>NC_087474.1:103340271-108340271 GCF_036417665.1 Passer domesticus | reverse complement strand
CATTCCTGAGGGGATGGGAAGGGACAGTGAGAGAAGCTGTCAGAGGACAAGCTGCAAACTCTGCTCCTTGTTGGCAGGGAAGCTACCTGTGAATTTCAGTTGTCAGCACATTGGGATGACAGAGGAGGTTTCAGGACAAAATGGTGCCTTATTCAGAAATTGGGAGGTTTTGTGATCTGGACTTTTTGAGCGTCTGGTCTATGCTGGATGGTTTTGTCTATGACAATAACTTACTGATTTGCTGGGAAGTAATATCTCTTCCTGGCATGGCATCCATTTGTTATTTATTTATTTACATACATGCATCATCATAGAAATTATATCTGGAACTGAAAATATAATTAAAAAAACCCCCAAACAATCTCATTTCAGCCCTTTCTCCATAGTTTCTGTATGGTTTTCCTCTTTCTTTAAGGGTTTTTTTTTTTCCTTTCTCCTTATTATTAAAAATAATACCTTTGGAGTCTGTGCAAAGTGAGCTTTTCTGCAGTGCTCATTCTGACAGCAAAGTTGTTTTTCTGAGGACTGCCCACATTTCAGATGTCTGCTGCATAGGTTTTCTGTGTAATAACTCTTGTGGCAATCTGTAGACCTCGGCAGAAATACCCAGCTAACAAAGTTCCTGCTGAAAAGAAGCAGCGCTGTTTTGGGTACACTGAGGCAGCTCAGGCAATGCCACTCAGCCTGTACACAGGACAAGGCTTTAAAAAGCAAAGCACAATGCATGGGCCATGAAGTGTGCCATGGGGCTGTCCAGAGTTCCTCCCAAAGGGGGCTGAGCAGGCATGGCAGGCTCCTTCTTCGTGCTTCCCTGCTGCCAGCCTGTGCGAGCACTGCGGGTGGTTATCGCTCCAGACACGCTGGCATCCCTTCCAGCTTGGTGTGCGTGTTTATTAGGTGGCATCCATGGGGATAATCTCATTTTGGCTTTTAACCATAAGGTAGATGTTCTGTGACCTTGGGGCAATCTGTGCTCATACAACGCTGTGTGCTGTCAGCTACTTGATACTGGCGGTGATCGAGCTTCTGGCAGGGGCCCCAAGGTGGGAGCCCTCATTGTCTGGGGGCCGCCGTGTTTGCTGACAGACAGGAGTATCTTTGCCTGCTGCCAGCACAGGAGGCACCTGCTGATCGGAAACTTCTTTTATCACAATGTTTAATTTGCTGTCTCACAGCTTTTGGAAGGAGAAGCCTTTCATCTCTCGAGTTTGGAAAGGAGTGATATGATTATATTAAGCAGATGATGCCTATCTGCAGCTGAAAGGGGGTTGGTTTGGTTTGGTTTGGTGGGTTTTTTTAAGATGGCAGTTACAGTAAAGTGCAGTGCAAGTGGCTGAACTGCAGACATGAGATGAGTCAGATCTGGATAATTGCGCTCCTACAGAGAGTGCCTGGGCTATCCTGAAGGTTCTCTCTCTAGAGCTGTCTGGTCTTGCTCCTTGCTCCTCTCTGGACCAGCAAGAGAGGCTGAATAACTCTGGTGCAGCTGTCATGAGTAGCACTGTAGGGTGGACTGGTTTGGGTTTGTTTTTTGGTTTTGAGGGAAACTGCTATTTGCCCTGATGGAGCTTCCTCAGGCTTGAAACCAGCATAAACCCTATGGGAAAAATAGCACTTAAGATGTTCCTACTGCAGTGTTCAGCGAGGATCTGTGCTGGTGGTGATTGACAGCAGATGTCTGCTCTGCATAAAACTTTAGCCCCTGCACTGATCTGATGTAGATTTTAATTATATTTTATAGGAGGGTGGCATGCTTATGCCATTTTGCAAACGTTGTGGTCCTCTTAGACTTGTATCTACTTGTTGTGTCATAAAATACATGCCCTGAAACTAGTGCCAGAACACTGAACTCTCCTTAAAGAACGTTTTAGGGGTGGACACATAATTTGAGCTGATAACCGTGGATGGTTGTGATGATTAAAATATCCCTGAAGGTTAGAATCTGTCTTATTGATTATACTGGGCAGTGTTCCTGGGTGGCAATGCCAGTTGAAATGGCATTTGGACACAAATGACTCTTCCCTTAATGTTTTATAAGCAGAGCTGTTTTTAAAAGTGGTGGTTATGTGAATTGTTTGGTTTAGGTTTTGTTTTTCTTTGATATGACTGAGTTTGTGTTCTCTGTGCTTTGTATTGTGTCTGGAATTCAAACTAGAATAGGAACATAATAAAAGTCATATTCAGTCAAGGACTTTCAAGCAAAGAAGGAAGAACTGCTGAATTTTGAGTGTGGTGGTTTACTTGGGGTTTTGACGTTCTTTTAACCTGAAACACCAGCTTCTCTTATCTGTTTCCCTTCTCTGATTCAGGAAGGGAGTACTTCACCCTCCAGTACAAATATATATACCCAAAGTCCCCCAGGTCCTAAAGGGTTTTTACCTGTTCCATTTTATCTTTGCTGTTGCTGGAGGAAATGAAGTGATTTGGCTGGCTCAACCACTCCTTGTTTTTAGTATTTCCACAGCTGCTGGCCAACTACTTCAGGTTTTTAAGGTTAATTTGACTTCACTCTTCAAGACAACTGGCAGGGATGTGGGAAGGGTGTGGGATGTGGCAAGCAAGTCTGCCAGCTTTCTTAAAGCTGCAATAACAAAACCCAGTATAATCTTGAAGGTCATATTGCAGCTTTTTCTCTGCTTTGGTCCAGGAAAGTTTTGGGGGCCTAAGGGAGCAAAATGTGTCACAGAGATTTCTATTAATTCATGAGAACACTGTTGTGAAGAAATCAATTTTATTTTAAGGTTGCTCTGCGTTTATAAGTTTTGTTAATATGGGGTCACCATGTGAATAATGTACAGATGTAGCACATTGTTTATGACCACCTGTGCACGTGGGTCTGTAAATAATAAAGGGAGAGAATAGAGGGAGAGAAGCTCTCAGACATGCAGTAGGAGAATGGAGTTCATTAAGAAGTCACTGGGGACAAGTAGCTTAGTGCTTCCAAGTAGCCAAGGCAGTTGCATAGACGTAGTGAGATATATAATAAAGATTAAGCATTTTAGTATTAATTAAACTGAAAGTAAGAGTTATAGATGGCAGAAAAGAATGGGTCTGGTGCCCTTTGCTCATGGAGAAGCCATTTTATCAACCCCAGACAATTTAGAGCCTGAAGGACTACATTAGACTGACTAGTTTGAGGATGTAAAAGGCTGTGGAGTTCCATGTATATGGTGTTCATAATATTGACACCAGAGGTGTTACTTGGAATAAATTGTCGCATGCCACATTCAGAAAAAAAGTCAGAACAGCAATCACATCAAAACTTTCATATGCCCATCTGGATAAGATGAGATACAGGCTTGAACCGAGTGATTCACAGACTTTGCTAAAAAAGGAAGCAAATGTGTCATTAGACCACTGCAGGAAAATTCCTGTAGTGTTCCAGATCTGGGAGATGCTGCCAACATAACCAGGTACAGCCATAACACCCATGAGATGGGTGAATGGTTTACTGAAGAAGTGAAGTTAACTGTGTTACTGTGGAATATCGTGTTACTGTGGAATATCGTTCCATCCTATCCAGTAACTTGCTGTGGCATAACACTTTGGTGTTTTGTGTGCAGAAGAAAATAAAAGTGGGATGCACTCCTGCCTGGTGGCCGAAGGGCTGAACTGTGTTTGCCATTGTTGCCTTATGCAGAACAGTGGGTATTAGTAGCAGTTGAGTGTGATACTGTTAATTATCTGCCTTTGGATTAATACAGTGAGAGGCTGAATTGGGGGGATTCATGGGTTCAAGGGGCAGAACTGATCACTTTAATTATTCAGCTTGACCTTCCCTGTTAAGAGTTAGGCATTTAGTTTCTCCTCTAAGTTAGTTGAAAGCATATGTTTGAGAGAGAAATACAATCTTCAAGACTCCACATGACAGTCAGTACCATGTGGCAACCTTTCCAGGTTTTAATTACCCACCCTACTAGAGAATTCATTTTTAAGTCATGGTAATTTATTTATTCTAGATAATAAAGCCATTGGGAGTGTCTGTCCTTTTAGTGTTTCTACAGTGCCTAGTACAAAAGGATCTCTGATAGAAGCCTTGGTGCCACCAGAATGCACAAATAACTTGTTAAATGGGAAAAAGCAAACTGTGTTTCTCTTCACTTGCATAGTCTTAAAGAATATAAGATTAGGGAGGTTCCTCACTGCAGTGATTTCTTTTTCTTCCCTTATATTTCCTCTCCTTATCTTATAGGCTATATGGTGGTATTTTCAGTGAGGGATTGAGTATTGTTTTTCACTTCTGCTTTTTCTGGGGCTGGCACTAAAAATGTTCCCCTTTTTCAATTTGTCAACTGCATTGACAAATTACCCTTTGGCAAAGAACACAGCATGGCAATTTTGGAGTATAACTCTTCTATCAGTCTGGCTTCCTTTATTTCTGCCAAGGGTATTGCTGGGAAACTCGGAGATATGGCTATGTATTTTTGTAAGTATGCTAATATGAATGTTGATCCTTAGGAAAAAGAAAAAAAAAGTGTTTTAGAATAAATTTCCTGGTCAGGCAAAGTAATAGTTAAAGTCTGGAGGAAGTATGCACCATGACTGCATGTTTGTCTGATTTGGGGCTGCTGAAATATTATCTCATATAGGTTGGGACTAAGAAGGTGTTAGGCTTTTTGAATCAGCTGCCAGTGGCTCTAACAGGCTCTTGGAAAGCCAAGGATTAGTCAGATGGAGGAATGTCTTGGCCAAAACTCTCTTTTCTCTGGCTAAACCCACTCGCTTGGCAGTGATGCATTGTATTCTTATAAAAGCTGCTGTGGAAGCTTGAGGCCAATGCAAGATTTCGTTATGAGTATTGGATCCTCCTGGGACTGGTTAAAGTAGATGGAGAGCTCCTTTTTTCTCTGGAATGTAACGGTGAATATGGGCCATTTCTAGGACATTCTGTTTCTTTTATGAACCTGCTTCTCCAGATTCCCCTTTTCGTTTATCCAATCAGTACAAATGACTTCTTGACAAGGTTCCCAATTCTTGACAAGGTAAGTGGTTTTGTCTGTCATGCATTATAGCAAAGGACTGATGGCTCCAAACAATAGACATGTTGTTCCCATCTCAAGATGTCAAGTGCAAGCGTCTTTCAGCTGTGATTACTGGCATGCTGTCTTTGGTTCCATCTGAGATCTCTTAATCTTTCCTACAGTTGGGAGGACAGCTCGCAACAAAACATTACCTAGCAACTAAAACGCCTCAGGTTGGTTTGGGGAAAGCAACAGAAGAGTTGTTATTAATCATGCTGAGATGATGCATTGTAATTTAAAAAAATTGGAAAGGAAAGGCCAGATTAAATATTGACATTTAGTATATTCCAACTGTGTTAGCTTTCACTTTGGCTGACATGAGAATGTATATTCAGTGAAAATGGGAAATAAAAACCCTTGTCTGTGCTCTCCTGGATACAACAAAGTGAAATAAACCCCCCAAACAACAGTGATCTGTTATTTGGGGATGTTGTAGATGTAGCCTTCGAAATCTGAGAGGCTGAAGAGACCTCCATTCTGATGCTAAGGACTACAGCAGTTTGATTGTCAAGAATATAGGGTAGATTGTTGTCAGTGGAAACCATTTTATTATAAATGAACAGTTTGATGAGCTCTCCATGTTAAAAAAATGGTTTCAACAAACATACTGTAGTAGTGAAAGACCTGAGACTTAACAGCAGCCTACAATGGGCTCTATTTAAAGAATAAATTTTGGTGCATTTCCACCTGATGAAAGCCTGACTTTGCTTTGGCCATCTCAGCTCAATGGCGATAGCTTCACAAGGCTGAGTTAGACCTTGATGCAACAGATCTCTGTGATCCTCCTGTCATGTGCTGAGTTCCACTAAAGATTCTAGAGAAGGGTTGGTGTCGTGAGCTGTTATGGAAAATAGGAGTGTAAAATGTGATAGTCTATAACCGTGTAGGAAATAAATGTGGTCAGCAATGAGGAAGGTACTGTTGTGTGCTGAGGTATTTTGATGTTAAACCACACTGTTCTGGAACAGTTGGGGAACTTTCCACTTGGCGCTTTCTCTCAGAGGTGGTAATTTGGAACCGATCCGCGCGCTGCGGCGTGGGTAGTGTGAGCAAACAGTGTCACGAGTGGGCACGGGTGGGTGGTTGAAAGCATCATTCACATTTTTTCTTCATATGATCTTCTCGGAGCTGAAATGGTGCCAAATCAGTTGGGCTGGTTCTACTGAAGCCATTATTTTCCTGGTGGTAACTCGTCACTGTGTCCATCCTTTGCTATGCGTGTTACCTGCAGGTGGTGGGCAAGGGGATTGCACAGATCTGTGGAAGGACAAAAGGAATTGGAGAAAGGGCTAAAATAATCTAGTATCCATTTCTATCACACCTTTTAAGTTAATTCATTAGTGCAAAGATAATGAATTTGAGGTATAGCTGTCAATGGCCTTTTGAAAATTAGAGCTTCATGCTAACAAAAAATAACTGGTTTTTTACTGGTTTCAGGAAACAAATATCTCCATCAGCCTAATAAACAACTTCAGGTTTGCTACTTCCAACTTGTTCACCTTCTGGCAAGAGCCTGGTTTTACTGCCTCTGTGTGCAAACCTGAAGCCTTTAAGCAGAACGAAAAGAAAAATTATTCCCCGTAGACTTAAGATTGCTGGGGGATGATGCAGGCTTGTGTAAAGTTTTGGAGTGATGCATACAATGTTCTTGGCAGGTTTTTTTTAAGCTGTTGCTGTATCCTTGTAAGTAGTTGAAAAATGTCTTTCCTCTGGTAATAGCCATAGTTTGTAGGTAATGGCTTGTCAGAAACACTGATGGTTCATAAAGATTAGCTATGTGAAAATGTCTGCAATGCGTTTTCTTGCCTGTCTGCTACCCAGAGGGTACAACAGAGGAACACAAAAGAGGGGCTGGGAGTACATGGTGAGGAAGAAATCAAGGCATTTTTTTAGGAAGTAATAAATTGTAATTCTGAAAGTTCTGGAAAGCCACATGGTAGAGACACGTGAAGAAGCCTTCTCAAATCTGAATCTTGCTCCTGGTTCAGGGGCATCTCAGAGAAACCCCCTTACAAGTTTGTCATCAAGGATATGTGGTGATAGATCAGGTGTAGCAGGACTTCTAAGAATGGTAGAAAACCAGTTTGATTGCTTTCACAAAACCTCAGCATTAAACAAAACGTGTGGCTTTATGTGAAAGAAGTAATTAGGAAATATCTTGTTTGGTATTTGAAGTTGCCACAAAGTTAGTTAACAAATTAAGAAACAATTTGAATTTTGAACTTTTTGTGCTAACATCAGTGGGAATTGAATGATGTCTTGATGCTCTGAAAGGCAACAGGCCAATCTCAATACAAGTTTTCTCATGAATCTCTGGACTTCTATGTTGTCTGACCTGCTGGTGAAAAATTGATCTTGAGGATGGACTGAGAAGCTAAACTTCACAGGAGTGTGAACCACAGAAAAGGTGAGGTGTAAGCTTGCTGAGAAAAAGAGTTTACAGCTAATTCAATCTTGTCAAAAATTGCGGCCACACTTGGTAAATAATTTTTTTAGGGAAGTATTCCAGTATTTCGATTTTTAAGTTGTCAAAACATTTCATTTCAGAATTTTTTAAGTTTTAAATTTCACATATTTTTTATAAGACAGCATATGTTGGAAAATATTTAAATACTAAATTAAAAAAAGAGCTTTTATTTGTTTGTTATTTACTTAATTCACTATCTTCAGCTGCCTGATTTCTGTTTGAGTTGAAGGAAGCTGAATTTTTTTTTGTAGTCCCATGGTTATGATGCACAGCTAGAACATGGCAAATAAGAAGCTTCTCAGGAAAGATCCATCCACCTGGTCTTCAGTGATTTTGTTTTAGGAAACCCATGTTAGAAGCTCTTCTATTTCCTCCTCTTTATCTTCTTCCTGCATTGCTGCTCTAACAGGTTGGGGGAGGAAGGAAGTTTGGCAGCCAGCAGAAATAAGAGTACTTGTCACCACTTTGAGGGGGTTTGGGAGAATTTCTTCATCAGATTGGAGTGGAGAGTGTAAAGTTCACATCAGCCTAGAGGTATGTGTGAGATTTGTTGAGTAGTAGATGCCCTTAGTACACCCTGTTGTCAAAATCCTCTTGATTCTGGTTTGGTGGGGTTTTCTGGTTGGGTGTGGTGGTTTTTTTTTTTTAATGGGGGTTGTTTTGTTTCGGTTTGGTTTTTGGTGGTTTTTTTGTTTTGTTTTGTTTTTCTTTGTTGTTTTTTTTTGTTTGTTTTTGTTTTGGGTGTTGTTTTTTTTTTTGTTTGGGTTTTTTGGTTTTTTTGTGGGGGGGGGGAGGTTTTCTTTTTGGTGAGCTAAATTTTCCTTGTGCCCCTGTTGTATCTGCCATGCCTTCTTTTCTAGTTAGCAAAACCTTTGCTCAGTGAAGTTGCCTGATCCCAGTGGAGTTGCCTGATCCCCGTTTTCCAGCTATGCAGCTCTGGTGTGAATTCCCCTGTGCCAAAAAAAGAGACCCTTTTGTTTTTCCTACATCCTAAAGGTAGCCTGCTGTCTGCCACCTCATCTGATTGTCACAGCTATCCCAGTGATCACAGAGACCTGGCCATGGCTTTCCTGCTCTGGCTGCTTGCACCCACAGGGTGTCACAGAGAATGTGGCATGCCCACCATCGCCCTGCTCCCTTTCCCCAGCCTGGCAGGACACCCTGGAGCAGGGTTTTGTCTCAAGCTTGGCCTGTTCAGTGCAGTGTTAACTCTCCACAGAGTGGTGTTCTGGCTGGGACACTCCTTTTTCCACCTCTTTCTCCTTGTTTTTTACAAAGCTGCTGTAATTTTATTAAATAAATCCAAAACCATTCATAGGAACATACTCTTCTTGTTGGCATAATTATGAAAATTTATTGAGCCTGGGCATCCTTGAGAAGGCCAAGTGTTGCAGTAGGAATCTTGTCAGAGTTGTGTCTTCTTTTTATCTTGTCATGGGAGTTTGTCTCAAGCATAGGAACTGCAAGTGGGTAAGTCTCTGCTAAGAGAGTCTCAAGGGAGCTTTCATACAGAAGGAGAGAACGAGGGACTTAAGGGCATAAAACTGAGGTATTATCAACCTGTCAGGGTACTGGCACTCAAAAGCAGCTCTCCTTGATTACTGTCTATCAGTGACATCATGGCTTAAAACAGGGGTTACTGAAAATAATTCTAGTCTTTTAAAATGAAATTGTCCCTTATAAACATGCTACCTTGAGGGACCTAGAGATGAGAACCTGTTTTGTTGGGTTTTTGGCAGCAAATACAGGCAGGCGAGGACGTGTGTTAGCACTTTGGTGTGCAGTGCAATCTGGTAATGTCCAAAACTTGGATACCATTACTGTTTTGCAGCCAGAATATCCAGCCTTTCTCTGAACAGACAAATTCTTCTGCTCCAAAATATTGAAAATTTATTTTAATGTGTCACCTGTCAAATCTGTGCTGGTCTTTTTTTGCCTGGGCATGGCCTCAGTTGAATATGAGATATGAAAACATATTCCTATCAGGAAAAGCAGTTCTCAGGGCACATCTATTACCTTTGTCTTTTCAGCTCAAGTAGCTGAGGCTTGCTGGGCAAAGAGTCTTGGTCCCAGTACCACCAAGCATGCAGATTTTATTTTAGCTGTGCTTCATAGTGAGGGGAGATGTTTTCCCTCTCAAGCTGGATTTCTGTGCCTGCCCATCCCTAATACTGAAAATGGGCTTCTTTCTTCATGCTCTGGCTTGCAGTCAGCTTGGGAATAGTCACCGCATTCTTGCCAAACAGAGTCACGTTTCTTTCTAGTTCTGACAAAGGTCCCTGGTTCATTCTCAGTCTCAGGTTTGTCAAACATCTCTGGTATCCAGTGCACGTGAGAGGAAAGAACACATGCCTTGCTTTGGTCAGACAATTTCTGTAAGTTTCCTCCATTTCAGTTCTTGCTGTTTGCCACAAAGAGTTGTCTGGAAGAAATAGTGACACTTTCTGCCTCTCATCTTCATGAGGATTTTAGCCTTCCTCTATATAAAATGTTCCTGTCATGTTTTTGAATTGCTGGTCGTGATGAACCAGAAACAAATTTGTAATATAAGTGTGATGCCTGAGCAGTTTCTTAAAAAAAAGCTACAAAGAACTTGTTTGAAATACATGTATATAGTAAAAGTGAGTAAGTCTGTATTGTATCTGTCCTAGATTGGCTGAACCCCACAGAAGCAAGTATATTACTTTCATCTGTTAGAGTATGTATTTTAAATTAAATCTGGTGCAAGGAGTGGTTATGGTGGAACCAAATGGAACATCATGGTTTGAAAGCATGGCATGTCCTGAAGCACAGAGTGGAGGGAAGAACTGGAGTGCTGTTTACAGTGTGTGGATGCTGATCACAAGTGGTAACAGATTTTAAACTGAACTACTCGTCTATGTACAGGTGTCAAAGGTAAAAGAATGAACTCAAACATATTCTCTCCCTCTTTGATGTTATATGATTTAAAATATGTGCTGACATTCAAGACATGAAAGGTAGGACAAGAAAAAAGTGTAGTTTAAATGCATAAGGTTTGCTAGCAGTTTTCAAATATTTATGTGTTTAATATTATGGGTTTAAAATTATGGGTTTAATACTGGTAAGATTGTTTTAAACACAGTAAACTTCTGAACAGAAGAATATAACCACGTTTGATTTTACCCAAAATACATATAGTTGTGCAAAACAATTAATAGAAATATAAATGAGTGTTTTGAAAGGCAGGATGCAAACATCTGCATGGTGGGTCTGACCTGGGGAATTGCAGATGGGTTCTCACCAGGGAACTGGTCACAGTGTGAGCATGTCCCACTGCTGGAGCTGGCAGACCCCCTTAGAGGAAAGGGGTGTTTCACCTGAGCTCCATGCTGTCACAGTCTCTTCAGACTGGAACAAGTTTGCATGGAACTGTCTTGGAGTGTGGTATTCAAGTGTGGTATCACTCAAAAGTGTGATTGTACCCATTATGCTGAGAAACCTGATTTAAAATTGATATGCAGAGTATTTAGGTGGTTGGAATCTGCTCCAGTGGAGAGACCTCATGAAAGGGGAGGAAAATACCTGTTTGTATTTATATTTGAGGTTTTTACAGTTGAATAAAGGCAACATTATGACTGAATACTTTTATAGTTGCCAAAACCAAATTTTTGCCCTTGTTTCTGTTTCTAAGCAAATATGAACCTACAACAAGCCCTGTTGTATCCTCAGGATATTGTTTTCAAGCAGATTGTAGAGGTCAAAAGCAAATGATATAGAAATGGAAAATGTGGTATACTGGGCAGAGTTTGGGGGAATTTTTTTTTTTTTAAGTCACAGGTAGTTGGTTTTGGTTTAACTGATAGTGAAATGAGAACATGATTAAGGCCAAGAATGAGTCACTTTGGGCAATTCTTAATTTGCAACCCTCTGCTCAGACCATAAGTGATGTTCTCTTTTATCATGAACCCTTTCCCCCACAACTCTTGCTCATTTTGGAGACACCATATCATGGAGAAATCATTCATGGTGTTGTTCCTGCAGGATTGTTCCACTTCTCTCTTGCTTCTGTTTGCAGGCTTTCAGGCTCCTGACTTCAAACATCTCTTAAGTTTTAGAGTTCTGGCTATGTTTGTGAAGCTCTGGGGCAGACAGACTGACCCTCAGTTCTTGTTTATGTTTTCACTTTACCCTTTCAAGATCTTTTCTACTTGGGAAGAGAGCAAGGAGGGTGAAAAGATCTCTCTGTCTATTTGCTGGGCAGTGTTTTGTGAGAAGTTTTGTTTGATGGAGATTTTGTTCGTGTTTGACAGTTTGAGAGAAGAGCTGGCTGTGTCAATATGCAGGTAGGGCAGAAGCACTTGTGGATGACCACAGTATTGCACTACTGAATGGAAGGTGAGTTCTGTGGTACAA
Source organism: Passer domesticus (assembly GCF_036417665.1). Lineage (NCBI taxonomy): Eukaryota > Metazoa > Chordata > Aves > Passeriformes > Passeridae > Passer > Passer domesticus. Next base: position 108,328,409 of record NC_087474.1, on the reverse strand, counting down.
TAAGGAGTGAAAAAACACGTGCTGTGAGTGGAAAAGGGGATCTAATACTACCTAAATGGACTAGAGGAGATAATTGAGCAGACAAATACCTGGTCCTTCATAAAGAAGATGAAAGGACAAAGTGTTCAGCAGTGAGTGTGGGGAGGAGTGTGAGCAGGGAGAACAGCGCTGCAGCGTGAAGGCTGCCTCACCTGAAGCCCCGTGCCCCCTCCATCCTCAGTGTTAGCAGGTAAACTCATGCATATTCATATCAATAGAAATAATAACAATAATGAAAATTGGTAGCAAAATCAAATTAATGTGGTCTCCTGCAGCAGAAATATTTACCCTATGTGTCCTGCCAGTTACAGAGATTGGCATTAAACCTAGACATTACCTCATCTTCCTGGGCAGACAGCCTATTTCTATGCTAAGCAAGTCTGCAGGAGTGAACAACTGAATACCTGCCTGATTAGCTGTGCAGCAGCAGATCCTGGTTAGAAGCGATTTCCCTCAGTGCTTTCTCTCCCTTTTGCTCGCACGCTTGCTCTCTGCGAGGTTTGTCACCGTGCCTTATCAAGTGATGTTTTTCATCTTGAAGGGCACGTTGCAGGGGGGATTGGCCAGACAGGTGGGCTAGTATAAATGCTGAACCAAATCAGAAAGGTCAAGAAGAACAGAAGGAAAAGTGTGTATATATGTGTATCTGCCTCCCCGTCTCTGCATGTGTCAGTGCCAGCTAGGTGAAACTGGATTAATGAGGAAGGGAGAGATAAGTGCTAAGAGGATTGTGCTATAAAAGGAGATTTTGGGGTTTTGAGAATAGATGAGGGTTTCTTTATGAAAACTTTAATTGGATACCTTAGATCATTTCTTTAGCTTTGTTCCTGGGTGGTAAATCATAAGTTTCCTGCTGGGTGTAAAATCATAGCATAATTATGATAGTTGGCCTGTGTAGAGTGTCTTCTATCACAGACTCCCAGCATGCTGTATATTCCTTAAAAAATTAAGCCTCATAATGTATTTCAGACAAGTAGTCTGACAAGTAGTAATAAAAATAGTAATAGAAAAAAAACAAAGTGGAGGAAAAAAAACCTCCAGCAAAAACAACAGTTGCTTTTGTTGCAACACCTTTAAAAGAGCATCATACTCTTGCATTCACCTGCTTGGCTACCGCTACTCTTTTTTCCATAGCAAGGTTCAAGGACTCCAGGATACAGTATCACTGTTACTGATTTTCCTGAGTCCTTACAGTAATGCCTTTGTGAATTCAAGAGCTGCAGTTGTCAATAGGTCACTCTCCCTTGGTGTTGGCATGCCAGTATTTTCCCATGTATACAAGTATTTCCATTTCAAACCTGCATGAAGCTGGATGCCCCGCTACCTTTGTGCTTTTCCTTGACTTGGCTCCATTGCTTGCCTTATCAAGAAAACGTGTAGCAAAGTCACAGGGAAATGAAGCCTCTTGTTCTTCTGGTTTGATGTTCATGAATCTGAAGTAGTATATATATGGTAGATTTCCTGTCTGTTTTGATCAGTGGATGTATTTTTAAAGGTCAATCTGCTCAGCTGTTGAAAGTGATGAGGAATTTACCTAATGGAGGAAAGGTTTGGGCTGATTGGCCTCTTCCACCTTCTTCTCTCCTGCCAGGACAGATGTGGCTTCTACCTGAGCTGCTCTACTGGGTGGCCAAACTCTGGATGTAAGTTTTCTCCTCACACTTACTGGTCCTAATTCTGAGAACGTGTATGCCAAAACTTGCATCACTCTCCTGGAAATGGCGTGGGGACTGAAGATGTACAGTCCAGGACCAATAGACCCATATAATGCCTGAGTTTTTTTCAGGAGGGGAGTTTCCTGTTCATACACAGCAGCAAGTTGCTATCTCCTGAGTCTCTTAAAGGAGGAGAAAAACCTTTAAAAACAAAAAAAAAATCCTTTGTCTTTCAGCTGCAGGGTTAAAGACACTGCAGCACTACAAAAACACAAAAGTGAACATTGGTTCTCCACTCTCTAGTTATTGGTAGAGCTGAATGTTTTCATTTGTAATGCTATCATTTTGGTTAAGCAGTGCTTAAGATTTCTGTCAGAAATGTTAAAGAAAGCTCACAAAAGGAATAGGGAACAAAACGCTCAGCCTTGTTTATGAAGATTTTTTTATCATTTTCATTAAATATCTTGAGACAATAGCACCAATGTATAGTGAGGGTTTAAGAGGCAGTAGTGTAAAAGACTTGCCATCAGCAAAAGGGGAGCTGTGCCCTGACATTCTTCAAGAGAACAGTGGGAGGTTATAGCCCTCTAGAGCAGAGAAAGGAAAAAGATGTTTGCTTGATCTCAGTAAATTATGTCAAAGCTCTGCATTTCGCCAAAGTATCTGAGGGAGGTCTTTGACCTAATTGTTTTTTCTTTCCTCTGCAATATAAAAGATAATCAAAGTCTGTTATCGTGCCTGTATTTCCAATACTTCATAGTCAAACAAAGGACACTCTCCTATTACAAGTGATTGGAACTAGTTTGATGTAGGCAGAAGACCTCAATCGAACATCTTTCAGACGGGTTATTGAAGTGGTAAAAGACTGGCAAAGTCAGATTGCCCTCTCTTTATGAAAGCACCAGTAGACTGCAAAGATGTTTCTGGATGTTAGTTTGTACTTAAATTATAAGAGTAATTTGGCTTCTTGATTTAAGAATTAAATTTTCTATAGCATTGGGGCCAGCTGGTTTGTTGGAAGATTGAGTTGCCTAAGTTATCAAGAGTATACAAGCATTATCTTGTCAGATGGGAAAAGCACTAGTACTCTAAACACGAGTTTGAAGGCGTCATCTCCATAACCCTTGTGCCTGCAGGCAGGAATGACTAACAGAAGACGAAAAAAGTAGCTTATTTCTGAAATAAAGTGGCATTTTCCATTCTGTCATCTGCAGATGAGAAGAATGGACATTGAGTTATGACACTGCTCTCTAAATCTTTCTCAGGGGAAAACAGAGGCGGAACATAATCTTCGTGGTTTTTTTAAGAATATTTCCTCACTTAAGGCAAAAGAAAGAACAGCATTGCTTAAGATGTGACAGAAAATATTATGTTATTTCAGTAGTGATGTACAGTGCCAGCACAACCTGTGCTGCTTTTTGGCCAGTGATTATCCAAAAGTGAACACAGTTTTTTCCAGTATATTCCAAATGAAAGTTTTCAATTTCAAGGCTCAGACAAAAAAATTTGTAAGGCACTGGTTACACATTTCTTTTTGACGTGCACTTTTGCTTCTGCTCAAAAATTTGATACATGTAGAAGTTGTCCTGTGGCTTATCTTTTGACGTGACAATTTACATCTCCATCTAAATTGGACATGTAGCAGGTTGCCAACAGCATGGCATGGTTATCAGCAATCTCTGCCTGCGCTAATATGGCAAAACAGGGCTGGCACTGTGTAAGTTACTTCCTCTTAAATATATATCCTTTGTGGCCATGGACTCCTAGATTCATTGACTAAATAGTGGCACCTTTGCATTAAGCTGATGTATCCTTTCACCTGATGATTATAAACTCATCAGCCTCCCCCCTCCCTGAACTGTGATGTCTTTATGTTTTCTTGACTTTAATGTTTTCTTTTATTTTACTACTTCCTTACAAATCCTATGAGCTCACTATGTAGTGATATTTACCTTAGGATGTCATGCCATTAAAAAGTAACAGCTATCCTGTTTTGCCTTCATAAATAGGTAATATGCAATCAATTAATCAATCAATACATACATAAGGAATAAATAAACAAAATACAGAGCTTGGAATTTTTTAATAGCAGTCACATTAGCAGCTGTCAAATGGATATGCAATGTAGCTTCAATTCCTTAGATTATTGTTTTCATCCACTTATCAGCATTTCAGATCATACTCTACTTTGGATATTGATAATCTGATTTTGTCAGTTCCTTATTATTTTAGTGATAAAACTGCAACTCCAAATAAACAAAGTCGTTTGGCACATTACACTATAGCACAAAACTAAAGAGTTTCCTTCATGCCTTTTGTAAGAGAAGAGGTTTTTGCATAAGGTTGAATAGCAAGAATTTAAATACTGTCATGTGTTTTGCAGACAGAAGTGGAATAGGCAGAGCTCATATCTGAGAAAAGCCTGTTGAGTCTTTGTTTACCATGCTCCATCAGTGACATCCAGATCTCTGGGAGGGCGGCATGGGAAGAGAGTATCTTCAATATCCTAAATTTTTAGCTGATTGTCAGCTGCTGTGGTCCTGGTGTTTGCGGTGGGAGGGTGCGCTCTGTTCTCAGCAGTGTTATCTGTGGTCCAGCACAGACAGGGAGCAAGTGTCAGGAGGCTCCTGCAGCTGCATGGAGAGATGCTCAGCTGCTCTCTTGGAGGACAGGCAAACTGAGCACTCATCTCCACTGAGCCAGGAGCTCTGGCTGACTTTGGTTCTCCACAAAGCTCAAACTGCTTTTTTAACGCAGTGCTGTATTTACCAGATGCTGCTACGCTCTGGATATTTTCTTCTGATAATGTTCCAGACACTTCAAAGTAAATTAAAATTATGTACTAAACCCATTGCAAAACATTTCTTCACTGTTTTAAATTCCCAGAGAAACAAGAATTTGGTGGCAGTCTGTGAAGCCTGTGTTCATATGTACACATGTGTATGTAGACATTAATTTACTGATTTGTTTGCCTGCTTTGCACCTTTCTCAAGTATTTTGGAACCAAGAATTCCCTGAAAGAGGAGCAGGTCTTAGAGATGGAACGGTTTCTTCAAAAGTGAGAAGGAGGTGAAAGAGAGTCCTTGCTAGTGAGCCCATTGAATGAAAAGCTGTAGGAAGAGCCCCATGCCCAGTCAGCACCTGCGTGTGGGCAAGAAGGGGATGATGACATGGATGCTTCAGCTACTGGAAGAACTCTTGTTTAGTGCTTGTGTCTTACTGAACCAGAAAGCTCTGAGTCAAATCAGGTGTCATTAAGATCATCAGATGGCATAAGCTGCTCACAGACTCCTGTGTGATTTTAACATCTCCTTTGAAGAACACGTGGGGTGAATGAATACTGCCGTGTTTGTATCTTCAGAGCTGCGTGTTCTCCGATGGCAAAGGAGTTCGAGTAACGGCCCACGTGCCTTGCCTGCACATTTCATCAGGGCTCTTCAGAAAGGCACAATTGCTGCTGTCTGCAAAAGCTCGAAGGTGCTTCCCCTTCCATATCCATTTATTCTTGTATTTGTGAATCAGCCAGGAAAGGAACTTGCCAAGTTGAATCAGTTGTCAAGGGGCGTGTTGTGGTCACCTTTGCTCCAGGAGCTAGACATGGACCTCAGATTCCTTTAACATAATCTAAAAAGCCTTCAAGGTGACAACTCATTTCAGTTATTACCAATTAAAGATGGATTTGAATTGGCAATGTAGGAGCAAAAAACTGTGTTCTGGCCACACTGGATTTGGGGACAGAAGGAGGGAGGAGTGATACGAGAGTACAAGGGACCTTTTTCTTACTAACACACTTCAGGTGTAGTTCTGTTATAACTGATTTTCAACTCACAGCATCTATTGTAGATTTTTCTTTTTGTTCACATTTCTGTATCTTGTAGTTAAAAACAGAGATTGGATTTTTAAGTATCTCAGATGCTGAAGGACGATAGGTTAAAGCTTTATTAGTGTTTTCTTTTTCTTAAGCTTTAAAAATTGGCAGAAAGAATGGCTAAATAAATTATATTATGGTAGTGAAACCAGGATTTAATTGAAATGGTTTTGCAATATCCTGTTTACTTAGATGTTCTAAAGAAGAAATAAAAAATATGTACTAAGTGCTTTAGCTTTTACTAATCATTAATATGGCGGTGCAGTTAGTAAGAATTTAGGGGGGTTTAGGGCCTGTTTTTCTTTTTAGTTGCCATATAAGAGAATTCTGAAAGGCTAGTTTAGTTAGTGAAACAGGAGTTAGCCTTGGCTGTAACCAAAGCTGGGCAGAATTTTCAAAAGTGGTAAAAATATGGTATGAAAGAAAATGCATCACCCTTAGGGAACTTTTTCTCTGCTAGTCGGCTGCCCAAAATGTTGATTTTATTTTTCTCACTGACTTCTTTCAAGTCTTTTTATTCATTACATTATTTAGTCTATATTTTCTGATCTTTCAAGATGCCATGGAAGGTACCGTGAAAGATGCTTTAAAATAGTATAAATTGAATTGAGAGGTGAATATTGAGTAGGAGGTTAGTTAAGGAGAAGAACATACTTTTCACAGAGTTTTCTGATCTATGGAAAATTGTTAAGTAATTATTTTCAGAATCATAGAAGTGTTCATAGATCTCACTCTACTCACAGTGTGTATCTGTCCCCATGTACACACAGCTGTGTGTGGGATGCCCTCTACTACCCTTGCTCAAATAAAACACTGCTTACAAAAAGATTTAATGAATTCCCCAAAGACCAAGGTCATGCAGTTTTGCATCAGTGGAAGATGAAGCTGCTTTTTGTAGTAATTTTTTTCTGGATTGTGCAGTGTTTGAGAGTAGGTAAGAGAGCTTGTGTGATGCTAGGAACATAGTAAAAAGGCAGATGTGAATAGATACAGCTATGTGCTTGTGTTTTGATGGTCATACAAACCTTACACTTGGTATATCTTGAGTAAGAGTCACTTCCAGCCTTCTAAGGTTTTTTGGATCTCATGCCAAGAGCTTTTATGCACTGTGAGCTTGTGCAAATCACTGCTCATTGAATGAGTAACAGAGCAGATATACAGACAAACTATAATGTGTTGAATGTGGCAGTTTAACAAGTTTAATTGAAACATCTTATCTTGAAGCTCTTAATATAATTGACAAATAGCAATTTAACTGCAATGAAAACACTTAAAGTGGGGTTGACATCATATCACCCCCCTTTTTTAAATGACAGATGGAGTGATACATAAAGAGGTTATGTTTTCCTGTGTTCTGGAGGTAATCGTCATTAAAGTTGGACTCCAGAGCTTTTAACTCTAAAACCATTAGAAAATTACTGTTAGACCGTTGGTAATGCATGCACTTACTTGATTCAGCTGTGAATGCTGATATGTGTTCATGTGTGTTATGTAATGTTGAAATCCAGTTACATAAACCTTTAATGCATGAACAGGGGAAGATTGCATAGAGGGAAAGGTGAAATGTCACATCACATTGGCCTGCTACTTTCCAACCTGACTTTTGGCTTGGCACATGTACTTAACTGAAGGGGCACATCTTAAATTTACTGTCTTTAAAATGTCTGTTCTCTGCTTTATACAAAGACAGTGGTGTGTGATCATACATATGAAATTAAAAACGTGTGGCTGGATATGCAATTGGGTTCACACTGCCTTCACTTCAGTAGTTTCAGGTTTGAATACCAGATCTTATGACTCCTCTGCTGTTGTCTGGAAGTGAAAAAAGTTCCTGGGGGAAAAAAAAAATCCCAAAGAAAGTATCCACTCAAGTGCAATTGGAAGAAGCCTCATGTTGGGGAGAGGCAAAAGTCGCAAAGACAAACACTCTGTTTCTGAAAATAGAAAAATGGTGCCATTACTGTAGAGGCAAATTGTTGGGACTGTAGCCCCATGTTTATGTGTGCGATGTTTTTAGTGCGTGGCTCTTCAGAGCACCCTGTGTCTTGTAAATGCTTTTCTTCAGTTTGTTTAGGCATTTTAGGCTGTGAAGGTCTCAGGCACAGGGAAACAGGGAGTAGAGAGGAATGACTGTTACAGGTATTAACATTTGCACCTTTTTTTTGCTCTAAGCTGAACATGGAGACCTTACAAATCACTGAGTCCCAGAGCATTAGAAAGACAAAAACATTCATGCTAGCAAAAGTGTGATAAAATTTGATGACTAAAGCAGTAAAATGGTGAATTATTTTTATTGCTGAAGTTCCACGGAAGGATTGAAGCTGTTTAGCAGACCTTTATATCCTGTGTCTTTTCTTTTTTATTTGCTTATCAAAGCAATACCACAGAAAAATTACATCACTTGGGCACTGTGTCACACATACTGGTCTGCAGTCCCCCATGGAATCTGTGATGCATCATTTGGCTCACTATGATGCAGTCTCTGCCATCACTCCATGCTGGGCAAAAAGAACCTTAGCACTGAGAGCAGTTCAGGAGGGCTGGGTGCATTGGGAATGGTGGAGATGACTTCAGGTGCTTTTGTTGCTGACTGACTGGAAGCATGTCCCTTCTCAGAAGGAAAGGGAATAGAATGCCTTGGAAATTTTGTTGCCAGATTTTGTAGTTCTGACAGGCTTTGAGTCATAGTAAGACATGTGACTTTGGAGGGGTTCACATCATTGTAAGGATCATGCTGCCACATGTCCAGAGGTGTGGCATGTGTACCAGAGATTAGTAAAGCAGGAGAGGGGGGGTAAGACGTGAGTCTATAAACAGCAGATAAGACTAACCATTTCTTCTGAGATTTTCTAGCTTGAAATGTTTCTCCACATAAATAAACAATGTCTGTTCTTGATTTTTCTTTTCAATTATTAGTTATTTATTTACTGAGAAGATGATAGTAAAAACAGTCATCAGAATGAAATTTTGAAATCACCTGATGGTGGTACTGATACACGTCAATGTTATATATACAGAAGAACGGCTCAGACTGTATTAAGTCCTTCAAAAGGAGCCAGCAGCTGATAACCCCTCCCGAGTCACTGCAGGGGTAGTGCCAGTGCCTTGCTGGTCTTTTCTGAGACTAGACAATTCCTGCAAGGAGTGATGATGAGGCAGCTCTGGGTGGTTGGTGGTTGGTATCTAGTGTTGTGGATAATATCTCTTTGCCAGAGAATTGTTTGATGCCAGTTCAGGATCATCAGCTTCTTCAGAAGCAACATATGTAGGTACCAGCAGGCTGATGGGAACACACTTGGTTCCTGTGCATTTGAAATTCCTGCTGAGTTCCAGGCCCTTACAAATCTAAATCAATACACAATATGATGTGGATGAGTTGTTTAGAAACATATTTGTTGAGTTGCTTTGGAAGTGTTCTTAATACTTGAAATCTTAAAGATACAAGTTCCTGTTAGCAAATCAAGGGCTGAAACTCTTCATTGTAATGTTGGAAACAAATCTGAGAAAAGAGAAATGGAGTAAATTGCATCAGGAACAATTCAGTAACTACTGGTTAAGACCTTTCAGGTATAAATTAGCTGGGGAAACTGAGAAGCAGTTCAGCATGGAGTTCCCTTCCAGGGAACTCTTTTTTGCAGGAGTAGCAGGCAGCTTCTGGTTATTGCCAAGTAGAAGTGAAACATCAAGCAATCTCCTGACCTTCATCAGACTTCCCATGTAACTTACTGCACTGCAGCTTTCTTCAGATGGCGCCTGTTAGTAAACACATGAAATGTTTGGTATTAAGTCAGGGCATGCAAAACATTTCTTGGAATGTTGAGTTCCTGTTTTTGGTTTCCACTGCTACCTAAGAAGGTAATTGAAGTGAGTTCTATCCAGTTACTGTGATAAACTTTGTTGTTTTTTTTAAAAAAAAACAACCCTTGTGGCTTTCATGCAGTGTCATACAGAGCATTTATATTAAAAATGGGTACTCTTAGAAAGTATGAGGGAGTGGCAATTAGGCAGCATCTTATGCCTCCACCTTTAATTCTGAGATGGAGCCTTTGGGAAGGGGAAGCTCTGTACTGACAGTGAATGCAAATTATTGGCACGATTTATTTTCTGTCACGTCAAACAGTAGATACCAAAGTATTTATCTGGTTAACACTTTACCACCTCTTAATTATATATTGTATTCAGCCTCAGCTTTTTAAAAGAAGGGGAAGTGGGGATAGCAGCAGAGAGTTTTTTGACCAGTTTTGTGATTTCCTTCTTGACATGCCCTCTTTCTGTAAAGAATTTAATGAATTTGCTATGAATGAAGTAGCTTTATGACTTTCCACCCTCTATAACAGTTTCTTGAAGTTATTACATTTTCTGTAGGGATTTTTAGAGAAGAAAGAGGTGGGGTAAATAGCCTCCCTAGAGAACAGTTAAGGTGTTTCTATTCTGTCAGCTATGCATCTTCACAGCCTTTAAACATACAGATTTTATGTGAAGCTTGATATCTGAATTTTTCTGCTTTCTAAAGTTGCTTCTTTTTGCAATGCCTTAGAATCCTTTCTTTTCTTTTTTTTTTAATTTTTTTTTTGTTTCCTTCTCCTAAACTGTAGTTATGTTTTCTCAGCCATAACTCTAAGTCAAATGTCTTCCTTTTGTCCTTTTGTTTGGAGAATGGTGCTGTTCTAGAAATGCTTCTGATGTATATATTATGAAAGCTAAATGGTAGAGGGAGGAAGAGGGGCAAAGTGTGTGTGTGTGTATGTCATTACAATAATTTACAAAATGCTCTGCTTTGAAAGTCTAAACCTTATTCAAATGTAAGTTGTGTAATCTTATTTTGATTTTTTTCAAGATCTTATCCTGTACATTTTCTATTGTACAAATAGAAACTCCCAAAAGAAGTCTAATGTAGCTTTGTGTGTGTATTAATTATTTTTTCTTCCATTTAAATGTTTAGTGCTCTCTTTACAAATTAGAAGTGCCCAGTACACTGTATAAGATCACTGAGAAGCAAGGCAGTGCTTGTTTGGTATTAGAGAGAAAACAAAACAAAACAATAAAATACTAAACAAACAGAAAAAGCTTTATTAAAGCCACATCTCGGGTTTGGGTTGCTTAGCAGATGAAACTGTTGCTTGTGATAATGGAGACCTGTTGAGGAGGAGAGGAGCACAGATCTGTGTTACCTGTCCATGGGCTGTTGAACCCTCTGACTTAGCAGCCACAGCTGTATTGTGTCTGGTGCAATACATGCTTATATCCTAATGTGTCTGTCTTTTCTGTAAGGGTAATGCTGTCTGGTTTTGGAACTAGAAAAAGGACAAAAGATACTAAAGCTTGAAGTTTCATATTTTTAATCCTGCTTTTAATATTTTCCCAGGCAGCTACTTGCTTTGTATTGAATTTAAACTACTTGGATTTTTGTTTTGTTATTAATCTCTGCGTATTTCTTCCAGGGATTTTTTCTGTTGCACTGCAATGCAGTTGCAGCACCACAAAATCCAGTTATTTCTGTTAATATAATTTTTTTCTATGTAATGCATTATATTTTTCTATTTGTTCATCTTTCCTGTCCTCACAGCTATCTATACTGGGCTCTGTTCAGATATATCTTGGAGATTTGTTCTAAGGTGTTTACTCTTGATGCCATCCTCACCAAATCCTAGGACAGGGATATTTTCAGGCAGCATGGTGGAGACACAGAAAAGCTGTGGTTTAAGTACTTCATCTGTTTTTAGCTGAGAGAGGATGATTTGAGTTTTTCTTTCTGCTGCATGTTAAAGCAGATTTGAGGCTTGTCTGTGTTTCAAGGCTGGACAAATAAGTAGGAAGCTCTAAATGTTTTTCTAACCCTCCTTCCTGCTGAATCAAGCAGAAATTCTATAGCAAAGAGAACCTGAACCATCATTTTGAATAGTGATGTTAATTGTACTTCATCATCCATTACCTAATCAGGGCATGCTTTATTTTGTTCACTTTCAATTATCATTCAGATTTGGTTAACCCAGGAATGCAGAATAGTGACATCAAATACTTGGTTAATTTGAACATATAAAGATTCAGCAAACCAACCTCTAAATATCAATAACAGAATGTTGGAGTGGATGCAGCATTCTTTTGGCATCATATAATTTTTATAGACTTGATTGTTCATATTATTGCTTTTTTTTGGTATAGTTCTTCTCATTTGCTCCCAGGAGAAATTTCAAGTTGAAATAGAAGCGTGAGCAATATTTTCAAGTACTTCAAATGGTAGAGAAATAGAGCTATTCCACAGAAAGTTTAAAAAAAAAAATGTATACCCAAAAGAAAAGCATACTCACAGTTAAATAGCAGTGTATATCCTTCAGGAGTTTTGAAAAGTTCTTTCACACTACACGGTCAAAAGCCCCTTTGGTAACCAGCAACTCTTCCATGATGTGGAACAGATCCCCTACTTCCTCTGCCAAAGACATTATCTTACATTTACATTATTTGCTTTCTTGCAGTTAATGTGGTATTAAAGCCTTCTCTTGTACTTCAGCACAGTGCTCAAATGCAGACTGGGTTATAAAATTGGATGATCATTCTTGCAGTGATTAGTCCACTTGAATTCTTGCATTGTGTCCATTCTCCTTGGTACCTCATTGCCTGTCTGAGGGTCTCTGCCCATCTAAGAACTGATATTTTAATGTGATAGATTGAAAAAGTTTATTTTGCTCTATTTGCTGAAATGCTGCCTGTTAGATTGGACCTACATGGTCTTGGTGGGCTGTGCAGCACTTAGGTGGCAACCCATCATCACCTGGCCCCTTGCCAGTTCTGAAGGACATGATGGCTTTGCTGGTTCTCATCTTGTAAAAGGCTTTGCGCTTCACTGGTAATAGCTGCTATGTCAGGCCCATTCTGGCAGATCTGCTGGCAGATTAATTATCATCGGACGTGTATGATTACGGGGGCAAAAAATCCCCTGTCAAGTGCTAACTGTATGAAGAATTTCAGCAAATAATTTCTCATCTTCAAGTGAAATACTTTTGTTGGCCTAGTGTGGTTTGTACTGAGCCAATGATAATTTTTTTGCTTGCTCCTCACACTATCTCTTCTTAATGTAAATTAGAACATTTTGGCAAAAGGATAGATTAATACTTAGTCCTTGCAGAGTGCTACAGCAGTGTACTTGACATCTGTCTTCTTTAACATTAAATGCTCTCTGGATGTCTCAAGTATTTGTCAAGTTTCATCTCAAGCTGGGACTTAAACCTGAAATTTAGTCCAAAGTCGCAAGTCTTCTGATGTTTGTTTCCATGCAGTGTGTCCGTAGCTCATTCAGTCCTGCATTTACTGCAGTAATTTTACTGCCTCTATTAAGATTTTGTATTCTCTGTTTTTTCTATATGATTGTTTTACTACCTTTCATTATACTTTTTGGGTAGCTGACTCTTCCTTTAGAAAACAATGGAATTTTTTTGCATTAAGGCGAAAGCAAGGAAAGACCACAAAAGTAATGAGAATCTCAGAACACAACCTTGATTTGATATTGGAAGAGAGTATGTGGAATTACAGCTGCAGGAAAAGTCTGAGAAGAGTCTCAGACAAATTAGAATTTTCTCAAAACATCTTCTGTTTCTATCCACCTTCTCATCTAACTAAAATTCACTTTCATGTTTCAACTACTGCTGTGTACTTTCTCTTGCCCTGACAAACACAGTCTTGCTCATATCCATGGCAAATTCTTCTGCAAAGATTGTTGTCCCAGCTTGTCACTGAAGTTGGTGATGAATGTTGGCATCACTGGTTGATCAGAGACAGGAGCTGATATTTCAGTGAGAAATGAGATGTGATAGGTAGGAAATGAATAGGTCTTGAAAGCAAAAGCAAGCAATTTATGTGCTGGAGTTTTGTTATGGAGGAAGAGGAATTGGTGGAAGCATTGGAAGAAGAGTGACACGAGCCAACTTTCCTTAGCTTTGTACTTTCAGCACCAATGCTCTTTTTTGGAAGCCCCTTTGCAGGGGCACATCCTCTGAGCACTACAGGAGCCCTCCTTCTCAGAAGTCTTCCTTGCTGTTGTGTCTGCGGAAACTTGGCAGTGATGAGGTTAGGGTGTTCTTCTGACTTACATCACAGGATGGTTTCATTGCATTCTTACTCTCTTTCAATGTTCATCTTGTGTATTCTCAGAAACTGCCGGGCTTATACAGCTAGTAAAAGGAGTTTTTTGCTACCCTCTCTGCAACAAGGCTTATTCATCAGATTTTGCATACTGGCGAAACGGGATAGTTAACCCTTATCTAACAAGCAGCCTCTCCAGTCCTCTGCCTACGTGTTTGCCTTAAAATTACCTGGATGGCCTCCTACATAAATCTTGCCCCAGTCAAGCATTCTTTGCCAAACCTGTGCTTGGCAATTTGTTGGTCTGGACCTCCCTTTTCTGATCAGTCTCTGCTGCCTCTTCATTGGCCATAACCCCTGCAGTACAGCCATCTGTCTAGCTCGATGATACTTTTTTACGTGCAAATCCCTCTTCATCCCTGGTGAGTCATGTAAATCATTTAGCGCACTGCTTGTGTACAGCTCTTTCACAAGCTCATAAAGAAAGACAAAAGATGGAGATTTCAGCACATTGTAGAGTCAGAGGATGCAGGAGGAGATGTTATGCAATGAGGCAGGGTGAATAGGTTATGGATAAGGAACACCAGAGTCCAGCACTCAGATAGTCAACCTCAACTACCTGTGTGGCAGATTAAGAGGAATCAGGAATAGTAGAGGTTTTTCCCCCTGCAGAGCCCCTTCTGGCTTGAAGGGATTTCTTTAGCTGACATCTTTTTCAGATTATTTTAGCAATGCCATCATTTGCCATTAGCACTGAGCTATGTACAGCGTGGTGGCCATTGGGCTGACTCCTTGCAGAAGACCATGGGTGTTTAGTGTACTGACACCCTGCTGGTGTGTCCTAGGACTCTAGTGCCCTAGGTACCATAAGGCACAGATAGCTCAGGACTTGCCTCTGTGCCTGAACTGGGCTGCCCTTTCCCTCAGATTGCACCATAGTGTCCCAAAGAGCTTATGCTGAGCAGGAGCTGATAAGCCCTGACAGCCCAGCATGATCTGTGTGGTGTGCTCCACCTTTTCCCAATATGAGTTTAGTGGGAGCCTCTTTCTTGGGTACCAGAGCCACAGGGTGTCATGCTCCCACTGAGAGCTCATCCTGTTGCTGGAGAGGTGATGAAGCCCATGTCATACTTTCCTGCACTATGGCTGGGACTAAGAGAAATGTTCTTTCTGAAACACCCTTGGCTCAATAAAACAGCTGGATGGGAATGAAAATCCCCACTAATGAAAATCTGCCTGAATTGTCCATGAGTGAATCATTACGGTTTTAGAGGAATGTTTAAAGGGAAAAAAAGAAGAAAAAGTGCTCCATATTGAGCTTCAGCTCGATTTCTCATCATGATTGGCTTAAACCCAGAAGTCAGACACTTAATATTCTTGCTGAATTTTTAACTGTTGCAACTCTGGACAGCCTTTTGATCTGTACAGATGTCATCAAACACTTTGTGAAACTCTTACCCTCGACAGCCTTCAGCAGCCAATTCTACCGTCATCTGCATATTGCAGGGAAAAGTGTTTCCTTTCATGAAAGGAGTCAGTAGTATTTCTCAAGGCCCAGTAAGTCTTGTTTTAGTTTAGATTTGATCAAGTTGCAGATTGCCCAGTGTCAGGCTTCGTAGAGATTGCAGAGTCCTAGAATGGTATGGCTCTGTGCACCTAGAATAAAGACACATGCTTTATGGTATTTTTCGTGCCCAAAATAGCAAACAAATACTAATCCTCACAACATATGGAAAGGCATCTGTTTTGAATCTGTGAAGCTGAGGAAGGGCAGGGGAATTCACAGAACCTGGAAGAGAGTTTCACCTTTCAGTTAGAGTTGGTGGTCTGTTAAATGATGTGGCCAGATTTCAAATCAGATGACTCTTTAAAACCATGTGAAACACCTGACTCAAGCTATTGCACAGAGGAATGGTTTTAAAATTATTACTGAGCTATTGAATATCTTAGATGAACAAAAGTACATGGTTGGAAGTAAAACTGATTCAAAGAATTGGGTCAAGAGAAAGTCCCTAACCCTGACTGCAGAAGTTTCACCTAAGATGTTATGGGCGTCCTGTTGTTTTACATTAATCAGCACAGAAGAAAGCACATTCTTCAGTTTTGTTAGAGGAGAGAAGCATTGGTGTAGATATTCCTCCTAACTTCCATGATTCTGTAAGCACCTACGACGCACTTAGTTATTTTTGGCTTAAAATGTTGTAAACAATAAGCCTTGAAACATTTTTGTTGACAGCGTAGCATAGAATGGAATAAAATATGTTGCATCAGAGAGGTCCTAGTATGGTATGTGTGGATGTTAACCTAAACTATATATGACATAAACTCTCTTCTTACTAGGTGGTTGAATCATTGCCCAAGATATGCTAAAACTCCTTTGGTACTTTATGGGCAAAATGGAATCTTATATCAACTACTGTTACAATTATGCTAAAGAATTAATTTGATGCTATTAAATCTTAAGTTATGGCATGCTTAATTTTGTCTGTGTAGCTCAGGCTAAAAGGAGTTGCAGTTGTGTTATTAGAGCTAAAGCTATGTGCTGAGTTAGGACATGGTCTGTGCCTGGGAAGCATGGCTGGCTCCTGTGGGAAGGCTAGGAAGCAGAATAGTCCTTAAATATTCCTTTGACTAGAGCCTAATTTTCATAGATGGAATATGTTTTACTGAGCATTTTGGACAGCTTTACACTTGAGATACTGTTTTCCTTTTTTTATACTTCTTGAATATTGAGGAAGCTTTTATCTTTCATTTCCTAGCTGAAGGTAACTTTAGATGATGCTGTGAATAGAGTGTGTGCCAATCCGTAATGAAATTTCCAAGTGCAATTTATGTTAGGCACACTGCTTTGACCTTTCTGTTTTGTTTGTGTATGAGATGTGCAATAGCAGAGTCTAATCTTCCTCTTTCTAAAGTCAGAGCTTGTTTGGTGAGGTTTTCAAAATATTCCAATCTGATAAATATATCTGGCAAGATTTACGAACCTGTTACTGTTCCTTAAATTATCTTAATACATCCCATCATCTTGATAATTATGCTTACACAATATCGTGTTGGCCATTAATTTGATTTCATATCTAACTACACACAGTCTTTGAAAAGTTTTATGCAACACAGGCGTTCGTGTGCTTTTATCTGTAGTATTGAGCAGCTTACATGAAAATTGTTTTCGGCCTTATCAGTTCCTGGTAGGGCATGATATGTCTGTATGTGACGCCGTGTTCCATCCTACTTCTGCCTCATCCTTGCTCCTCTGTAGCACAGGGCAGAGATGGGACTCTTCAGGAAATAATAAAGAGGGTAGCACATTCCTTTGAGAACTGTTGTGTGTAGTGAATTTTTGGTAACTGTCAGCTTCAAATAGCACATGGAGTCTTTTAGTAAACAAATACTAATCACCAACAGAACACAGGTTCTGTAAAGCAGGCAGTAGCATTTATTTGGCCTAGTATCAGTTTTATGTAAAGGCCTCGGTTGAAAATATTTTGATACAGGCACAATCTTACCCCTGTTTTGCTGTTAAATATTTACATTTATGGGAGGCTTTGACCTGGTGGTATATATCTCCACAGGCACGTATAAATAGATTCCATGGAGTGATTTATCAGTCTGTACAGTGTTATTGCATGAGCATACACTATGCAAGCAACACATCAGCCTGACTTTGGAGCTTGGGCCCGGCACCATCCCAGTTGTTTCAAATAGTTACAGGGTCCAGTAAACTAACAATTTATCTGGTGTCTCCACAGTGGAAAGTTCTCTGTGCCTGATCAGCGACTGACTCAAACAGTCAGAAGCCTTGCTAAGCTGCACTCGAACAGCAGACTCGTCTCTGCACCTGGGGCAGAGCTGCAGAGCTGTCAGCTCTGCAGAAGCTGCTCCTGGAAACCACTGCATCCTTCCCTCCAGCCCTGACCAGCTCAGCTCTCAGAGGGTGATGGGGCAGGACCTGTGACAAGGATGGCCCAAAGTAAAAGCATCTGCCTGAGCTTCAGGAATGGTTATCAACACCAGTACAAGGCAGTAGTTACCTCACACAAGTTTTGTAGGGGCACAAGCCCTTCTCAGCTGAGCCACTCTGGTTTGCTCACCACAGACAGGTGGAGAAAGGTTGGACTAGATCCCACTGCTCCTTTCTAGACCCTTCTCCCTGCTGAAGCTGGGCCCTGCTGTTGGGCGTGGGGCCGATATGTGTCCATGTGCTCATTTTAAGGACAAGATCTGTGTTTCCCTCTAACGATTTCAATGTATGGTCACTTCAGTGAGGAAGACCAGGCTTTCCAACTTTCTGCTTTGTGGTCCTTATCCAGAGGTGTGTTGGGCCACAGAAATTGCCTTTGGGAAAGCTTAGTGCAGTTTTAATGGCATCTGTGCTCCATTCCCCAAAGTTTTGTTTTTTCCTGTTTGTTTTTTTCTGGTATGTGTGTAACATATTTTAAACTGAATGAACAAAAGTGATGCAGAGCTTAGCAGGTCTGAGAGGAATCCTGGGTACATTAAAAACAAATGGGAAATAAGACATTGACCAAAATCTAGAAAAATATGGACTACAAGTCTCCTGTGAGTTGCCTGGCTGGCTTTCCACCTCTAAATTATTTCCATGCAGCAAGTTAAGCAGGGATAGGCCTAACAGGCATTGAGAGTTGCCAGGAATTCTTTGTATGATTGTAACTATTTTTAATTTCCATCTTAGAAAAAAAGCGTGCTTTTTATTGTTAACAGTTTTTTGGCATGATAGCAGCTTTACAGAGATGAGGACTATGAAAAGGATATACCTATCTGTGTCTAATAGAGATAAACAGACCCTTTTCCTGCGGGAAAAGCACCGTTCTTATTCTTTCATGGTGATGTGCCAAATGGGTTGGATGGGAAGAACTTCCCTGCCCTGTTTGCTCCTGTCTCTGGTGTGGCTCTCGCCAGCAGGCTCAGCTGCTCTTGGCTAGAGGTGCTCCAGAGCTTGCAGCAATGATACCCTGACAAAACACTGTTGACTTAAATCAGACCAGCCTCCTCCCTTTTGTAAAAACAAAACTTTCAAGCGAGAAGTAAGTCTGATTGCTTTAATCTCTTTGTGTCTTCCTCTTTGCCTTCCCTTTTAATTTAAAGTGCACATCTCGATGTTCTGTCTTACTTGGAAGTCTGAAGGAGTGGTGGGGGGGAGTGGAGAAATAATGATGAAGGAAGAGATAAATGTAGCAAAGGTGGAAGTGATAGTTTATTCATGGCGTTACATCTCTCTTATCTTGATCTGGCCTACTTGAAGACTGTTTTTTTTTCCCCATCCAGGCTCCTTTGATGAGTGTTGATGGTTCTCTCCCACTGCTGTGGCCGCAGCCTGATCCTCTCGCCCCACTTCCCTCACAGTCAACATCCACAGGATGTATATTATAATTTGTGTGGATGGAAGCAGAAGCAGCAAAAAATAACCTTCCCTGGCATAGTAGGCAAACCATCCATCTGTTTTCCACCAGCTCCCACATCTCCTGTTTCTGAAGTTGCTGCACCTATTTTGCAGCTGACTGCCAGGCTCCAGCTATTGTGCTGGAACCAACAAGTCAGAGATTCTCTTCAACTTTTTATTACCTTTCCTTCTGGGAATGACTCCATAAACCCAACGTAATTCTGGAGTTCTGCTGATTTTAATTATTACCCTTTGATTTAGAGAAGTATGAGATTTATGTTCTTTTGTTCGGTTCAGAGACTTTCAAAGGCAAGCCAATGCGGAGATAGCTTTCCATTCCTGCTGCCAATTTTCTCATGCTGTTGAGGAATTCATTTAGGCTTAGTTTTTAGGCAGGGTTTGTTGGGGCTTTTTTACCTCTCTGATACGGCTTACATCAACTGTTAAAGTCATGAGCCAGTCTGTCAAAATCATGATCAGCTTAAAGATCACGAGCCTTTAATAAACAGGTTATTTTCTTGAGTCTTTGTAGCCTACTTGGGCTTTTCAGGCTCTTCTGTGTAAGCTCTGCTGGAGGCCTTCTTTAATGTCAGCTGATGCCAAGGTAATCAGTTGTTTTCAAAAGTTATGACTTTAAATAGAGGATCATGAGACTTGCAATAAAATTTCAAGGGTTGGCAGTGCTGAGTCTCTTATCCTAGAAGCTTTACAGTATTTTAATTGCTATTGTGAGACATTGAGAGTGGCACTCCCCTTCCCCCCACAGCCGCCTCATTTGAAGCAGCTCATGCAGCTTGCAACATGGCTCTGTCAGGGTTCACAGCGACTCCAGCTTCTTTCCGATGTGACCCAGACGTTCTGTCCCCTGAAATGTGCCAGACGGACAAGAGGTTACTTTGAGAAATAGTTCGCACTTTTCCCAGACTCTGCTGCTCAGCCTCTCTAACAAATATGTAGCTGAGGTAATGTCACTGTAGATAGTAATTTGTACATCTTTTCCAGAAGCTGAATGCCTACGCTAATAAAATCAAGAAACTGTCACAAACTCTTTTTCCCCCTCCATGTTTCCTTCTGTCAGTGCTTTAGGAGCATTAATTTGGGCTGTTCCACAGTGCAGAATTGACTTTTTTCCTTTGACTGAAGCAGAACCAAAGGACTTCCCTTGCCAGTGTACAAAGAATTTGCTTGAAGGTTTTCTGACAGCAGCAAAGCACATTACTTTTTTTTTCCTTTTTTTTGCAGCTGAGCATGGTTGTGTTTCCACTCACTTGTATTGAAAATAGTGTTAGTTACTCCACAAATACTATTTGAAATCATGCTGTCCTGTGTTAAGGCACTTCTCATTGCCCTTATTAAACAGTAGTAAAATCTTTTCTTTCCAGCTATCTTTTCCTCACTTGCACTGTGACAATAGTGACTGCATGATTCATTACTCTTTGCATGGTGTTTTCTGACTAGGTTAAACATTTACAATGGAACAAGGTATTCTGCTGTAGTTCATTACCATGTGCTTTCTGTGCATTGGGTTGCAGTTAAGGGTAGCTGAACCTACAGAAAGCTCTTAGGAACACCAAGGAAACACAAGAGCTGCAGTTCAGTGCCTACCTGAAGATCTTTTCCTAGATGGAGGTAGAACTGTAGATGAATCAGGTTATTCCTAGTTCCTTGGATCTCCTGCATACCCCAGCTGAGCCTCACATGGGGAGTCACTGCTTGTCCCAGTCATGTGTCTTGTTCTTGCTTGGTGGAAGTTGAGCAGGTACAGGTGTCAGCAGAGCCTTTTGTATCCTGACAGGGGTGCCTGGGGAGGCCCAAGGTCGAGTGTTTTCTTTAAAGCTGGCAGAGGCAGTTTTCCTTGCTCAGGTAAGTGCTCTCTGTTTTGGAAGGGGGTTTTGTAAGCCTTCTCTGATCAGCCTTTGCTTCTCCCCCATTCTCCCCTTGAGTAATTTAATTTCTTCTTAAAGGAAAAACATTTTCAAATTCTTCTTTCTGGGTTTGTTAATGATTTATTGTTCTTATTGAAAATTTAGCACCTTTTACATGCACTACAATTAGAAACAGGGACAGAAACTCTCTGGAGACTGGGTGCTGTGCAGTAGTAAAAAACTGTAAAACAGAGCAAGGTAGAACACAAAACAAGTCATAAAATGACAGGCCAGGCAACCTGAGTGCTGAACAGCTGCACAGAAGTCTTCAATCTTTGCCTCAACGTGTTGAAATGAAAAAAAAAAGAAGAAAAACAAAAGCAAAAATAGGAGACAAGGAACAGAACGAGGGAAGGAAACAGAGATAGAAAGCAAAGTGGTTTTCTCACTAACTGCCTGACCATTAATGCCAGAATCTGCCACCTGATCCAACCACTGACTTTCACCCTGCCCCAAGTCCAGCACTATACCAAAATCTACAATCTTACACTGAAGAGTGGATTTGTACACAGCCAAAACTATGATTTTCCCAGTGACACTCCACACTGCATAAACAGATGTCTCCTTTGTTAGTCATTCCTTATGTATCCTTGGTGGGATGGTCCTGGCTGCAGTACAGTGTTAATACCTTCCCAGTGACTCCTGCTTACCCCAGCTGGAGGTGGAGTTGAAATGGCAAGCAGATGTACACCAGCTCTTCCCCAGCATATCCTGTTTTTGCAGAGATTTAATCTAAGGCACCGTTTTCACTTGGTATGAATGTGAGACATTCTGCACCAGCAACAGGGAACGTTTGGCTTTGATTTAATTTATCCAGACTTTGTGATAGACTGGTCTCAGGGGCAAGGAGGCACTGGGGCTTGCATCACCAGCTCTCTTGGCTTGCATCTCTTGGTTAGAGATGTCTCCTCAAGGACTCTTCTCCCCAGCAGTGGATTATAGTTTCCTGAAGCCCATCACTTTTAGTAAAGATGGCAAAGACTATAATTGATTTAATTTTATACAAATTCAGTGCTTTTTGGATGAATTGCAGATTTGGTGAAGCACCAGGTACCTCAGTGCTATGAAGAAACACAATTTAATTGTTAATTCAAGTTTCATTCTTTTTAAATACTTCAGTTTGATTTTTCTGTCTCTTTTTTTTTATTTGTGCATTTTTTAAAGTTGGAAGCTGCCTCAGCAAATTGTATATGCTGCTGTGGTGGCATCTTTTAGCTAAGCTCAAGGGGAGTTGTAGAGGTTGCTGGCTCCTGAGAACGTAACTTGGTAAGACAGTGGCTTCCTTGGCAAAGTCAGCGCCAGAGCCTTCTGGCTCTGCATCTGCCTGCCACCACCGAGGTGTTGGCAGAACGGCTGCTGGCAAGGCCGAGCTGCTGAGCCATCACTGGAGAGATCTGTCTGGAAAAACAGCTCTGCAGGAAAAAACAAGCTGGATAGCGTTATTCTGGACCGACTCAACGATGGGTTTTGTGGGATGGTGGCACAAAGAGCTGTGGTGGCTAGCTGTGGTGTGAGTCCACCTGAGGGGGACCCTTGGAGCCTCAGCTCGGTGCCACAGCCAGCAAGGTGCCAAACACCACATGCTACTCAAACACCTGAGTTAGTGTAAGTACTGCCGGTGGGAGTGTGTATGGAAATACCTTCAACCAACCAAGACACAATTACAGGCTGCTGTGACTTCCACCAGTTGTCACGTATTCCCCAAGTTAAAGTTTCCACGTTAAAATACGTAAATGTTAAATTAATCAGACTGATTGCTGAATTCATTTTCAGAATGTTGGTTAGCTGCTGGTATTTGTGGATTGCTGATTCATCTGGGAGATGTGATGCAGCAGGGAGTGTGGATATGTCCATTGGAGAAAGAGGCATTTCAGTTGTGTCCTTTAAAGCCTTTCTTCTCTTCAAATACACACATAACGAAAATACTTTCTGAAAGGTATTCAGTGGGGGTTAAAAGCAGAAGATGTGTTTATGCTGAAGGTTGTTAAATGTATTTACAGCCTTTTTTTGGAGCTCAGTGGGAACTGCACTGTTGTTTATTGGTCTGCTTCAACAGCTTCTGGCTGAAATTAAAGGAAATCCATTGCCTTGATTTGCAAAAACATTATAGATTGCTTGTGCTATGATGAGATATGAGAAGCAATTTGAGTGAAGCCCAACATGTGTAGCATGTCATGAGAAAACATGTAGTTTGCAATATTCAGATAATCAATATGAATGGATCTGCAGGTTCTTAAGATATAAAAATAGCTTTGTTTGAACTGATTTCCTGATTTTTTGGTGTTTCTCAGGCCTGACCAAAGGGACTGAAGACTCTGGTTCCACTTTTGAGTCAGTGTTGGTGACTTCAGCTTGTGCTGTCCATCCAGTCTTTCCTGTCCTGAACTGTGCAAATGCAGGTGTTTTCCACTACAGTCAAGTATTTCCAGGAACTTGTCAGAAAAATAATTAGGAAAAAAGCAAAGAGCATTAGAGCCAGTGCTGATCAATCCACGTACCCATTTTAAGCAGACACTTCTCCACGTCCCTGTTTTTCTAGCAGCTTGCAGTTATCAGTTCTTTCAGGTCCATCTTTGAAAGAAAGATATGAAGTTGGCAATAAAACCTGTGTATGCAAGTCCCTCTGACCACTGGCAATGTGCAATATGGGAAGCCCTGTCAAAGTAAAAAGACCTTCTCCCAAACACCTGCTTATGTTAGCTCATGGCAGCAGTGAACCTTTGACACTTGGTCCACATCTTTTCTGTTCACTGGAAGCCTTGCTGCTGGGAGCCTTGCTCTCTTTTTTAATTTCTTTCCTCTGAAGTGGCCGGAGAGGCCACGTCTGAAAGGACAGTCCTTGCAGTTATGACAGGTGCAGCTTTTGTCTCATCCAGGATGTTCCTACTCAGTCTCCTGACTGTAGTGACAAGGTCATGGCACACAACGTTTCTGAACAATGAAGAATGTTGAATAAATAAAAGTACATAACAAGAAATGAAATGTGTAGGTCAGACAGGCAGCTACCCAGATTATAATGTGTGTGAGAATGTGTGTGTAATTATGTTGTTTCAAAAGTAGAGCAGGGACTTTACTTGCATCATGTTTAATTTTATTCTCCACATAAAAATATATTGTTGGAATTCACTCAGCGTTTACTGTTGCATGTAAGGGTAAATCAACTATCAGACAATGGAAGTCTTTGGCTGCTGTGTTTGGTACTGATACTCATCAGAGGGATACTCTATTTGGTTTTAGTTCCCTCCCTTCAAGAGACGAAACTGAAGTGGAGCAAGTTCTGAATGATAAGAGATTTCAAATAGGTAACCACAGAGAAAAGATTGGAGAAAAAAAAAGGAGACTGGAAAGGACAGAAGTCTTTGATATAAAAATGTCAGTATTTAAGTGTCAGTAATCAATAGCTTGCCATAATTTGCAGAAGAAGCAAAGAAATCAATTTAATGGGCCACAGAGCTGATTTTGGCTACAAGTCTATCAGATCTTTCTATTACTGAGATGATAAAACATCATCAGTGGCCACCTGAGGGTTACTCAATGCAGTATCCTCACAAGAGGAGAGAGCAGCTGAGACAACCATCAGCCACGGGCAATGTGCATGTGCTTGTTCTTACCTTAGACTAGGAGGGTGGGCCAAGTTAATATGTGAATTCTTCAGCCCCATATTTCTGTGTTTTTATGTATGAATAAAAAAACCCCTACAGTACCCTGTGGCTGAACCAGAGGACTTTGTTAGATCACTGTCTGCTCTCTGTGTCTAATTTTATCTCTGTCTGCACTTGGTCTTGCTCTCTACCTCCGGCCACATGTTCTTGCCCACTTCCTTGTGACAGTTCTCCTGCAGCTGTGTGGTGACCTAGACTGTAATGCTGACCCAACAGGAAAGCAGCCCAGTAAGAGATTAGTTAACTGCAATTTATTCAACTTATGTAGCCATTCTGTAGATGTAATGTAAACATTTATAGGGGTGATAGGTAATACTTACATACTCTGTCAAGAATGTTGATTAGTGGATAATGCAAGTTAGGGGTCTAGATGGGGTCAGGATGGGATCTTCTGAAATTTTCTTCAGGTCTAGTAATGGTTTGGAGAAGTCACTTAAATATTTTATCCTGTTTCCTTGTCTACAAAATAAAAATATTTGTCTAATTTGCAAGAACTGTTGTACAGTGCTTAGAATTAAGAGTGGGTGAAAGGCTGGAAATACTATATTTTTTAAAGGTCAAAATAGAATTTTCTGATAATTGTGGTACAATGTTAACTTGAGCTGACACAATTTTTTTTGTCTCTATATGCCAAAATAAGTTGTCTCCTGTGAATGTAGTTGGTAGAGTCAAAGTATCAACTCAAAGAGGAATTTCTTAGACATTTATTATATTTAATGAAGCCTGTATTTTCTTATTTTTATTCTCACTGCATAGGGAGAGGCTTAACAATTTCCCAACTGTTTTTGCCTGCACTCTGGAGCAGTTTTTGGTCAAAATGCATTGAATACTGCAGAAAGGTTGCAAAGATTTGAACATTTGAACAAAATGCAAGCTGCGATCAGGGGACTGTGGTCATGACTGTCTTTCTTCTGCCCAGGGAACTGGAGAGCTCAGAGCCGCGTGAGCTGTAAACACACTGTGTCATCCCTCCTTAGGCTCTAACAACAACATGAAAGCCCTGATTGGCGGTCTTGGCACATTTTCCTGAAATCTCCTTGGTGTAGAACCTACTAAGGCAAAGGAGTAAACACCTTTTGATCCTGCATAGCTGAAGTGGGAACAAAAGTCTGGAATACAAACACGAGTTCAGGTTGGTTTTAGGAGCAACACTTGGCAGCCCATGGGGAAGGAAAAGTGTTGTGCTTGTCTCTGGAGGCCAAGGACTGAGTGCTGGTAGGATGTGTCCTGTGAAGGGGTCTGATGAAGTGTGGGCTTCCTCCTGAGCTGCTGGAGCATTTAGACATGGATGGCTGAGTACAGTCACTGAGGGGTTGTGGTGACAAAGGAGTCTCGACCCTTGTACATTAAACTAGTGTCAAGTGCAGCTGTAAATTCTGAGTGGCTTCCAGTGGCTACCTGTCCTCTGACTATGCACTCAGTTTGGCCAGCACAGTGCTGACACTCTGGATTATGGCTGGAGGCTGACACTGTTCAAGATTTAACTGAAATTTTGCTGTTTGATTCTTGCTGAGGTTAATATCCAATTTATGGTGCGTTGTCCTTGCTGGATTACAGTTACCAACTCTTACTGTCCTCCTCTGTAGTCATGCATTGATTTGCATTTTCTTCAAAACCTGCCTTCCGAGGCTATTGGTTGTAGAAATGCTTAAGAATTTTGGTCTCACTGTTAAAAAGGTTAATTTCCAGCTCTCTGGGTTGCAAAGAAAAGCTTAAACATATGATCCCTGAAGGCTTTGAAACTAGATACAATTAAAGAAAAAAGAAGATTTAAGCTCTCCTGATAGAAATGCTGCCACAATTTCTGAAGAGTTTGAAGTAGTAACTCACATTCTGTTGATTGATTCCATATAATATTAATTTGTTAAATATCTCTCACTGTGTTTCTCTGTGTTTTTATTCAGTGCCACTTTCAAGACCTAAAACAAATGACTCCAGGCTCTAAGTAGTTTTTTCCATTGATGACAGTATGTTCAAACAGAGAATAGTATCGTTAATGAAAAGTTTTTTCTTCAGGATCTTACTGATAAAGCCTGTATGTACACTGGTAATTAAAAAAAAATATTGGGGTTTTATTAATAATATCTTGAAATGTAATTGACAGGCTGCTTACTCCTACTTTGCAGTCTCTCCTGTAAATTGCTAACCAAAAAGAGTTGTTGGTGTAATCTCCCCAGCATCACATCTGAGCTCTGTATCAAGAAAGTCTTATGTCATAACTGTTCTTGAAATACAGTGGAACCCCATCTGGATTTTCCAGTTACTTGTTTGCATTTATGGTGAGCACTAGGAAATCCATCAGGAGCTCTGTGAAACTGTGGTGAGAGGGGGCCAGCCCTCTCAGAGACTCAGGGTGCAGTTTTAAGGATTTCCTATTCAATTTTAATAATAGAAGATCTGCTAAATTGAACTAATGAGAAATAAACGTAGCTTCAGAAGTTACTGACAAATCTAACTAAACTCAGTCAAAAACCTCTTAGTTCTGCTAAACTGTATCCCAGTATCTTCACAGTTGCTCTTCTGATCAGTTCTTATTTAACACTTTTTGCAAATCTTCTCTTAGGGAGAGAAATCAAGAAGTTTTATTACATGTAGTGAACCTACAGATAGCAAGGTACAATATGAACGCTGAACTAGTTTAACTTGGCAGCACCTTTTTGTTAGTTGTTTTGTGACTCCATTTATATGTCATTATTAACTTGATGATTTTTATGCAAGCCAACTTCTCTGTTTTGAAAGAATGAAAAGGTGATTGTTCTTGGGTAGCTGTATTTCTCACCAGGCAAGTGCAAACGTGGTAATGCAGCGATGTGGCTTTCCTGCTTTTAATGTAAGGTCTCCAGACAATACTTCTCTACAGGGTGTAGACATGCTGTTAGAGGATCATGTTTCCATAAAACAACAGAAGCTTAAGTTGGTGCATTAGGTTTGCTAAAACACGTTTGCTTCCCCATCTTAATATTGTTTTCATTGGATACAATCAAATACTTTATCATTCAGATAACAAAGTGTGTCAGCAAGTAATTGTATTTGCAAATTTCAGGACATAATTATCTGAGCATATGCAAAATTATGGGCAAGGAAAGTTGGTAACCCAGTTAAGATGAGACTGAAAATTTGACTTATTATATATACATGCTGTTTGAAACAAAGAGGGAGAGGCAGTGCTTTCCCTGGAAAGAAAAGAAGTCAGTATGGTGTTGGCATTGCTTTTTAATGTGCTCTTCCAGTACAAAGGACTCAAGGTTTTTTGATTAATTTAATCCATTTCCAGTTAAAGTTTTCTTTTTGGGAAGGTGACAGAAGTTATTTGAGAACAAGTTGATAAATAAGAGCTATAATTATAATAAAGTTTTTCTTCTGCTTAGAAATTAATGTTTAACAACTGAATGAAGAGGCTTGTTAGTGCAAGTATTCAGAAGCAGGAGAATAACCTTACCTATCATTAGGATTCAAGTGAGTGTACAGCACAGGACCTTTGTTATACAGCTGTTTATGGAAATATGAGTTAGTTGCAGACCCCTGGTATCATCCCCCAGCACAGTAAGAAGGTAGATTTTTGAGGAATGGTTCAAAAGTGCGAACAAGAATAAAGGCATCTTTCCCCCCAATCTGGAAATTAAAAAAAAAAAAACCAAAAAGGTTAAAACCCCCAAGTTTTATTTTATAGGGTAAAAGGAACAATTTCCTAAACACAAACACATCTCTCTTCCTTTAGTCTTTTCTATCCTGATTCCAAGCCCGCTGACCAGAGCTGAGCTTCTGTTCAGGGGAAAGGGATGCTATTCCTCTGTGCATCTTGTAAATTTTATTTCAGCATGGGTCAAGGGAGCTGTGTCAGAGGGATTGGAAGCTGGCTCCATATGCCAGCTCCTCACCTAGCCTCAAGCTGGCAGCTGAACTGAAATCTCCAGCTTCAATTCCATGCTCAGTAGCACTGGTTATGCACTGGGTGGTCAGTTAGGGTCTATTTTTAGGGTATGAATAAGGATTGCGTGTTTCAGCTGTCTGCACCTTTTGTGTAACACCAGACTTCTTTCCCTATTTAAAGTCCGAGCTGATGAGGAAATGTGAGTGGAAAACGTTTCTGAGATCTGTGGTTTCTTAATGTCAGAATAGTAAGGTTTGGGTTAGGTTGCAAGGCAGTCTGACACAGAAGGTTTGCTTATTGCAGAATAAGCCCCTGGAGTTTAATTTTATTTGCATTCCACATTCCTTAGAGCAAATAAAAAGTGAGTTTTGAAATGGTTTGGATGGATTTTTCCCAAACCTCAAAAAAATCTGTGATCTCATTGTTCATAACTCACTTTGTTAAATTCCATACTTGGACTATGGGTGATGAAGATTGCTTCTGCACTTCTCACAGCTCTGTTAAGTCTACATACATAGTTTATTCTGTCAAATATGGGTTTTTCTCATCAGGGCTTGTTAGTGCAAGTATTCAGTTCTCACCATCATGACAAAATGTTTTTTAAGGGATTATGTGTTGTGACAGCCTCAATCTTTACCTGTTTCTCTGGTGAAATCCGGTATCGTACATTTTGACTTCCATCTGATTCCCTGATGATATTGAGCCCTACCCTCTGCTGTGCTGCTTCATGCTGCTTTAGCAGGAGCTGTTGGCTTGGGTTTTCCATCTCCAGGAGCTGTTCCTCTGTTATTCCTCTCTTGCAAATATATCCTGAGATTAGAGGCTGCTAGAAGGAGCAGTGCAACCATATACAGAGAGAGGCTCTGTTTGGCCTGGAAAGGTTGCAATCTAAAAATGAGCTTGATGATGTCTAGACAAGACTGTAAGTATTTAGTACCTTTACAGAGCTTTGCATCTTCAAAGCACTCTGCAAACATTAACTGATTAACATAACTGCGCCATCTGTTTTGATGTTTACATTTTGTGCAGGCAAAATTCCTGCTTTGTTTTATTACTTCTTGCAGGTATGTGGATGTCATTATTATGGCACTTCAGAGGATGGTAAAGTCAGGTCCACACATGTCTCCAGTAACATTTTGCCTTAAAACTCAAGCCAGTGCCATTGGGGCCCTGCTCTCTGACCTGGCTATGACAGTTGGGATTATTTCCCTCTGAAATTTCAGCCTCTAGTCTGTAGAAATTGTTGTTCCCGTGGCTGCCGGAGGCTGCTGCCTCTCTTGTCACTTTGCTGCTGAACTTAACTGTTTTCTCCCCAGCCATGGACAGGCAGGGACACATCCAGCAGTGTGGGAGATTCTCTGCAGAATGCCCCCAGACAGCCAGCTGAAATATTGTCTCAAGCAGAAAAAGGGGTAGAAACCATAAACATAGTGAAAAGAAGGGGAAATTTTTACTTAGCTTTTGGCAAAAGGTTGTTTTTCTCTCCAACTTCATGCATGGCTACAAGAAATGTCATTGTATTCTTCTTTTCCCAACTTGTTACTGGAGATTTTGTGTAACTGAGGGGCTGTACTGATGAGCCAGTGTTAATTTTCTATTTCAGTTTAAATGTCTTACTAAAGATTTCAAGACTGTTTCAAGACTGATTGAAATCAAAGCACTAGTAGCACTGACAAGAATCAAAGCTGAAAAACCTTAAAGCAAACCAAAACCACACTCTTCATTTTTTGCCTTTTTTTTTTCCTTTTACTTTCAACTCCTTACCATTTCAATGTTTCACTGCCTGAGTGGTGTTTCAGGTAGATCACACAACCTAAAACTACCTTTATTTCCAAGTTACTGCAACTTTGTTTTGCAGAAGAGCTCTAAAGAAACAAGTGCTCTGCTGTCAGCAGGGAGAGACCGGCAGTGTTTTGATCCAGGGAAAATTGCAGACACCCCGTGAGGGAAGCGAATCGTGAGAGATGTGCAGCGAGGCAGCGCGCCGGCAGACTTTTGCGTCAGTACAGGAGTCATCGTTAAAAATCTCAGATTAAACTCAGATTAAATGGTGCCGTGGCATCTCGTGGGAATCAGCCGTGACCGAGAGCAGACGTGGCGGCTGCCGGGCGTCAGGGAAGGCCCTGCTGTGGTTGCAGCTCCCCTCGGAACCGCTCCGCGCGGAGAGGCAGACGGCACGCACGGGCCCGGGAGAAGCTCCTTCACAAATTCCTTGTCTGGCACAGTTCACACCATGGTTTTAAGTGTGACCTCAAGGCATTTGCAAGGAATATCTTTATAAAGACTGTAACGAACGTGCAAGAGACTCTCACAGACAAATTTTCAATTAATAAGCCGAAAAACCTGCAACATGAGGATATAAATGCGTTGAAAAGATGGACTTGGACAGACCTAGATGGCGGGTGTGGCTTTCTTTCACACTGAATATTTTTGCAGCATTTTTTTGTTTGTTTGCATACTCGCTCCCGGTAGAGACATTATACAGGCTAGGATATGGCAGTTGGGAACAAAGCTCTGACAAAATGGAATTCTCCTTTGTCAGACTGTGGCATCGGAAAAGCTGACATCAAATTCCGCCAGGCTCTGACTGGAAGACTTTAAAGAAAGGTTGAACTTTTCAGTAAAGATACACTGTAGAAATGGTTTAGGAAAGGACTGTGTCCTGTAGCATCCCTGGGGTGAGGTGAGACAGCTGCAATTATTCCCCTCAAACTGAGCCCCTCATTTGCCAGAGCAAGGCTAGAAGAAGCCAGACACAGCTGTGAGCAATTGGCTCTGGGTGGCCCTGCTTGAGCAGGGGCAAGTTGGATGAGATGACCTCCAGAGGTCCTTCCTTCCCTCAACCCTTCTGTGAGCCTGCAGTTCACAGCCTTTCTCCTATTCCCTCCTAAAGTTTCCTCCTGAGAGTTCAGTTTCTTTCATGTAAGTGCTGCAGTCCCTTCGGCAGGTTACTCTGGGAAGGAAGAATACGAACACAGAGAATTGCAGACATTGTAACGAAGTTATGTGCAGCCAATTTCACACTGTGGAAGAGTGCCTCCTATAAAATGCTGAGCGTTGTTCGCTCAGATGGAAGGAATTACGCTGTGAACACGAAGCATTCTGTAGACTCAGTAGACTTCGGTTTTATATAGAGAATCCCACAGCAATCAGAGTGAATTTTGCATCTGACTAGCTCAATAGAGAGGATATTCTTTGCCTGTCTTCCCTCTGCTTTCCCTTATTAGTCCAAACCTTCCCCTACCACCCCCTCCCAAGAAGAATATACTCAATACCATTTTTATATTCTGCAAAGGAAAATGTTTCATATAATCTGTGTGGATACTTCTGTCATCTTAAATGCTTCTTCCAGCATTTTGTATTCTTACAGACCCATATCTCATCTCCCTTTTTAGTTGTAGTCCTCCACCCCTAAGTTTTGGGGGATGAAACCACACTATCAGTGTTTTCAATTACACTATAACAAGATCCCACATGGAGTGGGGAGCTTTATATTTTTAGCCAATTTCCAAGTAATTATATTCTATAAACTAATGGTAATAAGCAATCAGTGGCCTTACATTTACATCTCACATGAACAAAAAAGGGAGGTCTCTCCCACTGCAGCACCATGATGAAGATTCTGAAAGTCCATATAAGATGAAAATTATTTGCATGGAGGCACAGAGGGAAGCACTGTGCAAACATCTAATTGCAGCACTCCCTGCTGACTGTTTTTAATGTGTGTTGGTTTTATTAAGCATTCTTAATATGAAGCTAGACTTTTGCTTTGGCAAAAAATTTAAGAGAAACAGTGGTTTTAATTATCAGATTACTGAAATGCATGTAATTGGGAAAACCTGCCTGGATGCAGAAGATTAGGTGAATTTTTTTTCCATTGTAAAAAATGATAATAGATTGGTTTTGTGGTCCTGCATTGCCTGACTGGTTTTTTGTGTTGTGCGTGTGTGTGAGTGTATGCACAGTATGTATGGCTCTGTTACATCTTGAAGTTTTGGTTTCATGTGTTATGCTATGCATTGCTTATGAGGGATAACGTTTGCATGACAAATTGCAAACCCATATGGCATCGTGTTTTAACACCCTGTACTTTTAGGTATTTTCAAGGAACTGTGCCTGAGGAGGTGAAAAGGGGAATCTGCTGGTGACTTCTCACTAAAACTGGTGTCTCTTTAAAACACTGCTGTCAAATAAAAATGGTCATGGTTCAGTCCTAGATCAAATGCAATACAAAAGTGACATAGCTTTGTATATTGATATATGGTAGCCATACATAATTGGATTCTATGATTTATCCCACTAAGGAAATTCATAGCTTTGCAGAGAAAGAGACACACGTTGATCTAGTATGGAAGAATTTAGTTTTACAAGTCTTTAAGGATGCACCATTTCTGGGATAAGATTCTGCAGATCATTATTAGCCATCTTAGCAGCTCCTCCTGAGCTCTGCACAGTTACTGCCTGACTCTGGCCAGGTCTGTGGCTTTAGTAAGGATAATAACTAGTAATTAAATGCTTTCTCTCTTTAGTGCTTAGCTCAAATAGTTTTTAGGGCTGTGAATGAAGCATGGTGTAGCACCATACAGATTTATCAGCTTTCACTTTAAATTACTTCTAAAATGCATGCTTGTCTTTGTCTTCATAATTAATGTTTCCATCCCCACTTGTGGCTCGGAAACCTTTATATTTAGCTACACGATGACTTACTTGTTCTACACAAATCTTATGGTTCAGTTCTCACAACAGGCTAAATATTTCGCTTAAGGTAATTACCCGACTTCAAAGGAACTTTCATAGAAAAGTAATAATATCAAAAAGAGCCTATATGCTATAAATAGGGTATAAAATTCCACATTAAAGATGTGTGTATATTACAGGAATCTTCAGAGCAGTGTGAAATATAATTAGGGCCTTCTACTGAGGCATAAAATTCTCTGTAATACATGCTAATCTTATTTGCTTGGAATGAGGTGGGAATATACCTATCAAGGTATCTTTTGAAATATTTGAAATCTTTACATCCGAGTTTCCAGTTATACTTGTCTGACTTGATCTTTTCTTCCTTGTCACTTTTCCATCCTGAAAGGTTTATTTGTGAATAAGCTTTCTCCTCTGCACAAAATCAGAAGTGTGAGCTTTCAGTAGGGCATTTAGAATTTTAGTGAGATATAAAATGCTTTTTAAAAAAAGAGGAAGAAGAGCAATATAAATAAGTTCATATGTGATTATGTGCTCTTCAGTGTTTGTTGATTGCCTGAGAGGTTATATTGTAGTTTCAGTCCTTCATTGTAGTGCCTGTTCTTTGCAGCATCTCATTCTTCCTACAAATAGAAGTCTCTTAGAAAAGAACATTTCTAATTAACATACACCTTTTCTGATTAAAATATGTTTTATTTATGTCCTCGTTTCCCTCTTCTTTTGTCACCTCACAACTGAAGTATTTGTCCAGAGCACATCTTCAGAAATAATGTTTTAATGGAAAGTATTGATTGGTGAATAAGGATTGGTACACTTACCTCATGATTCCTGAAGGAATGGTCTGCTCCCAGTGCTGGCCATGCAAGCAGATGAGGAATAAGGCAAAGAATTGCTTTTGTCCAGAACAGGGACATTTCTGCTCTTTGATCTATGGGATCTAAAGCAGTGCTTTTTGCTTGGAAGGTGTTGTTGCAGTTTATATTGTACAGGTGGACAGACTGGGACAGAGAAGGACTGGTGACTCATCCTGTAATTACCGATGTAGGGAGAAAGGGCTTGAGATGTTCTGTGCCTGCTGGACTGATGGCTGCTGTATGTGGTTTAGGTGGCTGAATGGAAGATGGCTTGGAGCAGCACTGCATTGGGTATGGTTATATATGAAGACATCCAAAATGTAGTCACTCAACAGAAAAGTGGGTTTGTAGACTGGCTGTTGCTTTACTGGGAGAGAGAGAAACTGGGAGGAACTGGTATGTGCCTGACAATTAAACCCAGAAGTTTACGGGTGTCTTGTGATTTATTACAGGACTTGTAGGAAGCTAGAATAAAACAAAAACCAGGTTACCTGAATTACTGTTTTACATTAATTCTCAGCTCATTTTCATCTTTATATTGCTGGGCAGGCTTTTGCTGTTCCAGCAGGATGTAAGAAGTTTTGAAGTGTTCCTCAAGGTGTGCTTCCCACAGCCAGTTGCCATTGGTAGTCATCTTTGTAACTTGCTGCTAAAATAAAATCAAAGTCAAAATACACTCACTGTTTTCCTAATAATAAGTTCTGTGTAGTTCTAGGTGTCAGTAGCACTGCTGTAGGTAAAAGGGAGAGTGGCCTGGCTTCAGTGGCGTCACTGCTGTCCCAGAGCTCTGTGAAATATTTTTCTGTTGAAAAAAAAGGATTTGCAATCTAATGGTCTACCACGTTGACTGTAAAAATTTCTGGGAATGTGGAACCTTCCAGGAGGAGACCAGGCCAATTCCCTCCCAACATGTTAGCAGACAGTGAGTGAAGTCTGGCACCTGCATTTGCAGAGCTCCCCAGGATCTCACCTGGGCACTTCCACTGGGGAGCTCCACTGGATCAGGGGCCTCACAAGCTTGGGGGCCTGCAGCACTGCTAGGGTGCCCCAGAAGCTTTGAAAGACAGCCAGGGCAGATGATGAAGGAAACCCAACTTCTCCATAGTCTGACTCCCTTGAAGTCAAGACTTATTTTGAAAACTCTGAACAGGACCCCTGTCATGGACAGCTGTGCTTCTAAAAACCTACTCTTAGTACCACAAAATACGTTTTTTCAAATTAGGGATGACTCAAAAATCTCTATGTGTGTGTTTGGTTTGAGGGGATTGAACTGAATGGAAGTGCACTGAATTTTTAGATAAGGAAAGTCTATCCACACTTATTATGTGGTATGATGAGACACTGTTGTCAGGTTGCCCCTTATTGCAGTGACTAGACATGTGAATTTAATACAGGGCCTTTATTTTAATATAAAAAATTTTCCTTAAATGTGGTGTCAGCAAACTTAAGATGCAGAAGGACCTTTGCAAATAAATTGTTTTTATTGGTTAACTGAAGAAAAGGAGGATGATTGGGACCATTCGGGACATACGTGCTTTGAAGTTCCTCCTAAATTTTTTCCTTCTGACTTAACAGAACAAAATCAGGAAAAAAAAAGGCAATAGGTTGATACCATGAAGACATAATAAATTATGTTCCATAGCTGTTTTAATTTAGACGGGTTCTTCCATCTCAGCAACACCGTTGCATTGTTTACTCGGGAAAGAAGTCACAGCGATAAACAAACAAACACAAAGACTTACGGCCAGTGGCTGCCTGCGTATCACTTAGCAACATCAATATTTCTGTGCACAAATAAAGGTCTGCCGCGCGGTGCCTGCTGCCAGCATGTGTGCGTGTGCGAGCGTGTGTGCCTCTGTAGTGCTGACCTTGTACGCAGAGAGATCAGTCTGCCAGTGATTGGTCACTCCTTAATTTGGATGTCTAGACATTTCAGGCCGCGCAAGCGAGAGGCAGACATCTAAAGACGTGAGAAGAGATTCTAAGGGATACCAGGGCCTTAAAATAATTCCCTGTCAAACTGCAAATGTATTTTGTTCATTTTAAAAATATATGGGTACAAGTGACTGAATGGAACGCTTGACTGAAGGCTTTATTTTTTATTATCACTATTAATTAATGTGCTTCTTGGATGTTTTCACATGGCTGTGATATAAATAGTAAAGCTTCCTTAAAGGTTATCGGCGAGTGTGAGAGAGTTAATATTATGATTGGTCTACTGGCTGGAAATGTGTTTTCTTAATTTGCTAAGAACCATTAAGGATCTAGATCCAGAATCCCGAGAAAATAAAGTAACTATTTTAAAAGGCACTAGCAAATCTTAATTTATAACATTAAAACTATGATCAGGAATGTAATCTCTGAGAGTGTCCAGATGAATAGAAAATTATTGCCCAGCTGCGTTTTATTCAAAATGTCTCTATGTGCAAGCAAACCTGTTTATACCCACGTGTAGAAAAGGCTCAGTTCTGCCAAATGCTGAAATCCCTCAATTCCCACTGATGCCATTGGACATTTGAATGTTTCCAGGGCATTAGTCCTACGTTTGCAAAATAATGGCATGCACATACATTTACACAAGCCCAAATTTTCCGCTGCTCTTTAAGTATATGTACAACTGGGGCAAATGATCACCTAGTTAACATTTGCATGGATTGTTGTTTGCGATATAGGATATTTGTGTAATGAATTAGAATTTACATTTTGGTAAAAAAATGTTTAAATGTAGAGAGCCATAGCTATTGCCTTAAGAATATTTTACTGTAATAATAAGATCTAGAATGTGGCAGAGCTTGGAGGAGTTATTAGTATCCTTTGGAGATCTATTTTAGTTTTCTTTGGTTTTAATTCTTTCAGTCATAAATCCCAGAAAACGGCAAGTGGTGCTTGAAGAGCTACCAGCTTTTGGAAGCAGGCATTCAGCAGCAACAAATTATTTTGAAAATAATGTGAACCAGTTTGATTTCAGTATTGATTCTCTCTGTCCACTATCAGAGTATTCCCATATGGGAAGAGGTATAGCATCACAGAGAAACTTCCATACAACTGTAGAGGTGTCTGTATTAAAGTGTGCTGGTGTAAACCACTTAGGTAGGACTCACACCTGTAAATGAACAAAGTGTTCTTGTGCAGAAACAAGAGACCAGATCTTAGAGCTAGTTTGTAGTGTGAGGATCTGCACTACAGCATTAGCAGAGTGGTTACCCAGCTGTAGCTGTATTGATGTGACACTCACCCCCTGCACCTTCCCTCTCCCCCCAAATCTTTGGGAGCAATTAATTTCAGCATAAAAATCAATTTATTTTCAGGTAAGTCTCAGCTTTAATTCTATGAGGAAAGTGTTAATCTAGAATAGCTCCAGGTTTTATTTTTCTACAAGATTGCCCTGTTTCTTCTTTTTTTTTTCCTTTTTTTTTTTTTTTTTCCCCTTTTCTAATGTTTGGCTCAAGTAATAGCAAGCTGCATTAGCTCCTGAATTCTGTATCAGATGAAGAGCTGCCTTCCCTGGGCAAACATCCCCAGATTTCTGTGGATGTGGAGGCAGAGAAAGAACCCACACAGACATGTGATGGCAAAGCACTGACACTGACAGGTCTCTTGATGTTATAAGTACTGTCCCCTCCAGTAAATCTGTCCCATTTTTAGAGGCAGGCCACAATTATTGTATATTCCTTCTTCTGTCTGTTCAGAAAATGTCTCTATGCAAATAATTAACATATAATCAGACCCCAAACCTTGTCTAACTGCACTGCTGATGGAGGTTTTCATAGAGCCCATTTAAATGTGCCAGGAGGACATTTAAAAACAGGGAAGAAAGTGAGGTATTTTTAAGCAAACATTCTTTAAACACTTTGATAGAACAAATTGTACTTTAAAAATCATTAACTAGGTAAAATAAACAGCAGTGGGGTTCTCCATCACTTGGCCTTCTTATGTGCCAGTGTGTTAAATTGTTTGCAATATTGCCTGCTAGTTCTTATGATTTTATTGTATTCTGCCATTTTCTGCAAGTTTCAACTCTAAAGTTTTAATTATTATCTGAGAAGCTCATATTACTTGTTAAAACAAGAAAATTAATGCAAAAAACCCTCAGAGAGACATTATGGAAAGAGAAGGTGGTATCTGTTTTAAACAAAACTGGTTTGTCCCACACTTGCTTTTTATCATTTTCATTCCCACTCTCACAACCCCCATGCTTTTAAGAAGGGGGCTAAGGGATGTGTGCCCAAGAAGTGATCTGGCCAGGATCAGTTTTGTCCATGGAGGACACCCACCAAGTTTTCACCACGTTGCTTGACTTGTGCATCTGTGATGCCTTGTTTTTTGTGTGGCCTGCTCTACCCTTTGGCAATCAAACACATTATTATCCTTTCACCTTTTGTTCTTGCTTACCTCACCCTAGGTGAATCTCAGCTTGCAGGCTGTTTCCTGGGTTTGCCTGCTGTGGGTGCCTTCCTGGCTACAGTTATCTTCCCTTTTGGGTTAACAGGAAAAGAAGGGGCACATAGAGTGTGGTGCAATCTCCCTGCTATCCTCTCCCTGTCAGGGCACAGGTCTTCTGCTAATCCATGCTGTGGGCTTCCTATGGCACAAATTTTTGGTGGTGCAAACACCACATTCCTCAGTTCTTCTCTGATTGATTGCTATCAGCGTGCCCATGGTTTTCAAAATGTTTTGGGGTTTTTCCTGTGGCTTTGCTCTGTTGCCCTTCTTGTTGCTTTTACTGACAGACTGTTTCTGTTCATGCATTCTTCAGACTAATATTAAGATTTCTGCTACAAATGCTATAAAACTGAAAAAAACACCAATATTCTAATTAGAAGTATTTTAAACTGTGGCTTAAAGAAGTACAGATTTAGGTATCAGTTGAAAAATAAATTGCATATAATGTTTTGGTAATGGTTTTATATTTGTCTGTCTTTTGGGTTCGACATATCTGTAATTTGGGTTGCTAGTATTACAGCTTAAATAAGCCAACTAGGACATTCTAAAACGTTACATTTTCTTGTAGTCTAGACATATTTTCACAGACAGTCCAGCCACAGCTAAGGGTCTCTGTAGGTTTAATACAATTCAGATGCTTCTTCTTTTGGGACAGTCTTAGAGCTTACTGACCCTGAACACAATATATGAAGATTACTCATTTATTGGCCAGATTGGCAGAACTGAGTGGTTGCTGCCTTGTGCGGTCATTTTGCTCCCATTCCTGTGCTGCCTCCTGTGCTTTGCTGGCACTCCAAAATTGCTTACAATTTCTATGATCCAGTTTGTTCTGTGTGGCTGCTCAAAGGTTTCTACCACTACATCAGAATGAGTACAGCAAGAGAGGGAATACCTAGAAGCTGCTCATCAGTCTGTCCTGGGATTTTCTTATCTATGTCTCTGGGTGCATTACATCAAGAAGGAGGTACTGAATATCTGAATATGTGCCCAGCACCTGTAATGCAATATCCTAATATTCATAAGCTTCCATTAAGGTCACTTGTCTTTGAATCTTTGGAGACACATCACTAGGAATTATCCTGTCCTCTGAAATGTTAGTGCTGTGACTGATGAGAATTTGAACAAAATTGTGGTTTTTGAATGCTCTTTGTGGTTTCATGTATGATTTGAGTAGATGTATTATTTAGCTTGGTTAACCTAGGCATGCAACTGAGCCCATGGTCTGTAACTGGTCAGCTTTAACATTTGCATGTCCATTTGTTAAAATAATATTTTATGCTAGGAGACGCTTAACTTCTGCATTCATTCAGTAAGTATGCAGTGTGTTCCCATATCAGGTCCTTTGACATGGTATTACCTAAATGAGCTTCACAGAATTGTCTTCATTCCAATTCCTCCCTATTTTTTTTATTTCCTGTCTGTAGTGTTCCCAGCAGTGCAGTAGCCAGGATTTGATTTCTGTCAGAAATGATACTGCTTCAGTCTCGTCTCTGTAAGTCTCCGCAGGGAGGTTAGAGGGTGGTTATCCTCCGGCTGGTCTGGACCTGGTCCAGCATTCAATGAGAATGCAAATCCCCTTGAAAGCAGATACCTTCTCTGCAGTGATACTGCCTTTATGCTGCGTGTGCCTCAGGAAGCTTGTGATAAATTTATATTTGCATTGAAATACTGTTATTTTTTTTAAAGGTACCCATTCCTTTGCTGTTATTGAACTTAGTAAATGAGCCTAATTCTTTCCTCTCCTTTTCAACTAGGAAAAAAAAAAGAGTATGTATAACACAACTCAGGGCCTTGCCACAGCAGTGTAGGGGATTATTGTTAGTGCTTTGCTGGAACATAACTTTGATTGTCGAGGCATTTGCTGCAGTTCAGAACATTAATTTTGTCATGAGAGGATTCCACATCTTCCTTGTTTTTAAGGTACGGTGTGGCAGCATGAGCTTAAGCAAGCTGGGTTTAGTCGCCCATCCCCACTGCCCAGGTGCAGAGGCTTAGACTCGAGCCGGCACAGCAGCTTTGGGAGCGGACGCAGCGCTGACCTGCAGGAGGGAGGATGGCAATGCCGCAGCCAGTTTTGTGGCCCAAGACACCTCTCGCAAGAGGGTCGGCAGGCCGTGGCGGGCACGCAGGCTGCGGGACGGAAGCGTGGCCGAGGGGCAGAAGCGCAGCCAGCTGCGGGCGCGGCGGGAGCTGTTCCTGCGCGGGCTGGGAAGCCGGCTCGCTCGTCCGCAGCCCGGCACGCGGCTCTCGAAGCGGCCGTAAATCAGCCGCGCTTCCCCGATTCAAGTTTTATCTTGCTCAGGCCGATCAAAAATAGCCCGTGCGCGGTGGGCTGCCGGCGGAGGGGCGGCCGCGTTGGCCGGGCGCTGCTATTTCCGTGCGGGGCCGGCGGGCAGGGCCGGCGGGCAGGGCGCTCGCAGCCGCGCCTCCCCGCGCACCAGCCCCTCTGTTGATCGCTCTGTTGTCACTCCCTTAGCGACCGTCGCCACGTCGCGCCTTCGCGTCCTGCCGGGCAGCCCCGTCCCCCCTCCCTTTCCCGGCTCCCCGGGGCCGGCTGTCGTGTTTCCAGAAAAAGCCGGCCCGGGGCTGCGGGGCGCTGCCCGTGCCCGGCAGGTGTCCCCGGCGCCGGCCCGGAGCGGCTCTCGCCACCGCGGGGCTCCCGCGGCCCGGCCCGCCGGGGCTCCGTCCTCCTCATCCAGCCGGGAAGCAGTGCAGCAGTTTTCCGGATCAGGGAGGGAGGTGGGGGCGAGCCTGAACCTACTGGCACTAAATAAGCGTGAATCAAATTCCTCGTACTGTTTAATAATTAATAATTGGGTTAAAACATAGATATTTCATAACTAAACGGGTGTTTAGTCCCTTTCTCTGCCCCACCATCCCATCCCATCCCATCCCATCCCATCCCATCCCATCCCATCCCATCCCATCCCATCCCATCCCATCCCATCCCATCCCATCCCATCCCATCCCATCCCATCCCATCCCATCCCATTTGAAGGCTTCCAACCACTTCCTCAAAGCTGCCTAAACTTACACGCTCCCCCTACCCACAGAACTTGAAGGGAAATGGTAGAGAAAGCCCCCAGCTGTGGAGCCTGCAGTGAGGACTCGATTTCACCACCCATTTTCCGTCAGCAGGAGACAGACATCCTGTAATCCAAACAGGGAAGGCTAAGGAGGAGTGGACAGACATCACCTATCTGAAATGCCAGTGGTATCTATCCTAGCTTGCCAGATTTTCTTTACCCCTTGTCTGCTGGCATCACGTTTCACCATTTCAGTCCCTGCTCAGCACGGTGTGTCCCAGCCCACCAGGTTGCCTGGAGCACCTTCTCATCCCTTCCAAGAACTCCTGATGCAGATGTGCCCCCAGGACCTGCCTTTGCCCCTCTCTCAGTGGTGCCCCAGGCATCCCTCCCTGCCAACACACCTGGGGCTGAACTGGTTTTGCGAATGCTACATTCCTCAGCATTTACCACAGTGGCTGTTTTCTTGACAAATCCTTCCTAGCTACAGAACAGATCCTTCACTTCACTGAGACATATCTCTGATAGGCTGTATTTTTAAATGTGATTGCCAAAATATTAAAAATAGCCAGATTTTAGGATTTTTTTAATGTTTGTGTATAGACACAGTATCTCTGCATACATAGTTCCATTCTGATCCATTCTTTGATTTTGGAAGACTTTGACTTTTGTAAATGAGCAGAAAATGTCAGCCCAGTGAGCATCAGCTCAGCACTGATGTTTTTGGATTTATGAGGATCCACTGTTTCTTGAGTAGCTAACAAGAAACAGAGTGATGGACATCTCTGAAAAGCTATAGAAAAAATTGTTATTTAATAAAAAAGTGTACATGTGTGAGCACTAGACTGGGAGGGTACATGGCTGTTTGTAACTGTGCCTCGAGCTAACCAAGAGGCTCAAAAGGTTAGAGCCACCATAAAAGTTGTTATGCAGAGCTGGTGGCATCCCTGCAAGAATTTCACTGCCACTTGCTGTGAAAGGGGCATTGGAGTTCCAGGAGAGATTTGGGGTTTAACTTTTAGTTGTTATAAAAAACTAGAACATAATATTAAACTTCTTTTTTTCTCTTTTAATGTTTGGTGGGGGGGAAGAGGAGGCTTTCAGCAGCTCTTCTTATTGTATCTGTTGATGTAATCTCCAGGGAGGTTACCAAGGTTAGATTTTTGAACAAGACAGATCTGATGTCATTACATATTCAGAAAACCTGTGTGCTGAGCTCTTCTAAAGTGCAACATTTCTGGATGCTGAGCACTTCTGAAAACGTGGCCCACTATATGAAATTACTGTATGTCATAAAAATAAAATTAAAAAAAAAAGAAAAAGAAAAGGCAGTCCAGATAACTCAGAAGATAAAATGGTGTTCTGCATGGCATGGGAGTAAGGACAAGCAAGGAATGAGAGTTGTGTATTGAAGGCAAGGAATCCGTCATGCTTACAGTTTCTCCATGAGTCAAATTTTACAACAGTGTAGACACAGCCTTTTTTTTTTCCTTGGCTTTTCCTTGTGCCTTCAGCTGATACTCAGGGCAGTGGGTTCGTCTTGCTGTGCCTATTTCTCAACCTAGCCTTTGCCTTTATCACCCACCAAAACATTAATTAGTTATGGCCGCACGATGCGCGTGGGTGCGTGTGGCACCGCAGCAACTCGTGGGTGCAGTGCTGCTACATGCATGGTGTCAGTGTGGGGGTTTCCTTTCTTTGATTTCACTGAATTGGAAAACCTTCTTCAGCTCTGTGTGGGTTCTGCTTGTGTAAAGAGTGATTGTAATAGTCACCTTATCTCACAGCTGAAGGACTGCAGCAGAAAACTGTTAAGAGGGCTGGGTTATTTGCACCAAACATTTCCTGTCAGTTTGCAGTTCCTCAGTCTGAAAACTTAGCCAGTTTAAGTTCTGCTTGATCAGATTTACTGATGAAGCAGAACTTAAAATCCAAGGTATTTTCTCTGTTGTTCAGAACAGATAATTTTTAGGGGAGAAATAGTTCTATCCTTCCCTTTGCCCTTCTCAGTTTTGAGGATGCTGATTTGTTAGCAATTCAAGATGATGGATAATCCCTCTACAGAGATGATGGTGTAGTTACCAGAACCTGAACGTGTTTATACTAAGAGACCATATCACATGGAGAAACTAAGAGTGTCAAACCAGCTCATGGGAAGAGTTATATCTAGGACATAGGAATACAAGGTTATTTTTTAGAATTTTTCTACAATGTCTGTAAAGTGCTTTTATAGATAAATAACTATTATGGCCTCTCTCTTGGCCAGTGGAAAGTGGAGATGTGAGGGTTGGATTTACTGTGGCGGAGAGACAGAGAAGAATGGAAGAGACTGGATTGCTTCCATGCCTCTGTAGATTTCCTGTTCATTGCCATACTGGTTGGATCATGTTGCTTCCCACCTACTGTTTTTGTCCCTGGTATGCTTTGAGTTTGAACTGGTGGTGACTTGTCAAGCCCTAGTGTCACTAGTATGTTTGTTTGAGGGGAAGGAAACCTGAAAAAGAATGAAGTGTTATCTCAAGCCTTTCTTAAATGTCAGTATTCATTCTTAAAGGAG
The DNA here is from genome assembly GCF_036417665.1 of Passer domesticus. Taxonomy (NCBI): domain Eukaryota; kingdom Metazoa; phylum Chordata; class Aves; order Passeriformes; family Passeridae; genus Passer; species Passer domesticus. The sequence continues at coordinate 108,284,334 of NC_087474.1, read as the reverse complement.
CTTTGCTTTAACTTGCCTTCGTTCTTCTTTTGTTTAGTGAAGAGTACTTCAGTATATTGAATTTCATGCTGTTTGATGTAGCAATACACATTAACATATGGTGAGGAGTAAATGTAAGTACACTGTGCTGTTCTGTCTTGCATAAATAATACTATCAGCTAGTTGCCACCTTAATCTCGGTTCCTTCCAATTTATTTCATTTCAGTCACAGGGAACTCACAACATCCATATTGTCTGTCCTGTATGGCAACCAAAGGTCCCAGTTTGCCCAGTAAGCTGGCAGTGTTGGTAATGATCTTCAATACCAAGTCAAGAAGGCTCAAGGATAAAACTTGCATGTGGTTTCATTTTGTGCAGTGCATGCTATTTAGATTCTAGAAAACTTTGTTAATTCTGTTAATATTCTTGCTTTCAGTGTAAACTCATCTTCCATCCATTTGAATGGATACTGACTAATCTTTTCATTTGCTTAACCTGTTTACTAAACCCCGAGCTTCCCAGGGCAACAAAGATAACACATGAAGGTGACTCAGGTACAGTTTAAGAATATCGAGTAGCCTGGAATAAAGGGCTCGAGAATAGCAAGTAGGAGTTATTTACAGCAATTTAAGATAATCTGTCTGTGTGTGGAAGCTGAGCAGAGAGCCCTCGCATGAGGGGGCAGCGATACTCAGCATGGGAGCAGCGAGTGAGCTTTGCAAGAGGAGATCTAATACTCCTGTCCTCTGGTGGCCTTCCTTTTGAGGCAGATGTCACTGAAAGACAAAATACTAACCACATGAAATTCCCTGAAAGCTTTTGTGTAGGTTTACTCTTCATAAAGCAGCAATGGCATGCTCTTTTTCTTCATAGACAGTATCAGGTTTTGGGTTTTTTTTAAAATGGATTTAGATTCCCACTCAAGATTTATGGTGTTCCAATAGTCACGTTAGTGTACAGACTGAACTTTAGAACCTGTATTTTATATTTACAGATATCTTAAAATTGACTTTTGGGGATGAGAATGCTCTTCCCATATCCAGAAATAAATTACTTTGAGAAATGGAGATAATAATCTATTTGACTGTTTTTTACCCAATGAGCTTAAGTAGTATATCTTTCTTCGGCAGAATATTTTTCCCAACAATTTTTTGACCTCTGTTTACTCAGAAACCTAGTTATCTGAACAAGGGAGACTGGGAAACTTTGGCTTTGTAAAAAATACAGTTATAAAATAATAGAAGCATAGGAGCTTATTATTAGTTATAACTGCTGTTCATTTTCCTAGTTTCAGAAAATCTACCCTTGTTGCTTTTGTACCTATGGATGGTTTTATAACGTAGGGTGAAGGTTCTGGCAATGTTTATGTGCTTTTGCATTTTTTGTTAGTATTCTAATTATCATCAGTTTCTCCAACCAGACCATGCCATTAACATTCCTCCTACTCATGCTTAATGGAAATCAGAGTTGAAGTTTGACACAAAAGAACCATATTGTTCTTTGTTCCTGGTTCTGTGTCTGCATGAAATCTCACACACATACACACACGTGTCCTTTTCAAATTTGCAACTAACAGTGTTAAATTTTTCTGGGAAAACGATTAGAAGGTGAGAGAAAGTCCTTAACAAAATGACAGGGACACAGCCCACACAACTGAATGTCTTGGTGCAGAGGACTTCTTTCTTTGAGCACACACATGCAGACAGTATCCACCACAAGTACTGCCAGCACTTGGATGGCTCATGTAAATGTTATATTTCTTTAAAAACCAGTAATACAGGACAGAAGAGCGAGGGTGTTTTCAGCTTCATTTAATTATCAATTGTTGTCTTTTTTCTTCGAATGACCTGCCTTCGGTAGCTCGATAGTACCTTTTGTGTCCCCTCAGAATGTTCTGTGCTGTGAGCTGTGCCCTTACAAACGATTTGAACTTGTGGAAGTGGCAGGGGCAACTTTCGGAAACATGTAGCTGCCAAGTTTCCTGTGATGTGATCTTAAAATAGACCAGACTGGGAAAAGAGGGGAGGACTGTCACCAAGTGTGCTCCGCATGTCAGGACTGTTTTTACTTGATCTATATCGGCTGGCAAAGTCCTTTGTGAGCAGAAGAAAGAACCTCACCCCCACCCATTTCCTCTTTTCAGGCTATTTTGGGCTTCCTGTGAAGTTCTCAGTGTACTTTCTCAGCCAGAGCAGCATTGTGAGCTCCTTCTGGTAAATCACATTTTCGGGTTGGGGTGGGGGTTGGGTTGATTATAAGGAGAAGACAGGAATTTGTCTTGAAACAGGTTGGGGTTTTTTTCCCCTTCATGTGTTTAAGAAAATACACATTATCCCACTGAATGCATGGAAGTTTCCAGTATAATTTTTTTTTGACCAGGTCTACCTAGGTAGCTTTCACTCCTGTTAGCAGGTGGTACAGACATTTTCTCTTTTCTCTTTTAAGGAGTCATTACATTTAACAAAGAGCTAGTGCCAGGAAGAAGCAGCAGGATCTTAAGGAATTTGTGGAATATTCAAGCTGAATGTTCTTATTAGTTCATGGTTGAAAAATGCCACTGCATAAACACACATCACTGATCTATTTCTGTAGTGAAGCAATAGCCTAGTTCTTTTTTTTTTTTTCACTGAAGTTTCCACCAAAATAACTCAGTTGTTTTCACTGAGCTTGTCGTTGATTCCAGCCATTATGGGAGAAACCAAAATTGGAGTCCCATTTCCATGTGGATGTAAAGAGTTCTCCTCTCCTCTAGCTCATATTCCCAGAAAAACAAAAAGAAGCAGGAAAAAAATTCTGAAAGAAGATCCAGAATAACACGCTCTCAGATTTCTCTGCATAAAAAAATCCAGATGATATGAAACATACATGTATAACAGGAGAAAAATAAAATGTGGAAATCGGATTAAAGAGTTTTATCATGTGTCTGGTTGGGGCTTTTTGCTGGTTTTTACAAAGCTTCAGTTCCTCAAGTCCTCAAGACTGTTACTTCTTGAACCTACTGAAGGCTGAGCAGTTTAGTGGAGGAAGGATTTGCATGTACTGCAAAATTTTCTCTGTGTAGTTGTAAATACTAGCCTAATCCTAGGGAGTGTTTGGTTGAAAGGCTACACTTGATTAAATGTAAGCATTTTTGAGAGAACATACACAAAAAAGTCCTCTGTGGGAAGGGAAGAAAAAGACTGATTGAATTTTTCTTCCTGATCTCATTTAAAATTTAGGAACAAACCAGAAAAAGATTATTTTAATCTTCCTGGACAAAAAACCCACCCAAAACTATACCTCACATTCAGTATCTGAATATTCTTTGAAGTTTTTCTTTGGAAAATTCCTCCTTGTGCAGTCCTGGTGAGGTCAGTTGACAACAGTTCCTGACATCTCAGCATGGACTGATACATTACTTTTTTGTATTGTAAACACAAGCAGTATTCTGAGTCTGTGCACATTCCAAACAGATGCTTTCTGCAAGCATTTTAAAAGGGAATAGGTATTTTCCAGAAGAATCATATGTTTTTGTTTTGCCCCCAAACTATAGTTCACCATTAAGAAATCGTCTCAATGCATTAAATGTCTTTTATGTTTAAATTAGACCTGAAGTCACTGGAGGAGAGTTGAGAAGGAAAGGCCTTGGTAATTTTTAATTTTTACATTATTTACTCTTGAGTTTGTTTGCTCTGAATTACAATCCTAAGTAAAAGTCTTTGTGTTAGTGTTAATCCATGGGAATGTTTTGCAGGTGTAGAAACTTGGAGTCAGTCCTGAAAGCACCATGTTCTCCTGGTAATTTTATCTCGTCCCATCTTTTCCCCTGTCTGCAACATCTTATTATTTGCATGGCAGTGGCAGTTCCTTAAACTCACTTGCTGTTTTTTCCATCACCTGATGGGCTAGAGCAGTATACGTTGCTATTATTTTTCTCAGAAATATGTCCTTGAGTCTCACTCACTTGTTTGTACACCGAAGCCAAAGTAGGTGTCTTCTTCAGGCATCTCTACTTTTCACATAAAGGTCCAGGATAACAGCTTCCTAATTTTTCCCTTAAATTACGGAAAACTACAGCAAAAACCCAGAAGATTTGGTAGGGTGGGCAGAACAGTCCAGCTTAGTTTTTCAAGCTTGACTTTCCCAACATATCTTCAAGTTTTCCTGCTTGCCTGGCAGGACTAGATCTGGAATCAAATGTATTATATTTAAGTTGTCTCAAAGCGTACTGCGCTGTTGTTATGAGTGTTTTTTTATTAGTTTGTTTAATTCCTTGCTGCTGAAAATCTTTTCTGCAACCTCCTGCTTCTCACTTCTGGCATCAAAAAATTTAAATCATTGGCATGTTCATTTTGCTATGATGATATGCTTTGTTAAGAGGCCAATCCAGAGATATTCATGGGTGTGTTTTGGGAACCCCAGGTTCAGATTCTGGTAAAAACAAAAATCATATGAAATATGAAATCATCTCCTTGTGATTTTTTTCTCAGAATGTAGCTTGTTTTATGATGGTGGACCGTGGAGAAGGATGGCTGTCAGGGCTGGGCACAGGGGAAAACACAGAGGGTTTCTTTTGAGGGGTGGGAGAACATTTCTGCCCTGGTGAGCTCGGCACAGCCAGCCAGCCCCTGTGTGTGCTATAAACATACAGAGGGTAGAGGGCCATAAATTGTGGGAGCATGGAAGTCCTAGTCAGTGCCAGTCTGCGAGCAGGAGCTTCTCTCAGGCAGGCGTGGTTCCAGGTGGCGGGGGCAGGACAGGGCTGTGTGTGTCCAGCCCTGGCAGGCTGTTCCTTGAGATTGTGACCACTGCACAATAGCCGTCGCTTGTAGCAGCTGGGTTGTGACACTGGCATGGAGACTTTGTGCAGCTGGGCCATGCCAGTGCCAGATACCAGTCCCGTGGTACGGGCTGACCCAGCTGCACTGAAAGTCTCATTCTTCTCTCTGTATTTTTTTTTTCAGATCAACAATGCAAAGTGGGGGTTACAACTAATGTGTTCTTGCACCCACATGCATAAAATACATTGACATTAAGCAAATACAATTCACTTCTTTCTTTCATTAAGCATTGTAAGAATCTCTTAGACATCTGCAGTTGTCCAAGCTGCATTTCTTGCTCTCCTAAAGGCACAAAGTGTGGTTAGAAAAAAAACAACCCTGCTTGTATGTGTAGACATACATACGAAAATAAAATACATCCTGGATTGCTTTTTCAGTTCTGCTTAGGGAAGAGCAGTTTCAAGTATTCAGGTAATGCAAGCTGAACATTTTTCTAATGAGCATCATTTTATTTGAGTTGGAAATAGTGAAATAATGCACATTTCACAGGTCAGCAACTAGAGCCCAGTTACACAGTGATTTGTAGATTGTCCAGTTGTGAAGGGGCGGCAGTCAGCTTTTCTTTCCCAATCTAGAGTGTCTCACAGGTATATATTTACAATTCCTGCACCAGCTCCATAAGCATAAAATATGATCCAAGTCTCTTAGTTGCCTTGAGGGCTTTCTAGACTGGGAATGGACTTTGTTTCCCAAGTATGTCTCTAATCCAATAAAGCAGTTTAAATAATTACTGTTAAAGAACATATATATAAAATATAATTAATTATTGTTGGATAATGCTGACAAACAGGTGAAGAAACATTTTTTTACTATTCAGTGATGACAGTCTGAATCAGGATTTAGCTCAGAGCAAATTGCCATTCTAAAGCATTTAAAAATAATTTGCCAAGACATTAAAAAAAAAAAAGAGAGAGAGAATTGCTTAAAATAGCGATGTTAAGAAAAATCAACAAATTACATTTGACCAAGAGAAACTTCCAGTTATTTTTATTTGTTTACTGGCTTTTTATTTTCTCTTGGGAAACTCTGAAGCCAGATTTTCAGGCTATTCTCTGCAATTATGGGAACCCAGAAGGTTCAGTTTTTAAAAGAAATCCAAGTTTCTCAAGAAGAAACACTACTGCAGGGACTGGGACTTCTAAAAGAGTGAGCAAATGCTGCAGCATTCGAGATGGTTTTGTTGACTTTCTACTTTCCCACAGACCAGGAGAGAGTGGTCCTTGACAAATAAAGATGATGGTGTGTGGCTCCCACCAAAATCTGCTTGCAAATGGCCTCGCGTTGGCAGTCCCAGGTGTGCAATGCTGGATCTTACCAGCAGGACAGAGAGCTTTGAGGGGCATCATGTAAGAATTTCAAGAAGGCATAAGAGGCCCTGGGTTTTTTTTGTCCCTGTTTTTTAAGCAGCAGAGCATGGAGCGATGTGAGAAATAAAGGGTGGAGCTGAGTTACTTGCATGAGTAACATCTGCAGGACTGGGCCTGATCCTCTTCCCACTGGAAGCAACAGGCATTTTGCCAGCCCCAGCACTGGGACCAGGATCTGTGCCAGCAAAGAAGAGGGAAACTGATCACATTTTCTATGACCTGCTCAAGGAGGAAGAAGTAAATAAAAAAACCCAAAAAATACCCTAAAACCAAAACCAACAACAAGACCCAAAACACAACAACAACAACAAAAGAAGGAAAGGCACAAATAGGTGAAAATAATGATACCAGTAAAACAGACTCTGGCTAATACCCATAGGGACTTGTTTTGTAAGGAATGTCTTTAGTCCTGCTAGTCTTCCTTCAGATACGTGGGAAGCTTCGTGCTTAGTTGGAAGAGTCAGTCCCTGGGTTTGAAGGTGTGGGACACGAAGAACTGGAACAGGAGATAGATGGCCACTGGCATTTCTGTGGTGGGGTTGCCATGAGGGCAGGGAGCAGGTTTTTCTTAACTTGGGAATGTTGCATTGCAGCTTTAAAAAAATTGGAAATACCATCCTCATGACCTGGATTGTTTCCCTAGCTTTTCTTTTATTTTCTTAATTTTTTAATATAGTTAATCTTATTTCTAAATACCAGTTTTCTTTCCCTTAGGAAATTTAGTGGGTAATGGCATCTTTACCTCTTTCTCTAGCCCAGTTAAGTTTTGAGGTGGTTTTTCATTTCTGTAGAGGGTTTTTTGGGTTGTGTGTTTTAAGTGTGGTAAATTAGAGTAGAAATAGGTCAACTGATTAGTAACTGCTGGTTTGTCTTTAAAAGCAAATCACTTTAAAAATTATTCTTCATATTTCTCAGTGTATGTGCCAGCTATATGTAATTTTAGCCTGTGTAAGTGGCAATGGATCATTCGGGGCAGGGGAAAACAAACCCTCTGGAACCAGAACAGAGCAGAGTAAGTAGAATAATGAAAGCATATGTAATTATTTCCTAAAAAAAATGTAGTACTCCAGTGAAGTTTCAGGAATCCCATGTGTAGGAGGATGCTGCAGCTTTGAACCTTGTGTGTTTGAGAGTCACTTACCTTGGTAGCACAAACATAACTCATTGACTGATCTGAGAACTTTTCTGTTTAAAATAAATAAAGAGAAGATTTTCGTATTTACTGTTTTGTCCCTGGAAGCTTGTGGGCTATAAGCAGAGCTGTTACAGTACTGGTGCACTTGAAAACATGAATTCATATTACCTGGAGAGTTTTAAGGTATCATATCAGCTTGTAGTTGTAATACTCACACTGTGTGTTTATCAGTGACTTGTTTGCTATATTTCTGAAAATTAATTGCTTGGCATGTATTTCTGAACTGGTTGGGAAGCTCCTTCAAACTTGTTGTACTCTGAAGTTCTCTCTTAGTTAATGACTGCAGCTTAGTTTGCAGTAGAAAATGGTACATCAGCAAGGGTTGTGTGTAAATCACCCTCCTAGCACATTCAGCTGTGCCAGCAAAACCTGGAAGATAAATGAAATTATTTAAAAAAAAATTCTGCTGGTGTAGCTTGTTTCTTCCAAGAGACAGGTCTAAAGTGTACTGTCTGAGGGCTTCTTTGCACATGTAGTCTGTGTAAGGATAAGAGACAGTCACCCACATAACTTCATGAGCTCTGTCAAAGTGCTCTCATGCTAGAGGTATTTTCAGTGACCAAGATGTTCTGTTTTCAGAAACTCTTGCTAGCCTTACTTAGACCCAAACAATACCAATTTAATGCCTTTTTAGAAGTGGATTCATTTAAGTTAGTGGGGTTCCTTCTTGTCCTGATGAGTTAAAGGGTATGTTTTAACAGTTGATCTGATCAGCAGAATATAAATTGCAACCTGATCTGGACTCTAGTGCTGACCTGGCTTTGGGCATAGCATCGTATGAGGCACCTCCCAGGACCACTCCAGCCTGAAGGATTCCATGGCTCTGGGCAGGGCTGTGCCAGTTCATGGGCAGTGAATGCTGCAGTGTGTATGCATCAGAATGTCTTGTGTAGCTTTCATAGGTGCTGGCAAGGTGAGCCAAAAAAACGGCCTGAATTTGTGAAAAAAGTTATTTTGTATCACAGATGTCTTCTAAGGGCCTGGATCTCTCTTCTGCCTGTTGTGATCACTGTGGTTCCTGTGCATTTTGCCATCCCTGGCAGATTTTCAAAGGTGGAGGTCTAGCAGTTGAAGCACTGTTAAACTCTTAAAGGTTGTTATGGTTCCTGTTGTTTTCCTGATGCTGTGTCTTTGACATGCAGCAGTGCATGCCATGCAGAACAGTTGTGGTGGATCTACCATCCCTCCCTCGCACTCAGGAACCTCAGTGAGCTAGCAGCATGAAGGAAAATTATACGAAACTTCCCAATTCCTCTTTCAGTGTTCAGTTTGGTTTTATTTTTTTTTATTTTTGGGTGATACTTTTCTTTCTCTGTGGCACAGAGGTGGTAGTCCACGTGGATTTGCTGAGCGTGTTCATGGGGTGTTACAGAAGAGATCTCTCATCTCCTACTTCTTTGTCACTGTGCTGGCACCACTTGTGTTCCCAATAGTGTGGTGCCTCTCCAATTTCCTGTCTCTACATGCCAGATTATGGGAGTCAGACAGTCAGCAGCACTGCACTGGGGCCAGAGCCAAAGAACAGGAGCAGAAGACATGAGCAGAATGCTTTCCTTGGGAGAAGCTCTGCGCTAGGGGTCTTAGGTTATTGACTTGGAATGACTGACCTAAGTCCTTCTAGCAATTTGAAGGTGGGGCTTGTAACTGGAAGCTCTCCTGCCTGTTTTTTACACTATCCTATTCCAACTTTGTTGCCATTTGAGTCTTTGAATTATGTGGAATTTGCAAGGCTGTGAAGAAAATCCTGACACTCTTGTCTTGCTGTCCCAGTGATCCACTGTTCACTCAGATTTCACATTTTGTTTGCCAACTCATTCTGAGACTAAAACCAACATAATGACCCAGAATGTTCCAAGTCAATGCTCAGATCCTATAGGAAAAAGTTAAGCAATCCAAATGGTAATAGGAACGATGGCTTATTTTGGGACTTTAATGACAGCAGTAATCTGGAGACTGAGTAGTCTGAGATTGCTAGCACTGAACTAGCAGTAGCCATTCAAGTTTCTCTGCAGAGCTGCAGTTCTGGCAAGCTGGATTTTTATATAAGCAGGAATAACAAACCATGGAGTAGGATTAACTCAAAGTGCCCCACACTGGCAAAATTTCTTTTTTTTTTATTAATGGAACTGATGAATTTTGCACCCAGTGCAACTTGAGAGACAGCGCTCGTTGTGCTGTCCACAGTTTTTGAAACTCCCTTTACAAGATCACCAGTCACTGCAGAGAGTTGCTTTCCAGCTAGCATGGCACAGGCAAACTTTACTCTCATTACTGAGGATTTTTTCTAGATCCTCCCTGTTCCTCACAGGTCTCCCTTAATTGCTGACATTCCTGCTGGCCTTTTATTTGATGACTGCCAGACTGTCACTAGATCCCTAATCTCAAATCCATTAAAGGAGTAGCAAAACCCAGCTCGCTTACAAAGACTGTTCCATTCTTTCTTTTGTGACCTGACTTAAACCAGGGTTTTCAGTATGGAAGACTGATTAGCAAATTTTTTAATGCCACAGGAATGCTTGTCTGAGAATAGGTTCATATTTATGCTCTTATGATCCAAAACAGACAGAAACATGGATATACATGCGTCTGGTTGTGAGAGGAGGCTGTAGGGCTTTTGGTTCATTTGAGTTTCAGTGGTGTGGCTGGTTTTGTTTTACTTTGAGCTGTCACTTGAAAAGAGATTTGTCCCAATTTAACAGTAATCCACAATCTAGAGACAAACTATGTCTGATGATGCCCTAGAGTTTAGAGAATTATTAGGGGTTTTATTTTTGGCGGGTCTTTCATGTGATAGGATCTGTGCTTTGGGGCTGCACTCTTTGCAAAACTGAGAATGGAGCTCTACAGGGCTTAAGATAAATCAATCTTTTTTCTCTTGCTTCCCATGGTGAATTTGCTCCTGTGGTGGTTGCATAAGGCAACCCAGCTGAGCAAAGCCGCAATAAAAGAGAAGCAGCTTGCTACTCGCTTTCTGTCAAGTTGCCACACTCCTTCTGTACATGCTGCTCTACACCAGTTGCAGATTACCACAGCAAATAGCTTCCAAAACTCCAGCAGTCTTTTCTCCCATGTGCCTTTGCTTGTTAGCATGGCTGAAAGGCTTTTGTGCTACTGCAGCACAGCTTGTTGGCTGATATGGCACGACAGAAACTAGTTCATTATCAGTGTCCTTTTCTATACTTTAATTACCCTGGCTGGTCATACATTTCTGCTCCTAGAAAAGAAGTGAATTCAGTAATGTGATCTATCATGAGCTTCAAGTTGGGCAGCCTCACCTGAGGTATTTCCATTGAGACAGGGGTCAGGACTTGGAAGTCTTTGGGAGGAATCTGGAAATTGTTTGCTGGAAGAGCATGCAGAAATACAAGGCAGAAATCCATTACTTTTCCAGGGTACTGGATACAAGTAGTCCGTCAGAAAAAAGGAACTTTTCACCAGTGGTCATTTACCTTATGTTCAGAGATCAGGACTGTACTTCAACAGGTTGTAAATGAGCAGGGCTTAGGCAATTTGAATCAGGTGGTGTGCAAGGCTCACCACATCAGTGGCACAATGCCTCTTCCCAGTAGAACTGGCTCACAGCTGCCCAGCTCCTCCATTGTGCAGTGCAGGTTTCCTGCTGTCCCACAGTGGAGGTAGCAGGGAGGAGAGCATGACAGCTCTGCCTTGCAAAGAGCTACTTTTTCTGTTTGCTCCATCTGAGTTACTGAGATGCCTGTCTTATAGTAGCTGGGTACAGCTTGAGCCTCCTCTGGCATGTTCTAGCTACCTTCCTACATACTTGCTTCATCCAAGTTGTACAGTATGAGGAAAGACAGCATTGTCATCCTGACTTACCAAATCTTGTATTAGTCATGTCTTTGGGAGATGGTGGCAGTTCTTTGCCTCCCACGCATAGCCTAGATATAGTCTTTTACCAGGCTCGATACGGATTAAAAAAAAAAAAAATCCTAATTCTTTGGCTCTTTTAACTGTAAATGGCTGTAATTCATAAATTTTAACATTTTGTTTGTCTGATGAGAACTGTAGCTTGTGCTAAGAACTGTATTTTTGCTTCCCTGCCCCCTCTTACTCTTGCAGTAGGGTGAATTGCATCATTTCTAATAAGATTAGAGCTATTTGCATTTTAAGGTGTTCAGGGTATTAGCTGGCAGTGTGTCAGTTTAGTCTGTCTGAGCTGGCTTTGGTCACCTCCCATAAAGGTTAGAGAGTTCAGAAATATTGTGCCTTGTTGAACTGAGAGTCTAGACGTGTCTGGAGAGATCCTTAGTTTTCAGGGTTTGTCTAAGTTTTGTTTCAATAGGGGTGTGAAAGCTACCAAAAAAATGACAAGCTAACACAAAGGTTTGAAAGTCATTTGAGTACTGTGTGGGTGAGAAATGCCTGTATCTGTACTCTTAGTCAAAGAACAGTAAAGGGCACACACTGAAAAAATAAAGAGCACTGTCAAGCAAATAAAAGGCCTTTTATTTGTGTGTAGAGATGGAGTCCAGGGCTGTTCATGGTTTTAAGTGTAGAAACTTAGGTGTGCCATTCAGATCTCTGCATGTCAGGCTGTAGTTCTCTGCATTTGGCCTGATCCATGCAATCTTCTCTGGAGGTGAGCCAGGCAACAACCTTCCTGATGCTTCAGGAGTGAAAGAAAAGTACAATAAATATCAAAGATTATTTCTGCAGGACTGCACACTTTGCCACTCCTGGAGGCCCAGCTCCTGGTTGTGGCTCCGTGCTCCGTGCAGCTGTGACCACACGTCTGTCCAGCTCAGGGACCTTCCCTGTGTGCCACCTTTCAGTGCAGGAGAGCTTTCCCTGAAGAGCCCCAGTTCCATGCCTTGAAAAGCCCCCTATCATTTTCTCCTCCTATTCCAGGGAACCTCTTCACCCACTGAGTGCCAAAAAACGTATTGTCCAAGAACATGGTTGTCATGGGAAGTTCCCAAAACAAGGAGCAGTATTGCTCCTATACCAAAAGCTGTCCTGAGTCGTAGAAAATTTAATGGGTCTTAACAGAAGTTGGACAGTGCCTGACCCCTGACAGATGCCACTGTGTGGTGTGTTGTGTTGTGTCTGTATGCTGGGGCCATCATATCTTCTGTCGGTACTTTGAAGCTGTGGTGGAAGTAGGAATGCCAAGGATAGGCCATGGAGAATGCTTGTGCAGTTGCTGACAGGTAGACAACACACTGAAGTTACACACTGGGGGTTTTTTTTTGCCTCAAAGCTTGCAGTTTCTCAACTAGCAGATGAAGTAACCTGGGAAAAGGACAAAGGAAGAGTAACATAAGTGGAATATGCCTATTTAAGTTCCTTAGAGAGGAATTAATGCAGAGCAGAAGATATTTGCTTCTGCAGGTTTCTACAGGCAAATTATGTTCTTAACCACTCTTCAGTTCTCATGATAGCTGAAGTATTTTCAAACTGTGATTCCTGGAACTGTATAATAAGAATGTCAGGTCTCATTAAAAAAAAAAAATACAGTAAAACATGTTTCTAGCCTTCCTGACTGCAGCCCAAATCTTTTGGGTATGACCTGAGTAAACTCAAATGTTTCTAAACAACAGAAAACAATGGCAATGTATATTTTAGTATTGGGATCAAGTGGGCAATACTAGAATTATCAAACCTTCATCATCAGTAGTACTAAAGGCTCTTGAAGGATATAACCATCTCAGCAGTTATGTTTAATGTGAAGTGTGGAGAAGAGAGCAGCCAGTTCATTTCCCTAGTTATTTAGGCACCATTGGTGATATATTTGTGGGTTTTTATGTTTAATATAGGCTTTGATGTTTTCCCTTATGCATCTTTTTATTATATAAATAATGTCCTTGTTTCTTGGTGTTTGCTGTTGGTGTGTGCAAATACATTCATCTTTTGTTTCCCCCTTCCCTAGTGACCTGTTACATTTACTTATGTGATATACAGAAAGGAAATAATTAGTCTAACTTTGATCTGCCCTTGAAATTGCGCTGTGCTTTTAAACCACCATAGAAGAAGAAGAACAGTAAGTTTGTTTCTGCTCTCCTCAGCAACAAAGCACAGAGTAAACCTAAGCAATGTAAATTAGTGTATTATGATAGCCTAAAGAGCCACTCATTAATAAATGAGTTGTAGATGGAAACTTTTGTTTCCAGCATGGAGATGCTGCAGATAGAGCAGCAGTGTGCCAGGAGCTCCTGAGCTGTGAAGTCAGAGGACAGACCATTGGATCATCATTTCCAAGCACCCACATGGGTGCCGTTTCATCTCACCCCCTTATTTTTACCTTAATTTATTTTTCCACTTTTTAACATTGAAGCTTATTTTGTTGGTGATTGTTTTTTTTTCCCCCTTTCTTTTTTCATCTTTATATTCTGTTGGCATTGCATGAGCAAATTATTAAAGCTTCCCTGCTCCAAGGAGCTCTGGAAAGAATAAAAAATCTGCCAGAAGTTATTTGAAATGGGCTGTGAAATTTGCAAACTGTTACAGGAAAAGCAGGTATAGTTTTCTGTTTCTGATCCCCATAACCTAGAAACAAAGCAAAATTTGGCTGATAGAACGAAAATGCAACCACTTTAAGATTTTCCAGCTGCTGGTGATAAAGGAGAGCCTTGGGTCCAGCCTATGGGCACAGAATTTGAACTTTGTGTCCATCTAAATAATTTACTTATAGTTGGTCTTTTTGGGTTTTTTAAACCTTCACTTACTTCCTAGTATGTGTTGTTTTTTGAGACATCAATATTATTAAAAGTTAGGTAATAGGACAATAGGAAACAGCTTTATTTCAGGTAGTGTCTGGACCTTGTTTTTACAGTTTCTTTTACTGCTCAGAAAAACAGAGACCAGAAGGAATTTGGAATACAGAAATACAATGCAAATTTCTCCTTCTAATCCCCTTAGTCTGCTTGTGCATTTACTGCATGTGGCTTCGTGGAGAATTGTCCCAGTGCAACAGAAAACTGTCTTGGTGATTCAGTAAAAGGCCCCCTACACTGATCCATGGGAAAGACTATTTGCTGTCAAAGTCCTAAAAAGGCTTTCCTTGGAGTGGGTTTTTTTTTGCACTTTTAGGCCTTTTTTTTTTAAAGTTTTTTTGGCTAGGCAGCTGTTGTGCTAAGAATACCCAGAATTTTTTACAGTGGATGTGAACATTTTACGCCTTAATCTCACCTCCTTTTTCATAAGAAAGTCATCTTCTTTGTCATAGTTCCAGACCTCAAAATCCTAGGGCTGTGTTTTTTTAATTGTGCAGTGCTCAGGCCGCTGAAGTTGTGGCCTTGATTGAAGGATCTTTATGTTCCAGTAATACAAATGAATGGTGAAAATGCACTAGTTTTACCAAGATGTTGTTTAACCAGCATGGGTTAAATGTGAAACCAAAGTCTTTGTAGTGAGTCATAATTAAAGATTCCACTGTATAGTTTGTACTGTTTTTATTTGATTATCTATTATTTCTGTGTGATATTTTCCCATCCAGTGCAAGTGCTTTTGTTCCTTTTATCTGTTAACTGTTTCTCTGCCCAAAGCCATTGTGTGTTGCTCCTTTAAGATGACATCCCCTGTGAGGTACCCCAGAGCTAGATGTAGTAGTATACAAAAGTGTCTTAACACACTTCACACTATCACATTGCTAAATTATTTAAGTTTTTCAAAAGGCATTTAGGCTTTTGCTGAAAGAGGATTCAAATGTGTACAGCAGTGGTGGTTATTACTCAATTTATGTTTGTCCAGAAATGCATATGAAAGGTAGAGATGTTAATTTTAGTTTCACTGAGTCTCCCCGGCTGGAAACTGAATGTAAATCTGAGTATGTATCTCTCTCTTGTGTTTTGCCTCTAGCAGCTTTTAGAATCACAAATGCACATTTTTAATGACTAAATGTAACATTAACAGAGACCCATTCTGCCCCAGTTGTTTCAGCCGAGAATGGACTTGCTAGAGACTGCTTTTAAGTAGCCACATCTATCTAATCAAGGTTTCCCCCTTCCCCCTGGAAAAAAAAATATTTTAAAAAAGCAGAGAAAATAAGATTATTCATTTCTGTGCAAGCTTCAGAGTGGCAGCTGGGATGTGGAGTAAGAGGTCTTGGTGTATGGCTGCACCAGAGACACTTTCCTCCAGAAGCTGGTATTTTTGTTCAGCCCTTCCAGAGGTGGGCAGGAGGGTGTGCAGTGCCCCTGGGGCTGGGATGCAATGCTGGTGTCAGGCTGGGTAACCTGCTGCTTTCTCTGGGCATGGGTGGAAAACACTGCCAGAGGTGGAATGCTGTAAAGGATGAAGCGGTACGTTTAGGTTATATTTTTCTTCCAGGTTTTAAATAAATCCCTGCACCATTTTAGGGAATTAGGAGTGAAGCAAAAACATTTTGGAAAGCCACCTTTGCCTTTCTCTCTGCTTTGCATTTCTAGACTCCCTGAAAATGGAGCACTGCTTTACTGGATGTTGGGGCTGCGAGTGCAGGCTTGGCAGCATTGCTGCTGTGTATGTGCTCCTGGCAGCTGGCATTTGGAGCTGGCCCTAGGTGGTGGGATCAGTCTTGGGCTGAGGCACCTGGGGAATGAACAGCTTTCCCATGTGGGGACAGTGGTCCAGCATCAACACGCTGCAGCAGGCAGCTTGTGGCTTGCTTAGAGCAGGAGGATACTTGGTGTTATCCTGCCTGTACATCCTGGCAATTTCTGCAAAGAGCTAGCCTATGGCATCTTGCTCCTGTGTGAGCAAGAATCTGAGTCCTGTTGGACAGGCTTTGGGGTTTGAGGGAGTCCATAAAGGGAAATGGAGCTTGGCCATGTGGCATCAGCTCCTGGTACCTTCCCATTCCTTTCCCATTAACGTGAAACTGGGATTGATTCACCTTAAATGAAGTACTTAATATACATGATTTAAAAAAAAGAAAAAGTACTCTGCAAGGTTCACGTGAAAAAGGCAGAGAATTTCTGGACTGACCCTAGGACAAGGGTGATTCAGAAAGCCTTGCTGCCAGCTGGTGATGAAATAAAGCATGAGGGATCGTCCCTTCTTTATCCCAGCTGAGCCGGCAGGCTGGAAGGTTTTTCCTGCATGTCTGTCCTGCTAGCTCGCTGAAAGGAAGGCTTTCCAGGGGGTCAGGGCTTTCCAGCTGCTGTACCTTCTGACAGGGCTGGTGTAGGGAAGGAAAGAGACCTGGGGCAAGAGGCAGTACAACAGCTTTTAAGGGTATGACCTTAAAGGAAGAGGAGTTGGAAAAGCCAAAGATAAAGGCAGCCCAGAACATCCTTAGGGCTGCCAAGCCTAAAATTAGACGCAGGCTAGGCTTTGTTTTCCTTGCAGGCTCACATGCCACATGCGTCTTCCCCCAGTTGGCCTACTCCGTGAGGACGGCGAGTGCTGACGCCAAGGAGCACTTGACTCCCTGGGAATAGGTTTCTTGTGACTTTGTGTAGTCCCCATCATCACACAGTGGGAGCAGGTGGGCGACACGGCAGAGCTGCTGTCACGTGCGGGCACACGTGGTGTGGCGCTGCTGACAGCAGCTATCCTGGGACTGTTGCTGTCGACAGCCACAGCGTTGTTGACTCCAGGGAGGGTCAAAATTATTATTGGTGGCCACATGAGGTATTAAGTGCAGCGTTGACGTTAGGAGTCCATGCACAGAACACAGCTCACCGTGTCACTTAGGTGGTGGTTTAAAGAGTAGGCAGTGGATTGGGAACAGGCAGCAGAGGGATGCTGGATACCACATCCCACACGTGTGTTATAACCCTTCCCTTAAGGGCTGTCGCATACATTTTGGCCAGGCACCTCTGAGCCCAAAAGCTCCACTTTTTCCAGATGGAAAAAAAACCCACAAAATTGTTTGGGCAGAGCTTGGCCATTCCAGGTGAGCCAGAACAACGTGTAAAGCTTACACTTGGGGCTACACCAAATATGGTTGGATTCTCATGTCAGTCCATTAAAAGGGAGCAGTGTGACTGTATAGTCGCTACTGTTTGAAATGGTGTATCTCTTAAGAAGACATGCTGTTAAACCAGACTTACTCTGTGAGCTCTAAAACAGGCTATCTTAATTTTATTCGGAATTCACTTAGCACTGTTGTATTCACATTATGCAGCAGAAAAGCCTGTTAAGATATGTACTTGCCAGGGAGTCCTGCAACTGAGCAAGAGCCTTTCTGATCTCTTTGCCAGGTTGTTACCAACTCTGAATGCAATTTGGGCAGTTTTGGAGTGTAGAAGTATAGGTAAATCAGACTGCAGCAGTACTTTTGGCATCTCTGCTAGCTGCCATACAAGGTACTGATTGGCCCAGGACATTTCAAGAATGCAGAGTTTTGTTTTTTAGTTTGCTTCTCTCTGCCTGTCCTTCTGTTTTGTCCAGCTGCTTAGGAAAAGCAGCGGTTTTCCAGCTGCCTTCTTTAATCCCCTTTGACTGGGCTGAAATTCTAGCCAAGCCGTACCTACCTTACAAGAGGGGAGAGGCCCTGAGTATAATGCTGCACTAAGGGTTTTATGCTTGTCTCCTTTCTTGCTGCGTAGCCAGGATAAGTCCTAGCCATTTCTTCAAATCCCTGTGAGTTTTTCTTCAAAATGAAGTGATTAACTCCTGCTGTAAACTTCCCCTTGTCTAGGGCATCCAGGCCTTGCGCTGAGCTTGACAGCATTCAAGATCTCCTGCCCACACAGACTATTAGGTTCTGCTTATCCTTCGTTTCCACTGCCTGGTGAAATATTAGATAACGGGGAAAGAGCTTATCTTACATGCGTCTGAACTGACAAATATGGCAGCCTTTCAGTAAAAAGGCTAATGCAGACGAGGCCTTTTTCCTGGCTAGAATAAGAATGAGGCCGGCGCTTGTCTTCTGCCGCTGACAACGGTCAGATGCATGCGGCATGATTTCCATAGCATCCAGACAGTCGGAGCACCTAATATCTACCTGTCTAGTCAATACATCAGCTTTGCTAGAGCGGGGAGCTGAAGTTTGTCATTGAGGCGGGTTTCTAATGCAGCACGAATGGATCTTTCAGCTGTACTCCAGGGTAAACATTGTAAGCCGTGCAAATTTATTTACCAGCGCTGACAAATAACGGTGTCAGTCACTTTTGTTTTCTCCCCGAAATAAGATATGCTTTATAAATGTCCTTACGGATTTAATTTTTGCAGCTTCTTGCGTGGGGGAGGGTTGGGGGGGGGGGACTTATTGCTGTTTGAACAGATTAATATTAGTGTTTGTTTCCCTATGTCTTTCTGCATATGAAAAATTGGTTTGTGTTTGGAATCAATAATCTTAAAGGCCTTTTCCAGCCTAAATGATTTTACGATACAAATAACCTTCAGATGGACCCATTTCAGGATTTAACAGTTTGATGGTAACAGCTGGGAAACACTGTCCTGATAACAATGTTGAGGGGAGTTTGGCTTAAGAGCACAGCTGAGAAACTTTGCTTTGCTGTGCCAGGGCTACCTGGAGGGGCAAGAGGAGCAGAAAGGAAGAGGCTGCTTTTGCTCAACACAGGGTGCTGAGCAAGGCCTGCTACTCATTTCAGAAGTTTCTTGGCTCATCTGAGGCATAGGGATGTGCTTGAAATTTAACACTTCCATTTTGAGAAAGAATACTCACTGTTATAATGTGGCATAATTCTGCATTGCATTCATACAGATATTTTGGGAAATTGTTTTCCCAGCTGTAAATTCTAAACCGTACATTCACTGTTGAATTCTAAGCCACCAGCTAAACCCCAAAGTGTCTGACAGCCCAAAAAGCTGGGGATCTAGTGGGAGAAACTGATGTCCTTTTTAGAAAAGAGGGAATAGAAGTTTATGGGTGGCTTTCTGCAGTATGGTGAAACAGGAGTGTGCTCTGCATGGAGGAACTGGAAAGAGTTGTTAGTTGGGCAAGCCAGACACACCTAGACAGCATCCGGAGCTGCTGCCAATCCACACGGGGGGTTTGGATCTCATCCAGGCTTTGTTCCTGAAAATAAATTGTTCAAGATGGGAAACTCTGGAGATTGCATTGACCAGTGAGCCATGCCTCTGGGTGTGAGCTTTAAGGGAGAGAACTCAGGTTTCAGATTTGGGCTAGAGGCTCACAGAGAAAAAGCTGCAATCAAACTTTAGCCTACATTTCATTCATTTGCAAGAGGTGTTCTACAATTTTTTTTGTGCTCTTCCTTATAAATGGGATTTACTTTGGCCTCAGAAATTTGCGACAGTGCTTTGATCTGATTATTTTGTTTAGCTATTAACTTGTTTTGTATCCACAATTTATATAAAGAGATCACCGCTGTACCTATTCCACAGGAGTAAAGAAATTAGGTAACATGTATAAACCATGCAGAATATGTAAGACAATAGATATATGCTAACTATTATGGTATTTATTTAGTGCTTTGATAGCCATGTTGCAAAACAAATGAGGAGGTGGGGATGTCTTTTGGAACAGAATATGCTGCAGCGCCCGCCTTGATCTGCATTAGACATCTGCACTGTGAAGTACAAGCAATGCTCAAAGACGCACTGAGAAAACAAACGGGTTACAGAACTGTCGTGTTAGAAATGACAAAATGTGTAGGCAATGCAGAACCTAAAACTGCTTCAGTTTCGGGCAGGATGTTAAAGTATTAACTGAAGAAACAGCGGAGTATAGCAGAAAAGATAAAATACGAACATTTTAGAAACTGGGACTCAGTTCTTCAGGTGACAAAAATTCACACTGTGCTAAAAAAAAAGAGCAATTTTTGGGTTTTTTTAGCAGAAGACAGACCCTCAAAATGTTATGATTTAACACTGGGAACCACAACTATTACCTCTAATACTGGGAACCAAAACTCTTAACTCTAAGACTCTTAAACCCTCCCTCCCCGCCCCCCCCCATTCCTCAAACCTCAAAAGCCAAAACACACCGAAAAAATCAAACCCCAAAGCCAAACAGAAAAACCACCTTCCTGAAAATTTTTAGAGGTGTTCAGCTTTAAGTTGGCTTTGGGTAAGGCACTTACAATGAACAAAAAGTCGTAGTCTGAGCTTTCAGAGAAAGAAATATGAGAGGAAATAAATAAAAAATTACCAGAGTATTTTTTAATTCAAAATGTCTAAGCTGTTTCTGCCAAAAAAGGATAGATTGAAGCTGAGAGCCAGTTTGGGTTATCTGACAGATTCATGCTTCTTATATGCACAACTTTGGCTTGAGCAATTCCCTTTTTCCTGCCTTAGGTGTGTAAGGCAGAGAACAGATGCATTAACAGCAAGGTATTTGGTGTGTCTAAAAAAAAAAAATCCAGGATAAACTCGGAAAAGGGTGTGCCTTTTCTAATTCACTTAGCGAAACTGTGCTAATATGATGACATGCAGCTTTCAAGGCAGGAAATATGGCAGGTAAGGTATTGGCAGCACCTCAGCCGCACCATCCTGAGTGTCAGACAGCAATATTTCTCAGACTTTATCCATGAGCCATCAAAAATCTCTCCCAGGAGGCCCTTTTGAGTACCTACCACAGCCAAGGGATTGGATCCCTGAGGGCAGAAGTGGCTGGGAAGCTCTTGCTGCAGGGTGTAAACTTTATAAGGGAAGCAATCGCAAGTTTGTGCTGCACTTGCTTGAGACTAGAGAAAGCAGGACTGGCGTGGGATGTACAGGGAGTAAATAACGCCCTGCCTGAGGGCAGGGGCTGTGTGGCCAGGCCTTTCCCAGGTGCCACATGTGTGGTCCTCGTGGTGTGGTGTGCCCAGGCATGGTGCACGGAAGACAGGGTGCACACACATGCTCCCAGGTGTTGGGTGAAGTCTGGCACGCAGCGCGTGGGCCAGGCTGGGATGCCGTGTGCAGGTGGCCAGCACATGCCTCCGGTGTCAGACGCATCCCAGACCCCGCGTGCTCGCTGGATATGCGCTGTGCTGGCAAGCTGCACACTCTCACGAGTCATTTGTCTGGGACTTATGAATGGCAAAAAGCCTGGTCTGAGCTGCTATGCAGATCAGGATGCCGACATCCTGAAATCCCGGACAAATCCCCTTAGCGCTTTTGGTAAATCTGCAACTGGGATTTAACGTTGTGACAGCACATCCTAAGTGTGGTAAAAATAGCCTGTCTCCCAGCAGTGCAAAACCTGACTTGCACCTCACAGTTAATGGGTGAGCAGTCAAGGCTGTTTCTGGAGTCATTGCACGAATGCGTGAAGCGGCGCCAGTGGCAGGGGATCACAGAGCAGCGCTGTAAAACGCTTGCCTGGCTCAGGCCGATTCTCTGCAGCTTTGACTTAAAACTCAGTGGATCAGAAGTGTGGCAGAGACCCCTGATCCCCGAGTGGAAAGGATGATGGAGAGATCTCTCTGCCCTTTGCTTCTCCAGAAGGCTTTGTCTGCCCTGGGTTTGCCTGGTGGCAGTCTGGAAGGTGTGCTGTGTGGGCAGCATCCCCCTGCTAGGCTGGGCACAAAGCTTAGCCCTCTCCCTGAAGGCTGCATGAAAACTTGGATTTATTTGGTTTTAACCCTTTAGTTAATCCTAATGAAAAACCACATTTTATATTAAAAATTAGGGTGCACCAAATGTGAAGCATCAGTAGTTTTGCTGCCCCAATGGGGTAACATGGAGAAGTGAGAGGGAGTGGATGTGTTTTTCCTGCTCTGCATGCACGCACAGGAGATCACGGTTTCTCTGTGACTCTGAAAACAAGTATCTTACTTTCAAAACTTCCTCTCCAACAAGTCAGTTCACCCAGAAAGCCTTGCCCCACCCAAATGGGGTGTAATGTTATTTCTTTAGTGGGCTGCACAAAAATGCTACCGGTGAGTCAGTACAATGTCGGATGTGCAGTTGTACAGAGTGGGAATACAGGATGAAGTAGTTTGCAATGCAGCCTCCCATCCAAAAATACCAGCCAACCAACTGTAAGATGCATTAGCTATCATTTCCCAGTGCATCTGGTAAGATTTCAAGCAAATTTTGGGTTTTTTGCTGTCACACACAGGAAAATACCATTGCGGCCCCTTGGGATCAGCCTTTTGCTAACTGGGAAAAGGCACCCATCCACTTACCACTGGGCAGATTTTGAAAATGCATCTTTGTGATTTTGATGCTCACATGTCATCTTCAAAAGCAGCCCAAATGACACATGGCACTGGCAGTGGACAGCATGTGAAGGCTGAGGTGAGTGAGGCCGTGCTCTGTGGAACTGCTGCGTAGGTGCTGCTGTGGTACCAAGAGAGAGAAGAATGGAGATGACAGGTAGGAAGAGCTGAAAGGACTTTCCTTAGGTCACTAACAGGTCTGTGATGGAGTTAAGGAGAGAAACTCAGTCTCGGTCGGATCTCACAGCTAGTAGATGATGCATGTCCCTAAGCATCTATGCCATACTTTGTATGCAGTCTTGTATATTCTGTATACAGGTTTATTTTTCCTTTCTTGGTACCTATGAGACACTTCAAGTTTAATTGTATCCTACCTGATCCAATATTATGTTAGGGCTACAGGGAAAAAATGGATGGAGCAGCAGTGTTAGAAAACACCTCTCAACCATCACTGAGACCCCAGCTCTGTCCTGATTCTGTTCAGAAACATCCATACCTCCAACTGCCTGGGCTCAGTAACATCACAGTAGAGTGGGACTCGGCTAGCCGTGTATGAGCTAGCACTGCATGGCTGCTGGTTTTGCTCCTGGCTTCCATCCTGAAATGACAGTGTAATTTAAACTGCCTAAAAATACAAAGTTAGCCGGCCCTTACACAGGGTACAAGAGGTTGGTGGTACTCATGATAAATGGTCAAGCTGCCTTCCTGTCACATGTAGTGTCTCAAAAGTGGCTTGAGATTGTAGATACCATTAATTCTGCTGAAAACGAGAATACTGTCCTTGCCTTGGGTGGGATTGGTCTCATTTTATGTAAAATAGATGCAGATTTAAGGTTTGTATCGAGTTGCTAGGGTGCTGTCCATCAAGCAATGTTTGGAAATCATTTTTTAGAAGCGATGCCAGTTTTGACATGCTGTTTTAATATTTTTCTGGCTGCAATAGGGCAAGACATAGAAATCTTATGTTGTCATCACACAGAGCTGCAAAACGTTCTTTTTATCTTTTTTTTTTTTTGCTTTCTCTCTCTTGCACTCTGTCATATGGAAACCAGATCAAGATTATAAAACTATTGCCCACAAACTGTGATCTTTCTTCTCTTTTGTGGTGAGAACTGACAAGTCAGTGATGGCTTGGTGCTGTTGGTACTAGCTGTTCATGCTGCGCTCATTTGTATGTATCGGGAAGTGCCGAACTTGGCGTTCTTCTCAGTTGGCACACAGGCTGGTGAAACGTCAGATTTTTAATTGTGATAAAGTTCACGAAAGAAAAAAATTATGGCAGATGTTTCCTTTTGTCAGAGTGAACTGAATCATTAAAATGTGATATGATGTACTATGAACGAGTCAATGTAAACACCATCCCTGTGAACATGTCAGAAGACTGAAGAACTTAGACCATTCATGGTAATGTTAAAAACCATGTGGTCTGAATGCTGTATTACCAAGCTTTTCTCTTTAAATGCAGAGCATGAATCTTATGAATTTTTATTGCCTTTCTACAAAATGAAAAGATAACATATTCTGCTGTGGTAAAAATATCCTCGTAGCTTCTGCAGTGTGGTTGTCGTTTCGCTGGTGGTTTACTCAGAGGTCTGCTTTTCACAAGTAACAGTGAGGTATCCCATTCCCATTGAGTGCTGAGCTTGCTCGCTTAATTTCCTCTTTTCTAGAAGATGTATTTTTGGGAAGTCTTACTCCTTTTCCAGTCTGAAGGAAGTGACAGAAACGCTGCTGCTTGCTGAGGAATGCCTGTGATGATGCGTTAAAACTGGCTCCTGATAAGTGGTTATGGAAAAACTGCAGGAAGAAGTATCTGACAACTGACATTCTCTGTGGACTTCTATCTCCTCCTCACATCTCCTGTTTGAGGATTATTGTCCACACACTCACTTAGGC
Organism: Passer domesticus; assembly: GCF_036417665.1. Taxonomy (NCBI): domain Eukaryota; kingdom Metazoa; phylum Chordata; class Aves; order Passeriformes; family Passeridae; genus Passer; species Passer domesticus. The sequence goes on along the minus strand of NC_087474.1, from coordinate 108,260,054 downwards.
CATTAGTCAGAAAAGAAGTGCATTACAAACTTCCTGATACTTCCCCATGGCCTGAGTACTTTTTATCTGCAGTTATTTTCATTCTTGCTGGCATAAGAAATCTTGACTAGATTCTGATCCTTATTCCCAGTGTTGTCTTTCTCAAGATTTTGCCTTAAATTAAATTATTTTCCTAATGCGCCAGCTGCTGGAATCAAGCATGAATGAATACCTTAATTTTGACATAAAGGTCAAGGACACTCTGGAAAGATAAGATCTAGGTGGATCCCACAGGGATGTTTTATGTCACTCTTCTGATTTCTGATTTGAGGGAGCCTGACTTTACTGTTTTGGAATGCTGTGAATTGGGAATAGATTACTCTGTTATATCATAAAGAGGGTTATAAACTAGAGCAAATCCAAATCATTTTGCCCACCAAAAATCTCAATCCTCACCTCTTTTGCAAAACACATTCACCTCATGTGAATGAGGTGAATGTGTTTTGCAGACATATTTAAATACTTGTACAATGTGATCAATTACATTGATTTATTGGGGAAAATTTGTGTTTCTGTGCATGGATGTATACAAATTGTATGCCAGTCCTGTATTTTATTTTAAGTGGGCTTGCAGAAGCTAGAAGTAATGAACTTAGCAATGTGATAACAGTTGCTTATGGCGGAGCCTCTATAGTTCTTGCACCATGGCAATTCGTGGAAATGCAGTGTGCTTTTCTAAAATGGCATAAGTTTTGACACCTCTCTTGCACCATAGGAGCTTAATCCGTCGTGAAACCTCGTTAGAAGCTGCGCCATTGTATCCTGAGGCAGATGTGAAATCTGTGTGAGTCACCAATCTGCGATCAAGCTGAAGGAAACTGAGTCTGTGGTTCTTAAGAAAGAAGGCGCCCATTTGGGATGCATTTACACAGCTCCTTTTGTATAAATCATTAGTGCTATAAACTATCCATTATTGTTAGGAGAAGAAATTTAACAATGCAAATAAAACAAAATACTGTGGCAGAGCAATTTTATGCTTGATTGTAATGTTTAATGGCATGTTCTCATAAAGAGATTTTTCCCATCCTTCAGACCTATCGTGTCTGTGACTCACTTGATTTCCGATGGTTTGAACATCCCTCATTTTATTCCTAGAGTTGTTTTCTCTAGAGCAATTTCTGTAAACGTGCTGCAGCATGGGGTTATCCAGGGTTAATTTCCCTTATGATTACACATCCAGACAGCATGTATGTAAATGCTGCAAGACAAATGATAAGAAAACTGCGGGATGAAAGAAAACAAATTCCTTTGTTTTGCATGTAGATTCATTTACCAGTATTGAAGTCTTTCCTTTGCTCACTTTTAAATGTTAACACTAGCTTATATTGGCATTGTAGTTCTTTAAAAGCATTATTTTTATGTCAGCTCTGACCTCAAATTCTGCATTCTGTTGATTCCCTTTGTTCCCCATACATCTTCAGATACTTTTTCCAGGTTCTCTCTTTGTCCTTTACGTTCAGGTACAAGACAGCACCATCAGTGAGGCAGAGCTTTGTATCTCTAAACTAGCTGATTATATTAATGTCAGAAATAAAATACAGCTCTTCACATTCTACTTGTATTTTTAGTACTGTATTGTAATCCCAGTTCTGCTTTCCCTTCTTATCTCTGTTCTGTCTTGCCCTTAGATTATTTTTTTTTAGACCAGGGTTGCTGGGTTTCCTTGTGATCTTTCTGCACTGTCCAGCTTTGAAGTCTTTGCACACTCCTTAGTCAGAAAGTACTAAAATATTTGATAGTCTCTTAACCTGCAGTTGAGTGCCCGTTGTTTTCTTTTCCTGGCTGCCAGGGAGTTTGCTGGCAATTGAGATTTATGGAGCGAATAATCCACCTGGCAGGAGACTCTCTGTAACTGAAGTATGTTCTTTAGTGGAAGAATGAACGTTCTTTGTGTGTCTAAAATACCACTAATAGCTTATTTAGCAACCTATACTTCTACAACAGGGCTTTCAGTTTTTTGTTGGGGGTGGATTTTTGCATATGCTTAATTCTAGCATCCATGCTAATTCTATCCCTCATTTAACTTTCATCCATTTGTATGGCAGGATAATGCATGATGTGATCTCTCAGCTTTTTAATGTGGTCCTTAGTGCATTTCTTCTAGCTCCAGCTTGAACAGAAAAAAAAATATTAATAATGAGGGATGATTCTTTCCTGTACTTGCTGGGAATTGCCTGGAAACCACAGGGAGCTTAGGCAGGGTAGTCATGCTGCAACCAGAGACTCCACAGAATCCAGTTCCAGGTACTAACTGCAAGTACTGCTGGGAGAGCTCTGAATAATAACAGAATTTAAAAAACCCAAACAAACAACATTGTGATCCTTTCTTGCCTTTTCTCTTACTTAAATAGCTAATTTTTACACTTAGTTGATTTGAGCTCAAAATGTGACAAAAGCTGTGGAATGTGATCAAAACTAAGGGTGGAAGGAGGTGCAGTATTTTCAGCACAGCTGATTTTGTTCACTAATTTTGGACAGACTAAATGGAGGATTGAAGTAGCCAATGACTAAAACACATGGAAGCCACTGTATCACAATACTCGCCCTAATGGTGGGAAGTTTTGGTTCTCAGACACCCGGTGACTTTGTCCCCTTGGAGATGTTTTTCTGGTCTGAATAGTCCGGGTTGATTATCTTCCTCGTATTTACAGCTGCCTTTCCCTGTCCAGAGCTTCTCATTCCTCAAGCATCAGCACCAGGAAATTCTGTACCTGTTTTTTAGCAGTGGCAGGGGAGCATCCAAGTTACCAGCAGTGTGATCTCCAGGGTAAGCAGGGCCAGGGCATTATGCTCACTGTACCATTTAACCCTGCTGGAACAGACGACTGTAAATTGCCTATCTCGAGCCAACATTGAGGACTAATAGAACTGCAGTGGGGATAATTCATAAGTAGATTTTCTCACTCGCCAGTGTAAACAGAGCCAGTGCTAGTCAGGTCTGAAACGGTGATTACTTTTAAATCAGCATGTTATAATTCAGTGTCCCTGATTGAACTCTCCTTCCAGCAGAGGAAAACAAACCACTGCATGCGTGGCCAGCACAGGGATCACTCAGGCTGTGCAACTAACTATGCATATGAAGGACTGCTTGAATTTCCTAATCCTTCTTATTACTGCAGAGTAAAGAACAGCTTTAACAGGGAGTTAATTTAGAGGCCTTAAATACTGTCTTCTTCTCTCCACCAACTTCTTTTGGGTTGTGTTGCTAATCTCTCCACAGTGCTCCCATCTGCTTGTTCCTTGCACCTAATCACATTAAACACAACATAATACATCTGGATACATACTGCTAGCAAATCAGTTACTTGAGTTCACTGCCTATGAGAAAAGAACTTTTTCTTTCCCTCAGTCGGTGCTGTTCCTCTGTCTTTTTCTGACAAACTCAGGATTTAATCAGAAAGGTGAAAAATTTCCCCCAGGTGGAGGCAGTTTGAGAGGCGGGGGTATGGGGCATTCAGTGGGTGCATCTGCAGTTGCTTGAAGCCTTGAACTTGCTTGACAGTGCAGGGAGGGGGACGCACCTCTCCACACACCCCCACTGTTGAGGCTCCCCAGGTGAGTGACCCCAAGGGGCTGGCTGCAGGCAGGAGGAAACACCCCCTTCTTGTCCAGTTTCAAGACTGCAGGTTTTCTCTTACTCTTCAAAGTGTCACAACTGGTCAATAACCTGCCCACAGACAGTAATGTCTTTAGAGGATCAGACAAAAAAAAGGGAGAAGTAGCAGAAATGCAAAAGTCATATTGAGAAAGCAGTATCTGTGCAGTTTTGGTCACCAAAGCATGACTGTTTCTATACACTTGAGATTAACATCTTTACTAGCAGTAAAATAAAAAATTCAGGTTTTGTTTTTGTGGGTTCCAGAATGAGTCTTTCATTTTCCCAGTAATGATCTGAGGAGACAGATCAGTGAACATGTCCTTCACAAAATTTCACCTGTTACCAAGTTTAACTAGCCCTTGGTTTTATCATTAATATGCTAGACTTGTAATGGCCTGTGGAGAAGCATTATGACTCTGTGCCAGAACCTGCTTAAGGAGCTTCAACCCTGACGCCAGAGCAGCCGTCCTGCTCAGAGGTCATGGTGGAACCTGCTACTTGGAATTTTAGCTGGAAGCTGCTCCCCCATTCTTGTTGACAATGAAGCTTATATGGGCTCTCTGGCACAGGGCTTGAGTCACATTAAAAAGTTTGTGATAAATTCTTAATAAATAGGTGATGAGCCAAATATTGTTCTGAGGACATTCTTGAGGATGTTTATCGCAGAAGTCTGTAACCATTTTGCAGTCATTGTGCCTGTACTTGTACAATTATAGTTGGTAGGTATTGGGCTAGAGAGGGAGTAAAGTGTGTTAGTTACCAGTCCATGTACTGAATCCCCAGTCTTGCCAAAGCAACTATTTTATGTCATGGGTTAATGCTCTTCAGAAACTGAGGACTCTAAACATCTACAGTTCAATTGTATGAGTAAAGTAAAGGAGAAGCATTAATGCCAATATACTAATTTGGTTTGTTTTCTGCTTTCTTTGTAATCTTTAAACTGCACTGATCTGAAACCAGCTCCACACTTAAAGCACGAGGCTGGGGAATGATGTATGTAGGTCAGTCTTTGGTCAGAAACTTTATCTTACAAAGTCCTTGAAAACAAAGAGTTTGCAACAGGAAGGTAATTGGCCTCAGCAGCAGCTCTGTACACTTTGAGTGGGTATGCCCACACAACAGCCATGTTCAGAAGTCTGGTCTGTTGAATTAATTATTTTCAAAGTAGTTTAAGGACAATCAGATTGTCATTTTGAAGGTGCTCCACATCTGCCGTCTGTACTGAATTACTTATCTCTGCTGGTAACAGTGCTGTACTTGGTTAATACTCCACTTGCACAAAAGCATTCTATTGACACATAATTTAAACTCATTCTGCTCTTCTAGGAACTCTCAAAGGATATTTATTTACAGTCCACGATCACTGTCCCCCAGCTTGACTGTTGTGTTTGGATTGAGGCCTTAGACCTTGCAGTATCAAGCTAAACGTCAACAACAGTTTAATAAATCCAGACAGTGGGGATAGCCTGTAACCAGGAGAGGGGCCCTGCTGCATGCTGTGGATATATATATAGCAGGATATGTCTCCCTAATATTTTTAACCCCCTGGCTCTCTGTAGTGCTAGCTTGATAGGTGACTGCAAGCAGGCACACTCCTCTCAGCCTCTTTCCCCTCCTGGCTTTTGCTCTTTGACTTTGGGTTAGGGCATCTTTTTATTGAGGCTGGTGCATGGGATTTACAAACATGAGAGGCGTGGGCAGCAGAGGGTCTCCCTCCATGGTCAGGGTCCTGGGGGCCTGTGCTGTGTGTGAAGGAGAGCAGTGCTGCTGTGAGCTGAGCTGAGCCAGCCACGGCCAGCTGGGAGAGGGGCATGGAGCCTCCCCAGTGCTGCAGCCCATCTCCTCTGCTTTCAGGAGCTCCAAGGCCCTGCCAAGCGTGGACCAGAGGGTGAACTCACTTTTATTGTTCATGTAAACACACTGGTTTCATTCAGTGCTTTGGGGATGCTGCCATAATCCAGAGAAGTAACTAGGAATGGGAGGAGTCTTGGCCATGATGGTGAAGCTGGTATGGAAGGAATATCCTGGAAACTGAGGAACATGGTGCTGATGGTGCTTCCCAACATGGCAGAGACACTGTGTGACTGTGCTGCTCCTGTGTGGCAGCAGGGACAGCCCTAAATCCCTGCTGCTGGCCTCCATAGTGGTGCTGAGGGCGAGTCCAGGTGGGAGCGGGATGAAGAGCCCGCCTGGCAGCAGGAAGGCACCAGAAGGGCTGGCTCAGTGGCTGGGCTGGGGCAGGCATGGGGGTTCGGGGGGGGCAGAGGGGTTGAGGGTCAGGCACAGGGGTTCAGGGGGGCAGAGGGGTTCACTGGCAGGCACAGGGAGTCAGGGCAAGGCAGGCACTGCTGGAGCTGGGAGTTCTGCCAAAGAAACACACGTGCGGCTGGAGCACGGTGTTCTCCTCCTTTCCCCTCCTTCTTTAGGTTTTATTTTTTTTTTAACTTGAGGTTACAGGCATTGTTCCTTCTGATGGTTATGGTTTTACGGTATAGCTCCAGGATGCGACTCCCTGATATTTTAGGCACACGCGCACACACACGACTGCCCGTGAAACTTGGGGTGAGGAACCTGCGGCCGCGCAGCCGGGAGGGTCTCGGGATCACTCTGGTGTGACGCTGGGGGCGAGCCGTGGCTGCCGGCGCCCTTTGGAGCGCCCAGGCCGGGAGCGCCTCGGGCCCCGCGCGGTCCCGTCCGGGCGGGCGGGGCGGGGCGGGGCGCGGGCACGTGCGCGGGGGCGGCGCGGGCGCGGCGCAGGCGCGGGCGGGCCGGGGCAGGCGGCGGAGCCGGGGCGCCCCGAGCGCGCCGCGCCGGGCCGGGCTTAAAGAGCGGCGGCGGCGCGGCTCAGGTACGGACCTTCCTGCTTCCCTCCTTCCCTCCCTGTTTGCGCTCCGCGCCTCCCCGCGGGGCTCGCCCACCAGCGGGGCAGCGCCTTTCCGTTCTTTTTGTTCTCGCCGGTCGACTGGTTTTTTAATTTTTTTTTTCTTTTTGTTGCTGTTGTGGTTTGGGATTTTTGATTTTTTTTTTTTTTTTAAAACTCGTCTGGCCCCGGGCGCGGAGCCCGGCGGGACCCTGGTGTCCGTGCGTGCGCGCACACGCGCGGCCGGGGCACGGCGGGGCGGGAGCGGCCGGTGCCGGCCGTGCCCGCCCGCTCCGGCTGCGGGGCGGCAGCCGCGCTCCCAGCGCCGCGAGAGGCGCGGCCCGGAGGCTCCCTGGCAGCCTCCCTGACCGCGTCCCCTCGCTGGATGGAGCCCGGGGCTGCCGGGGATGCGGTGCCCGCCGCGGGGGCTGGCGGAGCGGCTTGAGCCCCCCGCCCGGCGGAGGCGAGCATGTCCAGTGAGCGGCTTAACAGGACAGCGGTGAAGGATGCGCGGTTAAAAGACCTGTTGTTGGAAAGAGGTACCGGCGCGTCCGCTGGGGCAGGGACCGCGGGATGCGGCCCGGGGCACCGCAGAGCCCGGAGCGCCGGCCGGCGGAGCTGCGGGGGGAGGATCGGGGTGACGGTCTGGTGTGATTGCTGACAGGGTTGTAAATTATGTCTCTCTTTTTCGGGCTCTTCCGAGAAGGTAATTTGATTCAACGTGTTGCCTTTGCCGTCTTGGGCGTTTACCCTGAAAGGTTGTGTTTGGTTTTAGGGTCTTTTTCCCCTGGAGAATTTTTATTAGGAATGTTTTTTCTTGCGCGTAAAGAAGCTGGTATATGTGAGTGCGATAGGCTCAGGGTGGTAAAACCAAAGCAATTCTCTTCCTGAAGCTTTGCCCGGTTTCTTTCCCAGTCGGTGTGTAGGAAGAGGGGAGGAGGAGATGCCTGTCTGGAAGGCGGTGGCCCTTCACGCCTGGCAGGTGTTGGGCAGGGGACGTGCTGGGGGCCGGGGTGACCCAGTGCCTGTCAGCAGCCGCTAGGAACTATTTAAATGGCCTTCATCAGTGCCAGCAAACACAGACTGCTGCTGCTGCAGTCTGCCTTTGCTTTTTACTGCTAATAACCTAATGAGCAGCAGGAATGTCACTCAGGAGGAGGAAGCAATTAAAAATTGTCTTTCTTTTCCTCGTGCTTTCCTTTAAGGAAATCCTCTGGAACATCAGTAAGGTGTTCTGTTGCAGTTTGGTGTTTACAGCGTAAACTCGATGTGGGAAATCCCATGTGCTCACAGCTGTGTGCTGTGGTTTTTATTTTCTTTATTGTATGGCCATATTTTAATCAAACATTTTCAAATGATTCCCTCCCACAGGAAGTGCTCACAGACCAAATCACTCCTCTCTAAGGGAGAGGTAGTGTCCCTCGCCACTAAAATGCAGGGGTCTTGATAAATTTAGAAGACTCTGTCCTTGGCAAATAGAGAAGTAACATGTCATTCTAGTGATCTGTGCATTCTAGGAAAGCCTAAATAAACATTGGTTGTTTTGCATGTTGCCCTTTAGCAACAATCTCTCAATTTCCAGTCCAAAGTGTGACATGGACCCAAAAAAAGTTTGGATGAAGAAACCCATTAGTCTTTCAGTAGCCGCAGAATGTGAATTGCAGAAGTTGTCAACTGTATAAAGTCTGTGTTCAGTATTTCTGAGCCAAGAAAAACCCAGACTTTTAACTTAACTGTGGTTTGGGTGGGTTTATTTTTTAATTAATTCCGTTCTTCCGGCATTGTAATCTTTTGGTGCTGACATTGTTAGCTTCCAGTGATGCAAGAGGGGAAAAAGAAAGATCATTGCCCTGTGTGTGGGGTTGATAGCAAAAGCAGAGCACAAAGCACTGACTAACCAAACTCTTTGAAAATGTTGGTGGTCTTAATGATGAGTGGAAAGTACTTAACAGCAAAGAGTGATAAAGTGATAGACGTATTTTTGCCCTTTACCCTTTCCTTAGTCTTAAGTAGGCTTAGTCCCTCCTCAGGAGATGATTGCAGACCCCCTGCACTTTGGTGCTGTGGCTGTGCCTGCCAGTAGCTTGTGACAGACAGCTGGACCTTGGCACCAGCCCCAGCTGGACACTCGCACACTTGCAGCTCCTGTAGCCTGATGTTTTGTTTGCAAGAGATGGTAGATTAATGAAACAGCCTTGGGTTTCCTTTAGATCCACTGCAGGTTCATCTGGATTTTATGTTTGAGTGGTGTTTTTCTAGCTCAGCTTCACAGTTGTGTTGTGTCTGCACAAGTTGTTGTGGTGTCACACAGAAAGCTGAGCATGGATACAAATTAGAGATGGGGGGGAAGGGGCTTGTTTTCTGATATTTGTTCTGTCCTTTCATTTTCATATGGCATCTCTCTTTCCTTGTTAACTTTTTAAAACATAAATTTAGTATCAGTTCCCCAAAGTTGGTTTTGTGTCCAAAAAGTAGTGCCCTTTTTGGAAAGTACTGAAACTGAGCAACTTGAGCTGCTTCTTTGCTTTTTCTACCAGCCTAGCAACCAAAGACCTCCTCCCATTAACTGGAGTTGTCTTTCAAGATGAGAGCATCCCCTGTGAGCAATGCAGTTTCCATAGAAATATCATCAACTAGGTAACTGCAAAGGGCAATTTTCCCCCTTATATTGCTCATCCTTGCTGCTCCAGTATAGCCAAAAGGGTGCAAGAGTGACTCATTTCTAAATATACTTAATATTTGTGGTATAGGCAGGGCTTCAGATAAGATGATGGGTTCTGACGGAGTTTATTGTAATTGTATCTCTTGCAACTTGTATCTCTTGCAACAACCAGGGCCCTGGTTTCATTTTTAACCGTGATGGAACATCTCTTGTTTTAGAGTACCAGAGCTCTTTTTAGATTTTTACCTGACTGGGAAAGGCCTAGAAAAGTTAGTGTTACACTAGTTGGAGAGAAGGTGGTAATTGAAAAAGACACTGCATGTAGATTCAATAGGCTTAAGGTTTTCCACTCTAGTTAAACAGCTTTCATGCTCGTTACTTGATAAAAAAATTAAGGGTAGTGTACTAAATAATCAGTGTCCTGATTCTTCTCCGGTTTTGACGCTCATGGAGCCCTCTGGACTCTACTGGTGTTACAGGTGGCTGTTAAAACAGAATGGGGTTTGTGTGTATGAGGTTTCTTTGGTTTTTTGTTCAGTGAAATTGTTTTGTCCAAAAGGTTCATCTGTGGTGTTTATGTTGAAGAGTTTGTTTCCTATGGAGGCTGCAGAGAAGGATCAGCTTCTTAGTTTTGACCTACAGCCTCTGATGCTGATAAATTTTCATTTGCAAAAATGAAATAATTTTCATACTTTTTAGAACAGTTTTCATCACAAAACTTTGCAGAATGGACACCAAGAGTATCTCTAGCCAGATCAGTCTCAGAGAAATATTGAGGGTCTTTTCAGGTTGTTGCTTTGATGGTTAACCTTCTAGGTGTTGATGACACATTTTCCTCTTTTTTCCTTTGTTTTAGCTGAACTGGAGTTTGTTCAGATCATCATTATAATCGTGGTTATAACTGTTATGGTGGTAGTGATCATCTGCTTGTTGAACCATTACAAACTCTCGACACGCTCCTTTATCAACCGACAGAGCCAAAGCAGAAGACAGGAGGAAACTCTGCAGACGGTGAGTGTGAGCCCCTTGCACCAAACTCCTTTTCCTTGGGCTGTATGGGCCTGCAGCAAATCCTCCCAAAGAGCTCTGGTACAGGAAACTGCTGGAAGAACTTCTGATACCACTTTTTATACTCCCTATAGTTAGATCTTTTACCAAAGTTGTATTTGTCCTTAGAAAACAAATTTGGAACACAAATGTAAGGTACACGGTCTTCAATTATTTTTAGACCCTGCTATGTTTCATGTAGCCTATATTCATTTTGCATTTGGAGGCTTAGGTGGGACATTGTGTTTGCTGCTGTAATTTGAGAGGGGAGTGTGGAGGGGGAATGAATGGAGTTAGCTGGGCTGCAAAGATTTGAAATGCACGTTGTTATGACTTTCTATATATTGTCTGATATCCTGGGGTTTATCACTGTTTCTGTTTTGTGACGCTGCCATGGCTCTTCTCTGGATCAAAACCACTGTCCCAGTAAGGGTCCAGGAAAATGCAATGTTTGTTTCATTAAAACAGCAAGAAGATACTAGAAAAAGGATCCAAGGACCTGGCTTGCTTAAGATGTGTTGTTACCGAGTCAAAGGCTTGAGATGGAATCTCAGTCAGTACTTGTTAAGAGTGTGTTTAATCACCCCATCAGTAAATGAGCACCTCATTTGCCTTGTGAGCCAGGAGTTTGCTGAGTGGGATGCTGTGCTCCCTTGTGAAGGCTAAGCACAAGCCACACAGTGTCCCACGGTATTGCAGAGAGGTTCTTCCTTCTGATGTGCTTTTCCCAGAGTGGTGCCCTTGGTCTCTTTGCTGACAGCAATGGCTAAAGGGCCATTTATGAAGTCACCTTCTGATGCACTGAAATCCTGGTAACAGTGCTGAGTTCACAGCTTCCTTTTGCTGTCAAAAAAAGTTGGATTGTAAATGAGAGATGTGATCATAATGGTTTACACCGGTTCTAACACCACAGTCTTGCCTTTTTATCCATTCCAGTCTTATGTTTCTTCCCTCTTTGTGCTCCTTAGGGAGCTGCCAAGATAATGGTGAGAGGCCTCAGAGAACTGCTCTGGCTGAACACTAATTGCTGGCTTTTTGCTTTTGCTTTTTTTGTTATGGTTAGATTTCAGCAGGGCAGGCAGAGATGCCACAGGGCTGCTGTGGAGCTGCCTCCCTGGCAATTGGCAGCTCCTTCCTGAAAGTCGGCTGTACAATGTGACAATGCAGGGCTCCCAAAGCTCTCTCTTTGTACATCACCTGTGCCATTTTGCTGGGGTGAATTGCTCTTTCCTTGGAGGCTGCAGGGGGAGGAAAGGAGCTGCCTCCTTAAGGAGAGGCTGCCTCATTGCCTGGCACTTTGCTAGTGTACAAATGCTTAGCTCTAATTTGGTTACAGATGAAACTGGAACTTGTCAAACCTTAACCTCGTGGACCTGAGGACTGGAAAAATTGACTAGATTAATTTGAATGTTGCTTTGAAATGGACATGTAATTCAAGAACCACCATTCTGTCTGAAAAATGTTAGCTATAATTGCTACAGATGCCTAAAATGAAATAGTTCGAGATAAATGAAATGCATTTTCATCTTCACAAATCTTTTTAAACTGTAGTAAGCTGTCAAATGCATGAAATAACCCATTATTTCCTTTGTATGGTTCATTACTATTGTCTGTTATCAGAGCCAGTGATTTTTTTAAATTTTTTTTTCTCTTGAGCACGAGAGAGAAAACTTCACCTTCTTGTGAAGAACAACATGCAGTTTGGCAGCAGGGACTTGGGAGCTGCTTTAGTACCCAGAACTGATCTTAAATAATTTTTAAAACACTGACTCAGTTTCAGTTTGATGTCACCATTATAAGTAATGATAATCACAGCCAAGTGAGCACTTCATGGGAATTGATGAGGGGATGGCAAGAATCAGTTACTAATTCCTCTGAAAGCCTTTGGTATAGATTTGTCATCACTATTGCTCATCTGAATTTCTGATAAGCTGCAGCTCTTCTTAGAAGAAGGTCATACTTGTGGGGAATGGGGATTTACAGGTCTCTGAGTTCAGATGTCAAAAACTTTGAATTTTCTTTTGTGTCAGGGGTTAGAAGGAAATTCTGATAGAAACTGGCTGTGCAGTGCAAACCTTAAAAGCAATGTGCAGAGAATGAGGGTCAGAAAACTGAAGTGCTCTGTGGTGAGAAACTGAAAATGACCAGTCTGTTCTCACTGTCTACAGTGGAGTGGCTTGCACAAGATAATAGATAGTGTGAGTGGTGAGATGCAGGTTATACACTTCTAAAATTAATTTTTTGTACCAGGCACACTTTGTTCTGTGTGCACATGCTATCCAAGTATATTTTCTTGCATGGGAATATTTTTTTAATGGTATATAGACTCTGAAAACAGATATAAATATTTGTTAACCACTAATGTCTGAAGAAAATATTATTGTGACAAGTCTTTTTTTGATAGAGAAATAGTGAATGGAAATAGAGGAAATTCAGACATGTTTCTTGAAAGAAAATGGTAAAGTGAATTATTTGACTGTTGGCTAGTTCTGTAGTGAACTCTGAAGTGAACATCCTCTCATGTAACTGAGGTAGCAGAGGTGTATCAAAATGTAGAATACAGCCTTTCCTGTTCAGATAGGGCTTTTTTTTTTGGTCCTTTTTTACCTTCCCTTTTCTTTAAATCTGTCCTGTTTCTAGATAATCATGCCTTCCACCAGCTAAGTGGTGGCTGAACTGCACAGGTTTCTGGCCTCGTAAAGACCATCTATTGAACAAATGATGTCTCTTATTCTGGTTCCCCTACAGAGTGTAATAGGAGTGATCAGCTAAATTACCTACTGCCTTTATTACCAGCCTCACACCTGTAAAACTCATGGGTTAGGCATCAGAAGTAAGGAAATGAAAGATATTAGTGAATTGCTTTTTCTTGTTGAACTTCTTCATGGTTATACCAAAAAATAAAAACAACCAAACAAAAAACCCCCAAGCCAAACCAAAAACCCCCAAACCAACAAAAAAACAAACAAAAAACCAAGCAAACAAAAAAAACCACCCCAAAGAAACACCCTCAAATAAAACTTAAATAAAAGAGGATGATAATGAGAATTTCAACTTCCAGGCCAAGTCAGAAATTAGAATATTAAAAAGATGAAATCACTACAATCACAAGTGTTAACATTTGAAGTAATGTTTGAAGGGCAGAAAAACGACCACTCAGAATAAAAGGCTGCTCTTTGGCAAGTGCACGCTAAATGTTGTTGTTTCGTACCTGTTCTGTAAATATAGTTTTCTGTTCATCTTTATATTTTTTCTTTATTTTTCTTTTCATTCCTCTGGAGTGTCATCTTCCAGTCTTTCTCCTGGTCTTTGGTATTTTATTACCTTGGTTATTGGGCCAAGGCCTTAAGCAGATCGCAGCCAAGGGCAGGACAAACGCTGAGTGCTCAGGAGCAGTGGGTGCCTCTGCTGCAGTGTTGAAGATGCTGCCTGCCCTCTGCTAGTGAGGCCATTAAGCATTCCAGCCCTGTTTTTACATTAGCAGAAATAAGAATTTTGGGGTCCTAATTATGAGAGGTGAAAGGATGCTGAGCAATAACTATGTTGGCATGGACAGTAGCCTGGAGTGAGCCTGCAAGGTGCTGAACGGTGTTTGTATCACAATGGATAAAATACTGAACGTTTCCTGCTTCTGGCTGATCCATCAGCAGTGTTGGGCTTCACAGCTGGGAGCAAGCCAAGGGTTGCAGAGCACCTGAGAGGGATTCAAAAGCCATAGGGTGTGGAGTATACCAGGAGCTTACCCAGGGGCTGCTTCACTTGGAAACAGCAGAACCTCTGGTGTGGGAGCTACTGATGCTCCTGGCAGTGCTGGGGGATTTTGGGGCAGAGCCACGTGGCAGCCCTGGAAGGGCACATGTGTGCACAGGGTGTGTGTCTGATAAGGGGAGATCTGTGTTGCAGCATTGCTGGCTGTGCCTTTGTTGACCTCGTATGGGGAGGGGGACACTATTGCTGGTAACCAAAAGTGTCCTGCTGGAATGTAGGTAGCTGCAGCTGAGCTGCTGCTGTGGCACTCTGCTGTTTGCTGGGACCAAACAAATACAAATCTTGCTTCCCGATGATTAACTCTTAATGTCATCACCAGTGGTTTCCCTGGGGACATTGAGGGGAAAGAGATTAGCTGACTTACAGAGAGGTACTTAATGAGCTTCTGATGTTCCTAATTTCATTCCTTTTCCCTATCATGGTGTCTTTGCATTGTTTTCTTTTGTAAGGTGGATGTTGAATGAGTGCTGAACACTTGTACTGCCCCAGGCCTGCTCCTGGCAGCATATCCTTGCATCCATCACACAAGATGCTCACCCTGACCACCCCCTGCCCCCAGCACCGAGGGTAGCATTGCTGCTCAGGCTGGTCAGCTTGCATTAGAACCTGCGTTGGGAATGCCAGTCTTGGATGCCGAGTTCCAGGAGCACAGCTGTCAAAAAGTGCTCCCCTCTGCCCTGTACTAGGTATTTCAGAATGAAAGGGGAATGTCAGGAGGGTGACAGAAAATACTCAATAATATTGACAGCTCAGGGATTTGTCATTATTTCAAATGTTAGTCTTTCCTGCTGGTCTTTAAATTATTTCCTGCTGGCATTGGCATTATTCTGTCTGTTCCCTGCTGCTGTCCCAAGGCCACTCATTCTCATTTTCTTATTGACATGTGCAAGAGAAAGAAAATCCCACTGGGAACAGGAACCCAGTCTACAGCCAGGAGAGAGAGTGAGTGCTGTAGACCACCCTGCTTTGCCAAATCTTTTTGTTTGTACCAGTCATCATTTGGCAAGGGCTGGATGTGCACTGTATTCTCCTGCTGTCTCCTTAAGGGACATGGGCTTGCCTCTCCTCAGGGAGTGCTGCCAAGAGGGACAGTGAGCTCAGCTGCTTCTCTTTGAAGTCTCCCACAGTAAAGTCATCATATGTTTAATAAGGGCAGGATTGTCCAGGAAATCTGCAGGTAAGGCTAGAAACAAGGAGCGCTGGCTTTGGGTGGCACCTGACTCAGTGTGTCACCTTGGGCAACTTGCTTCATCTCCAAACAAAGGAGGAAGGATAATGGTACTTGCTCCCTTCAGTTGAGTGAAATGAAGATTACCTAAAGTGATGAAGTGCTGTGAAGTTGGGGAAATAAAAGTTTTAAAGCATTAAGTAACAGGAATAATTGCAGTAAGTGTAGGGAGGCAGATTACATGTGAGAGATTTGGCACTCTCCGTAATTCTCTAATCTTCTCCTTGGTACTGTGCACTGCTCTGTTAGACAGCATCACCTCTCCTGCCCTTGAGGAATCACTTTTAAAGGAATGATAAATCCTGCTGGAATACTCATGATTGAGTTGGGGACAACACAATAGTTTGTTTTGCTTGTGTTTGTTGCTGTCTTCAAAGCTGTGGTGGTCTGTATCACCCAGGAAGATACCGGGAGGAATGAGTCCCTGTGCCTTCCTGGAGTGTTTCCAGCAAGCCACTGCTTTAATGTGGTGTAATGTACCACCTAGGGCCGACATCAGAAACTACACTGCTATCTGGAACATTTCACTTGCAAAAGAAATGTGTGTATTTGTGTGTGTGTGTGTATGCTGTTGTATAAAAATAAAATAAAAATCTGTGTTAAGGAGAAAAGAGGGACCTTCTTAATAATTGTAATGCATTTTAGAAAGTGAAAAACTGACTTCTGTTTCTCAGAAAACATGATTTCAGGCAAAGCTCTATTTTGCAGAAACTTAATAGTGGAGAAAGCCTGTAAATCTCCTTAACAGTCAGCAAAAAAAAAGAGAAAAATTTGGATTATATGGGATTGTCATGGTTTAACCCCAGCTGGCAACTAAGCACCACACAGCCACTTGCTCCCAGCAGGCTGGAGTAGAGAACTGGGAGAGTAGAAGTGAGAACTCATGGGCTGAGATAAGACAGTTTCATAGGGAGAGCAAAACAAGGAATTCATTCACCACTGCCCAGGGCCAGGCACGTGTCCATCCTTTTCCAGGGCATCGGTGCTCCATGGTGTGTAACAGTGACTTGTGAAGACAAATGCTCTTGCTCCCAAAGTCCCCCTTTGCTTCTTTTTCTCCTGGCTCTATGTACTGATCATGATGCCATATGGTCTGGAATGTCCCTTTGGTCAGTGGGGTCAGCTGTCTGGGCTGTGTCCCCTCCCAGCTCCTTGTGCACCCCCAGCCTCCTTGCTGCTGAGGTGAGGAGCAGAAAAGCCCTGACTCTGTGTAAAGACAATTCAACAATAACGAAAATATCCCTGGGTTATCAATACTGTTTTCCTCACAAATCCAAGATATGGCCCCATACTTGCTACTGTGAAAGAAATTAACTCTATCCCAGCTTTAACAAGCACAGGGATCCTTTTGCTTTATTACAGCTTGAGGCAAATTTTTTGCTGAGTGTAAATCTTTACCTATAATTTCTTCCGAGTTAAAAATCATTCTTCTGGTAAATGTCTTTCCTGCTGGCTGTCAGTGGGCTGATGCTCAGCTGTGGCAGTTGGACGACGGTGTGTGCTCCAGTGTTTAAAAGTGTCCTCCAAAAGTCATCTTCTTACACTGTTTAATTCTGGAGGCTCTAAAGCTTTGTAAAATATGAAATAGCAAATTATCCTAGGCTTATGGAGTCTCCTAAGCTCTAAATATTGAGTTTAATAATCATCACCATGAGATAATTAAGTAATCACTCAGCTGGATTTATTAAATGATGCTGCTATTTCAAAACCTAATCACAAAGTTAATTTCTGTAAATTATGGTGAAACCCAAGAATGGCAATGGTCAGCAAAGACATAGGTGGTTCCCTAAGATTTTTCATGCTTGGTGTTACTGGTAGGTGCTAGGATTTTCATTGCAAAGCCCAACAATATTAAAAATGTATACAGTATAGGGAATGAATGCATAAGCTTTCTTTCCTTGTCACTTTCAAGTATTGAAGCTCATGCCTGAAGTCTCTTGAACAAGGAGCACATTGAGGTGGCCTAGCTATTGACAGTCTATAAGAAGCAGGTAAATGAGGTACTGCCCTCATCAAAACATGGGTAAATTGCATTTGCTCAGGTTTAGCCTTGTTTGCACATACCTGATAACTGCTTGTACAAATCCCTAATATAAATATAAATGCTGTCAGTTCTCATCTGATTTTCACTGATATGAGCTCAGGGGAAGCATTTTAGCTTTCAAAGGAAGGTCTGTAAGCACAGGGACAAGCGAAGAGCAAGAACTAACACTTTCCCTCAGTATAAGTCACCCCAGATTTGTCAGGGTGGTCCTAGCACATTATTTCCTAAATCTATGTCTCGGGGTGGAGGGGTGTAGTCATGGGGATATTTTTCTTCTGCAGCACTTTATTCTCATCTGTGCCTCTTTCCATCACCCCAAGATCAGTGGAGGGCACCAACCCTAGGGTTAGGTAGCATCTACCCCATGCAGGGGAAGGGGAGTTTCCCTTAAATAAAGACTCAGGTAGGTAGTAAGTCTCCTGTGGTAGATGCAGTGATTTCAGGAGGGCAGAAATTCTGTGTTGGATCATAGAATCACACCTTGGTGAGGAGAGGATTCTGTGCTGTGTCATTGGACCAGCCATGGTGAGGTTGATCTGCACGTGTGTGAGCCTGGTATTTTCCAAGTGTGGGCAAGCTGAGCACATGTTACCCAGCCATCTGTCTGGGGAGTTCTTCTGGCTCCTGGGATAGAGATCTTGCTGGGGGTTGGCTGCTGCCAAATCATTTATTCAGCCTGCTGCTCTCTCCAGGGGAAACCTTAGGGAAGGGAGGATCTACAGGTGAAGTGTAGGACATACTGTCACAGGAATGACATTGTTACATATCCTTGCATTCTAAGGATCTCACAGCCTCAGAGTTCAATTGCATCCCAAGCTTTTTACCTTCTCAAATAAGGTAAACTTGAATGGGGGGAGCTTTGGGCTCCTTGGGTCTCAATCTTGGTGTAACTACCCCAGTGCCCTGGTTGCACTCAGTAGGATCCCTGTAGCAGCTGCAGTGCTTCAGGCAGGGCCTTTGACTGTTCTGGGATTCAGGCATAAGAAGTAGAAGTAACAGGCAACTCCTCTTTTCTAACAAGTTATTTCTGTTAGGCATGGCTGGTAGCAGATCTGGGAGTCTTGGCTCAGTGAGCACGTCCTGTTCCATCTCCTTGCAAGGAGTTTTTCTCCATATGCTGCACCATTTCTCTCAGCTCATCTTACCCTCTTGCCTTTGGGGAGATGGGCCCTAGAATGGAAGTCATTTGCACGTTCTCATCAGCAGCTCCTTCTCATAAGGGAGTTTAAGTAATATGAATGGTGGAGGTAGATTTTATTTCTTTCTGGGTTGGCTTGTTGGGTTTGCCTTTTTTTCCTCTCTTCTGAGCCTGTAACTCAGGAACAGTTAATTGAGAACTTCAGCTTTGACTAATATGTTTTACAAACAGTTGCGATGGGTTTGGAGCCTGTAGGGTCAACTGCTGATAAGCTGATTGCCTTTAGTTGTGCAAACATACCCTCAGATATTTCAAAATGAGGGCACCTGGGTGCTGAAGGAATGGAAAGGAATGTGTGCAGAAGTATGTGTATACACGTATGTATGTCTGCGTATAGTTCCACAGTTAGAATTTCTTCAACTGAGAGAACCACATCTAGGCACTGAAATAAGATTTGTGTTTCATGTCTTTGCAAAGGGGAATACTTGGGGAAGTTGTAATTAATTGCAATTGTCAGCCTCTCTCTATCTTTGCTCTCTAAAGCTACGGAAGAGAAGTGTACCAGCTTTGCTATTCAGAGCATTTCCCTTAGCAGCTGAATCCTGTGGGAGAGTCCTCTTAGAGCAGCTTTTCTCTGCAGTGGACTTTCCTGACAAGATCACAGACGGCATTTGGTCTCTGAGTGTCATGATGAACATCCAGTTGGGTCTATTTTTACTTCTGAAATATGTTGAAAGATGCTATGGTGAGAAGAAGCAGTACAGTAAGATTTGGAAGCAGTCTATACATGGTAATGCTTTTGGGGACAGTATGTGTTTTCCTTCCAGTTCCTGAAATTTCTTATGTATGTAAAACTTGAATTAGCGTCAAGAAAATAGTCTTGACTATCAATATTTTGATTTTCTCTTTGTGCACCAAAATTGAAGTTCTGTGCTTTATAGCTGCTCTGATATGTCCTTTTCAGCCTCAAAATTTTTCAATAAAATAAATTCACTACAGGAGTTACTGCTACTGCAAACAATTAATTGAGAAGAAAAATAATTATACACCTTAAGCTATTTTCCCTTATTGACATACTGTTCTTCACCCCTTTATTGTGCCCTGATGCTAGTATGATGTCAGAACAGCATTTCAAGGCATGACAGAGAAAGTATTTTTACTTGAGAAGGTGGTTGGAGAAGTGGCTGAAACCTCAGCTGCTTTAACTACTGTTTATGGTGGGAATTGGGCAACTGACAGTTTTGACCAGATTATCCCTGGGTTTAGCGTGTCTGTCACTTCACTGAGATTACAGACGCCAGGTTTTGTTGTGAACTGTTTTGCCTGTGCTGTGTAATCGGGATCCTGGCTGGCAGACCTTTGTCAGACCTGCCACCCTTGCTGGTTTGGGAGGTGACAGATACCTGCTCAGCACACAGGTGCTGAGGTGTCTCCTGTCATCTCCTTGCATTGCTACACACTCTCAGACACCACCAGCTTGCTGCATCCTTATGGCCTGTGGGGCTGGGTGCTATGGATGACATCTTGGCACTTGCAGAATGGACCAAGCTTGACTTGCCTGGGAGCAGAGCTGCTCTTTGCTGATGTTTTGGAAAGAAAGGGGTGGGATGTTGCTTGTTTAGCTCCTGGAGACAGCCAGTCCTTAGAAGATGACTGCTGGTAAGAGCTGTGATAATGAGGCAGAATGGTGATGTGTTCTATTAATGTTTCTTTTTTTGTTGTTTTCTTCCGCATTTCAGGAGGGGTGCTTGTGGCCTTCAGAAAGCTCGGTTTCGCGCCAGGGTGCTTCAGAGGTACTGACAGATTTCTGGCTATCTTCACCAAGTCATTTCTTTTTTTTCCCTGTAATTTGTATTTGGCTCCTTTCAAAAACATGCATCTATTTTTTGTAAAGGAAGCTTTTTCAGTGTAGTTCACACCGTCATCTAAGCCTGCCTTAACATGCATTTCATAAATTCCTGAGACTTTTCATAAAAGAATGAAATTCTGCCTACCTGACACCTCATCTCCATCAGCAACTCCCTGTGTCATAGTAGGCATTCACAAGTAAGTGATGGAGGTGTGTCTCTTTCCCACAGTGGCTCAGTAATTTGAGTATTCATTGGAAGCTGGGAGACCAGTTCCTCTTGTCTGAACTTTTCTTGAATTTACACATATCCTGTCACCAGTGTTTTCCTTCCTGTGAAGGAATCTCCCTTCACAGATGCCTTGTCTGTGTAATAATTTGTGGGTGTATTGCCCTGAGTGGTCCAGCTGTCCTGTGACAAGCAGCAGAACTTCCTGGTGGTTGGCCCTGCATTGGTGCAGGTCAGGGGTGGAAGACCCTGCAGGGATCCAAAAAAGAGAAGAGCAGTTTGATAGCTCTAGATCTGAGAAGCTGCTGTGTCTGTCCAGATCTGGGATAGACCAAGTGAGGAACAACAGCACCTCACAGAGTATCTTGAAAGCTTCCTTTGTAAAGCCTGTCCTTTTCCAGGGTTTTACTATACCAGGGATGTACTTTCCATCGCAATGCAGAAGCTTTGTAGGTTCTCGCCAGAGGCTGAGTTCTGGCTGAGAACTGAGGGGGAGGAGGACACCTGATACACTCTGATAGTGAAGGTGTGACATATGCTGAGCCTTTACAAATTGTACTAAAATGACCATCTGAATTCTTTGGGGATGCATTAACTCTGAGTAGGAGGGGGAAGCTGAAATTCAGTATTGGGACATTGTTGTAGAACTAATCAATTACCCAGACTAGAGAGAATTAATTTTCTGGTTTCAGAAACAGAATAATTTGTTTTTGCTCGGAATGTTTTAACGTCAGAAGGAGCTGTGTGGGATCTTGGGCTCCTTTGTGCAGCTGTTCTCGAGTGTGCTGGATCCTTCCTGCACCTCCTGCCTCTTCACCTGCAGGCACGTGGCTGCACGTGTGCACGGTATGTGCTGGGTTTAACCAGCAAAAAGAAGCATTTCTGTGTTTAATCAGTTCATTGCGAGGATTGGAACACCCGCGGCGCTTTGCACAGAGGTGGAGTCACGCGTGTCTCTCTTCCCGTTTCAGATCATGTACGCCCCAAGGTCCAGGGACAGGTTTACCACCCCGTCTTTTATGCAGCGGGATCGTTTCAGTCGCTTCCAGCCCACTTACCCTTACATGCAGCATGAGATTGACCTCCCTCCGACCATCTCCCTCTCGGACGGCGAGGAGCCGCCGCCGTACCAGGGCCCGTGCACCCTGCAGCTCCGGGACCCCGAGCAGCAGATGGAGCTCAACCGGGAATCCGTCAGGGCGCCGCCCAACCGAACCATTTTTGATAGCGACTTGATAGACATCTCCATGTACAATGGGGGTCCCTGCCCACCCAGCAGCAACTCGGGCATAAGTGCAACCAACTATAGCAGTAATGGAAGGATGGAAGGACCACCCCCGACGTACAGCGAGGTCATGGGGCATTACCCAGGCTCCTCTTTTTTCCATCACCAGCACAGCAACATGCCTCCTTCCTCGCAGAGGGGGAGCAGACTTCAGTTTCAGCAGAACAATTCAGAGAGCACAATAGTCCCCAGCAAGGGCCAGGACCGGAAGGCAGGAAACCTGGTCTAAGTTACCTGCGCAGGTGCGTTGGGACTGAAGACGGGAGAGCCAAGCAGGGCGGTGGAGGAAGAGCCCCGTGCTCCGGTGCACAGTGTTGTTGCGCTTCACGTGGTACAACTGAGTAAAACCAAACGTGCAAACCAGTTCTTTGTTTCTGATTCCTTTCAGGGGAATTGCATGCAAAGCAGATTGAAAGAAATACAAACTTCCATTCAGTTTGTCTATGAGCAGTGTTTCAGGGGAAAGGGGGGGGATATATTATTTTTTTTTAATAAACTATTTCAATTATTTAATTCTAAAAGTTAACTTAGCACAGAAATGAGGCTTGTACAGCCTGTTTTATACTCACTGAATGGCAGAAGGAAGAAGGTGGTTTTGCTAGATAAATGGGGGAAGAATTGGCCAGTTTGCTTTTTTTTTTCTCCCAGGGTGTGAATTTTTTTTTAATATGAAACAAAATTCCTGTTCTGTGTGCCAAGGTATAAAGTTGAGAACTTAGATGAATGCAAGGAATTGTGTTGTGATAAATGTGTTTTTAAAAGTTGCACTATCTTACTGTTTTAAAAAAAATATATATGAGGGAACTGTTTTATGTGAAGTTCTTCTATATGTTGTTGTTTCACCTGTGGAATAATGATAGAGCCCTAGAAATAATCTGGAGGAGTTTGTCCCCTCCCCCCGCGTTTGCTAAAAGATGGGGACAGGACTTAGCCTAACATCTCTTGACTTATACAATTCAAAAAATACAGGGACACTTGTCTTTGCAATAATTTGCATTCAAATAACAGTGTATCAATGAAGTGTCTTGGAGACTTTTGGATGGAAGAAGGCAAATGTGAAATCCCAGCATTTTCCATCACTTAAGGTTTAGCTGTTTTGCAGTGTAGACTATTTCTTTCATAAATGGCAAAACTACAATTCCCAGATGCGTTGATTTGTATTGATTCTAAGTGCTGCCATTCTTTTCCTTTTCATAATGCAGTATCACCAGTACTTACTGCTCTAGAGATTTTTGTCCTCACTGTAGCCTGAAATGTATTTAATCACATATCATGACATTATGCAATAAATCGTTTGAAAATGCAGGGTGGGATTTTTTTCCCCTGCTCTGCTGTTCAAGTACGTGAGGCTGTTGTGGTTTTCGCTCTCCATTTCATCCTTTCAGATGCTGACGTTCAGTCCTGGAGGTCCGTCCTGTTGAAGTGAAGGGGGCCCTTGTGGCTAAACCCCCCCGTGGTGTTTTTGCAGCAGTACCAAGAGCGCTCGTGGCGGTGGTGCCAGCTCCTGTCGCATCCCTGGCAGGGTCGTGGGTGCACCAGGAGTTCTCCCTGCAAACCATTTTGCTCTGGGCCCTGTTGCAGAAACCCTTCTGGGTGCATGATGTCTGCCTGATGCCAGCAGGACTGTGCTCATGGGTAAAGGTGACTCGTGTTCACCAAGTGTCTGTAAGCCCTGATTTTTGCTATACTGGCCTGGAGAGTAGTTGGAAAGTGTTACCTGCCTGTGTTGTGACATGTGGGCTGTTTCTCCACAGGCTTTTCCCGTGTGGAAGCACGCACAGTGCTGGAACTCGGTTGACAAAAGGTGATAGTGGCATCACAAGCACATGAAAAAGCACAAATTGCACTTAAAATGCATTTTGGAAATGGACTTAAAAGTAAGAATCTTTAGAGTCTTAGCTTGAATAGTTTCTAATATATAGGTGTATGAGTGTGTCATAGACCTCTTCACTTTAAGATCTTTCACTTTTTTCTGTTTCCCTGAGCCTTGTGCTTGGTTGCGGGCAGCAGCCGCTGAGTGCCCCAAGGGCACCGATGCCCTGGTCCCACGGCTGGAGGCTGGATTTCTGCAGGACTTCTGTACACGAGGGACTCTGATGACTGAAGTGCATCTTTGATCTATGCAGAGTTTTAATGCCAAAACAGTGTGTGTGTGTGTGTGTGTCTGTGTGTGTGTGTCTTTTGGGCCTCAGTGTAGATTTGTTTTCTTCATAAGTTAATTTGATTTTATTCTAGTTTAGAAAACATTTGTATAACTGTTAGTCTGAATACACAGCCCCATTTGTCTCTGTAATTGTTATTTTGGTCTGAGTCATGCTGGTAATGCAGAGTAAAACTGACTTTTTTCGTATGTATTAATTGAAGGGAGAGATAGAGATTGTATGGTGGGGTTCACTTTTTTTTTTTCCTCTCAGACCCGCAGGACAGATGTTTAGAAGATGACTAGGTGGCTTTCAGTCAGCTGGGACTCTCATCACTGTCTGATTCCTGGGAATAAAAGTTGTGAAATTAGATTTTTGCAAAGAACCTATGAGCATAATTCTTAGTTAAAAACAACAAACAAGCAAAACTGAACCAGAGGACAAAGCCAGCAGATGTTGGTTTTGGTCTTCAGTGACTTCTGTCACTTGACGAGTGAGCCTTTAAGCCAGAGAATGTGTGTGCCTACACAGTTACTGTGCTGTTGCCTAAATGAGGATTGTTTAGCTGAGAAGCCTTCGGGTGAGAACAGCTGGAACTCAGTTGTCATGGCAGAGCACACCTGGACTGGGCCCTGGGCTTGGGCGGGTTGAAGACTGACTTTCCCCATTTACAGATCTCAGCAAAGTGAGCCTTGAAGTTGCCTTCAAAGTCGCCTCTTGGGAACTTTCTTTAAAAACAGCCCTTTGCCATCTTTCACCCTCTCTGCATGCCAGTGGATTTATGCTTTTCCCATTAACATTGTGCAGTATGCTGTCTCTTAATTTTTCTTGGCTGAGAACATTTTTCTGACTGGAAAATGTAGCCTTTTCCAGTTCTTTAGAAAAGATTTGTTTAAAAATAACTTGGTATTTGCTCACCTAATAGTTGCATCTCCTCTTGCACCTTTGTCTTCTCATCCTAGAATCATAGAACAAGCTGAGCTGGGAGGAACCTATCAGGATCATTGAATCCAACTCCTGGCCCTGCACAGAACTGTCCCCAAGAGTCACACCATGTCCTGAGAGCACTGTCCAAATGCTTCTTGAACTCTGTCAGGCTTGGTGCTGTGGGGGAGCCTGTTCCAGTGCCCAGCCCCCTTCTGGGGGAAGAATCTTTTCCTAATACCCAACCTAAACTGCCCCTGGCACAGCTTCCAGCCATTTCCTTGGATCATCAGGGTGAGGACATCAGTGCCTGCCCCTCGTCTTTTCCCCATGAGGATGTTGTAACTACACTGAGGTCTCCCCTCAGTCTTCTCTGGGCTGGACAAAGAAAGTAACCTCAGCCACTCCTCACATGGCTTCCCCTTGGGACCCTTCTTCATCCTCATGGCCCTGCTTTGGACACTCTCTAATGGCTTTAACGTCATTCTCTGCTTTCCCAAGTGTAATGTGCTGACTCTCAGCTCTGGGAGTGCAGTGATTAGTTTATTTGCTATAGGTGAGCTTGCAGTCTGCTTTGGGGCCTCTTTTAGCAGTAAATGGGCTGTTTTCTGATGGATATTAGTGCTCTCCAATGGAAAGGCAGTCAACAGTGTAACACTGAAACACTTTGTTTTTCTATTTTTTCTTCCTTTGACTTGGTAGAGAATCTGCTCGTGATAACAGAACAGAATGGTAAAAGACATACCAGAATTAGATAGCACTATCAATCTTTATAGGCTTAGTGAGTGAGCTCTGAATTGGTGAGCTCTGATGATAGGTAATTCTGTGAAGCATTTATGGAAGACCAGCTTTGAAATACCCAGAATTGATAGACTGTATTCCAGAGCCACTCAATGAAACTTTGTATAAATTATACAAGTTTTCTGCAAACACTGTAGCATTGTCTATATTTTGTCTCCATACTGATCTTCTGGCTTATGTGTCTCATGCGCAAAACCCACATAATGTGTGTGTGGTGTTTTCTATGTGATGGATCATATTTGCCTGTATTCTGGTTGCATCTTCTGACTTTGCCCAGTAAATCATGTTCCCAAAATTCCCAGCATAGTGATGTCTCTACTTTAGAAATTTTCTGGTTAAAAGATTTTTTTTTCTTTTAAATGCACCTTTATGAAATAAAGTTTTATGACCTCTGTCCTACTGCAAAGACTAATTTTTCCCTTACATGTCTTGGTATGGCTCTCTTCCTGATGCTGAATATGCCCCATCTTTGATGTTTTTGTATGATCTTTCAGAGCTAGAAGTGCATGGGGTTTAGCAAAGGAAAAAACCAGTTTCTTTCCCAGTTTACCCATGGGGCACTTGGGACATAGCTCTAATTCTGTATCTATGTCTAGAACAATTGTGGTTGGGCTCCTCTCAGTGCTGGACAAGCAGACTGAGTGGGATGCTGCTTAAAAAGTGTGAGTGAGAGACAGGAAGAAGGGTACCCAGCCAACAGTGCAGTGTTCAGATCCTTTTCCTGGCATGTGTGGCACGTGCAGAATTCACAGGAATTTGCATGATAGCATGTTTTCATCAGGGAGGATCTAATAATGCTAGTCCTGGTCTTGTCACTGATGAACTCTGCATGTAGGCCAGTCTTGGGCTGATGGGACTTTATTACAGCATGGATTTCCCCTGGGAGTATGAAAACTCAAGCATACCCTCCCTGTACAAGTTCCTGATGGCTAGTGAGGAAGATGATTGCATTCCTGCACTCATGGAATCTGCAGGAGCCATGAGTTAAGCTGTGCTTCATTTGGCCTTTTATTACTGCTTGTCCATTTCTTACACCAGTTTCTCCCAGCTGGAAGCTGCTTCTGTTATGCCAAATCCCAGAATGTTCTTGTTGCAGATACATTTTGTTTTAAAAGTGTCATTGAGAGTTCTTGTGAATGAGGTGTAGGGAAGGGTAAGGAGCAGAATTGCATTGTTTTTTAAGGAATGCACTTTGCAATAGAGAAGAAATCCTTGTCCTGCTGAAGAGCCTGGTGTGGAGGCTGTCTGGAAGGAACAGTGCTGTCTTGAGGCAGTCGTTTCTAACCCTGCCAGGTAGTGAGATGTTGGGCCTTAGAAATGGCACTCTAATCTGTAAGGACTGTTTGAATGCTTTGGAGGATTGATTGCTAACCTTTCTCTGACTCTATCTCTGAACACTCACGGTAGCTAAGGTAACCTGATTTTGTAGGTGAGGAAAAAATAGTAAGTTGGTAAAAAAATATTGCGTCAATATTTTTCTTGCCTTTTTCTTTTTTTTCCCTCCCCAGGGATAAATAATAGGCTTGCTGGCACATTTGAAAGGATTTAGGATTATTCACAGGTTCTCTCTGGTCATTACAGTGAAGTCATGCACATACAGACCTGCGTGCAGACTTGTCCCCTTGATTCTGTCTGTACTAGTTTCTATTCCATGATCACCTTCCAGAAGTGCTAAATGGCTCTGTGTTGTGCTCTCAGTAACAATGGCAGGTCATTTGTCAAACAGCAGGAAGCCTGAGGAATATTTGCTTTTCAGTCCTGTAAATGTCATGACCTCTGTTTTTATTAGGGAGCTTTCTTGCTGCACCAACTCTTGCCTGTGGCCTGGTGTGCTCGTGCATCTTCCATCCAACAGCTCTCTCCTTTTGGGTGAGCTTTGAAAAATCTCTGTGCTTTGGGATAACCCTAATGCAGAACCTTGTGTATTGATGTACAGGAAGGAAGTAATACTAGTGTACCCTAAATCTCATAAGCATGTTTTTTCAGACCTAGCTGATGATGAGAACCAAGTGGTCCTTCTGTGCAGTGAGTTCAGATGAAGTCTGGCTTTTGATTACATCCTTGCTTTTTAGATAAAAGCTGTTGCACATAATTTAATTACACATATCTGGTCTTTCTCTGCACTGTGTTGCCTGCTTGCCAACCAGTACAATTACAGCTTTTCTCCTACACTAACCCCAAATGTGTCAATCATTTCAGTCCCTGGAAAGAGGCAGTCTTACTTAGCTCTCTGAGACCTGCTGAGGCCTTCTAGAACACGGAATAGTCCCTTGTGAGCATGTGTTGAACTTCAAGAGGTTTCCCGTCCAAAAACTGGCCTGTATGTTTCATTAGGAAATTCAAGTTTAAGGTTTTGAGAGTATGCTGACTGAAAATGTTGGCAGTTTCTTTTTTGTAGTTAATATATTGTTTGCCAGCCTATCCTCACTAATCAGGGATGTAAATTATCTTTTGAGCCACCTCTGATTGCATTTTTGGGCTGGCAAAAAGCCCTGTTGGGCACACATGCACCAGCAAAAAAAAAAAAAAAAAAAAAAAGAAGAGTAGTTTTCTTGGTACAGCTCTTCCTTTATTCTATTTACAGGAATAAACAGAAGCTGCACCACTAAGTTCATCCTCCAAAACCGCCCTGAGACCTGCATTGCCTCTTCCCAGCAAACTGAAGTGTAGGTGTTTTGATGAAGTGCTTTGCTGCACTATTTAGTACCACAGACATGCAGTGGAGGGGCCTACTGATGTTCTCTTGAAATTGGCATTGGCATTGAGTGTTTTTCAGGGATGCTAATGCTGTTTTGGTAACTACCCAGTACAATTCTCCTGCTTTTGAAAGGGAAGATCAAGGACCATTTTGTGTCACAAACTCTCCTGGCTCTTACTTCTGCCTTGCTGGTGTCTCTTCTGTTTTTAGACTGAACACAAGCAACCTGGGTATTGCTAGCGTTGCTTTCTTGCTATGAAAGAGCTTACCTTTTTGTGTTGATTAATGATAGAAAAACAAAACTGTAACTTCCCCTGTAAATCACAGACATGTGATTTACTGCCAGAGATGATGCTGTTTTCTTTGCTATATTGCTGCTGCTGTTTTAAGTGGTTTGGTGTGTGAGCTTTCTGAAACAACACGGTGTGTGTAGGATCTCGTGGGTGACAAAGCTGTCTCTTTTCTTCTTCCTTTCTCTCCTTGGTTTGTGCTTGTCCGTCTGCTGTGGTAGGTTTACTAATAAATTAAATACATCCTTATTAGATATAATTTTGAGGAGGTTTGCATGTCCGTAGTTTGTAAGCAACTAAGGTGCCTCATGTTCAGGTCTGAGCAGATAGGAATCCCCTTGCACTCAACAGGGCCTGATCCAAAGCCTGCTGAAGTTGGTAGGAAGACTCTTGCCAACTTCAGGGGGCTTTGCATCTGGCCTTACACTCCCACCTTTGTTGTGCCTCACTTAAAATGGTGCTTTTTCAGTTGTCTGTCTTTTTTTCTAGTTTTTTTTTTTTTTCTTTGTATGGTGCTGTGTATAACTTGAATATATTATGCACATATCCTACCCAATGGGTAGAACAAACAAACATACAAAAACAAATAGATGTTGTTAATACTGTAAGATAGTGTACAGATGATACCAATTTTAACACAAAAAATGGCATAGACTTTGTGAATGCCAATCTGTGCTTGGTCCTTTTTTTGTAAGAAAGTTTGCAAATGAATGCATACAAATGACAAAAAGTCTATGTATTTTATTTTCCTATTAAATATCAATATAATATCATAAGGGAAAAAGGTTAAACAAATCCTTTTTGACAAGCCTGTGTATAGCAATTAGTCGTTTGATGCATCTTTGCTGTGAAAATTTCTGCTGTTTTTTTTTTAATGTGTCACTTTAAAAAAAAAGGAAAAAAACCACAAAACAAACAAAACCTCCACAGCTTTAACCTTGCAACTAGATGCTTCTCGTATTGGTTGTTGCCTTGCTATTGCTGAGTTGGACCAGTATTAGTTACTACTTCTCCAGCAGATACATTATTTATTTACATTACTATCCTTGATTACCTTTTTTTTTTTTAAACTTAGAAATGGGATAAAACTTTTCAAACCTTTTTAATCGCATCCTAGATTTGAAATGAAGCTCTAGACAAATGGGAACTGACCCAAACCATCCCTGCAAAATCAAAACCAGGCCAATGAGAGTTCTGTGCCAACAGCCAGCTGTTGCTCTGTGCACACTTCTGGTGCACCATGCTGCCACTACAGACTGTCCTTGGCCTTGGGGTGTGGATGGACTCCCTGGTGACCTTGCTTGGGGGCAAGAGTGGCCCCAGCTGGTAGCGAATGCAGGGTTTGAGTGGGAGCTTTGAGTTGGCCGCTCTGCTGCTGTGTTGGCTTCTGACAGCAGTGGCTTACCCAGGTTCATATTCAAGATTACAGAGAAATGCTTAGACCTGTTCAAACCCAGCAAGGGAAGTGGTGTTGGAAGTAAGGTTACACTTCAGCTTCCTGCCAGGCTCCCTTGGCCGTTTGGTTCTCCCCGGCATCTCCCGTGTTTGGCGCTCCGTTCCTGTGCCCCTGCGCGCTCTTCGGTAAAGCAAATACCTCAGGAAAACTCAACATGAAGTTCTAGTGTAGGGACTTGCAGATGCTGTACTTATTTTTCTAAACTGTTTGTTCTAAGTATCCCAGGACAGTAGGTGATATAAAAGTTTATCGGTCCAAGACAGACTCATCCTCTCACAGATGGATACCAACTAATCTTTCATAGATACTCCTGTCTGTATGTAGCTTTTTTATACTTGCCAGGCTTTAACCACAGATGTAGGGTAGCAAGGTGTTGGGCGATGTTTGAGATGGCGTTTTGGTTGGGTTTTTCAGATGATTAGCAAAGCGCTGTGCTAACACTCAGGGGGCCTTACCCAGGGCCAGTGAAGTCAGTGGTGGGGCTTCCTCTGGTTTGAGTGGGCTTTCTACCCGGTCCGTCACGCTGGAGTGTGGTGCCTTGGGGCACAGTCCTTCACTGCTTCTCTGTCAACCTGAAGCATCTACACCTTTGTCTGTAAATACGTTTTTAAAAGCCCTCACAGGAGTCCTGTTATCTGAATGTTGACCATGGTTGTTTTGGCTTTCTTTTGTTTTAAAGAAGTGTGTTAAGTTTCTTATGGCCAGTTCTGCATCATCATGCCCTTATAGGCAGCTTGTATCATCACATCCTTCTCTGTGTTGAGCTGTTCTGTCAGTAAGCATGTACCGTAGGTAAACACACATATTTCGTGATTGTCACTTGTTAATTCATTTATTGTTTGTCGGGGCGTGGAGTAATTGTTTTGGAAGTGTGCCTTGCCTGGCCATCTTCACGTTTCTGTTTGCACTGCAGAACCACTTCTGTGCATGAAGGAAGAAAAGCAAACAAAAAACCCCGGGCCTTCACTAGGAAGACTGTACAGAGTAAACCTCCTGCTGGAGGAATCTAGAGTAGGATTTATCATAACAAAACATGCATATTGAGCGGACCAAACACGAGCATGTCTTCTTTTAGAGGCACTAATTTGCTTTGAAGCTGCAGTGGAAAGAGCAGACTATCTATCTATTAAGTGTATTCACAGCTGTGTTCACGCTTTTCCATTTACCACAAAGCACAGCAGGCAGCCAAGATTTTAAAAGGACTATGAGCAGAAGTTACGAGAGCCTCAGGCATCATAGACCTGGACAGCAAAAATAATAATAATAATTTTTAAAGAATCACTTTAGTATTCTTTAACAAAGCTTTTCTACTCATAATATAAAAACTACATAAATGTCGATAGGGGTTTTATCTTTGTATAACTCTCAACTGCCCAATGCTGCTGTGCTCAGAGCATTTCATGATGGTATGTACATCAGTCAGGCTGTTACACTTAAAATTAACCATCAAATGCCTGTTTTTAGAGTGTTACCCTTTCTTTGTTGTTTCTTGCTAGTTAATTTACGGTGTAAAATGCTTTATTGCTGTATGGATTGTAATTTTTTTTTTTGTATTTCCAACATTGTGGCTTTCAAGATCACATTTTCAACACATCTATTATTTTTGTCCATTTTCTTTCAAGCTATTCTGAAATATGTACAGCACTATCAACAATATTTAATCTTTCTTTTAAAATTTATTGTTGTAAAACAAAGCTATTAAAAACAGTAAGTCTTTTTACAATTGTATTGGAATTTCTCAGTAGCTGTTCATGTGATGCTATGACAAACCTGGCTTGCTTTACTTTTTATTTTTTTTTAATTTTATTTTGTGTTTAACACAATTAATTTGTTGCTTATTTTCCACCGTAACTCCCAGTTATATACAGAAAAAGATTTCAACTGTTGTGTATCTGACTCTTTTAATTGAGCAAATGGTGATGTCCTAGTTTTTAGACCTAAGGTCTGTTTATTGCAATACTTTTAAAGGAAGATGTTGCTCTAAGTGCTGTTGTTAGTTTTAAATACAGATTTTATGCTTGT
The DNA here is from genome assembly GCF_036417665.1 of Passer domesticus. Classification (NCBI taxonomy): domain Eukaryota; kingdom Metazoa; phylum Chordata; class Aves; order Passeriformes; family Passeridae; genus Passer; species Passer domesticus. Next base: position 108,227,978 of record NC_087474.1, on the reverse strand, counting down.
TCTTAATATGCTGTGGTTAAACCATGGCACAAAATTATTAAAAATTATTAAATGCATTTGTCTCCTGTTGGATTTATTTTCCCTTTGAAGTGAAAAAAAAAAACCAAAAAAAGCTTTGGTAAAATAAGTGGAGTGGCTTTGGTAAAAATGAGTACTTGTCTTTTTCCCTTGCTGTTTTGCTGCCGGCAGCCAGGTAGCAGATCATTAAGGAATGGGAGAGGACTCAATCCTTGCAGCATTCATTATGTGCGGGCCCTGGGAAGTGGGTGTCTGATGAGGGTTTAGGATCGGCCTTCTGACCCTCACACTGGTGATTGATGCTGGGACGGTTCCTGCCTGCCTCTGCCATGGGATGGGCTGGAGCAGGAGACAGCCTGTCACACACTGGAGCTCAGTCCAGGCACTTAGTCCGAGCCAGCTCGTGATTTCAGGTCCTTTAAGATAACAACCCCCCCTGGATCTCAGTTAAAGCCCTGCTGGTGCTGCCGGCCTCTGGCACAGCAGTGCCGACTGACCAGCGGGGGGGAGAAGCAGTGCCCCCAAAGCATTGAGGTGCAAAAATTCTTTAAAAAATGAAGGTGCAAAATATGGATTGTGGGAGGGAGATTTGCAGCCTGGTTTAAGAAGACTGGGATGTGCTTTGGCCAGCGCTTAAAACAAGAGCAGTTGTGGTCCAGCAATGGGGCGAAGAGAGGGATCATGTTCTCAGTAAGAAACCAGATGAAAGGGTCCTGTGAAACATGCAAAAATTTGTCTTTGGTGACACAGATCTTTTCAAGGTAGACCAAATTATCTCTGGCTGGAACCTCCCACTTTGCCATACTAAAGCTTAATGAAACTGGGAAAGAGCAGGTAATTTTTGTTCGTTCTGTGTATAAAGTGATGCTTTATTTAGCATGATTATTAATAACATAGTTATCTTGGTTTATATTTTATACTTGTGCTTGCTGGATGTCTGTGTTGCTGCGATGTGATGCTGAGTTTGATACTTCAAACCTGGGGCTTTCTTGCAGGTCTTTTCCATGAAGAGGTCTGCTGTGGGACCTGTGGTCCATCCCACTTCTGACAGCCTGCTGTGGAGCTGCCTTTACATTCCATTCAGAGAGGAACCAGGGGGGTTCCCCTTGCTGCTGTTCTTTTCAAACATCTTAGTTCTTTAAATGTTACAGTACTTATTTTTTGGGTCAAAAGTAATAATATTTTTTCCCGTAGCCACCCTGAGTTTGCTCTCCTCTATCTGCAGCATTTTAATTCTTCTGTATTTAGAAAATTGCTAGTTCCTTAGTCCTTAGAAGTACTCTAAATCTCCAAGCTTCTGCTCCTCCTCTACTGTCTGAACCCTGAACTCCCTAGAAACTGCATTTTTTTGAGCCTGCTTTGATCTTTTACTTAATCTGGTTTTAATTGTATTTATATTTAGTTTATAATATGCCATTCTGTTTGATTGTGTTTTAATATCACTGCCAATGGTTGCAACTCAGCTGTAAATGGGATGTCTCATCTCAGTAGGGTTACTTTTTTTCTGCTGAAAGATTAATATAGTGGCTGCTGCAGTCCTGTGAAACCTCTAGGTCTGGCTTCCAGGCTCCCAGCAGTATTGTGTCTCATTACAAACACCCTGTTTTTAACATCCCAAACCCTTTTCTTCCAAAGACCCCTCTGTAATGAGACTTCGTTACTTAGACAAAAATTAATTAGGCTTCTCTCATTATCACTGTTTTGATCGGTTGTGCTTTAAGTGAGTTCTAATTAAAATGCACATTTTAAAACCCTTACTGCTGAATCCTCTTCTAATAGCTCGCTTCTACTGCGACGATGCCCTGCTTTTTGTGCAGTTTGCATTGTGCTGCTTTTGCAGAACTCTAGCATTGATTAAGAAAACTAAAAACTTGCATGATTTTTTTTCCCTTGTTTTCTACATTTTTTTTTCAGACTGGCTGCCAAATGATTGCTCCTGAGAGCCTGAGAATGAGGATTAGAGCTGAAACACTGAATTCCTTACATGCAGTAAAATTGATGAGCTGAGTTTCCCAATGTCCTGTATAGTCAGTAACCCTACTTGTTCCCAGAATGCTCCAAAACATAAGGGGGAAGCTATAAGCTGCAGTTTTTACTATTTAACTGCGAATTTATGCTTGCTTTAGGTGTTCCAAGTTGCCTTAAATACCTTGTTTATTTTGGCAGGACTGCACGATCCATCCCAGGGATACCTGCTACATGCTAAGCCTGTGGATGCTCTGCTATGGCTAGAGGGGGACATTTGAAGTCTGGCTGTTCTTAATAAAGGGGTTACTTGGTAAATCAGACAAAATATTTTCTATCCTTTAATGGTTTCCACTCTGAAGCGTGTTACAGAACAGCAGCAGAAAGGTGCCAAAATTATTTTAAAGATGAGGAAACACTCATGAAGAAGTACATGCCAGGTCTCAGTGCAGCCTGTGGCAATACTGGGAATGACCTTTCCCTCACCACCATTCCCAGTCCCTCCACTTGTGAGGTATAGTTTCTGCTCACTTCCAACACATCCCACTGTCTTGTACAGAGCTATTTTCTGTTTGGCAGGGCTTTGCGCAAGCAGCCAGGACATAGCCAGCCCTTGTTCAGAGAAAGAGGGCATCTTTTTCACGGAGGCCAAAATGCCACCCTTGAGCCCCTGTCAGTGCCAACACCAGATCATTCCAGCTTAATTTAACATTTGCAGACATTATAGTGATTGACAGTTGAGTTGAGTGGAAAATTCCAGTTTAATCCTGCTCTGTGTGCCACAGACATGGGCTCAGACAGCTTGACCTACATTTAACCCTGGGCTGCAAGAAATTCTTAGGGGAAAAGAAAAAAAGTGGTTTTCATCTCAAAGCAGTGAGAACATTCCCTCTTATTTCATGTCCCTGTGTATATGCATACACGTGTAATTGTGTTACAGTGCTGTGAATATTTCATGAGCTGAGCCAAGTTTGCCCTGGTTGGCTTTACTTGGTGAAGAAGACATGTAAGCCAAATATAAAAGCACAAGTGTGCTTGCATAACAGCTCAGTGGGGTTTATGGCAACAGCAAAAAGGATAGGAGCTAGTTCTTTCCTGACAATGGGGTTAGGATTGTAAGTGCTATAAAACTTGCTTATGCTGCAAACTTTATATCTCCTGGGGGAAAAGCTGATGAGCTGGTAACTTCAACTAATGTAATGTCAGGAAAAGCCTAACAGGTAGGGCTTGACTGAGGGACTGCAGAGTCAGTCTGGTTTCTTTGACCCCCCCCTCCTTCTGCAGATCAAAGGTGCTGATAGTGACTGAATGTGTTTGTTTTGGGAAGTTACAGGTGCAGTACTGGGTGTCACAGCTTTTCAGCGAGAGAGGTGCGTTGGCAAACACAAAAAGCCCTGTGGCTGAGTGATAACTGCATTAAGTACTCAGCAGGCAAGCCCTCTCACCTTCTACAGTCATGCTGCATATTATACCTACAGATAATATGCATGCTATCTCCAGCCATATGCTAGGGCAGTCAGGCACTTCACTGTAAAATTGTGCTCTGTCAGGGAAATGGCATCAAGTGCACTAGAATCCCCACCTGACAGTGGCACAAAAGTAAGGTGCCTGTCTGCAGTAAAACTGTGCTCAAGAGTAAACTGTGCAGCTTAGCTTGCGTGCTGCTTGTGCAGTGGCACTTCTTTTTTTTGAAGAAGATTGTCTGTATTGGGTACATGCTGTGCAGAGGTGTGAGGGCTAGTGCACAGCAATGCAGCAATAGAAAATACAGTTAGTTCATAGGCAGAACTTTTGAGTACTCCTTCCATAAAATGACACTGTATTCTCTGTATTTTCATGGCTTTTCTAATCTAATCCAGGATAAAAACTTAATTCAGGTATTTAGCTAACTATATCATCAGTCATCAGTTAGCCAAGGCTGAGAAATTTCCCTTTCTCCACTACAATTCATCCAAAGGTCTCCTGCCACATTAAAACACAGCTGCCACATCTGGGAGGTAGCTAGAGGCCACAGCTGTGTGCAGGCACCTGTTTTTGGGGGAAAGATGCTCCAAGGTGGCTCTCAGGCAGTGGCTGGATAAAGAGCTGGTGAAAATGGGCTGGTGAAAGTGCTTGAGGGGACTCAGCACCACTTACTGCAGAGTCTTTTCAGCTGAAGGGCAAGTACAGCATCACTGCTCATCTCTGCCTTCTCTCATGCTCTCTCACATCCACATCCTTACCAGGTCTGGCAACTCTTTTTGTGCCTATGAGAAAATCCATGTGACATGATAACAAAAAAAAAGGATGTGAGGCAAACTTGCAGCTTGTGTTATTTAGAACCTCATGGTGGAGCTGGATTTTGTCTCCAGTTGCTTTGTGACCCCAGATGGGAGGTCATCAGTAAGCACAAGGTCAAGGCAGTGTTCACAAGGGGCCTGTGCTCTCTGTGCCTGCTTTAGGTCACCAAGGCAGCCCATTGAAATTACCAGTGCTGGATCTGCTCCACTCCCAGCAGTACAATTTTGATTCATTTTAAATGTAGGATCCCAATTGAACTTCTGATGCATTCAGCACAGCATTTCAAGTGGAAATTACATCGGTTTTATGACTTTATTCTGACTGCAAGAGTACATAAGGTTCTTGATTCAGCATGAGTTTGAGAGGAGGATACAGACTATTCAATACTTGTCTGGCAATGGAGCTGACTTCAGAACTGTAGCATGTTTGGGCATTATTCCTAAACAAGCCTGAATATCCTCCCCTGTGTTCCCTCCTCTGTGATTGTCCAATCAATTCATCAAACTCAAGCCCAAACTTAACACTACATATTACCCTGGGGGCTTTTGAAATCAAGATGTATTCTTTCTACTTAAGAAGATCATAGAAATAGGCAGCTAATTGCCAGGGGATAATTACAATTCTCTAATTATTATTGTTGCTGATGGTAAGTGATGAACAAAGATGAATGTGATGCAATGCCCTAAGCTGACACCCTCAAGGGGACACAATCAGAGGAATTTGTTTCAACTTTGGCTCCAGCAGCATCTTGAGTCACTATTTTTGCTTTGGCCTGTTACTGGGTCACAGCTTTGGCTCCAACCCTGCTCAAAAGGCTCAGCTGCACCTTCAGCTTGGGCAATAATTGCAACTGTGACTGGCTCTGGTCTTTGTTCAGGCCATTATTTTGACTGGCCCATTTTCACTATTGCTTCAGCTCCAGCCATTGCTTAGGCCAAGATTTCAGCTCCTCTTGGGGTGAGACTTCAGCTATTCTCCTGTCAGGCTCTGACTTTGCTTCTGGGCCCATCTTGGGCCAGGATTTTGACTCTGTGTCCTGCTCAGGATGTGAATTCAGCTTTGGCCCAGTGTTGAGCTGCTGTTTCCATTCAGCTCCATCTTGGTCTGCAACTTTTTCTCCTGCCTGTCTCAGGCCAATACTTGGGTGCCAGCCCAGCATTGGTTCTAGGTTTGGCTCTGGCTGTGCATCACTCTTCGAGCTGGGCTCCAGCCCCTGCTCCTCGGCCCTGTATCTTCATCTCCAGCTTGGTATCAGGCTTCAGCTCTGGCCCCCTGGCTGGGCTGTGATTTTGGCTTTGGTTCCATTGAGTAGGTCTGAACTCTGTTCAGGCTGTGAGTAGAGATCAGGAGCCACTTGGGCCTCTCTCGTGTCTCCAGCCCTATCCTCGGCAATGGTTGCAGCTCCAGGACCCATCCTGAGCCACAGCTTTGATTCTGGTCCTGTCTTGGCTCACAAGCTTGTCCCCAGGTTCATATGGGGCTCTGACTCCAGCTCAGGCTCCCATGTCTACTCTGCCCCTGCTCAGTCTTTGACTCTGCCCTGCCCTTTTTGGGGCAGCAGTTTTGGCTCTGGTCCCTGCTTGGGCTGTGACTGGTGCCACATTGAGCTGTTAACCTCAGCTTTGTGGAGATGTTGGAGTGAGACTTTGTCTGCTCCCATCTATGGCAGCAGTTTGAGCTTCGGCTCACCTCGGGCTGCTACTGCAGCTCTGGCTCAACACTGGGCTGAGCTTTTTGCATCAGCCCCATCTTTGGCCATAACTTTGGCTCAGGCCATTGTTCAGGTGGCTGCTTTGGGTCTGACCCCTCCTCAGGAGGCTGCTGTGACTTGGCCACTGTTTGGGCCATGGCTTTGTCTTGGCTTGTGACTTTGTCTCCAGCCACATCTTCATCTGCAACTTTGGCTTAAGCTATTGCTCAGGCCACAAATTTGGCTTCATTTCCAACTTTGGCTCCTGCTTTTGCTCCTGCTTTGGCGCTGATTGCAGTTCTGGTTCTGGATTGGTATTGGGCTGTGACTGAATCTCTGGCCTGATATTGGCCAGATGCTTTGCCAACAGCTTGGTGGTAGATCACAGCTTTGGCTCTGGCCCCGACTGGGAGGCTACTACAGCTCTTACTTGGGCTGCTACTTCAGCTGCAGACCTGTGCCAAGCTGTGACCTGGCCATCCACATCTTTGTCTCTGCTTGGATACTCAGTTGCAACTTTGCCTTTGGTCCCTGCTTGGTTCATGACTTCTGCTCTAACCCATTTCAGGCTTCTTGGGCAGTGATTTCAGCCCTGTTGCCTGTTCAGTGACTGGTGACTATTTTTGAGCCATGTCCACTGTGAGGCCATGAGTTTGGCTCAGTTTTTGGATCAGGGCTTCAGCTCTAACCCCTGCTCCAGCCCTGGTGAGGATCATGGCTTCTGCTCCAGTCCCATTTTGAGCTGTGACTTTGGCTCTGGCCCCATTTCAAGGCACAAGTTTGCCTGCAGCCCTATATTATCAGTGATTTTAGCTCCAACCCCATCCTGAGCTGTAACATCAGTGGCGGTGCCATTTTTGCTGCATCTTTGGCTCTTGCTCAGTCTCAGAGTATGTCTGTGGCTCTGGCCCCTACTTGGTCCTTGTCATATCTGGGGCTGTTAACTCTGCTTATATGGGAAATCTTGGGCTATGGCTTCAGCTCTGGCCCCATCTCTAGATGTGACTTTAGCTCCATTGTTATTTCAGGCCATGATTTCTGTTCCAGACACATCTCAGGCCTCTGAGGCAGGTCTGGCCTAATACCACGTTTTTTCTTCAGCTTCAGTACCTGTTTGGTCTGTGACTGTGGCTAGGGTTGGATAGCAGGTTGTGGCTGTGGCTATAGCCCCATGTTGGTCTGTGATCATCGCAGTGGCATTTCTGGGCACAATTTCAGCTCTGGCCCAATATTTGGCTGTGACTTGTTCTGCCTAGAACAGAAGCTAGACAGAGTAAAAAAAATAAAGTAGGTATTTATTAAGAAGGCCTTCAAAGGCTACACCTTGGCCAGTACAAGAGCCTGGTGACCTTGGTTCACAGGCTGGAAAAGGATTGTTTTGTTTCAGCTGTGAAGAGAACTTACTAACACTTTATATGAAGTTCAGTTACAGAAATGCAGTTCAGAATCTAAAAAACATGAGAGCTTAAACTTCATAATCTTCAGTTCCTGCCCTGTCTTGGACCACTACTTGCCTCCAATTCAAATTTGGCTCTGGTCCATGCTCAGACAGTGCGTGCCACAGCAGTCTGGGCAGCAGTGTAGGCTCTGGCCCCTATCTCTGGCCATGGCTTTGGTTCCAGCCCATCTTGGGTTATGAATTTTTTGGCTCTGGCACTACCTCAGGTGGTGATTGCTGTTCTGTCCTGATACTGGGCCATGATTTTTGTTCCACTCCTAGTAGGGATGTTATCTTGACTCTGGGCCCACCTTTAGCTGCAATTTTGGCTCTGGACAGTGCTTGGGCTTTGATTTTGTCTCTTCCCAATCTTGAGCAGCAACCTAGGCCCGAGCCAAGTATTGAGTTGGGATGTTGGCTCTGGCTGTGCACTGGTTTGCAACTTCAGCTCCAGTCACATCTTGGGATGTGATTTCAGATCTGCCCCCTGCTTGGACCTCAACATCTACTCCAGTTCCATCCTGGGGCCCCAGTTTTGACAGAGATTCCCTCCTTTGATCACAGCATGAACTCTGGACTCATCTTGGGATGACAATTGCAGGCCCAGCCTGCTTAGGCTTACAGCTGAGCACTGTCCCAGTTTCAGGTCCAGCCCCGTTGCAGATTGTGACTTGGTGATGCTGTGCAGTGCTGTTACATGTGAGGCAGGGAGCAGACAGCAGTGGGAGAGGTTGCCGAAGCAGCCATTTCCCTGCTGTACACGTAGTGATGGATGTCTCAGTCCTGGTCTCACCAGATTTCTGAAGCTTTGCAGAGGTGGAGGGACCACCACCCCCAACCACCCTCTAGAGCCTGAAGGGGCAGCCCTTCCCACAAGGATGCTGAACGCAAGAGGTAAAAAGGCAAGCCCTGTTAGCACTGACTGAATGGTCCTATGGGCAATAGAAGGTGCTGCTGGGCTTCTGTCTGGGCTTTTCACCACACGAAGACTCCTGGCACTCGCTTGGGTCACTTGTGGGCTGCCTCAGGGCCTCTTGGTGCTGCAGCCAAACTGCTTTCCCAGGCCATGGCACCTGCTCCCCTGTCCTTGTCTGCTGCTGAAGGCACTGACTGATGCTGTTCCACCTTAAGGGACAGTGCTGCCACATGAGTGTGCCAACTGTGCTGGCTCAGGTACCAGGAGCCCCTGTGCTTACCCCAGCCTGCCAGCAGTGAGGCACACTGCCTCTTCAAAGGGTGGTGGCCCCTGGCTGCCAGCCACGCAGGCTCACGCTAAGGCTGACTGTCACAATGTCACAACAAGAACTGCACCTTAGCATCATGGCAAGATAATTTACAAGTGAGATACAGGATGGAAGTCAGCTTTAGCCTAGTTAATATTGCAGAATAGCTGGGTACCTGGTGGGCACCAAGTGGCCTTACATTCATTCCCTGGGCAGCCCAGGAAACTCCCCAGGTGCTCTCTGCACTAATGAGGCAGAGCTTCCATATCAGGCCAGTTTGAGACAAGGTCACCGGTACAACCAAGCATGTGACCAACTGTCACAAAAGCTCTCCAGACTTCCAAAGTCTTGAAGATTTCCCCTCTTGCTTTGTATAAATAGACCCATGTAACTGTGTTTTGTCAAATGACATGCTGGATGGAGGAAGTGGTTGTCCCAGAAACTCCTCAAGCTTCTCCATGCTGCAAAATTGATCGCCTACACAGAGGAGGCACTTGGCAAGAGTCCCCGTGAGCTGTTCCTGCAGCTGCAGAAATGATCACACAGGACAGTCAACTCCAAGCCAATCAGCTTTTGTACTTAGCATTAGTGGAGATGGATCAATACACAATGGAGTGGTCACAGGCCAGCTGGGCAAGGGGAAGGGCAAGAAGAGGTGGTGTAATCAACAAGTTCTAACTTGTCTAAGGGCTAAAAACTCATCCTAGGACACCTAGGTGCCCCTGTGCAATCCCTGCAATGAGTAAAGAGATGGATCCTGTGAGTTGCACTGAAAGGGTCCCATATGCGGCCCCAGACTCAGAGTGACCATGCAATGTTCCTGGGGCACACTTTGGGCTTTGCAGGGTCCTGCAGGACATGGGTAACACTGCCCCCAAAAGTGGGAAATCAGAAGAAATGCCAACATCAGAATGTGTGCAGGGGGCCAGTAAGGAAAAGCACATTAAAAGAGAAAAACAAAATAGCATCTATTAGCTCTAGTCCTTAACAGTAGTACTTAGCAATGTAAGAGTTCACAGAAATATTTTTTTAATAATTTTTATCAGAAACATGGCACTTTACATCTTCAGGTCACTGAATATACAATGATTATTCCTCACAACATCCCTGTGAGGTAGGCATTAGACTGCAGTTACTATTTTACTTGTGGGCAGAGGCAGGGAAGTATGTAATCAATCCTGCACAATTACGTTAATGACGTTCAACTCACTTAAACATGGAGAAGCCCTCAGTGACTTGAATGAGAATGAGACAGTGGGGCAGAGCTGATACTTCATCAGCTATATTTTTCCCTCCTGTCAATTGCAATGCTCAAGGTCCAAGTCTATTACTTTCCCCATATCCCTCTGATAAAAAAGCACCTTTTTTTAAACACCTTACACATGCTGAGTTGCTACAAAGTGAGATCTGTAGTAGAAATAGGAAAAACACACTTCAATTCATCCTACATTTGAATAAAACTGAGAGAAGTTTGCCTGCCCAGCCAAATAGAACAGTTTCAACTTTAGTCCTTTATGACATCTGAGACAGCATTTCAGCCTTCAGGTATGAATAAGTGTTTGCTTGACTTAATCTAGGGGGAAAAAAGTTTGGTAGACTGTGATCACTGTCTCAGAAATCATGCTTATTTTAGTCAAATTGTTTTACTGAGGGAGGAGGAGGAACTTTAGGGTTTAACTCTAACTTTCCATGTGTTTAAAAAGCCCCGTAGTATAGCAATTTCTCAAATAAACTTTTCTTTCAAAATATTTTTTTTGTTTCAAAAATGAAATAGAGCAAGTTTGTAAACTTTAATACAATGAACAAATCCTAGTGTTTAATATACAATTATTAATTTTAATGACTTTGTACTGTAAATCAGCTTCAGGAAACCAAGTATACTTTGACAGTATGGCTACTGTGATTAACTCATCTTCCTATAGCTTTCAGTTGAGATTTCTGAAGAGATGCACTGTTCAAGAAAGATTCATAGTCTCAGCCTGTAAACCACAGCAGCCTGGCTGAAGCCTAGGAAGCCATTGCAATGAATTCCTGCTGAGTAGCTGATCCATCAGTTCCCTCACGTGCAGTATCAGTGACAACGGTCTGCTCCAAATTGAGAGATGATCACGATTGAAGAGACTTGGGTCCACGTACTCTAAAAAGCTAAACATGCTGCTCTTCCCAACAGAGAAATCTTCATTCTTATTTAATGGAAGACTCAGTCTAGTGGAACCATGGCTGTGTACTATGATGGGAGAAGAACTGACTAGTGGCTCTTGGAAGAAATCGCCTTCATTTTGAAGAGGAGGGTGTGGGAAAAAAAGAGGGAAGAGTAATTCTTAACATCATTACCAAAGGACATGTTAACTTCTAATCTGAGATTCACTTTTCCTTCTGAAAATTGAAACTTTTAGGTCACAACCTCTTCCCCAAGGAACTTTAACTTTTACATCCATGTAGCATTGTCGTCTCCAGACAAAGGGTAAAAAATATAAAAGAAAAAAAAAACCAGCTCAGAAGTGCACTTTGCGTATCCTGCCTCACAAAGGGTTAAAGTGCTAAGTTTGATATATCCAAAAATTTAGCATCTCTCCTACTCCTTTATTTTTTTAAATGAAACTTTATCTTTGGTTTCTTGTATTTTCCCTGTAATTTTATCCTTTGTTTCCCCCATCTTCTCCGTAATTTTATCCTTTGTTTCCCCCATCTTCTCCGTAATTTTATCCTTTGTTTCCCCCATCTTCTCTGTAATTTTATCCTTTGTTTCCCCCATCTTCTCTGTAATTTTATCCTTTGTTTCCCCCATCTTCTCCGTAATTTTATCCTTTGTTTCCTCCATCCTGTCTTGTAGGTATTCCTTTACTGGTGGTGGTGTGGACATGTAGCCGTGCTTACGTAGGTATTTAACAGAGACAGATGTTCCTCCCAAAGTCACAGTGTATCTGGCAGGAGTTGCAATCTTAAAGAAACCAGAGAACACACCACATAGATAAAACAGGAAAATAACATCCAGCAAAAGGTATTTTTTTATGTTGAAAATTTATTTTGACCAGTGTCAAATTCTAAAGATATCTTCAATTTATAAGGAAATAAGCCAGTTTACAGTGCATCCCCTAGAAATGCACACCTTTCACTTAAAGTATTATTTTGCCAGAGCCAGCAAGGGCATTAGACTTCCCTTAAAAAAACCTCATCAACACACAAACCCTCCCTGTGCAGTTTGTAGGACAAGCATTCGGCATCTTGATGCAATTCAGAACAGACTGCATGCAAGCACTGAATTTCTTCCAACACTGCCAGATCTCCCAGCTATAACAATATCTTTATATTTAATAACCATATTTATTTATTGGTCTCTTTTAGGCACAGGAAAAATTGGAAGGAGTCATACTTTCACATTTTGTTTGGGAAGGTAATCCCTTTGACAACAGGCAAGAAGGTCACCACTTTCAGAAACAAAACAAATAAGTGGCATGTACAGCAAACACTGTGCCTTGTTTTTGAACGGTCTGACATGTTTCAGGTTTCCCAAACACAGACTTTGCACATATAAAACAATAAAAGGAAACCCAAACCTGAATGTAAGTAATTGATTCAAATGACAATGAAAATACTTGAGAGGGATGGACATCACTCTCAAGGGGAAGACAAAAAATCATCTAGGATAAAAATAACTGTCTTTTTATCTGAAATTCAGTGAGGTGTTTAGACTTCACCTCTTTGTCCCTGCTAATTATGTCAGGGACACAGAAGAATAACTTAATTGCCATCTCAGAGGGCTGCAATACTTCTGCAGCAAAGAAGTTATTTTAGAAATACAGACAGACTCCTTGAAGGAACACAGAACACATATCAACTTGCATGGGACTATTTTTACCACAACATGAATGCTGAAGTACATGCAGCTATCGAAGAAAGCTAATTAATTCTTTCTGCTGTAAACAAGTAAACCCTGTTTAGTTCACCAGGCAAGACTTAGAGCTTATTTACAAACTATAATTATACTTACTTTATACAATGCATATGCAGTTAGTGCATTTCCACTCTGGGAATTTTTCAGGATGTCTACTACGCTGTCTGGTAAGCCAATCAACTCTAGGAATGGAACAACATTCACCCCACTATAAAAGAGAAAAACATTGGTGACTTGAATGGGAATTTGAAACCTGAACAGTAATTTAGAGTACTCTTACTTTATTGCATAAACTTCATAATTTGAAAACAAAATGGTTTTTTATCTAAGCCATAAACTTACAGGATTTATGTTTCTGACCATAGGAAAATTAATGTTCTCAGCATTTCAAAAGGTGACCCATTTATATTATCTCTGTTGGGTGGAATGGTTTCTAACTTACCTGTGCCCCAGTTTATGTTTGAGGTAAGAAGATGTAATGGTGGTAAGACAGTTACTCAGATTGCAGCTGTGCATGTTCAATTTCATACTCTGTTTTGCCTAAAATTACCTTTTTTTCTATTAAAATTTCAGACAGTGTTCTCCATTCACTTCTAAATATATCAAACATGGAATGTGGCAAAAGACAAGGAAGCAACATGTTACATGGACAAGATTTCAGGGGCTTTGTGCTCAATTGTTCTACTGTGCCAATATAACGTGTCAAAATGGTGGAGGGAGCTCCTATCACAATTTCTTTCTATTTGACATCCAGGAAAACACCAAAAAAGAAAGGAAAGCTCATCTTTATATTATAGAAGATGAATATTATAGAAGATTACACACAGTTAGAGAAGACCTGAGTTTTCAATATTTAGAGATTTTAGCTTATTAGTACCATTATCCATTTCTATCTACTATTTTAAGCATTCTTCTGAGCAGGCAATCACTTTAGCATCAGGAACAGTAACAGGCAGTAATTTACCAACAGTTACTAGAACCTACAGTCTGTAGGCCTGTTCCCAGACTAGGGAATGGAGACCTAGTAGGAGCTGAAGGACAGCACCTAACTGTGCCATTTCATAAACCACTGCTGTTTAGTCTTGTAGGACCAGTCATTCTGAGAGTTGTTTTTCTACTTCAAGAGGGCACTGCTCCGGTGGCATAACAAACTGAAGCTTTGTTATAATTAGTTTAATTAGTTTCTAGTTGAATATTTCAGTTGTTTTCATCTGCCAAATACCTACTTCAGCAGCAGGCTTTAGAGTTTCAAGAAAAGTAATCTTCACTCAATCTGAAATGTCTGGACATAAGCATCAACCTGAATTTATTCAAAGCAAAATATTTTTATAGTTCAAGACCTTTATTCCTCTGACATGAGCTAAATTTAGAATGACATTTGGATCTATAGCTCCCAGAAAGGGCAATTATGCCAGCTGGTTAGAGTAACTAAAACAAACACTTGTGCAGTAAGGCATTCTGATGTCAGAGTTCCATCCTTGCCACCACAAACCTTGTTGTTTCATGCTTTCTATTATTAAATATACAACACCAGCAGTCCAGAGATAAACATTTGCTTATATTTAGCAAACTATTTCCAGATAATAAAACCTCTTTCATCTGAACTAGCAAACTAGCAGCTCTTAATTGATGTAGTAGTTTTTTCTGATAAATGCCATTTTCCAGAGTGGTATCTAGAACATGCTGTAACTAAAAGAAACTAAAATTAGACTACTTAGTTTACATATAATTTTTTTTAAACCACACAAATATTTAATTTCCAATTAAAAAGTATGGTCTACAGCAGCAATTTTTTCAGCAGATTGCAGGAAATAGAGGAAACAGAAACAAAAAAGGAGGGGATACACATTGTGAACAGCTAAGTGAGATAAATCCATGAAGTGAAAATCCAGCTATGAAGAGGGACTGGGGATGAAGCGGAGATGAAGGGGTAACCTGAAGTCCAAGGGCAAAAAAAAGGTATAAAGATTTCAACTAGCCATTTATAATCATGATTCCAAGTCCCTATTTTTATCTTTTGAGAGATTACTAAAAATTTCAACGCTGTTTACATCCATTCATCATTTTGGAGAGATGAGCATTCCTTTAAATGTCAGCAACATACCTGGTATACAGCAATAACTGCATGGTAATAGTATGTACATTACACTCTCATGAATCCTATATACTTTCAATATTAACTTTAGGCTTTAGTCAAAAATGTAGCCACATTTCTCTTTTAAATATAAAGGCACTTTTTAACATGCAATAATAATCTACATGTCCTTTCACTAGTAGATCTCAATTCAACCACAGTATCGGGCACTGCAACAAAATACCAACTTACTTCATGGCTGCATAGTAAAAGGATCCAAACCATACAGTGGAAGTCACAAGGTGCACTGGAATCATAACTTTCCCATACTGCTTAAAAGTTTTCTTGAATCTCTGAACAAGACTAATTGATTTATCTTGTAATGGATCAGGTTCTAAAGAATCTGACTCTGCAGGGCTCTGCTTGGGCGCATCAGTGGCCGAAGGCAAAGGATTTCTCTCTTCTGGTACTTTGTGAGAAGTGTCTGCTGGCTGTGATGAAAAAGCAGTTTTCTTTGAGGCAAAGTGAGCTGCACCTGCATGAAGACATCGCTTAGGAGGGTCCAGTGCCAGAATCACTTTGCATCCCACACTAGGCAACACAGACTGTCCTTTTAAGCACTGAAAGACACTGGTACGAGGGAAGAACCAACATGTCCCAAGAGCCAGCTGAGATGCAGAATGTAACAGACTCCGCTGCATTTTGATGAAGTGTGGATGAAGTTTCTATAAAGAAGAAACAAGAGTAAAGAAACGGCATTTCAATGGTGTGATTTCTACTTGCTCCAATGCCACTTACAATTCTCAAATTTTAAATGACTTTCTATTCTACTTTGAAGAGGTTTCCCTTCTCTTTCTTTGCAGAAATAGTTACCTTCCAGAATTAAGAAAATAATTTTCTCATTTTTTCAGCATTCTGAACTAAATAGTCCCCTCACTTAAGATACACTGTTCCTCACTGCTAAAATGATCACTCTACTCTCAAAAAACTTTTTAGAGTTTATTACTATCTACTGCTTTTATCTGCATAACCTGGCACAGCCATTGAAAAGTTACCCTTAAACTTCACTTATAGTAGCATCTGATAACTTGAGTGAACCTTGAGCCTACATAAATGCATTATAAATTCACTGAAGTAAGTGCAATTAAAACTTATTTTTGGTGTCAGTGCATTCTTAGTTTTGGTAAAATTTTTCATGTTCTATACTATTTTCACTAGAAGTTAATAAAATTGAAAAACCCCCAACAGAAATAATTCCTAATGATCAAGCAATAGCCTAAACAGTAACAAATGTAACTGTAACAGCCTGCCGGTGACACCTGCCAGGAAGGGGGAAGGTACTGGTGAATGTCATATATTGACATGAGCAAAACTGAAATGCAATTTTCCAACTATTGCAATGCGAAGTATATTTTAAAACTGTGGAATAACCCAGTTAACTGTGGAATAACCCAGATTTTGGATACTTACCAGTTACCCCTGAAAGTTTGAAATAACTATTGAGAGCTTCCCCACAAAGAAGAAAGGAATTTTTAGTTTTGCATGCATAGACATCAAGAAATAATTTTACCCCTCAAAACGCATACTTTGAAATTGTGAAATACTCTTTCTTTTATTCAGTGGTTGTAAGTTACAGAACTAACATTCCTTCCCTCCAAAAAAAAGGTGATGCTAATTGATGCCACTTAAGTTATTTACAAGTATTGTACATTACTGATTTTTTTTTTCATTTTTAATTGCCACAACAATTCTTTATCCAAACTAGAAATCACTCAAATTTAATTTAAACATCATATCTGCTTTCCCTTCACCTTAGATATATGCCAGGTGCTTTAGCAGCAAATTTTTCTAGGCTGCAGAAAATGATCAATACTTCCTAACACAGGAAGAAGTTTAAAAAAAAACCAACAAACAAGTGAAACCATACATACCGTTTATTACTGTCTAGATATGGTGTGTATCTTCAAAAAGTTGCAACTCTTCCACTAGTTCTCCACCTTTCAAATATATGTCTTGAACACATTGAGGCCCCTGCTAAAGTGAAAAAAGCACACATTTAGAGAAATAGCAACAAGAGCAAATTAATCCTGTGAAGATTTATTTCTGGTCAGCCTGAAACCTTGCAACTGAAGAAGTTTTTGGTGTAAATTCCCTTTAGAATACTGACATACTAATGGGAGATTTTTTTCTATGTAATTTTAGAAGTTCCTCAACTTTAAATTACTGTTCTCTTCCAAGAGAGGAAAGTTTCACAATCCAAATGGATCTGTTGGAACAGTCCTGCCTGTATGTTTTCTAGGTAGTTTTATGCTACTGTTGTGCTTGAATTAATGGCAATTACTAGAATTACAATGTTTGATGTGGGGAGAAGATGAATTCCCAGGTTTCAAACTCCCTGGGAACCTCTGCATTGCTTGTGACACACAGACACACACTTTTGTTGAACTCCTGCTAACAGGAGTTAAAAAGAAACTTGTGTCTCTATACTAAGGAGGCAGTTACTCTGTCCTGTTGAATTATGAACTTGGTGGGAGTCAAGAAATGCTGCTGCTGCTGCTCATGGAGCAGTAAATCAGCTACAGGTACTGGCCCTCCATGACTCAGTTTTCTGTAAGACTTCAAGGGAAAAAGCAATTGCTTGTGGTATCTCTACTTCTACAAGAAGCAGAGATTCTTGCTTACTTCTGAAATCCAAATGCAATTACTTCTCAAAACAAGAAGTAGTGAAAACACTCAGTAAAACTCAAGTGTTCAGATGGCACTCTATCATATGCCAACTACTTAACTGATTTACAGAAATTGTAACAACAAACTTGGAACACGACAACTGCATTCCTTGCCTACTGCCACTTACAGTTCTTTCCTGAGGGATAATATTCTCCACAGAGAACTGTTTTCCCCTCTCACTAATAGTACACAGCACTGAGTGTCTGCCCTAAGTACATTTTCTCAATATCCAGCAGCAGACTCAGCAAAAGGCATCCACCTATGGCAATCTGGAGGCTCCTGAGCCAGACTTCCACTGTTCACCAGTACACTACTGAAAAACACTCAGATGCTAAGGATGTCAGGACAGTAATCTCAATGTTACCCACAATTGCACCTAGCGACTTTTGAAAAGTTGCTTCTTCATTTTAGTGTGTTTAACATTTTTCCTGCTGTTACATCATGCTGCAAAGGTACAGAAAACGACAAGAAGGTACAAGCTCCAGATACCAAGCACTTGTCTGTGGAGTTGGAGCAGGGGGAAGGGTGTTTTAAAGCATCTTAGATTACTTTATTAGTTTTCTCTTAAAAATGTCACAAAGAAGAAAAAATCTAAGGACAAATATAACTCAAGTTCTCAGCTCCAAGAATTCCATGTGGTCAGTGACAGAATAGATATTAGCTACAGAAACCATGAAATACTATACAGACACTTGTGGTACGGTCTCTTCAGCACTGTCACATCCCAGCTAACTATTTAGTAGGATCTCCAGCGGATTGTAAACTGAGCTGTAGAGATAATGGCTTTTCAAGACAAACTCCTGGTTGGGATTCTTGGACATCCATTTAATTTCTGATGGCATCCCTGTCTCATGGTGAGCTGTTAACAAGGCCTCTGACATAAAGGGAGTACTCTAGGGGCCTCTTAAGGAAAAGTACAGATCAGCTTCTCATTGCAGTGCTGAGGGTTTTGTTTAGAAAACTTCTGTACTTTTGTTACAATTCAGATCAGCTTTGGCATAAATCTGATATACTGAAAGAGCATCCTAGCTCCTGCATTTGCTCTACTTTCCAGTGGCAATTAGGAAGTAGATATTGTATTTGCTTTTTGTTCCCGAGGACAACAAAAGCTCAGGAATCTTAAATGCCACAGAGCTGGTTTATGTGACTGTCACAAAGTCACTGGCTTTGGATGTGGGCTAATATTCTATGCCAAAAAACTCCAGATCTTTGGAAAACACAGAAGTAACAAGCCTGGCCAATATAGGTACGGCAAAGGCTGCTGTGGATATTTACTGTTGGAGAGAAAACATGTCAGAGATACTGTCAGATGAAACTTTCATCAGGATAATTTGTATAAAAATGGTTACCCTGTTACAATTAATGTTTTTTGAGTTACCAGAAAAATTAAAATATAAGAAGGTGGGGGTGCATAAAAGATGGCAAAAACTTTAGTGTTAAGATAATGGCAAAAACTTTAGTGTTAAGTTATTTTGTAAAAGAGGTCAGAAAGCATCTGAGGGAATTGAGAGTATAGTATATGTAGAGAACACTGGATTATTTTCTCAGTTATACCAGAAACACTCTGGACACAATATGTAAATATGGATGACTTTAAAGCATTTTCACTTGTTCTGTTACTGTTTAAAATAAGAACATTAATTATACCACAGGAGAGTTTCCAATGAAAATCCATGAGCTTTTTCTACTCCCAAGGCACCTTTCTATGGAAACAGAGAATTAATTTACATTCTTGTCATATTTAGTGTAAAATCTAAAAAACTTTGAGAATTGTGTGTGGCAGACAGAGCAGAATTTTGAAAGGAAACAAACCAAGTTTTCAGAAATCCTCTTCAACTCATCTTTCAGACTGCATAAAAAGCAAATACAGAGATCTCATCCAAGCAGCTCTGTTTAATAAACAAAACCACCATATTGCTGAGATTTTTCCTGAACATAATAAACATCCCCAAAGCTTGTTTTCAGATTTAACTTGTTCTTTTCAAGAACTCATTGACAGTATATGTTAAAAAACCCCAAAACTGATTTTGCCAAGCTTATAAACCAAAATAAGAAAATAGGAAAACCACAACTGAAGTGAAAACATATATGAGTGTCCTAAAAATCTGGGAACATATTTTAACATCATTTTAAGACTAATGCAATACATGCAAAGCATTGTTTTTCTTAAATTCAATGTAAAATAAAACTATAAACCTCTTGGTAACTGCAAAGGGTTGGAGTCCCATGCTCCAAAGCATGGAGTCACTAACCACAGATGGGAAAGTGGCAGTGCACAGGGATTTTTTATGCTTTGCATTAATACCTTGAGTGCATGAATGAACATTTCGAATTTCTGTTTTCACCTTTACTACTTTTGCAGTATCATTCAAACTATCTGTTATTCATTCTAAACTAAGAAACTTGCTTATAATCTGAAGTTTGGGTATCATTAGCTGTGTAGTTTTGTCTACCATTCAGGACTGTCTAAAAATATAGCACCTAATTTTAGGCTAAAAGGAGTAATGCAAAATAAATCACAGTGGAATGTACTTAAAACCTGGTAAAATCATGTTAAAACGAACAAAAGACTAAACTCTTGCAGACAGATGACCCTAAATCATTAGCCCCACCCTACCTCTAGACTATTTTCACTCAGAAAATGCTACACTATACTTTTTTTAATTGATCACGTTATTACAACTCAATACTGCTAAGTGGAGATAAGCCAACAACTTTGTTACTCTTATTTTACCTAAAATACTCTTCTTGCTAAAACACCCTGAGGAAAATCAAAAAAATAAACTTTTCCACAGTCCTTACAGACGAAGTAATTTTCACTGCTACAATCTTTTGATACTCAAATATTAAAAGGAAAAGAAGAAGTAGCTTAAGGAATTATAAAAGATATTGCAGACGTGTAAAGTCTGCACACTGGATTCAGAAGACAAATAAAGCAGGAGAACATCATGCAATGCTTGTGTGTTGAATTATATATCTGGAATGCTAAACAGTAGCCTTAACAGCACAGTCAGTATGTCCATGGCAATTCCATTTTCCTCTGTGATGGAAAGTACTGGATCTTAAGATTGCATGTAGCTGACCATTATGAAAATGTGAATGCTGTCTCTCAAATGCTTCCAAAAGAAAGGATCACAATCAGCTGTAGTGCTTTCTGCTCTTCAGAACTGTTTTTAATAACTGGTGCTATTCCATCTGTTAGTACTGGTTCCTTCTTTCACAAGTTTCGTTCTGCCCTCTACTGAATTTTTACGTAAGTACAATTCATACTACTGACACAAAAGGTTTCTGCTTGTGTATGACTCCATCCAACAAGTGTTGCTGGATCATCGTCTGTATTAGTCCCAGAGCCTCTCAGATTATAGGCACATGTCAAGGAAAAAAACTGGCTTTTAAAGTGGTATCTGGTTTGATTTTTTTGGTCCATTTGTCACTCTACAGACATGTCTGCAATAAGCAAGGCAGAGAAATTATGCTTATAGATTGCAACTAAGCTTAAAAATAGGCATATTATATATCTATGCTAAAAAGGGTCAAAAAAGCACCTTATGTTAGTTAATAGCAGGGGCTGTATTCATCTGCTTCTTCACACTACCTTCCACTTTAGGCTAATGATCAAAATAAGATCTGATTCTCTTTTCACTCCACTTAGGTAGTAACTTTCTGAATCCTAACAGCTTCTTCCGTCCTTGTATCTCCCAAGGTATCATTAGTTCACTCCTCCTAAAACACTGTAGTTGTCTCTCACAGGGCCCTTGACGTGCAGGTGTGGGGGCTGTAGGGGCATGTGTGTAGCGGTCTGGTTTCCCAAGCAGTGGAAAGCTTCTACTGGATAACTAACAGGGGCTGGAAAGGGACTTCACATAAGCAAGCCTCAGATCTGCAGTTTCCTGCATATGACTCTGAACTCCCTCAGAAAAAAAAACCAACCCACAAATGGATGAAAGGTTAGATGCTAAAACATGGACAAAAAAAATACAGAGATCAGTTTTCTACAATTCATCAAAACATTATTTGAGAATCTCTTAGGATCTTCCCTCTCAATAGTACATTCTATTTTATTTGACAATTCATCACCTCTTTCAGCTCACTGAGCATCTCAAGTGTTTTGACTCATTGGAAATGGTTATTAGTTCTATGTTCAGAGCTCAGATATTTCTTTTATGATGAAATTCAGAGCTGCAGTGCACATCCCTTTCCACTAATAGTCATCAGTGAGAGTCAAAAGGTTGCTGCCAAAAACTGAACTCTTGCTCAAGACTTCCTGCTACTTACAGCTTGGATTCTAGTATTCAAGCTCATTTTTTAATTCATAGTTTTTCTGGTCACTCGGCACTTCACTGATACAGACAATGGGGATTATAATAATTAATTTTTAAAGTCTCTGGAATTGTAATAAAATATTTATTAATGAAAAATGTAATGAAACAATTAGAGACACACTGCAGATACAGCGATTTTTACAAAAACAGATGGTGTTGACACAAATAAAGTTCAGCCTTTTTGCCCAGATCTGTTGGGTTTGTGCAGCAAGGCTCTGGTGGAGGGTGGGCTATAGGGGTGGTTTCTTTGAGAAGCTGCCAAAAGCTTCCCCCATGTTCAAGAGAGCCAATGCCAGCAAGCTCCAAGAGAGATTCACCACTGGCCAAGGCTGAGACCAACAGTGATGGTGGTAGAGCCATGGGATAACATGGCTAGGAAGGAAAAAAAATAGTTGCAGAGATGTAATTGAGGCCAGGGAAGAGCAGAATGAGAATATGTGAGAGGAACAGCCCTGCAGACACCAAGGTCAGTGAAAGAGGAGGGAGAGGTGCTCCAGGCCCAGGAGCTGAGACAAGCCAGCAGCCTGTGATACACACCACGGTGAGGGAGCTGTGTCCCTGCAGCCCATGGAGGTCCAGAGAGGAACAGAGATCCACCTGCAGCCTGTGGAGGACCCTATGCCAGAGCAGGTGGATACCAGGAAGAGGCTGTGACCCAGTAGGAAACCCACACTGCAGAAGGTCCTGTAAGGACCTGGGGCAAGAGGAGTCCGTGCTAGAGCAGGTTTGCTGGGAGGACTTGTGATTCCATGGAGGATCCATGCTGGAACAGGCTATTCCTGGAGGACTGTGCACAGTATGAAATGACCCACGCTGGAGGAGTTCATGAAGAACTGCAGCTCATGGGAAGGATTCATGTTGGAGAGGTTTGTGGAAGACTGTCTGCCATGGGAGGAACCCTCTGCTGCAGCAGGGGAAGAATTTTCCCCCTGTGGAGGAAGCATTGGCAGAGACCACATGTGATGAACTGACTGTAACCCCCTCTTCCCCGTCCTCCTGTGCCACTGAGAGGAGGAGCAGGGAGAGAACTGGGAGTACAGTTAAGCCCAACAAGGAAGGAGGAGCCAGGAAGAAATGTTTAGGATTTGTTTTACCTCTCATTTCCATACTCTGATTTGACTGGTAATAAATTCAATCAATTTCCCAACACTGAGTCTGTTTTGCCCACAGCAGCAAGCAAAGACTGATCTCTCCCTGCCCTCACCTCAACTCAAGAGTCCTTCCTTGTATTTTCTTTTCCCTGCCCAGCTGAGGAGGGGAGGGATAGAGCAGCTTTGGTGGGCACCTGACATCCAGCCAGAATCAAACCACCACACCAAACCACAAAATAAGACCTTAGATATTCAAATACTTTATCCTGACTAATTATAAAAGGCATTTATAAGGAATATGTTTAAACTTTGACCTTAGAATCAGCTTTGTACAGCCTTCTGCCCCACCTTCCAGAGTGACTACCAAACCTGTTTCCTTTCTAGCCTTGATAAATGCCATTTTTGCCACCTTGGATTTTTACAGGTCTTGCCTCATTGTTGTGTTTCTTCTCTCCATAACCCAACAGCAAGCAGCAGTACTATCTGTTATAATACATTAAGTGCAAATTATATTATGTAATAATTTTATAAGACACTTAAAACAACAACCTTGAAGTACCAAGTCTTTTACTCATCAAATTCACCCAAAATGCTTCTAAAGATGTCCAAAAAATATTCTTGAGGAAGAACTCTGAAGCCTTACAATTAGAAACAAAGTAGGAATAAAAGTGAACCAGCATGAAACTGGAAAAACATCCCAGCTTCCATAAAAACAGAACTCACAGTGGAAGCACTGGGTTCAAGATTTTTTTCTTTTATTCTCTCACCACATTTATTTCACACTTTCAAACACTGAAAAGCTGTCATTTTTCCCAGCAAAAAATACAGAACGTTCATCTTTCAGCAGAATTACTGTTGGCAGACATTCACTTTCAGTATAAATCTTTTCTAAATATTCAAAGTAAGTGCTGAATTCTCTGTTGTGAATTCAAATTTCTCCATATGGGGAAATATGTGCAGTATCAATCAGAATATCTTGAAAAATTATGTGTGAAGAGGCTGATCATAACATTTACAGAACACACACACACACTCAAAACCACAGTCTTCATCTAATTTTCAGTAAACACTAATCCCATCATCTCTACAAATGAGCGTGAACAGTTCTTACAAGAGAAGTATTATTTTTATTAAGGTCTCAATACCTGAGTGGCTAAACCTTCTTGCCCATTATTCACTTTACTGCCTTACACAGCATTGCTTGCACAGAGGACATGCAAACAACAAAATTACACCATCTACAAGTGTCTGAAAGTGCATGAGATTCAGAGAGCTGTGTCTTTACACCAGAAGGAGCTCTCATGAGACTTCAGTATTAGAACCCTAATAACATTCCTGTTCAGTCTGAAGCAGCAGCATTACAGCACTGCTGTATGCAGATTGGGAAAGGAATCCTGTGACTGCAACGCTGCAACCTTTGCAAGCACACTGCTTTCTGCCAGATGTCATCAACAAGGCCCAAGGCTTGTGGTTCAGCAGAGACACATCTTTCATCAGAAAGTACTATCCTATGGCCTGAGACAGCAGGAAGCAAAGGATGCCATCTAATTTTAACATCACTGAAGCCAGTTTTTAAATTCACCATCAAAATATTAAGAGTAAATAGTTAACTGTCTGGTACACGCTGGGGCTAAGCACTACCACTGCAGTTAAAGCTAAGTGCTGTCACATTTTACTAAAATCTTTCACCATCCACTTTTAGAATAGACTCACTGAATTCTTGTGAAGCCACTCAGGCATTTTTATTTCCAACCAACAAAATTAATCCATTGGAAAAAAAGCTATTGATTTGTTTTATAATTTGTTTATGAGCACCTGACTGTATTAACAACCATTCCCTTCCTCCATCCCTCTCCTCAAGGACATGGCAAGTCCTAAAGGGCTGCAGGGGATCATCTGCTGCAACGTTCCACAAAGCCACAATCACAGCCACACAACTTGTTTGGTTTACACAAGAACTGTTACACAGAGTCAAGGTCAATTCTTGGGACAAGATAAAACAGTAGATGCAGGGAATTAAAATTTACAGCCCATCTAAGTGTCCCTTTCATTTCCTGATGTGCACAAACAGAGCTTTACTATTCAGATGAATTTATTTCAAAGGGGCAGGGTCATGTCTGGAAACATAACAAAAAATGTGGCTTGTCTGAAGAGGATGAGAGGAAAACTGAGTGATGGAAGGCACTGGGCTACACAGGGTTGGAGTTTTTTAGAGGAAGCACAAAGTTCCACACAGAGTAAATCCTACTGTGTAATGCCAATGCCTAAAAGAAGATGTGGCTTCAGTCCTTAGCAGACAAGAAGTCCTAAGTAGGCACACCACTCTGGCCTGTCAGACCCTGCTTAAATCAAAATTTTCTGGACGAAATTTAATATGGACAAAGTGTGGTGGACTTAACATACCTGTACTGGTACCTTCAAGACTTAACTCAATTGACGAAAATAGAATCACAGAATAGACCATAAGGATTTTTAAACTGAATAATAACATGTTACTCTCACTGGAATTTTATTATAGCGACAGGGACATGAAGAATGATGTGTGTTTTTTAGAGGTGACACGATTCAAGACTCAAAAATTAAGAAGAAGTTCTGTAACTTAAACAGCGCTCTTTTTTGTTATTGTCACACTGCACAATCCATTAATCTCAAGTAAAAAAATTGACTAGGGGCACATAATAGTCATTAAGAATCTTTGACCCTGAGTTTGATCCTTGATCTAAAGTGATGAAATTAGGTAGTTACCTATCAGCATATGAAGGTAAAATCCTTATGATCCATTCTGATGGACACCTGGCTGTCCTGGAAGATTTCCATCAGGTTTTGGGCCCAGGTCTCAATCCTTTCAGTGATTTTATTCCATTCCTAATACAGAAATATTGACAATTATGAATTTCCTTCAGCATCTAATTTTGAAAATAAGTTAATCTTCAACTATCTGATTTAACACCAAAAAGAACTATGTTGGATTGCCTTTCCAACCTGCAGGACTAAACTGATTACAAGGAATTTGCTGAGATTCCATTAGCAGTTATACATTTTTAAAAATCAGTGTTCTTCCTGCTTTTGTTGTTGAATTTCTCATGCCCTTGTCTTCCAGACTAGAAAAAAACTCCCCACAGATCCAGAAATGTGCTAAGATGCAAACTGAGGGCCCTTATCTGACATTAGGGGACATCAAGGACTCCCTGTCTTGCAAAAACAGACTTCAGTTTCCAAGCGATACCTATGAGCATACACAAGAGCTGGGGTGCTTTACCTGCAGAAAAGACCATCTACAGCAGGAGAACTACACAGAATCTTCTAAAAACCAAACCACATCAAAACTTTTCTTTTAGCTGCTATGGACTGTGAAGCAGACCTGCAGACAGTCACACCAGACAAGTCTTTAACTTACATTCCTTACATACTCCTTAACAGTCTGAATTTATCTACCCAGTTTTTGCCATGTGCAAGCCACCTGATATCCACCTACCCAAATCATCAAATTATTTTTTTTTAAATTCCCTGAAGAGCCTCTTAGGCAGCGAGTGCAATTCAGTAACGCTGCCACAAGGGTCAGTGATACGCCTTTTACCTCAAACAGCCATTAAACAGAAAAGGAGATAAACACGTGCTGTCAGCCCCACAGGAGATGGACGGTGGGGACATACAATCCCCCGTGCGTGCAATTCCCACACTGAAGCAGCTGCAAGTGATACAAGCACAGGCAGCAAAACACATTCCAAACGAGGAACCTGCGCCCTATCTCTTCCCAAAGCAGCAAAACTTTGGCAAAGCATTTTATGTTTATACTTGTAACAGCAATGACACCTTGGGGTAAGCTGAAGAACACTTTCAGTTTAAGAACTGGCTTTGGTAAGGAATTCCATCACACTTCATGTACTACTGTCCAAAGTAAGGTTTTCTTTTTCAGGACAGTTGGTAGAGAGAGTTTTGGAAATAGACATTAGTGAGGCTGGAGTAGTTTGTATTAGCTGACATAGATCAATGTTTCACGTAACAGCCTTAACAAAAGTTCTGATGACTTCTCTGTCTGACTCCCTGGATATACTTAATTAACAGGAGCGAATTACTAATGAGACACATAACATGAGACAATAAAACACTTGTACAGCCACTTCAAGCTTTTTAAAAAGACGAGACATCGGCAGGTCTAGAAGAGAACCCCCTTAAGGAGCATAAGCCACCCGCGGTCCTTCAGCGGTAACACAGAACCATGGAATATGCTGACTTGGCAGGGATCCATCGGGATCATCGATGTCCTGTGCAGGGCCAACTCCTGGCCCTGCACGGCACATCCCAAGGATCACACCTTGTGATTGAGACTATGGCCAAGCGCTTGAGCTCTGCCGGGCTGGTGCTGTGAGCACTTCCCTGGGGAGCCTGCTCCAGCACCCAACCATCCTCTGGGTGAAGAGCCTTCGCCCAATATCCAGCCTAAACTTCCTCTGACACGGTTTCCTGCCGTTCCCTTGGGTCCCGTCACCGGAGCCGGGATCGCCGCTGCCCTTCGTGAAGAAGCCACAGCCTGAGCTCCCGTCCCCAAATCCCTTCCTTTCCACCCAGAGGCAGCGCCAGCAGCCAGCACGGAACAGCCAGGCCCACCCAGCGCCATCTCCCTGCCAAAAATCCCAATCTCCCACCCCGCTTTCTTGTGTCGCGGCCGACATCCTTCAACGCCGGGCACGGCGGACTCGCCAAAGGGCAGGCAGCCGGGCGGAAGGCGCCAGCAGCCCATTCCCCGGGATCCGTGCCGCTCCCGTGGCTCCCGCCGCTCCCGCCCCCGCCGCGCGGGTACCTCGTGCCGGGCACCTCGTGCCGGGCTCCTCGGGGGCCCCGCGAGCCCCGGGCGCGCGCCGCCGCCGCCCACGGCCGCTCCCGTCAGAGCGCGCCCGCCCGCCCCGCGCAACGTGCGGCGGCGCCCGTCCCCACCATCACCTTCAGGCCCGGCGGCGCCCTCCCACCGCGCAGGCGCGAGCACCGCCCTCCCTCTCGCACGGCACCCTGGGGCTCGTAGTCCCTCTGCCCCGGATCGGACTCGCCGCTTTCCACAGAACCAAGGCTGGAAGTGACTTTTGGGAGCACCCTGTGCAATCGCCACCCCGGCACTAACACTGTCACCCATAACCCAGATCCCCCGGCGCCACGCCCAGGCGTCTCTTAAACACCTCCAGGGAGGGCGACTCCGCCACCGCCCTGGCCAACCTATTCCACCGCCTGAGCACCCTAACAGCAATAAAGTTGTTCTAGTATCTGATCGGAATCTCCCCTCTCTCAGAGCAGGCGCGTTGGAAGAAACTGGCCCCAGCTCACTACAGCCTCCTGTCAGGCTGCTGCAGAGGGCGATGAGGTCGCTCCCAGCCCTCCTCTCCTCCGGCCGCCCCTCACAAAACACCGCGCGCGGCCGCGCCTTCCCGCTCCCTTTCCCGCGGCCCCTCCCAGGACGTGACGCCGCCGCGGGAGTTCGTCACTTCCGCAAACAGGGATGGCGGGGCGCTGAGCCGGGTGAGTGCCGGGCCGGGCCGGGCCGGTGCAGGGCCGCCCTCCCTGCCCGCGGGCGGACCGGCGGCCGCGCCCGGGGCGCTAGGCCTCGCCGGGCCGGGGGGCCGCAGGGGAGCGACGGGCGCCGCCGGCCGGGTAACGGGAGCGGAGGCCCCGAGGCCTCCCGGCCGCGTCATGGGGGAAGGGAAGGAGGGAAGGAAGAAGGGAGGGGGCGGGAGCGTCCCGGGGCCGGCGGGGCCGTTCCCACATCACTCCGGGCGTTCTGAGCTCTCCGGCTGAAGGAGCCTCTGCTTCCTTTGGCCGCCCCGCTAGTTGTGAAAGTCGCAGCGTTTCACAATTTGGGCTTTCAAAACATCTTGGAATAGCCGGGTGAGGATAACGAAGGGGCTGCTGCTGCTTCGCAAGCCGAGCGCTGTGGTGCTGTGCAGTAGTGGAAGAATAATTTCTGTAAGTCTTACTTTGAGACCATTTGTTTTGAGGAAAGCTGCTCTGGCGCCTCTGTGTAGTGACCCACTCAGTGGATGTGTTCTGGCCCTCATTAGGAGGTGAGCCTGGATCCAAATGTGATTTTTGAGTTTTAATTTTTTTTTTTTTTGTCATTTAGACCACTGTTTCAGAACAGGAGGTGCCAAATTGCCCTCTCGCATATCTTGTTAAAAAGTAGGTGCTCTGCTTCCCAGTGCTGGTGTAAAGAAGGCTGGGATGTGCTGGAGACCGGATGAGCTTTGTAGTGGTTGCTGGCAGTCCTGCAGCCTGTTTAGGTGTTTGTGAGGTGGAGGTGTGGAAATACAGGTGCGCCTGAATATTCCACATATTAGTTAAGCGCAGAGCATAGTGGATATTCTTGGCAAACTGGAAAATCCACAACTGGTAATAAAATTTGCTCTCAAAAACCCATCTTGGTCTTTTATTTGAAGACATCCATTTCAAAGCATATCAGTTTAAATAACAAATTTACTAATTTGAGAGAACCTCTCTGTGTTTCTAAACATAAACTGATTTGTAGGTTACCTTTTATGGGAAGGGAAAGAAAAAAACCAGTAACATTTGGCAGTTGAGTCAATGAAGATATGTAAGAATGACTCTAAAATGAAAAGTAACAATTTATCTTAATTTGAACTTCTTTAATGAGTACTTTTAAGTTCCACATATTTTATTGAGCTGTCTTTATTAAACAAATGGTCAAATTTGAATTCTGTATGTTGCCTAGGGTGAAATACCAACATCATGTTCGAAAGTCATGATCATAACTACAAGTAAATGAAATTTTCAGCACTGAAAATTCTCGGTGTTTTGTTTCTTTTCCCTCTAGATTTCCATTCTGGTCAGTGGACCAGTCAAAATGGCTGAAGTAACCAAGACAGAAGAACAGCAAGTAGAGAAGAGTTTGGAAGAAGTGGAGAAAACACCTCATGCTCTAGAGTCAGCTTCAGGTGTCGGGTGTGAAGGCAATAGTTCTGCTGCAGGTACAGAGCAGTCCACTGAAAACGACAAAGACGTTGATAGTGGTGATCAGAATGGCAGAGCAAAGGGGAAGAATGTTGATTCTGAAGATGAACCTTCTAAGAAAGTAGTGAGTATCATTTATTTTGAGCTGTTTTCAAATCCTTGTTTCAAAGGAATGATTGAAAATGTTTATGCTAGATGCATGTGAGGCAGCACAAACACCAAGTGTGGAAATGTTTCCTAGGGAAATAACAGGTACACAAGTGATTTTGGGCTTCACAGAGGAAAAAGAGGGCTGGCAATTAGAGTGATAATCTCAGCACATACTGAGTCTAATTCTAAGACTGTTGCATCCTCTGTGTGGTAGCAATCTGTTAGTGTAGTGTAGGCATTAGTCCAAGTTCCATATCTTGAACTCCCTTCTCATGTATGTTGTTTGTCTGTGCATTAGCATAGTTACCTGTGCTTGGGAAGTTCTTCCATAAGGTAATTTTGTCCTTTTATTTCCTTGGTAAGGTACTGTATAGTTTGCAAAACTCAACAGACTGCATCCTCTGTGATATAATTTTAGTGTGATTTGTGGGCAAAGTGAAGCAGTGAAAGGCTTACAGGCACTTCTTTGTATTTTAAGACTGCAGAAGCAGCAGAAAATGTGTGGACATATAAAAGGAGCTCCCGTCCCATACAGAAAATGTATGTCCTTTTATATGTCCACATGGGATGGTGAAAAGGGTAATGTTTTACATGATGCTGTCCTTTATTTTGTATGAGCTTGTAGAAGCTGATGCTTTAATATCCAGTCTAGTTAATCCTTTTGGGATATTTAAATATAATTTGAAAATGTCTGAACCTAATGTTCTGTTTATCTGCCCAGAATTCTCCCAGTATGTTAATATATGGCTTGGCAAAGTAAAGGGTGTCCTTTGTTGTGGTAGAAACGTTATTAACCCTTTCATCCTTTTAGTAAGGGTCGATAAGGCTTAGATGAACAGGAACTACCTTGGGTTTGTGTAGCCTAAGGGTGGAGAGAGGTGACTGAACATAGCTGCCACCATCTAGATGTTGCTGATGGCTGTTTGCAGCTGAGATGTGTTAATGGTTTGTATGAGTATGTCTCCCAGACTTGTCTGAGTCAGCTGTTCTAGCCTCTGTCACCTTCAGTGGCCATTCAGGGAACCGTCTGTGCTTCTCCTGAGAAGGAATAGAAGTCCAGTGTGGTGATAAACAGATTATGAGGTTATAAAGATTTCAGACAAGTGAGGCTGTGTTCTTTCTGAATCTTACCAAAAGTATATGAAACACTGAAGAATTCTCTTATATCAGCCAAACCTTCTTTCCCTTGAGGAACTGCTATTTGAATAGAAAGATGCAGAGATATTGACTTCTGTAGTGAACTGTTAAGAATGCTTATAATGGCTTCATTCTGGTTTGTACTGTAATTTCAAATGCTTTTGTACTTCATAGAGTCCATGCTGGTTGTGTCCATGTTTTGGTTCTGTTACTTTGGATTTTATTTATTATTTGTTTTCACTTCATGTATATAGCTGAAGATCATTTTCAGGGTGAAGAAATGTTGGGAGCATAATATCTGCATGTAGATAGGATGCTTCTCTGCATAACAGGGGAGAGAAGTGTCTTGTAGTACTTAAAGTTAAGGCTGGACAGAAGCTAACTCTTAAGCATTGTATGGAATATGTTGTCAAAGGATTCCTCTCGTTCCTTTATCATGGTCTGTTTAAATCTCTGGCAGTGAGGTCATCCACTTGGACCTTAATGTGATATTAGCCAGTTGGCATTTTGGTTAAATTGGCAGTTTATACACTTCTGTCAGATGAGAACACTCAATTTCTGAAACAGGCTCTTTGAAGAGGCTTAAAGTTCCTTGAGAAGGAACATCCTCTTCTTCTGTCCCAGACTTAAGAAGAATGAAGTGTGTTCTTTGAGCATGGTTGAGAGTATTAGAGAGCCGAAAGTCAAGTATTTCCACAAAGGAAAGATGCTGGGCAATATCTCTGATCCAGAAAATGCTTGAATGAACTGAAAAGGGGATTAAGTTTGTGAGTATTGCTTTGATAATTGAAGTACTGACATCAGTACCAGGACAGATATGTGCAATCTGTTTATAATGATGGTGCTCTTTATAGTATTGCTTGTTTGCCTTCCTAAGTCCTTGAAGTGAACACGTGTGTCTTTTGATTAAATGACTAAGTAATAAAAAGAATTCAGTGCTTGAGTCTGTTCTTTCTGTGGTGTGATTTCCTTTCTGCAGCATGTGATTGGTCATGGGCAAGCTGTAGCTGCACATTATAATGAACTTCAAGAAGTTGGTTTGGAAAAACGTAGCCAGTCTCGCATATTCTACCTCAGAAACTTTAATAACTGGACAAAGAGTGTCCTCATTGGTAAGTTTCCTTAATTGATTGCTTAGACATTATGAAAATGTAACTAATTTTTGTGTCAAAATATAACTTTTTCTGTTTTCTGATGTTGAGTATGTTGTCTCATAACACATAGTAAGTTTTTCAGCTGCAGTAAAACGTCTATATTTATATTTAATTTGAATCTTTGTAGTAGTGTTTTGTATTGTTGGAGTGCCAAGCATATGGTTAAGTTTTAAACGTCAACTGACTTAAAAAATTCATACTGGAAACTGTTCTTCTCTATGGCATTTTTAAAGAGAAAAGTACAGCTTTAAATCATAAAGAACTTAAGTGTTCTTAGATAGAAACAAGAACAGCTCAATCTATCTCAAATAATTTCTTAGGCATTTTCCCAAAGCACTCTCTGTTCAGATCCTGGTTAAGCAGTTCTGCAGGAACCTTGAACACATAAATATTTTCTATATTATCCATAGTCAGTGGTTGTAAAGATGGAAAGCTAAAGGATTTAGTTCTTTAAGAATCAGCATGTTTTTATTTAAAGGCAAAGTCTGCTGTTCCACAAATTAATTCCAAATTGAGGAAACAAAGCCATCAAATATCTGCCAACAAAGATAAGAATCATCAGCACAGCACCACAGGTTCATGAAAAGGGATCTGTGCCAGAAGATGTTGGCACCGTTTGTCTTATCATGCTGCCTTTTGTTGTGCTATATCAGAGCAGTTAGAAGCAATATTTAGATTTCTATAAAGCTGTTCCTGAAGCCTGTGTTGAAGCCTTTCTGTCATAAAGAATTTCAGCAGTGTGGCTTTATAGCAGTTGTATCAAAACATATTTCATATCTCCTACTGTGAAGAAAAGTTGCTAGCATGCTGATATGTTATACATAATATGCCAACATCAGTCAGAGCAGAGAGAATCTGGGCAGCCTTGAGGGGGAAAAAATGTGACTGGTGTATGTAGGGTAGAGAGACAGCACAGGAGTAGCTACTGTTACTGCAAAGCCTGGGAGAGCGAGTGAAAAACATTATACATTTTTGTAGATGGCTGGGAGGAGATGTGGCTGATGCATTTAATTGGCTTTTTGTTTTTGCAAAAGGCTTTCCCATACTTTCAAATAACATCTGCATTCATTAGAATGCTAGTGAAAGGGAACCCTATTTCCCTCCCCATGCCCAGGGTGGTTGTTTAGCCATGTGCAGTTTTGCCTTGGCCAGGGCAGCAGTTCGGAGCCTCAGTCAAGTTACATGCAGGGCATATTAAGCACAGAAAATATTAATCTTCTCCACAGTTTTAAAAGTTTGTGGTTCCTTTCATCCTTCTAGAAAGAAAAGAGATTTAAGTCTGTAATATTAAGAAGATTTATAGGCAAAGTAATGTCTGAGGTGTTTTAAAATTCCCATCTCCTTTTGGTTCTTTAGGCTGTTGGGTGCAGTACATGTGCAGAGATGTGTTTACATGCTCCTGGTTTTTATTCTTCTAGGTGAATTTATAGACCGGGTGCGACAGAAGAAGAGTGACATAACTGTTCTGGATCTAGGATGTGGGAAAGGTGGAGACTTACTGAAATGGAAAAAAGGCAGAATTAAAAAACTCGTCTGTACTGGTAAGAAGTACAATAAGTTTATAGGGAAAGTACATCAGGTTTTATGGGAAGCCAAGTCACCTCCAGTATTTTATTTCTTTTTTTCCAGTCAGTCAAAGCATGTAATGTACACCTTTTGTGCAAAAAGTTGTGTTTTGTCTTTTAATCTGAAGATATGACTTGATTGCCAGCAGAAATATAAGTATCATCAATATTTAGCTTTCAGTTCAACTCCTAAATAAAAACTGATATCACTAAAGAAAAACACCATTGCCCCCAGTTGCCTTGGGCAAAATGTGGCCCTGGGGAAACGACCAATATTTTTTATTTTATGTCTTTTCTTCCACATCTAATCTCTCATACTTTTTTAAATTGTTCTGAAACACTGTCTTGGTTTGAAAAGACAGGAGTCTGTGAAGGAAGGCAAAAGCCTCCTGTGAAATGGAAAAGGTAAACCCCCTCCT
Organism: Passer domesticus; assembly: GCF_036417665.1. Classification (NCBI taxonomy): domain Eukaryota; kingdom Metazoa; phylum Chordata; class Aves; order Passeriformes; family Passeridae; genus Passer; species Passer domesticus. The sequence continues at coordinate 108,193,876 of NC_087474.1, read as the reverse complement.
TCCGAATTATCACAACTTCAGAATTAAAAGGGCTCTCAGGCAAAGATATGGGAACGGGAATAACAGTTTTTTACTAGGAAGAAAAAAAAACTAAATAACAATGTAATTTAGCACAAGCAAAAAACCACTGGCAGAGTGAGAAAAACCTGACACCCTGAGAAGTCAGGGTGTTGATAGTAGGCCAGCCAGATGGTGGCTGCTCCTCCTGGAGCGACGATCTGCAGAAGGGTGTAGATCCTTTCTGAAAACGCGGTGAAGGAGCAGCTGGGCCTTGGTTCCTGATTCCTCTGGGAAATCCAGCGAAGAAGGCTGTCTGTGGTCTCAGAAATGCTTGTTTTATGGTGGCAGGGATGCTTGGCTCCTCCCTCTGGGCGGAGCATCTCCCAATGGGATGATGTAACTAATTTTACCAGCCACAGTGAGTAATTCAATAGCCCATCAGCAGGAGATTATCTTCCTGGCAGTGTCATTGTTCTTGAAAGAGATAAGAAAAACTGCCTAGCCCCCAACAGATGGCAAAAATAGAATACATGCTTATTTTACAAGCCAGGACAAACACATAGAGGAGAGTTGCATTTAAAAAACAAAAAAAACAAAAAAAACCCCTCTCCCCCCAGTGTTGTGAGAAAAAATGGTCTTGGGTGTTACAATCAGCTAAAGATTTTCAGACTTAGAAATGTGGAAGAGCTGAAAGCTGATTAAAAAAAATTCTGGTTTGAATAATTGGCTTAGATGTTGGGAGAATGATACCATCTTCCCTTTTCTTGAAAAGTATCCCTTTTCTTGGGATACATTTTTATTTCTCAAAATGTATCCCAAGGATAATCTGATAAAGTAACGGCAAATTTGATTAGGTACTAAAATTCACTAAAACTCTTTCAGTGGGAATTATTTTGGGCACTTCACATTTCACAGTTCTTTCTTGCATTATTCAGTGGGCAGTATTCAAATACAATTAATCAATTTACTTAAAAAGTTCTTAGGTCAATTTATTGCATATTGTGAGAAACTCAATGATGGAGAAAGAAGCAGTCTTAGAATTTAAAAAAATTCTCATAATGTGACACATCAGAAATGCATTTCAACATCTTTTATATTTTTAAGAGTATTAAGAATCCCAGGGAGCTGAGCTGTTTTAATGGAACTAAAGTTCGTTTTTTTATCCTACCATATTGTACCTTCTGTGTTCCAGTAATCATTCCAGTTTTCTTGTCTGGAGCAGTGTACACACTTTTAAAAGTTTCATTTATTATATTTATTATCTTTCCATATGTAGACATTGCTGACATTTCTGTGCAACAGTGCAAGCACCGCTATGAAGAAATGAAATCCCGATGTCGGTATAATGAACATATTTTTGATGCAGAATTCATACAAGCAGATAGTACCAAGGTACAGCTCCTGTGCTTTGTAGTATTTTGGAGATTTAATGTTCTCTATGGTAGCACTGTAACATTTTGGGTGTATGTATTTTTAGGGTTGGATTCTTGTACTACCAAGAGAATCAGCCGTAGGGGTTACCGGAAGGTTGCTTAAGGTGGACTTTGGTGCATTTTGCTGTGGTTGTACAGCGTAACATTCCTGAAGCCTGAATGTCTTTTCCAGATAGTAAATCTGGTGCTTTCACTATCTTTTACTCGACAAAGGGGAACAGAATGACTCTTCAGCTTTGGAGTTATGTGAGACAGCATGGGATGTTGGAAACTATTTTGGTGAATGCTGGAATATATAAAGGACATTTTCTGATTTAACTTAACTGATTTAACACTTAGAATTTTTTCTTTCTAGTGACATTTTGGTTACTATAATAGGTACCTTTAAAACTTGTGTGGTAGAGCAGGTTTTTTAGACTGTCTAGAGGCAGTGGTGAATGCATGGCTGAGGATTAGTAAGGAGACAGTCTTGTAAACAGAACTGCTTTTGCTTCCTAAAAGTGCAGGCTGAGACAGCACATACCTGGTTCCAGCATATCTGTTCTCCGCTTTGCATGAAGGGTTTACTTGAATTCTTGGTTGCCTTTCCTTCTTCTGAGAAATAATCAGTTGCAGGTTCATGTCATCTGTCTTGACTTGGGGGAAAGGAAAGAGGCTTGGCCAGGAAAGAAAGAGATATTTTCACATTGCTATTACAGCTTAGTCTTAGATGCATATGTATTTTCTGTTGCATGCTTTGTTCTGTCTGTCCTTGTACACAAAAGTTAATTTCCCTGATTTTTGGCCTCTATCTTGAATGTAGTGTATTTTTTAGAAGATTTAAGTGAATCATGCTTGTTTCTGTATTTTTTTCTTTTTTATCTGTTGCAGGATCTCTTGTCTTCCAAGTACAATGATCCAGATATGCGCTTTGATATTTGCAGTTGTCAATTTGTTTACCACTATTCATTTGAGACATATGAGCAGGCTGACATGATGCTTAAAAATGCTTGTGGGAACCTCTCTCCTGGAGGTTATTTCATTGGCACAACTCCAAATAGCTTTGAACTTGTGTAAGTACTCTTATGTCCTGTTAGTCTTCCCAAACTCTGTGAAGCATTGTTAAGTGATAGGTGTTCTTACAGTGCTCCAATATGTTTGTGCAAGCAAAAGCAATTTTTTGCAACAATTTTGGATTCTAGTAAAAAAGGATCTCACTCATGAAGTTGACTCAGACAGGTAAACAATACTTACCTTTGTCTCATGTCCTCATGGCTCTTCTGTTAGAGAGTACAGGTCTTCATACATTTCATCCCTCTGTCATGACTTTAGTGGTGTCAAAATTACCACAGCCTGGGGAAAAACTGTCAAGGTTTTGTGGTTGTTTCTAGAAGCCTGTCTTGTCCATGTAGATTGTCTGTGTGTCTGGGCTAAAGGTTCACCTTGTAGGTCCATTTTGTCCTTGGTGTGTTGTATGGCAATGATAACCTGTTAAAACCCAGTATGCTGCTTCATTTTGTTGTTTTATTGCCATATGAGATAAGGGAAGGGGGAAACTAGAGAGATCACTGAGTATTACTGGGAGAAACACTCTCAGGCTTCTTATGTGTAGTTTTCTCTGCCTGTTCAATACTGGTCAATAAATATTTGTTTATCTCATTCTATAGAAAGAGACTTGAAGCTTCAGAAACAAATTCATTTGGGAATGATGTGTACAATGTAAAATTTGAAAAGAAGGGAGACTATCCCTTGTTTGGCTGCAAGTATGATTTTCACCTGGAAGAAGTGGTTGATGTCCCTGAATTTTTGGTTTACTTTCCTTTACTGGAAGAGTAAGTTAAGTTTTAAATTTATTATGCAATAAAAGCTGTGGAACATAAGAAATATTTGTTTAGTTTATGGGTCATTGCATAATGCTTGCAGAAGATTATGTTTTGGTGTTCTTACTATATTTTTCAGTTCTTAATTTTTTGTTGTTGCTTTAGATACAGAGGTTTCTTGCATTTCCATCCACAACTGTAATCTGTCTATCCAGGTGCTCTGGTCAGAAGCTGTGAGGACTTAAACTATGTCTCACGAGGGATCATCTGATCTGAGATACTGGATCAGCAAAATCTGAGATACTGTCAGCAAACCTTTAAAACTGTTAGCTTTTTCTTCTTTAATTGTAGCTTTTTGAGGAGTTTCTTTCTACCCCTTTTTTAGTCTTTCAGTAAGCTTTCTTGTGCTTCTTCTTCATCATAGTGCCTCTTTCTTGTTTCCTCCACCTTTCCTTAGATGTTCGTAGGATTTTTGCTATGAGAAATTTTTTTCTTCCTCTAAATGATCTTCATCTGTAAGCATATATTTTGCTGTTACCTCTGTGTGACCTCAGATTTGGTTTTTCCAGCTGTATCCTGAAGTACAGACAAATCTTTCCATACTGGGTTTTTTCCTGCTATTCAAGCTCAGTGTGGTTAAGCAGTATTAAGCTTTCCCTTCAACCGTGTTCAAGAGCTTCATTTGTAGCTGTCTGTGAAAAATAACAGCATCTGTCACTGACAGCTGTAACTTCAGTGTTGCACGTCCATGGTGTCTACATGAAATTGAGATGTAAGCCGCAGTAGCAAGAAGTTCTCTAAATATATTCATAATATCTGACATGATAGATACTGCAGGGAAAAGTGTAGTCTTTCTGGAAGTCCACATGGAACTTCTGTGTTTCAGGAGAAGAGACGTTTTCTATTGAAATGTTTGTAAATTACTTCTGTGTAGATTTTTGATGTCCTAATTTAAAAACGAAAACTGTGCAATTTGTGGTGGAACTGCAGCTTTTTTCATCTAAATGTCTTTACTGAGAAAAAAAGTTGTAAAGAAGTGTTATTCTAGTGAATACCATAAGATGTCACTGTGGCTTAAAATTGTTTCTTTGAAAATAAAGCTACGATAATTTTTTGGCTTCCCTAATTAAGCTTGTTATTTTGACAGAATGGCAAAGAAGCATGGTATGAAATTAGTCTACAAAATGACATTTCGGGAATTCTATGAAGAAAAAATCAAGAACGAGGAGCATAAAATGCTGTTACGGAGAATGCAGGCCTTGGAGGTAAATTTGGAGTTGACTTGTTTGATTGTAATAGCATTTTACATCTTGTTAATTTTTACACAATAATTGAAATTCCCTTTGTGAACATTTTACAATTAATTAAGGGCCACCAATAGAAAGTATTTAGTTCCTGGGGCTGAAAGTGTGACTCTGGTTGTTGATCTTGACTGGCTGCCAGACACCCCTTGACCTGCACTCTTGTTTCCTCTTCCCAGCAGGATGTGGGGAGAAAATAGAAAAAAAACCTTGTGGGTCAAGATAAATTCAAGCAGATTGCTTAGTAATTACTGTCACAGACAAAACAGACTGAATTTGGAGAACGTTAATTTAATTTATTAAAAAAAAAAGTAGAAAGGTGAGAAACATGAAAACCTAAAAACACCACTGTCCCACCCACTGCTTGTTCCCAGGCTCAGCCTCATTTGTTCACTCCTGACCTTTCTATCTCCTCTCCCTTCCTCTACGTGGGAAGGGGGATTGTGGTCTGTTCATAACACTTTGTTTCTGCTTCTCCTTCTTCCTCACACTCTTCTCTTGGTCCAGCACAGGTTCCACCCAATAGATGAGTCAGCTTTGAAGATAATATTTCAATATTGAGGCAAGTTTCTGTTTTTATGAACTAGGAAACAGAAGCCCAAGAATCATGCCAAGTGTTAGATAGTGGTCACTGTAATCCATTTCTTCTTCAGCAGAGAGCCTGAAAGTTGGATCTGTGTGCAAGGAATATTGACTGAAAAGACAGAAAGGAATCTTTGTAGGAATAAAAGGACAGTCTGTGTTCATAGAAGAAAATGGTACTTAACTGTTACTGAGCATATGCTTTTGCCCAATGTTCTTGCATTTTTTGTTTATTCTCCATCTCTTACCCTGGATAACTTTAGCAGCTTCAGAGAGGCTTTTCCAGGCCATCTCTGAGGCTTTGGTTTTACTTGCTGTTATCTGTGTTTCCCTCATCCCTCAGACAGTAGAATTCTGCAGAAAACTCTCAGATCAATTAATTAGTGACTTACTCAGCTGAGTCAGACTGCATCTTGACTGCACTTGCTGGCTCTGTAAGTGATGATGCTGTGTAAGGGCTCACACTAGCAGTAGCACAGAGACACAGCCTTTGACTTACCATCTTCCTTCTTAGGAATGAGAGAGTTGTCTTAAGGTAGTAGCCACTTACAACTGAGGACTGCATTTTTACAATTAGATTTATTTACTCGGATCACTAGTAACTGGGATCCTTAATAAGTACATCTTAGTTTTGAAGAACCTGTTGTATGTTTCTGTTACAGCTTGTGTGTTACTGAAGCGTTTCAATTGTTCTGCTTGAAATTGTAGTTGCCCATTTTTTTGAACTTCTGCTGAAGAGTTGCTGGTATAGTTGCTCTTCTAAAAGAAGGTATATCTGGGTAACACTCATAATGAGCTGTACATGAAGGAGAGTGTTTATAGTTATTCTGTTTCCCCTGCTTTAGAGGCATAAGGATAAAACTGAATTTGTAATCCTTGGGTGTCAGATCTTCTGGTAAGTAGGGAACATCAGACCTGTTCCTGAGGATGCTATAAAGGAGAGACGTAAATTTAAAATATTTTTAAGATTTACTGACTTCTGTTGTGGACTGTGTTGTGACAAACCCTTTACTTGATGTGAATAATGTATCTCACTACTCAGTGTTTTATTCTATGTTTTCCAGCCATATTCTGCACATGGTGATTCCAGGCTTGTTTCTGATAAACCTGATGATTATGAGCATGCAAAAGAGTTTATCAAAGATGGCAAGGCAAAGTTACCATTGGTAAGTTGCTTTATACTTCACTAGAGATAATGGTGTCTTAAAATTGAGGTCCTGATCTTTCAAACTGTGCTGCCTTCTTCATTTCAACTGCAGTGAAGTTGGTATCAGGGTCTCTTTGCATGTGAAAAATAGTAGAGCTGCAGGGCTAAGGGGTTCATCTAATCTATATCCTCTACTCAAAGAATCAAATTCACTTAATTTGGTAGCTGTTAAGAAATTTGTAATAATACAGATGGAAAGGATATTTTTTCCATCTTACTTGACAGCTGTTCTTTCTAACTATACTTAATTTGAGGAGTCGTCTTATATGTCTGGATCTTCACAATACTGATTTAAAGCATTAATTTTAATCCTCTAATGGGAGACTTCAAAGCTTTCTGCATAATACTTATATATTTGAGAACATATATATTTGAAATCATTCTTTCAATTTTCATCAATACAGCATGGGGATGGTCAGTTTAAAGTTTTTCCACTTGGTTCTGTTGTTTGGGGTTTTTTTTTTTTAATAATTGACTAATCTACTGTTCACGTTCTGAATTCTTGAAGATGTAGTCCTTTTACTGCATATATGAAAATTTAAATTAAATGGTGGCAGCACCATGGTGTAAGGCCTTTTCCCGACTTGTGCACAATTACTGGGCATCTGGGTCTGAAGAGCAGCTGGAGCCAGGTCAGGTCACACTGGTGTGTGGTGATGGGCACAGGCATCCTCTGCATTGCAGAGGCATCCAGACCAACAGACTGTTGGCCCATTCTCCTGTACCAGTTTAATTTATGTGTGTTCCATTGTCTGGATCTTCCAATTCCCAACCATCGTAGTTAGTGTAGTTGTAAATATCTGCGGTCTACTGTATGCTTTCCTTGACCCTAAATAGCCAGTCACTGAGGGTGATGAGACATTGGTCAGTGAAAAATGGAGCTAAATCAGTATTTTATTGTTTCCTTATTTTTTGTTGAAACTGTGGGTTTTTTGTCCCCTTCTAGGGAACCTTGAGTAAATCTGAATGGGAAGCAACAAGTAAGTAATGGTTTTGAAAACACTATTGATTGAATGACTGCTTTGAAAAGTCTTTAAAATAACCTGTTAGTCATGGAAGAAAATCCAGATTTTAAATATAATAAGGTGTTGTTATTTGTAATTCAAAATGTCTGTGTATAGATTATGTAGTATGCACATCTCAAGAAATTGGGAGAGAAATGCGTAAGTGCAGCCAACCAGAATTTGCATTTTTGCAGGCCATTATACTGGTTGTGTTAGTAGTTTAAAACCAAAAATGCTGTTTACTTCACAGGTGAGAGAAATCTTCACTCTGCTTTATTAAATTATTATCTAATTTTTGACTCTATGAATTATATGGTAGACATAAATTTCTAGCAATCTAGAAGTATTATCTCTATTAGCTAGTTGAGAGGGGCTTTTTATATAGTTTTATACCTTTTCATACCTAAAAAAAAATTCATACCTTTAAAAGTTCAGTGATTACTGTGTTTCCTAAGCAGTCTATTTTTCCAGAAACATGGGGTATTGAGCTTCTGATAAGAGTATAAGCACAGCTTGTTCCTTATGTGGAACTTTGCATTGTTGCTGAGGAATGTCTGATAAGCTTGTCTTGAAAGATTTACAAGTAGCTATGGTACCTCATTCATTAAAACAAAAGTTGAAATCAAGTGAAAATCTATAGATGTGGTCTCAAGTAACTGGTTTAACGTATCTGTCTGGTATAGAGCATAGGAACTTCTGGCATAGCTAGCATTGAATATATGCCTGCTAAGTTTTCCAGGGGTGCTAGTGTGGATTGTACAAATATCCATTAATAGAATCATACTGTTCTGGACTTCAAAAAATGCTATAATTTCATCTTTGTCCATCAAAATTGATAATGTGTATCATGAGTTCATTCACTTTTCAATTAAAAATGAATAATTTTAACCGTGATTGTCCATTACTGCAAGTATGAAGGAGTCTTTAAACTTAACTCACATGACTTTTTAGGTGCTAGTGAATGTTCAATATATGTAGAATGGGACAGTAATTTATGAATTTGATTCACGTTTCTGAAAGCATGTAAAACTTTCTTGGAGTGGAATGCTAGAGTTACTCACTGGAGGATCATAAGATCTTTTGTAATTTCAATAATCTGCTATTTTCTTTTTTAGGTATTTACTTGGTATTTGCATTTGAGAAGCAACCATGAAACTTCACATACTGGATGCAGCAAGAAGGGATCATATCCACGTGCAAGTTGGAATGATCAGAAATCCATTGTGGCAACTATTTTTTTATTTTTTATTTTTTAATTATCAGACGTGTGCAGGACACTACCAAAAACTAGAGCAAGCTCATGATTCAGAGTTACATTGCCTGTCTGTGACAGATGGACTTGTGTGTGTATATATAAGAAAGATTCTGAACCAGTCTTTTTAAGCATTTGTAAGCAATCTGCATGCTCTCAAAACCTGTGTTTGAACTCACTTAACTTTGTTAGAAACAAATGTTTTGTTTGTAGAAGTATGTTTGTGATTATGAGCCTGACCCTGCACTTTCTGAAGTTAATGGAAGAATGTTGACTTCAATAATGCAGAATGAGGGCCTAAATACTGTTCTGCAGAGCTCAGTTAATTCATAATGAGATCTGTTCAGCATAGAGGGTATGTCCACATTGCATGCAGAGCAAAAAATACCCAAGTCAGTTTGAGAACCTCTGTGCTGTGCTCAAGCCTGCATTGTAAATCTACCTTAGTGGTATTCATGGTGCATTTTACATGGTAAAATCCCATGATGTTCTTGTTTTTCCTGCTTGCTGATATGTAGTGTCACTTCATGGTGCTTTTAAGATTAAATGAGTTTGTTCTGTACAAAACTGCTCTGAAAGTACTAAATTTCTAACGTTTTAAATCTCGACTTCATTTTCCAAATATGGCTATTTGGTAATCAGTAACAGCTGCTTAAGTTAGATTACTGAACATTTTTTATTGTATTAAAAGACTATTCCGACTTTTCAATAGTTTTAGTGTTTCTTGAAACTTACTAGACAGATCTTAGGATGCCTTCCTTTCTTGTTTCATAAAATTCCAAATGGGCTTGGCAGTAGAATGAGCTGTTGGTAGTGATGGGGACCTCATTGCAGTCTTAAAAAACATGGTCATGTCATGGATCATGAAACAAAAGGGGAGTCTGTGTATTAGTTGAGGATACCAGCAGTTCTCTCTGGAAGAGAGTGCTGTGTATGTGCATACACACTCTGGTACCTATGGGTAACAATCCCCAAATTGGAGGCACGTTTGGGAATGTAATCAAATGATACCAATAGGCAGAACTGTGCCTAACTACCATCATAACTGCTTGTTAGTCTCTTGGAGCTGGCTTAGGGGTTTCTATACAGTGTTAGCTTGACTTTCCATGTGCTTGTAGCCACCCATTACTTAGAAAGCCTGACTACTTCATGTTTCTTCTCCCCAGTTTGGGCTAACAGTAGCTGATGGCTGCTGTTGGCCAGTAGATTTAACACAGAGATGAAATGATGATGGTACATGAGTATTTTGAAAAGTTATAGCAAACCTAGAAGAGAACATTTCTGTTAAGACCTAAATGTTCAAATTATAGGAGTTTTTAGTTGTATTGCTTTCCCCCTGTAATTAGGTTGTACTCTTTCCTCCATCACTCCTATTTTTCTTGTTGTCTAGAAGAACACTTGTAACCTTCACTGAAGCAGTAGAATCTGTCAGTTCTGCTGCTGAAATTAAGACAATAAGATGTTCTTGTCTGTTAGAATTAGTACTTATGAAACTAGCTAAAAATGATGACACTTTAGAAGTGCTGAAATGTTTCTTTGAAATTTGTGTGCGTCAAAGCTAGTTTTGCTGGATTTCTTGTATCAAATTTCATTTGAAAATACATTGTTATGCTATTTTTGGAAGAAATAAGAATAATAAAAACAGAGGGAGTACAGTGAAGTGTCTTTCCTCTTTTAAGTGAATCTTAACATATCAATCACATAATCACATAATGGTTGAGTTCAGAAGGGACCTCTGGAGGTCATTTGGTCCAACCCCCACCCCTGCCTAAGCATGTTCACCCAGAGCTGGTTGCTAGGACCTTGTCCAGACAGCTTTTGAACAGCTCTGATGGTGGGGACTCCACAACATCATTGGGCAACCTGTGCAAGTGCTTGGTCACTCTCGCAGTAAAAGTCTCCTGGTGTTCAGAGGCAATTTCCTGTTTCAGTGTGTGCCCATTGCCTCTTGCCCTGTCACTGGGCACACAGAAAAGGCCCTAGACCCATCTTTACAAGCTCCCTTTGGATATTTGAATATATTGGTAAGATTACTGCCCTGAGCCTTCTCCTGGCTCCAGATCTCCCAGCCTTTCCTTGTATGAGAGATGTTCCAGGATTTTGAATGCAATTAGACCCAGTGTCAACTCCTGGCATACACTGTTGGTGACCTCCAACTAGGCTTTGTTTCAGTGATCACCACTTTCTGGGCTGGCTACTCAGTTTGCAATTCCCTCTCACTGTGCATCCAGGATGGTGGATGCAAAAAAACCCTTCCTAATATCAAAATAGACTATTCCACTGCTTTTTCATCATCAAGACAGACATTTATGTTCTCATAGAAGTTTGTACTGTTGGTTAAGCATGATATCCCTGTGATGAATCCATACTGACAATTCCTGGTAATTTTCTTGTCATTCAACTGCCTGGAAATAATTTCCAGTATCTGTTTTCAATCACCTCATTGAGGTGAGGATGGTACTGTAGTTCCTTGGATAATTTTCCTTGACCTTCCTGAGGATATGAGCAGCATATGCTTTCCTCCAGTCTTTGGACATTTCTCCTGAATACTCATTCAAAGATCCTTGAGAGTGGACTCATATTGATAGCTGTCATCTCCCTCCATACTTGTGGGTATATCCCATCAGGGTCCATGGAGTCACATATGTGACATACTTGCTTAAGTATTTCCTGACCTGATTCTTTTCAACCAAGGACACATCTTCCAGCCTTTCATTCTGGTCTCTGGGCCTGAGAGTCCTGAAAGGCCAAGTTCCTTGTAGAGACAGAAGTGAAGAAAATATTTGGGACCTCTACCTTTTCCATGCTCTGTGTCACAAGTGCCTTGCCCCATTCTGCACATTTTTTCCAGTCTTCCTTTTTTTATCCATACACTTTATAGAAGCCCTTGTTGCCTTGGAAATCTCTGGCCTGATTTAATGCCAGGTGGGTTTTGGCTCTCCTGACTGCATATTCTGAGTAGGTTACCTGTCTGTCCATCCACCTTCTGTATACTTTCTTCTTGTGTCTGAATTTAGTCAGGAGCTCTTTGTTCATCCACACAGGTCTCCTAGCTTTTGCCTGACTTCCAATTCATGGGGATAGACCTCTCTTGATCTTGGAGGAGGTGATATTTGAATAATAATCAGCTTTATTGAGTCCCTTTCCTCGAGGGCATTATCCCATCAGATTCTACAATGCGGACCTTTGAAGAGGCAAATATCTGCTCTTCTGAGGACCAATGTTGTGCTTGGTTTTTGCACTGCTAACACATCTCAGGATCCTAAACTCTGTATCTCATGCTCACTGCAGCCAAGGTAGCCTCTGAGCTTCACCTCCTCAGCAAGCTCCTTGTTGGTGGTATGAGGTCCATCAGAACATCTCTTTGTTTCCTCTATCACTTGGGTCAGGAAGCCATTGATGCTCTTCAGGAACCTCCTTAAGTGCTTTTATCTTGCTGTGTTATCCCTCCTATAGCTGTTGAGGACCAGGGCTGTAGATGTGAAGCTGCTTCCAGACACAGAGAACCTCATCCACTTCTCTCTGTTCAGGTGTCTTGTAGCCAACAACCACAATAATCTCACCTGTACTTGTCATCTCTTTAGTCCTTACCCTGTAAAAAAGTCTTCATTGCAGAGCTCCAGTTGTACAGGTCATCTCACCATTTCCCCATGATTCCAGCAAGATCATAGCCTTGCAACATTTCCTGATAAATACATGTCTTCCCAGTACTACCACATGACTTTAGAGAAGCAATTAAAGGTAAGCAAAGCATTTAGATTCCCAGGACTGCTGATGAGACATTGAAAATAGGGGAGTGCTAAGGTCATCTGAGCTGGATGATTTTTTGCAATGGAAGGAATTTTGGTAATCTCCTGAACTAAGAAATTGTAGGAGTGATACCTGGTGCTGCACCAATTAAGTGGTTTCATTTTCAAATTCACTTTACACTATAAGGGAAATCAGAAATGGCAACTGAACTTTGTAGGACATTTAGTCCACCCTCAACTAGGTGGTGAGATGTATGAGTTAGGAATAGGAGCTGGAAAACATGCCACCTTTTCTTCTAGTTGCTTCCCTAATGGCAAACAGTTCAGAACTCTGTGAGAACTGTTAACCAAGTGGGTCAACATGTAGTTGTTGGGGGGGCAGCAGATCTGAGAAAATGTTTTGTGCTTAGGTTAAGTAGATTCCTTGCTGCAGGAAACACCTCAGCTTGCCATGAAAATGTTTGTATGAAAATCCTGTATTAAAAAAGAGGTAATTCCTCCTTGTTTAGATATTCTGAAACCTTATAGCAAAAACAATTAAATGAGATACTATATTTGTGGAGGAAATGTGTTATATCAGTGCTATATTGTAGAAGTTTGCTTTTGTGACTTACACACCAGAGTGGTGGAAATTGCTGCAAAACACTTAAGCATGTGCTGTGTTTCATGCTTAAGTTTCAAGCAAATGCTTAAGCCATTGTGTTGCCTGGTGGAAGGTATTTGATTGACTGTAGAAGACAGACTTTGAGAATGGTTTTGGTTGGAATGGACCTTAAAAATCATCTAGTTCTACCCTCCTTGCTGTGTCCAGGAGCACCTTTCACTAGAATAGGTTGTGCAGACCTCCATCCAATCTAGCCTTGAACACTTGCAGGGATGAGGCACCCACAAATGCTTTGGACAGTCCGTTCCACTGCCTCATCACCCTCAAAGTAAAGAGTATCTTCCTAAATACCGAATTCAAAAATACTCTCAGTTTGAAGGCATTTTCCCTTGTTCCCTTGTTCTTGTTCCCCTTGTAAAAAGTCCCCTCTGTCTTGTCTGCTCCTTTTGGGTACTGGAAGGCTGCTCTAAGGTCACACAAAAGCCTCTCTTCCATGCTGAACAATCCCAATTCTCTCAGCCTTTCCTCATAGGAGAGGTGCTCCATCCCTGTGGTCAGCTTGGCAGCCCTCCCCTGGACTTGCTCCAATGGGTTGTTGTTCTTCCTGTGCTGAGGACCCCAGAGCTGGATGCAGCACTGCAGGTGGGGTCTCACCAGAACAGAGCAGAGTGGCAGAATCCCCTCCCTCGCCCTGCTGGCCACACTTGTTTGGATGCAGCCCAGGATCCTATTGGCTTTCTGGGCTCCTAGCACACATTGCTGGCTCCTGCCCAGCCTCTCATCCAGCAGAATCCCCAAGTCCTTCTTGGCAAGGCTGCTCTCAATTTGTTCATCTCCCAGTACTGGGAGTTATCCTGACCCAGGGACAGGACTTTGCACTGGGCCTTGACCTTCATAATTTTCTCATGGGCCTACTTCTCAAGCTTATCCAGATTCCTCTCAATGGCATCCCATCCTTCAGGTGTGCTGCAAATCTTACACGTTCTCCTGTTACAGCTCTTGAATAGTTTAATTTACATAATTAACATCTCAATCCTTTGACTATGAGTGTTTTCCTTTTGAGTCATAGCTATTTCATAAAGCACTCTAATATCTATTTTTATGAAAAAGAGTAATTATATGCTGTGTCCTAATTGCTAAACTGTGTTTTTAAAGACATTGAAAACCGTTAATTTCAGGAACATCCGGCTGAAGAGCAACAAGTGTAAAACATCTGCAGGGTAATTAAGGGGCTAATAATAAATCCACTTTTGCAATCCACTTATTGCCAGAGTAATAATGCTTCTGGAGGAAGCGGTATCTAATATCAAGCCGGATTAAAAGTAATCTTGTAATCTCAGTTCCTGGTGTTCTTTGTATGCCACAAATTAGAGCCTATATCTGTATGGAAATGAGGAAATGGACATCTGTTATTGCTACTTGTGAATGCAATAAGCATCCTGATTTTTTCATGAATTTGAAGCACAAAAATCAGGTCATTTCAGTGCCAAAAGACATGGAGACAAGTGTTTGAGTGGTTTTGAACAAGAAACCTCACCTGAGATTTAAAGAAAAAGTCTGAAATCCTTGTGCTGAGGACATTATGAATGCTGTGTACTGAACTAACTGTTACTAGAGTTAAGTTTTTTGCAGCTTCATTTTACATGGATGTACTAGTCCTGGTGAAATGGCTTTCCCTTAATCTTCCTTACAGCAAACCCCATCACAGATTTATGTACTGCCTTGAATGTTTCTGTTACTTAGAGAGCAGATGTAAGGTAAAACAAAGCTAACTTGATCAATTAGGTTTTGCTAAGTTAAGCATTTTCTAATACCATTTTAATGGAAGCTGTCATCCTTTCTTCATTTTATTAAAGTTGGTTCTCAACATTGCTGCCTTCTTACTTGGGTTAATGTGTCTCCACAAGCTGAGGTCCATTTGCAGGATAAGGTGTTTGGGCATTTAATGTCTGACTGAACTGTGCTGTTATTAGTTGAAGCCCAAGGAGAGGATTTTTTTTTAGGTCATAGGCCATATTTTTTCAATGGGCAGCTTCATGAGAGTTGGGCTCTCTCCCTCTGCATCTCACAGTATTGTACAAATTCATTGAAGCTGTGTTTCTGAACATCTGTTTTAATCACTGATTATGATTAAACTAGAAATTTATTGCTCTTAGCAGTGGCATGAACATCACCATGGGATTTAGAGTAACAATGTTGACACTGCTGGAGTCATACTTTCTCACTTTGTTCTTAACTTTATGGCTCTCTGAGTCTTGGAATATGACTACTGAGCTGGTGATTTACTAGCTCCCAACTAGTAATAACTTCCTTCTCAGTTTGCACTCACTTCCAGCTGGACAGTGGTGGAATTATTCAGATACAAGACACATGGCTAGACTCTGTAGGTTTTAAACTACAAAATACTACATGAAATAATAAGCTCAAAGAAAGCCTTGCTTTATATGTAAGATTCAGCTCTTAAGTCTCTATTTTTTATAGTCCAAGGAAACTTCTCTGTGGAGCAGTAATTTTCTGGTAGCAGAATTATTCTGAATTCTTTGGTTCAAGCAATTATTTTCTTTTTTAGTTCACTTTGACACCTGCAGTGTACATCTCTGCAACAAACAGCTGGAACTGAAGCCTGCTTTTTTATAAAAGAGCTGTAAGCTGAACAAATAACAATAATTACAGGGTTGGAAAGTTTTGGCTTCTTTATATAATTTAGATTTAATTAAGTATTTCTCTGGCTGGAAGCAAATAACTTCTTCCTCTTAACAGCAGCCTCAAGGAAGAAATGGGCTGCTGTTGAGTGTGCAGGGCACCCTGCACCTTCATTATAAAGGTGTACTGTTGGATCTCTTAGAAACTGCAAGATCTGGGCTGGCTACCGAGAGTCAGAGCCCGCAGGAGGCTTTCAGGCAAAACCATGGAATCCCAACTGTGGTAATCAAGAGGCTGATTACATAGTTTGTCTAATGCCCACTTAAGGTAAATTTGATAGAAAATGTAGCACAAATTGAGAAGACACTCCTAAGCTGCCCCAAAGATATACCTCTCAATGGTTCAATGAAATTTTTTATTTTTGCTTGTGGGTTGTATCGCTAGCTTGTGATGTGATATCACTTGCATGTTTGATCCTGTATAGACAGGTGGAAAAATGGATTATCCTCTGAAGACCAGTCCTTAAATCAGAAGACAATGGTTTTCTATGTTGGCCTTCCTGGATGGACATTGCCTTCACTAGTACTATGGCTTTGTGCCTGAATAAAGATAAATTAATATTTTATTTTAAGTCTGTGAGAATATTTTGGCTATTTCATAGATACACAGATTGGTTCATGTTAGAAGGGACCAATAAAGATAATCTAGTCATCACCTAGTCCAACCCCCCAACTGTGGCTAGGGACAGCTTCACTTGGCTAGGTTGCTTAAAGCCCCATCCATACACGTCTTGAGTACTCCCAGAGATGTGACACCCACAACTTCTCTAGACAACCTTTTCCAGTGCCTCACCAGCCCCACAGTGAAAAATTTCTTCCTTACACCTAATTCAAATTTACCTTCTTTTAGTTTAAAACTGTTACACCTTGTCCTTTTGCTACAGGCTCTGATAAAAAACAAATTTCACCTATTTTATAACCCCTCTTTAACTATTGAAAGACCTAATAATGTCTCCCTGGAGCCTTCTCTTCTCCAGCCTAAAGGATTTCAAGCAAGCAGCAATATTTTATTGTTTTTTTATGGTGAGCTGATCCTGACTGGATGCCAGCAGCTGGGCAGGGGAGAGAAAATACAGTGAAAGGCTTGTGGCTCAAGATAAGAACAGGGAGAGATCAATCACCAGTTACTGTCATGGGCAAACCAGGCTTGACTTGAGGAAGTTAATTGAATTTGTTATCAATGAAAAATCAGAGTCAGATAATGAGAAAAACTAAATCTTTAAATAACTTCTCCCCTTTCTTCTTCCTGGGCTCGACTTCACTCCTGACTTCTCTACCTCCTCCCATCCAGCAGTACAGGGGAAAGGGGAATAGGGATATATGGAAATACATATTATAAAATTACAACTGTTTTATGAAATTATTCTTGAAATTATTCTCTTGATGAAGATGGGGTTGTTGTTTCACTAATCACTAGCAATGTATTAGGGAAAAAAGAGGCACAACCGACAAGTTTTATGTTTTGTCTTTTCAGAGGTCTCTGTCAGCTCCTGAGATAAATGGGAATGAAATGTGTAATTTGGCCATTGCCTTCAGTATTTTCATACACCAAGCAAAATTGTGCCCCTTTTTTCTAAGGAGTGAAGAGAAGAGAGGGAAGAATGTCCTGCAGGTAGAAGTCTATTAATTCTGCAGCATTTAACTTGTCATTCTTGGGACATTATTTAAGAATCTCATGACAAAGCAATGGAGTTTTATAGTGATGTCACTTTTAAGAGACTGTCTAAAATATTGGTTTCTTAGCTGACTTTCATCTGCAGCCATCCTGACAGAAGAGTCAGTGTCTTAAATGATTTTCTTCTATTCTAACATTACTTTTGTAGCACAGTTTTTAATTTTAGTCATCATTGCTGTTGACAGTTTGTGCTAACTTCAAAGATGACTTGGGGGCACTGATGAAGAATATATGCAGTGTCTGTGCACCTGTGCATGAGTCACTGCTGAAGCCTGCTGTAGAATTTTTATGTCTCAGCAACTAATTTCATTAGGTTTTGCCTTAAAAATGGTTTGTGGAGGGTGGGGCAGTACACTTTACAATAAACAGAAGAGAAGAAAAAAAATTCTTTTTTTTCGTGTTTCCTTTCCCCTCATTGTTCCCTATTTTTCTATCAAATGCTCTGCTGAAAGAATATTTTTCAAGTTTTCTTTGTGAGTTAATCAGTTCAATTATTGTAACTAAGGCTTTTATAATGAGAATATTTTGGGGAGAAGAACATTTATTAATTAGATGTATTTTCCAGCTTTGCAGGAGTTCCTTCAAACTGGAGTGCAGAATAACCAGTGCCCATTTTTCTGTTTTAATCAAAATGAATTTCAGTCTTTGCTGGTCATTGCCTTAAATAATCAATTCCTATTGTATGAAACACATCCATTTCATGTGGGAAAATACCATGAATCCTGCAGTACAAATAAGATTTTGATGGGAATATGCATGACAAAGCAATGTAAACATTCTGGGTCTAGCAGGCAAGGAATTTTCCATAAATTGTCCGCAGTGAGAAAAAGATGACATTCTGCTTTCAGATTCAAGGCCAGAGGCAGTTAATGGCACAGAGAACATTACCTCATTGCACTGAGCAGCAATTTCCCCTTAAAACTAACATCTTAAGTCAGATGAATATTATCTTTCTTCCCTTCTTGAAGATGCATTTCTCTCCAGACAGTATGTTTTGCTTATCAGGTTTTTTCTTCTTCAGCTGCCCCTTCTAGAAGCAATCTCTCAGTTACACACCAAAGTATGGCTTATAAAAAGAAAAGTGAATCTTTCATGAGGTCACCTTTCAGCCATTTGGTGTGCTGAACCTCCGATGTGGGCATGAAACCAAATCCTGATTGATTGAGGATGTTAATATTGCCCACTTTGTCCATTATAAAGATGGTTGTGCTCAGTGTGGTGGAGAAAAACTAACTCATAGTCTGGATTTCTGTATTCAGCTAGTGGGGCTAACCACACTTCTCCTTAGCCTAAATGGAAAATTACATTTATTCCCTAGAGGATTCAGTGATTTTTCTTTCTTTCAGTAACAAACCAACCTGGCTAATCTGCACTTTTACATAGTAAAACTCTTGTTTTACTTCTGTCACCTTGAAACTATTTTTAGACTCAAGCATGTTAGATATAAAAACATTATTTGCTTTGATAAACTAAAGTGATAACATTTATGTAGACACCAATGACAGGGTTGCTTGTAGATCAATCACAAAGACCAATAAGAGTTTTTGCAACTTAGCCTTGTGCTGTGAGGTGAAACTTTTGTTCTGTTATCTGGCTGGCTCGGCACAGGATTATAGAAATGGCTGGTAATACAGAGGTTATAAATTTCTGAAACGGGACAGACAAGGAGTTTTAAGTATTTGGATTTGGTGTTCTGATTCCCACACACCTGCTCAGCAGATTCCAAATTCTTATCGAAACCCCTTCCTCTTTTTTAACTCTCCCATTTTTCTTGCTTTCCCCACATTTTGCCTCTTCTGTGTCTGACTCCTTGAGAACCCTAATTCAAGGGGTTTACTCAGACTATGTTGAGCAAAGTAAGCATAATCCAAAAGAGTATTTTTTTTAGAGTTATTTCATTGCCATCACTTTCTGCAAGAGAGCTCAGGCAAAGGGACCAACACTCAGGCAGAACATGTTAGTTTGTATTTGTACTACAAAACTTACATAACTCAAGCTGAAGTACAAACTTCTTTTTAGACACTGGAATCAGAAAGTAGGAACTAAGAGAGTAGCTCAAATTAGCATGATCATTTACTTGCTAGTCAAATAAGCAATAAAAGAATTTCCCAGCTCCTTGTTTACCCTATGCTTAATAAAGTGTGAGATAAAGAATTAGAACAAATTGCTTATTAACAGGCAACAGCTTTGTCAAGGGGATGTGTTGTCATGAACTACCAGAATGAGGTAAAGGTGTCTATAAAAATGTCACATCCAAGTTGAAGCCAGAGCTTAGAGATTAGCTTATAATCACTTTTTTTTGTATTTTACAGTGAATAGTTTTTACAAGTAAATGACATGCCATTCAGTCCTGCTGTAATTAAAGGATGCTAATGAGACATGCCAGGCAGTGCTCTGATGGGCAATTACACCAATTCTTAAAACGATGTATGGCAGGCAGCAGAATGAATGCAGGGTAGACATACAGACCACCAGCAAGAGCTCAGGAGTCTGGGAAATCCTCAACTAGTACAAATACATGAATAAGCAATTGAATTCTGATATCAATTGGTATGCTGATAGGTACAGAAAAAAGTGACTCAGCAAAGGCTTTGTGTGTTGTTGCACACAAAAATATTTCTGCTCTCCTGTCAAGATGACTGATTTAGCCAGGAATAAATTTGTAAGGAGCAACAGGCCTACTCTGTAGTGTTTTAGCACTGTCAAAGAATCACTTAAAAGCCATTTGATTCAGCTGCAACTGCTGGTTGTTGGCTTTTACGCATATAACATAACATTTTTTCTACCTGTACCATAAACCGGGAAACATTTTTTATAACATAACATTTTTTTTCTGCCTGTAGCTGTTATTATTTCATTGTCCAGGTTGGTTCTTGTCTTTCTGTCCTATTCCTATGCATCAATTGCATTTGCACACAGAGCTGATGGTGTATCTCTAACATTTCCTCTTCTTTGCTACAATGAGTTTCTGATCCAGTTTTCCATGGAATATAATTGCAGAATGCTTTTTCTCTCATTTTCTCAAGGACATAGGTTTCTGACTTAGTTCTTTGGACAATGCCTGTACATAGTCAAGCCAAGAGCCATTCTTCAGCCCAAACATTGTAGATTTTGACCAGAGCCTTCCTGGCATTAAAAAGTGCTGGCAAACAATGTTCTCTATTGATAGACAGGAGCAGGGTGGGAAAGGGAAAAATTAAATCACCACTCACACTTGCTGAAGACCTTTGTTCAGCACATGCTATTGGGATGAAAAGCCACATGAAATGAAGACCAAGCTTCAGTCTGACCTACACTGCAGTCAGAGGGAGTTTTCCAACAGTGTTCTATAACTTGCCCTTATTTTGCTATGCGTGAGAACTTGGATATATCCACATTGGGTGCATTGTGCCTGATTCCAAACTAGAAACATGTACTTTGGAAAGTTAATTTTATACTGTTAGCTGTCTTTTAGAAGTCAGTTGATCCCTTGCCTTGCTGATTTCAGCACTAACTTTCCTTGCGGTTGCTAGAAACCAGATGATGCCTCATCATCTGGAAACTGTTTCCATAAATCACGTGGGAATTTCAGGCAAATTCAGAAGCAGAATTTGCCAGGAGCTGTAATTTACAGACAAACCCATTAATGACACAGACAAATTACAGTCTGACAGAGGAAAATTAGTCAAGCATAAAAAACCAGATATTTCCTTAAACACATCAGAACACTGTAAGGACACAATAACAGCATGGTAGTAGGTTTTATTAGTAGAAGAGGTACTCTTGTCTGTTGTAGCCCTTAAAATCATGCTTAATATATCTTTAATTTCTGTTTCTTGCATTTACCATTCACTATTACAACTGCGATACAATTAATTTTGGAGATCCTCAATACTTGAATACTTTTAATCATTTTTCAAGTGTAAATCATCAGG
Organism: Passer domesticus; assembly: GCF_036417665.1. NCBI lineage: Eukaryota > Metazoa > Chordata > Aves > Passeriformes > Passeridae > Passer > Passer domesticus. Next base: position 108,172,654 of record NC_087474.1, on the reverse strand, counting down.
GTGGTCCATGTATCATATAGCCTCTGTTCTGCAGGATATTTAACTCAAAAGCCCTGAAAGTCTCACATTTGGAATTTTCCCTTTCCTTTTCATAGCAACAGGAACACTGTGAGTACTGTATATATTTAGGCTGTGTATGTCTATTCTATTGTACTGTGAGTACAGCAGTTTTAAAGTAGTTTTCAAATAAGGTAAAGACTCTTTAATGTAAGAACCTTCTATCTTCATTAACACTTCTCTTCAGCTCCCAAAACAGCAGGGGCTGGAAATTTCTAAGGAGGCTATGGAGAGCTAGGGTGTGCCCTTGATTCAAAAGAAATGGTGATTTTTTTTTTATGCCTACCCTTTCTAGGCTCCTTTTAAAATTTTAACTTATGTTTTCAGTAAGGTCCAGGGTGGAAAATACTGTAAAAAGGATCAAGTTTTGTTACAGACTTCTGGGAAGCAGAAGTAGGTGGCATTTGGGACTCACTGTGTGCTGTGTTTAGAGGAATCACTGCCCTTTCCAGTTTCTGATGCTACCAAAGAAATACTTGTGAAATACTGATGTAATCAAGACTTCCTGTGCTGGAGGTGGCCAATTTTTGCTGCTCTCAGTGTGTTTGGCTTGTTAGTGGAGCCATTGCACCTTCTTTCAGGAGGGAGGTTAACGATCTAACGAAGTGGTTTGTAACTGTGGGTTTGTTTTTATTTATCAGCCTGCACAATTATTCTGTCAAGTTAGTTCACAGTTCAATTAGTTCCTTCATGTTGATTTTGCCCATATGGAGGGGCAGGCTTATCATGTGGACCTATTGATTCTCAGGAGCCTGGTGGTTATGCAGATGTGAATCCTGAACATGTGATTTTTCCTCTTTTGGTACTTGTCTTTGTCCCTTTGCTGAGTGGTATCACATACCTGAAGATTTGTGGAGATAAAACCAGTGATGCTTGTCTTGGGGGCACCAGGATGTAATGGGGGCACCAGGACAGAATGTATTCTCTTTGCTCAGTCCCCTTTTTGCTGGCCCAGACCAAGGCCAGGTGTCCTCACAGCAGCTTTTCATCGGAGTTCCACACTGCTCAAATCCAAGGCTGCATTCTCCTAGGACAGGGTAATATTCTTCTTGTCTCCAGGGTCACCCTGACAAAAACTGTTGAGCAGTCCAGAGCACTAACATGTGTAGCATACTTTTTCAAGACAGGCTATTAAGTGAGGGAGAAAAGGTGCTTTGTGACCTGTGTGCAGCTTTGTGAGGGGCTAACACCCATCCTAGTAAAATTTATGTACTCTATTATTCACAACAATTATTATTTTTATTGGACTTTCTTAAAAAAAATGAAAGGTGTGTGTTTTATGATGCTGACTACATAATAAAATGCAGAGTTTTAGACATCTGCAGTCTCACTTTTAAAACTGAAGTATACTTTTAAAGCTGAGGAATAGCTTTAAAAGTATAGGGTTTTTTTGGTTTTTTTTCTGTCCCTTGCTACCAGAAACAGGAAAGAGAAAGTCCTGGTGTGAGGTCTGTCTGGGATGGAGTTCCTATCAGCCTAAATGGTGATAGAGAAAGGTGGACAAAGGATTAATGGAATTAAGGTGTACTAAAATCTAATAGTTTAGGTTTTTCTTAAAGGTAGAAATCCAGTGTCTGGTTGTACAGTTAGGCTGTGATACTTAAACATTATAATGAATATTATAGTTTGAATGAGGGTATTTTCCAAGTACCATATTGTAGTACTTTAAGCATTCTAAATTATCTTACTATAATCACTCTTCCGCACAGGCTGAACTCTGAGGGCATTATCTTGCTATTTATTATAGAAGAGTTAGTTTCATTGCCCAGTAGGCTTGCAGTTAGCATACATGCCAGAATAAGAGAAGGAATAGCACAAAGAGTACCTAGACAAATCTGTACTGCCAAAGTCTACAGGAATTCTGGAGAAATCAAATATGGAAAGTATTTGTACAGGGTCTTGCTGGATGTGACAGATTGGTAGAGAGAAGACTCTTGATCTGGTGTGAGGCGTATGACACTGATTATGTGGATGATTATGATTAAGTTTATTGCTTATATGGTATCTAGATATTGCCAGTGCAGTATCTAATACAACCAGGTCTAGAGGATTATAATATAAGCAGGTTTGGCTAGAAATGTACAGTTTTACAGTCTTTGGCCTTGCAGAATACAGAAACAAAGCACCTAAGGAACTACATTTGGATTTTATCTCTATATGCGATCAGACTTCAGAACTTTTACTCACCCATCCAAAACTGAGTGTTCCACATCTTCAGGCTGGATGTACCCTGCAGCTATCCCTGTCTGGGGAAGTATCCACCAGAAGCTGCCTGCAGCCTTGGGAGACCAGTTCATCCAGTTCTCCCAGTGTCCAGTAGCACTTTACAACCTTCTGCAGGCAGATGTGTACCAAAGTCAATCATCACACATCCTCCATTTCTGGAATGTATTTATTATGCAACTGTCCAGACAGTTCCTTCTGCAATTCCCAACTGATGTTCTTTTCTTAGGATGAGTCAGACTGCTCATCAGAGACAGCAAGGGGGCGTGTGTCTGTGTGTGTGTGTGTGTGTGTGTGTGTGTGTGTGTGTTTGTGTATAGGACAAACAAAAAGACCTGATTGTCTTTTTTGTTGCTGTCACACTGGGATGGAGCTCCTTTCAGTGAAGCTGTGCTTTGCATTTGTGCCAAAAACACTGTTGATAATACACCGTTGTTTTGGCCACTGCTGAGCAGTGTTATCACATCACCAAGTTCTTCTTTCCAAACCACTCCTGCCAGTAGGCTGAGGATAGACAAAAGGTGTGAGGGGACACCGCTGGGCCAGCTGACCCCAGCTGACCCAAGGGATGTCCCATACCACATGATGTCAAGCTCTGCAGTAAAAGCTGGGGGAAAGGAGGAGGAAAAGAAGACATTTCTGGTTGTGCTGATTGCTATGGCGCTTGTTTTCCCAAATAATCATTGTGGATGCTGGGACCCACCTTTCCCATAAGAGTCTGAACATCCGGCTGCCAATAGCAAGTGGTGACTTAATTATATTTGCTTTGCCTGTGTGCAACACTTTGGCTTTTTCTATTAAAATGTAATTATCTTGATCCATTAGTCTTCTAACCTTCCCGATATTTTCTTCAGATACCACAGCAGGGGGGTATAGGGCAAATGTCAGTCTGGATTTTTGGTTGCTAGTCAGGCCCGACCCACCATGGTACAACAAAGCTGAATTTTAAGAAGCTACTGATTTTAGAAATTATGTTTTAAGGCACCTTACTAAAACTAATATTAACAGATCTGATTTTTTAAAGATGACCTGTTTGGCACTCCTTGAAACTCAGATCCCTCTTAAAATCCTACAAGTATTAATGACTATATAAAGCCACTTCCATTAGCTGCTAAATTTATTTGTGTTCATGGATATTTGAATAGCAGTGTGTACCGCAAAATAAGGAGTGACATGATAGCAAGATAAGCAAGTTTGGAAGTCTTTAAGTTACAAAGCTAAAGGCAAGATTATTGCTGCTGACTGCCTTTATATAATGTATTTGTGCTCCACTCACTGAGTAGTAACACAATGTGATTTTTCACAGCTTTTGGAGACGTGTCTCTTCTGGAGTATGTGTAATCATTACAGCTATCTACTTCAGCACAGCTACACAGCGTAAGTTTTTGCTGCCTTGAGACCCAATTAAACGCTCATGGCATATAGTGATGATTCTGTTTATCAGTGCATTACTTAAAGTTTCAAAATTTGGTGGCTGTGCAATTAGTGTAATGAAGTGACAAGTTGGAGTGTAGCATAATTATGATTCTTGTTATTGTGGAGGCAATTAACACTGGATGGGAAAGGTGCTAATTACTGTAGCTGTTTGAAATGTACCACTTAGTTTCTCACCTTTGATAAGTTCAGAGAAGAAACTAGACTTTTTGTGGAGTTTGTTTACGTGGGTTCGCTGTTAACTTCAGTAGTGTAGGCAGTTTTGTAGCAAATTTGTTCTTGATACCTCTTTACTCACTGCTGTTCCAACTCCAGCAATAGACTTTTTTTTCACTGCTACTTTGTAAGGAACATTTTTTTGGCCAGACTTGGGTCACTTTTTATTACATTTCCAGAAAGAAACAAAGACAACTAAGAGAAAAAACGAAGTATCCAGTTATTTTTTCTTTTACATTTTTTACATTCACTAGAAGTTGCTGAGCAGAAAATCACTGGATTATCATGTTGGTTTTGGCTGGGATAGAGGTAATTTTCTTCATAGTAGCAGGTATGGGGGCATGTTTTGAATGTGTGTTGCAACAGTCTGATAACTCAGGGACATTTTCATTATTGCTGAGCAGCACTTGCACGGTGTCAAGGCCCTTTTTGTTTCTCCCATTGCCTTGCCAGCAACGAGGAGGAGGGGGGGTTGAAAGACTTATCAGGGAAAGCCAGGAAAACTGACCCTAACTGACCAAAGGGATGTGTTGAATGACCTTGGGAATTGGTGGTTGAATTCCTTGCTCTGCTTTGCTTGTATATGTGTTTTGCTTTCCCTACTAAACTATACTTGTCTCAACCCATGAGTTTTCTCAGTTTTACTCTCTTGGTTCTCTCCCCTGTCCTACTGGAAGAAAGCAGCTGTAGGGTGCTTAGTTGCCAGCTGGGGTTAAACCCCCAAAATGGTATAATCTAAAATGAAGATGAACAAGAAGCCTTGTCAACACCAGTAAAACAAGCAACCACTGAAGAGAATATCTGATTGTACAAGTCTATACTGCAATAACAGCAGCCACATATACCCAAGGATGTCAAACCTTACCTAAAACTTCAATGTGGTTTTGAGTAACTTTTCATGACTGTTTTCCAAGGCAACTTCCAGTAACTTCTGCTGTGGTGACCTTTAATAATAGCGAAGAAACACACAAAGGCAAAAGGAATGAATTTCTGGACAAGGCTTCGCTCAGACCTGAAGGTCACAACAACCTGTTCAGCGCAATATTTCACTTCCATCTGTTTGAATCTGTTCCTTGAAACTTACAGTTTCCTAATCTGTGGTCAAAATGTCCTTGAAGAGAAAAAAAGACACATTAGAAAACAAATTGGTTTGAACTACTTATGGCCAAATTTGCTATTATTGCTTTAAAGATTGGGCGGCATGCTCGTATGAAAGCTGAAGGATGGAATTTTCACTAAAGCTGCGTCTTGTTGATGTTCTGAGAACTCCATTGCTTTCTCTGAATTCAGCCAGTATTTCTGTGTGTGAGGATAGGTCGCTGTGCTTTCTCTCCCATTAACAGTTGACATGCTACTAATTTACAACTTAAAGAAAATGTATTAAGAGGTATGTCTATCTTCAATTGCTCAGAAAATTTTGTCTTAAAAACTTCCAATATTTTAAACTGGATTTTAATAGTAAAATCCCAGTGTGACTTTTGTGGTTTTGAAAGGTAACAAATTACTTCAATATTGTATTCTTAAACTTTTCTGACTGAAAGCAAATAGTCATAGAATAGAATTTAATCTAACAGGAAGCCTAGAATTTGCAAAATGCTATTAGTTTGCTGATACTATTACTGAGAAACAAGCCCACTCATCTTATGGATCAAGCAGGAGGCACTGGCTTCCCAAATGCTAATTGGAACAGAAACAATTAAAGAAATAACATTTTAACTTGGACTAATGAAAGAAATCTGGGCCAGTAGAATGTATTTCTGTGGATTCCTTTAATTTCTCACCCCTGACCAAGAAAGGTAAGAGACATTTTAGTTATTGTGTACCACTTGGGGTTTTCTGCCTTCTGCTCCAGTTCCACTGTCTGAACATTTTCTCCAGCCTCCTGTGATATTTGGTCCCCAACACACGTGTCTGCTCCTGGCATAGATACAATACTTTACCTCTTATCACCTTACATGAGGTGCATAAATTGAAAAAAATAAGAAAAAAATTATTAGAACAGCAATCAGACCCTAGTGAAGAGCCATTGTCATTAACTGCAGAACTGTGACTTTTAAAATCAGTGTTAATGTTTGTTTGTCTGTTTCTGATTCCCAGCCCATACCCTCAGAGGCTAGCCTGTACTTGCTGGAGGTGTAGTTGGACTGCTCCGCGCATTTACAGACAAAAAGACAGATGTTATACACAGAAACATCTCCATCTGCTCAAGTACAACCAGGAGTGCTAGGAGAAACTCTCCTGGCAAAGATGTCACATCTGTAGTTGATATTTCAGTTCTAAAATAGATGGTGGAAGCTGAAATGGAATTTGATCTTTCTGTCATGATTGCGTGCATTCCTAACCTTCAAGGCTTGGGAATATTATTTACAGCTTGGCGTTCCAGCTCTCGCTTCTGCTCTGCCAGCATTGCTCTCTTGGTGAGTGCTGCCCTGTGTCCTGGGACAGGAAGGGAAGCTACTAGAGCTGGTCTTTTTAACCTTTGTGCTCCATCTTATACACTTTCTATCATGGTTCCACTGAGATTGGGATTGTAGTTAGAATAAATATAGCATTAGCTGCATTTTAACCCTGTAAGCATGGCCTTGAGCAGTAAAGGAGATGCCTACGTCTCATTGAACAGCCTTGGGGCCCAAGCTCTCACTCAAGCCAGCAGTGCCTCCATTGCAGGCCCCCTTGGAGTCAAGGGCTTCAACTCCAAGCCTCCCACTTTCTAAGGAATAAGAGTTGCTCATCCAAGAGACTACTGTAGGAGATAGTATTTGTTGAGTCTACACCAAAGTGAGCTCTCTGGATAGGGAGGAGGATCAAACAAGCGCAAGTCATGATCTCTTAATAGCAGCCAGTCATTAGGACCCTCCTCTGAGACAGGAGAATCTGGTATTATTGGTGTTCTTCCCTGGGCAATGTGTTTTATCAGCACTGGATTCACAACAACAACAAACCTCAGAGCACTCAGCTCTTCTTCGTCTTAAATAAGTTAATATGTGGTCTTTCAGGCAGCCAGATGCTGTGATTTGTTCTGGGTCAGGAGAGGAGGAGTGCAAGTATCATTGTCATCCTTCTGTTGGGCATGGTCATCTCATTGCCTTCATCGACTAATTGGCTCCCTCAGCTAACCTGAGTGAGCTCTCCCCCTTGTTAATGGGCTGTGCTTTGGTAGATACAAAAAGCATTTGCAATGCATCTGTATTCTTGATAACAGATCTAGTTTGTTAGCAAACACATCAATAAGTAAGGTCAATTGTATTTATTTTATGTGTTTGTAAGAAGCATTCAAGGTAGCAGAGTGGTTTTGGCTCTAAGGCTGTGGTTTGGCAAAGATTTCTGTTGATGGAGTTAGCTTTTAAGTCAATACCTAATGACCCAAACATATGTCCTGAATCTCAAAAGTAGTAGTAATTCTGATATTTTTTTGGAAAAAAAAAAATGAAAGTTTTTTTAGGTCAGCTTCAAGAAACACAAAGTCAAAAGTTAAGAATAAAATAAAAATGGGCTGGCATAATAGAAAAAATTGGTCAGGGCTAAAAAATAAAGATTCAATGTATTTTGGTGTTATTGGCTGTGTGTAATGAACACATATTCACATAGAAAAAGCCTTATTTATGCAATTTCAAGTAGTTAGCACATTGGCCTGCAACATTAAAATTGGCAAGGATCTCAGCTGGAAAGGATGTAGGAGCTACAGTTTGAATTTGCAGTAAAGATAATGCTCTGGTCCTCTGTTAGGAATCTGGCTTTGATGCAAAGCTCTGATGTAACACAGGCTCATTCAGCTGGTTCAAATTTCTTTAAACAATTTTGATAGCTTAACTTGATAGTGTCATGCTTTAGGGCAGTGCTCATTGCCTGTCCACCCCGTTCTGTGCCAGGTCAGACACTGATCATCCCACTGTATGGCATAAACTCTACATTGGGCTAAATCCAGCACTAACAATTAGGATAAAAATATATATATCTATTCCACAGAACCAGGAGTCCTGAACTGCCTCTCACTGTATCCTCTAACTTGTAGAGGATATTGCTTCTCAAGCAATTCCCATGGCCTTCTTGTTATTCTCTGGCACTTCATGAACCTGCTGTGATAATCTCAAAATAATTTAGAGATTCTTCTTGTATTTAGTTACTGACAAATTTACTACCTTTTAAAGGACTAATGAAGATGAAGAGGTGGAAATTTCATTAGTTGATTAAATTATCTCTCTTATAAGTGCTGTAGTATTAAACTTTGATTTGCCTTTGTATTTTAATTAATAAGAAAAGAACCGCAATTTTTTCCTAGCCTTGCTTAGTATGCTAAAAATAGAATTTTGTAACCCTGAAAAAGAAGGCTGTTTACTTGTGTTATTGTTCTGTTTTCTCATGGCTATAAGTCACTATGTTAGTAGCAGTTAATTTTAACTCATCATCAAAAACATCAGTTTATTGCAAACCTCAAATTATCTGAACATGCTCAAAGAGATAATTTATTTTCTCTAGTTTTTTTCTCATTGTGTGAGAAAAAAAGCTCCAACTAAGACAAAGCTCCAACTGTCCTGCTGGTAAGTCTGAATTCGTGTCATATTGAGAAGTATACTTTGTGCTTCCTCTTTGTCAGAAATGGTGATATCATTGAATTTTATAATATTGGTCCTGCAGGTCAATATTAATTCTGTTTGTAAAATTAAGATGTATACTGACCAAGTTTCTTTCTCATTGCTGGAAATGAGGCTCCTTTTGTTTCATCTTTTGAATAAGAGCCTGTGAACTTGCTCTCCCCGCAATTTTTTTTTCTGAAAAAAAGTCAGGAGACTTACAAGTTGTCTTTGTACTGGTTGTTCTAATTAATCTAAATCTTTGGATTGACTTGTCCCTTTCTGTTGCATAAAAAATATTTGCATGTGTATAAATTTAGTACACATCTACTACTTTGCCAGAACCTTTTATTTTTTTTTCCTTGGAGAGGTTAATTCTTAGCTACAAATTTGTGCATCTGTAAGTATTCAGACTTTAATTGTTCCCTGCTGGCTTTGGGGAAATTTTTTTGAGCTGCTCATTGACAGACCAGGATATATCAACAAAAGTATACTTGGTTTTAGGAATCAGAGCCATATTCTGTAGTTGTATGTGACATTAATGCAGTTATGCTAACAAGTGCAATCCTTGCTCTTTAAATCTCAGTTACAACATTGCTGGCGTGTTTATAGGTCCAGAGGAGAGCACAAGGAATACAGACAGTCTCTACAGAGCTAGAGGCATGGGCATGTGGAACAGAAGCTCCTGTCATGTTATGGTGAAGGATCTACACATCTTCCCTCTCAGCTCCCCAGGAATTTCTTGAAGAGCACTGGAGTTGTCTGTCAGCCCTGGAGGCCATGAAGGTTGGCAACTCAAGTACATATTCACAGGGAAAAAAATTATTTTTCTTAAGATTAAAGCTTAATTTTTTTGCCTAGAAGTTTGAGGGGTTTATCTTTCATCCACCAAATGGAAAATTTTCAACCCCTGCTTTTAATTAGCCATTGAATTTGATGTGCATGGTAAGTATTCAACATCTTTAATAAGCACTTTTACAAAGATACAGGTATTCACCACTTTGAAGGCTGTGATGTTTAGCCAGCATTGACCTCCACCCTATATTCAATGAGGAGCTCAACAAAAGAAAGTAATAAAGACTCTAGATGCCAAGCTTTTTTTTTTTTAAATTTATCAGCCACTAGAGATGGAATGAAGAAATGCAATTTAGTTGAGTAACCCTTGCATAGTCCATCTTAGCTCTTGCAGAAATTTATTTCCCAACTGATCCAATAGCAAGTGGTTTCTTGGAGACACAAATCTGCCATCCCTGTTAGCTGAATGATTAAGACATGCACTGGCTCAAGGTTAAATTTCATCAGATCCAGAGCTTGCTTGTCCTCTCTCTGAAATAATTTGGTGTTTGTGTTGTGGTTTGTTTGTTTGGGTGGGGAGAGAGAAAGGAAAGGGCTTTTGTTCACGTTTCAAAACACGCTCAAAGGAAATGATTGTCTGATCTTTTGTAACCGGGCACTTTGTAAACCCAGGAAAGCCAGAAAGGTGCATCATAGCAGCAGCCTCAGCAAACCAGTATGACAAGACTTTTCTCAGGTTCTGCTTCACTTTTAATACAGGATCAGACACCAAGTACATGAGGACACATGGCTCCAGCTTTTGCGAAGGATTAATGATGCTTGAAATTTTAAATGCCAGGAATCTGGGAGGGCCATGAGAGTCACTTGATTTTTGTATGTCAGCAAACAGCCTACTGTTGAGGACAATGTTTTATTGTAAGTGGATTTAAGTTCTCAATAGTACAACTGCATGTGCTGATTACTGCCGTATAGAAGATATTCTGGGTTCAGATTTGATACTGAACACTTTCCTTTCTGCAAGTCTCTTTGCTTCTGGTTAACATAATTTACCTTTTTGATTTTGACAGCTCTCATTTCAGCCATAGCAATACTCACCCTTTCACTCCTTAGCAGGTGAATACTAAGAGGAAAATAATTCCAACTTCTGAAATAATATTGCTTATTTTTTTCCTGTTAGGATACAGTGATTTAAAAAAATCCTGACAAAACAAGATACTGCAAGACACTGTTTATTGCAAGCCTTTATTGCCATAGAGATCAGAAAACATAGTGTAGTGATTGACAGAAAAAAATTGAGTTCTGAGCTAAATGGCTGTTATTTAATTCTTCTTTTTGCCCTTAGACACCTCATTAAATAGGAACTATCTGCATTTTTTGCCAACCTGAACAGAGAGCGAGGAAAGAACCTATATATGAGTACGGAGATGTTAGATTAGCACTGAACAGTACTAAGAGACAAATGTTGATATTGTTGCCTGGGTGTTCTTAAAAATTGCCTGTGTAGCACATGGGTCCATGCTTAGTTATCATGTGCATCGAACCAGAGACATGTGCACTTGCCTTGGTAGGAGCAGCATGCACACATTACTGTATCTGCAGTTTTCTGTGTGTAGCAATGCTCTGTGAGAGAGAAAATTAAGGATAATTCTCACTGTGCATCTCCTTGGGGTTTTCCTTCAGCTGCTTTGTTACCTTTCCATGTTCATGCTGTGCTAAAGTGCCAGCACCGGACTAGAGAGACAGCACAGGACAAAGAGACACTGAGTTGTCAAGGCTCTCTGCTCAAAGCAAGCAGCCAGGCCAGGATGGGGAGTGCTGTGCTCCCAGGGAAGGGTTCTTGCTGTGCTCCTCAGCTTGTCTGGAGGAAAGGAAGATGGAAGTGAGCAGCTTTTCAAGGCATCTCTTTAGACCAGTACTTTATAAAAAAATCAGAAATCAGAATTTTGTCACTCACTCTAAGGAAGGCATGCCTCTTTACACTCAAATAAAGTAGATTTGTGCATATACTTTGTACTAAAATAAGGGGGGGAAGGATGATCTAAGCACAGTGCACTGTGTTTGGAAGGTTTGTTCTTTGCTAGTAGGACCCTGCATTTGACTCTGTTGTATTTCAGACTGTTCTCTGCTCATCTCTCCAACCTACTGAGGTCCTTTATATGGTTTTAAATTACTCTGGGGTCTCAGCCAGTCCTTCCAGAAAGAAGTAACAAACAAGAATATGCTGGTTTGTGTTCTTCTTTATCCCAGGCTGTTTGTATATTATGGAATCATCTCTCTTTTCTCTTGGAAAGTTTCTACAGTCTCCTGCTGGTTATTTGTGCCTTGTGGAGACTGCAGCTGGCACTTCTGATTCACCAGGTCTGTGCTGCTGACCCATCCTCTAACAAAAGGCTAGAGGGTGATTCATTGCTTCAATTAGTGGCACATAAAAATGATGGTTACTAAACCTCTTATTACTCTTTTACAGTTTGGGAGGCTGGTTACAACATCATCCATTTCAGGTTATTAGGATAAATCTTCCTTAAATGCCTTTTGTACTATACTGCATCTCTCTCAGCTTTGTACTCTAATGCCAGAAGCACCACTGACAGGAACCAACTGAGACTGGCCAGAGACTATCTCAAACCATTTTGAAGGACTCATCTGAAAGGGCTGATGGCCAAAAGTGCTAGTGCATTCATACTAAGTATGGCTGATCCTACCCTTATAAGGGTACAGATTACTTTACATTTTGATGCCGTTTTTCAGACTTCCTTTTCTTTCTGAAAAAAATACGAAAGATCAGATGTTGATTTGAAGATTAGAGCCATGATGTAAAAGAAAGTATTCACTATGCCACTGCTTACTGCAAAGCCTAATTTTTAGGCTTTCACACATCACCTGGACAGACAAGGGGACTGAAATGCTGACAGTCTGTCATCACTTCATCCAGCTTTTTTATTTCAGGATAAGAAGTAAAACTGTCCTTTCTTTCTTTTTTTTTTTTTTTTTAATTTAATCTCAATTAATTTGCTGTCTTTACTAAAGGCTAACTGACTGTAATGTTGAGGAGCTAACAGTGGGGACCTTGATGGGGCTCAGACAAGGCTGCTCAGTACGCGGGGCAGGACAAATAGTTTTCTCAGTCTGAGAAATTAAAGAACATTTGTTATGTGATTTGAATGCAGAGAAGGCCATGATCTTCCCTTTTGGCACATGCACAGGTTATCTCTTAGAGCAGTCTGGAAGGATCCGCTGTGACTTTGATATATTCTGCTGATGACAATGTAGACAAGAATTAGACAGAAGAGGGATTTTATAAATAGGCCAAGAGCACCAATCCTAGTTATGTGGAACAAAGGTATTTTCATCAAATAGATAAAAAGAGCTGCAGAAGGATACTGGAATTGAATTTATGACATATGTTAGCACTAGACAAGTTTGGTAAATTTTTATTAACACCACTAACACTCTTCTCTGAACCTGTTAAGATTAGCATAGATTAATACCAGAATGCATCTGAGTGTAACTGGCTCTTCTACAGAAACTTCTTTGGGAACACATCCTTCCATCGGCCTCATTTATCCATTTATCGACGAAATCAGTATCTTGGTGTCATGCAGGTGGTAATTCCCTGCTGGTTTTTACAGGATATAACTTTCCCTACGTGTCAGTGTAGTTCCAGCAGATGTGCAGGGCGAAGGGGATTTCTGGCTGGGATTTCTGGTGGCAAGCAGGGCCCCACTGTTTCTGCCAGTGATGTTGTCAGGGCTCCCAGTCTGGTTGCTGACAAAATCTGAGAGGCAAATATGTATCTGGAGTGGCTTCTGCTCTCTCTCAACCACTTCACAGCTGAAAAGAATGGCATGGGACTGAGACAGGACCTGGCATCTCTTTTTCTGCCAGAATACTATCTTACTTCTTTCTTCTATTCACTGATGTCTTTCTGTAGCACTTTCAATCTCTTTTCCTAGAACCCAAAGAAATTTCTTGGTCGAGGGAGCTGAACACTGAGATCATGAACATCTGAAAGACAAGACTATTCATTCAGGAGTCTTGCAGCTGGGAAGCAGCTCTTTGATTCTTCCCAAGAGAATACAGAGATCTGCTCCCATACCCCTTTAATTCAAATCTTTATAACTCACTTGCCTGCCTCCCCTCACTGCTCTTTGGGTGTCCTTTCAGTTACCTGCTTGTCAAGCTATAGCACCAAAGAGCTGCTTACTGCAGCAATGTAATGATAAAACACTTTTTTGGAGGGTGGGGAAGGGAAGCATTTTTTAAAATTTAATTTAATTTAATTTAATTTAATTTAATTTAATTTCATTTCATTTCATTTCATTTCATTTCATTTCATTTCATTTCATTTCATTTCATTTCAATCTCATCCTTTAACATAAGGAGAAACGGGTCTGTACCACTACCCAGGCAATCTTTCTGTAAGTTTTATAAATAAAGGACTTTATTTGGTGTAGCATAGGCAATTGTACCAAGGTTTACACCTGCAGTGTCTGGCTTGTGGAACAAGAATTTAAAGGCTGATTCATAATTTATATGTAAGAAACTTGGCATTGCTCTAAGGAATATCAGCCAAACCACCCAGTCTGATGTGTAATTATTTCCTGCAATTGGCTGTTTTGCTGAGCCCTACCAAGTACACTGAAAGCTTTTGTAAAGCAGTTAAGCTGGTCTGCAAAGAACTTTGTTAAACTGAACATACAGAGCAACTTGTAAATGGAATGAACAGAACCTAACAAGAGACAATGTGATATACAGCAACAAAAAGCAAGTTGGGTACTGCAAGAAGAGTAATTGGAAGGGAAAAGAGTACAATGTCTGCACAGTTCTTGCTAGATACACAGGAACGAGTAAAATTTGCTGTTAGGTATCTGACTTCCAGGACCTGCAATGGGAATATCAAAAGCTATGAGAAAGATAACCAAAGTTAACTAAGTTAACTTTGCTGAAAACATGTTACCAAAAATATGCTTTACATTATAGAACAGAAAGAGGATTGCAGATGAGGTTTCTCTGTTCTTTTCTTTTGATCATAGCAAAGAACTAAGAGCTCAGAACTGGCACATGGGTGAGGTACAGAAGGCAGTGTGTGTGTTCAGCAGATGGCATGATCCACTCAGATTTAGCAGCTGCACTTGAGCATAATTTGTGACCTCTAGTTTGTAATAATCTAAATTCTCTTTCCAGTACTGGAGAGAAGGGATAGGCAAAGTTCATCTCCTGACTATAACTCTATAATGCTAAAAGAGCCATTTTACTCAAAATGATAAAATAAATGTTTTTTACTGTCACCCTTTGTGCAGGGACTATTTGTACATAAAAATATTTCATATAACGGCCCAGGTGTTTCTGCATCCCTAGAGTGAAGGGTTAGAGTGAAGCCAGCAGCAACAATAGAGAAACCTACTGTGGAGCATATTAATTAGAAATAGGGATTTATCTGCTTTTCAATGATAAACCTTAGCTGAACACTGAAAACACAAAAGTGGCACAGGAATTTGTTGGTGGTGCTTTAAGAAAAATGCTGTAGGTTAAAAAGAAGCAATTGGATCTGTTATACACCATGAAAAACCTACATCCACTGATTTTTGGAAAAGTGGTGATTTGGAGAAGCAGACACTTCCTGTGTCAAGTGTTAACTTCAAATTCTGCATGGCATCTGACTGTCTGGTTAGCAGCTAAGAAGAAGGGCATTTGGCAGTGTCAGGAAGGTTTGTGCTTTGCATTCCCCAGCCTGCAGCTGGGAGCAGAGACCATTTGTTAAAGACTTGAACTGATTTTGCCACCTTCCTTTTGGCTCAGGAGGAGTATGGCTGCCTTCTGCTAGACCCACAGAGGAACTTCAACCACTGAGCGCTGAGTTTAACAGCTCTTGGGCCCCTGGGGGAATTCACATCCATCTTGGGGAGCCCGGGCTGCTGGCATGATATACTGCTCCTTCCATTTCTACACTGAAATCTCTATTCTAGCAAGCAAGCTGTTTATTTGTTCAATTGTTTTAATACAAATTATTTAAATTTGGCTTTGACTTTGAATGTATGTTCTCTAAGTTTTTTAACAGTGGTTTCTTATTTCCGAAAAAATCCCAGCAAAGCTGAATATGAGAAAAATGCTTATAACAGTAATAAGCCTCTCACTTCAATAATAGTATTGTCTCCTGTTTTGGAGTACTATTTTAGGATGGACTTATTGTCAGTGTACTAGAAACAACAAAGAAAACAAAGAAAAAAAAGGAAAGGAGTATGTCTTGTACATTTCCCCCCTTTAATATTATAGAAAGCTCATAATGAACTTCAGATCAGAATCCCTGTTCAGTTAGAAAGAGAGGGGAAGGCCACTAGATGGTGGTAAAAACCCAAGCCTTTGCTATGAGATCTGTGGAAAGAGAAATCCAGGGGGGCAAAGAAGCGGAGGAGGAGCCACAGTTTGAGTACTGAAGTCATTATTGCTCGGTGTCTATAAAAAGGCAGTTGCACAGTAAGTAATTTATACGTGGTCAGCTTTGACTCTATGGATTTACTAATTCCTTTCCCTCTATTTTTTTTTCATATTTTGCCACCAAGGAGTCCCCAGCTCCAGATGTCAGGGGGGCTGAAACTTCAGCTCTCTGGAGGAAATGTTGCAGATGAGGAAAAGCAGCTAAAGGAGCAGCTCTGGTAAATAGGTACAGTAAATTCTTGATTGCAAATAAAAAGGGGCTTTTTAAAAATTGTTTAGCATTATATGCTTGGAATTTTTATTTGCAATAAGTCACTGACAATCAGCTCTAAATGTTCCTTTTATTAAAAATGTGATGAGTTATAACTTTCTCTAAATATTGTCATTACCAGAAAACCATTGAATGAAATATTCTGGATTTGGAAGACAAAACTTCTTTTACAATAGAAATCTACTCACACCAATTCTGCCACTTTAGAGTATCCCGAAATGTATAGATTTGCCTTGGTCGGGTGTTTGATACCAAGCTTTTAAATGAGCATTTTAACACTGCACAGATAAGGTGTTTATAATATAGTTCATGCCAAATTAAATGTACAAAGGTCAGTAAAACCATTTAAACCTTTTACTGAAAATGTTCTATTCTTCATTGTGGCAATAATAGAAACTTCTTTATATCTTTATATGCAAGTGAGCAGTTTCTGCTAGACCTAATGCTACATCCTCCTGCATTTCTGGGGTTTGAGAGCTGGGACTGGGAAAACTGTGTTTTGTTTGCTTTTCAGCAGAACTTCCAGAACATTCTGGGGCAGGAACTCCAGGGAACTCCAGATAGAATAAACAAAACTATGAATGAAGAGTGCAGGAATCTTTTCATCAGTTTGTGATTTTAATTTCTGAGTAAGGATAGGTAGAAAATCTCTGAGCCCACCAAAGTTTAATTTAGAATCAGTGAAGGAATGTGGTGTGGAAGAGATGGGACATGTACAAGACAAATTAAATATAAATGGCTGCTGTTTATATTGTTAACTTCTGCCTGTAATCTTCATGCTATATTTTTTTTTAGGCAGGATCTTCTGCCTTCTGGAAAATGCATTTACCACACTCCTTGACAAGCCCTTCAGAAGCAAGAGAATGTGTTAGCTCCCAGAGATGAACACGTCCTCTCAATTCTATGTTTCTGAACTAAATCTGAGTGCCTTTGGTAGCAACTTTACTCTGCCTACTGCAAAGACCAAGTCATCACCATGTGAGCAAGTGGTCATCGCAGCTGAGGTGTTCCTAACTCTGGGCATTGTAAGCCTCCTTGAAAACATACTAGTTATATGTGCAATAGTTAAGAACAAGAATTTGCACTCACCCATGTATTTTTTTGTTTGCAGTTTAGCAGTGGCTGACATGCTGGTTAGCGTGTCTAATGCTTGGGAGACCATAACCATATACTTAATAAACAATAGACACATCATTATGGAAGATGCCTTTGTCCGTCATATAGACAACGTCTTTGATTCAATGATCTGCATATCTGTGGTGGCTTCCATGTGCAGTTTGCTGGCTATAGCAGTAGACAGATATATCACTATCTTCTATGCCCTGCGCTATCACAACATCATGACAGTGAAAAGGTCGGGGCTCATTATTGCATGCATCTGGACCTTTTGCACAGGCTGTGGCATTATCTTCATTCTTTATTATGAATCAACTTATGTGGTCATTTGTCTCATCACTATGTTTTTTACCATGTTGTTCCTCATGGTCTCACTGTACATCCATATGTTCCTCCTGGCTCGTACTCACGTGAAGAAAATCGCTGCCTTGCCTGGGTACAACTCTGTCCGTCAAAGAACCAGCATGAAAGGAGCCATCACCCTGACTATGCTTCTTGGCATCTTCATTGTTTGCTGGGCTCCATTCTTCCTTCATCTCATCCTGATGATCTCCTGCCCTCAAAACCTCTACTGTGTTTGCTTCATGTCTCACTTCAACATGTACCTCATTCTCATTATGTGCAACTCGGTGATCGACCCCTTGATCTACGCCTTTCGTAGCCAGGAAATGAGGAAGACTTTCAAAGAGATAATTTGTTGCTATAGCCTGAGAATGCTCTGTGGGTTATCAAACAAGTATTAAGATAACAAAACCAAACAAGGGAAGAGAAAACATCTTCCTGCATCCTGTAATTTTGGTGAAATGCCTATGGAACCTTTTCTCCGTTCAGCTGTTGTGATTCCCACAGCAATCAGAAACCCTTTTTTAACATGTGATTTTACATTTCTTTCCCTCCACACATCCCTCATGCTGGTGGTTGGAGCTACTCAGTGCATCTGTATTATAGGGATAAAGGATATTTTGGGAAAAGGATATTTTTGAATCTCATTTACTCTATTGAAGATTGGAATTTGTAAGAGGATTATACAGGGAAAACCTTATTTTTATTTCTGCTAAATGCAGTGCGTGAATTCTGCCATGTGAATAAACCCACCAGCCTCTCAATGTGTGTTTCTTTTGGTGTTATTTGTCTCTCTAGATATGAAAAAATAATAAAAATTTATCTCTCTAGATAAAAACAAGCATGGCTTATTTTGATGCCCAGAATTAACAAGGAAGTTTTTTGCTATTTCCTTCTGAAGACATAAAATGAGAGAAGTAGCTCCAATTATCAAGCTCCACATACCTTGGTCAGCAGTTATGATCAATATACATGCACGTATCAGCAGTCTTGTATTCCAGTCATGACTGTTACTGTCATAAAATTCATGTTGTGTAAGATGCCAATGTTACCATGAGATTTTCCAGGCTGGATACAGCACTTTGTCATATATGACTATGTATGTTCAAATCACTCTGAAGCAAGAGGTACCACAGGTGGATTTTAAGGCTGAATATGAAGGCTGAGCTGATTCTAGTTTTTCTGTTTTCTTTATTTGCCATGGCTAGGGAAGAAAAGGGAACACAGCCTGTAGATATTAGTGCAATATTTTGTGGAGATGGAAAGACTGAGTGAGTGGCTGCCTTTGGATGTGAAGAGCTTGTGTTTCTGTAGATTGCATCCTTCAAGTTGGGAGAGACAAAACAAGTTTGATAATCAAAAGGCATGGCAGGCAATGGCAAAAAAAGGGTTTCAAAACATCAGGTACATGTAGCTATAACATAGTCCTGACTTTTGTTCCCTAAACAGTTTTCCTCCGAGCTGAGAGGATTCTAAGATGAAACCCTCATGCCTTTTGTGTGAGTAGTTTGCATCTAGTCATGCTCTCGTAAACCTGCTGTTCTGCAACAGCTGCGTAATGTGCAAAATACTGGGCTTACAAAAGATGGAGGAAGCGCAATTTTGGTATTTCTTGATGGCCATGAATGGTGCATATCTTGTGCTGTGATTTAAGCTATGGAAAGATTCCAAGTGGTGTTGAACTACTGACTGGATAGCTGAATATATCTTGAAAAAACCAAACTCTTCCTTCTGAAGTTTGGAAGAATAATGCTTGTTATACTTGGTTTATACATGCTGTAAAACTCTTGTTTATCAGCAGACAGTTTATGATTTATTCCATGAGCGTTAGGCTATACTTTCAAGGTGAAAGTCCTGCTTGGGTTTTAGGAAATTTATTTGCTATGAGGGTGGTCAAATATGTGAATAGGTTCTCAATGGTTGCGCAAAATCCATCTTAGAAATTTTCATCTTTAGAACTTGACTTGACATCACCCTGAAAAATCTGCACTAAATTGAAAGCTGACTCTAACTTTGAAGTTGACCCTGCTTTGAACCCCTAGAAGCAGATTACCTCCACAGGTGCCTTCCAACCCAAATTATTCAGCGATTCTATGACACAGTTTGCATATTATGATAAAATTATATTTTTCCCCTCCTAATTTTATGTCTTGTGTAAGAAAAATTGGAAAGTATTCCCCTCAACACACTTAGAGCCTACTTTATGTCTTCATTTGCTTAGGAGGTTTCTGACAGGAGAAGTAAGATGCACCTTTAGCACCAGAGTTATACATTTTGTCTGCTTAAAATTTACTATTCCTCCAGCTCACATATATCTCCCTCTGACATGAGTGGGAATGTTATCCTCAGTGGAGATACCTTATTATGCTGACTGATATACTGGTTATCAGTGCACTAGGGGCTAGAGTCTTCCTTCAGCTACATCTGAAAATAGGATTTCAGAGAATGCTGGTGGTCAGTAGTGAGAATCTTGCCTTTTTTCAGCCCATCTCTTAATCCTATCCATAAAAAGCCTCTAAATGTTGGCTCTTGCACCTATGAATGTAAATGACAAAAGGAGACAGATCCACTGTGTAGTGAAAGGCACCAGCTGATGTAAATAAATCATTAAATCTTCACTGGGTATTGCAAATAAGACAGTTTTGTACATAACTGTAAATTAGCTAAGGGGAAACCAAAACTGTAATAGCTTAAGGTATTTTCTTGAATTGCATATTACTCTTTTTTTGTTTTGTTTGAAGTCTGTTTGATGTATAAACATAGACATATGAAGAAACTATTAAACTGGATTGCTGGAAACTCCCACATTTCTGGTTATTCATTGTAATGTTTCTGCTACATTATTCACAGAGGGAATATTGCATTACAGACTTTCATGTCTCATTTGAACAGGTGCCTTCTTAAGAAACATTCTGAATGAGAGTTACAGACTAATACAGTGTATTTACATTTATACCTATGTTTGCCTTGGTGTCAGCATCACATCTTCATTATAAATTTTACCGGTGGGAAGCTGAAACAACGTAAAAGCAAAATGAAAGTATTTTCAGAACAGGCTAGAACATTTCCTGCAGAACAGGTTGTTTACACTCTAGTAATGACTATAAAATACATATCTCTGGGAGACCATGACAAGCTTTAACATGTTTCTTTCTCCAGTTTAGCTGCAGAATAAAAGGACCATTTAACATACTGTCACTTCTGTCAGAGCCTGGAAAACACTAAGTGTTGCGATAGACTGGGACGAGCCAGCATTGTGTAAGCAGGACACTTTCTGTCACAGGACAGCCATGAAAAATTAGTTGCTTGGCTGTCATTGCACCATGTCACTGCAGTTAATGACACTATTCTTGCTTATCCAGCCAGACATTTACGGTTTAGCTTTAGTCACTGGACAAAGCAAGCTAAAATCACACTATTTCTGCCCCAAAGTGCCAAAACTAATTTTTATTGCTCACTGTTGCTTTAATGACAGTACACCTCACTGCTTCTAACTCATGTGTCACAATTTAAAAGTTCTTAATAGAGCAAGTATTCTGATCTTCCTCCTGTCGCTGGTGGGATCAACTCCTATAGAGTCATCTTCATTTTAAGCAGATTAGCATTAAGGGGAATATTAAAAGAAAAAATCTGAATCCTTTTACGATACCAAGGCCACAATAAAGTTCTAGGAAGTACTAGTTTCCTCAAAGAGACTTAGTGTCTCCTGCAACACAAAACAGTTTATAATTGGGTGGAGCAACCAAGTTGTTTATGGTCCGGGGCTTCAGGATCCTGCTTCCCAAATGGGCACAAATCTGTCACAAAAAGCACTAATTACTGAGTACCAGCGCCACTGAGTCTGGGCCGTGAGGGATGATTGTTTTCAGATCTACAATCTACAGATCTGCACCATTTGGGCAACCAGTGTCCAGCAGTCTACTAACATAGTGTGGAACCCTTTTGAGAGTGTTTTGCACATTCATTCCCAACTCTTAGGCTTATCCCCTCAGAAAACCTTCTCAGAATGTCTCTCTGGAGATTGGTGCTGCATTTTTTGTGGATCCTGCCCAAATAAGTGCAGAAAGCACAGTAATCTCCTGCACACACAAATTTTAGGAAGGCAGAAAAGGTTTAAAACCTTTGGGAAAACAACTGAACTCCCTCACACAGTCTGCTCTCTGAAATAATCAAGGACTCTGTGTACTCCAAAGTCTTGTTGTGGATTCTCCTGCCTATTTTTCAGTAAATGCTTCCTCTGTTGCTCATCAGCTTCTTGCACAGAAGACCAATTAATGGTGACCACTGCTGCATTCAGGAATTGCAAAGGATGGTCCCAGTCTTCAGCTGTGTTGGTTTTCCTGTGCAGTGCCCTTCCTGTTAGGCAGGGTGGGTGAAGAAGATTTGGGAACATGGATGTGGAAGTGGGGATCCTCACATGGGACAGACATGTCCTCACATGACAGAAAGTCATGCAGGCTGTGGTGGAGCTGCCCGCACAAGACTCTCTGCTAGTTTATCTCCAGGTGAGATGTCCTTCCTCCTTTTCTATCTTAGCCTGTGTTACAACCTGAGCTGTGGGTATCTTGGATCCCCGTGTTCCTCATGCAGGACAGAAGAGTCTGAGGTGTATGTGTACACCTACCCACATGTCTACATCAGTTTTTACTCCCAAATATAAAATACAAGCATAGATGACATCAACAGACAAAATGTATGTGAGAATGTATAGTTCCTTTTCCTCTAACCTTTCTGCTTTTTGTTATTTGTCATGTTATTTGTTACTGTGCTTTCCAATCTGTAGCATGTTTTTCATGTAGTTTCTCTCCCTGTGAACAAATTAGCAACAGTCAAGATCTGAAATAGAAGAGAAAAACCTCAAGTACTTTTTGCATCTTGAAGTTTTGAAAATTATACAGATCAGTGTGACAGAACAGAGTTCCCCCAGCACCAGTTAACTAAAGATCTAGTAAATTTGTTAAGTTCTTATGGTTTAAGCATTATTCCCACAACAGTTTTTTGGTTTTATTTTTTTGAGCAACTTGCCTAAAAAAGCCCTAGGAATGCATGACCAGCTGTGCTGAGCAAGGAGTGAAGGGTTTTCATCAAAAAAAAGGGCAGCTCTTTAGGGACATTATGTAAAGTTTGGAGTTGTGTCTAGCAATCCTCTGGATTGGAAGGAAACTGTGGTGTGGGGACTTCTTGGGCAGGAGGTTATATTTAAAGATTTGTGACCGATAGCTCTAAATGAATGGGTCTTACACAAATGTACCTAATCACTCTTGGATCTGTTTATTTTAATCTGCAACATCTTGTTTCACAAGTTAGATATGTTGAGTGGAAAATTTTTTTTTCTCTTATAAAACATCTACTTGTAAGTTTTCTTCAATGCCCTACAGTCCTTATGTTGCAAAGAAAAGAAGTAATTAGTCTCCATGCATTTTCCTTGTGACATTCATTATCCTACTCCCCTATATTCTTCTATAAATTTTATCTTTGCCAGCTAAGAATCCTGACCCATTTAATCTCTACTGGTATCTTCATACCTTGTTGTCATTATGTCATTTTCCTAGACCTATTACATTGTTTTTGGCTCAGAGGCCCAGATAAACAAATGATAATCCAGATCTAGATGTAAACTACATTTCCACAGTGCCAGATGCTGCTGCCTCTTTTGTTGTCTATGCAGTATGTAACAATATACTTTCATTTAGTATAACACACTCTATAATTTGGAAATTTCAAGATCTCTGAAATGCTCATGGGAACAGAGGCTCTCTGTTCTCTAAATAAGCTTTCATTTTTGATAGTAAGAGTATGCAAAAATTATGTCAAAAATACATTGCTTAGGGGTGTTTCTGTATTTCCAGGACCAAGTATATTACTTGGAGGTGTCATATTTCTGTAGCAGAACTCATCTGCTGGACACAGCCTTCATTTCCCTGCCTCTGATGGGATGGAAGCCTGGCCACAGAGGCTTTGTGCCCCAGCCATGCTCTGCGTGGCTGAGGATCAGGGATTTCAAGTTCAGACACACACTTCTCCTGGAAGATCCTAATTTCCTTGAGAAGGGTGGTAAGCATGTAATTTGCACAGCTACCTCCAGATGGTGATTTATCACTCCCCTCCTTTCAATTAGGCTGGTTTTACACCTGATTAAAGCACTATGAGAAATTTAATGATCAGCTTTGTATGCTGGCTCCAGATGATTTGCAAAGGCATCACATGAACTTTTTTGATGCTCTGTTGTATAAACGCCTTAATTAACAGTGACAAAAGAAAAACCCACAACAAAATGGGATTAATGTTTCTCTTTAGTTGGCCAGTTTTTTAACAGGACACAATTGCTTTTGGCAGGCAATAAGTAAAGTTGTCCATGAATTAGCTTTTTCATTGCTATTTTTCAAGGAAATTTTGTGCCTACTTCACCTACCCTGAAAATATGACCCTAGGAGTAAATATCGTCTTTGTACTATACCTTTTCTTTGCTCTGAACTTCTTTCTGAAAAGCTTTGCATGGTTTTTGAGTCAGCATGCAAGTCCTTAAAATTCTTTATCCCCACAGTTCATAGCGCTGGGATAGCCTTACATCGACCTTACTATTATTTCTGCTTCAGAAGCTCCTTGTGCTTTTTAAAGTCAGGAGAATCTGTCCAGGATATTCTTCCATTCAAAGAATAGTAGGAAAGATTCCTCTGCTTAACCTTGTTATAAATATATAGCAACATCATGATTGGTAGTGCCAACACTGACCTAAGCTCAGGGATACTTCACTGAAACTGAAAGCAGTTCTTTCACAGAAGTTTTTCCCAGAGAACATAAAGAGCCCCGGCTATAAAAAGGAGACAACATTCCTCCTCTCTGCTCACAGAGTAGTAGATAAGTGGTGGAGCTTGGGCAAGCAAGAATTTTCTTGTGTGAAGTTCACACCTGACTCTTAACAGAAGATAGATAAATAGCCTTGTCCTACTGTGAAGACTAGGCTGCCTTGAAAAGCATCCCGGTACACATACTTGTGCTAAATTCCATTTTAGAGGAGTAGAGTCAGTGAGTTGCTGGAAACTTGGCTGAAAGTCTCTGTGCAAGACCCTCACCAGGTGTGACTGAACCCCATTCCACTGAAGTGTCTTGTAAGGCATGTTCTCCCCACAAAGCCATATAGTAGGAATTCAGGATATTGTACCTCTCAAGCTCCTTTTTCTTCAGAAAGGAAAACAACAAAATTTTAAGCATTAGTGGAAAATCAGTGTGTCAAGAAAAAAAAATTATTTCTTATGTTCCTCAGACCAAGAAACCAGCTTGGTGGATTCCCAAGATCCAGTTCTGTGGCTGGGGGTCTCTGAAAAGTCACATCATATGGAAACTGCTTAAGTCACTTGGAAAAGGTAAGTTAAACCTTTGGGTTCTCTTGGTCTAAAGTGCTCTGCTTGGTACTCATAGTTTGGAAAGCAGGTGCTTGAATAGTCCTCCTTTCAAATGGCAAAGAAAAGAGATGAATCACTTGAATTTCAGTTCAAGTTCCAATGAGAGTTCACGTCCCTGCATAAAGCACATAACAAATGAAGAGGTAGGAGGTAAATCCTGAATGAAATCAAAGTTTTTAATCTCATAGTAAAACTGCTAAATATTCAGGTTCTCACATTGAAAAGGGACATTGGTGTGGTCACCTCTGAATCTGGAGGTGGATTTTTGAAGGAGAGCCCTGTGAAGAAAAAAGGATAGTATTTGTTGTGTAGTCTGATGGTTTAGTTGCACTCTAAAAAGTTGAATTGGTCCCATTGGTGAAATTAGAGGAGAAACATAAATTTTACTAATTTTGACAGAAGTAATTTTTAAGATGGTATCTGTAGTCTGTGTGTTCTTGGTGTTTCTGCTCTTCAAAGCAGAGGTGCTCAGCTTCCAGAAAGTTGGAAGGTGCAGGGATTTTAGGTATAAGTGACAGGTGAATTTACGCCCCCAGCTCCTCAAGCAGCTCCTTGGTTTTTCCTGGTGCTCCAGTCAGGTGCAATTAATAACTGAACTTAGCCATGGCATTTCAAGCAATACACTATTATTTAGAGTGGGGGATATTGAAAATATGTCCAGCTTAATTGGATGGAAATGGAAAAGAGGAAAGCCACCCTAGAGCTACCTCCTGTGAGACAGACCTGGCATGCAGACAAGCGGGGGATCAAAAGCCTGTTGCACAACGTAATGAGTAAATAGATGACAAACACAACATTATCTCTGGTGGACCTTTAGAGGGGAAGGCAGGCAACACGAGGAACACTGTGTGTATTTCAGATGACCTTTTGTTGAAAATGTCAGTTAGAAGACTGTACTGAATTTTTAAAGAGGGTAATAAATAACTGGGCTGAATACGGAAAGGTTTAATTCTCAGGGAAGAACCAAAGTGAAGATGCAGGGAGGCTGGACACCTGGCACTACACATAATTTAAAACTTAGCTGAATTAATAATAGCCAGTGTAGTGACAGCATTTTTGGTGCTGGGTGAAAACAAAAGCATCTAATGACAATGACTAGAGCTAACAATAGTGAAGGAAATCTGTGGTGAGCTAGCAGAGTTGTTAAAGAAGAGTCCCTGTCAGGCTGCTACCAGACCTTGTCATAAGACCGCTGCCTGCAGCAGGTGCCCTTCATCTACACTCCAGCCCTGGATGGGGATGTCCATGTGGCCTTGGAAGTCAAGCATTTTGGAAGAGATATGCTAAGCCTTTTCCATAAATAAATAGGAAGGTATTTAAGCATCTTCAATTTAATTTTTGTTGTGTTTTGTTTTGCATTTCATTTTTCAATTATATTTTTGCTCTTTCCTCTTGATTGGGTAAAACAACTTCTGATCAGAGCTAATTAGGCAGATGTTTAGAATACTGTAGCATCTCCTTTCTGAGAGTCTCAAAGTATTTTTCAAACACTAATGAATGAAATATCAAACAATGGCTGCAAGATTGCTTGCAGCAGCGTAGCATTGTCCCGAGGGTGCAGGCATGGAGGTAAAGATGAGGTATTTTTGAAAGTAGAGTTCTAAAATACTGATTTCATATCTTTGTGGTTAAGTAACACTTCTCTTGTTTTTTTCTTCTTTCAGTTTCTCAGCTATGGCTGGTTGCCTGTGATTGATATCTTTGCAACATGCCTGAAATGTCCTTGCAATGTGAAAAATTCTGAAGTAGCAGCTATGATCACTGCTGTTTGAATAAACAAATAAATAAATTTCTAAAACATAGGTTAAGGATAGGGAGTAGGACATTGTGACATTCAGAAGGTGAAAGTGTCTGGAGGCTTTTTTGCACTGAGAGCATTTTGCACACAAATAATCCCTCTTACAAATGCATCCTTAGTCCTCTGAAATGCTTGTGCTGAATAGGACTGTCCTCTGAAACAAACCAAATACACCCCACTTTTTTATTAATTACTTTAAACAGTCACAGCTGATAGGATTTCAAGGCTTAAGGGTGTCATAGTCATTGCTACTGTTAGCAATTGTCTCAGCTGTTAGGTAAGGTCAGGCTTTATTAGATTGCTGTTCCTTTTTCTAATAAACCAGACCACAGGGGAAGGACACTTTAAAAGTTGTGCTTGAGGGGTTCCTGCATTTTCCTGTGAAGGTGTTAATTTAAATGTACTTTCAACATAACATCTGCTTTCATTTAAAGTACATTTCAGACAGGGAAGCTTTGTAAGGCAGAGGCAGGATAGCACACAGATAGCAAGGAACTTCTATCCTGAAGTGATCAACATAGTTCAACTTGACAAACTACTGATTCTTAAACTTAATAATTCCTATCAGATACTGTAATTGGAATGTTTACATTTGTCTTCTTTTAGTTTTGGCCTGCAGTGTGGGGCTGAGCAGTTCCAGAAGGAGGCATGCTCAGACTGTATTTCAAGGACTTGAAAAGGACGATGGTAGTCTTGAAACATTATTTGTAGTGCAAATGCTTTGGCAAAACCACAAACAAGGCACAGACAGACATTTATGTCAAATTCTCCCTGCTGTTTCCTGGGAGAATTTGAAAATTCTCTGTAAAAAAGTCAAGTTAGAATATGAAATGTTGTTTCTTACCTTTGAAATGGAAAAATAGATGCAAATTAGACAGAGATTTGTTAATGACATCCATAGTTTTAAGCAAATATTTTGCTACAATCTGAGTTATTTACAAAATCAATGAAAGTGACATTTCTACAGAAATCATTCTTCTTCTGTAAGGTAGGATTCACTTCAAATCTTTTCTGCTTCTTTCCTAAGGTGTATTTGACTCCTAATTTGTTGGGGGCATTAGGGTTGTTGCTGCTTAGCTTTCTGTGACCCTCACCAGTGTTCCTCTGCTTCTGCTGCAGATGAAGCAGCTGTAATCCCAGATTCACAGAATACTCTGAGCTGGAAGGGTCATCGAGGGCAGCTCTTAAGTAAATGGGGAACCCACAACCTTGGTGTTATTAGCACCATGCTCTAAGCAACTTCACTAATTTCAGGGTAATTATTTTTATTTTCAGTTTTACTCTTTCACCAATCTACTGATGCAGACTAGTAGTATTATGGGTTAACTGAGAACCTGTCCCTTAAGTAACGTTGATAGCAGCTTGTAATAAGCACTTCTTCTACCTTCTGCAGCAATGCATTCCTCTGCACTGCAGAAACAGACTAGATGTTATGTGGACTCATCCTGTGGGAAGGACACAATCAGTGGCAAATGAAAACAAGCAAAGTTTTTTGAAATACCTGTTTTTCTAAGGCTGCTGTCTTTGATTACTCACCTTTTACATAGGCACTTGATCTAAAATCCCCTTAGTCTATGTGCAGTTAGATGGTTTGAGGGCATTTTTTCAGTTTGCAGGTTTTCCTTTAAAAAGATCTGTAGCTGACTGGCATCCACTGTTAATTAGCTTTATGACAGCATTCTTGATTTAGTCTCCAGTTCAAGCAAATTCAAGCAGAGAAAAAAAAAAAGAGAACAGGCTGCTCTTCACAACTGCAAACTGTTATTTCTGAAATCTGCAGGACTGCATACTTTATGACTTGGGGGCAGGGGAACCACACCAGAGATCCTATTATCCCAGCAGAACAAAGGAAAATATGGTGCATGGACTGACTTGAGGATCCCAAGCCATTTAGCCACCTATAATTTAGTGTTGTCTTTGGGTGCAACAGCTGTCTGCTGACAGTGCCAGCAATGTTATGCCTCCCACAGCCTTGGCACCAGCCTGCCTAGAGCTTCTTTAAAGATCTCTGCATTGTGGCCCAATGCAAGAGGTAGACAGACCCTGAGTAAATTGCTCAGCTGGATCATTGTGTTCATGTTCTGTACTTGACAAATTCAAGTGCCTGAAGATATGACATGACTCATCACACAATTTGTTTTTGCAAAAGATCATTAGTCTCGGTCCCTTCTCCATACAGTGTGCATACTTCATATTTGAGCTAGAAAGCAAGAAAACACCTGTAAAAGACAATGTAGGCACTATCAATGAAGTAATTTTTTTCCACAGACATTTGGAAATGTAACTTTTCATGTCTGGTGCCATTATTGCATTAAAATAATAAATCAAGAGGCTGTGAAAATAACAGTGGGAAGAACCTGTTGAAACTGCTTTCTTAACAGTGAAGAATTAATTCACCAATTCACCTCGGTGCAGAAATCACAGGATGAGATTTTTATGGTCTTTATTATGAAAGTCAAGCTGGTGGATTATTTTAATCCATTCTGGTCTTAACATTTTGAAATAAATTTAATGAAAATTTAGGGAATATTTGGGTCTCTTTCCCAACAAAGAATGGGAGCAGTGATAATTCTGTTCTTCTTAAGGGGTAAAGCAATATGGCCCAACGGAAATCTTCTTACATTTATAAATGTGAAGGTTCATGACAAAAGCTTTCATGAGTTCGGGTTAAGACCAGAGCATAAGAAATGGATGAAATTTAACATTAAGATTCAGTCAGAAATCACATTTGTACAAGTGACCAGCCTGAACTATGAAGCAGCATTGTACAAAATTCTGCTTGAACTAAGAAACACTGATGGAATAAATTAATTTATTAAAAACTCCCACCAAAACAGAAAGAAGAATTAAGTTCATGGAATAATATATGCTAAAATTAATTTATCCAGATCTGGCAGTGATATGACCCATTTTATTAATAATTTAATTTCCTGTAATTGTTTAACCTTATTTGAATCAACCATGATTAGCCCTATTTAATCTTATTTTGCATTGATTACTGTTACTGCTCCTCTAATCATCCATAGCTTTGGCTATTTGTATATTTTGTTTCTAAAATTTTTCATATAGGTAACAAGGAATTACAAAAGTTGGAGGAGGTAGAATGCCAGGGAATAATAAAAAATGCCTTAAATTCATATCTGCTAATGTTCCTGTTTAAATTCCAAGTGAAGGGAGGAGCTGTCATTTCAAGCAACTGTTCAACGATCAGGATGAACACCAGTTTAAATAAAATTGTAAAAAATAAATGAAAGAATATTTACTGAATGAGGTGCAAGAATTACTTTGGGATAAATTTGGAAATAAGCATTTGAGTATGGGTTCTAGAGCAGTTCTGGAGTTTGCAAGTGTCTAAAATTTAACTTGGTTTGAGCACAACACAAATTCCTGTTTAAATCTAATGTGTGATGTCTGGATATCATTTTAGTAGCCCCATAATCTAGTGGCTTAAAAATTATTTTCAAACAGATGCCTTTATTGCTACTGCTTGCACACTGCAATTTTCTGTTTATTTAGATCTTCTTCTTCTTCTTCTTCTTCTTCTTCTTCTTCTTCTTCTTCTTCTTCTTCTTCTTCTTCTTCTTCTTCTTCTTCTTCTTCTTCTTCTTCACTGCATCCACTTAAAATCTGTTTGAGGTCCACATAAAATGTGTTTGGGATCTCCCGATCCAGACAACTTTGCCAGATTCTCTGTCTGCAGATCAGGGATTGCAGGGCATTAGGAGCCACCAGCTCCCTGACTTTTTGTGGCTTTGGCATAGGGAGGAGCAGTGAGGGGTGGTGAGATACAAAGATTGTGATTAAAAAGTTGATTGGAAAATGTATAAATTAGCATAATGAGTCCTTATGCAGCAGGCAGGGTGTTTAGAAGGAGGACACACATTTCAGATATTCTCTGCTGGTATATTTTTGTTTTCTTCTACACAAGAGGAAAGACAGGGAGAACTTTAAAGGACATGATTAATTGCCAGTTACATGAATGGTATTATCCTGATCTTAATTTTTCATACACAATTATATAATCTATGATAACCTATAATTAAGTGACAAAAGAAAAGGTAGTCGTTACTGGGACTCTGGAGATATTCTTCCCTTGAATGATTGTTTCTTTAAAATTCTTACTATTAAAATTTTACTATTACTGATTAAAGTTTTTTAAATCTTAATGGACTTAAAAGGAAATGAATGAATGAAGAAAAAACCATGATGCCTCAGCCTTTTTTCCTCAAACTAAAAGTGAGTGAAAATGCGGTAAACAAGGAGTAAGAATTTCCCAAAGACTGTATCAGCAGTAGAATATCATTAGACATAAAATATCTTTAAATACCCCTTCTTAGTAGAACTCCAGGAAATCTGGAGTACAATGGACTTCTTAAATGAGTGGAGAGGTGAAGAGACAGACTGTTTGGATCATGCTGAGGGATGCCTCACATTGCACATCATTCCACATGGTTCAACAATTTGTGGGCCAGTTGTATATGAGGCAGGATTTTTCTCCTTTTTTGTGACTTAGACTGAAAGTTGCAGCCTGCCTATAGGGGAAATAAAAGAACTTGCACAACTGCAGGAAGACAAAGGGAAAATGGAGTGAATTTTAATTCATTGCTCCAGTCATCGCATTTCCCTCGAGCAGGCAAGAAGGGAAATGGAAAGTGCTGCCCCTCTTTCTTAGCGTGGACACTGTGGGAAGTAATTTTGCCCACTTACAACCAAGCAACAGCTCAAGAAGACTTTATCCTGTTGCTCCTCTTTATCCATTCAGCGCCAAGTGTCTAATTGGCCTTGGCCTGAAAACTGGAGTTGCACTCTACTAGAAATTTTTTTCACTTCTGGTACTTAAGATGATATATTTGTAATCCAGGTATGCTTCTGAAACTCTTAGAGTCAGTTGCAGGTGTTTCAAGAACAGTGTAGGCAGAATAGACTTGATAAAAAGGGATAAATTCCCAAGAAGTACCTGCTGCTATTTCTTGATTTACTCTGAAGAATTTTCCTCCCAGATTGCAAAATTTGTCTGCAGCTGGATCATGGTGTATTCTCACTGGAGCAGGATCATAGAATTACAGAACGGTACAGATTGGAAGAGATCTTTAAGACCACTTGCTTCCAACTGCTCTGCCATGGGCAGGGAAGCCTCTCACCAGCCCACGTGGCTCAAAGCCCTATACAACCTGGCCTTGGGCACTTCCAGGGATGGGGCAGCCACAGCTTCTCTGGATAACCTGTTCCAGTGCCTCATCATCCTCACAGTAAAGAATTTCTTCCTAATATCCAATCTAAACCCATCATATTTCAGTTTAAAGCCATTTACCCTTGTCCTGTCACTATATACTCTTATAGAAACTCCATTTCCATATTTTTTGATAAACACATTTCTAACTAGAAGCTCTATTTATCTCCTAACAGTCACAGAAACATCTAAACAATAGCTGCCAAAAGAGAAAGACATTGTGGATCTCTTCTTCTTACAGACTTGAACTCCAGATTTTCCATTAGCAATTGGATTCTCAATTACTAATTGAATTTACAATAAAGATGTCAGACACAGAGGCTTGCATGTCTATGTTCAGTTATTTCCTTCTGTAATTTTCAGGAGCAAAACTTTTCCATCCAATGGTTATCTTATACCTTGAAAGTTATATATATATGAACCTTGTGAAGATACAGAACATTCTTTGTGGGTGCCTAAGACATCTCTTCTGTGGGAGCACAAGTGGTGCAAGTTCTGTTTCACTGCAAATGCTTTTAAAAAGATGTTCCTCCTGGATGAAGGAGTATCATTTTATGTTATATTTTTCTGAGAAAAATAAATAATTTCAAGCCAGTTAAAATTTTATTTTTAAATTACATTGAGACTGTCTCTAAAGGACTGGATTTAAAATATATGTACTCATTCAGGCTTATCTTTTTGCTATCTCCTTTTACATTAGTTGAACCACTTGATATCAATTGATATTTCACTGATTTGTTGCTACAAAGCAGGGAGCTAGGAGACTTTTCTGGAGAGATGGATTATGCAATAAAGATCAATCTTTCTTTAAAGACTGGAAACAGGCTGAAAACTTGAAACTTATTGTTTCTTTTGTATAGTTCTGCTTCAGTGAACAGCTAATACCTGTTAAATAACTCTCAAGAATATGTGACAGAGATAATATCCTAAAAATGGCAACTTTGAACAGGAATGTGGTTGCAGTGGAATGTAGTTAGGCCTTAGACAGTTGTAAGAATATCTGCTAGGCTAGATTAAAGCTGTGGACTTCTATGAATGCATCACAATCCAATTTGCAAAAATACATTTTGTTCCAAGGTTGGTCATGTAGATTGCCTGAACTGTATTAACATCAATTCTCTTAATGGTCACAGGAAAAAGATTGTACCATTTATTTCTGCTCTGTTCTGTAGGAGCATTTGACTGCCTTGGTCCAGAAACCACAGCTTTTTCCATTTGACAAGTGAGGAAGTACAGGTCCTTGACTGTTCCCAATGTCCCTGTTGAGTGCAAGATACAGCACTGTGAGTAAAACCAGGAATGTATATCCTGCTGCTTCAGTTTCACTTAATGAGCTTTTGTGCAAATTTGCTCCAGCTAAGTGTCTCTGTAAAGCAGAAGTGAGCAAGAAAATTCCGTATGAACAGTAAAACATTTTTGTTCTCACGTATTTCGTTCATGAGAAAGCATCTATTTGTAACAATATTTTTTTTGTATAAAGGAAGAGTAAGTAAGCTCCAAAAGCTTTAACCTCTCTTTCTCCAAAAAGAGGGTGAAGCAATCTTATTTCTATCACTTTCTGGGTCTGTTTCAACATAATTTACTGCTGTATTTGATAGCTAGTACAGTAGTATTCTATAGTAGTATAGTATCTAAGTATCTACTAAAAATATATGTGAAAAATCTATAAATTACTTACAATTTGAAGTTCCATCTTTAAAAGCAACGTGGAAGCCATAATTTGAATGGAAAGTTAATGGCCTATTTTCCCACATTTTCTATTTTGTGACACTAAGGATCTTACTGGTGCTACTCTTATTTTCTCCTTCAAAGTTTACTGATAGTTTTTACAAAGTTTGATTGTTTGTTTGTCTTAAGTAATCATATTTTTTACAGCAGAGGGAAATATAATTTCTTCACACTGAGGTATAGGTTTTAGTTGGATCAATTTTCTTCACAGTGGCTTGTACGGCTCTGTATTTTGGATTGGTGACCAAAACAATGTTGACAACAAACTGATGTTTTAGTTATTGCTGATCAGTGCTTACACAGCAGCAAGGCCCCTTTTGAGCTCCTTATGCTGTGAGGAGGCTGAGAGCTCAAAAGAAGCTGTGAACAGGTGGAACAGCTGACCCCACTTGGCCAAAGGGACATTGCATACCATTCAATGTCATGCTCAGTGATAAAAATATTCAGGGAAAGAAGGAAAAGGAGCAACATCCAGAGAGATGCTGTTTTCAAAAGCCACTGAAGTGATAGAGTCCTGCTTTCCTGGGGATGGGAAGGCTGAACACCTGCCTGCCATGGGGAGTGGTAATTGAATTTCTTGTTTTGCTTTGCTTGTGAGTCCAATATTCACTTTCTCAGTTAAACTCTCTGTATCTCAACCCACAAGTTGCCATACTTTTACCCTTTCATCCCCCATACCACTGCAGGGAAGTGAATGAGTTGTGTGGGCCTGAGCTGCCACCTGTGGTTCACCCACAACAAGTGCCTACTTAGAGCAGAACAGCACTGAACTCGTATATAACCAGCAGAGATGAAAGAGTGTTTCATAGAAGTAAAAGCCTTGCCCTTCTTCCTAGAAACCTGTGGTGTATGAGTTGCAGATGTCACTGTGGTCCTCTGAAGATTTTATTCCAAGCAAAACTTTGTGGAAGAATAATTTCTTAAGGCAAATTATGCTGCTGGAAGTCTAAATATTGCAGGGTAATGAGAGAAGTTCTCTGCAAAACTGCCAAATTCTCTAGCTCTTTTTTTCATTCTGAGACAAAAGAAGAGTTACTGTTCCTCTCAAAGCCTTGGTTGTGCAGCTGGAGGTGAGGGATTATACAGGTGCAGAAATAAGTAGATAAAAAGCTGAATACAACTTCACTGAAACATGACTAAAACAGTGACAGAGACATTTCACAGGTTGCAAGTGACCCATGCTGTTTTGAAGGCATGACACTGGAGTTCATTCTGACTTCACATTCTTGCAAAAGCTGAAAGAAAAGGAGGAAATTTCCTTCAAGCAGTTTTGATCTGTTTGAGCAGTTCAAGTGACTGAAAGCTCTGTGATGAAAGGTGAAATTGTCAAAGATTATTCAAGAAGTTTAGGGACAGGTAGAAAAAGTAAAGGGTTGACCAGGATGACAGAAGTCATGGAAGGATAGTGGGGCCATCACAAATGAACTAGACCCCTTTTCTGTTTTCTCTCCTTTTCATTGCCCTGTTATGATGAGGTCAATGAAGATTACTTCTTCACTTACACCTTCAGAATTATTTGTATTTTAAAAATGAAGCTATCTCTTTATTAAGAAATCTATGTCTTATGTAGCATCTGATAGCATCCCAGCACATGCAGACAGACTGACATATTTTTCCACTTTTTTTTATTTCACAATATGTGCTGTCCTTGCCGAGTTGTTTATTGCATCTCTTTAAAGTGGATTTTGTTGCTGAAGTGTTTTTGTGGAACCTATTGACAACTGAAAAGAACTAGAGGAATTAAAAAGTTATTAACTCATCAATAAAAAATGGTTTTGCTCTTTCCTGGCCACTTTACTGCTACAGCATGGTAGCTCTTTAGTTTTCTTTGTTTGTTGTTTTCTTTTCCTGTACTATTTGAGTATGCAATTCTCTGAATCATTTTCATTTGTACCACTGCTGATTGAAGAGCAATGGTACAACCTTCCTTTGTCAGCTTCAGGTTCTTTTCGTGGTTCATGGTTTCGACTTTTTTCTAGGTTCTCATGCTCTTGTTTGAGTCATTGAGACAAGTAGTTTAATTAATTTATTTAGCTGCTATCAGGCTACTGGCAGCATGGCCCTGCTTCTCTTGCCAGTCTGAATTTAGCACCCTGTTCTTATTCTCCACTTATAAATGCCACAGGTTTAGACCTTCCTTCCTTCCTTCCTTCCTTCCTTCCTTCCTTCCTTCCTTCCTTCCTTCCTTCCTTCCTTCCTTCCTTCCTTCCTTCCTTCCTTCCTTCCTTCCTTCCTTCCTTCCTTCCTTCCTTCCTTCCTTCCTTCCTT
This sequence comes from Passer domesticus, assembly GCF_036417665.1. Taxonomy (NCBI): domain Eukaryota; kingdom Metazoa; phylum Chordata; class Aves; order Passeriformes; family Passeridae; genus Passer; species Passer domesticus. The sequence continues at coordinate 108,136,767 of NC_087474.1, read as the reverse complement.
CCTTCCTTCCTTCCTTCCTTCCTTCCTTCCTTCCTTCCTTCCTTCCTTCCTTCCTTCCTTCCTTCCTTCCTTCCTTCCTTCCTTCCTTCCTTCCTTCCTTCCTTCCTTCCTTCCTTCCTTCCTTCCTTCCTTCCTTCCTTCCTTCCTTCCTTCCTTCCTTCCTTCCTTCCTTCCTTCCTTCCTTCCTTCCTTCCTTCCTTCCTTCCTTCCTTCCTTCCTTCCTTCCTTCCTTCCTTCCTTCCTTCCTTCCTTCCTTCCTTCCTTCCTTCCTTCCTTCCTTCCTTCCTTCCTTCCTTCCTTCCTTCCTTCCTTCCTTCCTTCCTTCCTTCCTTCCTTCCTTCCTTCCTTCCTTCCTTCCTTCCTTCCTTCCTTCCTTCCTTCCTTCCTTCCTTCCTTCCTTCCTTCCTTCCTTCCTTCCTTCCTTCCTTCCTTCCTTCCTTCCTTCCTTCCTTCCTTCCTTCCTTCCTTCCTTCCTTCCTTCCTTCCTTCCTTCCTTCCTTCCTTCCTTCCTTCCTTCCTTCCTTCCTTCCTTCCTTCCTTCCTTCCTTCCTTCCTTCCTTCCTTCCTTCCTTCCTTCCTTCCTTCCTTCCTTCCTTCCTTCCTTCCTTCCTTCCTTCCTTCCTTCCTTCCTTCCTTCCTTCCTTCCCTCCCTCCCTCCCTCCCTCCCTCCCTCCCTCCCTCCCTCCCTCCCTCCCTCCCTCCCTCCCTCCCTCCCTCCCTCCCTCCCTCCCTCCCTCTTACTATTTTTCCTTTGCCATCATCCCTCTGAAGCTCACTGAATGTATCTATTCCATTGCCAACAAACACACTCTGTCTGTGAATCCTCAGTTACTCACTGTAATTATTATAATAATAATGACATAAAAAGCCAAAACATGTTTCCCTGAAACACATATATTTCTCTCTGGCTGTGTAAGGGACTAATTATTAACTATTCACTCTGGCTTTCTGCAAATTTAGTAACTTTTTTTTTTTTGGCATCACTATTAGATTTGATTTTTTCTACTCTCTTTCAAAATCTCTAGTTATGCAACTACTAGAGATGAAGAGGACTGTGGTTACCAACCTTTGTCCCCAAGATATCTGTGTTCACATTATCAAAATGTCCTTGTTCCATTTATCATCTCAAGTAACACTTAAAATTTTCTACTTTGTGAAAAAAACCCCCTCAAACAACTGATTTTGAAGTGTTTCTGTTTGAAATGTTTTAGTTTTGTTGTCAATTTTTACAAATAAAATAAATAAGGCATTTTTGAAAGAAAAGTAATTTCCTTGGAGAACAGGAATTTTGTTATCTGGGAGAAAGATAAATTTATACACAAGAAAATTCATCAATGAAGATATTTTGGAGCAATTTTAATTTTTAATACACTATTTGTCAAAACAGCAGTTACAGTGGCTGGGAAGGCAATGAAGAACACTATGGATATAGCTGCCATGGTGATAATGATGTTGTAAGCACTTAGATTCAATCTGACATGAGTAGGTAGAGAAATAGCTTTTTACTTTAATCAACAGCAAAAAGGAAGTGAAGAACTTATTGTTTTCTGATAGCCTTTGATTTAAGTAGATGTAATAAGACTTTCAGTGAAAGATAAAGAAAAATACTTCATCTTCTGCCAGTGTTACATATCTGTTAATAAATCAGACTGGAATGTATCTTTTGGAAGGGAATATATTACCATCTTTGATGAAGATTCCATTATTGTTCCTTGGTTAATTACTGTAATTGTTTAATTTTTCCTCTGTAAGAGATACAAATTTTAGATCAGTGGAGCTTTCAGAGGCCAGACAAAGTAATGCCCTGTCGGCAAAATATTCTAGGGATTTCTTTCAGTAATAATTTCATTGGGTTTAAATCAAGTGCTGTCATGGCTGAATGCATAAAATTATTCTGTGCTTACCCTGAACTGCAAAATTTAAATGTTTTTAAAACCAGTGGCTGGAGCAAGAGATTGGGAAACACGTCTGTAAAAGTGATGAACAGAAGCAGCAAGCCTCTTGCTTTCTGGCAAATGAAATTCTATTCCAAAATGAGGCATAACATATCAGACATAGCTTTATGCTTTCATTTTGAGAAATTTTGGACCTTTTCTTGGACTGCAATACCATCTTCAACACCAACATGAAAACTGCCTTCATTAGTATAATTCATTACATTTCCTGTAACAAAAGCTGTAGCTTTTTTTAGAGGTTTCCTTCATCATTAAGGCCTTGAACCTCATAAGTGCTGTAGATAGCAACACTATTTCTTTTTTTTTTTTTTTTTGTTTCTGCAAGGATGTGGTTTTAATTCCCCTACAACCACTGTTCCTTCATGTCCATTTGTTAGTGGGAAATAGTCACTGTCCATTGTACTTTTGTCAAATTGGCATCGTTATTTGGGCTGCTTCTGTTTCTCCCTCCCAAAAATGTATTTTTTCCTACCTCTCAGCTTCTGTCTCTGAAGCTTTTGTACTGCTTTATTGAGTGGCCAACTTTGCTTCTGAAAATAGCTTAATAATGATGGAACACTATCTATCTATCTGTCTGTCTATCATCTTCTGTCTATCCTTTCCTTTATTCATCTGACAAGTCACATATGTTGGTGATCTAAATGCTGACAGCTCATCAAACACATCTGAACCTCACCTCCTGATAAATTTTTTTAGGTGGCTATTGTTAATCTTCCTACTTTGTCCACATGTACAAATAGCTCTGTGGAACTGCATCCCGTGTCAAAGATATACAGAGAGTGCTGGCAGCTCTCTGTAGTTCAAGAATTCAGTCAGTCTTGTGGAGACAAAATTGTGAGGTTGTTAGTTAAATGTCATAGAGTCAAGTACTATTTCTTTTTAGTTGTTTTCAGGGTAGGTAGAGCTCACTCCCTGTAAATGAAGGCAAGAGGACTGGTCTCTGTAACAACCTCTGTTGAGAGACTCTGTTTGGATCAGATTCTGCTCAGGCATGTTCTTCTGGCTCTTCCAATTTCCCCTACAGCAGCACAGACGCTTGTAACCTTTCTAGGGGACCTAAAGCCATATTGGTGTAATAGCTCATTTCTTTATTAGGAAACTTGTGCAACCAGCTGAGAGCTATAGTTGGGAAAGACATTTTTCCTAGAACAAAAGGGTACTGTACAACAGGCATCTGTACACAGATCCAAAGGTCATGGGCTGAAAAACTAAGGAGAGATTTAAGCAAGCTGTGCATTAGCATGAAAGACATGTTGTTAGTTGTTTCTCTTGTCCTTATGGGTTGTCAATTTATGGCTTCCTCATGTCTTAGAAAATTATCAAGGTGCATTTCTTCTCCCTGTTGTTTGCTGCTGCCTGCTTAGCCTTAGGGGTGGGTGCAATTGTGTTTCAAGTATATGTAATTGTGGCTTTGGTAACTTGTCAAATTGTCTATAAAAGATGCCAAAGATAATACACAAATTTATTTTAAGACAGCTGAGGACACACTGAATCTTGATCTAAACTTTGAACATGTGCACATACATTTGAAATGTAGACAGCAAGAGGTGACCAGGGAATGGAGAAGAAGCAATGCTGGCTGAAGTGTGGGTACTGCCTTCCATATTGACAGCTAATTTGCTCCCATGAAAGTGTATATTTGAAAGTGTATTTCAAAAATCTGCTATTTACTCTCACCATTATGCTTTGCTAGACAAGCTGTCTCCTGAAGAGATGCTACTATTCCTTAAGGAAGCCATTGTATGGGCTGTTTAATTCCACACAGTAAATCCACTGCTCTTGTTGTGTATCTTTGCTCAAAAGAAGAGTCAAGTCCCCGTGATGTAAACAAGGCCCAAAATCCCATAAAAAACACACACAGTGGTCAGTCTATCACTAAGTATTAAAACTAATTAATACACTCTGTTTATTGTAGACTTGGTTTTTCTACCTTTAACTTCTTTCTTGCAGGATAATCCATGTTTGGGTTTTGACACAGTTGTTTTCTTCCCTCCCTGGAATATCATCAGCCCATTCCTTACCTTCTCTTTCCTTAACCTCCCCCTCAGAAATAGAAGCTGGCTGCATTCTGGCCTCTGTTTCCAGATACAGACTTCTTTTGGCCAGCTAATAATATTGTTTTCCTTTAATTTAATGTACTAATTCATTTAAAGAACAAATTTTTTCAGCTGCAGAGACCTGCTGATGTGTTTGGGAGGTGTGTGTGTGTGCTGGTAGCAAAGACTTCCTAGTTCTTGGGGTGCTTTAGGTACAGTGGTCAGGATGATATGAAATGTTCTGCAGCTTTTCCTGTAATGCAGCCCAGACACCGACTATTGGTCTGGCCCACCTTGGCTTTTTTGGAGGAAAGCATGTGGGAGCTCCTACCTGTTGCAAGAACATTTCCTCCACATGGTCACAGCATGTCCTTCCCACATTTCAATGTGTTTGTTACTTAATCAGAGCACCTTCACTCCATCTTATATTATTGTAATAAATTTAAGTATTGTCGTTCAAGAGAATACCCTGAGATAACTAGTCTAGGAGAGCAACTTTAAAATTTCCTCTTGCAACTAGGTCAGGAAAGGGATGAGTGGGTCATGACAAAAAGTGTAGAAGATTTAGGAGCAAACAATAGGTCTTGAAAGTGCACAGTATGATGTTTTAAAAAGTGATTTTTAAAATGCAGCAAAAAGTCTCTACTGTTGATGGATAAAAGGGATTCTAGTTAATGCAGGCAACAACAGGTAGAATATCCTTCAAAAGACAACCATTTCAAAAATCAGAGTGCATTTCAGGTTGTTCACAGATTGCTACATTTGAAGCAGGTATGTTAGAATTAAATTCCTTTTTTACCAATTATATAAATTTTAAATTTAGTTCATAATATTCTGTCATTAGTCCTTTCTCATTTCTTATTTCTTGGCTATTGTGCCAACTTCTTGCAGCCCACAGTATCCTGGGTGCAGTGGTGGTTGATCACCTTTCTCTTGATAGCTGACACTATTTCTACTGTTAGCGTTACTAAAATGACTCACTTGGTTTCTTTGCCTTTTTTTGTTCTTAATGCTACTTTTGCTGACAGCTCCTCTGCTCTGTGTCACCCATCCTATAGCTCTGGCTGCCATGCTTTCCTGCAGAAGTCTGTGCCCTTAAAGAGTCTGGCTTCTCCTACCAATATCCCCTCTCAGAACCTGGAGGGACTGTCACCCAGGTCTGCAGCTGCATCAGATTTTTCTTTTATGGAAAAAGCCTCTTCTCCCTACTGCCATCCTAATTCATGAAGCTGGGGCCACAAACTCACAGACAAGGCAATCTGCATTTCACTCTGTTATGGAGAAGCTGGTAGCTGGTTAAGTGCACAAACCAGGCCAAGGTTACCTTTCCAGGACTTACTCAGCAGACCCGAGCAAATATACTTTTTGGAAGAGATTCATCAATGGACTGAAAAGTGTGCCTCAGCTTGAAATCAGTGTAAGTAAAACTAGTCTGAAGTAAAACCACTTTCATTTTCATATTGCTTCATCTGTGACCCCAAACCACTGATATGAAAGCATCATTAAGAGAACAGATGGATTTTTGAACTGCCAAATGCTATTTCTGGCTCTTATTTTAGGCATTTGTTTCAAAACATTGCCAGTTGGTATGGCATATTCCTTAGGGGGAAGGCTTTTTCATTAATATGTCTAGAAGCACTGGAGGAGCAGACTAACTTAATTCAGAAGACCTTTTGCTTTCCCCTCATTTCCTATCACGTTGCCTCAGGAGAATATTTTTCAAACCTTTATACTGAGAGTTTGTGCTTCTTCAATGTTAGCTGCAGGGAATACAAGAAGATTTAGTAAATGTATCTCTCGTCTTTAGGGGAGAAATTCTCCCTTACAGGCGTAGAGTAATACAAAGAGTCATCTGAGCTCGTGTGCATTTGCTTGCAAGGAAAATAGAAACAGATGAATGTCTTCCCGTTTCAGGAACCAAATTCCACCAAAGTCCATCAGTTTATTTAGCCCTCCTTTTTCACAGTACAGCCTTTTATTCAGGCTTTCTGTTTCAAATATAAGAAGACAAACATTTGAATAGACTACTAAATGTAAGTATAGATATTACATTAGATAATTTTAGTCATGTAAAAGCAAAATTTTGCATTCAGGTCTCAGTTGCTGGAAGGACAATCATCTGAGGAAAGTGTACTGTAAGGTGCTTAGTTATAGAGTGGATGTAAAACATACAATGCATGAGATATTTTTGAATCATCAACATCTGAAATTCAAATGACTGTGCAATATGTTTTAAATTTAAATGACCAGGTTATTTTTCAAATACCAGAACCATCACGCTGAATCTGACTGTATTATGACTGAACTCCAGACATGATACATTAACAGTGACCAGGATCATTACAGAGAATTTTATGATGATGATTAAAGGAAGAAACTGAACATTTTTTAAAGGAAATGAAAAATAAATTAATAATTAAGCCATAAAGCACAAACATCACCCCTGTTTACATTGTAAATTCTTCAGGACCTGTTTTGAATTCCTTCCATGAGTTATGGTATTGCTTTATTTGCACATATCCAAAGAAACAAGACTTCAAGGTGTCTTTGATCTCTAAATCAAATGGTTGCTATTTTTTCTTTTTGGTTGCTATTGCAAATCAGGAGAAAAAGCCATGTTCTGGACATCTCTGCTCTTTTCACTTATCTCAGCACTTCTGTTTGTCTGACCATGAATGTTACTTCCTTCATTTCTACTTCTCTCAGCTCTACACAATTCTTTCCAGTAATGCAAGATGAATAGGTCCTCCCCACCTTTTTTTTCCTCTCTTCTGCTTACTTCCATGCTATGCTACCCAGTCTTAAAAATTACTCTTTTCTTCCATGCCCTTGCCTCTCCTAACCTGATCTTGACCTTGCTGGCAAAGTTTCCAGCTTGGGAATCCAGGGATGCCTCCGTGTGATGAGTTTTCTTGTGCTGCTGATACTCCTGAGCCACCCAGACAAAACCTTCAGTAAAGATCCCTCTGTACAGAAAAAAGCTGAACAATTGATTTTGCTCATTGAACACTGTTATTTAAAAAAGTTATTATTCTTCATCAACCCTTTTCCCTGGGTGTATTCCCAGACTTTTAGCTGCCCCTAGTGCCAGTTCCTCTAATGGGAAATGCTGCCAGTCTCAGTCCCTTATTAACCAGCCAGCTCTTACTTGCAAGGCTGTGCTTCTTTCTACCTCCTGCTCACCCAGGAGTGAACAGCTGCCTTTTATCCAAATCCCCCATCTTTCAAAGGCTCTGCTGTGATCTGAGAGGAAGCAAAGTGCAGATGAGAGCCCTGAGGCCTCCATCAGCTCCTCTCAGCTTGCCCTCTGACATAGGCTGCTCCACACTGGGCTGAAGCCCTTTGTTCCCTCCCTTTTTATCTCATTGCACAGGCTGGCAGTTAAGACAGGTTTAGCTGTCACACGGGATGATATGATTACCCAAATTACTTGGCAGTGGTTTCATTTCTCAAGTAAATGAAAATGTAAGACTGTGGTCTGTGAGATTGAAATGGTGCATTAAGCAACTCTATAGATCACTCTTTAAAATCCAAGCAAAAGCTCAAATGCATATTTAAAATTATGGATAATAATAATTAATTTTGAAAGTGAATAGCTGCAGGAGTCCCTGGACCAGGAAGCTAGTTTTGAATTGGACGACATCTACCCAAGACCTTCAATGCCACCAAACCCTGAGACCAAATTTAAATTGTCAGGAATAATTAGCCAGAAAAACCTACGTGATGGGATTTTAAAGGGACTGAAGACATTTCTTGCTGGTTTTAGAGGCTGTATTATACCTCATGGTGTTATTCTGATGCCCAGACTTCCTGCAGGGCTGAATGCTCTCATGATGTGATAACACAGAGGCTCCTTAGAGGCTTTAGACATTGTGAAAGTGTTTTTTAATTGCCTGACCTTGTAACCACCAGGTCAGAGTCAGGGCACTGCATGGGACTTCTTTGGGGTCCATCAGGGCAATCTGTCTTTTTGTACTGGAGACCCTTCTGTACAGCTAACTACAGCTGAAATGTCAATGCAAGTGTCCACCTGGGCCATGTGCTCCCTCTCCTGTATCCTTGGTTAGGTTGTCAGAGGGTGAGAAGCTGCTGATGGAGTAACTCCACCCACAAATGTACTATCTTTATCCAGATAGTGCAAAGTTTAGGGGTAGCTTTTCAGAAAATGAAGTTGTAATAAATGGCAGTGTAAAGGTGCTGATGAAGCAGTGGAATGTGGACTAACAAACCCTTCTCATAGTCTTAATGTAAAAAAACCCCACAATTCTCAAAAGCAATAAATAATTTTATTTACTCAGTTAGCATTTGTACTCCAGATGGGTTATGCAGAATTATTTGGTGGTAAATGGTCACTCATTGGACTATGTGTGACAGTTCAATAGTCTGATTTTGTCTTATAGGTGTGAGGCGATTTGAGGATGTAAGAAAACTGCTTTTAGTGGACATGAAAAGTTTTTGTTTAGTGGTCACACTCAGTTCTCCAGAATTGTACTTTAAGTTGTCCTCTTTGAATTGGAAGCTTACAACAGCATTGTGTCTTCTGAGAAATGACACTTCAAAAAAGCTATATTAAAGTGCTATTGAATGATAAGGACACAATGGATAGATCTCTGCTGAAATTACCTTGAGAGAATTAATAAACCAGGCCCTACTTGTATATAATTGTGTTTGAATAAACATATCATTTGAAGAGTGTAGTTTTATTTGAAAAGCTGAAATTTTGTTCGGCTGATAGGAGTCCAAGGCACATATTTTTCTGAAAGTCTTGTCCAGAACAATGATTCATAGAAACAAAATTTTTCTCACACAAACAAACTAACTCTAAACTATATTTTCTCATGAATATACTGTGTTTGTCTTGTTAATTTGTAAATAAAATCAAACTGCAAGTTTGTCTCTCACGGGCATACCAACGCTTTCAGGGGAATTAATTCCCCAGGGTGCCTTTATCAGATTTGTTCACTTTATTCCTGAACATGAAGTTCAGTTCAAAACAATAACAAGAGAGAAGGAATTTTTCTTCTTTGGTTTTGCAGTAAGCGACTGGGAAATGTTTTGTTGCCACAGGCATGAGAAGTTCTGTGGATCCTTCCAAATGAAACATTGATTGTAGCATTGCCTGTGATCTTCAAAGGACTGAATGTTCCTTTCAGGCTTATTAGCTTCTGGTAGAATCCAAAATGAACATTTTTGTCTCAAAGTTAATGTACAATTCTGCCTCCTAAACATTTAAATCTGGACAGATGAAGAGAAGTTCCAAAATCTGAGAAAAGTCTTAATTTTCACATGTTAATATATCAGGGGAGAATTGCAATAGTGACTTCAGCATAATACAATGAAAGCTTCAAAAATCGTGGCTTAAAGAATCTGTTAAAAAAGCAACATGGGTAAACATATGGAGACATTGGTATGTGAGACAGAGAAACTTGCTTGGACAGTGGGTAACTGAAATGCAAGTACAAATTTACAGGCAATTAGGAGATAATGCATAGAGATTTACCCATCTGCTAGCATGCAAGAAATGCAGGCAGACTGAAAAATTAAAATCTTTCTAGAAGCTTTTTTATTCAAATATATTTTATGTTCTTCCTGACTCTTTCTTCCCAGGAAGGGAATATTTTCAAAAGAATGCTTCATTTAATCATAAATAGTGCAAACTGAAAAAAAGTTTACATGTGTATTTTGAATTCTATATAGACTCCTTACATAACCCCCAGGCTCAGCTTGAAATCTAATATTGTAGACACAGATTTCAGCTGTATTGTAAATGCACAGGATCACTTATTACAAATTTACACAGTGAACATGGCAAGGCCTGTTGTCTCTAACACAAAAATGGAGAAAAATAAGCAGTTTTCATGATTTGCAACCTGTCTACCTTGCAGGTTGAAAAAGTTGTCTACCTTTTCCCAGTCTTGCTGGTTGTCTGTGTATTAGACACAGAGTATAACAGTGAGAGCCATCAAGTGTCTACTCCAGTTTAAAGACATTACCTGAACTGTAAGTTTGGGTGTTGCTCAGGCATTGTGACAGGAACAGATGTTTTGGGATAGTGATTTGAGTGCATCCACATATGAGTCCAGGTAGGCCACAGAGAACAGCCATTTCATCTCTGGTAAGATGAGGTGGGAGCCAGTTCCAGACAGTGCTTGGATCTCATGGTAACCTGAGGTTCAATGTCAGTGACTGCAGAAACATTTTTAAGTCAAAGAAAACAGTGTGGGATAAAACCTACCAAAATCTTACTGCCTAGGTGATGTTCTTGCTTTAACAATCTAGGTTAAAAAAAATCCTCACTGGTCCATAACCTGCATAACCACAGCTGCTCTGTGTTTTGCAGATAAATGGTGGCTGAAGGCTTGAGGATGGTGCTGGGAAAGGCAGTGGGATAATTTGGGGAAGAGTAGGCAGATGGGTTACTGGAGAACAGTGTGCTCTGCTGTTGAAAGAGGGCTCAGAGTAACAAAATCAAAGGTGTGTCCATGGGATGGATTTTGTTTGGCGAGGTAGAAGCTCAGGTCCTCATTGCAAAGCAAAGCAAAAAAAATGGCAGTGCAGGGGTGGGAGCTGGTCTCTGTCCCCTGGGGTCTGTGAGTGTCCACTGCCTCTTTCCTCTCTCTTTCAACCTGGGGATGCTGCAAAGGAGGCTGGCGCCTGTTTCAGTTCCTGAAACTTTTCTGTAGGTGAGGGGAGTCAGATGGGGGCTGAAGGCAGCCAGGTCTAACCACACCTGCCAGGACTACCCTGAGCTGCTACTGGCTAGTGTGGTGGAAGAATGCAGTAGTTGGTGGCACCACCCAAGGTCTGCTGTAGCCATGACCTTGTCCATCCCCTGCTTTCACAAGGGTACCTTTCCAAGCCCTAACTGCCAGCATCTCCATGAGAAGAGTCCTTGCCAAAGGACTTTTTATAGAATTTCAATAATATTTTTTACTGCTAATTTTTATTTTGACGTGAGTCTCTCTCGAGTGTTCCTCATTGTGGGGCTAAAAGTTTGGTGTTTTCTTTAATTATTATTTCTCCACGTTTAGGTGTTATGAGGTATGGATAATTTTATTATAAGAATCAGTTACATTTGGACCGCTCATTGTGAATGTGGAGTCTTTACATGTGTAGAGTTAGTTTTCCTTACAGGGTGCATTGACTTCTAACATGGTGGAAGCTACTTATCTCTCCTGCCTATGTCTGCTTTAGGGAAGCAGATGGAAAATAAAGTTTTGAGGGAAGGAACATTTGGCTGATAATTCATGTATTGCAGAATTAATATAAGTTCTGCCTTAATCACAATTTTCTTTCCAATATTTTTCATCATTTTAAAATTCATTATTTGTGAGCACAGGGCACTGCAGTACTGTATATGTTTTGCCTTTTCTTTAACATTGTATGTTTTTTTCTTTCCCCCCCCCAATTCTAACAGTCGTTTTTTGCTGTGCAGCTTTACATTTATTCTGCTATTTGATGGAAATGAAAAAATTCTTATTAAAATAAAATACATGATTATATCTGAGCTCCCTTCTAAACTTTTGTTTTATAGATGAGCTTTTTAACTTTTTTTTTTTGCAATAAATGCATAGGTTTGAAAAATTTTCATTTTAGTATATCTTTTCTAATTGATATTTGTAGGTCTGTAGAGGCTTTCAGGTTTATTGTCCTTTATTGAACCCAAGATAACCTGAATTCATATGGTTTATCCATATTCCATACTCCTGAAATTCTCCTACTGCTTCTCTGTGGAACAGCTGAATGACTTCCTTGAATTAGTGTGAGGTTAATTCCTCACCACATGCTCTGGACTGCTTCAGGATGTTTTACTGCTGAAAGCCATTCTGCCTTAAAGTTTTGTGAGCTCTGTATTATTTTGGCAGGAACAATTCAAAATTTTCTCACAAGGGTTTCTAAATTACAACCAGCTTTGTAACATCCTTCCAGACTGGGTAGTTGCTTCCTTACCTGGGTGGCTGACTTCCTTGGAAGTGTTTGAATTTTATCTCTGGTATTATGTTTTTTGAATTCTTTGTTGTAGCATACCATGGTTGAATCAAAGTGCTTTTCCTATCTGTGGAGCTTATTATTTTATTGAAGAGAACTGGCACTGACAAGCTCAGCGATTCTCTTTGCTAGTCCAGATCTGGCTTAGGAGTTTTAAAATTTAAAACCCGTCTTTGCCGGCATGACAACTTTATGTTGGAAATAACATTTCAGTGACTAAAAATAGCATTTTAATCAAAATATCCTATTCTTTTGGACTTACACTCCAAGAGTTGCTTTTGAAACTTAGAGATCACTAATTGCATGATTTTAAGGAGATTAGATGATAAAGAAGAGTCTTGAGTTCACTTTTACAGCAAAATTACATGTCCATGTTTTTAACCATATACTTTTATACAAATGCATGGTTTAGAAACAAATATTCACTTAATTGCAATTTAAACAACAGAATTTTAAAGTAGTATATGTATTGAATTGAAATTATTGATACAAAATGCATTTGCTCATATCTGAGGTAATGCAACATCATGCAGATTTTAGTTTGGATTTTTCTGAAATGACAAAAGATAATTAAGACATTTGTTTATTTTTTTTCCCTTGCATGAAAATTATGAGCAGAATTAGCTAAGTGTGGAGATCTGGTTGACAAAGATTTGTGTGCTTACTTATTTTTTATTCAGTCTTTGGTAGCTCTGAAAAATCTCTGGCAGTATACTACAAGCATAACATTACTTTGGGTGAAATTGTTATTATTTTTAACTCTTCACACTGATGTTGCACAACACCCCATAAATGCTTCTATAATTTTCATTTTTGATGAAGTGTTCACCAGCTGCAGTTTGACCTGGAACAGTAGAACATCTTCTTAAATGTGTTCCGCAATTCTGGGCTTCGGAATGCAAAAATCATAGGGTTGATGATGGCGTTGCACATGATGAGTGTCCCGTTCACATGGAAAATGGACATGTAGCAGGCACAGTAAGGGTTGTGTGGGCAAAACCTTGCTAAGAGGATGTGAAGAACAAAGGGGGCCCAACAGCAAAGGAAAACTCCAAGAAAAACAGTCAGCGTGATCGCGCCTTTCATGTTAGTTCTGTGATGGATGGTGCTGCTGGGCAGTGAGGCGATCTTTTTGGCATGAGATCGAGCCAGGAGGAACATGTGGATGTAGAGGCAGAGTATGAAAAACATCATCAAAGGGAACAGGATGGTGAAGGGAATGACTGTTGCTGCTTCGTAGGAGAAGAGGGCAATGGCAATGCTGCTGCCGGCACAGAACGCCCAGATGATTGCCAGGATAACCAAGGCCCTCCTCAGTGTCATGATATTGTGGTACCGCAAAGCGTAGAAGATAGTGATGTATCTGTCTGCTGCAATAGCTAGCAGGCTGAAAATAGACCCCAGCAGAGACAGAATGAACATGGAATCCATGGCATCGTCCAGTTTTTTCTCGAAGTCTCCATGACGTGTCAGGTATCCCATTTTGCATAAGATGATGAAGATGTTCTCCAGAGTTTTGTACAAGCTACCTAACATGTCTGAAATGGCTAAACTGCAAATGAAGAAGTACATGGGCAAGTGTAAATTCTTATTTCTTGCAACAGCAATGAGGATAAGTAGATTTTCCAGTATCCCAGCGGCAGCAACAGTGAAAAAAACTTCCTCTGGCACCACAACCTGGGTGCAGTCAGTGATATTTAATGAAAAATCACTTATGTTTTCGAGGGATGGAATGCTTGTCTGCCCTGGGTGTTTGATTAAGTTGGAAGGTCTCTCAGTGCTCATTCTTCTGGTCATGGAAAGAGTCTGCATTGCTTCTTTTTCAGGTTTGGCTTTATTGTGAAGCTGACCTGTCAATCAGACCATTCTTCTTTTGATCAAGGCTCTCTCTTTCATCTGAGGCAATTTTAAGACTTAACTGAAATGTCTGGAAATTCTCCTACAATAAAACATGTAAAAACATAAATATCAAGAAGAAATTGACCACACATATGAAGCAAAAATAGATATTTGAAATATCATCTATTGCTGTTTAAAGCAGATAGAGAAAACAATTGGATGAAATAAGAGCTGTTCAAGGCTTCACTGAACCTTAAAGAGAATCAAAGTGTAAATTCTCTTTTAGCTTCAAAGTAATTTTAAAAAATATGGGTAATTTTCTTTACCAATTTGCATCCCACATTTACTGAAACAAATCTTACAAACTTGAAGAGTTTGGCAATCTTTACTGGCTCAGCTGTTTGCTTTGAGAAAGCCTGGCACTTCTCACAAGATTCTCAGCATTATTAGACACAAATAAAACTAAAGCCAAGATAAACTCTTGTTCAGAACAATAACATGTTTACCTCCACTGTTGATGGTGTAATGAAATGCCCGCAATTTAGATGCAAACATTCGTAAATACTGATGTATTTAGAGGCATGTTAGATGCTAATGAGAGTCTTCCTTTTCATTTAGATTGAAACTGTCTTTTGATTCCATGAAAGTATTTCTAAGATCCAAAGTACAACTTATCTGTATTTTACCACTATCTAAAACCCCAAATATTTTGGTATCGGGATGATGTTTTCCTTTCTCCATAATGATCCTAATCTAAACTACATCCAAGCATATAGGAGTCCTTCCAAAGGAATAGACTTTTTACTCTTTTCATTAATGTATAAATTTATATGATATTAATTTAGCTTGGATATGACCCATAAAAGATAAGAAAGAGCTTTTCTTGTTGTCTTCACAGCCAATCTTGGGAAATATAGATGCAGTTTTGGTATTTAGAAAATCCCCTTCTTTAGAGATATATTTTCACTGAAAGGGTTGTCAAGCACTGGAACAGGCTGTCCAGAGAAGTGGTTGAGTCACCCTCTCATGAGGTATTTAAATGAGGTATGGATGTGACACTTAGGGACATTGTTTAGTGGTGGACTTGGCAGTGCTGGGTTAATGGCTGGACTGAATGATCTTAAAGGTCTTTTCTACCCTAAATGAATCTAAAACATAATGATTCCCCCTCTGTTTTTAAATTTAAACCAGCTTTCTTTGACACTTTCATATTAGTAAATCTTGACATTTCTTTGGATATTTGTTCATAGTCAGGGTTGCTGAATATTATAACACACAGTTATTGCTGAATATTATAACACACAGTTCTCCCTGTTTCAAAGGGAGAAGTTGGAAGTTTCATTTATTTTGTATACAAGTCTTGGAGCACCAGCCATCACAAATTTGATGAAACTAGACCACTAAAGAGGAAGCATTCAGGAGAGTACCCATATATATCTGAAAACAGAGGCTGTGTAGTGTTAAAAATGAACTGTATTGCACTCCAGCATGTGTGGGCATTCCCAAAGATAATTAGGCCAGCATCTGTCAGTATGTGATGGAAGGAGTTACTAACAAGAATAAGAAACTTGACAATGTCTTTGTAATGATATGTTTTTCCTATTCTCACCTGGAGCTACTGTCACATTAAGTTTAATGATTTCTAATCTAGCACTCTGTTACCAATTTTCACTCTTTATAGGAAGTCAACACAGACACTTCAGACAAAACTTCATTTCAATAGGATTTAAACAGGAGATTCAGCAAGCAAACGTTTATTAAGTTGCTATTTTCTCAAAACTGTGTTTCAAGAATGCTTCTTTGCTGATACAGTCGTATTGCTGAAATAAACTACGTGAAAAACATGAAGTTTCCTTCATTGAAAATATGTAATATTATGAATGGCATGGTATATTACTTCTGCGGCTTATAATTTTACAGTTACTTTGTTTTAAGCTAAGAGCAGAGAATTTATAAGAGCTTTGGTGCATTTACAATAAATTGAATAATTGCATCACTAAATGTTGTTTTCCAACAATCAATAGAAAGCCAAAAAAGCCTATATTGTTTCAGAGATTCTCATTGCAGCATGAATACATGGCTACGGCACACTATTCATATAATATCTATTAGGGTTCTATATCTATATCATATCTATTAGAGTTCTATCAAAGATCTTGTCCATTATCTCCTTTTCTGATGCTTCAGTGTGGTGCACAGTCATATTTCAATCTCAGATATCCCAGAAAAATGTCTGTGTATTCAGTGTTTTACTTGGGTCATGAATCCAGTGCTTGATCTGCACGACAAACATTATAAATCTGCAGTAAGTTCCACAGTTACAGGATTCTTTTCACTGCTGCTGACCTACCAGAGAGTGTGCATTGAGTAGTTTAGTGGTTCTAAGCAGTGTAGGAACAGGCACACTACACATGGGAGGTGCCGTGGTTTGACCAGGAAGTGAGTTTCTGACAAAGTTGTGATCAAACCAATCAGTAGCTAGATTTGAAAACTGGCACTTAGAGTGGTCACTGAAGACCTGGATACGCCTCTGAGAACACACAGGAGTTAAAAGCAGAAGATTCCCAGAGGGACTTTCTCTTTTGAGTCCGGTCCATGAGTCGATCTGACCTCCTCCCCTGCCCAGCTGCGTCTGGGTGGGGGAGAGGAGGCCATGGGGCCTGTGGGGAGGGAGGCCGGAGCCCTGCAAGGAGCAGGGGTGGAGGAGACCTGGAATGTTTGGGCAGCACCCGCCCCAGGAGAGAGTGATAGAGTCTGTGCTGGCTTAAAATTTGATCTCTTGTGCCGGCACCACGGCCAGGAGAAGGAGAAGAGCAAGGTGCCCAGCCGCCGGCAGACCGCGGTTGAGGTTTTAACCCCTTTGGTGCTGAGACAATGAAAGCTGTAAAAAACACTGATCCTCCGCAGCTGAGAATTAAGAGAAGACAGAAGATGAGCAAATGAGAAGAAGGCTTAAGTGGGTGAAAAAATGCCAGCAGATGAGAAGCGCCCTAGATGGAAGAAATGGCCTTTTGGCTGGACTTTCCTCTTACATGGCCACTGGATGGATCCAATTTCTTCCTGTAATGTAGCGACTGCACCTTGAAGGAAGCAGTTAGCCAGAAGCCAGGAGTGACAAAGCTGGTGTGAGAAGAAGTAGAAGGAACAGAGACTGATAGGGAGGGTGTGGTGAAGCCCTCTGCCTTCAACGGAGAAGGATCTCTGTTCATGAAGCCCCTTGGCCCCAGGAGGTAAAATATCGACGGGACAGGTGTCCCAAATGGTGAGAAACTGCCACTTCTTAAAACTAAGCAAGGCATTCTAAAAAAGACCTAAGAAGCAGTTTAAATCCATAGACAGTAGTAAGAGCACTGGACATAGAAAGAAGATGATCACCATGGCAGATTCTCTCCGGGCGGCTGCCACGTGTGACACAGAAACACAGGGAGTTCCAACTGTGTTTCCTGGAGAGGCCCATAGTGCAAGAGAGAAACTCCTCTCTCCTGGTGAACTCAAGAGAGGATGTGTAGAGGATGGTATTGAACTGTGAATTGAGTGTTAGAGGGGTGGGGGGAGGAAGAGTGTTTTAGAAGTTTTCCATTGTGAATTATTGTATGTAGGTTTTTTTTTCTTTTTTCCCCCCTCTTGTCTTTATGTTATAAATTAATAAAATGTTGTGTTTTTCCTCCATTCCCAAGTTGGAGCTTGCTTTATTCTATTTCCAGGTCCCATCTCACAGTAACCATTTTAGAAATATACCTTTCATAAGAGCACTGGCATTGTGCCAGAGTCAACCCATAACAGGAGGTAAAGCTGCTGTGAGCATGGTGAGCAACATCAGAAAAATGGGTCCCCAGCACCAAGAAGCCCAGGGTGAAGAAGGACCACCAGGACGCCACTGGATCCATGGGTGGTGACTGTCTTGTGCTTGATTCTCTCTTCCCTCACCACCCTTTTATATTTCTTTCTATTTCTTTACCTCACACATACTGTTAAATAATATCCATACTATTACTTTGGCATATGGTCTTGTGTTCACCTTCACTTGGGCAGAGACATTTTTCAATATTTGGATCTTAACAATGTCTTAAAAGGTAATGGGAAAAGAAGACTCTTTGAAGCTTGGATGCATATTTCTACTGTCTACAGAAATTAGAGCTATGGTCCTTTCACACAAGTATGAAAGATGAAAAAAAAAGTTCACACTTCTGTGTTAATACCAAATTCAGTTTGAATGCATTAAATTTCATCTCCCCTGTCAGTATATTGCTGGTTTGCTTTGTACTGTCCAGATGATGGGTCCATGCCACTCCCTCTCTGAAATACCTCAGATTTTCTTTTGCAGGTACCTGCAAAGTCAACCTTTCCAAGCTAATGCTTACATTTCAGAACTATTAAAAATAGGGCACAACAATCTTATAATAAAAAAAAAAGCCATATAGGACAATTCTGGTTTTCCTGGCAATCGATAGCTGAATTATTTGGATTTTACCTTTTTTGAGGTCATTTATGGTCTAAGAATAAGTCTGCCTGACTGTAGCAAGAAATGTAAAACAGTCAAAAATCAATAAATAACAATGAACGACTCTTACAATCTGAAACACATTTACATACCTATCTGTATAACAAAATCAGTAAAAAAATCAACCCATTCTTGTTTAAATTAGATCCTGGATGGAGACATCAACAGCTCAGTAACACTGCATATTCAGAAACATTATTTATCTAGCAGGATGCAGTCTCCTGAGCTGTATAATGGGCAATGAACCCATTATAGCAATAGTAAAGTCACTAAAAATGCACATATTTGTAGTGGCTGCTTATGATGCTCTTGTTGCTTGGAAAGTGTGTTTGCACTGGTTTATATTACACAGCTAAAAGCCAGCCCCAGAACTTCAGCTTGTGGCAAGGCTGAGAATACCCTTGAAGATGCTGGGGACTCCCAGTGCTGCAGAGTATTAGCCTTGGGCAAAAACCATAAATCTCTCCCGTGTGTCCTGTGCCCACTGATAACTAAAATACAAATTTCTCTGCAGTAGAAATACAATGACTTAGCATCTGAAAGGTCTGGGAATAATAGGTCTGCTCTTGAATTTTTTTTAATTGGATGAAAACTTAATTCACTGAATAAATAAATAAAACATTTCCCTCGATGCCAAAACATTAAATTGGCCAGATCAGCTGCAATAGCAATAAAAGTAATTTCAGCTGTGAACTATAATGAGAAGATATGGTTAAAAAATTATATATCTTAAATACTGTATAATTTCTCAGGGACTTTTTTTTTGCATCTATTATTGTTTTTGTAGCAAACCATATTTCCTGTTATCGTAGAGACCCCAAGATGTATTTACTCTGTAAATAGCTGTTAGGAAATAAAACCTGAAAGGGTACTGAGTAGTTTCTTTGGCTTTAGGACTGCACAAAACAGCTGTAATAATGAGCCAGTTGAGGCAATGATTTCTTTCCAGAACCATGAAATATATGAATTCCTGGTTCTAAAAAAAAAGAACCAGGAATTTTTTTTACAGTAATTTTGAAGGAATGGAACAGAATAAGGGGTTTGTGTATCATACACAGTGTAAACAGTACATTTCACAACCTACTCAGTGTATAAATAGGTGCTCATTTGTCACTAGAAATGCCATAACCTTCCCTCAGTCCCCCAAAGTCTCCAATGTATTAGCACTTGCTTCTATGCCTTTATCTCTAGTTAGATCCAAAGCTTTATCACTTGGACACCTGATGATCTGTTCAGTTTGGTTCCCCTTGTCTGGTGCAGTTTAGAATGACCTCCTTTGTCTGAAAATGCCAGCCAAAGTTCCATGGACAGGAGCAATGTATTTTTTCAGTCACCTGTGTTCAGCTGTTGCAATTTTGTATCAAGGTACATTTGACAAAAAACTAGTGACAAATACCTTTTCCCTTCTAGCTTTTCTGGGAGTACACCAGGCATTTAAGAAGGAAACAATGCACTCAAAAACATGGATGTGGAGGCTTAGCTTTTAAAGCTGTAAAACAATAAAATGGCAACCTTTTTTTTATTTTTTTTTTTTTTTAATTTTCTTTAGTAGGTAGGCAATGGCTTTCACGGGGACAAGAAGGGCTGGGCCTGTTATAGGCAGGTGAGTTATGAGGGCAGGATGACCCCTACGTGTGCTAATGGCAATTTCTTTTTGTCTGCCAGCCTGGCTTAACCCTGAACAAGCAGGTAAGTGAAAAAACACATCAAGCCTGATCCTGCCTTGCCCTGTACATTGTATGGTTCTTTACAGTCATCAGAAGTAATTGTGTCAGTAAAAAATACAGATTCCTAAGGGGTCTCTCAGCTTATCTACTTTCTGTAGCTTTTCTGTCTGTCTTATAGTACTGAAAGTATCTCACTCACTTGTAGATTGACTATGTTTAAAGTACCTCAGCATTGCCTGTACAAAAAAAAGAAAACAGAAACCTGCCTGCTTGAGGAACAATAGCAGATCATAAGTGAAACATCCTCAGCTATAATTGTTAAACTCTTGAAGGAAATAGTTTCCTCAAATGACCTTGTTTTTAAATCTCTCACCATTTATTCAGCAGACCTAAATGGTGCAGGAAGCATCCAAGAAAGTTGCTAAAATTTAGTGGCAACACAGTTCTTTGATATTGTCTAAGTATTGTTCCTTTATATGGGAATCCTTCTGAGAGCATTCGTATTGCCCATCAGTAACTGAGACGGTAAAAATGGTGCACATCTGATAACTTTCCTTCATATAAAACTAAGAAAGTCTAGATTTTAATATAGGCATTATATGTTAAAAACTGTCCAGCAAACACTGAACAAAACAGTGGCTGTGATTGTAAAAGAGTGACAGCATTAATTCCCATGCTTCAAAAATCAGAATTTTTCACTTCTGAATATGAAACATCTCAGTTGCTGGCATTGAGATGGAACAGAAAGATCTCTTTCCAGGGAAGGAACACGAGTTTCTCCTGCTTACTGCTGTAGGTACAGCTAGGAAAAAGTACCATGCGGTCACATTGCATTGTTCAGTTGCTGGAACTTGTAACTTCTCATCAAAGTAAACATATTTTATGAAAAACCAATTTATACCAGAATAGAATACTGGTGGCTTTTATAGAATAATTTTCCTTCTACGTATTTTTGTCCTGTTCTCTTTTATTTTTTGAAATTACAGTGTAGGTAAAACAATATCAAATAAAGGTATGTGGAGACAGTGAGGAAAATTTGAGATGCTAAGATACCTGGATCTTCATCACACAATCTTTTGAAGTTTTATTAAATAACTGCAATTAGTATCCCTGCTGTATTAGGTAATTTATTCTTTTGCTTTGATCTCCCTCTAGTGTTCAAGAAAATAGTGTCAGCCAACTATTAATGACTGATCAGAGCTATTCTAATTATTCATGAGTAGACATTATATAACATTGTGTTTCCTAATCTCGAGTTCATGAACTGTTATCAGGCCTAGATGAACTTTTTTTGTGTAAGGTTTTTCACTGCCATGGATCTTGGTGATTTACTGCACCAGGATAGTGAGTGTATGTTCCATATGATTTCAGTGTTGCTACTGTCTTAGAAATAACTTCACATTGATAGAGATGGCACTTTTTAAAGAAAACAGCAAGGAAGCAAAAAAGGGAAGTGTGTATGTATACAAGCTAAATACATAAAAAAATATTGTTGTATCTAAAGCTGTGCAAATTCCAATTGGGTTAACTACTACCAAAATTTCACTCACATGATTGCAACTGTGACTTCCTTTTAAAAATACTTTCTAGAGTGAAATTAAGGTGCAAATCATAATTGATGAAATTTTAAATGTATGACATGTGTGTATATGTTGAAGAAACTTCTTTTTTCCTGACTTTGAAAACAGCATAAAAGCATTTTCTGACCAAATAATAAACTGAACAGACTGGAGATCTTGCAAAGATTACAGCTGAAAAAAAATTGAATGTTTGGTTTACTTCTTATGGATGTTTCTCTTTCTTTATCCTTAAAATCAGCACCAAGGTAACACAATTATGTGTTTGTTTTATAAATAAGGAAAAATCAGGAAAGATTTTCTAATTAATATTTAAGGTTAGGTATATTAACTATGCCATGATTTTGTTGCTAAAAAAAATAAAAATGTAATAAGGCATCTAAGCTATGCAGAACCGAAATGGTCAAGACTACTTCTCTCTCTCTTATGTCAGTGTAGCTTCATGTAAAACGTGCATAGCTCTGGGTGTTTCAGCAAAGATACTGGAAGCAGGTAAAGTAAAATGGATTAAAAAGGATTGACTAAGCTCTTAATGTCCTTAACAAAATAAATCTTTGCAGTAGCCGAGAGAAAAAAGGAATTATGTTGGATACTTATGAAGGAAAACGCAAGAACCTTTAAAAAGGCAGAGAGAAAAAGAAATTAAAGCTGAAAACCCAGGAAACATTTTCTAATTGATTAAATTCTTGTGGCAGTATCATTTTTCACATACAAACTCTGAGACTGTAAGCTATGCTGTTACCTGGGACTGAAAAAAAGCTGCATAAAATATTGGACGTTATGTAAAGACTCTTGTTTTGTCACAAGGCATAAACACAGGATCTTCACAAATTCATTAGTGAACTTTATTTCACAAAGTCTTTAGTGAGATGATCTTCTTCGTGTCAAATGTGTGGACAATTTGCTGAAAATGAGTAACCTATAGAGATTAAAGTTAGGACCTGTACAAAATCAAGTGCTGTAAATTCATTAATGCTTATCTGACTGGTGTTCTGCTTCCTTTTTCAGTAGTTTTTCAGTAGTTACACTTTGAAGCAGCCTTCCCACCAGTGTAGACAACATGCTGTGCCCTGGGGAGGGGGAACTTCTGCAAGTCATTTACTACACAGCTATCAGGGAAGGGAGTGAAATTGCCGTGAAGGCTTCCCCTGTCTTTACTTCTGGACAGTATATGTGATCATGAGAGTTGTTTTTTTTTTTTTTTCTGAAACATGTGGAGCCTTACTCTCTGCAAAGCTTCTGTTGCTTTGTAAAGTTGAGATAATATTAAGAAATTCAACTATTGTGATATAATTATTAGTCAGTCGTAATTTTTACAACATAATCTACCTAAAGAAATAAAAAACCACCAAAAGACAAAACCAAACCAACCTTGCCCTGCCTGATGCAGATAATTGCTTTGGAAGTGGTGTACTTATAACCTTTGCTCACATCCTTCACCCTCAGAAGAGTCTCATGTCATTGGCGACAATTGGTGACAAGCTACAGTGATCAAAATGTACTAAATATGTTTCTTTATTAAGATTATAGTGAAAAGATTCATGTTTCTTTGAAACAATAGGTATTGTGCCCCAGACTTTGTAGTTGTCTTTTGTTATACTATTCTTTCCTATTTGTTTCCAGAAGAAATTATTTTTAAGAAATTTTTTTAAAATTTTTATTTATTATAAAGCTGTACATTTCTACAAAGAACAAAAAATGATACTGGATTTAAACACAGAGCAAATAGTTCTTTGGGATCTTTGTAAAATCAATCAAGAGGCCTTCAAGTGACATTTCTGGAGGCCATTGCTCTGTTCTTACACTTTCCACTAAATCACTGTTTTCCATTAATAATGCCATCACAAAAATGTTATCAGCAAGCATTAAGGAAATCTTCTTTACAGAAAAGCATTAACAATTTATTGAAAAATAACTCCTGTGTTCCTGCTCTAAAGAAAGAAGCAAAACTAGCTGCTCTTTTAGGAGCCAGCCATCTTTTTCTTTGGCTGTGTTTGCTCCAATAGTTGCAAACAAAATAATAGTCAAAACAGATGGTAACATTAGAGTAATATTTAATATTTTTAAATGACAGAAAACAAGGGTGTGGATTTCTAGCATGTAGCCTGCTGTTTAAGTGCATTATCTTGTGTGATGCATAGGGTATCTCTTATTGAAACAAAAACATACATCAAAAATATAGCATCTTCTTTCCTGAGAGCTGCTTAAAAGTTCCATTGTGCTTTTTGTTTTGACACTGAATGAATATATATATATCCATTTATGCTAAAAAGTAGTGAAAAGACAATTATTAAAATTTTAATTCAATAGATATTTATTTTCTTTGGGAAGCCTTTAGAATGGGGGCAGGGTGAAGAAAATACCTCTTTTAGATTTGTCTTTTCAGAGCCATCTTCATTCCATATGCCTGAGAGGGAGAATGAGTAGGAAAAAAACTGTGGAAGGACTCATATCTATATTCTCCAAGAATGTAGAAATCTACTTGCACTTGGAGTAGTGGCCACATAAAACTTTAGTCCCTATGGCTTTAGTCCCTATGGCAATGAAGCTGTGGCAGAACAGGTATTTCTACTTCTACACAGTTATCATGGAATTACAGGTATATATGGTGCGTTTGTGTGTGTTTGTGTGTGTGTGTGTGTGCATGTGTGTGCATGTAGTGAAATTTGACTTCTGCTTCTAATCTGAAATAGTTAACAGGGAAAGGCAAAGTCTAAGTAATAGTTCAGGTTATCTACAACAACACGCTTTAAGCAGAGACATTTGCTCTGTCCTCATTTGTGGTTATCTGCCTCAAGGCAGAGACTGCTGCTGTTCTCTGCCTTCCTCTCTTGTGTGCTGCTGATTGACACAGGATTAAGTATCTAAAAGTATTGGCAATTAGAGTGCAGCAAACCACACAGTTGTCTGAGAAATCTGTAACTGTCAGGTACATCGATGGAATTATTCAATACTTGCACTTGAGCAAGTGAGAACAGAATTTGGTCTCCCTGAACAGAGTGAATACAACAAAACTGTACCTGGCA
This sequence comes from Passer domesticus, assembly GCF_036417665.1. NCBI lineage: Eukaryota > Metazoa > Chordata > Aves > Passeriformes > Passeridae > Passer > Passer domesticus. Next base: position 108,112,177 of record NC_087474.1, on the reverse strand, counting down.
GGTGTAGCCTTCCTCAGATAATTCCCCGTCCAGACTCAGAAAAGCAGTCATTGATGACCAGTTAGAAAGTCTCTGAGGGATGTGTGGCCTCTGGCTGACACAGTGAAAAAAACCCAAACAGGAAAAACAGTAAACAAAAGATAAGAAATATTTCAATAGAAGTTCTCCTACTCTATACCTTAACTTCTTCCATTGGTAAAGAGGATAATCTTACTTAGTCGCCATACAAGAGGCATAAAACCCTTGCTAAAATTTTGCTTTAAAGAAGAATGATTGGAAGATGAAAGATTTCAGGGAACATTAGGAAATATGGCACTCCATTCCACAATAACATTGCATATTTCTAATTTTTCCAAGCAGGCTTTCTGACATTAGATATATTTTGTAAACCTCACTTACCTGCTAGTGAAACCTCTTGTGAGTCAGTTTGCTGGTAGCTTTGGGAGCAAGATTATTTATAAAGGAAATGAAGCCAACACAGTCTTTGCGTAAGGGAAAGATTGGAACATCTAAATCAAAGAGGAGGACAGTTGTTTCATGGGCATAACCTTGAATTAGGATCTCTGTAAAATAAATCATCCACTGTCTCTTGAAATATTTATAAGAAAAAAAAAAGAACAAGCTGCCCAATCAAAGGGAAAATATTCTGTTTCAGATAGATTATCTTTTCAGCTACTCCTCTTTATAACCTCCCTTCCTAATATTTGGAAGAAGAGGTGTGTAAATCACAAAAAGATCATAGACTATATTATAAATAGCATTTACACTCAGGTAAATGGTTGAGAAGGTGTAAGATATTTATTGCCAATGAGATGATTTTCACTGACTTTGTTTTCAACCTATCATCTCTACTAAAGACACAACTGGTGGTTGAACTGAAAAGTTAACAAGGTGGAGAGAACTCAGCAGCACCAAATCCAACTGTCTGAATAAATACAAGTGATCATTATGGAAATATGTAATTCAGGTTGTGAAGGTTAAAAAAATGTAGTGAGCTTTAACAATATTCCATGAAGATGTGTTGGCCCTATTACTGAAACAAATGGGAAGGAATAGCATAAGTGAGTCACCCTAGGGAAAAACTTCACATTTGGATCTATTAAATAGCAATTAAATTTCAATGCCCAAAAGCAGAATTATATTCTTAACAGTATAAGCTGAGTAAATTTGTTTGCTTGCAGGCTACCAAAGAAAAATTTAAGTCTACTTCAGAAAGGGTGAATTCAGGTTCAGGAAAAGAGGACTTAATTCATCTCTGTGCAGCAGGATTGGTAAAAACATAAACCCCCAGCAATTAGCAGTTTGACAGCTTCAGTGAGAGTAGTTTGGATCCCTGGAACATAATGGCTGGAGGAGAAAAACCTTAGCAACTCATGCAAAGGGAGGGGACCTGAAAAAATTAAAAAACCTTCAAAAGTGAAGGTATTTTCATAATCTTTGAGTTTCCTTCAGATTTTCAAGGAGGAAAAAAGTGTCCCACTCTTACTCTTCATCTTCAGTTGTACACACATTTGCTTTTAACTTCCTTTTCTTTAGACCAGTTGAACCTGCTGAGTGCCATTATGATATGCAGAAATAATTAAATAGAATAAAGTCAAGAAGACAGCTGGTGTCACAGGAGTGCAGAACATTTGTTTACTATTTTTTACTTGCATTATGCAGCATTTGAATAACTTCCTTCAAATATAACTGGTTATGGTCTTTGCAGGTGCAAGCTTCAGGCATACTCATTCTTTATACTGTCAGGCAGAACTCATCCTGTGAATTCAGGTTCTTTGCACTTCTTTGCACATGAAGACACTCATCAGGTGCCTCAAAAGTTGTAAAGACCTTCACTCCTTGTGTTATGAATTTCTGTTCTACACTAAGAGTGCAACATGCAGCCTGACAATATACTGTATGCACAGAAAAAAATTGTACTGTAAGCTGTGATAAATAGTTAATAAGGAAAAGTCTATAGATTCAGACTTGCATTGTATTTTGGTTACAGAGAAAATAAACACACTGGAGTCACAGAGAGTGGTTCATTCAGCCTTGGGCAACAAGTAAGTTTGGAAGAAGTCTGAATTGAGAATGAAGTGTAGAGTCAGAACTCTGATGATATTTAGTCAGAGAAGTTGTGCATGCCCCATCATTTGAAGTGTTCGAGGCCAGGCTGGATGGGGCTCTGAGCACCCTTGTCTAGCGGAAGGTGTCCTTGCCCATGGCAGTGGAGTCAGAGCTAAATGGTCTTTAAGGTCCCTTCCAATCAAACCATTCTGTGACTCTATGCAAAATAAAGACATCAGCTCAAAACTCCAGTATGTCCCTACTAGGATTTCAAATACCTCTGTTCAGGGATAAGGTGAATGCCACTCCAGCCAGCCCAACAAAGCTGGGACTGTAGGTGTGTGAGGGACAACACCGTGCCCTCAAGTTCTACCTGCAGCTCACAGAACTCTCAGGCTCCAGGATCACATTGAGTGCAAAGCTGGAGCAGCAGGAGAGCTTGGGATGCATTTCCTGTACTTTTGACCTGGCCACAGAGGCTCTCTGCTACTCAGCAGAGGTGTCTGATGCCATGGGTAAATGCACAGTGAATGTTCGAGGAAGCAGATTTATAAGAAATAGGAAGGTTAGTATTTATCAGAGTTTTATTCTGAAAAGTGCTGTGGGCATTTAGAAAAGGGATCAGAGGTGAGAAATAAGTTGAAATGCCACTTGACAAGTCACCTACCTAAGCATAAATCATTTTATGTTAATTTTTTCCCTTTGTGAAGGGAAGGTATGTAAATAGCAAAGGATATGTCAGAGAGAGGCCAGGACTTATTCAATTTTTTTTTTACTATGTAATATTAAAAAAAAAGTACTACGATGAATTACAATGAAAAAGCAGCTAGAATTGCATGTCATAAATAAAAAAAAAAGAATTCCTGTTATCACACTGCATAACATTTATTGTTTCTGTTTATTGAGCCATTAAATCAGCAGATTATTTGAGTTTGAAGGTTGAAAAATGCAAAATAATTAGAAAATGGCCTTATCACCCAAAAAACTTGTTATAATGATTTTTCCAGTTCAGTGTTTAAAAAAATATGGTCAATTTAACACTCATATTGAGTGTGTTTTCATCCCACTGTGTTTCAATTCAAAAGAAAACTCCAGGAAATAAACAGTATTTTTACAACATGTGAAGAGAGTAAGAAATCTAGAAATTGTAGCAAAAAAGAGACCTATAAATAGTCCAGGCTTTCCAGGAGGAGACAGGACCAGTAGTGTTGGTTAGAAGAAGAGTGAGTGAAAAATGAGACCTCAGAAGGGTCAAGAAAACCACAAAACACTATTTCCACAGTATACACTTTTTTTCCTCCCCCATCTAATATGGAGGGAACACATGAACTCTAGTTTATTAGCTATATTAAATACTTAACAAAATCTCAGATTCTGTAGCCATGACCTTTAACAAAACAAGCAAGCATGGATTTAGCCTGCCATTTCATTCTTGCTACACAGTAGATGTTAGGCCAGATTTTTATTCCATGCAATTTTCAACATACTGTGTAAACTTGGAGCTTTGCAGAAAAGGCAGCTATTAGGCTACTCTGTCATCAGAAAGCAAACAATGATCTTTTGAGGACAGATGGTTAGAGAAAACATTAGCAGGAGAAGAGGTTTTTCTTAAGCAGAAGACAGTCTAATTGTAAACTGGTAAATCAAAAATATGTAAGTATGTGCAGTTTTATTAGTAGTAATCCAGTATTTGCACAAAGATGCCATCAATTAATTTTTCAGTGACTTGCAGTATGAAAGGCAAGCAAGTTTTAAGGAATTTCTGGACGTATACTGGTAATGAATTTGTCCCTGAGGCATACCATATGGTCAAACAGAGCTCGAAGAAGGAAGGATTCAGCCAACTTTTTCAGATGTCAGCATGTTTTATCTTGCACACTGAAATATAGGAAGTGATAAAATATGGGATTAGAAGGTCAGTAGAGATTTTTTTTTTGATCAATTTTTCGAAAAGGAATTTTCTATGAAATTTTGTTAAATCCTACAACATAGTCAAGCCGTGTATTAAACTCACTACATGTGGGAGTTGTGTGGTCTACTTAAATATTAACATTTACTTATTTATAAATAATTGGATTTGCTATTTTTGTATTGTGCTATTGCAAGTGTTCTAGGTATAATATTTCTATTCAACATGAAAAATTAGTAAGGTTTTAGAAGGAAAAGCTGGCATTGCTTTTGCCCTGGGAGATAATTTTCACACACATGGTATAGTGGTCAGGTTCTACTCAAATATTGGTATTCTAGGTGACCAAAAATTTTTTGATTGATGCAAAACATTTTCCATTCAGTCAATAGCATGTCAGGAGAATTTAGTAATCTTACTAAAAACTACATTAATTTCTTGAAAAGTGTGAATGAGAACAGCTAAAAGGAACACATGTTTTTTAAACTTTTTGAAAGGGTTTTTTAAAACTTTTTGTTTCCTAATTTGTTTGTTTTCCTTGTGTTTCTTCTTTATGGAACTTTTGGAGGATATTCTAACCATAGAAACCATTCTAACTTTAGAAAACCTAGAACCTAGAAAACCTAGCAAACCTAAACAAATAAACATTTGTTAATTTGATTATCCACAATCAAAATTAGTATTTAATTATTTTCACTTTCAAAAAGCAAATACTGTGATTCTTCTCAATTTATAAACGTATTTCTATTAATTTATTTATATTTATTATGAATTTATTTCTATTTATTTCCATGATTATCTCCAATTTATTTAAGATCCTGAATTATTTTTTCCTTTTTTTTACTAATTCTGTTTCTTCAGTACTAGCAACAAAAGAATGTTAATTATTTATTAATGTTAATTTCTCTTAATGTATTTTTCAGTGAAAGCTATTTTAATTAATATAATCACCTTCAAAAAGTCAACATATCCTTAATTTTTCATTACGCTTAGATAAATGACAGCATGGATCTGTAGATTTGCATCATTATACTTACTAAAAATGTTTCTGTAACTATGGTAAAAAACTTAAAGTTTTTATATGAACTTGAAAAAGAATGGGCAGGAGATCTTTCTCCTTTTTAATGTCTTTATTAAAAAGAATCAGCTCAGGTGGGGAGAAATCGACGGGTTGCGCCCACGCCGCCATTGCTCCCAGGCGTGGCACGGAGAAGGAGGGTGATGCAGCTTTGTCTGCTGGTCTGTAGGCAGAGCTGGGGATTCCATCCTCATGAGAGATTAGGAGATTCCGCCTTTTTGGTCCAACACCTCGGGTCCTCTTTCTAGTTAGCATCTTTTTAGGTTAGGGTGAGAAGCAAAAATGATCCAAGCAGGCACTGGACTATGCTCCCATCCTTAGACATCACCTAGGTACCCCTAGTTCTATGTTGGCTCGCTGATTTTAGGGGTTTTCCTGGAAAACTGCAAAATTTGGTGCAATGCATTTCTCATCTGCATACTAGCTCTGATGTCACTCCCATTCACCTGGTACCTGCAGGGTCCCTGGCAAGCATCAGGGGGACAATGGTTAATCACCAACCATTAACAGGTAATTGAAGAAGGACTCTTAACAATGAAGCTAGCTTAACAGCAACTGGTCCAACTTGTTTTAACTTTGCAACCTTAAAAAAAATAGATAACTTTTTATTCATAACAAACTTATAACCAATAAATCCTTCAGGACAGATATAAATTCACTTTTTTTTGAAAACTCTAGTCTTTCAACATTCAGGAGGAGCCAGTACCTTAGAAGGGAAATATCCAGAACTTTGTGTTCTCCTCTTCCAGAACCTCCTACAAGGAGGAGATCTTCCCTCTTCTCCTTCTGGTCTGGTTTATGACAAGAACTGATAATGGAACACTGTGGCATACGTCAGGCAGCTTTGGATCTGAAATTCAGGTCCCTTGGGATGATTTGCCTCTCTTACCATTCCCTGTCTGATGAGGTAGATGTTTTATTGCCTAATTACAAAGCATGCATCATCTTAAGGACAGCAAAATGAAGTCTCTTATAAAGTGATTGTCTCTTGTCTGGGATTTCTAGTTAGCTGTTAACAAGCAAATATTCAATGTTCAGTTAGTGCAGTTAATTTTTAAAAAAAGCTCATAAACATCTGAAGAGTTTGCATAGTGAAATAAACAAAATGCAACATAAGAATTTTCTTAATTTGAAATTTAATACTATATTTGACATTTTATTTCTCCTTTAAAAAGAATCTTTGAAGAAATCTGAATTTCTAAATAAAGTTTTATACATTTGTGTTTTCTCTCTAGGTAGGAGAAGAAACATTAATGCATTTTATGCTAAATAAAATTAACAAATAAAAATATGGAAAGGAGTTAGTGGAATGACAGGGATAAAAAAGAAAAAAAGAAAACCCTATAACTTCAGGCCAGTAAAATAATTTGTCCATTTATTAAAATCTCTGTCAGAAGATTCAGACACTGAGTACTTCAGTTGTTTTAGCTTTTCTTTCTTCAGTCTCAGAAAATTCTTGAGCCCCAGGGCTCTCAGTGGGGCTGCCTGAGGGCAAGGCAGCAGTTTGTCTGTTGTTTCTTCTGAGCAGGAGGGGGAAAAGTGCAATCCTTTGATAAAGCAGGTTGAAGAACTCCTTTTATTTTCCTTGTTTCTTTTTGTACAGAGGGCTTTGGGGCAGGCTGAAAGAGCATCCCTACAATTCTAGGATTGCAGGTGCAGTTAACCTGACCACCTCTACAACATTTTGTTCTATAAAGTTCTGATTTATCTTTACGTTTGAAGCATTGATAGTGGAGTTAAGCTGAGAGTGGAGTTAAACTTGAGTGGGAGGAACATTTGGAGAAGGGCATATGCAATTTAAAATATGACCTTCTCTTGTTGTGAATATGTAGGTGGAGGGGGGTTAACTGGAATGTCAAAGACAGCTCAAGTTTTACAACTTTTACAATTTTTATATCACTAAAGCTTCAAAAGGCAGACAGCTGAAATTTCTGAAATGTGTTAATTTACTTTTTCTGATGACCAACACATATCACTACTTGATAAAAACAAACACATTGTCCAAATGGATTTTTAAAAACAATTTATCTGTGTGGTCTCTAAATGCATTTGCAACTGTTGGTTCTCTTTTTTTAGTTTAGACATTTTTGACATCTTATTTTTCTTATATTTAATTTCTAGCTTTATGAATCATGTAATTTTAAAAAATACTGTTAATATACTTTCATATTCTGTTCAAGTGGTTACTGTCTGAAAGAAATGCTTACAATTTTTTGGCATGTAAAGAACAGAGATAATCAATACAATAGATTTGTCTGTTGCTTTTTCTCTTTAAGACATTGATATTCAGCTTTTGCTTCAGTTTTTGGATGGAAATTGAAGAAAAAAGCCTATTTCTTCAGGCATTTGTAGGTTTTTTCCCCTCTGACTATTAATTAGTCCATAGCATGCTTTTATTGAATGCTTCATTTGTTTAGTGTGACAGAAAATCAACAAAGACTTGGATTTTGTTCTCAATCTAGTTTGTATCTTCCTGCCTGTTATTGCCACTAAACACATTTCCCCCAAATAATGTTTGGTTATCTGTTATGTATAATTGAAAAGCCTTTTATATTGTTCATTTGTCATTCTCAGCCATGCATGGGTACTGAGACTTGGAGCAAAAAATTGAACATGTTCGTACAGGTAAAATGAATTTTTTGTCCTTTTACTAATCCTCTCAACTGGAGTTTAGGCTCAGTAGGAAAAAAATGGAAAGAAAAAAGGAGAGTCTCTTGTCTTTCCATCCCATTTAAAAAATCTTAGATATTTTGTCAAGGGATTCACCTTCTTGTCTTGTAGTCCCCTAACTAACAGGCACTCTTTGATGTCATTTGGTGGTATTTGTATTTTGTTGCCCATGGGCCTGCTTCCATTTAAATACAAGATTGTCAAGGTTGAATTAATATTTTTGTTTATGGTCTCTCGTCAGCTCTCAGAACTGCATTCTGAATGTAATTTAAAAAACCACATAGAAAACAAACACTAGAAATGTGGGGATTCTTGACTTTTAATCTGGCTGTTACATAGAATGAGTTTTCAACTAAGCCATTTATAGATGGCAAGTGGAAAAATTTCCTGGACCATTACATGTGTTTAACCAGATATAAACTACAGTGAAGTGAAGACCCTATAAAATGAAAGATCACCTCAATTGGTGAGAAGGTCTCAAAGAATGGTTTTAGAACAAAACCATGACAGCCTGCACAATTCCTGCTAAGTTGCCTGTTGGGCTCCAAGGCAGCCTGCAAGCAGAGCCAGGAAGAAAACTGCTCTTACAGACCTGCCCTGAAATGTGCTCCAGTCAATCTCCATATATGCTGAATTGTCACAGTGTTTCCAGAAACAATGACATCCAAGTTGGAATTTCTTTCTTTCCCCCAATCTTCCTGAACTTTCTGTGAATCAGGAAGCCAAATTCTGAAGGTGCCTTGCTTCAACAAGGTGAACAATCTCATACCCATCCTCTAAGAGACAAGACCTAAAGAGTTCCTGCACCCACAGCTGGAACAGTTCCTGATCAAAAAGAAACTGACTTTTTAAATTTCTGCTACATTTTGATGGGCTTACCACTGATATGTAATAGAAGAAGAGGAGGGGAAGTTTCTTGCTGTGTTTTTGGTCACCAAGTTGCGTAAGAGAAGAGAGGCCAGGCTGTTCTCTGTGGGATTTGCTCCACAGTTCATTAATGGTGTTACAATTTGTATGCAATGTGAACACAGAATGTGCTTGTGAAGTGGGTTTGCCATGGCCAGGGAAGTATTGGCACAGGTAAATTGTGATCTTAAAGTTGTTGAATGCAAACACTTTAAAAAAAATTCAGTTGAAAAAATATTTTTCTCATTTTCTCATTTTCTCATTAAGTTTATTATGTGGAATAGCTAAAATTGAAACAATTCTAAACACATTCAAGAAGCAGAAGAGTGAAAACATATGTAACAATCACATTGAATTAACACAGAATTCCTGTACTTTGCCATTTGTGTTTGATGTTCTGTAATAAGAAGAGCTATCTCCTTCACCATTTTATCAGAAATTCTTTTCTTTAGCAAATTATGTGTGATTTAACTTTTCATCTTATCCCAGAGTTGATAAAGAGCTGTAATAGCTTTCAGCAGAGCTCAAAATAGCTTGTTCTTTATTCAGAAAGAAGGTGCATAATTACATTAAGCCTGAAAAATTGAATAGTTTAGAAATTGAAAAAATGAACAACAAGAACCACAACAAAAATGTGTACAGTTTGACACATCCAGTGTACTGATTATGAAAATTATTTCAATTTAGAATTATTAAGGATTATTCTTCCATATTAATTTCTTTATGGAATACAAAGCTAAAGAGAGAAATGTCAAAATGTGACAATAAGGAACAGTGCATAATTAATCAAAACATTATTTAAACCCAAACTTTGAATTAATTTTAATTACAATGATCACATTTTAGGATAATGATATAGTAAAAGAGAGAAAAGTGCATTTTGCCATCCATGAGAGATTCATGTTTCTGCAAATGCTTACGCAAAGCTATAAGTATGCCTGATTGTAATTTTGGTACAGGAGTCCTGCTAAAACTGGAGCTGAAGGAGCTATTTTTTTTTCCACTAAGAGGAGTCTGCACCAGGTGAGGAAATAGAAGATGTTCAGCAAGAAAAAATTGAAAAAATAAGTGAAATAGCTGGTCATTATGCTAAGAAAATGAAGAGCGTCTTAAAAAAGAGATTCCTACAAATTATGTTAATTTCCTTTTCTATTTATAAACCGGTCCACTTTGTAAAAGTGGCATTGCAAAGGACATGATTTGGCATGGAAAACATTGAACCAAAGCAAATGTTTTCATAAGGTGTCTGTGCTTTATGGATTTTATAATAAACAATTGTTGCATGTAAACTCCAAGGTATCACTGCTACTAAAGTGAAAAATAGGAAGTTAAGTATTTCATAAGTGCAGACTATCCACTAGGAACCATTAGGTTGTTGCAGCAAATAATGTTCAGAACACAAGCAGTCATGTAAATATTGCTCAAGAAACCCACAGATGGCAAATATAACTGTTTAACAATTCAGCACACAGTGCTACAAATAAGCATCACTTTCCAAACTGACCTACTTGTCACGTATTTGCCAAATTTTGTGATATCTAGAGATATGTAAAAAATATTATTTAACTTTAGACTATTTACAAAGAGTTGAGCAAATATCAGAGCTAAACATTGGATTCTAACTCATTTATCCAGGCTACAAGAAGAGAGATATCAGGGATGATCTGAATACATCTTACAGGCACACAAGTAGCAGTTTCAAAGTAGAGGATTTTAAACATCTGACCAAAGGACAGAGGTCCAAAGCTGAAGATGAATGCATTCAGATTCTCATTTTCTTTTTTACAGTTGACAAGAGGTATGATGTGTGAAGGGTAAAGCAGTGATAATTTAAATCTATGGCTTGAGTTGTGCAGGGTGTCAGAATGCATGGACCTTGCAACATGACTTAATTACTAGCTACCGTTCTGATCAGTGATATTAGCTATAAACATCATATTCTCAGAGGTGTTTAGCCATTGATTTTAATGGAAATGAGAGCCTGAGTGCATCCCACTTGACACAAAGTCTGTTGTCAGAGTGCTCTCTGGGCATTTTGCAATGGGCATTTCTCCAGCAGCAAATCCTTATTTGACACAGAGAACAAACAAGGTCTTGCTCTGCAGTGGAAAAGTCTAGCAGCCACCTACTTTTATACATTTCACTCTGATTATTAAGACTAATTATTTTTCTGCTTATTCCCTTGAACTCTGCTCTAGGTAAAGGCTGCCAAATAATATGAATAGTCACTTAAAAATATTCCAGACATTTCCGGTCCAGTGGAATTTAAATAGTCTTTACAGACCTCTAAAACTAGACTTCTCAGGTTTTTTTTTCCATGTTATAATAAAGTATCCTTTCACAAAAAGTACAGTTACCTAATATATTAATTTGAAACATGTAACCATTTTAGACTTTTGACATGGTAGCTTTGATGAACACTTGTACATCAATTTTGCACTGAATGTCACATTTTGACTTTGCGGTCTCTAAAGTGTCTCTTGAGCAGTGTGGTAGCACAAGTGAACAGGCACGAAGAGGGTGGGTTGAAACTGATAGTAGAGCGCAATGGCTTCATTCTGTCATGAACTGAGATGCCTGTATGGAGCATTTGATGTGTGAAAGGCATTTTTCAAGCTTTCTGGGAGTCAAAAGTTTCTACTGCAAGTAAACTACCTCCAACCCTTCCCGGGATTGATTGTTCATTACTCTATGGGATAAAGTCACAGTATTTTTAATGCAAAACTGAGCAGATGAACTCCGGGAGATTCAGGAGGAAAAGAGAATTGCACTTCACATATTAGTTTTACTCACATATGGAGATCTGGGGAATTTTTCTGTGCTGTAGTAAGGAGAAGAACTAAATTACTGTGTGGGGAGTGGTTGCTGATAACAACAGTTTTCTTCCTCTTTCATTAATTCTTGCTTCTTTGCCAACCAGATTTTTATTACAGATGTCAGAGCTTCCCTGCTAGATTATGTCTTTGAATTGCTGCATTTGTTTAATCAAACCCTTGTGTTTAAGTGGATTTATGTGCTCATTTAAGAGACAACCTCTTTGATTACTTTTTTTGCGGGGAGAGGCATACAAAAAAATTATATGGCTTCCTATATCAGGTTGTAGCTGATACATGAGATGTGATTGCAGGTAGGAAAAAGGCTCACCCTCTCTCTGCATTCATGTCCACTTCTTGATTAGAAGCCAAAGGGATAGATTTAGCTGGATGTAGAATCCAAGCTAATAGCTTCAGTTTGGAATTGATTTGCACATGATTGAATAGAAGAATGGTCAGAACTGGCCGGTGTCTGTCTGTAAGAGGCTGCTCAGACATATTCACCATGATTCTTGCATCAGGATTCTTTCCCCCTCGATAAACATAGCCTAGTTGTAGGATGCCCAGGCTTGATTAAAAAAACCAAACAGCCACCCAACCAAAACAACTCAAATCTCTAAGTAGTGGGGAATTGCTGGTGGTTTTCTAGTTTTATACTTTTTATATATGCAATTTACATAGAGCAGAATCTTGCTGGACACAAAAGATGCAGCTGTGGAGCATAAACAAAATCCAAATAGAATGTGCAAACAGAAAACTGTTGCTTCCTCTGCGTATGTTTCCAGTTTGTTGAAACCTAGTAAATGAATTGCTTTTAATCAACATTATAGGCTGTTACTTAATATAAAGAACATTTTTTTAAAAGTATAATAATGGGAAGTCAATTTAGAATAGCTGAGATGCACAAGGAGTGTAATGAAAAAACAACCCTTTTCCTAACTTCTCTTGGATCTGGTAATCAATATGTGATATTTCATGAGTGCCATTTTAAACATATATAAATAGCTCAAAAAAGAAGAAAAAACTTCTCTGAGGTATTGTCACAGTAGTGAAATAGGAAAAAGAACAAACCTCTAGCTAATTAATATAATTAGATAATTAGAGACTTTGGTTTGTGTAAATCCTCTATCATTTGCTCTAACACTGCATTAATTCTGTATTTTATTACAAGAGAGTGACAGATTATAAATCTGTTATTAAACAGTTATAACATTAGACCTTTCACAGACATCTTTTGTGGGCTCTGCTGTATTAATAGAATAATTACCACTGAGTTGCACTGATAGTTGGCTTGGCTAGCTCCAGTAAAATTACAAAAATCCCTCAGAAAATAGGGCTAACTCCTCTGTACCCTGGTCCCAAGGCAGAAAGACCTACTCTGACTTGCACAGGTTACTTTTCTAACCTCTTATCAAACCCGTTTATTTCTGTGTATGTCACAACCTTATTGAGTGTTTCCTCATATGTGAATTAAATTTCCTTTGCTGCAATCAAAGTCAGAGTGGTATAGAAATAGCATGATTTGAAAGTGGAAATTGTGTTTTGACAGACTTGTTCTAACACAACAATTCCTTTTTCATACTAACTGCCTACTTTTCGCTTTTATAAGAGAAAAATGAAAAAGAAAGTAAAGGCAAACAATGAACAATGGTTTTGTTTTTGAGGGACTCAAGGTATCCCGTGAGAATTTTAGGTCAGCCTTTTCCTGATCCTATTTTTTTATGGAAAAGGCTCTTCTGACATATAATATCGTTGCAATTGTAACTAATTGAATACTACACACTGTTTTTAGCCTTTTTGTCTCTGCAAACCATTTCATTTAATTGTCCAGGGATATTAGAAGCAGTCTAGAAACACAAGACCAAAAAAGACTACAACTTAAACATATATCAAGTTCCCTCCCCTGCAGCACAAGCAAATCAAAGACAGGACATCAGGAAGTCACATATGAACAATTTTTTGGTCTCAGATAATAAAATATGACATTTCTCTGACAAAATGGATTTGACTGCTATGATTGAAAACATGACCACTGAAAAATCTACAACAGAGGAGAGCAAGAGAGCTCAGGGGATGGTTGGTATGTTCACACTGGCATGCAGTCATAAAAACAATAATCCCAGAAAACAGTTTATGCTCAGGGATGCCAAAAAACTGGTGCTAAAACAAACTATCAAACCCAGCAGATATCCTTCATCCATCCTGGAGAAGTCAGATGTGTCATCTAACATTTGATGTTTTCTCTGTGTGTGTGCGCGAGCAAGCTCGGATGATGAATGCACTTGATGCTTTTAACCAAACAAGCAATAATTTGGTAGAGGTTCCAAAGGAGGTAAAGGCCTAGGACACAGGCCAAGAATTCCCTAAGAAAGTCCACAGAGGGGCAGAGTGGCCCAATGAACACTGATGCATGTGAGCTTGGAACATTAACTGTGAGATTAACATATGAATAGTGGATGGTTTTACTAAGACTCACTAATGAAGGAACAGAGGAAACTGTGGATACAATGAGTATTGTCTTAACTTGCAAATGCAAGATGTGGCCAAGGATGTGTATTCTATTGCCCTCTGTTAGAGGTGGGGCAGTTATCTGCTGTTAATTGGGCCACCTGTTAAAACCAGGTGAGGCAGTTTTGTTTATCTCTTCCATGTCCCATCCTGCCTCTGGGGAGATATCTTCTGTTAATGGGCCATTGAGCCTCCCTGCATGACTGATAAAATTACATCCTCCCATTGTGAGATGCTCCAGCCAGGGAGAGGAGCCAAGCATTCCTATCTGGATATAATCTGAGATTTGGAACACAACAATCAGCCTTTTCCCACTGGGTTTCCAGAGGAGCAGCTTTCTTCTCCGTTGGATTCTCAGAGGAAGACCAGGCCCATCTACACCACCACTGAACCTTCAGAAGAAAACTCCATCCTTCTACAGGATCACTGTTTCAACAGACCACATTTGTCACTCCAGGAGGACTGCAGCCACCATTTAATTGGACTGCTACCAACACGCTGACCAACAGTCAAATTCTGACTCTGCCAGTGTTGTTTTATATTATTGCATTTAAAAAAAAAATATTTTTCCTAATAAAGAACTGTTATTCCTACTCCCATATCTTTGCCTGAGAGACCCTTAATTTCAAAATGATAATAATTCGGAGGGAGGGGGTTTACATTTTCCATTTCAAGAGAGGCTCCTGCCTTCCTTAGCAAACACCTCTCTTTTCAAAATGAGACAAGTATCATGCACACCCTTTCCTTGGTATGCAGTTTGACTGTGAGCCAGCTGCTATATCCCATGAATGTGACAGCCCTTATTCACAACAGATCCTCAGTAAATTGCTGAGACCTTGCTAAATTATAGTAATGAAACCCATGCAGTTAATTCCTTTAGTTATGAACCACTGTCCAGCTCCAAGACTAAGACTGGATCTAGCCACACCTAAGCTTCTTGAGGTGTTCAAGAGGGTCTCCTGCTCCTTTTTATGTCTTGGACCTCTGTGTATATCTTCCTAAATTTATTTTAACTCGATTTTCCTGTGTATGTTTGATCCATAAGTAAGTAAGAAGAATTTGTAAGGTTTTCATCCATGTTGTAAGGAAGCAGCATTGTTTATGATGCACAGCAAAGAATAACAAAAGGAAGGAATTAAGCCTCAAAGGATAGTTTTCAGCTATACAGAAAGGAAGTATTCCTTAGGAATTACAAGGAGCTGGTGGATTCTGTTTGGTGATGTTATGTCTGGAGACAAACCATGTATGAAGAGCTGTAAATAGATACATGTAGCAAAGACGACCTGTTACTTGGTGTGGCTGGAAGAAGAGTTAAAGAGGGGAAACACAGCTGAAATGTCAAAAATCTTGAGGGAAGAAAGGTTGTACCTGGTGTACTTGATACACATTTGTGCTAGGGTTTGCCTCTTTTCATGGCAAGACTAGGAGCAATAGGATTCCTTCATGAAAAGGGCTACGAGCTCACATGACTCTGCTCTGTGAAGTCTCCCAGATCACCCCTCAGTGGATGATTTTCCAGTTCATGTGTGGGGTGTGTCTTGGGGTGCCAGAAAACTTGTCATGGTTTGTCATTATATTCTGGGTTGAGAAGCACCATGATTTTGTGCATTGGAAGCATGTATAGATGGAGGACTTGGGCAATAAGGCCATGAGCAAGAGAAAAGGAGACGAGTATAATACAAGCATTTTGAGATTTCCAAATGAAGGGTCTGAACCAGATGTTGCCCTGTATAGTTGTGTCTTATGTGGTGCTATATGGGGTTTAAGTGCCAAAGTTTTAGTTTCAGAAGAGATCAGGAGCTGTCTGCCCCCAGGTTGGACAGACTCAATTCCAGATGGCTCTAAAACAGGTCATGGCTGGCCAAGGTTGAGTCCATAAGTAAGGCTGGTGATATCGCTGTGAAAACATATTTGAGAAAGGGCAAAGAATGCTGTGCAGCAGCTGAGAGAGAGAAGAGTGAGAAAAATGTGAAAAAAATAGGTTTCTTCCCTTGTGAAGTGGTGTCGATTCACATTGCTCAAATCACCTTGTAGGAAATCTGATGATTCCAGGATTAAGCAATATGTGATCACTGATTCTGAGAATATTGGTGCTGCCTGAACCATGGCACTGTAAAAATTTATCTATCCCTTGATGTTGCAAAAAATTAAATTGAGTTTATTAATCTCAGTTTGTGAATGGATTTGTATCTGTAATGAGTTTATGGGAGGGTAAATGGAAAACAAATGTTTTATCTTCTGCCTGCTAAGCAGAATGATGAAAAAATATATGTTCAAATGACAAGGATTACTAAATATATCAAAGTAAATTTTATCCTCTCCTGTATGAGCAATACTGCACTTAAGGTTTCTTTTGTTGTCTTTTTTTTCTCCTTTTTTTTTTCCCCTGAAAAACATTATTATACATTAAAAATCATTATCTCCTTGTTTACAATGGTTCGTGTGGCTTTGGCACCAGAAAGCATCCAGTATTCATTTTAAAACTAAGTTTCAAGGCAAACTAAGTAATTACTCAAAGATCATAGGAAAGCATCAAACCCCATGAAGCACTTGAAAACCCTAATTAGTGTAATAATGTTAAAAAAAAATGAAGGTGTTCTAACTAACAACATAATCATAGAGTTGAGCTGCTTGTCCACAATTTTCATTGGTAACACTAGAATTAATTATCTCTGATTATGATTCATGTAATAAGAAGAGAGGTTTTTATGTTAAACTGCTATGGGTAAAAACAAGGTTAAACATTAGAATCTGGGTTTATGAAGTCCTGAAGCATGAAGTGTTCTATTGTGTCAATCTATACTAACATCAAAATTAATGATAACAAAAAAAAGTTGACACTTCTGTCTGCCTCTCTTCCTGAGGTTCTGCCCTTCTTTTTTTTTTTTTTTCTTTCAGGAAAATTCCAGAACTGTTTGCTGCAGGTTAGGCAAATCAAACCAACTATGTCCTGATCACTAGGTCAGAGCCATAATTCAAAGTCAGAAATAATAACTGCTTGGAGCACAGTTATCAGTTTCTATGAGATTTAACACAGTAGTATTCCTTGGACAGGACCCTGTATGCTGAAGCAAGGGAACAGAGGCCTTATCTTTGTTTGAAAGAGCAAATGTATTCCTAGAAAAGAAAAAAAAAAATATGAAAAAATACAAACAGAAAGAAGAAAACTATTAGGCAAATTAAAAAAAAAGGAAGAGAGGCCAACAACCCTTTTTTTTTTCTAGAAATATAATGACTTTGTCTGACAAGTAGCAGTGGAGGTCATCTGAATTAGCCCCTCGCTCAAAGCAGGGTCAATGTAAACCTAGTTCCATATTGCAACCTGCAGTTCTACATTGCAACCTGCAGTGCTCAAGGCTGTGTTCAGCAGAGTTTCGAATAGATCTGAGCATAGAAAATACAGCTCCTCTGGCTGACCTGTAGCAGTGTTTGGCTGCTCTAGTTTAGAGATATTTATAGCGTATGGGATCAAAAGTTCGTGCAAAGGACACAGGGATGCTTAACTACCTTGAGAACTAGTTTTCAGAACAGTTTCAATCCTGTCCATGAAGTGATGAAATGGTAAGTAAATAACTGTGTTCTTGTGGTAAAGTAGTAAATATTTTTTGAGTTTGTTTTATGACTGTGAACTTAGTTGAGACCAAGTATATGAAGTAAAAGGAAGCACCAGCAAATTTTTAAATAAATGTTTGTCCAATCTTCTTTAAAAACTCTTTTTTGTTAACTTGATTAACTACAGAATGCTAATAACCAATGTTCAGGCACTTGTCAGCTGGTTGTATAGATTTTGGTTTTAGCCAATATGATTAATACCACTAAATCATAGTAAAGAATATAGATACATGAACTTCCTTAATAACATTATTTCCCCATTTAAATAGATGCTGACATTTTTAGGGTCAATACTTCATCGTGAGTGAGTAAAGAAGAATGTTTAGGCACATACACAGGTTTATTCCTTTAGGATGAGATATAATCCTTACTGTGACACATTATGAGATTTTCAACTAAAATTAATTTTTAATGCCACAGAAAAGCAACTGAGATGGTTATTTTTATATATGTAACCCTGCAGAAAACTAGCTTCCTAAGAGCAGAAACAACAGCAGAGTTCAGAAATTACAAATTGTATTTACCTCAGTAATGTATTAGCTTTGAAGTTAATTCCATTTAAATGCTAACATTTAAAAAAATAATACATTGAGGAGAGAAAAATATTACAAGTTTCTTTATTGCTTTTAGTCATACATCTAATGCAAAAGTAGGTCAAATAAGTCATTAAAGCATAGATTGCAATGCCATGTGTTTTGTAGTGGAGCATAAATGTTTAGCTCATCACTGAGAGGCAGCAAGTCTGATCTGATCTGATCTGATCTGTCAGCAGCCACTGCCACTGAGTGATGCTGAGCTGCCAGTGGGCTACAGCAGTGTGCAAACAGGGGCTGAGGTATCTCATGCTCTCAGATGGGTGGTCATCCACTTGGCTATGTGCCTTTCTCTGGGTGTGTGGATTTACCTGCACAAAGGGGAATGAAGATGCTGGCAGGAGAGGCTTAGATAAAATCCAGCATAGGATATAAAAGATCTAATCAGTTGCCAAATCATTATTCATATGTGGCAGAAGGTCTCCTGTGTCTCACCTGAACAATGCCTGTCTTTGTTGCCTCAGTTGATCCCTGAGCTTTGCTGCTGACCAGCTGAACTGCCAACAGCTTCTCCACAGGTTGCTGGAGATGGCTGCTATAATCAGTTGCCACTTCACTGAAGGCTGGATGAGGCAGCTGAATCCCCGGAACAGAACAGAACAGAACAGAACAGAACAGAACAGAACAGAACAGAACAGAACAGAACATTTCAGCTGGAAGGGGCCTGCAGCAATCATCCCATCTGACCACTTCAGGGGTGAGCAAAAGTTAAGGCATATTTTTAAAGAGATTCCCAAATGTCTCTTAAACACTGACAAGCTCAGAACATTGATCACCTCTCTAGGGTCTTTGACCAGGTGCCAGTGTTTGACCACCCTCTCAGAAAGAAATGCTTCCTATTCTCCAGTCTAAGGCTTCCCTGGAGCAGCTTTGAAGCATTTATACATGTCCAATCACAGAATACCAAGGAGAAGAGCTCAATACCTCCCTCTCCACTTCTCAGGAAGATGCAGAGTGCAGTGAGATCTCCCCTGAGCCACATTTTCTCCAGACTAGACAAGCCAAAAGTCCCTAGCCACTCCTCACAGGTCCTGCCTTCCAGCCCTTTCAGCAACCTTGTTTGCCTCCTCTGGACTGATTCAGCTACCTGAACATCCTTCTTAAATTGCAGGGCACAGAACTTCACACAGAGATAATCTAATTGTATTAGGTAGTGTCCCTGAAAACCTTACTATCATTTCTAAATTTTTAATTCCACAAATTGCTGATTAAGGGCTGCTGGGAATGAATGCAGTGATGTGAATTGCCTGTCCAGAAATGACAAACTAAGCAAGACTTTTTGATATGATTTAAAATCCTCCTTTTTTGCTTATTGTTTCTAATGACAATCTTATCCCTTCAGCCTGTCAGGCACAAAAAAAAAAAAAAAAAAGGAAAAGACGGTTGCCCAAGTTTCTAGGCATTGTTTTCACTCCCCTAGGAATAAACCTGAGCTTTAATATCATTGCTTTTATTGCAAGGTCTAGCTGGTTGTCATTTTCCAGCTGTTCCCAGCTTGAAGAGTCAGAAACTGTCAATTGACTTGGAAGAATTTTTCCTTAAGTCATCTTACACTGCTTCAAGTCTGAAATGTTCATTGTTATCCTACCAGGCAGAGGTACATGTAACAGAGAGAAAAAAACCTCCCTTGTTAGAGAGTGGCTGTTGTGACTTAATTTTTTGAAGATGTTCTTGGAGACTAATCATTAGAAATGAACAAGTAACATGTATTTTAATTCATAAATGATCAGTTTCTCTGGCATCTCTTTTGAGAATAGTCCTTAATATATCAGATTGCTCAAGTCTGGCAAGAGTCATTCTGGAGGTGGGGAAGAGGAAAAGGTGAACCAGTTGCATAAACAGAGATGTCTAATATTATTCTAGGTAGCTGTGTAAGATATCCTTTCAGGCGCCCAGCTGCAGCTCCAAAAAGAAGCAGCTCTTGTGTCATATCTGTCATATCCACCAGCCCACCCATCAGGTGCTGTGTGTGAGTGTTGGGTGCCAGATGACAGCGAGCACCCACGTTTAGGCAGTTGATCCATGCACTAGGATGCTGAAGTCCACCCAGTGAATCAAATGAGCTGTTTGAGCTTCAGTCAGCTGAGAAGCCCTCTAGGGCACACTAGACTAGCCACTGCCTGCAGTGTGAGTGTAGACACAGTGCCTACATTAGCCTATCTTCCAGATGGCTACCTTGCAATATCTGAATCTACAGCCTTTAGAGCCAAAAGAGCTAAAGCCCATCTATGCTGAGGCTTATGCAGAGTGTCTCCCAGACAGTTGCAATCATTTTGGCTGGGTTGTTTGTTCCTCATCTCTTGGATAGGCTTGCACACATCTTATTTGTGCTGTCATTACTGGCTGTAACAACACAGTAATTTTCCTTTTTTTTTTTTTTTTTTTTTTTTATTCATCTATTTTATTTTGATGTGAGGGACAATATAATTAAATTGTTTATTTAATTCTGAACAAAAATGATAGGACTTTTCCATTAGTCTCTTTGCCTCCTCTTTGTTTTATGCTTTCTGATTTTAAATGTTACCTTTAAAGAACACAATTCAAAGCTTACTTGTATTATAAACTATTCGATTTTATAGTTAAACTTAATTTATTTTACATCTAATAGAGAAGAGGCTGGTACCCATTAAAGCAGTTTTTGCTACAGGATATTTAAATTACCTATTAGACTGACTTAAATTGCCAGGTACAGTTTGTGTCTACAAAGGATGCTCCCCTCTGATTTATATTCACATAGACTTAACAGCAAAACTTTGTGGTTTTGATTGATGTTATTCAAAAGAACAGTACCTTATTCAATCAGAGATCTTGTGGAATGGAGTACTGGTATAATTTTTCACAGTGTTCAGCACAGAAATGAAAGAAGTTCCTCTCTCTTTAAGAGACATAGTTACAGACTGTTCTTGTTAATATTGAATCAAATGTTCATCAGACACTTGTTTTCTCCTCATCAACACAAAAATTAACACATCCATTCCATACAAAAGTTCTGTGATTTAAAGAGCAATTTATATCTCATTGACATTTTCTAAACAATTTCTGTGAAAATTGCAACTGAGCTGATTTCACACATAGAAAATGAGATATATATCTATTATTTAAAAACAAAACAAAACAAAACAAAACCAGGCCAACAGAAAAAATCCCCTAGAGAGCCAATTCATTTCTGTGCTTCAGTTGTGATAGAAATATAAATCAGCATCCTCCATGGGATTCATTTTTGAGTGTATTCTCTTTAGCTAGAACTAGCAGAAAAATCTGTTTATCTTCTCTGTGAGTCTTATTTAGAGACAGCTAGAAATATTGTAGAGGAATATACATGTGGGACATGAAAACAGAGTATGGATCTGGGCTTTTTATTGTACTATCAACTTTAAATGAAACAAGTGGTAAGCACAGTGAAGCAGTAGTTTACAAAGATGTCTTAAATTTTCTGTGAAACTGCTTTCTTTCTCATATGTGTTGCAACTGTTCAGCATTGGCATCAACAGCAATTCCTGAAGAGAAGTTGCTGAAAAATACCCAAGTGTAAGCATGTTGGACAGCAATGGAGATAAAGAAAAGGCTGAAGAGTCTGGTGGGACTTTTTTCTTGTGTGTGTGTGTGAGGTGTTTTTTTTTTTTTTTTTTTTTTTTGTTTTTTTTTTAATATTTATTTTCTTTTAATTAATATAAAGGAATTGTAAATGTTTGCTTGATCCAGTGGAATAGAAACATACAAACACATGTGAGAGTATGGGAGAATAAAGCTTTAGAGACTGACCAAGCTATGTCACCAGCAGGACTGGTCTGATGTCACCACTGTGGTGCTGTGGTGCCCATTCTGGTGTCCCCAGCTTGTTCTTGGAGTACTGGTGAGGGTGTTTGGCACTTCTGTTCTGGGCAAGTGTGGCTTAACAAGTCTTTAGAAACCAGCATATTCTGTGAAATATGATCCTACAGGTAGTGTTAAATCCTATTTTCACCTGGATCTAGTAAAGTCTCCTGCTTTGAAAGTAAATGGAAACATTCAATTTAGGGTTTTTTTTGGTGTGTTTTTGTTTGTTTGTTTGTTTGTTTGTTTGTTGATTTTCTCCAAACACATCCCCATAGCAGTGAAGGCATCAGCCTTGATGAGTTTTTGTCACTTAATTTAAATCAAATTTATGTAAAGTTGCTTCTGAAATTATCTGTGCTACTACCTCACAACATTTGGTCTGGAGGCTGTTCACAGACTGAAACAAAAGGATAGAAATGCAATGAGACACCTTTTTCTGTGAAAGAAAATGGTTGAATCTCACAGGACTTTGCTTCAGGAAAGACAATTTCCCTCTGCTATTATTTTATCAGTTCTAAATGATGCTTCTCACTTTTACTGTGATTAACTACAGAATAAATTTGAAAAGTTTATCTGCTCCAAGAAAGATTCTGTGATCTATCTGACACATAATGAGACGGTTCAGATGCCAACTTTTTTTTTCAGAATCTTGTATGTTTGGAGAACGATCAAAGCCAAGTACTTCCTTCCACTGGGGAATTTATTTCAGCAATCTTTTCCAAACAGCTCCTTCCCTTTTAATTATATGGCACATTTCATAGAAATACATAGCCAATTTTATTGTTTCTTATGTTTTACTTGATAGACATTTTGATTTCATGAACAGATGCAATAGGGAACCTGAAGTTCCCAACAAAATAATATTTAATTAAAACAATTAATATCTATTGAAATATTGTAGTAGCCAATGCATCTAAGTCAGAACCAGGAAATTTTGGATCACTCTGCTCTGCAGCACAGAAGAATTAAAGCCTCAGACAGGAAAACAATGGACAAATAATCTCCAGAAGAAAGGTGGCCTGGAGAAAATTGTTGTGGTTCCTATTTGTGAGGGAGCAGAGTTTTGTATATTCTTACACAAGATGTCTGGGTGGTCTTTTCTGGTAGAATTACTAAAGTGCATTGACTTGAATCTCATCTCATATTTTTGGGTGATACAGACATCACTCAGACTTGTTGTTCTGGGCTCATTCATCCAATCTGACAGCACCAAACTTCTAATACTCAATTTTTCCCTCCTCTAACAAGCTCTCCCTCAAAATATTTTTGTATTGCTTTAAGAAACTTTACTAAGGATAAATTTCTAATCATGTATAGAAAGAGGGTATTAAAGAAGGGGCTGATGTTTTTAGGCTGATTATGACTTTGCTATGTGATGTATTATCTGTAGGTATCAGAGATTTTTAAAAAAAGGGTCTCACTAGCAGCTCTCTATATAGAGTTCCTGCAAAAAAAAAGAGTCTCACTAGCAGCTCTCTATATAGAGTTCCTGCAAATAGAGCAACAGCATTAAAACTCACCTCAGCAGACAGAAGATGATTGGTAGTGTTTTCCTCTGTGGCTCCATGGAATTGCCCTGGGCAGAAGATCTTCTCTTTACAGTATCTTGAAACATGGCACATTCTTGATTTCTGTCTCAGAGTTAAAATAAGAAAGACAAACCTGTCTGTGTCTCAGGGCTTTTATGGATTATTCATGTCTAAGAGTCACTTAATTCTCATTTTGATTGGGAGTTGGATGGATGCAAGATAATTGCAAAAATAATGAAAAAAGTTTAGTGCTTCACTTTATAAGATATCCCTTTCCCTTAAGGCTTCACTTTATGAGATTTCCTATCAAAATAGCATAAAAATAAATTATGGGTCTACAGCTTGTGATTACAATGGAGAAATTTTACCTTTTCTTATCATAAACTGTGTGATAGATGCATCACACAATGTAAAACCACAAATTAGATTCAAAATTACAGACTGAGGGAAAAATGTTATTCAAAAAAGCTGTTCAAATAGACAATGCCCAGTCTGATGGAATTCCAGATTTAGAACATGATTATTAAGTACTCCCACAATGCAGGTAATAGAAAACACTAGATTGTCAAGGGAGATAAGATAGGTTTTAAATAAAATCTCAATTATGTTCCATCAGGTATTATCATTTGTGTGTTGTATAGTGCACTTGGTACTTTGCAAAAATCAAGAAATGAAAATCCCACTTTCATCTGCCTAGTAGTTATAAGAATAATTTTGAAGACTTCATTTGTGTGCAGAGGCTCAAATGTGCACTTACTGAGTAATGCAACCATGAGGGAAAAGTTAATCATGAAAGCACTTTCACTTCTTAAAAAACCCTACTAAATCACAGCCAGCATAACTCTCAATTGCCAATATTTGCTCATGTAAGTTTGAATGCCTTTAATCTTTTGATATAACAGCCAGCAGAAGCTAAGGTCAAGCCTACCTACCTATCTATCCATACAAGAATTATGTCTAATTGTCATTCTGTGGTACTCTGTTCAGTGGTATAAGTATCAATATTATCTTTCTCAACATTATAAACTGTGGTTACATGATCTGACTGACAATCTGATCAACCTGATTGATCCACAATCTGATTTTAACATATGAGAGAAATAATTTGCATTATTTGTTTGCTGTTTTGTTTGCTGCACTCATGAGAGGTAAAGGTGCAGCTAATGGAGTGGTGCCTCAGGTGTGAAGAACAGTGAAACAAAAGCACAGAATCATGGAATCAGTGATCAAATTTGGAAGGGGCCTCTGGATGTCATCTACTCCTCACTAAAGCAAGGTCACTTACATCTGTGGCCAGGACCACGTCCAAATGGTTTTTGAACATGTCAAAGGATGGGGACTCCTCAACCTCCTGGGCAAACTGTGCCAGTGATGGGTCACCCTCACAGTAGAAAAGTGTTTCCTGATCTTCAGAGGGAACCTCTTGTCTTTCAGTTTCTCTCATTGTCTCCAGTTCCATTCACCGCCCTCAACCATTCCTGCATTTCTTTTGCATCTAAGCCACCTTTGCTGGAGATATGAGTTGGCATGTCTGGTTTGGTGACACATCCCAAGGCATCTGAATGTTATTGACTAAGAAATCATGTTCCAACATGGAACTTATCTACTAAATTGAAGAGCAATCTGATAGCTGTTGAACCAAATTTCAGTAAAATGAGAATGATCACTTTTCCCTCTGCATGCAGTCTTTGGACTGTTAAGAGGGTTAGAGACACTTCAGAAACAAGAACAGCAAATAATTAGTTATGTTCCATATTTATTGCAAAATTGCAGTATAAGAGATGATTCAAGAAATATATCTCTTGCCAAAAAAAAACCCCCAAAACCCTAGGACGTTATTAGCTGACATGGAAGCTTAACCTTAGAAGTGCTCTTTTTTTAAGTGAGCAAGAGGGGTAATGGGACAAAAAACATTTTTATGCTATCAAAACCCTCTGCTTTATAATGCACTGTTAATCACAGCAATTTTTTCCCTTCTTTTGTGCAGAATTGCTCAACTGAGTTCACCAACTTCCAAATCAAAACACACTGCTATACCCAGAGTAAGATATCATTACTAAATCCCTTTTCTGTAGTCTCGCTAAAAGTGCATGCCTGTACCCTTAAAATCCAAGGGAACTTTCCTAACATCATTCACAACAACGTGTGCTCTACAACACTAACTCTGCAAAAACTATATGTATTGGATAGCAATAGTAAAAATAAAATTTTACAAAAAGGAAAAAAAAGTGTGTTTATATCCAGACAATATTTCTTGAAAATAAATATTATAAGAGGTGCAGGTGTAGACAGCTAGTGAGGATCTGTGCCTACGGAACAACAAAGAGCATATTCAACTTCATGCTTTGAAAGCAGAAAACTTGGAATCTAAAACCAGAGGATGAAATAAAATTATTATATACTTCAGCTGTATGCAGGAGAATATTGCTGCTGAATACTAGTGCATGAGTTATGTAGAGCAACAATTTCACTGATTTTTCAATGAAAACTCATTCACTTTTGGTAGTTGCAGTCATGGGAAAGGCAAAGGCAGAAGCCTGATATAACAAAACTGTAGAAAAAAAGATGCTCTGTTTGGATTGGATTTTTTTTTTTTTGTGTGACACACAGTTTCTGGGTAGCTGGGGCATGCAGAAGGAAACTATTGTGCTACCCATATGTGGGTGCTTGATTATTTGCAGTGATGACTAACTGCATTTTATTTGGGTTGAGTGATGTTCACTTTCTTCACAGTGCTGTTGGAAGGAGAGTTTCTTACTTGCATAGTGAAATATTTTAATCTGACACTAATAATAAAAGAACCATTACTCATGGCCATGATTGCTAGTTTAATCCTTGCGCTGCGATGCAGGCTGATAGCTCTATGCAAATGTAGCCCTTTAATCTGGAATGGCTTGGAAAATGGCCAGAATTTGAAATTCATCTCAGGGACTCAGCAATTTATTCCTTGATGAAAGAGAAATTTTACCATCCAAAATACAGACAAACTCTATATGAAAATAAATTAATCACTTCTTTAACACTCTTCCAACTTTCTTGGGTTAAAGATTCTCATTTTCTACAGCCCTTGTGGGCTGGAAATTATTGTACATATTTCACATAAGATTAGTATACATAAGATTGATATATATAAGAAATATTAGAATTTTTAAAAAATTGCTCTGGTTCCCTGGAATGAGAGGTCTTCTAGCACAAACAGCCTATTTTCTTCAGTGATTCAAGTTAAATTAAGGCTCTTGACTTTAGAGATAAAAGCAGATATATATTTCCTAAGAATGTATTCAAAGCATTTTAGGTTTTGTCTATGGGATGTTAGAATTCATGGACATCTGAAACACGTGAAAATGCAGTTAATTAATACAGTGTTCAACTGGTATCCTCTACAAATTCTAGATTAAACTGTTGTTTAAGAATAATTGGAGCACATAATTTAGATCTTAGGACAGCTGTGGCTTGGACTGCAGGTATGAAATAGAGAAATCTGTCTCTCTACTCTCTTGTCATTGTTTTATTTGCTTATTGTGATTCCACAATAATATTATTTCTATAGTTATTGCTATTGTTATACTAATTATAATTACATTGATTATTCTGCATAGGGAATTTAAGTCTGAGTTATTGATCTTAAAGCTTCCAATTAATTATTGTTAACACTGTCAAGGTGGAACCAGTTCAACAAACTGATGATTCAGCTGCACCATTTCCTGCAGGATGAGACACTCTCCTTGAGTTACAGGCCATGAAAAGGAGTAAACCATGACTTGGCTTATTCCAGATTTCAGTGGTATGAGAAATACTGTCTTCAGAGATTAATTCTTCAACAATCAGTGTGTTTGAATGAACATCATAATTCCTCTTTTCCACAGGGCTTACCTTCTGTAGCATATTTTTTTTGGTAATTGAGAGGGATTTTTGGAGAAGTGGGATTTTTTGGATGATAGGTTTTAGTCAGAAGATTTTAATAAACATTGTTTTGACTGAGAAATATTTAATATCTTCCTCACTTCTATGGAATTGGAAATTGTTGCAAAAAGAGGCATGGTAGACTTCTACTTGTTACAATTACATGATTGACAATATGCATGTTGATGAAATAACTCTTTCAAAATCACTTATTCAAGGGTGGGTAAATATTTGTCCAGGGAAATTTCCCTCTGTGTATTTAGAGATAAACTAGATTAAGTGCTTGGGTCTTTGACTTTAACCCTGCCTCAGCTGATCACAGGAAGTGCAGTTGGCTTGACAGACATTTTTAGACCCAATATTTAGGGTTTTCAATCATTAAAATCATTGAATACCTAAGGTCAGATTCAAATTTAAAATGGGAATGAAAACAGAAACATTAGCAGTTTAACACAAAATTAGATTATTTGAATTCAATGATACAAAATGTTTCTATCCTACGTTGGCAGAGTAACAGAAACATGAATAAAATTTAAAAAAGAAAACTTTCAAAAATTGCCACCCACCATAAGTTGGTTTAAGGTAGGAACTATTGTGAAAAATTATCTGTATCCTGCTAGCATGGGATGAATTTTCTGTTCTTTTAAGATGGACTCTGTGAGTGGATCATGTATTTCTTTAATTTATTTCTAGCTGAAGCTGCATTTCTGTTCCCTATTACTTTATAATTTACTTTCTGTGCAGTCATCCATATACTCTACCTCTTAATTAAGGTCTCAAAACTTTATTCTTTTCATTAACTTTCTGACTCTAACTTTCACAAACAACAAGCACAACTTTTCTTTTTTCATTGTTTCTAACGGTTTGTTTATGTCACTGTGACCCTCCAGTTGTTTAATTTTATTTCAACTAACCAAAGACAAGAGAATATTCAAGGCCTTTCTTTACTCTGTTCCTGCCTGAACACCTTCTCCTTTTCTGTGTTGGCCCCAGGCTCCTTTGTTAACCTACCTCATTCAAATGAAAGTCTCAGCATCTTCTTTCCAGGTTGTCTTTGGTTACGAATATAGCAATTAATAAGAAAGATATAAAAATATACAAATTTTATATATATATAAAATTGAATTATCTGAACCATTGAAGTTGGAGGTTTCATTAAAGCAGCTAAGAATTTGGACCTGAAAAGTTTTGAAAGAGTTGATTTCTTATCTGTTTGCTTGACTGATGAGTCTCTGGCAAACCAAGAACATTTGTGGCTTTTTGAATACCCTTGCATGCTGCACTGATGTCAGGAGCAAGATGTCTTTGATTCTGAGCTTGCCTCACCAGAGAGTCAGATTCAGACTTCAGCTGTTTTAGCTTAAATTTTAACCCTGAACAAAACCTTACATTCATTTAAAATGTCAGAACTTTCTTCCCAGATTTAATTTAATTT
Source organism: Passer domesticus (assembly GCF_036417665.1). Lineage (NCBI taxonomy): Eukaryota > Metazoa > Chordata > Aves > Passeriformes > Passeridae > Passer > Passer domesticus. Next base: position 108,083,359 of record NC_087474.1, on the reverse strand, counting down.
GTTTGCTTCAACAAAGTATATGCTTTGTGGGTGAAAGTCACCTGTCTTGTGATGGATCCAGTGAGCACAGAATAAGGAATGACATCTACCTGGAATTGAGGGAAAGCAGAGCACTGCAACAGAGAACAGTGTCTCTCAGCAGATTTGTGGCAAAGCTGAGAGCAGGATCCACTCTTGAAACTCTCTGGCTTGGGACAAAAATGACCCTTCTGAAGTTGCTGGTTGGAAATTTTCTACAGAAATTGACTAGCATATTTAAAATAAATATTTTAAATTGCCACAAAATTTCCCAATAATTTTATCAGAAATACTTAAGTGCAAATTTAGCTCACAAGAATTTCTAATGCCAAAAAGAAGGAAATCTGCTGAGAAAAATAGAAATTGTGAGAAATAGAACAAGGTTAAAGCTTTTCTTCATGCATTTAAATAAGTGTAGAGTGTTTGATAAATATAACCCTCCCCAAAAAATTCAGAGGTTCAAATGAAGACTGAAAGGTATTCACTTAAAATGCAAGCATATAAAGCATTTTAACCCAGGCATGCAGCAACAGCGCTGAGTGACATTGTAATGCTTTTTCTATTAATTCTGAAATGGCTGTGGGCAAGTAATCACTACTTGAGCTTGAAGCAGAATTCAGAATAACTTTTGCCTGCTGCATTCTCTTGTGAAGATTAACAATTAGGAGATTCATAGCATGCTTGCTGATGAAATAAAGGTTTCCAGAGAAAGACACCTATTTACTGGAAAAATAAAATATTTTCAAGATTATAAGTCCCTTGTCTCTTTCCCCCTTCCCTTCCCTTCCCTTCCCTTCCCTTCCCTTCCCTTCCCTTCCCTTCCCTTCCCTTCCCTTCCCTTCCCTTCCCTTCCCTTCCCTTCCCTTCCCTTCCCTTCCCTTCCCTTCCCTTCCCTTCCCTTCCCTTCCCTTCCCTTCCCTTCCCTTCCCTTCCCTTCCCTTCCCTTCCCTTCCCTTCCCTTCCCTTCCCTTCCCTTCCCTTCCCTTCCCTTCCCTTCCCTTCCCTTCCCTTCCCTTCCCTTCCCTTCCCTTCCCTTCCCTTCCCTTCCCTTTTCCCTTCCCCTCCTCTCCCCTGATGAAAGAGTCAGTCAGCCTGGTGCTCTTCTGCTGGCTATCAAATGGAGAACCTCTGTGGAAATTTGTGAATTAAATTAAAACATTCTAAACTTCCTTTTAAAGAAAAGAGAATGCAAACTGAGTCCAGCAACCAGTGCAGCCGTGTGGGATGGGTCTATGGCCTTGCCCACTCTTGCTGCGTCCTGAACCCTGTGGATTTGATAACACTGTCTAGGAGGACTCATTTACTGTTGGAAGTTCCAGCTTTTCAGGTGATGTCTAAAAACAGTGTCCCAGGGCCATAATGAGAAATTTGAGGAAGATCCCAAGACAAAAGCCTGGGAATAGATAGTTAGTAGACCCATGACTGCAACTGGAGAGACTGACTGTCCCCTGTAGGTTCTCCACTTGTCTTCAAACACTTTTTTGATCAGCCATAGAAGTACAAAGATTATGCCACATGAGATTTTTGTGTAATATCACAAATAAACACTTGTTATTTTATTTATTTTCTTTTCATTTAAATGAACATACTATTTTCCTCTTTTTGTTCATTGGTTAAAATGTTAACTAAAACCCAGTACATTCATAGTCCCTGAAACATTTCCACTTAAATGGTTCACTGATTTACTGCAGAATCAGTATGAGTTTGCATTGGCATTCAGTCCATTTGGCAGATTTCATAGAAGAGCCATTTAAAATTAATTTTTCTAGATAGATAGGATGACTTAATATATTCCAAAATTTATTGGTTTTGAGATACTGTCGGCATTCATAAGACAGCTGACAAAATGGAGAAAATATAGTAGCTGTTTAATTTGGTGAATTTTTCACTCTTTATGTTTTTCATATAAGAACACCTAGTCCTGTCAATTGTATGACTTCTAGCCTTTGTTTCTTGCCAAGTGTTAAAGATTTTCTGTTATAGTTTTTTTAATGAATATGATCTGGTTGTCACTTTGGTGTTTATGCCTGCTTTCCTGCTACACGTCCTAGCTGTTCCCAGAAAAACAATGGAAATTATTTTGGACATATTTTTGACATATTTAAACTATCTCTTTTTAAGCGGTTTTTAGATTTTCCACAGTTTTCTCTGTCAATTTTACAGCTTCTTTAATTTTCCAAAACCCATCAATTCTATACACTTTTCATCAAAATCCATTTTGAGACCATTACTCTCAAAATCATGGTATGGCCAAAAGGCATCAAATCTTGTTTGTGAAGTTGAGACGTTCCTGCTGGTTGAAATATATAATCAAAATACAACAATGAGCTATCCTGAGTCCAGCTGCAATGACATGACAGCTCTAATTAACCTAAAAAAGATCTCATTAGTAATACAATGCAAAATGTTATTCCAGGACATCTGAGCCTCAATACCTTTTCTTCAGCTGGTGGTAAAGCTGACCTTCCTGTGTTGCTCTGATGATGTCTGAAAGCTGGCATTTCTAATTTCCTGGGAAAACCAGGGGAGATGCTTCACAAAAGCTGGCAATGTACTGGCATCTTCACAGGGTAAGAGTGATTCCATGTCTTGTTTGGCTTTTCTCCTCAGTATCTAATCTGTCTGATTTTTTTTTTTTTTAAACAAGTGGCACTTCACACGCTCTTTCTTCACTTTTCCCAGTAAATGCACTTTCTCCCATTCTCCTCCTTGACTCTGAAACCAATTAGCTGTAACAAATTCACAGGCTGTCCTCCTGCTCTGGCTGTGGTGTGATCACTGTGATTTGTGTTTGCAGCCTGAGCCCTGCTACCGCCAGATGTGTCTGAGCTCTGCCCCTGCACATTGTGTTCTGCATGGGCCCAGTCCTGGGTTCCTATGGCTGTCATTGCAGCTAAACAAACTAAAGGTTCTCAGGCCAAGACCAGCCCAAACAAGTTCTGAGACCTTGAGGCATAAGGTAACTACGGAGCATATAGATCCTTATTACAAATGGCAAAGTTGTATTTGCCAGGCTATAAAGTTAAGTCTGAAAGACAGTATGTGCTGTATTTTGCTGTTTTAAGAGAAATCTTTAAAAACAGATATTTTGGTAAAAAAAAACAAGTTTCCCAGTTTCTCTTGTTCATGTTTTCTTGTTTCATAAATCAATTTTAAGCAGTGCAATTGAAGAGCCTGAAATATCATTCTACTTTCTTTCTTCTCTTAACAAAGTATTTTAAAATTCTGTATTTATTTGTATAAATAGATAATTCTAAACATTTTTTCCCATTTCTCTTAAAACATTAGTCAAATATTAATGTTATTTTCTCTACTATAACTTTTGAAAAAGCTTGTTTAATTTTAAAAATAAAATAAAGCTTAGGCTTTATTTCAGCTTACGTTCTTATGTCAGTGCAGAAGTCTGAAATACAATGCTTTTCTATTGAATTTAAAGCAAACATGCATCCTGCTTTTTCTTTTAATATTAACAACACACTATGTTATCTTATTTTCTGTTGTTAAGATTGGTAGAAATGAATGCCATTGCAAATACTGAAGGTGAACTTTCAGACTGACTCAAGCTTTGTATTTTCTACAAAGAGCTTGCAGTTCCTCAGGCTGATTGTCCACCCTGAAAACAATAGAACACATTAATGTTTATTCAGTGTTGGCTCAAGCAGTGGCAGCAGGCCCAGGAGATTCCTGTGACTAACGCTATTATTAACCATAATTCAATATCTCAGGAAAGATTTGCTGCTCTATGAGAAGGTGATAGGAAAATTAGCTTTTTAAATCAGACACAACATGAATGGGTTGCACTGGTTTAGGAGACCCAAAGTATCTGGTCCTGCCACTGGAAAGTCTGAGCAGAAGACAGCAAGGAGTCCTTGCTGTGAGTAGCATCTCCTGGGATTACAGGAACTGCTTAAGTTTCCCCAAATGGGAACATTGTGTTTCCCAAAAATGGGCAATGTACTTGTGTGCAGAGCCTTTCCTTGTAACCATCAGATAACTGCAAAACCCAGGTACCAGCTGCATTTCAAGAATCTCTTTAGTCTATTGAAGAAAGAGTAAAGTCAGTAGAGTAAAAAGTTACGGAAATTCTCTGCATGTGCTTAATCTTTTGGTAACTTAACTGATTGACAGGATTACTTATTCTTAGTTTAACTATGCCTGAGGCCCTCTAATCTGTGTGGGGAGGAGTAGCAGAGGAGGAGAGAGAAAGGGGTGCTGCTATTACTGCAGGGCAGCCTCTGTGAGGGGAGCCCAAGGCTGTCCTGTGCCTCCAGCCAGCTTCAACAGCCCCATCAGAGCCCCCAACTCCCAGCCCCTAAAATATGTTGCAGCTCGAATCCCCATCCTGGATTTACTATATGGTGTAAAGGAAGATCATCCTCAGAGTCTTCCCTGGGTCCACCAGGCAGTGTCCATGACAGCAAATTAAACAGGTGTGCAACTGCTCTTGGCTCGAATGCTGACTGGCGTTGCATGACTGCAATCAACTAACGCTACTAATTAATCCTTCTAACCCTGCAAACTGGGGTGATGGACTTGGCAGTTGTTTGTGACACCTCACAAACCTTGGGAAGGTTTGGGAGAGTGTGACTTTGCACAGTCCAAACTGTACCAAACGCTGTAAAAATAATTAAGACAGAGATTTATCAGTTGTAGCATCTAAAGAGGTGCCATCCTTTCCTTATGCATAGAAGTATATTTTATACTTAATAATTTTATTGCTTCTGTTTTATAGCAGTAATTTAAAGGCAGTTACTGCACTGGCACCCCTGTTTAATTCCTTTCCTACATTACTCTGCATTTGATTCTCTGCTTCTGGTAAAGGTCCAGAGTCCGTGAATCTGCCAGATCTTTCAAATTTGAGTGTCAGGTTTCATGACCTCTCTCAGTTTTGAGCACCGTAACTGCGGCACTCTTGATTCTTCAGGTCTTGTCAGCTGAACAGCAGTGTGAGTTTTTTGCATGTAAAATATCAGTCTTAAGGTCGCAGAATGCAGAAAGGTGCAATTCAGCTGACAATCTTCATATGAGTTTCTCTTGACAGGATTAATCTTGCACCTCTCTTGTTTGTTCCATATAAATTGCACATTACTGACTTCTTGGGGTGTCTTAGGAAAAGCCTACATAGGTTTTTGAAAGCATTTTTGTTGACAATCCGTTGTCTGTGCTAATTGCAATCAAACAAGAAAGCTGATCGAAATTGCCTTTCTCATTATCTGGGAGGTATTTATGTTGCAGTATGGAATGGAATTCAGTTCTGCCTAAAAAAGAATAAATGTAAACAGATTAAATATTTTTTTAATAATTTCAGTTATAGTCAATAAGCATCTGAGCTTACAGCAAAGAGTCTTTGCTTTTCTTTCCCCCTCATGGCTTTTCTTTCAGTGAGAGTTGAATCTGTCCCTGCTACATGGACATCAACAGTTCTGCAACTGCATTCACTGGAACACAATGTTTTAAAACATTTGTTAACTCCTTGGAGACAGAAATTGCATCAATCTGTATGGTGAAAAAATGCTTAGACAATGCACGGGAACTGAGTATTTTCTTGGCTGGCTTTAAAGCAGTACCCCACTACCATTACTGTTGTAATCTCCAATATGAGAACAAGCACTGTACACTTGGTCTCCATAATCTAATCCTGTTTAGTGAGTAATATTTTATATTCTGATATAACTGTTTGGTAAATTACAAGTGGAATGTTCTATATTGAAGTCTTGGGAAGTAAAAATGTAGATAAAAGATATCTACATAGGCTTATGCCTGATTTTTTTTTTTTTAAGTCAGACCAGTCTGTTTTATTCTGTCCATGACAGGGGTCAATGGTAAAAGTCTCACCAGAGGACACAACTGTCTTCTCTGAATGCCCAATTATATGAAATCTTGCTCTCAAGAGAGTTTTTCCACTATCTTTTAAAAGGTAGCAATGTTTACTTGCTTTCTGATACAGAAGAATTAAAAGCAGGTTAAGGCAGGATTTTGAAAAATTACTCAAACTCAATATTTTTAATCACTTTTGGTGCTAAAGTTGAGTCAAGTTCACAAACTCTGTGCAATTTTACATTCTTATTTTGCTTCTACATGTCTCATTTTGTCATGTTTAAACTAAACTGCCCCTTCACATAGGGCAGAAAAATATATCCAGCTATGTCAGGTTTTTTCCTGGTTCTCTGTTAAGTGAGGAAAGCTCTGACTTGCCTTAATGGTTCTACTGCTTATCTGTAGCTTTATCATTGCTCCTTCTATATCTCCTCTCTAATTTAAACAATATAAAACTTTTGTATTTTATACAGCACAGAAATCCTGCCAGACTAATTTTCTCTGTTAGAAATGGGATGAATATTAGAAGAACTATTTATCTCTTTGAATATCTGACTTTATACTTCACAATAACTTCAAAGGTCAGACACTCTCCTGGTAATGCAAAATGCTATTAGGTTGAAAAGATCAAGATTATATACCTTCACTTTTTAGATAAAAGGTGTATTGTGCAATTTCTTGAATGTGTACCAGACAACCCCAGATTTCACAGTTTTAACAGAAAATTTAGACATGCACGGAGATGGCTAGAGTAGCAAGATAAGCTATGTGCAATACAGTAACAGGAAATTCATGAAGGTGAAACCTGAACTATTTTAAAGGTCAGTAAACTCTTTTTGTTTTAGCCTTACAAAACTTATTATTAAATAATATGCCAAAGATGACAGAAACCTTTACAGCTAACATTTTATCAGGTTAATTTCCAAGGACACACAGTGGGACAAGTCCTTTAACTGAGATAAGAAAGGCATTAAATAAATCAGTTATCTAGTGGAAATTGAATTTAAGAATACATGTTCAAAAAAACAATGCAAGAAATTATCTGAATGGTCCTTGCAAATTCATCAATGCTGCAAGCTCTGTGCAGTTTCCAAGATATCTGCAGCTGTGTTATTGGACTTGTTGAACCTGTAGAACCTTCTCAGTAGGATTTCTCCAGACTGAGCTGACTGGTTTGGCACTTTTCTTTGACTCATTCTTTTAACCTGGCAGGTAAGGTCACTTGGCTGAGGCCAGAGAGTCTCTGGATTATTTCTGCTTTCTCACTGATATTGTCCAAGGGAAAAGATATGCTTTATCTGTGTGAGAACATAGCAGCTCAACTTCCTGATGCAGACTCTAGCTTGAGGGTTTGGTTTTGCAAGTGCCCACCTGAACAATGAGGTGAGCAGACCATGCAAGAAACTTTAGCAGGAACTGGCTTTTGACATTTCCCATGGGCGTGGCTTGATGTATGGAGCCCTGGCATCCTGACTCCCTAACTGCCTCTTACACAGTACCAGGACAGCTTCAGGATCTGTCCTGCCTTGCGGCCGGGCATGACACTTCTGGTTGTTGCCTGTGTGCTGCCGTCATTGAACATCGCCCTTGATGTGAGAAGAGCCAGCACAGAGAACTGGTACTGCCTTGTAGGCTTGAATCACTGTGGTAAAATATGCTGAAAAAAGGCAGTAGAGTGATCAGATACGTAGAACACTGCATAAAGAGATGAGAGTATATTTCCTTGCTTACTGAAACCCCCACTGCCTCAGCTGTCAAGTAGTTTGAACAATTCTTTACTCTCTTCAGGAGAATATTTATTTGAAGTTACAGCTGTTACATCTTTTATGATGTTTCTCATCCCGTTCCCACTGGTCTATACCCCTTTGTATTTTCTTCCTCATATATTTAATTGCTACAAGGTATTTAAGAAATTAATTAATGTGGAAATATTTTTCTAATTATTCTATCATGTTACAATACTTTTGACTAAGAGAGAACATAATGTAGACAAAATAGAATTTGAGAAAATTATTTCAGAAGAAATAGAAAATCGTCATCCTACAAAATAATTGTTTCAATTAAAGGGAAAATATGTATTGATTCTGACATTTTCTTTTTGTTTTGTTGTTCTTTACCTGTATTGCTCTCTCATCACTTTCATGGCTGTTACTGTCAGTTCACCCACTTGCACTGCCACTGACTTAACCCCTTACAGGAAGCACATTTGTCTATCTTAATTTATTCACCTATGGAATAACAATATAGGAGATGCTTCTATTTGCACACCTGGTTTTCTCCCACATAATTCTGCAGGCTGTGGAGAAGCTGGTAGCGTGGAATTCATAATGGAATCTTTTTCCCAGCATATCTGCTACTTGTGAGGCACATTTATTATTGCACTCACTGTCAAGCCACACCAGTAAAGTTCATCCTTCAGAAGATGCAAGTTCTGATCCTGCCAAAATATATCACTGCAGTTTGCAATCACAAATGCCTTGCAACTCTGTGGGCTGCGAGGACTATTAGGAACAGCCATCCTAATTTGCATGCAGGGGTGGCAAGGTACAAGGAAAGGGAGTCAGCTTCTTGAAGATACATCTTGCTTTTAACAGCACAGTATGCTTCCCTGACACTCCTCCTCTTCCTAGGTCAAAAGCTGCATTAATGTACACCACAACAAACCATTTGGAGCTAAATGGATTAATTCAGGTAGAGCAGAATTTGACTCAGTGCTCTTGTATGAATTCTCTCACTCTATGGAAACCAGATCCAGGAAGAAATTAAGATTTACTGCCATTAATTTCAGAGCTCATTTTAAAAGTTTGGCTCAAATATTAAATTTATAAATGTCAAATAAAAAAATAAAAGTATAAGCTTCTTCTTATGAATATTTTAAAGAAATTAAGTAACCACATTATTTTATGCTTTTCCTAATGTTAACTTAATTAGGTCATAAAAGAATTAAACTAGCTTAACCAGTGCCTCTGGAGAATGAAAACCAGATTGTTTAAGCATAGAAATATTCCTAAAAATAGAGATAGGATATTTGAGGATTCATTTAGATAAGAATTACAAAGGGACATCTAAAGCTGAGAAAAACATGACATCCCTTTTCTCTCATTGAGGATGTCAGATGTTAAAAAACTTCTTTTTTTTCTTTAAATTGTTAAGTGATTTTGCTACTTTTATTTATTTTTATTTTTATTTTTATTTTTATTTTATTTTTATTTTTATTTTTATTTTTATTTTTTAATTTTTATTTTTATTTTTATTTTTTGTGCAAGAAGTATTGAGTTTTGTGTGGTTGCTGGCTCAGTAGCACTGGTGAGTACCATCTCCTTCTTAGGTTGGGGGTCCCAGAGCTGGATGCAGCACTCCGGGTTAGGTCTCACAAGAGCAAAGTTGAGGGGCAGAATTACCTCCTGTGGCCTGCTGGCCACACTCCTGGTGATGCAGCTCAGAATTTCATTGGCTTTCTGGGCTGTGAGCTGGCTCATATTCAGTTTTTCCTCACATCCAAGTCTTTCTCTGCAGGGCTGCTCTCAACCACTTCCCACCCAACCTGCAGGTGTGCTGGGATTGCCACAACCCAGGTGCAGGACCTTGCACTTTGCTTTGTTGAACCTCATAAGATTTGCAGAGTTCCACCTCTCAAGTGTGGCAAAGTCCTTGTGAAGGACATCCCTTACCTCCAGTGTGTCAGCTGCACCACACAGTTTTTCTTGTTTCTTTTTCTTTTTTTTTTTTTTTTCCCCAATCACAGTGAGACAGCCCTACTCCAAAGCATTTTGGCTGTGCTTTTGAAACTAAGAAGAAAATTGTCCCTTCTCTGATGTCCAAATTTAGATTTTCCTTATCCTTCAAGTGCATAATAAGACATATTTATGCAAAGCAAATATTCAGTGTTCAAGAACAAGCTAATTGGGTTCTTTTCATAATTGGTAGTTTATTGGCCATTTGTATTCAAAACTGTTCCCACTGAACTTCCTGAGCTGTGAAAAGCAGACACAGTGCTTTTATATTACATGCCTTTTTTAGCTGTCAAGCCTAACTAAAGAATCCCTTACTTTTATTTAGAAAAGACCTTTGCAATATCTTCAGCTATGAGGCTTTTACAGGTTAATGCTTGAACTGGTGCTGTGTCAATATTATTGTCCCATTCAGAGAGAATGCAGGAGCCTCCCAGGCCTTAGGTCCATCCTTCCCACCTGAGAATCCCATTGTAGAAAGATTACCTAGAGCTCAAGTTTTTTTTTTTTTTTTTTTTTTTTTTTTTTTTTTTTTTTTTTTGGCAGTAGCCTACACCTCACTGTGCATCTTCCTCCAGACTTCTCTTTTCAGATTCCTTAGACTATATTCCAAGATCAGGGGCAGAGCAATTTCTTTGCTTCTGCAGTCAAGAATTGCATGTGTATCAGAGTACTTTAAAAATATTGTTCTAGTTCTGTTTATAGATTAAGCACACTTTGGTCTTCAGTAAAATTCCCTGTCAATGGCACTGAAGAGAAAGAGAAACAACCATTAGCAACTTGTACAGTTATTCTGTTTGCTATATTAATGTTTACAGACTGTCAGACACAGACTGCTTTTGCCACAACAGCTAATCTGTGTTGCTGGGTAATTTGGCCTTAGATATTCCCAAGTATAATAAATGGAAAGGCTAAGAGAAAAAAAATCTATGCTTATAAATTTAATTTTTCTTTATGAAGCTCACAATAAAAACTGCTGAAACCTGGAACCCAACTTTTGCCATTTAATGTATTCTATGTGTCTAGCAGAAGTCCACAGATCTCTAGATACAAAAAGAATTTAAGATTAAAACTAAGAAACTACTGCACCCAAAGGGTGCCTTCCCTTCCAGCTGCTCATCTCTGCACTCAAAATATCTTGGAGTTATGCTATTTTTATGAATTAATCTTCACAAGCTGATAATATTTTCATGAATTCAAATTAGCTGCTGCATGGACAGAGCTTGTTGATTTGCAAAACACACTGTTTTTTGGCATCTTTGTTAGATGTAGTTGTGTGGAAAGAGGAATTATCCAGACTACAGTTTATTTACTAGGAGAAAACATGTGGACAGGCTTTAATTACAGATCATGTGGAAAACACATCATGAAATAGAAAATTCTTGTTAAGAGTCTTTGTTGCAGATAGAATTGAACCAAGGTGAACTTAACTACCAAAGTGGTATTTATGCTTGCTATGTAAAGTCAAAATCTTGAGTAACTAAAATACATTTTTCAGATTAAATTGATTTTAATCAAGAGACAATTGCCTTCTCAAATATATTGTATAAATAAATCAAACACTTCAGAAACCAGGCCCTGTGTTTTTATCCATGATGAAAAGAGACAGTGTTGGTCCCACGAAGTTGTGGTTACTTCATAAGTTGCAGTTTGGGAACAATTTCCACCAATTTTGGAAGGGGCTAACAGCGGGCCGGTTACCTAAAGGAGCAAGAAGAAGCTGAGAAGAAAGAAGAAGCTGATAAGGAGCTCTCTCCAAGGCTGTAACCAAGGATACCAAGAGACCTGAGGAACTGAAGAAAGATAAGAACTTCACAGCTGCACAAAGTATTTTTAGAAAGTTAGTAAGTCACTGTAACTTTTCACCAATGGTGTTATGTTGATTTATTGTGTCCAATAGTTAGGGTAGAAGAATCATAAACAATTAGAAAGCGTATAAAAGGTCAGCCATGTTCGATAATAAAGAGTTACCATCTGAGACTGCTTGTGGTCTCTGCTTCATGTTGTGACCGCCTCGACAATGACAACCAATATTATCCACAAGTCCTGGCTCTTCTTTAAAACTTTATTTCTGTACGTCTTTGTGTGGGTCTCTGTAAACCTGTTATTCCTTATTGCCTCCTAAAGAAATATCTATTTGCCTTGTTTATGTGTGCCACAAATTCAGCTTATATTGACCATCTCCAGATATAACAAGACCATCATTTGGTGAAGATGTGGAGAAGCAACAGCGTAGAGCATTCTGGGAATCTGATCTCCACAGTGTAGATGTTTATTAGAAAATCTTTGTGTGTGACTGTAATTGATTTGGATATGATCTTAATTTAATTTTTCACAGAATCTCTATTCTGTTGCATGTTTTAGTTTAGTTTGATGAGCACTATTGTGTCTGATTTCTCAGTACCTCAGTACCTCAAAGACTGAAAACTCCCCAGTGATTATGAAAGACATTTTCCTGATCAAAGCATAATATTTCTGCCTCTGGGTATTGCAGACCCACATATTCACCTTTTCTCTATGGACTCACCAGCTCAGCCCTGCTGCTGTGGATCACAAGAACACAAGGACAGCAGCCATTTGATACTCTCTCCAGCAGCAACTTATGTAAAATCTCTTACATGTTAACATATGTAATACTAGAGGATTTTACTTGATGTTAGAAATCTTGTTGTCCTATAATTTACTCAAGAACCAAACTCAGTTTCAGGAGTAAAGTGAGAATGAAAAGATACTGCAAAGTCTCAAGTCTTTGTAAAAAAGACATAGACTGCACAAGATCAACTCAAATAGTTTTGGCCAAAGAACAAAACTAGCAATGCTACAGATGAGAGATGGAACTGTACGCAGGATCAGATGCAATCCTGTGGTCTCTTTATTGATGGAGTTCAGTTAGCAATCACCTGAGAGGGCCAGAATAAGGATCTCAAAATTTCACCTCAACAGAGGTGGTGAAAAAGAAAAAAACTAATTAATCTTTCTGTTAAATCTCACAGTGGGAAGAACATTTGCAGTTTAAGAAGGTGGGCTTTTGAACTAAAAGAAGGTCAAAAGGCTGCCATCCTACAGTGATGAATAATTTTTTTGCAAAGCAGAAGTACTGTATAAATTTCTTGGAAATACAGCAGTGTGCATGCTTGGTGGGAAGACATTAGAAATAAGGTCAAAAAGGTGCATTGAAATAAATATAAAGGCACACCTCTACACTCTAAAGCAAGCCTGGGTCTTTGTAGTCTCAGTATAGTCAGAATATCATAGAGATGAATTGAAAGCACTAATTAATCAACACTTCTCCAGCATCTGATACCTCCCCTCTAACTGCAGTAGATGGGGAAAGACAGAATGAAGAACACTTGAATGTCAATGCTGTTGTCCCTGGATGACTAAAGAATTATTGAGGTGGACCTTTTCAAAAGAGAATTTGCAATGCATTGCAATAGCTCTCTTAAAAATCACTGATTGTTTTGATCTTTTTGAGAAAATTTACATTCTACACATACAATAACGAGAATTGAACTGCATTGCTGATTGCAACAACAAGAACATAACTTATACATTGACAGTAAAATAGTTAAATAAACTTCAGAAATTAAAAAATATAGTAGCCTTCTTCCTTTAAAAATTGGATAAGTAGCATCCGTCTGGGTTTGACAAAGTAGTTAATTATAGAAGAAACAGCATGTCTCTGCAACACGAAGTGTGTGGAGTGCCTGCCAATACTGGGTTGTTTGGTGAAAGGATGTGAGGACTGACTGTACTGTGATGTGTCAGGAGATATCAATATTGATTTAAGCTGTTCAGGACACACAGGACAACTTTCAATTATTGCTAATGGGATGTGGAACTCTTTCATTGTTCTCAGTCTCTGTGTGCCTCTCTTACATTACTGCAATATAAAAATGACAAATGAGAATTTGAACATTTTCAGGCGTAAAGACCTCAGTGAAAGTCATCTCTTTCTCAAGATTTTCTGAATCATGGGCAGGAAGCATGTTTTTATACAAGACTGACTCTTCTGTTGAAATGTTTTCCTTTTCTCTACTTTGTCAGTGTTTATTCTGTCTTGCAATCACTGCCTTCTGCTATGGGCTATCAGGCTGCTGCTCTTGTGTGTGAAAAAGCCCTTGCTTCCAAACAAAGCTAGTTTGCGCTTTACTTTGCTGAGAAATGAGAAATTTAATTGCTACAGTCAATGTGTTGACAAAGGCTATCCTGGTGTGAACGTGAAGAATTCTGCTTTTATGACCTTTGTGCATTTTCCAGGTCAAAACTGCTGAATATGAGTCTGGAGTCACCAGATGTTGCTCTTTCTAGTGTTGCTCCAGCCTCTCTTGAGTGCCCTTTCCCTTTTGTTCATCCACACTTTTGGTAAATAAGTCTTAATTTTCAGATACACTGACACTCTTTTATATGTTACTTCCATCCTTTCTCTGCAGCTATATAGGCTGATTTCATTGAAAGAATGACAAACTAGACAGTTTTAAATTTGTGTTATTGTTGTCTTTTACCAATAATTGCAAAAATTTCTCTCAATGTGATAGGAACAGAGAATTGCTGAATCTAAACCTAGAAAATACCTGTTTTGAAACTGGACTCTGATAGCCATTTAAAAATTAAAATTTAAAAATGTTTGGGACTTTTATGTTTATTCTTGAAATTCAGCTGTGTGGAAACACATTGGATTCAGAAATAAACTGACCCAGGTCTGGTTCAAGCTTGCCTTTGAAGTGTGCAAATGAAAACTTGCAGAACAGAATGATCATAGTGCAACTACCTCCCATTGCAGCAGGTGAGCAGCTGGCATGGTGCTGCTTGGTATGTGTGAACAGTGTGGTTGGGATCCTATGGAGCACAGATATAAATTATCTCTGTCCCTGAGAGATTACAGTGAAAAAACACAAAATGAGAAAACCGTATGTAAACACATTTGCAATTGGAGAACTATTTAAAATGTCATTGTGAGGGAAGTAACAAGGACAACCTCTCATGCAAGATTTACAATGAATTTTAAAAATTTGTTTTTTATAATATTTATTTTGGAGGATACTGTGCTCTGTGTCTGTCTCATTCAGAAGTCCTACTGAGATATATTGAAACAGTAAAAATCATAGTCTCCTACAGTCTTGCTGCTTGGAAAAATCTACATACACATTAGCAACAGAAAATTATTCTGTGAGAGCCACTATTTACTTTTGAATGTGTAGTAGGCAATAAAATAGCTGCAAACAGAAACCTCCTCTCCTTCAACAAAATGAAAAAGAAAGTTAATTGATGATGGTATGCTTTGCATATTTTAAGGCATAACATTATGTGGATAGTAAGTGTCTATCAAAGAGAGATTTTTTTCAGAAGCAACACAGATTGGATGTTAAATAAGGGCTATTGAATATCATTAAGCAGTAATGGCTTTTATTAAAATGTGTTTGAATGCATAAGATAGTTGTAGTAGTCCTATCTGAAGGGCTTGATTCCAACTCTAAAATGTAATTCAGCCCCAGAGAAAGACAGGTATTATCTTTTCTTGAGAAAGTGAAAAAATCTTAAAATTTGATAGCAGCATAATGTAAAAAGCTGCCTTAATAAAAGATTCTACATGGATATTTTGAATTAGTATTGCTTTGACATGGTCATTCTCCTGGTACAGTCTCATGTCCAGTACCAGACAGTAAGGTCCGTGGTAATCTTTGCTGAAAAGCCTGCACAACTCCTGCTTTAAGAAGCTATGTTCAGGTCAGGGACGGTTTGCTGTCTGTTAGGCAGACTCAGGTCTACATTTTCAGTCTATGTAGAACAAAGATCTTCTCTAAATGTTTAGACTGCACTTAAAAAAAAATTAGTGAAGTTAGGATCAAGACTAAAGACTCCAGGGGGAGGCAAGAGCTAGTAAATGTCAACAGAAATATCACATGTGACTAATCTGTGACTGAAAATGAGGTGCTAAGACTGAATCCCTAGATTGTCTTCCTGCTAGTCTGTCTTCATGCACTGCCGAAAAAAAATATCACGTCTCTCTGTCCCTTGCCAGTTTATGATACCCTACAAATCTTCAGAAGTTTTGTTGAAAGAAATGCTAGCTAGGATGGTAGAGTAACTAGCATTAATGCTTAATTAAAAAGAAAAGAGAAATATGATAATAATTCTGTGCAATTTTCCATTGAGTTAAAATGAGAGTGTGTTGTTATTATTGCTGGGGAGATTTACTTGACAGTGAGTGCTTGAGGTTTTATGATTAGGAGATTTTCATATCAATAAAAAACTGCTTAGTTTTATGGATTTAAAATTCTTATTTATTCTTATGTATACATGTACACACCTATATATACACCATTGCTGAAACAGACTTTAAAAGTCACCTTTCTATAAGGTTTTCTGCAAAATTCTCTTTCTCTCTCCCTTTTCTTGTTTTTTTTTTTTTTTTAATTTTAATATATTTGCTAACAGAAAACTACTAAGAAAATAATTGAGACACTACAGTGCCAGATAGTGGGATTTGCAATGGTCACTGAATTTTCATACTCAGAAAGATTTGGTTTATTTTGTGAAAGCTCTATGAAACACCTCTTTTAATTTTTTCAGGTCAAATTGTGCCCATATGAACGGTCTCATCCCCGATGACAAAGAAATCAGCCAGTGGGTTTGCCTGCAAACTGTAATTTCCTAATTTCTTGGAATAGCCGAACGAGAATGGTTTTAATCAGAATTCTCTACAAGTACTCTGTAAGAGAAGATAAAATGGAAAAAGTATTGAACAAAGCATTTTATGTTTAAAATAGTTAATGGATACTAGCAATTTTTTTTTCAGCTAGAATTAATCAAATGTATAAAATGAAAGGAAGCAAAAAATGAACCTTCAGACTTAACAGGAAGAATAACTAAGCTTCTTAATTTCACAACAGCAATGATGATGCAGGGAGGAAAAAGCCTCAGGCATTTGGTGATATGACAAATAAGACCTAAATAATGCAGTGTTTTGTCAGCTGCAATTTAGGTGCTTGCAGAAGCAGTGCAATTGTTTATCTTTTTGGGTGTACAATTCCCTTTACTGACATACCTGAATAAAGATTCTTTTAGCACATGTTTATTCCTCATGGCCTCAGGGCTTTCTACACATTTCCATACTCCACATTTTCCCCTCCTGCCCCCACCCCCCACTCCCTCTCCCCCAATACAGAAAGATATTTAAAAATAGAAGAAACCCCAGAAACCCCATTGGATACTCCTCCAAAACCGAGAAGGTTTTGTCTAAATGTCACTCATCATGTCTGTGGCTCTTTCTCTATCACCTTGTTCAGAATATGTGACCATGCTATAAAAAACAAGACTCACTTGTCTAGAGATGTGAATGAGATTTTAGTGCATGTGCACATATGCATGTATATATACTGGGGAAAATTTGATAATGTTCATGGAAGTATCACTGGAGAAGCATTTATTCCTATGTGCACTCTTATTTTCAAACAATAGTCTCTTTTTTCTCTCTGACAGAGACATACAATATTGCTTAATGGCTACTTTCCTAGCTCTTATTTTTAATTGTCACCTCCTATTAAGAAAAAAAAAAGAAAAAAAATCCCAAATCAAACCATCCCCATAAGAGACTGAGGAAGCATTGTGTTGTCACAGTTGTATAGAAAACCTTGAAAACTGGACTAAATGTAACTGAGTCTTACCATTCATTTGTCAGTGCTGCTTCATGTCTGAAAATAATTGGTTTGACTCACATAAATTGACCTATGCAGTTTGTTATCTACCAACTTTGACACCAGCAATGATGCACTCAGCATCACTGTTCCTTTTTTCTGAGTTACTGCAGCATGTAGGAAAACAGGAGCAGTTGTTTTCTTTCTTTTTTTTTTTTTTTTTGACTAAACATTTTTAAGCTAGTTCCTCCAGCACCTTGACTTGCTGGATTGTGAGAGTCCCTCTTCCTTAGTTTAAGGAATTCAGGTGAAAAGAGCCAGATGATGCACCATGGCTGTAAAACCTGGAGGCCATACGTGTGAGCACCCTGTGTCGTGGTATTTCAGAGAGAATGTAGGACTTCAGAACCACTAGAAGAGAAACAGCTGATTAATTCCTCAGATATTTCAAACATGCTGAAAGCGTTACAAGTGGTTGACTCTTTGAGATGTAATTAGAGTAGCACACAAAAATTTGTTAGCACATTTTCAGGCAAAGAGAACATAATTGAAACACACTGTTTCAAAGCAAGAACATTTTTCAGGTGAATTGTTTTGGAGTAAACTCTTTTCCAGGACTGAAAAGGAGCTTTGTGCTCTATGGAATGGGAGTTACATGACTTTAGGACATTTGGATTGTCTTTTTTAATACATTATAATGGTAGAATAAGAGAACAAAAGGGGTTGAAAAGTTGTAGGCATCTGCCAGGGGGACTATGTGTCCCCAGGAAGCAGAGGTACTTGCTAGCATCTCCCCACCGTTGCAGCAGACATCTTTGGAAACATGCTCATGGTCATAATTGCCGAATAGGTTGTTCTGGATCCTGAAAGCTGAGTATAGTATCTTCAAGAACACTTTACTTCAGTACGAGTGCACTACTTTTCATCTTATTTTTGTGAGAGTCTTTGACTTGCTCTTTCTGATAATGGTGCTCCACACAGACAGGCATTGTCCAAGAAGTATTAGCTTGTGCTGGGGTTACATTTCATAAGTATGGACACAATGTGTTCTCCGCAACTGTTTATCGTGAGTACCATTTGTTTGGATGGCGAGAAGAAATGTCTTAAATGTGGGACAAAGATGGGATAAACTTCTAGAAAATGGCAAAGTCATCTACAAGCCACTGGAAAAGGTGGTCCTGATCTAAGCTCTTCTGTTGAACTAGATTTCTCACTCAGGGATTGAGGACTCAGCTCAGAAGAGTCAAACACTATTCAAAACATTTTCAATGCATCTGGTAAGCTCTGAGTACTCAATTGGTGCGAAGAAAATAGCTGGATTAGACAGCAGAAACTGAGACAGAAACTGAATTTTTGGAGCATTATCTGTCTCCTCCACCCCTATCTCTGTCAGTGAACTGAAGGGTCATTTCAGCTCTTTTCAGAAACATTGGAGTTACACCTTGCAGTTACACCCACGTGCCTTTTGCAATGTCAGCTGCATCCAGCACAGCACATCTAAAACAGTTTAGGTCATGTTGCAATCCAGCATTTCAAGAAAATGGTGTTCCATCTACTTGTTATGTCTACCACTCCTCTGGCTTCTTTCCTTGTTCTGGCACAGGTGAAACACTAGAAATTCCCTTTAAAAAAAAAGTCTGGATCTAGACTTTTTTTTTAAAAAAAGTTTTAATCTAGATGTGTCACTCACTGGATGTGCAGACCTGCATCTGGTATGGCACAAGTGAAATGTGACGAGTAAGAAGGGTGAGGGGTGTGTGTGAGAATGGGGTCTATGTGTTAGAGGCTGACTGAGCATCTTAAGTGTTCCAGTTCAGTGGGATTTCAATTTTTCTCTGTGGTGTCCAACATCTACAAATGTCACTGATGGGAGCTGCCACATCTCAGCCATTTGGAAACTCACATGCTAATACTCAATTTTTTAGTGATGAAACATTTTTGTCCTTGGCACCTTCCAGGGATAACTATCCTATTTATTGTCCATAGTCTCCAACAAGGATTCAAAAAAGGAGCCCTAGTGGAGATGTGAATGTGCAGAATATTCCAGAGTACTATTTACTGTGCTTCTTGGAGTGAAATCTTGTACATGCCTTTTGTTTCTTCTTCAAATTTTCTTTCTAACTAAGGGTTTTCTTATTTGATTACACAGTTTCACCACTTCTTCTACTCCTGTCTGCTTCAGGACTTTGGTGCGCTAGAGGCATTTCCTATAATATTTTTTTTCTTATCTAAATAGTTTAAATCTCCAATGGGTCTCTTTTTCCCTTTATCTCTTTTTCTTTTTTAAAAATTGTATTTTGTCCTGCTGCTACATCCCATATTTTCTTTGTGAATTTCTTTCCTTTTGTCTCTCTTGACCTTCTCTCATTGTTCTGGTCCCTTAACAGACTTTTATTCTTCTCTACATTTACATGCAGAACAGAAATGTTCTCTAGTGTTCACAGCTATATGATAAGCTCTAGTCCTGGATAAAAATACTTGCTTACACAAGGGAATGATTCATTCTCCACTGCATTCTAATCTACCATGTTTAAATTACTCTGATGGTTTAACTTGAGATCAACTTCTCATAAAGGAGTCAGAACTGGCTCCTTAGCAGCTTTTCAAGATTACTTTCTAAGATACTGTGCTTTCTACTTGAGATAGATAGCAGAATCTTCGTAGAAAGTTAGTATATCTAGTCTTGTACTGTAATTGATGCCTAAATCTCTGAAGTTAAATTATGCTTATCATGCCTTGAAAGCTGCAAGCATTAATAAAATGATCTGTATTGGTTCCAGAGCTGCCAGTCATTGAGAGGAATACAACTTATTCCCTAACTTCTTTGTTTCCTACCACTCCTTCCTCCCACCCCCAATTATATTCCTACATATTGATAAGATGCCCCTGAGGCTTCTCTTCTGCAAGCTAAGCAGCTCTAGCTCTCTCAGCTTCTCCTCAAACGAGGCATGCTCTGAGCTCTTACCTTACTCATATTTGTGGCCCCTTTGTGGCCCTGGACTTTCCAGTGAAGTGGACTCTTCCCACGTCTCTTTTGTTCGGGGGAACCATAACTAAATCCAGCACCACAGATGTGTCCTGGGTCCACCAACCCTCTGGTCAGTGTCTATAAAGCTGCTTTCTGTAAGAGCACTTTTATCCCAACATAGTGGTCCAGCTTATCCAGAGGGAGCTTTTCAGACATGGACACAGCTCAGAGGTTGCCTAAACAAGGAAGAAGTAACTTACTAGAATGTACTTATGATCCTTTTCTGGGATAGGTATTCCAGACTAAAACCATTAACAAATAGTTTAAATAATCTTTAGACATGACTGGACTCTCATAGTTGCAGCATTATTACATCACATGATCTAGTCTCTGAAATGGTGCATGTAAAGTAAATCCTTATCATGAGGGAAAGAAATTTGGTCCATTGGAGATCTGATATATTTTTCATTAATGCTTTAAAATGATTAATTATTTTCAACAAACAAGCCTAGGAGTTTTATTTCTGAAAAATTTCATTAGTAAGTTGTTCATTTTTATTTATTTAATTAAATAAACATCATTCTGCATGCAGTCTATTATGTTATGGAGCACATCTAATTGTTCTTTTTTCCAGATCCAAGCCGAGATTAAGAAAATGCTTTAAAAATTTGAATGGATAATTTTTCACTTGAGAGCTATCATTGTAATCTCCCATCTTTGTTTTTAAGACAATGAGATGCCAGTTAAATTTTTCTAGTTAAAGCATACCTTTCTGTACATAATGTTTTAGCATTAATATTATGTATTAGTATTTATTACTCAATTCTTGAAAAGTTGATACAGCAACCTCAGGAAGAAGTGATAAATTAGAATGTTTTAATAAAATATTTGTCATCAGGAGTTGGTGAGTACACTAACTAACCATTTTGAAATGCAAGTTGAAAGGGATTCACTCAAAAATGTGTTCAAAAAGAAATCAGTGTCTTCAAGATATGCCAAGCATGAAATATCATGCTCTCTCTCTTAATTTGCCAAAGATGTCTTTCTTTTGGTGCTGCTCAGGACATAGCCTGACAAGCCTGGAAGCTCCAATCTGTCTGTCCTTGCAAATGGATAAAGGACTGCTTGGAGAAGCCCAGATGTCCCTTGGATAGTGAAGAATTGCTTGAGGGTCTGCTGGATTTTTTGAGGAGGCAGCTGGCATCTGCTTAGCTGTCTTTTGCAGAAATGACTTTGATCCTACTTGTGTTTTCATGGTAACATTAGTCTCTGAACAAATGAGCCTCAATCACTGAGTTAGAAGTTGACCTCTTCCTCACAGGAAATAAGATGGGAGAAGACAAGTAATGCCTTATGAAGGCTGACCGAGTGTCGCTGTTGAGTAAGAAATGACACAGACTCATCAGAAGGCTGATTGGTGTAATGCACCATATATTTGGAAATGTTCCTTTTTATAAGCTGTTCTGATCCAGGGTGATTTGATTGGTCATTTAGTTAATACATTTCACCTGATTGGCTAATTAACAAGACACCCTTCTTACAAACAATCTTTGACAAAAACAAGAAAACAGAAAGTAGAAAAACAACATCTGGAGGTCATTTATAATAATAAGCTATCATTGTTTATCTTCAACTCCCTAAAGTCTCTCAGGCTGATTTTGGGAAAACTTGTTCAGTTTTATCGCTCTCTGACCAGGCTGTCACATCCACAATCTAGAACAGAGACTAGATGGAGTTAAAGAATAAAGTAGGTATTTATTAAAAGGCCTCAGTGGATACACCTTGCACAGTACAAGACCCCAGCCAGGGCTACACCCAAGATGAACCCAAAATGGTCACAAAAGATGGATGAGAGGTCATGAGTTCTCACTTTTATAATTTCTAGTCCATTAGCATATTAGAGTTAATTGTCCAATTATAGCTTTAGATTATGAAGCCACATCCTTTTTTTTTTTTTTTTCCTCTTCATTCTGCTGTTGTTTATGCTCTTGGGCCTGAAATATGGATCATTTGTCCTTAGTCCCCAGCTAGAGAAGGAATTGTTTTGTCTACCTACTCTGTGAAGAGAGCTTACTATCGCACAATATGAAGCTCAGAACTACACAATAAAGCAGTACAGAATCTGAAAAATATAAAAGTTAAAACCTGAGGCATTATTTCTCCCCTTAGATTTTTGGAATATTTTTTCCAAACAGAAAGGTTCAGAAAATTCTCTTGACCACTCCATGTCACTTTACAAATCTCCTTTATGTAGTTTGGTCTTGTAATATTGCAAATGTGTGTGTGTAGACAGGAGGTAAATATTGTAAGTGTATTTGCTATTGCTGTGGTTTAACCCCAGCTGGGAACTGAGCCCCACACAGACCCTCACTCACTCCCCCATCAGTGAGACTGGGGAGACAATTGGGAGAGTAACAAGTAGAAAACTTGTGGGTTGAGATCGAGACAGTTTGTTAAAGAAAGCAGAAGCTTTGTGTGCAAGCAAAGGAAAACACAGAATGAATTCACTGCTTCCCATAGATGGGGAGGTGTTCAGCCATCTCCAGGAGAGCATCACATGCAATGGTTACTTGGGACTCCACCACTCCCAATGTTCCTCCCTGCTTCCCGCT
Organism: Passer domesticus; assembly: GCF_036417665.1. Lineage (NCBI taxonomy): Eukaryota > Metazoa > Chordata > Aves > Passeriformes > Passeridae > Passer > Passer domesticus. The sequence continues at coordinate 108,060,576 of NC_087474.1, read as the reverse complement.
TATTCCCCCACTTTCTAAAACTGAGCATGATGCCATATACTCTGGAATATCCCTTCGGTCAGTTCAGGTCACCTGTCCCACATACCATCAACTTTCTCACAAGCACGGCAGTACAGAAAGTAGAAAAGGTCTTGGCTCTGTGTAAGCCCTGCTCAGCAGCAACAAAAACATCTCTATGTTATCAACCCTGTGTTCAACACAAATCCACAACACAGCCCCATACCAGACACTGTGAAGAGAATTACCCCACCTGAGACAAGTACTGTTATACAGGAAAATGTATTGCATTAAGCACATAAATCTTCTAATTCAAGTGTGTAATTAATACTATTGCATATGGGTGGATGTTCTTTGGAGTGCAGTACTTAGCAGATTTGTAGTGGCTTTAAATTATTAAATAAAGACATAGCAATTATGAGCATGCTTAATTTTTTGGCTACAAAGAGGTTACAGGAGCATTTATGATTGAACCTTGCTATAGCACAAAGGGCTAACAGGTTTCCTCAAGGTGATTCCACATCAGCTTTTTTGTACATATAAATGCATTATTTAAAAAAGGGAACTTTTTATAATTTGAAGCAATTGTCACAGCAGACTGGAATATCATCATGTTTTTTGACATTACAGATTGACTTATACTGGTCTCTGTTCTGTCATGGCAAAATTACTTGTGATTTCTAAACCATTACATTTAAAGATAGTTCCTATCTTCATGATAACATTACAAAGTGTGCATGTAAATATGCCTTGAAAGAGGAGTCTCTTAAACAAGAAAATATTTAGTAGTGGCTATGAAAAACTCAAAAGATAAATATTCATTAATAATTCTAGACTTTCATTAATTTTTTTAAAATAACATGGTGAAATGAATATGAGAGCAGAATCACTTAATGTAAATCTAGTTAATGACAAAATCTGGGCATTGTAGTGCTGAGTTAGCTGATGTTAGTCAAATCTATTTCTGAAATAAATATATGGATAGGCACAAGAAAGAGAGAGAGAGAGAGATAATGCCTCATATTACAAAATGATGAGTCCCTTATTTAAGCCATTGAAGGAAGAGGGAAAAAGTAATCAAAAAGTTAGAGATCTTCCAAAAAACAGTGAGCCTTTGCAGAAGAGACATGAGAGATCACAGATTCAGGGAGCAAAGTTTGTGCTTCTTATGGTAGAACTAAAACAAAAATAAAAGAAATGCTAATTTAAAAATAATCAACAGACTATATCTTTGTCTACAAGGCAAATGATTTTTTACACTGAAATAAGGGAGGGTCTTTCTTGTATTCCTGGTGGAAAATATCACACAGTAGTGGAGCAGAGGTATTTTGCAGTTGCCTGTAGAGAACTAGAATTCATCTTTGACAACTACAGTATCTCCTTTAATATATTTCATCTGCCATATAACATCAAAAGCACTTCAGCCTCCTGCTGAGTATGTTTGAATGGTGCATCACTGCGAGACCCTTTCCTTTTTTGAAAAAATCCACATGGTTTTTTCTGTCTGTTACTTTTTTGGCTACAGAATAAAGAAGGGAAAGAGGCAAAGTATGATAAATTATATATTTAGGAAACTAATATGACAACTGTGAAATCAATTTCCTTGGTGTGGCTACAGTTGCTATCAATAAAATGCAGTTAATTTAATTTTTATGTTTAATTAAAATAATGGATGATTAACATATTAATGAACCCTTTTTAGATGGAAAATCTTTGAAAGTTTATAGAGCTATAATGTGAAACTTATGTGTGAAAAGCTCTGCAATAACAGGATCTGGTCATGGATTCTTTCTGTTGTTTTTGTCCTTGCAATTTGAGGAGGAAGATTCTCACAAGAAAATTGCCAGAAATGGTTACAACACCCTTACTGCTTTATTTCTCAGTCTAAATCAAAAGAAGGGAAGTTCAAATTTACTTCTTATTTTTTCCTTATTTTTTAATTTGGAGATTATCTAAATATAACTCAATTAACAGTGCTTCTTCCTTAGAATATTTATTGTTTTTGAAGTTTAGTAGTGGGCTAAGGATGAAGAGACATTCTCAGCCTTAAATAATTTACTTTCAAATGGCATCATCCGAATCTCTGAAGAGCAAGAACACAACTTTAATTCCCTGACAATTATTGATTATTTATTGTCTTTTTGACAAAGATGAGGAAATGTCACAACATTTAACAATTTTCCTTTGACTTCACAGGTTCCATTTTTTTTCCCCTCAAAATTCTCAGTGTATTTCAATAGATTTGGCAAGATTACTTTCTTAGCAAACTTTCTCTCAGGTGGAAAGCTATATAACATTTGAGCTAATTTTTTTTTTTTACTAAGTATTTACAAATTTGAAGTTGAATGATTCTGTTTTTTAAACATTTGGTAACTCTATTGGCTCAAGATTCTAGCAATTATTCTCCTGCAGGCTGATATTTCAGGACACAGGGATTTTCATTTGGAAAAGCATTGAAATGTATGCTGTTTCCTCTTCTTCTGGGAGCTACATTTAACATATTCTTAAATGAAACAAACAAACAAATGGAATAGAAGAAAGGCAGGAAAGAAAAATATTAAGTAGAAAACAATAAGCAACAATTTAGGCTAGATGGTAGTCTGACTCAAAAAAAGGGAGCAACAAAAAAAGGGATGTTTTTTTTGTCTGCACTGGGGAGAAAAGGTAGCTTAGCACTGCTGTCATTACTTCTGACAGTGAGGCTCAAGGTCCCCGTGGCTGCAAGAGCACGCTTCAAAGAGCTGCTGAACATCACTGGTCAATTTAGTTCCTGTTCTCTGAAATACAGTACTCATCTAGAAGTGTTCATTGTCAGGGTTATTTCATAGAAAAATAAGACACCTGTTCTATTTAAATGCTTGTGCTGTAAACCAGCTGGGGCCAGCACCAGTGCACACAAAGTGTTGCGATTTTGGGATCGTTGATTTGAGCTCTGGATACAGCCTTTGCTGGCAGTGATGGCTGAAGCTGGGAATGAATAGCCTTTGCCTTAGGAGAGCCCCAGTATTTAATTGCAGTAGAAACGAAGCCACTGAGAAAGCCTGGCTACAGTTTCAAACAAAATATAACCCTTTGGTGGCTGAAAATATGAAATGTGGAATCTGCAAAATACAAGTCTTCTAGCAGTTTAGTGTGAGCACTGCAAAGAATAATGCAAGCACAGTGAAACTTTTTTGGTTTCCAAAATACGGGAAACAGATGCAATATACTCTTTTGGTAATGAATCTTATTAATGTCTGTGTTAAAACTAATATAATCATAGGGATAAAAAGAAAAAAGCTCAATTCTAATAATCCCCTTTGCAAGCAGTTTCTCCTTTGTATTAATGCATAACTCCAGAACTGAAAACACTTTGTAGGGCGAGAAAACACTATAACAACATAAAGGAAAGATCCCAACAGTTTGTATGATAATTTTTTGTCCTTAAATTGTATTTAATTCCATAATTATCAGCATGTAATTATTATATTTATGATTATGATTTGTTTATTTCACATATTACAATATGATTGCAGTCATGAGTGAACTTTCAGGATAGGCTCTATTGCTCCTGTCTGAAGTGGTGGTTTGTTGAGGCATAGTCTAGTGCTAGCTGGCTCTGCAAGATGAAGTTGCAGCCTTCCTCCTCTTCACTTTGTACTTCTGGGGCTCACCTCTCTCCCCAAACCAAGCTGATTCACTCACTGTGAGGGTTGCTAAGAAGGCAAGAAAAAAAGGTGAATTTTGTTGAATTATCATCCTGTTATATACTTTACATTTTATCTAATTTTTGATAGGTACATGTGTACTCTATAGATCAATTTACATTATATTTTTTATATAATGTAATTTAGAATATGCTAAACGTGCATCCAAATTATAAGAGTTTGGCACAATGGCAGCCCTCTAGAGCCCAGGATATGCTTCATCATCAACAGAATTTTAGCTTTAATTAATATTTATAAAGGAGCTTGGGCATAATGAACTGCAATGCAGTTGCAAATGCACTCAAGCATATCAATTTTAAGGGGATTTTATTATGGGGGATTTAAAGGGGATTTAAATCCTGATGTCTTCAGGAACTTTTAGTAGAACCTTGCTCAGTAAATAGCACATTTATGGTATAGCCTAGTGATATTTCCAAAATTCTTCAGCAACGGTTCTGGAAGTGGACAAGAATTGCAGAATCTGTCTGTGAAATCACACATCACCTCATGCAGACGAACAGGGATGCAGGCAGCTGGCTCCAAGAACTGGGTCTGTAACAGGCAGACTTTGGGCCCAAAGTCCAGACTAGGGTCTTGTCAAGAAAAAGTAATATTTGATGACATATGATGGTGATGTGAAAGACAGGTTTTCTGAGTGTAGAAAAGGATTTTGAACATGAATAATTTGTGTTGCAATTGTTTAATGTTCATTTCTGCTCTTTCTGTGCTGGTTTTCAGTCAAGAAAGTCTTTAACAAGGGAATATTTAATGAGACTAATTTTTTTAAATATATTTTTTTCCAATACATCAGAAAGTTGCCTTAATAGTGTGGATCAGATCAGGTTTTTTTTTCACCTTTACAGTCAGTCCTTTCACTCACAGAAGCACTGAAAATGGTTCAAGTATTTTTTGTAGCACCTGGATCCTTAACAGAGGCCTGACTATTCCCCAGAATATAATGAAATAAATTTGAATTGTAAACTCAAACATAATTACAAAAATATGCATTGTAGAAATGTTTCTACTTCAGAGTACTAAAAGTTCCTATTGTGTCCTACTGGGTTCAAGTATAGTATCTCTGGTAATATCACTACATATAAACCTTGTAAGAGTGACTTTTTCATTGTTAATGCTATTGCAAATCTGAGTGCAAAAGTTCAATGGTCAATGAAAATAAATGAGTTGAAAGGAGATAAACCAATACAAATCATTAATTGTTTCTAAGTTTTTAAAAATATTATATGTCAGTGAATGCATATTTTTCAGCTGTAAACTTCATGCAATCATGAGTAGAATGCAGAACACTTCCTAGTGTGCTATGATTTGGAATCTCTACAAGTGAGATCTCCTGAGATTTGAGGCACCTTTTACCATTTTTGTCATTTATTTAGCACTAATTCGTCTAAGCTATCTACGACATTGGCATGGAACTTGTACTGTTAAGGATGGAAGGTAGGAAGGATTCCACTGGCACTTTTTTGAAACATTATCTGGGGGATTGGAGCATCCAAGGGAAAGTCATTTAAGCAGCTGATAATGACCAAAATTGCCAGTTTAGTAGTAAATTGGACAAGAACATGTTCCTCTCTCTCCCCCATCCTGCTGTAGCTTTCAGGAAGATAAGTATTGCTGTACCTGGACTTTATTCTTTTGGATAATGGGAACATGAGTAAAAAGAGGCCATAAAGAAAAAAATTAGAACCTTGCAGCTGTTAAAACAGTGGTAAATTACAGGGCTTAAAATAGTGATAATTTTTAGCTGCACAAAAGAGTTTCTGTTTTTCTCTGCCAAATATTGTACCTCTCACAAGAATAAAATTGTGATTATTTTTTTTTTCGGTAAGACCCTTACTATGCCCTCTCCCTCTGCAGCTCTGGGCCTAATTGACCACAGTGATTACACAACAACCAGCAGGAAATCTGTCAACTCTTCAGGAGCTTGGTGCTGAAGCGGGAGATGATGGGTCATGCTGCTCTTGAGAAGGCAACAAAAATAATGGCCTCTCCTTCAAGCCTGGTCTCAAACGGTCTTGCCACTTGCTTTCTTGTCTGATTAAAAGAAATCTGAGGGGCAATTGAGTTACAAAGTCTAGTTCATGGCTAGAAAAGTCAGAGCTCTCTGACTGAGGTAGCCTTTGAGAACAGAGCAAGTTCCTCAAAACAACATTTTTCATCCATTTTAGCAGAAACTCCCCTCCTGTCTGATTCAGTTCACAGGAGACTGGGACACATCATCACCAACACTGAGGAATTTAAGTCTCTGTACACAGTAAGCCCATCTTTATATTACAAGCTTCTTGTAGTGCCAGCCCCATGAAGAACAACTATGCTCTCACCAGTCATCAAACTTTATTACAGCTGCAGTCCCCTGGACTACTGAAAATATCAGTCTTGACAAAGGAAATTGTTAGGAGGGAGAAGCTGAATGGTATTGAAAACTGATCCCAAAGGATTGGCAGCACCATTATTTTGAGGCTGGTGCCCTTAAAACAAAATGTACTTTATTCAGACCACGCCTCAGGAGAAGGTCCAAAACCTGATTTTGCTCAAAAATTTTAGCTTCATCAGATGAAGGCTGGCAGAAAAGGAAGGTGATGTTTGTGACTGGAGTGAAGGAGGAAAGTTGACACTAAAGATATTATTAAATGATACTGTTACAAGCTATACAAGGCTCAATAAAAACTTTGAGGACTTGAATTGCTTTTTTAAATCTTTATAAAAGTAAACTTTGTTATCATTTCCTCAAAAACCCCCAGTTTTACAGGTTCACAAAAAATAGTTGCAGACACTAATGCTTTATTTTGCATTGCAGTGTTAGGGTAGGTTTTCTGTCATATGGTAAAAGTTTTTTCCACCATTTTCTCACTGTCATTAAATTTGTTCCATAAATTTCCATATGGAAATCAATTAAAAAAAATAATGAAATAATATTTGGGTGGATTTGAAACACAGATTATTGATAGTGATCATACAAGGTATTAGGAGGAGGTTTTCTGCTGGCAGACCAGCATCAAACACATTGAGTTCCCTGCAGCCTTACCCTCATTATGTCAATGACCTAAAGAGCAGTGTGTGACTGAATCCAGCCCCAAAGCTGCTCTACCTCTAAAGATGTGCATTTTTGCTGGCATACATTCCTCTTGCAAAAAAGGAAAAAAAACAAACCACCAAACCCAAAAAAACCCTAACCCAAACAAACAAAAAATCAAAAAATAGGGAGCTGAAAAAAAAAGTTAAAAAAAAGAACACTTTCTTTCCCATTCATTTATTCTGATATAAATCTCTTTGTATGCAAGTTTCCAAAGAAGCCTCTTTGTCAAGGAGTAGTAGCAGAGAAAGGCAAAACCAAGTGAAATTGACAAGACTACAAATGACAGTTTCTGTTATAATATCTCCTGCAGAATGGTAACATTTCTGACAGCCTTCATCATAATTTATGTTATAAAAAAAGTTATAAAAGACATTTCCACCATAATTTTTTTGGCAATAAAGACTCTTTCCTGAAAGAATATTAATTATTTTCATGGAACATTTCTAAATTATATGGACATCTTAATTTCTTTTATTCCTGCATGGAAAAAAAGGTCATCATTCTGTTAACACCAAACGCAAGAGGGAAGAATTTAGAAGTTTTAACAGAAAATATGAATTTGTAAATGAAGAAGAGAGAGGGTGTCAGTTTTTAAAGATGGAAAAGTCTTAATTTGAAATATCACAGGCTGACATTTTGAAAATAAAGATTATTTTCATGTAGAGTCCATCAAGTGAATACAAAAAAGAGTCAGTTGCCTGAAGAGTATTAGTCATGTTGAAAAAAAATCCAAATTTTAATTTTTTATCTGGTTTCAGTCAAAACTAGAGTAAAAGGAAATTTTACTGTATTACACAGACATGGCACAAATTGCAGGAGGCAAACATATCAGTAATGGAGACTCTTTTTACATTTCTGCTTTGAGGCAGATTTACAGATGATAAAAAGAAAAGAATATTAGTGTAGCAGAGTATTTACTTGGGAAAAATTCTATTCCTCAAAAACTAGCTGAATATTATCAAATAAAGTATGTTTACCCTTTATTCTACATTTTTATGCCACTAATAAAATTGGGGTCTTTTTAATAAAAATAAACAACTAATTCTTAATAGAAAAAAAAAAAAAAGAAGTGTATGGCATTTTGGAATATTGCAGGTTTTTCTTTTGGTTTAACCAGTGGGGAAAAAAAGGTAATTTCATCTTTATGTTCTTAATAAAGAAATCATAACATTTCTCACCAACTGAAAGAGTAGCCAATTTATAATTCCTATGGGTTTATGACCAATGTATTTATCTCACATTTTGGATAACTGTAATATTCTCTGTTACATTTGTACAGTCAAAGGTATTGATGCCTCTATCAGCTGAAATATCTACACAAAGAAATTACCAAATGAAAATGGTAGTTGGCTCGTGAGGTCCTTATTTCTCCTCTATTGCCTCAGCATTTATCTTGGTCACACTGTCTTTCCAAGCTACCTGAGGAATAATTCCTGGCTAACCCAGCTTGTGCTACTGTGAACTCCCACTTTTGTACATGAGTGGTGGATGTCTAAGTGCTCATTTACAACAAACCTACCAGTCTCCATCAACAGTCCAAACATGGGGTACACTGTTTCTGCACATTTTTTCAGGGATGAAGACAGTTTGGAGACTACCTCATTCTCACAGGTACTGAAATAAAAAGCAGGAGAAATAGAGTGTTTTTAGAAAAATGTACTCTTTCTCCTCAAAATCACTCCAGGAAAGAATAAAATTTCTCAATATTTTCCATGTTTAAAGTAATTTGGAAAATTTTTCAGTGAAGCATTTTCTTCATTTGAACTCTGTCAGGCAAGTATTTATAGGTCCAAAAGATTATATAATTTTCTGGTTGTTGAAGTGCTCATTCAGTATTTTGGAGGGCTGAATATTGGTCCTTGCTTCAGCTGTTTCATATAATCCATGTGCATGCACAATAGAAAAGGTCTTGGATGATGACCAAAGACGACTGCAAAAGCCATTTGGAATTTGATATTTGATGGGGGAAGACCTCTTTCCAGTTTCACCAGGCTTGCTTATCTGTCTTCTACAGCTTTTCTAAGGTCTAAGTTCTGTGCTGATAGGAAACAAACTTAAAAAATCCTTATAGACTCTGTGGAGCAAGCAAACTCTTTTTCTACCTATGTATATTTGATGTTTTCACAATAGCTGGATGTAATCATGTACATAATGCTTTATAACAATGTCAGCTTTGTTGACAGGATAATAGCCCCATTTTACTAAAATTCAGTTGGCCTTATGATTCTCTGCTTCACAAATTAACTTTCATAACTACATGATGAGGGTTAGAACCATGACAAGGGCTCTTGTGAGAGGAGAAATTGGGTTTAATAGTGTACCTTATATAAATAGATAAAATTTGGCCCTGTTAGAATGGCAGGAAAACATTGACTCCAAGAAATGTATTTGGGACAGGCATGTCAAAAAATGTTTTTCAAAAGTTTATTATGCTTTGCCTTTCCAAAAATTGGGCAGCAGAGATTCTTGGAGAAAGCCATACAATTTCACAAGACAAATGAAATCCTACATGGCTTAAATGAATCTACAGCCCACATGGGTACCTGCTTCACAATTCAGTATTGTGTTTTTTGGCATTTCTCCCTTGGTCTTGGAATTGTGGCACTGCAGCAATTTACATATAGAAAAAGTAAAACTGACATTATTTTAAGAAAGACTGCATGTTTTCTCCTACGTATTCCTTTCACATTTATTGAACTTGGTTTTACACACAGAAGGATTCAAATTCGTCACAAATTCAGAGGCTGATGAACACAGTCACATATCAAATTCTCACTGCTCACCTTACAAATGAATTCGCAGGAGTGCTGCAGTGTTGGGACTCTTTTCATGCTCAAGCTGCCACATGCCTGTCTCTGTGACTTAGAGATAAGGGAATCGCCACTAAGGACTATGCACAGGCACAGTAATCTGCCTTTTCTGGTGTGTATTTGCTGATATATTGTGGTGCTGCTCTTCATGCTAGTGTGTGCATTTCCTGTGTTTAGTCCAAGAGGAAGACGAGGATTAGAAAGACTTTACGAAGGGTTATTAAGTCCTGGTGCGGATAGACAGCACTATCCTCAAGGTAATAGCTGTTTCTGATTAAAAAGAAGCCTTCTTGGTATGGTAAGTATCAAAATGCCAAGGTGCTGAGCATCCTTGCCACATTTTGCTTTGAAACTAATGCGATTTTCTGATGAGGCTGCTCTAGCTCCCAGGTGAGATTTAAATTCTTATCCCTGTAGACACTTTGATGAATATTTAACATCTGTGGGTTTTAGTGTGGTGACTTGCATACTAAAAGTAAGAACAGAGTAATTGAAAATTTATTAGAGTATTTGAAAATTTGAAATGTCTTCATGTAAGTTAAAATATTAAAAAAGTGATGTACAGATATGTTGCCTCTAAATTGTTACAAAAATAAACATCATTCAATTTATCTTCCTTCACTGAAGTTCCTGACAACCTATTTGAGAGGACTGTCCAAAACATAATCAGCTATGTGTTTAAAATATATATAAAGATTTAGTTTGTACTAAATGCAAGTTTTAAAGGTGAAAAAAGCCTATAGATTTTATTTTCTTCAGTCTGTTTTGGTACATCCATGTCTCCTTTCCCTTTATGCTGGTTTTCCTTTGGAATAGCTACATAAAGTTTCTATAAAGTACTTATGCTACAAGTGTTGAGGCAAATAAATATTCCTCTTTCATTTGTCGTTTTCCACAAGTATACATTTGCTCTGTTGTACCTGAAAAACAAACAGCAGTGGAAGCACTGATTAGTTAATTATATCCTTAATAGCAAACATCAGGACCATTTTGTATTTAGTATTTAGAGTTAATACGGCAAAAGTCCTGATTTATGTTGTATAGATTCATTACAAGAAAGGAGTGAAAATACACAGAATTATCTCCCATTCCAGCTTGTGAAACTTTTGTTGGATCTGTCTACTAACCAAAGAAATCATCATGGGTCTTGCAGTGCAATCCCTTTTACTACCACAAATCCTGACATTTAGAGCACAGAAGACGGAAGTTTTGAAGAATGGAAGAAATGAGAGTGCATCTACTTCCTTCAAGAACTCATCTTTGCTAGCAAAATGATTTCTGAAACTTCCATTCACGTCTTCCAACGTGGTATGCTGTACATTACATTCACTGAGCCGGGATGGAAAAAGCCTACATGGATGCCTTAATTTAAAAATTAAAAACACCCAAATATGACTGATAAACTAATGATGTACATTCAATAAATATATATATATTTATAATTAATATAGTGTACAAGTGAGCCTGTAGAATAGATAGTCATAGAGATTTGATTCACAGACACATTCAACTTTAATTAAAGCTATCTGATCCTAGAAAATTCTATTTTAGTAGAATTTAGTGTTTTAGTATTTAAAATTTAGTATTTTAGTATAATTATTTTAGGCATGTGCAGCTCTGCTTTCAGTTGATCTGGCAATGGCTGCCAAAAAAGCATTGCTAAAATTCTTAGGTCCAAATGTTGCAGATCTGCTGGGTATGTATATCTTCATCCACAATATCATGCAAGCAGTTCTACTGAAATTGGTGACTTACACCAACCTGGAAAACTCGACTTAATCTTTCTGCAATGACTGTTATGTTCAGAAAAACTTTTGGCTGCAGGTGAAGATCCCAACAAAGTAGTTCCTGGTCACCATGAAATGCGTTCACTGACAAATGTTTGCCAACGTAGTTCTTTGTTTGCAGCATGGTCTCAAAAGCAGAAGACACAACACTTGTCATATCCTCTGAGTTCTAACTGTGGAAAAATACTCTTAAGCCTTTTCTTTCTGTGGTTTCTTTATGGGCTGTTCAGGTTCACTTTAGATGGAATAAATTAGGTGTCTCTTTCTCCTCCTTAATGAAGAAGTAATTTAAATTAATTTCTGTTGTAGCCAAAACTCTGCTGTCTTAAGGACTTGACAAAATATGTTTAGCATTATTTGTCTTTTCTGATTCAAGACAAGGAGCAATAATGTCATGTGATGTAAATCTCTCTCATGGTGGAGCTATGCTTTCTGCTTCTTCTCCCTCAGGTGATTTTTCCAAAGTTTCTTCTCTCTCCACTGCACAGTGTCCATTTCTCAGAGATGGTTTCAAACAGACCTTTTAAAACAATATGTGTGTGAAGTCAGTTTTTTAAGCTTCCCTCTTAGTTCTAAAGCTTCCCCCCCCCCCCAATTCAAGTACATTATTTTGCTGGTTTTTTTCTCTTTTTGTACTGAAAATGCAGTTTTTATGTGTAAACGTCAGTCTTAGTCTTGTTATTTTATTCTTTTATAAATTATCTCATATGCAGTGTTTTTCTCTTATGTTTTTTTATCCTCTGCAACCTTTGTACACCACTGCTGCCCCCTTAATAAAACCAGAAGTCAGCTATGAATTTATTACTTTGATTCTAATAGCCCAGAAGGTGACCTTGTATTTATTTCATCACATTCAAATATGAGTTACAAGGGTCAGATGTCATTATGGAAGCATGTGAACATACATTGAAGTATGCTGTTGATATAATGTCCAAGATTATGAAAATTTTGCTTCTCAGATATTTATACATTGAAGTACAAATAGGACCCGGTTTTGGTTAGTTTTGGTTGGAATGTTTTGCAGGTGTGGATGAAAGCCCTTGAAACAAAATTAGGCATGACCAACTTTTTACATGTATCCATTTTCTACAGTGCACGGTGCAATCTTATGTATAAATTCTGTAATCTTCTTTCCATTTCTCCTTTCCCACTTCTTCTCCAAGAACTATACTGACAGTAGAAACAGAGTCTTGGAAACATTGAACAAACCAGAAAAGAATAGGATAGATATTGTCTGGCCCAACTCCTTTTAATCAAAAGATTGTGACTGGGATGGAATATCAAATAGAAACTCAACCTTGACGACCTCATTACTGCAAAGAAAATTCTCCTTGCATGGTCTTCATGAGGAGGCAGTTTCCAAGCAGGATATGCATTGCAACATGAAAAAGTGTTCTAGCAGAATAATCTGAAGGTCTTTGTTTTTTCTTCAAAACAAGGAGCAAAGCCCACCTCATCCTCAATCCCTGACTTTCTGAACCTTAAATTGCAAAAACCCCACTTATTACTCTCTGCCAAACAACAATTAACCGAGAACTTCTGGAGCCACTGGAAGGACTGTCTCTGACTTGAGTATTTAAGATCAAGGTCATCTTAATTTAATTTAAGACAGGTATTTTTGAAAATGGCACTACTAGCAAACGCAAGATTTTTAGCAATCCCTATAAATGTCAGGAGGCACTGACAAGTAGCAACACAAGAAACACTGTATAACTATCATTTTATTCCTACAATTATAATGAAAAGAAAAATTTTTGAATCTCTCTTTATTGTGGTTAAAAATTGAACAGAAACTTGTACTCTGGTGCATGAAGGACAAAGGAGCCTAAGAGAGCTGATTGATCTTCAGAGAGTCAGGTAAGTACAGCAGAAGCCTGCATGGATAAAATGGGAACTACTTCAGAGCACAGATGGAATGTGAAGTGTACAGAAGGTGGAAGCAGGGAGGAATTTAGTGACAGTGCTTGAATGCACAGGGATGAAGTTAGGAAAAAGAACAAGTTCATCTGGAATTAAAGCTAGTAGGGATGTGAAGTACAATAAAGAAATGTTTCTGCAAGTGCATTGCCAGTAAAAGAAAGACCAAAGAAAATGAGCCCATTGCCCAGTGAGGTAGAAGGTCCAAGACCAAAGAAAATGAGCCCATTGCTCAGTGAGGTAGAGGGTCCAAGGACATAAGTCATAGAGAAGACTGGGTTACTCAGTGGGTATTTTGCCTCAGTTTTTTCCTAATCTGATCTGCCGTCAGATATCTAAGGTCTTTGCAGAAGAACATCTGGGTGAATGGTAGTCAAGTTGACCATGAATAAGCAGGGTGCCTTTGTAGCAACAAAAAGACTAGTTGTATCTTGGGGTGTCTTACCAAAATTGTATTTGTGAGACTGGGGGGGAGTAACTACCTTCTTCACAGGTTAATCACTATTTATGAGTTACCAAAACAAGGGACTGTTGCAAAGCAGTCCTTGAGAAACCATACCACATTTCACAAAAGCAGACATCCATTTAAAACACTCCAGAGTGGAAAATCTATTTGTCAATAACTGCTAGATTCAGGGCTTCTTAACAACTAAGCTGTAAAAGAGAAGTTATATCCCTCTTTACAAAACAGCCTGGTGTTTGCTGAAAGTCGAAAGCAACTTTTTTTGTCTTCGGGTGGAGCCTCCTCTGTTGATTTTACTCTTTCACTTCAGAGAGAAATAATAGAGCCATTAAGGTTGGAAAAGACCTCTGAGATCATTGATTCCAGCCATTAAGCTAACATACTCTTGTGTTTTAAGCTGAGCTGGCATGTAGCTGCATTTTCAACTCCCCTCTCTCTCCATGCCTGTCCCCATGGAATGGGGAAGAGAATCAAAAGTCAAATTTGTAGGTTGAGATAAAAGCAGTTTAAGAATTGAAAACAAATTAAAATACATTAATAGTAGTAGCAAACAATAATAATTAAAAGGGAAAGAAAAAATCCCACAAGATCCAAACAAAAAGGTGATGCACGATACAATTGCTCATCACCCCCATGACCAATGACAGACTTTGTTCCTAAACTCAGATCTGCCCCCTCTTATGAGTAATTTCCCCAGTTTACACACTGGGCATGATGTCCTGTGGTGTGAAATATCCCTGAGGGCAGTTTGGGTCACCTGCCCCCTCTGTTTCTTTGATGTACCTCTTCACAGGCAGAGCATGAGACATACACACACACAAAGTCCTCGGCTAGGGATGAGCAAAACGTAGCAAAGCCCAAAACATCAGCATGTTATCAATGCCATTCTCATTCTGAATACAAAACACAGCCCTCTAAGAGCTACTGAGAAGAAATTAACTCTATCCCAGTTGAACCCAGCACACACACCTTATTAAAAGCGAATAGAAACAGAAAAAATGCTCTTTACAGCTGCCATTGTTCAGCTGCCACTGGACATAAAGTTTTGTAGGTAAAATACACAAAAATAACACATCTCTGTCTACTGAGTCGTTGATTTCTGCTGTGAATGATGGTAACACTGCCAATTAGCAGCAGTACTGACAACAGCTTGTCTGTCAGGAAGCTGCTTTGGCACCATCCATCTGTATTTGACACAGGTCACTGAAGAACCGCTTTATTTTAGGGAGTTTCAATCATTATTAGTAGACAGAAACTTCAAACCTATACATGAATGTTGTTTCCTAAGTTACTGAAATCTCCAAAATTAAGTTTGAGAAGGATCGTACAGTAGTGAAATTAAAAACCTATGTTTGAATGACAGTTAGAAACATTTAAAGCCAAGGTGAAGAGTATATCCTTCTGCCGTTAAAATACCAGTGAGACATCTGTATTCAAAATGCTGTAAAAGAAAGTGCAGTGCTTCTCACTGTCTCTTAGTAGAAAAAGTTATAGAGATAGCAACTATTCTTCAAAAGCACCAGCTTGCATTTGAAACATAGTATATATGGAAATATATTCTTCTGAAAAAACCCCGTGCTTTTCCCCCTTTAGAGTGAGGCTGCCAGAGTACCTGTCCAGAATGAGAGAAGACAAAAGCTTTTACTGTACTAACTGAATCTGGGTTTCACTCATTATTTTCTAGGTGGCAAAAATGAGTAAACTTAAGAATATTTTCATGTGAACACCTTTGCTATAATGGAAATAAAGCTGTTTACCCAAAGTCCTTTCACTGAACTGTTTAAATTTTTGCATGAATATGGAACCAAGAAGAATAAGAATCACATCTCATTCTTACAACTCACAGCATGTAGCGTTTGCTCAACCAGAGGTAATTGCTGTCAGCTTGACAAATCACTAGGTGTTATGATTTCCCACTAGACCTTTAAATCACTATAGATAAAATGTACAAGAATGTCATCCTGTAGTTCTGAGGACTTAGAAACCCCAGCAGTGGTGACATGATTCTGCACCCAAGAATGTGGATATGACTGATGCACTCTCAGTTCCCTTCTCCCATTCCAGACCACAGGATCAAGCCTTTCTGGATTGCAAATGGAGAGCAAATGCTTTAAAATAACACCCCTGACAACCCTTCAATTATTTCAGTAGGACTTTTGCCATTTCTGCTGTTCTGGGCCATCTATCTGGCTCTTTCTGCAGTCTTAATAGCTCCCATACTTGATATCTCATCTGGATGTGGATACAGTCTTCATGCATCTTGTCCTGAATTCCCTGGAGCACAAGTTCTCAACAATGGGAAAGATCTGAGTTTGAAGTGAGGGTGTTTGCATAGAGTTCTGCAATACTTTGCAGTCAAGAAGTTAGTGTGCATGCACATTAGATTTGTGGGAATACAATATTTTTGGCTCTTAATTGGCTCAAAGCAATACTTACTAAAACACTCTTTAGAACTAAAACCAAGAGAATTTAAATATGAAGGGCTAGAATCTTAAGGGGAGTTCCAATGAGATTACAATTGAAAAAAAGGACAAGACGTTATCTTCCACAAATACCAAAGGGTCATGGAAACTGTATGGAAGAAGGAATACCTGAACATGTCCCCTCCATTATTAACTTTGATTAGGATAATGAATATGATTTTTTTACCTTTCCACATGAATACCCTAAATTCTGCATTATAAGTGCAAATACTTCCACTTCTGCCTTCTAATAATTTCTTCCTTTAAAATGATCTTACCTTCCCATGGATTTCAAACTGTTACATCATCCATATCCATTTATAAAAACATGTATAAATATATTTTTAGTTTTCCAAATCCATTTTGTGTCAGATGTTTTGCTAACATTTGCCAAAATTTTGTTTAAATTCATGGTTTTAACTACCTTGAGATAAATAGTTCTCTAGTTATAAAAAAAAAATGGCTTCCACAGCATTGTAACTTCCAGAATAAGGGATACAAAGAGATACAGAGAACCACAGGAGCAATTAAGTAAAAATTTCTTATTATAATTGTACTGTTTTACAAAAAACTAAATTAGTTACTGGTCTATTTAGTTTTAGATTATTGTAATAAATTAATTTATATGCATTATTTTTTAAATACAATACCATTATATTCAATCAAGAGTGGCTCAGAAATTATACACTTATATATATATCTAATTGTATATGCATTCAGAAGTAAGAAAAATGTCCTTAAGACTCTAGGTGTAGAGTGATCTGACTGTGCAGCCCTGAGAAACTTTTGTGTTTGCAAGGCACCTGAGTCATCTGGAGCACGTAAAAATCTGAACTTGTATCAAAATTTAATTTCCTTCCTCTAAGATCCCGCCTACTCCTGTGACTCCTTCATTTGCTGTAGGTATAGTCACCTTTGTCTCCTTTGTTCCGATGTATCATTTTTGTTATTGTTGTCTCTGACTGCTTTACTTCCTTCTCAGTTAGTGACTTCCTTCTTCAAAGTACTTACTCAGGAATAAGTTAATCTTATTCCGTGGATAGAGTACATTCTGGCGAATAAGGAGAGAAGGGAGAATACTGTGGTGGAGGAGGTTTTGTACCTGTCTCGATGCGTATTCTCAAGCCAGGAGCTGCTGGGTGTTCTGGCACTTGAATTGGAGTGCCAGGGTCCTCTGGGATGTTTTTCCCAGAGGTATGTGCAAATTAGTACTGAAGGCACACAGGCACACTTGCTAAATATAGTGTACTGGCACAGAAACACAGTCTTCATCTCACCCTCCGCTCAGACTTTTAGAAGTGTCTCCTAAAAGCAATGTTCTCAGGTACCACCAGCTTCATGTCCCTCAAACTCACAGCCTGTGCTTATCAAGTTTGTAATGGACTGATGGATAGCTCCCTCTCCCGCCACTGTGTTCTGAACATAATTGTGTTAGTACAGTATTGAAATACTTATTAACAAAATTCTACATCACTTTGCTTTAAATATTTAGGTGGAATGCTCTCCCAGGCATTGCAGTCCCTCTTTAACTTTCAAGAATATTTCACGTAGAGGAAGAAGATAAACATTAAAAGGACAAAAAAAATAAGCCCCACCAAAATGAAACAAAAACATTTTTAACTGGCTTCCCAGTATTTCTGAGTGTATTTTTCTTCTTAGTTAATAAGTGGTAAAGCTTCCAGGGCAGAGATTAGAGACTATAACAAATCAATAATATCAAAATGTCTGGGTATATTAATGAGATATTTATACATCTGTAATGGAGCTCTTTTCCAGGCTGCTATTACATATGTAGTAGCAGAGAAAAGACATTTCAGGACAGGTTATTAGTTTGGTTCTCTTTTTAAATAGCTCAAGCAATTAGGAGTAGCATTGTCTGTGAAACTGTTAGGTTTCTTCTTGTTGAAGTCTTGAGGGAAAAATAGCACATGGTTATAGAAATCCTTTTTAGGAGGCAACAAAATCAGTTCAAAGTATTAGATCATGTTCATATGTTTTGTCTAACTTATCTAGGACTAGGTGGAGAGAAATTTCAGTACCAGGCAAGACCTTTGGGAAGCTGATATTTTCTGTGTGGACTCCAGTATTTATGTTTCTTTGGGTACAGCTACAGCTTTCATTTTTACAAGTAGCTAGGGATAATAGTCATCTATGAACTCAAAGGCTCTGATAGTTTCCTGGCTTTGAAGAGCAGTGTAATCACTGAGTGAACTGTGAAGAGTTTTTGTAAAGCAGAAAAGTTGATATTTTACCACTTTCAACCTCAGGTAATATGCATTGCCTAAAGCGGTTACCCAACATTCAAACAAGGATTGTAAAATGACTCTTAAACAGTAATCTTAAAAGATATAAACAATTTTTTCTGTGTTGTAAGTGTACTTCAAACTTCTAAACACTTTATTTTTGTGTGAAACTCTCTTAAGAAGAAACAACAGTATTATTTTCTTTGTAGTTGCTTCAGAATTTATTCTTTGTGTAGACACAAAGTATTCTGAAGGTTAACTTTCTGCAGGTCTTGGAAATCTTGTGCTTTACAAGTGGGTAGCAGAAAATAATTGCACACAAGTTGGACTTATCACTTCCCATCTTGTCATTCTAAACCCTCTTCCTTCTGTTGATTTTCCTGGTAAATGGTTTGTGAAAGATTAACAGCCTATAGAGTTTAAATTGTTTCTATAACTTGTCTGTCATCGCCAGCAACTGATGACAACTTCTCAATGTTTAAATGGTTGCTAAGGTTTCTTTCCAGGGCACTATTCCCAGTTCTGTAGTTATTTAAAAAAATTGCTTCCATGTCTATGTTTTCTAAAAAAACAGGTGTCCTGCCATGTGATGGTTGCTCTTTCTTCAGAATATGAAGGTTTATTAATTTGATATCTTCTTGTATTATGCCATCTTTAAAAACCCAAACTAACCCAAACCACTGCCCTATCCCAAACCTAAGGCCAAAAAGCCTGAAGCCACTTATCCTAACTACAGGTAAGCCTATGTAAGTCAGCATCCAAAAGTTCTCCTGAAAATACTACAGTCCTAAAGTCTGTGAAATAGAGTACATGTTGGTCTTTATTCACTCTATCATTTTAATTTTTGGCTGTTTTTTTAAGATTTGTTGAAAAACCAGTCTGATGATCCACTCTCAATACTTAATATTCCTGTAGAGAGTGCTCCCTTAGAGTCCCTGGAGTATGAGTGTATGTAGCAATCTTGACTTTCCTCCAAAATAAAACCCTCATACAAAGCAAAGCAAAACAAAACAAAATAAAACAAATCCCAGTCTCCCAAGAAACAAACTGAAAAAGAACCACAAACTGGTAAGAAGACCTGGAATGCACTGAGTTAGGACCATAATGCCTTCATAAAAGTAGCTTGAACTTTCATAACCTTTTGATATTTGCCTAGGAGAATTAACTCAAAACCACACATTTGGAAAAATTGTAAATAAAGATTACCTAAGGGGATATATTTGTTATTTTCTGACGTTAGAGCTTCAAGGATAATTTAAAACCAAAATAAAAACCAAACCAACAAAAAGCCCAGCTACTATGAAAGCCATTCTGAAGGCTGGACGACTGGCCTTGAGGATAGGGGATGAAGGCAGAGAATGTTAACTACCTGTACTCTCATTGTCAGAGGAAAGATTGTTTGTCTTAGTGAATTAATATCCAAAATCTCTATTTGCTACAGATCTGAAGTGTGACCACTTTTTTAAGTGAGTTTAAGCTCAGAGGTCCAGTTAACAGTACTTATGATGTGCTTGAACACGGAATTGCAATCTCCCTTCAAACATGATGTGTCCATGAAGCTACAGTTTGTTATGTTATACTGAAGCTCTTTCCTATATTTTCAGGTAAGTTTTGGAGATATTTTTCACAAAATTGTCAAAAAATTTTCCATATGAATTATGTTGGCATTCTGCCTTCCCCCAGCCAAAAAGAAACCTTGCATTTCTCATGAGAAAGTGTTTATAGTTTCATTGTAAATGATCTGTGAATTTGAACTCCACCAAAATTCTGCTATACAAGGACCAACATACACATGTGAGGTAGATGTGACATTCAGAAAGCAGTAGAGTAGAATCTTCTGCTCTTTGCTATTCTTTTTTATTTTGCTAGTTCATTAATTTTATTTTGCCAAATAGTTTTGCAGGGTCTGTTATTGTTGGACATTCTAGACATTTTAATAAAGCTTTTATTTGGGAAAGATGTCTCATGTAAGGAATTATCGTGTTTTTTATTTTTAGGTCAGTCACCCAAGTTGTCTTTTTCAAATGTGCCTAAATAAAATAAGAAGGTGGTTTGAAAAGTCTGTGGAAGCAAAGATCTTCACATTGTGCTAGAAGGTTGCAACAGGTTACTGTAGATAAGAAATTTTACATTCATATAATCACAGACTCACAGAATCATCACAGGATCATTAGAGGAACATTTAGGTTGGAAAAGACCTCTAAGACTGTGAACTCCAACCTTAAACCAAGCACCCCCTTGTCAGGGCACAGCACGCAGTGTCACATCCCACTTCTGACATGGTGTAGGGAAAGAGTTTAACAAAACCCAGCTGCACTGTGATTTCATCGTGCCACAGTAGCATGTGGCCTTACTTCATCTTAAGATGAGAAATCAACTTTGGGGTTATTTTATTCATCACATTTCCAGGCAATTGAGAATAACTATGGATACTTCACATACATGACTTCCTCTTGCTCGTGGGGACCTAATGTTTTTATCTCTTATTTTGTCCTTTATTATGTACTCATTTGTTGTTTTTAACTTTCATGTAATCCAATGCACAACCTGATCCTTAAAATATGGGATCATTGAAGATGAAAGAGCCCAAGATGCAAGAGCCTTTGAATATTTAAGACAAAGTACCTTCTTCCTGAAGTACAAAAGAAAAGAAATGATCGTACAAAGTCAATATTAAAATTATTTGTGTTATTGAAAAAAGCAGTACAATAATTATTTTATATCTGTGCTGCACATCAGCAGTAAGACTGCTTGACTTGTATAAAATTTCTAAGTCACAATAATAACCAGGGGAGTAATGAAGATGAAGGGTCAGTGTTGTGTGTGCGTTCAAAGAGACAGAGAAGAAGAAAATTTACTGGGAAAGATTTTAGGAAAAAAAAAGGAGTAATTAAAATTATGCTGGTACCTAAAGAAAGAATCTAAATTAGTAGGATATATTAAAAAAAATACAGAATGTCATTCATTCAAGTTGGCAGGTGCTCTCTCTGATCTTCAAAAGAGGTTGGATTAGGAAAGCAGGGGACTATCAAAGGCTGAGGAAATATGCAGGGGTTAATAGTGGAATTTTAAATAAGAGCTTCACTTCCTCAGTAAATATTTAGGAATTTTGATTTCCTTAGAAGCACATTGCAATCATATTTTTTTTCCAAGTGGAAATATTTGAATTAAAAAATGTGCATACTTTGGTAAAACAATGAGAACGCTAAACAGTGTCAATTTGAGAAAGCATATTTACTAGCAAGAAAGCTGTAGAAAGTGCACTCTATTAGATATTCTATTACTTTCTCAGGTATAGCAATTCTATCAGTTGTGTATCATATTGTTATTCCAGATACTTGATATATTTTCATATAAATGACTTATTTGGAAAAAAGTCTTGTACCATCTGGGCTATTGAGGAGCATAGTTAGATTTTAAACACTTACTTGACAGCATTTCTACAGTAAATTGTAATAGGTACCTGGATATGAGTATTCTAGGTGAAGTGCTGGGGAAGAATATAGAATAATTTGCTAATATTTCTTGATTGATGCAGTAACATTTTCCATTATTGCACTGTCAAAGGAAAGGATATTAGGATAAAGGCAAAAGGTATTCATCAATTCAAGAGAAAAGGAACTTCTCCCAAGAAAAGGAGTAGAGGATAATGAACAATTTAACACAGCTATTCATGGCCTGGTGACTAAAGCTTTTGTTTTTTGTGTACATGCAGGGAAATGTGGAGAACATTCCATATACTGGGGAGCTTTCAGGACTGCCTGGGGATGCTGACTCTGCTCTTTTGCTGACATCTTAGTCAGATCCTTTAATGGATGATTAATGGTCAAAGTTACTTTTCAGTAGATGTGAGGCAGTGTTTCAGGAGAAGAAGAAAAATATATTCAGAGAATATATTGTGTAACCACAGAAGATGAAACTCCTGTATGCATGCATGTCCACATCAGAAATGGACTTATATTTTTCAGTCATCTGAGTAGAAAATAGAAAGACTTTCAGTTTTTCCACCAAGAGAGACAGGAAATTATCAATCTGGCTGCCCTTCTTGGCAGCAAGCTTTTTGATCAGTAGTCTGAAAAGTGATACAGAATTTCTAGAATTTTCTGTTTTGTTTCAAAATAAAAGGAAAAATTACGTGTCTGTGTGGTTCAAACCCAGCTGGCAACCAAGCCCCACTCAACTACTCACTCACTGCCCCTGAAGCAGGATCGGAAAGAATCGGAAGATTGAAAAGGAGAAAACTCATGGAAGAAAGAACTTTTAATGAAGAAAGCAAAAGCCACACACCTAAGCAAAGCAAAACAATGAATTATTTCACCTCTTCCAGTTGGCAGGCAGGTGTTCAGCCATCCCCAGGACAGCAGGGCCCTGTCATGCATAATGTTGACTTGGGGGAACTCTAAATGTTCTCTCTTGCTTATTTCTTCCCTGCTATTCATATGTAGGAGAGTGCCCCCTAATGACAGAGTGGCAAAGCTAGCCTTTGTCCCCCAAAAAAGGAAAGAAGCCCAGAAGTTTCTCTCAACAATTAGGTGAAAAGCCACCTCATAGGACCTCAGAGACTTCACCAAAAACTTGGGGTCATCTAATTGGATAGAAGCCAAAAAGTCCCGCCTGGCCCATCAGGTAGAAAAGAAGAGGACAAAAGAACTAAGAGGCTTTTGTGAAGGTGTTTATACCAGGGGCAGACCTCTGTACCTGGCTCGAGTTTTCTGTTTGTTATTTTGCCTTTTCTTAAACCTTTTTGTTTCTAACACTGCAGCAGAAGCCATCCTGCTTATTATTTGCCTCCAAAGGTAATAGCTAAGCTATCCTCGGGTGTGTTAGGTTCCCTTTTGAGGGTTTATAAGACCTGGCCCGAGAAAAAGAAACTAACATTCATATGCTGAGCATGATGCCATATGGTATGGAATGTCCTTGGGTCAGTTGGGGTTAGCTGTCCCGGCTGTGTCCTCTTCCAGCTTCTTGTGCACCCCAACCATGCTCACTGGTGGGGTGGTATGAGAAGCAAAAAAGGCCTTGGCTCCATGCTACCCCTGCTTGGCAGTAACAAAAACATCCCTGAATTATCAACACTGTTTTCAGCACAAATCCAAAGCACAGCCTCATACCAGGTACTGTGAAGAAAATTAACTCTAAATCAGCCAAAACCAGCACAATGTTTCTTTGTAACCGCTGCATTATTTAAGAACAAGGTTGTAAAATCCCAGCACTGGGAGAGAAGAGGAGAAAAAATTACATTGAAGCTACAAAATTGTATTGGAACAAGTGCAATTTTGCAGTTGCTGTGAACAGGAGTTCTGGGTCTGACCTAGGACGCTTTTTGTAAGTGACATCTTTGCTTCATGTAAACAGACTCATTTTTAAAGAAGGCTGATGTGGTAGGTTTTATTATTTTTCTTCTTCAGAATGGGCAGTATCATTCACCCACTGTTTCAAGCAGAAGCTGGAAAAGAACAGCAGAATTGTTTTCTGGAAGTGAAGAGAGAGTAGTGATACCTTTGCCTTGAAATTAGGCAGTGCTTTTTTGGAGGTTTAGCAGGGTCAAGCCCTTCACAGGTGAAGGTGGAAAGAAAAAGACCTCACAGTGATGCCTTCTGTCATCACCTATTCTTCCATCATCAATGTTCCTGCTGGAGGTGTGCAGTGCAGCTATGGCAGGGCTCCTGTCTACCTGCCTGTCTTTTCTCGACAACTGAGGAGCTGCCAGACTGTGAACACCACTGGAAACATTTTCAAGGGTTGGAATAAAAAATGATATCAGCATCATATGGTAATGATTTTGTACCTAATTGCCAGAACCCACCCTCTGGATGCCCTGGTTGGCTCAAAATCTTGGCAGGGGCTCGGAGACCCTGGCAGGAAACCAAAGACCCCTGTGGCTTTGAGTTCAACCCATGGAACAAATTACCAAGTTTATATGAAGAATTACAAGTCACAAAAGTTTAGATAGCATAACAGTAGTTGTCACAGGGTGAAAGGTGGAATTTTAAAGAATTTGACTACGGGGTTCTAGGGCACAAGATAGAGGAATCTGGGTGTTGCCCTGTCCTTCCTCCTTCTTCTTCCTAGCCTCCATCTTCTTGGTGATGGTAGTATTTTGGGATTTGTTTAGGCTAGAAAGTCACTGTCTAACATAGGTGATAGGTACTGGAAAATAACTGTAAATATCGAATACGTAGGTTATAGTATAAAAGATAACACCAGCCCCGTGGGCAGGGAGTGTGCCTCAGACCAACCTGCAGAACAGACCTTGGCAGGCCAGACATAAAATGTTTTAGATAAGAAATAATAAACAGCCTTGAGAACGACAGCCAAAGACTTCTGATTTCTTTTCGGATGGCTGGGTTGGAGAAAAAAAGACTTTTAACAAACCTCGGGGTCATCTCAATCAGAGAGAAAACCCCAAGACCTAACTTTTTACATATGGTTCTGACCTATAGAGAGATAAATGTCATTGTTCAAGTAGATTATTGAAAAATGGCATTATAAGGCTGTGATTCTACAGATGCTTACATTTGTGCCAACCTCAGGAGATACTTGGCACACACATCAGCATATATCTATGTGGTGGTTACTGAAGCCCCTAGTGTGTGGCTTTGAAATTGTATGTTGCACACTTGCTGAGCCTACAGGAAATCCTGCAGGTTGGCATCAATATTTGAAGACTTTAAAAAGGAGGGGCTGGGAGGGAAAAGAAAAATACAGTGAAAAACATTTGTAAAAAGCTTGATTTTGTATTACAGCATTGCCAAGGGAGCCAAAATCAATAGTAGTTATCCACTCAGCCTTTCATCCATGAATTCTTATGTCACAAATTAGCTTAATCACATGTATTCCAGCTGTTCATTATAGAAAACAAATGTTATTTCTGTGAAAAATCATTGGTGCCAGGCAAAGGGATATGAGACATGCACTGAAGGGAGCAATGGAAACAAGGACCACTGAGTTCTCTCTTATAAACAAGATGCCATATAATTCTTTCCCCAGTCTAACTGGAGGATCCTCTAAAACTTGCTAAGCCTCCTCTCTTTCCTACTGTTTGATGATTGAAAAAGACTTTTGCATGCCCTTATAAAACACAAACGAAGCCTGGTCCAGGCAGGTTTCCTCCCTACACCTTCCCGAGTGCTTTGCAGGGAGCCTGCAGCAGCCAGGCAGCTGAGTAATATCCTGCTGTGCTCCTCTGCTACCTCCTGCCCCAAACACTGTGCTACTTCCTATAGACGTTTGAAGTTATTGTTTCCGACATCCCACTTAAAATATTTATTCTCTGAGAAAGATCTTGAAAGAAATTTTGTAAAGCTCTTGCACTAGCAGCTACCTCACTGCAGCAATGTGTTTCGAGAGCTAAACTCAGCCACCAGATATTGTCTTTATGTTGTCCTGTCCCTGGCTGCAGCTGGATTAGCACTTTCTTATTGTTATTGGTACAGCTAGAAGACATAGCTGGAGTGTGCAGATAACCAGCAAATTAAAACAAACAATTGCTATTCCAGAAAGTAGCTATATTTAAGTGTTTATTTGATAAGAGAGAAACTTTTTCTCCCAACAGAAATTTTCTTTAAAGAACAGATACTACAGGCTTGCTGAATTTTGTGCCATTCTTTTATTGCAGTTTTCTCTCGGGAAATATTCCATGGCTTATTAATATTTACAAAAGCTTTAATTTCTGTCTAGAATTCCTTCTAATCAAATATTTTGAGGATAGAAATCTTAAGAGAAAAGAGTGACTGGGTGGGTTTTTTTTATTTCTGCTACCCTGACGAAACAGATGAAGGATGAGTCATTGACAGGCCAAAAACCTGTTCAAAGGGACTGCATCAAGCCAGAAGGGCTTCCTGGTGAGCAGATACATAAACATGATGCTTGTTAAGAAATTCTAGACAAAAAATTCCTTAAAAGTGAAGTAGAAACACTGATGCATTGCCTCCTCCTAGGTGGTACTGTCCACAGATGAAGGAGAATTCAGTTCATTACTAGGTGGTATACATGCTGGAAATATAGGAGGGCAGGGCTAAAGAAATAGGTGGAGTGGATGGAAGTGATTGTGGCACAACAGCTGGGCAGGAAGGCAGGCCAACTGGGGCAGAAGGTACTGTAGAGTAGTTGCCAGTTTCTCTCTCTTGACAACTCTGTAACACAGCACAGTGCTCTTGCACCACAAGAAAGAGCACCCAAAACCATTAACCATCCATGAAAACACCTGAAAACAGCAGAGACAACCCAAGATGTCATGTAAAATGTAGCAACATGAATGAGGTATCTGCAAAACATTAGTATCCAAGTAGGACACAATCTTCAGAGAATAATCAAATTGTGGGAAAATTCAGGTTGGAAGGGCCCTCTGGGGGTCCCCAGTCCAAAGCACAAGACTTTGTTTATTTACGTTCTGAAAATATCCACAGACCAACTGCAGTCTTCCCATGAGCCAATGCCTGTCTGTCCTTAGAGAGAAAGTTTGCCTTATCTCCAGTCTAAAACTCACTTTTTTCAAGTTATTTCTGTTTTCTCCCATCCTCCTACCGAACACTACTGTGAGGAGCCTGACACCATCAATTGTATCCAGCAGATCTGTCCTTCCCTGATCTGTCCACCTCTGGACTGTGTAAATTCAGAAACTCCTCTATGTCATGTGTCCTTGTTCAGTTCCTCATGGTCCCTGCTGCCCCCCTCCTTGAGCCCACCTAGGTCTCTGAATGGCAGCTCTTTCCCTGAATATATTGACTGCTTTCCCCAGCCCCAATCCAGTTTTGTGGTGGCACCTGCAATGCCAAGGACAGTGTGCTCTATTGCCTTCTTTAGATAATTAACAAATGTGTTATACAGGAAAGGTCCCATCAAAGATCCCTGTGGTACTCTATAAGTTACTGAGCACTGCCCACAGATCTCTACCCTCAAACTGATTATCTAGACAGTTTTTCACCAATCTGATTGTCCACCTATCAAGTTTCCAACTTGTATACAAAATGGTTATGGGAGACATTGCTAAAAGCCATACTAAATGCTAAGTAAATGCTATCCACTACTCTTCTCCACAAAGATCAAGTCCAAGTCTTAAGTGAATGGCCTATGTTATGATTTACCTGTGCAAATGCCTGCTGACTATTCCCAGTCACTTTCTTCTCCACATGCACAGTAGGAGGACTGTAGGAGGACTCACTCCATAAACTGTGTGAAAACCCTGCATCAAGAAGTTATTCCCAATACCCACCAGACACCTTTGATGGTTTGGGTCCTATTTGGTGTTGCCCTTTCAGGATCTGGTAGACCCCAGCAAGCACCAGGGTCTGTGGTGCAGTGACTTTCATGAACTGTTTAAAGAGGATGTCAACATCTTTGTCTTCCAGATTGGATGGTTTGTGAAAAATGGACACTTTAAAGACACCTTTTCTGGCTTCTCTGCTGATCCTGACCTGCAAGCTTTCACTCAGATTTCTCTCCATCATGTACAGCAGCTGCATGTATCCAAGCAGCTCCTGCTCCTAGGGGTCAGCATTCTCCTTTGTGCCCTTTCCCTGCTTGTCTTTCCTTCTATACATACATTAGAGGCTGGTGTTCCTTCACCCTCTTTGACCATTCCTGAGCTCTCTCTTGTTCCCATTGTCCTTCATCTATTGTTTTCTACCTCTGTCTATTGTCTTCTTTTTAATTGTGGTCTGCAATCTCCGTCTCCCATCGTTCCTTGTTTCAATGACGCCTTACCAGCTTGGCCAGCCTGTTGGCAAAGGTGTCCTTGCTCCACTTTTTTCAGGTGGATACCATCTGTTTCTAGCAGTCTGCCATATTTAGAGAGGAGCCCATGGCTAAAAAGTGACCTCCCAGAGGCTGAGATCTCCTGTCTGAGGAGGTGCTGACCTGGAAACCT
Organism: Passer domesticus; assembly: GCF_036417665.1. NCBI lineage: Eukaryota > Metazoa > Chordata > Aves > Passeriformes > Passeridae > Passer > Passer domesticus. The sequence goes on along the minus strand of NC_087474.1, from coordinate 108,032,252 downwards.
ACAGATCTCACTCTGGATCGAAGACTCTTCTGTGCTGGGAGAGTGGTCCTGTGGATGATGGGCACTGTGCCTTGTGGGGCATCACCTCCATGGCAGTGGATCCTTGCTGCCTTCATCCATTTCCAGTCCCCTTCTGTGCATCTGTTCACACGTGCTGCTGTGCCTGCTTGCTGTGTTGTGATTGATCATCAGGTAACTTCTTTCCTTTGTGGAAGCATAAACATAATGACTTACATGTACAACAGACCATGTGAGGACACAAATTCTCTGTGATATAAACATTCTGTAGCTATTTCCACAGACAAAGAGAAACACATTTGCTACACACTGAGTTTCAATAGGGATCTAAATTGTCTTGCTGTGAAGCTCAGCTTGAGAATAGAGTTGGGATATTCAATTGGCAATGCCAAAAGAAAGGAAGCAGTGTGGAAATTACTTCCTAACTCGGAAACAGAGGATAAAGTCAATGCTTTTCAAGTACAAATAGAAAAAAGGTAATGTATGAAGTTTTTCAGGTCTATGTAAAAAGATCAGTGTTATGACTGTTATTTTCTCTTGCAAGTGTTTAACAGAGACATGAAGCGGGCAGTAGCAATTAATTAAAACCTTTGGGTCTAAGTGTGAATGTCATTCATAAGCTGGTTCTTTTTAGTACACAAACAAGAATATGAAGCAAAACAAAAGTAAATCTCAGCAGTATCTAAGCTACTATTACTTCTAATTAAAATTGGTTTTCCCCAGCAGTCGTTATTGATCAACGTGATGTATGCCACAACTCACATTTCAATATTTTTGAAAATTGATAATTTCTTTGCCAATCAGCCAGTTGTTGGCTCATTCATCTCTTTATTTTTGTTGTTGTTTTGAAAACACCATTTCTATCAATCAAGACACTCAAGTACAGTTTTAATTGGTGTGAGTACCCAGGAGCAGGAAATGAACATAAACTCTCAGCTAGATGATTTTGAAGCGAATGCATATGAAGACTGGAATTTCTTGCCATTCTAATTCAAAGATTCTGTTTAGAATCTGCTGTCCATCAGAGAGGTGAGGAATATTTTATTGTGTTTGCTTTATAAATGAATTCTGCTAGCTTCACTTTTGACCAGCGGACTATTTTTTCTCATTGATTCCCTTCCTGTTCTCTTTCTTAACAAGAGATTGAAATACAGTTTAGTGCTTTTTAAGTACAGGTCAGCACTTGATAAGTACAGTGCTTGCACAGGGTAAGCATTTACACCTAGTACTTGATTTTTGTCTGAGCTGTTTTGCTTTATTGTGCTGTGGCAGCACTAAAGGCCTGAACACAGCCAGGGGCCCTCTGGGATGTATGTTTTACAAAATACATTTAAGTAATGATTGGATGAAAGAATGCACTGCCATCTGTTATATTCTATAGATAGTGCAACATGCAGTATCCCTCAGAGCTCTATAATAGAACTGGATCTTGTAAACTGATAAATAATATTCTACGGCACCTCATGACCCAAACTTGCTGTGTGTGTTTTTTTTGCAAAAAGCAATTGAATGAACTCATTACTTGTAAAATCTTCAATTATAAAAAAAAGAAAATATGTGAAAAAATACGGAAGCATAATAAAGAGTGAAACGATAGTGCTATATTTAAAATATTTTCAAAAGGGAACATGGCATATATGTGTATCCAAGTATTTATTTTTAATTTATTTGAAGTACTAGTAATCTAATCAAAGGACAGCAAATAGCCGTTATCAGTCAATATTAATGGTTTTACAATGTAGAAAATACAAAACTTTATCAATAAAAACTTCAGAACTGTTGTTCTGGAAAGTTTATTGCTATCTCACCCCTTACCCTGCTGTGATGCTCTCACCCTTCCTGTGTGCCACTCGGATGAGAGAATGACAGTTTGAGTCCCTTCAAGAGGAAAAGAAGAGGATTACAAGCTGTTCATATTCCTCCCCATTCTCATGTGGGCTATTTTTGTGTTGCTTTACTGTTTTCTTCTTTTACCTTTTTTTTTTATTTCCCTGCCTCACATCCTCTTTTTCTCTCTCAGGTGCTCCCAGCTGGAACCAGAGAGTGGCAGAGTTGCCTGGCCCAGCCCCAGCTGACCTCAAGGGCTGCTGTTTGTCACCTGCTGACCCTCCAGCTGGTCAGTGAGGCCAGTGCTGCCCTGGAGGTCACAGGATGAAGCTAAAACTGGACAGGCCACAGGCACTGCTCCTCTTGACAACTGGCAAAGCAGTCTGAGGCCATGGTGAGCCGGGATGAACTCCACTGCCAGGGTGGTACAAGGTCTGCAAAATCATGTACTGGGATACATAAAGAAAACTCTGACTGATTGCCATCATTCAGAGCAGGTAAACAGGGTATGTGAGGACAGTGATTTCTTCACAAATTATAATAGTGTTCATAAATTACATATCATTTATTCATCTAAGTATAATGAAAATATAATAATGTATAATAATATTATCATCATTCCCTTTTTCCTTTCAAAGGTCCCCTGAACTAATATCTGTAATTTTTGTTATTTTGAAGAAGAAACCTTTCACCTAATAATGGTTTGCAGTTTTTACCCTCCCCTAAGGTGCTATTTAAATGCTTAGCTGTACATATTACAATTAAACATGATAACTCACAAAAACCTAGGGCACAGAAAGCAGGCAGCTTCAAGACTGGGCCTCCAATGAAGAGCTGAATTCTCCCTTATAGCACTGAATTAGCAAATTCATGTTCTCAGAAGTCCAAATATGTTATGTTCTCAGAAACTGGCAAATGAGAGGGTGCATTAATGAGCAAGTGAGTTTTACACAGTTTTAATGAATTCTTCTGAGACCATTTCTTTTTTTCAGAGAAAACACTTTTCCCCCGTTGCTTTCTCATATGCTGCGCTGAAAAAGTCAATATCTCTCAAATCTACAGTTTCTCATGCATCCCATCTCAATGCATGGTTTAGTCCCCTGGAGAGGGTCTGTTTCTTTAGATTGCTGTTCATGCAGTAGAAAACACACGCACACACACAGACACTTGCTCTCTTCTTGACATTCACTACTATTCTCTCTGCATTATAAACAAGCCAGCCTCCAGCTTTAAAAAAGAGATTTCCTAGTGGAAAGAATATTTTCCTCCTGTAGTGTGCAACAGGAATTATGACATCTTCTGTGAGCTCTTTCTGTAGGGAAGAAAAGTGAGGTGGGTAATATGGCCTACCACTGATCTAGATATGGTTAAAATAATCCAAAATTACCTGCAAAAGGAGTTGATGACATTTTAGGTTGCCAGGGTCGGCTGTTGCTTGTCTCTGCCCCAGCACGGGAAAATGTGGTTCTGGGTAGGCCGCGCTCTCGAAGAAGGAGTCTGGACTCTTGCTTTTAGGTCTTCAGTCGAGTTTATTATTTCTTATCTACAAAGATTTTCTGTCTGTCCAGCCGAGGTCTGATCAGCAAGACAGCCAAAGGCACTCTCTCCCGCCCACGAGGCTGTTGTCTCTTTTATAATGAAAATTACGTATTAGATATTTACCTTTAATTCCCAATACTTTCTGCCCTTGTTGGCAAGTGTACTCTCTCTATGAACCAATCCACACATGCCAACATCATCCTGAACATGGATGCCCAGGAGAAGAAAGAAGAAGGACAGGGCACGCCCAAATTCCTCCATCTTGGGACTCCCGATCCATGCACAGAATTCTAGACCCCCCCGTACAACACATAAAACCCCCCTGTACAGTGCATTCTAACTTAAGTTCTAACAAGTGAATAACATCCCCTCACCATTCAGACCTGAAATTTTCTGATCTCCTCACCTTCAGGTGTCATTTCTTTAAAAGGATCAAAGTCAAGCCACCAGGTACTTTCGGCAACATTTCAGGGCCTCCGAGCCCCCCAAGGGTTGTCTCGGTAGCTCTGGACACTTGGAGTGATGTACTGAGTTCCCACATTAAGTGAACACAAAAACCTCAGAAATTTCAGGCTCAGACAGAAGGAAACAGAAGGAAGAAATATTTTTTTTTAAATGATACCAACTCTGAAGGAAAAAAAATTGGAAATAAGAATATTTCTCAGAGCATTAGCTTGGTTTATTTCTTTCTGGTATTCCCTACATTTTCTTAAGCTGCAGCTGAATTTCCAATGAACTCTGATGTTTCTTTTCTCTATCTTTTATGTGGATGGTGTTCATATGGTTAGGGCACAGCTCAATGGGGCTTGCTGTACAAAACAGATTTGAAAGACAGAAGGGAGATAAATCCATTAAGTAGGGTGTTCTTTGCTTCCCTAAACCACTGGAAAGCACCAGAAATTCCTAAGGGCCATGGGTTAGATAGCCAATATCCTAAATAAGTCTTCCATATGTTTGTGTATATATTCAAATCCCTGCTACAGACTGAAAATACAAAATGATTTTAAAGTAATTCCTTTTTTTTCAGTCACCATAAAAATATATCCCTAGTTCCAGCTAAAGTAGCATAGGCAGCCTTACAAATTTTTGAGGCTGACCACTGACTCTAGGAACAATCCTCTCCACTTTGGACAGTGACTCAGTGATTTCCAGGCCTTCTGGGCACCTAGAAAAGCAAGTTTATTTTGTGGCCCTGACAGTGTTTGAGTCAGGCAGCTGTACTCTTTACATGTACATGCTAAGAATAACTTCAAACAAGGTTAAAGCAGACTAGAAGAAGCTGAAATACTATCGTTAGACTTGTAGTGGTTTGTATGTTTTCTTTTCTAGCAGCTCCAGCCCTTCCCAAGAGGCTGCTCTAGGTCACCTGCTGATTCCTTGCCTCAGCTGGCTTTTTTACCCACATGGCATTTGCAGGGTTTGCACCAAAACAACAGGGCAACAGCCCCTTACTAACAGATATTTAATTAGGTCAGGCCAAGACATATCCTGAGATCCTGCTCTGTCAGGTCAGTAGCAAGCCTTTTACTTGGACTGCCTCCATCACAGATTTTATCCTTGGTTAACATCACTGTCTTATAAAAAAGGAAAAAGAAAATATGGTTCAAATAGAATGGACTAAAATGTAAATTATTTGAGCTCTGATAATACTTTTCTGTGAGATAAAGAGTTGGTTGAGGCCAGCTAGTCTAGAGATGAGAAATCATGCTGGGATTATTTCGAGTGTGTGGTATAGATGAAATGAAGGAAAATTGTCTATTTTCTTAGTTAATATAAAAACCACATCTACCAGTATTTCTCTAAAAAGAAGAAAGTACACTATATAAGCTTTCCAAATTATTTGTCCTTATTTTAACCACAAACAGGTGACATGAACAAGTTAATATGGTTCCAAAAGAATCAGATCTTACAAGACTTTTCTTTTAAAGTGCTAAAAGAAAATTTGTCTTATGACAAGGCAGAGATGAAGATAAGAGGGTCAGAAAAAAGAAGTGTTATATCCCATGTAGGCTAAAAATCTAAATACTAGACAATTTTGGAGCAAAGAAGGGTACACATGCAGATCTTCTCATCTTTGTTAAGCTTCTCCTTAAACAAATTTTACTGCAGTGCATTTTGCAACTCATTGAAGCCAGTCTAGTCCAAAAAGGCTGGGCACATAAGGAAATGCAGTTCTGTTAGTTGTGTTAATACCTTAAGATTTATCTTTTATAGTTTTCAAATCCTGTGCTGCATTAGTGCATAATTCTAAACTTCATATAAAGTGTTAACTACTGTCTTCACACTTTGGTCAGACAAAACAATTCCTCTGAACCTGGAACCCAAGGACAACCTACAACCTCAGGTCTCAAAAAGTATAAACAAAAGTGAATGGGGGGGGAAACTGGGGACATATGACTTCATAACTTGAAGTTGTAAATGGAGAATTAACCCCTGATATACAAATGGCCTAAACTTATATCTCTGAGAAAAACTTGTGACCATTGTCCATCTTGGGTGTAGCCTCTGTTCTAGGTAGCCACTTCAAGGCATCAATGATAAAAATATTTTCTGGCTAATATATTTCAGTTTTAATTCTAATGTTTACATAGGTCAAGTTTAAACTAAACAGTGCCATAAATCAGGATTTTCTGTGGAAAGCAGAAACTTTCTATACATACATAGAGGAAGGTTATTTCAAAGTTTTCAGTAACAGAGGACTTTTCCTCTAAAAGTGCTGCCCAGCACTGGAGGATAGATATAAGTCATGTAGCACAGTAAATTCCAAATGTTAATGTGAACTATCTATATCTCAAGCAGTGTAAGTAGAAATCAGAATTCACAAAAGGTCTGAGAAAAGTAAGTTTTTTATGTTACTGAAATGCAGTGAATTGGGAGCTTATAATTCTCTTAGACACCTGAGCTCACAGATTTTAGTCTCCTCTGAGGAGAAGCAGATTCTGTTCTCAGCCAACTCCCTATTTTCAGGTTTGTTTTTTTTTGTCCAATGCAAGACTAGCAAATGCCCTGCTGGCAAAATCTTTATTTTCTCACTGTAAATGCCTTAAAAATTCCTCAAGGCTTTCCTCATCACTTCAACATCCTCTTGCTGTCAAAGTTTTATTTATTGTTTTTGCCACACTGTTACTCTCATTGTCTCTTGTTTCACACCCAATATTTGGACTAAATTAAGGCAATATCTTCTCCCTCGCTAATGATAAACTTCTGCTTAATATTTCACCTGTAAGAGTGCAACACTGAGAGGATTCACCCTGCTGAAATCTCTGGTGAGTTGCTCCTTATCTCTTTCAACAGGGATACACCACTACTGCATGTCCTGCTCATCAGTGCCTTGCTCTAAACACCTTAATTTCAGTTCTGTGCCTTGAGTCATAGGTAACACCCAGTGGTTGGAAATCAGGGTGAATCACCCCATGGGTGTCTGGTGGCATTGGTGATGCCACCTGGCTGCCAGCTTCCAGTCAAGGAGGGCTGTGGTCTCGAGTGGATCAATGATGTAAATCCAAGCAGATGTCTTGAACAAAAGAAATTATCTCAAATGCATCTAGCTCCTGATGTGTCAGCATTGGGTCTTTCCTGCAGTATTATAGGGCATTTGCCCCGCCATTTACCTAAAAATGACCTTTGAGTCATACCTGGGCCTGTGGCAGGAGGAAGACAAATGGTATTCTGATTACAAGACAAGTGGAAAGCTTCCTGACATAGAGTAATGTTTGTTTAAGAAATGACCCTCTCAATCTATCTGTAATGGAATCTTTAATAGACTAAGTTGGATTTCCTGAGTCCTTAGAAGATGAGGGTCTTGTGGGAATGAGTCAACATTCAAAGCCTCATGAAAACAGCTGCTCAAAATCTGCATTTTCACTAATTTAGGTCCCTCATTAAGTGTGTCACAATCTGTTCTTATTCTTTTGTACCCTGCCACAAGGAGGTAGAGGTGACTGCTGCTTAGAAAATGAAGTACAATTTTCCCTTTTCCTAAGTTGGAACTTCTGGATATTTTTAAGATTGTGACCACTGTCATTTTCCTCCTGTCAGTGAACCAAATTTTCTTTTATCTTTCATAGACTTTCAGGCAGAGGTTCATAAACCTACTCAGATTGCTTTGCTCAAGAATAGCTGTCAGACACATAGCCAACATAGATTACTGTATTTTTATTGGATTGAACAGATCTGCGACACCAGAAGCACTCTTGTCAGCAGTCTTTGTGCTTTTTAAAGCAGATTTAATAATGACACAATGTCTCCACATTTCAGATTCTATTTTATTATCTGTAAGGTGTCATTCATCCACCTTCAGTCAGTTCATTTATATTACAGAGAGGTGAAATCTCCTGTGATGTCTACAAGTTTAGTTCTTCCAATCTGTATCTTGTATCCAATGCGCAGCCAAATCCAACTCTTCTAGGTCAGATTCCTCCACAGAGTAAACATTTTTTATGCAAAAGCCTCTGTTTTATTTCAGCATCAGTATTTTTAAATAAAACCCTTGCCCTTTCACATATGAATTATCTGCACAACTGAGCTGGAGAAACCCACATCTACTGCATGCCGAGTCTCTTGGAGCAGATGATCCATGTCCAAGGAGCTGTCTCCATCTCAGAGACTTTTCTCACTTATTCACCACCTACCTCTTTTGGGTTCTCTTTTGAGCTGGAATTACCTGATTCTATTCATCCAGAGTTCTTCTGGGTCTTTCAAAGATTTTGCAATCCTCATGCAATCCTTCCTGTTAATAGCATTTATGCTTTTCTTGGCAAACAAACTTTAAACAGCACCTTGCTTTCCTACTATATATTTTCTTGTTCATCCTTTTTTTGGGACAGTCTGTTTCTGCGTCCTCGATGTATTCCTTTCTCCTTCACCCAATCGCAGCAAATGCTGGGGGCATTTTTGGTATTATGGGTGATGCAAAGTACTAAAAAACTTGTTTGCAAAGGAATTGCACTCACTTTTTAATATTTTTCTTACTTCTGCTTCTGAAAATTACTGATCAGCTCTGACTCAGAAAGTTCAAGTGGTGTGCAGTCAGTGTGGGAAAGGCACAGAACATACCCATCAGTAGTGAAGACAGAATTTACAGACTAGTGACCAAAATAATGTTCCATTAGGGTTAAGTAGATTAAAATAATCTGATTTTAATCACCCAGGTTCTTACAGAGAAGTTGAGTGGTCAACATCATTTCCCACAGACAATACTGTGTTCCCTCTGTGCCGTGCACACTGATCCAGGTGCCACATGCCGGTGTGTTCCCATCTCCTACTGGAGCATTGACTGCTGGTGCTTTCACAGGGAGTTCATGATGCTCATCATCCTCATACAGGCCTCTGCTTTCTGTGGTGGGAGCCAGTTCTGCTTACTTCTAAATTCCTAAGTTCATTATTGGATAGGCAATTTAACAGCAGGTAACACTAAAATCTGGCTTTTGTCTTCTGGCATAAGTGCCTTTCCTCAGCAGTGAGTAAGTTCCACAGTAAAAGCTGGTGTTTTAAAATTTGAATGCCTGTTTTCCTACCCCCTGTGTTGGATGCGTGTTACAGAAAGAAGGGAAATAGCAATAGTTATGTGACATTAAAAAGCTATTTCTAAAACTGGACAGGTAAAGCTTTTAATGTGATGTCACTGTTCAGGTCACCTGATCTTATCTTGCCATAATATCAGGTCTCACTCATTCCAGTGGCTTTAACCTGGAATGAGCACTGCTGGGGCAAGGCTATAAAGTAACCGATTTTAACTCACTATGGATAATTTCCCTTAATAATTGCAAACAAGTTGCAGTAACTAGTTGTTAATACTACAAAAATGTTATTTCACAAGATTTTGACATTTTATTTCTAATTCCTCTCCTGTAAAGGTTGCTTTTATTATGCCACTGCTTTTAGCATACTGCAAAGAATGGTCATGAAATTAGACCTCTAGGTAGCTAGCTAAAGTAAAGAATTAATTTTACTTTTGGGGAAGAAAAAAAGATTTCATCTTGCAAAACACTGTATTTGTATGTATATATTTACATTTTTTAAGACACAGGTAAGTGTGCTGTCTATGGATAATATCTCTATGCTTCTGCTTTGGCAGGCCCCTGTATCCAACCTCTAGGGTATTGAATTAGACACAAAATAATTAGTTTTCTAACCCTTTGGGCTCTAATTGGTTTCCTTTAATGAGTTTAAGAATGCTAGCTTGTACATTTTCTGGGAAGCCCTTCTGGTATAGATGGTGTGTGTCTGCCTTTCAGGGACAGATGCTTGAATAGTCAAAGTACTGTCTGAGCTGACCTTTGCTGAGTTGCACAAAGATGGCATTTCTTGGTTGAAGCAGAGGTAGTGAGTGCTGCAGTAAAATTGAAGGTTAACCAAATTCTCTTTTTAGGTAGTTCCCTTGCTTTCATTCACTCCTCTGATTATGGTAACAGTTACAAAGCATCTGCGTGAATTGGACTTTGCTGGATTCTGCAATTTATCCTGGTACAAACACATCATGGTTGAACAGGAATGTGATAAATTTTACATTGTTTACTGTCCAAAATATAGCCATGAAAACCTCTAATTAATGAGATGAGATGTCTTCAACAGAATGATTCACACTGTAAAAGCTGTGGATGTGCTTAAATGTATCTAATTGTATTCTCTTTCTCCGACTCACTAAGAAAGCCAAGATGATTCCCCCTGCTTTTAGGAGCTGGTTGATGAAGGTATAATTGCTGATGTGCTGACAACCAGCAAAACTAAGTGATAGACCAATTTGAGCACAGATGCAGAACAATTTGAGCACAGATGCAGAATTTTCACTATAAACATGCCAATCAGGTTTTACTTAGGTGTATCTGCTAGAATTTCACACAATTGGAACAAATAAGAACAGGGGAAAAGTTGTTTATAAGAGGTGAATATTTTCCTCAGATTTAAATGTACCACACTGCTCCTTTAGGATTTGTAAAGAAGTTGAAATATTGCTCTTTTATTTATACGGAAATGTAGCAAATTGTAGAAAAATTGTAGCAAAAAGAAAAGAATGTTTAAAGCAAGTTGGTCCCCCTCCAACATATATAAAATGGCTAATAAATTATAGCAGTCTCTCACATATTGTTTTCAGCACATTTAGCCATTATTCTGTTTTTTATTGATTTAATGGTTGTCTTTTAATTGGAAGCTGTCTTTGACAATGGTACCAATTAGATGAGATTACTGTACTTTTCAATATGTTATGATTGTCATACCTCAATGATCTTTCTTCTATTTAGGACATGAGTTATCAACCAACTTATGAGAAAGCACAGCAAATGAGAACTTTATTGGATAAGGGGCTTAGAAGTTTGGGCAAGTTTTTATGGAGACAAAAACTGAATCTTAGGTCTAATTTGCATTTTCCCAAATGGTGATCTGAAGTTTGTTGTATAGCTTTTTAAAAAGAACTTTACAAGAAAATCAGATTTTCTCTAATCAAGAATTTTACTTAAAGATGCAAGCTATTATCAGGATGACAAATTCCCTTAAAGCTCTGATCTAGAGAACTTTGTCTCAAGCCAATTTAATTAGGATTAGCATATTTATTAAGACTCACTGCCATATTTTTAAGCTGGCATATCTGTTTGCATTTTTTGAATATTAACTATCTTGAAAATATGTCTAATTAAATCTATAGTCTAGATTTATACATTATTTCCCATCAAATTGAGATAAGAAATAGACATAACACCGTGAAGGGGTTTTATCCAGTGAACGGAATCTGCCTCTTTTTCCTTTTTATTTCTGGATGTGGATCCCCTGAAGGTGATGAAAATGCTGAATTCAATGGATTTGCTCTTGACTTATATTATTGTGATGGAAGGAGACAATTTAATGATGTGAAGAACAAAAATAAAGACAGCAATGCAAGGGATTCAAAAGGGTCTGAAACTATTCTTCAATTCTTTGAATAGCAAATACAGAAATCAAAACAAAAACTTGCTCCATGAAGATCTCAAAGATACTAAGATTTTTCTCAGCATTAGCCTTGTCACTTCTGTTTCATATTCTGTTTTCTTTGAGATGATTGCAGTTATTAAAAGAGAAAAGACAATCAAGTTTATTTCTATGGGTGTAGTCTTTGAAATCAAAAGAATTATATGGATTTACTGCAGATGAGTCTCTAGCTCGTGTTAATTTCCTGGATTGGTATTCATATAACTTGGTATTTTGGAGTAGACTTTAGGATTCAGTTTGGTCTCCACACTAAAAAATTCAAAGCTGCATTTAAAATAATCAGTCTGCATAATTTGACTCATGTATTTTCTCTCAATGGAACTAATATATGCCTGCAAAGTAACATATCATGAGACATTTGTTTGATAGAACTTGTAGTATGACTCACGCTCTTCCAAATGCCCATTTTCAGTTGTTTAGGATTTTTTTAATGTTCTAGGTTAGAATAAGGAAAATACATTAAAAAAACTCCTCCTTTTGTTTTGGTGGCCACTATGTACCTGCTTTAGAGCTTGAAATTGTGAAGGAGTAGACTTTCCTCTGCCATGATAATCCACTAGCATTTGCCCAAATTATCTTCCTGGAACACTATGTTGAACATGCCCTGGACTCCCACAGCTACATTTATACTGGTAAATTAAAATGTCCAGAAACCTTGCTGGGTACTCCTGTGTGATCATGCCCACTATAGGGTGGTGACAATGTTCTATGCTGCTATCATGGTCTATGCCAACCATTTTTGCATGCCAATGAATCACAGGCATACTTAGGCTAGAAAGCCTGTTTTTCTCCCAGTCTGTGCCAACTGGCTTCAGTGTCTGGAAGTGATGTTGAGCATATTTCATTTATGGCTGGATCCTTTTCCTGGTGGGTATCTGGAGTGGATATAAGATGATATTCTCTGATGCTCAGAATACTTACTGACTGTTCATTTGAATTCAGGTTCATTCAGCAAGACTAGAAATCATCTCTCCTTTCTAAAAGTGAGATTGTAACTACCAGATTATATTTTAAGTATTATAGTATTTTTCCTGTGACCATGCTTTTCCAACATTTTGAAACACAATTAAGGTGAAAGATATTGAAAGTCCATTTTTGCTGAAATTTGTATTTTAAATCTTCATTGACTCATTTAGTGGCCTATGTACCATGTATAGCCAGAGGAAGAGGTAAGATACCGCAACCCCTCACCCCCCCTTTTTTAGATAGAGAACACATAACCCATCATATTTTATATGGTCCCACATTTATATGAAAAGTCACAAGCAATTTAAACCAGATATTACATTGGTAAATGATCCACTCACGACATAGTGTTCATCTAACTACTTTCAAAATTCCTTTCACTTCTAATTAGCATAATAATTGCCACTATCTCTAGATCAGTTTTTTTATCCATGCAGTTCAGGATTTTACTTGATAGTACAAGATAGGGTTTCCAAGGACACTTGGCAACTGACAGCTACAGAATGCAAGATAAGAGGATGTCAGGCTGATGCCAGTCACCTGGGACATGTGGTCCATTTCTTTGCTATTGGAGGCAATCTTGGGATTTTTTGGTGATCTTTGCAGCATTGTTTTAAAACTGTTCAGGTGCTTTCACACTCATTGTGCCTTCTGTTTCTGAGCCTTTCTGAGCTCAAAAGCAGAAGGCCTGGATAAATAAAAGTATGCAATCACCACTCTATGTTACCTTGCTCCTGTAGTAGCATTGTCTTGAATATAAACCACTTTTCATCATCTGATATCTTTTCAGAGAGTGACAGATTCTTTTTGTTAGGTGGAAAAAGCCTCTTCTGGTCTCTAACCATTTAGGTTCCATTTAATACTGCTTATCTGATGACTGATGTCTTCTCCTCAAATATGAAAATAAGCAGTTCTTTGCTATTTCAACAAACCAGTTTATACTCACTAAGACATCCCAGTATAATAGTGTAGATGTAGTTTAACAGATGATATATTAATTTCCTATGTAACTCAATGGCTGATTCTACTGTAGGAGCCTTTCTTCCACCAGGAATAGTTAATTCCATCGTACAAAGTCTCCAAGAGACAAACTGTTGTTCCAGTTCTGTATCTGCCTTATCTATTCATCCTGTAGAAATTATGCACAGGTGCGACAGTGTACAAACAGGTTTTTCCATTCTGACATATTTCACAAATATCTGTTATATGACAAATTTTCAACTGCCAGAAATTGCAGATAACGTATTTGACCTTGCAGGTGCTCTCTATAAATTTTGCAAGTCTTTAGTTGTCATTTTTTGCTGTTATTTTTCACTAAAATTCTTAGCCTATGCCAAAATCTAGAGCAGCCCTTTTGTAGTTCAGGTGACATTTCTCTTCTAAATTTGTTTTCACAAATGAAGATGAAGAGTAAATTAAGGGAAGTGCAGAAATACACACAACATAGAAAATAGTTACATTTACATGAAACTAGCCCAACTTCAATGTCACTGGAATCAAACAGAAGCTGCATAATTTCAAGTGTATTCATCCAAGAGCTATTTCAAATGTGAGTATTTAGTCCAAGTTTTCTAATAGAGAATGGTACTTGTTTTGAGAAAAGAATGTAAATTAAAGTATTACTTTTCTTTAATTTAATGTATTACTCATCTGTTGCGGTTACTCATCAATCTAAAAAACCACAAAAGTCCCAAAAAATAAAACCCCAAAACAACAGCAAGATTAAGATAAATAAAATAACAGGAAATGGTACAATGAAGAAAAAGAAATATACTATCTTAATCTACACAAGAGTAGTACTCTTTATTTGTATGAGAAATCTCTTGGATCTGTATGGTATCATGATGCATCACATCATACAAGAGTCTGAATATATTTTAGAGCACTTTTAATCTAACTCATGCCACTTATTTAATTTTAAATTCCCACTGTATTAATTTTGTCCCCTGAAGAGATTAAAAATCTGTGTTTCTTGTGAATGTATGCTTTGTTCTCCATGTTACATCTGTTCAGACCTTAACTTCAACAGAAAGTTTAATGTTACTTTAATCATTAAAATGTGAATAGAACATTCCTTACAATGCATAGAGTTTAAAAACCTTAAAAGTTTAATGGCTTTCCCCCCGTTTTTATCCTGCTTGAATATACACTTTTTTTCAGGTAGTGTTCCTTTGTGGAACACATCTCTTTCTTCTGTGATATTTTTTTAATCATTGAAAGGCTTTAAACTGAATATTTTAAATTAAAATTGAAATGCATTGATTCAAGGTGCTGCTGTAGTGAGCTGTAGAAACTGTATTTAAGTTAGGTTGTTCCCAAGTCTCATCTCTAGCACAGGCATTTTGACTATGTTATAGTTCAATGTAAAGTGTTCCGGCCAGGTAATTTTGTAATATTTTGCTTTTCTTCGTCCGTGGAGAAGAATACAATCTCCTTGGGAGTATATTCTGGGAGGCAGAATTGACCAAAAGAGAAATGGAGTATGAGGTACTTGAATTATACTTAAGGATAAATGGAATGGTGAATCCCAATGACAGTATTTTAGCTTCTGGGTATTTTTCCATGGAATAACTTAATTTTTTGTTGAAGAAAGTGCCTGCTGTCCAGACAACTCTTGCAGCTGATTTTTTTTTAGTTTTCTGCACCAACAGACAAGGTCAACTTTGATTAAAATAAAGGATATTCATCTTCCAATTTTTTTTTAATTAGAATTTCTTCCATTACCCAATATATGTACATCCTTCTCTTGATTCTTAGTTTTTACTTCTACTGAGTTTATAAACTTCCTCATTACTTTTTTAGTTTATATAATGATTTACATAGATGCTTTCAATTAGGTTTCCACTGATCTCTTTTTTACCTGTTTTAGTCATTGGTAGCCATATGCAAAAATTTTTGGGCCTTCCTGTATCAGTTATTCTTGGGCTGCATTTGTATTTCTCATCAGATATAACATCCTCTCTGATTTTCATACAGGGGATCACCAAAGAGTCCAACAGGCTCCTGTGCACCCAGCAGTCAATGTTGCAAATGCCCAAATAAATTCAACTGACCATTTACTCTGAGTGCCATAGTCATGCCCTTGCTTGTTTCTTTCATGTCATGAAAGCAGAGTCCTAAAATTAAATAAGAGGCATTTTGCTCTAAGGCTGGATTTTTTTATATGGCACTATACTAGTTCAAATATCTTCTCTCCATGTCTAAATTGAAATGTTTCATCTTTTAACATGCTTCTCTTGGTTCTATTGATTTTCCACACTCTGTCTGTTCATAAGTAATCTAAAAGCCTTTGTCCTCTAATGTCAAATGTCAGTCACCCTGGCTCATCTCTCTCCTCTCTCACAAGCTCTGAAGTGAATGACTCATGGGTATATTCTCATGACAGCTTGTACTACTACCAAGATATCTGAAGGGGAGCTGAAGGAGGGTCATGTCAGAATCCCTCTTACTGTGACCCCCTATTTCAGCGTCGTGCTTCCTTTCCTCTGCATTGAGCCCAGAGCTGCTCACTTCTCCTGCTGCACTCTTCAAGAGCTTTAGTTCTTCCAGAGGTCACCAAGAACTACCATCAGTGAGCTTCATCTCTTCAAACTTTTTGTCCTAAGGATTTCTCTAGTGCAAAAGTCCCTTAATACTTCTGAGATACTTGCCTTTTATTTTCTCATCTGCTCCCCCACCCCTAAAATTTGAAAGCCTTGTTACATGACTGTAGCCTACATACTAGAATGTGATTGCTTCATCTTCTGATAAGTGCTTGAGAGAAGGCAATCCAAGCCTGCAAAGCTCTGAAATCTCAGAAAAAACATCTTGGGCAAGACACTTATTTCCTGCCCATAAATGTTGTCCTATGTTTAATGGCTGTTCACATGCAACTTTGGATGTAGGAAGAAAATACATTCAGATGTTTCAGCTTGTACTTCAGTGACTGATTTCATATTTGATGGTTTTACATCCTTGCTCTTCCATGCAATGGAGAACTGAATTGTGTTGGGTTAGGGCACAACTAAGATATACTGCAGATGTTGGAACAAGTCCTATACGTTTTTAGACACAAACCACTCCTATTAATCCAAGTGTTTCCATTCATTTCACCAAAACACATGCAAGATTTTGTATGCAAACAAGCTTTAAAAAACTCAGCAGGGAGAAGTTCTGTCTTCAAGGCTGACATAGTAATCCATTCAGAGAATTATCTTAACTGTTTTCTTAACTGCACAAAATTCAGGAAGGTTCGGTTGACTATTTGTCAGGTGAACAAACAGTGCTCCGCTTTGTAGTTGTTTTTTTCATATAAAGAATTTTGATAGAAAAAAAGGTTTTTGATATGATTCAGGATACATCATTTTCAGACGTTACTAAGGAAATTCCATGGGGATAAAACTTTCAGTAACTCAGTTACAGTTTCAGCTGCAGAGCTATTATAAAAATTCCTTTCAAATATTCAAATATTTCTGGATTGATTTGCACAGAAGTGATGTTCTTCAGGAAATAATGTTGCTCATCTTGTGTGGGCAAGAACTGAAAACTACAGCTGTATTTTTCCCTTTATTGCTGTTAATCACAAAAAAAAAAGTTGTCCTGAGTTAGCACCAAACAGAAATATTGTTGTGGGTGGCCAAAGTTTCCAACCTTTTTTGAACTGAAAATGTTCCTGTCTGTGATAAAAATAAAGCATTAAAGCAACAAGTTCCTAATGCACAGATATCAAGTGCTTGGTAGGATACACCATATGGAAAAGAACAAAAAAAGAGAGAATGTTACCATTTATTATTTCACAGAATCCTCTTATTCTTTTTCTTGGAAAAAAACCACACAAATATTTCCTCTCAAGTCAGTTGTTCAAGTCACACTTTAGAACCATAAATGTATATAGCAAATACATTGAGACAAGAAAAAAATTAGAAGAGGGCTATTGAAATTCAAATGGAAAATGTCTGGATGGAAAAAATGAAAATCTTGCTTACGATAAAGAAAAATCTAAACATGAGAATTAAGTAATGGTGTACATACAACAACAAAAACTTAATACGTAGCACAGCATTAATTATGACAAATGTCCTTAGATGATAGAAATGTGAGTACAGCTCTTTAGTCATTGGCGTAATTCTAATTTTCAGCATCTCAGTACAAAACACACTTTTCTTTCTTTATTTATGAAAAAAAAGCCTCTCCTTTCTTTGTGGAAGATTTTATTACAGACTTTTTTTTTTTTTAGTTTAAGAAAGTGGTTTTGAATTCTAGTAGTGTGACATCTGATTTTTTCGAAAGAAAAATTTTACTATAGTCTCAACCCTTGAATGAGGGGAAAAATATATTATAGTTCACTGTTGCCCTCTTGTGGAAAGAAATAAAAATAAAGACGTACATCATAAACATAAAATCCAAACCAAGAACTGGTTACTTAGATTCCAGTTCAGAAATATTCATTCATCTTGTGCCCTTAGTTTGGATTCTGATTTGGCTCTACATTATAACAGCTTTTACTCTTGGTGCATTGTTAAGAGTTATTGTCTTTAAACAACTCCTGGGGTATTGGACCCTGTAACATTTAATCCTCCAGAGCATCTAGGATGGCTTCAACCCTGTACCAGAAATAGAAGTGACATATTGCCACAAGCTTATCTTTAAAAAGTAAATCCTGCTTTATAAATCAAGTTCTGCTGCTGCTCTGACATGTTCAGCAGCTCTAACATGAGTCTACAACTGATGTCAAGAAAATGAGTGTCAAGGTTATTGGAAAAACAAATGGAACAAGTGATGACTAACGATGGCATTAAACATAGAAATACATATAAACAACATTTCTGCATTAACTAAATGTGAAAGAACATTGTTTGAACATTTAAAAAAATTTTCCTGGCTTACTTTACTATACTGCTTTTAAAGATCATGCAGACATATTTAAAATATACTTATGAAAGTGCTGAACTTACTCCTACTTTCTCCTGCTTTCTTTTTCATCTACCCCTCCAGGTGTTGTGTCAAGGTCCTTCTAATAAAGACAAAGAGGGCTATATCTCTAGGACTCAGTCTGTTGTGGTGCCTTTTCCCATCACATTGAATGCCTTATAAAGCCTCTCTAGGTGGGTAAAGATAGGTGATGTGCTTTGCTGGATGTCTCTTACTCTCTTCTTTGTCGAAGTTTGGCCATTGCACATTCACAATACATTAAGTTTTCTTTTGCTTTCTTTTTTAAAAGAGTGGATTCTTAATGTCTGGAACCACTGCTCTGAGAAAAGAACATATCCTAATGAAGGTGACACAAAGCCAAGATTTGTAGTGTGAGTACTATTTTGTGTACCATCTTCTCTAGGACTTCATATATTCTGGTGAATGATTCACAGTGACCAGAGAAATGGTGCAAAGGAAGGTTTGTGTATTACTTAAGTCCCAGTTTCAACCTGGGAGACAGACTTGAATGGTATATGAGGTTTTGTTTTTTGTTTTGCATGAGATAAATTTATTCTATAATTTAATTTCTGTTTTCTGTTACCAAAAGAAGTAATGAAGGCTCAGAAGTTTGTCACTGGGACGTCACATATCTTCTCTAGCTTCCACAGGAATCTCTCCTGGATGTAATGTTATAAACATGATTTTGGAGTTTCTGCCAGATCCCTTTTAACCACCTGATTTAACCCTGCTAGAAATATTTCCCTCCCTGTATGTTCCACCAGCTCCAGAGATCCAGTGCTCCAATAGTCAGACCTGCACATTATAACAGTTCAAGCTGGAGGAGAAACTAATTTGGAACTCTACTTTTAGACACTAGTCATGGACTAGCAATGCACTGAAACTGGTCAGATAATCCATCATTTTAAAGGAAAAGAAACTACCCTTTTGCTTTCTGTATGTATTTTCGCAATCATTCTGACATCCTAGCAGTGGAAGCTCCTTAAAAGTCTGGACTGAGATAAAAAGCCAAAACAAAAACCCCAAAACAAAACCTGTGAAATTTGTTTTTAATATTTGCTCTTTACTGAAACTAACTGTGGTATGTTCTTTCTCAAAAGATGATTACAGATGGAGATGCTTAGCACTTTAGCTGATTTCAAGGCTGGTTATGCAGTGCAGAATGAATTCCCAAGCATGAGATGGGAGAGGTTGTGATTCTCTTTGACATTTTATAAGGAAAAAAGCCAGTTATGCCGTGCCACCATAAGGGTAGGGCCCATGGGAAAGAGCTTTTGAGGGGATGCAGAGGGGCACAGAATCACATCTGCTCTGTAAGCAAAGGGATGCACAGGTCATCTGACTCCTGAAGCCTAAGCTATGCAATCGCTATACTCCTGTGTTTGCAGGCCCTGCTTGCTATTTATTTCTGTGCCCTACTACACTGACAGCATCCAATTTGCTACTTGCAACACCAAAACACCTGAAAAATATTTTGCTTGTTTAAATGTGCTGACTTTCTGGTAACAGAGTTATCATTTACTGAGAAGAACCAGCACGACCAATGAAAACAGCCCTTGATGAAGTTTCTAAAATAGAAAGACTCAAGGCAAGTATTTGATATTGGATCCAATTAA
Source organism: Passer domesticus (assembly GCF_036417665.1). Classification (NCBI taxonomy): domain Eukaryota; kingdom Metazoa; phylum Chordata; class Aves; order Passeriformes; family Passeridae; genus Passer; species Passer domesticus. The sequence continues at coordinate 108,012,414 of NC_087474.1, read as the reverse complement.
AAAGAAATAGGTTGTCCTTAGTGCCTGCTGAGGAGTAATATACTGCTGGAGTCTGCAGAAAACAAAAGACTGCCTGTCCTTCAGAGTTCACATTTCATTCAGATCCTGAATGAGGGAGAGACTTTCACATATTAGAAGTGAAATACCTAGCTGAATACTAGTTTTTAGTTTATTAGTATTTGGTTAGTATTTAGTATTAGTATTTCTCTGGCATAGTATTGATGACTTCAGCAACCCCTAACCTGTAATCTTTGGAGACATATGCAGCCATCCTTCAGCTGGATGTATTTGGTGTTTTCCACAGGATAATGCAGAACTGAAAATAAAAAGCATGTCAGATAAATCAGAAAGTTAAAAGAAAAAAAAAATAAAAAAAGCAAAGAAAGTTAGGATTGCCCCTCTGCCAGTTGCTGACACCAAGCGTGTGATTATTCCCATAGTCAAAATGTAAATCACCACTTGATGTCACCATTGGTCTGTACCTGTGCTGTGCAGCTCTTCAAGAAATCTTGCTGAATGAACATCACAAAGAAATGACAAATTCAGTTAAAATATTTAGAGATCTATTAGGATGTTAAGCAATCACCATATATTTTTTCGTCCCATTCAAAATACTGGAAGTACAGGCACACTGGATTTGGAGCACTATAAAGACACCATGAGAAGTAATTTGAAAGGTGCTGTTTATGATTAAAATCTGTTCTGATATGGAAATTTGCAATAACCAGCAGAGTAAGTCTGATCATTGCAGTATGTAATATAAAAATTACTACAATCCTACTGCAGAATGAAAAGAGTACATGAACAGAAGAGTCAATGCCTCTAGCAACATGAAATTAAGAATTATAAGTGTTAATGAAGGTACAAGACAGATATTTGAAATATCTTTTGAAAAAGTTAGGATCTTGTTTCCCTATTCAGGCATAAAGAAAAATAATCTGTGTTCAAATTTCGTTTGTTTCTAACAAGCATGATGAGGCTGACTTACAGTTTGTTAGTTCTGAGCATCTGTTCATTTATTTAGGGGTCTGAAGAGGAATTTGGCAGCTGAAGTTGAGGTGTAATTTCAAAAGAATATTACCGTGTATAAAGTACTGCTTGCTACTAAGAAGTCTTTTCTCAGTAGTTGCCACACTGGAAAACCAGAATTGTGTCTAAACTGAGTGGAAGTGGTCACAGCACCAAGCCTGAGAGAGATAAAGAAGTGTTTGGACAAGTCTCAGGCACAGGGTGTCATTCTTGGGGCTGTCCTGTGCAGGGCCAGGAGCTGGACTTGTTGATCCTTGGGGGTGCCTTCCCCATATTCTGTGAACATATGAACTAGGAAACGTTTAATTCAGACAATACTGTAGGTGATACAACATTGTGTACAGAGCAGAAATGGGACAGAGGTGGAATTTCCCAGCAGCTTGAAGCAATAGGATGCATAGTACAGCTATCTCTTCCATGATCAGTTCTTATTCATGTTTTATCTGAACTTTTAGACTGATGTAATTTTTTAGCTCCCAGCTAGGCATACTCTGAGGCACCAAGCACTGGTTGAGCCAAGTGTTCAGTTAACATGATATATTCTTATGGCTCTGTTTGGATACTCAGCATGATGCACATCGTCCTCCACAAGAGCACTGCCCACAGCTTGTGTAAGCCTGTACACCAAGAAGTCTATACAAACATCATTCTAATGCATAAATTATTTTAGGGTATATAAGAAAACATAGTAATTCTGGACTTTCCATCCATTTTCTGTCTGCTCATCAGTCATAGGCTAATGCTGTCCTTTTCTCCATTTGTGTGGTTGCAATCACTGAATTAATTCTTTCACAGGTCTGGACAGCAATGACTTTGCTCACAGACAAGGAAAATGTTTCTCAGAGAAGTTCCCAAGCAACTCTAGCACTGGGTACATGCTGAATATGTGAATTTTTTTCTGAAGGAAATGGAAATTGGAAGTGCTCAGGAATTACTAGTATTTCTCCTTTCACAATGCTGAACGAATAAGCTAATTCTATCCAATTTCAAGCTCCTTTCAGCATAATAGTTTCAAAATTGAAGCTCAGAGTTTATCACTTGACTCTCATTTCAATAAAGAGAGGCTAAAAAATCAAAACGGTCAACGGGCAGTAGGATTAAATTTGGTTAGCAAGCAAAAATAGAAAAGTGAAGTAGAGAGTAAAAAGCAAATTCAGAGTTTGAAATAGGGATGGCAGAAAAATGGAATAAAGGTACAATATAATACATACACATAGGACACATAAACTATTCCTTTGGGAAGAAAGTTAAGTGAGCTTTTGTAGTCATAAATAAATACTCTATGTCAATACATGGGTTTGTACTTGATAAAATAAATTAATTATACTTAAAAATACTATTATTATATAACCCAATACAATTTTTGCATTAATTTAATAGCATTACTGTATTCTAAATAGCTTTCTAATCTCAGCAAAATTAAACTTTCAAAAAGCATAAGACTCCATATCTTGACGTGTTTTTTTTTCCTGTATCATGTTATAACATAGAAGAACTGCCCTAGGAATTCACATAAATAAATCTGGAGTTTGGGAGGCAGTATCACAGACGTCTTATGTATTCGTATGTTTTTTTACATTACTCCAAAAAATGTTAACAAAAATATCTGATTCTTAGAGCTTATCTTCAGTATAAGACTATATATGTAGATACATGTAGATTTTTATGTGGGCATAAATATATATGTTTATATATATATAGGTATACGCATATCCATCCACATTAAAGTGCTTCAGTAGTCACTGGGGCAAAACGTAATTCTTGTTGTTTTTTTTTTTTTAAACAGATTTTTTCATTTACTCATTACTCTTTTAGCAGAGTCAGCCAGAGGTAAATTCATGATTTTTTGTCTTAGTAACTAAACTGCGGTGTGGGGAATCTCATCACCTACGTCACCTAGGGACAGTAATTATTCAGCTATGGGTAGAAAACAGGAGGAGCAACATGAAGTTTGACTTAGGATTCCCCCATCTTCAGCTGCTTCAGAAAATGTGTCATTGTGAAATGGAGAGGTATTGACAGGGATGAGCACTTTCAGGATTTGTGCTTTTGGTCAGGGATGAATTCTGTGCATCTGAGCAGCTTCCAGAGGGCTTGTGTCCTATGTTTAGGGTGTATCTAGCTTTAAAACTGTCACCCAGAGCACCTCAGCATCTCCATCTGCACTGTAAAAATAACATACACAAGGTAAATGCAATACTTTGCACTCCGAATTATGTGAAATCTACTTAATCTCTTTCTGGTGGCAACAAGGCCACACAAATATTAGTTCACCTAGTGTGTCCTGCCTCTCACAGCTGAGCTAATGGATTGATGGAAGAGGAAGTGGAGAGGTCATTCAAGTCTTTCTTTCAAGTATGTTACAATGCAAAGGCATGTGAGTGAGTGGTAGATTTTGTTTGCTAATGGTCCTTCCAAAATGAATTCAATATTTTCTACTTCCACAGGTATCCCTGACTTCAGTTTCTACTACAGGACAAGGTACGCAACCATAACAGAGCCATCACAGTAGGGCTGAACTGCAACACGCATTGTTCCCTTTCTAGTTACTATCTTAGTATTTACTTTTCAAAGGAAAATTCTGTTAGGATCATTAAAAGAAGAGTGAAGCCAAGTAAACTGCACTATTTTGTTGGTATTCATGTGACTCTAACACAGAATATGTTTTGTCCTGGTACTTGACATACATGCTTTCTGTGAAAAGTCAGATAATAATAATTACACAAAAACCAGTGTTGTTTCCTAGAGATGTATAAAGAAAGGGAAAAGCTGTTTGTTGCTGGAGGATTTACAAAATTTAGAATTTGGTTTTGAGTCTAGATGACACCAAGGAATGACCCACCTGTTCTGATTCACAGGTGGTCTGTATGAGCCTTCAACACAGCAGACCTGTAGGTGCTTCTGGAAATAATTCATGCTCCAGTACTGCTTGAATTCACCTTCATCAGAAGCTGCCAAGACAACAAAAAGTTACAGAACAATAAGGACAGGTACACAGCATGCTAAAGACGAGTTCTCTGTCTCAAGTGCTTAAATGCCATCCCTCACTCTTGTTAAGAAGGGATTGTGCTGACCCAGAAAATCTGAGGCCACACACCAACATGAGTGGATTGACTGTGTTAAACAATACATATTCTTCGTCAGGGTCCTATTGATTAAGTACATGTTGTGGGAATAGAACCAGTTACTGGAAATTTAGTTCATTTTGTGAAATACCAAGTGAGGCAGGCAAAGCAAAAATGATACAGATGTTTGCTATAGGCTCAGATCCCTTCATGGAATCCCATGACAAGCGGTGTGTTGATGCAGGACTGACTGACACACTTCAGCTTACCATGAATTTAAAGAATAACAGAATTGGGTAGGCAACACTTCTGACATAAAATAGAAATGGTAGAGGGCTGGGATGCCAAAAGCATTCAGAGTTCTGCTTTGTAGTGAGAGAAAGCTTACAATTTTATCCTGAGAATCTGTGAATAAACATGCAAAAGAGCAAATCAAGGATTGTCCATCCATTCCTTTGTTCTCAGAACAAATATTCTTAGTTATTCTTAGGACATATCAGAATGATGATTATTAATAGCCACCACAATTACCTTGTTCAGAACATTTTGCCAACCCTATGTCATAATACTTAATGGGGATAGGTAAAAGAAAGGATATTTGACAGAAGCCGGCTGAAAGGAAGAAAAGACACATGGTTACCATACAGGTTGCCTGTAAGTGCACTAATGATAAGTGAAAACAGATAACTTAGCTTCCATGAAACCTTGAGCAGCAAAGCATTTTCTGTATTCTTCAAAACACAAGGGAAGGCTTCAAATGTTTTGGACAGACTTGATCAATAAATCCAGTCTAAAAAGAATCTGACATCCAGCATTCCTGTACCCTGTCAGGTATGCCAAGAGCAAAATGGAAACCATTGATTTGTTTGTCACCAAGCTTCCCCAGGCAGCACATTTTTCTGAGTCTTAGATGTGCAGAGATGACATTATACAGGGACCAAATAACTGAAAAGCGAATTTTAACTGGAGACAATTTCTGTGAACAGGAAATGTCAGAGAATTCTCAATGTACCACATGGGATATGAGGTTATGTGCCTTTTTTTTCCTCTATAGACCATCCTTCAGAAATTAAGAGGAAGAAGATAATGTAAATCACTTATGGTGAGATATGGGACTTTCTGAAGTGAAGCAAATATTTTCACTGATTTTAAGAAGAGTTACATTCACCTTTAATAGAGATTTTAATTACTGACAAAGACTGTTCTGTCTTATCAGAACAACTAAAGACATACCTTCGCATGAACATCCCCAAGTGAACATGTTGAGTGTTTGAAGCAATTTTGTGACAGGAGGAGAAAGCTCTTAGAGTGCTAGTGCTTCAATAGAAAGGACTCTGTGGGATATGAAACACTCAGCATTTTTAATAAAGCTCAGTGCATCATTATTAGAGGAGGTAGTTCATTTAGATCTCAAATTCTGAGTTAGCAGTGCTTTAGGTAGTTTTACATTTACCCATGCTGTTTTGTTTTTTTCTCTGCCAGACAACTGTCAAATCTAAATGCTTCATAAAGGAGTAACCTATGAGCAGCAGTTCTTTTGCGTCTGATAATCTCAAAACAGTTTTTCCAGCATGTGGCATTAGATTTATTTATATGACTTTCGTCAGTCATAACCACACAATGTATTTATCCTTGCAGAAAACATTCACAAGTGCACCTAAGATATCACTATTTCCTTTACTTTGGTTATCCACACATTTTACATCACATGATCTACCTTGAATTCAAGCTCTGCAAAGCAACATAGCAACAGAGATAATACTTAGTGATGGAGTAATTACTTCACAAAAATTTTGGGAGCTAGGAAGGATTTTTTGAAGGCAGAAACAAAAGAGAAGAGTTTTTTAGAGGCTACCTGTAGCATAAATATGGCAACTGATGAAGGAAAAGGGTGTGACATTGGCTGACATAGAAGAGGACAATGTGAAGTGTTCTCTCTTTTATTAAGATGATGACAGTTGTTGGTGCTATTTTTGCACTTATTGATCTCTAGTTTTTTCCAGGAGGTCTTTTAGCTTTGAACTACTCATGAACTATGTAGGAATAAAGTGCATTTTCCTTTGGATCAGAATGCTATGACAGCTAGTGGAAAGCAAATGTAAAGGAGAGAGGAGTGGTGAAATTTCCATCTCAAAAATAATTGGCTTTCAGAAGAATCTTTGTGGGCAACAAATGGTGACAATGTTGTATGTCATAACAGGAAATTCAATAGTGTTGTGAATAGGAACAGAATCTGGAAAAACATGCGTAAGGAGCTAAGGTTGTAACCGTAATAAGATGATGGACAAGGTCAGTCTAATCCTATGTGGAATAAGGTAGGGAAGGTTTCCTACATCTTTTACTTCTGTTTTCCCTCTTATTGACTTCAGAAACACAATCCCAAATGACAACCATACTTTAAAATAAAATTTAATTTACTATGTTAAAAGTAAATTCAGAAAAAAAACCCCTTTTTGAACTGAAATGTTAATTTTAATGCAACATGGAACAGACAATGTGGATACTGGATTTCCCTCTTGCTTAGTTTTATCCAGCCACATCTTAAAGATTTTTCTTTAGTGTTTTTTTGTCTGAATATTAATAGTGTTTGATTATAAATCTCAGCTAGTGTATTTTATGGAATAATGTTGATTATGTTGATTTTTATGACCAACAGGAGAAACTAGTGTGGCTGTTAAACTGAACTTCTGTATAAAATAGCCTGAGATCTGAAAACATAAATATTTTTATCACTTCCATTCTCCCTGTCAAACTGGAACACTAACTTTGGTGCAGGATGAAAGATTTTAAAACATACAGATTTGGATTCCTGTATTAACTGTTTCAGTCATTAATTACATTTCACAGGAATATTCCTCCTGGCCCTAATTTCATGCTTAATGTCATTTTCACACATTTGACTCTCCTTTGTTCTTGGTTTGCAAGCTTCTTCCTACCATAAACCTGACTTGACTTTTAGGGACCATGGTCAAGTCCCCTCTAGTGCTCCTGCTGTTATGAACAATATTCTTGGCATATAATTGTCTAAAGGCAATTAATTTAGATCCAAAGATCTAAATCAATCTTTCAGCTTCTTTCTATATCTTCATGATTTTGTTGAGATTATTAAAATGAGAACAGATGTGAAGTGTCTGTACATCCTGTGTGGACAAGACATTGAGTCTTGTTTGAATGTTAGCACTACAAAACATTCATGCTAAGATGCACATAATGTGATTATGAAAACCAGACTTCCTGTTACCAGTGGTTTCTACTACATGTCTTTAAAATTAACCATGAATTTAAAACTTGTTTGTGTCTGTGATCATGAAAATTAACAATAGGTACCTGAGTTTCCAATGGAGTACTTCTTTTCTGCTTTGGTTTTAGTTCAGCTACATTTAAGTGTCTGGTGTATGGATATTACTGCTGAAAGGTCCAAAACTTTAACTCCTTTTTAAAGTCAAGTATGTTTTAATAATGGCGCTGGAAAGGACAAAACTGGGCAACTATCCTTCCTCATTGTGTGGGATTCTGAAATAAATATAATAATGGCATGTATTTTAAAATGCTTGCAAGAAAAGGTATGCCAGCAAGAACAGTAATTAGAAAGATGTGGGGTAGAAGTCACGTCAAGATGAGTGGACCATACAAATTTGAAAGAATAAAATATGTTATAGTAAAAAGGAGCCTGGCAAAGCACTATAGGAACTTATTAAGGGAAAATTGCTAGAGGGGCCTAAATAATGAGGAGAAGTAAAATCCAATACTAGTAGAGTGCATGGTCTTGCTACACTTTGTCTTTCAGATTCTTTGGAATGCAATGATTATCTTTCTGGAAATGGATCAATCACCCCCAAGGCAACCTATTGTACATGAATAAAACCATTCAGCAAGCAAGCAGCTGCAGTAGCAATATAGACTACCCTTTTCTATGCTAATAATTTTAATTGGACTATATATTTTCCTCAATATTGCATTTTTCCTCTGAATTTCCATTGCATTTGCATTTAATTCATTATTTCTCAAACATCATTAGTAAGGAAAGAATTTTTTGAAATATGTCATTAGGCATAACTTCAGAGATAAAATGACCATTTTGTTTTCATAAGGTTGGTAAGTAGGTCAGCTCTGCAAACCAGCAAGCTTGGCAAAGCAAACTTTGCAATGGCAAGGCTATGGCTTCATTAGTGCCTGAGATACCAGGATCCCATCTGCACAGCTAGGAATGCAGAACTGGAGCTGACAAACTGGGAGTGCTCCATGTTGCTTGCTAGTATCGTTGGCGTTTCATCAAGGAACCCAAGAACAGTGGGGTCAGAAGCGGATACTGTAATGCTCAAAACCCTAATAATTACTTAGTCAAGGTCACCTTAAGGCAATCAATTATATCTCTTAGCTAATAAAGACTGAATAATTTAAACATATTTTCTGTGGGAGTTTGGGAAACGCTTTGCACTCTTCAGTTTGCAAATTATCAGATCTAGCATCTGGGCTTCTAGCTCGTAACGTGTTGCAGTTTCACAACGAATCTTTCAGTTTAATAAACTATGGCAAATTTCTTTATTGTTTCATTTCATTTGGGTTTTCACTAGTAAATGATGGTATATTTGGTTTAACTGAAGATAATATTATGATGTGCCTGTGGTGTGAACAGTAATGGTATAAAATTGGTCTTTTTTGTTTAATGGCTTTGTGTTTGTGGTTCTCTGCTGTATAAGGTTAAGCCGAAACACTTTTGTTGGAATTCACAGTATTGATTGCTTTCTTGCTCAGTCTACTTTATATCTTTATACTGAAAAGATAAAGAAAGAAAAACTGTATCTAAATTTTAAGCAGATTATACATTTCTTCTTTGAAATTTAGATGAAGCCTTCTAATTCACATTAATTGCATCGATTAAAACACTTAGAAGGATAACAAATCATTAGCTACATGTACCAGACAATTCAAAACATTTCTAAGTAATGTAGATCAGAACGTCTTTAGTCATAATGTCGAGAAAAATAACAAAGCTGATGTACTGAAAACAATTCTTACAAAAATTCTTGCATAATAAATCACATCTAGTCTACAATAAAATCATTACTCACCGTTCTGCTCCTCTGCTCTGAAGTGTAAATCACTTGTAATGTTGACTTATTTTAAGTCAGTTTGCATATAAAGTGAAAAAAAGATTTAGTGGAAGTCTAATGAGAATGAAAATATACTCCTCTCTATATCGTAACTCATTTGATAGAATACATATATGTTGCAAGACCACATAAAAAAAATCCCTAAGAAGATAGATCTATCTCAGAATGAGTTCTTATGATCTGCTTCTTATTTTATGCACATACTAAAATATAAGCATTGCAAAACTCCTTGTGTTATGATTCCATTGAAAGCGTAATTTCTTTACTAAAATAAAACATAGCTTTCATTTAGCCTGACAATGTCGGCTCAGGAATATGGAATATTAGTTTCAGGAAGAATGCATTGGTTTCACTGTAAAATAAGGTTTCTTTGGTATCAGCCCTGGAGAAATGTATTGGTTTCAGCTAAAATGTATTGCAATGCTTTCACTAAAACATACAGACATTATAAAACTGTATATTGGTTTCAGTAAAAAATGTATTCTTTCCAATGGATTCATGAGGCTTTCAGCAAGAATGTATTGATTTCATTAAAATGTGCAGCTTGAGATAAACAAAAATTCAGTTAAAATGCATTGGTTTCTGTTAAAGCTCATTGGCTGAAGTGAAGAACATTCTACACTGGTTTTGGACAGCCTTAGGGTTTTTTAAACAATGAGTGGAGAAAGACATAAGTAATTACAAAGGTAATTGTAAACAAACTCTATTCTGTAACATCTAAAGATGCAGACATGCTAAATAAATTAGATTTTTATATTTCCACCCATTTGCATCTGCTGCTCAGCACAGGCATAAATATTGATACAGAAAAAGCATGACACTCTTAATTCTGATAAATATTTTTTTTAATCAGGTGTGGGTATGAGCTGTAAGATTTCTTTAACATGTTTAGTAATAATTTGTTTTCTTATGACCATATTTTGACCAGTTTGCTTTAAATCAAATTTGACATTTTTCTCCTTTATTGGCAACAGATTCTTTTTGCCTTTTCAGCAATGCCAGGCATTCAATGACAACGATATTTATAAATATCTTGAACCTCTCCTATTGCTAGTTAACTAAATGAGGGATAATATATTTAGTTACAGTGACACCATTTTTTTTCTGAGGAAGTTTTCCTATTTCAATATTTTAAATAACTTTACTTTTATACAGAAGTGGTGCCACTGACTTAGAGAAAAATGCATGAATATAACTGAACAATCCTTGCTACATTGAGTTCATTGCTGTCCCACTTTGGAGCATTATCCACTCCCTACACTGGCTTAGAATTCCCATGCAAAATGTGTTTAAGTGCACTTGAAGTGTAAGTAGTATGAATAAAGTTTCAACTACTTAAATTTACTTATGTAATTAAACAGAAGAAAGCAGGAATTATCATATTGGACTGAATAACTAGTCTAGATTGCTTTAGTCACATGTCCTACAGTTGCAAACATGAAAAATGCCTACATATTGCCAGAAGAATCTCCAATAAATCATACATAACAGATTTACTATATATTTCCTGAGAGGATGGCCATGCTTTTTTTAGGAAACAAATTTATTAAAAAAACCCCTATTTTAAATACGTTAAAAATTATTTATTTGTATTTATATTTATTTTTAATGGCTTTTTGGTGTAGTTTCCTTGTAACACTGTACAATTTCTGTTGCAAATAATGCATTCACAGCATCCATGGCAAGGAGCTGCACAGATGATCCCCCCCCATACAAAGAAGTTTCTTCTTTTTAGATGTTGGTTTGAATGTGCAGCTTGTTTCTTGCTGTTTTTACTTTTTCCTTGAATCATAGAATCATAGAAGGGTTTGTGTTGGAAGGAACCTTAAAGATCATCTATTTCAATCCCTCTGCTGGGGGTGGACAGGGAGGTCCTCCACTAGCTATGTCCTGATCTGGAAAACATAATGAGCTATCCTTTTTTCCCTGCAACACACAGCTTTGCAGATTCTTGCTACATATGGCTTCAACTGTCCTTTTTCTAATAAAAAACCTATTTTATTAAGCCCCTTCTTGTATAAAAGTTGTTTCGTAGCTCTGGTTTTACTTGTTGCCCTGTTTTTTGTTCATTCTGCTAGATCACTTTTAGTGACACGAGGAAAAGAACTGCACATTGCACTCAGAAAGCTTTGGCACTATAGGTTTGTCTAGTATCATAGCAAATTGTCTTTCATATATTTCTGTTGTAAGCCCAGTCTTATGCATCTTGGGGCAACCTACCTTTGTTTTCCAAACGTGTTTTATTTCCAAATGCTTTCTCTCCAACTGTTTTGTAATACTGTAATACCACTGTAAACATTTAGATTTTAGATATCTCTTTTCATCTCTCTTGGCAGATGTAGGAAAACAAGACATCAAGCTGTGGTAGAAGAGTTGAGATTACCAATCTGAAAGGTAATAGTTCTTCTTTCAAATCTGCAGCAGCAAGGGGATGGACCTGATTGCTTCACAAATCAATGCAGTTTATCAGCACTTTTATACGTTGCTCTGATGTCAAGGGTCAGCAACTCACTCTGTAAGAAAGAGGGGTTTTGCAGTCTTCTCAAAAGAATGAGTCAATAGTTGCTCCTCTTAATTCCCAGGACCCTGGCTTGGTACAAATCTTCGGAAATGCAATATATAACTTGTGAGAGGAAAGAACTGCAAGGTAGATGATGTCAGAAGACATTTCTCATGTATTGAATTACATGGAACCCATGAAGAAAAACTAAATTGACTAAATTGACTCAATATGAACATTGTTATTAGCAGAGCAAACACAGTACCTGGAAAGAGTAGTGTTGATGGTTGCAATTTCAAGCTCAGTTTCTGACTGCCACTGGAGCTGCTGCTTGCTGTGCCATCAGCTATGCAGGGGCCATCCCAGTGGTAAACCATTCCCATTGCAAGTTTCACAGAAGCTGAGCTGCTGTCAATATTGACCTGCAAAAATCTATGCTCCAGTCTCCTCCTATGTATTGAAAAAATACATTTATTATATTTATATTTTTATTATATTGTTTATATATTATATCTTGTAATCTAAAAGCTCACAGTTAAACAACAGGCATTTTAGCTTAATTTGCCTTTGTTTATGAAATTTTAAAGCTTTCACAACAACCTGGATTTTGTCCCAATGGATAATGACACTGCAGGGCTGTATGGATTCGTCAGCTGGAGTCGAAGGACTAAGGGACAGGAATATAACCAAGATATTTTCCCCACAGAAAATATCACTACAGAAGTTACTTTTGCTAGATTCCCAAATATTTCTTAAAGTAATGGTCAGTCTATCTTGCTGATTAACCCAGAATGAAAATTTCCTAGGCCATTGGATTCACTGAATCTCTGAATTAATTTATGATAATGTTGAAGGTAATCAGTTTCAAGTATAATTCTGCTGTGAATGAGAATACCCTTAGATCACAACTTTGCTATTTTACTAAGAACTTTGCTCTGACTCTGATTGTTTCTATTTTTCTGATGCAAACTTATTAGCAACTGTAAAACGTGTCCTCTAACATTACTGGAAGCAGAGGCTTCTAAAATAAGTTCAGATAAAGCAAGTTGTAATTAAATTCACTTTTGTTTTGAAATCCTATTCATATGTTGTTTACTTAGAAAGTTCACGGCTTTTTTGGAAAGTTATAGCTTTGGTAGGATCTGACGAATATACAACATTGAAGAAAAATTTGGAAATAGAAAATACAATTTAACAACCAAACTGATGTATCTTACAAGTTATTTTATGAAAGTCCTACAGCAAGTTGACATAGTTTCTGGACAAGTGGAAGAAAGGAACTACTTGATAAATCAAGTTCATTCAAACCTACAATGGTTTTTAAACACAAACCACTTTGGCAGTTTTTAACTGGGTGTGCAGTCTCCTAGGAGGAAAAAAATCTCCACATCTAAGCTGGGGCATCTCAGTGGGATGTAGGGTTTTTAAACCAGGACATAAAAATATGCTCCACCAAATCAGGGGGAAATATTTTTTTTCCACAGCTCATTCTTGAAAATACACTTAAAGTGTCAGAGTTCATCTTGTCAAATCCTGTGCCCTGAGACATGAAGACAATTGCATTGTGTGATTCAAATCACAGTTATCAGTAGAACAGCCATGAAGGCAAATTTCCCTTTTACCAGTTATGAAAAGCTATGAAGAGTATTGTCTTTCTGTTCTATGGTCCAGGACCAACCACATCACCTGCTGAAGAAGAGAGTTTCTTCTTCTGTCACAATATCTTGGCAGTGGGTCAGCTGTACAACACATTTGCCTCAATCTTACTCCCCCTCCATGTGAAACTTTTGGGTGCCTGTGGCTGTGTATACAGGCACTGCAGTAGAAGCTTATAGAACAAGGCTGGTGTTTGCTAATTTTTATTAAAGTTAAATAAGGGCACACAGATGTAAAAAAGCTTTATTACTAATTGTTAAAATATTCCCCAGAAAAGCAACTTGTCTGTGAGGAACCCCACATCATAAAATTAAAAAAAAACCAGACTGAAACTTCAAAGGCACATTAAGTGTCTTTCACCTGCAGGAAACATGAAATCCAGTTGTGGGGATCCGGAAGAAAAATTAAGCAAGAGCAACATTGTACTACACAGTCAGTGATGGATGGGAAAAATGGCTTTGAGCCAGAAGAGTGTTTCATTTTAATGGCAGATACTAAGATAAAAAAGTATGATAGAGAAGAGAAAAATGATATTATTGACAATAATTACAATGATGATGATAATGGTAATAATGCTTAGAAGCCCTTAAAATTAAAACCAAACCCCCCTTCTGTAAAGTGCAGAGCAGCAGTGAAGAGAGATTTTATTTCCTCATATAATGACTACAGATTCTTTTTATTTGCTGTGAAGTACTCTACTTATATTTCTCCCTGGCTCCATTTAAACTCTTCCCTGTCTGGAGTCTTTGGACAGGTTTTATCTGAAGAAATAAAACAGAATAACCTTTTTCCTGCTGAGGAGATTCCTATACTGCAGTGACATCATTAACCATAAAGCACTCTTACAGATTTCACACCTGGATGTCTTAAATAGAGGATGAATTAAATCATGTTTCCAAATCAATTTCTCCTGATATTTACATTTCACTGCTGCAGTAATAGGAAGACTGAATCCATTTAAAGTCTCTCTTATCCAGTGAATGAATGACATACATTTGCCTTAGAAAAAAATAGTCTGGATTACTGGACTCCTTAAAAGAGCTCTCCCACAAGCCCCTAGACAGTGTTTCAAACTCTAGAAATTCATCTGAAAGAATAATTACTTGGATAAACTGTGGTCTCTGTAGTATTCAGGTGAAAAGGGCATAAACAGGCCAATACCTCATAGTATTGTAAAGTAAAGCTTCCCTTTTGTTACTCCCCCACTGAAAAAGATGCACTATTTTATATTTAAAACTTTATTTATCCATGGGAATTTCTCATTAAAATCATATTATATATAGCATTTTTTCACTGAAAACACTACAGACACCCTCGTATAAAGAACAGCATGTTTCAACAAAGCTTTTTTTCGCAGTATCCTCCTGAACAAAATGTCCATCATGAAACTAGACATGTACAGAATGTTGTGGTGGCTCAATTCCCAGAGAGTTGTAGTCTCTGAGTTAACACCTGACTAGTGTCCAGCCACCATGACTGGTGTCCAGCCACTCGTGGTGCTCGTTCATCTGAACTCAGTTTGAGAGCTGGTTCTCTTCAATGGTTTTATCAGTGACCTGGAGAGAGGAGTTGAGTGTACACTAAACACATTTTCTGGTGATACTAAATTAGGAGGACCTGCTTATTCCCTAGAGGCTAGGGAGGCTTTACAGTTAGATCTAGCTAGATTAGAGCACTGGGCAATCACAAACCATGTGAAATTTAACAAGGACAAATGCTTGATTCTGTATCTGAAGCAGTATAATCTGGTGGATGCACAGGTAGGCTGGGGAACATGAAGGTGCCATGCCTCCCTGCTGACAGGGACCTGGGGCTTTTGGTTGATGGTAAGTTTAATATGTTTCAGCAATTTGACCTGGCAGATAAAAGAGACAGCCCTTGTGTATGGTGCTGTAAGCATTTTGATCACAGATCAAAAGGAGTCATTGGCCTACTGTGCTCATTGTTGGTGCAGCCTCACCTGTATGCTGTTTAGGCTTCCACAACATAAAAAGATAGAGAAAAATTAGAATATGTCCAAAAGAAAGCTTGAAAAATACTGAAATAACTAGAGGACAGGACTTAGTAGGAGTAGCTGTGGATACTTGGTTTGTTCAGCTGGGGAAAGAGAAGACTGAGAGGGGATCTCATTGCTGTCTACAGCTTCTACATGAGGGGGAGAGCAGAGGCAGATGCTGGAGGCACTGGTGGATGAAAGATTAGCTGTGAGTTGGCAATGTGCCCTCGCAGACCAGAAGGCCAACAGCAGCCTGGGCTGTACAGAAAGAAGCATGACCAGCAGGTTGGGGAGGTCATTCTCCACCCCTGATCCTCTCTCATGAGACCCCACCTGGAGTGCTGCATCCAGCTCTGGGTCCCCAACATAAGAAGGAGCTGCAATCAGTGGTGAGTCCAGAGGCGGGTCACAAAGATGATCAGAGGGCTGGAGCACCCCTCCTGTGACTAAGAGAGTTGAAGTTGCTCAGCCTGGAGAAGAAAAAGCTCCAGTGTGACCTTATTGTGGCCTTTCAATACTTAAAGGGCTCTTAGGAGAAAGATTGGGTCAGACATTTTGGTAAGGCCTGTCACAATAGTGCAAAGGGTAATAGTTTTAAATTAAAACAGGGTAGATTTAGACTAGATGTAAGGAAGGAACTTTTTTTTTATGATGAGAGTATTAAAACACTGGAAAATGTTGCCCAGAGAGGTGGAAGATGCCCCATCCCTGGAAACATTCAGGGTCAGGTTGTGTCAGGCTCTGAACAACCTGATCTCACTGAAGATGTCCCTGCTCGTTGCAGGGGGATTGGACCAGATGGCCTTTAATGGCCCCTTCCAACCCAAAGCCTTTGATGATCCTATGATTTTATGATCTCTTCTTTCTGATGTCTGCTGCTATCAGGAAATGAATTATAGTTATGTCAGGGGTTCATATTGGATATTAGGAAAAAATTCTTCACTGAGAAAGTGTTTAAGCACGGAACAAGTTGTCCTAAGCCTCAAGCTTTCTGGTGTTCAGAAAGTGTTTGGAAAATGCTCTTAGACATATAATTTAATCTCTAGGTTGCCCTTTGAGGAGTAAGGAGTTGAACTTGTGATCCTTATGGGTACCTTACAGCTCAGGATATCCCATGACTATATGATTCTAATTTACCTGGAAATCAAGAATTCACCACATATGGATCTTCTTTCTTCAAACATTAACAAATATAATTCCAATTTACAAAAATCTCTGAAATAATTTACAGCCTCATTTATCCTTCTGCAGACACTCATTTTTCTTTGGATGTTTTGCAGAGACCTCAGAGTTGTGAGATGCTGCTTAATGTCTTAAAAGGATTGATTTTCTGAAATATTGAATATCTGCTCTTAGAATATCTACCTTATCTTAGGAAGACTGTCATGCTGGGTAGGCAAAATATGCATTCTTCTTTTTAATGTCAAAGAGCAACCTTTTTCTGTTGCACTGGAAAGCATGACTATTTGCAAACAAAGAAAATAGGAAAGAAAAAAGTACATAATGAAATATTATTTCTCTTTTTTTTTAATAATAGGTACTCCATTTTGTATGGATTTAATTTTGTAAGACAGAAATTTTACTTAAAAATTATATGTAGTCATGGTACAACTATAACAGTCTTTTTCTGTGAAAAATATCTTACTAACATTTTTCTGATCAGGTCCAAACAGATCGTTCATTTTACAGAAAATAATGTCTGGTAGACTTAATGAAATGAATTCTTCATGGATGTTAAAAGGGCAGAACAAGGGCATTTATTATTCTGGATGTTATATGGCTGCATAAAATTGAGCCTTTGCTCAACTGCTGCTTTTATAGTCAGAGTGGACATAAAAAAGGGTAACAAAGGCCCTTAAAAGCACAGTTGTGCTCTTTGCACTGTGTGCTGTCCACTGACCTCTGTTGATCCCTGGTGTATATTATGCAGCTGTAGAGCCATCCTGCTTTATGTTTTGGTCTCATGGTCTCCCTGATGGGCTTGGGAAACAGACAATCACCTGCTTAATACATTCTGCACCTTGCAACATCTATTGTAATCTATGCACCTCGTAGACCTCAGCCATGGGGAAATCTTCACCAGCAGTCACCTCAGACTGACAGGTTGGGGTCCCTGGTCAATAATGTCAGTAGCATTAGGTAATTCTGACTTAAGGTATTATGGGAAAATGTGTCTAGTATTTTTTAAATAGGGATTACTTTTCAAATAAGAAATAAAAACACAGCAATAAAGAGGAAAAATCCCATAAACCCCTGGATTGGACCCTGTTTCTGACTTTACACTAACATGCTGACTTTACACTAACATACAAAGTGTATTAAAATACTAATGTGGGATTAGGTGATACAAATAATAGGTCATGTTGAAAAAAGATCAGAGAGATTCCAGGACATGTCTATTGAATTGTTTGATTTAACAGCTTTGGTTATAATTTAAAAGCCTTAGCTGTGAGGTACAGGTAGATGATTTATTTTTGTGTTTTTATCTTAGGCACAATAGTGACTCCTGCTGAAATCCTTGTAATACATATCAGTATTATAAAAGGTTTCTTAATATATTTCTTATGATAAAAAAATAAAATATCCATGTGTTTCAAATGAAACAGTATATTTTAATTTTAAATGTAGTTTTTTTCTGAGTAAGTAAAGAAATTATGCTGATGCTAATCTTTTTCTTTTTCAAAAAATTTGATGATTCTCACTAATACTACATGCCTTTCACTAATAAGAGAAGTATCAATGCCTCAGAAATACAAGGGAATAATTTCTTTGTTCTACTAAAATAACAATGTCAAGATGCTAACAGCTGGATAGGTAAAAGAAAGATCATCAATAAATATTCTTCTTTTATAAGTTGCACTAAAGTATTTTGTGCGGGTGAATTTCTACTCCATTTTTAAAATACTTATTTCTAACAACTGCCTCAAACCTGTTCAGTTACCTACACCTTTCAAAAATCAGTCCAATGGCTGTTTCTTTTCTCAAATTTTCCCTATTTTCCAGTCTCGGTAAGAGAAACCGAACACTGCACTAAACATTTTTCCCTGTCACTCAGAGGAGAAACATGTGGAGAGGAAAAGCCGAGATACTGAAATACAGTGACAATCAGTTTTATGTTCCTGCCTCAGCAACCTAGCATGCAGTGTTGTTCACTGACTTGGTGCTGCAAGTTTGATTTTCCTTTCCCTGCCCATGGTATGACCAGCTGGAACTAACTCAGCCAGCTGCTACATGCAGCTCTGCTTTTGAATGCATGATGCACTAAGAAAATAAATGAAACAACACTCTAAACTTTTTGGTCTATATAACACAGAATGTGAAACCCCAGCCATATTGATACACTCACTGATTAAGACATTTAAACTTTGCTGCACCTCATCAGTCTCTGAATTGTCTATTTCCATGGCCATTCAGAAGGTTAAGAACTGGGATGGATTCAGCTGTTTAAATTATTTATTAGGATCTAGGAACTCTATGGAAATTGCCGTAGTACCCAACAACTACAAACTATCACAGCATGCTCTGCAAACTTTTCTTGTGTTTCCATGTTAACTAGGTTTAACTAGTTGTCTACAAACTATTAACACCCTTGCAATTCTGCCTGAATTTTGGGAGTCTTTAACTCTCAAAACAATATCTCTGTGTTTAAAACCACATTAAGGAATAATTTAGAACTAAGCTTGCACGGATGAGTTTATTTTAGCCTGTTAACATAGACATATGAAATATTTTCACAGCTTTGTACGCTGCTTGTTGTGTAAGACTTAATTTCATCAGGGAGTAAATGGATGAGGTAATAAGCTGGTAAAATTGCAAGTTGGTTACCTAATTGCATTCAATGCATGGGCTATTCTCTTTGGCATGTTCCAAGGGCTTGATATCTTTACTTTTATAACTACTTTTTATCATTCTGCCACTGTCCAATTTTATATGACTATGTTTTTCTTTGCTTCTGCCTTTTTGAAGTTCCTTGTCCATTATCCTTATAACAGCCTCATGATCTTATTCCAGTGCCTTTTGCTAAGGCTGTTTTTTAGAGAACAAGAGAGTCAGCCATCTTTGTGAATTTTTGTTACTTCTGGAAACTGTAGAGATTCACAGATCAGAGTATCTCTTCAAACAGGAAACACTAAAGAAAAAGCTTAATCATGGTAACCTCTCAGAGACATAACATGTAACTTATCTAGTAGACAAAATCTTATAAAAATGTAACTCCTGATTTTGTAGTAAGTTTGCATATAATATTTTGCAGAAAAAAAATGCATCTCTGAGTAGATTCCACTGAAAGGCTTTCTGAGTCAGCAGCTCAAATGCAGAGGTGCTGGAACTTCAGGCGTCTTAATGTGAGCAAAATATATTTTGCTTGTGATTCATTCTGAGTAATAGCCAAGTTTTTTTAGCCAAAAATCTGCTCTAATCTACTTTCAAGATCAATTAAAAATGTGTCCTCAGGCAAACACATGGCATGGAAAATATCTGCCTTGAGGAATTAAAATTTAGCAATTATAAGTAATGAGAAAGAGGATTAAAAATGGTATATCTGAAGGCAGCTGTACAAATATTTCTACTTATGATGTTACACAACTCTTTCAGTGAGAAAAAGTCAGTATTGATACAAAAGATCTGACTGCAGTGTTTTCTGTGCTGAATTCATGTCTCTCTCCTGTGTATGCATTTTGCAAGTTCAGTTAGATCTGGGAACTCACATTAAACTCACTGCCCACTGTGAAGTTTTCCTGTATAAACCCCATGTAATGCCCATGGGGGAAAAAAAAAGTGCAATAAGAACTTTAAATGTCAAGATTTTGTCTCGCAGTTCTTGATTTCACCCTGCTTGTGTGTAAAAATTGAGAAAAATGCATAAAATTCTTGGCCAAATCTCACTTCTTCACACGCTAATGTTGGCTAGCCAATCATTGTGCTGATCAAAGTGTGCTGTATCTGAGTTCTTGCCTGAGTCTTGTCTTGGAGGTCATTGACCTCTCCAGGTGATGCATACATGATGACATATCCCTCCTCCACTGACTGACACAACAAACAGCTTTGGCAGTATTTAAAATCTGAAGCAAGATTTAAATGCCTCAGTAATTCACAAACGTGTAGAAAGCAACAGTTGGAAAGGAATAGAAATACCTATTCTTTTTCAGATTAAAAGTATTTTGCTTAGCTGCTGTCACCAGCACCTTGGACTATAGTTTTTCACTTTTGAGTGGTTTCCTCAAGCAGGTTCCATGAAGTTTAATATTTTCAGTGCTCAAAACGAAATTGTTATGAAACTTGACAGAAGCTTGAGGGTCCTTTGTGGTTTCAAGTGACAGAAACCACAGCCTCTCATCAAGTAGACAGCAAAATCTACTAGGACTTGAAGGAGCGAGTATGAAGGAGGGCCATGAAGATGATCAGAAGACAGGAGCATCTCTTATATGAGGAAAGGCTGAGAGAATCTGGATTGTTCAACCTGGAGAAGAGAAAGATCTGGGGTGAACTTATTGCAGCCTTTCAGTACCTACAAGAGAGCTACAGAGGGATTTTTAACAAGGGGTTATATTGATAGAACAAGAGAAGATGGCTTTAAATTGAAATAGGGTAAATTTATATTAGATAGAAGGAAAAATTCTTTACTGTGAGGGTGGTAAGACACTGGATCAGATTGTCCACAGAAGCCATGGAGGCTCCATTGCTGGAAGTGTTCATATCCAGGTTGGATGGAGCTTTGAGTAACCTGGTCCAGTGAAAGATGTCCCTGCCCAGTAGAGGAGGGTTGGAATGTGATGACTTTTAAGACTGGTTGTAAATAAACCATTCTATGATTCTGTGATTCTGTGATACTACTATAAAATGTAACAGCTGCAGCAGCAGCTTGTCAGTTGAGAGAAATAATGGAGCAATTCAAGGGCATATTACTGTCTTCATATTATCTACATAACTTATTGTAAATATTCAGTGAAAGCTGTGGAGAAAGCACACAGCCTCTGTGTGGTACATGTGGTACATGTAATGTTATTTCCATGTATTTCCTTAATAAACCAGCCTCAGTTTCACAGCATACAAAATATATTTCTCCAGGTGATGAAAACTTTGGGTTCCTGTTTTTTGGAGCCACTGGTTTACATCTATGTCAGTAAGCTAAACATCATCAAAGCACAGCTTTAATATAGCTCAGCAACAATCCAATTATGACATGCCTGTTAAAACCTTCCCTGGCAATGCAAAATTTACTCTGGGGATAGCTGAACCCGGGTATCATTCATAATTGTATGAATAAGGTCAAACTATTCTGAGGGGAGCAAGAGAATTTAGCTTCCTGAAGAACTTCTGTTTGCCACCGAAGCCAGGGAACAGGGGACACTTTGGCTTGCTGTCATAGACACTGCTGGGTAGGAAACTGAAGGCCAGCAGGAAATACTGTGCTAAATGGATTATGAAGAGAAACACCTAAACATCTGTCAGAATTCTCCACCCATGGAATAATTTAATATTTGTTTCAAATCTCAAGAAACGCAAAACCTGAAACACGATGGTATTGCTTTAGGCTAATGGTGCAGCTGCCCCTGTGCCATGCCTCAGACAGAAACTGACAGTGGAAATGTGGGAAAGAGTGGAGGAACAAGGAAAGCAATGTGTGAGTGAGTGACTGTCTGAAGCAGAACTGAGTGTTCAACCATGACAATCCTTCCACCACAGGTCCCCACTCACATGTGTGATTCTTTTAGCAAAGTCACCACTTGATGTTATATAGAATGTCCTACAAAAATAAAGCAAAAAAAATATATTCTGAAACTTCATCAAAAGAAAACCTGTAAAGAATTAATAATGTCATTATTTATCTTAATATACTTACTTCTAGACCTCTTTATAAGGCTCAGACCACAGGTATTCCCCCAGTAATTTCTATAACTCCCTTTGCAATCCTTCAAAACTGGACATCTACTTTTTTACCACCTGCATTTTTATTGCACTCTGGATAATTTAGTTCATCCATAAACAACTTCATTCAAAGGTAAGCAGGTTTGGAGCCATAGCATTTTCTTTTAATAATCCTAACACAAACTACAGATATTCAGGTCTCCTTTTTTTATTTCTGCTGGATTCAAGCCATTTTCTATTGTTTAGGATATGTGATCTGTGGAGCAAATGAGAGGTGACTTCTTATCTACAAGAAAAAGCTGTCTGATAAATCAAAAAGATGAATAATTTATAGCACAGGAGCAGAGAAAACAGCATTTCACACTGTTTTTCATGCAAAATGTCACATGAATTCCAAATGGACCAAGGAATTTGTGTGCTTGAGACTAAATTCATTGGCAAAAATGAAAAGAGGAGGGAGGAGAAGTCTCAGTATTGTTTTGTTGTAGTTTACTCAAGGAAAGAGGTTATGATCCAGCTGTTCTTTTTTCTATATTTACTTAAATAGAGAAATAAATTAAAACTACAAAAATCAATGCAAAGGAATACTTATGAAACACAGTCAGACAGCATTGGTACTGCAAATAAGGCAGGGCTTGTGCTGTGTTGCTTTTTGTCTCCACACTAAATTTCAGTCCGGTTAAGCCAAGACTATGAAGTTATTATTATGTTATTTCATAATCAGACATTAAAAGGACCAGCAACTGGAGAAATATGATTGAATATTATTGTCACTGCTGTGGCCCCATGTTGCCAATTGATTTACATGTAACCTTACAGAAGATGGCTTAAAGACTCTCAAAAAATGTCTAAGCAAGTTTAGCATGCAATGGGCAGACACACAATATCTTTCTAACATACAAGCAACAAAAAGCAGTAACAATACCATCCCCAGGAAAGAGAAGCCCTACACACTATTAATGCAACAGGGAGAATGCATACAAAACCAGAGGGACCTCCAGTGTCTTTGTGGAGCACCAGACAGGCCATCACAGCTCCCTCCCTCCCTTGCCTCCCTCCCTGTCTCTGTCCCTCTGTCCCTCCCTCCCACCCAGTAATAATTACCACTGTGGGCTTGATGTTGTTGTAAGCCTGTGAGTGCTGGGCATCTGAGCCAGTGTGACTTGGAGTCTCTTGTGTCTCCTTTATTAATAGACCCAAAGACAGTGATCTCTTGTATTTATATTGATGTCCCACTGTTTGCCTCTGTCTCTTTCTTCCTGTTCACAGAATGACAGAAAAAATTGTGTTGAAAGGGACCTCTAAACATCATCTAGCCCCTCTTTCTCTAGACCTAGCAATTTTTCACTAGGCCATGTTTCTCAAAGGCCCATTCAACCTGAACAGTGATGGGGGATCCACAGCTTCCATGAGCAATCTTTCCACAGTCTCACCACCTTCACTGTAAAAAATTTTCTTCCTTATGTGCAGTCTAAATCTGATGTTTTTCAGTTTAAGACCATCACCCCTTTTCCTGCCACTACAGGCCTTGGTTAAGTCTTTCTCCAACTTCTTATGAGATCCTTTTATATAATAAAAGGCCCAAACAATATTTTATGGCAACAGTTCTTCCAATTTGACTTCATATTCAAGTCATGAGATTACTTAAAGCCAAATGCTGTGCTCAATCTTGAAGACTTCACATAGTTGAAATACATTAAGGATTTGGAATACTGACTCACTTTCACAGCTTTCAGCAGATGTAATTTTTTGTGTATGCTCTGATAGATTTCTCTGCAAAGCGAGCATGCTGTCTAATATATGATTTATCTCTGCTGCAAACTTTTAAATGATGGGAAAATGTTGGCTAGAAAGCCTCAAGCATTTAGGAAAAACAGACTGGGAATTCTGTTCTTCCCAAGTACCCAGGTCCTGCTTAGAAATATCTAAATATTTTGATGTATTACTGTGATTATTCCACAAGCATAATATACAGATAAACCAGTCATATATAATTAAATGAAAGCAAATAAAAAAGTTGTATGAATCAGCCTGAAATTGTTTCTTTGTCACAATATTTAATATACTTACTTTAGTTCTATTTCACAGTTTCTGAGAGAAATAAAGAGCATGTAGAAAAGCACAAAAATGAAATGTTTTTCCTACTCTTCATCAGTAGAGAGCAGTGTTAGACAGCAACAATTCTCCAAACCCTCTCAAGCCACACAGGCACTGAATCACTCTCTGAAGCCAGTGGTGTGGCACCCTGGGCAACTAAATCAAATTCAAAATGAGAGAAAAAAGCAAGATTATACTTAGCATCATATTTTAAAGAAGTGTGAATGCATTTTTTTCACAAGCTAATATTGTAGACATGACATTAGTAATTGTGAACTCAGACAACTGAACATCTATTTGCATAAACTTCTAGGGAGAGAAAAGAGAGAAAACTGTTCACAAAGAGGCACTTAGAAAAAAAATCCACTGAACATGATGAAGCTGTACTCTAGTCCATATCAAGATGTTATCCAAAGATTAATAAGATGGGATGAAATTAATTAAATTACAGTGGTAAAGGGAATTGAATGAAAGTATGAAATGAATGGTGCACAGTAGTCATTACTGGCCATGTCTTGTGCTGCTGGGTGGTGCACTATGCTGCTTAATTGATTCTCTGGGAGACGAGGGAAAGTCGGACACCATTTATTGTACAGTTTTCATATGAAGAAGGGTAAGACTATTTTGGACTACTGAGGTCAAAGAGCAAAGCCAGTTCTTGTGGTCATGAATACCCAAACCCATCATCAGGATCTGGCAATTGAACTACCATCAGTCACCTTCAAGAAACAATTTTATAGGTTATAAAATTTCCTATTGCATACACATAT
This sequence comes from Passer domesticus, assembly GCF_036417665.1. Taxonomy (NCBI): domain Eukaryota; kingdom Metazoa; phylum Chordata; class Aves; order Passeriformes; family Passeridae; genus Passer; species Passer domesticus. Next base: position 107,987,320 of record NC_087474.1, on the reverse strand, counting down.
AATTGCAAATTCATGTCAGACTTATACTAAACTGTAGTTTAATCCAAAAGAAAATTATGAGGCATGAGATAATAGCTTCCCTTCTTCCTTAGTATATCACTAATAACATGTTTGTGTATTCATATGGGATACATAGGCACAGGACAGTGTTCTCTCTATTTAGTGGGCTTTTTCATTGTAAAAACCAGAATTGATGCCACAAATCAGACTGAAGCTTTTGGATGTCTCCTAGTTGTCATAAAATGTAGAACTGCTGTTTGAGTAAGTGGCAGCCACTTTCCAGAGTCCAGGTCAACTTGGATTGTTCCTAAGAACACACTAAAAACACCGCATGCAAAAATTTACCTTATGAGAAAGAGTTTCTCAACAGCTAAATGTAATTAAGTACTCAATCAACATACCCAACATTTCCTTCCCTCTGTTTTCTGTGTTCTTAAGCATTTTATGCAATATGATTAGACAGATGTGCAAACTAAGGTATCTCAAAATGTGACAAAAAAGATTAATCACTTGCTCAAACCCTTGTTTAAATCAAGGGGAAAGCTTGCAGCATCTAGAATGTTGTAGGGCACTTCCTCCAAAAAATCAGGAGTTTCAGATATAGAACAAAAAGCCCAAATTGAAAAGGAATTTAGGAATTTAGAAATTTTTTGTCTTGGTGACTTATTTCCCAGCTGCTTAACTGCAAAGCGCATTTTCTGAGCTATCTATTAGGCACTGTCAGATAAAGAGGACAGTACAATCTATTAACATAGGGGTCCAACTAGTATAGCACTGACTGCATTCTGATGTTGACTTTAAACACCTTGAGGCTTTAGCACTTGAGGTTAAGTCTCAGTCCCAGGTCTGTCTTGCAGGAGATGAAGGATCCATCTGCTTGCACACATCCCTACCTGACATCTGCCTCACAGGGCTTACGGCACAGGACAGAACCTCACCACATTTGTGGTCTTGGCATTTGACCAGAACACTCAGAGCTTCTTTATTTCAGCTAGGAGGGGATAGTTAATGATGGTGCTGTTTGTATGTGCAGGATGCCCAGATCCAGATTCATGGCTTCCCAAGTCAGCGCCGGCGAAATGAAGATCCCAGCAGAGCTCGACCCCAGATTCCATTGAAAGGTCTCTGGTGCTATTCTGGCAAGAGCCATGAGTGAAGCAGTCAGAGACTGTAGATTAATATATGCAAAACTGTGCTGCAGATAATGATCTGTCATCATAAAATCCTCTACAGACATTTCAGAGAGATTTTTTTTTCCCAGAGTTTGCGCACAATATACCACTTGTTTAATTCACAAAAGGAAACTTGCATGCATATTTGAAAAGGTTTTTACATTTGCCTGAGCTATAGAAAAAAAACAACAAAAAAGGGCTTTCTTTTAAAGTGAAGACATGGTATCTTTACAGCATCTTAGAGGAAATGACCTTACCAGACCTTACCAGAGAGTATGGTCCCATCAGCTGTATAAACACAATGGTGTTCTTGTGGAATCAGTTTGTATGACAGTAAATTTCAAAGCTGAAAAAGCAACTGCTACCTTCAAAAATATTACTCAATCTCTTACTTAAATCTAGATATTTTATTCCATTCCACTCACAAACATAAGGAGCAGATCACTTCCTCAAGGATCTTCTCCAGCTGCATTTCTGAGGTTTGAATGACTGCTGCCCTGCTCATCATCTACTGACCAGTGCAGGGTGCCTACCATAGTGGTGAATGATTAGTACCTTGCAGTCACCATCTCCCACAGGTCTGCAGAGGTGTATTTCAGCTGCACAAGATTCAGTGACAGAGTATCATCAGTCTGGGTTTTAAAATTTTCCATGCAGCTGAGCCAGACTGCTTCATGACCTTGTATTTCTCTCTGCCTCCTCTCTCTGCAGAGTGCCTGGTTCTTCATTGTCCCTGCCTGCAATCTTGCCACTGTTGGTGCCAGAGCCTTCCCAACTGCTGCTTCTGCCATCTGGAACAGCCTTCTTATATCTCACTGTTCCATTGCCCCTCTGTCTCTGTTTAAATATCTATTCTTTCTTCCTCATCTATTACTACATATTTTTTTCTCTTTTCCCCTGCACTTACTTCCTTTTTAACTCTGTAATGCCCCCTAGCCTCCAGCTTGCTTAAAGTATGCTAAAAGAAGAAACAGTTTACTCAATTGTGCTTGATATTTACTCTGAATATAGTTGGGGTGGGGGAGGAGATAAAAAAAAAAGGAAATGAATAGAGGTTAAGCTGTAAATAGAAAAAAAGGCTGGAAAAATTCTGTGACTGTAGTAGTACTCATTTTAAAAGGATTTCCATTTTTGGAGGGATGGCTCATTATAGTGCAGGTGGGAGTAGGGAAGTCCAATCTTTCTGGAAGGCTGTGCTGTATTAAATCCAACTCCCTCCCTTTTCTTCTTGGTTTGAGAAATCTTTGATAGCACAGTGTTCTGACTCATCCCAGGCCAGTGCTTGGAGAAGCAGGGTTCTAAGCAGCTGCCTGGCATTTTTATGCCTTGGCTACTTTTCTTTGTCAGGATTCTGGAGCATGACTGGCATGATGGAGAACCAAAGCTTCTGAGAACATTGTTCCTTGCACTCCCAGTAGCACAAAAGAATGCAGAGAGCATTCTGGAACAGTTCTCTTCCTGCATTAGGATTTTGATTATATAGAAACCTCTCTGTAACAAATATAAAGATATGATAGTTTGGTGGTGGTGGTGTTTTTTTCCTCTCAAAGTCTGTATCTGAATGTGTTAAATCCGTGTATTCATTACGTGGCTTGTTTTATACCTCATTTTATCAAAAGCACCTGAAAAAGTGAGTTCCTATAATTATGTAGGTGTCATGGGTTGACTCTGGCACAGTGCCAGGGCCCCCCATGAAGGGTATATTTCCAAAATGGTTACTGTGAGATGTGACCCGGAAACAGAACAAAGCAGGCTCCAACTTGGGAATGGAGGGAAAAGACAACACTTTAATAATCTACAACACAGAAACATAAGGGAAAAAGAAAAAAACACACACAACAATCCACAACGGAACACTCCCAAAACACTCCTCCTCCCCCCAGTCCTCTAACATTCAAATCCCCTCTAACACCTCAATTCTCAGTCCAATACCCTCTTTCACACAAGCTCCCCCCAGTTCATCAAGAGAGAGAAGTCTCCCTCTTATACCATGGGCTTCCCCTGGAAACACAGTGGAACCTCCTGTGCTTCTGCGTCATACGCAGCAGCTGCCCAAAGAAAATCTGCCGTGGTGACCATCTTCCTTCCATGTCCAGTGCTCTCACCACTGTCCATGGATCCAAACTGCTCCTTAGGTCCTTTTAAGAATGCATCGCCCAGTTCCAAGAAATGGCCGCCTCCTACCATTTGGGACACCTGTCCCCCCCATATTTTTACTCCCCTGGGGCCTGGGTCTCGGGAACAGAGATCCTTCGCTGAAGGCAAAGGGCTCCACCACACCCTCCCCCTCAGTCTCTGTTCCCTCTACTTCTCCTCGCGGCCTTATCATTCTTGGCCTCCGGCCAACCGCTTCCCCCAGGGTGCAGTCTCTGCATTATGGGAAGAAATTGGTTTCGCCCGTGGCTATGTAAGAGAAAAGTCCAGCCAACGCCACTCCAATCATCTCCTCCATCTAGGGCACTCTCATCTGCCGGCATTTTCTTCACCTACTCAAACCTTCTTCTTCTTTCCCATCCTCCGTCCCCTCTCAATCCTCAGCTGGGGAGGATCAGTGTTTTTACGGCTTCCATTGTTTCAACACTAAAAGAGTTAAAAGCTCAGCCCGGTCTCCCAGCGGCTGGGCACCTTGCCCCACCCCCTTCTCCTCCTGGCCGTGGCATGAGATATCAAATTCCAAGCCAGCACAGTCTTTATCACTCTCTCCCGGGGCGAGGGGGGGCTGCCCAAACCATCCCAGATCTCCTCCACCCCTGCCTCTTGCAGGGGCTCCGGCCTCCCTTCCCTCAGGCCGCATGGCCTCCCGCTTCCCACCCAGACGCAGCTGGGCAGGGGAGAGGTCAGATCAGCTCACCTGCCGGACTCCAAAGAGGGAGTCTCTCTGGGAATGCTCTGCTTTTAACCCCTGTGTGTTCTCAGAGGCATATCCAAATCCTCAGTGACAACCACAGGTGCCAATTTCAAATCTGGCCAGTGATTGGTTTGACCAGAACTTTTCCAGAAACACACTTCCTGGCCAAACCATGACAGTAGGTAAACTGTAGAATTTACTGCCCAAGGGCCATATTAACCACCTCAGAATTTTCCATGAAGAAAGGCTTGGAAACTGTTTGCAAAACTGTATGGCACAGAATATATAAGATTTTACTATTTTCACAATGTATATATGTAGGATAGTATCAAACAGAAAGGTGCCTCATATGGTTCTCTGTTTATGGTGGGGCAGAAACACTTCACAGTATGAGTTGTTGTCCCTGTCACTCCTGATTGCCTGGATAAAGTGACCTGCCTCAGTTATACTCTGGCTGACAGACCTATATATTCTCACAAATTTTTGGGTGAAAATCCAGTGCACACTATGGCCTCACACAGTCAGGGAATATATCTTCCAGATCCCAGTCTGAAATCAAATTTTTACATCCAATATTCATAATGAGAAAGTTCAGTTTTAAAAAAAAACTTATTTGTGAATTCACATTCACTGCAAATATGAGACATATTTCATTATCATAGCTATGTATAAAAGTTTTGCCAATTGCAGTGTTCCAGTCTGGGTTCTGTTGCAGTATTTTTTTTTTGTATTTTTGAGCAATGTATCTGAATAAAATTCTCATAGTTGAAGAGCAGATGCCAACTTATGCCTACAATTTTTTTTTCTGATCAAATTTGCAAGCTGTCTAGGCCACTATCACAGTTACAAACACAAATCCAGTATTAACTCCTAATACTTGCTCCTTAAATGATTACACTTCATTGGTAATTTGCACTAATCTTTAGAAAATGCATACACATGCAATTACACAAATTGCACAGATGAGTTAAGCTTCTTTCCTTAAAATATCACCATGTGTACCCTAAAACATATATTTTAGCTGTGGGATGATTTATACTTAAAATATCCCATGGATCAGCTAATCACAAAGAAGTGATAAAAAGCACTAATGTGGACAATAAAAGTTAAACTGCTGCTCACATAATGAAAAATGGCTTTTTATTTATTATCATTGTACCATTGCTAACTACTTCATTTCATCATATGAAGAAAAATAGAATCTGTTTTTAGCAAAACACAGTTGACATTGCTAATGATGTTATAAAAGCAAAAAACCATGGTGTAAGAAAGGAATCCTTAAAGCAAACACATTGCGTCTAAGTGGGAGCTGGATCAGTCATGGTGGCATACTCAGGGTTAATTCCTGAAGCATCCTGAGTGGGTGTGCAGGGCTCAAGCAGAGAAGCAGCAGGGAGGCCTTTTCTGTAATGCTATGGGACACATGAGAGGAAGCCAAGGAGGAAGCTGAAGGCTGCTCAGACAAGACTTGCAGAGGACACAGATAGTGAGGAAGACAAATGAGGAAAAAAGATCATTATTCATAGGTAGTTCTGAACAGATAAGACATAATATCTCCCAGGTAATTGGGTACTACACACTAACACAGGTCCTACTGAATCTGATGGTGACATATCAAATGTGTCATACTTAGCAGTCACTAGGAATGGAGGATGTGTTTCTGTCTTTGCCTTCACTACTTTAATCATGTGTATATGTTTCAATGGGCAGTTCCAGCTTCTTAAACCTACGTGTACCTGTTCCTCTTCCATACATTTAAAATGTGAGACAAGTGGCTGAGAATCATTCCTCACAGTGCTGCATTCTCTGCCTCACTGCAGCTTGGTGACATCTGCAAATATATGACACTCTTGCAAAAAACTTAGCAATGCACTAAAAAATAACAGATTGTTGAAAAAAATGAGCTTGTTTAATACTGCCTTGATCAAAGTCAATGCCTAGGAAATAAAAGGATTTTTCAGAGAATCCAGCCTCAGTCTTTTTTAGTGTCTGTGTTCAATCAAAAAAAACATGCAGCAATCTGCAGCTTTTTTTTTTTCCCAAATGTTGGTGAGGGTTCAGTTGCAGCACTCTCTATATATTTGCACTTGATCCCAAAGTCTACTTTTCAGCTGATTGCACCTCCCTTGTTGAGAGGGTTCTGGAATTAATTATTTTGTCTCTATCAGTAGCATAGCTCTAGAGTTTTCTAGACTTTAAGAAAGTAGTTAGTTTAAAAAAGATAATCAGACCTAGACAGGTAGTAATGAAAAGACATGAATATTCAGGAGGCAATTTAATTTCAAGCTCAGTAATGGCACATGGACCGCTGTATACAGAGATATTTGCTAGAAAATGAACCTACTTCCTTAAAATAAATCATTGAGTATTCTTCAGACAGAAATATTTTAGTCATATTCATAGCCCAAGTTAGACTGGAAAGACCACAGCAGAAAATTCTATAGCTCATTTGCTTCATGTTCCCTTACCAACTTAATGTCACTTTCAAGCCACTAGTTGTACAAAACATTACCCAAGTAATTTCATCCTGAACTTTCAAATTAAAGGGTTTTGAGAGGGTTGTTTTTTGTTTGTTTGTTTTTGGTTGGGATTAGTTTTGGTTTTTTAAGTGTTTTTATTCAGGAGTCTGTCTCATGAATTTTGTGATATAGCTACACAAATTAGCACAAAAGAGATTTATATGTATATTTTTTCATTAAGTATAATGTGATATACATACATTTGCATGCTTTTATCCCACAATACACAAAGCAGTTCATCTCTTGCTGAGTGTGGAGTGTTCTACCTTACAATTTAGTTTTCAAAAAGATCACGAAACAGTGGTTGTTTTCATTGATAATTCTGAGAAAACACACACCCACAATTTTTTTCTAAAGGGCCACTCTACAGCAGGCATTGATTTCAGTGATTTTAAATGAATTTTGTGCTTGTCACTTTAGAGAGAAGTTTTCTGAAAATTTCGTCTTGCTCTATTTTAAAAGTTAATTGACCTGGCTTTTTCTTGCCTTAAAAGAAAATGTTTTTCATCTATTAGTTAAATATGAAGTTCAATTTTAAATTTCATTAGCCTGAATGTCTAAAAATTTCTCAGTTCACAGTTTTCTTACAATACAGTAAGTAACAAATCCCTTTTTCTTTGATATTCACAATATTCTTCAGTCTAATTAGATAGCTCCAGAATCAATATGAAGAATGAAATGGAGAATAGCCAGAAATCTGATTTTGTTTCATCAGAGATGTAATTTACCAACATGAAACAGAGATTTAAAAAAAGAACAAAAGGTTTTTCACTACAAGCATTCTCTGTCAATGACTGTTATCTACACAGAGTTCAAACTCTACAGAAAAACCGGCCTTACACAGTAATTGTGACCTTCAACACCATCCATCTGCTACAGTGTAAATTAGAAACTACTAACCAAAAGATACAGCTTTCCACTCATGAGATAATTTTGATATCTTCAGTTCTAAACATTTTTTTCTGCACTCTTTGGTTCTAATTAATTGGTATCAAGGAAAAAAATCAGAGGCATGATAGATGCTTTTCCCCCATTTCTATTGCTACACTGTAACTGCTCTTTACATAATGGGGGAATTGTAGCACCTCTGTGAACAGGAACAAGTCAAAAAAACTGGATAAAACAGGTGGTGTGGAGGCAGAAATGCAGGTGCTCAGCACACACAGAAGGTGCAAGGCAAAAACTTCCAGGAATAGAAATTTTGAAATTTTGGGTGCCTTTGTCTTGCAGAATCTCATGAAAAGTCTTGCATTTTAACAGATGTACATTACCTGTTATAGATACTTTACGGGAGTCAGTGAGAGCACAAATCAGTTCGGTACTGGTGGTTTTTATGGACAGGACAGCAATGGTGCTGTGCAAATTTAGGCATTATAAATATTCCTAGGTCTCTTCCATATTTCATTTCTTCTCAACAAAAGTTTCTGACCGCAGAATAATAGTGTAGCAAGTAGTTTGTACTACTAAAAGGGGATGATTTGTCACCAAACAAGCCCTGCTGAGAATAACAGTTAAAATACAATTGCCTTTTCATGTTTACTTCCTCAAAGTTTAGAAATTTAGCAAAAAGTTGTGACAAAAGTACACATCTTCTTTGATTCAACACCACTTACACAGAGATTACTGGTACAATGCTTTAAGTTACATTTACTTGCATGACTATGGTGTCCTGAGATACATTGAGGGCTCCAGACAGAAAATTTAAAAAGAAAAATCTAGATGGTGCAAACTGATCTAACCGGCCATAAAGCCTTTCTTGAAGGATTTTGCCCTTTAAGTAAGGAAAATAAACATACCCCCAGTTGATTTTGCTTTTAAGAGGCTCATTATTGGTAAGTAAAGAACCTTTCCTACACTGATAAGTGGCAGCATTCATAGCATTGCAAAAAAAGCATCCAGAACTACAGTGATACATACTGAAAAGGAAAAAACAAACATATTGGAAGAGGATGATGTAATAGAACACATGCCCACTTGTTCAATAAATTGCCTTGGTTTGTATGTTTGTTTTAAAAGTGTATTTAAATTTCTGAGACATTAGTCACATTTGAAAGCCACTCATTATAAATAATAAAGGAAATATTCCTTTTGCACAGTTTTAGAGTAATGATGGATGCAGTAAAGTTAATGTGGGCTTTACTAAATGATGGTTTTGAGTACTGAGACAGTGTTGAGGAGTTCTGTCTTGTCATACATTTGTTTGGATGTAGGTAATTAGCTGCTCCACTAATTCCCTAGACATGTATAAAGAATCTCCTTTTCTTAAATGTGTGAGACCAGCTATTCACTTACCAAAGAACTGCGATAGACAGTTTATTTGGTTTGGAATCTCAATCAAAACAATGCTATTATTTCAGTGTGTGTTTTACTTGAGTATAACCTGATACTTGTTATTCTGTAGGGAAATGTTGGCAAGGAAAGACAATAGAGCTTGAAGACTCAATTGCAACATTGATGTCATTGCAATATCTGTTGCTCTCAGCAACATACAGTGGAGTTTTTCTTCAATAAAAAAGTATATAAAACAATAAATTTCTGTCATTTAGTTATTATATCAGATGATAAATCAGAATTAATGTGAATGACATACTTAATATCTCTGCTTATAAATTTGAAATGGCAATTTAGAATTAAAACATTGCTTAGTAGACTAGATCTATGAATGGTTCTTTAGCTCACATTTAGTAATGTGGATTACAGAACTTAATCAGCACTTTAATCATTTATTACAATTTCTCAATAATGAAAAAGGCACAAAGAGGGAAGGGGTGCATTATCAACCTATATTAAGCAAAAGCATTAGTAATTGCCCTGACTTAGTAACTTTTTATTTTCTACTGCAATAAATACATTTTCTTTCATTAGTATTCTGTGCCAAAACTTATCAGTATGACTTTCTCAGTTTGAAGTAATTTCTTTTTAAAGATGTGCACAATGACATTTTTCATATAGCAAGGAGCTATCTCTCTGACTTTGCCACCATTTTATATTCCCTATTCCACATGAACCACTTTGTTGGCATCAATGTAAAATATCACAGTTGAAGGTTATCACTAGAACCATACCTAATTCATCATAACTGGTTTGATAAAGTATCAAAGTTGCACTAGGTATATGTCTTGTTTTTTCACAGTAGTATACAGACACATAAATCTTTCAAGATTATTGCTAACAAACACCTCCATCTTGTTGCCAAGTCTTTTGAATTCTATGTTTCAGTACTTACAGGTCTGCAAGTATCACCACAAGAGAAAGGAGTAATGGGAAGTAAATCACTGGAAAAAGAAATTAATTTGGATTTCAGAGCTGCAGAGAGTTGGAATATTTAGGCCCTTGGTAACTATTGGCCCAGTATAAAGTTTTAGCTTACAGAATTCAGAATATCTTGGAATAACTGGAGGGCTTAGTATCAAATTTACAAACACTCTTGTCTCAGTCAACACTGATGTGGGTAAACTGGTGTGCTTAATACAAAAGTATTATTTTTGAAACTGCCAATGAATGAAAACATTATAGCACCACCGAGCAAGATAGAAGTCTGTGAAAAAGATTTTTCTCAAAATGTAGTAACTCCTTCACCATTTCAGATGGCAGTCTAATTAGACACTTCCATATGCAGTAGTATAAATTTAACCTGAACCTGAAAACTAAACTCATGCGACATCTGTGTTAATTATACTCTGACAATTATTCAGTTAGTAAACAGAAGCAAACAAATTAGTTAAGGAAAAGCATGGCAAGAATTGCACTTAGTGAAAATCACTGCATCTAAAACATTTTAAGTCAGATGTAGGTTTATAACATGTATTGCTAATATGGCTAATATGTCATATGAAATAGATAAGAAAGTAATTTTAATGTCACAATTGGATACTTAGATTATGTCAAACATCTCATGAAGTCGAAAATGTTTAAGAGGATTGTAACTGTAGTTATGTAGGTTACCTAGCTGATATCATAGTGTTTTTGTTTCCTGGTTTCTTATAATTATATTTTAATCATAGTATACAAAGTAAAACTAATAGATGGTAGAGGTTCCCACGTTTCTGCTAATATGAATTTCATGCTCAACAAGAAACATAACTGAACCTATGAACCCTTATCAGCAAATTTCATAAGCCTGGGCCATGTTGTATATTTAAATTTAAACAAACAAACAAATCTCATCACCCAGTCAATCAGCTATTCAGCCCATCTGATATGTTTCATAGTGTGCATTTTAAGCTTTGTCAAAACATAAAATGGAAATCAACACTAGAAGATAATTTTTTTGGAACTTTCCCAACATATTGAAAAACTAGATATGTTGTCAGGGAAGAGTTATACCAACATGAGAAAATGTTTATTTGTTCAGGGTTTCAGAGTTTGATAACACTTAACTTCCAAAACTAGAAAGTGGTTTAAGAAAAAATCTTAGTACAAATACTGTCCAAAACACATTTATGTCCATTACAGTGATGGTATAGTCATTATACAGATATTTTAGTCATTATAAAAGTAGCATGTAGGAGGCAGTGAAGGACAGAGGATGTGCTGTAAAAGTGAAATCTTAAGAGAATTCAGCTGCCAAAACTTGGTCATTTTGTACTGTACTTAAACAGATATTAATCTGGAGGCTTGTAAACTCTCCAAACCTACATGAATTTTTCTGCAATGAATTCTTTGCCAAACATAAAGCCTTTCAAATCACAGAAATCCTGGACTTCTTCAAAATAAATTGTTGCAACCACTTATTTTAAAAATGGATCAAGACGTGATGTTTTATTTGTATATTTGCAGCGGTAGATGAATGGTTTCAGCTCAAAAGCAAAACAAACATTAAAACCAGCCAGAAACCAATTTGAAGCTGATGCCTACTCCTGAGAAATTCATCCAATGCAACTAAACACATTCTAAAGTGTTAAAGTGGAACTCTAAATGTTGCCTATGATGTTGATTTGGTTATGTATTGCTCAATACAATAGCAGTTGCAGCTGGGAAATCTGTGACTTCCCCAGGCCTCCTTCATGGAGTTGAAATCCACATTATCACTGTGGTCAAATGCAGAAATGCCATCTCATCCCCTTGTTGCACTCAGGGAGTGCCTCTGAATTACCTTAACTGTAATAACCATTATTAAGCCTGGAGGAGACTATTTTGGAAAGGGTCAGTGACAGAACCTGGCTCCTGCTAAGGAGTGATGGGTAAGCTTTAGGGACTTTAAAAAGTCTCAATGGAACAAGTATGAGTAAACAGTCAATTCTTGCAAACCATTTACTTATTATTTTCCCCTGATGCCAAAAACTCCAGGTAAAGTCTTCTATGATAGCCCTGGGTGCCTTTAAAAATCTGGGTGAGCAATTAGGAAAGCCTAAGAAGGTGAACAGAACAACATTCCAATACACAGTTTGGGAAATTTGGGCAGAAGCTGATGCATGAAAGTGAGAAAGGAAACACAGGGACTCTGTCTATCTCCAAAGTGACAATTTCAAACTGGATGGAGATGTAGGGTTTCCTTGACACTGCCCATGTCCACAATGAGATGGGGCACATGTGTCAGAACAACTGGAAATCCAGATTGCTTCATCACGAGGGACCTGACTGGAGCATTTCACGTTTTTCCTCTGGACAGCAAATGTGCATCTTTCCTTTGAAATCAAAGCAAGGCAGGGGTAGGTGCCTGACAAGGCACCTTTCTTTGATACTGGAAGTGGAAGCACCTACTGGTGTGCTCAGAGAGGGTCTGGTGCAGTTTTGTTGGATCAAACAGAGAATGGGAAAAACATGCTTCAGAACTGCTATAGGACACTGGGAAATTATTCTGTTTCACACACTGAGAACACAATGAGAAATTTGGAGTTGTGTGTGTTTCCAAGTGAAATCTAATTTTCTTTGAATGAGTGCACTCTTTGAGAAATGAGCCCTTATTTATGCAAATTGGTTTTAAACGAGAATATTTAATGAAAGGATTTGATCCCCACATAATGAAAGCGCTTATAAATGTGCACCTAGACAGCACAGGCAGCCTTGCTGTCTATTCAGGCCCTTAGAATAAGGGATTTTTTTCCCTCTTTAAGAAAGTTTAGACTACATGCTTTTAATTAGAATGAAATATAGTTAGATGAGGGATATTTTTAACTCAACTATTCTTTGGGTGTCCTTATAAATCTAAGAAGGGGTTACTAGACTGACAGGTGGCAGCATGGCCCAGCGGATGTTAAATTGCTTAGAAACATTTGGGCTTTTCATGTTTTAAAAGAAAGAAAAGGTTCCAACCTTTCTTTGTTTATATGTCACTCAGAAATGTTTGGTTGTAAAAGTTCTGACCTTGTTCTACACCTAATACTCCAAGGAAGCTGGTGCATAGGGCATATTTGAATAGATTTGGTTAAGAAAATACAAAAATTAAATTTTGATCTCTTAATATTCAATTATGCTCAAACTATGCTGAAGGAAATTTCAAGGAGGTTGTAAGTTCTTTTGGCATGCTAATGTAACAGATGCGAAAGCATGAATTAACAGCTACAATGGAGCGCTGCCGGCAGGTACTGATTTGTAAGCTGATCCGAACTCTTGAAGGTAATTGAGGAATGACTTAGAGATGACTTCACACTGAAAGTAGAAAGATATTTTTGTGCCCTTAATCCTGTCAAAAACTTTCTCAGAACTCTTATTTTGTGTTGGAAACTGCTGCTGCCAAAAAAGTAATTTTTCTAATAGTATTTCCATGCCCTTCCTGGCTGCAGCGCTGCATGAATGCTTTGTGGTCATACAAGGGAGACAAGGTGTGAAGATGGGAACAAGTGCCTGAAGATGGAGATGCTTCTTTTGTTCACAGTTTAGGCTGGCTTCTGCCATCCTTAGAGTTATTGTGAAACTCTACAGTTTTTAGGGATTTTGCCAATAGCTCTCCATTTAGGACTACTGAACACCTTGTCACAAGAATTTTAGGCTACTTCTTAAATCTAACACAAAACAACTCATTTTGTTACAGAATTACAGAACTACAGAACAGCTGAAGTTGAAATAGACTTCTGGAGGTCATCGTGTTCAAAGCCTGTTCAGTCTGGGGCACTCACACCTGGTTGACCAGTACCATGTTCAGATAGCTTTTGAATATATTCAGCCTGGGGACTCTACAATATCCCCAGACAGCCTACTGAATCACCCTAAAAATTGTTTCTTTATATTCTTTATATATAGGCAGCTTCCTATCTTTCAGGTTGTGCCCATTGCATCTTTCCTGCCATTGGGCATCATGAAAAAGAGCCTGTCTCCATCTTTGCATCTCTCTTCAGGTATTTATACATTTTTATTTGTCTTGCTGAACTATCTTGTCAGGTATTTTTCTTGTTGACCCATCTTTTTTGGCACAGTTAAGGTTGAACCCTGTGATCATTTCTTCTGTTCTGGTCTTAGTGTGCCCCTAAGACATGATGTGAGACTTCTCACAGCCTTGTTTTCACCACAAAGCTGTTTTATCATGAATATAGACAATTCTCTTGATACTTGCTATGCTGTAATTGAAGACTCATGATTGACAGTGATGGAACTGAGTTAATATGTGACTAAAGAGGTCAGATCAGATATCCCTGGCACATGTGAGACATTGATCTTGACAAAGTGCCAGTTTTGGCCACAGTCCTAAAAGCAGAATAAAGAGAGACAGTGTGCCTCAATTTGGTTGTACATCCTGCGTTTTCTGAGCCAAAGAGTTATTCACAGGCAAATAAATAAGATTGTAATCTGTTTATTCTGTGTGATAGAAGTGAAGGGAGGTAGTGATGTCTAGAAACTCCTGGAGAAGCCATTCCACATAATCTCAGACATAAACTTCTTCAGTTTATTAGATGAATCTGATTTGCAAAAGTGCTTATTGTTTTCCTAGTCCTTCCTATTCTGTTCAAGTCAACAGTGAAAATCTCCTTGATTTACCTAGTAGGATAGTATGGCCTCCACAGTGTCCTTTCTAAAGAAGTTTCTTATCCTCAAAATCACCTTTTGTTTAAGATTGCAGTGTGAAGAAAAGAGTAAAAAATAGCCTTGTTTCAGTGATGACAAAAGCTACTTTACTAATCCTGACTTCCTTTCATTGATGACAAAATATTGTTCCTTGCCTCTAACTTGTGTCCCTAAGGAAAATGTACAACTATCATGGCCAAAAATTACATTCTGGTAACGTGTTCCATGATCCTCCTTTAGCACCATTATCTGTCACTGCTGACAATATCTTTTTTTCTTTCTTACTGGTAACAATCCTCATTTGTAGTCTCTTCTCTCTGGTTCAGCTCTTCTGTCTTGCTACCTTTATACCTAACATGTGAAACCTTCTTCTCCTTAATTTATTTTCCATTTCCATCTTTATCCATCACCTGTTACTTTAATTACCTCTCTCATTTGCCAGTGTGCACAGCTTTCTACATTTTAGAAGTGCAATTTTTATCTGCTGTCACAGCATCAGATAAAAGCAGGAATGAGGTCAGCAGCTGAACTTCTGTATCCTGTCACTAAATCACTTGTGTACCTAATTTTCCTTTCTTGAGATATCAGAAGGTAGGAACTGATGCTAAAGGGCAATTCAGACTTCCATGGCAACCTCTAATAATTTTAATTGTTTTTGCTTTGTTTTGTATTGAATGTTGGATGACTTTGCTGGTTTTTTTTTAAACAGCTGAAAAGAGAATGATCCAGATCTTTTATTTTTCTGATACAAAAACAATTTAGGCCAATCCCTAAACTCTTGAAAACAGGAGTTTTCAATGAAAGCACTAACAGATGTTCAGTGGTAGAAAGCAGAGGAGTGGTTGCCATGGAATCAGATGGCAGGGAAAGTAGCTCACTTTTTAAACTCCCTGGCAGTGAACACATAGAACCAGCAAGTGGACAGCAATGCTGGCAGACATTTATCTCTGCACAGCACTTTGAAGGGCTGTATGGAGGCTACTGCTGTGACCCAGCACTGGAAAGTGGGATAGCCAGGTATTCAACAGCACGGGGGGCAGGGTGGAGCAGGGAGATGGATGATGAACAAACATCTGGATTTCATGTAGTTTATGTATTAGTGGTTTAAAGGGACAAAGTCCTGCTCTTCCACAGAGCAAGTGCTAAAGAAAGCGGGAGGATTGTTCGTATTTTCAGACACATGAACTAAGTAATCTACTCTCTATCCAGCAGAAGCATAATGTTGATGCTATCAGCCAGACAACAGCTGAGTGAGGGGCTAGAAATCTTCTTCACATAAAGTTATCTTCGTAAAACATCTCTGTAATAATAATTTTTCACTATAAAAAAGTGTATTATCAAACCAGTCATTTTATGTTATTTTTGAGAGCAAACTACATCCAACATAGCTGAAAGCCTGGTGGGTAAGATATTTCTATGAGATGTGAGAAACAGTGTGTCTAGTTCCTGTCTGGGAGAAGGCAGAGCAGGAACCTGAAATTTATATTCCATATCTCAGCAGTGTGCCTTTACCCAGGGGCTTGAGGGTCAGCCCCTCCCATCACTGCCGTCATGGAATGTAGGACACCCTAAATAATTTGTGTTGGAGATACAGTGTGAGATGATGAAATTTCACTCAAATGAAACCACTTTATTGAAACTGAGCATGGCAAAAAAATTTAATAAAACAAGATATGGAAATTCTGTTAGCTCCAGATAATAAAAAAGATCAGTTGTTTCTCACTCATTCCTGGGACTACAAACAGAAAACTTTTGAGCACAACCTTTTTCATGACACTTTCCTGTTTCTCCTTCTGGAGGAGTAGATAAATGGAGATGTTAAGAAAACAGTAGGAGCCTCAAATGTCCTTTGATTCAAGTGAACATTTTTATCAAATCTGGTTACTGCCAATACAGTCCAGAACTTTTCTATTATAAACTTAGAATTCGTGAGTGAACATTACACAGAAAATACATATTTATACAACTCCATTTTTTTGTGAATAGCTCAGAAGAATTCTGCCATTTCTGACTAGAATATGGAATGCATTACAAGAATTACCAAGAAATTCTAAACAATTACATCTTTTATCTTTCTATAGATGCCATTCGTACTTGCTTATCAATTCATTAAAAATATAATGAAATGTCAAAGAATTTTTTTCTTTTTTTATAAAATCCAACTTGTTTGACTTAATTTGATTCTACAAAGGAGTTTTATTAAAAAACATTTAACAGAGTTATGAAATGAAAAATAGATCCATCTTTTGTTGGAGCAAATATTCAACCCAGGTATTGGCCTCTGATATATAGTATTCAAAAGTAATCTTATTTTCCCATATTAACTTTCTTTTCAGACTCATTCCACTGTTGGCTTGCAATTTCTATTTTAATTAGTTTCTTGGCATGTTTAAAGGTAAAACTTCCTTAATTTCATGCAGGATTTTTCTGCACACTTTTCTCCAAAAGTCTTTTGTTTTCTGCGCCTGGTTTTAAATTATAATTCTCAACCATGACTAGTTCTTCTAGCTAGTAGCTGGCAAACTCTTTATGTTCATAATATTTCAATTTGTCTTCATGTTTAGTAGTTTTTTGTCCACATAAGCAGTATAAAGCTGTCAGACCCACTTACATTCTGTAGAGATCTGGATGGAAGTTCATTAGACTTACATATAATATCAGGGCCAAAGAAGAGAGAATTTAAAAATCATGAAGAGGAGAAGCCAGCATGTGGCAGACAAACCACTACAGCCTTGTTCCAGCTCATCAAAAAGACCCTTAGTATTGGCAGGCCCATCTGAGTGGCAGCAGAATAACATCTTTCAACAGCTAGCAGCCAGAACTTTCATGCCAAAACCCAACAAAACACTTGCATTCACAAGCCACTCTTTTTAACATCCTCCTTGTGCGTCTACCAAATAACAAGCAATAACGAATATTTACTATCTTTTATCTTCCAATTTGCCATAGTTTTGTCTCACCAATTCTCCCACAAAAATCTGACCATGTCAATGGAAAATGTGACTCTATAATCAGAGGAAACATGTAAGGTCTTGCAAGAAAAAAACCCCCCAAAAATAGTGAAATGGTATGCTGCATGCAAAAACTGAACTCATGGTATTTTTTAATCATGTTCTCCATCTTTCATTGCATTACTGTATCTCTTCTATAATTGCAATAGATCATCTTCAGTCCAGCTCTTCATGGGTCAGTGTACACGTGTACATAAGGTTCCTACATAAATGTATGTAAGGTTTCATGATTGGACTGTTAGACTGGTCTTTGGGAGATAAATTGTGCCACTTTTATCTGTGAAGAAAGTTGTTTTTATTTGCCTTTTCTGATAACTTAGTGAGTTTACAATATTCTGGGGTGACGTGCCCTTTATTTACCATACTTAATTTTTCCCTTCACCCTCCCCCTCATGCCCAGTGTTACAGGCACACTTCCAGAGTTCCACCAGTGGCTGCTCAAATGGCCCTAGAAAACTCATGCCTTCCAGGGAACCTGTGAATCTACAACCGGACAGCAAATGATCAGAATGCAGAGTTGCTACCTGGCGGGAAAATTTTGGCTTCTTTAGCAAATCCCAGAATCCTAAAATCAGAGAGAAAGTTGCTTTGATCTGGGATGTCCTTGGCTGGTCCTGAAGGCTCTACTTAAACTAAATATACAACTTCAGTGAACATCATATACTCTGAATATGATATCAACAATAATTTGAGGTGTCTCATGGACTAAAATATTTTTTATAAAGCCTAGAATGATGTATACCTATGCTTTGCAGTAGCAAGCACATCATTGTTTCAGTGCTGTACACTGAACATATTTTTTTTCAGTATGACCTGTATTTTCTAGACTGCTGTTTCTGCTGTTTCTGAAGATCACTTCTGTTATATTTGAATTCATTTCTCTATAGTGTCTTCTCCATGTTTAATCAATGTATTTTCTATTTTATGGTCTCATGTGCTAGGAAAACATTCAGCTTATCCTCATGAAACAGCCCTTGAACAACTGATAATTGTGTCCTCAATATTTTTATCTACCTCTTTTGACATACACGCTCCAATTGCTCAGGCTTGGCTATTTTTGCCTGACTTAAGACAGTGGTTTGCAAAATGATGCCTGGGGTCTCCTTGAAGAGGTCACTTAATGTGTTGTGTCCTGGCCCTCAGGATGGCTCATGTCCATCTCCTACAGCCCTGCCCTGCCTAGACATGGGCTCTGTTGATTTAGGCCAGCCTGCATTTCCATGTCCCTGCCAGAGGCCAGCTTCTATCCCCAGGGAGATGCTGGATGCCCAGTGCCCCCTGTCTTCCCTGCTTCCACCTGGGAAGGTGGGATGGGCCCCTTCCTTCATGGAACTATGAGTAGTACCCACGGACCCTTGGCCCCACAGAGCCACTGGCACTCATAGACCTGGGTGTGATGCCCTCTTTCACTTTCTTTAAAGATTTGCATTTATTTGACAGCTTTCACATTCCCTGTGCTAGTTCTAAAACCCATGGTAATTGGTTGCCTCAAGCACATTCTTTAAGTACCTAGGAGTAAATTTTAGCAAACATAGTTGACTGGAAAACATTTAACATGGTATTCCCTAACATTTTCTCATTTTTATTTTTATTGCATTTATCACTTGCTGGTAGTTGACTATGTTCAAGTGAAAAATTTTAACAAAGATAACCACTAAAAGACATTAAACATTTTGACTTCTGTCATGTTTTTGGATCTTTGTTTTATGTGTCAAAGGATTTCCATCTCTTCTGAGTCGCAGTGGATCAACACCAATCAGAAAGAAAGGAGAAAAATCTCTTAGAACTAAGTAGAGGATCTCATGACTGGGCATTATTGAATGAAAGTGCATCTGAATTGCTGATTCATAAAAGGATTGAGAAAATAACTGACTTTGGGTGCCTTCCCAAACATTGCTCTTCCTTCCTTTCCCTGTGTCTTCCTTTCATACACAAGAAACTCCAATGTCTAGTTTTTATTTTCAAATTCTTTTTGATTTCTTCACAGTTTGCTGATTCACACAAAATATCATGCTGAACCTTTAGTATATACATGACTCCTTCTAAACTGATTCAGCCCTCAGCTATGTTGGATACCTCAGCAGAAAAATAATCTGAAATCAAGTGAAATTTTGATGCAAAGTGTCTTTTTAATAGCTAATTGTATGAAGACATCCATGCGGGTCTGACCATCACAAAGAGGAAGATGGTACCATGAAATCAAAAAAGCAGCATTACTGAGATGAATGATATGGATTGTCTAAGAAAAAACCATCACAAACTCTGAGTATTTATTATTTAAAAAGAACACAATGTAGTTAAAGTAATATTTACATTTCAAAGTGAAATTGAGTATTTTTCAGTTATTTGAGATTCAGATATAATTCTTGGATTGAAAATGGATATTTTTGTCTTTTTTGAGGAGGTGTCTACAATTTCACATAAATAAAATAAATAAAAGGAACAACTTTGAATTATCTTGGAACTTAAGAGATAATTTCTCTCCAAGTGCAGCTAAATCACATGGATTTCATAAGATGCTGTGGCCAAAGTAGTCTCATTAATATTCTGTATTTCAAGGCCTTATGTGTTTGCAATGTAAGCAATTAAAATATTTAAATAACTTTAATATTAGGACAGAAACTGGTGAAATCAAAGGATTCCAAAGTCAAAGATGACCCTCTCTTTCATCTTTAATTTTTTCTTTCTTCTTTTAAATACAACCTTAGCTCATTAAAGGGATTAATACACTCCAGGCATATGGCATTATTTGTGACTCATACCCTTCCCATGTCAATGAAGAGACGGGCATTGCCTTCATTAGACTTAAGGTCAGAGTCTGCATACCATATAAACTGTTTGAAGACATATCTCCAAGCTATTCTCAGAGCTTTCCTGTCACTTAGTGGGAGTGGATTTGCAAGGATCATTATAAAGTAATATAAAGGTGTTTCCATTAGCTCTGGCTAGTCCTGTGTGCAGTAATGTATTCTACTGGTGGAGTGCAGCCTCCTACATTTAGTTTGGGAATGTATTGACTACAGGTTCCCCATGTCTATTATCTCATATAACACTCATCAAAATGTTCAAGATACCCAAAATAAGGGGATGTGTTTTATGGTACTTTAAATGATGCTTTTTCTTAATTTTTCATTTTGTTCTTTTATTTTATTCTTTATCTGTTAAAATGAGATATTTTACTTAAATATTGGTTTCTTTGCATTAAAAAAAATTCTGCTTTGAGATACAATGTTCTTCTGATCATCTGGTGTGTTTCTCTAAACTAAAATTTCTTTGCTTGAGTATTTTTACAATAAGACTTTTACCTCTCTCTCCCTTAAAAAAAAAAAAAAAGATGGAAAGACAAGAAATTAAAAAATTGAGGCAATGACACTAAGATATGCTTTTTGGTAACTTTTTAAATTAATGTTTCCAGATAGACATTTCATTTGCTTAAGATTTAGAGGGGAATTATAAAACCATAATTGTGTAATGATTAGACAGTACTATGAGCTAAATAAATATCAACTGATTATTAGAAACATTCTTTGTAATACTAGCAGTTAATCCTCTTTAATGTGTTTTTAATAATAGTTTTACATTTAATGTGGGATGAATTACTTATTAAAAGTAAATTTTATGTGTTTTATATTCTCTACATATAGCATTAAGCCATTAGCACTAATGGGATTTGAATGATATTAAGTTCAGGATAGCCCCCAAGTACAAATGTGGGAACCTTAATTAAGTTTTTATTAAAATATTCAATTAAATGCAATGCTAGATTATTAAGATATTTTTGCATATTGTTTAATGTCAGTTAGTTATTAAACATTTTCATAGGCTTCTGAAAATGGTCCTAGAGCATGCCGATAGCTAAAATTTATATAAAAAGTGTTGATGATCAATTTTCTAATCTTGTGGGTAAAATTGGGTTTTAATGAAAATTCTCTAGCTAGCTGTGATGCTGAACTGGAAGACAACCTAATGAATAGGTTAGTGAGTAAGAAGCTTCACTTGAAGAGGGAAAGTTTTATGTGGGGAATAATGAAAAACTGCAGTGAGGTACTGAAATGGTGTAGAGTGTGGAAGTTTTGCAGCAAAAAAACCTTACTATGTCTGCGTATTCATACTAGCTGGCTGAGGAACAGGGCGACAATGAACTACTGAGATCTAAACTGGTAAATCTGTTAAAGTCACTGAGTAAGCCACCATCCTGTTCTTTCTGCATTTTTGTGCAATGTGGGCCATAATGACAGTTGTTATGGTTTAAGCAGGGTAATTAGTATTACTAAACTCTTTAAGAGAGGGAACTTAGACTATGTAACTCCAGATAAGAAAGAATTATTTTTAGGACTGTGTATGAGAAGTCCAAACTGAGGCAAATCCACTGTGCAGAGGCAAAGGATAAATTCTCTATTACAAACCTCAACAGGGACATTGGAACAGAAAATAAACTCAAATATTAAATGTTGTTACTCAGACCAACAAAGCCAGAATAACAGATACCATATTATTATGTCACTAAACTAAAAAGAAACTGCTACTTACATGAATTAAGAGGAAGGAAAGTAGGTGATGGATTACAGTCCTATTTCTCTGAGGTACAAGTATTCAATTTTATTAATGCTCAGCTGGGGAGCTGATTTTAGCTTCATATAAATTCGCCAAGGAAAAGGCATTAAACCCTTCCAATGCTTTCCCCCTCTGACTTCAGAAAATGTCCATATGGTATACCTTTCATATTTTTCCTGGACAAATATGTTTTGAAATAAAAGTTGATACTAATATGAGCTACCTTCTTCAATGATATGTTAAGCACACACTATTTATTTTCATTAGCCTCAAAAGCTTCAGAAGACCATTACTTTTCACAAAGATGTTCAGCAGCTGAATCTATTTATCTGTTTATACCACACTCATTAACATGTTATCTGATTTACTTAAATTCTCCAAACCAGTTTGCAAGCAGTAACCCCCACTGGAAATTAGTTCAGCAAGCACTGAACTATAATGAATGACTCAACTCAAAAAGCCAATAGTCCCCATAGCTACGCTGGCAAAAGATGTTGTTGCACTAATTCCTTTCTTCCCAGTGTCACTCACCAAAGGATGCGGTTCAACTGCTGTGCACACCGTCGACTGTTAGATTTCCAGGATGATTGCAAACAACTAGCAGAGAATCCAGCTTCACCTCTGAATCTGTATCTGTCCCTGAAATTTCACAGTGAATAGGTGTGTTTCTTGCTACAGCATTTTAAATTATCCTTTAAAAATTTTAAAATTTTTGCAAGCATGACCTGTTGCAGCTTAGGGACAAGTGTGTCTTGCAGCTTAGATGGTAGAGAGGAAAGCTGTGGTTTGGTGTTGAGGGGGCAGACTGTAGGTGCTCTTTCAGGTGCAGGTGAAGCTTGCAAGCAGACTGTGTGAAAACAAGGAAGTCAAACTGGACTCCGTCTTAAAGGCCAAGATGCTCTTCTATTATGGAGAAAAAAAAGTCACAGAAAGAATGAGTAAAAGAACTCTCAATCATACTGAGTCCCTAACGAGACAGAGGACTGTGTTGAGAGATTGTGACCATAAAATATGAGATGACACTGTGGTTTGGATAACAACATAAAGGAAGTTCATATTACATTCCAGACAAATGCAATGATTTGATGAACAGAGCTCTTAAGACATGGTCTTTTCTAATATATTTTTTCAATGTTAGCAAGTATTAGGTAAGAATTTCCAATAAAATATCTGTAAAAGTATACAATACATAAATTAATTGCATTTCAAAGGCATATACAGTGATGAATGCTTAGTTCCACTTGTGGTGTTCTGTCAGGCATAGTGCTTCTTCAGACACAGTCACTTCGTCCTATTATAGAGAAGAGGGGAGAGCAAAAGATACAGGAAAACAAAGAAGTTTTAGAAAATGTGTCTGGACAATGGAGAAGTAAAGAGATCATCTTGTCCATAAATATGTCTTCCAAAGTTAATATCTATGATAGACATTTGTTTATAATTGAACTTAAAGTCTCCAAAATAATCCAGTATTCATTGTCCTTTTTATTACAGTCTTTTCCCTAATGACTAACCCCTATCTTTCTTGCTGAAATATAAATCCATTTCCTCTTATTCTCTTCAATAGTGACATGGAGAAAAGATTAATGAACCCTCTTCTCAACATGCTCTCCCATTAGCCTTTTCTTCTTTAGTTTAAACAATCCTCATAGCTTTTCTCATAGTTTATATTTTTAGGGTTTTTTTTTGTTTTTTTTGTTTTGGTGTTTGTATTTGGGTTTTTTTTAAGATTATTCTAATTGTCTGGACTGCTTTTTGACAGGGCACAAGAAAAGAGAGAGCACAAGGAAAAAAATAAATCAGGGGCTTGACTTAGACAACTTAAAGACCGAATATCCTTCTAGTACGGATGGAAAGACCCTTTTTGTAAAAAAAGCATGACATTGTTCAATCATATTCTGCTGATCTTCCATACTAATTCATTAGATGGAAAAGTGTAACACAAAGATCAAACAATACCACATCACATAGAAACCCACGTCAAATATGCAAATGAAATGATTATCTGTTTTCTTTTTCTGTCTCTTAAACCCTAGATTCCCTCAGCAGATTCAAAACATAGCATAACTGTTCGAATAGGTATTCTATGTTAAAAGTCTACAGAATAAATAAAATTATCAACCATACTGAGACAAAGGGAAGGAGTTTGACTAATTGCAACATTCTTTACTCCCTTAGGATTTGAAATAATCCTCAGTAGTGTTGTACCCCTTGGGGAAAAAGTGGACCCACGCATTTTAAAAGAGAAGAATAAATGGGCTTTTATCAATCCATTTTTAAGTTAAATATCCCAATGGGATAAAAATATGATGAAGAAAATTAAACACAAGAGGGAAATACAGCTGAATGCTTAAATAGGAAAGGGGAGAATTAATAATGAGAAGAAAATTAACTGAGATATTTCTTCTGTGGTAGTCACTTATGTTTTTCCCTATTGATTACATCTTACAGGTACTTTTAGGTCTACCATGCCATGAATTAGGTGAAAGCAAGGCTTGGGACATGTTATCACTACTTGCAACATCTGGTCCCTAACACATTCTTCTTTGATCAACAGTATGTCATGTGGTATAGTGAAGCAGATTGCATAGTTCATCCTTACTGAACCTTCACCCCCAGGACATCATGTGAAAGGCAAACTCCATCTGCCTCAGAGACATCAAAAATAATCTGAAATGTAGAAATTCATTGTGGTTATGTCAGGAATCAGTATTACAAGCAGGGGTAGGAATAAAGTCTTGCTACTTTTGTAAAAGCAGATCAAGCTCTTTTTTAGGTGATGGTTTGAAAAATTTCATACCTTTTGTATGGATTTTTCTCCTTCATTTTACAAGTTTTTGGTGAAATGTGTGAATTATTGCATGAACCTGGGGCCAGGCATAATATGCAGCAGGTGTTGTAGAGTCTTGTTTCTGTGATTAGATTGAACCTTAATTGCACATAACTCAATAAACACTTTTCTCACAGCTTCCAGAACTTGAAGACCCGTGTCGTCTCTTTCTTTTATTCCGTTCAGAATTAATTCAGAGGAAAATCCAGACAGGTCCAGTCCTGGCCTGAACAGAAGCCCTGATGTCTCTCTATGTGCTGTGCCAGGCCATATGGCAGGGGTGTGTGTGCCTCTTCACCAGTCATATGGTGCTTTCCTAGTCCAGGCACAAGCCAGGGAGAAAGCCTGGGGCTACCCCTCCTTTCCTTGATGTCCTGGAGCTGACACCACTCACATGCCTAGTGTGGCACAGCAGTTCCTCCTGTTCCTCTATGCCTGGTGTTCTGAGTCAGAGTGCCAGAGAAGAGTAACACTGAGAAAGGGAAACAGATGGGAGCTAATGCTTTTCTTCCCTGCAAAATATCCAGCTAAACTGATCTGGCTTATTTTGCATGCTGGTATGTCAAGAACACTGTGAAGTGGCCTGAAATACAAAATCAAATTACAACAGCATTGCAAGTTCATCAGGTGAGCAGCAGCACTTACTGGTTTGAATGTCCATCAGCTGACGTATGATTACTGTGCATCTGGGGTCATCTGCACAATAAAGTGCAATGCTTGAGCTTCTATTCTGTTATATACTGAACTTGGATTTAGTGGAATCCCATAGATTTTCCCCATTAGATGGATGAGATGTGGTACAAAGTTATTTGCTTTTCCCACACATTCTTGAATTGGAACCTGTTGGATTTTCTACGCGTTCATCAGGCTCCCTAAATTACATGCTTAAATGAAATTAGATGTTTCTATCATTTGTGTGAGTTCTAATTTGTCCTCAGATTGCACAATTTCTCAACAAGTATATGGGAATTCTTGTTAGAGAGAAGGAGGCTCTTGCAGGACAACTCATTGTGTGCCTTCCTGGTATCTTTCTCTTCTTCCACCTGCCCCATAAATGATGCCTCTACTGAAGTGAACAAAAGCCCCAGCAGAATGAGAGGTTTCCTTTGGATGTGGGACCCTGTGAAGGACTTAAGTTAAAACTGTTCTTTTCTAGTAGGAGGAATCTATTATTTCCCAGTAAATATAATTCAGTTATGAATTATTTCCATAACAGAAAAGTCAGTGATTAAAAAACTTTGAGAGATTAGTTATGAATTTAAATGCTTTCCAAAACACTCCCATTAGAGAAAAAAAAGTGATAAAATGTGATACAGGATTAATTTCAGAGTATTTTAATGCAAGACTAATGCAACCTTTTTCACATTAGATTTACTAATCAATAACTACATTAGCAACAACTGTTATGTTTCATGTAAGACTTATAAATATTTACACAACTGAAGCAGACGTATAATTTAATCTCATATTTTATATGGTTTACTTTTAATATGTTAAGGGAAATAATATGGTCCTTGCATACTTCAAAAAATTAAATTACAGTGGATAGAATAGATTAAAAAAAGACCCCTTACTTCAGATTTTTATAAATATCTATAGAACTGTAAGTTAGTTGAAATGGCAATTTTAGCACAGGTCTGGGTTCCATAATATTACATTTATTTCCACAGAATCATGTGAGAAATAAAAAGAAAATATTTATCCTGAACTCAAATAGTTACAGTGGTAACAGAGTTAAAAAAGAAAGATTGATCACTTCAAACATGTTTAACATTTTCCTACTTGCTTCTTGTATACAAAGTGGTGATAGCAGAAGTAGATGAAGAGTAGTAATTTTTATGATCAAATTCAGAATTAGAATAATTCATGTTAGACCGAAATGATAAGCTCATGCACTAGGCTGAAATGGAGTTGTTAATAATTTCAACCAGTTTCTCATTATTTTATTTGTCAATGGACCAGTAATGAGAACACTCTTTTTTCCTGTACAGGTCTAGTAAATTTTATATTTTTCTGTTCCTGTACAGGTCTAGTAAATTAAGTTAAACAACAGATGTTGAACAGATGTTCTCATTATTTTAGTGACTTGATTTCTGATTAGTTCCCAAGTTGTTTTACATGGCTAAGTGTTGCATCACTCTTTCTGTGACAGATGAATTATCTGAAAGCACCAACACTCAAAATCTCATTAGCAGAAACAGTTTTATAACATTTTATATGGTAAATGGACACAACTCTCCTAAAAAAAAAGGCATGATCTATGAAATGGTAGTATCACATGCTTTCACTTAAAAGTAGCATTCCAAGACCAAAGTTTCCTCATATCATTTTATGATTTACAATCTAATAAACACTGAACAATTTTCTTCAGATTTTCCTTTTCATCAGTCATAGAAACATTCTGAAGTCATAATCATGGTGATAATATTGTTCTGTGAATTACAGTATAAATTAGACAATCACTAAGGCTGAGCAGACTTCAGTGGTCGATACTCAGAACAATTATTTGGTGTCACTCTGTGATGAACATTATTGCACCGTCTGCAGTTTTGGGCACCACAACACCACAAAAGACATTAAGCTGTTGGAGACTGTCCAAAGGAGGGCAACAAAGATGGTGAAGGGCTGTGAGGGGAAGCTGCATGAAGAGTGGCTGAGGAAATTTTGTCTGTTCAGACAGGAGGAGACTGAGGACAGACCTCACTGCAGTTACAACTTCCTCATGAAGGGAAGAGGAGGGGCAGAAGCTGAGCTTTTCTCTGTGGTGACCAGTGACAGGACCCAAGGGAATGGCCTGAAGTTTTGTCAGGGGAGGTTTAGGTTGGATATTATAAATTGTTTTTTCACTGAGAAGGTGGCCGGGCACTTGATTAGGCTCCCCAGGGAAGTGATAACAACACCAAGCCTGACAGAGCTCGAAGAGCATTTGGACAGTGCTCTCAGGCACATGACATGACTCCTGGGGAGTCCTGTGCAGGGCCAGGAGCTGGACTTGATGATCCTTGTGGGTCCCTCCCAACTCAGTGTATTCTGTGATTCTGTGAAAAGAATTTAATGAAGGCTCTACAGTCTTATCAGTGCCTCATCCCCATCTCCCCAAATATAAACCTGTGTCTTTCATTTAAGATAGATTATCTTTTTTTTTTTTTTTTGTAGCCCTTCTCCCTGCTAAGTACCAGCAATATCCTTTTCGGTTCCCTTTGCCTGGTCCTTGCCAGGATGCCAGTTCCTGCAGCTGGGGACCTGTTAGTTTCCTGGAAAGTGGCTTGGCTTTGCCCCTGCTGCTGTTACACCCGTACTGGGCAGAGCATTTGTATCTGGTTGAGCACCATGGAGAAGTGGTGGTATCTAATAGCATATTCTTCAGCAACAGTTGCCCCTAATCACATCACCATTGCTATTATAGCCCAGGAAATACAATTTTGTCATGAGTTGTAACAAGTCACAGGCTCTATACTATTTCAACAGTGCAGGGACCCAGGTTTGCCATTTCCAAAGCTGTGTTCAGTCTGGTTTGGGAGTTGATATGAGGGGCATTGGCTGTAGCTCTTCTCTTTTAGCTTCACCCTGAGATCCCTGATATGGTGCCATTCTGACAAAGACAAGAAGTCAGTGGATGAAACAGCAGCCCTTGAGGGACCTAGGGCTGGGGCAGGCAATTTTACCACTCTCTGGCCTCAGAGGGAAGCTGGGACTGCAAGTAAAAAAATATTTGAAAATAAACCCAAGGAGATGCCAAGAATGGGGATGAAGAAAACCCCATCACAGACACTGTTGATGTCCAGCAAAAATTCTATGATGCTGACAAACTTGCAGCAAATCCCTGGTCATTTTGGGAAAGACTGAACCATCAAACTTGTGACCTAAAAGAACTCTGGAAGGATGAGCATCGCAGCTGAGAAAAGGAGGAGGGACTGGTGAATGTTTTTTTAATAACAATTTAAAATCTATTACTAATAAGGGTTTGGGGTTTTTTTATTATTAATTTGGATATGGCTATGTTGACATTGTAACTGAACTAATAATTGTTTATAACCTCTTAATTATATTGTTCCTATTTAATTCAGGGCAATAATTAATGCTTGTCTTCATACAGTAGGATTTGTTGCCAGTTATCCATAACAAGAATTTGGGTATGGAAGTACTCAAGGATATTTTCTTTATCCAAAATCCTTACTTTGTCTATGAGGCATGGATACATGTGTGTTCAGGTCATGACTATACACACTGGTGTACATCTCTTTTTTCCAGCCATTGGGATTAATGTTTGGGTCTTGCACGTCATAATTCCAGCAACTTGAGAGATCTACTTATGTGTGCAGGGAAACACCCCATACTCCAGTATAGACATTAAATACCTGTCAGAGACTTAGGAGGTTTGATACACATGCAAAGACTTTTGTCATATGAAAATTCCCATTAAGACAACTCTATGCTAGGCATTTTTTTCCCTAAATCCTTTATTATTTTTTTTGAATGTGCTGCAACCATTTAGCAACAATTGTTTCTTCTTCAACTCTTAAGCATGTTATGTATTGACTTATGTATTTACTTGCCAAAATATCACCATTTCTGAAAACTCTCTGTACATTTTTCAGGAATTAATATGACAGTGTACAATTATCTTTTGTTAATGAAAATTAAAAATGCCTGAAAAAGATATTCAGCACTTCAAGCTCGAAATTTAGTTGTGATAATGCAGCTGAAAAGAATGAGTTACAATTAATAATTGCAAGGAAAAAATACTGTAAAGTTAAATCTGCTCTTAACATACACAATTCCAAAACAAGCCACAGTTTTCAGAGTCAGCTGTGCTTAACTGCCCAGAGCCAAGCAAAGCCAGAAAATAAATTATATTGTTTCAGTTTCTGAAAAGAGTTTCCTCAGTTACCTTTACTTCTCTCAGCCTCAGACCATCTGTGCCTATAATTTTCCATTTCTCCCTCTGGCCTGTTACTGCTTTACGAGCCTTAAAAGCAAATGGAAGGTTTGCAACCACTATTTCTGACTGGGGGTTAAGTGGTCCCCTTGGTTTCGTTTTCTACATCTCTTGCTGAATTATTATGATATTTCCTGTTCAAAATGTACATTCTTATGTTATATGAAGTAGTGAATAAAAAAAAATCATGTTTCTATTACAAATATAATGCAAAAATATTACAGAAATTAAATGTAAATTAGCCCCAAACACAAATGCACACTTAGGAATGAACTTTTGTTTCCATTAAATTCTAATTAAGGGAACTATATCTTCCATAATCACAGAAATGTTCTGGATCTGTTTCATGGTTTGATCTGTTTCAAACAAACAGCTAAAAGGAAGGGCTACCACATAGAAGGATCGAGTGAGTGAATAGCCTTTCTTGCTGCAGCACTGTTAAGTCAGTTTCTCAATTACCTGAAATTCAGGAAAGCACTGTGAGTGTAACCATGGTTGCAGAGCGTTAAAATCCAACTCTGCCATGGGGTTCCAGAGAGACAGATACTTTTTATGATTCCCAACTGCTGTGTCACGCACAGAAAATTGATGCACAGCTTAAGAAACAAAGTTCATTAACTTCAAGAGAGGAAAAAGGTAACAACTGAATTCAATGGATGTTAACATTCAGTAGAAGATCAAAATGCTTAAGGACACAAAACAGAGACACACAGGTCACATACATATTTGTCAGAATCCATCTCTACAATAATGGATGAAGTGATGTCAAAAAGCTTGGCAAATATCAGTGCATGGCAAATTGTTGTTTTAACATGTGGTGTTCTTTTGTCTCAGCTGGAAGAAATGTGCATTACCAGGCTGTCCATCCATGTTGCAGCAGACAATTCCAGCAGAAACAAGAAACACATGCTTGCTTTTTTTTCTTTTTGACAAGGATACTCCAGGATAAGGTGAAACCAGCTAATGTCCTTAGGTGAATTTACGAATGAATTTTCTTCCATTTTTATGCTGTCACTGATTTAATTTCACCTAATTTGTTAAGGCCATTAGCAGAGAAAATACAAGAAGTAATGACTTGTGGAAGTAGTGCTTTGGAAGCCCTTTTGACAACCGGAGGGTGTGTGGTAATAACCATATAGAGCTGTCATTAAAGTGACCTTCTCTGAGAAAGCAGGTGTCATCGAGCAGTTTACTGTGCTTTAGGTATCACCTCAGGGAAGGGAATTCCCATGGGAATACTCGCCCCTGCTCCACTTAAGACTCGTAAAATAGTCAATATTTTTCAGTCACTTTCCTTCTTGCACTGTTCATAATTTTGTGCTTACCCTTTGACCGAGGGCATGAAAAGGCTAAAGGTGTTTGATTAAATTACACAGAAACAGGTGAATTGAGACCAACAAAACCGAGTTATTTCCTTTCCTACTCACAGTCACTTGTGTTTACATAAGCCAAGTATCAGATGACATCTGTATAAAAAAACAGAAAGAGCAGAAAGACTTATCTCCTCTTGTACCTTTCCAGTGTATGTATTTTCAAAATCAAGATCCAAACCTAACTACAGGCCAGATAGACTTCTCGAATAAAACCCAGCCTATTCCGGGATGCTGAGGGTGGGTTATGGCTCCCCTTTGGGAAAGGAATGTTCTAAAAAAGTGAGGAGACAAACGCACAGGTTTATGCATGTTCATGTAGCTTAAATCTGGTGCTTTTCTTTGTGCCTGAAGCTTGGCGTGATGACTCCACAGAGGCTGCAGCATCCTGCTGTGCTGTTTTTAGCTATCCTACAAACTGTGGCAGAGCAAGCAGAAGACTCATGCTGTTTTAGAGACTGCATAAACTAATTTTAGAAACAGCTTGCAAGGGGAGGATGAGGTTTACAGCAACAACATTGTGTTCTTTCACTACTCTAGCACCAACATATTATAAATATATTTCAGCGTTTTTAAATAAAGTAAAACCTTATTTAATACTGACCAGCAACACAGTAGAAAAGAATATTGTAACAACAATTTTCAGTGAAACCTGGTAATTTTGAATTAGAAGAGGCTGCTTCTAAGGAGGAAATAAATACAAATCACAAAAGCATATGTCATGTTGGCAGTAAGCAAACATTGGCATGTTGGCAAACATGCTGACATTTCCTTTGGTGCTCCTCACTTTCCTCTTGCTATGAGCTTTGTTCCTAAGCAGTCAATCAGGGAGAAATCTGTTGCCCTATAGATATATCCAGATCTTTCCCTACCTTTAACCTCTTCCATTAAATGCCACAAGACAAGTGGGTGCTCACAGACCCCTTTCAGCTTGAATGAAAACACTGCACAGGTACTCGAATAGCTCAGAGGATAAAAGGGCTCCCATTCCCCATCCCCCGAAATTTAATACCTCTAAAGTATCTACCTCTGATGTACTGACTGCTGAAAAATAATCTCATATTAATTTCTGTATCTTGCATGCTAATTCTTTTTCCAAATTAGTAATTTATTAAAACATCCAGAATGCATTTTACAATAGATGAAGCAAACACAACCCCCCCTGTTTTCTTGTTGTTATTGTCTGCTTCAATATTTATATTTATATGTATTTGAAATATGTTATTTTGGCTTAAGTAAAAAATACGTTTGGGACTTGACTGACAACTAGTTTAATTCTACAGAGACATATTAGAAAAATAACATTTCCACACTTGCTACATTGATAACCTCAAATACATAAAATATATTATTCATCTCATAATGACTTCTGTTCGTCACATATGAACTGTGTGGCAGATGCCCTAAGCTCCTAGACTGCCCAGAAAATTGTGAAGTAATGATTACTCAGTTCTAAAAAGAGCTAAAAAGATAGTTTTTTAGAGCCTATGTTGCACAAACATCATAGTTCTGCATCCCCATCCCATGCTGTGGACAGAGGTTACTTTCAACATCCATGGTTATCATGACATAAACTTCCTCTCTACAAACTGAATCTTTTCACGCTACTGTGCTGACAGTGCAAGCAGAAAGGTTTTGAACATAATAAAATACTGAATCTCCATTCATGTTGTCGCTTGGTCCTGACTGCTTTGCAACCACGTAATATATTGTACAACATAATTGACTGCTCTTACGTTGCTTTTAGTATTTTATGCCCTGTTAATTCATTTATTCGCCAAAAACATTTTTATAATTTAATCACTATAAAATCAGATTATGGGTTCTCACATATCTGGAAAAGAGACAGGTTGAATACAATTTTTAGTTAACAATAATTAGTTCACTCTTTTATGGTGTTTTGTTATAAGCCTGAACATGGTGATTATGTTATTCATATTGTCATATTACCAGTGGACTAATATTGAGGATTTTTTCTGGACAGTGTTGAGAATTTTGACTTCAGATAATTTTTTTCAAAAGTTTAAGTGTGTAAAAAAAAGGCCTAATTGGCCAAAGAGTGCTTTTAAATTGCCCAAACTAGCTCCTGATACCAACACAGATCAGGACTGAAGACAAGAGACACGACATATGTCTGCTTTTGAACAGAGGTAAGTGCACAATCATTTGAATTTATCTGTGTTGGTTGCAGGACACCAAGAGAAAAACCTGGTGTTTTCAGTGCCCTTGGATGCTGCAGCTTTGCCTGTTAATCCATGTCTTCTGACAAACAGGGGCTTTCAGAACATAAGCTAAAACTATTGGCAGGCCAGCAGGGATCTTCTGAATTACAGCTTTTGGGATTTAGTCTGGAACTTGTTTTTCATCTTTATAAATTTTTTTTAAATTGGTTGGCATGCATGCCTGAGAGGTAATTATAACAGTGAAGGCTCTTTTATTAGCTGGTGTACCAACTCTTTACATTACTCAAATAGAATACAGAGAATTAATACTCCTCATTTGCCTGAGGACAGTAAAACCCACAAATCCTTGGGAAGGGTACAGTTTCTATCTTGGCAGCTGTTTTGGATGCAGATGAGACCAGCTTCTCCTCATAGAGTTATGTTTTGGCACACTAATAATTCAGTCCTCCGAAAGAGAAAGGGGAGCAACTGAGGTAAGTATATCAATAAACCTATATAACTAGCTTTTATGGATTCACCAGGGAGGGAAGACAGATGATTTGGAAAAAAAAGAGAATTTTACCAACCCATTCCTCACTATGGCACAAAACATTAGCTTACAGTGAAGAGCCGAAGTGCCACCTGTACCTGTTTTCTCTGTTGTATATGATGCTTACTCGATAAACTGTGGTAAATATTTTCAGAGCAGGCTCATCACATCAAGCAGATTCTGGAGCAGAAGAGGAGTTTATTGCTACTTCATCTGTGAATCCTGAAATATGGAGTGTGAGACTTGCTCTGAGCTCTCAGCACAGCTACTGCTGAAGTGTGGCAGAGTCAGGGGAGTGTCGGGGTGTCTGGGCTCCATGCATGAGTGTATGCAGCAGCCACTTGTTATCGCTGCAACGAGCCTGCTCTGGCTGTGACCCTGATGTAGAGTGAGGTCTTGGTCGTGATCTCAGGTTCATCCTAGTCTGCTCTGCATATGTTTAAAAAGTCTAGCTCTTTGGAGCTCCTCTGTGGTGCATTTGCAGTAGCTCTGATGTGGCTAGCAGGGATCTACTGCATCCTGGCTGCCAGCCACCTACTGGACTGGGAGCCCGTGATTTATGGTTGCAGCGACTTAAAACACTCCTGGGCACAACTCTAGGTGGGTCTAGGTAGCCAAATAACATTTAAGGGTGAGCATCTATCAGGTGTAGGTGTCTCTGGAGCAGGCAGTAGCTGAGCACGGTGTTTTAAACAAGGTTGTGAATTTTGCTTGGAGCCTCTGAATTTATTTCTTGGATCTGTCTTTTGCTTCTTCTCAGCTACATTGTTATTTTATATTTTAAGATGCTCTAAAGGAACCTTTGATTTTCTTCTGGGTAACAGCTGAATTCATTGAAATGACAGTAGAACTGTGGGTGGCTAAATCATGAGTCAAAAAGTATATATGAAATCATACCTGATATAATCATTGGACATTTTATCCTGTTTTTAAAAATATTTTCCACATTGCCTCATTTAATAGACTAAAAGTCTTAATGGAACTGAATTGGTGAATGAAATTCAAAATGCAGTTGCAAACTAAATACTTTCTATCAAGGCAGTGATCACTTCAGGCTTTAAAGATAATAAGTGTAATGTTCTAATCAGAGGAAACTGGCATAAAGGTTCATATGCAGTACTATATAAACAAAGATTTTGATTGTTCTCCACAAAATAATCTCTGTTCTAGTTAAACTGATTATGGGCTGTATTTTTGAAATAGCAGCTTAATTTTAGAGTTTCTTGATAAAAATCTGGAGGTTTTTATACTTTTTTTCTGCTGTCATACCAGCTGAAGTCTCATAATTAGACACTACTGTGTTGCTTAAGTTTATGTATATGTTTCACAAATACTTAATGTACCTTGCAAAATATAGATACAAATGCACTTTATGTTAATAAATGTTAGTGCAGTCTGTAAGTAAAGCAGAAATGAATTATTGTATTCTTTATTGTTCTGAAGTGAGATGCAGAGAGATGAAACAACTTTCTAAGACTTAGAGGTAGTTGTTAGGTCAGCCGAATGCCTTTGGTAAGCAAGATCCTTCCTCTCTGGTATTTTCCTGAGCCATTAACATAGGAGCAAGAATGAACCACACATATATCTAATTTCTTGCCTTTCTGGAACGAAAACCTTGCCAATATATTATAAACAAAAGGAACTATCTCTAAAATATGAATTGCATCCAGAGAACTAAATGGTGCCATCTTCTCCAGGCACAACAGGCTCCAACATCTTAGGAGTTTGACTCAACACTGATATTTTCATTGAGTTGTTGCTCACAGTGTCTAGGAAGAATCAGCAACTGAACCTACATTGCTTTTGTAGGAAAATAAGTTGGAACTTGATGGTCTAATAAAGTATTTATTACTAAAAAGGAGTTGGTTATGATGTTTTATGCCTATAACAGTTATCTGCATGAATATTTCATTAACACATTTTTTACAGCTATCACAGAGATTATATGTAGCTGTTGATTACACCTCCTGCAACACAGTTATTATGTTTCTAAAGCAGCCAGATATCTCATGCCTGTGGGTGGCAATCACTATTTCTGATTTTTATCAGCTTTCAAGAGTGATCAAGTGACAGTTAGCAAGTAGTGTAGCTGCCTTGCTGACTCAGAGTTGCCTTCTATGTATTTTAATGATGTTATGATCCCACTCACTCCTTGGGGTGCCAAAAAACCCTTTACTACGTTTTCAATGCCTGTTTATTAGGTATGTCAGTTCAGTTTAAGTAGTCAGACACAAAAGCTTTTCACTTACATACACATCAACAGGTAGTAAAGACCTTAGTGATCATAGATTTTAAGCTGTAGTTGGTAATGAGTGTAGAGTGCAAGAGAGGGCATAAAACTTTGAAGTAGTTAAGATTATTTTTACTTTGGGAATGTTTTAATTTCAGGACTTTAAAAAAAAAGCTTTTAAATTGACTTTTTAATGTCAATTTAACTTTAATGTAGTGCTACATTTTTAAGTGGGAATAGAGGGGGTGGGTATAAATGACATCTGAAGTTGAAAATAAAAAGTAAATACCAATTATTTCAGTTTTATACCCATCATAAAAATATAACATAGCAGATGCTTCCATGACATCTTCTAAAATTTGGGTGTTTATTGTGTGCATATGTTCAACATCGAACATAACTAATTTTCCTCTGTTCATCTCAAATTAAGGGAAAAGTCGAGCATCAGCAACTCTACAGACAATGACAACAGCGAGACCTAAAAAATGCAAGGAAATGCAGAATCAGATGAAGCAAGAAAACCAGAAGGGGTGAGCATGGAAGAGACATTGCAAGCTCAAACCAAATGGAGATAAGAATAAAAAGCTATACAAAATAAATGAATTAAAATGTTAGATATTGACTGAGGAAAAAAATAAAATACAAGAATTTTTTAATACTGCTCACTGGACTCAGTTGTGATGAGAGCAGAGCTGCTAAATAGTGACTGTCAATGACAGATAACTGATACTCACTTTTTTTCTCCCTGTGCTGTCAGGAGGGAGTTGCTCGTGAGCTGTTTTCCTGTGCTAGTAGAAGAGTTTGATCCTGAAATGATGGGATTAACATAAGAAAGAAAAACCAGCCTGATGAAGATTTGTTTGTGTGCAGAGGTGGAAAATGTTTGAGAACTCCTACACAGTGTGAAATGTCCATAATTTCTGGATTCCGGAGGCTCATTCCCTCCCTGTAAAAGAAACCCTGCAAGTGTTGCTTCATCCCTGAAATTTATCACCAGAGGTTGACATGTAACAAAGACACAAAGCCACAGAAACTGGTCTGATACCAGCTTCTAACTGTATCTAAGGCACATGGATCACTGCCATGTTAAAAGTCTTGTCATAAATCTAGGAAGGGTGCTTCAGTGCTGGCACAGAGACTGTGCACAGCACTGCACTGGTGAGGTAGTTACACTACAGATAATGTCTGGGTCCAGTCTAACATCTCCACCCTTGTGCTGTGTGCTGTGTAATGTCCCTGCTTTTCCAGTACTGGACATTGCTCCAGTACCCAGTTTCTTTAGGCTCTCAGAAGCATGAGCTCAGATCTCTTTAGCATAACTTAGCTTTTTGTCTTAATGTAGAATTTCACTACTCTTACTTTTAGGTCCTTGCAAGAAAGAATGTCTCAGTTAGTCATAAAAAGAGAATGGAACATATGGAACCAGTTTTTTAAAGTGGTTTTGATGGACACTTAACAACTTATATTACTATTTACTCCACAACAGGAGGAAGGCAAAGATGTGTGGGTGGATGGCAGTCAAGACTGTAGGCTTATCAGCTTGGCAGACTGCAGTATGGTGCAGTGCTACTGTGGATCACCTCAGACAGGCTCATTCACATACTCAGGTTTTAGCCATGGCAGTGTGGAACAGAGCATCACCCTCTTTTCCTCAGAGGGAAGTGCAGTGGAGCATTGTTGATTAAACTGGTGCAGGTGGTGCGTTGTGGCTGGTCTGTGCTTGCCTCCAAACTGGTGAGTCTTACACTGCACTGCCAAGTAAACATGCATTATATAAAGCAGAATATCAGTAATAAGAGTCACTCAGTAAAGAGTAGCAGGAACACTCAGACAAAAAATATGAATTTTACTTGAGCCAAGATTTTACCTGCATGGTCTGTTTGATTCCCAGGTAATAAACCTCAACAAAAACAAGTAGCATGACTGGCATGGTGTTCAGTAACCTAGCAAGGACTAATGATTAAATGCATCTTGAACATGGGGTTACGCACACCCATTCTGCACATTAGGCTGACACTTCTGAAATAAGGTTGATGGAGCTTGGAGGATGCAGACAGCAATGCTGACAGACTTGGGATTTACTCCAGGAAGAACTAAAAGGGCTTTTGTCTCCTCTGGGATGTCAGTCTTTGACCTTATGTAGCAATAAATGAAGAGAAGGTCCACAGAAAGGAAAGAGGGACTAATTCATGATATTCATGATACCTTGAACAAATATTGAGTTACTGAAGTTGCTCGACTGCATTCACCCTTATTGAGAATTCTGTATTCAAAAGATAAATATATACAAGGCTTCTGGGTCTGAGTGTATTACAAGCCATTTATTTCATTCCCTTGCTAAATGTTTTAAAATAGGGTTAAAGACTCTTTTTAAGATGGTTTTTGACTGAGCTGCTGTATAATTCCTTTCAGGGTGCGAAGTGCCTTGATAAGCTTCTGTGGCAAGGGACTTTATAAATTAGATTGTATTATATACAAACACACTGCAATTTATAATGGAGAGGTAGTCTTGTCTCTTTACTTTGCTTATACTTTACACTTCTTTTAAGTTCAAATGCTTTATTCAAGCTAACTCAAATAGCAGAATTAGGTATTGTGACACATTTTTTAAGACCATAAAAGCTGTGCTTTTTTATTCAGTTAGTTTAAAACAATTGTGTCAAAGGTAATGTGAGAAGATTTTGACAACTAAAATTGACATGAAAAAGCAGTTAATTTTGAGGCCTGCATATGATTTTGGCATTTTATTTTGTGGAACATATTTTGCTTCTTATCGCCTACCACGTCTGTTCTTCTAGTATGGGATTGGCAGAAGCAGCATGGACAATATATCAGTAAAACTGAGTTCTATATTTACAATTTTTATACTTTTTTTTTTATATTCACAAGGTAACAGCGTCTGATCGGATGAGATTTTTTCACTTGTTTCATTTTTTGGAAGGATTTTCAAGTTTAATATCTCTACAGTCCATGGAGACATGGAGTTTCATTTTTCCGTGGAAACCAATCCCCAAAAGAGAGACTTGAAAAGAAACTCATTCAATAACATTAAAAAAAAAAGGCCTAAATTTTTTCTCTTTCCTTGCATAGCTAATAAAGATTGCAAATTACTTTTCCATGAATTCTATGAATTCTGGGGTCAGCGTTCATCAGACTTATAGCTTCTGCAATGTCCCAGTTTGCTGTGCCATCTTCCTTTAAAAATGTGTTTTAGTGGTGCCTGTGAGTAATACTGAGAAAGTGATTGAATGTATGTCTGATGACACTGTTAAAATAACTTTTCCCATTTGTACTGGTAA
Organism: Passer domesticus; assembly: GCF_036417665.1. Lineage (NCBI taxonomy): Eukaryota > Metazoa > Chordata > Aves > Passeriformes > Passeridae > Passer > Passer domesticus. Next base: position 107,947,898 of record NC_087474.1, on the reverse strand, counting down.
TACAGATGAGTGGGGGAAAAAGGAGTACTTTCAGTTTACAGAACAAAGCCCCAGGTCTTAAAGTCACCATGTTGTGGGAGTACTATGAATTCTCATTTATCTACTTCTCCACCACACTAAAAAGCTGGTATCACATACTTAAGCAATAGCTCCTAAAATTACATGTCTAAATAGAGGACTAGCAATACTTTTTTGACTTATTGTAAGGTAATAGACAAGTAGAAGATCTATCAAAGTTCATGAAAAAACTGCCGAGGTTTCAGCATTTGATGCGTATTGAAACAGAACCTGTAGACACTGACATTTCTGAGGGGAAATTTCTCTTTTCAAGATCTTCCTTCATATTATTTGTGCCATGTGAACCACACAATAGAATTCTTAACCAGTAAGTGTTATGTGTGACATACATCACCATAATCTGGGCATTTCTGAACATAAACCTCTTCAGTCAAAACAAAACAATTTGTAGTGATAGAAAATTCTCACTTCGCAGTTTATATTCTGACCCTTCAGCTCCTCAGTCAGCACTGCAGAGAGATGTCACAGCATCATGCCTGATCAGTCTTCTCTGCCTACAGCTGCTCTCCCTCTGCATACATTCATGAGAATCACATGTTTAGGGTTGTCCTTCTGCATATGGCTACAAAAGGGATAACAGCATGCTGACATTTGAGATGACATTGAATGGTGGTGTTACAGAAACTACAGACCTTCTGAATTTAGAGTTGAGATTTTCAGATTCTGTGATGAGTGTCTGTGATGAATCTACCATTTTTGTTTGGTGAAACAAGGTAATAATTTGAAACAGCACTTGGTTATTCTTGACCTTTTTTTAGAATTGGTTCTGATAGCAAAAAACTTTACAGATGGTCCATTTAGATTCGGGTGGCAGAATTTGAGTATAGGAAAAGAAAAAGACCTTTATGCTCTTAAGGAATATTGAAGAATTTTCCACTTGCTCAGAATACAGAAGAATATGTAAATTATTGATTTTGGTAAGCTATAAGTAGGAAATGTTTTCCTGGCTTACTTAAAATGGAGTTTTATTTTGTGTTTGGATCTTGAAGTGCTGGACAGTTGGTTTAAAGCAATACTCTTCTTTCAGATTCTACGAAGCAGGTCTCACCTTTGATTGTCTGTTCTGTGTATCTTTCATGCTCAGAGATCTGTGCAGCAAAGGTGAGCAGGGTAATGGAGTTAAGATCAGCCATGTAGATCTGAAAGAATAAAGCTGTCTTTAACAAATGCTCTAGGCTGTTTCCATTTTTTATTTGCTAAGGAAAGAGAATACGTTAAGAAGGCCTGACTTTTTTCCAAGATGATATATTTTCCTAAAGCCTTATCTTGTAGATGTTGAGCTCTTGTTTGTGTAATTTAAAATGCAATAATGACAGAAACAGAAGCAAAGAGAATTTGCATACATTGATTATGCATAGTCAATAATGAACTTTGTGAATAAATGTGAGTTAAATGTCACATAACGCTTAGTAACAGAATGAAACAATAAAGTAAGAAAAAAACACTAAATAAGCGTAAATAGAAACATTGAAGGACATAAGGTTTTAATTTAAATAATTGATTAGGAGATTCAAGGTATTCCATTTAACATACAAAGACTCAGGTTTAATTGAGTCTCTCTTTCATAGGAATACTGTGAATTTAAAATGCTCCATGTCTTGCGTTAGTGGCCTTTAATGAAACCTTAAACAAAAAAGCTTTTAAAGAAGTAGTTGGGAAAATGTCAATCAGAAGAACTTCCAAAATCATATACTTAAGCTCAACTGTGATAAAGGTAGCCAGGTAGATGACTTAGAATATTGCTCAAGCTGAATTCAAGTTACAAAGACCAGAGAGACTTTTGGAAGATTTCACATGTTGCAAACCCCTGTGGTTGTAGAACAGTGGAAAAACTGAATAGACATAAAGGAAGGCTGATGTCTATAAAGTGACCTCTGCTTTCCAATTGTAAGTATCATACAGTTCTGCCTTAGGAGAGTTGTAGTAATATTGTAGGTGAATATGAGACAGGGTGTCTGCAAAGACCTTTTTAAAAGATTAAAAGAGGGCATTTTGTCCCTCTCTGCCCATATATAGGAATAAGTGACTGTTGCATTTTTTGTACTAAGTTATAAAAGGCCAAAGAGCTAAAGAACTAGAATGATAATTTAAATTTTTTTTTGTGCAGACTATTCAAGCTGAAGTCCTTATATTGACATTGGTATTGGTTAATTAAAAGCATATCTATTTATATATAAACAAAAAGTTAAGTAATTTCTTTGTCTAGGCTGTCTGGTTGATATGAAACATCTGCAACTTATGTTTGCCTCTCCTGTCTTGTAGCAGAGTAATGTGGCTGATATTTTTTAATTCTGGGATCTGTTCTAGAGATATATATGCTTTTTCTTAGGTCTGTAATCTTTTGGCATTTATTTGATTTCCCCTCTACTGGTCACATTTGCATGTTACCACTTTCTTCAAAGTCCATCAGACACCACACCATTCCTTCTTTCATGAAATCTTATTTAAATTTCTGACACTGTCATTCAAAATACAGGCACTTCAGGGTTGATCTCATCCAGAAGTTTTATAAGCACAATGAGCAGTTTAAATTGATTGCATCATTCAGAATTGATTAAATTTATCACATTGCAGCAATTTAATTTTGCATATGGTTATGGGCTGGGATGAAAGGAAGTCAGAAATTTTTATGGAATTTTATGGGAGTTAAGATTAATATCATATCCATTAATTCCAAGAATACAATTTACTTAAAATTATATGAACTTTACATTGACCTGTGCAAGAAATAAAAGAAACATATTATATAATATTATTGATTATTCAAATTTTCCTTCATATATTTAAAATCATTCAAGAATGGATTTTAGTTAGTTTTTGAAATAGTAGCTGAGTAAAAGGTCATGAACACTACAGTGCTAGTAATTTACAAAAATAATTTTTATCTGAGAGTCAAAGTGTCCTAAGTAATTTCTTTTTATTAAACTGGACATGAGGAACATGATCTATGAATGGTGTAAGTATCATAAACTTTATTTACTAGTCTGCGTGAGCCCACTTGTACACACTAAACATAATAAGTCTCCAGTGAAACAGTTTCAGTATTGTCTTTATTTTAATTTAAGTTCAATATCAATAGTTTGTGAACAAGTGTTGAATCGTTGTTAAGACTTATATTGAAAGTGTATCAAAGTGGAAAGACAACGAAATTTTGAAGTTGAAATCAAAGAAGGTTTGATTTTTTTTGATAGTAAATATAAGGCATAGAGCAAAAATACTAAAATATACAATCATACTAAAAATACTAAACTCCATCTTTTTATAGTCATCATGTTAGTATTGATAAATGCATATTGTCACCAGCTAAATTAAGGAAAGCTTCTAGGAGTCATCTGTGAAAGACATGAAAGGCAGAAAAGCAAGGGTCTCTTAATTCTGGAGAAAACTATGGAATGCATTCTCTTTTGTCTGTTTAAAGATTGTGGGGGTTTTATAATTTTAAAGTTGAATCAAGCTTTTCAAATGCATATTTCATTTCATATTTATCCCTACTTTGAGTTGGGAACTGGGCCAGAGAGCCTCCAGATGAACCTTGTAATGTTATTTAATGTACTTGGCCTGTGGTACATAGGCTACAGGTTGTTCTGTTCTTCACCAGTCAGGTTGTTGCATTTCTAGGGTGGAATTCCTGTAAAATCATGGGAACTCTTCCTGTACTTAATCCAAGATGAGAAGAAATTATTTATGAGATTTTTTTCTCTTAACAGGCAATATGTCTTGTCACTTCCCTGGAAAACAAAACAAAACAAAACAAAACAAAACAAAACAAAACAAATCAAAACAAAACAAAACAAAAACTAAACACCTGAAAAAGGTTTTTCTCTTAGCATACCGGAAAAAATTGGAGAAGGTGGGGGTGGGGGCACTAGAATGGAGGAATTTTGGTAGGAAAATGTAATATGAGGTAAAAAATAAATTAGAAACAAATGATTGCTTTATTGTAAGTTAGAGGAGAAAAAGACTTCCTGAAATGTTGCTTTATTGTAAGTTAGAGGAAAAAAAGATTTCCTGAACTATCATCTCATACATACAATTTTTGAGGAAAGCTGTAATTTGTGAGCTTTCTAATTCTGAGTCTCCCAAACTTTTTTTTTTGCATAATGGGAAGTCTACACACAGTGATGCTTTTCCTAGATATACTAGCAGGTAATTTCTATTGCCTAAAACACTTCAAAAAAGGTGTTTTAGGAAATAGAAATTGGCAAAAGCAGATAATGTGTTGTAAGGGGATTAATTTTAATTGCATCTGGTTATGGTATGTATACCTATAGAGAAAGAGGTGTATAGAAAGGTGAATCATTTTGACAAAAGTAAGTAGTTTTTAGTCTACTAGAGATCTGTGGTTCAGTGGAAGTTAAAAATTAAGCAGGAAATTTTGGTTGGAAGTCCTTCAAGTAAAACAGTCCCTGTGGGTTTATTAAAGATAAACTTAAGGGAGAGAAATATTTGAAGGCTGCAATTCCAAATTCAATTCTACAATAGTGTTAGCTTTTCAAGTTGCAGAAAGTTTGTCAATATACTAATAGCTTCTATCTACAACAGGAATAAATTGAGGAAAATAAATATACTTCTGAGTACCAGAGTAGCCTTTTTTCTTCCATGAATTTTTCATAGACTTATTTCTAACTAAAGAGAATATAGGTAGTTTTGTCAATCAAATTTTGCTTTCCACTCTATCCTATTTGGTATTTCCAAGGTAGCTTGACAAAAAGGAAGGCTACACTATTTTGTAGACATAAAATAACAACAACAGCAACAACAACAACAGTACCATCACCACCAATCATCTCCAAAAGATTCTAATCTAATGATTATGTAATCTAATTACAGGAATGCTCAGAATTAATAGTCAGGTTTTAAATGAAGCATAGAAAACATGTATAATGTGTTCCTATATGAGTAAAAATATGACTTTATATGGCTTTTATGTCTTTTTAGAGTACTGGGGGAAAAAAACAACCAAAACCAACCTGGAAAGATGAGCAATTGTATCCAGAGAAGATAACTGTAAATTCCAGTGCTTTTGAAAAAGAACATGGTAAAAAAAGAGAAAATTGCATGAAAAATGCTCTTATTTTGTTATTATGAGTTTACTAAAAGCTCTCTCTTTTTCCTCTTTCATACCCTGGCAGGTCAGTGATAAAAGTGTCTGTATTCTAATGCTTGGGTGTTATATTCTTTGTTACAGTAGCCAACACAAGATCCCTTGATACATTCCTTGGTACATAATTTGAAATCTAATTAATGTGTACTGATATTTTAATTGCTCAAATTTACAGTTCAGCTCTTCTGAAATTTCTGGTTCAGGAGAATGTTCACAAGAATCACAATACCTTCTCTTTATGCAGGGTGAAGAACCAGTTCTCCTCAGTTACCTAATTTGTTCTGGATCACAGCAAGTGATGGTTTTGTGCCCTGAAATGAGAATTTACTTAACTTCCAAATGTTTATTTGGTCTAAAACACATATAAAGACACCTGTGAATGAATATTTTGGAATATCTGTGAAAAAACCCATTTCGCCTGCTCCAAACAAACCCCTGAACAACCCAACAAGGAATATGTGTGCGAAGTCTACCTGAGTAAGTTGATCCAAGATTGAAAAATATTTATGTATTTCTTATTTGAATTCACTATAAAACACTTGGCTAAATGAATTGCTTGAGGGTCAGTTTTTAATATTCTCTTTTGTAGTCTTTGCTAATGTTTAAGACAAAATAACATCTGCTGACTGCTGCTGTTTTACCAAAGATCATCCTCAAAAACTTTTCATTTTCAGTGATATCTAGCTACAGTTAATTCTGTGTTTGCACTAAAGTGCATTGCAAATTTAGAGAGATCATTGTTTTGTTACATAAAGCAACCATAAAACTCTTAAAGGTAACCATTATAGACTGCACACCAAAATGCTTTTGGTTCCTATTTGTGTCCTTGTTCTCAGCAAAGATGTTTTCAGAAAAATAATCAATATTAGGCCCTCTAGTCTCCACGTTCTAATTATCTAATTAGGTACAGAAATGTAACACAAACCACTAGGCTTTTTTTTTCCTTCACAGTACTTATTTCAGCTCTTCTCCCTAAGTAGGGTTATCTTGCTCCCTAAATTTTAATTTATTAAGTGTTCAACTGGAAACCAATCACCCTTGCAGTCAATTCCCAGATTAAAACATCTGCCTTTTCAATTCAGACAGCTTATAAATGAAGAAATACACAAGGGACACAGAATCATGTTCTCTGTCAGAATATAGAGGTGTTTAACTCAGGTGGTATTCCAGCACCAGTGAACTTGTTCTGAACTATGAATAAGCTTATTATCAAACTGGGCTATGGAAAACACAATTAGCATGCATTTCTTCAGCTCACTTCCTAAGTTTCTTGTGTTTCTTATCTTTATCAATTCTTTTTCCTATACTAAATGACCTTTTCAGAGGCTACTTGAGACTTATAATTCCTTCCACTGAGAGTATTTCCAAGCCTAAAATTTTCTTGAAGCATGTTTAATCTTGAACGTTACAGTTGTGGTTTTAGCGCTATCTGAAAAATTATATCTTAAAGTTCTGTGAAGATGAATTCTTAATAAATTATTCCTATTGACACCAGAAGGTTCTATCTTGAATGACTTCTTAATGTTTTGAATGACAACCAACAGTGCTTTAATATCCAGCAGTGTGAAAAAGGAAGAATATACAAATTGTGAGGTTTATCCTTAAAAGAATATTACCCTGAAGATGAAAAATTTTTTTCTTCACTTAAAATGGTTCTGCAATTGAGTTTAAAAATTGGGTTCTCAATTTAAGCTTCCTTTTTTTTTTAACAAATAAACATCAGAAACATGGAAACATCATAAACACAGATTGAATTAGCAAATAGATACTCCATTCTCTGACAGAAACAGGAGATTTTGAGTCACCTAGGAGTGTTTTCCACATATTTTTATTTTAGAAGCCAGCCAAATGTGTTTTATTTGGTATTACCTATGAGTAAGTATTGACAATAAGTAGCCAGGGTGTTGTAGAATCTCTGTGTGCCAACGTATTTCCTTTACAGTCCTGTTTCATAATGCTGGATGCAGCTAAGACAATGACATTGAGGTCCCATGCAATTTGACACTGAAACATTGCAAAATGTGATTTCATCCTATTAGAATATGAAAAAGAAGTTCACAGGATAGCTGTGCTACCCCTTCAAAAGATACTACTATACTGAAAATTCTGTACTTTGGATTAAAAGGCATATAGCATGGTGTCAAACCCTACTGTTACCTAATATTGAGCACCACAATGCTTTAACATACACAGAAGAGTGATTCTGCATGATAAATGTAAACCTGAGCATCTACAGATCTCAGTATTATGACTCAGCTAATACCAAACAGTAATAATATTGTGCTTTGTTGGTGTTCACTGGCAAGCATTACCTAAACCTCAATAACAAGCATTACCTAAACCTTTATTTTACAAAGATTTTGAGGATTGAAAATTTGTTATATTTCAATGAGAGTGAGTCTTCTACAAGTATTTCCAAAGAAAAAAAACCCTTAGCCATACAGAAAAAGATGAATCACCTAGAATAGCTCATAATATTTATGAGAGTCTTATAGAACTTGGATCATGGTCTCTGAGTTATATCTGTCCTCTGAACCAGCAACTCACCCATGGCTCTTTTACTGCCAGACTCTGAATTTTTATTTATTAATTAATTGAACGATTGATGAACGAATGATTAAAAAATGTGATATCTTATGATAAATAAGAGCCGATATAAAAATATATTTCTGCAATGTATAACATGGAAAAACATAATTTTTTATTTCATAAAGTCCCAAACTGAAATTGCCATATTTTCTCTGAGATGTGAAAATATATTTCAAACATAATAGTCCAATGCTCAAGTATGGGAGATAATATTTTTTTCTGACAGAAGAACATTAACATCTTCAAAATGGGAAGAACAGTGAAGAGTCCAAGAGAAGCAAAAAAAACATGTTTACTGAATAAAGTCCAGATAAATAAGATCTCGGGTATATTTCAGGACAGGCAGATTAAAAATATACAGCAATTGTAGGGCTTCGGTTATATGGCTCAGACATATGTCTATAGCTTGCAAAAATTTCAGAAGAAAAGTAAAGAGAGTCATATATTCAAATAAAAGAAATTTTCTTTTTATTTGGTATTCGAGGGAAGAGAAAAAATCATATTAATTCAATGGGGAAAAAAGCTTGCCAAAATTGATACCAATTGAAATACTGGAAACAGAAAAGAAGGAAATGCTCTGGAATGGAAATAGCATCAAAGGAAGTGCAATTGAAAAAAAAAAAAAAAGAAAATAGGAAAATTTAGTGACTACAAGAAAATGGACCAGGATTACATGAGATGAGGTGCAAAGGGACAAATGATGCCAAAACTAACGTCACAGATGTTGCAAAATCAAGATAAAAGATCAAGGAGGAAGACAGAACTTTGAGGGTTGGATAGGAGGGACATGGCATGTATACTGAAAAAAAGAAAAATTAATGACAAAAGTCAAAGGCATCAAAAGGCATGGGATGCTGGGAACTGCAGGGACATGGACCAAAGATTGCCCAAATGATTTCCATTGAAATTGCAAGATTTCGTTTCCGTTCCCGAAAGGAAAATTCGTTTCCTTTCGGGAAGAGAAATGAAATCTTGCGACGCAGAAAAGAAAGACTTACAAACGCTCTGGAAAGGAGATATGATCAAATGAAATGCGCCTGAAAAACAACCAAAAATCCCGAAAACTGGGAAATTTACTGACAACAAGAAAATGGCCTGGGACGAAATGTGGTGCAGTGCAAGGGACAAAACATGCCAAAACTAACCTCACAGATGTTGCCAAAGCAGGGAAAAAAAAAACAAGGAGGAAGACAAAACTTTGAGGGGGAGATATGAGAGCCATGGCATGGATACTGGGAAAAAAAAAAAAATTGCCTCACCTCATTTATTTTTGGGAAGGGAAATGAAATCTTGCGATTCCAATGGGAATCAATTGGGCAATCTTTGGACCAAGTCCAGTCCAGATGCAGTTCCCGGCATCCCATGCCTTTTGATGCCTTTGGCTTTGGTCATTAATTTTTTTTTTTTTTTCAGTATGCATGCCATGTCCCTCCTATCTAAGTTCAAAGTTCTGTCTTCATCCTAGATTTTTTTTCTCCTGCTTTGGCAATATCTGTGACATTAATTTTCCAATCTTTTGTCCTTTTGCACTGCACCTCATGTAGTACTGGTCCATTTTCTTGTAGTCACTTGATTTCCCAATTTATTTATTTTTTTGTTTTCTCTTTGACTGCTTTGTCAGTCATATCTTCCCATCACAATTCTGTCTTCCTCCTTGATGTTTTGCCCTGCTTTGGCAACATCTGTGAGGTTAGTTTTGGCATGTTTTTGTCTCTTGCACTGCACCTCATTTCGTCCCAGGCCATTTTCTTGGAGTCACTAAATTTCCCAATTTTCTGGATTTTTGGTTGATTTTCAGGTGCATTTCATTTGATCCTATTTCCTTTCCAGAGCCTTTGTGTGGATGGGTGGAATGCAGAAAATTAGAGATAGTGATGAAGGTAATCACACCCCAAAGGAGTTACAGCTGTGTTAATTATCAAGACTTAGGAACAGTCCTGCCCTTAATAGGCCACAGCTAGATCCAATTAGGATGGGTATTGTAAAAGAGTAGGTTGGCTGGTCCAGAAGTTGGATGGAGTGTGTTGGCTGTGCTGAGAAGAAGAAGTCAGTGCCTTGAGGAGCTGCCCATGAGAAATCACCAAGAAGGTACAAAACATTAGTATTAAAATGACAATAGTTTTGTAACTCTTTCTTTTCCATTCCAGAAAGGACATGACATCACTTTTTGGGAAGGGAAATGAAACATTGTAATTTCAATGGGAATCAAGGGGGCAATCTTTGGTCCATGACATTGAAGTTGCCAACATCCCATGACTTTGGATGCCTTTGGAGAATAATAATTTTTTTTCAGTGCCCATGTCATGTCACACCTATCTTCCTCTCAAAGTTCTGTCTTCCTCCTGGATTTTTTCTCCGAGTTTGCAACATCTCTGAGGTTAGTTTTGGCATGTTTTGTACCTTTGCATTGCATCTCATGTAGTGCTGGTCCATTTCCATGTAGTAACTACATTTCCCAATTTCTTTTGTTTAGTTTCCGTATCCAGGACATGTCATGGATATCTTCCCCTCAAAGATGAGTCTTCCAGCTTGATATTTTCTCCTGCTTCTGCAAAATATGTGAAGGTTGTATTGGCATGTTTGCCATTGTTATATTGCAAATAATTTTAGCTCAGACCATTATATAGGAGACATTACTGTCCCAATTTTCAGGATAATTGGAGTTATTTAAGATATTTCATTTGATCATATCTCCTTTCCAGAGTGTTTGTAAGCCTTTCTTTTCAGGGTCGCAAGATTTCGTTTCCCTTCCCGAAAGAAAATCTTGCGATTTCAATGGCAATCAATTGGGCAATCTTTGGAGCAAGTCCCAGCGCTTGAAAGCATCCCATGTCTTTGGATGGCTTTGAGTTTGGTGAAGAGTTATTTTTCTTTTTCCCCTGTATCCATGCCATGGCTCTCATACTTCCCCTCGGAGTTGTGCCTCCCTCCTCTTCTTTTTGCCCTGCTTTAGCTGCATCTGTGAGCTTAGTTTTGGCATCTTTTGGTCCTTTGCACAATACTTCGTGTCATCCTGGCCGATTTTCTTGCAGTTGCTAAATTTGCAAATTTTCTTTTTCTTTTTTTTCCCCTGTATCCATGCCATGGCTCTCATACTTCCCCTCGGAGTTGTGTCTCCCTCCTCGACTTTTTGCCCTGCCTTTGCATCATCTGTGAGCTTAGTTTTGGCATCTTTTGGTCCTAGCACTGCACCACATTTCCTCCCACACCATTTCCTTGAAGTCCCTAAATGTCCCAATTTTCTGGTTTTTGTGATTTTTTTCTCAGCTGCATTTCGTTTGATCAAATCTCCTTTCCAGAGCGTTTGTAAGCCTTTCTTTTCAGGGTCGCAAGATTTCAATGGTAATCAATTGGGTAATCTTTGGAGCAAGTCCCAGCGCTTGAAAGCATCCCATGCCTTTGGATGGCTTTGAGTTTGGTGAAGAGTTTTTTTTCTTTTTCCCCTGTATCCATGCCATGGCTCTCATACTTCCCCTCCGAGTTGTGTCTCCCTCCTCTTCCTTTTGCCCTGCATTTGCAGCATCTGTGAACTTAGTTTTGGCATCTTTTGGTCCTTTGCCCTATACTTCATGTAATCCTGGCCCATTTTCTTGCAGTTTCTAAATTTACGAATTTTGTTTTTTTTTTTTCTTTCTTCAGAAACCATGCCTTGCCTTTCATATGTTCCCCTCCAAGTTGTGTCTCCTTCCTAGACTTTTTGCCCTGCCTTTGCATCATCTGTGAGCTTAGTTTTGGCATCTTTTGGTCCTTTGCACGATACTTCGTGTCATCCTGGCCCATTTTATTGCAGTCGCTAAATTTGCAAATTTTCTGTTTTTTTTTTTTCCTCAGAAACCATGCCTTGCCTTTCATATGTTCCCCTCCAAGTTCTGTCTCCCTCCTCAACTTTTTGCCCTGCCTTTGCAGCATCTGTGAGCTTAGTTTTGGCCTCTTTTGGTCCTCTGCACTGCACCACATTTCCTCCCACACCATTTCCTTGAAGTCCCTAAATGTCCCAATTTTCTGGTTTTTGTGATTTTTTTCTCAGCTGCATTTTGTTTGATCATATCTCCTTTCCAGAGCGTTTGTAAGCCTTTCTTTTCAGGGTCGCAAGATTTCGTTTCCCTTCCCGAAAGGAAATGAAATTTCCTTTCGGGAAGGGAAACGAAATCTTGCGATTTCAATGGTAATCAATTGGGCAATCTTTGGAGCAAGTCCCAGCGCTTGAAAGCATCCCATGCCTTTGGATGGCTTTGAGTTTGGTGAAGAGTTTTTTTTTCTTTTTCCCTGTATCCATGCCATGGCTCTCATACTTCCCCTCTAAGTTGTGTCTCCCTCCTCGACTTTTTCCTCTGCCTTTGCAGCATCTGTGAGCTTAGTTTTGGCATCTTTTGGTCCTTTGCACTATACTTCGTGTCATCCTGGCCCATTGTCTTGCAGTCTCTAAATTCGCAAATTTTCTTTTTTTCTTTATCCCTGTATCCATGCCTTGCCTTTCATATGTTCCCCTCCAAGTTCTGTCTCCCTCCTCAACTTTTTGCCCTGCCTTTGCAGCATCTGTGAGCTTAGTTTTGGCCTCTTTTGGTCCTCTGCACTGCACCACATTTCCTCCCACACCATTTCCTTGAAGTCCCTAAATGTCCCAATTTTCTGGTTTTTGTGATTTTTTTCTCAGCTGCATTTTGTTTGATCATATCTCCTTTCCAGAGCGTTTGTAAGCCTTTCTTTTCAGGGTCGCAAGATTTCGTTTCCCTTCCCGAAAGGAAATGAAATTTCCTTTCGGGAAGGGAAACGAAATCTTGCGATTTCAATGGTAATCAATTGGGCAATCTTTGGAGCAAGTCCCAGCGCTTGAAAGCATCCCATGCCTTTGGATGGCTTTGAGTTTGGTGAAGAGATTTTTTTCTTTTTCCCTGTATCCATGCCATGGCTCTCATGTTTCCCCTCTGAGTTGTGTCTCCCTCCTCGACTTTTTCCTCTGCCTTTGCAGCATCTGTGAGCTTAGTTTTGGCATCTTTTGGTCCTTCGCACTGCACCACATTTCCTCCCACACCATTTCCTTGAAGTCCCTAAATGTCCCAATTTTCTGGTTTTTGTGATTTTTTTCTCAGCTGCATTTCGTTTGATCATATCTCCTTTCCAGAGCGTTTGTAAGCCTTTCTTTTCAGGGTCGCAAGATTTCGTTGGTAATCAATTGGGCAAACTTTGGATCAAGTCCCAGCGCTTGAAAGCATCCCATGCCTTTGGATGGCTTTGAGTTTGGTGAAGAGTTTTTTTTTCTTTTTCCCCTGTATCCATGCCATGGCTCTCATACTTCCCCTCTGAGTTGTGTCTCCCTCCTCGACTTTTTCCTCTGCCTTTGCATCATCTGTGAGCTTAGTTTTGGCATCTTTTGGTCCTTTGCACTCTACTTCGTGTCATCCTGGCCCATTTTCTTGCAGTCGCTAAATTTGCAAATTTTCTTTGTTTCTTTATCCCTGTATCCATGCATTGCCTTTCATATGTTCCCCTCCAAGTTCTGTCTCCCTCCTCTTCTTTTTGCCCTGCCTTTGAAGCATCTGTGAGCTTAGTTTTGGCATCTTTTGGTCCTTCGCACTGCACCACATTTCCTCCCACACCATTTCCTTGAAGTCCCTAAATGTCCCAATTTTCTGGTTTTTGTGACTTTTTTCTCAGCTGCATTTCGTTTGATCATATCTCCTTTCCAGAGCATTTGTAAGCCTTTCTATTCAGGGTCGCAAGATTTCGTTTCCCTTCCCGAAAGGAAATTTCATTTCCTTTCGGGAAGGGAAACGAAATCTTGCGATTTCAATGGTAATCAATTGGGCAATCTTTGGAGCAAGTCCCAGCGCTTGAAAGCATCCCATGCCTTTGCATGGCTTTGAGTTTTGTGAAGAGATTTTTTTCTTTTTCCCTGTATCCATGCCATATCTCTCATACTTCCCCTCTGAGTTGTGTCTCCCTCCTCTTCTTTTTGCCCTGCCATTGCAGCATCTGTGAGCTTAGTTTTGGCATCTTTTGGTCCTTTGCACGATACTTCGTGTCATCCTGGCCCATTTTCTTGCAGTCGCTAAATTTGAAAATTTTCTGTTGTTTTTTTTTCCTCAGAAACCATGCCTTTCCTTTCATATGTTCCCCTCCAAGTTCTGTCTCCCTCCTCTTCTTTTTGCCCTGCCGTTGCAGCATCTGTGAGCTTAGTTTTGGCATCTTTTGGTCCTTCGCACTGCACCACATTTCCTCCCACACCATTTCCTTGAAGTCCCTAAATGTCCCAATTTTCTGGTTTTTGTGACTTTTTTCTCAGCTGCATTTCGTTTGATCAAATCTCCTTTCCAGAGCGTTTGTAAGCCTTTCTTTTCAGGGTCGCAAGATTTCAATGGTAATCAATTGGGTAATCTTTGGAGCAAGTCCCAGCGCTTGAAAGCATCCCATGCCTTTGGATGGCTTTGAGTTTAGTGAAGAGTTTTTTTTCTTTTTCCCCTGTATCCATGCCATGGCTCTCATACTTCCCCTCCGAGTTGTGTCTCCCTCCTCTTCCTTTTGCCCTGCATTTGCAGCATCTGTGAACTTAGTTTTGGCATCTTTTGGTCCTTTGCCCTATACTTCATGTAATCCTGGCCCATTTTCTTGCAGTTTCTAAATTTACGATTTTTTTTTTTTTTTTTTCTTTCTTCAGAAACCATGCCTTGCCTTTCATATGTTCCCCTCCAAGTTGTGTCTCCTTCCTAGACTTTTTGCCCTGCCTTTGCATCATCTGTGAGCTTAGTTTTGGCATCTTTTGGTCCTTTGCACTATACTTGGTGTAATCCTGGCCCATTTTATTGCAGTCGCTAAATTTGCAAATTTTCTGTTTTTTTTTTTTCCTCAGAAACCATGCCTTGCCTTTCATATGTTCCCCTCCAAGTTCTGTCTCCCTCCTCTTCTTTTTGCCCTGCCGTTGCAGCATCTGTGAGCTTAGTTTTGGCATCTTTTGGTCCTCCGCACTGCACCACATTTCCTCCCACACCATTTCCTTGAAGTCCCTAAATGTCCCAATTTTCTGGTTTTTGTGATTTTTTTCTCAGCTGCATTTCGTTTGATCATATCTCCTTTCCAGAGCGTTTGTAAGCCTTTCTTTTCAGGGTCGCAAGATTTCGTTTCCCTTCCCGAAAGGAAATGAAATTTCCTTTCGGGTAGGGAAACGAAATCTTGCGATTTCAATGGTAATCAATTGGGCAATCTTTGGAGCAAGTCCCAGCGCTTGAAAGCATCCCATGCCTTTGGATGGCTTTGAGTTTGGTGAAGAGGTTTTTTTCTTTTTCCCCTGTATCCATACCATGGTTCTCATACTTCCCCTCGGAGTTGTGTCTCCCTCCTCTTCTTTTTGCCCTGCCATTGCAGCATCTGTGAGCTTAGTTTTGGCATCTTTTGGTCCTTTGCACTATACTTCGTGTCATCCTGGCCCATTTTCTTGCAGTCGCTAAATTTGCAAATTTTCTTTTTTTTTTTTCCTCAGAAACCATGCCTTTCCTTTCATATGTTCCCCTCCAAGTTGTGTCTCCCTCCTCAACTTTTTGCCCTGCCTTTGAAGCATCTGTGAGCTTAGTTTTGGCATCTTTTGGTCCTCGCACTGCACCACATTTCCTCCCACACCATTTCCTTGAAGTCCCTAAATGTCCCAATTTTCTGGTTTTTGTGATTTTTTTCTCAGCTGCATTTCGTTTGATCATATCTCCTTTCCAGAGCGTTTGTAAGCCTTTCTTTTCAGGGTCGCAAGATTTCGTTTCCCTTCCCGAAAGGAAATGAAATTTCCTTTCGGGAAGGGAAACGAAATCTTGCGATTTCAATGGTAATCAATTGGGCAATCTTTGGAGCAAGTCCCAGCGCTTGAAAGCATCCCATGCCTTTGGATGGCTTTGAGTTTGGTGAAGAGGTTTTTTTCTTTTTCCCTGTATCCATGCCATATCTCTCATACTTCCCCTGTGAGTTGTGTCTCCCTCCTCGACTTTTTCCTCTGCCTTTGCATCATCTGTGAGCTTAGTTTTGGCATCTTTTGGTCCTTTGCACTATACTTCGTGTCATCCTGGCCCATTTTCTTGCAGTCGCTAAATTTGCAAATTTTCTGTTTTTTTTTTTTTCCTCAGAAACCATGCCTTGCCTTTCATATGTTCCCCTCCAAGTTGTCTCCCTCCTCTTCTTTTTGCCCTACCGTTGCAGCATCTGTGAGCTTAGTTTTGGCATCTTTTGGTCCTCCGCACTGCACCACATTTCCTCCCACACCATTTCCTTGAAGTCCCTAAATGTCCCAATTTTCTGGTTTTTGTGATTTTTTTCTCAGCTGCATTTCATTTGATCATATCTCCTTTCCAGAGCGTTTGTAAGCCTTTCTTTTCAGGGTCGCAAGATTTCGTTTCCCTTCCCGAAAGGAAATGAAATTTCCTTTCGGGAAGGGAAACGAAATCTTGCGATTTCAATGGTAATCAATTGGGCAATCTTTGGAGCAAGTAATGGCGCTTGAAAGCATCCCATGCCTTTGGATGGCTTTGAGTTTGGTGAAGAGGTTTTTTTCTTTTTCCCCTGTATCCATACCATGGTTCTCATACTTCCCCTCGGAGTTGTGTCTCCCTCCTCTTCTTTTTGCCCTGCCATTGCAGCATCTGTGAGCTTAGTTTTGGCATCTTTTGGTCCTTTGCACTATACTTTGTGTAATCCTGGCCCATTTTCTTGCAGTCGCTAAATTTGCAAATTTTCTGGTTTTTTTTTTCCCTCAGAAACCATGCCTTGCCTTTCATATGTTCCCCTCCAAGTTGTGTCTCCGTCCTCAACTTTTTGCCCTGCCTTTGAAGCATCTGTGAGCTTAGTTTTGGCATCTTTTGGTCCTCCGCACTGCACCACATTTCCTCCCACACCATTTCCTTGAAGTCCCTAAATGTCCCAATTTTCTGGTTTTTGTGATTTTTTTCTCAGCTGCATTTCGTTTGATCATATCTCCTTTCCAGAGCGTTTGTAAGCCATTCTTTTCAGGGTCGCAAGATTTCGTTTCCCTTCCCGAAAGGAAATGAAATTTCCTTTCGGGAAGGGAAACGAAATCTTGCGATTTCAATGGTAATCAATTGGGCAATCTTTGGAGCAAGTCCCAGCGCTTGAAAGCATCCCATGCCTTTGGATGGCTTTGAGTTTGGTGAAGAGATTTTTTTCTTTTTCCCTGTATCCATGCCATATCTCTCATACTTCCCCTGTGAGTTGTGTCTCCCTCCTCGACTTTTTCCTCTGCCTTTGCATCATCTGTGAGCTTAGTTTTGGCATCTTTTGGTCCTTTGCACTATACTTCGTGTCATCCTGGCCCATTTTCTTGCAGTCGCTAAAGTTGCAAATTTTCTGTTGTTTTTTTTTTTTCCTCAGAAACCATGCCTTGCCTTTCATATGTTCCCCTCCAAGTTCTGTCTCCCTCCTCTTCTTTTTGCCCTGCCGTTGCAGCATCTGTGAGCTTAGTTTTGGCATCTTTTGGTCCTCCGCACTGCACCACATTTCCTCCCACACCATTTCCTTGAAGTCCCTAAATGTCCCAATTTTCTGGTTTTTGTGATTTTTTTCTCAGCTGCATTTCGTTTGATCATATCTCCTTTCCAGAGCGTTTGTAAGCCTTTCTTTTCAGGGTCGCAAGATTTCGTTTCCCTTCCCGAAAGGAAATGAAATTTCCTTTCGGGAAGGGAAACGAAATCTTGCGAATTCAATGGTAATCAATTGGGCAATCTTTGGAGCAAGTCCCAGCGCTTGAAAGCATCCCATGCCTTTGGATGGCTTTGAGTTTGGTGAAGAGGTTTTTTTCTTTTTCCCCTGTATCCATACCATGGTTCTCATACTTCCCCTCGGAGTTGTGTCTCCCTCCTCTTCTTTTTGCCCTGCCATTGCAGCATCTGTGAGCTTAGTTTTGGCATCTTTTGGTCCTTTGCACTATACTTTGTGTAATCCTGGCCCATTTTCTTGCAGTCGCTAAATTTGCAAATTTTCTGGTTTTTTTTTTTCCCTCAGAAACCATGCCTTGCCTTTCATATGTTCCCCTCCAAGTTGTGTCTTCCTCCTCAACTTTTTGCCCTGCCTTTGAAGCATCTGTGAGCTTAGTTTTGGCATCTTTTGGTCCTTCGCACTGCACCACATTTCCTCCCACACCATTTCCTTGAAGTCCCTAAATGTCCCAATTTTCTGGTTTTTTGTGATTTTTTTCTCAGCTGCATTTCGTTTGATCATATCTCCTTTCCAGAGCGTTTGTAAGCCTTTCTTTTCAGGGTCGCAAGATTTCGTTTCCCTTCCCGAAAGGAAATGAAATTTCCTTTCGGGAAGGGAAACGAAATCTTGCGATTTCAATGGTAATCAATTGGGCAATCTTTGGAGCAAGTCCCAGCGCTTGAAAGCATCCCATGCCTTTGGATGGCTTTGAGTTTGGTGAAGAGGTTTTTTTCTTTTTCCCCTGTATCCATACCATGGTTCTCATACTTCCCCTCGGAGTTGTGTCTCCCTCCTCTTCTTTTTGCCCTGCCATTGCAGCATCTGTGAGCTTAGTTTTGGCATCTTTTGGTCCTTTGCACTATACTTCGTGTCATCCTGGCCCATTGTCTTGCAGTCGCTAAATTTGCAAATTTTCTTTTTTTTTTTTCCTCAGAAACCATGCCTTTCCTTTCATATGTTCCCCTCCAAGTTGTGTCTCCCTCCTCAACTTTTTGCCCTGCCTTTGAAGCATCTGTGAGCTTAGTTTTGGCATCTTTTGGTCCTTCGCACTGCACCACATTTCCTCCCACACCATTTCCTTGAAGTCCCTAAAAGTCCCAATTTTCTGGTTTTTTGTGATTTTTTTCTCAGCTGCATTTCGTTTGATCATATCTCCTTTCCAGAGCGTTTGTAAGCCTTTCTTTTCAAAGTCGCAAGATTTCGTTTCCCTTCCCGAAAGGAAATGAAATTTCCTTTCGGGAAGGGAAACGAAATCTTGCGATTTCAATGGTAATCAATTGGGCAATCTTTGGAGCAAGTCCCAGCGCTTGAAAGCATCCCATGCCTTTGGATGGCTTTGAGTTTGGTGAAGAGATTTTTTTCTTTTTCCCTGTATCCATGCCATATCTCTCATACTTCCCCTGTGAGTTGTGTCTCCCTCCTCGACTTTTTCCTCTGCCTTTGCATCATCTGTGAGCTTAGTTTTGGCATCTTTTGGTCCTTTGCACTATACTTCATGTCATCCTGGCCCATTTTCTTGCAGTCGCTAAAGTTGCAAATTTTCTGGTTTTTTTTTTCCCTCAGAAACCATGCCTTGCCTTTCATATGTTCCCCTCCAAGTTCTGTCTCCCTCCTCTTCTTTTTGCCCTGCCGTTGCAGCATCTGTGAGCTTAGTTTTGGCATCTTTTGGTCCTCCGCACTGCACCACATTTCCTCCCACACCATTTCCTTGAAGTCCCTAAATGTCCCAATTTTCTGGTTTTTGTGATTTTTTTCTCAGCTGCATTTCGTTTGATCATATCTCCTTTCCAGAGCGTTTGTAAGCCTTTCTTTTCAGGGTCGCAAGATTTCGTTTCCCTTCCCGAAAGGAAATTTCATTTCCTTTCGGGAAGGGAAACGAAATCTTGCGATTTCAATGGTAATCAATTGGGCAATCTTTGGAGCAAGTCCCAGCGCTTGAAAGCATCCCATGCCTTTGGATGGCTTTGAGTTTGGTGAAGAGGTTTTTTTCTTTTTCCCCTGTATCCATACCATATCTCTCATACTTCCCCTCGGAGTTGTGTCTCCCTCCTCTTCTTTTTGCCCTGCCATTGCAGCATCTGTGAGCTTAGTTTTGGCATCTTTTGGTCCTTTGCACTATACTTCGTGTCATCCTGGCCCATTTTCTTGCAGTCGCTAAATTTGCAAATTTTCTGGTTTTTTTTTTTCCTCAGAAACCATGCCTTGCCTTTCATATGTTCCCCTCCAAGTTCTGTCTCCCTCCTCAACTTTTTGCCCTGCCGTTGCAGCATCTGTGAGCTTAGTTTTGGCATCTTTTGGTCCTTCGCACTGCACCACATTTCCTCCCACACCATTTCCTTGAAGTCCCTAAATGTCCCAATTTTCTGGTTTTTGTGATTTTTTTCTCAGCTGCATTTCGTTTGATCATATCTCCTTTCCAGAGCGTTTGTAAGCCTTTCTTTTCAGGGTCGCAAGATTTCGTTTCCCTTCCCGAAAGGAAATGAAATTTCCTTTCGGGAAGGGAAACGAAATCTTGCGATTTCAATGGTAATCAATTGGGCAATCTTTGGAGCAAGTCCCAGCGCTTGAAAGCATCCCATGCCTTTGGATGGCTTTGAGTTTGGTGAAGAGGTTTTTTTCTTTTTCCCCTGTATCCATACCATGGTTCTCATACTTCCCCTCGGAGTTGTGTCTCCCTCCTCTTCTTTTTGCCCTGCCATTGCAGCATCTGTGAGCTTAGTTTTGGCATCTTTTGGTCCTTTGCACTATACTTTGTGTAATCCTGGCCCATTTTCTTGCAGTCGCTAAATTTGCAAATTTTCTGGTTTTTTTTTTTCCCTCAGAAACCATGCCTTGCCTTTCATATGTTCCCCTCCAAGTTGTGTCTCCCTCCTCAACTTTTTGCCCTGCCTTTGAAGCATCTGTGAGCTTAGTTTTGGCATCTTTTGGTCCTTCGCACTGCACCACATTTCCTCCCACACCATTTCCTTGAAGTCCCTAAATGTCCCAATTTTCTGGTTTTTTGTGATTTTTTTCTCAGCTGCATTTCGTTTGATCATATCTCCTTTCCAGAGCGTTTGTAAGCCTTTCTTTTCAGGGTCGCAAGATTTCGTTTCCCTTCCCGAAAGGAAATGAAATTTCCTTTCGGGAAGGGAAACGAAATCTTGCGATTTCAATGGTAATCAATTGGGCAATCTTTGGAGCAAGTCCCAGCGCTTGAAAGCATCCCATGCCTTTGGATGGCTTTGAGTTTGGTGAAGAGATTTTTTTCTTTTTCCCTGTATCCATGCCATATCTCTCATACTTCCCCTCTGAGTTGTGTCTCCCTCCTCGACTTTTTCCTCTGCCTTTGCATCATCTGTGAGCTTAGTTTTGGCATCTTTTGGTCCTTTGCACTATACTTCGTGTCATCCTGGCCCATTTTCTTGCAGTCGCTAAAGTTGCAAATTTTCTGGTTTTTTTTTTTCCTCAGAAACCATGCCTTGCCTTTCATATGTTCCCCTCCAAGTTCTGTCTCCCTCCTCTTCCTTTTGCCCTGCCGTTGCAGCATCTGTGAGCTTAGTTTTGGCATCTTTTGGTCCTCCGCACTGCACCACATTTCCTCCCACACCATTTCCTTGAAGTCCCTAAATGTCCCAATTTTCTGGTTTTTGTGATTTTTTTCTCAGCTGCATTTCGTTTGATCATATCTCCTTTCCAGAGCGTTTGTAAGCCTTTCTTTTCAAAGTCGCAAGATTTCGTTTCCCTTCCCGAAAGGAAATGAAATTTCCTTTCGGGAAGGGAAACGAAATCTTGCGATTTCAATGGTAATCAATTGGGCAATCTTTGGAGCAAGTCCCAGCGCTTGAAAGCATCCCATGCCTTTGGATGGCTTTGAGTTTGGTGAAGAGATTTTTTTCTTTTTCCCTGTATCCATGCCATATCTCTCATACTTCCCCTGTGAGTTGTGTCTCCCTCCTCGACTTTTTCCTCTGCCTTTGCATCATCTGTGAGCTTAGTTTTGGCATCTTTTGGTCCTTTGCACTATACTTCATGTCATCCTGGCCCATTTTCTTGCAGTCGCTAAAGTTGCAAATTTTCTGGTTTTTTTTTTCCCTCAGAAACCATGCCTTGCCTTTCATATGTTCCCCTCCAAGTTCTGTCTCCCTCCTCTTCTTTTTGCCCTGCCGTTGCAGCATCTGTGAGCTTAGTTTTGGCATCTTTTGGTCCTCCGCACTGCACCACATTTCCTCCCACACCATTTCCTTGAAGTCCCTAAATGTCCCAATTTTCTGGTTTTTGTGATTTTTTTCTCAGCTGCATTTCGTTTGATCATATCTCCTTTCCAGAGCGTTTGTAAGCCTTTCTTTTCAGGGTCGCAAGATTTCGTTTCCCTTCCCGAAAGGAAATTTCATTTCCTTTCGGGAAGGGAAACGAAATCTTGCGATTTCAATGGTAATCAATTGGGCAATCTTTGGAGCAAGTCCCAGCGCTTGAAAGCATCCCATGCCTTTGGATGGCTTTGAGTTTGGTGAAGAGGTTTTTTTCTTTTTCCCCTGTATCCATACCATATCTCTCATACTTCCCCTCGGAGTTGTGTCTCCCTCCTCTTCTTTTTGCCCTGCCATTGCAGCATCTGTGAGCTTAGTTTTGGCATCTTTTGGTCCTTTGCACTATACTTCGTGTCATCCTGGCCCATTTTCTTGCAGTCGCTAAATTTGCAAATTTTCTGGTTTTTTTTTTTCCTCAGAAACCATGCCTTGCCTTTCATATGTTCCCCTCCAAGTTCTGTCTCCCTCCTCAACTTTTTGCCCTGCCGTTGCAGCATCTGTGAGCTTAGTTTTGGCATCTTTTGGTCCTTCGCACTGCACCACATTTCCTCCCACACCATTTCCTTGAAGTCCCTAAATGTCCCAATTTTCTGGTTTTTGTGATTTTTTTCTCAGCTGCATTTCGTTTGATCATATCTCCTTTCCAGAGCGTTTGTAAGCCTTTCTTTTCAGGGTCGCAAGATTTCGTTTCCCTTCCCGAAAGGAAATGAAATTTCCTTTCGGGAAGGGAAACGAAATCTTGCGATTTCAATGGTAATCAATTGGGCAATCTTTGGAGCAAGTCCCAGCGCTTGAAAGCATCCCATGCCTTTGGATGGCTTTGAGTTTGGTGAAGAGGTTTTTTTCTTTTTCCCCTGTATCCATACCATGGTTCTCATACTTCCCCTCGGAGTTGTGTCTCCCTCCTCTTCTTTTTGCCCTGCCATTGCAGCATCTGTGAGCTTAGTTTTGGCATCTTTTGGTCCTTTGCACTATACTTTGTGTAATCCTGGCCCATTTTCTTGCAGTCGCTAAATTTGCAAATTTTCTGGTTTTTTTTTTTCCCTCAGAAACCATGCCTTGCCTTTCATATGTTCCCCTCCAAGTTGTGTCTCCCTCCTCAACTTTTTGCCCTGCCTTTGAAGCATCTGTGAGCTTAGTTTTGGCATCTTTTGGTCCTTCGCACTGCACCACATTTCCTCCCACACCATTTCCTTGAAGTCCCTAAATGTCCCAATTTTCTGGTTTTTTGTGATTTTTTTCTCAGCTGCATTTCGTTTGATCATATCTCCTTTCCAGAGCGTTTGTAAGCCTTTCTTTTCAGGGTCGCAAGATTTCGTTTCCCTTCCCGAAAGGAAATGAAATTTCCTTTCGGGAAGGGAAACGAAATCTTGCGATTTCAATGGTAATCAATTGGGCAATCTTTGGAGCAAGTCCCAGCGCTTGAAAGCATCCCATGCCTTTGGATGGCTTTGAGTTTGGTGAAGAGATTTTTTTCTTTTTCCCTGTATCCATGCCATATCTCTCATACTTCCCCTCTGAGTTGTGTCTCCCTCCTCGACTTTTTCCTCTGCCTTTGCATCATCTGTGAGCTTAGTTTTGGCATCTTTTGGTCCTTTGCACTATACTTCGTGTCATCCTGGCCCATTTTCTTGCAGTCGCTAAAGTTGCAAATTTTCTGGTTTTTTTTTTTCCTCAGAAACCATGCCTTGCCTTTCATATGTTCCCCTCCAAGTTCTGTCTCCCTCCTCTTCCTTTTGCCCTGCCGTTGCAGCATCTGTGAGCTTAGTTTTGGCATCTTTTGGTCCTCCGCACTGCACCACATTTCCTCCCACACCATTTCCTTGAAGTCCCTAAATGTCCCAATTTTCTGGTTTTTGTGATTTTTTTCTCAGCTGCATTTCGTTTGATCATATCTCCTTTCCAGAGCGTTTGTAAGCCTTTCTTTTCAGGGTCGCAAGATTTCGTTTCCCTTCCCGAAAGGAAATGAAATTTCCTTTCGGGAAGGGAAACGAAATCTTGCGATTTCAATGGTAATCAATTGGGCAATCTTTGGAGCAAGTCCCAGCGCTTGAAAGCATCCCATGCCTTTGGATGGCTTTGAGTTTGGTGAAGAGGTTTTTTTCTTTTTCCCCTGTATCCATACCATGGTTCTCATACTTCCCCTCGGAGTTGTGTCTCCCTCCTCTTCTTTTTGCCCTGCCATTGCAGCATCTGTGAGCTTAGTTTTGGCATCTTTTGGTCCTTTGCACTATACTTTGTGTAATCCTGGCCCATTTTCTTGCAGTCGCTAAATTTGCAAATTTTCTGGTTTTTTTTTTTTCCCTCAGAAACCATGCCTTGCCTTTCATATGTTCCCCTCCAAGTTGTGTCTCCCTCCTCAACTTTTTGCCCTGCCTTTGAAGCATCTGTGAGCTTAGTTTTGGCATCTTTTGGTCCTTCGCACTGCACCACATTTCCTCCCACACCATTTCCTTGAAGTCCCTAAATGTCCCAATTTTCTGTTTTTTTGTGATTTTTTTCTCAGCTGCATTTCATTTGATCATATCTCCTTTCCAGAGCGTTTGTAAGCCTTTCTTTTCAGGGTCGCAAGATTTCGTTTCCCTTCCCGAAAGGAAATGAAATTTCCTTTCGGGAAGGGAAACGAAATCTTGCGATTTCAATGGTAATCAATTGGGCAATCTTTGGAGCAAGTCCCAGCGCTTGAAAGCATCCCATGCCTTTGGATGGCTTTGAGTTTGGTGAAGAGATTTTTTTCTTTTTCCCTGTATCCATGCCATATCTCTCATACTTCCCCTGTGAGCTGTGTCTCCCTCCTCGACTTTTTCCTCTGCCTTTGCATCATCTGTGAGCTTAGTTTTGGCATCTTTTGGTCCTTTGCACTATACTTTGTGTAATCCTGGCCCATTTTCTTGCAGTCGCTAAATTTGCAAATTTTCTGTTTTTTTTTTTTTCCTCAGAAACCATGCCTTGCCTTTCATATGTTCCCCTCCAAGTTCTGTCTCCCTCCTCTTCTTTTTGCCCTACCGTTGAAGCATCTGTGAGCTTAGTTTTGGCATCTTTTGGTCCTTCGCACTGCACCACATTTCCTCCCACACCATTTCCTTGAAGTCCCTAAATGTCCCAATTTTCTGGTTTTTGTGATTTTTTTCTCAGCTGCATTTCGTTTGATCATATCTCCTTTCCAGAGCGTTTGTAAGCCTTTCTTTTCAGGGTCGCAAGATTTCGTTTCCCTTCCCGAAAGGAAATGAAATTTCCTTTCGGGAAGGGAAACGAAATCTTGCGATTTCAATGGTAATCAATTGGGCAATCTTTGGAGCAAGTAATGGCGCTTGAAAGCATCCCATGCCTTTGGATGGCTTTGAGTTTGGTGAAGAGGTTTTTTTCTTTTTCCCCTGTATCCATACCATGGTTCTCATACTTCCCCTCGGAGTTGTGTCTCCCTCCTCTTCTTTTTGCCCTGCCATTGCAGCATCTGTGAGCTTAGTTTTGGCATCTTTTGGTCCTTTGCACTATACTTTGTGTAATCCTGGCCCATTTTCTTGCAGTCGCTAAATTTGCAAATTTTCTGGTTTTTTTTTTTCCCTCAGAAACCATGCCTTGCCTTTCATATGTTCCCCTCCAAGTTCTGTCTCCCTCCTCTTCTTTTTGCCCTGCCGTTGCAGCATCTGTGAGCTTAGTTTTGGCATCTTTTGGTCCTCCGCACTGCACCACATTTCCTCCCACACCATTTCCTTGAAGTCCCTAAATGTCCCAATTTTCTGGTTTTTGTGATTTTTTTCTCAGCTGCATTTTGTTTGATCATATCTCCTTTCCAGAGCGTTTGTAAGCCTTTCTTTTCAGGGTCGCAAGATTTCGTTTCCCTTCCCGAAAGGAAATGAAATTTCCTTTCGGGAAGGGAAACGAAATCTTGCGATTTCAATGGTAATCAATTGGGCAATCTTTGGAGCAAGTCCCAGCGCTTGAAAGCATCCCATGCCTTTGGATGGCTTTGAGTTTGGTGAAGAGGTTTTTTTCTTTTTCCCCTGTATCCATACCATGGTTCTCATACTTCCCCTCGGAGTTGTGTCTCCCTCCTCTTCTTTTTGCCCTGCCATTGCAGCATCTGTGAGCTTAGTTTTGGCATCTTTTGGTCCTTTGCACTATACTTTGTGTAATCCTGGCCCATTTTCTTGCAGTCGCTAAATTTGCAAATTTTCTGGTTTTTTTTTTTCCCTCAGAAACCATGCCTTGCCTTTCATATGTTCCCCTCCAAGTTGTGTCTCCCTCCTCAACTTTTTGCCCTGCCTTTGAAGCATCTGTGAGCTTAGTTTTGGCATCTTTTGGTCCTTCGCACTGCACCACATTTCCTCCCACACCATTTCCTTGAAGTCCCTAAATGTCCCAATTTTCTGTTTTTTTGTGATTTTTTTCTCAGCTGCATTTCGTTTGATCATATCTCCTTTCCAGAGCGTTTGTAAGCCTTTCTTTTCAGGGTCGCAAGATTTCGTTTCCCTTCCCGAAAGGAAATGAAATTTCCTTTCGGGAAGGGAAACGAAATCTTGCGATTTCAATGGTAATCAATTGGGCAATCTTTGGAGCAAGTCCCAGCGCTTGAAAGCATCCCATGCCTTTGGATGGCTTTGAGTTTGGTGAAGAGATTTTTTTCTTTTTCCCTGTATCCATGCCATATCTCTCATACTTCCCCTCTGAGTTGTGTCTCCCTCCTCGACTTTTTCCTCTGCCTTTGCATCATCTGTGAGCTTAGTTTTGGCATCTTTTGGTCCTTTGCACTATACTTCGTGTCATCCTGGCCCATTTTCTTGCAGTCGCTAAATTTGCAAATTTTCTGTTTTTTTTTTTTTCCCTCAGAAACCATGCCTTGCCTTTCATATGTTCCCCTCCAAGTTGTGTCTCCCTCCTCAACTTTTTGCCCTGCCTTTGAAGCATCTGTGAGCTTAGTTTTGGCATCTTTTGGTCCTCCGCACTGCACCACATTTCCTCCCACACCATTTCCTTGAAGTCCCTAAATGTCCCAATTTTCTGGTTTTTGTGATTTTTTTCTCAGCTGCATTTCGTTTGATCATATCTCCTTTCCAGAGTGTTTGTAAGCCTTTCTTTTCAGGGTCGCAAGATTTCGTTTCCCTTCCCGAAAGGAAATTTCATTTCCTTTCGGGAAGGGAAACGAAATCTTGCGATTTCAATGGTAATCAATTGGGCAATCTTTGGAGCAAGTCCCAGCGCTTGAAAGCATCCCATGCCTTTGGATGGCTTTGAGTTTGGTGAAGAGATTTTTTTCTTTTTCCCTGTATCCATGCCATATCTCTCATACTTCCCCTGTGAGCTGTGTCTCCCTCCTCGACTTTTTCCTCTGCCTTTGCATCATCTGTGAGCTTAGTTTTGGCATCTTTTGGTCCTTTGCACTATACTTTGTGTAATCCTGGCCCATTTTCCTGCAGTCGCTAAATTTGCAAATTTTCTGGTTTTTTTTTTTCCTCAGAAACCATGCCTTGCCTTTCATATGTTCCCCTCCAAGTTCTGTCTCCCTCCTCTTCTTTTTGCCCTAACGTTGCAGCATCTGCGAGCTTAGTTTTGGCATCTTTTGGTCCTTCGCACTGCACCACATTTCCTCCCACACCATTTCCTTGAAGTCCCTAAATGTCCCAATTTTCTGGTTTTTGTGATTTTTTTCTCAGCTGCATTTCGTTTGATCATATCTCCTTTCCAGAGCGTTTGTAAGCCTTTCTTTTCAGGGTCGCAAGATTTCGTTTCCCTTCCCGAAAGGAAATGAAATTTCCTTTCGGGTAGGGAAACGAAATCTTGCGATTTCAATGGTAATCAATTGGGCAATCTTTGGAGCAAGTCCCAGCGCTTGAAAGCATCCCATGCCT
Organism: Passer domesticus; assembly: GCF_036417665.1. NCBI lineage: Eukaryota > Metazoa > Chordata > Aves > Passeriformes > Passeridae > Passer > Passer domesticus. The sequence goes on along the minus strand of NC_087474.1, from coordinate 107,920,305 downwards.
TTGGATGGCTTTGAGTTTGGTGAAGTGGTTTTTTTCTTTTTCCCCTGTATCCATACCATGGTTCTCATACTTCCCCTCTGAGTTGTATCTCCCTCCTCGACTTTTTCCTCTGCCTTTGCAGCATCTGTGAGCTTAGTTTTGGCATCTTTTGGTCCTTTGCACTATACTTTGTGTAATCCTGGCCCATTTTCTTGCAGTCGCTAAATTTGCAAATTTTCTGGTTTTTTTTTTTCCCTCAGAAACCATGCCTTGCCTTTCATATGTTCCCCTCCAAGTTGTGTCTCCGTCCTCAACTTTTTGCCCTGCCTTTGAAGCATCTGTGAGCTTAGTTTTGGCATCTTTTGGTCCTTCGCACTGCACCACATTTCCTCCCACACCATTTCCTTAAAGTCCCTAAATGTCCCAATTTTCTGTTTTTTTGTGATTTTTTTCTCAGCTGCATTTCGTTTGATCATATCTCCTTTCCAGAGCGTTTGTAAGCCTTTCTTTTCAGGGTCGCAAGATTTCGTTTCCCTTCCCGAAAGGAAATGAAATTTCCTTTCGGGAAGGGAAACGAAATCTTGCGATTTCAATGGTAATCAATTGGGCAATCTTTGGAGCAACTCCCAGCGCTTGAAAGCATCCCATGCCTTTGGATGGCTTTGAGTTTGGTGAAGAGGTTTTTTTCTTTTTCCCCTGTATCCATACCATGGTTCTCATACTTCCGCTCGGAGTTGTGTCTCCCTCCTCTTCTTTTTGCTCTGCCATTGCAGCATCTGTGAGCTTAGTTTTGGCATCTTTTGGTCCTTTGCACTATACTTTGTGTAATCCTGGCCCATTTTCTTGCAGTCGCTAAATTTGCAAATTTTCTGTTTTTTTTTTTTTCCCTCAGAAACCATGCCTTGCCTTTCATATGTTCCCCTCCAAGTTGTGTCTCCCTCCTCAACTTTTTGCCCTGCCTTTGAAGCATCTGTGAGCTTAGTTTTGGCATCTTTTGGTCCTTCGCACTGCACCACATTTCCTCCCACACCATTTCCTTGAAGTCCCTAAATGTCCCAATTTTCTGGTTTTTGTGATTTTTTTCTCAGCTGCATTTCGTTTGATCATATCTCCTTTCCAGAGCGTTTGTAAGCCTTTCTTTTCAGGGTCGCAAGATTTCGTTTCCCTTCCCGAAAGGAAATGAAATTTCCTTTCGGGAAGGGAAACGAAATCTTGCGATTTCAATGGTAATCAATTGGGCAATCTTTGGAGCAAGTCCCAGCGCTTGAAAGCATCCCATGCCTTTGGATGGCTTTGAGTTTGGTGAAGAGATTTTTTTCTTTTTCCCTGTATCCATGCCATATCTCTCATACTTCCCCTCTGAGTTGTGTCTCCCTCCTCTTCTTTTTGCCCTGCCATTGCAGCATCTGTGAGCTTAGTTTTGGCATCTTTTGGTCCTTTGCACTATACTTCGTGTCATCCTGGCCCATTTTCTTGCAGTCGCTAAATTTGCAAATTTTCTGGTTTTTTTTTTTCCCTCAGAAACCATGCCTTGCCTTTCATATGTTCCCCTCCAAGTTGTGTCTCCGTCCTCAACTTTTTGCCCTGCCTTTGAAGCATCTGTGAGCTTAGTTTTGGCATCTTTTGGTCCTCGCACTGCACCACATTTCCTCCCACACCATTTCCTTGAAGTCCCTAAATGTCCCAATTTTCTGTTTTTTTGTGATTTTTTTCTCAGCTGCATTTCGTTTGATCATATCTCCTTTCCAGAGCGTTTGTAAGCCTTTCTTTTCAGGGTCGCAAGATTTCGTTTCCCTTCCCGAAAGGAAATGAAATTTCCTTTCGGGAAGGGAAACGAAATCTTGCGATTTCAATGGTAATCAATTGGGCAATCTTTGGAGCAAGTCCCAGCGCTTGAAAGCATCCCATGCCTTTGGATGGCTTTGAGTTTGGTGAAGAGATTTTTTTCTTTTTCCCTGTATCCATGCCATATCTCTCATACTTCCCCTCTGAGTTGTGTCTCCCTCCTCGACTTTTTCCTCTGCCTTTGCATCATCTGTGAGCTTAGTTTTGGCATCTTTTGGTCCTTTGCACTATACTTCGTGTCATCCTGGCCCATTTTCTTGCAGTCGCTAAATTTGCAAATTTTCTGGTTTTTTTTTTTCCCTCAGAAACCATGCCTTGCCTTTCATATGTTCCCCTCCAAGTTGTGTCTCCCTCCTCAACTTTTTGCCCTGCCTTTGAAGCATCTGTGAGCTTAGTTTTGGCATCTTTTGGTCCTCCGCACTGCACCACATTTCCTCCCACACCATTTCCTTGAAGTCCCTAAATGTCCCAATTTTCTGGTTTTTGTGATTTTTTTCTCAGCTGCATTTCGTTTGATCATATCTCCTTTCCAGAGCGTTTGTAAGCCTTTCTTTTCAGGGTCGCAAGATTCCGTTTCCCTTCCCGAAAGGAAATGAAATTTCCTTTCGGGAAGGGAAACGAAATCTTGCAATTTCAATGGTAATCAATTGGGCAATCTTTGGAGCAAGTCCCAGCGCTTGAAAGCATCCCATGCCTTTGGATGGCTTTGAGTTTGGTGAAGAGATTTTTTTCTTTTTCCCTGTATCCATGCCATATCTCTCGTACTTCCCCTCTGAGTTGTGTTTCCCTCCTCTTCTTTTTGCCCTGCCTTTGCAGCATCTGTGAGCTTAGTTTTGGCATCTTTTGGTCCTTTGCACTATACTTCGTGTCATCCTGGTCCATTTTCTTGCAGTCGCTAAATTTGCAAATTTTCTGGTTTTTTTTTTTTCCTCAGAAACCATGCCTTGCCTTTCATATGTTCCCCTCCAAGTTCTGTCTCCCTCCTCTTCTTTTTGCCCTACCGTTGCAGCATCTGTGAGCTTAGTTTTGGCATCTTTTGGTCCTCCGCACTGCACCACATTTCCTCCCACACCATTTCCTTGAAGTTCCTAAATGTCCCAATTTTCTGGTTTTTGTGATTTTTTTCTCAGCTGCATTTCGTTTGATCATATCTCCTTTCCAGAGCGTTTGTAAGCCTTTCTTTTCAGGGTCGCAAGATTTCGTTGATAATCAATTGGGCAAACTTTGGATCAAGTCCCAGCGCTTGAAAGCATCCTATGCCTTTGGATGGCTTTGAGTTTGGTGAAGAGTTTTTTTTTCTTTTTCCCCTGTATCCATGCCATGGCTCTCATACTTCCCCTGTGAGTTGTGTCTCCCTCCTCGACTTTTTCCTCTGCCTTTGCATCATCTGTGAGCTTAGTTTTGGCATCTTTTGGTCCTTTGCACTATACTTCGTGTCATCCTGGCCCATTTTCTTGCAGTCGCTAAATTTGCAAATTTTCTTTTTTTCTTTATCCCTGTATCCATGCCTTGCCTTTCATATGTTCCCCTCCAAGTTCTGTCTCCGTCCTCTTCTTTTTGCCCTGCCGTTGCAGCATCTGTGAGCTTAGTTTTGGCATCTTTTGGTCCTCCGCACTGCACCACGTTTCCTCCCACACCATTTCCTTGAAGTCCCTAAATGTCCCAATTTTCTGGTTTTTGTGATTTTTTTCTCAGCTGCATTTCGTTTGATCATATCTCCTTTCCAGAGCGTTTGTAAGCCTTTCTTTTCAGGGTCGCAAGATTTCGTTTCCCTTCCCGAAAGGAAATGAAATTTCCTTTCGGGAAGGGAAACGAAATCTTGCGATTTCATTGGTAATCAATTGGGCAATCTTTGGAGCAAGTAATGGCGCTTGAAAGCATCCCATGCCTTTGGATGGCTTTGAGTTTGGTGAAGAGGTTTTTTTCTTTTTCCCCTGTATCCATACCATGGTTCTCATACTTCCCCTCGGAGTTGTGTCTCCCTCCTCTTCTTTTTGCCCTGCCATTGCAGCATCTGTGAGCTTAGTTTTGGCATCTTTTGGTCCTTTGCACTATACTTTGTGTAATCCTGGCCCATTTTCTTGCAGTCGCTAAATTTGCAAATTTTCTGGTTTTTTTTTTCCCTCAGAAACCATGCCTTGCCTTTCATATGTTCCCCTCCAAGTTGTGTCTCCCTCCTGAACTTTTTGCCCTGCCTTTGAAGCATCTGTGAGGTTAGTTTTGGCATCTTTTGGTCCTCGCACTGCACCACATTTCCTCCCACACCATTTCCTTGAAGTCCCTAAATGTCCCAATTTTCTGGTTTTTTGTGATTTTTTTCTCAGCTGCATTTCGTTTGATCATATCTCCTTTCCAGAGCGTTTGTAAGCCTTTCTTTTCAGGGTCGCAAGATTTCGTTTCCCTTCCCGAAAGGAAATTTCATTTCCTTTCGGGTAGGGAAACGAAATCTTGCGATTTCAATGGTAATCAATTGGGCAATCTTTGGAGCAAGTCCCAGCGCTTGAAAGCATCCCATGCCTTTGGATGGCTTTGAGTTTGGTGAAGAGGTTTTTTTCTTTTTCCCCTGTATACATACCATGGTTCTCATACTTCCCCTCTGAGTTGTGTCTCCCTCCTCGACTTTTTCCTCTGCCTTTGCAGCATCTGTGAGCTTAGTTTTGGCATCTTTTGGTCCTTTGCACTATACTTTGTGTAATCCTGGCCCATTTTCTTGCAGTCGCTAAATTTGCAAATTTTCTGGTTGTTTTTTTTTTCTTCAGAAACCATGCCTTGCCTTTCATATGTTCCCCTCCAAGTTGTGTCTCCGTCCTCTTCTTTTTGCCCTGCCGTTGCAGCATCTGTGAGCTTAGTTTTGGCATCTTTTGGTCCTCCGCACTGCACCACATTTCCTCCCACACCATTTCCTTGAAGTCCCTAAATGTCCCAATTTTCTGGTTTTTGTGATTTTTTTCTCAGCTGCATTTCGTTTGATCATATCTCCTTTCCAGAGCGTTTGTAAGCCTTTCTTTTCAGGGTCGCAAGATTTCGTTTCCCTTCCCGAAAGGAAATTTCATTTCCTTTCGGGAAGGGAAACGAAATCTTGCGATTTCAATGGTAATCAATTGGGCAATCTTTGGAGCAAGTCCCAGCGCTTGAAAGCATCCCATGCCTTTGGATGGCTTTGAGTTTGGTGAAGAGGTTTTTTTCTTTTTCCCCTGTATCCATACCATGGTTCTCATACTTCCCCTCGGAGTTGTGTCTCCCTCCTCGACTTTTTCCTCTGCCTTTGCATCATCTGTGAGCTTAGTTTTGGCATCTTTTGGTCCTTTGCACTATACTTCGTGTCATCCTGGCCCATTTTCTTGCAGTCGCTAAATTTGCAAATTTTCTGGTTTTTTTTTTTCCTCAGAAACCATGCCTTGCCTTTCATATGTTCCCCTCCAAGTTCTGTCTCCCTCCTCTTCTTTTTGCCCTGCCGTTGCAGCATCTGTGAGCTTAGTTTTGGCATCTTTTGGTCCTCCGCACTGCACCACATTTCCTCCCACACCATTTCCTTGAAGTCCCTAAATGTCCCAATTTTCTGGTTTTTTGTGATTTTTTTCTCAGCTGCATTTCGTTTGATCATATCTCCTTTCCAGAGCGTTTGTAAGCCTTTCTTTTCAGGGTCGCAAGATTTCGTTTCCCTTCCCGAAAGGAAATGAAATTTCCTTTCGGGAAGGGAAACGAAATCTTGCGATTTCAATGGTAATGAATTGGGCAATCTTTGGAGCAAGTCCCAGCGCTTGAAAGCATCCCATGCCTTTGGATGGCTTTGAGTTTGGTGAAGAGATTTTTTTCTTTTTCCCTGTATCCATGCCATATCTCTCATACTTCCCCTCTGAGTTGTGTCTCCCTCCTCTTCTTTTTGCCCTGCCATTGCAGCATCTGTGAGCTTAGTTTTGGCATCTTTTGGTCCTTTGCACTATACTTCGTGTCATCCTGGCCCATTTTCTTGCAGTCGCTAAATTTGCAAATTTTCTGTTTTTTTTTTTTCCTCAGAAACCATGCCTTGCCTTTCATATGTTCCCCTCCAAGTTCTGTCTCCCTCCTCTTCTTTTTGCCCTACCGTTGCAGCATCTGTGAGCTTAGTTTTGGCATCTTTTGGTCCTTCGCACTGCACCACATTTCCTCCCACACCATTTCCTTGAAGTCCCTAAATGTCCCAATTTTCTGGTTTTTGTGATTTTTTTCTCAGCTGCATTTCGTTTGATCATATCTCCTTTCCAGAGCGTTTGTAAGCCTTTCTTTTCAGGGTCGCAAGATTTCGTTTCCCTTCCCGAAAGGAAATGAAATTTCCTTTCGGGAAGGGAAACGAAATCTTGCGATTTCAATGGTAATCAATTGGGCAATCTTTGGAGCAAGTCCCAGCGCTTGAAAGCATCCCATGCCTTTGGATGGCTTTGAGTTTGGTGAAGAGGTTTTTTTCTTTTTCCCCTGTATCCATACCATGGTTCTCATACTTCCCCTCGGAGTTGTGTCTCCCTCCTCTTCTTTTTGCCCTGCCATTGCAGCATCTGTGAGCTTAGTTTTGGCATCTTTTGGTCCTTTGCACTATACTTCGTGTAATCCTGGCCCATTTTCTTGCAGTCGCTAAATTTGCAAATTTTCTGGTTTTTTTTTTTCCTCAGAAACCATGCCTTGCCTTTCATATGTTCCCCTCCAAGTTCTGTCTCCCTCCTCTTCTTTTTGCCCTACCGTTGCAGCATCTGTGAGCTTAGTTTTGGCATCTTTTGGTCCTTCGCACTGCACCACATTTCCTCCCACACCATTTCCTTGAAGTCCCTAAATGTCCCAATTTTCTGGTTTTTGTGATTTTTTTCTCAGCTGCATTTCGTTTGATCATATCTCCTTTCCAGAGCGTTTGTAAGCCTTTCTTTTCAGGGTCGCAAGATTTCGTTTCCCTTCCCGAAAGGAAATGAAATTTCCTTTCGGGAAGGGAAACGAAATCTTGCGATTTCAATGGTAATCAATTGGGCAATCTTTGGAGCAAGTAATGGCGCTTGAAAGCATCCCATGCCTTTGGATGGCTTTGAGTTTGGTGAAGAGGTTTTTTTCTTTTTCCCCTGTATCCATACCATGGTTCTCATACTTCCCCTCTGAGTTGTGTCTCCCTCCTCTTCTTTTTGCCCTGCCATTGCAGCATCTGTGAGCTTAGTTTTGGCATCTTTTGGTCCTTTGCACTATACTTTGTGTAATCCTGGCCCATTTTCTTGCAGTCGCTAAATTTGCAAATTTTCTGTTTTTTTTTTTTTCCCTCAGAAACCATGCCTTGCCTTTCATATGTTCCCCTCCAAGTTGTGTCTCCCTCCTCAACTTTTTGCCCTGCCTTTGAAGCATCTGTGAGCTTAGTTTTGGCATCTTTTGGTCCTCGCACTGCACCACATTTCCTCCCACACCATTTCCTTAAAGTCCCTAAATGTCCCAATTTTCTGTTTTTTTGTGATTTTTTTCTCAGCTGCATTTCGTTTGATCATATCTCCTTTCCAGAGCGTTTGTAAGCCTTTCTTTTCAGGGTCGCAAGATTTCGTTTCCCTTCCCGAAAGGAAATGAAATTTCCTTTCGGGAAGGGAAACGAAATCTTGCGATTTCAATGGTAATCAATTGGGCAATCTTTGGAGCAAGTCCCAGCGCTTGAAAGCATCCCATGCCTTTGGATGGCTTTGAGTTTGGTGAAGAGATTTTTTTCTTTTTCCCTGTATCCATGCCATATCTCTCATACTTCCCCTCTGAGTTGTGTCTCCCTCCTCGACTTTTTCCTCTGCCTTTGCATCATCTGTGAGCTTAGTTTTGGCATCTTTTGGTCCTTTGCACTATACTTTGTGTCATCCTGGCCCATTTTCTTGCAGTCGCTAAATTTGCAAATTTTCTGTTTTTTTTTTTTCCTCAGAAACCATGCCTTGCCTTTCATATGTTCCCCTCCAAGTTCTGTCTCCCTCCTCTTCTTTTTGCCCTGCCGTTGCAGCATCTGTGAGCTTAGTTTTGGCATCTTTTGGTCCTCCGCACTGCACCACATTTCCTCCCACACCATTTCCTTGAAGTCCCTAAATGTCCCAATTTTCTGGTTTTTGTGATTTTTTTCTCAGCTGCATTTCGTTTGATCATATCTCCTTTCCAGAGCGTTTGTAAGCCTTTCTTTTCAGGGTCGCAAGATTTCGTTTCCCTTCCCGAAAGGAAATTTCATTTCCTTTCGGGAAGGGAAACGAAATCTTGCGATTTCAATGGTAATCAATTGGGCAATCTTTGGAGCAAGTCCCAGCGCTTGAAAGCATCCCATGCCTTTGGATGGCTTTGAGTTTGGTGAAGAGGTTTTTTTCTTTTTCCCCTGTATCCATACCATGGTTCTCATACTTCCCCTCGGAGTTGTGTCTCCCTCCTCTTCTTTTTGCCCTGCCATTGCAGCATCTGTGAGCTTAGTTTTGGCATCTTTTGGTCCTTTGCACTATACTTCGTGTAATCCTGGCCCATTTTCTTGCAGTCGCTAAATTTGCAAATTTTCTGTTTTTTTTTTTTCCTCAGAAACCATGCCTTGCCTTTCATATGTTCCCCTCCAAGTTCTGTCTCCCTCCTCTTCTTTTTGCCCTACCGTTGCAGCATCTGTGAGCTTAGTTTTGGCATCTTTTGGTCCTTCGCACTGCACCACATTTCCTCCCACACCATTTCCTTGAAGTCCCTAAATGTCCCAATTTTCTGGTTTTTGTGATTTTTTTCTCAGCTGCATTTCGTTTGATCATATCTCCTTTCCAGAGCGTTTGTAAGCCTTTCTTTTCAGGGTCGCAAGATTTCGTTTCCCTTCCCGAAAGGAAATGAAATTTCCTTTCGGGAAGGGAAACGAAATCTTGCGATTTCAATGGTAATCAATTGGGCAATCTTTGGAGCAAGTAATGGCGCTTGAAAGCATCCCATGCCTTTGGATGGCTTTGAGTTTGGTGAAGAGGTTTTTTTCTTTTTCCCCTGTATCCATACCATGGTTCTCATACTTCCCCTCGGAGTTGTGTCTCCCTCCTCTTCTTTTTGCCCTGCCATTGCAGCATCTGTGAGCTTAGTTTTGGCATCTTTTGGTCCTTTGCACTATACTTTGTGTAATCCTGGCCCATTTTCTTGCAGTCGCTAAATTTGCAAATTTTCTGTTTTTTTTTTTTTTCCCTCAGAAACCATGCCTTGCCTTTCATATGTTCCCCTCCAAGTTGTGTCTCCCTCCTCAACTTTTTGCCCTGCCTTTGAAGCATCTGTGAGCTTAGTTTTGGCATCTTTTGGTCCTCGCACTGCACCACATTTCCTCCCACACCATTTCCTTAAAGTCCCTAAATGTCCCAATTTTCTGTTTTTTTGTGATTTTTTTCTCAGCTGCATTTCGTTTGATCATATCTCCTTTCCAGAGCGTTTGTAAGCCTTTCTTTTCAGGGTCGCAAGATTTCGTTTCCCTTCCCGAAAGGAAATGAAATTTCCTTTCGGGAAGGGAAACGAAATCTTGCGATTTCAATGGTAATCAATTGGGCAATCTTTGGAGCAAGTCCCAGCGCTTGAAAGCATCCCATGCCTTTGGATGGCTTTGAGTTTGGTGAAGAGATTTTTTTCTTTTTCCCTGTATCCATGCCATATCTCTCATACTTCCCCTGTGAGTTGTGTCTCCCTCCTCGACTTTTTCCTCTGCCTTTGCATCATCTGTGAGCTTAGTTTTGGCATCTTTTGGTCCTTTGCACTATACTTTGTGTCATCCTGGCCCATTTTCTTGCAGTCGCTAAATTTGCAAATTTTCTGTTTTTTTTTTTTCCTCAGAAACCATGCCTTGCCTTTCATATGTTCCCCTCCAAGTTCTGTCTCCCTCCTCTTCTTTTTGCCCTGCCGTTGCAGCATCTGTGAGCTTAGTTTTGGCATCTTTTGGTCCTCCGCACTGCACCACATTTCCTCCCACACCATTTCCTTGAAGTCCCTAAATGTCCCAATTTTCTGGTTTTTGTGATTTTTTTCTCAGCTGCATTTCGTTTGATCATATCTCCTTTCCAGAGCGTTTGTAAGCCTTTCTTTTCAGGGTCGCAAGATTTCGTTTCCCTTCCCGAAAGGAAATTTCATTTCCTTTCGGGAAGGGAAACGAAATCTTGCGATTTCAATGGTAATCAATTGGGCAATCTTTGGAGCAAGTCCCAGCGCTTGAAAGCATCCCATGCCTTTGGATGGCTTTGAGTTTGGTGAAGAGGTTTTTTTCTTTTTCCCCTGTATCCATACCATGGTTCTCATACTTCCCCTCTGAGTTGTGTCTCCCTCCTCTTCTTTTTGCCCTGCCATTGCAGCATCTGTGAGCTTAGTTTTGGCATGTTTTGGTCCTTTGCACTATACTTGGTGTCATCCTGGCCCATTTTCTTGCAGTCGCTAAATTTGCAAATTTTCTGGTTTTTTTTTTTCCTCAGAAACCATGCCTTGCCTTTCATATGTTCCCCTCCAAGTTCTGTCTCCCTCCTCAACTTTTTGCCCTGCCTTTGAAGCATCTGTGAGCTTAGTTTTGGCATCTTTTGGTCCTCGCACTGCACCACATTTCCTCCCACACCATTTCCTTGAAGTCCCTAAATGTCCCAATTTTCTGGTTTTTGTGATTTTTTTCTCAGCTGCATTTCGTTTGATCATATCTCCTTTCCAGAGCGTTTGTAAGTCTTTCTTTTCAGGGTCGCAAGATTTCGTTTCCCTTCCCGAAAGGAAATGAAATTTCCTTTCGGGAAGGGAAACGAAATCTTGCGATTTCAATGGTAATCAATTGGGCAATCTTTGGAGCAAGTCCCAGCGCTTGAAAGCATCCCATGCCTTTGGATGGCTTTGAGTTTGGTGAAGAGGTTTTTTTCTTTTTCCCCTGTATCCATACCATGGTTCTCATACTTCCCCTCGGAGTTGTGTCTCCCTCCTCTTCTTTTTGCCCTGCCATTGCAGCATCTGTGAGCTTAGTTTTGGCATCTTTTGGTCCTTTGCACTATACTTTGTGTAATCCTGGCCCATTTTCTTGCAGTCGCTAAATTTGCAAATTTTCTGGTTTTTTTTTTCCCTCAGAAACCATGCCTTGCCTTTCATATGTTCCCCTCCAAGTTGTGTCTCCCTCCTCAACTTTTTGCCCTGCCTTTGAAGCATCTGTGAGCTTAGTTTTGGCATCTTTTGGTCCTCGCACTGCACCACATTTCCTCCCACACCATTTCCTTGAAGTCCCTAAATGTCCCAATTTTCTGGTTTTTTGTGATTTTTTTCTCAGCTGCATTTCGTTTGATCATATCTCCTTTCCAGAGCGTTTGTAAGCCTTTCTTTTCAGGGTCGCAAGATTTCGTTTCCCTTCCCGAAAGGAAATGAAATTTCCTTTCGGGTAGGGAAACGAAATCTTGCGATTTCAATGGTAATCAATTGGGCAATCTTTGGAGCAAGTCCCAGCGCTTGAAAGCATCCCATGCCTTTGGATGGCTTTGAGTTTGGTGAAGAGGTTTTTTTCTTTTTCCCCTGTATCCATACCATGGTTCTCATACTTCCCCTCTGAGTTGTGTCTCCCTCCTCGACTTTTTCCTCTGCCTTTGCAGCATCTGTGAGCTTAGTTTTGGCATCTTTTGGTCCTTTGCACTATACTTTGTATAATCCTGGCCCATTTTCTTGCAGTCGCTAAATTTGCAAATTTTCTGGTTGTTTTTTTTTCTTCAGAAACCATGCCTTGCCTTTCATATGTTCCCCTCCAAGTTGTGTCTCCGTCCTCTTCTTTTTGCCCTGCCGTTGCAGCATCTGTGAGCTTAGTTTTGGCATCTTTTGGTCCTCCGCACTGCACCACATTTCCTCCCACACCATTTCCTTGAAGTCCCTAAATGTCCCAATTTTCTGGTTTTTGTGATTTTTTTCTCAGCTGCATTTCGTTTGATCATATCTCCTTTCCAGAGCGTTTGTAAGCCTTTCTTTTCAGGGTCGCAAGATTTCGTTTCCCTTCCCGAAAGGAAATTTCATTTCCTTTCGGGAAGGGAAACGAAATCTTGCGATTTCAATGGTAATCAATTGGGCAATCTTTGGAGCAAGTAATGGCGCTTGAAAGCATCCCATGCCTTTGGATGGCTTTGAGTTTGGTGAAGAGGTTTTTTTCTTTTTCCCCTGTATCCATACCATGGTTCTCATACTTCCCCTCGGAGTTGTGTCTCCCTCCTCGACTTTTTCCTCTGCCTTTGCATCATCTGTGAGCTTAGTTTTGGCATCTTTTGGTCCTTTGCACTATACTTCGTGTCATCCTGGCCCATTTTCTTGCAGTCGCTAAATTTGCAAATTTTCTGGTTTTTTTTTTTCCTCAGAAACCATGCCTTGCCTTTCATATGTTCCCCTCCAAGTTCTGTCTCCCTCCTCTTCTTTTTGCCCTACCGTTGCAGCATCTGTGAGCTTAGTTTTGGCATCTTTTGGTCCTTCGCACTGCACCACATTTCCTCCCACACCATTTCCTTGAAGTCCCTAAATGTCCCAATTTTCTGGTTTTTGTGATTTTTTTCTCAGCTGCATTTCGTTTGATCATATCTCCTTTCCAGAGCGTTTGTAAGCCTTTCTTTTCAGGGTCGCAAGATTTCGTTTCCCTTCCCGAAAGGAAATGAAATTTCCTTTCGGGAAGGGAAACGAAATCTTGCGATTTCAATGGTAATCAATTGGGCAATCTTTGGAGCAAGTAATGGCGCTTGAAAGCATCCCATGCCTTTGGATGGCTTTGAGTTTGGTGAAGAGGTTTTTTTCTTTTTCCCCTGTATCCATACCATGGTTCTCATACTTCCCCTCTGAGTTGTGTCTCCCTCCTCGACTTTTTCCTCTGCCTTTGCAGCATCTGTGAGCTTAGTTTTGGCATCTTTTGGTCCTTTGCACTATACTTTGTGTAATCCTGGCCCATTTTCTTGCAGTCGCTAAATTTGCAAATTTTCTGGTTTTTTTTTTTTCCCTCAGAAACCATGCCTTGCCTTTCATATGTTCCCCTCCATGTTGTGTCTCCGTCCTCAACTTTTTGCCCTGCCTTTGAAGCATCTGTGAGCTTAGTTTTGTCATCTTTTGGTCCTTCGCACTGCACCACATTTCCTCCCACGCCATTTCCTTGAAGTCCCTAAATGTCCCAATTTTCTGGTTTTTGTGATTTTTTTCTCAGCTGCATTTCGTTTGATCATATCTCCTTTCCAGAGCGTTTGTAAGCCTTTCTTTTCAGGGTCGCAAGATTTCGTTTCCCTTCCCGAAAGGAAATGAAATTTCCTTTCGGGAAGGGAAACGAAATCTTGCGATTTCAATGGTAATCAATTGGGCAATCTTTGGAGCAAGTAATGGCGCTTGAAAGCATCCCATGCCTTTGGATGGCTTTGAGTTTGGTGAAGAGGTTTTTTTCTTTTTCCCCTGTATCCATACCATGGTTCTCATACTTCCCCTCGGAGTTGTGTCTCCCTCCTCTTCTTTTTGCCCTGCCATTGCAGCATCTGTGAGCTTAGTTTTGGCATCTTTTGGTCCTTTGCACTATACTTTGTGTAATCCTGGCCCATTTTCTTGCAGTCGCTAAATTTGCAAATTTTCTGTTTTTTTTTTTTTTCCCTCAGAAACCATGCCTTGCCTTTCATATGTTCCCCTCCAAGTTGTGTCTCCCTCCTCAACTTTTTGCCCTGCCTTTGAAGAATCTGTGAGCTTAGTTTTGGCATCTTTTGGTCCTCGCACTGCACCACATTTCCTCCCACACCATTTCCTTAAAGTCCCTAAATGTCCCAATTTTCTGTTTTTTTGTGATTTTTTTCTCAGCTGCATTTCGTTTGATCATATCTCCTTTCCAGAGCGTTTGTAAGCCTTTCTTTTCAGGGTCGCAAGATTTCGTTTCCCTTCCCGAAAGGAAATGAAATTTCCTTTCGGGAAGGGAAACGAAATCTTGCGATTTCAATGGTAATCAATTGGGCAATCTTTGGAGCAAGTCCCAGCGCTTGAAAGCATCCCATGCCTTTGGATGGCTTTGAGTTTGGTGAAGAGATTTTTTTCTTTTTCCCTGTATCCATGCCATATCTCTCATACTTCCCCTGTGAGTTGTGTCTCCCTCCTCGACTTTTTCCTCTGCCTTTGCATCATCTGTGAGCTTAGTTTTGGCATCTTTTGGTCCTTTGCACTATACTTTGTGTCATCCTGGCCCATTTTCTTGCAGTCGCTAAATTTGCAAATTTTCTGTTTTTTTTTTTCCTCAGAAACCATGCCTTGCCTTTCATATGTTCCCCTCCAAGTTCTGTCTCCCTCCTCTTCTTTTTGCCCTGCCGTTGCAGCATCTGTGAGCTTAGTTTTGGCATCTTTTGGTCCTCCGCACTGCACCACATTTCCTCCCACACCATTTCCTTGAAGTCCCTAAATGTCCCAATTTTCTGGTTTTTGTGATTTTTTTCTCAGCTGCATTTCGTTTGATCATATCTCCTTTCCAGAGCGTTTGTAAGCCTTTCTTTTCAGGGTCGCAAGATTTCGTTTCCCTTCCCGAAAGGAAATTTCATTTCCTTTCGGGAAGGGAAACGAAATCTTGCGATTTCAATGGTAATCAATTGGGCAATCTTTGGAGCAAGTCCCAGCGCTTGAAAGCATCCCATGCCTTTGGATGGCTTTGAGTTTGGTGAAGAGGTTTTTTTCTTTTTCCCCTGTATCCATACCATGGTTCTCATACTTCCCCTCTGAGTTGTGTCTCCCTCCTCTTCTTTTTGCCCTGCCATTGCAGCATCTGTGAGCTTAGTTTTGGCATCTTTTGGTCCTTTGCACTATACTTGGTGTCATCCTGGCCCATTTTCTTGCAGTCGCTAAATTTGCAAATTTTCTGGTTTTTTTTTTTCCTCAGAAACCATGCCTTGCCTTTCATATGTTCCCCTCCAAGTTCTGTCTCCCTCCTCAACTTTTTGCCCTGCCTTTGAAGCATCTGTGAGCTTAGTTTTGGCATCTTTTGGTCCTCGCACTGCACCACATTTCCTCCCACACCATTTCCTTGAAGTCCCTAAATGTCCCAATTTTCTGGTTTTTGTGATTTTTTTCTCAGCTGCATTTCGTTTGATCATATCTCCTTTCCAGAGTGTTTGTAAGCCTTTCTTTTCAGGGTCGCAAGATTTCGTTTCCCTTCCCGAAAGGAAATGAAATTTCCTTTCGGGAAGGTAAACGAAATCTTGCGATTTCAATGGTAATCAATTGGGCAATCTTTGGAGCAAGTCCCAGCGCTTGAAAGCATCCCATGCCTTTGGATGGCTTTGAGATTGGTGAAGAGATTTTTTTCTTTTTCCCCTGTATCCATACCATGGTTCTCATACTTCCCCTCTGAGTTGTGTCTCCCTCCTCGACTTTTTCCTCTGCCTTTGCAGCATCTGTGAGCTTAGTTTTGGCATCTTTTGGTCCTTTGCACTATACTTTGTGTAATCCTGGCCCATTTTCTTGCAGTCGCTAAATTTGCAAATTTTCTGGTTGTTTTTTTTTCTTCAGAAACCATGCCTTGCCTTTCATATGTTCCCCTCCAAGTTGTGTCTCCGTCCTCTTCTTTTTGCCCTGCCGTTGCAGCATCTGTGAGCTTAGTTTTGGCATCTTTTGGTCCTCCGCACTGCACCACATTTCCTCCCACACCATTTCCTTGAAGTCCCTAAATGTCCCAATTTTCTGGTTTTTGTGATTTTTTTCTCAGCTGCATTTCGTTTGATCATATCTCCTTTCCAGAGCGTTTGTAAGCCTTTCTTTTCAGGGTCGCAAGATTTCGTTTCCCTT
The DNA here is from genome assembly GCF_036417665.1 of Passer domesticus. Classification (NCBI taxonomy): domain Eukaryota; kingdom Metazoa; phylum Chordata; class Aves; order Passeriformes; family Passeridae; genus Passer; species Passer domesticus. The sequence goes on along the minus strand of NC_087474.1, from coordinate 107,904,747 downwards.
CCCGAAAGGAAATTTCATTTCCTTTCGGGAAGGGAAACGAAATCTTGCGATTTCAATGGTAATCAATTGGGCAATCTTTGGAGCAAGTCCCAGCGCTTGAAAGCATCCCATGCCTTTGGATGGCTTTGAGTTTGGTGAAGAGGTTTTTTTCTTTTTCCCCTGTATCCATACCATGGTTCTCATACTTCCCCTCGGAGTTGTGTCTCCCTCCTCGACTTTTTCCTCTGCCTTTGCATCATCTGTGAGCTTAGTTTTGGCATCTTTTGGTCCTTTGCACTATACTTCGTGTCATCCTGGCCCATTTTCTTGCAGTCGCTAAATTTGCAAATTTTCTGGTTTTTTTTTTTCCTCAGAAACCATGCCTTGCCTTTCATATGTTCCCCTCCAAGTTCTGTCTCCCTCCTCTTCTTTTTGCCCTACCGTTGCAGCATCTGTGAGCTTAGTTTTGGCATCTTTTGGTCCTCCGCACTGCACCACATTTCCTCCCACACCATTTCCTTGAAGTCCCTAAATGTCCCAATATTCTGGTTTTTGTGATTTTTTTCTCAGCTGCATTTCGTTTGATCATATCTCCTTTCCAGAGCGTTTGTAAGCCTTTCTTTTCAGGGTCGCAAGATTTCGTTTCCCTTCCCGAAAGGAAATGAAATTTCCTTTCGGGAAGGGAAACGAAATCTTGCGATTTCAATGGTAATCAATTGGGCAATCTTTGGAGCAAGTAATGGCGCTTGAAAGCATCCCATGCCTTTGGATGGCTTTGAGTTTGGTGAAGAGGTTTTTTTCTTTTTCCCCTGTATCCATACCATGGTTCTCATACTTCCCCTCTGAGTTGTGTCTCCCTCCTCTTCTTTTTGCCCTGCCATTGCAGCATCTGTGAGCTTAGTTTTGGCATCTTTTGGTCCTTTGCACTATACTTCGTGTCATCCTGGCCCATTTTCTTGCAGTCGCTAAATTTGCAAATTTTCTGTTTTTTTTTTTTTCCTCAGAAACCATGCCTTGCCTTTCATATGTTCCCCTCCAAGTTCTGTCTCCCTCCTCTTCTTTTTGCCCTACCATTGCAGCATCTGTGAGCTTAGTTTTGGCATCTTTTGGTCCTCCGCACTGCACCACATTTCCTCCCACACCATTTCCTTGAAGTCCCTAAATGTCCCAATTTTCTGGTTTTTGTGATTTTTTTCTCAGCTGCATTTCGTTTGATCATATCTCCTTTCCAGAGCGTTTGTAAGCCTTTCTTTTCAGGGTCGCAAGATTTCGTTTCCCTTCCCGAAAGGAAATTTCATTTCCTTTCGGGTAGGGAAACGAAATCTTGCGATTTCAATGGTAATCAATTGGGCAATCTTTGGAGCAAGTCCCAGTGCTTGAAAGCATCCCATGCCTTTGGATGGCTTTGAGTTTGGTGAAGAGGTTTTTTTCTTTTTCCCCTGTATCCATACCATGGTTCTCATACTTCCCCTCGGAGTTGTGTCTCCCTCCTCTTCTTTTTGCCCTGCCATTGCAGCATCTGTGAGCTTAGTTTTGGCATCTTTTGGTCCTTTGCACTATACTTCGTGTCATCCTGGCCCATTTTCTTGCAGTCGCTAAAGTTGCAAATTTTCTGGTTTTTTTTTTTCCTCAGAAACCATGCCTTGCCTTTCATATGTTCCCCTCCAAGTTCTGTCTCCCTCCTCTTCTTTTTGCCCTGCCGTTGCAGCATCTGTGAGCTTAGTTTTGGCATCTTTTGGTCCTCCGCACTGCACCACATTTCCTCCCACACCATTTCCTTGAAGTCCCTAAATGTCCCAATTTTCTGGTTTTTGTGATTTTTTTCTCAGCTGCATTTCGTTTGATCATATCTCCTTTCCAGAGCGTTTGTAAGCCTTTCTTTTCAGGGTCGCAAGATTTCGTTTCCCTTCCCGAAAGGAAATGAAATTTCCTTTCGGGAAGGGAAACGAAATCTTGCGATTTCAATGGTAATCAATTGGGCAATCTTTGGAGCAAGTCCCAGCGCTTGAAAGCATCCCATGCCTTTGGATGGCTTTGAGTTTGGTGAAGAGATTTTTTTCTTTTTCCCTGTATCCATGCCATATCTCTCATACTTCCCCTGTGAGTTGTGTCTCCCTCCTCGACTTTTTCCTCTGCCTTTGCATCATCTGTGAGCTTAGTTTTGGCATCTTTTGGTCCTTTGCACTATACTTCGTGTCATCCTGGCCCATTTTCTTGCAGTCGCTAAATTTGCAAATTTTCTGTTTTTTTTTTTTCCTCAGAAACCATGCCTTGCCTTTCATATGTTCCCCTCCAAGTTCTGTCTCCCTCCTCTTCTTTTTGCCCTACCGTTGCAGCATCTGTGAGCTTAGTTTTGGCATCTTTTGGTCCTCCGCACTGCACCACATTTCCTCCCACACCATTTCCTTGAAGTCCCTAAATGTCCCAATTTTCTGGTTTTTGTGATTTTTTTCTCAGCTGCATTTCGTTTGATCATATCTCCTTTCCAGAGCGTTTGTAAGCCTTTCTTTTCAGGGTCGCAAGATTTCGTTTCCCTTCCCGAAAGGAAATTTCATTTCCTTTCGGGAAGGGAAACGAAATCTTGCGATTTCAATGGTAATCAATTGGGCAATCTTTGGAGCAAGTCCCAGCGCTTGAAAGCGTCCCATGCCTTTGGATGGCTTTGAGTTTGGTGAAGAGATTTTTTTCTTTTTCCCTGTATCCATGCCATATCTCTCATACTTCCCCTGTGAGTTGTGTCTCCCTCCTCGACTTTTTCCTCTGCCTTTGCATCATCTGTGAGCTTAGTTTTGGCATCTTTTGGTCCTTTGCACTATAGTTTGTGTAATCCTGGCCCATTTTCTTGCAGTCGCTAAATTTGCAAATTTTCTGGTTTTTTTTTTCCTCAGAAACCATGCCTTGCCTTTCATATGTTCCCCTCCAAGTTCTGTCTCCCTCCTCTTCTTTTTGCCCTACCGTTGCAGCATCTGTGAGCTTAGTTTTGGCATCTTTTGGTCCTTCGCACTGCACCACATTTCCTCCCACACCATTTCCTTGAAGTCCCTAAATGTCCCAATTTTCTGGTTTTTGTGATTTTTTTCTCAGCTGCATTTCGTTTGATCATATCTCCTTTCCAGAGTGTTTGTAAGCCTTTCTTTTCAGGGTCGCAAGATTTCGTTTCCCTTCCCGAAAGGAAATGAAATTTCCTTTCGGGAAGGGAAACGAAATCTTGCGATTTCAATGGTAATCAATTGGGCAATCTTTGGAGCAAGTCCCAGCGCTTGAAAGCATCCCATGCCTTTGGATGGCTTTGAGATTGGTGAAGAGATTTTTTTCTTTTTCCCTGTATCCATGCCATATCTCTCATACTTCCCCTGTGAGCTGTGTCTCCCTCCTCGACTTTTTCCTCTGCCTTTGCAGCATCTGTGAGCTTAGTTTTGGCATCTTTTGGTCCTTTGCACTATACTTCGTGTCATCCTGGCCCATTTTCTTGCAGTCTCTAAATTTGCAAATTTTCTTTTTTTCTTTATCCCTGTATCCATGCCTTGCCTTTCATATGTTCCCCTCCAAGTTCTGTCTCCCTCCTCTTCTTTTTGCCCTGCCGTTGCAGCATCTGTGAGCTTAGTTTTGGCATCTTTTGGTCCTCCGCACTGCACCACATTTCCTCCCACACCATTTCCTTGAAGTCCCTAAATGTCCCAATTTTCTGGTTTTTGTGATTTTTTTCTCAGCTGCATTTCGTTTGATCATATCTCCTTTCCAGAGCGTTTGTAAGCCTTTCTTTTCAGGGTCGCAAGATTTCGTTGGTAATCAATTGGGCAATCTTTGGAGAAAGTCCCAGCGCTTGAAAGCATCCCATGCCTTTGGATGGCTTTGAGTTTGGTGAAGAGATTTTTTTCTTTTTCCCTGTATCCATGCCATATCTCTCATACTTCCCCTGTGAGTTGTGTCTCCCTCCTCTTCTTTTTCCTCTGCCTTTGCATCATCTGTGAGCTTAGTTTTGGCATCTTTTGGTCCTTTGCACTATACTTCGTGTCATCCTGGCCCATTTTCTTGCAGTCGCTAAATTTGCAAATTTTCTGGTTTTTTTTTTTTTCCTCAGAAACCATGCCTTGCCTTTCATATGTTCCCCTCCAAGTTCTGTCTCCCTCCTCTTCTTTTTGCCCTACCGTTGCAGCATCTGTGAGCTTAGTTTTGGCATCTTTTGGTCCTCCGCACTGCACCACATTTCCTCCCACACCATTTCCTTGAAGTCCCTAAATGTCCCAATTTTCTGGTTTTTGTGATTTTTTTCTCAGCTGCATTTCGTTTGATCATATCTCCTTTCCAGAGCGTTTGTAAGCCTTTCTTTTCAGGGTCGCAAGATTTCGTTTCCCTTCCCGAAAGGAAATGAAATTTCCTTTCGGGAAGGGAAACGAAATCTTGCGATTTCAATGGTAATCAATTGGGCAATCTTTGGAGCAAGTCCTAGCGCTTGAAAGCATCCCATGCCTTTGGATGGCTTTGAGTTTGGTGAAGAGGTTTTTTTCTTTTTCCCCTGTATCCATACCATGGTTCTCATACTTCCCCTCGGAGTTGTGTCTCCCTCCTCTTCTTTTTGCCCTGCCATTGCAGCATCTGTGAGCTTAGTTTTGGCATCTTTTGGTCCTTTGCACTATACTTCGTGTCATCCTGGCCCATTTTCTTGCAGTCGCTAAAGTTGCAAATTTTCTGGTTTTTTTTTTTCCTCAGAAACCATGCCTTGCCTTTCATATGTTCCCCTCCAAGTTCTGTCTCCCTCCTCTTCTTTTTGCCCTGCCGTTGCAGCATCTGTGAGCTTAGTTTTGGCATCTTTTGGTCCTCCGCACTGCACCACATTTCCTCCCACACCATTTCCTTGAAGTCCCTAAATGTCCCAATTTTCTGGTTTTTGTGATTTTTTTCTCAGCTGCATTTCGTTTGATCATATCTCCTTTCCAGAGCGTTTGTAAGCCTTTCTTTTCAGGGTCGCAAGATTTCGTTTCCCTTCCCGAAAGGAAATGAAATTTCCTTTCGGGAAGGGAAACGAAATCTTGCGATTTCAATGGTAATCAATTGGGCAATCTTTGGAGCAAGTCCCAGCGCTTGAAAGCATCCCATGCCTTTGGATGGCTTTGAGTTTGGTGAAGAGATTTTTTTCTTTTTCCCTGTATCCATGCCATATCTCTCATACTTCCCCTGTGAGTTGTGTCTCCCTCCTCGACTTTTTCCTCTGCCTTTGCATCATCTGTGAGCTTAGTTTTGGCATCTTTTGGTCCTTTGCACTATACTTCGTGTCATCCTGGCCCATTTTCTTGCAGTCGCTAAATTTGCAAATTTTCTGTTTTTTTTTTTTCCTCAGAAACCATGCCTTGCCTTTCATATGTTCCCCTCCAAGTTCTGTCTCCCTCCTCTTCTTTTTGCCCTACCGTTGCAGCATCTGTGAGCTTAGTTTTGGCATCTTTTGGTCCTCCGCACTGCACCACATTTCCTCCCACACCATTTCCTTGAAGTCCCTAAATGTCCCAATTTTCTGGTTTTTGTGATTTTTTTCTCAGCTGCATTTCGTTTGATCATATCTCCTTTCCAGAGCGTTTGTAAGCCTTTCTTTTCAGGGTCGCAAGATTTCGTTTCCCTTCCCGAAAGGAAATTTCATTTCCTTTCGGGAAGGGAAACGAAATCTTGCGATTTCAATGGTAATCAATTGGGCAATCTTTGGAGCAAGTCCCAGCGCTTGAAAGCGTCCCATGCCTTTGGATGGCTTTGAGTTTGGTGAAGAGATTTTTTTCTTTTTCCCTGTATCCATGCCATATCTCTCATACTTCCCCTGTGAGTTGTGTCTCCCTCCTCGACTTTTTCCTCTGCCTTTGCATCATCTGTGAGCTTAGTTTTGGCATCTTTTGGTCCTTTGCACTATAGTTTGTGTAATCCTGGCCCATTTTCTTGCAGTCGCTAAATTTGCAAATTTTCTGGTTTTTTTTTTCCTCAGAAACCATGCCTTGCCTTTCATATGTTCCCCTCCAAGTTCTGTCTCCCTCCTCTTCTTTTTGCCCTACCGTTGCAGCATCTGTGAGCTTAGTTTTGGCATCTTTTGGTCCTTCGCACTGCACCACATTTCCTCCCACACCATTTCCTTGAAGTCCCTAAATGTCCCAATTTTCTGGTTTTTGTGATTTTTTTCTCAGCTGCATTTCGTTTGATCATATCTCCTTTCCAGAGCGTTTGTAAGCCTTTGTTTTCAGGGTCGCAAGATTTCGTTTCCCTTCCCGAAAGGAAATGAAATTTCCTTTCGGGTAGGGAAACGAAATCTTGCGATTTCAATGGTAATCAATTGGGCAATCTTTGGAGCAAGTCCCAGCGCTTGAAAGCATCCCATGCCTTTGGATGGCTTTGAGTTTGGTGAAGAGGTTTTTTTCTTTTTCCCCTGTATCCATACCATGGTTCTCATACTTCCCCTCTGAGTTGTGTCTCCCTCCTCGACTTTTTCCTCTGCCTTTGCAGCATCTGTGAGCTTAGTTTTGGCATCTTTTGGTCCTTTGCACTATACTTTGTGTAATCCTGGCCCATTTTCTTGCAGTCGCTAAATTTGCAAATTTTCTGGTTTTTTTTTTTCCCTCAGAAACCATGCCTTGCCTTTCATATGTTCCCCTCCAAGTTGTGTCTCCGTCCTCAACTTTTTGCCCTGCCTTTGAAGCATCTGTGAGCTTAGTTTTGGCATCTTTTGGTCCTCGCACTGCACCACATTTCCTCCCACACCATTTCCTTGAAGTCCCTAAATGTCCCAATTTTCTGGTTTTTGTGATTTTTTTCTCAGCTGCATTTCGTTTGATCATATCTCCTTTCCAGAGTGTTTGTAAGCCTTTCTTTTCAGGGTCGCAAGATTTCGTTTCCCTTCCCGAAAGGAAATGAAATTTCCTTTCGGGAAGGGAAACGAAATCTTGCGATTTCAATGGTAATCAATTGGGCAATCTTTGGAGCAAGTCCCAGCGCTTGAAAGCATCCCATGCCTTTGGATGGCTTTGAGATTGGTGAAGAGATTTTTTTCTTTTTCCCTGTATCCATGCCATATCTCTCATACTTCCCCTGTGAGCTGTGTCTCCCTCCTCGACTTTTTCCTCTGCCTTTGCAGCATCTGTGAGCTTAGTTTTGGCATCTTTTGGTCCTTTGCACTATACTTCGTGTCATCCTGGCCCATTTTCTTGCAGTCTCTAAATTTGCAAATTTTCTTTTTTTCTTTATCCCTGTATCCATGCCTTGCCTTTCATATGTTCCCCTCCAAGTTCTGTCTCCCTCCTCTTCTTTTTGCCCTGCCGTTGCAGCATCTCTGAGCTTAGTTTTGCCATCTTTTGGTCCTCCGCACTGCACCACATTTCCTCCCACACCATTTCCTTGAAGTCCCTAAATGTCCCAATTTTCTGGTTTTTGTGATTTTTTTCTCAGCTGCATTTCGTTTGATCATATCTCCTTTCCAGAGCGTTTGTAAGCCTTTCTTTTCAGGGTCGCAAGATTTCGTTGGTAATCAATTGGGCAATCTTTGGAGCAAGTCCCAGCACTTGAAAGCATCCCATGCCTTTGGATGGCTTTGAGTTTGGTGAAGAGATTTTTTTCTTTTTCCCTGTATCCATGCCATATCTCTCATACTTCCCCTGTGAGTTGTGTCTCCCTCCTCTTCTTTTTCCTCTGCCTTTGCATCATCTGTGAGCTTAGTTTTGGCATCTTTTGGTCCTTTGCACTATACTTCGTGTCATCCTGGCCCATTTTCTTGCAGTCGCTAAATTTGCAAATTTTCTGTTTTTTTTTTTTTCCTCAGAAACCATGCCTTGCCTTTCATATGTTCCCCTCCAAGTTCTGTCTCCCTCCTCTTCTTTTTGCCCTACCGTTGCAGCATCTGTGAGCTTAGTTTTGGCATCTTTTGGTCCTCCGCACTGCACCACATTTCCTCCCACACCATTTCCTTGAAGTCCCTAAATGTCCCAATTTTCTGGTTTTTGTGATTTTTTTCTCAGCTGCATTTCGTTTGATCATATCTCCTTTCCAGAGCGTTTGTAAGCCTTTCTTTTCAGGGTCGCAAGATTTCGTTTCCCTTCCCGAAAGGAAATGAAATTTCCTTTCGGGAAGGGAAACGAAATCTTGCGATTTCAATGGTAATCAATTGGGCAATCTTTGGAGCAAGTCCTAGCGCTTGAAAGCATCCCATGCCTTTGGATGGCTTTGAGTTTGGTGAAGAGGTTTTTTTCTTTTTCCCCTGTATCCATACCATGGTTCTCATACTTCCCCTCGGAGTTGTGTCTCCCTCCTCTTCTTTTTGCCCTGCCATTGCAGCATCTGTGAGCTTAGTTTTGGCATCTTTTGGTCCTTTGCACTATACTTCGTGTCATCCTGGCCCATTTTCTTGCAGTCGCTAAATTTGCAAATTTTCTGTTTTTTTTTTTTCCTCAGAAACCATGCCTTGCCTTTCATATGTTCCCCTCCAAGTTCTGTCTCCCTCCTCTTCTTTTTGCCCTACCGTTGCAGCATCTGTGAGCTTAGTTTTGGCATCTTTTGGTCCTCCGCACTGCACCACATTTCCTCCCACACCATTTCCTTGAAGTCCCTAAATGTCCCAATTTTCTGGTTTTTGTGATTTTTTTCTCAGCTGCATTTCGTTTGATCATATCTCCTTTCCAGAGCGTTTGTAAGCCTTTCTTTTCAGGGTCGCAAGATTTCGTTTCCCTTCCCGAAAGGAAATTTCATTTCCTTTCGGGAAGGGAAACGAAATCTTGCGATTTCAATGGTAATCAATTGGGCAATCTTTGGAGCAAGTCCCAGCGCTTGAAAGCATCCCATGCCTTTGGATGGCTTTGAGTTTGGTGAAGAGATTTTTTTCTTTTTCCCTGTATCCATGCCATATCTCTCATACTTCCCCTGTGAGTTGTGTCTCCCTCCTCGACTTTTTCCTCTGCCTTTGCATCATCTGTGAGCTTAGTTTTGGCATCTTTTGGTCCTTTGCACTATACTTTGTGTAATCCTGGCCCATTTTCTTGCAGTCGCTAAATTTGCAAATTTTCTGGTTTTTTTTTTTCCCTCAGAAACCATGCCTTGCCTTTCATATGTTCCCCTCCAAGTTGTGTCTCCGTCCTCAACTTTTTGCCCTGCCTTTGAAGCATCTGTGAGCTTAGTTTTGGCATCTTTTGGTCCTCGCACTGCACCACATTTCCTCCCACACCATTTCCTTGAAGTCCCTAAATGTCCCAATTTTCTGGTTTTTGTGATTTTTTTCTCAGCTGCATTTCGTTTGATCATATCTCCTTTCCAGAGCGTTTGTAAGCCTTTCTTTTCAGGGTCGCAAGATTTCGTTTCCCTTCCCGAAAGGAAATGAAATTTCCTTTCGGGAAGGGAAACGAAATCTTGCGATTTCAATGGTAATCAATTGGGCAATCTTTGGAGCAAGTCCCAGCGCTTGAAAGCATCCCATGCCTTTGGATGGCTTTGAGTTTGGTGAAGAGATTTTTTTCTTTTTCCCTGTATCCATGCCATATCTCTCATACTTCCCCTGTGAGTTGTGTCTCCCTCCTCGACTTTTTCCTCTGCCTTTGCATCATCTGTGAGCTTAGTTTTGGCATCTTTTGGTCCTTTGCACTATACTTGGTGTCATCCTGGCCCATTTTCTTGCAGTCGCTAAATTTGCAAATTTTCTGTTTTTTTTTTTTCCTCAGAAACCATGCCTTGCCTTTCATATGTTCCCCTCCAAGTTCTGTCTCCCTCCTCTTCTTTTTGCCCTGCCGTTGCAGCATCTGTGAGCTTAGTTTTGGCATCTTTTGGTCCTCCGCACTGCACCACATTTCCTCCCACACCATTTCCTTGAAGTCCCTAAATGTCCCAATTTTCTGGTTTTTGTGATTTTTTTCTCAGCTGCATTTCGTTTGATCATATCTCCTTTCCAGAGCGTTTGTAAGCCTTTCTTTTCAGGGTCGCAAGATTTCGTTTCCCTTCCCGAAAGGAAATGAAATTTCCTTTCGGGAAGGGAAACGAAATCTTGCGATTTCAATGGTAATCAATTGGGCAATCTTTGGAGCAAGTCCCAGCGCTTGAAAGCATCCCATGCCTTTGGATGGCTTTGAGTTTGGTGAAGAGGTTTTTTTCTTTTTCCCCTGTATCCATACCATGGTTCTCATACTTCCCCTCGGAGTTGTGTCTCCCTCCTCTTCTTTTTGCCCTGCCATTGCAGCATCTGTGAGCTTAGTTTTGGCATCTTTTGGTCCTTTGCACTATACTTTGTGTAATCCTGGCCCATTTTCTTGCAGTCGCTAAATTTGCAAATTTTCTGGTTTTTTTTTTCCCTCAGAAACCATGCCTTGCCTTTCATATGTTCCCCTCCAAGTTGTGTCTCCCTCCTCAACTTTTTGCCCTGCCTTTGAAGCATCTGTGAGCTTAGTTTTGGCATCTTTTGGTCCTCGCACTGCACCACATTTCCTCCCACACCATTTCCTTAAAGTCCCTAAATGTCCCAATTTTCTGTTTTTTTGTGATTTTTTTCTCAGCTGCATTTCGTTTGATCATATCTCCTTTCCAGAGCGTTTGTAAGCCTTTCTTTTCAGGGTCGCAAGATTTCGTTTCCCTTCCCGAAAGGAAATGAAATTTCCTTTCGGGAAGGGAAACGAAATCTTGCGATTTCAATGGTAATCAATTGGGCAATCTTTGGAGCAAGTCCCAGCGCTTGAAAGCATCCCATGCCTTTGGATGGCTTTGAGTTTGGTGAAGAGATTTTTTTCTTTTTCCCTGAATCCATGCCATATCTCTCATACTTCCCCTGTGAGTTGTGTCTCCCTCCTCGACTTTTTCCTCTGCCTTTGCATCATCTGTGAGCTTAGTTTTGGCATCTTTTGGTCCTTTGCACTATACTTGGTGTCATCCTGGCCCATTTTCTTGCAGTCGCTAAAGTTGCAAATTTTCTGGTTTTTTTTTTTCCTCAGAAACCATGCCTTGCCTTTCATATGTTCCCCTCCAAGTTCTGTCTCCCTCCTCTTCTTTTTGCCCTGCCGTTGCAGCATCTGTGAGCTTAGTTTTGGCATCTTTTGGTCCTCCGCACTGCACCACATTTCCTCCCACACCATTTCCTTGAAGTCCCTAAATGTCCCAATTTTCTGGTTTTTGTGATTTTTTTCTCAGCTGCATTTCGTTTGATCATATCTCCTTTCCAGAGCGTTTGTAAGCCTTTCTTTTCAGGGTCGCAAGATTTCGTTTCCCTTCCCGAAAGGAAATGAAATTTCCTTTCGGGAAGGGAAACGAAATCTTGCGATTTCAATGGTAATCAATTGGGCAATCTTTGGAGCAAGTCCCAGCGCTTGAAAGCATCCCATGCCTTTGGATGGCTTTGAGTTTGGTGAAGAGATTTTTTTCTTTTTCCCTGTATCCATGCCATATCTCTCATACTTCCCCTGTGAGTTGTGTCTCCCTCCTCGACTTTTTCCTCTGCCTTTGCATCATCTGTGAGCTTAGTTTTGGCATCTTTTGGTCCTTTGCACTATACTTCGTGTCATCCTGGCCCATTTTCTTGCAGTCGCTAAATTTGCAAATTTTCTGTTTTTTTTTTTTCCTCAGAAACCATGCCTTGCCTTTCATATGTTCCCCTCCAAGTTCTGTCTCCCTCCTCTTCTTTTTGCCCTACCGTTGCAGCATCTGTGAGCTTAGTTTTGGCATCTTTTGGTCCTCCGCACTGCACCACATTTCCTCCCACACCATTTCCTTGAAGTCCCTAAATGTCCCAATTTTCTGGTTTTTGTGATTTTTTTCTCAGCTGCATTTCGTTTGATCATATCTCCTTTCCAGAGCGTTTGTAAGCCTTTCTTTTCAGGGTCGCAAGATTTCGTTTCCCTTCCCGAAAGGAAATGAAATTTCCTTTCGGGAAGGGAAACGAAATCTTGCGATTTCAATGGTAATCAATTGGGCAATCTTTGGAGCAAGTCCCAGCGCTTGAAAGCATCCCATGCCTTTGGATGGCTTTGAGTTTGGTGAAGAGATTTTTTTCTTTTTCCCTGTATCCATGCCATATCTCTCATACTTCCCCTGTGAGCTGTGTCTCCCTCCTCGACTTTTTCCTCTGCCTTTGCATCATCTGTGAGCTTAGTTTTGGCATCTTTTGGTCCTTTGCACTATACTTTGTGTAATCCTGGCCCATTTTCTTGCAGTCGCTAAATTTGCAAATTTTCTGGTTTTTTTTTTCCTCAGAAACCATGCCTTGCCTTTCATATGTTCCCCTCCAAGTTCTGTCTCCCTCCTCTTCTTTTTGCCCTACCGTTGCAGCATCTGTGAGCTTAGTTTTGGCATCTTTTGGTCCTTCGCACTGCACCACATTTCCTCCCACACCATTTCCTTGAAGTCCCTAAATGTCCCAATTTTCTGGTTTTTGTGATTTTTTTCTCAGCTGCATTTCGTTTGATCATATCTCCTTTCCAGAGCGTTTGTAAGCCTTTGTTTTCAGGGTCGCAAGATTTCGTTTCCCTACCCGAAAGGAACATTTCCTTTCGGGTAGGGAAACGAAATCTTGCGATTTCAATGGTAATCAATTGGGCAATCTTTGGAGCAAGTCCCAGCGCTTGAAAGCATCCCATGCCTTTGGATGGCTTTGAGTTTGGTGAAGAGGTTTTTTTCTTTTTCCCCTGTATCCATACCATGGTTCTCATACTTCCCCTCTGAGTTGTGTCTCCCTCCTCGACTTTTTCCTCTGCCTTTGCAGCATCTGTGAGCTTAGTTTTGGCATCTTTTGGTCCTTTGCACTATACTTTGTGTAATCCTGGCCCATTTTCTTGCAGTCGCTAAATTTGCAAATTTTCTGGTTTTTTTTTTTCCCTCAGAAACCATGCCTTGCCTTTCATATGTTCCCCTCCAAGTTGTGTCTCCGTCCTCAACTTTTTGCCCTGCCTTTGAAGCATCTGTGAGCTTAGTTTTGGCATCTTTTGGTCCTTCGCACTGCACCACATTTCCTCCCACACCATTTCCTTAAAGTCCCTAAATGTCCCAATTTTCTGTTTTTTTGTGATTTTTTTCTCAGCTGCATTTCGTTTGATCATATCTCCTTTCCAGAGCGTTTGTAAGCCTTTCTTTTCAGGGTCGCAAGATTTCGTTTCCCTTCCCGAAAGGAAATGAAATTTCCTTTCGGGAAGGGAAACGAAATCTTGCGATTTCAATGGTAATCAATTGGGCAATCTTTGGAGCAAGTCCCAGCGCTTGAAAGCATCCCATGCCTTTGGATGGCTTTGAGTTTGGTGAAGAGATTTTTTTCTTTTTCCCTGTATCCATGCCATATCTCTCATACTTCCCCTGTGAGTTGTGTCTCCCTCCTCGACTTTTTCCTCTGCCTTTGCATCATCTGTGAGCTTAGTTTTGGCATCTTTTGGTCCTTTGCACTATACTTGGTGTCATCCTGGCCCATTTTCTTGCAGTCGCTAAATTTGCAAATTTTCTGTTTTTTTTTTTTCCTCAGAAACCATGCCTTGCCTTTCATATGTTCCCCTCCAAGTTCTGTCTCCCTCCTCTTCTTTTTGCCCTGCCGTTGCAGCATCTGTGAGCTTAGTTTTGGCATCTTTTGGTCCTCCGCACTGCACCACATTTCCTCCCACACCATTTCCTTGAAGTCCCTAAATGTCCCAATTTTCTGGTTTTTGTGATTTTTTTCTCAGCTGCATTTCGTTTGATCATATCTCCTTTCCAGAGCGTTTGTAAGCCTTTCTTTTCAGGGTCGCAAGATTTCGTTTCCCTTCCCGAAAGGAAATGAAATTTCCTTTCGGGAAGGGAAACGAAATCTTGCGATTTCAATGGTAATCAATTGGGCAATCTTTGGAGCAAGTAATGGCGCTTGAAAGCATCCCATGCCTTTGGATGGCTTTGAGTTTGGTGAAGAGGTTTTTTTCTTTTTCCCCTGTATCCATACCATGGTTCTCATACTTCCCCTCGGAGTTGTGTCTCCCTCCTCTTCTTTTTGCCCTGCCATTGCAGCATCTGTGAGCTTAGTTTTGGCATCTTTTGGTCCTTTGCACTATACTTTGTGTAATCCTGGCCCATTTTCTTGCAGTCGCTAAATTTGCAAATTTTCTGTTTTTTTTTTTCCCTCAGAAACCATGCCTTGCCTTTCATATGTTCCCCTCCAAGTTGTGTCTCCCTCCTCAACTTTTTGCCCTGCCTTTGAAGCATCTGTGAGCTTAGTTTTGGCATCTTTTGGTCCTCGCACTGCACCACATTTCCTCCCACACCATTTCCTTAAAGTCCCTAAATGTCCCAATTTTCTGTTTTTTTGTGATTTTTTTCTCAGCTGCATTTCGTTTGATCATATCTCCTTTCCAGAGCGTTTGTAAGCCTTTCTTTTCAGGGTCGCAAGATTTCGTTTCCCTTCCCGAAAGGAAATGAAATTTCCTTTCGGGAAGGGAAACGAAATCTTGCGATTTCAATGGTAATCAATTGGGCAATCTTTGGAGCAAGTCCCAGCGCTTGAAAGCATCCCATGCCTTTGGATGGCTTTGAGTTTGGTGAAGAGGTTTTTTTCTTTTTCCCCTGTATCCATACCATGGTTCTCATACTTCCCCTCGGAGTTGTGTCTCCCTCCTCTTCTTTTTGCCCTGCCATTGCAGCATCTGTGAGCTTAGTTTTGGCATCTTTTGGTCCTTTGCACTATACTTCGTGTCATCCTGGCCCATTTTCTTGCAGTCGCTAAAGTTGCAAATTTTCTGGTTTTTTTTTTTCCTCAGAAACCATGCCTTGCCTTTCATATGTTCCCCTCCAAGTTCTGTCTCCCTCCTCTTCTTTTTGCCCTGCCGTTGCAGCATCTGTGAGCTTAGTTTTGGCATCTTTTGGTCCTCCGCACTGCACCACATTTCCTCCCACACCATTTCCTTGAAGTCCCTAAATGTCCCAATTTTCTGGTTTTTTGTGATTTTTTTCTCAGCTGCATTTCGTTTGATCATATCTCCTTTCCAGAGCGTTTGTAAGCCTTTCTTTTCAGGGTCGCAAGATTTCGTTTCCCTTCCCGAAAGGAAATTTCATTTCCTTTCGGGAAGGGAAACGAAATCTTGCGATTTCAATGGTAATCAATTGGGCAATCTTTGGAGCAAGTCCCAGCGCTTGAAAGCATCCCATGCCTTTGGATGGCTTTGAGTTTGGTGAAGAGATTTTTTTCTTTTTCCCTGTATACATGCCATATCTCTCATACTTCCCCTGTGAGTTGTGTCTCCCTCCTTGACTTTTTCCTCTGCCTTTGCATCATCTGTGAGCTTAGTTTTGGCATCTTTTGGTCCTTTGCACTATACTTGGTGTCATCCTGGCCCATTTTCTTGCAGTCGCTAAATTTGCAAATTTTCTGTTTTTTTTTTTTCCTCAGAAACCATGCCTTGCCTTTCATATGTTCCCCTCCAAGTTGTGTCTCCGTCCTCAACTTTTTGCCCTGCCTTTGAAGCATCTGTGAGCTTAGTTTTGGCATCTTTTGGTCCTTCGCACTGCACCACATTTCCTCCCACACCATTTCCTTGAAGTCCCTAAATGTCCCAATTTTCTGGTTTTTGTGATTTTTTTCTCAGCTGCATTTCGTTTGATCATATCTCCTTTCCAGAGCGTTTGTAAGCCTTTCTTTTCAGGGTCGCAAGATTTCGTTTCCCTTCCCGAAAGGAAATGAAATTTCCTTTCGGGAAGGGAAACGAAATCTTGCGATTTCAATGGTAATCAATTGGGCAATCTTTGGAGCAAGTCCCAGCGCTTGAAAGCATCCCATGCCTTTGGATGGCTTTGAGTTTGGTGAAGAGATTTTTTTCTTTTTCCCTGTATCCATGCCATATCTCTCATACTTCCCCTGTGAGTTGTGTCTCCCTCCTCGACTTTTTCCTCTGCCTTTGCATCATCTGTGAGCTTAGTTTTGGCATCTTTTGGTCCTTTGCACTATACTTCGTGTCATCCTGGCCCATTTTCTTGCAGTCGCTAAAGTTGCAAATTTTCTGGTTTTTTTTTTTCCTCAGAAACCATGCCTTGCCTTTCATATGTTCCCCTCCAAGTTCTGTCTCCCTCCTCTTCTTTTTGCCCTGCCGTTGCAGCATCTGTGAGCTTAGTTTTGGCATCTTTTGGTCCTCCGCACTGCACCACATTTCCTCCCACACCATTTCCTTGAAGTCCCTAAATGTCCCAATTTTCTGGTTTTTGTGATTTTTTTCTCAGCTGCATTTCGTTTGATCATATCTCCTTTCCAGAGCGTTTGTAAGCCTTTCTTTTCAGGGTCGCAAGATTTCGTTTCCCTTCCCGAAAGGAAATTTCATTTCCTTTCGGGAAGGGAAACGAAATCTTGCGATTTCAATGGTAATCAATTGGGCAATCTTTGGAGCAAGTCCCAGCGCTTGAAAGCATCCCATGCCTTTGGATGGCTTTGAGTTTGGTGAAGAGGTTTTTTTCTTTTTCCCCTGTATCCATACCATGGTTCTCATACTTCCCCTCGGAGTTGTGTCTCCCTCCTCTTCTTTTTGCCCTGCCATTGCAGCATCTGTGAGCTTAGTTTTGGCATCTTTTGGTCCTTTGCACTATACTTCGTGTCATCCTGGCCCATTTTCTTGCAGTCGCTAAAGTTGCAAATTTTCTGGTTTTTTTTTTTCCTCAGAAACCATGCCTTGCCTTTCATATGTTCCCCTCCAAGTTCTGTCTCCCTCCTCTTCTTTTTGCCCTGCCGTTGCAGCATCTGTGAGCTTAGTTTTGGCATCTTTTGGTCCTCCGCACTGCACCACATTTCCTCCCACACCATTTCCTTGAAGTCCCTAAATGTCCCAATTTTCTGGTTTTTGTGATTTTTTTCTCAGCTGCATTTCGTTTGATCATATCTCCTTTCCAGAGCGTTTGTAAGCCTTTCTTTTCAGGGTCGCAAGATTTCGTTTCCCTTCCCGAAAGGAAATGAAATTTCCTTTCGGGAAGGGAAACGAAATCTTGCGATTTCAATGGTAATCAATTGGGCAATCTTTGGAGCAAGTCCCAGCGCTTGAAAGCATCCCATGCCTTTGGATGGCTTTGAGTTTGGTGAAGAGATTTTTTTCTTTTTCCCTGTATCCATGCCATATCTCTCATACTTCCCCTGTGAGTTGTGTCTCCCTCCTCGACTTTTTCCTCTGCCTTTGCAGCATCTGTGAGCTTAGTTTTGGCATCTTTTGGTCCTTTGCACTATACTTCGTGTCATCCTGGCCCATTTTCTTGCAGTCGCTAAATTTGCAAATTTTCTGTTTTTTTTTTTTCCTCAGAAACCATGCCTTGCCTTTCATATGTTCCCCTCCAAGTTCTGTCTCCCTCCTCTTCTTTTTGCCCTACCGTTGCAGCATCTGTGAGCTTAGTTTTGGCATCTTTTGGTCCTCCGCACTGCACCACATTTCCTCCCACACCATTTCCTTGAAGTCCCTAAATGTCCCAATTTTCTGGTTTTTGTGATTTTTTTCTCAGCTGCATTTCGTTTGATCATATCTCCTTTCCAGAGCGTTTGTAAGCCTTTCTTTTCAGGGTCGCAAGATTTCGTTTCCCTTCCCGAAAGGAAATTTCATTTCCTTTCGGGAAGGGAAACGAAATCTTGCGATTTCAATGGTAATCAATTGGGCAATCTTTGGAGCAAGTCCCAGCGCTTGGAAGCATCCCATGCCTTTGGATGGCTTTGAGTTTGGTGAAGAGATTTTTTTCTTTTTCCCTGTATCCATGCCATATCTCTCATACTTCCCCTGTGAGCTGTGTCTCCCTCCTCGACTTTTTCCTCTGCCTTTGCATCATCTGTGAGCTTAGTTTTGGCATCTTTTGGTCCTTTGCACTATACTTTGTGTAATCCTGGCCCATTTTCTTGCAGTCGCTAAATTTGCAAATTTTCTGTTTTTTTTTTTCCTCAGAAACCATGCCTTGCCTTTCATATGTTCCCCTCCAAGTTCTGTCTCCCTCCTCTTCTTTTTGCCCTACCGTTGCAGCATCTGTGAGCTTAGTTTTGGCATCTTTTGGTCCTTCGCACTGCACCACATTTCCTCCCACACCATTTCCTTGAAGTCCCTAAATGTCCCAATTTTCTGGTTTTTGTGATTTTTTTCTCAGCTGCATTTCGTTTGATCATATCTCCTTTCCAGAGCGTTTGTAAGCCTTTGTTTTCAGGGTCGCAAGATTTCGTTTCCCTTCCCGAAAGGAAATTTCATTTCCTTTCGGGTAGGGAAACGAAATCTTGCGATTTCAATGGTAATCAATTGGGCAATCTTTGGAGCAAGTCCCAGCGCTTGAAAGCATCCCATGCCTTTGGATGGCTTTGAGTTTGGTGAAGAGGTTTTTTTCTTTTTCCCCTGTATCCATACCATGGTTCTCATACTTCCCCTCGGAGTTGTGTCTCCCTCCTCTTCTTTTTGCCCTGCCATTGCAGCATCTGTGAGCTTAGTTTTGGCATCTTTTGGTCCTTTGCACTATACTTTGTGTAATCCTGGCCCATTTTCTTGCAGTCGCTAAATTTGCAAATTTTCTGGTTTTTTTTTTCCCTCAGAAACCATGCCTTGCCTTTCATATGTTCCCCTCCAAGTTGTGTCTCCCTCCTCAACTTTTTGCCCTGCCTTTGAAGCATCTGTGAGCTTAGTTTTGGCATCTTTTGGTCCTCGCACTGCACCACATTTCCTCCCACACCATTTCCTTAAAGTCCCTAAATGTCCCAATTTTCTGTTTTTTTGTGATTTTTTTCTCAGCTGCATTTCGTTTGATCATATCTCCTTTCCAGAGCGTTTGTAAGCCTTTCTTTTCAGGGTCGCAAGATTTCGTTTCCCTTCCCGAAAGGAAATGAAATTTCCTTTCGGGAAGGGAAACGAAATCTTGCGATTTCAATGGTAATCAATTGGGCAATCTTTGGAGCAAGTCCCAGCGCTTGGAAGCATCCCATGCCTTTGGATGGCTTTGAGTTTGGTGAAGAGATTTTTTTCTTTTTCCCTGTATCCATGCCATATCTCTCATACTTCCCCTGTGAGCTGTGTCTCCCTCCTCGACTTTTTCCTCTGCCTTTGCATCATCTGTGAGCTTAGTTTTGGCATCTTTTGGTCCTTTGCACTATACTTTGTGTAATCCTGGCCCATTTTCTTGCAGTCGCTAAATTTGCAAATTTTCTGTTTTTTTTTTTCCTCAGAAACCATGCCTTGCCTTTCATATGTTCCCCTCCAAGTTCTGTCTCCCTCCTCTTCTTTTTGCCCTACCGTTGCAGCATCTGTGAGCTTAGTTTTGGCATCTTTTGGTCCTTCGCACTGCACCACATTTCCTCCCACACCATTTCCTTGAAGTCCCTAAATGTCCCAATTTTCTGGTTTTTGTGATTTTTTTCTCAGCTGCATTTCGTTTGATCATATCTCCTTTCCAGAGCGTTTGTAAGCCTTTGTTTTCAGGGTCGCAAGATTTCGTTTCCCTTCCCGAAAGGAAATTTCATTTCCTTTCGGGTAGGGAAACGAAATCTTGCGATTTCAATGGTAATCAATTGGGCAATCTTTGGAGCAAGTCCCAGCGCTTGAAAGCATCCCATGCCTTTGGATGGCTTTGAGTTTGGTGAAGAGGTTTTTTTCTTTTTCCCCTGTATCCATACCATGGTTCTCATACTTCCCCTCGGAGTTGTGTCTCCCTCCTCTTCTTTTTGCCCTGCCATTGCAGCATCTGTGAGCTTAGTTTTGGCATCTTTTGGTCCTTTGCACTATACTTTGTGTAATCCTGGCCCATTTTCTTGCAGTCGCTAAATTTGCAAATTTTCTGGTTTTTTTTTTCCCTCAGAAACCATGCCTTGCCTTTCATATGTTCCCCTCCAAGTTGTGTCTCCCTCCTCAACTTTTTGCCCTGCCTTTGAAGCATCTGTGAGCTTAGTTTTGGCATCTTTTGGTCCTCGCACTGCACCACATTTCCTCCCACACCATTTCCTTAAAGTCCCTAAATGTCCCAATTTTCTGTTTTTTTGTGATTTTTTTCTCAGCTGCATTTCGTTTGATCATATCTCCTTTCCAGAGCGTTTGTAAGCCTTTCTTTTCAGGGTCGCAAGATTTCGTTTCCCTTCCCGAAAGGAAATGAAATTTCCTTTCGGGAAGGGAAACGAAATCTTGCGATTTCAATGGTAATCAATTGGGCAATCTTTGGAGCAAGTCCCAGCGCTTGAAAGCATCCCATGCCTTTGGATGGCTTTGAGTTTGGTGAAGAGATTTTTTTCTTTTTCCCTGTATCCATGCCATATCTCTCATACTTCCCCTGTGAGTTGTGCCTCCCTCCTCGACTTTTTCCTCTGCCTTTGCATCATCTGTGAGCTTAGTTTTGGCATCTTTTGGTCCTTTGCACTATACTTCGTGTCATCCTGGCCCATTTTCTTGCAGTCGCTAAAGTTGCAAATTTTCTGGTTTTTTTTTTTCCTCAGAAACCATGCCTTGCCTTTCATATGTTCCCCTCCAAGTTCTGTCTCCCTCCTCTTCTTTTTGCCCTGCCGTTGCAGCATCTGTGAGCTTAGTTTTGGCATCTTTTGGTCCTCCGCACTGCACCACATTTCCTCCCACACCATTTCCTTGAAGTCCCTAAATGTCCCAATTTTCTGGTTTTTGTGATTTTTTTCTCAGCTGCATTTCGTTTGATCATATCTCCTTTCCAGAGCGTTTGTAAGCCTTTCTTTTCAGGGTCGCAAGATTTCGTTTCCCTTCCCGAAAGGAAATGAAATTTCCTTTCGGGAAGGGAAACGAAATCTTGCGATTTCAATGGTAATCAATTGGGCAATCTTTGGAGCAAGTCCCAGCGCTTGAAAGCATCCCATGCCTTTGGATGGCTTTGAGTTTGGTGAAGAGGTTTTTTTCTTTTTCCCCTGTATCCATACCATGGTTCTCATACTTCCCCTCTGAGTTGTGTCTCCCTCCTCTTCTTTTTGCCCTGCCATTGCAGCATCTGTGAGCTTAGTTTTGGCATCTTTTGGTCCTTTGCACTATACTTGGTGTCATCCTGGCCCATTTTCTTGCAGTCGCTAAATTTGCAAATTTTCTGGTTTTTTTTTTTCCTCAGAAACCATGCCTTGCCTTTCATATGTTCCCCTCCAAGTTCTGTCTCCCTCCTCAACTTTTTGCCCTGCCTTTGAAGCATCTGTGAGCTTAGTTTTGGCATCTTTTGGTCCTCGCACTGCACCACATTTCCTCCCACACCATTTCCTTGAAGTCCCTAAATGTCCCAATTTTCTGGTTTTTGTGATTTTTTTCTCAGCTGCATTTCGTTTGATCATATCTCCTTTCCAGAGTGTTTGTAAGCCTTTCTTTTCAGGGTCGCAAGATTTCGTTTCCCTTCCCGAAAGGAAATGAAATTTCCTTTCGGGAAGGTAAACGAAATCTTGCGATTTCAATGGTAATCAATTGGGCAATCTTTGGAGCAAGTCCCAGCGCTTGAAAGCATCCCATGCCTTTGGATGGCTTTGAGATTGGTGAAGAGATTTTTTTCTTTTTCCCTGTATCCATGCCATATCTCTCATACTTCCCCTGTGAGCTGTGTCTCCCTCCTCGACTTTTTCCTCTGCCTTTGCAGCATCTGTGAGCTTAGTTTTGGCATCTTTTGGTCCTTTGCACTATACTTCGTGTCATCCTGGCCCATTTTCTTGCAGTCTCTAAATTTGCAAATTTTCTTTTTTTCTTTATCCCTGTATCCATGCCTTGCCTTTCATATGTTCCCCTCCAAGTTCTGTCTCCCTCCTCTTCTTTTTGCCCTGCCGTTGCAGCATCTCTGAGCTTAGTTTTGCCATCTTTTGGTCCTCCGCACTGCACCACATTTCCTCCCACACCATTTCCTTGAAGTCCCTAAATGTCCCAATTTTCTGGTTTTTGTGATTTTTTTCTCAGCTGCATTTCGTTTGATCATATCTCCTTTCCAGAGCGTTTGTAAGCCTTTCTTTTCAGGGTCGCAAGATTTCGTTGGTAATCAATTGGGCAATCTTTGGAGAAAGTCCCAGCGCTTGAAAGCATCCCATGCCTTTGGATGGCTTTGAGTTTGGTGAAGAGATTTTTTTCTTTTTCCCTGTATCCATGCCATATCTCTCATACTTCCCCTGTGAGTTGTGTCTCCCTCCTCTTCTTTTTCCTCTGCCTTTGCATCATCTGTGAGCTTAGTTTTGGCATCTTTTGGTCCTTTGCACTATACTTCGTGTCATCCTGGCCCATTTTCTTGCAGTCGCTAAATTTGCAAATTTTCTGGTTTTTTTTTTTTCCTCAGAAACCATGCCTTGCCTTTCATATGTTCCCCTCCAAGTTCTGTCTCCCTCCTCTTCTTTTTGCCCTACCGTTGCAGCATCTGTGAGCTTAGTTTTGGCATCTTTTGGTCCTCCGCACTGCACCACATTTCCTCCCACACCATTTCCTTGAAGTCCCTAAATGTCCCAATTTTCTGGTTTTTGTGATTTTTTTCTCAGCTGCATTTCGTTTGATCATATCTCCTTTCCAGAGCGTTTGTAAGCCTTTCTTTTCAGGGTCGCAAGATTTCGTTTCCCTTCCCGAAAGGAAATGAAATTTCCTTTCGGGAAGGGAAACGAAATCTTGCGATTTCAATGGTAATCAATTGGGCAATCTTTGGAGCCAGTCCTAGCGCTTGAAAGCATCCCATGCCTTTGGATGGCTTTGAGTTTGGTGAAGAGGTTTTTTTCTTTTTCCCCTGTATCCATACCATGGTTCTCATACTTCCCCTCGGAGTTGTGTCTCCCTCCTCTTCTTTTTGCCCTGCCATTGCAGCATCTGTGAGCTTAGTTTTGGCATCTTTTGGTCCTTTGCACTATACTTCGTGTCATCCTGGCCCATTTTCTTGCAGTCGCTAAAGTTGCAAATTTTCTGGTTTTTTTTTTTCCTCAGAAACCATGCCTTGCCTTTCATATGTTCCCCTCCAAGTTCTGTCTCCCTCCTCTTCTTTTTGCCCTGCCGTTGCAGCATCTGTGAGCTTAGTTTTGGCATCTTTTGGTCCTTCGCACTGCACCACATTTCCTCCCACACCATTTCCTTAAAGTCCCTAAATGTCCCAATTTTCTGTTTTTTTGTGATTTTTTTCTCAGCTGCATTTCGTTTGATCATATCTCCTTTCCAGAGCGTTTGTAAGCCTTTCTTTTCAGGGTCGCAAGATTTCGTTTCCCTTCCCGAAAGGAAATGAAATTTCCTTTCGGGAAGGGAAACGAAATCTTGCGATTTCAATGGTAATCAATTGGGCAATCTTTGGAGCAAGTCCCAGCGCTTGAAAGCATCCCATGC
This sequence comes from Passer domesticus, assembly GCF_036417665.1. Taxonomy (NCBI): domain Eukaryota; kingdom Metazoa; phylum Chordata; class Aves; order Passeriformes; family Passeridae; genus Passer; species Passer domesticus. Next base: position 107,881,579 of record NC_087474.1, on the reverse strand, counting down.
CTTTGGATGGCTTTGAGTTTGGTGAAGAGATTTTTTTCTTTTTCCCTGTATCCATGCCATATCTCTCATACTTCCCCTGTGAGTTGTGTCTCCCTCCTCGACTTTTTCCTCTGCCTTTGCATCATCTGTGAGCTTAGTTTTGGCATCTTTTGGTCCTTTGCACTATACTTGGTGTCATCCTGGCCCATTTTCTTGCAGTCGCTAAATTTGCAAATTTTCTGTTTTTTTTTTTTCCTCAGAAACCATGCCTTGCCTTTCATATGTTCCCCTCCAAGTTCTGTCTCCCTCCTCTTCTTTTTGCCCTGCCGTTGCAGCATCTGTGAGCTTAGTTTTGGCATCTTTTGGTCCTCCGCACTGCACCACATTTCCTCCCACACCATTTCCTTGAAGTCCCTAAATGTCCCAATTTTCTGGTTTTTGTGATTTTTTTCTCAGCTGCATTTCGTTTGATCATATCTCCTTTCCAGAGCGTTTGTAAGCCTTTCTTTTCAGGGTCGCAAGATTTCGTTTCCCTTCCCGAAAGGAAATGAAATTTCCTTTCGGGAAGGGAAACGAAATCTTGCGATTTCAATGGTAATCAATTGGGCAATCTTTGGAGCAAGTCCCAGCGCTTGAAAGCATCCCATGCCTTTGGATGGCTTTGAGTTTGGTGAAGAGATTTTTTTCTTTTTCCCTGTATCCATGCCATATCTCTCATACTTCCCCTGTGAGTTGTGTCTCCCTCCTCGACTTTTTCCTCTGCCTTTGCATCATCTGTGAGCTTAGTTTTGGCATCTTTTGGTCCTTTGCACTATACTTGGTGTCATCCTGGCCCATTTTCTTGCAGTCACTAAATTTGCAAATTTTCTGTTTTTTTTTTTTCCTCAGAAACCATGCCTTGCCTTTCATATGTTCCCCTCCAAGTTGTGTCTCCGTCCTCAACTTTTTGCCCTGCCTTTGAAGCATCTGTGAGCTTAGTTTTGGCATCTTTTGGTCCTTCGCACTGCACCACATTTCCTCCCACACCATTTCCTTGAAGTCCCTAAATGTCCCAATTTTCTGGTTTTTGTGATTTTTTTCTCAGCTGCATTTCGTTTGATCATATCTCCTTTCCAGAGCGTTTGTAAGCCTTTCTTTTCAGGGTCGCAAGATTTCGTTTCCCTTCCCGAAAGGAAATGAAATTTCCTTTCGGGAAGGGAAACGAAATCTTGCGATTTCAATGGTAATCAATTGGGCAATCTTTGGAGCAAGTCCCAGCGCTTGAAAGCATCCCATGCCTTTGGATGGCTTTGAGTTTGGTGAAGAGATTTTTTTCTTTTTCCCTGTATCCATGCCATATCTCTCATACTTCCCCTGTGAGTTGTGTCTCCCTCCTCGACTTTTTCCTCTGCCTTTGCATCATCTGTGAGCTTAGTTTTGGCATCTTTTGGTCCTTTGCACTATACTTCGTGTCATCCTGGCCCATTTTCTTGCAGTCGCTAAAGTTGCAAATTTTCTGGTTTTTTTTTTTCCTCAGAAACCATGCCTTGCCTTTCATATGTTCCCCTCCAAGTTCTGTCTCCCTCCTCTTCTTTTTGCCCTGCCGTTGCAGCATCTGTGAGCTTAGTTTTGGCATCTTTTGGTCCTCCGCACTGCACCACATTTCCTCCCACACCATTTCCTTGAAGTCCCTAAATGTCCCAATTTTCTGGTTTTTGTGATTTTTTTCTCAGCTGCATTTCGTTTGATCATATCTCCTTTCCAGAGCGTTTGTAAGCCTTTCTTTTCAGGGTCGCAAGATTTCGTTTCCCTTCCCGAAAGGAAATGAAATTTCCTTTCGGGAAGGGAAACGAAATCTTGCGATTTCAATGGTAATCAATTGGGCAATCTTTGGAGCAAGTCCCAGCGCTTGAAAGCATCCCATGCCTTTGGATGGCTTTGAGATTGGTGAAGAGATTTTTTTCTTTTTCCCTGTATCCATGCCATATCTCTCATACTTCCCCTGTGAGCTGTGTCTCCCTCCTCGACTTTTTCCTCTGCCTTTGCAGCATCTGTGAGCTTAGTTTTGGCATCTTTTGGTCCTTTGCACTATACTTCGTGTCATCCTGGCCCATTTTCTTGCAGTCTCTAAATTTGCAAATTTTCTTTTTTTCTTTATCCCTGTATCCATGCCTTGCCTTTCATATGTTCCCCTCCAAGTTCTGTCTCCCTCCTCTTCTTTTTGCCCTGCCGTTGCAGCATCTCTGAGCTTAGTTTTGCCATCTTTTGGTCCTCCGCACTGCACCACATTTCCTCCCACACCATTTCCTTGAAGTCCCTAAATGTCCCAATTTTCTGGTTTTTGTGATTTTTTTCTCAGCTGCATTTCGTTTGATCATATCTCCTTTCCAGAGCGTTTGTAAGCCTTTCTTTTCAGGGTCGCAAGATTTCGTTGGTAATCAATTGGGCAATCTTTGGAGAAAGTCCCAGCGCTTGAAAGCATCCCATGCCTTTGGATGGCTTTGAGTTTGGTGAAGAGATTTTTTTCTTTTTCCCTGTATCCATGCCATATCTCTCATACTTCCCCTGTGAGTTGTGTCTCCCTCCTCGACTTTTTCCTCTGCCTTTGCATCATCTGTGAGCTTAGTTTTGGCATCTTTTGGTCCTTTGCACTATACTTCGTGTCATCCTGGCCCATTTTCTTGCAGTCGCTAAAGTTGCAAATTTTCTGGTTTTTTTTTTTCCTCAGAAACCATGCCTTGCCTTTCATATGTTCCCCTCCAAGTTCTGTCTCCCTCCTCTTCTTTTTGCCCTGCCGTTGCAGCATCTCTGAGCTTAGTTTTGGCATCTTTTGGTCCTCCGCACTGCACCACATTTCCTCCCACACCATTTCCTTGAAGTCCCTAAATGTCCCAATTTTCTGGTTTTTGTGATTTTTTTCTCAGCTGCATTTCGTTTGATCATATCTCCTTTCCAGAGCGTTTGTAAGCCTTTCTTTTCAGGGTCGCAAGATTTCGTTTCCCTTCCCGAAAGGAAATTTCATTTCCTTTCGGGAAGGGAAACGAAATCTTGCGATTTCAATGGTAATCAATTGGGCAATCTTTGGAGCAAGTCCCAGCGCTTGAAAGCATCCCATGCCTTTGGATGGCTTTGAGTTTGGTGAAGAGGTTTTTTTCTTTTTCCCCTGTATCCATACCATGGTTCTCATACTTCCCCTCTGAGTTGTGTCTCCCTCCTCTTCTTTTTGCCCTGCCATTGCAGCATCTGTGAGCTTAGTTTTGGCATCTTTTGGTCCTTTGCACTATACTTCGTGTCATCCTGGCCCATTTTCTTGCAGTCGCTAAATTTGCAAATTTTCTGGTTTTTTTTTTTCCTCAGAAACCATGCCTTGCCTTTCATATGTTCCCCTCCAAGTTCTGTCTCCCTCCTCAACTTTTTGCCCTGCCTTTGAAGCATCTGTGAGCTTAGTTTTGGCATCTTTTGGTCCTCGCACGGCACCACATTTCCTCCCACACCATTTCCTTGAAGTCCCTAAATGTCCCAATTTTCTGGTTTTTGTGATTTTTTTCTCAGCTGCATTTCGTTTGATCATATCTCCTTTCCAGAGTGTTTGTAAGCCTTTCTTTTCAGGGTCGCAAGATTTCGTTTCCCTTCCCGAAAGGAAATGAAATTTCCTTTCGGGAAGGTAAACGAAATCTTGCGATTTCAATGGTAATCAATTGGGCAATCTTTGGAGCAAGTCCCAGCGCTTGAAAGCATCCCATGCCTTTGGATGGCTTTGAGATTGGTGAAGAGATTTTTTTCTTTTTCCCTGTATCCATGCCATATCTCTCATACTTCCCCTGTGAGCTGTGTCTCCCTCCTCGACTTTTTCCTCTGCCATTGCAGCATCTGTGAGCTTAGTTTTGGCATCTTTTGGTCCTTTGCACTATACTTCGTGTCATCCTGGCCCATTTTCTTGCAGTCTCTAAATTTGCAAATTTTCTTTTTTTCTTTATCCCTGTATCCATGCCTTGCCTTTCATATGTTCCCCTCCAAGTTCTGTCTCCCTCCTCTTCTTTTTGCCCTGCCGTTGCAGCATCTCTGAGCTTAGTTTTGCCATCTTTTGGTCCTCCGCACTGCACCACATTTCCTCCCACACCATTTCCTTGAAGTCCCTAAATGTCCCAATTTTCTGGTTTTTGTGATTTTTTTCTCAGCTGCATTTCGTTTGATCATATCTCCTTTCCAGAGCGTTTGTAAGCCTTTCTTTTCAGGGTCGCAAGATTTCGTTGGTAATCAATTGGGCAATCTTTGGAGAAAGTCCCAGCGCTTGAAAGCATCCCATGCCTTTGGATGGCTTTGAGTTTGGTGAAGAGATTTTTTTCTTTTTCCCTGTATCCATGCCATATCTCTCATACTTCCCCTGTGAGTTGTGTCTCCCTCCTCTTCTTTTTCCTCTGCCTTTGCATCATCTGTGAGCTTAGTTTTGGCATCTTTTGGTCCTTTGCACTATACTTCGTGTCATCCTGGCCCATTTTCTTGCAGTCGCTAAATTTGCAAATTTTCTGTTTTTTTTTTTTTCCTCAGAAACCATGCCTTGCCTTTCATATGTTCCCCTCCAAGTTCTGTCTCCCTCCTCTTCTTTTTGCCCTACCGTTGCAGCATCTGTGAGCTTAGTTTTGGCATCTTTTGGTCCTCCGCACTGCACCACATTTCCTCCCACACCATTTCCTTGAAGTCCCTAAATGTCCCAATTTTCTGGTTTTTGTGATTTTTTTCTCAGCTGCATTTCGTTTGATCATATCTCCTTTCCAGAGCGTTTGTAAGCCTTTCTTTTCAGGGTCGCAAGATTTCGTTTCCCTTCCCGAAAGGAAATGAAATTTCCTTTCGGGAAGGGAAACGAAATCTTGCGATTTCAATGGTAATCAATTGGGCAATCTTTGGAGCAAGTCCTAGCGCTTGAAAGCATCCCATGCCTTTGGATGGCTTTGAGTTTGGTGAAGAGGTTTTTTTCTTTTTCCCCTGTATCCATACCATGGTTCTCATACTTCCCCTCGGAGTTGTGTCTCCCTCCTCTTCTTTTTGCCCTGCCATTGCAGCATCTGTGAGCTTAGTTTTGGCATCTTTTGGTCCTTTGCACTATACTTCGTGTCATCCTGGCCCATTTTCTTGCAGTCGCTAAAGTTGCAAATTTTCTGGTTTTTTTTTTTCCTCAGAAACCATGCCTTGCCTTTCATATGTTCCCCTCCAAGTTCTGTCTCCCTCCTCTTCTTTTTGCCCTGCCGTTGCAGCATCTGTGAGCTTAGTTTTGGCATCTTTTGGTCCTCCGCACTGCACCACATTTCCTCCCACACCATTTCCTTGAAGTCCCTAAATGTCCCAATTTTCTGGTTTTTGTGATTTTTTTCTCAGCTGCATTTCGTTTGATCATATCTCCTTTCCAGAGCGTTTGTAAGCCTTTCTTTTCAGGGTCGCAAGATTTCGTTTCCCTTCCCGAAAGGAAATGAAATTTCCTTTCGGGAAGGGAAACGAAATCTTGCGATTTCAATGGTAATCAATTGGGCAATCTTTGGAGCAAGTCCCAGCGCTTGAAAGCATCCCATGCCTTTGGATGGCTTTGAGTTTGGTGAAGAGATTTTTTTCTTTTTCCCTGTATCCATGCCATATCTCTCATACTTCCCCTCTGAGTTGTGTCTCCCTCCTCGACTTTTTCCTCTGCCTTTGCATCATCTGTGAGCTTAGTTTTGGCATCTTTTGGTCCTTTGCACTATACTTCGTGTCATCCTGGCCCATTTTCTTGCAGTCGCTAAATTTGCAAATTTTCTGTTTTTTTTTTTTTCCTCAGAAACCATGCCTTGCCTTTCATATGTTCCCCTCCAAGTTCTGTCTCCCTCCTCTTCTTTTTGCCCTACCGTTGCAGCATCTGTGAGCTTAGTTTTGGCATCTTTTGGTCCTTCGCACTGCACCACATTTCCTCCCACACCATTTCCTTAAAGTCCCTAAATGTCCCAATTTTCTGTTTTTTTGTGATTTTTTTCTCAGCTGCATTTCGTTTGATCATATCTCCTTTCCAGAGCGTTTGTAAGCCTTTCTTTTCAGGGTCGCAAGATTTCGTTTCCCTTCCCGAAAGGAAATGAAATTTCCTTTCGGGAAGGGAAACGAAATCTTGCGATTTCAATGGTAATCAATTGGGCAATCTTTGGAGCAAGTCCCAGCGCTTGAAAGCATCCCATGCCTTTGGATGGCTTTGAGTTTGGTGAAGAGATTTTTTTCTTTTTCCCTGTATCCATGCCATATCTCTCATACTTCCCCTGTGAGTTGTGTCTCCCTCCTCGACTTTTTCCTCTGCCTTTGCATCATCTGTGAGCTTAGTTTTGGCATCTTTTGGTCCTTTGCACTATACTTCGTGTCATCCTGGCCCATTTTCTTGCAGTCGCTAAATTTGCAAATTTTCTGTTTTTTTTTTTTCCTCAGAAACCATGCCTTGCCTTTCATATGTTCCCCTCCAAGTTCTGTCTCCCTCCTCTTCTTTTTGCCCTGCCGTTGCAGCATCTGTGAGCTTAGTTTTGGCATCTTTTGGTCCTCCGCACTGCACCACATTTCCTCCCACACCATTTCCTTGAAGTCCCTAAATGTCCCAATTTTCTGGTTTTTGTGATTTTTTTCTCAGCTGCATTTCGTTTGATCATATCTCCTTTCCAGAGCGTTTGTAAGCCTTTCTTTTCAGGGTCGCAAGATTTCGTTTCCCTTCCCGAAAGGAAATGAAATTTCCTTTCGGGAAGGGAAACGAAATCTTGCGATTTCAATGGTAATCAATTGGGCAATCTTTGGAGCAAGTCCCAGCGCTTGAAAGCATCCCATGCCTTTGGATGGCTTTGAGTTTGGTGAAGAGATTTTTTTCTTTTTCCCTGTATCCATGCCATATCTCTCATACTTCCCCTGTGAGTTGTGTCTCCCTCCTCGACTTTTTCCTCTGCCTTTGCATCATCTGTGAGCTTAGTTTTGGCATCTTTTGGTCCTTTGCACTATACTTCGTGTCATCCTGGCCCATTTTCTTGCAGTCGCTAAATTTGCAAATTTTCTGTTTTTTTTTTTTCCTCAGAAACCATGCCTTGCCTTTCATATGTTCCCCTCCAAGTTCTGTCTCCCTCCTCTTCTTTTTGCCCTACCGTTGCAGCATCTGTGAGCTTAGTTTTGGCATCTTTTGGTCCTCCGCACTGCACCACATTTCCTCCCACACCATTTCCTTGAAGTCCCTAAATGTCCCAATTTTCTGGTTTTTGTGATTTTTTTCTCAGCTGCATTTCGTTTGATCATATCTCCTTTCCAGAGCGTTTGTAAGCCTTTCTTTTCAGGGTCGCAAGATTTCGTTGGTAATCAATTGGGCAATCTTTGGAGAAAGTCCCAGCGCTTGAAAGCATCCCATGCCTTTGGATGGCTTTGAGTTTGGTGAAGAGATTTTTTTCTTTTTCCCTGTATCCATGCCATATCTCTCATACTTCCCCTGTGAGTTGTGTCTCCCTCCTCGACTTTTTCCTCTGCCTTTGCATCATCTGTGAGCTTAGTTTTGGCATCTTTTGGTCCTTTGCACTATACTTCGTGTCATCCTGGCCCATTTTCTTGCAGTCGCTAAAGTTGCAAATTTTCTGGTTTTTTTTTTTCCTCAGAAACCATGCCTTGCCTTTCATATGTTCCCCTCCAAGTTCTGTCTCCCTCCTCTTCTTTTTGCCCTGCCGTTGCAGCATCTCTGAGCTTAGTTTTGGCATCTTTTGGTCCTCCGCACTGCACCACATTTCCTCCCACACCATTTCCTTGAAGTCCCTAAATGTCCCAATTTTCTGGTTTTTGTGATTTTTTTCTCAGCTGCATTTCGTTTGATCATATCTCCTTTCCAGAGCGTTTGTAAGCCTTTCTTTTCAGGGTCGCAAGATTTCGTTTCCCTTCCCGAAAGGAAATGAAATTTCCTTTCGGGAAGGGAAACGAAATCTTGCGATTTCAATGGTAATCAATTGGGCAATCTTTGGAGCAAGTCCCAGCGCTTGAAAGCATCCCATGCCTTTGGATGGCTTTGAGTTTGGTGAAGAGGTTTTTTTCTTTTTCCCCTGTATCCATACCATGGTTCTCATACTTCCCCTCTGAGTTGTGTCTCCCTCCTCTTCTTTTTGCCCTGCCATTGCAGCATCTGTGAGCTTAGTTTTGGCATCTTTTGGTCCTTTGCACTATACTTCGTGTCATCCTGGCCCATTTTCTTGCAGTCGCTAAATTTGCAAATTTTCTGGTTTTTTTTTTTCCTCAGAAACCATGCCTTGCCTTTCATATGTTCCCCTCCAAGTTCTGTCTCCCTCCTCAACTTTTTGCCCTGCCTTTGAAGCATCTGTGAGCTTAGTTTTGGCATCTTTTGGTCCTCGCACGGCACCACATTTCCTCCCACACCATTTCCTTGAAGTCCCTAAATGTCCCAATTTTCTGGTTTTTGTGATTTTTTTCTCAGCTGCATTTCGTTTGATCATATCTCCTTTCCAGAGCGTTTGTAAGCCTTTCTTTTCAGGGTCGCAAGATTTCGTTGGTAATCAATTGGGCAATCTTTGGAGAAAGTCCCAGCGCTTGAAAGCATCCCATGCCTTTGGATGGCTTTGAGTTTGGTGAAGAGATTTTTTTCTTTTTCCCTGTATCCATGCCATATCTCTCATACTTCCCCTGTGAGTTGTGTCTCCCTCCTCTTCTTTTTCCTCTGCCTTTGCATCATCTGTGAGCTTAGTTTTGGCATCTTTTGGTCCTTTGCACTATACTTCGTGTCATCCTGGCCCATTTTCTTGCAGTCGCTAAATTTGCAAATTTTCTGTTTTTTTTTTTTTCCTCAGAAACCATGCCTTGCCTTTCATATGTTCCCCTCCAAGTTCTGTCTCCCTCCTCTTCTTTTTGCCCTACCGTTGCAGCATCTGTGAGCTTAGTTTTGGCATCTTTTGGTCCTCCGCACTGCACCACATTTCCTCCCACACCATTTCCTTGAAGTCCCTAAATGTCCCAATTTTCTGGTTTTTGTGATTTTTTTCTCAGCTGCATTTCGTTTGATCATATCTCCTTTCCAGAGCGTTTGTAAGCCTTTCTTTTCAGGGTCGCAAGATTTCGTTTCCCTTCCCGAAAGGAAATGAAATTTCCTTTCGGGAAGGGAAACGAAATCTTGCGATTTCAATGGTAATCAATTGGGCAATCTTTGGAGCAAGTCCTAGCGCTTGAAAGCATCCCATGCCTTTGGATGGCTTTGAGTTTGGTGAAGAGGTTTTTTTCTTTTTCCCCTGTATCCATACCATGGTTCTCATACTTCCCCTCGGAGTTGTGTCTCCCTCCTCTTCTTTTTGCCCTGCCATTGCAGCATCTGTGAGCTTAGTTTTGGCATCTTTTGGTCCTTTGCACTATACTTCGTGTCATCCTGGCCCATTTTCTTGCAGTCGCTAAAGTTGCAAATTTTCTGGTTTTTTTTTTTCCTCAGAAACCATGCCTTGCCTTTCATATGTTCCCCTCCAAGTTCTGTCTCCCTCCTCTTCTTTTTGCCCTGCCGTTGCAGCATCTGTGAGCTTAGTTTTGGCATCTTTTGGTCCTCCGCACTGCACCACATTTCCTCCCACACCATTTCCTTGAAGTCCCTAAATGTCCCAATTTTCTGGTTTTTGTGATTTTTTTCTCAGCTGCATTTCGTTTGATCATATCTCCTTTCCAGAGCGTTTGTAAGCCTTTCTTTTCAGGGTCGCAAGATTTCGTTTCCCTTCCCGAAAGGAAATGAAATTTCCTTTCGGGAAGGGAAACGAAATCTTGCGATTTCAATGGTAATCAATTGGGCAATCTTTGGAGCAAGTCCCAGCGCTTGAAAGCATCCCATGCCTTTGGATGGCTTTGAGTTTGGTGAAGAGATTTTTTTCTTTTTCCCTGTATCCATGCCATATCTCTCATACTTCCCCTGTGAGTTGTGTCTCCCTCCTCGACTTTTTCCTCTGCCTTTGCATCATCTGTGAGCTTAGTTTTGGCATCTTTTGGTCCTTTGCACTATACTTCGTGTCATCCTGGCCCATTTTCTTGCAGTCGCTAAATTTGCAAATTTTCTGTTTTTTTTTTTTCCTCAGAAACCATGCCTTGCCTTTCATATGTTCCCCTCCAAGTTCTGTCTCCCTCCTCTTCTTTTTGCCCTACCGTTGCAGCATCTGTGAGCTTAGTTTTGGCATCTTTTGGTCCTTCGCACTGCACCACATTTCCTCCCACACCATTTCCTTAAAGTCCCTAAATGTCCCAATTTTCTGTTTTTTTGTGATTTTTTTCTCAGCTGCATTTCGTTTGATCATATCTCCTTTCCAGAGCGTTTGTAAGCCTTTCTTTTCAGGGTCGCAAGATTTCGTTTCCCTTCCCGAAAGGAAATGAAATTTCCTTTCGGGAAGGGAAACGAAATCTTGCGATTTCAATGGTAATCAATTGGGCAATCTTTGGAGCAAGTCCCAGCGCTTGAAAGCATCCCATGCCTTTGGATGGCTTTGAGTTTGGTGAAGAGATTTTTTTCTTTTTCCCTGTATCCATGCCATATCTCTCATACTTCCCCTGTGAGTTGTGTCTCCCTCCTCGACTTTTTCCTCTGCCTTTGCATCATCTGTGAGCTTAGTTTTGGCATCTTTTGGTCCTTTGCACTATACTTCGTGTCATCCTGGCCCATTTTCTTGCAGTCGCTAAATTTGCAAATTTTCTGTTTTTTTTTTTTCCTCAGAAACCATGCCTTGCCTTTCATATGTTCCCCTCCAAGTTCTGTCTCCCTCCTCTTCTTTTTGCCCTGCCGTTGCAGCATCTGTGAGCTTAGTTTTGGCATCTTTTGGTCCTCCGCACTGCACCACATTTCCTCCCACACCATTTCCTTGAAGTCCCTAAATGTCCCAATTTTCTGGTTTTTGTGATTTTTTTCTCAGCTGCATTTCGTTTGATCATATCTCCTTTCCAGAGCGTTTGTAAGCCTTTCTTTTCAGGGTCGCAAGATTTCGTTTCCCTTCCCGAAAGGAAATGAAATTTCCTTTCGGGAAGGGAAACGAAATCTTGCGATTTCAATGGTAATCAATTGGGCAATCTTTGGAGCAAGTCCCAGCGCTTGAAAGCATCCCATGCCTTTGGATGGCTTTGAGTTTGGTGAAGAGATTTTTTTCTTTTTCCCTGTATACATGCCATATCTCTCATACTTCCCCTGTGAGTTGTGTCTCCCTCCTCGACTTTTTCCTCTGCCTTTGCATCATCTGTGAGCTTAGTTTTGGCATCTTTTGGTCCTTTGCACTATACTTGGTGTCATCCTGGCCCATTTTCTTGCAGTCGCTAAATTTGCAAATTTTCTGTTTTTTTTTTTTCCTCAGAAACCATGCCTTGCCTTTCATATGTTCCCCTCCAAGTTGTGTCTCCGTCCTCAACTTTTTGCCCTGCCTTTGAAGCATCTGTGAGCTTAGTTTTGGCATCTTTTGGTCCTTCGCACTGCACCACATTTCCTCCCACACCATTTCCTTGAAGTCCCTAAATGTCCCAATTTTCTGGTTTTTGTGATTTTTTTCTCAGCTGCATTTCGTTTGATCATATCTCCTTTCCAGAGCGTTTGTAAGCCTTTCTTTTCAGGGTCGCAAGATTTCGTTTCCCTTCCCGAAAGGAAATGAAATTTCCTTTCGGGAAGGGAAACGAAATCTTGCGATTTCAATGGTAATCAATTGGGCAATCTTTGGAGCAAGTCCCAGCGCTTGAAAGCATCCCATGCCTTTGGATGGCTTTGAGTTTGGTGAAGAGATTTTTTTCTTTTTCCCTGTATCCATGCCATATCTCTCATACTTCCCCTGTGAGTTGTGTCTCCCTCCTCGACTTTTTCCTCTGCCTTTGCATCATCTGTGAGCTTAGTTTTGGCATCTTTTGGTCCTTTGCACTATACTTCGTGTCATCCTGGCCCATTTTCTTGCAGTCGCTAAAGTTGCAAATTTTCTGGTTTTTTTTTTTCCTCAGAAACCATGCCTTGCCTTTCATATGTTCCCCTCCAAGTTCTGTCTCCCTCCTCTTCTTTTTGCCCTGCCGTTGCAGCATCTGTGAGCTTAGTTTTGGCATCTTTTGGTCCTCCGCACTGCACCACATTTCCTCCCACACCATTTCCTTGAAGTCCCTAAATGTCCCAATTTTCTGGTTTTTGTGATTTTTTTCTCAGCTGCATTTCGTTTGATCATATCTCCTTTCCAGAGCGTTTGTAAGCCTTTCTTTTCAGGGTCGCAAGATTTCGTTTCCCTTCCCGAAAGGAAATGAAATTTCCTTTCGGGAAGGGAAACGAAATCTTGCGATTTCAATGGTAATCAATTGGGCAATCTTTGGAGCAAGTCCCAGCGCTTGAAAGCATCCCATGCCTTTGGATGGCTTTGAGTTTGGTGAAGAGATTTTTTTCTTTTTCCCTGTATACATGCCATATCTCTCATACTTCCCCTGTGAGTTGTGTCTCCCTCCTCGACTTTTTCCTCTGCCTTTGCATCATCTGTGAGCTTAGTTTTGGCATCTTTTGGTCCTTTGCACTATACTTGGTGTCATCCTGGCCCATTTTCTTGCAGTCGCTAAATTTGCAAATTTTCTGTTTTTTTTTTTTCCTCAGAAACCATGCCTTGCCTTTCATATGTTCCCCTCCAAGTTGTGTCTCCGTCCTCAACTTTTTGCCCTGCCTTTGAAGCATCTGTGAGCTTAGTTTTGGCATCTTTTGGTCCTCCGCACTGCACCACATTTCCTCCCACACCATTTCCTTGAAGTCCCTAAATGTCCCAATTTTCTGGTTTTTGTGATTTTTTTCTCAGCTGCATTTCGTTTGATCATATCTCCTTTCCAGAGCGTTTGTAAGCCTTTCTTTTCAGGGTCGCAAGATTTCGTTTCCCTTCCCGAAAGGAAATTTCATTTCCTTTCGGGAAGGGAAACGAAATCTTGCGATTTCAATGGTAATCAATTGGGCAATCTTTGGAGCAAGTCCCAGCGCTTGAAAGCATCCCATGCCTTTGGATGGCTTTGAGTTTGGTGAAGAGATTTTTTTCTTTTTCCCTGTATCCATGCCATATCTCTCATACTTCCCCTGTGAGTTGTGTCTCCCTCCTCGACTTTTTCCTCTGCCTTTGCATCATCTGTGAGCTTAGTTTTGGCATCTTTTGGTCCTTTGCACTATACTTCGTGTCATCCTGGCCCATTTTCTTGCAGTCGCTAAAGTTGCAAATTTTCTGGTTTTTTTTTTTCCTCAGAAACCATGCCTTGCCTTTCATATGTTCCCCTCCAAGTTCTGTCTCCCTCCTCTTCTTTTTGCCCTGCCGTTGCAGCATCTGTGAGCTTAGTTTTGGCATCTTTTGGTCCTCCGCACTGCACCACATTTCCTCCCACACCATTTCCTTGAAGTCCCTAAATGTCCCAATTTTCTGGTTTTTGTGATTTTTTTCTCAGCTGCATTTCGTTTGATCATATCTCCTTTCCAGAGCGTTTGTAAGCCTTTCTTTTCAGGGTCGCAAGATTTCGTTTCCCTTCCCGAAAGGAAATGAAATTTCCTTTCGGGAAGGGAAACGAAATCTTGCGATTTCAATGGTAATCAATTGGGCAATCTTTGGAGCAAGTCCTAGCGCTTGAAAGCATCCCATGCCTTTGGATGGCTTTGAGTTTGGTGAAGAGGTTTTTTTCTTTTTCCCCTGTATCCATACCATGGTTCTCATACTTCCCCTCGGAGTTGTGTCTCCCTCCTCTTCTTTTTGCCCTGCCATTGCAGCATCTGTGAGCTTAGTTTTGGCATCTTTTGGTCCTTTGCACTATACTTCGTGTCATCCTGGCCCATTTTCTTGCAGTCGCTAAAGTTGCAAATTTTCTGGTTTTTTTTTTTCCTCAGAAACCATGCCTTGCCTTTCATATGTTCCCCTCCAAGTTCTGTCTCCCTCCTCTTCTTTTTGCCCTGCCGTTGCAGCATCTGTGAGCTTAGTTTTGGCATCTTTTGGTCCTCCGCACTGCACCACATTTCCTCCCACACCATTTCCTTGAAGTCCCTAAATGTCCCAATTTTCTGGTTTTTGTGATTTTTTTTCTCAGCTGCATTTCGTTTGATCATATCTCCTTTCCAGAGCGTTTGTAAGCCTTTCTTTTCAGGGTCGCAAGATTTCGTTTCCCTTCCCGAAAGGAAATGAAATTTCCTTTCGGGAAGGGAAACGAAATCTTGCGATTTCAATGGTAATCAATTGGGCAATCTTTGGAGCAAGTCCCAGCGCTTGAAAGCATCCCATGCCTTTGGATGGCTTTGAGTTTGGTGAAGAGATTTTTTTCTTTTTCCCTGTATCCATGCCATATCTCTCATACTTCCCCTCTGAGTTGTGTCTCCCTCCTCGACTTTTTCCTCTGCCTTTGCATCATCTGTGAGCTTAGTTTTGGCATCTTTTGGTCCTTTGCACTATACTTCGTGTCATCCTGGCCCATTTTCTTGCAGTCGCTAAATTTGCAAATTTTCTGTTTTTTTTTTTTCCTCAGAAACCATGCCTTGCCTTTCATATGTTCCCCTCCAAGTTCTGTCTCCCTCCTCTTCTTTTTGCCCTACCGTTGCAGCATCTGTGAGCTTAGTTTTGGCATCTTTTGGTCCTTCGCACTGCACCACATTTCCTCCCACACCATTTCCTTAAAGTCCCTAAATGTCCCAATTTTCTGTTTTTTTGTGATTTTTTTCTCAGCTGCATTTCGTTTGATCATATCTCCTTTCCAGAGCGTTTGTAAGCCTTTCTTTTCAGGGTCGCAAGATTTCGTTTCCCTTCCCGAAAGGAAATGAAATTTCCTTTCGGGAAGGGAAACGAAATCTTGCGATTTCAATGGTAATCAATTGGGCAATCTTTGGAGCAAGTCCCAGCGCTTGAAAGCATCCCATGCCTTTGGATGGCTTTGAGTTTGGTGAAGAGATTTTTTTCTTTTTCCCTGTATCCATGCCATATCTCTCATACTTCCCCTGTGAGTTGTGTCTCCCTCCTCGACTTTTTCCTCTGCCTTTGCATCATCTGTGAGCTTAGTTTTGGCATCTTTTGGTCCTTTGCACTATACTTCGTGTCATCCTGGCCCATTTTCTTGCAGTCGCTAAATTTGCAAATTTTCTGTTTTTTTTTTTTCCTCAGAAACCATGCCTTGCCTTTCATATGTTCCCCTCCAAGTTCTGTCTCCCTCCTCTTCTTTTTGCCCTGCCGTTGCAGCATCTGTGAGCTTAGTTTTGGCATCTTTTGGTCCTCCGCACTGCACCACATTTCCTCCCACACCATTTCCTTGAAGTCCCTAAATGTCCCAATTTTCTGGTTTTTGTGATTTTTTTCTCAGCTGCATTTTGTTTGATCATATCTCCTTTCCAGAGCGTTTGTAAGCCTTTCTTTTCAGGGTCGCAAGATTTCGTTTCCCTTCCCGAAAGGAAATGAAATTTCCTTTCGGGAAGGGAAACGAAATCTTGCGATTTCAATGGTAATCAATTGGGCAATCTTTGGAGCAAGTCCCAGCGCTTGAAAGCATCCCATGCCTTTGGATGGCTTTGAGTTTGGTGAAGAGATTTTTTTCTTTTTCCCTGTATACATGCCATATCTCTCATACTTCCCCTGTGAGTTGTGTCTCCCTCCTCGACTTTTTCCTCTGCCTTTGCATCATCTGTGAGCTTAGTTTTGGCATCTTTTGGTCCTTTGCACTATACTTGGTGTCATCCTGGCCCATTTTCTTGCAGTCGCTAAATTTGCAAATTTTCTGTTTTTTTTTTTTCCTCAGAAACCATGCCTTGCCTTTCATATGTTCCCCTCCAAGTTGTGTCTCCGTCCTCAACTTTTTGCCCTGCCTTTGAAGCATCTGTGAGCTTAGTTTTGGCATCTTTTGGTCCTTCGCACTGCACCACATTTCCTCCCACACCATTTCCTTGAAGTCCCTAAATGTCCCAATTTTCTGGTTTTTGTGATTTTTTTCTCAGCTGCATTTCGTTTGATCATATCTCCTTTCCAGAGCGTTTGTAAGCCTTTCTTTTCAGGGTCGCAAGATTTCGTTTCCCTTCCCGAAAGGAAATGAAATTTCCTTTCGGGAAGGGAAACGAAATCTTGCGATTTCAATGGTAATCAATTGGGCAATCTTTGGAGCAAGTCCCAGCGCTTGAAAGCATCCCATGCCTTTGGATGGCTTTGAGTTTGGTGAAGAGATTTTTTTCTTTTTCCCTGTATCCATGCCATATCTCTCATACTTCCCCTGTGAGTTGTGTCTCCCTCCTCGACTTTTTCCTCTGCCTTTGCATCATCTGTGAGCTTAGTTTTGGCATCTTTTGGTCCTTTGCACTATACTTCGTGTCATCCTGGCCCATTTTCTTGCAGTCGCTAAAGTTGCAAATTTTCTGGTTTTTTTTTTTCCTCAGAAACCATGCCTTGCCTTTCATATGTTCCCCTCCAAGTTCTGTCTCCCTCCTCTTCTTTTTGCCCTGCCGTTGCAGCATCTGTGAGCTTAGTTTTGGCATCTTTTGGTCCTCCGCACTGCACCACATTTCCTCCCACACCATTTCCTTAAAGTCCCTAAATGTCCCAATTTTCTGTTTTTTTGTGATTTTTTTCTCAGCTGCATTTCGTTTGATCATATCTCCTTTCCAGAGCGTTTGTAAGCCTTTCTTTTCAGGGTCGCAAGATTTCGTTTCCCTTCCCGAAAGGAAATTTCATTTCCTTTCGGGAAGGGAAACGAAATCTTGCGATTTCAATGGTAATCAATTGGGCAATCTTTGGAGCAAGTCCCAGCGCTTGAAAGCATCCCATGCCTTTGGATGGCTTTGAGTTTGGTGAAGAGATTTTTTTCTTTTTCCCTGTATCCATGCCATATCTCTCATACTTCCCCTGTGAGTTGTGTCTCCCTCCTCGACTTTTTCCTCTGCCTTTGCATCATCTGTGAGCTTAGTTTTGGCATCTTTTGGTCCTTTGCACTATACTTCGTGTCATCCTGGCCCATTTTCTTGCAGTCGCTAAATTTGCAAATTTTCTGTTTTTTTTTTTTCCTCAGAAACCATGCCTTGCCTTTCATATGTTCCCCTCCAAGTTGTGTCTCCGTCCTCAACTTTTTGCCCTGCCTTTGAAGCATCTGTGAGCTTAGTTTTGGCATCTTTTGGTCCTTCGCACTGCACCACATTTCCTCCCACACCATTTCCTTGAAGTCCCTAAATGTCCCAATTTTCTGGTTTTTGTGATTTTTTTCTCAGCTGCATTTCGTTTGATCATATCTCCTTTCCAGAGCGTTTGTAAGCCTTTCTTTTCAGGGTCGCAAGATTTCGTTTCCCTTCCCGAAAGGAAATGAAATTTCCTTTCGGGAAGGGAAACGAAATCTTGCGATTTCAATGGTAATCAATTGGGCAATCTTTGGAGCAAGTCCCAGCGCTTGAAAGCATCCCATGCCTTTGGATGGCTTTGAGTTTGGTGAAGAGATTTTTTTCTTTTTCCCTGTATCCATGCCATATCTCTCATACTTCCCCTGTGAGTTGTGTCTCCCTCCTCGACTTTTTCCTCTGCCTTTGCATCATCTGTGAGCTTAGTTTTGGCATCTTTTGGTCCTTTGCACTATACTTCGTGTCATCCTGGCCCATTTTCTTGCAGTCGCTAAAGTTGCAAATTTTCTGGTTTTTTTTTTTCCTCAGAAACCATGCCTTGCCTTTCATATGTTCCCCTCCAAGTTCTGTCTCCCTCCTCTTCTTTTTGCCCTGCCGTTGCAGCATCTGTGAGCTTAGTTTTGGCATCTTTTGGTCCTCCGCACTGCACCACATTTCCTCCCACACCATTTCCTTGAAGTCCCTAAATGTCCCAATTTTCTGGTTTTTGTGATTTTTTTCTCAGCTGCATTTCGTTTGATCATATCTCCTTTCCAGAGCGTTTGTAAGCCTTTCTTTTCAGGGTCGCAAGATTTCGTTTCCCTTCCCGAAAGGAAATTTCATTTCCTTTCGGGAAGGGAAACGAAATCTTGCGATTTCAATGGTAATCAATTGGGCAATCTTTGGAGCAAGTCCCAGCGCTTGAAAGCATCCCATGCCTTTGGATGGCTTTGAGTTTGGTGAAGAGATTTTTTTCTTTTTCCCTGTATCCATGCCATATCTCTCATACTTCCCCTCTGAGTTGTGTCTCCCTCCTCGACTTTTTCCTCTGCCTTTGCATCATCTGTGAGCTTAGTTTTGGCATCTTTTGGTCCTTTGCACTATACTTCGTGTCATCCTGGCCCATTTTCTTGCAGTCGCTAAATTTGCAAATTTTCTGTTTTTTTTTTTTCCTCAGAAACCATGCCTTGCCTTTCATATGTTCCCCTCCAAGTTCTGTCTCCCTCCTCTTCTTTTTGCCCTGCCGTTGCAGCATCTGTGAGCTTAGTTTTGGCATCTTTTGGTCCTCCGCACTGCACCACATTTCCTCCCACACCATTTCCTTGAAGTCCCTAAATGTCCCAATTTTCTGGTTTTTGTGATTTTTTTCTCAGCTGCATTTCGTTTGATCATATCTCCTTTCCAGAGCGTTTGTAAGCCTTTCTTTTCAGGGTCGCAAGATTTCGTTTCCCTTCCCGAAAGGAAATGAAATTTCCTTTCGGGAAGGGAAACGAAATCTTGCGATTTCAATGGTAATCAATTGGGCAATCTTTGGAGCAAGTCCCAGCGCTTGAAAGCATCCCATGCCTTTGGATGGCTTTGAGTTTGGTGAAGAGATTTTTTTCTTTTTCCCTGTATCCATGCCATATCTCTCATACTTCCCCTCTGAGTTGTGCCTCCCTCCTCTTCTTTTTGCCCTGCCATTGCAGCATCTGTGAGCTTAGTTTTGGCATCTTTTGGTCCTTTGCACTATACTTCGTGTCATCCTGGCCCATTTTCTTGCAGTCGCTAAATTTGCAAATTTTCTGGTTTTTTTTTTTTCCTCAGAAACCATGCCTTGCCTTTCATATGTTCCCCTCCAAGTTGTGTCTCCGTCCTCAACTTTTTGCCCTGCCTTTGAAGCATCTGTGAGCTTAGTTTTGGCATCTTTTGGTCCTTCGCACTGCACCACATTTCCTCCCACACCATTTCCTTGAAGTCCCTAAATGTCCCAATTTTCTGGTTTTTGTGATTTTTTTCTCAGCTGCATTTCGTTTGATCATATCTCCTTTCCAGAGCGTTTGTAAGCCTTTCTTTTCAGGGTCGCAAGATTTCGTTTCCCTTCCCGAAAGGAAATGAAATTTCCTTTCGGGAAGGGAAACGAAATCTTGCGATTTCAATGGTAATCAATTGGGCAATCTTTGGAGCAAGTCCCAGCGCTTGAAAGCATCCCATGCCTTTGGATGGCTTTGAGTTTGGTGAAGAGATTTTTTTCTTTTTCCCTGTATCCATGCCATATCTCTCATACTTCCCCTCTGAGTTGTGTCTCCCTCCTCTTCTTTTTGCCCTGCCATTGCAGCATCTGTGAGCTTAGTTTTGGCATCTTTTGGTCCTTTGCACTATACTTCGTGTCATCCTGGCCCATTTTCTTGCAGTCGCTAAAGTTGCAAATTTTCTGGTTTTTTTTTTTCCTCAGAAACCATGCCTTGCCTTTCATATGTTCCCCTCCAAGTTCTGTCTCCCTCCTCTTCTTTTTGCCCTGCCTTTGAAGCATCTGTGAGCTTAGTTTTGGCATCTTTTGGTCCTCCGCACTGCACCACATTTCCTCCCACACCATTTCCTTGAAGTCCCTAAATGTCCCAATTTTCTGGTTTTTGTGATTTTTTTCTCAGCTGCATTTCGTTTGATCATATCTCCTTTCCAGAGCGTTTGTAAGCCTTTCTTTTCAGGGTCGCAAGATTTCGTTTCCCTTCCCGAAAGGAAATTTCATTTCCTTTCGGGAAGGGAAACGAAATCTTGCGATTTCAATGGTAATCAATTGGGCAATCTTTGGAGCAAGTCCCAGCGCTTGAAAGCATCCCATGCCTTTGGATGGCTTTGAGTTTGGTGAAGAGATTTTTTTCTTTTTCCCTGTATCCATGCCATATCTCTCATACTTCCCCTGTGAGTTGTGTCTCCCTCCTCGACTTTTTCCTCTGCCTTTGCATCATCTGTGAGCTTAGTTTTGGCATCTTTTGGTCCTTTGCACTATACTTCGTGTCATCCTGGCCCATTTTCTTGCAGTCGCTAAAGTTGCAAATTTTCTGGTTTTTTTTTTTCCTCAGAAACCATGCCTTGCCTTTCATATGTTCCCCTCCAAGTTCTGTCTCCCTCCTCTTCTTTTTGCCCTGCCGTTGCAGCATCTGTGAGCTTAGTTTTGGCATCTTTTGGTCCTCCGCACTGCACCACATTTCCTCCCACACCATTTCCTTGAAGTCCCTAAATGTCCCAATTTTCTGGTTTTTGTGATTTTTTTCTCAGCTGCATTTCGTTTGATCATATCTCCTTTCCAGAGCGTTTGTAAGCCTTTCTTTTCAGGGTCGCAAGATTTCGTTTCCCTTCCCGAAAGGAAATTTCATTTCCTTTCGGGAAGGGAAACGAAATCTTGCGATTTCAATGGTAATCAATTGGGCAATCTTTGGAGCAAGTCCCAGCGCTTGAAAGCATCCCATGCCTTTGGATGGCTTTGAGTTTGGTGAAGAGATTTTTTTCTTTTTCCCTGTATCCATGCCATATCTCTCATACTTCCCCTCTGAGTTGTGTCTCCCTCCTCTTCTTTTTGCCCTGCCATTGCAGCATCTGTGAGCTTAGTTTTGGCATCTTTTGGTCCTTTGCACTATACTTGGTGTCATCCTGGCCCATTTTCTTGCAGTCGCTAAATTTGCAAATTTTCTGGTTTTTTTTTTTTCCTCAGAAACCATGCCTTGCCTTTCATATGTTCCCCTCCAAGTTCTGTCTCCCTCCTCTTCTTTTTGCCCTACCGTTGCAGCATCTGTGAGCTTAGTTTTGGCATCTTTTGGTCCTCCGCACTGCACCACATTTCCTCCCACACCATTTCCTTGAAGTCCCTAAATGTCCCAATATTCTGGTTTTTGTGATTTTTTTCTCAGCTGCATTTCGTTTGATCATATCTCCTTTCCAGAGCGTTTGTAAGCCTTTCTTTTCAGGGTCGCAAGATTTCGTTTCCCTTCCCGAAAGGAAATGAAATTTCCTTTCGGGAAGGGAAACGAAATCTTGCGATTTCAATGGTAATCAATTGGGCAATCTTTGGAGCAAGTCCCAGCGCTTGAAAGCATCCCATGCCTTTGGATGGCTTTGAGTTTGGTGAAGAGGTTTTTTTCTTTTTCCCCTGTATCCATACCATGGTTCTCATACTTCCCCTCTGAGTTGTGTCTCCCTCCTCGACTTTTTCCTCTGCCTTTGCAGCATCTGTGAGCTTAGTTTTGGCATCTTTTGGTCCTTTGCACTATACTTTGTGTAATCCTGGCCCATTTTCTTGCAGTCGTTAATTTGCAACTTTTCTGGTTTTTTTTTTTCCCTCAGAAACCATGCCTTGCCTTTCATATGTTCCCCTCCAAGTTGTGTCTCCGTCCTCAACTTTTTGCCCTGCCTTTGAAGCATCTGTGAGCTTAGTTTTGGCATCTTTTGGTCCTTCGCACTGCACCACATTTCCTCCCACACCATTTCCTTAAAGTCCCTAAATGTCCCAATTTTCTGGTTTTTTGTGATTTTTTTCTCAGCTGCATTTCGTTTGATCATATCTCCTTTCCAGAGCGTTTGTAAGCCTTTCTTTTCAGGGTCGCAAGATTTCGTTTCCCTTCCCGAAAGGAAATTTCATTTCCTTTCGGGAAGGGAAACGAAATCTTGCGATTTCAATGGTAATCAATTGGGCAATCTTTGGAGCAAGTCCCAGCGCTTGAAAGCATCCCATGCCTTTGGATGGCTTTGAGTTTGGTGAAGAGATTTTTTTCTTTTTCCCTGTATCCATGCCATATCTCTCATACTTCCCCTGTGAGTTGTGTCTCCCTCCTCGACTTTTTCCTCTGCCTTTGCATCATCTGTGAGCTTAGTTTTGGCATCTTTTGGTCCTTTGCACTATACTTGGTGTAATCCTGGCCCATTTTCTTGCAGTCGCTAAATTTGCAAATTTTCTGGTTTTTTTTTTTCCTCAGAAACCATGCCTTGCCTTTCATATGTTCCCCTCCAAGTTCTGTCTCCCTCCTCTTCTTTTTGCCCTGCCGTTGCAGCATCTGTGAGCTTAGTTTTGGCATCTTTTGGTCCTCCGCACTGCACCACATTTCCTCCCACACCATTTCCTTGAAGTCCCTAAATGTCCCAATTTTCTGGTTTTTGTGATTTTTTTCTCAGCTGCATTTCGTTTGATCATATCTCCTTTCCAGAGCGTTTGTAAGCCTTTCTTTTCAGGGTCGCAAGATTTCGTTTCCCTTCCCGAAAGGAAATGAAATTTCCTTTCGGGAAGGGAAACGAAATCTTGCGATTTCAATGGTAATCAATTGGGCAATCTTTGGAGCAAGTCCCAGCGCTTGAAAGCATCCCATGCCTTTGGATGGCTTTGAGTTTGGTGAAGAGATTTTTTTCTTTTTCCCTGTATCCATGCCATATCTCTCATACTTCCCCTCTGAGTTGTGTCTCCCTCCTCTTCTTTTTGCCCTGCCATTGCAGCATCTGTGAGCTTAGTTTTGGCATCTTTTGGTCCTTTGCACTATACTTCGTGTCATCCTGGCCCATTTTCTTGCAGTCGCTAAATTTGCAAATTTTCTGGTTTTTTTTTTTTCCTCAGAAACCATGCCTTGCCTTTCATATGTTCCCCTCCAAGTTGTGTCTCCGTCCTCAACTTTTTGCCCTGCCTTTGAAGCATCTGTGAGCTTAGTTTTGGCATCTTTTAGTCCTTCGCACTGCACCACATTTCCTCCCACACCATTTCCTTGAAGTCCCTAAATGTCCCAATTTTCTGGTTTTTGTGATTTTTTTCTCAGCTGCATTTCGTTTGATCATATCTCCTTTCCAGAGCGTTTGTAAGCCTTTCTTTTCAGGGTCGCAAGATTTCGTTTCCCTTCCCGAAAGGAAATGAAATTTCCTTTCGGGAAGGGAAACGAAATCTTGCGATTTCAATGGTAATCAATTGGGCAATCTTTGGAGCAAGTCCCAGCGCTTGAAAGCATCCCATGCCTTTGGATGGCTTTGAGTTTGGTGAAGAGATTTTTTTCTTTTTCCCTGTATCCATGCCATATCTCTCATACTTCCCCTGTGAGTTGTGTCTCCCTCCTCGACTTTTTCCTCTGCCTTTGCATCATCTGTGAGCTTAGTTTTGGCATCTTTTGGTCCTTTGCACTATACTTCGTGTCATCCTGGCCCATTTTCTTGCAGTCGCTAAAGTTGCAAATTTTCTGGTTTTTTTTTTTCCTCAGAAACCATGCCTTGCCTTTCATATGTTCCCCTCCAAGTTCTGTCTCCCTCCTCTTCTTTTTGCCCTGCCGTTGCAGCATCTGTGAGCTTAGTTTTGGCATCTTTTGGTCCTCCGCACTGCACCACATTTCCTCCCACACCATTTCCTTGAAGTCCCTAAATGTCCCAATTTTCTGGTTTTTGTGATTTTTTTCTCAGCTGCATTTCGTTTGATCATATCTCCTTTCCAGAGCGTTTGTAAGCCTTTCTTTTCAGGGTCGCAAGATTTCGTTTCCCTTCCCGAAAGGAAATGAAATTTCCTTTCGGGAAGGGAAACGAAATCTTGCGATTTCAATGGTAATCAATTGGGCAATCTTTGGAGCAAGTCCCAGCGCTTGAAAGCATCCCATGCCTTTGGATGGCTTTGAGTTTGGTGAAGAGATTTTTTTCTTTTTCCCTGTATCCATGCCATATCTCTCATACTTCCCCTGTGAGTTGTGTCTCCCTCCTCGACTTTTTCCTCTGCCTTTGCATCATCTGTGAGCTTAGTTTTGGCATCTTTTGGTCCTTTGCACTATACTTCGTGTCATCCTGGCCCATTTTCTTGCAGTCGCTAAAGTTGCAAATTTTCTGGTTTTTTTTTTTCCTCAGAAACCATGCCTTGCCTTTCATATGTTCCCCTCCAAGTTCTGTCTCCCTCCTCTTCTTTTTGCCCTGCCGTTGCAGCATCTGTGAGCTTAGTTTTGGCATCTTTTGGTCCTCCGCACTGCACCACATTTCCTCCCACACCATTTCCTTGAAGTCCCTAAATGTCCCAATTTTCTGGTTTTTGTGATTTTTTTCTCAGCTGCATTTCGTTTGATCATATCTCCTTTCCAGAGCGTTTGTAAGCCTTTCTTTTCAGGGTCGCAAGATTTCGTTTCCCTTCCCGAAAGGAAATGAAATTTCCTTTCGGGAAGGGAAACGAAATCTTGCGATTTCAATGGTAATCAATTGGGCAATCTTTGGAGCAAGTCCCAGCGCTTGAAAGCATCCCATGCCTTTGGATGGCTTTGAGTTTGGTGAAGAGATTTTTTTCTTTTTCCCTGTATCCATGCCATATCTCTCATACTTCCCCTGTGAGTTGTGTCTCCCTCCTCGACTTTTTCCTCTGCCTTTGCATCATCTGTGAGCTTAGTTTTGGCATCTTTTGGTCCTTTGCACTATACTTCGTGTCATCCTGGCCCATTTTCTTGCAGTCGCTAAATTTGCAAATTTTCTGTTTTTTTTTTTTCCTCAGAAACCATGCCTTGCCTTTCATATGTTCCCCTCCAAGTTCTGTCTCCCTCCTCTTCTTTTTGCCCTACCGTTGCAGCATCTGTGAGCTTAGTTTTGGCATCTTTTGGTCCTCCGCACTGCACCACATTTCCTCCCACACCATTTCCTTGAAGTCCCTAAATGTCCCAATATTCTGGTTTTTGTGATTTTTTTCTCAGCTGCATTTCGTTTGATCATATCTCCTTTCCAGAGCGTTTGTAAGCCTTTCTTTTCAGGGTCGCAAGATTTCGTTTCCCTTCCCGAAAGGAAATGAAATTTCCTTTCGGGAAGGGAAACGAAATCTTGCGATTTCAATGGTAATCAATTGGGCAATCTTTGGAGCAAGTCCCAGCGCTTGAAAGCATCCCATGCCTTTGGATGGCTTTGAGTTTGGTGAAGAGGTTTTTTTCTTTTTCCCCTGTATCCATACCATGGTTCTCATACTTCCCCTCGGAGTTGTGTCTCCCTCCTCTTCTTTTTGCCCTGCCATTGCAGCATCTGTGAGCTTAGTTTTGGCATCTTTTGGTCCTTTGCACTATACTTTGTGTAATCCTGGCCCATTTTCTTGCAGTCGCTAAATTTGCAAATTTTCTGTTTTTTTTTTTCCCTCAGAAACCATGCCTTGCCTTTCATATGTTCCCCTCCAAGTTGTGTCTCCCTCCTCAACTTTTTGCCCTGCCTTTGAAGCATCTGTGAGCTTAGTTTTGGCATCTTTTGGTCCTCGCACTGCACCACATTTCCTCCCACACCATTTCCTTAAAGTCCCTAAATGTCCCAATTTTCTGTTTTTTTGTGATTTTTTTCTCAGCTGCATTTCGTTTGATCATATCTCCTTTCCAGAACGTTTGTAAGCCTTTCTTTTCAGGGTCGCAAGATTTCGTTTCCCTTCCCGAAAGGAAATGAAATTTCCTTTCGGGAAGGGAAACGAAATCTTGCGATTTCAATGGTAATCAATTGGGCAATCTTTGGAGCAAGTCCCAGCGCTTGAAAGCATCCCATGCCTTTGGATGGCTTTGAGTTTGGTGAAGAGATTTTTTTCTTTTTCCCTGTATCCATGCCATATCTCTCATACTTCCCCTGTGAGTTGTGTCTCCCTCCTCGACTTTTTCCTCTGCCTTTGCATCATCTGTGAGCTTAGTTTTGGCATCTTTTGGTCCTTTGCACTATACTTCGTGTCATCCTGGCCCATTTTCTTGCAGTCGCTAAATTTGCAAATTTTCTGTTTTTTTTTTTTCCTCAGAAACCATGCCTTGCCTTTCATATGTTCCCCTCCAAGTTCTGTCTCCCTCCTCTTCTTTTTGCCCTACCGTTGCAGCATCTGTGAGCTTAGTTTTGGCATCTTTTGGTCCTCCGCACTGCACCACATTTCCTCCCACACCATTTCCTTGAAGTCCCTAAATGTCCCAATATTCTGGTTTTTGTGATTTTTTTCTCAGCTGCATTTCGTTTGATCATATCTCCTTTCCAGAGCGTTTGTAAGCCTTTCTTTTCAGGGTCGCAAGATTTCGTTTCCCTTCCCGAAAGGAAATGAAATTTCCTTTCGGGAAGGGAAACGAAATCTTGCGATTTCAATGGTAATCAATTGGGCAATCTTTGGATCAAGTCCCAGCGCTTGAAAGCATCCCATGCCTTTGGATGGCTTTGAGTTTGGTGAAGAGATTTTTTTCTTTTTCCCTGTATCCATGCCATATCTCTCATACTTCCCCTGTGAGCTGTGTCTCCCTCCTCGACTTTTTCCTCTGCCTTTGCATCATCTGTGAGCTTAGTTTTGGCATCTTTTGGTCCTTTGCACTATACTTTGTGTAATCCTGGCCCATTTTCTTGCAGTCGCTAAATTTGCAAATTTTCTGTTTTTTTTTTTTTCCTCAGAAACCATGCCTTGCCTTTCATATGTTCCCCTCCAAGTTCTGTCTCCCTCCTCTTCTTTTTGCCCTACCGTTGCAGCATCTGTGAGCTTAGTTTTGGCATCTTTTGGTCCTTCGCACTGCACCACATTTCCTCCCACACCATTTCCTTGAAGTCCCTAAATGTCCCAATTTTCTGGTTTTTGTGATTTTTTTCTCAGCTGCATTTCGTTTGATCATATCTCCTTTCCAGAGCGTTTGTAAGCCTTTGTTTTCAGGGTCGCAAGATTTCGTTTCCCTTCCCGAAAGGAAATTTCATTTCCTTTCGGGTAGGGAAACGAAATCTTGCGATTTCAATGGTAATCAATTGGGCAATCTTTGGAGCAAGTCCCAGCGCTTGAAAGCATCCCATGCCTTTGGATGGCTTTGAGTTTGGTGAAGAGGTTTTTTTCTTTTTCCCCTGTATCCATACCATGGTTCTCATACTTCCCCTCTGAGTTGTGTCTCCCTCCTCGACTTTTTCCTCTGCCTTTGCAGCATCTGTGAGCTTAGTTTTGGCATCTTTTGGTCCTTTGCACTATACTTTGTGTAATCCTGGCCCATTTTCTTGCAGTCGCTAAATTTGCAAATTTTCTGGTTTTTTTTTTTCCCTCAGAAACCATGCCTTGCCTTTCATATGTTCCCCTCCAAGTTGTGTCTCCGTCCTCAACTTTTTGCCCTGCCTTTGAAGCATCTGTGAGCTTAGTTTTGGCATCTTTTGGTCCTTCGCACTGCACCACATTTCCTCCCACACCATTTCCTTAAAGTCCCTAAATGTCCCAATTTTCTGGTTTTTTGTGATTTTTTTCTCAGCTGCATTTCGTTTGATCATATCTCCTTTCCAGAGCGTTTGTAAGCCTTTCTTTTCAGGGTCGCAAGATTTCGTTTCCCTTCCCGAAAGGAAATGAAATTTCCTTTCGGGAAGGGAAACGAAATCTTGCGATTTCAATGGTAATCAATTGGGCAATCTTTGGAGCAAGTCCCAGCGCTTGAAAGCATCCCATGCCTTTGGATGGCTTTGAGTTTGGTGAAGAGATTTTTTTCTTTTTCCCTGTATCCATGCCATATCTCTCATACTTCCCCTGTGAGCTGTGTCTCCCTCCTCGACTTTTTCCTCTGCCTTTGCATCATCTGTGAGCTTAGTTTTGGCATCTTTTGGTCCTTTGCACTATACTTTGTGTAATCCTGGCCCATTTTCTTGCAGTCGCTAAATTTGCAAATTTTCTGTTTTTTTTTTTTTCCTCAGAAACCATGCCTTGCCTTTCATATGTTCCCCTCCAAGTTCTGTCTCCCTCCTCTTCTTTTTGCCTTACCGTTGCAGCATCTGTGAGCTTAGTTTTGGCATCTTTTGGTCCTTCGCACTGCACCACATTTCCTCCCACACCATTTCCTTGAAGTCCCTAAATGTCCCAATTTTCTGGTTTTTGTGATTTTTTTCTCAGCTGCATTTCGTTTGATCATATCTCCTTTCCAGAGCGTTTGTAAGCCTTTGTTTTCAGGGTCGCAAGATTTCGTTTCCCTTCCCGAAAGGAAATTTCATTTCCTTTCGGGTAGGGAAACGAAATCTTGCGATTTCAATGGTAATCAATTGGGCAATCTTTGGAGCAAGTCCCAGCGCTTGAAAGCATCCCATGCCTTTGGATGGCTTTGAGTTTGGTGAAGAGGTTTTTTTCTTTTTCCCCTGTATCCATACCATGGTTCTCATACTTCCCCTCTGAGTTGTGTCTCCCTCCTCGACTTTTTCCTCTGCCTTTGCAGCATCTGTGAGCTTAGTTTTGGCATCTTTTGGTCCTTTGCACTATACTTTGTGTAATCCTGGCCCATTTTCTTGCAGTCGCTAAATTTGCAAATTTTCTGGTTTTTTTTTTTCCCTCAGAAACCATGCCTTGCCTTTCATATGTTCCCCTCCAAGTTGTGTCTCCGTCCTCAACTTTTTGCCCTGCCTTTGAAGCATCTGTGAGCTTAGTTTTGGCATCTTTTGGTCCTTCGCACTGCACCACATTTCCTCCCACACCATTTCCTTAAAGTCCCTAAATGTCCCAATTTTCTGGTTTTTTGTGATTTTTTTCTCAGCTGCATTTCGTTTGATCATATCTCCTTTCCAGAGCGTTTGTAAGCCTTTCTTTTCAGGGTCGCAAGATTTCGTTTCCCTTCCCGAAAGGAAATTTCATTTCCTTTCGGGAAGGGAAACGAAATCTTGCGATTTCAATGGTAATCAATTGGGCAATCTTTGGAGCAAGTCCCAGCGCTTGAAAGCATCCCATGCCTTTGGATGGCTTTGAGTTTGGTGAAGAGATTTTTTTCTTTTTCCCTGTATCCATGCCATATCTCTCATACTTCCCCTGTGAGTTGTGTCTCCCTCCTCGACTTTTTCCTCTGCCTTTGCATCATCTGTGAGCTTAGTTTTGGCATCTTTTGGTCCTTTGCACTATACTTGGTGTCATCCTGGCCCATTTTCTTGCAGTCGCTAAATTTGCAAATTTTCTGGTTTTTTTTTTTCCTCAGAAACCATGCCTTGCCTTTCATATGTTCCCCTCCAAGTTCTGTCTCCCTCCTCTTCTTTTTGCCCTGCCGTTGCAGCATCTGTGAGCTTAGTTTTGGCATCTTTTGGTCCTCCGCACTGCACCACATTTCCTCCCACACCATTTCCTTGAAGTCCCTAAATGTCCCAATTTTCTGGTTTTTGTGATTTTTTTCTCAGCTGCATTTCGTTTGATCATATCTCCTTTCCAGAGCGTTTGTAAGCCTTTCTTTTCAGGGTCGCAAGATTTCGTTTCCCTTCCCGAAAGGAAATGAAATTTCCTTTCGGGAAGGGAAACGAAATCTTGCGATTTCAATGGTAATCAATTGGGCAATCTTTGGAGCAAGTAATGGCGCTTGAAAGCATCCCATGCCTTTGGATGGCTTTGAGTTTGGTGAAGAGGTTTTTTTCTTTTTCCCCTGTATCCATACCATGGTTCTCATACTTCCCCTCGGAGTTGTGTCTCCCTCCTCTTCTTTTTGCCCTGCCATTGCAGCATCTGTGAGCTTAGTTTTGGCATCTTTTGGTCCTTTGCACTATACTTTGTGTAATCCTGGCCCATTTTCTTGCAGTCGCTAAATTTGCAAATTTTCTGGTTTTTTTTTTCCCTCAGAAACCATGCCTTGCCTTTCATATGTTCCCCTCCAAGTTGTGTCTCCCTCCTCAACTTTTTGCCCTGCCTTTGAAGCATCTGTGAGCTTAGTTTTGGCATCTTTTGGTCCTCGCACTGCACCACATTTCCTCCCACACCATTTCCTTAAAGTCCCTAAATGTCCCAATTTTCTGTTTTTTTGTGATTTTTTTCTCAGCTGCATTTCGTTTGATCATATCTCCTTTCCAGAGCGTTTGTAAGCCTTTCTTTTCAGGGTCGCAAGATTTCGTTTCCCTTCCCGAAAGGAAATTTCATTTCCTTTCGGGAAGGGAAACGAAATCTTGCGATTTCAATGGTAATCAATTGGGCAATCTTTGGAGCAAGTCCCAGCGCTTGAAAGCATCCCATGCCTTTGGATGGCTTTGAGTTTGGTGAAGAGATTTTTTTCTTTTTCCCTGTATCCATGCCATATCTCTCATACTTCCCCTGTGAGTTGTGTCTCCCTCCTCGACTTTTTCCTCTGCCTTTGCATCATCTGTGAGCTTAGTTTTGGCATCTTTTGGTCCTTTGCACTATACTTGGTGTCATCCTGGCCCATTTTCTTGCAGTCGCTAAATTTGCAAATTTTCTGTTTTTTTTTTTTCCTCAGAAACCATGCCTTGCCTTTCATATGTTCCCCTCCAAGTTGTGTCTCCGTCCTCAACTTTTTGCCCTGCCTTTGAAGCATCTGTGAGCTTAGTTTTGGCATCTTTTGGTCCTTCGCACTGCACCACATTTCCTCCCACACCATTTCCTTGAAGTCCCTAAATGTCCCAATTTTCTGGTTTTTGTGATTTTTTTCTCAGCTGCATTTCGTTTGATCATATCTCCTTTCCAGAGTGTTTGTAAGCCTTTCTTTTCAGGGTCGCAAGATTTCGTTTCCCTTCCCGAAAGGAAATGAAATTTCCTTTCGGGAAGGGAAACGAAATCTTGCGATTTCAATGGTAATCAATTGGGCAATCTTTGGAGCAAGTCCCAGCGCTTGAAAGCATCCCATGCCTTTGGATGGCTTTGAGTTTGGTGAAGAGATTTTTTTCTTTTTCCCTGTATCCATGCCATATCTCTCATACTTCCCCTGTGAGTTGTGTCTCCCTCCTCGACTTTTTCCTCTGCCTTTGCATCATCTGTGAGCTTAGTTTTGGCATCTTTTGGTCCTTTGCACTATACTTCGTGTCATCCTGGCCCATTTTCTTGCAGTCGCTAAATTTGCAAATTTTCTGTTTTTTTTTTTTCCTCAGAAACCATGCCTTGCCTTTCATATGTTCCCCTCCAAGTTCTGTCTCCCTCCTCTTCTTTTTGCCCTACCGTTGCAGCATCTGTGAGCTTAGTTTTGGCATCTTTTGGTCCTCCGCACTGCACCACATTTCCTCCCACACCATTTCCTTGAAGTCCCTAAATGTCCCAATATTCTGGTTTTTGTGATTTTTTTCTCAGCTGCATTTCGTTTGATCATATCTCCTTTCCAGAGCGTTTGTAAGCCTTTCTTTTCAGGGTCGCAAGATTTCGTTTCCCTTCCCGAAAGGAAATGAAATTTCCTTTCGGGAAGGGAAACGAAATCTTGCGATTTCAATGGTAATCAATTGGGCAATCTTTGGAGCAAGTCCCAGCGCTTGAAAGCATCCCATGCCTTTGGATGGCTTTGAGTTTGGTGAAGAGATTTTTTTCTTTTTCCCTGTATCCATGCCATATCTCTCATACTTCCCCTGTGAGCTGTGTCTCCCTCCTCGACTTTTTCCTCTGCCTTTGCATCATCTGTGAGCTTAGTTTTGGCATCTTTTGGTCCTTTGCACTATACTTTGTGTAATCCTGGCCCATTTTCTTGCAGTCGCTAAATTTGCAAATTTTCTGTTTTTTTTTTTTTCCTCAGAAACCATGCCTTGCCTTTCATATGTTCCCCTCCAAGTTCTGTCTCCCTCCTCTTCTTTTTGCCCTACCGTTGCAGCATCTGTGAGCTTAGTTTTGGCATCTTTTGGTCCTTCGCACTGCACCACATTTCCTCCCACACCATTTCCTTGAAGTCCCTAAATGTCCCAATTTTCTGGTTTTTGTGATTTTTTTCTCAGCTGCATTTCGTTTGATCATATCTCCTTTCCAGAGCGTTTGTAAGCCTTTCTTTTCAGGGTCGCAAGATTTCGTTTCCCTTCCCGAAAGGAAATTTCATTTCCTTTCGGGTAGGGAAACGAAATCTTGCGATTTCAATGGTAATCAATTGGGCAATCTTTGGAGCAAGTCCCAGCGCTTGAAAGCATCCCATGCCTTTGGATGGCTTTGAGTTTGGTGAAGAGGTTTTTTTCTTTTTCCCCTGTATCCATACCATGGTTCTCATACTTCCCCTCTGAGTTGTGTCTCCCTCCTCGACTTTTTCCTCTGCCTTTGCAGCATCTGTGAGCTTAGTTTTGGCATCTTTTGGTCCTTTGCACTATACTTTGTGTAATCCTGGCCCATTTTCTTGCAGTCGCTAAATTTGCAAATTTTCTGTTTTTTTTTTTTCCCTCAGAAACCATGCCTTGCCTTTCATATGTTCCCCTCCAAGTTGTGTCTCCGTCCTCAACTTTTTGCCCTGCCTTTGAAGCATCTGTGAGCTTAGTTTTGGCATCTTTTGGTCCTTCGCACTGCACCACATTTCCTCCCACACCATTTCCTTAAAGTCCCTAAATGTCCCAATTTTCTGGTTTTTTGTGATTTTTTTCTCAGCTGCATTTCGTTTGATCATATCTCCTTTCCAGAGCGTTTGTAAGCCTTTCTTTTCAGGGTCGCAAGATTTCGTTTCCCTTCCCGAAAGGAAATTTCATTTCCTTTCGGGAAGGGAAACGAAATCTTGCGATTTCAATGGTAATCAATTGGGCAATCTTTGGAGCAAGTCCCAGCGCTTGAAAGCATCCCATGCCTTTGGATGGCTTTGAGTTTGGTGAAGAGATTTTTTTCTTTTTCCCTGTATCCATGCCATATCTCTCATACTTCCCCTGTGAGTTGTGTCTCCCTCCTCGACTTTTTCCTCTGCCTTTGCATCATCTGTGAGCTTAGTTTTGGCATCTTTTGGTCCTTTGCACTATACTTGGTGTCATCCTGGCCCATTTTCTTGCAGTCGCTAAATTTGCAAATTTTCT
Organism: Passer domesticus; assembly: GCF_036417665.1. Classification (NCBI taxonomy): domain Eukaryota; kingdom Metazoa; phylum Chordata; class Aves; order Passeriformes; family Passeridae; genus Passer; species Passer domesticus. The sequence continues at coordinate 107,848,929 of NC_087474.1, read as the reverse complement.
GGTTTTTTTTTTTCCTCAGAAACCATGCCTTGCCTTTCATATGTTCCCCTCCAAGTTCTGTCTCCCTCCTCTTCTTTTTGCCCTGCCGTTGCAGCATCTGTGAGCTTAGTTTTGGCATCTTTTGGTCCTCCGCACTGCACCACATTTCCTCCCACACCATTTCCTTGAAGTCCCTAAATGTCCCAATTTTCTGGTTTTTGTGATTTTTTTCTCAGCTGCATTTCGTTTGATCATATCTCCTTTCCAGAGCGTTTGTAAGCCTTTCTTTTCAGGGTCGCAAGATTTCGTTTCCCTTCCCGAAAGGAAATGAAATTTCCTTTCGGGAAGGGAAACGAAATCTTGCGATTTCAATGGTAATCAATTGGGCAATCTTTGGAGCAAGTAATGGCGCTTGAAAGCATCCCATGCCTTTGGATGGCTTTGAGTTTGGTGAAGAGGTTTTTTTCTTTTTCCCCTGTATCCATACCATGGTTCTCATACTTCCCCTCGGAGTTGTGTCTCCCTCCTCTTCTTTTTGCCCTGCCATTGCAGCATCTGTGAGCTTAGTTTTGGCATCTTTTGGTCCTTTGCACTATACTTTGTGTAATCCTGGCCCATTTTCTTGCAGTCGCTAAATTTGCAAATTTTCTGGTTTTTTTTTTCCCTCAGAAACCATGCCTTGCCTTTCATATGTTCCCCTCCAAGTTGTGTCTCCCTCCTCAACTTTTTGCCCTGCCTTTGAAGCATCTGTGAGCTTAGTTTTGGCATCTTTTGGTCCTCGCACTGCACCACATTTCCTCCCACACCATTTCCTTAAAGTCCCTAAATGTCCCAATTTTCTGGTTTTTTGTGATTTTTTTCTCAGCTGCATTTCGTTTGATCATATCTCCTTTCCAGAGTGTTTGTAAGCCTTTCTTTTCAGGGTCGCAAGATTTCGTTTCCCTTCCCGAAAGGAAATGAAATTTCCTTTCGGGAAGGGAAACGAAATCTTGCGATTTCAATGGTAATCAATTGGGCAATCTTTGGAGCAAGTCCCAGCGCTTGAAAGCATCCCATGCCTTTGGATGGCTTTGAGTTTGGTGAAGAGATTTTTTTCTTTTTCCCTGTATCCATGCCATATCTCTCATACTTCCCCTGTGAGTTGTGTCTCCCTCCTCGACTTTTTCCTCTGCCTTTGCATCATCTGTGAGCTTAGTTTTGGCATCTTTTGGTCCTTTGCACTATACTTGGTGTCATCCTGGCCCATTTTCTTGCAGTCGCTAAATTTGCAAATTTTCTGTTTTTTTTTTTTCCTCAGAAACCATGCCTTGCCTTTCATATGTTCCCCTCCAAGTTGTGTCTCCGTCCTCAACTTTTTGCCCTGCCTTTGAAGCATCTGTGAGCTTAGTTTTGGCATCTTTTGGTCCTTCGCACTGCACCACATTTCCTCCCACACCATTTCCTTGAAGTCCCTAAATGTCCCAATTTTCTGGTTTTTGTGATTTTTTTCTCAGCTGCATTTCGTTTGATCATATCTCCTTTCCAGAGCGTTTGTAAGCCTTTCTTTTCAGGGTCGCAAGATTTCGTTTCCCTTCCCGAAAGGAAATGAAATTTCCTTTCGGGAAGGGAAACGAAATCTTGCGATTTCAATGGTAATCAATTGGGCAATCTTTGGAGCAAGTCCCAGCGCTTGAAAGCATCCCATGCCTTTGGATGGCTTTGAGTTTGGTGAAGAGATTTTTTTCTTTTTCCCTGTATCCATGCCATATCTCTCATACTTCCCCTCTGAGTTGTGTCTCCCTCCTCTTCTTTTTGCCCTGCAATTGCAGCATCTGTGAGCTTAGTTTTGGCATCTTTTGGTCCTTTGCACTATACTTCGTGTCATCCTGGCCCATTTTCTTGCAGTCGCTAAATTTGCAAATTTTCTGGTTTTTTTTTCCCTCAGAAACCATGCCTTGCCTTTCATATGTTCCCCTCCAAGTTGTGTCTCCGTCCTCAACTTTTTGCCCTGCCTTTGAAGCATCTGTGAGCTTAGTTTTGGCATCTTTTGGTCCTCGCACTGCACCACATTTCCTCCCACACCATTTCCTTGAAGTCCCTAAATGTCCCAATTTTCTGGTTTTTGTGATTTTTTTCTCAGCTGCATTTCGTTTGATCATATCTCCTTTCCAGAGTGTTTGTAAGCCTTTCTTTTCAGGGTCGCAAGATTTCGTTTCCCTTCCCGAAAGGAAATTTCATTTCCTTTCGGGAAGGGAAACGAAATCTTGCGATTTCAATGGTAATCAATTGGGCAATCTTTGGAGCAAGTCCCAGCGCTTGAAAGCATCCCATGCCTTTGGATGGCTTTGAGTTTGGTGAAGAGTTTTTTTTTCTTTTTCCCTGTATCCATGCCATGGCTCTCATACTTCCCCTCTGAGTTGTGCCTCCCTCTTCGACTTTTTCCTCTGCCTTTGCAGCATCTGTGAGCTTAGTTTTGGCATCTTTTGGTCCTTTGCACTATACTTCGTGTCATCCTGGCCCATTTTCTTGCAGTCTCTAAATTTGCAAATTTTCTTTTTTTCTTTATCCCTGTATCCATGCCTTGCCTTTCATATGTTCCCCTCCAAGTTGTGTCTCCCTCCTCAACTTTTTGCCCTGCCTTTGAAGCATCTGTGAGCTTAGTTTTGGCATCTTTTGGTCCTCGCACTGCACCACATTTCCTCCCACACCATTTCCTTAAAGTCCCTAAATGTCCCAATTTTCTGTTTTTTTGTGATTTTTTTCTCAGCTGCATTTCGTTTGATCATATCTCCTTTCCAGAGCGTTTGTAAGCCTTTCTTTTCAGGGTCGCAAGATTTCGTTTCCCTTCCCGAAAGGAAATGAAATTTCCTTTCGGGAAGGGAAACGAAATCTTGCGATTTCAATGGTAATCAATTGGGCAAAATTTGGAGCAAGTCCCAGCGCTTGAAAGCATCCCATGCCTTTGGATGGCTTTGAGTTTGGTGAAGAGATTTTTTTCTTTTTCCCTGTATCCATGCCATATCTCTCATACTTCCCCTGTGAGTTGTGTCTCCCTCCTCGACTTTTTCCTCTGCCTTTGCATCATCTGTGAGCTTAGTTTTGGCATCTTTTGGTCCTTTGCACTATACTTGGTGTCATCCTGGCCCATTTTCTTGCAGTCGCTAAATTTGCAAATTTTCTGTTTTTTTTTTTTCCTCAGAAACCATGCCTTGCCTTTCATATGTTCCCCTCCAAGTTGTGTCTCCGTCCTCAACTTTTTGCCCTGCCTTTGAAGCATCTGTGAGCTTAGTTTTGGCATCTTTTGGTCCTTCGCACTGCACCACATTTCCTCCCACACCATTTCCTTGAAGTCCCTAAATGTCCCAATTTTCTGGTTTTTGTGATTTTTTTCTCAGCTGCATTTCGTTTGATCATATCTCCTTTCCAGAGCGTTTGTAAGCCTTTCTTTTCAGGGTCGCAAGATTTCGTTTCCCTTCCCGAAAGGAAATGAAATTTCCTTTCGGGAAGGGAAACGAAATCTTGCGATTTCAATGGTAATCAATTGGGCAATCTTTGGAGCAAGTCCCAGCGCTTGAAAGCATCCCATGCCTTTGGATGGCTTTGAGTTTGGTGAAGAGATTTTTTTCTTTTTCCCTGTATCCATGCCATATCTCTCATACTTCCCCTGTGAGTTGTGTCTCCCTCCTCGACTTTTTCCTCTGCCTTTGCATCATCTGTGAGCTTAGTTTTGGCATCTTTTGGTCCTTTGCACTATACTTCGTGTCATCCTGGCCCATTTTCTTGCAGTCGCTAAAGTTGCAAATTTTCTGGTTTTTTTTTTTCCTCAGAAACCATGCCTTGCCTTTCATATGTTCCCCTCCAAGTTCTGTCTCCCTCCTCTTCTTTTTGCCCTGCCGTTGCAGCATCTGTGAGCTTAGTTTTGGCATCTTTTGGTCCTCCGCACTGCACCACATTTCCTCCCACACCATTTCCTTGAAGTCCCTAAATGTCCCAATTTTCTGGTTTTTGTGATTTTTTTCTCAGCTGCATTTCGTTTGATCATATCTCCTTTCCAGAGCGTTTGTAAGCCTTTCTTTTCAGGGTCGCAAGATTTCGTTTCCCTTCCCGAAAGGAAATGAAATTTCCTTTCGGGAAGGGAAACGAAATCTTGCGATTTCAATGGTAATCAATTGGGCAATCTTTGGAGCAAGTCCCAGCGCTTGAAAGCATCCCATGCCTTTGGATGGCTTTGAGTTTGGTGAAGAGATTTTTTTCTTTTTCCCTGTATCCATGCCATATCTCTCATACTTCCCCTCTGAGTTGTGTCTCCCTCCTCTTCTTTTTGCCCTGCCATTGCAGCATCTGTGAGCTTAGTTTTGGCATCTTTTGGTCCTTTGCACTATACTTCGTGTCATCCTGGCCCATTTTCTTGCAGTCGCTAAATTTGCAAATTTTCTGGTTTTTTTTTTTTCCTCAGAAACCATGCCTTGCCTTTCATATGTTCCCCTCCAAGTTGTGTCTCCGTCCTCAACTTTTTGCCCTGCCTTTGAAGCATCTGTGAGCTTAGTTTTGGCATCTTTTGGTCCTTCGCACTGCACCACATTTCCTCCCACACCATTTCCTTGAAGTCCCTAAATGTCCCAATTTTCTGGTTTTTGTGATTTTTTTCTCAGCTGCATTTCGTTTGATCATATCTCCTTTCCAGAGCGTTTGTAAGCCTTTCTTTTCAGGGTCGCAAGATTTCGTTTCCCTTCCCGAAAGGAAATGAAATTTCCTTTCGGGAAGGGAAACGAAATCTTGCGATTTCAATGGTAATCAATTGGGCAATCTTTGGAGCAAGTCCCAGCGCTTGAAAGCATCCCATGCCTTTGGATGGCTTTGAGTTTGGTGAAGAGATTTTTTTCTTTTTCCCTGTATCCATGCCATATCTCTCATACTTCCCCTCTGAGTTGTGTCTCCCTCCTCGACTTTTTCCTCTGCCTTTGCATCATCTGTGAGCTTAGTTTTGGCATCTTTTGGTCCTTTGCACTATACTTTGTGTAATCCTGGCCCATTTTCTTGCAGTCGCTAAAGTTGCAAATTTTCTGGTTTTTTTTTTTCCTCAGAAACCATGCCTTGCCTTTCATATGTTCCCCTCCAAGTTCTGTCTCCCTCCTCTTCTTTTTGCCCTGCCGTTGCAGCATCTGTGAGCTTAGTTTTGGCATCTTTTGGTCCTCCGCACTGCACCACATTTCCTCCCACACCATTTCCTTGAAGTCCCTAAATGTCCCAATTTTCTGGTTTTTGTGATTTTTTTCTCAGCTGCATTTCGTTTGATCATATCTCCTTTCCAGAGCGTTTGTAAGCCTTTCTTTTCAGGGTCGCAAGATTTCGTTTCCCTTCCCGAAAGGAAATGAAATTTCCTTTCGGGAAGGGAAACGAAATCTTGCGATTTCAATGGTAATCAATTGGGCAATCTTTGGAGCAAGTCCCAGCGCTTGAAAGCATCCCATGCCTTTGGATGGCTTTGAGTTTGGTGAAGAGATTTTTTTCTTTTTCCCTGTATCCATGCCATATCTCTCATACTTCCCCTCTGAGTTGTGTCTCCCTCCTCTTCTTTTTGCCCTGCCATTGCAGCATCTGTGAGCTTAGTTTTGGCATCTTTTGGTCCTTTGCACTATACTTCGTGTCATCCTGGCCCATTTTCTTGCAGTCGCTAAATTTGCAAATTTTCTGGTTTTTTTTTTTTCCTCAGAAACCATGCCTTGCCTTTCATATGTTCCCCTCCAAGTTCTGTCTCCCTCCTCTTCTTTTTGCCCTACCGTTGCAGCATCTGTGAGCTTAGTTTTGGCATCTTTTGGTCCTCCGCACTGCACCACATTTCCTCCCACACCATTTCCTTGAAGTCCCTAAATGTCCCAATATTCTGGTTTTTGTGATTTTTTTCTCAGCTGCATTTCGTTTGATCATATCTCCTTTCCAGAGCGTTTGTAAGCCTTTCTTTTCAGGGTCGCAAGATTTCGTTTCCCTTCCCGAAAGGAAATGAAATTTCCTTTCGGGAAGGGAAACGAAATCTTGCGATTTCAATGGTAATCAATTGGGCAATCTTTGGAGCAAGTCCCAGCGCTTGAAAGCATCCCATGCCTTTGGATGGCTTTGAGTTTGGTGAAGAGATTTTTTTCTTTTTCCCTGTATCCATGCCATATCTCTCATACTTCCCCTGTGAGCTGTGTCTCCCTCCTCGACTTTTTCCTCTGCCTTTGCATCATCTGTGAGCTTAGTTTTGGCATCTTTTGGTCCTTTGCACTATACTTCGTGTCATCCTGGCCCATTTTCTTGCAGTCGCTAAATTTGCAAATTTTCTGGTTTTTTTTTTTCCCTCAGAAACCATGCCTTGCCTTTCATATGTTCCCCTCCAAGTTGTGTCTCCGTCCTCAACTTTTTGCCCTGCCTTTGAAGCATCTGTGAGCTTAGTTTTGGCATCTTTTGGTCCTTCGCACTGCACCACATTTCCTCCCACACCATTTCCTTAAAGTCCCTAAATGTCCCAATTTTCTGGTTTTTTGTGATTTTTTTCTCAGCTGCATTTCGTTTGATCATATCTCCTTTCCAGAGCGTTTGTAAGCCTTTCTTTTCAGGGTCGCAAGATTTCGTTTCCCTTCCCGAAAGGAAATGAAATTTCCTTTCGGGAAGGGAAACGAAATCTTGCGATTTCAATGGTAATCAATTGGGCAATCTTTGGAGCAAGTCCCAGCGCTTGAAAGCATCCCATGCCTTTGGATGGCTTTGAGTTTGGTGAAGAGATTTTTTTCTTTTTCCCTGTATCCATGCCATATCTCTCATACTTCCCCTCTGAGTTGTGTCTCCCTCCTCGACTTTTTCCTCTGCCTTTGCATCATCTGTGAGCTTAGTTTTGGCATCTTTTGGTCCTTTGCACTATACTTCGTGTCATCCTGGCCCATTTTCTTGCAGTCGCTAAATTTGCAAATTTTCTGGTTTTTTTTTTTTCCTCAGAAACCATGCCTTGCCTTTCATATGTTCCCCTCCAAGTTCTGTCTCCCTCCTCTTCTTTTTGCCCTACCGTTGCAGCATCTGTGAGCTTAGTTTTGGCATCTTTTGGTCCTCCGCACTGCACCACATTTCCTCCCACACCATTTCCTTGAAGTCCCTAAATGTCCCAATATTCTGGTTTTTGTGATTTTTTTCTCAGCTGCATTTCGTTTGATCATATCTCCTTTCCAGAGCGTTTGTAAGCCTTTCTTTTCAGGGTCGCAAGATTTCGTTTCCCTTCCCGAAAGGAAATGAAATTTCCTTTCGGGAAGGGAAACGAAATCTTGCGATTTCAATGGTAATCAATTGGGCAATCTTTGGAGCAAGTCCCAGCGCTTGAAAGCATCCCATGCCTTTGGATGGCTTTGAGTTTGGTGAAGAGATTTTTTTCTTTTTCCCTGTATCCATGCCATATCTCTCATACTTCCCCTGTGAGCTGTGTCTCCCTCCTCGACTTTTTCCTCTGCCTTTGCATCATCTGTGAGCTTAGTTTTGGCATCTTTTGGTCCTTTGCACTATACTTCGTGTCATCCTGGCCCATTTTCTTGCAGTCGCTAAATTTGCAAATTTTCTGGTTTTTTTTTTTCCCTCAGAAACCATGCCTTGCCTTTCATATGTTCCCCTCCAAGTTGTGTCTCCGTCCTCAACTTTTTGCCCTGCCTTTGAAGCATCTGTGAGCTTAGTTTTGGCATCTTTTGGTCCTTCGCACTGCACCACATTTCCTCCCACACCATTTCCGTAAAGTCCCTAAATGTCCCAATTTTCTGGTTTTTTGTGATTTTTTTCTCAGCTGCATTTCGTTTGATCATATCTCCTTTCCAGAGCGTTTGTAAGCCTTTCTTTTCAGGGTCGCAAGATTTCGTTTCCCTTCCCGAAAGGAAATGAAATTTCCTTTCGGGAAGGGAAACGAAATCTTGCGATTTCAATGGTAATCAATTGGGCAATCTTTGGAGCAAGTCCCAGCGCTTGAAAGCATCCCATGCCTTTGGATGGCTTTGAGTTTGGTGAAGAGATTTTTTTCTTTTTCCCTGTATCCATGCCATATCTCTCATACTTCCCCTCTGAGTTGTGTCTCCCTCCTCGACTTTTTCCTCTGCCTTTGCATCATCTGTGAGCTTAGTTTTGGCATCTTTTGGTCCTTTGCACTATACTTCGTGTCATCCTGGCCCATTTTCTTGCAGTCGCTAAATTTGCAAATTTTCTGGTTTTTTTTTTTCCTCAGAAACCATGCCTTGCCTTTCATATGTTCCCCTCCAAGTTCTGTCTCCCTCCTCTTCTTTTTGCCCTGCCGTTGCAGCATCTGTGAGCTTAGTTTTGGCATCTTTTGGTCCTCCGCACTGCACCACATTTCCTCCCACACCATTTCCTTGAAGTCCCTAAATGTCCCAATTTTCTGGTTTTTGTGATTTTTTTCTCAGCTGCATTTCGTTTGATCATATCTCCTTTCCAGAGCGTTTGTAAGCCTTTCTTTTCAGGGTCGCAAGATTTCGTTTCCCTTCCCGAAAGGAAATGAAATTTCCTTTCGGGAAGGGAAACGAAATCTTGCGATTTCAATGGTAATCAATTGGGCAATCTTTGGAGCAAGTCCCAGCGCTTGAAAGCATCCCATGCCTTTGGATGGCTTTGAGTTTGGTGAAGAGATTTTTTTCTTTTTCCCTGTATCCATGCCATATCTCTCATACTTCCCCTCTGAGTTGTGTCTCCCTCCTCTTCTTTTTGCCCTGCCATTGCAGCATCTGTGAGCTTAGTTTTGGCATCTTTTGGTCCTTTGCACTATACTTGGTGTCATCCTGGCCCATTTTCTTGCAGTCGCTAAATTTGCAAATTTTCTGGTTTTTTTTTTTTCCTCAGAAACCATGCCTTGCCTTTCATATGTTCCCCTCCAAGTTGTGTCTCCGTCCTCAACTTTTTGCCCTGCCTTTGAAGCATCTGTGAGCTTAGTTTTGGCATCTTTTGGTCCTTCGCACTGCACCACATTTCCTCCCACACCATTTCCTTGAAGTCCCTAAATGTCCCAATTTTCTGGTTTTTGTGATTTTTTTCTCAGCTGCATTTCGTTTGATCATATCTCCTTTCCAGAGCGTTTGTAAGCCTTTCTTTTCAGGGTCGCAAGATTTCGTTTCCCTTCCCGAAAGGAAATTTCATTTCCTTTCGGGAAGGGAAACGAAATCTTGCGATTTCAATGGTAATCAATTGGGCAATCTTTGGAGCAAGTCCCAGCGCTTGAAAGCATCCCATGCCTTTGGATGGCTTTGAGTTTGGTGAAGAGATTTTTTTCTTTTTCCCCTGTATCCATACCATGGTTCTCATACTTCCCCTCTGAGTTGTGTCTCCCTCCTCGACTTTTTCCTCTGCCTTTGCAGCATCTGTGAGCTTAGTTTTGGCATCTTTTGGTCCTTTGCACTATACTTTGTGTAATCCTGGCCCATTTTCTTGCAGTCGCTAAATTTGCAAATTTTCTGGTTTTTTTTTTTCCCTCAGAAACCATGCCTTGCCTTTCATATGTTCCCCTCCAAGTTGTGTCTCCGTCCTCAACTTTTTGCCCTGCCTTTGAAGCATCTGTGAGCTTAGTTTTGGCATCTTTTGGTCCTTCGCACTGCACCACATTTCCTCCCACACCATTTCCTTGAAGTCCCTAAATGTCCCAATTTTCTGGTTTTTTGTGATTTTTTTCTCAGCTGCATTTCGTTTGATCATATCTCCTTTCCAGAGCGTTTGTAAGCCTTTCTTTTCAGGGTCGCAAGATTTCGTTTCCCTTCCCGAAAGGAAATGAAATTTCCTTTCGGGAAGGGAAACGAAATCTTGCGATTTCAATGGTAATCAATTGGGCAATCTTTGGAGCAAGTCCCAGCGCTTGAAAGCATCCCATGCCTTTGGATGGCTTTGAGTTTGGTGAAAAAGATTTTTTTCTTTTTCCCTGTATCCATGCCATATCTCTCATACTTCCCCTGTGAGTTGTGTCTCCCTCCTCGACTTTTTCCTCTGCCTTTGCATCATCTGTGAGCTTAGTTTTGGCATCTTTTGGTCCTTTGCACTATACTTGGTGTCATCCTGGCCCATTTTCTTGCAGTCGCTAAATTTGCAAATTTTCTGGTTTTTTTTTTTCCTCAGAAACCATGCCTTGCCTTTCATATGTTCCCCTCCAAGTTCTGTCTCCCTCCTCTTCTTTTTGCCCTGCCGTTGCAGCATCTGTGAGCTTAGTTTTGGCATCTTTTGGTCCTCCGCACTGCACCACATTTCCTCCCACACCATTTCCTTGAAGTCCCTAAATGTCCCAATTTTCTGGTTTTTGTGATTTTTTTCTCAGCTGCATTTCGTTTGATCATATCTCCTTTCCAGAGCGTTTGTAAGCCTTTCTTTTCAGGGTCGCAAGATTTCGTTTCCCTTCCCGAAAGGAAATTTCATTTCCTTTCGGGAAGGGAAACGAAATCTTGCGATTTCAATGGTAATCAATTGGGCAATCTTTGGAGCAAGTAATGGCGCTTGAAAGCATCCCATGCCTTTGGATGGCTTTGAGTTTGGTGAAGAGGTTTTTTTCTTTTTCCCCTGTATCCATACCATGGTTCTCATACTTCCCCTCGGAGTTGTGTCTCCCTCCTCTTCTTTTTGCCCTGCCATTGCAGCATCTGTGAGCTTAGTTTTGGCATCTTTTGGTCCTTTGCACTATACTTTGTGTAATCCTGGCCCATTTTCTTGCAGTCGCTAAATTTGCAAATTTTCTGGTTTTTTTTTTCCCTCAGAAACCATGCCTTGCCTTTCATATGTTCCCCTCCAAGTTGTGTCTCCCTCCTCAACTTTTTGCCCTGCCTTTGAAGCATCTGTGAGCTTAGTTTTGGCATCTTTTGGTCCTCGCACTGCACCACATTTCCTCCCACACCATTTCCTTAAAGTCCCTAAATGTCCCAATTTTCTGTTTTTTTGTGATTTTTTTCTCAGCTGCATTTCGTTTGATCATATCTCCTTTCCAGAGCGTTTGTAAGCCTTTCTTTTCAGGGTCGCAAGATTTCGTTTCCCTTCCCGAAAGGAAATGAAATTTCCTTTCGGGAAGGGAAACGAAATCTTGCGATTTCAATGGTAATCAATTGGGCAATCTTTGGAGCAAGTCCCAGCGCTTGAAAGCATCCCATGCCTTTGGATGGCTTTGAGTTTGGTGAAGAGATTTTTTTCTTTTTCCCTGTATCCATGCCATATCTCTCATACTTCCCCTGTGAGTTGTGTCTCCCTCCTCGACTTTTTCCTCTGCCTTTGCATCATCTGTGAGCTTAGTTTTGGCATCTTTTGGTCCTTTGCACTATACTTGGTGTCATCCTGGCCCATTTTCTTGCAGTCGCTAAATTTGCAAATTTTCTGTTTTTTTTTTTTTCCTCAGAAACCATGCCTTGCCTTTCATATGTTCCCCTCCAAGTTGTGTCTCCGTCCTCAACTTTTTGCCCTGCCTTTGAAGCATCTGTGAGCTTAGTTTTGGCATCTTTTGGTCCTTCGCACTGCACCACATTTCCTCCCACACCATTTCCTTGAAGTCCCTAAATGTCCCAATTTTCTGGTTTTTGTGATTTTTTTCTCAGCTGCATTTCGTTTGATCATATCTCCTTTCCAGAGCGTTTGTAAGCCTTTCTTTTCAGGGTCGCAAGATTTCGTTTCCCTTCCCGAAAGGAAATGAAATTTCCTTTCGGGAAGGGAAACGAAATCTTGCGATTTCAATGGTAATGAATTGGGCAATCTTTGGAGCAAGTCCCAGCGCTTGAAAGCATCCCATGCCTTTGGATGGCTTTGAGTTTGGTGAAGAGATTTTTTTCTTTTTCCCTGTATCCATGCCATATCTCTCATACTTCCCCTCTGAGTTGTGTCTCCCTCCTCTTCTTTTTGCCCTGCAATTGCAGCATCTGTGAGCTTAGTTTTGGCATCTTTTGGTCCTTTGCACTATACTTCGTGTCATCCTGGCCCATTTTCTTGCAGTCGCTAAATTTGCAAATTTTCTGGTTTTTTTTTCCCTCAGAAACCATGCCTTGCCTTTCATATGTTCCCCTCCAAGTTGTGTCTCCCTCCTCAACTTTTTGCCCTGCCTTTGAAGCATCTGTGAGCTTAGTTTTGGCATCTTTTGGTCCTCGCACTGCACCACATTTCCTCCCACACCATTTCCTTGAAGTCCCTAAATGTCCCAATTTTCTGGTTTTTGTGATTTTTTTCTCAGCTGCATTTCGTTTGATCATATCTCCTTTCCAGAGTGTTTGTAAGCCTTTCTTTTCAGGGTCGCAAGATTTCGTTTCCCTTCCCGAAAGGAAATTTCATTTCCTTTCGGGAAGGGAAACGAAATCTTGCGATTTCAATGGTAATCAATTGGGCAATCTTTGGAGCAAGTCCCAGCGCTTGAAAGCATCCCATGCCTTTGGATGGCTTTGAGTTTGGTGAAGAGATTTTTTTCTTTTTCCCCTGTATCCATACCATGGTTCTCATACTTCCCCTCTGAGTTGTGTCTCCCTCCTCGACTTTTTCCTCTGCCTTTGCAGCATCTGTGAGCTTAGTTTTGGCATCTTTTGGTCCTTTGCACTATACTTTGTGTAATCCTGGCCCATTTTCTTGCAGTCGCTAAATTTGCAAATTTTCTGGTTTTTTTTTTTCCCTCAGAAACCATGCCTTGCCTTTCATATGTTCCCCTCCAAGTTGTGTCTCCGTCCTCAACTTTTTGCCCTGCCTTTGAAGCATCTGTGAGCTTAGTTTTGGCATCTTTTGGTCCTTCGCACTGCACCACATTTCCTCCCACACCATTTCCTTGAAGTCCCTAAATGTCCCAATTTTCTGGTTTTTTGTGATTTTTTTCTCAGCTGCATTTCGTTTGATCATATCTCCTTTCCAGAGCGTTTGTAAGCCTTTCTTTTCAGGGTCGCAAGATTTCGTTTCCCTTCCCGAAAGGAAATTTCATTTCCTTTCGGGAAGGGAAACGAAATCTTGCGATTTCAATGGTAATCAATTGGGCAATCTTTGGAGCAAGTCCCAGCGCTTGAAAGCATCCCATGCCTTTGGATGGCTTTGAGTTTGGTGAAAAAGATTTTTTTCTTTTTCCCTGTATCCATGCCATATCTCTCATACTTCCCCTGTGAGTTGTGTCTCCCTCCTCGACTTTTTCCTCTGCCTTTGCATCATCTGTGAGCTTAGTTTTGGCATCTTTTGGTCCTTTGCACTATACTTGGTGTCATCCTGGCCCATTTTCTTGCAGTCGCTAAATTTGCAAATTTTCTGGTTTTTTTTTTCCCTCAGAAACCATGCCTTGCCTTTCATATGTTCCCCTCCAAGTTCTGTCTCCCTCCTCTTCTTTTTGCCCTGCCGTTGCAGCATCTGTGAGCTTAGTTTTGGCATCTTTTGGTCCTCCGCACTGCACCACATTTCCTCCCACACCATTTCCTTGAAGTCCCTAAATGTCCCAATTTTCTGGTTTTTGTGATTTTTTTCTCAGCTGCATTTCGTTTGATCATATCTCCTTTCCAGAGCGTTTGTAAGCCTTTCTTTTCAGGGTCGCAAGATTTCGTTTCCCTTCCCGAAAGGAAATGAAATTTCCTTTCGGGAAGGGAAACGAAATCTTGCGATTTCAATGGTAATCAATTGGGCAATCTTTGGAGCAAGTAATGGCGCTTGAAAGCATCCCATGCCTTTGGATGGCTTTGAGTTTGGTGAAGAGGTTTTTTTCTTTTTCCCCTGTATCCATACCATGGTTCTCATACTTCCCCTCGGAGTTGTGTCTCCCTCCTCTTCTTTTTGCCCTGCCATTGCAGCATCTGTGAGCTTAGTTTTGGCATCTTTTGGTCCTTTGCACTATACTTTGTGTAATCCTGGCCCATTTTCTTGCAGTCGCTAAATTTGCAAATTTTCTGGTTTTTTTTTTCCCTCAGAAACCATGCCTTGCCTTTCATATGTTCCCCTCCAAGTTGTGTCTCCCTCCTCAACTTTTTGCCCTGCCTTTGAAGCATCTGTGAGCTTAGTTTTGGCATCTTTTGGTCCTCGCACTGCACCACATTTCCTCCCACACCATTTCCTTAAAGTCCCTAAATGTCCCAATTTTCTGTTTTTTTGTGATTTTTTTCTCAGCTGCATTTCGTTTGATCATATCTCCTTTCCAGAGCGTTTGTAAGCCTTTCTTTTCAGGGTCGCAAGATTTCGTTTCCCTTCCCGAAAGGAAATGAAATTTCCTTTCGGGAAGGGAAACGAAATCTTGCGATTTCAATGGTAATCAATTGGGCAATCTTTGGAGCAAGTCCCAGCGCTTGAAAGCATCCCATGCCTTTGGATGGCTTTGAGTTTGGTGAAGAGATTTTTTTCTTTTTCCCTGTATCCATGCCATATCTCTCATACTTCCCCTGTGAGTTGTGTCTCCCTCCTCGACTTTTTCCTCTGCCTTTGCATCATCTGTGAGCTTAGTTTTGGCATCTTTTGGTCCTTTGCACTATACTTGGTGTCATCCTGGCCCATTTTCTTGCAGTCGCTAAATTTGCAAATTTTCTGGTTTTTTTTTTTTCCTCAGAAACCATGCCTTGCCTTTCATATGTTCCCCTCCAAGTTGTGTCTCCGTCCTCAACTTTTTGCCCTGCCTTTGAAGCATCTGTGAGCTTAGTTTTGGCATCTTTTGGTCCTTCGCACTGCACCACATTTCCTCCCACACCATTTCCTTGAAGTCCCTAAATGTCCCAATTTTCTGGTTTTTGTGATTTTTTTCTCAGCTGCATTTCGTTTGATCATATCTCCTTTCCAGAGCGTTTGTAAGCCTTTCTTTTCAGGGTCGCAAGATTTCGTTTCCCTTCCCGAAAGGAAATGAAATTTCCTTTCGGGAAGGGAAACGAAATCTTGCGATTTCAATGGTAATGAATTGGGCAATCTTTGGAGCAAGTCCCAGCGCTTGAAAGCATCCCATGCCTTTGGATGGCTTTGAGTTTGGTGAAGAGATTTTTTTCTTTTTCCCTGTATCCATGCCATATCTCTCATACTTCCCCTCTGAGTTGTGTCTCCCTCCTCTTCTTTTTGCCCTGCAATTGCAGCATCTGTGAGCTTAGTTTTGGCATCTTTTGGTCCTTTGCACTATACTTCGTGTCATCCTGGCCCATTTTCTTGCAGTCGCTAAATTTGCAAATTTTCTGGTTTTTTTTTCCCTCAGAAACCATGCCTTGCCTTTCATATGTTCCCCTCCAAGTTGTGTCTCCCTCCTCAACTTTTTGCCCTGCCTTTGAAGCATCTGTGAGCTTAGTTTTGGCATCTTTTGGTCCTCGCACTGCACCACATTTCCTCCCACACCATTTCCTTGAAGTCCCTAAATGTCCCAATTTTCTGGTTTTTGTGATTTTTTTCTCAGCTGCATTTCGTTTGATCATATCTCCTTTCCAGAGTGTTTGTAAGCCTTTCTTTTCAGGGTCGCAAGATTTCGTTTCCCTTCCCGAAAGGAAATTTCATTTCCTTTCGGGAAGGGAAACGAAATCTTGCGATTTCAATGGTAATCAATTGGGCAATCTTTGGAGCAAGTCCCAGCGCTTGAAAGCATCCCATGCCTTTGGATGGCTTTGAGTTTGGTGAAGAGTTTTTTTTTCTTTTTCCCTGTATCCATGCCATGGCTCTCATACTTCCCCTCTGAGTTGTGCCTCCCTCCTCGACTTTTTCCTCTGCCTTTGCAGCATCTGTGAGCTTAGTTTTGGCATCTTTTGGTCCTTTGCACTATACTTCGTGTCATCCTGGCCCATTTTCTTGCAGTCTCTAAATTTGCAAATTTTCTTTTTTTCTTTATCCCTGTATCCATGCCTTGCCTTTCATATGTTCCCCTCCAAGTTCTGTCTCCCTCCTCTTCTTTTTGCCCTGCCTTTGAAGCATCTCTGAGCTTAGTTTTGCCATCTTTTGGTCCTCGCACTGCACCACATTTCCTCCCACACCATTTCCTTGAAGTCCCTAAATGTCCCAATTTTCTGGTTTTTGTGATTTTTTTCTCAGCTGCATTTCGTTTGATCATATCTCCTTTCCAGAGCGTTTGTAAGCCTTTCTTTTCAGGGTCGCAAGATTTCGTTGGTAATCAATTGGGCAATCTTTGGAGCAAGTCCCAGCGCTTGAAAGCATCCCATGCCTTTGGATGGCTTTGAGTTTGGTGAAGAGATTTTTTTCTTTTTCCCTGTATCCATGCCATATCTCTCATACTTCCCCTCTGAGTTGTGTCTCCCTCCTCTTCTTTTTGCCCTGCCATTGCAGCATCTGTGAGCTTAGTTTTGGCATCTTTTGGTCCTTTGCACTATACTTCGTGTCATCCTGGCCCATTTTCTTGCAGTTGCTAAATTTGCAAATTTTCTTTTTTTTTTTTCCTCAGAAACCATGCCTTTCCTTTCATATGTTCCCCTCCAAGTTGTGTCTCCCTCCTCAACTTTTTGCCCTGCCTTTGAAGCATCTGTGAGCTTAGTTTTGGCATCTTTTGGTCCTCGCACTGCACCACATTTCCTCCCACACCATTTCCTTGAAGTCCCTAAATGTCCCAATTTTCTGTTTTTTTGTGATTTTTTTCTCAGCTGCATTTCGTTTGATCATATCTCCTTTCCAGAGCGTTTGTAAGCCTTTCTTTTCAGGGTCGCAAGATTTCGTTTCCCTTCCCGAAAGGAAATGAAATTTCCTTTCGGGAAGGGAAACGAAATTTTGCGATTTCAATGGTAATCAATTGGGCAATCTTTGGAGCAAGTCCCAGCGCTTGAAAGCATCCCATGCCTTTGGATGGCTTTGAGTTTGGTGAAGAGATTTTTTTCTTTTTCCCTGTATCCATGCCATATCTCTCATACTTCCCCTCTGAGTTGTGTCTCCCTCCTCTTCTTTTTCCTCTGCCTTTGCAGCATCTGTGAGCTTAGTTTTGGCATCTTTTTGTCCTTTGCACTATACTTTGTGTCATCCTGGCCCATTTTCTTGCAGTCGCTAAATTTGCAAATTTTCTGGTTTTTTTTTTCCCTCAGAAACCATGCCTTGCCTTTCATATGTTCCCCTCCAAGTTGTGTCTCCCTCCTCAACTTTTTGCCCTGCCTTTGAAGCATCTGTGAGCTTAGTTTTGGCATCTTTTGGTCCTCGCACTGCACCACATTTCCTCCCACACCATTTCCTTAAAGTCCCTAAATGTCCCAATTTTCTGTTTTTTTGTGATTTTTTTCTCAGCTGCATTTCGTTTGATCATATCTCCTTTCCAGAGCGTTTGTAAGCCTTTCTTTTCAGGGTCGCAAGATTTCGTTTCCCTTCCCGAAAGGAAATGAAATTTCCTTTCGGGAAGGGAAACGAAATCTTGCGATTTCAATGGTAATCAATTGGGCAATCTTTGGAGCAAGTCCCAGCGCTTGAAAGCATCCCATGCCTTTGGATGGCTTTGAGTTTGGTGAAGAGGTTTTTTTCTTTTTCCCCTGTATCCATACCATGGTTCTCATACTTCCCCTCGGAGTTGTGTCTCCCTCCTCTTCTTTTTGCCCTGCCATTGCAGCATCTGTGAGCTTAGTTTTGGCATCTTTTGGTCCTTTGCACTATACTTTGTGTAATCCTGGCCCATTTTCTTGCAGTCGCTAAATTTGCAAATTTTCTGGTTTTTTTTTTCCCTCAGAAACCATGCCTTGCCTTTCATATGTTCCCCTCCAAGTTGTGTCTCCCTCCTCAACTTTTTGCCCTGCCTTTGAAGCATCTGTGAGCTTAGTTTTGGCATCTTTTGGTCCTCGCACTGCACCACATTTCCTCCCACACCATTTCCTTAAAGTCCCTAAATGTCCCAATTTTCTGGTTTTTTGTGATTTTTTTCTCAGCTGCATTTCGTTTGATCATATCTCCTTTCCAGAGCGTTTGTAAGCCTTTCTTTTCAGGGTCGCAAGATTTCGTTTCCCTTCCCGAAAGGAAATGAAATTTCCTTTCGGGAAGGGAAACGAAATCTTGCGATTTCAATGGTAATCAATTGGGCAATCTTTGGAGCAAGTCCCAGCGCTTGAAAGCATCCCATGCCTTTGGATGGCTTTGAGTTTGGTGAAGAGATTTTTTTCTTTTTCCCTGTATCCATGCCATATCTCTCATACTTCCCCTGTGAGTTGTGTCTCCCTCCTCGACTTTTTCCTCTGCCTTTGCATCATCTGTGAGCTTAGTTTTGGCATCTTTTGGTCCTTTGCACTATACTTCGTGTCATCCTGGCCCATTTTCTTGCAGTCGCTAAATTTGCAAATTTTCTGTTTTTTTTTTTTCCTCAGAAACCATGCCTTGCCTTTCATATGTTCCCCTCCAAGTTGTGTCTCCGTCCTCAACTTTTTGCCCTGCCTTTGAAGCATCTGTGAGCTTAGTTTTGGCATCTTTTGGTCCTTCGCACTGCACCACATTTCCTCCCACACCATTTCCTTGAAGTCCCTAAATGTCCCAATTTTCTGGTTTTTGTGATTTTTTTCTCAGCTGCATTTCGTTTGATCATATCTCCTTTCCAGAGCGTTTGTAAGCCTTTCTTTTCAGGGTCGCAAGATTTCGTTTCCCTTCCCGAAAGGAAATGAAATTTCCTTTCGGGAAGGGAAACGAAATCTTGCGATTTCAATGGTAATCAATTGGGCAATCTTTGGAGCAAGTCCCAGCGCTTGAAAGCATCCCATGCCTTTGGATGGCTTTGAGTTTGGTGAAGAGATTTTTTTCTTTTTCCCTGTATCCATGCCATATCTCTCATACTTCCCCTCTGAGTTGTGTCTCCCTCCTCTTCTTTTTGCCCTGCCATTGCAGCATCTGTGAGCTTAGTTTTGGCATCTTTTGGTCCTTTGCACTATACTTGGTGTCATCCTGGCCCATTTTCTTGCAGTTGCTAAATTTGCAAATTTTCTGTTTTTTTTTTTTCCTCAGAAACCATGCCTTTCCATTCATATGTTCCCCTCCAAGTTGTGTCTCCCTCCTCAACTTTTTGCCCTGCCTTTGAAGCATCTGTGAGCTTAGTTTTGGCATCTTTTGGTCCTCGCACTGCACCACATTTCCTCCCACACCATTTCCTTGAAGTCCCTAAATGTCCCAATTTTCTGTTTTTTTGTGATTTTTTTCTCAGCTGCATTTTGTTTGATCATATCTCCTTTCCAGAGCGTTTGTAAGCCTTTCTTTTCAGGGTCGCAAGATTTCGTTTCCCTTCCCGAAAGGAAATGAAATTTCCTTTCGGGAAGGGAAACGAAATTTTGCGATTTCAATGGTAATCAATTGGGCAATCTTTGGAGCAAGTCCCAGCGCTTGAAAGCATCCCATGCCTTTGGATGGCTTTGAGTTTGGTGAAGAGATTTTTTTCTTTTTCCCTGTATCCATGCCATATCTCTCATACTTCCCCTCTGAGTTGTGTCTCCCTCCTCTTCTTTTTCCTCTGCCTTTGCAGCATCTGTGAGCTTAGTTTTGGCATCTTTTGGTCCTTTGCACTATACTTGGTGTCATCCTGGCCCATTTTCTTGCAGTCGCTAAATTTGCAAATTTTCTGGTTTTTTTTTTTCCTCAGAAACCATGCCTTGCCTTTCATATGTTCCCCTCCAAGTTCTGTCTCCCTCCTCTTCTTTTTGCCCTGCCGTTGCAGCATCTGTGAGCTTAGTTTTGGCATCTTTTGGTCCTCCGCACTGCACCACATTTCCTCCCACACCATTTCCTTGAAGTCCCTAAATGTCCCAATTTTCTGGTTTTTGTGATTTTTTTCTCAGCTGCATTTCGTTTGATCATATCTCCTTTCCAGAGCGTTTGTAAGCCTTTCTTTTCAGGGTCGCAAGATTTCGTTTCCCTTCCCGAAAGGAAATGAAATTTCCTTTCGGGAAGGAAAACGAAATCTTGCGATTTCAATGGTAATCAATTGGGCAATCTTTGGAGCAAGTCCCAGCGCTTGAAAGCATCCCATGCCTTTGGATGGCTTTGAGTTTGGTGAAGAGATTTTTTTCTTTTTCCCTGTATCCATGCCATATCTCTCATACTTCCCCTGTGAGTTGTGTCTCCCTCCTCGACTTTTTCCTCTGCCTTTGCAGCATCTGTGAGCTTAGTTTTGGCATCTTTTGGTCCTTTGCACTATACTTTGTGTAATCCTGGCCCATTTTCTTGCAGTCGCTAAATTTGCAAATTTTCTGTTTTTTTTTTTTTCCCTCAGAAACCATGCCTTGCCTTTCATATGTTCCCCTCCAAGTTGTGTCTCCGTCCTCAACTTTTTGCCCTGCCTTTGAAGCATCTGTGAGCTTAGTTTTGGCATCTTTTGGTCCTCCGCACTGCACCACATTTCCTCCCACACCATTTCCTTAAAGTCCCTAAATGTCCCAATTTTCTGGTTTTTTGTGATTTTTTTCTCAGCTGCATTTCGTTTGATCATATCTCCTTTCCAGAGCGTTTGTAAGCCTTTCTTTTCAGGGTCGCAAGATTTCGTTTCCCTTCCCGAAAGGAAATGAAATTTCCTTTCGGGAAGGGAAACGAAATCTTGCGATTTCAATGGTAATCAATTGGGCAATCTTTGGAGCAAGTCCCAGCACTTGAAAGCATCCCATGCCTTTGGATGGCTTTGAGTTTGGTGAAGAGATTTTTTTCTTTTTCCCTGTATCCATGCCATATCTCTCATACTTCCCCTGTGAGTTGTGTCTCCCTCCTCGACTTTTTCCTCTGCCTTTGCATCATCTGTGAGCTTAGTTTTGGCATCTTTTGGTCCTTTGCACTATACTTGGTGTCATCCTGGCCCATTTTCTTGCAGTCGCTAAATTTGCAAATTTTCTGGTTTTTTTTTTTCCTCAGAAACCATGCCTTGCCTTTCATATGTTCCCCTCCAAGTTCTGTCTCCCTCCTCTTCTTTTTGCCCTGCCGTTGCAGCATCTGTGAGCTTAGTTTTGGCATCTTTTGGTCCTCCGCACTGCACCACATTTCCTCCCACACCATTTCCTTGAAGTCCCTAAATGTCCCAATTTTCTGGTTTTTGTGATTTTTTTCTCAGCTGCATTTCGTTTGATCATATCTCCTTTCCAGAGCGTTTGTAAGTCTTTCTTTTCAGGGTCGCAAGATTTCGTTTCCCTTCCCGAAAGGAAATGAAATTTCCTTTCGGGAAGGGAAACGAAATCTTGCGATTTCAATGGTAATCAATTGGGCAATCTTTGGAGCAAGTAATGGCGCTTGAAAGCATCCCATGCCTTTGGATGGCTTTGAGTTTGGTGAAGAGGTTTTTTTCTTTTTCCCCTGTATCCATACCATGGTTCTCATACTTCCCCTCGGAGTTGTGTCTCCCTCCTCTTCTTTTTGCCCTGCCATTGCAGCATCTGTGAGCTTAGTTTTGGCATCTTTTGGTCCTTTGCACTATACTTTGTGTAATCCTGGCCCATTTTCTTGCAGTCGCTAAATTTGCAAATTTTCTGGTTTTTTTTTTCCCTCAGAAACCATGCCTTGCCTTTCATATGTTCCCCTCCAAGTTGTGTCTCCCTCCTCAACTTTTTGCCCTGCCTTTGAAGCATCTGTGAGCTTAGTTTTGGCATCTTTTGGTCCTCGCACTGCACCACATTTCCTCCCACACCATTTCCTTGAAGTCCCTAAATGTCCCAATTTTCTGGTTTTTTGTGATTTTTTTCTCAGCTGCATTTCGTTTGATCATATCTCCTTTCCAGAGCGTTTGTAAGCCTTTCTTTTCAGGGTCGCAAGATTTCGTTTCCCTTCCCGAAAGGAAATGAAATTTCCTTTCGGGAAGGGAAACGAAATCTTGCGATTTCAATGGTAATCAATTGGGCAATCTTTGGAGCAAGTCCCAGCGCTTGAAAGCATCCCATGCCTTTGGATGGCTTTGAGTTTGGTGAAGAGATTTTTTTCTTTTTCCCTGTATCCATGCCATATCTCTCATACTTCCCCTGTGAGTTGTGTCTCCCTCCTCGACTTTTTCCTCTGCCTTTGCATCATCTGTGAGCTTAGTTTTGGCATCTTTTGGTCCTTTGCACTATACTTCGTGTCATCCTGGCCCATTTTCTTGCAGTCGCTAAATTTGCAAATTTTCTGTTTTTTTTTTTTCCTCAGAAACCATGCCTTGCCTTTCATATGTTCCCCTCCAAGTTGTGTCTCCCTCCTCAACTTTTTGCCCTGCCTTTGAAGCATCTGTGAGCTTAGTTTTGGCATCTTTTGGTCCTCGCACTGCACCACATTTCCTCCCACACCATTTCCTTGAAGTCCCTAAATGTCCCAATTTTCTGTTTTTTTGTGATTTTTTTCTCAGCTGCATTTTGTTTGATCATATCTCCTTTCCAGAGCGTTTGTAAGCCTTTCTTTTCAGGGTCGCAAGATTTCGTTTCCCTTCCCGAAAGGAAATGAAATTTCCTTTCGGGAAGGGAAACGAAATTTTGCGATTTCAATGGTAATCAATTGGGCAATCTTTGGAGCAAGTCCCAGCGCTTGAAAGCATCCCATGCCTTTGGATGGCTTTGAGTTTGGTGAAGAGATTTTTTTCTTTTTCCCTGTATCCATGCCATATCTCTCATACTTCCCCTCTGAGTTGTGTCTCCCTCCTCTTCTTTTTCCTCTGCCTTTGCAGCATCTGTGAGCTTAGTTTTGGCATCTTTTGGTCCTTTGCACTATACTTGGTGTCATCCTGGCCCATTTTCTTGCAGTCGCTAAATTTGCAAATTTTCTGGTTTTTTTTTTTCCTCAGAAACCATGCCTTGCCTTTCATATGTTCCCCTCCAAGTTCTGTCTCCCTCCTCTTCTTTTTGCCCTGCCGTTGCAGCATCTCTGAGCTTAGTTTTGGCATCTTTTGGTCCTCCGCACTGCACCACATTTCCTCCCACACCATTTCCTTGAAGTCCCTAAATGTCCCAATTTTCTGGTTTTTGTGATTTTTTTCTCAGCTGCATTTCGTTTGATCATATCTCCTTTCCAGAGCGTTTGTAAGCCTTTCTTTTCAGGGTCGCAAGATTTCGTTTCCCTTCCCGAAAGGAAATGAAATTTCCTTTCGGGAAGGAAAACGAAATCTTGCGATTTCAATGGTAATCAATTGGGCAATCTTTGGAGCAAGTCCCAGCGCTTGAAAGCATCCCATGCCTTTGGATGGCTTTGAGTTTGGTGAAGAGATTTTTTTCTTTTTCCCTGTATCCATGCCATATCTCTCATACTTCCCCTCTGAGTTGTGTCTCCCTCCTCGACTTTTTCCTCTGCCTTTGCATCATCTGTGAGCTTAGTTTTGGCATCTTTTGGTCCTTTGCACTATACTTGGTGTCATCCTGGCCCATTTTCTTGCAGTCGCTAAATTTGCAAATTTTCTGTTTTTTTTTTTTCCTCAGAAACCATGCCTTGCCTTTCATATGTTCCCCTCCAAGTTGTGTCTCCGTCCTCAACTTTTTGCCCTGCCTTTGAAGCATCTGTGAGCTTAGTTTTGGCATCTTTTGGTCCTTCGCACTGCACCACATTTCCTCCCACACCATTTCCTTGAAGTCCCTAAATGTCCCAATTTTCTGGTTTTTGTGATTTTTTTCTCAGCTGCATTTCGTTTGATCATATCTCCTTTCCAGAGCGTTTGTAAGCCTTTCTTTTCAGGGTCGCAAGATTTCGTTTCCCTTCCCGAAAGGAAATGAAATTTCCTTTCGGGAAGGGAAACGAAATCTTGCGATTTCAATGGTAATCAATTGGGCAATCTTTGGAGCAAGTCCCAGCGCTTGAAAGCATCCCATGCCTTTGGATGGCTTTGAGTTTGGTGAAGAGATTTTTTTCTTTTTCCCTGTATCCATGCCATATCTCTCATACTTCCCCTGTGAGTTGTGTCTCCCTCCTCGACTTTTTCCTCTGCCTTTGCATCATCTGTGAGCTTAGTTTTGGCATCTTTTGGTCCTTTGCACTATACTTGGTGTCATCCTGGCCCATTTTCTTGCAGTCGCTAAATTTGCAAATTTTCTGTTTTTTTTTTTTCCCTCAGAAACCATGCCTTGCCTTTCATATGTTCCCCTCCAAGTTGTGTCTCCGTCCTCAACTTTTTGCCCTGCCTTTGAAGCATCTGTGAGCTTAGTTTTGGCATCTTTTGGTCCTTCGCACTGCACCACATTTCCTCCCACACCATTTCCTTGAAGTCCCTAAATGTCCCAATTTTCTGGTTTTTGTGATTTTTTTCTCAGCTGCATTTCGTTTGATCATATCTCCTTTCCAGAGCGTTTGTAAGCCTTTCTTTTCAGGGTCGCAAGATTTCGTTTCCCTTCCCGAAAGGAAATGAAATTTCCTTTCGGGAAGGGAAACGAAATCTTGCGATTTCAATGGTAATCAATTGGGCAATCTTTGGAGCAAGTCCCAGCGCTTGAAAGCATCCCATGCCTTTGGATGGCTTTGAGTTTGGTGAAGAGATTTTTTTCTTTTTCCCTGTATCCATGCCATATCTCTCATACTTCCCCTGTGAGCTGTGTCTCCCTCCTCGACTTTTTCCTCTGCCTTTGCATCATCTGTGAGCTTAGTTTTGGCATCTTTTGGTCCTTTGCACTATACTTTGTGTAATCCTGGCCCATTTTCTTGCAGTCGCTAAATTTGCAAATTTTCTGTTTTTTTTTTTTCCTCAGAAACCATGCCTTGCCTTTCATATGTTCCCCTCCAAGTTCTGTCTCCCTCCTCTTCTTTTTGCCCTACCGTTGCAGCATCTGTGAGCTTAGTTTTGGCATCTTTTGGTCCTTCGCACTGCACCACATTTCCTCCCACACCATTTCCTTGAAGTCCCTAAATGTCCCAATTTTCTGGTTTTTGTGATTTTTTTCTCAGCTGCATTTCGTTTGATCATATCTCCTTTCCAGAGCGTTTGTAAGCCTTTGTTTTCAGGGTCGCAAGATTTCGTTTCCCTTCCCGAAAGGAAATTTCATTTCCTTTCGGGTAGGGAAACGAAATCTTGCGATTTCAATGGTAATCAATTGGGCAATCTTTGGAGCAAGTCCCAGCGCTTGAAAGCATCCCATGCCTTTGGATGGCTTTGAGTTTGGTGAAGAGGTTTTTTTCTTTTTCCCCTGTATCCATACCATGGTTCTCATACTTCCCCTCTGAGTTGTGTCTCCCTCCTCGACTTTTTCCTCTGCCTTTGCAGCATCTGTGAGCTTAGTTTTGGCATCTTTTGGTCCTTTGCACTATACTTTGTGTAATCCTGGCCCATTTTCTTGCAGTCGCTAAATTTGCAAATTTTCTGTTTTTTTTTTTTCCCTCAGAAACCATGCCTTGCCTTTCATATGTTCCCCTCCAAGTTGTGTCTCCGTCCTCAACTTTTTGCCCTGCCTTTGAAGCATCTGTGAGCTTAGTTTTGGCATCTTTTGGTCCTCCGCACTGCACCACATTTCCTCCCACACCATTTCCTTAAAGTCCCTAAATGTCCCAATTTTCTGGTTTTTTGTGATTTTTTTCTCAGCTGCATTTCGTTTGATCATATCTCCTTTCCAGAGCGTTTGTAAGCCTTTCTTTTCAGGGTCGCAAGATTTCGTTTCCCTTCCCGAAAGGAAATGAAATTTCCTTTCGGGAAGGGAAACGAAATCTTGCGATTTCAATGGTAATCAATTGGGCAATCTTTGGAGCAAGTCCCAGCGCTTGAAAGCATCCCATGCCTTTGGATGGCTTTGAGTTTGGTGAAGAGATTTTTTTCTTTTTCCCTGTATCCATGCCATATCTCTCATACTTCCCCTGTGAGTTGTGTCTCCCTCCTCGACTTTTTCCTCTGCCTTTGCATCATCTGTGAGCTTAGTTTTGGCATCTTTTGGTCCTTTGCACTATACTTGGTGTCATCCTGGCCCATTTTCTTGCAGTCGCTAAAGTTGCAAATTTTCTGGTTTTTTTTTTTCCTCAGAAACCATGCCTTGCCTTTCATATGTTCCCCTCCAAGTTCTGTCTCCCTCCTCTTCTTTTTGCCCTGCCGTTGCAGCATCTGTGAGCTTAGTTTTGGCATCTTTTGGTCCTCCGCACTGCACCACATTTCCTCCCACACCATTTCCTTGAAGTCCCTAAATGTCCCAATTTTCTGGTTTTTGTGATTTTTTTCTCAGCTGCATTTCGTTTGATCATATCTCCTTTCCAGAGCGTTTGTAAGTCTTTCTTTTCAGGGTCGCAAGATTTCGTTTCCCTTCCCGAAAGGAAATGAAATTTCCTTTCGGGAAGGGAAACGAAATCTTGCGATTTCAATGGTAATCAATTGGGCAATCTTTGGAGCAAGTAATGGCGCTTGAAAGCATCCCATGCCTTTGGATGGCTTTGAGTTTGGTGAAGAGGTTTTTTTCTTTTTCCCCTGTATCCATACCATGGTTCTCATACTTCCCCTCGGAGTTGTGTCTCCCTCCTCTTCTTTTTGCCCTGCCATTGCAGCATCTGTGAGCTTAGTTTTGGCATCTTTTGGTCCTTTGCACTATACTTTGTGTAATCCTGGCCCATTTTCTTGCAGTCGCTAAATTTGCAAATTTTCTGGTTTTTTTTTTCCCTCAGAAACCATGCCTTGCCTTTCATATGTTCCCCTCCAAGTTGTGTCTCCCTCCTCAACTTTTTGCCCTGCCTTTGAAGCATCTGTAAGCTTAGTTTTGGCATCTTTTGGTCCTCGCACTGCACCACATTTCCTCCCACACCATTTCCTTAAAGTCCCTAAATGTCCCAATTTTCTGTTTTTTTGTGATTTTTTTCTCAGCTGCATTTCGTTTGATCATATCTCCTTTCCAGAGCGTTTGTAAGCCTTTCTTTTCAGGGTCGCAAGATTTCAATGGTAATCAATTGGGCAATCTTTGGAGCAAGTCCCAGCGCTTGAAAGCATCCCATGCCTTTGGATGGCTTTGAGTTTGGTGAAGAGATTTTTTTCTTTTTCCCTGTATCCATGCCATATCTCTCATACTTCCCCTGTGAGTTGTGTCTCCCTCCTCGACTTTTTCCTCTGCCTTTGCATCATCTGTGAGCTTAGTTTTGGCATCTTTTGGTCCTTTGCACTATACTTCGTGTAATCCTGGCCCATTTTCTTGCAGTCGCTAAATTTGCAAATTTTCTGTTTTTTTTTTTTCCTCAGAAACCATGCCTTGCCTTTCATATGTTCCCCTCCAAGTTGTGTCTCCCTCCTCAACTTTTTGCCCTGCCTTTGAAGCATCTGTGAGCTTAGTTTTGGCATCTTTTGGTCCTTCGCACTGCACCACATTTCCTCCCACACCATTTCCTTGAAGTCCCTAAATGTCCCAATTTTCTGGTTTTTGTGATTTTTTTCTCAGCTGCATTTCGTTTGATCATATCTCCTTTCCAGAGCGTTTGTAAGCCTTTCTTTTCAGGGTCGCAATTTCATTTCCTTTCGGGAAGGGAAACGAAATCTTGCGATTTCAATGGTAATCAATTGGGCAATCTTTGGAGCAAGTCCCAGCGCTTGAAAGCATCCCATGCCTTTGGATGGCTTTGAGTTTGGTGAAGAGATTTTTTTCTTTTTCCCTGTATCCATGCCATATCTCTCATACTTCCCCTCTGAGTTGTGTCTCCCTCCTCTTCTTTTTGCCCTGCCATTGCAGCATCTGTGAGCTTAGTTTTGGCATCTTTTGGTCCTTTGCACTATACTTGGTGTCATCCTGGCCCATTTTCTTGCAGTTGCTAAATTTGCAAATTTTCTTTTTTTTTTTTCCTCAGAAACCATGCCTTTCCTTTCATATGTTCCCCTCCAAGTTGTGTCTCCCTCCTCAACTTTTTGCCCTGCCTTTGAAGCATCTGTGAGCTTAGTTTTGGCATCTTTTGGTCCTCGCACTGCACCACATTTCCTCCCACACCATTTCCTTGAAGTCCCTAAATGTCCCAATTTTCTGTTTTTTTGTGATTTTTTTCTCAGCTGCATTTTGTTTGATCATATCTCCTTTCCAGAGCGTTTGTAAGCCTTTCTTTTCAGGGTCGCAAGATTTCGTTTCCCTTCCCGAAAGGAAATGAAATTTCCTTTCGGGAAGGGAAACGAAATTTTGCGATTTCAATGGTAATCAATTGGGCAATCTTTGGAGCAAGTCCCAGCGCTTGAAAGCATCCCATGCCTTTGGATGGCTTTGAGTTTGGTGAAGAGATTTTTTTCTTTTTCCCTGTATCCATGCCATATCTCTCATACTTCCCCTCTGAGTTGTGTCTCCCTCCTCTTCTTTTTCCTCTGCCTTTGCAGCATCTGTGAGCTTAGTTTTGGCATCTTTTGGTCCTTTGCACTATACTTGGTGTCATCCTGGCCCATTTTCTTGCAGTCGCTAAATTTGCAAATTTTCTGGTTTTTTTTTTTCCTCAGAAACCATGCCTTGCCTTTCATATGTTCCCCTCCAAGTTCTGTCTCCCTCCTCTTCTTTTTGCCCTGCCGTTGCAGCATCTCTGAGCTTAGTTTTGGCATCTTTTGGTCCTCCGCACTGCACCACATTTCCTCCCACACCATTTCCTTGAAGTCCCTAAATGTCCCAATTTTCTGGTTTTTGTGATTTTTTTCTCAGCTGCATTTCGTTTGATCATATCTCCTTTCCAGAGCGTTTGTAAGCCTTTCTTTTCAGGGTCGCAAGATTTCGTTTCCCTTCCCGAAAGGAAATGAAATTTCCTTTCGGGAAGGAAAACGAAATCTTGCGATTTCAATGGTAATCAATTGGGCAATCTTTGGAGCAAGTCCCAGCGCTTGAAAGCATCCCATGCCTTTGGATGGCTTTGAGTTTGGTGAAGAGATTTTTTTCTTTTTCCCTGTATCCATGCCATATCTCTCATACTTCCCCTGTGAGTTGTGTCTCCCTCCTCGACTTTTTCCTCTGCCTTTGCATCATCTGTGAGCTTAGTTTTGGCATCTTTTGGTCCTTTGCACTATACTTGGTGTCATCCTGGCCCATTTTCTTGCAGTCGCTAAATTTGCAAATTTTCTGTTTTTTTTTTTTCCTCAGAAACCATGCCTTGCCTTTCATATGTTCCCCTCCAAGTTGTGTCTCCCTCCTCAACTTTTTGCCCTGCCTTTGAAGCATCTGTGAGCTTAGTTTTGGCATCTTTTGGTCCTTCGCACTGCACCACATTTCCTCCCACACCATTTCCTTGAAGTCCCTAAATGTCCCAATTTTCTGGTTTTTGTGATTTTTTTCTCAGCTGCATTTCGTTTGATCATATCTCCTTTCCAGAGCGTTTGTAAGCCTTTCTTTTCAGGGTCGCAAGATTTCGTTTCCCTTCCCGAAAGGAAATGAAATTTCCTTTCGGGAAGGGAAACGAAATCTTGCGATTTCAATGGTAATCAATTGGGCAATCTTTGGAGCAAGTCCCAGCGCTTGAAAGCATCCCATGCCTTTGGATGGCTTTGAGTTTGGTGAAGAGATTTTTTTCTTTTTCCCTGTATCCATGCCATATCTCTCATACTTCCCCTGTGAGCTGTGTCTCCCTCCTCGACTTTTTCCTCTGCCTTTGCATCATCTGTGAGCTTAGTTTTGGCATCTTTTGGTCCTTTGCACTATACTTTGTGTAATCCTGGCCCATTTTCTTGCAGTCGCTAAATTTGCAAATTTTCTGGTTTTTTTTTTTCCTCAGAAACCATGCCTTGCCTTTCATATGTTCCCCTCCAAGTTCTGTCTCCCTCCTCTTCTTTTTGCCCTACCGTTGCAGCATCTGTGAGCTTAGTTTTGGCATCTTTTGGTCCTTCGCACTGCACCACATTTCCTCCCACACCATTTCCTTGAAGTCCCTAAATGTCCCAATTTTCTGGTTTTTGTGATTTTTTTCTCAGCTGCATTTCGTTTGATCATATCTCCTTTCCAGAGCGTTTGTAAGCCTTTGTTTTCAGGGTCGCAAGATTTCGTTTCCCTTCCCGAAAGGAAATTTCATTTCCTTTCGGGTAGGGAAACGAAATCTTGCGATTTCAATGGTAATCAATTGGGCAATCTTTGGAGCAAGTCCCAGCGCTTGAAAGCATCCCATGCCTTTGGATGGCTTTGAGTTTGGTGAAGAGGTTTTTTTCTTTTTCCCCTGTATCCATACCATGGTTCTCATACTTCCCCTCTGAGTTGTGTCTCCCTCCTCGACTTTTTCCTCTGCCTTTGCATCATCTGTGAGCTTAGTTTTGGCATCTTTTGGTCCTTTGCACTATACTTGGTGTCATCCTGGCCCATTTTCTTGCAGTCGCTAAATTTGCAAATTTTCTGTTTTTTTTTTTTCCTCAGAAACCATGCCTTGCCTTTCATATGTTCCCCTCCAAGTTGTGTCTCCGTCCTCAACTTTTTGCCCTGCCTTTGAAGCATCTGTGAGCTTAGTTTTGGCATCTTTTGGTCCTTCGCACTGCACCACATTTCCTCCCACACCATTTCCTTGAAGTCCCTAAATGTCCCAATTTTCTGGTTTTTGTGATTTTTTTCTCAGCTGCATTTCGTTTGATCATATCTCCTTTCCAGAGCGTTTGTAAGCCTTTCTTTTCAGGGTCGCAAGATTTCGTTTCCCTTCCCGAAAGGAAATGAAATTTCCTTTCGGGAAGGGAAACGAAATCTTGCGATTTCAATGGTAATCAATTGGGCAATCTTTGGAGCAAGTCCCAGCGCTTGAAAGCATCCCATGCCTTTGGATGGCTTTGAGTTTGGTGAAGAGATTTTTTTCTTTTTCCCTGTATCCATGCCATATCTCTCATACTTCCCCTGTGAGCTGTGTCTCCCTCCTCGACTTTTTCCTCTGCCTTTGCATCATCTGTGAGCTTAGTTTTGGCATCTTTTGGTCCTTTGCACTATACTTGGTGTCATCCTGGCCCATTTTCTTGCAGTCGCTAAATTTGCAAATTTTCTGTTTTTTTTTTTTCCTCAGAAACCATGCCTTGCCTTTCATATGTTCCCCTCCAAGTTGTGTCTCCGTCCTCAACTTTTTGCCCTGCCTTTGAAGCATCTGTGAGCTTAGTTTTGGCATCTTTTGGTCCTTCGCACTGCACCACATTTCCTCCCACACCATTTCCTTGAAGTCCCTAAATGTCCCAATTTTCTGGTTTTTGTGATTTTTTTCTCAGCTGCATTTCGTTTGATCATATCTCCTTTCCAGAGCGTTTGTAAGCCTTTCTTTTCAGGGTCGCAAGATTTCGTTTCCCTTCCCGAAAGGAAATGAAATTTCCTTTCGGGAAGGGAAACGAAATCTTGCGATTTCAATGGTAATCAATTGGGCAATCTTTGGAGCAAGTCCCAGCGCTTGAAAGCATCCCATGCCTTTGGATGGCTTTGAGTTTGGTGAAGAGATTTTTTTCTTTTTCCCTGTATCCATGCCATATCTCTCATACTTCCCCTGTGAGCTGTGTCTCCCTCCTCGACTTTTTCCTCTGCCTTTGCATCATCTGTGAGCTTAGTTTTGGCATCTTTTGGTCCTTTGCACTATACTTTGTGTAATCCTGGCCCATTTTCTTGCAGTCGCTAAATTTGCAAATTTTCTGTTTTTTTTTTTTCCTCAGAAACCATGCCTTGCCTTTCATATGTTCCCCTCCAAGTTCTGTCTCCCTCCTCTTCTTTTTGCCCTACCGTTGCAGCATCTGTGAGCTTAGTTTTGGCATCTTTTGGTCCTTCGCACTGCACCACATTTCCTCCCACACCATTTCCTTGAAGTCCCTAAATGTCCCAATTTTCTGGTTTTTGTGATTTTTTTCTCAGCTGCATTTCGTTTGATCATATCTCCTTTCCAGAGCGTTTGTAAGCCTTTGTTTTCAGGGTCGCAAGATTTCGTTTCCCTACCCGAAAGGAAATGAAATTTCCTTTCGGGAAGGGAAACGAAATCTTGCGATTTCAATGGTAATCAATTGGGCAATCTTTGGAGCAAGTCCCAGCGCTTGAAAGCATCCCATGCCTTTGGATGGCTTTGAGTTTGGTGAAGAGGTTTTTTTCTTTTTCCCCTGTATCCATACCATGGTTCTCATACTTCCCCTCTGAGTTGTGTCTCCCTCCTCGACTTTTTCCTCTGCCTTTGCAGCATCTGTGAGCTTAGTTTTGGCATCTTTTGGTCCTTTGCACTATACTTTGTGTAATCCTGGCCCATTTTCTTGCAGTCGCTAAATTTGCAAATTTTCTGTTTTTTTTTTTTCCCTCAGAAACCATGCCTTGCCTTTCATATGTTCCCCTCCAAGTTGTGTCTCCGTCCTCAACTTTTTGCCCTGCCTTTGAAGCATCTGTGAGCTTAGTTTTGGCATCTTTTGGTCCTTCGCACTGCACCACATTTCCTCCCACACCATTTCCTTAAAGTCCCTAAATGTCCCAATTTTCTGGTTTTTTGTGATTTTTTTCTCAGCTGCATTTCGTTTGATCATATCTCCTTTCCAGAGCGTTTGTAAGCCTTTCTTTTCAGGGTCGCAAGATTTCGTTTCCCTTCCCGAAAGGAAATGAAATTTCCTTTCGGGAAGGGAAACGAAATCTTGCGATTTCAATGGTAATGAATTGGGCAATCTTTGGAGCAAGTCCCAGCGCTTGAAAGCATCCCATGCCTTTGGATGGCTTTGAGTTTGGTGAAGAGATTTTTTTCTTTTTCCCTGTATCCATGCCATATCTCTCATACTTCCCCTGTGAGTTGTGTCTCCCTCCTCGACTTTTTCCTCTGCCTTTGCATCATCTGTGAGCTTAGTTTTGGCATCTTTTGGTCCTTTGCACTATACTTGGTGTCATCCTGGCCCATTTTCTTGCAGTCGCTAAATTTGCAAATTTTCTGTTTTTTTTTTTTCCCTCAGAAACCATGCCTTGCCTTTCATATGTTCCCCTCCAAGTTGTGTCTCCGTCCTCAACTTTTTGCCCTGCCTTTGAAGCATCTGTGAGCTTAGTTTTGGCATCTTTTGGTCCTTCGCACTGCACCACATTTCCTCCCACACCATTTCCTTGAAGTCCCTAAATGTCCCAATTTTCTGGTTTTTGTGATTTTTTTCTCAGCTGCATTTCGTTTGATCATATCTCCTTTCCAGAGCGTTTGTAAGCCTTTCTTTTCAGGGTCGCAAGATTTCGTTTCCCTTCCCGAAAGGAAATGAAATTTCCTTTCGGGAAGGGAAACGAAATCTTGCGATTTCAATGGTAATGAATTGGGCAATCTTTGGAGCAAGTCCCAGCGCTTGAAAGCATCCCATGCCTTTGGATGGCTTTGAGTTTGGTGAAGAGTTTTTTTTTCTTTTTCCCTGTATCCATGCCATGGCTCTCATACTTCCCCTCTGAGTTGTGCCTCCCTCCTCGACTTTTTCCTCTGCCTTTGCAGCATCTGTGAGCTTAGTTTTGGCATCTTTTGGTCCTTTGCACTATACTTCGTGTCATCCTGGCCCATTTTCTTGCAGTCTCTAAATTTGCAAATTTTCTTTTTTTCTTTATCCCTGTATCCATGCCTTGCCTTTCATATGTTCCCCTCCAAGTTCTGTCTCCCTCCTCTTCTTTTTGCCCTGCCGTTGCAGCATCTCTGAGCTTAGTTTTGCCATCTTTTGGTCCTCCGCACTGCACCACATTTCCTCCCACACCATTTCCTTGAAGTCCCTAAATGTCCCAATTTTCTGGTTTTTGTGATTTTTTTCTCAGCTGCATTTCGTTTGATCATATCTCCTTTCCAGAGCGTTTGTAAGCCTTTCTTTTCAGGGTCGCAAGATTTCGTTGGTAATCAATTGGACAATCTTTGGAGCAAGTCCCAGCGCTTGAAAGCATCCCATGCCTTTGGATGGCTTTGAGTTTGGTGAAGAGATTTTTTTCTTTTTCCCTGTATCCATGCCATATCTCTCATACTTCCCCTCTGAGTTGTGTCTCCCTCCTCTTCTTTTTGCCCTGCAATTGCAGCATCTGTGAGCTTAGTTTTGGCATCTTTTGGTCCTTTGCACTATACTTCGTGTCATCCTGGCCCATTTTCTTGCAGTCGCTAAATTTGCAAATTTTCTGGTTTTTTTTTCCCTCAGAAACCATGCCTTGCCTTTCATATGTTCCCCTCCAAGTTCTGTCTCCCTCCTCAACTTTTTGCCCTGCCTTTGAAGCATCTGTGAGCTTAGTTTTGGCATCTTTTGGTCCTCGCACTGCACCACATTTCCTCCCACACCATTTCCTTGAAGTCCCTAAATGTCCCAATTTTCTGGTTTTTGTGATTTTTTTCTCAGCTGCATTTCGTTTGATCATATCTCCTTTCCAGAGTGTTTGTAAGCCTTTCTTTTCAGGGTCGCAAGATTTCGTTTCCCTTCCCGAAAGGAAATGAAATTTCCTTTCGGGAAGGGAAACGAAATCTTGCGATTTCAATGGTAATCAATTGGGCAATCTTTGGAGCAAGTCCCAGCGCTTGAAAGCATCCCATGCCTTTGGATGGCTTTGAGTTTGGTGAAGAGGTTTTTTTCTTTTTCCCCTGTATCCATACCATGGTTCTCATACTTCCCCTCTGAGTTGTGTCTCCCTCCTCTTCTTTTTGCCCTGCCATTGCAGCATCTGTGAGCTTAGTTTTGGCATCTTTTGGTTCTTTGCACTATACTTTGTGTAATCCTGGCCCATTTTCTTGCAGTCGCTAAATTTGCAAATTTTCTGTTTTTTTTTTTTCCCTCAGAAACCATGCCTTGCCTTTCATATGTTCCCCTCCAAGTTGTGTCTCCGTCCTCAACTTTTTGCCCTGCCTTTGAAGCATCTGTGAGCTTAGTTTTGGCATCTTTTGGTCCTTCGCACTGCACCACATTTCCTCCCACACCATTTCCTTGAAGTCCCTAAATGTCCCAATTTTCTGGTTTTTGTGATTTTTTTCTCAGCTGCATTTCGTTTGATCATATCTCCTTTCCAGAGCGTTTGTAAGCCTTTCTTTTCAGGGTCGCAAGATTTCGTTTCCCTTCCCGAAAGGAAATGAAATTTCCTTTCGGGAAGGAAAACGAAATCTTGCGATTTCAATGGTAATCAATTGGGCAATCTTTGGAGCAAGTCCCAGCGCTTGAAAGCATCCCATGCCTTTGGATGGCTTTGAGTTTGGTGAAGAGATTTTTTTCTTTTTCCCTGTATCCATGCCATATCTCTCATACTTCCCCTCTGAGTTGTGTCTCCCGCCTCTTCTTTTTGCCCTGCCATTGCAGCATCTGTGAGCTTAGTTTTGGCATCTTTTGGTCCTTTGCACTATACTTGGTGTCATCCTGGCCCATTTTCTTGCAGTCGCTAAAGTTGCAAATTTTCTGTTGTTTTTTTTTCCTCAGAAACCATGCCTTGCCTTTCATATGTTCCCCTCCAAGTTGTGTCTTCCTCCTCAACTTTTTGCCCTGCCTTTGAAGCATCTGTGAGCTTAGTTTTGGCATCTTTTGGTCCTCGCACTGCACCACATTTCCTCCCACACCATTTCCTTGAAGTCCCTAAATGTCCCAATTTTCTGGTTTTTGTGATTTTTTTCTCAGCTGCATTTCGTTTGATCATATCTCCTTTCCAGAGTGTTTGTAAGCCTTTCTTTTCAGGGTCGCAAGATTTCGTTTCCCTTCCCGAAAGGAAATGAAATTTCCTTTCGGGAAGGGAAACGAAATCTTGCGATTTCAATGGTAATCAATTGGGCAATCTTTGGAGCAAGTCCCAGCGCTTGAAAGCATCCCATGCCTTTGGATGGCTTTGAGTTTGGTGAAGAGTTTTTTTTTCTTTTTCCCTGTATCCATGCCATGGCTCTCATACTTCCCCTCTGAGTTGTGCCTCCCTCCTCGACTTTTTCCTCTGCCTTTGCAGCATCTGTGAGCTTAGTTTTGCCATCTTTTGGTCCTCGCACTGCACCACATTTCCTCCCACACCATTTCCTTGAAGTCCCTAAATGTCCCAATTTTCTGGTTTTTGTGATTTTTTTCTCAGCTGCATTTCGTTTGATCATATCTCCTTTCCAGAGCGTTTGTAAGCCTTTCTTTTCAGGGTCGCAAGATTTCGTTGGTAATCAATTGGGCAATCTTTGGAGCAAGTCCCAGCGCTTGAAAGCATCCCATGCCTTTGGATGGCTTTGAGTTTGGTGAAGAGATTTTTTTCTTTTTCCCTGTATCCATGCCATATCTCTCATACTTCCCCTCTGAGTTGTGTCTCCCTCCTCTTCTTTTTGCCCTGCCATTGCATCATCTGTGAGCTTAGTTTTGGCATCTTTTGGTCCTTTGCACTATACTTGGTGTCATCCTGGCCCATTTTCTTGCAGTTGCTAAATTTGCAAATTTTCTTTTTTTTTTTTCCTCAGAAACCATGCCTTTCCTTTCATATGTTCCCCTCCAAGTTGTGTCTCCCTCCTCAACTTTTTGCCCTGCCTTTGAAGCATCTGTGAGCTTAGTTTTGGCATCTTTTGGTCCTCGCACTGCACCACATTTCCTCCCACACCATTTCCTTGAAGTCCCTAAATGTCCCAATTTTCTGTTTTTTTGTGATTTTTTTCTCAGCTGCATTTCGTTTGATCATATCTCCTTTCCAGAGCGTTTGTAAGCCTTTCTTTTCAGGGTCGCAAGATTTCGTTTCCCTTCCCGAAAGGAAATTTCATTTCCTTTCGGGAAGGGAAACGAAATCTTGCGATTTCAATGGTAATCAATTGGGCAATCTTTGGAGCAAGTCCCAGCGCTTGAAAGCATCCCATGCCTTTGGATGGCTTTGAGTTTGGTGAAGAGTTTTTTTTTCTTTTTCCCTGTATCCATGCCATGGCTCTCATACTTCCCCTCTGAGTTGTGCCTCCCTCCTCGACTTTTTCCTCTGCCTTTGCAGCATCTGTGAGCTTAGTTTTGGCATCTTTTGGTCCTTTGCACTATACTTCGTGTCATCCTGGCCCATTTTCTTGCAGTCTCTAAATTTGCAAATTTTCTTTTTTTCTTTATCCCTGTATCCATGCCTTGCCTTTCATATGTTCCCCTCCAAGTTCTGTCTCCCTCCTCTTCTTTTTGCCCTGCCTTTGAAGCATCTGTGAGCTTAGTTTTGGCATCTTTTGGTCCTTCGCACTGCACCACGTTTCCTCCCACACCATTTCCTTGAAGTCCCTAAATGTCCCAATTTTCTGGTTTTTGTGATTTTTTTCTCAGCTGCATTTCGTTTGATCATATCTCCTTTCCAGAGCGTTTGTAAGCCTTTCTTTTCAGGGTCGCAAGATTTCGTTGGTAATCAATTGGGCAATCTTTGGAGCAAGTCCCAGCGCTTGAAAGCATCCCATGCCTTTGGATGGCTTTGAGTTTGGTGAAGAGGTTTTTTTCTTTTTCCCCTGTATCCATGCCATGGCTCTCATACTTCCCCTCTGAGTTGTGCCTCCCTCCTCGACTTTTTCCTCTGCCTTTGCAGCATCTGTGAGCTTAGTTTTGGCATCTTTTGGTCCTTTGCACTATACTTCGTGTCATCCTGGCCCATTTTCTTGCAGTCGCTAAATTTGCAAATTTTCTGGGTTTTTTTTTCCTCAGAAACCATGCCTTGCCTTTCATATGTTCCCCTCCAAGTTCTGTCTCCCTCCTCAACTTTTTGCCCTGCCTTTGAAGCATCTGTGAGCTTAGTTTTGGCATCTTTTGGTCCTCGCACTGCACCACATTTCCTCCCACACCATTTCCTTGAAGTCCCTAAATGTCCCAATTTTCTGGTTTTTGTGATTTTTTTCTCAGCTGCATTTCGTTTGATCATATCTCCTTTCCAGAGTGTTTGTAAGCCTTTCTTTTCAGGGTCGCAAGATTTCGTTTCCCTTCCCGAAAGGAAATGAAATTTCCTTTCGGGAAGGGAAACGAAATCTTGCGATTTCAATGGTAATCAATTGGGCAATCTTTGGAGCAAGTCCCAGCGCTTGAAAGCATCCCATGCCTTTGGATGGCTTTGAGTTTGGTGAAGAGTTTTTTTTTCTTTTTCCCTGTATCCATGCCATGGCTCTCATACTTCCCCTCTGAGTTGTGCCTCCCTCCTCGACTTTTTCCTCTGCCTTTGCAGCATCTGTGAGCTTAGTTTTGGCATCTTTTGGTCCTTTGCACTATACTTCGTGTCATCCTGGCCCATTTTCTTGCAGTCTCTAAATTTGCAAATTTTCTTTTTTTCTTTATCCCTGTATCCATGCCTTGCCTTTCATATGTTCCCCTCCAAGTTCTGTCTCCCTCCTCTTCTTTTTGCCCTGCCTTTGAAGCATCTGTGAGCTTAGTTTTGGCATCTTTTGGTCCTTCGCACTGCACCACGTTTCCTCCCACACCATTTCCTTGAAGTCCCTAAATGTCCCAATTTTCTGGTTTTTGTGATTTTTTTCTCAGCTGCATTTCGTTTGATCATATCTCCTTTCCAGAGCGTTTGTAAGCCTTTCTTTTCAGGGTCGCAAGATTTCGTTGGTAATCAATTGGGCAATCTTTGGAGCAAGTCCCAGCGCTTGAAAGCATCCCATGCCTTTGGATGGCTTTGAGTTTGGTGAAGAGGTTTTTTTCTTTTTCCCCTGTATCCATGCCATGGTTCTCATACTTCCCCTCTGAGTTGTGCCTCCCTCCTCGACTTTTTCCTCTGCCTTTGCAGCATCTGTGAGCTTAGTTTTGGCATCTTTTGGTCCTTTGCACTATACTTCGTGTCATCCTGGCCCATTTTCTTGCAGTCGCTAAATTTGCAAATTTTCTGGTTTTTTTTTTCCTCAGAAACCATGCCTTGCCTTTCATATGTTCCCCTCCAAGTTCTGTCTCCCTCCTCAACTTTTTGCCCTGCCTTTGAAGCATCTGTGAGCTTAGTTTTGGCATCTTTTGGTCCTCGCACTGCACCACATTTCCTCCCACACCATTTCCTTGAAGTCCCTAAATGTCCCAATTTTCTGGTTTTTGTGATTTTTTTCTCAGCTGCATTTCGTTTGATCATATCTCCTTTCCAGAGTGTTTGTAAGCCTTTCTTTTCAGGGTCGCAAGATTTCGTTTCCCTTCCCGAAAGGAAATTTCATTTCCTTTCGGGAAGGGAAACGAAATCTTGCGATTTCAATGGTAATCAATTGGGCAATCTTTGGAGCAAGTCCCAGCGCTTGAAAGCATCCCATGCCTTTGGATGGCTTTGAGTTTGGTGAAGAGATTTTTTTCTTTTTCCCTGTATCCATGCCATATCTCTCATACTTCCCCTGTGAGTTGTGTCTCCCTCCTCGACTTTTTCCTCTGCCTTTGCATCATCTGTGAGCTTAGTTTTGGCATCTTTTGGTCCTTTGCACTATACTTGGTGTCATCCTGGCCCATTTTCTTGCAGTCGCTAAATTTGCAAATTTTCTGTTTTTTTTTTTTCCCTCAGAAACCATGCCTTGCCTTTCATATGTTCCCCTCCAAGTTGTGTCTCCGTCCTCAACTTTTTGCCCTGCCTTTGAAGCATCTGTGAGCTTAGTTTTGGCATCTTTTGGTCCTTCGCACTGCACCACATTTCCTCCCACACCATTTCCTTGAAGTCCCTAAATGTCCCAATTTTCTGGTTTTTGTGATTTTTTTCTCAGCTGCATTTCGTTTGATCATATCTCCTTTCCAGAGCGTTTGTAAGCCTTTCTTTTCAGGGTCGCAAGATTTCGTTTCCCTTCCCGAAAGGAAATGAAATTTCCTTTCGGGAAGGGAAACGAAATCTTGCGATTTCAATGGTAATGAATTGGGCAATCTTTGGAGCAAGTCCCAGCGCTTGAAAGCATCCCATGCCTTTGGATGGCTTTGAGTTTGGTGAAGAGTTTTTTTTTCTTTTTCCCTGTATCCATGCCATGGCTCTCATACTTCCCCTCTGAGTTGTGCCTCCCTCCTCGACTTTTTCCTCTGCCTTTGCAGCCTCTGCGAGCTTAGTTTTGGCATCTTTTGGTCCTTTGCACTATACTTCGTGTCATCCTGGCCCATTTTCTTGCAGTCTCTAAATTTGCAAATTTTCTTTTTTTCTTTATCCCTGTATCCATGCCTTGCCTTTCATATGTTCCCCTCCAAGTTCTGTCTCCCTCCTCTTCTTTTTGCCCTGCCGTTGCAGCATCTCTGAGCTTAGTTTTGCCATCTTTTGGTCCTCCGCACTGCACCACATTTCCTCCCACACCATTTCCTTGAAGTCCCTAAATGTCCCAATTTTCTGGTTTTTGTGATTTTTTTCTCAGCTGCATTTCGTTTGATCATATCTCCTTTCCAGAGCGTTTGTAAGCCTTTCTTTTCAGGGTCGCAAGATTTCGTTGGTAATCAATTGGACAATCTTTGGAGCAAGTCCCAGCGCTTGAAAGCATCCCATGCCTTTGGATGGCTTTGAGTTTGGTGAAGAGATTTTTTTCTTTTTCCCTGTATCCATGCCATATCTCTCATACTTCCCCTCTGAGTTGTGTCTCCCTCCTCTTCTTTTTGCCCTGCAATTGCAGCATCTGTGAGCTTAGTTTTGGCATCTTTTGGTCCTTTGCACTATACTTCGTGTCATCCTGGCCCATTTTCTTGCAGTCGCTAAATTTGCAAATTTTCTGGTTTTTTTTTCCCTCAGAAACCATGCCTTGCCTTTCATATGTTCCCCTCCAAGTTGTGTCTCCCTCCTCAACTTTTTGCCCTGCCTTTGAAGCATCTGTGAGCTTAGTTTTGGCATCTTTTGGTCCTCGCACTGCACCACATTTCCTCCCACACCATTTCCTTGAAGTCCCTAAATGTCCCAATTTTCTGGTTTTTGTGATTTTTTTCTCAGCTGCATTTCGTTTGATCATATCTCCTTTCCAGAGTGTTTGTAAGCCTTTCTTTTCAGGGTCGCAAGATTTCGTTTCCCTTCCCGAAAGGAAATGAAATTTCCTTTCGGGAAGGGAAACGAAATCTTGCGATTTCAATGGTAATCAATTGGGCAATCTTTGGAGCAAGTCCCAGCGCTTGAAAGCATCCCATGCCTTTGGATGGCTTTGAGTTTGGTGAAGAGTTTTTTTTTCTTTTTCCCTGTATCCATGCCATGGCTCTCATACTTCCCCTCTGAGTTGTGCCTCCCTCCTCGACTTTTTCCTCTGCCTTTGCAGCATCTGTGAGCTTAGTTTTGGCATCTTTTGGTCCTTTGCACTATACTTCGTGTCATCCTGGCCCATTTTCTTGCAGTCTCTAAATTTGCAAATTTTCTTTTTTTTTTTTCCTCAGAAACCATGCCTTTCCTTTCATATGTTCCCCTCCAAGTTGTGTCTCCCTCCTCAACTTTTTGCCCTGCCTTTGAAGCATCTGTGAGCTTAGTTTTGGCATCTTTTGGTCCTCGCACTGCACCACATTTCCTCCCACACCATTTCCTTGAAGTCCCTAAATGTCCCAATTTTCTGGTTTTTGTGATTTTTTTCTCAGCTGCATTTCGTTTGATCATATCTCCTTTCCAGAGCGTTTGTAAGCCTTTCTTTTCAGGGTCGCAAGATTTCGTTTCCCTTCCCGAAAGGAAATTTCATTTCCTTTCGGGAAGGGAAACGAAATTTTGCGATTTCAATGGTAATCAATTGGGCAATCTTTGGAGCAAGTCCCAGCGCTTGAAAGCATCCCATGCCTTTGGATGGCTTTGAGTTTGGTGAAGAGGTTTTTTTCTTTTTCCCCTGTATCCATACCATGGTTCTCATACTTCCCCTCTGAGTTGTGTCTCCCTCCTCTTCTTTTTGCCCTGCCATTGCAGCATCTGTGAGCTTAGTTTTGGCATCTTTTGGTTCTTTGCACTATACTTTGTGTAATCCTGGCCCATTTTCTTGCAGTCGCTAAATTTGCAAATTTTCTGTTTTTTTTTTTTCCCTCAGAAACCATGCCTTGCCTTTCATATGTTCCCCTCCAAGTTGTGTCTCCGTCCTCAACTTTTTGCCCTGCCTTTGAAGCATCTGTGAGCTTAGTTTTGGCATCTTTTGGTCCTTCGCACTGCACCACATTTCCTCCCACACCATTTCCTTGAAGTCCCTAAATGTCCCAATTTTCTGGTTTTTGTGATTTTTTTCTCAGCTGCATTTCGTTTGATCATATCTCCTTTCCAGAGCGTTTGTAAGCCTTTCTTTTCAGGGTCGCAAGATTTCGTTTCCCTTCCCGAAAGGAAATGAAATTTCCTTTCGGGAAGGGAAACGAAATCTTGCGATTTCAATGGTAATCAATTGGGCAATCTTTGGAGCAAGTCCCAGCGCTTGAAAGCATCCCATGCCTTTGGATGGCTTTGAGTTTGGTGAAGAGATTTTTTTCTTTTTCCCTGTATCCATGCCATATCTCTCATACTTCCCCTCTGAGTTGTGTCTCCCGCCTCTTCTTTTTGCCCTGCCATTGCAGCATCTGTGAGCTTAGTTTTGGCATCTTTTGGTCCTTTGCACTATACTTGGTGTCATCCTGGCCCATTTTCTTGCAGTCGCTAAAGTTGCAAATTTTCTGTTGTTTTTTTTTCCTCAGAAACCATGCCTTGCCTTTCATATGTTCCCCTCCAAGTTGTGTCTCCCTCCTCAACTTTTTGCCCTGCCTTTGAAGCATCTGTGAGCTTAGTTTTGGCATCTTTTGGTCCTCGCACTGCACCACATTTCCTCCCACACCATTTCCTTGAAGTCCCTAAATGTCCCAATTTTCTGGTTTTTGTGATTTTTTTCTCAGCTGCATTTCGTTTGATCATATCTCCTTTCCAGAGTGTTTGTAAGCCTTTCTTTTCAGGGTCGCAAGATTTCGTTTCCCTTCCCGAAAGGAAATGAAATTTCCTTTCGGGAAGGGAAACGAAATCTTGCGATTTCAATGGTAATCAATTGGGCAATCTTTGGAGCAAGTCCCAGCGCTTGAAAGCATCCCATGCCTTTGGATGGCTTTGAGTTTGGTGAAGAGTTTTTTTTTCTTTTTCCCTGTATCCATGCCATGGCTCTCATACTTCCCCTCTGAGTTGTGCCTCCCTCCTCGACTATTTCCTCTGCCTTTGCAGCATCTGTGAGCTTAGTTTTGCCATCTTTTGGTCCTCGCACTGCACCACATTTCCTCCCACACCATTTCCTTGAAGTCCCTAAATGTCCCAATTTTCTGGTTTTTGTGATTTTTTTCTCAGCTGCATTTCGTTTGATCATATCTCCTTTCCAGAGCGTTTGTAAGCCTTTCTTTTCAGGGTCGCAAGATTTCGTTGGTAATCAATTGGGCAATCTTTGGAGCAAGTCCCAGCGCTTGAAAGCATCCCATGCCTTTGGATGGCTTTGAGTTTGGTGAAGAGATTTTTTTCTTTTTCCCTGTATCCATGCCATATCTCTCATACTTCCCCTCTGAGTTGTGTCTCCCTCCTCTTCTTTTTGCCCTGCCATTGCAGCATCTGTGAGCTTAGTTTTGGCATCTTTTGGTCCTTTGCACTATACTTGGTGTCATCCTGGCCCATTTTCTTGCAGTTGCTAAATTTGCAAATTTTCTTTTTTTTTTTTCCTCAGAAACCATGCCTTTCCTTTCATATGTTCCCCTCCAAGTTGTGTCTCCCTCCTCAACTTTTTGCCCTGCCTTTGAAGCATCTGTGAGCTTAGTTTTGGCATCTTTTGGTCCTCGCACTGCACCACATTTCCTCCCACACCATTTCCTTGAAGTCCCTAAATGTCCCAATTTTCTGTTTTTTTGTGATTTTTTTCTCAGCTGCATTTTGTTTGATCATATCTCCTTTCCAGAGCGTTTGTAAGCCTTTCTTTTCAGGGTCGCAAGATTTCGTTTCCCTTCCCGAAAGGAAATGAAATTTCCTTTCGGGAAGGGAAACGAAATCTTGCGATTTCAATGGTAATCAATTGGGCAATCTTTGGAGCAAGTCCCAGCGCTTGAAAGCATCCCATGCCTTTGGATGGCTTTGAGTTTGGTGAAGAGTTTTTTTTTCTTTTTCCCTGTATCCATGCCATGGCTCTCATACTTCCCCTCTGAGTTGTGCCTCCCTCCTCGACTTTTTCCTCTGCCTTTGCAGCATCTGTGAGCTTAGTTTTGGCATCTTTTGGTCCTTTGCACTATACTTCGTGTCATCCTGGCCCATTTTCTTGCAGTCTCTAAATTTGCAAATTTTCTTTTTTTCTTTATCCCTGTATCCATGCCTTGCCTTTCATATGTTCCC
The DNA here is from genome assembly GCF_036417665.1 of Passer domesticus. Lineage (NCBI taxonomy): Eukaryota > Metazoa > Chordata > Aves > Passeriformes > Passeridae > Passer > Passer domesticus. Next base: position 107,805,199 of record NC_087474.1, on the reverse strand, counting down.
CTCCAAGTTCTGTCTCCCTCCTCTTCTTTTTGCCCTGCCTTTGAAGCATCTGTGAGCTTAGTTTTGGCATCTTTTGGTCCTTCGCACTGCACCACGTTTCCTCCCACACCATTTCCTTGAAGTCCCTAAATGTCCCAATTTTCTGGTTTTTGTGATTTTTTTCTCAGCTGCATTTCGTTTGATCATATCTCCTTTCCAGAGCGTTTGTAAGCCTTTCTTTTCAGGGTCGCAAGATTTCGTTGGTAATCAATTGGGCAATCTTTGGAGCAAGTCCCAGCGCTTGAAAGCATCCCATGCCTTTGGATGGCTTTGAGTTTGGTGAAGAGGTTTTTTTCTTTTTCCCCTGTATCCATGCCATGGCTCTCATACTTCCCCTCTGAGTTGTGCCTCCCTCCTCGACTTTTTCCTCTGCCTTTGCAGCATCTGTGAGCTTAGTTTTGGCATCTTTTGGTCCTTTGCACTATACTTCGTGTCATCCTGGCCCATTTTCTTGCAGTCGCTAAATTTGCAAATTTTCTGGGTTTTTTTTTCCTCAGAAACCATGCCTTGCCTTTCATATGTTCCCCTCCAAGTTCTGTCTCCCTCCTCAACTTTTTGCCCTGCCTTTGAAGCATCTGTGAGCTTAGTTTTGGCATCTTTTGGTCCTCGCACTGCACCACATTTCCTCCCACACCATTTCCTTGAAGTCCCTAAATGTCCCAATTTTCTGGTTTTTGTGATTTTTTTCTCAGCTGCATTTCGTTTGATCATATCTCCTTTCCAGAGTGTTTGTAAGCCTTTCTTTTCAGGGTCGCAAGATTTCGTTTCCCTTCCCGAAAGGAAATGAAATTTCCTTTCGGGAAGGGAAACGAAATCTTGCGATTTCAATGGTAATCAATTGGGCAATCTTTGGAGCAAGTCCCAGCGCTTGAAAGCATCCCATGCCTTTGGATGGCTTTGAGTTTGGTGAAGAGATTTTTTTCTTTTTCCCTGTATCCATGCCATGGCTCTCATACTTCCCCTCTGAGTTGTGCCTCCCTCCTCGACTTTTTCCTCTGCCTTTGCAGCCTCTGCGAGCTTAGTTTTGGCATCTTTTGGTCCTTTGCACTATACTTCGTGTCATCCTGGCCCATTTTCTTGCAGTCTCTAAATTTGCAAATTTTCTTTTTTTCTTTATCCCTGTATCCATGCCTTGCCTTTCATATGTTCCCCTCCAAGTTCTGTCTCCCTCCTCTTCTTTTTGCCCTGCCGTTGCAGCATCTCTGAGCTTAGTTTTGCCATCTTTTGGTCCTCCGCACTGCACCACATTTCCTCCCACACCATTTCCTTGAAGTCCCTAAATGTCCCAATTTTCTGGTTTTTGTGATTTTTTTCTCAGCTGCATTTCGTTTGATCATATCTCCTTTCCAGAGCGTTTGTAAGCCTTTCTTTTCAGGGTCGCAAGATTTCGTTGGTAATCAATTGGACAATCTTTGGAGCAAGTCCCAGCGCTTGAAAGCATCCCATGCCTTTGGATGGCTTTGAGTTTGGTGAAGAGATTTTTTTCTTTTTCCCTGTATCCATGCCATATCTCTCATACTTCCCCTCTGAGTTGTGTCTCCCTCCTCTTCTTTTTGCCCTGCAATTGCAGCATCTGTGAGCTTAGTTTTGGCATCTTTTGGTCCTTTGCACTATACTTCGTGTCATCCTGGCCCATTTTCTTGCAGTCGCTAAATTTGCAAATTTTCTGGTTTTTTTTTCCCTCAGAAACCATGCCTTGCCTTTCATATGTTCCCCTCCAAGTTGTGTCTCCCTCCTCAACTTTTTGCCCTGCCTTTGAAGCATCTGTGAGCTTAGTTTTGGCATCTTTTGGTCCTCGCACTGCACCACATTTCCTCCCACACCATTTCCTTGAAGTCCCTAAATGTCCCAATTTTCTGGTTTTTGTGATTTTTTTCTCAGCTGCATTTCGTTTGATCATATCTCCTTTCCAGAGTGTTTGTAAGCCTTTCTTTTCAGGGTCGCAAGATTTCGTTTCCCTTCCCGAAAGGAAATGAAATTTCCTTTCGGGAAGGGAAACGAAATCTTGCGATTTCAATGGTAATCAATTGGGCAATCTTTGGAGCAAGTCCCAGCGCTTGAAAGCATCCCATGCCTTTGGATGGCTTTGAGTTTGGTGAAGAGTTTTTTTTTCTTTTTCCCTGTATCCATGCCATGGCTCTCATACTTCCCCTCTGAGTTGTGCCTCCCTCCTCGACTTTTTCCTCTGCCTTTGCAGCATCTGTGAGCTTAGTTTTGGCATCTTTTGGTCCTTTGCACTATACTTCGTGTCATCCTGGCCCATTTTCTTGCAGTCTCTAAATTTGCAAATTTTCTTTTTTTTTTTTCCTCAGAAACCATGCCTTTCCTTTCATATGTTCCCCTCCAAGTTGTGTCTCCCTCCTCAACTTTTTGCCCTGCCTTTGAAGCATCTGTGAGCTTAGTTTTGGCATCTTTTGGTCCTCGCACTGCACCACATTTCCTCCCACACCATTTCCTTGAAGTCCCTAAATGTCCCAATTTTCTGGTTTTTGTGATTTTTTTCTCAGCTGCATTTCGTTTGATCATATCTCCTTTCCAGAGCGTTTGTAAGCCTTTCTTTTCAGGGTCGCAAGATTTCGTTTCCCTTCCCGAAAGGAAATTTCATTTCCTTTCGGGAAGGGAAACGAAATTTTGCGATTTCAATGGTAATCAATTGGGCAATCTTTGGAGCAAGTCCCAGCGCTTGAAAGCATCCCATGCCTTTGGATGGCTTTGAGTTTGGTGAAGAGGTTTTTTTCTTTTTCCCCTGTATCCATACCATGGTTCTCATACTTCCCCTCTGAGTTGTGTCTCCCTCCTCTTCTTTTTGCCCTGCCATTGCAGCATCTGTGAGCTTAGTTTTGGCATCTTTTGGTTCTTTGCACTATACTTTGTGTAATCCTGGCCCATTTTCTTGCAGTCGCTAAATTTGCAAATTTTCTGTTTTTTTTTTTTCCCTCAGAAACCATGCCTTGCCTTTCATATGTTCCCCTCCAAGTTGTGTCTCCGTCCTCAACTTTTTGCCCTGCCTTTGAAGCATCTGTGAGCTTAGTTTTGGCATCTTTTGGTCCTTCGCACTGCACCACATTTCCTCCCACACCATTTCCTTGAAGTCCCTAAATGTCCCAATTTTCTGGTTTTTGTGATTTTTTTCTCAGCTGCATTTCGTTTGATCATATCTCCTTTCCAGAGCGTTTGTAAGCCTTTCTTTTCAGGGTCGCAAGATTTCGTTTCCCTTCCCGAAAGGAAATGAAATTTCCTTTCGGGAAGGGAAACGAAATCTTGCGATTTCAATGGTAATCAATTGGGCAATCTTTGGAGCAAGTCCCAGCGCTTGAAAGCATCCCATGCCTTTGGATGGCTTTGAGTTTGGTGAAGAGATTTTTTTCTTTTTCCCTGTATCCATGCCATATCTCTCATACTTCCCCTCTGAGTTGTGTCTCCCGCCTCTTCTTTTTGCCCTGCCATTGCAGCATCTGTGAGCTTAGTTTTGGCATCTTTTGGTCCTTTGCACTATACTTGGTGTCATCCTGGCCCATTTTCTTGCAGTCGCTAAAGTTGCAAATTTTCTGTTGTTTTTTTTTCCTCAGAAACCATGCCTTGCCTTTCATATGTTCCCCTCCAAGTTGTGTCTCCCTCCTCAACTTTTTGCCCTGCCTTTGAAGCATCTGTGAGCTTAGTTTTGGCATCTTTTGGTCCTCGCACTGCACCACATTTCCTCCCACACCATTTCCTTGAAGTCCCTAAATGTCCCAATTTTCTGGTTTTTGTGATTTTTTTCTCAGCTGCATTTCGTTTGATCATATCTCCTTTCCAGAGTGTTTGTAAGCCTTTCTTTTCAGGGTCGCAAGATTTCGTTTCCCTTCCCGAAAGGAAATGAAATTTCCTTTCGGGAAGGGAAACGAAATCTTGCGATTTCAATGGTAATCAATTGGGCAATCTTTGGAGCAAGTCCCAGCGCTTGAAAGCATCCCATGCCTTTGGATGGCTTTGAGTTTGGTGAAGAGTTTTTTTTTCTTTTTCCCTGTATCCATGCCATGGCTCTCATACTTCCCCTCTGAGTTGTGCCTCCCTCCTCGACTATTTCCTCTGCCTTTGCAGCATCTGTGAGCTTAGTTTTGCCATCTTTTGGTCCTCGCACTGCACCACATTTCCTCCCACACCATTTCCTTGAAGTCCCTAAATGTCCCAATTTTCTGGTTTTTGTGATTTTTTTCTCAGCTGCATTTCGTTTGATCATATCTCCTTTCCAGAGCGTTTGTAAGCCTTTCTTTTCAGGGTCGCAAGATTTCGTTGGTAATCAATTGGGCAATCTTTGGAGCAAGTCCCAGCGCTTGAAAGCATCCCATGCCTTTGGATGGCTTTGAGTTTGGTGAAGAGATTTTTTTCTTTTTCCCTGTATCCATGCCATATCTCTCATACTTCCCCTCTGAGTTGTGTCTCCCTCCTCTTCTTTTTGCCCTGCCATTGCAGCATCTGTGAGCTTAGTTTTGGCATCTTTTGGTCCTTTGCACTATACTTGGTGTCATCCTGGCCCATTTTCTTGCAGTTGCTAAATTTGCAAATTTTCTTTTTTTTTTTTCCTCAGAAACCATGCCTTTCCTTTCATATGTTCCCCTCCAAGTTGTGTCTCCCTCCTCAACTTTTTGCCCTGCCTTTGAAGCATCTGTGAGCTTAGTTTTGGCATCTTTTGGTCCTCGCACTGCACCACATTTCCTCCCACACCATTTCCTTGAAGTCCCTAAATGTCCCAATTTTCTGTTTTTTTGTGATTTTTTTCTCAGCTGCATTTTGTTTGATCATATCTCCTTTCCAGAGCGTTTGTAAGCCTTTCTTTTCAGGGTCGCAAGATTTCGTTTCCCTTCCCGAAAGGAAATGAAATTTCCTTTCGGGAAGGGAAACGAAATCTTGCGATTTCAATGGTAATCAATTGGGCAATCTTTGGAGCAAGTCCCAGCGCTTGAAAGCATCCCATGCCTTTGGATGGCTTTGAGTTTGGTGAAGAGTTTTTTTTTCTTTTTCCCTGTATCCATGCCATGGCTCTCATACTTCCCCTCTGAGTTGTGCCTCCCTCCTCGACTTTTTCCTCTGCCTTTGCAGCATCTGTGAGCTTAGTTTTGGCATCTTTTGGTCCTTTGCACTATACTTCGTGTCATCCTGGCCCATTTTCTTGCAGTCTCTAAATTTGCAAATTTTCTTTTTTTCTTTATCCCTGTATCCATGCCTTGCCTTTCATATGTTCCCCTCCAAGTTCTGTCTCCCTCCTCTTCTTTTTGCCCTGCCTTTGAAGCATCTGTGAGCTTAGTTTTGGCATCTTTTGGTCCTTCGCACTGCACCACGTTTCCTCCCACACCATTTCCTTGAAGTCCCTAAATGTCCCAATTTTCTGGTTTTTGTGATTTTTTTCTCAGCTGCATTTCGTTTGATCATATCTCCTTTCCAGAGCGTTTGTAAGCCTTTCTTTTCAGGGTCGCAAGATTTCGTTGGTAATCAATTGGGCAATCTTTGGAGCAAGTCCCAGCGCTTGAAAGCATCCCATGCCTTTGGATGGCTTTGAGTTTGGTGAAGAGGTTTTTTTCTTTTTCCCCTGTATCCATGCCATGGCTCTCATACTTCCCCTCTGAGTTGTGCCTCCCTCCTCGACTTTTTCCTCTGCCTTTGCAGCATCTGTGAGCTTAGTTTTGGCATCTTTTGGTCCTTTGCACTATACTTCGTGTCATCCTGGCCCATTTTCTTGCAGTCGCTAAATTTGCAAATTTTCTGGGTTTTTTTTTCCTCAGAAACCATGCCTTGCCTTTCATATGTTCCCCTCCAAGTTCTGTCTCCCTCCTCAACTTTTTGCCCTGCCTTTGAAGCATCTGTGAGCTTAGTTTTGGCATCTTTTGGTCCTCGCACTGCACCACATTTCCTCCCACACCATTTCCTTGAAGTCCCTAAATGTCCCAATTTTCTGGTTTTTGTGATTTTTTTCTCAGCTGCATTTCGTTTGATCATATCTCCTTTCCAGAGTGTTTGTAAGCCTTTCTTTTCAGGGTCGCAAGATTTCGTTTCCCTTCCCGAAAGGAAATGAAATTTCCTTTCGGGAAGGGAAACGAAATCTTGCGATTTCAATGGTAATCAATTGGGCAATCTTTGGAGCAAGTCCCAGCGCTTGAAAGCATCCCATGCCTTTGGATGGCTTTGAGTTTGGTGAAGAGTTTTTTTTTCTTTTTCCCTGTATCCATGCCATGGCTCTCATACTTCCCCTCTGAGTTGTGCCTCCCTCCTCGACTTTTTGCCCTGCCGTTGCAGCATCTGTGAGCTTAGTTTTGGCATCTTTTGGTCCTTTGCACTATACTTCGTGTCATCCTGGCCCATTTTCTTGCAGTCTCTAAATTTGCAAATTTTCTTTTTTTCTTTATCCCTGTATCCATGCCTTGCCTTTCATATGTTCCCCTCCAAGTTCTGTCTCCCTCCTCTTCTTTTTGCCCTGCCGTTGCAGCATCTCTGAGCTTAGTTTTGCCATCTTTTGGTCCTCCGCACTGCACCACATTTCCTCCCACACCATTTCCTTGAAGTCCCTAAATGTCCCAATTTTCTGGTTTTTGTGATTTTTTTCTCAGCTGCATTTCGTTTGATCATATCTCCTTTCCAGAGCGTTTGTAAGCCTTTCTTTTCAGGGTCGCAAGATTTCGTTGGTAATCAATTGGGCAATCTTTGGAGCAAGTCCCAGCGCTTGAAAGCATCCCATGCCTTTGGATGGCTTTGAGTTTGGTGAAGAGGTTTTTTTCTTTTTCCCCTGTATCCATGCCATGGCTCTCATACTTCCCCTCTGAGTTGTGCCTCCCTCCTCGACTTTTTCCTCTGCCTTTGCAGCATCTGTGAGCTTAGTTTTGGCATCTTTTGGTCCTTTGCACTATACTTGGTGTCATCCTGGCCCATTTTCTTGCAGTCGCTAAATTTGCAAATTTTCTGTTTTTTTTTTTTCCCTCAGAAACCATGCCTTGCCTTTCATATGTTCCCCTCCAAGTTGTGTCTCCGTCCTCAACTTTTTGCCCTGCCTTTGAAGCATCTGTGAGCTTAGTTTTGGCATCTTTTGGTCCTTCGCACTGCACCACATTTCCTCCCACACCATTTCCTTGAAGTCCCTAAATGTCCCAATTTTCTGGTTTTTGTGATTTTTTTCTCAGCTGCATTTCGTTTGATCATATCTCCTTTCCAGAGCGTTTGTAAGCCTTTCTTTTCAGGGTCGCAAGATTTCGTTTCCCTTCCCGAAAGGAAATTTCATTTCCTTTCGGGAAGGGAAACGAAATCTTGCGATTTCAATGGTAATGAATTGGGCAATCTTTGGAGCAAGTCCCAGCGCTTGAAAGCATCCCATGCCTTTGGATGGCTTTGAGTTTGGTGAAGAGTTTTTTTTTCTTTTTCCCTGTATCCATGCCATGGCTCTCATACTTCCCCTCTGAGTTGTGCCTCCCTCCTCGACTTTTTCCTCTGCCTTTGCAGCATCTGTGAGCTTAGTTTTGGCATCTTTTGGTCCTTTGCACTATACTTCGTGTCATCCTGGCCCATTTTCTTGCAGTCTCTAAATTTGCAAATTTTCTTTTTTTCTTTATCCCTGTATCCATGCCTTGCCTTTCATATGTTCCCCTCCAAGTTCTGTCTCCCTCCTCTTCTTTTTGCCCTGCCGTTGCAGCATCTCTGAGCTTAGTTTTGCCATCTTTTGGTCCTCCGCACTGCACCACATTTCCTCCCACACCATTTCCTTGAAGTCCCTAAATGTCCCAATTTTCTGGTTTTTGTGATTTTTTTCTCAGCTGCATTTCGTTTGATCATATCTCCTTTCCAGAGCGTTTGTAAGCCTTTCTTTTCAGGGTCGCAAGATTTCGTTGGTAATCAATTGGACAATCTTTGGAGCAAGTCCCAGCGCTTGAAAGCATCCCATGCCTTTGGATGGCTTTGAGTTTGGTGAAGAGATTTTTTTCTTTTTCCCTGTATCCATGCCATATCTCTCATACTTCCCCTCTGAGTTGTGTCTCCCTCCTCTTCTTTTTGCCCTGCAATTGCAGCATCTGTGAGCTTAGTTTTGGCATCTTTTGGTCCTTTGCACTATACTTCGTGTCATCCTGGCCCATTTTCTTGCAGTCGCTAAATTTGCAAATTTTCTGTTTTTTTTTTCCCTCAGAAACCATGCCTTGCCTTTCATATGTTCCCCTCCAAGTTGTGTCTCCCTCCTCAACTTTTTGCCCTGCCTTTGAAGCATCTGTGAGCTTAGTTTTGGCATCTTTTGGTCCTCGCACTGCACCACATTTCCTCCCACACCATTTCCTTGAAGTCCCTAAATGTCCCAATTTTCTGGTTTTTGTGATTTTTTTCTCAGCTGCATTTCGTTTGATCATATCTCCTTTCCAGAGTGTTTGTAAGCCTTTCTTTTCAGGGTCGCAAGATTTCGTTTCCCTTCCCGAAAGGAAATGAAATTTCCTTTCGGGAAGGGAAACGAAATCTTGCGATTTCAATGGTAATCAATTGGGCAATCTTTGGAGCAAGTCCCAGCGCTTGAAAGCATCCCATGCCTTTGGATGGCTTTGAGTTTGGTGAAGAGTTTTTTTTTCTTTTTCCCTGTATCCATGCCATGGCTCTCATACTTCCCCTCTGAGTTGTGCCTCCCTCCTCGACTTTTTCCTCTGCCTTTGCAGCATCTGTGAGCTTAGTTTTGGCATCTTTTGGTCCTTTGCACTATACTTCGTGTCATCCTGGCCCATTTTCTTGCAGTCGCTAAATTTGCAAATTTTCTTTTTTTCTTTATCCCTGTATCCATGCCTTGCCTTTCATATGTTCCCCTCCAAGTTCTGTCTCCCTCCTCTTCTTTTTGCCCTGCCTTTGAAGCATCTGTGAGCTTAGTTTTGGCATCTTTTGGTCCTTCGCACTGCACCACGTTTCCTCCCACACCATTTCCTTGAAGTCCCTAAATGTCCCAATTTTCTGGTTTTTGTGATTTTTTTCTCAGCTGCATTTCGTTTGATCATATCTCCTTTCCAGAGCGTTTGTAAGCCTTTCTTTTCAGGGTCGCAAGATTTCGTTGGTAATCAATTGGGCAATCTTTGGAGCAAGTCCCAGCGCTTGAAAGCATCCCATGCCTTTGGATGGCTTTGAGTTTGGTGAAGAGGTTTTTTTCTTTTTCCCCTGTATCCATGCCATGGCTCTCATACTTCCCCTCTGAGTTGTGCCTCCCTCCTCGACTTTTTCCTCTGCCTTTGCAGCATCTGTGAGCTTAGTTTTGGCATCTTTTGGTCCTTTGCACTATACTTCGTGTCATCCTGGCCCATTTTCTTGCAGTCGCTAAATTTGCAAATTTTCTGGGTTTTTTTTTCCTCAGAAACCATGCCTTGCCTTTCATATGTTCCCCTCCAAGTTCTGTCTCCCTCCTCAACTTTTTGCCCTGCCTTTGAAGCATCTGTGAGCTTAGTTTTGGCATCTTTTGGTCCTCGCACTGCACCACATTTCCTCCCACACCATTTCCTTGAAGTCCCTAAATGTCCCAATTTTCTGGTTTTTGTGATTTTTTTCTCAGCTGCATTTCGTTTGATCATATCTCCTTTCCAGAGTGTTTGTAAGCCTTTCTTTTCAGGGTCGCAAGATTTCGTTTCCCTTCCCGAAAGGAAATGAAATTTCCTTTCGGGAAGGGAAACGAAATCTTGCGATTTCAATGGTAATCAATTGGGCAATCTTTGGAGCAAGTCCCAGCGCTTGAAAGCATCCCATGCCTTTGGATGGCTTTGAGTTTGGTGAAGAGTTTTTTTTTCTTTTTCCCTGTATCCATGCCATGGCTCTCATACTTCCCCTCTGAGTTGTGCCTCCCTCCTCGACTTTTTCCTCTGCCTTTGCAGCATCTGTGAGCTTAGTTTTGGCATCTTTTGGTCCTTTGCACTATACTTCGTGTCATCCTGGCCCATTTTCTTGCAGTCTCTAAATTTGCAAATTTTCTTTTTTTCTTTATCCCTGTATCCATGCCTTGCCTTTCATATGTTCCCCTCCAAGTTCTGTCTCCCTCCTCTTCTTTTTGCCCTGCCTTTGAAGCATCTGTGAGCTTAGTTTTGGCATCTTTTGGTCCTTCGCACTGCACCACGTTTCCTCCCACACCATTTCCTTGAAGTCCCTAAATGTCCCAATTTTCTGGTTTTTGTGATTTTTTTCTCAGCTGCATTTCGTTTGATCATATCTCCTTTCCAGAGCGTTTGTAAGCCTTTCTTTTCAGGGTCGCAAGATTTCGTTGGTAATCAATTGGGCAATCTTTGGAGCAAGTCCCAGCGCTTGAAAGCATCCCATGCCTTTGGATGGCTTTGAGTTTGGTGAAGAGGTTTTTTTCTTTTTCCCCTGTACCATGCCATGGCTCTCATACTTCCCCTCTGAGTTGTGCCTCCCTCCTCGACTTTTTCCTCTGCCTTTGCAGCATCTGTGAGCTTAGTTTTGGCATCTTTTGGTCCTTTGCACTATACTTTGTGTAATCCTGGCCCATTTTCTTGCAGTCGCTAAATTTGCAAATTTTCTGGTTTTTTTTTTTTCCTCAGAAACCATGCCTTGCCTTTCATATGTTCCCCTCCAAGTTCTGTCTCCGTCCTCTTCTTTTTGCCCTGCCGTTGCAGCATCTGTGAGCTTAGTTTTGGCATCTTTTGGTCCTTTGCACTATACTTCGTGTCATCCTGGCCCATTTTCTTGCAGTCTCTAAATTTGCAAATTTTCTTTTTTTCTTTATCCCTGTATCCATGCCTTGCCTTTCATATGTTCCCCTCCAAGTTCTGTCTCCCTCCTCTTCTTTTTGCCCTGCCGTTGCAGCATCTCTGAGCTTAGTTTTGCCATCTTTTGGTCCTCCGCACTGCACCACATTTCCTCCCACACCATTTCCTTGAAGTCCCTAAATGTCCCAATTTTCTGGTTTTTGTGATTTTTTTCTCAGCTGCATTTCGTTTGATCATATCTCCTTTCCAGAGTGTTTGTAAGCCTTTCTTTTCAGGGTCGCAAGATTTCGTTGGTAATCAATTGGGCAATCTTTGGAGCAAGTCCCAGCGCTTGAAAGCATCCCATGCCTTTGGATGGCTTTGAGTTTGGTGAAGAGATTTTTTTCTTTTTCCCTGTATCCATGCCATATCTCTCATACTTCCCCTCTGAGTTGTGTCTCCCTCCTCTTCTTTTTGCCCTGCCATTGCAGCATCTGTGAGCTTAGTTTTGGCATCTTTTGGTCCTTTGCACTATACTTCGTGTCATCCTGGCCCATTTTCTTGCAGTCGCTAAATTTGCAAATTTTCTGGTTTTTTTTTTCCTCAGAAACCATGCCTTGCCTTTCATATGTTCCCCTCCAAGTTCTGTCTCCCTCCTCAACTTTTTGCCCTGCCTTTGAAGCATCTGTGAGCTTAGTTTTGGCATCTTTTGGTCCTCGCACTGCACCACATTTCCTCCCACACCATTTCCTTGAAGTCCCTAAATGTCCCAATTTTCTGGTTTTTGTGATTTTTTTCTCAGCTGCATTTCGTTTGATCATATCTCCTTTCCAGAGCGTTTGTAAGCCTTTCTTTTCAGGGTCGCAAGATTTCGTTGGTAATCAATTGGGCAATCTTTGGAGCAAGTCCCAGCGCTTGAAAGCATCCCATGCCTTTGGATGGCTTTGAGTTTGGTGAAGAGATTTTTTTCTTTTTCCCTGTATCCATGCCATATCTCTCATACTTCCCCTCTGAGTTGTGTCTCCCTCCTCTTCTTTTTGCCCTGCAATTGCAGCATCTGTGAGCTTAGTTTTGGCATCTTTTGGTCCTTTGCACTATACTTGGTGTCATCCTGGCCCATTTTCTTGCAGTCGCTAAATTTGCAAATTTTCTTTTTTTTTTTTCCTCAGAAACCATGCCTTTCCTTTCATATGTTCCCCTCCAAGTTGTGTCTCCCTCCTCAACTTTTTGCCTTGCCTTTGAAGCATCTGTGAGCTTAGTTTTGGCATCTTTTGGTCCTCGCACTGCACCACATTTCCTCCCACACCATTTCCTTGAAGTCCCTAAATGTCCCAATTTTCTGTTTTTTTGTGATTTTTTTCTCAGCTGCATTTTGTTTGATCATATCTCCTTTCCAGAGCGTTTGTAAGCCTTTCTTTTCAGGGTCGCAAGATTTCGTTTCCCTTCCCGAAAGGAAATGAAATTTCCTTTCGGGAAGGGAAACGAAATCTTGCGATTTCAATGGTAATCAATTGGGCAATCTTTGGAGCAAGTCCCAGCGCTTGAAAGCATCCCATGCCTTTGGATGGCTTTGAGTTTGGTGAAGAGATTTTTTTCTTTTTCCCTGTATCCATGCCATATCTCTCATACTTCCCCTGTGAGTTGTGTCTCCCTCCTCGACTTTTTCCTCTGCCTTTGCATCATCTGTGAGCTTAGTTTTGGCATCTTTTGGTCCTTTGCACTATACTTCGTGTCATCCTGGCCCATTTTCTTGCAGTCGCTAAATTTGCAAATTTTCTGGTTTTTTTTTTTCCCTCAGAAACCATGCCTTGCCTTTCATATGTTCCCCTCCAAGTTCTGTCTCCCTCCTCTTCTTTTTGCCCTACCGTTGCAGCATCTGTGAGCTTAGTTTTGGCATCTTTTGGTCCTCCGCACTGCACCACATTTCCTCCCACACCATTTCCTTGAAGTCCCTAAATGTCCCAATTTTCTGGTTTTTGTGATTTTTTTCTCAGCTGCATTTCATTTGATCATATCTCCTTTCCAGAGCGTTTGTAAGCCTTTCTTTTCAGGGTCGCAAGATTTCGTTTCCCTTCCCGAAAGGAAATGAAATTTCCTTTTGGGAAGGGAAACGAAATCTTGCGATTTCAATGGTAATCAATTGGGCAATCTTTGGAGCAAGTCCCAGCGCTTGAAAGCATCCCATGCCTTTGGATGGCTTTGAGTTTGGTGAAGAGATTTTTTTCTTTTTCCCTGTATCCATGCCATATCTCTCATACTTCCCCTGTGAGTTGTGTCTCCCTCCTCGACTTTTTCCTCTGCCTTTGCATCATCTGTGAGCTTAGTTTTGGCATCTTTTGGTCCTTTGCACTATACTTGGTGTCATCCTGGCCCATTTTCTTGCAGTCGCTAAATTTGCAAATTTTCTGTTTTTTTTTTTTTCCCTCAGAAACCATGCCTTGCCTTTCATATGTTCCCCTCCAAGTTCTGTCTCCCTCCTCTTCTTTTTGCCCTGCCGTTGCAGCATCTGTGAGCTTAGTTTTGGCATCTTTTGGTCCTCTGCACTGCACCACATTTCCTCCCACACCATTTCCTTGAAGTCCCTAAATGTCCCAATTTTCTGGTTTTTGTGATTTTTTTCTCAGCTGCATTTCGTTTGATCATATCTCCTTTCCAGAGCGTTTGTAAGCCTTTCTTTTCAGGGTCGCAAGATTTCGTTTCCCTTCCCGAAAGGAAATGAAATTTCCTTTCGGGAAGGGAAACGAAATCTTGCGATTTCAATGGTAATCAATTGGGCAATCTTTGGAGCAAGTCCCAGCGCTTGAAAGCATCCCATGCCTTTGGATGGCTTTGAGTTTGGTGAAGAGGTTTTTTCTTTTTCCCCTGTATCCATGCCATGGCTCTCATACTTCCCCTCCAAGTTGTCTCCCTCCTCTTCTTTTTGCCCTGCCATTGCAGCATCTGTGAGCTTAGTTTTGGCATCTTTTGGTCCTCCGCACTGCACCACATTTCCTCCCACACCATTTCCTTGAAGTCCCTAAATGTCCCAATTTTCTGGTTTTTGTGATTTTTTTCTGACACGATCCGTCGTAAGGACGTGATTCGTGTAGGTTCTTTTTCACTGATCTCAGAGTGCAAAAACTGACATGACAAGGGGATTTGCAGGAAAATCAAAATACATGTACTTTTATTAAATAGCCATAGAAAAGATGCGTTAGAGAGAGGGGAATGAAGAAAGGGAAAAGAATAAGGAAAAGAAAAGGAAAAGAGGGAGGGCAAGGAGGTGTATAGCTACGAGACGTGCGGATGACAAAGTCCCTCGAAGTCCGGTCGACGAAGAGGCCTGTCGTCTTCACGTCAGGGGAGATCTCCAAGGTATCAGTCAGCTCTAACCTTTTTTATAGTCCTTTTGAAATGTGGGAAGGGGACCCATTTCAAAATAGTCTATTGATAAAGGGTACAAGGAGTCCATCAGTAGTCCATCAGGAACAGGTGTCGTCAGCAGCAGATGTCATAGGCAGGAACCATTGTCTTCTCGGTCCAGTGGTCGCTTGCAAAACTTGCTCCGGTCCCCACGCATACCTTCCCTCACCCTACGGTGGGGATTTCAGTCTTAGTCCTTTTGGGGAAAGAGGGGAGCTTTTCCATGTAGGGGTCGCATGTCTCAGTCCTTGAGGGAGAACCTTCTCCCTTCTCAGTCCATCTGTCACGGTGGTTGATGTACGGTGAATGGAGGGTCCTTTTGTGGTGACCTCCGGGAAGGTCCTTCCAGAGAGAAAGCCCAGCCAAGTCAGAAGGGTGGAGAAATTCCAGCACTAGCCTTGCTAGGTGATGCAGGCGAAGGAGAGCACACTGCCCCTTCTCGGGTGCAGTGTTCCATGAGTTGAGCAAACACACCCGTAGGCAATAATCTGGCTTGGTGGACCAGACAGACCTGGATTTTCAGAACAGGATCTTTCCCTTTCCCCGGTGGTCTTGGCTTTCATGACGATCGAGAGGCAAAAAATGAGGCAAGTTTCGGACAGACTCTCACATTTTCTCAGCTGCATTTCATTTGGTCATATCTCCTTTCCAGAGCATTTGTAAGCCTTTCTTTTCAGGGTCGCAAGATTTCGTTTCCCTTCCCAAAAGGAAATTTCATTTCCTTTCGGGAAGGGAAACGAAATCTTGCGATTTCAATGGTAATCAATTGGGCAATCTTTGGAGCAAGTCCCAGCACTTGAAAGCATCCCATGCCTTTGGATGGCTTTGAGTTTGGTGAAGAGTTTTTTTTCTTTTTCCCTGTATCCATGCCATGGCTCTCATACTTCCCCTCCAAGTTGTGTCTCCCTCCTCTTCTTTTTGCCCTGCCGTTGCAGCATCTGTGAGCTTAGTTTTGGCATCTTTTGGTCCTTTGAACTGCACCACATTGCCTCCCACACCATTTCCTTGAAGTCCCTAAATGTCCCAATTTTCTGGTTTTTGTGATTTTTTTCTCAGCTGCATTTCGTTTGATCATATCTCCTTTCCAGAGCATTTGTAAGCCTTTCTTTTCAGGGTCGCAAGATTTCGTTTCCCTTCCCGAAAGGAAATTAAATTTCCTTTCGGGAAGGGAAACGAAATCTTGCGATTTCAATGGTAATCAATTGGGCAATCTATGGAGCAAGTCCCAGCGCTTGAAAGCATCCCATGCATTTGGATGGCTTTGAGTTTGGTGAAGAGTTTTTTTTCTTTTTCCCCTGTATCCATGCCACGGCTCTCATACTTCCCCTCTGAGTTGTGTCTCCCTCCTCGGCTTTTTCCTCTGCCTTTGCATCATCTGTGAGCTTAGTTTTGGTATTTTTTGTTTGTTTGCACGGCCTGTCATATAATCCTCATTTGTCGTCACTACATTTGTCCTTTTTTTTTTTCAATATCCGTTCCTGGTCACTCATCTGTTCCCCTCAAAGTTTTTTCTTCCTCCTTGTAATTTTCCCCTGCTTTTTCATCCGCTCTGAGGTTTGTTTCGGCATGTTTTTGACCTTTGTAGTGCCCATCATTTTCTCTTAGTTTATTTTCTTTTAGTAATTGAATTTCCAAATTTTCTTTTGTTTTTTTAATTCCATATCTTTTGATGTTATCTCTATGTTAGAGGATTTTTACGGCCTCCTTTTCTTTCTCCAGGATTTCAATGGGTATCAATTTTTGCAAGCTTTGGTCTATGAACCTGAACTTGATGGCATCCCATGCCTTTTGATGACTTTGTCAAAGGTTTTTGTTTTCCAGGATGAAGTGACATGTGCCTGGAAAGAACCACAAAATCCTTAAAATTGGAAAATTTTGTGACGACATAGAAATGGTCTGGGACAAAATGTGGTCCATTGCAAAGAAGACAATACATGCCAAAACTAACTTCAGAGATGTTCCAGAAGCAAGGGAAAATATCAAGGAGGAAGACAAACCTTCGAGGGGAAAGTATAGACGTCATGGCTTGGATACTGAAACAAAAAACTTAATCGCCAGAGTGAAAGGTATGAAAAGGCATGCAATACCGAGAAATGTAACGATATGGACCAAAGATTGCCCAATTGATTCCCATTGAAATCACAAGATTTCGTTTCCCTTCCCGAAAAGAAATTAATTTTCTTTTGGGAAGGGAAATAAAATCTTGCGACCCTGAAAATGAAGGCTTACAAATGCTCTGGAAAGGAGATATGATCAAATGAAATGCACCTGAAAAAAGCAGAAAAATCCCGAAATTTGGGAATTATAGTGACCACAAGAAAATGGCTTGGGATAATATGAGGTGCAGAGTAAAGGACAAAAACATGCCAAAACTAACCTCAGAGTTGTTGCAAAAACAGGGGAAAATATCAAGGTGGAAGACAACTTTAAGGGGGAGATATGAGTGACATGGCATGGATACTGAAACAAAAAAACTTAATTGCCAGAGTGAAAGTCATAAAAAGGCATGGAATGCCGGGAACTTCAGGGTCCTGGACCAAAGATTGCCCAGTTGATTGCTATTGAAATCGCAAGATTTCACTTCCCTTCCTGAAAAGAAATGAAATTTCCTTACGGGAAGGGAAATGACGTCTTGTAACCGTGAAAAGAAAGACTTACTAATGCTCTGGAAAGGAGATATGATCAAATGAAATGCAGCTGAAAAATGCCCAAAATCCCAAAAGTTGGGAAATTTAGTGACGACAAGAAAACGGTCTGGGACGAAATTAGATGAATTGCAAAGGACAAAAACATGCCAAAACTAACCTCTGAGATGTTGCAAAACCAAGAGAAAATATAAAGGAGGAAGACATAACTCTGAGGGGAAGACATGAGTGACATAGCTTGGATCCTGAAAAAAAAATCTCGGCCGAAGTCAAAGCCATGAAAAAGCATGGGATTCTGTCAAGTGCAAGGACATGGATCAAAGCTTGCCAAAACTGATGCCCATTGAAATCCTGGAAATATAAAAGAAGGACTTACAAATGCTCTTGAAAGTATATAGCATCAAAGGAAGTGCAATTGAAGAAGAAGAAAAAAGAAAATTGGGAAATTTAGTGACTACCAGAAAATGGACCAGGATGACATGAGGTGCAGTGGAAAAGGCCAAAAGATGCCCAAAACTAGAGTTACAGGTGTTGCAAAATCAGGAGAAAAAATCAAGGAGGGAGACAGAACTTTGAGGTAAAAATATGAGTGACGTTGAAAGGATACGAAAAACAATATCTTTGCTGACGTGAAAGCCATCAAATGCCCTCGGATGCCATGTAGTGCTGGCACATAGATCGCAGTTTGCCCATTTGATCCCCACTGAAATCTTGTGAATTAGAAAAGACAGACTTATAAATGCTCTTGAAATGAGATACAATCAAATGAAATGCATTTGAAAAAAATCCTAAATTATCCAGGAAATTTTGTGATTATTTCTGACCATCTGTGTGTTTGGTTTTTGAATCTTCTGGTCCTTTGCACTACACCTCATTTTTTCCCAGAGCATTTTCTTGTCATCACTAAATATCCCAATTTTTTTTTTTAATTTCATTTCATCTGAGTACATCTCCTTTTCAGCTTGTTTGTAAATCTTTCTTTTCTGTTTCACAAAATTTCTTTTGCTTTTCCAATAGGATTTCAAATTTCAATGTTTGTTGCATGTCTCTGAACTTGATGGCATACCTTGCAATTTGATGTCTTTCTCTGTGCAAAGACTTTTTTTTTTTTCTGCACCCATGCCATGTCTCTGCTCTCTTGCCTTGTAAGTTGTGTCTTCTTCCTTGATTTTCTTGCCATGCTTTTATACCATCTGTGACGTTGCTTTTGGCATGTCATCTGTGACGTTGCTTTTGGCATGTTTATGTCCTTTGCACTGCACCTCATTTCTTCCCTGATAATTTTCTTGTAATCACTAAATTCTCCAATTTTTTTTTTCTTCAGTTGCATTTCATTCGATCATATGTCTTTTTTAGAGTGTTTTAAATGTTTCTGTTCTGTTTCACAGAATTTTGTTTCCTTTCCCGAAAGATTTTCACTGTATTTTTTAGGTAAGATTTCATAAAGAAGTAAGCATATTTCCTTTTTGTCTTGTAAGGCTGCAGGCTGACCTTGGCAGAATGACAGTCATCCACCAAAACTGCTCTGTCATTCCTCTCCTGAACTGGATATAGGACAGAAACTGTAGGAAATGGTTCATGGGCTGAGATGGGGATTGGGAGAGCTGTCTCATCAAATGCTGCAGCTGGCAAAACTAACTGGAGCTAGGGATATTAAGTGAATTTATTACTAACAAAATCAGAGCAGTTTGATGGAAAGTAAACTAAATCTAAAAACACTTCCCCCCACCTCTCCTTCCTTCCCAGCTCTACCTCCTCTTCAGTGGTGCACGGAGACAGGCAATGAGGACAGGGCCAGCTCATCACAGGTTTTTCCTGTCACTGTTCAGTGAGAGGAGTTGTTACCCTGCTCCAGCATGGGGTCTCTCCCATGGGAGACAGTTCTCCATGAATGTCTCCAGCATGAGTCCATTCCATGGGCAACAGTTCTCCACAATGTGACAAACTCTTCCATGGGGTGCAGCCCTTCAGGCAAATCCTTCTCCAGTGTGCATCCTCCTTGAGGGTCACAAGTCCTACCAGGAAACCGGCTCCAGTATGGGATCTCTTCTCCATGGGTCTGCAGGTCCCTGCCAGGAGACTGATCCAGCACAGGCCTTGCATGGGTCACAGTCTCCTCTCACCTGCTCCAGTGTGAGCCTGTTTCACAGGCTGCAGGTGGATCTCTGCATCCCTGATGTCCTCCATGGACTGCAGGGGCACAATTACCTCACCATGGGCTGCAGGGGAATCTCACCTCTGGCACCTGGACCAGCTCTTCCCTCTCCTTCCCCACTGACCCTGGTGTCTGCAGGGTTGTTTCTCTCACATATTCTCACCCCGGTCTTCCCTGACTGCAAATGCATCTGCGCAATTACTACTTTTTCTTAAATATGTTATCACAGAGGTTTTACTACCACTTCTAATTGACCCAGCCTTGGCCAGCTCAGCAGTCTTGGAGTTGCCTGGCACTGGCTGTTCTGGATATGGAGGAAATTTTTGATAGCTTGTCACAGAAGTCACCCCTGTAGTGTAGTCACCCCTGTAGTGTAGCCCCCCTGCAACTATCAGTGCAAATCCAATACAATGGCATCTTTAGTGATAAAATCATAAAAATAGTATAAGACTCAGAGAAATAGAGATAACCTTTATCAGAGCTCTGGACATTTCAGGCAGAGGTGAATACTAAAGTGCAGTGATCCAGGATTTCCAGAGGAAAAATAAGTATAATTGCATCTGCACAGGTATTTGAGAATTATCATGGCAGTGTTCTGGGAGCCTTGATCTAAGATAGCATGCTTGAAATTAATTTGTGAAAGTAAACAACCACTTTCAAATAAAACAACTATTTAAGTGTAGCCTCTGTCCTGAGAGTGTGTAGCAGCAATTAAAGTCTGAGAAGACTTTCCTGAAAGAATACTTACATGCAGGTTTGGGCAGGACTAAATAGTCACAGGCTGTTCCTACTTGGTAAGCTTGGGAAAAAAAGACTTCACTGGAGGTACATCTAGAACTACAATGCCAACTTTATTTAACAGTAGAGTGAATCTAGGCTGTGACACAACAGAGGTGTTTCTGCAAGTCTGAAGGCCCTTTTTATCACAAGGCACTTCCAAGTACTGTTCAGTCTGTCTTGACTATTCTCAAAATGAAAAACAATGTAGTTAAAAAAATGCTAGGCACATTTATTCTGAGATGTTACACACATCCCAGCTTTTTGCTGTGTCATCAGGAGACTCACAGAGAGCTTGGACCTGTACAGAAAAATATCTTTGATAATCAGAACCAGAAAAGATGCAAAGTCTGACTTTTCATTAAATAATGCAATATATTTCTGTGGGACTGAAGGTACTGAGAACAGGAATTTCAAGCCTACTACTCAGTGGTACCTGTTGACAGCACTGAAAATTTTACAGACCTGTGGAATTCCTTACTTTAACATGTATGATATATATTCAGTGTTAGAAAAATGATTAAAGGCATATCAGACATCTAGAGAGAAAAGGTGAGCTCTGAGGTCAGACATCTTCCCCTTCACTTTGTTTTAATGTTATTTTCAGGTTTGGGTTTTCCCTTAATAACAGGGCAAAACTTCTGTTTCTCTAAATGCTTTCAGAGATATCTCTTCTGATTCATGAGTTGTCCTTTTCTCCTCCATTCCTGTCTCCTTCCCTGGAAATCAACTGCCATGTTCTTACAGACATGTAAGAACAGTGTATGGCCTTCTTAAGGTACCAGGGATAAGATATGGAGGCAGACCAGGGAATTGTCTTAGTGTGTAGATCCAGTCTGCTGCAGAAGCAAAGCATGTTTTTTCCTCCTGGAAAGGATGAAAAGACAATGTTTCATTCCCTTACCTTTTCCATTTGCTTAACTTCTGTCCCTTACTTATTCTCAGTATATGTTACAAAAAGATACCATTTCACCCACTGAAGTCACTGCAATTTCATGTTGGGTGAAAAGATTCCTGTGTACCCCCTCTGAGATTCAACACATTGTTTAAAGTGGTGCAAACATCTAAGATGTCATACTGGCATGAAATTTAAACCCTTACACTTGTAGCTACATTAGTTTTTACACTGTGTCTCTTGTCTTGATTACACAGCTTGACACTTGAATGTTTTTTTTTCCTGTCAACCTATAGACAATGTCTTTGAGCACCACAGGAACAAAATTTGAAGTAGATATTCATACTGTCCTGAATGAAAATGGTTATACAGGCAAGATGCACTGCAGCAAACACACTAACTTGCACTTAGCTCCTGATGTCATTGTTTTATTGTCAATAGTAGTAATAATTGCAGAGCTTGTAGTTCTGTGGCACTTAGCACCTTGGGTGAACAGAACAGAACCATAATGTTGGGTTTTGGGACGACAGTAGAAAGCTAAACTCCTGCCTGACTTCCCTCTTCCCACAAAAAGGTATCCTGGTATTATCCTTCTCTCTCATCATTCTTCTTATTAGCGCTGGGAATTTTTTGCATTTAAATTTGAGAACTTCTGGCTTATGAGCTATGTTGTGATGTCTCTAGCTTATGAATTTCCATGCCAGTGGAAGTAACTAATCTATTTATTCCAATATGCCTCTATAGCTGTGTCGAGGAGTTTGGGAAATTTTGAGTGATGATCAACAGATAATTATAGAACAATGGAGTCACATATAAACCATTCTTACCATAATCAGCACTTTATAAATTAGCTATAGATTCAGCTGAAAATTTATATTATCCTGAAATCCTTCAAACCAGAAGATAATTTCTTGGCCAAATACTGAATCTGAGTGTCTTGTTTTTCATACATGTAATTATGAAATTTAAAAATTACAATATTTATAATGTTTCTAATTCTAAATAGGTTGGGGTGTTTTGATGGGGGGTTGGTTTTAGATTTTTTCTTGGGGTTTTTTGTTGTTTCTTTTTCCCCTTTCAGAAATATTACATAGTTTGTCTGATTTTTCGCTTTGGAGATAATTGTTTGCATTTGCAATGTGTGTACGCATAGCATCTGCTTCAGAGTGAGTTGCTGTGCTCACTACTCAATGAAGCAGTGAAGCATTTGAAATGCAGGAACATCCCTCAGACATCGTTGCTAGTTAATGATTCTTCATGCTCTGAATGTTGCATCTCATGCATCCTGTGTCTATAATCTTAAAATGACAGACCTCACCTTATCAGTAGTCTCACTAAGAAACATATCTAACAAAACCTGAGAAGAGCCTTTTGAGAAGCAATAAAGTATCTTTATCATTCAAAAAAGAAAAAAAAATTGAGAATATTGATCTCCCTATGCTCATCTGTAAATCACCAACTTTAACTTGGAGCCAGTCATGCCTAATCAGGCTTCGTAGACAGAACTCAAAATGAACAAACATCCTGCTGATCTTTTCTGGCAATCTTTTTTTTTTTTTTTTTCCCATATCCATCCTGGTGTCTGGAAATGAGGCAAGCATTAGGTTAGTAGTCTGAACAGCTAAGTAGATGTGAATAAAAATCAATGCTAAATGCAGTGTTCAGGAGCATGGAGTGAATTTAAAATGGTACATTTACAAATTTAGATCAAATTAAGAAAAAATTTGCAACCTGTTCAAAATCAGTGTGCACATCAAAGAAGAACTTACACTTTTTGAAAAGAACGATATATTCTTAAAAGACTCTTGGGGAACATTTTAAAGACAAGATATTTTAATCCAAATTTTAAACAATTTTAAACAAAATATTTGTGTTTCTTTGGCATTTACTTG
Organism: Passer domesticus; assembly: GCF_036417665.1. NCBI lineage: Eukaryota > Metazoa > Chordata > Aves > Passeriformes > Passeridae > Passer > Passer domesticus. Next base: position 107,782,721 of record NC_087474.1, on the reverse strand, counting down.
GAGCTCTAGCTAAAACATTGCCTCTCCTAACTGATGCAGTCTTTCTACAGTCAAGGTTCTTAAATCACAAGATATGTTTTAGTGATTAAGTCCTTTGTGTGAAACACTGTATGGTAGTCTCAAAAGGGAAAGTGGGTAGATTTGCAGTAACCTGTTGTACTATAGAGCATCCCAGTAGGATTTGACAAGCTTTTCTTTCTTATATTCTGAATGCAAACTAGAGTGGCTTGCATTAAATATATCCCTAAAAAAGAAATCACCTTGAAGGCTGCTGTCAAGGAAAAAGGAAAAAAGAGAAGGCAGCAGGGAAACTCTTGCACAGTGAACCATAATATTGGTACAAATGACTCGAATAGTTAAAGAAAACTCAGGGTCTCAGTGGTTTCTGAATCTTGAAACAGTCTATTATAATATTTACTTTGAATTACAATTTTTCTTTCAGAATAATATGCAATGCTTTATACCAACACAGAGTAATATTAAACCTTAAAAAGGGATTAAATAATGCAGAAATTGAAAAATTAGGAATTTTAAAACCCACTTACCCGTATCAAAGAGGATCATAATGAATTTCATGTGGGTCTCAAAGTTCTTACCAAGCTAAAACCTGAATTATATAGTTTAATAAAAATAATAATTTAAGTTATTTTTTCCCAAGGTCATGCAACACAAAGGAATTTAAAATTTGTGTGTCAGAATACCAAAGAATATTAAGAGGCACCAAGCATTAGATCTTGATTTCAAGTATTTGCAAGACTTTTCTTCCTCAGTCTTGAACTGGTTTAAAAGCCAAAATTACCATTAAATATTATTCTATTTTCTAGTTTGCAACCAGGCTGTCGCTAAAAAAAAAAACATTGTGGTGGGAAAAGAATATTAAAAGAATAGAGCATTTTGAAAATTTAAGGATAACACATAATTTACAGAAATATCCTTCTCAAACTAACAGAAATTTGAAATCTTTTGAAGCTCTTCTGGACTTATTTAAATTTCAGCTTGTTAAGGACGGAGTTGATGATGACACATTACATGACAAGTAGTTCAGAAATTCCTAAAATAAAATTTCTTTAAAGTACAAAACTAAAAAGTAAAAGAAAGCAGTTTATCTGTCTTCAGAGTAGTGCATTGATTTTCCAATTTAAAAAGCATATTTCTAGGGTGGTTTTGATTATGCATTAGGTGACTATCCTTGTTTAACAATGCTTATTTCAGCTAAAACAAAAGAAAAATAATTTTCATTTAATCCATTATGGATCTGATCTGGAGTTTGTGGAAATCAGCCATTTAGTAAATTGGCATGGTCTTTGGGTCAGGCTGCATATGAAGAAGAAAATGCTTCTGGCCCCAAGAAATTTTATTTTTTTAAACTTGTAAATCTTGCAGATCTGGAATAGCAGCAATATGACATACTGACAGAACTTAGTTTACATATTGAGAATGTGAAGCTGACTTACAGATGCTGAATCACAAATAAAATGGTGAGACTTAACAAATAACATCAAAAAGCTTTATCTTTAGTCACCATTTTAATGAAGTGTAAGACAGTGGCCAATACCAGTTTTATGATGATTGCGTATTTATATATCTATTTATTCAAAATTTCTTTGATGGCAATATATGGGTTTTCTTGGTGGGTTGCACACAATGGAGTGCATTCTACTTTTAGATGCCTATAATTGTTTTAAATATATATCTATTTAAAGGGAGATCAGCACAATTCAATTACACTCTCTTCATTATTCTGTGTCCAGCGCTTTAAGCACTAAATGTTTTTGAATACCGCAGGCATTTACTCTACCAAAGAAACAGGGAAGGATACGCCCAATTTTCATTCAGTTTAAACAGGAATGAGTTACTATTTAACAATGACACAACTATCAGAAAATAGTTTTGAGTAGTACACTGCTCTTTCTTTTTATTCATGCTTATTAATTGTAAGTGAATTGAATCAAGCAATTATCATTTAAGTGTTGGTATTAGCATCCAGGTTTTTAGAAATCTTCCCAGACAGTCCAGAATGGAATATACCACTTGCTATTTTGGAGTTGAAAGCAGAGTAGGAAACAAACCTTCAGCATACTGCTAACGAAACAGAGTGGGATTGAAAATGTTGTAATGAAATTGCTAAAGGGAGTAAGTTCTCAAGCAAATCGGGCATTGTTCAAATACTAAATCTTGTTTTGCATTCCAGCAAGCAGAAAAAAGGGAGATGCAACAAAGAAAACAGACATCATCTTAGATTAGTCCAACGTAAATGAAAGAAAGAAAGCAAGCTGAAAATTGTAGAAGAGTTGATTTCACTACATGTTTATGTTAATAGGGTATTTGACTTTTGAATGCTTCATAAACCTTGTTATGTTCAGTGCTATTTGAGGTAGTAAAACAGCTGGAACTCTGCCAGAAGCTTTAATTGGAATCAGCTTAGCAGGCGCTGACAAGGTTTCCTAGTGTTTAGTTTCAACCTTATAATAAAAATGCAAAATTATGTGCTATATATTTTCTGTTCCTCTTTGGTGTACGCCCATAAAGGTGAGACATAGCTGTGCTGGAAAATAGATTTTTTTTTTCTCACATGCCTCAGGCCAGTGTTTTAACAGGGCAGCGTGAGTAGTGTTGCTTATAATTAGATATTTCCTCACAAAGGAGGCTGCAGAAACTCACCATAGAGCTCTCCTTTTTTGTACATCTTGGTTATTGATTAGGCCAGTGTGTCAGATGGCCACAATAACACCAGAGGTGTTAGCAGTATGACTAGGGAATGGGATCAGAGGGCATCACCAAAGAAACATCAGAGGAGTAGTGTGATTACACTCTTCATCTAACAATAAATTAGAGGGCTGCAGATCAGGGCATCTTGCCATACAGAAGGAAGGGATTATTGTTTTGTGGAGTCAGCGATGCAGGCCTGTCCATACAGAGGAATCTGAAAAAACAAAATTTTGTCCCAGGAAACAACTGTACTGTTTGAGCCTTTGAAACTGATTAGATTCTTGGATTCAGGACTATTAAAAAAAGATTATTCATTCATTATCTATAGCTACAAATTAATAGATTAAAAAAAAACTTTCTCCCTTCAGATTGTCTGCATGATCTCTTGGAATTCTATACTTGATAAATGTAGGTCATGGAGATAGGTAACAAATATAGATAAATGACTTTCACCAAGGTTGTTAAGACAGGAATGAATCCCCCGATAATATTACATTGTCAAGAGGCCAAAAGTAGTCAGGAAAGTCATGTCTGGGAAACATAGTTTTCAGAGTTTTAATAGAAAATCTTCACCTTGGGAAACTTTTAGTTCACTGAAAATTCCACCTGCCCTGTCCATCCCCACCCCATGAAGCCATTCTTTGCAGGCTATTTATAGTCTCACTACTAAACCTCACTACAAAGTGCATTCAATGTAGTTCCTCATAAACTTTACTATGTTTAAATACATAAAGTGAAAACAAGAATAAGAAACAGCAAAAGCCATGTTTGTTTGTTATTTGTAATTACTTTGAAATATCATGGCTGAGTAGCACAAAGGTACTGACTGAGGTGGAAATAATTTTTCCAGGCCAACAGAAGTTTTATAAACTTGCTCCCAGCCACAGGCTCAGGTTTTGCAAGGATCTGTAGTCTCAGACCCATAAAGGCTTTTGAGTTCCCTGGCCTGGGGATTTAAGGTGAAGGCAGATGATTTGACAATTTGTCAGTAGCTCAGTTCTGCAGTCCAACAAATATACCTGTAAGAAGTGCAGTGCTTCAGGACTTGTAGGTGCTTCCTTTGAACTGAGCTTATTTTCAGCTTGCTTTAGGTATCATAGCAATTGTCTATCAGTCAGGTGCCTACTGCCTAAATTTGCCTTAGTTTTTCACTTTTTCACAGCACAGCACATAATGCTGATTAATAGAGAGTAGTAATAACTAGCAATTCTATGCAGACTTAATACTTTATCACCCTGGAATAAAAATGGGCTGAGAGACAGCATAGGCATAGGAGGATACAGAGATTTTAGACTGTGAAAACCCATAAATCTTCATGGTCAGTCACTACTTATTAAAGGGATACAACCCTGAGAGACAGGTAAATCTGTTCTAAAGTTAGCAAAAAGGACAGAAGAACAAATATAATGGGGAATTCAGAACTAAGAAGAAAGTGAGGGAGAGCACATTCTAATAGGTAATGTAAAGAACTTAGTAACAAGTGGATGGAAAATTGAGAACAGAGGTAACCGCAATCCGTAATTGTGGATTGTTTCCACAGTCATCTTATCAGAGCTTCACATGCTGAGGAATCTTTGTACCTCTCTCCCTGATTCTTTTGAGTAAACCAGTGGGGCACTGGAAAGTGAACATAGAGGAAAGGTACTTATATGTTCAAATGTGTAGCAGTATGATAAAGGATTTTTTTCCAATTATAATTAGGTAATTCAGACTATGATTTTTAGTTTAATTACAACTGCAATAATAACTGTTTCTTGTTTATTTATTAGGCAGTTAAGATTTCAATTAAACTAACAATACATTTTGACTCTGCATATATGTTATGGCTCCTTTTTTTGCCCAGAACAACATTTTGAAAGCATGAGTGAATACCACATGTATGCACCTTGCTTTCTCTGAAGAAATACACAAGTCTGTGGAAAAAGGAAAATAAAGACCGTGTTTGAAAACTGGTAAGAACATACGCCTGTGTACTTATCATACCTTTAACATTAAAGATCATCCACTGGCTATCCCAGCTGCTGTTCTGTTCCATCTTATACTTGTTATGATTGATAATTTTACATGTTTAGTTGTTTCTTAGGGATCTCTGCAGGAAAATAAAACAAAAGTAAAGCAATAAAACACTCTCATCACCTCCGAAGTTCGAAAAGAATTTGTCCCAGTAGTCTGTCTTTTACTAAAATTCTGTTCTGAGTGATTACTGAAGCTCCACAAAATAAAAAAGATTTCGGTTTCTCTTTGCAGTTTCTAATAGATGTCCTGACAGACTCTCATTGTAAAAATGGTTGTAAGAAATCAAGTCTTACCAGCCCTTGTGATCCTTGCATGAGGTTGGTAAGAAACCAGCAACTAGAAGCTAGGGTTTGTTTATGGTCTCTTTGCCTTGTTTGGTGCAGACTTTTTGTTTCCCTTTCTCAAAGGGCAGTTAAGAGTAACTGGTATAACTGGACCCATTGGTTTTTGTTCTAGAATTCTCTGTAGAGAACATGGAAGCAATCTTCTGTGTTCAGCATATGTCTGATGGAGTTCTGTATTTTCCATGGTTACAGTCATATTTAACTCAGGAACACCTTCCTTACCATCAAGTAGAAAGAGGAAGCAGCATTGTTCTCATCAGCATCTAATTCCATATTACAGCACTTCGTTTTCAGATTCTCCAAAGATAAATGTTATTTATACACTTTTATCTGCAATACTATAACTGCATTACAATGGGAATGAAATTTCCTTTCTTTAGGTGGCAGAAATTATTTTAAAGACAAGAAAGAATTTAATTGATGGCTAAAATCATCCTCCTCATCAGAGAAACAAAGTTGAAGAGTGCTGTTCAGCTGACCAACTGACAAGAGATAAGAAAAAGTCGAACATCTAGCAACTCTAAGATTATCAAAAGCTGAACATCTAGTATCTATCACTATATATCAGATAAGATTGAGCAATAGGAACTAAATGCAGGGGGAAAAAGCAAAAAATAAGTTAGAGAACAAGTTTAGCACAAGTGCAGAGGAATACGTCTGAAAGGTGCTGCAAAACTAGATAAAATACAGTTTGAACTCTGCAGAGTTTGTATTTGCCCATTCTCTTTTTTTAAGGAAAAGTAATGCAACTCCAAAATATTTTCCCTCTCTGGATATTCTAAAAGCATCAGGTGCACTAAATGAAGCATATTTGAATGGTGATAAATTATCAGTAGGCACAACACCCTTGTTCTGATCAGGACGGAATTGATTTTTGCAGCAGCCAGGAAGGGCATGGCCAGGACCCTGTAGTTATTCCACACTACCTCACGCCATGCAGAATGGACAGAGAGACGGTGTGTCCCTTCCAGTGTGGGCTGGGGGAAGAGTGTGTGTTTGTGTGGTGACAGATTCCACATGGGGAGCATTGTGTGTGAATTTTTTGCTTGCCTTTTACACTCTGTTATTAATATTGTTGTTACTACTTATTTTCTTATTTCATTCCTCTTTTTAGTAAATTGTTTTTATCGCAACCCATGATCTATTTTGTGCCTCCAGTTTTCCTCTTCATCTCACTGCAGGGGAAGGGGTGTGGGGAGGAAATGAGAGAGCAGCATGCAGCCTGATGTGTTCCACTGAGAATAGTAAATTGGGGAATGCCATTCCTTAACCATGGAACACTATAATGCCCATCTATGGAAACACTTTTGAGGGAAGTAAAAGCTTGTGAAAGTGGAAAAAATATGATTCCATTTTTTTATTTCAGATTTGAGTGCTATTTATAGTTAGCTTTCTTCATCAAAAGAGTTTTGAAAGTTCATTTTGTGCATCTATTTTAAGTTCACCTATTAAGAACCTTATTTTTGCCCCTGTCCCTACAGGTAGGTTACACAATACATACCCATGGTCTGATGTGTCAATTATACAAAGTAATGGAATCAAGCTGTCCATCTGATGATCAAGATTAATTTGTCATGCGAGCATTGCTGATCTGTGTCTGTGCCACTGCAAGTGCTTTTGTGACATATACTGTGTTTACTCTGTTGCTGTTGATTACACATGGGTCTGTTGAGGCCAGAGTAATTTTGACATATCTTTGACTCCAGCTGAAGGTTTTTCCTTGCTCTGACTCACAAAACTCTACAAGGAAGGCTATATGATTTGGACAACCAAGCTGTAGATATTTCAGCACATGTGCTAGGCTATACTGTCTCATACAAGAATGGGCTTTGTTACTAATTAGGGTTATGAGCAGGGTGGAACATCTTCATACAACCCTACATCAACCACTTTGTACGTACCATGCACAAGAAAAGCCAGCTCAGGCTTTCTTCTTAAATCAACCACATTATGTCTAAATGGACCACTTTATATGCAAATAAAAAAGGAATTGTAACATTTCTAAAGGTACAAAATATTTGAGTAGGTGATATCTTTTATAAACATTAAAATGTGGTAAATTGGTCACATAGCCAACGTACAAGCATTTGATCTTTCTGCCATTCCCTGCAAAGTACAATGCTCTAAACTGCACTTCAGCTTCTGAGAAATGTCATAGGGAATTTTTCATAGAGCTCAGGTTTTTCTTAGCAAACTCTCCTTCTTGTAAGGAAAGCTGATTCCTAGCAAGGTATTCCTTCTTGTTAATCAAAACCTGCCTTTAAAATGTTGTGACAGTATGAATAGTTATACATATGACTAGGAAAGGATCTGTGTGCACGACCGTGTGTGACAGAAATCTGATTGCTACCAGCATCCAGCATGTGTTGGATATTTATATTTTAAGTTACGCGGCTATGTCATACTACAAAAAAAAATCAGAAATATAGAGTCTATAACTTACTACAGGATAAATTTTGCTAAACAAGCTCATTTAAAATTACTCAAGGTGTACTTCAAAGGTATTTCTATATTTAAAATGAGTTTGTGTTCTCAAGTGTGTATGTGTGTGGTCAATATAGTTTATAGACTGATACATTTTGTGACATGCAAGTTGCAGGAAGGTGATTCAATGTACCATTTCATGTACCAATTAGTGCCGTAAATCATCTGTGAGCTGGACAATCTAATTGTTTGTTTATCACTTCCAGCAGGATGAGGCAGGAAACTGCTGCCAGCTGTTGATATTCTGCCTTTGTTTTGAAACTCTGTGCAGAGGAAACAGCTGCTTGCAGTGGGACTTTTGGGAGCTGAAAGGTGATCCATAGTCCTAAAATCTGTGATAAATTAGGAATTGATGTTGTCTGAGTGAACATGTTACTGCAGGTTGGTTAAATAAAGGAATGTAGGTTACTGAGGTAAAGTCCACAATAGCGATTTTTTTGTCTGTGCTCTACAGATCAATTTTATGACAGTATTACCATGCCAGAGCACATACCTAAAATACTAATCAAATTCTTGAGGAGTTTATTCCCCATACAATTTAAATTTTTCAGTCTGAGGTGTGATATATGCTAAACCTGAGTTATCTCCCTGAATTATCACAAGCTGCAAATACAGACGAGGTAAAATGTTACCATCTTTTTACACAAAAAATAATCTTTGTTAAGTAGAGAATTATAATCTTGCTCTTTCAGAAGAATGAAGAAGTAAAGCAGACAGGACAGTTCTGTGTAAAAAGGAGCAGATGTGAACTGCTGGTCCTGATTCTGTTTAATCAAGTAGAGACAAAGTTCTGATAGACAGGAACAAGTCTAAAGCAAAGACTTTTCAGGATAGAAATATTACTGCCATTTCCTTGTCTGGACATCTAATGCAATGAAACCGGAAAACAAATTTGACTCTGTGTATCAGCAAGGATTTCCTACATTATAAGGGAACCATGAAAGAGGATTTAAAAGCCAATCTTTCTTTCTTCCTCTTATCACAGGGGTTGCAGAGGCACTCTATTTTTCTTTCTTGTCCAGTTCTAAAGGGACTTGATGGCCCTTTGCATTCTGGATGGCAGAGGGGTAAATACAAGTCATTTAAACCTGTGTCATCTTTCAAAGTTGCCAGGCACTGTTCTTTTCATTATTGTTACACAGTGTTCATGAACACTTTTGTTTGGTTTCTTTGTAATTTTCTTTAGTTTGCCAAAAGACCATAACAATAATTCATATTGCAACAGAACAGAGCTATTTAAAAATATTGCATATTTACCAGTAATATGAATAGGCAATTTTAGTACAGTCACCTGATACTAGGATTTTCAAAACAATGTGGAGGATAATTCCTTTAGACTGCCTGGAAAATCCCAGCCTGGGATCTTAGCAGCATACAGAATATATTAAGAATACAGATATGTCAGAAGATTCTCATAGTTATATACAGTCTTTATAAAGTGTTTTACTTGCTCCCATGAATTGGTTTAAATGGTTCACAGACTTTGCAAGGCATAAATTGCACTCAGAAAGTAGAATGGGTTTTTTTTTCCACAATAATTTTCCTTCTTGGAAAATATATTTAGTGCAGAATGAAACTTACTGCATAAGTCTCCCTTTTGTGTATCTTCCATAAACTTCAGACAACCCTCTTCTTAAGTAACCTTATCTCTTAAAAAAGTAATTGTTATAGCCCTCTGCTGGGGTAGAATTATCTGACTTTTCTCATCAAATCTCATTATTTTAACAGATAGGGCAGTGTGTAATTGTCTTCACTCTAAGAACACTTGCTAATCAAAAATTCTAAAAACACTTGGCTGATTCTTTGATAAAGACTGAAAGAATCAGCAAATCTCTGGGAGAAGTCAGCAGGTGTAACCAGTATGCCTATTTTTCATGTTTCTATTGAGACTTATCCTATCTGTGCATCAGTTTTATGAGAATTCATGTGTGTGCTAAGTTATTTTGATCAACATTTGTTAGGGTGAGAACAAAGATATAAAACTACACAAAAATTTACAAAAAGGTTATGTTGTAGAATACCTGTTACTTGAACTCAAGATGCCCTTGACATTTAGATTCAGGGCTCTTTCAAGATATTAGAGGCAGCATTCCCAGGGAGTCACTCCTATGTTCTACTGTGGTGGTACAAAACTACAAATCTACAGCTGTGGTGTAGGACTTAGCTGGCACCCAGGGACTCAACACACTGACGGTGAGATCTGGCCTGGTTGCCAGGGATTTTCTATTATTTGTGACAGTTTTTTTCAATCATTAGCTTCCAAATCACTTGCCATACAGTTGATGTAAAACCCAATTTAAACCATGGATATCCTTGTATAGGCTCTGTCCCAGAAGCTAAAGAGTTTCAGATTCCTTTCTCAAACAAAGTCAGAAACATGTTATTTCTCATTAGAATGGATTTTCTAGCTCCAGGCAATGCTCTGGTCTACTTCAGAGCAGTAGGTAGGTGACTCTGGCAACAGCTGCAGGAAACTCACGCTCTGAGTGAATAAAAAAAGGTCAAATATCTAGGCCAAATTTCCTCTGATGTAAACCAGAAATCTTATTACCAACTTACACACTTCTATTAAAGCTCTGTGGTCCTTGGATGAAAATCTCTGCATATTATTGCATTATCTTTGTTCCGTGCATTTGTCAAGGCCTGAATTCAGTGCAGCAGCATGCTTTCTTAAACACTGACAATTGCACAGTGTCTGGTACTCCTGAATTAATTCAGAATTTCTGTTTTTTAAAACCAATTCCTCCCCACATTCATTAAAAATAATCCTAAAAACAAAACAAGCAAAAACCCCCTCATCAGGTAGTCAAAAGCCTTAGTACCAAAAATGACAAATACATTTGGAAGTAGTGCTAATCAAATTTGATTTTATGACTGAAGAACTTAATCTAAGAAAGAAACCCTTAGGAGACATGTGGGTGACTATTGCACTGGGTTTTTTATCCTGCAACGTAAGTTTAAGAAAAGCTTCATTTTTTGTATGCTCCTTGTTGAACCTGCTAAATAGAAACAGTCTGCAAAGGGAATAAATCTAACAAATTTACCATGTGTTACCAGGATTTTCTTTAAAGATGTGTTTTTTCCTTTCAGCAAGCTTATCCTGGAGCTCTTTTGTCAACCAGTATTGTCATCGTTCAGCTTCACAACCACATTTTTTAGGGCTTGTCCAATACTTTCACTATAATAATTTTTAAATTAATGAAAGTTATTAGTTCATTAGTTATTAGTCATTAGTTCATAAAATCATAGTCATCCAGTACTTTACTATGATCGGTATACCTCATCCTCATGATGGCCTTGTGAAACAGATAAATAATCTTGATCTATATTAAGGATGGGAAAGGTCACACACAAAATACATATGGACCATGTTCTAAGACTCCCAAGTTAGCACTGATTTAATTGTACTCTAACAAGAGATACCATGTAGAGCTAATTGGCTGGTCCCAGTGCAAGTACTTTGGGTTGCCTGACCATAAAGTTATTCTGTTATCTATCATATTGGTTATGGTTATCTGGTATGAAGAATCCAGGTTTCTCATGTGCTTTAGCTCCTGAATTTAATCAGAGCAGACTTAATTCTAACCTGTGACGCAGACATAATTTGAGATGTTAAAAAAAAGACTTAGCTCCACAAAGGAGCATAAGACATATGACTATTTAAGCAGAAGTTGGGCACTCACAACCCTCTGAGGATCAGAGTCTTTCTGATCTAATCATGGTTCTATATGCCAAGAAGAGAACTGGTTTTCACCACTGATTCCTAAAGTTATTGCTGTTGTCACCAGAATATCCAGATGAGGTTTTCCTTCCAAGCTGTTTTGGCAGAGGAATCTATCAATGAAAGAGCTTGCATGCTTTTGACATTCTCCTGTTTGACTGTTCCTCCTGCTGCTGAAATCATCCCTAGGAATGTGTTGTAGAAAAGGTCTTCTACTTGTTGAAGAAAGCTTGCACATCTTTCCTGACATCAGATATGTGCTGGTTTGGCAGCACTGCATGGAGAGTGTTTGATCTGAACATTTCTGTAAATAGGTACAAACCAGTCAGGTGGAACCATGAAAAACTTGAATGCACAGTTTTGCTGGGTCCACCCTCAAAATGTACTTTTATGGAATAGCAGCATAGCAAAGAATAGAGCCTAAAATAATAATGCACACCCCTGCCCCCCCAAATCTCAAAGCGTGTTAGCTTTGATTTTTTTGTTAAATTCAGACCCATTTTTTCTGAAATCTTTTTTTCCTTCTCCAAAAGAACATTGCCATTATTGCAGTGAAACAAAACAAATGAAAGATTTCTAAGAAAAGAATGGCAAAAAAATTAATTTTATTTTTTTTTCTACCACTTGATATAATAATTTCTCCACATGATCTGGATTTGGTAAGACTGCCAGAGGAATGACCTTGTTCTGTACTTCAGTTTATGTTTTCATCTTCAAGAATTTGAGGTGGCTTATGAGCCAGGAAATGTAAAATATGAGAACACACCTTAAAGCAAATACATTTCTTTTATGGAATAAATAGAAAATTGCAGCTTCTTATATGGCAGAAGTTATAAGATTGTAATAAAATCAAACCTGAAATTTCCAATTTTATGTTATATTTTTCTCTTGTCAGAGGGAAACTTAATAAGAACTGCCTTTGGTAAAAGGCATCTAAAAGAAAAGCAGATGAAAGGGGAAAGTAAGTGTGGGGTTTCATTTATTTATTTATTTACTTAGTATCATGCTGAAGACTTTCATTATTTACCTTATTTTATTGAGGAGAAAAATGCTTTTCGGTACAGCTAGAGAAAAGTGCTTGTCATACCTGAAATTTATTTGGTCTTAAAGCCAGCATTTACATTTAGGTTTGTGCCACTTTCAGCAGAAATTTGGGATTATTAGCATACTTCCAGAATAACATATCTTTTTGTCACTAATTAGAATTTTTTTCCTAAAAATTCTGTTACAGAAACATAAATGATAGGATCATTTTATCATTCCCTTAAACACCTCCAGGAATTTTGACTCCACCATCTTCCCGGGCAGTCCCTTCCAATGCTTTCTTGACAACCCTTTCTATGAAGAAATTTATCCTAATGTCCAGCCTGAACCTTTCCTGGCATGGCTTGAGGCCATGTTGTTTTGTCCTGTTACTTGTTACCTGGGACAAGAGGCCCCTACCTTGCTAAAACCTCATTTCAAGCAATTGTAGAGAGTGGAAAGGTCACTCCTGAGCCTCCTCTTCTCCAGGCTAATCAACCCTAGATCCCTCAGTTGTTCCTCACAGGATTTACCTCTAGATACATTCCTACCAGACCAACTTGAGATTAGAAATCTGAAATTTCTTTCCCAAAATAGTTTTGCCATATTAGATAGAAAGTAACTTCTGAAAGTCACAGATGTAATATAAAGTGTATCTTACACTTTTCTGACATGAATACTAGAGCTCTGGAAAAGTAGAAGACTGCCACAGTAGAAAATTAATTCCTTGATATGACCTTATTGTAAAGTTTAGGCAGTTCTTAAACTCATTTCCTGTATCTTCTAGTCATCTCACCTTACCTTGTACTAAGGGATCTGGCTGCATTTTCAGAGTAGTTTATAGATGGACTTTTAAGTGCAAATGATTTGACGCTGGAATTGTGTGTTTGTCATTCCTGGTAAAGTGGATGATCTAAGATTTCTGCTTAAAGGTGATACTGGAATAGAAGACTGTACAAATAACAAATGATAATAATTAAGCAGAACAGTCTGAGCATGAAAAGTAGCACTAACACAGCTCCCCCAGGTGCCTCTTCCTGACTTGAAGAGTTCACCTTGAGGATGAATTGCCAGTTCATTCTCCATGCCCATGAAATTTCTAGTCTCTCTGAGAGACTCTATTAGCAGCAATTTTGTTTGTAATTTGTAGACATGTCAATCACCTAATTTCATATAGACCACTGAACAATTATTAGAATGCAACAATTTGGATTTTTACTGACCCAGGCTGAATTTCAGCTGGTAATTTACATGTGAAAGACTCCATATGGTATTACAAAGTCCCCAAGCCTGCAGTTTCCAACTGTTTATTTAATTCAGGTATGCTTATTAGTTTTAACACATTCACACAGTCTACACAACTTAGTTTGTAGATCTGCATGGATAAATGCCATTGACTTGCTAATGCATGTGGAAAGCATATTTTGCTAAATTAATTTGGTGGGCTTAGGACATTAATCAAAAGTGGTAGTAATTTCAGAGCCTTCAATTTCTTTCCTCTTTTGGTTGTTCCTTGTTTTCAGACTGGGGGCTTAAATTCTTCACTCCGGAAGTATTGCACAGAATCACAGAATGCTTGGGGTTGGAAAGGACCTCTGGGTATAATCTAGTCCACCCCCTTTCTAAAGCAGGTTCAACTGGAGCAGGTTGCACAGGTTCACATCTAGCTGGTTTATGAATATGTTCAGAGCAAGAGACTCCACAGCCTCTCGGTTGCCTGTTCTCATCCTATGTCACTCCCGAAGTTCCCTTCATGTCATTCAGTTTGTGCCCATTGCCCTTTTCTGAACTGAAAAGAGCCCATCTCCATCCTTGACACCTGCTTTTAAGAGGTTTGTATGTATTGATAATATCCTCCTTATGTATTGATAAGCCATCTCTTCTGGCTAAACAGCCCCAGTTCCCTCAGTCTCTTCTTCATAAGAGAGTTGACCCAGCCCCCTGATCATTTGACTGGCTACATGTCCTTATTGTACTGAGGAGCCCAGAACTGGACACAGCACTTCAGATTTGGCTTCACCAGGCTGAGTGAAGCAGACAGATCACCTCCTGTGACATGCTGGTAGTGCTCTTCTCTGTGCAGCCCACTGGCCTTCTTGGCCCCAAGGGCCACTGCTGGCTCATGGACAGCTTGTTGTCCACCAGGATTGCCAGGTCCTTCTCTGCAGAGTTGCTTTCCAGCAGATCAGCCCCTAACCTGTACTGGTGTGTTGGATTGTTATTTCTCTTCAGTACCCTGAAACTTCCCTGTGTTGAACCTGAGCAGGTCTCTGCCCAAACATCTATCCTTACATGGACGCTTTTGCCCTCATTTTTGTTGTGCTGTCCAGCTTGACTCTCTGCCCAACCACATACAGCTTGAGGCTCCACCTTGTTCCTGAGAGCCCTGGTATATGGAAGCTGTGTGAATATACCCTTCCTGTGGCCTGGACTGTGGCCCAGGGCCCAGTGTCTGCTTTCTAGGAGTCTTCCCTGAATCACAGGGACGTTTGTCCCTGGACATGGAAAAATGTGAGAAGGTTCAGAGGTTCCATTTTGCTTGAGCAGATGCTGTGCAGTTTAGATAAACTGACTTAACCATTTGTTCAAGGTTTTAATCCTTGGAGAGCTGCTAAAATATTTGGACACCTGGGAGCACGTGAATACTACTGACTTCCCTAATGCATTTATCATTAATGTTTTTTCTGGAATTAACAATTTCAACTAAGAACTCGCATAATATCAGATTTTATGAGAAGTTCTCATTCTTGCCTAGCTAGAAAAACCACAAGGGAGCAGCCTTTCTTAAGGTTTCTCAGGCCTTTTGGTTATCAACCAGTAAGTATAGAGAGGCACAAACAAATAAAGTTAAGGTAGGACTTTCCATGCATATCAGATATTTCAACACTTGACAGAGGGAAATTCACTTTGTTTTATTTTATTTAAAGGCAGTGCTCAGTCTTGCATGAGACAGAGTGTGCTTGGCCCAGACCTACAAGAGCTAATTAGCATACTAGGAATTAACTAGGAGAGCAAGTGCTGTGCTGCATTAGCTCAGGGGTTTAGGGGGTGCTTTACAGAAGTGAGGCCCACAAGGACTTAGGAGGAGCTTGCTTCCATCAAACTATGAGGAGTCCAGATAGCCAGGTCCAGTTCATAAGTGTTATTCTACTTCTGGGAACTGCAATGGGCTCTGCACTTCACTGACTGCAGGAACAAGACATAAACTTCCTCCTCCATGACCTCTTTGACTATCCAGAAGCTTTGCTGCTGTTGAAAAGACACAAGCACTGCCAGAAGTCTTGTCCAAGCAACCTGAACTAAATCTGTATGACAGCCAGAGTCAGCAAAATACTAGAAAGAAGGATCTCATTCTCATGCAAATGTCTTGAGAAAGAGAGAATCAGAGAAGTGAAATATACATAAAATGTGATATATTACAATAGCTTCTAAAAAGAACATTTTTCAGTTTTCTTGAGCTGTCAGCAGCTGTTTAAATTTGTTCAGAAGCAATGGGGCAAAATAAAATCTTTTTCATATATGATTATTTTTATATTTTCAGGGCCTTTTTTCCCCCCAGGTATTATCTGGTGACACACAAGATAATGCAGTAGGTCCAGGCAGAAACACTGCAAAAAAGATCAAACATTTCACTTCATCATCTTCAAATACTTTCATGCTACCATGGGCAAGAAGAATAGAGGCAAAGAAGCAAAAGGACACTTTAAAAAGGATCGAGGAAAGAAAGAGTTTATACACTGAGCTGCTACAAATTACTGCTAGTAAAGCTGAAAAATCCCCAAATGCTGGAGATGTAGCAGTCTGGGAATGCAAGAAGAGATTTAAACTTCAGTGAACAACCCTACCTCCCCTTACGCTTGCTTGAAGAAGCACAGTCCCTGCTGTTCACCTATTAGTCTTGGGAGGAAGAGAAATGTGCAGGTGGCCTATATATAAAATATATGTGATTATACAAGTATGGTGGATCTACGTGTGAATGCAGCAATGGCAGTGTTGAGGGCCAAGATTCATCTTCTATACTAAAAAATTTAAAAAAAAATTAAAATTTTTTAAAAATCCTAAACCTCACAAGCCACAGTTAAGGTGTAGTACAGAAGTGTGCCCTTTTTATTTGTTTATGTTCAGTGTGTCACTGAATTTAGAGTGTCACTTTTTAAAAAACAGGTGAATAATAGGCTTTCCTAATAATGTCATTAATATTTCATCAAAATGGTGAATGCTTATTTCTATTATGTTGAGCACTTTCTTCAGGATAAAACATCACTACTTTTCCATCTTTACCTCTGCAACTTATGATTACTCTGTACTCTACTCTGTATTTAATTTTATTTAAGCATGTCAGAACTCCTTTATATAAAGAAGTAGGTATGTATATAATAAAACAATGAGGACTTCACACCACTTTCCAGTTAAGAAATGTAAGAAGCTTTAGGAGAAAACCCATTTTGTCAAAACTGCTTGGCCAGTTGGAATATTAAAGAAATTAATATTAAATATTTTGGCCAGCCACCTGAATTTTTACATGCTTATTGTGACATATTGAAATTGTTCCTTGTCATTAAGAGATAGCGGCAGTGATTGTGTGAGGATTTCAGCATCATATGGCAGGATAGAAACTGTATCAAACCTAATTCTCAGTCACATACAGGAAGGGTAAGAAGATCTTCACGTAAATGATGGCTGTTTCAAATGCTGTCTTAATAAACTATAAAATTCTCAGGCTGTTTTTCAGTGACTCTTCTGGTTTTATAACACAACCATTTTCATAGATGTTATTTCTTCAAAATGAATTAAGATTGTGCAAAAAAGCTTGCTATAGATAGAAAAAACAGGCTTTTGGTCCCCTTATTCTAATGATTTTTGAATCAAAATCAATAGAATATTTCTTGAAGGTTTTTTAAGAACTGACCAAAAGATACAGTGGAACAAGTTTGAAAACACCCAGAGAGGAGTGACATGCAGAGACAGGTTCATGAAGTGTTTAGCTTCTCCACCTCCCACGGGACAGTGATCAGATGGAAGGCAGAATGGTATCAAAGGAGCACAGTTGTTCTTTTTAATTTTTTAAAATAAAAAAAAAAATTCTCTCCTTGTAGTGGGCTTAAGGAAGTTTGACCCATTAAGGTCTTTATCTGTCAATTTTTTTTTTTTCTAATATTAAATAACAGGTCTCTAAAAAAAGAGGAAATGTCAGAGGCAGGAAAGTGTGTCTCAGTCTCAGCTGGTTACCACTGTTGCAGCAGGGAAGGAGAGTATTAATGGCATTAATTAATGTCAGGAAAGAAAGGTCCTGTGTGGGCCCTGCCACTAGGACGAGTCCTAAAGTACTTAATGTGTGATAGTGGCCCTGACAGCGGGCTGTTAGTAGCCTCCTATGTACATTTTTTATCCTTAAATACAAACCCAGAATTATAAGGTATTTCAAAAATGATACAGAAATGACATCATTGTAACGGGGCCCTGTGTTGAGCCTCTATGTGAACTATTTTTTTAAATATAAAAAAGAAATAAATAGTTCAATGATAGAAAGCTACAATCCCAGCTGTATTTCCAGATTTTGTATTTGATAGCCACAAGCTGCAGGACAATGTTTGTGACAAACCTGCATTTTGAGAAACCTTTCAAAGACATGACAAGAATACAGCCTGCTTTTTATAGCCTCCAGCAATACCATCTCATGCTCTGATCTCTCTAGATTTTACATGCTCTGGTAGGCAGGTTGAGTGCTTGACTGGTGAACTCCAAGGAAATCCAAAATGCTGCTAGTGACTGTGCTGGCTGCTGTGCAGCGCTGCATTTGTTCAACACTGAGCCTGTCACCTGATATATCTGTAACAAGCACTGACTTCTGGCATAAAGGCTCCAAGTCAAGTTGCTTAATCACCCAAGGTCTCATAAGGACCCTACATCA
The DNA here is from genome assembly GCF_036417665.1 of Passer domesticus. Classification (NCBI taxonomy): domain Eukaryota; kingdom Metazoa; phylum Chordata; class Aves; order Passeriformes; family Passeridae; genus Passer; species Passer domesticus. Next base: position 107,764,513 of record NC_087474.1, on the reverse strand, counting down.
GGGAAAATACAATTTTTAATGTGCTGTTGATTTACATTCTTCCTGCAGCTATATTCAGAGGCAAAATGCTTTAGTCCCTGTTTGAAGCTTTTCTCATGTGGTGTCTGCTACATCATATTGGTTTTCTGATTTATGCAGTGGAGTTTGGGAGACAGAATTGCTCATAAATACTCTTCAGTTTCTTCAAGTGTCTGAAATTAGCTTATGATTTAATATTTATAAAAGGTTTTGAAATCTCCAAGCTATAGAATGCACTTCTAGGGGTAGTTTCAGATATAGAAGTTCAGGCCATGGCAGAAAAGTGGTAAGAGAGAGAGCATATATAATTTCAATAGATATATGACAACTAAAAGTCTTTGGCAAAGGGAATCCTGTGGCAACCTGAAGATAAGGAAGATGATACCTCAACAGAGACTAAAGTAATTTTAAAGGATTTAAAAAAGCATATTTTTCTGATGCATGCTTGAAGTGTTATGACTCTATGAGCATGATACAAATTGTTGTGGCTAGACCGTGGCCAGCAGCCAAGCCCCATGCAGCCACTTGCTTACTTCTCCTCCAGGGGGATTGGAGATAGAATTAGAAGGGTAAAAGCTGGAAAACCCATTGAAGTAGCAACAGTTTAATAGGGAAAGAAAAATCTGAGCACACAAGCAAAGCAAACCAAAGAATTAATTCATCACTTCCCATGGCCAGGCAGGTGTTCAGCCACCTCCGGGACAGCAGGGCCCCATCACATGTAATGGTGACTTGGAAAGACAAACCCTGTCACAAAACATCCTCAATTTTCTCCTTCTTTCCCCACTTTTTATACTGAGCATGATGTCATAGGGTCTGGAATATCCCTTTGGTTGGTTTGGGTCACCAGTCCAAGCTGTGCTTCCTCCCACCTTCCCAAGCACCCCCAACTTTCTCACCAGCATAGCGGTATGGAAAGCAGAAATGGCCTTGGCTCTGTGTGAGCCCTGCTCATCAACAACAAAAACATCTCTGTATTATCAACCCTGTATTCAGCGCAAATCCAAACCATAGCCCCATACTAGCCACTCTGAGGAAAATGAACTCTATTCTAGCCAAAATCCGCAGATTAATTTTGGAATTATCTGTTAATAGTGAAGTGGTAGGGTTGTTCAGTTTGTTGACATTTTTTTTTAGAAAAATGCAAAATGAAAATAAGGAAAATGTACTTAATTTTAACATCATATAGTCATCAATAGAAGAAGACCATGCCAACTTGATAAACAAAATTGATATTTTAAAACAAAATGGCCAGTAATTACAGTAATTTTCTATTATCCAAATCTCTGGTTGACAATAGCTTCAGATGGTTTCCCATGTCATGTTATAGCTCTAATTATAGCTTAGTGTTGCTGCTGAATATTCCAATAAATATTGACTATTTATCTTTGAATGTCTGATAGCATTAGAATCTTACTCAAACAGGGGTCTTTGCATTTTGCAATTTCTAAGAGGAGATTAATACAGCATAACAATATTTATTTTTATAACAGAAGAGAGATTATTGAGTCCATCATGGTGTCCAGTGCTATCTGTCTCACTTATCAGAAAAAGGTCCCCACAAACACAAAAGTCATCACGCCTTGCAGAAACATTAATCATTTTTAAAGAAGCAGCAAAAAATAACTGAGGTGCAAGAAGAAAACAAGTGAGAACACAAAAACACCCCAGAGATGCAAAGGTAGAAGACTGGGACTGCCACTGCAAAGGCGCTGTATTTTTGGGTGATCTCAGCACATTAGTACAGTATGGAGAGTCCTATCCAAACCTGAACTCTGAGCAAGTACGTATTACTGAGGTTGCAGTGTGTCCTCTATGGATGTTGCTAGTGTTGTTCCTTTTTCTATCCAGGCTTGAAGGCTTCTCTGCTTACTACATATCTGAACGTAAAAGCTTGCACAAAGGAGAAGAATACTTGCCAGGCATAGGTAATGCTCTTAACATTCCAAATTTAAAATCTCTTTGCTTTGATTATCTTCTTCCTTAAATTTCTTATACAGGTTTTAGGCAGCAGAATTGTGCTGCTAATCTAAAGCCAACACTGAGCACACAATATTGTGTTGTTTGGGACTGTGCTTATATGAGCTGGACAGTTCTGACAGTCAGAAATGGGTGCCTGGGGAGCATTGTCAAGGCTAAGTGGAAACAGAAATTCAAGGAATGACCCAGTGGAACAGCCACTGGTCATACAGTGGTAGTTGTGCAGTTCTGGTTCTCTCCATCTCAGAGAGCATATAGTTGAAAATAGTCTGGGGAAAGGCAACAAGGATTATCAAAGATCACCACCCATGTGAGAAACAAGTAAATAAAAGAGAAGCCTTCTGTTTCAAAAAGAAATGAGTAGGCATGGTATAAGCAGATTTGGGTAGCTAGGGATTGGAAATGATTGTTTTCTGCATCTTTCTTCACCAGAGACCAGGAGAGGAAGGGGTCAAAAGTAGCCAGAATATAGGTGAGTTGAACAGTCTGCAACAGTTTAGTTTTGGTACTCCTTGCCAGAATATGCTGCAATTATTTAAGCTTACAAAGATCCCAGAAAAAGTTGGTGAAAGTAATGGAAAAGCAATTCTTGTAACACTTCTAAATGTATATATGATCAGAAATTACTTGATCTGCAAAAAATTTGGAGGCAATGGGAATTCTTCAAGGGAAAGTATGTGATAACTCTGTTCTTATACTCTTGTCAGAAACTTCATTTTGATCTCTGAGAGATGGACATGGGGCTGGGAGTACCTGGTCAGACCAAAGATGACTCTTATGGTTTTGACATGTAGTTGGAATGAAGTCACACCTTAGGCTCTACCTGCATTGTCCAGACATACCAGGCTGCTTTGAACACAGGCAGAAAGAAGCACCTATGGTGCAAAACAGCACTGAAACATTGAATGATCAATAGATATTGCATGATAACAGAGAAAAAGGAGCAACAAAGAAAGGACCTGCAGTGGAAAAACAGGCAGTTAAAAGCTGCATGAGAGTCGAAACTCCCTGGAAATAGAAGAGTTTTAAACAGCACTTCACTCTGCCTTTGCTAGCAAGGGATGTCAGGAAAAGGCAGAGTTTCAGAGATAGTCTTCTTTCTAACAATAGCTAGCTCTGAAGCTCTTGATGTGTTTAATAGCTTCCACTTAACTCATGTAGAATAGATTGACTGTAAAACTGCTAGGAATATTTGAAGTTTCCTGCATTCTATGGGAACATTAAATGGATGAGAAGGATTTTTTTTTTTCTTTAACTAATATGGGAAAATATAAGCCTTGAGTGTGGAACAAAGGCTGAAAAACCAGATCTGCAATCTGGAACAGTGGGAGGAGGTGCTAATATATGGTGAAAGGAATATCTAAGCAATGACAGCATATGTGCAATATACCCAAAGACGTAGTGGAATGAGGTGAGTTAACATAGCAGAATGGGCAATGTTTCCACAAAAAATAAAAAAGGTTGCAATGAGGCATTCGTTAATTTTAAGTTGAGCATTAGCAGGCAGTAAAGAAAGTGCTACTAGACTCATCCGATCAGGACTGGCAGGAGAAAAGCAGAGATATGATTAAACAAATTAATCTTTCTATTTACTGTATATGTCTATTTCTATTAAATGCATGTGTAAATTATATACACATTCAAATAACATACTAGAAAACAAAAAATTGAATAGTATCAGAAGAAATGAATATGTTCTTATATTAAAAGCATGGCCACCCAGAGTCTAAAAGGTATGAGGGAACAGACACTGAGTCAAAATTATCTGAAAGACCTGGTAGACGACAGCAGAAACTCAATAAAGTAATAACAAAATGCAGTTGAGAATCTCTCCAAAGTGTGTACTGGTTTGCACTAATACAACACAATGAAAACTGTTGGCAATTTATTAAGAAATATAAAATGCCACTGTGCTCCAATATATTGGGAGCTGTTTTCAAGACAATATCTGAATTTCTTTTAAATATATTGTAAGCTTTGTACTTTAAGGATTATCAGCATTGGACGAACACGCTTTCCAAAGAAGCAGAGGTCTTTTATACAGCATTTGACAAAAATTTAATTGATCAAGATACTAGAAGCACCTATTGTCTGTGATCTGATAAAAATGCCTTATCTGATCTGAGACAAATATATGCACATCGAGTTCCAGAAGTAACAACAACTGGGGGACCTTAAAGGAAATAATGAGAACTATTACCAGGGTGAGCCTCACACAATATGAACTTCACATCTCAGAATGCAGAATGCTGTACTGAACCAGCTATTTTGCTGTTAACTGTCTGCCAAGGATAACAATCATCTTTGCCTCTCTGGCATGTATTAAACAACAAAACCAACTGAATTTCTTGTAATTTCGCCAGTGCCTTAATGGAGCTTCACTGACCCTAATAAAAGAATGGGTCATCTTGAAAATGAATACTTAAAAAAAATGTATTTCATATAATCAGAATGATTTCTAACTGTAAATACAATACAATTCTTTTTAAGAATTACTCAAATTTATCTTTCACAGGAGAATGTCTTTTTTCTTCAGAATTGATAGTGCAGGTTGTGTTCTTGGTACCAGAGACAGGCTGTGGCTGTTTCCTGAAAACATGACAGGATGAAACCATTTGCATCAATATGTAGGTCTGTCAGCCCTACAAAATCAGGGTTTGAATCTAGAAAAATGTGGAAATCACAACTTTTAGGGAAGAGTAGTTTTTACATTGTTTCTAGCCAAGAACTGTAAGTGAGAACAGGACTGGTCCCTTATTTCTTGCATTAGTGTAGATAAAATTAGTTTTCCTTTTCAAAGTAAATCCTTTTCTTAGAATTTCAGAATCCAGTAATTTATGTTTCCATTGAGAGGAACTTTGTCATGGGATAAAGGTTTAATCCCCAATACACTGTGCATTTTAATCAGTTTAAATCTTTGCCTGAGAACAGACATTTCACAATCAATGGATTTTAATAACCTTTGGGGGGAAATTGCATTAAAGGGAAGCAGTAATACTTTTCTGGTTTCCTCTCTGCTACTATTAGTTTTCTATTTTGTTATTAAGAATCTTAGCATGAGACCCAGATCTTAATTTTTTTCTCAGGCATTCATCTGTTCTTGATGATTTTCTTCTCATATGAAGTTGTAATCCTCTGTTTGTGACAACATAATCATTTCCACAGCAGCTAATTGCAATATTTGTAACCACTGATTAGAACTACAGGTGGGGATATGTAGTCACAATCTACTGAATTAAAAACAAAACAAATCCCAGACAAGCCAAAATAGATGACAGAGAACAGAAGTGTTTTCATAACTGGGTTTCCAAAGCAACTATTTTTATTTTTGTTTACAAAAACCAGCAGATGCAGGCATCCATTGCAAGTGGAGGACTTCTCCAGACATAGCCCTTTTATAACTCTGCTTCCCTTACCATGGTTTCTTTACAGAAATGGAATATAAGGTGATTGGAATTGTGGTTTTTTTTTTTTTTTTTTTTTTCCTGAAGCAACAGAAAAAGAAATCACCTGCAAACTAATGTTCCTGTCAGTCTGAGGTCTTTTTCTGAATGATTAGAGACTAGAGCAAAGCAGAGAATTTTGCTTTTATCAGCCACTATATGTTTGCTTACAGAGACAGCAAAAGAAGGAAATATCAAGTAGTTTTAGAGGATCACTGAAGAAGGAGTTATTAATTTATAATTTGCTGTACAAGGAATGTGCACTGTGTCCCATCACCAGTGCAGGAGGCATCCGTAGCCCACCTCTCTTTCCTGCCTTCTTGCCTCCGTGCTGGTACATTTTAATTATCCTCCCACCCCTAGCCAGGCAACCCTGAGGTGGATCAAGGAGAAATGAGAACAGAACTCACCCCATTATTCAGTTTTCTAGTTCAGCAGGTAGAAGCTGCTTTACACATTTTTCCAAGATCTGCAGTTGCAACATTTTTTTATGTGTTGTATACATTGTGGCCTGGAATTTTAAAATCAGAAATAGGTGGGATAATTACAGGAAAAAATGTTTCAGAGGCAGCAGATCAGTAGCTGACATTTTAGCCCTGAGCTTGAGGGTGGAATTTCCACTGCATCTGGGAAACTCTTCCTTTCTGCAGTGCATTTTCTTCCTTCAGATTGCATACAGGCAGTTATACCCAGCAGGAGAGAAAAAAAGGGCTGTGACAATCTATCCCCAAGAGAAAAATAGAGTGCAGACATCAGAACAGCTAGACCTGGCTTAGATAAAGCAAAATTATGCTTTTACTCATTATTTGTCTTGAACCTAATTCAGTCTATATTTCTTTGAGGACTAAAAATGCTTATTCAGGACTTTATTGCAAATATGAGACATTGAGGAGTTTTAATACAGATTGTGGACTATGGGAGAGTACAAAATTTATTATTAACTAGTGTTTTTTTCTGGCCTATTACTTTCAACCAACAAATAATGGTCTATGTTAGGAATTTTTTATTAGATTGAAGCTAGAAAATATTAACAGATTCATAGCAAAACAAACTGGAAAATCACAGACAATTTTTTCCCCTCCAACTGGCTCTTACACCTATGAAAATCACCTCCAAGTCAATACTATTGATTATATTTCAAAACTCATTATAAGGACAGTTTGGAGCGAAGCAGCAGGTTTATCAGACTTTGCTTTAGATTATGTTTGTCAGTACTGTATTTTAAAACCTATATTTTAACAGCATGGTTTTGAAGCTTCATTTGCCACAACTTTGAACACTTCAGTCATTGAGATATGTGTTCCAAGGAAGGGCACTTTATATTTTGTGGTTTAAATGAATCTGTTCTGCTCCAGACCCACAAATGCAGAAATCTGGATATGTACTTAAATATTTTAAATGTCAATATGCATCTTCCTGCAGGTGAATCAATACAGATGAGTCCATGACCCTTTATTATGTTCACATTCAGCGAATATTCACAGAATGAGTGGAATTATTGATCAAAACTTTACTTATTAAAAAGAATTTTAATCTTAATTACAGACTATTTTGCTCAAATTTATTTTCCCACTTATATGGAAAAGAATTTTGCTTTGATAGGAGTAGTGGACTCCTCTGATGGAAGAAATGCTCTTCAGGGAAAAAAACCCTGAATATTGGGTATATAAAAAGAAGTAATTTGAAACTGTAATTGTGAAGCAACTGAAATTGCCTTTGCCCCATAATAGATTAAATCAACTGTGAGCAACCAAGTGTAGGAGGGAAAAGAAAAAACCAAACCACTCAAAAATGCTGCAGACAAAGGCATGGACTAGGTGCTTCATTTTTTTTTCTCTCTTTCTGCTTGTTGAAGAACAATCACAAGTATTATCGAGGCTACTCTATAATACTTGTGATTTGGTTCTCCAAGCTTGTGGTATACATCACAGAAGGATAAATTAAGTGAAGTAATTTGGTAAGGAAGATGGTAGCATATTCTTTAATTGAAAATTGTCACTTTTCCATCCTGGGCACAGTGGGATGCCTGCCTGCCTGCAAACAAAATGATGATGCCTTGTTTCTGCCTGGATTAACCCCTATTTTTCCTTTGGTGCTCCATAGCATCTCCCAAGGGTGTCTCTAGTTCCACTCCCTGAATTCCACCCCTTTTATATTGCCAGAAAACTGTTGGCTTTTAGGCTCCAGCCTGTTACCTAATTTCTTTTCCCTTATTTAGACCCTCACTGAAATAAAACCTGTTTATTTGTGGAAGTCCACACTCTTCACAGCCCCAAAATGATGAAAATCTGTTAGTTAATACTCTATAATCATCTGAAAATAAAGATGATGCAATATCATAGCTGAGTCCCCAGCAGAAACTGCTCCACCTCGGATTCTCAGGGCACATCTCCTTTATGATCCTCTGGTGACTTTTAAAACTTACCAAGGACACTCTGAGCATCTGCTGGTTGGCCTAGCATCATAGTGTTGTGTTTGTGGTCTTTATTTCTTCACTCCACTGAACTGCAACAGCCAGCTGCTGAAGTAAGTGCATGAAATCGTTTGTCTTTCAGCCTGAGCAGAGTACTTAGGACAGACAAAAGTAAGAGGAACTTGTGCTTGCTGCTACAAGGATGAGATTCGTGTAAGTCTCCTGTAAAATGCTGGTGCCATTAAGGATGAGCAGTGCTGTATTTTTTCATCCAGTTTGGAAAAAGTGAAAGTGCCAGTTCCCAGAATCCTTCTAGCTTGTTCTCTTCCAGCAGTTCAACCTCTTCCCAGAAGTCTCTCCCTTCTTCAGACTCAGCTACTGATAAAGAGAGAGGGGGGAAGAAATCTACATTTTGCAGGTGACCTGCTGCATGCTGGAATAACTGGAGTTCAGGACCACAAGAGACAGCTAAACCTGAGAGCAATCTGTATGCTGAACTATTCCTGCCTGAAAGCTTCTGAGGCAAAGTTTCAGTGTGATACTACAGTTACAATTTTCACAAAGAGTTCAAAGGCAAAGGTCAGCTTCCAAATTGCTTCCAGTGAAAAGTTTAACCAGCTAAGTCCTCAAAAGCAGATGATAAATGTATGACAATCTATGAAAATACAAGATAGCCCATATTTAATTCTGCGTTCTTATCTGCATTTGACTTACGTGATTGCACCAGACTGAACAGTGACTGGGTAATTGTTACAGTGTCAGGGTTGCTATTAAATGATATTTCTTGTGCTCTAAAACACTGTGCTGGGACATGTACTGTTTGTTATCAGGCTAAATAATAATTAGATGTTGGGTTGCATCCCTAACTTAATCAGGCTGCTTGTTAAATGCTTTTAGAGATTAGAAGTATGTTAAAAAAAAGAGTAAAATATATATGAACACATATGTCTGGCTATATTTTACATTAAACAAAGTGCAGTTATTTCTCCCATTCCTCCAAATGATCTATGAATAAAAATACTTAATCCATTCGACAAATTATTGATCAGATTTTATTACTGGACTGATTTAATTTGTTTGACTAAAAGTAGATAAAATATCAAAGCAGGAAAGAAGAAAATGGGTAGATACAAATACATCTAGACTAAGATTATTCAGTTGTTCAGAATGTTCTTGAAGCACTTCATCATATTAGACAATTCATTCAATTAATAAAAGATGTACTGTCATTCTGATGAGAGTGGAGCAGATTATTGTCAATGAATTTAGTCTCTTTGGATCAACTGTTTTTTGTGGTAAGATGCTTGAATTTATCTGCTTAATTTTACTTGGAGGTTGGTTGCTTTTCCTCTATTTTTTTTGCCCTTTTCTACTGGAATTATGCTATGAGGAAAACATTATTAATATTTTACACCTGAGTAAAGCTGGGCTGGTATTAGTTGCAGTTTTTCCATGTATGAAATCTGGGTTTGATTATTCTTTGTTTTAGGTTCCTTTGTGAACAGATGTATGACTGAGAAGACCAAAGAACAGAAACTGTTATTCAAATAATTAACATCTGCCTGGACGGCAAGGATTTTACATGGTACATAATTTCTAAAACCAGTAAGTCAGTGGTCTTTTATGGCTGGGTGTTAGGCTTCAGGCTTATTTTAACACCTGCACAATCTAAACATGTAGGGGAAGTCAAAGCTCTGCTTTTCTCATAACTACATTTTAGGCTTCCAGACTAAGGTGGTGTGGAAAGAGGATGCCACACCAAGAGAATGTGGAATGTATGTACAGTTTATGACCACTCTGATGTGAGTATTGGAACATACAACCTAAAATGATTCTCAGCTTAAGCAGAGACATGCAGATTTTCTTGGCAATGACAAAAAGAATGCACAAAGTGGAAGAAAGTGTTGGGTTTTTTTTTAAAACTTGAGCCAATATTAGAACATATCATATGGCATTCATTCTTCTGTGCTTGAGACATAAAGTAAGAAACTTAAGACAAAAAATGTTTTTTCAAAAAGTATCATTTTCAGTAAAAAGGACCATGCTGTTCCTATTTATTTTTTTCTCCACAAAATCTTGCTAATAGGAAATCAGTTCATCTTTTCTCTCTTCTGAAGATTTTTTTTTGTTTTTAATTGGTATTCTTCATACTTGTTAGATTTCTTCTGGAACTACTTGTTAGAGTGTGTTTGTTAGAGAGTGTTTCACTTTCTGCCCTATCTCAAAAACTGTGTTTACTGCTGTTTCTAATGCGTCTAATATCACTTCAAGTGTTCAAGTGTGTTTGTGTTCTGCTCTGCTTTCTTTCAGCATATTTGCCATGTGCTTCAGTTTTCTATATTGGCTTTTAAGTATGTTTGTCCAAGAGATTATGTGATAGATCTTTATTCTTCCTCTTAATTATTGTATTTTTGTGTGTGTATATGAAATGGTGCTTTACAACAGTTTTGTATATGTTCATTTACGAACACTGGACAGAGCTTCCATGTGCAATATGAGGCAATCTACAAAAGGGAGAGAGAAAGACATATAACTAAACAAGTGGGGATAAATGAAAGTGAAAGATTGCTCAAACTCAGAATTTTGAGAACTGAAATTTCATCTGGAAATTAATTGCTACTATGTGCATGCACATATCTGGGCCAGATTTTCTTCTTTAGCCTAGCTCGTTCTAAGTACTAAGGGCAAGTAGAAAAGAAAGAAAATGCCAAATATCTGTTGTCAAGATTGCAGCAAAGGGAGACAGAAAGAGGACAGCTGCAGGGAAGTAGCCAGGAAGATGGATATGTATAGGAGTGTGTACTTAACAGCTGAAAGAGTTTTTCCAGGGCCATATTAAAAGTAAAAATAATGGATTAGAAATATAGTAGGGAACAAAGATTAGGAAGTATTACAGAATGAAGAGCCTACTCCTTTTCCTTGTATTTTACTGAGAAGGAAGAGTCATAATTTCACCAAGTTAACTTTTTAATTTCTCTAGAAGATTGCTGTGCTGTTTTATCTGGGATTGTGATAGAAGGCACATTTTATATTCCCTTTATATTTTGGCAGGGAGCTGACACTTTGTTATTTACATGCATTATGTGTTTATGTTTCATTACACAGTATAATAATATGACATGGCTAAATGACAAAGTCCCCAGTGAACATTTTAAGCAGTACACATCCCAGGACTGCAGTAAACATGCTAAATTACAAATTCATGGACTGGTGAATATGGCCATTCAGTGATAAAGGAATAGCTCATTTTAATAGACAGTGTGTTCTGTTGAAAGGGCATGGGCAATAGGATAGTGGTTTCTTTATTTATTTACTTAAGGGCTGAGGCTAGAAGCTTTCAAGGAAAGAGTATGCAAATTTATTTATAGCACAAGGCAGAGGAAGTTTGGAGCTGTAAAGAGGTATTCAGAGTGGGAAAAATTCTACAGACTTTAATGATGTTTTCACCACTATTTTCTGGAGTTACTGAAGAAAACACAAAGGTACTCACACATTAATTGGAAATTGACAGCAAAGTTTAGTGAAGAATACTAGATTTTATTAGCAGATTACTCCAAAATCTCAGTGAATTAAAAATAACAGCCTCAGGAGGTTACACATAAGTTTTGAACTTGGTCCCTCTCTTTCTACCTATTATCCTCCTTGTCATCTTTTCATGCCCTTTATGTCTGCATTATGTCACACCATTTTATTTTTTGGTGTAAGAAATGTCACTTTTATTCCTGACTTTTTCTAGGAACTGTAAAAAGAAATGTGGCTGATGAAAAAAAAACGAGATAAAAACAAAGAGCATTATGTACTTTCCCCCCACCCTTTCAATTCTTTTGTGTGACAGAAGAGATGGCTAGAGATATGGGGCGGGGTAGGGGGGATGAGAGAGGGGGTAGGATGCAATCATCAGCTAGAGAATAAAACAAGAATAACAAATAATTCCCAAGCCTTTTACTTAAAATGCACTTTGTTTTAAGATTTTTAATTTTTATTCCCCATCCTGGAAGGGGAAAGTTAGGTTGGACAGGGCTATGGGAAACCTATTCTATTGGAAGGTATCTCTATCCACGGTAGGGGATTTGGATCTAGATGATCTTTAAGTTCCCTTCCAACTCAAGCCATTCACTAACTCTATTTTATGATTCTGTTTATCTAAAGCTACTATTGATTCTGGATGATTATTCTATAAAAAGATTTAACATTCGTCTTTCCCCCAACAGTATGTTTTGCTTTTCTATATAGACTGTACTCCTTGAATTCTATCCCAGATTCTGAATGCCTCAAGGATCACGCTAATCATCTGTCAACCCCTCGCTCTGTAAGATTTTCAAGCTGGTGAGTCCCTTGAAGCTACAATGATCCCAACCCATACATGCACATCCTTGGGCTAACAACTTCATGACTCACAGTTACAATGAAAGGAGAACAGAAGGTCATATTGAAGGTAGTGTAGTGCAGACTGTTGAAAATAGTGACTCGAAAGTGATACGAAGACTTTCTTCAGAAAAGTGAACAAAAAAGTCTTTGTTTTACATTAATTCTTTGGGATTATATAAAGACAGAAGATTGCAGAGTTGAAACCGTATGTGTTTAGACAAAAATAACTTAATTACTGTAGGTTAACTGAGAGCTGGCTCAGAAATCTAAGAAGTTATGAAAACACCATAGTAACAGAAGAGTATATGCAGTAAAGGACAATATATCTTTAAGATCAGAGAAGTTATATTCTGCATGCAGAATGGCTTAGCAGAATGGGAGCAGTCTGGATAGAAATGCATGACAGAGAAGGTACAAACTATGTTATAAGGAAATAGATAAAAATGTGCAAACTAGTGTGAAAAGAGACAGGTCAGGAAAAGTTTGTATCCATAACAGCTTCTCCTAAAGAGGCACATCATTAATCATGAAGACTTCAATTACCCTGGCATAGACTAGAATAGAAATTGTGAAATGACCATGGAAAGTTATTTCTGGAGGTAAAATGGAGCTATTTCTTTTCAAATCTTCTGAGCGATCAAGCAGGCCAGACATGTATTTGGATGTGTCCCCAAGAAAATAAATATATGTGATTAATGAGACAAAAGTTGGTGAAGATTTGATTAATGTGATTGTAGAGCAACAGCATCAAATTTTAGGGAGTCAAGAGAATATTCATAAGGCTAGGAGAACAAAAATACTGGACTTTAAAAGGTACCATTTGAAGAATATGAAATATATTGAGAATAGGGTACAAAATATTAAAAAACATGATAAATCCATGTAGCAGAAAGGGAAGCTACTTATGATAAAAAGAGAAAAGATAAAAATCTAGGATTTTACAATTATACAACAATAAAAACAATACCTGGAGAGATTCCCAGGTGGCATAGTTATAACTTCATTTCTGGGCCCTTTTACACCAGCTAGAGATGGTTGAATGTTTAAAGTAAGATTAAGGTATGAAAAAAATCAGACAAAAAGGAGATTTATAAGTCAAATGTTGCACAGAGAAGATTATACCAAAAAAAATAGTGATAGAAGAAAAAAATTAGAATTGCTACAATGAAATACACCTACTTCTAAAGCAATTTCACTATCAAAAAGCTTTTATTTTCACAAATACACAAAACAGGTATTTTTTTCTGTTTATGATTCCTGCTGGTTTTATTTGTAATTCCACCATGAATTAAAAAGCTCAGATCGTAATAAGGTACATGTAGACAATTTAAAGCAATGTCTTCATGTAAAGCATATTAGACAGAAAAATGTGTTATTCGTTTTTATGCCCTGTGTGTCTGCTGACTAAAACAACAACATAAATTTGGTTGAAGTGAATGTAATGTATCATACAGTTCACAAATAAAACAAGAACTGTAGGAGGTCTTTAAGCTATTTAAATAATTTCACGGACTTTAAGAGCCATTCCCTGTGAGTCATGCTGTCTTTACAAATACCCAAATTCTTTTTTTAGAGGTTGACAAGCTGAAAAACTCCATATAAACCCAATGTATTAATGTTTCTGTGATATTTTGTAGGAAAGTGAAGAAAAGTTTTCCCTATGAGAATAGGATATAGCTCAGCACACAGTCATAAACAAACTCAGAGTGAGTGCCTTACAGTAATGTAGAACCCTATGCTATGAGAAAACTGCTGAGAATGTGGGTAAAAACCAAAGCAGTAACTAAACATTTATTTACTTTGAAAAGACAGAATTGCTTGTAAGGTAAAAAAGGTAAAAGCACCCAAAACAAATCGGAAAAAGTTGGGTTTTTCACGTCGAAGGTGAGAGAGTATCAGAGCTCTGAGAATATCAGAGCCAGTTCCACTGGAAACTAATACGTTGTCATGACCAAAATGAAAAAGCTGCAAGGCTGACTGAAACTCAGCTGTGTATCACGAATGTTTTCAGCAAAAATATTCAGGGCACTGTGATCTAAAATAAGAAAAAACCCCAATGTTCTGAAAGAGAAGTTATTGGAAAAAAATGTATTTTTTGTTATCTACAATTGTAAAAAAGCTGAAATTTTCCACATCATATCTAAAAAGAAATTTATAAATTGAAAGCTGTTAGAAGATTCAAAGTCTATACATTTTTGTAGCCTAGGTGAGAGCACTTCTTAAATGATAGACATGTCCTGGTGGTTTCTTTGTCAAATTGTACCCTGTAAAGGAATTATTTGTAGTCAGAATGACCTTTTTAGTACAGCTAACGTTGAAGAACAACACAGAAAGTGTTGGGATGGAGAACAGCAGTGACTTCTTGATTTGGAGCAGGACTCATGGGCCACAGGAAGGAGAGCAGAAAGGGAAAGGAGAGGTCTTCAGTGGAGAGCAGAGAAGTCTACCTAGCAGACTTTCCAGACACTGAGAAGGGCTATGATTCTGTCTAGACTTCCAACAGGGTGAGATGACCTGTGATGTACAGTATTCTTATCTTTGCTTCCCTTTGTGTTATTTCACCATTTTACTCTGCTCCTGAATTCTCCCACTGGCTCAAGAACTATAAGCTGTTCTAGGTAAAGAGGTGAAAAATTAAAAAATGCTATGAATCAGGAGTGAAAAGAATCCCTTTCAAAAGTGGAACTTAAGTCTGAAATGTCAAAATATATTCTTCTTCAACGCTGGAAAGCTTAAGATACTTATGTAGCTGTTGTCTGCTTTTAAAAGAGAGATATTCTGCCTAGCAAGAGAGGATGGGGTGCATGGACCTGTGCACATTGAACCTCTCTCCCACATCACTTGGTAAGAGCGCCTGGATAGAGTGCATCCCAGCTCTTTCAGGTTCCATTCCCAAGCAACCAATTCACAGCTTGGGTGCTGATGTCCACCTAGTTAGCACCTTACTGGGGACTGTGGTGGGCTTGGAATCTACATACAGCCTGGCACTTACGTTACAGACATGAATTCTTGCTTCCATAAAGAAAACTCAGTGTTTCTGGTTTTGGATTTAAATTGTTTGCATGTAGGCCTTCTACTTTTTAATTTATGCAGTGTGATTGCATATCAAACAGATTATGAGGAGAGCAGGTGAGTAAGTCTTTGTATGGACTGCAGCTGCCCAGGTGGTGCCTGGGGCATGCAGGGTGCCCTCTGAGAGAAGAGACCAGCTGCCCTGTGCTGAACATGATCAGCTGCAGCTGTTTCCAAAAGACCCAGTGCAGGGCATAGCTGGGCCTTGCAGCCAAGGTGGTGGTGACTCTGAGAAAATGTACCTAATTAAAGGCAAAGGATGCCACAGAGGGTAACAGATGAAACCAGTGAGAAACACCAGTGTGAACATGAAAGTCAGAGGAGGAGGAGGAGGAGGAGAAGATGGTGCTCCAGGTCCCACAGGAGATATCCCCATTGCAGCCCTTGGACAGCATCCTTCCAGACAGGATGGGCTTTCCCTGAAGGAACTGACATCCATGAGGATGTCATGCTGGAGAAGAGGGAATGTATGGAAGGAAGAAGGAGCAGAGAGACCAGCAACAATTACATGCTGACCACAGTGCCTCCTGCCCCCTATCTTTCCCCTGCTGCTGGAGAGCATACAGGGATGAAAGAGTGCACTTGAGCCTGGCAGAAGCAGTAGGAGAGACATTAATGTTTGTCTTCATTTCTCACTATCTGCATCTGGTTTAATTGAATATAAATTAATGCTAATTTTCCTTAGATCAAGTCAGTTTCGCTCACAGTAGCAATTAGCAAGTGCTATTCCTGCTTTGACCCATGAGCTTTCTTTTTCTCATTTTGTCTTGCCTTGGAAAGGGAGTAAACGAGCATCTTGGTGGGAGCTGGCCTGTTAGAAAAGGCTAACCACCGTGAATTTGAAAAACTAAATGAGGAAACTAAAGCTAAAATTCAGAATGAGAGACAAATAGTATCTAAACAATCACAGAGACGCTCAAGACAGAGATTCCCACAGAAATGCAGGAGTTTCCATTTCCACCCTGACTTACTGAGAAATTGGCAGTCCTGCTACCAAGGTCTGCAACCAGCTTAGAGGAGAAGGAAAGGGAGGGGTTTTCTGCCTTTCCATCAGCAATGACTTCCTGCTCTCCAGGATAAGGTGAGATAGAGAGAACAGAGCCTATTCTTTTCTCTGGATATTTTCCATCTGTGATAATCTGATTTTGTTTCTGTTCAACACCTTAATATGGCAAAATTACTGTATAAGTTTTGCTTTATCTGGTGGCAGGGACACATATAAACATTCAAATGCAAATTGAATAATTCTGATCCTACTTAGATCAACCTTTATTCTCCATTACTAGTTTCTGGTAATGTTACAAACAAAAGTTTCCAGTTCATAAAACCACAAAAAGAGTCAAAATTATGACCCTGAAAATTTTCACTCTTCACAAACTGTCACAACAAAAATAATGCCATAACAAAACTGGAAAGGTCTAGAAGATAAATGTTTTAACTCACATATACTTAGAGTTTAAACAGAACAGTAAGAAAGATTGGAAAAATCAGGTAATATAATATCCTTGATAATAAGGATTTTTGAAACATTTACCATTTAAATGTGTCGTGTCATAATGGAGTGTCATTAAAAGGTGTCTGGATTAGGCTAACCTACAGAATAGAGTGGGATGGAAGAGGGCAGATATATGCAATAAATAGAGGAAAAAGCCCGAGGCACACAGCAAAGTTGTATAAAGAAAAAATGGCACACACACAAGTGCACATATATGATACAATATTCCTATATCTGTGTTTACTCTCAAGAGGTATTCTTCTGAAAAATAAATTACAGCAGCAGGTGAAAAGCCTACAAGGGAACCAGATAGATGAACAGTGCTGCAGAATTGTCTCCTGTACAAAGGGAAAGTATACATCATAGTTACTGTCACAATTGACTGTTTTAAAGAATCGAGAGCAAGTGCAACTGCTGGGCTTAAAAAAGAGTAATAACAACTGTCTTTGTGACACTGCAGCTTGTAAGCTGCTGTGATGTTAGGTTGGTGGACAGAAAAAGAGCTAGCATATCATCCATAAATCATTGAGCCTAAGCAGAGATAGAGTTCCTTGGCTTTTCAACCATCCAGGAAATCAACCTGGATTTTCAGTAGTACAAATGAGAAATACTGCACAAGGGCAGCCACAGAATCCCAAGTTTGTACAAGACAGATTGATAGAGTGTCTTCAACTTCAAAGTGCCAGTTTGTACATAAATTAGGAAACTCATAAGCTGCCTTTTAAATACCAGTTCCATTGCATATGTTATTTAGGCTATTTTAGATTTATACATTCATCAAGTTACCTTTTTCTGTAATGTCACTGAACATGCTAGGAGAAGAGACTAGGATGTAGAGCAGGTTGTACATTAATTTTGTTCTTGTACAAGCCCTCAGTAAATATGGAAAAAATAATTAGAAGGGTAGAAACTCAAAAGATGTGTAGAACCTGTGAGATTACAGGCCCTTTAAACATGTATTTAGAGGTTTCATTTAACAAGCACAAATTTTAAACAAGCAGATGCTTAAAGAAACTCTGCAACAGCCAGTACACTAAAGATATTGCACTAATAATATCTTATTAGTGTGTATAAATCACTAGTAAATGCAAATTCATTGAAAAACATACACAAAACAAATCAGAAAAATGTAATTATTTTTTAAAGGTTTTCCATCAAATCTAGAGCCTGGAAAAATTGTGTTATCTCCAGCTTCCTGTTAACATTCAGTGCAACCCTCAAAACCTCACAAGTTTTTTTAATTTCCCAATATAGCCTTGTACCTCAACTGTCAAAGACAAGAATAAATCACTGTTTAAAATATTACCTCTCTGACATTCCTGGTTTAGACTGAAACAGGTATGCTGAGTTGATCTTTTGAGAATTGAAAAATTCCTTTGCCTCAAGTTTTCTTTTGGCTTATTGAAACTAGGTTACAGAACAGAAGTTTCTTTACCTTTGTATATTCTGTTTTCAGGTTTGGGTTGCTTTATTTTTATGCTTCATGCATACCACATGGCAGCAAAGGAAGATATAGTATTTATCAGAGATAAATATATTCCATAAAGTAGAAGACATGGAAAAAAGAAACAGTAGCAAGTAATGAAGTGTCTTTATAGACTGTCTGTTGTACAGTAGGGAGATACACTTCAAACCTGCCAAATAAATTACTCCCTACTAAAATTGGCAAAACTCTTGTTGACTTCTAGGCAATGAGAATTTTGCCAGATAAAGACTTTAGGATGTGGCCCTATGTGAACTATGTAGGACACGAATGTTAAATAGGGCTTGTGGCCTGATGGGGAGTTTTGTGCCTAAGGCTGTACTTCCAGTGTGCATTTGTATATTCAATTATCTGCATTCATTAATTGGACTTTGGTAGATATCGTAGCTGCACAGTAGCTGCTTCATGGATTATACAATCCTTCTTCCACTTGTACTGAAGAACATAAAGAAACCTAAATTTTGCATATGTTACAAAGTGCCCATCTAATTCTATATGTTATATTTCAAGAGGCTTTACTGCAAATTCTTTCTCTAACCCTGATAAAAACCACAATTTTACCAGCACTTAAAGTTCTTCATTTGTGAAGAACTGGACAATTGAGCCCACGTGTTGCATGCCCTGAAGTGAAAAATAGTGAATTAAAAAAATCTTTTAGCTTTAAAATTTTATCATTAAAAAAATTAAATCAAGGCAAAATAAAATTAAGCTATGACAAATGGAAAGGTTTTTACTTGTTTGTTTTGTGTACTGATTTCCACTCATCTTTCCCTGATACTCATATGTTATTTGCTTATTTTCTCTTTTCTAAAAGTGGATAATTTGAAAACTATGATGCTGAAATTGTAAATTGTTGACTGTATCTTAAGCCATAGGTACAGTAAAAGACTGTATAAACCAGTTCTTTAGCTAAACCTAATTTAAACTTTGCTTCATTAATAGCCCACAAACATTCAACTTACTGTCCTTGCTCCTGATATAACATAAGATGATATACCATGAAATTCCTGGATAATTAACATGGAAATTTCTATGTGCTTCCTAAAAAGATATGCAACATTGTATTGTATTATTTACAAACATAGTGAAAAAAAAATTGGCAGAGCAGTTCTGGTTGTTCTACAAGCTGGTTTTCTCTGATAATAGTTGCACAATTCTAAACATGCTCTTGGTGGTTTAGTTTGCTTCATTTCATGAACCTGTATAAACTACAGTACCCAAAGGTCCTCTTCTTATAGTGTACAATTTATCTGTTGCAGTTGCATCAAGATTTTCTCTGTGCAGGGAAGACATATAACATATGCAGGATGAAGTGAATGTACCACAAGAGAAAAGTTTAGAGAACCTATAGAGTTCCCAAGTGCCTGGAAAAGGTTAGAAGCGGCTGGGAAGGTACTCAGAGTGGGAGGAACTCTAGGTGTTGGGGGAAAAAAAGGTATTTCCTCTGTTTAAAAGTAAGTTAAATTTAATACAACAAAAGTAAATAAAATAAAATACAACATTCAAACAAACTTCAATGTCTGCACAGCAAATAGCACTCAAAGATTGGTTTACAGAGGTTCAGATGTTAACACAGAGAGAAAGAGCAAGAGATACTCATATACTCATAAAAATATATAATATCTATATGTTCTATCCAAAACCTCCAAAAGGACAATATTTGTTAAAAAAACAATATGGGGACCTGAAGTCTACCATAATCTTTAATCTTTTAGCTCTTCCAGATATAAATGTGTCCCTGCAATTTTTCAAGCATTATCTCTTTCCTTATTGTTACTCATTTAATGTGGAAGGACTCATTATCCCAACTGATCACAAATGCAAATACATGAACTGCAACTCATTTTTCCACTGAAGTAGTTGGGGTCAAAATAACTCAATAGTTACCTTTATCAGCTACCAGGTTGTGACTAATAAATAACTTGATAAGAGACCTTCTACAGAACAATGGATTTTTCATTTTCTTCTTTATCTAAAAGGGAGAATATGGATGATAGTTAGCTATGAACATCTTAAAATTGTATTATAACTTTATACTGCCTGTCATATACAAAGGGCAATTCTCTCAAAGTCATAACTTACCTGAAAAACAAACATTATAGTTTCAGGAATCTTGTGTATATTTGTTTCATGAGGACATGATTAGTAAATTTTCCTTGTATTTATTATTTATAATAAATAACATTTCCTTATATTTTTTATTTCCTTGTATTTGTTTGTTGGTTTCTTCCTCTTCTTTTCAGGGCTGAGGATGAATAACACAAATTGAATGTATTGAGTTTTTTAGGGTCATTCTTCTTTTAGAGACACAGTCAAAAAATTAAATTCCTGTCTCACTAACACATAAAAAAACTACATGACCTCAGTGAGAAAATGTTTGAATAATTTATAATTTTCAAACTAAAATGACAAGTCCTGTACATATAACAATGTGCATCATCAAAGAACACTTTTAAAATTGCATCCTGATTATTTACAGAGGTTTAGGAGAAATAAGTTGTAAATTATTAATTTTATTTAAAAAATAAATTAACCAAATAAACACTTACTATACCACATAACTATTAAATAATTTTCCCTCCTCCAATGATGAACTGAGAATTCTTTTTCATGGGAATAACATAAGAGAGGAGTCTCCACAGAAAGGAGTCCATGGTTGCCTTTACTAAGTTCTCTTTCCAGGATGCATATCACCAGTTTTATGGTGCACCTGGGAATGACACTAAATATAGCAAAATACATTTTGACTGCAAACAAGCTCATGAAATTTCTCATGCTAGCTGTCGTAGATTTGATCAGCTCATGAATGTGAAAGGAAATCAGAGAAAATCTCCCAGGCTCAGGGTTGTAACCTAAGTTTTTTCTTCAATCCCACACATAGAGACCTGCGCTGACATCTCAGATATCCACACTGTTTTTGCTTAAGATGATGCAAATTATATGTGCACATCTCCAGATGGTGTCAGGACCCTGCGAGCGTTAGCTCTAAGTGGAGCAAAGGAGAATATTCTGAAATACTCCATGGATGCAATGGTGGTTCCAGTGAAGCCAGTAGTATCTTCAACTTTGGTGTCCACACAACTGAGATTTTATTCTAGTTCTTTTGGATGTGTGCTACCTCTGTTGTACTGGTTGTGGTTTTTTTTTTTTTTGTGTGTGTATTTTTTTTGTGTGGGTTTTTTTTTGTTTTTTTGTTTTTTGTTTTTTTTCCGTTTGTTTGTTTTTTGGGTTTTTTTGGTTGGTTGTTGTTGATTTTTTTTTTTTTTTTTTTTTTAGGTTTTATTTCCTTGAAGTAAGTATTTGGGAAAGATTATACCCTTATTCTCTCGGAGACTGATTTTTTGTACATTAGCCTCTGAGTTATTTCAGCAAGAAAAAACTTTCTCATATGAACATACCACCAGTATACACTAGCCTTCTTCTGCAAGAATAGCTTCTGAGAGTTCAATCCTCATGCATTTTCAGCGTTTTTTAAAATTTATCGTTCCTCCCCCAGTGCATCTATCATATGTTTAGACAGGTGAATGCTGTAGCTCAAAGACTGCAGCAAATTTCTGAGAAAGGACAGCTTAGGATGCCTACCCAAATATAGATCTAATTGGATTGCTGTGAGACTTATTCTATGTTTAGAACTAAATAAAGTACATAGTTTTGTCATGTGATATTGGTGTCTCTGGTGATTTTTTTCTGTAACCAACCAGACTAAAAGCTCCTTAGTGTTTCTGTGTCCTTAAGGAACTTTAAATAGGCATTATTATTGAAAGGGGAAAAGTACATTATTTTTTAATTTTTACACCTTTGTATACTTCATGATGGTGGTATTAGAGGTTCAGTGGTCCCTAACTTGGATATATTAACTAACACAGGATCTATTCCTAACAAGTTTTTATCAAATGCTGGCCAACATTCATGTTCCAAAACTGAGTCCTTTGGTGCTGCTTCAAGGCTTGTCCTCATAATATTGATTTACATTATAAAACCACACAGAGAAATATTACTTCTTTATAACTCTTCTGTACTTATTGTACTTCTACATATGTTTCTGTAAGTTAATACAAACTTTTTTATACTTAGCTCAGATCTTCTTATCTTCCACTCATATCTTCTTATCTTCCATTGACATACAAACTTCCTGTGTTCAAGTACAATTATATTATAATACAAAAAGCATAGACTAAGACCTGAATGTCTGTAACACATTATCTGACAACATGACAATTTCATGGTACATATGCAACCCAGCAGTCAAGTATTCCACTCTGCCTACTGGCAACACATAAGGAGAACTAACAGGAGGGAGTGTCCTGGAACTTATTTTCCACACTGAAAATATGCAAAAAAAGGCATATTTATAGATTTTATTTCATGACATGACGGTTCCTACTTCAGTTTGAAGGAACATATCCCCTGCAGGAAATATTTATTTTTCTCTCTTAAATGCTATTTCATGCTTGAAAGATCCTTGTAAAGTCTTAGTCCATTTATGTGCAGATTTCTACTGTCCTGTTTGTCACTGTCCTGACCTCTGTTGCAACTGCTGGAACAAATATTGCCAACACGAGCCAAAGAATAATAAAACTGTATGGTATGGTACACACAATAACATTTATTACATGACTAATTCAAGAAATTTGACATGGTTGACAGCCTAACAATATGAAGTACAGGTGATATTTTTCAAGGTCCTCTTCATTTATATAGTTTATATAGACACCTTATTTCACTTCAGCTATTTCAAAGAATTGAAAAAATGCTCAATGGAAAGAAAGCAGGAGTGCAATTAGAAATGCATGAAGGTTAAAGCTGATAAGTATTGACCTTTTCTACAGGCCTGTTCTATAAATCAATATACTTTCCTTTTGAGTCTACTTATGCTTCAGATAGCTGTAACATCTTGTGACATCAAATTTTATAATCTCAATATCCACGAGTTTTCAGTGGACATTTTATTGTCAATGACTCAATATCCTGAGGTGATCCTGAAAAGTCTTGCCTAAGTCTAGAAGTGTGGAGATAGTTTTGAGATTCCAGCCACCCATAGTAACAGACTTTACCAGGACCAGAACCACTTTTTTAGCAGACTAAAAAAGCTTTTAAAAATACATATGTTCCTTTTTAAAGCAGAGCAAACAGGAAGTAAAATATGGTGAGGGAAATATGAATTATCTTAAATAGCAACAAATTAAAATTTAAAATATGCAATAAAAAAATTGGAGTAAAAGTTGCTATGGGACTAAAATACCAAGAAAACTTATAGCAATCCTTATATGTCAAAATGAAGGCAAGGGCTATGCAGTGACATAATCTGGTGGAATTTCAAGAGACGCAACTGAAGACTTGGATTTTGAATGCCACAGACTGTTATCTTACACAGAAGTTGTTGCTAAGAGAAAAACTGAAATTGTCACTCCATAATGAATTTCTCCTTCCAGTTCAATGTTGGCAAAGGGTAGCAACAGAAAATATCTCATTTAAAATCCAGAGCCTGATAGACCTTGGGTGGACCTTCATTAGTTTCCAGTCCACCTTGGTAAAAGATGTTGAGGATCAGGGATGGTGGATCTCTGGAAACCTTTGTAATAAAAATCTGAGATCAGCTGGGGCTCTGCTCCTGTTGAAAAGGAATTTACAGTTACTTGCCTTTAAATAAAAAAGGCCAAATACTCACTTCACAGAGGAGTTATTCATAAAGTTCCCTGTCTCCACCCCAGTTCTTCTGAATTCTACTCTTCTACCAAGTAAAAGCAAGTAAACAATCACAGAAAGTCTGGCACACCCACAATAAAGCTTTCTTCTAAGGTGTGCAGTTGAAATATATTTGTTTGTTTCAAATATATTTTAGCTGGCAGTCTTGTAAGAAGTCAGCACTTTGAGCAGAAAATGCAGAAACCTCTTTTGATGCCATCATTAGTCAGGCCTGTTACTTAGAATGCCTAAACATTTTTTTAAAGTGATTGAAGACAATGACATTTTAAATGTAATATCTTGACACTCTGCTAATATGTTCTTAGACATCTATTTTATCATGAGCGTATTTGGGCCACATGAACAAGATTTTTTTGAGAAATCATCTAAAAATTACTATGCAGCAAGTCTGTTCTCCCTGCACTTGGTATGTATCATACATAACAAGTTCAAGTATAAGTGCTGCTGTAACAACTCCTTGAATTTGACACCTGATTTTTTATTATGTTTAATGCATGTTGAAAGTAGGAAAGGGGGGGTTTGGTCAAGAAACACAATGAGCTAGTAACAGTCATACAAAAATACAACATAATATTGTGTTTTTAAATTACTATCTCAAAAGACAGTGACCTGGAGAAAAAGCACTAAAGCCAAAGAATAATTTGAAACTTGTATTCCTGTCATCAAACATAAAGGACATTAAAAAAAAAAATCTGCAGCACAGGCATTTTATGTGTGGTCTATTTCAGTGCAGCAGTATATGAATGACACTGGGAGTCACATTCTGCAGAGATAGAAAAAGTTGTTGATTTGTTGCTAAAGTTGCACTTGTTTATGCAGGCAAATGAAAGTGAAGACTGTCTTATCCTCACCTGATGAAGTAGTCCAGGTGGCGACCATTCTACCCTGAGCTACCTTGCTACATTCCTTGATGCATCCTATATGCAGAAAAGGCTGTTCCTATCTTCCTGCTTGCTTCAGGCTGTCCATTTAGTTGTTATAATTCTTAAATTTTGTTTAACACCTTAATTCCAAATCTATATAAAATGTGAGTTTATTCTGGAGTGCAAATGAAGATGTAACAATAACAGAATTGGAAGTTGAATGATAATTTCAGATTATTGAGGTTTTTTTTTCTTACTTCATATTTGCATTTACTATCTCAGATTTTAATAATTTCATAGCCCAAAACAAGTCCATAGTCAGCAACTCTGCCCTGTATTACAGCTTATTTATCAAACCTCACTGGCAACTTGAAGGCCTCTGGTCCTCCTAACTGAACCAACTGTTAATTAATCACCATTGTTAATGAATCACCACTATATCAAGCAGCTTTCAGTTCAGATAGTGTTTCAGGCAGTTGGTGTAAGCTGCCATAGAAAATTTCATGAGATGATATCAAACATTCTAACCGATTGCTTCTATCTTTGAGCTCTCTTTCACAATGTTATTATTGTCTTATATCACCATATACATGTGTGTATACAACTGTAGTTTTCTGGTGACATTCTTTATAAACTAATAGTACTTATTTTAAATGTTATCCTAATAAAAAGGCGGAAAGAAGCAACCAGAACTTTGCATGTGAGGATCTAAACATCAGTTACATTTTCAGAAAGACTAGGAAATATGTAGGAAGGATGAAGGTGAACAAAATCTCCTGGTGTTTAAGGGCTCATTTTGCTATGAAGGATAAGACTTTATTTAAGCATTCTTTCACTTGTCTTGTATAATCATATGACAGTACTCAACTGAACCTAACAGTAGGTAAAAAGTCTATTTTCACTAGGGCACCCAGAAAGATACTATCATAATATTTGTGGATTATTTATATGCTATTATTTATACAAGAAGCTAGATAATTTTTGCTGGCACCACTAACAAGACCCTGACAACATCCTTTCACTCTCCCTTCAGGTATTTATGTACATTGACAAAATCCCCACGGGGCCTTCTCCTCTCTAGGCTGAGTAGTCAGAACTCTCTCAGTCTTTCAATCATCATCTCTAACTTTATTTAGTCCCAAGGAGCAATGATTTTGTGTTTCTGTCAAATTCACTGATGTGGAGGGTGCAATTGGATACCACCCTGTTAGATGAAGCTCTTCTTTCTGCTCAGAAATCGTCAAGGTAATTTGGCTTTAACAATCTTCAGGTCCCCAAGGGTGCTACCTAAGCAGCCCCCTCCTAACACTGTTTTTAACTCCTTCAGTAATTTCCTATGTGAAATCTAATAGTTTGTAGTAATAGTAATTACTGCTTCAATTGTAGATTAGTTACCCACAGCCCATGAGGCCTCTTGAACAAATCAATATGTTCTAGCAGGATTTATCAGATGTATTCCCTGCAGAAAACTGGGGCACCAACTGAACAGCTATTTTCATACTTGTGAACAGTCTTCAGCTAAAAAACTGACGTTACTTTTTTGTTATTCTCAATGCTGTGCTCTAGAAAACATGGGGGCAGGAGAAGAAACAACCCAAAACACTGCATACAAATTAATATTATCCCAGAACCACCTGAAGCTGATTTTTAGGTGCCATTTGCCTGCTTGAAAAGGCCGTTTGCCTTGACCAGACAGTTTCTAGTGCCCAGTCAAGAGAGCTAAGAGAGGTGTAATTGGATATGAAGATGCTTCAGAGATGTTTAATATATTTAGGTGGACGCTTCATTGGGAAACATTACCAAGATGCAGTATAAGCACTTGATGACAATATTTTCAAGAGAAACTACTTAACACTTGTTTTTCAGGTGAGTCCTTTTCCCCATAAAGAAATTAAAAATCATCCTTAGAGATATTCCTCATCAAGATAAATTCAAGATGACTGAAAATCTGTATGTAATTACAGACACACTTTTAGTTATTTCCACTCAAATAACACTCTTAATTTTGTCAGCTTCTTGTGTTTAGCTGTTTTACAAAAATTGATCAAGGGATGTTGCAAATGCATCAATCACTCAGTCCTAATAAAAGGCACATGGTTATAACATCAAAATGACTGATAGATTTATATAGATGAAGCTTCTTAGCAATGTGATATCCATGTGAAACTTGAAGACTTTCAATAGATAATAACTTCCCAATCCTCATGTTGAACTTAAAGAAGGCATAACTGAGATTAAGCAAAGCCAAAGTAAAGACCAATGTTAATGTGTATCTGTGTGTGTGTGTTTAAGCAAAAAGGTTTTATGAAACAGAAAGGATTAATCTGACTTTGAGCAACACCATCTAAATCCCTAGATTTATATGTAGCGTTTCCATTTTTTGACTTCTGATGCTTTACTTTATGTCTTCTTGACACATACCACAGCTAAAAATGGAGTTTGGGTGGCTGGTAGCAAGATGAATAGTCTGAGCTAGAAGCAACTGATGATCGTAGTTTGATGGTAGACTTTGTGCGAGGCACTGTGCTTTCATGTGGCTGGTCTGAAGCTGCGATTTTCTTTGAAAGAAAAGAGATCATTTAAAGATGACAGGTGGTGACTGTCAGTTGAAGGAGTGGATAATAATCTTTGGAAATGAAGATAAAAAATATAAACAAGATCTGATACTTTACCAAGCACATAAATTCATTTCTGAAGACAAATAAGGCTGTCAACTGAACAGATTCTTCCCTTTCTCCCTCTTTTAAACTTTGATTTCCAGCTCAGATTTACTAGACACTTTAAAAATTTATTTCTCTGATGCTATTTTTGCTAGCTTCTCTATAGACTAGGACTGCAATTTTAATAGGTTCTAAAAATGAATCCTCTTATTTTTAGTACATAGAACACTGTGTACTAAATGCAATGCAATAGAAGTTGCACAAAATACATGAACTTTAATACTTCTACTCTGCATTTAAGAATAGAAGTTGTTAGTTCATATTTTTCTACAAAAACTGGCATGCAAAGATTTTCTTTAAGTAAATGCTTGATTGTTTTCCCTCCTTGTGCTCCACATTATGATAATGAGAAAACGGAAGGTATTTGTGAAAACAAGAATATTTATCACATAGTGGATACTTTGAATCACAGCCCTTATGGTTAAAGCACAGGTTTCAGCTAAAATGAAAGACAAGTCTGCAAAATTATGTTAGAGAAATGATAGTAATAATAGAAAACTCTAAATAAAATAACATTTTTTTAAAATCATACAATAAATGAAGGAAATATTACTACCTTTTAAAACATGGTCAGTAGGTACAGATATACTGCTTCTTTTTGAATAATTTAATTTGGACAAGATCTCTTCTCAAATTCACTGCTTTGGAAAAAAAATGGGCAATTAGAAGTGCCATAATTAAATTATCCTTTATGTATTATCCATGCTCAGAATAATTAATTATAATTTAGAAAGTAAGAATAATCTCATTAAATTAGTATAACAGTAATTCCTTAATATTGGTGTAGTTTACTTGGGTTTTTGATTAATTATGACATTAATAAAAATACTGTGCAGTAGATGCCACTATGCACAGCTATATTTGTCAGCCCAGAACATTATAAACATGACTATTCTGCAGTTACAAAAGTATTATGGTTCTCTAGTTTGTATCTACTTTAGATGATTCTAATTTTGAGTGTCTAAAATGTTTCTCTGGAACTAAAACTATATATTAATGGTCCTATATCTTATAAAATGCTTTCAAGCATACAAAGAAGACAAAGAAGTATCAAAGAAAGACATTAGATTATTTTCTGCAATCTAGAGACTGTAGTGCAGGTAATAAATAGCTTGGATTACATAATATAAAAATTCAAAGCAGCCCAAACCTATTGATCTCACTACAGCATTAACTGTCCACTTCTAAATAAAAAAAAAAAGTCTAAGATAATGTGGCTTCTGCATTAATTAAATTCTTTCTTCCTTCGGAAAAAAAAAAGCAAGCTTTTGCTACTGTTGCAGAGTGATGCCTTAGATACAAATGGCTTGGCTGCTCTTAATGTTCTCTGCACTGCTAAGGATCTCAAAAAAACTGGAGAGGAACATCATAGTAAGTATTAATGACCAAGATTTTCTGGTTAGTAAGTCACACCTACTGGTCAAGCAGTTGATCCAATAAAGTAAAACTATGAATTCGTAAATAGAATGGGTAAAGCAAGGAGTTTTCTGAGAAAAAATGAAGGTCACACTTCCAGAATATTTACTTAAAATGCAGATATATCACCAGGGAGGCAATTCTATTACACAAGTTTAACCCTATTACCTTAGTGAAAACCAGTTAACCAGACCCATACTGTGATTTTGAAGTTGAGAGAAACTCCAAGCATTTAATCAAAAGAGATAGGAAAACAAAAGATCTGAGTAGTTACTGAACTAGTCTGTGTCCTTTTCAGGTACAGCAGTGCTGACAGATGGAAACACCTTCGACAGAGAAAAAAAATATGGGTACTTGGGCAATATACTATGAACTAATTTTAATAAAATAAGAGAATTTTCTTTGAAAGGATGCCTGAATACTTCTAAGCCCTTTTGCATAAATCTGAATTGAAATTTTACATTATTTTATACATATAACCAAACTATTGTAATGTAGAATTAGTAGATAATAATGACCTAAATAAAAATCTTGCTCTGTGCAAGAAAGACTGTATAAAATAGGGAACTAAGAATTTATTTTTGGTTACAATGTTTGTACAGGCTAATAATCCAAAGCAGTACAGAAAAATGTAACTAATAATAGTTTAAATTTCTTTATAGATTACTTCGATCCCACTCATTTCTCTGTTGCAATGTTCACTTTTCAAATGTCCTTCTGAGTCCTATGGCCAATAGTTGAGCCTTTCGCAGTGGCCACAGGGTTGGTAGTGAAAATAAGTCATCAGCAAACTGAGGACTTTAGAGGATAGAGCATAATGTTTGTGGTGGACTTTCTTTCCTTTCAGTCTCTGGTTTGTTTCTACAAGCTTCCTCAGAACGTTTTCCTTTCCATTGATCCCCAACTATTTCTGACAGAAAGGGCTGTTGTTTTCCATGCAGTGATTCCCTGAGTCTGTGGGACTATTGCTGCACAAGACACTTTTAAGGTACCACATCTGGAGTGATTTCATCACACAATTGTTGTAACAAACTAAGCCCTGCTCAGGCTGTGACAGCCTGGATGAGACCAGAGACGTGTAGCCTTCCACCAGCAATGGCAGAAAATCATATTCATTGGGCTAGACCTATCACCAAAGCGAACAGAAATTTACCTCTGACTTTCATCTGATGGGATCTGCCTGAGCTCATGCATTCTATGAGGTAAAATAAAAAGGAAACAAAACTGCACTTGTGTTTCCTGAATGTAAAACAAATTATTAGATTACCAATGGTTCAGAGGACAGATGTCAGCATTAATTTTTAAACATTCAGTATAGTTAACATTGCTAAGAAAAGACACTGCTTTCAGTGGTTGGAGTGCAAAATTGAAAGTATTGGAACAGTGATAAAACCCTATTTTCTGTCTTGCTAGATGGGAGACTTGAAATTGCACATGCTGGGTAATGTGTTCACAGGTAGAATTGGGAGAATGGAGGTAGTAATACCAAGTCAACTTCCAAAATTCGTAATATATTTTATATTTATTAGTCTGGAGTTTTTTTCCAAATAGTGCTTATTTCTTATTAATGAAGTTTTTTCATTGTTATGTAAAGAAGTGAAAGTTCCTTTTGAGACTGCATCTTTCAAATGAGTAATTAGAAATGTTCCTTATTGGCTTGCAGTTTATCATTGATGCCACTGTATGTTTTTGTTGTTATTTCTTTGAATTAAACAATGTTAATACCTGTATTTTTCCATGTAACAGTTTTCCTCATAATTGCTTGCTTTACTCTTGAATGCTTCTTTGTTTCCAAATCTTCTTTGAGATAATTGAAAATGGGAAGACAGTTATAAAAATAATATGTTAGAGATGAAAAGCTACATCTTTCATAAATCTGTTTTTTAATTACAAATGAGCTCAACATAGTAATGCGTTTTACTTTAATTACGATTTTGATGACCTTCTTAGAGCTGAAAGCCATTTCTCTTAATTAATGACATGCATGTGTGTGTTTCAGGAGTTCTGTTGCTAAGTGATTTCCAGGGAATCTAGTGAAGCAAACTAATGAAGTGTCAGATAATATTTTGTAGCGTTTTTATGGAATGGCATTACTGGACCACAAAGAGACCTGTCTCACGTTTGCATAATCTTCAGAGTCTGAAGGTTTGAGAGAGCATATGAAGCTCAAATTTGAAAAGAATCCCCCCATCTCTTTATTTCACCACATCCAGCTTGTGCCTTTGACCACACAGTACGAGGTTAGTGATAGATAAGTGCAATTAATTTTTTTCCTGTTATTTTAAAAGGTCCAAAATATGTTTGACTCTTGTATATCTCTGTTTCTTTTCTTTCTCTTTCTCTTGGGTGCTCACTCTTTTAAAATAAGCATCACCATTTCTCTTTCCTGCAGCTTTGTTTCCAAAGAAGCTAAAGTGCACTGCATCTGACATATATAGTGTATAAATTCAGCTTGAAGATATGGAACTTGTCAACTTCAGAGCGTATCTGCAGCAGGTGGAAGTGACACAGCACTGACTTCGGTGCAGTTCTGTCACAACAGTGATGGAACTTGGGCTCAGCTCCACAAACAGTTTTGAAACACTGTTTATAACAGATTTGTTCATAAGTAATCTCCTTCACAATGGCAACCCAAAAGAGTGGGATCTTAAAATGGAAATGCTTAAGCAATTCTAGAAGAAAACTGGTGTAGGATTCTTGTACTGTGTCATGTTTCAGAGAAGAAAGGCAGTCATATTTACTTTGGGATCAAGGATCTTAAGTCTTCATTTGGAAAGATAAAGGATATTAATAAGTTACAGAGGATCTGGGTACCAGTTAAGTATACCATAAAGAAGATGTAAATTATATATCCTTTAGTTGCAGGTTATATATGGTCTTAATATGCATTTCTTAAAACTGATTATTTAAAATGATTACTGACATATTGCTTGTATATGAAGGAAAAGGAAGCATTTTTAAGGATAACTGAATGTACAGAATCCAGCCTCTACCAGGTTTCAGTAATTAATAAAACTCCCTGACCTTTCTTAAAGAAATGAACCACAAGTTGTTATTTTTGTTTTCCTTTTAAGACAGTGAAGCCAAAAGCATTGTATAAAGCACAAAAGTTAAGATAAATTGATTTTGGGTCTGAGAAATTCAGGGAAAATTATAGTTTGGACATATCCTAATTTAGAGAACATGAATTTTGCAATAGCTTTTCTTTCTCACTCTGACTTTCCTCTAGATCTTCTTTTTCTCACTTAATAAAATACTTCCCCCCATTGATCCTGCTGGGCCAAAACCATGTTTGTATTATACATTATTAAAGTAGTGTCAGACTCAAGATATAGTATGCTTGGGGCTTTGCAGCAGCATTATTTTACTTGGTGTCCCTTAAAAAATACTCAAGGGATTCTAAGGCAGCATTAGCTCCTTTCACAATGTACCACATAACCTGTTTAGTTGTATGGCATTAGGTTACTAAACAAAATCAGAGGTGGTGGTGGTGCTTGCTACATTCTACTTCAGAGTTACATTTTGTAGGCAGGCCTTTTAGTCACCACAGAAAAGGCCTAATATTTGAGAGATGGTATATATTTATTTATATTAAATTTACCAGTGGGGAAGTCACACAGATGGTGGTTAAAAAGGATAGCTTACCGTTTCTCTGTGAGAGTGGGTACCAAACCTAAAAGTTTCTCAATTACTTGTGTATCTACAGCCTCAATGTACTCCTGCTGCAACCTGCTCAAAGGGTAACATATACCACTGTAATTTTTAAATTAAGTCCTATCTCTTCTCAGGATTGAAAGTAAAATATTCTTGTTATGTTTCTGTGTGACAGAAGAGAATAGTTTTCAGCTAGGGAGGAAGATAAGATAAGGGCATATATTTATTGATTAAGATTAAATGGTAAATAACACTGGTATGACACCAGTCTGTGGCATGGTACTGTGTTACCTGTGACAGGACAGAACTGTGAAAGGATTGCCTTTTTGCTTCATTCCATTTGCTGAATGAGCCAGGTGGAGCTCTCCTAGAGAGAAAATAGGTCTCCTCACGAAAACAACCAAATATGTTGAAGCAGAAACCCGATTTCTGCTAACTTTATTCTGCTCTCTAAAGAGAAAGCGAAAGATGGCAAGATAGAGACTGCAATACAAATGAACTGAAGGTCTTCAGTAAGGAGCAGAGGGAGGGTAGGTGGGTAACCTTCAGAGGCAGAAAGGCAGATTTTTCCCAGGAGAAAATGGGCAACAACTTCTGAGTTAGGGGAGAAGCCCTGAAGCAATATTCAGCCAGATCTGTAACACTAAGACTTGCTGAATCAAGTGAAGGCACAGTCCCACCGCAACAACATGTTGTGCAGGTTATTGTGCAGTCCTTTTGTTCCAAGGTTACACTCTAGCAATCCATATTTTTCATCTCAAAAGCTGCTGTGTGCTAGTTGGTGTTCCAGTAGAGAAAATCAAGGGCTTTTTGGTGACTAGTGTAATATTCAATTTTATGAAAATTTCAATACTGTGACTTACTAGAGATACTTCATGTTAGGAAGACTGCTGAAATTCATGGTATATTTATACTCAGTTGGTATGGAAAGGTGCAAAACTTAAAATGGTGCTAAAAATTCATGTTTGAATATCGTCGTCATCCCTGTGCCAAAAAGGGGTGAGCTGAGGAAGAATGGGATATTTCCTGTGAACAAGCTATTCCTTTGAATAGTCGGAGATGTTAGCGCTGATTTCATATCAGATACAGGGAGTTTTCATCTGTCTGCTAATACTGCTACCACTACTGGAAGTCAATATAATCAGTGATTTTTGGACTTGAGATTCCATATCTTCTCACCTGGGAACTCAGCAGAATGAGCCTAATTACTTAGTATTTGCAACAATAGTTGCCCAGTTGGATGTTTTTCACAACTTTATCTCTAGCAGACTGACATAACAGTCAACCTTTCCTTTTCTCTTCACACTGAAAGTTTAGCAACCCCCGTGTTGCCTCCATATCATTACATAAATGAGTTATAAATAGTTTATCAGAATATTAGGCATGATTGCCTGGGGCAAAATTTGTTAAATCACTGGAGGTGTCTAGCATGTGATTTTTTTTTCTGCAGCAGTATATTCTGTTCCGAAATAAAACAATAAATAAAATTAGGTGGGCTTTGTTAGTTGGACTGTTTATCAATTCCCTGCTCAGGACAGATAAACATTTTATTGAGCATATGAGGACTCATTACACCCACACTTAATGAAGAAAAGTCAGATATCTGAAGAAAGAATACAATGTAGCACATTACAGTTAGCACATTTTTCTGAAAGGGAAATAGCTGGATGACTGGTACCTTGTTGTACCCTTCTCTTGCCTCCACTTTCACTTCACACCTTCTTCCCCCAGTCTGATTTACAGTAATACACATTCTGTAATATATTTATAGTAATTGAGACATATAATCCAATGAAAGACTGTGTATTGCTGTATTCTTCCCTGGTGTCATATATGATCTTTGCTGAGGATCACTACAAAGTAGTGTTGAGAAGAGCGGTAGGTAAGCAAATATAAGGCTGTGTTGTGTTTTAACTCTTTTTGCTCCTTTAGGTGTGTTAAATTATAGAAAATCAGAAATTCCAATCCCTCTCTCTTTTCCTGTAACAATCCCCACAGTTCAGAGAAATCTTGAAGACCACTAAGACATCTGTTTAATCAATGACATCATTTAATCTCAGTTTATTTTTCTTGGTTTTTGCACCTCAGCAAGGTATGTCACATTATATTTCCAGTATAATTTCTTTCTTAGCCACGCCTTTTAAAAAATGACATAACATTTTCCAAATCACTTATGAAGTGAAAGTGCAAAAATAATTTCTGCTTTTTTTTTAACTTTAAGCTGACATTTTGTCTGTGTAGGTTTGTTTGTCTGGTTTGGGGAGAGGTTTTTTTTCAGAAATAAAATCCCTTCACCTGAGTACAAAATAAATACTTCCTGTAAAATGAACAAAATGAAAATTGTTATTGATGCACCATTAACAAATGTCTTGTTTAGGCACCAAAAGTGCCTCCTCTAAAAGGTAAGCTCTTGTTCACATTATGTTTATTCATCTGAAGTGTTTATCTTTAAAAATACACATAGGAGCCAAAGGCAAGTTTTAGAACTGTATGTTTTGAAACACTGATCTAAGCATTGTTAATGGAAGTGTTATCTAAATCTTGTAAAAGTAATGAAAATTTCTCCAGGTGTTAGACTGCAGAATCTTCTGTCACTTTGATATCAGGGTTAGCCAACAAAGTGGATTGCCTTGTCCATCAAAATGTAGTAGGATAAAATTTCACTACCCAAGTAAGAGTGACAAGAATACAGGAAAATTGATGTGGAATTTATCAAATTTAAAAATACTAGGTGCTTACCAAAAAACCCACAAAAACCCAACAAAAACCCACAAACCACTAATGAAAAAGAAAAAACCCTAAACCAACCAAACAAGAAAAACAAGAAAAACCTGGTGAAAGATGATGTTAAGTTTGCATTAATTTATTTAACTCAAGAATCATTTTACAATTGGATTACAATGGTGTTATCTAAATGAAAGAATAATGACTTTGTCTAAAAAGACATATTCAAATTTATTTGATTTAATTTCCAGTCACTGCCTAGACTGGGAAGAAAATAACCATATTACTTTCACAGGGAGTCTAAAACAAAGGTGGAAAAAAGTTTGGCTAAAAACAGAGTTGCCTTCAGCTTTGTTCCATAAGGTTAATAATTTTCTTAAGTTTTAAGCTGAGCTATGAGAAAAAGAAAAAATAGTTAGGGTGTACAGTTTTGTTTAGTAGAATGATTTCCTTAAAGGCAACACATTATTTGGCTTGAATTATTGGGTGTAAGAGTGGCCAGATGGAAAATTCAATTTACATTTTATTTTAACTGATGTATCAACTATTCCATTGACAAAGAGAGGTGTTACTTTGGTGAGTGAGAAAAATGTTATTTTCTGCTTATAGTTGCATTAAAATGTTACAGTATGTTAGAAGTTTTCACTCAAAGCCTTTTCATCACTATTGCTGTTTCCCAGACTCCTCCATTTTTAGCTGTTCCTAGAAGTGAGAGCTCTAGAAGGTGTTACTATGGCTGACATTTTGCTGCCATTTCCTCCATCCCTCCCCATATACTGATGAATGCACAGTGTATTAAAAGGGCTGCATATGTTAAGGACTTTTGTCAACCCACTTCAGGGTCTTAATTGGTTTGCTGAGGCAGTACTGATATTTCCTCAGTTTTCTTCAGTGAAACTGACAGCTTAAGAGTACAAGAGTTCAATCCTGGGCTTCCCAAATCTCTCACCCTCCTTAAATCACCCCTTTTTTTCACGAGAACAAGTCAAGTACCCAAAGCCTCTGTCGATCTTGAAAGCTAAAGAGGAACTTTTGCCCTGCGGTTTGAGAAAGATGGAGAAGCAGTAATTGAGCTGTTTTTATTCACTTGAAACCCACCCCCCTAGATTTCCACTCCTTGTTCCTCTTCTGCCTTGCTTACACTTTTCCTAAGACAAAACCCCAACGTATTTATTGGCCACCAACAGGAGCTAACCTTTTCCATGGGCATATGTTTGTGTCATAGATCTGGGACTACAGAACTGTGCTATTGTTTCTTTTTCTAGTTAATATCACAGATTCACAGAATAGTTTGTGTTGGAAGGGACCTTAAAAATTCATCTGGTCCAATTCCTCTGCCATCTTCAAATAGATCAGGTTGCTCAGAGCCACATGCACTCTGACCTTGAATGCTTCTAGGAACTGGGCATTTCTCATTTATTTGGGCAACCTATGCCATTGTTTTATCACCCTCATTGCAAAAATATTTCTTCCTTATATCTAGTCTGAATCAACACTCTCTTAGTTTAAAACCATTATCCTTTGTCCTGTTGCAACAGGCCCTAATAAATAGACAGGCTTTTCTATACAGACATTCCTGGAAGGTCTTGGTGTTCTACCACAAAAAAAGTGATTTTGTAGATGCCACCTGTTCCCTGACCACATTTTGATGGTTGCACCTTGTGACATCTGTTTTCTTTTTGCACAGGTTTCTCTCCAGTCACTATTCTTTAGAACCTTCTAGAGAAACATCCATAGAGCCTGAAATGCTGAAACAGGCGAGTGGATTTACAGCATTTTATTTTGTAGTGAGGCAAAATAGACGGTCAAGATTTAGAAAGCATAACAGTTAGAAAATCAGCCTACTATTTTCAAAGGTATGTCATCTGCTGGTATTGAAAACTTCAGCAATTCCCTCTGTTTCTGGCAAGAAGGCTTGTATATGTTCAGTGACATGGCAACTCTTTGTTCTCCTTCTTTAAAAAATTGGCAAAGAATAAGAATTCTTTTTAAAATAGTAAATGTCGTATGGTCCACAGTTTAATTTTCTCATATTAGAAAACGATTACATTTTCATGAAGTATTTGAACTAGAGACATGTATATGTTTCATGACATACTTGTTTGATTTCCTTTGTTATTTTATTAATTATATTTTTCAAGCACTCCAACTTTTAAATTTTATTTGAAAATTTTATTTTGAGCAGTGTTTTAAAAGCTATTAAAAAAAATCTACTCTGACTGATGGATATTGATAATCCTGGCATGGCTGAACAGAAATTTTGGAAGCACCAGCCA
Source organism: Passer domesticus (assembly GCF_036417665.1). Taxonomy (NCBI): domain Eukaryota; kingdom Metazoa; phylum Chordata; class Aves; order Passeriformes; family Passeridae; genus Passer; species Passer domesticus. The sequence continues at coordinate 107,726,882 of NC_087474.1, read as the reverse complement.
CAAGCTTGGCTATTTTTTATTATTTTTTTCTTTCCACAGCCTGTAAATGAAGCTGCAAGCCTTGAGGAACACATCAAATATAGAGCAGGTTTCTGTGAAAGAGGACCTTTCCAGGGACAACTGAGGTTTAAAAGAGTTCCTGTTCTGAAGCTCTGCCCCATAGGGCTGAAACTACATCTGATTACAGTTACATAAATGCCACAGAGCAGAGAAAAAAGACATTAGAAATAATGTTTTGTATTACTTGCAATTCATTCCATTTCTCCCATTAAGCAAAGAAATCATTATCTTTGGTGATGGCAAAGTCTTTGACATTATTTGAATCTTTCTTATTTCACTCTAAGCACAAGAATGGCATTTGTTGAAGAGCTGTGTGAAAGAAATAAGAAACAGATATAAGAAATGTTCAAGTTTTAATTAAGATTAGCTGTGGACAGCTGGATTAATAATTTGCTTTATTTTCACCTCAATATCAGAAATCTTTTATCAAATCCCTTGATTCAATAAAATGTAGTTTACCATGCAGAGAAAATTCTATGTTTTCCTATGTTTCCATAGCTAATCTTTTATTATCCTATAGACAGCTTTTACAGCCCAGAACATTAATTTTTATCTACTGAGGAAGTTTTAAATGGCCATCAATATTGGGCATTCTCCCTCCCTCCCTTTTCCTCCTCATAGTCAGAAAACACAGTAAGCAGCTAGACTATGTCTAAACAGCCCCAAAAAAATTCAGTTACATTTCCTCAAGCTGCATACTTTGGTGCAGCTCAAAATGTTAGATTAATATGACAATTCTGTAATTTTCGTTTGAATTTTAAAAAATTTTGGACACTTTTCTCTGGCTCCTCATACACACCTCCAAAATGCTTTCAGCTAATTTTTCTTCTAATTCATATTCTTATTTTAGAGCATTTGTGATTTCCACTCCACATGTTTTAATGAGTTATTCTGTTGAAAAATCAAGATGTTACAAGTGACAAACGAGGGTGCCAGTGTACTGTTATACAACAGCAAAGACAGTGCTCTTGCAGGCTACCTATCTCCTTCCACTGCTAAGAATATTTGTAACCCAGGAAGCTTATTGGAATATTGCTGTATTTTCCAGGCCCAAAGACTGAGAGACTAAACCTCTTTCTAAGAAGAGTCACAGTATCTTGCAATTGGTACCATATGGTTCAATTGACTGAACGAAAGAATTTAATTCCTACAAAGAAGGGGGCAGACTCTGAGCTAACTATAATAATTTCAGTTATAAAAATAAAGAGGTGGTTTAATGATCAGTCACATTAAATCCCAACAAACAAAACTGTTCAGAATGAGGAAATGAAGAACCAAAATGAAAACATTGTTCTGTTACCAGGAATAGCAGAACTGCTATAAACAACTGTCTAAGATATCTCATCCTGGTGCATGTATTTCTGGTCTTTATCTTCTTTTCACTCCCTCACATTAAAAAAAAAAAAAAAAGGTATTGGTGAAAGAAAGAGGAAAACACATAAACAAAATAGGAATTTTCCAAGTTTTGAATTACCTTCCATATGTATGACCAATTAGATTTTTCTTCTCCTCATTGCAACATCAATCATTGCTTTAAAAAATGTTACACTGTTATATGGGAATTATTTACTTGTCTTCTCTGTTTATGTGGTATCCGTTCTTTGTATATAATTTAGTAAATTGGAAGAGCAGGAATTACTAAACATATGGATCAATGTCTTGATTAGGATGCCAAATCATTAAGACTGTTTAGAGATTTGTGATAATAATGGTAAAATCCATTAATTTCTACCCTAGAGATTACCAGAACATGCATGAAATTAGAAGTTTAAGATCATAAAGATTATTTTGTTTTACGAGAACATAATATTTGAGAGAGCAGTTCCTTATTCAGTGTCCTAAAGCTGCCTGTTTGCATCTAGGATAATTTAGGAATCAGCAGGTTAGGGCATCATCAGTTTTGTTGCTGACCTACCCAGTCTTCTCTTTACAAGCTTTTCAAACTACACTCTGGCTGGTATGACCATTTTACCATACAGTACTCTCATAAGAGCATATCACTGTCTTTTCTTTCATATCCTGTCAAGATACTTAACCAGTGACTGAACGGAACCAAATGTGAAATTGTCACTTTTAAAGTCATCTCAAAGTTGACATAACTGTACTGGTCAAATCTGTGACAGTACATTTTTCCCCCAGAATTCACTGGCATCCTTGTCATCCTGATGTCAACACCTCATCTCTGCTCCTGACAGTTATGTCCCCCCTCCATTCACTAGTAAATTAAATAGTAATCTAAGCTATGTTTAATAATGAAATAAATAAGGTTTAATAGTGTATTGGTTTTGCATGGCCTGGTTTTTGGAAGCAGGGGGGGCACAAAGATAGCTCCTGTGGGAAGCTGCTGGAAGCTTCCCTCTCTGTTCAGCTCAGCCAATGGCTGATGGCTCTGATGATGCTGCTGGTGAAAACCGGGCCAGTGAGACATGGCCTCTGTGATGACATATTTAAGAAGAAAATAAAAACAAAGACACAGGTTTTTGCTTCTAGCCAGAGAGGAGGAGGAGGTGAGAACATGTGAGGGAAAACAACATGGTAACACCAAGGTCAGTGGAGAAGGAGGGGCAGGAGCTGCTGCAGGCACCAGAGCCGAGATTCCTCTGCAGGCCATGGTGAGACCAAGGTGAAGCAGCTGTGCCCCTCCAGCCATGGGGATCCCTGGGGGATGCAGAGATCCCACAGCTCATGGGGGAGGTGGCCATGCTGGAGGAGGTGGATGCCTGGAGGAGGCTGTGATCCAGTGGAAGGGAGAGGGCTCCTGCTTCCAAGCTGGAGCAGTCTGTCCTTGGAGGAGTGCACCCCATGGAAAAACAGACCCATGTCACAGCAGTTTTAGGAGAATTGCTTGCCTGTGGGAGGCACTCACGCTGTAATCGGTGTGCTAACACTGCTGCTCATGAGAGTGGACTCACACCTGGGAAGTTCATGGAGCACTGTCTGCTGTGGGACATGTCCTTTCCCATGGTGCAGCAGGGAAAGGACTCCTCTACCAGAGTAGGGGAAGAAAATCTCGGTGATGAACTGACCAAACTCCCACTCCCTGTCTCCCTGTGCTGTCAGTGGGAAGGAGAGAGGGGCTGGGGGGGAAAAGGTGTCTTAAAGGCTTATTTTACTTCTCATTATCCTTGTCTGATTCTGGTAGTAAAAATTTCATTTTGCAACCTTGAGACTGTTTTCCCTTTAAATATTTTTTCCTGCTTCTTACCTCAACTCAGGAACCCTTTGTTAACTTTTTCCCTTTTCCCTCTGCCCAGATCTGGCAGGGGAGGGTGAGTGAGCAGCTCTCATGGGTGCCTGGCTTTGGGCCAGTGTCAAGACATGACACATATGATGGGTTTGAGGATTCCTGCTTGATAATCCTTCACAGCTTTTGGCTATTTAAATAATCTCTTCCATTAGGACTAGCCCCCTGTACTTATGCTCTGTTATTTCTCCAGCATTCAGCAGAATACATTTAGAAGGCAGAGTGGTTATACACATCTTACAACATGCATGCATTCTTAGACTGGTCCCACTGCAGCTGCCCTTTCTCCAAAACAGGAAATACACATTTTTGCCATGAAAATAAATTATGTTGCCATCTCTCTTGGTTTGAGGCTGAAAAGCAGCTGCAGGATGAACAGCACCTACAGGACAAGGGACATGGCTGGATAACAGGCAACTAGAAAACAATTGACTGGTTTATAGCTATGTGATTTAAATATTTATTAAAGGCTTTTCTTAAGCATTTCCATAATTTTAAAGGGTTTCTATTTGAGCCCCAGAAGATACAGCTGGTTTTGCCAGACAGCACAGACAAAAAATGTGCACACACGTGGGCATGTGCTATTGAATTTAACTTTTCCATAGGAATATTCTCTCCAATTCTACTACTCTTAAACAGCTGTCAAAAGTAAACATTACTGGACTGTCACAGCTTTCAGAATTTATTTGTCTTTCACATTCTAAGAAAATGAATAAGACTTCTAAGGAACATGATGATATTTTCAAGCTTTTTAAAAAATCAGACTTCACCCTAATTTATTCAACTATATAATAGGACAGAAAAAAAATAACTTGCCTCATAATTTTTCTTTAGAACAGCTAGCTTAACATACACTAGATTTAAGGATAGTATGATCTTTATTACTTTTTAAATGGAACTTCTCAGAGTTATTTGTCTTTGAAACAAATCAAGAAGAGGACCATATGTACCACTGCAGACTATCTCAAAATACAGCTTCATTTCAGTCGAGAGGGGATAAAGAGAACCATTTATTTTCATAATGGCTCTATTAGGGCAGACCATGCCTCTGCCTAGAAATGCCCTGTTAGCAAAGCTGTCATCCAACAATGATCTCTGGGAAGGTGAATGAATATAGCACAGACTGTTCCTGCATTCATTTTAGAATAGTCAATAACTTCCCCCATGTCTCTACTATTTCACAAAGCATCATAATTTCTTAAGGTTTATTTTTTGTTTAGTAATAATGCCCTCTCGTGGACCACAATTCGATCCACAGTGAAAACTTGCCTAAGCAGAGAATTACACACTAGAGAAATATTTACAAGATCGATTGTAATTTCTGCTTTAAGCAGACTACAGAGTCATTTCTCAGACTACTGTGTGAATTTGATATACAGAATTTCTTCTCCCACTGCCCCTGGTCATATTCCTGGGTCATATATGACTGTTCAAGTCACTAATGGTATAAGATCAAGGAGACCCAGTTTTAGAAGTAAATTCTTTGTAGGGCACTTGGGAACAGGAAGTGCTAAGAATAATAAGCTGGACACCTACTATGAAGAGGTGTTACTTGGGAATGCTTAAAACCTAAGGAGCTTCTAGAGAGGATAATCTTTAAATAAGAAACCATGCCTCATTGAAGTCAGCATGTCTTTTGAGTTAGAGACCACATTTTGCATGTCCTGGTTCACTACCAGAAAATAAATTTAGGATGGACCTTTCATTTTTAAGATAAAATAGAAAACAAAAACAAAAAAACCAAAAAAAGACCAAACAAACAAAAAAACCCCCCAAAAACCCCCAAAGCAACAACAACACCACCACCAACAACAAAACAACTACAAAAAAACCCCCAACAACCAAAAAAAAAAACAACCAAAAAACCAACACAAAACAAAAAGAAGACCACCACTTGGAAATAGGATTACAGAGGTTTTAAATTATTGCACTATCTTAAATACAATTCTCAATTCCCATTAGAATAATTGGTCATGTGTGTTTCAAATAGAATGCATATACAGATTTGTTTTCACAAGACAAGGAGGAGAAAAAATTGATTTAATTTGGAAATCATCCCAGATGGAAGATATGGAAATTTTGTTTTCAAGGCACAACAGAAATACTACCATTGTATTTTGAAATAAAAAAGAAAAATGTGAATCAAAGCCAATCATAATGATTAATTTGACATTGATCAGGGTGAATGCAGGAGAATATGATATGCTAAATTATGATGAGACACAGATCATTGACTTCAAAGTGTCAATAGAAAAGTTTGAAGAAAAAAACTGCTGGGATTTATGATGAGATATAAATGTTGGTTTACAGTGTGGTATTAAGGAGCTAGTGATTTTGAAGTTGTGAGCTGAAATATTCTTTTTAAATTCTGTTATCAGTAAAAGTTGATAAAGTTTATTAGGCGCTACATTGGAGATTAAACTGTTGTTTTATTAGTGCAAAAATATCTATATTGTGATACAGTTCAGAAATCTTGTGCTTTTTTGTTATCTTTGCAGGTATAACTCCACATTTAGATATTGTTTATGTAAGAAACTGAAGAAAAAATTTAGGTTTATGATAAACACACTGTGCAATTAAGGTGCTGAGAATTGAAACTAATTACAAAAATGTCCTGTAGAATGGTGGATTTTAAATTAATTGCTTAATCTTAGGCCTATGATATGGCTCTAGGATTTGTTAAAAAAAAGGGGGGAAGCTTGAAGTAGTTGAAGCAGCACTAGGGAAAATACTCATCCATACACTATTGCTAAGTGCACTGTACTATTATGATTTGGGTTTTCTCATCATGAAGCCTGAACTGATGTAGGAGGAATTTAAAGTCATGGCTTTGAAGGGCATTGGGTCAAACCCAACATCACTATCCATGGTCTTTTCCATGGTCTTTTTTGCTACGGCATCAAGATATTATTCCTCACATCCTCAGTTCTTCCCTCAAGATTACAAAATAAACACCACATTCACCATCCTCTCCTATCTCAAAGAGCTGACAATAAAGATTCCAGATCAGATGATAGGTGAGATTCTAGTTCTTGGTGTAATAAACAATTATAGCTGTTGAGGGTTATAAAAATCTCTGTTTTGGAACTCTGTAAGTTCTGGAAACAACAAAAAACCCCAATCCATAGGCACTAACAACTTCCAAATTTTTCAGAAGATTGCCTTTCTCTGATTATAATCAGTGTTTTGTCTCTTTGGTTATGCTAGTGTTATTTATTAGACATCACCACCCATTACACTTAACTCTGTGTCAGGAGTAAAAATTCTCCTCCTCCCTTTTTGCTCTTTGTGGCACATTTTCTTGGGTGAGACATCCATCTACTTATTCTTGCTACTAGCACACTTGGAAGAAAGTACAAAAGAGGAATAAATGCATGGATGTAATTACCAGCTCCTGATTAAGCACTGACAAGAGTAATCCTGGCGTGTACTTGGGTTTGTCACTTTCAGGTGACATTAGGTAAAAAACTTCAAATTGCTCTTTTAGGGATAGAAGGCAGCAAAGCCTTTTTTGTGCATCTGCCCTGAAGACAGACACTTGAGCTGACACTGTGGCAGATTGTAAGTGGGCATAAGATATTCTTCCACCAGACAAAGTGACATTAATATTGTGCCTTGCCATGAGTTATCATGGCCACAAGCCATTAGTTCCAATTATAATAATGATTTTCTCTTTCAGGGTGCAATGCCAGACTTTGTATCAGGTCAGTGATTAATGCATATTCCTTTTGTGCCTTTAATGGTGAAATATAAACAGGGTAGGCTAATCATCTATCTTCTTTAGAACTGACAGTTTTAAGTAGGACAAGCACACACTGGATGCAGATGTTCACCTAGGTATAGTGACTGTTTACTGAACACAATCATTTGTCTCCAATTCAACCTGGGGCTTAAAGTCAGAAGTTCCAAGGGTTGCCAGTTTCTGGCTGATTATCTACAAAGCAAAGTATTGGTGGTTTTTTTTTTTTTTGTGGTTTTGTTGGTTTTTTTGGTTTTTTTTTTTTTTGTAAAAATAGGATACCTTTTTTTTTTCCCTCTATGATTTTCTAAGTAGAAATTTTCTCTTTGTCTTTTTTTTCCTATTTGATTTCACTGGAGAGATCTTCAGTGGATTTTACAACAATTTATTCAAAACTTTTAATCTAGAAGAACTGAAACACAGTGTCATGCTATCACAGTTCTAACTGGCTATTGCATGATGACTGTGCCATGGTGTCTATACTTATTTTTGTTCAAGGCATACACACGATAATAAGATTTACACAGCTCTAAAAAAAGAGGGTTAAACAATCTGCCTAATGTTTGCTGTGGGCTACAAGCACAGAAACAATTATTAAATATTAGTATTAGTTTGAAAGTGACAGATACAGTATGTTTATAAATGCCACAACACACAGAGATGATTCATAATAACTAGAAGTCATACAGCTCACAATGTAGGCTTCAAATAATCACTTGTACCTACACATCTGAATGTCATGCAAAATAAACTAATGAGGCTAGATTTTTTTAAGGTATTATGTTCTTGGAGAATTTCAGCCTTATGTTTGGAATTTTCTTGGTGTTCATGTCTGCAGTTAGCTGCCAAGGGCCACAGGGCCTAGTGGCCCAGGAAGCTGCTCTAGCAATTGCATAATTGTATTGTTTGCTGTGCTTTGTACGTACACATATTGCCCTGGAAATCTTCTTAAGTGTAAGGGAAGTGCAGAGCAAATAAATAAGTAGAACTTGTTGGTTTTGGAGACAGTAATACAGCTATGTTAGGCAGTCCATCACTTCAACTGATCAGTAACCAAAGTCCTCTGAGAAGAATGCACTCTTGGAAGCTGTCATTTCTCAAGGGGTGTTTGTCTTCTAGGTCAGATGTATTGAATACTTTGGTCTGAGCATGGTTTTGGGATGCTTGGAACTTGCTTTCCCACTTTAAAGATTGATCACCTAAACTGGAAAGCAAACATCACAGCAGCCTTGCTTTACAGGGTTTAATATCCAGTCATGTCCCTCCTTTTCACTGAATTGTGATAGATTTATCCAGATGCACTTCTACTCTTATGTCACCACACCTTCCTCCTTGTAGCAATGTAAGGCTTCTAACTTAGCTTTGGCATTTTCCTAAGTGGCTAGAGAAAATGCGTCCAAATTTGCTACCATGAAATAGTGCAGAAAATAAGAACTGCTTCTAGATCAGACATTGAGAAATGATTACAAGGCACCACCCTCAATAAAAAACCAGGTGTATTTGTACCCTGTCTAGCAACTGAAACCAGGACTTATTTAATTTGTAGTTCCAGAAGCAGACATTTCACCCACATTATCCAAGTATTCACACTATACAAAGACAGTAATTTCATAGGAAAAGGTGGTAGATACTAGATCAATTATGCCAGAAATCATGAGCTTTCACTGCTAGGGCAGGTCAAAATTGTTAAACCTTTTCAGGTGGAAAAAGCTGTTATTTTTTTTGGAAGCAGGGAAAGATTTGTCAAAATTCACCTAGTAGGGTGAATTATTTAGGTAAGGGATTTCTCCCCCCTTAAGAATCCAAGAAAATAATCTAACACCTAGGTATTTGCTCCATCTATTCTCTTGGCAGATTAAAAGAGGAGAAGGAGAAAGCAGAGCATTATCAAAGTCCTCAAGACAGATTTCTGGAGAGAGAAAAATTACCTGAAACTATACCACAGTTGCTCCCAAAGAGGCTGTTACGACCTCTCCCACTTTAAGTCATATTACTTGTTATCACAGAAATGAGAGACAGATGATCAATTTGTAGTATGCAGAGGAGCTCCCGAAATTTTCTTGTCATGAGGAAATTTCTCATTTGCTAAGACCATTGCAGTAACATGCAATGTATTCAGGATGTAGATCAAATTGTGGTTTTAAAACTGCTGTTTGTTGATGAAATATTAAATTACTTGCAGTCTTTCAAAGTAAGGGATGGGAAGAAGGGAAACTAAATACCCAATATTATGAGTTACTTGATTTGTGCCATAACAAGCAATAAAGCCCAGAGACTTCTGTTCATGTTTACATCACTCCTCCCAGTACCTACCATGTCTTCATGGATATTTGGCAATGTTTAAGTGTTTGAGAGCAAAGTTGTCACACCACGAGTACTAATAGTATCTGGAGCTCCCATGCAGCCTGGAAAGAAGATTTGTATATATACCAATGTTGTTTGTAAACTTGCAGTCCTCAAAAGAGAATGTTTGTTCCACTTAGAAACATTCAAGTACCAGGAAAGATAGCAGTTGTATCTGCCAGACCTCCAGCTATATTGGTTTTGTCAGGTGAAAGCACTTTCTCTCCAAATTAACTTAAAATCTGAATACGGAAGAGCCTTTGTTTTTTGCTGCCATGCAATTTTCCCCCTCCCACTTCAAAATGACAGAATAAAAAAAATTGGGTTCTGTCCAAGCCTACAATGAGAAAAAAAATGCAGTTCTGCTTTCAGTGTTTTCTAGGTCAGAGTATTTTCTTTAGTCTACTTCCAGGACTGTTTCATGTTCTAGGTTTGTTTTCATCACTCCAAAAGACCTTTCTTTCCCTGAGACAGGTTGTTTGCAGCCTTAGTCACTTTGGCACTTGAAGTCTCCACTAGACTGCATCTCTAGATGCCTGAGAATCACTTTGCTTTTCATTTCACTTCTCCTACAATGATTTGTGTGTCCTTTTTACACCTCAGAAATTGGTTTGAAACCAGTCCTTAGCTCCAACTCATCATTACCTATACAAGATGATGCTTCAGAAGAAACTGCTACCTCTTTGCAAAATTGGATGTTATTTCATTCAATGCCAATGACAAACACAGAAGTACTCAGTCAAATTCTCTCATCAAAATCCAGGAGTTGCTATGAAGAAAACACTCTTGTGATATTGAATACAGGATTCTTAATAAAAGAGTTCATTATTCAGGTATTCAAGTTTGGCAGGATACCATCACCAGTGACTTGGAATTCTCTCATCACATGTTTTTGGTACCATAATGGCATGGGAATGGCAGGGAGACAGGGGAGGGACCAGTAGGAAAGGAGCTGCCTATTCTTACTGAGTAGATCATAGTTTGGCCCTTCCAGCAATCCCTGTGACTCTCCTGAATGCTTACAGTCCACCAACTGACAAATACCAAAAAGCTGAAGTGCTGGGGCTCTGCAAGGGCCACAGCCTCTCTGTTCAGCTCCAGGTTAGCATAGCTTAGAGAGGGTTTGTAAAAAAGAAGGATCAAACACAGCAAGGACTGTGCTCACTGTAGCCTGCTGCCTGAGCTGAGGACATTTCCTCCCCTTGTCCTTCCTCACAGATCTCCTTTGGAGAGGGCCTGGGCAAATCAGCTACTGATGTCACAGTTATCTACTTAACAAGGATGTACTTTTCACAAGCTAACCATCTTTGCAGAAGATCCCCAGTGTTCATCTAGAAGGATCATCTTCATCCACTCCCAATGTGATCATGCTTTAGTGGTATTGAGTTGCTTCCTCATAGGTCTGAAATTGGCTGTACAACTCTGTGAAAGAACTTTTGTTCTGAAAAGCAGTGAAAGAATGCTAAAACCTCTATGTTTATGCTTTAAGCACCCCATTGTTTTTAGAAGAAATGGGAAGCTGAAGTAATTAAAAGAAAAAAAACAACCAGCATTTGAGCATTTGAGTACTCTAAATAGTTTTCTGATGTTGTCAAAATGATTGTCAAAGCCACCAGTATCAAGACAATTTGCTGCTGTGCATATGTCCATGCTACATAGAATCTATCATAAACATATTGCATGTAACTAATGAAGACCTTCTTGAACAACTTCTTGTCTGGTAATAAAGAATGCTTGTATTTAAAGCATGGGGAACTTTAAAGCATCTTTTATGGTCATGTTGCAAAAAAATTACTAGAAAAATAGTGAAGTTTTGGTAATGAGTGTGAGTTTGGAGCATTTGTTAAAGATTGCCTCTCTATACTTAAGAAAAGTTATTAGAATTTATATTTTTCATTATGTGGGACCTGCATTCCTAAAAATTCCTCATAAATGCTAAAAAAAGATATAAGAATTTTGAAATTTTTTTTCTGAATATCAAAGCTATATGTTAACAGCAAGCTACTTATGCTGAATTACATTGTGTAGTAGTTTTAGCATTGTCCTCTCTGTATATCTGTTACAGATGAAAGTAATAAAATCCAAGAATCTTAAATGCTACAGATAAATGAAAACACTTTGTACTTGTGGCAGCTTTCTTGTTAGGCTCAAATGTATTTTAAGATTGGGTTGGAGTCATTGTCTTTAATTTGCAGTGAGGGAAAGAAAGTTACAGTTTTGTGTTTCTTTCTGATACTTTCTGGATCTCTGTAGGTACATGGATCACGGTCAAGATATTGCTACCTAAAGGCTGTCTGAGGTTCTCCTAATCCCCCTGCTTCTCTGTGGTACCAACCTGTTCTACTCTTCAGTCTTAGACAAGCAGTCATAGTCTACTGCTAACATTAGCAAAATTGCCAGGTAGGTCAGTTGGCACAAAATCTAGAGCCTAGAAGGCTTCCTTTCCACTCTGGGATGTGCCTTGGGCTGGAGCTTGTGCTTCCTTTAGCAGTGCAGATGTTTCAGGCTCATGCTAAAAGAAGGCCAAGATCAAGCCAGGGCCAGCTAGTGTGAGTTTACAAGTGAGCTTTTTCTCACATGTGAACCTGCTCTCTGTGTTGCTACACAGACAGGAGTTTAGCAGGTCTCTAGACATAGAATATGGTACTGGCACATGTAAACCATATTAACTGTTTATGTAAAATATTTTTCATGTACAAGTAAAAGGACAACCTAAACCTCTAATAAAATCACAGCTTAAAACCAATGTTTGTCTCTTTTTAAAAAAATATTATCTGTTCCTGCAACAGCGTCCCTATTACAATCATTAGTGTTTTCAGGGCCAAACTTTATTTACAGTGTGAAGGCTCATGGAGTGGTCCATCTGGCTGCTGGCTGGGAAGAGAACCTTTCATGCCAAAATGCACCTCTGAGAGAAAGCACACGGGATGTGTAATGGGGCTTAAGCTAGAAATGTCAAAACATTTTGCATATCCTCATATTTGCAGCATCAATCATGACAAAATCTGGATCTCTCTCAGTTTTAAATATTTAAAAATTGCATCATGTAACTGCTTATGAGTTCTGTCTTATTTTTTGCTACTTAGCAAGAAATTTCACAGCATCAAGACACTCAGGCCTCTGCACAAAAGCCTATTGATTTCTGAATGAAGAGACCTTTTGAGGGAAAACATACTTAAACCTCTGAAACTGCAATTGAAGTCTCTGTAATATTTGCAATTCCAGGACTTTTTATGGGGTTGTCACCAGACACGCTGATGTAATGGAATATATAAGTAACTGGAGAGATGGCATTTGCTTGGTCTACCAAGCCAAATATCAGTGGTGAAATCTCTCATGCATCTACAGTCCTGAAATCCAAAAAGCAGCTCTATTGCACATGAGGTCACAAACCTTGTCTTGGTAATTGATCTGAATTTGGGCTTGGAGGTTTGTTCATCCCCTGTAGATATTTCCTGGAGGTGTTCTCTATCCCGACTTGTGGCATGACACAAAAAAGAATGAGCAAAGAAAAATTTGTCTGTGAGCAGTGGAACCTCCAGACCTTGCCTGTTATATTAATATTGAAAGCAAAACTTATGCTATGTACCTGACCCAGAGCAATGTTAGCGGAGAAGGAAAGAAAATTAATAGTTTAAATGAGCAAAAAGTCCCAGAGCTCTCAGCATTTATAGGAAGTAAGGGAGGGGAGAACCCAGAAAACACCTGAAGGGTAAGAATTTCTAGACTATGCCTAATAACAACTCAGCCAGCATGGCCAATGTTAATGATCTGTGTGCGAGGGCCCAAAGGTTGCCAGATCTGAACGGTGCTTCCTTCTCACAGAAGTGACAAGCAGGAAATATTCCATTACTGCTCCAGCCAGATCTGTAATGACTTCTCTGCCTTTTTCCCTGCTGTAGGTAAAGGCTTACCCATGCAATTTCTGTCTTTTGTCTTCACAGAGTTGAGGATAAATTATTTCAACCTCTTTGCAGGGGGCATTTGAAACCAAAGTTATTTTTAGGTGGAAATAAATTCTTTCATGTAAGATGCGGGAGTTGTTGCTCCTCAGGCAGCTGAGAGAATATGAAAGGCACTTGAAGTCTTTTTAAAAGCTGGGTTCTGATGTTTAGCTTGAGATCAAAGAGGGAATGGGAAAAGGAGGGGAAGCCGAGTTTCTAGTAAGCTATCGGTATATACAGCCTTGTATATGCGTCCTTTGAAGGACTTGCCATTACATTTCTGATCTTTGAACTCTTTTTCTTATTTTATGAAGGTGAACTGAATTTCTTTTCAGTTATCTCATTGTGAAACTAATGACTATGCCTTAGATGCCTTGAGAAGATTTCATGAATCTAAAAAAAGAACACAGTATCAGTAACTTGGTTATTTTACTCCCACTTTTTTTTGTAGGAAAAATGCCAATGTAGTTTTAAAAGATTAACATCTAAAAATATTCTTTACCAGGTTTTTGAAAGCACAGTTCAGGATTTTGATGTCATACTATAATACTTTAAGCTCAGTGCTGTTACTTTAGTATATTTATTTTGTTTGCAGTAAACCTATTCTCCTTTCAAGCTGTTTTATTTTTTGAGAGTGGAACATTTGAAATTTAAAATTCATCTTGTTGCTGCTTTTACAAATACTTGCAAAGCCACTGCTGACTTGTGTGAAGAATAATAATCAAGATAAATGAGGTACTAATAGCATTTGCAACTAATGCAGATGCCAGCCAAGTGTCCCCAGCAGAATGACAAAACTTTCTTGTTGTTTTTGATCTAATGCTAGGTATACCACTTACTTTCTGACACTTTGAGGAAAAGCACAGCTAATGGTGTGTAGCTGAGGGGCAGTGCTGTCTATTTATCAGCGTATGTAGTAGAGAGATTGGTTGTGGAGCTCAGAAGCAAGCTGTATTGATCTCAGCTACACTACACTCTTATTGTTTCTTACACTTACCCAACCTGATACTATTCACAGAAGCCAGGAATCAATTAGGGTTTATGGCTTCTGCAGTGGAAAATATATAATATAAAAGCTATAATTTCCAATATTGTGTGGGATGCAAAAATTTCGGGTTTTGACATGAAATGGAACCCACATAAATAAGAAGCAATTTCTTTTAATATTTTCATATAGTAGTAACAGCCTCCATTAATGCAAATTTTGCCTTTGTAGCTCTTTAAGACCTTTACTGAGAAGGAGAAGGAAGGTAATTCCCATTATTTACAGCTTGTGAAATTGATGCAAGAGACAGAAGAGATGCCTTGCTCCAGGGAAGTGGTGGTTGAAGTAAGAAGAGTGGAAGCATACTTGCAAGAGTGGTTTGAGTGCTTATAAATATTGATGCAGTAGTGTCTTACATTGTGATGATTTCTGAGCTTCACAAATTCATGAACTTCTTGTTATGTTACTACATGGTTTTGTCAATAGAGAATGATAGCTTTTAATACAAAATTTCAGCACATTTGCAAGCATATGGTAGAACCCCTGGAGAGGTGCTGATTTGGATCAAATGAATGATAGAGACAGAGATGATAACATGGGGGATTGTTTTTTACTCTGTTTGTTTAGAGTTATTTGTTTCTTTCTGGGACAAAGATGGACTGTTTATTTATTTACAACCTCCCCTGTTGCTTTGTTGTGTGTCTATGTCCCACATCACAGGAATGGAATTAGAGCAAAATGTTCAACCCACTGACAAATCAAGTGTTCCAAGTAGGTTCTGTTGTCACTGTCACTCAAGAAACCTCAATGAAGATAGGTGCAAAGCTGCAACAGAAAGCAGAGAAAAATGGCCCTAAGCTCAGCACTGACTGCAGCACAAGCAAACTGCTTATTACAAGCAGAGAACATCACTTAAGTGCCTGGGAAATACTGGTCCACCACCCAGCTGTGCAGATTTCTGTGGGATCTTCCGATGTGTCCTTGAGAAAGGAAGCAGGGGAAACTCCAATGATCTTTGGAAAAGTACACACCCAGGTCTCTCCATGTTAATGTGTCTCTTGTTTGCCAGGTTATGCTTCCCTGGGGAAGGAACTGGCTAGTGAAACCCTGTGGGAATATTCCTGGAATCTCTGTATATATTGAGGATGTGATGGGGGCACCTTGGCTTCATATGGTTACATTCTTCAAAGGTTTCATAGCAGTCTGTGGTAGCTATGGCAACAATAATCACCTTAACACAGAAGAAAGCAAGCAGTTCAAAGGCACAGCCACTGGAAATTGAACCCATTATCATAGAGGTACCTGCTGACACTGCAGATGCTCATTGGAAGACAATAGAAGTCAGTACTGATACAGGTGGATTAATTGTGGGAAAAGGACAATTGCACCTTCACCTCACCCATCCTCACAAATTCCTGCCTATTTTTGCAATAGTCTGGGATCTGGCAGCCTGGCACATATCTGTGAAAGAAAACAAAGCCTAAAACCTACTTATTTCTCTAAGATCTCATTTCTACTGCACATTGTGTCCCAGTGGTCCAGAACTGTCAGACAGGACCATTGCCATGGCAGGTCTAACAGATCTGGTGATAGCTGACTGAGAGGAAGAAGAGGGGATGCCCTCAGTCCCTACCAGTTCAGAATAATGAAAACAGTAAATCCCTACAATTATTTATTTCCTCCTATTTCCTCCTCTTGTTCCCTTGTGGTGCTCCCAGGCTGCCAGAGCTCCTTTGGTCCTTACATCAGGAGGTGACCATGCAAACTCATGAATCTAGAAAGAGGCAGAACAACCTTGCTGGGCAGAACCCACCCTGCACAGGCACCTCAGGCAGTGGCAATCACAGGTTTTGCAATCTGCTTAAGGGTTGTTTTTTTTTTCCCACCAGTTTTTTATCTTGTAGTTCTCTCACTAGGTTTGCTGATGTGAATTATCTCCAGGTGAACATACTGAATGCTTTCCATCATGGCTGGATCTTTCCCTAACCCTTTGCCCCAAACCTACTCAGATAAAGTGTGATTCCCCAACTTATAACTCTCATGAAAGGAAAAGCTACTGTAAACTCTGATGACATTGATTTCTGCCTTCTCCAATTTTCTATCTGCTCTGTACTGAGATTATTTTGTTTATAGCATTCAAAACAAGTACCAGCAGATATAGGGCAGCTAGCAAGCAGACAGAGTACGCAATTATTTTGTAGTTTATTTCACTAAGTAAATGTATATTTTTCCTCCTGGTTATTTTGACAAAGATTGCATACAGTACATGCAAGAAACATTATAATGCAAAATATCCCCCAAACTGCTGCTGGTAAATGGTAGTGTCTATTTTCAAACATGAGCATGGTTAATTGGAGATAGGCAGCATCACCAAGTAATTACGTACCTTAAGTAATCTCTCTTTGAATTACAATCAAAAACAAAGGATGAAATTATCCTATAAGTGAGAACATGCATTATTATTAGAACAGCAGTGGCCCAAAGAGTAATTGCTGGGCATTAAGTCTTCTCTGAGAAGCACAGCAAAGACTGCATTTGTCTTGGTGTCATTGCCATACAATTTTTAATTGCAGCAATTTTAGTTTTCCTCCTGTTTTCCACCTTTCACTTCTTTTGGACTTGTTCTCTCAATGTTCCAGGAATGTGGGTGTTAGTGTGGTTAGGTCAAGTTTTTCACAAGAACTTCCCCTTAAAATGAATTTTGGGAATGGACAAGCTGATTCCCACTTTGCTCTGCTTATTTCAGTCCAGTGGGATGCCGTCCACAGAGCATATGCTTCTTCAAGTAGATTACAAAATAGCTGAGCTACAAACTATGGCTTAAAGAGAGGTCAAAAAAGAGCTTCTGTGAAATGTTCTCTAAAATGTTCTCTCCAAAGTATATTTTATATGGCTTTGTAATTTCCCACTTGCTGCTTGAACTAATGGAGAGCTACATCCATGTGAAATTAACTCACAAACTTTCCTTTAGCATCTTTAGATGCCACTGAAAGGGTTGAAGGTTAATTTGGGTATTTATCTTGGCTTGTTCTATTGCTCACCTTCCTTCAGTCCCTTTTCTGCCAAAGCTTATTAAGTTCACAACTGGATTTATCCACATAATCATATCTGCTCTCAGGAAAATAAAGTGGGTCTGAGGCCAGCACTCAATTTTGTTCAGAGGATAATGGGAGGTTTTCTAATTTTTTTAAGAAGACACACAACATCAAAGAGCAAAGAAAGCAAACATGCAGTGTCTTATTTTTCATTTTTCAAGAAAACAGTGCAGTTCAGACGGTATTTAGGTTTTCCCCCCTCTCATATTGAAAGTATCAGCTTTGGTTTTAATTGCTGATTTCTCTGTAGTACCTGTAACATATCAAATTAAGGCTTTGAAGGAAGGAGTCTAATGTCATCTTTGCAACTCATATACTGAACTGATCAAAAGCTCTTCAGTTTTTTCACTTAAACTGATTTAAGCTCATTTAAAAGTTGTGTGCAAAAATGTTGGGAATTTAGCTAACAGGGCAGATAACTTCACAAAATGGTCAAAAAATACATTGTAATATCTATAGAAAGCACAAATTTTACATGACTGTTTTTAGACACTTAGTGGATAAAAAGAAGATCCCATCCTGTCATCCTGATGTCCTCCTTCACTTATTTCTTCACACTATTTCTGTTTTCTAGACTGGTGGCTCACTAGGTTTTCTTTCTGCACTTTAGTACATCCTTTTCTGAAGAGACATTGCATGAGCTCTGAGTTGTTGTCCTGTTTCATCTTCAAAAATAGGTATCTGGATCTACTGGTAAAAAAAATACAAATACAAACACAAACAGAATGAAATAAACTCTCCCAGTTTCAGGACATGCAAAGAAATGCACTAAATATTTCTTCCATGTGACTGTGTTGTGGGAGCTGGGGCTGTATTTTGTTTGTGCTACCTGTATTTTAAGAGAAAAGAATAAGGAAAAAGAAAGCCTGTCTTAGGAAGAGCTGAATACTCTGATCACACTGCAGAGTGGCATCACTTTGGAGGCCAGAGAGAGAAGAGCAGAACAGGTTTGCTGCTGTGGTGTTGTCTTGGCAGCTTGGAGTGGGAATCCTGCCTCTGCCCAGCTGCTGTACAGGGAAGCTGGGTGCCAGAGAATGGGGATAGATCTCATACAAAGGGACAGAAGAGGAGTAGGTGACTAAGATTAGAGGTAAATTTAGTCTAAATTTTAGCTTTAATCCTCAAATTTACTTACTATGCTATATTTCTGCAGCACAAAGCAGGGCTGAGTCCAGGAGCGTGGAAATAACAGTGTCTGCCTGTACACTGAACTACCTTTCCCATAGGTACAGAAAGCACATTCCTTGCCTCTCTTCCCCTCCCTCCTCCCTCACTTTCAGCTTACAATAAGTGAGAGAATTAAGTTCCTTTTCATTTAAGTTTAGGGTAGCTATTGGTGAGGCTGCAAACATGGAGAACTCCATTAAAACTTTTTTTTTCTTTCTCAGAAAATTTTTTCTCTGCCTCTTCTTTATTAAAATTGTGAGGCCAGATTTTTAGCATGGGCAAAATGATGTAACTCTGTGGAAAGCAATTAAGTTATAGGAATTTAAACAACAGAGAATTTCATCCCTCTATCACTTGCATCTTATGCACCAATATGCCTTTTTTCAAATATGATTATAAATGTATTTGCTAAGAATCAGAGCTGACAGAAAATGTCAAGTGGTAAAAAGACATTTTTCTACATAGAAAAAAAAGAAGAAAAAGCAGAAGAGGACAGAATTACCCCAGCAACATTTCCTCAGTGTTGCAGTTTGCCAGCTTAATGATACATAATCTTCGCTTTAAAAACAAATCATGGTAATGGGGCCTCAATTTGTGTTTCTTTTCTTTTTTCCTGTTTTCTTAATAAAATGTTTAAATATTTATTGCAAATGAGGGCACTTATATTTATATTTATGTATCACACACTGAAGCAGCCTTCACTAAAAATAGTTTCTTGCATGTATTTGTTGCTGTAGAGTTGCCACTGCTGCCATTCACCAACTGAGAGGCACCATGAACATCAGACTTTAACATCACTACATTTTCTGCCTCTTGGATGGGATTTGTGTTCTGTTTCCAGATTCTATTACTGGATGAGTGTCTCTGGCTTGAAAGAAAAAAAAAAAAAGAAAAAAGAAAAAGGTATAAGCAATGTTTTTATTAAACCTTCCTCTTAGCTTTACATGTCTTTTTTTTTTTTCATCTTTGTAGACTCCATGTTTTTTTAATGATTGCTCCATTGCTTGTAGAAAGTTGAGAGGATAAGAGAAGGAAGGAGAAAGCACTCAGAATAATTCAATTTCCTACTTTGTGAAGAGAAAAATCTGTCTCTGGGCTACAGCTAAAAATAATAAAAAATGATGTTTTCCTTTTGTAACTTCTATCACATTTTATTTAAAGAAAAAAATCATTTTTAATCACAGACTTTTTTTTAAAAAAAAAAAGAAGTCATGTGCTTTATAAAATCATGGAAGCAAGTGATGCACATACTTGAATTTGCAGGGAAATAAAATAATTTTATAATGGAACAGACAAGGAAGAGAAACCTAATGAGGTTCAACAAGGGCAAGTGCAGGCCCCTGCACCTGGGGAGGAATAACCCCAAGTACCAGCACAGGTTGGGGGGTCACCTTCTAGAGAGCAGCTCTGCATTTTGGGGAATGACCAGATGACGATGAGCTGGCAGTATGACCTTGTGGCCAGCAGAGCCAATGGCGTCCTGAGGTACATCTGAAGAGTGTGGCCAGCAGGTCCAGAAAGATGTGAGAGACCAAATGTTAAAGGCTAATGACTCAAAGAAATGGCCATTTACAAAAGCAGTGGGTCACATTTGTTGAGGTCACATTTGTTGCTTTGTTGAGGTCAGATTTTCTCCCCCCAATCAAAGGGGAAAAGGACAGGTTTTGGGTGTGTGGTGGTGAAACCTCCAACCTGCAACTATCTCTCAGCCTCAACATTTGCTCAGGTTGAATACACTTTTTCCTTAGAATGGACCACAAACTGAATACTCACAGGCATCGGTGTGATTTGACCTGGGTGTTAAGCTGAGTCTGTGCCTCAGTTTAGTGTCTTCATCCACTATTTACAGTTAAAGGGAAAATCCTTTTCAACTCATGTGGTTTAAATCAAATCAGGTTTGAAGCAGTTTATTCATTTATTGACAGAATGTGTTTAACTGGAGAACAGATAAATCCCAGTATTAGTCACTTCTAAAATGTTAATAAGCACTTAAAGTTTCTAAACACCCTCCATTTATTAATCCATGAAAATTTTCATCCCACAAAGACAAATGTACACCTTCAATCACCCTGCTCCTCGAAATGCTCACATAGTTCTGATAAAGTGCTCATCAACATTACAGCATCCCATGTTTTGAAAAGAAACATCCCATGTCTCTCTGCTGTAGTAGAGACAGTGTTCAGGACTAGGTCTGCTTTATGACTTGCTGTCTCCTAACAGCTGTATTTTAGAGAAGGTGAATAATGATTACTGACACTTAAAATTACTAACAATTGACTGCTGAAGACAATGAAGCAAGACTAATGTTAATGCTAATGGGGTACAAGTCAGTTGTGTTTTAATAGCAATACTCAGGGACTGATGCATTTAACTTCCATTAGTTTTAATAGGAGTTATCCACATGAACCCATGCATATCGATAAGTAAAGTATACCTTGTATATAGGAAATTCAGACCATTCTATTTAGAGCAAAGGAGAATGATTTAGTCAGAAATGGCTTTCTTGTTACAGGATGGTAATTCTCATTGGGAGGTTTTCTTTCAGATGCAGACTCCCCACTTTTCAAAATGTCTACTGTTTGATTCTATCTGCAAAGAGCATCAGAAGATTTTTAGTCAGTCTGGTTTATTTGAGTCTGGCTTCTCAGTCAGGAAACAAACTTTTTGGTACTGAACTACAACTGACTAATCTATCTGGTGCCTTAAATACAAGAGGGATTCCTGCAGCAGTGTATACTTTGTCATGTTGGGTTGCTACTTGCAGGAAATTAGTGTTCATTTCATGAACTAGAAATTAGTTAAAAATTTTAAGAGATCATTTAATATTTTAAGGGTCTAATATAAAGTTGAATTCTTTTATTCTAGCCTCTTTTTTTTTTTTGATATACCAAAAGAAGTAAAGGTTTATTTAAAATTCTGATTTCCACAACAAATGTAAAAAACCCAATTCTTACAGGTTGAGGAAAAGAGAACAGGTTTTAGAATGGAAAATTACAAGTGTACTGCAGACTTAAGCTAGTTCTCTTTGCTGCTCAAGTTATTTAACAGAATCAACAAAGGCATCAAATGAGGGAAACAAAACTCCAAGTTTATTGTCTCATTGCTTCTTGTTCATTTGAGTATCCTCCCTCTACCCAAGGCTAATAATACGCCTCTAAAAGCTCTAATGTCATTGAGAAGGGAAAAAATCCCCCAGGAGAGCAATTCAGAGAAGTTTAGCTCTGGCTCTGGCTCTTGTTTGCCATTTTGAGGGAATCTCTCTCTTCTCTGCTGACTGCAGATGGAGTCCATGGAAAGGCAGTGGCCACCCTAGGCAAAAGTCAGTTTGTAGAAAAACCTTCCTCTGTGTATGGGTGGCTCTCTAAAGGCTTGCACACCACCATCCAAGGGAACTGTTCTTTTTAACTAATTTTGCCTAAGGGCTTCAGATTTTGAACTAAGATTAAGGATTTCTGGTGTTTGATCGTGTTGGTTTTGCCATTGAAAATGCTTCAATGTTGTTGATAAATTATTTTCTGTAACAGGGGGAGTGCTCCTCATGAAAACCAGAGTTCCTTCACTCCAACAGATATATAATTTTTGTTTATTTTAGTGGTTTGGATACATATTAGTACCTTGTTTCTCTCTCTGTAGTCTTAGTGATTTAGTTCCAGGTTTGCCAGGGAACAGTCTTGGATATGAGTATAGGAAAATGCAATGCAAATCAGAGCTAGCGCTGTTGTCTACATGACTTTCAGTAAAGGACCCTTGGCAAGTAGGTACTAAACAAATGTATTAATATGACAGGACCTGTTTCTTTGGGTTTGTGTTCTGAAAGACAAGGTGAAATATGAAATTCAGCAGGCAGGTAGGATGAAGTAAATTATTTGAAGCAAGCCCCAGATGAAATAATAGCTCAAATCCATGAAAATCAATAGCAATGCACAAGGCCTTTGAGAGACCAAATTCGCACTGAAAACTTCTTAAATTCTGTTTCTTTATTTGAGAGCTTCTATTCTGAGTGCACTTTCAACCATATCACTAAAAGCCTTCCTGTTACACAGCAAGGAGTCGTCTCATTTTGACAGACTCTGCCTATTTGCCTATTATTTCTTCTGGGTGAGTTAGCTCTGTTTGGTAGGATTGACTATTATCAGAAAAATTTTTAAATTGTGCTAAAGGCAATTTTTACTTCTTTCTGATATTTACATTTAAAACCAAGGAACTATTACAGTTACTGTAATAAAGAATTTTTTAGCTTTGTATTTTATCCTACATATGCCACATATTTCTGAAGTGGAATGCAGGCTCCTTCTTTCCATATTATAGCTGTTATTAATGCCTTTCACTGCAACAGTCTTTATTAACACAATTTTTTATGTTCTCACAATCTTTCTAGATTTATGTTCTCACAATCTTTCTAGATTCAAAATTGTATTGATGTTTGATCAGGTCTTTTGTCAAGGAGCAAGAGATCTCAGGACTGTAAGTATTTATGAAGTGTTCATGTCTTTAACATGTTTCAGATTATTAATATTAATAGCTCAGGTGCAGTAGAGACCATGTGGAGGTGGCTCACACTCTGTGTAGGAATAAGATGGCGACATGGCTCTGACTTATCCCTTCCAGTCACTGTGCCAAACTTCCAATCAGTCTGAAAGGAAAGAAGAATATCTTCTCTTTAGTTCTTCAGCACTGCTTTTATTGCTTGTAATGAAAGCTAAGTAAAGATAATGACTGTGTACTATCAAAGTAAGTTTCCTTAGTAGATATTTAGACTCCTGAAAAATATTATCAATTTTTTGTAGATCCTCACTTCTTTTCAAAGGTATCAGTTGTTACAGACCCTTATTTAGGGTAACTAAATCTTTAGCCTGCATTTGTATACATTGCCTTAGTTAGTTTCACAAAATGCAAATGGAGTGGGAGTGCTTGTGTTTGTGTATTGTCCATTTAGTAAGTAGGTCATGCCAGTGGCATGCAATTGTGCTTATCAACCCTGTGGCAGTGCAAAGGCTCCCTGCTGCTGTGTTAATACTGAAGCAAAGCCAAGGGAGCTTATTTTCAAAGACAGACAAATGCTAATCCCACAATGACACCATTTTATTAAATTGTCAAGATGTCTGTGCCTTCTTCATGTGACATAAGTGGATGGGTATGGACAGCTGGGTGTCCCTGCTCAGACCTTAGTGGACGTGAGGCAGGTGTGGCCTGGAAGCTGCAGCTGGTAGCATGTTGCTCAGAGCTCTGACTTAGGAAATAACCTCTCCTGAGGTTACTCTGTCACATTAACCAGTGTCCTGCACCACCTCAGAGGCTTCCAGGCTGAGCTGGACCCTCTCCAGCCAGCTCAAGCATGAGCAGCTCAGGCACACATCTTGTCTCTGTAGACACACCTTGAGTAACTAAATGACCACTGGAAGACTGCAAGTGCAAGTATTTGACAATTTTTGCCTTCTGTCACTGTCCACAGTATCCTGCTCAGCTCGGATAGCAGGGAAATATTCTAGTTTGCCTAAAACCAATCAGTTAGAGAGAGATGCTTGCATCCCTGTGGGTTTTCTTTTTTTAAGAATGCAACCAGGAGTCACAGGCATGGTTTAGCAGTCCACTGTATTAAAAATGAACACAGCAGAAGTTCCTTTGCTGACTTTGATGTTGTGATTTTGAGTGAGTAGAGCTGTGATCTGAGCAGCTGGTCCAGATGTGACTTGAATTCTGTCTACAAACTGCCCATTTTTGAAAACAAAAGTATTTGAATACATCAGAGTTTTTCACATACTCAAAAGCTATTTTGCTAAATTCTGGAATATGAGCTTAGTTTTAGTTCCATTTAATTTTGATATAAATAGACCATTTACATATTCAAAAAAGATTCCATTTAGTAAAACCCAATTATTGTGGGTGAAATAAATATGGGGTAATGATTTATTGCATTTACTGCTAGATAAAAATCTCTTCATACTGTATAATAAAAACATCACTGCTTTGTGCCTAGTTAAGATGTGAAAAAGCCACCGTACTGTTTAAAGCACATCAAAAGCAAAGAGACATTATAGGTCAGAAACTCTACAAGACTGGAGAAACTTCTTTTATTGAAGACAAAACAATTTATATATTTTCATCACATTGAAACTACTGAGCTTATAAAAATCAAATGTTTTAAATTCTAAATTAGAAAGAGGTACAGAACAGGCTGATTGTTGCCTGCAGGAAATCTTCCAGACTGTTTTCTGACATTCTAAATATAAAATATGCCATATGAGAAATGTCTGTTTCATTCTGAAGCCTGTGATGAATGTTCGCCAGGAACCATTGACCATTGCCTCATCTCAAGTGGAATCAAATTGGAAGTTTCACAGAGAAAGCAAAGACAGACCTCTGGAGTTCAGTATTTAATCTAAGTTCCTTGTACACCTTTCATCTTGCCTGAGCAGATAAAGCAATTTTTTTTTCACAGTTTGGTGAAAAATGACCACTGTCAGCTGTACAGTGAGTCTGTAAATGTGGAAATATAATTGTTGGGAAACAAGGACAGTGGACTGTTAGGAAAGTTGTCCACCCTTATTTTTTTCCATTCCCTCATTTTCATTCCACCCTTTTTTTGTTCCATGCAAAAACTGTGAAAAAAACACCCCAACTCTTTATTTTAAAGGCATTCTGTCTCCTGAAAATGTTTTATTGAGACCTCTTTTCCTGAGTCTTTTGCAATAGGAATTTCATATAGAAGTTCAAGCTCTGCTGTTAAAATTCCAGAACACAACACTGGCATGGAAAGGACAGATAGATACAAGAGTCCATAAACATCCCAAATTTATAGACTGTTTAGCTGTAAAACACACACACACTGTCTTAAGGTATTTTGAATACTACATTATAGAAAGATAATTGAACTGGAATAACAAATTGAATGAAACATTCCTAAGCATGGAAACATAAAATCCTGTGAGATTTAATTCACAGTCTGCATGAAAGTTAAAGAACAATAACAGACAAAGCAACATCTAAATGTGTGACACTTTTGCAGATTTGTGACCTGCCACTCATACTAATATTAAATGTGCAAATTTGTTAGCATTTTCTCATACATTTCCTGTTCTTTTCAGAATCTTCTGGGTTTATTGCTGGCTACTGCTCATGCTTAATTTGTGTGAAAACTCTCTTTCTTCCTCACAGAAAAACTAAAACATGGGAATTTCAATTTAAAAGGTCAAGTCAGTATTTGTTGCTTTTTAACTACAGCTTTCTATTGTAAATTGTTGCTGAGAAATTAATTGGAAAGAGCCAAGAGGGTATTCTTCATGACATTATTCCAGGGCGTAGTTTTCAAGCTGTTTCCTACAGAGACAGAAACACATTACAAGTTCTGTCCACATGTAAGATAGCATGCACTGGGGCATAATGATAAGCAGATGGCATTATTTGCAGTGGAAGTAATAGCAACCAGAAGCATTTCTGCCTACATTATTTTGCAAATGTTTTTATATTATGCTGTGTTAAAGTCTGGAACTTTATGTGCTTTCCCTTTCTAAAGCATAGGTATTGATAGCAATTGATGAGATAGCTGGTGGTTATAAGTAAACAGAGTAGTTATTGGGAAGTAGGTGGTATTTAAAAAACCACAACCACAGCAATCACTAGAAAAAGACAGAACAAGATAGAACAAATACTAGTGAAATGTTCCAAAAAATGGAGGAAAGATGAAATTGGATGATTTGATGGTCTTGTGATTAAAGATGTTGTTTCGGAAAGTCTTTATATGAATACGCCATTCAGAAAATCTGAAGTTTCTAACTTTTATTACCAATAATATTGCCTAATTTACCACCACCATCTGGATGGCAATTATTGCTGGAAGTAATGCATCCAAGGCATATTATTTCAGAGAATGACTCTATAGTTCATGGGTGCATTGTGAGATAGAATGTATTAGGGAGATTCCCAGGCTAGAGGAGACCTCAAGTACACATGTGCACACATGATTATATGCAGGTGTGTGGATAGATACACAATATGTCTCTACATGTGCACCTATACATAATAGTATAGAATTGAGTCTTATGCCATTTCACTACGATAAGGAATTGCCAGGTTAGTCCAGTGTTCTCCTCTTGAGACTTAAAAATCTCTGTGTTTGAAAAAAAAATCTATTTACCATATTATTTAAATACTTTCCTTTGCAAAGGTATTTTGTATGAACTTGGAGTTATATTTCCTCTAGATATATGTCCTCATGGCCTTCTGCACTTGGAGCTAGATTGTAACATTTTTAGTGTGACCAATACATTGAAAGAGATGGTGCAGAAGGGACTTACATCTGTAGGGACTTAAATCCCCCCAAAGGGATTTAGCCTCCAAAGGGCCATATGCAACAGTGACAGTACCTGCTGGAAGACTGCAACATGTCCTCCCTCTGGCACAGGCCTGAAACAGCTGGTGTGGGAAAAGGTTGGGCAATGAACACAGCCAGCCTGTTCCCTGCTCCTGTGGAACACAGCTAGCTGCCTTCCTTCTTACCCCTGCAGTGAGGAGCAGGATGTTGTGCCTCCATGAACTTCAATGGGAGGACAACTTCAGAAACTCTGAATTCACTGCAATTGTCAACTGGCAGGAAGAACAGAGATGAGACACTGCTGTACATCCTGCTGTGTTCCAGGGAGAACCACCATACTCTTGGGAACTGGAGTATTTGGAGTGAAATGAAGTCTGTGCATTTGATCAGAACAAAAATGAAATTATTTTGGAACCAAATGTGAGAAATATGCTGCCTCTGTAGACTCCTCTGTTAAAAAACTCAATAGTAATAATAATACAAAAAAAATTTGATAATTCATACAGACAATTAATTTATGGTCTGTCCTGGGGTGACCATATCTCTTGTTTTGAACATTGTTCCAGTGATTCTACCATTTAAATGTGATAATGTGTCAAATGTGATAAGGAGGATCATCAAGGTATCTTGGTACTCTTATTTATTTGTATCATGGTAAGGGCAAGACATCTGAGAACAGAGAACAGTCACCACAGCATAGAGTATAATCCTTGCACTGAACAGTTTGTGGTCTGAGCAGGTGAAAGACTCAAGACTGGAGAAGGCTTTCATTTTGTGCAGGTGAAACAGAGCCTCTGCCACAAATCTGGGGTTTCCCAGCGTCTGTGGAGTTTATATTGCACCCTGGAAAGACTCAGAGGTATGTGTTCAGTTATGCAGGAAGCTCTCTAGCACTGAAAGCAATAAGAACTGCGTCACAATAAATTATTATCCTTGTTTCCCTGAGCTGCTCAAGGATGCAAAGGGCAAAGTTAGAAATCAAATTAGGATCTATCAGATGATTTAGCCATAAGACTGACAAGTGCAGAAACCCGATTTCCTCTCTGGGGTTCAGCTAACACCTCTGTGACTGTGCATTCTGAAAAATGCCTTACAGAAATACAGGGCTTCTATGTTAGCTGTGTTGAGTACTCACTCCTGACTGGTTAGCCATGTCAGCATGGACATCAGCAAGGACAGCATTTCACTCTTCTTGCTGACTTTGTCTGCAGTTCAAAGCTAGATGTGTATCTGAGCTGCTAATGTGACACATGTCTGCCACAGTGACTTCAGCAGAGAGACTCTAAGAGCTAAATGACAATCTGAGAGAAAAGTGGTACTGTGAAGAAAAACCAGTAAAAGTCCTGAGGAAAGTCCTTCACACCTAAGATTAAATGAAGTATTGTCTATGTCAACTGAACTGGTGCAATCAGAAAAAAGCTATAACATAATGAAAAGAATTATTCTCTAGTATTCAGAAGAAAAAAAGAAATCAATATCGGAAAAAAGCCAATTGTAAAATCTAAAAGCTTAACAATTAGTTCTTTAATATATGATCTTTTGAAGTGCCAAAAAAAGCTATTTTAAGCTACACTTTTTTGAGTTTTTTTACTCGATATAGACTGCTTAATTGTATAGAAGCTATCATGTAAAGCTAAAAGACTGCATTAAATAAACTCCATTCCTTTTCAAGTCCAACATCAAGTCTTATAAATTTGAAGTACTCTATTTTCATAACAGATCCCGTATATCCCAGCATTGTACACAAGCCTAAACATAGCTGTTCTATTGAGCTTGAAATCAATGAGGGCACTGCACTGTAAACAAAGGAACAATTTGCCCCAGTGAGCACAATTAAGTTTGTTTCAGTCTGGGATGTGAACTGTAGTCTGCATGAAAATCTTCTCACAGAGCTTCAAACCACAGTACATCTGTTTCTCTCACCTAGCTTGCATGGTTCCAAATGGCAAAGTATTAGCTAAAAAACAAGCAAGATAATTTTTAATACATTATGTTTCTATGCTTCTATAAAATATTAAAGCTAAAAACTGTTTTTACCAAATTGATATCTAGCTATTGACCTACCATATGTGATAATGACTAAAATTTAAATAGAGAATATTATTTTAGGTCTTTGCATGTGAATATGTAAGAAATCTACTGCATTGAAGATGGAGTTTTTGTCATACAATTCAAAAAATATATCAATAATAACTTTGAATATAACTGTGCATACAGGAAGAATACAGCAGGATCAATACACATAGTCCCAAACACCACTCTCATTTTGATTCTTAAAATCTTCCCTTCCTTGACATATAAGTGATATACAGAAAATCCTGGGTTGCCTATGGGATTTTTTTTTCAGCAATCCTTATGACTTTCAGAGGATCAAGGTTGTATCCATATGTTCTTGAAATTCTCCCTGCAGTGTTTTTTTTTTTTGCAGCCATAAGTGGAAAATGAATTGCAATGGATTTTATAGGAGCATGTGGGTTAAAACTGGCTGAAAGACTATAAACAAAAGATTATGAGAGTGACTAGGGGAAAAATATCTAGTAGGGTAATGAAGGGTGCAGATTCGGGATTGCTCCTATTTAACATCTTCATTAGCAATCTGGAAGAAAGAATAAACAGCATGTTAATGAAATGCACAAATACTAAATTAGGAGGAGTCACAAATACTATTGAGGACAGAAACATAATCCAAAGGCCCTAGGGAGAAATGTGGCAGGAAATAACAAAGCAAGCCACTACTCACAAAAAGCATACTAATGCATTAAATCTAGTGCAGTGTGAATCAATGAGGGAAAAACCACAGAAGCAGTAACACTGGAAGAGATTCTGGGAGCAACGTATTAGATATGCGGTGCAATGTGACATGCTGGCAATAAAAGCCAATATATTCAGTGCCACATATGCAAAAGCAGAAAGTCATGGATCAAAGAGGCTGTAGCTTCTCTAAATGTTTCTCTACTAACAGAAAATGGAATCTTGATACTGAAGAAGAACCCCCTAGTCAGCATAGCTATGCTCAGTTGAAATATTAAGTGTTTTGGTTAGAAAAATTCTTCAAGAAAGAACAGGGAAGAAGTGATATATAAATTTATAGAAAGAAGAAATATCTGATTATATAGAAAGAAATATCTGATGAGATGAAGTTGAACATGGGTTAATGACAGGAAAAGTAACTGGCTATGCTCTAAAAAGTTTTTTCAACTTTTTTTTCAGATCAATCAAATTTTCTTCTGTAATGAAAGCTAGCAGATGACAAGCTGGCACATAACTTGCAAAAGAAAAATGATGCACACTTTCCTATTGGTAAAATATTTTTCCCCACCCATCACCTACATATAAATTGAACAAAAGGAATCTATTGTGAAAAAATTGGGATCAATACAGTTCCTCATGCTGCACTAAATTTATACCTAGTATCACCAGAAAATTGCTTGGTTCATTTGGTTTTGGGGGTTTTTTTTGTGACATAAGTAGGCCTCTCAGAAAGGAAGAAAAAGAGAAAATAAAGTTTATCATCAGTTTTTGGTGAGTTTTTTAACAGGACCAAATCTGTATGTTGCATAAGTAGACATTTTCTTTTGAACAAGCAAAAGGTCCTTGTTTTTTTGCAAGATGGAGGGATGCAAAGAAAAAGAACAAAATACAAAAACCAACAATAAAACTAGTTGTGCCATTAATCTAATCCATGCTGCATTTGTGTTTTTGACACTGCATGCATTGTAGCTCTATCATACTTTTCTGCAGTTCACCCAGAATCTAGTAAAATGGTAACTGAGTATACGCTGTAAAATCATACAGTAAACAGTACAATGACAATGAAACCATAACTGGTTAAAAGTCCTTGACCCTGGGAGTGATGCTGCTTCTACAAAAGGAGAAATTGAATTGATTAATATTGTTGAGTTTGTGAAAAATCCTTTTTGTTCTCACAATAAAAGTATGCAAGAGTAGAAAATGAAAGATCAGCCAGCTGGTGTAAACCAGAGAAAAGTGTTATTCCACAGTATGTGTAATTAAGCCTCAGAACTCTGAACTCAAGAGGATGGTGCAAAAAGAGGTCAAAGAGATCATGAAAGATACAGGTATGGAAGGGCACTGAGAAGAAAATTTCACATGAAACCTGTTGCTCTGAAAGTCCCTAGATTTCAATTTACTAGAGTTATGCATTAAAACCGTAGGGGTCACTCTGTGCATTCTCACTGTCTTGTGCTGTTGCATATGTTCTACCCACACACCAGATATGCTATAGGCACTCTACTATTAAGTTGACCTAAGAAAGAGTTTTTTAAGCTAGAAGTTATTATTAAGCAATAATAATCACAATGAAATACCCTATGAAGGCACTTGTTAAAAAAAACCAGGCGCAATAGCAGGAAATTTTGAAAGTGTACACATGCACACACACAACACCTTTTGGGAACCCCAACCAGAACTGGGAGTTATGAATACTTCTTGGAGGAAGAGCAATGTTAATTGGGTGCTATCTTACAAACTCCTGTTTTGCCATCAGGACCTGCATTAGGGTGCAAACACTAAGGTCTCTGAACAACTAAGAAACAGTTTTGTGTTTGAAAAATAATCTAAATGCCAAAGTACCTAAAAAATTTAGTCTTCAGGGACTTCTCTCCACAAGCAAAAATGTAGATGTATATTGTATAAGATTAGTAACAAAATGTGGTTAATAAAACACTTTTGGGAGTTTTAAGAGGATTGTATAGTGACACATTTGCTCAGTACACACTAGGTCTAATCCAGGGCAAAAATCAAGCTTGTTTAAAAAGATAATGTGGAGCTGGGTTGTAGCAAGCCTTAAGTGGTGGGAAGGGCCTTGCTCAGAAAAGCTAAAATCCAGCAGATGCTCTTGGGTGTGCATGACTGCTTCTATAACTTGCTGTGGGTTTTCTAGATTTATGCATCTGTCTAGCTTCCTTATGGTAGATAGAAGGGAATGTGTCTCTCACACTGCATCAGAGAAAAAGCACAACATTATATCTGAGGATGCTCAGCTCTTCTTTTTCAATCTCCAACACCCCACAGATGTTGAAAGCTTTGTTAAAACTGTTAGGTTTTTTTTTTTTGTGGGTTAAATGTACATTTCAGTTCTCTTTGCCAGGTGAGGAGAATAATTTTAGGTTTAGAGGTTTTTATAAGTAAAGTAATAGCATATATCTAAAATATCATAAATATATTTATGCACAACATATAGTATATGGTAAGTATGAACCCAGAGGGAAGATTATCAAAGATGTCATAAATTGCAGACTCTATCCTCTTAATAATAGGTTAGAGATATTACTGGGACATTAAATAGTTTATTTAATTATTAAACCTATTTGGATTGACAAGACTTTTGACATAATGTAATGTATCTAATGCGATGTAAAAATGTATACATAAAATATCTGGTTTCTATGAGAGGGTGAAGTTTTCTTCTTTTATGTGGATTCTGTTAACTCAGTTGAATTACTTGTTCATAATATATTCAGAATGTATTTAGCTAGAGACCTGTGTAATTACATTTATTACTTCTGTAAAGGCTGAAGAAGAATATGTGGGATAAGAATATGTAGCAATTTTTTAATCACATTTACTGCAGCCTTTTGAAGAGATATATCCCTACCTGCACAGATGTTTCTTGAAAAATACTGGTCCTTAGTCGGTGTAGTTCAGACTGCAAGTATATGACAGTGCCCTATTTTTATAGGAGGATCCACTCAGTTTGATTTTCATTCCAGAAAAACAGCCTTATTACCTCTGGTTGTGGGCTGGCACTTGTTACAAAGACCTACCAATAGAGAAAGGAGATAGAAAATTAAAAATGTGTGTAATTGAAGTCACAGACAGGCATATTTGGGCAACAGAAGATGCTAATTCATATGTGTAAAAGTTCACCTGTTAAGTAAAACCAAATAATATTAAACACTTTTGCTTATGAAAAAGGATATTTGTATCAAATTTCTTCCAACAACTGATCAGCTTTAAAAATTCATTGAAAGTTTATTAAAAAGTTGCCTCACATAGACAATTGTGCTTTTCATGATAAAACATTTCAGCTTGGTAATTTTCTACAATTTTGTGTCTGAAAGCCATTGCTTTTGTCTCCTTTCCAGTTCTTCTGCTCCAAATGACTGATTCCCCTTTCTGGGCATCATCTGGCTCCAGCTGGTTCCTCTGGAAGAGGAGGAGCAGGATGCTGGTTCTTGTCTTCAGAAGGGCAAGGCAAGCCTGGCAGACTGGTAGGTAATGGTGATGGGAATGGAGAACTAGGATAACTTCTCTGCTTTCTGTCCTGCAGTACTTACCCTGTTCGTGGTTGGTAGACAGGTCCAACACATGACTTGACTAAAAAGAAGCTCTCTAATATAGAGATTATTTTTTTTCTCTGTGGCTGAGATTGCTGCAACACACAGGCTCCTTAGCTTAAGCCAAATTATTAATACAGCAATAAAGAATATTTTGCAGTTACCAGTTATTTTAATCTTTTTCTGTACTTAATTTTGGCCAACAAGTCTTGGCACGAGCCATGAGCTGTAGATCATAGTAGGTTTCTCAGCTCCGTGAAATGTTAAAGAATTATGCCAAAATTAGATGAATGCTTCTTTATTGCATCCCCATGTCCTTTTCCACTCAAGTAAGGGGCAGAAGATAGGTACACTTACATACTCTGTATTTGTCACTGGGTTCTGACTATTGCAATAGAGTATACCATTTTAACCATAACAGCAGCCACACTTTTTGATATAATAAATATATCTATAATGCACTGGAGCAAATCTATGCTAAACTTAATAAGTAAATGGAAAGATAAAACACTTAAAAATAAGGGGGAATTGACACTAGAGGAAAGGCAACCAAATTCTTGCTGTATTAGCAGCATGTCGATTTTTCTTCTGACACTTAATGTTTTGCTATGATTTCTTGGCATTCAGCACAGCTTCCCAGAGTATCCCAAGTGTAATGCTTGATACTTGCCAGGTCAGATCCAAATGATGCTGAAGTGTCATGACTTGTATGTGGATTTATAGGTCTGTTAAGCTGTCAGTGTAATTATCATTATTTATGTAAATAATTTTAACCTGCTTGAGGAATTAATGTTTCATAATATAATTTTTACTTACTGTGGTGGGTTTTTTTTACATTGTCACAGTTGTACAAAGTGGCCATATGTCCATGATAATATCATGTTTTGTGCTTTGCACTGAAACTGAATTTTTCTATTAAGCTTTACAGTAGCAGAAGACTCAAGACTTCATTATTTTAAGGCTCAATACAGTAGCTGGACATTACTTTATATCCCCTTGGTAAACACATATCCAGTACCCTTTATTGTCCTTGGGAATTATGCATAGTTGTGAATGTGAGGACTGATAAGCACAAGTGTTAGAAACACATTATCTTGAAGTTTTGCATATGTTTTGGAAATTTATACTCTACGGCACGTGTGAAATAATGGATTTGTTTTCGATAGCTTATCAATAAAAATAAAGTAGTCCATACCATAGATAAAGAATTAATAGTTTTCAAGCATTCTAGTTCGTCTGAAGTGATGATACGAGAATGTCTTGGAATTATTAACCTCCCTGCCAGAAAGTTGACACAGTAAAGTGTTCAGATAACAGCTTCCTATAGCTACATGCTGAAAGTGTATAAGTAAAGAAACATATGCATGTTTCTATTCCAGTGGTGGAAAAGAAATATATAATATTGATAAAGCGTATGTACATTACCAATCTGCAGGAAAATTATTCTACCAGTTGCCAATCTTCAGAGCTGTAAGAAAACATAAATCACTCTTGTGAATTACATCTAGGTATGTGTAGTATTTACTGAGGTTTAGTCAACATTTAGCAAAAACAAAAAGTTCAACAAGCTGTCTGTTTGCAATGATCAGGATTCTTATTTCATGACAGCTGAGTCTGAGTCTGCAAAAGACTCAACTTTGGCTCATTTAGAGGGCAGTGCTGAAGCAGACATTGCACTGGCTTCAGAGGATATAAGCAGATGCTTTAAAATTAGCACATCTGAGCACTGACCAGCTTATCATATTTCCTCTAAAAAGATGTTAAATATTTTAAATCTATTAAGTGATGTAACTTCACTGTAATCTATTTCCCGTTTTGTGTATATAGTTTAATAAAATGTAATACAGTGCATACATACAGTTAAAGAAACTGACATGATTTTTTAATATTATACTGAATTAAACAATATTACATTATTAGCAAGAAGTTTAGTTTACCATCTTGCATAGAAATTGTAATGTGAGTAACCATATGATACTATGAAATATCAAAGGACATAAGAATTCATTCTTGTATGTGTGCATAAAAAATTAGCTTCCTTGTTATATATACCTAGAGATCATAGAAAAAAAATTATCTCTCCAGAAAAAAAACTTGCTTTTCTTTCACTTGTACAAATTCGGAGTTCAGTTTACAAATACATAATTTTCTAGAAGATAGTGTATATACCCACTCTTTCTAATGCTCTAGTATTACTAAAGGCAGTCATTATCAAGACAGAGAGACAACCTCTGTTTGTTAATGCAAATTAGGTAAACATCCCACTTATCCTTTTTGAAATAAATAATGTAAAACAGGCACTTAGGAAGAGTCCTCTGGGTAACATTCCCTCCTACAACTCAGTTGATCAAATCCTTTTTTCTAGTAGGAAAAAGCATATTTCAGTGGTTTAATTAAGAATTACCTATATATTAGGGTACAGTCTTCAAATAAGTATGCAGAAAGTTGGAACTAGAAGATTTTTAATGTCTCTTCCAATCCAAACAATTCTGGGATCTATTCTATGATCTAAACACATTAAGAAATTGTCAAATACATAATTCAAAAGTTGTTTTGTTTTTTTGGGTTTTTTTTTACAAAGAGCCCAAAAGAAAAATAAAAAAGAGCTGCTCATGCACAAAATCCCCACAGTTTCTGTGTTTGTGATGGTGACCAAGGAATCTGTGAAATATAATCAGATAAATATTAATGTTATTAAATGAAAGTACAATATGGACAATTTGCACTAAAAAGAAACACAGAAAAATAAAAACATGAAGAAAAAAAGAGACATCAACACAGGCTATTAATAGTGCTTTTTAACTACTTTTGGTACTTGCTAAGCCTCAGCTCCCACAAACAATTCTGTCAGTAAATGTAATATTATAGAGTCCTGTAAGCTGACAGACAGTTTTGCTCACTAGAATTATTCCTGTGAATACGTGTAAGCTGGATGAAGAGGACCCAAGCTCTACTGAAACCAGTAAGAAGACTCTTACTGAGTGCAAAATTTCTATGGAAAGTGAATTAGAAAATCTTCCATATGAAATAATTAATATAATAAACATGAAGTAGAGCAGATTGAATTATCTGTAGCACAACCCTGTAGAGAATTAAAATTCTTTAGAGATAACTTCCAATGGTGGGATCCTTAAAGCATAACTTTCAGCTCCTGACATCAAATCTATGTAATAGGAAATGGCACAACAAGGTATCACATGATAGCATCTAATGTATTACAATAGGAATTGAATTAAATGGTGATTAATTAATTACAAGCATAACAGATAATAGCAATCTCTTTAATCAGAAGTGATTACATTATAAAAAGATCAAATAACATGGTAAAGATATGTATTTGAATAAATGCTATCAGCTAACACGCACCATTTAATTTATCTGCTGAGTAGAGGACCACAAAGTGTCTGATCAAGTATCCTTTCCTTTTTGCATTGGAGAAATAAGATAAAATGAGTTTAAAGGGGCATAAGCTGAACATCTAAATTTCTTCATAGTTATGCTTTTCCCCAGTTACTCTCATCTTTTACAAGTTATGTTAGAGTACAAAACCCTCTTTTTTAGGCTGAAGGCGTGTTTTTTGGTTTGAAGTTGTAATTCAAATTTCTTTTGCGCAATTTGAACAGAGAAAAACAATTGGTTCTTTTTTTTTTTGAAAGCCCATCTTTTACTAAGATTTGGAATACAATAAATACTGGAAGTCATATTTGTAATGACAATTTTCATAGGAGAAGAGAACCCCAAGTGATGGGATTTAATTTTGAATTTCCAGGTTTTTAAAGATAATTAACATTTATTTGTTTGTTGTATTCCTTTCCCCTACATGGATTTATAAAATTCATTTGGTTGAAAAATCATAAAACACTGTATCATTTCTGTTTTAGGTCATTCTCAGGACCTTACAATCATAGATATTTTCTTGTCTTAGCAGTTCAGCCTAATTATTGACTTTGGTGCAAGAGTTCTTCTAGAACTTTGCCCCAGATGATTATTTATAAGAAATTAGGATGACTTCAAACCATTACAAATTTCAGAATAGCAGGACTGAGTAAATCCTTAATCTTCCTAAATCATCTTTTCTTAAAAAGTTCTGTATAATTGCATACACATTTTCAACGTATAAAGATTCAGTGTCTTTAAACAGGCACAGATTGCACATTCCAGGAGAAACATCTAAAATCACATTTGAAAAATTTAGGTCAGTGTATAATTAGAGCCCCAAGTTACCCAAAAGTATCAAATTTGAGCTGTGTAATGTTAGACACATGCCTTGACAGTATGGCTACATTCAGTGTCAGTTTGAAATTTCAAATGCATACCTATGAAAATAAAAGGGAAAATAAACTCCTAAAAATCACAGGAGACCTTCTTCTTTTTTTTTTTTCTTTTTTTTTTTGTCTTTTTTTTTGTTTGTTTTGTTTTGTTTTTGTTTTCTTTTGGTTTTGTTTTTTTCTTTTTGTGCATCAACAGCAAAGAACTTTAACCAAATATAGTAAATTTTGTGATCCTGGTACTTTCATGCCAAAGTACAAACTTGTCATAGTACCCTCCAAGTGTGAAACTGTAACTGAGAAACTAAAAAGTGGGGTACTTCGCTACTCATGTTTCTATTTAGAATTCACATCACAAAGTGTAAAACCAAAAAATTGTGAACAAAATCTCTGTCAGTCCCTGGAGATATATTCACTGTTTCTTTGACTGGAGAAGGACTGCTACAGCATTGGTTTGTCCTATTGCCACCCCTAAAACCCAGGGGCTTTGGAATTGTCTTGTCTGGAAGACAGAGATCATCAAAAAATGGCTTTGGTTTGACAGTCTACCTATTCAGCCATCTTACTCTTGTGACCATGCCTCGAGTGCATGCTCCTTGCATATAGTTAGAAAAACCTGACAGCTTAAATTCTTATTTTAATCCTATTTGAGGTTTCTATGAAGACCTAAGGCACTGCTGCCAACTTGGCCTAATAGACATATTGCTAATCTGCACCCTGAGAGGTGTAATTTCTATTTCCTTTGTCACAAGATGGGAAAATTTTATGTTTCAGATCCTGTTTTTGGAGAACGAAAGGCATTGGAACTTATTTACTCCTCAAACCACTGCAAATTTATCAGTAAGTGTAAAAGAAAATGTTCTGTGACAGGAATAGTATGTGTTTCCTATAGATAGCTGTATTTGAGTGGTGTTAGTTTTGTCTAACAAGAAGCATATGACAAAAGAAGTTTTATCTTAGATGCAGCTATAACATCTCTCCTGGGTGCAAATCAAATTAGGGTTTAATTCATACTTTGTCTTTTCCTTAACATGGGCACCAAGAACCCCTCTCCACTATGCAATTTCTTGGTATCTACACCTTTGGTAGAAGTGAGTCATCCATAGTGCATCTTCCCCTCTGGGAAAAGGTGTTAAATATGGCCAACTCATTTAAAACCTTCTGGAAGGACTCACGTAAACATATGCACTTGGTGTAGGGTCACAGAAGTCTCAACTCTGTAAGGAACTGGGCAAAAAAATACAGAGAAAACACCATCCCTGATACATAGCCATTAAATCTAAGATCCAGAATGGCCTACAAGCCAGGTTATACCATTTTACTGTAAATTTTATGCTGGCATTCACTGCCTTAACAAAAAGACAACCCATAGTCTCCAGTCCACTTTAAATCCATGTATTACACTGCTGTGTCAGTGTAACACATTTCAGCCATCTTTCTTTCTTGACATCCCAATTCCTTTAGAAAGAAAGCCTTTTACAACTTAGGAGCACTCAAAAAAATGGCCTCTGAACCTGAAGTATAAGATGTGGTGACGGATCATCTGCTAGGCTTCCAAAGTGAGCAGCCACAGTAAGAAAAGTTTCCCCTGGTAAAATGCTTTAGATAAAAAAAATAGGGCGGCTTTTAGGTCAGACATGCTGGCATTGGGAAGGGTAAGGAGGAATCTCCTGCGTTAGGTAAGCTATCTCTTCAGTAGTTCCAGTCCTGGTGGATAGCAGTGACCTCTGGCTATCTGCACAAGCACTCTGCTGATAGCATAACTGAAGATGGTTCTGATTTATTGAGAGCTCATCTTTACATGACCCTTGTATGCTCCTGAAACACTCCCCACAGAATTTACTTCTCCAGTGAGTTTACATATATACTCCCACATATATGTGAAGGTGTATCTTGTATCACAAAAATGCATATGTATATTACCAGCACAAAAGCAATTGTCTTCTTTTAAGTGATGTTCCATTCCCCCCAGAAACCTGAGTGTTCTACAGGAAACCTTCCTAGGACACTTTTGACTTCAGATATGATGCAAAAGTCTGTTTGATACATATTTGAGGATTTTCCCTTAGCATGGATCATAATACTGACTTCTCAAATAAAATCAACTTTAAGAGGAATTACTAGATGAAAAGTGGTTCCCTCTGTGTCCAGATTGTGCTTCGGAACAGTAAATTATTTAATTATAAATATATTACATTGCCAGAATCCTGTGATAAGCTTCACCATAATGTTCTTAAAGAAGGACACTGAATTCTATGTAAATTACGTAATAAAATCAATTCAGTGATGTGGTAGAGTCATCCAGACCAAAAATCAATAGGTTAATGAGTTTTAAAACAAGCAGAATAACATACAGCTCTCTATAATATTGATAGCCTGAATATCCGTTATTTTCACAATTTAAGTTCTACTACTAATTAAGTTTACAACTCTCTCTGTAAAACTCTTTCACAAAGCCGACCAAAGCAATTTCTAAGAGCATCACTGCTAAATAAAAAAAATACTTTGTGTTGTCAAGTTTCTGGGAAAAATAGAAGTGAATGATAGCCAAAGGAATTGTATATTTTTCTTCTAGTAACCAAAGTATATTTTAGAACTGCCCTGTGCTAATAATTTCTGCTTGAAATATTTTCTTTTGTAACTAGATCTTAGATTCCTTTCTCTTTGTCAGTCATTTAGGCTTCAAGTAAAATATGCAAGAACACAGAGCACAACAAAAGAACACACTAATCTTACTCTGTCAAAAGCAGATCCTCTTTCTTATTCCCCAAGGCCAGACAAAACAGAGCTGGGCTAAAACATTAAATACAGTGAAGCAAGCATACATTTTTTCTTATCTCTTGCTAAAATACCTGATATGCAAGAAAAAAATTCCACACAATTTTTTCTTTCCCACAGTTTTAGCTGATTGCAAAAACAAACTAGTAAACACATTCCCTTAAAAATACATGAACAAATTTTCAGAGTTTTCAATGCAACCCCTAATTTCACTGGAGTGGGTAGAGCCACCTGCCATTCTGCTGCACACTTGGCTGGTAGTCTGTACATTGCACAGTCTTACAGAAATATATGAAGTAGTGTGCTCACTTCTGAATCTAATATTGTCCTTCCCTTGGTAAAAGAATTCCTTCAATAAATTGAGGTCCTTTGGACTTTCAGCCCCTTGTCTCACTTGCAAGTATAGTCTCATAAACAATTGTAGATAGAACACGGAATGTCTTTTTAAAGGCAAACCATTTTCCTGTTAAAAACTGCACACCATACATCTTTTTAAAGATGCTTTTTCTTTTATATATTTACTCCAGAAAAGTATAGCCTTGAACATTGTGGCCTGCTGGACAAATTTCTTGGGAAGTATAACTGAAAAACTGGAGTTCTTAAAAACCTATTATCTGCAAAGAGACACAAGGGTAAAGGAAAAACTCATCATTAGAGCTGAGGCTCTGTAAGTCAGTTATTGTTTCTATTCTGCTTTTAGTGTACCAGCTTCACAACGTTTTGCGTTTTTTGTTTTATAATTATATATATTTCTTTAAGGACACAGTTCTGGGCTTACACACCCAAGAAAATAATACTTCCATTCTCCTAAGTTGGAGGTGTAAACATGTAGGATAATGGATGAATAAGGATAGCAAGATGAATTTGGTGGTTTTCTTCAGGGGAAAAAAAAAAAAAAGAAAACCAAAAGAGTGTGAAACCATAGCAGAACAACTATCTGATAGCTCATTCTTCAAAATGGAGTTCACTAGGTTCAATAAAGTCCTTTCTGCATTGGCAACCAAATTTGCAGTTCTATCTTGAAGTCCTATTTTGTACAACCTC
The DNA here is from genome assembly GCF_036417665.1 of Passer domesticus. Taxonomy (NCBI): domain Eukaryota; kingdom Metazoa; phylum Chordata; class Aves; order Passeriformes; family Passeridae; genus Passer; species Passer domesticus. The sequence continues at coordinate 107,685,605 of NC_087474.1, read as the reverse complement.
ACCTATCATGAAAATGTTTCTGGTGCAAAATATCTGCAGGATTAATAAGACTAATTTTTCCTTTATCTGTTACAAAAGAGTAACATCAGGCCTCAAGAGAAATGTATTGTCATATACCATACTGCACAGATAGTTCAGTATAAAAGAGTAAACCAATCTTCTAAATTTGCCACTCTAGAATTTTCTGAGGGATTTGTATCAGAAATAAGGATGATATGGAAGTAAATGGGCAAATTTACTTGTAATGGTGTTTTTTGCCACAGTGACTTATACATATACGTATTCACGTATGTATAAGTATGTATATGCATATGTATACACATATGCAGCAAAACACATACATTTATGCACACACCTATGTAGGTACAATGGTCTGAGGAGTGTTTCTCACTTTATATAAAGTTGCTTCTCAGCAGAAAGCAAAATGAGTCAGTGCATTCTGCTATGGCTCTCTGTTCATGAATTAAGTCATCTTTCTATCTTGCTATCCCCTTTTCTTGCCTGTAATATTTGGTACTGTCATTTCAATACCCAGATGGTTAATCTAATAATTAGAAATTACTTAAAAACTCTTTGTCCGAGACACAATGTTTGTGTCAAATTCCAGTTATTATCCAAATACACATCACCAATGCTACTCTAAAATAACTCAAAACTGAAAGACTGTGGTCTCAATAGTTTTTTTGGTTGGTTGAAGATAAGGGGAAAGAGCATACACCAAGCTACAAACACAATACTACTTTTTCACAAAATTTAACAGAGTTTGCATATTCTGATGATATGCAGATGTTCTCCCAATTTGTGCATCCTCTTTGATGAAAATTAAAGCAAAAGTTTTAAATACTTTTTCCCAATGCATTTCACTGAAAATCTGATGGTGGCGTTGAAATCCTTACAAAGATGAGAATACAGACTAGAAAAATACTTGAATTTAATTAGTTAGAGCAAAACTCTTCTTTTAAATTTTATCAACCAAGATGTTAAGGAACAAATAGTTAAATGCCTGAGCTTTTAGGTGGAAAAAATTTTCAAAAAGTGCATAATATAATTGCTTGCACATTTAGTCTTATTGGAGCTCATTCCATTTCCTACCAGAAAAATCAGTGGCAGAGATTTTTTTGTTATTGGATAGTCAAGGTGATTATTTTACACCTGCAAATAATAAGATTTGTGGGACTATGGAATATACTGTGACTAATATCTAAGTAATAAAAATATCTAAAATTCAGATATTCTCAGAACATCTGGTTTACCAGCCTTGGTTCTGGACTCCAGTCAAAATTCCTTGAAAGAACAAAAAAGAATACCACAACACATTAACAGTGTTATTTTCCTCTGGTCTGGAATCTCCTACCAAACTGAGACCTGAGCCTTTTTCCTTTGATGGTGTTCATGAGTGAATGCATGAAGTGGACATAACCAATTCAACAGATTATCAGCACATGTGCTATGGATTTGTGAACCAAGTGTGTTTGTCTGGAGGCAAATTAAAATTCTGCTAAAACCTCTAAGATTAAATCAGTAAACTCTGAAATAATCTGGGGAATTAGAGAGAAAACTGCAGCCCCTGGGCTGTGTTCTGCACTCAATTTGATAGTGGTCTGTGGATAATTCATGGGTCAGATGACAGTCTCCTTTCTCCTCATTCTCTGAAGGGAAAAGGTAGTGAGAGAATCAGGTGACAAAGAAGATGTAAAGAATGCAGAAGAGGAACAGAACAGATGGGCGTGGGAGACAAAATGCGTTGCAAAAGTGACAGAACAATCATTGCATTCTAGACAACTAAAAATACACAAATACATTCATATTTGTTTCCCCTGCTGCAGTTGCCAGAAAGATGTCACATTATCACAAGTAAAAAGTGAGGTGGCACATGCAAAGAGAAGTCATGATGAGTGAGATGCATCAGCCGCTTTCTTCTTTAAATGATGCTCCCACCTCTGAAAGCCAGAAGGCCTATGGCTTTGGAATTTTGTGACTCTGTACAGGAAAAAAGTTGTTCAAATTCTTTTGCAATGTTTCAAGAGTGTTAGTAGATTGCCTTGGACAATCTCAGCTGTTATAACAGATATAAGGACAAAAAATAATTTCTATGATATGGGTTATTTAAGGACTTCAAGGTGAAATCTTACACATCAAGAATTCTAAAGTAACAAATGAAAAGTTTTAGTTTATGAACAGAATCATTGCAAATGCCAAAAATTAGTGCTTCTTTATAGCTACATGAATAGTTTTTATAAAACAACTCAGATGCAGATTGCTTTATTCAGAGGTTTGAAAAGCTATCAGATAGATGGGGGATGCACCAGTGCTTTCTTTCAATCCTCAGTGATACTTCATATTGACTAAATACACAGTCTGAAAAGTGCCACAACTTCAGCATGCTCTGAAAGAAATACAATTTTCTTCTCATTCCTCTATAAATAGAGTAAACTAGCCCACCGTAGAAGGAACTGAGTGAATAGCTGGGGTAAATTTACATTAGCTGAAATTAATCAAAGACTACACCCTCAGTTTGCTGAGCATGAAGTAGGCTTTTGTGTTTTGTATTCTCCCTGAACTAGCTAAAAACATTTTCCTAGTTTGTATGTTGTACTGGCTGCCTGGAGTTCTCAGCTTAGGATCAAAAGTTCTTTGTCCTTGGTCTATCTTCCCTTTATTTTAAAAGGAAAAAAAAAACAAGGACGTTGACTGAAGCAGTGAAAAAATCCATCATAATGTAATGATAGTTTTATTATAGCTGAGGTATTTTAAGGACACAAGCAAGATAAGCTCCATAGAAAGAGATAGCATCTTTTACTGGATCAAAAAATACAACTGGAAGGGTATACAGATCTGGATACATGAATGCCCTCCTGCAAGTTTAAAATGGAAACAGCCAGCTGGTCTGAAATATTTATTTACAAATTGAATATACATATTAAAAAAATTTACATTATAGAAAGTTTGAATTTTAACAAAAAAAAAATTATTTTTTAAAAATAAGGAAAAATATTCTCAATACCTTGATAGCTAAAGGATACATAATTTTATCTAATTTAAGTCAGTTTAAGACTGTTAGTTTTACTGTGTTTAGATAATTTTTGATTTCTGATGTTTCACTCTACAAGTTTAAGCTGCCTTAACAGAAGATATTGGGTCTCCTTTCAGCTACAATATGGCAGAAATAAAAGGGACATGTGTTAGTCTATAGCTTCTCTCATGGAAAACTTTCTCAAATATGTTTGGTGAGAAGATCCTATGTCTTTCTTATCATATCACACATTTTTGAGTGCTATATGCTGCTTTCTTTTGGTGTCAGATTAATCAGTATTTATTTCCTTTAACTTTGCTCTCAACATCACAGCCAATTCTTAGGAAAACATATATGCTATCCAAAGGTTATTATTTACACAGATTGTGGTAATATCTTGTCCAGGCTTTTGGCCAGGAAGAAGTTGATTTTTCTTGCAGAACCTTTGAGGGGGTGGAGCCTGAAGCCATGTGGGCTTTTCTGGGTTGTTGTCCTATACAACCTCACCTCACTACTCGGGGGTGGAAGTAAAGGATTCTTCTTCCAAGAAGAAGGTGGGGGTAGCTCACATTTGGAGAAGAAAGTGTGAAGCACAGAGGGTCTATCCACCACTACTTTTCAGTGATCTGGGCTTGTGAGCATTTTTGGTTGTAAAGATAAAAATGCTCCTCTTTTTACACACATTTTTTGCCAATATTGTTGCAGCTACTGTTTGATTTTCTTTTCTCATTGTTGTTTCCAGGAAATTGTTATTATCTCAACCTGTGATCTCTGCCTTTGAAGTCTCCCACCAGAGACTTGGGGAGGGGAAGAGTGGCTTTTGGTTTGAAGTGCTGTTCCTAAACCAGGACAGCCCTCATTGGAGCTGACTGTGGGGCTCAGTTGGTTCTGGCATACTGCACACTCCTCCTGGTGAAACCACAACACATCTAAAAATGGGTCAGATACTATCTAAATGCAGAAGATGCAATCTGCTCTCAAGAGGCAGCAAGCAATTGTAGCCCAGTAAATTATTTTTCTCATGACTAGCAAAAAGTTGCCGTCCTTTTGTTGACCTGGTCTTAGAGCTCATCTAGGTTTGCTGTGGCTGCAGCTGGGCTCAGTCTGGTTTGACAGCTGCTGAAAGGGGTAGTACCTGGGGGAGGCCTTTGTGCCACACTTTGGCTTTAGAGGAGAGCCTCTGAGAAGGGGGCTATGAGGAGGAAAACAAAAAAAAGAAAAAAAAAAAGAAAAGGGTAAAGGTGGCCTCGGTGGAAGATGAAGGAGAAAAATTCCTTGTCATGATTTTCAAATTGCTTCCAGCAAAGATCTCAGGTGCTTATTGCTATACCCTCTTATTCTCCCCTGCTTTCTCTAGGAATACTGAAACAATCAGCCTTGGGATGGAAAGGGATACAAGAAGGGTGAGCTCCACACCACAAAAATAAACACTAGGAAAGGTGGGGGTTTGTTGGTTTTGTTTGTTTGTGGTTTTGTGGCTTTTTGTTTGTATGGGGTTTTGTTTTGTTTTGCTTTTTTCACTTTAAATGGTATTATTATAATTTTCTGTTTTAATTAAATAAGCCATGTTGTTAAATCTGCTAAAACAGATTGTTCTCATTGCACACTCACATTTTAGCTATGTATGTTTTTTTGCTCCCTTTTGCACACAGCAAGATTTTGAGCCTAAAAAAGAAAAGCAGATTCAAATATACAATAGAACAAAATACTGATTTTCATTCCTGCATAATTGGAAAATAATTCCTAAATTTAGTCAAATAGATCTTTGAAGAGGAGAAAGTAGAAAAAGTTTCCTCAGTAGGACTTAAGAACTGAACATTGTCGTGGAATATCTGTAGGCTGGGCCTTTATTTGGCCTTTCAGCAGATACCAGCTGTACCTCAGTTTTCTGGGCATGTGATTGTAACACATATGTAATGCTTCAGTTCTCAGCCTTTTAGGTAAAATCCAGCACAATTTTTTTTAATAAAGATATGAATAATAGTCAGCCTTGTAATGGGGATGAAGTAAATGCATGCTATTCTGTTTTGCTGGTGTTTTTTCCAGTTCAATAAAAATTTTTCCATTGAATATCAATGATAGAGAAACTGAATAGCCATGGTAGAGAAAAAAAACTTATAGGTAAAAATTAAAATATAAAAAGGAATAAATAATGAAGGCATTACTAAGAATGCAGTATTTGTAAAGTATCATCTTGCACATTCCCAAAATTTGAAGGCAATCTTGATTTTGTGTACGGTACTTTAATGTGTTTAAAGGCAAATACTTGCAGACTGTGCTGACAAGCTGGGAAATTTTAGCCTGGCAAACAACAACTTTGAAATTAATTTGAATGTTCACAGTCGATAATGAGCTAAATGTGAGTTCCCAAAGGAGAGAGTTAGAAGTATAAAGAGGAAAATCTTGTTTAAATTTAGGGGGCAATATGATCTTACTATAGGTGCAAACACCCATGTGGAATGCAGTGCTCTTGGTTGTAGTTGAAATTGGAGAAAGTTTGTAGAAAATACAGGAGAATGATTAAAAGATTTGGAAACAGGCCCCCTTGGGGGTTTTAATCTGTTTATCAAAGACATAAAAGAGATAAATTTAAGCAGGATGGTGTACATGCTTGCATGTGTGGGTGAATGACTGTCGTGCATCCTGGAAGTATCTCCTGGCAAACAAAACTTTGATCAAGGGTTCTCTAATATAGTAGACAAAAGTGTAACAAAATTCAATGGCTGGAAGATTAAGCAAGACAAATTTAGAGTGATAGAATAAGGCTCCAATGTCTAACACTGAAGAAAATTAACTAGTGAGTACTGTGATGAAATTGTGGTTGGTTTTCTGTGGAAATTTTAATTATGACTCAGCATAATTTTCTCACCACACTCTTTTAATTCTGTGGGAATTTCTTCTAGTAAATCCTATAACCTTTCTTATTTGACAGGTCAGCTTAGATGATGATAATAATATTTCTTTTCTGGTTTTGCCATCTGTGTTGAATAATCTTTTATCTCATGTTCTCATTTTTGTATATATAAATATTTTATTTCAACCTTTGTCTTCTAAACTTCCTGTCCCTGGACAAAACCCCTACTTTCCCTCTGTGGCCTTCACTCTCTTCTCTTAGTCCCTTCACATTGCAGACCCCTGTTGACATAAGCATTTTGATTCTTTGGCTAACTACCTGACTGAAAGCAAGTCAGTAGATTCAAACTGTAAGAGGTCAATAATTGCATATCTATATATTAGGGACCTGAGTATTGTATTTGCATGGACCCTCATGGCAGGAAGGAATGATGAATCTGACTCCATGTTCTCAGAAGGCTAATTTATTATTTTATGATACTATATTATATTAAAGACTACTATACTATACTATACTATACTATACTATACTATACTATACTATACTATACTACACTATACTATACTAAAGAATACAGAAAGGATACTTACTGAATGCTAAAAAGATAATAATGAAAACTCGTGACTTTTTCTGGAGTCTCAACACAGCTTGGCGCTGACTGGCCAAAGAGCCAAAACAACTCACACCAGAAGCCAGTGAAACAATCACCTGTGGGTAAACAATCTCCAAACACATTCCACATGAGCAAAACAGAGGAGAAGCAAATGAGATAATAATTTTCTCTCTGCGGCTTCTCAGCTTCCCAGGAGAAAAATCCTGGGCGAAGGGATTTTTCAGAAAATGTGAATGCAACACCTGAGAGTAGGCTAGAAGTAATTAGAAAAAATATTTCCATGTGTAAAGCTTTTATGACTTTGGTTTTACGAATTCCCATGTTATTTTTCAAGGGATCTGTCTCTGGAACCTCTGTCTCCAGTGGTGCCCATTGAGACGAAAAAATGTCATGAATTAGTTTTTTAATTTTTTTTTTTTAATTTAGAACCCTTAGAATGGTCCTGTTTTAAAAAGAAAGTAAGCCTTTACTACAGCAGAAATGCTGCTCTGATATAAGTTTTCTGAACAGTAAGTGGATGAAGATCTAAATTAGGTTTTCACTGTGTCAGGTGCAATAGTAGCAACCAAACAAAAGCATTGCATAGCCTTAGGTCTGACAGTCTGTTAAGTGAATTTGTATGCACACAAGAAGAAGTGTCTTTTTGAAACATGAAGATGCCCAAGAGAGAGACTCTGGAAAGGTTTTACAGCCATTTAATAGTTCAAGACATTATTTGTTCAATAACAGAAGAAAAAGGCTTAGAGAGCAATCAGATTTTCATGGACAAAAGCTAGGCTCTTGTCCTGAGGGGAGAAAGGATCATAGGCAGTGATTTTTGTGTGTGTCAGGAAGAGATGCAAAAAAAGGGTTTGACAGCTGGAGAAGCAAGAGAAGAACTGCTCATTCTATCTCATCTATTTTGTATGCGTTTATACTCCATTTTATCTGAATGTGATTTCTAGCTCTTTCCTCCTCTCTCTAATGAATGTTTCATTCTCTTTTTACACTGCTATTACTACAAAAAAACTATTCTTCTTCATGTTCCCACTCAGTTCTTTTTCCTGTCCTACATCACTCTCAATATTGAACCACAACAGCTCCCTAATTTTCTAATAAGGATGCAAGTGCATTCTCATTTTGGTCACTTTTGTGTCCACATGACTGCTGTAGTATCCCCTGTAGACCATGTATTTTAGCAGCTGTGCAGAACCTAGTGAAAGCTGATTACAATCACGAATATCCACTCCTCTGCCCTGAAGGAAATGGTACTTGTCAGCAAATAAAACTAGCTAAGTGTTCCCCTAGTAGTGTAAACACTACCTCAGATTCCCAAAGGACTTAAAATATACTTGGTTCTCCAATTTGGTTTTCTCATGTTTTTGTTTTGTTTCTACTCTTCAAAAGTGCACTAAGAAATCTACCTGAAGACGTGCCCAAGTGGTAATTTTCTGGCCAGAGCTGGTTGCGCACTGGGAAAAATATCTCAAAAAGACATCCCCAAGAATTATAACAGTGCCAGTACAAGGGGACAGATACTAATCTCCAAGCTATCTTGCAGTTTAACTATTTCTTCCATCTTAGTGTACTCCTGTTTTTGAAGGAAATTGAAGGGACAAGATGATGAAATGCTACTAGTTTCGAATGAGACAAGGCAACCTTCTTTATCTATTCAGCCACAAGGTTGCAATAAGGGCTAAAAATGTAATTTATTTACTTTTGTCCCCTATGAGTGTGAAAAACCTCCCTTAACCCTCAGCATAACAGTGAACCTCCCCTGAAAAGAAAATATATAGAAATACTTACTTTATGTTTTTAGTAGCTTAGTCCGTTCAGGAGCTGGCTTAAACCAAATGGTTGAATTGAATCTAAGCTGCTGCCCTGGGGTTGTTGTATAACAGCAAAATCTTCTGAGTATAAACAAATTATATTTCTGCATGTGGGAGGATGATGGAAAGAAAAGCGTAGTTTACTTTTGACTGGGACTGGGACTATACTTGTGGCATAATGTTTTGTTGGCCTGGCAAAAAATTCTGAGCATCGGCCTCTTAAATGTCACAGAGTTTTTGTAGGAAAGATTTTTATTAGGAAATGTCAAAGCAAATATCTAGGCATGGAATGGCTCAAAGCTGCCTGTCATATATATAATATTGATGGATTCTTGGCTGTGTCTTTTGTTAAGTAAATGAGAATACTGGCTTCATGAATTCTGGTTACATGTCTAAATGCAAGAGCTGCCCACGCAAAACCTGTGTTGGAACTTTATAAGCTGACATGGTCGATAGAAGTGAGAAGTTCTGATTCAAAATAAAGAATCAGGACATCTGCTTCAAGTTTCGTGCTTTTGGGGGAAAATGATGGAGGGGGAACACATTACTTTAATGTCACAAATTCTGATCAATTTATTTTAAACTTTACTTTGATGATAAAGATACAAAGTGAAGATACTAAAGTATTTGCCACTTTTCCCAAATGCAAATATAGATATATCTTAACCCTTTCTTTCAAACTTTAATCAGTATGATTCAGGCATACAAAGCAGAAGCTGGGAATAAGAAGAAACAATTCTTCTGGAAGGTTATATTGAGAATATATATTTGGACTACATAGCCACCGTAGTTCCTTTCAAACTGTAATATTCTAACACAGCTGACTACCAGAATAAATATTGAGAAAACTGCTTAATTGTGCCTAGGTTTCTGAAGACAGAAGTGTATTTTCTAAGCCTGTATTCCATTTGGCCCTTTGGCATCTGCACCACCAGTGATATAAAATTCTGAAGCAATAACTTGAATATCAGCTTTTATCCTACTAAATTACAAGGTCAGCCAATCAGCATTTTTTTCACTAGGTTGCCATCCTCCTAACAATCTTCTTGCAAAACATTCTCATGAAAGACTTCAAATGACACAGTAGAGATGTTTTATACAGCATATTTTATAAAATCAAACTCTGAGCAAAATTGTGTACAGAAAATAATTGTCATGCTTTTCAAAATATGGTTTTAACATTATATCACAGAAAAGCACACTTAGAATCCAAGAAAAAAAACCAAGGATATAATTCTCAGTTCTGACTGAGATTCTTCTTGAGTAACCTTAGTTTAACCTGTTACACATTATTGATTTTTTCTAAATGGAAAGGTAGTGATCTCTTTATTACCTATATTTATGTTAGCAAAAATGCTTTTGCAATCTTCCAGAACAAGTGTAGGGAGAAAATCCTAGCTTTGCCCATCTTAATTTTTTCTCCCAGTTGTTTTTCTGAGAATTTTTGATGAACAGATTCTGACAGTACTTTCTGGAATTCCATTTAAAAGTTTTGCATCAGCAGAATGCAGTAAATTTTCATGAGCATGTTCATCAAATATATATGGCTGCTTAGTTGGTCAGCAATATTCAGCCAACATTGTAAATAAAAGAAACAGTCGTGGCATAGCTGGCATGAAGTACTCTAATTAAAAGCTGTGACCAGTAATTATGTGTATGACAAAATAAATGGCTGAGAAGCACCTTTTAACTTACCCAGCCAAGTGCTGCACTGGCATGTTACTCAGCAGCTGTAACTGCTTCCCTCTACCCTTCTTACTCCTAGCATATTATTCTTAAGGTAGATAAACATAGTTTCAAAAATGGGCTGTGCAACTTAGGTACTGGGTTGGGTTGACCTTGATTGGCTGCCAGAAACTCATCCAAGACAGCCTGCCAGTCTTCTTTCTCAAGAGAATGAAGAAGGAAAACAAAATGAAAAAGTTCATGGGTCAAGAAAATGACCTAGTACAGTCAAGGCCAGAAGCGGCTAGGCATAGGGAGGATAAATTTAATTTATTGCTAAGTAAAATAGATTTGGATAGTGAGAACCAAAAAGAACTTATAACATCTTCCTCCCTCCCCATTTTCCCAGGCTCCAACTCACTCCTTCATTCCTACTCCTGTACTTCCCACGCTAAGCTTGCATAGTTGGGATGGGGAATGGGAGTCTGTGGACAGTCCACAATGGTTCCTCTCTGCTGCTCCTTTCTCCTTGCACTTTTTCAGCTGGATTCATCTTGGTCTGCAGAGAAGTCCCTGTTCCAGTGTCTGGAGCACCTCCTCACCCTCCTCTCACCTCAGTGTCTGCAGGGCTGTTTGCCTCATGGGGGCTTTTCTCATTCATCACCCTCACCGCTGCTGTGCTGTGTTTTACACTTTCTTTAATACTCTTCCCAGAGGTGCCACTGTGTTGGCTGAGCAACAAGCTATGCCCAGCAGAGGCTGCATTGGAACCACATGGAACTGTCTGGGATGGGCTCTGTGCAGTTTGGGGCAGCTTCTTCTCACAGGAATCACCCCTACAACCATCCTGCCGCCAACACTTTAACACTATTACTCTGGAGACACACAAAAATCTCAGTAAACTGTCCTCTGTCCAAAAAGACATGATGTTTCAAGCTTAATAAATACCTTTACTAGAGGGAAAGGCTAATTTTTAAAGAAGAGACATTGGGAAAATACTAGGGGAAAAAAAAAAAGAAATGTCAATTTTACGTATCAAAAGCTACATCATCGTAGGAGGTACAAGTGAATCTAAATAAGGATTCTGTTTTGGCATATTTAAAGTTTATTAAACCTATGATTTCTTGAAAAAGTCAGACTTTATCCTCCTCTCTCTCTACTCAGTTTAAATGTTAATTTGATAAATATCAGTCTTCAGCACTAGCTATAGGAGAGTGCCATGATGAGTAATCTCACATTTCCTCTAGCATTTTATTTATCATTCAGGTGAGTTTAATTAATGCCAAATGACAATTTCAGTGGAAAAATAACATGTGTGATTATTTCTAAGTTGGGAAATGCTTGAAGTATCGTAGTAAATCTTGTTCCTCTCTAGTATTCTCAAAATCTGTTACATGTTTTCTCTCCCTCTTTTGGATTTGTGATTTTATTGGAGATTTTTCTCTGCCCCAAATGTGTACTTAGATTAGAGAGGACACTCTTTGGGCCACAGAAACAAAACTCACTCTTTAAGAGACTTCACTCTTTTTTTTTTCTTTGCTGCAGTGTACAGAATGTTCCCAAAGTGAACTGAAAGTTCATGTTTGTGTGGCTGCAAAGAGTACACTAACCACACTGAGCCAGCACATCTATTTCATACCCAACTGATAATTTATTAAATTTTTGTACCTTGATTACATTTAATTTAGTACCATTAGTGTAAAATGGAGAGAATCAGTTCTGATGGGTCTATTTATTCTTCACCTTATGAAGTAGATTCAGGTAAACCCATGCCATAAGCAATAAAAAGTTTATCTAGTTCTAAGTAGATTAGACAAATACTGTAGTTTTACATCCTGTTATGAATTTTTCTGAACTCTCCTAATTTCCAAAACTTGAGAATTATGTCTCAAATGGCTTCAACAAGGATATACAACTCAGCAACATGTTTCTGCTGTGCTGCTTTCTTTGGTAATGGTATGGTATTTTGCAGTGAGTTGATGGGGCAGAGCAAGAAGATTGTGGGAGCTTATTTGATCTTTTCCTTTGAGATTCTTCTGCAAGAATTAAAAAGAGTCAATCCTTAATATTAATTCAAAATGGGCAATCACTCTTGTCATTCTGTCTCTTGTTAAAGGAGCTTTTCTTGAGAACAGTCATTAACAGGTCAGAAGATTTTAAATTGCCCCCTGAAATCTGTATTACATCATTAGAAGAGCTTTCAGTAATTTGGGATTACTGTGGTAAAAAAATTCTCTACCTGTCCATCATAAAAAGCTTTGCAGTAAAGTTGTACAGCTGTATTTTGCAAATGTATGGTAGGGAAAGTGTTCAAGAATACTTCAATCAGAAGCCTTTAAATAATAAATGTCAAAATTCCATTTCTTTTATTAATAGTTTATGTAGATTTTTGTATTTAAAGATTATGTTTATTTAGTTTTGGTCTGCTGCATGACTTTGCTAACTCCCACACTTATGCAAATTTTATCCATGGGATGCAAAATATAGCTTTCATGCATATGTTACCCATTGTTCCCAATCTACTTTTATATTAAATGCATTTGCTAAACAATAGGACAAGCTTTAGAGTAATGATGTTGATCAAGTAACAATTTCAAGTACAAAATGAAATGTGACACTTTATAATGGTCTTTGATTTGAAATATGTCCAAGTTGGCATTGCATTTACTTTCATAATGACTTTTTTAAATAAAATCAACTAAAGGCTGAAGTTTGTAGACGGGGAAGTTCCATTTTTAAGTAAAATATAAAAACCTGATAAGTTTTTTAACTATGGGAAAATAACATAAAATGATTTTACAAAAAGCAAAATGAGTCCTTCACAAAAGGCCACTATTATGAGGACACATTGTTTATCCATCTATAAAGAAGAGTCTGCCATCCTAAAATCTAATATTTGCATTAGTTCTCTGCCATTTTCTGCTATAAAGACTAAATTTTATGTGTGGCCTAGAGAGACAAATGGCAATAATGATCCTTTTAAATGTATCATAATTAAGTATAAAATATGTGAAATGTACAAATGTAATGTATTACAGAATTAAGAGTAAGTGTTACAATTTTGAAGACACTGAGAAATGAGAATGCTACTGCCACTTGGGTGGCATTACTTTTTTAAAATTAATGTAAAATAAATTTATTCTGTTTGTAAACCCAAGAAAGATTAATTTGTTTTTTAATTCAGATCTCTCAGGTAATCATCTTTTACCATAGAGAGTACTATTCAACCGGCAGGATTATACAGGATGTTGATTGGTTAGGCTTCCTAGTTCATTTGCATGTTAGTTGGCTTTTTGTAAAGGAGAGGCTTGGTAATTGTTAATTTATTGTTAGAACTATTGTTTCGTGATCAATACTTGTGTACTTGAAGTGGTAACTTTTTAAGATGCAACAGAAATTCAATTCCCATCAAGCCTGTGTGACCAGCTACAAGAGCTGTGAGAGAGTGCTTGTTAAATGAGACTTGGTGGATTTTCTTGCAAAGAGAGAGATACTCTATGTCAATGTGAGAACCGTAGCTAATAAGGTGAGCAGAATTTTTCTTTAGGCTTCCAAATATTGATATTTGCTTGAGCCTGTGAAGTTCTTCCTATGGTGGCATCCCAGGAAGCATACCACAAAGAAAGAAAATGACATTTTAGGCTGGAAAAGTTTCCTGTCATAGAAGGAATGAAAATATTAATTCTGCAATTGAGGTATCATCTGACTCTCATATCCACCATTAGTGAAGGGTGCAATATACATAACAGCATCACAGATACACTTTAAACTGCAATTAATTCAAAGAGAGTCTTCTGTGATTCTTGGAGAAAGATATAAAAATGCCCTGTACTGCTTGATTTATTAATTTAAGTAATTTTGAAGTGTTGCACAAGACTTTCACTGTGCTTCCTAAATCAAGATATTTTATTTCATAAACACCAATAGAATTTGCAGTGCTGCTGCAAACAGGAGTGGGATTTCCCAGCTGGCAGATGGTCCACCACGATTCAAAACACAAGCAGAGCAATATGAAAGGAATATCTCACACAGCTGAATGTTGTCATTTAAAGACTCCTACTTAGCAATAGAATTAAAGATCTAATATTGAAATCCCTTGAATGTTTAGCTTTTTGAATAGGTTAATAAAAATAAAATACTAAAATTTCATTGAAAAGAATGATCTCTACTGATCTATATGCCTCAAGCCAAATGTGATTTGTAGTTATATCTGCAGAATCGTATTTAAAACAATGGTGTAATAAGGAGATAGCTGAAACATCAATTGAATGATTTTTAAATAGTCAAAGTTCAAGTCAGATGTATTTTTGAAAGAATTTGAATCTGAACAGCCTTTTCTTTAACTGAATAATGTCTTAGAATTTTGATAATTTTTTGTGACAGTTTTGTCTTTGCTAATTAAGTAAAAAAAGTGATTCTTGTTGGACAAAAAAGAAATGGGTGGAATTTTTAATGAAAATAATGTAAGTGATTTAATTCTACTTACAGAAGCAAATTTATTCACAGAATTTCAGAAGGCACTGAGGAAACACGAGTTAGTAACAGGAAATTAGTATGATAAAATAAAGAGAGCAGAGCAGAAATTGGTGAATCTTGCCCTGGCTAGTTATCAGTAAGTCAGTTTGAGTAAGCATAGAATTTGGTCAAAGCTGCAGTTTTAATATCGTTAGCATGAGTAAAGCTCCATTTTCAATCCTGCATTTTTTTTTAAGGTTTAAGAATATATGTAATTCTGAAATAAGATAATGTCCCATAAAAACAAAAAAACTACAAAAATAGCAAATTCACATCCTGAATATCTGAAGCAATGTTGGAGCTCTCAAGTGACACGTAAGAAAAATTCTACCTGGGAATGTTAGACAGAGTCCTTAAATTGGAGTTCATTCACATCACGGATGTGAATTGTTGGATGACTGGGATAACTGGTATACTGCTTATTCCAGCATGAGACACTCTCACTGTCTCCTGTTGGAGCCATTTCATTTTAGATAGATAATGCATATTCTTTGGTAGAGAGATTTTTATTCTGTTCTCTAGCAGACCTAATCATTAGACTATGAAGTTACTCTCCCTTTCCATCTCTCTTTCTGTCCAAATGCAGTTATAATGTTTTATATAACATGAAAAACCTCTGACCAGAGGGAGAGAAGCACTGATTGTCTCCACACCGATATAACCTGAAACTTTCAAGGTGGTAGCTGAAGTTGCTGTCCTGATTAAATTTTCCCAATTTTAAACACACTTCCTATATGGAGTTAGCTCAAGTCCTGCAGATATTTCTTGCTTTCCTTCTACTTTGTTAGTACTAGAAAGTCTTTTTCCATGTGGGGGAGTATGTATGTGTGGAAGTATTCACTTCTGATAATTTCTAGTTTTCATGTAATTTTCAAGTGAAAAGGGTGGAAAATGCCCAACAAGCTCTAGTTACATACTTAATCTGAGATCAGATGTCTTCATATCTCTAATGAGATATTGCATAGCCTTGCCACTTTATTCAGGGGAAAAAATAAGGAATTTGTATCAAAAGGAAGATAATATTCATTCTTGGACCTGTTCCTGAATCCCTATATAACTATCTAATCTTCATGTGGCAAAAGAAGTTGAGTATTTTTTAATGACTTTTTACAGCCCTAAACACAAGTAAACTTCAGTCTGGTTATTTTGAAAGGTAGTCTTTAACCTTTAATTTTTGTTTCAACATGGGCATGACATTACAGATTCACTGGGGAATACTTGCATGGTTTTGGAAAACTAGTACTCTTCACCAAAATGAATGCAGTGCCTTCCAGATCCAGAATACTGTCTCTTAATGCTCCAGAAAACAATAATGATTCCTTTAAAAAGGTATTTTGTTCTATGAGAACACTTATGGTTTTTATTGTGGTTTCCTTATGTTGTTCTAGTGCTGTGTACAATAAACTATAATCCCTATAAATATATAAGTAAATAAAAAGCTGCGGCGTGGGAGAAGAAATTTAATTTATCTGTCTTAGTATCCAGTGTAGTCCAAGAAAATCTGTTTTTAAAATGCATTATGTATTTCTGTTTTCTGTCTTCTGTTTTAGATAGAGCATTTGTACTAAGCTCCATTTAAAAAAAAAAGCTTTTAATTAAGAGTTGTTCACAGTTAGTTGCCCAAGGGCAAGCAGCATTGTAGATGAAAGGTTCATTTTTTTCAGTTAGGACAGTGATTTATTAATTTTTATGCTAACTTTCTGTTCTGTCCCTAGTGAGCTGGAAATGTTATTAGATATTTGACATTATATCAGGAGAAAAGAATTGACCTTGGAACTCTATAGTGAATGTTTTTCTAGTAGAATATAGTACTGGATACTGTGAAGGCAATTGGTAAGAGAAATCTTGAAAAAAGTCCTTGTTTTATGTCTGCTTTTGAACCATCAGCACTTATAAATGTACCTAACCTCAAAAGTGCAGACTTATGTTTTATGTAAGTGAATTGGTCTTTTGGAGTGGTATGTTAAGGGAAAGTGAGGTGATTATCTGTTTTAGGTGAGAGCTGTGCCTGTTTCAGAAAGGCCATGCCTTGCCTTAAGTTTTTAAATACCAGAATTCTGTGCTTGATTGTAAAATACAGTCTAATTTCCTTGAAAATTAATTTCTCTATAATTTAACATCTGTGTTCAATTTCTCAATAATTTTGATTTTTATCAATATTTGAAATGGAGTCTCACTAAGCCTAATGTGTGTGCAGAATTACTATCATTGCTAGAACTCTCTTCGCCTTCCCTCCACCCCAATCTCTCTCTCTCACCTGCCTACTGTATCACACAAAGCAGCGTTAAGATAGCTCTTCAAGGACTAAAGTCTTTAAAGTTTAAAGAAAAACTTAAAAAGAAGACAATCAAGGGAAGAAAAAGAGACCAACAATAGATCACTGAAGCTTGAAGAACAATGAAATTCTCTGTTTCAGCTCTTTTTTAAGTTATCACATCTGGCAAACTAATAGAAAAACAATGCTGTGTTTTCTGGGCTTTTTTTCCCTTTCTCTTGCTTTGTTTTGTAGGGACTAATCTAAACTTCTTTGCATTTTGCAATCTGCCAGTGCCTACATGCTGCTGCACAGTTTATTAGAGAAAGAAGGATATATATTGAATGCAGTAGGAGAGAAAGGACTTTGACTCCAAATTATGCAAATAAACAACAACAATACAAAACCAAAGTAATACCCCTACCTGCTCTGCTGCTTTCAGATGACTGCCACATTATGCATGCAGTGATGTCTTGGAAGCCAGAGTTGGTATTGCTACAGCAGAACTTTAAATTGTCTGCACAGCACAAAGAACTTTAAGGAAGCTGAGACGTTGCTTCAGAGTATATTTTAGGGTCTTAAAAATATATTATTAATATTATTATTATTATTATTATTATTAATATTAATATTATTAATAATATTATTAGTATTAGTATTATTTTCTTCATCTTCATCATCATCATCATCATCGTCATCATCATCATTGCGGTCCATCATCTCCTCTGTGGAACAGGAAAAATTGCAGACTCTCTGGGGTTTCCTGATTGTGTTCTGCTGCAAACCAGAATAGATTAATGTAGCTGAAAGAGTGCTCATATTGTTATTGTGGCACTACTCCATGTGAATAGTAATAAAGTTTTTACTGTGATCCAAATTTTCACTGTGATCCAAGTTTTCAGAGGTCCTTTTCACTCAAATATTTGGCTTTGGTGAAAAAAAAGTCTAAATTGAGGCATCTAAAGGTCCTAAATTGACTGTGAGATGAGAGAGGGATTGGCATGAGATTCAGCAGAGCATGGCTAAGGAAAAAAAGAGTGAGGCTGTTTGAGTCTGAAAGGATCAAAGTATTAAAAGTCTTTTGCATGGGTTGTGCAGTCTTGTAATCGATATGATGTTTAACACAATGAACAAATACTTCAATACTGACAATATACATTCTAATTAGTTCAAGTGATAAAACATGCTATTACATTGTGAAACTGCTGGACCCTGCACAATTCTTTATCAACAAAAGCTGCAAACAGAATAGTGTGTTAATCTGATCTCACATACATGAGTAAGGATGTGAAAACCTTTGCTTAATTGAACTTCAAAATGGAACAATGGATTAAATGGTATGTAAAATCTTGGCCATTGGAAAAACCCTGATAAAGAAGCTATTTTTGTACTCACAGTAATATCTACTAATGTCAACTGGCTCAGTCAGTAGAATTTCTCTTTGCGTTTTTCTTACTATGTTCCTAAATTCCAACTTAAAAGTTTCATTAGGAGAAGGACATAGAGCCACAGCAGCAGGAATTCCAGTTCTTTTGTGCTGCTCTACTTGTAAGAGAATAACACAGTGAAGGTAGGGAAAATGCAAGCTTTCTCTATTTTTAGGTGGAAAAGATATAGGGTGAGCATAAAAGTAGAGAAAATAAACTTGTAAGATTACTGAATAGGTAATGATGTTGCTGAGCTCTGTAGTGACATGGCACTTGCTACTGCTCTGCCTCTGTATTTTCTTGACAGCCAGCCTAGATTATTAGAGAGCAATGTAAACTATACTGCTGAAAAGGAATAATTCAGCTTAGAAATTCACAACTGCCTTAATGCATCCTGCATTGGTAAGAAGGCTGAAAATATAGTGTGGGGATATGCAATGTAATAACTGTTCTGTGCTAAACTGGTTTTACAAAACAGCCCCACAAAGCCAGCACGTGATGGAGTCCTTTGAGTAAACACTATTACTAATACCACCTAGTCTCAGTTTTGTGTTTTCAAGCAGATCAGGAACATCATGGTCTAAACTGGGGGGGAGCTGATTGTAAGGGAACTTGAAAAAGGAGTTATTCTATAGATGGGGAATTTTGATTGAAAAGTATGTGATTTGGTGTCAAAACACAAAATAAATCCAGATTACCATGTCATTTCTCCAAATTAAAAGCCACTCTAATTTGCAGTGAAAAAACGTCTTTGAATCCTGTAGTCATTATTGGGACAAGCACGGAGTACTTGATGGAGTTGCAGTACTCCAGTTCCCAGGGCTGCTTTCACTGCACACTGACTCAAGCAAAGTGTTTCTTTAATGTAAAAATACACTTAATTGTTGATTAAGATGTTTTCAGTCACATTTTCTGGCAACTTTTCCACTCTGTCTAGTAACAATCCATTCCCTGGCATATTTCCGAAATGCTTGTAGAATGAGCAAAAGCCTATTGAACAGCAGACTTTTCATGGGGAAAGCATTTCCACAGAGTGGGCTCATGAATAGCTTCAGTCTGGAGGCAGGAAGGTCTGTGCAAAAGGACAGACAGCTGGAACATGCCACTTTCCAAAGATCATCCAGATCCACTGGGTTTACTTGTCTGCATTTTCTTATCCACTGAGGTAGCAAGATTGCGTGAAGAGAGCCTGTACAGAAGAACAGCGATAGTCAGACATAGGCACCCAAGATTATATGCACTAGTTTCTAAATGGCTTATTTTATTTTAATATTGTGAAGAATAGTTGAGAAAAGCTACAGAGATAGAGAGACAGAGGATAAATCATATTTGATGACTATTTATATGAAGAAATCACTCTTCAGTTTGCTGAAACCAGGAAACAAACAAACAAACAAAAGAGATAGGTCTTTCTATGTCACTATTTCTTTTCACAGAATGGGCAAGTTTGGAAGGGACCACAGTAGGTCATCTGGTCCAACCTCCCTGCTTAAGCAGGGATATCACAGAGCACATCACAACAGTATTGTGTCCAGAAAGTTCTTGAATCCAGTGAGGGAGACGTGACAACCACTGACTAATAAATTATTACTCAGAACTGAGTAATTAAATGTTCAGCGTGGAGAGAGAGAGAGATACTATTTTCCAGAAAAAACAAGGATGTTACAGACAGACAATGACACAGGTTTGCAAGCAGTTTTTCTTGAATTTAGAGAAGATGTAGGACTGTCTGGACTCAATGATCCTTGAGGGTCCCTTCCAAGTCAGAATATTCTGTGATTCTGTCTGCATTAAAGGTATAGAACTCCCCTGCAGCCCTCTGAAGGAAATGTAAAGGAGAGACTGAATTAGAAATTGTGTGGTTGCAGCAAAAATAATTTCTGGGTAGCAAATAAAGGTTGCCGTGAAGGCCAGGAGCTAAAGCGCTCTCACCTTTATCGTGGGGCCAGATGACTGCAAGTCATGCTGAGAACTTATCTGACTAGGGACCATTGTGTCAGCATGGAAGAAACATAACAAAAGTATTTTTTTTTTTGGTAAGACTGGATGATGACAGATTGACTTACAAGTACCTAAGGTGACTTAGTGTGGGGGTGAGTATCCCACACGCCACACTGAAGACTGAGATTTCGTTCCACATTGGGGGACCAGGCTTTTTGGTACCAAAACCTAAGGTCATGAGGTTTTGAGATAAGGATAGTAACTGGGAGATGTAAGTGGCAAAACTAGTACAGAACAACTCAGAGAGTAGAATGACCATGGGGAGGTTTTGGGTTTTTTTTGTAACTATGGGGAAGGAACAAGGGGTGAATTTTGTGTAAATTGTCCATTTTTTAATGTGTTGGTGTGACGCTATTTTGATTTTTGTTGGGAGGAATTTTTGTCTTGCTTTATTTGATTGTTTTTGTTGATGTGTGTATAGGTTGTGTGATGAATGTGGATTTTAGTGATAATTCTTAAACACATTATTCACAGAGGCGAGTGATGGAATGTATTGGGTTTGCATGGCCTAGTTTTGGTACTGGGGGGGAGGTGTGTCTACAGGTGTGGCTTCTGTGAGAAGGTGCCAGAAGCTTCCTTCATGTCCAGCAGGGCCAATCCCTGCTGGCTCCAAGATGGACATTCCATGGTCAAGGCTGGGGCAGTCAGAAATGATGGCAACACCTTGGTAATAACATTTAAAAAGAAGGAAAAAACCAAACTTTTGTATAGATATAATTGCAGCCAGAGAAGAACAGGGTGAGAACATGTGAGTGGAATGGCCCTGCAGACACCAGGGTCGCTTAAGAAGGAAGGGCAGGAGGTGCTGAGATTCCCCAACAGCCCATGGTGCAGGGCCGTGGTGAAGCAGCTGTTCCACTGCAGCCCACGGAGGATCACAGTGATACAGAGGTTACTCTGCAGCCCATGAAGGAGACCCATTCCAGACCAGCTCTTCCTGAAGGACCTCATGCCATGGAGGAGTGACCCATGTTGCAGAAGTTTGTGGAAAACTGTTGCCTGTGGGATCGTCTCACACTGGAGAAGTTTGTAGAGAACTGTCTCCTGTGGGATGATGTCACCTTGGAGAAGTTTGTGGAGAATTATTGCATATGTGAGAGACCCCATGGTGGAACAGGGAAAGGACTCCTCGGTCTGAGGAAAAACAGAAACAGCTTGTGAGGAGCTGATCATTACCCCCATTCCTCATCTCCCTGCAGCTCTGGGGTAGGAGGTAGAGCTGGGAAGGAGGGAGGGGTGGGGGAAATATGTTTTTAAAGTTTTACTTTACTTCTCATTATCCTGCTCTGATTTTGCTAGCAGTAAATTTAATGAATGTCAGTTTAGTGCTTCTCTTCAGAAACATTATGAATTTTCATTGCTTGTGAGCAGGATGTATATTTCTCACCAGTACTGCCCAATAAGTAGATACAGAGATACCACAATGCTGCTTTTTTTTTTTTTTTTTCCAGAGCTTAAAAGCCAGTGAGTAAATTTATTGCTTGAGGAAATTTTAAGTAAGTGGCTATCATTACTAAGATCACCATCAAGTTGCCAAGCTGAGGTACACGCAAAGGGAGCGTGTGAAAAGAATAAACTTAGTGAACTAAAAAAAGAAGTGCTTTCTTAAGCAGAAAAATATTTCTCAGTGAAGTACATATTTCAACTCACTAGCTTTAATGATCAGTGAATATGTAACACAGATTTTAGTCATAATGACTCCTCCGTTAAGGTACTGTTGATCAACTTTCGGTGAATTCCCACTAATAGAAAATTAAGCTCTGTACAGGGGCATAAGTAAGAAGAGATGGGGAAAATTGTGTTATGCCTGTGGGTGGCACTGGGTATATTTAGGACCTTCTTGGTGGAGGTAGAGATTACAGTTCAAATTTTCTCATGCAGAAGTCAAGAATTCAGAGTCAATCTCCTATACCTTAAGAAAACCATGGGCTATTCAGGTCAAAAAAGAGCCAATTTCCCTTTGAATCTTGCTCTGAATATTTTGTTGCATTTTTCCCAAATTTAGCTACTTGATTAATTAAGTTCAAATTGTATCTTAGTTTATGCATTTTAACTAATGTACTATTAATTGCAAAACCCCTTTTTTGCTTGAAAGTTTGTGGTTTGATAAGAGAAGAGAAGAAATATATTGTTGTGAAAAGAAAAACAAAAGATAATACACAATTTTCACAGTGAAAATTAGCCCTCATAATTTTGGTGCCATCTTGCAGTTTTAAAGTACATGGATTCAATAATGCTTGAAATACAGGATGAAATCTTGATTTTTTTTTTTAATTTCTAAGAGGAATTAATGATTTCAATTTTCACTTTTTCACAAGCCCTCTATATCACACACTTTTTTTTTTCCTTAACAAATGCTCAGTCGGTAAATATTCTGGCTGTTTTGTTTGAATACCTAGAGGGGAAATAAGTTGTCATCTTGCTCGGTGCAGTATTGTGAGAGATATTCATGGTTTGTTGTAATAGAAAGGTGTGCATGGAGTGGGGCAGAAAGAAAAAGGGTGGAAAAAAGGTGAAGGCAAAAATTGAAGAGGGACTTTTATTTTTCACTGAACTAGACTGGGCTTTGAATTAACATACTGCAGCATGTATTTCAATCAAAATCCTTGAAAGAAGGTGACTCCTTTAAAATACTGAAGGGCTCAAGGAATTTATTTCAGGTGTCAGTGATCTTATTTACATTTTCAAAAGCAAGAGTTCCAATTGACTGGGTTATTACATTGAGACCCTCAGAGCAAACACTTCACTAAGGATGGATTCATGTTCTCTTTCTACTTCCAAGAACACAGGCAGTATTTTTCATAACAGACGGAAATATTTGTTACCAGGGAAATTTCAGGATCCAGAAGGGAGATTGAAGGACTGAGATTCTGTGTGTATGGAAAGCAAACATTAAAGTGAAAGTTGCTCTCAGACTCTGAATCGTCTCAGGAAGAAATAAGATATAAGCAGAGTCAAAGTGGGTTACCACTGATTTAATAACATTTCAGATACTGTGAATTTGTTTTTTAAAGTCTAGGTAGGTCAATGGTGAAACATTTGTGCATGAAATGAACTAGAGAAATGTGTATCTTTTGCAACTTAGAGCTGTTAAATGAACATTCTCATGCACTTATCAGCAAACTGTACTGCTTTTTCTCTCTGAGAAACCTCCATGAATGGACAAACATTTTCTTCAATTTGGTAATGAGTATCGCCTGACTGCTGCAAAAATGCTAACTTGCTTGACAGCTATTCTTTATGAGGTACTAATTATTCAAAATCTCCAGCTGTTTTAATGGAGCACTTGGGTCAGGTGGGTTTCCTAATTAAGTGAGATAAATGGTGTCATTTAGACCAGCCCAGTGCTAGAACTGGTGTACATGAATCATTTTGTAGTTGAAATAACCTGTGTGAAAAAACCCAGCACAAATTTTATGTACTGTTTAAATTCCGTTCTGAAAATAAAAGCATACAGATGAACCTCTAGACCTTAAACTGTGTCAATACAGAACTGTCTCCTTTGCATTTTGGAATGTTTAGTTAACACTCACTGAGTTGTGAGTGGCTTTTTGTGTTTGTGTTTGTCAGAAACCCACTAAAACCGATGAGATCACAGAGTCAAAATGCTTTCAAGTAGTGTTCCCACCCTCGGGATTTCACTGTGTTGTAACATGATTGCTCTGCAGAGGTTTGCTTTACACCCTGCTGATCATTACATCCTTAGTTGGTGCTAGCCTGACAACCAATTGCGTAGTGACAAAACTTTTCAGTGTATCCAGTACATACTTCAGTGCATTTAATGTATTAGGGGTCTTTGTGTCGTGGCTCTGCCAGGGAGTTGTGGGCTTAGCAGGAGTTTTTTCTGCTTGTTTTGTTTTGTTTTTCGTTGCGTTTTTTTTTTTTCCTTCTAATTTAGAATAAAATAAGTAAACTGTACTCAAGTTGAAATCCCAAATTATAGCAACATCAACTTGCTTCTGGAAAGAAATCATAGCTAAGAAGCTTGTCTGGAGAAACCAGACTTGCAAGTTTCCAGCTTGCCAACAGCACACAGCCATGTGTGAGCGGCAGTGCTTACAGGGATGATGGCACTCAGGCTTTTTCCCAATTTGACTTTTACATTGTTTTTCAACACTATTCCCTAATCCTGAATTTTCTGAGACATTAACTATAATTTATTGTTTATCATTTCCACATGCTGACCCCTTCCTTCCCTCACTAGAGTTATCTTTGGGGCTAGAAAAAAAAAGTATTTTAACTACATTTTTTGACCTGGACACCCCCAGTGTTAAGGTCATAAACCTTTCTAATTTTAGTCTCTTGAAACCCTCACACAAGTATTCTACAGCTTTGATCTTATCACCAGGCTTTAGACAAAGTTCCACGCACAACATGACTTGCCTGTCTACTAGTGACCACTCAAGTTCAAACATCCCTGACTTGGCTTTCCCAAAGTCTTTGTTTCCTTTAAAAATCCGACTTAGAACAGGCTTTCTGAAATGAATATGCTGCAGCTGAGCTAAAAGACTAGGTGAAAAAAAACCTAAAATCCCACAACCCCCCCCACCCAACAAAAGTATAGAGAACCAAAACACCATAAGGCTTGCCTGTAGATATCACAGTCTTGAAGTTATTTTAAATACTGAGGCCTTAAAACCCTAAAGATCCCTAAGTCTGCGCTGAAAAAAAAGTATATGTGTGTTTTCATTTGAACACAAGCTGCTGCATCATCTTTGATTTATCTTTGAAACAGATGTGTTTTGAACTGAAGTTAGACTTCAAAGGAGAAAGTAAATGTTCAATAGGAAATATTTTTCTTATTCAAAGCAGAGTCATAAAGTGTAAAGTTTGCTCTGAAAAGATAAAATTTTATTCTAAAAGTTCCATTCCAAAGTTCAGAAATGGTTCAGAGATTTAGCTCAGAAAAGTGCAGAAAATTACAGTTGTGAACCTTAGGCACATTTCTTCAAACGAACAAGTCTAGAGGGTTAAGCAGGAACATATAATATCTGGCTGTTGTGATAATTATGTATCTTCATGATTAAAATGCCCGAACACCCTGTCGACACAGTTTTTCAACCAGCTTGACTTAATTTCCCCGATGCCCAGAAATAGCCTGATACTTCTTTTCTTCTTCAGCTCAAACACTTTATATCCAAGATCAGCTCCCTGATATTTTTGTCTTTGTGTCTATATACTCACCCTTACACATATCCAGGCACATACTTATTTAGGCATCTTGCTGAAACCTTCCCTCTTCAGTAAAGCCCTGGGCCAACTCCTACAGTTTTCCTCACATCCTCCCCACCAAGTGTGAGACTTCCTCTTGCCTGTCAGCTTTGCCCAACCGCTCCATGCCTTCAGCTTTGTTAGTGCTCCTTCCTGATTTCTCTTTTCTACTTGTGCTTTTTACCAGCCCCTTTCTTGATTTCCCTTCCTTTATTCTTCCTCAGCTTTCCAGGCCTATGCTCAGTGCTTATTAAGACTTCCTACTTTGCTGTGTTCTCCCAAAAGACTTCCCAGTTTTCCATTGGATGGAAGATATACTTCAGCAAGAAGCTTTTTTTACCAATAGTCCAGTCAATTATTTGCAAAAAAGAAAGTCTGTATTTCTCCTAAATTATGGTTTCCAGGCACACATCCTGTTTCCTATTAATAAAACTGGTATCCTGTGTGAGCAGTGAGCAGGGTCAGGGCTTTGAACATCAATGCCCCATTCCATTTTAACTGTCTAGAGCTCTGTTATGATCCAGCTGTATGATCATACATCCCAATGGAAACAGAGAATGCTGGAAATTTTTTTTGCATGTGAATAGTCAGCTAGAAGAGCTCTCTAACCACGTCCTTAATAATATCCAGTTCTGAATCCCTTTTACATGTAGTCAGATATTATGTCTGTGTAATATTTGGAGACATCTGTCTTGAGTTATTCAAGGTCAAGCTGACATATATAGTAGGGAAGTGATAGTATGTCTTATCTTTAACTTCACATCTTATTTATAGTACATTTTCTCCTTTTGCATCTTCACTGTGAAGGCAACAATATAGTGATAAAGAAGATAAAGAACTGGCAGGCATCTGCGTTTAACCATTCTGTCATTTAGACTGCTCTCAAGGTCTCTGTATAAATAAGCTTTTGTGAACTAGACCACCTTTCCTTTAGTGTGCAAGGAAGAGTGGTTTGTACTGAAATATGAATGGAAAGCTATATGCACATGGCTTTCTAGTACTACATAAAACTATAGTTAATATATGTATTATAAATGTAAAACCTATGTAAAACTACATACTGGTTATATTTATTATATACATATATAGAGCTATGTGCTGTTTATCCCCACCCTGCAAAATGTTCAACCATTTTATAATTTTATTGCTGTCTATAAATACAGAGATACAACTAGAAAGATATTTTATATAAATCTGTGCTTATTTTCCCCCTTAAATCTTAATAAAACAACTTCGACTGGAATAATTGTCTGAAAATAAGTGAGTTTATATTAACCCTTATGTATCATTTAGATTACAACATTGCAGCATACCAGAGGATCAGAGAATTCTTCTGATGCCTCCCATTTTTGCTGGATGAACACCCCATTCTAATCAGGAAAAAAGAAACAATAAAAAACCAACCAAACAGCAACTTCTAGATGTCTTGGAACAGTTTTTTTGTTATTGATTTCATCTTCTACCAGTGTTGTTTCCATATCACCATGGTTCTTCACTTATGTACTTACATGAAGTGGCCTGAATAGCATGACAGATTTCACTTGCAGGATAAAGACATTCACAGATAGGTTTTTTTTTCCCTTGCTGTTTGAATAAAATATCTGAACTTATTGCATCTTCTTTATCACTTTCCTGTTATGTTCATCATGGTTGGGCATGATGATCTCAGGAAGAAGAAAGGTACAATGTTCCAAGGGTTCAAAAGGCAGGCAGTTGTATCAAAGTTAATGTAAAGCTATTGGACTTAGCAGCAGCACTGTAATGTTCTTTTGTCCTCCTCACCTCTTTCTTAGTCCCATTAGCACTAATCTCTAGATTCTGGTGTGCTGGTGGCATAGAGAAGAAGCTTGTTTGCTGGCCCTCACAAATCTGAACGCTGGTTCTGTGGATATTTTTGGAGGGCATACTAGATCTAAGCTGTATGATTAGCCTATTCCTTGCAACTGGGGTGTGATTCAACACCATGCTTATTCCAAATGCTCATCCTTGTTCAGAGGCTGATCAATGCAATGTGTCCTTTTGAAAAGATAGAGGGGTCTGGATCTTGACCACTGAATGGTGCTCTGCCCATCCAAAGTGTATTATCAGAAGGGGACTGCAGTGTCTAATCCTAGCTCAGCATGTCTGCTTACACAGTGAGAGCAGAGAACAGTTAAGTGACAAATCCTTCGATAGTAGTCTGTCAGTGTGCTTGGGTCTTGTTCCCTGATTATCCTGAAGCTGAATTTAAAGTTCTGTCCTTGAAGCTCCTAGGAGTCGATGATTTAGAGTATCTCAGAGCACTGTTTTAGTGAGATGCTGTTTCCTCTGTGAAGGCATGGAGGGAAGAGTAAAGGAGTTATCCAGGCTGCCGGGCACCTACACAGAATGGCTACTGGCTTACTCCCCATCATACAGCTCACATGCGGTCAGACCTGCACAAAAGACTCATGAAAAGGATAAAGTCTACACATAGAATATTTTTTAGTCTAAACTAACAGAAGAAGATTAAACACTGAATTCCATTATGAGACCAGAGGCGAGATGTGACTTCAGGTGTCATCTACTTTCTGATTGAAGTTAATATGCTTTTAAAAAAATGAATCAAAGTAGTATTTCAATTTAAACTGTCTTGTGCAAGTGTCTCACTGACCTGAAAGATAACGAAATGTAAATGGTATTCAAACCTCTTAATTGCTGCCAATAGCAATTCTTTTGTTACTCTGCAAGGAAAACGGTAGAGGCATCTCTTTTAGAGAATAAAGCCCCAGGTAAAAAAGCAGTAAGTACCTCATTAGCAACACTGAGCTACAAGTGTGCCTAAGATCCCACAGACTTCAAGCCAAGTGTTAAAATAGGTTGGTCTGAATGGATGACTAAATTGTTCCAATGACAGTCTCTCTTTGATGAAAGGTGCCTAGAGCTACCCTTTCTTAGGTTTGCCTACCGTGCCCATCTGTCTTTTGCCATTCAATACAGTTCACTTCTCCCTCAATTCTGTATCTTCAAGGTATTTGAAAGTTGGGAATTAGAGATTATAAAATAATAGCTCTTGCAGTAGGCACTCAGAGTTAGGAGACTGTTAAAGTGATTGGGTATTTATTTTAGTGAGCGTCACAGAGCACTAAAACAAATAAAAACCACATTAGTTGTGAGTTACTGAAGAAGATGTTCTGAGCCATTGAAGCTGGGTGAATCAAGTCTAGGAAATTTAAAATATTCTTTGTGTGCTAGCAGATATATATATACATATATATATATATAAATATATATATATATAACGTTTTAGATGTACTCTAAGTCAAACTGCAGGCATTTCCTTTTCATCTTCTGTATACTTAATAACTCCATGAAAATCATTGAATGCTGTGATCGAGAGATGCCATAAAAGTGTCTGGCCAGTTCCTGCTTGCTTTGCTCACACAATTAGGTAGTGCCTGCATCAGTAAATCAGCTGATGTTTTTTCCAGCACTTAGATGAACTGATTTCTCGGCTGCCTTCAGCAACTAAATGAAAATACTTTTAGGTGTCTCTTACATCTCAAAAATGCTCTAAAGAAAAAAAAAAACCAAAATAAAAACCAAAACCAAACAAAAAAAAAAAAAACCAAAAAAAACCAAAAAAAAAAAACCCAACAAACCACTTGCCTGAAACAGCCACCTCCTTTTTTTTGTAGATAAAACAAATCATACAAATGGTGGTGGATGGAAATTCCGGCACATATATCGCTGGAGCCAGTCAAGCACATATATTGCTGGAGCCAGGTAGATTCCCAATTCTCACAGTGAATTTAGAATAATTCAAGGCACAAGTTTAGTGCAAATAAAAAAGGTGCATAAAATTGATTCATAAATGTATATTTTAAATAGAATGTTAAATAAAATTGATTCATAAGTGTATATTTTAAATAGAATGTTAAATAAAATCATAATTAAGTAAAATCTAAGAACTAGTTTAAATATAAAAAAAAAAATCTACTGCAGAAAAAAAAGAAGTTTCTGTTTGATTCTCATCGCATATTTTAAGACTTGCTTTCTGGGATGAGGAATGTAGCAGAGAGATCTTATTAGAAGGAAATTTATTTGTCTTGCTAATTCTTTTCTTTATTTCCACTCTTTTGCCAGGAAGAACATTCACTGAAATCATTCAGTGTAAATTAAGTGGTATTTAAAGTGATGCAACTATTCAATGTGTGCATGTGCTTCATACAGTCACATAAGCCAAACAGTTTGCTTAAAATATTTTACTGCCAGTTCCCAAAATGTATACTCAGTGTGGTCTTTTTGGAAGGGCACTGCAGACTAAATTTGTCCTAGCCAACATGTACCCCAGTTCCCTCAGCAGACTTGGGGCACGCTTCTGGGCACAGGGCCTCCAGCCCCTTCATCATTAAGTGATGGCACAGTCCTAGCACCAGCTATATTTCAGGCCAGCAGTAACTCTCTCTCTGGCCCCTTTCTGGTATTTAGACAGTCCAAGGACCACAAAAATAAAAGAATTTGTGGATGTGCTTTCCACAAGGGCTTTCCACACAATTTGGATTGATCTGGGGGGGTAAGGATTTTGGGAATGAGTTTGCTACATGTGAGGAGCATCCCAATTAAGAAGTATTCAAGGTGTGGTCCTTATTCCTTACACCAATTGTCTCCTAAATCTTGCCTTCCCTTGGGCAGATTTCTCATGCACATTTGGCTTGCCCTGTCCCGAACACCTGTATTCAGGTTATTCAAACCAGAGCAGCTGACTGGGACAAATGATGTGAAAAATACTCCCTCACAAATATTCCTCATCCCTGTTGCCTTCTTACTGGCCTGCAGACCTAGGGCACCACAGTTTACCAGCTGGACAAATGAACTCCAGCCACTTGCCATATGTCAATGGGAAGTATTAATGAGAGAAGTACTTGGACGGAGCTTTGTAAAAGTGGAAAATTGAGAAGCACGAAGGTTCTTCACGCTGTCCTGTGACTGTTGTGGATTTAAGTAGGCATGTAGAATTGTCACAGCACTCTGTCTCTTCTTGAGAAACTTCAAGAGACATTTGGACCATACTCTTGGTCACAGGGTGTGACTCTTGGGGATGCTGCTGTGGAGGGCCAAGAGATGGACTTTATCCTTGAGGGTCACTTCCAATCTGTGATTGTGTGACTGATACCACTGTTTAAACTACCTGACAAGTTTAGAGAATTCTAAGAAAATCATAACCTTAACATTTAATGAAATTGCCTAGAATATATCTGGCTTTTGGGATGTTCATTCACTCATACATGTGATAACAACTATAAATTACTGAAATGGCCCATAATCATGATGTCTGATGCACGTCTCTAAACATGGTCCACCTAGAAACTTACAAAGAAATATGAACCTGCCTTGTGTTAGTAACAGGATGGGAGAGAGACAATGTTCTTCAGAAATCAAAAAAGAATGTTGAAGAAGCTCAAAATTTCCTATCATCAGTGTGGTAATGCATTGTGAGACACCTTTTGTTACAATTTCTTTCAGGTTCTGTAAGGAATAAGGTTTTTAGTCATCTGGAAAAACTTTGTGTGATTAAGTCTGATGAAAAGTGGATTAAAATGAAACAGTAATTAACTTGATTATAATAATAATAAAAGTGAATTATTGTCTTGCTGCTTCATCTAAATTGTTTTCTATTTATCACTTCTACATCATAAGCATTTGTTGTAAGTTTCCAAGCTTTTTCATTATTTTCAATGATAATGGACTATAGGGTGCCAATCAGCAAATTAACTAAGTATTTTGTGAATGTAAAAATAAGTAGAATCAAAATAATTCATTAATAAATATGATAATTAAATTTTGTTATTAAGACATCACATAATGTCCTCTTTAACATCACACAAGTATGGCATTCTTAAAAGGCTTATCAATATTAGAATTTTCGCCATTTAAAAATACTATATGTTGGTGGGACAATTAATTTCAGAAAAAGAAAAAATACTTATGTGTTGCACATAACACGAAATCATATTTTTAAAATCTGAATTTCTGTACATCTTTATTTTGTACAATATTTCTAGATGATTTTTAATATAATGTCATTTTTATTCATACAGCTTTTTTCATTTCATTATGACAGCTTATCTATTCAGCGCCTGGTCAAGAAGTATACTAACTGGTAAATAGATGTTCACAATATTTTCTATCCTGTGCATGCTAAATTAGTCCTAATTAAGCAGGATTAAAGCAGCATTGATGCTTCCCTGTGAAATAAAAAAACCCTCACCACCAAGGGCCAATTTACATTCTTATTATTCAACACATGTGAAAATAAAATAGCTTTGGCACAATAAATGAGGATTCTTTGACCATAATCCAGTGTCTACATACATTTGGAATTGGTTTCTTTGCTCGAATTGATAACAAATATCTGATGTGAAGAAAATGCTTCCTTTTGGTTTTATGACACTGTGCTATTTCACACTGAATTAGGTTATGTTAGATGATGAGCTAAGCAGTGGGGGAGGAGGGAAGGGAGAAGTTTGGGTAGGCAGGAGAGGGAATGTGTGACATAATCTAAAGAGAGCTTTCAAATCATTAGAAATACAAGGAAAGAGCAATATATCAGGAGCCCCCATTAAGTGCTGCAGTGTGGGTTCAAAAGGGCCTAGATCCTGACCCTTGCCTTCCTAATCACTTATTTATAGCTTTCAAAGGCACAGTATTATGTAGTGACACTGTGACAACATGCAATTGCAGAAGGGCAGCATCTGTGTGGCTGGCAGACCCTAAAATCTCAGCCACAGAGAAGTTCTTGGTAAATGAATCACCATTGTAGAACAAAGAACAAAATACAAAACCCCTGACAGGGATTAGAATAGACAGTTAATACTTAATAAAGAATGACAAAATCTGCTACCCAGCACTTAATAATTTACTAGTGGTTTATTATACTGTTAAATGATATGACACTTCTGTAATTTATTTTTCTTTAAAATCATGTAATAAAACACTATGTTGTAAATAAAAGTTGTTTTCTTCCTTCAGGAAGGAGAAAAAAAATCATCAGGCCAAAAGAGTCTAAATAGATGTTTAATGCAGGTGGCAAGAAGGAAGAGTAATAGAAATAATTGTGGAAACTGTTCAAACACTCATTTGCTTGTGGAAATCTCAATTTCTCTATATTCTAATGGCTGAAAAAATTATTTAAAATACTTGTGCAGATGCCTGTTACAGATTCAGGCTATGATAGCCAACAATAAGTGTCATGGCATAATTGGCGCATCAACTGGCAGGGGTTGATGAGGTTGTAACATTCTCTCTAGTCTAGACTCTTCTGATTGCATCCAATTTGCTTTCTGTTTTTACTGACAAACTTGACTTCCAAATTATGGTAATGTTATCATGCTCTTTATATTGGTTATATTTACATTTCCTTATCTCAAGATGAGTTTAGAGAAATTCTACAGAAAACAAGTTTTCCTTTTTAAGTTTTTTTATCATCTAGCCAGTTTCTGAGATATCTGCTGGTCAGTTATTGTTTTTTATGTTCTTATTTGCATCCAGACTTCTCCCAACAGTAATTCAGAAAAATTAAATAGAAATTTACAACCTAGACATTAAGTTGTGTTCTGTATGAGGCCAAAGAGCAGTAAGTTGGAAGTTTAAGACGGTTCAATTTAAACTAGTTTTGTGCATTTCATCTATAGGAAGCTTGAGACGAGTAGTTTAAAATAAAGTGCTGTGCACCTCATCTAGAATGTACATTGAGGAACAGGAAAATCAGAGCTGGTCTTTAGACCTGAGTTCAAAGTTTCTGTAGCTTAAATCTCAGGTTTCTGAATATTATAAAAATTGAAAATTTCTATACACCTTGAGAAACAAAATGTTTTTGTTTCTCAAATAAAAAAATGGTTACTATAAAACCTTTTTGCAGGTCAAAAAGTCTCAAAACCACAACCTCTTCCTGCATTGCAGAATGCCTTAAAAGACTATTTTGCTGCATGTACAAAATGGCAGTCTGTGCTCAAATTCTGATGAAGTTTTGAAAGACAAATTCCATCTCAAAGAAATAGCTCTGCTGCTTTTGTTGGAACAGAATGCCACAGTCTTCTGTGTGGAAAGCAAGCTGGTGAATCAGTGTGCAAATTTGATTAAGGCCATATTTTCTAATGTGCCTAAGTGACTCCAAGCCATAATTTTTGAAATAACTTTGAAACTCATGTTCCTCAAGTAGAGAAGTTTGAAGGCATAGAGAGACCTTTTTTATTTCAAAATGTAAAGGCTAAATATATGGCCCTGGAGCAGTAAATGACCAAAACTTTAGCTACAGAGAAATAGGAAAGACAGTGAACAAAGCTATGCTTATTCAAAAGGGACACAAGACAGAAAAGAATTTTCCTCTTGCTAAGATACCTTTTAAGCTGTGGCAGCATAATACCTCCAGCAAATTTGCAGTATTGAACACTCTGCTTTCCTTTTTGATTTGGAAAATCCAACATTTTTCTGCTTTAATGCTGACATTCTTCACAGCATGAATATTCTGCTTTTCAGTCAGCTATACCAATCTTTTAGGAGACTTTCCAGAATACCTTCAATATGCAAATGGTTAGTAAAACCCATTTTGCTTGAGTATGCAAATCTGACATACATTAAATAATCATAAGCCTGAAACATATTTTCATTGAAATGAGAAAATATGTCAGCAATGTAAGCAAAGCAAAGGCCTGATTTAGGCCCAGTTGTCTCTAGCTGTGCAAGACCAAGCTCTACACTTCACTGAATTCCTTCAGATTCCTGGTTTTCACTCATATGCTGTCATTGTACCTAATATTATGCTTTTATTCTCTTACCATTCTGCTGTCTGGCTTCCTCTTGTGTTGTGGATTGCATGAGACATTTTTTGCCACAGTGATCTTGCATCTTTAAATCTTTCTGAAACTCTTCCATCTTTTTGACTCACCAGTCTTTATCTTGATGTACAAGAATTGATAGCCCAACTGATAGCCCCTGCACTCCTTCCTCACCATTTTAGGTAATATTGTTGGTCCTGTTTCTTCTGAAAAGAAGTAATAAGCAGCACTGTAAAAATGAACATTGTAAAACTGTAAAAATTGAAAAGACAGCCTGTGAAGCCTGTGCTTTTACACACAACATCAATACATCTGGCACACGTCTGGGGACTGGTATATCTGTATCATTGTTAATTAGTGAGAATCTTTTTATCTCGTGTTTCTTTGAGTGTTTGTTTAATGTTATCTACTTAATGTCTTATAAACATCTCAAGAACAGCCAAAATCTTTGCTCCAGTCTTGGGTCCATGTGTATTACCAGTTTGCTATTTAAAGTCCAAAGCAATTCATAGTAGACTGTTTCTTCTCTAAGACAAGTGACACAGAAATCTTTGCATTATAAATAATTTTAGTATTTATTCTCTTTCTATGGAGCACCTGAACTCAGCAGTGATGTTTATAGGCATACAACATACAGAACAGAAAATGAAGGAATAACAGTGTCTGTAATTTGGTATTTATGGTTGGAATTATGGTGTAGAAAGCTCTCAATCATCATCTTTTGGTCACTGATCCTCCCCACTGAAGCATGGACAAATTGATGTAGAAGAAAGGGATGCCCAGGTAACATCTGAAAGCAGAAAGTGGGGAACAGAGCAGAGTCCTGCCAAGGCCATCCTGAGCTAGAGGATGCCTCCACTACTGACGACAGCTCTGACAGACACTTAATGAAGGCTGGCAATGAAAAATAACCCAAATGCTTTGCCCAAGTGGAAACTGTAAATTCTTGCAAAGAAATTGAAACAGGGGTCAAACATTGCTTTAACGTTGGAACATGGTGCAATGGTAGTTTCCAATTTCAGTCAATGAAACAAAAGCAGGAGGGGGGAAGCCTATATTGTGAATAACAGATTGCAGTCAGGCTTTCAGTCTGATTTACCATAGCCTCTGTATTTCCTTTTAGTGTTATATACATTTTCTGCATGTTAGCCTGAAAAGGAATTAATAGTATTTCTGTTCATTGTGACTGCTGCCTTTCTTTATCACCACAGCTCCCTGTGAATAATTCATACAATCTAATGTACTTCTTTTTAATTCTGTAACACCAGGACATTTAATTTAAGTACAAAATAAGAAAGGAGATTCTTTTTATCAGATCAGTGAATTAGCTCTGAATAGAAAATCATCTTACTAGTTAGTGGATTCTCACTGTCATTACCCCCTTATGAAGAAATAACAAATGGCTTTCTGTTGCTGATATTGGAGATTTTAGGATTTGAGGGACATATTTTTTTCATCTGGGCTACTCTGTAATAATTTCTAATGAATAATTCAAACATCATGGGAAGCCAAAGCTGCTAGAGACACCCTTTCTCATTATTAATTGTAGATTCTGCCTTCTATTAGTATAACTTCACTGGAAGTTCATACTGAAGAAATCTAATGAGTGTGACTTAGAGCATTTTTAATTCTCCATCGTCTGCCAAAGGTGCAATGAAATTGCCTTGGGTTATGTGCACAGACCTTCCTATGAGACATAAAACTAAAAAGATCTCCTCTCTTTCTCAGGGAGATTTTATTTTACTTCAGACATGAATAGTAACACCAGGGATTTTCCTTTTTCCCCTGTAAAAACTAACTTAACTTTCTTCATATGATTGCATGATGATTAACTTCAGCAATAGAAGAGCATTAATCCCAGAACATGAATAGCACACTTTGATGTTGCTCATGGCCAAAATGCATCACCCATTCATTTAAATATCACAGAAAAAGCATCTACTTCCAGGAACATTTGGAATTCTTTTCCTGAGTTATTATAACAGGTATAAGTATTTAATAAGCTTTAAGTTTATTTTAATTTATTTTAATTTATGTAAATAACTCTGGGTCTTTTGTTTCACAATCTCATTCAAGTATTTATATCTGAAAGAAATTCCAGCAAAGTGTCCCAGTCCTCACACTGGGAGAGGGAGCTGTTTTTCACAAGCTATAAATTGCCTTAATATAATGCAATTCTGCATCAGCTGAGGAACGGGTATAAAATAAATCTGGGTTTGTCTGACAGTTGAACTCAACTTTTCCATTAGCATTAAGGGAATGACTAAATTTTTAACAATGATGTTCCATCTATACTGAAATACACGAAGGAATACAGGAATGACATTAGATGAAATCCCACCCTTTTCTCTGTATTTAAGTGACAGGAGAAAAAAATGATGGCCGTAGTCATGGTTGTTATATCCCTGTCAGTCAGACCTGTCAGGATTTGATGAGTGAGAGAGCAGCTGAATTTTAGTCCATGCAGCAATGACTTACAAGGCCCAAAGATTTCAGGCTTGTATTTGGTGCTCGTCCCGGAACATAATATTACGTACAAGAAGAAAATGTCTGCAGCCAAATCACAATGCACAGTTTATCTCAGAGACTATAATGGAGACAAGTTGTACCAAAATAAGGCTACGTAAAGTTTTGAATGCCCCGCAGCAGGGAGCTGCAGCCATACTCCAGAGCCAACTATTGTGAGAACAACAATAAGGCTAGCATATGGGATATTCTTAGATTTAGGTCATAACTAAAGTGGTACTGAAATAAGCCTTCTCTACTCTATAAATCATCTTACACACTAGACTCTTATACAAATGTAGAGATCTTCAAAACTGTATTTGTTCAGTACTCATATCAGTATTAGAGGCAATTAGAAGCACTATACCCTGAAATATTTTGAATAGAATGTCCTAACTTAATTTTTTTAAGATCCCAAACTAAGCATAAACATTGTGGCATTTAAAAAATATATATTATATATACAAATAAAAACATTATAACACTCTATTACTGCCTTATTGGCGTCAGCTGAAGTCAACTGATGTTAAACTGTTCATAAGTGATAAAACCAGTGTCAAGAATCCTGCCTCCAGGTCTGCTGCTCTAATAGAGCTGTAAGAGTGTATTATAACTGACTAATTTACAGAAAAATGCATCAGGCTTGACTCATTTTCACTGTGTACTGTTATTATGTGTGCCAGGAAATTATAGCTTCAGTGGACTTGAAACATTGTTTGTATTATGCATGAAAGAAGGGATGCAGGAAAAAACGTTGTTTAGGTAAGCTGTAAGATGACATTATCATAGTCTTTGATGAAACAATTGGATATCTATTTGTTTTGTATATACTACTTAGTTGTTTAGAAATTTTCAGACATTTCTGTGGTTACCAGGACAGGTCAAATCTTTGCGCATCATATTTTAAACAGAATTTGCACGCCCATAGGGAGGTGAATGATTGGCCTGCCATAGGCTGTTGTGCAATATATCCATTTAAATGGCTGGAGCTAAGAATGTGATCCATCGTCTTAATTCATTGTCCCTGGACACAACAAAGTTTATGGGCTTCAGTGAGCACTCTGCAATTTACTTACCAGCCACTATGGATACTCGTACCTTCTGCAGCTACCTGCTGGGACACTGAAAGGCATCCAGCATCTTTCACATGACTTCGTCCTACAGCACAAGTCTTGCCTTTTGGAGGTGTAATGTGACATGACAGGGTGTGATACCCTCAAGGTCAACTACTTTGCATTTACAGCCAAATTTTCTAGAGGAGATATAGCCAC
The DNA here is from genome assembly GCF_036417665.1 of Passer domesticus. NCBI lineage: Eukaryota > Metazoa > Chordata > Aves > Passeriformes > Passeridae > Passer > Passer domesticus. The sequence continues at coordinate 107,647,673 of NC_087474.1, read as the reverse complement.
CTTGAAACACAAGTCCAGTTTATGAATTCAGCTGCAAAATTCAACTCAGATTTGAATTACGAAATGTGGTTTATAAAATGTTTTGGATAGACAACTAGATCATGGAGAAAGGTATAATAAACCAGCCTTCATCTCATCCAGTCTCTGTCAGAAATTTGCACAGTATCCATAAATTTAGGACAGCAGACCAGGAGCAAACTGGCTGTGCTGTAACTCTGTTAGGGGGCATTCTTAATTGGAGGGTTGGATGCTAGTACATTTGAAATTTATATGATTGAATGAAACTAGGAAAAGTTTTGGGAGAAGGAACTTGAAGTTTTTATTGTAATTGTCATAAGCCCTTTATTTGTTCTGAGCCTGAAGTAATGTTTAATATTTCAAGAAGCATTTTTACAAAATAAATTAGAGCACTGTACTTTTATCACTGCTAACATCAACTGATGCCAGAAAGTAATATGATCTGAATTTGTTGAAGACTTCTGAAATATTCTAAGGTCTATTGAAAACTGACTGGTGCATTCACAATATGCTATTAAAGGGCTTATTAAAAGGTTAGATATGTGTAAAAGAATAAAGATTCATCATTGTCACAAAAAATCTGTGGCTGATACCACAGCCACATAAAATCAGTCCTACTCTATGTCCAGGTGACAGAAATTATAAGAGACAGACTTAGGCTGCAGGGGGAAGTAGTGGTGGATTGACAATACTAGCAATAACACATAAAGGTTAATGCCTCTAAGACATCACTCTCTTCCCAAAGTTTGCTTAATAGTCAAGTATCCCTCCAAATTAATAAAGAAGAAGTGATTATGAAAAGTGTCGAAACATGCTGAAATAAAAGGTAAATGGTCTACTGAAACTAATCAGGACTCATTAACACACATCCCAACACACCCAAAACAACAAAGTTCCAACACAGGGAGGAACATGCAGGTAAATATGCACTTTTTTTTTCTCTTAGTGGAAAGAGGAGGAATCACTTCTGAAGACAATTTAATAAATGGATTTTTATCACTACCTTTACATGCATATGATAAGGCCCCAATTTGTCTTGGCTAGAAATCATCAAATAAAGATCCAAAGAACTTGATAGCTGATACGACAGCTGTCCTTTGTAGAAGGAAGAAAATGGAAGTTCTTCTGTAACTGCAACATTAACTGTTCTTTCAAAATTAGAGTCACCGAGACAAGCACAGAAATAATGTTACAATGTTCTTTGTATGAAAAATTGAGAGGTGCATGTATACTCTCAAGAGATACAGTCAATCAATGTGTAGATGAGCACAGAGCAATCAACTGTTCTGTCTTCAAGGACTCAAAATTAATTTTGAAAATCACTGGGGCACTGTAGCCCTACACTAGACATTTGAGAAGCAGCATTTTCTTTGGTGTAGGTAAAATGATTCGCGTAAAACCTTGCAATGAATCCCTAGAAATGTTAATAATTTTCAGGAGTATCCCAAGCCAGCCAGAGAGGGTTATGGGTAGGTGAAATTCTTGACTCCTCTGAGCAAAACTATGAGTACTATGCTAATATTCTTCTTATTGTTCACTGATTCATCTGCCATTAAATACATGGCTTAAATCCTTTACTGTTTTTCAAATGAACCAGTTTCAGGATTTCTGTAAAAAAAACCCAACAAAACCCAAGCAAACCCCAACAGAAAAACAACAATATTTCCAAAGAGTTATTACTCTCAGATCCAGGACAGAGTTAGAAAGAAGGAAAAGGTGCTACATGAGCTACATGAGCTAGACATAACCTGCCTGTGCTTTGTTGCCTGTGCATTTGTTAAATCTCTCTGTTAGTGGGCACTGCTCTACAGGGCAGGTTAACAGATCTTTGTCATCTTCTCTACATAGCTGTGGTGCCATGTCAAAAAGCATTTAGTGTTCAGCTACACAAGTTTAAAGCTCTGATATAGTCCTAGTGCTTCATGTTGTGTGGGAAGAAAAGAAATGGAATTACACAGAAAAGAAATGTACTATTTTGTCTTCTTGTGTATTCATATAATGATATAAACCAGTTTTATTTATACCTACCATCAAGTGTTTTGCCACTTTAATATAAATCCTTTAAAGAAAATTAGAGAATTATAATAGACGTGATGTTCAGATATATTTTTGAAAAATACAATGTGGTAGCCATTTGAGTTTATTTGTATAAAATGTTATGACTTTGAAACCATCTGCTTAGAAGTAAATCAGAGGGGGAATACATCTGTGTGACTTTAAATATACAGAATGGGGCTCCAAGAATTCAGGATCCATCAATCAGTAGCTTGCATTGCTACCTAAAATGTCTTTAACATACAAAGACTTCTTATATAATTTTTTTGGCACTAAGCCTGTTTTCAACACAATGTATCATCTGCAAACATGCAAATTACTTGGCTTCCAGTGTGTCTCCTATAGAAGGTTCATTCTAATTAAATTTAAAGGCAGACTGGGGTTTTTTAATTAGGATGAATTATAAAAATGTTGCTATTTATGGTAGTGTTCTTTATGCTTTACAGTTCAAAAATGCATTGTAATTTCTAAAATTACTTGAAACACTGGTAGAAAATTTTATTTATGCCTCTTCACTGCATTAAAACCATAAATGGTTGGTACTGTCACCAGAATGAGAAAACCATAAAACTAGTTAAATTAGAATATAGTAGAGTGTGAGAGTGTGCGTATGTGTATGCATATGTGAGCAAGAGAGAGAGAGAAAGAGAGAGAGACACCAGGCAAAAATGAGTAGCTGTATGTTAAAATTATTTTTTAAATTATTTTCTTATGCAAATGGACTATGCCATATTACATTTATTAAAATGTATTTATGGAACATTAAACAAAATATTCATTTCTGATAATTAAAATAGATGAAAAAATTGCCCAGGCTATTTATCAAGAAAACTTCTTGTGCCTATATGGACTGTGGAGTGAATTCTGATCTCTCTCACAATGGTCAAAGTCTATCAAAGCCAGGGAATCTTTTGGTATTTGAACCCGGGTAATGAAAAGTAAATATTTAATAGTGTCTTGCAACAATTCCTATCAGTTTCTTTTACTTTACCATTGAAGGTCATAGTGTTCCTCTTTGTTATTTTGTACTATAAATAGGTGCACCCATTTCAAGTCAAACAGCAAATCAAATCAGATTAAATTTAATCAAAGCAGGTTATCATAGAATCTCATTCTGACAACAACAAAAAGAGAAAAAAGGGAAAGGGAGTAGAATTCATGGAAAGCAAAGCAAACCAACAGCCCTATACTTCACGAAAATCTATCAATGGGAAGGTCTATTGGGGTCTTCCATGCCACTTAGACTCTATAACAGAGCTTGAGGGAGAATGATACAGTAGCCATCCCTTTTGCTGCCAAGGGAAATAATGCAAATCGCTGGTAAGAAATCACAGGATTGCTGGACAGGTCACTGCAATGTCTGTAGCACATTCCTCCAGAGGTGGGCAGTAGTCTTGTCATGAAAACTACAAAGCAATAGCTTAGTCTGGATGTGTTGTTACCTGTTCTCTCATTCATATCCTGCCTCCTTTGTTCTTATCTGTTACTTTCAATCTCAGAGAGCACACACACTGCAAATTTATCTCTGCACAACACAACAGATTTATTCAATAATAACTTTTTCTGTAGCTTCTTAATTTACTCTATTTGAGTATTTTTGTTCTTGCTGTATTTTCAGAATTTCTTTCATACTTCCCTTAATACCTCTTATAGGACTATGAAACAAATTCTGGTTTCTCAGAGAATGCACGATCCTTCCTTTGTAGTCTTTATATCAGAATTTACAAAAAATTATTTCCTTTACCCAAATTGCTAACAGTCAAAATTTCATTTTGGTTTCCAATCTGGTCAAATTGAATACAAGTTGACTCTATGCTTCAGTTGACTGTTGGTTATTGTTTGTTGTCCAGTCGTGAAGATGTGGAAGCCGGGCACTTGTACGGAGCCAGACAGGTGTTCCAGCAGTGCAGTTGGTATGGTGCCATGCAATGGAGCCTGGATGAACTGGGATGCTGGGTGGTCATCCCTGTGTCGAATGGACCCACTGTCACCCATGAGTCTTCTTGAGGCAGGTCCACCTCCATGGTGTTTATGCTTTTGTTTGTCCAGTAAAAACCACTGGTACAATCAACATCCATGGGCTCTGTGTTGTTCATTGGTGGGCCACCACACTGGGATTCACACGATGGCTCAGAAGATGGACATGTGAGAGTCTGTCATGGAGGTACCCACACATACACACACACACACACACACACACACACACACACACACACACACTCACAAACACTCATACACACACAAGAGGGAAGTGGATTGGGTGGCCCAAAGTCCAAACTGCAACTTGTAGTGTTTCCGTTTATCCCTTTCTCAAGGCTTGACTTGCACGTGATTTATTTCTGTTGATGCATCTTCTTCTCAGAACCTCAAAAATGTTTCTGCTAATATAGCATTGTTAGATTACCTAAGTCTTTGTAGACTTCTTTAAGTCCAAGATTTATTGAGACACTTTGAGCAGAATAAACTGACTCTGCCATGTCTCAGATTCCCTTCGCTTTTGTTCTTCAGAAATTCATCTGAGCACCTTTAAGGTCACCTCTGTTCCCCATTCCTTGCGTCTTGTCTTTGTCACATTTCTCTATCTCTCAGAAAGGTGAGTATTTAATATAATATGTAGATACCAGGTGGAAAATTATTGTTAATGACAGTTCCTCTTTTGAAATGATTTTTTGTGCAGTAGCAAAAAATGTTTATGTTCTATGATAAAATAAATTAATTGAAAGGCAAAAGTAAGTTCTGCCTTTCTACATGTTTAAAACATTGGCCAAATTTTTTTTTCAGTATATGTAATATCTAAGATCTGGTGGTTAAACTAGAGATAACATAGGTAACTTCAGGAGGTGAGCTCAGATATGTTTCTATTACCATCAACAGAGTGAATAAATGCATCTTTGAAAACCCAGCTGATAATAATTTTTGTTCTTTGGCTTTTCAGCAACAGCCGTGAAATCTTACTTCAGATTTTTATCATTTAAAATACATTTATAATTCTCTTTCAATTTTTTTATGAATTCTTAGAATCTCTTCCAATGTAGAAGGAAAACAAAACTTTCTTTTGTCAGTCAACTCAACCTTATATATTACTTTTTGAACTACAAAGTTAAAATAATGTTCACTGAGGAAAGAATCCCCACTTATTAGGAATCATAAAAGGATTTTGCTGAAGTGTGAGCTTCCATCATTCTGTCACTTTGAAATTGCTGCAGGTTCACAGCTGGACTGCAACAACCTAAAATGAATTGCTAAGTGAAAGGACAAGGCAGGTGACAATTACACAGAAAGTCACTGCAAGTAATTGGTAAGGCAAAAGTTGCCAACTATAAAGCAACATTTATATTAAAGAAAAAAAAAAAAGGAAAAAAAAAAAAAGAAAGAAGGCGACGACTCTTCTCTCCCAAAGTTTCCTTAATCGTTTGCTAAGTTATTATCTCCTAGTATTGGGAGAAACAAGAGATATTCCTAAATCAGCTTCTAAACAAAAATAACTCACTACATCAAGGAATCTTGAAGAGTATGTCTGGAAGAATCGCCTTGAGTTTTACATATTACTGAGGCTGAACTGTCTATGTAAAATCTCGGTAAGTAAGCATAAGTGATGTCAGCCTGCACATCTAGTACTTGAAAATCTTTTTCAATAGATACATGGTACAACATAGCAAGAACTCTTATATTAATCAAGAGCAGTTATTTAGACACATTTAAAAATGCATAACCTCCACAACTACAAACAAAGAGTTATCTCAAATATATTGTAAGTTGTTAACAGGATTATTGAGGTTGGTTGAGGCAATATTCATTACAAATATTAATGATAGGAACTTTCCAGACTGTATTTCCATATAACATCTACAAGTTTTATTTTACCTGTATGACCAGGATATTAATCTGAAATAGGTTATATTAATATTCCATTTATTTCCCCGCTATGTAATATGCTCCCAGTGTGCTTTCAGAGCTGAAACAAGTAATTTCTATGTTGAGTTGACACTGACTCAAGCATTAATCCAGAGGGTTTACATCACTTTCATCATATAGATGACATGTTGGTAATGTAAAAACACACAACCTCTCATTAATTTTCCCTATTCTGGTTTTACATTATGTGCTCAATTGCCAAGACCAGAAGACATGAGCATCAAGGCATGGCTCGCATGAAGATCAGGCAGCAAAAATTACTGTTTGGAAAACCTCAGGTTAACTTTGCATGATGCTGAATTTTATATTCCATAAATATCTTTGCTTCCCATTTTAAAGGCACCCAGGTTTCTAAAGGTATGTCTGTCTCCCTGGATATATCCTGTGGTTGGCAGGGCTGAGGAAATAGTGCTTAGCTAAAGACTTATGAAATCCAGACGCTGGAAGCCTTTAGATGTCGCTTGAAGGGCTGGACCTTTCTATGGACTTTTGGAGCCTGCAAGCCTAACATGCAGTGGATGTTTCCAGAACACACCCTCTATACAACTCAGCTTGATCTTCCCACACTGTGTAGCTCTATGTAGTTATCTTCTACTCTGTACATATATACAGGAAAAAATGATATTTTATCATGGAGTTTTTTTCTTTTCTCTCTCTGACTTTTCTCACCTTTTCTGTTTCTACATGTGTCTTCTGAAAATGCAGATGTATTAAGAATTTCTGAAGAGTTTTCTCATTATTTCATTGTATTTCATGCTTTGAATATGAAAATTAAATTATTATGCAAAGAAAATACAGTTATTCATAATATTTGGATCCATTTAATGAATTCAACTTCCAAGGAACAGATTAGATGTAGAGATCCCTCAAGTTTCTTGTCCTAACTTAATCCTTGTATTTATGGGTGTTTTTAGCATCAGAAGTTACTCTTAGCAGGAATAAAGCTAACATCTCTTTCTTCCTTGTGAATAAAGGAAACATTAAGAATACAATGCTTATTTATTAAAGTATCTACAAAAAGCAAGGCTTATAAAAAATGAACCACGTCTAATTTATTAAATAGGATTTTTAGTACTTCCTATAAATAGTTCTATTCTTAGTCTTACTATAAGTGAAAACTTGTTAATGTGGGATATGGAAGAATTTATGACCTTGTTCCTTTAAATACCACAGACTAATGTGGATATTTTCAACAGCTAGCCTCTTCTGCTATGTGTGCTTAACAAAGGCCACTGGCTTAACAAGGCACAATTCCAGCACACACATGCCTGTAAAACTGATCTGGTCCCCAGTGTGGACTCATCAATTCTCCAGCCTCTCAATACAAAACCACCTTGGTGAAGTAAAAGCATCTTTTCAATTCTTCAGGCCTTAGATCCTTAGATTTAACAAAAAGTTAGACAAATTAATATTATTATATGTAACTGCATTTAATAAGTGGAAATAGCTTGTATATTTGATGTATATATGCATACATCTCTATCATCTATCTATCTATCTATCTATCTATCTATCTATCTATCTATCTATCTATCTATCTATCTACCTATCCTTGCCCTCCATCTTTTAGATGTTCCTTTTCCTGAAATGTTATTTAGTAATGGGATGGGGCAACTGTAATTTATCATTATGTTTATGGAATGCTGAGCATTAGACGTCTGAATTCTGGTTGTCTAGATGCCACATGGCCTATTAGTAATGATTGTTATTAATGATATCTTTTTCAAATTTCAGGATATGTAGAATGTTAAATAAAGACATTAATTTTTTCCTAGTCAGGAAAGATAAAGACAGTTGAAGCATGGATCCCTATTGCTTCATCTCAAACAAGTAGACTCTATTAGCAGGTCATATATCTACTCCTTTACAAATATATATGCACACATATAAAAACAGCAGTCAGTTGGAGCATACAGTCAACTTGTATTCAGTTTGCCTAGACTGAAAAACCAAGATGACATGCTGACTCAGCAATTTAGGTACAGGAAATCTCATTTTGTTAAGTTCTGTTAGAAAGAGAATAAAGGAAGAACTGTGGAGGACTCTTGTTTTGTTGTGGTTTTGTTTTGAGGCTTTCTTTCTTTCTTTCTTTCTTTCTTTCTTTCTTTCTTTCTTTCTTTCTTTCTTTCTTTCTTTCTTTCTTTCTTTCTTTCTTTCTCTCTTTCCCTCTTTCTCTCTTTCTTTCTCTCTTTTTGTTTTCAGTACATTGTTTTGGCTTCTTAAATTTTTTTTGGTGTTTGTTTTTTTTTGGGGGTTTTTGCCTATTCGTTATTCTGAATGTAACAAAAAACCCTGTCTCAACATGCATTATTGGCATTCTCTTCCTCTTTCATATATGGCCTTCTCAGAGCCCGAGAGAACCTAGAGATGTCTAAAATGCATGGGCTTCATCCCACAGGATAACTTGGATCTACTTGCAATACTTACTTGAATTCCTTGCTGTGTTCATGGGTCAGTGAGCTCCCGCTGTTCATTTACATCACATTATTTATTTATGTTTTCTACAGGTCAAGTTGTCAATATTGGGGAAAAAAAGCTTGTTTCAGGTAGCTATCAATTAAAACAGCATCTTGCACACAAAAATTAATGACAAACTGCTAACTCAATAATTTTAAAAATGGCATATAGAAAAAATATGTCATTAATTGTGTTGTTTGGACCACTACAATACTTTTCTTTCAATGTATAGGAAACAAAACCTGAATTAGCTCCTGGGGATACAAGATGATATACAGAGAAGCAATGGGTTTGCAATCATCCGTTTCACATGTGAACAGAAGTGTGCCTACACCTACTGTGTTGAAGGACAACCATGAGTCATGTTTATAACCTTATAAGACTATTCTGCAAATCAGCTAAAGCCATGGGAATTGCCTGATATAATTTCTGTATTCTGTCAAATCCCTTTGGCTTCCCCATTTCTACTGACATCTGGGATCTGGCTAGGTTTTGACACTCTAGTGGGTCAGCAAGGTAAGGGACAGGGGGATTTGCTTCATAACTTTCAATTTTCTTGCTCCAGGGGTGTTCTTGCAGTTATTCTAACAAAATCAGACAAATAATCTGGGGCAAAAGAGTTTATGGTATGACTTTCTACCTAAATGGGACTTGAAAATGTGTTATTTCATCTGCTGTTATTTCATCTGCTCTGTCTACATATTGGTGTGGTTTTTAGATGTGTCCCAATGTGCTCTTATGCAGTCTTGCTACATGCTCATTAGTATCTCTCTCCAACAGCCTCTAATGCAATGACTAACGTAACATCTGAAATAAATATAGATGTCTCAAAGGCAATAGCACTGCTACTCTCTTCCAGCCTGATTGTCTGCTGTCTGCAAGAGGAGACACAAATGAGAGTCTCTGTTGAGGGAAAGGAATGCAGAACTCCTCTGTGGCATGCTCTGTCAAAAGCTGCTCAGCCAGTCTTGACTAGCAACAGCACAGTAATAGCATTGTGTCTCTTTCTGAGTTAGGACGCAGTAGGGGTTATTATGGGGAAAAGGATGTTCAGAAAAAGGATCCAGACTGTAGGAAATCAAGTTTCATTCTCACCTTTCAGAGTAACCCAATTTATTATTTGTTTGGGGTTATATGTTTTCATTGGGTTTGAAGTCTTTTCAGGTTTTATCTTTGGATTTTGTTTTCCCTTCAACCCTCAGTCCTTTGTCTTCTGTAGAGCCTGATAAAACTTTATTCTGATACTTAGATTACTGTAAATTATAGGAATGGACTGCATGGGAAATGCTTGAAATACATCCTTGCCAAGCTGCCTGAGGAATATAGAGTGATCAGTCTGATATTCCTTGAAAGAATATTTTTGAGTGAAAATTTTCATCGGACCTCCACTAATCCCATCCCTTTTCTAACCTCACTCCTTTCCATGACTGTGTTGTCATATGCTGAAAACATAGCAGCAGCAGAGGAAAAAAAAAGTGATTTTAGGCTGCTGTGCTACCCCTCATGAATGTGTCCTGGAAGTGTCAGTCTGTTTAGTTTATGGTGTGTTGAGATAAAGTCACAGTATACTAAAGGAACAATGGGGCATGACAGCACTGCACTGATTTCTGGCTCATCTAAATGTTGATGTCATTATTCAGTGTTTGCCTGATTATTTTAAGTACATAAATTCATCACCAGTCTAAGTAGGCTGATCATGAAAGATCCATGGGGTTTTTGTGGTTAAGTTTTGTTCTGTAAGTTTGGCAGGTTTTGAGGCATTTTTTGTTTGTTTGTTGGTTTGGTTTGGTTTCTGACAGGTGTTTTTTTCCCTCAAAAATGCTATGATCTCTCCCAATTCAGATTTTCCTGAAATGTAATCTGTTCGACATGGGAAAAAATATTTACCCATAAGACTCCATCAGTGTTAGTCTTTTTCTTGAGTCAGGCAATTATGGATCTAAGACAGAGGTGTGGGCAATATAAAGCAGCTTTAGACAGCTAAAAACGTGAATGAATGCTGAATGCATATTTTTAAAATAGTTCATTTCTGGTGTGCTGTGATTCTCTCAGAACTTTAGCGGTGGCTATCAAACAGTTCCAGCAACTCATCCAGGGCTGATAAACAGTCTGAAGTCTTTTGCTGATTTTTATGTATTACTTTTATGTATTAGTTTGCTTGCTTTCTTTATGAATGCATATTCACTTTTTTAATGTTTTCTAAAAAAGTTTTTATCAGAGAAGACTATTTATGGAGGCTGGAAAGTTTATGTGAATCCTGAATACCTGCAAAAAATACATTTTCAATTCCAAGATTTTTGTCACATATATGAACAGGCACAAGCATAAGCACATATTTGAACTATGGCTGAATTACAGATTTGATCCAGTAATTCTTTTAAGATATCATGAGTGTAATTTATCTCAGGATTATCCACTACAATGTAAACTATGCTTCTAGCATTGTAGCCAGTGGTAGCCATGCCTTCTTCAGATACTTAAAATCCGGTAAACAATTAAAAGGTTAGGAAAAGAGTTATAAAAATATGCAGCTCATTTATTTGTTGTTTTAATGCCATCACAGTGTCCAACATGCTTTTCATTGAACACATCTTAATTTCAGTAACCACCATCACAAAACTTAAAATCATAATACTTTACAGGATTGCCATTAAAAAAAAGTAACTACAGATTTATTAAAATATGGCTGAAAATTGCACTTTCTATTCCCCTTCTAAACAGGAGAGCTATGTCTTCAGAAGTGTGAATTTATTTCCTGAAAAATAGTCCTAAGAAAAGGGTAATGAAGCTCCAAGGTGCTATAATTTACAATTCTTCATGTGCAAAGCATTTTCCAAATGTAACTATTTCCTAGCATGTTGTGTTGCTTGTATATTAATTAAAATGGGAAAAGAGATATGGGATCAACCAAAAAATATTCTGACAAGATAAAGTAGTTATTTTTTTTCCACTGCAAAAATAATTTCAAGTATTTTATAATAATTAAAAAAAACCAACCAAAAAACAAAAACTGAAACAAAACGACCCAAAACAGTTTTTTTTCTTTCTTAGACTTTTTTAGCTGGAGACAAACTGAGAGAGTAATTTTCTTTTTTTTTTTTTTTTTTTGTTTCTGTTCTCCACAGCAGTCAAAGCAGTTGTGCTGTCCTGATCAGCATCACGGAGAAAAAGCCTCTAAATGCTGAAATTGGTGACCTTCTCAGCAGAATACTGCTAAGAAGCTCTTTGTTGCTTCAGGTTATTTCCAGTTCATTTCTCCTTGGATATGAGCTTTTCATGGCATTTAATAGACTCAGTTCTAAATACAGAAGTCAGGTTACAGTTCAGCACCACATGGTCACTCTCGTGAAGGGATAATTGCTGAAGAAGGATGGTAATCCCTGTAGCACAGATGATGAAATGAAACTTCACCCTTTCCTAATGCAGTTGTTCTTGTCATAGCATTCAGTGCCTTGCACTCGCTTTATGCTCTCCCTGACTGGAGGTCTTTACATGCTATAAAATCCACATCGCTAAAACTATTGTTCATTGATGCAATCATGAAGAAAAAGTCAAGTGCAAACACCACAGAACATTGTTTCCAGCTCAGTGACTCAACACTGGTTAACTGTATGCAACTTGACAAGTCATGTTTTCAATTCTCAACCCAAATACTTCTTCAGAAAATACAGTTTCACACAAAACACTCAATTTTGTTTTCTGACTCAAATGTGAAATTTCAATCCTCATAAAAATTAAATATGCATATATAAGTTCCAATAACTGTCAGAATGTCCTGAGGCTGTGAACATCATAGTCCTGCTTGAAAATACCTTCAAAAATATAAATTTTGCATGTACTTAATTATAAAGGAATTCTAAAAATAACAAATATCATTAGGAAATTATATTTTTCATTCTTAGAATTCCTTTAAAATAAAGTACATGCAAAATTTATGCTTTGTTGGAAGAAAAAACCCTCCCTGGTCTCTTCTGATGACCTGTTTCACTAAACAGTTCTTGATGTAACAATTGAGCTGCCCACGTAGATGTAGGTGCAATATTTCAGTTATGGCTTAGAAAGGATTCAGAGATAGAAAGGAGGAATAACATTCCTGAAGAAAGGGAGGATAAGAATTTTTCTTCAAATTGCTCAGATGGTAATTCAGTTCAATTCCAGATATATTGTAAGGGAATTCATTGAGGTCTGATGTGAGCAGCATGAATAAAGTGTTAATTAGACTATGGAAAATTTGTTTCTAATTTTATACTATTTATGTATTGCAAAATCTAATGCAATAAACAATTTGATTAACAACACTCTTTCTGTGTTAACTTCATGGCATTCAGTTATTTCCAGGAAGGTCATTCATGTAGAGATGACATTTTGCAGGGCTATGGCTTGCTAGATACATGTCAAATTTCCAGACAAAGAAAAATCAATACAAATGTTGAATTGTCAAAATATCCTGAAAAGTTGTACAACATCCTCTGAGTTATATTTTAATGTTGCAACAATAAACAATACATTGCAATGAATAAGGAATGGCCTTAATGTACAAAATGGTAGAATTTCAAACAGGTCTCTAAATTGTTTCCTTTTGATTGAATTATTTGCTCCACAAACATTAAAATGACTTTAAAATAGATTATTGTAGCACACATAAATAATTATCACATTCCCTGTTTCTTTGCCCATTTGCACACATTTTGATGTTACTAAGACCTTTGTTTAGAGAAAAAAAAAAAACAGAAGCAGACAGTTAATGTGGATTTAAGCAGGTTTGAAATGGCACTGAGAATTTTGGTCTGGCATGGAAATCTCACTAAACTTTGCTAAAACAGCCCTGGACTGTATTTGAAACAGACACAACCTGAGGTTTATAAGAAATTAATAACTTCTGGAAAGTTATTAATAACTAACTGGAAAATATCCAGTTATTAAAACATTCACACTTTTTGTTTGCTTGTTCTATTTTTGTTCATAGCTAAGAAAGAACCTTGCAACAAGAAATCTATATGGTACATCTGAAAAATGATTGACAAGCTTTCAGCATTCAGGCAGTTTTTCTTTACAATATAATCTGTGAATACAATGCTTTTACGTAACTTTCACAAGGACACTAAAGGTAGAAATGATAACTACAAATCTTAATTAAAATTTGAAAATTAATGATACACATCATTAGTTAAGTAGTATATATTTTGGAGGTGTAATGAAGCGATTTAAGCTAAATTTACATAGCCCCCAACATTTATGTGTCAGTGATTTCTTACTGCTTTCTCCTGATTGCTACTACAGTATATAAATTTAGTCCTTCTGTTACATAGTTCATGCCAGGAAAGAACTCATATCTGGAAGAGCTTTTGCCAACTCATGACCTGTGTTAGTGATGTCAAAATCAGTAATTAAGCTGTTCTCTAAGACTCCATTTGTAAGAATTACATTCCAGATATTTCTCAATTCAGTATATGTTTTATATTTTTTTCATGGAAGTATAAGTGGAAAGTAATAATTAAATTTGGGGTACTTTTCAGTTGATAACTGTTATTGAGACTCAGTGACAGAGACACATGAAACTATACTGAGAGTTGTAAACTGTTTATGAGGATCACATATTGCAGAACCTATCCCTGTGCACAGGGGATCCCTCTGACTCTCTGGGTAGCATAAAAAATGTAGTTGTCAATCAGTCCTACTGTCTAAAGGCAGACTGCTGTACTTCTAGGTTTCATCCGCCAAGATAATTGGTGGTGAGTTCAGCTATATTGTATTATTATCGTAGTAGTCTGTGTTGATTTCCTGGGCTTTTTTTCTTTGACATGTCTTCATTGCTCCCAGTTTTCAGCTAACACTGAATTTAAACTTAATTTTTATGCAAGATCAGAGGCTTTGCTTTTGCAGCTGAAGGAAATGGGAGCTTTGCATTTGAATTACATGGAGAGACTCAGATACTTCTCTCTTGTAGATAAGAGCTGTGTCACAAGCACCAAATACTGAGTCATTCAAGATCATCATATAACTTGGAATCTTTCATGATTACAGTCCTAGCCTGGAATACTGGGAGAGATGAGGTAGAGGAGCCTTCCAAGGAAAATAAAATGATAATACTTTTTTTCAAGAAAAATCATAATACTTTTTCCAAGGAAAATCATACTCTGCAAGGTGAAATTCCTGTATAACATAAGCACACACAGCAGTCAAATAAACCAGTCATTTGCAATGATCTACTATTCTTTAATCTGAATTCTGACCTGAGGACCAACACACAGGGGAGAAGTAAGAAAATCACCATTGCTTTCTCAACAACTTGATCTCAGGAAAGACAAAAAAAAAGAACAGCTGTGAATAAAGTGACAGATATTTTGCTTCTGTTTCTCAAAAAAAAAAAAAAAAGAAAAAAAAAGAAAAAAAAGAAAAATTTTAATCTTCTTCAAACTCTGGCCATCTGTTGAAATATCATCAATTCCATCAACATCCTAATTCTGTGAAAAACTTTCAGGGTACTGATTTGGTACTTTGGGATAAACTAGATTTAAAAATGTCTTGAACTACCACATGCTCTAATATAATCTAAATATTAAATCCTCTGCCCCTGCTGACTTCCCAGATGAAGCAAAGGATGAGAAAGGCAAATCTTTAAGAAATACCAAAATCTACTTTACTGAGTCAGACTCCATGTGAAATCCCAATAAATTTTCTTAAGTGTTTGTCTGTTAAAAAGGGACATTTTCAAAGGCAGAGATAGCTAATGTGGTAGAAGATTGGTGAAGAGTAAATCTTTGTCAGTTTACTCAGATCTTCTCCTAGGGAAATTGCCAAAAAGGTTATGGAATAGGTATGCTAGAATTTTAAGCAAAATCCAGTTTAATATGCTCACAGTAATTCTGCTACTGTTCCTGATTTGGGAAAGGTTAATGAAATATTTTGCCTTAAGTAACTCTAGCTCTCAGTGTGGGATATAAATTTTCAGTTTCATTCAGCTGCTACTTCTAACTTTGGACCATCAGCCTTGCAATTGGTTATGTGAGACATCTGTTGAAAATATGACTGGTTTCTACAGTAATGGTCCAAAGCACTAGACAGCACCTAAAGAAAAATATAGGGCAAAACAGCCAAAGGCAAGAAGCAACTGTATTTTGAATCAACCCTGTAAAAGCCTGTCTGTAAAAGGTTTCTTGAAATGGTGGAGGACTGAGAATGCAGTGACCCTAATGAGAAACTGGATTTTGCTGAGCCAACCATGAAAGATTTTGTTAGATTAATTTACTCTGAGGGCAACTCTGTGTAGAGTACAGGCAATTCTTTACTCCTGTTCCAGACTGAAGTAAAAAATTATCTTCAGACAGCTTCATATTAAGGAAATTAGCATGGGAAAATATTATTTGTTAGTTTTGCATGTCTGAGCAGATTGTTTTTGATTGCTGTTAGCCTGAGTTACATGTGTGCGCTTTGTAAAATAATTTTGTTAATATTTGGCTTGAAAAACATTGCAATAATTGCTTTTCTTATAAAAACAAGAGCTGTTTTGCTTCTTTTCGCTCTTAAAATTTCTGCCCATTTTTGCCTGAACTGTTTCTTTGTACCTTCCCCATGCAAATATTTAGTCAACAATAGATGTGCCAGCCCACCTTTAAATATATGCTTATAAAGGTATACCTCTGTTTGCAGTGAACAAGAATTTGTGATTGTGTGTGGAAATAATCAGAATAATTTTTTAGCCACCTATGTAACATGACCACATGATCCAGACCAAACCACAACTGTCCCCAACCAGTGAGCTATTTATGAGTCTTAATGCATGTTAATTCAGTTGAGCATTTTCCTTTTCATGCTGTTGCCAAAAAGCAAGAGAAGGCTTGATTTACATGAAATGCTTGGCAATTGGAGAAAGAAAGCAGTACTAAGGAAAATAACAATATTTGATTTTTGTAATATATTTATAAATTAATCAAATCAAACTCAGCACAATTCAGTAAGTTTTAGAGCTGTGAGCAGAAATCACTTAATGAAACAGATGACATAGGGCAGCAATAAACATAATACTATTTTTAATAGAATATTTAACATTAGAATTATAAATCCTAAACCAAATGTTTGGATAAGTAATAAAATTGAAAAAATTTTGAGAAATAATCAGCAACTACTGATGAAAAGTATTTTAGCCTCTCTGTCACTTAATTATTGAATCATGTGTATCGAACTACATGGTTCATAGAAATAGACTAATCTGGCAGATAAAAGATGCAAAACACCAGCAGTAAGTGATTGCTCTGATTTTACAAAATGAAACCTTGGGGCTTCATCTGGATTCCCAATGTGTTTTACCAGCTAAGGTGATGGTATGTGTCATTTACTGGTTTTTTCCATGTTAATAAAATTTAATAATGGAAACTTTTTTTTTTTTAATTGAAAAACATAGCAATTCATAAGTCTTAGAGTGTTTTAGTTTTGTCAACACTTCTGTCATCTTTATCTCCTCATATTCAATAATAGGATGTTGTAAACTTTCAGGGAAAAGCAAGTTTTCCTGATCTCATTTGCCAAATAACTCAAATCCGTGTTAACTGAAATATAAAGAAATTAATTATTAGAATTTTTAGTTCCATTACTTTTATATTACCCTGGTGTGAATACCTAGTCGCTGAGCTATGGTTGTCCATATATTCACATACACTGCTGTTCTTTTATCAAGGGCAAACTTTTGGTCATTTTTGAAGAATAGTACCCTACAACAGTTCTGCTTGCCTTAAGAGAAAAGAGTGTTTTACCCTAGTTATATAATTTATGTGCATGTGCCATGGTTTCACATTTAGTCATTCTTAAAAGAACTACAAAATGCAGAATAATGCAGAAGAGAATTATTATACTTTTCTAATTCCATTTCACAGCCTGCAGCTCACAATTTTTAAGTCCATATTCAGCTCAGTATTAGATTTCAGTCCACACTAGTTTTACATCACTTCTGTTTCCCCATTCATAATGGCAGGCATCTTGAATTTAGCTTTGGAGTTTTGGTGCTGTTCTTGAACTGCATTTTGAAGGGACCTTAGTTCACTTCTCTGTGGCTTCCTCACTGCTGTCTGTATGGTCATGTAATGCAAAGAGTGGGAAGTATATTTTTGAAGATGAATTAGACCAAAAGATAAAAAACTCCATATCAGGTTAGCTTTCCTCTCAAAAGGCTGACCAGAAGTTTAAGTGCCACACCTCAGCTTTAATTCACACTACAAATAAAGGGAGGTTTATAGAAGTGGCAGTTCTTTGTGCCTAAAAGAAATTCACTCCAAAGGAAATTTTCCAAAGGAAAGATGATGTTTTTACTGCACTGCTGATATCCACTGACTAGCCTTGTATTCAGACTCTACTAAATCCTGAAAACACCTATGACATTTGGGATGTACTACTGCTCCCACTTGCATGAGTGGCAATGTAAATGGAATTGAATGATGACCTTCTGAGTTATATTGTTATCAAGCCACTCTGTGATCTGATCAGGATGGGACTGTGCAAACTTGCCTCTGTCTAATCTTGGGCTATCCTTCTCATTTTCACCAACATAAATTTCATTCTGTGATCCTCAGTCACTTAATATCTGCCTTTTTTTCCCCTCTGAGTTTATATATCTCAGAAAACAATTATTTGTATTAAAGAATTAAAGAATTAAATAAACGCTTTGCCTGTGCAAGTGTGCACAGCTGCTTAATACCACCACCACTGCTCCACAATGAGTAGGATTTCCCTGCAAAGGAAAAAGTAGGTCCATTTGTAGCATAAGCAACTCCTTAGATTAAGTAAAGATTTGCCAAATCCAAAAGTGTGTGCAGATCTAACATGCTCCCTGAAGATTAGAGTTCAGTGATTTCCAGCAACTGAGCAGGGTAGGCAAGAGTTTACTAGAGTATGTATTGATAGAACAAGGGGGGAATTACTTCAAACTGAGAAAGAGTAGGTTTAGATTATATATTAGGAAGAAATTCTTTACTGTGAGGGAGGTGAGACGCTGGAATAGGCTGCAAAGGGATGTTGTGAATGTCTCATTCCTGGAAGTGTTTAAGACTAGGTTGGATATGGATCTGAGAAACCTGATCTAGTGAAAGGTATCCCTGTCCATGGCAGGGGGATTGGAACCAGATTGTCTTTAAGGGCCCTTCCAACCCAGACCATTCTATGATTCTATGATTCACTATGAAAGTATGAACTATATATTCATTCACTTTTGGTATAAAATTTTTCTATTATATTGATATGTCTTTTCAAACTAGATTTTTGTCTTCATTTTCTTTGCTCACATAGTAGAGGAAGATGCATGAAATACTACCCTCCTTGTGTCATTGGCCTTGAATTGAATATAATATCACTGAGCAGGACATTAGCCCTTATGCTGAGGGAATCACCTTCTCCCTCTATTTCTGATCTGAGAAATATGATACTTTCCCTTCCTTCCCTTTCTCTTGGTTACACACTCTGGTGATATGGTAATTAATTCCTTAAAGTGTTAGGATACCCCACCAGGTAAGGAAGATTTTGAAATGATATCTCTCTTATCACCAGATGACAGATCTAACCTGTGCTGGTGTAAGTTATGGCACAACTCTCTCATACAAACTCTCCAACTATGTTCTTTAGTCTTGCATTTTGGAAAAATTAAGTAAATATATCAATAGCTTATCAATAATAAAAATATAATAACAGTATTACACATCAGAAGAATATTGGTCAGAATTAACTATTTATAAAATGCTTGGAAGATGAAGTAAACTAAATAGGTGCTAAGGCTTCTAATTCAAGAAGTTTTGGGAATGCTTTTCCCTCTCTCTTGGAATAGTTTCTAAAGCTAAAAAAAAAACAAAACAACCAACTACTGAATATATTTAACCAAACTTTTAAGCAGTTTTATCAGTGCTTTATACATTGGTTTCAAAACCAATGATTTGGTTTATGAGGTACAACACCTGTGGCTGTATCACTTTTTGCTCAACAAACACCAGGAAAGCTAGTGGGACTGAAAGATGCACAATGACTGTGGGCTCTTTTATTAAACTGACCTCACACAGGAAAGCTTGCTTAAAAAGTGGCATACTGATATGGACTGTTGTTTTCTTCTTTCTCATTACTAAAGCAATTACTCCCCAAATACATACAGATTCATTATGGTCACTCCATGGAGCTAAACACTAACTGTAATACTCAGATACAGAACCAGAGAGTGAAGTCAGGCTAATTAAATTGGCCCAGCCACTTCAGCAAGCAAATTGGGCAAGTTAATTGGCACAGAGTGAGATAAGGAAATTCAGGCACCATTCTGTGAAATACCGTTTTAATTATATCTAAAAAAGAACATTGCCCTTAATTTCAAATTTCTTAATTAGGAACATGAATAAGTAGCAATAATAATCTTTGCAGTCTACAAATATAAAAATGTAAGATGAAGTTTGTTTTGGCCAAGTCTGTTAACCAGCGAGCAAAGATTAATACAATTATTAATAGTTACATTTGTCCTACATGGAGACCTATAGCCCCAGAGAAAAGGTTAATAGAGGGGTTATGAATCAAAAGGAAGATAAATCTGACATAAACAGTATAAGAAACTCTGTGTTGGAAGGATTCACTTGCAATAAGATATTTAACGCCCAAAGAATATAACATCTATGCCACAAGCAATGATTTTTCAATACGATTCTGGTTGCAGTTTAATTTCAAGCAAAAACTTCTGGATTCAAATTGAAAAAATTCAAAACACTGTTTCAGGTGTAACGTTGGTGAAAGAAAAAGAGCAGAACAGTTTCATCTGTCTTTGATTATAAGAAAGTTTGGAGCAGCTGGTGTAACTGCACAAAGTCACTACTTCTGTCACTTTTTTTTAGCTGAGTTTTCCTCCACTAGTGCTTAGTTTTGAAGGAACAAACTACATTACAGGTGTTCACGATAGTCACTGTACAAATACAATTACATAAATTGCATCTCCCACTTTGGGAAAAATAGGGAGATTATATTCCACTCTATGGTACAATATTAATAGGTGTTAAGGCCTTTCCTGTGGAGGATTTTTGGTTTCCTGAATTTGAGCTTTTACTGGCAAAACAACCAATTACTGTTGTGTGGGCCAGGAACAGGTGAGTGAAACCAGAGATGACTTCCTTAGCTGCAAGTGTAAGCAAGACCAAAATGTTCTGTACAATTCAAAAGCAGTGCACTTTTAAGTTTAAAAGATAATTATTCTCCATCTCTTAAAGAGAATACTGCGAAGCTCTGCTTTGAAAGGGTGTCAAGGATATGGAAGTGAACAAGATAAAAGAATGTTACAACTAATGTAAGTGTGAAAATTGTCCATATGGTCTCTCTGTTCTAGAAGCTTTAAAAAATAAGATCATATTCTTCAAACAGCTCCAATTAAAGGACACCCTTTGAGGTAAAAGTCTGAAGGATGATGCATATTCTAATTTTTGATAAATAAAACCATATTCAGTTTGTAATGAAGATAACTTGGTCTAAATAGATCCAAGTATAGACTGCTGTGGTAAACTCATAATCAGAAAAAATTGCCTAACTGGTATCATAAGCCAGACTATATATAAGACACAAAAGCATGCAATAAATAATTTTGTTGAAAAACATGAAAGAAATGTTGATTAATTAAAAAAAATAATGTGTGATTCTGTAAACTCTAAGCAAATTAACTACTTTTTTTTACATCATGTTAAGGAAGGCAGAGGAATGAATACAGCACTTTACAAGCTGCATCTTCAGAGAACTGAATTGTGTCAGGCGAACACATTTCCATGTCTTGTTCACTAGAAAAAAGTAATAAAAAAGAGATTGAGGAAAAATGGCTCACCTCCTAGAAGCACTAATACTAAAGCTGCTCTCAGCATTTCGTTAGGACATCTGAATGCAACTGAAAACTTATGGGCATAGTTGGTGGTTTACTCATCTTCTTCACGTCTGTGTGCTGCAAAATGGGGGCAACGATAGCAGCCAGGCTCGTGTCTCTGAATCTTTAGCACAATGTAAGTTTTTCTGGGGACAATTTCAAGGAGACAATTTCCATTAATAGCTTTATCACACTGCCTCTTCTCCCTGTTTGGCTCCTCTCCCTGCTCTGTCATAAAAGCAAAGCAGACAAAAGTCTCAGAGTTGACTATGGCTAGAGATTGCTCCGCTGCTAAGAATACTGCTTTGGCATTATTGAGAGTACAAAATAATACAAGCAAAAAAGAAATTGAATAAAATATTTTGGAATTTTTTGAATTACATCTATATACATATATTCATATGTGTATTCATACATGGGCAGGCTGTGTTTCTGTGTGCATAAAAATGGAGTTTAAACTTTAGTAAATTTGTGTAAGTATTATGTGTTTACATCCATTATATACACACACAAACTTGTGTCTAAACAGACTTCATTTTTTGCATCCAGAATAGAAGTAATAAGTACTGTGGATATTTCAGACTTTTGTGAACAGTATAAGTTTGACTTTTAGTAGCAAATTTTAGTTTGGACCACAAATCATGGATATAAAATCCAGAGAAACAGGAGTTTATGGCGTAAGACTAATACAACCTTCACTATAACAGGAAAACACTACTATAATACTAGTACTACACTGAGGTTGATAAAACTGGAATTATTTTTATGCTGTCTCTGAAGTAATTTTCAGAACAATACAATGTCTGTAAATGCCTACTATTAGAAAATAAACCAAGTTTATTTTAGACAAGCAATGTTTTGGTGAAGTCGTGAAATCTGATAGCAACATAACATGGGCCTTTGTAAATATGTGTCTTCAATGTACTCTGGAAAGTTGTTGCTTTTTTTTTTAATGCTAAAGACACAGGCAGTATGACACTGAGGAGGGAGAAGCTGTAATAATTTTAAATGCTAATGTAATATATTAGTATACTTAGTTATATGTTTAATTTCTTAGCAAATTTAATATGAATTTATTTTAACTGATACAGCATTCAGATTCAAAATTACACTTCAAGGTACAATGAATGGGATTTTATTTTCTATTTTTTGCTATAGAGACTATTATCTTTTAATTACAGGTTAGCAAAAAGCATTGCAATTTAACCTCTCACAAGGAAAGGAGGCTGAGCAAGTCACTGCCAGGGATAATCTTTACTGTGACTACACCCTGCCTCAGTAGAGAAGAATGGGTAAGTGCTATTTCAAGTCACTGCCAGCTTCCTCTCAGCTGTTTCTCTGGAGTGGAGGTACTGTAGCTTAGGAACCTATACAAAAATATGGACAGATATTAACATTTTTAAAAGTAATTTTGCAAGACTATATAGAATTAGAGAAAGCATTTCTATGCTGTGCCCTCCTCTAATTATGTTCCTAAGAAAGAGCTCTTTTTAAGAAAGAGGTACTTCTCAGGTATACAGAAAAGACTCAGATTTTATTCTGAATGGTTTGTTTCACACAAGATCAGTGACTCTTAGAAAATATGCTTTTTAAGACCCGTAGCAATGTAGCACTCTTTTACAAGTACATAAACATAATTTAGCACATAGTAGTCTAAACTCCAGGTGTTTTGTGGCTGATGACTACTCTTCTGAACTCAGGAAATAAGAGGCAATACACTTTTGTCACGGTGGTTAAAATGTTAATTTTGTGAGGGGTTTGTCCCAGTCTCGTGCTTTTTCTTGGTAATGTGTGTAATTTCCTTGGATAATGTTCTAATGGCACTAGCATCCACAGTAGATTTACTTTATTTCTCTGCTTTTTTCTGAAGCTTCTGTGGTGTAATGAAAGCATTTATTTCAGTGTCCCCTGAGACCTGCATTAAATGGTCCTGTTAGCCAGAGCTTTATTATGGACAAAGGCTAAAGAGTATAATCTAGAAATCTTTATTCATTATTATTGCTTTAGCTTCATGTTCAGCTAGAGAGCCACGTAATTATAATAATTTATATCTATCTGGAATAAGGCATGGAACACAATTTGAAGAATATTCTCTTTCTGCTCACTTAAATCTAGAGAGCATCCTGGCTCTGGGAAACTGATTGCAGGTCTTATGAGAGCAAGCATCTTTGGAGCTGTCTCACGCCACAAACAGAGCTTGCTTTTCCAGGCAGAAGGTCATAGCAGGCTCTGAACAGTCCCACATAGTGTGGTGTCGCTGGGACAGGTGGGAGCCAGAACAGCACTAGATTTACCCTATGTTGCAGTGTCTATAAGAGTAGGGAAGAAATTTCCTCCTGATGAGCCATAGAAGCACATTAGAGTTCTCTGAAGCATAATATTTTCCCCTCTGAGCATTTCCTGGGATATTGTACTGGGAAACCAAAAGTACCCAGAGCCATGTCCACAGACTCAAGTATTCACAGAAAGAGCCTCAGTTGCTGTGGATGGGGGTGCATGGACAGAATTACGTTAAAATAAGATTCTAACCCTCCTTTTCCATGCACAGTGCAACTTTTGATATGCCACCTGCCAACACTAAAACTGTGAATTTCTGTTCTATTTCTCCTCCCCAAACTGTGGAATAACTTGCGTTCCCTTTGAAGTTTCAAAACTTTTGTTGGAAAGAACAGTGAAAGGATCAGAATATTTCACAAAATGTTAAGAACATTTGCTCAAGACATTCATCAAACCTGCAATTTTTTCACTAAAAGTGTAATCAACATAGACTGATAAAATACTGATCTCAGTATTTCCAATTACTTTTCTGTCATCTCCAATAGCCAGACCATGACCTGTCTTATCTGTCCTGTTTATTTTATTCTCTAGTCACTGCCCAGTTATAGTTTGCCCAGTGCTGTGTCTCTTAGGCTATGACTGAAGAAAATATTTCTAAACTGAGGTTTCTAAACTAAGATTTCTAAACTTTCCCACCTGCTCTACCCAGCACTGCCCAGTCCAGGGCATGTGTTTCAAGACATGGAGGAGAAAGATTTGCTCCCCGCTGAACAGACTTGTTCAAAAGTGACATTTTATCTGGCAGAAACACAGACAGCAGGGCACAATGCCTGGCTGTCACTCCAGATGAACAACACTTGGTTGGTATGTGAGTGAGAAGAGCCTCTCAAGCCTCGACTCTTGCAACACCCACACACAGTCCAACTGTGCTGGCAGCTCTGAAGCTCTCCAGGCTAATCCTCTGGTGTCCAAACACAGACAGCAGGATGTCATCAGCAAGATGAAGACCTGCTGCTCAAACACAGAGCCATTAGCCTTTTCCAGTTTAGTTGGTTTTATATGAAACATCCAGGACCTGTTATCATTTGAGAAACTAGTATTGTTGAGAACCCAAGGCTTGAGATCTGTTTCCTAAAGGAGAAGTCATGGACTGTGAAATGTGCTCCAGATAGAAACACTTCTTAAATATGAGGGTGTCCAAAGATGGCTCAGGTTGTTCCTGGTAATATCACTAAGACAGAAATGAGAACAAGAATTGTGGATGGAGCTTTGCCCTGCATCATATTTTTGAGTCACATAGCAGAGCTTTTAGTGGTGCTTGGATGAACCGAACATCAAATATCTCACACCTCCTCTATTTTCAGGAATGCATCCAGAAGAAAGCCTTACACTGAGTTTGAAGAGATAGTTCCTAGTTTAGGAAAACATTGCCACTTAGGACAGCTTTCAGAAAATGAAGCAAATTTAGACCAAATGACTTGGAAGAGAAAAAAAGAGTGCCTGAAAATAAGGCATTATAACATGAGAATGAAGTGAATATGACTTTGACAATCTCTGGGAAAACACATTTGGACATTGTACTTTCTATTTCTAAAATCATTCTTAATTTAGCATTGTGCTTGTAAAGCAGATCACAGATGCAGACTTCTATTTTAACTAGAATGAGTTTATGTTGAAACACTTGAAAAAGAGGTAGGAAGGGGCAATGTATGCCATTGCCCCATTTACTTCCTGTTAGTACTTGCCCACAGGCTCTATTAGCTGCCTTAAATGATTTGCAAAATGTATTTTTATTAAATTAAAATTAAATTAAAAATACCTTATCTCTTTCATCTATATTGTAATTCATGTAATACCTTGTTTTATATTTTACTGATATACTGTATTCTCTGCAACACTTTTAATTTCTGCTTTATCCCAATATTCATGAAAATAAACAGTATTTAATAGTAACCACATTTCTCAGCTACATTAATTTTTATCTTTTGTTGTCATTGAACTGGGAAAATATCCAAGGATATATAGGAAAATATTTCAGTGCAGTGCTGTTTTTATGGTTTTAACTTTTCTTCTTAACTCATAGAATCACAGAACCATTTAGACCTCACAGAATCATACAACCATCCTCGGAAAAGACCCTTAAGATCATCAAATGCAACAATTAACCAAACACTACCAAGTCCACCACTCAGCCAGGTCCCTAGGCACCACACAATTTGAAACACTTTTCTCTTCATATGGGTATATAAATA
Source organism: Passer domesticus (assembly GCF_036417665.1). Taxonomy (NCBI): domain Eukaryota; kingdom Metazoa; phylum Chordata; class Aves; order Passeriformes; family Passeridae; genus Passer; species Passer domesticus. The sequence continues at coordinate 107,621,846 of NC_087474.1, read as the reverse complement.
GAAACTCTGAGACTACCCTATTTCTAGGGCATCATTACAAAATTTACCTTCATTGGAAAACTGAAGTGCAGTGTTATTGTTTGTTCCCAAATGGTCTTTTGTCGCAGCAAGGCATCCAATTAGGAATTCTGTGTTGGCAGGTGAGAAGCAAACAGTCCTCTTCAGATCCACCTGTGCTTATTTTCAGAGCAACAGCATATTTTGTTGCTTTTCTCCTTTTATAGAACAAGATGAAAGAAAATATTTAAAAAAAAAGGTACAGAGAGCTTGAACATAGTTCATCTAACAGAACATGATAAAAGTCTGATGAATAGAAGCTGATTTAGAGTAAAGGATATGGAAAAAGTGTGATTACAGATTACTAGAGGGAAGAAGGGTCGTGTTCCTGTGCTAGCTTTTAAATGGTGATGATCTATCTGGTTTTGGGCATTCTCTTGTACTTTAGTGTCTATCACAACAGAGTATCACAGGAAGGAATCATTGGTCCTGAAGGGATCACAGACCTTGTTAATGTGAGAATGCATCCCACTCATTCACCCTTTTGGGACTGAAGGCAGAACTGCTTAAGTACTCTTATTTAATATAATATCAGTAGGTGGTAAATGATTGCCACTGGAGGCATTAAAAAAAATGGCTGGGCCTGTTCAGGTATAATTCAGATAAAATCAAATCTTTAAAAGCATATTTTATTGGAGCATGTGAATTAGTGTGCGAATGGCAGAAGATAGAGTTATGAAAGTGATTTTTAAGGCAGTGAGAAACAATTTCTCAAGTACTGAATTTATTGTAGAGCTGTATTTAAAAACTGCTTGATTTCTACTGCAATCAAGAAAACCAAACTTCATCTTCAACTTTTGCAAATTAACATTATTATATCAAGAGCATTCCACATTTCTGTCTGAAGCTGTCCCATCAGTTATCACTGAGTCAGCACTCAAGTGAAAAAACTCTGTGCTACTACATTTTTCTTAGAAAACCTATAGCTGTCCCTGAAGAATAGAGATTGAATCCTAAGTTTACATAATATTTGGATCCAATTACATTTGAATAAATTCCTTCTGTTTACTTTACACAAGCATGGGGGAATAAGTAGGTATGTGCTCTTTTCAGACTCTCCCCTTCATATGTGGTATTTAACACTGTCTGCTTTAGAAAGAGTGGAAGTAAGACAATAAAAACCAAAATACTTTGGCATCATTTTACATTGCAGTATTTCACTGAAGAATATTTGCCTCCATGATAAATGCTCTTAAAATAAAAGTTGATGTACTTGGGTTTAAATTAGAAACTTCCAATAAAGTAACAGCTTTCCCTTTCCCTTTCCCTTTCCCTTTCCCTTTCCCTTTCCCTTTCCCTTTCCCTTTCCCTTTCCCTTTCCCTTTCCCTTTCCCTCTTTCTTTTTTTCCTCCTCAGGTGTACATGCTGGACATTTGTATCCTGAACAAACTCAGGAAGTGAAAAAATCAAGCACTCCTAGCTGCAGAACTGCACATTTCTAGATGTGTTCTTTAATGCAATTTCTCTTTTCTTTCCACACTCTTGCAATCTTTTGGGAAAGAAGGAAAAAAAAATCCCAAACAAGCTGTCAAGCAGATGAACTGGAAAGGGAAGAATTAGGAAGAGCGAACATATTTCCACAGTTCTATTGCTGTATGCTGACTTTTCTGTGCTGATTACAGGCTTTGCTAAACATCAGCCAGGTCCTGTCCCTTCTTTCTTACTGCCTTCCTCCATTTTTCTCGTTGGTCTGTACCTCTTATTTCTCTTACCTTTGTCCTTCTCCCTTTGCTACTCTGATAAACAACATCCATCATAAGACAAAAAGAAAATGAAACTTCTTTAAACAAAATATGGTACTAACACAGTGCTTGCCAACTATGTCTGTTCTTTCAGCCTGTGCGAGTAATTCTTTTTCAATAGTTTTCTGTCTTGCTTATTTATATTACATGCTTTTTGGGGCAGGGACAGCCTAACTTCTCAGTTAGACTAACTTTTTGAAGTACTTAGCAGATGGCTCCCTTCTCAGTTTTTTTTTTTTTTCTTTTATTTTTTTTATTCCCAAAGCACTTGGATAAGTGATATTATGTTCTCTATGTTCAAGGCTGAACTTAAGGCATCGTTTTACTCTATCTGGCGCTTAATTCAGCTCCAAGCACTGAAGCAGTGACTTTAAACATGACTAATCCCCTGAATACTGTAGGAATACTAATACAAGTAAATTTTTTGTCCTGTATAGAATCCTTTAGTAAATTTGGGTTCTATGGTGTACATTCTTAAATTCTCCACTCTTTCTGGGAAAGCCATCCTAGTCCATGAAAACACTTTTAGATATTTTGCAGGTTTGATGTTAAAAAAATGCAGTTATTATGACAGCCTGTAATGAAAAGGTAATTTGTACTTCTATATATTTTAAAATGTTTAAATTTTCACATTATCTTTAGAACTAAGTCTTCAAAAACTGTATACAAAATAAATAGTAGCTGAATACAATAATGGTAAAAAAAACCCTGTTCAAAATAACCTGGGAAAACATTGACACCTGAATTATAATCTTAGCTGTGTTATTTCCTGATAACTAATTTTTTCAGAATTCAAAAATTCTCCCATTTCCGAGTATTACTAATTACATAAGGGATAAAATTTCTTTATGTGAAAAAAGAACCAAAGTGAGGCAGTGAAATACATGACATCTTTGCTCTGCGAATAATTCTTGTATTTTGTGATCTTTTGAATCTCACAAATTTTACAGCAATTTTTTGGTGTTATGTCAAAATTCCTCCTTTATATGAAGAGATGAAAATTTGCATATATTTTTGTATAATTGACTCATCCTGTATTTTCCAGTATAAATACTTTTGTAAACAAATATCTTCTCAGCAGTAACTTACAAAAAAGGTTAATTTTTTTTTCAGTATGCCTTCAAAATTATTTCAGAAGTGTTCTAGAAGCAGATAGTAGGAAATGCCAACCCAATTTTACAGATAGTGTAGTCTGAGGAAGAAAACCATGAATTTGGAGTTATTTTTGCCTTTAATGGAAGCTACTAGAATGATGGATGTGGTTAGAATATCCAACAGAATGACTGTACATTTAGGAAAAATTGTCTGGGAAAAAGGTGAAGAGAATTGACATGTTTTAAAGCACACCTATTTCTGAATCTGTTTTTAGTCTCTGTTCAAGGTAGGATGGTAGTCAGTGATGGCTACAAACTACAGTGTCCTACATGAGAACTGGATCATTAGTTACTTAAGTACCTGTCTGTTATGTTAGCATTACACATTATCATCAAACTGTGTTACTGAAGCAGCAGATGGTTAAATTCTTACATCACAGAGCTTTCTGAACACTGTCAGCATTGCTAAAGAAGTGATTTGAATAATTAAAAAGTGATGTGTATAATCGAAAATCTCATCTGGACAAAGAAATTTGTGATAAGGAAGCTAATCAATAAATACTTGTATGCATATCAGCAACCACAGCCTCTTACACTTTATTATACATGAACAATTAAGCCCTTTACACAAATCCATATGTGAGCTGAAAGCTTTAATTAGTACGTCACAGATCTGAGAAGAGTTCTGGTCTAAATTATTTATCAGTAGAAATGTGACTGATAGGTAGATTTAACTAGATTTTCCCAAATCCAATTTATTGAGAAAGAAGGCACAAAATAAGCCAAACTTTCATCCACCAGTCTGGCTCTCTGTGGTGCGCAGACTGCAGCAGAGCCCTGACATGTCTCAGTTACAGTCAATATCAGTCTTACATGGGCATTGAGGTGAAAACCATAAAGAATTGTGTCAAAGATAGGCAGATGAGAGCTGTAATTCTGGAGTTCTCAGCCTCCAGGTCAGACAAGGGAGTGGAGCAAACTTTGCCCTGATTACTTGGGGACTACAAGCACTGAAAGAGTAAGTGGAGAAACAAAAGGCAGCATATAAAAGATGAAAAATTGCTGAAGCCTCCTGCTTACAGCTGAGACCTTTCTTGTCTGGGGTAACAGCCCCAGTGTTTTACAAAGTATGTGCAGAGCACATTGACAGGGAAAAGGCCATCGTTCCAGATGTGACAGCATATGGTAAACAACTGGAACTAGGGTTATCATCTATGCAGAATCCTTATGTTACTCTTCTAAAATCAGTCACAAATCTGGTTCACTTTTTGATAAGAATTGCCTTCTATCAGAGTAATATGGTATATACCATATATACCATATATATTGGCATATGGTACCAATACATTGGTACCATATGGTACCAATACATGGGCATCACACCTGTTCTACAGTACTTTCTGAGACAAAACTGGGAAAACAAATGCATTGTCAACTAAAGGGAAATGCAGCTTTCCCCATACAAAGAGAAATAATTTCTATAGTCGATACGTTCTAAAATACCCTGCATAATATAGAAATGTATTGTGCTCTGAAGATTTTGTACTTTCAGAAACTGCTGAAAAAAACTACCAGCTGTTACCTCTCTGGGGTTAATCCACACTGTACTGGTGTGAAAGTAGAATGCTTGGCCTGAAATTTCTGATAGTGACAGCTGTGTGTTGAATGAATGAACTCATGGAGTAGGAACTTCTGCTTGCACTTCTCCATACACAGTTCTGAAGAAGAACATGAAGGAGAGACATTAGTATTGGCAGATATCCTGGGATAGGGAATCTTAGAGTGTTTGGCAGTGCAGGAGAGGGAGAGGTGGGTGGGCAATAAGGCAGATTGTCAAAGCTTGAATAGAAGAAAGAGGCAAAGAGAGAAAGAACTCCTGAATGAAAGAGCTCTTCTGTATATTACAACTCACACACTGAAGCCTGGATGCCTTATGTAAATATTTAAAAAACAAAACAAAACAAAACAAAAACCCTACCAAAAATAGTATTTGTTTTAATGTGGATATATTACTTGCCTGTTAGATATTGTAAATAACAAGGTTTATTATTCTGTGGTTAAAAAATTATAAATAACTAAATAGTAGCAATCTACATGTGTTAAATGCATAGGAAGTGTATAAATTACACTAAAACTCTGAAATCAGGAGAACTTGTCTTGGCCTTTTGATCAAGGCTGACAAACATATGTGAGTTGTTTTTCTTCTCCATCCTGCACTGTGTTGAGTGTGTTTTGTGTGTGGGGTCCATAGTTCCAGTGTCTTCCGATGTCTGTCTTATTGAAGAAAGAATGGGGCAAAAAACTCATTTTGGAAAACTTCAGTGGAGCTTGAGTAGCATGAAACAAGTAGCAGCAGGCAGAGAAAATATAAAAACATCTCAAACCCCTTTTGAATGCTTGGCCTGAAATTTCTGATAGTGACAGCTGTGTGTTGAATGAATGAACTCATGGAGTAGGAACTTCTGCTTGCACTTCTCCATACACAGTTCTGAAGAACCCTAGATATGAGACTGTAAATGTCTTGTAAAACCTTTTTGTTCCAGCGGGATTAAACTGAATTTTTCCAGAGAGGCCAATTCTACCACCACATGATTGGATGTCCTGTGGAGTTCAATGAAATTTCTTGTTTTAATGAAACTAGTGCAACAGTGGATTTGGGGTCCTGAATCTTTCATGGTGTAATTTAATATATAAAAAGGGGGACAAAAAAGTGCAAAGCAACTTTTCTCTTTTTGCACAGGTTTTTGTGCAGATGTAACTTGAGAAGGATGAATAAATGTAGGGGAGATTTTTGGTTTCTGACCCCTTTTTGCCTCCTGTCTCCCCAAAAGAGTCAAAGTGTTGGTTCTTCTAAGGTGATCCAGCAATACTTTAAAGATCACTTTTGAGGGGTGTGGCAATATGTGCAAAGATTAATTATATGACTTTTTTGTAGTCTCTAAATGGACATACAAGAGGCTTGTAGAGGGACTTTTTGCAAGGGTGTGTAGTGACAGGACAAGAGACAATGGCTTCAATCTGAGTAGATTTAGGTTAGATATTTGGGAGAAATTCTTTACCATGAAGGTGGTGGGACATGAAACACAGAAGCTGTGGATGCCTCACCCCTGGAAGTGTTCAAGGTCAGGTCAGATGGAACTCTGACCAAGCTTAGTCTAGTAGAATGCATCCCAGTCCGTGAGGTGGGAGCTGGTACTAGATGATGTTTATGGTTACTTCCAACCCAAATTATCCTATGATTCTAAGTCTCTGTAACAAATAGCAAAATAGGATGACTGTTAACTATGAATATAAATTGGAAACTAAGAATGGTGAAAAGCTGATAAAGAAGCAGAAAGACAAAAGGAAAACTGTAGAACCAACCAGATAAGAGAAATTTTTACCTACACTGAGAAAAAAAAGAAATCCTAATAACTTTTCCCTTACTATATTGAAATGATATATCATAAATAATACATATTTCCCTCTTCTATTGAATAAATATTTCTGCTCTCTATTTGAAAAAATGAAATAAGCACAGTCATTTCCAAGGCTGCTGATGAAATACTTTTCACACTAACAGTAAATCAGAAGCTGCAACTCCTATAGCAGGCTAGTTTTAAAACAACAGATCTGAGCAAAGGTGAAAAATGAAAAAAGTAAGAAGCTTCCCAGTATCTCAGTGTTGATTTCTAATACAACTTAAAACAATTAGGAAATTCTAGATGATTGAAAAGCAAGCAGAAAAAAAAGAAAAAAGGATAAAAAGAAAAAAAATCAGTGTTTTAATTTTAAAAATATACAAATGTGATTACTCCATTAGCTATATAATTGATTCTGTGTAAACTAATCAAATAGTTTAAGTAGGACTGTATTTATAGAAGATGATAAAGCAAAAGCAGTTATCTCCAATTAGCCTTATAGTAGCCAGATTTCACCCAAAATTATCCCTGGTGAGTTTAAAAGTGAGATTCTTGGAGGATCGGTATAGCTTTATTATTTAACATTAATGAAAACACTCCTCAGATAAACTGTCTTAAAATCTGGAGGGGTTTCAGAGTATAAACAATTTGGAAAAGACATAGCAATAGCAGTACAATATGGTGCCCTGGGCATCTAGGATACCACAGAGAAGAATTGGAACTGATAGTCGCATGAAGAATGTATATGAAGAACAGATAAGCAGAAGACTGATATAGCAGACCAAATATGAAAATATCAAATGTTTGGAAATAAAGAAATAGAATAAAGACAAAAATTTTACTGATATAACAAACTCTTGGAGCAAACATTTAAAGGTTGTGGTTAAGTCCCTGATGAGAGAGGATTCATAAAAATATATAAATACATAAATTTGCTATATTAATAGACCCATGTGATCCTTCCAGTGGCTTCAGTAAATGCAAAAAGAGACTACATGCTTAACTATCCACCTACTGTGAGAAACAGTTCATTGACTGTTTATGGTCTGCTTATGGTCTGCTGGCTTATGAGTCCATCATTATGATTTTTATTCTTATTTCCTAGAAATTTAAATCAGAAGGGACTATGAAATCACTGTTTTCTTGCTTAGATGTTGTAGGGGATTTCTCATCCTTCACTAAGCCTATGTTATGCTTTTTAAACCTCAAGTAATCAAATATAGAATGGCAAATAACAAACATGATTTCCATATAAATCTTTTAGTCAAATGTCTGTGCAAATATTTCTGTAAGACTGGGTTTTTTTTCAGAGAATATAGCAAGGCACAGACATTAACAGGGGAGTTTTAAATGAGAAAGCTGAGAAGTTATAGCATTGTGCAGGTATTTGACTTGTTTATTTGAAAGCTTAATAGGTTTTTATAAAGCATAATCATTGGGGATTTAAGGTCAGGAAAGCATAAGTATCTTTAGCCCTTAAATTTAGAAGGAAGAATCCCAGCAAAGAGGAAAATTAGGGGATGTGGATGCCAAAAAGGAAGACAGTCACCCGCAGTAGATTAGGGACAAACAATCCTGTGACTGAGCCAGAATGATTGAAGTCAGTGGCTTTTTGCCCTTATCAGGAACCAGCAAGTTATGGGCTTGAAATCAACTGCAATGAGACTGGATTAGTCAGTTGGATTAGTTCAAAATGCTTCATAGTGGCACCATAAAGTATCCCAATGACTCCCTATTAGGAGTAAATCCTTAGCTGTAAATTATGATTAGGATTAAACACAAGGCCAGTTGACAGTTGTCAGCAGAGAGGCAGGGACTTCCAGGTGCAGAGTGAACTCCTCTGAAAGAGCTCTTTCGTTGTGCTCATCCATCCACATATTCAGACCACTGGAGCAAGGATTAATTCCAGCATTCTGGTAGACATTTATTTCCAAGATGTATTAGAGGTGGTTTTGCACAGTTAGAACAGCCTGCCTGAACACTATAGTTCCAATCAGAGGATGTGAGAAACCATCTTGATATATCATCTTAGGTCATCCAAAAGTTGCTGCTGCTGGCCCTGGTGCCTTTTCTTTCTCTTTTAGAACATATCAAATTCTTAATTTATTATAAAAAAAATCATGAGGATGATGCTTTCAATTTTCCAAGGTGCAGTACATAAATTTACTGGACTGGAAAAATACGCACTGACTTTTGTACAGTCACTTGAAAGCTTTAGAACTGATGAAAGATTAGCTGATCTCTGCTATTTCTTGTCATTTAAAATCCAGCACTTCTGGAGTTAGCTTTAAATTGGATTAAAAACGTATATCTGAGGAAAATTGTCTCCTAACAGCCAGAATGTCTTACAGTTTAGGGATGCATCAAATCTTCACTGAATATGGTTTTTGTGCAATGAAAAGCCAGATTTGAATTCAATTGCATGATTTGACCAAAACATCAGTCTATCATATTACCAAAGGTTAGAAGTTAACTTTTTACTATTCATTGCTTTGTCTTTTAAACATACTGGCTTGATTGCAGTCTGCTTTGTGCTGTCACTCTCAGACAAGCGCTTTGAGCTTGTTTATTCATATTGACAACAGGTTTAAACAGGTTGGCATTGCTATACTGTGATCAAAGAAGTAATCACTTGTGAAATAACAATGCACAGAACATTCTCATTATGTACTATGCTTTCATGGGTGTTCTGCATTAAACTGAATATCACACTTAAAGGAGATCATTCAGAATCAGAAATCAAGAATTGTAATATAATTTTCTCTTTTTGACTGGATATCAGGAAATTATACAAATGAGAGTGGAAGCTGGCATTAAAACACTCCTGCTAAGCCTTAGTCACGACATCCTTTAAGCATGCCTTTCTGATTGCATATTGAAAACCAGAGAACAAAGAACCTCCTGAACAAGACACACTAGCAAAAAGAGCATTTTCTAAATGAGAGATTGCTTAAGAGTATGGGTGTCTAATTTTTTATTTCTAGCCATTGATATTGTACTTTTTATAACTATATATATTAGGATAAAACAATCATCAAGGATATCAAAACAAAATTAGAATATTTGAAACGTACACAAACTGATATGAATTATTATTGCAAACTAAAAGCCACTAGGAAGAAGTCAAGGGAAAAAAACCCCAACCATATAGTGGAAAAGAAACCACATCTTGAAGTTAAGTGGTGCAAAAGCCATCTGGTTTTACTTTATTCAGGGGTCAAGCATTCCTAATGTTTCAGTTTGCTCTCCTTTTTTAATCTTGAGTTATCATTTGAACAGTCAGGAGACTGTTCAAATAGAATGACCTTAGAGCAACTTGGAAGTAACTTAGCTGAGAACTGTCAGTCTCCCTGACTGGGTAGTGGGAAGGAAGGGGCTCCTCTGGAGGCATCAAATCTAAATTGTTTCTGAAGATTTCTAACCGCGCTGTAACTCCAGAAGTCAAGTTAACTGCTTAATGTTGGCAATACTTTCCTTAGGTGCCCAGACTAATGCACTGTAATTTGAAAGAACTTTCAACTTTACTTCAATGTGTACCTCAGTGCATCCACACTTTCAGAAGAGAGTCTGGGTGTGACCTTCTTTCTGATTGATGTCCCTGAAGTGTCTGAGAGAGATGAACTGCTGCTAAGGCCAGCTTTGCAAAGATGGAGAGTAGAACCGTGAAAGACAATCATTTTGTGAAGCATTGAACTGGAAAGGACCAATTCACATGAAAGACCTCTCAATGCCAATGAGTTCAGTAATTCCTGAGTTTTCCAGAAAAAAATCCTAAAGAAAAAGCTAGGTCATTTGAACTGGAATGTTCTCTTCCAATTCAAAGTGCATGAAACATGTTCGCCTTGGGGTTCCACAGCCAATATGCTCTACATTTCCTCTAATGGTAAAAAATTACATTTAGGCAAATGCATCAGCATAATTTAAAGAGAGAAAATGTCACGTGGAATTAGACTGATCATCAATCTATACTGGTATCCTATAGTGGCCAACAACAGATGTTTCAGAGGCAGATACGAAACCTCTGTAGAGAGAAATTTTGTAGTGCCATGTAAGGGATTCTTTCTACCCAGGGCATACATTTTTGACATATACCACACATTTTTTATTAAAAAAAATATGAATGAATGATCATTTTGCCTCATCTGAGGTAGTAGCAACATACCCTATGAAAAGCACTGCAACTTTATTCCCTCTTGTCATTTAGAAGGGGATTTTAGAAGTATTTGAATGTCACTGGAAAATAAATGGGTCTATGTTCCTACCAGCCTGGGACTTCTGTTTGCTGGGTTATGTCAGATTGGTGGGCAGCTTGAAACAAGCTATCTCAGAAGGTCACACAAAAAGGTGTGAAGGTGAAATAACATGGTCTTTTCTGGGGTAATAATGGCACTTCATTTCTTCAAGTTAGTGCAGGAAAGAAACATAAGTTGTAACCCATATTCCTAATATTGCCCTTTTGAATGTCGTGCATTAGGTCTGCCTTACCATCTGAGAGCATTTTACAGAAAGAAATGATACCTGCTTAGATGAAGCTATTACCTCTTTATTATAAAAACCTCAGCTGTTTTATGAGAAGCAGGCAAGAAATATGTTTATGTGATGAAACTCAACTCTTTCAGTATAATGGGACATACAGAATATTTTTACACTCTTTTTGCACTACTGCGTCTTAGTATAATTTACAGTATCTTGCTGCAGTAACTAGAAGTGAGCCAAACCTATGAATTCAGCAAATCTGGGATATGCTCAAATTTGTAAATAGTTGTAGGGCATTTTGCCTATCTTACCCTGAAGAAGAGGTGGAGACTAAAAATTGTTCTGGTTCCATTAAAAATACAGTTTTTTAAATATTTGATTCAAATACATGTAAGCAGTGAATTTGTTTAAATACATTATTACCTTCCACTGAAATGATCAAGCAGATTAATATGCCTCCAACTTACTGTATGTGTTAAATTTACAAGTAAAAATTATACAAATCTTTAGATTTACAGAGACCTGCATCTGCTCCAGAATGGTGCTGCTGCCAAATGAAAAAAAACTAATTTTTTTATAAGACAATGAGATAAGAAAAAAAAGTTCTGTGCTTGCCTTCCTTGTTATACAGAGGAAGGCTTCACACACATATCAGGAAAAAACAGGTCTATTCCTGCAGAAGCATAAGGGAAACCTGAAGACAGCATGATAAATGTGATCAACACTGTTCCCTGAACTGGATTTTGCATCTTTGATCAGCAACAGATACAGAAGATGATAGGGTTTAGTATAGCTTTCATGCAAATTTTCTATTTTATATAAGGTCAAATGTGATTCATGAATACTCTTGGATGAAATTTGTCCTCCAGAATGAGATACTTAATTCCAAAAGCATGGGAAAGAGGGAGGGAACTGACCTCTAATTACTCTCAATTTTATATAACCTATTGACACCACTGGTCTTATTAGAGAACAACCTTTAGGAGATGAATGGTTGTGTATAGTCTTTGAAGTCGGGTGCTGGAAATGTAATTCACCAGATTTGAAAATGTTTGCAAATCCATTGTCCTTCAAACTTGTAGAAATTCCCCTCTGATTTTCAGCTTAAGAAGAGTATGTATTATACACTGGTTTCTAATTGTACTTCTTCAATTGCATTTGATGTGCAGGGACATTAAATAAGTGCAGATTAAGTGACTTTGGTTTTTTCTTTCATTCAGTCTTAATTACCCTGATGACTTGTACATTTCCCAGTTGTTAAATAAGCTGGGCTTGTGGCAGATATTACAACTTTGTTATGCTGATGTTTCATGTGGCATTGAACCTTACTGGTATAAAAAGGGGTGAATAAAATTGTGTATATAAACAGTAGGAAAAGTAAAATTTATCTGAAGAACTTCAGCACATCTTCTTCTGATAATTATAGTCTAAAAATTTAAAACAAAGATAGAAAGCTTTAAGAAGGTCTACCGATTTCTAATGTAGGTCTGAATGAATCACGGAATCAGACAACCATTGGGGTTGGAAGGGACCTCTGGAAACCATCTTGTACCATCCCTCTGCCAAGGCAGGGTCACCAGGAGCAGGTAACAGAAGAATGGGTCCAGGTGGTTTTTCAACATCTCCAGAGAGGGACACTCCATGACCTCCCTGGGCAGCCACTTGCATAGCTCTGTAAAGAAATTTTTCATGTTGAGGTGAAATTTCTCTGTTTTTGTTTATGGCCATTACTACATGTCTTGTCACTTGCCATCACTGAAAAAATATGGCACCATTCTCTTGGCACTCTTCTTTTTGATATTTGTATGTATTGATGAGATCCTCTTTCAGTCTTCTCTCGACTCAACAGGTCCAGCTCCCACAGTTTCTCTCCATAAGAGAGATGGTCTACATACTTAATTATCTTTTTGGCTCCCCACTTAACCCTTCTTCTTCAGTAGCCTCTTGTCTACTTTGAACTGTGGAGACCAAAACAGAGCATAACACTCCAGATATGGGCTCACTAGGGCTCAAGAGAGAGGAAGGATCACTTTCCTTGACATTCTGGCCATACTCTTCTCTACACACCCCAGGATCCCATTGATCCTCCTGGCCACAAGGGCACTGTTGGCTCATGGCCATCTTGTCACCCACAAGGACTCTAAGGTCCTTCTCTGCAGAGTTGCTCTCTAGAAAGTGAGCCCCACCCTGTGCTGGTACTTGCAATTATTTCTCCCCAGACGCAGGACCCTGCACTTGCCTTTGTTGAACCTGATTAAGCTCCTCTCTGCTCAATTCTCCAGACTTTTAAGGTCCCAATTAATGGCAACAGAGCCTTCAGGTATACCAGCCACTCTCCCCAGTTTTGTATCATCATCAAACATGCTTAGGGTGCATTAAATCCCTTTGCCTACCTCGTTAATAAGCAAGGTCAATTAAGACTGGATGTAGTATTGATCCCTGGGGAATACCACTGACTATTGGCCTCCAGATAGGTTCTTCTCCACTGATCAAACCCTCTGATTTCTGCCATTCAGCCAGTTCTTGGTCCATCTCACTGTCCATTCATTCAACAAGTGTCCTGAACTTACCTACAAGGATGTTATGGGAGACAGTGTAGGTAGAGAACATCCACTGCTCTCCCCTTTTTGACCCATCCTGCCATGTCATCACAGAAGTCTATGAATGATCAAGCATGATTTACTTTTGGTGAATCCCTGTTGACTACTCCTGATGATATTTTCTTTTATTTCCTTTGTGATGACCTCCAAAATTATCTATTCTGTTATCTTTCCAGTGATGGAGGTGTGGCTGACTTCTAATTGGCTTCCCGGTCCTCCTTCTTGCAGGAGGCCCTTTTCTGAGGATGTGAATAACACTGGCCTTCCTTTAGTCATTGAACATTTTCTCCTATACTCTGTGATTTTTCAAAGATAAGGGAGAGTGGCTTAACAACATCTGCCAGCTCTCTCAGCAACCATGGCTTCATTCCAACATAGTCCATGCATTTATCTGTCTTAGTATATGTATAATGAAAAGGTCATTTGAAAAATATGATATTTTCAGAAACGAGTGTGCTAGTTATTGCATATTCCCAGTAGTCACTCAAGAATGATGCATTTTTAAATGGTTAAGCTATGTGTGAGGTGGAAATCTTCCCTAATTCTTCCCTAATCCCTTTCAGGCTCAGTTGCAAACACAGAGACAGTCAACGAACTAAGCTAGTTAAAGTGAAATGAGAATAGAATATTTTACATTTAAGGATAAAAGGAAAACCACCTGTGAATAATGGCTGTAGAACTGAACAGTATCTGCTGTGAATGAGTGCCTCTAATCATTGCCCTGATAATCTGAGAAATGTATATGGCATATCATCAAACCTTTGTCACTTTGACTATGTTGCATGTCTTTGTTTTAGCAAAACTGAAGAGTCTAGACATCTGCTAAACAAAATAGCTAATATTAGGTCATGTGGAGACCTCGGCTAGTTTAATTGCAACTCTCTGTTGTATTTGGAAATAGATCCAAGTTCTGAGATACCTGTTGTATACCATGAGGTCTTTTGTAAAGAATGAGAGACCATCTCTTCTCAAAGGAAAGTCAGCAATCAGTTCATATGCATGCATCAAAATACGTAGTGATAAATTTTAAGTTATGTATTAAAAAGAAACAGGTAGGTTTACATGATGAATTCCAGAAGATCTAGTTGTGATGCAGTTTCTTATTATTTAACCCAATTCCTAAAAATTGATAACCCCATTTTTTTTAAAGTATCATTTCACTGATCTCTGTATGTAGTCAGTGCTTTGCCTATCAAGGAGAGTTTCATATACTAGGTTTTGTTTGAGAGGACAATAAAGTAAAAAAAAAAAGTTTCATCTGACTTGCTAAAAAGTGGGAAAATATGACTGGTGAAAATTACATTTATAACATAAATATGGATATTTTTGTATGCTGGGTGTTTTGCAACACATATGTAATCTCTAAAAATATTTTAAAGTGGCATTCCCTGGTAAACCTAAACCTGTTTCTTTATCATGGTCTCCAAAGTGTCCACTAAAGCTATAGCCTTAATTCTAAGGAAAATGAAAGGCTATTGAAGAGTACAAAGAGAATATTACAGTACCAAAAATATATAAGTCTTCTGGGTATGTGGTAAAGACAAGAAGTCACATTCAGTTGTTAATATTGTTACCTGATTTTCTTTATATTACTGGCCAAAATATGCCTGATGATACAAAACTTTTTTGATGTTATATCCGTTTGTTTACCTGTGTGTGTGCACATGCATATACATACCAAGTATGTATATACAAACCAAGTCCTCTTGTTCACTTCATGTCCTTTTAAGATCTTCTCTTTGTTTTCATCTTTCTAATTAAGAACATAATCTTTCGTTTTTCTGGAACTCATATTTGCTATAACTGAAGCCTACCTTGAGCCTATTGTGGACTGTGAGGAAACAGATGGAAAAAGCACCCTACTGTTCTGGAAATTACAGTATCTGCTGGCAACTGCTTGTTGTGTTCCAGGAGGGCTGATGCAGCTCTAAGTTTCTTCAGGAACTGGGAAATATTTACTGCCATGATGTAAGAGTCAAGGTGAGGGCAGAAAAAATTGTTTTTGATTCTGTGGAAAAATTATTATGAGCAGAGGTAGACAGCGGCCTGTTGACTGAAAATGTGAGAATGGACAGAATTCACTTTACCTGATGATTTTTTTCCCAGCTTTCTCTTTTTCCAGAGTTAAGGGCACAGGACTTGCACTCAGGTCTGGTTTGAGAAATGCAGAAAACCTATACTGCCACTCAGGAATACAGCAACAAATGCCAGAGCGGATGGTAAACTATCACTTGGTATAGTCTTAATGGAACGGGCAACTGACTTTTATGTCACTATATTCCTTTCCCTGTATAGGCAAGAAACGTTGGGTGAGAGAAGGCCCTTCACCTATAGGTGCTTAGAGAGAAGAAGCAACTGTAGGTACATGATGGTTTTTTTATTTGATTTTTTTTTCCTGTGGACAAATGTTTCACCTTTTTTCATTTTTCTGAACATTCAGTTAATGTTTATTCCTCCAAAGTACCAATAAAATGAAGGTTAAAGGCAGCTTTGAGGAAAAGCACAGTCCACATAAAATGAAAACAATAACAATAAATGACAAAGGGGAAAACAAACAAAAGAAAAAAAAATACAGCATTTTTTCCTTGTCTAATTTTCAAGACTGAAAAAAGGTTGTAATTAACAATGGTAGCTACCCCCTTGCATGTTAAAGGTTATATTCTCTGCTTTGAGATTTGCACATCCTCCTCTTGTACTTCATAGGTGTCATTTGCTAAACACAAGTAAATGTATAATTTTGAAAGGCTTACAGGAACTGTCTAAAAAAGTATAGAGACATAGGAAAATTTGAAACCACAGAGCAGTAAAGAGAGACAGCTTGTAAAAGACCAAAACTACTTTAAACTACAGTGCCCTTTACTTGTAAGGAGTTTACCTTGACTGTAAAAGTTTTAAGCAACAAATGTATGTGGGGATCCAATGTTTTGTTTCCTATGTGATTTCTGACATTTAGGTATTGATTTTTTTTATCAATACATAGGAATTTTAAAACTTTCCACTGAATTTTGAGTTATGCCTTAATTCCAATCAAATCACAGCATGTTTTGGTATACCTATTGTATTCCTAGTGGTTTTTGAAATATCATTTAAACAACAAATAATTTTGTGAAAAATGTTTTCATTAAACTGAGAGTGGTACAAAAAGTGAACATTGTATTTAAGTAGTACTACTTTGAGAAATTTTGTTTCTGAAAGCAAAAAAAAAAAAATTATAATGCAAAGTTCTTCTAAGATATATTACAAGTTCAGTAGCTCCTGGATCATCTGAAATTTAACTCCAAAATTCAACAGTAGATTTTCAACAATTGGTGGCAATTACCCTAAGGGTGTCCAACTGGCTCTACCTCTTCCTTCAGTACCAAAAAGCAAGCCAGGCCAGAAGAGCCTTTCAGAACTTTGAACACACTGAGACCTGACAAAGGGTGCTACCACACAGAGGGCTGTGCGGGGGAAGAAGTCTGTTCCAAAGAAGTAGGTCCAGATCTGTTGCAATTACTGGGGAAATGTCTGCTCCAAAGACTAGCTCTAGATCTGTCCCAATCCTGCAAAGCCCCTTGATCAAATACCCTGATTGTCTGGTCATGGCTGAAAGGACAGGCTCTTCATGACCCTGCCAGAAGTGTTTAGCCTAGCCATATGTTTCTAATTCAAGAACTTGTGGTCCAGAGATATCTTCCCAAAAATTAGGATAATAAATGAAAGAGGTTGAACTTGCTGTACTAATCTGTGTTTGAACAAAACACAGAAGGATGAGACAAGTGACTTGACAGAAAAAATAGTTAATAATGAAGGGTTTGTGGTTTGGTTTCTGTGCTTTATAATGAGAAAAAGTGGCCATTATGATGATCTTGTATGATAGAATATGGATTTTCTGTTCTCTTTTATTCATAAAGTGCCTATTAAGAAAGGCTAATCATTTTGTGCAATGTCTCACATGCTAAATAAAGATCTAATGAGTTAGCTTCTTTTCTGAAAGTCAGGTTTCCATTTTCATGGCTACTGTATTTTCTTCCTCTCTTCCAGTAAGATTATATATTTGATAGCAGAAAGCTGATTAATCCCTAACACTGTGGCCTGTGTATTCAAACATGACAGCTCTTTGCGGTGTTTAGTCATCTAAATAACCACTTTCCAGTCTTCAGAAGTACTTAACATTCATAGCTCAAGTTGACTCTGATGGAACTGGAAGAAGTTCCATCACCTTTGAAAATGTTTTCTGTTTAGTCAGATGAACATATATGCTGCATATATGACCAGTTGATCTAATTCTTATTTATATAGTTATAAATATGTACAATATATATGCACATACACACATATCTCCATAAATTTATTTATATGAAAATGCCATTTATACATTTTTGCTCTTAGTTTGGGAACACAATATATATGAAATCATGAAAGAAAACAGATCTAAGTTCTGTCGCTCTTTTTTCCACTGTGAAAATCAAAACAGTGTTTGGTCAGACAATCCATCTGTTGAGAGGTAGTTTCTTTATGTGGCAATGCTGACTGATATCACCACATTTGGCATGTTTGGAACTGGGGAATTAAGTCCCCACTGTGTAGTCTTTTTCAGTAGTCTTTTTCAGTAGTCTGCTGTGACATTTAGATTACTGAAGACTATTCAAGGGATGCTAGAAGCCTTGGGAATCCAAACTTTACTGTCTGCTATAGGGCATCCTTCCTGTAACTTTGCCTTTAAGTATGTCAGCACACAGCAAGAGTTAGAAAAATCTCATTTATACCTCAGGAGCAGCCCTGAGTACAGTAGCCTTGGGATCAGGAAAGTGATCCATCACTTTTGTATATCCCTCATCCCTCAACTCTTGCCTGCTCTCTCCTATCCTCCAGGATTTCTTGTTCACAAAGTACTGGGTAAGAAACTTTGGCTGTGAGAATGTGTACGCATTCAATATGCATAATGCAAATCCAAATAATGTATTCCAATATACCATCTATAAGAATTGTAGGCATGTAGTAAGTGTGTACTAATTGAAATATGGAGGCACTGAACACCTACTGAGAACACTTTATTTTTTAAAATATTACCATGGTATCAATGCGTGCCTTGTGATTCTAGATAATAAGTTTCTGGTTACCAGTTTGCTTTTGAGCTCTGTAGTGTGAGAACAAATGCAAATGTAAGCCTCTATCTATTCTTATGGTCATATGTCATCTTAGCCAATTGGGCAATAAAGCAGCAGGACCAGAATGCTGTTAAATAATACAAAATATGATGCATGGATATGGAGGCAAATGTGTGCCTATAAGTTATGCCTCTCCAATATTGGTCTGCTTTGCATTTCTGAGGTAAAAAGTCAAATGTAATGAATAGAATAAACATTTAGTATAAGTCAGCATTCTCTGTGACATTTTAAATTTAAGAACAGTTGCTCTGTGTCTTCAAGAATTAACTTAAACACTTGCCAGATTAGTGGTATAAGATAGACATTGTGGCTGATGCGGATAAATCAGGAAGAATGCAACAAAAGTCAGAGCTATCAAAGAGTGCTTAAATATCATATGTATGTAGGTACATAAACAAAGCACATACACATACACATGAAAAGCTGTATAAGCCTATAATTCTACACATACTGTGGGAGCAGCTTTCCTTAATTTCAGCCTCATAATGCCCCCTAATCTATCTAAAAATAATTCTAGTTTATTATAAACTCATAATCACATTATAAATCTCATTTATCACAAATCAGTGTGTGTTCACAAACCAAAGCACAGGGAACAAGAAAGTCACAATTTTTTTCTCTGTAAAAAAGTGCAGATTGGGTTTTTGCTTTTGGTTGGTTGGTTATGGGGTTTTGTGGCACTTTTGTGGGAGTTTTATTTGTTTGTTTGCTTGTTTGAGGTTTCGGGGTTTTTTTTGTCAGTTGTTTTTTTTTGGTTTTGCTTTTGTTTTTTGCTTTCGTGTTTTGTTTTTGTTTTGTTTTGTAAAGAAGCAGAATGTCTGTCCATACAGAGAAGGTTATCAAGATTACCAACAAAAATCTTATCTTTCATTTGTATCTACACTGGTATGAGGCAGGTAGGCAATAAATCAATGCAGTGCTCCTTTTATTGTAAGTACTTATAAGAACAAATCCTGGTTTCTAAGTCTTTCATATACTCTCTTTCACTTTGGCCTTTTTTCGAGGGACATATTGTACCCATAGAACAGTGTAATGCAAAACCTTTCCTAATATCTGTTAGTTCTTTTCTGTAGATTAAGGAAAATCACTGCTTAACAGATCAAATGACCAGGTCATCCAGGAAGATGGGCAATTCTCACTAAATAAAATACACTATAAATTACTTTGCTGCTTTTGAACATGGAATAAACTGCAGACGTTTGAATATTCTTTGAGATACAAAAAAAGGATACTGCTGTAGGAATGTGTTTGTATATCCACCCATAAAAACACGGAGGGGTCTGTTTTTGGATTATGTGTGTGTCTTGATGTGGTTGATGTTCGCTGAGTACTCCAAAAATCATTTTCTTTTCATTTACAGCTAGCCCAAGAGTTTGTACTACAAAACAACTCTGGCACTACTTGTATCTCATGATGAGCTGGTTCAGCTCACCAGGCTGGCAGGAAACATTTTATGCTTTTCTTTGAGTTTGTTTAGGGACTTTTGCTGGATTAGAGGATAGTTAAGCAGAGCTGAAAACTGGCAGAAAGGAAGAAGACATACACAGACCATATTTTGGCATAAGAGAACCTCACCATCTTGTTGAGCTATGCCTTGCAGTCTACCCCACATAGACCCAGAAGCTTTATCAAAGTGCCTAAAACCTGTTTTTTATCAAGATATTCTAACTGTCTCTCTACAGTCCTGCACAATGAATAAAAGCCTGTCATTTACTTCAGTGAAGATAATTGCCTGGACATACTAGTGTGTTTAAAGGTGTGTCTGAACTAGTGTTGGATGAAAGCTATAGTGGATGTACTGTGTTGAAATACCTTAACAACTTGCAGAGTCAAGGACTTGGAATTAATTATACTCTAGATCTTCTATGTTGAAGGATTGACCTTTGTTTCCTCAAAAGTCAGGGTACTACCACAGAGAGGAGATAAATGAGATAAATGCAAATAGTTAGTCATCAGAGCTCATCTCAGCCTGATTTCCATTCCATTACCTTCCACATTCTCTTACCTGAAGGTGGAAAATATTTGCATCCAGAAACAGCCTTTATACAGAGATATATCTTGTCTGGTTCTTGTTTTCTGTGTAGAAAAATTATTTAGTGACTCAATTTGAGTTTGAAGCCTGGAGAAGCATAACACAGGAGACATATTGTTCCATCTTAATATTCTTTGCAGTGCCTGAAGTTAGCAAGAGCTCTGAAGACTTGAACTTCTGAACCTATTTCTAACAGGAGCCAATTGCCATTATTCTTGCAGCAAAGCAAAGAAACAACCCTTGTACTCGAGAATAAAAGAAAGCACAGGTAGAGATAAGAACAAAGGTTACAGAATTAAAACAAAACCAAATGGAAGTTTGAAATTCTGGTTGCTGCTCTGCTGTGTGCTCTTCCATTTTACAGCTAGCCTTGTCCCCTGTGATTTGCTTCCCTCACTTAGGCATGCCAGTACTACTCTGAGCACCAAGTGTGGAACATTGCAGGATGAGTGTAATGAGAAATCTGCCAGTGTGTCACTTATGTCTCTGCCAAAATAGAGGTTAAAATCTGCTTTCAGGCTGCTCATTCTAGACAGAAAGGCTTTTCTATCCTGCTTCAGAACTGCATAACATCAGGAATGCCAAGCACAGCTAAGGAGCTTGGCTTCAGTGCTGTCATTACTCCCATGCCTCTTTGTGTGTTGTCCATGGTGGCCCAGCTGCTCACCATGTTGTGGGCATTCCTGGAGGGCTCCTGTGGGTAGTGAATACCCCGAGAGAAGCATTAAATCCTTGAAAATGTAGCAACATGAAGCTCTGGATGCATGGACTTTTGTAGAGGTTAATCTATATGTGTCTCCTGCTGATTGGAGCTACTCTTTTTAGTAAATAACTAAGAATTTGATGAAATTGAAAATTAATTTGAAAAATATTTAAAATCTCACTCTAATATGACATTCCTGTATGAGAAGAATTAAATCAAACCAGCTAGAAAGGTACATATGTTTGATTTATGTGGCAAGGTTTTGGTACTAGGGGGCTACAGGGTTGGCTTTTGTTAGAAGTTGCCAGAAGCTTCCCTCATGTCTGACAGAGCCAATGCCTGCCTGCTCCAAGACGGATCCACTACTGGCCAAGGCCAAGTCCATCAGCAATGGTGGTAGAACCTCTGGGATAACAAAGTTAAGAAGGAGTGGGGAGAAATCTGCATTTGCAGATGGAGAGAGAAGTGAAAATATGCGAGGGAAACAGCCTGTAGACAATAAGGTCGGTTGAGTAGGAAGGGGAGTAGGCGTTCCAGGTGCTGGAGCTGAGATTCCCCTGCAGCCTGTGGTGCAGGCTGTGGTGAGACAGCTGTGCCTCTGCAGCCCATGGAGGCCCATTGTGGAGCAGAGACCACATACAGCCCATGGAAGACCCATGCTGGAGCAGGTGGATATCCAAAGGATGCTATGACCCTGTGGGAAGCCCATGCTGAATCAGGCTCCTGGCAGGAACTGTGGACTCATGGAAATAGGAGTCCACAGTGTATCAGGTTTAATGAACCCAGAACTGGAGAATTCAGTGATGAACTGCAGCCCTTTGGAAGTGACTCCCATTGAGGAAGCTGGTGGAGGACTCTCTTCCATGGGAGGGACCCCACACTGGAGCAAGGGAAGAGTGTGAGGAGTCCTACCTCTGAGGAGGAAGGAGTGGCAGAGAAAATGTGTGATGAACTGATGAACAGTGCCATTCGCCATCCCCCTGTGCTGCTGCAGAGGTATTTTTTGTTTACAGTGTTTGTCTTCAATGCAATCACCACTTGTGCAGAAGCGCTGCTTCCTGAAAAAGAGCCAGACATTGTCTGGTGATGGGAAGTAGACAAAAAAATGTTGTGTTCCTTTGTTTCCACAAATGAGCTTTGATTCTGCATTATTAAACTGCCTTTATCTTGATCCACAAATTCTAAAATTTTATTTTCTCCCCTCATTCTGCTGAGGAGAAAGTGATTGAGTGACTTGATGGTTACCTCTCACCACTCAAACTCAAAGCAAATTGTGTGTCACAACAGGTGTCTTGGGTCTAAGTAGCCACTAATTAAATTGCAGACTGCTGTGGCTGAACTTGTAAGAGAAAAAATAAAAGTCTGAAAGTACTGAACAGTATTTTCTTTAGACATATTATGAAAAAACCTAAGTGTCCAAGAACTCAGAATGATCATGGATAATGAGCACTTTATATTGACCACTTTACTTTCAAACATCTATTTTCCATGCTGATAAAAGAAAATTTGTATTAAGGTCAAGTCATGCATTTGATTCACATTTTGGAGCTGTTTATTTGATTCTGAATTATTTGAGTTATCTAGCACTATTTCTTTTACTGAGTATCTAATGAAAGTGTCCTTTGTTCAACTACATATTTCCATTTTCTCTTTGTTGATTTTTCATGTATGATTAACACAACCTTCAGAAAATTCTACCACTACAGACCATCTCATTCTGCAAAATAAGTTTTCTTAATTGGATGCTTTTGTCTCTTTATAACCCTTTGAGTTAGATTATTAAATTAGACCATTCTTCATCAACTTCCAGATCACATAGAAAGGCCACATGAGATGCCTTACAATATTGCCTATTGGATGCGCTTGAAGCTTGATATCCTTTTTCATAAATTCCTCACGTTATTTTTAGAAAATTGCTGCTGTGTTATATATGGCTTTTTATGGAGCTATATCGTACAGCCAGTTCAGTATTAAAAATAAAAATGTAAAACTGAATTGTCCACTTAAACTGAAATGCTACTTTATGAAGTACAGGTCATTTTTTTATATGGCGGTATTGGCAGAATGAGTCATCCTTCTAAGAATATAGCTAAATTGTGCTGTGGCTAACTGAGTGTAGGCTGCTTTCTGAATGTTTTGCCTTTTACCTCCTCACCTCTGGTCTAAAAAGTATATCTCAGAAGAATTTCAGTCTAAAATTCTTCCAACTGTGCTTACATATTCTTATGCCAATTTGTGCCTGCCACCATACAGTAGGAACAAAAAGCATTTCTTAAATCAAAATCTGGAATGCAAACACCTTACACTGTATTAAACAGGGCAGGAAACAGGTCAAGCTGAGCAACCTGTAATACTTGTGAATATTTGTTCCAATTCAGAAGTGAGTTTTAAAAGGAATGTTTTTGTGAACCTGTTCTAGTCTCTGCAAAGCTATGTTCAAACACTTGAGCTTCAGTTGTGTGTCCATTCAAACAGTGGAGGCTTACTTCAAACATAGACCTTGAAACAGAATTTGATATTTTGTGTTTCACTGCCCGTGCAGAGCTCAATTGATAATGTTTCCACAACCTGAAGGAAAGGTTTATTTAATGATCATCCCAATGTAAAATATATGGGAAAGAAATAGATATTGAAGCGTGCTGTAAATAAAGTCTGTTTATATACTGAGACTCTACAGTACAGGCTCCGTTCTAGAACCCACACAGGTCACATTTGAATAGGGCTTTTTTCTTTGTGATCCACTTCAAGTTTCCTAGCAAGGCCATTCCCATATTATATAATCCACAAAGGACTGACTCAAGTAGCCATAGCTTCCTTGAATTCTAGGGACAGCAGGAATATTTATCTAGCTCCTTCCTCTTCATTTTCACCATCAAAGTGAAATGTTTAGTACCTTAAGCTTTTTATCATACAGAATAGTGTGGTATTCAGCCAAATAAATGATGAGATTTCTTTATTTCAGATTAAAATTCTTGTCAGCAGAAGCAATAGCCAAATGGATTGTTCATTTAAATGCAAGATGTTGATAATTTCATCAGCACAGTTTTCTTTTTAATGCTTACTATGATCACCAATGTAAAAGAAATTATGATGGAAAAAATCTTGCAGAACTTAAAGGAGCCTCTTGACATTCTCTATATTTGGCATATAAGCTTTATTTTTGTTTTAAATTTTACTCTGAAACACCTTATGAAATGAAAATCCATAAATTTCTTGTGGAAATTCAACATTATTTCCCAGGGAGATTTTGGAGACGAGTGCCTGTTTGTGGAAAGTTTGCAGATAGTGCACAAAGAAAAAAAAAACAGTTTCTTTAAATAACTTCACTGAGAGATACAACATCCTTCTAATTAGTCTATGAAAAATAGTAGTGAGTGAAGTTCTTAGGTCTGCTCCATAAGTCTCTGATGAATGAGAGTTCTGCTGATTTGGCATGCACAAAAAGAAGGGTGCAGGGTAGAAAGCTTAAATAAGTTATGTGCTTTTAATCATGGGGAAGCCCCAAAGGAGATACAGTTTAAATCAAGACAGCAGAGAAATCTATATAAGCACCACCAGTCATTTTTGGGACACAGACTAGGACTGTAACAAATCATAAGATGAATTTCTTTAGTATTTCACAAAGAGTTTTTATAATGTAGAGATTATGTCTTTTCTGTCTTCTTCATTTGATAGAACTACTTCACCATCACTGAGCCCTAGAATCCTATTGTGAGGATTTTGACAAATTTAAAACATCTTTTATCTCATCCTTTTTCTCTGGATCCTAGTAATGTAAATGCAAATGCAAATTTGTACACAAAGAACATTTAAAGAGAATCCTGTTATCCAAACAGAGTTTTCATTTATGGTGTTTTAAATCAATGAAGTAAACTCAGTAAATGCCTTTATACTGAATAAAGCTTTGTACCAAATTACTTTTCTTCTTTGTTTTTCTTCTTCCAAAATGATTTAAATATATACATCTATTTTCAGTCAGAACAAGAATTCATCAAAATGTTTTGGTGTAACTTTCATACCTCTCTCATTTTTGATTGACAGATATATTTGATTCAGTTCAGTTAGTGTATTAGAAGGTCACTCTTTTCCTCCAAAACCAAAAATACACAAAGAAAAAAAGTAGTCTTTTCATGATACAAAGAGACCAACATTTCAGTTCCCACACTTGGTGATTTGGCAGTTCTAAAGAAGGAAGCACTTAAACACTTGACAGTAAAAGCAAAATACCCATCTTTACTTTGAGTGTCTGTTATCAGTAGAAGTGTTCAGCAATAGAAGATATGACAATTCTAGAGGAAATATTCTGTAACAAAGCTTACAAAGGATGCATTTTGATTTGTGAACTTCATAGGATAAATAAGATAGTACACACCAGTAAAGAGCTAGCACTAAAAGAAATAACCAACAAATTAGAAATAAGCTTTATATCAAAGTCATATGAGGTATAAGTTGGTCTAAACACAGAAAAAAATGTACCATTACAGACAGAGCAAAGGATGTGAAAGAACTTTTTGTTCCACCTGATTTATGAAAAAAACAGAATGCTGTCTTTTAAGAAACTAATTTTGTGTAATAGTTCCAACCCTTCTTGTTCATTTCACAATGTGCTGAGGCTGGCTGTGATGGAGTTAATTTTTTTCATAGCAGCCCATATGGTGCTGTGATTTACATTTGGGTCTAAAACAGACTTGATAACATAGCAGTGTTTTGGTTATTGCTGATCAGTGCTGGCACAGCATCAAGGCTTTTTCTCTTACTCTCTGAAGAGACTAGGCTGGGAGTGGGCAATAGATCAGGAGGGGACACAGCAGGGATAGCTGACCCCAGCTGACCAAAGGGGTACCCCCTACCATAAGATGTTGCACTAGGTAATAGAAGATGGGGGGAAGAGGAGGAAAGGAGAGGATGATGGTGGTTATGGTGTTTATCTTCCAAAGTACCTGCTACACCTGTTGAGATTCTGTTTTTCAGGGAATAGTCTGATACTTGCCTGCAGATTGGAAGCAGTGAATGAATTTGTCTTTCTGCTTTGCTTATTAAATTGTCATTATTTAGCTCCATGAGTCTTATTTTCCTTCTATCTCTTCCTCATCCCACAGAACATTGAGCAAGAGGATGGGTGGGTATTTGGCTGCTGTGTAGGGTCAGTCCACCACACAAAAAATGTAATTTTATATTAAAGAAGTCCAATCTACCCATCTCTCTCAATAGGGAAATCATTAATATTAATGTGTAAGACCACATGAATACAGTATTTTCTTTAATGTCTCAGTGTCAGCATAAAATTCAATGTAAGTCAGTGGGGCCCTCAATTAGTATTAAATACAAGAATAAGTGTGTAGCAGAACAAAGCTTTGTGGCAATTATTTCAGCCACATGCTATGAAATTTTATGTTTTCTCATATAATTTTTTCAACTGTTTTCTCTATTAGAAACCCATTGACTCCTGTGGAAGCATCAAGTTGTGTCTGCCCACAAGAACATAGTAAGCCATGAAATCCAACTGAACCCAACTGAAGTAGAAATTTAATGAGTTTTTCCTCAAACTTATTTTATTGCGCCACATTGGCAGTGGAAAAGTCTATGGAAAATTGACAGTTTTGCAAGGATTTGATATAAACAAAACACTTCAAGGAATCAGGGTTAGAATCTGAAAACTGCAAAGGAGCATGTTACAGGTAAAGTGTGATGGAAGTCAGATAACATATACTTATGAAGGGAGCACATTCTCGTCTCCAACTGCAGCCTCATTAAGAGTTAAGCATCTCTTATAAGCTAATTGTATGGGTCTTTTTTGTCCATAGTGAAACAAAAACATCTCTAAAAGAAGATTAATCTTTAATGAAAATCTTTAAATGGGGTGAATCAGGTTTTGGATCTATCTTTCACCAGACTGCAAAAGAACCTGAGGCAATTTGTGGGATTAATTGCTTAAACTGTTAAAGCAAAGTGAGATGGATCCTTGCCTACAAAAATAAAAGGTCTATTGATTTTTGGTACACCTGGAAGACAGCAACTTCTGTTAAAACACCCACTGACTTTTCTAAGATCAAGTTACCCAATTTTCCCATTTCCCACTCAGCAGATGGAAAGATAGACAGGAAACGATCTGTAAAAGATCACTGTTAGCCTAAAATAATGTAGCCTCTAGGACATTTTGAGATCTACCTCCCCTTGGGTCAGGGATGAAGGGTGGTTCTAAGCAGTTAATCAGTGTACGAAAACAAAGAGAGAGTCTGGTTCTAATTGGAACCATTTTGCTTTCTGCAGCTCTGGGAGTACAGCTCAGTCATATCTTAAAAGACAAAACACCTCAAAACTTAAAGAAAAAATAAGGTCATTTTATATCAAAATACAAATTTATTTTACATTTAGGTACAGTCATAATGATTTAGTTTTTCTTCCTCATTAAATATCAAGCATTTTAATTTTAAATAAAAGTCAATTACAGACAAAAAAACCCAACCAAACAAACAAACAAAAAAGTAAGAGGATTTTATTTCATTTTATTTTATGAAAATTTGAATAACAATAGCATATGAAAATTCAAATTATAAGAGTAGGAGACAATGTTTTTATAGTATCCCAGTGCCTTAAATAATTTTACAAGCACTAGTGAACTCAGTAGTGATTCCTTTCTGAGGGGATGAGTGGGCCCCATATGTCAACTGGACCCATCCCACAGGGACATCTGCTGCCTCCTTGGGGAAGAAGATATTACTGAGAGACTCCTTGGGCTGATTCAGCCCTCTGATTATTACCCAGTGCTGTTACCCCAGGCTGGCAGTGATGCGATTGAAAAGAGGATCATCAGGGCAGTTAAAAGGAACTTCAGGGCACTGGATAAAGTGGTTGATAGGGCAGGAGCACAGGTGGTGTTCTGCTCAGTCCCTTTAGTGGCAGAGATAAACAATGAAAGGAATACGAGAGCTCACATTATGAAGTGGTTAAAGGGTTAGTGTCATCAGCAGAATTTTAGGTCCTTTGATCATGGGGGAAATTTTTCGGCATCTGGCCTGCTGGAACTGGATGGGCTCCATCTCTGTTAAGGGCTTTTAGCTCACAAACTGGCACAATTGATTGAGAAGGCTTTCAACTAGGTTTGGAGGGGGAAGGGGATGCAGCTGGCCTGTCTGGAAGCAGGCCCAAGGGTGGTAAGCCTGAGTTAGGGGTGCAATCAGCAGCCCAGCAGAGGTGCATGTGCACTAATGCACTCAGCCTGGGCAACAAACAAGAAGAAGCTGGAGGCCATGGTGCGACAGCACAGCTGATGTAGTCGCCATCACGGAAATGTGGTGGGACGACTCACAAGGCCGGAGTGCTCACTGGATGGCTACAAGCCCTTCAGAAGAGACAGGAAAGGGAGAAGAGGTGAGGGGTGGCCCTTTATATTAGGTAGGCTTTTGATGCCATGGATACTGAAACTAGTGACAATGAAGTTGAAGGTCTGTGGGTGAGAATTAAGGGGAAGGCCAACAAGGCTGACATCCTCGTAGGAGTCTGTTATTATCCACCCAACCAGGAAGAAGAGGTGTGTTTAAAAAAAGATTGGATGTGGCACTCAGTACCATGGTTTAGTTGAGGTGTTGGAGCACGTGTTGGACTCGATGATCTTGAAAGTCTCTTCCAACCTAGTCATTCTGTGATTCTGTAAACCACACAGCCCAGCTGTCAGTTTGGAAAATATCATTGCTGTTTTAATGAGAAGTCTGCATTTTTCTGAGGAAATTCCAAGGCTCTTCTATCTTAGAAAAAAACATGATGTGACTTCAATTCAGTATTTATCTGCAGAAGTATTTTTACAAGATTAAAAGTTGTTTCAGTTTTTCTTCTGTCTCTGTGTATCTCTGTGTCTCTGTTTTCTCCGTTAATTATTCATCAAAAAGAGCAAAGGTTCTTACTCTACTAAGTGATCATCACTCCTAATTTCTTATAACCAATACTTTTAGAATACTTTTGTTTTGACTATAATGCTGTTGAGACCATATGACTCTTCATTTACTATGTTGTTGATGTGGAAATCTCTTTAATTCTGGTATTTCATCAATTAATTGTACCAGTTTGAGTGATAAAGGATGTCAGACTAGAGAAAAATAAGAAACATATCATAAAAGTGAGATTTCTTGTCTTATCAGCTAGTCTACCAGTATAAAAAATTCAATACCAGAGTTTCTTAAGGCATCTTAAGAACTTTATCATGGTACTGACGTTTTGGATCTATCCAAACACTTAACCCTTTGGTGTGACAAAAGTTTATGTGAGTATTCAGTTACTTCAGATTTGCTACTGCAACTGGGACTTGTAGATAATATTTACACTTACAAATTTTAATAAATTAGAGAAGAATTATTGACAAATTTTCCAGCTGGATTAGGAGGAACAAGTTGTAGGAAATAAGGAAATAAGGAAATATAGGAAATAAGCTCCACATGGAGAAATTAACTTTTGGAGGAGAGAATCCTTTTCAAGTTGTGTGTGCCTGCTTGCTGCACTCAGCTCCATTAACCCTGCAATGAGCTGTTGCAATATCATTGCAGTTGAAAAGTGCATTAAAGGAGACTAATTGGGTGGCTGACATATATTACTTGTTCCAGTCTCATGAATAATAAAGTTTCATGAAGATTGAGGTTTAGAACTTTTGCATAGAAAACCAGCTATGTCAATGAAGTTTGCAAGCCAAGGCAAAGAATCATAGGAAGTATTACAGGAGAACTAACCTGGTCACCTTAGGAATTGCAGTCACAAAACTGGCAAAGAGCAAGCGGGTAAGAACTATGCCATTAAGGTGTCAGTCTGAGTTTATCCATATGTAAGAGAGAAGGAAAAATATAATCTCAGTGAAAAATATTAAGTTTACTTCTTTTCTACTGTAGAAATTGAATTTCCCCTTCAAATCTAATCACTAATGGGCCAATTGAATTTCCCAAATTGCTTTTAGATCAAAGAATTTAAAACAAAAGTCTCTCAGCCTTCTTGTTTTTTCATTGGACATTTTTGTTTTCCTTCAGCTTTTTTTTTTCTTGGTGATAGTGTTGCCTTAGGGATTACTAGAGGAACTGAAAACTAGAAATAATCAAATAACAAAATTGGGGATGGCAAGTTAGCTACTTTTCTTGGCCTTTTTTCCTGTTGACTGAACAAGCTGAATTCTCTTAATACATCCTTGCGCACCACGTTCTCCAGCTCTCCAAGCATCTTTGTTATTTGTTCATTTTCCCTGCTGTCTTGGGGAGACTAAATCTGGACACAGTAGTCCAGATGCAATCTCATAAGTAAGGAGAGATGAGGAACAGCTTCTTTTAATAGTTATCTCTAGTCAATACAGCCCAAGATGCAGGTGGCTGTCTTTGATACAGTGATGTGCTACTTATACATTTGACCTTTTCATGAGGAATGCTGGACTTTACATTTGCCTTTGTTGACCCATCTGAGGTTTTTTCCCAGCCAGCTAATGTCTATTTCAATAGTAAACCTGCCCTTTACTCTATGGACTGCATCCACCCCAGTTTGCTGTCATCCGTGACCTTGCTGGGAGTGCGTGCCATTTCATCATGCAGGATGTTAATAGAGGTGTCAAACCTTACTAATCTCTGAATCAATGCCTGAGGAGTGCCACTAATAATTAGTCATCAACTGGACTTCATGTTAGGGATCTGATGATAAGATGAGTAAGATGATAAGACTCATTGAATGCTTGCTACCAGAAGGAAGATGTTCAGGGAGGTAATGATCATACTTTGAGGTATTGAAAGCAAAAGGATGAAACAGGTGATGAAAGTCACACCGAACTTTTAAATAAAACAGCTTCTGAAGCTTAAAGCAGGATTCTTGTGAAGCTCTTTATCTGATCATTGTCTATCAAATAGTGATATTTTTAAACCCCATTTAATCTATGTCAATGCAATTCAACTAGGAAATCCATGAGGTTATAGAGTTCTGTGCTAAAGTTTAATATGAGGAATCTGATTTTTCTTTTTGGTGATGTTTGATAACTGATCAATTTCTGTTATTTTAAACCCAAACAGTGCCATTTGAGTGTAGTTTTTATACTTTGTGTCTGCCAAGAAGAGCTCTGCAATCCATCAATGTAATTACTATGCTCTTTAAGGACTTTTGATTGCGTTATGCCCAATGTTAGTTTTTTAACAGCTGAATCATATTCAATAACAAATTTAATCTTAAAGCCTTGGCAGTACCTTGCTCAGCTCTCTCTGAGATCTATTCTATAACTTTAGTAAAAAATAGTTGATGCAGCATGCAGCTGAAACCCACTTGTTTTTCTTTTGGTTGACAATACACACAAAAACTCATGTACTAGTTCTGACCAAAGCCACAAATATCACAATCAAACCAGAAAGAATTTAATAATTTATGTTCTATTAGAATTCACTTCTCAGCAGTCAGATGTGATGCTGTAAAAAACACAAAGGAAAAACTTTGTTTTGTCACTAAAGAGGCAATTACTAGTTCCATGGACAAGTATCTCACTGTGATGTTGCCAAAAAAAAAAAGATATGCAAGCATAAGAAGCTGTAGGAAACCAGTTTCACTATCATTTCTGCAGATCAGTTCTGAAGTACTTGACAAAAACTGACAAAATGACATTAAGTGAGACATCTTTCTGTTACTGCTGCCCTATATTGTTTAGGGAATGGCTTCTCTCCTTCTATAATCACTTGCCAAACAGAAACACAGGATAGAACAGAACTCAAAACATCCAAAAGATATTTTAAAGCATCTACTTATATTTATTCTTTTTTTTTTCAAAGATCTAGAGTATTAAAATAGATTCAACTAAAATTTAGGATCATTTTGGCCTATAATGAGTCTCAGCGAACAGGGATTGTAAGCTCCTGCATAATTGTGCTTGTGTTAAAGGAACTTAAGAACAAAACTCATAGTTACCTAGACAGATAGAGTATTAAGAGACTAAAGCAGACTTTAAGTACAAGACTTAAAGTCTGACAATATCATTGTGATTTCCTTCTCAGTAAAGTGCATAACAGCTACAGTTCTGAGAATAAGATGATGTGTGATTTCCTTTAAACCAGGGTGGATTCACCAGAATGCAGCTCTTTATTCACCTGAACAGCCTTTTAGAATCATAGAAGAGGGTCTGGACATAGATCTCATAGTAATTTTTGATAGAGTTTGCTTGCACTTAATTGACAATAACTTTTAATTGTAAATCTCTACATCTAAATTTGGCATCTAAGTGGATTATATGTGGTTACAACCACAGAAAAGTTTACTCCTTCTTTTACTTTGTGTGAAGTATCTATGTGTTTTTCTTCCTCTGTAATCCCAAGTTTTCTTCTGGAAAACAGCTACCTGATATAAATGTGATTCATCACAGTTTATATAGAATTCTTTCTGCATTGCAAAGGTATTATTTTATATTTCAGAACACAAATTTTAATTCCCAAAATTAACAAGAGTAACAAAAATCTAGCAGTTATTAACTACACTGTATTTTTAAAATGTATGTCTAAAAAAACCCCTCTTGTGAACAAGACAGTAAAAGTGCAATAAAGATCACCTAATTCCATTTCAAGTTTATTGCTTCAATAATTCTAAGTTATACAAAATGACAATGTATTCAATCAAATATAAGGGTTTCTGTTTGTTACGCTGGATTTTTAAAATTCAGCAATTAAATAAAGTGGCAATTTATTTTGTTTATAAGGTACAGTTTTCATCCATACCCAAAAGTGCCCTTTAATTATCTTAGTATAAATATAATTTTGTAGAGCATAACACACTTCGTATTGGCTACTTTTGCACATAGATTTTTAATGTTTCTCCAAAATCCTTCAGAGTTATGTTTTTCCAGCTATGCTAGTAATAATTATTCAGCCATTAAAATCCTCATACCTACTTATTACCCGAACTAGCGCCTCTCTCCCAACAATGAATCAGCTATAAAGGGATGTTCCACATTGAAAACAAGCTGGAGCCTTCACACCACCTCAGATAAACTGCTTTACTAGATTACAGAATATGGGAGATAGGGGCCTGCAGTGAATCAAGCAGAAAAGACTGCAGGAAATAAATATTAATTATAGCTGCATAAGTCAGGAAATTCACTAATGAGTTTGGAAATAATGGAAGGAATGGCTTAAAATACTGACAAACAGCAGGTTACCTCTTAAACCCAGTCTTTTACCTCTTACCTTTTGTCCTGTTGTTTTTCATCTTACTTGAATTTTAACATCCAGCACAAAAGACACAGCATTGTCTTCTAGTGAAAATATGAAGACTATTAAACTTTCAGAATTTGCTGCATACTATACTGAGAGAATCCACCCACACTGAGGTTAATTTTTTTTTTCTTTTATCTTTCTGCAGAAGCACCTGAAGGCCTTAGCTGACATAGAGGTCTAGTTATGCTGAATGTGCTGTATTTGTGCCTTAACACTGTGCAGTCTAAATTAGAATGACCCAAACAAAAAAGTGTCTGGCTAATCTAAATATGAGAACTGAGAGATGAGGAGATTAGGTTACTCATTGTACTGGAAAGCAGTATCAGAGCTGGGAGAAGGGGGTGGATCCTGACTGTGGTGGCCTAATTCAGAATAATATCATGAAGACTGCTGTGGGGAATCTGCCATTGGAAAGCTAACCTCTTTTCAGCTGTTAGGACTCTGGTCATGAGTTAAGCTGGGCCACTAACACATATAATGGATATATAAGTACATTTGTGTGTGAAGGTGAAGGGGTCTGAAAGTTGTTGAGAATTCTTTCCAGATAAAGATACATTTGAATTTCAGAAATTCTTTGAAACTTCAACACAGACTAGTTGGGAAATAAAATTGCTTAGATTTTTTATTTTTAAAGAAATTGGTGGAAAAGAGGAAAGGTAGAAATGCATTTGAATCCCCAGTGTCTTCAGACTGCATTAGGGAGTTCTGGAAAGAGTTGTACACAAACTAATTGTTGTTCCAGCTTCATAACGCCTAAGAGGTCATCCCTGGTTTCCATTTTTTTCTCACAGAATTTTCACTGCCTCCAAATTGGTGCAAAAAGGGCACAACTGGGACCTACATATATGACATACATGCCAGTGTTTCAGGCTTGACAAAGTAATGTATTCAGCATAATTACAGCAAATAGCCTTATAAGTCAAGGTTGAAGAAATTAATCACTTCAGATGTTGACTGCTAAGGACATTTGCTATCATCTGTCAATGATTTATGAAGACAGCTCCTGAGTGACAAGATTTTACTTTAGATAGAATTTGAATGCATACAAAGTATGTTTTAAGCCAGGATTATTATTCTTTCAATTTCTTAAATTATTCCTCTTATCTGGGTAATAAAAAGGTAGCCACTTGTCTATCTACATTTATACAAGATACCACAGCAACATAAATCCTTCACGTTGCTTCCTCTTTCTTTTATATTATCATTAATCTGCTAATTAAGAGCAGCTGTGGTGATGGTCTCCGTGTGTTGATTCACATCAATATGAGTTACACAGAGTCTAGTAATTCATTCATCATAAGGCAAATGACTGCAACTTTGAGCAGGCATTAGTCTATCGGGGCTAATAAGAAAAGATGTGATGTTGTATTTAGCTGGAAAAAAGTTTTCCGTATCCCAGAGTGGAATCCTCTGTGTAGCCATTATTTTTAGTACTGCATTTGAAAGAGCTTGCTAATAGGAAGCAGTAAGAAAAAATAATTTTTGTTCCCTGAGTCATTTTGCTGCTTGGACAACTTTGATTCTTTACTGGATGTCTATTGCTCAATTTCAGATTATGCCTTCAGTGCTGAATATGTGAAACATAGAAAACAAATAAATTAAATGGGCATTGGAGAAGGTGGCTTTTTGTTCTATTCTTGGTAATATATCAGGTAGGCTTATGTTTTGAAATGATGTAAATATGTTAAATAACCTGTGTTTCAGTCCTGGATACAACTTTGAGACATCAGGGAAACCTTCTGAAACTCTTTTAGCTTCCAGGTCATATTCCTGCATTTGGAAAATGAAAATGTCAGTAATTATTAAATGGACAGAGTTTATGGAGAGAAGTACAGTGCCAAAGAATGAAGAAGTTAGAAACTGACATCGACATTGATTTCGTCATTAAGGTCAAATGGGGGGTTTTTGTTTGTTTGTTTCTTTGGTCATCTATCTTCTTGGACAGCACTGTTGACTAGCAAAAGTAGGAAGCAGAAACAAGTGTCACCACTTTGTTCTTTGAAGACATTTTTCCAATGATCTCCTCACAGCACTACTGTTGTCTTATTTTTAAAATTCTGACGGTATGTGGGAGGCCAATCTGAGTCCTTTTCTTTTCCTCCCATGAAATTCACCACTAGCACCAGCCATGAAAAGTGGTGGACTGGAGGAATTGGGAGGAGTGAAGTAGGTGAGATTTTTAGAAGGGGCAGAAAAGATGGCCTAAAATTTATTTTCATCTACTTTTAAAATGTTACCTTCAGAAGGCTTTCTGACAGAAATTGGTTATCCCAGATTTATTAAAATACTTCTGTAGAATACAATTTTTCACATTTTGAGTAGTCAAAACAATAAAAAGTTTTATATGGTTTCTTGCTTACTGAGAACTTCCCACAGTGTTTTTGCATCTCATTTTCCATAAAATTATTTGACTGTAATGTTGCATAATCAGTACTATTCAAGATACTTGGAAATGAACATTTCCACAAATGTGGTCCTTAAATGTTCTGTTGCCATATGTAATTTTATTCTGACTATCCCCACTGCTGTAAGAAAAGGATTTCTATTGAAAGGCACATTAAAAACTCTGAAGTGTTTTATTCCTGTTTTGCTAATTGTGAAATATTAAATTCTGGGAATATATTTCTGTTGAATGAGAGGTACGTGTTCTACTCCAAAAATGCTAACTTCACAATAGTATATTTTTGCATGGTTACAATTAATACTTAGAGATGACATAGATCTAAATTCAAGTTTTCATTAGGGTTGGGAGATTGTGTCAAAAGTCACCTGTGTCTCAAGTTCCACAGATATATAAGGGAAAGCTTATCACACAATCAAATTCCAGGATTAGGAAAACCATAAAATGAACATCAGTCAAGTATAGATTCTATGTGGAGAGTGCAGATTAGGTTCTTCTCCATTTTCATTGACTTGTAAATTTGTAGCTGTAGTCACCTGCTGAGTGTGAAGAAGAAATCTTTGTGATGCAACTGAAACCAGTGTTTTCTTCTATGGCCTATTGGTTCTATTGGCCCTCCCTGTGAGTGTTTATAAAGCAAAACATTATACAATATTGGGTAAGTCCCAAGAAAGGCAAGGTGTCATTGCTAATGAAACCTGCTAATGGTAATATCTTTAGTGATGTGTCATTGTCATTCTTCTATTGCTATGAGAAAAAAGGAGGTTGTCTCTTGACCTGGATATTTATTGTTATTCCATATGTAACTTAGATCCTTGTCAGTCAACATTCTCTGAAAAAATTTATTCTAATGAACCTGTATTTTCAATTAGTTACTTTTCCCATTTGTGTTTGCAAATAGTGGATGGATTTAGGTCTTCTCAGCACTTCATCAGCTGAAGTGATGTTTTGCTCTTGGTTATTTTTATTCTTTCCTTTGATACAAAGGTAGTGAATACTTTAATCTCTTTGTGTGTAAGATCACACACATATTTAATGAGGATACAAAAAAGCCCCAGCTATGATTAAAAAGTATCCCATGTCATCAAACTGTCTTGTCCCCACTTGATTTCCAGGTTATTGTAAATATATATAGCAACTTCAACTGCATTGGTGAAGCAGTAAGTATGTATCATCAGTTTTATTAATCAAATTATAACCATAGTACACTTCAACACTGATGCTAAATATTATTTAAATAATGTTTAAGTTTGGAGAATTCAGAATACTTTAAAGTTACGACAGAAGTTTCATCTGTTGACATGTTCCAATGCTTCAGTATTTCTTGGTGGAAAATGGAAAATTTTGGAGCCCAGTCATAGAAAATAGCATGCTTCTTTGTATTTTAATATTGTTTTAAACCATAGATGGACTTGCAAAAGGTAATACCATCATCTAGTATAGAATGCTTTTCAATATTCCTGTTCATTCTTTGTAAACCTGTAGAACTTCTAATTGCAATAAAAGCCTGATTTGTAATTACAAAAATATTAGACTTGACAGGGAGGATGAAAAGACCATATCCAGACACCACTGAGGCTAATATTTTCAATCTAATTGATTTTAGTCAGATCTACTAAAGCTCAGGAAAAGCTGGCTGGGGTGAGCAAGAGATTTGGAGGAGAGAGAGCTAGGACAGCTGACCCAACTGAACAAAGGGATATCCAATATCTTATAACTCCATACTCATCAGCTAGAGATGGGAGAAGCAAGAAGGAGGTGGGGTCATTAATTCCTAAGTCATTTGTCATCAAACAACTGCTATGAGTGTTGAAGACCTGCTTTCCAAGAAGTGTGTGGACATCTACCTGCCGATGGGAATTAATTAATGGGAATTAATTCCTCTTTGTGCTTTTCATCCATATGCAGCTTTTGCTGCATCTTAACCCACAAGCCTTCCCATCTTATTTTATCCCCCAGTCCCGATGAGGAGGAGTGAAAGACCAGCTAAGTGGGAGTCTGGTAGCCAGAAAAGATCAACCCACCACAAGGGCATATTTCTTATTTTCAGGTATTTGAGTTGCTTTGTTGTTTTTTTCACAGGGATAATGAAATCAGTAGTTTGTGGGCTATGAATGTGGTTTGGATTTGTGATTTTAAATAGACTGAACTGGATTTCAAGTTACCTTTTGCTCCTTGAAAATCAAAACTATTATACCTTGTGGGGCTATTCTTAATTCTGTTAATTTGAGGACTGTCTGCTCCAGGTCACAAAAAACCTGTGATTTACAAGGTTAACTGACTAATTGGCTTGTTTCAGACAGGAAAGTCGATCCTCATTTTGCTTCTAAAGACATTAGGTGATATGCTAAGATACCTAATTCAGATTGACAAAATTCTCATATATTTAATGAAGCCTCCAAGTGGCATATTGTCTGTCTTCATTTCTCACCCTTTGTATTTGGATTGTGCAACATGGGGAGTGGACATTATCAATCTATTAGCATTTTCTGCAGGTGCTTCTCCTTCCCTCTCCTGTGCAAAGTGTTCCACAATTTCTTTTTCCTTTCTTCCTCTTTCAGAAGAGAGTAGTCAGGAGGAATTATTTCTGAGTTTCCACATGTAATGGCATAGTTGAGTGCACCATGATCAAGGTAAACAAACCATTACATACATTCTAAGATTCTCTGAACAGCTAGTGGTTTTCAAATCCTAAAGTTCATCCTCATTAATAAATTGAAAATTAATCACAGTCTAGAAGTTTGTTTCTTATTATATTTTTTTTTTTGTGAACTTAATAGGGATTTAATGTAGATGAAGATTTAGGTTAACAGTCAGACTCAATAAAACAGTCAGACTGAAGCAAGGCTGGCAGCTCCATGTATAATATTTTAATTAAGACACAAGTGCCCTTTTCCTAGAGCTGTAAAATAAATAGCTTATTAAAGGATCACTTTAACAGGAGTGTATTTAGGATAAATGGAAAGAAGTAAACTTTGACCTTTTCAAATAATGGAACTGTATTCTCGTGCAAAAAACAGAAGAGCAGGCTTTTTCTGCTTTGGAGAAGTAAAGTAAGAAAATCCAAATACTGTGAAATAAAGAAAAACATTTTGAAACACATAGATTTATATACTTACTGAAATTTTTATGTATTTTCTATTTAAAAGGAAGAGTATTATTAAAGTATGTGGTTTTTCTTCTAAAATATAATATTTCAATATTACAGTTTTCATTTAAATAGTTCAGTGGTATAGGAATCCACCAGAAGCAAACCCATTGGCACCCCAAATTTTTGGCAAAAGGGCATGTATTTCTGTCACATGTCATCAGGAAATAATTTTGTTGCTTTTGAGAAATTGTTGCATGAATCAGAGTCACTCGGACCTCTAAGACGTAATCTTGGTGTAATAAGCCTTTGTGAGAAGACTAAGGTCTTCCTTTTATATTTCACCTCACTCAGTTACTTTCTAAAAAACTTAAACAAATACAGCAAGTGCTAGTCTGCCATAATAATAAAAAAATTCCACAGACTCAACACTACTTATGCTAAATCATTTGTGTATGATATCATGTAAACCTTTTATATTCTAATGACTGCAATCCTGAAGATCAAACATGTTTGTGTTTTCTTAGAAGAGAAATAATAATATTTTGTTTTGCTCTTGGTTTTACTTCCTTGTTTTAAGCTACATTGAAATCAGTATCATCTGCTTTGTATCTTAAATTTAATTGTGGCTCTACAGTTTGTTTAACAGAAGCATAAACTAGTTGCCAGGAGGTACCCACCTAGATAACTGAGCCAGGAGTCTTAAGGTTACTGAGCATATTTACAAAGAATATACAAAATCCTGCTTCCATAAGTACAAGACACTACCACATCTGATGACATTTTTCTTGCCTTCATCCCTGATGGTATTTCAGATCCTGATTCAAAGGCCTTCTTTTTAACCTCTTTCCAGGGTTGTGTCTCATTATTTTCCTGTTTACTGCTCTCATGTATGCATGTGGCCTTTTGTGCTCCTTGTCTCTGGTTTCTGATTTTTATTGGTTGTTTCACTTCAAGCCAGTTCTCAAAAGACTGATTGGCCAAATCCACAGCCTTTCTAATTGCACTTGGAATTTAATTTTTGACAGTGAGTTTGTGTCTGTGTTTTCAAGACTCCCATTTTTTTTTCCATTTTTAGCAAAACCAGGAAGCTCTTGTATTACCAGTTCTTTTAATCCAATACAGAATGCACAGAAACTTAATCTTTTGATAGATATAGGTATTTACCACAGTATTCAAATATTAGTTGTCGTTCCCTTTTGTGGTTTTTCCTAAAAGAAAAGCTGCTGGAGCAGAGAGAACTGTTGAAGGAATATTATCTGCAATTATATTTTTGCAGCTCAGCTTATGACCCTTGCAGATGCCAAGTACCAGCTGAGTATACAAAACATCAGGCAAGAAATGCTAGTTATATTGTGATACGCACTGGGAACAGACAGACTGGTCTCCTCGTGTATCTAAATGATGGTTGCTGTGGCTCTACTCATGCAAAATAATCTGACTGTTTCTGGGGAAAGAGTGGCTCTCAATAGTTTAACATGACTCTCTGTGTATACAGACAACATTTTACAGTGTTAAATGAAGATCCAAGTTAAATAGGTTGAGAAATGTAAGAAGTTGCATTACATATTTACATGGTCTTTTACATATACCTTTGAAAACTGCTGGGACTTTTATTTGCTGCTGTATTACATAACCCTCACAGATCTTTTAGAAGGATCCAGGGTTGTCATCTTAGTTATCCTTTGCATAGCACCTACCACTGCTGAATTTGAAGACTTACTCTACTTGCTTGTGGAGAAAGAAAAACAAAAACTGGAAAGCTAGCAATGAAAATACAGAACAAATGGCATCTCCTTTGAGATATTAAAAAATTTTACTCCATCCAAATCATACTCATTATTACTTCCAGCATTTTAGGAGCACGCGCGCACACACACACACATCCACACACACACACACATATACACAAACATATAGACATGCTGACAAACATATACATGTTTGTTCTGCCTGTGACTAGTTTCACTCTTGATGCTCATAAATTTTACATCTTTCTCTTTCTATTTGGTGCTTAATAGCTGGAAACACATAAAGGAGTAGTCCATAAGGAGAAACTACACGTGAAAGAAAACTATTGTCAAGGTACATATGAAATCCATTGGAATGAAGGAAGGCTACGTTCCCACGCTTGGAGTTCAGCCCTGCAAAAGCTGCAAATGTTGAGATAACAGCTAGAAAATGGGGAACATATGGTTCTTTTTGTGGTTTTGTTTATGTTTTCAGCATAGATATCTGATAGCTGGTATCATGTTCAGTATTAGTAAATGGAACAAAGTCAAGCTAAGAAATTACAGACTACCTTTCAGAAGATGAGTTTGGATGATGGAAACATGCAAATGTATTTAGAAGCAAGATGGTGACTTTGTAGTTCAATGACCTCTGTCTCATCTCTGCACATGATTTCTAATAAATTGTTCTGAATTGTTCTTCTGACCACTTGCCAAGAAAATAATACTGTTATTGCCAGGTCTCAAATATCTCTGCAGTAACAATGTCAGAGTGAAGCTATTAGTGGAATTACTATGTCAGAAAGGCATCTCACAAGCTAAGGACAGTCCGTGGCACAAGACCTCAAACTACCTTGTGATCTGTCTTGGAAATTTTGTCATATTTTCCAGTTAGTAGTTTCAACTATAACTTCTAAGAGATTGCAACATTGCAAGCAAATACTGACATCAGTGTGCATAGTCTGAAAGGACCAGAAAAAGAGGAGGGGATTGAGATTTGTCTTAGCTCAGCTGCCATAGTGCCTGATGAATTCCATATCTAGCAACAATAGTTTCCAGCACATCTGTATCTCCTTATCTCCACTCCTAGTTTACACTCTGGCAACACATGTTAATGTTTTCTTATAACACTGAAAGACAAGTTGGAATACAGAGACATGAAATGAGATTAAATGAGACTCTTTGATGTGGGGAGACTACTCCATGGACCAGTAGATGCTGAGGGCTGGTTAGCTGACAAGCTGCTTTGCAGAAAAAGACCTGAGAGTCCTGGTGCTCAAGTTGAACTTGAGCCAGCAATGTGT
Source organism: Passer domesticus (assembly GCF_036417665.1). Lineage (NCBI taxonomy): Eukaryota > Metazoa > Chordata > Aves > Passeriformes > Passeridae > Passer > Passer domesticus. The sequence goes on along the minus strand of NC_087474.1, from coordinate 107,579,865 downwards.
GCTTGCAGTGATGGCCACCAGCATCCTGGGCTGTACTAAGAAGACCACTGCCAGTAGGTTGAGAGAGATGACGTTTACAGTCTGCTCAGCTCTGGTAGGGCAACATCTGGAGTGCTGGGTCCAGTTCTGGGCTCCCCAATACTAGAGGGTAGCCTGCTTTAGCAGAGCCCTCTTGGGCAGTAGGATTAGGTAAAGGGGCAAAATAGGTCTCAAGAAGACCCTTCAAACCTCAACCATACTAATTCTCTGATGATGTGTTGGGAGCAGAATAAAAGGAAGTGGAAAATCTAGGGAGTCCTGCTATAAGTGAAACAACATAAAAAAAGGGGCCATTTTAATGTATAGAAAATGTATGGACATATTAGGGAACTATGGTTTATGTCAAATGAAAAGGGCCAGGAGTGGAAATCTGTTGGAGAAATGAATAAGGATGCATGAAAAGGAATATGGTGGTCTAGGACAGAAGAATGGTATGGAGCTTATAGAAAATCTAGCATGAAGAGGCTGACAGAGCACCTGCAGTTTTAGGCAGGAGAAAATGAGGTGTGCAAAGTGTTTTTCTGTTCTTAAAAGCAAAGAGATGGGCAGTAAGGGAGCACATAGGTGTCTCATAGGGTCCAGCAGAAGAATGTGGAAAATCTCTGCTGTGTTTTTGGTTTCAGCCTCACAAAGGGAATGACATGGGCAACTCATTTGAATAGCAGAATATTAGCTAACTCAGCCTTACTGACCCATCTTAAATAGAGAACTATGATGAGAAGAAGAGCAAGTTAGGAGTTTGCAGGACTGGCAGGTTGAAGGCAGCAGTCACACATAAAGAGTTACTGAATGCTAGGCAAGTAAAGCTTGCGATATAGGCAACAGACACAGGAACAGACCAGATGGATTAGCAGGTGGTGTGGGCACAGCACAAGGAAAAGATGGGTGGAATACTGATAGAAAGAAGAAATATGACCAGATTCAGTAAAAGTCATCTGATTTCCAGTTCAAGCTGCTAAATTTCAGAAAGCAGAATCAGAAATCCATATGGGAATTTGTTGTTGAACCAGGACACTTGCCAAGACCTGATCTAATACAGAATAAGGAATAGATGAGACAAGATTCAATGGTTTGGCTTATCAAAACTCTTGATGACTGCTTAGGTTTAGTCTAGACTTAGAAAGCCCTTCAATCTGTTCTGTGTGAATTTAGGACAGTCTCTTCCCAGAATTGCCATGCAGTGAAGGACATATGATTTTAGGAGAGGCACAGGCCAAGAAGATCCTATACCACCGCCTATACAGAGTTAATAAGTAGTAGTGCACAATATGCTTTTGATCTAAACACTGGTCTAACGCCTTTAGAAAATGAAATATAGATTAAATTAATTATAGATGATAAGCCTCTTAATGCTACACAGTCAAGGAATGCTGAGTGTTTTAGACAGCTTACCCCTGCCTCCCTCAAATTAAAAATCACTTGTTCCTGTAGGCCAGACAAGAAGACAAAAGAAAGACAACAGAGAGAACTTTTCAGTAAGAAGCTGAAGTTGTCAGGACTTTTTTCCTGAGGGATGAATTATCTTCTAGCTGTGCTGTGGACATATCATATTCTGCTGATTCATGTGAGTAACCCTTTTTAAGTTAACACTCATGTAGCTCCATATAGGAAAATTTTCATCTGAGTCAGGACATAACTCCACAAACAGTATCATTTTTGGCACTTTGGCCGCCTTCATGGAGACGTATAAAGGAATATATTGTTTTCTTGCTGGTGGCAATCTTGAGTTTTGTTACATCTGTTATTTATATCTTGTATTTTCCTCCATTTCTAGTATAACTCAGACTATTCTGTGCTATACAAAGGCATGGCCTTCCATTCAACAGGAGGAACATTACTGTAGCTACCAACAATGTATTTTGGTATTTAATTGTGTCAGGAATGTCCCATATTTTTATATGGAATTTGAAATGTACTTTTGTTGCTGTTTTTTTGTTTTCCATTTTCTTTTATATTGATCACAGTGTGTACGTACATGGAACTAATTTCCTAAACTATCTTATGTATAGAGGACCATGATTGTGAGAATCTTTTACCATAATATATTAAACCACTATGGAAAAATGCTCCTCACTGGGATATTATTATACATAATGCATATGTGCTGCTTTTCCACGCTTCGCAATGAAAGATATCTCAATACCTGTCTGTGACATAACACTGATAGTGGGTTTCAGCTGTTTTTAAATTTGTGAATGCCTAAAATATTTTTGAGGCTGGTGAGTTTCTTGTAAAATAAATGTAAGTCTATTAACTGCAGATATATTCTTCTCAGCTATTTGTTAACAAAACTTCAATTTATGTTCAGTATCCACTGAGGATTCAGAGATCTTGGCTTGAAGACCACAGGTGTAACATGATACTTAAATATGTAATATCAGTTTATATAATTTTTCACACCCATATCTAAGGTGAATATTGAGGATAGCCCTATGGTTGTCTATGTGGACAATGACAATTTTACCCTTTGAATGCAAGAAATGAAATCAAGAATGAATCTACTCATTATCTGTCATGCAGCATGCCTTCTGCTCAGAAATGTTTCCACAAAACATCTTTTTCATTTGAAAACACTGGTTGAGAAAAATAAACTATTTTATGGGCAGAAATAGGTTTTTTTCATATTTCAAAAAGAAAATGGATAAATATTTTGGTCTGATTTGGTGCTAGAAGCTTAAACAAAAAAATCAAACCCAATATTTTTTAAGCCCTACTGAAATATAATTTTTTCATAATTTGCCATCAAAATTGTGGATGACATAGTATTTTTTTAACTGGAAATATTAACATATAAGTATCCAAATGCTTATTTCTTGTTCCAAGTAACTTTCTGAAGAAAATTTCCATCTCAGGTCAGTTTCAAAGTTCAAAACTAAGTTTTCTCAGTAAGAAAAACCAAACTGGTTATAAGAAAATTAGACAGGGATAATATGTGGGGAAGAGAGAAAGAGAAAATGCAAATATTCAATATGTTTTATTTTCTCATGACCTTTTGCTCTTTGCCTTTCTGCTGTTAAGTGCTGCTATTTCACCAGATGCTTTGCAACAGTTCCACTTTATAACATCAGATTTTTGGATTTTGTCTTTTCTTCCTTTTTTTAAAAAAATATTATTTTATCCTTATCAGGACTTAATTTTCCTATTACACCAGTTTACCAGTTTTTGGTATCTGAAAAATCTCTTTCATCCCACAGTACTGGTTGGTCAATTTGGGATTGACAGTCACCCCATAAGTTCTGTAGAAATGTGGTTAAAGCTCTAATTCTCACCCTTTTTAAACAACAGGAATCTGTGATGTTACTACAAAACTACATTAGGAATTTACAATTTTGATCTGGTTTTACATCTTCTCTATGATTTTATAATTACCAACTTAATTATCTCCCAACACTCAAATTGCCATTTTTAGTTTGTGTTTTTTTCTTTAACCCTGCTTGAGCTACTTTAGAAGATACTTGGCCTATCAATAAACATTACTTCTCAGCTTAGCAACCTATGGATAGAATGTTTTTTTCCTCAGGATGATTAACAGGTTTTTGGATTGCAGTTAGGGCTGCTATTTATAACATGCTGATGAGAGTAATTCACAAAACCTAATTCATAACCAATAATGGATAATACCTTTAGTGTCAGGAAATTATCTTCTTCCTGAGAGTGGTTTGGATTTTGTTCTCCTTCCTTTCTGCTCTGACAGTAAAGGGTACACAAGCAGATTATGTATGAAGCCCTCACTGCCCATATCTGAATCTGCAGGAAAACAGTGACATTTTCTGAAGCACCTTTACAATTTTCTTTTCAGTTAGGGTTTTGTAGACCTATACAACTGTCTGCTGAAAAAAAATTATGCCAATGGTAAGAGGGTTAACATCTACTGTTTACCACTAACGCATGAAAGTAGGAAAAATAAAACTGATTAATAGAATATTAAACCACCTTTCAGCAACAATTCCCCAACTCTGTCACCACAATGATAAATTCTTTAAACTCCTTACTGCTTTGGCACTGAGGCCCTGCCTGCCCTGCATGTCTTGCCCATCTCTGTGGCTCCCCACACCCAATCCATGTCCTAGGACCGCACATCAACCCCCAGAGCCTTCCAAGGGAGGTGCCCAGTGCCCAGAGCTGAGGCTGCCGTGGTGGCCCATTGTCCTGTTCCTGGCTGAGGTGGTGGGATGGGCTCTGGCTGCCAGGCTCTGTTCTGACAGAGCCATGGTGAGCCCCCACGGGGCCCCGTGGGGCCTTTCTCATTACAAGAGTGCAGAGGTGAATGGTTTTGTCAAAACTATCTGCACAGAGCAGTTGCTGTGTGCCTGACAAAGCAAACAAATATTTGAGACCTCTTCTTATGCTCCTTAGTTCTTCGGTGCTCTGAATGGGAAAGGTTCTCCACAATGAGCCTCCCAAACATTACCTCTGAGCACTGTCAGACATGTTTCGAAATGCTGTAGGAACTGGACTGCATTTGCACGGAAAATGCATGTCAAACCTTACCTTCCTGTAACTGGCTTAGCCTATTCCTATTCAATGGTGGATTACACTTTACTATCCTTAATTGTTTTCTAAAAATAGCTCCTGAAAATTCAAAAGAAACACCCCAAATATGTCACATTTTCCTGCCTCAGTATCTTTTTCAAACATTTTCTCTAGTAGTGCTGTTTGGTTTAATTTATTAATCCCTTAATGTAAACTCTGCGAGTGTAGCTTGACAAAGATCTCATGCTATTTTTTAACATATACAATAATCCTCTTGTGACATATATTCTCCCTCCCTCTGCCTCTCCCACTAGATATATAGTCTCCCTTTACACATATGTTTATATGAATATATTTATCAGGTATATATTTGTGCTTTTTAAAAAAACCTCAAACAGTTGATAGTTCTAGGCCTCATAGGAATAATAGCTCTTTCTGTGAAGAAGGGATGTCATTTTACTGATAATGTAGGAGTGTAGCAGCAGCTATAGAACACCTCTTCCCTACTGTTTTAACACAGACAAATATGTTTCCATCTAACAATGAGGATTTATTATCACTTAGCCAAAGGCATGGCTGAAATACATTGCTGAGTAGCACAGATAATAGAATACATTAAGACTGAGATTCAAGGTACAAATAGCGGTTTCAGAAGCAAAGCGTATTCACAAGGTCCTTGTAGATGCTCAGTGACACTATCAGGGACAATAGCTGCAGAACAACATGGCTAGAAAGGTGACTGGAAAGTACAAAGCACTCAAGTATTCCATAAGACAGTCACCTAAAAGTCAAAATCCTTGGGAACTCATCTCAAGCCAGCTTCCTGTAGGGATTCAGGCTCTGGAGTTGACAACTAAATTTTGGTTAGTATGGGGATTTCTGAAATCTTTGAAGCTTGGATTGAACCTAGGGAAGGCATAGTGGCTGCTTGCCCTGGAGAAATATGATGAGGGAGCATAGCCTGTCTGGCACAATTTTCCCAAGCCAGTGGACTCCAGAAACCTGTCAGAAATCCAGTCAGGATTTGCTGTCCTCCATCTGCCTGGTTCAAAGTCTAGCCATCTGGGCAAATAAACATTTATTCCCTTAATTTAAACTTTTTAAATAGAAAAATTATGAGCAGAGTTAAACACAGAGTTAAAAGAAGTTTAAACTGAATGCAGCCATGTGGCCACCAAATAATGTACTTAGTTCAAATCGTGGTATTTTTTCTTATTTGTATTGCCCACTCATTCTGACTATCGCCACTGGGACAAGTAAAGCACTTGGCATTCACTGTTTCTAATGTGTACATGAAACACGAGGTCTGTAGAAGTAAAGGAAGATTTTCTGTCTGTTGCAGACTTTCTGCTTTACCCGTAGGCTCTGTGTCTGGCTTTGTCTTTGTGAGGAACTGTCACTGGAGAAATCTGCCAACTTGCTGCCCTTTTACAAGTCTCCCAGGTTTTTCTGAGGTCTGACAATTTCTTACAAAATGGGTACTTCTGTGTTTTGATGCTCTACACATCAGAATAGAGGCAAGGTTGTGACATGAAGCTGACTGATGCTCTTTTATGTCAAAGTGTTGGGGAACCCAGGATGCCCATGTCCATAACTTTAGGGCAGTCTAGACAGAAACCTGTTATGGTTATCCCTATGGTACTGAGAAATTGGATCTTCTACATGAAACTGGGAAATTGGCCCAGTTTGGGGTTTATGATTCTTCAGGTTGAGCCCAGGAAATGTTAGGATGCCAACTGGAGCAAACTGGTTATGCAGTTTTGAAAGGATGAATACACTCAATTCACAAACTGACAAATGAATTACAAAGAGGATAGGTAGTTTGAATAAGAAGTGATATTTTTTTTTATTAAGAAAAAAGGTATATCTGCTACAGTTTAAGAGATAATTAAAAGAGGTGACATTAATTAAAGCAGTACCTGTTCACAAGTTTAAATTTATGCAGTACTCCTAGTAACTGAGAAGATATAGATACACTTGGCATCAGTTCTGCCTGTCTTGGAGGGAAAAAAAAGAGATGTATCAAAGTTAGCTGCTTCCATCATAATTTTAAAGGTAATGGAAATACCTCACAGATCACTGAAATAAATTTACCTAAATGCTTAAAATGGTGTTTGGTTTTTGTCTTTGAGGCATAGCATTTCTGAGTTTGTAGGAGTAGAGCTTGGAGATGAATATTTAGCAACTTGGTAAGCTTTTGTTATAGTAATTTCATGGTCAAAAGTAATATTTCAAGTAACACAGTTTTGAAAAGGCAAGATCTGAAATTGTCAGTTCTTACAAGATTCCTTTGAGTGACCTATACATATCAAAAAGTATGACAGAATTATTAAAGTTGAGGACAATTAGTAGTAAAGGAGCTTTCTCTAAACAAAAGGCAATAGCACCTGTAGGTACATGGTGCATAGATGCACATGGAAATAAACTCTTATTATGAACTCTGTTTATTGCATGAATGGCAAGATGTCTGGTAGGATGATGAAGATTTATGTAGGGGCCCTTAAAATACAGGCTGAATAACCTCAATGCCTCCACTCCCCCACGAAAGCAAAGTATAAATCTGGTTTTCAGGACAGCTAACACTTTTCATTTGGTTTTAAAGATCTCTTTTAAAGCAATTTCTTACTTGGCAGATGGGTAATTTTGTCTTCACTTACATCTGTTGGCATGCAAATTAATTTTAAATTAACACTGCAAATTATTCCATTTTTACAACATAAATTTTATCAATAAGATATAAATTCACTTTGATGTTTAGCAAAAATCCTTTACTGACTGTAGAAATATGTTGGACTCTGTAAATACAAAATTGTTTTGAATTTGTGTTATTCCAATGCTAAATATACCCATAAGGAAAATATTTATATTTGTACAAGTGGTTGGACCTTTAATAATTTTTAATTTTTCTTTGGGAAGAAATTAGTCTTTGTTATATTATTATATTAATGGGACTAAATATAGTTACTTTTAAATAGAAGTTAGTTACTTGGAGTATTCATGTAGTTGATGATATATAGAAAGGCAAATTTCTCTCTGAGATGATGAATTGTATTTTTTGACATGCACTGTATCATAAGGCATTATTATTAAAATGTCAGGTGACTTTTTTACATCAGTAATATCTTCTGCTATGCAGACATTCCAAGTTATGGTTTTCCACTTCAAAATGTGCTTAGTCTCTGCTCATTTAAGCATATTAGCATTAAAAAATATATAAAGTTGCACTATTTAGAGAGGCTGAAAGGTTTTTTCACAGCAATAGTAATAATATTTTCATATTTTACCTACTTACACAAGTAATTTATTCAAACAATACCCTAAGAAGAATTATTTCTGGGGTTTTTTTTTTTCTTTTTAATATAGGAGTTATTTACTTTCATGTGTTTTCCATACTGGTATGGTGCTGAAAACAACACTACAAAAATTAAATAAGATGCAAGAATAGAATAAGCAAACATACTTTTTTTTTTTGTCTCCAAATAGTTTGGCCTTATAATAAGCCAAAATTAAAAGTGTATTAATAGTTTTCTTAATTAACATCATTTGGAAGAATAAAATTTGATAGTCTTTTTTCCCAAAAGGTAACATACATTTGTAACTCTGTGCCCAGTAAAAAATACTAAAACATATATTAAAATAAACTTATGATTTTAATTAATTACATCAATGTGGCAGTAATTACAAGATTTCTCAGATGAAAAATACATTTTATAGCCCTCACAGCATTGCTGGCACAGAGAAATAATACTTTCTCATAAATAGAAACAGACTTTAGTAAAACAGATGACAATTAGAATTATTTTTAATTTTACCTAATTCAGTGAGCATAGATTCTTTCTATCAGAATAAGTGGTAGATGTGCTGGGCCTTGCATCCTTTAAGATTTTCTGCAGGCAGACGTACCAAATCTCATTAGTTATTTTAGTACAATCTGTAGAAATGTCTTAAAATTTTAAAATATGGAAAAAAAAGTATATGTGGCATCTGAAAGATACGACTAAATATTTTAGATCTAGTCAATGTCGTATGTGTACAGTTATTAGATATATATTTAAAATATGTGCAAATGCACAAGTCATGTTGCAAATGTATGTGATTTTTGAGTAAAATGGTGCCAGTTTTAAAGAATTCTGCAATGCTGTGTCTGTCTTTGATTTATTGCATTTTGGTGTTGGAATTTGTTTTGAACTGGATCAGTCCTGTCAACCGTTGTCCTATTCTTTATAGACTCCGTAAATAATCAAATCTAAATACATTTGTAGTTACCCACCTTGTCATATATACCTGGTAGAGCAATCAATTTTTGGGGAGCAATAAAGAAAAGGACATATTTTCAAGGACTTCTATTTGATTTGTATTTGTTGCTGCCTTTGGCTTTAGCACAGTAGAGGAACATACAAACACGCTTCATTGCTTTCCTTAGAAAATAATTTTCCACTTTGGAAGAAGTCTGAGACAGAAGCTTAGGAAACTTTCTTTTTACTTTTTTTTTTCTTTTTTTCCCTTTAATTCCCATTCCCAAGTGCTAATATTCTATATTCATGTTAAAATATTCATTCAATAAAAATACATGAAACACATATTTAGATCTCTTAAATTTGGCCAAGCACAAAATGAATATCCACAGTGAAATTTACTTAAAAATTCCCTTGAAATTTCAGTCATATTACTGATTTTCGTGCTGAGGATTTGGAAAATGGGGCATAATAATTTTTTTAAGAGAAAAGCGAACTCTAGTAAATCCTTTGAGAACAGCTTTCTTGAGGACACTTTCACAGTAGTAGATTTTGGCTTTGTTCTGCTGAAAAAAAGAGAATAGACTGATGAATGAATGCATCAGAAAACATTAAGTGAAAACATTTAATTTGCAATACAATTCTGAATGCAGCCCTAATAACAGCTGTTGGCAGTGCTGCGTCTATAATATGTGGTATTTGCACTGTGGTATTTCTGCTGCTGTATTGGATCAGTTATAACTACAATAAATGTTTGCATTGCTGAGGCTGCACCTCAAGTACTGTATTTAGTTCTGGACACTGCAGAAAAAGCACTGAGGTGCTGGAGCATGTGCAGAGAAGGGCAACAAGGCTTGTGAAGGGTCTGGAGTGTGAGTCATATGAGGAGTAGCTGAGGGAGATGGGGCGTTTTCCCTGGAGGAGGCTCCAGGGTGACCTTATCACTCCCTACACTCCCTGAAAGGTTGGTTTCTTCTCCCAGCTGACAAGGACAAGAGGACACAGCCTCAGGCTACATGAGGGAATATTCAGGCTGGACATCAGAAAAGATTTCTACATGGACTGGTTTCTAAATGTCAGAATGGACTTCCCACAGTCACCATCCCTGGAGGTGTTTAAGAAATTACTGGATGTGGCACTGTGTACCATGATCTACTTGACAAGGTAGTGGTTGGTCAAGGATGATCTCAGAGGACTTTTCCAACCCAAGTGATTATGTCATCCTGTTTCTTTCATAAATCCAGTCTTCTTTAATGTGATTTTTGTTTCACAGTGGGAACTTTCAATTCCTTTTTTCTTTTTTTGTCCCACATGATGACCTGAAACAGTTAATTTAGCTGAAGAACATGTGCTTAGTTTGGTTATTAATAATTCAATTTTCATTGCAGAAAAAAGGTCACAGTAATGTACTGGAGATCTCTAACCCTGTGAACTCTGTTCTCTTCAGCTAGCATCAGTGTCATGTATAGTTGACAATTTTTTGACCTTCCTGTGTAAATTGTAGTCAGACCTTACAACTTCTAATCAGAGAAAGAGCCAAGACCAATATCATGGCTTACAACTTCTTCACAATTGCATTCCATATGCCATGCTCATGGATGCATATTATTGGACATGTATGTTACCATGAGGCTCATATTTTTAAGCCATACTGTCAGTCTAAAATTCTTGAATTTGATTTTGCTTTATGCTTTAAAGAATCAAACTGATTCTTGAAGGACTTGTCACCAGTATGTCAGGATTTTGTGCTGAAATACTCATATTTTTAGTACTGTATCACTGGTGCCACCATGTCATTCCTTCACAGACTTTCTCGTGCACTACTAACTTACTAGGCAAACATCCAGATTAGTGGCACCCCTGTACATGTGGGGAGAGGAAAATGAAAATGAAAAAAGATGTACAGTTAGTGAAGCACACTTGTAAACATATGCTCTAGATACATCAGCTGAGCATAAAATTAATGGTAATTATAATGTCAATAATCAAGATATATAGTACATGATTTTCAGTATGATTGTTATGTTAACCTGGATTGCTTATCATATCATTTCAGTAAAGGAAGACATGAAAAAATTAATATTTTTAATATTAAATTATTTATTTAGAGTTTGTGGGGTTTTTTTTTTGTTGTTGTTGTTGTTGTTGTTGTGGTTGTTGTTGTTGTTTTTGTTGTTTTTAATTAGTGGGTAATCTGGCTCTTCCCAGAATAGATATAAGTTCTCAGTTTAAGTAACTTATCCAAATTGATAAAAGAAGGGGAAAGGAACCCAACAAAAATTTGTTTATTTTCTCCTACATTCTGAACATTTTTTTAAAGAATGCCATTTTAAAGTAAATACAGAATGGAGTTTTATTATGTACATGTGCGTGTACTTTTTGAAAAGAATAATTTACAAAACTTTTAGCTTCATAAATTGTCACATAAAAAAAAAGATCTGCAAAATAAAGGAAAAAGTATGCTTTTTAAAAATAGTACTTAAAAATATTTTATGCAACTACTACAATTTTGTTCATGTTTTAGTTGAAGACACTTCAAATCAGATTTTTTAATTTTTAATCCTGTCATTATTTGTATCAAATGGTGCATTTAAAACTAAACAAAATTAAGAGACCAAAGAGCCACATTTGAATTATATGCATTGCAGACAGAGAGTGAGTGAAACCACAGGCAAACATAGGACTTGGTACTGCAATATGGAGAATAATATTTTGTTAGCTAAAGAGGAACTTCAGTATAACTTGAAAAAACACCTATGGCTGATAAAACAATAGGATTAGGATGAGAGGGACAGGACAGTTAAATCATTACCATTGGACAGTGTTTTCCCTTCCTGAAGAAAGGCTTAATAAAATTTTGTTGTAGGACTTTTTAGCATGAGCATAAAATAAAAGATATTTTTTTCTTATATTATGAAATACTTTGCATAATTGTGAAATCTTCTTTAACTCTTCAGAAGTATGTGTTATGTCAAAATTATTATCTTCTGTTCCTCTTATGATTGCAACACAGAAATCTCAAAAATCTTAACGGCCTGCTGAATTTTACTAACTGAATCGTCTCATGTGCTTTTGATGGTGATGAGGAAAGTTAGTTAATCTGTATTTTCAATACTAATTGGACATATAAATTTAAAAAATTCAAATTAACTACAGCTAAACCTCTTTCTGAGATGGCTTCCCTTCTGTGCGCTGCTCCCTGATCTGTCTCAAGTTGGAGTAGTTGTCACTGTTATGCCAAGGTGTATTTCAGCAGAGATTAAGTTAAGCTTTCTTTTGGAAGTCAAAGGCAAAAGAGAATGTTGCAAGCTTTTAATAGTCAACAAGTTTTTTAAAAAAAATTATATTAAAGACTAAAAAATCTCAATCATCATCATAATAAATTTTTTTTGAAACACAGTCATTTAGGTAACACTTGCAAGTTTTGCAGTTTTATAAAACTTTGCAAACTTTCATGTTAAGAACCAAAGACCAAGTTCAAGTTGTTTCTAAGAGGAGTTTTAAGACAAAAATAAAGATTTCACAGACTTCAAAAATAGCCCTACAGAGGAAACTTAGGGCTTCTTATGTGTGCACATCACATCTCTCTTTGAGTACCATCCTTGTCATGTCAAAATGTTTTTACTTTTCCTTGTTTCTTTTACAACCTCCTGAAACAAGACTAAGAGGAATGGGTATTTTAATTGCAATTTAGTCCCTGTTTTGTGGGGAACAAAGCAAAGCAAGCCAAACAGCATTCGCATAAGCCTTTTGATATGTACAGTCTGTTTAGTTTGTGATTTAAGCAGCATTGAAATGTATGCCTGTTTCTGTTAAATCAGAAATCTAAATGCACAGTCTTAGACCAGAGGGACAACAAATATGTTTCTGGCATACTACAAGGAACTCTGTCTGCCAATCAACCATATTGATTATTTATATGTCAGACATTTCTTTGGTACCATAAACCACAAAAAGAACAATCAACAATATCTATTAGATTTTTTTTTTACTGATACACCTTTAAGGTCTAGATTTATCTCAATGTATTCACTTACATTAATCAGAAACAGAAATTTTTGATATAAGAGTAGAGAAATTCTTTAGAGGGACTAGATGCACATACATTAAGCAAATTCTGTTGCTGAGCTATTGTGCTATAAATTCACAAGAGTGAAGTATCATACATAAAATAATTTTTTTATCATTTCTTCATGAGTCAGATTTGTTTGTGTCAGCTGCTGTCTCAGTTAAAGACATGCCTAATTATTTTTTTCAATAAGAATATTTCTGTATGTTTTCATTCCAAATACCCCAATATAATTATTTTCTTTCATGCCCTACTTCAGTGAATTCTCAGCCTTTTATTTAAAGTCTTCTTCCTGAAAAAAATTATTCTATAGTTAAGTTTGTAGACTATATCAAAATTAATTTAAGTTTGTTCAAAAAAATCCATTTTTATCTCTAAAGAAAGAATTTAGGTAAAGACTACAATAGTGTTTAAGCTGGAAATTGCTTCGTTTGCATTTTGCTTAGAGGCTTGTTATCTTTGCCTTAATCACAGCTAAATCCTCCTAAGATTCAGAGCTTTGCAGGCAAACTCAGATGTAAAAGGAAGAAAATATTTAGAAACCTGCAAGTCCTTAGAGAGGATATAAGCCACCTAACCTTGCTGGGGATTTACCTGCCAGCATTTGCCTCTTTGTTTACTTGATCTCATTCTGCCACTCCAGCTGAACCTGGTGGTCCTGATACTTTCGCAGCAGCTGCAGCAGCAATTTTTGTCCTCGCTTGTTCCCTTCCGTGACACTTTCTTGCCACTCTTCTCAGGAAAACTTTTCAGAAGAAAGCAAACAAGAAAGGCAATCTTCCTCTTTTCTTTTCAAAGTCAATTCTTAGGGAAATATCTATTGATGCAGTCTACTCTCCTTAATTTTGCTGGACATTTCTGCTGAACTTCAAGAGAATGACTTACAGTTTTGTGTGAATTCCCAGCCTCACTTGCAAGTGGACTGAGTGCAATCCTGGTTGTACAGTTTGATCTCTCTACATTCAAATCTAAGACATGTATTTTGTCTTCAAAGTGTATATGTAATGGAAAAATCTGACAGATAGAATGCTGATAAAAGGGAAATCGGTGGAACACTGGGAATCAAAGCCAGCCTGAGCTCTGTGGGGATTTATGTCTGGCTCTTCATGATACCTCACATAGTTTCTCAATGGTAATGGCATCTTCTGGGTCAAGAAATACATCCTCTCATTATAATGTATATACATGGGTAGCCAAGGCTTGGGATGGCAGAAAAAAGAGAGCAAGATGTATTGCTTGGAAAGCTAGAATTACTCCCAAAGAACCCACACCTGGATAACAAATAAAAAAAACCACCCAAAATTACTGATAAAAGTCAAAACAAAAAAGAAGGTCCCTGGTAGACCTCTACTTAGGTTTCTGGCAAATTAGAATTTGTCTTAACCCACACGACTAACTCAGGCAAAAGCAAAAAGAATGCCAAAGTTTTTCTGTGGTTTTATCCCAGTGACTGAGAATGTTTTTTATGTAGCTATAGAAAGGTAACTTATTATTGAAAAGAAGATCGGTGGAGGGCTACTGTATGCCTGTTCTCTATATGCTGTACACATCCAAACTATAACATTACAAGAACTACATGAACTCAGTTATTCCAGGCCACAATCTTCCTCAGTTTGCATGCCAGCATGAACAACTATATTTGCCTCTTCAGTCATATTCATCTGACTAATCTGGAGAGAGCACTGTAAAATAGAATGAGAAGTTGGAAAAGCCAAACAGAAAGGATGAAGCTGCAGTTATAATGCTGCTATCAAAATACAGATGCATCACATTTCCTACAATTTCATTGTCCACTTATATGCCCTTCTGAAACAGTCTTAAATGGAAAAGCTGGAAAGATGTCTGAGAGGATAAAGGGAGTCTTGATTTTTACTTGTTCTTCCTTTGCATAACTGAGTAAAATCACTTAGGGTTAATCTTCAAATGCACATATGAATTCAATGTTTTAATAATTCTAAAGAAATATGTCAATCTCATGCTTGGATGAAAGGAATGGAGGTTTTTGGCTTTCTAATTCAGAAATCCTTACTTATCCTCCTTGTCTTCTGGAAAATGGACAGAACTTTTTTCTTGTCTGATTCTCAAGAATTTTTTCCTCTACTGACATGCTCTTAAAAAAATGTTTTTTGCACAAATCAAATAAACATGCAATAACGAGACCTATCAAACAGTATTTTTCCAAGGAATTTTAAAAATCAGCTTGTTTGAATTTAATATTATTACCTTATCAATCTATTAATTTAACACAAAGGAATCGGGGATATCTTATTTAACAACTAGCTGAGTATGCTTGAAGATAGCTTAATTCTCTGCAATGAAAAACATTTGTATGGGAAATGATGAGATATAAATACTGACAAGAAATTATTTTTCTAGAATGTCTTATAGGACAGTAAGATCTTGTACCTTGTTTAGATAGTATGTGAGCAGTGTAAGATGCTCAATGACTTATCTGTCAGTGGGTGGGTGCACTTTTCCTACTTAAACACATTTTTTTCCCAAAAGTAAGACAAATCCTAGAAACCACTATACTTTGATTTTAGGCCACAGGCTCAGAACAAGTTTGTTAACAGGAATATGAGTCATGTTATATTTCAGTGCATTCTGAATGCTATTATAAAGATAATTTTTTTATCTTGTCTTTCCATGCTTTTACTTTCTTTGAAAGCAAATCTAATGTAATCGTCTCTACTGCAAGGATTCTTTATATTGGTTTCCTTAACAGGAAAAAAAAAGTTACTTTTTTCTACCAACTTCCATCTCCAATGGACCTAGAGAATGAGTTTTCGGGTTTTATTTGATCATTACTTACCCTGTATCCTGGTTTCAGGCACGGACAGCATTCATGTTTTTTTCATGTAACAATGAAGGATGAAGGCTGGACCAGTGTGGGTGTGGCCAAGACGCTAATAATATTCTATTTAATCTTATTTCAAGGGAGGAGGGAAAAGGATTTTTTTTCTCTGTCTTCTGAGAAGAAAGAGCATGTAGGCTGTGTCTTTCCTAAGAGAAGTCTCTACATGTTTGGACATATGCCAATAACTTTGGAGTTTGAGTTACTTATGGCAGTCAAAGGGGTTTCAGACAAATGGATAAGGAATCAGCCATACTATAAGCTTCAAAAGTATGTAAAACACAGAATGGGCATATGAGATGGAAAGATGTAGAGATGGAAATGGATCTTGTATAGTGCAGTTAAAGCATGAGAAAACAAAGATTATGGAATGTAGAGCTGAATTATCTAGATGAAAAGGAGACTTGTGTATATCAAACCTTTGAATGTAAGTCAATTAGAACATCCCAGTAGTAATGAATTTTGTGATATATATATATATATATATATATATATATATATATATATATATAAGGAGGGAGAAATATATCATTCTGTCTTGGACAAGATGGGATGCTGGAAAGTCATACTCAGAAGCATCACACAGTGAACAATTTGTCTATCTCTCGTTAGGGTCATTATATTTTTAAGAGCTTCTATTAAATTACCTTAAACGTAAGCTGTAAGAAAACAGCCAGTACTGTAGAAAAACCCTAAACCCACTTCTATAGTGCTAAATGGAACCAGATCTGAAAAAAGCCGTCCTTTTTCCTGTATCATAGAAGTTACCCTATATCAGAGAATAAAGGCAGTCTGGCGTGGAATACCACTAGCAGCATTTACCTCTCCAGCAGATCATAAGCATTTGACTGCCTTCTCTTGAGGATCCTCTCTTCCCTTCTCCCCTCCTCCATGTATAGTGCTTTGCTGTTTCAACTACATATAGGTGGCTGGTCTCCAAAAGGTAAATAAATTCTTATTGTGAGAAATGCCTGTTCCATTTCTTTCAGGATGCTATGTTTTTAGCTATTGTTATTCAGTAACCAAGCCATAAAGAATATTTTTTCCTATCCCTAGGATAGGAACGAGGCCGAATTATTCATCATCACTAGGATGCATGAGGCAAATTATTCTTGAGCCTTGTGGTTTAGTAGAAAACTGGTTTAAGTAACATCTAGCTTCTATTGGGTTGACTAAAGAATGCAATTCAGAGGATCTATCCTGACTAAATGGCTTCTCACCCAGAAAAAAAAAATCAATTTCTTGCCCTTTGTAGAGGAAAAAAAGTGATAACAATAATAACAACAAAACATCTGGGCAAATATAAAAGTTCTACCCTCTACCAGTTTGGCCTGAATTATTCTGAAAAGAAAAGAAAGTGGAAGTACTTCAGGATTTATGAGAGAGGGTTTTTTATTCATGAAAGTTATTATGTAAATTTCTGGCTTAAAAAAGACCTCCTAATAAATACTAAAGTTGTAGAAAAATGGAAACTCTACAGGGATTACATTCACATGCTGTACTTCTTGATCCCTGGTACTTTCCTTTTGGGAACAAATAATTGGATGATTAAGTGTGATCTTAAGTAATGACCTTCTGAATAACTCCAAAAAACATGCACCTGGGAGATTTAAGTGGTATACTAAGTATCTCTAAGAGCAAGCTGAAAGTGGTAATTACACTGAAAGCCACTGTAATTGTTTGGGGATCAATTGTCAAACACTGGCAAACTTGAAAAAAGTTAATGAAAGCTCAGTACACAGACTCATGTGACTTCAGTGATTTTCAGATAATTAAGGAGCAGGTTAGAAGGTAGTGTGAAGAAAATAGAAAGCTATTTAGTTTGCTTTTGTAGAGTGCCATTTGAAGGGATGAAGGATATAAATATTTCTGTTAGAACAGAGTCCACTTTAAAAAAATCCATTCTTTGCCTCAGATGTAATATTTAGCTGTTAAGAAGTGACATTTTTTAATTTAAATAGTGATGAACTGCTCCTTATGCCCACTCTCCTTCCTGTCATGGACACAGGAAACCCCTCAGAGCTGCTCTGCCACTGGAAAAAGTATCTTGAAAGTTGAGGGACAAGACATCTCTGGATTTCTCCATTAAGTTTCCATTATGAATCTGTTTGAGCAGAATGGGAAAAAGGTTTCTGTGCTGCACAGAATGGAAGTCCTTGGTGTGAACATCAGTTATAGTAGTTGGCAGGGTGTCAGATGTACAGTAGGTTACGTTCACATCTTCACAGTGTTTGGCCTTTGCCTGTGGTGCTGGATCTCTTTAGGATGGAATTACTTTCCCTCACAGCAGCCAATATGTGGTGTGCTTTGCATGTGGGGCTAAGACAGTCTTGATATCACACCAATAGGTGTGTCTGTTACTGAGCCATGCTTGCACAGCACCAAGGATTTTTGGTTTTACCCATTCTGACCCCTTTGGGGGAAAGAAGGGAGGGATGTCTTTCATGGTCATGGCACTTGTTATCCCTGGTGATCATTATGCATGCTGAGGCCCTGCTGGTGGGAAGTAGTGAATAAATTTTTCATTTCTCTTTGCTGGTGCATACCGCCTTTAACTCATCTATTTAAGTCCCTTCATGTTTATACGCAAGTCTTGTCTTCTATTTTCTGTCTGCCCTGCAGGAGAGAGGAATGAGCAAGTGGCAGGCTAAGTGTTCGGCTGCAGGCCATGCTCAGCCCATCACACCCTCCCCTCTCTGCTCCTTCGAAATACAGATCCCAGGAAAGGTTTTTGGGGCTTGTCCTTAATAGTAGGATTTATGCATCAGAAAGAAGAATATAGCTTGTCAGTATAGTGTCTTTGCTACCTACCTCTAGACAGGCTGATAAATGGTGGAGTTTATGCATCATTTTAGACCTTTCCATCACCCTTACCCCATGTAAGAGGGAATTTTTCTTAGATCCTGGGCAATGGCAAGAACGTCACAGAAGGAGCTTTGAGTGTTTCCCATTCCCTACAAAAAGGTCATTTTCTCAAAAGGGGTCATTTCCTATGGATGCAGACATGGATGACTGTCTGTAAGAAACATTTGCACAATTAACTCTGGAAAAATCATCTAAGATTAATAGTAATGTTCTAGGGAAAAACAAATGAGCTGTGTAGGTACATATATATATATACACATACATCTGACAACCAAACCAACACTGCTTTTACACCAACAAAGTGTAAACACACAGCTTTGTTTGAACAGCAGGATTCTCTATTTTATTTTTTGTCCCCTCAGGGACCTCATCTTACCAGTCTGTCTAACGGCCTCACCCCTCCTGTCAACTGACATCATAAAAGAGCTCTCTAACATGAAAAGCAGCTGCTTATCTAAACAAGCAATGTCCAATATCTCTAGAACAATCTGATGTCTCTATTGTAAAATGTTTTCTTTCAGCAGAAGAATGCACCTGCTGCCTAGTTAGGAGGCTGATCTCTTTTGAAGAGCATTTGCCATACGTTTGAAGTGCCAAATGAGAGATTGGCATTTGTATGCAGTAGACACAGTTAGTCTCCCTCCTGCTCCATTTTTCTGTCTCTTCTCTCAGCAGCATGCCTTCATCCCCATCCTGGCTTTTATCTCCTTCCCTTGCTCTTCAGTATGGGTCCTTTTCTTTCTCTCTTCTGAACAAAGACATCTGGTGTCATGTCCACATTCATAATGTTGTACTTATTGGTCCATTCTCTTCTTACTGCTTAACTGGTGGTGTATGTCAGGTTCCTCCGGCAGCTGATTCTATTTCTTTATATTAATTTCAGAGAAATGTATCCAGCACCAGTATCTGACAAGCTGTTTGTTTCAGTTTGATTTTGGAAACCTTCTGATTAATATGCTGTTAATACAATAAAAACATCTGAGTATCCATTAAAAGGTGCTGAAATTATGCTATAAAATACTCAAGCCAGTGTTGCAGAATTATCACACACCTGAAAACACTATTCAGACTGCATGACATTCTGGTCATATTGGAATAAGTACTTAACAGGTAGAACTCCTACTGAAATTAATGGGACACGTTTGAAACACTTGGGCACCCTAAATAAGGCAAGAACACTTCATTCAGAAATAACTCTCTCTCGAAATTTATGTTCAAGTTACTTGAAAATATAAGCTTTCACATAGGTATTATTGAAGCTGACATTTTCTGTGCCATGAAAGCACAGAGGTCTGACACAACGTTATTTCCACGTCTAATACAGTTTCTAGTTTAGTTTCATTCCTCTATTTTTTTTTTTTAATTTTGGTTTCTTTGCTTCAACAGATGTACTGGAAAAAAAATCGATTACAGAAAATCATTATCAACTAAATGTTCATAAACACATTGTGAAACTTTACTCCAAGTCATGAAGCATTGTAACAAGATTAATTTTGCTGCAGCTGTGCTGCCACAGCAAGGATCTAAACAGACCTGAGCAATTCTGAGTCACTTCTGCACTTTTTGCTGATGTTCTGGAATTCAATCCACTGCAGAACATAAATAAACCTAATTTTTGACCCATCATGAAATATGACCTCCTTCTGCCCTCTTCATCCTTCTCAGTTATACTTTTCCTACACAATTTTTTTCACATTTTTGAGTGCCCACAGAAGATGTAGTAAAATTCTAGTAGTGAGCTAGGTTTTTAAAGGTCTCTATTTGCAATTAAATAAATTCTCCAGACAGACAATTCAGGTCTTAAATTTTACAATTTGGTAAATGGTTTCTATGGTGATGAACTCCTAGCATTTGAAGAAGGATGGATTCATCTGATGGTTGGGAATGACAAGCAGATTTTGGGTCCATTGTATTGGCCTTTGAGAAGAATCTACATCTATGCTACAAGTGTTCAAGTTCAGTTTTATAACCAAGACTGAATTTTTGTCTGCTATAAGCTTCTGTGCTCTCTGCACTCAATTATGGCTATAAAACAAAAGACAATATATTCTGTCAACAGAATGAAATAATGCTGCTAGGTAATAGAGTTTGAAATGTTTACAAACCTATAAATGAAAACTGCTCCATTAATATGAATGAATATAATAAAATTCGTTCATGATAATTACTACATGCATAATATTGCACAACAGAGCTATTTTTAGCACATTAGTTACAGGTTTTATAGACTTGGAAAGGCAATGATTGTTCATAATATTATCTTCTGTTATACAAAAGAATGTTCTTTCACATCCTTTCATTAAGAGTTAAAGGCCTTATTCTGTAGTGGACCAAGTCTGATTTTTTTAAACATAGAAAGGGAATTACATGTTGTAAATCATAAGCATATTTGGAGTACTGATCCAAAGAAGTCCAGCAAGAAAAGCTACCAGTACCTCTTTTTCTCAGTACTGCAACCTGGTGGTCCAATGTGTCTTTTCACAAAGTAGGTATAGCTAAAGTCTACTGACAAATTAATTATCTCAATACACAGGCATTGAGATAATTGAGTCACTGAATGTGCAGGAGTGATGATGTTTGCTTTGGTTATTTCGCCTCCCAAATGAAAGAGGCAGAAAAGTTTCCACTGGTTTTCAGGTGCCCTAGTAATTACACATCTGCCCTTTCATGCTTCAACTTTAGCTCATTACTAAGAAAGAACTTGCAGAGTCATCTAGAATATCGACAGGGAATGTGCAGGAAAAATTCTCCTAATACCTGTGAAAAGAGAGAGAAACCAGAATAGTAAAAACAATTATTAAGGTTTTGCGTAAAAGATTGGAGAAAATTTTGCAATTCAGCAAGCTGCAGGCTATTTGGGAAGTCCTAAATGATGTGGGTGTCAACCACACAGCATGTGAGTTTGTGTGGATGAAGCAGTGCACCCCTCAATAAGGCATTACTAATGGAAGACAAACTTGGTTCCTGTGGCTGTTCCAGAAGAAAAAAAATCTTATTATGAATAACAAGTTCATTTTTAAATGCTGACAGATAGAAGAAAGACATAACTGATCAGAGATTTTGTTTATAATACTAAAAATATATAGGTTATTTCAACCTATATTAGTAATTCTCATACTAAGGAAAATCTGGCATACAAAGCTTCATTTAAACTACCTTTGAAACTTCAGCCTTTAGAGATAAATTAACTGTTGACAAGAGTCTGTGATGGGCTGGAAAAATTTCATAATCAGAAATAGAATTATATAGCAGGTGTAGGATACAGCTGTTGTAAGTGTAGGAGGACAGCAGCTAAATTCAGCCCAATAACAATTTCCTGTGATCTTTCTTTCTCATCTGTTGAATAGCCTTCTCCAAAAACCTCACAGGTCTTCCTTTCCTTTGGTTTGGATCAGAGACTCTAAGACACAAAGTAAAACACTCAGTTGCCTTTGAATTTCCATGAAAACATTACCTGTATGCTGGGATCTCCTGAAGGAATTACCTTGTTGTTTGATAGATTTTTCACACTCTTGGAGAAAAATCTTAGACTACATCCCAGAGATTCAAGTACATCTTCATAATTTTTTTAAGGTTAATATAGACTATTTTATTTGATTAGTGTAACTTCCATCCTGTAGAACCAAATCTCAAAATGTTTCAGGCCTCTACTCTATATATCTACAATATACATTCTAGAATCATAGAATCATAAAATGTTTTGGGTTGTAAGGGACCTTAAATATCATCTTGTTCCAGCCCTCTTGCCATGGCCAGGAACACCTTCCATCAGACACGGTTGCTCAAAAGTGCCCATCGAACCCAGTCTTTAGAATCACATCCATCCTTTGAAGTTTCTGTCGACTCGAGATTTTCAGCATGTCTCAAGATTTTCTTTTTTTAGCAATTAACTGTACCGATGTCTCAAATTTCTTATTACAACATCAACCACAAGATTATCTTATTTCTTGTACTGGCCATTAAGTCTAATTCACTTCCTCATAAATCTTCCTGTAGACTGGGACTTAGTCGCATTGACTGACTGATTATACCAACTCTGAGGTTCACTAGGAGTGCTGTAAAATAAGTTTGTGGTTTCTGTTTGTGTAATATTTTTTCAAGGTTGTAATGTAAAACTGTTGGCAACACTTTGAGCTTTTCTTTGAAGAGAAACCACCTTAACTATATAGAACTGTTCCATAATTGTATATTTCAGTTGAGGTCACTTGTGAAGCAGACTCTTTTCTCATGTTTCTTATTTCCTTTCTTCCATATCCCATGATGATGTTCACCCTTTTAGTTACATTATTTCATTCTTCATTTTGTTATATATTTTGATCCTTAATTCCCTCTCAGTGTCACTGCAGTCCAGAATGGAGCTTTTACAATTACAGCCTACATTTTTATTTTCTGGTGTCTGAAATTGTATCTGTCCACAATAGAGCTTCAGTTATTAAAAGGAATTCACATTTTAGACCAAGAGCTTGTCCCCTCATTGTTTAATATTCTACACATTTTCACATCATTGCAAGTTGTTACCAGCATCCAGAAAGTGTATTATTTTCATTATAAATATTGATGAAGATATTTACTTCACCAAGCCAAGAATTAATCTAAGATGTCACCAGGGGTAATGTTTCTTTGTAGAAGATTATTTCTCATTTACAGTAGCTTTTTTAATCTATGAGCAAGAAAAAAATTGAATAACACACATTTCTGCAATGTGTCAAATTTTCAAACACAAGTTTTCATCCTAGACTTTACCTAAGTGAGCTCTCCAATTTGAGAAAGGGGTGTGATATATGGAGATATTCCTATATAACATGTGGGAAGATGAAAAATAAAAATCATGAGCCTTTACTGTGAAAAGAAAACCTTCTTCAGGAACAGTCTTTACTCTGAGTAGAGAAATCAGCAACCTTATCCTAGTCAGTCTTTTCTCTACAAGATTACTTCAGAGTGTCTCCATGGCCCAAAACTAGTCCTGAATACTCCCACTCCATTACAAATAGCTGGATGAAGCTGTACTTCAAAGTCAGGGTGGGAACACAGAGATTAATTTTGCCTTTTTTACAATAAGATAAATGATTTTTCAGGAAAAAGTTCTGGTGTTAAAGATAGAATTATTGTGAATGGTTTTAAAATCACAGGTTCTTAAATTAAATGATGAATAATGATTTATTTTTACTAATTATGGGATCAAAGGTTGTAACTATAGGAATTTTAGTTTTCATTATATCAGTCCACATTTTTTCCCCTTGTTTACACTTCACTTAAAAATACTAACCCATACACTTACCCAAATATTAAAAGCTTCTACAAAAAAATCTATGAACTGAAAGAAATCACCTGGGAAAAGTGATAGAGTGAATTACTTATTTCTTTCTGGTATAGCATATCACCTGCCTGTACAACGATGAATTGACTAAGTTAAGAAAGGAACATATACATAGGTCAGAAGAGTTCTTTGTCACATTGTAAATGCATATCCTCTTGTCTTGCTTTTCAATGGAAACATTAAACCTGTCATTTCACATAAAATATGGTGACACTGGGTTATCTAGCTTTTGAGATATTTCATCAGCAAGAAAGGTTTTTTGGGACAGAGGGGCAGAATAACCAATTAAATTCATTCACATTTACTACTTGCTTTGTTGCACACATAAATCACTGATTCAAAGGGAAAATTAAATTCAGGCCAACTTTTTCTCTCAGCTTTGAAAACACAATCCTCATCCTAACACCTTTCAAAAGGCAATGAAAAAGTGAAGTTTAACCCTCTTTTCTCTGTGTCAGTCTTAATTCTTTCAAAAAATATGTATGTCCTAATATTTAAAACCAAGAAAGTATATGTGTTACACATACTTTTGTACTTAAAAAGAATTGAGGGTTTTCCTTTATGTAAGTGTAACCTCAATTTTTTGTAGTGTTTTTATTAGGACATGGTAGCAACAAAGAAGAAAATTGTAAACATTTATCACTAAACATTGCACTTATTGATTTTCCCATCTAGAGTACTTTGGGTACACAGATATACGTTAGCACCAATGAAAAATGAAAGGTTACAACCCTTCACTGACTCTGGATCATCCCCCATGAGAGAGAAAACGTTAGTTATAAAAGTGCCCAAGTTGGGCATTATCCATTTATTGTCTTTTAAATGCATTCTTTGAACCTTAAATAATGCTGAGGGACAATTTCATCTCCTGGTGTAGTCCCAGTGAAGTGAGTGGAATTGCACCAACAATTCAATTTGTCTCTGTGCGCTTGTGCATTTCTGCTTCTACTTGCTGTAGTTTATTGTTAGGCTTCCTTCAGTAACTGTGAAGTATGCTGTCATCATAATCCAAATCATAGAGTATATCATCAAAAAACATCTCAAAGGCTGTATAAATAAGAATTCACCTGTCTTCTCCAGCCATGAGCCATCTTCTCAAGGCTATGTCTGTTTTTTCCCACTGAAAGGGGAAGTTGGAAAGTTCCCAGCCATGCTGTCTGCATTTTAATGAGAAATTTCTGTAAAGACTGGGCAAAATTCTGACCAGGTTTTCCCTAATGGAGGAAAGGAAGGGTCAGAAATCACAAGGTTAGGGAAGAAAGAGACAGGATTGTAATTTTATTTGTAGGATTACAGAAACAGGGGGGATTTTTTAAAGACTATTTTTCATGAATTTTAATGCTCTAAGAGGCATGTCACCACAGTGCAAGAATTCCCTAGTCCTCACTCATATGAAGTGTTGCTTCACACTTTCTCTAGTACATACAATAAACAGAGTGTTCCCCTGCAAAATTTGCACATGGTGGGCAAGGAGAAACACTTTGCATACTCCCAGAAAGCACTTGAGTGAAAGCCAGCTTATCTCTCTGCTGCCTTTGAGTGTATGATACATCTATATGTTTATGAATGCAGAAACTCAGACACCACTGTGGGGGAAAGTTTTAGAAGACAGACTAAACAGGACAGCTTAAAGTTTTAAACTTTATTAGTTCAATCGTCTGCACACTATCGGCAAATTATTTGTTCTTGCCTATTTGTAATCTTCTCCAGTATATTTAAGGTGTTGTTGATCTTAACACTTTTATGTACTAAATTATATGTGAATTTGGAGATCTGATACCATGTAGTTGGAATTGATGGCCATAGTGGTTCTTGTTTACTTATTTAGTTTCCTCACTTAGGTCTGATACTTTTATGCATCTAGCTATGGCTTTGATAATGCTTATCCCCTTTTCATCTCTCTTCCCAGCCACCTCTTGTGTGTTCAGCAGGATGCCTGCCTATTTGTAGTGCCATGCACTTGTCTGTTACTGTGGCAACTTCTTGTTCCTTGAACCTTTTCTTTCTTCATCTGTTCTAACCTTTATTTTCTCTTTTGGTGTTCACATTGCTCTGGTATGAGTTTATAGAATATTCACAGTGTTACAAAACACATACACAGTTTTTAGTTACACTATATTAGTGTATATTACATGCTTGTGTTCAAGTCAAGTTAGTATTAATTATATCCTAATTTGTGGACTTTTATAAGTGTCATGCCTTTGTTTTGGCTGCATCTCAGTGACAGTAGGTTACCTCATGCCTGCTGTGGGATGAGTTTATAAACTGGGATAGTTAACATATCATGCTAGTGTGCCGTATATCTATGCCTGAGCTCATTGCTTGTAGAATCTCTATGGTAAAAGAAAAGACTCTAACTTCATATCTATCTTTCTCCAGATTAAAAATGGTATTTACTTATCCCGTCATATATGATTTTTTTCTTTAAAATTAGATTAAAACCACAGCAAATCAAGTCTTGAGTTTTCTGGTGTTTTGCTTGTCAATATTGTTGCCAATGAACTGTCCTCAGAGATCTCTTGATAAATCTCAAGAATTGGTGGAAAAATGGCAACAGAGAGCAGATTCAAAGCTTCTGCATTTTCAGGCTTTTTTTGATATTCCAAGTTAGGAAAATGAAGACAGAAGTCATAAATGTAGGTCAGCAGAGTATACACAATTTGTTTTGATTTGGGTGAATTATGTTTTTCAATGACTACCATTCTTTTATCCATTTATATTTTCCTTTTCTGTATCACCTTTGAAATAGCTCAGGCTTTCAGAGCAGCAGATATGTTTATTTCCTCTCAGCATTTCTTATTGTTCAGAAAGAATAAGCACATGTATTTGGATAAAATATCACTGTCCTTTAAGTTCCATGAGACCAACTTCATTTATCATTAAGCATCTTGGTCACTCCTATTAAATTTAGCTGATCACAGGAAATGTTAAATTTTTTGAATCTTCAGACCTAATTTCTTTCTGTAGTTTACTACAGTTAACTACATTTCATAAATATGTCTCTGTATGTGTGTACTTTTTCTCTTCTTGCTTATATCCATAACAGGAAAAGACACTCAACTTTTTGCCTTAAAGAATCTTTCATCAAAGTTTCATAGGAAATGAATGACATCAGTCACAGGCTTGCCCCTAAATCTTTTCTACTGAAATTTACATTAAGTCAATGGCAAACTTATTTTGAAGGTAATGCACTATGACATAAGGACTTCTTTTCTTAGCTCTTCTATTTAAATAGCTATTTCATTTGTACTTGGCACACAAATTTACACATATACACACCTGTAAAGTTTTAAAAAATAGTTTAGAGACTGAGTAACATAATTTTCTGATGAAGTCTGCAGACTCTGTGTGGAAAGTCAAGAGAGAAAATTTTCATTTATAGCACCTTGCTGTAGACTGAAAACATGTAGGTTGAATAATGCCTTGAAGTTTTAAAGCAAGATAAGATTCCATTGCTGTAAAGTAACATTTGAAGTTATGCAGACAAAATGTTTGCACCAGATTTCTATCTTTCCCTCAGAGTAATGAAGAAGCAGAAAAGGAGGAATTCTCTCGAAAATCTGCATGATTTCATGTGGATTTCTTTGCCTAGCACCTGGCTGATAAAACTGATTGACTGTAGATTTCTGATAGAAAGACAGATGCTTTTTCTAGTATGCATAGATATAATGCACATTGCCACTAATTTATTATTTATCTTCAGTTTTTAATAAAAAGACTATAATTTTAACAAAAATCTTACAGCAAAAGATCTACTTTAATATCAGTTTTCACTTAAATTTCTTCTTAGAAGTTCCAATTACTAAATGGAATTTCTAAAAATAGATTAGCAAAATAGCTGGAGTGGAGGGGCACAGCGGGGAAGAAATCATCTTGTCTAGAGGAAACAGAAACAATACTCTCATGGACAAAAAGACAGAGGTGATAAGTCTTAGGAGCTGGAACCAGATACAGACATAATGTTAAAAATTAAAATTATTAGAGAAAGTACATGACATTCATCTCAGTGAATTATAGTCATCCCTTTGATTTCAAAGAAATTTTTGTGATTATCTAGTTAGAACTGAACAGAACTGAATAATAAAGTTAGTTAAAATGTACAGACAAACCTATATTTATGCACAGAGTGTGCACAATCCGGTATTTTGCCAGTATAGTTGCTGCTTCATTTGCATTTGCAGTTTGAGAGCACATGATTTGGCAATTGAAATGTTACCCAATGTAAAAAAAGGTTAGAGTGATCAATGGAAAATGGAATCCTTGGCAATTGTCAGCTGCAAAAAAAATGTGAAAGATAATGTATGTAATATTTCTCTTGCAAAAAATAACTGCAGCAAGCAAAATTATTCACAATCATTGCTGAAGCTTATATGGCAATTTCTCAGCACTAAGTTTTGGTCTATGTTCTCTCTGTGGCAGATAAAATTCCCAAATGACAGGACATATCAGTTGGCCTGCAACTGTCAATATAGTTTTAAGAATTTTGCAAAATAATTTTTTCTTTTCCCAGCAAACAAACTGATATTGCTGCTGAAATTGTAGAAAATGTTAATCTTAGAAATAAAACAGGCATCATCATTAACTTTTATCTTTCTTCTGAAAAACATTGTGCAGGACCATTAAGGAACTTCACCCTCTGTAAAAAAAAAATAAAGCTTTTCTAATATTTCTTATTGCCTAATTTTAGAGGACTCTACAGACTTTTAGTGTTTTGTATCTCTGTATCTCGAGAACAAAATAAAAAGCAAAATCAACAATTCAAAGAACTTATCCTCTGGGTTTCCTAGTGGGTCTTATCACTCATGTTTGTCTTCCAAATTGTAAAGCCTGTAGGGAATAGATTATTTTGATATCTGCATGTTGTGGAAGGTCAAGCATACAGTCAGTCCTGAGTAAATTAGTAAACTGTGGTCAGTCAAAATCATAAAAGTCATACATAAAAACTTTATATATATATATAAAATCAAGCTATATTTGTGTCTAGGAGTTCAAAACCCATGTTCTCTGTCCCATGAGAGTTTGACTCTAAAATAACATTTTATGTTCTGAAGGCACTTCTTTTCTTTTTTTTTTTAAATGGAAGATGCTAACGATAAATCAGTATTAATCCTCTTGATCTGTTTTTGATAGCACTAAGCTTGACAATCCTAGCTGTTTTTCATGAGGGTTGTACAGTTTTAAGGTTTATTTTCAAGGACACTTAGAACAACATCCCTTTATCCTAAAATTCTCTTTACAACATTTAACAACAGCAGCAGAAGTCCTGTAAGAAGAGACATTTCCTTTGTTATTTCTGAATATAGTATATTTAAATTTGTAGGCAAAAGCTTTAAACGTCCTGCAGTTTCCTTAGAGAATAAAATGTCCTTGGAGACTTTTTTAATACATGAGCCTGTGATATATTACTGCAAAATGTAAAAAAGACAAGTGGAATAGAAAACCGATAATGTTAAAGCATGATCATCCAACATCTACTGTTATGTGTTCATTCCTCAGACAGCAGATGTCTCCTGATATTCTACAGGCACTGTAAGATTGGACTATTAGGTCACTGAAGTGCTTTACTACTGAGGCAGTATCAAAAAACCATTGTAAGTCTTTGTTTTCTCTTCATGACTGAATCATAATCCAGTTACTTGGTTCAGAGTGTTTCCATGTAGGTGAAGAGAACTTCCCATTGCATTTTCTGTGAAAATCCTCAACCAGAATATTTCTCCTTTACTCTAGTTGTCAAAAAACTCAGGAAAGTGGCCTTCATTAATATTTTACAGGATAATGCCTGTAAACAAGTCAACAAACGTGTCTTCTGTGGTCCCTTTGACTATGTTTTTCACATTCAAGCAGGCATAAATGCTTCTAAAACTACAGTTTTAAAATTCCAGATTTTTGACAGAAAATATTTTTCAGATTTTACTGCCCAAATAATTTGAAAATGGTGTGTTTCCTCAAAAGACAGACGGTAGAGGATATCCTCATATTTCTATTATACAACCTCTCAATTTCAACCCATGGAATGGAATCGACTTTTCTGGAAAACCCTGGCTTCAGGGACTCTAAGCAATGGCTGTCTTTCCCATTGGAATCTCTCCTCTTCCCTGTCTTCTAGAGGGTACAGACAAGGAAAATAACTAGACTTGACTGAATAGATGAAGAGCATAAGTCGGGTGGGAATGAAGAATATCACACAGTCCCCACGAGAGAAGAGATAATCCTTGTCCAGGCAGCAAACACGAGGGACGTGAGTAGATTTCATATAGAAAAGGGTAGGCAGGTCAGGTGCAGCTGTCTAAAAGTGTCTTTGGGCTTAAGCAATGCTAATGAAGGCTCAGAGCCCTCATTGTCCATCTGCTCTCTCATTGGGGCTACTACTGAATCTCTGCTGGCTAAAGCTTGGCTTGCAGTGAGTTGTGAAGCTCCTCATCTAGTTTATGCAGCCTGTGCCAGTGCTAAATGTTGAGTAGATTTGTGGGGTGCAGCTGTCTGCAGCTGGACTAATAATTTCTGAATATCAAAGGGCTCTGCTGGGATTTTTTGTAATACAGAAATGTTGGTCTGGAGAATAAGGTGAATTTAATGGTTATGTATTTCTTTGTTGAAAAATAGCTTATTTTTATTTTAATTAGACTGTCAGAATAAATAGTCATTAAGATCACACCCTGGAATTCAGTGCATTTGGGGGCCTTCAGTCCTTAAATCTATTTTCAGCACAAGAAGCGTCACCAATGTTAGAGATACAGAGCTTGGAGTGCTGTAAACCTTTTGCAATAGCTGGAAGAGGGCATGGCCAAGATCCTGCAGTTATTTGATGTGGAAAAGAACTCTCTTGCTTCCCAGGAGAAGGGCATTCCTTACAGTTTAGTAACTTGGCGGGTATAGCAGTCCAGTATTTTTTTATTGCTGAGATGATTCTGTGTAAATAGTTTTATATCTTTTGTTATTACTATTATTTATTTTCATTTTCTTATGACATTGCTCTTTCCAGGTAATTGTTATCTCACCTTGTATTCTTTGCCTTTTGTGACATCCATTGGAGAAGAGAGGGGAGTGGTGTGTGGTCTTTTTAGTGGCAGTACTAATTTGGAGAATAACATTTCTAAATCACAAGAAGAGGTTTAAGACAAATTACTCTGGATATTGCAGTTGCTGGAGTCTCCAAGTTATGCCACTATGCAAGTTCCTATTCTGCTGTAAGCAGCAAAAGCTTTGGCCTACATGAAAATCAGAACATAGCAAAAATCAGACTTTGAGAAAGAAAAAAAAGATGAAGCAGTTCTATTCAAAATTTTTTAGAAATGGTACAAAGAACAGCGTCAGTTCAGCAGTGGGGCAGACTGTTTGGGGTCACATGCAATCTTGGCAGAATAAAATTGACATTGATCTGGAGGACATTTATGAATTTGCTACCCTGCTCGACCCTGACATTTTTTCCTGTTGTATGGAATTATTCACCACTACTGGCTTTATGGAGTCACTGTGCTGCAGTTAAGCATCATTGGCAGGGCTTGTCAGCCAAAAGTTCATGTTCTTTACTGAAGTAAAAATGTGAGTCATCAGAATAAAACAGAGAAACAAAAATTCCTCACATGGATGATATCCTAAGTTCCTGTTGCGTCAGAAACTGGGTAAGTTTAGTGTCTCTAGCCATTTTTGGAGTGTTTGGAATGCCTGCTTATGTGCACTTGGTGAGAGGTGGGGCAGGCCAGGTTGTTCTGGCTGAGGCAGTGCCCTGCCCCACCCCAGACAGCTGGTGTTATACCCACCATTCATTTGCAATAAATGGGAAACACAGGATGTGTAACCTGAAGCCTGAGCTTCAGTCTGTTCCTAGAAAAATCTTGTCATGCCATATTAGATAAAGAACCTTTGGGATTTTTTAAAATTTCACTGGGGGAATGACCTGAGTTAGAACTAATTTTCCTGTCATGCTATTTGATCTGGATCAGGTATCCAATCTCTTCAGTACCCTAATTACATGAACAATTTTGCTGGTGCACAGAAATGCACAGTGAGAGGATGAGAAAAAGCATCCAAGGGGATAAATGAGGCAACTTCTATGACGGCAGCCCCAGTCTGTCACCCTGGATGTGACACGACCCCTGGAATGGTGTCACATTGAGAACTGTTTGTGTTTGTGACACCGTGGCTTGAGAGGAAAGAGACTTCAAAAATTCTGCACCAAATTTTGTGTCTTGACAGGAAAACATTTCTGACTTGGGTCTCATTAACTTAGAGAAAACTGAAAAATTGTTTCATGTACTTTATTTTTATTAAATACCCATTTTGTTTCCTCTACTCTTTCTTTTCCATTCTTTACACTGCTTTGCTTTAAACACCATTTTACTGTTTTTTCCTTTCTGTATTCTTTTTAAATTTTCTATTATTTTCTTCTTTTCATGTTTCTGATCAAGAGCGAGGCTTGTAGGTGATAGCAAGTGCATTCCAGTTTCAGTAACTTCTTGGGAAATGATTTAGCTCTGGTGAAAAATTGCTAGAAGACAAGTTTAAACATAGAGTAACTCAAACCATCATTATCCTGTAGAGTGAAGTAAAGTTACTGGACACGAAGCACATGTGCTCTCTCTAAGGATTATGGCAGGCCATATATAGGAAAAACACTTGATTTTTTTTTCTTGCAGCATAACTGGTTGAATTCTGCTGTTGCATTCTGTAGCATAGAAGCAATGCCAAACTTGAAAGCATAAGGACATAAGGGCTCTGTAACAGTAGATTGTGTCACTGTCCAATTAAGAAAAGAAAAATAAAATTCCTGAAATAGCTTTCAATTAACATTTACTGCATCCCATAGTATATCTAGTTTCTTAAAGGGCCATTAATTGTTAATATACTGCAATTAGCCCTTAAGTATGTGATTAATATTCTGTTAGATGCTTATTTAATGTTATTTCACATTCATTACCAATTAATAGATATTTAATTGAAGGCTGCTTCCTCCTTAGGAGAATGTCTGATCTCTTTTTGCCCTTTCCATGATTATTTTCTGCTATTTGTTTTTCTTCAGACCATTGCCTTTAAGGCTGTAGAATTATTATTCTTCTTGTGGTTCACTTGGCTAAGCAGAAAAAAACACAGTTTTCTATTCTGTAGTACCTATTCGTATAAGTGTTCTGGGATTACGGATGCATCAAATCACACCAAAATTCATTCAGCAAAATATATCTTGACTCCCAATATAAAAGGTTTGATGAAAGAAAGCAAAAATGTCATAGTAGTTGTTTTCCTGCATTGTCCCCTTTTGCTCCTTTTTTTTTTCACCTTTTTTTCTCTCTAGTGTCACCAGCTGCAATAGATGTGAGTTAGGCAAATGAGGCAGGGAAAACACAGCAGCAAATAAATATGGTAATATGATTACCTTATGGAGGAAACTTTTAAATTGCTTTCCAAGATGAACCTATTTCAGCTGTGTGGTACACAAAGTTGATGCAGACGGGAGAAATTGTGTTAGTTACCAATCATACCACCCTCATGAGGTCGGCACCCCATTGGTTGGCATTTGCATTCACAATTGTCCTCTTTCAGTTTAAAATCAGATAGCATAAAAGGAAATTGTCAAGTCAATTCTAGCATGTCCAGCTTGAGATGCATAAAAAGAGTCCAGTATTCAACAGCAGCAATAATCTAAACCTTGAAAATCCAGCCACCTTGAAAGTCTTTCCTGTTGTGTTAGCAAAAATGGCTAATCACTAAGCACAAAATAGTTTTGAAGGACCATTAGCTGCACTCATATTACTAGGTGGTCGATAAACAAGCAAATTCACTGAAATGTGTTCCAACTGCTGAATGAAGTTTGAATATATTCACTTCTCAGATTTATTTCTAAGGTTCAGAATGATGAGTAATATAATTATCTAAGGAATAAAATGATGTAGAAATACTTCCAAATTAAGGATAAAGATTTCATTTTTCAACCAGCTTCTGCTGATGAAAAGAATCCCGAGGTTATGAACTATAAACAGTTAAAATGCACAATGTATGTATTAAAAATGTAATTATATGTATATGTTCTTAAACTTGGTAAAAGCAAAGCTGTTGTTTTCTATCTCTAGTTTTTATGTATATGCCCTTGCACCATGGGAAATGCCTAAGGGAGAGTGAAATGCTCTTTCCACTGGCATTTTAAATTCCTTTATAAAGCACTTTAGTTAATACTTGAAATTTATAACAGTTGAAATTTAAAATTGCAATTCTTAATTAGAACTTTACACCTGCCAGAATGCCCTGCTTTAGGAGAGTACTGTATTAACTCTTTACATTGATTTTTGTGTCCATTTCCTGATTTTTTTCAGATGTTTTAGATTTTTTATGTCTCCAAGCCCTGCTGTTCAATAGAAGAACTCTCAGAAACATTTCTGATTATTTATGAAAAATCATGGGATTCTAGAATGCAAACAACACATCTTTCTTTAAAAAGGTCATGGAATTAGAACCAAAAAAAAGTCAGAATTGGTAACCACTCCAGTTATTTCAATTCCTCACAAGAACTTGGAACAAATAATTCAGCAAACAATTTGCAAGAGGGCAAGGAAATGAGCAAAGCCAAAGCAACAGGAGTACTGAGGGAGCCAACAAGGGAAGATGCCCTCTTTGATTTGTTGCTTTGTAACAGAAAGGATCTCATGAGTGGAGAATGGAGGCCATCTTGTCCAGAGCAACCACAAAGAGATCTCTGTTGACAGGAGGAAAAGTGCCAGCAAAACTTCACACTTGGACAAGAGGAGAGCAGACATCAAACACCAGGAAGGATGCTGTTAGGAATTGTCCACCGCATTATTCATTTAGTGGAATACCCATAAGGACAAGAATCCCCTCATACCTATTTATACCTTTTTTATCGAGAAGCCGATGCTTGGATGAAGGATTAAGGAACTCCAGGAACTTATGTTAAGCTCTTAGAACCTCTTATTTTTCTTTTTCTCTCCTTTCTTTTCTTTTCACCTTTACAATTAATTGTACCAAGAATGAGAACATCAGTTATGAGGCATAGAATAGATCTGAATGATGAAAAAACCTAATGAAAAAAGGTATGGTATAACAACATTTGTTTTATGCTGAATGTAGGGCTTCTAATTATTACTTAATTAAGCATAATAATTTACTGGGGGAAAAAGTAAGAAAAAGTCAAATTGGCTTGTAGAGAAAACCTTTCAAAAGGAGAGGCTAGTCATTTAGTTGAAGATACGGGCCCATTTTTCAGTCAGATTCACCAATCAATTGTTCTTGACACAACTGAATATATTATTAGATAGGTTTATAGGTTGAACTCTGAAGATTTTAAAGGCTGCTCCATGCATCTGACAATGCAGTCTGGCTCTATCAAGCCAAGGCAGGTGAGTAACTCATCCAACTGCTCTGTTGGCATTTTGTGCTATGAATTATTTGAACTTCAGATTAATTTAATCACCAACACTATTAACAGAAGACAACGTAGGTTTGAGGGCCAGTGCAGCCAGAACTACTTTGCCTGTCTGCATAGCCAAATCCAGTTCATTTGCGGAAAAGCTGGTTCTGGAGTATTTTAAAGAGATCACTCTCTTCATACTTCTGATTAGTGACTGCCTCCCAAAGCTTGGCCTAGATACGTTGTTTTAAGCAGTTTTAAAAAATTACTTTTCTCTCTACTAATAGATAATCACAATTGAATTGTTAATTGGGAAACAGAAGGTAGTGGTGTATACATTCTGTTGATTTTTACCTGTCTGCTCTGGGCTAATGGATTGATTAATAAACATTTCATACTGAACTTCCAGTATAAGAAAAGCAATATTATTCAGTGACTGACTTTTACCTTAGGCTTAAGCTCAACTCATTCCCGTGCAGCTTATTTGGAAAGGAGGATATTAACCTTAAAAACCATGAGTAATTATATTTCAGCAATGCATAATGGTATTTATTCAGCTCTCCACTCCCTTAGTAACTTCCTGCACCTTAACTTGGCATCTCCTTTTAAAGCTTGCATCTGACATTTCATTACCTCTGAGTATTCAAAAAATGTCCTAAATGGTAATGATGTCAGATAATTAGACATTTCAGACTAGGACTTCTAAAGGGCTGCATAAGCTTTGACTGATCTCATGTTGTTGCTTTATAGCTTCCTCTGACCCTTCTATTTTTATTGCATGTTTCATGGCCAAATTCAGCACAGGAATAGAACTTGCACTTAGCTGTAGCTGTACTGAATTGAGATTTTAGCATTCTTTAAACTACCATTGTACTGCCTATTATTACATTTTCAGGCTTTTTTCCCCTTGATAAATTAGTGTTTGCTATGGAGCCTTCTAAAATGTGTCCTTCATAACTGAATTCCAACAGAACTAAATTTCCCAGGCAATTATTAAGCAAAGTGGGAGAGAAAAAAAATGCTTTGAAGGCTGCATCAGTCTAGATTCTGAACTTCTTAATTGTAGTCATCTTAAAGCGAGGAAAGAGAAGCCATCGCAGAAAACATTATTAATTTATTTTTTTTTTTTTTAGAAAATGTGGATTTTGTTTTGAAAACATTTAAGGAAATAAAAAAGATTATGTTTGCATGTTTGCATTTTTCCATTTAAGCAAGAAGTACTAGATTTTTGAAAAGGTATTTATGTATAATTAACAAGATCATTCTGCACAAATCCACAAAGCATTTGTTAATGTAATAAAAAGTCTGTTTTCTATGCAATTCTTACTTGTGTGACTTGCTCATGCAGTGAGGATGTCATAGTTATACTGAGAGACAGGAAAAGAAAAAAGAGAGTTATTTCATATTATACACTTCAGCTGAATACTATGCATTCCAGATTCCCATGGTGGATATTTGGCCATTGACCCATTGGAGAGAGTTTAGAGGATGGCCACCAAGATGATTAAAGGGATGGAGCATGTCTCCTGTGAGAAAATGCTGAGAGAATTGGAATTGTTCAGCTTGGAAAAGAGAAGGCTTCAGAGTGACCTAATTGTGCTCTTCCAGTACCTGAAGGGTGCCTACAAAAAAGATGGAGAGACTATTTACAAGAGCATGTAGTGACAGGACTAGGGTAAATGGTTTCAAACTGAAGGACAGTAGGTTTAGATTGGATATTAGGGAGAAATTCTTTACTGTGAGTGTGGTAAGACAGGGGAACAGAGAAGCTGCAGTTGCCCCATTCCTGGAAATGTTTAACGCCAAGCTGGATGGGGCTTTGAGGGACCTGGTCTAGTGAAAGGTGTCCCTCCCCATGATGGGGGGGTTGGAACAAAGTGATCTTTATAGTCACTTCCGACCCAAGCCATTCTATGAATCTGTGATTCTATGATTCCATGATTCTATGACTGTACACCAGCTACTCTGTTATGTTTTCCCCATGCAAGAAAAAACCAAGCTCAAAAGATAAAGAATCTCTTCTATCCCATATTTTTTCCCATAAATGTAGATAATAAATAAATAAATAAATGGGATAGTGTAATACTGCTCATCTAGTTATAATGCCCAGCTCTGTTTTTCCTGGTGGCAGGCCTCTCCCATTTAGATGGGTGGCAGCCACACCCACCTCTCTCCTTGCTCTGTGCTCTTCTGACTGTGGCTTTCTCACTGATGGTTTTATGTCCTTCTAATTTGGCAATCAGTTACCACCACCCAGCAATCCCAAGGGCATATAAGCATCTCTGAATTTCAAAATCAAATCAACTGTTTCTGCTCACCTTCAAAGTCTCACAGAGACAAAATTACAATGGACAATGGCCAGGAGACACTAAACTGCATCAAAACATGCATAAAGACAGAAGTTAAAATCTGTCTAATGCACTACCTTCCCATCCCAAATATATTAATTATATTTTCACAGTATGAGATCTTCAGCAAACAACCCCCAGCAGGACCTTGTTATAAGAGGTCAATAAGAGTAATGCAGGAAAAAGGAACTGTGTGTGTCCTTTTTGAAGTTGAGGGAGTGCCAGGAGTTGAGTACAATTCATATTCTGTTCCACTTCACCTTCTCAGTTCCTATACTTCTGTCTTTCTGCCTAAATAAACTCTTGATTTCATGGCAAGTATAAAATGCAAGGTTAAGGGGAAATGATCATTTGGCCTTCATTTTATTGTAGATTATTCCTAGAATGTTTGCCTTTGTTCTGTTGTTTGCTTTTGGTTAAGAGCTGAGCTCTTGTGGTTCACCCAGAGGTGCCCTGGAGTCTTCTGTCCTTCCAACTTATCACCTGACAGCAATGATTGTATAGTGTAATTAAAAGTCAATGCTAGCTTTTGGGATACATGGTATAATAAAAGAACCATCTGAAATTAGGACTTAAATAATGAAGGGTTCGGGGACATGTAGTCTGGTATTTGTTATGCATTTTAATAGAGGAAGTTTGCAGCTAATTGGAGGCTAACTAAACCCTTTGGACACATTTCAAGTCACGTCAGTCCTTTTTTTCCTCCCCAAGGAATCTGATAGGCCATGCAGCTTAGCACTGTCTTTTTCTATCTTAATTACCACATTGAATTGTGCTAATGTAGGTTTACTTTAGAGGCATGTGTTATGATTATAACCCAGGCAAGAGTTTTCCACAACAGTTTTCAGAATCTAGTTTAAATACCTCTCTCTCTGCAAATAATAGAAGAAAAAATTAAGACTAATTTGCTTCTCTAACTAATGCATTGTAACCCATGCATGTGTCTAGAGAAGGCAGGTCACCTGAATTACTCTGACCCACCCCAGCAACTTGTAAACATGGTTGTCATTATTCTGTATTTGATATTACTAGATCTGATTTTATATAATATTGCACTATTTATTGTGCTACAAGAATGATCCTTGCTGTGAACACATGTTCTTCATAGTGGCACTAAAAAGACACATCCCTTTTAAATATGCTAAGCCTGTGAATCAAAATCTGTATTATTCAATTGTCTAATGAAAAAAACATTATGTCAACCCCATTTATTAGATGCTTGTAGAATTTTTGCAAAGGTTGGTCAGCGAACCTAGAAGGCTGATGTTCATAATTCAGGCTGAAGTCACGGAGAAGCAGAAACATATCAAAAAAAAAAGTGAAAATCAGACGTGTTGCATTTTGTAGATGTCAAGAGAAAATGCTGAATAATGCAAAAATCACAAACATGAATAAATGTCTCATACTTTACCAAGATGTATGCATGCATGGTCAACTTTTTTAAGGAATTGGCAAAATAGTTGAGTTTTAAAAAAGTATTTGATCTTGGTTTTTTTGGAGGTTACCATACAAAAAATTAATCCAAAATATTACAATTACCTCATCTCAAGGTGTGGTGGTTTTTTTTTTGGTTTTTTTTTTGTTTGGTTTTTTTTTTTTTTTTTTTTTTTTGTTTTTTGTTTTTTTTTTTTTTCATGAGTATGGAAGCAAAGTGGTTTGTGTGAATATATACAACCAGAATTCCAAGTCTGGAGATACTTCTCTCTTCTTTAGAACTGAGACTCTTTTGGCCAAGAAATCTACCAGAAGCAAACATACATATCTCAGAAATCTCTGTTTTTCCTGTCCTTCTCTTACCTCCAAAAAACAAATGAAATGTATTTTAACTATGTGTATGTAGCAAAGATTTTAATTCATGGGACTTTCATAGCTATCTAATATAAGGAAAAGGCATGGGAAGAGGGCATTTTTCTACTTCTACTCCCTTGAATTGTCCACTTACTGCTGCAGCAGTCCTCTGACTTCCAACATCATTGTGCTCTATTGTGCCATGCTGAAAGAGTTTGGATAACCCACATCTCTTGGATTACAAGACATATTTGCTGTATTTAGGTTATTTTAATTTTTTTTGCAAGATCAGGAGACAACAAGAAGCCTTAACTGGTTTTCCAAGAGGCTCACACTTCCTTGGCCTTCTAGGTGAAAAGTCTGAGGAGATTCCTGCCCTAGATTTCTGTGTTTCAAACCCTCCAATTTTTATGATAATTTTCCTTGAAGGAGGGCTGTTGTTTCTGTGCAGTAGTCTGTGCTTGGTGCAAAAAAGCTGACGGATACCCTATTCACATTGATGTTTAGGAAATGACAATGTTTAGAAAATGACATCGAATAAAAAGAGGTCTTCTGATTAGTGGATGACAGAGCACATGATCCAGAGCAGGAAACAGCACTGGACTTGAAGAAATGTAGGACAGGAAGATGCTTTGATTGTATAACTAAGAAATTACCTCAGGTCTTCTCTTTCATTGTTGCTGCAACAGGCTGCCTTGCTGTTAAGTCAGCATAATTTTTGAAAAGGGAGCGTAAGCACTTTTTCCTTGTCATCCTTTTCCTGGTTCTTCATTCGCTCTCCCTCTTCTGTCCTCTGTCAAGTCCACAGATAATCTTCCAGTTCTACTGTCAAAACTCTCTCATTTCATGGCCTCACAGCTAAGCAGTGAATATTTTCGATGCAGAAGTACTCCTTCTGTTACTGCTCTTTGAAAATATTTCTTTCAGGAAGAAACTAGTCTGCCCAAGTTTAAAAAAGGAGACAAATTTACTGGGGAATTAATAGCAAAACAAATGTGCTGGTGATGTCTGAAAAATTACTGGCAGCTACTTCTGGCTGAATTCAAGCAACTATAGCTTGTAGTAAAACATGACAGTTTTAGTATTTAGTCTGAGCTCAACCACTTTTCATGCTTAAATCTGATACATTCTACATTTTGGAGAGAACAGTAGCTACCTTCAATAGTTCCATAGAGGAAAAAATGCACTTCATTTCATATAAGAATATAGGTCTTATTTTACTATTCTTTAAATTGAAATTAATTAGAGATTAATTAATGTTTCCTTTAATGAGATCTTTTTATACTTTATTGGATTTCCTTATTGTTACATTTTTCCTGAATGCAATTTGTGTTCTTTGCAACAGATTTTTTTCTGCTATTTAGTTTTTGAATTAATTTACATATTTTTTGACAAGTTAAATCATCCAATACAGATCTGTTCATGTGCGGTATTTTCCATCATTCTTATCCTTTATTATGCTTACTTTAGCCCCTTGTGCTTTTCCTTCATGATTTGATAGCTCTATAATTCTGCAATAATTTATGCTTCCTCCATTTGCATTGCCTTACCTGTTCCATTTTTCCTTTGATTTGACATGCAAAATCTGCCTAGCTTTTTCTTTTTTATTCCATCATCCCATTTTGATTTTAACACTGACTTGTGAGGTATAGATATAAAACCTTTTGTGTTTAGTTCTCCTTTTCATCTCTGACTTCAATAATTAGTTTTTTTTAACCAAGTAATATCAATTTAGTTGTTCTTTTGCAGATTAAACTTAATTCTGGTGGGGGTTTTTTGTTTTGTTTTGTTTTGTTTTTTTTTCCCCTTGATTCAGCTCTGCTCTCTCTGACAACTAGGTAACTTTCTACCACATGGTTCCCATATTTTCTAACATTTCAGTATCTGTTAAACTCTG
Source organism: Passer domesticus (assembly GCF_036417665.1). Lineage (NCBI taxonomy): Eukaryota > Metazoa > Chordata > Aves > Passeriformes > Passeridae > Passer > Passer domesticus. Next base: position 107,538,624 of record NC_087474.1, on the reverse strand, counting down.
CCTCTTGACTGGCAGCTGAAACTTGACTTTAAATCCTGAAATACAACTAAAGGGTCATGAAGACCAAAGATAATGAAAGTGGCAGATATGACACTATATTGTGAATATGCCTAAACTGTGCTTAGAGGTCATCCTGGAAATCCATCTTTACTTAGAGTGCTTTCATCTGATAGTTGTCTTTTCTACTGAAGTCTCAAAGTCCTCTGATATTCATAAGTTTGTTCTCTTAATGGTCATAGAATAAATGAAGGGTGTCTTTCTTCTTTTTCTTTCCCTACTTGTAAAACTCTCTTCCTCTTTAGAAGTAACGTATTTAGTTTGAACTAAGTCCAGGTGGCAAGGAAAGTACTAGCTTGTATCAGTATATATTTTTTAGGTTATTTCACAAAAATGTCTGTTTATAAGTAACAACACCAAATTGTAACTTTTAATTAGAGCAATTTTACAGAGGTCTTATTGAAAGTTGTAAGTCTTTCTGAGAGTCTATGCATGTAACCTTTTGAAAGAGTCACTCCTTGAATAACAAAAGTTTTAAATTATATTCTCCTGCATCGCATCCATGCCCACAGGTGCTTTAGGTACTTATGTTCTCTGTGGTCCGGGTTCACTTGTTTTCATTCACACAATTTGCAGAGCGAAGCGTGATTTAGAGCATCAAATCTCTCTAACTGACATTAAGGAGAATTTTTAAACAACCTTTTCTGTATTTTTTTTCTTCTAACAAGTTATCAAAAGGTTGAAGCCCAGTTTCTGTACCCTAGGAAGTGGGCAAAAAAAAAAATCAGAATGTACCTCACGCTCTTTTCTCTTTGCTGCTCCCTTTGTGAAGCTGCTCTCTGTTCCAGTCACCTTGAACAGAAAAAGCAGAAGAACACTGCTATAGTATCTGATGATCTTTGCCCATTTTCCACCTCCCATTTACTTAATCTCTGAGAGCTGCGTAAACAGTCTTTACCTTCCTCTTTGTTGATACACAGGCTGAATCTTGCTTTTTTTTTTTTCAACTGGGAAATGGAAAAGACAGCCTAATTCTTGGTGATCTTCTAAGCAGTTTTTGAGATATCATTACTGCTAAATTTGATGTTATATTTTCATAACTACTATGCAAAATGCTGGATGCTGTTTTAAAAGCAAATTAATTTGAATGATATTAAGAAGAAGAATATTCAGAGAAATATGTTATTGCTTCCCCCCTTTTTTTTTCAGAGAAGGATCAAAAGATCCAGATATCACAAGTATTCCCTTGCAGAATGTTCTGAGGCACAGTGGTATGTCACTTTGAAATCGGATGTAAGATATAGCAGTGCTTATCAAACCAATACAATTCAATCTCAGGCTCAGAAGAAGAGCTTTATATGAAGACACAACAAGTTTATGGAATTGGTCAGATACAGCCTTATATGCAAAAAGTAAGATCTGTAAAAGATGCAATTCCATGCTTGATCAGAAGCAAGTGACAAGAGAAAGAAAAAGAAAAATCCAAGACAGGCAGAATATGGTATATTTGAGATGAAAAATAATTGGACTGGTTCTACCAGGCAGTTCAGCAGAGTGGCATTTTTCTATGGCATGAACTGAATGGTCAGATTCCTAGATATGAGTAGTGGTCGCAACTTGGAAATACTGTTTTGCAGAAGAGAAAAAACAAACATATAGAGAAAATGGAAGGAGAGCAACAAGAGCATAGGAGGACCAGCTGTTAGAATAAGGCTCAGTGATATAATATGGTTAGAAAAAGTTCTAGAAACAGAAATATGTAACCTCCCCTTTTTAGCCACTACCAGACCTTTCTTCTTCTCCCAGCCTGTTTGTGAAGCACCCTGTGTGCTGAAGCACCCTGTGGCAGTGATACTACGTGGTGTGGTTCTCGGGGTGGTCCTGAGCAGGACCTGAACACCAGTGATCCTTGTGAGTCTCTTCCAACTCAGGATATGCCATGATTCTATGATATTCCTTCTGTTGGTGAGAACAACAGGATATGGATCAAGGATGACGGGCAAAATTACACCAGTCATTCCAACAAGGCAAAGCTCTGAAGGCAGCAGATCTGCAGAAGACTGTCCTTGAGAGCCAAGGTAAATGGCTACAACCTCACTTACACTTCAGCTCAGCTGGCAAACTTTTGGGAGGGCACACAGTTAGCCATGTTCTATGAGTGAGTTGGCAATGTAGCCACTGCAGTGTAGACAACAGGGCAGGGCAAGCAGACTTTACAACTTTGCATAATTTAGTTCAAGGATTATATACAGCCTATATAAAAAAATGTGACAGATGCAGCATTAAACTTTGAGGACTAAGGGTCAGTACAGCGAAATATACTACCATGAATGTTAACCCACACTCTCAGTGTAACAAGTTTTTAATAAGTCATTAGCCAGTGACATTAAATCATATACTAATACTATACTACTTGGGGAAAGTTGTATGATAGTCTGTGCTACAATATTACATTTAGGTGATTGTGTCATTTCTGTAATGCAATGTTTCTCCTCAGCAAGACAACCAGAACTGAGACATAGGTGTATACATGGGGATGACTTCCAAGGCAAAATTCCAAATGAAATTTTAATAAATGATCTTTTAGATTAGCAGTGAGTATTAAGTGAGACTCCTTTTGTCAAGGTCATTCAGTGTGGTGTGGAAGAATGCCTGAAATTTGTAGACAGACAAAATAAACCTGGAGTTTGGTTTTGAAAGCAATCTTTGCTCAATTCTTCAATCATTTGGACACGTACACTCTTATTTTTCTATACATTATTTTAAAAAATAGTGTGTCAGCTGTGTCATTTTGAGGTTAAAAGGTTAAGAAATAATATGCAACGGATGTCCTGAAAAATGACATGGACTACCAATTTGTTAAATAGATATAGAGAGCTGCCAAGTTTAGAAAATTTGGATCTAGACCCCCTGGCAGAATATTCACAAAAGTGAGATAACAAATATAATTTTTTATTCTCTGTAATGCTATCCTGAATATAAATTAGTGAAAATTACTGCAGTATCCTATTTATTAATGACTGACAAAAAAGTCCATTGGATCAAGATAAAAATCTGCTTTCCTTCAGGATTTTTATACTATTAGTAGACTCATCACATCATGCCCATCTACTGCAGGGGCAGAGGAAAGAGGGAAAGAGAGTCTTAGAATTATTTACTAATACTTAATATTTGTAATAATAGAAATATTTCTTCACAGAGGACTTAAGATTGTTGTGCTTGACAGACACTTGTTCAATTATATAGGAAAGGAAATTCATAAAACCCTTGAGTTAACTGGTTAAAATTAAGTTCATAATGTAAAGGAGTATAAAAGAGCATAAAATAGATTTTTTTTTTCCCTTCTTTCAGAAAGACCATTGCCAAATGATGTATGCTTCAATGAACTCAAAGCTGTTAACAGAGAACAAGGGAAAGACAAAGACATTTCTAAATCCATCAGGCAATCACAACAAACAAAAAATCCAATGCAGAGGAGAAATATCTCAAAAAGGGTTCACTTATTTTCCTTTCTGGCTTCATCTCACAGCTACACAACTATGTTGTAAAAGGAGAAACAGCTTCCTACCACTATAGTTAGATTCTGAAAAAGATTTCACTAGCATGAAGCAAAATCAATTTATAAAAGTTTATCATTCAAATGTAATTTTTCCCTTTACTTTCTGTACAAGCAGGAATGTCAGGAAAGGAAGAAAATTTTGCAGTGATTTTTATTTTTCTTAATGAAGTGACACTATTATATTCTTTGAGCCACAGCCTAATTTTTGATTATGTATATCAGTCTCTGGATTCTAACCCTTAGCAAAACTACTGTATTTGATGGCAAACACTAACATAGCCCAAGAATTTTATAGCATTTCAAATTATTATCAACAATAATCAAATAAGGAACAAAGTTTGAATAAGAAATTCTCTATCTAGGTGATAAAAGGATCAAATCCAATTTGATTCATTCTCTCCTATATCCTTCCTCTGGGGGCAAACTGTAGCTGTTGAATAGTATTTTGAATTAATTTTCTTCCTGAAAGCCCAATCATTAAAGTATTTAAATGCTACTGTGTTTTATATTAGAGTAAATAAGGACATAATGATAATTTTAAGCTTTAGAGGGAAATATTTAAGCTTTTGTGACTGCCAGAAGCAGTTGCATTTATGGTCTTGAAACATCACCTCATTTGTTTTTTGCATGTGTGATCAGATCTGCTTGTAAACCTGCCTCTTCAAGAACCTTTAAATCAGAATTTTTTATTCTGACACATCGACACAGAAACATTTATCTATGTATATGTTTATGATAAGCATGGAAAAGTACTACAGGGAATGAAACAAGGAAGAAGTGGCTTGGGGACCAGAAATTTTACTCATTCTTTACTCTGTGTTGTATGATAAGTACCTCAGGGCATGTGATAGCAGTGAAGGCAAGTGCCTAAACACATAACACTTGTTATTTCCTAGACAGTGTGAGCTAGCAGTCCTCCACTGGTGTTGGTCACATGATGTCTTTACATCTGCTCCTAAGCAGAGGGGAGGGAGGGAGGTTACAGACATGTTTTTTTTTTAAATGTCTGAAGAAGACTTTAATATACTGCCCTTTTGAACAGATAGTAAGTTATCACAAAGTATGTTTGAAGTTCATTACTTTTTTATATACTTCTTTTTTTCACCCCTGATATGGGCATATTTTTTCACAGAACACAGACTCTCAGGTGAAATGCTACCAAATAAGGAAAAATGTTCAAGAAATATTGGTATTGTCTCTAAAAACAAGGACATGTTTTACAACTCTCAGGTTACTAAATTTATTGCTTATAATTTACAGAAGTTTGCTTAATTTCCAACTACAAGAAAGTTCAGTGCCTTTTGTTTTTGGTTTTGTTTTTTTTTTTTTTTTTAAATTTAGTTTAAAAATCAAAGTACCTTGAGTGGAGAAGAAATAACCAGCAGAGCATAATTATTATAGACGATGCAAAAATAAGTCTTGTGAAGCAGCCCTAATGAAGCCCATGATGTAGCTCTCAGGGGGAGATCCTACTGTCATTGATTTCTTCAGTTATCTTTGTGGGACGTTGCGTTAATCCATTTGCAAATCCAACTTTTCAGTTGTCAGGCTCCTTTCAAATGTGAGGGTAAACAGCAACAGAAAGGACAGCAAACAGTAATAAAATGTAAGCCAGATTTACTTAGCACAGACCCCCAAAGATAAATAAATACACACTGGCCTTCAAGATCAGAAGGAGCTATTAGCATAGTATTTCACAAAATTGAATGCAATGTTGACTTCTTTCCCAAAACAATCCAAACTTTTCTGATTTACAATGGGGACATACTAGAGTCAGTGCAGAAGTGTGACTGCAACTTATTTTGCATCCTTCAAGCTTTCTTGAGTAAGTGAAGGAGAGGAAGAAAGGCCAGTGGAGGCTCATAGGTTCTGAGCTAGGATCATGTGTTCCACATTAGAAATCTGTTGTGCTCAGAGAGAGGGTCCATAGTGACATCATCATCATTTCTTTGCAGGTGTTTTTGGGAAACTGCTCATGCTGACATTAAAACATTTTTCCCAGTCTGGGAAGAGAGTTTACATTGAATACAGTGAATCAGGCTAGTCTTGAAACTTTTAGATTAGTTTATGCCATTAGAACAAGCCTTAAGTAAGGTATATGTGAAGTTCCATCACTACATCAACTCTTCCTTATTTCTGTTAAATTTATGAATAAAATGCCTAATGGTTTCTGTGTCTTCTGAACCTGCAACCACTCCACTAAAATTTTAACTGCCTCTTCACTGGAAAAACAGGTAGGTTTGTATAAGATAAGACACCTGAACAAAGTAATTTTTCAAAAATATGGTAGAGACTCTTATAGCTTCACCACAGGAAACTAAGCTCTAAGCCTGCTCAGTTGCTAAATGGAAAAGCAAGTTGCAATTATTTCTCAGATTTGTAATGCTCTGTTAAAGCAAGGAAGGTAATAACATATCACTTTTACTTCAGTAAAGATAAGGTCTTTTCAGTCTATGATTTTATTAAGCAGAAAGCAGCAAGCCTACTATGAAGTCTGTCTGTATTGGCTGGAGACCAGGGAGTTCAGTGTTACTAACACAGAGAAAGGTGTCTCAAAGGGTAGGAACTGATGAGATTCTCTGTCCTTCCTGTCTGCTCTAATGTCGTGACACTAGAGCTGCTGGGACCAGGTCTGCAGCTGATCAGTTTAATATTTTCTGACTGCCACTTGCAGTAAACAAGGACAGTGAAATTGCACTGTGCAGATGCAATGATTTTATTTGAAGTCTTTTTTTTCTGCTTATTTTATTTGTGGGATATTTGCGTATCCTTGCACATATAATTTCCATTCCACTGGCATGCGCTGTGCATATATACTGAAATGCATTTAATTTTTCTGCAGATATGGATGTATACCTATGTAAGTGGATTAGGATCTTGAGAATTCAGATGGCATTTGAGTTAATACCAGCAGCAAATCAGCATTCTTGAAGGTTACTGTTTCTTAACGGTTTTTAACAGACTCATTTTTAAGCTGATTCTTTCCCATTTTTTAAAGACTGTGCATACTTAAGAGAGAGAAAGTTTTTCAGCTGAGCTATTTCTGCCCTTCCAGAACACAAGCATAGGAAGAAAGAAAGAGCAACTTGCATTGTCTATAGATCTCATCTCTACATACTGGCTATCTAATAGATGAGATCAAATGTGCTGACTTAGAAAGGAAGGGATAATTATAAGAAAGATAGCTATGTTCTTTTTCTGCACGTAATCTCTAATGGGGCCTGTTTTTTCAGGTAATAAAACCAGACAGAAGTATATGCACTAGATTTCATCCGCACACATCAGAATTCAGGTGCTTAAATGGGCTTTTGCCCCCCCACCCCAGCATCTTTTTGGATGCTCACTGAAGACAAGAGAGGCCACCTGCTGCATGCCACTGCTCAACAGTTCACCCACTGAGACCCCTGAACTCCTCAGGCCAAAACACTTTCACAATGGGCCGTGTGGGTTGATGAGTCTGCTGCTGCTGCAATGCCTCTACATCCCTCTCTAAATGTGTTCGAGCACTTTAAAATCTTTGACTTCAGACCCCATCAGAAGATAACGTCTTTCCACTCTGAGTGATGAAATCACTCCAGACATGGAGTGTGGGTTGTGAGCAGCACTCATAGCTGTCTTCTCACACAATAAACACTTGGATGTGTGCAGTGCTATGTTGGGAGACAAGTAGTTTGCAGGGGTCAAGGCCTCTGGTTTGTTTTCAGAGGCCATTAAGTGGTATTACACATCTCTGAATTTTACTAAGCACAAATACACAGAGACTTGAAATAAAATGGACTGAACTTTAAATTTTGTGTAAAGATGGTAGGCATGGCAGAGATGGGGGAAGGGAAAAACAGTGAAGGGAATGGAAAGGCATGTAAGTATAGGTAGATTTATTGATTTGAGTGTTTAGTTACAAGGTAAACAACATGTGGGTAGTATCTTTTTCATAGGATTTGGTCTTTTTTATTTAATACTCCTCTTCCACATGGATACACTTATATAAGCAGAAATAATACCACTAGGAACTATTGTGAATGGAACAACTAATTATTTTCCAAGGGGCAGGACAGATAATCCAGAAAAGATCAAGAGATTTTGAGACATGTGAAAATGTAGGTCAGTACATGCAGAAAGTGAATTGTCAGCAAGTTCTGGGTAAAATGGACCTCCACTGCAGTTTAGTCTGAAATGAAGTGAGAATGCCGTCAAGGCTCCCCTAACACTGTCAGTAAAATGCTGGTTCAAGAGAATCCCTCACTAGCACAGATAAGTAATACATTATTTACTGTTCCAGGAAACACAGTAGTTTTCTGCTTATTTCAGCCAGCTGAATCTTCTGTGGAGCCCAATGCAACTGGCCTGAGGCAAGGGTAAAAAACATCAGTTGTTCTCAGTCTTTGTAGCTCATACATTCAGGACCCTCTCTTTGGGATATTAGAGGATCCTGAGTAGAGCTCTAGCTGGGTTTTAAATATACTTATAAGCAGAACATATCAAACCTGACCTCTTACAAAAATGAAAACCCATTGAAGTTCGAGATAAAGTCTGAGGAATATTCTTCTTTATCTGGAATGAAATGAGCTTGGCAGCATGTATAGCTCTGACTGGTAATCTACATGTAAATCAACAGCAGCCCCATCATGTGAAAAGCCTTCTGTGTCAGTAACACAATATTATATGAAGAGGACAGTCTTAAGCCAAAAGATGTAGGAGAAAATACATATTGATAAAATTGTATATCTATTTTTTGGCAGTACAAGTGCTCACATGAAAATGGGAGTCTGACTCCAAGAGAATATGGCTCAGAGATCTACAGCCAACACTTTTCATGAGGGTTGCTGACCCCCACCCTCTGTCTTCTCAAGTAATTATTTTAAACAGAATATTGTGATTTAAAATAAATATTCTCACCTCCCACAAGAATATACTCTTCTGTTTCCTTGTGTAAAGGTTGTAGCTATTGAAGAATTCGTTCTTTTTTTGCAGCACATGCTTCACAATTTGTTACTTTACTCTAATTTTGTCTCATTATCAAAACATAGCTTGTTTTGGGCTTTTGGGGGGAATTTGTGTGAATTTCTTTTACATTTTCAAAGACAGATGACAAGTTTTGCTCTTAAGTTTGTGAGCTTGACTGAATAGGACACTATGTTAATTTCTTCCAATACATGTACTGTGTTATCAGAAAAAGTAAAATTCACCTGTTGATAGAGAAAAGCAATTTTTCATTTTTCAGTAGGGAGTTTTTCATGAAGTTATTTTTTGCTTTATATTTCAGCTCTGCAGTTAACAATCCTTTTACTGTGGAATAGCATTGACACATTCTTGTTGCTCTCCACAGGGGATGTTCACAACTGTCTGCTTCAGGCATATAAATTAGGCATCTTTAGTTTCCCTGAATTGCCTTCCTGCTTGTGTTGACCTCATTTTAGAGACAACAAAAAGGAGTTATGGCTTTTACCTTTGGTCCTGTGACTGGAGACTGCATTAATTTTCCTAGGTAAATAGTTTGAATGTCCATTCCTCCCAAGTGAATTAATTACCATCCTTGCTATGAAATGTTGTCCATCCTCAGTGAGGCTACACACTGTTCAGACAGTGATCTGTTACCCACCCGTTTCTTGGGTTTCTTCATGCAGTGGCTACACCACACATCACAGCCATTGCTTTCAGAGTTATATGAGCATCAGGTTTCCCTCTGCTGTGCTTGGACTCCATGCATGTCAGGACAGAGCAGAACAGGAGAGGGCTTTGTGATACAGAAATCTACACCTTGTGCATAAACCTGTGGGATCAAACCCACCTCTTACTCATCTCATAAATGATCAGCAATGGTCCTGATATAACCTAGAACTATTTCACAAACAAGCCCAGTTTACCTATGCATATATTTTAAAAGTCTCGTGGTATGTTTTTTCTTTCTTTCTCCTTTCTTCTTGAAGCAGAAAATGTTTGTTCAGGTCTGCCTATATTCTTTAATGGATCAAAAATTGGAAGGGATCACTCTGACCTCCGAGTGTTTTGGGGAAGCACAAAAAGATTCCTTCCTTTACAAATTGTGACCTACTGTTTCAGCTTGTGCTCAAAACACTTGCTCTTATATAATCTAATTCTCCAAGAACCATTGGGCCTGATTTTTTTTTTCCCCTGATAGGGTCTACACTGGGCTAGCTCAAGAAGAAACATCTGTATTTAGTAACAATAGTAATGATAGGCCACATGCATTGCGCTAGACTGAAACAAAACAAATTCTTCTAATCTTTTCTCACAGAAAAGAGTTACCATTCCCTTATTTATTCTAAGATGTGAAAAATGCAAGTTCTTTATATGTGGGATTTTTTTATGATCTCTAATAAAAGTTCCAAGATAACAATGATTTCTTAGTATATCTGAAAGTGTATTTCACATTCAATTAAATTATTAGAATGGTTTGAAAGTCAGTATCTGTTTAAGCCAAGTGATCTCCTGTACCTCACACTAAGGTAAGTCAAATGTCACTTTCCAAAAGTCACTGGAATTAACTTTCTGTGAAACATGAGAAAATGAGATCAGATTGGAAACCATTGACATCAAGTTATTGATAAACTTCTGTGATTTTTGTTTTCATAATAGGAGAATTACAAATATGCCATTTGTATGCCTGAGGACATCAACCATATAACTCATGTATGAGAAACATCCCCTCTCACAGTTCTATAAACAATACACATCTGAATAGTAATTATTCTAAAAGTATGACTTATGGTTGTGACTGAGAGGTGACCTAATCCCATGGAAAAATAAATTAAATGCAGCCATAATAAATGTCAGGTGATGGGAATTAAACAGAACAGTTTATTTTGAATCCTTGAGGTAATTAGTAGAGAATTCTGGGATACCTGATGTTTATAAAAAATCTTAAATATAAATCTTGGTCTATTGGAAAGCATATTTTTATATTAAATCTTTCAGTTTGTTAAGCACTGAATTGCCTGATGATACTAGGTATTGTAAGAGAAATTTCATGAGGAAAGTACTTCAAAGCAAAACTGATAAAACTAAAATATCTGTTCCCTTATTATGCAGTTGTCACTGGGAGGAAACAACTGAAAGGTAGATTTTCTTTCATAATTTTACATTTAAGACTTTGAGGTTACCAACTGCAGCTTGAGATGGCCAGGGACAGATGTAAGTACTTTATGAGTGAGTTAATTTTAGAATATTTCAGGGAAAATCATATTTCTAATACAGTTCTGTATTTCTAAAGGCAAATCAGAGTTGAAACCTTTCTGTTTTCTATATACATATAAATATCTCAAAAGAAAGGGAGATAGGGATGTCATATTTACATATATGTAGACATAATTGCATATACATTCCTGGTGGTACATATATTTGTACAGAGTTATATATTTAGAGACAAAAAGGGAGGCAAGATTCTGTTCTGCTATTCAAAGTCAACTCAAAGATTTTAATGAAATTTATTACTTTTCATTAAAAGTTGGCTATACTAAATATATTTTTTTTTAAGCTGAGAGGGGGGATTAGAGAACCCTCCTGCCTCCGCAAACCTCTAATTATCTCTATTGTCTTTGTTCAGCAGAGGCAGCATGTCTTCAGGATTCAAGCTGGGTGTAATGTAGATCTATTGATATCTACAGTTTTCCTTAGGGTTGCAAACGTAATTCCTACGTGCCTTTGAAGAAGAATCCAGTAGAGAATGTTATCATCATCACCAGAGAAATGGTACTGTCAACAACTGCCCGTGCGATCAGACACTTATCTTTTGATGTTCAGTTACCTTCTGCTCGTTAACCTTGTCAAGGAGGGGCACAGAGGGGAGCACCAACCAAATGAAACCTGCAGTAATTACTGTAATTCGGAAAGAAATATATTCACTGGAGGCAGGCAGTTCCACCCTCACAATCAACCTTTCTGCAACTCAAGGAAAACACAAACATGGCCTGGCTCAGACAAATTAGGCATGAACAAATGTTGCACATTAAATGAGTTAAAGGACCTTGCTGAAAATTACAAGGGCTGCTTAGGAAAGTAATGTATCCCATTAAGGCAGAAACAGGCTTAAAAGCAAGTGGGCTTTGCAGAGACACTTACATATATATTTACTGTACTTGGTTATCTTACCCAAGGCAATTCTGGCCACAACACTGCAAATATATCCAGATGATAATAGTATGATGTTCTTTGGGATGCATTCAGGGGGAGAAAAAGAGAACATCAGCTGGATGCTGCAAAACTACTGCTTCAAATACCAATACCTGGTTTGTCTGTAGCACTTTCCCTCAATCTCATTTCAAGTGCCTTGCAAAAGGATTGGAAAGATCTTAAACAGTTAGATGACGTAGAAAGCTAAGAAACATTTGAAGTTAACTTTTAAAAAAAACAATCTTCTTCAATCAAACATACAGTTTTAAACATAGAGCCACATTCTCTTTTTGCTGGCATTCACCAAAGTGCAATCCTGTTGCCAAAAGAACTTAAACAACTATAGCCAAAGGAATTGTCAATGCATTACTTAGTTCTCCTTTTGCTCATCAGTATAGTTAAATTATCCTTTCTGAAAGAAACACTCTGTTTTAATATGCATTAGCCTTTACTCCCACTGTAATTATGGGAGGACTAGTGGAAATTATTTTGCTTTAAACTGCAATGACAATGGGTTTGCCCCATTTCTCTTTTTTTCCTCAGCTTTTTTACCAAAGGAATTAATGAAGAACAATGCTATGATAGGTTCAGGCTCTTTTTTGTCTTTATCCTTGGTCCACACTGAAAGAAATACTAAAAGCAGGCTTTCATTAAAATTTGTGCAGCTTCCAGTAGTGTTTGAAGGTGGAGTCAGCAGGCGATAGGGCAGAATGTCATATGAATGTGTAAAATATGCATATTTGTAAATATGTTTTGAATACAAAGGTTAAAGAGAGGACAAGCTGAGTTAAGTCACAAAAGCATTATGAGAGGATGGTGGAAATGCAGATCATAAGGTGCCATGTTCAGCATAAATCATGCGGCATGTAATACATAATAAGGGTTATTCATCAGGAGCTTTGCAGCAGCCTGTAACATCTCTGCAATCAAGACAACAATAAACTCTACAAAGTGGGAGCAATTTCCATCAGAGTGAGAGTGTCCCCTCCCTCATCTTTATTTTTAAATGCATGATGATCACATGCTAATTGTGTAGACCTGTTACTGTGAATGACAAATAACCACTTCCAAAAGGACATTATGGCTAACAGCTCTTTAGGGGTCAATTTTGTTCCCCATCATTAAAATCCCCATTCTGTACAGAATTAGGAAGTATAGTCTTGCCACGGGAGCTTGTTGTCCAAAGAATAAATAAGACATGTTGGATTAAGGGTGAGCAAGTGCTGTCGTGAAAGCAATCTGCCGTGCACAGGCTGAAAAGCTAGTCAGGGAGGCTGCTGCTTGGAGACATGGAAGGATTTGGGAAAGGAGCAGGGGAGTTTTAGAGTGGCCACCCCACACACTGCAAGTGCAATTTTGAGGATTATTCCACCTCTGAATTTACTCCAGGCTTGGAGTTATGTCTACAGAGCTTTTTACTCTGTGCAGAGCTTGCTCTGCTGGTGCTCTGGGACAGCAGAAAGCTGCGTTCTTGTGTTACCTTAATGCTGGGTTCCCTGGGGCAGGCTCAGTGCCCCTGCTAACCATGCCAGCCAGCCAGCAGCTTGAGCAGGATGAGATTGCATCTGCTATGTATCTGAGGAGACTGCCTGTATCTGCTGAGAAAGGAAACACATGTGGCTTTAACCCCAACTTAGGTGGTGACACCCTCTGAGCAGTACCTGGCACGTCAGAGATGTTTTGGAACTTCTCAGCAGTACGCAGGTCCAGTCACTGGTGGGCTATGAATTTGCCAGGCTCCCAGCTTCTGAGGGATATCTGAGTAACAAAATAAAGGAATAAATATACCAGAGAAAATAAATACAAAACAGAAAAGTTCAGTTAAATCAGTTAAATCTGCTGGCCTGAAGTCTCAGATCCCCTCAGATCTGAGACTTCAGGCCAGCAGAAAACAGTTCAAGCAAGCCTCAGACTACTTAGGGTAGCATTTTAGGGAATGTTAAAGCACTTTAGGGGGTACAGTGTCTTGCCAAATTTCCTTTAAAATCAAGGAACTGACTATGAGAGATAGAAATATGAATACATTCTCTAACACATATTTAAAAAGCAAGGTTATTGAAAAATGGTGGAAACAGAATACCTTTCTGTGTCCAAAACAAGACTGAATAGCTAGTCTCACAATTTATGCAGCCAATGAAGGTGCTGAGATCTGCATCAAAGTATTGTTAATTTTTTTATTATCCAATGGCATAGTGATTCAAATTTAAAAGGGGGCTAATGGCCCCCAAGTCCAGATTGTAACTTGCAAAGGCTGAAAATAAGCCACTTTGAAAGGGGAAGAGGATGCAAAATACAACATCAAAAGGAGTCCTCAGCAGGTGGGTGCAGAGTGCTGAGGACACAATGTAGCATGTGGTGGAAATAAAAACAGCCTCAACCGAGAGAGGCTAAAGCAGCAGCAGATATAATGTCATGCAGCTGTGACATGCAGCTTTTTGTGTGGGAGGAGAGATTTTAATGCAGATTTAACTTATTGAGAGCCCCTGAACTAAGTAATCTGATTTAGATACCTGCTCTGTGCTAGATGGAGAGAGTTCCTGACACAGCTGATGGCAAGAGAGCAATACCTGCTTGAGAAATTCATCCCCTCCTATGACACCTGACAAATTATATATTTATGTTTGTTCTCCTTTGTCCTACGCTAGCCTTTGTCATAAAATGCATCCAAAAATATACCAGTTGCCACCTGAATTTCACACAGAAGTCTGTTGGTTTGGATAGTTTTACAGCAGTCTAGGTCCAGATTTTCAGAGTCAAGGTGACTGAATAAGAACATACATTTACATACTTCAAAAGTGTACTAAAAGTACTATATAAGTATTTTAAATGGTTAATTTCCAAATATCATTAATTTAAATTAATGCAATAGCTGTAATATTTTCATGAGACAACGTGCTAGGGTCTTCCCTCAGCAGAGGAAGAACTTTGACTTGCTTGAGCAAGATCAGAGAAAGACACAAGATGATGAGATGGATAGAGTTTCTGCTATGAGGAATTTGGACTGTTCAGCCTGGAAAAGAAACGGCTTTGAGGTGACCTAATTGTGGCCTTCCTGTAGTTGAAGGAAGCCTGCAAGTAAAATCGAGACACGCTCTTTGCAAGGGCATGTAGTGACACAGGACAAGGGGGATAGAATAAAACTGAGAGTACAGGTTTAGACTAGACATTAGGAAGAAATTCCTTATTATGAGGTTGGTGAGTCAATGGTTTCCCAGAGCAGCTGTGGGTGCTCCATTGGTGGGAATATCCAAGGGGCTCTGAAACAACCTACTTTAGTGAAAGGTGTCTTTGTCCATGGAACTAGATGATCTTTAAGGTCCCTTTCAACCCAGACCATTCTACATTTATGTGAATCAATGACTACTATTTTATGTAGTTCTGAAGAAAATTATTAAATTGTAGCAAATTTTAACAAGCCAAGTAGTTATTGATCCACTGTTCTTCTGCCTTTGCCAGAGTAATTAATGTGTATAACAATGTCTTTCTAGGGTTAAATTTTATTTAAAGTTTTTTGTCTCAAGCCTTTTTAAGCAGAAGAATGGGATTCAATCCCACATGTTTTTCTGAAGATTTAAATTGCTGCAGCACAGGTCTAGTGACAACATTGGAATTCATATATGGCAGTGGATTTGTTTCACTATTTAAAATGAAAAGTAGACTTGTCTAATGAAGAAAAAAATACAGTCAAATGTAGACCTTGTCAATCACATAGATTAACTAGGTGGGAACAGTGCCTTCAAAATGCTGTAAGTAATCAAAAAGATGAGATTCTTTTGAACATTTTTGTACTCAGGAAAAGCTGTTTTTCTGACAAGAAAAAATATTTCTTTCAAGATTCTTTCACCTCAGAACAGGAACCAGTACATCTTTTATTCATATTATCTGTAGAGCTTGTCGTTCTTGTATCTGTATCTTAGGAACATTCTCTCATCCACTGAAATAACCAAAAGTGCTAGCTGGTATTTTTCAGCTGACATCAGGTCAATTAAATGTGGACAATAGGAATTGAATATTTATGTAATAATAGGAAACAGACCTGACATGTTAGGGTCACTGATTACTGTACTGATTTCCCTTACGCTTTCATTGCTACTGCAGAATCCTTCATGCACTTACCTGCACAAAGTCTTTCTAAAGCTGGTGAGTACAATTTGTTATCACCTCTGACTTGTTTTAGCTCTAAAATATCTCCCTTGGCATTCAGCTAGGCTTCAGCACTGCCAGGCATCAGTGATTCTCACCTTAATATGCACTCATCTTCACAGTTTCCTCAGTGGTGAAACAGGCATGCACATTTACTCTTCATAATTTTAATTCTCCATGTGAAAGCTGATTGCTATTTGAGATGCTACTTTTTTTCTAGCTCTTGACAACCTGATACCACTGGAAAGGTGTAAATATTGAACAGTAATTATAGGCCACAACTAGAGGAGACCTTTCCAGATAACTTGGGAATATGGAGCATACACTAAGAAAAGGACTAGTGTCTGTTGATCTGATGTAGCACAATATTCAATTCAATAGCTCTCAAGCAGAAGTAATGTAATCCATTAAAAGCAAATATACAACAACTCCAAAAACACAACTTAATTTGTCTTGTCAAAGATTTCCATGACAGAAAGAAAAATGAAAAGCGGATGGTGGAAAGGGAAGTCACTAGATTGTTGGATTAAAATAGATATTTTTGAGAGTGGAAAAAAGGAGCATTGCCATATTAAAGTAGATAATTTCTAGGGTATAAAACTGAAGAAATCCATATTTATGTAAATAAGTAGGCATCCAGAAATTTACGTAAAAACCAGTATTTCATGTGTTTTCTCTGAGACAGAATTTTTTGTTCACAAGGGCAACAAAGTCTCCCTATAAAAGAACAACAAGCTGGTAGCATATGTGATTCCTTATCTTTTCCAAAATGTTAGATTCCAGGATAAAAGCAAACAGAAGATCTTCCATCAAAAGATTTTCTTTTAATTAAAAATTGGATTAGAAAGCAAATTAAACTACAACCCCTAGCTATCCGTAGTAATAATGAAGGAAACTTTCCTTGG
Organism: Passer domesticus; assembly: GCF_036417665.1. Lineage (NCBI taxonomy): Eukaryota > Metazoa > Chordata > Aves > Passeriformes > Passeridae > Passer > Passer domesticus. The sequence continues at coordinate 107,521,890 of NC_087474.1, read as the reverse complement.
GCACGAATGTTTAAAGCTGTGGTAATGACAAAGGAAAGAATATATGCAACACTGCATTTCCTCTCAATCTTGTTTTGAGAACTTCTGTGAGACCACATGCTTTTAAGTGTAACAGGCAGCTTATTTCCTGTAAGGTTTTAGGATCTCACAGATGCTTTCAAGAAGGAAGAAAATAGTTATCTCTGCAAAAAGCAAAGTGTTGTAAGTGACCTTATAAACCATTGAGTTTCTTTGTTGCCAAAGAAATCAATAATGTAACAGTGTGTTTGGATATCAGAGAAGCAGCACTCGTTTCTGTGATCTCTCAATTCTGTAAAATGAGCTGTTGAGACTAAATTCTCTTGCATGAAGAAATTTAATTGGCTCAAAATTTCCATTTTTTTTTTTCCATGGCAATTCCTTGGATGTTTTTAAATTTCACACAACACAGAACTCTAATATATAATTACACTGTAAAAATAAACAAAATTAGAAGACTGATCATCAGCTTTTCTGTTGTCAATGACATTATTACAGAACTAACATTTGAAAATAGGCCTTTTTGATCAGCTGATCAAGGGTCTGACTGATGAGGAATATGCAATAAATATGTGGGAAAAATACTTTATATTGGTTTAATTATGCTTTTATATTAATTGAGTACTGGATTAATTGATTGTCTAAATTACTGGTGCTCTTATGTCTGAAAAACTTTCAAAGGTATTTATACTTTTGTGCAATTTAAGTTCTTTTAAAATCCTTATGCCTGTTAAATAATGGCAACTGTTTGATAACACAAATGCAACATTGGAAAATTTTTGTCCTACTAATGTAAACTTATATACAGAAGTCAAATTGATGCTGCTTGAGAAATATCTAGGAGTTTGGCAGGTGATCTTTACAGTAATGAAGTTGTTATTTACAATTACAGAATAGTATTTAAACAAAAATTCTGCATAAGGATCATAAGGATTTCTTTCTTTCTTTTTTTTTTTTTTTTTCTTTTTTTTTTTAATGTCCTCTAAGTCCCAAAGGGAATTCATAGTGTGCTTTTTCATGGCAATAGTTTACAGTATCATCAGTTTCCACCTGCAGCTATGTCTTATCCAAACAGTCACCAAGATTATTAATACACAGAACAAACAAGGAAAGATACAGCATGAATCTCTGCAGAAGTTATTTGGGAATGAATAAATACTCAGAGTAAATGTTGGCTCATTTGATAATTCGGTAACTTTCATAATATGAAAATATATACAGTATGTCTGGATTAAGATCACCAAAATAAATCACAAAAGGACTTCCTAGAGATTTCTGATGATAATGGAATTTGACCTCTGGTGTAAACCCTAATCAGCAATTGAAAGGTTAAATGTTACTTTGTCATCCTCCTGAGCTATTTATTCATGCATTTTTCAAAGTCATTTATGATTCATATGAAAGAGACCTGTTGTCCTTGTCTGGTTAAGATTCATGTCAATAAACTTCCAGCTGCTTCATGACCTTGTTCGCTGCTGATGCCATGCCACATCAACATTTTGGCAGAAGATCAATGTCAAGTATGTTTTCACCTCACAAACCCAGCTTTACTTGCTTTATTCAGTCTCTGATCTGCTGCCTGCAGATGTTTTGATGTTTGTCTTGATGTTTTTCATCATCTCTACAGGGTCTTATTTTCCCCTCCAGCTTCTATATCTTAAAGAATGCCATGCAACTTGTGCACTGGCAAGACCTTTTCACAAGCAAAAGTTTACTGTTGAGTCTTTATTTTGCTGCTTCTGGTGTACTCAAAACTTGACAGAAAGGAAATAAACAAGTAAAATATGTTAACTAATCAGGTTAATATCTCTTTAGCCCTGGTCAAAAAGGTGAAATAAATATTGCTCTATTTGCCTTTTTTAATAATAACTACTAGAACATTTTAGATGAATAGCTGTAAATAGAGATGGTGAAATTTTCAGAGACACAAAAAATTACAGCACCCTGCAAAGTCTAATAGCTGCATGCCAAGCCCAAGACTGAAGATGTCTGCCAGTTAGTCTAAAAGCTGTGTGTTCCATTAATCTTCAAATTTGTTGGCACTGATGGGTGGAGCCAAAATGAATACTTGCCAGAAATTTAAAATGTTAAGTTACACCTTAATTCACTACATATAAGTAGCCCATGGTCAAGAATAAAGGTGTTTAAACTGTGTTTTTTCCATTCTCACCTTAAGGAAATCTTTAGTCTTCACAGGATTAGCATTTAGCAAAGTTTTGGCAGCCCTAGCCTGCAGGATGTGAAGGAAATTACATCTCTCTTGTGACAGTTCAGACCTTATTTAGGATTTAATCTTTGCTGACAAGGATTCATTGTTAACAAGTCTTCTATCCTTTGAAAATGAAGCAGGGTTTTAGACATTCAGATCCATTTGGTGGCTAGAGGGGTACTTTTAGGTGGTAAGATAATAGGAATCCCATCCTGGAGCCTATATGTTTGAGAAAGGAAACAAGGAAAGCATACTGACAATTCCTATTGGACAGAACAGAAAAATGTGTCTATTGAGATGTCTAGCAAAAACTGAAGAAGTAGGGAGATTTCCTTTTCTATAAAACTTCAAAAATATTATTATAACTCTCCCAATACGTACAAAAATATTTCTAGTCATTACCACCCAAAATCATGGTGAAGGATGGAGTCGAATGGAAGCAGAGAGACTGAAACAGTGATTTCAAATGAGGTGTCAGTGAAAGCACAGGCATTTTTAGAAAAGACACTACACAGAATAGCAAATTTTATTTATTCTTTTTTAATTTCAATGTCTGTAACTCTAAAACACAATACTTTTAAGTCATGTAAATGGTTTTCCTGGCTGTGTTCATTCTTTGGGCTCTGGAAGTCAGGAGGGGTCTAGACCTTCAAAACATGGGTTAGTCCAGGGATTGGGAGTGGGTAAGGTCTTCACCTGCAGGAAGGCTGTGAAACACATTAAAAGTCAGAAGAAGGCATGGATTTCTGTCCCTGAATAAAGGAGTTTGGTTTCAGTACTATAAACTAATCAGAGGGGAATCTAGTTTTAAACCAGAGAAGATTTTGGCTCCCCACAAAGCAGGAGGGCTGTAGCTCCACTTTTTCTCAGGCTGCAGTACAATGCCATTAGCCATTCACGGTCTCTGCAAAATCAGTGAAGCTTCACTAATTTGCATGAGCTGAGAATCTGGTCTGCGTGTTTGGGGTGCAGAAGGGAACAGTAAGATTAACAGGTGCTTCTCTTTATTATGCAAGTCCTCCCTGCACAGTTAGTTAAATGAAAACCTCTTACAATACCTGTGCTTTTCTAGTCAATTAGGGCTTCTCCCAAAACAGGTAGCATCCTTTAGAAGTCCTAACAGCCATTTCCCTAAAAAGGCTATTTAATTTTTATATCCCTTATCTGTGGAAAATACCAATTTCAGGACAAAGACAGAAATGAGCAGGCAACATTTTTATACTCAATAGCACTTGGCAGAGCTAATGAAGTATACACCAGCTTCTAACTATAGAAGAGTTGTCAGCTATTCTGGTGTGTATACAAATATATATCTATATCTGTGCATATGTACACAAACATCGTATTTGTAGCAAGATATATACTTCATGTATATTTCTTCATCTTAGTTACTCTGTCTAAAGAGTATAAAATCTGGAAGTAACATTTTCTCACACTATTTCATAGACATGAAATTTCTATTTTTCTCTTTGCTATTTCTAATGGATTCCCCCCAATTATTTTTTTTTTAATTTGATGGGGTTTTTTCTATAGAACTGAAATTCTGAATTTTTATATATACTTGCAGGTAATTTCTACATGCAATGTCACCTTTTCAAGTGAGTTTGGTATTGCATAAGTAAACACCAGAAGTTTTTTTGAAAATTCTTGAGCTTAGCAATAAACTCAATCTGTATCTGAAATTCCCATATGATATAGGTGGCATTTGAAATACAAAATTCTTGCTGACAGTGGATATTTTGGCACAGTTTTATGAAAGAATGCCTAAAGTGCTGGGTGTTTTTTTATTATCCTTTCTATTATCCTGGGTGTTTTTTTATTATGCTTTCTATTTTTCCTTTCCTTATCGATTCATACTATAATGCAAATCAATGATGACTATTTAGGAAAGATTTAGTAGAATTATTCTTAATAGCTACTTTATTTACACACAATTAGTTTAAAGGAATAAAAAAAAACTAAGTAGGCTAAATATGGGAATATTTTCCAGTCCATTTACTTGTGAGTCTCCTCCCCGGGGCATTTCAATAAGGACAATGCCTATCTCATTATTATGGCTATTGATTTCCTGGATTTTTCTCTTGCCATTCCCACTACTGATGACCAATATACCCTGAATAGCTGGACCAATCCCAATCTAAATGGAATTCCCTGATAAAGCTTTAATATACCATTTTTAGTAAAGGATGAAGTAATTGAAGTAAGTATAGAAAATGGGTGAAATGTCTTGCAATTCCTTTGGTTTGAGACTTGCTTTGAAATTTTTGTGTTGTTTTATAGTGTCTTACGAACTTGGCCAAGTTTTGCTTAGATCAATGAGTCATTACTCAGATGAACACCTACCATCAACAATAAGGACCTTCCCTTAGGGCTGTAAGAATGATAGATTTAAATAATAATTAAAGTTGCTATAGGTAGTCATTGTTCCTAAATTTGTGTTATATCACAGTAAACTAGCATGCAGTCAATCTACAGAGAAATCCCCAACAAAACTTGGATTGCCACCATTGTATTTTTTCAAAAGTAACATTTTTCTCTTTATTTTAGCAGGAATCACTGGATTCTATCTAATACCTGCTATATTAATATTATGCTTCCATTATCACAGGTGGAAAGGTGTGAAAATCTGAGGTAGAACTGGTTAGGGATTTCTTAAGAATGTTTTTTTTTTAATCTTAAAAAAAGAAATAATATTTTAAAATGAAAACTTGTGAGAAGCAGTTGGTAAGAAGGTATTTTCCCTTTTTTTCTTTTTTAGGTGAGGAAAGATGAAAGTTAAAACTTTTGAAAGCTTTTCAGATTTTGTAAGTCTGTGTTCTAGCTTTGAATAAAAAATCAAAAATTGTCTTTGGAAATTTAATTATACTAGCAAAATTAAATATGAGCAGAAATCAAAATGAAGCCTTTTATTAATCATAAATTGTCTTTTTGTCTCCAAAAGTGGTTGCAAGTGGTTTCAGTTTGGACTTTAGAATTAGAGCAGAGTGTTGTGAAAATATTCCGGGTTTCAGAGAATAATTTAGTTACCTTTCATCTTCTCCATGGAAGCTTTAAGATCAGTGCATGATTAGATGAACAAGAGGAGAAAAATTACCTTACTTTTCTCCATCTCTGGTGCCACCAAATGCATATAGGATGACATAGGATTTCTGCCAGTGTAGCCTAAACACCAGAAGTATAAAGCATATTTCTTACTGTTGGTTAGAGCATGAGAGAGATGAAGAGTGAGGACTAATTATATCCATGGCTTTGTTTTGGATCTTTTCATGCTTCTGTAAACCAAATAGAGACAAAATATTTTTGCTGCTTGCTATATTGTTTCAGAAAAAGATGTCCAAAAAGTCTGATTATAACACAACCCAGCACACAAGGACGACATTCTTTTCTGTGAAATGAATTGGGCAGGGTTAAGAAGATGCAATTATTCTACCAATGAAATATTGTAGGGCTATTAGAAACGGGAGCGTGTGAATTAAGCAGTACATATATCTGGGGTGTCAACACATTACCATGAAAAAAAGTGAAGAACTGTAACTAACCATACAATTCAGAAAACCACAAGCTTTTCAAGCAAGGCTTTGGTGAAACCCGTAGTATTCTAAAGACATCACCTGGGTTCGCCACACACAAAATACTGCATGCTAAGATGAATAATCACACACTGAAGACCATACAACATCCCCTTCATTAAAAAAGTCATACCACGAAAAGATACAGAGAAAATATCCTCTATATAAACATTATAAAAGGCTTTGAAAGTTCTGGTAGTTATATCTAATTCATGGGTCCAAAGAAAATGAGCCAAACAGCTTTCAATTTCTGTAGCTTGTTTTCAACTTTCACAGAAAATATTTTTTATCAGTAATTAAAAGCAATTGTGTTAGATTTTACAGAAGAAAATATTAATATACACATATTCCTGAACTGCATTTTCAAGTTATGACTTTTTCAGCTGAGCAGAGTTTTACTGATGTATGAAATAGAAACAATTAAATAGACTATCAGATAAATGCTACTCATTAGTAATAGTATTTGAAATACTGGACTAGATTGATCAAGGAGAAAATTGTTATTTATCTGTTTGTTATCATTTTAAGTACTTTAAAAATACAAAAGTATTTGTTTGTTAAAAGTGAGCATGAGATCTGTAACTATTCAGATTTTTAATTTTTTTTAAACAAAAAAAAAGCTTATTCCAGAATTATTTAGCTGGAAAATTGAAAGATGTAAGGAAGGCCTGGATAGAGAGTTTCACATACCACTCTCTTGCTTGTAATGTATTTTTCTCTTGTGCACTGAAGGGTATGATGTCCTACAGAATAACTGGCCCATTGCTCAGTTAAGAGCATATCATAATATATACACACAGCAACGTGTAAGACTAAGTGACATTCTCAATGGCATTGCTGCTTATAAAAACTGTAATTTCTAAGGTGTCTTGGTGGAAAAGGTGAAATCCCAATTTGTTCTAACAGTAATGTCATCCAGCCTCAGCAATACCTGAATCTCTCAACTTTTACCTTTCTGTGGCACAGACTTCCCTCACTTGACTCATGTGTTACAGGACCAGAAGATAAGGTGGCTTAATCCAATTCCTCTCAATTTGCATCCTTCAGTCAGTTAGTAGTGCAGCAATTTATTTTTTACCCGCCTGGAATCAGATTGGCAATGTTGTAGTAGCAAGTAGTTTGATCCATCTTCTGGTGGTCCATATCCTGGAATATAGAAGCATAGAATCATACAATCTCCTGAGTTGGAAGGGACCCACTAAGATCATCAAACTTCTGGACCTGCATGGGACACTCCAAGAGTCACACAAACACTTATACACATACTTGAACTCCATCAAGCTTGGTGCTTCCCTGGGGAACCTGTTCCAGCACCCAATCACTCTCTGGGTGAAGAACCTTTACCTAATATCCAAATTAAATGTCCCCTTGCACAGCTTCAGGCCATTCGCTTGAGTCCTGTCACTGTGACCACAGAGAAGAGATCAGCATTTGCCCCTCCTCTTCCCCTCACAAGGAAGCTGTAGACTGCAATAAGGTCTTCCCTCAATCTCTTCTCCAGGCTGAAGAGAACAAGTGACCTCAGCCATTCCTCATGCAGCTTCCCCTCAAAGCCCTCCACCATAGTCATGGCTCTCGTTTGGGTGCTCTCTGATAGCTTTATACCTTTTTTACATTGTGGCACCCCAACCTACCCCCCAGCACTCCAGGTGAGGCTGTCTCAGCACAGAGTAAAGCGGGACAATCCGCTCCCTTGCCTGGCTGGCAGTGCTGTGCCTGATGCCCCCCAGGACAGGCTTGGCCCTCCTGGCACTGCCCCCAGGGCACTGCTGACTCCTGTTCAACTTGCCATCGACCAGGACCCTCAGGTCCCTTTCTGTGGCACTGCTTTGCAGCATCTATGTCATTCCCCAGTCTGCACACACATGAAGGCTGCCCCATTCCAGGTGCAGAATCTGGCACTCTTCTTCGCTAAATGTCATACTGCTGCTGATTTCCCAGGCCTCTGATTTATCAGGGTTTCTCTGCAGGGTCTTCTTGACTTCAAGGGAGTGAGCAGCTTCTCCAATTTGGTGTTATCTGAATAGAGAAAGGTGAGTCATTACCGTCCAGTTACGCATCTTATATGAACTAGAAGAGCAACTGTTCTGTGGCGTGAACCCAACTTTTTAACCTGTTAAGTTACACCTAAATTAGTACAACCCAACTTTTTAACCTACTAAGTTACACCTAAATTAGTACAGCCCAGCTTTTTAACCTGTTAAATTACACCTAAATTAGTACTGCAACTAAATGACTACCAATGCATGACACAAACCCCTCTGATGAAACGGAGATAAAATGTTTACTCTTAGCTACTTGTTGTGACATTTTGTTCTACCCTCTGGTTCATTTTTATAGGGCAAAAAAAGAAATCTCAACCCCTGCCCACCCCTCTCTCCTACCCCCCCCAGTTTCTCAAAGAGTTTTGGGAAGAGACACATTTAGGCCAGAAATAAATATTTTTTTTTACATGTTGGGATAACTGAGTTCAAAATATTCAAATAAGGTATGGCATAAAAATATGATGGCAAAACTGTATCATGTAGAATGAATACTTGAGAGAGAATGATATAGGCTATTGATATGATTTCTCTTTTCAATTTCAATATTTAGCAAGACTTTTATTTTTGTATTAACTCTTTTCACCAAGGGAGCTATGGAAAGCTTATATGCACCTAATTTGAGCAGAAAGTAAATAATTGAAGATCAATTGCTGCAGTCTGATATTCATTTTTTAATATTAGAAATGTAACTTGCAAGGGCTATTACAACCTACTAGTATTCATGAAATGACACTGAGCCCAGAAAGCACTTGAGCTCTAATCTTGAATTTCTGAAGTCATAGCTCCTACTATATGTTGACGTTACAAGATAGTGAACAATCATACAGCTCCATTGGACAAAGCTGGTATTTATAGGCATCATTTATATTGAAACTGGGGGAGCTGTATTTATTTTCTTGCAATGTGTGACCAAATTTTGCTAGCAATGTACTTTTTTGGATGCTTCTGATTTGATGGTTTAAATATTTTAAGTACAAACATATGTGATAAACATGTTAATAAAAACATCTTTGTTTTAAAACATGCTTATGGTTCAAAAAGAAGACCTTTTGAAAAGATAGTTTAACTGTTTTTACCACAGTGCAGATATAAAAACTAGAAATGTCTTACAGCTATTTTACAGTAAGTTTGGCCAAAGCAATTTTTGAGAAGACTAGTGAAAATCACATTATTGCAAGTTCTATGAAAAATGAAACCACTGGATCTGCTTCATATTTTTTATACTTTCCACACAAAGAAAATATATAGTGATTTTTTTCCACTCTCCTCAAGCGAAAAATAGTCACTGCTGTGAAAATGCCAACTGTTCTCTGCAAAAGTAATGACTTTTCACATTGAGAAGAAAAGTGAAAATAAGTTATTCTTCCAGCAGGGCACTAGAAACATTATGTTAAGTTATACACAATTTTGTCCAGAAGTGATTCTACTTTAAAAGGGGTATTCATTGAAATATTATGTGTTACGCAGATTTACATGTTCTTCTGAATAGAACTCAAGGAATTGCTGTTATTAGCCTTATTTCTAAGTTTATGGTGTAGCCATTAAAGATAATGGCTGAAACACACTAATGAGGAGATCTGCAGTTCCTGCACTCTTGATGAAAATTATTTGCTGGTTTTAGTTTTTCTTTTAGCTTTTTATTTGATTATCTCCTCAAGCCCCATCCATGAAATACAGGTATAGGCTGTCTCAGGATGATAGAGAAGTGGTTTGTTGACTGCTTTTTCTTCTAGGTACTTCTGCAAGACTGGAGCTCTTCATTAAACAGACAGCAAGAAAATAGAGGATAAACTGCTGAGGTACTTTCCAAGAAGCTTTTCTTGTAGTTGCCACAGAGATGCTGCACAAACATAAATGGGGATTTTTATTGAGAGGACAGACGGTCTATACGATTGCAGACAGGAAAAGAAGTTCATTGCATTACAGGTTAATTTTGACATGGTCATTTATAATGGAAGTCTTTGTACAGAAGGCATTAAAACAAGAAGACATGGCAAAAAATACCATCAATTTTGTAAATCAAAGCCAAGAATTAAATAAGATTTGGAAACTATCTTTAAAAAGCTTCAAAAAATTATTAACTTTGCAAAGAAAGGACTGTAGGAAATAATTTCCAATTCAAATAGTTCAGTCCTGCATTACAGATACATGCCTTACATCAGAAGTTCTCAGCCCATGGTTCATGCAGAGCCACGTTGTTTTGTCCTGCCTAATCTCCTATGAAAATCAAAGGAAAAAAAGTAAAACAAACAACCACAACCAGCAACAACCCCCCTCCCCACCCCAAATTTTCCACTCCTGTTAGTGTGTAAAAGCAACAGAACATAAGAAGAACCAGATTCCAGAATGCCAGGCTAGTGTAGAAATAATGTTATCATCAGCGTTAATGTTTTCTAAGATATCTCAATTTCTCCATGCTCTTTTATTTATTATTTATTTTTCCCTTAGACAACACTGTGTTATGGTTAGCTGTCTCTTACTAACAGAAAACTGTTAAAAGCACCAAGTGTGTGAAAACCAGATAGCACCAGAAATAATACTATCTTTTCTCTGTCTTCTTGCTTTCATTTCTTAACCAGTGATTCAGAGTGGCGCCTTGATTAAATCTTATCTACTAATGCCCTATATTCCTTTTAAGCTCTCTATACTTTCCATTCAGAGCTGTTTCTTTGCTGTCTTTACTCTGACATTTTTCAGAAACCACAGAGGTTGGGACTATTTGAGTGCAGGACTTGCTACCAAGTCTTCCTTCTCCAAACCCACATTCTTATTGATTAGTATATGTAAAATGAATTTATGCCTACTGCAGCAAAACTTGCTAAGTGATCTGAATAAGATCTTTTAAGGAAGCAGGCCAGGGTCTTCTCTACTTCACATTTCTGGAATAAATATAAATTAAAATACTTGATGGTCAAATAGAATTAATTAAAACTGATTTTGTTTTTTAAATAGTGAAATTATTTGGGATATTTATTAGACCAAGACCACAACCCCTCCAGCCACTTTATCTCCTATAAAACCCTCACAAAAGTGCTGTCCTTTTTTATTAGTTGTTCTTCATATGATTGCAATATAAAAATATTCACCTTATAACACCTTAGTAAAATGTGTTCTTGATCTAAATGTATTTATTCTTGAATGCAACTAGATAATCTCATTTCTGATTTTACTTCCTGATATTTTTTGAAGAATAAAATCTTTCTGGGAGCTAAGAAAAAACCATATACATAGTCCTTATATTAATAAAGATGGTTTAAATAATGACTTGGTTATTCACTCATAAAACAAACATGAAAACTTTTCTACAAAAGTAGAAAATCCTTCATATTAGCTGATCATGAAAGAGCTCTGTTTTAATTTTCTTGCATGTGGATTGTAGAGTTAACCTGTCCTTTTCTCTTGGGGAAATACATGTTTTAAAAAACCAAAAAACAAACAAACAAAAAATCCAGGGGAAAATCTGCCTCAGTAGGATTCATAATAATGCTTCCCAATCTAGGAACCTATAAGATGTCCTTCACACCACAGTGGAGTGTGCCCTGGAATACTTAAGTCTAATGCAGAATAACTAAAGCAGAGACTGCACCTGTGACACCCTGACCTGTGTAACCTGTTTCTGGGATATATTTAGGATGAGAAAGGGTGGCATTCAAAACATCTCTGGGGAAGATTTGTCAGGTGACCTGGTCTGTGCAACAGCCTTGTTCCATCTAAACTTTCCCTTCTTTTGGCATTTCTACATGAAAACACAAGATCCACAGGGCTACCATACTAAATAGAAAGATTTTGCAGGATGTGTTTTGGAGTGAATGAATGCCTAAATTCTTCCTCTCTCTTGCTTGAAAATAATATTTATAGGAAAATGGTTGTTCTTTAGTAAATGTCGAGCTACCTGTCTTAGATAAATAATGTTTGAATGACAGACTGAGCATCCAGAAAAGAGGTAAACAAGGGTTAGAAATAAGCTTGAAGAGTAAATTTGTTCTAACATGGAATAAGTTGAACCTTGGAAGTCTAGACAATCACTTAAATTTAGCAGTATCATGCTCTTCTTTTGACAGTAATGGCTGCGAAAAACCACCATGGTATTATACCATATAATAATGCAATGTATTCTCTTAAAAAGTTAAACACATAATTAGAGAACATGCACAGCATGCAGATGACTGCATATGGCATAGAGTGTTTAAAAATGTTTTTCATAGAACTTATACATTCATGTTAGCACCAGTTAATATGTGGTGTTACTTAACATTAATAAAAAAAATCTTATCAAAAAACCACCTTATTCAAAATCTTATTCAAAGAGTCAAAGAGGACTTCAAATTATGTGATCTCATAACTGAGGGGAAAAAAAAAGAAATTTCAGTGTGTCTTGCTGTAATTAAAGAAAGAATTTTACTGACTTACTGGAGTCTATGTTCTTGAATTACAACAGATCTGCGCATCCCAGAGATAGCTTTTATATCTCTTGGCCTATTTCAGCTAAGGTGTCAACTTTAAAAAAAATTTACTAGGAAAAGACAAGAATCACTGCCTTGTATTGATAACACACAGCTAAAAATGTGGAATGTATACCATATTGTGTTATACAATTGAAAAAAATCAGAATGGATTCTCTTATCTAGCAGAATTCTAAAACTTCAATGCAAATAGGGGAAGGACAATTGGTCAAATACCTCTGCAATTACAGGAAACATTTTCATTAGTGAATCTTTCATCTTCAATTATAGTTTGATAAAAGATATCGTTAATTAACAATACTATACGTACATATATATACATATAATGGCAAGTCTGTGTGATTGGATAACATTCACTGAAGGGAGAAATAGAAGGAAACTTATAATTTTATTAGACTTACTAGAAAATCATCTAAGTAGAAAATTGTCTTATGTAACTGTCTTTTAAATTGAAGTAAATGACAATTATAAGATTACTTTGTTCTCTACTTTTCAGATGGAAAAGTATTAATGTAACAAAGACTATTTCTTTTAAAGTCTTGCTATTAAAGGCTATTTTTTCCCTTCACATAAATGAAATTCTAGTGTCATGAAGATATTGAAGTGGCTGGAACATCCAAAGTATGAGGTGAGGATGAGAGACCTGGAACTGTGCAGCCTGGTGAAAAGAGGGCTCAGGGGAGGAATCATCTCATCAGTGTGTTTAAATTCTTGATGGAGGAGAATGAAGAAGTCACTTCAGTCATGCCCAGTGATAGGACAAGAGGCAGTAAACACAAACATAAATACATGAAATTCCTGTTGAACTCTTTCCTGTGAGAGTTGTCAAACACTAGAGCATGTTACCCAGAGAGGCTGCTGAGTCTCCATCCTTGTGTTGTTCAAATCCAAACTGGACACACTGCTAAGCAACCTGCCCTAGTTAACCCTTCTGAGCAGGGGACTGGACTAGATCACCTCCAAAGACTTCCAGTGTCAATTATTCTATATTTTAACTGTTTTGTGTAAAGGTACATACGTGTTTTTGTCCACTTAACAGAAAGTACATGCAGAAAACTCACGATCCAAATTGTACCCTTTCTGAGGTGCTGAAATATGGCAAATTTTCCAGGTAGTGTTTTCACTTGAGGATGTATAAAATAAATCAGTTTTAAACTATATGTTATTTTTTAGGTTTTTAAAGATTTTAGTAAAAAAATAGACACTATCCTTGCATACCTTTTTACTTTGTATAGAGATACCAGAATCTCTACAGGAATCCAATGTTTTATCATCTTCTTCAGATATAATTTTTCTTTATGTCTAATCATAATTTCCCTTACTGCAACTCGTCTATAATTTTTCAGTCTTCTAATGTGTCCCTCCAGGAACAGTCTGGCTCCTGACACACTACAAACTATCAACATTATCAGCAACTGAGCAGCAGGGCAAACTCCAACTCAAGGCACAGGTGTCCATCAAAAGAGGTTAAGTGGTGGTGGCAAAATATGTTATTATCAACTAATAAGGTGATTATTAGAGCAATCTCTTAGGCTGTTCCAACTGCCAAACAATAAAGAACGTAATCCAAACTACATCTTTGGACAATGGTATGTGAAAGATTAATTTTGAACTAAGATAGGTTAACCCAAACATCTTTCACAGTTCCTCAGATTTATTATGGTCACTAAAAGTTATGAAATGTAAAAGTTTTTAATGGAATGAACTAAAAAAATTATGAATGGCAAACGGACAAAAATTTAGGTTCAAATGCTTAGCTTTATCTGATGATATGTGAGAAGAATAAATTACAGAACTTAAAACCTGAGACTGAATTTACTGAAGAGAGAAATCAAACATGAATTATTGACTTGTGAGTTCACTATGTCAATTAGGTTCAAGAAGTAACAGAGATAGCTCTATGATGGAACATTACAATATTCTTTCTATTTAGGAGCTCTAGAATTTAAGGAAAGGGATGTAAGAAAAGGAAAGGTGGACATTCTAGGCTGAATAGATCAGTATTACATAGCAGAAGCTAAGAAAAATCAGCTGAGTTTAGAGAATATATATGCAGTACTGCATGCTGAGATAAGCATATCTCCATCAGCAAGAAGATAAGCAGGCTTGTTTTCCAGCAAAACCCCTCAGATTAATACAATTTTGTAGGACCAATGGGATATCAGTGCTCGCTGCAGCTTGCATGTTGTGCGCAAATACAAATGCACAGACATGCACACGCATATTCATCTGTGAGAGCACACCTCCAAGTACATGGCAGAGAAATAGCAGATGCTTGCTGTTCTTCCTGCTACTTAACTGCCTCCATTTCTGCACAGACAGCATCTTGAGAGACTTGGTGGAAAATTTTTTTCTGTTTTCATCACCTGGTTTCACTCTTTTCCAGTATTCCATGTCCACTAAGGTCTGGAAAAATCAGTGCCAACCTGCTTTTCATTGCAAAGTTGTAGTGGTGAGCTGGGAATCCTTTCCTTGACTACAGCAAAACACAGATCCTCTACAAGGAAAGCATTTATCGTGCAGCATACTGTGCAGGGGTAAGATGGTCTTCAGAACACTGAGAGCACTTGTGGAAATAATTTCGGTATTACTACACAGATTTTAATCCTTTTATTTAAATGAATTGTGACACAGACAGAAAAGAGGATTCAGATTCACATCAGGAAGAAATTTTCTCAATAGAACCACTCTGTTAGCTTCAGAAAAAGGACTCTAGGACTTTCAGTGAAAGTCCTGTCAGCTGCTAACTGCACCAATAACTTCTGAGGGTATTAGGAAAAAACATCATTTGAACACTCATCAGGAACAAACAGCATCACTGGATCATGCTGCTCAGGCTTTCAGACAGAGAAAATCAAGGCAGATCTCAAATGATTTCCTCAGTTCTGGAAAAAGTGATGAAAGCATCAAAGTCAGAAGAGACCTTTAAGATCACCAAAATCAAGCTGGTGAAACCTCCAGTTCAGAGAGCTGGATATCCTGAGGCATTAAGCATCTCTGCCTTTTCCCCATTCCCTGTCACTACCACCACTCTCTGCGTTCAACAAATCATGGAAATAGTCCTTGACCATGCTTTTGTTTCAAGTGAATTTATTGAATTTTTTTTTTTAATTTTTGGGTTTTTTTTAATCTTTAAATGTAGCAGACAAATCAATTTCTATTTGGAATTTAGCCTTTCTAGTGTTCTCCCTACATGAGCTTTTGACATCCTTATAGTCCTCTCAAGTTACCTGACCCTCCTTCCAGAGTCAGTAGTTTCTCATTTTTTTGCTAAGTTCCAGGTGAAATTCTCTGATTAGCCAGGCCAGTGTTTTTCCCTGACAGCTTGTCTCTCTATATGTGAGCAGAGCCTGCTTCTGAATATTTAACTATTCCTTTTTAAAGCGCATTCAGCCTTCCTGGACTCCTTCACTTTTGAGGACTGACTCTCAAGGGACTCTGTGAATCAATGTTCTAAACAAGCTGAAGTCTGCCTGCCCTATGTCCAAGGTGAACTTCGGGAACCTCTTGGAATCCTTCCTCTGTTGTATTTCCAGCAGATATCTGGCTAAGTTCAGCTTGTTAGTTTTTTTTTTTTTTGGTTTTTTTTTTTTTTTTTTGTTTTTTTATTTTTGTATTGCAGACCTAATTCATACATCACTACAGATTCCTGTATGATTTTTTAAACTTTTTGAGATGTTACATTATTTCAAACTTTGATTTTTCAAACTTCTACATGTTTGTAGTACTTTTTTTCAGCCCAAGTCTCCTCTAATGCAAAACCTCATGCTCCATTAATTTCAGTTAAAGCATATTGATTTGCATCAGCAGATCATCAAGCCAATAGCATTTACCTGAAATTTATTTTCATAATGCTTGTGTTGACAAAATCTGTGTATTAGCTCCATAATAACAAGTATATTAGAAAAAAAGATGTAGCTCAGAAGATAAATATGATATGAGACAGAATGAAGGTTAGTCGGTCTTTGCTGAAGAAGGCTGAAAGCTAGTGAGAGTGCAATATGTCAGCCTGAATAACTTTTTCCCACCCAGTATGAATTTCAAGAGACATAAATTGAAATGTGAGAGAAGCTAACTTCCAACAGATGTTAGCAACACTTTTTTCACTTAACACATAATAAACATATGGAATGGCCTATCAGGCACTATTGCTGAGGCAAAACAAAAGGATCATTCAAGAAGCAATCAGATGTTCCTCTAGAGAAGTTGAATACTTAACATGGATGAGCCCTGATGGGCTAATAGTCCTGATGGGTAAAACTCTCCAACTAAAAAAATGTTATGTTTTATGTTCATTCAAATGCAAATATCACTTCAGTAGCATATACCTTCTTTTTGGTTTGATGGGGGTACTTTTGAATTTCCTTTTATTTTTTCACTACAAAGAAAAAGCAACTACGGTTTTGAAGTTTCAACATAAGAAAAACAACATCTGCAATGCATAGTCTTCCCCTCTCCTCTACCTGATACATAACTGACTTACAGAAGCAAAAGAGATCTGAGATGGCAGCAACTGGGTTGCATTTTATAGGATATAATATCTTCAGATACTTGAAGAAAGGCAAGTAGCCTTTCTAGCTATTTCAGAGAAAGTCATCCAAGACAGCCTAAGTTAGAAAGGCTGCTTCTGAATACTCCCCTTCAAATTAAAAGATGGAACATCCCCTCATGCTTTCTATTTCTTTCCAAAACCCCCAATCTACCTGTTTTCATATCAGTTTCTGAGGAGCAAGCAAAGCATCTTATCTGTGTGCTTCCAACTATACCATATGGCGACTTGCAGGTTTCTCAGCTGAATTATTCATCATGTTAGTGTTCCTGAAGTAAACTCAGGGTCTATTATTTCACTGATTTATTTTCCTGTCTTAATGTAGAGTGACACCAGATAATACCTTTTGCCTTAGTTTTGCTGCATGTTCTCTGTCAGAGACAAAAAATTTACCCAAATACATCATTACTACTTTATTATTTGAAAGATTTCTATTTCAAAAAGACCTCAAATTCTGTTTTCAAAAATTTTATGAGCTTGAAAAAGCAACAAAAACATCACCAGATCTTCTTGCCTCACCACTGCTTGTTTTCTGTCTTTCTAGTACTAGTATTGAGTCAAAAAACAAACAAACAAAAAAAAAAACCAAACAAAAACTAAAAAACCAAACAACAACAACAACAAAAAAACAAACACAAAAAAAAGCAAACAAAAAACCACTCTCAGGACTCCCCTAATTTAAAGCAGTATCAATTCATAGCCATTTGCAAAGTCGTTGATACAGGCGTGTTGCTGTTGCAGAGAGATGGACATCCATTCAAGACAGACAGAGTAGGCAGATATTCTACCTCGTGTTATTTCTTAGGTGAGTGGTGGGCTCTTCATGGATTAAAGATTAATGTAATGCCAATTTGGAAATTATAAATGTCCTGAAATACAATAAATGTTTTGATCCTGAAAACATGTACAGATGGATAATGAAATGAAAACAGAACAAAATAGTTGGCTAAACTCTTGTCACAATAAAATGTTGGAAGAACATAACAGTAACTTTCAGGAATTATATTTAAATGTGTGCTCTTGGTTAAAAAGAACCCAGAGCAGTCCTCTCTCCACCTTGCATGGTCCAAATCATAAATTACTCTTACTATTTTGTTGTACAACTTGTTCGTACTCAGCAAAAAGGAAAACCTTAGCATAAAGACCACATTTTCTCTCCCTAAAAGTATACAGTTTTCCCAAAAATATCTGTTGTTTAATCAGAATTAAAATGATTTTTCTCATTTCAAAAAGGATCTAATTTTGATCACAATTTATTTTAAAGATATATTCTTTTAAAATAATTTCTAATGCTGAATGTGGTCTTCATAAAAGTCTTAGGTGGAATTTATTGACAAGTGAAACATCCACAGAGCATAGAGAACAGTACACATAATAGTTTTGTCCACGGACTCAAGCAGTAACAATCTAGTTTTCATAATAAAAAAGTAGTGAAAAAATAGTGAAGTGTTTTTGTAATGAATATGTGCCATATTTTATTTCCTTGTATAATGAAGCAAATATGTTTTGGTATGAGCTCTTGTTCGCTTTTATTTTTTTCTGTCCCATTTCTATTTCCATACTCTCAACAGTACTATTTCTAATGTATAATAATGAGAATATGGCTTTAAAATACTAAAGTAAAAGTGAAGACTTGAAATAGGTGTTAATTTCAATATAATTTTCACTTCTACCACCTAAATAATAAATTAAAAAAAACAAATAATATAAATCTTCTGTTATTTTTGTGGCATAAGATTGTCAGCTGATTTTAAAAAAAACTCCCCCATGTTCTACTACTGCACACTAAGCATATCACAGAATGGTAGGCTAGGACTGATTAACTAATATTTTTCTTTCATGTATTTGCCCATTACTTAAACAGCAGCATTTTCTGTGACAGAACTGTATGCCCTGTGTTCTTAGCCTCATTGGCTAGCTGCAAAGGAGGTCATAAAATTGTGGCTTGAATATGGTCAGAAAGTAATATAAAACCCCTGAAACTTTTCTTAGTGGAATTTTACAGCTTGTAAGATTCTACTTTGAAAGTAGGAAGCTGCTTTGCTGTGGGTTTAGAAATGTATTGGTTTGTTTTAGATAGTCTCATAATCCTTAAATATTAACATCCTACCTTTGTAAGCATGTATTTATAATGTAAAAATAATAAAAGTGTCTATACCAAATGTTGCATTTCATTCATAAAAAGGGAGAAATTCCTGCTCCAGTATTTTGTTCTTTTCAGAGAAACATTATTTACAAAAGTAAGTAGTTACAGAACAAGGGAGAATGGCTTCAAATTGAAAGAGATAAGTTTACATTAGATATTAGGAAGAAATTCTTTGCTGTCAGGGTGGTAACTCACTGGAAAAATTTGCCTAGAGAAGCTGTAGGTGCCCCTTCCCTGGAAACATTTAAGGCCAAGCTGGATGGGGCTCGGAGAAACCTGATCTAGTGAAAGGTGATCCTGTCCAAGGCATCAGGTAGGAATGAGATGATCCTCAAGGTGCCTTTGAACCCAAGCCATCCTATGATTCTTTGGTGTTACAATTTTGTGATAAAGAGATGAATAATTATGCTACCTTTGTACAAATGGAAACATAACCAAACAAAATGATTTTTTAAAATTCTGTTCTACAGATTTCCTGTAAAAAAAAAAAAGCATTGAGAAGACAATGTTCTTACACATTCTTTATAGTAATATGTGACTGACACTTGTAAGTAGAATTCAGAATTAACATCTCTGTGAACTCAGCTGGAAAGTGATAGAAGAAAACTTATTTACTATAATTAATGACCTTAAGAACATCTGTTAAGGTAAGACAGGTAGAGAAATGTTATTGGTGAGGAAAAGAGAATAGGAAAGGGAAGAAATTTCTGTGGGTACGCCATCAAAAACGAGGTCAGAGTCCTGGTTTCCATTGTATTGTTCTAAGTATGTCATAGCCTTTGAACAAAAGGTCATTTAACAATACACTTAACATTTTGTGCTACAAAAAACTACTTGATGCATATCTTCCTAGTTCAGCTTATCCTGTGGGAGCTAACACTTCCCTTGTTGGAAAACCCATGCCAATATACTCCTTAACAGATGTTATTTGGCTTGCTTTTTCAATTTTGACAATGTTTTGAGATAAATATTTATGTTAGCTGCCAGTGAAGAAAAATATTCTTCTTCTGAGGGTTTAAAAAATAAATGTTTGAGTACTGAAATATACCCTGACCTTTGTGCAAGTCTCTACATCTGTACTAATGTGGATTATTTGCTTGTCTAAGTATGCGGGGTGTGAGCACCGTTCAGCAATACTGTGATGAGCACAACAAAGGTACCTTAGTGCAAGCCCTTTGGTATAATAATAAAGTCTTAGAAAATATGCTCATTTTTAATTGTTTCATTTCTGAGATAACGTCTGCCCAAGGCAAGAGAGAATTGAGTATGTATTTCTACGGTGTACAAAAACATTTATTCAAAATATATGCAAATTAACCAAACATTCTCATAAACAGCAGTATTGAGCTGATGTTAATGTCAGTAAAAGCTGATAACTTAATAGCGAAAAAAAACCAAAACCAAAACATGACTAATTAATAGGCTTTAAAAGTTTCATGAGAACTGGATGTCTCACAAAAAATTCTAAACACTTACAAATTCTAAACTCCCTCAACCCCATTTGTTCAGCTTCAGAAGTGCTGTGTTTTTATTTCAGAAGGCAGGAAAGAGTCCTGACAAAAGCGACCCCAACAGATCATGACAGTTATCTAATTCATTCTATCTCTTGTACAGGAATTCCTGCTTCTAGGAGAATATATTTGAATGATCTGCTGTGAAGCAAAAATTTCCTGACCCAATAAGAGACCAGCATCTTCTAGGGAAATTAGTTAAGCTGACCATGCAGATGCAACATGGAAGAGCAAGCAATATTATAGTAGGAACAAAATGGATGGGAAAATCACAGAAGTGTAGTTTGATGACATGGTGAGTTGACCATGGCTGGACATCAGACAGCCAGAGTTGCTCCATCACTCCCCTCTTCAACAGGATGGGGTGGGGAGAAAATGAGACAGAAGCAGCTTGCGGGTCAAGATAAAGGCAGTTTCATAAAGCAAAAGCAAAGGCCCTGCAAAATAGAAAATAAAACCAAAAGATCTTGTTTTCTACTTCTTAGTCACAGGTGAGGTCCAGCCACATCCTGGGATGTTGGGTTTCAGTCCATGTAGCAGTTGCTCCTGAAGACAAATGTCCTAAATAATTAATGCCAATCCTACTTCCTTCCTCTTCCACTTAGCTTTCATTGCTGAGCAGACACCATATGGTATGGAATATCCCTATGATCAATTTAAGTCAGCTGTCCTGGCCCCTTCTAAGATCTTGCCCACCCCCAGCCTGCTGGTGTATGTATGTGTAGTGTTGGAGAGTCAGCGCTGATGGTGTTCCAGCACTGCTTGACAGTAGCCAAAATATTGGAGTCTTATCAACCTCCTTCCAGATACCAGTACAAAGCACAGCACTGTAGGGGCTGCTATGGGAAAAATTAATTGCATCTCAGCCAGACCCAATATGGATGCACAAATGTGTTTAGTGAGAGAAAAAAGATAGGAGAGCAGCGGTACTTAAGAAAGGCGATATCCATAGTTAGGGGCATTAGAGTCTCTTTTGAAGAGGGACAATATGTCTTTCCACAGAGCTTATTCTATAAAATAGAAAAATCATTATGGGAAATTATCTAAGGTGATTAAGTCTGCAGTCACTATTATCTTCCTCCTCTTTGCTAGGAAAACATCCTGGGGATATTTGTTATTTACCTGCTTTCTTAGTTACATGAATGAAATAAGTTTCTGTGTGATCTTTAAATCTTAAAAAAGCAGAGATCTCACTGCTGTCAAATCACACTGAAGTGTTTACTTAGCAGAGCCAAGAGGCTGTCCAAATAGGTTCAAAAGTAACAGGCTTGGAGAAACACTGAAAGGTAAAGTGCTACCAGAAAGAAACAGTTGAGTGGAAAGTGATAGTTTTACACAGGAATGTTCCAGGAGTAAATGGGGTCTAAAAAAAAATAACAAACAAAATATCAGTGCATTTTCACAGCCTACACCATCCCCTTGCTCCTACATGATGGCAGCAGGAGTGCTCCAAAAATGGTGAAAGTTGAAATAGCTTCTGCTCAATCAATTAATACAGGTCTTGCCTCTTATTATAATTTAGTGGAGGTGAGTGAGCTGAAGAGGTTTTAATGCACTGAATGATAATTAGCAAGAGATGATTCTCAAAAAGTTTGGAGTTTCATTGCTTGGAACTTATCAGACCCTATTTAGTTGTGGCATCTCAACTAAAAGACCCAGGAAAACAAGTTTCTGAAAAGATTTCTTCTGCTTCCTAGTTCACCTAGATTGAAAATATCAGAAAAACCTTGCTTTTCTTACTTCAGTTGAAACACTGCAACGAAGATTATTGATAGTAGTCATTAAAAGGGACAGGTGTTTTTTCTGGCTGTTGTAACAGCTGGCAGCATAATTCAATCCGATTAATATGTAAGGATTCACATATGGGTGGGTATTTTATGGATGGCTGGAACAAGTGACAACATTTAACAAATTACCTAAAATAGGTCTCAGGGTGTTTCTCTTTCTAACGCTGGAAAAAATTGAAGGCTCTATAAGCTTATCTGTGTTTGGAGGTTGACTTTCATGCATATTCATGTTTGCTGTATTTCTTTACAAGAAACTGGTACTTTTGAATTTTGTGATTCTTTCATATCAGTATAAAAAACCCTTATTTTCTTCTAATTAAAAATATTCTCAAAGTTTGAAACAGTGAAAAACCATAGCAAAACAAACAAATCATAACAGTATCCTATTTGCAGTCAAAGACCAGATATTTATTTTACAGTATGACCAAAATTATTTTTTCAGAAACACATAGAATATAGAATTATAATATATATTATATTTTCCTTAGAAAGACCAATCAAAAGATTTATGAAATTAAAGCAGAGAAACTCTTGAATGAGCAACATGAAAGGTATTTCAGTGAGAGAGAATGGAGGAACAACCAAAGCCAGTATATTTTATCTGTCATGTGTTTTTGTGAGAAAACAGAACTAGAAAGCTCTCTACAGAGGATTTTCTAAATGTAAGAAACTTACTTTATCACCCCTGCTTTTGCAATACCCATAAAACATCACACTAATATCTACTTCCACATCATAGCCATCTCTCTCTGAGTGCTCAGCCATGAAACAAGAAACAAGCTTATTTTCCTTTGCCTTGGCTTTCCACACATAAGCATTGTTTTAACCTTTAAAACTTCTGCACTCCTGGGGTCTGAGGTTTGCAGATTTTTTAAGCTTTTCCTCTAGGATACTATAAACACACTTGAAAAAGTGGCACGTACTACATGTGGGGAAGCATAAGTTATACCTTACACCCCTGAGAACGAAAAGCAGCTGCTGTAGGCAAATATTTATACGCACCTGAGCAGCTTCTCATTTAAGGACCTCTCCAAGTGAAGTGTGAGGCTTGGCTAAGTACTCTCAACACAAATCCAGCTTTTTTTGCTTTTGACTGGATTTACTTCTCCAGCTGCAGAATAAACGGATTGGTTATAAATGTTAGCCATTAACTATGGCACTTAGTACAAGGAAGATTGCACTCATATAACAATATAAAAGAGAAACTACTGCATCTCTCCTATGTGGCATCTCCATGAGCCATTAAGAACAGAGAGGAATTCTGCATTTAACCTCAAGGACACAGAGATTGTTTGATTTGTGTCTGAACCTTCACTACCTCTGAACTCCTATTTGTTTATGCCATGTACTATCAAAAGAAATAGACATCGTTCTGCCATAAGAGATTTTGAACTTAGCCTGTACTAAAAAAGAAAACTAATTTAAAATTCAGGCAAGCCGTATCCTGAAACAAGATGAAAGCCATAAGGCTTTTTACCCTTACTTGGCCAGTTCAGAGTTTTCTGTGTGCCATCTCCCCAGTTAATTAATTTATTTTCTTATAATGTAGGTTTTGATTAATTCTCCCCAGGGAGGATTGTCTAAGTCTGCTAATGTAACTCTTTTTGACCATATTTTGTGGACAGAAATTGTTAAAATCAACATAAAAAATAAAATCTGAATTTTACAGAACCTTTTTGCCAGGCAGATGAGGTGTTTCATCACAAAGATCATATATAGGTGCTGCAGTGGCAGACTACCTATTAATGAGCTAAACTGAAAAATAAATTGCACAAAACCTGGTGCAGCAAATATTGGGACAAAACATTTGCTTTGAGAGACTAAATATTTAGTTTCCTAATTTTAAAAATTTTTAGAGAAAATATAGCTAAATTAAGTTAAAATTAAGAACATCCATTAATTAGAAAATGTTTAAATTAAACTACAGAAATTTTGAGGCTTTTTTTCATTATTTCTTTAACAACCATAGAAAAAAAAAGTGCCAGTAATTCACAAATATTTTGGCTGACCAGTTTCTCAATTTGTTCTGTAATAAACATGCAGACAAAAATGTCAGTTCTGCCTGAAAAATACTTTGTTGTTAAGATTGCTTTACACTGACAGATGTGCCAAGAGTAAGCTGAAAGGCAGAAGATTGAATTTTGCACAGTATAAGTCCAGATTCCTTATTGCTTACCCTGTCTCCCAGGTACAGCTGAGGCCTCCGTGAGAAATCCTGGGTCTGCTCACAAATTATTCAGTTACTCAAAAACTTGTCATAAAAACAGGTGCTCCGATTACATAGAGCGCCTTACAAGACTGACATATCCAGTGTTAATAATTATCTTATAACTTCAGAAAAACCACTGCATTCTGGAGCATAATGGAAAAAAATTGATACCAAAGATATCTGAATAAGATGAAAGACAAGAATAAAACATTCCTCCCTTTTGCGTGACACTAAAAAAAATTTACTACAATGCTTTTGTAGTTGATAGTATTTTTCTTCATTTCTTGTACACTCATCAGAACAAAAGAGATAATTTATAAAATTATAACAGCTAGCCAAACTAAAATAATTTGAAAACACCTTATTTTTCAATATAGTAGAAAATTTTTAATAACCAAAATTATTTAAAAATTCATTTAAATTTTCTTCCTTCAGAAATGTTATTTTAAGATGATGATGATTTTTTTTAATTAGAAGAAGTAATAATGGAAAACAAAAAACCCTTTTCATTTAAAAAAATCATTAAATATCTCTGCTTACCTGTGCATTTATTATTAGAGAGGAATTGATTAGTATGTGCTACCGAGAGCTTAATAGAAAAGTTTCAATAATACATTCATTAAAATTCCAATTAAGACGTAAATAGCCAGACTGAACTATTCAGTTTGCTGACCTTGGTAAACTGTATACAGATTTATCACATTAAAAATAAAATAACAGAAACATATTGACTAAAATTACTAGAACTCTGAGTCGTATTTACTGCAGCAATAACTCTGATTTTGTGTTGTAGGTGGTCTGTTTCCCTCATAGATGACTGAGATTGCAGGTTAAAAAACGGAATCAAAAACTCTATATTCACTGAGATGAATATAATTTCTCTTCTCTGAAGTATTTCATAAAGCCCCACGGTGCTACTACACAATATGTAAATCATATTAATATAGGATCACAGTCTCCATGACTGTCAGTACAGTAGTTCCCTGCAGTATTAAATTCCACAAAACCTGATTTTTAATATGTCATGAACAATGAAGAAATTACAGGTTGCATGCAAAAATAGCTACACCTTTTGGAAGGACAACCAACCAGATGCTTTCATTTCTAGGTTGGCAACCATGGGGATGCAAAAAAAAAAAGGCGAGGTGTGAGTTCTGGGACTTTACACCCAGGATTTTCAGTAATAAATGTTGCTGTTAGTGGTACACATAAGTTTTCCAAAAGTTTTTGCCATTGAAAAGCCATGGTTAACTCCTGGTTTAAGTTTTACTTTGTACATGCTTATTTACAGGCAAAGCTCCCTGTGGTGGGAGGGGATTTGTATTACAATTATTTTGTTTGATAACGCCTCTCATCAAAGTAGAATTTTATAACTTGCCTCATTGAATGGTACTGTTAGAAAAGATTTTGCCTTTTTCCTACTGTGCTGAAACCCTTCACAGTGTATGAACTTATCTCTGCTTCTCTTGGACACAGACAAGCTATATCAGGCAGTTCAAGGGGTTCCTCCATGGATGCAAGATCAGGGGCAGAAATCACCTATTCCCTTTCTGCAAGTCTACGTGCTAAGCAGAAGTATTATTTAGACAGTTTCTGTGTTACATTTTTCTTTGTATGCATAGAGAAGTTTGTCACAGGGTTCATTTCCACTGGAAGAAAATCATAACCCAGCTTTTGTGAAGAATGGAGGTGTGAGACCTTGCCCAGAGAGATTACAGCTGCCACTAAAAGAGCAAGTGGTCCTTGCTTTAATACATGTCAAAACTCATAGGTGAAGTACACTAGTTAGGTTGTCATCATGCCCTTGTCTTCCCTTGGCTTTAGTATTTCTGGCTGACTGAAGAAAACAATCACAAATTAGAGATTAATTTCTAGAGAAAATTCGAGAAATTAATTACACTAATCTGAGATATGAGAAATAATGATTTTGATACAAGTTTTATGAAAAAGAACTGCAAGTTATTTACCTCAAAGGTACTGGCATGCTTTCAAAATCAAATCAAGACGGCACAGACAGAAAACTATTGGAAGTCAGCAAACATGATTTTGACAACTTAGAAGAACTTAATTTTAGTAAATGTTGTACTAAGCCTTTTGTGCTACTCAAATGAAAATTACTGCTTTAGCAAAGCCAACATTAGTCCTTATTAGTAAGGATTCATTTCCTTAGCTAATGCTGCCAAGGTGAGTAAGGTAGCAGAATCAATGTCTGCTGATTGAAATATCATCTTTTTCATTTTCATACAGTATTTTTCTCAACACAATTTTAGAAAGAGAGAAAACTGTGCTGATTACAACTCCTGTTCTATTTATGCATACATGTGCACCCCATCATTATTGCAACTTGGGGTTTTTTTTGTGGTTAATGGTATTGTAGCCTGGAGCAACTGAAGGAATCAGTTGAGTTGTGTAAATTCCATGTTGTGCAAATTATTATGTTTTTTAATAGAATTAATATGTTATCAGAGCCTGGGGCTTGGTTGTTTGATTTATATCCATATTTTAAATATGGAATTCATTAAAAAAATAGCAATTTCTGCTAGATCCGTTACACATTGAGCAAGATTTGTTGATTGTAAGAGGTATTGAAATCTAACCAGTCTGACTATTTAGCACATAAAAAAATATAGATAAAGAGAGTTGTATGAATCAAAATAGCTATGCACCTTTAGGAGACTTCAGAGTTGATGGTAATTTTATTGTAAATTTGTTGTAATGCCATTGTCATTAGGTCAGACTAGCTGACAATAACAATTTCTCTGTCATGATGTTTATTTCTGTGTTGAGAACCTGCCCTCATAGGGATCCTGCAGCATAGGGAAAAGTGAGGAGAAGATGACATTCCAGGCACAGATTTCTATGTGAGCTAAAGCTGAATCCAAGCACCAGGGGAATGGGTGGAGACTTCCATTCTACTGAACACCATCTACTCCATATACACAGGGGTAATGTGCTTTGGGTGACCCTCTCACCCTTAAGGTTGTCTTTACCATCCACTCAAAGCAGATGAACTTTGTGCATTTGACTCTTCAGAGAGGCTCTATGCAGGTGTAGTAGCATGTCTGCTCTTTCAGGTTTACAGCATATAAATATATGACAATTTCACATGTATTTGTTTGCAATTTTTTGGTGAAAATATTTTCAGCTAGGTCAGAGGATGAAGATATTTTTTTCACTTTTCTCCTTCTTAATTTGAGGCATTCAGTTGACCTTGAAAAGTTGTAGCTTCTCTTCTGTGTATTGGGAATAACACTGAGTTCCTAGGATAAGGCAGTAATGTCAGAAATTACAGCCTCATAAAACCCTTAATTCTCACCATAAAAATAATATATAAAGTAGAGAACTATGAGGGTGCCTTACATATTGCACTGTCAGGTTTAGGAGCACTACAATAAAATTTACAATGCCTTTTTATTTGATAGTTGGTAAGAAAGAAAGAAAATCTAGCTTAAAAATTGCCATGCTATAAACAAGTGAGCTTTCTTAAGGATGGAGGAAGGGGAGCAGAGAACTTGAAATTCTGGGCTTTGGGGCTTTTAGTACATCTTTAAAACAATGCTGCTAAGAATCCCAGATGTTCACTCCAGGTGAAGTTTTAAATACACAATAGGTTAAAATGTTGAGATTTTGCTCATTGTGAGCCAAATGCTTTTCTTAAAGTATCTGAGGATACAGATAGCACAAATAACTTTAGGACCTTCTGAGAGAACAATCAGAGAGCACCTAAAGCGCTGTTTCAGGCAGGAGGCAACAGATTAAATCCCATGTGTGTTATGGCCTCAGGGAGTTTTCCCACTGATACTAATGAAGGCAAGTTTTTATTCAGTTTCTCCAGGAAACTTTCATCACCTGTTTTCTGAGCAGTAGTAATCATCTTCTTTGTTACCACTTTCCATTCTGACTATGATTTTCTTTCATGGCTACAAGTCTAGTGTGCCTTTCTGTACCCAACATGCAGAAGATATTTGTTGCAACTCCCAGCTGTAGGAACTACCTTTCTAACTTGAAAAAGAAAAGGTCATGTTTCTACTTCCAAATAGTGCTTGAAATGATGGTTTCAATAAAATGACAAATATGTCATATATGACATAACAAACAAGTCTAAATATATCAATTTTTCAACTTGAATACCAGAATATAACAGATTTCAGCATCGATATTTTCTTTAAAAAAATCTCAATAAAGATGCTTAGTGTGCAACATGTTGTATAGAAACATATAAACAGGAGTATGTAGAATATGGAAAGATATAGAAATCAAACACAAATACAAACATTCGAGGTCAAAAATAAGGGACATACACAGAGGTGTTTTAAAAACAAATGACAAAAATGTTTCTTTCCAGTTTAGTCACTCATCTTCAACTGACGATTTAGCCTAGGAGGGACAGGCTTAGTCATGTCACACTGCACAGCATGCTGGCCACCAGAAACTCCTGAAGGGTTAGCCATCTTGCAAAAGTACTTTTTATTCTGACCTAGCTAGTGGTAGACTTATTCTGTGACTAGAAGAAAATATATGTAGAATAGTGACCACATTATATCTTTAAAATGGAGACTCTGTAGACTCTTTAGAATGAAATACTGCTTTTCGTGAGTGGTTTTTAAAGCTATAATTCATATTTGTTTACTTGCAAAACTGTGGCTCACAGAAATAGCTCTATTCTCTCTATGATTCACAGTGCTCTGGTAAAAATTTTCATACATGGTTAGACTTTCATACATCATTATGTGGGCAAAGAGTAATTCTATCAAAAATTTAAAACAACCAGTTGTTGTTCTGGAAGGCAGCAGATGCTGAACATTTCACAGATGCCTTACTCCCATTTGTTTGGTTTCACCACTTATGTGGAGATAACTGAAACACATTTTATAAGCCTTAGCAGTGCACTTGATCAGCACTCTGGTGGCAGATGAGTTTCAGTATAATTGTGTCCAACAGGTGTGAAGGGGCAGAATGTGGCTTTCATTGGAGTATTTTATGGATGTCTGCTAATTGCATTCTGCTTCTCCCAACATTCTCACAGGAATCTCACACACTTGTCATCTCTACAAGGTGTGGTAAGGGTTGGGAGATCTACTGTCTGAAGAGATACTGCCTTCTTCTATCAGCACAGCCTGGCAGACAGTGCACCCATGGTCAAATGGGTTTGTTCCCAAAGCAAGAGGGCAGCCTATCAAGCTGTGTATGCATCCTCTTTCTTTAGTTGTACCTATCTTGTTTGTTTTATTTTTAAATAGAAAGATACTAATTACTTCAGGTTGTATTTATTATAGTATGAAGGATAATTTGTTCCTTTTTTTGTAAGGACCAGAATTTCAGTAATTTCATTTTACCTTTAGTAGGTTAAAAATGGCTTATAGAAGGTATTTAATCAAGATCTTATGCCTATCCCTGTGAATTACTGGTATGCTATTTGGTTAAAGTTCTTAAGCTTTTAGAGTAATTGAAATGTTGGGTTGAATCTTAGAAAGAATTAACTACTGATATTTTTAGAAAGTAAATTAAGGCTTTTCTACTTTTCAGTGGATGAGCCTTCTAAATTTCCTTTAAGATTTGTATGCAGTGTCACTTTTTGAGAGAGTTCTCACCACTGTCAGCCTCCTGAATCTCCTTCACAATATCATTTTAATGAAACGTAAAAAAAAAAACAAAAACAAAGGCCCAGACATAATATTAGTTGACAACATTCTTCCATATAGTTGCTTTTCTTAAGCAGGTGCAAAGTTTACTGTGTAACTATCAGAGTCTTGCAGCATATTAGGCAACAATATTTAATATCAGCTATAGTCTCGAGGCAGATATCAAAGCCTAATGATTTTCTTTGGTCAAGCAAAGTACTAAAATTAACATTGGAAAATTCAAGACATGTATATTAAGATATAAGCCTCTCAAGGGAAAGGTAATCTCAAAGAAAAGCGTCCTGAAATATTGTTAACTGTTCAGCTACAACTAATAAAAACACTGAAATGCTGAGATATCAGTGCATAGATCTATAGTCATTGTTCCACCACAAAAAATGAAATCAAAAAATATTGAGAGAAAATAAAGCATAAACATATATTTTTTCTAGCTGAAACAAGAGGGACTGCAGTCAGCAGCAACTCTATAAAACAGCTACTTCAAAGGGGTTGCTACTTGATTTGAGAAAATTTAAAAGCCCACCTTGCCAGAAAGCTTGCTCAGAACATGTATATTTATGATAGTAACTTTCTGTGAAAAGGTCAGATAATTAGGGATCACGAAATGCAAAGACAACATTTTTTTTACTACTTTTATGTTAGATGTTATGTTAGCCTGCTTTGTCAGCTAGAGAAACTTGAAAATAATCACTTTTTTCTTCGAGTTAATTTACAGGGAAAGGAATAGAAAGAAAGACAGCTTGGCATTAAATGAACACTTATGCTTCTTTAGTCCTGTTGAATTATTTTGTTAACATTCTTGTTGAATTATAAGGTTGTTCTGCAAGGCAAGAAAATGAAAGCACTCTCACTGTATTTTATAAGAAACACACCTTTTTACTTGTTGCAAATATCTAGTCTGAATATCTGTAGTACTAACAAATACCCTCTGTCGTTCAAAAATGACCACATTTTGGGCTATATGATAGATCCTCACTGAAATATATGTGTTGGGTACAAAGAGGGGTAACTGCTCCAGGATGAAGACCTTCCCACAGCATATGAGCTCTGTCCCATTCACACAACAACATTTCTTTCTTGTGAGGTCTGCAATCAACACACATAAACCACAAAGCATTTCTAGTCTCTTTACTTTGCCATAAAACAAGGGTTATTTCACTTATTTGGCCATCCATGTGAATTTCACACTGCTAGGACCATTATCAGAGAGTATACCTCTTAGGCCTGCCCTTTTGAACACCTTTTTAAAACTCAATTCAAACTAAGAGACTAGCAAAAAAAAAATTTCCAGTCATCCTAGATGAAAACATCCTGCCATATGAAGAAGTTTGATCTAAAATGAAGCATACTGGCTTACTGGAAAGAAAGCATAGGCAATGAATTATTCAGGGTTTCTAGTCAACAACCTTTTATCCCAGGATAAATGGTTCAGACTCAAGTACCATATTTGTCAACAGTAAACTAAACCTGCTGCCCAAATCCCACACTGGCAGTGTTAAACTGCTTGTATATTGTTATGGCTGTCATTTAAGGCAGCTAAAGCACAATTCAGAGCAGGGCTGTCCCCGTGTTCCTAACTCATCCCCTTGTGTTTTCTCTTCTCATGAACTCAGAAAACTGGCAGTGCTGGAAGAATTACTGTGTCTGAAACAAGACCTGGGCACAGGGGATCCCACTGAGAACAAGAGTACTAGTGATGCTGCATGAACTCTGGGTTTCTTTGATTTGTGCATAATTTTAAACATTACTGCAGTCTTTTATTTCAATAAGATGATTTTAGAAATATAAACCCCTTGGCCAAGGATTGTAGATTGTAAAGAGATGAGTCTATTTCCCTGATGTGATACTTCAGATGAGCCCATTAGACTTGAACCAGCAGGAAATTAGCTCAGTATTATTGCTACATGTACTGATTTTGTGTTTTTCTCTTATTTCTTCAGTGTGTTGAAAACAAAAAAAAATTAATAAGATAATATCAACACTTCAACATTTCAATAAAATAGATAATTAGTAAGACAATATCAACACTATCAAGATTTTCAAATGACCTTGAAAATTCTCTTCCTCAAGCACCTTTTAAATACATCATAGAGTATTTAGAGGTAGCTTTCGGTAACTTTAGTAATGGGGACATGGGTGATGTTCCATTATGTTAAATAAGGATTGACTTAGAGCAGATCAAACTGGGACCTTTGATTCAGACTTAGAATCCAAAAAACATTGACCTTTTCAAGCATACTGCTAATTCTGCAAAATCTTGAAATCAGAAATGTTTTTGGGGTCAACTAGGACAAATTTTTCTTCTCACAGTTAATAAAAATAGTGTCAGAGGCAGACATAAAATAAGATCAAAGTGCTTGGCCTCTTATAAAAAACAATGGTCTTAGCACATTGTTGGTGCCTACATTTGGCAGTGCTTAAATTTCTATTCCTCTTTTCTAATGTTTTCTCTATGAATTCATTCATTCAGACTCAAGCACCCTTCTTCATATCTTAATCGATGTTTTGTGTTTGTCTCAGATTATTTTTATTTTAAAAATATTTAAAGATGGAATTACAATTGGAGGTGAGTTACTGCACCTATTAGTTTTTAGCAGATATACTCATCCCAGATACTTAGATTTTTACTGGGTAAAAAACCCCAGCAGCTATTGAAACAAAATGCAAATTTATTATTTTACCATATTGTGGTATTGGTCATACATCAGTTTCTGTGGTGTGAATTATTAGAGCTGGAGGGAACTCTGATCTTTTTCTTGTGTGATGGAATCCCACATACCATTATCATTTCCTCAAGGTCCTCATTATACTGTCAGTGATTCTTTGTAATGTTTCTGCTTCCTTTTCTCAGAAGTGTTTCTATTTTGTAGGTGACTTTGCATTTTGAGAAATTATTTGGCTTTTGGAAACACCTCTTTATAGATGTTGAAATTAATCTCAGTTTTTCTGATACAAATTTTACATCATTCTTCTGAAACACCTTACAAAATGTTATTATAAAAAGATCCATAAAGAGTAAAATGCACAGATGCATATTAATCTCAAGAATAAAATATGAAATTAATATGTTTGAAATGTAAAAAATATCCATGACTATCTATTTAAAAATAATGAAATAAGATTTCTAATAATTAGAATGTGAATATTAGGAAATGCCAGATTTGACTCTGATTTATCCCTATGTACTACGTGTTGCTCTAATTATAGCAGGATTGTACTTGATAAAAATATTTTATAAATATCAGCCAGTCTTCCATGTGCTGGTACCCCATGTCAACAAACACAGAGGCAGCAGATACAGACCAGATGGCCTAACTAGGAATGTGTTGTTTACATAAATTTGTGTGGTTTCATTGTGTGTTGTGAATGTGTAAACCTGGTCCGCATTCCTACAAGTGAAAGTTATCCATTTTTGTCTAATGTTTAGTAGATTGTTTGCACTGCTAATAGTAGTTTCACTTTTGAGACATTATTAACATGATCAGTTCTCTCGTTGTATGAATACAAATTAGTTTAATTTTGCAAACTTCTCTCCAAACTTGAAAAAGTAGCTTTTCTAATCAAAGCAAAGATCTGCTCTTGATGTATACTACAAACTCAATATGAAACTAAGTCCTAATCTAAAGACACAATGATTTCCTGGTTTAGTTCTTGTCATAGAATCATAATCACAGAAATGCTGAGGCTGGAAGGTACCTCTGGAAACAGTTTAATCCACTGGTGCTGCTCAAGAAGGGTCAGCCAAAGCAGTTTGCCCAGTACTGTGTCCAGCTGAGTTTTAAATATCCATAGATGGAAACTCCACAAAATTAATGATAACCTGTTCTAGAGTTTGACCATGCCCAAAGTAAAACAGCTGTTTCTTATATTTAAATGATTTTTTTTTTTTTGCTTTGGAAATTATCTCCTTTGACATTTGTCTTTTGAATGTACACCACACAAGTGTCTCAGTCCATATTAATTTTCTCCCATCAGTTATTTATACTTTGTATAGTTTATATAAATACTTTGGTAAGATTCCCCTGGGCCTTCTCTTGGCTAGGATGAACAGCCCTACTTCTCTCAGACTCCCATGTGACTGATGCTCCAAGGTCTTGATCTTCTTTTTGGCCCATTTTGTTGGATTTTCTCCAGCGTTTTCATGTATTTCTCTGTCACTTTTACCGGGGAGACAAGGACTGGACCCAACACTCCAGATTGTTTTCACTAGGTCTGAGGGAAAGGATGGCTTCCTTCAGCTTGCTGGCAAAGCTTTTCCTAATGAAGCTCAGTATTCTGTGGATCATCTTTTCTGCAAGACACATTGCTCACAGTCAGCTTGCAGTTCACCAGGACAGCAGACCCTTTTCTATTAAGCTGTTTTCCAGGGAGTCAGGTGCAGTCCAAGCACACAACTTGTGTTTATTATTTCCCAATCTATAATCACTGGAACTGGTGAATGAGAGGTTCACTCCAGTAGTTTGTAGAAGATCTCTTCTTCTTGATCAGACAACCAGTAGAAGAACATCACATTACCATGTTGTTGTTTCTGTTTATTTTGATCCATACACTCTCAACTAGCTTTTTTCATGTCCAGACCCACAATGTGCTATGACTTAGGGGGATAAATATTTAGTTGATGACTTCCTTTCCTGGACACCTTCTTCAGTCTGTAAACACTTCTGCCATTAAATTGGATGGGAGTAGGACAAGCCCTTCTTTAACTGCTGGGTCATTCACCAGAAAAGGAAATTACCATTTCAAACTGTAAAGAATCCCAGTAGTCATCTAACAGATTAGAGGGTTCTTAACTGCTGTAAATAGTGGTATCATACCTTCTGTTTGGTGTGCATTAACATTTTGAAGAGCGCTGATTGTTTTAGCTGTTTTAGTTTGTGTCTCAGTGAGACACAATGCAGTAATAGATCCTGATGGTTATTTGTGTTTCTTATCCTTGTTCCTATTTTATCATTTAAGTCAAGTTATTTCCTCTACCTGCAATTTGTGAGCTTTAATTAATTGGCATGAAATTGATTTTGTGTGACCTGTAAGATATTTTATCAGTAACATATTTGCATTTTGTGCATCCAATTACAATATCTAGATTTTAGGTAGCCATAATTAGCATTATATACTAAGGATAAAGTTGCAAGTAAAAAAGAAATACACAACTGCATTCCAAAACTACATGATTAATTAGAGATTTTAAAATAAAGTCAAATTTACATTTTGGCAAAACAGGACACAGTATAATATCTTCATGTTTTCATGTCAAGGTAATATTCGTTATTAGTAATTAATAAAAATTAAATGTGCCTCATTTGCAGGCTTCAAAATAAGAACTAAAATGAGGCACAATTGTAAACAATTTCATGCACCTAGCAAGAACAATAATCTCTTGTAGGTAAGAGCTTGACTGGGCTGAGAAAAGGTTGTACTCTCTTCTAGCAGCTGCCCTTCTTATTTAATTACCAGGAGTCATTATGTAAAAGGATTTTATAGCTCCAACAAATAATTTGCACATTCATTGCAACAACTACAGAGGGTGTCTTGCATCTAAGGCAGTTTGTGAAAACATGTGAACTTTTACTGACATATTGATGAGAATCCCTTCATCCTTGCCTTACAATGAACTGATCCAGTGATCATTTAGGGTAATACTTAGATCGATTAGGCCGGCTGCTCCAACTGAGGTGTAAAACAGTGTCAAAGTAAAGGACACAGCAAATTAACATTTCAGAGATGCTATGTGGAATCCTGCGTGGTAGGCATCCCCCACAACACAGGATTCCAAATAGCATCTCTGAATTGAAGGTGAGTTTGCTCCAAGATACTAATGCTAATGGCTAAAGCTCTGTACACTATTTTATTTTTTTTTTGTCTGAAGCACAGCATTTGAGATGGCAATACTTAGTGGTTGCCTGCAGGCTTTCTAGTACTTCGTGTTCTCTGGAGAATTGTCCTAAAAGTAAGTTCCTCTCTTTGCATAGAACACAAACATCTTAGCCTGTCCCCTGACTTTTTCATTTTAGATACCAAAGTGGATAGTCTAAATCTTACCTTTTGGCAACAAGGATTGCCTTTGGCTGCACAGCTGAGTGATTGAGTGATGTGAGGAAGTGGGTATTTTTGAGAAGTTTCCCCCTCAACATAAATGAAAGTGCAATGGAAAGAATGAGGACAGCACTTATTCTTGCATGGGCAGGGTAAATCAGATTCTACAGGAGGAACTACACTCACCCTATTGCTCTCTGCTCCCTGATGATAGAATAATGCATCTGACATATGCCTTGATCATGCTGAAACGGCGCCTCTGTGCCAAGATGAGTTAGAGGTCCATCAGACAGAAATAGCACAGGAGATGTGGAGGATGTGGAGGCCATATCTCCAATATAACCAAAGTATTCCAGGGAAAGAGGGCCGTAATGAAATCAGAATATATGTAGCTCTCTTAGGTGATTTATGTGGACAATTTCACTGTCAGGGTTTAGGTGACCACAACAGTAAAGAACTTCTGCATTGATCCCCTGATCTTCTGTGCCCAGCCTCAAACTATCTCAAATTTGATGCCATAGTAGGTCATCCTTATCTTATTCTCTACCACAAGGAATGAGGTACTGGTTTTCTGGTGGCATAGTTGAAATAAACTGCATTTTGTGATGTTGACATTCATCAGAGTCTTCCTCAGAAGGAGGAAAAGCCTGGAAGGTAAATGGGAGAAGGAAATTGAAAGAAAAAAACAAAAACAAAAACAAAACAAAACAGGGGAGGGGGGAAAAAAGAAGATAAAGGAATGACATAGACAACCCAGTCATCAATCAAGTTGTTACAGTCTAATTCTGGCATCTGTAATTATTGCCTGAGGCAGGCAGTTGTCTAATTCTTTGCTTTCACTATCTACATTGATTTGTTAGTGCTCCTTATTGATGCTTGATGTTATTGTTCCTTCACATCAACCTGCTATGACTTTGTAGTTTTGCTATAAAAAGCCTGCAGCTTCTCTCTCTTTCCTCATAATCATTATTGAGATGTATCTACCATTGTGGTTGAAGGAGGAGAAACTGCAGTGTCAGATGGAAGAGGGTTGGAAGACTGAAGGGATGTTTAATGCAAACAGGAGCCTGAAGTGGCTATAGGAAGAGGTGTATAATAAGAAGAAGGCTTAGGGTGCAGAACATCAGCAGTAGAATAAAAAGGAAAAAACCCAGGAGGAGACATTCTCTTCTCCTAGGAGAAACCTTTATTTTTATTGAACCCCTAGGAAGGAAAAAACCAAAATTAAAAGTGCATAAAAAAGGAGGATAGCAAAGATTAAAACAATCCAGGAGAATCAGGCAAAGAGGAATTTTAAAAAATGGATCTAAAATAAAGTGAAGAAAAGCACAGAATTTTGCATTCCTTTAGAGTGATTTGGATTTATTGAGCAGGAGGTCTAAAACTATGGGTGGTGTTTTGGCTAACAACAACAAACTATTTTATGTAGTTCTTGACCTTGTAAGACAGTTTTCAGCCACATGAAGAAGCATGACCACAGCTCTTTAGCACAAGAAACAGAGACTGGAGGCCCATTAGTGCAGTTTCCCCAAACAGCTAAACAATATAGTTCCCTGTGGCACAGGAAGAAATCTACTTACAAACTAGCCTGCCCCATTCCCTGGAACATATTTTTGGTTCCTGTTACATAAGTATTGCTCAGTCAGTAAGTTTTCAATCATATTGGTCATTTAAGATACTTATTAATCCAGGAAGAGATCACCTTTGAAATATTTACAACAGTATTGATGTGCTGACTTCCTTTTCTTGTGACAGACAGAATTCTTCAGAATCACTTATTAACTCAGTGCTATTTCCAGAAATTAGAAATTAACTTCAAGGCTTCAAAATGTGCTTGTGTATGAAATAGGATTTTTATTCATTGCATGTCTGACCACACTCAGAATATGAAGAGGATCTATGAAGTAGCTTATTCAGTCACTGATCAAGTAGTTTTCCATTTGCATTTTGGAAACCTCAGTCTAAATGCCAATGTCACTAGGCTGCAGGTATTTTAAGTCTTTTCTTAATATTAATGCTTTTAAAAAGTTCATCCAAAATAAGGTCATACTTTAAAGGCAGCAAAAATCTTCTAAAAGGTTTTCCAAAACTAAACCTGGAATATAAATATATATATATATATATTCAGAACCATTTCACCTTGACCTAAATTACTTTGTAAGGATTTTGGAGTTAAAGCAAAAAGAGTGAGAGAAGAAGAAAAGAAAAAAATAAAACCTAAACCAAAACAGGGTAACCTTCAAAAAACATTCAGCAGAACCTGACAAAGTTTTGATTGAAGAAAGATTGATTCTCTAAAGTTTGAATGGTCAGACATGCATTGAATTTGCTGAGGTTCATTGCTATATCCTAGAAAGTATTTTCATCCCTTCTATCCTAATGAGCTTATTAGTAAAAGGCTGAAAGGATCACAGGTTGTCTATCAAATAAGATTGTCAGTCACACACTGTTAGCAACTCTGCTGTGATTTATATACCAGGATTACAGAGGAGAGAGAGGTATAAAAAATGAGCCTTATTGTGTCCTGTGACTAGTGCAGTGGCACAAAGTACAATGTACAGCATTGTGCTAGGGGATGGGAAGGCGTATGTTCTGGATGAGGAAGCCATAGAAAATTAGATAGAAAGGTACCTTTCCCCTCTTGTTTCCTCCAATGATAATTATATTGCATAGAAGAAACTGAATTACCTGCAGCAGTAATAGTTATGGGTGAAAAATATGTTATTATACATGATTTAAAAGTGGGGGACACAGTAGACATGGGAAGGGGAAAGCTCAAACTCAGCTCAGCTGCTGCTAGAAATAGGCTTTTTCTACACTCCCTGTATTCAATGTACCTAGACACAACTGATTGTCAGTGCAGTTATATGTCCAACAGAGACCTTTCTTTGATATTTTTGATTAAATTTTTATTTAGAAGCAGGAAATATTGATAACTTATAGAAGAATATAATTTAGGGGGAGAAAGTGGGATAATTTGTTTATTATTGGAATATTTTCAAATTGTTAAAAAAGCAGGGTGATTTTAACAAAGTGCTTCTCAGTGAGACTTGCATCTAAAGGGAATGAAAATAAAGCTTGCAAAAATTATAGTTAAATTACCAACTAAAGATCCAGGTTGGGCTGAGCTTAGCAGAGCAGAGAGCCATACACACAAGTATCACATTAGTTAAGGTTGTTGAACAGCCCCAGAAAGGTCTTTGGGGTACAAAATTATCTTAAATCAAAACAATTCCTTCCTGTTTCTCCTGACAGATGCTGCTTTCTCTGCCACTCAGTAAGGGCTTCTCTCTTTCCTTGAGATAACCAAACAACTCTGTCAATGGTTCCCTGTTCACCATTTCTCTTCCCTTGTGGCCTGGCTGATTCCTGTTGATAAGGATTGCATTGTAAGCTAGCAATTGCAGTTGTACTTGAGGTTTTTTCTACACAATGAGGATATGCATCAGTGGAAACCTTTGGGAATGACTCAGCTGGCACCTTGGTTATTATAAATCTCTGCATTGGCTTTGGTAGAGAACAGTCTACGCTCATCATTTTTGCAGCTGTCCCATCAGGTTACTACTGACAAGTAAATTCAAATGCAGCCAATAATCTTATTGCTGGAGTATTTAAAGTAGATA
The DNA here is from genome assembly GCF_036417665.1 of Passer domesticus. Taxonomy (NCBI): domain Eukaryota; kingdom Metazoa; phylum Chordata; class Aves; order Passeriformes; family Passeridae; genus Passer; species Passer domesticus. The sequence goes on along the minus strand of NC_087474.1, from coordinate 107,482,086 downwards.
GTCACTTCAGTGAAAGCTGTGTGCATTTCAATTGTTCAGAGAGGAAACTATGTGAGACAGAAAATTTCAAATCATCAAAGGCAGTCTATCTGCTTCACCAACATTCTAAGGAAAACAAGGCAGATAGGAAGAGTGAATAGGGAGGTTTTTTTGGGATCTATCTGCTCTGCTGTCCTCTCTCACTACCTAGTTAAGCACAATAATTTTTTTAAACTATCCTCCTAGTTATTTTAAAATTGCAGAAAGAGGAACCTTATCTTCTCTCCTCAAGAAAATTAAAAGAAGATTCAAAAATTTGGATGATCAAGAAAGCATCTCGGAATAAAAACTCTTTAAAAACAGAATACCTTACATTTCTGAGAGGTTCTTCATACATGCTCACCAAGTATTCCTATTCAGTGTCTCATGCATATTAAAAAAGTCACCAGTTTGTATATAATGGAACGGAATGGGTTCATGAGAACCCTGGCTGAAATAGAAAATTTATATCAAGAAATTCCAAGTGGATGAAAAGTACTCCAAGATAGAATTTAATGTGTATTTAAAATGTTTTGATGAGATGAACAGAGAATGCTTCAGGCCATGCAAAAACATATCATTAGAAGCTCCTGTTTTACATATCAAATATGTGTTTTATGCTCTGCTATCCTACTGTCAAGACAAACGGTCATTACTTGCTATTTGTCTCCATATATCTCTTACTAAGAGTTTTGTTTTGTTTTGTTTTCTTGTGTTGATAAGCATGGAACATTTATCACAGTCAGGGCTTCATGGTTCAGCTCTTCTTTTTTAAATGAAAAGGAAAGAAGAGTGTACATTATGGGAATGCAAAATTTTATAACCTTGTCTTAGAAAGCTAGGCATTTAAAATCTGCTCCAGGAGTACCACTTATGTAGATAAAACACATAGACTTAGTAGAGATCAAAACAGTTAACAGAGAATTAAAAATACTTCACAGTGTACCATCTTGCCCAGCTTTGCATATCAAATAAAGGTCTTCATTAAAGCTATAATTAATGATTATTCTTATCTTTATACTGGTGGCATAAAAGCCACTATGTCTGACCCAGATCCCACTATACCCAGTATTTGAAAACAGGACACATTTACGAATTAAGATTTGAACAGAACAGCCAAACATATGCCAAAGGCAGGAATAAGGCACAAGACAGGTCAGGATTTACAAAACACAAATCTATAAATTGGTTAACTAATTGGTGTGTTGTCAAAAGTGGTGAGGATGTGGTTTATGGGGCCAGATGACATGGCCTTTATGCATTACTGCAACAATAAGATATTATCTGCTTGAAGTCTGTAGTTTCATTAATGATATCTACTTTCAGATTACCTTTGAACTGAAGATTCCATCATGAAATTTTTGGAAAATGTATTTTAAGTTAAAAGGACATATTGACAAATAAGTGCTGTATTTATAACATCAACCTTTTTAAATTAAGAGGTCTAAAATAATTGCTTTCATTTCAAATTCATTTGGGAACATTCTATTTTTAACATTCTGTTTTAACATGGAAAACACAACATGGACCTTAATGAGTAGGCAGCTATTTCTGTGAAAAAGTCTTAAGTTCTCCATTTTGCCCCAAATTGATGTTGTTTATCTCTTGGACTAGCTAGAGAGTAGAATTATTTATTATTTTTCCTGTTAGTCCTCAAAAAATATTCTTGAAAGTGAGACTTGCATTCAGACCAAACCCTTCACCCATTGAGGCCTCAGCTCCTTGACTGATTTTCACAACATTGGTTGTCTATCTTTTTCATTGTTTTGGGTGATTTTTGTTCGGCATTGGTTTTGTTTTTTTTTGCCTTGTATTATCTATCCTTTGATAGAATTTTTTGCCTCCTCTCATTTCTGATTATTGACATATATATGATGTAGATTTTCACTGTGCTGAGTGCTTGTATTTCACATTGTCCTCAATGAGATTTGATGACCAAGAGTTCTGCAAATGAAAACATTTGTGACTTTTGCCTCAAAAATCTACACCCAAGGGAATCCTGCTGCTATTCATTTCCCTTTCTAGAAACTGCATTAAGAGATTTCTCTTTCACAAATAATTGAAGCTTCTTGCTTTTTAGTTTGACTCTGTTGACTTTCTTGAAGCACCATGAGCACATAGGGAGCATTGCTATATAAATCTAATAATAATAATATGTATAAAGGAAAATCACAAAGGGAAAGAAAAAGTCTCATGCTGTTAAAAACAAATTATATTTAGATATTAGGAAGACCTCCCATGGTTTAGGAATAAGTTATAGTATTAACAGAAAATATATCATTCAAACACATTTCATTTATTTGACATGATAACAGAAAGATTCAAGTGTCTGTGGAACTCAGACTTTGTTTCAATTCACATTAATTTCTGAGAGGAAATGTTAAAAAAATGTGCATCAGAAAACAATTCATGCAATAGTACTTAGTATAGCATGTACCAGCTGAATGCTTTATTTTCCTTTTGAGATCTGTTATCTAATATTGCTTCTGCATTTGTAGAATGACCGATATTACTTTTTCAAGGTCCTTGAGCATACGCCTAACTGTAAACATATGAGTATATTTGGGCATACGTTGCTTAATTACTTCAAAAAATATTTACTCTTAAGAAAGATTAAATATTTTAATTATGCTGTATATACAACTGATCCATGTGCAATTGTACAAAAGATGCTTGTCTGGGAGTACAGCTAGGAAGAGGTAAAACTGGCTGGATGAGAGATTCCCCGAGAGACACTGAAACAGCTGCCACAAGCATATGCTCTTCTACATACAGACCAAGTCATGGTGACTATTCCTTCCACTTTGTGAAGAAAAGAGGCTGGAGAGCTGTTAACTGGACTTCCATTAGTGGTGCTACAGAATTTCTTTCCTGAGAGATCCTCAAGAATCACTTGAGGATTAAGAGTACAGTAAATTGCTAATATATTGCACCGAAATAAGAGACTGGTGTTTTATGATATATATTAAATTAAGCCTTTGACATCGACAATTGAATTTTCAGACCTACTACTTAAAATATACATTGAGGAAAAATTCTGGTCATAAAACAGTATAATAAAGATAGAGTAAACAAATGGAAATGAGGGGAGAAATAGACACACATGAAAACTAATGTTCACCCAGGGGTAGATGCCAAGCCAGTTAGGGAGCTTTCCCTCTTCCAATCCCTTGCCTAATTTATTTTTTAATATGAGACAGATTCCTATGTCCACCTGAAGATTTATAGTCTTTTGATATATCTTTTCAGATAAAATTCTTACAGTGAAACGAGTGTTTTCTGTTAATATCAAAAATACTATCTTCAGTCATAGTGTACTTGTTAACATAAAGCTCCTTAACTTCTCATAACGAAACCTCTAAGACATTATTTATGGGGAAACAATTTTACTTGCTGCCTACACTTACAGAACTCTTCAAGATCTTGAACACTGTGCAGTAAGGAGAGCTGCATTTCCATGTCATTCAGTGCATATTCTCTTCTAAGTGTCCTGGAGAAGATGCACAACTGGGGTTTTGAAGGAGACAAAGTGTTTTCTTCTACTGTTACAATTTATGCATGAGCATGTATTGACTCCTTATGGTGGGGTTTTCCTTAAAGAGAGGGAAACTTGCAAACATTGACTGTATTTGCTCATCACTTGTTTTCTTATTGTTGTAAGGTAATGGAGTATCATGCCATTAGAGAATATGCAGAAGTCTTACCCAATATTGCAGTTTGGTGTGTAGTGCTCTGAGGATGAATATTAGCAAGATCAGTCATAGTAACTGAACAGGTTTAATGAAATTAGAATGTTATTTTCTCTGAACAATTTACAAAAACATTTCTCAATAAGGTTGGAAACTACTAGACTTCAGCTTCGCTTTCAAAACAAATACAATGCTGAGTACTATGTTGGTGGTGAACTGACCACTACACATTGCATTTTCTTATAGCGGGAATGTTTATACAAATATATCTATTTGGGGGAAACAGCCCTTATTCTGACAGAGCATAATGGTGTGTTAGAACATTACTTTTCTTATGCTCTATCAAAGATGTGGATGCAGCTTGCTTGTCTTTGAACACAGCTCTATAAACTTCTTTTTTAGATAACACACAGCTGGCTGTAGATCATTGATTTTGTCCTTGACAAATTTTAAATGAATTTCAGGATGAAAAGTTTACTAGTTTTCATTACAAATGCATTTCCCATCTGCTACTGTGCAGAGCTGGTGAATGCAAAGCTGAAATTGGACTAATGTAACTAGTAGTGTATAAAATTTCTTCTCCGTTTTGTTTGAGTTTTGTTGGGTTTGGGTTTTTACAGAATGGCAGCTGTTTTGCATTGAAATAGCAGCTTCCTGTCATCTGTTTGTTGTGATCTAGATTGTCCTCTCAACTTTAGTTCAAATTAAAATGAACATTGCTGAATGCAATAAAAACACAAATAAATTTTATGGTCTTGAAAACTGTAGTCTGTATTTCTTCCTTTCACTAAGACTGATTACCAGCTTCAGGACTTAGTAGTTCTGGAAAGGTCAAATGAAACATGGAAGAGAAACCAAGGTAATGAGAATAGGAGAAAGATGAGAAAGGCAGAAAGAGACAATGTGATTTATTCATCTTCAGTTTTTTTGAAGTTTATGAGGAAAGAGAAAAAAAGCAAGAAAATGCTGTAAAGGAAATCAGCAGTAACTGAGGAGTCATAGAGCAAACATTTTCTGAAGGCATACCTCAGCTCATCTGTTTTGGCTTGATATCATATGATAGGTCAATCATAATAAGTCTTTTCATCTTCAGAAGCCTTAACTGTTGTGACAGTAAATGTTTGTGGGCTTTGTTAAGACCGAACCCAGATGAACAAAATGTTGCTGTTATGAATATCTAGGGCTCTTTAATGTTCCTTCAACACAATAGAACAGCTCCACCATAGGGCTTTGTGTTATCTCTGGTTCACTACTAAGAAATTAGGTCAGACTATTAAAAATAACCATCTGCCCAGTGGGGATCTGTCTATAGGACCCGCTCTTTACATCAAAGAGCTTTATTCCTTGTCACATTTGGATTTTGTACTGCCAAAGAAATATGTCAGGGAAACAGCATTTTGAGGAATTTGCAAGATGTTTAATACATGGTTATTCTCATAACTCCTTTAATAATTTAGGGATGGTGGCTGAATAATCTGTTGTTTTATAAAGAAATAAAATAATGAAGAGTGCTTTATTGAACAAACAGGGTTGGTAACATATTCAAAGCTGCAAAGGTAATCTGAGGATTTGTGTTTAACAGAATTGAATTTCAAGGAAAACCAAGGTTATGCCCATCCTTATATTTCCTCCTCCCCTCTCTCTTTTCTTTTTAATGAGATTGAAGTTTCTATGATACAAATAAAATCATAATCTGCCAGCAGAATTTGTTGTTCATTGATACATGAGTGAGTTTTTGCCTTTCCCTCTTTTAGCTATGTGAGTTGACAGTTTAAACAATCCTCCAGGACAGGGCAACCAAAAAGGGCTTAACTTTCACTTCATAAGATTTAATATCATTGATGGCTTTAAGGTATGTAGCAGGTAGAGAAAATTTACCTAAGGGTTGATGTCACAACTTAATGTTATGTGTTGGTGAAGTTGATGAAATAGATGTCTTTGATCAGCATATTTTCACTGAGAAAAAAAAAAAAAAGAAAAAAAAACTGTGTGGAGGGAAAAGAATGCTTCTTTTTTTTTTTCTCCTAAGAGGACATCGTTCCTTTACTTCACTCTCTTTGTTGTGGTGGGTAGTGACAATTAGTTTCCTGGCTGAGATAAGACTGGCTGCAGCATAAAGCATCTGGTTGCTACAGACTCCAGGAAAAAAATGGGTTAGCAGATAAATAATGTGGCAGCCCAGAAGAGAAGCCTACTATTTTGTTAATATTGTGGCAGAAATTTCACACTATATGAAGTTTTTTTCTCAATTTACTAAAATAGCTCAAAAATACTGAAAAACCCTGCATAATGTACGACTGGTTCAAAATGCCATAAAGTTAATAGATATCTCTATTTGGATCTTTGGAGGGTAAGATACTGACTGATGTCAGGATCTGAAATACTGCCCAGTGTCTTGTTTCAGCAGTCCATCTCCATTCACCATAGCATTTAATCATGTACTTAGCTCTGGAATGAAATGTGATTTATGTGTGCCTAAGTACTTGGATAAACAGGGTTGAAAAGCAGAAATACACGAAGTAGTTATTGTCTGGTGTCTGTTGATTAATCTGATACTTCATACCAGTTGTTAGTGAATTATTAATATTATTGGGGAAGAATGATTTTCTGTGTTGTGTATCAGAGGAGATGGGCATGGAGCATATCCACTTGAAGGTATCATAGATTATTAATATATAGAATATATGTTTTATTGAATTGCTTGGAAAAATGTGATACACACAATTTATAGTTCACTGATATTTTATTGCAATGTGTTAATGTGTTTTTCAGGTTTTAAATTGAAGCATGGGAGTTTTTTCAAAAACCATGTGTGATAAGGTCAGAAACACTGGAAAAAGCTTCTGTCATTGCAGTAACTTCTATATTTTCTACAGACAGAGAGTTTCAAGTGTTTGGGTAGTTTTTTACCTCCTGAGGATCACAAAAGGTTTGATTCATGTAAGCTAGTAAGGTATCAAGAGCACCTTGGAGAAAAAAGATTTATGTAAGAGCAAAGCAGTAATAATGGTAATTTATTGTCGGCAGATTCTTTTTGAATGCAACAGTAACAGAGGGAGGGAAAAGGCCACATCAAGAATTTGGTTCACTCACAAAACTACCATGAATACCTACAGTCCCCAGATGTTTCATTTAAGGCTGATACATTTTCTTGTCTTTCTAAGACACGCAGAGGAAAATCTATTTGCTCTTTTGTTAATATTAAGATACTTATAATCTATTATTTAGTCTTACTAAATTTATTAAACTTATCCAGGCCACATGTTCACAGACTCATAACAAAGTCAGCACCAAACTTTCAAAAATTATAAACCAGGTCTTACCATAATGATAGGCTCAGTAAAGTGAGATATATTATTAAAAAAAATTTTAAAAGTCAAAAAAACCCCAAACACCCAAACACCCCCCACAAAAAACTCCAAAAAAACCCCAAAACCAAAACAACAACAAAACCAAAAACAAAACAAACCAACAAACAAAAAAAACAAACAAAAAAAGGAGTGAAAAACAAAACAAAACCCATGCTTTCAGAATTTTTAAAGAATTTTCAAGAAATGTATTGACTTTATGCAAGCCTATTCCACTCCCACTCCTTGAAACCCAAGATTATTATGAAAGCATTTTTTTCAGGAATTTGCACTCTAAAAAAAGGAATTATCTTTAATTTACATAGCAAAATTGTAGGATTTTTGAACATTACAGAGTCCATTTTGAAGTTAGGCATGAACAACCTTGTTTTATAAATTCTTCCCTTGATAACCAGGCTCTCAAGAAAACGACAATTCTCACATGAAGGTTTGCATTCCTAGAAAATTTTACTAATTTGTTAAAAAAAAAAGGACTAAAACCCAGACCTATTTAAACAAGTATCTGCTAAGGACTGATATTTTACCTGAAATGTTATTTTTTTCTTTCTCAGCAGCATTTTCCACAAGGAATATTAACATCTTTTATATTAATATTAATATATTTTATATTAACTAATCGGAGCAAAAAACTTTGATTCTAAAAGTGGCAGCTTTCTAAAAATAAAGCTTTCATGTTGCTGAGGTATGAACTATTATTAGGGATGAAATGTGCTGTGTGGTTCAGAGGCAGCCTTGTATTGGCCACATCCAAGCCTCCCTGCTGTGAGTGCCCAGAGCCTGCTCAGTGGGGACAGGCTGGGAAACACCAAATTTGCTTGTTGCTGTGCTGGGGAAAAAAATGCAGTAAAGAGCAGAGATAGCCAGCCCACACCATAGACCAGCACAGATCAGAGAAAAGTCCACAGTGCAGAAATCTGGTCTGCTATTTATTACTATTTATGTACACTCAGATGAAAGAGTTCAGTCCTTCAAAGAGAAGAGAGCAGCAAGGGATATGAAATATGGTACTGGTGTTGCTAATGATACCAGACTGTTCAGCCAGTGGCTGTTAGGGTGCTGAGATACTACATTATCTCTTCTATCATCATTCTTACAAGGGGCAGAGAAAAATGTTGTTGACCTGTAACTTATACTAACTTGCTTTGGACAGAATAATGTTTGGGTTTTTTTAAATTAGGTAGATACAAACAAAAAAATCACTCTGTGTTTACATATCAACCTACCAATGGAAAGTCAGCAAAGAACTGCAGCAATACTTCAGTCTCCAAAAGGTCATTTCTATTTCCAGATGCTAGACTACAATAGGCAGATTTAAGAGACAAAGCTGGAGTTTAAACATTCATATACATAGAACGGGGATGCTGACACTTGGCAAGCCTAGGTTATACTGAATACATTCAAGGTGCATGTTCCATTTGTATGCAACTTGAAGGACCCGTGGGACCTTCACTGGCACTAATTACATGACAAAATATAAGATCAAAGACATGAATCATTGCCAAAGTTGTCAAATGCTTCAGGATTGACCTTTCTGATCCTAAATTGAATGGGAGCATTAATAAGGTATGAGTCAGTAAATGCAGCAGCAAGGACTCAGTTTGAAAACAGAAACAGAGCATACAATATTTCTGCAGTAAGTATGTATAGCAAAAAATATTGGAGTGTACACAGAGCTGTCTTAGCAGTTTTGAAAATGTAAGAGTTATGTATGCTGCTTTGATTTCATTTACTGTATTCCTATGCAGATAAAATGGCATAACTCTATTCATTATTAAAGAGCTGAAGAAGCTTTTATTACTATCTCATTTAGAACTCAGAGATAAGATTTCAAAGTCCTATTTCAAGCAAATGTGGTGTATTTTAGACTGATCAAAACCTCCAAGATGCTTCACAAGATTAACTTGTATGGTATAAAAGCTGCACAGATAGCATGGTGCAGAACTCGTTTGTTTTGAATGCTGCCATTTCTTGACTGCAAAGTGATCAAATAGCATCTTCCACTCATTGACTAGAACAGGAAGTGAAAGCACCAGACTGTTAAAACTGCCAAAATTCCTCAAAACCTGTATATATGAAGTATTATAAATTGTGGGATGCATTAAACACCAGTCGAGAGAGCTAACACTACTGCTTATCTTAGTTTAATAAAAAAGGCAATAGGCAATTAAGGTCTCTGTCTAGGTGCTTATCAAAATCCTGATATCCCTAATTGCTGTGCCTGATTAAGCTTTAACCAAGAGATAAAATCTTGGTCATTGATCATGCCTACCTGAACAGCATGAATTTCAGGAACAGAGTATGTCCTTTAAATGTAACAACAACAGAAAGAGTCACCTTATTCTTTCAATCAGTGAGATTAGTGTTACAAAAGGCCCAGCCTCTCCTTCTGGAAGATGAAAGTGAGAGTTCCAGAGACAACAGGCAGGGGAGTCCATGATTAACAGGAAAAAAGGGGATGCTGAAATGGGTGAAATGGGAGCAAGCACAGGGCAGCAGAGAAAAGTGAAGCTGCGTTCCAAGCCTGTTGTGTCCAAGTTAAATTGCTTGGAGATAGAGATCTCATGAAATGCATCCTTGGCTGCACCACTATTTGGCTTCTTGTTACAAATCAGCATTGCCAAGAGACATTAAGCAGTGATATTTGAAAACAGTTTGCAGGTGCCAGGTTGTACTTTCGTCTGTGTTAATGAGAATTTGATCATCTACTGTAGATATAACATACAGAGGAGGAGGAGCAGAGCCTGTGAATCAGTCATTTTTGTACCAAGGGTGGATCACTGGCAGAATAACAATAGGATGTCTCTGCATCTTAATAAAAAAAAAAAAAATAATTCACTGAACATTGTGCCAATCCATTAAAAACTGGTACTTGTACAATCTTGTTGAGATATCTGGCCACTTTACCTTGGATATTGATGAGAAAATAAAGACAGCCAGGCCTGGAATCTGGACAAATCTGAGATCAATTATTTCTACTGTTTAACTGTTTCCTTATCAGAGAACTCTCTGGTTGATAGATAATCCAAATATATATAAGAGTAGAAGCCATAGCTATGTGAATTCATTTTTCTCTTAGAATGATTTCCTTCATTCATTTTTTTACCATTCTGCATGGGAGAAAAACAATGCTCAGTTCATTTCCAAAACCAAAAGGACTCTGTCTTTTCCTTGAGTTATTCTGCCTCCTCTCATTTCCTCATGCTTGTTTTTACCCCTCCATTTGCCTACAGCACACACACAAACCCTTTATGTTTGTGAGCTGCACATTAACCCAAAAGGTTAATGAGCATAGGGCTCAGGTGCAGTCCATATTCTTGCAGCATTACTAATGCTGTGGTCATAGGTTTGGAATGGCATTCTGGAAAATTAGCTCTTTTGTGATCTTGGCGCTGAGAGCAACTCCGCTGTTTTCTCTGCTCCCTAACTGCATTTTTATGCTGAGCTTTCTGTCTATATGAGAATATGTTTTTTGCCCATTTCATTACCTGTTCCCTGCAAGCACAAAAAAAAATTATTTTTGTGATCAACACCAACTGCAATATGGTGAATATGTCACTGCCAACAAACTTTCTTAAATATTCCTGTGCATATAAGTTCAGCAGAAGGGCTGATGTCAAAGTGGCAGGTAAAAGCTTTGAATAGGAAAATGTCCATCAGAACTCCACTGAGTTGGAGACATAGATAAACAAAACCCCTGGAAATATATAACAACAATTCAATCATCTTCCTTCTGAGACTGGTTATCAAAGTAGACATCAATAATATTTAGATATATCTCTGTTAAAAAGTTGCCGAATACTTAACCATTATATCCCCAAGAAAATCTGAGAAATACTCCTTGTGGAAAGAAGAATATCCATCTTCTTCTTTCAGTATGTCTGCAACTCAGATGTAAGGGATCATCCAGGGCAGCCTGGTGAGTCAAACCTGCAGGCCGGGGTTTTGGATAGACTGAGTACATGGCCAAGCATGGACATGGCTGCGATGCTCACTGTGTGGCTGTAAGCTGAGGCCTCCCCTCAGCTCCCTTGTCATCCAGCAGCAAGCCAGGTCTTGGCAGCCAGTTGAACTCCACTGGTGGAGAATGTGTTCAGGCCCCTGGCATGAGGTTTGGGAAGACAGTGATTTAAAGCCAAATAGTAATTTTATTTAAGTACTGGTGATGATGATCATCATCTGTATTGTCCTTAATGAAGTCCCAAATTTGCAATGGACTAATATCAATTCATTAATTAAAAAGTTCAGTACAAGTGTGTATGTCCCTTATAATCAAGTGTTTATGTAGATGATCTGGAAATATCTTAGATGGAATTTATCTCAAGGAAGCATGGGAGCTTGGTAGGGAATCTGAAGTGGGAGTGTTGTATATCAGTCCTTCTGGGCAGGAACAACTCCAGAACAGCAAGTCCTAAGAGGTATGAGAAGAGTGATCAAAAAGAGTCTTGACTGAAACACACGGAGTTTGCATAAGGTGAAGAAATTTTTAAGCATCTATACCCACACAACACATATTTTTATTTTCTGTTAAGCCTGGAAGTAATTGCATGTTTAACACATGGTTATCATACCTAGATGATGGTTATATCTTCCTGTGAGGTCAGTGGCGTTTGCTGAAATTCAGGGCCACACCCTAATTTAAATTAGCTGCTCATTTTGTGAGAGGGAGAATCACACCCGCTCAGGACAAAAAAGGCTACATGACACTTAGGACCACTGGTCACAGAGATTTGGGAAGCAGCATCCTTCCAGGACAATTAAGTGTAGGATGACTGAGGTATCTAAATACACAAAACTCTGGAAAAGATGAATACAATGGCTTTTTTGAAAAATGCATTTATTGCTTTAGAAACACATAAGGGATAAGAAGCTGTAATTTATGTAACTACACTGCCTCAAGCTTAGCATTGTGACAGCAGCTGTGGCCTTGGTACCTCAGGACCTTCTGACAGAGTGAGAAAGGAGAGATTCCCACAGTTCCTGTGGGCAAAATACTTCTTCTTGACTTCTGCTCACAGTAGCAGAATTTGGCCTAAAGCGTAATCACCTGGAGATGCTTCAGAAGATAAATGCGTATATGTTTCCTCTGAGCAATTTGTCTGCAAATGTGTCAGTTGCTCAGCGTTAAAGCTTTGGTGGATGTAGGAAGGTATAAGTACTTCAAAACATCAGAGGGAAAGAGATTAGAAATAAACAAAAATGAATGGTGACTAGTTCTGTGCAAAAGTACAAATGTACTGTGCATTGATAGGAACTCCTTTGTTGGAGAAATAAGGCAGCCTGCTGTCTTGCACAGCATGGTGAATATCAGCTAGGAGACATGAACATGGTGAATGAATCTGTTGAGGCTCACAATCAAGAAAATGAGGCATGAAAAATAAGCAGTTCAAGAAGCTTTAACAAGAAGCTTTATTATATGAATATTTCGAATATTCAGTTTCCTTAAAATAAAAAAATTAAGCAATATAAAATATGTATAATCATAAAGAGCCAAAAAAAGCTATCACAAAAATGCATACCTTAATTATAAAATCCACCAGTTTCTATGGTAGATCAGAATATATAGCAATCATAATTTCTCTTAAATGACATTATTTCAGTCCTTGTCTCATCCATGAAATCTATAAAGGGCTTTGTAAATTGACTTGAAAATTGATGGGTCTCATCTGGCTTAACAGAGGGGAGAGAGATTTTATAGTATATGGCCCTTTTCCATGAACACCCTATATCTTATTCAGTCCTTATCTGGAGTTGATACTGCATCAAGTGACACTGCAATCTTGCAGTCCAAAAGCCAATCCATACCATCTGACTATTCGTTGTTGTTCCTAGAATCCAGAGATCTTTCTCTAAGTAAAATGTTTTGTCTGACATCTTTTCCCAGTGACCCTGTCTGAGATCCTTTTCAGTCTTGTCTGAAAAAAGTCAGAAGTCTTCTGATCCAAGGTGTGAAGACATCCAGCTAGGTATATTCACACAAAGTTTTACCACTTTGCCAAACAAAGCCTTACCAGCTCATCTCTGTTTAGAATCCTGTAGTCTCCTGCCTTCTGCTCATGTGCTTGGCACATGAATAATGTGTTTGGCACATTATTCTGAGTTTGGAAAACATAAGCATAGATGATATCCAAACCTTACTAAGAAACAAAACCTTCTGTAGTATCCAAATCTTCTTCTTCTGCTCTTCCACACTAAATCAAGCATAATCATAAATTTTCCCCAAATAGTTCTGGGATTTTTTTTATTTATGCACTTATTTGGTTAATTATTTATTTGTTTTACCTACTCTTTTGTATAAATATTTAAAGATTTTTCTGTGTTGCTCGGTCCCTCTGGCTTCTTGGGCTCCAATGCAGAGGGTAAATTTGCTTAATACATGAACTGAATCTATGCTGAATAAAGAGCTCCTCTTGTAAAAGGACATAGTAGCACCCAAATATAAGTCACAGCTAGGCAAGGTAGCTTTTCTAAAATAAACTAGCCCTTAAGTGCAGTTGTAGATAAAGAAGCAAAGTTATTGAATTAGAATGTCATTTCAACAAAGTCTTTCTCAGAGCACAGAAGTGACCATCTTTCTTCCTGAAATCTTCAAAGCATTTGTCAGTGTCTCTCTCCTTCTAATAGACTCCATCTCATTGAGCAGAGCCCTATATTATTTCTTTCCTTGCCCTTTCCTCAAACAAGCATCATTTCTTTTATGTCTGCAGAAAAGTAAGAGAGAAATCATTGTTAAATGTTAATGTCTGGTGAAGGATATTCCACCATCCTTTCCAGTGAATATCCTCCCTGAGGAATAAAGCCTCTTCTAGCTCTGAAGGGTCATAATTAGTGTACTCCAAACAATGGAAATGCCCCTAACTTCTTGCCTCTCCAGGGATGAATGTGTTCTTCCTCTGAGAACACCACACTTACAAGTGAAGAGACTGAAGTCTGAGCAGTGAACATGAAAATACCACAAAAATTCATTCATTCTCCAAAGAGCAATCCAGACTTAAAATCAGACTGACATGGAAAGTGATTCAAGATCTCTAGATATTTTCTACTTTAAGTAATTGGTAAAAAGGAGGGAGTGAAGAATGATTAGGCCTTCACCTGTTTTCCTTTATACTTTTCTGCTTGATGACCCAAGCCAACCTCAGTATTGATCCTAAAGAAAATAATGCTACATATGAAATGGACTTGAGAAAGTGAAATAAGACAATACAATTACTAGCAGTCCATGTGGGTTTAGACAAAACAAATACTGTTGACCTAACTTAATATTTTTATGACATTATGGATTTTGTTGGTAAAGGTATTTTTATTGATATAACACATTTCTGCAAGGGATTAGATAAAGAAACAGGAAATTTCAAAAACAAACTGGAATACTTTAAATGGTCTTAACCATGATAGGCTGAAGTCTTCAAACAAGGTAGCAAATCAGCATAATACACAATATGTCATTAGCTATGATAAGAACTAAGATCATCAAGTGCAACAATTATATGCGAACAGCAAATTCCTTTTCCTAGGAAGTGGTGGCAAGAGGCTTAGCAGTTGAACCTTTAGGCTGGACAGCCTGACAGACAGATATCTTTGTTTTCAGCTTCATGTATCAGCATTTCCTTTGAAATTATTAACAAGAAGCATAGAAAAAAGTGGGAAGAGTTCAAGAGATTTTTTTTTCCCTTAAACTAAAATTAAGTAGCATTGGCCTCTGTATTCACTGACCCTCCAGCATATGATCTGGACTAGTCCTATTTAGCATGTTATACACATTTCTGCAGTTCAGTAAAGCATTTAGTTGCACGTACCCTATTTCACACATATTCTACCACCTACACACTGAAACTGAAGATTAACCTCCAAATCTTACTGAGATACAAAATTAACTCCTAACATAGTTTCCATTTCTCCTACTGCTCCTCTGGGCATGTAGGTAGTGTAGTAGCTTCCTCTGTGCTATCAGAAAAAAAGTTCTGAAAAAAGTTCTTGCTGAAGAATAACTCATTTCATAACTTAAATTGCTAATTTCAGAGCACAGAAGGATCTGTTGTACTTCCATGGTTAGACTCTATGCTCAAACTCTACAGCATATAAGTTGCTCATGTCCAGCACTGGTGTTCACTGTATTTTCAGTATTTCACACAATTCTGTATCCTATTTCACACTATACGTTCATGTAACATCTTTGTCATGCAACAGTTCAGCTGTGCAGGCTAGAAGTAAAGAAAGAAATACAAGAAAAATATTGCACTGAATATTTGCCGTGCAGAGCTAGGTAATGCTTTGACTTTATTTTTCAGGATCATATTCAGAAGAAAATTATATATTTGGCTGGATTTTTGGGTAACACAGTGTTGAATAGGTTCAATAATAACAGATCAAGAATATTCTTCCCCTCTGATGATATACCTAAAGAATTTGACATTATATAGCTACAGGCAGCTGTTTCCTTACCACAGGAAAAAATGTAAACCCTTAAACAGAGCAGGAAAGATGACATTTAATGGTACTTGTATGCAAATTCAAACACGTTTAAATCTTTTCAGAGCTGAGGCCTAGGGTGGTGTTTTGGGTTTATTTCAGAGATGAGCAGACAGACAGTCATCTTGTTGGAGACAAGGGATAATGGAAATGCATCATGCCATCTGTTGGCAAACCGCAGTGCTGCAGCCGGAAGCTGTGCAAAACCACCTGAAGCTGTTACCACCACCAAGCAAATTAGAAAAAATCATAGGGAGTCCTCAAAAACAAACACACATATAAGAGAGCAATTGGCAGAAAATCTAAATTTGGTTTTCTCTTTATTTGCTCACATCTGCTAACTGAACGCATTGCAATTTGATTACACAGCCAAATTACCATTTCCTCAATACAGCCGCTGTTGTGAGATTAGTTTCTTCAAAGTGTGAGCTGTCCTGCATCTCTGCAGAGACACTAGGATATAATGAATGGGCACAAACATATATTTTCATATAGCTTCTTATGATCTTGCAGAAAAGACATCTTTGAAACAATATAAATTACTATTTATATATTTAGACATTAAAAATAACTTATTTTAATTGAAATGAATGTAACAATTCCTGTCATTATATCTGAGAAAAATGCTGATAAGGAATAATTTCATAAATTAAGCTTGTGTATGAGGATGCTACAAGAAATTGTGCAAAAAGGATTCTATATCTTTTTAGGAGCTGAACACTTCTATAGGAAAATGCTGTAGATTATTCATTTCACAAAATGTTTGTTCATTCATTTTGTGGGACTGGAAACTTTAATCATGCCATCTAGTTTGTGTATAGCTGAAGCATTTACTCATAAAAAAGCAATGTATCTCTTTCCATGAGCCAAGAGATGGCCTCTTGTACTTTTGCTATCTTCCTAAGGCATTTTGGCTCCCCTTAGGCCTGCAATCCTGAATTTCTTAGACAGCTCTGGCTAATGTCTGTGAGGGTTCTTAAAGTAAGAACCTTCCTCTGAGCTCACAAATCCTCTCAGTCTTACATATGTTCTCTGAGACCGTCACAAAAAACAGTTGATGCTTTAAAGTGTGACTTGAAAATTCAGTCAGTAAAGTCACAGTAGTAAAGGATCACCATGCACTTTCTCAGCAAAAAAAGAAGCCCTGCTTCTTTCCCATTTGAGCTTTCCTAAAAGGGTCCTGCATAGGCCATCACAGATCATGATGGCCAGTCTTCCTGAACCCACCAGCTGAAAACGTAACACCTTCATCTGGCACATCACAATTTTTCTCCTGCTTTTGGAAAGACGGCCTTGTGGGCGTTGTCAGTGGCAGAAGATGGCAATGGTTACCCAGCGTGCTTTTACTACAGGATGGAGTTGGCTGAGCTTGCCATCTCATGCTGGGGAAACCTGAGGATAGGGAGTTGAGAAGTTGCAGAAAGTCCCTGTCTTCCTGGAGTTGAGTGTGTGGGGCTCACCAGCTGCTCTCATCAGTCTTGAGCTGTTGGTAAACTGCACATAACACATGCAGCTGCGTCTGTACTTGTGCATCATCTGCTCTCATTTCCTAAGTAAATATTTAAATTGTTAAGCTGCAATATGGGAGGAGCACAACATCCACTCCTTTCTCCTATAATTGTGAAGACAGAAATTATCTCTATTCACTGAAAAAATAATGAGACAATCACCCACTTTCACTAGGAAATCTGAAGTTGTGGATATCAAATGGATGGAGGTGGTTCTTCAAATCCCCTGAACTCTGCCGAAAACCAGTGTGACATCTTGTTCCAGCCAACATCTCCCTAGTGTCTAAGTTAATTTTTACCACTTTTGAGCCCTGTACCATATGCATCCTATGTAGAGCAACTGACTTTTTTCATACCCAATACAGAGAGTCTCAGGGTACAGAACACAGAGCATGATTCCACTGGTGGGACTAGCAACCTAAAAATTTTCTAAATATTTTACTGACCTCAAAGTCCCTAGTACTGTCTACATTTTCTTGCTACAGTTATGTTCAGGGAACTTCATGTTTCAGGAAGCTTAAGTGCTGAGATTGAGCACATGTTCCTGACATAATCTGCCCTCTGGGTTTGTGCTTTCCTTCTGTGCAAATGAGAATAGGATGAGATGAGAAGTGCTGCTGCTTTTGTAGACATTTATTGGTATAGATTTGGGGTGGAGCCAACATTTATATCTGCAGCCAGGAAATTGAAAGTACTCTTGAGGTCTATAATATATTCATAGTCAGAAATATCTTCTCTGAATGGGAAATAGGATTCCCTAAGAAGACTAATGAAAAGTATATAAAACATACAGTCTCTTAATATCTTCCTGTGCCATAAGAAAGAGCAAACAAATCTTTTTACCTCAAAGGGAGCTGAAACAGTCTTTATAGACAAGAAAATGCAGCCAGGGTATACATAGTGTTAGGTGTTCTTCGCCTTGCAACTTAACAGCTGAGCTATTCTGCTGTTTCTAGCAAGATTATTTCTTCTTTTTGCAACATGATAGATTTCTTTTGGAGACATAAAAGAAGTCCCAGGTACTTGCAGCTACTTTTCTTATAACATCCGCCTCAGTATTGAAATACCCTGTCTTTATATTTCAGGAGCAGGTCTGAAAATCCTTGGGTCTTATGAGATAGTAGAAGCCATGACAGCACTAGTAACAACAATTACATCTTCCACAAGGAAACTGATAAATAAACAATGTAGTTATTACAAATACCTCAGTAATGTCCTTCCAGAGGATTGAATTTGGCTGTCTGTTGTATGTCCACCAAGGTTCTCTTTCACTTCACTTCCTCTGCTACACCTCCTCTTCTACACCTCCTCAATAGCACAAAGAGAGAAACAAGATGAAAACTTGTGGGTCAAGATAAAGACTAGAATATTACTTGGCAGTTATCACCATCTCAGATTGGGGGAGATTAATATATATTATTGTCAATTAAAAGTAGAGTAGAATACCAAGCAACAAAGTCAAAACTAAAAGCTCATCTTCCCACTGCTCTCCCTTCCTCCCATACTCCATATCACTCCTTCTTTCCCCACTCTTCTACCTCGTTCCAGTCTGAACAGAGCAAGGGAATGGGCATATGTGGTCAGATATAACAGTTCCCTCTCAACTTGCTTCAAGATGGATCCTTCCCAGGAGCTGCGGTCCTCCACATGCTGCTTCAGTGTGGGTGCTTTCCACTGGGTACAGTCTGTCAGGGACAGACTGCACTGTTGAAGGTCCTCCCACTGGATTTTTTTCCTTCATGAACTGTTAAAAAATGGGTCCTTCTCCATGATTGCAGTCTTCAGGAACTTTTTCAGTACGGGTTCTCTCCATGGGTTACAGTCCTTCAGGACCATACTGCTCTACTAGTCCTTCATTGGCTGCAGATCATCAGGAAAATTTCTCCTGTATGGGCTTCTCTCCACAGGCTGAGCTCCTGCCAGGAGCCTGCTCCAGTGTGGGATCTCCACAGCCTGTACCTTCCTTCAGCATTTATCTGCTTGCTGTGGCACAGGATCCTCTGTGGGCTGCTCTGTGGTTGTATATTCCAATTGGGTCCTCAGTGAGCTGCAAGGGGACAGTCTGTGTATCCATGGTCTTCACCAGGGACTGGAGAGGAATGTCTTCTCCTGCACCTGTAAGACCTCCTCCTCGCCCCCTCACTTGACACCTGCAGGGCTGTTTCAATTACATTTTTCTTACTCCTTTCTCACAGTCCCTGCCCAGAATTTTGGCCTTTTGTTAAATATGCTTCCCCAGAGGTTGCCACCATGTGTCTCAGTGGCTCAGCTGGGTCCTGTGGTGGCTCTGTTGGAGTGGCTGGAATCTGCTATTTTTATGCCATCACAGTATCAATCTCCTTCCCCACAAGTCCTCTCTCTTACCCCCTGTGCCCAACACCTGGACACCTCCACCCAATATAATCCAAATGGTCACTGATACAGTCCAAAATCCAACCATATCAGCAACTCTGTTACATTGCCTCACCACCAGAAGTCCCACAAAGTTCAAAGATCTGGCAGCCTCCCTGTGTTTGCTCAGAAAATGAAGGAAGATCAGCAGCTTATTCACACAAATTCTGTATTTGCAAAGTCAATTGGAAAACAAGCATGTAGAAATAGCAGGTTGGAATGACAATTTGTCATTTGCAAGTTATTGCTTGAACTTAACAGGACTGGGATCAGTTTGAGTAATTTATCATTCCTTTACTGCGGAGTGTACAAGGCCACTGTAACACATACGGTAGAATTTGTTGCAATTCAAAAATACTAATATTTTCTTCTCCTGTTATATATCTGTTTCAGTGTCAACTCTACTTATCAACTAAAATGGCAGCAGACAGATAGGTGGGTGTTGCTTTGGGTTTGAAACACGGTGAGGCTGGATTTGTCACAGGAATGTGCTATAATCTCTGCTTTCCTCAGCTAACTTCTTAACTAACTGTACACAGTCATATATTCAGTTAAGTAGGACATTTTTTTCAGCTGAGCTGTCTTATCTAAGACATCAGCTGTCACTTCCCTGGATATTTAAGGTTTCAAAAAGCAACATGCATAGGTGAAATGTATGTATGTTCACAAGGCTTTATGCATGACACGTCTTGTACACTACAAGCTATCATCACCATAAACTGTACAGCTGCAAGGTGTGCAACTAGCATCCTACAAAGACAAATATGATGTTATATATAGCATTTATGTTTTACATTACCTTGAGTACAGTTTTGTTTTATTCTGCTGAAAAGAAACAAGAGCAATGTGAAGCTCACCATGATTAAATTATTGTAAGTCTGTCATAAATCAAGTTTAGAGATTAGACAATACCTGGCTGAAAGGTGAATATGACATATGTTTCTTCCAAGTTTTGAATGTATAGTTTAGAACTGAACAAAGAGTAAAAAAAATGTATGGCTTATTTTAGCATAATGTTTCTTAAAAAGAAAATGTCTTTTATAATGCCTGCCAACATATTAGTGCTTCAACATTTTGTATTGCTAACATTTTATATCTCCTTTCATAATGTATTAGTTTGTGCCTGGGTCAAGATCCTGTACATTCTTGTACTCCTCAGTCCCTCTTTTTTACTGATATTTCTTTACAGCTGCAGTACTCTGTGAGAGCTATCCCTTTTAAATTTAGTGCCATTTATGGTAATATACACATTGGCTAAAGAATTAATGATTGTACCTTATTCAGGGAGTTAATTGTAACAGTATAACTGTTATATATAAATAAGACTATAAAAAGTCTACCTCTTTTTCTGACTAGGTTTAATAAAGAAGACACACACATACACTTCTCTCTGGAGTATTTAGCCTCTTCTAAACATAAGAGAGGTCATTGATCAAGGAGGGGGAAGTACTAAATCAACATGCTAAATGAAATGTCTTTGTATTCCTCTTTCATCACTTACTCCCTCGTATTACATAAGTACATAAATAAATGATAAACCCCCCTCAGGTTTCTCCCGGAGCCTTTCTCTCTTATCATTTGTATATCCTGGCATTATCATAAAGTGACAAATGACTGCTGCAGCATTGAATTTATATTGTCATTTTAGTTACTTGAAAGTGAGCTTTCATATAATACCTTCATAAAGACTATCAGTAGAAGAAATACAAACACTGTTTAGCTGCTCAGGGGAAAGCTGAAGTCCCCTGTTCCTGGTTTAAATTATACCTAGCATTTAAAAAAAGATGAGGTCACACATAAAACCGAGGGGGAGGAAGACCAATGAAACCTGCAGAAACATGCCCTGTTGGCAAACCCCTGGCTTGCACTGTGGAGACAGCTGCTCTCCAGCCCTCCTGGCAGAATTGTCCTGGGAAGTGCTTCAGTACAGATGGGAAGGAGGGACCAAAAAACCCTAAAACACTAAAATATCAGCACCAACAACATACAAGAAGACTGCATTAATGTTAACAGTGAGATGCATAAATGCAATAAACTATGCATTAGGTAAGGACTAACATTTTTATTGAAGATAAATTGCACAAATGACAAAAAATATTCTCTAGCTCCCTACTTTATCACAATAGTTCTCAAATTAAACTTCATATATGTTTTCTTAGAACTATTCCAACTCTCCTACCCCATATTTAATCTGGAAAAATATTGTAAGTAGTACAAAACTAAATGTAAAAGTATTTAACATGTTTGCCCTGCATGTACAAATGTAGAAACATGTTTCATTAAAGTACATCATCTTATTGTTATTCTTGTGGGAAAGTTGATATCTGTTCAATATATATACACTACATATAGGTGGAGCTATGTTTTCTATGCTCCTTTCTTGATAGAATCAGATGGTCTTCCCTACCTTCACTCTCATCTCTAAACCTCAGCTTCCTGATATAATAAAGTTGTAACACATTTTCCTTGTGTTTGGCAGCAGCAGCTTGGGGGATCATTGCACAATAAACCAGCTACCATGACTTACATGGGCCTGCAATTAGACTTCAATAGAGAGGACATTGCTAGCTTGGGTAAGAATCAATCTTAACAGTGTAGAGCAAAAAAAAAAACTACATTTCATGTTTAGTTTCACCAAGTTCTTCCCCTCTGTGGGTAGCCTTTCTTAACATCTACCTCACGAAAAGATAGATTAAGTACCCTAGCATGGTATTGTATTATCTTATTGCTACACATTCAAAGGTTTTCCAGATCAAAATTTTATTTATTATTTTGCCCCCAGTGCAACGTACCTAAAGAGTAAATGGAGAAAAGAAGAAGCAAGCATATTTCCCTTAGATAATCCTCAACCTTTCACTGAAGATTTTCTTCAATTCTTTCAACTTATTTATCACAGTCAGTGCACTGGAGCAAGTCCTGCTGAAACTTGCTTCCATAGCTAAGCTGATTTTTCTACAGGGGTACCAGCTGATGCATTTTTGAAGGCCCAGACACACTTCTCTCTTTATTTTTTTTGGGCAGTGAGGAATGTCCTTTCCTGCCTATGTGAATGCTTTGCCATTTCTCCCCTAATATTTTTTGACAATGTGACATGAATGACACAGGGCAGATAAATCTGTCCAGGGTCCTTCCCAGAGGGGCCTGACATCAAGTGCAGGAAGGGCCTGTGGGGTGTGTAGGTTGCTGTGTTACAGCTGCCCTAGGGTCAGTCATGTGGATGCATTGAGCACACAGTAAGGAGCGCTTGGTGCACTTCACTGTCCTCTGGCCCATGTTGCAGTGACCAGTACCAAAATAGTGCCAATCCCTTTGTGTTAGAAAGTATCCCTATGAAACTTGCTAACATCTTGTCTGCCTGGTTTGACATACTTTAATCTTTATCACTGTCTTGATTACTTGATAGCTATGTATGAATTCACACAAGTGCATTTTGCATTTCTAATGCAACTACATCTATACAAGCACACACGAAGTCACAGCTGGTTGGTGAGGCTTAACTGAAGTTTTTCTGTACCTCTTTCAGAGACATACAGGGATGGCTCGCAAGAGGACAGAAAAACAGCAACAAAACAAAAGCAGGAGGTGGTCACCTGGTCAATTTACAGCCCATAAGTCTTCACCTTTCAGAGAAAAAGATTCAAGAAAACTTTGCAAAGGGAAGCTCATAGAATTTCATGTTCCTTTTGGCTCATTCCCTATGAATATCTATGCAGGAGATAACATTTGGCACTTAAAAACTAAGTAAATGGGAAGGGCTTAAGTGATTGCTTTTCTCTTTGAGCTAATGTCAGGCTGTTCTTATTAAGAACGCAAAATGGGTTCCGTGATATGAATGTACAAACTGTAATCAAGTGCATTGATCCCTGCAGCTACCCAGAGGTAAAACAAGTGGAAAACAACTTTTTATTCCAAGTAGAATTTAGCAAATGATATGTCTCAACAGCTCATAGTTTGACTCAGGATCCAGAGAGTGTCTGATAGCAGATATATTCTTTCTTTATCCTATCCATATCTGGAATTGTCCAAAGGAAAGAAAAACTTGTGCTACCTCAGTAATTCCTGAATGTCAAAAAAGAGGATAAATCTAAAATTAAAAAGTATTTCAGCTATTTTGAATTTTAAAAAAGATGAAGAGTGTCCTGGAATAACTGCTCTGTAAACACATGAATAGCAAATCTTACTGTTTTTCAATGAAAGCTGTTCCTGGTAAACAGACACAGCTGCCTGGACTCTGTCCTTGCCTTTCCTGTTCTGTTTTCCTCCCTAATGAAAAAATTATTAAATTCAATAAAGTCTTATCAATTTGGTGTTATTTCTTTGTTAAGAAAACATCCTGAAAGTGGTTGCAAACTATAGTATTTAGAGTATTCAGGTAATTAAGAATATTATATTTCTTACATTTGGAACATCTTGACTAGAGCTCATATGTTTCAATTTTTTTTTTAAATTTTTTTTAATTTTTGGGGGTTTGGGTGTTTTGTACCCTAGCATACCTTTTTCAAATGTTCTGTCTTGTTCTGAAGGTTGATGCTTCCAGCTGAACTTTGACAGGTCAGTAATCTTTATTTTGGCACAGCAGCAGAAGTTGTTTAGAAAAATTCTTTCCTAGATTGTCACTCTAACAGGCATTCCTTTTTCTTTCTCTATAGCCATTCCTTCTTTGTACTATGTTATATAATAATAATTCTGTTATCACCCCTATGTGTGAAGAAGGACTGTGATTCAACTCTCCAAGGTTAGATTAACAAAAATGCTATTAATAGAGAAAGAAACCCCTCATAACCATCTGCAACTTTATAGCTCTGCTTCCCACTGTCTGAGGAACACTCAGGTTGTCAATGATTTCAGGGTTCATAGCCCTGGCCTGCTGGTCTTGTACAGCCTATCCACACTAGGATTTATAACCAGATTTGTAATGGCCCTTAAAAATGTCAGCTGAATGTAACTGTGAGTCACTTCATTTATGTATTTTAGAGACCTGCAAAATTCAGTTATTTTACTTGTTTCCACAATGAAAGAAGAATGTGTTCACCCATTTAATTCTATCCAGTCTCTAATCCGCAGGTATTCTGCTACAGACATTTCTGTTGATGAAACAGGATATCATATAGGCATGCTAGAAAGATATCTCTTTCAATAATGCCTCTGTAGTACAATTTTTTAAACAATATCTTCTAGAGAACCTGTATATTACCTAGATGCTAAGAAAAATTTAACAAAGCAACAATAATAGCAACAACAAAACCAAAAAAATACCCCAAACCGAAACAAAAACAAAAAAACCCAAACAAATACACAGGCAAAAAAAGCAACAAAACAAAGCAACAACAAAAATATCCAGCTCCGAAGGGGCTCAAAATATGAAGATGGTCTCTGACTCTCTGTCCAAAGGGAATCTTGTGAGCATTTACCAGTGCATTTTAAAATGCAACCCAGTATCTTTTAATAGCAGGTCCCTTTATTGCAAATGTGATAGACACAAAGCCTTAAAACTAGAACACTGTTTTGGAGAACTAAAATACTGTGTCTAATTTTCTGCTTACTAAAAGTACAGTGTGATTTTTTTCCCCTTTTTGTTTATGGCTCAATTAATTTTTGGATGATAAAACTGTTTGGACTTGTGAGACTTAACATTGTGAATTTTCCACAGCATCTGTGGAAATATGTGCTGCAAAGAACACATACGTAGGTTTTCTTGGATGAATACTTTCTTAATTACTTACAAACAGACGGTAAAGGTATTGTAACTCTCAATCTTCAATATCAGCACAGACATGCATTATTAGATTTGGTAAGACAGTTTTGCAAAAATTACCACACCATACTGGCAGTTTTGCTCCTGTCTGGCAATGGTTTTGAGTATGATTTTTAAAGGCTAGCTAAATTAAAATGCATTTATATATATTCATTCAATAGACAGAAAGTTAAAAGACATTAGGGAGCCGAAAAATTCAGTTTTATCTCAATATATTGTTATTAACTATGCACTGGAGTTGATTTTTACTGATTATCAATCACAGTTCAACAACTATTTTATAATTAATAATAATTTTAATCGCTGGGAAGCTAATGTCTTATTTTGAGTCACTATGATTGACCATAACAGAAATGCTGTAAACACAGGCACCCTTAGAACACGACCATATTAACATTCAGAGCTTCACATTGGAATGTACCTTAGAGGATGGGGAAGAATATAACAGCATCTGAATGTCCTGAAAACCAGAGGTTTGTGGTTGTGATTTGAGCTTTCTGAATAATATCTCTAAACATGTTGCTCATTAAGTCTTGTGAAGTGGCTTTGTTCGACCAAGGCATTTCAGCAGTGGGCTCCTTCTTGCACACGGTTTCTCTGTGGCTGTCTCCTGCTGCCTTCACACCTGCAACCTGCAGCCATTCCCCTCCACTGTCTGCTAGAACAAGAATGGACATTGCAAACTTGCTCACTGTTTGGCACCTCCCTTTGGAGAGCTCTGTGTGTGAGAACTCTTTTGCTTTAACTTGCAAAGGACCCAACTTTGTCCTTGTGCCTTAATTTTTCATATAATTGAAGTAAGGCAGGAGAAGTGGAGTGTCATGCAAAAAAGTTCTCAAAAAGCTAGGAAAAGAGGCCTGCATTTTGGTTCTTATTCCAGATGAGTTTTTACAGAGGTTTTTCTTGCTCTGTATTAGGAAGACCCATGAGATTGGCTCTGAAATCATAGGCACAGGTTATATGAAGATATTGGGCATGAAAGAATGCTGAAAAATGTTTCATGTTCAGTATTATAGAATGCAGACAGGCAACCAAACACTATCTGGTTCTTGAGGGATACTGCTGCCTCGGATAAAAAACAATACAAAATGTTATGAATATTAGTAGAAATGGCAGCACAGTTTTTTGCAAATAATGGGAGTAATTTATATGTGTCTGATAACTATGGATTCAAAGTGTAATTTTTTTCTCTCTAAGGTCTCAGGCAGGTAAGCTCAAATGCATCCTAAATGCTCAGTATCATTGCACAGAAGAGATGATTATCTCTAAGCCTGTATTCTGCCTTGTGCAGAACAGTATCACAAATCTGGCATCTCTTTACTTGTTCCCCTTTTAGTCTTGAAAATTAAACCAGAACTTTATTAAGTGTTATGACCCTGAGCCCAAAAGACATAAATCAGAAACCTTCCCAGAAACCTCATTTTACATAAACCTCACTTTTACCCTTGAACTTCTCCAGTCTGCCTGGCTGCTTTTAACACATACATTTTCAGGATCTATCTCTTTGAACTCTGCAAGCCCAGAAAGCCTCAGTTTGCATGTGGCCATGATGCTGAAGTTGGACTAAAAGGCCACAAGAGAACAGAGAAAAATTTTTAAGATATTCTGATATTAGAAGCATGATCAGAGCATGCATAATACAAAGAAAAGATGGACTTTCTTACAAATGTAACCAGATGAGGAGGAAATAGTTAGTTTATTTATGCTTTACTATTATAGCCATGCAGTTCTAACCACTTCTCAGAAACCAGAATACTGAGGTTTAATATTCTGATCAACTGGACAAGGTTCAAGAGCATAACTCCTGTTTATGACCAAGCTACCTTATAGACTGTATGGGAACAAGTCTGAATGTGATCTTGTGGGGAAAGGCTGGGGGAAGAAGAAGTAAAAACTGAAATGGATGAAAAAAGTGCCCTTTACTTCTCCAGCAGAAATAATGCAAAATTTAAATTGTGCAAGAGACTTTAATAGAAGAATGAATTTGATGGGATAAGCTAAAAATCATGATGCTCAGCTGACAGCAGGGGATTTAGGTTCTAACATCTGCTCCCAAGATTCATTCTATTCCCTTTAATCTGGTGTATCACTTGAAAAAGACTGTCAGTTCTAGGAGCAGGAGTTGGCACACAGGACTTCCCTGCTTTCTGGCAGTTCTTCGTTCTTTCTGACATTTTACTGTTTTTGATGTGACATATTACAAAACATGTTCCTGTACAGTCAGCTTCATTCCCAAAACATCCTTCTACATATGAAATAAGGAAAAATCATGCTTTTTATCTTTCATTTTTGTCACTTTTGACCAGACATTTTCCTTGATAGTTTTCAAATGGTATTGCATTTTTCACTGATGATTTCTGCCAGTGAGTCCTTGAGATCTTGAACACATGGAGTTCTGAGGAAAAGGAAGTGGTGTGCTGCTTGACCTGCATGCAGTTATTTTCTTCAAAAAGCTTTGAGATCACGTTATCTGCAGGTGTTTTCCTTTGGGAAATAAGAAGCTAATTCCTCCCAATAAGTGGTGTGTTTCTGGACTGAACAGAGAGGATCCATGTTATGAAATTAATTTTCTGAAAAACCATGGAAAAGAAATCAATTTTCATCAATCAAACTGAATCAATTTATACAAAGATGTTATACAGGGAATTATAACACTGCATATGGCCTGTCTTCACTTTTTCGAAATAAGACAAATAAACTTCTGTATATTTTTAAAACATATCTGTAAATGCAACAAATTCAGCTCTGGGGACTTGATATTTATTGCCAGTATTGCAACAACATATGTTGAGTGTTTGCTTCTTTGTGATTTGAAATTAACACTGATGTATTAAGCTGGTTTAATGGTAGCATATACTAATGAGAAAACAGTTTGCAATCTGCTTTCTGTTTGCTTAGGAGGGCCAGGTTTTCTGAAATGGCCACTAATGCTGTAATCATATTTGTCCATACATTTATTTCATATATAAAATTCAAAGCTGTGTTTCCAAACAACCATTTAGAAATGCACATTACCGTGGATGTTTTTACATAACTAGAGTGTATTTTGACAATGAGGAATGGCATGGAGAGGGAAGAGAAGTCTTTCTTTATCCCTATTATTGTTAATACAGGAATGAATGGGCATTTGTTGAGGCAAAATGGAAGAAAGATTCATCACACTTAAAAAACACCAACCAGCCAACAACAAAAACAACAAATTAGTAGATCTTCAGGCAATGCATTAACAGGCTGCAGATGTCCTGGCTATATTCTGCTGTGGATGCTAAGAATTTACACAGGCTCATAAAGAGTAATTAATAGGAAAACAGTCTATAAAAAAGATTTGCATTGAGTGGCAGAATATAACAAAGTCCTGGAGACAGGATAGTGAATGGAAAGATTTTTGATCTGACTGTTTTCACGATCTTTTCTGGGTACCAATGTCTAGATACTTGCAAATTATGCACAAATATTGTGACTAAAAGTTGGGTGGAATGTCTGTAGAAGAAAAAGAAGTTAAACACTCAAGGGCTTGAGATCTAAGTCCTAAAACTACTTTGGAACATACTTTCCTTCCCAGCCCTACTGTCAGCATCATGAAAACCTGTTACTTATAATCTTTTTTTTTTTACTTTCCCACAGTTTCTTTGCAGTAATTTCTCAGATTGCAGTGCAATCACTATGCAGTGGTGGTGAAGAAGTCCCTTAGACAGGAAGATGTACAGAGAAGACTCATGTGTAGACAACAGTAAAGTCAGTTCCTTCAGCAAAAGTCGAAAAGGAACTGGTTAAGTTAAAGTGGAATTCAGTTACACAAGATAATTTATTATGAAGCTTTGTGCCACTCCCTAAGAGTACTTTAAAAAAGAGTATTTAATTCCACTTAAATTTTAAAATATACAACTTTCATGTGAAACACTGGCAATATTTTTCCAAGGAAATCCCCAGAAAATTGTTCTTCTTATCCCTATTGCATTCTTACTTTCATGAAAAATGAACACAGCTTTTGCTTCTGCCTGGATTTATTTTCATTGCAAACATTTTAAATTCAAAATTACAATTAACCCTAATGTGATTAATGCAAAGCAGAACTGCAACAGTATTAAAGGGGAGGGTGTAAAACCTGGATGGTTGGAATGAAGCCATTTTCCTGTCCTGTGCCTCAAAAATACTAAAAGAAGCAGAGCAATGTGAATGGCTGGCTACTACTGCCTGACAAGCATCTAAGTGGTGAATAGTGTATTATGTAAAGTTTACATCATAGGTTTTTAGGGTGCTGTAGGTTTTCAGTTCTCCTGGTAAGAAAGGATGGAAAGTATAAGAAGCTTTTGGAGCTCTCAAACATCTTTGAGGATGGGATAGGGGGCAAGAGAAGCAGGCTTGTGCTAAGCCTGAGTGCTGAAGAAGAGAAAATCTGTGTGTTTATTACTCTAGAACATTGTACAGTACAGTAATCTGAATATCTCAACCAAAAACCTTTATTAATTGGTTTGAGACAGAAATGCAACAGAGAAACCTTAAGGCTTAGGCAACAGCTGGACATTAGAAGCACAAGAGCACATTGTACAGTACTTTGCAATCTTGTTCTATTTTCCACATGATGCTTCAGAGCTGTTTGGTCTGTTTCAGTGTTGGCTCAGAATTTTCTCAAAAGGCTGCAGCTGGCTCAGTAACTCTGGTCATTTGGTATCTGCATGGAGGCAAGGAGGGCATAAGCAGACAATACTTCTAAATACCTGGTCTAGAGTTAAAAGATCTTTTGTTTCAACTTTCAGCATGGGAATGATGAAAGAGATTTGAGTTTATGTGTTTATCTTCTATTTTAGTTTCTTTTCTAACAGAGCTTCTGGAAATCAAAGATAGATAGATGGTTGTCAGCATTCCTGCTTCATTCCTGTTTCAACAGACTGAGTCATATATCATAGCTTGAAAGCTATTATCAAGTACCTTGACAAAGTCAATTTGGTGACAAGTTCTCAAAGAAAGGAAGAAAGGTCTCACTTTTTGTCTGAGTGAATGTGAGTATGCTTCTCACTCAATATGTGAGATGCAGAAGAGGTGATTGAGAGAAATATGCATTTTATAGAGGTGGTGGAGCTCTGAATAATTTGTTCATGAGGAAAATGCATTTCACATATGCAGGTTCTGAAAGAAAAGTACATGATGTATATGTGGAAAATATAACAGAGGTAGACAGTTTTTGTTCATTTCCTGGATAGCTCATTTGTCAAGCAATTTTTTTTAACCAAAATTATTTGTTAATTTAGATTGAAATTGGCAGCTAGATAAATAAATATGCTGGTTTTGGCTGGGGTAGAGTTAATTTTCTTCACAGTGGCTGGTACAGGGCTGTGGTTTTTATTTGTGATGAACATCCCTGTGATAATACAGTGATTTTTTTTTTATTGCTGAGCAGAGCTTACACAGAGCCAAGGCTTTTTCCACTTTTAGTACAGCCATTGCTGATGAGGACATTGAGGGTGCATGGGAGGCTGGGAGGAGACACAGCCAGGACTGGACCCAAACTGACCAAATGAATATTCCAGACCATATAGCATCATGGTCAGTACACGAAGTGTGGGAAGAAGGAGTGAGGAAGAAAATAGGATGTTCAGAGTGATGGAGTTTGTCTTCTCAAGTCAGTGTTACATGTGATGGGGCTTTGCTCTCCTGGAGATGGCTGAACACCTGCCTGCCCATGGGAAGCAGTGAATTAATTACTTGTTTTGCTTTGCTTCTGTGCATGGTTTTTCCCTCTTAAACTGTCTTTATCTCAACTCATGAGTTTTCCAGCTTTTACGCCTCCAATTCAACCCCTGATTCTGCTGGTGAGGGAGTAAGAGAGGACCTGCGTGGTCTTGGTTGATGGTTAAATCGTGGTAATAAAAAAAAGTTTTGTGTGAGACAGAAATAAGAAAAAAAACACTGAACATTTGCATTTCCTTTTTAAGGGCAATGTCTATAATTTTCATAAAACACCAAAAGCAAAATGTTAATGCTGACAGAAATATTTTAAAGTTACAAAAATTTCTTTGAAATTTCTTTGATTTTTAAAATTGTTTTTAGAGGGAAAAAAGCCCCAAACAATACAATTTTAATCTCATCTGTAAAAATTTTTGAGTTTACACAACCGATACAGGATATCTAATAATAAAAGTTTCTGACATTATCTTGGTATGAAACTAAGAATAATTTTATGCTTATTTCAAAGTTCACAGAAAAAATTACATTGTCAATAACTCCTTAAAGCAGTGCATAAAAAAAGGATTTTTTTTAAAGCAGATCATGATTTGTTTAAAGTTGCAAGTATATAATCATAATTTGGAAATCTTTGGTTTACATAAGCTTTGTTCGCAGTGTTAGATCAATTATTGGTCTCCATGCAGAAAAACAGAGAAACAAAATAAAATGGGAACCTAACAAGAGAATATGAGGTATCAATTTAGTTTAGGCATTTTGCTTTCACTGACTAGAAAACCCTTTATGGTAAATTTTATTCAAAGTGTTTGAATACAATGCAAATAATAAAAATTTGTATATTTCTCTCTATTTATCAGAAGATCTCAATTTTCAAAGCTTTTTAGCAATTACTCTGCTGAATAAAGTTGATAGACTTCATAAGCTCTGTAAAGTTCATTTAAATCAGTTTTGCTTGTGGTGATGATAAATAAAAATACCCAAACAAATAAGTATGAAAGGTAAGCATCATAAATATGTTTTCCCTTTAGTATTCTTTAGCTCTCTTTACTTATTAGGTATCTGACTGGATTTATCTTTCTCAATGGAAGATATTTTTCAAAACAATTCTGAGTTAGAGAATATTTTCTGGAGATTACAGTATGATTTTTGCAAACAGAAAAAGTCCTAACAAAATGTATCTGGGCATCAAAAGTATCAGAGATGATGAAAGAAAATTACACTGTTGTCAAAACACTATTCAGTACTTGACAGCATTCATTTTAATGGTAGAATAGAACAGCTTGTTTGACCAAAAGCTACAGAAACCTTTTAGCTATTTGACACATTATTTTTTTTAACTACAAACCAGCTTTGAGTGAGCTGCCAACTATTTGTACCTTGTAAGAAAAAAGAAAATATCCCAGACAACAGTGAAAGTCAATGCTTCAAGTTTTTCAACCCAAACTCTTCAGAACATATTTATTTGGGAAACCTGGTGGAGAGTTTCTTTATGCGCATAATCTTTATGTGAATAAAGATATTCTTAGCTTGCACATTATGCCAGTTTTGGCTGGGATGGTATTAATTTTTTCCTGTAGTAACTAGTATGGGGCCACGTTTCTGATTTGTGCTGAAAACAGGTTTGATAGCACAGGGATGATTTTGCTAGCAATGAGCAGAACTTAAAGAGAGTTAGGGCCTTTTCTGTGCTGCAGCCCAGCCCACCAGCGAGGAAGCAGAGGGTGCACAAGGAGTTGTGAAGGCATACAACTGGGACAGCTGGCCTTAACTGACCCAAGGAGCATTCCATACCATATGGAATCACACTCAGTGTGCAGAGCTGTGGGAAGAAGAAGGAAGGGGAGATATCTGGAATGATGATGTTTGTCGCCATTATACAGGATTGAGCCCGGCTTTCCTGGAGATGGCTGAAGAGCTGCCTGATGATGGGAAGCAATTAATGAATTTCTTGTTTTTCTTTGCCTGAGTGTGCAGTATTTGCTTTTCCTATTAAACTGTCCTTATCTCCAGGCAGGAGTTTTCTCACTTTTACTATTCTGATTCTCTCCTCTGCTGTGACATGGGGTAGTGAGTGAGCGCCTGGGTGGAGTTTAGTTTCCAGCTGGGGCTAAACCATGCCAGAGGTTCTGTAACCCAACCACTTAGTAGGAGATCGACTCTATGAGAAGATCTACTTGATCTGACCTGTTAAGGCTTCCCATGCTCTGCTGTGAAAAAAAAAGGAGGATTACTCAATCCATCAATTCAGCCAGAAGAGAGTATCCTTAGCGCAGATACCACATAATAGTACTGCATACTTCTCTAGAAATCTAGGGAGTTTCCTCCACACCTTGATTTAGTAAAGTTTACTGCTACCATACCTCAGCTATTTAGGAAAGTTAGGAAAATCCTAAAGAAATGCAGAAAGCACTCAACAAGTTTCTCCCTTTATAATTATTTTTTCTTTACATCTTTGTTTTCAGTACTAACTATTCACAGTACGGTAACGTACATGTGGGTCTGTGTAAGTAAACTTGCTTTGTTATGCTTTGTTACAAAAAGATGTCATGATAGTGCTTTCAGAGGACAAGGCAGCAGCAGATGAGAGGAACATAAGGTAATAATTAGAAAATTACAAGCAGCAGTGGTGATAAACAGGGGACACAGCTGTCTAGTTATGTCAAGCTTTTTGTAAGCAGCATGACAAAGGTGTGTTTTAACAAATTACTTGGTTACATACACTTTAAATAAATGAAAAGGAGGAAATGTCACTTGGAGGGAGTACCACTTTTGAAGGAAGGCAGAAATAGCATATGTTTGTGTAAAGTAGTCAGTCAAGATAACTATAAATTAACAAGTCCACAAGTCTGCACTCTAACCGATTGATACCTGTAATGAGGACCACAGACTGCAAGCATTTACTCAGGCCACAGACAGTGTAGAGTCTTCATACAATGCCCCTGGCAGGGCTGGATGGCGCAGATCCAGCTGAATTTCCTGTCCTGGGTATTCCTGGAAATACAGCATATTGTCTGCTGGGAAAGACGAATGACTTCTGTAAGAGCCCCAGAATGCTGCATGGGGGAAAAAAACTGGACTAACACTTATAATGTCTAAAATATTCCAAGTGGCAGTAATTTGGGTAAATAATGTGTCTACAGAAATGAAGACAGAATTTCCATTCTATTGGATATTTTAACTCTTAAAAATTGGCTTTAGCTAAAATTGCAAGAAAATGTCTACATCTTCTATTGAACAGAAATTCAGAAATACTGAACCCATTGATTTTGTATAATGTTGTGTAACTTTAATAAAATTAGTAACAAAAATATTTTACATTAATTATAATAATGAAATATTATATCATAAAAGTAATAAGAAGGATTTTACTGGCAAAACAGGAATGGTGCTTTTTAATTGAAGGCAAAATTAAATACCAGACACTTTCAAATAAATGATTTTTTAGAAATAGTATTGACATTGAAATCGGCTTTAAATTATAAAATGTTTTTGCTTCAGTTAAACTAATGTTCCTATTAGGAAATTCTATTTAATATATTTTTTTTATTTTCACATATATTTATTTTTTTTTGTGTGCAAAGAATAAATTTCACCAGTTGGAGAATTTTCAGCCAATAAGTAAATTGAAAAAAAATCCTAAATATTTTTTAAGAAATTAATATATTCTGAAGCTCTCAGAATTTATATATGTGTGCTATTACTGGCTGAGCAACTCTTCAAATTGATTTTGAAGAGTTATTGTATAATAGCAAGGTTTCTATTAGCCTAAATACTAAACATTTTAAAATAAATTAATATAAGATTTAATACCTTTGCACACATCATCAGTATCATCTATTCTTTTGCAAATGTTGGTGTAACCTTTCTTTACAGAGCTTTGGCTTGAAAAGTAGATTACTTGAGCCTTGCTGCTCTAAGTAAAGCATTTTTATGAGCATTAAGTTGGTAACTTCATTTAATTCTGACTCTTTCCCCCCCTCTTCATTTTCAACTTGCATAGAGAAATCAAAGCTGTCATGATTTTATGCCAGGGGTTAAAGTAGATTATTACTTTTGCAGGTATGCAAAAGTAAGTTTGCAGTCAGGAATTTTTTGCATTTCAGAGTTCTAACAGCACACTCAGCTTAGGAAGATTTAACATTCTTAGAAACTACAAATTTTGTAAAGTGCTCCATTTTATGGCTTTCTATGACTTTAATGCAACTCCATTTTTACAGTACTACTTATAGCATCTGAAATAGTAAGTGAATGTTATGGTCATGATGGAGATGTCTTTTTCAGCAGTGTGTAAGGGAGGATGCAGTTTAATGCTTTTAACAGAACATAGCTGGAATTATGAAAGTGTGTGCTATGTTCAGTTATGAAATTTTGAAATGGTGCTAATAAATTCAAATTCTAACCATATGATTTGTGCCACTTTTTCATCGGCAAAATGGAAGTAAAATGCTTAAATGAACAGGGAGGAGACAGGAAAGTCTTACACCAATTCAGATTGCTTTTTAGTGATTTCCATGGTTCTGTGTGCTACTGTTCATTGTTGCACATTGCAAAAAATGCTACAGAAGCCTAGAATGACTGATTTATGTTATTGTAAAGTAGGGGATGTGTGAAGTTTTAATTACTGCACCACAAAAGACTGTGATTTTTTTTTGCAGTATCTTTTTCTTCCTCTTTCCTACTGTCCTTGTCATTAGTTTTCTCTGAGAATTGTAATATTTTGTGATTTTGCAGGAGTCAGTCGCCACAGAAGCAACTGAAATGGATGCAAAATTAGATCCCCTGGAATGATAATTGCTCACTTCTGATTGAAGCATATTTAGGTTGATGGGGTTCAGAGTTGTATTTCACATATTGATGAGACAGTCATAATTTATTTCAATTTGAACCCAGAAATAATTGGAAATTGACCTTCAAAACATGCAACAGATGAAATCTGGGCGGGATATTGTAAACAGAGGTCCACTTGCAAGAGACAATATTTTGGGAACAAATGCAATAAATTCTCCATGCTTATTTCTAAACCTCATAATTTCTTCCCTCCTCAAGCAGAGATTAGGGAAGGAAAGAACATATTATCTGAGTTTTCCAAAAGCAACCGAGAGTTAATTCTTGACATACTCTATACAAAAGATGAGAAAATACTTGATACAGACTACACAGATACCTGACTGCACAGAATTGGTGTACACTGAATGCACTCCAATCTGCTACAAGTTCATGACTTGTCCTGAAAAAAATGCTGAAATAAACCTTGTAATGCAGATGCTTTTAACAGGGGGTGATGGGCAAGCAGGGAATTCTACAAATAGATTTTGTCTGAGAAAGGAAATGCAATAATATGTTGCCTTCATAGGGCTGAAGGATTCGTAGCAGAAAGGACAAGGAAAACTGGAATTGTTATTTTCAGACGTCAAAACATTTTTAAAAACGTGGACAAAGGATGAAGAGCATCCCAAAATACTGAAACCCCAAGAGTTAGACTCTGGGACAAATTCACATACTTAGAAATGCTCAAATTAGCTTAGAGAGTTATATCTTCTAATATGGCTTCTGTAAAAGGATCCTGCACATTGTTCCTTTTTCTGCAATTACAAATTGGTACCTTCCTCTTTATACTTACAAATCCACTCACTTTTAAGCATATGGTTTTCCAAATAAGATCGGACTCACTAAAAGCTCAAAACTCTGCACACAAGGCTTTTTTCTGTTGAAACAAGACCTAAGTTACCAGCTGGATGTCATACAAGATGCAACATTACATTTTGAAAACCAATTTTCTTTTCCAGTCAAATTTGTGTTTATCAATGCATATACATAATGAATGTATTTTTTTACTTTGTCAATTTCTGAAGTGTCATTATTCCCTGCTGTCTACATCAGGCACACTGCCTTTTGAGAGTGACAGCTCTTGACACTGTACATTAGTTTCATTATTGACATAATGCTGAAGTAGCTTCTGAATAGAAAACTGCCAGTATAGTTTTATTTTTTAATCTTCTGTGTCCTATTTTTCATATATATGTATGAGAAAAAGCTAAAAGGAACAGAAGATATAGCCACTTTAGCTAACAAAATAAACACCTTTCATCATGTTAAGACACGTCAAAGCCACAGCAAGTGCAGGGATTAAAACTCCAAGTGAGGATATAAGACCTAACATGTACAAAGGCAAAATACAATGCTCCCAAAAGAAAGTATTGTCTTAAAGCAACAATAGCAACAATACCAATTAAGCAGCAACTGAGTCCCTTTTGATGTGAGTTGAATGCTCTACTACACATTGTGTACTTAATCCCTTGAAGTCCTGAGCAGCCCTGTCTCCTGTTGATTGATGCTCAGTATCTTACACAATCTGGCACCTGGGGAAGGTTTTCAAAGGCATCAATACCAGCTTGGTGCCAAACCAAAGCTGACTTCCAAAGAAAGGGATTTGGACTGCTGACTGTCAGTTTGTGCCTTTGAAAACCTCTCTTCTGAGGTTAGCCAGGACTAAATACTAATATATTTACAAAGGAAATTAATTCCTTTCCACTTGCTGTTAATTCTTAAACTCCAGTTATGCTAAGAATAGTCCCTGCTGTAACCTAGAAGAATACACACTTTTTGGCAGTCAGCTTATGCAAAATGCTTATTTTTCTTGTTATTTATCATGCCATCTGGCATTGTGTTTAAGATGGAAGTAAAATTAAAACCAACCTATTATTAAAAATGATCCCATCTTTGACCTTGAAATGCTCTATAGCTCCATGACCCCATTACTTGGAGTTTGTCATTGGATATCTAACATTTTAGAAACTTGACTGAAGCATATCCATTGCAATCCAGTTTATACTTTTTTTTTTATTTGAAAAGAATGTATTCTTTAATTAAAAATTGAAATTAGAAAAAAAAAGGAATTTTAAATTTAGATTTCATTATCAGTTCATAGTAAGCTTTTTTTTCTTTTGAAAAGAGAAAACTTATCTTCTTTACCTACAGATATAAAAATACTAGAATTAAATTGTAATGTCCTTATCATGTAAACAATGCAGAAAATAAAATTCAGATCTAGACAGCAGAGAACGGAAAGTACCTGAATGCACTTTTTAAGCTAAATAGGCATAACTGCTAGCTTTACATCCAATTTTAAAGGGAAAATTATTGCATGCATAACAGTTGATGAAAACCATGTATTGTCAAAGCCTATAAAGTACTTTCTTCCTGAAAACAGGTGAGTCAAACATAAGCTATGATCTCCTAGCCAGTATTTATTTTGCAAAAGTTTTCTTTCTCTCGACTTTTCCTCAAGGCTATGTTGTAGCTTTTATTTTTTTCCTTCTTCTCTTTTTCTATTTTACAAACACACCTATAATTCCTTCAGAAACAAATTCAATGAGAAAATAAGGATATATTTGCTGGCACATGCCCCTTTTGTAGGGTTTCAAATATCCCAGTCATAGAAACTGAGCCTATTGTCTATATAGCTGTGGCAACCATACATAGGATTGTAATTGTGGGGCATATTTTTCCTGAGTAAAAGGTGGACACTGGGTCTCTCACTTCTTACAGATTTAAGTCAACCACATGATATGGATAAAGAAGGCCACTTGATTATCTGTAGTAAAAACAATTTGTAGGCCAAGTGTAATACATTTCTCTATGAAATTGTTGTGAAAGCCAAGTCTAATCCTTAGAAAGAGGTCTGTTCTAATCCATTCTTTGTGAAATCAAACCTAATACAGGTCTAGTGTAAATCCAACTCATGAGACGGAGATGATGGGGATTAATGCTGTGCAAATAACTGCTTCTCCAATTTGCTGGAAAAGGAGGAAAAAAACCCAAAACAACCAAAAAAGTCCCTATTGGATCTGTTCTGGGAAGAATACTTCATGTGTTTCTCATGAGTTATTCAACTACCTCATGCGATATAAGTAAAGCAATGAAGAATTCACCAATAATAGTGACAATATTTCTTATATGTGCTTGGAAGGAAGGACACTTTCAACACTAATTTTATGATTAGGCCAAAATAGAATTAGAACTCATTTGGAAATATAGAAATAGTCTTAACTGCAGTAAGAACTTTTCCTGAAAAGACTGGACTTTTAAACTTTAAAACCACTACCATTAAATGTACATTTTCAATTTGTATTCTGAAAATTCATGTTACAGAAAGAATTACAGACACAGTTGTTGTTTTTTCTTCTGTTGTTCAGAGTCTAATATTTTCTAGTAAATTCCTGCAAAAGGAATACACGAAGAGACCTTTGGGCCCATACTGACTCACAAAAGATGAGTTCTTTGTCATGGAACAAATTACAGTAATTTGTAACTTAACAAAATACTTTGCAGTAATTAGCAAGAAGAAATCCCTAGAAAGTTATCACAGGACAGAGTTTATTGGATGACTGCCTTTGATAACTAATTCAAGGATCTTTGTATTGACAGGAGGACAACTTTTTATAATACATTATTGATAGGTGTTAGACTTGAGCTCTCTTGAATTTTATTTCTAACCATTTTCCCTATAAGTTGTGTTAATGAAATACAATTTACAGTTTGTTCCCCATAGGACCATCTATTTTTAATTAGCATGTGATTATAATGCACTGTATATTATGATATTATTTATGGCATTTAAGCAGAATGAGAAGAAAATGAATAGGCCATGACTGTTTACTGATGTTCCTCATTTACAGTCTTTGTTGAACTTAAGACAATGCATTGTCTGGATGCAGTTGTAATTTTAGCGTCCTCAAGAAAGTATATAGTTGAAGAAAACACTTGGGAATATCTTCTTCTTTACTTTTGTTACTGCAAGTTTTGCCTTTCAGGTATGTTTTTAATAAAATTCCCATTTATAATCAGATTAAGAATTAATAGCTGTTGTAAGTATCCCATAGACATGAGTTGCATTTGTTATTAAAAGCTGAAAAAATCTCAGATGGCTGTGACTGTGAGGGATGTATTGAATTTATTTCTGCAAGGTTTAGTTATCAATATAGTTTTCTACATACTTTTCTGTCCTATTAACACTTTAATGATTGTAGTACATCTCAATTTTAATACAAAGCCTAACTTGCTTTAGGAGGGTGGATATGTCTGTATGTTAGTTGGAGTGAGATCTGGTGGTTGAGGGTGATGCAAAGCAGACATATTTTCATGGAAGATCTTACTCATGAGAATTAAAAACATCTTTTAAAAAGCAGAGAAATTACTGTTGCTTTAATGTTATTACTTAGAGGAAGAACTGAACTTCCTACTGCTTTCATATATTCTTAAAAAAAAACCTCTCAGACTTGCATCCTAATTGATCTAACTTTTAATGTAATGTCTATGTGTTCTTTAAGGTGAAAGAAGAAAATGAAGAAAATGGCATGTTCAATTCATGATCTGATAGCTACCATTTAATGTTTTCAGTAAACTGTTGGAAAAAGCTCCCAATCTGGATAAGAGCCTTAAATATTACTGTTTTAATTTCCTACATAAATAAATATCAAGGATGAGAAACTTTTCCATTATAAGTAAAATTCAGACAGTAATTTAAAAATTATATAAACCAGACTATAAATATTTCAGATTTATACATATTTTCATTCCTGAATATTGTTTTCAGGTAAAATTTAGTGACATAAATTAAAATAATTTTGTGTCTAAAAAGACAACTGCAAGCCTTATCATTTTAACTGGAAATTCTTCACCTGCATTAAACAAACCTGTTATTTAGAGAGCACTGTTCACACCACTTTTATTTAATTAAGTTTCCACACATCAAAACAAACTGCCTGTTAGCTTTTGGTCTTGGTTTCTTTAGTAGAATTTTAGAAACACAGAATATCCTGTATTGGAAGGAACTCACATCAAGTCCAACTCTGGGCTCTGCATGGGACACCCCAAGAGTCACACCATGTCCCTGAGAGCATTGCCAAAAGCTCCTTGAACTCTGTCAGGCTAGGGGCTGACAACTTCCCTGGGGAGCCAGCTCCAGTGCCTAGTCACCCTCTGGAGAAGACTTTTCTTATGCTGTCCCCACAGCTCCTGACATGGTCACCACAGAGAAGAGAATAGTTCCTGCCCTTATGAGAAAGTTGTAGGCTGTGATGAGGCCTCCCCTCACTTTTCACTTCTCAAGAGTTAAAAAAAATGGGGTTTTTTTTGGGTTTTTTTTTGTGATGTGAGATTTTCACCAAATTATAAGTGACATTAGTAAGTAACATATAGTAACAACAATTGCTCAAGAGAAATGTTGGCAATCTTTTGGTTTTGCATGAGGTATTGAGGAAATATAATTAAGGATAAGGAACATTGGTTTGTTTTGACATGCCATTAATATAATGCTTGAGCAATAATACTATACAGGTGGAGCCATGGAAAATTTTCAGGTAGCTCAGTGATTTCATAATTACAA
Organism: Passer domesticus; assembly: GCF_036417665.1. Taxonomy (NCBI): domain Eukaryota; kingdom Metazoa; phylum Chordata; class Aves; order Passeriformes; family Passeridae; genus Passer; species Passer domesticus. The sequence goes on along the minus strand of NC_087474.1, from coordinate 107,440,822 downwards.
CTCATTATCATTGTCTCAGTTTTAAGAAATTTAATCTTCTAAACATGATTTTTTAAAAATTTATTTTGAACTTGAGTTTATTTTTAATAAAGATAAATACAAAAAATATGTGTTTCATTTGTTAATGAAAACCAGCATTGGTGTGATTAAGAATGCATAATTAAAACAGATTTAGACTCTAGTGATCGAAAATTACTTAAGCATTTAAGTCATTAAAAATTAAAGATTAAAAACTTTGACCTCTTAAGGAGAGTCTATTTTCATAACTTGAGTGCATTTTTAGCAGTGATAGGAAGAAGTTCACAAGCATCACAGCTAGGAAGATTTCAGTTCCCATATTTGCTTTGATAACTTTCTTGATGTTGGAAATACTATTAAAAGTTCATATGGGATGAAGCATTACCCCTGAGAAGCCCACAGCACTTAGAAGAATAGGTTTCTATAGTTAGAATCTTGTGCCTTAAGAATATTCAAAGCTGAATATTTCACTGTCTGTGCATCTCGAACCTGCCTGAGTTCAGTCCTGACATAGCATTTATCTGACTCTAAATGGTTTTAAAAAATATACATATTCAAGTATTGCCCTTAGTGAAAATGTTTTCCAGATATTTTGCCTAGTTTATATGGGATTGATACTGAATGATACACAGCACTTCTTCTAAGTTAACATCATGGAGGCTGCCTCAAATATAGCTACTTTTGTACATAATGCCTTGTCAGTAAATAAGACTGTAACAAGAACTGTTAAAAGTTTTGATACAATTTAAACTGCTCTAATTTTTGTTTTCCTTGGTACCCCAGAAAAATGTGAAAAAGGTTTTTTTGTTAGGTTTTTTTTTGGTTTTTTTTTTCTTTTTTTTTTTTTTTTTCTGTAGCATTTGCACACCAAAGCTCAAGCAGAGGCTAAATGCATCAGGTTTATCATCACAAACAGACCTGAGGTGCTTAGAGGAGTGTAGCTGCACAGAGGTTCTTCAGGGGGCAGCACAAAGATTCTTCAGCAGACTGTGCTTCTTCTAAGGAAGTTTCTAGACTGCTACCCAATCCCTCAGATTAAGTTTTCCATTATGACTGAAGACTCTTTACAAAAATCAATAAATGCACTTAAATAGTTAAGATAATATTGGTCCTACCCATACTTTCCAGTCTTTGTCCTTGGGCTTGGGAAGCTTCAGCAGACCCACCTGCTCACCAATGCTTTTCAGGAAAAAAGAGAATTTGTCCTTTGTGAGACTTCATAGTGGATATTGTCAAGAATTGTCAGATTAGAGGAGGGCGATCCAAACTGCTCTTTCATCTGGAGCTGGCCTATGTTGCTGTTTTTCAGTTGTTTTGAAGACCTCTTAGGAAGTGTCATAGCATTTGACATGCTAAAACAATAATTTGATTAAGAAAGTAATAGATTATATACATCTTCTGATGAAACCTCTCTAAAGATATCTGAAATTTACTGATATTAGATTAATATTACTCAAAGAAGAAACTACTAGTATTTAACTTGCTTAAAGATAGTAGAATCACACCAAATACCTTAAAGTATTTCAGGCCTGTCATTTTATTACGGTTCAAAAACAGCATAGGTCTCTTGTAAATCCTGTGTCCTATTGGCCAGTCCCGTGTGGATGTTTCTGATATCTTAGAGTATGTCTACAATGCATGGCCTGAACACAGGAAACGTAGGTGAAGCATCATGTCTTGTCCAGGTGGACATTTGCGAGACATGAACACATGTGAGACATTTGTGAGACGTGTGAGCTGAAAGCTAATGGCTCAAACAATTGGCCATTTGCAAAAGCAGCAGGGATGAAGCAGCACCCTTGAGAAACTAAGTTATTCAGCAGAGTATATTTATCTCTACTTTGCTCTACTGTCTGTACACTTTTCTGTGGATCTTGCCTCACATCTCCTATTGACTGTTAAGATCCCAGCTAAATTTTAGGAAATTCCTAAAAAGCTTGTTTTCTCCCATCCGTTGTTCAAAGGCACTCTGAAGTAAGACTGTAACATATGCAGCATGTGAATATGTGGGTGTTACAGAAGTTCAGAGGCACTGTTTGTATTTAAGAAATGAAATGGCAAGGAGCTCAAAAGCTGCACTTTCAAAAGCTTATTTTTAGTGTTCTACAACAAGGTCTTCATGAAAGTGTTTGGTGAGAGACTAAAAGGGCCTTTGGACACTAATAAGTCATGACAGCTAGCAGGATTCATAAGTAATTTATCAGTCATGGGTCATCTGGAGATGGTAAGTCAGGTCCTGAGGAGGACAGCTGCAAGTATATCTTTTATGGAGTGTAAAAAATCCTTGAGGTAGTGGAAGCAGAAAGCAGTCCTGCAAGCTCTGTGCAGAATACTTCAGGAGATGCAATGGACACACTTTAAAAGTTTATTCTAGTCTGAAAGGTAAGTGCTGGTGATATCTTTCCAATGAGCAGAACCTTTTAAATAGGAGCTTTTTCAGCTGTGAAACAATCACAAGGTTCACAGAACGCATCACATACATATTCTACAACACAGCTAACCCCCATCCTAATTATTTCAGTTAGAGGAAAAAGGAAAATTCTAAAAAGGAGTACAGGAGAACTGGCAAGGATTGTCAGGCTAAACAGAATATCTTATCCATTAAGCTTTGTAGATACTTTTGTCACATCCTCCCTTTAATTTCTAAAAAAATATTAAAACAATGATGTGTGTACAGAGATTGAAAGAACAAAGAATGTTGACTCAGAATAAATGTAGAGAAGATTAGACACAATGATGAGGTTAATGTGAAGAAAAGAACATGTACAATGACAGTTAATTTCCGAAGTTGTAAAAACAAATTAGCTGCCTTTTTTATTGCAGCCTTACCTAATAAAATATAAAATGTGGATATTATCACTGAGATGTGAAGAGGAAAAAGTCAGACTTATGTTTGCCTTTCCTTTTTTTTTGTTGTTATTTATTTATTTATTTTGATTAGTTTTGATTTGGATTTTTTTTTTGTTTTTTTTGTTTTCTGTTTTAAAGAGTTGAAAAGAGGAGTTGATGGGAGGTATTCCTCATGTATTTCTCAGTCAAGATTACTTCACATTTAAAAAAAATATGAATGAATACACTTTGGAAAAGACTAAGATCCCGCTGATATCGGCTCTTGAGTCAATATGACTCTATTTCAAAAGGTAACATTCGTAACTACTGTTGTTAGGGAACAGAATGGCAATGACATGAGAATTGTTATCCTGGAAGAGACATAGATTTCCACTAGTTTTCATCCCTAAAATTATCTGGAAGACATAATAAGGGAGTGAAGAAAGAGAGCATAACAAGAGAGAACACTGAAATGAAAAAAAAAACAACTCAGCAAATAATTTATTTTTAATATATATTTCTGGCAGTTATTTCTCCAGTAATCTGAATACATTCTCTTCCTAATCTTAGGTTACTCAAGAAAAGCTTTGCAATATGATATTCAGTATTTTCCCCCTATCTGGTAAGCACTTCAGATGTATCTGGCTAGTTTAGGCATTAATACTTATTTAGCAAACAAAAATCTTCGAATATAGAAATTGATATAGTTCAAGATTTTATTGACTATATTCTTCTGTACAGATGAAATAGCAAGTAGAGTTGAGAAATACAACCTGAAACTTCTGATAAATAATATACAGAAGACCTGCATGCTTTCATATGGAATAGGGATGGAGCCGTGAGACCAGGTATGAAATCACTGATCCGTATAATAATTCAGGCAGGAGGGCACCTCTGGAAATCAGCTAGTCCAACATCCCGCTCAAAGCGGGTCCAGCTAGGTCAGGCTGCTCAGGGCCTTGTTCAGTCAAGCTGTGAGTATCTTCAAAGACAGAGCCCACAACCTTAGTGAGTCATGTGTCCTTGTGTTCGACCACCCTCAGGGTGATTCTTTTTATTATTTTTCCTTTTATCTTATCATATTTCCCTGTTTGTAGAGGTAGAGGTAGGATGTAATCTGACTGTTTTTCTATTGCAACGACCCTTACACGACAACAATATAACGCGAGATCCTGGAATTTGGAAAAAATGTAATGAGTAAGAAAGGCATCCATGAAAAGATGACAAAAATACTTCTCAACTGACTTCTTTAATTCATCTTTATTTTATGTTAAAGAATCAGATTTTCCTTACTCCATTAAACATTTTCAATAGCAATAATATGCAGTAGGGCTTTATTAAAAAACAGGCTAAAAATGTTTACAAATACAACATGACCATTCATTTTATATTGCAAAAGCTTATATACATATATATATCTATATATATATATACTATTAGAGAGTCTTTCCTATCCTTGAGTGCAGTGAGGCATACTGCAGTTTAAATTTCCTGGTGTTAAAAAGAATTTCTTACACTATAAGGTCAGGTCACTTGTGATTGCTCAGAAAATTGGATTATTATTTCTCTTGTTTTTTATTATTGTTATTTTTACTTTTTTTTTTTCTCTTTACTGTTGTCTGAGAGACAAGATCAGAGTAGATGTGCTAGCAATCCCATCTAATGTGGTTACCCTTACATTTCTGTCTAAAGACAAAGACATGGTTTCAGCCTAACATTAACTGTGTCTGAGATTAAAAGGCAGAATAGACTAATAGTTTCAAAAAACAGTCTCTTACAAACTTTTAACTGCATGGTTGAAGACCCATGCAGGTGAAAACCCATAATAGAATGGATGTGGAAACGAAACTGCAAAAAGAGAAATGTGTGTAGTATAGGGTTTTTTAAACTAATGCTACCAATTATTTGTATTTACTGTGCTTTAAGTTAACTTGACTGACAAAGCTGACCATGGAACATTTATGGTTATTAATAAAAGTTCTTGACATTGTTGAAAGGTGCTTGATACTGACGAGCTGGAATTTACCTTCTCTCTGTTTTCTTTCCCGTGAGTTCTATTGCAGTTTTTTGTTTTACAAAGAAAAATGTGGGTGTCCTAAGACTTGGATTTGCATGGATCTTCATTGAAGAAGGAGAACACCTTTCTAGGTTAATCTTCAAATGTTTTTCCCACTCATGGGGTTCAAATTCAAATTTCATGGTATTGTAACCATGGACACAATTATTGGTACCATTTCCTCTACAGCCACACAGTTATGTCTGAACATCAAGACATAACTGATGCTGGATATTGTGCTTACTGTAATAAGTTGACAGTAAGTCCTAAGACATCTGTATTCACTGTACATATACTCTGAGACCAATTTCATTACATCATGCTTCATGTGGAAAAAAAGGGCAGCCAAGAGACCAAGACAGAGGGTCATTTTGTGACCCAGTCATGAATACAAAACATTTATACAACATCTTTCACAGAAAGTCATAGGATGATTTATGGCTCTAACTAAATTAAAAGCAACATCAATCAAAAGGAATTTAATTTTTAATTTTTTAAACTGCAACACATTCAGTTTCTGATTATTGAGAGGAAGCCTCTCTCCTAAATTTGATGCATAAAGGCAAAAAGCTTAATTTTAAACAGTATGTAAAGCCTATCAGTCATCACAACTCCATGCAAAATACCTGCTATGTATTAACTTTGGGAACCAAATTGAAGAGGAAATACTTTTGAGAACACCACATTTTAGTAAAAGAGATTCTTACCTTCTCTATGAAATCATGTTCTCTTTCCTAATAATTGTTGCTTCTTCCTACAGATTTTCTTCTGATGCCTCTTTCTAGTAGAATTACTGTATATAAGAGATGCGTTTGCTAGCTTAATTATATTTCAGGAAATTATAGAAAAGCATCTGCTGTATTAGGTAAAGCAAAATACAAAAGACTTTCTGGAGACCAGCTCCTGGTGTTATGAAGCCCTCATCAGCAAAAAGGGCAGGTATGCATAAGCCCATTGAGTTACAAATGTGCGTCACTCATATTTTCAACTTCAGAAAAATAATATAGCTGAATTCATTTACTTGGGGTTGATTGTTTTTTGGTGGGGTTTTTTTTAATGGTTTTGGGTTTTTTTACAGTAGAAGCTGCAGGAAAGGCTGGAGTTTTTTTCACATGTTGCATATGTCCAAGTATTGGTAGTTCAGTGGTGCAGCAGGGCTGCCTTCATGAGAAAAGACCTGCTTCATATCCAATCCAGCCCGTTCTGGTCAACTCCAGCACACCCACCACAGGGCTCAGTGGAGCCCCTCAGTTCACATGGTGATGCCTCTGGGCAAATATATTTAAGGTTAGAAAAACATTACACATCAGCTGTGAGTTACATGAAAGAGATTAAAGAGAGTGCAGACACTAAGGTCACTGGAGAAGGAAGGGGAGGCAGTGCTCCAAGTGCCAGAGAAGAGATTCTCCTTCGGCCCATGGAGCACATTATGTTGGCAGAGGTTGCTCCCCTGTAGTCCATGGAGGACAACACTGGAACAGACATCTCACTGCAGCTCATTCAAGAGCCCACAACACAGCAAATGAACATCCCTTTATAGCAGCTGCAGCCCACCCAGAGCCCACTCTGGAGCAGGCTCCTGGCAGGAGATGTGATCACATAAGAGAAGATCTCACACAAGAGGTTTTCTGATGGGATCTGTGTCCTGCTGGGGACTCACACTGGAGCAATCTGTCTGTGAAGGCATGTACCTGGTGGAGAGCAACTATGCTGGAGCAGTTTGTGCAAAACTGCAGCCTGTGGGATAGACTCACACTGGAGCAGGGAAGAAAAAGCATAAGAAGGAAGCAGGAACTGCTGTCGACTGAAAATAGCCCTCATTCCCCAGAAAACTGCTATGCTTGGATGAGGGGAGAAGGTAAAGGAGTCGTGATTGAAGGAGTATAGTTGAACCTGGTATGAAGCAGGGTGTGGGGTTTTGTCTGTTTCTCACTCTCGTACTCTAGTTTTAATTGTCAATAAATTTAATTAATCTTCTTCAAGTTCAGTGTCTTTTGCCCTTGGCTATAATTGGCATGAAATTTCCCCATCTTTATCTCAACCCATGAGCTTTTTGATCTCATTTTTCCCCCTATCCCATTGTGGAGGGAAAATGAGAAAGCAGCTGGGTTGGCACCTGACAGCCAGCCACGGTCATTGCACTACAGTTTTAGAACAATTTTAGTAGTATGTTTTTGCTATTGAAAAATATTGATACTTCTTTTGTAGTTCATACATTAAGGTTTTTAAATAGCTTTTAAACAAGAATGTCATTAAATATCTGAGATGAATTCCCAGCTGGTGTTTCTGTTTCCAGCTTCATCAAAATCTATAGAACTGCAGCCATTCCCATCAGTACAAAATTTGACTCCTGTATTTAAAGTTCTTTTTCCTTACATGTAACTACTAACAAACTTAGAGCTTTTACATCTCTCAAACAAGGTAAGGACTTCAAAAAGAAGTCTGGAAGCCTACAATATAATCAGCTTCTATTGAAAACAAATAGCTTCTTCACACAGGAAAAATCTTACAAGATGACTTATAATTTGTATTGTTTTTCTAAATCATTAAATGGTAGAATTACCTGGATTTGAAGAGACCTTAAAGATCTTCTAGTTCCAACCCCCAAGCCATGGACATGGCCATCTTTCACTAGAGCCATTATATTTAATAATATTTTTACTTTTTTGAGCACAAACTTAGGTCAAAAACTTTGAGCAAAACATTGGTCTTGATTTGAAGTAGAAATTACCTACATTTATACTGCATATGCATAAATCACAAACCCATCGTCATTTCTAGCCTTTACCACAAACAGATCTGGCACTGGATGATGTTATGGACACACACAATAGCAACACTAGTACAGATTGACTTCTATTTAGCTGAAAATGGCAATTTTATCTTAGCATAAATACATTCTTGATTAAAATTCTCTATGCACATATGATATTGTAAATAGACTTTCAGAGTATGGAGAAAGATTTTTGTAAAAAACCCGCAATTAATAGTTGATACACAGATTTGGAATGTATTTTCTATGTAATAAAAGTTTAAGTTAAAGAACAGGTCAAATTCTTGTTTAAACTTTTTTGTATTGTTTATTACTTTGAAGCCTCTTGTGTTATATAGCCATACATATAACATGATACTATTTATAAAAGACCTCAATATTTATAATGTATATATTTATAAATTTTACAGCAGGGAAGAGGCACAGAAGGAAAAAAAAACCCTAGACAACTGGCAATTCTCCACATGCTCTTTGATCAGTCTAGAAATGGCACAATCATGGTACACACCTGTAAAGCAACTACAAATCACACGATAACTGAAAGCCATGTGTTTCATTAAGTAGCTTCTATTCCCTAGATAAAATGCTCTTCCCAAATCAATTACATTCTAGTATCATCTAACTGGCATTTTAAAAACCCTGCTGTGAAGGTTCTGGCCAGGATAGAGTAAATTTTTGCAGTTACCAGGAGTGGGCATGGCTAGGACCCAGACCTTATTCTCTACATCCTCACATAATTTTCCCACAATAGGGAAAGGGGTCCCTCCCAGGTCTAGTGTAGCAGTGGTTGGGTGTTGTTGGGCTCTAAGGGGTGTAGTGAATTTGAGCATTTCATGTGAATTATTCCCCTTTCTTGTAATCTTCTGTTATATATTCTGCTTATTTTTCTTATCACATATTGCTGTTTCCAGTAATTTTTTCTTATCTCAACCTGTGATCTTTACCTTTTTGTGCCTCCAATTCTCCTTCCCAGCACAACCTAGGCGAGCATGAGTATGAGTGGGAGTGAACAAGGGAAGCATGGTGAGCAGTGGTTTTAGTGAGAACGTCAAATTGGAAAATACCATTCCTAAACCATAATACTTGCAGTAAGTAGGAACACAAATCACTTTTTCAGTAGCCTTCATGCTTGCAGATATGTGTGGGCATCAAAAGGAAGACAGATTCAGAAAGACACTGTGTAATCTTCAGCACATCTTAAGAAGGAATAATATGCTGAATGTTCGCTTTACTATTAAAAGATTCCTGAACTGGATTATTTGGTTCAAATTTGGTCTAAAAAGTCTTAGAAATGGAATTCAGTCAAACAACACTCTGATGAAGTAGCAGACAGGTGCTCTGCCTACCCTTTCCCAGAAAAAAATGGAGGGGAAAAAAGAACTTCACAAAAGTTGCTTTCTAAAATACACTGCAGTCGAGGCTTTATTTACTGTTCTCCCTTTACTGGGAAGTTATTGCTTTGTAAACAACTATATCTGGGTAAAATCTTGAAACATGATTGAAGCACATTTTACCTGTTCAACTAATGAAAATATATTGTGGCAATGAATAATATTTTAATACACTAATTGAATGTATTTTTCTGACTTATGATAAGGAATATTTGCTATCTTCCTAAATGTCTCAATGTTCCCTTTAGGCCATGTAGGTTTTAATTATTCTACCGAAATTGATTTGTCTCAGCCAATCACAGAACACAGACAAAGCATGGAGACTTAGGAATACCATATAATTTTTTTTGCTCATTTATGCAAATCCCTGTCTGCTGATTAGCTAATGGGAGACAATTTACATTCTGTCTATACATTTATTTCTCAAGAATTACAGTGAATTTGCAGATTTCTCTTTCATCTGCTGTTGTCCATTTGATCCTACAGGGTCTTCCCTATATTTTTTCAGTAACTGAATGACATTGTTACAAGAGAATGTATAATGATATCAATTAAATATGAAATCTCTGTCTAATGCAAATAAATATATAAATGGAAAGAAATATTCAATGATTTGAGAAAGTGCTACAAGGCTGTTCTTTATAAAATTGGTATTAGATTCTTTTAGAATTTATTTTCCTTTCTTTCTCTTCCCATGTGATTTAGATAACATCCCTATCATGACAATTTTTTATTAGCAAAAGACCAATATTTTGAAAAGAAATGTTAATAAACAAGGAAAAATCATATTGAATTAGATATTTTGCAAACAATTTTTTCCTTCTTTGTATGTTTCTTTTTCATTATCTTTCACTCATTTATAATTGACAAGCAAGGGGTTTTTTTCTTATTTTGATAATACTAAATTTAGATGTTTTGACATTTCAAAAATGTTGAAACTTGATAATTCCTATGGTATAACAAATATGAATTGTAATAGAGTTCTTGAAATGCAATGCTCTCTAATGAAAATAAAACCTATCTGAATCTAATATTTTTTAATTTTTAGGTACCTGTCATGTATTTTGTTATCAGTCCCATATGTATGTAAATATACATTTAACTTCTAATTCCTCAGTTGACTGAGCAGCCAAGATATGGATATGCAAGGACCATCTCTGAAATATTACTTTGTTCTATCTTCTTGTGTGTACCTTTAACAGAATTAATAAATAAATAAAATAAAAGCAACTTTTCTGTTTAAGAATGTTGTGACAGTCCCTTGTGTCATCCATGGTCATATCAGCTTGAATTATTATTTATAGTAAGGCAAAGCCTTTATCTGAGATGGAGGGCCATGACCCCTTGGAGCAGAGACAATAAATGAAATGGATGCTTTCAGAAAGGAAGGTAAAGAAAGTACTACGTACCAGGGACCAGAATGATGTGCAATGATCTCAGCACAAAAATAGCACAAATACCTGCTATTTGTTCTATCTTATTTTGTTTTATTATTTTATTTTATTCCTCTGGCTATGTCACAGAGGAGAAATTTGAAAAATTCAGAAGACAATAGAGAGGGGGCTTGGCTGGGACTCATGGTGAGATTCACAAGTGTGAGTGGCTGCCTGAGGAAATATACAGAAGGATTCGTTACAGTGCTCCTTGAGAAGAAAATAAAGGCTGTCAGCACTGATAGAAATAGAAGTCAAAGCTTTAGCAGCAGATGATGGTATTGAAAGAGCAGAGAACGGTCTCCACAAGTAGTCAGGGACTGCTTTGTAAATTTTGCCTTATGGATGACTGAATACCAGGCCCCAAAACATTTCTGGTTCTGGGTTCTGCTGATGTAGTGGAACAGACAAAGCCAAAGACATCTTTTGGGTAATTTTCATGGAGATGGCAGAAATTCTACATGCAGGTGTGACTGGCTGAGAAATGCAGGACAACCAGGACAGGTCAGAGAGTAACTTTGAGCTGCCATTAGAAATAAAGTAATGGAAAAAAACCTATGCACAATCAAGCTAAAAGATGAGGATGAAACAGAATGTCTAACATACTATTATCCAAAACCAGCAAAAACAACATGCAGATTTTGCAGTTTGCAAGCTTAAGCTTCCATGACAGTTATTAAAGATGTTAATAAAATTGTTTTTTTTTTAAATTTGCATTTGTTTTTAGGGTGAAAGTCCTACATGTGTGAATGCCAGGATCCTTTACAAGAAGGATGTACTTTAAAATGCACAACCCAAGACTAACTCCATGCAGGAGAGTAACTAGATTAAATTTCAGTGGTTTTGGGTGGAATTTTTAGCTTGAATATTTTGAAGCTGTGTGCTCACTTTCCAGTGTTCTCCAATGTCACCTTGAGCAAATATGCCCAAAGGAAGCAGATCATTCTGTGAGCCTAAATTAAGGCTGGGTGCGGGGGGAACCCACATAAGAGCTGTCATTATTTCTTTTCTAAATTGAATGGCCTCCCCATGGAAATGGCGGAAACCATGTTGTATGGAGCTTTTAAAACAAAATTGAACAAAAGACTACAAACATTACAATAAGCAGTTCTGAATCTGTGGATTAGATAACTGTTAGTTTATTTCCTCTCCAATTTTTTCAAATTGCTATGTTTTGTGTAGAGACTAATGTTCTTGACAAAGAACCACCCATTATTTATTTCTCAGCAAAATATCAGCTTGTGTGACTGCAATCAAATATAACTGAAGTGACACTACCTCCATTTTTACATGAAATTACTGACCAGCCTTGGGAAAGTGCCGGCTTTAAGCAGTTTACACAGTAATTTTAGTCAAGTCAGAGTTCTAAACATACTATTAAAGAAAGTCATAACGCTATACAGTCAAATTAATATATTTTCTGGGTGGATCAACATGGTATGGGTGCCCACTTTTTTTCTTCTTTCGTTACCAGAGTGAACTTAACTTGGATCAGAGTGAAGAGCTTTCTTTTCCTATTGCTTTTAATTCTACGCTATTTTACAATAAAAAGTAAGAGTGCCACTGACCTTCATGTTTTTAATTTACTTGCACTAGGAAACACAATTGATATTAGGAAGTGATCAATATTTAAAACTAGCTCCTGTTATTTGTGATATGTTGGAGAATATGCCTTTAAAATTTTCCCATTTGATCTGGAGAGCAAATGCTACTCCTGGAGGGAAAAACCTGCAGGTGATACTGAAAATGTTAGGACAACAAAGATGTACAAAACGTTAACTAATTTTAGACATCTATAAGTAAGTAAAAATCATATAATTTTTGGTTTTTCTCTTCATAAGGAAACAATTCCTTGCATGTGAAATACTTTTGTAATGTTTACACATTTCTCTCCAAGCCAGTAAACCAGAATTGAATGCCCTAAGGAAAAATTAGGTTAACCTGTGAGAGGAAAACAAGTTTCCTGTGAAAGGAAAATCAGGGCCAAAGGCAGTAGTAAAAATAATGCAGAAAATAATGTCTCAGTGAGAATAAAAAACCCCCAAATATATGGAAGATTAAAAAGTCTATATGGATTCTTTTCAACAATGTATGTGCAAAATCTTATGGGGAAAAGAAAATCAAATCAAAAACTTAGGGTTTAAAAATGTAGCGAATGAGTTTTATACATTTTTCTTAAACCCCAGAAGGAGCAAAGCCAACATTAAGTATGTGAATGACTATAAAAGACTCGCTACTGTATGTTTGAACTAAATTTCTCTGTTTAAAAACATCCACCTAATTTCTGCATCTGATTCCTTTTATGTCACTGCTGTTAGTAGACTCTGTGCAATTCTGAGTCTCTTATGTGCATCTTCCTCTGAACCATTTTTTGCTTTCTAGAATCTACAGTAATTAGCTACTTATGCTTATATTTTTGTTATGGTACAGTGCTTCTCCTTTCAAGTAATTCTTCTCTCCCATTTATTTAAGAAGTTGACATGACTTCTAGCTTTGATCTCTGTAGACTGCTATTGGACACAACATGCTTTGTATTGCCATCTCCTTTTTTTGCAATTTATAAAAATATAGCCTGAACAAAGTCTTGAAAAATAAGTTTTTTATATAGCCTAATAGCTACACTTAAGATCTTGAAAGACCCACCAGCACAAATACTTAAACTAAATTTTCATAAAATACTCTTTTTTTTGTGACTTTTCACTTACTTTCCAGACATAGTAGCCGAAGTTTAAAAACCAAATTACAAGTAGTGATCATGATGCTCTCTTTTCTGTTAAAAAGATAACATTGTCTTTTATGACACATTGTAGCTCTCAAAATAAGACTCATGTTTACTACAGGTGAAAAAAATCCTGCTGTTTTGGGAGAGCGTTTCATTTACAGAGGGGATAGCTGGAGATGTAAAGGAGTGCTGTCTTCTGGTCCAGAAAGTACCAGTCTGAGATTTTCCAGAGACACACACTAAAGAACCTGACCCTTCTTTACTCAGAGGTAAAAGCTTACTTATTTTTCTGTTCTGAAGCTGGAGTCAGGAGCAGACAGGCTTTATTCTTTCTTGTTTGCTCTTCCTAAGGAAGACACTGAATCAGGGGAAACATCTGAGATGAGAGTCTACAATCCCTGCTGCCTTTGGGTGTCACCCTGGTTCTCATGTACTCATTGATGATTGCTGACTTTCAGTGATGAATCACTTAACAACTTCAAGGAGCTTCTCTGAACTTGTGGTTCTATTGCCCCAGTGTGCAGAAATATTTCAGGCAAAAAGTAAGAAACATATACTACCTGGGAACTTTAGAAATAAATGTTTTACAAACTTCAACAACCTCTGCTGCCACTGGGAAGTATTTTCAAATATTTTTAAAGAGAAAAGAAGAAGAAAAAGACAAAAACCCAACATGAAGGCTTAAATAAATTCATATTAACTATTCACTAGGGTAATTTAAATTACTTTCCAAATAATTATTGGAGCCAAAATCTTCATTTTTAAAGGAAGAATAACAGTTATTTAATGTTCACCTTATATGCAATGCTTTATAAAACTTTATTAATCTGACACTTAAGATAAAAATTCAAAGTAGAAAGTAAAATAAGTTTAAATTGTCTACTGGCTGTCCTCTAAACCTCTCAAACCCTTATACTCTATGCATTAACTGAAGATTTGTTCTGCCAAAAGCACTGCTAACATAACAGCTGCAGGCTGACAGTTCACATTAACTGTTGCAACTCGGAAGAGCGTGACCCCTGTCTTAGACGTCGCTTGTTCTATCTTATCAGACATAATGCAGATGAAAAAATTGTGCTACCAAGAAAATCCCAAGGACCAAAAAAGTCAGCAACAGCAAAAGTGCTAACCTACATTTTCAGTCAGCTTTACAGGAGGAGCTGAAACATAATATTCAACAACCATACAAATCCCAGCTACTTCTGTGAACTTAGCTGGAGAAGTGCTGAAGTGGCTGCCTTGCTACAAGAAACTTGCCACAGTTCTGCTTCCTGCTGGTCAATTCTCTCTCAAGTGATATTTGATCAAGAGCTCACAATGTAGCCCAGTAAACACTATTTGACGTGAACAGTGAAAGGCTGCAGGCTCTGCACTGCCCCAGCAGCAGTGTCTCGGGGTTCTTCTTGTCTTGCTGGCCACAGCTGGGCTCAGACTGGTTTATCAGCTGTTGACAGGAGCAGTGCCCATAGACTGCCTGGTTTAGTTTTTCCCTATGAGTAGTAGTTTGGTACCTGCCAGACAATGGTTGGGAAGCAGAGGCTGAAAAACAGCCCTTCATGGCAGTGGCAACAAAAAAACCTGACAACAAAAGGAAACTGATGGGAAGACAGTGTGTTATATTGAAAGAAGACTTAAAAGTCACATAAGACCAAGAAAGAGGAAACTCCTACCTGTAAGTATCTCAGAATGACAATAATTTGTTGGAAACACCAACAGTTCTTACACAAAAGCCACCCAGTACCCTCCCCCTCTTCTTCCTTAGGAAGACTAAAACCATCAGTTTTAGGACATGCAGGAAAAATCAAAGGGTGAGCATCAAACAAAAGAAAGAGACTCATAAATATTCTTTTATAATGTATTTAAGAATCTTTCTAATAAGTCTTTTCTGCATTAATTTGTACTTTAAGTAATAGTTCTGTCACAGCTGCACTAGCAATAGCTTGTATTTTGATAGTATTATGAAGATTTTTAAACTTCTAGTAAGCTCTTAGTTCTGTGTAATAGTTCCCTCTCTCCTATAATAGGATTTGCATCAAATATGTCAGAAAAGAGAAGACAGTGGTTAATATGCCCTTGGATTTAGAGGTAACATTTATAATGCTTGGTTTATTACGCTTGGAGGAAATAAGAAAATAAAGCCACCTATGAAATATATTTAAGGTGTCATGCTAATGATTGTCCTATGGGATAAGGGCTAAAAATCTGAAGAATAGTTATCTTTACTACAAATTTTGAAAACTATCACTAAATATGTGAGAACCGGAAGTTTGAAATCACAATAAACTTTATTCTATGAATTGACATGTATCTTTCACCTGAAAAATAAGAGAGACATGAATCACTATAAAAAGGACTTCTCTAATGCAAATATTTCTTAGCTTTGCCTTGACTCAGGGGCTGTTTTTGATAAAAACAAGGCCTTGAAAGAGGGGAGGAATTAACTCTCTTTTGACATCTATATTAAAAAAAAAAAAAGTAAGGTGGCATCTAAGCATCACATAGATGCAACAGAAGCATCCCCATGGTAAAGTGGTTTAACTGTGTCATCCTTTTGTCTGACAGACACTCTTCCTCACTTTGCATTGCCTTGCCTTGTCAGGCCCTGCACTGGGGATCAGGAAATTTGGAAAGGAAAGAATGGATCAGGAGAACAGTTACTCTGCATGAAGAGTCTCTTTTTGCCATGCAGTAAAATAGATATAGCACTGTTCACCACTAGTAGCAACCTCATTATTGCTATTCATTTTTCCATATGAATACTTTTTTTTTCCTCCACCCATTCATGCCAAAGACATTATTATCCTTTTTTTCACCTCAAATTTTCTCCTCAGTCCACCTCACCAA
The DNA here is from genome assembly GCF_036417665.1 of Passer domesticus. Classification (NCBI taxonomy): domain Eukaryota; kingdom Metazoa; phylum Chordata; class Aves; order Passeriformes; family Passeridae; genus Passer; species Passer domesticus. The sequence continues at coordinate 107,424,756 of NC_087474.1, read as the reverse complement.
TTTCATTGTGACCTATTCAAACCACAGCACCCAGCATCATTCTTCCTCCTTAGACATTGCTCACCTGGGAAGGCAGAGGTCATCTGCAAAGTACAGACTGATGTCTCAATCAGAAACACTTCTGTTTCCTTTGTAAAATTATGCTTTTTATTGTTGTTGTGATGGTGTAGTTTAGAGGTTGTTTTATTTTTGGTGGTTTTTTTCCCCCAGATTTGATGACACTTGGCACAATAGGTGGATGAGGACATAAATGGGGATGGAAAGTGTGTTGGTTGAAAAATGGATTTTTTAAGGAGCTGAAGTAGCTTGAAAAATTGATTGGATGCAACAGTAATCTGAAATAAACAGGAAATAAGCTATGCTTACAGACCTAAAACATGGCGTTACGTGCCACTTTCCTCCCTTGCCACCATAGCACAAATATTTGAAGACATGTAATCCACTTTTAAGAGTGTTCATGCTACTCTGAGAAAGCTTGTTTTCAATCTTTTCTGTTCCTATTTCTAAAAAGAATTCTGAAATTACTTACTGGATTGGGAGGAAGGATATAAATATCCTACACCTTAGGTAAATGCTTAAACTTTTAGTCCCTGGCTATATTCATTTATCCAATATGAACAGACTGAAAGAGATTTATCAGAGAAGACAAAGTAACCCACAGCAATACTACTTAAAGCCTTGAAGTTAGCTTTACTAGGAAATAGAAAATGGGGGGGTTCAGGTGTCTGAAAATAACAAGGAACCAAATGTCTATTTTCCTTATCCTGCATGAGTATCATATTCATGCAATTATTGGCTAAATTAAATGACTGGACACGCTGGATTGATCCTAACCAGAGAGCTTAATCCAAGTCTCATCTTGCTATTTTGTTGTTTTCTCTCAAGGTGTTTGAAAATGAAAGAAATGTTCTTTTATTGTCAAGTAAAAATTGGGGTCATCCAAAGCACTTGCTCTCTTCCATTACACCAATGAAAAATGAGTACAAGTTTTTTCATAGGGAAGGAAAGAAACAAGTCATAAATATGGTAGACAACCAGCAAAGTGCTACCAACATAGTAAGCATTTTGCAATTTCTATGCTCTTATTTTTTATAGAGTATCTACATGAAATGCAAATTACTAGAAAAGCAAGTTTTATGCATCAGAAGTTGTCTCAAGCAGTTATAACCTACAAAGGACAGACAGCAATGATGTTGACAGGAGGGGTACCAGAGACCTAACCAGGATGCTGTATTAAATAGCTGTATTAAATGCTGGATTAAACAGACTGTCATCTCAGCCTGTTTCTGCCTGACAGTGTCTGCAACAGCATCAAGGCTGTCTTCATCATCAGTGTGAATTTTCACCTAGGCGGAAAGTATGAGCGTGCAAGAGAAAGATTGATTGGCCAAGTTGTGCTACCTTAACCTGGGAGAATATTAATAATGGATGACAGAAATGCCTCTAAAGATGCATTTCAAGCATTTATTCTGTGATGCATCATAAGACTTTCTGTGATGGTCAACCTGAAATATTTGCTGGAAATTATGCAGAAGTCCTAAATATACTGTCTGTCTCCTGCTGCACTTAGCAGGAGTTTCTTGGTGTTTTTGTGTCACTCCAAACAAACGTAGTTGATACTTTCAATCATCTAAAGCAAAGTTTGAGAAAGCACACTTTGTGTTGGTGTGGAAAAGTTTTTGTAAGTTGTCTGTTTCCTGCTGTGGATGCATTTTATGTCATCAGATAGATTGTTCTGAGCACAGCCTGATCTACCTGAAGATGTCCCTGCTCATTGCAGGGGTGTTGGACAAGAGGGCCTTAAAAGGTTCTTCCAACCCAAACGATTCTATGGTTCTATTTTGGATAATGATAGTAGACTGCAACAGCCAAAAGCGTTTTCAATGTTAAATTACTAGCTATGAAAAAAAAAAATTGGAGAGGTGGAGCACGATCAGCACAAGAATAATTTTATTAGGTAAGGGGAGAAAATTAGCTCCCCTTTAGCCTAATAAAATATCTGTTTATTAGTACTTTTTTTTTCACAAACACAAAGCCTTTTGGTGAGAAAATAAGAAATCTTTATCACTTTGAATTATTCTGGGGCAACTTGTGTGAGATAGAATATATGAAAGAAAGGGAGTTGAAAGAACATGAAAAGTGAAGAGTTTAACTGTGTTGTCTGGAGTGATAGCTATTCAAGTATGTGCTGCTATTCAAGTGATTCTACCTGTTTATCCATTAATACTTTAATAAATACACTATCTGTTACTAGTGCCCTAACAGCAATTTCCCTCTATCATATACTTCATACCTCTTCTTTAAATCTTCATGTTCCCTTATGATTTTTTCTTTTCGGCAAAAGCATAAGTATTCATGCAGCTCATTGACTATCCTTCTCATAATCTGTCACTCTACAACACCTAGAAAAAGAAGAAATTAATGGAAACATCACTTCACTTGCCAGCAAACTGAAGGAAGAAAGTAAAAAAAGAAATATTTCAATTTGTTCCAAATCTTGTAGCAATTTTCATTTCCATTATTTACAAAGGAAGAGGGCTCCAGAGACATAACTCAAAAGTTAAAACAGTGAAGCATTAAGGAATATGAAGTTGGAAGTAGATGTACTTGCAAGCAGTTCTTTTATTTTGACAACAATTGATATTTTACTGGGAGAAATATGTCTGATCTATGAAAATAATTTCTAGATCAAACTAGAGAAAATATGCACTCTTCTAAGAACATATTCAGAAATGAGTTGCACTGATTCAAAAGGAAACTTTTATCATATTAAACGTGGACTAAAATATATGGATGCATTTTTGCCAATCAGAACAAAAGAAAAGTTACAATACAGGAACCTAGCCCCACACAACTACTTCTTCTCAACCAAACTATAAGTGCATTTTATTTTTAACTGGCTATAACATGGTTATTAGGTTATAGGAAAAAAGGTTAAGTTAGGATACAAACTGAAACTGCCAGAACTGGCGGAATTACTGGTGGGGTTTTTTTTGTGGGTGTTTTTTTTTTTTTGGTGTGGTTTTTTTTGTTTTTTTTTTTGTTTGGTTTTTTTTGTTTTTTTTTTTTTTTTAAATCACATATCTGGATTCTTTTCCTTTCCAAAGATTCTTAATTTGCTTCTACTGAGATTGCTAAGTATTGAATAAAGGTCTTGGGCCCCTGAGAATGCTTTAAATATTGCGTTGCTCTATAGAAGGTTCATTCTCCACAAAGCCTCTTTACAGATCTGTGGCTAGTGAAAGTTAAGCACCTACAAAAGAGATGTCAGGCTACTGGTCTTTAACTCAGGATTATGGAAAATAGTTTTGGAACATGCTGAGAATTGATCTTACCTGTTTCCCCTCCAAGACTGCTCATGAGAATTTTCCTGTCTAATCTCAATGTATAGTGATTGATGGAGAATTTTCATTTCTCTCAGGCTGATTATTCCATTTATTTGCTAAAAGTTATTTTCTTCTATTATCAAATCTAAATTTTACCCCTAGAGTTTTTCCCCTTCTGATTTGTATTATTTTGTTCATTTCATGTCTGTTCAACTAAAAATATATGTTAAGATCACTCCAAAATGAGACAAATCTATCTATGCACTAAGTTGCTTTTCACAACTCAAAGGGAAACCTTTGAGAGAGGTGTTCATGGCTTCTCTCCCATGAACTACCACTTTTGTGAACTTTAATCCTTTTTGGTACAGGGACTGATTTACTTGATATTTTTAGCACACAATATTAAATAAGTAAATGTTAACCTCTCCACAGGAGCACTTTAGTTATATCTCTCTAATGCATGTAGTGTATAGACTAAAAGTTAAGAACACTCTCATCCTAGGCAGTTCTTATCAGATGGTAAAAGAAAATTGACAACCTTTCCTCTTTGGGGTCTTCTGTGGTTGTAGAGGATAATTCTGTCCTTCTTAAAATCATATATGCATATTTTGCATTCTCCTATAAAGAAAATACTACATGCTCAAATAGTCAATCTGCTCTATTTTCTCCAATTCAACAAACACCAAAATCCGACTAATTCAGAATGCATAAGATTAATTTATTTTTTCTCCAAGGCAGTCTTAATGCAAGACTACTTTTATTCTTTATGGCTTGATGGGTTTCATCCTCAGGGCTTTGCTTAACATTAGTGTTCCTTCAGAAAGCTCCTTTTTTGAAATTTTTTTTTGTCATTTTTAAAAATTTTATGAGAACACAGTCTAGAATCTAATAGAAAGTGATAATTTTTCTATTTTCTTTTTACAGTCTTTGAAGAATACTAGGAAAGTAGCTGCGTGCAGAATATAACAGAAGTTTCTACGTCTAGGTTTAGGAACTAGAGAAAGAAAATTGTTCTCCAGTCAATTCCATACATTATTTGAAGAGTAATTCTGTAGAAACATATTAAAACTATCCTTCTTTTAGCCCTTGTTAAATTCTGTGGCGTGGGAAGATAGTAGAATACTCTAGGTGGTTTATAACAGGTTTCAGAATTTTCATGTGTGCAAGTCTACTTGTAAAAGAAAATGAAGCTTTAAACTGTTAGAAATCTTTCAGGTACCTAAATGTCCTCAGTTTTTAAGATGTCCTAAAATCCTTATTATGGAAGAAGCATGTCCTATGTAATTACAAACTAATTGAGTGAGAACAGAAACAATGATAACATAATGTTCTGCTTTTAACAGAAACAATGACGGCAGTACCTTCACTCCTACTCATGTGAGGGTTAAACCTTCATGACAGTAGAGATGAGACAACATTGAGTTCTCCAGATTTATGAAGACCCCTACGCTCTTGCATCTCCAACTTTCACCTGCCACAGTTAATAAAACCCCAAAAAGCAAAAACAAAGACAAAAGCAAAAACCAAAATAAAAACAACACCAAACCAAAAAAGCTAAAAAAAAACCACAAAAAAAAATCCCCAAACAAAACAAAACACACACACACAAAAAAAAAAAGGAAAAAAAAAAAAAAAAACCAAAAACCTCACCGAAACAACAGTAGCTAATTTACAACAGGTGCAGTATGATTCCTGCTTGTCTTAAATGGGTTCATTGGGAAATAACTGCTCAAATGCCTTCGTTAATTCCAGGAACTAAAAGGAAAAGGGTCTTCTGGCAAAGAGGTGTCCGAGAGCCTGCCTGTGATGATGCTGTCTCAACCCTGTTGCTCTTACTGGACAATTTGTTGTGATTACCTGAATTGTCTCTCAAAAGCCAGATGTCCTTCTGCTCCTCCAGGCCTAAAGAGATTAAATCTGTTTACCTTTAGGACACTGATAGAATACATAGAAAGAAAGGGTTGCTGTGGAAGGAAATTTTACAGAGATGCAGTATTTTTCTGTTGTAGGTATAACCAGATAATGCTAGTATGTTGTTGGTAGTACTAGATAATGGCAAAATAACTAGATAATGCAGTCTGTCACTAAGGCTCAGGCTCACTTTGGCTTTGACCATGCCAAAAAATAATGGGCAAACAAATTTACAGAAAGATGTTTAAAACACTTTAAACCAAATAAATGAACTAGCACTAAAGAATTTACTGTAGAATTGCATTTGTTATTTTTTAATGAGTTAATAATATTAAAATAGAAATAAAAGAAAATTAAAATCACAGTTGTCATATTTTAATTTGGTTATTTTTCATAAGCTTGAAGACAGTAACTGCTGGTTTTCAATATGGTCTGTCATTAATTAACTAAGGAATTGGGCCTTAGTAAATTAACTATCTAACACAGAAAATTAGAAAAAACTAATATTAAAGACATAATGCCAGTTTTTTCAGTAGGCTTCTACATGTACCCAGCAGGTTAATATATACCACCAACATAGATGTTTTGGTCTCTTAAATATCACAAGAAAAGGACTAGTTTGTGTGTTTTCAACACAGCCATACAGAAAATTATGGAGTAAGACATAAACACTGACTGAAATGCATACAAACATTGAAAGAAGAAATTTAAAATAAAAAGGCTTTTTCCCCTCTGTTTCTGAAATAGGCTACCTATGCTTATATTTAGGGTAGGCCAGGAACAACTATCACTTTTACCTGTGAATGTGTGTTAATTTTTCATGCAATGCACTTGTGACCTTCAAACTACTGCTTTGAGTGGCTTACAGAGAACTTCAGTGCAGAATGTTCAATGTGCCCTTAGGTTTGTGTTTCTATCAGAAAAACACCTGCCACTAAAGGCAGTCAGATTATACGCTTATAGCACTTCTTTATGCTTTATTTTAAAGGTAACAACAGAAATGAATTCAGAAGTAATTTAAAATTAAGTGTAGCATCTTTTATATATTCCAAAATATCTCCCTATAAATTATCATTTGTGAATGGAGTTTAAATGAGAAAATATCATATTTTTTGTTGCAAATATAGGGAACCTCTAAACTTAGTGAGGTTTGTGGTTTTTGGTTTGTTTTTTTGTAAAATAAATCAATATATAAGTCATCAGGAAATATCAGAATATTAAATTCATACACAGATCTACTTGAGGTGGAAGTGGGATTCTCTGCTTTATCTGAGTAACTCAGGGTTTAAATCCATTATTAGTACTAAATGTTACTGCGATTCATTCAATAACATACTCATTAGACAATCCTCTCTCTCAAAGCAAATCCCAGATAATCTTTTCACATCATATTGCCAAAAGGCCAGTCTTAGTCAAATAATTTACGTATAGAATGATCTTTGCTTTCTAAGGTGAGATCAGAAAGAAAATACTGATGTCTCTTTGATTCCGAACTTGCCGCCTGTGGGACTGGTGATGCCTTTTCTCTTTCATGGTCAGTACATAGAAACAGGAGAATCTTCAAGCAAGATGCTACAAGATCCAAATTCATGCCTTCCTTGACCTAAAGATGAAGATCAATTTATACTTCAAAACCCATGAGCTAGATTTTTTCCATTTAGACTTTTTTCTTTTTGAATGAAATGAGTTTGACAAATGCATTAAGAACTTGTCTGTAGTTTTGTCCACACAGTTTTAATTAGTCTTACAAAATAATGAAGGTCTTACATGAAATTCATGCTGTTTTCTGTCCATGAATACTTAACCTTAAGTCTCTCAAGTCTTCTACAGGCTTAAGAAAGTATTTATTTTTTAATGTATTTCACATTACTTAGAAATTATCTAAAATTGCATCAAAGTTACAGTCTTGGCTGTGAACCACAGATAAACATTGATAAAAACCACAAAAGACCAACATTATGGTCCTACTAGTTTTCTGTACCATGTTCATATAAAAAAAAAAAAAGCAAAACCCCCCCAAAAAAATCCCCCCCTACCCCAACATTCCCACCCCCTTAATAAAAAAGATCATGGTTGTTGGATGGGTATTTGCTATCAAAAATTGTTAGCTACTATATGCTCTTATGGCTTTTCTAGTGATATTTCTAAAATGTGTGAATAAAGAAAATGTTACTTTGATTTTATTTGTCCTTGCTGCTCACTGGCATGCTCAGGCAGTAGCACTTCGTGCAGCTCTAGTTATGCTGTAATTCTCTATTGGAAAAAGAGCCCAACACTGGAATTTTCTCTACCGAATCAGATTTACCTACAGAGGGAGGGAAGGACTCGGGGGCTGAGTGAATAAGAGTGTAGTTTTCCAGCCACTCTCAAGAGAATGACACACAGTCCTTGTTATGCAGTCCATGGCAGGATGTAACTTCCTGCCACCTCTTTCTTTCATCCATCAGTGAACCCTTTCCAGCAGATGCACAAACAAATTTGCAATTGAAACATTCCAGATGAGTATGGATTACCTGGCAGCTCAGGTGTCAGAAGCAGTTGCTGATGGTACTTCTGTCATATTTTGAAAGATGGAGAGCAGAAATCTCATACCACTAAAGGACAATTGATTCTCTGTGTTCTGTTTTCCAGGTATCTTTCTGCAAGAGAGGGAGCACTATTGATTTAGACTTTTTTAGGTATATTTATCAAAAGCTTTTCCTTGCAGCATCAATAATATTTTACACAGTGAAATTGAAGGGAGCTAATACCAAGGATGAACCAAATCCAGTTTACAACATTTTGCTACCTGTGAGTGCTTAGTGCTTGGGAGACTTAAGATCAGCTGTTTGATGATTTCTCCTGCTACATCTTGAGTCACTTAGTAAGGGCATCTCTGAAAAGGTCATTTGTGGAAATTTTATCTTAAACTGTTGTGTCCAAAGAAGACACCAAAATATCTGACATTGATTTTTCTTGCACTGCAACATTACTCCCCGGAGTAAACTATCAAAGAACCTATTGACAGAAATATGCCACAAGTCTGTAACTACATAGAACAGAACTACAGGCAATTTCAATTTTAATATTACCTGTCCTTAACACACAAGGAAACTGGACAAAACCTTAAAGTGACTGAGATGTGATATAGAAGTTTAAGATGTTCAATACTCTTTATGGACCGAGACTCCATCAATAGAATCAAATACATAAGGTTAGCAATTAGATGCAATTGCTGTAATTTAGACATATCCTGTGTGGATACTCCTTGGAGGAGGCTGGGAGAGGAAGAGGACGGAAAATCAGAATACTATTCCTACGGTTATTATGAAGTATTGAAATAGAAAAAGAAGTCATACACTTTCTAACACTTTTTTGAGCAAATCAAACTCTTCAGAGATTTGTACCATTCCAGTATTTGAACCATGATGACAGCTGTACCTTGCAGAGGAAAAATCACTTCCATCTGATCTAGACTCGCCCTCCCAAGCCTTATGATTATCCCTTTGCTGCGTTCTAACTTGTTGAAGGAGAGACAGTTTGCCAAGTAAGCAACAATATCACTTAGGAAAGTCTGTGTGATGTAAGTTACACAGTGCATATACACAGACACACACAACAGTGAATTTATACTTTCTGACACCTTAAAGGCTTTTCAGAAGTCATGGCAGCTTCAAAAGTGTCTGCTTTCTACCAGCACATATACTTGTATAACTTTTTGTCATTTTTTTCCCTTTGTAGTTTTGCTGACTGCTACAGCTTTTATTCCTGAGACATATCAAAGAATATAGATAACAGAAGTCAAAAGAAGGTAAATTCATAATCACATTCAAATGTAGTGTATAACACACATTTTAAATTATTTTTTATAGATGATTCATATTTTCTCTTGCAGTATCTTATATTTCTTTAACTTGATAGCCTAGCTGTACATGAGAGTCAAGAAAGAACAAATCAGTGTCTCAGTAGGAAAAAAAATGAAACTTTCCTGATGCTTCTGCAGAAGGATTTTGCGCATATGGATTAATCCATTTTGTCTTGCAATGTATAATATGTTATATAGGAAATCCAAGCAGGGTGGATTAATCCATTCTTTTTCTCTCTACATCTTCTATATTTTAAAATTATTTATGGGTATTACAGCAGGAGAGGGGAATGTTGTCACTAGATGATGACAGGATAGGCTCCTAGAGTGGATTACTAATAAAGACTTTCGCTTAGTGAAAGACAATCAGCAAAATAAGGACATGTGAGAAAACAAAGACAATCAGCAAAATAAGGACATGCCATTAATGCTAAATACTAAATCCTTCCTCATTTGTTTCCTTTAGTACTTCACCACATTTTGTGTGACCTCCAGAATGATCTTTTGAAAGCCAGGTTTGTACCTGGGTCTCCTTGTGAATTTCGCACTGTAGAAAAGGGAGCCCTTTCTGAGCACGATTTCTATATTTTGCCATTTTTAACACATCAATCAGTCATAGCAAACAGTCAATCTCCCCTGCTAGCAGTCCTGGTGAGTAAGGCAGGGATTTTTAGTGTCAGGTCAAAAACCCTCTCTGGCTCACATGTATTAGTGTTGCTCTCAGCAGGAGCAGCACACACACCTCAGGCTAAGGTTCTCTTCTGCCAGCACCCGGCCTGAGCTCAGGGTCATTAATTCAGCCCGTGGTGTTCATCCCAAACCAGCTGGACAACCTGGTTACAGGAACAAGTCCTTCATGGAGGTCAGGACTGCCCACTGGGGAGAGAGGCTGAGGCTTATAAATTAATCTCTCTTCACCACTTGTTGGTCAGAAAGAAAAACACACAAAATGATACAGACAAGAGTGTGATTGACATATCAATAATTCTATTGAGTTCCAGTTATTATGGGCTATCCTACCTGGGAGCCTCGTGGACTGCGATCTTTTGATCAAATTGGAACAGCCCTGCATTACCGTTTAAATATTTTTTGAACTATCAGTTTAGAAAATTTTCAGAAGAAAGAAACGTACCATTTTCCAGATGCAAAGGGAGAAATTGCATCCATCCTTGCTTCAGTTGTCTTAGTAGCACTTGCCAGAGTTGATTTAGTTCAAGTAAAAATATACGTAACACAATTGCAATTTACCAACTCCTCTGAATTAACTTTGAATTGTTTCTAAAGGTAATATATCAAAATATTTTAAAAGAAAATAAACTTTCATGTAGAAAGACCTTACATTATAAAGAATTATATCTCCTTTTTTTTGCTATTTTTTAATGCAAAGAGGTGTAGGTCCCCAAGCATCTGTAAAACAAAAGAGAAAGGAAACATCAAGGGATTTATAGTTTGCTACCTACAAGTTTGAGATCTCTTTCTTTGAACATATTTCATTTCATTCCCTATAGGATTTATTTGATATTTTCTAGGCCTTTAGGGACAGTGGGGTTGAAAGGAAGTTGGACTACAGTATGAAGTCAGCAGGGCAGGAGACATGAGCTGTTTTGCTGATTTCAAAATAGGATCTGAGGTTGTCAGAAAAAACTCAAACTTTTTTATTACCAAAGGCAGATTTAAAAGGCTATTTAGCAATGGAGGATAAAAAATGCATTAGCACATTCTGCCACTAAAAAGTTTGCATAACAGGCATTTGCTGTGGCAGATATATTCCAAGCAGATCTATAGCTATGCTGCAGTGTTTTCCAGTATGAACAAAACACCAAAGAATTATGAATGTTTTTCAAATTTATTAAATATATACCTGGATGGATCGTCAGGATTGTATTATGATTTCTCGAAAATTGCAAATAAATCATCTTAAAGAATTTCAGATTCTATTATCTCTTAGGTGAGGAACTAGACTGTTAATAAATATATACAGTGGGCCTATCCTTACAAACTCTAGTTGTAGTTCAGTAAATTTTAGCTATCCCACCTTGTTCTGCTTGCTCAGCTACTCTAGGATGACACATAAAAAATAGGATTCAATTTCATCCTCTACAGCTTTTCTGGTTTGGGACAGAAAGGAAGAAAAAACTTACAAATTCTGTCCTCTAATAATAACAATTCACCACCTAAGAGTAACAGTGAAAACAGTGAAAAAAAAAGAGAAAACTTGACCCAGTATATTCTAAGCACTGAAATAAACAGTTGCCAGCAACTTGTATTACATTCTTGTGAAACAACTGTTTATGAATATTTTGCTTCCACTGAAGAGAAATCAGACTCTGGAAGGAAATATGAACCCCATAAACTCCAAAAGACAGTCAGTAACAAATCGGGAATTATCTTCAGTCAGCAAATAATAGTTCTTACACCCACTTGAGCCCTAAATTTCTAATATTTTATTTATAGAAACAAACATTTTTAATAAGTATGTCTTTGGTGAGTTGATGCATAATTTGCTTAGAAATTTTTTTATTGGTTGTTGTTTTAGGGGTTTTTGTTTGTTTCTTTGGTTCTTTTTTGTTTCAAACTTAATGTGTGTCCATCTGTCAGTGTCCTGTATGTTCTGAAGTCTGAACAGCATATCCTCTGCTTTTATGCAAGCAATAATCCCATGATACTGTAAAAAGAAAATAGAAATATCATTTCAAGACACAGCTCATTGAACCCATTTTAATTAAAACTTTTTGAAATAGATTTTATAAACTTCCTAATCTTAGCTGCAGATTAGCTGCCTGTTTATCGGATGAATGCACTAGGCACATTTTGGTTTGCATACTTAGAGATTACAGCCCTATTTTGTCCTGAAGGTATTTTATTTGATGAGGTCCATTTTAAGCAGCCTAATTCATGAATTAGCTGCCAGTGTAGGGCATAAACCCAATCTAATTTGAAGGACCCACATAATTTATTCTGCATGATGAACTCTCCCAAGGAAGCAGCAGAGCAGAAATACCTTTCACCAGTAAAGAGAAAGCCATGAATTTAGAATGGTGAAAAAACCCAAACCCCAAGAACAACAAACAAACAAACAAGCAAATAAACCCTCAACAATTTACAAGTACACAATTCTTAGCACAAAATATTTAATCCAAAAAGCATATGCATAATAATAATTAAATTAGCTTTTCAAGGACATGTTAGAAGTGAGTAATATCCAGGCAGGGTAACATTAGTGTAAATTATTATCATATTTTCTAAAATTTTTCTGTAATATATAGGAAAGTAAGAATTTTACAATCAGCATTAATCCAAGACATTCCAGTCTGGATATACAGGTAATTCTTCAATCTTTATGCCAAGCAGAGCTAACCAAATCTCCTGTGCCATCTGATTGTTACAGCCTCTTCAGCTGGGCTTGTTCCCTGCCAATTTCAAATCCAATAAATGCAGATGCATAATTGTACATCAATTTTCTGATTTACTTGTTTTGCAATTCATCTATGGCCTTCAGTAGCTTTCAAAAGCCCTTGAGTCAAAATGGTCTGAATCTGAGCATTAAAGCTTACAGTGCTCCAGGCAATCTTCCTTCTCTTTTTAAAACTTTTCTGAATTTAAAATAGAATACAGCCTGCTGCTTACTGGGACCTTCTTTAAGTTGAGAAAGATCAAAATTAAAGTATTGCAAGAAGCAAATCACTTTTCTCAGTTATGTGCACCTGAATATTTAGCAGTGCTATGCTTTCAGATCTTGCCTTAACAGATCAGTGCAATATTTTTAATTTGTATATAAATAAATGTTAAGCTCTTGTAGGTTTGGTAATGCTTGATATTGTGAAGGATATCTTCTTTATTTTCTTTTATTTTTTTTTAAATTCTTTTTATTATAAGCTCCACTCAGGTTCTCCAAAATTGGGTGAGATTCAGGTATCCATCTACCTGCAGCTGTCAACACACAGGGATAGAGCTGATGAATATAGCAAGGACACAGCGATTCTCCCTTGAACTGTCCTTAAAGATTTTGCCAAGAAGCAAAATGAACTGGCTGTTCCTTGCAGACTACAATGTTGAACAGCTATGCTTGAAGAGCTTTCTTCATGAAGCCTTTCAGAAAAAATATGGAAATCACTGCCACAAAATGAACAAGAAAATTGTGTGGATTTCTTAATATTAGTTTACCCTAAAAAGACTTTTTATTTGAGTAGATATTGTTTACATCTTGGACTTTCAAAATACAGAAAAACATTATCTAATACTCTACTCTTTTCCAAATATATTTCTTTTACCTTATTGGCTTTGTTGCTATGCAAACTATTCTGTATAATTTTCCTTATATTTCCTACTTCTATTTCATCCTTTACTTTGAGGGACCAGAGATGACTCTATGACCAAGATAAGTGTATTTTTGTCTTTATTCACAAATATTCCAATATCTTTTTCCTGAGAGTTGATAACTAATTTGGAACTCATCACTGTGTTTCCATGTAGAGCTGAAATGATTTCTCCTGTGAGCATTACTTTGCACTACCTGTCTTCAGGTTCCATCTGCCTTTTTATTGCCTAACCTCTCAGTAATATGGTAGATTTTTGCACCTCTTTGCGGTTAATATTCAGTGACAAGCCCAAATATATTCATTTCAATTAATTATTTCTCCTCACTTGTAATGTGTTCTCTGCAATAATTGGCTATATCCTACATGTCAGAGAACCTATAAAGATCATTAGGGCAGCTTGCTTGGAACTGCCCTTTGTGAAAACTGCTACCTTTTCTTTAGCATGTTATTGATTTATGACAGTGTCAACTCCACAAATCTGGGCTACATTACAATTTAATGGAAAAGTGTTGTACTTTTCAATATTAAAACCACCTCTAATTCTTACAACTAATATAACTATGGTGTGGTTTAAAAAAGACATAAGACTGCAGAAAGATAATATGGCCTTTTGGAAATAAATAAATTATCCCTCTGCAAGGACTTGAAGAGCATGGTTGCCTGTTTCAGACACTGTCAAGGCCACAGAAGAAAGTTTCCATAAGAGAAGCCACCACAGCATGAATTTGAGAAAAACCCAGAAGGGAGGAGTTATGACAGGAAGTTGCTAATTCCAGGCCTGTCAGAGGTGAGATCTGGATAGCACATCCTGGTTAATGTATCTGGACAAAAATTCCCACTGTGGCAAACTGTGTGGAAGGAAGCAACTGGTCATATCACCCCTACTTATGGGACAGACGACACCTGCAACCACCAACCACCACTGAAGCATCCCCAGGCTCATTTCTGGGGCCTTCCATCAGAGCATTGGGTGTGATCCACAGTGCTAAAACTCTCCTGTAGGGCAGGTAGCAGGGCATTCCCACCTGAATGTGAACATATATTAACCTCATGAACTCTTTCTTTTTCAGGCTTCCCCCACATTCAGTGAATCAAGACTTGCAACTATCACTTTGACCAACAGACTTCTAAATTGCAACAAATATCATCATCAGATCCACATGTGATGATAACTTTCCACTATCTACTCCTGTCCCTTTCTATTTCTTTCTTTACCTATCTCCTTAAGCAATATTTTTATACTTTTATATTCTCATATAAAAATATATTCTTACTGTAGATAACAACTCAAATAGTTATACTTACTTTCCACTGCAACCAAATTTTTCTTAAATATCTATATCTATACCTATACTTATATTTATATTTTTGTGAGATTTTTATTTTTATTTATTTATAAACACTGATCATTCTGTGTCATTTCACTTTAATCCACCCTGAGGAACCTATCAACAAGAACCCCAGTTAGCCTTGCCTTCAGAGCTGGTTGCAACATCATCTCATAGAAGTCAAATACCAGAACCTGCCACCAGAACCTGCTACCAGACCACATCAGGTTCATTAAGCAACTGAGGGATGATTGTGCTGATATTTTAACTAGCATATGGATCCAGTGACAAAGAGTTAGCTGTTATTACATCATGGTTGGCTTTGAGAAGCTGGAGGAGGAGGAAGGGAAGAAGTATTACCTAAGGAGTCAGATAAATCCCACAGTACAGCAAGTCACAATTTGATATGTCACTGTGAGCGAGAGACAATCACAGAACTGGGGGTTTATTTTAAAGTATTATGGAATTAATCATATTATGACTTCCAAGGGAGTTCCTCTTTTTAATAAGATGAGGTTCAGAAGGTTTCAGAGCAACTGCTATTCAATAATTGCTAAGTACTCAGCCCTTCATAGGACAAAACACTGTCTCAGACTTTTTTGTCTATCATTAGTGCATGGATGAAAAAATAATTAAGGTTCTGAAAAGTATTGAATTTCTGGTTATGCAAGAGCATATTAACACATCCAAAATTAATGGATAGTCTGAAAGCACAATTTATATATGTGAAATATAAACGTGAGGTTTAAAACCTTAAGAAATTAAGAACTTTTGTCTTAATTGAGAAAAAAAATTCCTTCCTTCTACCCTCCCAGTGCACTAAGTGAAATAATTTGGAATACTCCCACATATTTTTTGTGGAAATTGATCCTTATGTCTAGTGTCAAAATATAAGCCAAAACCTGCAAATTTTGCTCAAGGAACAAGGAAACAACTTTCTTTTTATGAGATCTGAAACATAACATTTTTAGCAACTTTGAGCATAAGCAAAGGATTATAGATTGTATAAAAACTTATCTATATCATTTATAATCTATAAAAATTATGGATTTTACATATTTCTTGTTCATTGAAGTGTTGTTAGAGATAAATAATTCTAATTATTTTATTGCCTTCTTGGTTGAAAACCTAGGCATAAAATATATGTATATCTGCAAACAGGTCACTGGATTAAAAACAATCAAATAAACAAAACCAAAAAAAACCAAAAAAAAACTGATAAACCTACAAAGTCTACATGGAAAAAGAGCAACTGAAGTGCCTAAAATCTATGTACATTTAATTATAGTGAACTTTGCATATTCCTGGGCAGTACACTAGATTTAAACTTCCTTGGACAAAGAAAAGGTACTTAATAATGTAAGGCAACCATTGGTTGGTGCTCTGAGATTTTAAGTTCTGGGGAAGCACAGGACCACTGCTACAATCTCCAGCTTAATAAAAACCATGAAGTTCACATCTTCATTTTCATAATTTCCCCTTTGCTGCTGACAGATGAAATTAAATAAAAATATTGTATGTTGGACGAGACTGAGATCTTGCTTGAAAGAAGAGTGAGCAAAACCATTATAAGAGTTTTGTTGCTGTACAAACAATGTTAAAACATTATTTGTTCACCACTAACTCTGGCATAAAATAGGACCACAGTTAATTGTCTCCCAGCTGTGGGAATAACACTAAAACATAGAAAGATTTAGAAGGAGAATTCATAAAAATCTTGAACTTGAACAGAGAGGAAAAGACAGTAAAATACAAATGTGATTTCACACATTTCTCAACTCGTAGATGCACAGATGCTGTTTGTATCAGGTGAGCTTTCTGTTGTAAAGGTACATTTTGCAGTTTCACAGCTCAGCAAAACGAGGGAGTAAGGCAGATTAAGTATCACTGGTAAATTGAACTTTTAGTAAAGGATAAACTCAGAAACTGTGTTTCTGTTCCTGACTTGCAGGTTGGAAGTCAAATATTACAAGGAAAAGCCTGGTCCTTGCCCACAGACATTTAGCAGAAGGCTGGGTTACGGTCTACGCATCTGGCAAAATCCCCTCCTTGCCATCACCAGGCGAAGTGTCTCAGAGCAGGGTGACACGTTGTGACAGATGCAGCTGGCAGTAGTCCTTTGAGCAACTCAACCCACTCATTCATGACACACGTGCACTGCCAGGGGCTGGAATTTCATCTGCTGGCAATGCCACACTTGTCCACCCCTGCATGTCCAGGGCTTGATGCTGCCCCACTGCTGCACTCTGGCCAGGCTACTTCTGGCCAGCAAGCTACTGGGGCCACAGCAGTCCTGACCTGCAGGGCAGGTGGAAGAGGTCAGTGCCATCGGAACAGAAAGAGTGTTGTTTATGGCTTAATGCAAAAAGCCATAAAGCAACGGAAAATATGGCTTAAATGAAATTTGCTTAGAACCTTAATTGGCTGGGGGAAACAAAAAAAGAATCCTTCTTAGCTGCTGCCACTGGGGATTTTTATTCATAATCACAATTCACAATTTGCTGTTCAAAATATATCATAATCCTCTAAAGTCCTTTTTCTTGAAATAGGGAGGCACATTTTAAGTATCTGATAGAATTTCTGGGAAAGAAAAGAAATGCAATAAAGTAATTACTAGTTATTAATTCTGCTACAGATTAGTATTTCAGAAAAGGAATATAGCATCTTAGTTTGTTACAGTAATATACAGTTCATAATAGAATGAAATCACAGAAGAAATTGTAATATTAAGTAGAAAATGAGCTCAGGACGACACATGCTGACTTCTCCAATCTGATGTGTGAACGAAAGGCAAAGAAAAGATGAGTACTCTAACAAGACAGACTAAGAAAGAATTAAATATTAAGTTATCTAAATGGAGAAGGAACAGGTTTTTGGTTTTTTGTTTAATTTTTGAGTTTATAGATTTTTCCTTTGAAAGAAAATTGGTCTTTCTGTGGCTTATACCTAATTTAAATTCTAAGTTTTCTGAACTCCATGTGCATCTCCCTGTACTGAAAAGAATTGAAGTTTGCAGGCACTTAATTCATATGTTGTTAAAGCAAGCCAAAGGCATGAAAATGCCATGGTGCCATTTAGTGAAAATTTATCTTTCACTGGGAATAGTTGAATTACAACTGAAATGAGATTGGAAATAATCTTCTCATCTATAAACCTTGCACCTGGAAGACAATACATCTGTTTAATATCTTGCCACTTCTATCATTCTATATTGTACCTGAAACTGTTCTAGCAGTAGTCACATGGAGCTTCTATTTATTTTCTAAAGTTAGCCCAATTATTATGAATGTCACCTATTTATTCCTATGACTATTTTTCCAACACAGAGATGTATGTATTATGCCTACCCCATGCTTGAATATATTTAAGTGCAAGAGAATTAAATTCGCATTAATTTGTGACGAAGAGAAAGATGCTATTTTTCTTTAGCAAACCATTCTATCCACTTGTTCTTAAACATTCTCAGATTGTGATGACTATCATTATTTTAGTAATAAAACAGGAGCTAATTTGGGAGAATGAAAAATATTTCGTGAAAATAAATTTGTGAAAATGTTTGGTTGGGGGATTTTTCCTCAAATTTGCAAACAATAAATAAACTCTTTTTTAAAATTTCAGTACATATTTATCTGTTAATTAGTAATTTATATTGCATATAAATTATTACTGTGATCATACTTTACTAGTATTGTAAATAAATATAAAATCTTTAGACAACTAATTATTTTCTCATTTCCATTGGACAATCAGCAATTTTACGTCAAAATAGAATTTAGTGAATATGAATGACTGCATCTGCTGCACCTCAAGGGGGAACACTCCACTATTCTTAAGTGAGCATTTATTTTGTTCCAATTTTCACTGTCTTCTTTGTTCAGTTCTGTTACTCTAAGATGTCTTTAGTGAAAGAAACATACCCAAGTTCCTAAGGGTTTATCAAAAGACCAGATGCAGTTTATTTTCACTTCAGTGTTCCCTGTACAGAACTTAAATTATGGGCCTGTGTCAACAACAATTCCTTAACTGTTGGGTACTAGAAATGCATGCGAAGCAGAACAGCTGAATTGTGAATTGGACCAATTTCATCATCTCTCCATGTGGAGTACTATTCCATTTTTATTAAAAAACACCCTAAAACCAGAAAAATAAATTATGCTGGCTCTGAATACAAATTATGAAGTCAGTTAATTTTAAAAAGAAACATCAAGAAAAATGTCATTTTAAAAGAAGGAAAATGTGTAGAAATATAAGGAATATATACTTTTTATCAAGTATATAGTTTAGTATCAATAGTGTACGATTTTTCCCCCCACTGTTAGTCAAACATATTTTCCTTGTAATAAATGAAAGTTTTTATTTCCTTGTAATAAACTGCTAAGTTTTTGAAATTAGCTGTGTTTCTAATGTATTTTCAAGAAAAAGCAGCTTTCTAATTCAATTATTCTGCTTATTTTCATTGGTAGGTCAGTGCAGGTACTTGAGTGGGTCTATTGGTATAACCCCAGGATGCCTCATCAACCTCTAGCACTGCAACTTCTTGCTGTACTGTAGGAGCCTGTGCTCACATCCATATAGGAAAGCCACATTTAACAGCAGTAGAATGGATATTAAGAATGTGTGATGTTCTCAGGTAGCTTTTAAAAAAATGTTAATTTTAAATTCAGTTTTAACTGCTGTCAGTATCTTGCCTTTTCAAGACGTAAAACATATATTTTTTTTCCAGGTCTAGCATGCTGTTACAGAATATACACTGTGTGTGAACACACAAGAAGTATACACACAATTACATATTTACATACATCCCAGCTAATTGTGATTGATAGTTGCATGAAAACTTGAAAGATTTACTAAGATATTAACCACTTTAACTGCAAAAAAGGGCCAAATTTTAATTTAGCTAATTAGTTTTTATCTTTAAGTGACTTTGAAATTTCAGCTAATGAAATAATAAAGAGGTTCAGTCACTCTGTCTTCTACTCTTCTTCTTTCTTCTTCTTCTTCTCCCTCTTTTTTTTTTTTTTCTTTTTTTTTGGGGGTGGAGTAGGGGTTGGTTGGTTTGATTTAAGTTCACCTAAATTTTTACGTCAGATGCAAAGACCATTTATTTGAGTTCACGAGACATGAGGTTAAAGGCACATTTACTTCAAGAACTGATATTGTTGTTCCTTGTCTGTGTTGATACCCAGGAGAAAAGCTACAAACAATCATGTTCTCATGTATATTACTCAGGTCTCTGAAAAGTAGCACAGGTTTTAAACTGTTTTTTAGGTATAGTTGTTACTGCACCTTTTATCTTCCAATAAGGAAAAAGAACTCCATTTTCTGTTGTGGCTGTCCCATCCCTGAAACTGTTCAAGGCCAGGTTGGATGGGGCTATGAAAAACCTGCAAACCTGCTTTAGTGGAAAGTATCCCTGCCCATTGCAGTAGGGTTGGAAGTAGATTTTTTTTTTAAGCTCCCTTACAACCCAAATTATTTTATGATTCCATGAACTCCTATGCCCTCGGGAAGGAGAGTTCTGTCTCTGCAGAACTCTGCCAGGGCAGAATTACACAATATAAAAACCTGCACAGTAAAATAGAGAAATACTAAATCTCAGACAGCAAATTAAGAACATTTGCTGCAGTAGCAAACAGATCCCTACTTCTGCTCCTTTTACAGGAAGGTGACCAAGAAAACCTAGATCTCAATTGTGTGTCTTTCCACAAGGAAGAGCATATTCAAGCAGTGAAAGTGCATCCACAAAGTTGGAGTGAGGAACATGTATCAGCTCTCACTGAAACAGCTGTTGCAAATTCCACTGGATGCTTTAAGTCCATGTTTTCCTCTTAATCATATCTGGTTTGGCATTGTGGGATCATTCTTTGTTGCTCTTGATTTACATATGCAGAAAATGAGAAATATGCCTGACCTACTTTGTACATTATTGATTTATTCCATTGGTGTATAGTGCTACACTTGCCATGGAGGAAAAAAAATGCCTAATTCTAGATTTCCCAAGGTATGGTGGCAATCCAAGCAAAGTAGTACTTATAAGTATTGAACTATGCCGTGCAACCCAAATACTTTCCTGAGGTTAATATTAAAAGCTGTAAAACTTCTTTCCAAGACTGACAGGAGTAATTTTCAATTTACCTAAATTAGGTGAAGTAGTTGGCATATTTTAGCTATTACATTTCAGCTGTGACTATTTTGGAGCAAAACTCCACTGAACTTTGTGATTACTGCAATTCACTTCCCTCTTGTTCTGTTATCAGGGTGAACTTTCTAATCCCTGTTTTGTTTATTCAGTCTTCTTCTTTGATGACACTATTGCTGATACAACCAGCTAGTCAGGTATAGGCTATTTCTGTCCTTTTGATGATGATTTCAGACATTCTATTCAACATATCTATTTAAACCAACTGCTCTTGTCAAGCTGTTTTGACAGGAGGAGCTGGCTACTTCAGGAACAGTGTGTACAAATTAGATCTACTAATTGCATTCACATTAG
Source organism: Passer domesticus (assembly GCF_036417665.1). Taxonomy (NCBI): domain Eukaryota; kingdom Metazoa; phylum Chordata; class Aves; order Passeriformes; family Passeridae; genus Passer; species Passer domesticus. Next base: position 107,403,535 of record NC_087474.1, on the reverse strand, counting down.
AAAAAGCTATTGGCACACTCTTTGTCAAACAGAATTTTTCGGGAAATACAAAATATTTCTAGGTACTAATGCCAGCAGATAAGACAACAGATAAACAAAGAGGTTTCAGTGGATCCAGGAAGCAAGCATCTGAATGTACTTCAGAAAAAAGCATAATTTTCCATTGTCTACAATATGAGATAAATTTCATTTTTTTTTTTCAAATCAGAATTCATCTAGTCACAAAAAAATTAAAACCCAGTTACATTACGTAAAGAATACTTGAAAATCCTGGAGATGAGTTTTAAAACTTGTCAAAATGGGTTAAAATCATCCTATTTCATATTGCTGATGGATGCTTTAAAGAAAAAAAGCAAAACAATTGCTAGTAAAACACTTAAAAGTTAAACAACCTGAAAAATTATACAACATTAGTGAAATGTATACAGTGTTGTCTTGTTAAAGCCTTCAGGTTCTCATATGACATAAATCTAGTTCAATTACTTCCAGAACTGGTCATTTTGCTTGAAAATCTATAACCAGGCTAGAGAGTGTTTCTCAGGCCACACTTATCATAATAGATTTACAACTAGAGAAAAGTTAAAGAAAAAAGCATGACGCTGACATATGAAGATGCCCTGTTGAAATGACTGTCTAGAAAAATACCTGATGACTGCAGTCCTTATTTAAGACACTGTATTCAGTGAAATATTCCTATCATGTTTATCTTTTCTACTTTTTTTTTTCCCAAAATGTTGGAAGATTTGATAAAATTTTCAAAAATTTTCATATCACTTACTACAGTAAATTTTTCCCCAGAATGTATCTAATCTGGTTTTGGAATGAATAATTTAGAAATGATCCTATCTTGCAGTAATTAAGTAGAGCACACTTTGAAACAACTTTCAAAGACAAACATTGTTAAGTTTCTTGTATTTGATTATCTCTTTCAGTTTTTCAAATTTGTTTCAAACAATCCTTCACACACTGTGGAAACATGTTTAACTTTGCTCTTTCATATCCTCCAAAATATTTCTCTGTGATTTCCTCTTTTCTCTTACATTTTTATTTCGTAGAGTTAGTCATCATCCCTTACTACTTCCCAGAGTTTTATTTACTTCACCTATTTTCTTGGTTTTTTTTTTTTTTTTTTTTTTTTTAATTGAGCATTGTCTTTCCTCAGGAAACAGCACATATTTTATTATCGGTATTTACTACAATATGTAAACTCAGAAACATACTCCACACCCACCTACTTGCCATGATTTCAGGTACTTAATGAGTATATTTATAGTGAAACCTGGCCATATTTCACAGTGAATATTTCTGACATAAACAACATATTTGTTTTCATTGAGCCACATGGCTCTTCATCTGAAATTGAGGGTGTTTGGTGCATAGGGTCATGTAGCCCTGTTTTTGCACCTGTCTGAATCTGGTTGTATTCAATGCCAGATGAAGAGTTTAACAGAGAGCAAGTCAACAGCATCAGCTAAAAGCTCAAAATCCCAAACCATCATCCAATCAACCTCATACAACTAAAACCTACCCTTTCTTTTTTATCTCTTCCTAGCTCTTTTTTCCAAATACATAAGGATTTTCTTAACAGCCTTTTCACTTTCCTCTGGACAGGAAATGGAAAAGTGTTTTTTAGGAGTACTGTTGCACTACCTATTAGACAAATGGAACTGAGAACTAATATCGTAAATAAAGGATCATCATGGAAAATTTCATTTATACTAACTCAAAAGAAGATAAAAGTACTAGGATTAGACTGGTAGTTTCTCTCACACTGACCAGAATAAAACATTTCTTGATGATTTATTCTTCTGTAAATTGTATCCGTAGAATTAGTAAAAGAACATAAGACTCACATTCTGGAGTAATATTTTCATCATCAAGAATAATTAGAACGAAACATGTTTTAACACATTTTGGTTCATTCTAATTATAGGAAGGTTTATAACACTTGTGATAGATTTAATTCATTGTAAGTGACAAATATTAATCATTATCATAACAAGGAATAATAAATCAGGCAGCAGATTTTCTCTGTACTTTATTTTGTGATTCTTAGTCATATCTTTATAAATTCTAATTTTCTTAGGGAAAAATAGAGATATCTTTTGTAAGGTACAATCACAAGTAATTACGAAATTATTACTAGAATAAAGGAGTTGATCTAAAACATTATGACAATCATAGCCTTACTTTATTTAGAAAATATTCCTAATTTTAACTGATATTAAACATCATCACATTCTCCTGAATATATTAAAACTATTGTTTATGGGTATATTAGGTTCCTGAGTTTTTTTCAGTTATAAGCATATATGCTTGCTTTGCATTTCATTTTAAATCTATCTAAAGTTATCATTTCAATGTCTAGTTAATTAGAACACACATCTAAGATTTTCCTTCACTGTAATCTAATTCCACAGTCTCAATGCAGGTACATTTTAGGCTATAGTCAACTGAGTAAAAACATCTGCCTAACAACATTAATAATTAACATAATTTATTTCAAATTTGGACTATTATAAGCAGTACTGGACTATACCTACTCTCTATAAGGCTATAAATTTGGAAAAATCTGAGATATGATTCTGAATTTTAATTCTTATCCCTACAATGGCTTGAACCTAGAAATTTGACTTCTGAGCCTGAACAATTTGACCTGATTCCTCAGAAATACAGTCAATAATTTTACTCTTTAAAGTACACAAATATCCCCTATTGTGGGGAGCAATATTACTAGAGGAAAATTGCAGATGATCAGAGGGCTACAATGGAAAGTACAAGTGAAACCATTGAGCTACTTCAGTGTATGGTTAATGCACAAACAACCTAACAACCTTGTTTTGGAAATTTGACAACATATGAAAATTTGCTCCTAATTATATTCATAGATATGTGGACTATTATGCATCTGGAAAACTGCAGGCAAAGAAAGTGTTCTCAAACATAAACAAATACAAAATACATTCAAATATATTTATTTTAAATCGCTTAAGGAATAATGTTCTGAGATGTTATAAAACTTTAGTAGACACAAGTTTTCTGGAAATAAATGTGAATTTGTTTATTCGCACTAAACAGCTGATCCACCATTAATGATAAATGCTCTATTTTTTTAGAAGAAGAATTATTATTTGAATTATTAGACATGTAAATGGAATCTCAAACCCTTTCTTGCAGTATTGAAATGACCTGGTCTTCACAATAGTACAGGATTGAGTCTCTTAATCATTACTGTTCCCTGACAAAGGTGCAGATTTGCAGGGTGGGCCTGTTCAATTTCAGGCAGCTTTTAGTGATACTTGTTTTTAGCAGGTTCAACTCAGCTTCTCTAAGGAACTGTGTCCCTCTAATGCTCTGATGCTGCCATACAGAACATGCAATAATACAAGCACAGATTTGCAGATTGTAGCAAAAATTACAGACATGCCAACATATGGATGAGAAATAATTTGATCCACAAAGATCTGATTGTTCTTGCACTGAAACAACAGCCTTATTGTTTGTCCTTTCCATTCCTGGAGGATTAGGCTGCAAATGCCTCAGTGCTGCGTGCAGAGCCTTCTGCATGCAAATGGTTTTAGCAGTAACACCTGTCCCTGTCAAGCTGTGCTGGGAAGTGTGCATTGGGGTGTTTAAAAATGACACCATGACAGTTGAGATCATCTAACATGCTCAAGGTAACAGGCTCCTGCCTTAATCACAAGGGGCTGAAGCCAGGGCATAATCAGTGATGGATCCTTAACTGCAGGATTTGTTCCCTGCCTCGGTTCATCGGAGCCTGAATCTTGCTGATTTCTCAGGCATGCTGCAAGGCCCATTTGTTCTCTGAGGCTTTTCCAGAGGGAAGAAATAAAATGAGGAGAGTTTTCAGGTGGTTTGACAGGTGATCTGGAAAGTCATTGTCAGGTTTTCTTTAAAAGCAGTGCATAAAACTCTGTAAATACACAGTGAGTGGGAAGGCAAGAGCAGAGTTTTCAGCAGGAAGAAAGAGCTCACTGCAGATTGAATTAAACTCCATTCAAAATATTTTATAAGATTCTCGGCACACAAAACTTTTCCAAAACTTTAGAAACACTCTCCTGGTCGTGCTTATTTCAGCTACTTACCTCTTATATCTGATTAACTAATACTGCAGTATATGGACAACTCATAAGCAAAATGTTCTGAAAGGTATCACTCACATGATTAATGGAAGCCCTATTGAACAACTTAGTTTGTCTGAGATTGAGAATTGAGCATTTAACTTACCTGCATAAGTAATTGTCTATTTTTTGAAGAATGTGGTGTTTTTTCTTTACTTGTTCACTACTTTTAAATGTATCCAAATAAATATTTGCTTACCTTTGGAACGTAAAGACTTTGAAATTCTCTTTTGTGGCCAGAAGCACCCACAACCAGGTATGCTTTGTAGAAAGGAAGGAGCAATCAGTGCTTGTTCTATACAATGAGAATAATTTAAAAAAGCCTGAGTGGCGAATTTTGAGGACAGTGGACCTTACAGCCTGTATATTACAGAAATATAGCTTTCACTTTTTAATTACCAGCCAGTTCTAATTGAAAGCTTGACTTACTGCCTAAGTTTGCAATACAGGGTAGTGAATTTTTATTTAAATTCCCATGAGAGTGCTGAGTATAAACACAATATAGAAGATACAACACTATTAAGGTCTTTAGGATTCAGGTTTTCTAAATGGATCTGTCAGAGGAAAAATATCTTTTCCTCATAGCTGTCCTGCTTATGACAAGACCTTTAAAAATCCTTATCCTCCAAATAAGATACCTTCGACACTTAATAGCTGAATTTGGCTGCAGAGTATTTTGTTTACTTAGCCTGATTATAGCTAGTAAAAAATTTATCACACTTTCCAATAATGTGGGTACTGAATTGCTTGCAGGGTACATGATAAAAATCAAAGGTGTTTATTTTGTGAGTTATTCTCCACTAGCTGCTGTTATCCTCAAGTGAGGCTGTATTTAAAAATGTTAGTGAAGACAAAAAGCCCAACTTTGTCATTTTTCTGAAGTTTGCTGGTTTTATGTCTGAGTATATTAGGAACCAGAGCACACAAAGCCATACTGCATGCCACTGATTTAATTTTTCTTTTTACATTGCTCTGACAGCAAGGTCATTTATCTTTCGGATAAGGAATAAGAAGGAAAAAATGGAAAAAGGCAAGCTATTTCATTTGAAAATTGTGTTGTGTATTCTTGAGAACATTTTGCCACTGTTTGCTGCTAATTTTTATTCCACCACAAGTCAGCACACTCCTCATCAATAAGTCGACTTGGTGGCAGGTTTGGCAGTGAAGCTGAAGCATTAGTGGGCATGATCTAGTAGGTTAGGATTACTTGCATTGCAACTGCTTATTTTTAGTTCATGTAGGATTAAAGAGCAAGCAAAAAAAGTTTACTTTTATTTATACATTGTTGGGTAGGACCAGAGGCATCAGTTGAGGGGGAGAAGAGAAGCCTCAGGGGATACCTTATCACTCTACAACTGCCTGAAAGGGGGTGGTAGCAGAATGCTCTACTTGGAATGTGGTCAACCAACATGAACCATACCTTATTTGCAAGGCCATCAGTGGTGGACTGAGAGAGGGGTCATGGGCTGGTTTTTGGTGTTGAATTAAACTGAAACCCATCTGGCACATCAACCTGAAATCAACATCTACTGCATGAGGCAATGATTTTGCAACTAAGGTGCTAAACTGACCTGGAGGCATATGACTGGCAGTCAACCCCTTTATACTGTGAAAGTCCACTTTCCACAGGGTAGATTTTTCTAACATATTTTTCCTTGGGGTGTGTGGAGATTCTTCCTATGGGTTTTGGAGGTGCCCACAAAGAACAACCCTCAAAGTTAAAGGAAAGAGACTTTTCCATGATTGTTAGTATGGGCGAGTTACATGAATCTCTTAATAATTGGAGTTTTTTGCTAGCTTTAATATAGTTGCTTTAATGTTGCTTTTATATAGTTCACTATCTTGTCTTACTGTATAATAGTAGCTTTAACTTTTATGTTGTGTAGTAAATAATTCTGATTAAGTTCTTTTTGTCTAATCATTTATCATAATAAATAAGTAATTTTTGTGCATATATCTGATTTTCCATCATTAAAACATGTGGGACAAAGATGTAAAACTTAAAAGTGTCAACAAAGTCTGAGGGTAGGACTGGATCGAGGCAGACGCAGGATCCTCACTCTGAGGAGGAGTTTAGAAAGCGAGGGGGTCCTTTTATGCACTTTGTGACTTGACAGGAGGGCTTCTCTAATAAATTTTGTCTGGAGCTCCCACTCTACCTTCAACAGAGGTTGTAGCCTGCTGGGTGTCAGAAAACAAGTGACAGAATGATAGGACATAGCCTCAAGCTGCACCAGGAGAGGTTCAGGTTGGACATTAGGTAGAATTTCTTCATGGAAAGAGTGTTTAAGCATTGGATCCCACTGTCCAGGGAGGTGGTGAAATCACAGTCCCTGGAAGTGTTCAAGAAACAACATAGCACTTAGTGCAATGGTTATTTGGTGAGGTGTTTTGCAATCAAAGGTTGGACTTGATGGTCTTGGAGGTCTTTTCCAACCTTCACTATTCTATGGTTCTGTGTAAATCTCTCTCTTTTCTCTAAAAAACGTAACTTTCTTGAAGGTAATGTTATAATTTGACATATCACAAGTATTCAGTGTATTGGAATGACTCGAATGTTGATAGTGTACATAAAAATAAGGGAAAAAAAAGGAAAAAGTTGAGCTTCAAATGAAATAATAGAACAAGAACTGAAGTATCTAATTTCAAGTCTTTCCTCAAAATATCTTAGAGATTTTTTTCAAATAAGGTAATTTTTTTTCTACCAGGTTCCTGCTGCTTTGTTTAAGAGAAGGCCCTTGAGCTGTGAGATTCCACAACAGGGGTGTAAGATGGAAAGTGTTCACTTCTATCCGTTTCCAATATGTCTTCTCCACAACAGCTTTCCAACTACTTCCATTTTGAAAGCAGAAATTAACATGAAAACAACCCTCTTTTAAGGTCAGAAAGAAAGAAAGAAAGGTCTTTCACTAATGATTTTAAAGTTTCAAATTCAATCCCCTTCAACCTCCCTCTTAAACGGAAAGGCAATAAACTTTTCAAAGGCTTTCACAAAGAAAATGAAAAAAATACTGCAATAGACTATCTGAGATAGTGCTCTTGCCTTGTGTGGCAAGGTTATAGATGAATGTTAAAGATCTATCCTAACAGCTTATAGACACTTGTGATTTCTAATGAAAGACATTTTTTCTAAATATTCTATGTATTTTTTTCCTGCCCTGAAAAGCAATAAACAATAGTAACTAATAGAAAAGCCCTTGTTATTTATTGAATTCATAGGCATTTCAAAATAAAATTAAAACTTGCAAAATTTGTTAAGTTACATCTATAAGTCCAGAAAAGTCTACTGAAATGTTCTGAAATCCTCTAAAGTATTCAAAATAAGTATTTTGAGTAAGGTACATACCTGAATTCCTTTTCTTTCAATCAGAAACTCTGTACTTCTGCTTGAAAGTCTATTGAGAAAATACTGGTCAGAACTAATTTCAATGTTTATAATGGGAAGACAATTGAACTTTTCACATTACAGGTGATAATGAATATGACACAAGACTGCAAAGTCACTGGTCTACTCAGGTATGTTTTAATTTTATTTTTACTTTTGGAAATTGCTGAACAGTGTGAGCTTTTACATTCACTTTTTTTTGTTATTGCTTTAATAAAGACTTCTAAAAATTCAAACCATAAAAAGCATATTTTCTATTTTATTTTAAAATAGTTCTCATGCACCTAGATGAATTACAGGCAAGATATAACTCTTTTTAAACAGTGATTTCCTTATCATCCAGCATGCAGTCTCCATCTTGAGTTGCTTCCCATTCTCTGTATGTTGTTTTGTCATTCTATTTCATGTCACACAGCTTGGACTTTATTATTGATATCTGTCTCAGATATCGTTACCTCTATCACTGATTTCTGGACTCAGAACTTTGACTCTTTCGTTTATCTCCATCAGCACATTTTCCTTCCCGCAGCAGTTCTCAGTTGAAATACAGTGCTGTGCACTGACTACCAAGTCATACAGGAAATTAAGCATTTGCAAACATTACACATTCATTTCTGGTTCATGCATTAGCATAGAAACACAAACATACAACCACTGAAGACAAAAACATAGACTACAAACACTAAACCTGCGCACTTTTGAAAATATTTCCCATTATTTACTATGGCCCTCAAAAATCTGAAGTGTTTGAGTTACTAAAGCTGAATTTGGAAGGATTACCTGTAATCCTTAAGCATTTAAATCAAAGAACAGATGACTTGCGCTCTACCTAGCAATGTAATACTCAAGCAGGGCTAGATGATGACTGACATAGCTGTTTGCTCATCATCCTTTCAACCTTGCACTTGTGCTATTCCACAAGTGTCATTCTGCCATTTGAAAGTGTCTTGCCAGCAGGCTTTAAGCCAGTCATGAAGAAAAAAAATTATTTTCTAACAGAACTTTTGAAATTACTTTTTACATTCTGAATCAGTAGGATTTAATGCAATGATTGAAAAGAGTCGAACTGATTTAAGAACCTGTTCAATAAGCAACTCTTTTGGTGAATATTCATGTTTTGCTTATCTTAAAATGGATTTCATAGCTATCTGTTGCCTGCAACTTAGAATCACTCAAGCACTTGTCATTGCCTTGTTTGAGATTTGTAATTTTTTGAGGGTAGATTCAGCCTCTGCTTTATGGCTACAGAGTGCTTTGCCAGAGCCCAAAGTTCCAACAGTTATCTGCTTTGAGAGAAAGATGCAGATTCCCTGCATGAGATAACGAGAATCAAAGAAGAACTTTCTGAGGATATATCAGTCATATGTAAGAACTGGCTGTAGAAAAACTATAGGCTTTATGAATCTTCCAGGGGGCTTCCAAATACAATGGGAAGAGAGCTGTAAAAATCCATGGGTAGAATAGTCTCACCTCAGGCTTTATGACAGTTAGGAAAAAGCTTTGCACATATCCTATGCCTCTGAACCCTCTATCTAGTGTGTGAAAGTCTGAAATAATTTGATATTTGTGGTTGGGCTGTTCCTCTACAAGAGAGTATGAGAAAAGTTTTGCCTTAGAAAGGAGAGAGAGAGAGAGAGAGAGAGAGAGAGAGAGAGAGAGAGAGAGAAAGTGAGAGAGAAAGAGAATAAGTGGGATCCAGTTGTGTATATTGAATTTTTAAGTCAAGTTAAAGGAGCACAAATGGCGTAGACATTAACACAGTACTGTTTGTTATAGTTTTTATAGTCCTGAGCAAAGACAGATAGAGCATGTCATAGAGCTAGGTCATGTTAGTAACCTTTCCCTAGCCAATTACAACAGTTAGATTGAATTTTGTATGGCTGTTTCATGATTGTTAAAATGGTGACTGTAAAAAGTTGTATTGTCTTAGAGGATGTTTCTTTAGGGCATACTTTTATAATTTACCAAAACTAGCTAAAACTTAAGTCCACTCAAATCCACTGATTAAACTACAGGAGGACCTATCCTAACTTCAGTTCCTTCTTCATAATTATGTCCCCTGTAGAGCTGTTAAAACAGGTGGAAAAAACTTGAAGTTCATTTTTGCATAGCTAAAATAACTGCTTGTCTTGTGTCAGGATGTTTATTAGTGTTAATTACCCGTGACATTTTGATTCTAAGTTGATTTTGAGGAGTTGGATTTTAAAAATTCTGATTAGCACATTTTCAGTTAAGGACAAATAAGAATTACTTTTTGATTTTAAGCATGAAATATCCCCATGACAGTTTTATTCAGGAAAATTTTTGAATAGTCATGTAGGAGACCCATCCCTACAAAATCTATACTAATCTAGATTAGTGAGAATATTATGGGACTGTGTGGGTCCTTATTTCCCTTTCAAGAGAGCAGTGCTTTTCTCTCATGTATCTCTCATGTATATTACATGTCTCAGTCCTGTACAAGATTCAGAACTTGCATTATATCTTCCAATACCACAAAGACTGAGAGTGGATGAGGGGAAAAAAAATTGAGTTGGCATAAAAGCTAGATAACTGTGCTATTCACATTTAAGGTTTGTCTCATAGATGACTAACCACCAGGATTTTAAAACAGGGCTCATCACATTTCTCTCCTGGATTTTATGACCATTTTTATGTATTTTACCATTATTCCAGATGTACAATGCCATCTAGATTCTCTTAATATGTGAAAGCTGAAAAAAATTTTACACCCTAGTATCTAAGAGACATTCAGATCATGAAACCTTTCATTTATTGGTTTACTGGGAAGCAATACAGAGGACATGCTGCAAACAGAAGCAACTGTAGTGGCATGGCAGTCAATCTACTTGCCAGGTTGCAGCAGATTTAGGTCCCTTCTCTCTATAAAAGTTAGGTTTCTTCTGGGTATATACAAAGGTGCAATCTCATCAAGCCTGAAGTCTATACATGAATTCAAGTTAATTTAAGGCTATTTTTAGAGGCAGAGAGAAATTAGATGTCCCAGGCCCTGATGAATTTCAGTGTCAAAACACCTACTTTTATCACAGGAAGTGGTGGGGATTATCTGATTGATTTATTTTAAAATAGAAAGCTTTCAATTGCAATATATTGCAGTGTATAATTTATTTTATTTCACATAAGTTTTTAAAAAGAACACCAACACACTCCTCCTGCTCCCAAAATATTTAGTGGAACACGTCTATGTAATTGTATTGGGTTTGCATTGTTAGGTTTTTGTAGCTGGGGGGCTACAGGCATGGCTTCTGTGAGAAGCTGCCAGAAGCTTCCTCCCCGAACAGGAGAGCCAGTGCTACCTGGCTCCGAGATGGATGTGCTGCTGCCCATGGCTGGGCCAATTAGAGATGATGGTGACTCCTCTGTGACGACATATTTAAGAAGAAGAGATAAAATGTTATTGCACAGATGTAATTGGGGCCAGAGAAGAGGCAGATGAGGAGAGGAACAACCCTGCAGACACCAAGGTCACTGGAGAAGGAGGGGGAGGAGCTGGTCCAGGTGCTGGAGCTGAGGTTCCCCTGCAGCCCATGGTGCAGCCCACGGTGAGGCAGCTGTGTCTCTGCAGCCCATGGAGGACCACTGGAATGCTGAGATTCACCTCCAGCCCCTGGAGGAGACCCACAGCAGAGCAGGTGGATGCCTGAGAAGAGTCTGTGAAATCATGGGAGGCCCATGCTGGGGCAAGCTCCTGGCAGCAACCTGAAGACCCATAAGAGAGGATCCCATGCTGGGGCAGGTTTCCCTGGTAGGGACCCACACTGGAGCAGACTGTACCTGAAGGGCTGCCCCCCATAGAAGAGTGACCCATATTCCAGTAGTTCATGGAAACTGTTTCCTGTGGAATAAACTCACACTGGAGAAATTCAAGGAGAACTGTCTCCCATGGGAGGGACCTCATCCTGAAGCTGAGAAAAGAGTCTTCTCCCTGAGCAGCAGCAGGGACAACATGTGATGAACTGACCATAACCCCTATTTTCCATTTTCCTGTGCTGCTGGTGGGGATAAGGAAGAGCTTGGAAATGAGAGAGGGGTTGGGGGAAATGTGTTTTATAATATTTATTTTACTACTGATTATCCTGCTCTGATTTTGTTAGTAATAAGTTCAGTTAATATCCCAAAGCTGAGTGTTTTACTCATGATGGTATTTGATGAGGGATGTCTCCCAGGCTTTATCTCAACCCATGAATCTTTTGTTATATTTTCTCTACCCTGTCCCATTGCAGATGGGAGTGATAGAGCAGCTTTGGTGGATGCCTGGTATCCAGCCAGGGTCAACCTACTACAGTAATTCAGGTTCTTAAAAGACAGGCAGGGGCCCTTAAACCTGAAATGCACTTTTTTCTACTAGGTATAGGATGAATGCTTTTAAGACAATACTAACTCCAAAGCCCAGCTGGGTGGGGCTCAGAGCAACCTGAGCTAGTGGAAGGTGTCCCTACCCATGGTACAGGGGTGGAACAAGATGATCTTTAAGATAACTTGCTCTACAAGCCACTCCATGGTTCTACAATTTTCATGGTATTAAAGTCACAATAAACATTCTTTTATTTAAGCATAAGAAATATCAAAAACCAGTAACAGTACTAAAAATAACTTAGTCATAATGACTGTTATTGATGCTCACAGTATGAATCAACAGAAAAAACCCAAAGTTTACTCTCAGAGTGATCAGTATGAAAAATGGTTCCAGTTAGCTTTGATGATCCATCTTCGCAGCTTTCTGACTTGGAACCACTGTACGTGTTCAAAACTGGTCAATGACACACTCCACAGTCATTAAACAAACATCAGTACTTGCAGAGATCTTCACTGCTGTAAGAAAGCTAATTTCAATTGCATCAAAATGTAACAGATAAAAGAGCAAATTTATATCACATCAAAGTAAGCTGCATATCTTTATATTCAGTGACATGCTGTAGTTCTAGAATATTGATAACTTCCATGGAGCACACATTACTTCTGCAATAAATATAGTTCGATAAAGCATTTCAAACCATTCTCTAGGATGTCATACAAAGATGACACACGTTACTACCATTATCTAGCTGTTCTTTGACTAAATACATCTATGATGCAAAAATGTAATTTTAAGTAAGCATAATTTCTGCCTTTTTATATCATGGGTATTTGTTTCTGTGGCCATGATCAGTGATCAAGAGTGACTATAGTCAACTTACACAGACATTAAACATTAATCATTATTCAGTACTGAGCTGAATATGTGATATAAGTCATTTGTAGAAAGCACATCCACTTTTTTAACATTTATAAACATGAGGTTTTTAACAGATCTCCACCTCTGACATAAAAGACAATACTACTTGCATTCTTTTCAGCTTACTGTGTAAAAATGCTTGAGATGTGAAGCCAAAACACCCATACCTAAGAAATGCAAGCAAAAATGGTGTAAATTGTAATATTGATACTGAAAAATATGACCTTTCTTGAAGATGATTACACTTCCACATAGCCCAGAAGAGAGGGCAAAGTGGGGTAATATAAAAAAGTGGTTGTATTTCCTCAAGCTGTATTTCAATCCATTCCACTCGCATATGACCTGAAAATGAATTGCCCAAGCACAGCATGTAGATTTTTATAAGACGATAATTTCTGTTCTTACAGGTAAAGTTGGATCAGTAAGTGCCGCGTTAAAGTACAAAATCTCCACTTCTGACTCTCAGACTTCAAATAAATTTACTGTAAACTGTACAAACATTATATATTCTGCATCATCTCTGTTTTGCTGCTTGACAGAAAGATGTAGACATGTACCTGTCCAAGAAAATTTTTTTCCAGTGGTAGAGAATCCATTTTTTGTCAGTACAGAAAACCTAAATTGTGGCAAAAACATTAAGCCTTATTCTGATCTGACACAAGATATTGGAAATATTGTATTTCCAAAAATGCAGTAGCTGATATTATTTGCTTTTTCTGCAAAAATGTCCGAGCACAGGAACAGATTCCCAGAGAGGTGGTGGAGTCTCCCTCAGTGAAGATGCTCAAGAGCTGTCAGGATGCAATCCTGTGCCGTGTCTCTGGGATGACCCTGTCTGAGCAAGGAGGTTGGACCATATGACCCGCTGTGATCCCTTCCAACCTGACCGATTGCCTGTTAAAATTATTGTATTGATCAAGTGAAAACCTCTCCTGGAAATCAGCAAATTTTTGTTTCTGTACCTCAGCATGTTAATTACAAAAGAGAATGGAAAAATAGTATTTTATCTTATAGCAACAATATATAAATCTGTATATTCAATTTTGTCTCAACTTTTATTTGTCCTTAGATCATAATATAAATAATAATATCAATTGGGAAAGTATTTGTATTTTTTTTCTTAAAAATAAGTTTTTTCAGTGCAAATGTTCTGTTGGACACACTTTATATTAAGAATAGATTTTTAAGTAGGTTATCAATTTTCAGCAATTGTTATTACCACTGGTTAATTGTACGTTACAGCATCTGACTGGAGAAAGTTTGGTTATAAAACAGATTGATAAGCAGTTGCGACACATTTTGCAGCTGAGCTTATATGTAATTAAAGCACGAGCTGCACTCCACAGTATGCTTATTACAATCTATGTTAATTATTTATTAAAGTTTTTCAAATTGAACCGTTATAATGAAGTACAAATTAAACCATTAGTCACAGATAGTGCAAAGACTATAAGAGCAAATTTAGTTGCAACGCTTAGTTTTTTATTAGCTTAAGGATCTGTCAATTATAAGGAAGTTATTAATAAGCAAAGGTTTAACTTTAGTGATTTTATAGTAGCACAGAATATCCACTTCCAACACGAACGTAATGGGACTGTGCACTTCAAATTTAAAGGATTTGTATTAAGGCCATCCAGGACTGTATATGAAAATCAAGAGGTGACAGCACATTTCATGGCCGGTACTTAGATTATTATTGCAAGCAGTGGGATTATGGCATTGGAATATTTGAACCAGAAACACTTTCATTCCATGAGCTTCTGCAATTCATATAAATATGTTACTTTTCAAGATATTCTAGTGTATAAATTTTCATTTTGAAGGGTGCCAATATTTCTCATCTATTTTTCTTTTCAATCAAATCATTTCAGTGGAATATATTTTTGTCAAAACCTCTGAGAAAACTTATTTTATACCTGTGAAGAAAGAAAATGGAGCTGCAATGTTATTCCTTGCTTTGAGGAGAAAATTCATCTTTTCAGCCTTTTTTTTTTTTTTTTTTTTTTTTTGGTGTGTGTTTTTTTGGCTGTTCTAGTCACTTCCTTGACAAATACACTTACTATAACTTATATTGCAGAAGACTGTAAAAAATCCACTCAACCTGTGTTACTGCCTTCCCAGCAGCACAAATGCAGTGTGTTGAAGTTCAGGGGAAAAACTGGTCACTTTCAGTGAATCTTTATGCATAACCTTTCAAATTCCTTCCCAATCAGGTAGTGTTGCTTATGGTCAAAAATTACACTCAAAGTTTTTTGTAGCATCTGATGTCTATAGTGCCATAAGGTCTGAGGTAAATTTCATCCAATCTTCTTTCATAACTCATTTGATGGTTTTGAACAAATTTACAAAGATAAAAGACAGCTGTGAAATTCTTTAAGAGTAGATGTTAATTTCAAAAATGTCTGAGTTTGTTCAGATGTTGATTATTGTTATAGGTCCATCTCTAGTCATATTTTAATTAACTTTTCAAACTGAGACAGAGAAAAGGGAAACATTTGTTCAGAAAATATAGTAAAGAGAAAGAAACCCCATACATTCACAAGAAAACTTCACCTCTTCACATCTTAATCCAGATCCCAAATTCCCTCATATAGTTTACATAAAAATTATAAGATGTTTCCCACCTTCAGAGCATAATGAAAGTCAAAGTGACCTCAGATGACTTAAGTCAAACAGGTCTAACACTAGATTTCTTGGAGCAGAAAAAGTACAGTCATCCCAGACACTTTCATTTTTCCCCTCACTCTCCTTCCAGAAAACAATTATTTTGCTAGTAAGAATGATTCTCAAAAAAATGCTTTACACATAACCTTAACATTACAGTAGTCATGGTAACCTGATCTTAACAGTAGGACATCTTGATAAAAAAAGATAGACGTACCAGGAGGCAAGCTACAAAGACGGTCTTTTGAGCAGTTCTGAGATAACTTCTCTGAGGTAAATGGTGATGAAATCTTTGTTCCTGTTGCATGGTTTGAGCTCTTTCCCTCTCTGTGGGAAAGCGTGTGTTTGCTGTAAACCCATTTCAAACTGTTTATTTTAGCTACATTTTTTTTTGTTTTGGTTTGGTTTTGTTTTGTTTTTATTGAAAGGTAAATATTGAATAGCTCCAACAGTGTATAACTCACTGGAAGAAACTTGATTTTCCACCTTCCTGCTTACTCTTTTGCATTTGTGAGTTTCCCTATTACGAAGAAAAAAACCCCAACATATGTGAAATGGTGATTTCTAGAAGTATTTCCATTTCTCTCTAAGGGTGGCCAAGTAGATGTGAAAATCCAAATTTCCTGTTACCTCATTTTCAACAAAATGACTGGAATTTGATATTAAGCTATCTTTAAGTCTCTGGGTTGACTTACTTATTACAGAAAGTGTAATTCCTAACAGGATTTGACTTAATGGATGCTGAGATAAGAACCGTGTCACCTCAGCTGTCTGTAGGCTACTTAAGCAGGACCCAGAAACTTTCAGTTCAATGAGGTTAAAAGGTAACCTCCTCTTGATTCCTTAAAGTTGACTTTTCATTTCATGCACTAGCTTATAAATTAATTATAAGTAATTTTTTCACTAGGTAGATCACTTTCCCAGAGGTTTGTGAGAGTCATGAAGACAGACAATATTGAAATAGTTAATACAGTATTAAGCAAATACTCTTCTTTTACTTTAAAACTGACACATTATCAGAAAACCTATAGAAACATGTAAATCTAAAGGCTTATCGCAGTCACTGATTTTTTTCTTCTTCTCTGCATTTACAAAACTATTTCATTTTCAGGTTCAACTGTCAGAAAAGGCTGAGAATTATTTACATTACAGCTTAGATTCTACATCTAGTTAAAATGTAAAAAATATTCCCTCACATTCAAAGAGAAATGGGCTGCTGTACATCATACTCAACAAACTTATTGGACTGTGAGGACATGCGTGGAATTTTGTGAAATATTTTAAGTGCTTATTTTTTTTTCAGTTCTTATATAGATAACAGGAAACACAGACACCAGTCCTCAGCTGGTATAAATTGCAGTCAACTGGGGAGTCTGTGGCAGTGTGGCAATCAACACCTCCTGGGCTCTGTTCCTGGAAAGTTATCATGATAGAGATGACTGTCCCTGTGCTGTCAGTATAAAGAAATTATTTTCTATTTCCTACTATTAAAAAGACCCCAGCAACCTCTTTAGTCAAAAGAATGTGCCTTAACTTCTTTTTCTCACCTCATCTAAAAGAAGAAATATTATATGAAAATGAGCTCTCAATGCTAATCTGGGTGATTATTGTTTTCTCAATTTTTAAAAGATTTTCTAAACTTTTTTTTCAGTGTTGTGTTGTTATTTTTCTTTTGTTTGTTTGGAGGCTTTTGCTTTTTTGGCTTGTTTTTATGCATTTTTGTTTGCTAGTTCAAACTAAGGATTTTTGGGGCCATGATTTTCACAAGTAGTTCACATATTTTTACTACTTGCCTAGTATTTCTAAGATTGCTGACATAACAACATTATGACAAGGGGTGATGGTTTTAAACTGAAAGAGGATGGATTTAGATTAGCTGTAAGAAAGAAATTCTTTTACAATGATGGTGGTAAAGCACAGGAACACGTTTCCCAAAGAACTGGCAAGTGTCCCTCTTTGGGAAAACCTGGAAACATTCAAGGTCATTCAAGGTCAGAAACCTGATTTAATTGAATATGTCCCTGCCTATTTGTAAGGGGATTGGACTACATGACTTTTAAAGGTTCCTTCTAACTCAAACTATTCTATAACATTCATAGAAACAGAGTCTCTGCTAAAATTTTGTATTATAAGCAGTAAAAACAACTGAAGAACTGTCACGTAAATTTTTAAAAATCCATATATTTTATAACTAGTAAGGAAATAAAAATAATACTTGTATTACTTAATCTGTTACTACTTTTTGATATTTAGAATGACCAACAGCAATGTATATACACTACTGAGAATGCAAATGAAGAAGAGAGTGCTGAAGATATTGCTTCCTATGAGATTTCAGCTTAAAGCCTGAGTTTGCATTCCTAGCAGCCCTGGTATTGCAGACTCCTTATAGTATAAATATATGTTGAAAAGTACTGAACTTATACAGAGTGATGTGGTCACAGCACTAGACTAATGCAGAATGTGCAGTTACAATGACTTTCATAACTGGCCCTTTGCTCCAACACATTTTCCGTCCTTGCTAGTTGTGAAATTGTATCGTTATATCTCTTGGAATGATTTTGCACATTCTTTCCAAAATATAACTAAGATATTAACAATTCTCTCTCCTTGTTCATGCTCTTTGGGCTGTTTCTCCTGGTAACACAGAAGTACCTGCCAAGTAGTTAAATAAACAACACCTCTATAGCTGACCTGTTTTTCAGAACTTAATTAATTTATAATGTTTTTAACGGCGTATGAGGCAGAAGACGTTCCTTTATAGATTGTAACAGGTGTCTTGAGAATTATACTGATTGTCATCCTGGTTTACAGCTATTCAAATTCCATTAAAAGCAAGGCTACTCCTCCTCCCATTTCTAAGCAGTTCTTTAAGCTTCATTCTTGACATTACTCATTGAAAGCAGAAATTTGAAACACCAGCAAAGTGCCAAAATCTATAACACTTTGTATGAGTTTGATGAAACAGAGTAAATAAGCCTCGCAACAGACAGGAATTCCAAAGTTTGTTTGTTCTGTCTGAAAACAGATCATTGCAGGAGAACAAGAACTTAGCACAAAGTAGAAAAGGCATCACTCGCTCTGCAATATGTACTGACTGGATTATTTGACTGAAGTCAGGCTTCATTGCCAACAGGTAAATAAACAAACCCTAGTTTTAGTGATGACTTACTTTTCTCTCGCAAAGCATGAAAGCCTCTGACAAGCATGAAAGCCAAACATAACTTAGGTTCTTCTATACTCTATCAGAACATAATTTGTCTGTTATTTAAATGTTTTGTTGTCTGTGTTTTGGAGGTGGACATATGTTCCTTGTAGTCCAAAAACTATTTCTTACAAATACTCCATTCTTTCCCCCTTTCTAATTGAGCTGTCATTGCTCATGTTACTGAAAATTCTTCATCCCATTTTAAATTGTTTTCTGCAAAATGTTATTTTATTTTAATTTGATTTAAACCAGGTTGAAATTGCATGTAGAATTTAGATTAGTCTCCAGAATGGCAGACAAATAAACCAAATGTACTTTATTCAATTCTTACAGGAATTTATATTTTTCAAGTATCTGATGCTTGAAAACACCCTCACGTATCAACTGAAGAACTTGAAAAAGCTAAATAATAATTTTCTTTGGGATAGAAAAAATAATGTGAAACATGTTTGCAAGCTTAAATTGCTGGGTACTTGCACTTGAGTTGATGATAATGTTTTGGTGTTTTGCCATGACAGCCTATTTGCCACTTCCTTTACAATGGAAAGAATTAACTTAATATGAGCTGATAAACAATTTATTTATATGAGACTGCACCTGTGTGTGTCTATAGAGATGTAGAAAAAACCCCATGTTTTCTTCTACCAAAAGCAGAAATGCCAACAATTGAAAAAAACCCACACAGACATCTTCAAAGAGGTTACACCTACCTAATATTCTATCAGTTGAGGAGTAATAAAAAAGAAGATAAAATATTTCCTGCTGTCAATACCACGTCTGAGGTCAAACAACCAAATACAAAATTCTAGAAACATCAACACCTAGAAATTGCTCTCTTACAACCATCACTGTATTTCTGTAGTTGTGGCTCTGATTTATACCCAAAGTCCCAGTAGTTTCAATGAAAACAGAATGTGAGGCCAAAGGGCTGCAGAATACCTTACTTCAATGTTGGTTCACCACCAGCATCTTCTAATAAAGCAGCAGGGAGAATGCAAAGGAGACCTTAACATCAAAATAGTTTTCTTTAGTCCTTGGATACATTTGCTTGTATGGCTACCACCCCATTTCTCTTGACAATGCTGGGGACACTGAAAAGGACGTCCATGTATATCAAGTTCAAGCACCTTTATACATGATAAATATATAGTTACAGCCAGTGATTGCTCTCTGGTATATTGCAGTTCATATAAATTTCTGCCAGAGGAGTGCAGAAATAAAAAACTCCAAGCTTATTTTTTTTTTCCCTGCTCACCTTTTGCTGGTCTTGATCCTACAAATACAATAATAACTTTATAGGTGTGCTTAGTAACTGCCACTGTGATGCTGCTTCTCTGAATGAAGATACTCTTTGAAGTCGAGTATTTGCAGAATCTCCAGCTTAGATAATAAAACCTTCAGAGTCTTTCTCCTTTTGATGTGATTAGCAACAAAAGAACAATGAATTGAATTCTGTATTTACTTTTCTTACAATCTAATGTTCTTGTTCAGAAAATGGCTCTGTGCAGGCAGACCTCTTGTACCTGTACCCTTTTGGCTCCTACTGAATGTATGTGTAGGCTTTAAAAAGCTGTTTCAAAACAGAAAGAAAAATAGGAAGAAAAGCTGACTTCTTGCACCCCTGACCATTCAATGTTAGCACCAATTGTCATTAGAGGAACATGGCAATTTTGCTGTTTTAGAAAAATAAAATGTCAAATCCGAATATTAAACAAAACTATTTATGGGTATCATTTCAGTTTCTCTTTCCTCTTCAAAGAAAAGAAAACTTTTAACAATTTAACTTTAGACAATTTAATCTTTCACTTACTATTTTTTCAAAAAGCTCATTTAAGACAAGGAATTCATTTCCTTTGAGTTGTAAAAACAGCAGGAACTGATTTTTCCGTGAGAAGAATTTGTATAACAAATTATTTTCTGTTACACTAGTGGTTTACTTTTGATACTGGATCTAAATACTACTACCCTTCCTCATCTTTCATCTGGTCTGACTCACAGGTACATATAAACAATTTTGTCTTCCTATATGGCTATTTAAATAAAATGGTATCTAAAAGTTCAACTGAAAGCCAAAATGCTTAACATGGAAACACTCTTTGCAGCTAAATTTTCCCATGATATGGTAAAATGCATTTAATTTGAAATAAAATATAACATTGAGTGCAAACATAGAATAAACAAATAAATAAATGAATGTAAAAAAGAGTCTCTTGATTTTTACCACAGACTTTGAGGAAAAGAACACAGTTTCATGCTTTTTACCATGTTGTTTTTATTACTGAGACGTTTCTCAAGGCAGAAGACAAAAAAGGGTGCTTTAGCTTCTAGCTTTGCAATTCTTTGGGGGGGGGGGGGGCGGAATTTGCCTATATATCTTTGTATAATGTATCTCTTCTCATACAGGTGTGTAATTGTGGTGTAATGTGACAGTACAAAGGAACAGGGCAATGTGGTGTCAGGAAGTGTATTAGCAGCATTTGGAAGTAAGATAGAGAATGGAGAGTACTGCTTCACTGATCTTCCTGGTAAGCATACCAGTTTCATTCCTGTATAAAAGAGGTGAAAGCTTTCATAGGGTGAAAGATGCACCCTGCATTGATATGGTTGTATTGTATCTCATGTACCTATTAGACAATTCTTCCTAAAAAAAAAATGTTTGTCTCACAACAAAAAAAGATAATCAATCATTGATTTCAGCACACAAAAAGACATAATTTCTGTGATCTTTAGAGAAAATTAGCATGTTTTTTCCAAATACCTTGAAAAATCTTCCCTTTTAGACAAAGATGCAACTTAAAATATGTAAGTAAATGTTGAACGAGGTGATGAGGTGTACAATATACAAGGTTAGAGTTCCTTTCACACTTTTCATTACAAAAAGATTGGAACATGACTTCTTTCAATTTTAATGCCTCAAACCCATATTTAAACTACTTTTTTTTTTTTTTTTTTTTTTTTTTTTTTTTTTTTTTTTTTTTTTTTTTTGTGGGGGGCAGTATTTGGCTCCAACAACTTGTTTACTGCATTTTACAAATCCTAGACAAATGTCCTGAGCTTTCTCCCTAAAATATTTGTACATGAGAAACTGAAGTCATGCTCAGATTTGTTTTTGTTCCATAAATCTACTAAAGAAAATGCACTGTAGATCAAACTGGGGTAATCACAAAATAATTAAGCAGTTGTTCCAATTTTGTCTGTTTTTTTAGTCTGATTGAAGCCTTATAACATCTAGAGAAGATCTGCAGTAGGATCTATCATCTCATTTAAGTGGAGAGGGAAGCAACAAGGGTAAAAATATGATTGTTTCTCTTACGTAGAAATATCTGGCAACATAGGGAACTAGTCTGAACATTATCCAAGTGTTCCTAGACCATAGGATGTCTCTGTATTTCTACAATCCATTTATCATCACCAGCAAGAACTATTTTTAAAGAGTTGCAAACATGCTGAGAGTCTGAAATTAGTTTTCTTGGTGACAATATATGATGTAAGAACATGACAACTTGATTGCCATAATAATGGAACTGCCAAACTTTGCCGGGGAGGAAGGCAGAAAAAAGGGGGAAACAAGAAACACATTGCAATTTAATCCTGATGTTTGTCCGAGATTGTTTTAATTTTACTCATCTACTCTGAGAACCAGAAAAAAAAAGATTTTTTAAAGCCTTCTGATGCTAAATGGCTCTTGGGGGATGTGATATTATTATCTCAGTTACAAATTTATTTATACCATGTATCCTTGTTTTAATATGCAAGTTTTATTTGTTGTTGTCTCATTATTTTCATCTTGAGAAAATATTCTTATTTTAGCTTAATTGGTTTCCCCAGTACAAACAACATAACACTAAAATGTGATACATTCCTGTAATTTGACAAATAGTTAAAGAATTTTGATGGGGAAACATAAAGCTAGGTAGATTACAATTGCTTTTCTTCGATAACTCTCATATTCATAGCTGTTGGCTACAAAAGTAAAGATGAAAGAGAGATTACATTTATATGTGACACATTTCAATGAGGAAAAGTATCCTCATGTGTCCTGTAGTATTCATATACATAATGCATACTACTATTTATTATATACATTTATTACATGTAAACAACAGAGCTTTGTATACCAGTCAAGTGTACATAATAGTATAAGAGAGGAGTAGTTTCTGTGGAAGTCAAACTATAGGTAAAATACTAAGTAAGCAGAACACAATTTTAGTTCTGGAATTCCACAGAAACATCAAGGTCAATATTCCCTTGTGAAATGTTACACTGTCTCATTACTAAATTACCTGAAACCTCCACTTCATGCAGTGGTATTAAGGTTCAACAAACATGTAGCAGAGCTGATTTAGCTAAACTGTATTCATACTCCTCACTGAATTTCAGTGATTGACGGTCAGCTGCTTTATCCAGTTATTTCCTGCTGCTACTGCTGAGGTCTGATCTTGCTTCCTTATCTAGATGAGATCCCAGGCAAGTGTTAACAGTGGTACCAGAATGCCTTATCTCATAGACTGAATGTCAATACACATATACTAACCTTCTCATTTAAGGAGTCAACACATGAATGGATACTTGAATTTGGATATCAGGACAAAATGATGGATTTTATTTTCTTTAAGGCACTTCTTTTAGGATTCATAAGGATTGCGAATGCCCTGTATTGCTGCTTCTGCTGCTTCAGCAAACAGTAAATATACAGTGTTACAGCCCACATAAATGCTAGGGAATTTAATGTCTCACTGTCTTTAAGTAGCAAACAGTGGGTTAATATCATCACCAGCAATTTCAAGCAATGTGGTCTTGCTCTCCCCATTGTAATAGAGGCTTTTTGAACAGAAAAAAAAGAGCTTGATTAATTTAGTGACTACTAATTAATATATGGTGGTCGAGCCTGTCGATATTCACTGACAAGGTTATCATCAAGATGTCAATGAGAGGCAGAGTGAATATCTTAAGCAGTTCAATGGATTCCAGCCAAGAAATAATAGAGGGGAGGGTGGCAGGGATAGATAGTATACTATTGTACCACTGAGGAAAACCAGAGGAGAATGGGAGAAAATGTCTGAGCCTCATGTTTGCTCTGAAGAAAGTTTGTTTTGTCTCAGCATGGAACTGATAATTAAATAGGAAGCAGCTTGTGCTCCCAGTGCTCCTTCTACTGAAGTCTAAAGAAAGTTATGTCATTGACTCCACAATCAGTAGAGCTGGCTACATAGTAGCTAGTATGGCTCTCAAACAAACAAATAAACAAAAATCTCTTCATAGTTTTTATACAGGTTAATTTTTTTGCAGAGGACTGTTACAGCCTTTAAGCACTCTGCTTAATAAAAATCTGTTAAGAATATATGTTCTCAAGTTCTTTGGAATTTCTCAATACCTGTGATAGGTAGAGAACTACTACTTCTCATTTAGAAAAAGTACAATGCATTATAGAGATGAAAGACAGATTTTTAAAGAAATAAAAGTGTTTAAAGATGAAAATGTGATATTTTTCAGAACAGGTGAAAGACATGTAACTCTTAAAGATATTTCAATCATTATAAAGCAATGAAAATTAAATGTATAGACAATAATGACATTAGTTGTATCATTAGTCACAGGCATAAGATTCAAAAACCTGTTGTTGGGTGAGTTTCTAGTGTCGCAGAGAAATTTTGGAATATAAATAGCAGCTGAGACTCCTCTCTGAAAAAGCATTTTAAACCTTTCTTGGAGCTTATGGCAATATAACTAATTAAAGTCAAAGCCAGTGTAATAATATTGCATCACTAATTCATGTAAAGATATTTAGCTGAGAGCCTTATGGTCATAAAAAATCTTTGCCAGAAATATGTTACACTTCTCCATGTGCTTTGACCAACTCTTTTGGGTTTGTGCTACACAAGGATTTGGCAGATTTAGCATTAAAAGATGTATCATAAATTAACACAAACTCTCAAGGAATATTTTGTTCCAAATATTTGAGAAGTAAAGAAATCCTGCATTCAGAGAAGTATGTGGTTTTTTTTCATTTTTGTCTTAATAATTCATTCACGTGTTCTTGAGCTGCTCCTCACAAATCTCTTGCCACATGAACTCCTCTGCTTTGTAATAATCTTTCATCCTCTAAGCTGTTTCTCTCTCCTATGCTCTTACTACTTCCTCTTTCCTATTCCCTCTGCCATTTCATTCTCTGCATTGTTTCATGATTTGCTTTCGGCCTCACAGTGATTCTTCTTCCCTGTTCCTTATATTAATAATGTTTGCTGCGACTCGTGAATGACAAGGATGTCTGAACAAATCCAGGATCCTCTTTTATTCTCCACAAAAACCATGTGAACAAAAAAGTGACTGTCTGCATTTCACAAGGACAGGAAATACAATGCTGTGTACTCAGAGGAATAGGTTATGGTTTATTCTACTTTGAGTCAAGAACTTCATTGAGAGTGGCAGGAACTAAAGCACCTTAGAGATTACTGTTTGTTCCAGCTGAATTGTCATTGTCACTCTGTAATCCGTGACCTGTCTGCACTTCTTTACTGAAGTTGTCTCATAATTAACAAAGCTACTGTGTCCTGAACCTTGTGAATACTGTCATAAAGGGCATTACTTGAATTGTCCAGCTGGCAAATAGTGTTTGGCCCTTACAGGAGCTTTGAGCATCCTGTTCTGTGGGTGACATTGATTAGATGTGCTGTAAGGAAGAGATGACATTTTAAAGGTTTGAATATGCAAATGATTTTTTTCCCCACAGAAGGGATAGCATTATGAAATGCTGCATTAATGACTCTGCTCATTTGGAAAAAAAAAAAAAAAAAAAAAAAAAAAACAATAAAAAAAGGAAAATGTTCATACCTCCTCATATACTTTGAGAGAAGGAGCAAACGGGAGTTAAAACTGGAATGGCTTGAGGTAAATCTGTATGTTGAAAACTATCTTTACCACTTACATTTTCTATTCTCTTAAATGTGTGGACACTAAATGGTTTTCATGTCTTGTATGACTGAAACAGTTTGCTGTACAGGTCAGCAAGATCTCTGCCCTCCCTCTGTCTGGTATCATAGACTCAGCAACTCCAGTCCTTCTTCCCACACGACCAGGAGATTCCTGATGATCTCTCTCACCCCCTCTTCCTTTCACATCCTCCTGCCAGCAGCAGGGGTGATAAGCAAACCTTCCCTTTGCATTGCAGTCCATCTCACTATTCCCTTTCCACCTAGATGTGCATAGCTTCACAACTATCAAGTCTTGTTTAGTGGCAGGCTCACAAAAGTATTTCAGGAGTTTCCCTGCTGTCAGTTTCTTCAAGTTTTTAAATGGTGAAATCACACACTTTTCTCCTGTAGGAGAAGCCCACAAGCTTCCTGTGCAGAGGCAACCCGCTGGATCTGTTAGGTGCATTTACCTGTGCTTTGTGTTTAGCAAAGCAGAACAGAGCAGCTGCTCTGTTCTTCAACTAGAGGTGCATATTATAGTCAGATCCTGCAAATAAAAGGTTTGCCTTCTACAGGGCACACTCCCTAGTAGCAGCATAGAGCAAGGACTCCCATGCTTGGGCTTAAATCTGATAAATGATTCTATGCTCCTGCATGGTCAAAATAAAGTCAATATGTGAGGAGCCAGTATAAAAAAAAAAACCAAACCAAATCCAAAGATATGAGTTATGTATGTTTTCATCTCTTTGTAACAGCTTTAAAACTTATTTAATAAAATTATTTTGTGTAGGTATAGGTGTGGGCATTAGGTGATCTACTCCCTTTTCAACCAGATTAATCAGTTTTCCACTGCAGAAGTAGTTAGCACAAGTAATATAAGAATATAGATGTGCAAACATAGAGAAAACTGAAACCTCATGAAACACAGCTTCAAGAAATAAACATTCATATAACCCACATAACTATCAGCCAAGAGGCATGACATATTCTTCAAGACTCTTTCCCAGTTGTCCAATTAATATAATTTCCCTTTCAGTAGTAGCCATCCTTAAGATTTTTTTTTGCATTTTGCCAAGCATCAGCCATGTAACTTTATTTTGTTCTTTCTTAGCTAGCTGCTCAGTCATTTATCTTCAGCACTGTGATTCCAAGAAAGCATCAAAGCATTGCAGAAGTGATGAGCTACAAACAGTGCCCAAACTAGGCATTGCCGATCTTCTATTTTAAAATAATTGCATGAGGGATACTGACATTAAAAAGCAAGCTTTGAACTATTATTAAATAAACAGCTTAGCTGTTATATAATTCTGAAAAGAGTTAAGAAAAACAAAACAGAAGTGGATCAACAACTTTTCTTCCTATGAAGGTTAATGGGGCCTTGTCACTGAAAATTTACAGGAACAGTCCTCACCAGATGTTAGGATACTGTCTTATCAGTGTTATATCATTATTATCATATTTCATTTAGTGATGTCAAACATAAAATGTGATAAGATGTTAAGAGGTGAACCTTGAACATTGAGAGATAGTCTTTGAAGTAGGCATTGATTTGGCAATACTGGATGGCCCGTTTTGGTGTCTGAATCCATATTTTTTCCCATGTGTCCTGTGTGGGTATTTGGATAAGCAAACTGAATCTGAGATCATGCAGACAGAATTTGGCTCAAAGAAAACATGGGTGCTGAGGGCAAAACAGTTTTTCAAATCAGGATTGCAGC
This sequence comes from Passer domesticus, assembly GCF_036417665.1. NCBI lineage: Eukaryota > Metazoa > Chordata > Aves > Passeriformes > Passeridae > Passer > Passer domesticus. The sequence goes on along the minus strand of NC_087474.1, from coordinate 107,376,271 downwards.
TTTTCTGCAAGAATTATTGAATGCCCCTGAAAATACAGGCTTAAATGGTCAAAATAACAAATGCAACCAGCACACAAAATTTCCCTGAGCCACTTTGAAGGTCAGTCTCATGTGATAACTTGAGATATCAAATGAAAACATAAAGATTTGCCCTTTCTTGTGATATAGTGACCAAAGACTTCAGGGTGTTTACATTATCACACTTATTCTTTTTCATCTTCATCACATTATCTAGCTGAAACAAGTATTAAAGATGATTTTTGCATACATCTGTGTAGATCAGTTACACATATAGCTACATTTCAACACCAGTATATTTAAAGATATGGACTCAGTGTACATTTAAAAGTTCATTTCAGCAATGTAAAGGTGCTTCCAATGTACAAAATTGAAATGTAGGATCTTAAATGAAACAGAAAGAGGGAATTTATGCACAGTCATTTTCCAGAAGTACATAGAACATAGTAATCTTTGTATAGATTTTAAGTCTTTTCTTTTAACTAAAGTTCATGGTATGGTAATGAGCTGTTGATTTTGTCTTCAGAAAATGTTTACATCCAGTGGAGAGGTTTTAGACATCTGGCATATGTAAGCCTGGTAAAGGGTTATTGCCTAAGGAATAATAAATGAGGGGAAAAGCATCCCTCCAAATGCACTCAAAATGAAAGATGAGGTTGGTATCTTTGCAGTTGGAAATTGTCTGTCATCTCGTAAGGTTATCTCAAGTCACCCCAATTATAAAGCACATTATAAATTATTTTTAAATGTCTTAAAATAAAGAATATAATTAAGCAAATATTTTACTCATGTTTGTAAGAAAAATATACTGAGACAAATCCTCCATGTGTATCTAGACACACTTCAGTTAAAAAAAACCAAGATTTATTCCAGCTTGAAAAAAATGTACTGTGTGACCCTGGAAAACCAACAGAAACACATTTTAAATCTCACTAAATAATGACAAAATGCCTCAGACAGAATGCTACATCACCATAAAATATATATAATCACTTTTTAGAATGCTCCTGGGTAATGAAATATGTGTTCCTGTTTTTAGGTCAGTGGATCAATGTATTTGTCTTTCCAAAACACAAGTGGTTTGTATAACAGGATCTCATGCCCTGAGAGAAAGGGGAAAGTAAGAACGGAAATCTCTAGAGCACACCCCAGCATAAATCACTGTGAACCTAAACGCAGTCTCATAGCAGCCAAAGTATTCCAAATCACAGTCCATCATTCCAACCTCCAGGGGCCAACATAGATTTGACATTAGTGACTGTTAGCATCTACACTTTAAAATCCCCTGATATAATAACAAGAACATATTTTATGGGGAGAATAAATATTCAAGCTTGATTGTTAAATTTTGCTTGTGTTGTGTTTTGTTTGATTTAGTTTGTGGGATTGTGCATAGGGATTTTACCTGGTAGAACAGAGAACAGCAGGGAGAGAAGACACAGCAGTTTGAAGAGAGTGAACACTTCTCACTGGTTCATGACCAATCTCAAACCCATCATTTTAAACCAATTTCTTTCCCAAAGGATCATACTGAAATATACTAAAAGAGTACAGAGGGTAAAAACTCCAATGTGGTAGAAGAATTTTTTACTGATTTAGTCATTATGAGAAAAAAAAAGTAATGATTAAGTGTCATGAGTTCTGTCATCTTTAGTTAGCTTTAACTCAGTTAGCATCATGTCTCACTCCAGTTCTAATGTATAAACTTAGAAAAGTAGGTAAAGTCAAAATCCATCAGGGCTGCATCAAGGCTGTTAGAGCAGTGGTTACAGAAATTCTTTCTAGAATTCATTTCCACTTGCTTTTTATAATGGTCTCTCTTTATATATACTTTTAAAATGGATTCTACATTACAGATACATTTTCTTCAAAAGTACTGAAGAGGAAAAGTACTGAAAAGTACTTCAAAAGTACTGTTACTCTCAGTAAATTCGATCTGCATGGCTAAGCCTGAGCTCTGCAGTAACACTCTTTGGACAGTTGTTTTTCTATGGTCTTACAACACACTAGTATCCCTACAGGAAGATACAATGAATGAAAATATTAGAAGAATGCCTTTGAAGTTGTACTAAGCATTAGGACTTGAAAATAATCCAGGACAAAAAATTATGCTATTAATGATGAACAAGAGCAAATATTCAGTAGCAACACACACTGAAAAAATTAATTAAGAGACTATGAAGCACAACTGTACTGGCTGATGTGTAAAGAAAAATCAGACAGTAGAGGCAACATCAGCCCTTCTTTTATTGGGGTACAGGGACGGGCTTCTATACTCATATTAATCATTAACCTAGCTAAGCCATTTCTAGGTTGAAGAAAGCAAGCTTCTTTTAATGTCTGTTTAGTCTGACATTGTTCTGACAGCACAAGAGAATATCTTATGCCGTTTGGAATGCTTGCCATTCTGAAGAAGGTTTATTATAAAAATACTTCTCTTGTTGTTAATAAAGTAAAGGTCAAATTGCCAAAGAAAAAAAATTATGTGTAAAAAACCTGACAGTTCTCAAGAAATACCAACCCTATGTCTTATGTGAATTCGTGGTCTTGAAAACTGTTCTGCAGGTGGTCAACATCATTTGAACACTGGGATTTCCAAATAAAGAATTGGAAAAAACCAGTGCTGTTCAAGAGATATAAAAATATTCAAGTAAAAATGCTGAGGTTTGAAAAAACTAAAATTTTATTACAGATGTGCCAGCCAACCTAAAACAATAAGGGAAACCAACTGTAATTTTCTTGTTGAACTCAGAACTTTCCTATTCTCCAGAAAACTCAAATACATCTTTTCAGAGGGCAATGATTCCTTAAGAGGTGACCCTTTGTGTCAAACTCAGCTGTTTCTTGATAAATTTCAACTGTTTGCCCTTTCTTCCCAACCATGTAAGAACAAACACTTTTTGTAGTATACTAGTCACAGGTGTACAATGAATAAATCCATGTGAATTGCCAGCATATCAGAAAAGCAAGGGTTAACACCAGTAACAATGCAGAAGTCCAAAACTGATGTCTGTTTACTACCCAGACTGGCTATGGACTTTAAGAGGTTGATAATGACAGTGTGACAACAATGGGGTTGTTGATAATGATAATGTGACAGTGACAACAGTTAGTAAGACTGACCTGTGGAAACACATGCCCTTTTTTCTCCACCTCACTATGTAATAACTGGGAGGAAAACTGCAGATTTTCACTGCACAAGAGGCTCTTCCTACCTTTGAGAGCTTTCAGCACAAATAATTAAGAAAAGAACTAGGTGAAAGATGTATTGTGGTATGTATGAAGATGAAAGAATGAAAGCTGAAAAGCTGTGAGTAGGTTCTATGTAATAGGAAAAGGAAGTAAGGGGGCAAGTGGGGCAAGATGCTGATACAGTGAGGGGGAAACATTTGAAACAAACCCCCACAAGGAAGAGATGCTTTAAAATTATGCTTTCATATCTGTTCTATTCAGGGTCTGTAGGGATTCCCAAGTTCACGTTCAACATTGATCTTTTCTCATGGATATTCATGCATTGTGTGTGTGTGTGGGAATTGTTACGCCAAACACCTGGTTTGATGCCTGGCCCATAGAATTACATTAGCAATTTCTATAGACTTCTTTTTCATATTTCCTTTCACTGAGTCAACTTATCACAGAATGTGTTTAATTAACAGCTTATTAAAGATGATATGTTGCAGTAAGCAATAATAACACAATTCTGATTTCCGTTGTATATAATGTTACAATATTTACGAACATCTCTATATAGGTGCTAGGGGACATAACATTTTCTATGTTGGCTGAATACCACAGTATTCAACTTTCCAACCCTCTTCATCAAAGCAGCTTTGGGAAATAGTTATGGGAGATTTTTGTATCAAATTCAATCTGTAAACATTCTTTTCAGGTAAGAATTTTTATTTTAATACATTTAAAAATGTCCTTTTATTAAACAGTTCCCTTAAAATATATTAAAGGATAGTTTATTATTAATTGATAGTGTCCTGTCCTTTGGCAAAAGAAGAGCTTCTAGATATGTTCTAGCTGAAATATTATAAATAGAATTAGTGATCTCATGCAGCATCCATTTCTCTGAAGTGCAGGATGCATCAGCTGTGATATCTATACAAAAAGAAATTTAAATGTAGTTTACTTCTACATAAAGAGTATAATGAAAACTATTTTAGCCAGTGCTTCTGGAATGGTAATTGAGGAAAACCCCGACTGAAATATGGTATTAATGCTCTTTCTAACAGCCAATGCATTAGTTATACTAGGAAGCTGGAGGTCTAATGCAGTCTCCAAAGTTTCTGCAGAAAAACCACAAAATACATTTGGAAAATATAAATTCTGACTCACACAATGGTGATTAATATTTCTGAAAACTCATGGCTACAGTCAATTCACTGCCACTTAGAGCCATTTCTCAATCAGAGGCTAAGGACAAGTCCACAGAAGTCTTGTTGAGGACAGATTTCAGTTAGTGAACTACGCATAATAGAATGTTGTCCTGGTGCATAATATCACAAAGCCATAAAATATGCTGAGATGTAGCAGGGCTGCTGGCTGTAGCTCTCACATTAGGTCATGAATAATCCACTATTATCACAATCTCCTTAGAAATTTCCTATGGCTGAGGTTTTTCAGGGCAGAAGAAAACAGAGAAGAAATTGCACTAAGCAAATATTATTTTTTTTAATTCATGGCTTAGTTATCTTATTTCTCTACTAATTGTTGAACAGTGGACACAGATACGTACAGTTATATCTGTGGTCCTGAATTCTGCATCTATTCCTAGAGAAATATGATAATAATTAGAAAGCAGTGCCCAACTACTAAAGGTGTGTTAGTTAAAGGCACTTAGCAGTATCACATGTAAAGAAATGTCAAGGTTCTCTGGGAGAGCATCTGCATCTGGAAACTTTTAGATGCCAGCTAGGGAGGAAGAAGGATAAATGTAGACTAAATCTGTCTATTCTTTGGCATTTGCAACAGAAGTAGCTGAGTCAGGATTGCAATGCTGAAATTCAGAAGGGAGAAGCAGTTTCTTCTGCAGCAGATAAAGGTAGAGTGATCATAGGAATCAATATGCTTCTGGGATTTCTCCTCTAAAGTTTAGGATTAAATTAAATTGAAACTGTAAAATCTAGGAATACTGGAAATTCAGTAACATTCAAATATCCAAACAGAGATGACATTTCAGAAACCAAATGGGGTTTCTTTGAAAACTGCAAGAAAAAGTATTTTAGAGTAGACCTAAACCCCTGCTATTTGTAGTTATAACATAATAGGAAACAGGTAATTTTTCACTTCTTTCTCAACGTGCCTTGATGGATGTCACTCAAAAACATATCACTGTTTGGACTGGATTCAGTCTGCATTTCATGTTTGCATTCGAATTTAGGTCTGTCACAACTGATAAATAGTGATAAATGTGACATTACTGCGTCTAAAGATCATTAAATGTCAGCTCATGCACTGGCAGCAAAATGGCTGGCAGAAAGTCAATGATGCAGGAACTGTGTGGAGTGTGAAGAGCAGAGATGGATCTAGGGCAGCAGGGAGTCGTGCAAGCTGTGAGCAATCAATCAATCATTTTATGCTGAGGGAGAGCAAAATGAGATGTAAAGGGAGTTCTGTGTACAGGTAGAGAGAAAAACTTCTTGTTTATAAGCGTTTTGATTCATGGCTGTGTGCATTTAGTAACCACGAAGAAAAATAATAGGCCAGTAAAAAGCATTCATTGTACTACAGCCAATTGCTTTTGATAATTAATCTAAAAATTTATATTCTGTGGGTTTCAAAAATTATTTATTTATCTATTTATCTTATTTATATGTTGCTAGAGACTGGATAGTTTAAGTTTATTATTTCCTAATTTTGAGTAGTATCATAACTTGCAAAAATTAGTGTAAATAACATAATTGGCTTCTGATTTAGACAGAAAACAGTAAAAACCTCCAGTGTTACAAAAAAAACCAGCACACACATGGAATCCTTCTATGTAAGAGCATATCTAAGTAAATATATGCCAACTGACTTAATTTTTCTTTCGTAAATATAAACATTATAAAAAATATGGCACAATTTTACTTTCCTTTTTTTTTTGAGGAGTAATCAAGAGCAGATACATTTGGATTTCTAAAGTATGACAACAAGAAAGTGCACAAACTTGATGTAATGATGTTTGTCCATAAAGGTTACCTAGTTTGGTTTCAAAAGTTGTGCTTTGAGTAACACAATGCTAACACTCTTTTAAAAGAAAGCTATTTCTCTCTTCAAGCCACTTTCTATAATCCAATCAAGACTGAGACTTTTAAAAATTATTGGAAAATACCTTTTAAATTGGAAAGTGTTTTAAAAAATGAAGCAAATAAAACTGTAAACCCTCTGTAGCATTTAGTGTCCCCTACAGATTTTCTTTGTTGGCCTATAAACATATACTATTAACTTATATAGGTACAATCAGAAATGCAGAAGTTGAATTTTACGTATTTGCTTTATGAAAAAATGGAAAAAAACTTATCTATGTTTTCAGCCCAAAAAATAGGTGATCTGAGTTCAAGCTTAGTGTTTCAGCAATATTATAATAGTGCTAAATAATCTAGACTCTCTGTGTGTCTGTAGTAAATATGACTCTGATTAAGTACTTTTCTTCTTACAAGTCATGCAGACCTTACACTTTAATTAAAATATTTTACTAACACTCCAAGAATATTTAGATCTAAGGCAATGTTAAGAGTATATATTATAGATGTCATTTAATATTGTTAACAGGAAGAGGCCCAGGACATTGCCCCTTGCATGGATGGGGAGCTGCTCAGTGAGTGCAGTCTTCTGTCTAGCTAAAGCAGAGACTCAAAGTCCTGCTTGTTCGGTGCCTGCTTTACACAGACTGTAACATTTGAAATGTCACATTTTTCAGGGTCATTACATCCTCTAACATAGGCATCTTTCCAGAATTCATACCTCTTTGTCACCAGAGTCATCCCTGAAGTAAAATTAGAAATACTTGAGTACACTGAAAAAGTTACAAGGGATATGGATTTGGACAGTAATTACTGAACATGAAGCTGGCCCTAGTTCTTCTCTCAAATAGTGAGGATAGGTATCAACTATCAACTACACAGTTAAGCTCCCATATTTCTTACCTCAGTGAGCTAAAAGGAAACAGTGAAAAGAAAAGAACAAAGAGTAAGAATCTGAAGACTGATTTTTCTTTTAATACATAATATTATGTGTTAATTCATTAATTATATTTCATAATTTCATTGAATATTTTGACAAATGAAGCAGAACCTCTGTCATGTGCAAAGGTAAATTAAACAGTAACCAAATGTGAATAATCTGTATTTGTGATTATTTTGTCTGGATCAGAGATAGTTTTCTTCATGGTAGATGATATGGGGCAGTGTTTTTGATTTGTTTTGAAAACAACATTGTTAGCTCAGGGAAGTTTTTGTTTCTACGGAGCAGTTCTTGCACAGAGTCAAGGCCTTTTCTGCATCTCATCCCACCCCACCAGTGAGGAGTGAGGCACAAGGAGTTGGGAGGGGAGAGGACACAGCCAGGACAGCAGACCCCAAGTGACAAAGGAACATTCCATACCATATGGTATCATGCTCAGTATTTTGACACGGGGGAAGAAGAAGGGAGGGGGAAACATTCGTAGTGATGGCGTTAATCTTCCCAAGTCATCACAATGCATGATGGATCCCATCTCTCTTGAGGATAGCTGAACACATCCCTGCCCATGAGAATTGGTGAATAGAGTATTTGTGTTGCCTTCCTTGCGTGCACAGCCTTTACTTTATTAAACTGTCTTCATCTCAACCAATGTGTTTTCTCAATTTTACTTTTCAGATTCTCTCCCTCTTCCACCAGGGAAGAGTAGGCAAGTGGCTGTGTGTAGCTTAGCTCCTGGCTGGGCAACTAATATTGCTAACCTCAATAATATAAAGAGATAATGAAGTAAGTCAAGCATCTAGCAGCTATCAAGTACCAAAGTGTGACTTCCCTTTACATTTAATCTATAATTGTATATCATAATATGAAGATAAGGAATAACCAATAATAAACTCTTGAGGTCTTTATTAACCTGACATCGTTTAATGAAATGCACACAGCAGGGACCCTAGGCTACCTTACCATACAGAACAATAGAAGGATGATGTAAATATGTAGAAAAAAAATTGAGAAAAGCTAAGGCACAAAATAAAACATTATAACATACGGACATCACAGATACTGCACCTTAAGCCGGTCCAGTTTGCACAGCCAGGATCCCATACTTGAAAAAGATGCTGACCTTCTCTAGCTTATCCACAGGAAAGACAGGATAGTTTGAAAAGCAAAGAGAACATGAAAGATTTCTATGAAGAAAGAGGTAATGAATTGTGTTGATTTAATCCTGAAAAGTTGGAAGAGAAAATGTTTAAGTCTTTAAATGCATGAAAATTGCTATAAAGAGGATAGAAATACTTTCAAAGAAGTTGTGAAGAGATTTGGCTCAGAAATTGCAAAAAAATCTTAACAGGTATTTAAATGTGGAAAAAGATTGCCTAGGAGAGTCTGGAAACTCCAGTCATGTGAGTTTTGTGAGACAGTTGGACAGAAATTGAAAGAATGACTCAGATCCAGACAACATTGTTCATGACAAGGGAATGGACTTAATTACCACTTGGAAAAATACTTAATCTGTGGCTAAATGCAGTTAAAATCTGCATCACATATAGACAGGAGATAGACTAAAGGGTGATTTTTTTCCCTTAATATCTTAAATGGATGGGTGATATCATTACCTTCCTTGCATGCTAAAGGAAAATCTTTGCTTATCGACCATATGTTGTAATCTTCCATTTTCACTATATAAACTCAATGAAAAAGCCAAAAGGTAATTTTCAATTCTCAACTATAATGTCAATAGGCTTGTACACTACTAATAGGATATTAAAATGTTTTACACAAAGGAAGGAAAACCTACAGGAACCTCAGCACTTGGAGTTATAATATATTGGATGAATAACAGAAGCAGCACACTTATCTATTAGAAAACTATAATTAGGTTTAAATCAGAAACTTGCAAAAATCCCATCTATCTTTCATGAAGGAATCAAGATTCAGTCCTTACTTACAACTGAAGTCCTGCAGAAAAGTACAGAATAGAGATGTAATATTGGTTCTCTCACTTTATGCTTTTGTTAATATGTATTAGGAGGATGGAAAGGGAGGGTAAAGCAAAATGAAAATGTAAAAACAATTAACTGATTTTGACTAGTTAAATATGTTTATAGTGATATTTTCACTCTTGTGGAGAAACAGAACTCTTGACCTAGACAACTGTGAAAAGGCAATTTTGATAGTTTTCATATATTTCATCACATGGTTGCTCCCTCTGTTGTCACAATATCCATGTAAAACAAAATGTGTTTTACCACTAATTTTCTTGTAGGTTTTCCTTCTCAGATATGAACACCAATAAGTTCAAGATAACTTATTAGGGAATAGGAATGCTTGTTTCTGTGTTCTTATTCCAAAAGGTTTTATTTAATTCATTGAGATCATTCAATGTTTTGCTAAAAAGCCCAAAGGGTTGTCTGCCTCTCCTCCATTTTTTTTTTCTGCAAAATTATGTATTTTTGTTGATGATGGGGGTTTATTTCTGCCTTGTATTATCAAGCTCAATTATGCACAGAAGCCATTAATCATGAGCCTTGTTGCTAAAACAATTCCCTACCCATGAACCTCAGTTCACCTGTGCAAGCTGACAGTTTTTGAGTATCGAATCCTCTTCCCAAACCAATCAGTGCTCTCATTTGCAAATCTTGTACCATAAGATTTCTTCATTTTCATTGATTTTTCAGTAATTCTGTTGTCAGTGTGCATGCTGATCACAGAACTGCCAAGAGTGAAGGCTGTTGGCTGAATGAGGAGAAAAGAGTGGCATTTTTATACATACTACCTAAGTTATATTTATGGAGTGAGGATTTTCCTTTCAGGTACTTGAAAGGAGTTGCACTGCTGTCTGTATAAGACTTAATCTCTATGTTTTACGGCTACCCAGATGAATATTAATATAAGACATTTGGGGAAAGTTAAGAAAGTTTCTTGTAGGCCTTTTCAATACATGAACAACAACAGAAAGGATCACTGGTTTTCACTTTAAGGAGAACGTATCACTTCTACTCAGTGTAGCAAGGATAAAGTTTCAAAGAAAACACGCACTTCTCGACAAGCACAAACTGTGAAATGTATTAGAAAATAAAGGTTTTAATGTCAATTATCATTAAAAACCTTATTTTCAAAAACACTTCACAGTTTAGTCATGCTGAGAAGTGCTTCTCATCTTTGAAATTTTCAGCCTGCTACACTGAGCAAAATGGGTGCAATTTTCTTTTAATTGTTTTGAACACCATGTGTGAGAGAACATGACAGAATGCAAATTGCTTCTACAAGATGTAAGCAGCAAGTAAGTTGTCGAATTTTGTGGCATCGCTCTGTGAGGTGAAAGCATGAGATGCTCTGCTTTTTAGCAATAGGTCAGGGAAGAATATCTCTCTCCCTTGTTTGCTCTTTCCCTGGTTTTAGTTTGCAATTCAAGACAAGAAACCAGGAGGTTTCATGTTCCTAGTGCAGTAAGAGTTCTGTCCTCAGCAGCAATAGTGGAGACCCTGGGTCAGAGCTAAACCAGACTCACAGCATTAGGGGTCTTTCAAAGTCACCTGTCTGCCTCCCAGCTATGCATACCATAAATGCAAACTGCAAAACACTGCAAAACAATCTTTTTTCTTTAGTCTTTCTAGCTGGTCAGGCTGAACTAGGGCAGTAAATTATTATGGACTAAGCTCCACCATGCATTAATCATAATGTGGTGCCACGCTCTTACACAACAGGCCAGCATCTTTGGCTGATCCTTGTCCAGTGAACAATATACATTGAAAACTAAAAAATTATAGTGAAATACAATGACTGCCCAGGTTTGGTTTGTGTGTTTTTTTGGGTTTTCTTTTTTTTTGTTTGTTTGTTTGGGTTTTTTTTGTCTTGGTTTTTTTTGTGTGGGTTTTTTTTTGTTTTTTTTTTTTTTTTTTTGTGGGTTTGGTTTTTTTTTTCCACCAGAATCTCTGCAGAGCCAGGTATTTCTATTTTACCCAGCTATTGCACACATACAGCAACATGAAAACAGAAAGAGGGCAAAACTCGCTGTCTATGAAATGAGGCAATTAACAACAATGAAACAAACACTTCAATTTTATCTCATATGACCAATTAGGCATAATTGATGAAACTAGTAGAAGATATTTCCTTCCCTCTGTAGTACTTCTCTGGCTTTGCCTAGCTAGTTTGCTTTCTGCAGCACTGTGTTATAAGGCACAGTGGTCAGATTTCTCTTTGAAAGCCTCTAATGATCTGACAAAAGTTTTCAGTTGAGTTGCAATAGAAATTCCCCCAGGATAATTTGACATTGCATTATTATTGCAATAGTTTCTACCAATATTCCAAAGTCAAATTAATATAATTCTTTTAGGGGAAAGTGCCTGCTGCAATGTGGTTACTATGTGCAACATGACAGAACTGTCACACTATTTTTATCAAAATTCTTGTGGTTTCAGGAAAAAAAAATAATTCTCTTGTTCTCTCTTCATCTAGGAAACAAGGTTACTACTGGACATCATCTTGCACTTCAGCTACCCAGGAGAACTTTATGGTTTTCGATTCAATTTCTCATCCTTATGATGGACGTTCCGTGTGAATTTCCATACCCGGTGTCACTCTTAAAAAGCTGACAGAAATGAAACAAATAGAAGGATAAACTTGTGAGAAAAAAATTCACTGGGCCATAACATAGAGCATATCTACATATAGCTGGAAATCTGTGTAAGGACTGCTGGAGGCATTCTGAGCCCACCATTAATGTCACAGGGAAGGACTTTCTTTGTACAGCACAACAGAACGAGGCTGTTTTGAGACAAATTAAGGGATATGTCTGCAAAGAACTGATTAGTAAATGTTTTTGTAGAAACCACAAGTACAAGAGTGCTAGAGGTATTCCAGAGTGCTCTTTCCCCCTTCTTTCTCTCCTTCATCTCAAAGATAAAGAAATGAAATCCATTCTTTTTCTTATTCTGTGTATATGAAATGAGTTTTATCCTATTATAAATTTGGTCTTCTCATTGTACTTAAACATGACCATTATTCTGTTAATTCATTTATTCTCAAGGCACATCTAGACTACAAACATTTGAAATCGGGATAGAAGTCTTGCACATTAAACATGAAATTCAGCTCTGTTCAGCTTAAGCATAAATGACAAAACTGATGTTTTTCCCTGAACACTCAAAAGTAAAACTATTGAAGAACTTTTTCTACTATGATTGTGTGTGAGAGCAAGCCATGTTTAAGAAAAAGTATAGATAAATCCACATGGCATAGACATTTTCTAATTTTCTGTATGGCAAGAGTGAATGAAACATTGTTTCATTGCATGAGCTTTCCTAAAAGTAACTGATTTAAATAAAAACAAGAAAAGGAAAAGTGACCAGGTATCAATCACACACATTGATGACTAATTTTTTCCCTCAGCAGTGTAAAATGGAAAAATATGGTTTTGTATACCATGGTTTTTTTCCATTTTAAGTCTCAATATTTGTAGAAATCTGATTTTTCCCCATATAGAACATCACTTTAAAAAATTTTCAACACCTTTTAATAAAGGTCAAGTTGTCTTATTTGAGTCATATTAAAGATGTTCCTCAGTTCAGGCCACAAAACATTCCTTTCTTCCTTCAATCTTATATATTTTCATTACAATCCAGTGATCTGTCTTTTAAGTCTTCTAAAGGGATGTAGGGAAATATTTCACTTTAAATAAAGTCTTGTGTTCAAGATAATCAGAAAGGGACACAAGTCCTGGAGGCGCATTAAGACAAAAAACACAGGAAAGTATACCATGAATGAGACTTTGCTGAGAAGAAAAAAAGAACATTGAAGAGCTTTTAAAGTGTTCTATAACCCTGTGTAAGAGGACTGTTATATGCCTTAGGTGTTCTTGACATGGCAGTTTTTTTTCCCTTTCACACTGTACCCTTGCTGACTCTAAGTACAGAAAAAAGTAGGAAATTTATGTTTTTTGTATATTTTATATTGGACTCTTCACTTTGGCATTTGAAGCCTAAATGAGACTGTTTCTTTTAATAAGAAAAGAGAAAATCTACAAGAAGTCCTCAAAGAAGTAGGCAAAATTTATTCCAAATAAAGTCAGATATCAATATATTACATAATTTTAATTTTGTCATAGAAGCTTTAACATATTTCAGCACCTTTGCTTTGCAAATAATTAGTCATAAATAGCGTGTTATTGATCATAACACCATATAATTTGAAGGTCTTTTTATTATGGGTTGGTTTGCATTACAATGGTGCTGCTAGTGACAGACAGGGTGCAACTGTCTCAAGGGGGCAATATTAACACAGCTCATTAAAACTAATTTGAAGGGACACCAGACCCACCACTGAGTGTCGATCTAGGGAAGCGTGTCTGGAAAGCTGCCTGGTAGAGAAGAACCTGGGGATACCAGCCAGCAGATGGCTAAACTTAATCCAGCTTGTGCCCAGGTGCCCAAGCAGGCCAGTGGCATCCTGATTTGTATAAGGAATAATGTGGCCAGCAGGACCAGGGCAGTGATTGTCCCCCTGTACTCAGCACTGGTGAGGCTCGAATTCGAGGTGAGCACCTCAAATTCTATGTCCAATTTTCAGCCCCTCACCACTAGAAAGGCATTGAGGTGCTGGAGCAGGTCCAGAGAAGGGCAATGAAGATGGTGAAGGGTCTGGAGCAAAAGTTTTATGAGGGGCAGATGAGGGAATTGGGATTGTTCAGCCTGGCAGAAAGGAGGCTCAAGTGGGACCTTATTGCTCTTCATAACTACTTGAGATGATGTTGTAGTGAGGTGAGGTGAAGTGAGGTTGGTGCCTTCTCCCAGGTAGGAATACCCTGCTCAGGGATGTGTTTGAGCCACCATTCCTGGAGGTATTTAAAATATGAGTAGATATGGTGCTTAGGGACATTGTTTATGGGCAAACATGGTAGTTCTGGGTTAGTGGTTGGACCTAATGACCTTAGAGGTCTTTTCCAACATAAATGATTTTATAATTCTACGATCTACATATAATTAATCATTCACACAAGCATCTGTTGTATTATATATACAGTCAGAAACCAGCTACAATTTTGGCCCATCCTGATACACAAATATGAAAAAAAGTCTTACAATACATTGTATAGATGTAAATACCAGTAGCAAATAGATATGCTATGTGTTCTAGACGTGGCAACTAAATGTGAGACTTGTGTTTCTGGAACACTGAGAAATGAGGACCACATGGAAGAGATGAACAAAGCCTAGAGGCAGGGCTAAAATGAATATCCTCTATGAAGCAAATCCTCTGTGACAGAAACTTGCATGTATAACTTTCTCTCCAAAACCAGAGTTCTCAATTACCAACACTTATGTGGGTAAGAAGCCTTACCAAATGGCCCAAATGCCTTTTATATGGTGAAGATGTCATAACCGTTTCAGGTTTTGTAAAGTATGAATTTATATTTAAATTATATGTCTGATTCCTCTAAAGCATATTTGAGAATGTGTGCTATAAGAAGAGTGATGAGTCAGTGAAATTTCAAGATAAAAAAATGCCCTTGGTGGTAAGAAGCTGAGCAGTGCTCAATGTTTCAATTGCTTTGCACATCTTAGAGTGTCCTTCAGTTCAAACACCTCCTTAGATCAGCAAAGGTCTATGCTGTAAGTGACAGCACTGAGCTTCCTATACATGCATGAATTATTCATTTCCTAAATAGATACATTAAAAAGAGAGCTATTTAGAATTTAATGAATATTAATAAGACCATTCACCAACACACCACATATATTTATGCTAAAGAAATCAATATGGAGGTATATTTATTACCAGCGTGCCTGGAAACGTACAATGCTTTTCCACTAATATCAGAAAAAAAATTCACTTTCAAGACTAGAGTTACTTAATCTTAAGCATTCTGGAAGCACAGAGGGATTTTACTGAATTGAAAGAAGAATATTACAGAGAAAGGGACGATTAATAAAGGCCCTATTTGCTTAAACCTTGTGCAAAAATTGGTCTCTAAAGGAAAAGTTAATTTCCTACTAAGTCACATTCATGAAAAGATAAACATTCTAAACTACAGACTGCAAATACAAATATGTACACCACATAGTCAGATCTAGAGTTTTGTTTTATTTTAACGCAATCCTGCATCTCTTACTCTGAAATTGTCTGTCAATCAGACCACAAAAATAGCAAATTATTTAGCAGTAGAGTGATATGCTAAAACCCACAGAGATTGAATTTTAATAGCAATCCCAAACAAAACCTTCAATTTCCTAATCTCCTCTTTTAAAACACTTAGTGGAGTTGAAATTCACTTTTGAATTTGTATAAGTATTTGTGACAACATGTCTTCTGGTCGTATTCAACACTTTAGAATTCTTAAAAAATAAGGTGCAGAAATCCATATTGTAGCACTTATCTTTTTCATCAGTCAGGCAGCATATTTTGAAGTACTTCTGCATCCAAGCTAAATTATTACACTAATTCACGCTGGCACAACTTCTTGCAATCACAGGTTTTTGACCATAAGATAACATCAACACAGTTGCACAAGCTTGCTGGAAATTCTGTAGTTGCTCCTTTGAAGGTAATCAATTTGCCTATAAAGAAAATGTTGTGCTTAGGAAGTCTTCCTTCAGCCCTCCCTCGATACCATCTTTATTTTTTTCTTCCACTTCATTTAATGTTGGTGACAATATTTTGTCTTTGGGATGGATGCACTCTACACTTCTACCTCAGATCCACCTTTGAGTTTTCAGGCAACATAAGAACTCACTGGGTCATGATGATAAGGAATCCTTCAGGTAGTCTAGATTTCTGTATTACTCTCACCATAAGTTAAAATGAACTTTTTTCTTGAGAGTGACCATTAGACAAGACAAAATTAGTTGTGTATCATTAAGGTTACCTCAGACACAATGTGCTAAATAGAGTAATTCAATTGATACACACACTTTAGGAAATCAGTTTGGTTGTGATCTCTGTGATCTTAATGAAGCTGAGTCACCTAGTACAGAGTCAAAACAGATGGTTGCAATAAAGGTAACCAGGATTCATGTAAGTGGTTTTCACAAAGTGACTCACCTGTCAATCAAGGCTCAGAACTCAGCAAGAAAAGATCACTGAATTAATAAAAAAATTTTGCCCCAGATTTCAAAATCTGTCACAAAGAGAAGAAAAGTTAACAAACAGAAAAACTAGTACTGCATCAAGGTCATAGGTATAAGTCTTTCTCAACAAAATATTCTGTCAAAGACCCTGATGAAATTACACATTATAAATGTGAGAAGGCTTTTGACAGGATCAAGAGCACTCAAAACTTTATCTAGAAGAGTGTATTTATGTCTTTATTGAAGAAAATGTGGGTCTTTTTTTATAAAAACAATTTTTTTTTAGTTTTAGTAATGTCAAGAGTAACCTAGAGTAGGTATCCTGCAATTAGAACACAGTTGTTTCTTAAATCTACCCACTTATTACCTTTTTATCTTTGTGCAAATCTCTTTATGCTATATTATAATACTGCAATTGGCCCCCTGCCAAAAATGTGCTGCTTAAGCATCTGTAGTTTAAAATCCCTCTCCCCTTTGCCTCTTTTCTGATAAGAAGAAAAAAAAAATCTCTAGTTGCCTGTTTAAGGGGTTTTATTTTCTTGCTCTACCAGCTCAGTTGTAGCCGAATGCAAGGACTGAAGTGGTTTCAAAGTGATCTACTACATTCAGACCTGGCAAGAGTGGTAACAGTCCCTTAAACGCTGCTTTCTTCTATTCTCCCAGATATGGCAACATGAACTAAAGTGGATTCTTCCTTGTCCGGTTATGTCAGTCTTTGGTTCCTACAAGTAAAGCATTAGCTGTATGTAGAAGAGGTGTAACAACACAGTTCTGGCCATCTGAAGTCCTCAAGGTGCTGTATGGATATAAATATACAATGTTAATTACATTTCTTTTATAGTAATAAAGCTTTCAGGTTTGGAGTTAAAAAATCCCCCATGGAAAACATTGCTGTTTCATTTAATCCAGAGTGCCTAGAGGAGATTCCATTTGCTGCTCTCAGTTACATTAAACACTTATTCTAGAAATCCATGGGGAATTTCTGTTACACAGAATGTTGAAGTATGCAGAGTTTTTCCAAATGTATCGGGTGATATAAAGCATGAAAATATATGAATGATTTATACTAATATATATGGGGACTGTTCATTTAATAGGCAGACATATGTTTTCCTGTCACTAAAGGATTTAAAAGCTCTTAGTTTAACTATATCTAATAAAGCTAAAAAAAAAATTATTCATGTTAGAGCCTTTTCTTTGACAGTTCTGTTTTCCCTCTCTGAAGTGGTTGAAGTAGTATGAATACATAGCCTTGTCTAGCAATGTCAGCTTCAGAAATATCCTATATTAACTCTTCTGCAGGAGCCATTAACAAGTTAATTTTCCTTGGCTTAAAACATTTTCATAATTTTTATTTCCATCTATTCAAAAACTGATTATAGCTATGACCAAGAAATCTGGTTCCTTGTTAGCATATTCCCAACAACTACCATCTTTCATCCCAAGAAAATAATCAATGATTCTGTGACTACAGTCGGATTCTCACCAGTCCAATAATTGGTGTCCTTTTGGAAAATCATGGATAGCTAAGAGTCTCTGCTTATAACTTCCATGTTGTTTTGCATCTTACTTTCAAGATGTTTTGTGTATTCCATTAGGAAAAAAATATTTCTATATATTTGATGGTGGTTGTGGTATTTCTACCTCAATTACATTTTCACATAGAGGGATCAAGGAAAGTAAATCAGAAAATCATATATTGCATTCTAGGTGGGATATTGCAAAGGCTTCTAATCAAGTGTATATATTATACAGAAGATTTTGTGTCTGGTTGCTTTGTGTGGAATCCAAATTCGTCTGTTAGATGCTCATCTTCATGTATTACTGGATGCCCAATTAACAGAAAATAATTTCCAGCCATTATAAATCTATCTGCATACCTACAAATTTGGAAATTTATAGACTCTAAACAAGGGACAGAAGTACCATTAGAGAAAGAGGTATACCATGCCTTTGAATCTTAAAAAGCATGGAGGGGTCTTTTAGAAGTCAGTTGAAAAGCATTGAAGTTGATGTGTGGGGTCTTGCCCCAGTATGATCTTGGTATCTTATTATTTGTCACGTTGATCAAGATCCTTGCCAAAGCATGCTGTTTCTCTGAGGTGGCTCTTGTGAAAAAGTTTCGTTTCCAGGCATACCAGTATGGAGGAAGTAGTATCCAGTAGGTCAGACCTTTGAATACAACTAGGATTTTGCAGGGTCTATAGTCATGAAACCTCAATGTTTCTAGGCCTTATAATTTTTCTTTGTCCCTGGTTTCTTCTCTCCTGCTAAAAGAGGACCTAAATCACTATGGACTCCATAAATATTTTCCTTAAAGTTTCCAGAAATACCTCTCCAAATATCTTAGAGAATTCTCTTTTGGTGTCAGAAATAACTAAAATCCTATTACATGTCTGTTTCTTATGCATCTGAAGAAATATGGAAGTGAATGTTATTTAACCAACAGTTGCAATTCAATAGGAATGGTGTTTCCTGTAGAGTGAATAGGGCTGCTTAGAAATATGGAGAGCATTGCCTCCAGTAAGCATATGTAAAGAACAGGGATCCCAGTTAGGCTTTGGGAACTATTCAAATATATTTTCAACCTTTAAGTAAATTTTGTGAAAGGAAAACTTTGTTGATAGAAATGGTATTTTGTGGAAGGACAGAAACAGACTGCCAGAGTCCATGTTCATGATAAATCAGGACATGAAGAACAGAAAAATACTATATAGGCTTTTCATTCAATAACCCTGAGTAGTAGCCTCAATACAGTAAAGCTCCTCTTTTAGCTGACACTGTCACCAAAAGACTGAAAAGCAACTGTATAAACCCAAGTACTCCCACTTGGTTTGTTTGAAAAAAGTTATCTTTGTTTGATGAAGATGATAATAAACAGCATAAAGGGGAAAACAATTCTCTGTAATGAACTCTAAGCTCCTTTACACTGCAAGAAGCCTCCTTTTGTGAGACCGTGTTTATGGTGGTATCACTCATGCTTCAGTCCTTTCAAGCAGTGCTGACTGAAAACCTCAGTTATATCACACTGTCATAAAAGAAGTAGTGGTCAGTTTGAGCACATTTTGTGCTTGGTATGTTTTCATCTGGTTTACAGGTCCATATGGGTCCTGCTTAAGTACAATGTGTGGAAATGTGGACGTGCTTGCCATGCAGTAGCAAAGTCCATTATAAGGATCTAGACTAGTACTTATGTGACTCACAAGGTGGTTTCATTCATACTACTTCTATTTTGTCCTTTTTGCTGGAGCAAAATGTGATATTTTAATATCTTTTACAGAAATAAAATAACTATACCTGACAGTTATTAAAATATACATTTTACAGAATAAACAGTAACCTCCTTATTAATGTGTTTTAAAGCTTTCAAATCTTACTGAAAAAGCCTCTTAAACAAATCAAATATTAATGCTTAATAAGAAGTAAGAAAATACTGAAAATTGCAAAGTTTAATTTTTAAAAAATATGAAATGTTAAACCCTAATTGCTATAAAATATTCATGGTTAAATTATTAAAATCATTATTAAACCCCAAATGCCTAAGTCATTAATTCACAAGCTCTGTGTAACAGAACTTCATGAACCATATTTTTTGCTGAAGACCCCGTGATTGCATAGCCTTGTTGCAGTTCATGCACCTGCTACAGGACACGAGTCAGGCTGGTCTCAACATATCTGTGCTCAATTCATATAAAGTTACATCCAGACTCACATACTGTCTGTTAAGAGCAGCACAGATATGACCTTAAGGTGCCAGAAAATCCATATTTCTTTCCTGAGTAGTTTCACAAGACGCAATGTATGGAGCATAAATGAATCTCATTTATCTGGTCAGGCCTTCTGACAGCTGCTTCCACTTTCTAGTAATCTATATTACTTTTGAAATAGCTGCAATGAACCATTATCCCACAGATTGACAACACTTTGTTTTCTGAAAGTGATATAAAAAAGCAGCAGGAAGGTTACCTTCTGAATCCAGCTCTCTGACTGAATAACAGAAAGCTTATAAAGCAAATTCCAAAAATACATGCAGAACACCCAAGATAGCTTTCTATCGATTTTCAAGTATTGTCCGGTTCAATTTAATGCAAACACAAGGGACCTGCGGATGTCATTTTTATATTTTGGTAGCATGAATCTTTTCCAGTGACACTGCAATGCATTACTGGCTACATCAAGCATCAGCTACATTCGTATCCAGCAGACAGATACATCATTCACTGATGTAAGAATTCGAGGTTATTAACAGAATAAGGAGAGTTAATAAAGGTGTGAATATATTTCC
This sequence comes from Passer domesticus, assembly GCF_036417665.1. Classification (NCBI taxonomy): domain Eukaryota; kingdom Metazoa; phylum Chordata; class Aves; order Passeriformes; family Passeridae; genus Passer; species Passer domesticus. The sequence goes on along the minus strand of NC_087474.1, from coordinate 107,355,733 downwards.
TTTGCTTATCATAATGAAAGCTTTTTCTGAAAAATCAGTGGGGGAACAGAGTGTTCTTTATGTAGACCCCAGATTTTTAGAGGAAAAAAAAAAAGAGAAAGAAACCTTATCTTTCAGCATCATTATCTTTGAGATGTCTGTCACATGACAAATTTTACAGTGACACATTAGTACAGAGCAGTATTTGCAGCCTTACTGCATAGTGCTCATTAAACTTTAATGAAACACTATTTCCAAAATTCACTGCCAAATGCACTTATCCTACAAATGTCACTATCAGCAATTTTACACGTACTTCTGGTAGAAGAAAAAAAATTGTAGGTCCCCTACTTTTTCTTTTTAATACCTGAGAAAGGTCAGTTACAATATGGCATTTCTCTGAGTACTCCAGGTCACTTGGACTTGATTCTACCTTTTCTGCCCTTGTTTCTGTCAAAATGCTTCTATCAATTAAGATAGTTTTATCAAATTGAAAATGAGCTGGAGTAACTTGCATGGCAATTCCTACCATTGGGCCCAGTAAATACTTCAGCACACTTAGTTGTGGAAGGGATGGATTGCATGTGGCATTTTTAGCAAAATAACAAACAACTTGAGGTTGTTTAATAACTTTTGTTTGATAACATCATGATACCACCCTGATAACACCATGATAACTTTTTTTTTTTAATATATATTTTGAAGAGATTCTCTAGCTTTTCGTTTATTGAATATGCAGCAATTTGAGGAAGGAAATTTAGCAGACAATATTAGAACAAATACAAACAGAAAAAAACCCATGGTTTTTAATAGAAAAAGGGTAGAGTAATTATGCTTTAATTAATGTTAGCCTATCCTCTGTGATTACCTCAAACACCTAAGATTCATAAATGCTCATTTGTCAAAAGAAACTACAAAAGTCAGAGCAAATAATCAGAAAATATTGTTAGTAAATTATAAACTACATGGAAATTGGTATAGTAATTCCTGACCAACTATATAATCACATGGCAGTGGGTTTTAGATAAAGGGATAGAGTGAAAGGGAAGATAGAAATTAAGAGCTAGAAATAAATTAAAGAAAAAAAAGGAAAGAAATGAGAAAAAGAGAGGAGAATGAGAAAGTGATCATTGGTTCCAATGTAGATCCAGCTGAGGGGATATAGGTCCTGGTTTCACCTTCAATCCAGCTGCTAAGAATTGGTCCATCTGCATCAGTCCAGCTGATGAGATGCCCAGAGTCCATCCAGGCTTGCGAGGGTGTACCTTTATGTGGGCAGGTCTCTGTGTAAGTTATCATTTGCAGTCTGTTCTTTCAGACCTTTCTGGAAATGGGTTGAAGGGCTCTTGGGGTCTTTGGTGGTCTCAATCTCCCTCTGTAGTCCATGTCCACTTCCTGCCACCCATTCCTGCACTTGTGCTGTAACTAATTTCTGCATTATCTTTATATCTAGATGGAATCTACAGAAAACTCTACCAGTTCAATAAAACAATGATGCTAATTTTTGTATTTGTTCAGATTTACTTGCAGATATAAAATGTGTGGATATCACACTGTGTTAGGAATGGTAGGTGTGGAACCAAAAATCTGTTGTGTTCAGTGGCATTTTTGGCTATTGTGTTTGGTTCTGTTCCTTCAGCATGTTGCACCTGAATAAGGAAAATGGCTTCAAATTTTGCTCAGATCTGAAAGACCAGTATAGATGATAGTTCCCAGGAACACTCAACTAATGCAGGGTATGACCATTCAAATGGTAAACCCTACTTAGAAACAACAATATATGCATCTCTTTTTTTCTTTTACTATGTCACTTTGAAGAACAGAAGTGAGTGCTGTTATACACTAGTGAATGACTTCTTTATCTTCCTTCCTGCTTCCAATGAGTTGCAAGCAGAATTTTCTCACTGGAACCTATCATCCTTCTTCATTTAATTATTTTGTTTTGTTCGGTGTCATTTCTTTGACAGTTTTTGTTTTGGCCTCATTACCTTGTGAGTTTTGAATATTGAAGTGCACTTAAGGCACTAAATGTGCTGGCTTTCCTAATTTTCCTTCATTTTCTTCATTTAAATATTATGTGCATTAGAAAAGATGCTTATGATTCTTCAGCACTTTTCTACCTTCAGTACTTTTCATTACCTTGATCAGCATAAATTAGCAGCAGAAGCAGCATCATTTTGATTAAGTCCCTGATGCCACACATGCTGTAGTAACAATTGTTTTGCTGACTCCTTGGACAAATAAATAGAACAATTTCTTAATATATTCTCCCATTCCTTTGTAGAGCAGAATGTCTCCTATTATTACTACTAGATCTGCTACTCTAATCCACTTGAATCACTATAAATTTCATAATTTAAATTTCGTCCTTGGTTTACATTGGTGTACATTTCCATGTACATTTCAAATACAGATTGATATAAGAAACATTTCTAATGTATGAATATTTTTTTTGAGAAGCAAGATATGAGAAGAGCTAACTGTTCTTACCATCTCATAGTGTTCAAAAATGGTGCCGATGAAACCATAGCGGATTACAGTCTCAGTCAAAAATTAAATATATAATTGGACACTGTTTTGTGTAGGACGCCAAGACAATAAAATGAAAAGATAAAATTTCAAATAAGATTCTAATGTTTATTAACTATAAGTAAGTATATTTTAAGAAAATCTTACTGCTTTTCATTTGTATCTTGCAAAATATCCCACTGCTACATTTTCTCTATCACAAAAAATTAAACACCTCTATAACTTATGTTCTTCAAAATGAACATTTATTTAAAAGAATAAATACAAAAATTATTTGGAATTTTATGCTGATATTTTAGCTAGAAAGACTAGCAAGTAAATGTGAGCATAAGCATCATCATTTCCATTCATCCCTAGCTCCAAGATGGTGTAAAACTTAGGTTTACCTCTACTTTAACATGATTCATACACTCCTTTAAACTCCCCAGACAAAACTGAGAGATGCTCTTTAAGGAAGAAAAGAGTATAAAACTGGAATGAGATTTAAGTAGATAGATATTACTAAATTACCTTGAAAATAAAGTCTCATCCTTAGGTACAAACACAGGCTTACTCTTTGATTGGTATAGTCCAAACAGCAATAAAAAAGATTACATTACGAGGAAAAACTCACTCCTGTCTTCAGTGTAGTGTGTTGTATTTACAAAGAACTCTTACTGAGTTTGTTCTTATAATTAACATCACTGCACTTTGTATAAGTACAGTCCATTCTGAATTTCTATCAAAAGCAAAAAACACAACCAGGAAAAGTATGTGTACTTTTGCAGTCTCAAAAGTTGAATGGTGAAGCCAAACTAGTTAAGCATCATCTTTTTTTGTCAGTGATGTGTTTATATATCATTCACTAGACTTCCTCTGGTGAATTTCCAGTATTATATCACGTCTTCAGATATTCCTAAGTTATGTTCTCCTTATTTTACTTCTATACCGAATTGGCTAGTAGTCCTTCAGTCTGTCTTCTACCTGCCTAATGTAATATGAAATACTTTTATGTATCACTTAGGAATTTGGCAACACAGATATAAATTCTGGCCAGGATTTTGTTCTAAAATTCCTAGAAGCATTTCTTAGGTGACAGACTACTCCATCTGATGTATTAATATAGTGGGCTATAGTTCCCTTAGTATTGCTAAACTTCAGAAGATCAGAAAATGTGCTTCTACATTGGTATTACTGCTTTTCTCAGGTAGAAGACAAATCTTACTCTTTTTTTTTGGCTCCATTCTGTTCTTTTTGAAGTACTATTTTTTAATATCTTTAACAACTACAGAGAGAAAAAAAAGCAGAATTATCTCATTAATTTTCAAACCAGAATGGATAAAGAGAAACAGTCAAGTGGTTTGCAGTCCTTATGTATTTTTCTGAAGTGATTTATACTGCCCAAATTTTGTTTGTTCTGTTCTCTCAGAAATAAAAATTGTTATTCAACCTGCATCCCTAAGACACAGGTTTCCATAAAAAAGTTAATATGCAACCGTCTGCATCCCTCTACAGCTACGGACAGTTTTTAAGGCTTGTCATATTAAAATCTGCATTAATTACTCATTTATTTTTCCATATATCCTTAAAAAAACAAACCCCAGGTCGCTCCTTCTAATTTTTTCATGTTACAGATAATTTTAAATGGTTTCAAAGGAAAGAAAAAGACTAACTACACAAAGGAAAAGTTATGGGGTATTTTTTCATATCAAAATACTAATTAAAGGCAGAATTCACTTTGTGTGAACAATTAATAAGCTGGGCTTGACATTCAGTGGATATAAACTGACACAGCTGAATTGAAATCCACAGAGTAAGAGAGATTTATTCTAAAAACCAGTTTGTTTGGGTGGTTGGTTTGTTTGCTTTGGTTTGGTTTTTTGTTTGTTTGTTATTTGGGCTTTTTCATTTGATTGTTGTTAGGGGTTTTTTTTTGGCAAATACAAGCAGATGGGAATATAAGCTGTTGAAACACATTCCCACCTTAATAGTGTAAGCAAAGCTGTATCACAATCCTTTTTACTGGATTTGCTCATTTTGCTTTTATCTAAGGGAAAACCTGAAGTAAGGCTAACAAAATTGAGGGATTAACAGGAAACAAAGCAGATATAAAACTTCAAATATTCGTTCATTCTTCAAATGTATGACAGTAGCAATTATATTACAGTGATATGCTTTATGAAGTTTCATAAAAACTGTTGAAAATGCATGTTCTGTTTCGGACAGGAAACATACAAATGTTGAATTAACCTTCTTGTTCTGCCAACAGGTAACTCTTACAATTTTGGGTGTCTCATGCTGTGTCCAAAATAAAAGAGATAAAAGACAAATTTACTTATGGATACAATTTTACAGTAGCATTCTTTGGCATGCCTTTCATCTCAGAGGCTTTTAATCTGCCTGTTTTGCCTTTGACAAAAAAACACTGCTGTTAAAACTACCAACCATGACTACACAGAGAGATAAATTTGGCAGCTACTAGATTCATAAGCATGCAGATCAACCATTAATGGTCACAGAGTAGATGTTTAGAAGATCATGTTTATAGATTTATTCTGCAAGGAGAAGGAGAGAAAAGATTACAAAATGGCATTTTCTCATTAAGGCAGTCTCTTTTTTGATAGCTGAGTAAAAGGGATGTAGGTCATTCAGAATTCAGAGCAAGTGAAGCAGAGCAAAATTCTTTGCAATCATTTCTTGTGACATGAAATATTATATCTAATGGGTGTTGCTGATACTGGCAGCAACATTGAGGATGTATCTATTCCTAAACTGTGAAGGGAAACTAAAAGGAATAGTAAGATACCTCGAGTTGAAACATTTGCTTTATCACTGCTGCAGCAAGCCAGTGTGGCAGGCTGACATGCATAGAAGTACTGCTTTAGGAGAAGTGGTGCAGATAGGGAGGAGAAATTATTTTTGCATAAAGGTACACTCCTCTGAGCACAGCCTTGAATACAAAGGAGAAAAAAAGTGTAGAACCACAGAACCTATGAGACACAGTCATAAACTTGTTCTCAGAAAAACTTTGATACCAGGACTTCTCATGCACTGAATTATCCAAAACATTCTAAGAGTTGAGCCTCCTAGAATGCTATTACAATGACTACGCAGTGATCTCTTCCTTCAAGTGGAATTTCTAGACTATAGTGGTTACAAACAAATCATAAATAGCAATTTACTTCCAATTACATTTTATTATTTGTTGCATTAGTGCATAAAACCAAGCTGCAGACAGACTATGACTTCCCAAACGGAGTAAACCCAAGTATTTTCTCTGAAAGTTTTAGGAATTTGAAATATAAACTCAGTGCTACTGTGAGTTACTAAATAATGTCTCACAAAGTCATTAATGCTAGGACTACCTTCTTTGTTTTGACAATGCAGAACCGCAAAGGAATTCATGCAAGCACTTCTTAATCTTCTCTGAAGCAATTTAGAATAAATCTATTTATTCCAGGCCTTAACTGTGATAAGACCGTAAATTGAAAAATAATTCTAACTATCATTAATAACTTCTTAAACCTTCAAATGCCATTTCTATTTCCCTACCATAAAAAAAAAGAAAATAGCTGTCTTTAGGACATATAAATTTCGCTATGTGGTGATGGCTCATCGACATAGTCAGAGTAGGCAAATGAAAGGTGAGTTTTTAATGTGTTCTCAAACTTGTCAGCTTGTCTTTTCAGCATTGATCAACAGGATTTATATGGTCTAGGGATGGAAAAGTCAATTTTAACAAAGCTCTTAATTTCAAATCCTCCCAGCTTCTTCTCAACATTTCCAGTTCCAATTTGAGGGCTTCATATCTCAACTTTTCGTCACTTAAGAAATACTATCCTCCAAACTACACTCCTGAATCTCAGCAACAATATGTAATAGTATTATAAGGTCATGATCGGTAAATTCTTAAAATTCTATTGGTTTGGAGCTGGTACAGATCATTATTAAGAAAAAAGTATGCAAATAATCTAGTGTTTTGTTCTTTTTCTTGAATTCACACCAATTTTAAGCTCACAGGAAATACCTTTGGCCAATTTATAAATGTAATTAGAGATATATAATAAAATTTATGAAAAAGATGTGAAATGAGTCATATGATCTACAGCGATATGATCTACAGTGGATCTACAGGGCATATGATCTAGAAATTACTTTGTTGCTGTAGGCAATACAGGTTCTTGTACTGAAGGTTCCTAATGCAGTCTTAGGCCTAATCTTATTCATACCTTAAAATCTATACTGTCTAATGTAAAATGACAAAGTCTTTTCAAATTATTAAAACATTGAAGCTTTCTGATATTTGATTTTCTCACTGGACAACTGCTCCAATTCCAGCATTTGCATGACCTGCACTACTTAACAATATGACTTCAATTGCTTCATATGGCCTGAGGTCAATGCTTTAAAACTTTCAGATGTGAGGAAAAGGTTATACTAGCTTCAACGTCTGAAATGCGGAGGACTCAAGAACACATTTCAGTGAGCATAGAGCAGAAGTGCTCTCCTGCAGAGCTGAGGAGGGCTGGGTAGGTATTATAGAAACTGCTCTAACCCAGTGGTTGTTATGACCATGGGGGAAAGGCAGGGGAGAGTGTGGTGAATGGACTGTAGGACACGCTTGTTTAGTACATCCCATGACATGTTTAGCACACTGACCAGCATTTAATCAGGCAGTAGGGTGAGAAGTTTTTTAATCAACCTAACATTTAAAAGGTTTGTATCTTGCCATAAACACTTCCCCTGAATTGCTATTTTGTGTAAAAGGGAAAAGGTTTGAGAGCCCCGTGGCACTGTGATCCCACTTCCACATGTACCCCCCTTTAACTATATTCCTAAGATTATAAGCAAAGTTAAATTATACAATATCAGCAATATTATATTTAAATTTCAGGGTTTTCATGACTGAGAACTGACAGGAAAACTGGGTAGACGTAGTGGTATCATTTGCAATCTTGTCTCCAACCACAATGACGAGTTCTCTTCATGTTGTACCATCTGATGCCTCCAGGAGTATGTGACTGTCTGGCTCTGCTCACTTCTTTCTACCTTTAAATATCTTCTCTGTGAAAAAATGTTCTGTATTCTGATTTAAACTTTGTTTGAACTGTTAAAGTAATTTTAGGAATAGATACAATTTTTATAAACTTTGCTAATATTTAAGTATTAGGAGCAATAAAGTGGCTCAAGAAATAACCTACCCTATGGTAAATCTCAGACGTAAAGCTTTTGTGTCATGCAAACTGACACAAGAATTAAGACTTTTATTTCTTTTAATTATGTCTATCTATATCTATATCATCTATATCTATATCATCTATATCTATATCTTTCATTTTAAAATGTCATAGGACAGTCAATTCAATTTAATATATATTTTACCTATCTACTCAATGAAGAGGGAATTCCTACCCAAGAACCTTTCATTCAGGAATGCAGATCTATAAAAAGCAGATCTATAAGGATGTTTGTAGCTAAGTAAGAATCACATTCAGTGGAGCAGAAAGCCTTAATCACATTGGAGTATTTTGGTCCTCCTAATAAAAAATATATATTTTGGTCTTCAATTTCATTGTTTTCAGTGTTTTGCATTATTTCTCATGATTTCAACAAGTAAAATCCCAAATGGTTGTGAAGCGTCTACTTCTCCATCTTCTTGAATGTCAGGTTGGGCGGTCACAGATGGATACTCTTGTCGACCTTAAAATCACTGAATGCAAATTATGTTTAATTTGTTTTGCCTATCTCCCAGAAAATCTTCAGAATGTTATAGAGAGACTCAAAACCTCAACCGCAATGATAATTATATATACATGACAGATTTACTTTTCCAGAAAACTGTTCTCTTGTGTTTTTTTTTCTTTATAATCCCCTGATGTACGCCCATGCTCAGGTATTGTGAACTATAAGCATATTCTATTTTGATAGAAAATTTTATCCCTGGTGGGAATTTTTGTCCTTTTTAGTGCAGATTTACAAGATATTTAAGCAGATAACTCTCTGTCACTGTTTAGGCTCTTAAATTGAAATTACACTTTCCTAGGCATATTTTCTGTCAAATTCCATTCCAGCATTGATTTGAAAGTGTTGACATCCATTGATTCAGTATAAGATTGACAACAGTAAATGGAGAATAAGGTCCCTTTTTTAATCTCAAAAATTTAAATACATATATGAAGTACTACTAGTATAAAATTTTCCCTATTGCATTTCACAGCATTGGATTTTATAATATATTCTGTAGAATGAAGTCCACAGCTTGTCAGTCATTATAAAAAAAATGAATAAAGTATTTCTAATCTGCAATTGCATAAATTAGTTGCTTGAAGAAAGAGCCCTAAGGCACTACAGAGCTAGACATTATTATCATTTGTGAGGTGGCAAAACTGTCTAGTCTTTCTGTGCTACAGAAAAAAACATAACAGAATGTGGGTCTTAAAAATACTATAAATTTTTAACAATAACTTTTATATTTTAATAAAAATATATATTAAAACTGCAAAGATTAAAAATTGCTAGAATTATTTACTTTTTAAAAATATATTGTATGTTGGAATATGTAATGATTTGTCATGTATTTTAAAAGGTTGCTTTTCAGAGCATCTTAACACCCATTTATAACAATGGAACTGAGACTGTGCATGTTAGCATTTTAAAACAAAACCAACATAATTTTTAACATTCTGCTAATCTAATCACATTGCCAGAATCAGTATATGAGAGATCTCCAGAACATTTATTTGAGAATAATATTAGGCGAAATAGCAATGTAATTTGCATGTGTAAACATAAAAGTGGAAATAAATCCTTCTATTACAATTTCCAGTTATCATTATCTCTCTTTTTTTTTCACAAACAATGTCAAGAGCTAAAATATAACATCACATATTTAACAGATTCATTATTATAGAAAATCACAGAATCAGTGAATACCAGTTTGCAAGGAACCCCAAGGATCATCTGATCCAACTTTTCTTGTCAAATGTACAGTCCAGACAAGCTGGACCAGTACACTCTGGGAACCAGGTCCTTTAATAGTTCACATGTTTAATGTACTAGTTTTTACTGGTTTTTACTATTTTTGCAAGCATTTCTTATTAAATTTAAAAAAAATTCTTAAACTTCTGCAAATAGTAGTTCAATAAATAAAAGTAATTCCAAGCTTTTAAAAAGTGCATTTCATTCAAAACCAATTTTATTTCTGTTTTATCTAGAAATGGATATATCTAATAATTAACTGTAAAATAAAAGTAATTAATGAAATTTTACTATGATACGTTTGCTTGTTTGTTGGAAGCTGGAAAAATGTACACCAGAAGCCCAAAATAACAGAACCTAAGTTCTTTATATGTCTCTTTATTGTGGACAGGGATATCTAACAGAGATGTTTCTACAGTGTACCATATCCTGTTATTCTTCTATAAACAAGTGGTTCCTTTAGAACTGGATTTTCCTTGTTTCCTTAAATTGTGTGTTATTCGATGTTTAAAAGTATTTTTAAATGCACCTGTTCGGATTCTTGGGTGTGCTGGTAGAAACCCTGAAGCAATACATTTACCCTGGAAAATGCTACAGCAGAGGTGCAAGTCAATATGTAAAAAACCCTTAAACCATACCAAAACAAAATTCAAAAAATATGTCAAACTCTGTAGTTGATACAGAATTTTATTTCATTTGGGAAAATATCCCTTTATCTGCTACAGTTCTACCCCTAAAGAACCCTTTTGTTGATATAATCTCTGCCTTTATAAAAACAGTTTTCTGGAATGATGGCACTACGCTGACAAATCTCTTCAGGACAGCTTTCTGACTAATCCTGCTGATAGCAGCAGTGATACTCACAGACTAAGTTGCTATCAAGCAGGTATGCAGGGGAAAATCACACTAGAAGAGCTAAGAATCAGGAGAAGATGTGATATAAACATTGCTTTTTGGAACAAAGTAGACTACTCACCCAGGAAATGCCATAGCCAAGTGACCAACTTAGAAGGAAGAGAAACTGTCAGTGAAACAGTCTGGAGACTCTGCCAAAAAGCCAGATGCTGCTACTGAAAAACTACCTCCCACAAATTGGCATTGGTGTCTTACAGAGCTGGCACTCAGTGGTGGTACCTGCTTTGCTAAGTCACAGTCTGTCTTGAACATATTATTTTACTAGCCTTCCCTGTTATTAATAAATGGGTAATATTATTCTGTTTTCACTTACTAAATTCTCCTTAGAAACGATTGTGCTTTTGACAGATGTAAGCAAAAAATTAGTAAATATGAACACCATGTTTTTGAAGGAAAAAATGGTGATTTCTTTTAAAATGCTGCACAGGGAATATGATCTTCAAACCTTGCTGTTTTCTTACTGGTGTAATTTATTTCTTCAATATTTTGACATTATCTAGGGACGACTGTTGGCACTACAGTTGTCACTACTTGGAGAAATGAGCAATTTAATGAATTTCTGTACACCGAGACACTGAAAATTAAGGTTATGGAGCCTGCTGGATGTGGAAAAGCAGTTTATGAGCATTTCCTATAAAAGGAATAAACTGTCTTTCTGCTGTGCTTTCTGCAGAACACCTACTCAAAAATACACAAAGAAAGAAATAAAAATGAAATTCCTTGATTTGAAAGAACTCTCATGTTTTATTGAGAAGGGATATTCTCAGGAATTAGCCCTTGCTTATGTGAGGCAGATTTCTATAGTTATTGTGAAGTTCTGATGCATGAATCAGAGCTCTTCTCTAGAGTGAGTCCGAGTACTGTTTATTTTGCACTGAATTGTATCTATAGAGGAATTTTATTGTCACGTGTTTCCAAGAGTAACATCCCTTCTGCAAATCTAGACATAAATACTTAAGAGTTTCAGAGAATGAATGGAGAAATTATTATTCATAAATTGCTGGAAATGGAATCTGTATAACTAGACAGAGATTTTTCTTTTTTTCTCTCAAGAGAAAATTCTCAGTGTTCTGTGAATTCCATCAGAATTTCTAAGAAAATATCTTGTAAGTCACTTCTGAAAAATGTGAATTAGAGAAGAAATTGAAGTGGCTTCTGCAAAAGCACAATATTATCAGTAGATTTCATATAGATCAATTAATTGTGACAGCAAATTAGGCACTGCTTCTTTGTGAGAATCATTCTTAAAGAATATGTAAAAGCTCTGTTATTTCAGATAACGTATTGTCCCTTATTTCCATTGAAAAAAATACTACTGAGTTACAGAATGCATTAAGAAGAGTGTCTTGTTCCCTATTATCATTGATGTCTCAATCCATAGAAATGTTAGCATACTTTTGGTAATAGTTCATTGTTGCATAATGGAAGGGGAATATCTATCTGGTGCCTGCCTCATTATTTTCAATACAGCACTGAGATTACATTAGGATTAACTCAAACGTGAGAAATACATTGTAATCAAAGGGCTCAGACTTCGCCAGTGTGTTTTAAATTAACAGAAGACGCTTCACAGATCAGGCAGTCTCTGCAATTTTCTGTTTCAGTGGATAATTGAAGATGGATCATCACACATGATCACATGCAGCTGATCACTGTGGGACTTAATATTTGAGATAAAATCTGGGCTGCCTGTGTTGGGGAGCAGGGTGAGCTAGTGACCCCCTGAGGGAGGTGAGCCAGTAGCTGTGGGTCATGGCATGGCTGGCAGCACAAGGACATCACAGAGATGGGACATGCTCCCACAGCTGCCAAGGAGGGAGAGTGGGGCAGGACCAGTGCTGAGAATCATGGTCAGACGCAGCCCCGGGGAAGCCAGACAGGCACAGAGGTGTAAACAGACAGGTGGCTCCCAGACCTTGTCACATGTAACCCCCCACACTGCAGCAGAGCTGACTCCGATCACCCATAGCCCAGTCTTGGGAGAGAAAACTGTATGAAACTTGTCATTTGGTCTTAGAGTTCATATTACTCTTCTCCACACCTCCCAAAAAGAGTTGGAAAACTGAATATGAATTGGAATTGAAAATTGAAGATTACCTAGCATCTTTACAAAACTAAATGAATTAAAGTGCTGGGTTCCTGAGAATACTTGGTGAATACTATATTGCCTTTTCTGAAGAAGTTTTAAAATGTTTTCTCTGCTTCAGTGTTGAAATTAAGAAGGTAACTCTATCATTTACTAACGTTCACAGCACTGTACATTAATTGATAGACATGTTTTCACAAAAGACTTGGTGGGTAATTAATTGATCATAAATTATATCTTCTCTAGAAACAGATATTGGCAAATCATTTAGAAGCAAGGTACTAAATTTGGCATAATATGCTATGTTTCAGGTATCTGCTTCATATTTTGAATTCTATAAATTGAACAATCTGATTCTCTCTAAATAAAAGACAACATACACTATTAAGAAAATGGTAAGACTTACTGAAAGATTAAATATTATATTGCTATATTTTATGGAGTTGTTGATACTACAAGAACAAATATCCTTTATTAATCTTGTAATGGGAAATAGTTTTAAATTCTATCTTCAAATCTTCCATTTCTGAGGTGTCAAGAAACTGAGAGTGCTGCATACACTTTTATGCCTAAAACACTGTGGAAAAAATATTTTCTTCATGTAATTGCATTCAGATAGAAATCTATTTTGATGTGAATTCAGTGAATTAAAATAAAGTTATTGAAGGCATAAGCAGTGTTACAAATTTAATTTGAACACAAACGTATTCAAATGTACAAAATGCACTGTAGCTGAAAATATGTATAATTTAAATAATGAGTTCAAAACTAAGATAACTTCATTTTATATTTGATGACCTAAGAAATATACAGAAAAGAGAAATAGTTGCTTTGTTAAAGTAAATGACATTTTTTAATGTATTCCCCAAGGAAATAATTGCTAAATATTTTTAACATAGATTTCCTTTACTTTTATGCAGTGTGGAAAATCACAGAATTGAGGCTTAGAGGACAAAAAAAATTATGCCATAAAAAGTTTATTATGAACTCAGCAAAAAAAAAATTGAAATCACATGCAAAACTAATGATGACAGTTCTCCACTTCAACATATTTATTGGAAAAAAATATTCTCTAATGAGTAGAAAAGTGTTTACACAACCTAGCAGTATGGATGAAAAAGAAAAAAAACCTGCTACATACAGCATTCAGTTCCATTACACACATGATATTAAAGAAAGGTTTTTATCAAAGTTCCTCTGGAATTTTCTGTTGAATTCATTTTCTTGTCAAAACCATAATTTTCACATCACTATTATTTTCCAGAAGAGATTTTAAATACTTTTATTCCTCTTCATTTCCCAGTGTGAATAAGTGAGCGAAATATTCATCTTTTGATAACATCAGCGTGTACATTTTTTAAAAATCCTAAATATTAATTTTATTGAATTTTACAAACATAAAGCTGCATTTCCTCAAGGTTCATTACATTATGAAAATAGTTTTTTTGATTGTTCTTCCTTTATGGAGGCAGATCTATGTCCTCCGGAAAGACGTTCCCTGATTTTCCTAATTAAGGTTATTTTTGGGGTCCTTTTCCACATTTTTACTGAACCTAGTGCTAAATCCTAGTGTATTGTGGCATCCTGCAAACTATATCATTTTCCTTTGGTTCCTAGATGCTATGCCCACATAATTCCTCGTGCATGTTCTGCACTGATAAGCACATTCTCACCATGTGATGGAGGTTAACTGAGCTACCTACAGAAGTTAAAGAAGAGAATCATGTGCTTGAAGGACTGAAAGAAGGGAAATAAAACATACCTTTATATTTATCTGCTATGGACCTTACCTTCCCAGTGGCAAGTGAGTAATTGGTGAGGATGAATAGCACATAAAATAGGTATTTAATTTTGTGTTAATTCTCCCCCAGTCATAGATCCTTTCCAAAACAGGTAGCTGTAAATTATCCGTCATGAAAATTATGAGAACATTAATTAAAAAAATAAAGTTCTAGGAGGAATTGTTTATTTGGACCAGAGGTTCACACTAGTTATGATATAGAGACAGTTACCAGAAAAATATTTGCCTCATTGCTGCAGAAGAGAAGGTTTTCATCTAGAAAAAGACTATTTTGCAGTTTAAAAAGTAACTACCTGCAATATGTTTGCAGATTGGTTGATGACATTAATGGAATGGAACCCAGCACAAGAAAATTAATAAATTTGCTGGAAATGTAGGGTAGATGTGTCTCATTTTAACTGAAGTGAAAATATTTATATTTTTCCAGGCTTCTTTGCAATATAAAAATACAATTCCAATCAATAGGTAATCCATAAAATTTAATAAGCACAAACACACCATCATTATTTAAGAGATTAATACATTAAATACTCCTGAACACCTTTTATCCATGCAGACATATGCATGAATAATAAAACAGATGGTCAGTCCCTTCTTACATACACACTGGACTGAATTTGTGAATGAAATGTCAACTCACAATTGAGTTGGAATTCCTCAACTTTATTTTTTTTTAAAAATCAGTCTTTTCCAATTATCATTGCCTTATTCAAAGTATCAGAAAAGATGAAACGGATCCTTGAAATTAAAAATAAGATACACCGCTATTACTAAGATGGGAATTTTCCAGTAATGGATGGAATGCAATTTGCAACACATTTTGACATACAGTTAACCAAGATATTGTCCCATGATGCTTGGTTTGATTTCTTTTTCTCCAGGACATCTTGGAATATTTCAGGGAAGACATACTTCTGATTCTCATGGACAGTCTGCTTTCTTTCTATGCAAACTGGAGAAGTGGTGTCATCTGGACTGAGTTCTATGTTAAGACACTAAAGGAGACAACTCCTGCATTTTTCATTGCATGTGCACCTACAGAACCAAACCATTATTTTTTCTTTATTGTGTGCTCCTCATTCCTTCATTGTCCGTGAAGGGTAAGTGGTGCATTTCACAGGAGGGATTACTGGCATAAGCATGGCTTCTCCTGCACATGCTGCAGTGTCACAGCATCTGCGGTGCACTTGCATAAAACTGCAGCAGGCAATGTGGGGGAAATGTAGGGTCATTGGGAACTAATGGCCTGAAACCACAGGAGCACCTGCTTCCTCCCAGGTATCTCCTGGATGTATTACTGTATACATCAACTGCATCTCGCTGTAGCTGGTAGCTGTCCACTTAATATCCACCAAGTCAGCATGGGTCTGGTGACCACTGGTTTGGCTCAAATTAGAGGCCACAGGCTCGACATCACTTTCAAAATTAAATCAGTTCCTTATATAGGACACCATTTATGTCCTATGGGTTACCATCTGTCATACATATATCATCAGGTGCAAATTTAGTTAGCAAATTGCTTAGTCCATAAAATAGGTACTCAAGCTTCAGTCATTATCAGAGCAATGTGTGGAGTTTAAATACTATACCTGGACAGTTTTTGGCTTGAATTTCCTTACTGTACCACAAAGGTCTTACATGTAACTCTCTTGTTTTTGTTTTTGTTTTTATTAGATTGTATATATCTAATTATCATTCTTATTAGCTGATTATTCTTTTACCTAAGTTTTGCAAATATCCACATAAGCATTGTCCTCCTGCTATAGTTTTTACAGGTGTAATAATTATCTATTAACTTTCCTCTAGCTGCTAATAAAGTGCTTATCTTACATACACTGTAACTTTTCAGAGAAAAGCCATTTTGATTTTAAAAGAAGCCTTGTAATCAAAAATTTCTCTAATTCTTGAATTGTTGCTGCTAGTAGATTAACATCTCAACTAATGTTGAAGTCAATGAAAAAAAAAAACAAGGAAGATGGGAAAGGGGACATTCATCAGCAGTGGGTTGTACAACAGTAGCACCTTATAAATAAGATGAATCAAAACCAAGGTTGTTTCCTCCTGTCCTTGACTCAGTTGGTATATTTATTTTAAAGTATAGTTATTACAAAAATGTGCAATGTAGGTGTAAACAGGACTAGTCAGGAAATATGCTTTCAATCAACTTGTTTTCTCATCTTTTTATCTATCTGCCCATCTAATATCCTGTTATCTTCATCAAATACCACAGATACCACAGAGTAGAAATGTTAATGATCCAATATCTTTTACATACTGCATACTTTGCGCATAATTAAAATGTAGTAGTACTGTATAGTAAGTATTGTTATCAGTAGTAAAACCTTCTCATAATTGCTTTAAATAAACAAAGAGAGTCAAAGCTAAATAAAACAATGGGTGAGAACAAAAAGAAAGAAAAATATAAAGAATGAGAGTATAAAACAGATTAGCTGGGTTTTTTTTAACTATCTCCAGAGATTAGAAATTTCAGGCTCTAGAAGTAGTTACAAAAATGGGATTATTTGTGCATATGAGTGCTGTAGATAAATAAAATAAAGAAACCAAACTGAAACAAAAAGAGCAGAATGTAAAATATACAGTCAATTCTAACCAAGTTAGACTGTGAAAACCAATTGAAAAGAACCCTAATGTCCAAGACACATCATAGTAAACCAGCCATCAGTTATGCAATTTCAATTTCTTTCTCAGTTTCATAGGTGTAGAAATTGTCCTGTCATGTATTCCGACCATGTCAATATATAAAAAAAAAAAATAAATCAAATTCAACACTAGTATCCCTGTTTGATTTTGCAGGGCTATTCTATTAATATTTTGATGATTTTCATTTTTCTAGTAGGAGTTAAGACTTCTTTATTTTTTTTTAGGAGTTAAGACTAGGGATGGGTAAATATTTTTGGGATTTTTTTTTTCCATCTCTGCAAATAAGTTGAGATTGATTGAATTTTAACATTTACAACATGCTTCTGAAGTTTGTTCCAGTCCACTCTGTGATGCTGATGGTAGTATTTTCAAGAACACTGAAGTTGTTCTTGAACAAGAAAGAAATTTACCAGTTTATTGGGTTTTTTCATTAAATACTGTATGTTTTAAAGAAGTGCTGTGATCCCACAGACAGGAAAAGGAACTAAAGCTCTACCTGATGGAGCGCCCATGCCAGTTATTGAATGCTGATCAGCTTGTGTCATCTTGTGATAGAATTTGTATGTGCCTCATTTCCTTCCATGCCTTCTTTTTATGGCATGGAAGATGGATCAAACCTATCATGATTATTATGGACAATTATTGCCACAGCTATTATTGTGGAGAACATGAAGAGGATACACAAATTCTGTGGTCTTGAACAAGTCCTTTCTCTCTTTATGTGTACTGTGTTCTAGGATGCTCAATAACTATCACTGCAAAAAAAACTGTAAAGAAACGTCAAAAAGCAAAATGTCCTGTTAGATTAACCTTTTGATATTAATTTTGTGTGTTCACTTTGCTTTTGAGACACCAAATATTCATACCAATTCTGTCTCACATAAGCATTTTTCTAGGCAAAATAGTACTGACTTTTACGTTCTTGATGATCACTTTATTGAGAGTGAGCAAGCCATTTTTATGTCAGAGTTAGTAAATGTTTATGATAATTTTGCATGATTGCTTCATGCAACGTACTGTTTCTGCTTTTTATGTCATTAGAGGGTTTCAGAGAAATTGGGTCAGCAAAAATTTCTTTGAAAGTAATAGCAGGAAAACACGATAATACTAACAGGTCATATTATGGAAAACCTGTCAAAGTAAGATTTCAGGTCAGGAAGAAAAAAAGGCCAGTGGCAGTTCCTGGAACAGACTGGCAAAACCTTCATATCAAAATGGATTTTTTAACATCAGGGTAGAATATTGCACTGAAAGATGGAACATACTCTCCTATATATACATCCAATATCAAGCTTATACTAGAGAAGTGAATTAGAATAACTTCAAGAGAAGTTCCCAGGGTCTTTGTGAAGGAAAGTAAATCCAAAAAAGCGAGACTCTTCTATACCTAGACTCAAATTAAATTATTTTAATCCATGTAAACTTCCAGTTATGTTTCTCCTCCAAAAACCAGAAAAAACAGGCTTCTCAGGTGAGGATGGCCACAAGAGTGAGATTTGCAGTTTTGTGAGGTTTTTTAAAAATTGTAAGACTTAAGCAACCAATTTAAAGCATAAAGATCTAAGTTTAGAACTGCTGTTTATTTCCTGATAGGAAGATGTTAGCTCAAGAACACAGAAGACATGGACATAAAATTGGAAGAAAGAGATTTTTAAGTTCTGTCTCACTAAAATATTTTCCTCTTGCTGCTACTTGCTGCTTTGTCAGGAATTTATTTCTTCCAGGGTTATCCGTTCAGTTATCACAGGAAATTTTTTGTCTTATTTTATTATATTTCTATGGTAGGATCATCCAAAGGCTGTGATACAGTCCTTAAGAGTTGTCTTTAAAACATTGTGGTGAGTTGATGTTGGCCAGCAGCCAAACCCCACCTTGCATTTCACTCCCCTCTCCTATGACACCAGGAAAAAATAGAAAAAAGACTGGCCCTATATTTCATTCAGTATTGTCTGAGGCCAGCTGAATGGTGCTTTCACTGGAAGTTAAAGCACATTTTATTTCATTTGAACATTATCTACTTGATTCCTGTTTTGAACCTTATACATAATGATGGTCTACTTCTATTTGTCATCTCTTTTTTGTTTCAAATATGAAAAAAATGGGCAAGTTCCATGTTTATGTTGGGTTGCTTACATTGACCCCAGGAATTTTTGCAATCAGTACAATACATAATGAGCATTAATAACTATTTTTAGTAGGTTACCGTGAGAGGTTTCTCCTTGAGACTGGTCTTATAACCTCTCAGAAAATTTATCACATCCAAGATAGCCCAGCTACCCCAAATGGCATAAAATTAGCAGGATGGCTTCTGAGGTTGTGTTGGAAACAGAAAACATTTTAATAAAATGCAAAATAACAAAGCTCTTACAGATAAAAACCAAGCCAGGGGCAAGAGGTTGTTGCTCCTGCTAAAACAACCCATAAAAGTGATTATTTCCTTTGTTCTCTTATTTTTCTAGTGAATTACCTCAGTGGGACCTTTTGGTCTCTGTCCAATTGGGCAGCCCCAGGTCTGAGGTGAAGTCCTAAAGGTCCTATGAGGTGTCTTTTTTACCAAATTGAGGAGAAAATCTTCTGGGCTTTTTGCCTTTTTAGGCAGACAAAGAATAATTTGGTCACTCCATCAAAAGGGGCACTTTCCTACAGTTACATACCTTTATTGGGTGAAAAAATTAAACTCTTACTGAAAACAGATATTAAATGAGATCTAAGAAGAGAGTCCAATAAACCAAAAACCTTGGATAGAAGATATTTTATCTTTCATTTTTGTAAAAATTGCTGTCTGTTCAAGTATCCTGTGAAAGAACAGATTTTAGAGAACCAAATATACAATCTTACTGAGTTCCAAAAGAAACAAGTTCACAAAAGAAAATCACAAGGAATGAAATTCATAAATTCAAGATAAAAGAAATATAAAAAAAATTGTTGTGCTTTTAAATATTAGTTGTAGAGTCTGCATGTCAATGAAATAGAAGTCTTTACCAGAAAAGAAAATAGGAGAAAGAGAAGAAAAAAGGAAGTAAGAGAAATGTTGCAAGAAAACCAGAAAATATATTTCTTGAGATTCATTTCCTTTGGGTAAGAATGAAAATATTTTAAGTTTCTGCACAACACAATAACGGAGCTGTAAAATACCTGACCATATTTTTTAACATCGAAATGTTATAGTCTGACCATACATTTTAACGTCAAAATGCATCTTGTAACAGTATAGAGGAAGTAAATTATTAAATTACAATGTAGTTTTTAAGCAAAAATTTGAAAGCCTTAAAATAACAACAAAATTCACAAACAAACAAACAAACAACTACTAGTCAAAGGATTTTATATTGGAAAACACATGACCCAGAAGAAATTATGACATTTTATAAAACCTTAAATAGAAAATGCTTACTCTCAAGAATTAAATTTCTTCTCATATCACAAGAGCTTCTGGACAATGATCAAAATTACTGGTTGGCAGGTGAAGAGCAACTGGCGGAGCACTTTCATATATTTCACCACTGAACTTTGGAACTGCTCCAAAGTTATTCAAGGGCAGAAAATATTATCTGTTGAACAAAGTGTAAAGAAGGTTAAAGATTATTTTTTTCAGACATGTCGTGCACAATAAGATGCCAAGTGGGTATGCAAGTAGAGTTATTTTAAATGCTTAAGCAACAGTATGGCAGTGCTGAGAGCTATAAATCAGGCAAGAATTTCAGTGAGACTCTTTATCCCTTGTCATATATTTTTACACACTTCAATATTATTCCTGAAATGACTATGGAAGTAACAATTGGCATAAAACTCCTGTTGTTCACAACTAGCAAGAATTTGTGACTTTCTTATCTTTATTACAGCTACCTACCTGCCTAATAGAGAAACACTGCAGAATCTGTAGAAGAGGCTGAATTCCTTCATAGAACACAGAGTACAGCTATGTCAGGTTATGTTGATTTTTGTAGGAACAACAGTTCCATGTCAGTTAATCCCATGATCAATCTTAAAGAATGACTAGACATTTTAGAGAAGGCAGAAGAGTCAACAGTGCAAATAACAGAGTGAAAAAAACAGAGGGCAAATCAAGGAAAAAGCCCCAGAGGATCTTACTTTTTCTCTTAGGTCCTGTCTTTTATCTCTGTGATTTTTATAGACTCACATATTTCAACTCTGAAAGCTAGTGGGCCACATTCAAGTAAAAATGTTAGGAATTTAAAATAAAAAAATAGTGAAGTGGGTTTTTTTTTTGCCATTTTAATCTTCAAGACTCCATCTTATACTAGATTTGATTACATATTTTACAAGAATATATGTGTGCAGATGCACTTTATTTTCGGCTTTAGAATAATTGACAATCTATCAACATCTAATGCATTAAAATAATGAGAGAGAAAGTATTTCATTTATGACTGGCTCTTTCCCACAGTTTTTAGTGTATGTCAATGTAAGATGTGAGCAGTTCACAGAGATGCAGTGTACATGGATGTTCGTCTCTGGGCTGTGCCTCTTTTAGAAAGAAGCAGAAACCAAGAAAACTGGCTTTAGGGGTCATATTACAGGAAGGAAGGAAGGAAGGAAGGAAGGAAGGAAGGAAGGAAGGAAGGAAGGAAGGAAGGAAGGAAGGAAGGAAGGAAGGAAGGAAGGAAGGAAGGAAGGAAGGAAGGAAGGAAGGAAGGAAGGAAGGAAGGAAGGAAGGAAGGAAGGAAGGAAGGAAGGAAGGAAGGAAGGAAGGAAGGAAGGAAGGAAGGAAGGAAGGAAGGAAGGAAGGAAGGAAGGAAGGAAGGAAGGAAGGAAGGAAGGAAGGAAGGAAGGAAGGAAGGAAGGAAGGAAGGAAGGAAGGAAGGAAGGAAGGAAGGAAGGAAGGAAGGAAGGAAGGAAGGAAGGAAGGAAGGAAGGAAGGAAGGAAGGAATTATTTTTAGAAATGATCCAATGGTTAACAGGGAAAAAGAAATGCTCCAAACAAGGTGACAATTTTAAACCTAAATGGGGGTGCATAGAAGACAGTGTTTATTTCAGACTGGGAGATGTATATTGACACTTTAGTCTGCTGTTTTCTCCACAAAACAAACACAAGTACAGTTTATAGCTGTGGAGGTGTGCTCCCCACCTGCCCCTGTTAAGCCATAACCACCAGCACTGTGACAGCTTCATCCAGATTTTGTGGGATGGATGGCAACATGGTAGCCAAGGGCTGCCTGAAACAGTGACCCAGAGATGTTTCTAGTTGCAAATATGACTGTGAGTCAATTATTTCACTCCATGCATAGTGAGCAATCCAGGGCCCATTGAGCTCTCCTGCCTGAATGAAGGATTTCCCCTCTAATAGTAACAAAGCTGCTACTTGATGATGGGCGATTCCTTGGCACAAGAGGCACTTGGTAAGTGATTAATAGCATGTTAAACTTTGAAACCTTGGCTAAGTCATATAAAAGATTGGTTGAGCACATATAATCCTTTAGCCATAAAACATTAATCAAGTCTGGGAGCAGGATTGGTTTCAGCTGCACTTAAGAGTCCTCTCTGAAAAGGGAGATCTTTCTGAATCTGTGATTCAGTAGCAAGGTCTGCCTGATAAACTTTGTCTGACCTTGTCCCCTGTGGAGTTAGTAATCAGGTCTGCTTTGCCACTGAATCTTGTTAAATCACTGTTGGATTTAGCATTGAATTTTCTTTGTTCACCAGTTTATATCACTGAAGGGTACTGTTGCTTCTCTTTTGAAGATGAAGTCTATCACTCCCATCGTTACAACTCGCTCCTGAATTTTGCCATTCAGGGGAAGTAAATAACATGGAAGTGTCTGAAGTCACATAAAATTTCACTGGTGACTCCTCATGCAGGGCTCAGTAATTGTTATAATACCAAAGTGACCCTCTCACATCACTTACTGAAATATGCAGCTGAGATCCTTGATCTCCCTGGGGACTATTTGTTCTTCAATTTTCCTTAGTCAGTTGTTATAAATGACAAGAAGATTAGTTATGCAAGCAGTATGGTTTGGTAGATTGAAATGGATTACAGCCTGGATTTAGAAGTCACAAATTCTTGAGTCCTAGTTGATTTTTATCAAGAAAAATTCCAGCAGAATTTGAAAGAGTGCACTTGTACAGTATTTTCTAAAATGTATGGGTATGAGAATTTATAATCTTTTTGTTGAACTTTGGAAAAAGTGTAAGAAACTTATTGCAGTGACATTGTTGTAAAGTTTAGAAGGTGATTATTTTGTGTTAAATTGTACAAGAATTTACCTAGTGGAGTTAAACACCCATATTATCAGATTACTTGGTTACAAAATCCGTTGAAGCAAGAGCATTGTGATTGCACTTCAAAATAGGCCTACTATGTGTCTGTGTGATAGGGAGATTTATCATACTTGAATTCTGTTAGAATGCTTATTAACAAACACGATACATACGCAATTTTTAAACATTAAATTTAAAGGGTTTTCTCAGTATGCTGAACTATTCATTATCTTTGTTCTAACAGATGATCGTCTTTGACTATTTTTCACGTACTCATATTTAAAATTACTCATGCTGTGCTATCATAGATAACAGCACTTGGACTCCTCCCTTTTTAGAATGTTCGTGATAGAGGGGGGTCATCTTGGTTGCCTAAACTAAATGTTCCAATCAACAAAGAAATATGTTGGGTGTCCTGAGTAAAAATTGTTTCTTTCCAGCATTTCAACCTGGTATTATAAAAGGATCAGAAATTACTATCACTCCTGAAATGATTTCAAAAGTGCATTTCTTAAAGCTAGAATAGGAATTTTGCCAAAGCACAGACAGCTAAGCACATAGATGTTAGCCACATACAGTTTGCATGGGAAAGTCAACTATTGCCTTTTTCCTGGTAATGATGTCATGTAACCAAATTTAATCTCTAGAAGTTAGTCCTTCTAATGGCTGAAGGCCATATAGGATTTAACAATGATTTACATTCCTTCTGCAGTAATTACATTAGGTTTGAACATCTTGAGCTTATGTTACAATTCACTGCTTCGTTTCTCATGGCTTTGCTATCCTGAAAATCAGCCAAAGGTACTTCACTCGTACAGTGGTCAGTCACTGTTACAGACTCCCTGGGGAAGTGGTCATGGTGCCAAGACTGTCAGAGATCAAGGAGTGTCTGGACAATGCTCTTAGTCATATGGTTTAGTTTTGTATAATCCTGCAAGGAGCAGAAAGTGTCACACGAGTCCTTTCTAACTTGAGACAATCTGATTCTGCAAAAGATATGAAATTTTCAATATTTTGTTTAATATGTGTCTTTAAAAAGCTCCTAGTGCACATCCATACAGGCTCACCAGAAACAGATAAAGAGGACAACCCTCCCTCCCCCCCACCCAAAAAAAACCCCAAGCAGATTAAAAGCTCTTGTACACTTCCTTGATATAGTTTTGTAATTTATAAAGCATGCAATTTTCCTGCTATTGTCTGTAAGTTTCTGTCTCCAATCTTGCCGGCTTTCTTATCCTATGGTGACTAAGACTGATAGGAGAATTAAGCAGAGGGGACATTAGAACACATGTAGGGTGGCCTAAGTCTGGAAAAAGTAAACTTCTAATTCCTTAATTTGGATGGAATTGACACCTCAGCTAAGCCAGGAGCAAAACTCACTTGATAAATGGGAACTGAACAAGCAGTTAGGTTTTTCTATTTGTAATACACAATGGATGTTTACAAAAAGTGCAGGGATTTTTCTTCAGTATTTTTTTCATGCCATAGGTTCTACTAAAGGCTTTGCAAGTCTTCACCATGATTCATTTTACATACATTTTTTAAAAGACCAGATTGAAGACGTCATAATTTTGCATCCAGAATGTACTTTATTTTGACAGTGTAAATGCATGCAATGGGCAATGATAGATACATCTTGCATTTTTATGAGAGACTAAATCCTTTTGTTTAAATCAATAGGGCAAATTCATTCTTCCATCCAATGTGTTTCCACAGGGGATGAATTTCACTTTGGTGTTTTGCTCATAAAACATAGCAGAAAATTAGGACTTGCTGCTTACTACTCAGTATCTAAAAAGCAGAATATTTTAATGTGATTTTGATACATGTATTTTTTCAGCTTGTATGATCCAGAGCTTTAAAAAAGGTAGTAATAATAAAAATGCAATGTAAGGTTGTATTATTCCATTATAACAGTATGGTAAACAGCTGGTTGCATAAAAAATTGAGAAGAGATCAATAAAAATGAAAACAGCTGAATGGCAGTTATTTAATTTATTTGCTCTATGAATATGAAGGAATCCAGTAGCTATTCTTCACTTCAAGAACATAAACACTAGAAAAAAGACAGCATGATATGACTTTACAGGTATGTTTTTTGATGGAAAATTGGATATTCTGCTGAGTGACTAAACTATACATCTATGTCATTTATTTTTTTATATAATTTCTTATATTAATTGCATGTTTGGTTCATTTTGGGAACACAATTATGTTTCCAATTTTTGTTCCACTGAATGTGTTATCAATTCACACATAAATTTTTCTACTTTTATTCACACTATTTAGTAGAACCTTGCTTTATTCTCTTTTTGGAAACAACCAGTCAGTTCTCAAAATAAAATTGTTCTCAGTAATATTGGCAGGGCTAAGAAGACTGAGACATACTTTACCCTCATGCATTGCCTTTCCTTTAACACTCAGTTTTATCACAATTCAAGTAGCTGACTGTCGACTAAATAATATCTTCTAAGACATTAGATAAAGTAATTTTAAATTATAATTTAAATTTATAGTTTAATTTAATTTTAATTTTAATTTATAATTTTTTAAAAAATGAGATCTCAGGACTTCAAAAAGTTATACTTTGCCATTGGAGGAGTTTGCTGAAATAGCTGTTGTTCTATTGCATTTGGTGTAATGGGCTCAAAATTTCTATCTTAGGCTATAGTGTAACTAAAATGTGTGCAGGTGCTTTACAATGAAAACAGGAAAAGCAAAGTTACAGGAAGGAGTAGCTCAATCTCTCATTATTTCTTTCAGGTTTTTGTGTTTCTAATCGATGTATGTAAGCCTGTAATTCTCTCATATACTCTTTAATCATATACAGCTACTCCTGTGAGGTAGAGACATAGAACAACTCATTTACTCAAACCTACAAAGAGATTAGTGGCCTTACTCTTTTTATGTATTTAAATCCTTTTTGTGCTACTGCACCTGAAAGACTTGCTTAAAGTCATAGAGGAAATCAAAGCTGGAAACTGATTCTGCATTTACCAAGTTAGTTCCACGACCTTTGAAAAGGACTTCCCTTTTCCTCTGATCTGTGGACTAATCTCCAGCTGACAGAACCACCTATATTTGCATCACACGAGGCTAAAGATCAAAGCATTAAACACTTGCTTCTCATTCACAGCTGTGTTAACAGAATTCAAGTGCCTATTTAAAGCAATTCAAATGGGTTGCTAATATTGTTGGATATAATTTTGTCTCTTAACTTGAGCAAATAGCAGTCGACACCTTGTTGAAGCAGTGACCAGTAGTAAGTGGTCTTTTATACCAAATAGTGGATTGCCGCTTGTTCTTAAAATCTGTCACTGCCTCCAGAGGTTTTACACTCAAGTTTGGTCATAGCCAGTGAGGAGGCACTACAGACTGCTCTAGTGCTTCCTAGGCAAAAGCACAAAATTAGAACTGATGAAGGTGTGCCTTTGTTATGACTATAAATACTGTGCATGGGCACCCTGTGATGGCAGGATAACATAAACACCCCCAGTATTCTTTAAATTACGCTTCTTTCACACCACAACTCAGAAGAAACTGTAAGAATCTATGACTGAAAATATGCAAGGATGAATTTCTACATCACCTGCACAAAACAAAACAAAAAAATCCTTATGTATCTTGCAGGTTTTTTTCTGCATTCAATGAAATTCACTGCATCTCCGCTACACAGGAAGTACAACCCTTATGAAAGTTTGGAGTGCTACTTCTAGTATGGTCTTTAATGCAGATGGTGAGAATGTCATATATATTTCTTTTTTATTCATTAGATTTAAAACAAAAAATGGTCACATAAGCCACAGATAATCAGAGAAGCATATTATACGCCATAATTTCTCATTAAGCAAGTCCATATGGCTCCAATTTTATTTTGCTTTTCTTCCAAAAATAATTGTGACTAGGAATTTGTTCCTCCATTAGTGTCATTTGTTAATTTATATGGCTGTGCACAGTGAACTGGACAAGTGTCAGATTTCTGTTTTTCAAAAACTGTGTTCCAGATTTCTTTAATAAAACACCTCAGAAATCTCATTTTTGTCCTTGCTAATAGAAGGCTCTATGCTAATTGAAAACAGATTGCTCATAGACACTTAGAGGTATATCACAATAGATTTTAAGGTCTGCACAATTTATAAGGTAACAGTTAATAGACTACTTTGGGGTTTTTTCAATATAATCCTATACATGTAGTGACCATCTGTATATCCTCTGATAAGGACTGGTAAGCAGCTGGGTGAAATCCTCTCTCTTTTGAAGTCAAAGGTGAAATTCCCACTAAGTCAAGAAAAACCATGGCCTCACTCTCAGTTTTCATCTCTGTTGTCTTCAAATGTATAGAAATTTTTCTGCTTGCTAAATAAATTTTGCACAGAATATAATAAATAAAATGCTAAGTTCCATGAGATTTAGTAATATGAAACAATGGCCAATCTTTCATGCTGACTATGTGTGTAAACTATTGCTTCAGCTTTTCTTAAAAGGCTTCAGAGGTAGCTTGCACATCTTACCCAGTTTTTCTGAGCTAGATGCTGTCCAAGTGGCAGTTGTTATTTTACTTTCCTCTTTCAGTGTTATTTCCACTACAAATATTTATCAGCTGCAAATGGCCTACTCAGGGAAGCAACACAGAGGATGCAAGATAGCAAAGGAGAAGGTCAGTGGTAAGTATTGCATACTTCCATTTTGACGTATGCAAAAAACACCTTTCATTGATCTTTCTTTGCCCTGGGTGAAAGGATGCTTTTGATTTTGCTCTTGAAGCATTGATCAATTATTTTTGTCACTATGCTGTTGTTGTCAAACATTGCAGAGATGCAGAGTTTGTATCAACTCAAAGAACTTTGTGATGGTAATGACACATTTTTTGTTTCATATAGTTTTTTTGGATTTCTCAAGTGAGAGTTATAGATGTGTTTTATAAGACTGCATTTAATTTCTGTTTCTGCCCACATAAAGCTGATAATTCTACAACACTTCATAAAATATTATATTGAATTGAATTGAGCATCTAGTGATCTGCCTCAGATTAGTATTGCACAAAAGCTTATCCATATGTCTTTAAAAGTTATCCTTGTCTCAAACTCAGTTTGCTGACATGCAAATTTTATTGCTCTATACATTCTCTTACTTAAAAAGAACTTAACTTGAATTTCTGCAACATTTTTAGAAAATGTACTTTCAGTAAGATGTGGTAAAAATAAAACTGCTGTTATTGATGCTTTACTGTTATTTCTTTTTGTAAAAAACTTATTTTATTCTAATATGTGAATTATTTTCTTTTTTACTGTAAATGCTGCTGCTATTGCTATTGTTATTGTTATCATTATTGATGTAGGGATGAATAAAAGAGAGGATGCTCCAAGTCTTTTTCCTGTGCTCAGTTTTTTGAGCCTGGATTTTTGTGACTGCTTTCAAGCAATCAGTATACCGTTTGTGTGATAACTCATCATGGTTATGTTTAACCTCAAGGCAGAGACTGGAGGAATGAAGTTAGTGCCATCATAGGAGAACATCATGTTTAAAATGGCCTGAGGAACACGATGAGGTGCAACTTGGGGTGCTGAGGAGATTGGCTGATGTAGTTTCTGTTTTATATTTGTCATATTTTCCCTCATATTTGAAAAGACCTGGCAGTCAGGTGAAATCACCAGTGACTGGATAAAAGGGAATATCATACCCATCCTTAATAAGAAGGATCCTGGGAACTATCAACCAGTCAACCTTACCTAAGTGCCTGTCAATATTGCAGAAGAGATTTTCCTGGAAGATGTGCCAAAAAACATGAAAGGCAGGGAGGTGAATATACACAGCCAACATGGCTTCACAAAAGGCAAACCATATCTGAGCCCTCCAGCAGCCTTGTATGGAAGGATGGGGTGACTTAATCAGCAGTCAAGGGAAAACCCATCCATGTCCTCAACCTGGACTTCTGCAAGGCCTTTGGTATAGTTCCTTACAATGTCCTGGACACTAAACTGGAGAGACAGATTTTATGGACAGTTAAATGGATAAGGGATTGCCTAAATCCTTTGCCCATGGCCAAAGTGTCTGTTGACAGTGCCTTGATGCCCAAGGGCAAATAAGAAGGAAAAGGACTTGAGGATTGTGGTGGATGAGCTGACAATGTGTGCCTGCAGAACAGAAAGCCAACCACATCCTGTGTTGCATAAAAAGAAGCATTTCTAGAAAGTCATGGGACATGACTTAATTTTGCCCCTCTGTTCCGGTCTTATAAGGCTCCACCTTGAGTACTCTGTCCAGCACAGGAAAGGCTTGGGCCTGTTGGAGTAGGTCCAGAGGAGCAGCACAAAAGTTTCAATTTCCATTTAATACTACTTTTATTGCAACAGAATGCAATCTGAATTCAGATACAAAAGTGATATATAGTATTGAGAAAGGTCCATGTCTTAATAAAAATTATTTGAGAGGTCTATTTGCATAATTGTTCTGTAAAATGTGTTTCACTTATTAAATCTGTAAAGAAACAGGGCACAGAATTTATTTCTTAGCTGCAAAGATTTTTTCAGGAATAAAAAATTTTCCTCAAATAAGAATAAAGTAAGGAAAAAAAATTGGCAAAACACCTTGTCTTTCCAGTCACTGCCAATATGAGATAGACTGTGTTTGAGAAATTAAAAAGTGAAATACAATGAAGATCCACTCTCCGCATTCTTGGCTATGAAGTGTGCCTTTGTGCACTGCAGTCACATCCCTCTGGCATATTGGAATGGAGCCCCCAATGGAGACAGAGCCAGAAGACATGTAAATCACAGGAAACAGACAACTTTGTAATTACCTTCTGAAAGTGATTATCTCAGATATTCAAAATCACTTGCTACTCCTGCTTCGTAATGAGAGGTGAACGGTGATATTTGAATAAATGAAAAAAGCCTCTCTGGAAAAACTGAAAAATATGTGAGAGTTCTCAGCAAGCTCTCAGCAAACTTCTGTGGATGACAACAAAGAAGCCTACCTGGATTTTCAAAAGCCTTTTAACAAGGTCTCTCATCAAAGTGATTGATACTGTAGAATTTATCATGGCATAGTCTCTACATGAATTGAATAAAACTTCAGCTAATTAAATCACGTACCTTGCATCTTTCTTTTCTTACTACTCATCTGAGGCAATTTATACCTGCATGTTATTTCACATTGTAGGCACAGTATCCTGAAGTATATTTAATTTCATCTGAAAGGTGAAAAAGAATAATTCAGGATATATTTTAGGAAACAGAGGTACATCTACTCCTCTTTCAGACTGAGTTTGCATTGACTTCAATAATAAAAACTATAAATCAGAAAGTTTGCTAGGGTGAAGATTGCACTACAGGTTTGGAGATTTATATCTCTGTGAAATGCTAAAATATGTAGTCAAAAATAGCAAAGTGAGAAAAGCACAGAAGGTATGTTGTAGTGAAACTCTGCTCAGAGTGTGGGTGGTTCTGTAGAACTAGCAGATATAGTTGGGAGATCATTCTAAGATACCCCAAAGACTCATGAGAATATTTCTATTACATCTTGGCCAGATAATTAGACAGAAAGAGCTGTGGACAGGAATCCACTATTGGAAGATTAATTGCATATTCTTCAGAAAATAATTACCAGCAATGCCAAACAGGTGACTTTAACCTCCAGTTGTTCACCAGCATAACTCTGCAGTATTTATTTTCTTCCCTTTGTAACAGATGTTTGTTCAAATAAGAAATGATGGATAACATCCTTTAGCATTTTTATAAATATTGAGAACAGCAATAAAATAATGTTTTAATTTTTTTTCAAAAATTATTTCAGACCATTTTCATAAAACAAGCATATAAATTTCTATTAAAATCATACCATGAAATGTATTGTCTCATAAATTAGTCATTAATTAAAAACCTCTGACATTCACAGGATGAAGAAACATTTTTAACAGATAGCAATCCAGCTAATATGAAAGGCACACTATTTTATATCAGCTTATGGTTTAGTCAAAGCTTCAATCACAATCTTAAAAATCGCTGCAGTGATAAGAATTGGACCCAGATGAGAATTTGAATCAAAGTAGGATAATAACATCATAAAACTTTTTTTCAAAAGAGTGAAAAGATGTTGCATAAAGATTTCTTGCATAAAATCTGCAAATCTTTGTTTCATCCAAACAAAATTAGTGAGACTCTTTACAGTAGATATTTCAGCTAAAAAAAGCCTAGAGGGATGGATGAAGATTTGTGAGAGTAGACAATGAATTTGCTTGGCATGCATAAGGGTTCAGGTATGTGGTGGTACTTTTGGCTTAGCTTTGACTCTGACATCAGCACTATCTGCAGTCCTAAGACAGACATATATTGCACTGTTGGGATTTTTTAAATTATAAAAACATTAATTTTTTTTACTGTGTTTGACAGATGCATATGAACTAATGCAATAAAATTTTTGAAAAAATAACACAACACTACAGACAGATATAATATGTCATTTTTAGAACAAAGCTAAATATGTAGTGAGCTAAATATGTAGTAAGTATAACTTTTCAATACCTAACAAGCCTAGTTCTTAGCTTCAAAGAATGAAACATCCAGAGATTCACTTTATTAGAAATACAATAAACAAAAAGAAAGAACCCCTGAGACAACTCAAATGTCCATTGAAATTAAACTACAACATCTGATATCCCATGAGTGAGAAAACAAAAATCTCAAGTCTGAATGATCCAAAGTCCTACTGGTAAACTCAGAATTAATAAGTCTTTTAATGCCTGAAAATCCATACTTTATTCCCTACAGTAAGATGTTTGACTTACTGATAGGTAAAATATTATTTATTAAAGTTCTAAAGAATCCTACTCCTCTCTCTATCATTACATCCTTATGAAGTAACAGAACAAGATGTGACACTCAGACTTTGTTTTGTTGCTGTTGTTTGGGGTGGTTTGGCTGGTTTGTTTTTTTTATGCAACTTAAAGCAAAATTTTAAAACTTTTAAGAATTTTCAGACCATTTTCAAATAACACAGTGGTACAAACTTAGTGGAGCTGTATGTTTTGAAACTATAGTCTTGTTGATGAATTAATGTTTTATATAAAGAATGTACTTACCAATTTCTTTTTAATTACAAAAAAGGTATTTTTAAAATAAATCAGTACTATAAATATAAAATCAGTAATGGCAATAGTATTTGCAAAACAGTCAAGAAAGAAATAACTATTTGAGAGGGAAAAAAATTCAGTTGCAAAAGAGTAACAGTGTTTGAAATAAACATTGTATACATGAAAGCACCTTGGAAGCAATATTTGTTGTTAAGTGTATTAAAATATTAGTGAGAAAAAGCAGAACTTCTTTGCAGCAGAGGTATGATAGGACCCTGTTCATTTCTGTGTCAGGTTACAATAGACTGCAATACAATGAAGAGGTAAAAATATTTTGACACATAAAACCATGTCATCCTTCCTGATAATTTATGATTTAATGGCTCCTTAAATCCTCAGTCCTTTGTGTTCTTCTAGAAGAGATGCATGTGGTTCAGATATTTTTACAGTCTTTTCCTGGCTTCCAGCTTCCCAGTCTTATCTAGGATGAACCCCATATCTGGCCAGTTTGGTCTGGGTGTCCCATGCAGACCTCCCTGGGATCCCTGAGATCATGAAGCCTTGGTGACTTGAAAATCTTCACCCACCACTGCAACAAGAGCACAACAGCTCTTCCAATCACACACAGAAAACCAGCTGGCAGACTAGAAAGATTTTTTCCACAGATTAAGTAGACAAAATGAGATATGACCAGAACATCAGTTTTCCCAAAGCTCAACTGTGGAATTGCTAATGACTCTGGGTGGTAGAACTCTCAGTTATGCTCATCTTGTGAGAATAATGAAGTCCACTTAACAGCATGCTTCCTCTAAATGTCATGCTCTGGAATTTTACTAGTACAAACAAAAGAAAATTGTCACCTACTGAGTCAAGAACACCAGCAGTGCCTGATCTTTTCCTAAAGCATTTTAATTTACCTGAAGCATAGAAGGGATTTGAACTCATTCATCTTGAGAAATATGGAAATATCTAAAACTATAATAGATCAGAAGATGGAAATAGTCCTTGTTATACTGAATATACTGGCTAAATTATTTTATAGAATTCAAAATAAATAACAGTAACTCACACTCAAATGTCCGAATTTAGTGGGTTTAGGATTTGCTTTACAACTCATGTTACTTAAAAATATATGTATTTTGAAACCAGATATTGGAAGGTGGTAGAAGTTGCCCTGCTGTAGTAACACCAATTGTATTTAGACAAGTAGGAGGAGAAAAAATTTGTGCAGAGTATGCAAATTATTAATTTTATGCATGCTAGTTTCCTTCAGCAGGATTAAGCACTACTTTTATTGTTTTGCTGAATTTGACTAGAGGCAGCTTCTTACAGAGAGTATTTAGGTATGTCAGAAATATTTGATAAATTTTATATGCCATGTTTCTGTAAACATTTTAACTAATATCTTTACTTCTGTTTACATGGCTCAAAGGTTTAATTAATATAAGAAAGTTAATCTGGATTTGCACATAAGCATGAATGTCAAGCAATAAAATACTCATGTATTTACTTGCTTGCTTGTTTGCTTTTCTTCTCCTTGTCTGTCTTTTGTACATTTGCTCATGCTAAATTACTTGTGGGCCAGAATTTCTTGGGTTTTTCTTTTGGGGGGTTTTTTGTTTTGTTTTGTTTTGTTTTTTTATTTATTTTATTTTTCAAATATGTTATGACTACACGAACTTTTATTTTTCTGTTTGATAAGACTGGAATTAAAAGACTATGTACCCACAGTTTTTTACTTACCCATCATTATAAAGATCAATAAATATCTTTCATGCTCTTTAAAAAAGATTGAAAAGCAACTAAAAGCCAAGAGATCAGGCAAGGTTAAGGCTTATGAAGAGTTTCAGTCATTTATATAAAATCAATATGGGTCTGATGCCCCACTAAAGTCCAAGGGCTCCCAAGTCAGTTCTCTGCAAGAAAGTGATAAAATCCACCATAGGTCTACAGCATATCTATAAGCTGTCATTTCTATAATTCATTTCTATAACATGAAAAATGTTATGGCAAAAACGTTGCAATCAAAGAAGCCTCTCTGGAGATCTGCAAATCACCACCTGAGTAAGTCCTTATTTGAAAGAACTCACACATTTGTCATGATACCAACAATGCTGTGATGAAATGTAATTTGTATGCACTTTTCTAACCTTCTGGAAAGAAAAAAAAAATATTTAAAACTGTACTAGCTTTACAACTACATGTAAAAAACTACAAACTAAGATTGTTTTGTAAAAACTATGAAAGCTTATTTTATTTGGGAAATGAAGATCAAGGTTAAGAATGAATATGTCTAACTCAGATTGGTAAGTTTGTCAACAAATAAGCAGTTTAGATCCATGTGTATAAATGAAGCCACAGGAGTGGCACAGAAGTTCACCTTTTCTCCCATACTTAGGTGCCACCTTTTAATTCATACCAGGTAGGATATTCATAGTGCAGTCTTTGGTCTAATTTCTACCTTCTAGCATCACTGCTAAAACACATCATCATGACTAATCAATGGCCTCTTACTGATCTGTAGAAACTGTGCTATTGATTACTCTAGGAAATGAATGTATATTATTTGTGGGAATGTATTGATAAGAAAAATTACTCCAATATTAACCTTCTAAGCTATTAGTAATTTTTTTTTCTGAAAGCTGTGATTTGCCGCTTTACAATCAGAGAACAGATCTGCTGTAGGGAAAATGAAAACAGATATTTTATGAATGTACTCTTAAGTCAGTAAATGCTGATAGTAAGGACACAAATTCGATTTGCATCCCCAGCAATAAAGGGGTTTTCACCAGCTTAAAAAACACCAGGTAATTTCTTTATTTCACACTTTTAATATCACTCACCCTAGTCATGGTCTGGTTTTGAAGGTTTCTAGTTTTGTTTTGTGTTGTTTGCAGAGCCAGTCCTTTGATCCAGAAAAGAGATGGTACTAATGTCAGGGGTGGAAAGACAGTAGGACTTTTCAGTAATAAAGAACAACACCTTAAACCTACATGTATTGGTACATCCCTGTTTCTCTTCTCTGTACATCCTTGTCTGCAAGCATCAAAACAATCACAAGTTACTGCACATTTATGATATCCTGCCTCTTGAAGTTCGTTTTATTGCTTTTCTAAATACTTGTTTTCCATGAACGACAAAAAGATTTGCTTGTGACAATCCTGACATCCTCAGCACTTACTGTGATGGGTGATGTGGTGAATGAATCTGAATTGCAATGCTCTTCTCGACTGTTTTGCTCAGTTAAAGTAGAGAGTACTGAGCACATTTGCATTAAGCATAGTCTCTTTCAGAAGAAGAAATGAACACTTGGAATTTGAAGACTGTCAAAAGCATATTTTGTTGAAAGTGAAGCCTTTAAATTTTGGCATGCTTCACTAATGGCTTTTCCCGACCGATTTCTTTCTGAGCATCCATTTTCTACTTTGTAATATCTTGTCTCTTGGACTTTAAATCTTGCATATTGTCCTTTACCTGGAAGAGAGATATTTCAGCTACTGTTGGCTTTGCTGTTAAATTTTACACCTCAGCGATACGAAAATATCAAAGAAGGCATTTCATGGCCTTTTAGCAATGTAGATGGATGGATTCAGATCAGAGAAATGGATTTGGCCATAGAACTCATCTAACATATGCCCTTATTTAATTGATGATAGATCAAATAAATTCAAAATAGAGGACTGGAAATTGGTGTTAAACGTGAATTCCAGTTATGTGGCTTTGTTTGTTTGTTTGCTTGCTTGCTTGGGGCTTTTTTTGTAGGTCACTGAAACATTTAAAAGGTTCTGAGGTTTAAACCACTGGTGCCCACAGTAAATAGAAAATACTTGAAAAGCAGAGGTGTGATGAACCACCAGTGCAAAGCACGAATAACTTGCTAATCCCCTTGAGATAGGATATTACTCTGAATGTGCCCAGTTTTGATTTATTGCAATATGTATGGCTTTTTTTTTTTCTATCCTTTGTGTGTGTGTGTGTGTGTGTGTGTGTGTGTATCTAGGATAAGTTTTATATTCAGTGTTGTGGACTATAGAGGGGAACAAGAAAAGGTGTTGAAATAAATATATTTGTCACAATGAAGCTGTTGCCTGTATGACACTCTTCCTTCAGTGCTTTGTGACCAGGTTTTATAAATCAATTCAACAGCATAACCCAAAAGAAGGCAATTACTGCTCTGATCATTTGAAATGACAGAAATAAGGTTAACGCTGGTAACACTAGATCTAGGGTCCAAGCTCCTTAGTGCAGGTTTCCTGGAGAAATTGCATTTCCAATTACAGAAACACAGTAAACATCATCACTTGAAATTATTAAAACTCACACTTCAGATTCCAAATGTATGCAGCAGAATGTTAAAGAGGCAATTAAGAAATCATTTATTTTATGTCTTACCTTTGAAGTATTAGGACATTAGCACAGATAAATATTCTACTTTTATAGAAGCACTTTGATTTCAATAAATAATAGCATAAATAAAACAACTAGAAATTGCCTTATCTCTGACATCTTCATCAAGACTTGCTTGCCAATCCGACTTGTATTTCCCTCCTAACACCTTCTAACAAAATATGATGTATTGATTTCTTTTGGAACAATGCCTAGTAATTTCACCTTTGACGAACTGACAACTTCCAAATGAAAATGTATTTCACTGCAGAAGTACACAGATCTTCACAGCAGGGAAAATGTAATTTAAGGCACACTATTTGTAAGGCAGCATTCTTCATATGAGGGAATGAAAACACCACAGGCACAGTACATAGTTCTTTTTGTGGTTCAGTTAGTGAAGGTAAGCTGACCTCTTCATTATGTGTTAAAGAACAATGTTGTGCGGACTCGTAAAATTCCTTGGTAAAGAAGAAAAGAATAGTTAAAAGTGTAACAATAATACAGACCAGTAGCTCTCTGGGCTTCACAAAAAACAATTGCTGACACTTTGGCTTTTTGCAATTTCTTATAAAATAAAGTTAGAATTTTAGGTGTTAAGCAGATTCCCTCACATGATGATTGCTGTATTTGAAACATCAGAGAATCAGGGTAGATGTGTGAACAAGTGCTAGATGTGCGAGAAAGAGGGAAGACAGACAAGAAGAGGAATTTTCATGGATTTTTCTTGTTTCCTTACAGTTTAGTGATTTGTAAATAGGCTTGTGTCTACAGTTTCTTTCTTTTTAAAATTAATTACTTTTGTGTCTCTGACCACAGTCAAAGTAATTAAGCAATCTACTCTTCTTTTGGACTCGAGGTAAAAAGGAAATAAATTAACATATCTTTGATTAATATTTTGCACTATATTGCTCCCACAAAGAAAATCAGAAGCTTTCTGCCCTATGTTGCAACCAGAGCATATGACTTGGCTTACTTACCTGAGAGGACTCAGCAGACAAGACACAAAAAGTGGTTCTTAAAATTCAATAGTATGTAAAAAGGTAGGTTATTAACATGCAGAGAAAATTTGCTGTTCACTACAAGCTTCAGTAAGCTCTTTATTTTTAGAGCTGGTTTTGCCAAACTTTCAGTGACTTGAAAAACATCAGCTTCCATAGTTTGTGAATTCATCTATTGAAAAGAGAACAAAATGGACACAAAGTATAGCATTTAGAAGTATAGGTAGCTTCTCAGTATTTTGGCCTTTATGTCTAAGTTTATGACAGGGAGTTTCTATGTCTGAATTCTGTGCTATTTTGACAATGGAAAACTGTGGTTAATTTTAATATACTTTCTTTATGTTCAGTCACCTCTCAATGTCAGTGTTTGTTACTCAAAAGTTTGCTAGGGG
Organism: Passer domesticus; assembly: GCF_036417665.1. Classification (NCBI taxonomy): domain Eukaryota; kingdom Metazoa; phylum Chordata; class Aves; order Passeriformes; family Passeridae; genus Passer; species Passer domesticus. The sequence goes on along the minus strand of NC_087474.1, from coordinate 107,317,733 downwards.
CATACCATAAATATGGAACCAATGATTCATCACTCACCTGAATTTTTTAATGACAAAAGGAAAGCCCCAGTACTAACACAGTTAAAATGATTAAACAAAAATTTCCCAGCCTGTCCTTTCCTTTGGTGTATGGCCACATTCCACATGTTTTGACTGGCATTTTGTATCTCTTTCATGAATGAGAGGCATAAAAGCATCCTCAGTATCCCCTTCTGGAATACACATATATGAAGTTTAACAAGTTAACATTAACATAACTCTCTCTTGGGTCTGCTTTAGGCTATTTTTATATATGTGGGCATTTTTCATTGGGTTTTTTTTGTTTGGTTTGGGTTTTTCCCTCCTTTTTCTCACAGTCCAAGCTCCCCTCTCAGAGACTTTGAGCTAAAGCCAAAGACCTACACAGTTGCCTCCCACCCCCAGCTCCCTTTAAGAGTTGTCATTTGTCACCTCCTGAGTCCTCAGCCTGGGCAGGCCTTCACCACACAGGTGATCATGGGACCTAAACTGGAAGAAGAGAGACCACTATCACTCTTTGGCAGATGTTAGCAGTTTTCTATTGGGCTACATAAGGCCATAACTACAGATTAATTAGTTCTATCAAGACTTTGTTTTGCCCCCCTGTAGAAAAAAATTCACATGTGAAATATTAAACTCTCCATACCATGAAATTCCACAAGAGATTTCTTGTTTTCTGAATCATATTTTGGCAAACTGCAAAGCAAAGCAAATTGATATTTTGACAGATGTGGTCTTTTAATTAGCTGTTTCTTCACTTATTTTATACACTTTTGCACTTAAAATTGCAATTTAGTTCACAAGCATGTAAAAATCTTCAAGTAATAAGGAAATAGCTCTCAATCAGTCTTTCTGCCTACCACTTCAAAGTGCTGTCTAGACCCATATTTCAAACTTCTGGATGGTTCATTCAATCATTTTATGCTTTAAATATCTGTATTTCCAATCTTGACAAGTTTTTGAAAAACAGGTAGAAAAAGAAACATCTCAGCTAAATAAGGCAATCAAACACTCAGTTTGAGGATTTCAGAAATCAAAAGAATAAATACGCAAGTCAGTCAGTTTCAGAAACAGTAGTTGGGAAGAAATCTTTGCTCTGCAATTGGTACCAAATGAATTTTAAAAAGCATTGTAAGCACATTACTTTTTATGTCAGTCCAAATCTGTATCTGTGATGAAGTTTCTCTGCTGCTGTTTCACAGAAAGCAGAATCCTGTGGATCCCAATTACCGGCCTTTTCTGCAGGCTAACATCACAGAAGCTGAAAATTTGGAGTCACCTACTTTATCTCTGAGTCTTGTCTTTGAACTACAGTAATAAAGGCCAATTTCTGTCATTATTTCTTAACAAGTATCTGCAGAATGTAGGAAAATTTTGAAGACATGTCAGCTTCCTGTAGAGTTAAATAGAATTATTCAGCTGCAGAGACTATATTGTGAATAGAGATATATACACCTTTTCATTGGTGGAGCGTGGTGAGGAATGACTCAAACCCAAAACCTACTAAGCTCATACTGGTTTAACAAGTACTGTGGGTTTCCTACTGTTGCTTAAATTAATGAAAAGAAATTCAGGAAAAATATGTTGAAGACAGCAAAATATTGTACCTTGGTGGATCTTCTTCATCCTAACCACATGGGTCCTTGCCAACATCTCAAAGACTAATAATCTTTCTCACAAATGTATTTAAGCCACAGTAATTTAGTACTTCTATGCATCTGTAACTTTTAATTATCTGTTTAATCAGGCTGTGAATAAACGAAAGTAGGTTAATTTGAAAAATCCTATTTGGACGAAGTGTTTTGACTGGCTTTGAAACATAGCCAGCACCCAGTGAGATTACAGTAATGAGAAAAGATGGATTTTTTTTTTCTGGAATTTGTGCTATTAATTTGGATATCCCACAACATCACTTCACATATTTCAACAGACTGACATTTATTATTTTCAATCAATGTGTCACATGGTGGCAAAAAAGCAATGACTGGTGAAAGTCTATGTGATGGAGAAATATTTATGGTTATGGATTATATCTTTCCAGTCATGTCTTTTGAAACTTTGCCCTTCCAGACAGCCTACTAGGTAAAACTGCTGCCTATCTATGTGATGTGAACAAGTGCTGTACTTGCCTTATCCACTTTATAGGCTGAAGAAATCTGTTATTACACAGCATCTTTTGACTACTTGAAGACTGTTCGTTTGCATGTTATTAAGGTGTAATAATAGACTCATGTCTGTAATGTGTATTGCTAATCTTGATGTTCATTATCTCCACTGCACGCCTCCGGGGACTGCTATTTACACTGCTATGGAAATGCTAATTAATTTCTGTATTCAAAGTGTCAGCAACTAGCTTCTCATTTCCAAAAAAAGTATTGTACTACTTATATTGTCTTAGAAGAAAACCAGGGGAAGGGAAAAATACTTTTTTGAACTGCAGGGTGGAGAGAAAATTGAAGTTTAAATCACTCTGATATCTGCACTATACCAAGCATTCACTACACCACAAAATGCAGTGAAGCTTTACTTTCAGACTGAAGACCATTGTGTTTTCTAGTCACTAGCTGCAGGAATTGAATGTGTTTCACTGAATATATCTGTGTGTGACTGTAAATTTATGGATAGAAGAAAAAAGGCTGAGAATGTATATCAGCTAAATGTCTCCTTCCGGTTTCAGACACTGTTCCTGTATTTTCTTAGCTACCACTGGATATATCAAATAATGATAAAAATGCACCTCAGGTTTGAGACAAATAATTCACTGAAATTATTGGTGTGTGTATTTGGGGAATAGAGTTTTGCTGTTTCCTGGTATATGTATGAGTATCCTTGTTGATCCATTATTAAAAAAAAAAAAGTTCTTAACCTTGAAAAGGATGAGAATTTGTCACTTCATGCATCCCTACAGTTATACTTCATAGGTATTTCAGAAGAAAGGTGAGAGTAAGAAACCTAGGTAGCATACAGATATTTAGGCTGAAAGGAGAAAAATCTCAGAAAGGAAAATTCAGCATCAATTTTCCCTGATGCTATACTATCATATTTTAGGAGAGGATGATCAGAAACCTTAAAAACCTTCATATGTATAGCAAGGTAATAATTTAACAGCACATTGCTGGGTTTTTTACTTGTACTATACATATGGAAGTATATAGTATATGGAAAATAAATAAAAAATATATTAAGAATGACAATACAGTAGCCTTCACTATTTAACAGAATATTTTTCTAATCAGCAAATATTTTAACCACCTTACATCTTTAACTGTATTTAATATATTGAAATATACAAATTCCTGTTTTGTGAATGAAACATGTAATGTAGTGAATGCTTCTGATAAAGCTTTAATCCAACCCAAAACTTACCAGCTATGTTTCAAGCTAGTATAAACCAAGACAAATATAACTGTTTTTATTTGCTTTATCAGAACTGACTTGGGTTTCTTGCTAGCCAGGACGCCGCTTTGTTTCTTCTGAGATCTAAATGCATTTACAAGATGTGATGTCAGACAAGTTAAATAGAATTATAATTTACTGTCTTTTAAAATGTTCCAGTCTCATTTATGTGTAAGTACTTATGAAGAGGGAAAAAAAAAAACAAAAACAAAAACAAAAAAACCAACCTCATAACTAATTTTTCCTTGCTCACAAAGGTGGTCAGTAATAGAATTGGCTTGATAGAATGTCTGGTAAATACCAGACATTTCTGAAGTTGCAATTCTGTATCATGAAACAGACAGGGGAGGTTATTTAGAGCATAAAACAAGAAACAAATTTAGAGAACAAACTCTGATGTTACTTCACAAGCCTGTTAAATTGTGACTGAAAAATATTAGCATAAACAGGACCATAATAATATATGAATGATTTTCAAAAGCACAGAATGGAGGTGGGTACTCAGTTGGTACGTTTTTCACTAAAGAACCCTGTGGACAGTACAACAAAATACAAAAAAAATGATGCAATTCAACATAAGAGACAGCTTTTCTTCAGATACAGTTATTCTTGAGATATCATTGTACTGAAGAGCAACATGCTTTGGTATGACCTTATCTATGCACGGGAAGAAAATGTATGTGTGATGTGAAAAATCATAAGAAGGTACAGCATGTTATACAACAGATATAGACCAGATTTGAGTTCTTTACACACAGAAGGTGCCTAATAAAGTTTAAAAGCTCACAAAGCACAAACCACCAAAGGATTCCACAAACCACCAAAATCCAACAGAGATACAAACCTATAATTATGTAGTTTAAATTTTATTAGCACATAATTTAAATGTAGCTTGGCTACTAAGTGGTTCCTCTCTGTAGTATATGGAATACTGTAACTATTTTCCTGATGTGGGATCGCGTCGGGTCGCTCTCCCCTGCCCCTGAGTTGGTATGGTCCCAGGACATCAACGTGTTGTCTATCATCCTTCACCCCTCCCAAGGTTTGCTAGGCTCCTCCCCAAGTCCCTGTCTGTCACCCAGCGGATCCTTCCCATCTTCTAGAATCTTCTAAGAGATCTGTTGGGTGATTGGTCTAGGGATTGGGGCCACTCCCAGTTGCTATCCCCATAGGCGTTTGCAGTTGTCAGTTAATGTTATGTTACACCCCCCCAGCTCCCTGATTGGTTGTTCTGTTCCCTTTATAACACGCTGTCGGGCTGTTTCCTTGGTCTTTCGGCGGCATCTCCCTTGGAATTAAATCCGAACTGTGTTTCCCCGGAAGACCGTCTCTCTCCTTTATTCCTGCAGGCTGCAGTCTCTGCCTCATATCCGGAATTCCTCGTCACTCAGGGCTTCTACGCCCTAGACGCACCCCTGCTCCCGAGTGGATACTGGGGGCGTCATAGTGCTGCCGGTGACGCTGGCCTTAGCCGGCCGGGATTTCTGTTGAGGTCAGCCCACCGCTGCAGTTTGGCGCCCAACGTGGGGCACTCCGAGAAGACCACCGGACCCACGGACGAGGATCCCGGATCCCAGGACTCAGTCCGTTTGGATTTGGACTTTCCTCTTGGCCGTCAAGCTACCTCAGGGTGAGCAGACCCCGTTTTAGGGGTGGCGCTCCCCGGGGATCGAGACCGGCAGCTCCGAGCACCCAGGAGTCGGTCTCCCCGCAGGATCCACCCGTCTTGGACCTCACCCAGACTGTCGCCAAGTGTGAGTTCTTCTGCCTTTCCCTCTCTCTTCGTCTCTCCCTCACCCCCGTCTTTTTAAATTCACGTGAATTTTCTCTTGCGGTTTCATCCGCCTCGGTCGTTTTGTCGACCCAATTTTCAAAATCCTGCAGGTCTTTTTTTCTCTACCGGCGGTGTCCGGCGGCGGGGTTTGGCGACTGTCGTTTTTCTATTCCTCCTTCCCTTTCTGCTTTTCCAAGGCGGGTGGGCTTGGGTTGTTGTTTGATTTCATCGTTATGGGTGCCAAGGTCTCAACAACCCAAAAGAGACTTGTTCGCAAAGTTCGGGGAGTTTTAGTTGTTGGGGGGTTTGAAAATGTTAATAAAAAAGAAGTTAAGATGTTGGTTGCTTGGCTCCTCTCCCAATTCCCTGCTACCGACCCCGAGCAGATTGTTAACTACACCTTTTGGTCCCATGTTGTTTTAAAAGCAAATAGTATGTGCCGCTCGGGGGATTCCAAAATGTTGAAAATTGCGTTTTTGTGTTCTACCATTCGGGACCTCTTAAAATCTCACAGACAATTGGGAGAGCAGCCAACCGCAAATGAGTTTATTCCCGGTTCAGTTGTCTGTTCCTCCCCTACCCCTCATTCCTCTGCGTCTACCCCGAAATCAGGAATCCTGAAGAGAGCAGCCCGTGTCGGCAGCACGCAGGAGCTGTTCCACCTTCCTGGCTCTCTTCAGGATGCTCCGTCCCCCCGCCCGAGGAGTCCTGGCCAGACTCTTCGGAATTCTTCCTGCCCTCCTTTTTCCCCAGTTAAATTCCTTAGAAGTTCGAAAACTGTTCGTTTCCACCCTCCTCCTTCCCCTACCCCTTCGGTAGACTCGCAGTTTCAAAATGGCGCCTGCGAGACCCAAGATGGCGGGGGCCTCGTGCCTTTTCCCGCCAAAACCTCTCCTTCTCCCCATAATCCTTTTCGGTCGCCCCGAAATCCTTTCCGTTACCCTGACTCCTCCCTTTCCTTCCCTCTTTCTGCTCCGCCCTTGCCTCCGCCCATCTCTCCGCCCTCTGCGTCATCTCACACATGCTCCGCCTCTGAGGCGGGGACGACGTCATCTGTCCCCGCCCCCGTCGCTGGCTCCTCCTCTTCCGCCCCAAACCCTGGTTCCCACGCCCCATCTTCCGGTTCCCACGGTCCGTCGGGTGCTGGGGGGGGGGCTGGAACCCGGGACCCGGGGTCGCTGCCTACTCTCTCCGCGGCCCCGGTCACATACATCCCGGGGAGGGAGGGGAGGACCCAGGCCCAGTGGACCCCATTCTCTAATCAGACGATCAAGGAACTGTGCAAGGCCCAAAAGGATTACTCCCGGGAGAGTGAGTTCTTCCGGGGGATCCTGAGGGCCACCCTCACCGATGTTGTAATCATTCCCGCAGATTTGCGGCGGATTTTTTCCTGCCTGCTGAGCCCCTCGGAGTTCCGTCTCTGGGAGGCTAATTGGAAACGAGAGATAAGCAAGGTTTTGCCCCAATTATGGCAAAATGCAGGCACCGCCGTGGACACGGAGGGGGGGATGATTACTACAGAACATCTTAGTGGCACTGGGGACTGGGCAGACGGGAACTATCAGGCTTGGTATATTCCCTCAGAGGCTCTAAAGGCAACCACGTCAGCAGCTTTAAAAGCTTTCACCTGTCTCAGGTCACCTACCACACCCCTTATCCCTTATTCTAAGATAGTACAAGGAGATAACGAGCCTTTTCTTTTGTTTACCGAGAGATTACGTAAAGCTATCGAGATACAGGTGAAAGATGAATCCACTCGGGAGGGGATCCTGACGGAAATGGCAGCCACCAACGCTAACCCTGCATGTAAGGCTGCCATCCTCAGTCTCCCCTTCGACCCGCCGGCTGATCTGACGCAGATGTTGGAAGTGTGTGATCGCAAAGTGTCAGTCCTCCCGGAGAACCCTGCCCGAGGACAACATCCAGCACCTCGAAGGGTCGCCGCGGCTGACGCTGTTCCTGCAGAGGAGAACGAGTCCATCGTAACCCCAGTCTCCCATCGGACGCCTCGTTCGACAAGGAGACCACCACCCGGCGCCGATGCCCCTTGTCATCTTTGCCAAAAGACTGGGCACTGGATGCCTGACTGTCCGTTGAGGAAAGAGTTCCTCAACTTTAAGTTCCATCAAAAACCTCAACGGACAGATCAGCATCAAAAAAACTAGATGATGAGCGCGATTCCTCCCCGCGCAATGAAACAAATAGGGCGGAAGGATTAACATCACGCGGGGGGGGAGGAGGAAGGAAACAGTTGCAAACGGTTTCCCAGGTCAATCCGCCTGTGTCGCCAACTTTAACGGACGTGACTCAAATCTATCCGATTCTAACCACCAAATCTTGTCATTCTCCCTACAGACTACAACTCATTGAACCTTTACACCTTACGGACACCAACTTCTACGAAGTCTCCGTTTCTCCGGACGCACCAGGTACATGGTGGCGGGTCAGATGTAAGTATGTTGTCGTCGGAGACACAAAACACACACCACAACATCTTAACATCCTGCCAGGTGTGTTGTCATCCCAAATACATTCATTCTCCATTGTCCTGCACTGCACACATCCACCCATCTTTCTGCCAAAGGGTCAGGTGATTGCGCAGGCGATCCCTGTCCCGGAGATTTGTCATTCCAGCACTCCAAATCAAAATAACACACCTACCGTGGCTTGGTCTCAAGTCGTCTCAGGAGACAAGCCACGCCTTACATGCCACCTGCAGAAAGATGGGAAAGTTACCACCTTACATGGACTCTTAGACACCGGGGCAGATGTGACGATCATTCCTGCAAGGGAATGGCCGTCACAATGGGAACTGCAAAACGTGGCTGGAAGAATCCAGGGTGTCGGAGGGATCCAATTGGCAAAGCAATCCAGGAGCTTTGTCCAAATTGTGGGGCCCGACGGGCAATTGGCATCTGTCCGCCCGTTTGTTTTGGATTATACGGGACCCCTGTGGGGAAGAGACCTCCTTGCCCAGTGGGGAGCCAGAATTGATCTTCCATCAGCTTCCCCGGTTTTTCGGGCAGCGGTCACTGAGGAGCGCCCTACCCAAAAACTCATTTGGAAATCAGACGTTCCTATTTGGGTAGAGCAGTGGCCGCTTTCCAAACAAAAGCTTAAGGCGCTCCAGGAGCTCGTGGACGAGCAGCTACAGAAGGGCCATCTGGTGGAGTCCACCTCACTGTGGAACTCTCCAGTCTTTGTTATCCGCAAGCCTAACAAGAACAAGTGGCGGCTCCTCCACGACCTTCGCCAAATTAATAACATCATTGAAAATATGGGGTCTCTTCAACCAGGGATGCCGTCCCCTGCGATGCTCCCTCAAAATCACCAATTGGCAGTCATCGATGTGAAGGATTGCTTCTTTCAAATTCCTCTGCATCCGGATGACGCCCCACGTTTCGCCTTCTCGGTACCCACCATCAACCGAGAAGCCCCAAGGAAGAGGTACCACTGGACGGTTTTGCCGCAGGGCATGAAAAACTCTCCAGTCATCTGCCAGTGGTACATTTCTTCCTTGCTGTCCCCGGTACGTGCAGCAGTGACAGATGTCATCATACTACACTATATGGATGATATTCTGATTTGCGCTCCGACAGATGACATACTTACCCATGCGCTTGACCTGACAATCAATGCATTGATTGCTGCAGGGTTCGAGATGCAACAAGATAAAATTCAACGGATGCCGCCCTGGAAGTACCTGGGTCTTGAAATTGGCCGTCGCACTATTGTGCCTCAAAAAATATCAATTCGGCCACATATTAGAACACTGTCTGATGTCCAACAACTGTGTGGTGCCTTGAATTGGGTGAGGCCTTGGCTGGGTATTTCCACCGAAGACCTGGCCCCCCTTTTCAATTTATTGAAAGGGGGAGAGGAGCTTAGTTCTCCAAGGTCTCTCACCCCAGAGGCACGGGCTGCATTAGAGAAAATCCAAGTGTCCATCTCCAATCGGCAAGCTCATCGTTATCTCCCTGAGTTGCCATTTAAATTTATAATCCTAGGAAAATTGCCACACCTCCACGGGGTGATTTTTCAGTGGGACAGTTCCACCAAAAAGGACCAAGGGGCTAAGGATCCGCTCTTAATCATAGAGTGGGTCTTTCTTAGTCACCATCGGTCCAAAAGAATGACCAGGCCACAGGAGCTGGTGGCAGAACTAATCCGTAAGGCACGCCTGCGGATCCGGGAGTTAGCAGGTGTGGACTTTGACTGCATTCACATCCCGATTCAATTAAGTTCTGGGAATTTCACCAAGACAATGTTGGAGCACTTATTGCAGGAGAATGAATCTTTGCAATTTGCACTTGACAGCTACTCCGGCCAGATTTCCATCCATAGACCCGCACATAAATTTTTTAATTCGGAAGTTCAGTTCCACCTTTCACTAAAATCAGTTCAGAGTCGAACTCCTCTTGAAGCTCTGACAGTTTTTACCGACGCGTCTGGAGCATCCCACAAGTCTGTAATGACTTGGAAGGATCCTCAGACTCAGCAGTGGGAGGCTGACATCAAGGTGGTCATGGGATCACCTCAGATTGCTGAGTTGGACGCAGTCGTCCGAGCTTTTGAGAAGTTCGCTGAACCTTTCAATTTGGTTACCGATTCGGCATATGTGGCAGGAGTTGTTTCAAGGGCTGAAGGTGCAATCCTGCAAGAGGTCTCTAACAACGCCTTGTTCATCTTGCTCTCGAAGCTTGTTTTATTAGTCTCCCACCGAGAGCAACCATTCTATGTAATGCATGTCAGGTCTCACACCGAGCTTCCAGGGTTTATCATGGAGGGAAACAGGAGAGCTGATGCTCTTGCTGCTCCTGCCCAGATGGCCCCTCTCCCGAGCGTGTTTGAGCAAGCAAAGCTCAGCCACCAGCTGTTTCATCAAAATGCTCCAGGCCTAGTTCGCCAGTTTAAGATCTCAAGGGAACAGGCCAGAGCAATCGTGGCCACATGTCCCCAGTGCCAAGCTTTCCAACTTCCTTCTATCGCGTCTGGCACCAACCCCCGAGGGTTATCTAGTTGTGAGGTGTGGCAAATGGATGTAACTCACATCCCGGAGTTTGGACGTCTCTCTTACGTACATGTATCTATTGATACTTTCTCTAATGCGGTCTATGCCTCTGCCCACACAGGGGAGAAGGCAAATGATGTCAAGAAACACCTTTTGTTGGCCTTCTCCGTGTTGGGCATCCCAAAATCTATTAAAACCGACAACGGCCCAGCGTACAAGTCCAGGGAGTTGCGAAGCTTCCTGCAGCAATGGGGAATAGAACATAAGACCGGCATCCCCTATTCCCCGACAGGCCAAGCCATGGTGGAGAGAGCCCATCAGAGCCTAAAGAATACTTTACACCATCAACATTCGGCGATGAAGATGGACTCCCCACAGACCCGCCTCGCACGAGCCTTGTACACATTAAATTTCCTAAACTGCTCGTTCAATAATTTGAATCCACCTATAGTGCGTCACTTTGGACAACATGAAAGCCTAAAACCAGAGGCGCGACCACCAGTATTGATAAAAGACCCAGAGACTTGGAAAACGGAAGGGCCTTTTGACCTGGTGACCTGGGGGAGGGGATATGCTTGCGTATCTACCCCCTCAGGTCCAAAATGGGTTCCATCAAAGTGGGTCAGGCCTTTCCTTCCGAAGAGACAGGTGTCCGTGAGTGTAATCCCACAGGTTGAGGAGTCCTGTTGGCGGCGCAAGCGGAAACCATTTGAGGGAGACCTTGATCTCCTGGGACCAGAATTTTAATTTCAACCGTTTGAACCTTCTCTGTATTTATTGTTTTAGGCCCTTCACTATGGCAGCTCCATCCGAAATCATGCAGCCCACGGCCTTCGTCATCATCTCTTCTCTCCTGATGGCTGCAGTACTGCCATCCGTGCAGTGGGTCGTTCCCCAGCCAAAGAGGAATGTCTGGAGAACGCTCGCCAACGCCCTCGGCCAGGACAACATCTGCCTTACCACCGCGTCAGCAGCAGACCCCTTGTCCACCTGCCTTGTGGGGATCCCAACTCCTCCAGATGAGTTACCTGTGTCCCTTCACAATTATCTTGAACCTTTCTTTGAAAATAAAATCAACCGACCCTCTGACCCCAACCCTAATGTAGTCTGGAGGAGATTTACCAATGCTTTAAATCAATCAAAAACAGACCCCGTTGAATTCAAATTGCTCGGTTCCTCTGCCTTTCATTTTTGCGTGCAGTTTTTTCCGTATTCCGACTTAGATAAGTCTTTTCCAATTATAAACATCACCTTTAATTACACGATTGAATCACTGTGCCCCTCCCTTTCCCAAATCACCACTTCAATTACCCGTGACCATAGACCCCGTTCATTACCCAATGGGTTCTTTTTAATTTGCGGAGACCGAGCTTGGCAAGGCATCCCCTCTCGCCTTCTCGGAGGTCCATGTACCATTGGCCGACTGTCGCTGTTTACGCCCAGCACAAGCCAAATTGTTAATTGGCAAAAATTAGAAGTCGCAACAAATTCCAATCGGACCAGAAGAGATTTAACTAATTTGGACAGCACATGCGACGAAGAAATTTTCCATTGGAGCAAGCCAGAGGAAGTGGCTTGGATCACTTTCCTCCCCTGGGTGGCAGTCGCTCAAGCTTTAGGCGAATTAGGCCACCTAGAGTGCTGGGTTGCAAAACAAGCCAACCTTACCTCAGTCGCGCTAAGTGACCTCCTAGCAGACGAGGAGATTACAAGGCAGGCCACTCTACAGAATAGGGCAGCAATAGACTTTCTATTGTTGCTCCACGACCATCGCTGTGAGGACTTTGAGGGGCTCTGCTGTCTGAATTTGACGTCGAAGGCCGAGGACGTTCGTCTTACGATCGACAGAATGCGAGACATGATAAATAAGATCAAAGAAGACTCTTCAGACTGGCTGGGGAACTTGTTCTCCGGATGGGGGCTGTCAGGATGGCTTGGGTCGGTGTTGAAAACTGTTATCTTAGTCGTATTTGTCATACTTTTAGTGCTTGTTGTTATATTAATATTTTGGAGAATCATCAAGAGACTTCTGATTAAGTTAGCCTCCCCAGTAGTCGTCAACCATGTGGTGGAACAAGAGCCACCGGAAGAAGAGGATCATGAAGATCTGCACGAAATGGACTACTTCGGTGGCGGCTACTGGGAAGAGGACATTTAATTATTTTATTCTTTATTTCTTTATTTTTAAAACAAAAAAGGGGGAGATGTGGGATCGCGTCGGGTCGCTCTCCCCTGCCCCTGAGTTGGTATGGTCCCAGGACATCAACGTGTTGTCTATCATCCTTCACCCCTCCCAAGGTTTGCTAGGCTCCTCCCCAAGTCCCTGTCTGTCACCCAGCGGATCCTTCCCATCTTCTAGAATCTTCTAAGAGATCTGTTGGGTGATTGGTCTAGGGATTGGGGCCACTCCCAGTTGCTATCCCCATAGGCGTTTGCAGTTGTCAGTTAATGTTATGTTACACCCCCCCAGCTCCCTGATTGGTTGTTCTGTTCCCTTTATAACACGCTGTCGGGCTGTTTCCTTGGTCTTTCGGCGGCATCTCCCTTGGAATTAAATCCGAACTGTGTTTCCCCGGAAGACCGTCTCTCTCCTTTATTCCTGCGGGCTGCAGTCTCTGCCTCATATCCGGAATTCCTCGTCACTCAGGGCTTCTACGCCCTAGACGCACCCCTGCTCCCGAGTGGATACTGGGGGCGTCATAGTGCTGCCGGTGACGCTGGCCTTAGCCGGCCGGGATTTCTGTTGAGGTCAGCCCACCGCTGCATCCTGAGAATTCCTGAATTGTGCATTTTAACTTAGACCCTTTTTCTTATGCATTAGTCCATAATAGAAGGATTTTACAATTAAATTGATGAACCCAACAGAGAAACCATTGTGAAGAGGCTTTGTGGAACAAAAGTGTGACTAAAAACAATCTGTAACGTGTTCTACTGTTTGCCTGAAGTGGTGCAATAACAGTGATTTCTGAAGAGAAAGATTTTCCACAGATAAGGTTAGAGGTAGATTGTGATTGTTAGTTGTGCTAAATTGGTTTGTTGTGCATTTGAGTGCTTTCTTTATTTTTGCATGGTGGTGGTATAATAAACCAATAGGACAAGAACATCAGGAAAATTAAATTTCAAATAGTCATGTAATCCTTCGGGGCTCATGAGCCTTCAGAAGCTAAGGTTGGCTGAAAATCATCTTAAGTTGTGGCTTTCAAGAGGATGTGTATACATGGAGTTTAGAGATACAGTTTTTGTGAGATTAACTGCCTGGATAATTTGACTTAAAGCTTCTGCTTTACATAAATTCTTTTCTCTGACAATTTGAAGTAACTTCTCTGACATTAAACTGCCATGGCATTTAAGTATTTCTTATTGAATCATGCAGCTGCATTTGCTTTAAAATTTCAGACCTTTTCTTTGAAAAGGATTGGGTGTTCTGGGCAAAACTTAAAAGATAGATCTTATAGCCTCAAGGGAACCCATGGCAGTTGTTTTCATCTTGTCTTTAAACTTTCCAGGTTAGAATGTAAGATGAAGATTTGAGTGATCACCTCACTTGAGTTGTATGAAGCCAGATCATATTCAGCAGTTGTGGTCACACATGAAGAGCTCAAGATTTGATACAAATGTTTATGATGAGAAACACATGGGAATTACTCACTTGGCAGGGCCCTGGAGGAGCTCAGGAACTGGTCTGAGGATGGCCGAGTCATAGCTTCCCAAGCCGGAGAACAAAATGAAGATGTTTGGAATTCAGAGGGGAGTTTGATGTGACACTTGAAACAAATAAAGGTTAGAAAGACAGTCCTGCCTACAAATACAATAGCTAAGAATTTAAGGCATAACCACTGCTCTGCCTGGTCTGACTTCTGCCTTGGACATTTGCAACAGAAAATGCTATTTAGGGACAACGTGTAAGCCTGGGCTTTTTTAGGCATTTGTCCAATTATTTCACTAGTCCTTTCTTGAATCTGAAGATACTGTGTGTCTCTGCAGTCTCTTGGGGCATAAAGCTCCAGAAACACTTTACTTACTCTGTAGAGAAATACTTTCATTTATTAATCATAAACTAATCTCTAAATAGCCTTTAAAGTGATTCTTAGCTCTTGTATTTTAGGATATGAAGAACAATCCTCCTTTTAGATTTATTGGGGTTTAACCCAGCCATCAACAAAGCCTCATGCAACCCCTTGCTCTCCCCTACCAGTAGGACTTGGGAGAAAACTGGAAGGGTAAAAGCTGGCAATCTCATGGACTGAGATACAGACAGTTTTATAGGGAAAGCAAAAATCAAGCATACAAGCAAAGCAAAACAAGGAATTAATTCACTGTTTCCCATGGGCTGGCAGATGTCCAGCCATCACCAGGAAAGCAGGACCGCATCACAAGTAACTGTGACTTGGGAAGACAAACACTATCACTCTAAACATGTCTCCCTTCATGCTTCTTCCTCCCACTTTATATCCTGAGAATGATGCCATATGGTCTGGAATATCCCTTCAGTCAGTTTGGGTCTCCTGTTCTGGCTGTGCCTCCCATGCAACCCTAGGTTTCTCACCTAGGGGGAAACTACAAAAACCCAAAAAGATCTTGTCTCTTTGTAAGCCCTTCTCAGCAAAACCAAAAATATCTCTGCATTATCAACTCTCTGTTCAGGACAAATCCAAAACACAAACCCATACCAGCTACTATGATGAAAATTAACTCTACCCTAGCTATAACCAGCACCAGATTATATATTATATCCTTAATTTTGTAAATCTGAGTAAGTCCTGCCTCCTCTGTCACCCCATTCTCCACTCTGCAGAGTCCTGGTTTTGTAAGTCGCTCTTCACAGGACTGCTGCTCCATTATTAGGGCTGCTCTAGTTGCCTTTTTCTGTTCCTGTCTTGCCTCCACAGCAGAATGACCTCACTCTGAAAGAGGTCATCCTTCCTGAGATGTGCTCTTGAAAGAACTCTAACTCTGTTTGCGTGCATTGCTTTTAGTTGATTGGCTTTCCTAAGTCAGATATTTATGAAATATATCCTTAGGGCTCTTATCATAGATGATGTTATTTTAATCTTTAATACCTAAGGTAAGGCAGTACCAATATCCCCATTTAGGAGATAGGACACTTAGACACAGAGAAATTGGTAGCATCTGGCATCGTTATTAATTTAATATAAGTCTCTTAAGCTTATGCCATCAACAGAGAACATGCTGCTCTAGCCAGAAAAATATGATTTTGCTCTTACTAGCAGCAGGCTATGGGTCTATTAATCTGGCCTTGCAAAGTCTCAAGGATTTTCTGTACTTATTTTGCCTCAGCTGGATCTCACTTTTTTTACCATTTTTAAATTATCAAGTAATTATTTTCTAACCTGTTTTTACTGAACCTCTCTAAATAACTTTTAGTAGACATTTGGTTTATGATAAAATAGAATTGGGGGACAAGTGGAATTATAAATATCTGTCTGGTAAACCATGACAAGGATGTAGACTTCTAAGAAAAATTAAACAATAGCCCTAAGCAGATTCAGCAGTGAGAAAGAAGACAGTACTATCGTGAATATCATGCTACTACCCAAAAAGACACTTGTTTGAATGAGAAAGACTGAACATGTTGGCTGTGCACTGGGGATAAGACAATGATGGGCAGAACACCAGAGAAAAGACAGAGGCACTAGAAACTTTTTGTATTTCAATTCTAATATAGTTTTTATTAGAATTTTCCATATTAATTGTGTAAGTTGGGCCCATAAATAAGACATTAACATGAGTAGTGAGAAATTTTAAGCTCTGTACATATGGTTCATCCATAAGAAGCATTGGTATGTAAGATTGCTTTCTCCATGTGGAGTCCAGTATCCAAGAAATATAGTTTTAATTGCCCCTAAGTGTTAAGTCCATCTGGACCCGTATGTCTGAAAGATATATTTATTTTGACAAAAAAATTCCAAATGAGTGTGATTGCAGTTAACATGTGAAATTTAAGTGGCATGTGACTCTTATGGCCATCTCTAGTTATTGTGATATAACTTTCACAAGCATTATTTGTTGTATTTTTAGACTAATTTTTCAGATACAATATTTGGAAATGGAGTGTTTCCTAAAAACCAGTTGAATAAGGTATAAATTGTGTTAATATAATTAACCTGTTAAATAGAGGGATCAAATTTGTGACTAATTAAAGTCATATGGCTTAAATTCTCACATTTTGAACAGCTCTTCCCAAGATGAAATTTTATAAAGTTATCAATTTTTCAGCTACATTGCAATACCAGCTCTGTGATGAGTTAAATTAACAAATTGACAGTTATATTAATAAATTGTCTCCTGAAACAGCAGAGCTGATGTATCTCAAGCTTTCTAATTACAGATGCTTCCTGTGCTTATCTGTTACTCTGACAAGAGCAATATAGGTCCATAGGTCAGCGGTCAAAAATCAGGAATAGAGATGAGGAAAAAAAAGTATTTAACTTTCCATTTCTCTCATTTCTGATGAGACAAACTTGATACAACAGTGTTCCTCTTCTGAATTAAGATTACCAGTAGAAGATTCATACTAAACTGTAGAAAAAATACCTTTTGAAATCTCCTACTTCATCAAATACTTTTTCATAATAGTTTTATGACTTGTTTTAAAGCTTGTTTTAAAAATTCTTTTAAGTGTCAATCACATATACTGTCTTCATGGACATCAAGTGCTGTGACCCATTTTGAGATGTTTTCTCTTAATTGTAAATAAATCCTAGAATTATGTAGATCTATTTTCTAGTAATCTAGTAGAAACAATAAAAGTTTTCAGCAGAAGTATAGGTTACCTGCATGGCCAGGGAGAAACTGAGTATTCTGTTACTAAGCAGAGCTGTATAGCTTGAATTGTGTAGGTACAAAAAAAAGAGCATCACAAAACACACTCAATAAAATTACCTTTGTAATAACAGGGAGCATGACCTGCAGTATTACTTCTATCTTGTAACCTTGTTGTCAATGGAACTCCTCACTGGTCCCTCTTTTGAGATCCTCTGCACTTAAACACAGTTTCTGGTTAGATTTTGGCAGGGTATTTTGACCTAAAGAGGTACAAAGTTTTGACCTACTTTGACAAAGTTGTAAGGAACCCTGCAGGGCAAACTCAGCATTCAGTTTACAATCAAAGATCATATAGGATTTATGACCAAAATATTTATGCATTTGTTTATTATCTATTATCTTGTAGAATTCATATCCTATAATTATTACTGCACCCTGAAGAATATCACAGATTATCTGTCTTAATCTAACAGAAATTCTGTCCTAGTTCATGCAAAGTCCATTAGGCATGTACAATATGGCAGAACCATGCTTTCACATTAGATGGAGTTATATCTGATTTACTACCCTATTGAATACGCCATTCTTTCAACATGTGGTGTGTACATAACAGATGGGTTTACCTACATTGATTTCAGAGCAGTCAAGGTTATATCTTTAACAAGCTTTTTGTTTGGTTGTTTTAACTAACAATTCACAAAATATAGTACTATATTACTGGCTAAAAAAAAAACCTGTTTATGTCTGAAACACTATTTGGATTAATATAGCACTTTTCTGTGTTAAGATTTAGAAGCTGATTTGTGTGTGTTTACTTCAGTATTGGTACATTGATCAAGTTGTTAAACTCACTGCTGTTGCAAGCTTAGAATTTTTGTTTGCATCAAGCATGATTTGTGATGGTGCATAAAACTTCCTGGTTTGGAGTGCCAAGATTTATATGTAAGTACATAGGCTAAATCTTTCACAGCCAATATTGTTTCATGTCTCCATTCCTAAATTGAATATAGGAGTATATAGAGAGGTTAATTTTACCTGAGTTAACCTTTCATGAAGCTCAAGCATTGAACAGATCTTCTCTGAATTAAATAAAGAGATATATCCTAGGATATATATATAACAACTGTTACATCAACCAACATGGAAACAGTACCCATTTCTTGAAATCACTTGAAATTTCAAGTGTCTTTGATATGACATTTTTGCCTGGATCAGGTGTGACTTCTTGAACTGATTTTCTGGCAATTTTCAATAACTGGGCAGTCTCCTTGTCCTATGTGGCAACTCCAGCCTATGCATGAGCATTTGTAACATAGTGTTTTAAACTATGCTCAAAGCATCTCCTACATAGAAAAGACTGAACTATAAGAAGGATCCTAGGTTGTCCTGGTTGCCCACCCCAGATGTTAAACAACAGTGCAGTCATTTATTTGGCCCTTGCAGAGTAGGAATCTGCAGGGGGAAATCTCTGTACCACAATGTTAAAAACAGATTAGTCTAGAGTTTCTCTTTTATAAAGTAAAAATGTCTTCAATTTCCTAGATCTTGCAACCGCAGGAAATTATAAGTGACAAATTTTCAGAATAAAAGTAACCTATTACATTCAAGCTCTGCCTTAAAGATCAGGAGGGGTCTTTTTGGTCTTTTTTTTCCCCTTAAAAGCAAATCAAGACTATGAAGTACTATTTTAATATGATTAAAATAAGACACAGTCCTGAAAGGTGAAGACATCTAACTGATACAACTTTACAGATTGATCTTGTTGCATCTGTCTGCAATAAGAGATCCACTTCCCTTGCATCTCTCATGACACTGAGTGTTAGATAGCCTGAGTATTTGCCCACTAACAGAACCTCTTTCTCTCAGTCCTGACCAAATTCAGACTATTAGGATACTAGCTTGGAAATTCAACAAACTTACATTAGACAACAAGAACATTTCTGTTCTCTTTATTTCTTGCTTGAGGAATCTGTTCCTGGACGTTCCACTACTTACTCAACTGCAGTTTGTTTCTTTCTTGTAAAACAATAATGATAATTATCATAATCATAATTGTGGGAAGTTGACTGGTGGTAAAAACATAATGGTATGGAAATTATAGGGGAAAATATGATTACTACTACCTGAATGCAAGGCAATCAGCATGTCTAATCTCCCAAGGAGAATACAATCTAAGGACAAAAAGGAGGGTGGAGCAGCCTGGAGGTACCTCAGCCAGGCTCTAATGAAACCTTTGTAAAGAAGGAAACTCAGGGGTACTTTTATAGCTGATAAAATCACCAGCAATCCTTGAACCTAATCCTGTCACAATTTTACTTATAAAGAGTTTAGTTTTTAGTTTACTCTGTAAACTGTTAATGTGACTTCTTCAAGGGTACTGGACATTGCTGGCAGCAGGTAAATCTGTGAGGACCCAGGAGGGGGTCTCTCTGTTTGGCATGTAACCCTGAACAGTCAGTCAAACCACCCTCCAATCTTGTGAAGTGTTCAGTGAAGGGTCCCCATAACAGGACACTGACAGACTGGTCAGGAGCACGGGTCTTGGCTTTCCAGGGGTGCTGACAGACTAAGGGAACACCAAGGGTTTGAGTATATCTTCTGTTTTCACATGACACTAGGAGACTGGATATGAAGTTTGGAGAATGTGAACTTTATTGAAAATGATCACTCTTTTAAAATTAAAGAGAGGTTCCTTGCATGTGGAACCACAGGTCTAGAAGGAATATAGACATGAGAATGTGGTGTGTAATTGTGTGAGTACTCCAACAACAAACAAGAGATGATATTAAAATAAATATTTGTTATATAATCAAACCAGCTGCATCACAGTGGAAACAGAAAGATGGATGCAGCATAATAGTTATATATTAAGCAGACTTGGATTTTTTTTATGCAAGCCGTAAGTGTATTTATATCACATAAATGTTCATATTAGGATTTTATAAATAACAGTGCATTATTAAACCACATGCATAGTCTCCATAGGAACTGTTTCTGCTTTGGGTGTATTGTAAATGTCAGTGTGTTCTCTCACAGTCCCAACTGATTTCTATGTACAGTGACCTTTTGTGTTTTTACAGACCCCTACATGCAGCAATCATTGCTAGTGGGAGTTATATGTTTACCTGAAGTCAACATTGCCAGAAAAAAAAGTGATTTAAAAATTACTCCTTCTAAAAATGTTAACTTGGAAATGGCTAAGACAATCAGAAAATATATCACAAAGATGTAAAAGATGTATTCATCTCTTTCTCCCATTCCTTTCACTAGAAAACCTGAAAGCTAAATGCTAACCTTGGTTAACTGATTGCAGATGTTAGCATCTCAGAATAAATGTAACAGAGGGGTAATTAATCTATTTTTCTTTATGTAATTTATCTTCCAGACTTATTTCTAGTATTTGGGATTTTTTAATAAGTGAGAAACATCTACACTGCTATAGCTATTATATATAATTTTTTTTTTTTTTTTTTAATGCTGCAAAGGACTGCATAATAGGGCATCCTAGCACATGGACAGGAAATTATACTGGATAATATAATTAAAAAGTCCTGTTAATATGTGCAACCTTTTGTATCTAGCATTTGAATACGTAGCAATTGTGTCTCTATTTGGAGGGCACATTTGAGAATGAGGTGTGACTGCAGCAATACTCCCAGAGCACCGTGGGAACAGATTTTCAGCACTGGCTACTTATTTCCCCAGCAGTCCCTGGGGTACAAAGAGAGAAGAAAGAGGGGAGGGAGGATTAGTTCTCTGCCATGTTGTTTCACCTCGTTTTGCTTACATATTTTTCAAGGAGGCTAACCTCCTAGCTATCCTAAGTGGAGATAAGATCAGAGGCTTCAAGGAGCAAAATTTCTCTTTCCCATCTGCATCAGTACCCACAAGTATGGGGCTCCTGTCACTGACCTTCGTGGAAGCATGAGTCAAATGTGGGGTCAGTTTAAGGTGATGAAAACATGATAATCAAACTGTGACTGCCCAACTGGAAGAAATTCAGAATCAGTTAATTCAATATTTTTGCTAGTAGGAAACATTTCACTACAGATTGCTGATAGTAGCTACAGTGCTGTTTGAGACTGTCATAACAGAGACCTTGGCAGGATTCCAGTCCCAAAGAACAATAAATGTAATGCCTGTGTCAGAAAATTATAAGAATATTAAACCAACATTATTATTTCCCTTCCTAAATCAGTCATTAATCATTATAGTAACAAATTAGTCATGTTTCTCTTCTGGACAGCTATGAACATGTGAATCTTCTTTTTAAAAACCTCACTCTGAGCCATTTTATAATTGCACCAAGACCCTCCAAGGCATATGTCACCATGCCTCTGAGATGAGCATTATCTCACAGCAACACACACCTTGTCATGTATTATTTATCACAGTAAAGTGTCTTGTAATTTTCATTTTAACAGTTATATCTAGCTTTAAGAAATAAGGAGGTACTTCATTTTAACTGTTTCTGGGATAAAATACTTTTCAAACCTTGTATGCAGGTATGAAACTTTGGATACTGACAACAGAGTGACATTTTCAATAACGTTCTCCAAAAGACATTATAAATGATAAAATAATAACAAGTATTTTTTTTTCACCTGGGAATGACAACAAACATCCCCCTTCTTTAGGTGATTCCCAGTAACCTTTCCACTGGCTTCACACAGTGTGCTGTCCCTCGGGTCTCATTTTCCTTGTGATATGACAGATGTAGCATATGATAGCTGTTGCCTAGATGTAGGCCAGGATTCACTTGGAGAATAGCAGATGGGGGAGGGTACCTAAGGGGCCAAATCTGCCCCATATTTGAGACCAGCCCTTTGTCCTTAAGTAATTGCAAAAGATACTTCGAGGCTCCCCTGTCTATAAATTAGGCAATGCTGGGAAATATACCTCATCATTTAAGATGCTTTTTCTACTTGTCATTTGTACTTCTAAGCTGTTGGTAAGATTCCTAGCCTGGTGCTGGCTGGGTTTTCTCTCCCAAAGAGGAGCAAGGCATTATTTGAGAGTGTGCAGGGTCTGGGGAGTGTTTGAAGATCTGTTTTCCCACCCCACTGGGAACCAGCAAAAGCATAGTGGCATACGTAAAGACTGGAACATGCCAGTGGGTATGAGTGAATGGTCTTAATCTGTACTTTCTGACTTTCTCTCATTTACTCAGTCAAAAGCAAATAGTAGGAGTCATACAAAGGGAAAAAATCGATGTTTAGGATTTACAAAATGTTGATTATATTTCAAAAAGGCACGTAAAATATTTTGACCAATGTTAATAGTAAAGTTCAATAGATCTCCTCTGATGCTTGAGAGGGCTTTTAAAGTTTCTGAGTTTAAAACAAATGAATAAATAAATAAAAAGAAACAATGCCTTCCCCCTCTCATACCCTCCCCTTGCCCTCCAATGTTTAGCTTCTTTGCCCGGTGTATAGTCTTACATATTTAACTTCATTACCTGCTATAGATTCTTATTTTGGGAAATGAAAATTGTACTGCATTAATTTTAATCTGCACATCATCAAATTAAAAAAATTCTGAGATTATAACTTTGTTTGAACTTTTACCTGTTTTCTTTGGCTACATTGTGTAAGTAATGCTACAACAAACACACAAGAGAGTTTTATTTCTGTTACTTCTGTTTGATATAAACTTATTTCCTATGGCTAATATGTGATGGTAACAAATTTTGGGATATCTCTGTTATAGAAGCTTTGCATATTCTTCATTTTAACTGATAATTCAATGTAACAGACATACTGACTAGGCATTTCCTATAGACCCTGAAAGACATGTGAAAAAAAAATTTAAGGGAAAGAAAATTACAACTGAACCAAAAAAAGCATTCACTTTGATTAGGGATTTTAGGTGAGTACAAAGGTAAATGAAAAAACTTGAGAGGGAAGTTCAGTGTTTTAATTGAGGAATAAAAGAAAATGTTCCTCAAACATTACTTCAATTGAAATCAAATAGAAGATCATTTGGGCTACAGCCTAGGGATGAACTGAATTAAGACCACAATTCTTTAGCATTAGGTGGGATATTGTTTGTTTGTTTTAATGTTTTTAGATAGCCTTAATATCACTGCCATAAAATACTCTGTATATTCAAAGATAATGGTTACATCATTTATGTAAGAAATGACTCTTGTAAGCTTAGCTCTTGTTGCTTATGAAACATTGTATAATAAATTTAAAAAAAAAAAAGGGGTGGGGATTGTACTCACTGAGGTATCAGTTTCCACATGACAAAGTAACTTAATAACTTTAGCTGCTAATTATGTCACCACTGTATGGAAAAACCTCCTGTACAGATAAATTATAGAGCATTACTTTAGTTTCCAGTGCAGAACAGCTTCTATCTTGCATGCAATTAAACAGATTTGTTCTCAGCTATGCAACCAAAGCACGAAACCATATTCCCCTTTCCAGCAACAGATGTTATTTGAAAGAGTTATGTTAAGAAAAGCATTCATGAAATGACTATTGGTCTGTGATATCTCACTACTAGACATTACACTGCTACACAAATAGGGTTTAAAGTATGCCCTCAAAGATACAGTCAAGCTCGATTTCATGGCAAGAAATATCTCAATTATCTAAATATTATAAGAGAGCTAGAAAAGAAACTGATTTTAGTAATCCATGTTTGAAATTTTCCTCATTGATTCTCTTATCATGGTGACAGAACAATCATTCTATTTTGCAGAGCAATATAGAACTTTAGGTTAATTGTTCATCCAGGAAATTTTACCTATGCATATCACAGAAAGTACTATTTCCATCTTCAGAAGTGTTAAAAAAATTGAGTAGATGCAGCACTTTGCAATACAGTTTAGTGGACACAATGATATTTGGTCAAGGTTGGATTTGATGATCTTGGAGGTCATTTGCAACCTTGATCATTCTATTCTATAATTAAAATAAAATTAAATAAATGTAATATTTACTTTTTAATTTTTTATTTTATGAATAATGTAATGATATGCTTGGTATCTGTAAAACCACCATCATATTTTACCAGCTCACAGAAAGTTTCATTATAGGATCAAACATTAGTGGCACATGCTACCATTCACACTCTTAAATGTCATATCTCTTGAAGATTTAAATTCACACAGTCCACATAATTTTGATTTTAAATGGCTCAGCTATGTGCTATTAAATATATAGATTGTATTGGGCTTTTTCTCTTCCACAATTAAACACACTTGAATTCTCTATTTCTGAAGGCTGCATGTAAGCATACAGGAGGTTAATATTTTCTCATTAAAACATGATGATGAAGGTACCAACGTGCAAGTGTTACCCTGCAGTTCACTCAGCTTGTTCTTGTCCCTAGAACCACTTTTGACAAAAATTACTCAAAGGGTCAAGATTTTTCTAAAGAACAGTTTTCCTGAAGGCATTGGGAAAACTTGTTGGTTTCATGCAGGACACATTTGTGTGTATGGATCTGTGGAGGAAACTTGCTATTTATGAAGTTTTTCATGTTTATAGTGATATTTTAGAAAGCCAGGCTTCTTTTCCTACACTGTCATGGTCTCCCTTCTGGATTAGCTTAAGCTCATTATGAAAAATGTGTGATATATAAGGAGTCAGGTGAAGGGAGAGAATGCTCATTAAGCTGCTGAACTAAAAGTCTTTAAGGAGAGACAAAACCAATTTAAGGTTTTATAGGGTTCACATAACACATTTCAGTTCATTAATGAAGAATACTTCATTATGCTATGAATCGGTACAAAAATTAGAATGTCACTTTTATTTATTTAGTCTTTCAATGTTATAGAGAATGAATTTTTCATTTAAAAAAATTAACAGTTTGGGTGAAAAAAAAAGAGAGCCAATGCCCAAACTGCCCACCAAGAGATAGAATGAAATTAGTTTCTATGATTTATCTTATGAAAGATCTAAATTACATTTTGACAAATTTTGTTTGTGAGAAAAATTTCTCCTTTTTAGAAGGAGAAATTTTTTAGAAGTTTTCTAGAATTATTTTTCCTAGCATTTTCTGGAATGTTACTTTCCACAGACAACATCTGGAGTGATACATTTAACCAACCTGACACAAAACCCCACAACCCAAAGCAATTGCCTCTTTCAATCAACTTTCTTGATTTTATAAAAAGATCCTGTGTGCAGCAAGCATTTAATTTTTTTTTTAATTTTTATGTCTGTATCCTGTATCTGATGGAAGAGAGAAAATATGATTTACTTAGACAGATATGTGAAGATTTTGAGAAATTTGAGAATGACCTCATGAAGAATGCAAATTTTCAGTCTTCATATAAAACAAGCAGTTCATATTATTATTGCTAAATGTACCTTATAAAAGTGCTAATGTTAACTATGTATTATACAAATCAGAGCACTATGTAATTAAAGAGGCTGTGTAAGGCTCATTTTAATGTTGCTTTAAGGAAAAATGTAATTAAAATATTATCAAATATGTTGAAACAAACAAACAAACAAAAGACCAAATATTGACCTCTGATTTACTGAGTTATAATTCCTATGAAAACAGGATTTCTTGATATTAATTAAAGCTTTACAACAGAAAAATAATTCAAAGATGATTAATGATAATAATGAGTGCATTGGAACTGATGTTTTCTACGTATGCTGCAGATTTTTATGGAAGTCATGATGTTGGTTATTAATGGAGAAACAATAGTGCTTTGTATAAAGGAACCAAGAAACGCCGTTTTATAATCTTAATTTACAGTCATTCAAAAGGCTGTATGCTATGTACAAGGTTAAATACTTGACTTCCCTTTCCATTTCATATGTTTAAGCCCTGAAATATGTTAAAATATAATATCAGATGAAGACTTGCAGGAAATAGTGTCTTGCTATAACGCTTTCTAGAGGGTTTTCAAACATCATTCACTCTATCTAGTAGACAGATTATTGCATTTCCCTACAGATGGAAAACAAAATTCCAATTTGAGAGAAGTATGCAGACTGAAACTACTCATTATTGACAAATGTGAAGAGCTGGGTCTCCTCCTAGGATTACTCATGACATTTGTGACCTTTTTACATTTTGATGTAATGAAAGTTTGAGTTCATAACAGCGTGACTGGAGCCACTTGACAATTGTAATGCACTTTGTGAGTGAAAGGTAGTTAAGAAATATATCTGGAGAAAAAGAATTTAGTTGGCCTTTTGTTCAGTCTGAAATCACCAAAGTTTCTGCCAAGCTTTTATCTATAAAGAGGAGGGCATTCAGTCATATACTTTTTCAAAAGTAAAGTTTTTCCTCAGGGATGGTTTTCCTGATATTGTAGTTTGAGGTCTCGATAGCAGAATCTTTTGAAGAGCCCTGTGGCATATTTTGAGGACATAACAAGGAAAAATGTTTTCCTTTTTAAGCTTGAGAGCTGTGGCAGAAAAACATTCAATTTTTTTCCAGCTCTGTTACCTTTTATTGATTTATAGATAACATAATTGTCAAGGAAAGATCTTTAATGCTATCCTTTCCACATCTCTCTTCCTCATGTTTTCAGCCAAACAATCAGAACTTAATCCTTTAAGAAAATGTGCCCTCTGGTCATAGTATTTCAGAGATCAGCTTATTAAAAATTTCTTTTGAACATAACCCTAGAGATCAACAGGTAAGGATGCTCTTCAGACCTGACACTCTTACTAATTTGATTTTGTAAAATCATGTATCTTGCCTACCAGCAGTACACAACCTTTTCGTATCACAGTTAAACCCACATGATACAGACTCAAAAATATGTTTTGAAGCAAACACTTAAAAAAAAAAATCCTTCACGGCACAGTGAAATAAAATTTGTATTTAAAATATTTGCTCTAAAATGATAAGGGCCTGAATTTGGAAAAGAAAGAGTCTTACGGCTATAGGAAATTATTTAGGTAACTATACACTTTAGACAATTCTTCATTCTAGGTAACTATACATTTTAGACAATTCTTCATTCTAAAGAAGAATTTAATAGAGCAGTGAATAAGCTGGTACATGTGACAGGATTAGTATCATGGAAATAGTATGTTCTTCCATAACAGGTAAATTACTGGGAGACTATAAGAACATACTACAGAGTTGTGTAAAAAGGGCTTGAAGGGGGTACAGAGAAATACCTCCCAATTATC
Source organism: Passer domesticus (assembly GCF_036417665.1). NCBI lineage: Eukaryota > Metazoa > Chordata > Aves > Passeriformes > Passeridae > Passer > Passer domesticus. The sequence continues at coordinate 107,290,630 of NC_087474.1, read as the reverse complement.
TTGGGAGGCTAAAGTAAGCCTGCCTTAAACAAAAATGCCTTCAGAGACAAAGAGATATTATTTTTTGTGGCAGTTTGCCTTGGTCAGTTGCCAGATGTCCATGCAGTCGCTCTCGCTCCCTCTCCTCAACAGGATTGGCAGGGGAAACTTAGATGTAAAAAAATCCTTCATGGGTCAAGATAAAACAAATTTAATAAGAGAAACATATCTTGCATGACAAGGAAGGGAAAAAGAGAAATTAATTCCCTATTCCCATTGTTCGGCAGATGTCCTGCTACTTTCTGGAATTTGGGAAGCTGTGTGTGTGGCCTGGTAGGCAACTAAGCCCCACAAAGTTCACACCACACCATGGAATGGGGAAAAGAATTGAAAATACAAAAGTGAGTAAACTTGTGGGTTGAAATAAATGCAACCTAATAGAGAAAGAAAACGTGCACTTGCAGTCAGATCAAAATAAGGGATCCATTCATTGCCTGCATTTGGCAGACAGATGTTTAGCCATTTCCAGAAAGCAGGGCTCCATCACATGTAACAGCTACTTGGGTGAACACACACCATTACTCTGAACATTCTGTGTGTAAGATGAGATTGTGAAATTGAGAGAGAAACAGGCACTGAATTTGTTTCTAAGCATTTGTTACTTTGTTGGAAAGCAGAGAAAAAACATCTGCATCACTTGCAAATGTACCTGAAACAGCGAATTCCAGTGTCACAGAAGAAATATTTTGTTTGGATCTACAGTGTGAAGCCTATCCTTCATTTTTTTGCCACTTTCATGACGTAAAAGATCAATTTCCTCAGAAACAGAGTATCACAGAATCATTGAATCAAAAAGAACATCTGGAGGTCATCTTATCCAACACTACTCTTCAAGCAGGGAAACTTAGAGCCAATTATGCAGGATGAAGTTTAAGCCACTTTTGAATACCTCGAAGACCTCCCAACCTCTTTAGCAATCTATGGCAGTGTTTGTCACACTCAGAATAAAAAATTGTTTTCAGAGAAACCTCCTGTGTATCAGTGTGTTCCCATTGACTGTGGTCCGGTCACTAGTCACCATTGGAAAGAACCTGGTTGTGCCTGCTTTGCACTCTCCCTTCAGGTATTTTATAGAAACATTAGATAGATAGATAGATAGATAGATAGATAGATAGATAGATACATACATACATACATACATACATACATACATAGATATAGATATAGATTATATAGATATAGATATAAATATTGATATAGATAGATATAGATATAGATATTGATATATTGATATATTGATATATGCACCCTCCATAGCCTTCTCTTCTCCAGACTGAACAGTCCCAGCTCTCTCAGCTCTTTGTCTTACCAGAGATGGTCCTGTCTCTTCATCATCTTCCTGGCCCTTCACAGGAGTCTCTGCAGTAGATCTGTGTCTCTCTTGTACTAAAGAGCCCAGAACAGGACCCAGCACTGTGGGTATGGCCTCACCAGAGTTGCGTAGAAGGGATGGATCACATCATGCTGCCAATATTTTGTCCAAAACAGTCCAGGATGGGCACAGTGCTGGTTCGTGTTCAGTTGGGTGATCAAAAAGACACCCAGGTCCTTTTCTGCAACACTGCTTTTGAGATGGGGGTTATACAGCATATGCTGGTGTGTGGAATTTTTCCTTTCTAGATGCAGCACTTAGCACTTCCCCTTGTTAAACTTCACAAGGTTCCTGTCAGCCCATTTGTCCAGCTTGTGGACGTCCCTCTGGATGGAAGCATTACACTGTGTTGTGCCAACCACTCCAAATTTTGTGTCACCAGTAGATTTGCTGAGGGTGCATACTCTGTCCCACCATCCAGACCACTACTGAAGACCTCAAACAGGGTTGGTCACTGTATTGACCTCTGGGGTATATCACTAGCTGTTGGCCTCCAGCTAGACTTGTGCCACGGAACAAGAACCTCTGGGACCAACCACTCAGACAATTTTCAACCCCCTTTCCTATCTGCTCATCCACTTTATCAGCTTGTCTGTCAAGATCTTATGCGGGGGGAAATGTCAAAGGCCTTATGAAAGGCAAGGCAGATAGTGTCCAGTGCTCTCTCCTCACTTATCAAGCCAGTCATTTTATCATGGAATAGTATCAGCAGGCTGGTCAAGCATAACTTCCCTTTGGTGGGTTCATGCTTAGCTCTTGTGACTGCTTTCTGGTATTCCTTTTAATTGATTTTTTTTCTGGGATTAATTGTTCCATCATCATCCCAGGCATAGAGGTAAATCTGGTGGGCTTCTTCTCACCCTTCTTGAAGACAGAGTGACATTTTCTTTCTTCCCATCTTCAGGCACTTCTCCTAGTAACCATGATCATTCAAAAATGGTCAAAAATTTCCTCATAATTCCATTTTCCAGCTCTTTCAGGACTCATGGGTGCATCCTGCCAAAGTTCACAGACTTAGAAACATTCAATTTGCTTAAGTATTCCCTCATCTGATTTTCTTCTACCAAGGGTGCTCCAGGGTCTTATGCTAGGGGAATCTACTGAACAGATCATTGAAGAGACCAAAATCTGACTCTCTCAAGCCCAGTGCTATGATTTTGCTTTTTGCTCTTCTTCTCCCTCGCAGGATCCCGAACTCCATGATCTCATGGACACTGTAGTCAAGTCTACCTTCACCCTTCACGTTTCCAGCGAGCCCTTCCTTGTTTGTGAGCATGAGAACTTTCAGAGCACTTCTCTTTTTTTGTCCCATCTATCACTTGGATCAGGAAGTTGTCTCTGCTGTGTTCCAAAAACCCCCTGGATGGCTTAAATCATTCTGTGCTGTTCCTCCATTAGATGTAAATTCCCCACAGGCACAAGGAACTGAAAACACGAAGCTGCTTTTAGCTGTCTCTAGAAGACCTCAACCACTTGTTCTTCCTGAGCATCCTCTCTGTAATCCTTACCCACAAGCTCTCGGTTTATCACCCACCCCAAGGCAGAGCACTATGCATTCCAGCTTAGAATGGAAATTTTACCTTCTTGGTTTTTTTTGGTTTTTTTTGTTTGTTTGTTTGTTTGTTTGTTTGTTTTTGTTTGGTTTGGTTTGGGTTTTTTTAGTTTTGTTTTGTTTATTTTTTTGTTGGTGGTTTTTTTTTGCCTGTTTTGGGGTTTTTGCCAAATACGTTTTATTTGATTGATTAACATAATATAAAGATATTCTTACAGTAGAAAGGACCTTGAGGCTATGCACAATACAAATTATGAACACTAAAAATGAAAGCCAAGGATACTAATTTTAGATGTGCTTGCCATTTGCTTTAAAAAGAGCTGTGGGTAGTTGGAAGTTTAGATTTCCAAGATCTATTTTCATACTGTAATCTCAAAGGCCTTTTTTTTCCTGTGCAACTAATCTCCATGTTATTTTTTTCCTGACAAATGGTAAATACCATACTATATATTTCTCCTTTGTAAGAAAAATGGTACATATTTTTCATGTAGACATAATTCTACACATTTGCGACAGTAGCAAACTCACAATGCATTTTAATAGAGAAAATAAAGGATTTTGAAAAATTGAGCACAATTTCACAGCACAAGAACCACAGTTTCGCTTCCATATGAAATAAGAAGAGTTTTGCCAGTTTAAAAAATTTCGTCACCCTTTATTTCAAAAAAGAAAAGTAATTATATTATTTACTTTCAATGAAATTAATAAATCAATAGTTGCAATGCCGAGAAAGGCCTGAATTATTTCTTCAGTCTCAAAGGTTTCTAATTTAAATACTGGTCAAACCATCTATGTAGTTATTTTGAGTATTTTTACTGCATTTATGAAATGTACATACTCATCTCAAAATTATGACACAGAAGTGTCACAGGTCAAGTAACTGTGCAATTATTCAACTTTTTTTTCCTACTTATTTGCTGTCTATAAATGCCTTTATTATGTCGGAAAATGTGTATTGATAGAATGAAAACAATGCCTCAACACCAGTACAAACCCTCAGAAAAGGATATTAAAACAAGCTCAATAGTCCTTAACTCAATCAGGTTAAAATTATATTGCTAAATTTATATATGAAGGGATTTGTTTCGGGAATTAATGCAGCAACATAATTTTGTATGATAACAATGTAATTAATTTTAATATTGACCATAGATTTTCCAAATGCAGAAATTGAAAGATTCATAGATAACAATAGAATAACACATATCATTTTATCAACATTTTATCCATATTTTGCAAGTAGCTGAAAATCATTGGTAGACCAACATGATTGTAAGTGATTTTATATGCTCAACTGGTGATTTTTGTGATAGCACAAGCATCACATATAATTTGATTTCTATGATTATCTTTAGAATTATAGTTATAGGTACAATAAACAGGGGTTTTGCACATTTCTGACCCATGGAATCATCATTAAATCATTAATTTTTAAAGTTTTTCAGCAAATTCAGTGACAAAGAGGATTTTGTGTTTGTAGCCCTGTGGTCAACTTCATAGCTCCTCTTCTTATTTTTTTTTTTTCAAAGGCACTACTGCTGATTTTAGAATAGATAAAATCTTACTGGAGAAGTATAGGAAATAGAAGCCGAAGTCCAGAATCATCTTCTGGGACTGTGTAAAAGAGAAATCCTCTGCCACATGTAGGCTATTCAGGAAAAAAAAAAAAAAACAACAAAACTTTGTCTTATTTTGTCCATGTTGACACAGCCCAGAAGTGATTTACCTAAGAAAGAATATTTCCTTATATATTTTTTGCAAGTGTTTACGATGACATTCATAAGCAGTGATCAATCATTTTAGCAAGTCTGTAATACAGGCTCTAAATTGAAAGTAGGAGTAAGACACTAGGAAAATATCTGTTGAAATGACCCTTGCAGAGGGCAAGCACTATTTTTGCCAGGTGTGTTTGGTAAATCCCTTGCCAGAGCATTTAATTTCTCTTCATCACTAGAGTCTTCAAACTCCTTTGTCACTTTCATTTTCACACTTTTTAATTGCTTTTGTTCTGAAATTTGTCCTTTCCACCTTCTCCAGTCCCTTCGTGTGTGCTTTTGGTCTGTGTCAAACTTGGCTTAAAACCTGAGACTTATAAAATTGAAAATTATAAAAGGCAAGCTTTGCCAACAACCTCTGGGAGAGATTCTGTTTAAATAGTCTGTAGAGACTTTTTTAGATGTCATAAGCTTGAAAAGGAAATGCACTACTCCTAAAATTATGGCTAGTAGGTAGAACTAATGAATTTTTCTTAATATATAAAGGCAGTTCAGAGTGAAAGCAAAGAGCCAGGCTATTGAGCTAAATGATCTGTATGAACAGGCACTACACTAAATATTATCAAACAGATACTAGAAATTATAGAAGCCAGCAATAGTTTAAAAGGTTGAAAATGCCAATGTTACCAATCTTTTTATCACCATGTCCTTAATTTAAGAAATTATTCTTTTAATTTTTTACAATAATTTTCTCCTTCACTTGTTTATACTGTTTCAAACTTTCTCTATTATTTCCACTATAGTACAGACATACAAGAAGGCACAGCTACTAATGTCTAATTGTGTTTGACATGTAACCCACATCTTAACAATAATTCTTTATTGCTTTCCTTACCCCTCATCACCTTACTAATTCCATACTTCAGGATCTTTGAGAGACCAAGTTTCTGTATATCCAAAAGTCCCATTGCTGCAATTGATAGGAACTGGAGTTTTTACCAAATACCTTTTATCTCAAACTTCTGCATGGTACCTCAAATAACACTCCCATAAATACAATCAGTGCATGTGGATGAGTAGAGTTAAAGGAACTGACTTTTTTGCCCCAATGTTTTCCATCCAATTTCTCTTGAAAGGTTACTCAGTCTGATAGAGGTAGGAATTATCAGACACAATGCACTAATGTACTACACAGAATTCCTGTAATGTATGAATCAAAAAATAAGGCATGGAAGAAAATTAGATTTATAGTTTACAGCTTGGGATCACCAAGCATATAGGTTCAAATCTTCACAATAAAATTTTTATATGGGGCATACTGATATTACAGTATAAATAAAATAGCTAAAGCAGAATCAACTGCTCTAGGACTGCCTTCCTAAGCATCCTATGAGGATGTTTTCTGTGTAGCAAAATGGAAAATTAGCTGGCAGTTTTGCTTTTGTGTACCAACTATTTACACAAAGGCAGTTTGGTTTGCTTTTTAGAAAAAACATTCCCTGCAGAGTATCAGTGAAAAACATATGTTCAATAAAAGATGTCTTTACAAGGAATCTGTACTTTTTCACTTAGGAGTTTTTACTAAGGAAATTAAAAAAATAGCTCTTTGAAGTTACTCCATGAGCAAATATAAACACGTAAGGTCTTCTTTTGAGGAAAGCCCGCAATAATCATTATCATCCTTCTAAATAAACATGTTTATTTAAATTTACTGTAACCAGTCAAGAAGAATATCAAAGTGTAATATTATGTTCATTAGCCAGATTTACCAAGCTGGCAGTGGTGACTTTAAGGACAGCCTTGAATCAGCACTGTTTCATAATCAACTCTACATAAATTGGTGTGTTTAAGCCTCACAGACATTCCTCTGAGATGCATTTCACTTGCTGGATTCGCGAGTCATGTGGGCAATCAGAGGCTGGCATTTCTCTTTCTGCCGATGTGAATGGATGCATAGATCTAGTTGTCATTACATTAGGGAGTTAATGAAACAGGTGACAATAAATCTAATTCAGTACCAACATGGGATATGAATCAAGGTTAATTTGAAATTTTGATCCTGGAAAAACATTTTCTATCACCAAACCCTCTAGTATAAGAGTCAGTATCTCCACTTCTGATGATATTTTAATGACAACTAATCCAATTGAACTTTCTACAACCTAGTGATTTTTGTATTTGTGATTTATTTCACAGGAAATTCCCATTAAATATAATGGGAATTATATAACTAACCTTAAAAATATTTCCCCTCTTTCTATGACTTTTAATTTAGAAGTTTCTCAGTCAATTTATATTGCAATGACTTATTGTTCAGCTGATGAAATTCTGTAATTTAATAAATTTACATAATTCAATCTTGGGTTATGCTAAAATGATACCTGTCATTATTGTTTAATTTTTTTTCAGTATATAAAATGCATAACAAAGGCTTTACATAGCATATTACTACATAGTAGGACATTAATCAAATGAGAAAATGCATAAGATAAAGGACAAAAAAAAAAGAAACTCTGAATTAGCAAAAAATATTTTCACAAAAGATTTTTTAAAATTTTGTTTATTTATATCTTGCAGTATCACTGAGGATCATTAAAGGTGATAAAGACAGAAAAGCATTTTTTTTCCTGACATTTATATATAGGTAGCCAGAGATTGGTATTTTGCAAAGAACTTTTGCTGTCATGTGTCTTTTGGGTCAGTGACTGAAAGTAAAATATATACATCATACATGCTTTGAGTACCCTTCTGTAACTTTTCTGCTCTTTCAGAAAATACACAGGCAGGTACAGAAGGCTGAAACCCCCAAATCCAGTTGACAGGCTTTATTTTCATCAGGAGCAGAGCTTGCCTTTATTTTCAGCTCTAATCTGGACAAGGCACTATTTTTATCATTCACTTCCTTGGGAAATATTAAGTTAATGATATTCTGGCCTGTTTTATTTCTCACAAAGCTGGTAATTGAGAACAACTGATTTTGCAGCTTGTGCATTTCTAGAAGGAGTGGAGGAAAAGGAGGCTTTTTGGGACGCATTTTCAGTATCAATACTTGCATTTACATATCTGATTGAAAGTGCAGAACCTTCTTTTATGATACTGTTGTAGCTGACAGTAATCTACAATTCTCCTCTTTTACAATAATTGTCTCTTTTTTTTTTAAGCTGACACAATATAACTAGTCTAGTTACAACACATCCTGCTATGATTTTTGAATTTGAAAAATAATTGAACACTAAAAGCAGCAGTGTGCAAATGTATCATTAAGCAATGTACTGAAACATTTTCTAGGACCTTCTGGCATTAACATGACTGTGAGTTACCTACATGATCTTTTTCCAATCTCTGTTCACTCTTTAGCATCTCTAAAGCAGTTGGACTTTTAGTTGCACAATATCAAAATATCATTGAGATAACAATCATCGTCCTATGAATAAATATGAACTTATGACGAAATTGTGTGTTTAAAATAATTCAGGAAAACAGGAACTGCTTTTAACTTTAAAGACAAAGGTAGGGTTTTCATAGGTTTTCTAATGAGTGTTTTGCCCTAGCTGGGTATACCATTTTTCTGAATGAAGTAGTGAAATTCTTTTGCACTTTCCCCACCAACAGTACCATCTCTGAAGGGACATAACAACAGTGTTTCTGTTTTCTGAAAGAAAAAAAAAAGGGGGGACAAAAAGCAGTCTCTCAGCACAAGTTTTTTAAAGAAGTAGTCTGCTTTGCATCACATTTCCAGATTTTTGTTTTGCAGGTAATAAAGTCTCAAAAAGCACTCTTAAAAGAAAATTCATGCTAAAAAACCTATTACTCCTACAAGCCAGAGACTGTTAGGGAAAGATACTTCCCAAGAATAAAAATTGTGGGTTTAAAGCTGGATTCAATTTTTAGTTGCAAAAAAATCTCCAGGATTCTACTCCAATAGGAGTAAGTTTAAATTTTCCTAACTGGCATGCATGCTTCTGCATTCACAAAACTATTTACTGCCCTTTGATGATGTTGGTTGGTGGGGATGAGGGGAAAGGGAGAGACCATATGTTCTTCAAAACATGTACTCCATAAAATTCATTTTAGACTCACATAATCATAGAGTGCTTTGGGTTGGAAGGGATCTTAATGATCATCTAGTTCCAACCTCCCAGCCATAGGCAGGGACACCTTTCACTACATCAGGTTGCTCAATGTCCTACGAAATCTGTCCCTGTGGTCTCCAGTCCGCTAATAATTTTTGGGGCCTCTCTCTGGGTCCCCTCCAACAAGTCCACATCTTTCTTGTGTTGAGGAGCCCAGACCTGGATGCAGTTCTCTAGCTGGAGTCTTAACCAGAGCAGAGTGAGGGCAAAGTCACCTCCCCTGACCTGCTGCCCAAGCTGCTTTGGATCAGGCCCAGGATGCAGCTGGCTTTCTGGGCTCCAAGCACAAATGGCTGGCTCATATCCTGCTTTCCATCCATGAGAAATCAAAGTCTCAAATCCTTCTTTTCAGGACACAATCCTTCTATTTTGCCAACTACACTGCTCAGCTTGGTGCCATCTGCAAACTTGCTGAGGGTGCATTTGATTCCATTGTCTGTTTCACTGATGAAGATATTGAAGAGCCTGAGTCCCAAGATAGAGCCTTGAGTAACATTACTCATCACCAGCCTTCACCTGGACATGAAAGCATTGACCAAAACCCTCTGGCTATGTCCATTGAGACAATTCCTCATCCACTGATTAGTCCACCCTTTAAATTCATGCGTCTCCAATTTGCAGATAAGGATGTCATGTAGGATCATCTCAAAGGGCTTACAAAATCTAGGTAAATGACACCAAGTGATCTTTCCTTGTTGACTATTGCTGTCACTTTATCATAGAAAGCTACCAATTGGTCAGAAATTTTTTTTTTTGTGAAGTCATGTTGGCTGTCTTGAGTCACCTTCTTTTCTTGGACAGGACTTAGCATTGTTTCCATGAGGATCTGCTCCATTATCTTCCCAAGCACAGAGCTGAGATTTACCAGTCTGCAGTTCCCTGGGTCTTTCTTTTCTCTCATTTTTAATAATGAGACTGAATTTTCCTTTTTTCAGTGAGAAGGACTTTATATGATGGCCATGATCTTTGAAATTTTTTGGATACTGGCTTGGCACAGGACCCTGAGATGCATCAGATTCTGTAGACCTGTGGCTAGTCTAGGACTAAGACTCACAAATGAAATAAGTTCAGATGTGCGGTCTAAAAATCAAAAAATTATACCAGGTCAAGAAACAGTGGAGAAGCCTAGTCCAAAGGCCATATTTCGGGGCAGGAAGGTAAGGTTCATCATAAGATTAAAGATTTATCACATATGTGGGAATGGTAGTTGAACTGAATCCAGATAGGAGGATTAAACATATTTTGCATGCAAAACCTGTATAATCAGCCTGTTACTGCAAAGATAATAACTTGGAATGAGAGACAAAAATGTCTCGGCTTTATCATAGACAGAATATTTGGAAAACTAATTTCCTAGAATCATAAAGAATTCTCATGCACTTTTGAGAGTGGACACTGAGAGACAGGAACTTGAAAGTTACTTAATTCTGGCCATAAATTAAAAATTCTCTTGTTTAAACCTATCATTGTATGTAAGTAATCATTAGTGGATTATCTGGAATGTATTTGCTTTGCTTCTAGCAGTGACAGGTTTATTAGAGGACAGTTACTGAGCTCAAACCAGTTATACTGGTTCATTCACAGTGAATACCAGAAATGCATTTCTTTCTGTTGTATCAATGTCTTCTAAAGGCGCTGATAAGGACATTATTTTACTGAGTACAGAAATCACAAAGGATGCAAGCTAATAAAAATTACATAAAGTTAAAAGAATAGCCAGTCACAGATGCTATTTTACTCAAAGACAGGAACATGAAAAGCCCTTCATCACTTCAGAATTGCATGATTTAAAAAGAATGTATGAATATATAAATATCATCCTTAGTCTTCTTTTGCTAATCATGTTTCCCTTAAATTCCAAAGGTATATTAAATTAGTTCTGTCTACATAGAATGAGCCTTGCTCTCATTTACTCTAGTGTATTCTTACTTCTCACACAATGAAAATGAGTACCTTTGAGAAGATGCAGATTACCCCATGCTTTCCCTCATGATTCATGGATTAGGTTACAGGCTTGCCTTTCACTTGATTTGCATCTTGCATACTCATTTACAACAGTGTGGAATGAGAGTCAAGTAAATTTGTCTGTTAACAATGTACACTCAAATCAGAGAAACAGAATTTCAACAGAATACAAAGAGTCTGAGAAATGTAATGAACATTTAATTTACCTGGCAATAATCAGAAACCGAAACATAATATTAGCTGACGATAGATATTAAATCAATAGAGAAAGTTAATTCCTAAACCAAGAAAAATACAATTACTTATAGTTTACTTTCTATGTATTTATATGATTTCTGTAAGACTTTATCAGACACTGCTCCCTGACAAACTTGACAGTAATTTTCTCACTGGCTCTGAATATTCATCACGGAAAGAACCAGTTTCCAAACTGAAAGACTATCTCACAGGTTCTTGTATGCCCTTTTCAAATTTATTCACACTGGCCAGTAGTTTGTTCCATGGCTTGTAAAAAATGTTCTTTGTGAGAGCTGCTTAAAAGAGGTCAACAAAGTCTAGATCTCTGATTCTCCTGTGTTCTAATGGAAACTGCTTAATTACATCATTATGCAAGCAGTGCAATGAAGAGAAGGGAAATTATATCATGCAGTGTGTCTTTTAGGGGCACGTGTTTGACTTTTACTGTTTTAAGTTTGCTGGCAATTTGTCAGAGTGGCTTATAAATTAACAAGACAAAAGACATAGTTAAAGATAGATACTGTCCCATTTTGTAAGATGCATAGTCGTGGCTCAGTCTCTAGAAATTTACTTCTTTCCTCTGAATACTTGGGGCTGCCTTTGGGTAACATATATCTTTATGAAACTGGGTGGGTGTGAAAGGACTGCAGAGGACTCTAATAGCCATTACACAGCATAATTTCTAGAATATCTTTGTAATGTGTTCAAATCTGATAGTTTGCATTTGGTTCTTGTAGAGGAATTCTCCCTCCACACACATATTCTCCCCATTTAAGTTGTCTTCAAATCAATATGTCTCTTTGAAGCCAGTTTGCTTCAGGCATTATTTATCTCAGAGCAGGAGATGGAGTTGGATCAACAGAGCTTTCTCATTGGTGTCCATCTTTTCAGAAAATCACACTGGATTGCTGTTCAAAAATGAGAAAAGAAAGGATGGATACATTATTCCCTTAGAAGTTCACCTTGTTTTCTCAATGCTAATGATGTAAATTATTGGAACACATGTTGCAAAAGTAAATTTTCAGTTTTGAAATTTACAAGGCATTTAGCTGTGTACAAAGCCAGAAAGAGTATTCTCAATTACTTCTGTTTGTATGAGGGTGCCTGTAATTTATTATTCAATTAATTATTAGTTTACTTGGAAAATTCTAATTCTATTCTTTATTGAAAAAATTCTAAAGATTTAATTGGGATGACTATACAGAAGTAGTAAAGCAAAACTCTGAGTCTTTTTTTTTCCTTTCTTCTTGAAACAAACTTAAGGCCCATATTTAATTTCCTGATTTGAGTGTCATAGAACTGACAAGCAAACAAGCATGAATATAGACAGAGGTACCAGAGATAAATTTGAAGATTATCCAGTTGATAATAATGGATTAATTCTCAAAATTGGAACAGTACAACAAGAACTTTATATCCTTAAGTTACTCATAGCAAGAGCATTTCTTCTTCATCAGGAACAATATAAAGAATTAACTATCTCTGTGCATGAATGAGAAGAACTCCAGAGTTATCTCAGAAACCTCAATACAAGTTTTACTCCTGTGATGAGGGGGAGAAATGTTACCAATCTTTGTTAATTTTCTTTTTGACTTGAATAAACCTTAGAGAACACTTTTTATTTACAATGGAAGTGTTGTATCCATGCTTTAGAGAGTCTGATCTTCTACACTGTTTATGTTTCTTATTGTGACAGCACAAACAATAATATTTTACAAATGTTTACCTATTGTTACAACTAAATATATATTCATGTATTTAGGTTAGGAGGTTAGAGTGGGTTCTGATGGGAGTGTTTAGAAGACTGATAAATTAGGCTGTCTTCAAACGTTAAGAACAAACCTTTAATAGATCCATTCATTCGTTACTAACACACTGCTTGCTAATGGTTTTCTCCTACAGATTAATAGTCATTACCACTATGAACTCAAATAAGTTAACAGCTATGTCTGCAGTTAGTGGTGAGCACACTGTGTCCTGGTGGTAATGTCATGTAGTTCACAATGAGTGCCATGCTCCTTGTGGATGCTGAGCTACCAAGGTCATGGTGACCAGCCCGGACAGCTCTTTGGTGAGACAAATCAGAGAGGAGACTCCTGTCTTCTCTGGCCTTCTTCTTCACTGTTGGTGTTTTAGCCTTCTAGCTACCCCTTTTCTCAGCAAACAGGGCTTATATTGCTTTGGATCTTCCCCTTCATCCTTCTGGGGTATTTGGCAGAAGGTCCTGCCTATTGGCAGTCTCTTCTGCTTGCAGATTATTCATGTACTCTCCCTCGAGCTTCACCAATGCTTCTTAGCCCCACTGCTGATCACAACAATCCCATGTTTAGATAAAATCCATATGCATGGTGTCTGGCTGTGCTATTACAGCACTACAAAACACATGCTGCTGGTAACACTATTTTAGTATGCTTATAGTTGTCAGTTGTCATTGTATCCTGATTAAAACACATAGGTTTTATAGGTGGTACACTCAGGTCTCTACTTCAAGTACTACCAAGGAATTTCAGATTACTAGGTGTTTTATGTCCTTGAAGAACCCTTAACTTACATTGTGCATTACATTGCTATTACCTATGAAATCGCAAAGATTTCATGAAATATGTCAGTGTGAAAATGTGTAGCTCTGTTTGTAAACATTCAGCTCACCAATAATTGCTAATTATAGAACACAGTGGAAATCGGAGTTAATTTATTGCCCGGAGTACTTCCTAGAGAGGTACATGATATATTCAACTATCCAAACAGCATGTTCATTGGCATTTTGATGAAATTATGCAGCAATTACTCTATAAGCACAGAAAGGATAAGCAGATTTAAAATATAATCTTGAATAGTTAATATGATTCAAAACTGGCCTACAGACATTTAAAACAAAAAAGGAAAGGATGGTGTTGTACATTTGCTGCAAGTGTTAAAAAGGATTGAGATGTGATTTATTTTTACACTGACATAATTAGATGTGAAATGTAGAGATTAAATAAAACAACCCAAGTATATTAGCATCTGCTTTTACTATTAATTTTTCACTTCTACACTTATTTTATCATTTAAGCTTCATCTTAATTCTGATTTTCAGAAATATTATGTCTGTGATAAAAGATCTTTAAACATGTGGTATTCTTTAATTAACTTACAACCACAGTAAAAAAGAGAAAAGAAATATGCATATTTTACAAGAGATGACACTGATACCAGTTGTGGGTTTTTAGTCTGAAGAAGGTTTTTTGTAAAGACGTGAAAAATGTAGTTGGTTTTCTACAATACTTGGCATTTGGAACTGACTTTCATATTTGTGTGTATTTTAATTAATTGCTAGTAAATATGTTTCACTGTTAATTTCTCACATTTATCTTCATCTTCTATCAATATTCCTTCTTCAGTTTATCTTTCTTCAGTATTTCCTAGAAGAAGACGTAAAAATATACACACCTTTAAAAAAAGAAAATTAGATGCATTATTACACCTCTTTACTTTATTCAGCTAATGAAGAAGACTGCCACTGTCATGACAAAGTATGTCCTACCAGATTTTCTGATAAAATTTCAATATTAAAAAAATGAATATTTCAGATAAAACATGCATATGTAGAGTTCTTAATCTAGATGAGAGAAACAGGAAGTACTATATATTTCATATGATGATACAAAGAAGATTAAAATAATATGGTTTTGTCTTTTTTTCTCAATTTATTTGTTTATTTCACAATAGCTAGAATTAAATGAAAAATTATTTCTTTGTTTTTTTATATTATTTCTATAGACCTTCCTGGAGAAGCTCTAAAGTACCACTTCACTAATGTTTACCATATTTGAAGAATCATACTGTTTTAAAATATTTCAATTAAAAAGCCAAAAGTAATCATTGATGTTTCCTCAAATGGCATGCAATTCAGACTAACAGTGATTCATTAATAATTTGAGATGCTTCTGTGGTCTAAAATTAACTCAATCCCCTGTATATATATATTTAAATCCCTGATGAAGCATGAAGAGTTTAAAGGTACAGAAAATATGGGAACTGAAAGTATCTCTCTACACAGTAAAGAATCTGTTCTGTGGGAAAGGAAGAGATTCAGGTTCAAAGACCTTCACATCAGCAACTTTCATGAAACATTAAATTCAGTTCAAATGTATATTTCAGAGAATAAGAAAAAATACATTCACAGAACAAGCTGTAATGAAATTTTGTTAAATGTAATCAAGGATGATTTTCATAGAAATGCAAAAGAAATGGTACGTGGGTTCAAAAGTTGTTAGAATTTATATTAGGTAGCTACTTCTAACTAAAATATTTCTTACGTGCTAAAAGTAAGCCAGGGAAGCTGTTTACAAGAAAGTTGAGACTTGTGGTAGGTACCTTGAATATTATCCTGAAACGGTACTTCTAATAAGGAGCATCACAGCACTAAGATGCACAAATTGCCACCTGCTGTGACATCGTTACAGCAAGTACAGGGGCGGTAATTATGGGAATTATGGAAAATAAATGTGGAAGTCCTGCTGTTTCCAAACACCTGCTGATAGGTAGAATGGCTGCTCCTATTTTCCTTTAAACATGATTTTTGCTTTTGTCTGAATCTTTAGAAGTAAGCAAACATTTTTGTGTATTGCTGAAGTCCTGCTGAAGTGGCAGACCAGATCAGGAAATGTGGCCATGAGCACTCTGATCCTTACCATGAGTTTCATTAACCACAGCTTTGAAGACAAACACACAACAAAGTGTTATCCAGGCAGTGTTACTTCCCAGACTCAGAGAAGATGAGTACCAGTGAAACTTACCAAGATGTGAATTAATGAAGTTTCATACAAATAGCTAAATTTGACCTGATAAAGTAAGATTTCTAGTTTGTGATGTTATTTAAGTGATACCTATGGTAATCTTTAAGAGCAGAGATCCAAAACAAGATAGCTGGAAAGTAGAAACCTCCACTGCTCAGTTTTGGAGTTTTTTTCCAGTTGTATATACTTAAGATGAAATTATGGATTCAGTTTCTTATTAGATTCACACAACTCTGGTGAAAGGTGCTCAGTGTTTCACCAAGTTTGACATTTTTCGTGTTACATTAAAGTGGGAATTTATAGACATGGGAATCTGGTAAGTAGTATAGTTCAAACAAGTGGCAGGGCTTTTTGAGAAGGGACAAAAATACATTGGGTTGCTGCATTCTTTTAAGAATCTAAATATACCACATCTAGTAATTTCTGGTATTTCTAAATGCAAGTGACATTGTGCATGAAACAATACACTTTAATTACTTAAGGGTAGCAAGAAAATTAAGAAGTTGTGGGAAAACTGGTTTAATGACAAAGTAAAAATTAAGTATGTTATAATCAAAAATATTGGGTTTACGTGACAAGATTTAGTAATGGAGGGATTACAGGGTTTTTTCTGTGAGAAGCTCACAGAAGCTTCCCTCATATCTGACAGAACCCATTCCAGTGAGCTCCAAGATGGACTAGTAAGTCCACTGACCAAGGCAGTGGTAATGCCTCTGGGATAACATATATAAGAACTCGGGAAAAACAGACAACTGCACAATTCTAGCCAGAGAGAACCAGTGAAGGCAACAACCCAGCAGACACCAAGGTCACTGGAGAAGGAGGTGGTCCAGGCATGGGAGATGAGATTCCCCTGCAGCCTGTGGTGCAGACCATGGAGAAGAACATGCGTCCCTGCATCCCATGGAGGTCCTTGGTGGAACAGAAACCCACCCAGAGCCCAAGAAAAAGCCCACACCAGAGCAGGTAGATGCCTGAAGTGGCCCCATGGGAAACCCATGCTGGTACAGTCTGTTTCTGAAAGACTGCACCCTGTGGGAGGGACCTGTGCTGGAGCAGTTCATGAAGAGGTGGCTTCTGGGGACAACTTACCCAGAAGTTTTAGAGGACTGTCTCCTGTGGAAAGGACCCCATACTGGAGCAGTGGAAGAGAGTGAGGAATTGTCCCATTGAGGAAGAAGCCGTGACAGAGATGTGTTATGGACTGACCACAGCCCCCACTCCCCATTCCTATGCCCCTAGGGAGAAAGAGGTAGAAAATTTGGTGTGAAATTAAGCCTCAGAAGAAGAGAGGATTAAGAAGAAGTCAGAAGAAGAGAGGAGTAAGGAAAAGATTTTTTTAAGATTTGTTTTTATTTTCTCATTATCCTATTCTGACTTGTTTAGTAATAACACTAATCTTCCCCACATCAAGTCTGTTTTGTCCATGAAAGTAACTGGTGAGTGACTTTTCTGTCTTTAACCTTAACTTACAAACCTTTAATTTTTTATTTCTCCCTGTCCAGCTTCTGAAGAGAGTGATAGAGTGGCTTTGGTGTCTGGTGACTGGGTGTCCAGCCAGGGTCAGCCTACCACATCAGATTAGCAACATTTTTCCCTTAATGACTATTTCTTATATAAGAGATAGTTGCCTTTGTAGCTCACTAGAAAGATTTTAATTTTGGATATAAATTATTAACTTTTTAATGTCATTAAAATATCATTGAAAATTCAAATTAAATAAAATTAATTATTATTACTTGTGGAACTGTTATTAAAAAGCAGAAGCAGAAAGAAAAATGGAATGAGAAATCAATTAAAATGTTAATTTTAGAATTTGTGAAATTAGTCAGAAAAAGACAAGGAAATAATCTCTTGTATATTTTTTAAATATCAGGTTTTGCTTTATATTGTCTATTTGGCTTTTGTGTGTCAATACTGATTTTGTTCTGCTACTATATATTCTTTCTCATCTGTTGACATTTTGACTATACCCCCTCTAACACAGGAAAGCAGATACTATTTTCTATTTCTGGAAATGCTAAGTTCTGTCATATCCCTGTCTTCTTCTTCCTGGGCATACTTATTATGAATTAATTATTGCATCAGCTTCATCTCTTGCATTTTTCTGGTCTTGATGACTTAATTGCTGTTTACAGTAATTTTTTAAGTGACATATTAGATGTAAGATAGAGGAGATGCTCTTAGAGGAGAATCTTTTAAAAGTGCATTCCTTACTCTGAGTTGCAAAGTTCTTGTCCTCACACATGCCTTTAAAATTTATTTTTTTGGGTATGTATTTCAAGAAATGATGAAACTTATAAATATTAAAAAATACAAGCAGCTAGTGCTCACGGTGGAACAATGTCAAAACTGGAAGACATAACTTCAGCCAACTTCATATTTTTCTCTGTGTTGAAAGTTTTCAGTCATGAAAACAGAAGGAATAAATGCAGGTCTAGAAAACCCTATTGCAAAATTTTGTGTTCTGAAAATGGTGTGAATATATTTTTCTCTGTCAGTTCAACTGAATGCAATAAGCAACTATTTTGATGAAGCTTCCATTCATTACAGTAGGCCTGTCTCCCACCAGTGTAGCGTTTCAGAAAATTACATAAACATCTGACTATGTAAACTGTCTGGTTTACTATTTAAATGGAAGCCTATTGTTGGAAATACTTTTTTGTGTGAACTTTCAAGAAGAAAATTCCATAAAGAGAAGATGAAGATGTATTTGGAAGGATGTAGTATCTTAAATTGCTGCTTACTTCGGATATAATGGACAAGTATTTCTTGGAATGTATTTCCCAAATTTATAAGCATATTGTATTAGGAAATTCTAAAATAAGTAGAAATAAAATCTCACTAAGAGTGAACTTAAACAAGCACACAAAAACAATCAACAAAACAGAAAGCAATTCAAGTATTTTTCAATACCTGAAAAAATTTCTGGCTTTAATGACAGAGAAATAAGTGTGTTATCTTTTGGATAATCTTTCATATTGGTTTCTTCCTTCCTACTTAGTTGGGGGTGCTATAATTGCCCAATATGCCCTTTTAGAAGTAAACTTTCAACTTTCTATAAGCCATTAAGCTTTTGATTTGTCCCTGATGACATGTCCTTATTTATCTTCTCCCCAGCTTTTTGTGCAGTGTCTCAACTCTCCTGTAATGACTATGGTAGTATCAACTCATTATCTGCTTGTTTTGCCCATTCTTTGCTCATTATATTGTTTCTGTTTCCCTGTAAATGTCCTTGGAATATTAGTTCTCTGTTTTCCCAGCAGAACATTTTTATGTGTGCAGCTGGTGAGCCTCCTTCAGAAAACCTCAAGCTTCCTCTCTGTTGCTGCACTACTCCAACAGTTTATTCCCTATTTTGACATGAAACAAGTACACACATAAAGGTACTCTGCTGAGGCTGCCTGCTGCCTCTCAACTGGAGATGTAAAAACCCAGCAGGAAAGGAACACCAGCTTCAGATTTCTTTCTGTTGCCCCCAACTGTGCAGGATGTTGCCATGCTGTTAAATCCAGCTGACTTTCTGGAAGATGTAAATTTACCAGGATCTGAGGGGGCTGTGATCATCCAAGTTCCTGATGCTATGTTCCACAGGAAGTCATACCTATTCTTACCACTTGCCAGTTGTCAGTCTCCTCTGGCTTCTTTCCAGCCCTTCTCATTTGTTCTTGCTGACTATGACCAACACTAGGTACATTTTCTTTCTTTTGTTTTCAAAAATCCGTTTGATCCCAATTTGTTCACATATTTTTCAGAAAGGAGCCATAAAAACCACAAAAGCACTTCCCTTTTACCAGACCAACTTTCTTGGGTAAATTTTTCATTCATATAAAACTGTCATATTTATCATGGCTTATATTAAGCATTTTCCCCAGGACGCATCTGTAAGTTGAAACTGTTTCTTTAATTTCAGTTGCGTGTGCTACTTGCAGCTATTGAAAGCCAGTATGCACTTTCATTTTTGTGAGGTTTGCTTTCTCGTTAGGTGATTATTCATCTTATTATTTCTCCTCTAGTTCTTTCTATTTTAGACACTCTGTTCTGAAAACACCTCTTGATGTAGTTTTGTATAGCATTTCAGGCTGCCGCATGTATAGCTTTTATTATTATTTAATAATTTCAAAGCTGATTCTAAGTAGAACTTAAAAGGGATGGGATAGAATGTCAATTCATACATCAACCACATCTCAATGGAGCAGAGAGTAAATGGAGTAAACAGCAACAATGAGATTTATCAATTATGTTCTGATACTAGACACTTTAGGAAAAAATCTCTTATCTTTTCTCAAAGAGAAAGAGCAAATTTGCTTACTCTTCCTCCACTAATGTTCCAATTTGTTCTGGTGTGTAAGTGTGCCTCAAATAGATAATTCTTATTTTAATTTATTTTCTTCCATCTTTGATGTGGTTAGACTTTCTCTCCTTGATAAGGTATTCCAAAAATTGTTTTTTAGACAGTGTAAATAAATTGAAAGGCCCAGGGAAAGGCACTGTTGATTTGTAGGTATTATAAGCCTGAGTGTAAGAACAGTGGCCACTTTGTTCTTTGCAATGGGATATTTCTATTTTGTGACCCTAAATGGCGTAAGAATCATGTTGGTGTCTATTTCACTAGAATCTTATTCAACTGGAAAATAAACACAAGTGTTCTTAGTCCTATCTAAGAATCAGAGGGCTAACAAATGCTCTTTGTCATAGCCATATGCAGTGCCATTTTATCTGCTGTTTTTATTTTGAAAAGATTTCCAATATAATTTTATTTTTTCTAAATTATAGACCTATGTTTTCAGCAAAGTACTCTCA
This sequence comes from Passer domesticus, assembly GCF_036417665.1. Taxonomy (NCBI): domain Eukaryota; kingdom Metazoa; phylum Chordata; class Aves; order Passeriformes; family Passeridae; genus Passer; species Passer domesticus. Next base: position 107,270,033 of record NC_087474.1, on the reverse strand, counting down.
GGTGTCAGATCTCTGAATCACAGATGGAATTAAGCAAGTTCAGTTCCTGCTTTGCTCACAGTAGTAATGCAAACCTAGCAGACATTAGTCAAAAGAGTGACATTTAGAAGACAGCAGGTGGAGCAGAAGACCTGACAGCTGCACTGAATGTCCCCAGATCCTCCTTGGGACATTGTTTTGTTTCCATGGAGGGAATGTTCTTAGGACAACTAGGAATGCATTTGGAATTTATTTTGTTCCTTAATTTAATTCAGAATATACCGGGGTCATGTTCTCTGAAACAGACCCAGACAGGGAATGAAAACAGAGAAAATGGGGATAATTGAGAAATTCTGGACAAAAACCCAGAAAAGTTTATACCTCTACTGATCTGAAAACCCCCCAAAATAAGAACAAAACTAAGAAAATGAACTCAAGTTTATAGTCTTGAACCATTTCCTATAAAACCCCTCCTTAATTTGAATAAACTGTGTTTGGAAGTACCCTAAACCACCACCGATGTGCTCCAATTTGACTGTTAATTAGACCCCCTCCATTCCCTGAGCACATTCAGGTTGTGTTCTGCACTGGAGTGCTGAATTTTAACTTCTGATGGGGCAATGCAACAGCTGAATGCCCGTCTTGATATGTCATAGCTTAGAGTTTACCTGTATACTTGCCACAAAATAGTTCTATCCTGTTTTCCTCACCTGGACAGATTGGCATTTTTTTGTTGTATTTATTATGGTGCTTGTATTTCAAAGCTATGCAACAAAACACCCCCCTACAAATGACAGTTTGCTTGTCTGCAGAATCTTTACATCTGGTAAAATGTAAAAATCTGGCACATTACTTTTTATACACTGTATTTTCATACACTGAGTACATTGTTTCTCTGGTCTTTGCAGATATTCAGAACTGTTTACAACTAAATAATGAGATGTTTTTCTTTAGGATAAAGATTATTGAGTCTGCATGGATGTCACAGGTCTACAGATTTAAAGTAAGAATATTTTGGTGTAAGAATGAATAAAAATTCCAGTCATCAGTTGAACCAGATATTTTTTCTTTTAGGCTGTGGAACAGATTGAAAAGGGAAATTACATCCTAAAGCATTGTTCTTTAATTAGTAAGAAAGTTTTAGGTTGAGTTTTGATGGGTTTGTGTTTGTGTGATCTTTTAATCTCCTCCTATTTGGTGAGCAGTCATGCTTCATATTCATATTCTATTCTGCATTCAGTTTAAGTCCTATATTAAAATTCATTTAATGTACACATTCAGCATATTTTATAATATCTCATCCAATGAAGAACAAAATATGTGACTGAAGTACTACTGTTGTGACAAAATGCTAAATTTATAATAAATGCCCTTTGCAATGTATCATTTCACTATTTCACACTCCAGCAACTTTAACCCAGTTGCCCAAATTGTATGTCAGATGCATCAGGATCTTTGTATTCCACTACACTACACACAAGCAAAAATCCTTTTTGACTTTGATGACAATGGAAATTATCCTCTTGCAAACAGGTTTTGTAGCCTTCTGAAAAACTCTAGAATTTTACAAGAATTTCCTGTTAGCTAGACTAGGTACTAGGCATAGATTTTTTTTTTTTTCTTATATGAAGTTATTTCTGTCTTTTTTATTATTTGTGGTATAATTTTGTTTCTGTCAAATTTTAGATGCTCAGTCGGTTTATCTGAAAGCAGCATGTAAAATCTCACCTCAGAGACATCACATAAGGGTTAATTAATGCTTTTATTGTGCTTTGAAGTCTATAATGAAAGTCACTGCAGAGCAGGAATATTATCATCATTACCACTGTTACTATTTACAGTAGTTCACACTATTTTTTCTCTTTGTCTCTTGGAGTCCATGATCCCTCTCACAAACAAGCCTAAAAATCACATACCAGTGATGTGAGCAAGATATATATTTAGTAACTTTATACCCTGCTCATGTGGCTCTTCATCAGTTTGCCACAGGGAAACATCTGTTGCTACATGTCACCTCTTTCAGATCTTACCCAATACAAAATTTCCTTGTTTTCTGTCTCCTTTATCCTCTAATCATGCTCTTTATTTTCTCTGGTTCTTTGTGATTTAATTTCTAATGCCTTGCATGCAGTTCCTATAGTCACTTGCTCATTTTTATTAGGTTTTTCATTTCCCTGTCATTTTGTCACTGTTTCACCAGCCATCTGGCCTGCTAATTTTCCTCTGACTTTTAGTACTTTCTTCATCGTTGTCTCATGTACATTGGAAAGAAGTGATTACATCCTGCTGTCAGGCTTGGGTTTTTAATTTTTTTTTTCACCAAGATTACATCTTTCTTTTCCTCTTGCTTAGCTTTTATTCATGTGGTTCTAGCCATCAGGAAGGAAACAACCAAGTTTTCATAGAACATTGTGGCCGCATCTCTCTTCACAGAGAGAAACAGGCGCAGAACACCATGAATCTTATAATTGAGAGGGGAAATTTAAAGCAAAAATTATCATAAAGGTTGCATTTCACCTCAACTAAAGTTAAAAGTCTACTGTGTAGTAATCATCACCCCAGGAATTCGCTGGGAAGTAACTTTAATATTCAATAGAAGTGATTTTAGAGTATGATGTAGAAGATCTATTTCAGATATCAATACAGGTCTGAGCTAACTTCTCTCCACTGACTATAGAAATTTTATAGACTATAAGTTTAGCTGAAAAAACCTGCATTTGGCCTGATGAATCACATACTCAGACTCTTTGTTCAGCTGTGGACACTAAATCTTATCCATGGCTGATAAAGTGTTCAGTAACAAGTTAGGCTCAGAGTGCATAATATATTTTAAATCAAGACATATGTTTTAGTTATCAAACTACATTACCATAGGCTTACCATTACTTACTACATAACCAAAATGTTCAGCCTTTCATAGTTTTCCAAGTTACTTATTTGTTTCAGAGATGGCAGCTAGTTGGAATGCCTCGGCTTTGGCCCGCTCAGGCTTTGGCTTGCTCAAACACATTAGTCATGATCTTAAGAAAGCTGAAAAAAGACAGCCTCTGCTGTTGTTCTCTACTCCTGGAAATTAACCTACAGCTCCTTCAAAATGATCTCCTAAATCTGAAGCAAGCAACATGTCAGTATGCCCATATCCTTGTATGTCACTTTCTTTCACTGACAATGAGAACCCTGACTGATTTCCTGACACCATTTTGACATTTTCACACCAAAATAATGTGGTTCTACCTAATGTATTTCTCTGTATTGAAAGATGATATCCTTGGTACTTTCTATTTTTTTTAATGCAATCCATTTTAATTGCAGATTGTGATCATGTCTTTGAAGGAATTAGAAATTGGTGAAAATATTTTTTTTCCTATAAAGGTCAAAACCTACTGTATGATAGTCCGTGGCACATGTGTCAGGTCCTAAGGCTATTTCTGTGCTGAATAAATATGAAACAGTCAGTGTTAAAGGGATGTAAAATGAGGGACTAGTGCTCCTTCATAGATGCAGCTGTGCTGAACAACACTAATCATTATTTCTTGACAAAACTGGTTGCAGTATCTCACCTGAAATTATGGGTTGCAGCCATCTATGTGGATGTCAAGTGTTTAACCACATTTGCATGGCATAAACAAAGAGATTGGGGTATTTTTTTTCCAGTTGGGTTTGGGTTTTTGATAGTTATCAGTAAGCTCTGTTAATACAGCAAGCCACTAGGATGCAACCTTATGGCCCAGAGAACACATAATCATGGAACTGTGGTTGAGCCAGCAAAATCTACTTCACAGACTGGTATTCTTAGTCACTGTGCTGTGTTGACTGCAGTTCCACAACAACCTGGTCAGAGATGTCACTTTTCCCTTTGTCACAGTTTACAATATCTTTCCTTTTCAGCATTGTAGCCCGATTTGTCAGGAAATAGTCACAGGAGTTTTTCTGTGAAACACCAGAAGAGTGTTCTCAAGCTTTTTACCTTTTCTTTGGGGTAGAGATGGATAGAAAGGTGAAGAGAGAAACATTCATCTAACCAGTAATGGCTACTCCTACCCTATAGTGAAAGTGGGAGTACTTACTGAGGAGACCAAAAATAGCTTATTCATCTGAACACTGGCGGTGTCTCACAAACAGGCTGCTCTGCTTCAAAATTAAGAAAGGTTAAATGAGGGGCAGTAACCTGGTTCTTTCTTCAAGCATCCTTTCTTTCACTTAAAAATCCATCACATAGATTTGTTATTCATATCTGTGGTTCTTGGGACAGAAAAAGATATATACTACATGTTAAACTGAATCAGGTCTTGAGGAATAGGGACAGTGTTATTCAGGAGGCATTTGTGGGTTTGTTGAGTTTTTTTCGTCATATTACTAAAGCTATGTTCGGCATTTACCTTGGCATTTAAACTTTTCTCCTGAGACATTGCTGTGGTTTGAATGCAACTATATGACTTGAACAACTCAGCTTTGTCACAAGAATGTAGCTGATGTTCAAAACCTGTATTAGTGATTCTGCACTACATCTGGCATTGCTGCCGCTGATGTTTGTGACAAGGCATGATGCCATTCACTCCTAACTTCAAAATAATTGCCTCTAAAATGTGTTACTGCTACTCCAAATGTTCCTACAACTGTATATGTGTATCATCTCACATGCCAGAGGCTGTTTGACTGCTTTCAGTTTATGTGATGATTAGCATTGTTTGATGAGACAGCTCTTTGCTGTTAATGTCTTTGAAGCTGGAATTGTATTTATCTTGGAATTATCCTATGACCAACACAGATCCTCTAGTGAGTGCTCTTTTTCTCTGGCAATTTCCTGACTGCTCACTTCTTTTAAAGAAGTCAAAAAGTGATTTGATTTTTGTGAAAAGTCTCAATAGCTGATTCAATTACTACATTTAAATGAGACAGAAAAATATAAATAAATCAAACACTAATGTAAACTCAGGGGGCAAGAATGGTATTCATAATGTGAACAGAAACATTTTTGACACAGTAGGTGTATTCCTAGAGGAGATTGAATTAAACATGTGTGTGTATATATATCCTGACTATCACTGAGAATGTCTGCAATATTTCCTTTATTTATATATTACCAATTTCTGCAACATTGATGTAAGAACTAGGATTGATTCTGTGAAATTGCTGATTTTTATCGATATTTGAAAATCATCTAGTACTGTTTACTTATTAATGAAAAATTAATGAGAATTAATTATTATATTTGCTACCCACACTGTAAATAATTCAATGCAATCCTTTATGGATATGTTTTAGATATATGTGACTCTGAAGGGTCTTTTTTCTTAAGGGATACATTTCTTGAAATGATAGACAAGTTCCTACCAGGAAAATAATAAAAGTGCACATTAGATACTGCCAATGTAACTAGAGCATGTTACTCTTTATATTGTCATCTTGATTCCACATCTCATTATATCCAAGCATCTTAATTAGCTTGCTGCCTTTGTATTTTTTTGTATGATGGCATTTCTGGTGAACTTAGTGCTGAGCAGAAACTGTGTCAGGAGAGAGTATCTGTAAAAGAGAAGCCAAATTAACACTGAGTTTACTTTTTAATGTAATTTTCTACATCACCGCTCTGAATCTGAGTTGGTGGTTTGAAAAAAAGGAGATAAAGTCTCAGTTTTGTGGGATTCTGAGTTTTGTTTGTTTTCTTTTTCTTTCTATTTGCTCTTGCTTTATTTTGCAATAGAATTGCGGGAAAAAAAACAAGAAAGGGAAAGGAGGGGGCCATGTGCTGAGTACATCAGCTGTCTGACTGGCAAGCCATCTGGACACATAGGGTGTCTCAGATGTCTTGGTCTCACAGTTGGCTACAAACCCTTCCTTGAGTTGGAGGGAGGGAAATGCTGAAGCCTTTTGATAGTCAGGGGACATGTGGCTGAGGCAGGATGAGGAATGTTTCAAGAGGACCTCTTGGAAAGAGCTGCCAAAGCCCAGTCTCAGTGTGCAGAGCAGATAGGACAGTTTGGCCTTTATGACTTGCACCTACAAAAGCAGAATGTGCAGTGACTAATACCTCATAATGCAAGGTTAGTTGCTTCATGTGTTGAAGTAAGAAGTTTTCTGCCACTGGATTACACTCAGTGACTCTGGACTTGCCATTTATACTGGGAAATACGATAAACAGAGATCAGAAAGAGGAGAAATATTTCAGAACAGACTTACACGTAATGCCTGATTGGTATAAGAATCTCACAAGGCTGGTGGCAAGTGCGCAGATGGACCACTGAAAGCCGGATGGCTGCTTTTATTAGGCTGGTGGCTGCTGAAGTCCTACATTGTAACATAAGATATTCTCACTTTTTAAATCCTATTTTGTTGTTTCTGAATAATGGCAAGGCAGTCTGTGACCCTGACTTACAGTCTACCTTTCTGGTATGTCGTTTCTTTGGAAGTCTTTAAGCAAGGATGAATTACATGGTGACCTGCTTTTAAGAAAGGTCATATTTGTAAATATTTTCCTGCTTGAAGATGAGGATCTTATGAATCACATAAAGAATCAAAAAAGTGATAAATACTGCTCATGTTAAGATGCAGATTTGTCAGCAATTTGAATATGAAAGATGAAATAGATCATCGATATTCAATAATACTGTTTTTTGTTTAAACAGCATGTAAGAACCTGATAAAGTGATCTAATTGTTAATAAGGTCTGCTAACTATTGACATAAGTTTTTGAATTAGGTTGTAATACTGTCATGTCTGACCTTAATTCTGAATAACCTGGAAATATCCGTCAGTATTATTTTCTAACATTAAGCATCAATTCTGCAAATAAAACATGAATATCTCTTGCGCAAGTTCTCTACTGTTTTTCTCTACTACACTTTTACTTCTGTAGAAATTTTGTGCAAGCACTTCAATGCCTGCTGAAACAGCTATATAATTTTAATTCAATTGTTTTTCTATTTTTAAGTATAGTTCAGTAGTCTGAGAATAATGTGACTATACCAGCAAGAGAATCAGAACACTTCTATCCCATGTGAAAGAAAATAATTTTTTTCTCGGTTCTCTATAATTGCATTTTCATTTTCAGGCTCATCTCCCCGGTTAATAACCAAAATATTGATTCACAGAGAAAAGTAGTTTAAAAACACAGTAAAAATACTTTTGGATAAAATCATAAAATTGAATGTGTCATGAAACTTCAGAAGACACATTCTTCTAAGACAGAAGTCTATTAATTTTTAGATGTCTTGAAATTATATTTAAGGTTTGCATTTTAGCAAGGGGCCCTTCATTACATTAATGGTGATTTAATTACTATTTTTTAAAATTTCATGTCTTTTTCTCTTTTTTTTTTCTTTTGAAAAGTCACCTTGAAATTAGTTTGGCTAGAGAATTTAACAGACAATTATATTTGTTATTGTAGAAGCAAAAATTGATGGAAAAAATAGTATTATGTATATGTAGTCATCCAATCCTTCTACTTAGAGGTGGATCTGTTGTAGTTAATATAATTATGATTATAAATGTGCTGTCCAAAACTTTCCTCAACAATACTCTTACAGTCATTTATAAATTTGCCATCTCTGTTAGTAAGGTTGTCATTTTCCACTCTGAGCATTTCTGGTAATTTTAAAATGCAGTGGTTCAATGTAACAATTTATGTCTTTTTATGCACAGCAACAAAGCGTACAAAATAATTTGCAACCATTTCATGAGCTTCATTTTGCTATTTTAACATCCTTTTATATACTTTCATTTATTATCTGTCTTCTTTTCTTTTTCTTATGCAAAAGCATAAGAAGTACAGTAATTTTTTCAACTCTATTTCTTTTGCCAGTGTTTGATACATATTGATCCAAATGTGTAATGGTAATAATGGAATCACATGCCAATGTGGAACCCACATCCAGATCCTTACTCATAGATGCCTTAGGTTTGTGAAGGCACTTGGAACCACAATATTTTTTGATAATTGAAGCCCAAATGGACATAAGTCTCCAGGTGTCTCATTACTGAAATACTTTATAATTTGCTTAATATATTTCTTTTCTTTTCCACAATATTGCTTTGGTTTTTGAGCTATTTGTGCAGAACTCTGAGCTAATAGCCACATGTGCTTCACCAATAAAAACAAATTATTCGTTTTAGTTCCAAATAGGACAACCTGCTTTTCAATATGTCAAGCCTTTGTGATCCTTTTACTTGAAATTTGATTAACTACACCTATGTACAACAGATAAAAACCTAACAGATAATAAACATTGAGTGCAACCAATCCCATCAGCATCTTTAATACCTTATTTACAACTATTTTTTGCAGTCAGTTGTATTTGGATTCTCAGTCTGAAGAGTAAGCAAAGAGTGTACCATGAAGGAGATGTTCTGATATTAAAATGTCTACAAGAAAATAATGCAGAGATGAATGTGTTTTCTACATCGTATAGTAACCTTATGGTTAGCTAAACTTTTTGTTGTCTCTTTCTATAGTTCAATGCTCTTAACTACTGATTTCTGTCTCTGTTTTAAAACTCTGATGTATTCAATGTATTGCAGATCTGCCTAGATTTCATGCTGTGCTCTATGTTTTCTGAAGTGTCCAAAGACAGATGATAGGTAAAAATTCATTTTTTTCCCTTTTCCCCATGATACTGTGCAAAATGTGGCCACTGTATTTTCCCCATCATCAAACCATCTTGCGATATTTGTGTCTCAGTTATGCATGCCAAGCCCAGAATCAGGCTGGAGAAGGTGCAGTAAGACAAAAAGAATAGTAGAAGAAATAGACTCTTAGGACATAGTCTTCCAGAACTCATGGATAGACAGAGTGAAGGAAAAAGAAAAACTCTACTTAAAAAATAAAAAATTAAAAATCATGTGATAGAAATAAGAATTACTAATAATTTCTACAAAGATAAAGACACAGAGTTCATCAAGTTAATCTCATTTCAGCTATTCTCAGCAGTGCTGTAAATTACCATCAAGCCTGTAAACCATATTGTTTGTTTGACTAAGGATAGTTCCAAGGTAGGTATTGGATGGGGAAAAGAAATTGAGTTCAAATTTTAAGCAAATACTTGGGATGTTATTTGCTGTGATCTTTGAGTAATGGTTTAAACCCAGAAGGAAATTAAGCATGCCACAGCTGCTCACTCAACCCCCTTTTTCCCCCCACATCCAGTGGAATGGGGAGGAGGATTGGTAAAACTTGTAGGTTTTGAGGTAAGAACAGTTTAATAAGCAAAACTAAAGTACAAGTACAAAATTAATAGTAAATTATAATAATTATAGTAATGAGGTAAAAAACAAGTAAGGCACTACAACCTCCCACCACATGGTGACCGATGCCAGATCCTCCTTCCCAAGTCCAGATCAGTCCCCCTTCTGGATATGTCCCCCCAGTTTAAATGCTGGGCATAAAGTTCTGTGGTGTGCAATATCTTTTTGGTCAGTTCGGGTCACCCATCCTAGCTATGCTCCCTCCCAGTTTCTTTTGTGTTCCTCTTCACTGGCAGAGCATGAGAAGAGTTTAAAAAGTTCTGGACTTAGCATAAACACAACTGAACAAAAAATCAAAACATCAGAATGTTATCAACAGCATTCTAATTGTGAATCCAAAACACAGCCTTGCAACAGCTACTGAGAAATGAACTCTACAGCAGCTGAAACCTGGGTACTTTATTACCATCCTGTATCCTCTGTAGCTACAACTAATGAAGATACAGCTTCTTGAGATATACTACTGGTTTCTTAAATTTTCTCATAGTCTGTCAACTTCAAGGCTTTCTCAACCATTTCTATATCAAAAAATACTGTGTCAAGATGCACTGAATGTCATTTTTATATTAACACTGGAAGAGCAATTATGACAGAAATGAGCATGCTCTGTGAACAGCGTTAACAACAAGAAGGTCCAACTCATTTAATTAGTTACTATTTCCCCAATGCTTTGAACGTGTGAAATGTTCAATAAGCAGTGAAATATTTTATTATCACTTTACTCAAGGTCCTAGCTAGGCGTAATGAGGGAAATTTGGATTTTCTCATAGGAAATCTGACCAAAAAATTGCTGTCAACCATGAATCCTGGGAATTGAGCAGCTAAAGGGATTAGAAAAACCTTGAGTCCAACAACTTTTACTGTGGAATTAAAGATTTACTTTTTAATAGACTTTGGCTCTAAATTCATTAAAACTGTTAATACAAGAAACAATTAAGAGCCAGCAAAAGGAATTGGGCAAACAAAGACTTTAATCAAGTGTTCTTCAAAATGAAAAATCTCTTTAAAAATTATATGGAATATCATTTATTATCGAAGTGAAACTCCAAATTTTTCTCAAAAGTACTGCAGAATAACACATGTTCAGATGGAAGAAGACTTGAAATACTGCATTCATTAGGGCTAGTAAATCATGCATTATTTTGAAATATATTAAATTATGTTAGATCACATTACTTTGCAAACTGAGTCTCTGAGAATATACACACATGATCGTAGCTATAATCTTGGCTACATAAATATTGAAAAATTTAAGCCTAGCACTACATTTCCTCCTTTTAAAATATATAAATGAAATGTTGTAAAAAAACCCCCCATCTTCCATCTTTTCCCCTTCAGATGAAGCCTTTTTTTATGAATAATTCACAATATTTTCCACAGAGACAGAGAATGAGAATCATTGATGGAATTGTAACTGTGTACATTTCCTCTCTGTAGTCAGCTTGGGACACTGAAGCAGAGCCATGATTTTAATTCAGGTTTCCCTTCTTTATTATAGATAATAAGAAAATCCCTTCTACTTAATATCCCAGTTTGTATTCTGTGACTTGGGAAAAAGACTTCTGAAATTTCAGTTTGGTGTACTAAACAATGCCCTTACACCATTTTACAGAATCACTGAGACTCAATCACTGAATCATTTTAGCCTTTTGTTTAATAGTAGAAATGCAGTGCTTTGTGAGCTATAGTTTTATACTTCAGTGCCTTATCAGTAAATAAGGAAATAATGCAATGTTCTTATTCTTCTATTCCTCTTTTTTTTCCTCCCTTCATTACATGGTAATTTCTAGTAACATTGTTATTTTCTGGTTTTTATGGTGTTGTTGAATTACCTCTCTCTAATCTTAAGGAGTTCCTAAATGATAATTCTGGACTAATCCCCCATCTAGGAAGGAAGCAAGGACTGTACTTTTTCAGTATGAGTCATACATTGTATCACTATGCTTTTTTGGTGTTTTATTTATTTTTTTTTTACATTTTCACATAAAAATAGTACACCTTCCAAAAATACATCAAAATTATCTTTATTGCTTTCAACTCTCCCAGTAGAAATGCATTGTGAAGATCAAAGAAAGGATCATAAATAAGCCACAGTTACATGATTAATGATATCACAGATGCTGAAAGAAAAAAAATACTAATTTGTCATTTTAGTTTATCTTTAGGAATGCTGACTTGATTTGATTGTTGAAACCTCAATAATTTGCCAGGAGATTCAGCCCAAGATTCTGATGTTATATCTGAAAATGGGAATGATCCTGCTCATTCATTATGCATCTTGAAAAAATGAACCCTTTGTCTATTTTTATGCCAACACAGCTTTGTAGTTCATTGTGCACTTATTAGTGTTTTGTTTAGTTGTTTATTGTGTCACATTACTGCTTTCCCTAGCAACCTTCACCAAGTATAAAGGATTTTACTGTAGGAATTTTTTTTTGCAAGGCTCAGCTAAATCCTTTCCACTGTTAATTTAAGCTTATTTTACTGTAATTTTAAAGTCCCAAAATGCAGCAGTGTATTTTTCAAGAATATGTTGTGTTATTTTGTGGTCAACAGGTGAGATAGACTGCCTGGAGAGCTACTGAGCATATTTGGGAAAGGAAGGTCAATAAACTGTATAAATAGCCAAGAGGAAGTGATGGGTCCTACAGTTATGACAGTGAGGAGCAGGGATACTCTAATTTAAGCAGACAAACTGCAGGGCTGAAGTGAGATGCAGAAACCTTTATACTTGTGGTTTTCTTCTTTAGTTGTTCTAATTTTGCTCTACTGTAAAACAAAAATAAAAGTTGAGTGTCTTGTTTTCATTCACTTATTTATTTTCGTAATTTCAAAAGCTTCTCAGTCTTTTGAAAGAGTTGTTTATAAAAGGAAAAGCCTGGACTGAATTTCCTTAAAGTAATTTCCAATGCAGTGACATTTCAGACATCAAGGTAATGGAAAAAACTCCTTTTATCTGTGGGAAGACCTGAAAACCCCAAATACAAGTAGCTGAAATGAGACAAGGCATAAGAAGATGATTGGTAAATTGAGCATAAGTGGGACATGTGCCAGTGAAGTCAGAGGGTGTAATATAAAGTGTAACTATTGCCTTAATCACTATAGTATTTAAGTTTGGTTATTGTTTCTTTTCCATGTCATGCAGGGCCAGATCCCGTGTAGCAATTACAGTTATATGGAATGACATTAGGAACACATAAGGCCTTGCAGCAGGGCACTGTAAGTAGGGGATCTCCCACAATAACCCACTTTCTCAATCATCGGTATAACGAATATGGTAATAATTTCATCGCTAAAAATGTCTCTTAATGATGTTCCTCTCTCAGGTTTTTTCCTTGTGATGGCAAATGGAACAGAGTATTTGTTCAAAGTATTTATTCAAAGTACAAAGTATATATTCAAAGTATTTGTTTTTAAAAATGAGGATTAGTATTGTCCAAGAATTTCCCCAAATGCACTTTGAAATAATAAGTGAATAAATATAAGAATAAATATATTTAAATCCAAACAGGAGTCTTGGAACTATATTTAATAATCTGAATATAACTGTGGAACTATATAGGAAAGCCAAGACAGGGTATATTACATTTATTAGCAAATAAATCTGATGGCCCAATTTATCATAAATCTGGAAAAGTTCTATACTGAGTAAAAACTAAAATGGGACAATTATTATCAATATTAGCTGACTACAAGATCAGTTTTTACAAGGGCAATGTTACAGATAAACATTGAAAATTGTATTAACAGATGATTATTAGTCTGAATATGAAATAAACATTGGAAAAGCAATTTTCAGAGGCCATTGCTCAATTACTTTATTGATTAAGAAGACTGAATGATCAACAACCCATTGCATACTGTGAAAACTCTGGCTGTTGAAACACTTAGGAAGAGTGGACAGCTCAAACATATGATTTTAAACACTGATATTTATACCTCAGTCCAACTTAATTACAATTTGTAGGCCTATAGAATTATCTAATCACCATCTGCTGCTCCAAAAGCAGTAAAAAATGATGAGGATACCAGACAAATAAACTGCTTCTTAACAATGTCCATTTGGATCTCCTGAAAGAGAAAGCACCAGAAACAGAGTAAGAATGAACTAAAAAAGCTCTTACAGAAATACTAGGTTTGAATCAGAAGAAAAATCATTACTGAGCAATTACTTATTAAAACAGTTAATTTCAGTAAATATAAGAAGAAAACTATCTACATTTTATTGAACGGTCTCGGTCATAAGTAAATGCACATGTATGAACTAGAAACAGTAGATAGAGACTACTACTTTCATGGCTAGATATAAGTTTACCAAAAGAGGAGACAGATAATAATGTTCTGACAGGTAATAATGTTACAGATTTGTCTTTGAGTAGGAAGAGAGACACTGGTGATGGAAACCTGGAAAGGAACGTGTAGGGAAACAAGAAAGGTGAAGAATGAAATATATGGATAATGGATTTTATTACAACTGTCCAGAAACTTTGGAGACTGCATAAGGACTTTTTGATGGGACTTTTTTTATTTCTGACATGTGCATCTATCATCTGTTATGCAGTATATTTGCTGTGGATGAGCTTCTGTTTAGCCTAGCTTACCCCAGAGCAAAATTTATTGGTTTTCTATTCCAGCATCTTTTTTATAAATTGTCTAACCTGTTCAGTTGATAGAAATATTGACTTGAATGTCTTGATTTTGGGGATCTTATGCATGTCTTTGAAGATTCCTCCCCCCCCAGTTTTCTGGAATACAACATGATGGTGAGGTCTGGGTTTGTTGGGTGGTTTTGACAGCTTAGCTACTTTGCATCGCTGTTGGAGTTTCAATTTACAAAACTCTTGTGACATTAGTACACTATCTGATCTTCCAAATAAATAGCTGAAATTATAGAAATTGATTTAGAAACATTTAGCACTATCAAAATGCAATGATCTCATGAAGGTTGGACCTTTTTTTTTTGCTCATATTTTAAAGACAGAGGTCTCTCTAGGAAGAATATGTGTATGTCAGGACTTAAAGCATGCAGTTAAAATGTCTCAAAACCACTGTGCCCATAAAATAAACTACCATGACAGACACAGGTGGGAAACAGGGAAGCATTAATTTCCAGCCTACGTGCAGGTGAAAGGCTTGGAATTAGCACAGTGGGCAAGATTCCACTGTGCAGACTGTGGGAAAAGCACAGAGGCAACAACAGGAAGATCCCAGGCCTGGTGAGACAGATCTGAGTAACTTATTTGTACAAAATCTCCCACCATGACAAATAGTGGGAAAGGAAGCAACTGCTTGAACACATCCTAAGTTGTAGGAATGACACGGACACCTCAGGATAGCTGGATCTTGGGCTATATAAAAATCGTACCTCCAGAAATACACTCTGGGGACCCCCAACACTGAGCAGATCAAAAAAGGAAGGGCCAGCAGGATGCTGCAGAGGAAAAAAAAAAGACACTTCCAGTGGAACTTATGGTCTTTACATACAAACAAATAAGAACATTAAAGAACAGTAATACTAGTTTTAATTGATTGTTCATTAATGAATTAATGTGCAAAACCCCTTGAAATATGCAAGGAAGAGTCTAAAGATACGCCTATGATTCTCAGTGTACCTGCAGACTACAATTTCATTTTAGTCCTCTTCCTTCTTGTTATGTGCATGTAACTTCCATCCCAGTAATTCTATTTGCACATGCATGGTGGTCATTGTGATCTGAATAATTACAAACAAAAAGGCATGAATTTTCAAGGTGACCTTGAAAAGGTGTGCTGAATGCACTGTGCAAAGTCTCCACTGCACATAACCACCAATGTTTCTTTGTCAGTCTTTATTTGGAGTGATGTCTAAAAGAAGCTGCACTAAAATATTCAAGAAGAAGAAAGAGAGATTTACTACTTGGGCTCCATAAGTTTACTTTGTACTGTATTAAACTTCTTACAATGTCCAACTCATTTATTGATGGGAAATTATCCTTGCCAACCATGTTATACTTCCACAAGAAGTTTGGTGTCCACAAGACACACCAGAGAATAAGACACAGAAGACACTTGGAAAAAAAAACTCAAAAAGAAGAAAAATATTGTAGTGGAAGATCATGGATAGGAAATAGAATGGGTTTATAAGACACTACATGTCTTCTGAGTTTTTTCACCATGTCTCTGTAAAACACTTCTGAAGCTATATGAGAACTTCTGTTACAGACTGTGCAGGAATATCACCTGCATTCTCTGAGATAATTTGTTTGAATCTGATGTGTGCAAAGATTTCACTCCACAATACAAAGGAGAAAAGTTACTGCTCCATTTCCAGAATGACAGTGGAACAAAAAAGTGTAAATCTGTCTTTTTCCTAGATAAAACTTGAAACTTTTAGTGTTACTAAACATTATTGCAAGTGTTGTGGGTCTCACTGGAGTTCTGGAAATCAATCTCTACAATATTTTGCCCCACTTGAGCCCCAGAGTGGCTGGATGACTGGAAAACCCCCACCTGGGTGGGGTTAGTCAAAGGAGTCCAGAGCTCATAAAACCCATTTCCCTGAGATGCACACGGTTGCTTCCCTGTCGTCCTTGAATTTTATGGTAGCTGAGACCACACTAGAATCTAAGGATGTAGTTATTTCTTGCTTTTCTCTCTTTCTCTCCTTTTCTGCATCTAATTTCCACTCTCTTGAAATATGGGTAACTTTAGGTTGAATGGGTAGGGTTGGAGAAGTCAATGCTCTCTAAGAAGCCTCATTTTGATGGAATGTTTGTTTTAACTCCTAGTACCTTAAGCCTGGTTTAAATAAACTTGCTGAGCAAGGGCTGGGTCTCAACACTCATACCATGGAAGAAAGTGCCAGATTTTTCAGGGGGGGCCATGCAGCAGCAATCACTACATGATTTTTCCTCCGAATTCCTTCATTACCCAGGAAACTTTACTTGCTCAGACACTTTGATGCTATACTTCATCACACATAACTCACCCTTTCTGTCCAGTGTTATGAAAACACTATTCTGCAGCCATGAAACACAAACACTGTTTTATTTTATGTGTTTTGAATTGGACACACACAAGAAAATACTGGGATAGAAGGACATTATATAAGGTTCAGTGGAGTCTTGGTAGGGAGTGTTGTATGTTGTGGATGATGCCAGTCTGTGCCACTTGCCTCTAATTCCAAGCTTGTTACTTTTAGTGAATATCTATAGTCTATAAGGCTTATGAATGCAACAAAAGATTTAATAGCACATGTAAAATTTAATATTTTATTGTCTTAAATGAAATGCTATTATTAATAAAAAATTAAAGTATTCAATTCTAGCATTTTGAATGATTGGTTGATACTATCACATACTCATGGAGCTCTGAAGGGAAGGTAGGGAATAAAACAAAGTAAAAGGCTTTAAATAAGAGATGCATTAACCTCAGACAATCTTCTAATACTGCATCTGCCCTGGATGAATGATGGAAGCCAAATATATTATAGCTGGGAAGAGAAACGGAAGAAAATCATGAGGATTTGAAGGAGCTATCTGAAAAGAATTTTTTTAATGAAATTTGAATCTCTGGCTCCATATACTAACTTTTTGATAATATTTAGAGCAGAAAATTTCCTGTAGCTTTTGAAATTTATGTCTTTATGTTAAATGTTCAATATATGTTCAATGCGTATAGCATGGTTCTTTTAGAAGATTATTCTAAATTCCATGTATCCTATGCTATTCGTTATTTTGCTCTTTGGTAGTTGTTTATTAAGTCCTCTATGTCTGAGCATAAAAAATGCAGAGAAAATAGAAAAAAATATGATTGTATGCAATAAATATGAAGCATACACAAAGAATCCTTTATAGAAATAATAAAGGAATGATCCTTATATTTACTCTTCTTACACTTAGCATATAAATACATATGCATATGCCTTAAATCCTAAAAGCTAATTCTGAAAGTTCATTGTGGGTTTACCAGCTAGTGTATTTATTTAAAAATGAAGTGTGTTATTTTTAAAAGTCTGCGTAGATATTGCAAATTTCTGTGTAAACACATAGCATGATAGTGGCAACTCAGGAGGTGGAATATCAGCTTCTGTGTTATACTTGTATGAGGCATTAGGAATTTCATCATAGCAAGAGAGTTTGCTATTCACTAAACTGCAGAGCATTTTATGTAGGGACTATCTTTTAATATGTTTCACTATATTGTCAAAAGGGTAATAAACTGTGACAAAGGTTTTCATGTTTTTGAATGAAAAATATTTATAGACTGGAAATGGTTGCTTGGTAAGTCAACTATGCAACCTCATTCAAAATGAAAAGAAATGTCAAACATTTAGTATTTAGTCCTAAGAAAGAGCCTCATTTTTAATGTAGCACTAAGAAAAAGTATAACTGAAAAATTTAACAGAGAGTGAGCTAGAAAACTGCAATTACATGGCAGACACTGCTTGCATTTTAGGCATTTTGAATGGTGATCTTTTAGAAAAGTCCCAGCATGATAACTGCTACAGAAGGGTAATAAATAAATAAATGAATAAATAAATACAACAAAAGCAGCAAAAATAAAATATCCTGTCAGAAGACAGTACTAAAGTTGTTTATCACAGATATATCATAGATGAGAAATACCATGCACTAACTTCATGTGGATGAAACTATATATATAACAAAGAACAGTACATTTTCCCTTACGCTCCGTAGCTGTGTGTTATTACTGGATCATTATTTATTAGCAGCCATAATGACTGTTCTCCATCCACAGACTTCAAATATTGTCATTGAAATAGGGCCATTGTTTGGTTTTGCTTCTCTAATCTGGTTAATCACTTGCTTATACATACTCATAGGCAGAATTGTGTTCCTATGGAGAATTATACAGGAGATGTTCCTCCCAGCCAGGATCACATGAGAAGCCCTAATACACTGTGCTACTTGTGCTTAATTCTAGCTCCTTCCAAGGCTCCAGTTCACTCAAGTGCCTTGATTTCTCTAGTTCCTATTTATGACAATCTAATTTTTATTGTTCTAAGTCACTTTGAGGTTAAGCATATGCTTAGAAATATGGCTCAGTTGAGATATGAGTAACTGACCTGAAATTGCATGTTTTACATGGTATAAATAAGAAATTTGCAATCAGTATAGCAACATCTGCCACACTTTGCAATAACAAACTCAGTAGGAACACATTCAGGAGTGGATGATGACAACAGAGAAATTGCTGAACTTAATTTTTTAAATTATTTTTTATCAAGTTAAATCCAGTGGTTTTGTCACTGGGACAGTAGTGCTCATTTACCAACCACCAGGTTATTATTAGATGTTCTTTATTCTACATAAATTCTGAACAGAAACTTCTAAATAAATCAGCATTTTAAAGTGTCACAGATGAAAGCATTTATAATTATTCAGAATATAAGGTTCAATGTGGTTTTGAAATCTAGATTTCTACTTGAAACACACTAAAATATGTATTGCATTATTTGATGAATAATTAACCAAAAAGTTAAGTTAAAGTAAAAAAAATGTACTAGTTCAAAGTTTAATGGAAAATCTACCCTTGCCCATCCTTTCCCCTCTTGGTCCCACTAAACACCTCCTACCACCACTTCACATTTCAGTTTAAAACATGTTTTCAAATTATGTTGACATAGAAAGAAAAGTCGGAGCATGCAAGCACAGGCAAATCAACAAACAGTTATAGTGCTGTATGGTGCCACAGCTAGGGATTCAGCTACTTGGACCACAGGCCTTGCTTTGAGAAACTTACTCCTCTGGGGGCTGATAGGGGACAAGGGGAAGAACATCCTCAGTAACAGGCTTGCCCAGCTGGTGAAGAGGGCTTTAAAGTTTCTGGAGGAGGGGAACCTCAATTCATCCCAATCCTACTACTTCGATGCTAGTAGCAGTGGGACAAGCCCAGAGACTGGAGATGGAATTCCACACACTCCAATCAGTAAGCCAGTTTAATTGGGGCTCCAATTTAAATACCTCTATTCAAGCACATTACATCCTTGTTTCCAGTCTGGAGAGACATGGATGTGACAGATGGGCCACTTGGTGGATAAAAAAACGTGGCTGAATGGTCACACTCATGAGTTGCATTCCAAATCCAAGTGGAGGTCAGTGATAAATGGTGTTTCTTTAGGGTTAATGTGGGAACTAGAACAGTTTAATAACCTTGTTGGTGACAAGGATAGTGGGATAGAGTGCATCGTCAGCAACTTTGCTGATAACACAAAGCTGTGTGGTGTTGCCAGTATGCTGGAGTAGAGGGATCATGACAGGCTTGAGAGGAGGGCCTGTGCGAACCTCATGGAGGTTCCACATGAACAAGGTCAAGACCAAGGTCCAGCACATTAGTTGGGGAAATCCCAAGGATAGGTATAGGCTGGGAGGAAAGTGGATTGACGGACTCCCTGACAAGAAGGACTTGAGGGTGTTGATTGATGAGAAACTCAACAGGAGCTGATAATGTGGCACACAGCCCAGAAATCAATTGTATTCTGGGCTGCAGCAAAATAACTACAGAAAACAGGTTGAGGAAGATAATTCTACCTCTCTACTCTGCCCTCATGACACCCTTCCTTGGGACATACGTCCAACTCTGGAGCTCCCAACAGAAGTTCATGAACCAGATGGACAGTCTAGAGGAGAGACAGAAGATGATCAGAGAGCTGGAGCACCTCTCCTATGAAGACAGCTGGAGAGAATTGGGATTGTCAAGTATGGAGAACAGAAGGCTTTGGGAGAACCTTGTATCAGTCTTCCAGCACCTAAAGGGGACAAAAAATAAGCTAAGGAAGGACTTTTGACAAGAGTGTGTAGTGGTAGTATGAGAGGGAATGGCTTTAAACTGAAAGATAGGAGGTTTAGATTATATATAAAAATAAAATTCTTTACCATGAGGGTAGTGAGACACTGGCACAGGTTGCCCAGAAAAGCTGTGGATGTACCATCCCCGGAAGTGTTCAAGACCAGGCTGGATGGGACCCTAGAAAACCTGGTCTAGTGGAAGGTGTTCCGATCCATGGCAGCAGGGCTGGAACTAGATGACTTTAAGATCCTTTCAAACTCAAAATATTCTATGATTCTATGCATTCAGAGAAAGGGATTTTGATAAAGTGAGAGCCAGAGTTCTTAAATTAGGTTTCAGCGACAGATTAATTTTAGATTAAATTGACATTTCCTTGCTAAATGTGTCCTTTTTCTGTCATGGTGGAACAGAAAAGGTTAATGAGAACCTGAAATTTGCAGTAGAAATTTCCTTGATATATTGATTTTTTTTGTTGTTTTTCCTTGTTCAAGAGACCATATGATGCCTAGCAGAGTGTGTTTCTTTAGCACACTTGTTGAAGCTGTCCACCTGTGGAGCATAGTTTCCAAGGCTGTACCAGCATCATTTATGACTACATGCAGAGTGCTCTTAACTCTGTGGAGATGTGTTGTAGAAGCAGGGTCTCTTGCCTGCTGCTCACCACCTACAGTCTGCCAGTCTCATTTGTGCCCAAAAGATCACACTCATAATTCCACATAAAGAAAGTTAATTTGGTTGGAAATTACCTTCAAATTGGCAGACCAGGCTTCCTGCTTGACAAATGCTGAATGATTAATATGGTGAGTTAACAAGGAGGGACTAAGTGAAAAATACAAACACATAAAACAAGGGAGAGATTATAAGGTATTTTTATGATCATTTTAGATAGAATCCAAACAGTTGTTAATGTGAAGTGTCATATTTTGGTCTAACTTTACAGACCATATTTAAAATTATTAAATATCAGTGAGGCATGTAACACTTTTATCTGAAGCCAAGCTGTACAATAAAGCTAGTATCTTATTTTTAACAGTAATCTCATAGTGAATTAAGATGTAAAGTAAACTTTTGAGGGTATGAGAGCTGCATTTAGAAGTCCTTATTCTATCAAACTCCTCCAGGTTTATTCCAACAGTGGCATAGCTGTACAAATAGGGCATCACCAAACAGGTCCATTGTAGAAACACTTGGATTTTAAAGTGTAAGTTTCTCACATTTTAACAGATATTGATTATAATATTTTGGAACCTGGAAATCATAATTACTTCAAAACAAGAGCAGCAGCTCAGTTTCCTGTTGACAATATGACTAAAGAGAATGTTTACAGTACTTTCACTGCAATAAATAAGTATTTTTCCTGGCCAGCTGAGGTTTGTTTGGCTGTTTTTTTCCACTTTCTTGATCAAAGCCTAAGAAATCTCTCTTCAGTCATTATTGATTACTCAGTCAGATGACTGATCAATGGCAGTGACTAGAAAAAAGAGATATTTGCTAAATCAGGACTACCACCTGATTTGAAAATAGCTGATTATTTTTCTGTGACAGTATATGGTATTCAGATTTCATCAGGAGAAATCTTAAATGGTCTTTATTTTAAATGCACATATATATATGTGTGTGGGTGTGTATAAAAATATGAGGTGTAAACAAAAAAAGAGGTGTATATTTTTATGGGTTGATATTGCATCTCGGTGCTCTATTCCCAGTTTTCAGTGCTGGGGGCTGAAATTTGCACCATTGCTTGGAAAATCAAGGAAATTACAGTAAAGTCAACAGCCATCCAAATCAGTCTTATGTACACATCTTAATTCATCTTGTGGATAAATGCTGCATGATCAAGGCCTAAACTGTGTCTTGGTTTATGTTCAAGTTCTTTATGTTAATGCAGGCACTCATGATTTTTGCAGCAATTTTGTTAAAAAAAATCTGTTTGTTCAACAGATTAAGAATTCAGTAATAAAAAAATAAAGTAATATAAACAACAAAAAGCAATTGGTTCCAGGAGAAAAGCTTTGTTAGTTTTATGCTTAATGCATAATTTTAAATATAGAGATCTATGTATGCTAAAGTATCTCTTTTCAACTCTACCAATAATCTGTTCATAAAACAAAAAAGTTAATCCACAAATTACAGAGAAAACATGATTTGATTATGATTTTAGAACTTTGTATCCTTTTCTTCACACAGCTGTACATGCTCTGGGCATAATAAGTCCTTGCAAGTCAATGTATCATAGTTCATTTACTCACCCTGGAGCAAAAGCAAGGTATTAAACACCAGCATGGGATAGAAAAGATATGAAATGAGAGAGAAAATGGTGTTTAACTCCCTTGTGATTTTTACAAATATGTGGAGAGAGAAGGGAAAGATAGAAAAGTTAAAACTCAAGTTTTGAACTTTGCCTTTCTGCCAGTATAATTTGCAGAAACAGTAAATAAAAGTTAAGTAATAATAATGGTTGAGATATGAAAAAATGGGGTATTGTTCAAAACACAGAAACAGCGTATAACAAGTACTTCTTCTCGCTGTCTGTGTTTAATACATATTGGAAATAAGTTTTCAATATTTTTCACCTTTTCAGTTTTCTGAGGAAATGTAAATTTACTTTCCAAGGAAGTATATTGAACAGGATAGTGGTGTTATATTGACAAGCATTCTAGAAATTCAAATTCATTTAATTCATGACTTACTGTAAATGCATCTTTCACAGAGATATCTATGACTCACGAATACACAGAATACAAGAATGCAAGAAATTGCAGATTTATCTCTTAGACTAATTTTATTTGTAGAGAAATGCAAAATAATAAAAAGACAAAGTTTAGTGGCACATGAAAAAAACTGAGGAAGGACTTTTGAAAGAAAAATCTCAGTGGTACAATTTCTCAAATACCCCAAAGCTGTATAGGTGTGAGTTGCTTACTTAAATGGAATTTGGACTTGATTTTTTGTAATTATGATTTAATTGTATGCTCCTGAGACACTTGAGTAAGAAACATAGCCACAATAAGCATGCTCTGTGATCAATGTAAAGATTAATCAGCTTTTGCAGAAGGTGATTCAAATCTTAGAGGAGTTGAAGGTGTTTACTGGTGTCCATAGATCATGTAGAGATCCAGGCCAATTTCAATCCTAAATTAGATTCCTCGGTAGGATGTCTAACTTTTTGTGAGATAATTCAATAATTTCTGCCAAACTTCTGTTTAACTCTGAACAGAACAGAAAAGAACAGCAGCTTCCTTTGCTGCTTAATATTGAAATTGGATATTGAAAAAGCAAGCTTGTATTTTGTCCAACCCCACAGATGTGTACTGCTTACTCATGCAGATACAGTGGACTTTCAGCCTTAAAAAAGTACCTGTTGTAACTCCAACAGGTAGTGTAATTCCAGTTTGGTGTGATTCCAAAATGCCGCCTTTTATACTCAAAGAGGGATAGAAATGAAGCAATGTGTCACAGAGCAAAGTCAGAAAGGCAATTTTTTTTCCAGAAAAGCAGTCTTTTCCCATGTGACATGTGAAAGATAGATCTGCTATTTTCTTCTGGTTGTATTAGAGGAGTCAAGGCTGACTGTATTTCCCACAGGAAAATGAGGTATGTTATCTATAGAAGCAACTGATGGCTTTGCATTTATGAAACCTGAACTCTCATGAGGTATAGGTCTCAGAGCTACTGTATCTAGGGAAAAAAATTCTGCTAGAAATTCAGAAGGAACCCTGTCTGATGTGATGATGATATGATTATTAGAAAATATTTTAACTGCTTGTGGATAGTGGCCTATGATATTTTGATAAGAATATGTCACTGAATAACAAATAGGTCAAGGTATACACGTGTATGTTACATGCCTATCTAGAGAGATAGTCAAACAAAATCAATTTGAAAAATTATAGGTTTTTTGATTTGTTTTCTCTGATTCATATATTAATATTGCAGAAAAAAAATCAATAATTTCTCTGGAATCAGACTTCAGCAGACAGTTATGAAGCTGGGCATGGCATGATTTGGTCTCCACATTTACTGTATTCTAAATTGCTAGGGCAAAAAGAAATCTCTTGCTGAAAAATTAGGAATTGAAGAGCATAACATTGAAAGGCCAAATGTTACAATCCTGTTCTCTGAGCCAGATTCTGCTTTAAAAAAAACTTAAGAAAGTAACTTAAGAAAAATGTCACCTTTTTAAAAAAATTTTGGTAGTTATTTTCCACATCATTGCATCTAATGTTAGGAGGAACTGAAGTACAAAAAAGTCTGTGATGTTGACTGAGACAGTGACTCATTGGTCACTCAGGGATGACTTTCATTCAGTGAAAGCCTCAGTGATGAGACAGAACAACAAAGATCTGCATTCCTCACTCTGCTAGGGAGACAGTAAAAGATGTTTCAAGTAGGTACCTCTTACTAAATTCCAAATTGAAGCCTGATTCAGTCTTAAATGCTGCCTTTAGGTATAGTCCTAAGTATGGGAGAAATGAGAATGTACAAAGCCTCTTGAGGCATTGCTGAGGAGTACCTCTAAAGTCATTTAAAAGAGATGGCTTTTCTGCAGTACAGTTCCCTTTTATGCTGGAGTGAGAGTAAGGGTTTTTTTTCAGCTTATAGCTGCCTAAACCTGGCTGCTTTTAGACTGGTAAAGCTCTCTCACCTTAAAGAAACTAAGAGCATGGGTTTAGGAAGGATTTAAGTTATCTGGATATAATGTGAATATATAAAAGTATAAGAGAAGGGTTTTGGAGCTTTTTATGCAAAGGGTCTGTCTTCAGTGGTGGTGTGAAAGCAGGACAGGAGTGTTGCTGCAGGACATAATGTATATTTTCTGGTCTCCCTCATGTGAGTAGTGCTACTTGCTTTCAGAGGGAAAAAAAAATTAAATTATGTGTGCTAACAGGTGACTACTAATTGAATGCAAGTGTACTGGGGGTCAACATACAAAAGTGAACTTTTGAATTCCCTGACAAAATCTTCTACTTTTGTGACCAGGACAGGCTGGTGGTAGATTTTGATAATAGGCAGGTTTAAAAAAAGAAAGTGCTACATCATACAGAAGCACAAGACAGAGCCACCTGTTCGAAGGCTCATCATATGTTACCCTTCTGCACACAGGCTACTAAAGTGAAGAGAGTGAGGCTTTCAGGGGCTTGAAGAGCTGGTGTCCAACTGGACTGTTCCCAAAAAGCAGATCTGGTTTCAGAAAGATGAAGCTCCTGACTGGAGATAGGCTCCTAGAAATGGGGTAACCTCCTGAAGATGGGACAGATGAGCAGTGACTGGTGCTGGAGCTGTGGCCACTAACTGCTGAGGCAGGCAACACTGAGTGATGGCACAGCAGGAACCAGCACGACTTTCTGCCCAACTGACCCAGTGCAATGGCCACCTCCCCAGTGAAAGTCAAAGGAGAGGGTATGTGAAACTATAGTGTGGGCTAAAGACTGTTGTCTTTGTTCGTGAATAAACTGCACACAGACAATTAAGGTGCTAGTATTCAAAGGTGTACCAGTCTTCATCACCCCAGCAGTTGTTGCTGTAAACAGGAGCCCATCAGACAATAAGGTTTATGTGTTTGTTTGTTTCTCCCCACGGAGAGTTGTTTCAGACTCCTTGATATGTGTCTAGAAGAAGCACAGGTGTCTTAATCACTGCAGGAGGTTCTTCTTGGAATTGTCAGATTCTAAATTAATTATTTTAAAGGATGTGTTATATTACTTCCTAAATAAGATTTTTTTTTTTTCTTGTGTGCATAATTTTTTTTTCTAAAGTGCATCTCTGATTTATTGCTGTGCTACTCTTTAGGATGTTTCCTCTCTGTCAGTTCAATAGGCCATAATAGCCCTTACTTTTCTGTCCCCCATTTGAACATATACACACATTTCCGTGGCTTAAATCCTATGACTTTTCTAATTTATGTACCTTCACAAAATTAGCCACTCAATATTAATACCTTCATGGAAATATTTCAGGATATTAATAACTTTGTTAAATTATTTCAGAATAAAGAATGAAATCTGTATGTCACCCTTCCAGTCCCCTTTTTCTCTAAACCTATTTTTGCTCTCAGTTATGTAAGGACAAGGAAGTGGCATAATTTTTTTGTTGTGTTTTTTTTTTTTTAATTATTATTGTTCTTTATGTTTTTGTTTTTATTTTATTTTTTCTTCCCAAACTAGTTAAATTGCTGTGGTATACATATTTCTGCATGAAATACCTTCTGAGCCTCAGTTCCCTCTTTTCCTGGCAGAGATGACTTCTCCGAAGATCCAAGCTCTGCAATATCAGTGTGTTGTTAATATCTCTTCTGTAAACTCTTAAGTGAATCTGGCAGTTGGTAGTGATTATTAACCTTGCACTGAACCAGCAATTAATCTGTTCAGGCTGCAGAGGAAGAAGAAAGAGAGAGAGAAAGAATGAGAGAACACAACCTGCTCTGGCTCAGTGATTCTGGTGAATCTGAGTACCCTGGTCTGATATTGTTTAAACTCATTAGTATTCTCTATCTAATCTGCAGATTTAATTCATTACATACATCATTTCCCCATAGCCTATACACCCATTTGTAATTTCTATGACATATTTTTCATCTGCATGCTTTATCCTTGGCAGAGAAAACATGAGGTTAGGAAACAAAACCTGTGATAAATATGAATTTAGTGGTGTGTGAAGTAATAATAGAAAAAAACCCTAGGCTGTTTTCTTCCATGCTGCATTCTGCTGCATCACCCTGACCACAGAGTGAAGGAAAGTTTGGCTCTATATACCTTTAAAATGATCTTATTACTATTGGCATCTCATTGAACTTTATGGACGATGCATTATCATTTTATTGTCAAGTCAGAAATGAGTAAACATAACTGCATTTTCCAATATTATTTGGCTTATCCTTCTGGGGAGATCAGAAGGGTAAGTAATTTACGAGTGCATCTTTACCCAGTATGACACACTTGTTAGATGTAGGAAATTCAGAGGTCTCATCACTTAAAGGCAAGGGTGCAAACCAATCAAGCATGTAAGAGTGGCTTCATGGAGACAGTGAGGAGAATGCAGAGCTCTGTTTCCAGCTTTCACCAGCACCAGTTGTCCACAGACGAGCAAAAGTGGAAGACAAGTCTATAAAGAAAAATAATTTTCCTGTTTAATTACCCAGCAGTCCATAGTTCTTGGCTTTCCTGATCCAAAGGATCAATTTTTCTTTGTTTCTCAAATTTTTAGCATTTACAGGGTCCTGTGGCTAGTTGTGAAACTTCTACCTACATATGGTGTGAATATTTAACTTTTTTTAATAGTGCTTTTTCGTTTCATTATGGCCTCAAATTCTTTTTCTAAGACAAAAAGAAAAATTATTTTCCCTGACTCAATGACAGTCACAATATTTATACAGCTTCACAGCTCCATCATACAGCCCCTCAGTCATTTCTTTGCCTAGATGAGATTACTTAGTCTATTCAATCTTTCCTTGTTCAGGAGGTGTTCCACAATGGTTTTTTGGGCTTTTTGTGTTGCTGTCTCTAAGCCTTTTCCTATTCTGCCACATTCTTTTTGAGATGAAGAGACCAGAACTGCACATAACATCGAAGATGCTGACACACACTGAAATTATACAGTGGATGAATGTGTAATTACATACTTTCCTCTCCACTTACTGCAAGTTTTTCTATCATCCTCAGACACCTCTATGCAACCTCTTCTTGCTCTGTGAAAATAAACACCTTCCAGGGTAATGATTTAGGTACTCTGTAAGACTGCTAAAGCCATTAGGTACCTCCCAGTCTCACCTCACTTTATAGGTAGTATATCTTCATAATATGCCACCATGACTACATGTGTAATTTTATTCTGAATGTCTTGAGATTGCATTTTGCCTTTTGCAAACATGAGACAGCTTGCAAAATTCTCTTCTGCTGTCCTCACAAACATTTGCATTCTTTGAGCATCTCAGTTCTTCCTGATGTCCCCTTGCTTGTTGATATATATTATCACATAATCATTTGCCTGATTGGTCTCAAAATCCTACGAGAGATAAAGGCACCATGTTTGCTTCTAGGCTGCTGAGACACTTTATATTTTGGTTTTTTTGTTTAATGAGATTTTTTTCTGAAGCTTTTGCAATAGAATTTTTTTGATTCAGAGAGCCTATCTGTAGTAAAGTCATTCACAGACAGATCTAGTGAGAAATCTTCAGGTTGATCATTACCTGGGGAGTTTACTAATGTTAATTTATCCTAATAAAAATATGTATACAAAGCAGATAACTGAAAAAGTGTCTCAATACAAAGTGTCCCAGTTCATTGAAACACTCAGATTATTTCAAAGCAACTTGTTATGGTTAACGGTTATATCGGTCTGATTTTATAAAAAAACCTCATATATTTTCAAGTGAAAGACAATTTGTAGGGAGTGGTAATGTTTGTAATTTGGCCTATTTCTATAACACAAATAAACAAAGTAAAAGCAAGCAACCACAACAACTCCAAACAACCCAGACTAGCATCCTCTCTTGTAGTAGTAATGACAAGGAGAACTCCATCTTGGAGGTCTAATGTTTGTTATAGATATGAGGTTGCATCAAGAGATGTGCCACCACTGAAGTTCTTAGTGCCAAATATTTCAGATAGCAAAAGCCATATTGAATTCTAAGGGTTCTTATAGATGGATTCTTGAAAACGCAAAAATTGCCACAGAGGTACATGGAAGAATATATACATATTTATAAACAACTCTCCCACTGTCAGTTATAACCCTGAAGTTAATATTTGCTTCTGGGCTCACACATGGTTGATTCAGTGATTTTCTAGTCATAAAAATTTTCCTCAGTCTTCTTTGGCCCTTGGGATGCCTGCTACCTGTTGACTTTTCTTAGCATTTGCATGAGCCACAGTATCTCAGCTCCTTACACCACACAAAAGATCAGTCTCAAGAGTCAATGCTGCAGCTCTGTAGATGTTACCTGAAAAAGGAATTCCTGAGAACATCTAAATTCATAACAGATAAAATGAATATCATTCACAACAGTGACAGGTAAGGGTAATGGAAACATGGCAGAATCACTGATCAGGGCAAGTGATGGCTTACACAATGTTTGTTGCTTTCAGATGCATATATGAGGTTTTACACACCATCCTCTAGACATGCAGGCATACACGTGCCTGAGCATATGGAAAGACAACCCTAATCCCACAGAACAGGCTTTGTTACTCGCTTGTTTTTCTTGCTATTATTTGGCTTATCAGGTTATTCTCAGACCTGACAGAGGCATCTCCTTGGGGCTCTAAAGAGGTCATGTATGTGGCAGGAACTGATGATTTTGTATGGTTTTTCCCTATGGTTATGATGTGGTCAAAACTCCCAGAGATGCTGACCCTGATCTTTATCACAGGCAAGAGGCTACCTTTGTTCCTTCTCATTTAGTCCATCCAGACAAGATTACTAGGGTAATGGGCAGAGTATTTTCCCCCACTAATCTAAATAATTAGATGATATTACAGAATTTGTTCACTCTGTGTTGCTGAACACACAGTGCTACCAGGAGGACACGCAGGCTCTTCCACCGTGCCTGTTCAGATGGTCGTTACCTAGCCCCTTTAGTTTCTGTGAGTTTTAATTCTCTAAACTGTAAAATCAAATAATAACACCCATTTCTTAATCACCTCTAAATGCACTGTACAGGTATAAGCACCTATTACTACTTACAGATTTTAGAGAAACAGCAAGCTATTTCATTTGCTGTCCATCTGCATTTGAATGGCAAACATAGCAGTTCAATTTTTTTTTTCTGGTTTAATGGACTATGTCCTATATGTCAGTGGTTCTAGCTGTAGAATTATCTGCACCAAATTCCCAGTATGTTTCAGGCAAAATTCTACTGTGAAGAGCAGGTGTCTCACACACAGTGTGAGACTGTGTGTGCTTTTCTCCAAAGCAGTGTCACACACTTCCACTAAAAGTGGCAGCTCCTTTCATCAGAGATGCAGAGCTTCAGTAGTTATCAAGCTTGGATGATGAGATAGCATTAGCTTTGAGTAGGAATAGTTTGAGGGTTTTTGTGTGATTCCCTATGAAAATAAGTCTTATGTAATTGTGTATTGTCTAATGTATTTGTAATAAGTTTTATGTACTTGTACTAGTTTTATCAATTCCCATTTGTCTTTTTCCTTATCAGTCAACCAGTTTTCTCCAGAATTACTTATAAGCCCTTTCATTATTTTCACGCAGATTTGAAAGGGTAGGAAGAAGACCATTGTGGACAATAAAATATTAAGTATGCGTAAGAAAATGAAATTAGCACACCTAGTGAGGAAAAAAAAAATAGGAAGAACTCTCCTTCAAATCTTTCATTTGGTATTAGCCAGATTGCTGTCCATAATGAACCTTTCAGAACTATTTTTTCTCAGATGAACATTTCACAATGAAGCACTGGGGCTGTAGGTGTACAAACAGGCGTGAAACTAAGTTTCATTGCTTTTCCTTCTCATTGAAAAATTTGATAAATAACCTCTCTCATGACTCTAATGTTTTCCAAAATATTTTTTGCCCATGATGATGTCTGTACAATGATCCATGTTCTAGAATGCAGTGACTATTATGAAAAAGGGGAAGATGTGCATTATGTTCTTAGTCTGAAGACTCCATTAAAACAAAACCTGATTCTACACTAGAAATTAGTTTCCAAAAGACTTCTAAATTTTCTTTCTCTTTCAGATGCTTTATTAAAAATCATCCTATCTTCACTGTTGATAACTCAGACCACAGTACAAGGGAGATATATTTATGACAATTGGATAGTGGATGCAGAAATATCTTGATGTACAATTAATTTTCAGGGAAGATTAGAAAAATTCAAAGTCTGCCCACACCTCCATATATCCTGACAAATTTTTTCCACCATAATTAGAATGACATTCAAAATAACAGCTACCATTTTCCCTGAAAACATAAACAAACAAACATTCCCCAATTAGTTTCACAAGACGACTGAGCGAACAGAGCTAAAGATTCCGTTAGGAGCTTACTATGCTAATCTAATTAGCCTGGGAGACACTCACATATTATGGAACCAGAATCAATAAAAATTCTGAAAAGCTAGATTTACACTTCAGTCACAAAAAGGATTATGCAGACATATCACCATTCTTTTGCTTATAATTTTCATGAGCAATAAGCAGAACAAACACAGTTCTTATCTGAAGGGTCACATGTAAATATGCATGACATGGTCTGAATATTCTTTGACATGAAAAAAATTAGCAGAATTAATTTACGAGCCTAAATGTAATCCATAAACAATTTACACACTGTGTTGTTTTTCCAGTGAGGAGAAAATATATTCAGCCTCCTAAAATAATTTTGGACTTTTAACAATTAGAAATTCTATAAAATCCAGATTCCACTTCTACCAGTTATATAACCTTAGGTGGAACTTACTCTTAAGAATGCTCTCAACAGTTGTCAAAGTAACAGGAGCTCATCTTTGTGGTTTTTGCATCCTAGATTTTAGTGAAAGAAGGAAATACTACTCTTAAATCAGCAACAGAAATTGCAGAAAGTGGCTTAGCTGTTTTCAAGGACATAGATTCTGAAGCATGTTACAAAGCATGAGAAATTTCCTTGAACTTTTCTATCTAAAGTGAAATCCGCATTTAGTTTACAGAACAAAATGAAGTAAATCTGCATGAAGTAATGTATGGTTATAAACATGCAAATGCTTTTAGACAACAGCGATATTGAAAAAATCAGCACTGCAGAAGCAGCATGGCAGCATGATTGTTTAAAAAGTTTTGTTACAGTGAAATTATGTGTCAATGTGCCCTCATCATCACTTCAACCACTCCACACTGCTTGTCTGGACAGCAAATCTACCTCATTCTGAAGCTTATCTCCCTCTTGCCTATTATTTTGTTATACGTCAGGTAGCTTCTAGGCAGCTTAATTGTTTCTTCACACTATGTAAACCATTTAACTTCTCTAGCTATCCAGTAGAAATTAAGCTCATTATGGACTCAGTGGCCCAAATGACACCACTTTCCCACAACATGCAGCAGGGAACAATATTAGTGGTGAAGCTCAAAGGAAAAAATATATCACCTGTGACACATGGCTGTAGAGGGATTGGAAGAAGAAAGTGATTTGTCAAATTATATTTGTAGTGGTCAAGTGAGGTTAAAAATGGTCAAGGGTTACAAATACTGATTCAGAATCTTGTCAGAAAAAGTGGCAAGGGTTATTCTCTTTCATCATGATGCAACCCCCCCACTTCCTGCCTCCTCCCCGCTGATTTCCCCTCTACACGCTGTCATCCTAAGACATCTAAAATCCTTATTCTTTGACCTAAATTGGAATGAAACTAGTTAATCAGTAGAATAAATGTAAAAGACTAAATGAGAAAGGGGGAGAAATCCAGACATTATTATTCAGTAGGAATTGTTGGTCAAATAAAGATTAAATTGAGTGAAAGTGATAGTATTTTGCCCAGCATTTGTTTGAAAGCTAGTCTTTTTGGGTTAGAAACTGGTGTTGAATCTGAGTGTTCCAAAATGTGATTCAGAACACGATTTTCTCTAAATGTACTTGCCAGAGGTAAATGTAATAATTTATGGAGTGTGCAGAAAATGTTTTCTTCAGCTATTTGCTATTCAGAAAGGGTTTTCCTTTGCTCTTACTGTTAGGCTTTTATGCTGGCAGTCTTATTAAGGTCAAGCCCTATCAAAATATTACCTCTGGGGTCAAAAGGGTAGTGTAGTCCTTCCCAAGGCTATTACACATTTTGGTGATCAACTGCTAGAGGGCACTTAAGAGAGATCCAGAGCAGTTCACCAGCCCCTGGAGAATGAAACAACATCTAGTTTTTGACAGCTTCCTGTAGTCATGAACTGGGAGATTTATGAGGTTAGATTTGATCTCTAGTCCTGTCTAAAGCCAGGTATGCTGTATGCTGCATTACTAAACAGGCTAGTAGGCAAAGCTAATATAGCTTCTTAAAGGTGAACTTGAAAGGCTGCTTTTAAATCTCCAGCTAGCTAGCTAAATCCATTTTAATGCCAGCTGTGAGAATTAGGGAAATGCAATCTCACAGGTACATTTTATTAAAGCAAACAGCTAAAGCAACACTCTGTCTACTTTCTGGTAATGTTTCTTCAGCAGTAATGGAAGCATAGAAAAAGTGAATTTTCATTTATGTTATGTAAGATTTCTAATATTCTCCTGTATTGAAAGTAGTCAGGACCATGTCTTCATCCTGTTCTGTAAGCCCTAGATCAGTATCATCTGACTCAGCACCTTAAGCATGCTAGGAACTTCTAAAACTTTCATACTCCTTTCATGTTGTGTTATATTCATTTAAACAATGAAAAATTAAATGAGAAATCTACTAACGTCCTCATAAAAAACAAGTTTTGAGAGACAAATTGTTAAATGATACTTTACATTTCTGTATATTATGTACTGTGAAAGAAAGATTAAAAAGCATTAGAGTGCTTGAACAGCATAAAAATCAGCCTCAGTATTTTTCAGATATGATACAACTGCTGAAGTACCTATGAAACACACAGTTTCATGTGTTTGATTGGAGCACAACTTTGAACTGGCCTGTAACTATTACTGGTGCCCCAGAATCTAGTACTCGAAATGCCAGACCTCAAAGTCTGTGAACAAACCTTATATCAGGCAAATAAAAAGTGAAGTAAA
Source organism: Passer domesticus (assembly GCF_036417665.1). Classification (NCBI taxonomy): domain Eukaryota; kingdom Metazoa; phylum Chordata; class Aves; order Passeriformes; family Passeridae; genus Passer; species Passer domesticus. The sequence goes on along the minus strand of NC_087474.1, from coordinate 107,236,352 downwards.
TAACTTCATGGAAAAAAGGCCTTCTTTATGTGAGTCAGAATTATTCTGCCATTTACAAACAGAAGAGAAATTAACTTCAGGAAGAAAAGTAAAAAGTATATTCCTGAAAAACCCCAAAAGATAAATTCTGTAGGATTTAACCAAAAGGAGGATCTATGAGTCATGTGATCATATAGCAGAGAGAGCAAGGCACAAGTCGTAATTTTTTACACCCCTTACTGGGTGTGCGTTGCAATCAATCTGATTCCTCCTGAGTAAAGCCTTACTTCATGTAGAAACCCACTAAAACCAATAGGCATGCTGATCTGACTCTCATCAGTGCTAGAGAGATCTTTACATTTTACAAGGCTATAATTCACCTTTTTCAGGCAAATGGTTCAGATTTTTCCTTCGTATTTACCTTTTACCCCTCATTTCTTAATTACACTGAAATTCTAAAAGGGTTTCTGACCACGATATTTTATTTCATTGCCTTTAATTGACATTGTTTCACAGGGGATATTATCAGTTATGAAGATGATAAATGACTGGGTGTCTTTCCAGAAGCTGCTTCAGCAAGCTGTTGGACATGAGATTTATTCCTGACCTTAAGGTCAGGATTAGTTTTACCATCAAAATGCAAACCAAAACAGGAGAGTGAGACTTAGTTTACTTAGAAATGGTGCAACTTGTCAGGTGTGGTAATGTGTTGTTCCTTGATAATTAGTTCAAGACAAGCTTGAAGCTGCTTCAAAGTACATTTTAAATCAGACCATACTAAAGAGTCTTTGGGGAGGCATCAGTAACAATTCAGTGGAAGAATAGGATGCTGTGAATGCTTGTTATTCAAGTATTTCCTTTCCTTATGCATGAGTTATATGGAAGCAGTAAAAACATATTTCTTCTTTTTCTCTCCCTTTGATGCAGATAAAAATACAAGTCAGCCAAAACACAAAATGAACTAAGGTGAAGCAAAACTCTCTGCAGACTTTAATCCAATTTCTAGGTTACCAGAGATGATGACAATAAAAATAACTAATGAGCAAATCCTGAGTATGTATATTTCTAAACTAATAATATGGAGGTTCAAACAAGAACAAATGCAAGAAAAATAATTCTAGGTGTCTGGGATTTTTGATGCAAGTTTGCAAAATCCTTTTGATACTGAGTTCCTAGTCCATAAATAAGACCATGTATGAAACAAAAAAAAAAAAGCATGACTGTTACGAAAGTCATTTATCATTTTAAAAAATCAAGAAAATATTGCATTTGTGTCTTATAAAATACCTGATTTTTTCATTAATTTAAATATTCAGTAACTCTAAATGCAAACTTTATATTATCATCAGTTTTCATTTCAAATCAAAGAACTTTAAAAGATATTTTTGAAGCTCTATTATTCATCAACATATGGGAATTCAAGGAATTAAGCATTTCACAGAATTAACAGGGTGGGTGAGTATATATATTTTTACACAGTTTATTTTTGTCATATTATCATCTTGAAGTAATATAGTAATTCCAAATAAATGGCAGGCTTATCAAATACTACAATCTGTTCAGTTGTTTGTGGGTTTTTTGTGTCATTAATAAGACATTGTAGTTTGTATTCTGATTGCTCACAGACTAACAACTGACTGATAGATATTTTAACAGGGGTTTAGGTTCACTGAAGGATTTATGCCTGTCTGCAATGATCATACAATCAGAAAACTATGGAATGGTCAAGAATGGAAAGGGTATCTGGAAGTCATTTGATCCAACCTCCCTGCTAAAGCAGGTTCACACAGAGCTGGTTGCCCTGGACCATGTCCATCTGGATTTTAAATGCCTCCATAGATGGATACTCCACAACTTTCCTGGGCAATCTCTGCCAGGCCTTGGTCACCCTTACCTTATAAAAGTGTTTGCTGATGTTCACAGAGAACTTACTGTGTTTCAGTGTGCACCCATTACCTCTGGTCCTGCCACTGAGCACATTGAAAAGAACCTGGCTCGGTCTTTTTAACTCTCCCTCATTAATATACCTCATTAATGTATATAAATATACATTATATATAAATATATAATGTATATTTATATACATTAATGAGATCCCCCTGAGCTTTCTCATCTCCAGGCTGAACAGCCTCAGTTTTCTGTCTTCCCCCATAAGAGAGATGCTCCAGTCCCCTCATGGTCCTTGTAGCCTTTTGCCAGACTCTTTTTAGTATGTCCAAGCCTCTTGGGCACTGAGGAGCCTAAAACTGTGGAACACTCTGGGTGTGGCCTGACCAGTGCTAAGCAGAGGTGAAGAATCACCTTTCTCAACCTACTGGCAACATGTCTCCTAAAACATCCCATGATACCCTTACCCTTCTTTACTGCACAGGTATAATACCAGCTCATATTCAGCTTGGTGTCCATCAAGTGGCCTGGGTCCTTTTCTTATATATTGGTGTATGGAGTTGTTCCTCCCCATATGCAGAAATTTGCATTTTCCCCTGATAATTTCCCTGTCAGCTCATTTCTCTAACCTGATGAGGTGTCCCTTGAGGGCAGCACAACCCTCTGGTTTATCAACCACTCTTCCCAATTCTGTAACATAAGAAAACTTGATGGAAGGCTCATTCACTTGTTCTTGCTGATCAGGTGGCCTATGGGAGACACACACTACCATGTCACCTGTACCTTTCTGCTGTTATGACACCTGTATCAGTGGGGAAGGCTTATGTTCCTTTTCCTTTCTGATCTTTACAGAACCCAGTCTTGGACCATTTTCAGGATTTTTTTAGTAGTCAAAATAAATTTTTCCGTACTTTCTTTTATTGTTCTCTGAAATTCATTGCTTTTGCTCTTTGGAGGCGTAACCACTAAGGAATGATAAAGAAACATATGCCCAACATATACTTTTGGTTTTTTTAAAACATGTACCATAACTATATTCTGTTATTCTATTCTATTCATAGCTATATATATATATATACAAGACATGATGTACTGGAGACCTGAAGAGTTTACACTACAAGGGAGGTGATAAACAACATTTTCTATCTGGTTATGGCAAAAACCATTCTGATATTCATTGGGACTGCATTAAGCAGTGCTTTCCTTATGTCTGAATTTGTGCCAGAGCTAGATGCACAAGGGTAAATTACATGCATTTATGCCAAGAATAACTCCTCTGTGATTTCAGTAAAATCTTCATACAAACAAGCATATTATCTATTTTTAAAAATGTTTTAGATGTCTATACATTTATGTTTGGTTGTAGAATATCTAACGGGGCTTAGCAAGTGGTTTGCTATCATATTGTCATAAATTTTATATAAAAATAAAAGCAGAAAATAAATCTTTGTACTTCTACTCTTTTATAAAACAGTGTGAATTTTTTATCTTTAGAAATAATCCCACTGGTTTCATATGGGAGGAGGGAGATTCTACAAAGCTACAAAGAAATGGGAAAGAACTTTATCAGATGTGGTATTACATTATCTGCTACTATTGACAACTTCTACCACTGACCTAATCTGTGATATGAGAGGAAAAGAGAAGTGGCACAAAACTTGCTATACCTAGACTTAAGCTCATGAAAAGGGAAAATAAAATGAAAAGAAAAAATAGTTAATAACCACTGAAATGAATAAAGTATAGACTCACAAAGAAATATATTTGACTGACCTCAATGTGAAGTGGAGAAAAAAAATCTAAACTAGAAAAAAACTAAGTCTGTGTCCTTCCTATGCTGAGGATCTCAGAGCTGGACACAGCACTCCAAGTGGGGTCTAATGAGAGCAGAATAGAGAGGGAGAATCCCTTGCCGTGCTGACCATGCTGCTTTTGACACAATTGCTTTTCTGGTCTGCAAGCTCACATTGCCTGCAGGGGGGTGCCCCTCCACCCAACCCTCCAAATGCTTCTTGGCAGGGCTGCTTTTGATCTGTTCATTCCCCAGCCTGTGTGGTTACTGGAGGTTGCCTGGACCCTTGTGCAGGACCTTGCACTTGCCTAAACCATATGACATTCCTATGCGTTCCCTTCTTGAGCTTGTCCCTCTGCAGAGCATTCCATCCCTCAGGTGTACCAACTGCACCATTCAGTGTGGTTTAATTTGCAAAGTTGTTGAGGATGCCCTCAATCCCTTTGTCTATGTAATTGATTAATTGAAAAGCATTAATTGAATAACACTGGTCCCAACCCACACTCTTGAGGGGCAGCATTTGTCGCCAATATTCCCTGGGACACGGAGCCATCGACCACTAACTTCTGGATGCTGCTGTCCTACCGGTTCCTTATTCACCCACAGAATCTATCTCACTCCAATTTGGAGAGCCTGTAACTACAGCAAAGTCCTTAAAGATCTTGGGTCAATGACATCTGTAGCCTTCTCCCTGGTCACCAGTGCAGTCATTCCACTGTGGAAAGCCACTAGGTTGGTCAGCCAGGACTTACCCATGGTGAAGCCATGCTGGCTGTCTTGAATCACCTCCCTGTGCCTCATGGACCTTAGCACAACTTTTTCTGTTCCATGATTTTTCTAGTGACAGAAGTGAAGGTGATGGGTTGCTGTTTCCCAGTGTCCTCCTTTCTGCTCCAGACAACTAAAAATATTTTCATATGTCAGATCATATCCCAAACAACAAATTCAGAGTCACGCTTAAGAAGATGATAACTCCTGTATGACTTGTAATACAACACAGAATATGGCATTTTTGTATTTCCTGAAAGGGTGCCACAATATGTGACTAGGAATTTCAGATCCATGTATAAAAGTAGTACTTTATTGAATAGAGAATATTAACCACAATGTAAAGCTTTCTTTAGAAAACCAAACCCCAAAGAAATTTTAAAAACTGTTTTTGTGTTTGGGAATGACACAACACTAAATTAGCAACAAAATACCCACTGAATTATTATCTAGGATGAAAAAATTGGTCAGAAATTATAATTTAATTTTGTTGTTTATTGACTTCTGTAATTTATTCAAAGGTGAAAATGAAGTGAAATGGAATTAAATATGTTGTACTTTCCTCTTTATAATTTATGAACTCCTACCTCTGGCTACTGAAAATTAACATACTGCTTTAACGTGAAGCAAATCTATAAAATCTGAATTTATTCTTTTCAAAGGAGAAAAAATACCATCTTGACATAACATTTGCATTGCAATGAAGGAGTCAATGAATCTGTGATAATGAATTAGCATTGAATTAATGCAAAATGGTACACTTTCTCTTGTATTCTTAAAGGTGAGCAAAGGAACTTATACGATCTTTCACATGATCTTTGAGGAGATCTGATCTTTGCAAAATTCCTGAGATGGAATGAATTGACATTCTCTGAACTCTTTGCAGATGAGGCATTTAAAACAAAATTTTAATCTATGTGTGCTTGTAATACTATTCAGAGTTCTTTAGGTAAATTAAGCAAAAAACAATATCCAACATATCAATAAATTTATTGAAACATCTAGAAAATCTATCCTTTTAATGGAGGAAAAAAATTAATTAAAAAGATAGAGTAGGCTGCCTTTCTTTCTACATCTTATTTTAGCTGCAGATGGATGCAAAGAAGCTTTTTAAGATGAATTATCAGAAGAGAGAAATTTTTTTTGACAGAAACAGGTGGTGGTATAATAATGATTCTACAGAATAGGTAATACGTCTGTCAGTATACTAAAAAAAAATTTAAAGAATAATGCACTCTTTCATTCCTACCCATATGATGTGAGTGATTCTGTAGTGGCTTATTCTATGTTGTGAACACACATGTGCTGGAGTTAGATGAACTTACTTGAGAGAGAACTGTAGAATAGGAAAAACAAAGAGGTATTTTAGTCTGAGTCAATTATAAAAGAATTAGAGATGTGTAATGATCTGGTATGGTCATGTTCTGAAAGACACTATTCATATTGGGCCATAAAGGAAACAGAGACTTGTATTAGACACTTACAGTTAATTTTCATATACTTTTTACTGCTATTTCCATAACATAGTTTTTATAGAAATCACTTTATATCACATGGTAAATGCCGTTGAGGTTGAGTCTGGGTACAGAAACCAGTCACTAACACTGACAGTGTTTAGTATTTGCAGCAAAACCTGAAATGACAAGTATTTAAGTGGGTCTTTACTTTATTTCTAGGTCCTTAAAGGGAAAATATAACCTGTTGGAAAAAATAGTAACTCTTTTCCTCGAAGAGATATCTCTGCTGCTGCTACATGTATATATATTGCATACTATTATTTTCTATTCTCTTGATAAATATATTAAAAATAATGCTTTTATGCCATTTTATATTTAGTTATCTTTCCTCAAGACAGCTGAAGTTAACTGTATACTATATACAATACTATATAATACTATAAACTATTTTACTATTCTATGAAATGATATTTTTATATTTTTTTTTCTGCAAATTTGATGTACAGCTCTAATGTTTCAGACCATAGATGTTTATTTTTAAAGAAGGGATAATAATTTTCCATGCATATCATTTATGTCTGGATACTTTGAAAACACATATTAGCAATAAATACTGCAGGTGGTTTCAAACTGTATGTGTGAGGGCGCAGTAGATAATGAATATAACATTTTTTCTAAGATCTTTGATTCATTATTCTACCTGATAATTTCTCATGTAAATAATATATGTGATGTATATAAACGTACATGTCATGCAGAAAATGCTGAATTCAAGCAACCTTTACAAAGAGAATCTTTCCTAAAACTACTTTGTAATTAGATTGGGAAAGCAAAATGACAGATAAACTTTTTCAGTATTTATCAATAAGTGAAAGCAGAGAGGAGGATCTTAGGGTTTCACAGTGTATATCAACACCAAACAAGTTGTCCTTATTCCATATTGTAATTTTTGTCTCTATAACAGTATGGCAACCCTTATTTTAGAGGAGAACTGAGAGAATGAAAGAAGATAGAAGGTAGTAATGTTTCTTTTTCTGGGAAAACTGCATTACTAACAACTTTCCCCTACATCTAAAGGCACACACTTCTAAATGTTAGCAATACAACTCAAGATATCAAAACTCCTTAAGATCTCTGCTTCATCATGTGTATAAATTACACCATTATATCTCTTTGGGTATTATAGATCCAGATTTAGGAAAGAAAGAAGTATCATAGCCAACTAGCAAAGCATCACTTAACAAAATGAGCAGTTCTATGTCAATATTTCTGAGTAGTTTAATTCTGAAGTCCAAAAATCATGCACACAAAAAATTATGCACCTAATTAATTTATTAGAGGTGTATGCTCTTTTTTTGGAGAGAAAAAAAAAATGCACAATTCCATAAGCCAAAATTTGAATCTCACAATATGGTATCCAGATATTTCCTTTTAAAGAGATAAGTCTGTCACATGCATAATTCCAATTTACAGCAACACAGTCATTAATGCAATAACAAACTCACCAAATACCAATACCCACCAATACCTTTGTAAAAATCTTTGCCCTTCATTAAGAAGCGTACTGTTTCCTAAACTGGATTATTACAATATTGGATAAAAATCAGTGATAAAGCCTAATTTTCATACACATGCATGGTTTTGTATTAGCACCTAAGCTACAGTGGTTTTAAAGGGAGAAAAAATATTTATAAACTTAGGATATGAGTTGATCTCTAGATGACTTTAAATGCTTAGAAGCCAAATTCTACTAAACTCCAGAAGTCATGCTCAAATACTTCCATGCAGTGAAGCAGATCTTTCAGCTGTCAGGTGTCTGCTGTCACATCTTCATGCTGTAGGAACACACTGACACAGGAAGCACTGAACAATGACAGATCTAAGTCACAAGGAACAAAAGGGATTTAGGAATTCTTCAGGTGTCAGTTTAGCTTTTTAACAGATATAAAAAAATAAATAAATAAACTGATTTTATATTACCAGAGTGGTTTAAAGCACAAAATAAATCCAGTTCCTTTACTGGAATGATTTCAGGTCAAGAAATGCATTTTTAAGTGCCTTGGAGAGGTAAGGTCTTTGTAATTTCCTTATGAGATTGGAATGTAAAACTGAACACCTTCTACCATCATGGTAATGTCAAAAGTTGTTTTCTTAGGACCAAGCCCATCTTCCTGGTCACTTCATTTTCCAGAACATTCTGATTTGGTAATGTGTCACTAGAGGGTGCTGCAAAGTTGTTTTCTAATATATTATACAGTTAAGTAGTATTTATTTTAATTTTTGCAGAAAATACAGATCCAAACTTTCTGGATAGAAAATCTCTAGGAAGGACCGATGAACTATCACTGGCTGATAGGCTTGAATGTCATAATCTGCAAAAAAGGTAGAAAAAAATTTCAAGTTTGAATGAGACCCAAACCATAAGTTAATGAATAATAGTATGTTTTAGGTTTTCATTATATGCATTAGAAAGGGTCTTGATTAGGACACCTCTGCACAAATCTATAATAGTTCAAATTTATTTCAAGCATGTCTTCTCATCATTAGCATGCTATTATGTTGAAGCAAGAAGATTAATTAAGAAGGTAGGAACTGTACTCTTCTGCAAAGACTGAAGTAATACCTTGTTCTTTCATATAAAATGAGGACCAGGACTTTTTTTTTTTTAATATTGTTGCTACAAAGACTTCTAACTGGAAACAACAAACCAATAGAAGAAAGTGTGTGTGATATGGTGTTTGCTGAATTGTGTATAAATAATACAAATCACATCCTCCACTTCTGAACTATCATGTGTGCTTCTTATCCCTTACTTTACTAAATCACTAAATTACAGTGAGGGGCACCTAAATATCTAGACTTCTGGCAGATTTAAGACACTGTGAGAAATAATAGAGAAAATAGCTGCCAGTTAAAAGCCCCCTGTAAGATAATGAGCATTGAAGAGTCATACAGGAGTATGTGTGATTAATGTATTAGTATGGTTGTCATAATTTCAACTAAATACTGTTCAGACATGATAGCAGTACATGGAGGTGAAGGCTTAAAAAAGAAGCCCATCTTTTTCATGTACATCCTCTTTACTTTTTTTTGATAACTTTGTTCTACCAATTTTCCCTTACTTGTGATAGCTTTATTACATTTAATTTCCAATGCATTTACAAACCACTAATTACTGCCCAGTAGAAAGCTGTGTTTACAGATACTGATTTTGAACTTAAAGGGACTCGTACAAGACACTATAATATATTTAGAGACCCATAAATCCCCAGGACCTGCTGATGGCACAGCAGTGCAAGTCACTGCCTCTGCTTGCAACCATAGAGCTCTGACACGCACCATGACACAAAGGTTTGGGAGCAGTGTCTCAACAAGGAAAGGGCTGCCCTACCCACAAGAGGGCTAATATGGTTGTGAAATGCACAGATTTAACACATTGCTTGAAAAACATTTTCAGGAACTGTGTTTTTGCTTGCACAGTTATTTGCAGGGAGGTGTGGGTTCTATCAGCAGATAGAACATGGACATGTTTGCGTAGAAGTGCGCCCCAGATGAAGAGCAGATCTGTATCAAGCTCTGGCCTTATGAGCTGGCTGCTGGCTCCCACTGAGAAGCTTCCCTTGCTGCTGTGGCTTGCAAGCTACCCTTCCTCTGGCACCTCAGGCTGCCCACAGTATTCTGACCTTTCTCAGAGGTAATTCTCCTTACTTTCTCTGTCAAGCTCAGATGCTCTTTTCTATCAGGCAACAAAATAATGCAATGTGGACGTTTGCACACTATTCCGTGTAACTGTTGGACTCTTGGCACTCTTCACAATGCTTTTCAGTCCTCTAGGGCTTTGAAAACAGCATGAAAGGGCTAGAAATAGGGTGGAGGGGAATATTTTCAGCAAGGTCACAAAAATGATCTAGTTGTTATTGACATTTTTGCCTCTTACAGCCACCATCTAAGAATAGAATGAAATCCTTGTCATTTATCTCCCTCAGTGGATCCTAACCCTGTCACAAACTGAAAATTATTTCCTTTTCACAATAGATAGTGCAATGTCTGAGCAGTAGTTAGTAGTTACTGTGTCAGTGCAAAGCAATAGGCAACTATGATAAGTAGCTTATTGACACAGTACATGGTAATTTCTCAGCTGGAACAATTGTGTCAATAAACACTTGGGAAATTTGTAATTCATGGAAATGCTATTAGTAAACAATATGTCATTATGGAGAGACCTTTATTCCATAGGTTGACACATGTACTGCCATGATTTGCTTTAGCAGTGATCTGATGCACTCAGAAAGAAATATTTTAAACAATTAATGTAGTATACTTAATGTTAATCATAAATATTCATGACCAAAACAACAGAAAGAAACATAACACTTTGGACTTTTAAAACTTAGATCTTACTATTAAATTAATAGAAAGAATAAAATGAGTCACTGATCCTAGTTGCACATAAACAACTATAATGTTTGTGGATTTCCCTTTCAAAGACTTTGAGCTACAGTGGTGATGAAAAAACATCCACAGTGTGTTTTCATTTTTCACTGTAGTCTTCTGTAACTTCATAATATCTAAACCAATTTAAACCTGTATTAATAAAAATGCTTTGAACTGGGACCTTGCATGTCAACTTGCAACACAGAAAGAATTTTTACTGTCAAGTTATGATCCTCTAAATTAGAAGTTGCTTTATAATTGAAATGCTGACACAGACTTCTAATTGTAGAGGTGTTGGCAGGTGCTGCTATGCTAGCATTATATTAGCAACTTTTTCCTGTAAATCTTGTTCATTAAAGGTTATGCTTATATCATATGCATACAGATTATAGGCCATGGAATGACAGCTGTGTAAAATCAGTCAAATTAAAACACACACTGCAGATGAAAACAGCCACATATTAAACAGATTAAATTAGTATCCTTCAAAGTTTCTTTCACTTTAAAAATATAGATGGAAAATATTTTTATAGCTACCTGCTTAAAAGTAAAACAGTTTGTGTGATGGTTTCTGATACGCATTAATCATTAAGGGAAAATAAAAATATGTCTTCTCCTTCAAATAAACATTAAATTAGCTCAACAATAGTAGTAGTCTGAATTGCAAGTGAATAGAGCATGGAACTAATTGCTGTAGTGTTCCAACCCTCCAAGCAGTGCAGATGTCATGCAAATAGTTTTGCGTTCATTTTCAGATTGTAAAATGTGGTCCTTTTTGCAAAATCTGAATGGATACTGACATGTATACATACAGAGTTAGAAAAAAAACCAAAAAAACAACATTACTGAATTCCCCTTTGTCTGGTTACTAGAAAAACCTTTCAATGCACAGGCTTGTTTTAAGCAGTCTTAGTGACTGATCCACACCAAAACTCTTGATCAAAAGGTAGTAGACTTAGATAAAATTCGGATCTAAATCTCACTGAGCTGATGGTTTTGCTGAGGGTTTGTGTGTGTGCATATTGGGAATGTTTGAGCTGTGAAGTACCGGTGTGCTGTGTAGGTACTAATGTCTTAAGCCTTTTCTATCCTGCAGAAAATCATCGTCCCAGTGTGGAAATTGCTGGTACATTCTGCTGGTGTATGTTAGCTTATTTCCATCTCTGTCTAATGATAATTTACCATGTAAGTGGCTTAGGGATGAGACCTGGGGTAGATGCTGAAATAATAAAAATCATCCCAGTAAGGTTGAGGCTTATTTCAGATTTTTAATGTTTCCATGTGCCTTCAGTGTGGAATTCCTGTTATTCAGGGTTACAATGCAGATGCTAGTAGACTTAAATTATTTAAAATACAAACAAAACCATACCAAATTAAAAATAAATATTTAAGAAAGATTTTTTTCTTTTAAATTTCCTGTAGTTTTCCTTTCTTTTTTTTTTTTTTTCTTTGTCACTGAGACGATATTTTAGACAGAAGTACTTGTTTAGTAATTTTTTAGGTACAGTCAAAGCTTACACATTTTTTTCTTTGGATAATAAGCACAAATTAGGAAAAAAAAAACAGAAAGAAGACAGCTGGATACATTTTCTATTCTTGTTCTATTTATCTCACAATGTATTTAAGACAAGTGATTAAGATCCTGCAGCATTCTTTCTTCTCTTGCTCCAGTAAAGAGGATCCTCAGACAGTAGGCTGCAGATATACTTTCAAAATTTTTCTCCACATGAATCGGTGGAGAGAATTGAAAAAAATATTTGACTTATTACTAGTTATTTTTATTGTTTAAGGATAAATTGTGTTATGAGTAATCTTTCTATTAAGAAGAGTCTTGGAGTCTGACATAGTTACTGGAGGGATGTTTGCATTGTCAGGAAACATAGAAGACAGGATAATTTTATAGGTTGAATTAGTATTTTATTCTTTATCAAAAGACATACAGGACAGCAGAGGTGAGCCAGTTATAATGCTTTTATCAATTGCTCAAGTATCTTCTGCCAGACTGTTATAAGTAACTGTAAATTGGATAAATAAATGAGCACACAAAGCACTTTCTTTCAAAAGCCGGCATTAACTGTAAATAAATAAGGTTTTTCAACCAAGCAGTAATTACATATTTGCTCTACTCAGTGTCAGACTTTTTGCACTGCATCCATACTTGCAGAGCTGGGACTTTACCTGCAGAAGTACATGGTTTTCCTCACTTGTAAGTGCAAATGGCTTTAAAATTGTTTGGGTTTTTTTGGGGTTTTTTTTTAGAGAGAAATATCAGAACACTCACAAAAATCTTATTGTTCTGAGCATACAAAAATGTCAATTTGATTTCACCTCTGCCACCTGGAGGAAGCAGATTTTGAAATATTTTGCATTTACTATCATTATGGTTATTATTACTTATCCTTCCTTTACTACTACCATTAAACAATTTTTTTAAAGTGAGATATCATGCTGTATATAAATTTCTACAAAGCTAAAGCAAAACTAAAAGTAAAATTACTTATTTTGCAGACAGCACAAACATTAGCTTTGTGCTACTGAAACAGATCACATAATTTAAAGTAAAAAAAGGAAATTAACTGGAGATAAAATGTCATTGTTAATCCGTTAAAATACCAACATCATCTCCTGCTGTTTTGTGCTACAAAAATAAAATTAAATAGTGAGTAAATAATCTTTAAATAGTGAGTAAAATATCTATAGAGTGCACCTAGGTAATATTGCATTAATGGGTGATTAAAACTGTTGCCACCTAAAGAGTAACAGTATTTTGGCATGAACCACATAACTTTTCATGTCTATATTAAATTAAATATGTGTGTGTCAACGTACCTGAATACATATAAAGATATGAAAATATAGATATGCTTTTACTCATACAGATAAGTTTCCCTATTTTATAAATCCAATAACATTTTTTCCTCTGATATATTTAGATCTGTCAAACCTATTCTTCCATAACATTAAAGAAATAATGTTTTGTTGCATGATATAATAATAGTTTAGTTAACAGGAAAAGAATTCTGCTGAAGGAAAAACTGTTTTCTGTAAGTAAAGGTCTTCAATTCAAAGCAGGGATGGCTTTAGTTAAAACAATCTGTGGTCTTACACTGATTTAGAAGGTGTAGCTTAATCTGTTTCACAGAATCATGGAATCTTAGAATGGTCAAGTGGGAAGGGACCTTAAAAATCATCTAGTTCAAATTCCAATCCCCACCATGGATAGGGGTACCTTCCACTACACCAGGTTGCTCAAAACCCCATCTAGCCTGACCTTGAACACTTCCAAGGATGGGGCCTGCATAGCTTCTCTGGGCAACCTGTTCTAGTGCCACACTACATACACAGTACTGAATTTGATCCTAAAATCTAGGCTAAATCTGCCCTCTTTAGTTTACAGCCATACCCCCATGTCCTAACACTATATGCTCTTATAAAACTCCTCTCAGCTTTCCTGAAGGTTCATTTTAGGTATTGGAAGTTTAAAGGATAAAAAGAAGGCCCTGTAGCAGTCTCTTCAGTGAGTAAGCCCAGCTGTCTCAGCCTGTCTTCATAGAAAGTGTGCTCCAGCCCTCTGATCAACTTCATGGTCCTTATCTGCCCTCATTCCAACAGGTCCATGTCCTTCCTGCACTGGGGTGCCAGAGCTGGATGCAGCATTCCAGATGCAGTCTCATGAGGCCAGAGCAGAGAGGCAGATTTCCCGCCCTTCCCCCACTGTCCCCGCTGCTTTGGATGCGGCCCAGGACACGACTGGCTTTCTGGGCTGCAAGTGCACATTGCTGGGTCATGCTGAGCTTCTCGTCAGCCAGCATCCTCAAGACCTTCTCCTCAGGGCTGCTATCAAGTCACTCTCCTCCCAGTCTCTTATCTGTGCCTGAGATTGCCCTAACCCGTGTGTAGGACCTTGCACTCGGCCTTGTTGAACCTCATGAGTTTCTCATATACTACTTTGCAAGCCTGCCAAAGTCCTTTTGCATGATATCCCTTACCTCCAGCATGTCAACTGCACCAGACAGTTTGGTGTCATTGGCAAACTTGCTGAGGGTGCACTCTGTGGCACTGTTCGTGTCACTGACAAAGATGTTAAGCAGTGCTGGTTCCCAATACTTAGAAACAATTGTTTAAATGACCTTTACTGGTGATCAGATGTTGTTTCAATATACTTTATTTAGTTTTGGCAGAAAATTAAGTTCTCTTAGGACTCGTAGTATGCTACATTCTGAATTAACTGACAAAATGCAGTAATTTTTCCCTTCTGCTTAATTGTATTGTGGAAGCAATCAATCATGAAGCAAAAGCAATTACATTTTTGTTTTTATTATATTTTCTTACTATTTTTGTTAATATCAAAGTGCATACTGTGTTTGAAAAGATGCTCTCTCTCAAACATGCTCTCTCTGAGATCAAGGAAGCAAAACAAATCCAATGGTAATGAAATAGTTCTTGGTTTTGTGGTAGGGTACAGGGTAGAAGAAAGAGATGCATATACACAAATATCTCATGAAAATATTTTCTCAAGGCATATTTAATAGATTTTGTCTAAAACAATAATTAGAAAGATGTGTCTGCCCTCTGCAGAAAATTGCATCTGTTCAACAAACCCAAAAACACCTGAATGTCAGAAATAGTCAGCTGAAACATTTTATTCACATCTGCTGATAATAATGCCCCATGGGCATTCAGAAGCCGCATGCCACTACTCTCAGTAGGTTTGGTTCATTAGCAAAAATTTTTCCCCTTGATGCACTTTTGGCCAACATGTAACATGACTATTTTTTTAATGTACTGAGTTTTCATCTCCCAGGGGGAAAATGTATCTATTTGCTAAACGTTGAAATTATTATTGAAAAAATACAGTGATTTTGTACACTCAAATATTTTACATAGGAAACAACCTACTTCTCAGGCAGCTTTATTGGTAACCTTGGCATTAGAAAGATCCAGTGTTACAGAGTACAATACCCGCCAAATAACTAAACAGCAGGCTGGGGTTCCTGTCTCAACTAATCCATGATATAGGTAGGTAGTGTGGAAAACTACGATTTTGGAAAACATTCTGCTTTCCATTTCAAGAATAATGAGGAAGATTGTTTTTCCATTTTATTGTAACACGTAAAAAGGCCCTAGTCCACTGGATTAAGTCCATCACAACTGGACTTGATCTCAGAGGTCTTTTCCGACCTAAAGGATTCTATGATTCCATAAATACTTCATTTGCATATACTGAAACAAATCTGTCTTCCCCACTCTATACTATTTGACTGTGTACATCTTCAAAGAGTCAGAATTATTTCCCCAATTGATATTCTGAAATCTCTAAGAGTCTGGGAAAGGTATTGATGAGATCAACACTACCACAGATTTGTTTGGATAACATTCAGCGATTTCTGCCCTTGATCATACTGAATCCAAGATTAGTTACACTATACTTGATAAGTCTAATTTTCCTCTGGTATAACCTGATGGAAAGTAGAGAGGATGCATAGTGGATAATATGGCTATTGAATTTCTCATGCATTTGTATGGTGAATGCACTTGCTAGGTGTTAAGTTTATCAAAAAAACCAGTATCCAACATGGAGAAGACCAGTCTTGACACATTAATATTGGGTTCAAAGGATCCAACCAATCCTGATCACCCTTTAAAAATATATCTTAAAATTATGTGAACTTTTATATGAGCAAGTTTTATTTTTTTAAAAAATAGAGCAGGAAGAATAAAATGCAATCATTTTGATGGGCCAAAATTATAATCTCTAAATAGAGTTTACTAAAAGATATTTTATTATTTTGATGTCAGATCTCATCAAGTTCAAAGAAAATTAAATAACTGTTATCCTTTTCAAATACCTTGAAGAACCAGCAGTTTTGAAATTGTACTTAGTAGTATGCAAAGGAGATAAACTTTACATTAACCACGGAAATCTTATTAGTAATAACCCATTCATACACCATAACTCCCAATGTGCAAGAAGAACAATGCTTCTGTTACTGTCTCATTATACTCTTTATCAAATTATAAATGTAATATATTTTCTCACATTTTGTATGTAGTATTTTAAAATATCTGTAATACCTTATTATATGGGCTTGGTTGGAAGAGCTACGAATATGTTTACCAAACAGTTCATTTAACATATTTTACAGGTTTTCCGAATAAGATATTGAACTTTTTTTTTCACTATTCCTCCAGTCTTATTATGTAAAATAATGCACATTGATTTTTTTTTCCTTTTACTGGAATACTTTGGAGTTCAAATTAATATTAAGTAACTTTCTTTAAAGTTCTTTTTCTTGATTCTTGAGCTTAATAGGCTGAAATTGAATTTAATGGAGTAGAGAGAAGGGTGAGTGGGCAGGGAGAGCACAATCACAGTGGGTTTGGGATGTAGAGTGCTGCAGTTTGCAGCAGAACTCATTCTGGGACCTGGGTTTCTCCTTCCATGCTCAGTGCAGACAATTGAAATATACCTTATTTTCAAAGTACAGCACTTCCTCCCTCTCCTTCAGTGGTCTTCATGTTTTTCTCTCACATGTCTCAATCCTCCATCTGAATGGAACTGTTGAAGTGGGTTTTTTTTCCTCCCCCCTTAACTGTGTTATCCCGCAGGTGCTACCACCGTTGTTGATGGGCTTGGCCTTGTCCAGTGGTGGATCCAGCTGGCATTGGCTCTGTCTGTCATGAGGGAAGCTTCTAACAAACTTCCATGGAAGCCGCCGCTGTAGTAACGCCCCACTGCCATTACTAAAACCTTGCCATGCAAACTCAGTACACATACTTTTAACAAAAGTCAGTTTAACTACCTCTTTCCTTAGAAAGCTAGGAAAAAGACCTGCTTGTAAAGCCACATTTTCTTCTTCCCCATGCTGCAGTTTTGATCAGAAGCCCAAGCAAGCCTAGAGCCCCACTGTGCTAGAGAGCCTGGGGCTGCTGTGGGGCTGCAAGTCCAGCCTATTCCAGGGTCTTCCCACCTCAGGGGTCTGGCTTGGGCTGGAGTGTGGTCATCACCAGACAGACCTCTGAATCCCTGGGCAGGACATATGCAAGACAAATTTCAAAGCAGAAACTAGTGCTTGAAACAGACTAGAGAAGAGTTTTAGTTTTGATTGTAACTTTTGCTGGGAATACTCTGTTATATGTTAAAAGTGAGGAAGTAAATTACCACAGCAATTAAGAACTCTCTCTGCTGTAATGGCAGGAGTGTGAACCTGGAAACAAATCTGTTCTGTATCCATCCAAGGATTACAGAAATCATGTGAAAATCTCAGGTACTTGAGGCAGTGCTAAGGAGTGATAACTGTATCCTTCATTGAAATGGCTTCCTTTTAGCCCCATCATTTGGAAATTATGAAAAAGGGGAAATGAAAGGTAAAAGATGAATGTATCTACACAGAATGGTGAGAGTACGCATGAAAGATGATCCTCCACAGCACACCAAATATAGCTCTAAAGATCCAGGAGTTAATGAGAGTGTCACTGGTGGTTAATGCAGTGCTCTGCATGGGATATGAATGAGGCCATACCTTCCCATGGTAGGGAAAGTGTAATTTCAAATTGTCCCTGATATCAACATGCAACAATTGTGAGCAAATATTGAACTCATAATGGCAATTACTGCATTTTAATTACTGAATAAATTATGTTGCATACAATAGACAGTAAATTGCCAACATTTTGTAACTTTTTTAAATGCTAAAAAACTGCTATCTACTAAAACAAAATCCCGTTTTCTCAAAACCATGAAAAAAATAATGAAAACCAGTACTTTCCTGAAGTTGATAATTTTATTTGAAACATGAAACAAGATAATTGGAAAAAAAATTGCTATAGATACACTTCCCTCCTGCTTATCTTCTTGCTTTTCTTCAACTCCTAACAGCTCAGATAGTTGCAACAGTAGGGGAATTGGGATTACATCATCTGTTCTGCGCAGAACTCTAGAAGTATTAGTTGCATTGCTGAATAATCAGATTTTTTCTACTAGAATGCCCATTCTGTAGTTTGAGCTAATACACTGTCCTGAAAATTTAATATCTTTGCAATCATTTTAATATAGAACAGAACAAAGCTGTACTGAAAGATGCTTACATTTAAATAAATTAGAGCAAACTAGCAAAATGCAGAGGTTGAGATACAGGGTGAATTGTGCACATGAGGCAACTTTATCGAAAAAGGGTTCAAAACATGTTTTATCTCCAAGTTCTTGAGAAATGAAAAGAAAATCAGCAATAAAGGGAGCAATAGAGGAAGCTAGCTTTTTCACACAGTAAGCAAACCTTTGTAAGGGCAGATCCACCACATAATCCTTATTTACCGGAGTCTAAATTCTTACAGGCAAATGTAAATATTCAGCACAAGAATGTATGCACAATGCAGATATTTATTCCTTCAGAGCAAGGCCTCTTCACTATAGCTTATTGTCAATACAAGTTAGCTGTCTGTGTAGAGAAAAGAAAAAACACTTTGTCCACTGTAAACTTAATCTCTTGCTCCTAAATTAAGCTTATTCTAATTTGAAATAAGTCTTTTTTGAGTCCTGGCACCAAAATGTTTTCATTCAATAAATGTGTATAAACATGCTCCTTATTACAGTTTCCACAAAGAGCTTTAATCAGGTCTCTAAATTATGGTTTTAAGAAAATCCTATTTCTTGTATGTGTTGGGCAATTTTCTTATTTCGTTCATTTGGTAAAATCTGTGAACAAAACATTCAGGATTTCATTAAATTGCTGTGACATATAGAGATACAGTAAGTAAGTATCCCCACTGAATATACTCAGTTCTGGAATATAGAGTGTGTGGCAGTATTTTAAAATTCTGTAATGTTCACTGTGTTTGTTCTGCATGTTGTCAGTGTGCTCTAGTGAGAGAGTTTTGGTATAATAAAGTTTTAGTTAAGTTAGTGGTCATTTTGCACTATGCAGTGTAAACTTGCATGTAGGCAAGGCTTGGATGTAGATGAAAAAAAAAAGGAGGGTGAGGAGGTGGGGTGGTGTTCTTTAGAGTATTATTACTCAATCATCTAAAAAGGTTGGTATGTCATATTTTGTCATTTGATAATTATTTTGCAATGCTCTTAGCAGACATATTGCTTCCCTAGGTAGTGATTGTCTGAAGATTTCATTACAAACAGGAGCCTTCAGGGAAGAATGTTGCTTAATGAAATTAATCATTATATGGGTTTACTCTTTAATAAGGTACTTTGTAAGAGATTATTTCTTGATGGAATATATTAGTGCAGATATGCTGTTTTGACAGTCAATACACTATATAAGAAAGAGAGAGAGAGTAGGAGAAAAGAAGAAGGGAAGGCAGGAGGGAGGGAAGGTGGAAAACAGGGAGAAAATTAAAAATAGCTCTTCACCTTACCTTTCTCTGGCCCCCTTGGCATGTACTGGGAATCATTTCACCTCAGCAGACCACCTGCTTGTTGATCGTGTGATAGATAGAAGATGACTACATGACTGCAGAAAGGGAAGATGTATGCTTGGTACATTTTTGAGCTTATTGTGCCTTTCAGGTGCCAATGCAACTCAGATAATCAGTACAGAGGCTGGACTTGATACACAGAAATTGGATTTTAGCTTCTGTTCACATTTTATCCTTGGGAATTTTTTTTTTTAGAATCAGACTGTCATTGGTTCCCTAGTCTTTTCAGAGTGCAGGATGTTAACATGGTAACTTCTTTTATTTTTTTTTTCTATAGATAACACTATCTATAGAGCTTGAGGCTACATGCAATTATGCAGCTTGGAAAACCTTTGTTTCATAAACAACACAAATTAGTTAATAAATCCAAGATTTTGGATAGTTATAACTGCTTACAACAGCTTAAGAACTACTTCTAGTCAAACTTCAGATCATACATTTCTGATAGATTTTCCTTAAATCTATCTTGCTTTACTTGAAAATATAGTTTGCATCCTACTCAATGTTTTCCTAACTGTGTTTGAGCATAAGGTAATGCATGAAGATTAAAAGAAGGACTACCTTCCTGTGACCACCAGTACTGTTAATAAATGGCTGGTGTGTCATGGATTAGCATTTGAGACCTTTATAATTCGAGAATTTCATCCCTATCTTTCTTTGGCTTAACTTTCATTAAGACTTTGTATTGTCTCCAGCATTAGCTCTACAGGAAAGAAAATCAGCAAGTTACCATGAAATCGGAATTGTCTCACAAGTCAAGTCTAAACACTACTGAAAATCATGCAAGGATGATAGGGGAGGATGCAGAAGCCCAAGTTTCCACTTTGTGTGTGTCCAGTGCCAGCTTAGCTTTCTTCAGACCACATTGGTAGAGGAAGACATGGTTTCTGCCTCAGTGCTGGAGCAGGAGTTGTCTTTCATGACAGGCAATCCTAATAGAAAAGGTATGGACTCTCTTTCCATCCATGCACAGCACCTCTTAGGCATAGATTTTTATTTTTTTTTTCTTCTGTTCAACTTGTTTTCAGAATTCACAATAAATTACCTTCTGAGGTGAAAAATACTATACTCCAGCAAGGGGTATATTATGGATTTAAAATAAAAAATTAGAAATGTTAAAAACAGATAAGGCTTATGAAAGGGCATGGCATTTTACTTGGTTTTATTATTGTGAACACAGGTTTAATTCACAGAAATGAGCTAGAGATTGATAAGCTTTTTTGTTTTTTCTCATACAAAGAACACAATCTGCAAAAGAAAGAAAGAAAAAGCAATTATTTTTGTGAGCATAAACTATCAGATTTGCTAATTTGGACACTAGCTTCACTCTGAAGTTTAGCCAGCCTTTTATAATTTAACAAGTAGCCCTGATAATCTGCTGCATTGTGCACAATCATTTACCATTTCTAATTAAAATTGACAACCCTCCTGAAACTTCCCCTTGAAAAATGTGGCAAGTTTAGAATAGCTTCAATGGGTTTAATTCTTTGGGACTGTATTTTTACTTAGAGTCCTTTTAGAAAAGAAGCAACAATATATGGAATAGTACAACAAGCCTGTAAAAATGCCCAGAAAATAGATTTCTTGTGATGATGTGTAGAGTACCTACAGAACCTTTACCATATGAAAAAACATAGTGAAAGCACCATTTTCCCTCTAGACATGTTAAAGATACTTTGTTCTTATTTGGAAGCAGAGTCTCTGGGAAAAATATTGTCTCATATACAATTTGATCACTTCTGCTGCCTGGATGGCTGCTTGTCTGTTAAACTCCAGACTCCTACTGCAAAATATGGTGTGTGTGCTTGGGCTCTTATAAATGACCTACTTAATCTTGATAGAGGCAGCACTGGACCACCTCATACAAAGGTAACATTTCATACCTTCCCTCCTGCAACGAGACGGTGTCCTTGTGGTTCAATAAAGGAGTGACTGGAGGGTGACGTACAACAATTTGTGCATTAGGAAGCCAGAATCACTTCAGGGTTTTTTTCTGTTCAACACTGAATTATTACAGTCCTCTCTCCTGTACCTGTCATTAAAGCTACTTAATTCAACATATTAATAGCAAGGTTTTTTTTCTACTTCTGTGAAAATAGTGCAGGCCTTAATGACTAATTTTTATTTATTTATTTATTTTTTAATGGCGCAGATGAAATAGAGGGGAAAACATTGCTGATTTATGTATGTGCTGTACATGGTCATGTAAGAGCATGTGCATTTTGCATATTTCAGGAGATAGATTTTTGCCTGCAGCAATGCAGTCCATTTCTGGAATGTCCAGAGTAAATTCCTGAGATCACATGTGGGGGAAGGGATACAGAGAGGCAGGAACAAAATGATACTAAAATGCAGATCTGATGCTCCCCATGTATTAGGGGACTTCTGGAAATCGATGTTGTTAACATCTTTACAGAGTACTGAAGTAGCTGTTGTAGAGGCATTTCATTCTGGAAGGAAAGTGCATTTTTTATTGATAGTGGGCCTCTTTTGCTGTATGAATACAAGATTGATAATGCTGAAGGTCAAGTCTTGGCCAAGAGACCCAGCAAGTGTTGTAATAGACATCCTATGCACATATTCACTGCTTATCTAGTTTGGAACAAAAAGAGAACTGTGTTCTTTGAATGCATGTCTTGCAGGTAGACAAATTAGGAGATTGGTTCAAATACAGGATTTTGCATTCCAAACTTTAAAGAAGTATAAAAGAGGATTGGTCGGAAAGCTTGTGGCTTCTGAAAATATTTATTTTTCTGTCTTGGACTTGTACCTTTGCATGTGGCAATGAGGTCCAGGGAGAGAGCTGTTTCCTTGAGAAGTTGATGACAGAGACATTGGTTCAGAAAGAAGATGGCGTTTGACATAAAAGTTCTGAGATTTAGATAGAAGAAAATCACAAATATACAACAGAAGAAAAAGCAAACTACTTTCTGCCTCTATTTTCTGTCTCAATGTGTGTGTGTTTTGCTTTCTGTTACAGATGAGTGCAGGAATTTTGAGGAAAAAAAACCCAATTTCCATTTAATACTTAAATCTGAAACCAATTTTTTGTAAGTTCTTTGTGAAAAGAGGGAAGAAATAAAAGTCCATAAAAGTTTATAGACTCTCAGATTTCCTAGTGCAATAAAATCAGTCTCTTTTTTTATACCTGTTATTTATGTAGACTGAGTAATGTGCCTGACCTAGCCTATGCTTCCTTGTTTCTGTCTTTGTTGATGAGACACATGAACAACATTTATTTCCTTGTTTCCCTCTCCTTCTCTCTCTCTTCTCAAGTACTTGAATTCATGTACAGCATATTTTGGCTTCATGTATCTTCTTGCATGATGAAGCATCTGCCTGTGGTGCTGAAGCTACTGGCAGTGCCTGCGTTTGCCCCAGAGCACATTACAGATGGTAGTGTCATTGCAGATAATGATAGCCTAATATACTCAGGGTAGCAACAGGGGACAGATGCTGCTTTTGTTCCATTTTCAGTGGCAGATCCACCCTGTAGACTGGGGCGGAGGGGAGAAAACACCTCCAAAAAACAAGCAGAGCTGGCAATTTAGGTAAAGGCCACTGGGTGGGGCAAAAGTGCACATCATTAAAAACAGAACAAAAAAAAAACCAACCAAAACACGCTTGGGTGATTTGTTGGAAATAGCAGTGCAATCAAAACATGAATTTTTTTGCCAGTAGATTCTCAGATATGTGAAATATCAGTTTCTACTTATGAAACAGCACACATCCTTCATTACTTTTATTACTTCCATGATAATTTACATCAGATTACACAGAGGGCCATTTCAAGGCATTTTGCCTCTCAGGATATGGATGTGAATAAATTGCACCCTATAATTTTCTGTCATAACCAGTGCTTTTTCCAGGGGGGATTTACACTCAGACATAAAATAAACATTTAAACCCCTACTGTAGAATGGCAAAGGCCTTTTGTTCAGGAGACTAAAACCATCTAAAGTACATGCTGTTTATCTTTTGCCTTTGTTCAGAATAGTCAGATGAAGAAAGTCTTATCAGATAATAATATTAACTAGCAATTTAACTTTAGCACTATTTTTCTCTGAATGTAGTATTTCACCAAATTGCATTTTCCTAATCTCTCAGTTTAGTAGCTTGAGATAATTTTTAAAAATTACAAATTTTTAATGATTAACATGATTTTAGCACAAACCAGCATTTTTTCCTCTTGCAGTTAGTAACACTAATGAGGGAATGGAACTCAGGTTATCCATGTCATCAGTCATCTATGTTCAGACAGTGTACTAGAAACAGAGAGAAGCCAATAGCTGAATGAAAAAAAATAAAAAGATAAAAATCACAGTGTGAATGAGATTAACTTCTTGTACATCCTTTTACCAGTACTCAGATCTGCCATCTGTTTTTACCAGTACTCAGATCTGCCATAATGTAATTGCTCTGCTGAAGGTCCTTGAAGAGGTTTCTTCCCATAGCACTGCTATCCTTTTCATATTTTTCTGTAGGGAAGAAAAACTGTTGGCTTGACTTCAGCAAGCCCCTAAAATGGAAGACATAAGGAAGAATGGAGGAGTATTACAGGCTTTTCTAAGATTTTTTTTTCCCCAGACTTGTTCCTGAAGAGTGATCAGAAAATGAATAACAAAAGAATCCCCCTCATCTTTGTAACACTACTGCCATTTTCTAAATTAGCCAAAAAAACTTTACTGCATGTAGATGTTGAAGAACCAGCTCCAAGATAGAATACTGCCCTTTCTGTTTAGAGAAGACCATAAAAAATAAATTTTTTCCCCTGTTCATCTTCCCACATTTTCATGGCTGTATCCATCTATAACTCCAGAAGACCTCTCACATTTATGAACTCGGTAATTGTTATCACTTGTGTCATAGGATCAGTGGACAGGACAGTACCAACTTCTGCAGGAAGAAAAGCGCACCATCTCTTTTTTAGCAAAAAGACTGAAGCAATGTGGTAAAAGCCATTATACTTCCTCAGTCATTTAACAGAGTGGCTGGCACCATTTTTCATTGACCTCACATCTTTCTACAAACATCCTGCTTAGAGCTACTTCCTGTGAGTAAAGCAGCCATCTGCTGGGGCTGCAAGTCCTTTTGCCCCTGGAGAGGTCTGTTTCACCTGATTTTTTAGAGTAGCTGACTGCCTGGACTTATTTCTACTTGCAGTGCTTGGCCTACAAACAAACTGCTGATTTCAGCCCATTTCCTGTTCATCAGGCATACCAATCAACAAAAACCATTAGAACAGATGTTACTATCTTTAAGTGCTTGAAGAGAGAAGACACTGAAGAGCAGAACTAACTTGCAGAAATTTCCAGATGTGAAAGGGTCTAATGCACATCACTTTCTTGTGGTTCCTGGCCTGTGTATAAATGAGTTTTATTGTCCACTGTTGCCAGCTTTGCATTTTAAAAATATTTTAAAAAATAACTTGGGGGAAAGCAAGCATAGTAACAGATAATAGTACTCTAACTGCTTAGACTGTTTCAGAGGATATCAACAGGGCAAACATAAAACCTCTGCTAATGTCTCAGAATACCATTTAATTAATATGTTGTGGTTATGCTAAACATAGAAACAGAAAAATTAATCTCAACAATTTATGTCGTTTTGCAGAAAGGGAATTTACTGAAATATGAAGACACTACCCCTGGCTTGCTAAGTAAGTGTATACTAAACCTGGATGTTGAATATTGAAATCATAACTTCTGTCCTGTAACAACAAGATCATCTTTCCACTCTGCCTTGCACTGCAAAGCTAAGATAGTAATGCTTTTTAATAATGTCATTACTGATAGTACTTATTACTTAAAAGATTACCCAGTGTTGTAGCACAACTGCCAGTCAAACTGTATCTGCTTATACCAGAACTGAATCTGTTTTGCAAGACGTTAGAGAATTTGAAGCACTTCAAACACTCAGGAAACCCTGACCAAATACAAATGAGGAGATTGAAATAAAAGTTTTGGGTTTTTCTCCAGGTAACTCTCCCTATCCTCCCCTACAGTACAAAGCAGAATCTTTTAAATTATTTCATTTTGAGGGACTACTATTGGCTTGAGCATCCTCTAACGAGGTCTTCCAAAGTATCTTCTTCCAAGCATTGAAAGGTTATAGTTTGCTACTCTTCCAAAAATCAGTCATCATCCCAGTCTAAAGTAGTTGTAGCTTTCCAGCCTATACTGAGAGTACTCTGCAATTTCCATTTATAGTTACACTTCCTGAATTTCTATCCTTGTCTTTGACCACAGAGAAACTGCTCTTTTTCATAATTGTGTCAAGAATTAAATGTGGCAATACATTCAATGTGGTTTCCATAGTCAATAAACAATTATCAATAGCAACTTGAAATATTCATTTAGGGCCTAAAGTAAATTTAATAAAAATTGCATAAGAGTTAATTAACATAAAACACCCGAATGCAAAATGAATTAAATAAACTAAAATAAAGTTCATGTTTTAATCAGCAAACCCTTGTTGCTTAACAGCTCCTCCAGGCTTAATGTTCGGCTTAGTTTCTGGATCACACTCTTTCAAATTGCTCCACAGAGACATAAATCTGACTGCAGCTACTGTATACTCTTGTGAGAGTGAGTACATGTGTATATTTCTGAGTGGGAATGTGAAATATAGCGTGCTGGTGCATTGCATGTGAATGAGTCCTTTCTGTATTAGGGAAAATACATTGTAGTATACTATTCTTAAAGAACACTGCCAAATATTTTAAGTTTTCTTTTTTTGGGGTGATACCAGAGAAATTCAAGAATAACATTAGACTCAATTAGATAGTACAAAAGCAGAATAATATTATTGACTTCACTGGAATTTTCCTGGAATAGACACCAACATGTTTGAACACTTACATTAGCACAAAGTTCCATCCTTTGGCATGCCTTCACGGCAATATTTTTCTTTCTTGAGGCAAAATAAAAAAAAATTTCACAATCTGTTGATCCATAGATCTAGGACACATGTGTTTCATAATAATGTCCAAACTTACACTTAAAGCTAAGCAACTAGATAAGTTGTCTGGATTATGTCACATGTGTTAGCCTGCTCTGATCTACTCTGGCTCATCATGCAATCATTTGACTACAAGTGAAAATGTAGGCTGAGATATCTTTTCCTTTTCTGGTTTCTTACTGAGGTCCAGCACAACTTGACGAAAAACATGCTCTAAACAACAAGGTTACTGCTGTTTGACAACATACAGCAACCCAGCAACCAACGCACTAGACAGAGATTTCTTGGATCTAAAGTCAGTGGGGACTCCCAGTAGATGCCCAGTGGCCCTCCTAGGACCCTGCTCTCACTGCTGGGAAGATGAAGAGAGAAATGTTGTGCAGTATTAGCTGTAACACTGGGTCCAGGATAAGTATTTTTTTGTATGTTCAAAGACATGTCTAAATTTTCCTGACAAACATTAAAAACCTGTAACTACATAGAAATCTACTTGCACAGTCCTAGTTTATACGTATATTAATAATCTACTCCATTGTCCAGTGCATATTTCTGCTAAGGACTTCTAGCATATAAATTATCAACAATTTTTTCCCTAAATTTCTCCATCTGTAAGATCATAACAGTGTCATTCTGTATTGCAAAGATTGTGAAATAAAAGTGTCAGGAAGCACTTTCTGAGCCTCAGGTAGAAAGTTTCACACAAGTGGAAAACATGTTTTTTTTATTTTCTGAAGTCTATAAATGATTTTGCAGCTCAGAGCAGGCTTGTGAAAAGTAATTCTTTGTGGCAAAATAGTTCACATTGTCCTACATAAGACAAGCAAGTTCTGTTGAGAAAGTTGTGTTCTTCAAGTACAGCTAATTGAATTCTAGAAATTTTTATGTGGGAGGAATTACTGAAAGAAATCATATTAATAGTCATCATTAATATTAAACACGACTTGTTGGGGTTTTTAAAGCAGTACTGATTTTCAAGTGTCTTGTTAAATGACTAAAGATCATTATTAAAGAGAGTCCCCTCTGACAAGCCTGTGGCCACTCTATCTCAAAAAGAACACTTGTGGGAAAAAGGATAGTCATCCTTTCACTATTTAGATGACTTAGAGAGTCACTGCATGAAAGTTCTAGGGTTAATCACAAATTCAACAGAAAATGTTTTAAGGGTGAAATGTAACAACATGTTTGACAGCCCAGAAATGACAAACTCTCAGGTACACTCTTGAGTTAAAACAAATTTGCTAAAATACAAACTTTTGATGGAGGACATATTCTACGTTTAAATTCTTTCTCTGGAATAAAGGATTATATCCATACCTCACTCCTAGACCCACAGAGTTAAACTGATTTGATTTTGATGATGTGAAGAAAGTTATTCAGTCTTCTTCAGATATTATTTCCTAAAACTTTTCTTTGGTAAAACTTTCAAAAAGATGAGACCTAAATGGTAGCCAAACTGCTCTAAAGGCATCATAAACCAGAGGAAGATCATGAACTTCTGAAATAACTATTGAAACACAGTTGGGCTTTCCCTGCTGCAGAGGGTTCATCCTGGATGATTGCTGGGCATCCACCAAAGCTTATCTATCACTCCCTTTCTAAGTAGAGCAAGGGGAAAAAAATTAACTGAGGGTTTATAGATTGAGATAAGAACTAGGAGAAATCACTCACCAAACACCATCATGGGCAAAACAAACTTGAATTAGAGACAATGATTGAATTTATTACTAACAGAATCAGAGCAGGATAAATAACTTTTTTATTTTCTTTTTCTTAAATATGTTATCATGGAGACATTACCACCATTTCTAATTGTCCCAGTCTTGGCCAGTGGCACTTCCATCTTGGAGCCAGCTGGCACTGTCCCTTCTGGAGATAGAGGAAGCTTCTGGCAGTTTCTCAGCTTCTCACAGATGCTGCCCAGTCACCGCCCCCCCCCCCCCCCCCCCACCTACTATCGAAACCTGGCCATGCAAACACAATACACCTGCCTTGTGCCCAGTGATGCAATGTCTCTTTTAATGGTATAGTGAAAATTAAGGTAAGTAATCTATGCAAGCTAATGTTGTTGTTGTTTTGGGGTTTTTTTTTGTTTTTTGGTGGTTTTTTTTGGTTAATTTTTTTTTTTTGGGGGGGGGGGGGGAGTGTTCCCCTTTCTTGCCACTTCTTTTTTTTTGCCATTTATATTTCACATAAGCAAGGGTGGTCCTGGTTAATGTGCCCAAGAAATTGTGGCATGGGCATTAAAACTATTTCAAAGTTGTTTAGATGCACTTTAAAAGGGCAAGAATATCCACTCTGTACCTTGTGCTTTCTCTCCACCGAGTTCAGCTACAGGGCAAGCTGCTGCAAAGAGTGTTGCTGCAAATTTGTCAGCAGAATGCCCCCAAATCAACATGAAATAGAGGTCAAAACAAAAGTGAAGGGCAAATCAGTTATTGAGCAATCTCTAAAGAAAACCAAGGCCAGGTTAAATGCAGTTTATGTAATTCTTTTCAAAGAGGAGATTCAATAAATTTATGGAGCTGAAATCCAGATTCTCAGGCTCAAGCAAATGAGAGCTGAGCAGAGAATATATTTTATTGGTATCAGTCTTCAGTGCTGTGCCACAGACAACTGACCCCATGGATGACTTGAAACACAGTTCTATTAGTCATTGGATCCTTCAGTTCCTGTGATTCCTTACCTGGGATCCCTGCCCAGAAGAACATTTTATGTTTTGAGAGATTGTTCATTAGTTATACCAACAACTACCCAGAGTGAAGTACAGGGTCTATCTAGATAAGAAAGAGAGGCTAATTTCAATAGATATGAAAAAAATTTAAGCATTGAATGTCTAAATTTAGATTCTCTGCAATTAAAAATAGTATGATTTCAGAAGACTTGCATTATTTGCAGAATTATTTCAACATACAAATTGCATACCATTCAACCATTAGAGAAGCTATATGTGCAGACTAGTTAATGCATTTAGATATCTATAATGTATTGCAATTTAACCCTTTTACACTCATTTTAATGAGTGTAAAAGGCCTTGTGTTGATTCAGCATCTACATTAATTCTGAAGTGTAGGGTTATTAATTTAACTTGTAACATCCAAGCATATCAGTTTGATGCATTTTTTCTTCTAAACTAAGTAAATTAACTTAAAAGTGACTCTGCATTTTGGTTTCTGATTACATCTCAGAACTACTGGTGATGAAACAAGCAACTAATTGAATTTTTCATTTTCTTACTCTCCTAATTTTCAATGTGTATTTACATTCCAAAATTTGATAGCAAAGCGTACAATGTATTCTCCAAATGTATAGAATCTCTTGTAAGAACTAAAGGTGGAATGAATTAAGTATTTTTATTTTAAGAAATGAAGTGTCAACTACATCTTCATGAATCTGTAAATTTTACAGTATTGACATTCTTACTGTCAACAAGCTCATCTAAGTATAAACAGCTTTACTAGGGACAGAGTTAGGTTCAGATTTAACAAATCAGTCCAGTGCTTCACATAGTTAAAATTAGTTTTGGAAATCATGACTGTAGCACACATTTGCAGCTGTAATGATGTAATGCTCATTCCAGCCAGCCACAAGGCTGAGAGGTCTAAGTATTCACAGTTTACAATGATTATCACTCAATACCCAGGGAATTAAAAATTCAATGTCGATATTAAAGGACTTTATTGCTACATAATAAATCGAGAATTCTTCCTTCAGATCCTTATTTGTTTCTCTTTCTTTCTTTCTTTCTTTCTTTCTTTCTTTCTTTCTTTCTTTCTTTCTTTCTTTCTTTCTTTCTTTCTTTCTTTCTTTCTTTCTTTCTTTCTTTTATCAATACTTATAAACATAGATTTCTTTTGGCTGCTTGTATACTGCATTAAAATATTCTTTTATTTTTCAAGATAGTACTATGTATTTTTACTCAATGTTTCTTCATTCCACATTACAGTAAAATAGAGAAGTGCTTTAATTGTTTTTTATACATTTCAGAGTCTGATAGATTACTATCATTTTTGAAAGTATAGAGGACATTTGATATCCAGTTCAATTCCTTCATGCTTCTAAGAAAGTACTAACCTCACCAGACATCAGTTTTTTTGCATCATTCTTCTCTTCACTTTAGAATAAATGCTTTTTTAAAATATATTTTCTTTTGAAAATCATTGTAACAAGCAGTAGTGGAATGCCCTCTGTCATAATCTAATTACAGATCATGCTTGGGACAAAGTAGCTCTGTGTAGCCATGATATTTCTTAAGAATAAATTTAGTTTGTGTACTCTTTGGGTCATTTTCTATGTATTTACTGCTGTATGTACTGAACATAAAGCAACTAAAAAAATACTGGTTAGGTTTTTCAAGGGGGATATTTTTATTAATTGAAAATAAGAGTTGAATTTAAAAAACTCTAAAAATATTTTATCTTCTTCCACTTCATACAAAGTGGAAGTTTTCTTAATCTCTCTCTATACAAAGATTTCAGGATGTCATAAATATTACTTGGGTGGCCAAAGCTAAATTCAGAATTTAGTTTCATGAAGAGAAATCCAAAACTCACTTTAAATGCATTTAATTGGATATGCAAGTTTTCATGGCTTATGCTTTATATGTTAAGACTTTTAACAGACTGCAGCATAACTGAACTATGACTTATTCCTGTTCTTCTTTTATAGATTCATTCGGTTAAGTTATAAAGCTCTTTTCACTTAATTTCCTATGCATTTTTTTTCAAAATATAAGGACTGCTGTTGGATCAAATAAATTAACTGCTAAGGGCTAAATATATTTGGGGGGAAATCTATAGAAAATTGCTTCTACAGTTATTCTGTGAGTGCACTGTGTCTGATGAGAAGGTCAGTTAACCTGTGTAAACCTCAGCTATTCTACAGTGGCAAAATTCTAAAGTGACAAATTTTATCTTGTTACATCAAAATTTTATTTTATTACATCAGAGTACTGATATACTAAATTAACTAACATTTCATATACCTTGTACTGTCGGGGTTTTTATGGGAGTTACCTTTTAAAGTGGAATTTCTCTATGAGTTTGTTTTTTGAAACCATATTCAAACACTTTTGTATACTCTAGATAAGAGCACAAAATTGTTTGGAGGTCTCTAAGCTGGTTAGTAGCTACATCCCCTTTGTAATTGCCTCCTAATAGAAAAGTATCCAAATTGTACCTTCAATCTAGTCAAACTGAGAACAGTGTTTTACTCTGAACTGAAAATAGCAAAAAGAGGTCCAAAACCACAGTTCAAGTATTTTAAGAAGTGTGTTCACTCAGGCTGACTTAGTCTCACATTATTGTACAGCTTGTTGTTGGGTTTTTATGCCTTTTTTTGGGTTTTTTTGTCTTTTTTTTCTTGAACAACACCAAATAATGTATCATAAGGTACTTCATAAGGCATGGAGAGAAGTCAAGATATACTGAATGTAAATTAGTATAATAATGAAAACTTCTGTTATGGAAGGGAGCTTTTTCTTGGTTATTTGTATTATTGGTTTTTTTGTGATATTCAACTCAGTGACATTTTCAAGCCTACGTAGCCTGGGGAAGTTGAGGAATATTACTTTATGAAATGCTTCATCTTGGGGAGAAATCTGCATACTAAATCTTCACTCTATGGCTAATAAAATTATTTTTTTACTTCAGTGAGAGCTTTGATTAAGTAATGAAGGAACTATCCATATTTATATATATATATATATATATATACACATACACGTGCACGTACGCACCATACATATGAAACCCTAAGTATGGGTTAGGCAAATCTCAAAATATGATAAATAAAAAAGAAGAAGAATAATGAAAAAAATTAAAAATAACATGGCTATCAGATTTTAGAACTGATGAGAGTAACATTTTGGCTGCCAAGTAAGAACTATATTTAAATTCAACAACAGTGAAATGCTTTTATTTTAAGATGTTAGTGATTGAATCCCATCAAAAAGGAAGATGAAGACGTTAAAAGGGTTTTATAGGAAATTATTAGCATTGTTTTTTCTTGTCTGTTCAAGTAAAATAGTTAAGGGTAATTACAAATTTTTAAAAAATATTATTGTATACAATATATTAATGTATATATTAATGTGCATAAGTATTAATTAGTTCATGCTTACAAAGTGCTTTGAGAAAGCATGGCATTACATAATACCAGACTTATTTTTACCATATCATGCAACTCCATTAGCTGTTTCCCAATTTCACAATACATCATTTAAAACTGTTCAGTAATAGATACAGCCTTCCATCTAGGGTAAACTTGTGTGAAAGAGCACATCATTGAATTGCTCTAGAAAGGTAAAGATGGGAACTCTATGTTTGCACTATACACACTTAGACTGTGACTAGTTCTGTGACCACATTATGCTATTATTACACCGGAATTGTGATATTGATTCAGATCCAAGGCCTTTCTTGGGCAGAATCATTATCTGAGAAAGTGGCCAGTGTCAGATTCTTTGAAGTCCTGGAGCCCTCTCCACGGGCGCTTCATATCATAGTCTGTCTCCACTTTTGATATTTTTTTGATTGCAACCAGAGATTCAACCCTGAATCACGAAGCTCTTCAATATGTCTCTATGTACAAAAATATATTACTTTATGTATTGTGTGCAAAAAAAGCTAAGTTCTCTAAGAAGATGTGGGTGAAGAAAAAAAAATTGGCAATTGTACAAGGAAGCAATTGAATGAACCAGTGGACTGCCCTAACTTTTACAATTGTGCAAGGGTTTCTCAAATAAAAACGCTGTGTGCAAACAAACTCCAACCCTTAGCTCCTTTTCATCTCCTAAAACCTTCATTACCTCTGATATTCATGATCTCATTATCAGTCAATATTTTGCATCCATGTTCTGACTCTATTTCTCTGATGTTTTATTTCTCTACCAAGGGATTGCAGTTCAGCGTAACTTTGTGTTTATGATAATCCTCTCACCCATAAATCATTTTTTATTCTGGGTTTAAAACTAAATCAAGATCAAAACTCTTCAAAATCTTTTGTTTTGTCTTTCATTTGAATAATTTTTGATAGACTTTTAAGATACTGGCAAGAGACTAAAATAATACTGCACAAACCAGAATGAGTAAAAACGAGACTGAAGTTGATACTAAATTCCTGATTATGTTCCTAATTTGTTAACATTTCAGTCTATATTCACTGTATCTCTTATCAGGTTCTGTTCAGTTTTAAAAAGAAGGAGGATAACACATCCCTGTGTAGTAAAAAGCTTCTTACTTTGTAGAGGAGTTCCTTACCTTAGGCTCCTAACTTCATTAGGTACCTACCTGCAGTTTGTGGCCTCAAGGACCAAACAGACTGAGGCTTGTGAACTAAACTGTGGTAATGAGTTCTCGCTTGGGTATTCTCAGCAGCCAGTGCGGCATTATAAGGATCATCCCTTCAGCATGGCCATATGCTAATGGGTGCCGGAGGTCCTGGTTAGCAAACAATCATTACTGAAGGAGCACCATGAAGGACTAGAAAGGGATAAAATGGGCATAATTTGCCCTGAAATCTTCCTGTGGATCCATAGTGGGCGAAATCTCTGAACTGCTGTCTAGTCTTTTTGACAGCCGTGGAATTGCCAACATGCCAAATGTAGGTACCACATGTAAACAAGAAATTAGTCAGTCATCATCTTGCATACCAACTACCACCAGTGTCATTCTCTGCAGAGAAAGAATCCACTTCAGAGCTGAACACTTCCCTTCAGTTTTCATCAGTTTT
Organism: Passer domesticus; assembly: GCF_036417665.1. NCBI lineage: Eukaryota > Metazoa > Chordata > Aves > Passeriformes > Passeridae > Passer > Passer domesticus. The sequence continues at coordinate 107,201,918 of NC_087474.1, read as the reverse complement.
CTTCAGGTAGAAAAAGAAACACTGTGCCAATCTTGAGATTTCATTTTTATTTCTTTCTTCCAGGTAACTATTTAAGAACAAAACTAAAATTCATGGTATCCTTTGGATGTTGAAGATCACTCACTCTATGCCAGTTATAGTGAAAAAGGAAAAAAGTTTTGAAATAGTGTTTTATTTTTTCTTTAATTTATAAGGATACTGGAGAACAATGAGTGCAGTTTTGTGCAAATAAGGCTTGCTCTGGCACTGCCGTGTGAAAACAATCACTCACTTCTGGGTTGTGAGCTGGAATACATTCCTACTCTGTGTTCTGTCTCCTAATTAGTTTTTTAATCCATGACATGACTGTGCATCATCCCCTCTCATTGCTTAATATCCTCAGAAGAAGAAATCTTTCAAAAGGCTCTTGAAATTCTAAATCAGTTATATTGCCTGCTTCTATTATGTATTTTGTTAACTATCCCAAGTAGTAATAACCCTTTAAGAATGTAAAAATCTCTGTAACAATACGCTTTGTAGTTTTATTTTCCCTTTCATGTTGCACTTATCAGAGACTCTTATAGACTTTTGGTCAGTGCTACCAATTAGGAGGCACACACACAGAGGAACTCAGACTTAGATCTGCATGGTTCTTGCCAGTTCCCTTCAGTATTGAAAGTGCCTGGAGCACAACTAATATGATAAGGATGGTAACTTTATTAAAACATGGTGTAGCCATAGACATCCATGAATTCTGTCTAATGAGGAGGTCTTTAAAATTTCTTTTCTCTAGTAGCTTATCTGCTTAAATTCTGAGGGCTTTAGTATTTTAGGTTTAGGCTACATTCTGCTGAAGCATATATACACACACACACGTGTATACATAACTCTCCTTGTGTATGTCACCAAAACAATGTGCACACCCGAATACTGAGGCCTGTACCCTCAAAATGAATGAACTGATATTATTTTTTTAAATAGTATGTACTGTCCAGAAAGTGCAGGCACAATTTATTGCACACTCACTATTATTTTCATTTATGCACAAGAAGAAATGGTGTAGAAGCCCAAATGAGAATTTGCTTCTATCAAACATGAATCTAGTCCATTGCTTTACCCTGGTGCCTATCTTATAAAAGCCAGTATCTCATCAGACTGACAACTGGGAAATGCCCATGCCCTTTCTACTGCTCTCCTCAGCAGTGTTTGACACTGTCAGTCATACATTCCTGCTTACATGCTGTATAAATCTGGCAAGTGTAGGCAGAAGCATGCTAAAGTGACTCTGATCTTTCTTGTCAGATTAATCCCAGAAGGCTCCATTTCCATCTCCAGAACTTGGCACTGGTAAGGTTCAATTCCTTCCCCATTCTCATTTGATATCTGTACATCAGGAAACTATGACTTGGCAGAGTCTTGGAAACAGACCAGAATGGAAAACCAGAAGGGCATATACCCAGCTAGAAGAATGAGATAAATCCAGACAATAAAACAGCTGATATGCCTAAATACCTTTTACATTATGTTTCACAAAGAAGGAATCTTTGGAAATCTTCTGAAGGAAACTGGAAGTATAAGTTTAATTTGCTTGCTCCTTCCTTCTTGTCCCTACTCTTTGTTCTGCAGTTACATATGCTGTTACATGCTGTGAAGTTGATCAGGGAAGCAATACATGTTAAAGAAAATTAATTGAAAAATTCTCTTTTTTTAGAGCTTGATTTAACTCGAATAATTGAACTGATCTGTTTTGTAGGCTTACTCTCTGTTCACCTGGGGTGACCTCACATGTGTGAATGCCAGCGCTGGGGGTAAGAAGGAAGGAGAAGAGGAATGTCTCAAATGCCTCAGCTGGCTTTGTTTTCAGTAGCACTGAAACACACAATTCCACCCCTTGCCTAGATGAAAACCATGTATTACAATTTGGAATGAGTTTTCAGATGCAGCTATTCAAAGCTCATACACTCATTATATGCAATGCCTTAAAGAAAGAAAGTTTTAAGAAGTGGTATGAAGATTTCATTATATATATATTTACTTACTTAATGTTTTTAAGGAGAATAAAAGAAGTGAATTTTCTGTTGAAGATACAACTCTTCCTGATCTTCTTTCAAAATTTTCTTTGAACATGCATTTTCTATTTTTCTATGTGACAACAATGGCAAGTAATAGGATGAAATGCTAATAAAGGAAGATTGAGATGTACCACAGCTTTTGACCATAAATCAAGTAGTTAAAAGATATTTTAAATTTTATTTTTGTTTTTATGCAGTCCTGTATCACAGATTCTAGTACACTATTTGGACATTTTTCTACATCTCAATTTTTCTGAGTTAAAAGGCAGGGTTTTGCATACATTTGCCCTTAAATTCTGTTTCTATATCTGCTAATTAAGTAAATAGTAAGATCCTTCTTCTTCAGCTTGCTAAGCTACCTCTTGGATAACTCTACTTCAAAGGCCATGTGCTATACCAGCCATTCCATATAAATGCAGAGCCAGACTAAATGCTGTAATTCCTAATTTCCCCTGATCTTAAATCCACAGTTTTATGAATTAACATTAGCACTTTTTTTTTTGACCCATCTGGTAAAATTACCTATCTGTAGAGATTTTGCTTTCCTTTCAGAGGCATCAAAGCATGCTTCCTTTTGAAGTGGTAAGTGCTTGGTGTCGTGCCTTAATGCAGTACTTTATTGTTTTGCTCAGTCTCAGACTCGAAAAGCTGCTGGCCTGATCCTTCACACAGCAGAAAATATTGTGATCTGATAGGTGGGACTGAAGCAAGTAATGCAGGAGCTTGCCTGCACCAAGGATGGGGAGAGGGTTTTGCCTTCACCTTTCCCTGTTAGTGCCTGCTCTGTGCTATTATCTCTTTTAATAGATGGGAAAGAATTTTAAAAGAGGTAAATACCAAATCTTTTTTTTTCTCTGTGTTTTTGGTTCTTTTTTTTCCCTTTCTCTTTTCACTTTTGATAACTATGTAGCCACTTCCTAGTCACTGAAACAGGTTTATAAATATAGTTTTAAATAGTGCTGCTGATTATTCTTCTCTTTGAACTGATCACAGAAATAGTTTAGAGTTTTCAAATAATTTGTGAGGGGGATGATAATGCAACTGATCTTGAATCCCACTTATTTCAAGCATATTCTGCTAAGGGTTAAACAACAAGTCATTCCCAAGCCCAAACTGCCAGTATTACCATTTCAAATGTTCCCCAATTAAATAATTAGGTGTAACTTAATAAATGTTTGAACACCACTTTGTTCCCCCTTCTTTCAGTCCTACTCTCTTGTAGTTTATGTCACGATGGCCCACTTTTCAGCAAGAGCATGTCTTAATATTGACTGTATCAAATTAATCCTACGGTTTATTGTGGGCAGCCCCAGTTGGTCCTGTTCTAAGGCTTTCCCTCCCTTTCTGGTGAAAAGCAGTTGTACCGTGGCCCTGCTGGTGGCCTGAATCACCTCAATTTGTTCTAGCAATCAGAGGCAGCTGCTCCTACTGAAAGGAGTGTGGACCACTGAACAGAGCATTAGGACTGACCTCAGGATGAATGCAAAAGACTCAGCCTTTTCGGTGAGGCCAGTCGAGCATGTGCAAACAGATTTGCTGAAGTACAAAATGGTCCAGTGATTTAATGCAAGTTCTCTTCTCCCTTTCTCTCTTTTTCCTTTTCAGAAATGAAACAGGATAGAGGATAGCCTGGGTACAATCTTAGCAACATCTGTTGCCTTTCACTAGGGTCTTGGCCAAGGCCAATAGCTATTCAAAGAGCTACTGACACTTTACTGAAAGAGAAGAAAGGCTTAAATAGAGAAGTGTTTGGACATGTTTCCCAACACATACAGTTGGGTCTTTTTGTGGGTCAGAATGCTTTGGGGAAATACTTTTCCACTGCCTCCCCCACTCCCCCCTTTTTGGATTAAAGTGTCAGAAAACAAATCTTCAGCAAATTACAGAGTTCAGTGGGCCTACAACACCAAAGAACTGACCTGAGTTAAATTTTCCTTTCTTTGCTTTTATTGTCTGAACTAAAGGGTTTCTGATGACTAAAATCTTAACCACAGTTAATAAGATGTGTGAAGGAATTTATGCTTAAGATTGTTTCACATCTGTTACTTTCTAATTTCCACATCAATTTATCTTCTAGAGTAACTACTAATAGCAGTGGAGCAACTGCAGCATTTTAGCTTTATTGAGATGACTAATATTGTATGAAGACATATTTTACCAAGTTATTTCTTATGTTTGTTTTCCTGTGTGCTCTCACCCCCTCCTCCATAAACATTAATTTCATCCAGCACTTAGGAAGAGGCAGTTACCTGTTTCTCTCTCCCTTTTTTCCTCACATAGCTTTTCACAGGCAATTTTGCTCTGTCCATCCATGACATGCCTTCATAAAAATGACAGATGAAGCAGCTGAGTAACTGGTGGGTATATTATCCTCCTGCAGGCATCTGCTGCTCAAAAGGCACCTATTCTTTTGTTTGCCTTGAGACAGAGGATTTATATTGCATCCCATACATGAAGTCATTCTTATCAGCCTTCTCCTATTTTGACGATAATCACAGTAAATTAAATAAAAGCTACTCAGAGGAAGTCTAGAAGAGTTATTCAATTACATATATTTGCAATGAAGCTTGATGTAAGCACATGTCTGTAGACACAAAAGATGTTGCTAGAATCCTCAAGGAGAAATACTGTGGAGCTTCCAGTTTTACTGAATTTTGCTTTGATCAGGCCATGCTCATTAAATTTAAAGCAAGATTAATATCTATGGATGAGCACAAGCTTCTTGACATGGGATGTCTTAGAGTAGCTGACTCATGTGTATTATACTCATGTGTTTAGTAAATTATTAGTATATGTCTGTAAGGTAGTACTTCACACTGAGAAAAAGGCGCTTGTGCTCTATGTCCCTTGACTGACCTAAAAAACCCTTTGTCCCAGAAAGTTTCCAACAAAAATATATGTGACAAACTTCAGTGACTCAGAGGAAAACAAAAGCAGTACTTTGAAAAAGCAAGGCTTGCAGGGCTGGGAACACCAAGGTCAGTGTTGCTGAATGACTAGGCACAGCATCCCAGTGACCAGCACTGATGTCTCCAAAGGGCAGATTGGAGGAAATATGATAAAAGAGTCAAGGGGATTGAATGAATTACTTGTGGTGCCAGGGCATCACTAACCTGCTAAGTGTGGGAGGAAGCAAGTTCCAAAGAACTGCTATTTTCTTTCATCTGTCCTTTGCAATTTTTTTTCTTCCTTTACACATATAGCTGTGCATAGAAGTAGAAGGAAATAAGGATTCATCAGGCTCTGGTTTTGTTCTTGCAGCACAACCATTGGTGTAATGGTTTGGGACTTGCATCTTCATCTCCACCATTTGGGACTTGTAAAGATTTCCACCACTTTCTGCAGGAGTGGTACAAAATGTTGTGCTTCATATTCTGAGCTAGTTTTCAAACCAACAATAACAGGTTTTTCATAAACCTTATTTTTGTCTCATTGACTAAACAATGTTTTCCCACTGATTTTAATGAATGCAGAATCTATCCCAAGGAAAGGTAGAAGTTGGATAGGATTAAGGGATTTATAAGGTCTTTAGCTTTTTAAGTATAAAAGTAATGTCTAAGTTGTCATTCCTAAGGAATAAAAAAATTGATGGATACATTAGCTGGGTGGAAAATTGACATATGAAATTATGTCTCCTTCAGCACTCACACCAAGTAATTTTGAGAGTGGGCAGTTCAGGATGATGAAGATAGTGACTCTTTTTCTTTAACTCGCTTACAAGACATTTCCATCTGCTTCCTATACAACTGCTTACATGCTGGTGTAGAATTCTTTCTACATAAATATTCAGGTATAGGAGATTAGCATTTTGTTTAACATCCAGACTTGAAAAATTGGATTGCTTGAAGGGAAAAAGGAAGGGTCATCAGCATGTTCCTTGCTTTTAGTGTTTCTTGTGCTTATAATACTCTACATTTTGAAAATGTGTTTTGGGGTTGTTAGGGACTTTTTGCCTTGTTTTTGTCTTCAGTTTTGGGAGAGTTTTTCTGAAAGAGAGAGTGCTTGTCCAATTTTTGCTGCGGTCAGGGGAAAAACCTACAAATAATAATAAAAAAGTTGCTTACTTAGCTTAAGTTTTCACACAGGGAAGGTTATGAGCATCTTGAATACCAGTTATGATGCAGAAGTATACATAATTCAGGCCATTTATTCAGAAATTACTTCTAAAATTGCAGCTGTAATCACTGATTTTGTTTGTGCAAATGTTCAAACTTGTCTTGACAAATCACACTGGAACACTGAAATCTGATTTGGGTTTAGAGGTCAGTGGAGGAATTATCCATATTAATTTTGTATAGTTGATGTAGAATAGAGGGTCTGACCTGAAGATAGACATCCTTCTATGTATGGGAAGTTACTGGTTTAATTGTGTATATATTGGCATTTTTCACAAGTAACTTAGCTGCAGATTTTCTGATGGATGCTACACAGTAGCAATCTCCCTGAAGCATGCAAAACTCCCTGAAGTCAATTGGACTTCCTATGTATAGCTTTTCATAGAATCAGACAAATTGTGGTTCTCTATCACAATTCCACTGAAAAAATTACATCAGTTGTACCACAGTACGAATGCTGGGCAGAATTTATCTTAATATACAGCAAAAATGCATCTAACCTATTTTTTTTTTTAGCATACATCAAAAAAAGAGAGGAGTGATGATTCTAAGGATAGTGATGCTTCTTCTCCACCAGCAGGATCTTTCCCTCCATGGCACTTCAATCTGAGACTCATGTGCTTTTTTGAACACAATTTGAATGATTTTTTTCATCAAGAGGTGGTCATAAAAGCAGTTACATGACATCTGATAGAGAGTTATTGTTTAACTTAGGACCATTTCAATGTTAGTGCAGGTCCAAGGATATAAAAGTAATTGGCATTTTGCATGCTCTTCTCCATCCAGACAATCCAGAAACTGGATTGTCTTCTACTCTTGCCCTGACTTATTTTTGATCATTTTTTATTTGGACAACAGTCTTGAATGAAACAGAATAAAATAGTTTTTTAATTATTCTGCCTCCCTTTTTATAATCTCATCTCATTTCTTATCTCTTATTCTTAGCCCCCCCCCCCCTTTTTTTATTTAAGTCTAAAATTTTAAAATAATATTAATCCTTTTATTATCAGCATCTTTCTTTGTCTGCTGCTAATTTCTTTTTTATTCCTCTAGTGGTAATCCATACTTCTTGCAGAGCACTCACTGCACCACACTGCCAGCTTCGTCACTCTGTATTGTATCTCAGTGCTGGCCAGCTTGGTACATCCACTTATAATATGATGAATAGCATCTGGAGCCTGGCCACACTGCCTCCATTCTGGTCTTAGCACTTGTTTAAGCCATCTATCCTTGCTTGTACAAATAGCCCATTCCTGTGTGGCCATAATGAAATTCTCCATTTCTCTTTTCAGTTTTCTGACAGCCTACCTGCCATTTGCCATCGTCCAGTGACATTTTCAAAATTCTTTCCATGTTTTTGTTTTTCAATTGGTTTATTCTTGGGCTGTTCTTACTGGTGTGTGGCTAATAAATTACCCTCAATAGGAGAATCTTTTAGTTTTGCAGCTTCCTTATGATTAAATAAACTTATTTTCAGTTTAGACTTTTTTAACTTTACAAGTTCCCTTCCTACAACTCCCTTTGTTGCTATTCTCTGTTCTTCCTGATAGCATCAGCTCCATTGTTAATTGCATTCACTTTTATTACCTCTGGCAACTTTGACTTCTTATTACTTGTACAGTTGCCTTAAATTAACTAGATTTACTTTTGAAGAATACCACTCTTGCAAATGTATCAGTTACTCAGATTTGCCAGTATACTTGGACCAAATATGTCATCAAAAGATTGTGGAAACTCAAGGGAGGATAGAGAGGAGCCAAAGAGGGACAGATGGAGCCATGACAGTAATGTTTAATTGATAAGGTAACACTTCCTAAGCAGAATGTGTGGTTGTGCATACACAAAGTGACCTCATAAATTCCCCAATTGAATCACCATTACTATTTACTAGAATTTAGTTCATATTACTATGTGATTTTGACTGACATATTTTTAGAGGATATTCTGCAAAATATATTCTAAAGAACAGGTTGCTGAACTTGTTATTGTTAGGCAGGTCCCTTGTGGTTCTACACTGGGTTGAAAACACTCTTAGATATAGAAAACATTGTAATTGTCTCAAAAATGTCAAAGTTTAAACAGCAGAATAAACTATAACTGTGAGGACACAGAAAGACAGAGAGATCCATCTGTTAAATATCTTGTCAAAAGCTGTGTCTTCAATTTCAATAGGCTTTATTTTTTTGTCTTCTGCTATCTATAGAAATGAAAAAAAAAAGACTGAAAAAAAATCATTGCTCACTTCTAGACTGGAATCTGAGCTAGCATAGCCTCAGCACTGGACAGTGACTTCCTCTGTGATACAGAAGGTAAGATATTCAGATCAAATATATAGACACTTGTAAGTATTATTTCTGGACAGCTGAAGTGGTTAGCTAAGAGAAACGTACAAACCCATTGGTACCTGTACAGGGAAACCATGTGTTAACAGTGTTAAGAAATGCTTTCCTTTAAAAAATACTAAATTGCAAGCTCTCCTGCTTGCTTTATGAAAGACCAATACCCACATAATTTTTTTTTGAAAAGTTAATATTTTGCATCTTAACGTACTACATTGACATATTGCAGGAACTCCACAAGCTATTTCTGAGCACATAATGGAACTTGCTTTTTCCCACACAGTGAATTACCAGGACCCAGGTAGCAGTTACCTGACACTGCTCTTTTTCAGAATGTGTATAATGAGTGCACAGATAGAAATGTTTATATAGAAAGACAGAGGCTCAGGGGACTGAATACAAACATTAAACAAATTTATTCTGTGTTTCTGGTCAAAATCCTTCATAAGCAGTGGCCACCAAAACTCTCACTGTCTAAGAAGCATTTAAGAGCATGTTTCAGGAGATGCAGTTTCATATTTAGTGGTCCTAAATCTATGGATCCACTCTACAAAGCAGCAATGTGACTTGTAATGTGAAGATGCATCCTTGATAGTTCCAGAAGTGAAAAGATGGGAAAGGTGCCAGTACCAATGTGTTTTGATGCCTGCAGTTACTCTTTACAGCACCTACCTAAGACACAGTCCAGCATGGTCCAAGGTTTGTTCATACAAACTGTAGACTTTCCTCTGGAAGTGCTACACCTGTACCTCTCAGGATGGGTAAATGCACTCTACAACATATTAGAAAGAAGTACAACAGCTCTGTAGGTGTGGATTCCTGCCAAAATGATCCAGTCAATGCTTTGGAATGGACTGACTCATTGGCAAAAACCCACAATCAAGACAGTCAAGAACAAATTGTATTAAAAACCATACATTTGCTTATGTTACTAAAAATGGTAGATTGCCAAAAGTGACTAAGAATAATTGCTTCTTTATATTTTATTCTGCCTGTGCAATGAAATTAAATTGGTCTGCTTAGTCACATATTTTGCTTGGAGTCACTGTTTTACTCCCATGAAAGTCAAAGGGTTTCATACATTTTATTTTGATATGACAACATAAGCATTTAGAAAAATAATAAGGCAAAAATATCTATCCTATTTTCAACAGAGTAAAAATAAGTTCAAATGTTTTCACTGACACAAAGCTTAATGAGAGGTTTTGCTTGAGGGACTAGATTTTTGGAACATAAAACACATCCTTGAGAGAGGTCTGTTAGAAAGAAAGTCATGAAATACTCCGTGAAGCTACACATGAAAGCTTTTTAATTGGGTGATAATTGACTATTCTATTTTTCCATTAGTAATATCTGGATCAGAATCAAAATTAATAAGAAAGAGTCCTTCCTTTATAATGATTTCAAGTGACTGTAAAACTACTTAGTCCCTATTTTGAACCTGAAGAGCAAATAAAAAGTTTGAGGATATTTGCTGAAGTTTATGAAGCTCATGACCTCTTGTAGATTCTTTGTTTATATCATACTATTTGCAAACAAAGATTTTTTCTCTGTTTTTGACTGTTGTTTTCATCATTGAAGTCATAGCTACTGAATTAAATGGTAAAAAAGATAAATTTTCATGGTTACATCTCTGAGTGAGTTTGAAAGAAGATAAAGGAGAGGTATTTATGATATTTCATGATTAAAAAGAAAGGTAATCTGTCCTTGAACCTTGTCCTCTAAGGATCAGTGCAGAGAGTCTTATTTTGATTAACTTGTAAAAGATGAATTAGGGATTGGGGGAAGGAGAACAAAGGAAAGGCGAATCCTTAATTACAATCTTAAGCAACTGTGTGCAATCATGTTTCAGGATTTTCTTGCCTGAATACATCTTATTAAGTTGGAACCATGCACTCAGACACTCCACAACTTGGAGAATGTAGATTGCTTCTAGTTGCTCTCTTTAAACGACTACTTCAGTTCACAAATGCCATGTTGAATTGCTTCCCTCTGATTAGAAGGGTGACATTGGAAATCACATCTGAAAGTGCAGCTTAAAGACAAGAAACACATAGCAGTTACATATTATATTCACTGAAATAGTTATGCATGATGCATTTGTGTATTCAAAGATTATAAACCAATTCAGAAATTAAAATTATTTTTAAAAAAACTTTGCAATCAAAATCAATTGTTTTGTTGCTGTTTTTTTCTTATTCAAGTGACTTTATTCGCACATTACTTTATTAGTGTTGACAGCACACTTCATAGTATAATGTATAGTAGTAATGAAAAGTAATTATATATTCACATTATTAGTTTGTTTATATCATGTTGAAAATGCTTTTTCTGGTAAATATGAATCAAAAGACATTGGCCAAGGTGCATCTCTTACAGTTGCCCTTGATACAGTCCATTGTTCTAAAAACAGTATGTGTTAAAAATATTTTTGTCCGTGAAAAATGTCAGTTCAGCAGCTCTGCCAACATTTGGAACCTTAGCTTTTTTTTTGTTTTTTTTTTTTTTTTTTTTTTGTCAGGAGGCGTGCTGACTCCTGGCTGATCACGTTTCAGTTGTAGATCTGTTTGGTTCTGCAGACCCAAACGGCTTCAGCAGTGCTGAAAGGAGGCAGAAAGTTTGTGCTGCCGCTGACCACGTCCAAACAAAGCAGGTACTCCTTTCCCAGATCGGCTGCCCCGAACAGCTCCGGGGTTGCGGGGCTCTGGTGGGTGCTGCCGGGCACCAGCCCCAGCATGACACTGAGCCTTCTCCTGCTGCCGGCGCGCACACTCCGCTCTCTCCACCTTTTATTCTGGGAAAGCGCCCGGTTTAGTTATTCAGCGTATTTTTTTACTTTTTAAAATCCTCCTCTCCCTGCTCACCAGCACCCTGCGGTATAAACAGTAGCCGGGGAGGCGTGACAGCAGCTCTAGGGAGACAGAGGGCAGCAGGGCTGCGAGGTTTTAAGTCCCCCGAGGAGGTCGGTGGTGGCTCCGTGCTCTGCCCGGGGACCAGGAGAGGGGACCCCGGCCCGGCCCCGCGGCTGCCCCACGCCAGGCAGGAGGACGGGCCAGGGCAGGGAGCGTGGGTTTCACAAAGTGGCAGGCTGGGCAGGCTGAAAGGGCAAAGCTTTAAAGCGGGGACTCCGCAAGTTCGGTTTAGTTTTGCGACTTTGTCTTCACGCCTCGGAAGCTCAGTCGAAGCTTGTAGGACAAATTGCTTGGTGGGTTGTGGGGGGGAGAAGTAAAAAAAAAAAGAAAAAAAAAAAAGAAAAAAAATTAAAAAAATCTTGAAGTCTCTCCTTCAACTCCACGTTTCAAATGCAAATAGGGAGAAAGATTGTTTCCCGCCCCACCCCCTAGCCCGGCTCCTGATTTTTATCCAAAGGACTCCATCTGTATATCCTGTCAAGGAGGAGGAGGAGAAGAAGCGGGGGGGGGGGGGGGGGGGGAGGTAGTGGGGCCGGGCAGGCTGCTTGCTCCCTGGATCCCGCTTCAATAGCCACCACTGGTCTTCGGAAGGTACAAAGAGTCCCTGTGCCGCCTCCGCGCGCCCTCGGACGGAGCTGGCAGCCGGCTCCAGCCACCCAGCCGTGATATCCCCTGCCCAGAGCAGCATCCCCACCTCCTCTGCTTTCTCCCTCCCTCCCCGCTCCTTCCCTCCCTCCTCTTCCTCCTCCTCCCGCAGCCACGATCCGCACCCAGTCGGAGCTGGGCTTGGCACCGGCACCCACTTCTCCCATCGTGTGCCCAGCGGCTGCCTGTGCAGTGCCGCGCCGTGCCGTGGAGGAGGAGGAGCGGAGCAGCGGCAGCGCTCCCATCTCCGCGGGTGCGGGCGAGTGCGCGGGCGGGCGCGCAGCCCCCATGCCCGGTGGGCGCCCCGCCGCCCGCTGCCCGCCCCCCCCCGCTCGGGAGCATCCCGCCAGCACTTCGCCGCGGAGGCGCCGTCAGCCCTTGGAATTAAAATACTCACCACGCTGGGCAGCCGAGGGGAAGGGGGAGCAGGTAAGTGCTGGTTGCACCTGTGCCTTTCCTTGCCTTCCTTCCCCTTTCCCTTCCCCTCCCGTGTAGGCAGAGGGCGGTCGGAGCAGTTGCAGGAGCGGGCTGCGTGCTGTTCCTCCGCACCCGCTCGCCCCGGAGCGGCTCCTGCCTGGAGCGGAGCCGCGGCTCTGCGGAGCCGCCGGGGGCGGCGCGGCCGCGGCCGTAAGTTTGGCGTTCTGCGGGCTGGGGGCGGCCCGGCCAGCGCGGCTGGGACCGGCCGCGGGAGCAGCCAACACCAGGTGTGGTGGGGAAACCGTGGAAAGTGAGAGCACTGGGACTGTAGGCGCGTGTGCACCTTCTGAGAAATAAGAGAACAATAGCATCACTCTTGACTCTTTGGAGAAGTCTCACAGACAAGCGGGGAAGTGGGGTGGGGGAAGGGAGGACCACAGACTTCTGCAAAATATAGGCAGCCCAAAGTCCTGACTGTCTCAGTCCTTTCTGCCAAGCCAAAGCGGCTGTCTTGCTTGGGCTCGAAGTCTGGCAGTGATGCTACAGCGCAAAATATTATAGAGACAATGACATTTCCTGAGTTATTTCCCAGAGCTTTTGTCCTTCTATGTCAAGGGTGTTCTAGAGTTTGCAAATGTTGAAATTATGGGAGCTGTTTCTTTGATTAGTATTCAGCTGGTAAGGCTAGCTCTGCAGTGCTTAGCTGATGCTGACCCTTCCCCCTCCACCCTGTCCCCCAATCAATCCACATATCCACACACGGGCATGTCCTGCTTTCCTACAATAGGCTGTGTACAACAGTAGCAAGAGGTTTGTCATCAGACTTCTAGTTGCTAATGGAGGCAAAAATAACCCTTTTTGAGATACAGTTTAGCCTTTATACTGCTTTCAAAAGGTGAAGTAGTTCAGGTGAGCCAAGAGTCTACAAACGATGCCTTCCCTGGGATGTGGGAAAAGATGGGAGATGGATAATTGTTATGTGCTCTGATTCTGGGAACTGAAATGCTGATACTTTAATCTTTTCCCCTTGCAAGGATAAAATCTTATGTTCTGATAGATAACTTGTTCAAGCCAAACCAGAGACTTGAAAGGGCAGAGTATACTTCATAGTCTCTCTAACAAGACATACTGACTGACTTGCAATTTTTCAGCTAAAACATAGGTGATTGTGCAGCTTTGCAGAAAATAAATTGCTTTTCCAGGACAAATAAATAAATACATAAAAGAACAAAACTCTTGAGTATGCCAGTTTCTGAGACAGCCTCTCTTTGGCATTGATGTGTGGCTTCACTTTCCTATCTTTATTATATCTACTAATTGTTTCTGTGTTGCATTATTTGAGTTTGCAGGGAATTGTTACTGGTGAAATCTAGGTACTTTGTTTCTGAGAAAGGTGGGTCTACATAACCCCATGTGCAGTGCTGTTCAGATGGGCAGTAGCATGAAAGTTGCATAACTAAATTAAGTTGCTTACCATGTAGCTTCTGAAGGTACAACAGGTCAACAGATAAAGAACAGTTATAAAGTGATGCTGATTTTTTTTTTCTCAGCAATATTCTAACAGTTTTAACAATGCGGAAGTGAAGTGAGGGTATTTGAAAATGGTGCGATTGTGCCTCATTAGAGCTAGTTCAGTGTAACGGGTGTGTTACCATCTTTGGAGGAAAAAAAGAACACAAAACCCACTTAACAAACCCAAAAGAACTATCCAGGGACCAAATGTGCTATTATTTTTAAGTCCTTTTACACAATTTCATAGCTTTTCAGTCTGCAGTTACCAGGGGATCAAACCTAGACATCTAGACACACATTTATTTCAGGGTCATGAAAAAAGGTTAAGTAAAATTCAAAAAACAATTGCAGTAAAATCCACAGTAAGGGAGGGCCTAGCTCTGACAGCTTCTAATATTAAGTATGTGTAACATCTAGGGTTTGAATACTCCATGAAGGTTTAAAACTACCAGGAATATTAGGAATATATCAAAGGTAATAATCTGAGCTACCACTGCATGTTAGGAATGTGTGTCAGTTAATGTGAGTGAAAATATAAACATCGGTAATATACCCTATTTTCTTGCAAAAAGCCATTAAAGATTGCAGTTTTAATCAAGGAACATTTCAGTCTTATAATGGGTGACTTTACTGTAATTAAAGGCTGATGTGGGTCATTAGAAGAGTGTTAAAAGTCAGATGACAGCCTCACAACTCTCCTAAGTCTACTTTCATTGATTTAATAACAAGGCACTATTGATTATTTGCTATTGATTTAGCAGCAAAATATTCTTATTTTTTCATGTAAAAAAGTAATTGTAAAGCATTTGTACAGCAGCAGATTAACTGTGAATTTTCTGATGAGAAGAATGGATACAATATCCACATAGATTTTCGCCTATCCTTTTCACATACGACTGTGTGTACGTACATGTTTCCACATTTTTCTATGTTTCTTCAGCAGTCAGAGACTTGACTGAAGAAAATCATTACTAATGCAAGACCTTATATTGTTATACTCTAACTTAAATTCCTACTTTGCTATAAACCTGGCTAAGCCTTTTCTCAAAGGGATTCAACTCACAAATTGACTCCAATGTGTGATGAAAATAGAAAATATTTTAAACTTCATGTGGTTTACAGATGAATATACTGCTTGGGAGTCAGTCCTAGTGATGTCTAGTAAGTTTTTGTGTGTGTTCTCAGTCTATTGACTTCAGTATCTGATGTGTTCAGCAATTCTTCAATGAAGGCCTTTCTTGAGCCATTCCTTTTCCTTTAGTTTATCGCTTTTTCCTTTCGATTATCACTTTTTTTTTCAGGTACGTTTTCATGCTACTACTGGGTATTGTTTTCTTGTGGCAATAAAAATCATTAAATTCTATCTGAGGAAGGGTGCATAAAATAGATGGTTACTTCAGTTCTTCCTGTCAAACCAGGCTTAACTCTAAGCAGTAATGCAGGAGTGCCTCCTCTGGGAATTCAGCAGTTCTGCAAGAAAGTCATCCCTAGGCATTATGTGGCGTTCTTCAGCTGAAATGAGACTGCAAAAACTGAGCTTGTAGAAAAATAAATTTAAATATTTGCCTTGATTGGTCCCAGATCCACAAATACTGCTGGTGTTTCTTTTCAATAACTGATCAAATTACCATAATCTTTCTCAGCTATTTAGATCTTTCAAATGCACCATGGCAAGGTGAAAAACCAATAAAACACTTTCACATGGAGAAAATGATATTAGAAAAAAAAATAAATCTTTCTTCTGATAATTTTGCATGGGGAAGAAAACAAACTTACCAAGAACCCAAACAATTTAACACTCTAGACACGTGCAATCTTATGATCAACTGCAGAGCAGTATAAAAGACCAAAAGCTGTTATCTGGTTTTCTTTATACATTTTTTAAAGCCATATAATTTATTGCAGAGTGCCTAGTGTTTTTCTGTTGTCTCATCAGGTCCTTTCACCTGAGTCAGAGGGTATTGGAGCCAGTTTAGTGTAACAGTGCCATATGTTTGGAGCAGTGATAGTTTTTTGCTTGATAACCAGATGCAGACTGCAGGATGTGCACTACATTTACAGATCTCCCATGTGAATATTTAGGCCAGTTAGCGGCAGGAGGTTGTGGTCTGTAGTTGTAATGTCATCTGGCACAGGGAGTTAATAGGTTTCATGGTACTGCCTTGACTTGCAGAGCTTCATTTCGTCACAAGGTCCCCACCTCACTTGCTCCAAGGCACCTTCCTTTTCTTTTTTTCTTTCTCTGAAAAAAGTGATAACCAGACATTGCAATTGACACCATAATTAGACATGTTATCTTCTTAAAACCTTTTTGTCTCAAGGATCACATTCCTGTTCATGTGCCTGTGAAGGAGTCTTCTGTAATATTTAGGATGTGTGACATGGAGGAGCTGCAGGCTTTTAACAAAGGGGAATTTTCTCTGCCACTAAATGTAACACCCTGTCCAATGGGCATTGTAAAATTGAATGTCAAAGCATAAATATTTCAGTGAGGGCAGTCCTGCTGTCAGGGGGCTCACCTGCTGGTTCTACTTTGTTTAAGGGATCATAGTTCAAGATCCAGTGGCAACAGTCACCCTTGGAATTATTTCACACCCTGGCTCTGATTTTACTGAATGACTAAAGTAGAGAAAAAACCAAAAAAATCCCCATGGGATAACTGCATTGTTGATCAAGGTAATGCAGGATTTACTAGCAGGTGGTGGCTGCTCAGACAGTGGGGTCCATATTTGCGCAGTAAATTTTGCAATGGTATAAAAAAATTGAAGAAATTTGATGAAAGGAAAATAATGGGGCAGGGGGGAGGATGAGGGAAGAGAAGGCAATAAAATAGGAGTGGTAAACTCTTCAGTTACAACTTCAGTGAGTGGCTGACAGTGAGATTTCAAACTAAAGTAATGCAATCCAGACTGGGAGAGTTTAGTAATGGAAAAGGGTTTGGATTTCCACTTCTTCCTGAAGCATTTTACACATTAGAAACACTTCAGGACAAAATATACTGAAGGACAAAATCCTCTGTTGGGTTGAAGAGGTTGACAGGAAAATGATATGGTTCATAGATTAAGCTGGCACTGTGACACTGGTAGCAATGTGTGAGCAGAAGTCTGCAGGAATTTGCATTTTGGCTGCAAAGGTTAGGTGGTGCAAAGATGATCTCAAGAGCATTTAGCAAATTGCCCTACAGGGCTGGGGAAATCTCAGATGTGGGGAAGGAGGGCTTCCAAGATGATATCTCTGAGACTGAAAACTTGTCCTTATCTACTGGTGCTCATTGTGACACGCAAACAACGAACACTAGACTTGATGAGTTGTTTTAGAAATTTCGAAGTGAAGGAAAATATTCAGAGAGATTTTCAGTGGGTGTAAATTACTCTTAATTGCTTGCAGTGAAGGGGACTATTCCTTTAAGTTGAGGATCTTATTCATGATCTGAATGTTTTCAACAAATCAAGATTGCCCCTTGGAGACAGTGCATAATAGTGTCTTTTTGACATTAGCAGATTGTTTTGGCAAAGTAGAGTAGTAACATTTTTCATATTAGCAGTGTATACCAGTACACTGTGGCTTAAATACAGTTTAATTTTTGTACAGCAGATGGGAAAAAATGTAAGGTTTATGATGTATATTGAATGAAAAAGTTATTAATTTTTTCAAAAGTGTATTCTTCAGTCTGATGTTTTGTATATCAGCCAGCTATTTAAGAACACAAACATGAGCATTTGAATATCTTGTGGATATTTTTTATGTTTAGTTTTTTGGGTTTTGTGGGGGTTTTTTTGATTCTTACAGCTGTTCAGTTGGACACCATGTTACTGCTTAGTTGAGACATGCTACCTGCACTGTCCAGATCACATAACATACTCTCCAAATTACACGCCAGTTCTATTATTTTCTGGTTTTTATATTTGTGATTGCCAGGACTACATGTAAAGCAAATAGGGAAAACAAGCTTAGATGTAAAGCAAATAGGGAAAACAAGATTAGATGTGAAAGCTAGAGCTTAATGCTTTAAGTACACTAGCAGACAATTTTATTTTTAAAGGCCTAAGTTACTTTTTAGGTTTGAAAAGTGTGAATGAGGAGACACAATTTGATTTACCCATATTTGGGGAGGGGAATAGCATTTGGAAGATCAGAAACAAGATGTAAAGGTACACTTTTATTCTAGGATAGTTAAGGAATCAAAAGTGTAAATGCTTCTCAGTTTTGTATACTCTGAAGCTTGTTTGTGCATTTCATAAAAAAGCATCTTTAAACAAACTGTACAAAGTGGTTGCAGGTCAGTTTTGCCATCACACTCGAGTCAGTAAACACAGATGACAGTGAAGACACTGGAATCAGAGCACTGAATACCCTCTGTCGTTGTCAGTGTTAGCTTTATCCACTGCTGCAAGTGCAACCCTGAACACTCAAGCTGTGACTTAATGAAGAAAAAACCACCAACAGTACCTCCTAGTTTTCAGTTTTATGAATACTGTGACATTGCTTATGTGGTCTTGTGGACTTGATACTTATGGACATCATAGAACAGGTGATGTTGAAGTGCTAGTTATGCTTGGACAAAATTAATCAAAAAAATCTGTATAAAATGTCTGTCTGTCTATCTATCTATCTATCTATCTATCTATCTATCTATCTATCTATCTATCTATCTATCTATCTGTCTATCTATCTATCCAGCCATATATCTCAGTAAGAAAGGTAATGAAATGCAATTTAATAAAGAATTCTTCCCAAAACAGAAATTATTTTTAAATACAAGAGACTTCTGCTTTTGGAAGGATCACATATAAAAGGCAGTGTGCTGGAAAAACTATAAATAAAAATCTTTAAAAAAGAGCTTTAAGAGGAATAGGAGGACTTATCCTGAAGAAGAGAAAAAAGAGAGAGAAGAGTGTTTCAGAGCAGAAAGTGCTGCCACACAGCTGAATAAAAATAATTGAAATTTTGGAGTCTGTGTGGTGAAATTATTTGAGAATGAGTAAACCACAACAACATTTTTTTTTTCCAGGAGGTGCGAGTATTCTGCTTTTCATCAGATTGTGCTGTCTAGCATATGGACTGTTTTTCAGTTGGTATTTTGGGTGCGTTTTTCAGTTCTGTGCTGTGGTGTGTGGCTGGGGACCATGGCACTCCATATGGTGGCTTTCATACTTTCCTGCAGGTGTAAAAGAAAGGATATAAGAGAACACTGTTTGAGATAAAGGTTAGAGCAATTCTAGGTTTGAAATGTCTGTTCTGAGCAAGAACAAGACATTTCAAACTGCTTAGTGAAAAGACTCTAACATATTGTAAATGTTTTACTGACATTTCTTAAGAAAATCCATTTTGTATTTTTATCTCTGTTAAATAACAATCTGCTGCCTCTTTGAAATAAACTGACAGTTTATCAATATCAGATGTCTTTAACATGATGTAACTTAGACACAGAGAGGGGAAATCAAGGATGCATAAACAGCCTCTACTACAAACAACAGTTACCGTAGCTGAACAGAGCAGTAGGAAGTGAACGTATCACAGGGAAAGCACAGCTACTTCCTTAACACTCATTGGCAGGCCTCTCAGTAATTACTGTCATATGGTCATGATTTACCCAAAGGGCCAGATCAAAACTGAGTTATGACTAGTTGGGTTTAATCATTTCAAACTAGGCTCTTCTAACGAGGATGACACCTGCTTGTTAATCCTGCTGTGACAAGAATTTTGGTCCATGTTGAAGTGATGTTTTTTATGACTGTAGCATCATGTTTTCAAAATTAGGGTCTTTAGGTAAGGCTTGCCTATTCCTTTCATTTTTGCCTGTAGGGAGACACTGGATTTTCCTATTTGGAAGCTTTCAAATTGCTGCTGCTTAGCAAACACGCTCAGTGGGTTTGTGGTTTATCCCACCAGCCTCTAAGCAAAGCCTTTCTGGTGCAGGGCAGTACCACAGAAGGGATTACAATAAAAAGGCTTTAAATACAGTCTGTAATCAGAAGAGCTTTTTATTTGTTTCATGTTTCTGCCCTCTAGGTACCTTTGGCAGCACAATGCATAGGCGTTCTGCAGCTGAAAGAGCCTGACATACTGAAAACAGATAGTGGATATCACATTTCACTCAGTTTTAGTAGTAATGGGTAGGACTATGATAATCAGTCCAGAGTGTTTAATGTGTATGTGATTTAATGTCTAGCCTTTTTAGATTAATTAAAAGTATAAAGGATGAAATCTTTCTTCTGTGGCTTCCTAAGTAGCAGAAGTTCACTCCAAATTAATGCCGTTATCTATTTTAATTTCATCCTTATTTCCACTTCATGTTTGGCACTTTGTAAATGCTTCTTGTCTCCCTTATTGTTCACTTGGACAAGGAGGATGTCTATTTAAGCGACAGCTTTGCTTATCTGGTGAGTCTTCTAAATGGCAAAGCTATGTTTGGTTCTGACTGACAGAATTTATACTTTTAAAAACATTATACTAAGTATACATTTTTATATGGGCAGAGAAGGCTCACAGATATAAAAGGCAGAAAAGAGTCTTGTTCAAGTATTGAAGTTTGTCTTTCTAAAAAAAAATTAGTAAGTCCTATGAGTTATTAAATGATTAAATTTTAAAATAAAGACTGATTTACATTTGTTAGTTCTGGAAAATCATTTGTAATTAAATCAAGGTTTCATTGAAAATAAATAATGACATTATCTTCTGATCTTTATGGGCATATTTCTGTATAAATATATAAAGTAGTCTAACATGTTTCTTACAGTGCCTGACATTTGCTTTAGGAATGTAGTGAAATTGAGTGGGGAGACTCAGACCTTTTTACCAGGTCAGGTTCAGTTCAGAACAAACCATAGCATCTGGTGTACTGTGACTAAGAATCAATCAAATTGTTCTGATTCATCTTATGCTCCTTCATTTTACTTTGAGTTATATGGGAGAGAGTTAATCTAGGATCTATCCCTGCCATTATTACAATTTGCTGCCTTTAGCTGGTTTGTAATTATATCATAGTAATGGCAAGTAAAGCACACCGTAGCAGACAGAAGAGAAAATATCAAATGAAAAGACTGTAAATAACTACACTTACTCTGCTTATTTTAAAGAGGAACAATTTTAGCATTTATACTGGAAAATTAAAACAACCCAGTGTATTAAGAGAACATTTAGGAGAAAACTTTATGGCTATAAATACAGTTGTATCAGTAATGCCATCCAAGAAGCTTGCTATAAACTCAGAGAGATTTATGTAAACTCATTGGTGTTGATGAGAAGAAAAGTAATGAATAAACAGTTTTGATGCATGGTGTGAAAGCTGCAAAGAATTTGCATTCTCTAAAAAAAAAATTAAAATTCTGACAACAGTTCTTGTCTTTTTCCTGGATAGGTACCCATTACACCATTTCTTTGGTGAAGGCTATTCAGCAGTGGTGACATCTTCCAATCGGCCACTCTGCAGATTATTATCTCTGGACTCCCAGCTGACACCCTGCCGGAGGCTAGAGCTACAGAGACAACTGGAATTGTGCCTGCTGTGGTCAAGGTTTTTTCATTCACCGAGGAAAAAAAAAAAAAAAAAGATGAAGTTGGGCAAAGTGGAGTTTTGCCGTTTTCTTCAGATACTAGCTCTTTTCCTGTGTCTTTCTGGGATGAATCAAGCAGAGATCACAAGGTCCAGGTCAAAGCGCTCTTTTCAATCAGGGAGGACGAGAACCAAACGGAGCTGGGTGTGGAATCAGTTCTTTGTGCTGGAAGAATACATGGGTACAGACCCACTCTATGTAGGAAAGGTAGGGAATTTAAATAAACTTTGGAGGGTGCAGATGCTTGCTTTTTGATGTGTTTATATGATGCAATCAAAAAATTGTAATTCTGTCAGCCCAGAACAGCAACACATTGCATTCTCCTAAGAATGCAAGGTTCCTATTGCAATTTTCCTTAAGAGCTCTACATATTAGCGCTGCTTGTTTAACAGAGTGCAGTAATGGAAGTGTTTTGCCACCACCGATAGGAAGAAAATATTTATTACTTATACAAGGTTTTAAAACAGAGGAACATAACAATGAGTATTCTTTTTTAAGTGTTAACAGCTAGTCCCAGAAAAGAAGTTCTGTATTATGTCGATTGCGGCCTAAAGCTCAGCACTGCTGAAAGCAAGAGAGAAAGAATGAAGCGTCTGTGGGTGTGATGAGTGAAAAGGAGGGCATGTCTGCATTACTGCTTTTCTTTGACATTGCCTGGCTGGCAGATTGTCACCTTGGGGGCCTCGCTGTCCTCTGTACACAGCACAGCTTTGTGGCTTTACCTCTCCTGTGATGGGCACGGGTCCAGTAGAGAGCCAGCCCTTTTACATCAAGGCATCCCAAATGGTTGTTTCTGAGTGCCCGTCGCTGCACATGGAGCACACTGAGCACAGCTGTGAATCCGGGACTTAGCTCATTTACTGCCTTGTGCTAGTGGGTAATACGCTGCCTTCAGCAATTATGCAGGGGAAAAAAAAGCCCACAAAACAAAACCCCCTCTTGTGTTTCGCTGTAACATTTATGTGTAATCATCTTATTGAAAGGAAAACCCATTTTCTCGGTAATATCAGAATCAATAAATAGAGTTTCTCATTAAAATACAGCAAATGCATAGAAAACAAGGGAGTGACAGCTTTTGGCACAACAGCACGCTTACAGAAAAAGATGAAGTAATCTGAAATCCACTGCTTCAAATATACCAGTGCAATGAATTTCAGCTTACTTAATTCATCTTACTGAGACAAAACCTTGATGTTTGTGTTAATGCAGTTAAGCACTTAGAATTTAATCATGCCAACTGAATAATCAAGTTAAATAGGGAACTACTTTCATGATTGCAGCTATCGTTGTGTTTAGGTGTTTTTCTGAATTGGGACTGGTACTTTGCATAATTGAACCCTTAAGAAAAGTGTGCTAGAATCAGAAATATCATCTTGTGGTGACATTACAGTGGTCTTGAAAGTTTTGGTAAAGTTTTATATTATGTAGCAGTATCCATTCTGATGCCACACAGCTGCTGGTTGCCTGTGTGAGTTTGTCTTTTAGGCAAATTTGTCCCCAGGTTGGAGTTCCTCTTGTGGCTCTGGAAATGGCCTAGTTGGCATTCCTTCGTATTGATAAAAAAAGAAGTGTGGCTTGCAAATTTGAATTTCTCTCCTGGAAAAGAAGCATCTTGAAATACTTGAGTGAAGACTAGTTTTGATCTGTAGTAATTCTCATATTCAGTCAATTGCTATATTATGGCAAAAAATGCTGTGGTAGTGCTGTAGTACATGATATTTGCATGCATGTGCTTATTTTTAGCTTCACAGTCTGCTCTTTCCCATCCTTTACAAGAGTCCTAGCATTCACAAGCAGATATCTTCCAAAATGCAACCTTTTTTTTTTTTTCCTCCTGAAACATTCTGTGCCCAGCCTGCTTTTGTATCAGCAGTATGGATTGTTGGCTCAGGAATTTGTACCAGCAGTCCATTTTGTAGGAAAAGCAGATAAAAATTTTCATTTACAAAAAGAAGCCCTTCTTCCTGGAAACACAGTCCTTGCTGAGCATCTTGTAAGATAAGATGTGCCCAGTTCCTAACCTTCTCATTGTAGAGGCTTTTCACTGTATGGCTCCTGAGGCGCAATCATGACCGAAGCTGCATTCCCACACAGGGGAGCAAAAAGGTGAAGAAGTGAATTTCTTTCTGTGTCTCAACATATTCAACATATTATGTGTAGAACCGCTCCAAGTGCCGGTGAAGTGAGCAGCAGTCACCTTCCTCCCCCTCTTCTCCTCTTAAAAACATTGCTGCTCTTGTTTCAAATCCTTGGCAGGCAGGTAGGGACAGAGAAGACTGAGATTTTGATGGGAAGGATGGGTTTTTTCCTTTTTTTTTTTTTTTTTTTTTTTTTTTTTTTTTTTTTTTTTTTTTTTTTTCCCTTGGTGAGGAAGCTGCAGCAAGCAAAAAGCTCTAATAACTCACTTTTTTCATCAAATAAAGTGGAAGCAGCAACCAGACTCTGCAGAGTGCTCTGCTTCTGGGGAGGCCAGTCCTGTGCTGCCTTACGTTCAGGATGCTTTGCAGGGGTCAATCTAACTGCACATCCAGGAAGCAGGGACCTTCTTCCAGCTTTTAAGGGCTGTGAGATAAAAAGGCTTCAGAAACACTCAAGCAAATAGAGCTGTAGTAGGAAATACTGTCTCCTTGCCGCTATTCAATTTTACAAAGCCCTAGGCAATTCTGGTTGGAGGACAGCATTTGGGAGATGTTAGGGTTACATGGCAAATCATTCAATAGTTGTGAAATATCAATGTTAATTCCATGTTCAGCACTAGCTCTGTCCTCCTGGGTGTCTGCATGCTGACACTTTAATTACATGATCATGCAGGGTAAAATCATATTCCTCGTAAATAATGTAGTAGGATTCCTATTCATCTCAGTAAAACAAGTCCTTTTCTTAATTTTTCAGTGTTTTCATGTTTGTTTAACAAGGCTTCACACCTATACCTGAGGTATACTGTAGCATTCCTTCTTGACATCCTTTTTTCATTTTTCTAAATGAATATGTGAATATATGGGTTTTTTGTTTGGTTTTTTTTTTTTTTTTGGTTTTTGTGGTTTTTTGTTGTTGTTGTTGTTGTTTTTTCTTGTGTGGGGGTTTTTGTTGGGTTTTTTGTTTGTTTGTTTTTGGTTTTGTTTGGGGCTTTTTTTTTTTTAATTAAGGCAGCAGGCTCTATTTCTCACGTGACTCTGGAGAAACCTCTGGAGGAGTTCCATTAATTTCACTCTAATAGGAGTCAGAGGTGACAGAAGTTTGGTCTTTGCTTTTTTTATTATCTTCTTTTAAAATTTAGGTCCTTCCTCTCTACAATATGAATTTTAATCATCTTGGATGTAATTTTGAGCAATTCTTGGGAGGTGGTTCACATGTAATCAGATTGTGGACTGAACCATATACAATTCTTTTCTGTCGGTCAGCACAGCATATGTTATGTTCACTTGAAGGGCTGAAGCATTTGAGTGTTTAACGCATTAAACTGTTTGGATAGGCACTGTTCTCTTCCAGACATGCCATGTAGGAGGTGAGGCAGTTAACTGTGATGCTTATTGAGCTAGAAGCATAGCTGGCTTCTGTTTTCTGGAAAATGTTTACTATTGCTTGGTAATATGTTTTTGTGAAATGCCTTACTCTGTATCTTCCTTGTAAATGATGGTAATAGAATCTATTTGGGAAAAAAGAGAAAGAGCAGTTTTAAGTTATTTGAAACATAAACACCTAAAATTAGGAAAAATTTTGTTGAATATGCTATTATGTTGAATATTTGGAAACTTGCATACGATATTGTAATTAAAGTTTCCATGGGTACACATTGGCAAAAAGGGGTAGAGTAAAAGTAGAACTTGAACATTTTGTTGGTTTTTTTTTTTGTTTTGTTACATAACTATCAGACATCCAGGGTCTGGGTTTTTTTTGGTCTGGTGGGTTGGGTTTTTTTATTATTATTTGTTTTAATTTGTCTTCTGCTGCAAGAGTATCAGTCTCATCAAAAGCATTATTATGACACAAAATCTCTGCCATTAATAATTTCATTTTTCTTATTAAATGTTAAAAAAACCCAAATAAACAAAAGAAACCGCAAACAAACCTGAAGTGATACAGGTCTTTGAATTCCATGTGAGATGCTGATTGATAGCTGGCTTCACTTTTTTCTTTAGGATCCAAGCCAACTCTCCTTTTCCAATGGCTCTAAATTTAGGTATAGTTACAGGGCAGTTTCAAGCTTTTTGCTGAGTTGAACTCTTCCGTTGAGTTCTCACTAACATATGAAGGACTGAAAATAAACACCAGAGACTTTTGACCGAGTACAAACCCAAGAAATTAGTATGTAACTTTGAGAGGCTCACTGGTAGTTCTCAAAAATAATGCTTTGAACTCATAAAATGCCCTGAGTATTGTTTTTTATTTATAATGTAAGAGAAAGTAAGGCATAAGTCCTAACCTGCTTTTTCTCGATTGTCAAATCAAGAAAAAAGGTTAAATGAGTGAACTAAGAGCCTATAGTTTCCGAGATCTCACAGTCACTGCCTTCCAACAGTTTTACCTGCCTCTTCTGATTGTTTTAAGGTAAATAAGCCTGTTGGATTAAATTTTCAAACATTGTCAAAAGTGCATAAAAGCTAATATTTGCATTATTATTTCATGGACTAGTACAGAATGAGGGGCATGTGGGAAAAAAAACAGAACTGAACTTAAGCTTTTCCTATAAAATTATGTCATTTAAGAGAATTTGAAGGTTCTACAAGTTTTAAGAGAACTTACAGGAAGGATGGGTTTTTAAAGCAGACTCATAACAAGTTTATGTTATTATTAGCACGGAGAGTGGGTAGTTTTTTTCCAGTCTACTCATTTTGGAGGGAAGGAGGCTGGATAAGGGAGGATTCTGGGGTTTTGGATTAATGCTTTGTTTTTCAAAGGTGTTGGTGAATATATCAGTAAGGTGACAGAATTACTCACATACTATATTTATCTGTGGTGTGACCTTGTCTCAGGCCATAGAGATGCAGTCAGCAGTAGGGCTCTTTTCATAGAATCGTAGCCTCACCATTTCAGATGTGGCTGATGAATTTTGATTGAGTTGGATAATAAGTGTCTTTGCTAAAATACTGTGTAGGCAGTGAGTACTGTGGAAGTGCTGGCCACTCAGTCAAGCTCAGACTGAACTGTGGGAATATTACCAGCATTTAGGGAAATGGAGAGGACATGAGGTGATATTACACAGGCTAAATATAGGAAGAAGGACTGGGCTGCCTCACTTGCACATAGTGAAAAAGGAGGTTAGTCAGGCACAATTCCCTGGAGGGATCTGACCCTCATGCTGCTTCTAGAGGCACCCACAAGGACTAAGGCTCTCTGCTCAGCTTCAGTCTGTGTTCTTTTGCTTTTTTTTTCCCTAAACATCCTGTGCAAGGTAAATGTTCATGCCTGTTCTGCAAGTAAGCTCCTGGCTGAGTGTACCACAGCTCTGCAGACTTTTGTTTATTTTCCACACCAAGAAGTTTTGGAAAAAAAGCATTCAAACATACCAAACTCAGACCAACTATTTCTCATCTGTCTTTGTGGCCTCTGTGTGGAAAACAGACAGCATAATAACTCAGAAAGAAACTTCCCCTTTGTTGTATTTTTTCCTCACTTTCTATTTGTGTTATCTTTACTTTTATCATAATCTTTGAAGCACTGTTGTTTTATATACTCCCAGAAGGCCATTTAAGAAAGGCAAAAAGAAAATCTGCTGTATTTCTGATATTTATCCATCTCAGGAACTCTTTGCTTTCTCGTGCTATGAAAATTGATAACTGCTGACCTTTTAAGTAAAATGGGACATGCCATTCTTTTCAAGTATTTTCCTACCACAACTGCTGCAAATGGAATGAATCAGAAAAAATAGCAAGTCCTGATTACTTGCTTAATGTATTGAATAGGTCTTGGGAAAGTGATGCGTCAATGGTACTGCACAGGTGTGACTTTACTATCTCAACCTGTTCTGTCCAGTCCCAGTATCATACACTTTTCTTCACTGGATAGTCACTGTGGACTTTGTGTGCTATTTCCGTGCTATAATTTATGTGGATTACCCTGAATATCTGAGAGATGACTGGCAATCCAAATGTTCTCTCCTTAGCGTGCAGGGCTAAAGTGTCTCTGGGGAGAATGGTGAGATTAAGGCACACAGGAAGAATTATCCAAAAGGATAATCTAAAATCTGCTGCCTTTTCCTGGTTGATTTCATCAGCCTGAACAGCTACAATGTAATTTCTTCTTTCTCTCTTTACTGGAAGTCCTCTTCTCTCATAGCTGAATGGATACTAGAGAAGCTTTTATGCCAGGGACTTAAAATGATGACAATTTCACAAGCCCAAGCACTAAAAGACAATTTGTATGTGATTTCATTATTAAAAGTGATAATAGAGTTGAGAGACTTATGGTTGGATACTGAACCAGAACATGTAGCTTTTTGATCTCTTTTCTATAATATAGAACATTGATCCTTAACATGTGCCATTACAGAAGAGGAAGGTTAGTGAAGGTGATGACAAGATCACTAAATTAGGCAGCCCTCATGGCAATTTTTCGTTCAATGGCACAGCCATGCTATTTATGTAATCCTGTAATACCATTTCTGTATTTCAGCAGAATGAGAGGCTCTATCTGCAGTGCTCTGCTCTGGATGTCTTTTGACCATTATTTAAAACTAAATTTTATGAGTCTCTGATAAAATAGAACAGCAACAGTAAAAGCTAATTTTGCAATTATATGTAGATGAGAGGCTCTTGTATGCTTGGTTGGTTATCAGAAAATGCCTTATTTTCAGGAAAGAATGAGATTTAAAGCTCTGATGTCAGTCAAGCTGATGCTGCTTCAACTGACATTCCTTCTCCTTTTTGTCTTCAGAGATTGTACTTGGTCCCTTAGTTCTTGTTACTGGCTGTCATCCAACATCCAGTTTTATGTCCATCCTTTTGTCTCACAGTTCTGTGTTAATGGCATTAGAAATACAGCACTGTAAAACTCCATCAGGAACTGTGACTATTTGCATTGTTCTAAGACAAAGGAAATCCACTCATTAGTTATTTTCCTATTTAAAATGCAAGCAAACACAACCCCTGCTCTGAGGCAGTGGTCTTATAAAGCAAGAACTAATAGCAGACTGAGAAGCAATGACAGAATTCAGAGAACTGTAGTGTTAATCAACATCTGAAAATAGTTTGAGAACAGTGGGTCACTAGTGCTGTTTTCTATGAAGATGGAATATTTATTTTTCTGAAAATGAGACACATGTAACATTTTAAAACATTATGACCATATAATTGAAAGTTCTTTCCTGCCTTTACTTCCCACTTTATAGATGACAAGTTTTTTGAAACTTTTAAGTGCAGATCTGTTTAATATCTATGTTAGTACAAGGCTACATCTTCTTTCAGACCAGTAAAGGATCTTTTCCAATTGCTTTCAAAATATCAGACTGCATATGCTTTATAGTTTTACATCTTGTAGCCTGCTGTCACACTACCTTTTTCATGTTGCCTTTTTTACTTATACATCTTCTGTTAGGCATAAATGTCTGTCTACAGACTCATTGGGCATTCATTTCATGAATTAAGTATTTTCCATGTGTCACTGTCTAAAAATGATGCCAGGATTGTTGCTGCATTGTCATAATTCTACTGCAGAATTTCTTCTTTGCTTCACATTTGTTTTAAATATTACACTGCATTTCTTAATTTCCTGCACCCTCTTTTCTTTTTTTTCCCAGTAATCACTTAATAAAATAGCACCTGTCTACATATATCAATGTTTCAGCACTAAATTTAACCACTTAATGGGAGAACCTGGGGCAATATATTTAAAGATTCTGAAAAAAATCAGGGAATGGTTCCTTTGCATGCAATAAGCTGGCTTTTACATAAATACACTGATGATAAGTACTGGAAATCTCTTCAGTATTATCTTATTATCTCAGCACTGTGCATTTCCATGGAAGAGATAGCTGAGCAAAGTGCTAACGGTGGAGCTGCTGAGAGAAGAAAGATGTTAATACACTAAGTTGTTCAGTTCTTTTAGAATAACTATTAGCTGCCTTCTGCTACCAGCATCTTCTCTGTCACTTTTGCACTGGAAGAGATACTTACTGTCATGTAAATTAGAGACAAGTAGCTCTTAGAAAAGGCAGTGGAGTGTGTACCCTAGGAGAACTCTAATTCTGTCCCAGCTGTTCAAACCATGCTCATGGTATGAGTACCAGCCTATACCAAGATCAGAAGTTTGAGGATGTCATAATGCTTAGTCTTTCATAACTTCCAGGTTATAACAAGGAGGATTAGCCAGTTAAAAATAGGCATGGGGGTTGTTTACTTGATACAAATAAATGTTGTGAACACCTAACTATAATTCATTTGAACTCAATGTATAAATGGGAATGCTCTTAACTGTTCCAGGCAAGTGCAAACTTAGCCAATGAAGAAGTTCATTGGCAACAGATACTGATCCACAACATCAGTAAATAGGCTCATAAAACTGAAGGATATATTTAATTCTATTTCTTGCAGATGTTCTTGAAAAAAAATACTACCATTAACAGTTCTGTCATTGTAAAAATATTTGGTGATGTTACAGCCCTGTGCTGTTGCAAAAATAATATTGTTATTTATGTAGGTGTAAGACACATAGTATGTTAGTAGCACACTGCAAGTCATAAACATAGTAAAGAATAAGCCTTATTTTTTCTCCCAGATAAATAGGAATGCCAAGAGAGATATAGCTCTTCTGCATACAGAAGTTCATGCACCATTACTCATGTACCAAGAAATACAAAATATGCCTTACTGACATGGTGTCAAGCTGTCTTTTTCAGTGTTCTCCCCTAGGAGAAGAAGCTAATTCTAAACATTAAAGAAGACAAAAAGTTTTTTAATATGTTTTGATTATTAAATTATGCTGTTCATAGAGTAACTGAAGATTTAATCCAGAAACTTCAGATCAATTTTATTCACCCTTGGAGACCATTTGAGACATCTGGTCATTTCAAAATTGAATTTTTAACTGATATTTTATTCTGTAGGTTAGTGAAAGAGGAATACTGAGGATTGATTTGCAACATACATGAACACATTCCACATTTTGAGAGTGAAGAAATAGTGGCTTCCATTCCTATAGTACTTTAAGGTTCCTAAAGCACCAAAGGGATGCATTATCTCATTGTGTGTGGGTGAAAAGGTATATGCTAAGAACAATTAAGGACAATCTTAGATAATATTCTGTTTACAACACAGAAAATTCTTAGGCCCTCTCTGAGTAGAAAGAAAGAAATTTAATGTCATTTTCTAGGTGATGTAAGATTTTTCTGCATGAATTCCACAAAACATTGCCAGAGTCATACCGTTTCATTTAGTTTTCCTGTTTCTGTACATCATGAGAAATTACCTTAAGGATTAACCAGACATGCAATTCTGTTGCTGTGGAGTATGTGTAAGAAGAATTTAACCCAAAAAGTTATTTTTCATTTGAAATGCTTCCAAAATATGGAAAATCTGGTAGTTGGACTGTACATATGTAAGGTTGATAAGCGGCTTAAACACTTCATACTGAGGTACCAAATTGTTACCCTGCTGACTAGGCAGTCAGGCAATTCATTTTCCTTACAAGGTAGGCAGGTGCTGTATTACGTGAATTTTAGCTTGTTATCCTGTAACAATGAAAAGTTTCCAGACACAGCTGGGAAAAGCAGATGGTCATTTCTCAAGTTTCCATAATCATGGTATAAACATAATGCCATAAATTAGCAAAATACTTAACTCGTCTTTCTTGCACAATCTATACACATTTTACAGGCAGAGCAGGCATTTGGAAAAGTGCTTGGTATTTTTTTATGTTTCTTTTTTAACTGGCAGGGCTGTAATTCTACATAGTCTACACATTAAAAACTGTTTAAATGATTCCACTTGCTCCTGGATGTTCATAATTTTCATGTATATGTGGATTGTTATCCTTCTCACTGTATTTCACCCTTTACCACTTAGCTGTTGCTTAGCCAAGCAATTCTTTTAAAAGGTTTTCCTTTTTGAGTCAACACTGTAGTCTTGTGTTCATCCATACTGCTCTTTCATTCATCCCCTTCTTTTTTTGAATATCTTCTTGACAGTGAAAAGCTGTGAACAAAAGCACACTATTGTTGCTTCATCTAAACAGGAAATAAGCCAAGTGAAACTGTTACTTCCTTTCTCATTGTAAGATTCAAATTGCACTATTCATGTCTGTTTCTTTCTTTGCAAATTCATGTCCACTACCATGCTGAGAATCTTAAAGCCTTATTGCTTTTCTGGTTTTTTATCTTTATGCTGAATCAAGCACACTTCTCAGTGAGTATCAGTCCCAAAGCAATGGAAATAATAGTTGTTTAAAATGTTTCCATTTGTTTGATTGAGAAACCAAGTGAAGCCATGTCAAACAAGGTTTTATGGAGCAAACATGCAGGAACTAGAATGACAGCACTGATGAAGCATATACAGAAATGGGTATGTATATCTAGGAAGCAATAGAGGGACCTCACATTGAGGAATAGTTCCGGCTTATACTGACACTTTTATTTAATTCAGATTTATCTTAAGATTCAAAGAAAATGTAAAAATTCTAGCCTATATTGGTTTTAGTTTGGGAAAATAGAGATTGAAAAAGTTAAAGAGAAGAAAAAGTATGCCAAAGACTAAGTGTGAGGTGGGAAGGAACATGACGAAGCATTTTACTTTTTGTCACTCTGGAACATGATGTAAAATGGAAATCAGTGAGAAAATAAATTTAAATTAAGGTATAACAATCTAATCACAGAACGGCTCAGGTTAGGAGAGGACACAGGTTGTCTGGTCCAACCTCCCTGGTCAAGTAGTCATCCCAGAGCAGATGGCACAGGATTGTGTCCAGACAGCTCTTGAACATTTTCAGTGAGGAAGGCTCCACAACTTCTGTGGGTAGCCTGTTCCAGTATGTGATCACCTGCACAATAAAAATATTCTTCCTTGTGCTCAAGTGGACCTTTCTGTGCATCAGTCTCTGCCTGTTGCGTCTTGTTCTATTGCTTGGTGAAGAGTCTGGCTCCATCTTCCTGGCACCTCGCTTCAGAATCTTACAGACATTGTTGAGGACATCTTTCTCTTGAGGCTGAACAGGCCCAGCTCACTCAGCCTGTCCTTGTAAGAAAGAAGCTCAGGCCCCTAGGCCTTCTCTTTGAACTGTTCCAGGAGGTCCATGGAGCTCCAGGAGCTCTCTCTTGTACAGAGTTCAGAACTGGACCCAGCACTCCAGATGTGCCTCACTTGGGCTAAGTAGAGGGGCAGGATCACTTTCCTTAACCTGCTGGCAGTGCTGTTCCTGATGCACCCCAGGAACCCACTGGCTGTCTTGGCCACACGAACACACAGGTCCATGGACATTTTGTTTTCTACCAGGACCCCTGCATCCTTCTCCAAAGAGCTGCCTTCCAGAAGGTCACCCCCTGTCTGTCCTGGTTTATGGGGTTATTCTTCCCCAGGGGCAGGACCCTGCACTTGCCTTTGTTCAGTTGCAGACAGTTCCTCTCTGTTCATCTCTCCCACCTGCTGAGGTCCCTCAGAAGGGCTGCCCAGCCACTTCTCCCAGCTTTGCATTATCAGGGAACTTACTGAGGAGACATCTGCCCCTCCATCCAAGCCATTGATGAATAAGTTAAATACTGGGCATAGTTTTGAACCTTGGGAGACATCACTAGCAACAGGCCTCCAACTACATCCTGTGCCACTGACTGCAGCCCTCTGGTTCAGCCAGTTCTCAATCATCCTCACTGTACACTCATTCAACCCACACTTCCTGAATTTGCCTATGAAGATGTTGAGAGAGACAGTGCTGAAAACCTTGCTGAAGTCAAAGTAGAAAATAGTACTGCCCGCATCCCTCCAAGTAGTTTCATTGCAGAAAGCAATCAGTTTGGTCCAGTGTGATTTACCATTAATGAACCTATGCTGACTACTCTTGATCACCTTGTTGTCATCCACACGGATAGAGATGGTCTTTTGGATGAGGTCAGGGATTGAGGTGAGGATCACCTTAACTGTAGATCTTGATTCCCTGTGCTCTTTGCTAAAGAAGCTATGTGCATCTGTAGGATCACATATTGGTTTAGGTCAACTCAATCCACCCCATGGGTTCTAGAAAGCAGACCTGACTTGGTTATGTTAACACAGATGGAAAATCAGGGCAGGTAGCCAGAGATCCAGTAACATCCAGATTTTAGAAATATACAGGGGAGTAGGTCTGTTAACTAGCAGATGTATTTGAAAGACACAAAAAAGGTAAGTAAAGTTCATTTTTAATCAAAAGAGGAAAATGCCATATGCAGCAAGGTAATATGTGATATAAGACATCAAAGGCAAATATCATCAAGACAAAACCTAGTAGAACAAGTTTTTATGCTTCTTTAATGAGACTAAGCAATGAATAGGAAATGAAAGATGTAAATATTTCTTATAAAGCATTACTGGAGAGGGCTAGAGAATTTTGAATTTGTTAAAAAAAAGCCTAAAACATGAACAGCAGAGTGCCAAACAGCACAGGACAAGACAGAATAGAATTCTATACATAGAGGTTCCAAGAATTACTGGGTCAAGATAAAGCATGGACAAGTGAAAAACAACATGAAGATCTGCAGGAGTCCAAGCAAGTCTGAGCTCTCAGCAGACGGATGGAAGGATGCAAATATGTGCAGCTGCCAGGGAAGTAACTGGACCATGCCCAGACTGTTTCCAAATTAAGATCCAAAATCAAAATGATGAGTTCTCTGGTCTGCCATGTAAGAAGGTAGCTTGTACCTTACAAAGCAATTTTTTCTTGGGTGCTAAAGGGATGAAATTATGACATCCATGGCTTTCAGAACTTTAATAGACACCTTTCCTTCTAGACTGGTATTTTGACATTGATCATTTCATGTAACTATATTTTCTCCCATCTGTTTGCAGGCTGCATGAGAATTTTTTCATGCAGACTAATTTCAATGTCCTGTCAAAATTAGATGCTGTTCCATACTATCTAAGTCACAGTATTACATGCAACAATTTTCTTTCATCTCTTATTTTAGTAAACAGAGATGGGTAGACAATGATGGTCCATTCTGCTAGTCTGATGACAAAGTAATCTTTCTGGATTTTTGGGTTTTTTTGCAATTTTACTTATAGTAGCACAAAGTGAAGTCAATGACTGCTTTATGTGTGGGATGATACAGACTGAGGGCCCAGGTGCTTTGTCAGGCTTCCAAAATACCTGCCAAGCAGAAAATGAGACCGTGAGGAAGATGGAAAGATTAAGACGTCCACCCTGATGACAGATCTTTCTGATTTAAAGATATAAGGGTCTGTATCTATATACCATATTAAAAAGGGAAGATATTTACCATTGCTTCTGAAATTATGTTATCATATGTGTTTTAGACAGTGGCCAGTCTTCCAGTTCTGATTATTTGAGGCATGCTTTGTATTATACTTAAAATGAAAATATAATTTTGGAACACAGTTTGAGGCTTTAGCAGGATGTGTTAACAATTTTTGTCTCAGATTATATTTTTTGGAAAATCACTTTGTAAAATAATTAGCAGGATAAAGGGGAGATATGCTGCAGATTCACCTTCAAGGTGCGAAGAGTTAAATTTATTAGAGTGAACAAAATGATCTGCAATATCACAAATTTTCCTATAATCAAACATTCCTGTACCTGTAAATAACCTTTACTGATAAGAGAACTTCAGCAGAAATTGTATCTGTGGCATTGTAGAGAGTCATGGAGTGAAACCAGATGCTTTTTCTTCCACAGTAACTTGAATCTGGTGAAAATAGGGATACAACTGAGAATGAGCCATACATTCAGTATATGCTCAAAATCAAAGTGGATCCTTGGTTTGCAACAGAACTAGTGCAATAAAAGAAGGTATATTTTCTTAAACATTAAGATACTGTTTAATAATGTTTGGCAGAGGATAACATCACTTTATAAATGAAATCTTGTAAGGCAAGGTAAGAGTTTTTCTTTATATATTCCTGAAGTTGTACATCTCAGTAATCAATAGACCCTTCCTGATGTTTTCCTGTAAGTTTGGGCTCAACAAAAGCATTTAATACCCTTAAATCTTGTATCTCAGTATTTAAATATCTTCAGGGTGGAGTGTAAGAAGAAGCAGTAGATTATGACATGGCAAAGGCCACTCAGGGCCCTGAGTCCTCACGTTGGCTTGGAAACTCATACACACAATATGATGGTTTAATATGTCTGATGGTTTACAGACTAGCAGAAAATTTGCTCTTAAAAGAGACTGCTTAAAATTGTACTGTGTTACTCAGTAGATGAATTCTATGTGTGAGTCACACCTGCCTGTTCCAGTGATAATTTTTTTCCTACTTATTATTGCCATTAGTCCTGCTGAGCTAACACAGGTGAGAGACAGCAAACTGAGTGTCATCCACAGACTTATTTGTTATGTTCCACTGACTTACACCTGCAGAATCGTATTGTAAGCTATGGGGCCCTACATTTTAAAAATTAGAACACAATCTGAAGATTGCAGGGGCTTTACTTGCTTTTGTAACCAGGGAAAAGACTCAACCAATATTGCAATATGAACAGCTTGCATATGGTCTGTCCACTGAGTCTGAAATGAAAGACAAAGGAAGGAATTGCTGGTTTTATGCTATTACTTTTTATCATGGTGCATACTAATAGAAAGTCTGTTTACTATCCTAATCCTATTTTTTTTAATGATTAAATTGGCTTGGTTGGTTAATTAATTTTGGTTTTCACCAGTTAACATTGAATTCACTAGATTTGGTGTTGGACTACTATCATTCCACTTGTACCACTATTCTTGTGTATGTATTGACACAAATGCATGCTTTACCTTTGGCAAAAATTATTACAGAATTAAATAGTGTATACTAATTCCTCTACTCTCTAATATAGGCACTGGTTTTACCTTCCAGTCTTCCACAAGTTTTAAAAGTAGCTGCAGAGCAAACCTGAAGGGTATTTCTTATCTTGAGCTGTCATGAATACTGACAAACAGTGACTGATTTCTGTGAACAACATGCATTAGAGTTTCTCATATATTCATCACTGAAAACAAATTTTAAAAATCCCTGAACAATCTCTTTGCCTTCTAATTAATTTTATTGGAAAATATAAATAGAGATAAATGGAAAGAAGAAAATTTGAAGTGATGAAAAGGATGTATGTATGAAAAAAATTTGCCAGCTACAAACTCCCAAAAGAGCAGGGGTACTATTGGACAAGGGATTCAACAGGTAGGAAGATGTGGAAAGAGTATGGCTGAAGAAACACAGCGACCTTTGAACTCTTATATAAACTAGAGACAGATAGAGAATATAAATTCTTGTCAGTGAATCACTAGTGAGATTAAAAAGTAGAACTTTCTGTCCACTTCAGAAAGTTAGATTTTAGTGATTGAAGTGTGTAGATATTTCATTAATTTGACTAATCTGCTTGTTACTTTTCTTTGCAGAAGCTCTTATTTGTGCCTTTTTCACAAGGTAACTTTCAACTATTTGTGAACAACATAACTATTTACTAAAATGCCATTGTGTTTATATGACTTGTACAGTTTTGAAGGGAAAATATACAGTAAAATAACATAAGTAAGAGATTTTCATGTACAGAAGCAATTATTATTTGAAAAATATTTACTGAAAATAACATTTTCCTTTTAACAAATATAGAAGTTTGGCACTATTTATTAGTGTACAAGGCTCAGAGGCCAATGAATAGGGATATAATTAGTTATTTTTTTCCCTTAAAACTATGGGATCCTCAGTTAATAGAAATTGTAACTTTTTTTTCAGTGCACAGAGCTGTGCTGATTTACACCAAGCTTTATAGAACTTCCCTAAGGGGACTTTCTTAAATGAAATGATCATTTTAATGGACCACACAGAAGGTACGAGACAAGAGTGGAAATGCCTTGAGTATAAAGTTCTGAACATTACAATTGGTGACAGAAGGCCTATCAATGAGACAGTAATCCTATAAAAATACGGAAAGATCAGATTGTTTGTCGATTTAGACTTGCTTTAATATGGATGCATGCAAGGGAGCTGAAACTTTGCATCTGTTTTGTATACAAAGTGATTAGATTGTGATCACTTAGTCCAAGAGGATAGAAATGATGCACAATTCTGCCAGGATGAGACATGCAAATTGGATCAATTAGGCTTTGAGAGTGCTCGGACAATCTGGTAGAGAAGTTTACATGCTGTGTCAAGTAAAACTTAGCAAAGATCAGTCCTGGATGCTAGGGGCAAGTATTATAGTGATTTAAACGCTAATCTCTGAGAATAATTCATTGTTTTCAGATTTAGTTATAAAATGGATCCAACCAATACTATAATGAGACAACCAGATATTATAATAAAACATCTCTTACAAAGTTGTTTGGTGGTACACCAGAAGTATGACAGAGAAAACAGTAGCAGTCATTTGAGTTGCATAATTTTTTGTAGAGGCAAGTAAATTCAGATGACTGATCTTGTTTGCAGCTAACAAAATGCACAATTCTAGTAACTCCTGTACCTTCATGTTTGCCACAATGTTTCAGAAGCCGGGAGTATTCTCATAAGTAGCTCACTGTGTGCACTATTTTCATTGAACCAAAGCTCTCTCAGAAGGGCGTCAACAAGAAAATGATCATTAGGTAAGAGTGCTGTTATTTCATCACAGACTACGTAAGAATTTGAATTATGTACCCTTTTCAATGTCTTTTATTGTGCCAAAGGACATGTTGTTTTAGATAATCAGAGGGGTCTCTACGGAAATTGAAAATTTTCAATATATGTGAAATACCAGAAGCCTCAGAAATCAGTTTTGAAAGAAGACACTAAAATTTTCAGTAGAATCCAGACAGCTTACAGAATTAGAAACAGGTCTGCACAATTTTAAGATAGATTCAGCAAGTATACATGAGCAGTGTAAAATGACACTTGTCATTTCACTATTTTATCAAAATTTGTTTATCAGTGGCACATTTACTGTATCACCAGCATTTAATGGGAATAAGTAAGAAATACCGTAAGAATATGTTATGGTGAAAACAGATGAAAAAATCTCAGCACCATCATTTTATATGGCAAATCTCATATCTCATTTGTTTGTTTGTTTTTTAATACAAGTGAAGTTCAATCTTAACTCATAAATATCTTCTTACATAATTTGAAATGGAAAAATATGATTTGAGGAAACAAGGTATAATGACTGCAGAGGAATTTGACAAGATTTTCTTGTTACATGCTTGTTGTAAACACCAGCATAAAAAAAGGCACTAGGAGAGCACTGCCTTTCACATAGAACTGTTAAAATCCTTCTGAGCTGGGAGGATTTACAATTAACCTAGTATTGTTCATGTTAAGGCAGTTTTTTATGGGTTTGAATGAGGCATTATCCTCCCCCTCAAATATTTTCTGAAAAACAAGCAGAAAACCTGGGCATTAAAAGCATATATTTCCCAGCCCTTAATCCTGTAGAGTTTAAATGCCTATCAAGATATGAATTACTATCTTGAGATCAGCCTGGTTATATCTGAAAATTCTTGCAGGCCTGCAAGTTTGAATGGTTAAAAAAAAAAAAAAAAGCTAGGGAGAAATCAAACTTCTTAAAGTATCTATTCACAAAGGATCACTTTAAATGATCTGAATAGTTTCAAGCAGAATTTCAAGTGTCCATATTTACTGTGCATACTCTGCTTCAGCTTGTTCTGAATACTGAACAGCTACCATGTGAATTTGTGTAAGGAAATCTCTTAATCTTTCAATGCTGCTTCTTATAATTAGGCATATGTGACACACATGTTCATTAAAGCAACCTGCCTCTTAGAGCAGGGGTTAAGGGGCTGTTTCAGAAAGATACTTAGACATATGCTTAGTACCAGCTTTCATGACTGTTAAGCAAGTCCTGACACGATCCACATGGATAAGGATGATTTCCTAACTTAGAAAATGCTAAACCAGCTTTAATTTGATGTAGCACCAGGTTAAATTTCCCTAGGTTTTGAAGTGAATTTTGAACAATGGGCTGTGAATTACAAGCCAATATATATATGGGTGGATGGACAGACTTGAGAAATATTTTTGGGTGAAATTCAATATGATAAGCTACCTTCAGTGAAATACATAATAGTAGGGGAAAGACAATAAAAATTGTCCTATAGTCTACTGAAAAAAAGAGCATGTTATTTGTCATTCAGTGTTTTATCTTTACTTTTACATTTACTGCAGAGCTAGAAATGGGTCACAGTAGTTAATGGAAAGCATTCACAGAAATATTAGGGTGTTTATCAAGCCAGACTCTAAAAGAGATTCTAAATGAAGTGTAAACACACTAGCAACAGTAACCTGTGTTTTATGATAACAAATTAACCAAGGGATTATTTTGCTCTTTTTTACCTGAACTCAGTTTACGACACAAGTGTCTACATGAAGGTATCTAACACTCTCCACTTTATTTGGCTATGCAGTGGTTTTTCATCTTACATTATCATATTAGCAAGGAAACTCTAATGCTTTACTAAAGGCATTCCTGCCTTTTTCATATGAAATAATTCACTCATTTTAAAATGCTATAGTAAAATTTTGTGTTTAAATTCTCCATTACTGATTTTTTTCCCTTGACACACTGTAATCTCTGGGCAGTTGTGACTTTCTCCACAACATGCCTTCCGAGGTACTAATTATATCTATGTGGGCATTGTGTCAAAATCCTAATTTTGCACTTTAAGAGTAGCCCCATTGGGAAGACCTATGGGATTAGTTTGTGAAAATGCTTTGGGAGATACCTGGGTGGTGTGAAATATTTTATAACATATAACCAATTTGTTCATATGGAGAACTGTCAATTTAAAGTTGACTATATAGCTTTCATGAAAGTCAGCATCAAGTATTTAATTTTTTTAAAACATGCAACATTTTATAAAGAAAGACAATAGGAATTTAGTTTTTTAAGAAGAAAACACAATAACAAGCACTGTTATCCTGACATTTGTACTGTCATTTTTGTTAAAAATTAAAATTAGTATTTAGACCAACATGTAAATTCTGTCTTGTTCTGACAGTTTTTTTAAAATATTAATTAACAAGTCCATAGTTGTTTTCAGGAAATTAAAGATTAGTGAGTTTGTGGAACCAGTTAACTACATTTTTACTGTACTGCAAGTCTTTAATCATTAAAATGATCAGATCATAGTGTCTTATGTAGTCCAGTACTTTTTAAACTTCTCCAGACACTTAACCCTAGTTACTTACACTCCTTACAGTTAGGTGTTTTACCATTGTCTTCCAGTCTGTCAGGGTGTCAGCACTACCCACTAACACACAAGGTAAGATTATGAGTTGATTTTTAGTAGCATTAAACTTTCAAAAGCAAATTAAATGTGAGGAATTGATACAACACAAAACCAAAACGAAAACAAATGAAAAAAGCTCTACACCCTCTGGGTGTCTATTCCTTGGTACTAATGTTCTTTGGAAGCAGGTTCCTATGAGAAAAATCATTATCAATGAAGCAATGCTGCAAGCTATTTTGGATAGTTGAAGCAGAAAGAGGATAATGACTCTAAACTATAGATCAGTAGTTTGACGAAGAAGAGACAATATGGGAGTACAGTATAAGTACATATTTTATCTCAGAAAATACTTTAATTCCAAATGAATTTTTGTTTGTAAATTTGGTGTTACTGATATGGTAGTCAAACAAGAAGCGTGTATTATTATTTTTCCTGTGCAGTGCTGTTACAGATAATTCTATAGATTACAGAGTCAGAGATGAAAACATAGATCCCCTAATGTGCTCTCATTTTCCATGGTTGAAATCCTAGTCCCAAATTATTATGGCTGAGTAGAAAAAGCATTATGGGAGAAACAACTTTATAATTACCTTGTTTGTATTCTAATGTCTTATTTCTGTTTTCAAGGGCAGATAAAAAAATAAAAGCATTAATTTTTCATTATTGAAGGTACATAAATTCTGTTACTGCTTTTCCTGTTTCATTTACCCTATTTTCTTTCTGTACATGCATGAATTGTCTGGTCATAACAACTAACTAACTAACTAAAAAAAAATAAATAAACTGTACTGAATTAATTAATAGAAGTATGTACAGTGGTATAAGAAGGTAATATTAATATTACTATAAATATATATATATTTGCACCTATTTATGTGTTTCATTAAAGAAAAATACATGCTCAAGAATCAGTATTTCACTGTAGGTGTGTTAGTACTGCGCAAACAGAAATTATTTCATGTATAGTGAAGAAGTAATTTGAGAAGAATGAGTAAAGTTTCTTGAAGGTTCTGTTTCTGCAAGCTGCTGCACATACATAAACTTTTCAAGCTCATGGACATCTGCTAGCCCAGAGATATTCTTCTATGAAGTATGCTGGGAACTTTGGTATTTGTTTTCCATGCTACATTTTTAAAGCCTGAACACATTCATAGAAGCCATATGTGGGGAATGCAGGAAGGAAGCATCCTTGAAACAAGTTTATTATACTGCTGAAATAGAGTGTAGTGACTTTAAGGGAATTTTGTCTTACAGCTTCAGTGATTCTTGGCAACAAAATAAATCAAACCACTGGACCAGCAAATCCATCACTTTAGTATATAACAGCAAGTTGTTTGGTGTACCATGAATAGATATGGATCATGTGGAAATAATATTGGCATGTGTAGAAGTGAACTTAGGCTCTTTCCTGGAGAAGAAGTAGGACCCAAAATAGAGCTAGTAAGAGTAAACATTCAGGAATTTGTAAATAGAATTTCACTGCAGTGGGATTTTCACATGATATAATTGTATTAGGCAATTTCATAAGGTTTGAGTAATTTGGTTTCTTTAAGCAAAAATTAAATCTATTTGAGTAAAAAACAGCT
Source organism: Passer domesticus (assembly GCF_036417665.1). Classification (NCBI taxonomy): domain Eukaryota; kingdom Metazoa; phylum Chordata; class Aves; order Passeriformes; family Passeridae; genus Passer; species Passer domesticus. The sequence continues at coordinate 107,159,452 of NC_087474.1, read as the reverse complement.
GGTTTTGTATAAAAAATAAGTCAGATGGCAAATCCATTCTATGTTGGTTTGTCAATGATGCTGTTTTTTTACTGGGATGTTTAGAATGAGTACTCCTAGGAATAAATGCTCATAGACTGAGTGTAGTGTGGGGAAGAAAACAAACACCACCACCATCACAAAAAAAAACCCAAAAACAAAAAACCAAAAAAAAACCAAACCAAAACAAAAAAAACCCAAAAAACAAAAAAAGAACAACCAAAACCAACTGAACCAAATAACCCACGCAATGCTGAATATTGAAAAGCTCCCTAAGGATTCCAATGTGCATGTTGTCTGCAAACAGTGTGGTCTGTTTCCATTGTAGGAAGCCAATTTCTGAAAAGTTTGGAGCCTGTGCATGAGGGGAAAGCAAGTCTCCTTTTTTTCCAGTTCTTGTTGTGAACATGTTATGTTATCTATAGGCTCTTGGTGGTGCTACAATACAGTATTGCTGTCCCCCCACCCCCAATAAATATTATGCAATTAGTACATGATGATGCACAGTATGCAGATGGTTTTTACCTCCCAAAGCTGCCAAACTGTCTTTTTAAGAGAGTGAATCACAAACAGTCGTTTTGGGGAGTGACATGTCATGACGATGGCCCATTAAAACTCCTCAAGAATACTCAGCCAGCTACATATGCCCACTCAGCTCCATCCACAGCAGCAGCTGCTTCTGAGTTCCTCCTGTAGCTGCAGTAAACTTAATGGGCTGGCTGCACAATTCCCTGTCGCCACAGGGCATTTTGTGTTCTTATTAAAACTGGAGAGTGGAAAAGGCACAGATTTGTGGCTACAGCAGCTGCAGAGACTGGAAAATGACAGAAAAGGGAAGGGTACATGTGTGCGTATGTATGCACATGTGTACATGTACATACAGGCACTTAAATATATGTATTGATATACAATCTCTATGTATATAAAGAGCTACATTATATGTGGGTATACATGAGAAGAGAGAACACTACAGACACAACTGAGTATTATTAAGAGAAAAAAGATCATAGAAATGTGACATGGATGCTCGTATCACATCAAGTTTTCAGTATTTCCTATTAATTATTCAACTCACTAGCCTTTAGATGACAGTATCCGTTATTCCTAGGGGAACTATTCTTCTGAACTTTGTCTTCAACCTAGAAGCCTTGAGGGCTTACTTAGATGCTAACTGGAATATTATGAAGTGAGAGTTTTAGAATTTTAGTACTTCTAATTTGAATTTTGTTTGAACAGTAGCCATCAAGGAAATGAAGTTTCACTGTTCCCTTTCCTCTTTAACCCCCATTTTCCAAAGGTTGGCAAAATTAAATACTCACTTCACTTCATGTGGCTGAGGTGATAAGATTATTATCCTCCTGAAGCACTGATCCACTACTTAAAATTAAAAGGTCTTTAACTAAACTCTTACACCAGTATCTCTGAAATTTTATTTTTGGCAACAATACAGAGGAAGGAGGGAATAGTAAAACCCAACTGCTTATTCCAAGTTTGCTGATGGAAGAACATAAGTAAATTAACACAAACGCTTACTATTTTAGTTTCTTAGGTAAAGAAACTTGCATTCTGTAACAGAAAAGAAGGAGTTCAAAAACTGCATTAACAGCAGAAATAAGGATTGTTTGAGGGGTTTTTAAAGAAAAATACCTAGTCATTCGAAGTCAGCTGACAGTTATGCTACTCTCCCAGCCCATTAATCATGTTTATTTTATCCTCTGGTTTCAGGACTTGAAAACCAATGGCAATTTAAATTTCAACTTCTTTTTTTTTTTCTTTTTTTACCTTTTTTTTTTTCCCCATACACTTGGAGCAGTGCTATTGCACATCCTTAGTAAAATGACACTTGACCAGATTTAGGTAATCATCTTTTTAAATTGCTGTTGCATTAAGCAGTATATGAAAAGAAGATGCTGATAGTTATTACTCTGAAGTACTATTCTTGCACTTCAGATGTATCCATGTTCTCATTCACTTTGGCTTTGGTTTGTGAATATTTTTACCTTATATTTGTTTTTTGGTTTCTGGGGTTTTTTTTCCTCCCTTTCCTGTTAAACATTTGTATTTATTTTGCCTCATCCTCTGTTTTCTTAATAACGACTGAATACCTTAATTGTAGACAAAGCTTTATTCTCACTGGCTTTATATACTGTTGAATATGAAGGTCTTGAAGGTTCAAATTACACCAAATGTCATACATTTTGACTGCAGGAGGACTAATGAGGGCAATCTGTGGGATGAAAAACTGATAACTCCCAAAAGGATGTGCCTTGGTTTTACCTTGAATCTGAAGTGTGTTCATTTGATAGGTAATTTCTGATGACCTCATTGCATTTGTGGTGATCTTGGGCAGATATATATCTGCCTTGTGGTCAGTCATAGGACTCTAGTATTACCTGTGCCAAAACAAAATATGATTCAGAGGCAGTCTGAGTTCAGGCAGCCTGTAGGGTCAGTGCTGAATGTGAAAAGATATCTGAAATGTCCTGGACCTCAATTATCTCAGAAGTTCTTAGGTCTTTGGTCAGCTCTGAGCACTCCAGACACTGTTTTTGGATATTTTAAATCAAGTCAGGAGAGATGTCTTGTCTGGGCTGACCAGAGTTTTAGCAACATTGTCACCAGCTTCTTGTGTTAAATAAATATAACATGGTTAAACTTTGGTTTGCAGCATGAGACCTTGTTGTATTCCCTCGTGACTGTCTCTGCACTTGCCTGACAAAGAGCAAGTCTGAAGGCAACAAAACAGTGCATGAAATTGCCAGTGCATCAACATGGCAAATTGTGCCACAGTGACACCGTTGTCTGTGCTGGTTCCCTACTATGCTGACAGCATTGCTGAGACAAGGAAACTGGCAGCATTACAAGCATATTCCTTCTGTTCAAACTCTAATTAAACGTGTTGGAGTTTTGGGTATAGCCCTTTATATTGACTTGATCTCTTGTCCTCAGTATTATCTGTTATGCTGAAAGCACAGAATGTAGACTAGCATATTTCCTTCTCAGCCTAGGCCTATACTATAGTTTTACATAAATTAATAAAAGCAAAAGCAAACAAAAGCCCTCCAGGAGCTCCTTTATCACTTTCTCAACATTTCTTGGAGAATAGACTTTTATAAGAAAATCATTACCTACTGAATAATACTTTCACTGGTGCCTGGGTATAAAGTCAATTATATGAATCACAGGCCTTTGCTGACATCAATAAAATGTTGAGGAATCTTTTTCTTTCCCTCATGACTTCTGTAATCAGACTGAAAGATAAATTTAAAAAGATGTCTTAGGCTGTTGATACTGAAATATGGTTTCAGTTTACAAGAATGATAGTTTCATGGCTCCCTCTGAAAACAACGATCCTATTAGTAACTAATGTGTTTGTGAAGCCCTTAGACAATGCAGAAACGTGGTGTGTGTGCACATTAGATTTTACTGAAATGTTAACTACATTGTCTAGGTTGAATTTTAAATATTACTATTTGCATTGAAATTGTTCCAAAGCACCAGCAATGAATCCTTAGTTATCCTGATAGTTGAGAAATATAGCGTTACATTAAATTAAAAAAAAAAATAGATAAATCCCCTATAAACATCTAGTACTATATGAGTCATCACAAAATACATACTAACAATGATAATCTAAGGGGAAAGGGAATTTGAAAATTTTGTATGTGTAACCACAGTAAATATGGACTCCAAGAAAATCCAAGAACAGCAGTTTTAAGAACCTGGCTGTTGTGATGACCAAAATTAATAGAAATGGAAAAATTGTGGTTTTGTTTCAAATCACCAGCTTTCTTTAACAGTTTAGAAATAACATGCTTAATCTTTATATACCCTTTTTAAGTCTTCCCAGAAAGGACAAAGGTAAGATGATGGCATGAAAAAAGTTTATTCTTCCCACAATCTATTCTCAGTTGTTTTGTGATAGTAAATTGTGGTTATAAAATGGACAAGAAGATTGCTTCTGGCTTGGAGTTCTTTTTTTTAAATTTTTTTTTTCCTTTTTCATGGTTGTTTTTGATTCTTAGTGCTTCCTTTCATTTTGTGAGGAAGTAGAAATAAAGCTTCAGTTGTGCCAGTTTCATATCACAAATAACAATGATGTTGCACAGGGCATGAGGAGGAGGCAGAGGAGGCAATTTTCATTCCTCTCCTCCCTTTCTAGTTAATTTCATAGAGAGAAAGGAAGGGATGCAGACAAGGCAAATCCTCCTTGAGAAAACTTTTCAGTTCTGCAAAGGAGAACATATTTCCTATGGTCTTAGAGAGGAATGCAGCTAGATTGTATTGAAGCATACCTTTCTCTCCATTGCCTCTGTCATTCTCCTAGTGTCAAAAATCCACCAGCTCATCACTCATGTTCTCCCTTCGATTTTCTTCTTCACCAATAATCTATAGACTCTGTAATGAATCATTAACCATGCTGGTACAGAGAGAAACAAAAGCAAAGATAGATCTTTAGGGAAGAGAAATCAGAGAGGCATATGAACATTGCGCCTGGGTTAAAGGAGCCTGAACTGAAAATCAGAAAAACAGCAAACCTCCCATTCAGACATACAAGAGATGAGTAGTGGCCAGATAAGCTGCTTTTAGTACTTTAAATGCTTTTAATAATGCAGTGCAGTATCTCTTCTTACTGAGAATAATAAGTCTCCTTCTCTGTTGGAAATAGTGCTTTAGTACTTTAATGGCAAGTGATACAAAAGGAGATCACCTTTGATTGTACAGATGTTAACAAAGGCAATGTCTAGAAATTGTTGAGTATTGGTAATCATCAGCCTGAAAGTCCACATAAACATAAATGCATAAGGGGAGACCCTGGACTAAGCTATCTTGCTGTAAGCCAAAAAAAAAAAAAATAGAAAAAAAATGGGTTTATCAAAAGTTAAGGTAATAACACCTTTGCTCTTTAGTGAAGCTGACTGCTTCCTTCTCTCACACATATCCAGCAAATATTTTCTAAAACTGAGAGGCTAAAGAGATTAAGTGCTTTTTTAGCTTGAGTTCAGAGTCAACAATAAATTATCTTCTAAAGAACAAGACAAAAGTTCACTTTTTATGTGCATTGTCCCTCTGCCTCAATAAGGCTTATGTGGCTTTTATTATTAGATCTGTTTGCTCTCTGCTAACTTTCCTAGCACATCAAAAGTTATCCTCCTGGTAAAAAAAAAATATGTAATCTCTCTCTAGAGGATTGTTTCTTCCCTTTCCTGTTCTCATGTACTCTTGTATATGCATGGATCACCCAAATCCATAACTCTTAGAATCTTCATATTAAATGTATGCAGTATGTAATGAAAAAGCTACAGGATCAGCACACAAGAATTGGATCATGAAACTTATGCTGAAAATAAGCCAAGTTGAAAGGCAAGGCAAACTGGAGAGTCACTGTCATAGATATTGTGTGGAGGTGGCAATGGATGAAATTAATTGGAAGCATACAACTGTCTCTATCATTCCTCTTTCTGAAAATGTGGTGTTTTATTTACAATATCTATGGTAAACTGATTCTGAAAGAGGAATTGTCTGGAATGACCCAGAATGGAACCAGATGAGGTTTACCCAGTAAATCTGTGAATCCTCCATGTCTCTTGAAACAAGAATTTGAAAGTGACTTTGTCTTGAGCCTCTCTGCTTCTGAAGTCATAGTCCCCATGTGCAGCTGCAGATTGAGCTGCAGTTCTGTCTCCTACAAGAATGGCCCTGTAGAAAGTGGGAGGTTTGAAAGACAAGCTAGCAGATGGCATGGCCATAGATGCTTTCTGGAACCTTCCTGTAAAGTACTACTGTGCTGAGAACTAATATCATTCTATATATTGTTGCCAAATTAATAACAAGAACTAATGAAAATCCCAGGTCTTATTACTTAATATATTTCTTCCATTAAAAAGGGACAAAGAATACTCCAAAACAACAACAAAAACAAACAAGAAAACCTGACAACAAAAAATATAAAAAGTATTTTCTAAAGCCAATATTATACGGAAAATTGTACTTCTCAATTCCTACAATGTAGGAATTAAATAGCTGGAAAAACAGGTAGTTTGCAGTCATGTTTGGTAGTAGCAGAGCTGTGAATATGATACGGGACATTCAAATTAAAAAATTTTGTTCATAGGTGCAAAGCCTCAATGCCTCTGCATTAATGACTTTGAAGATCACTGTATGGAAAAATTACATTGTATGAAACTGGAATATAAGTGACATGAAAACTGCATCAAAATTTTCAATATTTTCAGCAAAGCACTTCTTTTTCTTTTTTTTTCATTCTTCTCTTGTACTGTACTTTTAAGCTTTCTCAGATCTCCTCTAAAAAGCATATAAAAGTGTTGAAAAAAATCTCTTTAGAGTGCTTTACACTGAATTGATTGTTCCATAGTGCCAAAGATAAACTAAATCTTGAGCTATATCACCTTCCTGGGGTTAAGTAGGTAGAGAATGGTACATTATTAATCTGAGCATGGGCCAGCACAGTTTTTAAATGCTTAGTAGAACAAAGTTTTAATAAAAGATGCAAAGAAGTCTGCAGTTCCAGAGCCTTAACCTTGGAATAACAAAGGTACTCACTAATCACTTTACTAATCCATGTGGTAGCAGTTTTCTTACCAAGGCATCGTTCCAAAAAGTGGCTTCTGCTCAGCATTTCACTCCAGGTCACCAGCCACTGTAGTGCAATCCATGAGGAGATTTATGGACCTCAAAGTGGAACTCCTTAAAGAACAATGTGTTGTTAATCAGTAAGCCACTGAGTGAGCAAATGGGAAATGCTGAAGCTACAGAATTTCTCCTTTCCCTGGGATGTGAAAGCCTTGCTCAGTGCATCTTCAAGGATTTACTGGCCTCTCCCCTGAAGGTCTTTTTTTAATTTTTTTTCAAAGCAGTGGTGATTAGTCATTTGGGATAGGGCTGGGTGCAGATACAAGGTAAAAGGTAGGCTGTGCAGCCCTGCAGTTTGAGACCATTGTAGTGTGCTGATGGGCTCAGCTCCATGCCCAGGGGACAGTGCTGTGCTGCTCTCAGCAACTGAGATGTGGAAACTTTCCTTTCTCTGCTTGAAGAGATTTGCTTGTACATCTCTAACATTCCAAAAACTGCTCTGCTGATGAAATGCTGGGTATGTTGGTGTCCTCTGCTTTTCTCTCATCCAGTATCCATCCTAAAGTATGCCAGAAAAGGTGGAACAGCCTTTACAGGGAGAATGTGAGAGTCTCAGCCACCACAGAAAGACCAGCTATAATATGGGGTATGGAGAAAACAGTATCCCTTAAGAAAGACAAAGGCATGAAATCCTTGTATCCCATAACCTCAGTTCTTGTGTGATGTGATGTTCAGCATGTCAGTCTAGACTGTAGGATTCTGGCTGTGAAGGGAAACACACACAGTTCCTCTGTAGCACACAGGAGACATGCACCCTGAAGCAGGTATTAGAGAAAGAAAAGAGGAAGGAAAAAAAGGTCAAATAAAATTAAAGACAAGTTAGACAGATTCTTACTTGCACAGGCCAGTGCTCCTCTGTAGGGAAGATGGATACTTCTTCCACTCAAGTTTGAAAAAGCATTGAAAGCCCCAGCTGTCAGATGTGTGCATTGAACAGAGGTATGGTTTGTTCAATAAACCCCAGTCATTGGGACTGAGGAATACTCAGTGCTGTGGATCTCGAAAGAGCCTGAATGTGAGACACATTTTACCTGCCTGCTCACAGTGTCAGCATTGTTTATTCCTGAGTGTGCAGAGAAGTAGGGCTTTAATTGTTTGGGGAACTCCACCAAAGAAATCTTAGGCTTGTTTAGGTGTCTCTGGATTTAGGTAGCAGCAGAATAAGGATGAACCATATTTCAGAATAATGTAGCTAATCTGATTTAGATACCATAATTCGGTTTTTCTAATCCAGTCCAAAGCTCCAGATTCCATTTCTGTCTTAAAAGAGAGAAGTGCACTGTAATTGCATAAGTATGAGATATCCAAACAGTGTAAGTGAAATAATGTGAAAGAAATAGGCAGCTTTTTATCCAGCTGAAAAATTCAAAACTAAGCATGAATACTTCCCTGCTGAAATAGGAAAAGATTTTGCAGCTGTGCTAAGTCATGCCCAAGATAACAATTTTCTGCATGTATTTGGGAAGCAAATACTGTCACAGTGATACTCCTAACAGAGAGAAAAAAATTAGGGATGGAAATTGTGATGATGATGATGATGACAGTGAACGTACCTCCAAACTCAAGATAACATAGAATTAGGATGGGTACAAAGAATATATGAGATAGAAAAACCCAAGCGTATTTAACACTGTCTTCAGGGCTTTACAAATTAATGCACTTTCAACAAGCAAGAAAATACTTTAAATTTTACTGATATTATTTTCACTTGTACAGTATTAAATATATCATATGTGTGTGTTACTATAATATGATATCCAGATCAATTACAGTCTTGATGCAAGTTTGAGAAGTATGTAAGAGGTGTTTGAGTCTGTGTTCTGTAACAGGAAGATGAAACTTGGTGAACATAAAAGAGCTAGAAAACCTTGGAATCTTGCTCAGTAAGTTAAAATACCTTGAGTGATGAGGAAAAAAATTTCTTTCTGTAAATCTATCTTGCATTTCTAGTAGAAGATACGTTTTGGCCTACTGCAGTGTATTTCTTGTGTGCCTGCCACAACTAGTCTCAGGGGAACTGCACCTGGCCTTCAATGCTGTGTGCTTCCAAAAGTGCCAGGACACCTTGGTCTTTCTGAGTCCGCATTTTTCTGTAATTAGATAATGAAAAGGAAGATATAGAAGTGAAGAATTGAAGTTACAGGCCCATCAGATAGTAGTGAGCAGCTGATCAACCAGTACATTCTACTTCCTTTTATAGGATCATAGAATTTGTGGAGCTGGAAGGGACCCATTAAGATAATGAAGTCCAACCCACGGCTTTGAACAGGAAACCACAAGAATCGCACCAAGTGCCTGAGAGCATTGTCCAAATGCTTCTTGAACTCTGCCAGGCTTGGTGCTGTGACCACTTCTCTGGGGAGCCTGCTGCAGTGCCCAACCACCCTCTTGTTGAAAAACTTTCCTGCTATCCAACCTAAACCTCCCCTGACTTAGCTTCATGAAATTCTCTTGAATTCTGTCACTGGTCACAAGAGTGAAGAGATCAATACCTTCCCTGCTGCTTTCCCTCATGAGGAACATTTAACACATTTTACTGGTCTCCACAGTAAACACTGAGAAAATACATAAATACACACAAGAGCAAACACACACTGACGTGAAGTTTATATTACCATTTGTTTGAAGTCTCATCCTTCAGAAGGATTTTAGGCTGAAGTGAGCAATGTGATTAAATTCCGATAGGAATAATGTCATGGTTATGATCATAGGTGTGCATGTGTTTGCCTATGTAAAAATCTGGCATGAGAGGAGTGATATTTTTTGCAGGAAAGAATGAAGTTTTTGTGCTTAAAGGAGCAGTTTTACAGATTCTAATGGTCACATACATGCTGTGTGTGATGAACATTGAGCTTATATTTCCAGGAACAATAAAATTTCATGTACTAGTGCTCAACACAGGAATTATTTTTTTTACATATCTCCATGCCACTGACTCTCTTGTAAGTTAATCTCATCTCTCATCAATTTTTCACCAGCTTCACTCTGATGTTGATAAAGGAGATGGTTCCATCAAATACATCTTGTCAGGCGAAGGGGCAAGTTCCATTTTCATTATTGATGAGAACACGGGGGATATTCATGCTACAAAAAGGCTGGATCGAGAAGAGCAGGCCTACTACACGCTCCGAGCACAAGCTCTAGATAGGCTGACTAATAAACCTGTGGAGCCAGAGTCTGAGTTCGTCATTAAGATTCAGGACATCAATGACAATGAGCCAAAATTTCTGGATGGTCCCTACACTGCTGGAGTTCCTGAGATGTCTCCTGTGGGTAAGTGCAAAATATACTGTCGGTGTTGTGGGAAATTTGTTCCTATTGCCTTTTTAAAAGTTTCATTATTTTTTACTGTTTCACAATAAGCTACTTAATTATCTATGAGGCACCTGCAACAGTTAGATATTTCAAGATTAAACTGGAAATAACATGCTGCATTAAGTATTTACCCTTTCAAAAATGTTGTGAAACTCAAACAGCTATGCAAGGATTCAGCCATTTTATGGTGCATTTCTCATTCCAGGGCCCAGAGGCTTTGTTTTATAATCCCTATTAACAGTGATAAGTTTCACACCTATGTTATGGTACTCAAAGGTTATAATTTATAATTTCATTTAGATAGGGTCTGTTCATAACAAACTCTTCAAGTTCCTGCTGGTGAATAGCATAATCTTTTTTGTAAGTTTTGCACATTTTAGTAATAGTTTATTGGATATTTTTTTCTTACACTGAAATCCCATTATCTGGGGAATATAGGCAAGCAGCAGTAACTGGGGTACAACTTGAGATAGTTCGAAGTTCTACTGAAATCAGAGAAGAATGGGTCTTAGATGCTTCAAACCCTTTGTTGGAAGCTAAAAAATTCTGATTTTTCCTGAATTTGAATTAGGGAAGAATTTAAAAATCAAATCCATTATCTCTTCGTTATAAGGTGACCAAATGCTCATCCATTGTCAGTTGCCACTGTTCCTTTGAAAGCTGACTCAGACCAGATAAAGGCTTGGCCCAGAGTTTTTTTGGTAAATGTTACTTTAAGATGAAGTTATAAATGCAAACACAAAAAAACCCAACCAACCAACCAACAACAAGAAGGAAAAAATCTAACAAAACAAAATATAAAAACTTATTTTACTACAAATGTGTATATGGGAAGGCCCACTTCAACCTGAGCGAGTTCTGTGGTTACTGAAATATTTTCTTTGCTTAACTGGTTTTAAACCATATTAAAATGTGGTACTCTTAGAGTAAGGCTGAGCATAAAATTTTCTATAGTTTCCTCAGTATGATCTCCTGTGTTTTTGAATGTTAAACAATGCATCTAAATTGGAGCTAGAGAGAAAAAGAATCTTCCCTACCTAAGTGCCCTGCAGCAATCAGTAGCAAACATTGCTTATATATTTGAAAATCAGCTTAGAAGTCAATAGAAAAGAAGTAAAACATTGCTAATGAGTTTTCTATACATTTATTTTACTAAGCAGTGAACATAGACACTATTTCTCATTTATACTTGGCATTTGTTGTCACTCGGGCACTATGTGGATGGTTGAAGAGCCAATATTGGCTTGGAAGAAAGACACACCACAGCTTTTGCAGAGTTACAGGGAGGAGATGAAGTTCTGATATTTTGTTGGGAACTTTTTACTTCTGAATTTTGAAAAAATCAAGACAACAGATAATCTAAGACTGTAAAACCTAAATAATACACTTCAAAAATATGTTGTGCTAAAATACATCTGCTTTTTTTCTTAATTAAGTTACCCCTTTACTTTAGAATAAGATTATTTAAGTAAGATGTAGCATGCAAAAACTATTAGTTTTTTTTCCACTTTTGTCTTATGACCTGAAAAGAAATTATCTCCATATTTTACTTTTGCATTTATCACCTCTGTCTTTTCTTGCACTGGCATATTGATGTACAGAGAACTATTACAGATATATGAGGTTTACCTACATGTACAAACCCATGCCCTACTCCTACCTATGCTCCATTTGTTCCAAAACTATATTGGAAATCAATCTGTGAGGAGTGCACTGTGTGCAGTGGAGAATATAAGGGCTATTTTTCAAAATGAGCTTCTTTGCATATTTTGTTGAATCTTTACATTATAAAGGAGTAAAAGATATTTTCTCCCACACGGACTATGCAACACCAAATGTATTTTTGATTCAGGTAAGTATTGTGCAAAATGATTAACTGAGACTAGTGCACTCTCTGAAATTTGTGTCAACTAAAGGTGGTTTCGGATTCATGAACTTCCTGAAACTGCACATTTTAAACATTTTCACAGTTAGTATCACACACCTAGCAAATACTGCACTGTTACACAGTTAAGGATTAACAGGAAATTCCTTTGTCACACTTTGTCGCACTTTGTCACATTTTGTCTTACATAGTTACAGCAATTCATACTTTATTCACATAACATAATTTTTAATTAATCACCTAGAGCATCCATGAAATATTAAGGAGATACAAAGTATCTCTCTCCTATTTTGTTTAAAATTGTATCCATGACAAGGATTTTTAATTGGATATTAAAGGAAATGAAAGAGATCACAGGATTATAAACCCAAATTAACTATGAAACTAGGAAAACTATAACCTTTAACCTACAGACTGGTTATGCAAGTATAATGGTTCTGTATTTTGTTTGACAAATATTTTTGGACTTGATCTAAGGCTAATTGAAGTCAATCTCTTCTTTTATTTGAAATGACTTGAGGTCAGGTTTAAATTATATTTGGGTCAGGCCCAATTATATTGATTATCCTGAACTGAGTAAATATCTTGATGGCTTATAAATCTATTCATGGCAAACCCCCAAAGATATGGCTTATCTGAAAAACATAAGGGTTTGTTTTTGTCCTATTTTTTAAAGTGTGTCTGGTACTTAAATCTGAGCAGCATTATATTTCAAACAAAAGGATACTGGTCTGTTTGAGTTATAACCAGGGGAAGTAGGGAGAAGAATTCCAATGCCCAACATAGTTTTGGTTTGTTTAATCTTCTCTTCTCTCCAGCCATATCAACAGCCTTGCTGGTTACCCAGCACAACAAATATCTCCCTTGCCATTTATTACCCCTGACTGAGATGGATAGAAATATCTGAATTATATAACAATGTAAAGAAAGCAAAAGCACTGTATCAGGCTTACATCTTTGATACAGTGTGTAGTGGGCTTTGAGAGTCTGCATGAAGTGTCTCACTCCAAGCACAAGCCACCTCTGCTTGCCTTTGTCTGACCTTGCTGCTTAGCTGGGACCATTCTTGAGTTTTTTCCCCAAGTGAAGGCAACATAATGAGGCTGTGGCAGGGGAGGGAGGAGCTGAAGAGGGTTCTGACTCTCCCCTTTCCCACTCCTGGAAGGGAAAGGCTGTGGAAGCCTTGTGGCATCAGCTGTGGGTGAGACCTGGTGGTGGAAGCATAGAAATACCAGCAGGTACTGAGCAGAACCAGTCTGGATTGTTGTACATAAAGATCATGCAGGAATTCTGGATGACTTGATAGTAAAGGTATTTAATGTTTTTAGTAGGAGCTAATACCATGTAAAGATAAGATGCCATCATGGAATGGTTTTGTGTGTTAGACGTAGTACACATCGTTAATTGATATAAATTAATAATTTAATAACTGACTGCCTTAAAGTTCTATTTTTAATTTGTTAATGTGGCTAAAATTCAATTGATAAGAGTATGTGAAGTTTAAAAATTATGCATTTGTTAAATTATTCTAGTTTTAGAAACCAGTTTTATTTTGAATGATCTCACCAATATTAAAACAGAAATCACAGAATCATTTCTTATAAAACATTATTTCAAAATTTGCATAAAATACAATGCAAGTTACTAGCAAGCTTTCTAAAAAGCTCTGTAGAGGCTTCTAAAATAATGCACTTAGAGATTCAAATTGGATCCCTTTGAAGGATCTCAATTTTCACCAAGCGGTTTACCTTTTTCTTTTCCTATAATGGAAAAGTTTAATCTCTGTGGTGTGTCAGGAATATTGTTGAGCCTTGACTTGGCTAAATTTAAGTACAAATTGCATTCTAAATACAAGGTCCTCTCTGCAAATATCCTCCCATCCTTTTACCTTAATATCAGAGTTAATAGGTCAAATGCTGAGATTACTGTAATTTAGTAATTTCTATTAAATCTCATAGGTATTATGTTACAAATTATTTTAAAATTTCTGCAAAATAAAACCAGGAATCTGTACCAGTCACACATAATTAAGTCTGTAACAAACTACTAGCAAAAAAAAAATAATGTGGAACATTTTGATAAGCAGCACAGATTTTTTCTCAGTCCTTGCTACAATTGCTGAAAAAGTTTACGTTGTTGCTACATGTAGAATTCCTTTTAATGAACTGATATCCAAGTTTTGTTAAAAAGACACAACTGTAGAGAAAAATAATTTTAGAGGAATCCATACTTAAATGACAAAGCTATTATTAAAATAAATAACGCATGTTTCTTTTTTCAACCCATACAAAATACACAAACTGTAAGTAATATTTTAAGTTACGGTTGCAAAGCTGCAGTTTATATTAAGACACTAATGAAAGTTTGGGGTAGGGTCACTGTCCTGTCTACACTTGCACTCCAGGGCTCTGAACAATGGCAACTAAACAAGATTTATTGGAACAGTCATTTTGTTGGATGGAGTAAAGGTGTGGTATCATTTGTTGACTGTCCCTGTTGCCTGTAAATCCTAACCTTGAATGCAGACATGGCAGCTGACTGTCTCTGCTAGAGGGTAAGGCAAAGCGTTCACGGATACAAGAATGACAATTTCAGTGCAGGAACACAAACTCTTCTAAGGTGATGTACTTGGAACTACAATGCAACTACCCATTTTTCCTCACACTTTTAGATTTATTTACTATCCATAAGTATCCACACAACTTTATGATTTGTGGTCTTTTTAAAAGGGAAGTAAGTAATTTAACCTCAATCCATTGCAGAAAGATTAGGACAGCAGTACATGGCAAGTATCCTACTCTGAAGGAATTCCAGTTCTTCAAAAGCAATCTGCTTCTTCTGGAAGAAATCTCTGGAAATCCTCAAATACAGATCTTTCTGTGCATTTTGTTTCCTTGGAACAGATTTCCTACACATAGGACTTTTCACATAATTAGAATACCTTCTGTTATCTTGCATATTCTTGAAAAAAATATTGTGCAGAAATCTCCCTCTCAGCATGGGGTGTCAAAAGCTCTTTTTGTGTGTGTGTGTGCAATTAATAAAGAAATAATGACAATATCATGAGTTTTAGATCTTTCTCCTAGTGATGTTTTGAAGAAGTTGATTATCACAGAAGGACTGTAAAAGTATAATTATTTTTTAGTTACTGATTACATTTAAATGGAATTATCGCAGAAAGATTTGATGTTAGAATTTCTGCTTAAAAAACAACCTTTTCTGAAGGATTCATATGTTTTAGGAGAGAGACAATCAAACTCAGATAACAACTTTATTCATCTCCTGAAATGTAGAGGGTTTGTTTGCTACATCAATAGATTTTTACAGCAAACAAGCATTTCTAAACTTGCAGCATTTTGAAAATGTCTTTGCTGAGATTGCAGAGCTTGTAATTTCTTTGATCTTGTATTGGTCTGGGGCCCTTGAAGGCAGCAAGAGCAGGGGAAAAGACATAACTGTGTGAGAGATTTATAAGCACTTTTGCCAATATTTGCAGACATTGTAAGCTTCATTGGCAGGGCTTAGTGACTTTGTAAATGTGGTAAGCCTGGCTTTCACAAAGAACACGGGATGTCAAACAGTCATTAAGATACCCTTGTTCTCAAAAGCTGGATAGACTTTGGCAAGTTTAAAATAGGTCCCTGTATGAAATTACATTATAGAGCAATCTGTAAAATCAGTTTGACATATGTAATCAAAGCTCTTAGCTACTGGTGTACAGAAAATGGATGTATTTTAAATCATAAAACTGATACATGACTTGATGGATAAACTAGCAATTTTCTTTTTAAACTTCCCATCTACTTAATAGTTGCATGTGAAATTTCAGGTTGGGAAGAACCTCTTCCCTGTCCAAAAATATTAGACCAGTCACAAGACAGAAAAAATACATTTAAATAGAATTGCAGCCATACTACTTTGTCATGGATACTTCAGGAACAGAGATCAGGAATGTGGGCAAACTAGGCCATAACCACAATAAATTCATTTTACAAATGATCATTTCTGGTCAGAATTCTGTCAAGCAGGACCCATCCTTTGCAGTCTGTTCCATTTTATGGAGGGCCATACTTAATCCTTTCTGCAAACTTTCAGCCTAGTCCCAGGCTCCATTTATGATGTTCTACTTAACTGAAAATAGAAAATATGAGGAAAATGGATGGGTGATGTCCTATATAAGATAAAAAGAACTTCAGAGCTTTCTCCCATTTCCTGAAAATTCCAAGTAAAACTGACCAGTATGCTATTTACTTTAACTTCACCCTGGACACTTGCTATTGCAGTTTGTTCTTAAAAAGTGATTTCAAGGCTTGCTGGTCTCATTTTCACATGTCAAAAACATGTCCTTTCAGAACATGAACATTGTGTTTAGCAAATGTTTTTCTCTAATTGTGTGTCTAATTAAAGTCTATGAAGCAATCTGATCCTCTCTTGAAGACCTTTACTGGGCATCTGCCAAAATACTACAATATTAATTTGCAATCTCACCTCCAAATGGGTCCCTGGGCTGTTCGATGGAAGTTGAACAGTTACAAACAATCTGCCAGTGAGAAAAAATAATCTTTTCTGTCTATCAAAGGGTGGTGACCATGGCCAAGGCCTTGGATCCCAAGTGTTATTTTATTCTGATCTCAGCATACACCATGAAAGCTGCTGTCTAGAACAAAACAAATGGGAACTGACATGGGGAACATAATGAAGAGGAGCTGGATGCAGAATGAGGTCCTCACAAAACATAACATTTTTATTGGCCAGTTATAAATTTTTCTTTCTTATTCCTGTTCAAAAAGAGACATTTTTTGCTCGAGTAATCTTTATACAATAGATTACTGCAATTGATATTGCAGATATATTGAAGGAAAATAGTATTGCAGATTATTGAGGGAAATTACTGCTTTTTAAAGGAATTTTGAGACCACTTTCACCAGGTTTTCTCTGAGATGAGAAAAAAAAATCTTCAACCATCTCTTTATGAAGCAGTAAATAATTTTATAGGCTAACAATAATTTAGTGTACATTTATCAAAATTTGCAACAACATATGTATATATGTTTGAATTTCTAATGAGTTATTACAATTTCAGCAAGCAGATGTCTCTTAAAAGGAAAACCACTAATACTGTATTTCATACTCAAACAGACTTCAGGCTTCACCATCATTACTGACATTTTGCTGACATATCCTCCACCAGGCAAAGGCAGAGATAGAGAGCAGGAGCTAATGAGTGAGACGGTTTGTACTGCTGTGAGTCAGTGCTTGTGACTATTTGGGAAGATGGAATTCTGTAGTAGCTGATACTATCAAATAGAACCAGATACACTAAACAGAGTCAGCATGGAAATGATGAACAGTTGTGAAAAAGCCACCTCACCCTGTTCCAGATATATACTGGCACAGCATATAGAGTATGTGTAGTTCAGATTTTTCTATCTTTCATGTGCAACAGTCCTTCAAACATTTTACAGGTACCTCTGTGGTTCAAGTGACAGCCACGGATGCAGATGATCCCACTTATGGCAACAGTGCTCGAGTTGTTTACAGCATATTGCAAGGACAGCCTTACTTCTCTGTGGAGCCCAAAACAGGTAAATTTGCATAAACCCGTTGCAGTAATTCTGAGAAAAAGAGAAAAATATGCATTAAGACTTGATAGGAACTTAATATGACCTCTTTGTTAATTGAATACATTCAGGTTTTGTTGATATTTTAAACTCTTATTGTTAAGGATAGATTAGTAAAGCCACATGTCTGAGCTATGTAATAAACAGACTTTGCAGGAATAGAATTTATTGTCTTTTTAATCTACGACCTACTTGGTCTGCTGCCCATTTTCATCTCTCTTATCAATGAAAATTTCAAAATTCATTGAACATTTTTTTCACATTTCAGAAATATCTAAATGTCACGTAGCCAGGTTCCATAAGAATAGATTTAAGGCTCAATTACTCTCCATTCTACTTTTCAATATTTTGCTGCCACTTTCAAAGCATATTGCTGGTGAAACTTTGTTTTTACAATTTTCTTGAAATTTTGTGAATATTTTAAAGCCACAACCAAATGCAACTTTTAATCCTCTGTTATTTTAATAAATATTGCACATTCTGCTGGATCATTTCATAATGCAGGAAAATAGGTTTTTGGTCTGCTCATTTCAGTTTAGAGCTTGAGCCTTCACTTACTCCTACGAGGAAAAGAGTTATAATCTTCATTCTGGATATAACCAAGCTGAGCCAAATAGAAAAAATATCACCATTTTAATAATGAAAAATCTGTGATATGAATCAGACCTGAGTCCCAATATTGTGACCAAAAAGTCACACTCTATTTAGCAACATCTACATTTTCAGAAATAACTAATATAATGATCTCCATATTGCAACAAATCCATGCTCAGCAGGGATATATAGCACTGTCCTTTTCCTCCCAATGAGTATGATTCATAGTGGTTTTCTCTCTATTTCTCTTTCTCCCTCTCCATGTGTGCTTACACACCACGTATGCTGTCATGATGGCTGCAGGCAGCCCTTGAACAATAATGTGGTAGTTGTTGCTAAATAAAAATCTTGAAGAATTCAGACTGAAATGTTTGCACACATTTTCATCACTTTGATGTAATACTCAAATTTCCTGTGTGCATGACAGTTTGCTTCCAAATGATTGGGTAACTTTGCCTGGTAATTTAACTATGACAGAAAAACAAGCGTGCCAGGAAAAGCAAGGTAGAAACAGTAACACTATTAAATTGTATATTAATTGTATTTTTACACATCTTGTAAAATGGGTGAAATAGTACCAGGCAGTCTGTTGGTGAAATAAATGTTTCAACCCAAAGGTGATTAATGGCAAGTCGAACATTCATAAGGGAAAAAAGAAATAAAACTCTAAGCAAACATTCAACAAATAGCATATGAAAAGATATGTGTCCCAATGTGCCTCTTCTTTATTTAGTTTGTTTATATTTCTTTTATTGCTGACACTAAGTGCTGGAGGAGCAAACGGCTGCCTCTCTGGAAATCAGGGTTAGCAGCTGTATTATGTACTGGGCTTGAAATATTCATTAAATCATCCTATTTTGAGAAGGCATATTTATTTTTTTGATGCATATCAACAGAGCTGAAAGAATGAAACATGGAATTTTCTTCTAGTTTTCATTTAATATCAATTAATTACAAATTAATCAATTATGCAGATCCTCAAATGGATATAACAAAAGCTATTTCACATATTTAAGTGTTTCATTACTAAATAAAAAAATCTCTTAATTATGCCAATGATTTAGAAGTGGATATTGGTAAACCTAATGTAGGGCAAAATAAGATAATTTCATATATCCACAAAGTGTGGCATGTTATGGGTATTGGCAAAAGTTAATGTCTTGAATGGTCATCCATAAGATAGTGAAATGAATCTTGATCTTAGACTTTAAAAAATGAATGCAGAATATTCTGTTCTTCCTAGCTCTAAAAGAGTGGGAAATCAAATACAGAAGTTTATATCTTCCAGGGAAGGAAGTGTTACTCAAGACGTTTTGAAGACTAGTTCAGGGAGAAGATACTTGAAAAGCACAATCATGCATGGTATTACTCAGTAAATAAAAATTGGTAGGTTTGGTGACTATTTAAAATAAGCTTATGGTACGTCAGTGCACTCCTAGTCATACCCTGTTGTATTAGTATTGGAATTAATTCATTCCACTCTTGCTGCAATCACTGATCCACTGTTCCTTTTAAAGGCAAACTCAGCTTTTAAAGTAGCATTTTTTTGCTTGTGTGATCCTTGACATCTTGTCTTTCTGCAGGTGTTATCAAGACTGCCCTTCCGAATATGGACAGAGAAGCCAAGGACCAGTACCTGTTAGTTATCCAAGCAAAGGACATGGTTGGGCAGAATGGGGGATTGTCAGGGACTACATCTGTAACTGTCACCCTGACTGATGTTAACGACAACCCGCCCCGCTTCCCACGCAGTAAGTTACTTTGTAAATATGTGACTCATAATATTATTCCTAAACACTGCTACTTTCTTTACACACAGAGCTATTTCTAAACAAAAAGTGCTTATTTTCCATGTTCTTTGTTAAACACTGACTGCAAGACTATATTACTATTATTACTATTATTAATATTATTGTATTAAGCAAGCATTGTTTTTCTTTGTCTCATGCATACCAGATCAGTTAAAATGGTGTACAGCAGCAGGGACATTTATTAATGTAATAATGTGAATAAATAAACAAAAAAAAATAGATCCTAACAGATATTTAGGTCTTTCTACCTCAGCTTCAGAATTCTTTAATCCTTCGTACTCCTTTGGCATTGTCACGTGCTTACAGTGTTTCCTAAAGAGTTAAATACCAAAGAGCTGAGAAGTCACCTTCCCTCCATTTGATTTCTTTGAACAAGGTGCCTATCATCCTAACCTAAAGAATCGTGCACACAGCTGTATGCTCAAACCAGAAGAGCTCAGTTTATTCATAGTGTGCTCAAACCACAAGAGCTCAGTTTATTCATAATGTTCTGTCTGGGGTGCTTTTTTTATTAATAAAAAAACCCAAAAAAATGTGGTAACATAGAAAGTAATATGAAGGATATATTCATGTCATCTCCAGCCTCACCTCCAACGATGGAAAAAATAGATCTGTACATAATAGATTTCCTGTTATTTCAAGCCACCAACTGCTTGAAATAATAATAGAATAACTGAAGTTGTTTTTGAAGGTGAAGGTGTTATTGGCTATGGAATGCACTCTGATAGCCTTTTGACAGCATATATATCATTTTGTGCTCAAATAAAAAAAGATAGAATTCTCAAGATGGTGCACTTACCATTAAAGAAATTAATATATATTAGTTTCTAGTGATATTCAGATTGTGAACTGCCTAATCAAGATATAAACTATAGAATAATAAGTTTTTTAATATTGATATTATTTTACTTACTTGCATTTCTTTCCTCTTTTCTGGTAAAGAAAGGAAAACTGCATTATCAGGGACTCACATAATGATTTGTATTTAAGTTTTGAATTTTATTTTTGCATCTTTGCTTTGTACTTCTCTTGTCATATGAAGAAGTTATGCCTGTTGTACTTAGAGTCAATCACAAAGAAAACCTAGCAAAAAAGGGCAATTCGGTTTCAAAACTGAAGAATTTTTTCTTGTAGCTTGAGTAAATGTTCAGGCACATGATTTTAAGGAATATAGATTTAAGAAAGTTAGATTATTTTTTTTGACTTTCAGTCACAGAAGACTCTGAATTCATTAAATTTTTAAATTTTGCAGGATCATATCAGTATAATGTTCCAGAGTCGTTGCCAGTGGCTTCTGTGGTGGCCAGAATAAAAGCTGCAGATGCAGATGTTGGACCTAATGCTGAAATGGAGTACAAGATTGTGGATGGCGATGGTTTGGGAGTGTTCAAAGTTTCTGTTGACAAAGACACCCAGGAGGGAGTCATAACTATTCAGAAGGTGAGTCAGATTTTACCCACTGATTCTGTTTGGAACTCTTCAAGATGGAGGCAGGTAATGAGAGTATGAGCTTTTGCTCCCAAGAGCCTTGTTTACTGTAAATGTTTCCATCGGTGTATTTCATCTTCACTTGACTCTGTGATTTTGAGGTTTTTAATTACTTATGCTGAAAAATATTCTGAATTTTCTTTGACAAGACCTGTATTTTTGTGAGGTGTATGTTTTAAAGCACTACATTTGAATGGAAATCAAAACGTTAAGTCTCATTTGTCTTTGTATGAAATAGTAGAAAGAGTGAAAATATATCTTGCAGCAAAAATGGAAGCTCCAAATAAAAAATGGATCTTGAAATTAACTTTAAAAATAATTATCTAGATGTCTTTAGTTGAGGTGGTACTATTCAGAAAGCACACATTTTTAATTTAAAGTTATATAACAGTAAATGTAGTAGGTTTACAAGATCATGTATTATTAAAATTATTATTTTAAAAAACCCTGAAAAATTTAAATACCTATTTTTTCTTCATAGCTTTCTACATGTGCAGTTAGAAAGCACTATGAAATTGAAAAGTCATGTTGATATAAAATTATTAAAACTAAGCTTCTCACATTACTGCAACACATTTTAGACTACCCTTTTAAAAAGTAAAAATGTGCTGAAATATTTTTCAAGAAAATTAAAATTTTTTGAACAGTAAAAGAAATACAACACCTTAGAAGAACCTCTCCTTTAATTTCCTACTCTTAATGTGTGATTGCTTGGCAAGGTCCCTCTGACCTTTGTTATGCAAAGGGTGGCCTGGTCTTCCCACCCAGAGCTTAGCCTGCAGCTCCCACTGCAGCTGCTTACCCAGCTACCTACACTGAATAGATTCCTCAACAATTTAATATCCTTAAAGTGTAGGAATGACTTGGCATTTTGGAATACATGTACCTGTGTTTCCAAACAAGGACCTATGTTTGTACTTAGTATTATTCCATAACAGATTTTTCTATGTAGTCTTTAATCTTTGTAAACTTCACTATCGGCTGGGGTGCTTTTTTGTTTTGTTGTGTTGGGGTTTTTTTCCCTTCTCTGGTGTATCACTTTCTTCTTCTAGCAATATGAATCTTCAGTTATATTTCTCTTTGAAAGAATTAAGAGTGCAAGGTGTTGCAGAGCAATGGGCTAACTCTCTGATGCCCTTAACACTTGTTGAGACTAGTAATCATCCATAGATGTCACAACAAATGAAGTATGTTCACCCTTGAAAGATCATAATATGTGTAATGTGAATCTTTTTTCAAGGAAAAAACATCCATCTTAGGCTTCTTACAAAATGTACTTCTGCTTAGCACATTTGAAATACAAGTGATGAAAAGTTAGTAGTGTTTTTGTTCAACAGCCAAATTCAGTGTGGCTTCTTCAGTTTGCTCATTTAAAGTTTTTGGGCAAGGATTTGGGAGAAATGTGCCTATCCTAGAGGGAGAACATTTACCAGTGCCACAATGAGCAACACTGAATCAGTCAGGATCTTCAGTGATCTAATATGAGAACTGGTGAGTTAATTTTCTTTTTTTTTAGTATGGTTTTGTAGTCATGGTATTTGTTCCTGGAGTATCCTGATTTCAGTGCTATACAGTGGGCCAAATAATTGACATTTTTTATTTCTATAATCATTTTAGCTAGGGAGCTGAACTGGACTTTTCACTACTGAATATTTGTCCAGAGAAATGCTCTAAGAAATAGCTGTTAGACTACATCAAAAGGGTATAAATTTTTGACCCGATCAAATGGTCTAATCTGCCAATAATTCTTATACCTACATGCTTCTATATTTTGACACAAGAATTCAGACTTCTTTCTTTGCAGCGTTAGACCTTTTCTCTAATTTTCCTACTATTTTTCACTTTTCCTCTGTGTGGTAGGTAGTCCTTGGCTAGTGCAAGGTGCCCACCAAGCCAGTCTATCACCCCCTCTTCAGCAGGACAGTGTGATAAAATAAGATGGACAAACCCTTGTGGTTCAAGATAAGAGCAGTTTATGAAAGTAAAACTGAAGGTCACATGCATGCCAAGCAATGCAAAAAACCAGATCTTATTCCTTATGGAAATGTCTGGCTGCTTCCTGGGAAGCAGGCCTTCAGTTCAAGTA
Source organism: Passer domesticus (assembly GCF_036417665.1). Classification (NCBI taxonomy): domain Eukaryota; kingdom Metazoa; phylum Chordata; class Aves; order Passeriformes; family Passeridae; genus Passer; species Passer domesticus. The sequence continues at coordinate 107,135,980 of NC_087474.1, read as the reverse complement.
GCAGTTGCTTCAGAAGGCAAAGGTTGTAAATAGGAAATGCCCACTCCCCCACTCTAAGCCCTGCCTTTCTCTTAGGTTTTATGTCTGAGCAGATGCCCTACAGCATGGAGTATCTCTTTGGTCCATTTGGGTCCATTGTTCTGGCTGTGCTTCCTCCCAAGATCTTGCCCATCTGTGTGGGAAATGTTGGAGAGAAGCGCTGATGCTGTGCCAGCAGTGCTTGGCAGTAGCCAAAAACTGGCATGTCGTCAATACCTTTTCAACTACCAATGCAAAGCACAGTGCTGTTCTGCTGTGGGGAAAATTGGCCGCCCTTCACCTAAACCCTGACATACCCAAAGGTGATTTCCCACACTGAGGGCCACCTCCTGAATCTCAGGATGTCCTTACTTTTCATTTTGACTCCAGGGAGCCTTGTGCTTTGCCCAGTGCTGAAAGACCACCCCTGCCAGCCTTCTAGAGAGCACTGTCTAGGACAGAATTGAGGAACTAAAGCCTATCAGGCAGCTGCACTGTTTTCTGGACAATAAATTGAATTAAAGACCATTAATAATATGCATTATTAATAACTGCATATACAGGTTAAGTATGTTTCAATTACTAAACCTTACCTGCCAGATCACTGGAGTCAGGTTATCCCTGCATGATAATGTATGCTTGTTAGTAAGAAGTCAGGGAAGAAATTAAGTTTGTAGCCTGAAATCTGCCTAAAAATCTTACTGTCCAGCACATGATGTTCTGTACTCCTCTGAGTGCAATTGCCTTTCTCCTTTTCATGCCCTAAAATCAGCTGAGGTACTGAGAAAAAGCTCAGCCTCAAAATGCATGCTTATCCTTTTCAACTTCTGATTATTGATATGCTCAGATATCATGTTTGTGTACACATCAGGCAGTAAAATGCCAAGGCAAAGACTTATGAAAAGGCACTCTTTGGTTCTAAATGCAAATGGGTGCTTTAGTTTTGCGTACTTCTGCTGCAATTGTACATAAAGCTCAGCAGGCTGGGCATGAAAATCACCAGCAGTAACTGAGCAGCTGAAGGCACTTCTCCATTCATTTTTGTGCTGGGTGTTGCTGGAGAAAGTTTGGCACCTGGTTATCCGAGTTCCGCACACAAGCTGAGGATTTTGCATTCTGTTTTTAGAAGGCTAACCACTTCAAGACAACTTTGAAAGTTGACTTCCTCAAAACTAACACTTTTTCTAACACATAAGTAGCATTAAATTTAAAAAAAGAGAGTTTTTGTAAGAAAGAAAAGAAAACTGCAGGAAGAAAAGTGAGATTCAAGAATTCACCATGTAAAGATAGATTTTTATGTTCCTTTTTATTTTTATTCCACAACATTCATTTTATGGAATATTAAAGAAAAATGCCCAGGGATGAGCAAAAATTGCAGGAAAATGATCTTGTTTGAAACAGAGACACCAAGTACCATGATATTAGAATGAGAAAAGTGTTACATGGTTAAGTGCATTTCAAGATTACTAGTGAACAGATTTGGGTGTGTTTAATTTTTTGTTTTGGATTGTTTTCCATGCCTGTTTGAACACATTTCTTCTCTGTGGAACCCTGCAAAAAAGAGACTTCATAACATCACGAGTCAGTGTGTGTAGGGGAGGGGAAGTGTTTTTACTATTAATAGTGATTTTCTTTGAAATATATGAAGTGCATTCTTTTATTCCTTCCTTTATAATTCTTCTGCCTTGCCATAAACCCAGATATCTGGCTTGCACAGTTTATTCAGGCTGGATTTTTCTCCTAACTCTTTGAGAACAGTGTTTTTTTCAGAATAGTAGTGGTAGTTCTGCTCATAGTTCTTACAGCCATGGCAGGACTAGGGATTACATGTTCCTGAACATGCTAGTACTGTTCCTGCCTAGTGCCTAATGTGAGTGTAGATTAACTACTAGACTAAACTTCAGCTCAAAATAGCATTTTGGCAATAGTCTGGCTCTCCTGTAATTACTCCCTTGATCATATGGAAGCAGACAAGGGAAGAATGCTTTCTCTGTGTCTCTATCCACTTGGTCTTTGTGTTTTCCAAGAGTAAAGAGTAGGATAGTACTACAACTTTTGCAGCACAACTAAGAAGTATGTCTGCTTCTATCACTGTTGTGTTTTTGCAGCCGTATGGATTTTCACATATTTGTCACACCTTATTTTATTTTATTCCAGTTAGGATACTTGAATCAAAATTAAATGAATGAGACAAGTAGTTCACTTATTTCAGGAAGTTGCTTAAGTTCCTTTGAAACAAAAATCCTCTACTAAATAAAATCTGAACCCAAATAAACTAATCAAACAAAAACAAATAAACAAAAAAACCTCACACACAACATTTTTAAAATATTTGGGACAAGGACTGATTTTTTTTCATTAATTTATGGCTTACATAGTGACAGCAGGTTATGTTCGGGTAGAATTGGTTCTGGTAAGACTGGAGAAGCTAAAATTTCATCTAATGACAGAAGCTAGTAAAACAGTGTTGAACCATTTACTTGGTTATTGGCACTAAGAAAATAATCTACTCTCTTCTGCAATGCATTAACTGATTTCATATGCAAAACATGTATCCAGGATGTATCTGCAATAGTATATGAAAATGTGTAAATCAATTTTAGGCTATTTTCAGCTATTTCATTACCTGAAATAGGATATCAAAAATTCTAGAAGACAAACTTTGACTTTCTTTTTCTTTGTCTTTCCTCTTTCTTCAGAAGTTGTTATAAATAACAAGTGAATGAGACCCATAAGTAATATTCTCAGCTTAAACAAAGGGTGGGAAAGTGGTAGGAAAGCTAATTAGGGTCTTTTGCTGTAACCTACTATATTCATACAATTTGCTGCCTAGCAGTTTCAAGTCTCTGTGGAAATCTTCCTACTTTATTTACTTGCTTTCTCTTTTATTATATAATACTAAAAAATAAATGAAAAATTCTCACTTGTCAAATGAAACAAAAGAAATCTTTCTTATTTTTATCCTGTTTGGAGCAGTTTATGCAACAATTCTGATGTTGCAAATAATGTGAGTTTGGCTAATCTCTACACTGTAGCACAGTCTCTGTGGTAATTCAAAAAACAGAGCAGAATAGAAGAGAATAGAATCATAAGATAGCATCATTAAGGTTGGAAGAGATCTCCAAATTCATCAAGTCCAGGCTTTGATCAAACACCATCATGTCAGTTGGACTATAGTGGCACATCCAGTCATTTCTTGAATGCTTCCAGGGATGATGATCCCCTGGGCAGTCTGTTTCTATGCTTAAGTACCCTTTCAGTGAAAAACAGTCTTTGTGATGTCCAGCCTGAACCTTTACCTGTCACATCTTGTAGCTGTGTTGTCTTGTACTATCCCTAGTTACCTGAGAGAAGAGGCTGACCCCCATCTCAAGACAATCTCTTTCTAGGCAATTGTAGAAAATAATGTTCCCTCTGAGCCTCCTTTTCTCAGGGCTAAACAACCCCAGTTCCTTCAGCCACTCCTTACACAATTTATTGTCTAGACCCCTCATCAACTCCATTGCCCTTCTCCCTACACTCCAACACCTCCTGAATGGGGGCCTAAAACTGGACACAAGACTCAAGGTGTGGTCTCACCTGTACCAAGTAGAGGGGATCAGTTGCTGCCCTTGTCCCCCAGACATGCTGGTTTTGATAGCAGCTGTTGGCCTTCTGAGGCACCTTGGGCACATGCTGGCTCATGATCAGCATTCCCAGGTTCTTTCCTGATGGGCAGTTTTCCAGCCACTCTGCCCCCAGCCTGTAGCATTGCAGGGTTGTTGTCACTCAGGTGCAGAACCCTGCACTTTTGTTGTTGAACTGACCTCAGCCCATTGATCCAGCCTGTCCAAATGCCTCTGCAGAGCGTTCCTGCCCTGCAGCAGATCAATGTTCCCACCCAAATTAGTGTTGTCTGCAAACTTACTGAGTGCACTCAATCCCCCTATCTAAATTATTTATACATATTAATCAGGACTGGACTGAACATTGGTGATTGGATGGCAACTGAATGTAACTCCATTCACTACCAACTTTCTGCGCCTGGCCAGTTTTTAACTCAGTGAAGAGTGCACAGGTCAAAGCCATGGGTTGCCAATTCCAAAGTAAAACTAAACTAGATGTATAAGTTGACTTTAAGGGGGATTTAGGAAAACATCCCTCTTATATGATCTTTTCAGAAAAAAAAGAGTTGTAGAGTTTATGAAAAGTAATGAGGCATTTATATTTCTTAGAAGTATCTCAAATTTTTTTCTTCGTTCACACTGTGACTCAGTACTCCATCTGTAGAGTAGGATCAATTCCTTCCTGTGGTTTCATTTGTAATTTCCATACTTCTACCAATGCTCCGTTAGTAAGGACTCAGATCATTTGCATAACTCAATTTCACAGTGGTGAGGGTGTTTGGAGAAAAAGCGTAATTTTTCTGCATATATTGGAGTTTTAAAAAATGTGTCAGATTTTCCTCTGCAGTAGAAATCTTAGAATTGAAGAAACATTTATGGAAGCAAATGATGATTCAGTCACTTAATAGAACAGATTCTGAAGTGTCCATGCAAAGCTATGTACAATTTTGAAGTGAACTCATGTTGATTTTTGACAGAATCAAATTGTAATACATATGAATGGAGTTTTGGCTTTGCTTTCCAAACAAAGTATATACACAAACCCTTATTTCTTGTGGTTTCCAAGCCACTATTCCTAGAAATAGTGTGCTAAAAAAAGCATCATTTAAGTACAGATCTTCATCCACAAAGTTGCAGGCTAAAGTTAGACTTCAGTAATATTAATAGCTTAGTAGCAAAATATCTAAAGATAAAAATATGATGCTCTGTATCCACCTACACTTTTATCAAATATTTGGTACTTAAAGTAGTTATGGTAATTTAATAATAAAAAAGGCTGTAAGGTATATTTTTATTTTATGTATCATATGTGACTTTTTGAAATGTTGTGAGATGTGATTCAAGCCATTTGGAAGTCTATGGAGAGATTTTAGTGGATTAAAGGGAGGGAGAAAAAAAGACCAAAGACCCCTAAATACTCTGTAGAGTGAGGGTTGCAAAGTCTTACTGCAGAAAGTGACAAGCATTAAGATTTCCCATGGCAGAGTTCTTGCTAACTTTGCCTTCATTTTTACTCTTAATACACAGCCCCACCACAATATCACTAACTGGTATGCATGTTAAAGGGAAAAATAATGTTCTAAAGTACTTTCTCATAGAAATTGACTGCTAAGAGATTATTTTAAAACCTGAGTTCATTCTAAAAGCAATATTGGCAATTATAAAATGGGGGTATGGGAAGGAATGGGTTTATGCATAAGCTTTTGAGTGAATAGCTATCTTTCCATTATTGTTAACATTTTTTTTTTTAGCTAGAAATTTTCCTTTCAATTCTATAACAGAGTTTACAATGTAAGAACTTGAAGCTTCCCTGGTTCCTTTGAGAGATTATGTGCATTTGTTTGATGTACTGCAGTTTTCAATATAAAACCTCAACTGGGCTTAAAAATGGGATTTTCACCTCTGAAAAGTACATTATTACAAAGTTACCATGCAATAAAAATGAACATTATAAAAATGGACTTTCAGTGAGTTATAACTTTATATCCAGCTTCTCTAAAATAGAAGACTTGTTTTGCAATTTCCTTCAGAGAGGATAAAATTCTTACCCCTTAAAAGAAAAAGAAAAAAAGAGACAAACCTCACAAAAGGAAAGATATGGATCCTGCACATGATCTAATCAGATAATTCTAATACACAGATATTAATGAAGCTGATAAGCTCTATTCATTGTACTAAAGGACTGAAGTATATGTTGTCCATTTAATCTTCACCATTGATGTAGTGATTTGCAGTCTATAAACTTGGTGTTCCATCATTGAAATCCTGTGCTTTTGTTATAGCAGGAAATAATGAAGGCATGATCTAAAAGCCATTTAAATAATACTCTCTGTAGAACAGACACCAAAGATAATTAAATAAGAAGAAACAAAAAAAAAGAAAATCTTTTCAGGTCACTTTCTCTGTCTTTCATTAGTGTGTGTAGCATGACATTTCTTCATTATATTATCTAAGAAATGTTGAAATATTTATGCCAAGTCAAGAGCTCTTGCACATTAATAATATCTTAGATATTTTGTTTGCTTTTCCCAGATTATATTCTGCCTCAAACTCTGATTGATACCTCTGTATTCCCCACTGGCTCTGAGGTTGTATATCTCAGAGCAACAGATTGAAGGTGATGACTGTAGCTATTGTAGACATTGCCACACGCCACAGAAGACAGGGTCTGTTAGAAAGAACTGAAAATAACATTTTGCCACAGCAGTAAAATCACTTGATATTGTAAAATCCATTTGTCCATCCATAATTACCCTCTTCTAAACACCGTCTCTACTGTATATGGATATAGATTCAGTTTTTAAAATTTATTTATTTATTTTTCATTAACAAGGATCCTTATCTATTTTGAATGCTGCCAGCAGCATTGAGTACCAGAATATATCTGAGGGAATCCTACAGAAGGATTCATGTTGCTAAGAGCAGATGTTTACTTCTTTCAGTTACTGAAATTCCCTTACTAGTGACTGGTGAAAAACAGGCATTCACCAGCTGATAGCTTTCCTGGAAGAATTTTGCTACAATCACACTAAGGACCATATGGTGGCTTTGTCAGATGTATATAGCTCTGTTAGAGAAGGTTGAACATGCACTTAGTAAGTAAGACTGTTTAGAATACATATCTACACCACTGTTAGTTTTTCATCCTTTTCTGTGAGGAAATACTTTACTCATGAATGTGTATTTTTGGTGAATCCCCTATTAGTGTAACACTCCTTCAGGATACACATTCATATGAAAAAACACTTCATTATGATTTCAGTTAATAAAGATCTAAAGTAGTCTTCTTTAATTAATATATAGACATGGGAGTGTCTTAAAATTAATTTAAATAGTATTTCTTTTTTGTAGTGCTAGTCTGTTAAAACAAAATTTAAATTTATATAATTTTTTCAATTACATATATGGTATAAATTTTATGTATTAAATCAGAAATTTCATAATTGTTTTTACTTGGAAGGACTGTGCTGTTAACATTAGTGTATCAGAAGAAGCTATCTCTTCTGCAGTCTCATGATAAATTTCCATGTGTTTAATTAGGTATCACTGTAATCTCAATCACCCAATTTCAACAGATACCATGACGATAAATTAACTTTCCTTTCTCCACTACATACTTTTGTACATTCTGGCTGAAAACATACTGTTTGCAAAAGGGTCAGTGTTTTTGTTTATTGAGGGGGAGTTTTGGTTTTAGTGGGGTTTTTTTGTTTGCTTGTTTTTGTTTTCATATTTGTTATTTAGTTCAAAAAATGTTATCCTTTTGCCTGTCACATTTTTCAGGTTATCATTTCATTATTTATTACGCTGTTTCTTTAGGTTATAATTTTTAAATTAATAGTTTGCTTTTATTAGATATTGTAATGTCTTAAGATGTCTTAAGACTTTGTCCACTCTAACCTTGCTGCTCATCTGGTTATATCACTTGCCTAATTGTTATCACCACAGAATGAAGTTTCTGAGCATTTTTCATCATTCCAACATCACATCTCATTTGCATTATGGCTATGAGGTTGTTTCATAACACATGTACTGTCCTTTAAATATAAAACCAAAGTGAAAATAAAAAAACCTATTAAACATGCTTTACTGGTGAATACTGACCAGTTGTATCCAATACAGGGAGCAGTACCCAGACAAACTTTCTATTTCAGCATATCTGTTTTCCAAGAGCTGTGGATATTGCAGCTTTGATTCAATGCAAATAAGTGCTTGCACAATATGAGAATCACAAGTATTCCCATTTGGAGAAGCCTTTTGCTGCCACACAGAGTTTATAAAAGTTCAGTGCCTTTCTGAGTGTGTTGTGCTGCAATTCATTTTTCATGTTTAAATCTAGACTCTTTGCAGCTGTATTATCGCATCAACATAATCGCTGACTTTAAGATGCTCATTTGGGATTTATCCGACTGTAACTAGATGGAGAACTTAGGCCATTGTAGGTCAACAGATGTGTGTTTCACCTCTGCTGCTCCGTTAAGTGAATACTGCAATGTTTTGAAGATGTTGGAGGATTAATTTACAAGCATATCTCAGATCCCTGTGATGTATTCAGTAGCAGAACTGCAGAAAAACATTTTTAATCTGTTTTATCCACTTGGAATTATAGTTTGAAGGCATAGTTGAATAACCAGACTGCAGCTTAAGAAGTGCTTCAGTATTTTGCTATTGTTTTTCAATGTTTAAACTTGGAATTACAAAGGAATAGTTAGTCAGATGTTTGGTGCAAGCTGACAAACTAAGACTACAGATACAGGGTAAAAGGTTTTAATTGTTTCATGTTTTCTTTCAGTAACGGCCTCTGTGCTAAAATTACTCTTTTCTCAAATAAAATTTTCTTCTTTCTGAAGAATCTGAATATCCTCAGATCACAGATGTCTCAATTGTTGTGGGAAATAGTTTTTTACTCTAATGCAGTATTTATTTGAAAATAAACTGTACTTCCATTGAAGGAAATTAAAGCTGAAAGAAGGTATTAAAACCACATATATTTTGCTTAATAAACAATACAAGCCAAAACAATCTCCAGACTTCATCTCAGTACAAAATATTGTGATATAAACAGTGTAATTTAGATCATTGTCTCATTTTCTACACAAATTTATATATGAAAATTAAGACCTTGGAGAAAAGATTGTTTATTCAATCCAAATACTATACAAACCCCAATAAATTCAAAATAAATTCAAGACAGAAAATAATCCCACCCACAATTTTCTGAATGAGATGTTTTTACATGTAAGTAACTTGTAAAGATTATATTGGGTTTTTAATCTGGGTAGTATGTCACAGGGTATTTGCCATGAGCTTAGATAAAATATTAATAAGACAAAAAAAAGTATTAATTCACAATGGTGAAATAATCAGTGAGAATCTGGTCCTCCAGAAGTTACAGAAAGTTTTGCAATTATCTTATAAATTTGTTTCACTCATAAGGTAGAACTATCTTTATTGCTTAAGTCGTTGCAGAATATTCACTAGTGAGACACTGCAAATAGTGATTTTAGAAAGCTAAAAAATTAATCCTTAACTATGGTTTGTCAGTCAAAAGTGATAGTTGTATACAAATGGAAAAATTATTTTCATTTTATACTTACTGAAAGTTTTAATCAAAACAGTTTTACATCAACATCACTGAATAATAAAATTTCCAAATAATTTTGCCTGTATAGGAGCTGGATTTTGAAGCTAAGACAAGCTATACCTTGAGGATAGAAGCAGCCAATATGCATGTTGACCCTCGTTTCCTGAGTCTGGGGCCCTTCAGTGACATGACAACAGTGAAGATAATTGTAGAGGACGTTGATGAACCACCTGTGTTTACCTCACGTCTGTACTCCATGGTGGTGTCTGAAGCAGCAAAGGTTGGCACTATCATTGGAACTGTAGCAGCCCATGATCCTGATGCCTCAAATAGTCCTGTCAGGTAATTCCAAGAGTTCTTGATTATTTATTCAGCTTTTGCATTGAATTTGTTCATCTTGTGGTGGGAGGGGCTTTGGTAACAGTGGTAGTCATTAATAAGCTTTATTCCCTTGCAGAAGGAGATTCAGATGTTCTATGAGTTTGCATGGTTTAACTTTTATAACCTGAACTACAGAATCTCTGAAAAAAAAAAAGTTGAAATCTCTGTGAAACAAAGAGAAGATATCAGAAGATGTCTTCTCAAGATTTCAGAATCTCAAATGAAAGAAATCACCTAAAAATATTGCTCATACTTATTACTCTGTAAGCTTAGGAAGAGTCTATTATTATCTATAGCAAGTTATGTTCTCTTAAATCAACCAGGATCAAAAATTGTATCTATGATATACATGTATGCTTGAATAGTGATTCATAGTCTGTGTGCACTAGGAATCAGAATGTAATAGGACATAAATTCCCACATGGAAACTGGAGCTGAGGTCCCACAGCAGGAAACATTCATAAAAACTCTTCACATGAAATAAGTGGACAGGATGAGATGCATCCTGTTCTAGTCAGGATGGTTAAATGCTTTTGGTTTTGTAAATTTTGCTGCAGCCAAACGTCTTATATTTGAATGGGAAGAGGTGTGATCACTAGAGATTCATAAACTGTCAAGGCCCTCTTCCTTTGTCTTCAGTGTCTGAAAAACTTTCAAACCTTCCACAATATAATGTCCAAGATCATTAAGAAACCATAGAAGAACACAAATTCTCAATCTTCTGTTTGCCTGTATCTAAGGTCAGAGCTCAAGGGCAAAGACTCGCCACCTTAGCTATGCCAGTAATGAGCTACTTGTTATTTTCTTTTGCAGAGTAGTAATATTAATTCTCAAAGGAATGTGCAAAGGATCTAGAGAGTAATGGTTATAACTTAGGAACTCTGTGAATTTAAACACCTGCAGGGGGAGGAACTCATACGCAATTAAAAGTTAGTGCTTAGTTACATTTGGTTTTATTGCTCACTTAGGGCATACATAGGAAAGATCTTTGTGGGTATTTGTTTTGGTAATGTTAAGTCTTTCCTCTCATGCACTGAAAATGAACTTGAGGATCAAGTGAAATTTCTAAAGGAGAGATCTTTTGCAAAAGCAAAGAACATGTTTCACTCCTAGAGGTGATGCAAGTGTTCTATCTCTTTTGTTATATATTTTCAACTTATTCAAAGTAGCTGATTCCTATAATGAATAAACAAGTCCTAGGTGAATGTTTGGCATGGATTTACTTGTGAAATTTTTCTTTGCTGTGGCAGTATTTTCTGGCACTAATGTTAGCATCTGGTGTATAATATCTGGTTACCAGAATCATTCAGAATAAGCTTAAACACAGTTCTATTAATGCAGGCCATGCTCAGAATGCTTTTGACTCCTTTGTAAACATAAAGATGAGTTTATTTGTCTTGATCTGGTTAATTTTTACAATTCCAGCATAAAAAAATAATTTTATCACCTGCCAACATCTTGGAGATTCCTTCTGCTTGAAAGTTTCTTGGAATTTGAGGGAGAAGAAAAACGAAAAGTAGTGAGGAGGACTTTTTTATGTGCTTGTGAACCTGCTATGTACATGGTCAAAGTTACTGAAAGATAATATAATTTAAAGCTGTTCTACATATGCTCTGATACATCAGAGACAGATTCCCCTAAAATTGGAATGTGCTAAGAAGGATTAATGCGTAAAACTTTTCATGATCTGTTTAAGTAAACTATTAATCTATAAATAAGTATTCCAACTTCCAAACATTGGATTATATTGATACTGATTAAAATATAGATTTGTTACAATTCAGAAAATGTTGAAATTACAAGATCAGACACAGAACCTTGACAATACCAAGGACTAAGGAAAATAATAAATGTTTTGAAAATAAGAGGTCACCTCATAAGGACCAGAGGACCACTGATGTTTGAACTAGCTTAAATAAAGAATTAAAACTCTTGCAGCTCAAAGATTTTCAAGTACTATGGCTGTGAGGAATTAAAGGATTAAATATATTTGAAATACTTTTTTTAGAATTTGAGTATGTATACAATGCTTATAAATAAAGCTTGCTTCCTATGCATAGAATTATTTTTCTTCTTGTTTCATAAGGAGATCATCTAATTTATATAACTTGTTTGCTTTTCTGCCCTCCTTCCCTCTCTCCCTCCTTGTCTCTCTCCTTTACTGCTTTCTTCCTTTTTGTACTTCTCACCTCTCCATCATCTCCTGCTTTTCTCCTTCTCTTTCTCCTCCTTCTCCTCTGACTCTTCAAGTTGCATAATGATAGTCTTAATAACTGGGAAATCTAAGGATTTCTAAGGGAAATCTGGCAGGAGATTGAATCTCAGCTGTGAGGCCTGCCAAGATTGACTATATAGCAGAGGTGACAGGTATGGTCTCATGGGGAAACTTGCCAGCCTCAAAGCAGCTGTAGAACACGGCTGACCAAATAAACAACAGTGCTGGCAAGAAATAAAATGAAAAATGGCCTACAGTTAAGACAAAATGAAAGAAGAAAAGAAAAAGAGGGAAAGCAGTTATCCACAAAAACTGCTCTTACTGTTGTTATAATTCGTTATTCTCTCTCTCGCTGAGACATAATACAGGTAAACAATTATAATTATGTAACAAGGCTCTGCACTTAGATTATACAGGTAGGAGGTAAAGATAAAAACACAGTAATACAGTAAAGAAGATGTATATTACAACATAGCACAAAAAATGGGTTCTTAAGATCATTGTGTCTAGGAAGTCGCATTTTTTAATTGTCTTGCATTGTTCTTTCTTTCCATGTTGTTCTAAGAATTTGGTTTATGTTATATCAATAATCTAATATATCATGTGTGTCAGTAATTGCAACAATCACACTTGATCTGGTTCAGACATTTTAATTCATTCTGAGTGTAGGGAAGTGCTCTGGAGTACCTACTTGACCTAAATGAGAGTGCAAGAATTTGACCCAGTTATAAATCTAATGTCAAAAATACTCCAGTTCTAAATCTAAATCTGCCTAATGAGCTGTCCATTACTCTAAAAAGGGATATAAGAAAATCACCCACAGTTGTTTTGACCTTTTCTCTTATGCTATTTTCAGTTTGCTAAGGAGCTCCTAAGGAGTTCCCCTTCCTAAAACAAATTGGGAGGTAAGGAGGAGTTAAGCCAAAGATTTCAGGGCATGAGCCTGTGTTTGTTTAATGACAGTGAAGTGCTGAGAGCTGACAGTGATGACATGCAATCCCTTGACCCTAGGCTGCATCATCTTTCCTTTTTCCCCCTTCCCCTGCAGCTCTGGGTGACTCAGGGTCTCTTGTGGAGATAATAGAAAGTTCTGCGCTCAGACTGCCAGCCCCATGGGATCAGTGCCTGGCTGGTACAGACTTGTAGCAAATTCCAACTCACCTTCTCCTTAGCTGGCTCTCAGGAGGATGCTATTTGATTAATTCCTGAGTTTGTTTTACAGCACAGAGGAAGAAAGAAAAGACAGAGGAATACCTCGCTTAAGATGGCACTGTGGGAGTGTAGCCTGCCACTGGCAGCACAAGTCACTGTGTAATTCTCTCACCTTTGTAAGTGCCTTTGCTTTTCTCGATGCCCCAGGAAAACTGGACTGAGCAATGCTCAAACTGAGGAAAGAGTGGAAGTGCTTTCCCTCTAATAAGAAATCAGTGAAATATTGTTACAAGCTGTAAATGAGCATAAATTAAAAGTTTCTTTCATCCTTTATCTAGATATTCAATAGATCGAAACACAGATCTGGAGCGGTATTTCAATATTGATGCCAACAGTGGAGTCATTACAACTGCCAAATCTTTGGACAGGGAAACTAATGCTGTTCATAATATCACAGTTTTGGCCATGGAAAGTCGTAAGTATCCATAGAAAGATTTTTACCAACAGTTTGTGTGTAAAGCTTCAGGCTTGGTTTTGATGAGCTTCACTTAGAGAAGTTCTGGCAGTGGCAAACTGTGACAGATAAAAATAACATATTGCTTAATGCAATAGAAATCTATATTATAAAAATATAAAAATACAACAGTATAGGTGTTTGCTCCTTCATTTGTTTCACACCTTATGTATGCTTTTATTTTCTGAATAACAAATACAAAGGAAGATGAAATATGTTAAGTCAGCAGTCTCACACTAAGTGTCATTACAGGAAAGGTGATACGGAAGATAGGGGAGAGTGGTTACCCCACCTCAGTGAGGGCACTCAGAGTTGATTGCTGTTGGTCAACCACAGCATTCTTAGAAGGTATAAAGCAAAAGGAATGTGAATGCTAACGCAGTTTCATTTTCCTGGCTCTAAGGTACCACTATAGAAGTTTTTTGTATTTGGTATCTTTTTCTAGTGTAAGATAAAAAGTGCTAAAAAATGCAATGCTTCAAATCGATACAAGAATTCTTCTAATGCAGGTTCAAACATAAACTTGTTCTGCTTTGAATACATTTTGTGAAGTGCTTTTATATTTGAAGAATTTATATCTTCAAATTTCATCTTTATTACTACTCTGTTGGGCTGTGACAATAAAAAGTTATCAGTTCTCTGCTTGCTATTGTAAAAATCATCACTTCTTAATTTCAGTGAGCTTAATTTGACATTCAACCTGATAGTTAAGATTTATCATTTAGTGTCTCTATGAATCTATCTTCTATTATCACTAGTAGAATTTTGGTCTAAAACCACAAAATAGAAAACAAAAATTTTCCTGGGTGGTAGCAAAACTGATGAGGTAGACAAGGGGCATACCTGACACAAATAAGAGTCTAGGAGCACAAGCAAAAACTTGTACTGCTTTAATTTATATTTATGTCTGATTGGTTTTCAATAACCTTAGTTCAGCAGAGGACAAATTTGGTGTCAAAAAGGCTTGCTTGTCTGGCATTTCACATGTGATACAAAAAACAGCCAAAAAAACCCCTCCTTGTGAATTAACATTTGGATGCTTAAAATATTTATTAAAACATGGCTTCAATACACTCTAAAAAGAGAAATACATGTTTGAAGTTTTGTAAAGTTTTTTACTTTGTCCTGATGTAATATTTATATCATTATTTTTGGTAAAAAAGAATTATAACAACTATTTCCCCTGCTCTGAAAGAGAAACAAAATAAGTATTGCACTCACTGATGTCCCTATGCTTGGTTCAAAATATAATTATCATTTATGGGTAAAGTATGACATTGGACAATAAACATATTCATAGTTTAGCTAGAGATGTGTACCAGTTTAGGATGTGATTCATATTTAAGGTGTTCAACATGTTAATGACAGTATTGAAATACTTAGTTGTGTGTGCACTTTAAATACTTTGTGATTTGCTTCAGAATGCAGCCTTCTCTTCTTTTCTCTTATACATAGCTGATAAAATTCCGGTTTTGACTTCTCAATATACTGATCCAGCTAAAGTTCACCCAAAAAAAAAAAAAAAAGTTTAACCTATAGTAATCATGCTATTCTCAGTACGAATAGTGATGTTCTGGCTAGCTTGGTGATGATTTTACATCATCTTGCTTTTATCCTTCCATGTGATTTGATTCAATGCTGTGATTACTGAGTAAGATTTCCAGTTTATCCTGAGAATAAAATCTTAGATTAATTGAAGCAGCTGGAACACACAAATGTTGGTCCAGAAGATCAAGACAGGAGCTTCCTTTGTATTTGAGGGAGGGATTATAATTGATTTGACATGCATATCCCAAAGAAGAATGCAAATAAAAAAGATAATGACCTTCAAAATAACTTGCAAGGATCTCCTCTAAATTGTTTTATTGGACTCTTTTTCCTGTAGAGAATCCAGCACAGATTGGGAGAGGCTATGTAGCCATCACAATCCTTGACATCAATGATAATGCCCCTGAGTTTGCCATGGAGTATGAGACAACTGTCTGTGAAAATGCTCAGCCTGGTCAGGTATTTCTTGATAGGTTTTATGTTTATTTTTACTAGATAATCAGCCATTCCTTATGAAAGCTTCCAGCTTTAAGAAAAATCCTCTTATGACATTAAGAATGAGGCTTTGATGAACATAAAGCAGTAGGAAGGATCCAGGTATAAAAAATATTGGTTGAAAGTCATGTTAAAATCTCTGGCTTTCTTTCTTGTATAACTGATACATTTTACTTAACTCACCTAATTTTGAATAATACTGAGAACGCATACTTTCTTCTAATTTTTGTGGGAAGTGGGAAGTAGTAACACAAAGGTCATTCTGAAACTAAAAGTCCACCATTCTGAAAATGAGTACACACTTTTAATCCCCCTAGGAATATGGACCTTAAGGAAACAGTTTCACATTGGGAATGTATTCTTATTTTTTATTCTCATATTTTCAACTACACAAATAACTTCCAAGTAATCCTAGAACTAACTAAATCTATCACTTGTGGTTTGTCCTTGATGTCCCTCATATTTGGCCTTTTCCTCTGCTTTGGAAGACCTCACAAAATACATTTATTTTCTTAGAAAACTTGTAGATGTTGCACCTGCATAGATCCCGCATATTTCCTGGAAGACTTTGTGCTTTTGTGTCTTCTCCCAGTGTATTGTCCTTCCTGTGGTAGATGTTTATTGCACATTTCAAAATCACCTCATAATTTAAATTCTGACAAAAAAACCACTATGACTATTAGCTTGTATTAATGAGAAACACCATGCATGCTCTTATTGTTGTACCTTTCTGTTTTCCCTGCACTCTGATCAGAACTGGACCAGAGAATTGGAATTTCCAATTTTTGTGGATTTTAAGTAGTGGTGACAATTTCTTTAGAGGTAGATTTTGACAGAATTTTAGAAAATGAAATAAAAGTAGTAATGAAATTAGAGAAAACAATAATAATATAATATGCCTTTCTGTTTTCCATTATATTAAAAAAAAAAAAGTACATTAATTTGAATGCTCAAAAACATCACAGTTTCCTTGTGAAGGTTTCCAACATTGATTGCAGCCACTAATAACTACACTAAGAACCATCCAGAAGGCACACTTCTTCCACTGCTATGTAGTTTATTACTCCAAGCTCTGGCAAATGACAGGAGCTAACTTTCTCCCAGAGCCTGGAGATCACTGCTTTGGCCAATAAATTTGGTACAGGTGAAGAGCTGAGTCACACATTAACAGTCTCTACATGCTTAGGAGATTAGCAAACTAAAATTCAAGATTACTAGAACTCGAGGGAGGGTTGATATTTTGGTAGGAATCAACCAAAATAGAGGGGTTATGTAATGTACATGTACATATCTTCAACCCTGATGTATTTCAAAACAGGTGATCCAAAAAATTAGTGCAATTGATAAGGATGACCCACCAAATGGCCATCAGTTCTACTTCAGTTTAACAGCAGAAGCAGCAAATAACCAAAATTTTACACTGCAGGACAACAAAGGTAAGAAAATTTTGATTTGGTAAATATTCACCAATAGCATCTTCCATTTTCAATGCAGCATGCTTATTATGACTTACATAAACTTCTGTTCTGGTAGGGACATAAACTACAATGAGCCTGACAAATATTTTCGTCTATTTGTCAAAGGAATTAAGCTGTTGCTTGAATCATTTAAAGCTTTGAGCCAAACAGAGCAGCATCAAATCTTGAAATATTTACTTTTTTTTTTTCCATCAGTCATTCTTCACATTTTTTTGCATGTATTTATAGGTTTCTATGTAAATTATATTTTACCTTGGAGCAGTGACTGAAAAAAGTGCAGGAATTCATGTCTTATTAATATAACTCAGGGCATAAAAATGAGTACATGACTGATGGCGATGTTTTGTGATTTGTGGGGTTTTTGTTTGATTTTTAGAAAAACACATCTTTTCAGTAACTAAGTACATCCCTTTTTGAAGAATGCTTTTGATAATGAAAGCTGCCTGTAATATTTGCACAGACTTCTTATGACTGTTTCCTCAAAGACTCCCACTGACATCCCATTTCTGTTAGTTAAAATATCTGAGAACACACTCTAATTACTGCCCTCATTAGTTGCACTGCACAGTACAGCAGCTGGGCACGTGTCAGGCAGTTTAGCTATTAGCTGTAGCAAACAGAACTAAATAGACAGGGTATTGCTCTTCCACTGCTCTTTTATGGATCAGTACTTAGCCAGAGATACAAAGTCATCTTTTATGGATCAGTACTTAGCCAGAGATACAAAGTCATCCTATTAGTAAAACAAGAAAAACAAACATATGGACGCTTAAGGACGCTGTTTTTAGAGGCAGGCTTTGAATAATATTCTGTAAGTATAATGTGTGACCTAATAAAGTTCTTTCATGCAGGTCTTCCTTGCCTTACCTTACATGTACTTAATGAAATGCTTAATTTTCTTTATATGAGCAGCTTGCAGTTTAAAACCGAAGACTCTAATAGTAACAATGATCAAAATAATAAAAGTGCATTAGAATAGGTCTGTTCAGAAATCTGACATCATGAAAATTGTAAGTTATGAAAAGAGACCCTCTTCCAGAGAATTTATAATTTAATAAAAGTGATACTAGACTTTTGTAATGCCTGTAAAATCAGTGGAGGTAAAAGACCCAGCAGCAGCTGCCTCATTCAACATTAGTTAATTTTATGCATGTCTCGTTTGATGTTATGTCAAGGTGTTTGCATATTTTGCCAGATATATCATAATAGATGACACAGTAAGATAACTTTACTGACTACCAATATGTCTGTCTATGGATAGAGAGGAAAATGGTTAGGTAGATAGATCAACTGAATGAATATTTACATACATGCTGGGGGATGTAATTCCCTGCCTCTCAGGAGCTCTCAATCTGTGTTGTACAGTGAGTTTTGCACATATCTTCTTGAACACACAGGCTTAATCACATAACTCAGACCACTGTAAATCTATACATTTTAGACTGATTATAATAGCCATCTTGAATCTCATAAGAGTTTGGAAACAACAGTATTTCTTTGCTGCATGCACAATTACTTTGTTTGTGCATGGATGGGAATTGTTTTGCATTCAAAAATATTTCATTGATCTTTAGAAACTATTCTCCTATTAGTATGGTCATTGCTTCCATTAATATGATATCTATAGCTGTAAATAGTTGAAATAGATGCTTGTAAATTAACTGGAAACATGTACTGAGATACCTAATCTGATCACTGAAGATAATTTTTACAATGATCTCATCTTCAGCTATCTATCCAGGCTGTGAAAATGTGAGCTTAGCTAAAAACAAATGGATCTCTGCATTTTTGAAATATTCTTTTCTGTAAAGTAAAAATCTTCTTGTTTAGTTGTGTGTGATTTTCAATTATCTTACCTCTGCAGTTTCAAAAGTGTATGACTGGGAAAGGTAAACTTGTTGAAATAATACTAATGTTTTTATAAAATCTTTAAGTAGAAGGCTATAGTATTTATAGGCTTGTGTTTCAGAAAAGTCACAGATGTTATAATTTGTCTTTTTATTCCTTTATCTAGATAATACTGCAACAGTATTAACCAAAAGAAATGGGTTTCGAAGACAGGAACAGTCTGTTTTCTACTTGCCAATATTCATAGTGGACAGTGGATCACCTTCACTTAGTAGCACTAATACTCTCACCATCAGGGTCTGTGATTGCGATGCAGATGGTATTGCTCAGACATGCAATGCAGAAGCATATATCTTGCCTGCAGGACTTAGCACTGGAGCCCTGATAGCAATATTGGCTTGTGTCTTGACACTGCTAGGTATGTCTTCTTTCTGTTACCCTTATTTTCCATTCAATGCATTGTGGCAAAATATACATGAATATAAGCTTCAACATTCTTCTCAGCCCTCATTTCTGTGAACAGGCACAGATAGTACTCAAGAAAGAACAGCATTTTGTAACATTAACACAAAAAAAACTTTAGATTGTGGTTATCAGTTTAGATTCTTTGTTTCTATATCAAGCTGCCTTCAGACAGATATCAGAAATTACAGTAAAAAAAAAAAAAGTTTGACTTGCATCAAATCCAATATTTAAGAGCTAGACAATGCATTGGTTTAGCATATATGGAAGCATGCTAAATATGGAAGCATTTGGTTTAGCATCCTCACCATATAGCTAGTATACCTTTCCCACAGGCATAACTGTTTTTAAACATTTACTGATCTGCATAGAACAAAAGATATTCAGAAAATACAACAGATGCAATTTACTCATGAGAATCATAATTAATTGACATCATTTGCAGAGTGATCTTTTGTTACTTCTGCAAATGCTAGCACAGCTGGAATTTATGTTGAGCAGTGAAACTGCAGCTAGACAAAAGGCAGTGGAAAAGAGCAGAATAGTGTCAACATCCTAGTTTGCCTAGCATTTCTCATGTAATACCTAGTCATTAAAAAGTAAAAGGGAGAATAAAGGGTCAAATCAAGAAATAAAGATGAAGGCTAAGGTGAACAAAAGTGAAGTTTTGGGTTTTGCCTAAAATTTTTTATGTTACCAGGGTACCTGATTCAATACACAAGAATTTTCATCATTGTTGCTATCAATTAAGAGATTTTTCTATTTCCTGTCTGTACATACCAGTCTAAGGAAAGGGAGAAGATCACAGTCTTCTTACGTTGGTATAATCCCAGTAGTCTTTTATCTGCCACTGTTATCAAAGTAATTTCCATACGTCAAATCAAGAGACTTATGTCCATGGAAGTATTTCCAGCATGTACAGATATGTCTTCTTTACACTCTGATTCATGTCACTGGAAACCACTGGAAGGAGATGCTCCTTCTGCTAAAATATTTCTAAAGGACTCCAAAACAAAAAATCTGTTGCATACTTTTTTTACAAAGTAATAAAAACCACTACCTCTGCAACCAACTTACATGTATATATATATATATATATATCTATATGAGATGGCATTTCTAAAGTTTTCCATCTCTGTAACATGAAAAAATCTAACACCATAAGACTTTATTCTCACTCAACACATGGTTAGGCCTAGGTTTAAGAAATGGAAGGAAATTATTGCCAAAAGTTTTAATGAACATTTTTAAATATCATTTTTCTAGTAGCATTTCTAGCCAATTTATATACACAAATGAACTTTATTGGGACACGAAGCTAAATGTTAGAGTTCAAAAAGATATAAAAATATTCTCTTATATCAACTGGCATTAGTATCAGTGAAAAAACAGCCACTTTAAACTTTAAGTTTATATACTTAGGAATAAAAGTCCTGTAACCATAGCAATTCATTTGATCCAAAAAGGAAATCTCACAATTTTTGTTATACATGAAAAACTAGTTTCTGAAGATTACATAGGAAACTGTAGGTACCGTGCAACTTGGTCTGTTAATAAACCTTTCTTAAATAGAAGCAGTAGGATTTCAAGAAGACCATTGACTGGAAACAAAGCATGTTGGCACCAAATAACTTGGTTATTCTACTAGGTACACTGGGAGTCAAATACAACCAAAAAAGGAGCTCTTATTCCAGTTATTTTTAAAGTATTCTGAACAAGGGTTTGGTAAAAAAATCTTGCATATTACCACCTCACCAGTGATTTCATTTGTCAAAGACTTCGGTTTTACAAAGTCATCTGTCTGAAGGCATCAACATTGTTTATCCAAAAACACACCTTTGTGTTTTTGGATAAACAATGTTGATGCCTTCACTTCCAGTCTAAACTGTTCCTTGTGAGTACAGTTCAAAGCTGCAGGAAAAGGTTAGGCTGTATTTGTATGATAACCCTGGCTTTGAGTACTGCATTTTGATATTGTATCCCATTTTAGTCTCAGCCACACGCCAGCGTCCACAAGGAAGAGGTGCCTAAGTATCCCTGATGCCCAATGAAACCCAGCTGTTTGTCCGGTCCCAGAGAGTTTCTTCTTCTCTCATTTGCTCCTAACATATGTTTTCTGGGACCAGCTGTATGGTGGAATTGCTAGGAATTGCTAGGAATTTCCTTTTGTCCTTTTGCCCTTTGCAAAATTCCTAAGAAAAATGTTGAAGATCTACTAGTACAGCATAAAAAACCGGCTTCAGCTGCTGGCAAATCGTTCCAGGACTGGAACAAGGGATCAACATTTTTGTGTAAGACTTTATCAGTGAAACAAGGATACAGTCTACTGGATCAATATCTTTTCCTAACCCAACATTAACACACAGTGCAAATCCAGTCACATTAATCAATGTCATCTTAATGTGGGTGCCAGTTGTAAAGTAGAGAAAGCATGAAATTTGCATAGATGGAATGAATACATGCATTCTGGCACGAGGGTATTGAATTCTCAACCAGGTCTTACTTGAAGTTAGTATGATATACTTTTTGATCTTGCCCCATATATCCCTGTAGCTAATATATAACCATCTGTCTTTATCAAGACCGGGATTGTCTCAGTGGGATTTCTTAGTGTTACTACTTTTATTTAAGCAACCAACCAATTTTAGATAAGCACAATGTTTTCACTAACTCTAAGAAAGAAAAATGTTATTAAATTATCTTCTTTTGATAATTGCATATAACCTGTTACAGACTATTTTTTCGAACTAAAATAATTTTTAAAAGTTAACAAGATTTAAAAACAAAATATCTATCTTCATATTGACTGATGGGGTTTAAATTGTAAATTTTATTTTACAAGAAAATTCCAGTACTTTTTTAATTACTCAAAACAGCTTTCAAATTATGCAGTAAGGCTAAGTTTTACAGAAAGAAAAAATATAAAACATCATAAAAAGCATATTAAAAGGTAGATTGATTAATTTTGGACTACACATAAATTTGAGGAAAGCAAGTAGAATTTTTTTAACTTTTCTGAAAATTATATGGTAATTTAATTCAAGGCAATTTGTTTTTCAGTTAGCATCTTCCAGAAACAGTAATTGCTTTTGTAACAACTGTTTAGCATGAAATGTTTACATAAAATCACACAAACAGAATATTCACCTGTAGATAACCTAATCACTTTTGAGAGGTTAACTATTTTCTTTGTACCAAAAGCTATATTGGCACAATACTTTTCCATAATTGTTGTCTTTCATACTTCTAAAGGTAACCTATTAGTGTCACCTATTTTCTTAGGAAGACTGAAGAAAGCTTCCTATTGGTGTGGCATTAGAGTTTACAGGAATAATACATTAATAAACTTGAAAATACAGCTTTGAATCTTTTTTTTTTCAGTCGCAAGACATCAAATTTTTTATCATTATCAAAATACCTGCAAACCGAAATTAAATCAGAGAACGTAACCATGATTTGTAAACAAGAAGAAACAGTTCTAGCTGTAAGAACCCTATTTTCTAAATAGGTATAATTTGTACAGATTGTGGCTATGTAATATGTGTAGGGTTCAGCCTTGCAGTTTTAAAAGTTATAAATGTGTAACTGTGAGAAAACATTTAACTAGGGGTACCCAAAGCAACACTTCCAGAAAGTGGTTGAATATGAAATGCAGCAGCTGTTTTCTGAAGGTTAGGGAGTTGATTAGGGTCACTCAGTGTGGGCATTTAAAGGTCACAGTCACTTTGCAAATATCAGTCCAAAGTTATTAAACAACAGGTATAGGTGCAGTTTGTTAAGTGGGAATTAAATTCAAGTTTCCTGAGTCTTGGCCTCTGTTATCCCCAAACGTTATCTGACTGTGCTGGCAACTGCAAGGTATAACTTAAATAGGTTATTAGTACGCTGCTTAGATGGCTGGGGATCTCCAATCATCAGCTTTATGAATCATGACACACCTAAGGCATAAACCAGTGTGCAGTTCTGCTCGCAGCTGATGTGGCTTATTGCTATAGTAAATTCCTGGCTTAGGGGTGTAGTGTATACAAATCATGGTAATGCTTGTGATTTAGCTCTGTGCCTTTCTGTATAGCTCTGCATGTAGTCTTCTCTCTCAGGGAGTCTCACGACTTTATGGCTTCCTTACAATTATGTTGCAGTTGCCTTGAGTACAAAAGGAAAAATTAACACTAAATCAGAAAAATATGTTCGGGTGAACTAAGCCTGACTTATTACCAGATCATACCAAAATGGAAATTTCATGGTAATTCCAGAAAGCACACTGAAAAGTGGCAAAGCAAAAATCCACTCTTGCATTTGAAGGTGTTTTTTTATAGACTGATATGGGTGTACTGAAACTAAAAACATTAAATGTATACTAGGCACACGGATAAAACTGTGTATTACCACAGCTAATATAAAGACAATTTTTTTTGCTTGGTTACAGTACCTAATACTGGACATCAATATTTGTAAAAATTTAGGTAAATCAGAAGAATTAAAAGGTTAGTTTAAATCAGTCTTTCTTAATTCTGGTTATTAAAATTTTATAATTAGCAGCTTAAAACATCAATTGAGTTGTTTATTTGTTACATCACATACGAAACCTGTATAGTCATTTCATCTCCTTAATATGAGTTGGGTGCATCTGTATGAAGCCAATCTAGTGCCCTCAATATGCAATACATTTGTGCCTAAAGGTTTTCCACTGTATTATTTCTTTTGTAAGAACCATGAAATTAGGTTTTTAGAAGTTCAGACAGTCCCTAATTACTGACTTAATGTCTGCTTTTGTCATAAATGTAGGAAATAAAAGCCCACCATTACTTAATGAGAAATGAAAAAAACTTTAAAACCATTTGCATTTGATTTAAATAGCAGTGAAAATTGTTTAGGCTTGTATTCTTTTCTGCAGCTCCTCCAATGCAGCTAAAGCTTTGTTCATTTAGAGGTTAAACTTTATTGTTCATGGCTGCTGGAAAGGCTAGAAATTAATAATCTTATAAAGTTATCTAAATGCTAAAATATTTAACCTTTAGAAAGACTCCATATTTTTCTTGGCTTCAAGCAAGTGTGAGAGGTAGAAGGAACACTACATAAAACGTTCATTGTATCTTGATTTTTATTGTACCTTTAGGCAGACCTTCCTACTAAGTTTCTTATTTTACACTTATTAGCATGTCTTTAACTTTCAACATGAAGTATGTTAAGAGGGACAGTCGAGTAAAAATGCATTTATTGAGTAAAGTAAATAATTAGCTTACTTATGTGGCAATAAAAATGTGGCAGTAAATGCTAAAAACAATAATTAAGAAGTTATGCCAATAGAAATTTTGTTTGAAATATCTATTTGTACTGTCAGCAAGGTAATTTCACCTTAAAATATCTTTTATAATAAGAAAAAACATTAAGAGTGGAGTGCAGTTGTATCTGATGACAATTTTATGTTCTCTGCCGTATAATTTACAGCTTATTATACAAATATCAGAATGTTTTGAAATTTCACAAATGTCACTTTAAAGGTCAATATTTCATATTATTAAACTGCTTATGTAAATATTGTTTAAAGCAAAATGCCCCAAACTACTGGCTTCTGAATTCAATACATAAAGGATGAATCAGGTAGATGCCAGGGGCAAAAAAATGTGAAAGGATGATGTTGATTACGTCGTAATATAGTCATGAGACTCCTATTAGCAGATGGACTATTGGATATGTGCTTGGTAGCTACTGAGAAAAGAGGAATGAATCGTTGCCTAATATATTTGTCAAAAATTTTAGGAGAAAAAAAAAGTAGTTGCAGCTTTATTTTTAGACATGTGTGGTTCCAAAGGAAAATATAAATAGTGCAAAAAGGCATCTCTGGCTTTAGCCAGTTCCAAATAGTACCATAACATCTGTAGACATATACCACTTTCTTGCATATACAATTTTACACTTTACTGGTTTATTTTAGCCATGTGATACAAATATTAAGTCATTCCTTACAATGATTAGATTGATACTGATTTTAAGATCACTCCATGAAAATGCTTTCAAGAATGGTAGTCCCATATCATGCAATTTGTGGAGGCCATTTTTGAGACTACCTAGGGAACCTTAAGCTTAATTTTATCTCTATCACCTTTTAGCTTTTGCTTTTCCATATGTTTCTACAGCATTTAATTTGCATTGTAAGTAAAGATTGAAAATGTTATCAATTCATGTAATCACATAATCTTAACATTAAATATAGTCATAAAATCAGAAGAGATAAATTAAATGTGGAATGACACTTTTCAACGTAGTTATTTTTTCAATCATAGTGATGCCTGTGATATCCTAGGAGTGTCATTAACTCAGCAAATGTTATCCAGATGCTACAATATAGTATTAATTATTTTCTAGGAGGATGATTCACGCTCCATCATGTCTCACAGATGGATGCAACAGTCACAGTATTGGTTCCATATTTTGTGTGCCATCAGTAATGTTTCTCTACCAAAACTGTATTAGAACTAGAGGAGCCTTGAGCTAGTTTCTTTCAGTGCTTTTGGCTGCCACTGCAGTTTAGTATTAGCTTTCAAGCTGAAAGAAACTTTAGAGTTAAAATTAAATAACCAATTACATTTCTAGTACTGGTTTATCCAGTAAACTCCAGCCATAGCAGTTCTCATTAGATATAAGGCATAAGTCTCAAGTGCAGTACTTTGCGCTTTTCAGGAAAGTGAGATCTTATATAGAAGTGGTTTTATTCCATGAAGTAAGTCTAATCGATGTTCTCCAATATAAAATTTTTAAACTTTCTTTTTATTCACCAGATATTGATCATACACTTTAATGCTGTCACTTTCCAAAGCATGGTTTTTAAATTCTATTCCATCAATTTATGGATGTGCTTTTATCACTTGGGCATTTAAGAGTTCAGGAAAAGTTTTTTGGTTTTTAAAAAAAATATTATAATTTCTTGGCTGTGAGATTTTCATAGTCAGACTGAACCAGTATTGAAATTATATTTAGCAGACAATATAGGATATTAGAATTAGAGATGAAGATGCTAATCCTGAATGATTTGGGAAATAGATTCTTTAGGGTCTAAAAAGCTTATGGTTTAAAAGTTATTTCATAATCTGCTGGGTTTCACGTCTAACTGCATAAATTTCTTGCATCTATCTGCATAAATTCCTTGGGTTTTTGCCATATAAATTAATGGATAATTCCAACTTTAGAAAAAATACAAGAAAACTTCAGCACTGCTAAAACTCTAGCTTTTCTTTGTTCCAGTTCTTGTCTTGCTGATTGTCACCATGAGGCGACGGAAAAAAGAGCCCCTCATTTTTGATGAAGAGAGAGATATCAGAGAAAACATTGTCAGGTACGATGATGAGGGTGGGGGAGAAGAAGACACGGAGGCTTTTGATATGGCTGCCTTGAGGAACCTCAACATCATGCGAGACACCAAGACCAGAAGGGACGTGACACCTGAGATTCAGTTCTTGAGCAGACCGACCTTTAAAAGTATCCCAGATAATGTCATTTTTAGGGAATTTATTTGGGAAAGACTAAAAGAAGCTGACGTGGACCCCTGTGCGCCGCCCTACGACTCCCTGCAGACGTACGCATTTGAGGGGAACGGCTCGGTGGCGGAGTCGCTCAGTTCTTTAGATTCCATCAGCTCAAACTCTGACCAGAACTACGATTACCTCAGTGACTGGGGCCCTCGTTTTAAAAGGCTTGCAGATATGTATGGGACCGGACCAGAATGCTTATATTCCTAGCCTTGGAACCTCTCTCTGAAAATGCACTGAAGAATATTAAAACAGAAAACTTAACCTAACAGACTGAGGAAAGTTGTAAATATTTTCCCATTTTTAAAATTTTAGGTTGTTGGTTTGGTTTTTTTTTTCTGCCTTGGTGGAACATATCTTCATTGGACTTGTCCTAGGGACTGCACTGACCACACAGAATATGAGCATTTGGTGGCATTTTTGATAAAATGAAATGCTCAGCCACGTTCAAATAGATAGCAACCCTCAAGTACCTGCAGAGGCAACTCACTTTCAAGAGTATGTTATGCAGTCACCTCAGTGAGCTGGTGATACTCTGTAGATGCCTTCATAATATTACTGTATTGGGAATACAGAGTCTGTGTTTTAAGAAGAAATAAATTTTCAACTATATAACTCAATACAATATTACACTACATTGTATTTACACAAGCAAGGGTTTTTTTAGTAAATTTTCTTTACTATGTGCATACAGCTTTCTAGAACCAAACCAGAAAGACTGATGAAAACAAACAAAAGTCCAGGAAATGTTTTTTGTGTTTCTCATCAGTTTCTTCTGAGCTACTTAATTAGAAATCTCTGTAATTGTCTGGGTAGTATTTGAGAAATTATTGTTTGTACTAAGAAATTCCACAGTATGTCATCAACTTACAAAGTAGATTAAAATCCACATAAAATGATAAATATGGAGGTGTAGTCTTATGGATGGGAAGTTTTGTGATGCCCATGTAGGTATAGAAAAGGTGTTGCTATCTATTTGCTATTTTTTTATTCTCTCTTCTGATTTGTACAGGAGAATTTATCCTTTTTTATTATTGTTTGACATAAAGTGTTATATTTATTTTGGAACTCCAATCTCCACTAAATTCAGGTCCATTTTACTGCCTCATGGTTTTAGACTTCTCAGAACATGCTGATTTTTCTCCAGTCTCAGATAAATGTAGGAAATGAAGCATGGAAGTGGAGAAATTACAGTAAACAAGGCTACCCACCATTCATCTCACAGAAAGGGGAGCAGCTCCAAGGATGTGCAGTTGTTCTTCTGAGCCATTACAAAGTCTGAGACATTTAAAGAAGATATTTGTACATTGAATTTTTTGAAAGGAGACTACAGAGGTAGCTGGGAGTGTCTTTAATGCAAGATTTAATTTTCAAGGTTAAACATGCTATATGCTTCAAAGACTGTAAACACCTCGATCTTCTCCTTCCCTTCTCTTTTGCTGCTGATGAATCACAGTAAAAGATTTTTCTATTTCTTTCTTATGTTAAGCAATGTAATACTATTAACTTCAGAGGTCATCTTTAGATCCTGCTGCACATAAGTATTATTTCCCCAAGGTGTTAACTCACTACAAGTAATTTCTATGCTGGTTCAGGAGTGCCAAAATGGAAGGACAACTATTGTTGGCTAATATGCTGTATGATTTTGAAGTAGGTTTTCTTAGAATAAGACAACTTTTTTAATGGTTCTGACAATATTTATACTTCATCTTTCATGATTTATTACTAGATAATAAGACATATATTCAAGTAAAATAGTGGGTTTAGGTATTATTTCAGATTTTTTTTTTGTTTTAGATAAAATGTAGATGAGTTCCTAAATTAGAGTCTGTTCCTGCAAATTTTTTGCTTGTACCTAACTTGAAATTACTTGATCTGCCTGCAATTATTGAGAGGTACACTGAATTGTTTACAAAACTGTGTTTGTGAATAGAAGGTGCCCCACAGAGGATGATGCTCACTCTAAAAGTACTTCTTTCTGAGAGAATGATCCTTGTACTGAAATCCTGATATATGAGTGATGGGAGGCTGGGGGATGGGAAATTATCATTAAGGCTCTGTAATTTTTGCAGCCCAGCATTATCAGTTAATTATGTGAAAGTGGCCTTCAGCTCCAACAGAAAAGAAAAAGAATTTTAATCATCTACAACATACTTAATTTGAGTTACATGTTAATAGACAATCATTGTTTCATAATTCAGTAGATTTGCTTCTAGTTGTATGAAATATATATATATAGGCATATATATATATATATATATATGACAGATTTTGTAATGGAACTGAAAGATATCGTCCATGACTTTTAGTCATACATGTAAGATTTTCAATAAAAATATTAAAAAATAGGAAAAAAATAACCATGTGTATACAGTTTAATGAGAGCAAGATATGCTGCAGAATATAAGCAGGTATTAAATCAGAAAGGTTCTGAAAGAACAGTTTTTTGTTAATCTTCTTGTTCTTTGTGGGAAGATAATTCATGCATGTGGATTAAGATGTCAAAAATGCTGATTTTAGCACATAACATTCACAGGAGATTTAAATGTGGTTTAGAGTAAACAGCCCAATTTCTTTGGTTTTCTACCTTCTGCATCTGTAAAACCCCTCAAAACCTCCACTATTAGGTAACTATGTTAGTGTGGGGTTTTTTTGATGTGCTTTCTACAACAAAAAAAACCAAAAACAAAACCCCAAAAAAAACCCCAAAAAAACCCCAAACCAAACCAAACAAACAAAAAAAACCCCAAAAAAACAAAACACACAAGCCACCCCCCCCCAAAAAAAAGCTTCATTCTGATACTATAAAAATCTTTTGCACATGCATGTTTTCTGTTGCACAGTTCTAATTTAATTAAGTTTGCTGATACATTCTACATGCTTACCTGCTGATTGTATTGTTGCAGTAAGAAAGGAAGGTGGAAATCCCCATGTTTTGTGACAGATAATACTATAGCATACACATAAGGGTGTGTGTAATATGCATACTATATAATGTTCACTAAAAATTACCACAACTATCGGTTTTTACAGTTTGTAATCTGATTCAAATTCTTTTGTTGAGTCTTATTTATGTTGCATAGCTGCATGGCATAAAGTATATTCTACTGACTAAATAGTATAAAACGACAAAAATATTTTCTCTGTCCTGGATAGGTAATGAAATTATATGGGCAAATTAATTAGAAGAAACCTTTAAAAAGACTTCCAATCATACTTATTTATTTAATTTTCTGAAGAGCTTCAGTACCTAACTAGAGGGCCATAAATCCTAGGTAAAAACAGGTCAAACATTGCAATCACTCCCATCTTACAGTGGAATAACATGTCTTTCTTTATGCCATATGCTAATGGAATAGGCTTACTTTAAATTGAGATTTTCAGGAATGCTAAAAAGTGCAGTTTTAAGAGTGCTACTAAAATACCTCTACATAAAATTAAGCTGTTTGAAGAAGACTTAAACTAAAGCCTTCTTACTCTGTTTTGACCAATGTGAAATCCACTGGATTCAACAGAGTCAAACAATGGACATTCTGATTAATATTCCCTATTCAAAAGAATAAACTTAATGTATTTACTCTAGGTTACATTCCCACTAAGAAATAGCACAGGCCTCCCTAAGCCTCCTAGTCCTGAGGGCTGCTTAGTATAATCAGTGTAGGACACATGAACTTTGATGTTACCAACTGAAATTTCTCCTACTCTCAAAGAATTAAGGGAGAAATAAAAAAAACAAAAAAGTTCCTTTTTAATCGATTATTTGTTGTTTTGAAAGGGAGAGGGAGGATTCATCACAATGTCCCATTTCAGTTAAGGTATTTTCTAATTATTTTTTTTTCCTGTTTACACTTCAGGTGTTAGCAATAATTAATAAAAAAAATCCTATCATTTTTTCTTTTAGAAGTTTTGTATGAAAGCATGTTATGAAATATAAAATTGCAGCATTTAATTTTTATGGACAAATACTCTTGTATGATATGAAGAAAAGTTGTAGTTTCTCATTCTGAAAAGTAAATAAATATAAATAAAACATACAATTATATCAGTTTTTAAGATCCTTAAAGAGTTGAAAAGTGAACACAATTACCTATACCAAATCTAGTATTAAATTATTGGTTGCAGTCCATTATGTGACTGATTTAAATTTTTTAAATATAGATTTTTTGGTCTATTTTAGAATCTGTAGAGTAATACTGCTTTGAGTCATTGTTGTCTTCACTTCATTAGTGATAGAAGGGGTCAAGTATATTTTTACTGGTTTGTGACTCTAAAATTGAGTTGTTAAAGATAGAAATGTCACTTTATTTATTTGATATAAACGGGAAAGTCTACAAGAGCTCTAAAATTTGCTTTCTTAACTATGCCATCCTTAAGTCTGACAGATCTACATTTAAATTTTTCAGATACATCCTAAGATATATTTTCACCCCAGAATGATTCCTTCCACACCAAAAATATTTCTTCAGTTCATTTTTATTGCAGCTAAAAATGTATTTTATTGTTCACTGATTTTTAAAATACATTTCTTCCTTAACTTTTGTTCTTTGAACTAGGGGAATCTCAGTATGCAATAAAATCTATTTTCTACATGAAGGGAATTAAAAAAAAATCTACATAACATAGGCTCTAATTTGTTACTATAATTTACCTTTTCTCAGAAAAGACAGAAAAAAATCTTTCCCTCACATAAAATCTGTGAAACCTTATGCCATACAATTGCTTACAGAAATACATTATTTGAAAAAACTTGATTTTCCTCATCCTTATATGAAATGAGATTGTAATGGAATCTTTATGTGAAGCCTTATATATCTGATCAAACACAATGAAAGAAGAAATCAACATAAGAATCTTCTGGAAATCAGAAGAAATTTTCATTTGAAACTACAGTGGTGTGTTGCAAACACTCCTCATAGGTGAACATATATTTTCTAAAATTACTTGTATGTTTAAACATTTAATTCCCAAATACTTCATTTTAAAATATTTTTATCAATTAGAGAGTATCTAGAAAAATGTAATATTCCTCTCAAAAACTTTGTTTATCCCTATCAATGAATGAGGTAGAAAAATATTGCTTAGACTCAGGCAAAACTTTTAATAATGTCCACACAATGAAAGCAAAGTGGTGTCATATTTTGACCCAAAATAGTTTAAAAGCTGTTAGAAGTGTTGCAAGGACTGTGATTTCTGTGATTTTTTTTTAAAGATGGTATTAGATTGAAATTCCTGTTCCTAGAAATAATGTAAGTTTAAATGGAGTTTAATATTTGGATGATTAACTAAAGTCAGAAACCTGTTGTGATGGATGCTGAACCACTACTAGGGAAAAAATCAAAGATTTTATTTTCTTCTTCTATTCGCCAGTATCCTGGTCAAAGTCACAATTTCAGTGTCCACCAAAGCAAAATCATGTTAAATCTAGAACACAGTAGGTAATTAGATGTTGTCTCTTCCTCACAAAGGCTAAGATACATTTATTCTATTTATTCTATCATTCTATTCACATATTTTTTTCTGATTATGTCTTGACTGCCTAGGTCATTCTACCTGAAACCTGTGAAGTTGTTGTGGTTTGGGGGTTTTGGGGGCGGTGAGGTTTGTCTGTTTATGTTTTTGTTAATGTTAAAATTGGTATTCTTTCTGAAATGCTTATGATTGAATGAGCTGACTTTTTTGATTGAGTTTTTTGGGTTTGTTTTTCTTTGGTCAAAATCATACTGGCCGTGTATATCTTGACATTTCTTCTATTTTGACTTCAAACCCACCTTTTTCCGTACTGTTAATAGCAAAAAAGGTCTTGAGGTGTTCCCTCTCTTTGACGTCAAGAAGCTATGAAGAAAAAGATAAACAGAGGATCAACAGGCTGCAATGAAACTAATCTGTCATTTTCTTGAAACACAAACTCACAGATTCCATAGTTAAGCTGCCATTAACATCATTCAAATAATGACATTGACCTAATCTTAAAACCTTAAAATATTCTGGCACTGCTATCAGCAATTTTTACACATTTAATGAAATAATATTTTAGAATTGTTCAAGGTTTGTTACCTGTAACTCAGTTTCATCATATATATTTATATCATGATCTTGATGCACAGAAAAAGAAAGAAAAATTGCAAAGTAAAACAGCCCAAATACAAAATACCCCTATGTGCACTGACATTTAAAGCAGTGTTTTAATTACTGCTGTGCCTTAGTATTCCTCATACACTGACAGCATTTCCTCTCTTTGAGACTAACTACTAATAAATTAAGACAGTGTGATATCGAGCTAGATATTCAAGCCACATTAGACCATTTGAGTTTGATACGAATATTCAGTCTGAATTTTAATGTTCTTCTATTTCCTTAATGATCAGAATCTTTATTATTGTCATCAGACTGTTGAAATTTTATAGAGAAAAAAGTGTTTACTGATTCACTTACGAAATGCTAGGCAAAATCTGGATCACGTTGAAGTACTTGGCAGATCTCCCTATGGCTTTCATGAGGTGTCAAAATTTGCCCATTGTTAGAGGAGGCAGATAAATGATCACTTACGTCATCAGGATGGAAGATTGTTGCTTTGAGTTGGATACCTTTTCTTTTTACACAAACTCTTCTACTAACCTTCCCATCTTGGAAGACACAATCTCAGAATGGTAATA
The DNA here is from genome assembly GCF_036417665.1 of Passer domesticus. Classification (NCBI taxonomy): domain Eukaryota; kingdom Metazoa; phylum Chordata; class Aves; order Passeriformes; family Passeridae; genus Passer; species Passer domesticus. The sequence continues at coordinate 107,102,501 of NC_087474.1, read as the reverse complement.
CAAGAAGCTTAATAGGATGTTTTTATGGCATAAGCTGCTTACTATCAGCATAGTACACATAACTTTCATGCACTTAATAGTACCCTTGCTCATAAAGATCATTTCTGTGCACATGCTAAATACAGACAATGTTAGGAAAGGTTTAAATTTGATGATGTACCAATAGTAAAATACTGCCTGGAGAACAAAACCAAACCAAAGCAAAACACAAGCAATAGTTTCTCATTAAAATAAATTACACACTAAAATTTCAGGCTATCAAAATTAAGTTATCATATTTTCCTCAGACTGTGTGACCATCTGCAGCCTTACTGACTTCAGTGACTGCAGGAACAATCCAAATTAACCATAATCTTGTTTGGAAATATTTTTTTTGCTGATACTTCAGATTTTGTTAAATCATAGAAAAGCGATGTAGCAAAAGAAAAAAGTGTCAGAGAGGTTAAAAGTATCAAGCTTTTTCTGGTGTTTGTAATGTTTCATAGATGATCTAATGATGTGAAAAATAATGTTTTACCAGGTGCTACTGGAATACAATTTCCTTTCAGGTAATAATATTTTCATCTTGTGGAACACTGTTTTCCAACAGTCTGCAGTGCTTGGCCTGGCCTGGCCTCATCTTCTTATTCAAATATTAAAAAAAAAAAAAAGAGTTATTAAGTTATTAAAGTTATTTTTAATCTTAAGTTTAAGATTAAAAACATAAGTGACAAGCCTAATCAAAAATTTTCAATTGGTCAAGACATTAAGTTCCTGTTCTAGTTGTGAGGAACTGTCATGGGTTGGCACTGGGAGGTCTGAAATCTTCACTGACCAGAACAAAGAGAAAGTTTCCCTGGGAGTTCTCTGCTTTTAACCCCCTGTGTTCTCAGAGGTGTATCCATGTCTTCAGTAGCCACACTAAGTGCTAATCTTCCTATCTGACCACTGATTGGTTTGGCTACAAATTCCTGAAAAACTCACTTCATTATCAACCCAGGACAGGAACACATAAATAAAGCTCTCATAGGACATACAATCTGTTGATGCTGCTATTGATTCTGTCTGGATATTTGTTAATGATTTTCCCCATTCTATTTCTAGTAGTTTGTGACTTGATTTATCTTTCAGTGGAAGTTAGTATGCGATAACAAAATAAAACATTATGAAAAAAAGATATTTAGTAGTAGCTGATAATGAAAAATAGGTTAATATATTATGCATGACTTTTTTTTTTTTTTACTGTAGCTTAGCACAGGTCAATATACTTTATTGGGACTCAGAGATTAATGTCGACCAACTTGCCTCATCCACAAACACCCCCACAATGGGATTTTAATTCAAATAGCTACTATAAAATGTGGAGTTATTTAAATATTCAGAAGCCGCTGTTCCTTGGAAATAAAGAGAGGTAACTAACAATCCATACTCCTTGTCTTTCTGGGAATAGGTAGATATATGCAGAGAAGTCAGAAAGGGTAAGCTCTTCAAATTTAACACCTCTAGTGAATACAGATGAAAATCCAATTGAGTGTAACTGAAAGCAAAATAGAAACCCAGGAGACATCTGTCAATGGCAATTATTCTAATCAATCTAATTTAGCCAATTAGGGTCATCTGTATTAAGAGTTGTCCTACTTTAGTTTAGGCTTTGTGTACTACAAAAAACACAACTTCAGAAACTGAAAAGATTTATGTTGTCTTCTGGTCAATTATCAAGAGATAAAGCAAATACAGAGCAAAGCTGTGGCTGACTGGCAGTCTGGAAGTCTGGCCTCACCTACAATATAGATAAGACTGATGGTATGGGGAGGCCATGCTGAATGAAAGGAAAGTTTTCTTCAAACCCCTTGTTCTTGATTTATTTGTCAGGAGAGCCAAGACCCTTGTGTCAAACAGTTTTTCAGTATCCCATTATGGGGGCTCTCCACTTGTTCAAGGACACACACCAACAGCGTAAGAAAGACCCCATCCCAAGTCCCTGCAGTCGAGAATGTTGCCCACTGCCAGTGACTGCCAGCACCCTTGAAGGACTCACATGAACAATTTACAAAACAATATTATTAGTATAATAGAAAATTCTGCCAGGTTAAGGTCCAGTGCTTGCTGGTGATAATATTTGATTGCAAAAACTTATTCAAAGCCACATATGAATAAGCTCTAATCCCTAAAAATGTTAGCTAGAGATAATTATTCAGTGTGAATAGAGTATGATTCTTACCCAATACACATCCCCATGGGAGAGAAGACATGTTCAGCTTTTCACCTGATCCTGGCAGTTATGGAGTCTTCCTTAACTTCTCCCAGTTATTAACTTACATTTTCAATATTTCCTGGTGTCTAAGTGAAGATTTAGAGACTCTAGGCATGCATCATGCTCAGAGACGGGTGCTCATACCCTGAAGACAGGTGACTTTGGGATGGAGGTGAGGATCAGTATTATATCTGAGGTAACCTTGGGATGGAGATGGACATCAGTATTACACATGACAAAGGTGATTTCACCCTGGTTTCTGGCTCAATGGCAAGAGATCTCTTTTTATCTCCCTTGGTAACATCTAATATATGGCTTATCAGCTAAAAAACATCACTGAGTTCATTCTGCAAGGATTTCAGCTGAGCTTAGTCATTGTTTCTCACTCTGCTCCACTGTCAGCTTCATCCCTCCCTTCTCATATATTGTGTGTGGGAAGTCAGGCATGTTGACCACATTCCATCCAAGGAAAGGCAACTGCATTTCCCCCCTATTCTTTCCGTACTGTTATAATTTCCTGGTTTTCTGTAATTTTTGCCTCAGTCTTTTCCCTACAGTGAATGACAATGTCTTGCTGCCTCACTCTTCATCCTTCCACTGCTCATCTCTTTCTCTAGCTGGTATTTCCTAGAGGAAAGTTGTAATTTTGTGAATTTCCTAGGCATGATGTTTCATACCACAGATGTTGATTAAGCCATAAAAACAGAACAGCAATACTGATTTTACTCTTACTACTAATAACAATGACGCTGTCAAAAAGAGACATTGTTAATCTTGGAATCAGAATATCAGATTATTATAAGGTATTAGTTATATCTGCCCATCTTTGTCAGTGATCTGATCTGTGGCACGGGTTGATCCATCTTTGTCACTTGTTGACAAAAAGACCTGAAGAGGAACAGAGCACTTTCAATATTTAGAGAATGAATATAATATGGCAACATTCATGTAACTGTTTGGCGTTTTTTTAACAGTTTATTTCATTCCTGGCATAAGTCTGGAGTAAACTATTCCCTAGCCAATGTCAGCAGCAATGTAATTTCAATGCTGTATATAGGATGGCAAGGAAGCTTCAGAAAACAACAAGCAGTCCTGAAAATTATTTGGCATTAAGATGCCATACAAATGCAATGTGATAGTCATACCAGTGGAATGAATGCTGTAAGGGAAAAAAAAAAAAAAAAAACCAAACCAAAAAAAACAAAAAAACCCCACACATAATGGCTTCCAATACTTTAATTTCATACATTTTATGATTCACAGAGTTTCAAAGAAAGAGACATTAAACTAATTTGCTTAGTCATTCTGGCATTGAAGAAAGCATTCTCTCAAATCTGTGATGAAACAGAAGCATACAAATATTTTGGAGGAGTAGTATACTTTGTATTGATGTAAAAGGAAGCTACGTAGCCTTCTGTTGAGTATTCGAGGAGGTAAAGGCAAATCCTTCATTGATGTTTTAATATGAAAGAAGACATATTTGCAAGTAACAAGAAGGGTTTTGAGAATGTATTTTCTCCTCAGCTAACTTATTTCAACAGCTGAAGCTTGTTAATACCCAATCCTAAAGTAAAACATCTATCTTTAAAACCTTATGGTTTAACTAATATGAGACTAAAAAATAAAAAAAACTTTATTGAAATAGAAGCTGATCTAGGAGGTATAATTATTCCATCTTGCTTGCCATTTAATCATAAGAAAACCCAATGGCTTTGTACATTTGAAAATAAGTCCTCTCTTTGGAAATCAGAAATTAAACAAATTAAAGGCTCCCTCACTAGCAAGTTTTATTGGCAAAGCAATATGTGAGAAAAACTAATGGCCTTGAACAGAATATCTCACCAAATTGTATCTGTAGGATTAACCTGCCATGTGCCTAAGGAATCATTAGGTTAGGAAAGCAAAATCATTCTCTGTTAGAAAACCAAAGTAGAGGCATTTCAGGTAATCTCTTATCAACTTCAGTAGAAAAACAGGTTTTGGTCAATCACTTTACTTCTGTAATTTTTTGGTGAATGGAAATCATATAAGCCAATTGATACAGAAGAAATTAACACGTTCTTAGATTTAAAGGTGACCATGTTGTCCAAAAATAATGTGTGAAATATTTAATCAAGATTCAGGCCAATAAATCTGGACTGCTTATGTTTTTTTCTGAGTGAATCAAAAAAGATGCCAATATTCTGACAGCAAAATTATTTCCTGAAGTAAATGGGATCTCACAGAACATGTGTTCTACTGTTTGCTTTCAAGATGTTTAAGAAAAAAAAAACAAAACCAACAAAAACAATACCCAGAGAAGCATAAGACATGAGTTCAAAGTTCTCAAAGAGGATTTTTTTGTAACTATTGTAGTTGTTTTATTTGCCTTCTGGTAGCTCAGATTTTGTCCAATATATTGGCAATTATTTGGTGGTATACTTGCTACTGGATCAGCAGTGAACTGACCTAGAGAACAATATGGTATTCAACCTCAGAATTTTAGAGGTATTTAGTCACATGACCAATAACAGTGGGGCAGCTAAAGACCTCTTAAAGGCCATGATCACAACTGAACCCTTATCTTCCAAATTCCTCAGAGACCAGACATCTGAGTGCAGTATTTTTTAGACAGCAGAATGCAACAAAAGTCTCTACCTTAGGAAATCTAGTCATAGGAGAAAAAAGTCCTTTATCTTGGGAAGTTTTCTTATTGTGTTGAAAGTGATCTTACCAGTCTTTTATCTACAAATAACCAAAGCACTGCATTAACCTTTATCATCACAATTCACACTAGGACTCTCTAAGCTAAATTCTTTAAAAAGTCTCCTTAATTATTCTTCGGAATCTCTGGCATTTAAAAGGGAAATATTTTAAATGTTCTAGTTATCTATACCTTCTTTCTCCATGTATTGGGTTTGCTTGGCCAGGTTTTAGTAGCAGGGCACCTACAGGGCTGGCTTCTGTGAGAAGCTGACAGAAGGTTCCTCCAAGTCTATCAAAGCCAATGCCAGCTGGCTCCAAGATGGATGTGCCACTGGCTAAGGTCAAGCCAATCAGAAACAGTGATGTCTCCTCTGCAATAACATATTTAGAGGGGAAAAAAGTTATTGTGCAGATATAGTTGTGGCCAGAGAGGAGCGGGGCGAAAATATGTGAGAGGAATAATGGTGTAGACATCAAAGATCACTGGAGAAGGAAGGACAGAGGCTGCACCAGGTGCTGAAGCTGAGCTTCCCCTGCAGCCTGTGGTGAAGACCATAGCGAAGCACCTATCTCCCTGCAGTCCACAGAATAGGAGATTTCCTGGTAGGACTTGTGATCTGTGAGGAATCCATGCTGGAGAAGGGTGTGCCTGAAGGACTGCACACTGTGGAGACTTGATCAGTTCATGAGGAACCAGAGCCTGTGAGAAGGACTTACACTGGGGAAGTTTATGGAGAAAGATTCCTCTCCCCAAGTATCAACAGAAACAACGTGTGACCATAACCTCCATTGCTTGTTTCCTTGCACTGCCGGGTGGGAGAAAGCAGAGCTGGGAAGGAGGGACGGGTGGGGAAAGGTGTTTTTAGGATTTTTTTTAGTAGTCATTATCCTGCTTGGATTTTGCAGGCAAAAAATTCCATTAATATCCCCAAGCTGATTCTGCTTCATCCATGACTGTTACTAGTGAGTGAATCCCAGTCCTTAACTCATGGACCTTTTCCGTTATTTTCACTGTTCAATTTTGGAGGTGAGTGGTAGAGCAGCTTTGGTGGGCACCTGGCATCCTGACAGCATTAAACTAATATGAACAGAAGCAAGAATGAGAGTATCTTGTGTTTAGAAGATTAGCAAACCACCTGGGCTTAGGATAAAAATGTCATAGCTCCTGAAACAACTTGTTATTTTTATTTTTAAATGTTTTTTTTCTCTAAGTGAGATCCTACTGACTTTTGCATTACAAGACAGCTAGCAAACGTAATGGGTTTTATAGATATTGTCCAAGGACATAGAGAAGTGTTATTTACACCTAACAGGCAGAAGACTAGGTGTGTACAAGATGACATGATGTTAGGTTAAAAGGATGCAACTTTAACCAGCTTAGAAAGAGCACATCTTGTTTACAACTGAGTGTATTCATCAGAGAGCTGTTAAGTATGAATTATTAAATTTAGAGCACTTCAGAAAATGTAATTGAACATGGAAGATAAATATATAAATTATAGTCTGCAAGAAAATAAATTTAACCTTCTCTTATTTCCAAAATATACATAAAATACAATATTAGCATACAATTTAAAGTTTAATTAGCAGCGATAGTACACCAGTTTTATGGAGGTTAGCCGTGTAGGGATCTTGAAAATAAATAACTTTTCACATGATTTTACAAACTTCTTTTAAAACCATACTCCACTTTTTTCTGTCATTTCTTGTCTCCTTATTCTGCTTCACTTCTTTTCTCCTTTAAGAAATCTGTTTTGTTATACAACCTCTCACTCTCTAAAAGGATATGATATACCAGGCACTCTCACTGTTTGAGCTGCAAAATTAGATTTCAGGCATGGGTTTTGTAATCAGTGTTTCTGGTAGTGCTGCCTTCTAGATCGACCTTCAACAAATTTCTCTACCACTATTTACGTATGGTCAGAATTTTCCTCTGTTTACAAAGGCAGGCAGAAGACATAAAACCAATACACTGCCTTATGTTTTCTTCCTCTGCATGTGTATTCTATGAATATACATATATATGAATATAATATTTTCATATTCTATGAATCCTAAAAGAAAAGCTTCTCAAGAAGCTGTGACACTGTATAGCATAAGGATGGAGTAAGACAGTGAACTCTGTGCCTCAAGAAGCTAATAGTGAGTTAGGAAGGAAAACCTCATACCTGTATGAACTTAGTTTTGAGTAGGAAGGAGTTGCTAGTCAATAATATTTGAAAGATATTATATTACACTCATGTGACAATCAGGGAGCCTATGTCAAATAACTTTTGTTTTGAAACTAGGTCATAGAGTATAAGTCCTCACATAATTAATTAACAATTAATTAATTAATTGACAATTAATTTAACAACATTTTCAGCAATCTCAATAAACACAAAAAGAACTAAAACAACACACTGAGTAAAATACCCTCTCTCTGTCCATCTGATTACCAAATGTTTGCTTCAGGCCATTTTTTTAAGTCACACCAGCTGTATTAGCCATCACAAGGCAAAAATAACAAAGCTTTAGATGTTAATGAACTGATAATTCAGCATTTTTCTTTTAGCATTGGAAACAAAAGAAGATTGTTGATTAAGCAAAGATAATTCAAGTTAATGTCAGTCATAAAACCTTTCTGATATTTAATATCCTACCATGCTCAACTTTTAACACATCTATCAATTTTGTCCAAATCATGTAAACAGTAATAATTTAATGAGATATGTGTTTAGATAGATTTTAAACCCAGGTTTTGATAAAGTTCCAAAATCTCAGTTTTTCCTCACTTTTTTTTTCTCTTTCACATATAAGAAATTGCAAAAGCTCACTATTCAATAAGCTCAGTAAACTTCAGGAAGTAGCGAGTAAAACATGTCTGACACACTTTAATTTTCTAGCCAGATATTTAAAAATAGATATCATAATAACTTTAGGGACAAAATATTCTTGCACATGGAGAGGGCAGATATCACTACCAAGTGCTGAAATGAAGCAGAGGAATAAATTCTTTTAGATTAAAAAGCATATTTATAACAGCCACAGAAAGTAATCTGACATATTGAAATGTAGGACAAAAATTAGTCTCTGACTTTTTTATTTCTAATTGTTGATGTTGATTGGCTTGAATGATTAGTCTCTGACTTTTTTATTTCTAATTAATGATGTTGATTGGCTTGAATGATGAACACAAATATTGGAATGGAATGAGCAAAGAAATATTTTCTGTAAAAAAGGCAAATTTGAGCATGAACTTTCATTCAAAGCAGGAGGGCACTGGTATGGAAGAAGTGCAAGCCTTACTGAATAAACAGAAAACCAATGCAAAACAACATAACATATGTCCAAACAATTATTAAGAAAACAATGACAAACTATGAAAAAAGATACTCCAATAAATTTTCCTATGACAAAATTGTAAGGAAGTACACAGAAAAAAAAATAGTCAAAATACAGTTAAGCTGAGTATTTTAAGAAAATTACATGTCACTGACAAAGATAAAAATAGAAAAGGGTCAGCAGGAAAAGGAAACAGAAGAAAAGTGATACTAATGCATGCTCAGAAAGGAGAAAAGATTAATGTTAATCTATTCCAATTTCCAATGGAATAATTTTGCCTCAGACTTTCTTTTTTCAATGTAACTGCTATACAGAAAAAAACCAAACCAGTAACCAATTATAATTAAAAACCCCATGCCAAAGAAACAACAACAAAAAAGAATTAAGTGGCAAAAGTAAGGATATCTGAAAGGGAATAAAAACTTAGATTTCAAATTATAAAAAAAAAAAATTAGCATAGTTCCTTAGTGTGTGTCTTGAAGAATACAGTCTTTTAAAGAATCATCATTTGAAATTGATAGTCCAGTACTATGAATGAATGATGGAAATGGTCTCTGAATGAAGAGCAGGAAACACAGCACTGTAAACACATCAGAAATATGCACATAGCAGGCCTCGGTGCTACATAATGGCCTAGAACTTATTTTTGAGAAACAATTGACAAATCCATGTACCTCTGTGGACCCTTGAGTAAGTTATAAAAGCACAGTAGATACACTCTGTATATATCGTTTGGAAATACACACATCTGCATATTTTTCTGACAGCTTATTAGATCATCATAGTCAAGTAATCCCAATCTGTCTAGAGTTACAAAGCACTTCATACAGTTCCCTACAGAGGACTGGACTTGTATCATTAGAAATTATGAACAGCCAGGGAACAGGAATGTGGCAAAAGTTGAGTTGAACAGATCAGACCAGGAAAAAGTTAGACAATGATTTCCCTCAGTCATTCTTCCTGTGGTAGATATGTTTAACATTTTCATTCGAGACTTTTATGCAGGAATTAAGTGGGCACTCTGAAATGTGGAAGTGTCAGAAAGCAAAAGTGCTATCCAGATCTGATCAGTAAGTGGAAGATTTGGATGGACTTGGGAACTAAAGCAATGGCAATTATATTAAATAATACAGATTCTAAAGGCAAATGCTTTATGGTTAATGATAATTTGACCCTATAAATGTAAACTACATTCATTGTATGCAAGAAAGGAAAGGAAAAACTTGAATACACTGGTGAGTAACAGGATGACTGTGACATGGTTGTGAAAATAATAATAATATCCCGGAGTGCATCAAACAATGAATTCTCATTACAGATAGGAAAATAGTACTACCATTTTGGAACATATTGTCATGATCTTACTCAAAATATTGTAAACAAAATTACTCAGCTGATAAGCACAAAATTTACCTGAATATGATACAGAAAAAGATGGTAAGGATGACTGTGAAAATGGAAAAATCCCTACAAATTCATGATAGAAGACATAGTGAACCACATGTGAAGTGAAGAATACCTTCTTTATAAGTGTAAAGATGTAAGAAGGACAAGAATTATCTGCCTTAGAAGACAATGCCTATGCACGAGCAGAGGGATATGAGGTGGTCATGAATAATGTCATCGCAATCAGAAAGGTGTTTCTTAGTAAGTTCCTGGGATAGCATTTCTAATGATTTTGGCTCCAACACTGAAGTTGAAAAGATTAGAGGAAGAAGGATTACATAAAAATCCTAATTCTCATGATGAAAGATTCAACTCAATTAAATTTTCAAAGGTTGTTAAAATAAACATAAGGGCTTCATTGATCAAAAATGCCAACGCTGCTTCTTGGTACTACACCCAATTTATATGGCACCAAGACTGCATCCTAGACAAATAAGTTTGCTCTTGTTTTGTTGCTCCATCTTTCATTCTTCTTCTAAAAATGCATTTAGAGACTGATCACTGACTGCAGTACAGGTTCTAAAGCAGTTCTAGCATTACTGAGTATTTTTCAAGTGTCTACATGGTATTTCATACTTAGATACTGAGGTGATCATCATATATCATTAGAGGAATAATCAGGAAGTAATCAAAGACTGGCTGTCAGAAAACACTGGAAATTTGTTTCAATTTGTTTTTAGTCTTCCTACCTAGATAGTTTCATCTGACAAATGCTCATATTCTTCCTGTAATCTAGGACAGTGTCAATGTCCTTGACATTCTCAGCTTTTTTTTTCTGTGCATTTTTGTAGCTTTTGATCTGATGTTAAAATACTGAAATCTTCAGTTAGTTGAAAGAAAACACTATTATGACTTTTAAGTTTAGGTTTCCCAGTGCCTGTCCAAGAAGATGTCATTCAATCTACAACTGGTGAGCACTGACCTCTATTGCTATAGAACTGTTTTTTTCGCCCTGCAAGCTCTCTTTCCTTATTCATTTGCATTTATTTATGCATTTAAGCTGTGTTATTGACTTTTTTTCCTACATGATTACAGAAGTAATACCCCATTTTTTTGTAACCCTTGTTTGTTGGAGTCTTAAAGCAACATGCTGAAATTTACAGTTTTGACACTGCAAGGAACAAAATTCTAGAGGCTAGAGTGCCTTAAACACTGCAAATGTATATATCTCTAAAATCACTGGTTTTAGTTAAGCTGCCCTGAATTTTCTTTCTTTCTTTTTTTTTTTTTTTTTTTTTTCTTTCTCTTTACTGAAAATTATCTCACCTTTTCCAGTTTATCTCATTTCTGGCTGAATATCTGAAACTACCTGTTATCATTCCTCTACTGTATGTCATTCAAGATTGCTTTCCCAGGAGTTAATTGGGAAAAGACAGCTCAGGCTGGCAGAAATAGCCTCATGATATTTGCACACAGGAGTATTCAGCACTAAGTTTTCATGACTGATGTTGCTCTACATGTATATCACTGAACAAAAAAGAGCAAGAAATCCAGAAGACATGTGCAGCATTTTTCATTACAGGACTCTAACAAAGAAATGAGGAAAAAAGAAAAACAGGTTTTGTTGGATAAAAATAAAAAGGTAAATTGAGATTAAGGAAGGAGAAAATCATATGTTTAATACTGAAAGAATAAACATAATTTCAATCAACAGTTTTGCTATATTTATATGCAAAAATAAATGCAGACCAGTTTGGAAACAGACTTGTATGATGACATTAATTTTTTCTTAATATTTTTCCTCTTCACTACTTTTTATTTTCTATCATGACAAGACAGTAGCAGGAAATTGCTGCAGGTATTTTCTCAGTTTATTTGTTATCTGTTTTAAAGCACTAGTTTTTACATATCAGCTTTATGAAATACATATTTTTGAAGTAAATATCATTCATATACAGAAAGCAATATGACTTAAAGTGTTAGATTCACTCACAGCAGAATCACGCTGCATTTAAATCAGTAATGCATCTGTTTCTCCTAATTAGGGAAAGGTCAGTGTAGAATAAAAATAATAATGATCGCAAAAATATTTCCGATATATATTATATGCTGTGTGTGAAGAATTCAAAGTATTTTTGACACTCAGTAGCATTTAGCCAACTATTAAAACTCTGTTGACATGGGAAGTTAAGAGTTAGGGCACAGACAATTTAAATGACTTACCCAAGGCCACACAACAATTCAATTCCAGTTACAAAAATAAGATTCCATAATTCTTGTCTCCTTTGTACCTAGCTATACTTCATTCCTGCCAAGCGTCTGTCTTACAGACAAGTACTCTTGTTCTCAATTGTGGAGTGAAATGAAAGGAAATTAAGTCACCTTCTGTAATTTTATTAGATGACCTGTCTCAATGAAATATTGAATCCTCTAAAGATGGTGCATAGAATTTATCTTTCTGGTCCTAAATATGTTAATAACATTCTTCTACTCTCCTGTAGAAATTTTGGAAATAACAGAAATGTGGAAGTGTCAGCAGAGGTACATACTTACAAGACCATATTTTACAGCTGGGTAGATTTAAGACTAAAAGAAAGCAGATGTGATAGCAAAGGACTGACTGCATTAACAGCTTAAATGCAAAGTAAATGGCATATCAGACAGAAATGTGAAGGAAGTGAAATACCTTCTATCTAAATATACACATGCAGTCGCAGCTGTTTCCGAGGTAACACAATGTGCCTTTCTGAACAGTAATTCCCCAAAGCAGGTGTAACTTTCAAGGGATGAATAGTGCACAAAGACATTCAGAACCATAACTTTTCTAACACCAGCAGTTGGTTATTTTTAGATGATTTTTTTTTCTTGACATAGGCTTTTTTAATTATTACTAGCAAAATTTTGCCAGGAAAATAATTTCAGTGTTCTGACAAACTATATATGCTTTCTGTAGGGTGATCTGTGGTTCTGTATATTAGTAAAAACAAGAACAAAAATAAGTTGGTAAGAAACCAAAAGGAGCAAGAGGAAGTATGGGTTTAAAGTTTCACTGCCTGACAGAACAGCTGTCTATAAATCTTCTGTGCATCTTTTACCTTTGCAAAACTGGATACTAGCCAGCAGTGCACAATCCAACATAGGCAGGGAATCCAAATTTTTTACTGCCTGAAGCCTCTGTAATTTCTTATAGCTTTTCAGTTTGCATGTAAAATGCTACTATTCTGATCATACCCACACTTTGCACACAAGATTGTGATTACCTAAGGCAGTGTGGAATCAGACCAAGAAAGAGGGATGAGACAGGGAAGAGGACTCTTTCCTTATGATCAACATTTAAGTGAGAAAATATAGAATAAGAAGTAACATATTCATTTTCATGAGTGCTCACCTTTTTTCGTAGTGTTTGCAAAAGCATTAAGCATTTTTAATTATGAATTCAGAGAGGAGTTAAAATATTCAATCTGTATAAAATTTTCCAGTAGATTACCAATGCATTCAAATCCATTTAAAATGACATTTTTGTGGGATACCTGTATAAAATGCTACTTACTCATCTCTGCAGAAGTCCTATTTAAAACCTATACACATATTTAGGAAACTAAACTCCTTCTGTATTATTTTGTGGTGCTGTGATGTACCTGTCAGTACTTTACTCAGAGTGCTAGGAGACCAAAATATCTAACAAAGCATGGAATGATTAAACAACATCTAATTCAAAGATCTGTTAATCTTTTATAATCTGAGTACATCTTGCTGCAACACCAATCAATTTGTCACATACTCAAAGGAAGGTTTATGGTGAAGGACTGCAGGTTTACAATTTCAGGAGGGTTTGTGTGCTCGTTATTGCATATGGTCCCACAAAATCTTTTACAAGATGTTATCAACTCTGTGTTTCTCATTCATACTAGGATTTTTATTCAGAGATTGAAAGTAGAAGTCTACAGCAAAGAAGGATGTAACTGGCTGTATAATGGAGAGTAATCATCCATCATTTATGTTCTCCTTCCCTCTCACACAGTCTTACTCATATGTGGTAATAACTGCAGTTTAGATGGAACTGCAGCAAATATGAAATATCCAGGTTCTGCTATAATTTTGAGAAATGACAACATATTTATGTGAATAATTTCTAGTACTACATCAGCATTTTGGATAACAAGATGAAAGGAAACCTTGAAAATCTGGAGAGGTATTTTAAGACATAGATAAGACAGTGTTGCACAAATATGTTAAGAATGGCTCTAGTTCAGACTAAAGGCCCTGTAATCAAAAGTGAAAAATTGGTTTATAAGAAACCTAGCAAGGAGAGGATAGGCTGAAGTGTTCTCAAAAAACTTTCCTAGGCTTGAGATGGAAATTGTTTTTCCAGGACGTAAGGCAGATGGTATGTCCTACCCTGTATTACCCAGCTGAAAGATGAGAATGGAGAGTGCTTTCACATCTCTAAGTATATATGTGCTTCCTGACTTTTATCCCATTCATACTTTGTTTTACTCCAAACAAACAAACCATTGCTGTATAAACATATTTAGCTTCAGAGACATGATATTCTTTGGTAATCATAAGTTCACTCATCAGAGAACCAAGGACCATTATGACTTCATGCATATTCCTCAACTGCCACATCTGACCAGGCTTACTTGTTGGCACAGTTTGCTTACAAACTGTGCAAAAACCAGGCTATTGCATTTTGAGAGATGACTTTAATCCATTGGTTGATGTGATTAGTTGGGAGGAAATTGGTTCTGCAACTTTCATTTCTATGCAACTGCATTAAAATCATTAATATTGGTGTGAATGAAGAATTAACAAGATTTTTCTGCTGTAGAAGCAATGGAAGAAAAAGCAGAACACTAAGCCTATAAGAATAGCATGTGCTGATAGCATGCAGCATTGATTTTCAAAACATCTGATTCAATAGACAAAAAATTAAGTAAATTCTGAAGCACTGTAAAGGTTGAACAAGATGGAGAGATTAATCTCTGGAGTCTAACATGAAAAATGGGCAAGTAAGTCACACACCTAAGAAAAACTGAGGACATGATGATTTGTTGTTCTTTGGAACCTGTATTTTCCTGGGGCCAACTACTATTGTACATGAATCTTGTGAACCTTGGTCATTGCACACTGAAGAGGATGCAAAACTACAAAAGTCTTGGTGCAAATGAGTATGTGAGCATGGGGGTAAATGTGAACTAAGTAAATCTAAGGTAAACGGCCCTAAGCCAACTCTGGATTTGTGTTTATTGTAGAATTTCCTGTGTGTCTAAAACATTCCTTGCATGGTTCTGCCTTGGGAGAGGGGAACCTCCTTGGAGGCCGCTCTGGTTTGGTACTCACTTCAGGAGGGTGTCTGTTTCCCATGGGGAAGCTCAAGAGTTTTAGATTGCTTTAACAAGTTTCAAAAATTACTCCTTTAACAGAAATTGAACAAATACCTTCTGTCAAGAGTACACAATTTGCTCTGTCTTTTTGTGCTTCATAGACCTTGAATTCTTGAAAATCCTATGGAATTCAGTAAAGGTTCAGTGGATAGTTTGACTTGGCTGTTACACAATTCCTCTATCAATGTAATTTGCAAAAAATTAAAACTGTATCAAAGGCACAGATTCAAGAAGTAGTAGTTACTTCTGGGTTTCAAAACCAGAAGAGGATGAGGAATTAAATACATCTACAATGGTTTTCACAGTTTGAAATGCAGTTGTCCTCTGCATTGCCAGCCAGATTGGAAAGCCAGTGCAAAGGGGCAACAAAAGACAGTGTTTTAATCAGCTTTTGGGGATGTCTTGTTTCCAAAGACAGATGCACAGACAATGTAAATTCTACAGTAAGAATAATTGTATCAGGTCATGAAGGATGCACTCAAAAATGGGCTGCCTGACCCTCTTATATTAGAAGTAAACAGTTTATTTTATAACCATATTGGTTCCAGGAATACAAAGTGAGAGTAAGTGAAAAAAAAAATTCCTCAATTATATGCCTATTCTCTTAAAAAAAAAAAACAAGAAACAACTGCAATTTCTACCAAGTCGGGTAGTTCAAGCTCCACAAGCTATAAATGAAGTCTGTACATGAAAGTCTCACATTTAATTAGCAAGTGACAGTTTAGAATGTTAGCAACAAGATGCCTATGTGTCTAGACAATTTCAAAATATTTAGGGCTTCCTGAATATTAGTTCAGTTTAGCTATCATTGCATAAGTAGCATTCTTCCATACTGGTCATTAGTTTAAACACAGCCAGTCTTTGATTACTCAATAAAAAATAGGGAAGGAGGAAAGGAAAGAGACAAAGGTAGGAAAAAACATGAAAGTGTTAAGAGGCAATTCCAGTTTTTTATTTTAACAACTAAGAAATTTACAATGGAGGAGGGTGGAGAGAGAGTCAAGTGCTGTTGTTTCAGTTTCATCTTTTCCTTAGACATATCAGTGATTCAGTTCTGAGTGATGTCTGCCACTTGATCCAGCCATACTAACTCCATTTTCACTGCCTTGGAAGATGCCATTGACAAGCAGACATACAGACCAGGCACAGGTTTAAGTCTGATATGCTGAAGCTGTTTTATTCCATGTAGAATAGAAAAGCAGATGAAAACTAGAGAGAACCTGTAAGCCTGAAATTTCAAGCCAAAGAAACAACTGCAGCAGCATTCCCCAGCTGAGCTTATTACTGCTGCACAACAGTGATAAATGCTAAATTTTTTTATTTATAGAAAACTGGGACCTCATAAAGATCCAGCTGCACCTTTATCTAAGTACAATATGTAACCATTTTCCATAAATATGGACATTTGGTGGAAGCATATTTCAATTGTGAAAATGAAGGATTAAGTTTGAGGAATTTTTAATTATTTATTCATAATACATAAAAATTCTGCCTTTCTGGAAAATCAATCTGACTCATTCCCATTTTCACTGAATACATCACTGATCATTTAATGATTTTTGACCATGAAGGCTGCAGAATGATTTTTTTTGGCAGTATGTCTTGACAGGAAACAAGCAGATTATCAAAGTTTTCGATCATGGCTAATGTGCATAAAAAATGACTATGTAGGCTATAATGCTGGAAACGCTGGCACCAAGAAGTCTGTTGGTGGTGTGGAGCTGCAAAGGTAGAATAAGACAGAGACATTGATTCATATGAGATAGGTGGAACACTTCAATTATTTATCTGCAAACAACCACAGCAGCAGCAAACCCCTGACATAGCATAAAATGGTTAACTTTGAACTTGGAATAGATCTTATAGCTGCTAAGGTACCTCAGAAGCAGAAGGCAAGTTGTCAGTAATTAATGGCTTGTGGATTTAAGAAAAGAGCAAGGTGTCAGCATTTACACAGTGAAGGATTGGAAAGTACGAGGGACAAATCTAGCTGACAACTGCAGGGAGTTTTGCAAGTGTTTGCAAGTGGCATCTTAAGAAATATTCATCTGAAAAATGACTATACTTATAAATGGATTATGGTATCTAAAACTCCACATGCTTTTTATTGTCAGTTTGGGCTGCTGCTCTCCTTCCATCTTGTTTAATAAGATTTACCTTAAAATGTTTGTCCTATTTTAACAACAGGAGCACCAGCCAAAGTGAAGAAAAAACAACCAACCCCATTTTTATGTCAGAAAAACCTCTCTCTTTTTATTAGTCCAAATGGTTCCAAAGGTTGTTTTTGTATAGTGCATGATGTGTGTGTGGCAGCAGTGGCTATATATAACACAAATGCATAAAACTGGCAAGGTGGACTTCAGTCTACTTCTGATGAGCTGCCTCCTTTCATCCCTTTTCCCTCCTTGAAATAAACTGCTAAGCTTTCAAATGCTATCCTGTCTCCATGTAGTCACTTGACCAAAACGGATTTTAAACTTTTCACCTGTTAAAGCTCTTCTTTTTTACAGAGCTCTGAGGGAACCCAAAGCAAGAAAAAAAAACTAGCAGAAGTCACAATGTCATCCAGAGAAAAGGAATCTAAATTGCTGCTTAAAATGTCCGCAATTTAAATGAACTGAAAATAATTAAGACCCTTTCATTTTCTCCTTCCTATTCAGTGTTTTGTTTGTTTGTTTGTTTTTTTAATAACACTACCATATTAAGTTCATACACAGGCTGAACACGTTGAAAAAGATCTGCAGTTTCATTCTTGATTATTTGGCAGGAGGGCGATGGGGCTCTGTGGCAGCTGGGGTCATAAAACAGCAGAGCCTGTCAGCCAGTGCCCACCCACCACCCCAGCCAGGAGAAGGCACCCAGGAGAGCACTGGGGCAGCACCAGCCCCTGGCATTGGGCACCTCTCTTGTTGGAGCCCAAGGCAGGGCTCTGAGGACAACACAACAACAACTCTGCTTCTGATCATCTCAGCCTGGCCATCCCCACTTCTAGAAAAGTCACATGTGGAAAAACAGAAGTTTTCTGGGAAGGTATATTTAATGAAGTTTTGATAGCAAATATACTTTTATTTCACTACAAGAATACAAGCAAAAAACAAAACAAAACAAAACAAAAAAAAAAAAAAACAAAACAAAAAACAAAAAAAAAATCTTGCTTTCAGAAACCACTGTTGACTTCTTCTGTTTCCCAGATAGGATTTTAGCAACTGAAAATTGAAATATTTATCCTGAAATTAAAATATATGATGAGAAGCCAGCACTTTTTGAACAAAAAACACTTAGTGGATAAAATTGAGAGACGGCTATAGCAACAAGTAATATTCTTATCTAGAAAAAATAGTGTATTTGTGCAAACTAAACTTTTGAATCTGACACCACTTCTTTGCATCTGAATTCAAACTACAGCCAGGCTGGTAGTGGCTGCCAACATTCATACATCTTCCCCTAGCTTATATCCCTGGCTTTTTCTTCTGAATGGTTCCTTATGCAAGTTTTGGGGGCCTCAGCTGTAACAATAAATGCTTGTAGGCCATCGATGAGTCAAATGATCTGTGATAATGACAATCCTTGAGAACTAACAAATGTGGAAAGACTGACATCAAAATGCACCCTGAATTTAACTTTTGTTACTGTTTATTGATTTTAGGGTATTTGGACTTGATTTCTCTCAAGCAGAAAAAAAATGGTAAGCATGGGAGAAGTAAGAAAGGTATATTAGTCTGCAGAACAGGGACGAGTGATTTTCACCTAAGAAATGTTAAGAATTGCCCTAGGGAACAATGGGGCAAAATGCATGGAGCATTTTAGAATATTGAGCCTTTTATTTTTAATAATACTTTCAATAATAATAATAATAGATTTTTTTTCTTTCTATAGACAATATCTTCCCCAGCTGCTGTTAATGTTAAAGTTATGCCTGTGTTGGAATCAGAATGTGGAACATTCCTTAGCAATAGCTTATCCTCTAAGTCTTGCTTTTTTTGAGATGTTTGAGCAATGAATTTTCTCTAGTGGATATTTGCTGCCTCATCAAGTCTTCCTCACTTTTAAAATGTAAACTACTTTCTGCTCTCCTTTGATTCCTTTAATTTATTTCTGAAACTTCCTTCTGAGTCAGAGCATTTCCTCCAATCATCTGGTATGCTGCAGGGCTTTTATTTCTTTTGTATACTGTGTCAGGTACAGACACACTTAAAGTTGCCCTCGTCAGCATAACTCTCAGCATTACAAGCCCAACTTGTATGGCACAAGACTTTTTATTTCACAGTACAGGCTGGAGCTAACCTAATCTCTTTTAAAGATGATTTACGGTATAGCAGACTGGTGAATATGGGCTAAGCACTCAACCTTCCTCAATTCAGAAAAAAATATGAATATAGATAAGTACATAAGACTTGCCAAAAGATTGGCTTTTTAGCTCAAGCTGTTGAAATTCATGTTTATAGGTTTGGAATCTCCCAGTGCCTCAGCTATCATTATTGATAGCTATTCAAAATTCAGGTGGACAAGACTATAAGCAATTTGATCTCAATTTGAATTTAACCCTGCTTTCAGTAAAAAGCTTGGCTCAGTGAGCTTCAGAGTTTTGTTTGAACCTAAAGTTATCTGTGTTTCTATGAATTACACTTGATGAGAACAGGCCTCTGTGCAGTAGTGAATTAATTCTAAAATCCTCATGACCCTTCATAATTTCAAATTTATTTTTATCTCAAGTTTTAAATGAGTCAATGGAATTCTACTTGGTATTTAATCCGATACCTTGCTTTATTTTGCTAATAAAATAACATAAGAATATGAAATCTGAACAAAAATTAGTATATTTACCACCCTTTTCTTATCATTATTGACAAATATTATATTACTTGGACATTTTGTCACATTTCTTCCTTTGCCCCTCATATTCTGTGAGCAGTCACCTCCATTTCATCAGTTACTGGTGAGAGGAACAGCTGTCATTCACAAAATCCTTCACAAAAAATATCCTTTTGTGAGCTAACTGTCATCCCAACAATTTTCTTAACAAGCTATTGATTTTTTTTTGTTCATTTCTTTTCACATCATATATAGAAACTTCATACTTTTGAAGGTGCTGTAACTAGGAAGAAAATGCAGCAGATATGTTTTGCACCAAATTTCCTCTTTCATACCTTGATCTTTATGTTTCTGCAAGTTTTTCAAGTCCTTTCTATCATTATCTTTGCTAAGCAATCAAATCTCTCTTGAATGCATGTCTTTAGAAGCTCTAGAGATACTGAAAGAACATTACTTACTTCTTTGGGGACCAACCTAAAAATCACAGTTTAGCATTGCTTTTTAAAATGTATTAAAATTCCATCAAGGAATATTTATGTAAATGAGTACTGGCTAAAAACACCTATCTTAAGTATTAACAGTGGTAGGTCTGGAGCAGAAAGTTTTACAGATTTTCTAACAAATATCTCCTAATTAACAACTGTTCAGAATTATTTTTTAAAAACAAAAGCATTTTCAAGAGACATCTTGAATAGGGTGGGTAGTGGTTTTAAGCCAAGATAAGTTTATATTTTTGATGGGATCCCTCCTCTACTCAATCTCTGAACTCATAACCTCTCCCTTTTTAACATATTCCTTTCTGGTATCAGTTGCACAGGTCTAGTCATAAATTTTAAACTCTTCAATTCACTATTACTAAAAAGATAAAAAAATGCTTAAAAATAATTTCATTGTTAAATGCATACTTGATTTTATACATTTTAACTAATCCATGCATATACTAATACAAAGCAGAGAGCTTCCCATCTCCAGGTGCTCTATGCTATCTACAGTTAAAAAAGGAATCACAGAGGAGAGGAGACCTCAAAAAATAGACACTTTGATCACTCCTGTTTCCAAATGCATCCCATAGTCATTTTTCTTTCAATCACCCCACACAGCTGCTACAGAGAATCTCTTCCTGGTTTTTTTATTTCTCCTCATTCATATTGAGTAAGAAATTTTACACTTGTCAAAACTGAGATTCTTCTTAATCACATCCGCTGTAGAAAATTTAATTTTATTTGCCTCTTTTGAGTAACCACATTTTTCAAACCATTCAACAAGACTATGAAGTATATAAACAATATAGGTCAAGAGTTTATGATTCTCCAAAGGCAGAAAGGCTGAAATTATTGAATGAAATAGCGAAAATAAAAATTGAACAGAATTTTTTAACATGTGAGTCAGAGAGTACTCCAATTTAGCTTTCTTCTGTATCATTAAAGTATTTCAAAATGAAGG
This sequence comes from Passer domesticus, assembly GCF_036417665.1. Lineage (NCBI taxonomy): Eukaryota > Metazoa > Chordata > Aves > Passeriformes > Passeridae > Passer > Passer domesticus. Next base: position 107,081,231 of record NC_087474.1, on the reverse strand, counting down.
AAAGGGAAAAATTGAATATACACATGTGTACACAGGCACATACAAAATCCCAAAACCACCAACCAAAAAAAAAAAAACAAACTCAAAAAAACTCCCAAAAAAACCTAAAACAACAAAAAACATTATAAAATCACCCGGTGAATAAAGGTAACTGTTGTCTGGACACAGAATCACAGAATATTCTGACTTGGAAGGGACCTACAAGGGTCACTGAGCCCAGCTCTTAAGTGAGAAACACATACATGTATTGAACCAACAACCTTGACATTATTAACACCATACTCTTATAAACTGATTTAGGGGAGTTAAAAAATATGGATTTAAAAAAGTTTCAAAAGCTTTCCCCAAAGACCACAGACAAAAAGATTTTGGAGTTAGTGACCCAAATATAAAATGAATGAATACAAAATATTCTTTGAACAACGTGATAACCCAACATGATGAGGGAGTATTTTTGAAGCCTGTGATTTAGAAGTGAAAATAAGCTGCTTCTGTGACTGCTGGTTGCAGTTATGTGCTTATGGTTTGAAAGAACAGAAACAACACTCCTGCAGTGGGTACATTTTTGAAGGCTAAAGGTTAGTATCAGGTAAAGTTCCTCCTAGTGGTCTCTCATCACTCAGTTCTTGCCTTTCTCATAAAGAAATGTAACATCCCAAAAGTTCCCAAAATCACAGACCATAAATTTCCCAGTAGAAATCAGAGAACTGTAAAACAGCCTCTTTGGGAGCAGAAGAAACTTTAGATTTTTTTTTTGTTCAGGAAAATGTCAGGCAGTGAAGACTCTTCATTTTTCTGCCAATTGTTGAAATATACTCTATCATTTGATGTATAAAATTATTTAACTTAAAAAAATTCATTAAAATCCCTACAGTTTTGCTTTAAAAACTTAACCAAGTTGGATTCAGACATTAAGAGAGAAGTTCAGCAATAAGGAAGGCATTGTCTCACTTCTGCTCTGCACAAGTGCAGCCTTGCCTTGAATATTGTGCGCAGTTTTTGGCCCTGAAATACAAGAGGAACATAAAACTATTAGGGAATATCCAAAGGAGACCCAAGAGGATGGTGAAGGGTCTGGAGGGGAAGCCTTTTGAGGAGCAGTTGAGGTCACTTATTCTGTTAAGCTGGAAGAAGTAAAGACTGAAGGGAGACCTCAGTGCAGTCTACAGCTTCCTCATGAGGGGAAGAGGAAGGGCAGACACTGATCTCTTCTCTGTGGTGGCCAGTGACAGGACAGGAGGGAGTGGCCTGATGCTATGTCGGGGGAGGTTTGTGTTGGATATCAAGAAAAGGTTTTCCACACATAGGGTGGTTGGACACTGGAACAGGCTCCCCATGGAAATGGTCCCAGCATCAGCCTGGCACAGTTCAAGCGTTGTTTGGACAACATTCTTGGGGACATGGTGTGACTCTTGAAGGTGGTGCTGTGCAGAGCCAGGGGTTGGACTCATGGAAATTTTTTAGGTTCCTTGCAACTCAGCATGTTCTGTGATTTAGTGATTCTGTAGACCCAAGTCCTGCATCGCAGCATAAGATAAGTGCTCTTCCTCAAGGCTTCAAGTGACATTAGATTGTGTGGTCTCTTCCTCCACTACGATTATACCTATTTGTGCATGATGAGCTCTAAGAATGATCCTCTTAGCATCTCTTCAGAGAAGACATACAGATCTCTATATTATCTCTAAAGTTACATTTCTTCTGTTTCTGAATGATTTTTTAATTTTTTTTTCTTTTTATATAGCAAGTCCTATCTATTTTTGCACAGCTTCTTCTTCCTCTTTGTGTCTCTGGTGGTATCTTCTAAAGCTGCTATATCCCTTCATATTTAGCCCACACTGATTTTAATTCCTCTGCCATGTCCGAGTTAAGCATGTTCACTTAAATGGAACAGTCACCTGTCCTTATCACTAAGAGACACCCTGTATAAAAGATCTTAAAGTCCAAAGAGCAGCATATCAAAAAGGTTAACGGCAAATGAAATGGTGCATTTCAGTGTTTCTTAGGAACTCCATTAAAATTTAGTACCCATTATTGGTCTTTTTAAGATCTTAGCTTCCACTGAATCATCTGATTTTGTCCTTGTAGTTTCATTAATAATTCAAAAACTTTTGTTTTAAAAACCTCATGTCAGCATCTTTGTCAGTGTCATGCTAATAGCTGGAACTTCACCTGTGTATAAAAGGAAGGAGATCAGCACAGACAGAGACAACAAAACCTGAATTCTAGGCTTGCAGTAGCAATCAATCAAAAGAAATGTATTTTACACTGAGGGATACCAGCAGAATAGAAGTATTTTTAAATTAATATTTTACTGTATGATGAATAGAATCATATGGTTTTACTGCGGGGAATATTCATAGAAAGATAAGCTATAAAATATGAACTACAGATTATATCATAGAGGCATCTCATAGTGGCTCATTACCTACTAGTTAGCATAATATTGCCAAATACTTTCATTCCAATTATGAGAAATAGAGAAGAGACTTTAAAATAAGTTCCTATATACTCCTTTACATTTGTAAAATTCCTTTATACATGGTATCTCTGCAGAAATGCCATCCATGTCTCTCATATTCTTTCTGCGAAGAGTATTTTTAAAACATTTTAACATTTAACATTTAACAATACAAACAGTTTAATTAAGAGAAAGATTAGTTGTCATAGAATCAGCAGTATTCAGCAATCTTTTCCTTTATGCACTCATAAAAATTTATATTATATATATTTATACATAAAAATAAAACTTATATTAAAGCAATACCTAAAATATTGTTATGAATGCAATAAGGTGCATGTTCAAAGGTAACTAAAGGATTAGTTGCACTTAATACTGTAGGTGGCTCATATTCAATAAACATGAATCTTGCCCATGGGAGGCTGATTTTGGTGCTGGTTTTCAAAAACATCACTTTAAGACTTAACATTACCTACTTTGTTAATTACAAAAAAGTGTTTGGCAACATGTATTTTCTTCTGCTTTTTGCAGAACATGAAAAAAATGAATAATGCATTTCTTGAAATAATGTCTAAGCAGTCTAAAGAATATTGGCCAGATAAACTGTATCTCTCAGCACAACAATGAGGAAAAAACCAAAAAACAGTCAAGCCCCCTAGAGATTTATTTATATAAATTTTATAAATCTATATAATTTTATGACAACATTTTTCAAAATTACACTTTTTTTAGACGTCAATCTCCAATGTCCTTTTCAGAAGTATTTTTGAAATTGTTTCTTAAAAAATGGGCAATTTTCTATCCAGATTTTGGAATTCTATAAGTAAAGGAACTCAGACTGATGATTTTGTAGTTCTCAGTCCATTTCCTTAATGTTCTGGTCTGATCAATTCCCAAAATTCAAATTACTTCCTAAATATTATTGACAAATATTTTCTTTTTTCTCTTTCCTTGACAGTGGTGCTTTTCCTCTAGTGCAAAAGTTGTAAAAAAATCCTAACAGTTACTCAGAATGTTTTCAAGAGTGAAGAGGAAAGGAGGAGAAGCATTTAATACTTCCATGAGTATGCAAAATACTTCTGGTAGAGAGAAGCTGCCCATCTTTTCACAAATCTCTTTTTTCTTCCTCTGACAGTTGGAGCCAGGCTACACACTAGTTATGATCCTTCTTCTTCATCTGCTTTAAGGAAAATAGAAATATCTCCACTGAATTCAGTTTCAGAAAAAGATCAGCTGTCACTCAGATCATTACAGAACTAAGACTTGCAAAGACTTGCACTTTTTGCTCTCTTTTCCCTCTTTCTTGTACAGGAAGGAGAGACGGGATAAAGTCATCAGGTTTTTCTGAAGAGGGAACTTCTGGACTTCTGCCTCAGGGACTAGGAAAACAAAGTGCTACTATAAGTACCCCATAAACCATCAGAAAGAAAATCAAGCCGCCATACATCCAGAAATTATGTCAAGAGGCAGGATCAAGGAAAGCAGTATTTATTTTACCAAGAAATTTCATAGGGATCTTGCCACAAGGAAAACAGCAATTCAAATCTTGGATGGAGTCTTCCATGAAAAATGAGCAAACCATCTTTTTTCAGGGATTCTTCATCTAATCTTGAAAGTTTTATTAGGAAAAAAAAAGCGCTCTCTATTTAAGGAGAGAAATGACATTTACATTTTTGATGGACACCATATTATGGGGAAATTAGATGCTAGCATTTAGAAGACAGCCTAGGAGATGATTGATTGGAATTTTTTTACTGAAATGTTTCTGACAGTAAATGAATTTTCAAAACTGAAATAATTCCCAGAAAGATATTGCCTTGATTAAAACGCAGTGAAAAATTAGAAAGTTTGAAAGTGACAAAGCATTCTTTTACACCCCTTAAGAAGAAATTTATGGTTTTATTTGTATGAGACCATTTCCCTTTAAAGGTTGCTTGAGATTCTTTCTTCTATTTTAGGTTTTAAAGTATTCTCAGTGCTGATGTCTCTGATAATTTTTATTCCTTTTGATTTACTGTACTAGATATTAAGGAAATAGTAGATATTTACATTGGGAAACAGTCTTGGATATTTTAGTGTCTTTGTATTAGTTTTAAGCTATAATGTCAAAAAATATTTTAAATTATGCTCACAAAAAAAAAAAGGTAAAAAGGTGGATCTTTTGAAGAAATGACTATTCCTTCTAAATGTCGGAATTTAGATGGTTTCAGAAAATCATTATTATGACTTGATAAGTTTTTCACAGAATTATACTTTTAAAAGGTATTTTATGTTTTTAAATGTTCACCAGTGAGCTGTCTAGCCTATGGCCAGGCAAAACCAATTTTTACTTCAGGCTTGTCTTTGCTGTAATGTGATATTGATTTCTTTCCCAGAAAACTTAAACATAGTCAAACATAGTACTTTCAAACAAATGTGTTCAGCATTCAGACAGAGAGTGTTTAACATTGATAGGAAAATGCACTTCAATAACAGAAGAAGCAATGGTTTCAATAATCCAAACATTTTGCAAACATTACTCTAAAATGCTACTGTTTGATATCAAGGATTTATTTTAGTTTATTTGCTTTTCTTTAAATTTTTCTCTGTTTCTGATGGTGCAGTGAAAAGATGAAATTTAAAACAATAAACAAGAGCTGGACATACAGATTTTTCATGTTAGACCTTTTTTCTTTTGGATTTTTTATAAATTGTCAAATTGGCAGAAAAATGAACCAATATACACAATAAATAATATAAGAAAGAGGGAAGAATAAACTTATAGCTATCACTAGTAGGCAGTAGCCTCTTGAAGAAAATAATGATAATTATTTTTACTTATGTGTTACTAATGCATTCCAAATGCTGGTAACTGAAAAACATTTTATCCTATTTGCCATTACATGACACAGCACCATTCTGCACCATTAATTCTATAATTATGGTACAAACAAATCTTATAATAATTTTCCAATCTTGCATTACATGTAATACAAAATATGTGCATTTTACCCATAATATTATATGCGGATATAATACTCAATATTTTTTTGACAAAATAGCAGATTTGTGTCCAATATAGGTTAATTTTTTTTTATTGTCTGCTAGAAAATTGAATTGGAAAATCTAAAGGCTGCTGAAATATTCTGTCATATGAACTTTGGTTAGTTAAAATTTCTATAAGGTGCTTTCCCAAATGAGGTGAAAAATTTCCTAATTTAGCTTTCATGAATTTTGGAGTGCTATTTATAATTTTTTTAATTTGGTTTTATTTCTTTAAAGGCATTATTCTATTAATATGATCTATTGGAAAGTATCCAAAATCTTTAGAATTCAAAGGTATCTCATATTCAAGTAAAAAAGCCAAGATTGGCTAAAAATGGAAATAGTCTATGGCCTCTAAATTTGTATCATAAAGCGATATCTGGGAAAGTCTTTACAAAGATCGCAGGTTTCTTTTATTGTATGTTAAGATATTTTCTTCTCTTCCATCTAGATTAAAATAAAAGATAGGGATGTTACAAGATTTCTTGTGGTGTTACTTATACTATAGACATAGTTTAAGGGCCACAGCAAAAAATTGCTCTTGTGATGATATTTATGGAAAATGTTAAATACGTATGTAAGGCTCCTATGTATCTATTAAAGCAGCTCTCTACTCCTTTTAATTTATCTATGTCATAGAACTAAATTGATGTGTTTCTGTACCTTCCCTTCTGCCCTGTTCTTTGTAGAGTGAAATTAAAACCTCATGCTTGATAAAAGGCAGGAAGCTGTTTTTATGCCGGCTGTTTTATCTCAACTGAAGAAGTACTTTTCAAAATTGTTTTCTCTTGCCACTTTCCTGCAAGTTACGGTTCCAAAAAATACCAGCACAAGTAGTTCAGAAAAATAAGTTACTGTAGCATAGCTGGGGAAGCAGCTCTTAGCATGCTCTGTGCTGACTGATTCTTTGTCTTGCAATCTTGTTGAATGAATTCATGAACCCTTTGTTTTCTGGGCAGTGCCATCTTTTGCAGAACACACCATCAGTATGCCTTATTAATATATCATTTGTATGACAGGTTCAATGGCATGCTGATCCAACTGCTCATCAGAGCAGCAGCACACTGATGGTTTATCACTGTAGCATATCATCAGAATGAGATTAATAATATTAGATTTAAAAAAAAAAATCTACAGGGGTATTATGCAGGAGTGGATTCAATTCAGGCATCAGAATGAAGGTATAATGTATGTCTTCAGCCATTTTCACTGATGTAGCAGGGATTTGCATTCTTGCAGAGTGTCACATTGTTGTCTCCTAGATGCTTCGTCCCCCCAGCATGAACCCTGAGGCTCTGTGGACAGGTGAGATGTTCACTCGCCAGTACAACTCTTGATCTGTCTTGGCATAAGACCCTGGTTAAACTGTTCCCCAGAGTCCAATTTCACTCCCTTCTCCATTCTGCCTAATAGAAGCATAGGAATATGTCCCATAATATAGTGGTAATGTTCTTCTGAGACATTCTGTTAGAGAGTATGCCCTGAAATACGATGCAGTCCGAGAGAACTGTGGCATTTATTACCATTAGTTACAAGGTCAAAGTCAATGGCACACAAAGCATGAAATGAAGATTAGACACACAGAGAACACTTTGCTTAGGAATTATCTACTAAATATGCTCTTACTGTTGGAAAGCTTTGATACAGAGGAGGATCAAATAAGTTGAAAAAAGTCTGCAAGAATATCTTCTAAGGAAATTCACAAGAAATGAAGTAGTAAATACACCCCATTTGGTCTCAATCTTGGGAACTCTGCTTCTATTCTACAAATGGCATTGAGTTACTTAGAAATCTCTGGGTATATATTTAATCTCATTGAAGAGTGTAATCCTTTTTCATTGCATGATCACATTAATACATTGTCTTTGACAAATATGAAACAATTCCACTATGTGCGTGGAGTTGGACATTTCCAACTAACCAGTTGATTCATGCTAATTGGAAACATCATAAAAATTAATCTTACTGAAGGTCTGCTTATTAATTTAAACACCTATCCAGTGTTATATGTTAGCAGATGAAGATAACTATTACTAAAGATTTTATCAAACTAATCACAAGATTTATGAAAATACGTAATCAACACAAACAAACCTATAAACTTAGGCACATACGGACACACGATTCATGTAATATCTAACTCAAAATTATTTAGTACTCAAGAAGGAAATCATATCTCATTAGTTAACTGACTCAGCGAACAATACTTTCTGCATGACTTATGCAGGCCATTTAGGAACAAGTATGAAGCGTATATATCTTCAAAGTAGTGTGCAAACCTTGGCTAACTAATCCATTTATGCTAATCCATTTATTTAAAGCACTTGAATCTAAATGACCTTTATGAATCAGGCAGAACTTTTTTATGTTTTCACAGATTGCTTTCTGCAGAGCCTTCCTCTGTGGGTAATTTTCTTTTTTTTTTCTTTCTTTTTTTTTTTTTTTTCTTTTTTAATGCACTGAACAAGACAAAACTGACTGGATTTACCAGTGTGTTAACCACAGTGCTAGCTCTGAAACTTAAGACTAAAAAAAGAAACCATACAATTCCACCTGCTCTCCTGATCTGGATTTTTCTGTGTACCACAACCCTTTTTTAAATTCTAAGTAATCCTGATCATTTTACCCTGAAGAAAGGACACAATCAGCAATAGAGGAGGTATGAAGTCTTTCTTCTCAAAGAAAGATGTAGATGTGCAACAGAATTTTTGGGGTTTGGACTGAGGGTTTTTTGTGGATAGGCATTGTTCTCTGACTGCTACACTTTTTTACTGAACAATTTCAATTAGCAATTCATTCAAAACCCAAGATCTTTCATAATCTATAGCTCAACAGATATATCTTTACAAAGACTCTAGTATTATTTGTCCTTTTATTAAGCATCTATGATTTATTCTTCCCTTTGATTCCACAGTTGGATCCCAGTTTGGAGTAATTTGACTTAATTGTAACTTTTCTTATGCTTGAAAAGAAAAATGATGTATCAAAAAACCCCTGTAATGTTATTACTATTTCAACATATAATCTCACTGACACATTTGATGCATAACAAAACTTTTATTTAAGTTACTTCACTTTGAAAATATATAAGAATTTAAACTGCTGGCTTTTTTTTTCTAAATTCATATGTGCACTTTGATTTACTTAGGTTCTATTGTTATGATTGTCAAGGGTTTTTAATCATCTGCTTTATATGTACTACCTTATGTTGGGGTGATCCTGCTGAAGAAAAGAATTATTTGAAAGAACTAAAATTACCTAATGCAATCCCTAGTAAAAGAAAAAATGTATGTTTTCTAGTCCCATCTTTTCTAGCTGTTCAACAACAGGATGCCCAGGCCAATTTTAGAGTTTATTAGTAGAAGTGATTTGTCCCAGATTCAGATAATTCTGAATGGTTTAAGTCTTGGCATGTATGAGAGTTTGTATTTTTGTCTTTTTGTGCTATGTCCAACATATATTGAGATGTTCCAGGGGTTCTGTTATAAGTCTTCCACTGTTTTTGGCTGTCTGCTGCCTTTAGCTCTTCTGATTTGTCTGAGTTGTTCAGGTTTTCATTGTTGTCAAGAAAAAAACAAGCAAATTAACAAAAAACAAAAACAAAAAAAAAAAGCAAAAGAACCTCCAAAGAAAGCACACAACCTTGTTTTTTTTGGCTTTTAAAATATATGACAAAATCATTATTGTCATACTGTCTTTCTATGTCCAGTTGTGCTGGATGGATTAGCTAAATTAAAAACAACACTGAAAGAAATAAAATTATTCCATTAATGTTGGCACTTAAAGAGTTTTTAATTAGTGTTAAATTGATTGTACACAGGATTAGGAGCCTTCTGATTACAAGGGAAAAGAACCAAGGTACTGTAATATTTGGATAATAATGAACAGTAATATATAATAAAATTGTATTACTAGTTGCTATATTTGCTTAGTTTTCTCCCTGTATCTGCCATGATTTAGACTTGAACAACTTACTAACATTTAACAGAATCATAGAATGGCTTGGATTGAAGGGGACCATAAAATTCATCGAGTTCCAGCCCTCCTGCCATGGGCAGGGACATCTTCTGCTAGACCAGGTTGCTCAAAGCTGCATCCAGTCTGACCTTGAATACTTCCAATTATAGACAATCCACAGTTACTCTGGGTGAATTTTAAGTGTCGCAAAACCCCTCCTGTAAAAATTTGTTCCTTTTGTCCATTCTAAATTAACCCTCTTTTAGCTTAAAACCATAAAGCCACTCACCCTGTCACTACAGGCCCTGTTAAAAAGTCTTTCTTCATCTTGCTTATAATCTCTCTTCATCTGCTGAAAGCTATAGTACAGTGTCTTCTGAGCCTTCGCTTCTCTAGATTGCACAATTCTTGGCCTGTCTTAATAGGAGAAGTGATCCAGCCCTCTGATCATATTTGTGGCTACTTCTGATTGGTCTTCTAAGGACAAATTATTTTCCACATACCTAAACACTAACACTGAGATGGGTCAGCACATTTTCTAGCTTTTTCAGCTCACTCTATTGTTATCCATGCAGGTTCAGTATCAATTTTAAAACATGTCTTGCCTCACCAGACCTTGTTTGCCCTTGAATTCTCTTTGCTTAACAAGCTGTTCTTTCTTCATATTCTGGTTGAGTTCTAAGTGCTCAAGATGTGAGTCTGCTGATTGTGCCAAAATTGAAGCTGAATCAGCCAGTGAAATTGCTTTGACATCTACAATGCTGGAAACATTACACTTTTCAAAGCCAAACTGAAGGCATTTCAAGATTATTTTTAGTTCCATGAATTTCAATTATTAAATGAATTTAGATTGTACATAATGTTTCATTTGGGACTGTTATCTCAAGATCTCTCTCCAGTTTTAGGCTTCCCACCAGCCTTGAGAGAAGGACACTTATGTAGTGAAATGAGTCTAGTGGAGGGCCACAAAGCTGGTCAGAGAGCTGAAATGTGGCATATAGGGAACCACTGGAACAAGGACTTGTTTAGCCATGAGAACTGATAACTTTGGGAGATGTTATTATGGACAGCAACTACTTTAGCCATGGGCACAAACAGGGTCAGAGCAGACTCTTAAAGTGCAATATGATAGGACAAAGGGCCATGGACAGAAGCTGACACATGTGAAATTCAATTATATATTAGGAAGTATCTATTTATTTGTTTGCTTGTTTATTTTCTCTTTAGGGTAGTAAAATATTGGAACAGGGACCTATACAGTTTTTGTCTCCAACTCTGGGGAAGTTCAGAGTTTAGCTGGACAGAACTCTGAGAAACTTGGTTTGCTTATACTTGCCTTAAGCAAAGCATCATTTTGATGATGATGATGACTTCTGGAATCCCCTTTTGACCTGAATTATTCTATGATTCTGCTACGTACATTTTGCATTCTCAGACACCTAAAATTTTTAATAATTGTGTTATTTATTACCATGTTTTCTACTGTAGTGGGAATCGTTATTTATATGTGAATATAAATATTGAATCAACTAGATGTACACAACAGTATGCGATCAGAAGATTTTTTTTCATTTGGCTTTGTATGTAACATCCACAAAATAAGTGAAAAAACACAAACTACTTGAATTTATTGTACAGAAATAGAAAACAAATTACATTTACATCTTGATGAGAGCAACTTTGCATCACTTTCTGGTAACAAAGATTGTAAAAAAAACTGAGAAAAGAATGACACCCCCAACCAGTGCTTCTGGAAGAAAATCTGAATCCTAAACTGAGATTCTGTGCAACTCAAATCCTCAGTTTTGGGCTGAAGTCAGCTAACAAGGGCTGCTGAAACTGGTATGGCTGAGGTCACATAGGTCCCAGATGTATGCCCAACTCAGGCTCCTGCTCAATGCTGCAGAACGGAAGGATATGTCATTAATTTCCTAGCTATTTCTAAAACTGTGGCTTTTGGTAGAGGGAAGACTTTAGTATGCAGTTTATACAGAGTGGGACGGGTGGCCACAGTGAATTTACAGAGAATAAGGATTTTCCTGTTTGCTTTTGATTCATCTTTGTAATTTATTTTTTGGCATTTAGGTTGCCCTACAGCAAATTATTAAAAAGTTAAAATAAAATGCTAACTTACTGTTTCAGTAGCTTTAAGCTCACTTTCTATTGATAATATTGTTAGGCAGAGGACAGGATATAATAAGTATTTTGGTTTGGGTTTTTTTTATTAGTTGCTAATAATAAAGTCAACACTTGCTGCTATATACCAGATCATCATAATTGCGGCAATTGACTCCTAGATTGGGTAAAATAAAGAAAATGTAGTAGCTGACATTGGTTACTTTTCTAGAGACCAAGTAATTTATGTTATATTTTCTGTTTACAATACATCCTACTCAGAGATATGGTAAAATTATGACAACAATATTACACACTGATTTTATACTTAGGAATGCCATAAAAAGAAATGTACTATCTTCCAGTTTTCATTTTCTGCTTTTAATTCCAACATTTGGAAAATTATGTTCTTAATCAGCTTCAGTTCTAAGTGTTTTCCAGCGATTTACTCCAGATATAGTTAAAAGCATGACAAAATGTATCTCCAAGTAACATTTGTTTCCAAAAATTGAATTCTGAAGTATAATTATCCATTATATTACAGTGCACTGTATGGCACTGTACTATGCAGAAAGAAATATGGAAGATAAGAGAACATAAAGAAGGAATGTCTCCCTTAATGGGATCACAAAATCAAACCAGACTGCTACATAGATTTAGTGGTGGCTACAAGGCTTTCCTAAAGTGCGATGTTGAATAAAACCAATAATTCTATATTGAGAGTTACTTTATTACATAGGGGGAAAATGTGAAATTTTTAAAGCCTGTGTACAGTCAAGGTAGACTGAGTTAAACTGAATACTTTGAAATCAAAATAATGTTTGTTGAACCTCACGTCTGTTTTTCTGCTGTGAAGCTACATCCAAAGATGTCCTGCTTCCCAAAATTGGCCGAGGTGGCCATGCATCGCGGGAACTGCATTTCACAGCTGCAGTGATACCAGTTGAAATGTTTCAGTACTTGAGGTATGATTGCACAGAACATGGGCTCTGCAAGAGGGAGTGGCTGTGACATTGCTTCCATTGACAGGCTAAATCTACATGAAGTCTGCTCCATCTACTCCAGTTTGGTAGCTCTTCTCAGACACAACCACCACCAATATCTCCTAAAAGACTTCAGATGTGTTACCCCAAAGAGGTATCTTTTAAATGCTTAGATTTAAAAAGCACTTAAAATTGTTAAAACAAATTGCTTATTGCATTCATAAGTAATGAAGTCATCTCCAGTCATGAAATATGAATCTAGTTGGTATAAAGCCATTTTATATACTTGATTACATTAAGAGTGTTACCATACATCCATGGTCTTCAACAGAAGGGGTACATATTAGAAACAACCAGCATTTTTCTTCTATAAGAAATGCATTTTGTAAAAGGGATTTCTATTTAAGCAGAGTTAAATAAAACACCATTGAGGAGGATATGAAACTTGTTCTGTGAGGGGGAAAGCTACAAGCTCCAACACCATATTTTAAAAATTAATCCATTTTTACAGTTACCTTCAGAACAGGAAAACACTTGCATAATATGCATTGAATTTCTTTAGATGGCTTTAGGGCTTCAACTGTTTGCATTTATGACAATACTTAAGAATCTCTCTCCTGCAAAGTTATTCCTTCTCTCCAATTCTTTTATTTTTCATTTATCCAGAAACATGGAAACTTCTTCGTAGCTAAAATGGAACATCAAGGATCCAAGTTATATTGCATTAAAAAAAAATAAATTTGTAACTTTTTCTTTCTACATTTTGCTTACCCAGCTTTATTTGGGAACAATAAGAATTATTTCTGGATGGAATAAAGAAGTTGGAAGTGTTCTCCTCCAATTATATTATTCATTGCTTCCTACAGTAGCTGAAATAGGTTAGGGAAAAACTCCAAACACAGGGGAAAAATGACTTTAAGTTGTTGCTGTCAAATTTTTGGTTTATATAGCATGACACATATTTTTGTGGGTTCTATCTCCCACATTAATGTATTTGAGTCTTCAGCAAGGTGTAAAACTTATTTGTGGCTTGTGAGGTTAGAAAGATATTCAAATAAATAAATGTGAATTAATATGAATTAATGACTGCTTTGAGGTGTTTATTGTTATGTTTGGCTGTGGAGACCCCATGACTTCTGGTCATATATTTCATAAATAGATATGCTTTGACTAAAATAAGTTAAACACATGCCTATTTTTTTATGAAAGTATAGGAAGTATTTGAGTAGCAGAGTAAATTTGAGTCAGTTTACAAAGTTGTAACTTGGATTGTTCTTTTTCCTACGATTGTAATTTGTTTTTTGCTTTGATGATTATTTTGTGTTATTTTGTATGGACTGTGTGGGTCCATAATCACAATAATAATTAAAATTCAAATAAATTAAATGCAGTCATTTTATTTTTTGTGATAAAAATATTGAAGTTTTTAAAATTTTATTTCAATTTTTATTGATGATTGTACTTTATTTACAATAAACTTTGAAATTTAATATTTGAAACTAACAATAAAATAAACAAGTAATATTTTTAATAAATAAAAATTTATATTATTATTAAAGCACATTTCAAGGGGAAAGCCTAGGGTTTTACAACTTGGTTAATTCCAACAGAAAAACAGTGAATCTGAAAACTTATAACCAGTTCTATTATTATTATTTCTAGTAATTTAGTTTTGGGAAAAAAAAAGATCCATGAAACATTAAACATATTCTTCCCAACATGCTAGAAAAGTGTAAGGAAGTTCTTGATGAGGAATATAATATTTCCTCCATTTTAAAGTTTCATGCTGAACTCAGCAACCAGTAGTATAGATATTTTTAGTCTATTTCTATATAATTGCTTTGTACTGTTATATAAATTTCTATATTAAAGATTCTGTTTTTCCTTAAACAAGCATTGGATTAGTGTTTGACAGTAGAATAACTACTCCCTAAAATATTCAAACAGTCTTCAACTGTATTAACAATTTTAAGTTACAAAATATATTTGAAAACATTATCAAGAAGGCCTTATTCTGTAATAGAGAGGAACTTTTTAAATGACCCCATCTTAGCTAAAGAGGGGTAGCCTGCATGTGAATGGTAATATTACCTTGACCCATCATTTTTGGTAAGTAGACCATAATGTTTGTTCCTATGTGTTATTTTGATTTTGGAAAGATCTCTCCATGACACTTTTCTTCCTCAGTCATGATCCAGAGATGTATTCATATAAATATTTTGAGAATTGTTTAGTTATTTAATGGAAGTGGTTCTTGCCTCATGACTTTGAGCAGACAAGTCTCCTTTTAACAATAAAAATGTAACCTTGGATATTTCACACATATTGAAAGTAGAATGAATTCATTTCTCAGACATAGTTTAAGTTTTCACACCATCATCCATTCAAAACAGAGTAGAGATGTGGTTAACATGAATCATAGTATCTGGAAGTGTTTTTTATACTGCAAGAACATACACTGAAAAATAGAGTTTAACTCAAGGTAGAAAGACAAATACTTGAGCTATTTTTTAAGAATAAAATTACCTACTGGAGAGGAAATGATAATCCTTTTGCTGATTAAAAAATATACTGTTGCACTATATTGTACGAATATTTATTCATTTTGAGATTATGTAAAAAGCAGCTGGGAAAAAACACTGTCATTCTAATTACAGAGAACCTCAGGTTGTTTTTTTTTTTTAATTATTATTTACTTGCTTTCATGTGATATCATGTATTTTGTTCTAATTTGTTACATATTTTTATAAATGTGTCTTAATTTTTTATATTAAAAAATTGCAGTATCTTTGTCACTCTGGAAAGACATTTTAATAAAGAAAAATGTACACATTTGTGCTAACAGAGCTAGGAGTTTTAATTCTACTTAACAAAAAAAACTATAAAGTGCTTTATGGCACTTAGAGGGAACAATGCATTTGAATATATTAAAGTTTCTTGTTCATCTATTCAGTAGCAGGTATATTGGCTTGCTGAAATCCTAATGCTGCATTAGATTTTAATATGGCAGCCTCCGCATGGTAACGAACTTTTATTATTAAATTTTAGTCTATTAAATTAAAAAAAAAGAGTTCCTAATGCCAACATAATTGTTTTGGAAAGAAAATACCAAATTACTGTGAAGTTCTGGATATAAATTTAAGACATTTTCCATAATGTTCTCATGTTGCAGATAGTTCTCATGCTCATTAACTTTTTTTTCCCCAAACCTAAAATCAAATGGGTTGTGCAGAAAGGGGCACTTTGATGATATAATTTAGATATGTAAAATCTGATCATTTTCTACCTCACTAGTTCATTTCCACTTATAGCTCAGTAAAAGTAAAACTGCTTATCAAATATTCATTGTACAATGAACAATACTATTTTTTTGTGATGTTTAACAAAAATTTTTTGAGTAAGAAGGGGAAATATTAATTTCACACTGCAACCAGCTTGCTTTATCCTTTCCAAAGGAGTATAAATGTGTCTGGATTCAGGACCCCCAATAATAAAAAAACCCTAGATTTCTAGTTTCATAATATACGTAGCATATGTTGTAATTTTACTTTTGAAAAAAATGTTTTTAATGAGGGGTATTTAATGAGAAATCACTGATACATTAGCGGCCATTGGGACAGTGTAACCGGGTTTTTTTTCTAATGAGACTGTTTTCTGCCGCAAACCTAATTGAAGTTTTATCTATAGGAAAAAAAAAAATAGGAACAAAGCCACACAAGCTGTCTCACGTATGATTAACAGTCATACATATTGAAAATTGTGATTTTCACTCTTGTAGTTGAGAACTACAAATTTCTCATAATCTCAATTAAGTTTTTCTGGAAAATCTTGAAAATGCTTTCTGTCTGCTTACTATCTGATAATGATGGCATCCAGATAATGTCAATATCATTAATTTAATCAGTGTTGTGGATTGTGAGCTTTGAGTTTTACCAGGGCTGCCCTGCCTTGACTTATTACCCAGAGTTGTTTTGCGCTCTTGAAATTACTCTTCATTCTATTGCATTTTAAGGGTTTTTTTTGCATTTTCCCTGGTGAAATCCCAGACTTCTAGTTGTATTGGAAAAACATTCCTCCCGTGGTTGTTTGCTGACCAAATTTAATCTACTTATTTGTCCCTTAATCATTAAAACAAACAAACAAAAAGAATGAAGAAATAAAGATTCAAAAGGATTTGCAGTAACCTGTAACTTTCCTGCTTAATGTAATCTCTTGACTTTATGAATTTTAAGAATTCTCAAGATCTGTTACATGTTTCTTTTCATATATGGCAGTCTTCAATTCCATGTAAGAGGAGCTCAGCTTAAAATATTATTTTCTAATTAAAGCAAAATTGCTAAATTAATCTAGTCGTAGTGTTCTTTGATAAAAGCATATTGTATTTTATTCTACATTCCATTTACACTTGTGCTTTTAATTATTGTATTCTTTGAAATATTTTCTAAAACTTTCCATGTGCATAATATTAAACTAAGGTGCCTTTAGTTTCATTTATTACTTTTCACACTTTAAAAATCTGGTTAAATCCCCTCTCTCAGTCCTTGGTCACAGATTTACATAAAATACAACAAGTTTATATTTTTATTTCTTCCTTCTGAATCCTGAACAAAAATTGCTCTTTGATTCTCTTTCTTTGAACTATACCAAGATTATCTCCAATCCAAATATGTTTAATCCTTTATTTTCCTTTACTTTCATTGTGGTCCTGTCTGTTTTCTCTTTTTTCTTTTGTGTTTATGTCTCAAACACTTTTAACCTTCTTTGATAGTTTTTCCTTATGCAGTCTTACATTTATTTTTCTTTTGGTGAAGGAGGCTTCTAAATATGTCGGCTTTGCTATTCAGCTTCTCTTATTTTTTTGCATGTTTTAAAGGTTTTTCTTCTCTGACAATGATTTAATCGCTCTTTTCTGGAACAATTTTTCATTCAGAGCCTTTTCATATAATACTTATATATTATTTTAAGTAAAAATACATAAAACTTTGAATCTCAGAATTTCCCAATTTCCTCTAAAATTGAGTCTTTCATGATCTAATAGATCCTGTAATTGTCACATTTTTTGCTTATCGCCTGGTCTTCAAAATGTTTGTCCAACTTAACTGTTATTTCTTCCCTCTCTGAATTAAACTTCCTTTCAAGTCAGCGAAGTCCCTATTTTAACCTTCAAATTTCATTTCCTGCCCACATAGTTTAAACACCTCTATTTATTTAACAACCCACTGGCATTTATTTAAGTTCTCTTTGGTTGCTTCTTATTTTCAGATTCTTATTGTTAGCTGAGCATCTTCAATTAGTGCATGAATGTAATCCATAGATCCATAGATCCGTAGATCTTTGTACATTGGGGAAATCCTGAGGTGCCAAAAGAAGCCTCTTTGTTTGAGCTTCTTTTGTGAGAGGAGCATGGGAAGAACAAATTACATATCAGTGTGATGCTTTATGCCATCTGAATGCATGCAGAGCATTCTGATGAACTTACCTAGCTGGATCAAATAATTTTCCCTGCCACCTTAGAGGGAATTTGCTATGCAAAACAGGCAATGCCCTGGCTACTCTCTATGGAGCTTCAGTCTTCACCACTTCTTAGACAGAGTATTGCACCTGGTGAAATAAATTATGTCTACAGAGAACTCTTGACTGAGTTAATAAATTCTTTTGTTAATATGTGTGGTTCATTGTCTCAATGTTTTAATCTAGATATTTTATTCCTCCTACATTTATACATAAAGTATCATTTATCACATAAATACATAAGAAAGAAGTCATGAAATAAAATCTACATTTGTGACAGGTAGAAGATATTCAAATATAAAAAGGTATTTATTAATTAGAAAATCACTGGCCACTCATTATAGGCAAATGTTCTCAATAATTAAAATTGAGATATCGCACTAAAGATTGCTCAGTTCAATAGTACAGTACTACTTCTTACATCTCAGATTTGCGCCTTTGATTCTATATTTTAGTTAATTTCCTTTTAATTTTGAAATCTGAACAAATTCTTTCTCTTCAAAGACAGATGGCTAACATTAAAAAACATTTCAAACAAATCCATTTCTCTTAAATGCTCTAGGATTCTGACCTTCACATTGTACTCTTATTTCTGTATTCTAATTGAACAATAAGATCATACCATGGATAAGCCCTGGTATGTGGACTTAGGAATTTGAATTCTATATATTGCATGACTGTATGGAACAATATTGTTGTAATACAGGATAGTTATTTTCTTTTTCACTTTTAGTCAAGGAAAAAGAATATTGTCATATGTCTAAGATATTTTGCTATCCTCAGTGATTAAAATAATTAGTTAGATGAGCCACATCAGTGCTCATAACTGACTCCTGTGAGATGGAATAATAAAGTCATTTGGAAAAAAACCCCAGAAACTGTATAGGGAAATTTGGCTGGAAAAATGTTGCAATGCGATATAGCGTAAAGTTTAGAAGTTAAGGATATGTTCTTCAATTGGGTTTTGACAGTTCTTTCACATACCTCTTCCACTCTCCTAGGCTTAATTTAAAGAAATTCTCTTCTTCCCTTCCTTTCTGCCTTTCCCATTTTCTTCTCCTTCTCATGTTTTTCCCATATGTTGAATAACTTCTGCTTTCATGTTATTCCAGCTAATTTTCTCTGTTTCCCTTGTCTCTTAGAACCTATACATTGTGTAAAAAATGTGCCTACTTTGCCTGTTTTGGTCTTCTTCAGCTCCATTCTACTTCTTTTTATGCCCCCCTTTCTGCTCCTCTCTTCCTTGAAAAAGCATACCTTGGAACAAATGCTGGTCATATTATTATTTTGTTTTCATTTCTTAAATAAAACCCATGTTACACATTTTGAAAGTCTCAGTGTTAACACTGATGAATATGTGATTGCATTGTCAGAGAATTTTAATACAAAGGAAGTAGGTGTTCATGCACTACTTCCTAATTATGTTTGAAGCTAGAAAATAATTTTAAAATTATGCATAATTTAAAAATATTATTCATTATAATTTTATTAAGATGATGAGTCCAAGAGATCTATTTGAAAGACAGCAAAAAGACACAAAAAATGCAAAATAACTCTTCTGTATAAGCAAAGGAGATAAGAACAGTGAGAGCATTCTTTAATACAGAGGAGTAAGAGATATTACTTCTGATGTATTGATAATTCCAACAAATTTTAATTTGAAGACATAATGAAAAAAAATTACAACCATAGTTGTACAACAGAAAAAACCCCAACTTTTTGCCTTTAGTACCAATTTTCCAGTTACATCAGTAACAGAACTGCCTTAAGGTCCCCTCCTCCTGCAAGTTCCAACTATTCTTTCTTGTCTCAGAATCTATTGTGTCCCCACCTACTAACCTCTGGGCTGTGGAGGAAGCATGAATGAACTGTTGGAAGCAAAAAAGGAGCTTCTTGAATTCTCCACAAAGAGACTTGCGAAAGGTTATTCTTTGAAGAGATGCTAGAACAAAAAAAAAACATCCCCTCCTTTTATGTACAAACTCTTACCTGGAGCTGTAGAAAGCCTTGAGGCAGGACTTAGTAGTGATAAAATATGACTTCTTATTGTTTCTCAATATGTGCCTAATTTTGCCATGAAAAGCTGCTGAAAACAGAAAATTAGGTAACTAAATTAGGTAACAGTCTTTTCTACAGATTTTCCTTTGATTCTTGTTGATGCACAGGAAAATTTCAACAAATCATTTGCTATGGGAATTACCATTCGTCTAACTCAATAGACAGATTTTAAATTAGAGGAGACATGAAGGCTTGTAAAGGAAGTATATCTAAACTTAGGATTCAGAAAACTTTTAAGCTATTTGCTGAAATAATCTTCTTCAACTTAGCATATTTCTCTGAAAAAAAATTACATCACTAGCACCTGAGTAGGTATGTCAATGTATTTCAGTATATCTGGAAGAAAACTTAGCTATTAATAATACTTGTCCTTCCTCCTCTTTCTCTGATTCATAATTTGTGAAGTTGGGCTGAAAAACCAGGCATAGTAATTTAGTATATTAGTAAAGAGAACCTGTCTTAAGACTACCTATTTACTTCAGTGTATTCACTATCCACACTTCAGACAACAAACACTGAACAATAGCATTAAAAAAGACATTTTCCAAATACTCAGTAGGATTGTAGGTGGTTCTCAAGTCAATTTTTTTACTTGTATTCCACTGTTGTGATCTCTTCTTCCTCTCATCTTGTCCTAAACTTGTCTATTGCTCTGATAACAAAACCTACTCTGCCTGATCTCCCATGACAAGTTGAATGCAAATCTAAGGTGGAAATTCTGTGCAACTCCTCTAGGACACAGGAGAATAAATTATTAAAAATGTACATAATGTGTGATTTTGCACAGTCTATGTAATTCATTTTGTAATTAAATGGTTGGGGTTTTTCTGTTTTTAGTTTTAAGTGAGAGAAAATTTTCTGCAATATGTTATTTACACAGACTTTGATGCTTTTGATCTGATCTGAAAAATGCTCTAAAACCTAATAGGTTAAATTGTCAGGTGCAGGTTACTGTAATTCTGCTAGCAAACACAGAGTGATTCTTCCACCTCCCACTCCAAGTAGCAGAGATTGAGGTCAAAGACCTCAATTTCTTCATTGAGACTTTTTTGTCACCATTTAAACATTGTATTTTAACCTTTGTGTTTAAAGCATGGATGAAAAATTGCAACCATGACCCTTCCATATTTGGGGGAGGGGGAGACAAAAGATTTTGTTGAACTAAGGTTTTATAATTTGTGCAAATATGCCAAAGAAATGTTGACAAACAATAATTGAGGTGACATCTGAAGTCATGTGCTAATTAGACCTTTGCAAATCTTACAAACAGGCCCAAATTATCTGGAAGAGAGTTGGTTACTTCAGACAGTTCTTTTAATACTGGGCTTCTGCATAGTTCTTCCAAATTCCTGATTTTCAGCCTGTTGAAGGAATATGAAAATTAAGAAAAAATGAATGAAATTATAAGACATTTGGAAGGAAAGTGTATTTCAAGGAATTGGTGGGGATGATACTAATAGAGGTTTGAATATTGTACAGATTAGAGAAAGATTTTTACTCATACTGAGTGACACATCTGAAATATATGCATGCAGAAAATCTAAATACAACTTCTTGAGATGATCTATACCTATATTACTGATAATTATTGGGGGTCTCACAGGGAATGTCAATAAACCTAAAGCAGGGTTGTTGTTCAGAGGGACCTAGGTAAGATGGAGAGACTGAGCAGAAATTAAGAAAAAAGTGTTAAGGGTGCATCTAGGGAAATCTTTATATCCGATAATAACTTTGCAGTCTGCCCAGAGATGCTGTGCAATCTCTATCCTTGAAGGTCTTCAACACCCAGCTGGACAAAGTCCTCAGCCACTGGAGGTCTGACCTCAGAAGTGACCCTGATGTGGGTGGGAGGTTGGACTGGAGACCTCCTGAGCTCGCCTGTGACATGAGCTATCCTTTGAATATAATTTAAAGTTAAGAAATTATAAGAGGTCTAGGGCACAAGAGTAAAAATAAGCAGACTTATACTCATCCCTTTATTTCTGAGAAATTTCCAATATGAACTTTTTAATCTGACTTCTTTTCTGTTCCTCTTTCCCCTGTTATTTAAATGGAATTGAAAAAGCATTTGTTCTCCTCTCAGGTATTATCCAGGCAAAGGTTGAATTATAAGCTTCTAAATATAATAACAAAGCTCTTAAACTCAAAACATTAATCAATTTTAAAAATGTTTTGAGGCTGAAACCCTGTACCTTGAGTTTCACGTCACATACTTTGAGCCTTGTCAGCTATTCATTTTAGGTATTAGAGCTAAATTGAGACAAGATTTTAACTTGACAAAACTGATTATTGTCTCACCTAATACTGAAGGCACAGAGTGTCTCATTTTCTTATGATAAAAAAAAAATCTTGTGTGCATACCATGAAATTTGGAATAGCTTTAAGAGCTGCTCTAAGACAGACCCAAGTATTCCATCTAAGAGATATTTGGCAGCTGTAATGTCCCTGTATTACATAAACTAGGCAAAAGACTTAAACTGAGAGAATTAAGAACTTCAGATGTCTTAACAGAGACACATAACTTCTCAGGTTAGTTTGCTTTTGTGTGACATTAATTCTGATCCTAGTTAAATACACAAAATAACAAAACATACTGAATGATCATTAGTTGCTGGATAATTAACAGACAAAACTTCTATGCACCTAGAGAACTAATGTATTTAAGGCGGGGAAAATTCTAAGATAAAGAGTTTAAGAATTCACAAGCATCTTAAATATTTATTTGGATGACAGTTGCTCCGCTTAGAATACACATACATGAAGTTTAGAGAGCTAAAGATAAATGAAGTATTTCACTATGGATGAGAAAATCCCCTAAAAATACAAGCCAATTCTAAAGAAAAAAAAAATACATGTGTTAGTGCTAGTGTACTTGTAAGGACTTGGATAATATTGGAAGAACCAAACCAAGACTGCAGTCCAATTAAGTATTCTTGAGATGAGATTGAGGGTAATACATTTAAAAAATCATCTTTTCACTGCATCATATAATACTTTTTTTTGTACTGGCACAAAAAAAAATAATTGAAAAGTAACTCAGAATCAGAAATTGAGGGATACAGTTTTTCAGGATAATGAATTTTTTGATTCTGTTTACCTAACAGTTTTTTGAGTAGTTGTGGTGGTGCAGGAACAAAGGCCATATATAGGTGAAATTGAAAATCTGATGCAAAGGACAGATAAACGGTGTTGTCTTCAAAAAAAAACCCTGTACAATCACAGTTCCACAAGTCTTGTTCAACTGATCCTATTTCCAGAATCTGATGACTCCCGTTCTTTCAGATTTTCTGCAAAGATACATATTCATTCCAAAGTCCCATTGATTGCTTGATTCAGCCTCCAAGACTGAGCAGTTCCAGAATATTGCTGAAATTGCCTTAATATTATCCCACTTCTGTGTTTTGGAGGGATTTTTCTCCCACTTTGCAATTTCAGAATGGGAAGACACAATCAGAACCTTAGATTCATCTTACATAAAATATACCCTTTACCTTAACTTTCTATGGGCCTATTATAGTTGTATTTTTCTACCAATATACTTTTAACATGCTTTCTTACTGGTTTCTCTTTAATGATTACCTGTCACAGGAATTTGGTTGAGTGCTCTAACCAGCATGATTATCACTGCTCAAGTAGCAGGTACAATCCCCCTGATGGCCTCCTCCCAAAGATCCAGTGCAAGGTTAAAGGCAGTGCCACTTTATGTTCGACACAGCGACCTGCTAACTGGGGAGGCTGAAGATTGAAAAGTGTTGCTTATTGTAACCCAGTGGTTGAAAACATACACCTTTGCATCCTCACTTGGTTTAAAACTCTTGTTACTTTCATGGAGTAATGAAATAGTGGAAATGCAAGAATCTTTGAGATGTCTAAGCTGGCACAAAGGCTCAAAATTTACCTCAAATCCCCCTTTTCTCTCCTATTCTATTCGCTTTCCCAACCAGATGGTTTTGCTTAATCTAACCCTGAATTAAAAAATGGCTCCTCTAAAGAATTCCAAAATAAAACAAATACAATTAAACTTGCTTTCTGGTAGTTTATGGCCTAAAGAAACTGCAAATGTGATCAGCTGCTCACCATAGCTGGTGCAGTCTATGCAAATGGAAGGTGTAGAAATGTATCTTCCAGTGGCAGCAAGAAATTGTTCCTGTTTGGAGATCTTGTGAAAAGTCAACCTAAGTATTTGGTTTAGTTGATGTGAGGGGGCGTGTTAGGCTATTGCAACTTTATTTGAAATAAACAGGCAGTTAAAGAACAATGGAAATGTTAAAAGGGTCACCCTGCTTGTAGAGGTTTTCTGAAAGTGGTAATGTTTTTATATTTTTTCTCTCTGTGTGTATAATTATAGGTGGGGTTTTGATGCTTGAATTTTGTTCAGACTATGAATCCACTATTATGTCTCTTCTGTTTTGCTCACAGTTTCGTAATTTCTGTCTTTGCCTTCAATTTTTCAGGCCACTTTCTCCTTCATTTCTCTCCATAGAAATGTTGATCATTAGACTGGAATGTATAGCAGATTTAGAAAATTTAGTATTCTTTTTGCTCACTTCAAAAGTTAAACACATACAAAAGTAACATATGTGATATTTTATAATTCCAGCAAGTATAGGGATTTCAGGCAGTGAAATATGACTGCTTCAGTGCACATATAAGTAGTAATATTTTAAAACCAATCCAGTATTTTTACTGACGCCTTGGTATTTTGTTTTGCTTTTATGGAAATAGAGCATCTTTGGATTTAACAATTGTTGAATATTGCAGCCAGTTTCTAAAACAGAGGAGCCAAGGAAGGATACAAATTTAAGTCTATTCTTGCAAAATATCAGGAAAATTTATTTGATAGTAATGGATTAATTTTGATTTTCATAGATTAATGTACTGGTATAAAATATAAAACTTTAATTCAAATTTCAAATTATCTTTATTAAAGAAATTACCATAGTGCATTTCATTGTAACATTATCTTCCATATTCTCTACATTTTGCAGTCTGAATTTAGGAGGAAAGAATATAAAACTCAGAAATATAGAATTTTCATGAAAGGCATATGAGAAACCCACTTTATGATATTTTAAAGCTATTCAATAAAAAATTTCACTGGTAGACTGAGTTAGTTATTCTCAAAAAATTAAAATTGTTATTGAGATTTTGGAGAACCTAAATAAAATTCTTACACTTTTTAATGTTAAACAAAGTTTTAAAAATAATTTTAAATATACTTCTATTTTGAATAATTTGTAAATCTGAGATTAAATGGTATGAATTTCTGCAAAAAGGAAGAAAAAACCCATACCCATATTTAGGAGAGACATATCAGTAAGAAAATGTGTAAAAAATGTGAGCTCTGAAGGCAGCTATCAAAGACAACAATGACATGCAAAATATGGAAAGAGCTGGAAATTAATGAGAATAAATCAAATGAAACAAAAAATCCAGACCATACCTATGAAAATTAGGGCTACAGCCAAAAAAAAAAAAAAAAAAAAAAAGGAAATTAAAGGAGGAAGAAATACTGGCAGGTCACAACAACTAATAAGAGCTAGCATATATCCAGCAAAAGGGCGGTATGATTTTACTGTTGCAGAAGAGCTATTGTGGTGTGAAAATGCAATTAATCCTGGGTACCAAAACACTAGTAGTAGGAGTGGTAGTAGTAACACATTTTTTAAAAATACGAAATAACAAATATATTTTTATATCAAAGTTCCTTTAAAATATATTTAAAATATAGGATATCACACCCAGGAAATTAATACAGACAATTACAAAAATGTGAATGATATATAACATATATATATATATATATATATATATATATATATATATATATGTGCATACATATATATATATATATATATATATATAACACGCACACACGCACATATTTATATATAACATATATTCTGCAACAAAAGGAACAGGCCTGCAAGTCTATCAATCCCACACAGGAAGATGTTCTATTTTCTTACCATCAAGTGAGCAACCCAAGGCCAGAAAATTCAGCTATCAGGTCCAAAATAATTTCTCCATGACTATTTGGGATGCCACAATGATTCATATGGTCCCGTGTTTCTGAGACTCAGCTATGTAATAAGGAATCACTAAATATCCATTAAACATTCTTCATTGGTTTAAATCTCAGCATACATCAGAATTTCCTTGAATAACTTTTTCAATACAACATACATTAAAAAGGCATATTTGCTTGAAATTCTGTTAATCTAAGCTACCTTAGGCAGCTCTGCTTTTATAACATAAAATTATGTATGTCCTGAATTTGCAAAACACCAAAGTCTCCTGAATGGCATTCACATTCATCTTAAAATCAGAGAACAAGTTGGTGAACCTCTATAGAAATTCATCTTTTTTAGAGAACCTTGGGCTTGATGCCAGCTGAAAGTTTTCAGCACAAGTGGGTACAAGTTTAATCAATTTCATGAAATAGAATTATTCATATTGGTTTTGAATGAAATAATTTTCCTTTCTAAAGTACATCAGAAGCCCAAATTAGCAGGCAATTAAGTAGAAACATGTTTGATGTAATTGTGGACAAATAATTAGCAAATATTTTTATTTATATTTTATTTTCTTTTTTTTTCTTTTAGATATTTTAAATTGAGTATTGTCAACAAAAATTTAATTAATTTTGGTTCAAGTCAAGTCATCTCTCACTCTGTATTCTGCAAGTTAACGGACTATAAATCTGCCTCTGTATTGAGTTCTTAGTTTTCAAAAGAATTTGAGAAAATATTTTTAAGACTAAACTCTAAGGGAGAAAATTGAAGAAATCTCTATTGGGTTTGGCCAAGTAAGACTGCATTTTTGCGCCTCTGCTCGGAATATGGGACATTTTCCCTTTTTAAAGAAACCTTAGGGCCGAGCTCAAATCTCATAGTTTTCTTGGTTGCTTACTTCATGTATTTCAGGTCAGCTAAATGCCAGAGCTGCTTACAGATCTCTTTACTTTTAGATTGTTTTACCTAAGCAGCATAAAATGTCATGACTCTAGGGAATAAGCCACATCATTCACTAGCTGATTTAAACAAACAGTATATCTATAGTATGCTGAGGAAGGTCTGACAAAAAGCAAAATTTGTTAAACTTTGTTGAAGTATATTGACGCCTAGTTACACATTAAATTGCAGTGTGTTAAGAATTTATAGATTTTAATGTATCACTCTGCCTGGAGAACATGAGAGGCATGTTTGATTAAAGGTATTTTCAAACCCATCTGCTCATCAACTGCATTGAGTTTTAGATTGGTAAAAAAGAAACTTCAGGCTTATGGTGTTATTAAATAATAAAATGTGAGCTAAAAATAAGACTTAGAATACAGCATGAATAAATTGAAAATATTAATGAACCAATGTAATAAGAATGCATTCATTTTTAATGTTATTTTAAGTAAAAGTATGAATACTTTATGTGTTCTTTTTAAGGTTTTCTTGAGGCAGTGAACACACTTATGCAAGTTACAATGAAAACCTATTTTTCCTGGTCCTGTAGCAATGTATATAACTACAATGCTCTCTAGTTGATATGGTAAATAATACTTAAATTAAGTATTTATCTTCACAATTTCTCTTTAAAACAGAACCTGTCAAAATAGGTAAAGTATTGTATCACTCGTTAATACATAATAAAGTGTTTTTGTAATTAGGTATGCAGCTGAAAATTTCTGAGACTGTGGAAATGTTAGTTTTGACCATCTATATGTTTTCAAGCTGTGCTGTGACTCATAGTTCTTTTGAAAGCTTTGGTGGAAGAGGTAGGGCATGGTCTCACTGGAGGAGATACATGTGGAGTGTAACCTCAAGAACGACACTGTGCTCCTTGGTTTCCCCTTGTCCTCCAAGGTGAAATAAATTGTTCATTGAATGCAATGAGACTAACATGCTCCCAGCTCACAATTCTCTCTTGCAATGTTACACAGACAGACATATAGGAATCCAGGCAGAAAGCCTTTATTGTTTTTATATTTTTGAAATGGAAACCCTGGAATTTTAATGAAATGTGCAGCACTTAGGAAGGGGTTTGGGTGTCAAAAAGAAAGTGTCTCAAGTCATTTTAGAAGCATTTTAAGACTACCTAGTTTATACTCGATACTCCAATTTTTGGTTTTCTGGAGTTTTTCTGTCATTTATGCCAGACCCTGTAAGAATATCTGAAAGGGTGTTAAATCTATTGTTTACCACCTAACTTCAAGTTAGCATTTACCTTTTAACTTCCATCTCATATGTATACTATATCAGAACTTTCTTTGCTCGGGGTGAAAGTGGCTCTGTTGGTAATTGCTTTCATGTTGATGTGGCTGATCTAGCAAAATCTATTTGGCTTTCCAAGGGCTTATTAATTGCACCTTTTTTGTGAGTCTCTCTTTTCTGCAGGCAGCCATAAGTAAAAATGATGTCTTGGGTGATCATATTCTTTTTATGCGAAGATAAAGTTTATTTTGACATCTGAAAAAAAAACCCCTCTTTTCATTGCCTTGTCTGTAAAAGTCTAAAGAGATATGATGAAGGTCCTGCTGATGCTACTGCATAGATTTTAGGCTTTTTTGGAGCTTCCCAGAAGAGGGTTAATTGTTTTTCATACAATGATGGGAAAGCTCCCACACACACTCATGTACTCCTATTCAGCAGGATGGGGGAGTGAGTCAAAAGGGCAAAAGCAAGAAAAAATCATGTCCAGAGACAAAGGTAAATTAATAAGCAAGAAAACCAACAAAAGAAAACAAAACCCCAAAGTGATCACTCACCACATCACGCTAGCAGACCAACAATCACACAATATGTCCACAGAACCTGTGAACAGTGACTTTTCTAGAAAAACTCTCCCTCAGTTTTATTGCTGAACATTGCCACAGGGCAAGGAATGTCCCTTTGGTCAGTCGTAGTCAGCTGTCCTGATTGTGTCCCAGCTTCTTCTCCACTCTGAAATATTGTTCAAGCACTACTCAGCAGTAATTAAAACACTGGCTTGGTCACAATTTTGAAACACAGTACCAAAATGCTGGTTAGGAAACAAATTAAGTCCACCCTAGCCAAGAGCAGTACACCTTCAGCTGCCTACTGGGGGCAGACAGCATAGAGAATGAATCATAAATTAGGGTGAGATAGTTCTAAAACACCCACTCTTTTCCTTGCCCCGATACTCAGAGTTTAGCTATCAAAGTTAGAAACATTTTTGTGCTCTCAGTCTCATACTTGTCAATGATGAAACACAAAAGAAGAGACTTTGCTTCTCCTCATTCCTTGATGATTCATACAATTAGTTAGGAATCTTTTTCTGTTTTAAATATACTTTCCTGTGCCCATTAAAGAATAAAGAAAACAAACACCCATATTTTTTGGCAAAATTAAAATAAGAATTATAGCTTTCAAAACAAGGGGGAAAATATAATTTTTCCATTGCTCTGAAAATTTTAAATTAGCATTACATTCTATGCTTTTAATCAATTGTTTTTTTTGTTTCGTGTGACTAGTATTAATAATACTGGAAAATAAGTGATTTCTGGATTTTGGTTTTTCTAGGCAAATCTTAAAAAATAAAAAATATAAGTGGTTTCAGAAGAAAAGTCACTGCTGACAAACTGAAAAATGAGAGAATAAAAAGTGTTTTGTTATTCTAATGCCTTGAATTATAATGCTATAAATTATAAATATAATAGCATTATAAATATAATGCTATTATATTTATAATAAAGGTTATTTGATCTGTTTGCATCTGATATCCTTATAAAGATTTTGATATCTCTTTAGCCTGACGGATAACTACTATTTGTGATTTTATAAGTCATAAGAATATTCAAGGATCATTTTTTTCCATACAATTTTTTGTAAATTGAATTATGAGTATCCTTTTTCTTCCATTGGTAACTCATTGAAATAAACTCACCTATGCTCTAAAAATGTACAATGAACTGAGATATTACTGACAATTGTTGACAACAAAAGCTCTGAGTGGTGGTGAAAATAAACTACCTGCCAATACATGAAGGTCAAAAACATTGTCAGTACCATTACAAAGGCGTGACTGTGACCTGATTAATCTTATGTTTGCCAGTTTGCCAGTTCCCCTGTGATAGCTGCTCAAAAGCTCTACTTGAAGAGGTGAGAGTAAAAGGGGATTATATTAATGGGAATCATGTAATATTTGCCAAGCTGGAAATCCTTCTCGACCGAAGAAGGCACTGTATTTATTTTTTCTACTGCTTTTTCTCTATAATTCCACAGAAATAGATGCACTTACTATAGGAAAAACATTTCTTTTTTTCCCAGATTGTGGCAGCAGGAGGTATATACCCATTTGCTGGATGTGCAAACTGGATTTGTACTACATTGCACTGTATTAGAAGAGACTAAAATTAATTTAACTGCACTAACCCTTTGATCATGTAGCTGGCCTTTCCTTTGTTAAGCCCCTTGCTTTTCTGACTAGAATTTGCTTTTGTCAGCACAGCAGCAAGTGACATATGGTATTTTTGTTGTTACTTGAAATAATCTTCTGTAGATCAGCTGGATTTCCCAAAAGAGCTTTGCATTCAACATTAGAGAGAGAGAGAGGAGATGAAAGAGAACCCCAAATCACTATACATTTTGTGATTAAAAATCTCTGTAAAGTAAGCCCCTCCCATTCAAACCGATATACTTCACATTTTTAGCAATTAAAAAAAGGATGGAATCTTCTCTGTGACATATCAAAATCTTGTGAACTTTGGTTTAGGAGGTGAAAGAGGAAATGTAAGCTGTGTTTCTTGCATGTCTTGTGTTTTGGGGATTTTCTATAAATGTCTGACATATTCAGACAATTAACTTATTAGCTGCTGGCTTTGACTTTGCTTCTGATACCTAAACAAAAGGTGGTTGTACTTTCCTCTGGATTACGCTCTTCCTCCTATCTCACAGCATCCAAATGTTGATCTGCCAATGGAATTTTAAATTGGCACCATTTTAACACATCTAAAATCAGTGATTAGAAATTCCCAGGCACAGAAATATTGATCCTCATAATGACATATTAAAAAAAATTAAAGAAAAAAATAAAAACGCTATATGAACTAAAGTTACACACTGAGAATGCTGAAGTGGATATTGCTATGTATTTAGCATTACAAAATATTCTCATTGTAGTTAACGGATGGCATAACATAGAAACTGCTCAATAATTTGTATTCAGAGACAGCAATCTGTATTGTTTCTGCCCACCAGCACAGGACATCCTTTCTTTTCTTCAAGTTATTGCATATTAATGGAATAATTTTCTACTCACAGGCAACAAAACATCAAGGCGCCATTTAACCAGTCAAAGAGGCTGAATGAATGGGAAGGTTAATGCCTCAAACTAAGTTTAAGTTAGTTCACATTTTGTTAATAATTGCTTTCTGCATTAAACTTATTTTAAGCTGGAATATGATTCACAGTTCCTACAGGCTAAGTTATGAGTCTATGATGGAAGACAGCTATGCTTCAAAGCCTACAAATTCAGATGAAAAAATTACCGTAACTTTCATAAGTATTACAAAGGTCAGTGAAGGACTGGAATGTTGCATGAAAACAAAAAAGAGCTATGGGCAAAATAACTAGAATTGATAATGACCTTTAAATCAATGAAGAATGAAAATCATAAAATACTTATCCATATGGAAGAGCAAAGATTCTCATAAAAAACTTCAAGAAGTGGATACAAAGGAAAATAGTTCATTATGACGGGAAATGACAGACTAGTAATATGCTGAGGCAAAAGATTTCTCTTACACAAAAAAGCCTTCAGGGAAATTTCATTTAAACAAGTAATATACTGTGTGTATATTTGTGTGTGCATGCATGCTCCGATCTGTAGGCTGGACTTAATGAAGCCAATAGCAATTTTCAATGTCTTACTGCTGCATAAACCTGGAAGGATTTTATTTTATACTCCCTTTTAAAATAAAAATTAAAAATGCATTGTAACAAGTGAAAAGTGTTACCTCATTAATTTTAGTTTTGTGTTTCCTTTCTGTATGTTTTTTTTTCTGTGTCTATCATGACAACTGCAGCATTTCACTGTGGCATTCTTCTTTTCATATAAAATAAAGCTGGTATTTTATATTTTGGTAGGCTTTGACCAGAATATATTCAAGAGAATATTAAAGAATATTCAATATATCAAATGACTATTTTTTAATAATTTGTCTTAGAACAGTAGGCATGATATAACTGTATCTTCTTCCCTCTGCAGTGACACAGAATCCATTGAAACCAAAGGAGGGATTTGGTTTACACATGATTTGCTGTTACAGACAGGATTTCAGGATCAAATGGCTAACTTCATTGGAAGACAAGAAAACTTATCATATGAGTTCCTA
Source organism: Passer domesticus (assembly GCF_036417665.1). Lineage (NCBI taxonomy): Eukaryota > Metazoa > Chordata > Aves > Passeriformes > Passeridae > Passer > Passer domesticus. The sequence goes on along the minus strand of NC_087474.1, from coordinate 107,048,779 downwards.
GTAATTACAAAGACTTATTCAATTAGGAAACAAAATAGTAAATTTAAGGAACAGTGAGTGGGCAGAATAATTCCTTCATCTTGAAAAGCTGAATTTTCTTGTTACAAACTCTCTACTGCTTCACATAATTTAAGACAAACTAAATATATCCCAGATTCTGGAATTCTGATAATAAGAGCTAGGATAAATCTATGTTTGAGAACAGTTGCTATATGGAATGTTGAAACTGTTTCTGAGTAGTCAAATAACCCCATGTTTGAACTGAAGCATAAGAGGACATTTCATAAAGCACAAAACAAGAATTTGCACTTAAGAAAATATACATATCCTGAGAATTAAATTGAAATATGATTTGAATTTTTTTTCATTACTTAATGGAGAGGTATATAGGAATTTTATCAGAGTTTAAATGTGAGTATGCAGGATGTAATGTTGAAGAAAATAAGTACGAAATTGCCAGTTCTCTCATTGATTCTTAAGTATTTTGTTCCTCAGAAGGTAAAATCAGTGTAATAAAAACATCTGCTGACCTTTCATCCTCCTCTACTGCATGCTCTGAACAGAGAATGAAGAACTCAGAAAGCTTGGTGCAATTTCATTCTTCTCTATGGTGAACAGCTGTAGGACCCAAAGGAATGGCATGAAGCTGAGTCAGGGCACGTTTAGGTTGAATCTCACACAAAGATTCTTCACCCAGAGGGTGCCTGAGCATTGAAACAGGATTTCCAGAGAAGTGATCACAGCATGAAGCCTGACAGAACTCCAAAAGAGTTTGAACAATGCACTCAGGCACATAGTGTGACTCTTGAGGATGGTGTTGTACTGTGTCAGAGTATAGACTTTTGTGATCCTTTTGGGTATCTTCCAGCTCAGGACATTCTATGATTCCATGATTCTAAGATGCATCAATTCCTTTGTCAATTACACTTTTCAAAACTGGAAGACTGTTGCTTGAAAATCAGTCATTAAACAGCATTTAGTTTTTACAATATTTTCTCTTCCCTCACTTAAGAACCAACTCTGTCTCATGTATGTTCCTGTCCTTAAAGGAAGTATCACTCAAATTCTTACACTGTGTTACTGTTAAATCTTTTATTAGCTATTCCAGTGTGGCCAAAGACCTAGTCCAACATGGCAGGTTTCATTGATGTACAGTTGTGTTTTCTGAGTAGAACCAATTTCTCACTATATTTACTAGAATATGTATTAGAAAATACAAATCAAGCATTTGAAGAAAAGTGAACAGATGATCTGGCACAGACTTTTTTGACCCTAATATAGAAACTCTACTCTTTAATTAATGGCCAGGCATAGGAACTAATTTGGCTGAAACCTTGTATGTAGCAGTGCAGGTGCATATTTATTAGTTTTTCATATTTAATGAGTATGGTGCAACTCAATGTTTGTCCAAAGGCACAATTATTGCAATAAATACATAACACAGAACATCTAATAACTTCCATTCACCCAGAAGTGTTGAAGTGGTTATCTATCCAAATTCTAAGCAAGCAGAGACCAAACAGGGGATATTTAACACTGAGGAATAATTAAGTAAATGAACCAGGTACTATATCACTGTTATGCTATATCAGAGCAGTATGCTCTTAATGAAAATGATTTTTTAATTAGAAACATCTCAGATTTTTATTTTTAATTTTGATACCATATCAAAATTAGAGGGGGTTGTGTTAAAGCAAATTATTTTCTTTCAATAATGTCAGAGGAATGGAAACTGTATTAGTAGATCTCTGAGTCTGTGGTGTTAACAGTGGTGACAAAGTAGGTGCTAGGAGGTACTTATGATCATGAAAATTCTGGAGGAGGGTGTACCTGTTATGCATTAAGACTATTTTACAAGTGATCCTCTGAGGCAAATCACTGAGGTTTTTCTAACACCAGAAATTCATTTTGCAACTTATCCTGTCTGCATTCAAAAGGTAAATCAATACTTCTGTTAAAATCACTGTGTACTGTTATAATTTTTTGAGTGTAATAATCCCCTCCTACTATAATTCTTGAAAGCTTCTGTTCATCAAATAACTACCAGGTCCGCAGAGCACTTGCTGGCTCAAAAGCATTAGAGGTCATGCTGTAAACTCTGGGTGGGGAGAGGAGATAAATAGCAGATTCTTCAAATTAGATATTTCAAGGGTGACATAGTAGCTGTTAGCTAGAACAAAGCTTATTAATAGCCACAAAAGCGTGCAGCCCGTTTTCTCCATTCTCCCCACTTGGATGAATTCCCTTGTATTTGTCAGGTTAGTTACAATTGGCTTTGACATCCTGTACTGAATTGATGTCACATATAATGAAGGCAGTATTCAGATTACTGGGACTATAACTAGATCTGCCTAGCTCTAACTTGTTAGATGGGTTTGGATGGGTTTGGATGGTTTGCTATGGACTGGGAAACAACAAAACAAGCATAGAAAATGGTTATGGACTGACATACCGAGGAGATCTGAGTTTTATCTGATTATGCATAGGGAGTAAAAAGAAGGACTCATTACAGTTTTACATCTTAGTAACATTTCTGGGGATGGTGATGGTAGAGAGCAGAGCCAGAACCCATCTGCAACCTGGAAATATTTGACTTCAGACATGGAGAAATTCAGAGGAATTGGCCTGAGTTGTTGTGACCAGTAAGAACATTGACTTCTTTTGCCAACCATGATCAGCTATGTGAGAAAACAATAAAAAGGGTAGGAAGAGGAGTAGGAGAGCAAGTCCATGGAAATGTAACACCATGAAGATGAATCTGAGGTATGTTTTTTATAGAAAGCTATTTCCCAGACAGCATTCCTCAGGCTGACTGGTTGGAGTGAGCATCCTTCTCCACTCTATCTGGAGTGCTGGCTGCAGTGGGGCTGGGGCAGAAGTGACCGTCTTCCATTTGAATGTGTGTTCTGTATACACTCTTGGAGTGGATTTTAAAACAGATACAAATTTTACATTTTTTCCTGGTATAATAGTCCTGCTTGAAAATAAGATCCAAAATTTATTTCACGTCATGGTGTAGTTCTGTCCTTGAGGTTTTATTGTTCTTGAATTCTTCCATAACAGTTGATATAATTCACTAATCCCACCTAAGAAAACCTGACCAAAACCCAAAAAAATATGTTGCACTCATTCTGACAGCATTGAGCCGTTGAGTCCTTCCAGCTACAAATTTAAATTCATCACTAAATCATGGAATCTTAGAATCATTTATGCTGGAAAAGACACTTAAGATGATTGAGTCCAGCTGTAAGCCTAATGAAGCCAAATCCACCAGATTTATTTCTCAATATTTGTTTTGACGGGAACTCATGTTGTTTCTAATTTTCATGTTGTTTTTAATTCCACAAAGAATATTATAAAATTACTAGTAAAATAATATAAATAATACACTAAAAAAAAACCCCCACAACCCCACCCGTAAAAAACTTTTCCAAATCTCATCTCAGTTTTGGACATTTTTGATGGGCTTCGAGGTAGATTTCTGATGCATCTGGGATCAAAGTACTATAATAGGGAAGATAAGAAAAATGTGTTTTTAAGTAGCTACACACTTTCAAGATTCTTCATACAGTCCAGGTAGATCATTTTCCTGAACTCTTGACCTTGTAAATTTCTTCCTGTGTTACTAATAATAACAAGTAAAATAAACTAGAATTAGTTCTTTGAAACTCAGGACGAGAGAAAAGGCCTGGCTTTAAATGTAAACTTTTTATCCTCCCAAACAAGGCAACATAGAGTATATGGAACAGGAGATAATCCAGCCATTTCCTGTCATTTTCTCAGTCAGCCTGACTTGGAGTCAAGTCACATACTGTGGTATGATCCAATGCAGTGAAAGATTCACTGCCAACAAGGGAATGACACAAAGAACTAGTGGCAAGTCACAGTGCTAAGATAACCAAGCAAGAGTAGTACAATTGTGTTCATGACCATTTTGTTGGTGCATATTGAAATATAAATATACAACTATAAATATAAACATGCAAATATATTAATATGTGAATATATAAATATAAATAAATATAATAAATTAATCTACTGTTTAAAGTATTTCCATATATTTGTCATAACCAGTAATGCCAAAAATTCTTAAAAATATGTATGCAAGGTGTTACATAAAATTTAAATGTGCCAGATGGAGAGGGATATTTTGGAAAAAAACAAAACATACTTGGGAGCTAGAATACAAGAGCAGGCAAAGGGGAGACCATTCTAGAATTACAGTAAGAATACAAGGAAATCCTCTCAATTCTTTCTTATTTTGTGAAAGTATTCTCAAAGGGTTTTCTGGATAGCAATCTAATGAATTACATTTATCTGATTGTAGACAAGTCCTCTGAGGTAGAACAGTGCCAGTTTATATGCTTAGTGGGCATGTATTTTCTTTTGTTCAGACAAAAGAGCCCATAAAGCTGCTGTATGTAGTGTCTCTCACCTTCATGAATTGTTTTCTATTAATTTTAATAGCAATTAGGTCCAAATCACCTCTGCTTTTTTTGTTTCTGGAGGAACCACAGTAATATATTGAAAGACTATCACTTTAAGACAACATGATTAAAAAGTAAAATGGTATAGATTAATTTTGACATGTGTATTTATTTATTGCTCATGGACAGTTTTGTGTGCAATAAAAATGCATGAAAGTGTTACTTTATTATAATTATAATAAACTGTGTGATTGATGATTCTACCTGAATGCCAAATATTTGTGTCCAAATAAATTTTGTACCAATAAAATCATTATTAACATGTTGATACTCTCCTATTGCTCAATTGCAATAGCAATTTTGTGTACCATGAATTCCACAGAATCACAGAATCATCAAGGCTGGAAGAAACCTTAAGGATTATCCAGTTTCAGTGTTTGTAGAAACACAGACACTTCTGTTTCCTATGATAGCTTTTGGTTGGGCAAAATTGCACTTCGTAGAGGGTTATAAATCAAAATGATCAGCTTCAGAAAATGTTTTTGTTTGTGATGAACTAGTTTTAATCAAGTCCATGCTTCCATTCTGAAATTATTTTTGAGAGCACCAAGTACAGTAAAGGCATATCAAATACATGGCTTCATTTTCAATATGTAAAAGATCCCTCATATGATTTCATCTACTGATTCCTTTCTGCCTGTAAACTTCACCAGACATCTTCTACACAGAATTCAACTTATACTTTCCATATTTTGGTGAGACGACAAAAAAGAAATTAGCTTCCTAAAAACAGATGGGTGGACATAGCTTCAAGGACTGCTTTTGGATAATGCATGAACTTATTTTAAAGAGCTGATATGATAATTAAAATTGTTTTACATAGAGATATATTATTTCATTACTATTCAGTTTTATTAGGCTCTGATCAATTAATAAATGATTTTCAGAACGTTAATCAAGATCTGATTTGAAAACTTCAGGATAAATTCTAAAGCTTGGTAAATACTTTTCCTTTCGGGATAATTTACTCTTCAGTGACTGGTAAAGAATTCATTCTTATAGTGCAGGCATTGAAGATAAACACAGAATACAAAGCCATAGTCCCTATCTCTACTACAGATGTTTTATGAGACCTTGAAACAATCATTTGACTCAAGATTTTTGTAAATTAATGCCAAAGCTGAACTTTTAGGGTGCTGAAATGTATTAGGCTTTTATCAACTTGCATTTACAAGTCACTTTGAACTACTTACTGCACATTTCTTGCTGCCAATCTGTTTTTAAAAGTGTATGGCCACCTGTCCAGGAACAAAGAGTACTTATTAAACATTGTAACATGTAGAGGTAATTTTGGAACTGCCTCTTTGAACAAGATGTTGGCCTAGGTAACCTCCAGAGAAAACTTCAGCTTTATTTTTTGGGGGGTTTTTTTGGTGATTTCTGCATTCTTCCAGTGCCATTTTACCCTAGCAAATTTAAGTACTGATTTCCACTTTGGTTTGGGGAGTTATTTTTATTTTTTATTTTATTTTTTATGATTTGTAGGAAATTACATGTTTGCATTAATTCATGTGCAGAAGCAGCAAAATTTGAATAACTCCTACTTCAATAATTGCAACAGAACTAAATTCTCATTTTCCTAAGAGACTTAGCTTTAAATAAAAGAGCCAATTAACATGAAAAAAATCATTCTGTGTTTTGAATTTTTAAATATCAGAACTGAAAAAATACTAATACATGTACTTGGAATAAAAATTGTCAGTTTCCTTTGAAAAGAAAAAATATGTCTGTATACCTATTTTCAAACTTTTAATTCCAACATAAAAGTTATATTAAAATATGAAGTTCCTTATGTTTCAGAATCGTTCAACTTAGCCAGGAAAAAATCAGTTTTCTTAAAGAAAAAAATACTGACTCCAGGAATTAAACTGTCTCTATATACTTATAGCTATACACTTCTGTAAAAAACAATTTGTTTATATAACTACAGAAAATATAATCCCTTAATTAATTGCTTGTAATTGCTTGTAACATAAATAGCATTCTATTTCTAGAATTTCTAGAATTAGAACAAACACTGATTAAAAAAAAAGTGTAAAAGAAAACCTATGTTTTCCACAGATGGAAATGAAATACGTTACAATATTAAGCGCTCTGTTGTCAGACAGGAAAATCTAGATGTAAGTAGTGTAACATCATGTCGATGAATCTATGCTGTGTGGATGAAAATACATGTTACATATATAAACTCATACATATTTATATACAGTTACATATATATTCTCCGTGTTTCAATTTGCTTTACAATATTTCATAAATACCTAATCATAAAAGCAATCCTTACATTGACCCATTTTATTTTACCTTTTTTATTGTTTTCCTATTACAAACTACCTTGACTGAAATGCAAATTTCTCCCATGTGAAATCCTCAGCACACAAGTGTTTTGGAATTCTGGATGGGTCAGCATGTCAGTAAATGGCTAAAAGAAGCACCACCAGAAGTAAAAATATAAAATCTAACCACAGATGATTAAGGACTGGCACTTTAGAATAAACAAGGAGAAAAAAAACCCAGAAAATACAAGAGCATTCTCTGGAAAATAATATATTGTTTCCTTTAGGAAATTTAGTTTATTCATTTATAGTTTGTTGAGCAGAAGGGTATTGAAAAGTCGACCTCAGCAGCATTTTGGGACCAATCTTTTCACAAAGTTGAACTGGTTTTGAACAATGTTGGAATTCTATGTTAGAATGTAAATAGTGTTTTTAGGAGAAGCTTTGCTAATTTCTAATAGAAGTTAGAGTTATTTTGGAAAAATATTTTTATGCTAATAATTCAATAAGAGATTTGACTTTCTGCGGATTTCCAGTATCTTTCTGTCTGACCTCTTTTCTTTTTCTCAGAATTCAATTTATATTATCCTTGTATAGATACAATATATATTTACCATTCTTATATTTTTAAATGGTTCCATCCAAGTTTCAAAAATTGTTAGTTTCCTCCTTTCAACAATCTTTTATTCTTTTCTAGTGTTGGAGGTTTTTTTTACATGCCTTGCCTCAAACAATTCATTTCACAAAGTAATAAAAATTCGAAGACTCTCATTTGTTTATCTTATCAAGTGAGTCTAAAAGCCATGCAATTTATTCAGTGATATACTAGTTGGATGTGAAGAAATAAATGAGATTGTTACCTATATCTCTAACTGAAGATAAGGACAATGGTTTCTTGCCTGAAAGTTTCCATCTTGGACAAAAAAATACAAATAGACCTTTCAGAAAACATAGTTGCATAAAAAGAGATTTACTCTTAAAAATCAAATGTGATCAGGCATCTGGGACCTCTCAACATTTTGATTAATTCCCTGTTTAGCTTCTGCAGAAATGTGTCTGTACATTGATCTTTATTCAAAGAAAGATGCAATACAAACTCTAGTGAGTTACTGTGTAGATATAAATTGACTACTTATTGAAAAAAATATTATTTAGTGTATTTATTTGACTGAGAATTTTAATATTCCCCTGATAATTTGTTATTTATATGTATATATAATTTATATATATATATACATGCACCTTCACAAACACACACACAAACACATATATATATAGATTAAAATTGGATAAAACAGACTAGACTCAACTACCACACTGACTATTTTATTTCAGGAATTATAATAAAAGCAGAGCAACCCCAACAAAGGGGAACAATGACTAAGACTCCATGAATATCAGAAAGCTAATTAATTACTTTATTACACTATATTATTCTATATTGTAATACACTATATTACATTACATCTAAACTGAATCTGCACAAGCACCCAACTGCACAGAATCTTCTGACTGTCAGCCGACAGTCCCAACACACACACCTGGATTCAATTGGTCAGTGAATCAAAACACATCAGAATCCAATTAGCAATTCCCTTCAGGTGAACCATCTTCCACTTGTGCACTCCACTTGTGAGCAACAAGAGGAGCAGAAATTGAGATAAGAATTGCTTTTTCTTTCTCTGAGGTTCAGAGAATGTGAATTCCAGAAATATCCTTGGGAAGTTGTGCCTTGTTTTTCTCTGTGAAGAGAATTCATGTTATATTGCAGGAAAGATATGTATACATTTCTGCATTATGTATTCCGCTTCACCTTTTTCGCTGTTTCTGATAAGAAATATGTAAGAAGATGCTGAAAAGTCTAGCAATCTATAAAGTGCTAAGGGCAAATTATAACTAAGCCGATATCTGTTGTATTTTTACCTCTATTCAGTGGCAGTTATGCAATGATTATACAAAATGTTTTTTAGGCTTTAACAAAAATTCAATTATATTTGTCCAAATTTCTGAAAGTATATTCATGGAGGTCAATATGCCTGAGGACATATTTTTGACCTTACTTATTAGTATAAACATATTTTGGCAACTAAAATGAACTCTAGACACTATTCCATACAGTTATGTTGTATTTTGGATTTGAAATTGTCTGGCTAATGAATGCATATTATTTTAAAAATTAAGATCTTCTATATATGCTAATTATCTCTAGGCCAGTTATTTCTAATCTTACCAAAAGAAGAAATGATTAATATCAGGAAACACACAAATTTTTATTTGCACCAAATTCTAAAACTCACAGATACATTATAATACTCATGCATACATAATAAATTATGCAAATTTATTTCTCATGACAACCAGTCTTCAGTTATATTCAATACCTCTTTCACATAATCATTGAATAAGTGGTACTTAAACAAAGTGAGGTGTACTGTGTTGTGAATCACCTGATCACCCATCTCAATGTAAATAGTTCTATGGAGTGACTTCCAGCCAACTATGCCATTTTTCTGACCTTTGAGGTCAATAGATAACCTACAGTATTTGAATTTACTGCTGCATATACCATATCTAGTACCAATTAGGTACACTGAAGTAAATTTGGAATTTATCCCAGAATGATAGAATTACTCAAAAAAAAGAAAAAGTTCAGCATCTCTGGATTAAGTTCCTTTTTTATTAATTGGATTTTTTTTTTTTTGCTGGAACTTCATGCCTGCACATATAGTTCTACCCTAAAAAAATATAATTAGAATACCAGTTTACACAGGAGAAAATTAGGAACAGCTTGAAAGCCCAAAACATACACACACATACACACACAATTCCTGCTGCCAATCTTAAAAGTCTTTTTCAAATACAAAATGTACTTAAAAAGAAAAATAAAAAAATCCACCTAGGGATAGTGACTGGTGTTTCTCCAGAGATGTAGATATCTAGTTCTCTGTGGATTAGGTGGAGTAAATTCCCTGAGTAACTCTAATCATTCTCAAAGTGATTGATAGTAATTAATGAAGTAATGGACAAATATACACAGAAATAAGAAATATTTCCACTGGGAAAAGATCTATATCTTACAGTTTCCCTAAGAAATATAATATCTGACAAATTATATCAGATGATATAAAAACATATAATATTTTAAAGCATGTCTTAAATGCAGAATTATGCAGGTAGAAGGGAGTGTGAGGTGCTTAAGACATTGGCAATTTTTCAATATTTATTCCAATTAATATGGTTTCTTTGGGGTTTTATTTCTTTATGAGGTTGGTGGGGTTTTTTTTTTTTTTTGGTTTTTTTTTTGTTCCGAGCAACAGTGACTTCTGTTTTGCAACACAAAGCATTTCAGAGTTTGCACATTAAGTGCATATCATTTGATACACAAAGTTAATTTACATGACAGTGCCAGAGAATGGTCAGTCCATGTGGGTTTTGCCTTGTGTCAGATTTACAATATATATATAACTTAATCTCAGAATCAAAAAAAATCTACTGGGTGAGAAAAGACCTTTGAGATCATGGAGTCCAGCTTATGACCTAACACCATCTTGTCAACCAGACCATGGCACTCATCCAGTCCTTCCTTAGCCACATCCAGGGATCATGACTCCACCACCTCCCACACTGTCTAATACAAGGTAAGAATGGTTTCATTGAAGTCTGCTTTTTTTGAAAATATGTTTTTGTCAATTTCCTTGTGAGCTTTTAAAAACTTCAAGCAGTTGCCTGGAAATAACCTGTGTCAAGAGGGAGAAATTTATTCTGGGAAACAGAATAATTTAAAGAATGAAGATAGTTTTTAGGTGTACCAATGAGAGTGTTTTCCAACATTCATGAAGACAGAAACATGTTATATTCTCTTCGTCCCACCTAAGTATACCTTTTCCATTGATATTGCTCTTTATGATGCAGTGATAAGGTCTTGCAGTAACGCTTTTCCAAAAAACTTACAAAATAGCTTAATCACTTTCTGTATTCTGTGTACCATTTATGAAAGGAAAAGCAAAATCGTTGCTAGTGACACTTATCTTTAGAACTTCTTTGGATGGAAAAAGACACCATTTCAAATGTAAGGGGTTTATATAGTTTGGTAATATAGTTTGGTAATACAGTTGAGAGTTTTTCAGAAAATTACATTTAAATGTCTTTTTAAATGAGCAATGCTACTTAAACATGCACATATTGCTGCAATGAATTTCAGTAATGAGAGCTGCGGATTTTTTCATAAAGCATCACAGTAATAAGCCTGTTAAAAATACATTTAAATGTTGTAATAAAAATACTACACATCTTTTTCTGTGGTGTAATTTGTTAAAATCTTCCATTACATTTGACAGCCCTCCATTCAGTATCATTTTAGTTAATAGATATAGTGTACTCAATTTCTTGCCCTCTGAGAAAGTACTGGCAACATGTTCTGACCTATAATCTATACTTAAGGGTTCAGTAGCTATTTAGGAATGTTCATGGAGACTTTATTAATCTCTAATAAACTCAGCTCTTCCACTTCATTTCATGGCTGAATGTAACAGTGTTTGCTTTCAAGACTAATTATAGAAGGCAGAGCAGAACAGTCAAAATTATGCCCCTGGCATAATTACAATAGACTTTGTTTATCTTCATGCCTTTAAACACAATTCATCTATGCAATAGCTTCCTTTTGTCCTGAATATTTGTTTCTGAGAAATGACATTTAAATTACTAAACAAAAAAATGTTAAAGTGAGATGGCAAGAAAATTTAAATCTGATTGTAAGAGCAGCTAAAGCTCCAATTTAGAGAACAGTTGGAAAAAAATCAAAAGAACCAAAACAAACAAACACAAGATTGGTAGCAAAATACTCTACATAAAGGTTTACTTGAAAGCAAATTTTCCATACAAGGGGTCTTGTCTGTGTTCTGTGATTATTTTACTATTAAAACCAGAGCATATCTCTAAAAACCTCCTGTCTTCCTTTTTATACAAGTTTCTCTTTTACGCAATATTTACAAGGCAGGGAGTATAAATGTACTCTGCAGAGGATACTATACAGAGCAACTAGAGTAGTAAAACAGTTAACCTCTCCCATTTCTGTTACAGAGAGGGAAATTAAAGTATGAGTCTAAGGGGCCCCATAACAATAAAATAAGAGCAATAGCAGTCCTGGTGTAGTTCTGCAGTACAGATTAAACTCTTGGGACATCATCTGAGCAGATTTGGTAAGTCTTAATGCTTTGGTAAGAGAAAATATTGCATGAAGTCTAATTCATATATGTAATTCCAGTCTCTGCTCTTCAAACAAGACAAACTTTTCTTTTCTATGCTTGCCTCAATTTTCAAGCACCTACAATGAGAACATAACATAGTGCTTTAACTTAATTTGAGTATATAAACTACCTTACTATCCTAAAACTGAAGATGTGATAGGTTTTATTATATTATTCATTACTTCTGAAAAACTTGGATTACAACATACTATGTACTATATAATGCATTAGGGTAAACAAGACTCAAATGTCCAGGAAAGGTTGTGTTTCTCTTTTGTTTCTTTAATGCACTAACTCAAAGAATTTACCTAAGATCAAAGATTGTAATGCAAACTCCAGTTTATGGATTTTGCAGCTCTCCTAAAGGGGCTTGGAATACACAAACTAATAACATCACTTTTCATTTTGTAGTATCTTTCATCTGAAGATCTCAAAGTCTTTTTCAACTTCAATGAAGCACACCTTAAAACAGCAAGTGATATACATGAGGGACATACAGGAATTTGTTCAACCCACCATTACTCATTGAAGTTTATCTCTTTCATTGTTCTTTAAACACTTGTGACAACACTGTAGCAAAGTTCAATTAGCTGAATAGCTCCCCCTCCTCTCTCCTGTATTTCAGTTTTTAAGTATATTCAGTTAAAACTGATGGAATTCACATAGGCATCATACAACTGAGTCATAATTTGTGTAAAACACCAGGATTAGTACCCTCAGATGATGAAAAATGTCAAGAAATCTGATTTAACATATGTGGTTAGAAACCCATTTCTATGTTTCTACTAAAATAAAATAAAAAAAAAGAAAAACAGATTAATGTAGGAAAGCAAATTAATTGAAAATTGTACTACACTGTGCCAACCACAGATGTTGGATTCCTGTGGAACTGGAAATAAGGTAGAAGGCCAGAAAAATTTCCAATATCTCAGGCAAAAAGAACATTTGTTTATTAAGTCTTTTCACAAAGGCTTCACCTATGTAGATGATTATTTGAACTTTGTCCATGTACGTATGATGACTGCAATTTAGCCATTCTGCTACATATATTTTAAAGAAAATATTTAATTAACTAACTAAATAATTATTCTAGAGACATTTTTCTTCCATAATGGCAAAAGTCATATAAGGACATCCTGATAAGTTATAGTAATTCAGAATGGATTAATACATGGCTCTGAAGTCAATATCTTTTGAAAAAATATTGGTTAAGCATTTTTTAGACAAAATAGTTGGTTTAAGCATCTTGAAAGTTAACACATTATAAAACCTTTAATTTTTTTACCCTTCATGTCAGTATTCCAATAATCCAGAAGGAAAAGTTTTTCTCCTTCACTTGTCCCTTTTCTCTCAGATTTACTGAGATCACATTCAAACACTGCAATGAATGTTATGCACACATCAGAGATTAGCTCTGAGGGAGCTGGCAAGCCAATGTCGCACAGTGTTTTGACATGAAAAGATGATAACTTAGATTCTGGAAGCAGGTTAGCCAGGTGAATACCTTAGAAATGTTAATCAGATGACAAGTTGATAAACTTAGTTCCAAACTGGGAAACTTGGTAGTTCGCTACTTTCTGCAATGTAGACTTGAACAATTTATTTTTTCTAAATAAAAGGAGTGCAATATAAAATTTTTCTGTTGCTATCCTTCTAGAAATCACTGTTAACACTGACCTCAGGACTGAAACACTATTATAAGAAAAGTCTACTGCAATATTATTTTTAGACACTACAGCCTTGTTAATTATTCTATACTAATTATCACTGGTCCCAAATTCTTGCACTGTGAGGACATGGAACAGATGCAAATGACAAGGAGAAATAATAATTTTAATTTTTTTAATGTTTGATTAATTTGTAAGGACATAGCACTATTTGGTTTTATTATTATGAGTAGCTATGAATTAATTACATAAACCAAATGTACTTGTTTTAATGGATGCAAAGCATGCTGTCTTATAACAACCACAGCTCTTACGTAGAACTGCTGTCTTCTAAAAATTATACTAAGTCTCATGTTCATATTTTTAACAATCATTGAAAGAAAAAAAAATTAATATTATATTCAGCCTTTCAGTTAGGGAAAGGCTGAATATAATTTACTCATATACTGTAAGCTATTGGAAACTGTAGATTTTAATTTTCCTTTTTGCCAGATAATGTAAACAGTCAACCAATCACCATACTGATCAGATACGTTTAGTCAATCACTCCAGCAGCCACCTGAATGTCCAAATCTTCTTTGAGATGTGAATGTTATTCTTTCCAGGGCATGAGCAACCTGGTCTAGCTTCATAGCTGACCCTGTTGAGGTAGGGATATTCTGAGGTCCCTCTCATCAAAGATTAAGTCCAAACAGTATGGTTCTGTAATTCAAAAGTAGAGCCATTTTTTGGATTTACTAAATTCTGGATTTCATATTTATTAGCATTTTGAGTAAAAGAGACCCACCAGAGTGAACAGGGTGCCTGTAGAAAACAACTGTAGTATGAAATCTCCTAGTTTAAAAAAAAACAACCAAAAACAAAAACAAAAATCAAAAACCCAACAAAACCCCAAACAAAATTAAAAATCCAAAGCCCAGTGATGAATCCTCAAAATGTCCAAATCAAAAAACCAAACTAGACTACAAATGTACCACTATATTATAAATTTTAAGGTCCTCTAGGAAAGCTATTTCAAGAATTACAAAAAATAGTAGAGAACAGATTGCTACTCCTAGTCAAAATAAACAACTCCATATTTACCTTACTTCACAGTAAGAGCTTTCCTGTGTTGTTCACACAGGATTGTTTTTTCTTGATGTGTCTGGCTGGAAAAAAATGTTTTATAAATTCCTCTGTATCACTGTTCCCTCTAGATTAATGTGAAGGAGATCTTATTTTTCTTTTTGATTTTGCATTTTTTAGTGGCCTTCATGCAATCTCTTTAAAATGCTTTTTCTAACACATCTGGGATAACTAATCTGGTTCTTGAAAGGAAAATCCCTTCAGCAGCAAAATCTCTGCTCTGAATTGGTAACATTTGCTACACTGGCCACACTCTGCTTAACAGCTTTAATCACTTTCCTTGGGGTCTTATCTTGGATCATAACTTTAGAAATCATTGCCAAGCTTTGATTTACTGGATAGAACTAAAACTGTCCCCATTATGTGGCTTAAATTCTGTACCCTGCCTGTCATCTCTGCTCTTTATGGAGAAGCATTATTATGTGAGTTTTTTTGTTTGATCTGAGATTCTGTACATAATCTTGAGCATTATTAAACTCCTTTGGAATATACAGCATTTAGCTCCATATTTTGCTGTGCTTCATCATGTTCTTAAATGTGTCTGCTTCTACAAATTGTCTTAAGTGTTAATTCAGATGTCAGATAAAATATGTGTATAAAAAAGTACAAATTTACAAGTGGAAAGAACACCAGATACATTTTTGGCAATGGCAATGAGTTTGGGACAAATCTGTACTGAGAGGCCCTCAGTAAAAATATGGAACAATATCTACAACTTCAAATTAGACAAACATTCCATGTTCAGTGTCCATTATGTCTGCATTTACTTTACTTATTTCAAGTTTAGAAGGAATATTCTCTGACAATGCATTATTTTGAGGCAACTCTTGTTAGTGCTCTGCAACACATCTTTGAAGCACATTTTTTTTAGCCTGCTTTATTGAGGCCATGCATATATTCCCATGTTGCATGTCAGCAAATATATGTTCATCTTTTGCCCACCAAAAAGGTTTTCACTGAAACATGAGAAAAAAAAGTAGAGGATTTACAAATATTTTGCCTCATAAAAACAGAAAATTTGCTAAAAGACAGAGGTTCTGCTACACAATCCAGCAAGGGTAAGACTGGATGTTCTTTTATCCCCTATAATATGTCAAAGAATCCATATAAATGAAAGACATAATGAATTTTCCCACAAAAGTATTAATTAAGACCCTTTATTTTCATGAAAAATCTATAAATGATAACAAACCCCAACCCACCAGAAATTAAGTTTCATTAATTCTTCTCTTGATAGATCTGCTACGTATATATTTGCTATGATAGTACTTTAGGACAAGTGCTTTTAAAATAATTTTTCCCATTCCTCAAATATGTTGATAAGTGTGTTCTAAACATACCAGGTAGATCTGAATAGTAGTACCCTCAGACAGCTTCTCTGGCACCTGTATTCAGTGTGATTTTCCCTGTTTGCTACTCAAGAAATGTGTTCTTTCAGAAATCAGGGATATGATACCTGAAATCTCCATGATAGATTAAGAGAGAGATGTGTGCTGCCCACAGGCACTGGGATGGCAGAGAGGTATTCCTTACTGACAAAGTCTAGTCACCAGGTCTGTGTCTCTAAGAATTGTCTTTTATGGGCTTATTTTTATCCCAGACTCCAGTCCTGATGTGCTCTTTTCTGGAGAATGAATCACAGCTATTTTAGCAAACCTGCTTCAGTGAATGCGGGTTTAGTGGTGCACCATGGACATATATTGACTTATGTGTGCACACAGTCTTGGTAGGCACTAACTTTTGAGTGCTGTGTCTATGCAGGATTGACTTACAGGCCAGCTACGCTTTGTGATACTCTGTACATTAGTGTTATGGCAGAGCTAAGTCCCAAGAACCCAGAGGGACTTTACTCCATACCAGCAAATCCAGACATCACCTCAAAGATGATTTCTGGCCTCCCCAGTTTACATCAGGGACTGATTTTTCCATAAACATTTGTTCATTTTCCATCTCTGTTCCAAAAATACATTGATATATCTTTTTATACATGTTTTGGAAGGATATCTACTGTGCCTCATATTATCACCCTTTGTTCACAGTGAGACCTACAAACTTGCTTTAGGAGTCTTGTGCTTTCAGAAAGTTTAAACTCGGGTAATTTCACAGCTCTGGTGTCTGCCTTAGTAGACAGGCATGGCTATAAGATGTTTTCTCTCACAGAAGCCAATGTTCAAGATTCAGACATAAGATATTCAATAGTAATTAGCTTAATGAAGAATCTTCATTAAAATTATAGGTACATAAAATTAGTATATCTCTCACTAGAGAAGTCTTTTAGTATAGTATACTTAGTAGTTTAGTATACTTCTCACTAGAGAAGTCTTTTAAATGCAGACTCTCATCAATGTTGCTCCTTTAGCCACACTTTTCTCTTTACTTTGTGTGAGATTTCTTTTCCTTCAGCCTCACAGTAATCTTTAAGATAGTGATCAGTGATAGCTTTGATTCATCTTCCCCGGACAGGTGAATAATCACAACATATCATCAGGAGTATCCGACAGTACTGAAGATGGCCTTCTTACTTCTGTTATTTTACCAGAAATTGCTATTGGAAACATAATTTTAACTTTTTTCAAGGGTCAAGTACATCCAAAAGTGTGTTCTTTTTAGTAGAGTCTTTAAGGTTTTGATAAAGTCTCAACTGTGGTGGAAAGGAGCAGTTTTCCTCCCTTTCCAACTGCTGTTAATTCACTTATGAGCTCAGGCACTCAAGTGAGACAGTTCAGCTGAGAACATAACAGCAGAGATTTGTTTTCTGCTAATTTAGTTCTCTGAATGAGTGTACTGTGGGGACAGAGGAGCATCAATGCTGGGACAAGGGAAGACAATTGGTGTTGAGGAGCTGGGAGCAGGAGCAGAAAGGTGAAGTGGCCCCTTTTTCATCAGCTCACCACTGCAGTGGTTCAGTTTCCCTTGGTGCTGCTCTTTACTTCTCTCTTCTCTCTAGAGTCTTTGGCTCACGCACAACTTTCTACTCTCTGCCTGACCTCACTATACTGGGACATGTTTTTTTAATTCACTCCTTCCTCTTTTATTTTGCAGTTTTGTAGCCAGACTGACCATCTGAAACTAATTGGAAAGCTCACCTATACACAGTCAGTGTCACGGCTTATAACAACATCCCAAGTGTTTGCTAGAGTGAACCACAGTCTGCTTTCTCTGGGTTTTTTTGCCTTCAGCATTGTTGATTTAGCCTAGTAAAATTATGAATTAAAGATCCCAATAACAATGCTGATATCAAATATTTATCAGTTATTAGACAGCAGTTCCTATTCCACCCAACATTCAATTATGTTACCGTGTGTGTGACAGCAAACAATCAAATAAGCACTCTTCCAATGAAATAGTAATTCTTGCAGAAATGCAATACTAAATTTATAATAACTGGTACAATATTATGTGGATACATTTTTAAGAAGTCTAAAATTATTCAGAATAATAAATAATCACCCACAGTCAAGTGCTCACGATTCTTTTTTAGAGGAAAGTGAGAATCCTGTTGTGTGTAGTAATGCAAAGTGATGGACTGAAGAGTTCAGGATATTTTCAAATACAGAAAGCTGAAAAAGGTTTATGGCCCTGTCCCTTGTTTCAACCGCTACTGCCAAATTCATGCTATAACAAATTGTTTCCTCTGGGTGTACTCTTCTGTGCTCAGATTGCACATGTATAGCAAACCAATGTGCTTCCTGTGAGTTATCTAAATGAGCCACAATTTTCGTCCTTGGTTTGCAAATGCCTTCACTCTCTTGACATCATTTAACAATATGGCTTGCACTGGATCAACATCAACATAAGATGATTATGGACCATTTTGTCAAAGACCAAGCTCTTTTAAAAAATATTTTGGTCCATATGTCCTCTACCAGATAATATGATAGCAAAATATAGCTATATATTTCTACTTTTGGAACAGATTATTTTCATAATTTTATTTTATTTTTTAATAACTTCCATTTTAAGCTCTTCGCCTCCTACCTTAACTTTTCCCAGGATTTATGAATATCTTGGAAACACTGATGAAGAACAAATTTTAAATGTACATTTTATGAGTAATTAAATACTCATAAATAATAATAATAATAATCTTAATTTTTAAGATTATCTGGACTAACACAAAGTCTAAAATATAATTTTAATAGTTTATCAAGACATTAGGACCAAGTCCCATGCTGAATTCTCTCAGAACAAAAAATTAATCTTAAATTAGTCCTGCAGGGACTGAGGAAAATTCCAAGTATGCATTAAGGACATTGTCTTTTCAACTTCACTGACTGCTGAGAGTGTACCTTTTAAATGTGTCTTACACTGTTTTCCTTTACATATTTAACTTAGTGAAATTGTGCCTGTAAGTGCACAAGATATATTTGAAAATACCAGGTGTATAATTTATATTGGTTGAGAAATATGGAAGTGGGATTTTCTGAGCTTCACAGGACCTGGACGTCTTCACATTACTCATGACTAAACATTACAGCATATGTCTGCACTCCAGGGCTCAGCATAAAATAAAGGTGTGCCAGTTTGTCTTAAAATAGCTTGAGCATGTGCTTGTGGCAATCTAATCCCCACAGCATGGAGCTCAGTGAAGGCAAATTTATCCAACTTTTCAGCTAGATCAGTTCCACAGTACAGACAGAGTAATAAATAGAGACTGTTAGGAGTTAACAAAACTATTTCATTTGATATTTAGTAGAAAAAATAAAGTAACTCCACTAAAACTGTTGGGAAAGAATTGAAGTAAATCAATAACTGGCAACACTGGTAATTAGAACAGGGCTTGCATAGCTTAGAAACAGACATCCTCACAAGCAAATCCAGGTTTATAATTTCTTACAGGCTGAAGATGAATATATTTGAGAAGAAAAGACCAGGGGGGTTTATTTGTCTCTGAATATGCAAGATTCTGTCCCTTGTGCTGATTACAGGGATGGCAAAACTATTACAGATCTGGTTTGTTACCAGCTTACAGCCTGTCACAAATGTCAGGAAAAAAACTTGTTCATGAGAAAGTTCCTTACTTCTTTTCATCTTCCAGGCTTTCCACATTTAAACATGAAGGCTTTGCAAGTACATAAAAGGAACTACACCAGATCACAAAGAAAAACTTTGCTATCTTCAACACTGACCTTTTTCAGGACAAATGTGTCTATTTATTATGATACAACATTGTAAAATGAGAATTTCTGTTACATGTTTTCAGTTTCTTTTAAGCAGTTTGCCCTGGGATTAATCTTCTTGGAAAATCTCAGTAAAATGTGATGGAGAATTGGTGTGAGGGATAAAATATTCTTCAAGGTAGAAAATAAGCATTTTATAATTTATGTAAAGTTCTCACTAAATATGGGTGCTTTGCTAATGTCTATAAATCTAAATGCACACAAATATGAAAGGGTATTAAAATGTGGAGGTTCTTTGGATTTTCAGTATGTACTAAAACAGTTTCATCCTTTTAGTATCTTTGTACCTTAACTACACAAATAAGGAGACAAATTTCAGTTTTTTTGGAATACATGGAATTCATGTTGAAGGTTGAAAATTTCAGAGACTTGACTGGATAGGAACCTGATTTGGGAAATGAAACCAATCAGTGCTGTGTGAATGCAAAAGAGAATATTAACACAGGAATAAATAAAAAATAAAAGGTGTGAAGGAATGGACAGAAAAAAGATAAGTTTAATACTAAGAGACAGGCAGAAGCACAAGGGAATACCAAAATCAGGATCCATAAATCTCATAAATCCCTCTTTGTTGAGTTCACTGTCAAAAATGACACTTCCTTTTGCATCCAAATATGGTCAGCTCAATAGAAAGTGCATTATGGCTTACATTTGTTCCACTGGGAATGAGCTCAGTGTTAGTTTTAGTGGAGACTCTGCTTTCAAGGAATTTGAGGAAACTTTGCATAATCATTTTCCTCGCTTCCTTTTGATAATCCATGAAAATAAAAATAGAAGGCTATATT
This sequence comes from Passer domesticus, assembly GCF_036417665.1. Taxonomy (NCBI): domain Eukaryota; kingdom Metazoa; phylum Chordata; class Aves; order Passeriformes; family Passeridae; genus Passer; species Passer domesticus. The sequence goes on along the minus strand of NC_087474.1, from coordinate 107,028,013 downwards.
AAACAAAGTACCTCAACCCAACAAATATGATTACAAATGCCAGCCTCTAAATGAGGAAGTGACAGAATTACAGTCACATGAGCAAAATATCGCACTTTAAGCTAATTAAAATTGGCATCAGATATTTTCAAGAATGATATATTATTGGACAAATTTCAGTCTGAGATGTGGTAAGCTCAGATGCTCCTGCAAAATGCTTTTATACCTTTCTGCCTTACATAAAAATACTTTTCTTTAAGAACACTTACAAAACAGGCAGGCCTTTAAAGCCATAGAGGACTTGTATAACCCCTTTTCTATTAGTTTCTTATTCTAAGCAGTTATAAACTCAGAAATAGTTCTTATACTGCAAAGCTAAAGATGCTCCGTAGGAACTTTGCTTTGATGCCTTGTTCTCAGATTCTAAAATACTGAGCAATGATATTAAACCATAAAGACTTTTTTTCCCCCAAACACATTGAATTACAGTTATTTTAATGTTGATTTCTAATGACAAATATACAAGTAAATACTTTTTTGGCATAAGCTAATCTTAAATTTGTGAAAAAAACCCCAATGTTCTTTTGCCAGATAGTAGGTGCCCTCACCATGTTGATTGTATTTTTCTCTTCTGCACACTGATAAATAAATCTGTTCCAGGGGTTAAATAGCAATATTTCTGTGTAGAAGTACACACACTGAAAACAATATTCTCTGAAAACAATTGTTGTCTCTCTTCTGATGTGACAATAAATTTGTAGACATGTGTAGAGAAACCAAAATATATCTGACTTTGGTATTTTCTTTGTGCATTTCAAGAATGTTTTAAGCATTAACTGGAGACAACAGAGGCAGAATAATGTTTTATTATTGGAATTAATACTTGAGAAAACAAAACAAAAACCAAAATGACAGTTTACTTTTTGAACTTCACCAAGAAATTAAATTAAGGAGTGATACCAGACAAAAAAAAGAAGCTGCTAACAAGCAGGAAGTCACTGGCCAGAGATGTGGCTTTGCCTTAGGCCCTTCATGCTGTCAGTGATTAAGTGACCTAAGGGTCACTATTGTTCTTAATATAAACAGTTATAAATAAATCTGAGAGCATGAAGGCAAAAAGGCTGAGATGTACGTTGTCAGAAGAGAAAGCAATTCAATTCTAGTCTCCCTTGCACTAGTCCTGGAGCACTGTTACTCCATAGATACTGAAGAAGTCACATTTAATTCACACTGGCTTGAAATTGAAGCGAAACCCTTTGCAAGCTGGGTTTGTTGATAGTTTTAGGTTTTTTTATTTGGTAAACTGAGATATTTTATTGTGATATTGTAATGATGCTTGGTTTTTGGTGGTTATGGTTTTTTGTGTTGCTTTTTGATGCTGTTTTTCGTTGTAGTTTGTTTTGTTTTTTAAGTTTTAGGGACAAAGTTACTAATACTGAAAAACTCAGTTTCACTGCATTTCACTTGATTTGAACTTAATTTGGCTTCTTTTTAAAATAATCAATGAAGAAAGATTCATTTCATAGAATCATAAAATCATAGAATGACTTGGATTGGAAGGGATCTTAAAGATTATCTGGTTCCAATCCCGTACTTTGATCAGGGACACCTTTCAATTGACCAGGTTGCTCAGGGCCCCATTCAGCCTGGTGATTTCATAACACATAGCAGTAGATTAATGTACAAATGAGACTATTGCTCATTTTTAAGTTTAAAAGGACTCTGTCAAACTGGAAGTGGTACCTCCCTGACTTTTCACTGCTGAAGCTCATGGGTGAAACAATACACTGGACAAGTGCAAAAGAAATTCCATCTTAATGTGCAATTCTTGTTAATGAAATTTTTAATTCCTAACTGGCTTAGACTGTACAGACTCAGAACACAGAATGAGTATTCATTGCCATGTAATGAAGGAGAAAATTTACTTCTCCTTTGTCCTTTTTACTTATTGAAGGTATTTCTTTTATTCTCTGATTTTCTCAAAAAACTGCTAAATTGGTTCCCTAGAGTTAATGGAAAGAGTTGTTTATTGCCATGGTGAGAAAGAAGAATATGACAACTACTGCTTTTGTTTTCAGCCTCAGTTTAGGAAATTGTTCAACTGCTGATCAGGAAATCCTTAGAAAATTATATCTTGATATTCTTTAAGCAGATATTGCCAACCAGGCCAAAATTGTCTGGACCAAACAAAAATTAGGTAAAACCAAGACCACTGCTGAATGGGTTATATTCTTTAATTTAATTCTGATTAGAAGGCTTTGAAGAGAGAGGGTAGAACTGTTTCTTCCTTCATCCTACTCATGTTATCCATTAAGGAACTGAACCTAATGCAAAGAGATAGATTCAAATGAAACATAACTTCATTCTTCTTCCAGGGCAAGTGATATTGTTGACATTACAATCAATTATACTGGCTTTACTTAAACGATGCCTAATTATTGGATTATAAAACAAAATTCAAAAAATATTTTGACATTTGAGTGTACTCAGAGAAAGATGTAGTCTAAAGTTTTTGTATACCCCAGAATAGTGCATTGCTTCTGTTTCAAGAGATTCTATTCTTTTTGTAGTGATTAGTATTTCTTTATTTTATATACATATTTTCAATGATACATCCATTACAATAAAATAGGCAAAGGAAAAGAAATATATGTTAAACACACAAATGTCATCTAGTTTGCATTATCTGTGTGTTTAATCTCATTCCTAGGATTTATACTGTGAAAGCAAAGATGAAGTGTGAGATAGAAAAATGGTGGTCTGTGTCTAAAGGACCTTAAACTGTTATACACATTTTTTTCTTGTGCAATTCTAGCTATCTCTTGTGGAATCTGCTTTTCTGAACTTCTAAGAAGTCTGAGAGGAGACTGTTCCCTATAACAGATGTCCAAATGTTGCAGTTAGAAACATTTAAGTAACTTGCTGCTATAAATTAAACACTTTAGAATGAGAAAATATATGGGCAGAATATGATTTTATTTAGATTTCTGAACAAATATGAGAAATTAACTGAAAATTCTTTTTTTTTCCTGAAATGGTGGCAAGCCTTAGAAAATTGTGTCTATTTAAAATCAACCAACAAACAAACAAACCATCTTCCTTCTTCACCCCTCTCAGAGCTCACATTAGAACTTGAGACTAACACGTGATTAGCAGTGTATATCAACACAGACACAGCATCAAAACAATTAACGTAAATTTCTTTCATACGTGTTCTCTGTGCATTGAACTTGTTTCATTGCATGATATGAAAAACATGGCTGGTGGAACTTACCACAACCTCTCATTTTTTTCAGATGTAGAACATAGTTGATTTTTCTCAGCCAAAATAAAATTTTTATATTTAAAAGAAAAGAAAGGCCTGAATACTATTTTTAAGGGGGACTCTGATTTTGCTGGCATTCTTTTTGGTTGGTTTTTTTTTTATTTCCCCCATTTGCTTTTTCCAAGCTGTTCCATTAATTGTTTCTCAGGAAGGCTTCCTAACATTTCTCTAATTTGCCATAAGGCAAATTGCTTCCTCATTCCTGAGTACACTGTCTGGGATTTTTCTGGCCTTTAAATCCTAGCAAAACCTGAGCATGTATTAGATTCTTTTTTCTACCTACTAACTTCCTCACCGCACATACACATAGCTGAATCTGAAAAAGTGACATTTTGGTTATCCCAAAAAAAAGAGAGGCTCCATTACCTCTATGACAAAAAAAAAAAAAAAAAAAAATTTACAAATTACTTTTTCTCTTTTGTTTTTTAGGGGGTGGGGAGTGTTGGGGAGGGCCTGGTGTAAACTCATAACAACATGTATCTAAGGGCAAGAAACAATTTTCATTTCAGACTGTTATGAAAGAAAAATATTTAATATTGACTAGGAGCTCATGCAGAATTCTAATAATGTGCAAAACAAAAATTTTGAATTTCATTGCCTATTCAAATTAAGCTAGCATAGATTAGTTATGGTTAGTCATAATTATTAGTTACTAGTTAGCCATAACATTAATACACTTCTTATTCCAGACCTTAACTTTTCATCACTACTCTTCAGCTTTCACCAGGAAAAAAGGCATGCTGAAAATAAGGAGAAAACAATAAAAAATTAAAAAACCCACAAGACAAGAGGAAAATATTTTATTTCTGAAATAGTTAATATATAAAATATATTACAATGATTTACCATTAAAATAGGTTTTACCGTTAAAAGTAGGGGAAAAAAAAGTGAAATGATGCTGGTATTTTAGAGTTTTGTTGAGAATCAAAAGGTTCACAATAGGGGTTTGAGCTTGAGACAAATCTTTTCAAAAGTCTCATCAGCCTCAGCCTGTCAATGCTCTAGAGAGTATTTGTTTAACAGTACTTTCTTCTAAATTAACTCTCATATCCAAGTGACAGAGTTACATATTATTATTGGAAAGCAAACTGAGTGATAGTCTTTCTGCATGTCTATATTAATTGCATATCTTTATCATGCAACTAACAACATTTTACAACTAGCATTTGGAAATTACTTAGGAAATAATAGATAAATCCAATATTTTTAAAAAATTTATTGAATCACACACAGTCCACAGCAAAATAATATAAAAATTAAAAGCACACAAGGAGTCTGGAAAATGCACTTTCAAATGCACTTCTCCCTTTTGGTACTAATAACCTCAAAAATATCCTGTTTTCATAGGTATTAAACAGTAAGTTAACTAATATGAGATCCATGAGTCATTCTGAACTAAAAATAATTTTTTTGCATTTTTATATTCAATGTTGCATTTCACTAAAAATATTTCAAATTTTTATGTGGTCATATGCCAACTGCAAATAAAAAACCATTATTGCTGTGGAAAAACATCTACATAAAATAAATAATAATGAGAAAGATATAAAAATAATGGAAAACAGAAGGCCATATCAGAGATTACTGTACAGAAAACTAACAAAAAGGACTGATGTTGGCATTATGTAGATTAAAGGACCTTCGTATAAAGCATCCTCAGGGAAGAGCTGGATCCATTATGCTGTCGCATGTTTGACAGTGGTATCTTAAGTTATCTTTCCTTTTGTATGACAGGTAATCACATCATGATAAAGAATTCTGGACATTTAGGACCTCTCTAATCATGCAGGGACAAAAAATGTGAGAGGGAGGACAGGAATACAGCCAGAAACAAAGCAAATAATCCTCGCAAGGGCCCAGACAGGATCAGGACCCTCTGCTGACTCCTTAGTATCCCATTCCGAAGATCATGCAGATGGACTGAAAGAATGTAGGGAAAAATCAACATTTATTCTGGTTAATAAGTGCTGAGGTTACTAAATGAAATGAAAGAAAATAAGAGGAAAAGAACCAAGTATTATGACAACAGAGAAATAAAAGATAATATTAAAGCTAAAAATAATTATTTCTATTATTTTTGTAATAAATACAGTTTAATTTCCTGTTTGGCCACACTCCCATTTTATTCATCTATTTCTGAAAACACATCACATTTTCCTATTTTCTGGCACCACTAATGATGACTGAAGTCAGGGGGAACAGATTTATAACAAGCTTTCATATTAATTTGTCTTGTGGAATAGACTAAGAAATAAGTCCCAAAAGATGAGGTACAATTGAATTTTTGTTTAGTAGACCCTGTTATCTTCTTTTGTAAATATTTTAGACTAATTTATTTCTCTGCTGCATTATTGGTCTGGTGTTTCATTTGAATGCCATTAAAGTCGTGCGAGTGAAGAAGATGCCAGCCTTTGTAAGATGAATATATATGAGTACAGTTTCGGTACTCAGTTTCTCTGAAAACATTTGTTTGGAACGTATTCTTTCACTCAGGGAAAAAAAAAAATCCATCTGATTATGCTCCAAAACAGTATTTCAGATTCAAGTACTAAATGAGAAAGAACTAATGATGATGACAAACTGAAAGCAGAAAATGTTCCAATAAAAACATAAAGAAAAATAGAAATTATGGACAACTCAGTAATAAAACATAATAATTCCATTTGTTCTCTTCTTCCTCAACTTATTAAACAAAAAGATTTAGAATCTGTCAGGTAAAAATGTATGTTTAATGTAAGGAATTAAACTAATTACTAGGTAAAAATGGAGTCTGCATTTTGCTCGTGACTCCCAGGATACTTGACTGACATATCTATTATGTGAACTACTACTGATAAACTATCTTTTTAATTCAGGTTTTTGCACAAATCTACTTTGATAGAACTGAACATGCTTACAAGGCATATAATTCCTTCTTACACAGAGTATAATTACTAAAGGAATTACTGATCTAAATCTACATAGTCATTAATTGAAAAAGCTCATCTTTCAACAAAGAACATTCTAATAACCTTCAAACCCAGATGGCAAACTTCACTTTAACATTTTTTTAATTTCTTTTTTTGTTTACACCACTTTGTAAGTTCCATTTCCATGGATATATTTGCTGAAGTTGTCAGACCTTTATTTTATGATAAACTTTTATGTCTTTGTTCTAATGCACAAAGGGGTTTCAAATGCAATGCTTTATTTATTTCTCAAAGCTCAAAGCTTCTTAAAAGCCTCTGATGTTTTTCTGTGGGATTTTTTAGTTTGTTTTGTTGTTTCTTTTCCTTCCCTCCCTCCTTCGCCTCTCTCCCTTTCTAGCAATCAGCAACAATAGACCTCTTGTGATGCTCAAAATACAACTTCTTTTCTTCTTTGGTGTCAAAGAGTCTGCCTTCCGAGTGACACTCGTGATGACTCTAAAATGAGATGGGTAGTTGAGGTTATTTGGCACTGAAAAGCTTAACTCAGCTTCTACTCTCTAGTCTTCCATGAGAGCAAGGAGCAAAGGTGAAAGGTTGCTACAAGGAATTTGAAAGACTTGTTTCTCTGCAATAGTCTGAGCTCATGTTGCCAGGCAAGACAGAGTCCTGCTCACATAGCATCATTCATTACACTGTGGAACAGAAGCTATTTATTAAGGGGAACAAAGAGAATGAGTTAAGAAATAAGTTTACTATAAGATATATAGTATTACAATGGTATATCTTTCCCCTCTACTCCCCTTTCCCCCCAAAAATCCCTAATAAAATTATATCAACTTCCTTTCTATTTTTCAGTTAATATTGTCAGGAGTTAAGGAAAGCAGTTATAAAGACTGGTTTTATATTTTAAAATAATTTCTTACTAAAATAAGGACTCATTTTAGACAGATTTCCTTCTTCTTCTTGAACTTTTTAATAATTAAACATTTTCTAAAGGCTTTCATAGTATATATATAATTATTTTTTACACAAATTGGAAGTTACCAGAACAAAATGGAACAATAGAGTAGCCAGTATGACCTCTTGTGCAATTTAGGTCCATAAGTTTTATCAAGCTACTACTACTTTGGACTCAACTAGATATGCTTGATTAAAAATGCCTTTCAAACTAATTTTGTTATTAAGTTCAGGATGTTACATGTTCTGCAGAAGAGATACTGTTCACATCATATTTGAATATTGCCCAAGAAATTAGAAATATCAGAACAGTGAAAAATTGTGATATGTACTTAGAGGGATAGATCAAAGGGCAGGAATCTTTGGGAAGGCAGGTTTATGGGAGGAATGTTGGAGAAAAGTAGGAGGTTTGCAATGATGACAGAGAGATTCATCATAAACTGTCTGGAAGAAACTTCTTTCGAACCAAAACCGAGGCAATTCTAATAGGAAACGTTCTTGCTTTCACTTAAAGACACACTAAGGCATGGGGAAGTAGCAAGATCTGCCATAACTGAAGAAAGAAAGAATGTATTTTTTGTTTCCTATAGAAACTCAAATATCAAAGGAAAGTTAATTCCCTTTTACATTAAGAAAATCCAAACAAGCTGATAGAAGAATTTTTTCAGGTCTAGTCATGGGGCAGCTGTGCATTCAGATGTTTAACGCCGGGTGTTGCAGCGTGGCAGTGTGGTAGAAATGCTGCAACCTTCTTTGAAACATCTCCTTTAGAAGCTGCTCAGAGTAAGGCCACAAGAACAACCTTTTCAAGTCCATGCACATGCACATGCCACAGATAGGTCAGTGGAGGAAAAACAGGAGGGGTCTTTGTATGATGTATTCCAGCCAAGATTTATTCCAAAGCATGCTGAAGGGATCAGAGAAAAAGAAAAAAACATGTGGTCTGCACAGACTCAAGTATGCGGTCAGTGACCAATGACCTGAGGGCACAGGGGCAGGCAAAGGGCAGAAACCTGCGGGGGCAGTGAGGGATGAATAATTGGGGTGGGCAGTGTCAACTGGCCAATGGGGAAGGCAATCCAGGGTAGATTGGCAGTAGTGCTGCAGAGCGCCATGGGTTGAGTCCTCTTTATCAGTCTAGGTGGGGAAATCTCTACAATAGTTCTTCTGAGGCAAGCCCTGGGGATTTCCCTGAGAGGCAGATTCCACAGCTGGGGAGAAGGGTGACTGGAAAGGGATGGTGGCAGATGAGCCTGTGGGTCAACAGGAAGAATTTTGTAACAGTTAGAAAAGAACTTAAATTGTTTGGGGGTTTTTTTGAGCATTTGTACCATAAAATCTTTATTTTGATCTAGTTAACACTTACTTCTGCATCAGTTCAGCAAAATATTAAGCTATCTTTTTTCTGTCCATACTCTGCCTAGTAAATTTATCATAATCATTTTTTGAGTGCCTTTCAAAGTTATCTCAGCTTCATTTGCTAAGAAAGAAAGTCATCATCAGGAAAGAAAAGAGGTTTGGAATTAGAGATGACAAGAAGGAGAGACAACACACATTTAAGACTTATGTTTTTCAATTTATTAGAAAATAAATGTTTGCTGTGGATTGTCTCAGTCTGAATAGCATTAAACTCTTCATTGAGACTTCATTGCATCTTCATTTTTTATTGAGACTTTCATCAGACACAAAAGACTTTCAAAGGATGCATTCTGACCAGCTAGGAAGAAATAATTCTTTGTTGACTTATTAAAGAGCTGTTTCAATTTTTATTTTTTTTTTTTTAATCTGGGGAAGTGTATGAAATTTTATTATTCATTAATAATCACCTTTAAATGTTTAATTCTGCTTTGCTTTTATTTGGTTTTCTTACCAAAAAAATATCAAAAAAATCAAAACAAGATAAAGAGCAATTAAACAGTTACAATGTTGAAAAGAAGAAAAAAACCAAAAAAACAAAAAACAAAGAACAAAACCAAACCAAGACAAAAATTCTGGCCTAGATAAACCAATACTGTGTTTCTGACTAGGGCAGCAAAAGAAAGGGAATTTTACATCTGTGTTTTCATAAGCAGTGTGACTAACACAAATTACCTTTTAAAATTTTGTTTATGTCTATGTTTAAATATCAAGATAAAAGTTTTAGAGTACAGATGATGAAATAATGAGAATGCAGCCATGCACATGTATATATATTTGTATTAATATACATACCATTAAAATATAATAGAAATAAACACTAAATGTATCCCTTGTATACATTAGTAATAATTAAGTTAATGAAATCACTTTTAGTTTAACTTTCATCATTAACTTCAGTAAGATTTTTCCTTTTTAATTTTTTTTTCAGCCAAAAAAGTACTTTTCCTATTCTTTAAATGCTTTTTAACTAAGAACTGCAGTTATGACATGACAAATTAATATCTTAATTCACTTCTCTACCATGGAAATACAGTTTTTCTTCTCTCTTTTTTCCTTCTTCCCTGTTCATTATCCCTCTTTAGCGAATTGGTGATAGATAACTTTTATGTTTATAATATCAAATGTCAAACTTCTTGGAGGTCAAATATATTGCAAAATGCATTTTGCCAGTACATAATTTCCATTTTCCCCTCTTCCTGTGGACACTGTAGGTTTGGACTGTTCAGATGGCACCTGATAGACAAAACTAAAACTTCAGAATGAGCTGGCACAGGATTGTGTTAAAGAAAAGGGAAAAGAGAAACACAATTGATATAAACCTACCCTGAGGCAGGTTTTTGGAAGGTGAACACTGATCAGGTCAATAGCATAGATTTACCCAGCATTACCTGTAATTATGCATACATTTTAAAGGTTAATATATATGTTAGCAGGCAAATCTGTTAGCACTCCCCTGGAAAACCAATAATTTTAAAAAATAGCTACTTATGAAGCTGTTTTTCCAGGAACAGGGGTCAAACAATTTTAAAAAGTGACAGTACTTTCTGTGAAAAAAGAGCCCTACATATTTATCTGAGAAATACTGATACAATAAAAAGATATTACTACTCTGCAAACAGTAATTGAAAGCCTTGTATCTACCTCTGCTTTCATCTTAGCATCAGTTTTTCTGGTATTCAGCAAGCCAGTTAATGTCTTTTATTTTGTTCCTTCCCCTAAAAAATTGGGATGATACTCTTATGTAAACTAAACCTAGTAAAGTGAATGTTGCTGATGCTTTATGCTGCAAAAATTAAAAGTAATACTAAATAATTGTCTTTTTTTGGGTTTTTTTTGGGGGGGTTTATTATATCTGTGGAGAGGGGGGTGGGGAATTAAAGAAAATGGCCTGAAGGACCTGATGGACATTTTTATACTGGAAAATGATCACTGAAAAGAACAAATTTGTAGAACAATGCATTCACATTGGAATTTTCCATACCCAGAGGTCAATCTTTTTTTTTTGACCAAAGAAATTACTTCTCATTTAATTCTATTTTATTGCTTCTTTTAATTTAATGTTATCAGTATTATATACATTTATATATATGATTGCATCACAGGAAATATTAAAGACTTTCTATAGCCACAAGCCCTTATGTTTTTTCTATGTAGGTAAATTCACAGCAACACTCAATTCCTGCTGAAACAGAATAATTTAACTGTTCTTAGCTGAATTTTGTTTTAATTTAGCAATATATGTATGTCAGAGAATTAGATGTCATAATTTCTGAGGGGAGAACATTGTGAGGTTTTTTTAATTGCCTTCATTCACTTTTATTAACTCTGTTGTTTATAAATTCTTTTGTAACCCCTCTCTTTATATGGCTCCCTCCTTGGATAATAATTTCAACTATACTAAACCAATGTAGTTTTTTTCTTTTTTAAGTTTGAAGCCCCAGCTTTATGCAGTCCATAACAACACACACGCAGAATTTGAAGTAAAATATCCTCTTATTCTTTGTCACACCTTAAAAAATGAGTCCCTTAGATCTTCAAACAAGGGATATTAAACAGTTCAATACAGTGTTCACAAGTTCTTAGAATCCTAAACAATTACACCTATCAAGAGTTTTTGGAATAGCTTTCAATTATCTTTGAAAGTGCTCTTTAGATTCTAAGAACCATTAGGTTTTTCAGAGCCACCATCTAACAAATGCAACCTTAAGTCACTATAGTCAGAAGGAATTATGCTCAAGATATTGCAATTCACTTTCTATAGGAACTATAGATACTTTTTAGAATCAAACTTGTATTATCTTCCTCTTACTGTCTTTCACGTCCTCTGTCACTTTGTTAAGAACCAGTGGCCTCAAATCACGTCAGATTTTCATTCCCCTTCTGACTTTACTAGACAAGCTAACTGACTTTAATAGTACATCCTAATTCACTTTAATAGTGCGTCCTAATCACCTGTCCATGAAAAAAACGGGTAATGTGAATTTTCCTCCCATACTCTGTCTCTTTACATACATATATCTATGAAAAGATTGAAAGTCACACTTTGTTTTAATTACCTACTGGGATAATGAAATCCAGTGAGGAACTATACCTTATGTAAAGGTTTATTTCCTCATAAGCTAGAAATACTATTCTTGGGTTTTATGGAGGTTTTGTGTTACATGGTGAACAAGAAAATGGACAGCTTGAACAGTCTTCATATGTTCTTATAATTTTTACCAACCCTACTCAAATTCCCTCTAGCCCTTGTCCTTTAAAATATTTCACATATTCCCAAATTTATGACAGGATGAACTGGTGAAGAAAATATACTTTATTAAAATAGCTTCAATTATATAATGACCTATTTGCATTTTAATAGAGATTTTGAGTAGAACACCTGAGACTTCCAATAAAATAGGGATTTAAATTTGCAGGTAATTAAGGATCAAGCAGATTGTGAAAATTCTGTTTGATCTATTTAATAAACCTGTTTACTGTCATAGAAAATAATGTTGCTGACCCCAAATTGTCCCAAGTTATCAAAGCAAAAAGTTTTTCTTTGACTATACTAATTATTCAGAAAGTGAGCATTATCCATGTCAGGAATATCCTCTTAAAGTTGAGATGCTATTTTAGTTATTGCATCTGTAGCTTGTAACAGATAATGCAGAATAAAATAACTGAAGACAGAAAATGTTGAATATATAGTTATAATCCTCAAATTGCATGTAATATCCTAGCTTTGGCCAGCAGTTGTTGTCTCTGGTCAGTTAAGAGTGCCTAGGGACTAACCCTTCATAAATTCCATTGGCATTAATAAGACTTAGACCCATAAATCCCATGAGTATTGATTGCAGAATGAAACTGCACAGGATTACAAATGGGTCAGAAGTGAAGAAATTGTACAGACAGATTGTCCCACTGGGAATGACTACTTGGGGATTAAATATTGTTCTCAGTTCACATCTTTGACTCAATAGTGCAAATGATGCCTTCTTTAGACACTTGATTGAGGCAAGGGCAAGTAGTATTATATTACTGAACTCAGCCAAGTCAAATTGCTGTAACTTGTAGTTAGGTCTCTCCTGAATTTTCCATATTTTGCACCTAATTGGCATATTCCTAATCATGACTTTTCTGCTGACAAACTACAGCATGTAAATTTCAGGGCATGTAACCTTTCCAAACATGTTTTAATCTTTTCAGTTCAGTTCTCGATGGTATAAGTACCACTGAACTGGAAGAATAATTCACAACTGCAATGAAAGCAGTGAGAAAACAAATTCACATCCAGGTAAAACAGTATTATGCTACAATCACTTTCCCACTATTTCTCTGAGTATTTAGGTTGCCATTCTATTCTAAGCACTTGATTACTTGGTAATCTCTACTTAAAACATAGTAGATATGTTGTAGAATTGCTGGGGTCGGCTGTTACTTGTCTTTGCCCCAGCACGGGAAAAGGTGGTTCTGGACAGGCCGCGCTTTCGAAGAAGGAGTCTGGACTCTTGCTTTTTGGTCGTCAGTTGCATTTATTATTCCTTATCTACAAAGTTTTTCTGTCTGTCCAGCCGAGGTCTGATCAGCAAGACAGCCAAGGGCACTCTCTCCTGCCCACGGGGCGGTTGTCTCTTTTATAATAAAAACTACGTATAAGATATTTACCTTCAATTTCCAATACTTTTCACCCTTGTTGGCAAGTGTACCTTCACCATGAACCAATCCACACATGCCAACATCATCCTGAACATGGATGCCAAGGAGAAGAAAGAAGAAGGACAGGGCACGCCCAAATCCCTCCATCTTGAGACTCCTGACCCCCAGGTACAGGATTCCAAACCCCCCTGTACAACATACAAAACCCCCCTGTACAGTGCTCTAAAATTTTTCCCTTCACCCTGTGATTGCTACTACTATGCTACTTAAACTTTTGTGGCCTGTAATTCTTTATATAAGGTTGGCAATTGCTCCATGAATTAAGATCAAATTTCCAGGTGTCTTTGGCTTCCTGCCAGGGTCTCCGAGCCCCTGCCAGGGCTTTGAGACATCCAGGGCATCCAGAAAGATGTCCTGGGTTCCAAAATAGAATGAGGTTGAAGAATGTAACATGAACTGCAGTTCATGGAAATGGAAATTTACTTTTATGGAGCAAGGAATGAGATCTTTTCTTGTTCACATTTTTTTAGTTGGTTGGTTGTTTAGTTGGCTAGTTGTTTGCTTTGGGTTTTCGTTGGTTGTTTTTAATACTTTGGATGTACTTCTTTCTTCTCCTAGCTAATGAAGTTTTTTTCTTATGAAGCTTTATGTTTAGAATCTACAAAACAAAATCAGAATCAACAAAAGCTTGAAAGAAAGGGTCATCACAGAATATGTTAGCTGCTTTAATCATTCCTAAATCTTTCTTGGAAAAAAATCCTTTGGTTCTGTATTTTAATTACTCCAAAACGTTTAGTTCTCAATTATGTTCAAGGCTTAGAAGAAGTTAGGTTGTATGTGTGGTGTTGTCTCTGTCATACTAATGATCTTAGCTCAGAGTTGTTTGTGTCTGTGACATCAAAGTTCTCTTAGCCTTACCCTGTCCTCTAAGTGGGGACATCTGGCAATGCCATTCATGGCCTTATGTCCCCCTGATGCTGTGGTGAGGACCTCGCCTCAGTGTTAACTTCTGTATTCTTGAGCCAGCCCAAGGACATCCCCCAGTGTGCACCAATGCAGCCTACCCTCTGCAATAAGGACAACCCTGTCCCTAGTCTGCAGGGTGGCCTGCTCAGAACTTTATTGCCCATAAAAAAGTCCTAAGACTCCAGTCCCACCTATTAATATAGTGTCTGAATAGTGACAAAGATGCTTCTGACCTTGGAGCTGGAATGAGAGAGGCTGCTCTCTCAGTGACATCTTGAATTAGGACTTTTAGCACACAAGAGCAGGTGCACATATGTGGCATCATGACAGGGTTTTAGCAGTGAGGAGTAGCGAGTGAGAGTCCACTCAGGTTGTCTCAGCCTCTCTGGAAGCTCTAATTTGTTACCTAGGCTTCACAAACACCTCATTCTGGGAAGGGCCAAGAGGTGCCTCTGGCATGATCTGATAAACCTCACTGCTGATATCATATACTACTGTACATTTGATAACATGCTAAAATTGGAGAAGGTCACTTATGTGTGTGCTTATATGAAGGTGACTTTGTGCTGTTGACACAGCATTAGTTTGCTGTTGACAAAGAATTAGTTTGTTAACTAAACAAAATTTAGTTCATTCTGTTATTTTTGGCACAGGTGGTTAATAGATTTATGATGTTGAACATAGCTTTGAAGTTACAAATTTTGAGTACAACATTGTCCTATACGTTGTTTAGATCAACTCTTCTTCCAGGGGAAGTTATAGACTGTGGAAGCTAGATTCCAAAACATCTGTCTGCCCTGAATAATCTTTTATCTGTAGTAATGGTATTAATTTCAACAGAAATAAATTTCAACATTCAGCATCATAAATCCTAGTTTAGCATTCTGTACACACTAGAATTATTCTAAACTAGCCTCATTTGTGTCTATTTGAAGAAATAAAGAGATATTTTAGTGACTCAGCTAATTGTGGATTTTGGTTTTACAGAATGACTCAGTGGCTAAATTTGCTGCCTGATTTATGTAAAAATACTGCCCAGAGCCAGATTGCCAGACTTCAAACTGTTTTATGAAATCAATATAAAATCTTGATTATTTGATATGCTGAATTAATCAGGCCATACCTCCTATTAAAAACTAATGTTTCTGAAAAGGAACTACTAACAGTTTTCTTGGTTTTTTAAGGTAGATGTTCAGGTAGCATTTATATAGTTTTAGGTACATAAATTTTATTGTTATTTTCATTTTTATTTTATTGATTTTTCTGCTTCACATAAAATAACTTGAGTCTACAGATACAGTATCCTTTTCCATATAAGCAATGTAGCAGATATTTGAACCTATTGATTATTTACTGTCATTTGGCACTGGCTGCTGAACATATATTTATATGCCATCTATGAGTATTTAATCTGTATCAATATTCTTTACTGTCTGCAGATTATCTGCCTTGGAATGGCTATCTCAGGGATTATATCATGCCTAGCAGAAGTCTCATCACTATCCTCAGATCACAATAGTATTATGGAAGTATCATTTCTGATGAACTAAATATACTTTTAGAAGACAAAAACTTTAGAAACCCTATTTTATTTTATTGCATTAAAAATGCAACCCTAACCACTGTACTTGAATGATTTATGCAAACTTCTAATTCTCTTTTCATCTGGTATTGAAGAATCAAAGCTGAGTGCTGTGGTCAAGTGGCCACAGACAGCAATGAATATGAGGAGTAGGTACCTATTTCTAGACTTTATCTGTTGTGCAAAAATTTATAGAGTGCCTTGAAAGACAATCAGGTGTTAGTTGTGCTGTTGTGTTCCTTTAAAAAAAATACCCATAGATGTACTTTCTTTCCCTATAATTGTTTTCGAATTATTGAAAATCTAAGATTTTTTTAAAATTAAATAGAAGTAAACTCTTTGATCTTGTCTGCAAATCTAATTAAATAATCTCAACACTATTCCACTAAGGTATATAGATTGTTACTCCAGTCTTTACAGATTCAGATTTCAGTGTTTCAAATTGAACAGAAATTATGAACTATTTTGACAACAACAATTCTAAAATATACACACATTTTATAACAAACATCCATCAAATAAATCCTAACATTTATTCTTCTGTATTTTTCATTGTGTTTTGCCTTCAGAACAAATTTTGTGTTCAGGATTCATAGTCTTAAAGGAGAATATAGCTTCCAAAAAAAGAGAAAGGAATGTGTAAATCCGCTGCTTCTGAGGCAATCGACTAATGTAGATAATATCAGTGGTACTTGAATTATTCATATAAATTAATACTATGTCTTTAAGATATTCATAAGGTATCTGTATTCGTGAGTCACCATCGTTTAAATTGATACAGGTGATCCAAATCTTTTGACTCAATGAAAAAAATGTTAATATTTATAAATATAATAAATAGCATTTTGCCATATTAAAATTTAAATAAAGGTTATCCTTTCCCACTGTATTATTCTAGGTCCAGCATCACTTGCATATATTTGCTACCTGTTCCATCCTTTTAATTCTAAACTCTATAAGTACTTGAAAAATTATTTGATAGTCTGGGACAGAGATCAGTTTAGAATAAACATCTTCAACTGTGGCTTTCCTACCACCATTGATTAGACTAGTCAAACAAATCACTTGTTTTCCTGATGATCTGAGGTGATTCAATAATCCCCTATCCGGTTGAAGAAAATATATTTTATGGTATAAGAAAGAAAGATTGTTAAAGTTTAAAATAACCTAAAGAAAATTAACTTGGATAAGCAATCTTTCTTGCTTAAAGGATAAGAGTTTTTTGCTGAAACAATGATATACATTTTCTGTATATCAATTCTCGCTAATAGAATAAATTTTAAAAAAAGTCTTTGGTGAGACACAATTTAAAATACAACCCATCTTTTTATGCAAAATTTTAATGCAAAAACGTTGATTCAGAAAACTATATACTATTCAGAAAACTGTGTAGCAAGGTTATGATTTCCATAAAAAATCTTTATCATGTGCTTTGCAGAAATCCACTTATGTTTCAAATCATGGGGTTAAAAACTAAGACATCTTTAAAAATCTTGTTAGCTCCTAAAGAATGCAGCACAGCTTTATCAAAGAGTTCCAAAACACTTCACTCAATTATCTAAATGATAATAATAGATAGCAATAAAGCTGATAGAATTAGAAGGTGTGAATAAATTATTGATTAGTTCTGTCAACAGGCAAAAAGGTACACAAATAAATTTTCCAATTATAACACACATTAAAGAATATAATAACCTAATTTAATAGACCTTTCTTATTTATACCAGCTATGACTCTGAGGAAAATTGCACAAATATTCTTGAATTAATGCAGTAAGATGGGCAAAACCAAACTGAAGCTGTTTGCAAACCACAATTCCTTTCTGTAAAATAAAAAAAAAATCTAATCTCTCTCTGTCTACATCTTCTAGTAATTTGTAAAATCTAAATTCTGACATTTTTAAATCAAAATTTTTGTTTAATTTTTGCATTTTTGGAAACATTTATATTAAATTAATTTAAAAGTGGAACACTGGTTCAATGTCCATTAATAGGTCTGTAATTCCTGCTTTTCACAAAATGTTTTGAAATATTTAGCAAAGTTTTAACCATACTAGAACATGGAGATGTAGCTTACTTAAATACCGTTTAGAAGGTTTCATTGACTTCTCTAAATTGTTCTCACATCTGAAAAAAAGCCTCATTAAAGATTTACTCATAACTGACTTCAAAGGAATATACCAGAATTTTATAGAAATAAAAGCTAGCCTGGGATATGCATGGAATAATGGAATTTGTGCCAAGGTATGCTCAGAAACATTTCAGTCTTTAATACTGTATAGTGAGTATCGAGTATGAAAAAAGGAATAAATCTTCATAGGTCTTATCCATTTTTGTTTAAAACTATTTAAGTAATCTCATATTAACCTTTCGATGGTACCTGTATCTGTTTATTAACTGTAATGACATTTGAATGGCTTTCACATGCAAGTGTGAAAATATTTAAGTGTTTATATCTGTCTGATATCTGTGTAGAAAACAGTTATATTTTAGTTTAGGTTTTTTGTTCAAAAAATATTTACTTGTTTTGCTGGTTTTGTGAAACAGGACAGTAATTTTACATAAAAGATTATTTTTTGTCATCCTCTTTCCCATATTCTTAGTAAAGATTTGAATGCCCATTATGCAGCAGCTGTAAAAGCATATTGTCTATCATTGTGAAGTTCCAATTCAAAGATTAGTTTCTACACAACACAGAAGAAATCTTTCATCAGGAAGAAAAAAAAAAGAGAAAGGGACTGTGACAAACACATTTTTGGCATCCTTTTGTGCAACAAAAATAGAACTAAAAGGAAAGGTAATTGGAAGGCCATTTAAAAAAATAAAATAACTATTCGCTGCCTTTGCTTTAATATTTCAGAAGTTTAGAGATAAAAATTATTATTTCTTTGACAGCAATCATTGTTCAGGCTGTCATCACTCAAGTCAGCAATTTCATCACTTCACAGCAAAAGCATCCTTAGGGAAAAAGGGGAAAAAATCCAGATGAGCCACTTAAAAAAAAAAAAAATACTAACCAAACCCACTTCAAGTAGCAAAAAAAGCATGCTTTTTCCCCCGAGTAATAAAGGTCTATATTTTTTAACTTTTTAGAGCTGAGAGTGATTCCAGTAGGATTATAGCTAGAGCAGATCTTTGTTCACAGTAATAAAAACCAGCAAAAATGGCTGCAGTTTTTTGCTTAAAACAGTGTAAGTAGCAATTTAAGACCGGAAGTATGAAATAGTAAACAAAGGGTTGTAGCAGGCCCAGGGCCTGCAAGGCCTCCTTGGAGGTCAGAAGCCTGAGCTAGGAAATGCCAAGTCATGATGACGGGACCTTAGCAGCCCCTCTCTTCCACCTTTCAGACCCTGCTCATCTCTCTGTAAGCCCATAGGTCACTTTCCTTTGACCCTTACTATCGGACAATTTCCAAAACCCCTGTAAGGTATATAAACCCCTACTTCTGCCTGGTTTGGCAGAAGAGCTGTCACTGAGAACCTTTGTAGAGGACACCAATAAAGAATTCTTCGGAACCTCACACAACGCTTCTCCTCTTTCTCCCGGAGTTTGCTATGGCACCTAGCAAGCTAAAGAGCTGAAATCCCAAAGAGCTGATAATCACTAAGAGCTGATATCCCTTGAGCTTGCTTAGGTTGTCTGTGGCTGGGAGCTGCTTGGGAATTCGGATGCTGTGCTGAGCCCCACAGAGCTATCATGGCCAAGCCAGCCCACCGGGCATAGCCCGGCTGGAAGCCGCCTTCAATAAAGGGTGGTCGGTGTTTTTTACATTTACTAAGGATTTTTGGTTTGTTGGTTTGTTTGGTTTCAGTTTTTTGTGTTGGTTTTTTTTCCCCCATTGCACTAATAACGCATGACTACTAAAACTACTTTCCTACATTAAAGGGAAGCAAAGTTATTTGAAGTTCAATTTATTTTTATTCATTCTCAGAAGTTAAGAAGATTAAAATTCTAGACGATGTCACTAATTGACAAGCAGGAAAACAAAGAGATTAGAGTCTGAAAACAATGAACTGGTTAATAATTTCTTAAATGCTTTTATACAGTATCATCATCTTTCATGCTCTTTTAAAAGAAAATTTTTTAAAAAGCTAGAAGAGAAATGGAAAATAAATTAATTTTAAAAAGTGATTATATAGCTAAATAAGAAAACTAAAATAATACTACTAGAGGAAATGATGGTTACATACTGGCCTCAATACATAGTGAGAAAATCAGCAGTAGCAATGGTAACAGCTTACAGGCATCACTAAGAGTATTTGGTACTGAATTCCATACTGAAAGTCTGATGAAGCTGAAGGACAGATCCAGGTCAATTTCAATTGATATAAGTGCTAAAATAGTCCCTTGAAAGACAAAGACCTGTGGAAAAATGGAGAATGGAATAGAGCATTCAGGAACAGGGTAGTGAGCACCAGATATGGACAGACATGGGCCAGTTTAGACCAAATATTAGTTGATTCTGGAATTCTGTTATGATTTTTCAACACAGAGAAAAAATGTTTGCAAAACCTTGTAAATCACTGTATTAGGAAGACCAAAATTGTAATCTTGTTAATCATAACTAATCATTCTCAACCAGCATGTGCTGTTACCTCGAATGCATCAGTTCTGGGTTCTTTAATGTGACAGAAGGGCTCAGTACTGTATAACCCACACTGTATCGTAAAACTCTTATACAGACATGGCATTGATATATGTACTCAATCACCTCGACAACTAAAAGTAATGCCAAAGATCAACCTGCTGATAAATGTCTCACCTCTCTAGAGGCCAGAAGTTTCTTTCTGTCAGGGACTTCAGTAATGGTATTCCAGCAACATACTGTGCAAAGAACAACTGTAATAAGGCCGTTTACTTTTTACATCTCTTAGTACACTATTTTTCATCTTATTCTCACTGGCTGCTGAGCTCTGGCTTCTTGCAAGGGGATGATTACTCCAACCTCCTGCCATGGACTCCTACATAGAAAACTCCCTATGCAGAGCTATCCTGCCAAGACTTGGGCAGTCTACTCTGCTTGATGTTCATTTTGGCCCCTCTTGAGCTTTCCTGAGGAGTCTTTTAAAGACTCTGATTATAACCAGAGAGCAGCTGATCTTTGATTTAATTCTTATCTAGAACTGTTTAGTGTAGAAGTGGTGTAATGAAATTTTTATTACCATGAAAGAGAAAGAGTAGGGTTTTTTTTTTAATTAACATTGCCATAGGATGCCCTCTTTTCAAACGTCTGTAATAGTCCATAGTCGTATATGGGTTTGCCACAACATTTTAAAATTGACCTGTTTTCCTTCACAATATAATTTTTATGAATTTATGAAGATCTGAATTATAAAAAATATCACTATCTAAATGTTTTAATGAGGTTATACTTATTATAATGTTGAACAATCTTATGGCATGTTGTGAAATGTGAACAGCAGCTAGATGACTTTCAAGTTTCTACATTTTCCCATGCTTTAGATATATTAAAGGTTAATTAATTCACATCTGACTCTTAATTGATTTTTTAAAACTGCTTGATTAAATCACACTCTTAAATTTGTTTATCTACCATATTTAATATGTAATTACACACAATCTTCAAACTTGATAAACAATTACGTTTTAAAAAGCAGGGAAATATAAGTATTTAAAATATAACAGCATGAGATAAACAAATGAAGTATTCTCTCTCTTTTTTCTTTTTTTTCCGTTTCTTCTGGTAATAGAAATACATAGCCAGATGGGCTATGTGTTGAGTCAAGAAATTGCATTAGAAGATTAGCAATTATTGAAAGATATTTTTCAAGTTAATGTATTCCAAGTAAAGTGGAAAAGGAGAAAACACATTTTATAATTAATATTTTTTCATGTTACTCTTGTTTTAGCATTATGATTATTAATGATTTTTTGCATATTAAGAAGCATTTTGTGAAAAGACAGCTAAAGTGATTTTCTACCTGCTTACATTCAGGACAGTCTTTGACAAGTGTCTCAGGTGTCTTTAAGTCCTTGCACACTTTTAAGATATATTCAGATAATAAGAAAAATATTATTAAAAATATTCATATTTTGCAAGTAAAAGTAGTGATTTTGGGAGTGAAGCTTGTAATGATTTTAATAATTCAAATATACCATGCTCAAGTCTCACATGAGTTTGCTACTATGACAGGATACTTTATGGATGTTAGTGCCTCCATTAATTGAGTGAAATCCTTGCAAGGATGCCTTCTAATTCTTTGGCTAATTAAGTAAAAAGTAAAGGACTTCCTTTCCAGGTTGCATTCCATTATCCAAAAGCTGAAAACTAAGTACCTAAAAACCCATGATAAAAATATTTTCCTGTTTGCTACAAACTCAATGGTTTGTGCTCTTTTGTTTCTGCAAATAGAATAAATTATTGTCACACCTTCCCCAGAACTGCCACTATAACGCATTATTATTCTACACACACAGACACACACACATGAAAAAAAAACTATGTATTATTAGAAATGCTTATATAAATGATAACGAAATTTACAACAAAAAAGAAGACTATTCTGAAAAACATAATGCATTTTTTAGTATCTTAATACGCCAAAACAAGTTTTTAGGGGGCTCCAAACAAATCACATAGATGTAAGTGAAAAGTGTTACAGGCCTTGCTGAGAATGTCTGACTGCATTCCTGGCTCCACCTTGAGTGTCATTTCTAAGTATTCTTCCCAAAATAACAGAAGGCACATCTTTAAATAACACCCGGGTTGTCTGCTGCCAACCCATGTGAATGTGTAGGCAGAGAAATGACAAACCAAGTGGCCTTTGTGCTGGTTCCAGGCCATTTTCCTGTCTGTTTCTTCTCTCTTCACTGGCAGCTTTCTGTCTCTCTCCTCCCTTTTCCATTGCTTTTTTGTGACACGTGGCTACCAGAAAGCTGCAGGATGCCACATGGAAACATCATTCAAGGACTCATCTAGGGCACCATACCCTGGAGAACTCCCTTCACACATACTGGGTCTTGGTTTATATCCTCTGGGATCATGCTGCAGGGACAGAATACATGGGCACTCCTAGGGATGGCTAGGCTTTCCTCTGAATATCCAACCTGTCCTTCATTGGGAGGTGGTTGTCATACACTTGTCATATAAGTCAAAATTTTTCTGGTTATATAAGCCTGAATGAGGAGACTGTCAAAATTGTCTTGACCATTGGAAATGCTCAGCAAATTCAGTAGGATTTGCCACTTCCCACCTGGCCTGGGGGAGCCTTCTCATCTACACTTCTGAATGAGACAAATGACCAGTCCTGAAAGTCTGCTTCTTGGAGGTGTGGCAGGGTGTTTTGATAAAGACTCTACACTTGACCATGCCTGCCTGCTTCTGCCTCCTTCAGGGGAGACAAAATCTGAGAAAAAAAATGATCCCCTTCTTTCCATATACTTTAGCCTTCATATTGTTTCATGGTTAACATTGTTTTTGGAGCTCTCAGTTCTTAATCTAAATATTTTATTAAAGGAAAAACACTCAGATCTTTTTACAATTTCTCTTGTTTCTCAGTGACATTTTAACAAGAGCAAAAAAACTATTTGTTTGCCATCTCCTCCTGCCAGTTACACAAGCAAAACAAACCAATGACACAAATAAAACAGTAGTTGGCATGGGAGCAGGTAAGAACAAGACCTTTGGGAGTAGGGGTTGAACTGTGAGGGGTAAGAGTTGAATGTACAGAACTAATTTTTTCCTTTCAAACTGGTAATGTTTAAATGTAGCTGCCCACTGGACAGAAAAGTCTGTCACAGACATGCATTTAAGGAAATAAGGGATGAGAATGCCTGTATCGAAGAATTCCAGATTAGCTGAGACGTGAAAAAATCAGCTCTAGCTCTCCATTGTTAATAAGATAAATACCTCTAAATGTGTACAATGGCTGGTGCATGAGGCAAGGGAAAGGGCCATGTGAAAAGCTCTACGAAAACTTGCACAATAGTTATCATATTACGAGATTATTATTCTGCAGTATCTAAAACCATGACTGAACTGCTTTTCTAGAATGGTTCTGTAACATAAAAGGAAAATATTGCCAAATTTACTTCACTTATCCAATAGTATTTCTGGTTTTGAGTATTTATTTTGTTAAAATTATTAAATAAAAAATAGCTAACCATACTGTTAATTTAAAAAAAATGGAGCTATAAACCCATATTTATTTATTTATTGATATATTTTTTTATTTATTTATTCATGCATTAGTTCCCCATGATGAATACTATAGTTATAGGTTTTCCCAAGGGATGGAGAGTCAGGCAATATAGATAAGCAGACAGGATCTTGCTCTTACTGACATGTTTTGTACTTGTAAATCTGCTTTAAAATGGATAACACTTGCTGCTTGCAAGCCTTCAGTAAGGAAATGATCATTTATCATTTCGATTATATCTAAGGTCAATGTTCATCCACAGCAGGCCACGCATAAGATAAGGCATAGATTTTTTACCAAGATAGTCTATACCAAATAGAAGATAACATTACAGAGGTTGTCTGCAAGTAAGATGTATGCACTTTATTTTGTACAAGAGAAAGTGTTTTGGTCTTTGTTTTCCTTTGTCTCTATCATTTTGGCAGGAACTCTGTAGCCTATCAGATTTGCAGATCTGCAAAACAGCACAGGAAGCATTGTAGAAAAAGATGTTTACGGACAGAAGATTAAGAGGTTTTTTAAGGATTTTTCCCCCATACCGATACAGTTTGACTGATGTATCCAATTGCATTTATTTACATTAGACTCATATCTAAGGAGGACAAGAAAATAATTTTCTAGTTTAGTTACTGACATCAGAATAAAATATATGTTTCTTTTGAAATGTGGAAACCAAGATCCAGTCCATAGTGCAGAAAAATGTTGATAACGTGGAAAATGAGGAAAAGGAGGTTGATTTGGGAAGTCTCTGCTAACTTAGCTTCACATTGAAGCTCTTTCTAGAAATGGTGCTTCTTCTTCCATTTTGAATTTGTGTCTATCCCTGGACTATTTAAAGACCGAACAACTTTTTCTGCAAAATGAATAACCTGAAGAATTTTCTAAATATAGGCTGTAGGACTTCAGTATTTATAATAGCAGGAACAAGGTCAAAATGCCCAGGCTGGATATGTTAATGAATGGATGCAGCTTGCAGTTTTTAGAATTGCTTTGCTGGTGCATTGCAGCAAATACATTGATGGTGCTAGTTTTAGGTGAGTGAATGTATACATTTGATCTTCTTCTGGAGTTGCACAAGGACAGTCAATGTGATAATTAAATGAAATGGTACTACAGATGATTAGGTGGAACAAAAACTCCCAGTAAACACTACCTTTTATGGAGTGTCCTGTTTATCCTTTGATTTCCTTTTGATAAATTCAATTACCTTTACCTTTTATACAGCCCTGAGACATATATCTCACCAACTTAAGGTTTCATATCTGTATGTCAGAAGTTTACTGAGTATTATATCTCAGAATGCTGTACAATTCATATGCATGTATCTTGATACTTTTATAAAAAGTGTAACATTTCTAAGAGACGGTTTTGACTAGTGTACGTTTCTTAACATCAGAAAATATTTCATCTGTATGTATGCAAGGAACATATGCAATTAAAATTAAATTATCTTGTGAAATGGTGAAAAATCACCAATTCTAAAGCTTTGAGGAGAGAGGGCATGATGGTCAAGGTCTTTTCTTATCTTCTTTTATGCATATTATTTCTCCAGGGGTGGATGAGAATCTGTTTGTCTGTATGAGAACTGAATTTTATATCATTATAATCTTAACACAAAAAGATTATCACAAAATTTTTGTGAAATCCTTTATTTTTTTATTGGGAATACACACTTCTTATAGAATTTAACAAAATTTTGACCTTTTCTTTTTTAAAAAATCCTTTCCTGACATTATTGCTACTATTTAATACACTAATCAGAATACGTAGCATGTTAATACTAAATGGAATATACTTTAAACAGAGCCAGTTTAGACATGAATAATTGTTTGAAGGTTATAGAGAAGCTGGAGCCAGACTTCTACAAGAAAAACACAATGTAAGCATATAACAAAATGGACAAAAATTTAAAATATATTAATTTAAACTAGATATAAGAGCACAAAAATCTTATTACAAGAATTATTAAACATTGCAACAGAGACATATTGAAAGTTCCACATTCATACTCAAAACTTGACAGGGTTAAGTCTGAACAACCTGGTCTAAATTTGATGTTTAATCTGTCTTTACAGGTGGCTCTGCATTGACCAGAGCATTGGACCAGATGACCTCTACATGAAGTACAGGTTATCTCACCAAATGAGCACTAGATAATCAGCAAACTGCCTTTTATGCCAAGTAGTCACGTTCTTGCCAAGGGTTTTGTCGTGGATCAATATGCACCCCAGAGAAAATGGATTTTTTCCTGTTCTTGACAGATGATTGCCATATTGAAGCTCATCATGAGTTTGCTCTAGCTGGTAACTATGTTGATATGCACAAAAGAAGAGGGAATTAACTGAATAAGCACAAGAAATAAAGTATTTTCATGTTTCTACAGATGGCTTAAATAAAGGCTGAGAAATTATTTGAAGAACTGTGGTGAGAGATTGTTACTATTACTTCTATTGCCAGTACTTGCAACACAGAACACAAGT
Source organism: Passer domesticus (assembly GCF_036417665.1). Lineage (NCBI taxonomy): Eukaryota > Metazoa > Chordata > Aves > Passeriformes > Passeridae > Passer > Passer domesticus. The sequence continues at coordinate 107,001,600 of NC_087474.1, read as the reverse complement.
AACTGGACAGAAATTCTACTAATCTGACATTTGCACTGGGCCATAACTGCATTTATAGAATGATGAATCTTTGTTTAATATAAGACAACTTTTTTGTTAAAAGTTCTAAGACTATGGAGCTATGAAAGGATTGTGACTTTGGAGTGTATACCCTGATGGAACAGAAAAAAGGAGTAAAGCATCCTGCATTTAACATCTACAGATTTACTAAACACGACTGTCTCAGACTCACTGATGTTACTCTCAAACTTTGTCAGAAATACCCAGTAAGCAGCAATTTACTGTCAGCAAACATTCTAACTTTTATAATATGAAAGGCTGTGCAGGAATGTATTTTAGGGTTTTTTAAAGAAAAAAAAAAGGCTTTGCAATGGAAAATGTGAAAAAGGATGCTCAGCAGGAAAAGGAAGGCTTGGAAAGCAAAGCCATTTACCATTTCACAAGCCTTACAGTTATAGTAATTTTGAAGTCATTAGGATATCTGTTTTTCAATTACAGCATAAACATTAATATGCTTTGCTTAAAAAAAAAAAAAAAAAAAAAAAGAAAGCCCAGAAATTGGACAAGCAATTTAGAAACTGCCTCAGACAGAAGGAATGCTAACATCAAGCAAGTCAGCGCAATTGCAGCTTGCATAGATCAAAGCTGGAAAATGTGCAATCATTTAATATGAGTAGATAAGAAGGATCATATTAAAGATCACAGAATGCCAGAAACAAGACAGAAACAGCAGCAGAAAAATTGCTCTAAGTCCTATTTAATGAAAATGATGAAACAAGGCAAGATTTAGTGAAGTGCATTGTTGCGGGTAGTAGCATTGAAACCTGTCAGGAGTGTTATCTTTACCCGACCATAAACTCAAAAATGTATGATTATAAGAAAGTGCCATAACCAAACTTAGCAAATAAGCAAGCACTACATTATTTATTTGAAACATAACACCTTCCAGTGAAATAAATTACAAAATAATATCTCACATCCCAGAACTACAGTAATAAATACTAACTACAGTAATGAATACAAATAATCGAACCTTTAGACTACCATCAGTTGTTCCTGCTACTTGTGAGTATCTGTTATCAAAGTAGTTATTTTCCTGGAGTGTTACTAAGGGTTTTATTTTCTAGAAATCTGATGTACTGATTTTTATTTTCTAGTAATGGTGTGGTATTTATTACCTGAGATGGTGCTATTCAAGAGGTTAAAATGTCTCATCAAATCTCAGGCACTGCAAAGGAAAAAATATAATTTCTGTGTGCTCCTTTAAAACTGTTTCACAAGAACATGAATTTGTTTGGTTTTAGATGGCTTTCTGCATGTTGTGCTGTTCTGTAATGTGAAACACTTTCCCTGGAAAATACCTGTTGATAAATAATAAATAAAGACAGCATAGGTATGCAAAGAAAAGAAACCATGAATAAAAGTGCCTCCTTTCAGTCAAACAATTTTCAAGATTTTTCTAAACCCAAGTCTCACATGTCATATGTTTTCCTTCACAGTCTCAAGTTTTCACTCTAGTATTCAGTTTAGAGAGTTCTTCAATTAGATATTATTAGACATCCAAATCAATTTTAAATGACTTCTTTTTCAGAGATACTGAACACACGTTATTCCCAGTGGAGTAAGAATATCAGTATATTCTCAGCAGTTCTGAGAATCATGTAATTTTGATAGATCTTACTGTAACAGCAGATAATCAGCTTCTTGTATGTATTGACTTCTAATCATAGATTTTACTTTTCTCATTTTCTCTCACAAAAAGATTTAACATGTACTTCTGTCGAGGGCTGTACAGATGTAATGCCTTATCAAGTCTGTGTTGCTTGTTACTGAAATGCAAACTGAATCAAAACAACTAATCAAGGTATTAGCATGTGTGTAGTTTGAACTTAATTTCTATTTTGATGTAATAGTATGAGAACATAAATTACATCTTTCTATCGACAAGGTCATTTCTTCTTCAGGTGAAGTGAGAGAATGACATATGGTTTTACAATTGTTCTGTTCTGTGGAAGAAGTAATCATGGCTCTGAATGTGTACAAAGGAAGACTATTTTACTTCCATATTATTTTCCCAATACATAGGATTTTTTTGATGCAACAAGTTTTTACTGTAAGACACCTGGGAATTCAAATAACCAACAGTAGCTAATGGTATTTATTGGCAACCCTTTGAAAACTGCTTGATAACAAATAGTCAGAAAGATGGTCAATAAAAAAATGTACCTTGAATCCAGAAATAAACTAAAATGAACACAGATATTTTGATATTAATCTGTGCATTATAGCTACATCCCTAAAAGGTCTATGGTGTCTGATGAGATAATTTTAGAATGTCCTCTGAGAAGGTCTTCAGCAAGTTGCCTCAATGAATATCTGAGGTGTCTGACATCAGAGAACAGTTGAGCTGTCTAAAGTAAATAGCACCTAAGAGTCCTCATTTGACTGTGAAGCTCACAAATATTATGGTTGTACATAGCAAAATCCTTTCAATTTGTGTATTAAGTAGGAATTGGATGGAGATGGCAAAAATGTGTAGAATAATATCATGAATCATAGAACAATAGAGGTTGAAAAAGACCTCTAAGATTAAGTCCAATAGCAAACTTAACAGTGTCAAGTCCACCATTAAACCATGTTTCTAAGTACCATGTCTCCAGGGATGATTCCACCATTTCCTTAGGCAGCCTGTTCTGAGGCCTGATGACCCTTTCAATAAAGAAATCTTTCCTAATGTCCAATTGAAACCTCCCCTAGCTCGACTTGAGGCCATTTTCTTTTGTTCTGTCACCCGTGTTTTGGGAAAAAGAGACAAACACCCACCTCACTTCAACCTCCTTTCAGGTATTTGTATTGAGGGACGTGGTCTCCCCTGTACATCCACGTCAAAAAAACACCAGCTTGTAAAGGTTTATGGAAACTGTTGAGAATTTAAAAGCGAATGTCTTTTTCAAGTGCTGTTTATATCTGTATTATGTATTCATTCTGCAGGTAACTGATAATACCTATTTCTTCATTTACTACACATCCCATGTTTTTCTACAGAAATGCAGGACTTGGCTGGGCTCTGATTTGTTTACACATTTAGGGATACTGTCAAACAACAGATACCTGATTCTTTAATCACCAACCCTTAATAATTAATGTAAACAGGAACTTACAGCATAAACTTCAGTTTCATTTTCAAGACTCTGTGCATCAAAACTTTTGTAAAATTCCACATAATCCAATAACTCAAATATCTCTAACTTGGAACACCTTATTAGTTGCATATCTCATCTGTGCAAATATTGTCATGTAAGCATTAGGGTTTCACAGCAGAATAAATGGATATGCTTTTGTGTAAATGCTTGAGACTGTATTTGAAAACACATTAATAAAACATGTTTTACAGTTTAAATGTCAAAATAGGTGCTGTTTTGTTTGTGGGTTTTGGTTTTTTGTTTGGGTTTTGTTTTTTTTGTGATTGAATACACAGTACTGAAATAGATTTCAGTGTTGTGATATCTGAGTAATAGGTTTGGGCAACGCTTAATATTAAAAACTGCCAGAAACACAATTAAGACGAGATTACTTATTTAGCTCCTTATTCACTAACTGTTAGCAAAATGAAGTCTGAAATGGAGCCTCCCTTCTTTCCCCAGCTCCATTAACACTGACTGCCACTTTTGATTTGTGCAAGGCTAAATCATTGAACACCATTTCCCTTAATTCCCCACTGTTTTTTTCTTGCATATATCTTTTAGCTATCTGATTTATGAATGTGCTGGTTTGGCACCACCTGGTTTTTGGTGGTGGGGGAACCACAGAGGTAGTTTCTGTGAGAAGATGCTAAAAGCTTCCACCATATCTGACAGAGCCAGCCTCTGATGGCTCTGAAGGTGGACACGCTGATGGCCCAGTTAGAGAGGTTGGTAAAGCCACTTGATGATGTATTTAAGAAGAAAATCGAAACAGTGCAGGCACAGTTTTTTTTGTGCTGGGGTCATGTCCAGAGTGGCACATGGCAATGCATCGCCGCAGCCCCTGCCATCTTGGATGTAAACACACCATGAGTCTTTCCTGCTTGGCTTTCCCTAGCCAACTGCAGTACAGGTGGAAGGGCAGGGGTGGCGGCAGCAGCTTCCCCTTCCCGGCGCCTCACATGAAGAGAGGCATTAAATAGTGCCAGCACTGTGGCGGCCACTACTACCCACATGATGGCAATGGGGCCTTCTGGGCAATAGAGGAAGCATGATGAGCAATTCCCTGATGTGGAACCTAGATGAGATCAAATTCTTGGTGCTGTGGGATCTTGCAAAAATCTTTGAATTGGTAGAACTTGTTGACAATAGTGCCTGCAAATAGCAGTTTTTCTTCTAGAGAAGAGGAGGAAGAGAGACACATGAGGGAAAACAACATGGTGACACCAAGATCAGTGGAAAAGAGCAAGAGGGAGGTGGTGCTTCAAGCATCTGAGGTGAGATTCCTTAACAAGCTCTGGTGAGGACTGTGATAAAACAAACTGTTCCCCTGTAATGCATGAAGTCCACAGGGGATGCAGAGATCCACTCACAGCCCAAGGGAAGTGTTCACTCCGCAGTGGGTGGATATTAGAGAAAGCTGTAATCTAGTGGGAGACCTGAACAGAGAAAGAGAGAGACTCTGCTTCCAGAAAAAGACAGCCAGGGCCCTTACTTCCAAACTAGAGCAACCTGTCCTTAAAAGATGACACCCCGTGGGTGAGTGACCCATGCTGCACTGTCCATGCACATGCTTCTACTCTTGTGGAGTGCTGTTTACCAGCTTAATTCAAAGATAATAGGATCTAAATATGGTTTTTAAGAGCTTTGCTGACTGAGAGCATGGCTGATAGAGAAAGTGTTAGGTAGGTTTAGATAATGTTTTTGATGTAATATTCTCTTTTGACAACAAGCCTATTGTTTCTAAAAAATATAGAAAGAAAAAAAAAAGATAAATGAGTGTTGATAGCTGGTTTTTTAAATCTCAGTACAAATTGTTTTTAATTTTTTTTTTAAATCCTTGTTTGGACATGAACTGTATGTGAAGTAACATGTCTACTGGTCAGGATCTAAAAACATGAATTTTCCCTTTAATGTGAAAGTGTACTGCATAAATAATTGTCCTTAGAGATTAAAGTATGGTGAGGACTGTAAGCTTACAAATGCAGTTTCTAGTTCATGGTCAGGAATGTAACTGGACATGCTGATACTATTTGGGAGCTAGGGTGTCTAGCTAAAACATCCTTCCCACAAAAATCAAGAATATTTATGAAGCTAAGATGCTGTGTGAAGATATTTAATACATGCATGCATATCAAAATAACCAGATCTTGATGTTACTTAATCTAAAACATTTTGTGACCTTGTAAGTGATCCCATTACCTTTTTATCTTTTTTTCTGTTCATGATTGGCTTGATATTGGCTGGCTGCCTCTAATTCATTCCTCCTTCTTATAGGTGAGGGGACTGTAAATATGATGGGAAATTTTGGATGGAGATATAGACAGGAAAAACTCTTACCAAATAATGTCACAGGTGACAGGGACTAAACTTAGGCAAGATTAATTTATTTCCAATTAAAAATAGATTAAACCAGTGATAAATAAAGTCAAAACTAAAAAATCCATTTTCTGTCCATCCTCCCTTCTTCCTAGGCTTAACTTCTTCCTTCATAAGTCCTCCACTTCCTCCTGCAGCTTCCTCCCCTATCCCACTAGTGGATAAAATCAATTGTTTATGGCGTCACCCTTTCCCTATGTAACAAGTGAGCTTTCCCCTCTTCTGTTTTGCTCGTGCTTCCATTCCTTTACTTCTATTCTTCTCAGTCTTAATTTGTGTGAAGATGGATTGTAGGAGAATAGAGATAGTGCTGAAGGCAATCTCACCCCTGAAGAGTTGCAGCTGTATTAATTACCAAAGATTAGGAACAGCCCTGTCCTTAATAGGCCACAGCTATGTCCTGTAAGGATGTGTTTTATAAAGGAGTGGGTTAGCTGGTTGAGAGGAGTTGGGATTTGTTGGTTGTGCTGTGAGAAGGAAGGGTCAGGTGGTTGTGCAAGGGACAGGAAGGAGCTGGCCATACAGAATAAAGAGAAAAGGAGTCAGTGTTGTGAGGAGCTGCCCATGGGAACTCACTAAGAGAAGGTATGAAAATTTTACAGTAAGATAATAAACTGGTGATGACAGTTTTCATCCATCCATTGGTGCCAAGAAACAATGCCAACAATTGGTGGCCTGTACAGGGATGAGTCCTGACATTAATTATATCAATGATCTTAATAATATTTATTGTCATAACTTTAACTCATTGCGTGAAGGTTTAAAACAGCAGTAGAAAATATTTCTCTGACATCAGTAACAGTAAACTGTCCACTAGAGGTTTATGCTGTGTGTGCCTCTGCTCCAATGGCATTAGTTTCTCCCTATACATATCCTTCCCTTCTATGACAGACACTTGAGTATCCCAGGATGTTTGACACTGGGGCTCTCTCTCCCAAAAGGAGCAAGATGGGCTTGGAATTCTGCAGTTATGTTTACAGGGACTGTAAACAAGAAACAGCAATAGAATCTGATTCCCAGAGCAAATAAAAAGCATGTATCATGATTTCCTTTTACAAGGAAAGAAGTGTAGAATGCTACTCTTCTGGGAAGGTTTTCAAAAGTAATTTTGAAAACAAAAAGCATATGATCAATTTCTGGAGAAGGCAGCTGAAAACTCATAGGCAGGTAAGACAATAAATTTGTGGTTTTTATAAATTTAACTTCTGTTTTTGAAGGTAGGATTTTCAAATGGTATGTTCATCAGGTTTATCATTGTTTTCAGGAGGAATTTTAAATATATTTTAAATTTTAAAAACATTTTCATTGTATAAGCTGAGGAAAGTAGATTTTTACATAGTAGTATTTGACAGTAGTTAATGATTGTTAACTTTTTCATGCAGTACTTTTACACTCCTGCTGTGTACATATATAATGATAAATAAAAAAGTTGCTACTTAGAAAACATAAAAGAAATAGAAGAACTTATTATGTAACAGAGTTAGGTTGCTATAAAAAATATCTAGTACAGAAATTTCTGTATACTTGCATCTAATGTCCTCGTGGAAGCAATGAGAGCCAAGAAATCCAAGACTTTATGTGTAAATTCAAAGAGAGGAACTGCATAAAAATAGCCTAGGGAGTTCAAAAAAATGCATAAGAAAGTTGGCGTGATTAAATTGCTGAGTCGTAGAAAATATTTAATTCAAGAAGACATCATTCAGGAAAGTGAAGTTGTGTGCAGATGAAGAAAATGAAAGGAGTGAAAACTTCTACCAGGTTAAATATAAAATGCAGACCAAATACAGAGCTGGATAACAACTTTAAAAAGACATAAAAGTCATAAATTCTTTCCCAAAGGCAACAGAGGCAGGGAACCTTTGCAGGTATGTGAAAAAATTAGCTCCCTGAAATAATAATGTAATTGCAGAAATAATAAATTAATAATTTCCATATTTATTCCATGCAGAAGAAATTGAAGAAGTCATGATTTTTGACTGCTTACAGGGAGAGCCTCAGAGGTCTGATTACAAGTTGGATGGTTGGTAGAAAGATTTGAAAAACTGGTAAAATGAATACAAGCATATTATCAATATGTTTTTTGCTCTCAAAACAGTGGAAGAATGCTCTTCATCTGCTGATAATACAGAAAGTAGGACTCTAAACTGAGCTATAAGACTCAAATTCTTTCCTATGGCTGAGGCTCTTTCAGCTCATGCGGCTGCATGTTAGGTACTTGGCATTCTGTTTTCTATTTATTTCGGATAGATGAACAAGTGTCCAGACAAGACCAATCTTCTCTTGTGATCACTGGCTAACTTTTTTTGAAGCACAGAAGTTGCACAGAAGCCCTGAGTTAAAGAAATGAAGGAACACTTTTAAAAAAACCAAACCAACAACAGCAACCTAATAGTCTGGTAGATTTATTACTCTGCAAAAAAAAAAAAAAAAAAGCCTAACCCCACCCCCAAAAAAACCCAAACGAACAAAAAATCAAAACAAAAACACCCCAAAGAAAACAAAACACCAAAACATATATTTTGAGCACAAATAGGTGCTGGTAGACTTGCTTGTATGTTCTTCTGTTTGGCACTATGTTTCTGCCTGATTTTTTCCATGGATGTGGTATTAAGAAAAACAAGGTCAACATGAAGAATTGCATGTCAATATCCTATTCAAGTGTTCTTCATAGAGATAATATTTCAATAAGCCATGCCATTTGGACAATATCAGTTTATATACAAGAAGTTTAGAATTATTCTGTATAACTGACTGTAACGATGAATAATTTTTGGTAGCTATCTTCTATAACGGAATTAATGTTATAAAGAACAAGACCCATTTTCAGTCATTTTAATAGCAAAAAAATGAGAAAAAAATATTTGTCTTCCACTCTGAAGGGCTATGGAACATAAAGGTGTCATTTACCTACAAGTTGCTTATATACACACTGGCATTTAGGATTGCAAGTAGATTTCTAAATGAAACTTTCTAGGTCTGCACTACCAATGAAACACCATCATGGCCAGGATTGAGATGTATATTTCATTTCACAGATGGTAATACATATTAAAAAAAAGGTACAGTTTTGAATCACTCCTTTAATAGGCAGATACCAGCAGTACTAATTAATGACTGTTGGAAGTATGACAGTGTGAAGAAACAGCAAAACCTACATATCAGACAATGTTACTGTTACCCAAGATTAAGATGGTATTTGCATTCATGAAAATCTCACAGCTGATTATTTAAGCTAAATACTGCATCATTCCCAACCATCTCTAACATCAGAGTAAGATTACATATATCTTCATGGGAATCTTCTGTATTCCACAATTCTAAAAATAACTTTCATTTTACTTCTTGTGTTTATTTAATAAACAGAATCAGTAAAGTAGAGCAATAACAGTAAGAAAATTTGAAAGTACAGTAGAGGAAAAATTTATATTTTTTACCTACTTATACTGTCAGAACTTATATTTTGCTCCAGAGCAGCATACCTGTCATTTGCCCTTTATATCTCAGGTTTCTAGATGTTTCTGCAAAGGAGATAGTACAGTTCTGAAGGACTCCTTCTTTAATGGACAGATTTGATTTTAAAGACTCAGCTATGTTCACATTGCAAGTGAAGTGATAGGTGACAGAGGTAGGGCAAATACTATACCAAAAATAACTGCTACAGCAGTTATTCTTGATACTGTGTTCTCTCAGCACAGTCTTTAGCTATAGGAAGTCATTTTTATTGGAAGAATAAAAATTGGTTTCCAAAAATAAACAATCAGCAACTTGCTTTATCCTCCAGCCCAAAAATCCAAAGTTATAGACAAATTTAATCACTCTTAAATAGATTTTTTTTAAAAAATACAATGACAACAACAAAAAGTTTCAATATAATTTCATGTACCACATCCTGTAAAAGTATTCAAGACCAAAAAAGTGACTCAAATGGGATATTGGGTTGAAGAAGAGTTACTACTTATAATAAAACCAACATAAAAACATCAAAGGGTTGAAGCTAAACCAAATTGAATTATTTAAAACACTCTTACTGGAAGAAGTAGAGTGCAAATGAATATGGAAAAGCAGAATTTAATTCCAGCTTTTTTTTTTCCCAGGTGAAGTGCTCATTATTCAATGGCCTTTGGTTCATAACCCAAGCTTGTGTAAAAGAGACTGATGCGGTGATTCACAGCTGACTGGTATTTAAAAGACAAAAATTAATTTTTATTCTGCTAGTGATTATTCAAGTATATAGACTGAGTCATTTATACATCTTAGAGTAAGATGACTAATGTAAAGAAAGTTGCAATATATTTCACAAATGTTATCACATATATGAATGCAGGTCCTTCCAGCTGACTAAGCCTCTTAAAACCCCAAATCCTCTCATAGAAAACCTAAAAACAAAATGTGAAATCATATTGCCAACACTAAATATCAGGACTAACATCCAGAAGATCCCTCCTGGGGACTCCTTTTCCAGTAGGGGTGTTCTATTACTCTCCCTGAATTTCCTCAAGAGGTGCCTAACTGACTAGTGTAATGGCAGAGATGTAACTGGTGAGGACTGAATATATTCATGACAGCCTTAGCCTTTCACCTTGCATAGGATAAAATCTTTTGAGAGCTTTTGCAGAGGCAGTGTAAATCCTTATAGGTGCTTTACAGTGTGCCTGCAATTATGAGTCTATCGACTCATGAGAGTAAGAGGAAATTAAGTTTGAAATGTGTGAACTGAACCAGACCATATTGGACTCCCAAAAAATATTTTCCATCACAGGCATAGAGTTTTCATTTTACTTGACAACTGACAAAAAATATATATTGGTTCCTATCACCACCTAGGAACTCCTTACAAAACTCTACCTTGAAAATATATAAAAAGTCCAAGTAACATTCAGCATTGCAATCATTGCAAGTCTGAGTCTTCATTACTCAGAAATACCACTTTATTTTGTGTCTGATACAGAACTTCTGTAGACTTCTCCAGTAATTTTTGAAGTATGGATATATCTTGATCATGTCTGAAATCTCTCTGTCTAATGTTTAGCTATATAATGGTACATACAGCACATAGACACTTTTACTTATGCAGGAAATCTTGGACTTCCATGGGTGTTTTTGATAATTCTTCAGAAGAGAAAAAAAAGTGGTTAAAACAAGCATTGAGTATTTCTATTACACACAAACCAAAACAGAATCAATTCTCAGAGTGATTATCCTATCCTCACGTGAGTCACTACGAGCTGTGTTTTTTTAATTATCCAAATCTCTGTGCATGTTTTCTGATAATACTAACATTTTTATGTGTATGTGCATTAAAAATGTGCAACAAGTTCCTATATTCTATAATTTAAAAATATATCCCCAGAACTTCAAACATTAACAAGGAATTATTGAAATATTTCCAAATAGAAGAATTTACAATCTATAATGACATTAACAGATAAGAGAAATGTTTAAACAGTAAGTTTAAACTCCTTACTTTTTGAAGATTAAAAAAAAATAACAATTAGACATTTCTGTGTACTTTATATCAAAACCTTTTTTTTACCATCATTTGGTCTGTTCAGCCTGGAGAGGAGGAAACTGATGGGAGACCTCATTGCAGTCTGCAACTTCCTCATGAGGGGAAAAGGAGGAGCAGGCACTGATCACTGTGGTAACCAGTGACAGGACAGGAGGAAATGGCCTGAAGCTGAGTCAAGGGATGTCGGAACCCAGAGCATCTCTCTGGATGCCCTGGATGTCTCAAAGCCCTGGCAGGGGCTCAGAGACCCTGGCAGGAAGCCAAAGACACCTGAATATGAGGAAATGAGAGAATTTCGGGCCTGAATGGTGAGGGGATGATATTCACTTGATAAAACTTGAATTATAATGCACTGTACAGGGGGGTTTGGAATTCTGTACATGGGTCGGGAGTCCCAAGATGGAGGGATTTGGGCGTGCCCTGTCCTTCTTCTTTCTTCTCCTTGGCATCCATGTTCGCTTTGATGTTGGCATGTGTGGATTGGTTCATAGAGAAAGCGCACTTGCCAACAAGGGCGAAAAGTATTGGAAATGAAAGGTAAATATCTTATACGCAGTTTTCACTATAAAAGAGACAACCGCCCCGTGGGCAGGGGAGAGTGCCCTTGGCTGTCTTGCTGATCAGACCTCAGCTAGACAGACAGAAAAACTTTGTAGATGAGGAACAATAAACTCAACTGAAGACCAAAAGCAAGAGTCCAGACTCCTCCTTCGAACGTGCGGCCTGTCCAGAACCACCTTTTCCCGTGCTGGGGCAGAGACAACAGCCGACCCCGGCAAAGGGAGGTTTAGGTTCGATATCAGGAAAAGGTTCTTCACCCAGAGAGTGATTGGGCATTGGAACAGGATCCCCAGGGAAGTAGTCACAGCACCAAGCCTGACACAGTTCAAGCATTGTTCGGACAATGCTCTCAGGCACATGGTGGGACTCTTTGGGAGGGTTCTATGAAAAGTGCTGAGAGTTGGACTCAATGATCCTTGTGGGTCCCTTTCAACTCAGCGTACTCTGTGATTATTTTCAGTAATTTTTGTATTGTCTCTATGTGACAAAAGGAAAGCTATATTCAGCCACCATTAATTGCACTGATAAGAACTAATTTTGGTGGAGGACATGTGGAAAACAGAAGATGATGAATGACAATTTCACCAAGGGTAAATTATGCCTGTTTCAGCCTTCTGTGATAGAGTAACTATAGCAATATAAAAGGGAATGGCTACAGATGGCACCTATCATCTGAAAGGACTTTTATACAGAGCCTCACAGCACTTTTGGAACCAAATTATAGAGGTGTGTTCTTGATAGATGCACTGTTAGATAAATAAGGAATTGGCTGGATGACATATCTGAAGAGTTACAGGGAACAGATCAATGACCAAGTGGAATCAGTAACACATCGTCATGTGTTGCTTACCCCCTCATGGGTTTGGATTGGGGCCAAAACTATTTAATATCTTCATCAGTGGCATAGTGGAATTGAGTGTGTATCACCTCAGTACCAAGGTAAAACCAAGCTGACTGACTAGAAGAAAACTGGCATGCCAGTAGGAAAGTCATGCTCTTTTGGGGGGACAATAGCACGTTTGAAGAATGGGGCATGTGAATTTTATGAAGTTCAACAAGACCCAAGTGTAAAATCCTACACCTGCACTGGGGCAATTCACAATATCAGCACAAATTAAACTTATTTGGAACAGCCCTGTGAAGAAGCCATTTGGGGTATTGGTGGGTGAAAAATTGGAATTGATCTGTCAATCTATGCTTGCAGTCCAGTGCAGCCATGTCCTGGACTGCATAAAAAGAAGTATGACAACAAGTAAGACACGACACCGTTAGAACAAGTCCAGAGGATGACACGATAATGATCAGACTGCTAGAACACCCTTCCTGTGAGAGCAGGCTGAGAGAGCTGAGGTTCAGTCAGGAGAAGAGAAGGCTCTGGGGAAATTATTAATTTTCACTGTAATAAAAGGAGCTTACTTGAAAGATGGAGAAAGACCTTTTACCGGGGCTTGTAGTGACAGGACAAGGTTAGTGGTTTCAAACTGAAAGAGGGAATATTTAGATTAGATTTTTATTGGCTATAAGAGAAGAAATTTTAACATGAGTGTAGTGAGGTATTGGAACAGGTTGCCCAGAGAAACTGTAGATGTCTCATGGTTTGAAATGTTCAAGATCAGGTTGAATAGGGCTTTGAACAACCCGATTCCATCAAAGTTGTTCCTTTCCATGGCAAGAGGATTGGAAGTTTTTTTTTTAAGAGATTGAGAACATTATGTGGGTTTCAATACAAATTAGAAGAAATTTTCTCATTCCTCTTTCTAGACTTCAATGGTTACATCAATATTACCACATCTCAAAAGTGTACACCATCCTAGGGCAGCTGACCTGACATCACGCATTTAAATTTAAAATTGCTGTTAAACAGCTTTCTCCTCACCTGCATCGCTTTGGTTGCCGTGACTAATCTGGGTACAAACCATAGGTGGGAACTATAACAGCTTTTGAAAACCTCTGCCTGATTGACCTTTCAGTCATGCAGTAGATCTAGACACAGGTAGCATTTCCCTTAAAGTCTACAGTTGAAAGGATAAGAGTTACGATGTAAGCAATTTCTGAGTTTTTTCTTAAAGAAGACTTATACAAAGATCTTTTTTCCTGTTGAACAGCAGCTCACTTACATGATTGATTAATATCTCAGGGTTTAACTAGACTTATTAGTGCAAGGTGTCTGTAGTTCAGGCCCAGTTTTGGTGCAGATAGTTTTCTTTGAAAGAGGAGTCTTCCATTACAAATTAGTAAAATGAGATAACTGGATACATGTTCTTGAAGTAATCTTTGAATGCTTTGCACATGCTCTACAAGTCCTGCTCAGATTAACATTGAAAAGACTTCTAGATGAGGCTTCCATTGATTCCCTGGGACTTTTGTGTTAGCAGGAAAATGTCACCTTCAGAAACTAGAGATGTCTTTAATCAATTCCTCTCTTGTATAGTTTTTCTTTTATCTTGTGTATTATTTTACAGTTAATTTAAAGTACAAATATTTATGTGGATTTGAAAAATGAAAGTATGAAAAAAGCTCAGAAATCAGCTGTACTTAATTTTTTAGTTATTCTCAATTTTTTTCAAGCCTATACCTTAAACTTGTCATAATTACAACATACCTAAAATATAAATAATAACAATAAAACCCATAACTTTTTCTAATTTTGATTTTTTAAAAATTTGAATAAAAATGTAAATCAGAAGGAGAGACAGCATGAGAGAAAAAAAAGGCAAATGTGCCTCTGTGATAGCTTCACAGAGAAGATACAGCCACATAAATATTTCATGCCAAGTATGAATTCAAGAGGGTTTTTCTAATATAGAACTTACAGGTACCCTGGGTGAAAATAGGATAATTTAGGAATCTTTCTGTCTTTGACTTCTTTGAGGCTAATGAATGTCTGAAACCAAGGAGATAACATTAACCAGAATATCCTGAAATTCATATTTTTGTTCTCCTCAAGATGTATAATTATATAATTCTTCAAAGCTTAATAGGATATTTCCTAAAATATGTGTCACATTTTTTAATAAAAGTTGGGGGGGGGGGGGGGGCAGGTTTGGTTTCTTTTTTAGGCCATGTCATGCCTTATCAGATCAGCTCATTTTTTTGGTGGATGACTATGTTATACTGAACGTTGTAAAAAATGTTTTGCTACTATGTGTTATATACAGTCAAAGAGCTTATTTTCATCAGTGATTAACTGTTTTATCTTTTAATTTCTCCTTCTGCCTGATTATTTTGCTCTTATATAATGAGAAAATTATAAAATCTCTACACAGATGTTCTTACAAATTTTTTCAATATTTACTTTTACTTTTTTGATATTTAGCTGAATATGGTAATTTTAGGTGGACAACTTAAACACAGTGTTAAAACAGAAGCTTTTATTATGCTTATATTGCAATTACTACAATTGATTTTATTGTTTCTCCAATGCAATACTTTCCTTCTTACAAGGAGAGTCACTCTTCCATTCTTTCATTAAATTTCTAAAGACCACTTGACTGTAACGCTCTCTATTGTGTGCCCTATAACCTGTCTGGGATTGAAATATACTTATTATCTGGTGGATAGGTCACACTTCCCTCCATTAGCTTCTGTTGTGATCACAGCAAGAAAAGATGATAGCAGAATGAGAACAGAAAGAAAAAATCAAGAGCAATATGAGATGGTTCAATTTGAATCAGCTTGTTCTCCATCGCAGAAGAGACCATTTTTAATATTTTTCAGGTTTTCAGTTCTTTTCCCATATTTAAGAGTGCACTTGACTTTTGTAATGCTAGTCACTCTTTCACCTTTAGCCATTATAATTTTCTTATTTCAATTTAAACTCACTCTGCCTTATGTTTTCAGGGTAAAACGAGCAATGATGGATTCTGTAATTTGCAATTTTTTTTCTTTTTTTTTGTATCTTCAGTTCACCTTTCCTGTAAAGCTTCATTAGCCCTAACATTTTTCATGATGTTTCTAATTAATTGTTAGACACTGGGAGACTCAGTGAAATAGTTCCATTTTTCTACTCCCTGACCACTCCAAGTGGGAATATTGGCAATATTAAGAAATCTATTTTGGGTAAAAGAAGTAAATTATTTCTCAGAAGGAGACCTGGCCTTTAGAGAGGGTGAGTAAACTGTTCGGAGGAATGGTCCAGAATGAAAGGATTCAAAAATGATAACACAGAGCCTCTCAATGAGAATGACAAAAGATTGTAAGACAAAAGAGTAATGTTGAGGCTGGAAATGAAAACATGTACTGCTCAAGCAATGAAGCCTTGAAATTATTGTTTAAGATGTCTGTCATGTCTTGTCCTAATATAGTCATAAAAGTTGATGGCAAGCTTGGTGGCACACAGCCTGAAGTATAACAGGTTTAGGTACATAAGTGCACAATGTTATGCTAAAGAAGTGGATTTGGAGCTCTGTGTGTGTGTGTGCCTGTTTATATTATGTGTACACATGCCCATGCACAGACACACATACATATATATTTTTATATGCATGTGTGTTTTTCATTTCTCAGTGAAGTTTAAGGAAAGGTGTTGGGGCACACTATGGATGACAGGTGAGGAAAAAATATGCCATATAGCTTTAATATAAAAACAAGTTTTTTATGATATTTCTGACAACTGTTGTTCATTACACATCCTAAAATTATAATGCAAGGGTGTCTTAAAGTGAATATTAAATTAATGTTTATTATTTTATTTTTTTAATCTAAAAATCTTTTTAGACTATTCTTGATGAAGGTGATAATTGACATTTAATTATGGGGACTAGGAGTATGCTAAAGGTGTAGTAAACATGATGATGCTATCAAATGTTCCTAGTAATTGTAAATCCTGAAGAGCTCCTTCTAGTAATCAAGAATTTGAATTTACTTGCAAAAATATTGAAATTTGCAATAATAGTATCTTAGCAAATGTTCAGTGTGTGCTAGTGCACTTTAAAATGTATAACCTGAAAAAATGAGAATAGTGTCATTTAACTTATATTTAATACAATTTAGTCTTCATTTTTGTGGGCATTTAAATTATATTAGCTAATGTATTTTTATTAATGGAACTCTTGCAGTGTAGCACATTCAGGTATTGAAAAATCAGGTTGCATATTTCTCTGTAATTGGCATTTGCTTGTTCATTTGGACAATAGGCTGTAAATGCACCTATGACCAGTTTCGCTACAATTACTATTATTTTTTAAAAGTTATTGCAATGCTTACGGATTTGAAAGAAACCACAAATAATGGATTCTACATTCAGTTTTTTTCCCCCATTTTTTAAGTATTTAAAAACTGAACCAAAAATATATTTCTTTTCAATAAGGAAAGAAGTAAGAGATGGTATGACTATAATGTCAGAAACAAATGTGAAGTTGACTTATCTTTTTAAAATTGGAAATATTATTATTTACATTTAATCTTCTGCAGTTTCTTGACTTCCAAATGCCTTCATCAAAAGCATCTCTCTTAACATACTTATTTAATTCTGAATGTAACCTGAAGATATGAATTATCAGGTCGTCATTATATAGCGTTGAATAGATAAATGCTGCCTTAATTGGGGAGGATTTGTTCTTCACCTGTTTTTAGTGTTTTATTTATTTGTTTAGCTTTTTTGGTTTTGGTTTGTTTTGTTTTTTGTGGGCTTTTTTGTTGTTGTTTTTTGGTGAGTTTATTTTTGTCATGTTTTTATTAAATAAAAATCACAAGTATCAAAAAATTTGTTCCCCCCTCAAAAAACCCCCAAACTACGTTTATGCTTTAGGATGAAGTACCTTCAAGATCAAATAAATCCATATGATCCAGAGAGCAACAGATTTAAAAATAGCTTTCCATAATCTATACAACACATATTCTGGGTAATGAAGAGACACTTATTTAATATTGCACATGTGGTTGATAATGAGTGAGAAATTAACTCAAAGTGCATTCTAGGTACATTTTCAATGTGTTGCAAATGAATTACCCCTTAAAAAAAACCCCAAAACAAATAGGGAGTACAAGATGGGAGCTTGTCCTCATTTTGTAGAAAAGAAAAGATCTTAAACTGCGAATCTCACAGTATGCAAAATGCTTCCTGAGCAGTAAATTGATCTTTGGCTATGGGAAAAATAGACTGGTACTTGCCACCCACTCCACACTATTTAGATTTATTTGGAGTAGGTATTGCATTGATATTCAGCACTGCTGGTAGTTTCTTTTCTACTGCATGAAAACAAACAAAATCATTGAGATATATAGTTTTTAGAGAATTCGGAATTGCAATTAAGCAGAAAGATGATATTCATGGTAGTCTTTAATTCTTACTCTTGATATTTTACATGTGGTGTTTGTAGGAGGAAAAAAGCTGAGAGTGAGAGATTGTACTTAAAAGCAGCAAATAAATTTTTTTGGAAGTGAGCTTCACTGGATGGTGCCATTTTGGGGCAGCTGTAACAACATCTCTGATGTTTTATTAAGCAGTGTTCTAATTTAATCCCAGCTGTGACAGTATTCATTCTTTTCAAGATTTATACTGAGAACTGCTTTATATTTCTGGGTGCAGCTGCATACCAAAAAACATCTATTCAAATTTAGTCAATTTTTAAACTAAAAATATGAACTGCATTTTATATCCAATTATTACTGCAATTATATATTGTCCAGTAGGAACAGCATTTTGCACTTGAAAGAGATGAATAATACTTGGAATAAAAGTTGAAAGAAAGTAGTTTTAAAGACAGAGAATGTATATCATTCTTTAAATAATAATAAAAACACCCCAACATGTAAATACATACTATTGTGTAAGTATGTATAATTCCTTAATTTTTTAAATATGTATTGAAAGATGAAATAATTGGAGAAAAAAACAACTGAACAAATAATTACAACTGTCCTAAATTTGGTTCAGAGTATTCCAGTTTTATACAACTTAACTTTGTATTCAGACAAAACTTGAGTCATTATTAAGTTTTCATTTAATTCACCTATTTACAGCCAAAACCCATAATGTATGCTGATAATGATAGAACTAATCATAAAGCAATATTTAAATAACAGCAGGAGAAACTCTGTGCCATCAAGTATGTAACACTTTATGAAATTTTAGATTAATGCTGACTATATTATGGGTTATAAACTATTCAGTGTCCTTGGCATTTTTGATTGAATATTTATATTCATGGTTTTGTGAAATAACTTATGTATACCCACAGTTAAATATTTTAATATGATAACGCAATATGGCTTGTCAGGATCAAGAATAAATATCAGGTAATCCAGAAAGGAAAAAAATGAAATGAGTTCCATTCTACTAGTTTTCAGAGTTCTTACCTACTAAAGCAGTATTGTTTTAATGGAGAGAACTTATGTGTAAAGGATTTATTCCTTGTATATAAAACTGATTAATGACAAATGAGTCTGTAGTTTAAGAATAAGTT
Source organism: Passer domesticus (assembly GCF_036417665.1). NCBI lineage: Eukaryota > Metazoa > Chordata > Aves > Passeriformes > Passeridae > Passer > Passer domesticus. The sequence goes on along the minus strand of NC_087474.1, from coordinate 106,982,563 downwards.
ATAGTATATTTGTTGACTATTTTTAATATGATGCTTCAAGATATGCAAATTTTCATCCAAGACTATCAATATCTGCTTACGTTTTTCACAATCAGCATTGTCTTTGTGCATACACATTTGTTGGTGTTAGAATTACAATAGAAAAAAAATCTGTAGGCTAACTTTGGAGCTTAATGGCTCATATTTACAGATAGTGTTACCCATGGACTTAAGTGCTGGAGTACATAAACAGTGGTTCTTGTACTGCAAACAGAATTGTGAATATAAATTAATCAGATATAATGCTGAAAGTACCAGCTATTTTTACTGAGTCAACAAAAATGCAGTAGTAATAGCAGTAGTTATAAATATAAATACAACGTTGTGTTAATATTTTGTCAACTTTTCTATTGGTTGGCCAGAAACATTTCTTTACTGTTTTAGATCTATACTCTACTTCATATTATAAAGCAGTGCTAAAATCCTTAAGAAAGCTTAGAGAGTTAGCTGCTGAAGTGGTTTTGAAATTGGTGTTTGCTAACAGACCTTCCACAACAGAGTGACTTGTAAATACTGATGATAATACAAAGGGATTAACTGAGACAGAATAAGATAGACTTCTAATTCCCTCTTTTTTCATTAAAACAGCTTTCTGTTTCTTCCTCTTTTTTTTCTTTTCTTTATTTTTAAACTTTTTCTTTCTAAATTCTCTAATTTTTTTCCCTTTTCTGAGTATTCACCTAAAGATAAATTATTCTGTCTTGAGTTTTGGTAATTTCTTCCTCTTTAAGTCATAGTGCATATTCGTATTATAGAATTAAACATGCTAAATGAACATTCTGTGCATAGTTGGACAATGCAGAAATGAGCAATTAATTTTTAATTATTAAACAAACAAAAATGAGAATCATGCAAATGCAGAACTTTGACAATGGGTCTGAGGATCTGAAAAGGTATGAATTCCACAGAGAATTGTATGGAATTTGGAACCCCTAGAGGGGTGGATGCTAATACTGAAAACTGATGAGATGATATGAACTTCCATCAGGTTGCATTGAGTATCCTGCATACAAAATATCAATGTGAAAAGGTGTAATCTTTCTGAAAAAAAGGAAAAAATACCTAAATTCTTGTTTGCCCTCCAGATCTATTTCTTCAGCCAAAACAGATATGATGGATCACACGTCCCAATATAATGTCAGTGGTTTCAGAATTGCAACTCGCGTGGCATTGATCTCCATTGCAGCACAGCTAATGCATGTGAAACCTTATCAAAGGACAGGAAGCAAAATATGAGATGTCAGATATTTGTTGATTGACCTTGGTTTTTTAGTTGGCCTGAGTTTTCTTCAAGTGCTCTTTTTAACAGAAGACAACATCTAGAATAGGGAGATTTTTTCACAATATAAATGAAAAAAATCAGCTTGTGATTTAGAAGCAAAAATAAATTGGTGTATTTAACCTTTTTTGTCAGGTAGTTTTGACTTAGAAAAAAACTCCTAGATTACATGCATACATCTCAGCATGAAGTTGAGTCAGGAGGTTAAAGTTAGTTTTTAGCTAAAGATTTGGGGTGGTTTGGCAGAGGAAAAGGCTCCCCAAGGAAGTGGTCACAGCACTAAGCCTGACAGAGCTAAGGACGTGTTTGGACAACACTCTCAGGCACATGGTGTGACTGTCCTGCACAGGGCCAGGAGTAAGACTTGGTGATCCTCATGGGTCCCTTCCAATTCATCCTATTTCATGATTCTATGATGGCAACATCCTGTTAATACTATAAACTAACAGTGTTAAAAACTAGAGTATTTATGTAATTAATTTTTTTTTCCAGCTAGTGTTTTTCTAGAAAAATTTTCACTGGTACCCAAAGACAAGATTATAACTACAACTTCTGTGAGAAAAAACAAACAAACAAATGCAAAAAACCAAAACAAACCTCACACCTCTCAAAAAAACCCTAAGCAAACAAACCACAAACAAACAAAAAAAAAAAAAAAATCCCATTTCTAACTCCAAATATTAAATTCAGCTTTTTTTTTTTTACCTCTAGTATGATAATTTCAAAAGGTGCAGCCAGTGCATTTTTGTGCTCTGAGCTATTCTGCTTTCCAAAAAGTAAGGGGAGAATTATATTATTTACAGGAACCTATTTGTAATGATTAATGAATAGATCTGGCCAAATAAGACTTCAGGCTTTCCTTGGAAGTTGTGGTCATATTGTGCAAGCTTTTTCCTGGAGCAGTCTGCTGGGAGTTACAGTAGAAGAGCCATTGGTTAACTCTTTTACACCAAAGGATTTCTCACACGTGTATTTTACATCTTTTCCTCTCTGTCCTTGTTTGACAAATTATTGTACATGTTCTCAATTACCCTTAGCTATACTTCAACCCCTGCAAAATTTTAGTGTATATTTTTCATGACTATGTTAAATACATACAAGCAGTTTTTCACCACCTTAATTACCATTCACTAATTGCAATCCACACATCTCTTCAATCACCATTTCTGCATTGTCTCTTCTCTTTCCCTTTTATCTTCCTCCTTCATCTTTCTGAAGCTGAAAACTAACTTGCCTCTTCATGTTATCCTATTACACCCATTTCTGTGTCTTGTTTCATCCTGTCTACTTTCTCCTTGCTAGTGTTGTTATCATCCACATAACCCTGAAATAATTTACCTGCTTCTCTGAAAAATATTCTCCAGAGGATGTTTAAAACAATTCTCCTCATTTATGACATCTTCATTATTACCAAATCTTGTAATGATGTGGAAATCTAAGTCAAAGTACATAACTTAGCAAAAAATGACCTCACTAATGATGTTATGTGTAAGTAAAAGTACAGTGATCTTTTAATAAGACTAAATTTGGGTATTAGGAGAAGAGAAAAGGAGTCTAGGCTAGAGTCATAAATATTGTATGTTTCTTCTTTTCTTTTCTTTTTTTTTTTTTTTCCAAATGTTGAAACTACAACTTCTTGGTCTAATCTTTCAACATGTGTCCATAGAAAGAAAACTTTTAATAAACAGTTTATTGGTGAAACAAAAACATTAAGAAAACCTGTTTCCAACTTATAGACATACATACACACATATATATATATTCCAACTTCCATTCTGTTTTCTCTTTTCTGTTTTAATTTATTCCTCTTTTGTTTCTACTTTTTTCTTTTTCCTATTACCTCTCCCCCTCAAAAAAAGCCTTGCCAAAAACCAAATAACAGAAACCAGAAGTACTTCAGTTTTCATTTTCAGAGAAGCAAAAATGTCTTAGGGAAATTATCGTAATTGTCATGCCATGTTAAGAAAAATCTGAAATATTTTTTTATGTGTGGGACTTCTGACATTCTTTTGGCAGGTGTGAAAAGAAAAGAGAAAAAAGCTATTTATAGTTTAAGGCAAAGATGTTCCCAATGGCAAAGGAAAAGCACAGTTGCTTCATTGGGCTGCTAGTCATTGTGCCACTGTCCATAATCTATCAGCTCCTGAATGCTTGTGTGCAGTTGGGTTCATTTAAAGGGGAAGAAAGTAGTCACAACACCCATCTACAACATTTACCTCCATAAGGGGGTGGATACTACAAGGCATGGTTGGCTTTCCCCCTAGAATAACCAGAACCCTGGGCCCTATCCATGACTTATTCTACTCTACAAAAGGCCTATTCTGCTGTGTTTGGCTTTCCAGTATTTGAATGTAACTTTGGGATGGATCAAGAGGACACCAACATAACTTGATTCAAATTGTCCTAGAATCCCAGTTCATAGTTGTCAGCCAACAAGAACCATCTTGTTCAAAACTGGTGTTGGATGCTGAGCATGAAAGAGGAATTAAATTTCCCAAGGGCTCCTGTACCAGGCTATGTTTCATAGATGTGGTGAACATAGGTTCTCCCCTTCTCCAGCATGACAGATTACAGTACTCAAAGGCCTTTCCCACTGCTCTGGCAGGAACTCTTTGCTCCCTCTTCAGCTGGTGAAGGCTAGTGAGACAGTAACATTTCTTTAGGGCATCACAGTCATCTTTCTTTGGCACTCCTCTCCTGAACATTACATAACCCAGCCTCATTAAATCCTCTCTGTGCTGGAATATCTTTGGCAGCTCAACCTTCTTGTGCAGCCCCTGCAGCTGTGGCCTCTATGTCACACTGAGAAGGAAAGCATAAGGGATATTCATCAGATGATGAATCATACTATTCACAGTTCTTATTCAATCAGTCATCCCTGGAAATAGTCAACAAAAGAAAGAGTCTATGTCTGTACTCCTTACAGGAATCTTTGCTCCTGAGAGTCAGAGGGCTGTTGCTGTTGTACAAGCAACAGAGCAGTTCATTGTGTCTTCACAGATCTTTAAGACTTTTCATCTTACCACATATTTTTCTGGTGATAAAGGAAGGGCTGCACTGCTCTTCCCATGCAATCTCCTCCCTGCTGTAGGGAGGAGCTAAGATAGTTAGGCCATGGAAAGCTAAGATAGTTAGGCCATCTTGCACTCTGACTTCTCCTGCACCCAGAAGTGAGAAGATAAAGACAAAAAACTACACTAAGATAAGGCAAAACTAAACAAGGATGTTGAGCAGTGCAGATAACAATATTTCCAGTTTCTGTTGGGCTATTGAATTGCCGAGTGAAAAAATGTCAGATGGGTGTGTGTTCATTCATGAAAGAGCTATTAGAGCCAGCTGGTTACTCAGCTCTGCTGGACAATTCTGTGCTGACCTGCTGTGGAAAATTATTGCTTCTCCATACACTCCTGTCACATCTACCTTCAGAACCGCCAAGGGCATTGCAAAAGGCTGTTTTAGCCCTCCCACAGCAGTACAGAGAATAGAGTTCCTGCAGTCATTCTGACCACAATTTGGTTTGCTATGAATCATTGATGCTTGCAATGCATTGACACAAGTTTAGAATTACCAATACCCATACCAACTGGTGGTTTTGTCATGAGTCTCTTCTGGTCTCTGCTTACAGGTTTCCATGCTGAGATGAGGAGCTGAAGAGTCTCTCTTGATAGTTCATGAACCCACAACCAAAGAATGGCAATCTTTGAGGTAGGCCCAGGCTGTCAATGTGAATCAGCAGTGTCTGTATCATAACAAGTAGTCTGTGCACACCCCAGTAGTCACTTAACAGGAGGGAATGGGTTCATAAATCTTCATCTGTCAGAAGACATCTACATTCTTCTCTCCTGTTATTTATGCCTGAAACTTAATGTAGCGGCGTTGTAGGTGGGCGTACAACTTTTTGCAGGGGATTTCAAATGAAGTCCACTGTGCTTGGAATTTTTTATCTTGCTCGTTATTCTAAACCAATAAGACAATAGAGTTTCAACAGTAATGCTTTACATAACAGTATTTTTAACGTATCTTATGATGGTTTTCTCTTATCTCAAACTCCAAACTGGCGATTTTAGCTTTTGGCCCTATGCTTAAATCTGACCTGGCAGAATTCCTTGTGTTAAGCTCTGTGGTCCCATGAACTCTCTCAAACCTATGTTTTGCATTCTTATTTTTTTCTTTTGATATTCATGCAAAGTATATGGAGGACATGTGCTAAATAACTGTGAATATCAAACAGTTGGTCATACTTAAAATTTTCTCAGCTGCTTTGATGCTAACTATTCATTGCATCAGTTTTATGCTGCTTTAGCACCACTGGAAGCTGGAATTTATAGTCTCAGGCTTTTTTTTTTTTTTTTTCCTGACTGCTGAGTAAGTGCAGGCATGTAATACAATTCTGTAGTAATTTTAAAATTTCAGAAACTGAACCAATAGAATAGATGGGGAAATAATTCAATCTGTCCCTTGTTGATTTGTTTCCTTTATCCAACAGAAAAAACAGATTCTAAAGAATATTGCAGTTATTCTGAATCAACTAAGTGGTATGAAATGCTGCTAATGAAGTTAATCCTCCAAAATGACAACCACTCTATCTGCTCTGGTTTTCATTTTGGTAGAAACACAGCAGAAATTTATACGCATTAGAAAATCTTTATTGCCAAGAAAGAAAATAGTAACAATAAAAATTAGCTACAGTTCTGTCAGAAATGGCTGACATAAAAAGGATAGAGGGTAAAGGATTGAGTGTTAGATGGGGCTGACAAGGGAGGTTTTAATAAAAGGATGGATTCAAGCTGCCTGAGTAGCTGAAAGATCCCAACATGTTTACACAATCTGTGGGGGAAAAAAAGTTGCAGGTTATTACTGAAATCACCTTTCCTGCATTCAAAGTTTCCCAGGTGTAAATGAAATATATGTACAAAGACCAGTTTAGAAAGGATAAACTTTTATTTTTCATGTTCAAATGTATTATTCTTCACAAGACTAGCCTTTACTATATGAATGCAGTACAGTATGAATAGGGAATACTTTCATCAAAAGAAGCATTATGTTTCCAATAATAAATGATGGTGTTTGAGCTTCCAAGAATTCAGAGTTAAAAATCCTAAACATTCTGAAGTTGCTATAAATGTGAAATATAGAAATTTGGTCTCAACACATTATAATGGATTTTTGCATATACTGGTTAAGAGCTGCACAACATGGAGTATACATACAGGTAATTATAACTGCAGTGAAGAAACGGCTGGAAAGACCAGAACAGATTATTACAACACAGAATATTTAATTTAATGAGCAGTAGTGTTCTATAGCAGCTTATTTATGATTACTGACTTGAGTTTTTTCAGAGCACCTTATTTTACATTTCAAAAATATTTCTTACATTAACCCACCCTAGATTACCTTTTTTTTCATATTTTTAGGATGTATATTTATGTGAATACACATGAATATATGTCCACACACATACCAAATTCATACTCACTGCCTTTTTGACTTGTAGAATTCTATTTAAAAAGCTATCATGCATTTTTTTTTAAAGTGAGATCTGCCAAGATGTCTTTTCAGAAGAGAGATATAGCAATCAGAATAGATTCATAAAGTTGAAACCTGTACATACATCACTGTAGCTCATTTGGCAGGTCGAAAATGTAACTTTTAACTCAGAAACATAGGCACCTTTTCTTGAATAAAAGTGTAAGTACTGGGACTGTAATCCGGTGTCCCAAGTCATTTATTCTAATTCATATTCATTGCTATGGAGTCATGACATCATAATGTAAGACCTGAGTGCCAAGAGGATTATGTGTCCCTAAGTGTAAATCTCTTTCACAGAGCTTTTCTATTATCATTAAATTCAAATCAGCACATTCTTCATGCAAAATCTTTTAGCAGCATTCTACAAGACAGTTTTTTTTTTCAATTTATTCTTAGACTTGTTTTTGATATAGGAAAATAATCAAATTAAAACCAATTTTTGTATATGTGCAGTGTGCTGTATCATTAGAAAGGGCATATAGGCATTCCAGATTATAGAAAATTATTTCAGTGCATGAATGACAACCATAAAATTGTTCTTCCTATAAAATTTTGAGCTCTAAAACCTATGTTCAATTTAAAACAGAGAAAGGGGATTTTGAAATTTGTGCTTGTTATTAAAAGTTCAGTTGCAGAGAACATGCACAGTAAATTCTGACTCGGACCACAACATTTTTGTTTCTGACTGTTTTTTTTAAAGACATATTTTAGTGTAGTTGTAAACAAATAAAATCAAGGAGAAAAAAGATAAGTGTCAGGTAGTCCTAGTACAAGGATAATTCCTCTGTATGCTGCTGTTGTATCTCTGGAGGCAGCAGACTAATAAACTGCACTGATTATACCTGTTACCCTAATGCATTATTCATTAAATTGGTACCACAACATCTTCAAACAGTCTGTCATTTTCTATTACTTTCCATCAAAGGAACCATATGCTGTTCTCACAGTATATTGATACCAGGGCATATACAAAGCAGACAGTCACATGGAAACACTATCTGCTTTCACATGAGCTTTTCAAATAATTATTACTAACCACCACTTTTAATGACCTGTTTGGATATTCAGTTCTTAAACTAAGAAACTTCAATGAGGAGAGAGATAGATGACTGCTCTTTCTATGTTGAAAATGATTCAGTTCTCATAACCTGTTTGCCAGTCAATGGAACTGCACTGCAAGGTATTTCATCATAGATGTTGTACATTGAATTTTGTTTTGAAGTGTTGTTCCTCAGACATCTCTTATTTATGGTTTGAATATCTAAGAAGCAGTGCTTCATTATCAGAAATCAGCCTTGTTTCCTGATCCATCCTATATGCAGGAACTTGTTTTAGAACAACAAGCTATTCTTTTACATCACCCCTAACTTAACAATAACCTGATTCTCTGCAATAGCTGATAATCTTTCCTAAAACTATTATGACATTCTGTATGCTCAATGACTGATACAAAAACCAAAAAACCCCAAAACAATGCTCTAGGCATCTTATGAGAAGATATAAGAATTTGACTCATACATATATAATGATAATTCCACTACTGTCTCAATTGCTAGTTAGATTTTTTTAGGTGATTACTTATTTTATAATGTGATTTTTATAAATCATCAAAACCTCATATAAAGACTCCTTGCTATACACTGAAATATGAATCTAGATTTTAGACTGACTTTTTTTTGTTATTTTGATCAGCATTGAAATCCATTGTCATCTTAACCAGTTGATAGTACATTAATGGTTAGTGGTTGGACTTGATGGTCTTAATGGTCTTTTTCAACCTAAATGAGTTTGTGATTCTGTGTTCAGTTACATCAAGGTGTTCCACTGTGTTAGTAATTTAACTTTATATACAGCATATAAAGATTTTTTAGGGTTAAGACAAAAAGGCATCAAATTCAAATGTACAGAAGGAATTTAAAATGGGTGGCGTTGGCTCAATTTTTCAACATTGTTTTTATTCCTGTGGTATTTCTAAATTAAGAGTGAACTGAAAATTCAAAATCTGGGTCTCCATTTGTCTACACGTAGGATTATTGGGAACATCTGAGATTTCTTCAATAGAAATACTACGTATACTCTGTGAGACTGAGTTTGGTCCTGTAATTCTAAACTAATGGCTGCTATTAAGAGGACCTTCAAGGCAGAGGAAAACAGCCTCCTGGGGGAGCTTCAATTATAAACATAGGAGACGTTTTCACACACCAAGCAAGTACAGTTGGTGGCTGAGAAATGCAATTCAGCTACAGCTGGATAAAGTTAAAAAGCACCTCAGCAAACAGACTGTGTTTTAAATGAAGTATGTAGATCATAGTCTCACATTTAATACAGTCTATATTCAAGTCTGTATCAAATTTTCTCATATTTCTTTGTCCTTAATGAGTATTCTCAACAATATAAATTTATTTTTAGGGGAGGGAAGCAGTGCTAGCTCTCAGTAGTTTAGGTCTCTGCAGTTATGATACAGGGGGACAGTTTTTACATGAACTACTACTAATAATAACTGATTTACATTCACATGGGTTATAGAGTCACACAATCACACCTTCCCTTTTCTGCTTCCAGTAATGACAAATATTGTCTTATCTGTAAGTTTCACGAAAGGAGTAATATTTCATTTGGAATTATGGTGAGGTAAAGGTTCAAGTCCCACCTAGTTCAGAAAAGTGGCCACCCACCAAGGGAACGACTTTTCAACCTCGTTCCCTTTCCCAAGACTGGAATGCCAGTGGTGAGGGCCAACTTTACTGTGAAGTAGCCTGAACAAGGCCTGAGCAGTCTCTGTGGACCAGTATTCCTTCTGCAGGGATTGCACTGGAGTTCAGGCCCTTTCTCCTGGCTCTTTCCTGTGTTGTGCTGTACGGGTCCCATGCTGTACTCTAGTGGCCCAGACGCCCCCATGTTTCTCATCCCCATGACTCTCCCCAGCCAACTGAGGACATTTTCTCACCTAGTTTCACTCACTGATCTTTCCCTGCCCTCCTTGATCAAGTACTGGGGACTGGACCTCTGTTTGGTGAGATGCCCATTCTGTCTGCCATGCTGTCACCTATGCCCCCAGGACACTTTCCTCATGTATTTGCCCATCCTCATAACTTCCTGACACCACGTAATATCATACTGATGCAACAGAGAAAGAAGTGCAATTCAGTCCCTCAGACTACAGAAGACATGAATACCCATCAAACAGCTGGGACAGCTAAGATTTACAAACATCTGTGAAACTGATGACAAAGCTGCTACATATGCAGCTGGTCTACTTTGTGGCTGTTAGAAACAGTCTCTTAATTTTTGGTGTGAGCTAAGCTCAAAAGATAATTTCACTTAAAGAAAATTACTGTGAAAAACTGTCTTGAGATTTGTGGGAAGCCTTCTCAGGGATTACTGTATTTCAGTAGGTATCATTTGAAACTAATTACTTGTTTGCTTGTTTGTTTTGGTAGTGCAGTGTTGCCAGTAGAATGTTCACAATGAAACCACCATTTTTCAGGTTTTGATAAGGTGTTTACTATTGATGACGCATTTTACACCATCAAAAACTTCCCCTGTCAACTTAAAACATGGGTAGCTTTACTTGTGGGGTTTCTGTTAAATTTTTGCAGCACACTCCCATCCAGGGATGTGATAGATGCAGCATCATGCCTACCCTATCTGTATTTTATTTTGTTGCCTTGTATTCAGTGTAATTTTCTTTTGTTTTTCTCCATATGTCTGGTAACATCAGCATATGTTCTCTGCCATAGCAGATGACCTTTAATTGTATCTCATGGTGTGAGGCTCATGTTCTATGACTGAAGATTTACCTTGCAAATGTCTCAGTAATGTTTAATGGGTCAGTCTTAACCATTCATTGTATTTAAACTGTCCATACAAAATGCTTATGGATGGTTGGTTATTTGATATATGCAGCAGATGTCTGGTGCAGCTCAGCTCACAGGAGCGTTGCTTTGATTCCAGCTATAGGCAATGCTTTGAGACTCACTATTTAATGCATTTAACCATTTTGTTTCAAGAGCACAAAGACAGCCTATGGGTGACTGGCTGATGTGGCAGCTTTAAAAAAAAGACTCAGATATATAGAGAGGTGGTAGAAACAATTGCAGGGTTCTCACTATTGTTTGAAGACTCATATCTTCATCCAAGCTATGCTGCTTTTCCCAGGAACTGTAATGCCTGTTGCTGTCCTCTGTGTGACTCCATTTCCAGGCACGTCTCATTTGGTATTCTTGTGGTATTAGAACTGCCCTTGAATTTCAATTTTTACAGTGGGTTTAATGTGCTTACTGCTAACAATAAGACTCTTCTGAGATAAAACCATTTGTAATGAATGGCATACTTTCCCACATATGGATATGATATCTGTTCTTTTACTCTTACAATAATAAACTACACCTGTCCAAAAATACTGCCTTGTTTGGTTCCATTTTAGATAAGAAAAGTAGTTCTAAATGTTTCACCTTTGTTGCTAAAACTTCGCAGTTTAAAATGAGCAGCCATTTATTTGCCGGAACAGAAATCTCTATAGGTGGTTTTTCAGAATCCCAATACTAATGAATTTGGTTAGAGGCAAGGAGCATACACAGACTTTGACTTTATCTTCCAAACATTTCTTGATTTTGCCTGTGAGCAGAAAATCACATCAGTGTGGTCTTGACTCTTCAGATTACCTTTAGGGAGGACTCTTTTCAACAGTCTTCTGATTGCTATTCTGTCAAGGACGTTTTCAAAGCCTGAGAGAAACAGCAGTGGTTTTCACTGTCACTATCATGCTTGTAGGGATGGATGACATTTCCATTTTAAACTCCCAATCTATTGTCACTTTATTCCGTACGGTGATTACCAGTTCCTCTGGTGTGAAAAGAAAAAAGATGTCCGTATTTAGTCAGAATTAGTCAGAATTATCACTGACTTTACTGGCAGCCACTGCCTTACCCTGAAGCATCTGGTTAATGATTTCAAGACTTACTGATACAGCACTCCCAAATGATCCTGAGCTGGTTGCTGTGGAACTCTATCTAATGCTATTCTAGTTATGGCAGATTGACAGTTTAATAAATAATGTGCACTATAGCTGAAACCTCTGATGATGTACTGAGTACTGCTGCTCAGTACTTTTTATTCCAAATCACTATCCTCAGTTTTGTTCAGTCATTGAATTGTAGCTATGTCTAGGGATCAAGCTAGACATCTGCTGTTTTAAATATTTCAGTGTTTAATCCTTCTAGGAGTTTGATGTTACTTGTTTTGAAACCATGTGACTGTTATTGACATATGACTCCTCTTTAATCAAAGTTCAAACCAGAAATCTTTACCACGCGTAGCTTCTTACAGAGCAAATGTCAAAGTGACAGTAGCACCATATGACCATCCTCTTCAGTCAACAAGTAGCTGCAAATCAATACTCCACTGAGTAAAGTCAAAGGGAAAAAAACCAAGGAATATTAAGTGCAAAATAAGATGCCATTAACATAACAACTGATCTATTTGTACATTATAATTTGTCAGGTTGTACAATTCATTTACCAATAATTGTTCTAGAGAACAGCAGGTTGTACTTTGTTCCACCTGTGCAATTTGTAGTCATATAGATTAAAAGTACCACTCAAGGTTCTATTTCTATTGACACATGACTTTTATATTCCTAACATTGACTGTTATTGACCTAAATCCCATGTATATGACAGTGATGCTCACTTTAATAGTGCCCTCTCAGGAGCATCAAGACCTGTTTTCTACAGGATGAACACCTTTATGTCCAGGTTGTGCCTGACTGACTTCCAGTAGCAGTCTCTGCTATTTCATTACCTCAAGATTTCATTTATTAAAGATACCACATGAAGCACAGAAGAGCCTGCACAATTAGTTGATTACAGTGAGAAAGTGCCAACTGTGTCTTGCCCGTGAATGCAATTTCTCCTGTTATTAACATGGAACAAAAGTTGTCAACAGTGAATGCAGAGTTTTTGTAATTTTTTTTTTTTAAGTGAGCAGTTCAATTAAGAGCAGAGGGCAAAGATCTCTAATAAATATGCATTTTAACACAGTTGAGTATTCTCTGAATTTACACAGAAGATAGAAATAGAGGCTCCATGCTGAAATTCAGGTAACACTGCACTAGTCTTGCATATATAAAACCATTTCAACATGTAAAGAGAGACTAGGTTGAGGCATTTTTTGTATTGTAATAAAAATCTGAATGCTGTATGTATATATGAAGAAAGAGAACTGTTAATATGGTGAAAGTAACTAAAACTGCATTGGAGCAACAGCACAAATTTTATGATCATTTTCAATCAGGTGTTTGAATTGCAGTTGAAAGTTTGATCTTTTCTGAATACTTTCAAGTTATTTACTTTGAAATCTATCTTCTTCGGTATCACCTCCTTCTTCAATTTACATATCTTGTGGTTGTATAATGAAGAACCCATCATTTCAAGTGGAAGAGTCAATGAATATCACAAGTACTTATTTTACAGTTAGGCAAAACAGAATCTCCATGTCCTCGGTAGAATTTCCTTCATGAAAACCTAATTGTTCTATCTTTTCACTGTTACTGAGATGTTCATATGTGCTTTTTTTGTCATTTGTTGTCTTACTAATGGGTCTTTATTGGAAAACAGTGGATGGAATTTCACGTCACCACAGTTTCTATTTAGAGAAAATGCATTCATTTAATCTACTTTTCCCCTTGCTTTGAACTCCACTTCAAATTGAATTTTCACAAAACACCATCTTCAATAGGGGGCATCATAATAAAACAAGAAGACATTTTTGAAGTTGCTCCAAGAAATCACTATGTCAGAAAGAAATCAAGAATAATTTTAAGTTCTTGAAGTTCCCTAGCTCTTGTGCTTCCAGAGTATCTTTCTTTTCATTTCCTTTTCTTCTTGTTCTAAACATGAATAGATATACTCCCGCAGTGTTTTTTTCATTAGCAGACATGGTCATAAAATTTTCCAATGGTCTGTGGAAAAATTGCTACTAAGATGAAGATGTAGATTGTTGATCTGCAACATAAAAAGCATACTAAGACACTAAATGGAACCTCCACATACTCCCTTATTTCTACTTTTTGCAAAGAAATACCATAGTTTTCCAACCTTTGAGCTGTTATTCTCATGTTAATATCATTTAGGTTACACAAAGGAAGGTGGTTCTCACAAAACAGTTAACCCTGAGAAAGTTTGAAGCTATTCTGCTCTGATCCTTTTTCATTTTTAATTTCTGTTATTCACTATCTGACTATCTACTATAAATGTTGAACTATAAAAAGAAACATGGAAGGCCAAAATAAAAATAGGATTGCAGCTCTTTCTTAGTTAATCATAAATGAATATGTCTGGTGTCTTTACCAATGTAATGATGCTCTCTATGATTTATGCAATAGTTCACAAATATAAAGTAACATAAAGCACCTTTTTTGCTGCACAGATTAGTAATAGCCTATTTTAAAATGTCATCTATTTACATTAATAAAGACTTCATAAATCTAAAATAAAATTATTATTAATCTTATAGAAATGGGATTTTTTTCATCCCCTGTCAAATTATACTATAATTTGAACAAAGCCATCCAGGCAAAGAAAGAGACATACACAGCTTTCTATTACAATATCTCAGAAAAAAGTACCTCTTGTATAGCTTTGATAACATTAGGATGTCTAGACTCTCTAAAATATTTTAACTAATACATTTACTCAGCTAGACTGTAATACAACAGAAAAACCCAGAAGCAAACCACAGATGAGCCTTATGTTTTACTTGTCTTTCCAAACTAATTGGTGACTATTTAGAGAAACATTAAAAATACTATATCTTCACAGAGAGTTTATAACTAAAAAAAAACTACATTAATACAACTCCTATAAAGAAAATTTTTTCCAGTCTTATAGACAAATAAAAGAAATCTAAACAAAAGAATAATGAGACCACATCTCACTAACATTTAGAGAACTATTTGATAAAAAGTTAAATGCAAGGAAGGGTCCAAAACTATAAACAGAGTAAATGCTGCTATTTTTAAAAAACTCAGAACAAAATAATTCTCATTTTTATTTTTTCCATGTGTACTCTATTGGTTGGGATGAGCAAGAGAGGACAAGAACAAACAAAATCAACTTTGATCTACAACTCTCATGATGTTCTGTGCTTCAAGTATATTTAAAGTACTTTTTGTTATAACTTTTCTCAGTAATCAGTCTATTTTACACTACCAACGGTGTGAAAACTTTGTGGTTTTATGTCTATCCGTGTCAGACTTGCACACAGTGAAATTATCTCCTTTAATAAGTAGAAGGATGACATAAAAATTACATGTGTTTTAGGAGTGATACTAAAGGAGGACAGATATTTAAACCTAGTTTTAACTTCCAATTAGATATTTCTCCTAGGAAATGTATATTCAGACTATTTTAATCCTTAATAAATTGAATTAAAAAAGAAAACCTAAGATTCTGTATTTTTTTTTGTTTGATTTGTTGGTTTTGAAGTCTGTTTCCTGGTTAGCTACTGGCAAAGGAATATCATAAATTAAAATTATTGGGGGGGCTGAAAGGAATTCTAGAAAATCTTAACTATAAGATTAACTATAAGATATGTGGCAAATAATTACCCAAGACCTATTGTCTCATATAAATCAGTTTATATTTATCACATACTACACCAGTACATATGCTGTAAGGAAAACTGCTGAACATGATCACAGTGGTATAAAAATATAAAGATCTCATTAATATCATTCTTATTAGAAGCCTCACTATCTATTTGCATTTCTTTAACAGCTAATTTTTACCTGATTAAAAATATTGCTTATCATCTGTTTCTTCTGGTAGAATTATATAAATTGGCATACTAACACTGCACATGCATCTGGGGTCCTGCTAAAATATAAAATTTTCAAAAAAAAATGGTGTAAAACAATTAGGTTTTCACCTTGCTCCAAGCAATAGAATCTGAATTTCATGGCTTTGCATTTGTAGTGTATGAAGAAGTAAGGAAGGAAAATTTCAGGACGAGCAGAGGTGTCTTTTCTAGTCAGAAAAATACCACAAGATGATCTGGAAGTGCTAGGAACAGGAGCTGCAGTTTTCTTTCTGCAGGAGCTGCTGTTATCTTTCTCTTTGTTTATAGCAATGAACTCCCTAAATGCCATGCTGTGGCAGATGCAGTAAGTAAGCTGCACATTTACCTACTCTTTCGTTTGAAAATTATGGAATTTTCTCTTGGGATCAGAAGCTGTACTTCAAGATGACTTGCTTTTAAGGCAATTTTTGGGGCCTCCTTTCCCGTGAAGACAAGGAATGACCTTCAAATTCACTGCAAGAATGGGAGAACAAAAGCGATTAATATATTTACAGCAGGCAGAACATCATCCTTCCATTGTATGCTTTAGAGATAAATATATTCCTATATCTGTTGTGTTGTCTTTCATCCTTTCAATTTTTTTTCTCCCTTTACTGTCCCCTAATGACTTTTGAGAATTTCATACTTATCCTGAAGGACAAATGCCACAGGTCCAGAGGGGTTCAGGAAGATTTCTGTTTCCTTCCGTTTTCTTGGTACAATTTGACACTATGTTCAAAGAGGGAACTTAATATTTTAGAACTCAAGGAGAGTTCAGGAGTTCACAAAACCTATAAGATGCATAGCTACTTTAGAAATAGCAGTATTTATTCTGAATGATTTTCAGAACATAAATCTTAATCCTCCAATTACTATGACATCAAGAGTTTAACTTTCAATTGCCTTTGAAGGAATAGACAATTATCAAATTGGTAAAAAATGTGTTCATTTGGAATAGTTAAAAGAATCAATAAAATATAATAAAAATGTAAAAATAAAATATAGTAGAAATCTGTCACTTGGCCAAGAGCTTTATAACAACAAAGGCCAGATTTTTGCATTTGAAAAAGAGTGCAGAGAACCTATCATCATGACACAGGAAATATTTCTGATGCTACTAAGTTGCAGTCCATTGTAACTCATCATTACTGCCTCTGCTGTTCTTATGCTTCATTTTGAGGTTGAACCAGTGTTTCACTTATTTAAGATATTTAACAAAATCTTCTCATTTAAAGCATCAAATTAGACTTCAACACGTCCGTACTTCTTTTTAGAATAAAAAATATATTCAGAAAATCTTATGTAAACAGACAACACATTGTTTCATATAAGCTCTATTCCTTTTAGAAACCAAAACCAAAGCCAAGCATCCATGGGTTTCACCCTCTGAGAAGCTAATTTACTGTTGTATGCCATCATGTGAAAAAAAAAAAAAAAAAAAACAAAAAACAACCTAAAACAAGCTTCAGAATTCTGTTTACTTATCATCATGATGGGTTTACTCTAATTTCAAAGTCATACTACAGGGAATTCTCTCTGTACACTTTGATTGTTATATCTCTGTCCTGATCTGTGAGGCTTTGTAGGGGATGCATAATATATTTTTAATTTCAGTAGAGAAAAAGAGAAGCAAAACCTTACTATAGTCCTGCACAATCTGAGGTCACAGAAGTATGAAAAAAAAACGTAAATCCCTCTCTTTTCACAGAGGCATATAATCCACATATATGTTATCTTTGCCAGATACTGAACATCATATTAAAACCACATCATGTTAAAACCACATGTTCTCATTCAGAATCCTACTGAACATAATGAGTTTAAAAATGTCACACTAATGGAGACTGAAAAGATGTTATTTTCTCTCAGAAGGAGATCTGCTGAGATCTTGTATACTTTTATAACAATTCCATGAAATGAATCTACTTGTCAATAGAATAATAAGTATTTTTAACTCAAATACATGTACAAATACTCTACTTATGTTTCTCTATTTGCTACTAGCGATATAAGATATAAGCATTAAATATATTTGATATTGAAAATTGATATAATGTTGAGATAAACATGCTCATATCCTTTGTAGCTTTCCCTAAGTAGCTCTCTGTTTCTTACCTTTTCCCTGCTTGGATACATTTTTAAATATTTTTGTTTCAAAGGAACATCACAGGCTACTGCAACATGTAAGGCAGTGTGACTACAGCTCTAGTTTTCTATTTAGTTCCAACTATTAAAATATTCAGGAACCACTCAGATGTCATGATGTGACAAGCTAATAGAATACAGTAGAAGTTATAAAGAGAAGAACACTTGAAGCTGCAGAATATTTCTCCTTCCTTTAGACAAATACTCCATACATATTCTCTGGCATGCTGTTATCTCTGGAAACAAATACATTTTCTACTTTTCTCCAAAGTATCAGTGCCACAGAAAATTGCATAGTATCAAAGATAATATGGAATTATTATTTTTTATTCTTTCTTATGCAAATTATAACTTCACAGAGTATGACAAAAGTTAAATTCCATCTGGTCTAGATTCAGTTCTGCCCATTAAGAAGGAAAAGAAAAGGAAAAGCCTATCCCCAAAGCCAAAATAACTTCTTAGAAATAAAGTTGAATGTTGTCTTTTTCTTTGAAGAAGATGATAAGAGTAACACTCAAATAATATCCACTCTTTGATAAGGTTGCAGACTGTAAGAAGAGGTAGTCATCAGCCTCTTCACCATCTGGAAAAGAATCAGCAAGAAAAACCCTTCTTTAAGACTCTGGATGAATGGAGACAGGAGAGGGGTACAAAAAGGGGCAGAACTCTCCTTGCTCTTGACATTTATGGTAAGGTTCTATTTAGAACTCACTCATTCACAGTATTGTAAATATCATTATCTGATCATTACATTTTCAGCTCTTAGGCAGAAATATAACCAGGGAATTCTGGCTTTGATTGACATGCTACAGTGCAGATAAAAGACTGTGCTAAGTGACATTTAATAGGTGAAATGATGCTTTTTTTTATTTTTTTATTTTTTTTAGATTAAGGAGAAAATACACATGCATGTAAACAAAATAATACATGGTACAAGCTGAAAATATTTATTTATAAGACACTTAAGATACTTCTTTTCAAGAAGTCCTCTAACATAGCTTTGGTAAATGATACAATAAATCATAGTAAATAAAGAAATTCATTTACTAGTAATAGCTAAAGGTTTTGGTTAGTATGTATTCAAATATATGAAATTTATAAATTTTTTTTATGTTCATTCAGTTCATACAATGCAGGTTATTCAAACATTTTCATAGTGCTGAATGCTTCACCTTGTATTCACTCAGAAAGGTGCCATAATACATCTGTCTAGAAAGACTAAATGTATGAACACACAGATATGTCTAAAGACATTTTGCCCTTTTTTTACTTTTATGGGATCAAGCAGTTGAGATTACTTCTGTATTACATGGGAATTCTAGTACAGAACAGGTGGTATTATTGTTTGAGGTTTTTGGTCTTTTTGTTTGTTGGGTTGGTATTTTACTTCTTTTGTTTTGAAATAAGCGGCCTTGGAATAATTTCATTTATAAAGGCTGAAAAATGTCAACTCTTTAGGTACTTTAGGCCATGGCATAGAAATAAGAATTTTAAGGTGATGCAAATTACATTCCCTATGTATATTCTTCAGTCTGTGTTTCTATAAAGAAACATGAAGAATTTTAGTCTAACTTGCTGTTGGCAAATTACTATTGTATTGTAATATTCAGGACCTCTTCTAACAACTATTACTAACTATGGCACGATATCTCTTCAAGGCCACATAATAAAACCTTGAATTCCAGGTCAGTAGCCATGGAATTTTTTTACTCTTTCTAGCTTAGTAATATCTGATAGTCCAAAAATGTCCAGAAGCAGAGAAACTCTTTTGATTAATTCATACAGAAGAAAACAGAATTTAATATAAGCTCTTGATGCTTAAGTTCTTTGAAAACTATAAGCACATTAAACTGTTAAAGTGTTATTAAACTAATAGTTCATTTTTATTTTACAGTCCATGCTTTAGAAAAGCTTTATGAGTCTTCCAAAGGCTGGTTACTTAACAGGGTAAATCATACTGCCTCATTATCGCAAAAAAATTGACAATTTCTGGTCAAGTATTGCTGACAGCAGGTTTGTGTGTATTATTGAGAAACCCAAACAGGAGATACTGAGTTTTATGTCTTTCTCAAAACATTTCTTCATTGCTGTCACCAATAGGATTTCAGTTGCACAAGTAATTAGTTGTACTAAAGCCTTCTGCTGCAAGAGTTACTTCACTTCTTTCCTTGTTTGTCACCCACCTGTTACATCTTGTGTTTTCAAACTGTGACTGCTGTGGTACACACTGGATGTTTGTGTAGCATTCTAAAACAGTGAGTCTCCAACCTGGCTGAGGATTACCTGTACCAATACTTATTTGAAAAATTGCAAATCCTATTAAAAAAAAAAACAACAAACAAACAAAAAAAAAACCAACAAAAAAAAAAACAACAACCAGGAAAAAACCCACAAAGCAGAAAGACAATTACACCAGAGCAAAAGACATAAATATTTTCCTGCTTCCTTGATGGGATGTATTTAGTCAAACAGTGCATAAACTAGCATAGACAGCACAGATGCTCTTGTAAGAAATCATAGCATTGAGATAGAATGTGAAATTTCATTCTTGGGGAAATTGCAAAGGTTTTGTAGCTACTTGTGCTCCAAGTAGCCAAAAATTTATATTCCAAATATTGTTTTTCAGGTGGCATTTGAAAAATATGTTATGTTTGAAAGTGCTTTTAATTATCCCAAATACCAGCAAAAGCATTTACTGCATATTATTTTATTTAAATTTTAATGTATGATACAAAAAAGTTAAATTATCATATTTAAAGAAAATCAAGCAGATATAAACCTAGAGTTCCTTGTTCAAGCTATAAATAAACAGTACTGCCATTTAATGTTCTAACATTTATAAACTTGCTGATCAAGTAACATCAAATCAGAAGATGGGGAAGAAACAAAATTTGTTTCTCCCGATTTAATGACTTGATGAAATTCATCTAGGTGATTCAGGGGGGTGTAAATTGCAGAAAATATATGAAGAACTGTAACTGACTGTAAATTTCTACCTTTTGTTTTAACAGAAAATCACTCTCTTGCTGTAAAAAGGTACTAGAAAGATGGGGAAAGACTGTAAAACCCCACTACCTGCATGTGGTACTGATGTGTCTACTGAGTTTTGACTCCTAGCCACATAAAATAATTTATGATTTATGTTAAGCCAAAGCTCCCCAAGCTGCAGGCTTTACAAAAATATGGTATTTATACATGGATGCTCTTATATGGTGAGAGTTGAAGTTTTTTAATGAATACCTTGCATAATTTTGGCTACGAAAGCAAAAACCTAAGAAGTGCAAGTTGCTTAACTTCCATTTCCAGAGAAGAGTGGAGAAGGGCGGGTCAAGTTTTTACCTACCATTTCCAAATGGTGGCAAGGCTTGGTATGGTGAGGCTCTTACTTCCCATTTCCAAAGGGCTCTGGAAAGGAGAGGAGGAGCCTCCACGTACTGGAGAGGAGAGAAGGAGGCTCTCCGTACTGGAGAGGACAGTAGGCAACAGGAGAAGAAGATTCTTACCTTCCATTTCCAAATGGTCATTCATAATCAAGGAGAGGAGAGGAGCAAGGTCCTTACCTTCCATTCCCAAGTGGCTCTTCATACTTGAGGAGAAGAGATTAAAGGGACAAGGTTCTTATCTTCCATTTTGAAATGGCACTTTGCACTGAAGGAGAGGAGGGGGGGGGTTGAAGTTTTTACCTTGCACTGCTAAATAGCCCCTAGTACTTGAAGGAAGAAGAGAGACTCCCCTACCTCCTCAAGGTCTTCTTTCCCTGACCAACAAATCCACCCCGTTATCACCTTTACCTTAATTACTCACAGCTGCAACCCATTAGGTGAAGGCTGTTCTTCTGATTTGGTAATTAGTACACCTGTGACTTATCTGGGGCCAGGTCACCTGTTAAGGTAATCAAAGCCCATCCATTACTTTCTGGGTTTCTTCTTTTAAAAAGTTTTGTAGCCAGTTTCCATCAATAAGGGGTAACTCTGTGGGAAAGTTTTTTGGGTTTTTTTTTTTTTTTTTTGTTGTTTAGGAGAGATTTTCTTAAGTATATTTTACCTTTAGCCAAAGAAAAAGTATAGTCATCAAAGTAATTTTTCTACTTGCACAGTAAATATAAACTTGGCATATGTGCTATACAGTAGATTTGCTTGCTGTGAGACCATCTGATTTATTTGGGTTGAAGTCAGACAGACAGGTATGTTTAACGTATTTTGTTTTCACAAAAAATCCAAGATTATCTAGACAAAGATGCCATTTTTGGCCCAAAACCAGTGTTTGCCTGCAAATCCTTGAGGTGCAGCAGAATAGTGTGGTACTACATCAGTGTATCTTTGTGTCTAAGCATGTGTCAGCACTGTCCTGGCATAATGGGCTTTGTTAAAATAATTGCAGCCAATTGACAAAGGAAAATGATTACTCACCTTTATCTGATATTCATTAGATCACATTTTGAATACTCTTAGTTTTGGTTTCCAGCACAAGGTGTTGGTAAACTGGAGTTAGTTGAGTAAAAGCCAGCAGAATGGTCAGGGCTGGTGCACCTGTCCTCTGAGCAGAAGCTGCAAAAGAGAGATTGTTCAACCTACAGACAAGACGGCTTTGGGAGCACCTTGCAGCAGTCTGCCCGTATCCACAGGGATGTTAGCAAGAATATAAATTCCTCTTATGTTGGGGCATGGTAGATGAATGAGAAACAACAGTCCCAGACTAAAAGAGGAGAAGTTCCAACTTCTGGAACAAATTGTCCTGGGATCACTCTGAGGACCACAAAGCACTGGGACAGGCGGCCCAGGAAGTTGTGGAGTTTTTGCCATGGAGGCTATAAACATCTGACCCCAAAAAGGCCCTGAGCAACCTGGTCTAAATGCTGAATTCACTATGAACTCTGAGCAGGATGTTAGAGCAGATGCCTGAAATCACTTCCAACCTGAGAGATCCCATGGAAGGCCATCTTCCAAATTCTCTCATGATTACCTTTTGATTATGCAAGCCACCGAATACATTATTATTTTCTTAAGGAAGGTCTAAGTCCAGAACAAATCCATTACAAATATTATAAATTATAATGTGGGAAAAAAAGGCAACCATTCTGACTGCAGAATGATAATTGTGAATGGAGTTGCTAACAGAATGTCTTGATTGCTAGCAGGAACATTTAAGACTGTGACTTTTAGAAAATATCTAGCACTTTTGACAGTTAGATCACATTTTCTTTAGGAGCCAATGTTGATTACTTAGACCAAACAAGAATGGTCTAAGTCTTACTGTTTTGGTCTTCAGTTAATGTAGTCCATATTTTCATTTTAAAGGGGTGTATCTTATTACACCATTATGATTTTTCTGTATTCTCAAATGTTTAGTAATAAATGATAGAGGAAGCTGCACATCAGATTAATTAGTCTTTTTGACTCTGTGTGTGTGCACGAACATTACTGAATGGTCTGTTACTGCTAATTAAGCCCACAACATAATTCTTTGTATTGATTAAGTACCATGCAGGTGCCCCAAGTTCAACTATTCAAAGATATAGATATCTAAATCAGATGTTACTGCTACTGCTCCTACATCTTAGCAAATGCTCCAAATAAAACAGACCAGGATTTATTCAATTAAATAAAATAGGCATGAGAGGTTTTGCTGGAAAAGTGCTATACACTTGATGAAATTCATCAGGCTAAATACTTTTCTTTATTTCCCCTGAAACATAGCAGGAAGCCTTTCGGCATAGGACATGGGTTGGTACACAACAAACCTATTGAAGAGACAGAAGTCACGACTGTAGGCAACGTGATTACATGGACTCCCTCACTGAAGGACAGACCTTGGCTGGAAGGTTAGGTACCCATAGCTTCCATTTCGCCCAGAAGCCTGTTTGTGTTGATAGATTGTGTACATTTTCCATAAACACTGGAAGTGGGTTTAATCTCAAGTAGCTTTAGACACTTACAACCTGTATGGGATATATCAGAGTTGCTCTGTTAGATTTCCTTTATTGTCAGCAGGGAGAAGTGGGTACCAAGAAAAATGATTCATCTGACTTGCCTTAGAAATCTGCTGAAGGACAAGATGACTCATACCTGAGCAAATTGTATTACCTTCCATTGATAGGAAAAAAAGTTCAGAAAAGTAGCCTGACTGCAAGTAAATCTGACACAAGAAAACAACACTGATTCATAAATCTGGAACCAACAAAAGTTTTGTAATAAAGGGGGCAAACAGCCTTATTTCTGCAGAAGAGCCACATTTTCAGTGTACTTGCTTCAGACATTATTAAACAAACCCACATAAAGAAGTATTACAGTGCTATGATCAAAACTACAAGTCATAAAAGTTTGAAAATCAAATGTTTTCATATATTGAAGGTTTTTTACCTTCAATAAAGCCCCAGGAGATGAGAATGATAGTTTCTTTTTTAGAATCTTTATGTATCTGAACCATATTACATTAGCTTTATGCATCTGAACCTTTATTTAGCCACCAACCTGTTCCCTCTGAGTATCATCAAGTATAACTTGCAGCAAGTAGCAAAAAATAAAATCTTATTTGGAACTCCCCTTGTTTTTTCTCTGGGAGAGTGAAGTTCCTCCTAATCTGAAATTTGTAGGATTTTAAAAATAAAACCAAAAAATAATTCACAATCACCTCACCAGAACTCTTTCTGTTCCTATTATTTAATCATTATAGATAACAATTTCCTAGAACCTTCTTTGAGGAATTATGTAATTTGGTGAAAATATGCCTAAATCTATATATTTTTCTCTTTTTTTTCTTTTTCCAAATGGAAAAAAAAAAACCCACCAAAAAAAACCCCCTCAGTTTTTTCTCTGATGACTGCAGAAAGTTATCAGAAATGACTTGACTGGGAGAAAGTGCTCAGCCAGAATAAAAATAAACACAGACAGAAGTCCCAGAGCTGTCTTGGTGGCCTGTAAGGCCTTCAGGCAGTCTTCCAGCCTCAGAAGTCAGGATCATGCCTTGTCTAAGCCCTCCCCCTGTAGTGCTCAGCTCTACTGCAATTCCAGCTGCCCAGAGTGACTCTCTGTGTCGTCGCAGTTTCAGCACCATATAATCCTGAAAGGGATGTGAACCGAATAAGTGGAGGCTGCAGGGGGAAATGCACAAATGACAAAAGAAAAGGGAAGCAAAATGGCAGGGACATGGTAAGTGTGCTCACAGAACAAAAAGATGATGCATCCAGAAAGCTGAGGAAAGGAAAATTTGTCCTGGATGCCTCTACAGTAGCAATGCAGAGCCCTGAGTGTGACAGAGGGATCACAACATTCACATGGAGAGGTCATCACCTTCTCCACCATGGAGAAGAGTAACCAGAGAGGACAAACCTTCATCCAAAGGGACGTGAAAGCTTCTAGCAGGTGATGATGATGGACATTCAGCAAATTTAAGACTCATTTAGAAAAACTGCAGGAAATTTTTCCATAATTTTGCTGGATCTTTTTAATGAAGAGAAGTGAAGCTTGTTTTTTAACATTGTAATCACAGAAAAAAGATGAAGAGTCCCCTTGTTTCTCAAGAATCAAGTAAAAGAGAAAAACCTGCTGTGCTGCTTTCTCACAATTTAGTGCATGAGCACCAAAACAAAAATAATCTCCGACGGTAATTTTGACCAGAGTGGCTGACCACCATATTGAGGCTGTGGTCACACATCCTGACCTTACTGCAGCAGAGCCAAGTGAAGACACTGCCAGCCCTGCCTTGTTCCCAGCTGTTTATCTGCACTATTTGTTGGGTCTAGTGACTTGTGGACCTGCTGGCATAACTATTCAGTCAAGTGCTCTCTCCTTCAATAAAAGCAAGTCAGATGAGCTGGTATGTCATAAATATAAGGCATTCTCTAGGCTGAGCTGTTTCAACTCACTGGGTCCTGAGGTGATCAATCACCAGCATTGCCCAGGATCTCGAACCTTACCAGCGCTGCCAGGGATCTCAAACCTCAGCTACCTCTGGCCAAGGACTATTTCTTAATGGCAACCCTTTGCCCCTCATGCTGCTGGATTCTAATATCTCTGTGTTTTTCCCCTGACAAGTCCCTCCCTACAAACTGCCTTTAAGTCATGCTAAAATTTTTCTCTGATTTTTCTGTGGCCTCGACCATCAGTTTCTTCAGTGTTTCTGCTGTCTTCAGCCTACCTCCTTCCCTGGTAATTTGTCCCACAATGTCCAATCTCCCTGCAGTAGAGGCCTATTCCCACCTTGTTCAGATCCTTGCAGCTGCTGTGCATTTTGACTCATAGTTCCCAGTGCTTTGGTTGTCTGCTCAGTAAAGGAGATTAAATCTCTTTTTTGGCAGAATAGCAAAGTGCATGGGTTCTTCAAGAAAACAGTAAATCAGCTGGTCTACACTCTGCATTGAAACTAGGCACAGAGAACTGCAATAAGATAGAAATTTCAGTAATTCTCCAGTCCAGGAAGTATGGTGGGTTGGCTTTCATAAAGGGACACTGAGAAATGTGCATAGGGAATCCCTGTATTTAAGGAGTCTTACCCATTCTTCTCTATGGACTCATCCCCCAGTGGCTGATGGGTGATCTGAAGGAAAACAGACTACTTTTGCTCTCTGGTATGAGCTGCCCTTTTCTTATGTCTGAAGTAAAGCCTGGTGGCTGACAGGCCAAGCCTTGCTGGCACCCTTCAGCCTGCGCCTGCTGTTGTGCGATCAGTCTTAACGCGGCACCCTCAGTTCCCAGCACCACAGTGTGTACTTTTAATGTCACTCTCTTTCTCATGATTTCACTTTCAAATGAGATACACAGTAAAATTTGAAGTGGCAGAAAGATATATGTCCTCACAGAGGTGCATACTGTTAAATATTACAGCTGATTTCTCCCCAGAATATTCCTACACTGTTGTGTTGGTACATGTCTTGGTTAGTATGGTTTAACTAAGACACACACTTGCAAATGCAGCAGAAACCATCATAAAGGTATCACAAGTCATTTATAAAACTAATTTTTTATCATTATGTATAATTAATGAGACTCAGTCTGCAAATACTTGTGTTCAGCAGTTAAAACTATAGATTTCCTATTCCAGAAATGAGACTTGCAATCCACACAAAGGTCTGAAAAATGGACCAGCAGTGAGGAAAATGTGCGTTTATCACTCATATCTGAAAAATGTTAGAAAAAATATGGACAATGATATTTGAAATAGGCTTAGTCTTTTAACAAAAACATTGAAAAGACTTAGAAATATATGAATGCTTTAAGGGCTTATTAAGTTCATTTTCCCAGAAGTTCTGAACTAAATTCTTCTGCAATTCCAGCATTACAGTAAGCCATTTATTCTAAATACAACAGGAAAAGAATATCTATCACTTGGATATTTTTAAACTGTCTCCCATAATACATTCCTGATAAATGAAGCATTGTGGGGCCAAGCTATAATGGGAGAAGAGCACCACCAATGAAAGCACTATTGTCCTTGTGCTACCTTTCATCTCAAACTGCAGATGTACAGATAGCCTTTTTTTCCTTGGGAAGAAAATTTGCTTTTTTCATTCTGTTCAATTCATTTGCTTTGAAAGCACAAATACATCCACACATATTTTTGTCTGAGTTTTTCATCAAAGCACTTCTCAAAGCGAAGAGACATTGACCTTGTGTTCCTTTAATATTTCATTCATATTGAGTCACCACCTAACAATGCTGAATTTTGTCTTAATTCTCAGTTATAGCCATATTTGGCAAAGAATCACACTATCAAAATACAAATTTTAGAACCACTTTCCTATTACTAGAGAAAAGCTAATAACTAGTTAAGTCAAAAAATGGCATATTAAAAATAACACTTTAAAAGTATTTGTGCGTACAATCAGGGTTAGTGGAAAGTGTATCTTTGTCATTGATTTGGGATCTGTTATAAATTTTAGCAGTTCTGTTTGAAGCTTAAGTGGTCCAAGTGCAAACAGAAAATGTGCACCATGAGGACTCCTCAACAATCAAAGGTACTTCAGCCAGCAAAACAAAAAAACTGTTCAGCATGAAGAACTCTCATATTTTATTTTTAATGAATATGGGATCAGAGCAGAAATCATTACTTCATCAAAGTAACCTTTCAGTTCATTAGATACACAAATTTGAAAAACTCCAAAGATGTCTTACTTAACATTATACCCAAGCCTATTCTTCCAAACAGTATATTTCAAAGTTGCAATAATTCACTGAGAAACACATAAGAATTCCACAGAACTTTTGAAAATAAAATAAATTTTTTGGTTAGATTGAGAAACTCACAAATGTTGTCCAAGATATATATATCAATATACTTTTCTGTTAATATAATTGTTAGTCATTACATGGAAGACAGTTGTGCACATGTTGAAGCAAAAACATTCCTGGAATTCAGATTAGTCTTTGAACATGTGAGTAGAGTGCTTTTTGAAACAGAAATAAAAGATATGTCACTCAAAGCTCTCAAGTTTTTCCTCATCATCCCACACACATGCAAAAAAATCTGTTATAAAATGAAATATTATGAAATTTTTAATTACCCTGACTACAGAGTAAAATTAAGTAAAAGGAAAAAAATAAGGAAAAAAGGATAAAAAAAGAAAAGGCCATACTATATGTGTATGAACTAATAACATAGCATAGATTTCTAGTATAACTGAAGTGTCTGTGATAATATTTTAAAATGAATTAATAAGTGTAAATATTTGAGGCAACTGATTTCAATTGTAGGAATGTCCAAAAATGTACAGTGCTGCAAATATAATTGCTGCAAATATTCAGGCATACAGTTTTCTAATTACATATGCAAACATTTGCTTAAGAAGTACTTCAGTCAATATGGAAGAGATTGAAAATTATTCCAAACATTTAAAAATTACACGTTATTTTCTGAAAGCTACAGTGATATGTTTAAATACAAATATTGACAACATTCTCCATTAAACATGTCATTTTGAATTGTAATACATTTAGAAGTAATGTTTTCAGTTGTGTTAGACTTGGGATGAACTAGATTTCTTCATGATCTCAAAATCTGACTGTTTCTTGCCTCAAATGAAAATGTTAAGTCTTCATCATGCTCCAATTACTCAGGTTTTTGTCTATGTCCTCCTCAGACCAAATGGCAGCTGACCTCTTCCTGAGCTGGGACCCACAGAACTGTTGCACACTAAAAATTCTGTTCTGCATTTGGAACTCTGGATATCACCTTGGTTTGGTTTGTTTCTCTGAACCAGCCCCTGTCATAATCACAAAAGCAGACAACCATGACTCTCATCCAAGCTGCAATTTCTCTCTTCTCCTTCTCCAGTGTAGAAAAGAGGTTTCACACCTTCAAAACTAGTTGCTATCCTGCTACAAACAGTGTACTCCTATGGGATGGTCAGCAGTTAGTTCAACCCTCTACACATGGCAGCCCATTTTCAATGTCCTTTTCAAAAACATGATCCTGTCAATCAAATGCCAGAGCATCATCTCCTGAAGCACACACACAGAGTTCCTACTACTCTGAAATGTAATTTCCTAATATAATTAAGATTAACACATCCAGCAAACTGTCTAGTGAATAGTGACACAATTTTCTCCTTTACTAGAATGAAAATCCCTGCAAAGGCATTCAATTACACCTAAGATATAAGTACAGCTATGCAAAAGGGTATGATCAAACAACTCTTTCAAGTTCTCTCAAGTTAAAACCACTAAGGGTTTTTCTGATAGTCTGTATATGTTTTTTCCAACTACAGGAATTACTATTTTAAGGCCAGATCACAACCAGAATGAGTTCATTAGGGTAGAGTCCTGTTTGTCAAACCTGGTTTCCTTCTATGACAAGGCAGCTAACCTAGCTGATCTAGGGAAGCCAGTAGATGGATTTTTATTGGGCTTCTGCAAAGCTCTTAATGCTGTCTCTCACAGGATCCTTCTGGATAAAATGCCCAGCAGACAGCTGGATAACCGTGTTAAGTGATGTGTGAGCAACTGGCTCATAGGCCAGGCACAAAGGGTTACAGTGAATGGGGTGACATCAGACTGGTGACTTGTCACTATCTGGGTTCTGCAGGACTCCACCCCCAGCCCAGCTCTCTTTAGCAACTTCATTACCCACCTGTATGTGAGACTCAAAGCAATACTAAGTCTGCTGAAAAACATTGGATTGGGAGGAGTTGTTGACATCTTTGAGGGCAGAGAGGCCCTGGAGACAGAGCTAGACAATTAAGAGAGATGGGCAATCACCAGCCATACAAAGTTTTACAAAGGCAAGTGCCAGATTCTGTACCTGGGCCAAGTCAGCCCTGGTTGTATGTATAGATTGAGGAACATGAGGCTGGAGATCAGCACTGTGGGAAGGGACCTGGGTGTCCTGTGTGATGGCAAATGGAACAGGAGTCAGCAGTGCCCTGGCAGTCAGGAGGGTCAAGTGTGTCCTGAGAGCCTTCAGGCACAGCATCACCAGCTGGGCAAGGGGGGATTGAGGTTACTTGGTCTGTACAGTCTGGAGAAGGTGAGACTGAGGGAAGACCTCATTGCAGTCTTTAACATCCACATGAGGGGAAGAGGAGGGGCAGGCACTGATCTCTTCACTCTTATGACCAATTACAGGACTCAAGGAAACAGCATGAAGCTGAGTTAAAGAAGGTTTAAGTTAGATTTCAGGAAAAGTTTTTCATCCATGGGGTGGTTGAGCCCTGAATAGGCTCCCCAGGGAAGTGATCACAGCACCAAGCCTGACAGAGTTAAAAAAGTGTTTGGACAATGTTCTCAGGTGCATGGGGTGACACTTGGGGTGTCTTATGGAGTTCCAAGTGTTGGAGTCTGGGATTCTGATGCATCTCTTCCAAACCAGCATATTCTATAGCTTTATTTTGGTTTTAAAATCTCTCCAGTGTTTTAAGACCCTTCTCAATGTATGGATCTCCGTAACAGGCACCTCTTTACTCCTCTTTCCTAGTTCATTAATTACCTGTTGTAGTTATGCCATTGGAGACTATTGCAAATTCCTATTTAATTATCTACTTAGTCTTCTAGAGTATTTGCATTCTAGTATAATTCTTCTTAAAACAGTTTTTCTGTATGCATAGCTTCCATTGTTTCGTTTTGAAAGGAATTTTTTTCTTGTCCTAGTTTACCAAGTGAACCATATCTTTTTTGTGGCAATGATTTGCACTGCTCATTATTTAACCAGTTACCGAATCTTTAAATTATTGACTGTCATCTTTAAATTATTGACTGTGACCTTATTTCTTCTAGGCCATTGACAAGGGTCAAAATAATGTAGGGTCGGAAATGTACTTTTGCTCGGCTTTTCTCATAATGCACTCAACCATGCCACATTGAGGATTTAAGCATATTTATTCAGAAATTATTTGTGGCAAAATTTGATGGGTATTATTATTATTATTTCATGTTGCATCTAAACCCACATAAATTTAACCTTTTATATAACATTGAATTTAAATGGGGTTTAAGATACGGGTATAATTCTGAAAGTACATATTGGAACAAGTAGGATTTTATGCTTCCTACGTTCAGTCACAACTTTTAAATGAATTTGTAAGAAAACCATTTCAACCTGTAGAAAGTGTCCCTCAGCAATATCACTGAGTACATAAAAGAACCCCATAAAAAATGTTTGTAACTGATATTTGGGTATTAGTGTGCTTGCTCCCACAAGGGTTTAGGACATGAATAGTGAGGTCTTTCTTGGAGGTCCTTCAGTGAGTCTACACTACAGTTTCCCATGGTAAAGAGAGGTATATTTTCAGGGAAGGCACTGCCTGTGGTTATTACAATTTTTGAATGAAGAATCAAACAAATATTGGACTGCAGCTTACATTAACATATTTCTGCCACTAACTTCCTCAGGTCTAATTTCCTTGCTAGTTCCACACAGACTATAAGAGTGAGATTCATTATTAAATATGTGTTCTATCTTTAGCCTGACTGCATTTTCTGATATAGCTATCATTGTTCAGAAGATGTATCCTGTCAAGTGCTGAATAACTTATTTACTCCTATATTCAAAGAAGATTTGGTAGATATATACCTTCATGAAAATAGCATTTGAAATCTGTCATGTTTTCAACAGTTATATCACAAGCCACAGTCAAAGAAAGCTACACTTCTGATCCCTTTCAGTGCACCTTCCATTCCTCCTTACATTCTCTCCCTGAGAAGAAAGCCCTTCTTCTAAACTGGAGTGTATATTCGTCTTCTATGATAGTTCCAGCCTGTATAGGCAGGAATAAATTTTATGTATAAAGCACAGGTGAACAGCTTCTTATCTCATGGAAGAGCCTGTCATAGATGTCCTGTCTGTTACGTCCAGTAGAAGTATCTGCTTCACAAAAGGCATGGGATAAATAAAACAATATTGCATATGTTCTCTAACACCAGACTCCAAGCCTCAAAAATGTGCAATACATAGTGAGGCATTATTTCTTCTGCCCCTGAACCATAAACTGAGTGGAGCTGAAGCACCCATTTTCTGCACTCTAGAAGGAAGCAAGGAAGCAGAACAGAAAGAATAAAATTGTTTCACCTCGTATTAAGGCTGACTGTATTAGGCATTTACAAGGACACATCACCTCCCACTGCCTCAGTCACAGTTTGTGGCATTTACTCAAAGAACACTAGGCACACACGTCAGCCTATCAGTTCAAACTCCTTAGAGACATGTCAGCACCATACTAGGACTACAGTATCAAACTGAAGAAGGTGATGTGTGTCTGGCACAAAAGCATACGTGGTGACAGTGCTTTTTATTAAAGAAGAGGGTTGAATTAAATAATAAATTAATGGAATCATAGACTCATTAATTTGGAATAGACCTCTAAGATCACTTAGTCTGAACATTAACCTAACACTGACAAATCCACCAATAAAACATGTCCCTTATGAACATATCAACTAATCTTTTAATTTCCTGTGTGTGTGGTCGCTCCACAACTTCCCTGGACAATCTTTTCCAATGCTTCTCAACCTTTTAGGTGGAGTAATTGTTTTTAATGTACAATCTAAATGTCTCCTTGCACAAAATGAAAACATTTCCTCTCAGCCTATCCTTATACTGTGAAAAAGAGTGTGATACAGCCTCCTTTCATGTAGTTATAGAGATAAATAAGTTGTCCCCTGAGCCTCCTATTGTCAAGGTTGACCAACACTGGCTCCCTCAGTCATTCTAGATTGTGCACTAGACTTGTGTTGTAGACCTTCCATCAGCCAAGTTGTCCTTTTGGGGACATGCAAAAACAAGAAATGCAAGAAGTGGAGAGATGCATCCTTGGGTTTGCCTCATAAACTTATATACTTGGTGTGTGTGTCTACATGGCTTTGTTGGTAACTTTTGTGTGGAGTTGAAAAGATTGGGCCAGCTTGAAAAATACAGAGAGGCCAGGAACATATTTGAATAACCACCTCTTGTGTGCCCTAATACTTTTAAGATTACAGTTTAGTTCCATCTCACTACACCTTTCAGACTGTAATCAAGTATGTACTCCAGGATTTTCAAGAGGAATTCACATTTTTTGGTGAGTGTATCTGTCTGAAATGTCTTCAAGCAGTGCTCTTAAAAGTAGATGCTCTTAAAAGTAGACCACCAAGAGCTAGCCAACTATTTCAGCACTTTGGACAGTTTGTGTTCATTTTAAAAGAAGTCTTTAATATTCTCTTTAGGATGAGAATACAAAGTGGCCTTGGAAGCCCTGGCTGAGAGAATAGCTAAATGGATGGAGATGGGTATCAGAGGTTTCACAGATGAGATTAATTGACTTCAAGCACTAACACAAATTGCACCATAACCTCTAAAACAGAGGAATCATTCTCATAAATATCTACTTTTAGCCAAATGAATTTCATTCCTAGCAAGGGATGTACTAATATGGCATTTATGTCAGGTTCTGTATTAGTTTCATGTTCAACTGCTGGACATACTAAACTACTGTTCCTGGGCCCTTTAGGCATAGTAGTAGCATAGGTATGTCCTGGCGTTGTCATCCATCATGGTCCCTCTCTCAAAGTTAAATTTAAGCCTCTGTCATTGCAGAGTGTACTGTAACTTATACATGAGAAATGGCTATATGGAGGCACAGGAGAGCAGTGAGCTCCTTAGAACAGATGGAATCCAGAGGTCACAGATATGAAATTAGTCTGAAAACTGAAAAAATCATGACAAATTCTGAATCAATTTTTATCAACATAGTATCAAACATGATTAGTCCATCCTATTTCCACTACACAATAAGCTAACATTTTATAGTCATGTGAGGATAAAACAAATAAATCATTCTGTAAATATGAAAATGAAAATTAAACAGTTGTGGTGGGTTGACCTTGACTGGCTTCTAGATGTCCACCCAGTTGCTCTCTCGCTCCTCCTCCTCAACAGGATAGAGGACAAAATTAGATGGCAAATTTAAATGTCAGGATAAATATAGAAACATTACTTACTTGCCAATTACCACCATGACAAAACAGACTCAGCCTGGGGAAGATAAATTTAATTAGTTTTCAATTAAAAATAAAGTAGAATTGTGAGAAACAAAAAAAAACCACCCCCCCCTCCTCCCCACACCCAAAGTAGATCTCTCCCACTTAGCCTTCTTCCCAGGCTCAACATTTTTAACTCCTTTACTTCATCCACTCCCTGAATGATGCAGAGGGATGGGAATGGAGGTTGTCATGAGTCCATAAGAGTTCCTCTCTGCTACTCCTTCTTTCTCACAGTTTCCTGTCTCTAGCGTGGTGTCCCACCCATGATGTACAGACCTTCACAAACTACCCAGAATGTAGTCCTTCAGGAAGAGACTTCATTAGTGTGGATTTCCCGCTAGGCACAGCTCCTGCCAGAAAAACTGATCCCACATGGGAACTGCTACATGGGCCACAGCTTCCTTCAGGACATATCCGTTTGCTTTGCTGTGGGGTTCTCCATAGGCTACAGGTGGAAATCTGCTCCAAATCGTTTCACCATGGACTGCAAAGGGTCAGCCTGCCTCACCATGGGCTTCTCCAGGGGCTGCAGGGACCTAGAGCACCTCTTACCTCCTCTTTGGCTTTGGTGTCTGTCACAGAGACCATACCTGCAGCTCCCTGCTACCACCATCTTGACATATAAACCCGAAAGAGCAATGAACAGTCTATCATTTCCAAAGACAGGTTATAGGAAAAAGAAAACAAAAAAGAAAACAAAGTCTTCAGAGTAATAGTGATAAAAGTCAAAGACTTTATATATAAAGAGAAATTAATTACCAAATTACTTTCATGCATAAGTTTCTGCATTCTGTGTATTTGTACAGATTCAAATGGTTATTCTCTACCTAACCAAACTTATTTGAAGACAATATGAATAGAGTATGGTGTACCATATTGTTGATCTATTGACAAAATTAATTTTTTGTTTAAATCTAAAATTTTGATTGCATATCCTTCTTAATAGTTTCTCCAGCTTTTAACAACTTATAAAAATGTAGTTAGGAGAATTACAAGACTGAAAATTTGTACAAGCTGAAAGAAAACATGCTGGTTTTGTGTGTTCGCAGAGTAGGGACACACAAGAGTTTCTGTGTATAGTTACTGTATGTACTTTGCCATTCAGTTAATGTTCATACTCCAAGTTACAAAATGTAACTTTCATTCTAGCATCCTGAAGTGAACACACAGTAAAAATATAAATAAATGAATAAATAAATAAAACCATAGAGAAATTATTCTTTATGGTAAGAGCCTTTAGAGTAGTATTGAAAGAGGAAATCAATACAAACATTGTCACTCAAATCACTTTATACTTTGATGAAAATGGCAGTAAACCTTGGTAGAAATACTGCATCTTGTTTAGTAGACAAAAATAAATACATGTACATAATTATAAATTGTGTTTGTTGTAGGATGCCAGAAGTGGCACTAATGATAATAATTTCTGTTAAAACTATTGAGGCATAGTGTGATTTTACTTTTTCTCGTATGGCGTGCCTGGAGAGACTGTTTTAGATAAAGAATTTTCTTTTTCCCTGCAGAATTTCCAGTTTTCCTGAAGAAAAATAAGTGAGAAAATGCATTAGATCAGATATTTGTTATCCAATTCAAAATAGATTAGCAGAATACTTTGGACAAATACTAAAAAATGCAGTTTAAAAAAATGAGGTAGACTGTCGCAACAAGACATTGCAAACTTTATTTTGTTATGAAGCTCATCATCAAGCAGTTACATGAATTCCCACCCCTACTACTTATAATGAAATAAAATAAATTTTACTTGCCTAGACAAAATATGGCAAATGAAAAGTTAACCATCCCCACACTGATTTTATAAAAATAATTTAAAAATAATAGAATTATGTATTAATATAAAAGATGAAATAGCTCAAAAAAATGTGGTCAAGGAAAAAGAGCTCTTGCTCTGTAGCTTCATCTACATTCTTGCTGGACTTTTTACTCTATTGAATCATCTGGCAAATTAAATTTGTTCACTTAGTGGGGCACTTGCCTTCTGGGTTAGTAAAATCACATGAGAGTCCAGTGAATGGAAAATGAAAAGAAAATAAAACAAACATGGGACAATAAGTGAAAAAAACTCTGCTAAATCATCATTATGTGGATTGCTGGATGTCAGCTCTTCTGCAGGGATAAATATAGAGATATGAATTCTGGTAATTTTACTGTGCCGACTGTTTAGAAAGCATATGAAATGGTATATCTGCTTTTTTCTTATTGGTTTTTACTTTTGTGATTTTTTGTTGTTGTTGTTGAAATATTCTCAAGCAAAATTTATTTTTTGAGAGCACCAAACTACGTAAAGTGCTGTTAGAAACTAGAAAATAAATACCAAAACCAGAATCATCACTTTTACTACATAACTCTACAGATGATGAAAGTTCTCTGCCAAAAAGCCTTTGTCTCTGCTTTTCTGGACGTTGTGAGCTACATGTTTCTCATGAATGTGTTGAAGAAAGTGCCATTGTTTTCTGGCCTTCAAAGTGCTGTTTTATCACAGGGATGGAGTTTTTCCTGGAAAGAAGTCCTTACCTGGGCCCTCATTCCCATGTTTTCTTTTAATATTACACTTCTTTTCTGTGATTAAATCTTATCAGACTTCCTAACTTAAGTTGTCATCAGTGATTGAAGACGCAAAATAAAATACACATTTGTCATTTATCCTGTTAATGTTTCAAAACAGTTGTGTTGTGGAACAGAAGAATTCATCAGTGTGAGGGTGGATTGGTAATGCAGGTAAGACTCTATGTCTTTGCAGACAGTTGTATCTTTAGAGAACTTTCCTGAAAAGAGATATGCACAAGATGTCTTTCCAATTTGTTTTGACTATGAGCCTGAGGCACCTTCAACCTGCTTTCTACATTGATTGAAGGAAGTAGCTGAATAACAGGCATAAGAAAGAGTAAATATGTGGAGAAGGGCCGGGCTGTTTTTGCTGTCATTTTTTTCAGGATACATCACCTTCATGTGTTTCAGGTCTGATCTGTATGGAGAGCAATATTCAGTGCAGTTTTGATAACATACCACCAATATTTCTGAAACTAATAGATGACAACAATGAAAAGTTAAAAAAAATACTTTATCTGTATAATATCCTCTATATAGACTGTTAGGGCTTTCTTGTAGATTGACCTATTCAGTGACTCTAGTACAAGGATGTAGGTGTGAGTAATTGCTGCTAATGAAGCATTAGTTGTCAGTAACATTTATACCAGGACTGTTGCAGGGAACCTCAAAAGTGCAGACACAAGATTATACAATTGTCCTAAGGGAATGAAGATAAATCACAAGTGATTAATTATATGCCACTAAAAATGCAACCTTAATAGCTGGATAGGGGAGGTGGTAGGGAATACATAACTATGCTTCCAATTTCACCTTGTTATGAAGTAATAACTGAAGAGTTCCCTAGTCCTGATTATCCCCTATGTTGAAAAGACATATAAAAATGTGAGAAAATGTATTTCTGAGGTAGTCCTTCCCTGGACAGCATGTCATATGTCTCCAATGTGTTGAGTCTTATCCTGGGTGCTTATATAATATCACATCACAGATTATAACTTGCTGAGTCAAGAAGGTGGTGGCTTGTCACATTTAACCCAGGCAAGAGAAGAGAAGCTCCAAGGAGCCAGAACAATTTTTAAATCCTTTTTTTTTTCCTTTTTTGTTCTTCTTTTTTTTTTAGATGACAAATTTCTGTGGAATTGTGAGATTTCTCTGCTGGAAAATTATTTTTCTGGTTCCGGTAGAGGATGAGTCAGGCATGGCAATTGTCCTAGATTATGTTAATGACTCCTAAGCAGTATCACTGTTAAAAACAGAAGCAACTTGAGTTTTATGTGTGGCTTACCAGTCTGATCATGTGGTGTGCCTGTAGCAGTTAAATAATAGACATTAGGTGCTGGTCAGTGACATAGCAAAGCAAGGAAGATTCAAAATGCTATGTAGGATAATGCAGTGCAGTTTTCTACAAGGCTTATTTATTAAGCAAAATGACAAGAACCACTCTGAGTCACAGCTCCTAGAGAACCTGAAAGATTCTTTGGACTACATATCAAGGCATTGCAAATACAGACACTATGATTAACATGCAAGTGTGCTGCAAGTCTATATCAAAAATTCTTCATACTGAATGCAAGCTTTTGTAAGCATAGGCATACTATCATAGCCCCAGAGACTGCAGAAAAATCTGAGTTACAGCATGACAATTATTCGACTAAATTTATCAGTGATCAAGGACATGTATTAATAATGGACCATTAGTGATGACAGAGATATGACTTGTTCAATCTGAAGTAGCACATGATGACAGCAATAACCATAATGACAAAAAGCTTTTACAATCAGACATCAAATTACTAAGGTGCATTTCACTTGCTACCAATATTAATATAATGTCAATAACAATGATTTTAGTATGAGAAGGTTCAGAAGATTTTGAAGCATTACCTCACAGGTCTATTACTAGCCACTAACAGTATGTAACTACAATCTTTCTTTCTTTCTTTCTTTCTTTCTTTCTTTCTTTCTTTCTTTCTTTCTTTCTTTCTTTCTTTCTTTCTTTCTTTCTTTCTTTCTTTCTTTCTTTCTTTCTTTCTTTCTTCCTTCCTTCCTTCCTTCCTTCCTTCCTTCCTTCCTTCCTTCCTTCCTTCCTTCCTTCCTTCCTTCCTTCCTTCCTTCCTTCCTTCCTTCCTTCCTTCCTTCCTTCCTTCCTTCCTTCCTTCCTTCCTTCCTTCCTTCCTTCCTTCCTTCCTTCCTTCCTTCCTTCCTTCCTTCCTTCCTTCCTTCCTTCCTTCCTTCCTTCCTTCCTTCCTTCCTTCCTTCCTTCCTTCCTTCCTTCCTTCCTTCCTTCCTTCCTTCCTTCCTTCCTCCCTCCCTCCCTCCCTCCCTCCCTCCCTCTCTCCCTCCCTCCCTCCCTCCCTCCCTCCTTCCTTCCCTCTGTTAGGCTAATAAAAGCAAAACTTGTTCTAACAGAAATTACTTTCAAAATTAAAAATATTATTATTCAGATTTTTGTCTTTGTAAACCAAAAAAATTACGTATGTAAAAGACAGAAAATTAAGTCCAGATAGCTTTCATAAATAATATTCAAAAATATATATCTACAATTATTAAAAATACTATAAATTATCAAATTAAATTTTTATTTTTGTTTTAGATCTATCCATTAAATGTACCGAAACAATATTAGCAGTTAGATTATCTCTAGGGTGGCAAATGATGCACTTGTAGCATTGATCACGTCAAACACTGCATTAAGCAGGATTAGAAAGATATAAATTAGTGTTCTTCTACATGTCAGAATATTAGGTATTAGAATTTACAATGATACATCTGCTATATTCAGCCAAGAATTTTGAATTGATCATGAATTAAGTTATTCCTTCTTATGTTTAATTTAATTTCCAATGTAATTTAATTAAATCTTCTTTCTCTCTCTTGTTTTAAGTCCAGAATGTGCCTAAATTTGAATTATTTGAATTATAAGACTGCAATTTAAGATAGCTAATTACAATGTAAACTGAGCAAATAAATAAGAAGAAAGTGATTTCTCCAGAATGCTCAGCTGATTTTTAAGTTCTAGCTATATTATGAGCATTATACAGGAAAGAAGCAGTACTTTATCTTTCTGACAGCAGAGGTTAAACTGACCATTAAAAGAGCAGCCAGGATGCATGCCAGGACAACTTTGTTTAGCATGTGTTTAAAACATTCAAGAAGATAAAAGCCACCACCTACAGTCTCAATGAAAGCAGTCCAGCAAGGAAGGTGATTTATATTTTGAGGACTAATCAGAAAATTAAAATTGTGTGTTATTCTTAAAGCAATGAGGGACAACATCTTGTATTGCACTTCTATAACCCAATAGTTGGGAAGTTTACCAATACTGGCTGATGTGGAAAATATAAAGAGTTCTGGGGATTGTCAGTCCCTTTCTTGCTAGAAGATATAGTAGGTGACGTAAGTCAAAATTATACAAGTCATGAACATTCATTTACTCCACTTCGGTTAATGACTTTGCACATAATCTCCCAAAGCTGGTCAGGCCATTTTGGATCCTGAAGTCTCAAAAACTGGTTTAGGTGACCATTTGTCCTGTATACTATCCCACCGATTTGTGGGTAGTAGGGGATGTCAAACAACCACAGCATTCCTCTAGTTTCTGCCCATTCTCGGACTATTTCTGCTATGAAGTGACTGCAATTATCTGATAGTATTGATTTTGCTTTCAGCAGGAAAGTGAACCATAACCCTTTCAGCCCCTGTGACCCATGCTGCTGCTTCAGCCTGCACCAGACCTGAGACTATTTCAACTCATACGTAGATTATTTTCCTTTTGATTTGTCAAAAGCACCGATGTAGTCAACCTGCTAAGTTTCCCATAACCCTTTTCCTGCCCTTAGATGGAGAGGGAGAGTCTTGCAGGGACTGTTTCTCCAGTTTGGTGTGGAATTGGCTGCAGGCAGAGATAAATGTTTCATATGCCTTTAGGGTGACCAGCCATCCTCTACTTAGCCCCTCTCTTAACAAGTCTTTATCCCAGAGTATCCATGATTCACTTGTGGCCATTCCAACAGATAATCCCATTTCTCTTCCTCTTGTTCTACTTCTTTTTCCTCTGCTAAGACAGCCAGCACAGTGAAGGAGTCTATTTGGCTATTTAAGTGTTGGGCTGCATGGTCCACTTTCTGCTGGGCTGCTTCCCATCCAACTGCTATGGATCTTGAAATTTTCAGGATTTCTCCCACTTCACTTTTTGCCATACCAGTACCCTGTTTACGTCTCACAGGTTTTGTTCCCAAAATGGAGCCATTCAGTACACCCCATACAAAACTGCATAGGAATCTGTATAAACACAGATTGGCATCTTATCATCCAAATTCCTCTAGACAGACTCCAGACTGCTGTTAACTCTCCTAACTGAGCACTGCCCGACCCTTCTGTTCTCCCATTGTCACATCATCATTTGGTTATTTTATGTATAGTTAATGACAATGGTTTCCTAAACAGCTGCATGTGAAAAATGGGAAAACTACATCCCAAGATATAATTACCTCATCTTCAAAATTCACCCAGGATCTGCATCCTGGCAGTCTTGCCGTTTTCTAGACAAAAAATTTTTTCTGAGTTCTATGATTTATCTCCCACACAAATAAGTACGATTTAATCACTATAAGCTAAGTGCCTAACTCTCACCTTCTCCTATCTTCTACCTTTTTTGGTTTAGGCTATGAAGAAATCCATTTACTTGAAATTACTTTAGCCTGCAGGCAGTGCACACAGGAGACTTTCCAAGCTGTGTCAAAGGATGAATACCTTTTGAGACATTGAAATCTAGCCTTTTGAATTAAAGGAAATCAAGAGATAGGAAGAAGAGAGCTGATCATGTTTCTTTCATCTGACAAAAAAAAATATTACATTTTAAAAGTGTATGGGAGAAAGGATCGAAGTGTGGATGTTTGAAAAAGAGGAATCTTGATTCTCTTTGACCTAAGGAAGCTGCCTCAGGGTATCATGTAATGGATTGATGGGAAAGACAGCTTCTCCCCAGCCCCTGTGGTGACTCAAGGCAAGAAAGTGAGGAAGAGCTGTGATGTTGGTAAGAAATTCATTTTATTGTGTAAGCCTGTTCTCTCTTCATTGACAAAATTTTGAAATGCTTCATGGTCATGCCCATATTCACAAGGTTGTGATATTTTGCTCTTTTATGGTGGTTGTTTTCTGAATTACAAAATCATAGAATCATTTAGGTGGGAAAACCTGACCTAGGGGTCTACAGGTCTGTGGATCTGACATCTCTTTTGATTTCATGCACAACTTCTCTGAAAGCTGTTGCTCAGAATAGTTCTCCATCCGCTCAAAGTCTTGTAACACTTAGGAGGTTTCTACCATTTTGTTTACTTCTGTAGACAGCTGGGCACAAAACTCTCTTTTTGCAGCCTTGCATTGAGACCTGACCAGAAGATAATAGCTGGCCACACAAAGTGGTTGGTCTTGCTGTTCCTGCAGATGCCCTAGAAAACTTCCCTAGCTCTCTCTGTGATGTTGTCCTTTTCTTCCCTTTATATAGAAATATTCTCTGTAAACATAATGATTGTGTCAGAAACATGGATCTCCAGCCCAGTTTACCTAAGCTGCTTAGTCAGTTCAAGTCTCCTAGCTCTTTCCATGAGCTAAAAATCTGCTAGAAGTCTATTATCTATTACATCTCACAAGTGGGTAGCAGCTATGGATCTCTGAATAAGGTTATCTTCATTCTTTATTCTTGATGGGTTTTAGGTTTGGGGGTTTGGGCTTGGTTGGTTTGTCTGTTTGTTTTGTATTTTTTCTCTTTTTACTTGGCCCTGTACTTCTGCTTCCTGACTTCTTCACATCACTATCATGGAGATGTGATGAATCAGCCTTTAGATAAAATAACAATGCTCTGCCTGGGAAGAAAAGGTCAGGAGGGAGTAAATTTTTCTACAATATATTCCATACTTTGGGATTCATCAGAGAAAGAGAGGGACCTGATTGGGTGCAAAGAAAGTATGGTTAAAGTTGTGCAGTGACATAGAATCTGTCTCAAAATTTGGTGTCCACAGTAAAACTGTGAATAAGAATTCCAAATTGTAAAGACCATCTCTCTACCTCCTTGTCTCACTAGTAAATACATCTCTTCATCAGAATGAGAAATTAAGACTTGTATTCCCGAACTCGGTTTAGTACAACAAAGTGCAGTAAACACACTTGCTACTTAGGTATCTTTGTTCATGTTTTCCTGTTCATCAGGTTGAGACCTGTGCCATGCCAAATACTTTTAACAGAGAAAAAAGTGAGAAAAACAAGAGAAAAGATCTTATCTCCAAACTAGGAAGAAGTGGGAACTCCTACCTGAAAAAATTCTGCTTCATAGAATTCTATTAGTATTGATTAAAAATTTTCT
Organism: Passer domesticus; assembly: GCF_036417665.1. Lineage (NCBI taxonomy): Eukaryota > Metazoa > Chordata > Aves > Passeriformes > Passeridae > Passer > Passer domesticus. Next base: position 106,939,359 of record NC_087474.1, on the reverse strand, counting down.
TTCAGGACACAATGCAATTATGAATGCTAAAGTTCATGCTGATAAATGCCTAGTTAGTGGCCAAGATAATGGAAAGAGGAAAGGTTGCTTTTTAAATTTGATTTTTTTCTTTCCTTAAAATAATCATTCTTTGCAATTACCATAATTCATTAAGTACTGAAATAAAACCAGGATATGCATTCATTGCTCTCTTGTAAAAAAATATCTCAGTACTGGATTTGTTAAGAAAAGCTTTTAGGTGGAGCACTTGCAGCCCATCCATTTCTCAGACAGTGCTTTTAAACAAGGAAGAAATAACAGTGGGGTTTTGCCTGTGGTTTTTAGGCCTTTAACTGATTTCCCTGTATTACATTTTTTGTAATTTTCTAAATGTAGCTTCATGACTGCTTCTTTCACCAACAACACATTCAAAGCTGAATGAATGTAATTTGTGAGACATTGACTTGCTGATAATGATGGACAACACCGAGCAAAAATTCCCCTCTGATGATCATTACTATTCTAGACTCAGAACAGAAAGAGACTATATTCTATGATATATATATCTAGCACAAAAGAGAATAGTGAGGAGGTAATTTAACTGCGAGGTTGGTACTGCCTTTTCTTAGTAATTCTCCTTCTTTCCTAGACTTGTCTTTTATCAGTGATATCAGAAGTAGGGAAAGTACTTGTGTGCCCAGAAAAAGCATACCAAAAATTGTTAAATGTAGGACAGAACTGGAGGGAAAACGTAGATGATACTGTGAGAAGGATGCTGTGAAAATGTTCTGAAAATCTTATGTGGTTAAGTATCCAGGTAGGTTAAAAGGGAGTCCATCATTTGAGATGAAGACCTAGAAGTCTGAAGTACAACATGAAGCTGTACGTCTTGAGACACTGCAGTGAAAAACTGGAAATACCTGGTTTCTAGCTACTTAGCTACGTAATCCAATTTGCAGTCAGAATTAGTTGATGGTTTTACACTGAAGAACTTTGTTCCAGTCACTGAAAGAAAAAAAACTCTCAGTACTCATGTTCCAGGACTGACTGAAGTGTCACAGATATTTACCCTCCTATGTTAACAGATGCATGGGTGTGGAAGCGTGAAATGGCCACAGAAACACTTGCACTGTAAAGTAATGAAGAACAAATGTCCAACAAACAAGTGAGTACTTATTGTGCAAGATCTTTTTTTGAAGATAATTTTTAAGATTATGTTATAGCTGAATACTTGCATGAAGTAATCTCAGTTTTCAGTTACAGGATATTAATTTCCATTTTAGCAGGTATCTATTTTGGCTACTAGTGGATGTTGCTTAGTTAACCAATGTTGCTTAGCTAACCAAAAAGCTTTTGGCTGAGTTATTTTAGTGTCAGATTCCAAATAAGTGGGTAAACAATGAAAAGAAAGCTGATTTTCCTATAAAATTAAAATTGTGGGGAAAAGAATTGCATTAAAATACATAAGAAAGCTCACAGTAATATTTTTAAATGTTAGCTTGTGTAACTAATCATCTTTTTTTTTCCTTAGATATCTAACTTTTATCTTTTGACTTCCATATAGATTTTTTCTTGTCTGTGTGAGCCAGATATTTTATTCAAGAGCATAAACTGTTTGATTTAAAAAATCCTATAAACCCAAACAGATAAAGATTTCTTCTTCAGTTCTTCAATTATACTTGATTTGATTGCACTAGCATGATTAACCCCTTAACATTGCAAAATACTTGGGTATGAAATACCTCTATTTTTAAAGGAAAACATAAATGGGTGTTGAGTTGTTTTATTCCTCAGAAGGAAATAGTATTACAGTTTAAAAGCTCCTGCATTTTAATAAATTATTGCTAAAATAAATAATTGTTCTTGACTTCAGGTACAGGTTCTAGTTATATGTTTTGTGGTACAAATACACAAAAAAAAATTAAAATACCACATATTCATATTGCATTTCAGTACAATACTGAAAAAATAAAAGTAATCAGCTTTGCTCATTGTATAAATGAGTCTTTTTGTCAAATAGAAAAATTATTTGAAATTCTTCATATTATCTTTTAAGTAAAGCATAATGTCCAAGTTTTGTGAACAGGAGAGGAAATGTGCTGTTATTGAATTCCAATGCACTTCAGATGTCCAAAAAGAAAAGGTTTTCTTTTGCTAAGCTTCTCACAATCTAATAAAAAAAGCAGTTCAGAGTTAAATCTGAGCTAAACAGATATCACACAGATGGAGAAAAAAGAGAAATTACTGTACAGACAGACTAATTCTGTTAAATTCATTACAGCATCTGTAGAGCACCAGAGCTAGAGGTAAAATTTCCTTAAGACAATCAGGGGAGACAAGGAGGGAGTGTTGGCCTCTTTGTCAATGACCAAATGGAATCATGGACCTCTGCCTGGGGATGGATGAGGTATGAACTGACAGTTTATGGTCAGGAACAAAGTGAGGGCTGGGACAGGTGACATTGTAGCAGAGGTCTGCCACAATAAACCACTATAGGAGAGACTTAGATTGACTAAGCAGTCCCCTCATGGGACTTGGTGTGATGCATCAGCAGGTCCCGAATGGAACTGGCGGATGACATGACTAAGCCACTATCCATCATATTTGAGAAGTTGTGGCAGTCTGGAAAAGGGGAAATACAATTCCTATTTTTAAAACGGAAAGAAAGAAAGACCTGGGGACTACAGAATGATCACTCTCACCTTAGTGCCAGGGAAGACCATGGAGCAGATCCTCCTGGGGTATATGTCAAGACATGCTGAAAATGATGACATGAGCCAACATGGTTTCACTAACTGCAAATAATGCCTGCCAAATTTGGTCTTCAGGTCAACAGAAGTTATTCTTTTCTTCTTCACCACTTTTGTCAGACCCCACATGGGGTACTGGAGCCTCCAGCATAAGAAGAGCAAGGACATGTTGGAGCAGGTCCAGAGGAGGAGCATGAAGATGATCAGAGGACTGGAGCATATCTGCTATTAAGACAGTCTTAGAGCATTGAGGTTGCTCAGCCTGGAAAAGAGAAGACTCTGGGAAGACCATGATAGCAGGCTTCAGCTAAAAGGTGGACTGGAAGAAAGCCAGAGAGGGACTTTTCACAAGAACATGTAAGGATAGGGAAAGAAGAAACAGCTTTAAATTGGCAGAGAGTAGGTTTAAATTCATACTAGAAAGAAATTCTTCACTCTGAGGGTGGTGAGACAATGAAACAGGTTCTCCAGAGAAATTGTGGATAACCGATCCCTGGAAATGTTCAAGGCCAGGTTAGATGGGGACCTTGGATCAACCTGGTGGTGGTGGAATGTGTCCCTGCCCATGGCAAGGTGGTTATAACTGGCTGATCTTTAATGTCCCTTCCACCCCAAGTCATTGAATGATTGTATGATTGATTCCATGATTCTATCATCATGGCTATTATTTGTCTGTAATTAGTACAGAAGCAAAACCCTAAAAGCTGCTTGGAATAATTTTACTTTTGATTCATTTCTGTATATCTACAGGGGTAACCAGAGTTTACGTGCAGTTAAAGTACATCTAAATGCTATTCAGTATCAGATAGAAACTTCTCTATTGTAAAAGTTTGTGTTGTCCTGTTGAGCTTGATTCTGAATTTTTTAGAACCTTCCAAGTGACATTAAGACTTCTAATATTATACTGGCCTAGAGACTTGCACAGCTGGTCTGGGAAAGAACTTCATAAAGTTCAAAAAATTTCTTTAAAAATGGAATATAAATTTGCATAAAGTCATTATAAAGAATATATAATGCAAGTAATTAATTTTGTGTGATATAGTAATTGAATAGTTGTTCAAGAACCCCTCAAACCAATTTAAAGCATAAAATACATAAAGTAGAGTAGTCAGTACTTTTCAAGGAAAAAACCACAAGTTTTTATACAGAGATAGAGGCAAGTGGAGAACTTGGTGGAATCTTGCTATGTGATTGCCTCATAGCTACCTCAAACTGGAAAGATTTCATTCTTAATGTGTATGGTTATGGCACATATGTGATTCTGTGATTCTGTGATATGCTGCAGAAATTTTCCAGTCCTGACAGAGCTAATTACTTTGGACTGGTGTCATACTAGAGTACTGAAACTGTATTTCACAGTATAAGTACTGGCGCTTAGGCTTTTCAGAAAGGGATGAAAAACTTTCTCCCCTTTGGGATTTTCATGCTGAGAATTTCAGGGCTAGTTTCTTTAGTGTTTGTACCCCTGTGTACTTCCTCCTTTTTTTAAAATGAAGTAATGTCAGTCAACTATTTAACATCTTCAGCATTGTCACAAACCAGGGGAGAAGAATAATGTAACTTAATCCATTATAATAGGTAAAATAAGTAAGGAAAGAAGAGAGTTAATATAAACCTATTTGATGTCTCCCTGTACTTCAGGTTATGAAGGGAAAACATAATTGAAAACTTTTACTTGTTTATACAAAGTACGTTCTTTATTTTCTCTATGGGTAGAGGGCAATAAGAAAGGAGAGCTACTGACCTTCTGCACACATTAGCATACTGCAAGACTTTGTGTACATAATGGGGTGAAAAGGAACCTCCAGTATTATTCCAAATGTCACAGGCCTTATAATCTGAATTAAGTACCTTAAGGCTGAATTGTTCATCACTGAAATACAAAATAAGCCCTTGAGAGTTTTGAGCATGTGATTCCGTTGCTAAAAATGTAAAACAGAAGGCATATTAAAGAGACTCATACATAATAATGCATAAAGGACAACATAATAAATTTAAACTAAATTTCTGCATTAAAAAGTTTATTATAATGGACTTATTATTATTGTGACAGACAAAAGTGATTGCATATAAATAATGCTATATGCTTAATATTTTTTATTAATGACATATGCATGCTGAAAGACTAATTGTACATTCATCTCCACTTTGGCAACATCCAAAAAATGTTATAAATTAATAACTCACAAATTGTCACACAAGATTAAAAGCAGTCATATATGCTAGTCTCTTGACTTATAGCTGGACTTTTCAGGCTCTAGACATTGTCAGTTACTATAATACTCAGTAAGTCTTTCTGTTTAATTACAAACCCTCTTGTATGCATATGATTTAATAATTCATGCAAACTACCACGCTGTTTGTTGTGATAAAATTTTTATCTCTGCACACTGGGAACACATGAGGACTTGTAGTAGTGCTCAGTTTATTCTTTCCCAATAGTTCATGACATTTACATCGGTCTCCTCTGATCATTAATATGCCAATCCAACAGTTATTTTCAACCATCGTTTTGCATGATTAGTACACTCTCTGTGAAAATCCTTTTCCATAAACTGAAGCCAGCAATATCCCAATGCTTTGCTAGATGGTATTGAATTTTTGATGAAGTCCAATTTATTGGTCAGCTGCTCACAGATACTCTTTGTTTGTTACTTACTAGATGACAGTCTTAGGATCCAACATCAAAACTGTATAATTTGGGTAGTGATGCTCAATAAATGGTCTTTATCATACAAATACAGGAGGAATACATTATGGGCTAAGCAAAAAGATGAAGACTAGTTAAATTATTTGGTTGGGTTTCTATTTTAATTAAAAAGAATTTCCATTCTACAATCTTTGAGCAGAGTCAGCCTCTCTTCCATCATAGAAAAAAAAAAAAAGAAAAAGCCAGTTTATATTGTTTTATGATGGATTCTATGTTTTGAAAGACTAATCATATACAAACATGTTTGTTTCTTAATATCTTCAGTAAAGGAAAGCTAATAGGTACTTGGAATATGAATAGCTGAAGACTAGTAAAAGTAATCATATAAATCATAATTGCAGGCACAGGGAGGAATGTTCTACTGCAGGACTGGCACCTGCATAAGAAGAAAACTCACAAAGGAATATACATGTAGAAAAAAATATGTTCATTAACTATACCTACACATTTAATAGTTGTATAATACAAGTAATATGTTAAATAATAGACCACTAAATAGTCGGGGAGAGACAAAATTAAAGCCAGTAAAATAAAATTCAATTTAATAGAAAGCTAGGATATATTTTTCTGAATCAGTACAGATTGGTTTTTGTGGTTGTTTTCTGTTGGTTTTAATTTTTTTAATCTTGCAAATATCTTGAAAGATCGGTGGAGAGAAAAAAAAATTATGAATTTATGAGAAAAAATATTATAATATGGTACATTAATAATAAAAGATCTGAAGATGCAAGCTGTAACTTGCTACTATTTCAATCACATTAGCAGTTAATTCTTTGATTCAAAAGATACAACATTAAGGAAATTACTAGTATTACCTTGTAGTTTGCTAGACCTTACTGAGCATTACTGGAGTAAGGCTAGAGGGTCATTAACATAAATTCGTTTTAAAACAGAAGAGTGTCATTGGATGGTAGAAGAAATCTCTCCAAGTCAGCTGGGTTGGGGATTTTTGTTATCTTCTTAAGTTGTTGGGTTTTTCCTGTGTGCAGAGTATAATATAGTGCTGTGGTTGAAAATAAGTTGTTCACTAGCCAAAATGCAAATAAATGGATGGCAGAATTGAGCTCAGAAAAACCACTGCAAGAATGGCTCATTTATGCAAACCAAAGGAAACACCTTACAATCAAAAGGGTTCAATCTGGGTTCAATTCAAAAATGTTATCACTAATAGGTTTCTCCTGACTGTTTTTACTCAAGACAGAAAGAGAAGATAATTTAAATACAAAATTGAGGGAAATGTTGCTATTTCCTGACATCAGGAAAATTTGTCTCTATCATATAGACATATATATACTATGGAGCTCCTGGACAGAAAAATATTTTTTATCCTGAAATATAAAACTGCAGGTGAAGGTCAGAGAACTTCCTTCCTTCCTTCCTTCCTTCCTTCCTTCCTTCCTTCCTTCCTTCCTTCCTTCCTTCCTTCCTTCCTTCCTTCCTTCCTTCCTTCCTTCCTTCCTTCCTTCCTTCCTTCCTTCCTTCCTTCCTTCCTTCCTTCCTTCCTTCCTTCCTTCCTTCCTTCCTCCCTCCCTCCCTCCCTCCCTCCCTCCCTCCCCCCCTCCCTCCCCCCCTCCCTCCCTCCCTTCCTCCCTCCCCCCCTCCCCCCCTCCCTCCCCCCCTCCCTCCCTCCTTCCCTCCCTCCCTCCCTCCCTCCCTCCCTCCCTCCCTCCTCCCCTCCCCTCCCCTCCCCTCCCCTCCCCTCCCCTCCCCTCCCCTCCCCTCCCCTCCCCTCCCCTCCCCTCCCCTCCCCTCCCCTCCCCTCCCCTTCCCTCCCCTTCCTCAGAATTACAGGACTTACAGGACTTTAATATTAAAACTCTTTCTCTTTTATAATCTATGAGAAATAGTTCAACGTCAAAGTGTACATGAAAACTTAAATTCTGATGACACTTAAGCATGTCATTTTATTTAATCTGAGAAAGAAAATTAAAAAGTTTTCTCAGGCTTGTGAAGAGCACTAGATCAATCCACCATCTACTTTCCCATGTATTTGGTTTAGATTCTGCCACAAGAGTGTTTTAGATGAGTTCTGTCTACACAAGCCTTGGAAGCAGACATAATGACAGAAAACAAAAGCTAAAAAATCTGTGAAAGTTTCTAGGTTGTAACACATTTTCCAAGCCACCAAATTATTTTAGATATTAATATTTATTTGTTTGGTAAATCTGTGTTGGTTTTTTTTTTTTTACCAACAGATGGTACTAGTGAATAAAGGGCATAAATCTGTGAGGAGTGGAGGAAACTTGTCATTAGAGAACCAGTAGAAATTAGCAAAATGATAATCTAATGGGAATCAGTAGTCTAAGGTTACAACCGAGAATTAGAAAAAATGTACACATCCATCTAATCTATTCCTTCTACCCATAACATATAAATTTCTGTATATGTTACTGTTGGAAGAAGTTTGGTTTACTGTAGATAGTTTTGGCTATATCTGTGTTACCACAAGCAATGTAGTTTGGTTTTGTTTTAGGTTTAGACATGAATGAGAGATGAAACATTCCTGATTTTCATCTGATACTCCATCATACCCTGAGACTCTTGGTGTTTAAAGAGATTATCAAGATCCTGCTTACTAAGAAACAGTTAAAACCTCTGGGGTATTTTTTGTCATTTAATGGCAAACCACATATGGAAAGATAGAAATGCAACAAAAAAAGAGTGCTCCTATGTTCTGATTTCCCTATCCATTGCAAAAGTTTTATTTCAGTCTCTTGTTTGTAACTGTCTCCACCTTCAGAAACACCTGGCAAGCCTGCTTGCTTTTTACAACAAAAATTAAACCTTACCTGGCCTAAGGCAAACTCTACTGGATTGTCTGCACTGGAGGCTGTACAAGACAGAAGAAATTACCAGGGCAGTTGCAAACAACCGTGAATCCAAATAGATCAAAGACGTAAAGCCTAAAACCTAAAGATATTTCCTAATGAAGATGTGAGTAGTAAGGGGAATATAACTAACAAGGATCAGAAAACTAATAAGAATAAGAATAAGAATAATTTAATGGTTAAAACTGTGGTTGATGTTAGCTAGCACTCTGACTAGCAAGCAAGTCAATGATTCTAAATCTGAGCTAAATAACATATGCTGGCATCTGTGGCCATTTTAAATTTTCAAAATCACATGACTATTCCTTCTTCACGTGTCTCCAGTTTGTGGCCAAATCTGTAACTCAGCATCTAGAAGAGCTTGGTGCCAGACTTGGTGGATTTCACTGATTTAACGATGTTTAAGTTTAAACTATTTAGCATTGTATTATTTCTCATTTTATTTTTATATTGAGAACATAATTTTAAATTAAAAAATATTTTGTGTTTCCTGTTCTGTGAGACTGCTCTAAAAATGGATTTTCACATGTTTTATACCAGAATAGCTTTGTTATATTCCTCCTTTGTGGTTTCACAGTAACTTAAGGACAAATATCTTAAATGCATTTCAGTCATCCTCATTTTCAGTCAGAACTGAATATAATGTAGATGGTGAGTGACATTCCAGTGTGACTCATTTCTGGTGATTCTGGCTTCAGAATCTGAATTTTGAGGCCCTATAAATTTGAGTGTTATGTTTCTTTCCCTGACTTTCTGGCCAGGTAACTGGATTATTGAAGCTCTTGTACAGATTTTGCTAGAAATTATTTTGGTGTTACTAAATGCAGCAATGTACTGACATGCAATGATTATGTGTTATGTGGCTTTATGACCTGTTTGTGTTTAGTTTCTTAACTGTGGTTCTTCTGGCCTACTTTTTGAGATTTGCTTGTAGAGAAGGAAATATTCCTTTATTACCTGTGAACTACATTTCACCGTCTCTGTGAGAAATTCTTCAGTAGTTGCATAGCTACAGATACAATTTTTGGTCTTGCAGTTTCTTCTCTGTCTACACTTATTGATGTGAAATCTGATTTCTCCTTAATGGGAGCACAACACTTTTGAGCCCCTTGGTTACAAAAAGTACAGTGAGGATCTGATATTTACATTTTCATTAAGAAAGATGTAGCAGGCGTTGTAACAGATCTTTTGGAATATAATTGTTTTAATAGATATATTTTAAAAAAATCAGTCTTCTTCTGACTTTTCCTTTTAAAAAAATATTGGTAAAGCAAATAAATTTCAGAATCCACCAGAAACATATACACCACAAGCTGGCAGATACATGGAGATTTTCACAGACAGTTATTAGAAACAGTGGGAGTGGGTCTTATCATTCCTATTAGAGCTGCTAGGAGTATTCACATTGTGGATTTTTCTGCCCTCAGAGCTAGCTACCAAACCTTTCTTTCTCTATGGCAAGAAACAGAAGAGGTACCTAGACAGACAGTAAATCAGTCTGATCCTTGTGGTTGAGGCTGTGGCCACGTTCAGGTCCACTGGGAATGTTTATGGAACATTTGCTTTTAGCATGTGTGTCCACTCAGGAAGCTGAAAGCCTCATTTGGATGCATTGGGATCTAAAGGCATTAGAAGAGCTCCAGCTTGGCTTCCTATTTTATTCTGTTATCTTTTGTCTTAAATTATAACTATAGCCTCTCTCAGACATAAATTTAAAAAGAAAAAGAATGGCAGCACTCTGTTTATTCTGTTACTGAATTTCTATATCCGAGATTTTAAGTTCTGTATGATGACATAAGATTTATCTCAAGTGGATAGCTTTTGACCTTGTAATCTGCTGTCTTGATCTGAAATTACACCTAACTCATCACTTTCAATGTCAAAAGATGTATCAGTATTCACCACAGCAGTGGATTCCTCAGAGGAAAGGCATGTATTGGTTTACTTTAAACATTGACAATTATTCTTTATCCTCTGTATTTAGTCTTTATAATCAGTTGATAATAGCATTCCCAAATGCTCTATATGAAAAATGAAATATAGAAATATAAATGGAAAGTGCTATCTTGAAAAACCAATGTCCTCTTTAGAATGCATCCCATAAATTAACATTAGGCCCATACAGGGGGGAATTCTTTGGGATAGGGGAATTTCATGCTATTAATTCAAGACTCTCATTGGGGCATCCTTTTTGGATATGCTAATTTGTAAGGTCCATAAAATTCTATATGCAATCAATTTGTGTGTGCATTTCGACATATTCCACCTTGGAGAAGTGGTGCACCATAAAGACCCTTACTGAATACTGAGGTAAAAAACCTTTATCCCTTAACTGTGTCTGGCTCTTTATTTTTAGGACAAGGGGAAGGCATCAGCCCCACCCAGGTGAACCTGGACTTGTTGAACCTCATTAAGTTTTCATAGGGCCCACTTCTCAATCTTGTCCAGGTCACCCTGGATGGTATCCCATCCAGCTGTGTCAAATGCAAAGCTTGGCCTGGTGCCCTCTGCAAGCTTGCTGAGGGAGCACTTGGTCCTATTCTGTGTCATTGATGAAGATATTGAAGAGCGCCAGTCCCAAGACAGAGCCCTGAGGGACATCCCAGGCCGCCTCCTGGACATAGAGCCATTGACCACAACTCTCTGTATCCATCCATCCATCCATCCATCCATCCATCCATCCATCCATCCATCCATCCATCCATCCATCCATCTCCTTATCCACTGAATAGTCTGCCCTTCAAATTCTGGTCTCTCCAGTCTGGAGATAAGGATGATATTTAGGTCTGTGTTAAAGGTAGTACAGAAGTCTAGGTAGATTCACCAGTCAATCATCTCTTGTTGACCATGGCAAGCACTCCTTCATGTGTGGCCGCCAGATTGGCTGCCCATGATTTGCCCTTGGTAAAGCCATGCTGGCTGTCAAGGATCACCTCCTTGTCTTGCATGTGCCTTAATGGTGTTTACATGAAAATTTGCTCTGTGATTTTCCCAAGCATGGGGGTGAGGCTCACTGGTCTGGAGTTCCCTGGGGATTCCTTTCTTTCCTTTTTAAAAATCAGAGTAATATTTCCCTTTTTCCAGTCACGGAGGACTTCCCCTGACTGACACACCTTTTCAAATACAAAGGAGACTCTCAGGGAAAACATCAGCCAGCTCCCTTAGAACCCTGGGATGCATCTCATCAGGACCTATAGACTTGTGGCAATTTGGTTTCATGAAGAGATCCTGAATCTGCCCTTCATTTACATTTGGAGGTACTCCGTTCATCCAGCCTTCAACTGGATGTTCAAAATAGATAATCTGGGCATTCCCCAACTAAATGTGATAAGATTAGATGTGTCACACATTTTTATCACTTTTTTTTCACAGTATAACTCAGTGGAGTAATTTAATTTTGACATTTAACTTATCTGGAGCTTTCAGAAATACTGAAAAATTTATGATATATTAAAAAAAACTTCAGTCATGTTTTGTCACCTGTATATTTTGTTTAATTTATATTTTTTCTCAGGTGACAAGCAACAGTGAGAACACTTAGGTTTGCCAGGATGAATATGTGTGCTCTGCTAAGGCCCATGAATTACCAACAACATTTTCAATAATGAAACACAGCTTTTTAAACACATTCATATATCTTAAAAGCCAGCTGAACATATGAGGGTTTTCAGAGGATTTTTTGAAAGCAAAACTGTAAAGTGTGTTGATTTATGCCTTGCCTTGAAATTGAAATGCATTATAATTATCCTAGTCAAAGTTTTATGTGGCAACATACCCATTCCATAAAACATTCCTCCAAAGAGGCATTTTAGCCAATACAGCCATTTCTCATAGTATAAAATGTACATGCATATATGTTCCCATTATGTGTATATCATTATCAGATTAGTTTGTTGGTACAAATGATGCATGTGCATATGTGTGTGTATACATATCAAGTACATAAAAAATATATATGATATAGATAAGGTATATATTTATATCTATGTAAGTACTGGTCCTAAGAAATCTGTAGCCTCATATGAAAGTCCCAGAATTTCTACACCAAAATGTTAGATCTCCATTTTGATAAGGACTCATTTTACTTAAATTGTACACTGAAGCCTAAATCTGCATGAGAAGCACAGTGAATTCCCTTCAGTATTCTGTTATGTTCTCTGTTATAACATAGATTTATGGAATTCTCAGGATCTGGTATTGTGGTGCTCCATTGTACATTTTAATGATTCTCTGGTGGCTGGAACAGTAACAATTCAGGTCAGTAAATGGGGCAGCTCCACCCTAAACTTCATAGAACAGGAATTTTCTAGAGGGTTTTAGAAGGTGCTTTCCCTCCAAACAGAACCGAGTGCTGGTGTATTAACTCAATTTTCTTCACTGATACTAACTGAACGGTGAACACAGGTAGATTTAAAGGCATCAATTTCTACAGTTACCCTGGTCAACAATTTAATTCTTTCCAGAGCAGGTTCTAAATCTTCACTATACAAGACCTCTCATATTAGCTTCCAAAAATCACATTTCCCCCCTTTTAAACAATAAGTTTTGGTCACAGACAGCTTCTATTTGTACATCACAAATATTAAAATGAAATCTTCAGCAATCTGAGTGCATGTTAGACATCACCCATTCCCCATTCTAGATTAATTCCAGCCCTAGGAGTATTATCTTCAAGTGCAAGGGCTTTCCTTTTCCTCCTTCAATCCTTCACTGTCTCCTGACTTTAGTAGCTGCTGAAGATCTAGCTACACAGAGAAAAACAGTATGCAGAGTTTTATGGCATGCTTACCCCAGCCTGGTCCTCTGCACAGAACTGATGCAACATATTTTTCTCTTACTGTGCTTCTGGCTGAATATGTCTGCTCATAATATTTAACAAGGAGTGTGAAACAAATAGTAAGTACAGGTTAACTATCTGTAACACAAGTATTTTTGTAATCTTTGAATCAGAGGTACACTGGAATCATTACTGTCATCGTAACTGCTGTTTAAACCCAAAAGGTGCCCCTAGAAAAACAGTTTGCTGGCACAGATGAACTTTGATGGTGTTTCTGACATGGAGTTGTTCATCAGAATGTTCAATTTTTATTGAGCAAAGGAAAAGGAATGAGATTGAGCTTAATGGCTAGCAATTTAACAATTTAGTAGTTTGGAGGTATATGACCTAGGAAAAGTATCTGATTGGCTTTGATCATATTTTGCAGCGTCATAATATTCACTTAGTATCACTATTAAACACTTGACAAGCCTTTCATTATAAGTCTGTGTTATTAGGACATTTCAGCTTAAATACATTATCCCTTAATAAGTATAACCTTAATCTAAAGGGAGGAAACATACTTTGTAAAATGTTTCTTTTCTTTTCTTTTTTCCCCAAAGATGAAGTGTATAAAGCTGCAGAGAAAAGGTAGAAACGACTACTTGATCTGGGTTTTAATATATGATTTAGACTTTTTCACTTGTGTCATAGTTGCAAACAAAAAAGGACATATGGGAGTAATAAGAGTTAAATCTTACCCTGCGCTAATGACCAAAAGAAGAGGGCATCACTGGAAGAGGGCTACTTTATGAATGATACTTAATCAAACAGTATTTACATAAGCTAAGCACATTCCTAATGTCCAGCAACATGTTGTTTCGATCTATGAAAGAGGATGAAATTAAAATTTCTTAACAAACACACTAAAAAACCAGACAGTCTAATGGTAGTATTTGTGTTTTAGAGTCTCATAGCTTTAGATTTAATAATCATTTATTAGCCCAGATAATGAAAGATCTAATTTAGAATGTTTAATGGTACAAAACCCTAACTTCTCAGTGTTAGTCTGTGTCCTGGTTTCAGCTAGGATACAGTTGATTTTTCTTCTAGGAGCTGGTACAGTCTTGTTTTCTGGATCTGGTATGAGAAAATTACTGATAATACAGTGATGTTTAGTGATTGCTAAGTTCTGTTTAAACTAAACAAGAAGGCGGGTGGAACACAAAATCTTGAGAGGAGAAACAGCCAGGAACAGCTGACCTACACTGGCCAAAGGGATATTCCATAATGTATGGCACCACTCTCAGGATATAAAATAGGAGGGAAGCTGGCGGGGCAGCCGCTGTTTGTCAATGGGCTGGAAGTGGTGAGCAACTGCTTTCATTTCCATCACTTGTTTTATATTCTTTTTTTTTTCTTTTTTGTTATTGCTATTTTCTTCTTTTTCTCTCCCATTAAACTATCTGTATTTCAACCTACAATTGTTCTTACTTTTAAACTTCTGATTCTCTCTCCAATCCAGATGGGGCCAGGAGGAGTGACTGAGTGACCTAGTGGCTGGCTAGTTTTAAACTGATAGTTTGGAACCTTCTGGAAGAATGTATTGCCTGAAGATTACATTTCAGATGTTTGTCCACATTGTAAGGAAAAGATGTAAGTTAGGAAAGGTGTTCTTGAAATATTTACTTAGTACTCTTAATTACTCAGTACTTAGTCATAAATTTTCCAAGATGATTCTTCTCATGAAATGTCTATTATGTCATAAATTGAATAAAATATCCAGTATTTTTTAAACATTTGAACAAACAAGACAGGAAAAAATGGATCTCAGGCTGACAACAGCTCTAAGATGAATCAAGAGTTCTAAGCTAAATCACAAAGAATGTTATAGTTTTGATTATAAGAAAATCCATTGGGATTTGCTTAATAATAATAATAATAATAATAATAATAATAATAGCTTAAATACTTAAACAGGAAAATTCATTATCATTCTAGAATTTCAAAAGGAAATGGAAAAATGGACTCATTAAAAGATAGATCATTTTGCTTTCTTGTGTGACAGTACAGGAAGAGGAAGAAAATGATCAATTAGATTTTGAATTATGATAAATTCCCATAAAATGGCCTGCCAGGAAATGAAAACACATCTCAATTCTGGAAATAGCAAATATGATGTAACAACTATGAACCCCATCCAATTACTACAAGCTACATGAGGACAGAATGTGGGAAGGAAAAGACATCCGCTGTACTGAAAACATTAAGTTAGACCTTGCATGCAGGAGAAAGGAAATGAATCAAAATGACACATCAGTATTGAAGATATTAATTATTACCAGATTTCACACACAATTCCCACAGGTTGTCTGACAAGAGAAATAAATTCAAAATCAAAGCAGGTTATTATTTATGCATAGGTAATACAAGAGGAAGTTTATCAAAGACAGCCCATTCTCCTGGCAAAGAACAAAGCTCTCCTTTCCTGGCAAGAAGAAGAGCTCTTTTGTCTGGAGAATACTTCTTTTCCGAGAACAGGATTTTCAAGAGATGTGGGTTTTCTGTAATGTCCTTCTGGGAGCTCCCCTGATCTAGCTGTATTCCAGCTCTACATATTGTAAAAATCAGAACAAGAGTGAAATATTAAAGATTCACTAACATTAGATCTATTACTGCATACTGACTACATATTAAACATAAAAAATAAGAAAGACTGCATTGACTCAGTCCGTACAACTATATTCTAAGTCTTTCAAGACAGGGCCAAACTGAAATGTAAGATCTTGAATATAAAAAAGAAAAAAAAGGAATAATGATATCTTTATGGATAAAAGCAATGAGGTATAGATATGTCAGTTAAAACAGTGCAATGAAAATTGAATCCTCATCACGATCAGCAGAGAAATTGGTGGATAACAAGGTTGCCCAAAGTAGTTAGTTATTCATTATATATCACAAATGAGCTGGAAAACATATACTGGAAGACTGTGAGGTTCCTGATCTAGAATCACTAGCAGTCTTATTCACATTCAGCAGACATATTCTTATGGTACTTATGATCAATAAACTTCAAATGAGAGAAAGAAGGTAGAAGGAATTCAGCAGCTGAAACACTTCACCAAAAGCAGCATAAATTCTGATTTGTACACTGACTGTGAAAGAAAAATACGTGTCATTAATGTAGCAAAGGGAAACTTAATATGTATCCAGGCCATGTATTGGCATATAAGCTTGTAATGTACCTCTTAGAACTAAAGAGGAAATTGAAAGCAAAGTAACATATCTAAGCAGATTTGAGCAGGAAATTTTTTCAAATTATATGTGCAATAAAGTGCCCCTTGTGGAAGAAGTATTATCATCTAACTCACTTTTAATCAAAGATCAGTACATACCAGTTTCAGAACTGAGATGCTGTCCTATGCAGGAAAAGGACTGCCAACCAAAGCACACTCTGTGGAGTTTTTAACAAGCAATATCAGATGCTGCACGGTATTGAGAGGCGGTTTCCAGCCGGGCTATGCCTGGTGGGTTGCCTTGGCGAGGATAACTCTGGGAGGCTCTCAGCACAGCATCCGAATTCCAAGTAGCTCCCAGCCACAGGCAAACTTAAGCAAGCTTAAGTGATTTCAGCTCTTAGTGATTATCAGCTCTTTGTGATTTCAGCTCTTTAGCTTGCTGGTGCCGCAGCAGACGCAGGGAGAGAGAGGAGAAGCGCTGTATAAGGTCCCGCAGGGATTCTTTATTGGTGTCCTCCACAAAGGTTCTCAGTGACAGCTTCTGCTGCCACACCAGGCAGAAGTAGGGGTTTATATACCTTACAGGGGTTTTGGAAATTGTCCAATAGTAAGGGTCAAAGGAAAGTGACCTATTGGCTTACAGAGAGATGAGCAGGGTCTGAAAGGTGGAAGAGAGGGGCTGCTAAGGTCCCGTCATCATAACTTGGCATTTCCTAGCTCAGGCTTCTGACCGCCAAGGAGGCCTTGCAGGCCCCGGGCCTGCTACAGCATGGATTCCAAACAGACTGGAGGCTTAGTTTGGCACAGGAACTGTGTTTGCATTGCTTTAAACATGAAGACTATGGGCTACTCCCTTTTCCTTAAGCCAATTCACACTGGGCATTTTGAACATGCATTGATGTATTCTATTCATCAGTGGCTACATTTACCACCCATAACTTTTTGTTGTGGTGGTTAGATACATACTCATGTGTCTCTATGCATATTCATTCAGACAGTTCAAGACTGCAAACACCACCTTTAACTGCAGTAAGGGCTTTCATTATTAAAAATTGATATGAGCTCAACACTGAGGTAACTTCTGCTACAAAGCACAATAACTTTGTACCTACTGCCCCTGCTCCTGATTTTTGGCTCCTGATTTTTGGCATGAAGCATCCATGTAGACCCCTATCCCAGCTGTCTATGGGTGATTTACAGTAAAAATGTACCTAGGTCATGGAAGTTCTGGCACAACACAGGCTGATCAGCTGACAGAGGGCAGTAGGCAAGGACAGGTAAAATGTGGCCCATGAAGCTTTTATGGGGATGTCACCTGCAGCTTCTGAAATTCATTTGCTACTATCAGTGATCAACAATGGATTAAACCATTACGCAGCCACATGTTGCATGCTAGAGACTTTAGGAATTCATCTTTAGATAAAAGGGGATGGGATGACAAGTTCTCTTTATCTAAGACTATCAGTACACACGGGGAATCAGCAGGACACTTCAGAGAGCAAGATACTGCTTTAATAATATTTTACTGTGCATTCACTTTGGGACAGTCCTGGGCATCACAGCTTCTCTCTGGAAGGTATCTTCATCCAACTGACAAAACATGTAATTGAGGAATAAAATATGAATTGAGGAATAGAATATGAATATGCATAAAATGGGCAGATTATCATAGACTGCTGCACTTAGTGCAATCTATGTGAGATATTTGCAATGTATTCAAGGCAAACGAGTATATTTCATGCTATTTGAAATATTGTATTTTCTATTGGCAGGTGCTTCCAAATGCAGATTTCCAAGTAATTATACTGTAACAGGACTAAGTACAGCAATATAGCATTTGCTTTGAGTCACACACAGATTTAAGATGAGGAAGTTTGAAGAATGCTATTCATTTAATAGCTCGTAAGAGCCATCCTCACCAGGTGTTGTGAGATTTTTGTAGCACGCTAAATACTCATATTTTTTAAAAAAACCCAAAATGTTCTTCTTCATTCACAGCGTTCAGTGTTTTCTATATTTTCCATGGTGAGGACCTAAAAATGCAAATTAGTGCACTTAGTGCACTTCTTTATGACATATCCTGTTTCTGAAAGTAACATTAAAAGGATAGAAATCTCTCTCTGTTTAGTCCATATCCTATCTAAAAATTCTTTATTCAAGCAAATCACTCTTGAGATATGATGAGGCTAGGTGGATCAGATAAGTGAAGTATGAAGGGTCAGCCCAAGCCAACTCATACTGTCAAAAGTGGGAATGTAAAAGTAATTGGGGCAAGATAAAAATAAAATAAATTGTTTTGCATTTTTTGTACTTCTTCTGCATTGGTATGAAATGCATGAACGGTTGTATTTTGTATTCATGTCAATAAGTTTAGTCCATCCTAAAGAAATCACATTGTCAATGCAATAATATGAAAAATATTATATGTGAGAATTAAACTACTTGCTAATTTATTTTGTGATGATCTAAGTTTGGCATACATGGAGAAAAATATTTTTATATATACAAAAGCTATCATTGACTGCAAAAAAATTTATAACATGTAATATATATTGTCACAATGGATGGCAGTTTTTACTGAAACACTTACTAATGAGACCATTGGTTTTGGATTCCTTACCCAACAGCATAATTGCAGCTGACTAAAAGGATCTTAAAATTCTTTCAGGAAAGGTGTCAAAACACTTTTCATTCAGTCTGCCTTCAACATTCAATGGCATAGGACAAAAACCACAGTGTGGATAAGAACTCACTAAAATGTACAAAGTTTTTTAAAAAGTTAAGTTTATTATTTCCAAGTTAATAAACTGAAAATATTCCAGCATTAGGTTCACTAACAAAGATATTTTTTATGAAATACCAAATGCATCATAGGTAAAAATCATTCTCAGACTACTTTTAAACATGCTTGGAGGCAAATGGCACAAATAAAAAAGATTCCAACAAGAACATGGAATGAAATTCAGGTAAAAAAATCATAATTTCATGTTGCATTTATAATAATATTGACCTTCATCACTAAGACATGTACTCTATATTAATTATATCTGACTAGACTACAATGTGCTGCACAAATTCAAATTAGCTTGTGTTTGCCTTTGCTACAACTCAGTACTGTAGAGCTACTTTTAAGCTTACCACATCCTTGATATTAGAATTACTGAGCCAGTAGATGACTCAGATTATAAATGGGAATGTTTATATTATGCACTAGGGATTGGTTTAATGCAGTTTGGTCCTTTTTCACCTATCAAAGTAAATAACAAACTTGCAGTCTAAGTCCCTAAATGACTTCAGCTTTTCTGCAACTCCAGTCAGTGTTTTAGCTTTATCTGAGTGTTTGCTTTAAGACCATCATAAATGAACCACCAGGGATAAATGCTGTCAGAGTGAGCTTGAAGCAAAATCCTTTCCTGATCAAAATTTCTCACAGATAATTTGTGTCAGACTGATTTCCAAAGATTGCTTCTGAGATTAGATGTATTTATGTAGTTATTTCTTAAGATTCATGTAAAAAAATTGTATAGCTCCACTTCTGTTTTTTCTCTATTAAATTAATTGAAACCTCTGCTACCAATGTACTTTCATGTCTGCTGGTATCCCAAAGGCAGACTTGTCAATCACACAATCCCTCTGCTGCTGATCTGCAGTTGACCTGATTCAGCCCTGAAAAAGAGCAAGTGCTTCTATGCAATCAAACTGAAACGTATGGATACTGAAAAGACCTTGAGAGACTCACTTAGTACCAGGCAGTGGAAGTAAGGGAGGCAAGACAGAGTAAGTAAGAATGTACTGGGGGAAATTGTTGATTTGGAATGGTCTTTTTTTATTTTATTTTATTTTTTAATATCTTTGTAGAAAGAAACACGCAAATATACAACTAAGGTAATATCTATGCATAAATGGTGTGCATACCACACATCCCTACCCCCAGGTGTAATTGTAAGAATGTTAGCTGACTTTGGAATAAAGTCAAAATATAGATTTGTTTGAAAAACTCTGGATAGCACATTTGACAAACCTGATAGTACCAAGTTGCACAAGGGCACAGTTCAATGACACTTCAATTTGAACTTAATTTTAAATAATTCAAAACTTGAAAAAAACCCACATCAGTCCCAGCAATTATAGGGATAATTTTAAACTGTTAAATTAAAAATAATTTAAAATTATGTGTTTTTTTTAATTGCACTACTACATTGTCACCTTGATGACTTAAAACTTCAAATTTTAACACTAAAATCACAAATGTTCTTCCCATTGTAGGAAGCTGGTTAGCTGATGATCCTATCACTCAGACATTTAAAAAGTATTCTTGGTCATATAATATTAAAAATAACAATGAGTAATGACACATAGAGGACTGCTATGGACAGTGCAGTATGAGAAAATAATCTGATAGTTTTCTCAAAAGATATTAATTTTTAAGGAGTACCATATTGGGCCAGCAAGATTACATGTCAGTTTTCCAATGCTTTACAAGTCCTCAGATGTGGTCTGGATTTGGATTTGGCAGTCTCACTTATTTGGATGTTTGTGATAGATCAAAGATAGATTCACAGACGTGAACAGTGGTCATGCACAGCCTAGCTTTAGATGTTTACAGCTAGTTTTAATTATCCAAGCCATCCTGTATAATTACAGTAAAAGAAGAAATTAATTTTGTGGATGGTAAGTGTCCTTAAACAGGGTTCTGAAATTAAAGAAAATGTAGCCTAGAGTGAAATATTTCTCTTAGGAAAAAATATATAAAGTGTATCAAGTTTCAGAATTCTCTTAAAAGACAAAAATCTGTTATGCTTTTTTCTCCCCTAAAATGTAATATTTGGATGAAACAAGAATAAATCTGGAATAAATCAACAGTAGCCACAAATAATTTATGTACAATGACAAAGCAGCATTTAGATTTTACTGAGGACTATATGGCCAAATTTCTAAGGCCATCTTTTTTGGAAACAAATTAAAGGTTGATTGTGTATAGTATCTTGACTTTTACAGAACATAAGTTTTATGTGATTTATCGCTTAAAGACCCATTGAAAAACAGTTGGAGACAGAAATCTGATTAGGTGTTGTTCAGAGCCTTAAAAAATATTTAGGAAGATAACTTTAACTGAAATTAATGGATACTAAATGTCTTACAACCACTGAGAATGTAAGCTGTGTATGGCTGTATACACTGACAAAAAAAAAAAAGATATTACAGGACTGTTTATATGTTCTTTTAAAGGCTGGAATCTGGAATCAGATTAATTTAATCTGATTCCCAATTCATGTTTACTCTTTTTGTAAAAAAAAGAGAGACTTAAATGTTTATCTGAAAAAGACATAAACTCTATAAACTGCCCTCAGGCAGTTTAATTACTTATTGTCTTATCAGCTTTACGTAAATTTGAAATATGTTTCACCTTTTGAAAGAAGGTAATTGAGATGATCTTTATCTTCTTTTTTTTTGTCCTTAGTTTATTCTCAGAAAGACAGTAATTCAGAAAGTATTTCAGAATGCACAAGTTAAAAAAAATTGTATTATTACAATGATAGTAATGGCTTAAAACACAAAATTCTGTTTGGAAGAGATAGACCTTGGATGCATTAAAGCCTTTTTGAAGATACCAAAAATATCTTCAAGGAAAAATTAGTAACAGCTTTCTAGAATGACAAAAGTACATGATTTAGTGTATTATTTTGAGAATGCAGAGGAATATCCACATTAATTAATCTGAAATTTTTGCTGCTTGTACAAATGTAATAAATATTCAACTTGTTGTCTAGAAGTTATATATGCAGGACACATTTTACTTAAATTTATATCCTCATAAGAAGACTGTTTCCCAGATAAGATATACATGCAACATCCAGTGATCACATGTAAACAGACCAGTAAGATCAAAGGTCCCATCTGGTGTGGACAAAAACAAGGACAAGCAGGACACTTGTTCAGCTTATTTTTACTGTGGATGGTGAGAGGTTGCACTAAAGATACATTTCAGTGTCTGTGTGATCCTAACCTGTGAGAGCCTTCTCCAGTTGCCCTTTGTGCATCTTCTAGAGTTTGCTGCTAAGAAATGTCGGAGTCAATTCATTTCAGTATATTCTGTTCAAAAGCTGTGTTTGGTTCTCTCTCTAGTGACATTCAGATAACCTACCTTCAGTCTGATGCATCAGACATCTTGACCACAAGGTCCATGTTTGTAGGTTGGGATACCCTGGAGGAAAGATTTGTTTCTGTTGATCCTCCACAGTAAGCAGCTACTGTGTAGGAAAGGTAGTCAGAATCATTTACTGTTCTTAAATACTTTTCTTTTTCTCACTCATCTGTAGGAATCTGCACAGGGCTGTGCATTTACACATGATATTCTGATGTGTGAAAATGGCAAAAATGGTACTTTCACATTGAACAGCCCTCAGCAGAAATCAGACTGCAGTTTTCAGAGCAGTGGAAGAAGTATTTCACATCTGGGCATATGTGTGCATTTCTGTTGCAGGAAGAGCAGCATAATAAAGAAAGAAAATTTTGCTTGGAGGTACATTCTCTTGTATCTAGAGAACAGAAAGAAAAGTCTTTAAATGGTGTTTAAACATTCATTAAACAGAATGACTTGTGACTCAGGAGGTAGATTTTTTAATAAGGAAATTGTAAGGAAGTGTCAATAAAGATTTTATTAAGAGATTGAACAGAAAAAATACTACAGAAGATTTGCGCAAATTTGAAAACACGAAGCACTGCTTTTATGAATGCTATGAAGAGATCCAAACAGAAGAAATATATTTGCTTACTTTTGTCCATGAAGGTATATTGGAAATACCTAATCCAGACATCTTTAAAGGCTGCCTTCACTATTAGTATTTATGGCAAAATATGTACGATGTACATATCGCAAAATGCCTTGATTTCTCAAAAGGTTTAGAAATTAACTCTGAAAATAATTTTCTGAACTCATTAGATTTAGACCATTGATATTCTCTTATAATAGCAATCTTATGTTCTAAGCAATTATATAATAAAATAAATCTTTGCCTTTCATTTTTATTTGGTGGATTTTCTCTGACTCAAATGAAACCAACTTCTGCTTCCATTTATTATCACCTTCTTCAATATCTGTGTTGTTTTTTTCCCCTTAATTTTACTACACTCTGGAACTATCTGACACAATATAAATTATAAATATATGATGATTACTGACTTAATTTTCCAGAAAGCATTTTTCTTATCTATTTTTTTAAATTGTCCATTCACTATTTTCTTCTGAAGAGGTGATTGTCTTCAAGCCAGAAGAAGATATGCATTCTGCAAAAAGGAAGAAAGAAGAGGTATTTACTTTTCCTCAGGGATGAGATTAAGACCAATATTTACATCTGAAAATTATAATTTTCCCTCTGTTGAAAGAGAAATAACAGATTGATTAAGTACCTACACCATGAAAAAAAAAATTTCATAATCTCTGGATTGTCTCCTCTGCTTCAAAGAAACTCATTGAGATGTACATTCAGATCAGATAAACACAGCTTGGTAGGGGTTTAACACTAAAGTGGTGTATCCCTTGGATATTAGTCCCCGGTTTAAGTGGTTTCTTTTTGACAAGATACCACATACCCTTATTCAAAATTACTTTTTGTTTAACACAAATAACATTAAGAAAGAGAAGGGAAAAAAGGAAAAAGTGACTTTGCTCTATGGAGATCACCAGTCCTTCTCAGACATATTCAAATCAGAAGAGCAGAGAAATAAATATTCAATAACTTGGTGGGGAAAAAATGATAGCGAAGTCCTCTTGACTTTTTGTGCAGCCCATTAACACAGTCCACTAACACCTGCTTTGTAATTAATGTGCTAATCAAGGCAGCAGGGCTCACCAGTTGCCACATTTCTGTACAGATTTTGAGCTTTGTTACCACAATGCTAACTTCACAATTAGGCTGCAGAACTCTTCATGTAGCCTCCTCCTGCAGGAAGAAAATTAGTTTCAGATCTGAATGCTTCATAATGAAGCAATCCCTTAATGTATAGTGAACTTATTATGCATTGTGCTGAAACCAATTTTCTTTCTTCTAGATGTGTATGTGTGCTTAAAACTTAGAGGCAGAACAAATGACGTTCAGATTTGTCCCCAGATGAGGTGCTTGGGAATAGTTTACAATAAACAGACAAACTGTCACAGTCACAGAGTTGAAAAAGCTGTTCAATCAATATGCTGTTTGCTTAGGTTCTGTCCACACACGCACACAAACAAATAATTTTATGTCATATATTTCACGTCCACTTGCAATATTAATGCCGTTAGAATTACTGAAATGACACCTGTAAAGTGGAAAAGCATTTGAAAACTGTCATGTGGATAAGGTTCCCATGGAAACCAATTTCCTTGGTATCCATGTGTTCAATATACCTGCCTATAATTTTGTTTGGATACTTGTGGGGGAAAAAAAAAAACAAAAAAAACCCCAACAAACAAAACTAGAACAAAAACTTGGAAATAACTTACATATTTTTAAAGTATATAAAAATTCTCATTTAATGCACTGTATATCTCATGCAGTAGAATAGCACTAACCTGATCAGCATTCATCACTTCCAGCAGCAGCTTTTATGCTACCTATGATTAATATGGTGTGTTGACTCAGAAAATCTAAGGATTTTACCAAAGTAAACACAGTGCCTTGAGTCTTTGCTCAGTATATAGAGGAGTTATACTAGAACAGCAAGATTAAGCACATTTGCAATGGAGACTATGACATCACTGAATTCCCTTCTGAGAGTCCGTAAAACTGGTTACCTTACACAACACTTCTCTGTGACAAAAATATGCTAGTTCCAGGAGACACTGCTTCTATCCAAAACTATTTACGATAAATTTAATGTTTCAGACAGAATTGGTAAAAAGTCAAAGTGTTTGAGAAGCAGATATAAAACTCTTATAAGGATATCTGTGATAAGAGCTAACAAAAACAAAAGAAAACCTTATGAATAAGTATAAAGTTTATTCCTTAAAATCCAAGCAAAAAAACCAAAAAAACCCACCAAACAAACCTTATAACAAATCCTAAAGGATATGTTGATGCAATTTTTTTTTTCTTATTTTTTTTTTTTAGCTGAAGAAATTTGGTGTCTTTAAAGTGACATTATTTTTAGCTTTGGTCTTCCAATATGCTGGAGTCACCTAAGGTGACATGAATCACCTATATTCTGAGTTACCTAAGTTTGTTCAGCCGTCTCATATCCTTAAACACACTAAAATTTCAGCACCTGGCATCTTTGCTTACCTTGTAAATATTGCAGTAAGGTAGATATTCCAGATATTGAAGTGAGATGCTTCTAAAACATGGTTATGTATATCCACATGAATATTAAATAAGTGGTGAGTATTTTTCTGTCTTTTTACTGAAGATGAGGACCAAATATCCAAAAGATGTCTACATTTAGTTTAAGACACTGGAAAGTAAGGATTCTTTTTTCTGACAATTTTCATTTCTAGATGGAGAAGAAAACCAACACTGTAAAAAGAGAGAATATAATTTTCAGTAAAACACTAGTAATATGAGGGAGTGAAGTAAGAATACAGATTTTTTGTTTTGTTCAAAACAAGTCTGTGAAGATTTTCAGTCATAAGTCATTGTATTGCTTCATTGGGCCCTAGTTAAACTGTTTGCTATTTTATAAAGCTGATAACCTAGGTTTTCCGAGCTATATGGCAAAGTACTGAGTACATGTCAAATGTAAGTAAGAAATGTGCTCAAAGCCTGAGATAATTCTTCTTGGTGCTGTTATTTCTACAGCTGCAGTGACAGCTCTAATAGGATTTTCTAGAAAGTGCAACAGTATATTTTCCCTCTTTAAATATATTCTACTAACTACAAAATATGTTAATCTGAGTGCACTCTACTATGTTTCCTACCTATCCAAAATAAACCATAAGCAGAAAAGAATTTAAAATCATATTAGCTATTTCCCTGAACAAAGAAAACACTGTATTATACTGCTGATTACTGGTCATTAATGTCCCTGATTTGGAATTAATGCCCTTTATTCTGGCTGTGCTATACTGATGATATGTTTTGGCACTGAATGAAGACATTTTGCTTTCTCTCTAGGCTACATCACTTTTTGTGTGCATACCTCCTGTTACATACTGATCAAGTTTGAAATATAATTTCATTTTGTAGTTTGTTTTCTTGGTTTAAAAAAAAACCTCTAAAATCATTCTATTGCAGTTCAGTACATTGAGAAAAGATTGTTCTGAGATTCTTTGTTTGAATACCAAAGACAGTAACCATGCAATCAATATGTTAAAGTCATAAAAAATGTTTCTGGATAGTCAAGAGACATGCACAAAACCTTCATGCAGTGAATAGTGTAAAGGATGAGAGAAGTAAAAAAAAAAACCAGACTGTAGTCTTTAAGGGCTTAAAGTGAGAGTAAGAGAGTAAATGGAGCTATGGAGAGTTTTGTCTCTAGATAGATAGCTTTTACTGTTCAGAAAAGATGAGGTAATAAATTGATGAGGCAAGTGTACTGATCATATACGTATTTAAACTTGAATTAATAGATATTATCAACAAAGTTAAGTTTTTTTTTCTTTTGCCTTCAAAACCCTTTTTTTTTTTCCTAAGGCTTAATATTTTATATTTGAACAACATTTACCAGAGTTTTTAATATCTTAAAATATATGGGACTATTTACTCATAATATTCTCCCTAATTTGTATTAGAGTCTAAATAGAGAATGAGTAGATATATGGAGTATTACAAAAGTGTTTTAAATGTAAATTAATTTTCAGAGAAAAAGAGTACAAATACCTTTTTAACTCTTGGTATTTACTAGATGAGAGTGATGATCCTAAATCTAAATGAAACCTGAATGAAAACGATCTATCTTAAAACACAAAATGATAGTGAAATACTTATTGTATGTATATTATATCGCTTGTTGCATATTTTTAGCATTACTCTGTAGTACAGATTTTTTTAAAATTGATCTTTCTTGAGTGTATTGCAACTATAAGTCAAAATGTAGATTTCACTGCATGTAAACATGCCCAGATCCCTACAAACACTTTCTGAAGTAAAAAAAAAAATTGTCAAACAAAAGGCTTTAAACTCCAGTTTTGTTAGTAATTGATCAAGCCCTAAAGAAGTCTTTAGATTCCTATTATAGGTGCCATTTACACTGCATCATCTTCAAAAGAGACTGAAAGCATCAGACCCAAATGCATGACTACAGAAACCTTATCTAAACAAATTTTCCCCCCAAAAGAAAAAAGGTCTGGGGAAACCTGATCTTGTGATTGGCACCCCTGACCATGGTGCAGTAATTGGAATTATATTTAAAGTCTCTTTCAAATCAAATCAATCTATGATTAGTTGATTCTACAAGTTTTGTCCTTTTGGGCTTGATAAATTTTCCCATTCTATATTTTTTGTGTTTCTAAAATATAGTCTTTCACCTTACTATAGTATAAGACTCTCAAAGCTAAATGTCCTCATTCCTTTGCACATTGTGGAATATGAGATAATATAAATATAGTCGGATATTTCTATAAAATAAAAGAGAATATTACTAAAAATTATTGTTTGTCAATAAAAGAATCCATGCATTTCAGAAACTTTTGTGTTCTTTGCAGGGCCGTTCTCAACCACTTCTCTGCCCAAACTGTAGGTGTGGATAGGGCCTTGAGCAACCTGGCCTAGTGGGAGGTGTCCTGGTCCATGGCAAAGGTGGAGCTAGAAAGTCTAAATGTTCATTCCAGTCTCTTAACATTCTATGATTCTATGATTTGAGAAGCCAGGCTGACATCTTTGGGAGGATCCATATGCGTTCTCTGACTGATAAAGAATGTTGGCTAACTTGCAGCGGCGACAGCTAGCCTCTAAGACTCTGACTCCCCGGCACGCTCCGGCCGCGCCGCCGGCAGCACTGAGGGGGGAAGGGCACTCTCCCCCTGGGAGACTTCCTAGAGAGAGTGCTTAAGGCTGAATGCCTTCAGAAGGGCGAGAACCCCCAGAGCCGTTGGAAGAGGAGCTGGGCTGCGACCCACAGGAGAAAGACCGGACCGCGCTGACAGGGAAAACGGGAGGGTTTATTGAAAGTGCGTTGGGCGCGGACAAAAATGCTTGCCCGGCAGGGCCTTATAAACAGAATACAATGACCAATCTAAATTTTTGAGAGGAGGGAATAACGCGTAACAAACATCTCGGATCTCCAGTGGGAATAAACTGAGGGTTGAACCCTGACCTCTGGTCCAATCATTCCATGTCCAAGACAGAAGGTTCTGGATGGAATGGCATGGACACTGAATAACAGACAGGCAGCCAGGGAGGGATTAGGAGAGATAACTCGTAACTGACGGGACAATCAAGAAGAGGGAGAGAGAGAGAGAGAGCCCGGGCAAAACCATAAACAGGAATGGGGGGTACAGGAATAAACCAACTTAAAACTAATGCACCCCTACACTAACTGACTGGTAAAGAATATCTGGCTAACTAGCTAGTACAAGTGAGATACTTACAAGTGTCTGTAAGAGTCTTAAAGAATCATAATTCTCTTAAACACCATTAAGATCCCCAAAGGTCTTTGCTCACTATGGCAAACTGTATAAAAAATTTGCAACCACGGAAGCACACCCTGCCTCTTGGGTTTCAGAAAGTTGGACTTTAAGACACCTGATAGGAGCTTGAGATAAGATAAAGGTGACACTAGTATCCAGTTATCTCAGATCTAAGGAGTAGTAGACAAGGCTTAGGGACAATAATGTATCCACAATGAAAGCCAACAAAAGCTGTGCTGAAAATCAGCTCTGATTGGGTTTGGTGTGGGAAAGGCCGTAGCCTGCACTCATTTGATAAGGCCAGGGAGGTTCTTGGGCATTCCCAGATGTACCTGAACTACATTAATCCATGGAACTGTCTGTTTCATGCAACCCTCACCAGTGAAAAGGCCAGAAAAGGACTGATGTAACACCATGGGGTCTATAGGGCTGATGATTATTGTTCTGCTTAATCTATCTCACTTTCTTTTCTCTCCCTCACCACCATGCCCTGTCACTCTCCTTGTAATTCTATTTCTTTTCCTCTCTCTCCCTATCACTTTTACTGCTAAATAAAGTCCGTACTGTTGACTTCAGCATATGGTCCTGTTTGCGCCTTCATTTGGGCAGAGGTGCCTCTCTAATAATTTTAATAATCAGATTGTAACAGTGTGGCGTAAAGAAGTTGGCAAAAGGCCACTCATTTTATATCCCTTTGTCCTAGGGAGAGATATCCAGTCTTCTCCTTGCCCTGCTTACAGTATAATACATTTGTCCTCTATGTGCAAGCAGAGTGGTAATAATAGAAACATAGTTTTATATGAAAGAGTTCATTTTTTTGTTTGTCCTTTATAAACAAAAAAAACAAAACAAAACAAAGAACCCAAAACAAAACAAAAACAAAAACCAAAAGACAAAAATAAAAACCAACCAACCAAACAAACAAACAAAAAAACCCAACAAAAACTCCCAACCAAAAAAAAAAAAACAAACAAAAAAAAAAAACAAAAACAAAACAAAAAAAAAAACCACCAAAAAACCAAAAAAAAAAAAACCCAAAAAAACCACCCCACCTGTAAATGGACCATATTCATCCAAATAACAGAAAACACTGGTACACTGTGGTGATGTAACTCATACACTTCTGAACGCATCTCACTAGTAAAAGAAAAGAGGATGAAAAAGAAAAGCTGTTTATCCAGGTAAAGCCTGTTCTCTGAAGATTCAAGTTTTATTCTTATAGGAAAAAAATCCTTTTGTGACATGAAACTTTTAATTGATAGTACTTAATTTCTAAATTGGGATGAAAACACGTTTCTGTGCTCTAGAAGAGTGTTGTATATACATATATTTTGAAAATTTTTGTGATCTTAGAAATGCATTCGAGAAGCACACAGAATTATCTTGTATACAATAATGTAGGTTATGTTCCAGTTGTATTTAATACCTGCTTTTATAACACAGTAAATGATCATGATAAATAAAAGTTTTTATTTGGCTGGCTTCTTTTTCATCTTTCTTTAAATGAAGTAATGCAACTGTACTTTCAGTTCTTCCAAAATTACTTCAAGACTTACCTATTTTTAACATGCTTGACAGAAATACAGTGATGTGTCAGAGCATGCTGTTCCTTTAAGAACAAGATATTAACCTCATTTTTCTTATGTTTCTTTCCCAGAATGGGGAACTTTAGGTAAATAAAGTGCTTTTCTGGGTAACAATGAAACCCTGAATAACTCCTGTATCTGAATTTTCATTTACAACAGTTTCAGCCACCAGCTACCCATTCAGGCTTGTAAGTTCAATTTTCCCAAGTCTTTTGTATCTTTTCTATATCCTAGTTAAGTTCCATCTTGCCATCCAGAGGCCTTAAGTTAACCATGTATACCATGGTTTGATTTAAAAAGTCAAATTTAATAGAAAAAGGGAAAAAAAGCCATAAAATAGAAGTAATCACATAAACTCTGTGTCTCAGCCTCATAAGCTCTGCAGTTCTACAGATTCATCATCCAAACTTAATTTGAAGTGACTGGACTGATGCTACATTGGCTGCCACTTAGGCTCTGACTAGTACTACTGCTGTGTATCGTTAGAACACCTCCTGTTGGACAGAAAAATGTTATTGCTCCTGGCTAGCGCTGCAGAAAGATGCCTTGCTACAAGAATCTGTTCAGTACCTGGAATAAGATTTGAGTTGTCGCAGTCTCATTTAAATTTTAAAAAAAAATTAAAAATTTAAAATAAAATATATAAGAGAGGACTAAAAGACAGGGGTGGGTGAGAAAGAAGTGACTGTTAAAATAAAACAAAATCTGGCATCCTGAAGAAGAAGCTGGAGTAACAGCTGTCATCAGATTGAGATAGAAGGTGACCTCTCCCAGAAAAAGGTGTCCCTGGAGTTTCCTGGCTGACACCACAGTGGATACATCAGTTTAAATACATCTTCATTTAAGCACATAAGGTTGCAGCTAAAATGTCAAAACTCGGTAGGAATACATAAACACACACAGAGACAAATATATATATTTACACACACATGCACATATACACATACATGTATGTATGAGGAGAGATTGAACACATATAAAGAGTATAGACAGTACCATGGTAGCAAAGGAAAGATGAGGAAACCTGTAGAAATGTAAGACAATTTTTTAAAGGAATAAACTTAAACTCACTCCCTATTGTTTATTGGGTACATGACCTCAATTTGTAGGAAACTCTTACATAATTTAAACTCCTAATTTCACATATCCTCAGAGAATTTGCAGTACAGCTAAATTGATGTGTTATTGCTAATAGGGGCTAATTTCTAATGTGGAAATATCAAGCATGTATTGAACAAATTACTTTAAAGTCAGTTAGATTTACAAATATGCTGTTTTTTCACACTGAAACAATCCACATAGACAATTAGCTCTAAGTAACTATACATTCTCTACCTACTTTATTGAACACTGTGGTGTGACAAAAAATAAATCCAAATAAAAACTAATTGCATTAGAGCTTTTTTTTTCTTTCTAATTACAAATTAGAGGACTTTTTTCTTAGACTGTTTTTTTTTCTTTTTTTCCCCTTTTAATTTTTTTAACCTAAATAAATATAAGAGAAATCCCAGAAGTAGGACAATTCTGTTTTGTTGAAGAATTACTTAAATACTATGAATACTTTTTAACAATATAATTTAATGTATTATTTTTATTTGTTATGAGATTAAACACAGACACTGATAAATGTAATGCTAAGCACCAAAGAGAGGGTTTTGTGAAAGGCTTGGCATTCAAATTCAATGTGCTGTATATAATACGTTTCCTGGCTCTGTCTGTAACTTAGGCACTTTAGATTTAAAGAAAGCCTTGTGGCCCAAAATAGTGTTACAGAAGATATGAATACAGTCCATCATTAGTGGAAGAAAAGTGCAGTTATCTGAAGAAAACAATGTGCTGGGTTGGAGGCATGTGACAGAAAGGTTTAAAATGTCTGCACATCTTTGGAAGTGTGACATTTTCTACTGGCAGGAGCAGAGGCAGGCAGAGCAGACTGAAGAAAGGAAAATGCCTAATGAGGTTTGAAGGGAAAGTTGTTATAGTGCTGGTTGAAAACACACCATAATCAATTTGTATTTCTCTTTTTTGTCTCATCCTCTGCACCAGGTTCTCTGTCAGGGTCTGCACTTCATTCATAATAACACATACACTGTGCAGGGATGAAACAAGGAAAGGTTAGGAAAAGTAGTAGGGGTGATAATATTGACAGAAACTGCATAGGTTGCATGAAGGTAGTGATTTATGCCAGCTGAAAAACTGGCTACTATATACATTTTTTAAAAAATAATAAGAATTTTCAGCTCTGCCAGTCTGTTACTGGCACATTCTCTGTGTATACACAAAAGAATAATTACCAATACTCTATGTAGTACTCTAAGTAAAATACAAAATTTCCATTACTGCATGGTGACATGACACATTAACCTTTAATTATTCAATGAAGTAAGGAAGAAACTTTAGCTTTTATTTTAGAAAATTTAAAAGAAATAAGATTCTAAAAATCTAACCTTTCATTCCAAAGAGTTTACATTTAAAATAAGTAAAGAACAATTTTGTATATCATATAATACTGATAATTAAATTCTAAGTATTTTTAGAAAGTGCTAATAAGCATTTTGACTAGTACAGTTAACAAACAGCTTTTAAAGCAATGCCAAAATTACTTCCATAGAAAATGTACAGAAAATGTTGCTATCCTGTAGCCTGCAAGAATCTACCAGAACAGAGAAACTGTACACTCAGAAAATCAGTCTGGCTTTTGTATGTTTTTCTATTTAATTGATGTCATGATAACATATTGCCTAATGTATAGCTGAAGCTGGAAAATAAGTTGACAGCTATATGAAACAGCAAGTGTCACCACTAGGAAGAATTGTGTTTAATTATGTGTTTCTAACCACAGAAATTCATGGAGCTGATACTCAGAAAGGGCTAACAGAAATCATACTGGCTTATAGCCAGCACTGAGACAAGGCTGATGTTTTCATAACCAAAAAAGGGTATTTTGTAATTTATTTTTTTGTTTAAGCATAAAGGAAAAAACTCATTCTGTCAAATCATCAAATAATTCAATTTACATTTTCTGTATTACCATAGAAATAGTAGTAGGTGGACACTCAAGAGCTCTGGGCTGTTCCCTATTCTATCATATTATCAGCTGTATCAAGTAGGTCTGCACAGAACTGTTTGAAGTATGCTGCAATATAAGTAGATACCATCTTGTAAGCAATTTAATGTATTGTTCTCCTAAAGAACTCTTCGTGTGACAGTGATGATACTATAGAATTAGAACAGTCAAATGGCTTGGGTTGGAAGGTACCTTAAAGGTCATTTAGTTCAACCTGCATGACAGGGACACCTTTCATAGACTGTATGGCCTAGAGCTCCATTCAGCCTGGCCCTGGCCCAGAGATGGTGCATCCACAAGTTCACTAGGCAACCTGTTCCAGTGACTTACCAACCTCACAGTAAATAACGTTTTTTCCTGACATCTAATCCAAACCTACTCTCTTTGTCTTTGAAGACCTTTCCCCTTGTCCTGTCACTACATGCCCTTGTAAATAGTCCCTCTCCATCTTTCTTGTAGGCTTCCTTCAGGTACTGGGAGGGCACAATTAGGTCACTCCAATGCCTTTTCTTTTCCAGGCTGAACAAATTGAAATATCTTAGCCTTTCCTCATAGGTGAGGTACTCCACCCCTCCAGTCAATGGCCTACCTTTACTATTAATTACTGATATTTTGATAATTTATCACACACTACCGTGATGCAATCTGCTACCTTGTGGATACTTTAAGAGGATGCATAATGTTTATGTTATATGAGCCAAGGCCTATTAACCCCCTCCAAACTGAATTTTATCCATGACTTCAACAAAAATCAGGCCTAGTTTTGAAAGATTTCCCTTTGTTCCTCTATGAAGCAAATAAAATTATGTAATATTAAGTGGCTTATGATAACTCAAATTGGTGCAAGCTATCACCACAAAAAAAAAAAAAAAACAAACCCAAGAAACAACACACAAACAAAAAAAAATTAATGAATCAATCAAACAAACAAACAAAAGCCCCCACCAAAAGAGCAAACATAAAACCCAAAAAAACCCCTCCAAAAAACCCCCCAAAAAACCCCAAACACTCAAAGGAAATATTTTAAGACATACAATATAAATTAAAAATACTAAACTGCACAGACTCGCTGCAAGAAGCACTTTGTCAGCCTTCAAGTGTGATGATGGACAATTTTTTCTAGTTCATATATGAATTAAAAATTTCTCTTTATTTTTGTTCAGCTACCTTTTTGAAATTTCTAAACAGTTCAGAAAAAGTTCATTGATAGCACCTGCTGCTGTCTCTAACATAAAATAGGTGAGTCACCAATTGACATAATAGAAAAGTTATGCTGCACGATGCACTATGAGATGATGTGGATAGTGTCATTATGTCCACTGTAGGGCAATTCCTACATTCCATTCCCTTCATTAAATGAAGAAATGAAACATTTGATGCATGATACAAATGTTGCCACAAGGTTCTCTCTTCATATAGATATCTACATAGCATGAAATTCTACAGGGTGCTAAGGCACTAATGATAGACACCCCATAGCTTTCCATATTCACATTCTGTAACAGAAGCTACAAAGCCTAATACAGCTGCTTCCCAGTAGGACAATACACTCCTGAAGCACGGGTTTTCTCAATGTGCTGGATACCTTTGTGTAGTAATGGGAATTTTTAAAGTTTCTTTCCATGGGCTGAAATCATCTTGTTCACTTATTGCTGATATTGAAAAGGGTATTTCTGGGGATTTTTTTTGATTGTATTCTTTTTCTGTTTTGAAATTGTGTTACTTGGTCACTTAATAGGTGAAATTTTTTTCTATGAAAAACTGTACTTTTATAGGAAAGCTTCAAAGAAGGCTTATTCTTTGAGGAAGACAATTTTTAATGCAAAATGTTGAACTTATGATATGAAACCATTTTATTTCCATGAGAGAATGCTTTTTTCACTATTCTTTGTCCAGAACAGAGATTACACTGCTATATTATGACCGTCTTGTCTATGTTTAACCTCTTTTTTCTTCCTTGCCATTTTTGGATGCTGACTACTTTTTAGATTCATGAGATATTGATATTTTCAATTTCAGTTCTCCAAAACACCTATTTTGCCAAACATATAGAGCAGGCTGAAGATTAGCACCTCATTAACTCATGTTTTTTTCTGTAAAATCATAGAATCACAGAATGATTTGGGTTGGAAGGGACATTAAAGATAACCTAGTTCTAACTCCCTTGCCATAGGCAGGGGTATCTCTCATTAGACCAGGTTGCTCAAAGTCTCATCCAACCTTGCCAGGATTGCTCAGCTTCTCTGGGCAGCCTGTTCCACTGCCTCACCACCCTCACAGTAAAGAATTTGTCCTGCATATCTAATGTAAATTTCCCTTCTTTCAGTTTTAAAACATTACTCCTTGTCCTATAGCTACAGTTCCTGATGAAGAATTGCCTTTATCATATCATTTAAGTCTGCTAAGAGAAAAAGCTAACTTTTAGGGTCCTACTGCTGGACTGAGCAGGTTGAACCTGAAAGTTCAGCCTTTGTCAGTGATGTCTAAACCCATGCTGAATCTCAATATCATGTTGCAAATTTTTTCATTTATAAGCTAGATGCCCCAGTCTGGCTTTTACTGCAAGCTATGGATCATGGTTCACCACCAGTACAGGCATACCTAACTTAATGTGATCTTCCTAACAAATACCACCTTTTTTTTTTTTTTTTTTTTTTTTTAATCATTCCCCCCCACACTTTTTTCTCTACCTGACAGGAAAAGTATGGCAGAAGGTGAAAAGTGTCCTGTTTGTTGTTTAGTGAACTTTAGCCACTTCAGCACCGGGAAAGTCTGAAGACATGATAGTTGCATAGATTTTACATTTAAAATATAAACTTCTCCTATGAAAAGACTCAATACCAAATCAAACAAAAAACCTCCAAACTCTGACACGTGATTTTATCAGTGGTTGTGTCTTAGGAAAAATAAAGCAGTTTCCAGAAGTGATATATGCATGCAAGTTAGAGAAACATAGGTCTATTCTAGATTTTTCCTATCTGCCAAGTCCTTCTTTGATTTTATTTTCATTAACACAAGATATATTTCTCTTGCTCAGTCACACTAACAAGTAAAATTCATGATGACTCTTCCAAAAAAATTTGAATGAAGATGAATAGATGGTCTGAAATAGGTTAGAGAAGTTTCTCAGAGCTAATTACACTGATTTACTGGCACTTCTCTTCATATAATTTCAGCAGCACTACTTCCTAAATATTGGAATATTTTCAGTTTTGCAGTATCCTAGTTGCTCTGCCAAGAAATGTGGTGCTTAAAACATAAAGCATTTAACTGATCTTCAGTTTCTTGTTATCAGCTAAAGAAACAACATTTTGGTAAAAAATTAAATTCATAAACTTGACGCTATATGAGACAGGGAAACAGACTGTACTAATTAGAGCTAGAAAATATCTGTGTAGGCTAAGGAAGCATCCTGGCATCAGTATTTTTGCTGTACCTTCCCACATATTTTATTTGATGTACTGTGTGGCAATGCCATGGCTATGAGAGGGGTGCAGAGGAGGGCCTGTCCTGTGCTGGACATAGCTGGTTCCAGCTGGCTCCAGTAGATCCAGCATGGGACACAGCTCAGTCCCTCAGCCAAGCACACTTTAACAATGGCAATACACTGCACACTAGCAGTGGGAGAGGAGTGAGTGAGAAAACACCCCGCAAGATGAGAGAAGGAGATGGAGGAGGTGCTCCGGGTGCCAGAGCAGGGTAGAGGCTCCTGTGCAGTTCATGGAGATTACACTGGAGTAGATGCCCACACTGCAAGCCATGGAGTGTGTAGATATTTTCTGAAAGAAGCTGTAATCTGTGGCAAATCCATGTCTATCTCATGGGGAGGACCTATGATGGAGGAGGGTAAAATATTGAGGCGGAAGGAGCAGCACAGAAGAACTGTCCTAACAGTTCCTAAACTGACCACAGCTCCCATTACCATTACCCTGCTCTACTCATCAATGAGATAAAAGAGTCAAGAAGGAAGGAGTTCAGCCAGACCTGGAAGAAGGGCGGATGGTGTTTTAGTTTTTCTTTCTCACCATTTGAAGGTGTTTTGATTAGCAAAAAATGAAATCAATTTTCCCTAAGTAGATTCTGTTTTGTCCATGATAATGGTAGTTAGTAAATGATCCCCCTGTATTTATTTTGACTCATGGTGGTTTTTGTCTTACTTTTTCTCCCTATTCGACTGAGTTGCAAGTGAGCACCTGGCAGCCAGCCAAGGTCAACCCACCACACCTGTACATTAATGGCCAGCCTTCAAACTCTTTGTTTCCTTGAAGGGAGTTATATGGCAACTTATCTGTAAAAGAAAAAGGAAGAGCGAGACAAAAGGATAGAAAGGTATAAAGGCAATTTAAAGTGGATAGTGAGGTCATTTGAAGCCAAAAATAGTATAGATTTTTTTTTTCAAATATTATTTAGACAGAAGTAGAATCTGTGAACTTCATAGGTGCAGATTTTCATCATTGAAAATCATATCTCCTCTGCATCCATAATAGCTATGCCAATTTGTGACAGATGAAGATGTATTGTACCTTGAAATGACCTTGCAGTCCAATAGAGTTTAGAAAACCTATCTTTTAGCATAGTAAAAAAGACTGTGTAATGTTTATTGATATTGTGTGTGTGTGCACATGATTTTTTTCTCCAAAGTGATTTATATTTCAGAAATAGGAAAGCATATTTGGAACTCTAATGATAAGGTTAAAATTACAAAGGATTCAGTAAAGGCTAAGAAATTAGCAAGAGAGAAGATGGAAGTGTAAGGTACGTAGCGCAGTATATGAATATTTAGAGCTTAGGTCTCCAAAATTTAACTAAAATCTAACTTGCATGTGCTATGTAGTTTTTGTCACAGCTCTCCCCTTGCCTAATGCTCTTTTCCCATAGCTTTTTCCATACTTCTTTGCTTTGTTATTTTTTGTTCTGCTTTTTCTCTACTTTTTTTTTTTAAGCTCTATGCCCCTTTGCTTTTTGGTTTATTACTTTCTAGTAATTCAGCCTTAAAGAGCCCAGCATTTACAACTTTCCTAGCCAGTTCCCACAAATCTATTTCATATTATGCAAAATGAGCATGTCAATTATTATTGAACATACTCTTAAGATGTAGTAACATGTATGCATTACTGCATCTGACTATATACATGTATATAGTCATATGTATGCATTACTACATATGACTATATACAGAAGCTTTCTTATTTTTGAAAAAAAGCACAGTAAAATCTGCATGGTACTACATGGAGCTGTGAACCAGCATATCTTTTATAGTTCATATTTTTTCTGAAATCAGAATTGTTCCAGAATTTATCCATAGCGTGCACATCTTTCTAATTATCTTTTAACTGATAAAATTAATTGAAAAAAAAACCCCAGCAAACAGGTTTGGCAAGGACAGTCATTCTATCAGAATACAGTAACAGATATGACTAAAAGAAACCCTGCAAAAGAGTTACATTTTTCCTTGTCTTGGAAATGTTGCAGAGAAGTATTAACAAAGAAAATGCTGCTGTATCACACTAATAAGTTTCAAAGTCTATATTAAAAAATTAAATACTTTAATTAATTATTAATATCAACTCCTCAGCTGCTAAGCACAACTTGGATGAACTTCAGAGAATGTTAACATTACCAGAAAAACAAAGAGAGTACATGAAAGCTCATGTTTCCTGTTACCTTACCAGTCAAGACATTACTGCAGCATCAAAGTAGAAATTAGATTTTCACATCTGGATTAAGAGAAAATGTAAGCCTTTTCACTGCTGAAAAACTTTTTCTGTTCAGCAGAAAGGTTTCTCTGAGCTCCATTTTCTCACTGTAGAAAAGGAACTCAGTTCCTGCCTATAGCATAGAGGTTATAATAATCTGAATATGATATTGTGTTATATATTTACTTCAAAATACAATTTGCAACAAAGTTAAGAAGACTCCATTTCAGCATATGAAAATCCAGTGTTCATTTGATTTTTCACCTCCGTTAATTTGGTTCTGTGGATCATCCTGTTGTGCCATGCTTTCTTTTCAAGTACCAACATCCATGATGAAATTTCTCAAATTTTGTATACTGGCATTCTTAATCTTTCACCACCTCATTGCTTTGATACTTGCTACTTCTCAGATTGTTGGTAAAAGGATATGTTTAAAAATCAGCATATAACTTCAGTTAAATATTTCTATGGTATTTTTCCATCTTCTGTTTTGTTGCAAAGAGAAACAAAATCCTTTATTGGTTTATGTTTTGCCAAACTTTAATTTCTTCTATAGAAAAAGTGTTCCATATGAGAGATTGCTGCAGAGCTTTATTAAAAGATCTTTATTTTTCCTGAGGTTAAACATCCAGTGTTCTAAATTTCAGTTACAGAAACTGGACACAGTATTTCTAAATAAATCTCATCAGGATCACCAGACTCATAGAAAGTCGATTTAGAAAAGATTTCCATAGTTTACAGTCCTACTTGGTGTAGCATATAATTTTTCTACAGTATCCTTTTAGTTCTGTTAGTAATTTTATTACTTGTAGAGCATGCTTAGTTTTTCACAGTTTTCTTTGATTTATAGAATCATAGAATCAAAAGGAAGGATCATCTGATTCAACCTTTCTTGGCAAAAGCAAGGTCTAGAAAAACTGTCCAAGTGATCAGATGAATCTTACATTTATCCAAGGGGAATCCACAATTTGTCTGGGGAGATTATTCCAATGGCAGATTTCTCTCCTTGAAAAAAATGTTCCTCTTGTGCCCAATTGGAATCTTTGCAGGAGAAACTTGTACCCAATATCCCTTTTCTTTTCCATGGTACTCCATGAAAAAGACAATCTCCATCTTCTTTGAAGCCATCCTTTAAGTATTGGAACGTGATGATATCTTCTAAGCCTTCTTTTCTCAAGGCTGATCAAACATAGTTCTCTGAGCCTTTCCTTTTAATGGCAGGAACCCTAATCCTAGGGACATCTTTGTGGCTCTTTGATTGTTTTTGTCTTCCTTTTCTAAACTCATTCCGACCTGACTAAATCTTCAATAATAATGTAATTAAGTCAGTTTTTTTTCTTATCTATTATTTGTTTAAGTTTATAGAAACTAACCTAACTGTTATCCAAGTTCCAAGATCTGGCACTTTAGACCATTTGATCTTTTCCCATCATTTTTAAAATGGTTAATTTATCAATGTCTAAGTCTTTCTATATGATTTTATCAGGTTCCGTGTACTGATATTTTCCTATAAACATATTTCACCATCCTATAGCAATGAAAATTTGAAATGGCATTGGCCCCAGAGATTTTGTGGATTTCCAATTCTTAAGAATCTTTATGACAAGACAATGACAAATTATTGAAAAAATTTAAGTTTACTTTCCGTGATTCTGCATGGAGTTTTTCAATTTTCCAGTAGTGAAATTTCCAGAGACATATTAGAATTAGATCAAAGTCCCTGACATCAAAGATGTATTAAGAAAACTTTAAGAATCCTCTTTCAGATTTTATATCAGTTCACTTGTAAAAGTTTTACCCTGTCAGACACTTTGATCAGTTAGCCTAAGCAACATTAATATTAGAAAAAGCCCTTATAAGTACCACATATCTTTTGCATGAAATCATGAGATCTAGGAGTATTACACAGATCATAAATCACATGTTAATTAAAACATTATTAAATCACAGTCATATACAAAAAATATTAGCAGTATGATATCTACATGAAGAGTAATTAAGATGATGTTTAAAAAAAAACATAAAAAAAACTCTCAATAATTTCTGTGCAATCAATTTTTTCCCCCATTTTTTGGTGTGATTCTTCTCCTAGACACTCAAGATAAATGTATGGGGTTTTCAACCCCATAAATATTCTGGTCTCAGTTGTAGTACCTAATATCAATAAACTGCAATGTAATCTGGCTGCTGCTGGCTGATTGTGCATTATCCTCCCTCCGGAAGAGAAAATTCTGCTCAACCAAAAAATATTTTTGGCACACAAAGCCCCTGACCATGAAATAGACTCCTCTGCCTGAGATAAGGAAAAGATAGCAATAGTTCTTTGTACATCTTGACACAAGTGTTAGCTTTGTGGATAGCTTTTCAGAGCCATGGTGTGTTATAAGGAGACGAAAGTAAGCTGAGAATCAGAGTGAATACCTCTGTCTCCGATTTCACCCTTCTCACCCATACTGTTGTGGGAGGCTTTGATATGAGTCTCAGCAGCAGGGAGGATGCCAAGAAAACTCAGCACTTTGTGATGCCATCTTGTACTCCTCTAACACTACTTCGCAGTCCAGAGGAGAAGCTATTGCACTCTGTGGCCCTTGTAACTGTTTGATGTATGGAGTCAGAGCAGCGTGCAGGGATAATACTCACTCCAACACAGGACACTGTAAAATAGACACAACTTCAATGCATTCTTTCACTGCTGAGAAAATACTTTGGCAGTGACATGACTTGACCCTCTTTCTCAGGATGGCAAATGCCCTTGTAAAATTCTGAGTGTGCTTCAGGGAGGTATGTTTGTAAGTAATAGAGAAAACAGCACACTAAACAGGCTTTTCCATGTGTTTCTTAATTTCTGAGGCTATCACTCTTTATCACTTGGCATGATATAGTTCTCACTATTTGTGCTTAGAATACTGTTTACTGATATTTTCTAGTTATATTTCTGAGCTATATGGTGAAGAGAAACATATAAAATAAACCTGCACTGGAAATGAAACATTAACATTTATGTGTTTATGTTGTTAGTTAGTGTTGTCTATGATGCCATATTTTCATTGCTTTTACTGTTATCAGATCTGGAAGGGAATCTGATAGGAAAATTGCTTACTTTACAGATCACTGGTTGAACTCCAGAAAGTCAGCTGGCAGGAAAATTGCCTGAGCTCGCAGACCACAAAGTTTTTGTAGCATTGTTCCTGAACATCTGATCTATAAAAGAGTTATTAGAACTCAAAAGTAAAGTGATCTGCTGAGCACTTTAAAGCAGAAATATGTGGGTTGTGAATTCAATTAGCAAATACAATAGCAAATTGCTATAATACCATGAAATATGAATAAAAACCTTCTCATTCTTAACCTATTGAAAGTAAAGGCAAACTTTAAATTAGGCATGTCCTCATTTTTTAATAGAATTGCCCTTATCTAGATTAAGCCTCTTCTTAATATTAAAGAGACTTATTGAGACACAAAATATCTGTTTCCAGATTAAGGACATTAGGGAACTAATGTTTCAATAAGTTTTCTATTGTACAAAAGGAAAGAAATTTTGAGACTGCCTGCTCAGCAGTCCATCCTACCTTAGGGCATGACACAAAACCAAAAAACAATTTGGAATTTTTCTACTGATTGCAAAAAGCTCTTACCCAGACCTTATAGCTGTCCTTATGTAGTTCTTACAAATGGAAGTGAACCATCTGAAGAATTTTAGACCTTTTCTCAGAAACAGGCCAAGTCTTAACTGGCTGAGAGTACCCAATTTTGTGTTTGGGGGAAAAAATATTGTTGATTGATACTTTAATATAGCCTGTCAGGAGAAAAAAAAAAACCACAACAAAAACCCAACCAACCAAAAAAAACCCAAAGAACAAAACAAACAAACAAACAAAAAAACCACAAAAACCCAAAACAAAACAAGCAAACAAACAAACAAAAAAAAACAACAACAGAAACCAAAGCCTTTCAGGTTTGAGCTTGGTTTAGGGAACATAGTTAGTGTGTTTCTAAAAATAAGTAAAAATTAATTCAAAGATGAAAACTTGATTAGATAGATGTCCCCACACCCTTCATGAGCCTCTTTTGCTGCTGCAGAGGATTCTGGCTACTTATTATGAAGGAGATCCTTGTCTGACATACAGATGCATGTTTTATCTCTCTT
The DNA here is from genome assembly GCF_036417665.1 of Passer domesticus. Lineage (NCBI taxonomy): Eukaryota > Metazoa > Chordata > Aves > Passeriformes > Passeridae > Passer > Passer domesticus. The sequence goes on along the minus strand of NC_087474.1, from coordinate 106,896,060 downwards.
GAAGACAGTAAAGAATATCCCTGATATGAAGATGTTTAGCAATTTGTGTTAGTATAAAAATTCTGAGCTTTTTGTCTTGAGTTGGCCTCAAATAATTTCAGTTTATCCTGTTTATCTGCTAGCAGTAGAGATTCAAGTACAACTTTGAAACAAATATGAAGGTGTTTGGTTTGTGGGGAGAGTATTTCCTATTTCCCATTTCTTCCTCCAGTGCTGTTACTTTGTCTCCATAAGGCATTACAGAAGGCTAAAAACCACAATCTTAGAAAATTGTACTAGGATTAATTCATAGCCAAAGAGAAAACAAGAGTGGTCTTAACAGAAGAAAACAAAGAAAAAAAACAAAGCAGAAAGAAAGATGAACTTGGCTGATGCAACCAATATGAACTGGACTTTAATTTACATAACTGACATGGAATTTTTGGTTTTGGTGGTGGTGGTGTTGTTGTTTGGTTTTGTTTTTTTTTAACAGGGTTTGACTTCTTAGTGCAGCCTTTTTTGATGTATTCATGTGATTCCTCAAAGTCCTCTGGGGGTAAATACTGAAATGAATTCACTTATCAGAGAAAAAAAAATATACCACTGATATCATTGCCTAGAGAAATATTAGGAAAAACAAATAAATCACAATAGCAGAATCATTCCAGAGGGGAAAGAAATTCCAGAGACAGAGTGTTCTCTTGCACATACAGTATATTAGAGATGCAAGTTACCTCAAGGCTTTCAATTGATTTGATTTTTCTGTGGTTGGATTGACTCACTATTTCAAGGTCCTTGATTCTTTATTATGTTGTTGTTTTCTTCCTTATTATGTTTTTATTTGGAAATATTATGCTCAGAAGCAGTATTTTGAATAAGGTATGAAGATACCGGGATACATGAGAGCACTGACATTTTCATATGACCTCATTATTCCCTCAGTTAAACTGACTTTTGAACACCTCTTTCCTTCTGCAACCTCCCTTCCCCCACTCCTGCTTGTCTCACACATACGTTAAATTTTGGGAGAAATACAACTCAAAAGACCTGCTACTGTGGTAAAATAAGTGAAGAAACTCAGGGTTCTTGTGAATAGTACATGATTTTAAATCAGTTATTAAGAATGAAGTCTGTGATCATCTTTTCATGTGTATCATGCTGAGTAACTTAGAGAAGGTGAAGAACAGCATGTTACAAAAGCACATGGTTTGTCTTTTGCAGGTGGACCTAGACTTAAGATATGATCTCAACTATCTTGCCTATAATTGTATTTTTCCAGTCATTGAGGTCCATTTTTACACAATGATAGATGTTGAATGAGATGCCTAAGAGACTTGCTTCTACCACCTGAGAAAACTCGGGAGTCAGGCCAAAACTGGCTTTTCTTCTTGCTTGTTTTTAATTTTGACAAGCTGTCAATAGCTATCCACATATCATCTGTTATGACTTTTTTGAAAAACAAGAAAAATTACTCACATGGTTTAGCTACATTCATTTCATTGTCATGTAGGACTCATAATTATTTTTGAACATCATTTGCTTAAACTGCTTCTAATAGCTTTTAAATAAACCTGTACAGGATGTGGACACTATGAAGAGTTTCTGACAGAGATTTCTTGATTTATAAGTTCAAGATGGACAGTAAATTTTACTGTATGACATTTCATAATGCACTTTTAAATGTCTGATAACTATCAAACCATCTAAAGGATTTTACTGGTTGCTATTATTTTTGTGTGTGTGACATTTAGAGAGATTATTATCTCTTTACTTTATTAATATTTAGCAGTTGTATTCTATGTCAAAGACCTGAGGCAATTGGCACTTTGTTCAGTTGCAATATGTTGTGCAGTTGTTACACTGGTTCCAATATACAGTACAGGCAGAAGGGGATTTTTCTGCCCATAGGAGTTTACAAAAACACATGAAAGGTCAGTGTAATTCTCTCTTAGAACCATGACAATGAGAGCAGCAGAGGAGCACATCATGTAGCGAAAGTGGTGTGCAAAAGGGATCAAAGGCAGACATGGTAATACTCTGTGGCTGAGCAGTACAGCTCCTCAGGCAAGGTGGGAGCTAAAACAGCGTTTCAATTCAATCTAACCTTCCTAGGGGGACATTTCCAGGGGGTCACTTCAAAGGCAACTTCCTGTGTGGAAAACTCATATGAGTTCTGTCTCAGCCACTGGAGGTACAGTCAGCTGCAGTGTTGGTAGCCCTCACTGTCTTTGAAGATGTGGTCCTCTCTACTGAATAAAGGATAAGATCTACCAGCTCTTTGTGTTGCTGCTGTCTGGTGCAGCTACAACTATGTTGTTTGTGTTTAAAACAAGGTTTTCTGCTAGTCAGTCATCTCTTAGTGGAGTAGGCCTTGTGGCTGTAAGTCAGACATTAAAGGCAGTTTATTAATTTTAAAAAAATGTAGTAGTACTACTAATAATATAAAACTATAAGGAAAAAAAGGAAAAAAAAAAAAAAAAAACAGGAAAAGATCCAATAAAGACAAGAGAAGGCAATGAAAACCATTGGTTGCCACCATCACCAAGTGACTTATATCCAGCCAGTCCCTGAGCAGGGTGCCCCACTGGCAACCTTTTCCCCTAGGGTGGCTGCTGAACACAGTGCCATATGGTGTGGAATGTCCATTTGGCCAGCTGGGGTCAGCTGTCCTGGCTGTGTCCCCTCACAACTGCTTGTGCACCCTCGGCGCACCCACTGGTGGGGTGGGGTGAGTCATAAATGGCCTTGACACTGTGTAAGCTCTGCTCAGCCGTACCTACACCATCCTTGTGTCACCAATGCCATTTTCAGCACAAATCCAAAACACAGCCCTTTACAAGCTAGTGTGAATAAACTTAACTCTATCCTAGCCAAAAACAGTGCAAGATGAAGAAAGGACCTCTGCAAGCCAGCACATGTGTTTGTTGGTCATATCAAAAGGAGTTACCACAATCAAAGTGATTGTCTCAATCACAATTTGAGGTGAATGCCCTATCCTCCCTCAGGGTATAATGTATTCAAGTATTAAAGAAAGCCCTATATAGAGTAGTATAGGTTAAACTAGAAATATTTTGCTGCAGTGTAGAAATAAGAAAAGAATATTGATAAATTTCTTCTTGATATCTCACATCATCTCTCTTCCTAAAATGCTTTAGAAATGTAGAAATAGCTTCATTGGAGCAACTTAAGACAGATACAATATTAGAGGTAGGCACATTTATATGCTCTGTAATTTCACTTTGATGCTACTTATTTGTCTTGCACCTATACACCTCAGTGAATATAATTCAGATTTGAGTTTTCACAATGAAAAATCAGTAAAAAATAAAATTCACAGCTGATGTGGTCTTGACATTTTTGTCTCACATTTTGTTACATACCTGTGTACAATATAGTCTGTTAGTTTTTATAGAAGTGATTTAGGAGCTTCTTTTGGGGAAAAGGGAACTATTTGTAAGTGTGAGCCTTTCACAGAACTCTATTCAGACACAGTCAAATAGTATTTGGTGAGACTAAAACTTGTTCATAAAAAAAATCAGTTTTATTCCCTCTAAAAAAAAAAATTATATATATATATTTTCCAAGATCTGTACTGAAAATAAATACACTATATTATTGTTGGAGTAGATAAAATAATAATGGTATAATATTATTGATTGTATATGCCACATCCTATTTTCTCACTTTCTTGCCTTTTTTTCCCTGAATGTTTGTCAATAAGAGATTAGGATTACTGCTTTTTAATTTTAGTTTCTAACTTTCCCAACACTTTCCTATTTCAGGTTTGTATTTTTTTCTATAATTATTCTGGTCTTGAGATTAATTTTTAAATATATTACCCATTCTCTTTCTTATTTCTTTTCTTTTAACATTTTATCTATGTTATCCTACGTTATTTCAATATTTTTTAGCTTTATGCAATTTATATGTGCCTTCCTCTTTTTTTTTTCAGCTTTGCTCTTATGCTTCTTTTAGTTCATCAATTAAAAATATGCAATTTAATTTGACACCAAAGATCTGGAAGTATGGAAAAGGTCCTGTGTTTTATACTGTCTATGCTGTGTTTCATTTTACAGGAACATGAGGTAGGGTATCATGTCATAGGCCACTTTTGAATGGTTTCCATTAACAAGCTTTTCTTCCTACTGTCTGTTTCTTTAGCTCAGTAAGAGCAAAAAATGCTATTCCCTTTATTTCGCCCTCTTTTATTCTCAGTATGATATCTGGGTCTCATAGCAAGGAGCAGAAAAAACACATACTAGTTTCTTTATGCCACTGCAAAACTGATTTTTCCTCACAGTTCTTGAATGCTTAAGATTCCTCCTCTGTCCTCTTTTAGACTGTTTGAGATTTTTTTTTTCTATATTTGATGTTCAAGTCATCCTGTATTCCTTGTTCAACGCCTTGACAAGCATTGTGTCACCTCTCTTTACCACCCTATCTATCCTCCTCCTCTGTGGGAATGTATGGTAGGATTAGGAGGATGAGTTAGAACCCTATGTCCCTATCTCATCCACTTCTAAAAGAAAATATATTTCTCCTCTTGATGAAGCTGAGCTGATAGACAACAGGAAGAACTGTCAGCTCCCATATGAAACCAATCTTTCCTTTTTACTCTCTCATCACCTCACTTTCATTTTAAAAAATGATAAATAACTGAAGCCTCGTCACTGAGAAACATTTCAATGTTCACCTTGAGCATCCATTCCAAGGCCAGACACAAATAAGAAATGCAAATCTGTACACACTTTGAAAACATAAAGTCCTATGCAAGCGCTAAGTATTATTATTATGACTATTAGTGATCCTAAGCACTGTGTGATTTCTTTGGGCAGAACTGAGACTAGTTTGACATATCAAAGGGAAGTTAGCCTAGATTTGAGGCTCTGCTTTAACTAAGTCAATTTCACACCTGCTCCCTTTGTCAGTCCATATGTTTGTCATCAATGAAAAATCCTCTCCACATGAGCATTTGCAGTGGGAATGATTATGACACATTTCATTATCTTCAGTAAATTGGATGGTTCAGTCCTTGAACTGCTCAATACCCCACACAGGTCTTGTCCGCATTGCAGACTTCACTCAGTTATAGTGTAATTGAGTTGAACTCATCACATAGTGCCTGTGCTTCTATCTCTGCTGCACAGAGGAATCTTTTCAGCTGCAGTTCAGAGCACTAAGGGATTATTTTTTCCCCAAATCTAAGAAAAAAGCTAGCCATTTTGATACCACTTAGTCAGTGGACTTGTACAATTTGAGTAAACAATCAATAAGAACCCTTATTTATATGTGATTTTTTAAGTATTGGTTGGAATTTCTAAAGGTACACTTTGGGGTTTTTTATATCCAAAATGTTCTCATCTCTGAATGAGTCCATTTCTATTGTCCTTTGAAACAGTTATTGCCTCATTTATTCCTATCCAAAAATGATAATTACACCTGACAACATTTTCACTCTATTATGAAGCCTTTTTCAGGTTAAAGCACATTGAACACTTCTGTGTAATGGAACTAAAAGGTGTTGAATCAAACTAAACAGCATTTGCCTTCATTTCATTATTCCTGTAGTCTAGCAAATGCTAGAATTCAGTATTTCATAATGTTTTAGGAAATTAGCATTCTACCTGGGGTTACATTTCCTACAGACTTAGCAAAAATAATGGAACATATGTCCTGGCATAGTGAACATTTAATACATACCCTTATAAATAATTGGAAATTATGTATAGAATATTATATGAAATACCATTTTAGCAAAAGCTGTTTTGTGGTGCTAATTTTCCTCACAGGAAGCTTTCTTTCATAAGTGGAGAAAATCACCTAGGTGCAAGATTTAAAGCCAAGGTTTACATCCTGTGTATTTCAGGACCCCTTATAAACACATTTCTCTTTGATCTTTCAGAGGTGAGTTGGCAGTCCCTGGAGTGTGACCACAATACATAAGGTATGTGTCACCTTGTGACACTTGCTGGATTGATTCCTTCAAGTAAGGTAGTTTGAGGAATTCCTACTTCACAGTTCTCAGTGGGGTTTAGAGATGAGAGAGATTTCAAGCTGCCAGGTGCCAAAGGCAGGAGCAGAGCTTTAAGTTTCAAGTGAACTTTTACACTGGAATAAATACACTCACAAATTTTGTAGGTGCCTGCAGGTGGTTAAGTCTTCAGATAATTGCACAGGTATCAAGTTTTTATAGAAAAGTAGAGTACAGACAAAGAATAGTCATTCATTTTTAGCAGAATCTGCCAGCTAGAAATTATGAAATGATTCAAAATAAATTGGGAGGGTGGATTTGTTCAGATTTTGATCTTTGTTTTTGTTCTTTTTAATTTTGTTCTTAAAAGTATGTAAGAGTTTCCTAATAAGAGGGGTCACAAGGAAGCAGCTAATAATTTCCGGCATACAGATTTTTTTTTTTTAGTAATTGTATTAACCCTTCCATATTAAATACTGAGACACACAAACTCAAAAATATATTCTTTATATGCTGGTGTAGTGTATAACTGTCTTACACCCCTTTTTTTAATTAGGGAATTTTAGCCACAACAATTGAAGCATTATGAATCATTTTGGGTCTTGAGTCAAGATGAAGAGAGAGAAGAGATGAGAGATTTTAATGAGAAGGATTTCCACATTCAAATGGCAACTTACTTATTAGAAGATCTGCAGTATCATGAGAAATGTGAATTATCAAGCAGATAAGTTTTTTCTCAAGCATCAGTAAGTAAAAAAGGCAGAGATGTCTTGCAGAACATTGTCTTGCAGAATGGGGTCTCTCTACTAGATCTGGATCTATAAGGCAATTAAAACAGCAGTGCTTCCATCACCTATATCACAGAAGAAATGGTTGGTTAGATTAATTGAATGAATGAAACCCTCAAAAAGAGAGTTGCTGGGGCTAGCTTCATATGCGAATGCAGATAGTTAAAATTCCCCTAATACTTACTAGTCCTTCCTCTGCTAGCAGGTTTTATCAGAAAACCTTATCTTTAGATGCAAACTAGAAGATCAGAGAGATAATGCATGATTTTAAATTAACTACATGGTTTGCCTTGTGATGAATTAAATTTATTAACAATATTATGTTTTGAATAACATTTCTATTGAACAAAGTTCCTGATATCTTGCTGATTTTGTTTTAGAGAATGTTGGGTAAAAAAGTATTAACATCTTAGTTAGTAGGTATAGTATTTTCTTTATAGCTTTGAATTTGCTTCTTGAAAAAGATTACAAAATTTCCAACTCTAGGAAAGACATAAAATATAATTAAAATGGTCAAAAAATCCCAATGAAAATACTGCTAGGGAAGGCTAAAAGAGAATTATCTCATCAGAGTTGAAATTATGGTATGAAATGGGAAGAAGGGGAATGTAAGTTCTATGTGTAAAGTGCTCCTGTGTGAAAGTCATCAATCCACCTCAGTATTCATTATATATATGCAGCACAAGTAGTGCACAGGGGGCAAAGAAAGGAAGATTAACTTTTTTCTTCTTCTTTTTTTAAAATATTTTTCTCTTTTATTTTCCTTTTATTTTTCTTTTTTCTAATTTTTTTAATGTTTGTCCAGAGTTGCCATGGAATAAAAATATACTAATGCACTTATGAATTCTCCATGTGCACATGGTTAGTTTTTAACAGACAAAATTTATTCACATGCTGTAAGAATACATTGTTATTTGAAAGCTAAAATATTTGTAGAAGGGTCAGGATTTTAATTCCAGATATCTGTCACAGGTTTATGTCCTAAAATTATGTCTGATTGTATTTAAAACATACTAGTTGACATAGTAAAGTCATTGTTTAATAATTTTTTTAATTCATTTGCTAATCTCTGTTGTAAAATTAATCATGATGAAATAAAATGGCAATAAGGGATTGCCATAAGTGCACACAAAGGTTTTAGAGTGTAAAATCAGCACTGAGGGCTGGATGTTCTCTCTTTCAGTTCTTTTTATATTAATGATAGATGTAAGAGTTCTGTAATCAGAGAGAAGAAGCAGCTTTACATGCTTTTTTTGAGATTATGCTATTTTTTGAACACTTAGAAATGGTAATTTTGGATACTAGGAAAAGAGAAAACTTTTTCAGAAGTAGAACAAGTAAGGAAACATTTTTGAGAAGAGAATATTTTTCATTTGCCTTAAGTATAAAACCAGAGTATAAAACAAAAGTGGAACAAAACTAAATCTTTTATGCCCAAATAGCTATTACTATCAATTAACCTAATTTTGAAAGATTTAAGTGGCATTCAGACTCAGTCTATCCTATGAATGAAAATAAGTTACTTTTGCATTTAAGCTTTTTAAAGAAACTTCATTTAAAAAGTACTTATACTGTAGCTGGAACAACGAATGGAGAATATCTATGTGCAAGAATTCATGGAGCCTTTTTATCATTCAGAGCTTGTCTTTCTATCATCCATCTATCTATCTATCTATCTATCTATCTATCTGTCATCTATCTTTTAGTACTTGTCATGGTGCAGGGATTGCTTGTAGATAATTATTTGGCAGGTTTAAAATGAAAATGGTACACTGTGTAGCTTGCTTTATGCTGCCATTTAAAAACAAAATAATGAACCAAAAACTCCCAACAAAGCAAAAGGAAAGAAGAGAGAAAATAAATTTAAAAAAAAAATTGAGATATTTACTGAATATTTTTTATTGTGAGACATTTGTGATTGATCATTTTTAAAATATATTCAACAGAACATATTGTACTCCCTGATTATTAATAAGAAAACATGATCCAGGCAAGGATGTTTGTCAGTGACATGATATCAGTTTATATCATGCTATCATGATACTGCTTTTCCTAGTGTCTCTTTGAATATTGAATGACTGTTATGTGTTCCATTTCTGGAGTTTCTTTGTGATTTTCCTTGATTAACTCACAGTTATCATAGAAGTAGTCATCTTGATAAATTTACCCTTCTCCAGAAACAGTATGATCTGCATTGACACATCAAAATTAAAAGTTCAGAGGCATCAATGCTGCTGATATGTTAGTAGTATGTGATGGGATGAAAATTTATTTATTAATTTTTAATTAATTAATTTCCAGTTTATTAATTTCTTCCAGTGCTTATTTATTAATTTTTTTTCAGTGGGTACTTTATATTTTTCCAATCCATTGCTTCATATGGCAACAGTGAACAAGACAATCATGTCCCTCAGCATGTCACTTCTCATGCAGCAGCATCCTAAGAGAGCATCTCTTAAGCATGCTAAATAGATCTCCAGGCATCTGGAGAGAAATTCACTTCACTAGAGAGGAAGAAATGAATTAAAATATGCTTTGACTTTTGACATTTCAGAAGCCCTCGTACAGCTTGTCTTCATGTACTTTTGTTCAAATTAAATTCCACTTATATAATTTATTTTTAAAAAATAGTAGGTTCTTTTAAAATTAATTTCTTTCAGATTTAAATAATACATCAAACACACTTTTAAAAATCTGTTTTGTTCAACTCGTCATTTTATCCACAGAAACCCTTAGATGTTGACTGTGAATTTTTCTTCTTCAAACAAATATTCTTAATTATTTTTTTAATCCAAATGTCTTGTTCAGAGGTTCTCTGAAGACTTCCCCTGTGATTTAACTGTTTTCTTTAGAAACTCCAGCCTTTTCTTAGAATTTATTTTCCTCTATATTGTGGTGTTCTTTTGGTGGTGTTCCATTATTTAATGTTCCAGAACCAAAGAACTCCAAAGGCCACACACTGCTTGTTTAGATCAAAATATCAGTTTCATCTTCTGAGAATTGTTTAACATATCCATCCCAATTCAAGTTCTAGCTGATGTCATGCAGGGACTAAGGTTATAATGGATATACTCCACATACCTATGACTTCCAACTCTGCTTCTCACTGTGTTATTCATGGTTTATTACATTGTTTTTAGCAACTATTTTGATTACTTTTCTGCTTTGGAGAAAACTAATGTATGCAAAATTTTATTATCATTTTAAAAATTCCATTAATGTCCATTATAAAAATTACATTTACTTATTTTTTTCTTTTTTTGGAGCCTATTTACATTTTCCAGAAGCAGCTTTACAAGTATTTTGTTCCATAATAATGCAGATGCTAATTTCTGAGGAATTCTGATGAAAAGAGGTGGAGTATAACAGAATATAGGACACTGTAAGTGTGTTTCTTTATATCATGAGAGTGTGTTTGGTAGGGGTAACCAACATGCTCCTAAACAAGCAGACCAAACTTGCTTTTAGTAACAAAAATTATAATTGAAATCTATTTTTTTTTAAAGCAGAGTTGGAATTTTTCAAACCATACAATACCATTTTACCAGGCTTTCTACAAATTTGGGCATTGTCTATTAAAATATATTATGTGACTACTTTGATATTTTCTTTTTGTCTGCTATTAATGACAACAGGAATCCTGTTAAAATAAGAATTCAAAATAATGCTTAAAGGAGAAAATATTCATTATTCTCCCAGTCTTGAATAGTTTTCGATACCACATTGGTGTTTCATTGATAACAGTGAGTTGGTTGAGTCAAAATTTGCTCATGGTCAACTCCAATATCTTTGCAAACTAGTATGCAACATTATTTAGACATATTCTTAGTGTCAGAACAGCTTGTTAAAATATAGGTAAATATTTCATTTAATTGTCAAGGTACTTTATTGTTTACAATCAATGACTTGTAGAGGCTGCTGCTCAGGTTTCATGCAATTCTTAGCTACATGCTAGAAGATACCAAGCAACAGTTCTTAAGCTAAAGATCATAAAGTAAAGTAAGAACAGCAGGAAGGAAAAATAATCTTTCTTTTTTTATTTTTTTTATGTAGTGCAGCAAGTTGGGAAGAATAAACTAATGTGTTTATAATCTATGAAAATACCTTTAATAAAATCAAATCTGACTGCAAGTTTTTTGAAGATCAGTTGTAGTGTTTCAGTTATAGTGCTTCCCTAAAGATTTAAATCTGAAAGAGAGAAGAAAGGAACATATGAAAGATGTTTAAATATATATGTATATATGTATTCTAAAATGAGTACATGTAGTTGTAAGTACATCCAGGGCCATTCCATCATGTTCAAACTGTGGTAGAAATATTTCCCTTTACCTCAGGATAACAAATGTATTGGCAAAATGGACTAACTTCAACAGAGAGCACATGGAACACTCAGAGCTGAGCATTTGCCTGTGGAGAAGGGGCTGAAGGACCAGAACTGGCTCATCCTAAAGAACATAGAACTTAGGGGGCCTAACTGCACCTCCCCAGTGCACTAGGTTTTTTTGGAAAACAAAGACAGAGCCTTTATAACCATTCTTGGCAGGGTAAAGAGACAATGGATACAAACTGCAGTAAGAAAGTTGTTTCCTCCTCAGAGAGTCTGTGTTCTCTGTCCTTTGTGGTTTTTAAATCCTGACTGAACACAGCTCTGAGCAACCTGGTCTGACCTCATAGATGACAATGCTCTGAGCAAGCAGCTGGACTGGCAGTCTTTAACATGAAATAGACTCTGCTTCTGTGACTGTGGTAAAACAAGCATAAGATCACTGCAGATTTTCCTGTCAGCTTATACTGGGTTTTTTGCAGTTAAAGGTCAGGACACCCCACTCCTGAAATATCTTACCATATTTTAAGATTGTGGTTGTGGCAGGATTGCAGTTGTGGTAGGTGGACTTCGGCTGGATACCAGGTGTCCACTGAGCTGTTCTCTCACAGACCTCTTCAGCAGGACAGAGAGAAAATAACATGGAAAAAACTCCTTGTGGATCAAGGTGATTTAATAAAGAAAAAACAAAATTCATGTACATGGGAGCAAAGGAAAATCCATGACTTCTTTCTCTATTTTTTATCAGCACACAGTGTCCAACCACTCCCCAGGAAGCAAGGTTTCAGCACATACAGTGGTTGCTCTGAAGATAAATATAAATAATGCATGCATTCCCTTCCTTCTCGCTTAGATTTTATATCTGAGCAGACGTTCTATGATTGGGAATAACCCTCTGACCATTTGGGATCAGCTGTCCCAGCTATGCCACCTCACAAACTCTTGTCAGCCCCCAACCTACTGGTGAGTGTGGAGAACATTGAGAGACAGAGCTGATGCTGTGCCAGTTCTGCAAAACAAAGCACAGCGCTGTGAGGGTGCTGTGGGGAACAGAGCTCCATCTCATCAGACTCAATACAACAGCATGCTTCTGAAACCATTAGAAAAGTGTATTTCAGTCCTCTTTCTGGGCACTAGGCATGGGGGATAACTTTTATTTATTTTTAGCACTCTGAGATCCATGCATGTCTTTTCAAAGCCTTAAAAAAAATAATGCAGGAGAGCTTAATCTATAAGCTAATTTATTGTTTATGGAATTCTGTTAGCAGTTATTAGTCTGCCTTCACTGAGCCTAATAGGGAATAATCAATGCATTTAAAATTAAAGAGGGAAAAAAGGTTTTGGGGGATGGATGGAAGAGAAGAGAAAGAAAATAAATTAGGCTTGTCTTGCCACAGTCTTCTGTGATTTCACTCAGTGAAAAGGGGAGTTGCAGTTTTTCAGTCAAACAGAAAACTATTCTGGAAGAAGAACTACAAAATTAAGCATTGTCTATTTAATTCATATGCATAATAAATTGTGGCATTTCCAATTGTCTCCTGCCATTACACAAGAACCCTATTCAAATGTATTACCAAAGGCAATACTGAGGTCAAGGAAACAAATCCTGCAGACTCCTCTTGAACAGCTCATTGATTTCCACACTGCAGCTAAATTTCTCATTTATATTTTTAATTCATTGTGGTTAAAAAAAAAAAAAAGACCTGAAGATAAAGGGAAAGAGATAGTTTAGTAAATCAATGCAGAAGCTTTTATTCCTTGCAGTTCTCTCTGGATTGCAGATTTATTCCTTTGGGACTAAGTTATTTCAAATACCTTGCATTCTTAAGGCAATAAATCTGACTCTTGAAATAAAAATCATGCAACATTTCATAGTTTTAAAACTGTTCAATCCTTCCGAAACTACTTTTTTTTTTTTCTTTGGTTCATATGAATTAAATTAAAAATGTATTATTTATTTTCTAAATAATCATTGGCTTTATGGGATTTTTATTTTTCTCATTTAAAATATGAAAAAATAAAGAATATTTAAAACTACAGAGTATTTGTGACAAAGTACTCATTGTAAAAAAACCAACCAAACAAACAAAAAAAACTTGCTTGCATTTCCTAGGAAATAGTCTTTGATATTTTTTGTATCACATGCCAGCTGATCACTGAAATGATGCTGTGTAGAAGATCAGACAGCTGCAGAAGCTGAGCTTGGTAGCACTGCAGACCACCTGGCCCTGGTACAATGGAGGCAAGAGAGGTGAGAGAGACAAACTCAAGTCAAGAACAAGAAGTGAAGACACCATGTCTGATCACTCTCATCAGAGATGATGTGGACAAGGACATCACTGACGCTAAAGGTTGTAACCGGGGTTAAAAAGATTGTGTTGCTAAGGAAACGGGAGCAAGGGTGTCTGAGTAGAAAATTTTGTGTGGAAGTTAAAGAACTATAAATATTGGTGATTAGTGTAATAAACTGGCTTTGTCTTGCTTGCACTGTGTGGTCCATTTCTTTCAATCCCTACAAATGGCGGCCTGTGTGAAGAAAGACAATTTGCCTTGCTGGCATCCAGCAGTGAGCCCCACAGAACTGAAGTGCTGTTGAAAGAAAGCAGGAGCCTGGCCAGCACCAATCCCTTTGGAATTTGAAGGTGAGCTGTGGGGAACATGGGCAGTAATATGTCCTCAGTAGAAAAACATGTTTTCAAAATTATGTATCAACTTTTAGAGAATCATGACAAATCAGTTGCTTCTCACTCTCTCAAAGTGATTTTATGCTGGGAGGAATCACATGTCAATGGGTTATATGCCAGCCCTGCTTTTACAGCAGAGTTATGGGATGAAGTAGGGGTGTGACTCTGGGATTGGGCAACTAAAGGCAATAAAAAAGCGCCTGGTTTGTTACCTCTGTGGCAAGCTATTTTAGAAACTTAAAGCCCAGGAAGGTACCAGGAAAGGATCATTTCCCGCTGCTTTCATTCACTGCAAGCCTGTGTTGATTAAACTAAGATGGCTCCTACCTCTTTTTACAGAGGTTCTGCATCTGCCCAGGACATGGTATTCTTTTAGAGAGAAATTTATCATCTGATGTCTTCTTGAAAATTCTCACTGCATTAATCTATTCCTGCGTACACACTGCATGCAGATTCTCTCTTTCCTGTTTAGTGTTTTACATTTTTTTTATTTTGTACTTTGTTTTTTTTGACTCAGACTAGAAGAGAAGTGAAATGAGAGTGCTCATCCTGAAGTGAGACAAGAAAACTTAAACAGATTATAACTACACCTATATATATCTCTATCAATCAGCATTTATGTCTTTCTGTATCTCTAATCTATCTTCATTCTCTAATCCATACTATGCCTGTAAGGCAACACATGTTCCAAGAGAAAGAGGAAATGTGAAAATGGCCGTGCAGCTCTCTTGGTTTATTTTCTCAGTAATTCTATTCTGCTTCTCACTATTTATTTCAGCAGGATGTTTTTTGACCATAATTTCATATCCACCCTCCACAGTAAATGTCTTTTACGAGATAAAACCACAACTATTTAGTCACAGTTGACTCAGTACTGAATGCAGGATGCATGGTATAGACAGATCTTCTATTTACATTATGTCATCTGGCTTCAGTATCAATGAACATGGTCTTTCAAGTTATTCAGTTTATACCTTTTCAGATGAAGCACCTCTAATCAATCTACTGATTGATATTTTGACATCTATCAAAATAAAACTACTGGAGCTACTGTTATACAATCTACTCTTAGTACATTATGCATGATAATGTACTTTGTACCAACAGTATCGCACCCCGCCTTTCCTGGTATCTTGGCATCTGTTTGTTTTTCTATCCGATCCTTCAAAGGACTGTTATCAATAGTGTTCTCAACCAGAGTTGCAGCCTTGAGTGAAGACTTGGCTTTGCTGATTCCTAGAAACAACATGCTGGATTTGTTTTATTGCAAATGAGACAAAGGCTCTAATGTCACTTACATTGTCCAGAAAGAGATAATTCAGATAATACATAACCACAAAACTTGACAAAAGAAAAGTTTGAGATTTTTAGGATCCTAGTTGACCATGTGCACTAAAACCTTGCAGAATATAAATATGTTCAAACTCTCTCTCTTTTCCAGGGACATTTTTTATCACATTTCATTTTTGGCAGAATGGAGAAAAAATTTTATCATGATAATATCTATTCTCACATTTTTTCACACGATATCTCAGTTTGGCTTTATCCTATCTGTACCATCTTTAGTCATATGACACCATCTTGACTGTCAAAAAAATATTTATCTATTTTACTACAAAAATAAAGACTTTCTGAAATTGTAATATATCTCAGTAGAGCTGGATCCATGATTATTAGTTTAGTTCAGCTCATAAATAATTACCGAATATAACCAAAATCATAATACAATGGTAATATATATTGATATTAAACTTTTATAAATATTGAAAAAACTGTTGGATAGTTGGTGTTTTAATAGCACGTTGCTAAATAGTGTCTCTGAGTAATAACCAACTCATTTTTCAGCTACAGGGTAGTTTTTTCCTTCTTAAGACTATTACTAAAAAGTCAAAATATTCTAAAATTAAATCCTTCATTTTGAAATGTTATATATTTGCTTACATTTTTTTTCTGAGAAAACTTCTACATCAGTCCAGCTTGACTGTATTGATTAGCAAAGACGGTTGAAGTTTCATTAGAATATTGCTTGTAGCTTTTCAAGAATATTGTCCAGCAGCTTGGGTTGGGAGAAGGTAGAAAATTGCATTAACAAAAAGGACAAACGCTTTTAAGGAGTGATCTTCTAGGACCTGTTAGACAGTTCACACTTTTTTAGAACTTATTTCTGTCAACAGAAAAAAAGGTGAGTTGAAGATCTCTGATTAGAGAAAGCAGAGCTTGCCTCTCTAAGTGTAAGTGTACTTGCCCAAAGGCAGCAATACTTTGTTTCCTGTCTGCCTTTCCTAAATCCTGACCAAATATTCCTGTTTCTCACAATGGCAGAGTCTTCTGGGTGGATTTTACAGATATTACAAAACCAGAATGTCAAATTGTCCTGTTATTTTGACCTGCTACAGCTTGCACTGTCTATTGATGCTTTTCATCATTGCTATGAGTGTACAGTCTTGTTGGCTTTGATGAGCCAGAAGTTCAGACTGTCACATTGCCTTAGAAGGGCACAATGCCTCGTGTCTCCTGATGAATTTCACTGCTCATACTTGGAGTCTCTATGTGCTGAAATACTTTGTTAGATTGTGAAGGTCATCCTGTCAGAAAGAGCTTCCAATTTCAGAATTTCTGTGCTTCATTGCAAGGCTTTTCTCTTGTGCCTAGACAAACTTGCAATCACAGAGCTTTGGAAAATTCTTTTTTTAGTGTCTCCAAAAAGCATCTGTGATCACAAGAGAAAGGCAGTTACAAGAAATTAATACCATTATTCTAGTCTCATCTCTTGTTAATGACTTGTGAGAACAGATTCATTTTGTGCTTGCTTCAACCCTCATTAGAGTTTGCCACTTGGGAAAGAGAATAGGGAAACAAGTACACTTTAGCCTTAAAGTTACATGAAAAAGGTTCCAGCCAAGTGGTTTCATACTGTATGTCAAATAGTTGGAGATAAACATATGTCAGTGCTCTTAGAAATCATGTACTTAGTGTTTAAATCACTATGGATCCTAGTTGGGGACTATGACCTTTTCTACCAAGAAAACATAACTCAATACTTCTGAGACGTGCAAAAATCAAAATGGAAAATCAAAATACAAAAATAAAATATTAAAAATAAGAGTGGGTGTGTGAGAGATATACACACACAAATATACATATAGGTGCAAAAATATTTGTTTATAATTTCTATCTGACATTTATGACTGCATAACCTTTGTTACAAGTATGACAGTTAGCAAAACATTTTTTAATTAGAGATACTGAGAACCAGTGATCGATTAAAAACATCAAATAAAAAAAGGAAATGCTAATTATACTCCAGTATGGCCTTTATAACTGTTCATTTGATTTGCAAGTTATAAAATATGAAAAAAAAAAATTAAAAAAACTCCACAACAACATTTTTCTCAGCTGAGCAAGATTTTAAGGTTGGGTTTCCTCATCGACATAAGTGTTATGTCTGCTCAGTGAACTTATGTGTAACTGGTTCCACTGTGAGTTGTAAAACAAGTATGTGACATGTTTTAATTTAGTTCAAATACAAAAAGGGAGTTTAACTTAAATTCTTAATGTTTAACTAAAACCTCCTACATTATGTATTCAGATTTTTTATTTCCAGTAAAAGAGAAAAACTGTGTAAAATTAGGACGAGTATTTTATGCCAGAACAAAGTGTCGCGTTAGCAGTGGCAATGGACTTTTTGTGGAATTTCAAGAAAAACAGGAATGGGGGATATACCAGAGGCTGGAAAGGTAAAACACTAGAGAGAGATCTGGGGTCAGAAGCAGAGCATCTGAGAGGCTAAGGATCCATGCCATGAGGACAAAGATACGTGTCAGGATAGTTAAAGAAAAGTAAGAAAAATAATACAATGGAACAGTAAAGAAAAACTGAGCTTTGACTGATTTCAGGAGCCAGCTCAGAGTAGTTTTAGACTTAAATAATAATAAGCAAGACTTAAACAAGGTTTTTAAAGATCATAAGGAACATTAGAAATTGAGACATATTGTTTTACTAGTGCTTCCCCTTTCCCAATTGTATGCATTTATGGTGACAGGACTTAGCTGTGAGCCTGAAAAGCTTTGAATGCACAGAGTATCCTTCTTTGTTCACTCTCCTTCTTTGGCGTATAGTTGGCATTCCATAAGAGGTCTGACTAAGCACCACACTGATGTAAAGGATGCTTTGAAATTTCTCAACTCTGTAATTCTGCAGCAAAGTTAAAAGGTTGATGTATTTGCTCAGGGCCAGTATTTTGGATTGTTTTCTGGCTCAGAGATATTTCATTAAGTGCTGTTAACTAAGATCAGGCAAGGAAAACCATTTAGAAAATACACTTCTGCTCCAGAAGGCATCGTTAAACAGTTTTCAAACGCAAACTCAGTAATACAGAAACACAGAAGGGTTGGGCTTTAGAAATACCTCTGGAGTTTCTCTCATCTATCCTTCCTGCCCAAACAGTAGCATTTCTAGCTGATTACTTTGGATCATGATAAGATGACCTTTTAATGGCTCCAAGGTGGAACACTCCACAAATTATTTGAGCAATACTGCCAGTATTCAGTCACTCTCACAGGAAAAAAAAAAATCTGTTATTCACAGGAAACCTCCTGTCTTTTACTTTGTGTCCATTGACTCTGGTCATTTCACTGGAATCAGTTTGACTTTGACTTTTTTGAAACTGTCTATTCTATATGCTTAGATAAAAAAGAGAATTAGGGAAGAGAGAGGATAAAAGTAGCTATCAAAATATGGGACTCTTTTCTTTAGGATTATATGGTGAGACAACAGAATAAGTATTCATTTTAATGTGAGTTCTTGCAGAGTGGAAAAACACTATGAACCAATGCCTCTTCTAAAGACAGAAAAAGAGTATATTACAAGAAATATTTCTGTGCAAAAGATGGAAATTTAATTAAGTATGAACTGAAAATGCTTATGATCTGTGTTTCTTTAAGGAATCTTTCTATGACTTCAGATTTGTCTTTACTGATATTTTTTAAATTTATACAGATAAAGAAATTAGAGGCGATTAAATTTAATTCTATGTTTAGATATGTAAACAATAAAAACTGTTGTTATTATGAGCATGGTACCATAAAATGAAATCCATATTCTAAAACAAATTTTCTACACTTTTCTACAGAAAGGTGCTTAACCTTCCAAAGACAATACAAAGTGAAAAGCTGTCTTGGAAAACTATCACTTTTACTCATGCCCTCTAGACTGAAATTCCCAGTGAAGTCAATCAGTCAGAACTGTATTCATGAGAAGTAAATGAACACTGAATATGGGCCTCAATTTTAAGTCCAACATACCTCTGAAAATGTTACATCTCTGCTTGTATCCGGCTGTTGTCAGCAAAAAACACAGACACTATAATGAAAACCACTGGCCTAACCAATCTGTCTTTCATTTCTTGCACAAAAATTTGCATGTGTAAGTGATGGAAGTCCCTGAAACCAGCTGTGCTACCAGGCTGTATCAAGGTTGTTTCCTACTGTAATACAAATGACAAATTACTATAGCCTCTCAGAGAACACACTAAAATATACTGCTTTTGCTAACCTGCCAAGGTGAAACCTGAAATGAAAAACCAAAACTAAAACAAAAAAAAACCAAAACAAAGCAAGACCCAAACAAACAAACAAACAAAAATGGAAAAAAAAACCTAAAAACCAAACACCAAAACAACAACAACATAAAAACAAAAGAAAGGAAAGGAAAGGAAAGGAAAGGAAAGGAAAGGAAAGGAAAGGAAAGGAAAGGAAAGGAAAGGAAAGGAAAGGAAAGGAAAGGAAAGGAAAGGAAAGGAAAGGAAAGGAAAGGAAAGGAAAGGAAAGGAAAGGAAAGGAAAGGAAAGGAAAAAGAAAAGGAAGGAAAAGAAAAGGAAAGAAAAGAAAAGGAAAGAAAAGAAAAGAAAAGGAAGGAAAAGAAAAGGAAGGAAAAGAAAAGGAAGGAAAAGAAAAGGAAAGAAAAGAAAAAGAAAAGAAAAGAAAAGAAAAGAAAAGAAAAGAAAAGAAAAGAAAAGAAAAGAAAAGAAAAGAAAAGAAAAGAAAAGAAAAGAAAAGAAAAGAAAAGAAAAGAAAAGAAAAGAAAAGAAAAGAAAAGAAAAGAAAAGAAAAGAAAAGAAAAGAAAAGAAAAGAAAAGAAAAGAAAAGAAAAGAAAAGAAAAGAAAAGAAAAGAAAAGAAAAGAAAAGAAAAGACAGGGAGAGCAAGATCTCTTTGCCTGACTCTCTGGCTGACTTCACTCACCTCCAGTGCAGATGGGAGGTCACTTGCCACTTAAAAGTGAACTAGTTATCTCACAAATACTCTCTCTGCTTTGCTGCTTCTGATACACTTTAGTTTCACAACACCAGGTTGTGCCTAAGGTGTATGGCTGAGCTCTGTATTGCCTTTCTGACAGTTTCAAAGTGACTGCATCTCTTTCTAGGGATTTAACATTATCAATTTTCTACACAATTTCTGAGAGGTGTAATTTCCTATCTGAATATGTCTAGAGATTGTGTCTTAAT
Source organism: Passer domesticus (assembly GCF_036417665.1). NCBI lineage: Eukaryota > Metazoa > Chordata > Aves > Passeriformes > Passeridae > Passer > Passer domesticus. Next base: position 106,875,810 of record NC_087474.1, on the reverse strand, counting down.
TGAAGAACTTCCCAGATGGATGAAACAAAAATTAATATCTTAGTAATCATATAAATTTCAACTGCACAACTGTATGGCAACAAACAGATATTTGTGCATTATTTGTGCAGTTTTTTTCTGTGTAAAAAAATATGTTGCTGTTTGCTAGTTGGTTGCTTGGTAAGATTGTTCTTTGCTAGACAGGCCCACCATCTCTTCTTTGACATCCACACAGATTTGGGTATTATTCATACCAGTAGTTATCCTCAGTGAGACCATGCAGATGCAAAGAGATTCAGTGCATGGATTTTACAGAATCTGGCTTGCATTTAATGCTAGATTTAGGTTGTCCTATTTTCCATGTAATATCAGAATTTCAAAAAACAGATTCATATTGTTGTGCCAGAAATTGTGACTACAGAAGTAGGGATACATAGTAGAAGTTGGCAGCTCTAATCCTGCTTATTTCTGGAATTTTGAAAGCTTACTACTATCATGAGTAGTATAGTATGAATATCTCTTTTTAGTGCAAAGTTATCATTTATGTCTTATGCTTAGAAAATTACATAAAGCCAATAACCTTAGAAGAATAATGTGAAAGGATGTATTAACATTTAAAAACAAAAACAAAAACAAAAACGAAGTAATGGGTGTGGTAATCATGTATGATATGTCTTATTTATATTCTAAATTTAATTCTGCTACCCTACACTCCATCCTTGCCTTTCCAGTGCATACTGAAGAAACTGGCATGTGTTGTATACAGCAGATGGACATGCTGTGGCATACACAGATTCTCAGCACAGTTCTGGCACACATGTTTACTGCTGAATTTGCTAGCTAGTAAGAACTCCAGCAGCAGTTGTTTCACAGAAAATGCTGTTTGCTGGCACTGTATTAAAAATAATTAGGCCAGAATGAATCAATGAAACCAAATTAATAAGTCAACTTTAAATCAGGTCGGATTAATATTTTTGATACATATCTTCACACTTTTTTTCTGTAGTTTTAACTGAAGATATGTTATTAAAATGAAGAATTTCATCCTGAATACTGTACTAAGACACTTATGCAACAACTTATTCTCTCTGAAAACTGCTGTGACAACCCTGTTAGGTTTTGCCCATATTGGGAGGGGAGCCTCAAAAAAACAGTACCAGCAAACTCCACAGATAGATGCAAAAGTTTTCTCATTGCTGCATCGTGTGCATCCTGAGGAGCTTTTGGTTTGTGGTTCTGGTTTTTTGTTTTTGTTTGGTTGGTTTGGTGGGGTTTTTTGTTTTGTTGTTTTTCTGGGGGTTTTGTAGTTTTTTGTTTGTATATTTTTAATTTTTATTGCTTTTTGCTTTTGGTTTTTGTTTTTGTTTTTATTTTCTTTTACTTCAGTATAAGCTAGCTAGCCCTATGTGATCCAGAGGAGCAGACCTTTTATTCCTTTCTTGGATGTAATAGAAGGCCAGTTTTGAATCTTATAGTATACCTTTTTTATGGCATTGTTAATTCTATCAGAAAGATAACCACATACCTGCTTAACCAAAGATAGGCTGATACTCAAACAGCTGTTTGTTTTATCCTATCATTTCTGGACAACTCACTGGCAGTGTGACACAGAATAAAAATGTTCTTTTCCTAAAAATTGCTAAAACTTTTATTACCCCTAATCTTATTCAAATGGTGGAAACAATGAAATGAGTAGAAAACAGGAAGGAATAATCACAGAATCACATATTCCTTTAGGTTGGTCAAGACGTCCAAGATCATCAAGCCCAACTTTAAATGATCACCACCTTGTCAAGTAGACTATAGCACTACATGACAGCTTCACCATTTGTTTCTTCAACATGTCCAGGGATGGTGAGTCCACAACTTCCTTGGCCACTCCATTCCAATGCTTAACAACCCTTTCCATGAAGATGTTACTCTTGATGCTCAGCCTGAACATCCTCTGGCACAGATTAAGGTTTTGTCTCCTTCTCCTGTCGCTGGTTGCCTTGGAGAAGAGGCTGATACACACACCTTTATACAACTTCCTCTCAGGCAGTTGTAGAAAGGTACTACATGATGTCTTGCCATCATATCTTTTGGCCCTTAAAGATTGTAACAGCTGTCTAGTTTTCTTTCAATAGATCATAACATTTGACTGTAGATAGATAAAGATGATAGATGAAGTAAAATTTCATCATTAAATGAAATATACCCTTGTGTATTTAAACTTGGAATTCATTCACATTTTAGTTCTTGACACTAGCAACGTGCCAAGTTTTGACCCTCCTTTTGAGACTGCTGTATTGGTAATTGTCCTGATGACTGACAGTCATGCAGGGTCTTCCTGGCAGTAACTGATAATAAGAGATCATGTTCATGGCTCTTCTTTCAAACCTTGGCAATTTTGCAATTTATTAAAAAATTTACTAAATGAGACTGTTCTCATCCTTGAATAAGATCTTCTCATTAATGACATATATTTGAGTTTAATTTCATACCAAATACCATTAGCTGAATAGTGAACAAAGAAAACGAAAATGCAATTGCCCTGAATTTGGGACTAAAAATAAGCATTCAAGCATTTCAGCATTTAAATCATTGATATTTGCACCTGACATTTCTCTAGTTGCTCAGGTGTCTTTCTTTGACTTCTCTAGTTAACACTATTAATGTTTATTACCTGGAGAGCTACTTATTACCTTAAAGGGAAAATAATATTTAGGGACAACTGATATTCTCTTTTGCTCTCCCATGACAAGATTACACTTGTAGTTCTTTTTGGAAATTGACCTGCTGACTTCACCCTTATTTATGCACAGCATTGGCTGTTACATATGTGAAGATCTGCTGGAGTCTTCTTCCTTATCACATAAAATAACAAATGGAAAATCTCACTGCATAGGTTTGCCTTTGTGGAGTCTACTTGTATTTTAATTCTGCATGTACAGAGATCTCAGGACTTGACCTGATGTTTTTGTTATGTTGAGGATGCTTTGTATTACATATACTTACTTGATGGAATATGTATGTTCAATATGTTTCTTTTTTCTTTACAGAATTGAATAGGTAAGAAGCAGCTTATTGATTTACATTAGAACACTAGTTATAAAATCTAATTTCTGAAGTGTGCAAAGTACCTGATGTGTTTTAGTTTTCTACTTCACATATGAACAAAAAATTTGTGTTTTAGATGACTCTTCACTTAAATGATTTGCTGATATTTTGCCTTCTTGTTCATTCCTGCCTAGTGTGAAATTATAAGCTGGCATAATATTAGCTAAATTTCACAAATATTAATGTCTCTTCATTTGCCACTGGGTACTGGGCTGCCTGTACATCAAATTACACAAAAGAAATTGCATTGATTTGCGCTACCAAAATGAGTTACTTCCCACCTAGATTAACACAATTATTGAAAGTGCATTAGCACAAAGACTAAAAGGTGAAAATGGCTAAATGGCTAGTTCAGTAGGACTTACTAAAGCAATAATTTGATCTAGAGGTCTAAAGCTGACCTAACTGAATGACTGTAGATTTTTGAGAGGCAAGAGGAAGACACTCCATGGAGGTCAGAAAACTGGTGAAAAAGAAATTGTCACTTGCTAAAATCAAACTAACCACTGTAGTTAATAGCACCTCTTTTCTTGGACAGATAATTTTGCTTTATACTGTCATCATATTCATATGATTCTCTTTTCTGAATGAATAAAGAACAGCACCACAAAGTCAGGTAACTCACACAGTTTGTTCATTGTAAATCTTTTTTGGAGGCCAGGTTGCACAGCAACATTTAAAACACCATTACAGTGCTACTAATAATCACAATTGCCATAGCCTATAGTGTTAACTAAATAATCTGGTGTACAACTAAACTACTAACGCAGTTCCCTTCCCTAAGCATATATCTGGAGTTTAAAGTAGGCTTTGTGAAGCTGATTTATACCTTATGACAAAGTACACCATCTTTTCCTCAGAATTTTGTAAGTATAACTAAGCACAGAAACATTAAAGACAAAGAAAAATACAGCTAGATGGCCCCAAGTGTAATAACAGCTACATCTCTCAAGAAATAAATTACCCACATGACATAGCAGACTATGGGAAATGAATAGGAGAAAATATGTATCAGTAAATCAACAGAGGTTCCAGTGGCATTATGCTGCATGTCTAGCTGAAAGAAATTCAGGGTAATAGCTGACACACGATCCTTTACTCACCCTCATTTCCAGCTGGTGCCAAAATCATCTGTATCTGGTTTTTTTCATGTTTTTTTAACAGGAAAACTGTTTATCTTGTAACGGGAGAATGACTTAATGGAAAGGTAAATGGCATTAAGTATAGGATGATGAAGTACTTTTATTCCTGAATCTACAAGAAACATGCCATGTGACCTTGGAAAAATGCATTAACTCTTCCATATCACAATGTGTCCATGAAAATTCTGTGTCCATGAAAATTCTAATTTGTGATCTATGGATGACTACAATAAATACATATTGTCAAGACTGCCAATGTCATTCACAGCTATGTCCATTTTCAATTAAAATATATTTACAGCTTTTCCAAGATTTTCCTTTTTCCCCCGCTTCTTAATTTGCTAATTTGTAATCAGAAGTTTGTAATTTGTTTATCCATGCTTAAGAAATATCTCAAAAATATATTTTGATTGACCATGGGAATCTCTATTAAACTACAATTTTAATTTTTATGGCTTTGGCAGTTTCATCTCATGGTGATCTGGGGGCAATTCCTGATTGACATAGACTTGTTCTGGTTTTATACTATTTAGAACCACTTCTGTGTCAATAGCTTTGAAAATGATACCTCAAATTTTGTCTTTCTTGGTGTGGCAGAATTCTCTGTTTCCAACCAGATACTCTAAACTGTGAGAATATTGCTGCTCTTTCTCATTTGAGAATATGATATTTGCTGCAACTTCTCAACTAAATGCACAGACAACTAGATCTATATCTCATTTCATGTAATTCAAAGTAATACTGCTGATTTTAATATAACTAGAAGTATTGAATTCATGGAGGCCTAAAAAAATCCAGTGATGTAATTCAAATTAGATACACAAAAGAGTCCAGATTTTTTTAAAAAATACATTTTCAATAGGAAATAGAGTATAAATGCCAATAATCTTGTACATATTGGCCATTTCAGAGAAAAACCAAAACAGAACAAAACACAAGAAATTAGTCCTTTTTCTCAATAATCAGGCTTTTTAGTCATCTCTACAGAAATAATTTTAAAATATCAATGAATGATCCCAATAAACTATAGAATTTTTTTCTCTAGCTTGTTAATGCCTACTGCTTAGCAGAGAATTTTTGGGCACTTCACTGAATCTCTTGATAGGTCTACCACATCTGTGGGATATAAAAAAAGAATGCAATGGTAACATCTAGTCAGAAAACAGCTGAAAGCTACCAAATGTTCTGAACTTTGACTTGCAGTTTTTTGGCTCTTAACATATTTATTTTATGCTCTTTCTGAGAAACACTGAATTTTGACACTCCAGCTTTGGCAAAATGGTATTGTCGGAATTTTCCTCTCACTAAGTGGCCTCAGCATGTCAATGTATCCTGAAGGGAGTATGCTGGCTCCCTGTCAAACATCAAATTGAATTTCAAATTGCTTTGATGGCTTATAAGGCAGTGCAGTTTGAGAAGTATGTATTTATCAGAATTGCTTTCTCTGCATGAGCCCAGTCTCTCTTTGAGACCATAAAAAGCAAGTAAATTGGCAATTCTGGAATGTGGAGGAGGGTGAAAACTAAGGAACACATATTTAGCTGTTTTACCACTCAAATATGTAATTGATTCTGTGACAGGGGCCTATAATGTGACTTGATCCTGCCATATTTGTGTAGCATTTCAGACATCTCTAAATGAAGAAACATATTTCTTTGTCCCTACATTCATTAATGATCTATGCCAAGACACAGGAACTGGCCTTGCAACACACTTTTAAGGGATGGAATCTGGTATCCAGGACATACCATAGCTGAAAGGAAAAAGACAGGTTGCTGTCTGAGGTGTTGGAATGTGCTTAAAGTTGAGCTACGATTGTGCAAAGGACTTAATATAATGTCCATAGGAAAGCTATGACCAGTGCACAAGACATACAGAGTTCTTTACATATGCTCAAAGGTTTCTATTTGCAGATGCTGAGCCCAGACCAACAGACAACCCTGTTTAAAATTTATCTCCTTTAGTACATTTCAACTCAAAGGCTTAATGTCTAAGTCAATAGATTTAAATTTGAAGTATATCTGAATTAGGGACTGAGCAAATAAAAAGCCTTTCCTGGTTCAAAAAATACTCATTGAAAGTATTTATTGTTTAATTTTAGCATTGTGAAACCCTGTTTGCCTTGACTTTTGGGCTAGAATATGTTGGTCACATAACACTAATTGGATTTTTGAGCTTCTGAAAGAATTTACAAAATCAAAAGGCACTTTCTAAGAGTAAATCTCTTTTTTAATGGAAAAAGAGTGTTAGAAGGGGATCTGCAAGCCTTCTATCAAATCATCCATTTGTGCATGATTTTAGCTATGAGGATGACCCCAAATACTTTCAAAGGTAGTAATGAAATTTTGTTGCCAGTGTTGTCTTTCATTCATCTCTATCTATTAGTAGTCATTGATATTTAATAAAATTGTATAGTTTAGGAAATAAAATGAAACACTAACTATTCCCACTTTCTTACAGATATTTATAAAATTAAAAGATGAAGCTTCAATGTGAAGAGTATGGGGTGAGTTAGAGAGATGTGAAAAGAACAACAGAAGTAAAATTATATTCAGTTTGGATATGCGTTTGATTTTTTCCTTATCTTAGAGTCGACCTCTAGTCTTCTTTCATTTGGTGCTCTTATTCATGGGACCCCCAGAATGTACAAAATGAGATTTATTTATTCTGTCAATATTATAACTTGTCACTGTGTGAGTTTGTATGTTTAATAACATAAATTTCTTTCAAAATTCAAGGACTTTTAAAACCATTTATAAATAACTACCCTAACAGTTAATTTAATTTTTTGAAAATATCTCCCACCTATATTAAACTAACAGAAAAATATTTTCTAAAGCCTCTTAGAAATGTCTTTGAACAGAAAATATGCCCTGTTATTTTGCAATATGCAAAGAAAAAATCATGAAAACAAAGAATATTGCCAGTAAGAATGACATGTTTCATAGAAAAATGAAAGTTAAATAGTAAGAAATGCATAAAATAATTTTCCATTCCCAACAAAAACAAGATAACAAAGAATTTTAAAATTAAGCATAATTCAATCTATTTTTTTTTACCAGGCTGCATTCTATCATGTATTCTCGTTCTGACTCTCCCAAACTGTGCAAAAAAGCCTTGTTTCACGAAAATAAATGTTATGTATTTTATAACAGCTAGCACAGTAAGTTGTTGGTTTCAGATGAAGTAGCTTAATAATTATCGCAATAAATATTTTTCAAACTTTCAAATAAAGGTCTTTCTGGCAAGGTAAAATTATTTTTAAATGGTACTATTTATTTTTAATAACAAATACAAATGCTGTGCTGACATTTTCAACATGACTATCAATCTCCATTAAAGTTCTTTTAAGGGCTTTGAATTTTATAATGAGACAGGATTATTGCATTTTCAATGAAAATAGACTGCATACTTTCTTAACAAGCGTGTATGAATTAAGTTAAAAAAGATAGAAATGTTTTCTCTCTGTTAAAGAACAAAAATTAATTAAAATATCAGAAATGCATTTCAAAAAGATAAAAATAGAAGTATGCATTTCCAATAAATTCTTTAAGAATAAATATTTCAAAAGTTATTTTTTTTGTTTTCTTTTGTTAACTGAATTTACTTACATATAAAATATTTTAAAGTTGCAACTCGTATTCTTTGAGTATGACATATTTTGGAAGATGTATCTGTAGCATGGTGCCAGACTTACTTGATAACTGTAGAATTCCTATTTCTATACATATATTTCATCCTGAATATGGCAGATATGGCCCATTAACTGGCAATAGAAACTCTTTTTTCAGTCAAGACAATTTCAGCAAGTACCATCTGACACATATGGGAAGTTATCACATAGGCAGGTTAAATGTCAGTCAGACAACTTGTTATGTAACGATGTGCACATTGACTGGTAGGCACACAGGTCAACTTAGGTGACAAAAAAGGGGTAAAAAATACTTAGTTTAAGTGCCACAAAGCAATTAGCAATCATTATGAACAAACTGAGACCAGTACTTCAAGCTCATTGGGTCTTTTTGTCAAATCGTTTAAGTATAGTCTTGGAAAGGGCTTTTGTATCCTTTTAAAGAAGGTTTTAATGATGAGTGTTCATTAAATACATTTTTCAAAATTATTACTGTTTTTCTTCTTTCAAGAAATATTCCATTAAATTTTCTGTTAATTAGGAACAGCAGTTGCAAAAAGCAAATCAGAATGACTAGATAGAGACATCTTTTGTAAAACCCTGGAAAACAACAACAAAGTTTTCTGGAGACATTATTGCCATACATATGCAATTAGTTCCACTTAAAATAATTATGCTCTAGCATTTCTATTCTCTAAAAGCATAAATCTCAGCTGAGATTAGTCTCTTCTTCTCATAGAGGATGTGCAAACATATAGACAGAGGATATAATTCATACTCTATGGACATGAAGCCAGTCTGATAGACAAAAAAAAAAAAATAAATGCAGGGATTAACACAATGACTTTCTTAAATTTATAGAAAATATGTCTTTAAGTGAGACCTGTAGCATTTTTCCAAACTCCATCATGCAGTCTCATGCCACACTGAGGAAAGACTTTGAGCAATAACAACTAACCCTCTTGGATTCTGGAGAAGCCAAAAGGATCTTGTTGCCTGCTGGATTGTATGATCTGGATTTGAGAATCTTGTTAAGATCTGTGTTGTGTGCTAGAAAAACAGTAAATCAATGGTTCAGCCAGGAACGGAAGACAGATTTATAGACTATTGTCTTTATCTTCTAAACTACAGTGTGACATCCAAACAAGAGAGTGAAAGATAATATTTTCATTAGCATATATTATATAACCTGTAGACTCAGAAATTTGTTTCTGTAACCTAATGAGGTTTATGATAATATCATTTTTCCCTGTAATTAGCTTTAATTTCTGTAAAAATTAAAAGTACTAAATATTTTGCAAGAGTGAAACAATGAAGTTAAATGTATAGGTTACACATAACATAAATCAACATCATCCCCGTAGAACCATCTTGATATCTAGCAACGAAAATACAGTCTTATAAAAAGGTCCTTAGAATTTAGTAGGTACTTCTTAAAATTAATGAAAGTTTATCCAGTTTGAATATTTTTCATTTATTCTGGTAAAAGTACCTTTTGGAGAAAAGAGTTTAGTATGATCAGTTAAAAGATGTAATTATACCACCAAAATAAATCTCCTCACATTTAGTATAATAATGTATTTTAAGTCCATTATGAACTCTCAGGATAAATTGAATTACTTGACCGTAAAACACTTGGAAAAACAATTAAAAGGAGTGATTCACAAATTAGAGGAGGTATATCACTTCAACATCTATTTTTCAAATAATACTGAATTTCAAGTGAAAAAAATATATTATATTCCTGTAATTTTTTTTCTGATTTGTTTCTTCTTCTACAATAAGACCTTCAACAATAGGACTTACAGATATCATAACAACTAGATTTAATTTTCTTCTTAAAATATATTTCCCAAGATGTTTCCTCATAGATATCAAACACAGTTGAACCTTTTCAGACAAGGTAATTTTCTTCAAATGCCATATGAAGAAATAAGATATTCTATTTTGTCATATCTGTTGGCTTATCTGTTTTCAGTAGTCCTGTAACCCATACATTTGTCTAGAAGTTAGTGAATGTCTTAAAGGTCTCAGTCAGCACAACGTATGCTTCTACAAAGTGCCTGAAGATAACAGGCTGCAGAAACTCTGATTTCCAAAACATGTTTAATTAATTATAGAAATATATATCTGCATTTTTAGTGTTTGTATTGGCTTAGTTTTTTGGTTGTTGGGGGTTTTTTACACAAAAAACTCTCTATCACATACCATAGGAAATTAATAGTATGCTGTGAAAATGACACAGATGGATTCCCTGGAAATGCACTAGTTCACAGGTAAACACAAGAAATCACCAGCAATCAACCTTAGCCAAAGAGTTACTCTTTATGGTAAAGATTAATGGACCCGTGGCTTTATTTTAGAGTCATAGCTCTGAGGACCTGTGTAAATGGGCAAAGATAATCCCCATCTGCAAAAATCTTGTCCCCAGACTGTGGTGAAGAGGAAATACAGCATTGAAATCTGGGGGGTTCTGAGTGATGAGAGCTTTTCTGCAGCACAGGCAAGGCTGGAAGGACCACCATTGCCCCAAGAGAATGGCATCACCCCAGCCCTACTGACCATGTGAGAGAGCACTCAGGGGTCTGGTCTGACACAGTTGCTTTACTGAGCAAGCCAGTAAAAAGGAAGAGTAAGGAAGAGTGCAGCTAAGTCCTTTGTTACCTGTTCTGACTGTTCTTGAGTATTAAAAGATTATTTTTTTTCCCCTTACTGATTTTTTCCTTGCCTATTGAATTGATTTTCTTAAAAACACAATTGAAAATGCTTTTGAAAGAAGTATGAAAAGCTAAGACATATAGATAGTTATAATACATTTTGGTTAATAAACCATATTTTGCTTATTTAGTATTTGTTATTTATGTTTTTTGGGTTTTTTTCCTTTTTTTGACCAGATGAATCCAGCCCTAGATAAAACACAATTCCACTTTTCCCATTTTCTTTCAGCCCTCTGACAAGTGTCAAAACACTTCTGTCCATCATTTCTTGATGACACAAAACAGCAGTTAAAAGTTTCAAGTTATAATAATAACAACATAAAATATGCCAACATAAAGATTGTCAGAAAAATTGCAGTGCAGCTAGCAGTACAATTACAAGCAAGTATGTTTTCATAAACAGGCTTCCTAGCCTCAGAAGAGTTAAAATACTGGTTATATGTAGGAAATTGCTTCCAGGGAGGTGGTAGGGAAAAAACACTTTTAAAATACACGGGTTAGTAACAAATATGCCACCTTCTCCTTATTATCATCTCTCTGAGAAACAATATTTTCCAGCCTGTGACATACAGTGGTAAAAGATATAGCAAGAAAAAAAATCTTTAACTTTGCATTTTACATTTTGGTACTCTTTGTTTGGTTTTTGGTGTTTTTTTTTTTGTTTGTTTGTTTGTTTGTTTGTTTTTTGTCAGGACAGAGGTGTTCAAAAGCTCAAGAAGAAATCCTCAGAGTGTGAGATGGCACCTAGAAAGGTCTACAAGGAGTCAGGGTGGGTCAGTCATGACAGCAAATTAAAGACATAGACTCTTAATCTTACTGCACACTATGCTCCATTAACAGTTCCAACTGCTGAAGCATTCTAGAACGAGGGAGGGGGATATGTGGTTTCATGCTCCAGAATCCCTCTTTCTGAAGGGTTGCTCTTTGTTCTGTTAATCTGAACTAGAGAAGACTTACTGAACCCTCCCACCATGTGTAAATTAAATGTGTACCTCTGAGGGACTGTTCATATCATAATTAGAGAATCTGTAGCAAAAGACATGGGAAATAGCAATGTAATTTTAATAATCATACATATAGCCATTGCAGATTCAAGAAAAACATTACACTGACAGAAAATGTTTCAAAATTAATGCTATATATTTCTCTAGAGAAAGATAATTATCTATGTGTCTTTACTGTTTTATAATGGCTATTTTGTTAAATATTTCAATGAATTTTTATTTTACAAAGTAGAAGAAAATTAATTGTGCTATAATTTAAACAAATATGTCTCTAGGCACTGTTTCTGTGCTCCTTTTTTTGAGAAAAAAAAATCTTTACAGTCCCTAAAAATATTCCTTTGCTGCAACTCTCCATATTTAAAAAGTAATAACTAAAAATGCTCCATTAACATAAAAATAAGGAAACATTGATTTTCAGTCATGGAATAGCATGGATGAGAATGAGAAAATGTCATATATGTTTTTAATTTATCCTCAGTAAATCTCATGTACTTTGTTAAAAAGTCTTAAAATAGACTGATTAGTAGTGTATTAAATTATTTGATAATATTAAATAAAAAATATTCAAAATTATTCTTTTCTTGTAAAAACAAACCTATAAAAATATCACAATACTTGCTTCTGAATCCAACAATTATGCTAAAAATAAATCAAGAAAGAAACTCAGAAAGGTAATATAGCTGTGGTTTCTCTGTTTAGACAAAATGTTGCCCTTACATTTCTAAAAATCATTAAGGATTCTTATATATAAAAAGAAAAAACACAGAAAATTGTTGTAATAAAGGATTTAATAATGAGAAAATATGTATGTGAACATGAATCATCCCTAACAATATAAGACTACATTTTTTTTCTGGCCTTAGATGGACATCATCTGCTCATTAATTCAGATTAACAAATGGGAGTTCATGGCGTTATGTTTGAGGGTGACATATCTCGGACATATTTGAAATCCATAGCATTACCAACAATGTAGACATATGTTAAGTGCTAAGCAGGTTGAACTTCCCCATTTCAAGGTTAGCATAGGTCATAAATCTGCCCAGACAAATACTGAAAAATAAGATTTTTCTCTGGATGCATGCACTCATTTTTCTTGTCTTTCTTGCACGAAAAAATATGTAAATGTGAATCAAAACATACAAAAGATGCAATTCTAGTTTTATGTAATCTGGTAACAAAACTTTTAATTTCATTTGGGCTGCTTTCTATGACAAATATAATAAATAAAATTTAATATATTTTATTATAAAGATTATACTGCAGTTGCATCAAGTACATTAAAATGTAGCCAAAACAAACTTCCCGCTTCCTTGTCTTTGCTAAAGTTTTAGATGAATTCTGAAACCTTAAAATGCAGTTGTAATTTTCTTCACCATAGCAGCAGATGTCTTTCACGTCTTGCAGCCTACCCAATCCGTAATCCAAAGTAAACAGCCTTTGTTTCTGATGCGATTTCTGGAAAAGACCAATTCCCTTGAAACTAAAGAAAATAAAGCTGGTTTCCTTACTCAAAGAGTAATCTGCCATGGACAAATATTTGTAAACAGAAGTAAACCCTAAACAAAGTTAAAAATCAAGGTAGCTCAGGTTATCAAGTAGATACCTAAGCAAACCTGACACTGTATGTCCATAGGCCTGACAGGATGCTTCCACAAAGGACAAGAGAGCTAACTGATGTAATTTCATAGTCACTTTCAATAAGATTTGAATGATCCCAATGAATGGGAGATGTTCCTAATGAATCAAGTCTTAAGGATATTAATTTGTGTTTTGAGATATCTTAAAAATGCCCCATGGAGTTGGATCATTCAGTGTGCTTAATTTATACACTCAACAGCATATGAGACTTTTTTTATGCTCTTAGAATCAGTGTTACTTATATAGTTTAGATAGGCTGGAATGGGATATTTAATTTTAACTTGTTGCTGAAGATTATCAGATCCTGAAAGGTCAGTGTAGATTTCATAAAGCATGCAAATTTATACCAGCTAAGACAACAGTCCATTGGCACTGAAACCCCTGCTTTCCTTGTGTTTCCATATCCTGCTGAGTGAAGAAGGTTAACTTGTCATTGCCTGGATCATTAACTTTTTGGAAAGAGATTTTTGAATGCTCTCATACATAAATTTACATGGCAAGATGAACTTCTCAACTCCATAAAGTAGACATTTCAGAGTCTCCCAAGGACAGCATTTGGAAATCAGCCTTTTGATAAGCAAGTGGGTTTTTTTTCAGAATATAATTTTGAAATGGCACTGAAATACTATTACTGAGGTATAGGGATGATGGATGCGCGAGGTAAACAGAGAAGAAAATGTTCTCTTTGTTTGCTTCATGAAAAGGATAACACTCCCCAGAGAAAAAAATTGTTTAATATATGTGGAGCAACAAACAGGCTACAAATAGTTGCTACTTTTTTAAAAAGTATGTTTTGAAAGAAAAGTGTAGTGGAAACAAGAGTGAAGTCCTACCATGTCTTTTTGTTTGTATTCAAATAATGTCATAGAAGCTTAATATAACTGCATACTGTCATAATTTTCCCACATTTCACCTGTTCTATCTTACTGTCCTGTAAACTTCAACAGCACTATGCATCTGCAGCTACATGCACCAGCTTTTTGACAGCAATTAAAATTGGCATGTAGAGGCATTCTGAGATGAAATCTTATAATTGACAGGCTGAGACACTAGCCAAAGGGGTATTCATTTGGGTTACCCCTGGGCTGAAACACTGCTGGTTTGTCAGCCTCTGAAATTATTGGCAATCTCATAGACTGTATCTAGCAGCTGAGAGGAAGCTGTGCCAACTGGTGGCAGGCTTCAATAGGTTTAGAAACGCCATCAGTGTAATTGTCATCTTTAACACTGAAAAGTGCTTATCTGCCATTGTGATAAGTGTGATAGAAACTGTGTAAATAGAAAAGAGCCAGCAGAGTCTTGGAAAAGGCATTCTGCATTTACTGTCCCCCACTGCTTTGAGCTGCCTGCAAACAGAAACTTTAAAACAACAGACAAATATTCCATCCCATCAAGTACAAAGCATTGTGAGAAAGACCTTGGTGAATTTCTCTGATGTATTGTGCTACATGGCAACAGAGGGATGAGGGCAAGAGCTGTCACTTCTCTGGATCAGACAGATGCAGGATGGGACCATGTCTCTATTTCTGACACTGAGAGAGCTAAAAAGCATGAGGGGTGGATAAACACTTACTGGAGTGTTTTGAGCTACTGTTAGTTTTCTTTATTCAGGGGAGGACAAAGACCTCACTATATTCTCAAAGCTTTAAGTATTTCAATACAAGGGCCTTTGAACTAGCACAGAAATATTAAAGCTATATAAGTCATGCTGCACAGTGTGAAGCTGATAAAATTTTTAGGTGTGTTTTGCTGGTTTTATTTTTAACAAAAAACCAGTCACCTCTTTCATTGTACAGTATGGTTGTATGTTGATGAATGGAAAACAATTTTTTAACCGTCACTTAAAAGACTTTAAGTGTTAAGGCATGATGTTAGAAAAAGTATGGATAGTTATGAACTAATTTAATTGTTAAGTGCCATAGCACTAACAAGAATAAAGGCAAGAGAGAAACAGGTGAAAGTTTTTCTAAAGCAAATGGTATGGAAGAAATTGTCTTTGTGTATTAACTATTTATTTAAAAACAGCCAAATTGAAAGAGAGGAAACAAGACTAATTCTGACTTTTTCAAAAAGTAATTGCTTTCCTGCTTTTACTGAATGATGCAACATATGCACACTTTTGTACACCTGTAGAGGAGCACCAACATCTGTCAAACAGAATTATATATAATGCCTGTCAGCTTCTCTTACCCCAATGCTTTACCTGTTGAGAGACCAATTCAGCTGGGTTGCATGAAATGTCATTTTGGGGAAATATTTTTATTTTTGCTTGATTTATACTGTGGGGATTTTTTCAAGTTAAAAGAGAAAAAGTCATTTGTTGTGTAAAATATATTGGTCAGCACAAATATGCTAAGTAAAATCAAATTAAGATTTTTTTCTTAATTTTTTTTTAATTATGCTAAAAATAAAATTTATGGGGAATTTTACAAGCATTCTCCTCAGTGGAATCCTTCCCCAAGGATTATGGGCCCATTAGACACCCGCTGTGTCACTGTTGGCCTGTTTGTACACAGTCCCCCCTCAAGTGTTATGTCTGTCACAAATCTAATCTCGAAAAGCATTTGAGTCTTCTGCATGGCATTTCCCGAGGTGCCTATGTCTCCGTTTCCAGGCAAGCTTGAATTTTTTATCTCAGGCTCAAGAAGGGGTTTGTTCTTACAAGTGGGTCTGCTCGCACCTGCTGAGTCCTGCTCTATCCAAATTGCAGCAGGAGCTAATACTTCCTTTGACAGAGAGCTGTTCAAAGAGCCACGGATTATTGGAGGAGGCCTCCAGCCCAGCTGGAGAGAGAGTTATGCTGAATTTGCTACTCTGGCACCTCAAATAGCCTCTAGAAAATTGTGATAAAAATCAAGGCAAAGGGACCCAACCAAGTACAAAAGGAGTCCTCAGACTGAAATTAGGTAATTTCATTAAGTGATGCTAGAGATTCCTTGGAATAGAATTAGAATGAGGCTATGTTGATACTGCAACTATTAAAGGAGACTCCTCTACCTGAGGAGGTACAGGGCTGTGTTTGTGTCATTCTGCTCTTCAAGCCAGTTCCACTGGTCTTCCATTGGTGGCATAGTTTGACAATCTGTCTCTGAGACTGGGCTGGCAATCACCATCTTCACATGAGGTGAGGAAAATCCAACCAGCATTTGTATCTAGAGGAGGATCCCCCACATGTTAAACCTGCACACCTTCAAACCTCCATATCTTTAAGGAGTTGAATATGCTGAAAACCTCCTCAGATCCAAAGGTGGGAGTTCCTTTCCTGATTTGCAAAATAAGAGGGTAAACACTGTGTGTTATTACTTAAGAAAAAAAAAATAAAAGTACATTTTCATATTCATTTCTTGTACGGGAGAATGTCTTTACAAAAATACCTAATAAATTTCTTATAAATTTATGTTTTTAAAATAAAATACGTTTTTTAAAAAGTATTTATTTCCAGAGTCTTTTCTGCTCTGTCAAGAAAAGGATGAATAATGAGCATTTGAAGCACAAGCACGATCAGCAAAGGGTATACACTGAACTATTAGTAAGATTGCAGATAGCAGAGCCATTTTAGATCTCTTTGATTAGTAGAGTGAAGCTTTTCCTTTGTACACATAATGTTCCACCATGTATTTACACAATAAATGGAGATGAATCAACATCTTATCTCTAATGGAGATTAAAGCATCTCATTCATAAAATAACAACTCAGAAGCATCTGCTTACCCATCCTTATTTAAACAATATGATGCACAGTTTGGTTTCTTGTGGAAATATAATGCACATGCGGAATAACAGCAGTGGCATTCCCATATTTTACAGACTTACATAAAAGTATAATGTGCTACTGCACAACACTGAAATTATTCTAATTCAACTGCAAGTAAATATGGGTTTTTTCAGTGTTTTTGTAAGATTATAATTTCTTTACACTTCATGCAAATAAGGATAATGAGGTTCACTAGTTTAGTAACATCTTTTTCTAATTTCAGAAAAAATTGCCATCAGACACTTAGTGTAGATTGGCTATTTGGTGAATATGCAAATAGTGCTTTTCCCTTGTATTCACTTTCAGAAAGAACCTGAAATATTTAGGTTTTGTTTGTTGTGAACCAATGAAATAACTGGAGTTTCAATTTTCTACAGGAAAAGACTTTTATAAAATAAACTCACAAATTGCACTGCACTATTCTCAGCCAGTCTTGGATGCTTTTGGTTTACTGATATTGGCCAAGTTAATCACCACATATTTTTGCCATGAAATATATTCTGTGTAAAGCCCAGGAGAAAGCGAACACTTGAAATTTTTATTTAACTCTTAGAGTACAAGCGTAATCACCCACAGGCTCAGAAGAAGGCTGTGCTGTAGGCAGTCTAACCTGCATGCAGAAAGCCTGAATGTTTTTGTGGCAAGTAAAGATTCATTAACAAAAAATATACACACTATATTAATTTAAAGATATTCTGACTTCACTATCTTGCTTTTTTTTTCTTCAAAGGCAGTTGTTCTTAACTTAGATAGTTCTCAGCAGTGCTCTGATTTTCTCAACAAAGCTCTGATTTTCTAATGAAAATTCTGTAGAATTATTTGGTCAATATTTTCTTCTAATGATCTGAAAAGCCTAAAAAATTGCCATAGAAAGACTAAACTTTTTGAGTGCATTTTATTGTAATTGTCTACTATATTTTTTCTACTCTATTAACTTTTAATAGGCATTTTTTTTAAACCCTAGTAGGATCTACTTAAGAAAAAAAAAGTCATTTATTTGGCACAATGAAGCATGTGTCCTTGGGTGTTCTGAATAATGAAATCATAGAATAGTAATGGAATGGTTTTGGTTGTAAGGGACCTTAAAGACTACCCAACCAGGGCTGGGGACAAGATGTCACCTTCCAAGAAAAGGTGGCATGAAGTTTTGTCTAACCTGACCTTGAACATTTCTAAGGATGGAGCATGCACAATTCTCTGGGCAACCTCTTCCAGTGTCCCATCACCCTCACAGAAAAGAATTTCTTCCCAATAGCTGATCTAAATCTCTTTCAGTTTGAAGCTATTATATCTTGTCCTATCCCTGCACAACCTCATAAAACATGCCTTTCCATCATTCTTTTAGGCCCATTAAGATACTGGAAGGCTGCTGTAAAATCTCTCCAGAGCTTTTTCTTCTCCAGGTGTAACAACCCCAACTCTCTCAGCCTGTCTTCATAAGAAAAGTACTCCAGCCCTGTGCTTATCTTTGTGGCTCTTCTCTGGACCCACTCCAACAGGTGGAGTTTCACATCCTTCCTATATTGCATGTCCCAGAGCTGGATGCAGTACTCTGGATGGGGTTTCACCAGAGCATAGTGGAGGGGCAAAATCGCCTCCCTCTTCCTCCTGCCCATGCTGCTTTTGATGTAGCCAGGTTGCTGTTATATCTTTCTGGTATGCAAGCACATGTTTTTGGCTGATGTTGGGATTCTCGTCAACCAAGACAAATTCCTCTCCTCAGGCTCTTCCTGATCTGTTCTTTCTACAGCCTGTATTTGTACTTAGGAGTGCTTCAAACCATGTGCAGGACCTTAAACTTGGTTTTGCTGAGCCTCATGAAGTTTTCACCTGCCCATCTCTCAAGCTTGTCAGGGTCCCTTCTTTGCACAGCATGCTTCCCCACACAGCTCAGTGCTGTCAGAAAACATGCTGAGGGTGCACTCAATTGCACTGTCCATGTCACTGACAAAGATGTTAGACAGCACCAGTACCAATACTGACCTCTGGGAAATCATTCATCACTGGTCCCTGCTTGGACATTGAGCTGTTTTATGCAAGTATTGAGTGTGACCATCTAGTCAGTTCCTTATCCACTGAGTAGTGCATCCATCAAAACCATGTCTCTCCAGTTTAGATACAAAGGTGATGTGCAGGATAGTTTCAAATTCTCTGCATAAGTCCAGGTAGGTTACATTGGTCACTCCGTCCTCATCCACCAACACCATAATCCCATTACAGATGATGTCCAAAATTGACTGGCATGATTTTGCCTTGGTGAAGCTGTGTCGACTGTCATCAACTGCATTCTCATTTTTCAGAGTTTCCAAGAGGATCTGCCCCATGATCTTGCCAGGCGCCAAGGTGAGACTGACCAGTATATGGTTTCCCAAGTCCTTCTTATTTCCCTTTTTGAAGATGAGGGTTATGTCCTTCTTTTTCCTGTCAGTAGAAACTTCACTGTATTGTCATGACTTCTCAAATATGTTGGATAGTTAGTTAGCCACTTCATCCACAAGTGCCTTCTGGATCTATATTATCAACTCCCAAAGACCTGTGTACTTTCAGGTTTTTAAAATTATCTCAGACCTGTTCTTCATCTACAGTGGCCAGTGATTGCTAGTTTTCCCAGTCCCTGCCTTGCCTTCTGTCACTTGGGCAGTGTGGCTGCAGCAATTGCTGGTAAAGGCTGTAACAAATCAGTCATTGACTACCTCAACTTTCATCACATACCAGGGTAGTCAGATCTCCCATTTCCTTTCAGAGACAGTCCATATTATCCCTAGTCTTTCTTTCACCACCAGTATACCTACAGCAGATTATCTTGTTGTCCATGATATTTCTGCCCAAATTTTATTCTGCCCAGGCTTTAGCTTTCCTAATATGATCCCTGGCTGTTCAGGCAACTTCCCTGTATTCCTCTAGCATTACCTGTCCTTGCTTCCACTCTGTGTGGGTTTCCTTTTTGTGTACGTGAACTTGTCCAGGAGCTTTTTTTCATCCATGCTGGTCTGCCAGATTTATTTTTTTTTTTTGCCTGACTTCCTCTTTTTTGGGATGCATTGCTCTTGAGCTTGGATAAACTTGAATATTAACTGGCTTTCTGGGGTCTTTCTTCCCTTAATAAGCTTACTGTCTTCACAAACAAATGAAAGGTATATCATAAATGGATGAAATATCCTAGATTACAAAGGTCAGTCATCTCCTCTGAATTCCTAATATGCAAAACCTGTTTGCTATCCATTTTCTCATATGCTGCAGCACAGGTAGTATAAGGACAGTCTTAAAAAAGTAGATAGAACTGTGTTCAAGGAATGTAGAGGAGAACTATACAGCTGGTTTTGTAAACTTTTTTTAACTTTATATTCTTTTCAGCAGTGATTATTAAGGATTTATCTTTGTAAGATGCTTTAAAGAAGTATCTTTACTAAAATACCTAATAAATATCTTATATATTTATGTTTTTAAAATAAAACACATTTTCTAAAAAGTATTTATTTCCAGAGTCTTTTCTACTCTGACAAGAAAAGGATGAATAATGAGCATTTGAAGCACAAGCATGATCAGCAAAGGGCATACACTGAACTGTTACTAAGATTGCAGATAGCAGCAGAGACTTTTTAGGCTCCGAATTCAATAAGCATTGAAGACCCAGACTTGTCAGGCATAATAGTCTCAGAGTAATCCTAAATAATTTTTTCCCTTGCAAACTTAAAGAAAATCCTAAGTAAGAAAATTCAGTAACAACTTCCTAATCAAAATATGTGTAAAACAACATAACCAAGAAAAAAAGAAATCAAGATTCTTCTGGAATTCAGTTTACTTTGTAAACCCTGCTATGTTTCATCCTGGAAAGAAAGAGATGGGCAAAATGACCTAAAAGAATCAGATGTTTCAACACGGCTTAGTATTTATTGGAGAAAAAAAAATAAAATAAATAAACATGAAAAGGAAATTAGAAGATCAGTTTTATGTGAGCAATAAACATCAATGGTTTTTTGAAATGTCAGCTCAGAAAAGAAGAATAATGAATAACAAGAGCATCTACATTAACAAGAATAGTGATAAGCCAAGATGATTATAGTATTTTGCAGATTGTTTTGAGGCACTTTCTTTCCTTTATATGTTAGAATAAAAACCTATAATCTTTTGCCAGCAGATGAGAAAACAACAATTTTAAGCTATTTGATACGAAACTGGTTGGTATAAAAACCAAAATGCTGTGAATGACGATGAGAAATTTCATGACTGCATTTTATAATGTTGAGCTCATTTAGTAAACATAGGTATGTAGCATATATAATTGGGTGAAAAAAATTCAGTGGAGGTACAAAATACAGTAAAAATCTTCTTGTTGTTACAGTTATCATTTTCCAGATAAATTCTCTGTTGTATGTTGAACTATGCTGGAGCTGGTTGCTTTTCAATTTTATTTTTTTTTACAATATATCATAATCAGACATTCCTGATACCAATGCAGCTTGTTAATTAATATCTTTTTCTGAACTTTGTGGTAGTTAGGGGTTATGGTAGTTATTTCAGATTAACTAGAAACAAATAATTGAAAGTAATTGACTTTGTTAAAATGGAAACTCATAATGAAGTAAAGTAAATGATTATGAGTTTTGCAGAATAATAAGAGATTGCTGAATCTCTTGTTCTAGGCTTCATCTGCAATGTAAAGTTTTGAAGTCATTTAATCAGATTTCATCCATATTTCATGACTTCCTATCAGCAGAGGGGATGATTATCTCTCATGCCTACATTTCTTTGCTGTTAATTCCATTCTCACATAATAAAAGATAGTTTGGACAACTTCTTTACTATCTGGTGTTTCAGGAAAACAATATTGCAAACTCTAATTCATCTTGCAATTTTCTTATTATATTCTTATTGCCTCTTTTCATGTTGCTTTGCTGTGTGTGCTTGTTTTGTTTTTCTGAGACCCTTATATATTGCCTATCTTAATCACACAGGTTAGAATATGTTTTTCCTAAAATCAGTTGGCTCAGATTTCATAGTGATGAAGCTAAAAGTGAATCAGTGAGTCGAATAAATACATTGTCTTGTATTTCAATCATTCAGGATGAAATAGACTTCTATAAAAAAGTTAGAAGATAAACTGGTTTAATTCCTAGGGTACTTTAAGAAACCCAAAATCCCAAGTCAAAATAGTTAGTCTAGAGCTTTTCTGATTTTGAAAGTGTTCATTTTGGCAGAAATAAGTAATTTATATTTTTGATTGACAAACTTATGATGAACACTACCTGTCCTGAGAAATTTACAGAGATTTTTTTTAAGTCTTTGGTAGCAATGCTGGTTTTGGGAAGGTTGCTGGAGAAGGCAGGTGAGAGGGGCAAAATACTGAGGTGGTTCCTACATTTCACATACACAGTCCCAGTGTCTCAGACATCCTCTGGAGAGTTCAGAGGGTTCTCAAGCACCTTGTACCATAGGAGAACAATACCTACAACTACTGCATGACAAGAATTTTATAACTTCAGAGAAAGTCTGGTTAATTTATAAATGTTCATAGGATGTATACTTAATACAGCTAGGAATGGGGATCTCTCATATGTGAGGGTTTCCTTTTGTCAGAGCTATGATGCTCTGATGTATTTCCCACGTGACATATGAAGTGATTGGCATATTGCAAGACTGAATATTTAGGGAGGGTTGAGTTTATTTCAGGTTTAGCAGGAAAGTCATTAAATTCAAATTACCAAATATATTCTAAGAGTTTTAGCTGTTGATATCTTTTAGCTACAAGAAATTGCCTCAGAACATCTGAGCTGAATGGAAGATATACATGCAAGTGCCTTCACTAAAAAATTGCATGTTATTGTCTTAAAATCTTGCTATCTCAATGTAGATTTTAATCAAGACATGCAAGGCACCTAAGAGCTTACCTTGCATATTTCAGTATAGTATAAAACTTCAGGAAATTCAGCACAAGCTATTTAAATAATTTTTCAAGTTCACCTCACAAACATGGAAGATCCAGAACCAAAACCTAAATCTGCTTACAAACCTCTTTCCTTTAGTGAGGGAAAATATTTTTTTTTTCTGATGTTGTTTCTCAGTGAAGTAACATACTCCTCATTAATTTAAAATAACAGATATAATCTTTATGGCTCTTCATACTGTGGGACAAAAGAAAACATTAATAAAATAATCTAGAAGGGAAACATAACATTCGAAGAAATTCTTCAGCTACAGGGCCTTCCTTGAGCTTTAACCAAATACTGAACAATGTTAGATTAGTTTTCCTTTTAATCTTGTACTTCTTTCCCCCCACAATTTATTTAAAATTCCAAATTCCAAGAGTCAGGGGATTTGGTCTCTTCAGCCAAAGAAAAAGGTACAATGCCATTAATAATAGTAATGGCATAATACTAATGGCATTTTAGACTAGATTTAAGTGTTCTTACCAATAAGAAAACATTCATCCTCTAGAAAAAAAAAAAAAAAAGGTAAGTATATGCTGAAATTTGAAATAAATTCAGCATTTACTTGCTTGATTGTTTGGTTTCGGAGTCCTTGTTTGCTTGCTTTTTCACCAGTGCACCTGGGTGCTTTTTTTGGAATACAATCATACTTGAATTACTGTAAAAGAAACAAGATTGAAGCTCCTATTAAAAACAGAGATGTTTAAATAATTGACTTATACTTAACTTCATTTTGAAAATAGATCATCAATGAAAATTAAATATAATGGCAAAGCAGAAAATATTTTGTAACTATGACAAGTTATTTCTCCTATGGTTTCCGTCTTCTACAGATTTTTTAAAAAATCCCATACAGCCTTTTTTTTTTTTTCCTGAAGGCTGGATCTATGTAACCTTCAATATATTTTTCAAGCCGAGTTTATCCATTCTGGCTGCACAGAAATAATCCTTAAGAGACAGACTTAGGGAAAAATTTCCATGCAAATTTTGTAGAACACAGAATGATAATTTTGTATAAAACCAAACCTATAATATAAAAACCACATAATTTAGAAACTACATAATTTAACAAACAACATAAAGAATGAAAGGCAAGATGGCATCTTTACAGAGAGAACTAGTTTCTAAAATACCAGAAAGAAATCTTGGTACTGTTGATGCATAATCTGACTTACAGAGCAATCCTTACCAGAGACACAAGATCATTTTGCTTGGCTCACACTGAACTATTTTTAAATTGAAACTTGAAATAAGAAAAAAATAGATGTTAAATTTACATCATTTATTTTTCTATTGATTTGGAAAGCCCAAGTTCACATATGTGGCAGTCATGTTGAATTTTAAATTTTCCAGGATTTTTGCAACACAGACTATTTTCATAGAACAAGAAGGGTATTCTTCTGCTGGTCTCCAATTTTATATATAACAAAGTAAGGAAGCAAGCCTGTTTTCCAAATTCACTAGCTCTTTCCTTGTCGGTGCTTTGCACCATTTCATTTACCCTAAAAGTGAAATCTAGACCTAAAGGAAAAGATCCCTCCTAACAAGAAAATATGACCAAAAGGTTCATAAAATATAACTGACAGTTTGTCTCTCTTCCCTGAAGTCCTTGCATGTAGATAACCAATGTTTCTGGTTTGTTTGTATTTTGTTTTTTGGTTTTTTTTTAAACGTTGTTAACCTGTGAAATCTTTGATGCAGATATAATAACTTGGATCACAATTATTTCACTCCTAAGTGCAAATGGAAGTCAGCCATGACTGGGTCTCTAGGAGCTATGATAATGCATTTAAAAGTACTTATAAAATTAAAATGTATCTCTGCACATGTATCATAAAACTAGTTCTGCAGAGACACAATTTCCTGCACATGAATTGTGATCAGAATGTTGAAAATAATGTCAAATTCAGATTAAAATCCACAGCTCTGTAAATGCAGCACATTTTTCTCTTGGAACAAAAAAAATGGTATGTACTCAAGTTAAACATTGTAGGTACCAATTAATTAATTCTGAAAATAAGAAGATAAAGTTTTCCTAGTTATTTTTAACAGTTTAACAGTTTATTCCTCAAATAGTTAATGTGTTAGCTATTACAGGGTAATTTTAGTGATGCCAATCAAGATATCTTTAGAGTAATAGCTACTACTGCTTACAAGTGTCAGATGTTTTATTGTAAACCAGGAGAGAAAAAAAAACCAACAAGCCAACAAGTAACACCCACCAACCACTCGCTCCCAGAAAATAAAAACCCTCTCTGCCCTCATTATTTGTGATTGTGGATAGACGAAAAATGGAGCACTTCGAAATAGACAATTTTCATAGAAGCCACAATTTTATATGAGAAGTGAACGCTGACAAGCCTACCATCAAATTAATTATCTGAAATTTGTAAATAAATTTCTGGAAACTTCCCAAGTTCTCTGTAGTTTAGTGATGTCCTTTGGTTCTCATGTTTACAATTCAATGCTAAAAATTTATTGCCAACCTGATTTGGAAGCTAGCCTATGAAATCAATGCCTTTATAAAAGACTGAAAGTCATTTCAATGAATGGCAAGTTCAAGATACTAATTTTCTGTCTCTGAAATCCCAGATAATTTTCTATGATTCTGTTAAACATGGAATAATACACTTCACCAGTTTAGAAGCTACAGAAAATTGTGTTGCAAATGTACCATTTTTAATGTATTTTGCATTATTTTAACCTATTCTTGAGTCAAATTGTACAATAAATTAATTTATGAAAGACTGAGAAAGAATTTCCACTTGCCTAGATATATAATAAAAAAAAAGCCACCTGGATTTTACAGAACATTTTGTATTTTTGAATTGAGGAGTCAATTTAAAAAAAATGTATTCTGTTTCATACAAAGCAGCAAAATATTACTTAATCTATTTTATAGGTAGAAAAATAAATCAATATTGTCTCAAAGTCATTAATATTCCAGAGATTTGAGCACTGGTTTGATTAAGATTCTGCTGCGAGTCAGGCACTCAAATACAGCAGAACATAGGTCATAAACAAAAGGTAAAATCCTAGAATAACTAAATCTGGAAACCATTTCCAGGCACATGAAGGACAAGAAGTTGGTTAAAAGGGATCAGCAAGGATTCGCAAAGGAGAAGCCGTGTTTGACTACTGTGCGAGTCTTCCACAATTAAATAACTCAGTGGGTAGATGAGGAGAGAGCAGTGGACATGGATACCTGGTCCTGTAAAAGGCTTATGGCTCCATCTCCTGTAAGATCTTCAAAGACAAGCTGCTGAAGCACTAGCTGGATAAACAGGGAGGTGGATTGAAAACCATTGAGCACCTGAGCCCGAAACATTGTGATCAGTGGCATAAAGTCTGGTTAGAGGCCAGTATCAGGCAGTGTGTCTCAAGGATTCAGACTGGGTCCAGTCCTCTTCAAGACCTTATTAATGATCTGGGGGAAATGCTGAAAAAACTCACAGTCTGTTCCACAAAACAGAGCGTGAGGAGGTGGAGAGGTAAGAGGGTGAACCTTGCTGGGATCCCCTGCCAACACTAGATATGGCAATGCAGATCAGCGATGACTTATGTGACTCTCATCTACATAATAACAATCTTACTCAAAAAAAAAGTAATTCAAAAAAATAATAGAGTGAAAAGATATGGCTGAGAGGTAAAACCAAATGCTACAAAATCTTGAAGCCAGAGAAGCTATTTCTGAATTAAAATACTAGTTTCACTACTTTGACAGCAGATTCCTAGAGATGGATGTAATATATAACAGAACAAAAATATGGTTTAAAAGCAATACCAATTGAAACAATAAGACAATATCTGAGGAGGAAGTTAATACTAAAAAGAATGCTTGGAAGATTAGATTATATGGAAGAGAAACACACAAAAACAACCATTATTATAGACTAAGACAGCCATGCTTAATCTGGGCTCATGCTGGAGTCCCAGCACACCTAACAAACTCAAATCAATGTCATGACATTGCGTCAAATGTTCATCAGGAAGACATATATATATTTATATATATATATATACACACACACATATATGGAGCTGATAAAACAGTTGTAAAATATGTTGCCCCAGAATCCTCTACCAGGAAGTGTAATGAAAAAAAAACAAAAACAAGAAATTTTAAAAAAAGAATCAATTAAACTGAATGTTCAAGTATCATCAGCTGTGATAGCCAGTGTCACATATTGAACAACCAGAATTTGTCATTCTTACTTGGTGCCAACTATCTTCTCTGGCATACCAGACAAGAACCTGATGGTCAATAGAACCTTCATGCAAATTTTGAAAAACAGGTTAAGGGGAGAGATACCAACTGCATGGGAGCTTCTATCTGAATTGCCTTTTACAGCAATTCGGTATATTATGGGAACTTTTTCATGCCCCTTTCTCAGACAAAGCTCATCATGCTTTAGGTCAGTTCATTCTGAAGCCAGGTGCCTTCTGGCTTTCAGTTTAACTTTTTGCACACTAGGTTTGGGTATCTTAGATTAATCATCAAGCCTAACTTACCATCAGCTGACCATGCTGCCTAGAGTGAGGCACTTTGTGTAAGCTCTTTGTATAAGCTCTGACCTCATTACCAACGAGGAGGATGAGATGGGTGCTCCTTGCTTTTCCCAAGCTCTGGCTTCTTTAAGAGGATGTTGATTGTTTCATCTACATCTCCCTTTCCTGGCTTCTGACTCTCCTACAGAAACCACTGCAGTCCCTGAACAGCGAGAGACCTACCATGATGGAGAAACAGAGGAAGCCCAATCTGTAACACCTCCTACAATTTCCTTTTTCTATTCTTTTATTAGAATTCTTGCTTTATTCTTTTTCTTAGAGATCTTTTAATATAATGCTCTCTCTTGGTCTGATTTGTCAATATGTGCAGTATTTCAAAGCTCTTCATTTAAAGCAATAACATATCTCCATTGGCTGGTATTGTTTATTTTTCATTCTTTATAACAAGAATAATGTCAAAACAGAACAAACAACTGCTCAACTGCAGTAAATTATCTGGCTTTCCATTCTCTGTGCAGAGTAAAAATAGTTGAAGTTTATTTCATAAAGTGAATGTTTTCAGGCTGTAGTATGCCTGACATGAGTACTGCTCAAAGGAGTAATATAACCTTTCATATCTGGTTTAAAGTGCTCAACTACTCTCCCATAATTTCCAGCAATTTTTGACCCTGAGTTTCTATAAGTCTTATATTATCAATTAATTAGAAAACAGAGCACCACTTGAAGAAACAAGTGATTTGTAATGGAGAGTCCACTTCTGCAATTTGCAATGTTATTGGATTCTGTTAAAATAGTTAACCCAAAAAATACTGATGCGTGTTCCCCTGAGAAACTGCTCTTTTGAATTTGACCCCAACAGTAAAATAATCCTCACAGAATTAGTCAGGATGAGGCTAATATTAGAGCACCTCTCTGCAGAGAAGTGCAGGCAGGCAGGTGTAGATATGTCAAGGCAGGCATATGTAAACCTGTTGCGATTTCAGAGCTGCATAGTGGAGCTGCTTTTAGAACAAGTTAGCACAATTTCTTTCTAATAAGTGTTTATTTATGTATTTGAATGATGATATGGTTTCTATAGCTACAGCTGGTTGGCATCTGGACAGCTCAGGGGATGGTGGAAAGATTCACAGTACTCTCTTTTTTCACGCATACAGACACATAAATGAGAGTGACAGGAGCAGAACAACTCCAGTGCAGATCCTGTTTGTGACACGTTTCTTTTGCCACCTTCCCAGCCACATCCCGTAAAGCAGAGCATGCTCCATGACTCCGTATGCTGCATTGGGTACCACTGTTCACAGTGAACTTATCAAGCATTCCTAGTCCCTTGCACAGAAACTCTTATTGTCTATGTATGCAGCAAAGTAAATCATTTTGAGGTGTTGAAGGATGGAGATCAAGATCCAGACTAATAATTTGTTTATATAGTTAGATTTACTCTGACTATATTTTTAGAAATCAGAAGTAAAAAAGTTCATGAGGCAGAAAGATGTTGTGCATACAGTGAGCTAAATAAGAAAATCAAACAAACAGAAAAAGGATGTCAGTTTGTATACCTATATTAAGTTGAATTTATGGTTGTTTCTGAGACAAAATATCACTGCATGGAATATCAGCTGCATGGAATTATATATGTTTTAACAGCTCTACAATACATTCATGCTTATCACAAGAAGAATATCAAATACTTTAGTATTTCTTATACAGAATAGCAACAAAAATATTTATAATTTTTTTCCTCTCCTCCTGCAGCTGAACCTATATAGGTGAGCCACAAATAAGGCTGATTTGTTTACCAGTAGATGTTGCATTAACAGTTATGTGTTATTTCATAGAAAAATCACTTGGAAAAGAAAATAACTGAAATATTAACATTCAAAAACCTTGTTTGAATCTATTCTGAAATGAATCCTTTTAAGAAAGAATTAGAATTATTTGCAGAATAGGTTTACTAGAAGGTGAAAAAGAGGATGTAAAAAAAAAGCATTTTATGTGGAAATTGTGTGTTTGTAACCAAAGTGTTCAACTGATAAGTGACATAAACTTATTAAAACCTAGAATTAAAAATCCCATTCTGTTGCCACTGAAAAGTTAATCACAGCATGAAGCTAATCCTGGATATCAGGATTTTCCCACCAATAAGCTCCACGGTATATAAAGTAGGCCCTACAGTTGCACATCTATGCTTTACATACTAAGACTTGAGCCCATATGAATCATCTTAAGTTAAAAAAAATAGAAAAAATTAAAAAGAACCACAATAATCAGCATTTAAGTTAATATAGGAGCATGAAAGGATGTATATATTCATCTACTTAGTGGAAGCTGCTTGTGGAGTAATTCTCAATAAGCACGGGATCTTCGGGTCTTCTGTAAAGTGATAAAAATTCATTGCTTAAATAGATGAAAAAGCTGTCTTCTGCAACCATCAAAAAAAGAAATAAAAAAAGCTAGCAGACCTAGCTATATTTCATTAGGATTATTTCAATAGCTTTGCAAGATAAGTTCAGTTGATGGAAACTTTTAACACCACGAATACTTTACTACAACAACAAAGATGTGTTAGAGTAGTAGTAGTAGTAGTTTAAAACTCAGGAGCTTAGTTCTATTGTTTTACTCCAAAGTTTTGCAGTAAGGTGCAGAAACCCAATGGACAAATAGCAAGGTACTTAGTGAAGTGTTTAGGCTAGCCCAGAAAATCAGAACACCACTTATATAAAAAGATTGGGCAAACATTATCAGAATTCTTTCAATAGTATAACACTGTCTAAAACTTCTCGTTGTTAAAGCATATGAGTATAGCCTTAATGAGCCAGAGTGCATCTCCAGACACACAGAATTTCCAGCAGGGTAACTGTTTAGTGATCTTCTTCCCATCCATTATTCTAAGGCAAATCTTCATGAAACATAACCCCCAATAAATGACTCCACTATAAAAAAAAAAAAAAAAAAAAAAAAAAAAAAAAAAAATCAACACTATAAATATACCCTAAAGGGGATATTAAAGGGGATATTTTAAGGACTTTTTAAATATGGTTTCTCAGTGTAGAATGATTGATTGTTCCAGCCAAAAATCTTCTCTCAGTAAAAAGAAAAATACCTTCCAAGAAAATCAGTAGACATTTGTTTATTTTCTACTTGTTTTATCTAAGACAGGGTTAAGTACGCTCTAGGACTTCAGAATACCAGTTTCAGGTGGTAGGAATTTAGAACATGTGTTGTAAATTGGATAATTAGGTTGTTTTTTGTTGGTTTTTTTTAATTAGCTGTTTTGATAAGGAAGCATGCATAGTCAAAAAAGGCATCTGAGAGCAGAAGAAGGAAGTTTTTGAAAGCTATAATGTCAGATTGAGCTGGACTGCTGCCTGGAATGTGCTCAAAGATTAGCCTAAAAACTCAAAGTGTAAATAGCATTGAAGAAAATAGTTTTTCTGTCAGAAAATTACGTTTTTCTCTCTTTACACTGTTGCCATGTATGTACTTCTGAAAACTCAAAGGGTGGTTCAAGGTATAGTGCCATTTTAAAACAATCACAGAGAAAAGAAAATTGATGTTTCTCTTTCAGGTTCATCTTTAAAGCTTGCCTTTTAATGACTTTTCAAGGTCTGAGGTTTTTCTGGTTTGTTTTTATGCTCTGTTATATAATATGAGTTATGACTTTTTTTATTCTTATTTTGGTTTTGAGACGCATGATATTTGTTTTCTTTCTTGTCCTCACACATTCTTTAAGATGCAGGTTGCAGGGCTTCCCTTCAACTACAATGAGAGATAACAGCAAATGGGTAGGAATACAACAAGTCCTTTGGGTATGCCTAGGTTTAATCTAACGTTTTTTGGGGCATGCCAGCTTCTGAAAAATGACAGAGAATATTAAATTCCCAGGAAGTCAGAAGCAATCAAACATATAAAAATTGCCTAACTGTGATCAAAGAAAGAAATGAGCAAGAATTGTTTGAATTAAGATGATGTTATTTATCTAAAAATACAGTTCGTATGCATTTTTTTGCCCACGTATGCATAATACTGTTTTCACCTCTTTAAAAAAAAAAGCCCCAACAGATTTTGGGGTGGTTGAAGTCCAAGAACCATTGGAACTTGTCTGGTTCCTTCTTGTTCGTTTGTTTGTTTTAGTTTTAGTTTTTTTTGTTTGTTTGTTTGCTTGTTTTTTTTTTTATTTTTATTGTTTAAAGTTTGTTTTGTTTTGTTTTGTGCAAATTGACATAAAGAATTCATTATGTCTTCTGAAGCATTACCTGTAGACAAGGACCACCCATTCTTGGACTGCTAAACTGCAGACTTCAGAGGTCAAATTATTATTTCATACATGAAAAGGTAATAATAAAATCAAAGGAATATGAGATCAGGTAGTTTGTGTTTAGCCATCCTGATTGCATCTTTGAAATCTTTCCCATTTTCAACTCCCAAGTAAGGATTATAAACAATGCTTCTTACCACTCTATCATGAACTTAAATCTACAGTGAAATATCTGTAACATATCACTTTAAGACAACAATATAATGGAAATTTCTAATGTCCCAGGTCTCTGCAATAGCAACAATGCTGTTAGGTGTCTCTAACCATATTTTTCATCCTACAAAGATAAAAGAAGGCTTAAATTATTTTTTTATTACAGCTTAAGTTGTAGAACTCCCAGTAGGTTCCATTTCTGATTATCTTTCAAACTGCATTCTACAATGACTCTTTTGCATGCTTGCTGAGGTTTTGGTCCTCCTGCTCTTTTCTTTTTTTCTCTCTTCTTTTTTATTTTTTCCCTTAAATTTCTTCTTCCTTTTAGAGGTGCACATTAAAGACACATCAAGAAAATACTCAGAGCAAAAAGTGCGCACTTGTCAGAATCCTACAAGCCAGTAAATCAATAAGGACTTGGAAAGAAAAAATTGTTCTGTGTGATCTTTGGAGAAAACCAATATAAAAATGCAGTGTGTATTTTGCAAGGAATGTCAGGAACAGTTAATTTATGTCCTGGATAATGCAAAGGAAAATTAGAAAGATGGTACAAACTGGATTTAATTTTCAGTGCCAAGAAATTATTTGTTTCCATTTACACTGCTATTTAGTATCAACCCAACATATTAACTATACTAATAGTCTGAAAACGTCTGCTTTATCCCTAAGGAATGAAGACTCCAGAGAGCTCTTCTGCAACAGCTATTTGGTGCATTTGGCTGTCCCTACAATGACTTGCATTACAGAGTTATTTTCTTGGACAGAAGAAAAAGCAGGTAAGAAAGTATCAGCCAAGTATATTCTTTGAAATTTTGCTTTTCCAAAATCAGCAATCAGTTTGTGGATCTTTTTTAGAAGACTGCTTCTCTAATCATTAGGTTCTCATTGTCTCTGCCACTCTCCAATAATAATGTAAAATAAATATTATAAATATTTCAATCCTGTTGTAATAAATCTTGAAAACTACTTGTGGTTAGTTGGTTTGTTGGTTGGTTGCTTGGGTTTTTTACTGAATCCAAAGCATCTATCACATAGAAGCAGTTAGACAGCAGAAGACCAACGAATCTTCTGCTGGGTAAAAGAAAGATGCATGAATAAAAACATGGTGAACAAATAGGAATTTCATATTACAAACATACTCTGAAGAAATAGCAAGGGTGAAACTACATTTCTGAAAAATATATAACAATTATAATATTCTAATATTGTTTACTTTTTCTTTGTAACGTAGACTAACGTAAAGGTAAGGGGTATCTTCTCTTTTCAGGGAAATTCCTCGTCCAGACATACTTGAGATTTTAGCAGATTAATTCTTAGTTTCTGAATGTGTTTTCTCTTTCAAAACATTCCAGTAAATGTAGATGTGTAGGTAGTAACTATGCAGATGTTACTGTTTGTGAGATGCTTGGTATTAAGATAACACAGGTCAGCTATTCTCTGGATTTATCTTGGCCTGAGAGAAGTTATGGCTTGTTTAAACATAAAGAATTACATAACCATCAGGTAACCATTATCTGATTTGTTTCAGATCAGTTTAGCTTTCATATGGTGTAACTCTATATATCTCTATTTGCATTTTTGCATTTGTTTGAAAGAATTATTTGCTGTAGAATGAACCTATTATCTTAAAATAAAAACCCAATTAAAATAAAATCATAAAATGAGAAGAGGCCTTGAAAATATTGCTCCAGGATTCTGCCATTGGAATAGGATGCTACAAGGTGCAAACAGCTTACTAGTGCTTAGTTTCTGATCACTGAATGGATGCAATATTGCAACCTGGCTAAAATGAGCTTTAAAATAAAGAAGAATTCAATCTATGTAGAACAAACAATATGAAATATAATCAGACTTGTAGACCTTCTTCATTTGCAGTGAAGAAAAATAATGAATAAAAAATTCTAGCATACATATAAAATGTCCTCAAGCAAATATTTTGGTCATAGGCCAAAAATCTTTTTTCCCAAAGACCTACAAAACCAGAACTGACCAACTCAGGTGGATATAGAGCTTTTACATGAAATGTTGTAGTTTAAAATTAGCTGGGAATTAAACTCCAAATAAGCTGCACGCCCTTCGCTGTGTCCCCTTCTGGTGAAGGAGGGACAAAGACAGACCTATGGCTTATAATAAAAATTTACTGAAAACAAATATTAATGGGATGAGAAATGAAAAGTAACATCAATATTAACAACAAAAGTATACAAAAGAGAGGGTGATTTACACACAAACAAGGTGCTCACCATCTTGACTCAGTTCCCCACAGACACTGAGACAAAGAAAATTGATGGATGATATTTCAGGATCTACAAGTTAGTTTTTTCCAGCTCAGGAGCTAAACAACTATAAGAATTATTTGACCTCTTTTGGCCTTGATTTCATGCATCTTTGTATTTCCTGAAATTTGTGATATCAAAATAGCTATCTCCACGAGGAGCTAACTTGGAAACCTTTAGCTGTTAGCAAGAAAATATAAAGCAATAATAATAATTCAAGACTGACAGAGACTATCACCAAAGAAAAAACATAGAGTTTTTAAAAACAAATCCAAATGTACATGAAGATAAAAGGAGTTAGATGGGTCCTTATACCCCTATCTGATTGGGGAAAGTAGATGAAGCTTTAGGTGATCATTATCAGTGAGTTAGTGTTCACAGTGAGATGAAGGAAAGGTATTAGGAGGAGTTCTTTGCTGTGGAAGGTCTACTGTGCCTAAGCCTTTCCCATAAGAAAAGATGCCTCTCTCACTTTGAAGTCCTGGAGAGTCCAGCCTGCCTTGAATTTCTATGATGTCTAAGGTAGTGGCAGCACAGAATGGGAAGGAAGTTGAATAACTTACTCCAGATTTTTAGGTGGCTGAGGTTGAGTAAGATGTACCACAGGGGATGCAAGTGCTTATAGAAGCTGTCTAGGATGTTTTCACATTCAGTGGTGAAAAAGCAGAGTAAGACTTTTGTGATAACAAGATACAGAAAGAACCTGGAGGATGTATTACTTTAGACACTAATCTTTGAGAATTCTTATAAAATAATTGCAAAGTAATGGTACTAATACTTTGAAGTCATAAGTGATATAAGTAAATTGTCATATCCAACCAATGAAATGAGGTCCATCAGATACCAATGAAAGGTGGGCATATTGATTTAGATTGTTGAAAGTCTACAAGGAGGCGTTTAAGGATAGCTTATTTTATCACATCTCTTATATCTCTTGGACACCTTATCTTGGTTTGCCAAAGTGTTTGTACATCTGCAATAAAGAATAAATTAGAAACTAGATTTTTGTGAAATGAAATATGAAAATATTTTATAATAATATTGGGACTGTTTTTGGCATTCTGTATAAATGAATGGGTGAATTGCAGAAATAATACTAGTGTGGCTGGTCAGAGTCTGACAAACAGAATGACCTGTCAAATAATTAAACAGTTCAGTACTCTATTATTGTTTAGACACATAGTCAACATTTTATATTATCTATTGTATTGTACAGGTGCTGTTTATATTTGATTTTTTTTTCTTTTTCTGGAATTAATGTTGTTGTCATTTCGTAGTTATTTTAGCAGCTAGGCCATCCTTGTCCTGTTTAATTGCCTACTGGATTAGTGCCCAGTATAATAGCAGATTTTTATTTTTTTTGAGTACTATTTCCAGAGTGGATGATCTTTAACTTTGGCAATGCAGTTTAACCATTTTCTATTTTTCTTCAGGGTCATCCAATTTTTGTTTATCATTCAGGTGTCCCCACTATTAGTAATGCAGGACATTTTTGACATTTTTAAATCCAATTTACTGAATCAGTATATAAAAAATTCCTCTTCCAGCTCCCAAGCTACTAAAATTTGTTGAAGATGTCCATATGGGTAAGTCTGTATCCTTTTAAGCTTTAATGTAATAACTTTTGTAGTATCCATTAGGTCAGATATATGTATGTAGACTTCATTGTCTCTCTACAAACCAAATATATTTCAATTCCCATATGCTCATATGTGGAGTATTACTTAAATTGTGAACTTTAATATTATGAAAGTATTATCTAAATAATAATTAAAATGTATGGGGAATTAAGATCCTTTGATATCCTGTTCCAGTTTCTTCTATTTGAGAGTTTTTTGAAGCACTGATGTTTTCTAATTATATTTATTAAGTTTTGCTCTTAGTGCTATATATCTAACTGCCTTTGCTGGCAAACGTCTCGTTGAGTCCTATACATATTTCTGACTAATGTTATTATCTGTTTGCTGCAGGTAAGGTGTTTCATACTGATGTAAGCAATCTCTCTGTAAGCATGTTTTATCCTTCTCTACATATCAGAGTTAAAGGTTACTGTTCCTTGAACTCCATGTGTGAGACAGAAGGTCGATATAAGATCATACATGAAGAATTTGTCTTTTCCCAAACAAATACAAAAGCAAACAAATTATTATTTTCAAATGTGTCTTCTTTTTTTTACAAACATGAATTCTCTCTTTTTTTCTCTCTAAGACATAGGTTTACCAGTTTTATGGTAGAAAAATATTGTAGACTTTACTAATAGCTACTGTTTTTTTCATATAAATTTTATTCTATTTTTTCGTAATCCGGATCAAGGTGAAATACCTTCATTTCAAGAGTGCAAAATCACATAAACTCCTCAACTACTTCTCTTTAGAGAGCATATATTAGATCTGACTTTCAAGCATAAAATGCACACTATTATTTCAAACAAGTGTTACTCTCCTCTGACAGGGTGACCCATTATAATTAAGAATGATTGTTAAAATAACCAGATTTTCAATGAAGATTTTGAAAACAAAGCTAGGTGTGTAATGACAATACCTGTGAGAAAAAATGAGGTAGGAAAATTATTGAAGATGAAAGATTGAAAATGAATTGAAGAGTAAGACTACTCTCAGTAATATGCAGAACTTCTTCTCAGTGTTATGACAATAAAAAAACCTGCATCGGGATGTATGAAGTCAAAACCAAACTGAAACACTTTATTTTGGCTTAATTGATTAAAAAATATATTTTTTCCACTCACAGCAATGAGTCTGCAGCTACAATATGCTATTAAGTGATTTTTTTTTTTATCTTGAGACATCTGAATGCTAATTATAATTATATCTGCGTAGCATTAATTTCCTTGTATTTTATATAATAAAACAAAACCCACAACATGCTGAATCTTCATGAGACTGAAATAGAAAGCCAGTCTTTTATCTGATATTTCACCAGTTCTTAAACTCTCTTTTTACCAGGTCACAGATAAAGACATCTATAGGAATATCTCTTCAAACATTCATATAGAAAAGCAGTGTATGTGAACATACTTCCTTTCACCATAAGGAATTCACAAGCAAATAAGTCTTCCTTGTATTCCCTTGGGCAGGTCATGAACAGCTGAATATTTTTTTTATCATTTGTCATCATACCTGCTCTCTTCAGTTCGGCCAATAATACAGTGAATTCAAGCTAGTAATCAAATTTTGAAAGATAAAGATAATGGAAGATTCTATTGGGAAAACCATGCCACATTTTATTATATTTCATCATCTGAAACTCCAGCTTGTAACTTATCCTTTATTAAATTAATGATACTCATGACTGTAATCTCTTGTATGATAACTTTTTTCTTAGAATATTTACTTCCTACAAATGACAAGACAATTCTAAAAACCTTTTTCTACACGTTGTTCAGCAAACTTAAGGGAAGTGTGAAGTTAAAGTGTGAACTAAGTTCAGTGGTCCTTTTCTCACATGTGGAAATTAATTGACAAGGCTGGGTTAGATTGAATACCTGGAACCTAATAAGGTGTGGTCCAGTAACAACTAGGAATAAATTCTTGTTTCAGAGCAAAACATGCCCTTTGGCTGTTATGTAGACATGATCTAAGGCTTTTTCATCTAAAGATCATTTAATATCCATAGCAAGCTATTATTCTTTTTCACATAGAAATTACTCACAATGGCCTACACGGGGTTAAAAAAACTGTGTTAGTGGTATGCACTACTTACAAACATTATTTGTTGTTAAAATAGCTCACAGTAAAGACAGAAAATTACAAGCACAATGGTTTAGTGTTGAGGGCTATTTTCCCACATAAATGGACAAAATCTCTGGATTGAGAAAGGATCAGACGCTGTTATCCTTTTTGTACTAAATACAACCTGAAAGCACAAAGAATTCTCTTAAAGCCACTGGGACCATCTGTGGAACAAGGATTTGTTTAGGGTATAACCCACATAAATCTATAGACCTAATCCTAAACATGTAGTTTTCACTATTGTCAACAACTACTTGTGTGTAGTTGTTCTCTCTCTAGTCCTCCCCATGAAGCAAAATATTAATATGTAAAATATTTTCTCAAATAAAAGTAATTTTGCCACATCTGTTTGAAAGTCATTGGCATATGAGGTTACAGTCATTAACACAATGTTTTTACTTTTAAAGATTATTTTCAGCTTCTCATTCACATTGGCATCCTACCATGAGACTGGAAAGAATCTTTTTTTTTCTTATGAAACAGGTGTTGCTTCATCAGCACCTGGTCAGACGGCCACTCTGTCCCTCTACCCCCCTATCCATAATTTTACACCTATGAATATAATTAGTAATATTTCTGTTCTTACCAGACCTCACACTGGAAATCTCTCCTGATTTTCAACTACCTCCATGTTTTATTTTTAGGTACCAGGAATTTAAACTGCACAGGCACTTTTCCACTTAGCCTACATACCTTGGTGTTATTCAGTGAAGAGCAGCTGTAGTAAATATTGCAGAATTTGTTTGTTGGGGCTGGTTTATTTGTTTGTTTCTTCCTTGCATAAGCTTTCCTGAATCTGTAATTCAGTTTCACTTACCTAACTCTTACTTAGAAAAAGAAGAAAAAAAAGAAAAACAGAAAGAAATATGTTGCACAAATTGATTTATCATGATGCCAGCTTTTAGGTGATTGAAACAGTTGATTGCAGGATATAATTTCTGTAAAATGAGTATTCAGTGAAAGAGAGGTGAGTAAAATACAGGTGGGTTGTTTTTTCCAGACAGACCATTTTGAAAACATTTGATGACCTCAGTTCCAAAATTGCTGCTGGGTAGTGGTTTCAGTAAAGAAATGTTCTGAGACAGCTATATATTTGTTATAGAATGGTTGGAAAAAAAGTGTGAAATTAATTTTGAAATCTTACTTGAGTCTTGCAAAATGATTCAGGATCATTTTCAAAGTGGATAACATTTAAAGCATTTTATTATGTTATTATCTAATGTCATACATAAAGTTTTATAACCATCATTTAGCATTTTAAAGATTCTTAATATTGTTATAATAAAACTGACTACTGCAGCTAATTTTATATTCCATAATAAAAAAATAAATCTGTGCTGGTAAATCAGTCACTCTTTAAACTCTTAATAAAAGGAAAAAATGCCTGTATTTGGACAGCATTTTGTTCTAAGTGCAGTAATATATAATGTGGTTGATTGCAGTATTTAAGTTAAATATTGATTCTTTTTCCTGTCTTATTTGCTAAATTAAATATTGGTTTACTCATTTTCCAATAGCTTCATTAAAAACTAAAACGGCAGCAAATACTTGCTGATGTTGTAATGTGCTTTAATTTTTCTGATAGGAAAAGACATTTGTTTTAGTTTTATCATTCTAAGAACAATAAATAGATGATCTTGTAAGCACTTCTGACAATGGTATTAGAATATCTAGGGTCTACCTTTTCACAGAATTATATTTATATAATGAAGCATTATACAAATATGCATGTTTAACTTTGGTTAATGTATATATTCAACCACAACAGCATAAGTCTGTCAGCTTTGGAAACTGTTTAAAGCTTATGGATGACAGAATTTTTACAACATCCATTTATGGCTTCTACTCCTCCTTTTATACTAGCAAGATCCAGATTTTCAGTACCCAGAAGAGGATCTAGATATCCA
Source organism: Passer domesticus (assembly GCF_036417665.1). Classification (NCBI taxonomy): domain Eukaryota; kingdom Metazoa; phylum Chordata; class Aves; order Passeriformes; family Passeridae; genus Passer; species Passer domesticus. The sequence continues at coordinate 106,836,007 of NC_087474.1, read as the reverse complement.
AAGCAGCAAGGTTTGCATTTAAGCACTTAAATTACCAAGGTTCTCAAACTATAACCTCCATCCCATCATGTGGTAATACCCCTTGTGTGTTTTATTCTTTCAAGAGGTTTCCACATCCAAAACTTTCCATATTAAAACCCCTGGGCTCTTATTTTTCCTGTTTAATGTGGGATGACCTCCTTTTTAAATATCCACAGTTGCGTTTGGTTGCTGAGACTTAGGAAAACAAAAGAACAATTCAAAAAGTGCCTAATCCCCCATAGTTCTATGGGAAGAATACATGCCTGAAAGCTGCTTAAAGTGAGGTCCCCAGTCTGCAAGGTAGTCATAGCTCTGATCCATGTCTGAAGTGTTTGAGCCCAATGAGCTGAGGGATCCTGCCAAGGAGCCAGTCCCCTCAAACGCATAGGTCTGAAGTGAGTCATAGGGAGGAACACTAGGATCTGTATTTGCTTCTTCGAGCTTTTCTGAAATGAATTGCCTGAAGATTGCACTGTCTGGGCCAACCTGCAGAGACTGTCTGTAGAGGCTCTGGATTTCGGAGGCCACCTTCTTCCGAGGTTTGTGCGTTCTCATGACAGTGCGCGTCCTCAGTGCTGAAATATCAAAAGCTTCTGTGTCCTCCTCACCCCCTCCTTCATCGTCGTAACTGACAATGTTCTCTCTGAATTCTTCCATCTTCTCTGAAAAGGGAGGCTGCTTCTTCTGCTGCTGCCTTACGGTTACAATTGCCAAAAAGAACACTGACAAAATAAAAAGAAAAGGGAAGGGACAAGAGAAAAATTAAGCAGAACTAGAGACTATGAATGTACTTGGAAAGATTAAAAGAATAATTTCTTATTTTAGAATCAAGGCTGTTGAAAAGTGAAGATATCTTAACAAATTTATAGAGCTGTAATTTTTATGTGTTTTATGGTTTTGAGAAATGGGTGTGTTGGAAAATGGCTACAAAGAGACTTATAAAAAAAGGCGAATTAAATGGAGCAGTTCTTTTGGTAGACGCAAATTTGAAACTGGTGGAAACACAGGTTATGCTTTTTGAAAATGCTTCTTTATCACATAATATATCTATTTCACATTCAGAATTTAAATTCTTAAACTTTATCAGTCTCTCTGATAAAAGACCCATCAAGACCAAATGAAAAATGAGACAATGAGCAAGATATCCTCCTCACCTGGTTGAATCATTCAGTTCCACAAATTATGCAGAATGGTGTTCAACTATTTCTGTTGTGCTAGTTTGCAAATTTGAAGACTCAGTTCTGTGTCATTATACTGTCAAGGCCTATGAATCAGATGATCTTATTTCTTTAATATGTGAAAGGTTTCTTAAATTTTCTTTTAAAACATTATTTTTTAATCCCACATAATTTCATTTTAACTGAACCATCCCTTTGCAATACTCTATGACTTTCAGAGAGATTAATTCTTTCAGTTTTTACATCTTGCTGCAGTTCTACTTAATAAGTAATTTGTGGACTTTAGTTTTTTACTCAGCACATAAAATGAGTACTACCAAGAATTATGACATTTTGCTTAAGAATATGAAGAACCTGAAATAGTTATTTTTTTCTACCTATTTACAATAAACTATTCTATTTGCTTTAGAGATACCAACACAAGGCTTGAAAGCACTGAAAACAATAATTTCTACTATGTATTCACAAAAGAGGTGGTTTTCCAAATGCTTTGCCTGGTGAACTCTTCTCAAGTTATTTTCCTACTTGAAAATTAGTTTTCAGAGATAAATAGCAAACTTAATAAATATAGAACATTTCATTATTTAAATTTTAAAAATTACAAAAATATATTCAAAGAATTAAGGAGTTTAAAATATGTGTGTTTGTAAAGAGTACAGTAGATTAAGTTTTTTTCTTCTTTTGGACCAATATATTTATCTATATTCCTGCTTTGACTTTTGTGATATGAACAGGCCCAGTAGATGCTATGGGTTTATTCCACTTGGAGAGAGAATCTTTCTGCAAGAACCCAAGAAATCATTGATTAATAATTCCCCTCATGGCCTGGATAATACAGTGGTACAGTTTGCCTGATCCTGAGTCCCTGAAGTCAATAACACAAAGTGAACCTATTCAGATACCCTGCAATTAGCAATCAAAACTTGAAATGCACACTGGCTTGTAAGCGTAAACTGACTAAAAGACATGAAGCCGATATGTAAGCTCAGATTTAAATAAGAAAACTCTGGAAGTGCAGGCAAGCCTAGAAAAAACAAATTCTTTTTATGTTCCCATGTCCTTGATTGGAAGCTAGGGCATGGATGTAGGAAAAGTAGTGCATTCCTGGGCTTTTCTACGGAGTCAAGAAATGGCTGGTGTCGAGAACAGACTTGAGTTGTTGGTTTGGTTTTGAGTGCTGTTTGCCAGTTGTGCACGACCCTTTACAGGGGTACTAGAAAAACTCTTGTGCATTTGGACCACTCTTAATCTCAGTTTTCACATTCACACATTCCCAAATGTATTGGAGGTTAAGCTAGTGTCTCCTGAGAGGAAAAAGGAGATGTCCAACATTTGGAGAAAATGCTGTCTAGAGATGTAACCTTAACTGGCAAAGAAACTCCCTTTGTCTGGAACTTTGACTTTTTCTTTTATTATTTATAACTGATCTCAATTCTACATTTGCTATTCCTTAGGCAGAATGAGTAAGGTGCTACTTCTTTTAATATATTCCTACACTAGCAAATTTTCTTGTGTAATGCTGTCTTCAGCTTTACCTGGGATCAATACAGACTTTGGGCTGTGAAATCTTTGTTATTGCAATGCCAGGAAAGTAAAGAGGACCATGACTCAGCTACATCCAACTTTTAGGAAATTGTGTTAGAATTCAAATTTTACTGAAAACTGGGGAAAGGAAGGGAGAAATTATAATTAAGAAAACAGGAAAGAAATGAAACATTTGCCTTATTTCAATTTTTCCCAATGGCCCAGTACTTCCAGTCTTCACGTCAAGGGTCTATCTTTGTTACTTAAACAACCCCTCTGTAAAAGGAAGCAAAGTAATTTTTCTTACTTGTACTTACCTAGGAATATTAATATGCAAGCCAAAACAGCAACTAAAGCCTCTGTGCTGAGACCCAAGGAATACATGAAAGCTCCGTATCGGCAGTAGAGGGTGTTAACTTCAGTGTCACAGTCGCAGACAGTGACAGTGAGAGTATTTGTGCTCGTCAGCGGTGGGGTTCCATTATCCTGAATTAAAATTGGCAAATAGAAAAAAAACTGCTCTTGCCTGCTGAAGCCACTTTTTCCCGTGAAAATTCCAGCTGTGTTATCTAGAAGATAAATTATTATGATGATATTCATTTATGTATTTTGTAACCACAACAATATTTAGTGTAATCTGACCTATTTAAAAGCAATAGTACTCTGCAAAGCTATACATTAACAAAAGTTAAAAATGTAAAAGCGGGCACTGCTATTTGGTGCGTATTTTGTCAATTGTGAATAAATTGTATTTAAGTTTTGATATATGTACTCCAGGGGCAATAGTAAAATTTGACCGAGGATCTCTGGTCTTAATGTACAGAGCTAAATAAATTTACATATTTTCAGTTCCTGGCACCTGCTTAGACTAATTAATTGGTTCTTAAAATGGTTCCATGTATCCAGCTGCTACCAAGCCAGAAGTTCACAGATAAAATACAGACAGCTTGTCAATCAAAAAGGTAAAAAAGTGTTTCTAGCAGCACATGGTGAGAACAGGTGGCAAGGGAAAGAAGAAAAAACAAGAAAAAAGTCCACTAAAATGGCTTTTTATTGCTTTCCTTAGCACAAAAACTGGAGCTAGCTGGACTTCTACCACCTAAAATAGCAAAAAAAGTTTTAGATGCTTTCACTTTGCTTTGTATTTAAGTATTAGTGTTTAGAAATCTCTTCTGTAAGAAATACAGTAAACAGCATAAATTCAGGTCCTGCTGTGTATTAATTAGAGTAAGTAACTTAGATTGCTGCAAATGAAATAGTCCTGTTTACATGTGTAATGAAAGAAGAAAAAAGAATCTAGAAATATTTCTATGTCAGAATTATTTCACATGGCACAGTGAAAGACTGCACGTGTGTATATGTAGAAGTAGGGGAAAAAAGATTTTCTACCATTATTTGCAGAATAACTCTATACAAACAGTCTACTGAAGTTAACTCTCTCACATATAAGTTGTTCTAGGTCTCTATCATAGTTCAGAAAGTAACTCTGAGTTAAAATACTAGAGATCTACAGTCTCTTTCTCTTCCTTAGGGCTATTACAATTCAACCAGCCATTTCTGTTGAATGTGGCAGAAAGGGGCAGGTTGAAATCTGATTGCATCATATTTCAAAAAGTTTTGTTTTCCCCATTAGTAGCCATCAAAAGGAGCTGAATGGGTTGCTTTGTGTGAGGGTCTGCTTAGGCTTTGGGCAGAAAGAAGAAAGGTGGGAAAGGCTCATGGCTTGTGCACTATTTGACCTTAATATAATGACTTATCTCTTCCTGGAAGGGAGTGAGAGATGAAGATAGGAATTGAAATTCTTTATGATACATTGACTAACTTTGAAGATAATTGAGAAGTACTTTGCCATATATTGTATTTGGAGTTCGCCAAAACTTATTTCCATTGATTTGTTCCCTTAGCCAGAACATTCAAATAATTAGTGTGGTCAATAAGAACAATGTGTATTTTAGCTTAGTCTGATGTTTTACTTTGTAATCTCAGCAGACTGACCCTAAATGGTCATCTCGTTGAAATTTCATCAGATATCACACCTGTATTTACATCTCACTCTGGTTTAGCTTAATATTGTATATTATAAAATAAGATTCCATTGTTAGTTATCTGTTTTTATAATGTTGGTCATGCTGAATAAATGAAATAACAATTCAATACTTATATCAATCTTCTCTTTCTAATGATCTTATTTCTCAGGTAAATAATTTTAACAAGAAAGTTGGAATTGACAACCATATTATAAGAAATATCAGTGTATTTTTCATCTCAGCTGTTTTTTCTTAACCTGAAATAAAACTGCTTTTTGCTGTTAATATTATTCACTTGAAAAGAAAATAAACTTTTTGATATTATTGAATTATTGTATTGAAATGGACCTCAGGACATGTCTAATTTTTATAACAAAAATTTCTATTTAAATGGAAAATTTTAAGAAATTAAGAACCTCTTGGAAGCATGCCTCTTCCATCAGGCAGGTCTTAAAAAGCTGCATGACTGACACTACCTTGATTGTCTTTGACAAAAAAATGTGAGCTATTTCCATCCTCCTGAGCCAATGAGAAATAAAAATGGTGACCTTCTGCTGAGTCATCTTGATCCACTGCACTGACACTTTGAATTAGCTGGAAAAATAAGAGAACAGAGTTGTTTAAGAGTAAAAAAAAATTCCATGTCCTTCAAAACAATAAAAAGGATAATAACAGGTATGTTAAAATTAAACTAAAATTAAACTTCAACTTCATGTTGAAGATGTGATCTGTGAATCTGTATTGACTGCATAATATGCAAATATTCCCCAAATATCCAAATAGGCTTATTGAGATCAAAGGACCAGGAGTAAATGAAGTCCATAAATAAAAAAAAAAAAATATATATATAGAATTTTTTGTTCTTTTTTTATTTTTTAATCCAAGGTGAACAGTACATCATTCTACATTTCAAGAAATCTTTCTATGCAAAACCCTTTCCTTTTGAGTCCACAAACACAATGACATCACTCAACTGCTATATTGTAGCTCCAGTAAGTGACATACTTTGACAAGTTCACTTGCTGAATTGTTGATTCTGGATATTATAACAGATTGATTATGGAAATTTTTGGCTGTTTTTTCTCAAGAAATCAAAATAGCTTTCATTTAGAAAAATGTTAAACCAGACAGTTATTGCAAGATAAAATAAAAAATAACAGCATTTAAAAGAATGTTTTTCATCTCTGTAAATAAGCAACCACATAGTTAACATAATTAGCAGTATTTCTGCTTAAAAAGTCTATAATTCTTATATTTATCAGTAAATATTTAATAATCAGCATATATTAGTGAACATCCTTGCTGATCAGGAGGAAAGCAAACTGCTGGAAATCCACTGATTTTCAGAAAAGAGAGCGTCAAATTTGAACTTTGGTTCTATTTTACCAGTTATCTCACACTTTGTATATATTTGTACACAAGAACTTGAACCCTTAACTTTTCTCAAACCACACATCACCTGAATGATATAAGCAGGGCTTTAAGTCAGTGAAAGTGATTACTGCTGCTTTCCATCTGTGCCTTTGACAACTCTTTTCTGGTTAGATCCTTTTTCAAAGATCTAGAATTTCATCACACATTCTTTTTCTCTTTAAAAAGCAGAGTTTGATGAAGTCATCACAACAGAATGCAAAATGTGGCTTACACACCAAAAAGCTTGTATTCTTAATATTCTTCCCTCTTTATATGTGAAATTTATTTTAAATCTATATTTTCTCTCTATGGAAATATGAGGACCCTTGAGTTTCTTAGTTTGCGGGATTCTTTTATTGCCATTAATGAGAGAAATAACTTTTCAGTGATGTCATAGTGTACAAAGGAGAGAGATTCTCGAGGGATATTTTTTCCTTTCATCAGAACTAATAAAATAGCTGAAGTGATGCAAATACAGGTATAAAAATGCAGGTCAAGAAATCAGTCAGGATAAACTGACAGCTAACATTTCCTTGACTACCACAGCACCATTTTTATAAGGACATGTAGTTCCCAGAATATGGTCAATATGAACAGAAAAAGGATAGGAAGTTATATATACAGTCTAATTTGGAAGAAGGACACATTTTATAATATTTTACCATCTACCTCAAAAGAACTAAGAGACCACACTGGTTTCTCTTGAAAATTTGCTGGTTACATGTCACAGATTAGGATAAATCTTGGTATGAATGTACGCCTGTCTTTAAAGTTCAGGGTCTATTAAGATATACTAAATATGCAGAATAATATAATGATCTACAAAGACATCTTGGGCACATTTATTTTGTTCTGTTTTGTTTTTATTTCAGTTACTTGGTAGAGAAAACTTACCTACCTGTACACTAAAAAAAAAAAAAAAGTGATTTTTATTCAACCAGGTATTACCAATGTCTTTTGCAAACGTATTTTTAGGCGTTTATAATGTGTGAAAATCATAAAATTAAAGCAGTTGTGAATTAGATACTGTTTTGCTATCTCATTATTAACTTCCATATTTTACATACAGAATGTATTTGGCTCTGTACATTTTATCTATATCTGACTCAATCAATAAAATTCTAAGGAGAATGTGGCTAACTGAAAAAAAAAGAAAAATCCAAACCAGCTTCCCTTGCTTGATCTGTGTTGTTCTGCACAAACCTAAGATTCCTATGGTTGTTCTAGATATATATATACAGATAAGTGTATATATATATATATATATATATATATATATATATATATATATATATGTGCCTTCAATATGCCTTCAAGGTTTCACCTTAGCAGCAGGGGAAAAATTGGAAGGTAAGGACAGAACAAATCCTTATTGTTTACTTCTTGTTCTACTAAGATTCAGCAAAGCCCACATTAGTCTACAAAATATGCAGAAACCAATAAGTACCTCTGATTTTACTGACTTGGAAGGAAAAATCACCCAGAGTGAAGGAAATCCCTTTTTTTTCTGATTTCCTAGGTTTTTGTACATCTAACCTTAGAGATTCTAGCCTTTTACCAGGGGAACTGGAATCACCATCTCAAAAACTTGTGTGTTGAGGCTTACACACTTCCTATATTTTAGTGTATAAACAAAGAAAATATAGTGGATAATTTGTTGCTTTTGCAAGGTTATGTCAGTGGTTGTGTTGATGTGGCTGAAATTTCATTGCTTTAAAAATTCTTACTTCAAGTCTCATTAATATAGAAGCTTTAAAGATGCAGCAGTTCATTTAAAAATGGGTATTTCCTTAAAACAGATATTAATTATTTGATTAATTAATAAATTAATTAATTGACTTTTTGAAAAACTGATTTAAATTTATGATGGCTTTTGAAGAGTTAAAGAATTCAGTGAAATATCTCAATGTGTTACCAGAAAAGAAAGTTTCCATAAGATAAGCTACCACAAGCATAGATGGGTAACAGAAAGATGCTCATTTTAGGCCTAAATGGAGGTGAAGGTTTGGAATCTGAATATCGGACAAAAATTCGTGTGAGGACTTGTAACTATAACTGTAGATGGCAACAACAGGAGAATACCAGACATGGTAAGTCAGTTGTGAGTGATCTATCTGAACAAAAATTCCTACTGTGGCCAACTGAAAAAGGAAGAAATTCCTTATACACATGCCAGACCAGGATGTTGGAATAGCATCTTGTAAATAAATTATCATAATTGATTGTATTTATTCATCTTGTAAATAAAAATCAACAACTGTTCATTATGGAGTACTTGACTGCCATGTAATCTTGATAAAACTTAATTGGAAATTTATTTCCTCATCTCCAAATGGTTTTACTAAACTGGGATTATGGAGAGGTGCAAAAGGAAAGTTCAAAGCTTCTTTGTTGCAGTCCTTTTGCTTCTATTGGCTTTCAACCAAGTTAAATTTTAGGCATAAATTGTCCATGTGAACAACAACAGTACTCTTAATTTTAATGCTAGAGAACTCTGAGTGTAGAATTTTGAGTCCTTCTTGTGTTAGTCTTACCAATCCCATTAGAGAAATGGAGGGAAGTAGAAACATTTGCCACCTCTTTTTCCACTTCAGTTTCTTTGTTTTGTTTTCCACAAAGCATCCTACAATAAGAGTTCTGCTGTGGATCATAGGATGTAAGAGACCTAGTCACCCATTTTTTTGGAGTACAGAACTGATTTTGTTCAAATTGGCAGGAGTCTTGTAATCAGTAAGATTTTTTTCTCAGTGTCATAATATTTAATGATCATCAGAGTTTAGAGCAGGTAAAAGATTAAAGTGTTGATTACTATAGTCAGCACTGCATGTTCCAGGTAGACCTTTTACCTCAAGGCTTGGGTTCTCCTGTTGGCTGCTTCTGTTTTGAAAAGCAAATTGGCACAGTATTCAACTGGTTTATCTGGGTCTACTGTAAATGTTTCTGCTCAACTATAAATAAAATTGTGTACCTATCTGCAAAGGATTAACAATTACAAAGCTCATGCCATGACACTGAGGTGTTTTTTTATGTTTGCTCACATATGCTAATAAACTTCTCCCACCTGTGTCATTCTGCTAAGAGATAATGTTGTGGAATCATTGTCCACATAAAACAGAAAAAGGTATTTTCCATGGGTCACTGTGCCCACTGTTTCAAAACATCACATGTTACACTCAGTGCACCTGCAGGTATAGAGTCTGTTATATTATACATTGCTTTCACAGCTTCATGTTTTTACACTCTAAAGGATGCATTAATTGTTGAGGGGTTTTTAACTTTTTATTTTCTTATCATTACTGCCCAGATGCTTTTTATAAATGTTGAAGAAAACATGCAATATGAAATAATAAACAGTGTCTTACCTCTCACTTTCATTTCTCTGCTAGGAAAAATATTTTTGCATCATGATTTGCTAGAAACGATCTGGTTTAGCAAACTACTCATTTTTAAGATTAATCATATTCTCATAGAATTTGTTTAAAGATTTCCTCTCTTTTCTTCTGTCAACATTTCATTTTCTAGAGAAGTAATAGCAAATGAGTACTTTTCACTTACACTGTAACTGATTATTATTTTATTATGTGCCAAGTACTGAGTAAATAAATTTAGGTATTTTCTTATCTCTCACTCAAAGTTCCTGCATACTCAATCACTTCTTTGAATCTAATAAAAATTGTTAAGCAAGCTATAAAATCAAAAACACTTCATATGTGATCCCCAAATTAAAGGAACTCAGAATTACCAGAATAAATATGCATTAGAGATGACAGATTAATTCAGAATATAGGTAGTTCAGTATAGTTTATCTTCAGCTGAAATCAGCTTCCTCTCTGATAGGAAGATCAATATTCACAAAAGGGCTAAAATTACCATGCATAGGTACATTATGGATGATCAGCTTGCTTAGGTATAAGGATGTTGATACAGTCTACATCAAACTTTCAAGCTGCATCTTCCAGATGAATTAATTTATTAATATCTTGGGAATTAAGCTTTTTTGAGATCCATTCTTGATGAGATGTCTCTAGTGTTTCCTTTGGTGCGGATTTGGTCATCTTGATGTTTTGACTATTTGTAAAGAATATTTCCTTTGAAGTGCAAAGTTTTATATTTACTGTACATGCCCATAAATGGTAAATATAAAAACTTAAGAGAACATTGTGGTCATAATTTACTGTGTTTACACACAGTTATAAAGTCAAAAAGTCTAATCAAGAGGAAATCATAGGTTTGGACGCCTTATTAATGTTGTTCTATTTGATCTGATGGTAACTATTGGGATAGAAGACGATTTAACAGTGCAACTTTCATGTTCAATTCATTTGTAAAACAATTTATAGAATGGTGGCAGTGCAGTGAAAGTGTTTTTCAATGTTTTAAAGAAAACTTCAGTTGTGGTGTGGTATACAGCTGACTTCTGCATTATAGGACAGTACTAAATGATAACATTAAATGGATAGTGAAAATTCCATTCAAAATGTCCAATAAACATGATGAATGCATTCAGTATGATGCCAAAAACACCTATCTATCTTCTTTATACCCATTTTTATTGTCAAATTTGGATTATAGTCCTACAGACTGAAATAAAATCCTTTTGTTTGAATGACTTTTGGAAGCTAATCTAAACATAGCTGTAACTCACACAAAAACACCATACAGGGGCTTGAAGGTCAGCACTTAGTCAATAAAAGCAGACCAAGAACTTTCATAGTCTTTCAGAAAATCCAAAACTTGAAAGCAAGCCTTCTCATCTAGACTGAAGTAATTATTAACTGTGTCTGCGTCTGGATAATTAGGACAACAATTAGTTTTACTCACGATGTGTTTTATATTCCATATCACAAATCAGCATACTCTTAGGCTATGTAAAAACAACTTAATTGTGATCTCCCTCTAAATTACTTTTTTAGTAAACTAGGCTGACCAAGATGAAGTCTAGATTGAATAAGTCAATTCATTTTTCAGTGGTATCTTTCCCTCAGTAGTGCCTTTCCTTCCTTTTCCCCTAAACACTGTAAATTCATGCAAATATATTTTGGAATGTCCCATGAAACGAGACACAACTCAGCTCAGATGAGGGTAAGAAGTGAATTGCAGAAGTGCAGAACATTTCTGAAAACATCTCTCAGCACAGTGATTCCAGCTAAAAGGATAGACAGGTGTGATAGTGTAGCTAAGCAATCTTCAACTTAGCATGTAAGCAGATTCCATAGCTCCTTAAAATTGATTGCAGAAATATGGTTAAGATAAAAAGGTATGTAATATCTTGAATAAGTCCTTTAATTCCTTAAACTAATTCTTCTGAAATGTAAATTTTCTTATTGAACAATTTCTTTCATTGGACAACCAGGCCACCTATAAAATCACATTTGAATCTTTTGGTTTCTTGGTGAGGAAAAAAAAAAGATATTTTTTCTGTGAATAAAAATGAAAAAAATAAAAAAGTTAACACCAAAGAAGATACATCAGCTAACAATTTGGTTTTAATCTTAAACACTGAATAAAATATCATAAAGCCTGTCTATGATAATTATGCACTTCAGTAGCATTTTCCTGTTGTTCTTAAGATAATTTGTTAATGAGAAAATTATTTAACATTACTGTCACAGTCTCAAAAGACTAAACTAAAGATGCCTGTGATTCTCAAAAACCTATAAGAATGAAAATAATGAAAAAAAATAAAGTAACATTACGCTTTTCTGTAAGGCGAGAAAAATCACATTCATCCCTCATTCATATATTGCAATGTCAAAGAATTATGCAGTGTACTATACTTAAATAATTTATTATTATTGTTAACAATGCTGTTCTTTACAGAACAGTTTTATCCAGTGATTCTCAAAATACTTATATATATATATATGTAATTGATATTGAAAAGTAGCTATTGATAGGTTAGCATACAGATATTATTTATCAGTAGACAACTATGAAATACTAAAAACCTTGAGAAATAAATCACCTGGGTTTTTAACTTGTAGGCAAGTATAAAACATGTATAACAAATATCCATGTTATAAGCATCCATATTGAATTCATGGTGTCTTGAAGCCAAGGAGCATAAAGTGCAGTTGATTTAATGCCTGCACTTTTACCTGTCTATGAGATAGCCAAAGAGCAATAGAAATGGCTCACTCCAAATACCTCCTAAACAGGGGTAGCCTTTGCAGACAGGAAGATTTTCAAATGCAGAACAAAGTAGTTGCTGATAGAGAAATATATAAATGGATTAAAAAGGCCATAAAGAGATCACTTGAACAACAGCAAAAGCTTTATTTAACTGCAGAGTAAACGAGGTGAAAAGAAACCAAAATAGCATAAAAAGAGAGACTCTTTGACTCAGAAATCAACATAACAAAATGTTTTAACAGAACCATCACAGATAACCTAAAAGGATATTTTTTTTTTATCCAATTAGTGTTTTAGAGTCATGGAAAAATGTATAAAATTTTCTCTTTATAGCTTTTTTTTTTTGGTTGGTTGGGTATTTTGGATAATGTTGTTTATTTTGTATCTTTTTCTTTTAAAAAGACCCAATCCAACCAACCAAAAAACCCAGAAACTAAATCCACCTAATGAAAACCCCAAAACCCATTTTTTGAACATCCTAGAGGTTTGTTTTTTTTTTTTTTTGTTTGATTTTTTTTTGTTTGGTTGTTTGTTTTTGGCTTTGTTTTTTTTTTTTTAACAGGAGGAAAATGGAAAGTCAGCAGCATAACTGGGAATTGGGGCAGCTGACTGATGATACGCCATTCATGTCGATATCAAGTAGGAAATGGAAAATAACCTCCTGGGAAGGATGTTAAATATAACAATAGATTAAGCTGCCAGCTAAGGAAGTTATTGTGGAGTTGTGTCTTAAACATTTTCAGACTTGCACTGAACTAGTCAGGATTTGAATTCAGTTCACAGTGAAACATTTCTATCTGAAGGACACAATGGATCTGGCTTGAAATGGGTCTAAGCCTGGTTCTTAAGTTGTTGCTGAAATTACTGGCCACAGCTTTTTCATCTGTGACCTTAACATGAAACAAATTTGTGTCTTGTATTTTTTCAGAAGTTTCTGCCTGTACTTTATTACTTTTTAAAAAATTCAAACAAGACACACAGATTTTGTTTTAAAGGGGAAAAAATACACATCACTGTACGGAAATTTAAATTTCATATTATGCATATGTCAACAGAACTAATTTTGGAAGTAGAAAAAATGTATTCTGTACTCACAGAACTGAAATCAAAGCTAAAATCTCAGACCAAATCTTCATTATAGTGAGAAAAATGATGACTAAGTATTTTATGCTCACCTGTCCAGAAACTGCATTTTCACAAACAAATGTTTCATAATTTTTAGGGAATTCTGGTGCATTATCATTAACATCAAGAACTTGGACATAAACATTTGCCTCTGAAATTTTTTCAGGATTTCCTAATGGTTGAAAAAAGACAGAAATAATAAAAGTTATAAATTATCTACTAAATATTTTAAAGTAACGTAAAGATTAGAAAATTTTATCTATATTCTGCAGGGAAGAAAATAATCACAAAGACCTTATAGACATATTTTTATACTATTATAAATAATACAGTACCATTATAATAGTATGTCTTGAGATAAGATATTTCAAGTAAAATTTTGGATTTGTTCATGCTTTTCTTTTCCCAATCAGGAACTGATTTAAATGTAAAAGATAAAACCTGATCAGGAAAAATTAAATAATGTTTTGCTGATGAAAAAAAAATTACTGTACTAGCAATATCTAAGGTTATGTTGTAAGAAAGTGTCGACTCTTCTAAGGGTATCTGGTCAAGGACCTTTTCCAGTGAAACAGGAGTTAATGCGACAAAGAGGAAGCCATAAACAAGAACATACTGGATCAAAAACCTAAGAGACAAGTGATAAAGAGAGGGGATGATGAGCACCTAACCTGGTCAGATGTACTATTTGATGTAGGCACCTGAAGTGCGAGAATGTTTTTTCCATCAGATCAATGGCCTTGACAATTGATAAACCAATGGAGAAAAAGGAAAAAAAACCAGATACAAAACCAAGAGACAGACCTGACAAAACAAACACAGAGACTATGGCAAGGAACAAACCTAATGATAATTGATGGGTTATCCAGAAAACACAGGGCAATTCCAGCTAGATCAATTTGGACTTTGTAACTGGCAACACTTTAAGTGAGAGGTACTCCAGATCTGGAGAAATGGGGACTCAGTGGAGATGTATGGATCCATGGGAAACATGCAGAGAGGAACAAAGAGAGTTCAGCTAGAAAAGGGTATAGAAGGGGCTGGTTGTGTGCAAAACAGGGCCAGCCAGTGCATTTGTCTGGCTGAGCCTTGCACCTGATTACCAGTCTGTTCTATCAACTTACATCTTAATAAATGTTTTCTTAGCCATGTTTCTGCATAATCTCATTCTTTCTCACAAGTGTGCTACAAGGACTAAGTGGCAGCTACAGGTGTGACCTCCATATGTGTAAGTGAAAATTGATTCCAGATACTGGATTGGGAAGGGGGTCTTTGATGCCAGCTACTGACTCAGGAGCACAGGAGATAATTGTCTCTGTCCTCCTCAGACTGGGTGTGCATGGGGTTTGTGTGTGTTTTTACTGACAAATTTAAATTGGACTCAACAATGGTTAGGGATCTTTGGGTCCAGGAGAAGTGTTTGGGAGATCCACACTTAGGGAGGACTTGCAAATGTGGGGTGCATGAGGGATTAGTATGTGAGTTGTGCGAGTTTCAAACAAGCATCAAGTGTGCACTGTCTGGTGATTTGGGGGCCCATGAATTAGATAAGAGGACTTGGGATAAAGGAAGGGGTGTTGAGCATACAGAAGTAGATACTAGAGGGATCGATGAGTGTGTGTGGTGCTTGTGAACCTGGAGAGTGTTGTGCATCTGTGAACATGTCTGCATCAGTGATCTTCTGCCGTCCCAGAAGAAGAGGGGAGTGGGCTGCCTGTGCTTGTAGTCAGTGGGAGTCCTGTATGTAGGTGCTGCTGAAGGTAAAGCCTAGTCTGTGTCAATCTGAGTTACTGACTGCTACTGGCTGAGCCTGCAAACACGTTAGCAGCATTCCTGACCTGGGTGTGCTGGTCAACAGCAGCTGAACATGAGCCAGCTTGTGCCCAGGTGGACAAGGATTGTCTAAGGGAGCTGGGCTTGTTTAGTCTGTATGGCCCCCAGGGGCAGAAGCCCAGCGGGGAGGCCGGCCGGATAGCTCAACGAGGGTCCAGGATCGCCCAGCGGGGGGTTCAGGCAGCCCAGGCAGCTATAGTGATTTGCAGCTCAGCTCTTTAGTGATTTCAGCTCTTTTAGCTCGCCTGGGGCCGTCACCCTGGGTATCGCCGCAGCAGACGCAGAGAGAGAGAGAGCAGCGCTGTGTGGGTTCCGCAGGGTTCTTTATTGGGGTCTCCGCGAAGGTTCCATTGACAGCTCTCCTCTGCCGAACCGGGCAGAGTGAGGGGTTTTTATACCTTACAGGGGGATTGAAAACTGTCCAATAGTAAGGGTCAGGGGAAAGTGACCTATGGATGTACAGAGAGATAACAGGGTCCGAAAGGCGGAAGAGAGGGGCTTCTAAAACCTTAGTCATGCTGACTTGGTATTTCCTAGCTGAGGCCTCTGTTCTCCAGGGCCTTGCAGGCCTTGTGCCTGCTACAAGTCTGTAGAAGAGGAGTCTCAGGGGAGACCTTATCACTCTCTGCAACTGCCTGAAAGGAGGTTGATCTATTTTCCCAAGTAAGAAGTGATAAGTGGCCTCAAGATCCACCAGTGGAAGTTCAGATTGTATATTAGGAAAATGTTCTTCTTGGAAAAGGTTGTCTAGCATTGGAATAAGATGCCCTGGGAAGTGGTTGAGTCACCATCCTTGAAGGTATCTCTAGTGCCAGATACAGATCAAGCAGCAGGCACATGGTTAAATGGTGGACTTAACAGTGCTAGGTTCATTATTGGATTCAATTACCTTACTGGTTCCTTCCAAACCAAATTACTCCTTAATTATTTGATTCTATATTTGATACCTCTTGGAAGTACTTTACCTATCAGCACATTGAATCCTGACATGCACAGCATAGCTTTAAGAAATATCTGCTTCTCCGCAATGTAATTTATTATTCATGTAGGGAAAAAGTTCCTCTGCAATAGTAATGCTCATGTTAACTTGGATGTGTTGTTGAGTAATTAAGATGTTTTTCCAGAGATTAAAGTAACCTGAAAATATTCCGGGAATACTTATCATTTGTCAACAAAAATGTCTGCCAATATATCACTCACCTATATCTAAACCAGGAGTATGTTGATAATTACAGTTAAAATATGTCTCATGTTCAGTGCTTAGTGTCACTGCGTCTACCTGTTCAGAAGTTCTTAAGGCATTGATTCAAATTAATCAAATGGATCTTTAAGAAAAAAAGCTAAAAGTATTCCTCTCTGCCTCTTGTCAAACTACATCAGTTTGGTTGGTTCTTACTCTACTTTTTTTTAATGTATAATACACTAGGTGCTTGGAGCAAACATTTGTTTTCTTGGATCTTATGGAATCTATGCTGATAGCTTTGAGTCTTTTGCTGAAGGAAATAGCAGCAAAAGCAAGTACCACAGAGCTAAATGCATAGCTACTCAACAGTTTCACATTTCTATTCCTCCTGTGAAGTCATTACAGCTGTGCTAATTTACCAAACTTTGTGATCTGTCAGACTCATTTCAAAAATACTTCTTTGTGGGATGACATTTCTCTTGTTGAATCAAACATCCATAATAATACATAATAATACATAAAAATAGTGTTCAGCTTCCTTTAGATTAACATAAAAAGTAGCATACCTTCCTTTTAGAAATAATATCAAGATTGTAGGAGTTACTTTAATTCTTTTACTGAAGTCAGAATTGGCTGTATAGGGCAGAGATTTGACTACATTGTCTTTCAAAGGAGAGCTTTGTAGTCTTTAATGGAAAGCAGGGAATATCTTTGGTGACTTCACTTGTATAAAAAGTGGCACAGGAAGGACCTAGCTAGGACCTTGCCTATTCTTACCTTGCTTGTTTGTAAGATTCATAGATACTATATTGGCTTCCTTGCACAAAACTTTTAGATAGCACATTGTTGGAATCACATCTGTATTCTTTCAATAAAAGGTTGGGGGTTTGTTTTTGTGTTTTTTTTTTTTGTTGTTGTTGGTTTTTTTTGTTTGTTTGGTTTTTTTTTTTTGGGGTTTTTTTTTTTTTGGCGGGGAACAGGGGGAATTTTGTAGTAGCCTTGTTTCTAATTCTTTAGTATATTTGTCTTGTAGTGTCATAGCTGCCTTGATGGGATTTTTTTTTTCCTTAGTTTAGGGTTAAATGACAAGGAACAGCATTTCTCTAATTTCTGTATGTATGGAATTTTTAATAATATGAAAATTTTTAATTTTTCCAAAATCACAGCTGTTTTGTTTTGGGAGGGAGCAACATATTACAAAACCACTCTTGAAATCAGTGCTTAGGGAATATTAATGACAGTTTTGATGAGGTAGAGTTACTGCATTGTTTGCATTTTGAAGAGCAGGTAGGCAACATGCAGTCAGCTAAAGTACCCATATCCTACATTATCTAAATATCTCCCAGTTGGCAGAAAATTTTTTTGTCACAATCTCTACAAGAGAGATCAGGACTTGAAAAACAAGGACACAGAGAAGAGGATGTCAAGTGCAACAGGCTGGATCAGTGTGAAAATTAAGATGACACTTAAATTGCTAGAGACACATATTAACAACTTGCAAAGAAAAACAATGACCATCTCTAGACACAAAACAGAATTCAGTATTTGCAGGGGATTAAAGAAAGCTTACATTGACATCAGCCAGTAAACAAAAACTTCAAATTATAACAATAATGCTAGCACTACTAATAACAACAAATGTTATCTTTTTATAAAAGATATATCTTATAAAAATTTATAATTTTATAGCATGACTATCATTTATGCTAAGGCAAATTTCTTTACTTCCTGAAATAAATGAACATAAATTGTTTTTAAGAAAGGACTACTCCAAAATTTAAGAGCTTATCAACAAAAATATATATGTGACAAAAGGCAGGGTGACATTTAATATTAAATTTATATTATCCATACTGAAATTATCACAGAACTTCAGTCCTGTATCCAGGTCTGGAGACCCCCATAAAAGGACACCTGCAAGACTCAGTAGTAAAATGACTCTTGTCTGTTGTGAGTTAATTTTTTTGGGACTGACTGTATTAAGTAAAACTGATCACAGAATCATAGATAATTGAGGTTGGAAAAGACTTCTCAGTTAATCAAGTCAAAATGTCAACCTAACTCTGCCATATTCACCACTAAACCATGACCCCAGGTATCACATCCATGGGTGTTTTGAACACTTCCAGGGAAGGTGACTCATTTACTTCCCTGGGAAACTTATTATTTTCCAATGTTGGACAACCTTTTCACAGAAAAAATATTTCCCTAGTATGTAATTAAACTTCCCCTGGTGCAGCTTGAGGCCCTTTCCTCTCATCTTCAGATAAGACTGACCCCCACTTCCCTGCAACTTTCTTTCAAGTACTTGTACAGAAAGTTCCCTGCCAGCCTCCTTTTCTGCAGTCCAAACAACCCCAACTCCCTGAGCTGCTCCTCACAGGACTTGTGTTCCAAAGCCTTCACCCTCTCTGTTGTCCTTCCCTGGATGTGCTCCAGCACCTTCTGGCCACTCTGCCCCCGGCCTGCAGTGCTACACAGGGTTGGTGACACAAGTGCAGGACCTGGAACTTGGTCTTGTTGGATTTCGTACAATTGGCCTTGGCCCATCAATCCAGCCTGCCCACATCTCTCTGCAGAGCTTTTATACCCTTCAACAGAATAACCTCCCACAGCCCAGCTTGTTGCTATAGATAAGGTGACTGGGACTGTACTTGATCCAATCATCCAGATCATTGATAAAACATATTGAACAGAACTGACCCCGGTACTGAGCTTAGGGAAAACCAGTACTGACTGACTGTCAATTGGATATTAATGATTTAAGGATTTCTTGCTTTCAGGCAGGATTAGAATGACGTTTGTACTTCAGCCTTGTACTTCGTGAAAGTTTCTTACAACCAAGTAAAAACTGATGAAAATATATTGATTTTTCTTGAGCTTTAAGCATAAAGTGGAATGAGAGTCAAGAATTTGCAAGTTCTCCCTGCTCACATTTAAGTTCCAGCAAATTAGGCCTACCTCTGGATACTTTTAAAACATGCTCCTTCAATGGCACGAAGTTAGGATGATCCACACTACAGGTCCGAAATAACAGAGTTAAGCCTCTCTTACTAATCTCTGATCCCTGCAAACATTGCAATGGATTCAAAAGTCTTGTATAGTGTATGAATGTCAGGGCATATCAACAGGCTCCTTGGGAGGTTGCTGTTGTAATGTCGTTTCAATACTTGACTAAGCAACAATGAACTTCTTATTTGAATGAACTCTAATGGCATTTTGATTGTGCTTCAGTGGTGCCACAATGTCATCCACCAAATGTCTCATGCACACAGTATATATTATAACTATATTTCAAGGAATAATATGCTGCTAGTTCCTGATACAAATCCTTTCACGTGTTTCCAGACCAAGATGACCTAACTTGAGATATTTTGAACATATTATAGACATTGACCTCATAATCTTAAAGAAATAAAGAACAAGAATTTGAACATAACGAGGTCTCCATTTCTCTATAATAGCTTTCATTACCGTGAAAGTCTTACTTTCTTTTGCTGCAGGAGACGGTTATTCATTTGTAACATTTTGTTCTCTCCTGTTTTATTGTTTAACTAAACAAAAAAGTCTAGGCTAAATTTATCCTGCTGTGTTTCCACAGAGCTGTTCATGACATGCCAGAGATCAAATTTGCTAACACCTGTCATCTGCCCAACAACATGAGAATGAAATTCATGCTTAAAATCTCAGAGAAGGTGAAAAGGAAGACAGTACCATCAATTCCTAAATACAAGTTAAAGACTTCAATGAAAATTGATACTGACTATCCTATAGTAGACTTCCAGCAGCAATGTTCTACAGGGAAGTCTCCCTTTTGGCAACAGTGAAGTTTAACAATATATGTTTAAAGTGGTCATAGCAATAAATGGCATTTAACTGAGATTCAGGAATAAAGAACAGACTCTAAGAGTATTTGGGAAAAGCTCTCTGATTTACTGATTTTACTCTAGCTTCACATGGTTTTCCTCCTTCCTGAGGATAAATGGGATTAGTTTTTAAATAATATCCCAGTAATCTTGCTAAACTGCCTTATAAATGAGGATCTGTTAAATTTCTAGTTCTGTCCCAGATTTAGGGCCACCAGATCACCAAAAACACAAACAGGGGTAATTTGCATTTGACTTTCAAATAAAATTGACATGTGAAATCTATATAAAAGGTGCTTCAAGGCTCTAATTGTCCCTGAATAGAAGTCTAGATGCTTAGGCCTTAACATTCACAATTAATTTGAGCCACAGGTTTCTGACTGGTGTTAAATTAGACCCTGGCTAATTTCACACTAGTCAAAAATCTGGTGTGAAATTAACCAGGGTCTAATTTAACATAAGATCTTGCACTGCAGGAGCAATTCTTATGCTTCAGTGTAACTTGAAAGCCTTACACTCTCGATCCTATTACAATTTCTTTTTTCATAAGGTCATCTTTTATGAAAAAGCACAGGACCTTGGAGCTCAAATATATTCCACTTCTATTTAACTAATCATTTTAATAATGCTCCTTAGTGTAGCAAGCAACAGTAATATAATCAGAAAGAAGAATGTATTCGCCACTTAAAAGAAGGCACATACAAAGGATAATTACAGTTCACAGTGTAAAAACCCCAGCGTTCCTTACATTTCTTACTCACTTGTTTCTGTGGCTGTAACAGTTATGTTGTGCCAAGAAGCTATCTCTCGGTCCAGAGGTTCAGTGGCAATGATTGCTCCATTGCGTTCATTGATGCTGAACAGTCTCTTTAAACGACTGCTGTGGACAATAGAGTACCTGCACCAAAAAAAAGGAAAGACATTCTGTAGTACTGAAAAGTTCCATCAGAGGCAAGGACATAGAAAGCTATTGTCAACTGAGAAAACAGAGCTGCGCGTATATGCATATAAATGTGTGCTGCAACAACTCGGAAATCATGAAAAATGTACATGTATAAACATTTAAAATTCACTGCTGCCAAGATCAAAGCTCTTCCTTTTATAAAACTAAATACGTCTCAGATCTATATTAATATGAACTGAATCCAAATTGCATTATTCATTCTTACTTCTAAGTCAGTCTCACAGCAGGTGAATGACTTCATTGAAAAGAAACAGCAAAATTGCCACTTGTGAAATGAATAACAGCAACATCTAAGTGGAGGTATAATGGCAAATCTATTTTATCATTGCTGACATGCTCTGATGCCAAGGGAATAGGCATTATAAAGATAGACAACTATCTGTAATGAGGTGACACTAAGGCAGAGTACAAAATCCTACGGCATGAGATGATTGCAGGAAAGACTCAGCACTCCCGAGTCTTTGCTGAAAAGGCTCCAGATGCTGAGGACATATACATGTGCACATACACATAAACTCAAGCTGTTAAAATCTAACCACTTGTCGCAGGGCAAAGATGAACTGAAAAAGCAACCAAAGACATTCAAATCTCTACTCAAAGATATTCAAATGTAAAATATATTTACTGCTGTTTTTAATGGTCGGCAAAGCAGAGGACCGTAGCATTCACATTTTTTGAAAAATCTCTTCACCCAGCTGGGAAGCTGAGAAGCTTCAGAGAAAAAGAAAAACAATTTTTATCTCATTTGCTTCTCCTGTGCTGTGCTCACATGTGAAATGTGTTTGGAGATTGTTTACCAACAGATAATTGTTTCATTGGATTCTGGTGTGAGTTGTTTTAATGCCAATCAGTGCCAAGCTGTGTCAGGACTCTGGAGAGAGTCAGAAGTTTCCATTATTATCATTTTAGCAATCAGTAAGTACCCTCTCTGTATTCTTTAATATTATATAGTATCATAAAATAATAAATTAACCTTCTGAGAAAATGAAGTCAGATTCATCATTCCTTCCTTCATTGGAGCACCCGATACAAATACAATAGAAGACAATTGCAGTTGCTAATAAAGTCCATTTCATGGAAATAAAGCCTGTTTGAATAATAGGAAGATTCTTTCCATTCCAATCTGGAATACCCACATGCAACTATTTCTTCTTATTTGACCTTTAATTCTGCTTGTCAAAGCATTTCTGTTTCCTGTTGACACTTAGGGTCCAGCTCAGACAATGTGTTAGCAGTTAAATGACTCTCTAATTTGTTATCTATAGATACATTTTGTTTTTTTTAAAAAAACTCAGTAAGAAGATAAATCGAAGAACCAGCACAATACCACAAGTGAAAGTTCTTATTATCTGAACCAAAGTGTGGATACTTATAAACTTCTATTTAAGGTATTTATAATTTTTTTCTGAATATAGTCATTTTATTTGGGCATAATTTGGCAATCTGATTCTTGATAAACATTTTTCAGAAAAACAATATTAGGTTTAGGGTTTTTTTAATTTTTTTATTACTAATGTGATGTTTTGTTGCACATCTTTTTTAACTTGATTGTTTGAAATGTGGAGTCCACAAAGCAACACAAGTTGTTTTCTATGTTATAAGTAACTGCTGTCATTTATTATAGGAATGATTTCAAAATTAAATTCATTTGCATGGTGCTTAGCCCAAAAAACATATCTTTATATTATAAGTGATATACTCTATTCTAAAATAACTGATTGATGCAATACCTGTGTCACTGTTTTGGAACTATGTGGACATTTTCAGTTTGAAGCCAGTTCCTCCAAAACATTTCTGACTAAGTTATAGATATGTGTTAATGTTTAATTGTTCCATAGGAGATGTTGAAGTCACCTAGTCAAACTACCAAATGAGCCCTTTTAGAGGGGGGAACAAAAAAAAATCCATGTACATTTTTTTTCTTATTTAATTTAACATATTAGTAGTCTAATAAATAATAGTAAATTAATAGAAAATCATAACAAATCACCACCCACAGCTCTGAAGCCTTAGCATAATATATATGTATTTCTCCTATTAGAAATCTACATACCATAAATTATTTTGTGTCTCAACCATTTGTCACTGTATCCTGCTTTGTCTAAATTGCATAGTACACAGTGATGTCAGGCAATTCAAGAAGCTATTTTAATTATAAATCCCATGTTAAAGATTAATTACCTGTTTTTTCCTTTAAGAGACAGCAAAATTATTTATCACCGATATTATAAATAGCAGAATCTGTTTTTGCTGGGTTGAGTGGCTAGGTGTAAACTGGCTTGTGGTAAGCAATTGTTTTGGGTCTTCTTGCATCACTTTTTTTCTTGGAGATTTGTTGAAGATTTGGGTTTTTCCCATCTCTTATTTTCTTTGATACTATTATTGTTTTTGTTATTGTTATTATTTTGATATATAAAATCATAATAAACAACCGTCCGTATTTGAACCCATGAGTTCTCACAACTTTATGGTTTCAATTCTCTTTTACATCCCAGTGGCTGTGGGCAAGTGCCTGTATGGTCCTTACCTGCCAATGGGGGTTAAACCATGACATCTGCAATAACCTTGTCTATCACAGTAAAAGCAATTAAGACAATTAACTGTACTTATGAGCTATGGTAAGGAACAGAAATACCCTTTGGAAATACCAACTGTATTTGCTTTTGAGGCCAGTTCATATTTTAGGAGAGGTACCTGACTGGACTCTCATCACCATCTGGATCTCTTGCAGTTACGACCCCCACCAGTGCACCCCTCATAGCTCCTTCAACAATCTCCATCACATAGTTGTCCAAGGTGAAAACTGGAGGTTCATCAGAATCTTCCACATTGATTTTGACAATGGTTGTGTCTTCAAATGGTCCTTCTTTCAAAAAACGCTCATCAATGTATCTGTTTACAGCTTTTACTTGAATACTGTATCTCCTTTTGCTCTCATAATCCACTCTCTGTTAAGAAAGAAAGAAATAAAGTGAAATTTGGAATATTTCTTTCTCCATATTTAAATTAAATATAGTTCAATAAATGATGTGAGATTAAAGACAAAGCAGTGTTATACTTCTTTTAAGATTGTTCAAAAAATGGTTAC
The DNA here is from genome assembly GCF_036417665.1 of Passer domesticus. Taxonomy (NCBI): domain Eukaryota; kingdom Metazoa; phylum Chordata; class Aves; order Passeriformes; family Passeridae; genus Passer; species Passer domesticus. Next base: position 106,811,653 of record NC_087474.1, on the reverse strand, counting down.
TACTAAAAGTTAATTCTAAGGCTTTCTTTTTATGTTAAAAACATTTTCAAATTCAAAAGTGCTTGTTTGCTTTCATGTTTTGCTCTGGCTTTAATGCTGCAGTCAAGCAACACTGTAAAAAAGAATTCCCATAGAATGTAACCCCTAACGACATAGTTTCATTTACAATTTTAGTAATTTTCTTCTGAATTAAAGAAATAAATAAAACAAAAAGGCCTACTAAATAAATAACTTCCCAAACTAAAAAACAAAACCAAAACCCACAAAAAAAACAAACAAACAAAAAATATCAAAACACAAAAACTGCAAAATTTTCACACTTAAAGCATTCAATTTTTCAAGCTCCTACATTTCACTAGGCTATTGAACTCTGTCTTCATTTCAGATGATCCTGGAGATGACTGAGAAATCTTCCTGAGTGTTTCCAAAATAAATTACACAGTATCAAAGAATATAAATTTTTGATATTCATAAACTGTACTTTTTTGATTGCACTTAGTATATTTTTAAAGCTATGCCCCAAAAATACTCCACTATCTAGTATAATAATAAATTCTTGTTTCAGTTAACAGGAGGTATTGAAAGTGAGGTGAGATTGCTTGCAATTTATTGATAAATATTTTACAGGCAATGCACAGAAGAGAGAACATTTTCTCACAACGGGATGTACTGTGTGGCACAGTTAGGGATAACATTAAGATACTCTGACTGTCGCTATTATATTCAGAAGTAATAGGAAAGAGTCAGAAATGTCAACAGAAAGTAAAGGCTTTTTCTTTTTTATCCCTAGTAATATTCCAATCAAATCACAAAGCCTAAAGAAAAATGAGTAAGAGAATCCGAAGTAGTAGACCTGTTTTGCACATCCAGCTTGCTTGCGGATTTTCTTTCAAATATTTAGAGATTTTTTTTAAAGTTTCTGAGATCCCACCTTTTTTAGTAAGATAATTCCTTCTTGAGTCTCATTGTTAGTAATGATGTTAAAAACATCTGAGCTGTCTGCTTCAATGAAATAGTCCATGGCTGCGTTGTCTCCAATGTCTCTGTCTTCTGCGAAGACTTTTCCTACGGTGGTGCCCACGGGAGCTTCTTCAGCGACGCTCATGTAGTAGAGCCCTAAAGAAAGAAATAATGGCAATGTTTAGTGATCTGCCGTGGTTAATAAGTGCTGCAGCTTGAGGTTCTCAGAGAGCTGCGAAAAGCCCCAGATTCTACTGGAGCAATCAACGTGATCTGGCATTGTATAGATCTTGGGTGCAGGGCAGGACAATCTTTTCCCTTGGGAGCCCTTCCCTCTCAGCCCTACTTCAGCAGTGTATAGAGCAAAGGACTAAAAAAAAAACAACAAACAAAACAACAGCTAATGGTTTTAGACTGAAGGAGGGAAGGATTAGATCAGGTATAAGAAAAATGCTTTTTACTCTGAGGGTGATGAAATACTGACACAGGTTGCCTAGAGACAAGGTGAATGTTCCATCCCTGAAAAAATTCTACATCAGTTTGAATGCAGCTCTGAGCATCCCTTCCCAAGGAAGGTTGCACTAGATGGCATTGAAAGGTCCATTCCAACACAAACTATTCTGTGGTTCTGTGACTGAGCGTGGTGAAAAAACAGCCAAGGACAGCACTTCCCAACAGTGCAGTTTTTTCCTGCTAGCCCAATAAGTATCTCCCACATCTGCTACCTGGACAGAGAGGTTCACCTCATTTGCCAAAAACTCTCTAGCATGTGTCAGAAAAAAATGAAGAGAGGAAAATAAGAAAGAAGGTGAGTGAAAATGAAGCTAAATATCCTGTTTTCCAGATTTTAGGCTGAGGTAGTGCAAATTATAGGGAAAGCCGTTTAACAATTTGTCTCCAAAGTCTATTAGTAAGTAAAACCAGCAGACTTGAGATTTTTGAAATTATAGCTTTTCTTTTCTCTTGATTTTTGAGCTTTTTGAGGACTTTGTGATTTTTTTCCACTATTTTTTTTTTACAGCTGTATGCTAAAGTCAAAGCACAGCCCTGTTCTAAAAAGACCTACGTGCAAACCTAACAGAGCTACAGTGAATCTAAACTTCCTCAAGAATTCCATTACTGTAATTAGCCTCTACTCACGCTGTTGAAATTCAGGTGGATTATCATTGATGTCAGAGAGATTGATGGTAACAGTGGCTGTTGCAGAAAATGCTCCTGGTTGCCCAACCATATCTTTGGCTTGAATGATGACCAAATACTGATCTTTTGTTTCTCTATCCATTTGGGAAGCCATTCTAATGACCCCTAAAAACAAGAAATATAATACAATGGCAAATAAGTCTCATTTTTTTCTCAACATCTGACATGGGTATATAGTATAATACGCATGTAACATGTATCACTGCACCTAGCTATAAATTTTCATTCTAAACTGCACATAGCACAACTGTTCTTATACTGGGTATTAGTCCTCATGGTAGCAAGTACACTCTATGTCAAACCCATTCATATATTTAGAGTTCTGAGGAGCAGAATACTCCATATATTTCCTCTACCATACAGAGCCATCTCTCTTACTCAGAAATTAGGTTTTTGGAGGGATGTCACATATCTGCTGTTTCTCAACATACGATAGAAATATCGCATGATGTGCCACTGAGATGTTGATTAAGAATCATTTCTAGATTAATTTATAAAGTGTGATATTCAGAGTCTAGCTCTTTAACAGGATAATTTTCTAATAAATTTGGATTTGCTAGAGAGAAAGAATTTCATCTTCCTATGGGAAAGAAAAGTGGGGGTTTTTTTCAGATATAGGATCTATACAGAGATGCAAAAGTGTAGAGTGGTGCCAGCTGATCTTTGTGTTGAAATCAAGAAAGACCATTTTGCTTGCATCCATTTTATGAGTTTATGAATGTACAAATCCACTTGTGGTACCTGTCTTTGGCTCCACAGAGAAATAAGGCTGTCCATCAACAAGACTGTAAATCAGACGAGCACTATTCCCATAAGAAGGATCATCAGCATCTGTAGCTGTTACCTGTGTAACCGAAGTACCTCAAGGAAAAATAAAACAGATTATGTTTGTTTTCTTCTTGTACAAATTGTCTCATAATTACAAAACATAAGTTCTTTAAAAACCTTTTAACATACCAGTTATACTAATACAGTCCTAAAAATTTACAGGAGCAAATGGCACCTATTACATTCACCATTAAAAAGGGAAAACATTTCCTCAGCAGCTGTTCTTGTTGCATTCAAAATTTCAATTAAAATAAAAATAAATCATATATGTTTTTTCAGCACTACATTTATATTGCTTAAAATGCTACATCTATCATGCCTATTTTCTAATATGTCAGTGAAGTAAAGCAAATTGTTTCTCCTCCCCTCCTTCAAAGTATTTTACGGAATGCTCCCATAGGAATGAGAAAACACAGTCGCTTTATCATCAGTAGGCCCACTGGTGATAAAAAAAATTAATTGTTAATAAGCAAAGCAACCAAGAAATATAACAAGGCTCAGATAAATTTTTTTATTCTTGAGTCTTTAATGAGCTTGTCCCTGTGCAAAACTTGTAGCAGAAATCCCAATGCAAAAACACAGTGGAATCAAAATACAGAGCTTAGTTTCTTCTTTGATGGGGAGCTGCTCATATCCTAGATAGAAGACTGACAGTAATCTCATGGCACCTTCTCTAATGACTGTCCTTTAAAAAAAAATATTCACAGTAAAATAATTTTTTAAGGTAACCATTATTTTTTTCTTTTTTTTCCTCACCTAGATTCTGCATTAGCAAACAAATATCAGTTCTTGTGAGGAACAGCAGGAAATCAAGCTACTTTCTAAAAATTTCTGGCATACACTCACATGGTTGCACCTGCTTATCAGTACAGCAGTATAGTTAGGCTGGAGGAGAAAAGATGAAGAAAAGGTGGAGTGTAAGGAGTTAGACCAGAAACACCATTTTTAAATGACAAAAACAAATGTGATATTTGTCCCAAATGAAACAAATATATTCATTGCTGGGTTTTCTAGCAGCTAAATATTTTTATTTTTAAATAGAAATGAAAAAAGCTTTCTCATATAATTTGCTTCTTAAAAAAAAAATTTTCTTTTTCATTTTCTCTCAATTTATTGAGCAGCATTTGAAGTGATTCCATAACACATGTTATCTTCTCTCAGGCAGAGAGTAAACTAAGTTGTTATTAATTCAAACCAAATTTTGGATGTATATGTCCTTAATAACTTACATACAATAACAAATATTTGACATGGGTTTAGATGCATAAATATAGATGATTTAGGTGTGTGTATACATGTATAAATACATATACAGATCCTATTGCTTTGGAGCAATTTTAAAGATAAAATTACAGATTCATATTTAATCAGGGCAAACATATGCCTCAGAAAATACAGAATTCTTTAATAAGTCGGAAGAGCAAATGGAATCTTCAGCTACATAACTGTTAACTTTGTATCAGCTGTGATATATGAAAATTGCACTCACAGTCACAGAAAATTAATCTTCTAAGAAAATTTAGCATTACTAGAACACAGTTGCTTTGGAAAAAAAAATTCTAGTTAGGAAAGGATCGGGCACTATGGATGATCTGACAGGTTTAGTATGTTATTAATGCCATTTTCTACTAAAAAACTCAAGTGTCCACAACTATGGAAATTAGTAAATCAGGATATTTATTAGTAAATCAAGAATATTTAATGAATCAGGAATATTTAGTAAATCAGGAAAAAAAGTAAATCTGGATTATATTTAGTAAATCAGGAAAAAAATACAAAATATATAGGACTTCAAAGTCATCATCACAGCTTTTGTACATCTCACATTTAAAGGTAAATCTATTTTCTGCACAGTTTCTAAGCAGTATAAAGAAATATTGAATCTAAACCAGCATTTCCTTCTTCTCTGGGACCCACACACTTTTCTTCTTGTCTGTTAATTCTTCTGGAGTATTTCAGAACACAGTAGTAAGGACTTTGTTCAGCTGGAACCAGTGAGATGAAGCTGGTGGATGTAATCAATGGAAACGTGAATAGTCAAAAGGAATCTAGTAAAGAGGGAGCTGATTTGGAAGGAAGAAATAACAGATATCCTGCACTCCAAGGAGGAAGACAATTAATTCCTAAAGCTGAGTCACCGGAGACCATGTAAAGAGCAGGCTATAATTTTTTTAGAACAAAGATTGTGTGATAACTACATGAACCTCTACATTAAGTATGGACTATATAGCAAGAAGAAAAATGTTACCCTGGCTTTAGAGTAGTTTCTCAGTTTTTAGTTTTTCACTTTCATGAAACTTGTATTTCTTTATACATTTATATAACCATGACAAATAAAAAAAAAATCCACCAAAATGAGCTAAACTAAAACTGAAACAAAACCCCGACCAAAAAAAACAAACAAAACAAACAAAACAAACCAAAAACAAACCAAAAAACAGAACCCACAAAACCCCCCAAAACCCAACTCAAATCATTTGCAGAATGAAATTATATTCACCCAGCATTTGTATTTGGATTCAGAAATTGATATGTTAATATTCTATATTCAAAAACTCCCAAGAGCCATTATTTGTAACTACATGATTGTGAGAAGAATTATTGAACAGATAAAAAAATTATATATTTTAAAACAATCAATTAACTTACCCCCCAAAATTAAGAAACTTCAAAGCCCTAGTCCTGACATTGCAAATATCACATGATATAACTGACAATTGAACTTTTTGATTAGCTTTATTTAAGTCAAACTGCTACTTTCTATCTTTGCAGCCTTGGTTTTACCCTTCTTGAGTGAAATACGGTAGAGTGCCACTCATATGCTGCAGCCCATTAGGCATACTGTGGGGCCCTCATATGGCAAATAGCTGTTCATTTTTCTAACTAGAGCTTGAGATCTATAAAGACATTAAGTACTGATTGATTATTGCATCTGACTCTTAACCACTCCATCAGATATACTGCATTTGTACAAGTGTAACAGTTATAAGGAAGACAGTGTAAAATTGTACCAAATGCCTGAGGGTAAAGCAGAGTCCTGTGTTCTCAGAAGAGAGTCCATTTGCTGACACGCTTTTCATTTACTGTGACACTTGCATATAAAACCCTAATAAAATTTAGTACTGAATATAAAAGAGAGCTAATAAAGAATTAAAATGTATTCTAATTTGTTGGCACATTTGTGTATACATTGGTACTTGTAACTAACTTCAGGCACAGATATTTGAGTCTGTTTTCTGGTTTTGCTGTGGTTGTCTGAGGCTCTGAATTATTCTCTACCTGCTTTTTTAGTTCCAGAGAAAATGTGACCTCCTTTCCCAAGTCTTGACCATGCTTCCTAAGAATGTTTTCTTTGAGGAAATTATCAGGAGACCGAGCATCAGTGAGCTGAACCAAAGCTAGAGAGCACTGAAACAGGGCAAAGAGCAAGCCTCTCTATTGAACTGCATCATTTAAATTACATCTGTTCTTCACCCCTTATTATGCAAGAGTATGTTTTGGTTCACTGGGAGAAAAGCACTAATATAATCAACCGCTATGCTATCGATACTGTAAACTTCAGTGGGATGCTCTTCCCCTCTGCTAGGAGTTTATCAATTTCCTTGTAAGATTGGTTTAGAATGCACACTGAAACAGGTTCCACCTCAGTAGTGCAGTCCCTACCTTTTGAGAAGCAGGGTAAGTGAGGCCCCAGAAGTACTCATGGTGTGTGGCTCTGTTGTTTCATGTTTTGAAGCTGACCACTATCAAGGTACACACTCTACTTGCATTTTATATTCCAGACATATGCATTAGTATTCCAGTAGTGTCTCCATGAAAGAAGTAGATGAAAGAATGATGTCTGGAATGGCTATGGTATTAGTGCTAGAGAGGTCAAGTGTAGAAGCAGTAATGCAGAAAATATTTCAAGATCCTGGATGACCTGGATTCATCTATCATACACTGGACGACCATAAATCTGTGAGTTTACTATTTCAGGAAGTCCATGTCTGAGGGAGAAGGCAAATAGGGTTTTTACTTCATTTTTTACCCATTCTGACAAATGCGACCTGGCTTTACTTCTGATTTTTAATTAATTTTTTCATTTCATTTGTTTCTATATTTTACTGGAATATTTTTTATTTATAATATTACAGGAATATCACAAAGTAAATTACATTTTCTGCAGTTTAATTAATCTTATGCTTAGGTGATACCATGTTTTAGGAATCTAAATATATAATAGATGGCACAGGACAGTGGACAAAGACAGCTGAGCCTTCTATTTAGAGTGTATCTCTTTATAGCAAACTTAAGGCAGTATACAGTGAAACTTCTCAATGGTCAACTTCTTGTTGATGGTTTCTGGTAAGAAACAGTATACGGGAAAAGTTTACTACCATTGTTTTTGGTCTTAAGTACCACCCTACTTGACTATTTTTTTTTTTTCTTTTTTTCCCACATAGCCATCATAAAGACAGAAAGATAAAATGGAAGGAATTCAGTTGTTCATACATTTATATGAGTGGTTACAAGTCTCTGCGAGTATAAATGAATACATAATAAATAATCAGCCATTTAAAAAACATTTTTATAAGCGACTAAGGAGACTATACACAGTGTTTTACCACAGAGGGGGAAAAAAAAGAAAAAGAAAGGAATTATAAATGTCCTAAATTTTTGAATTTTTCAGATTATTCTAGACAATGAACTGTACTCATTTTTACTATAAGCACATAAAAAATAAAAATGCAAAGGTCTTTGACAAGTCACTTGTCTCCAAACCTGAGCAAATGAACAAGATGCAAAAGCTGGAAGAGTCCTCTGAACTAGCAACTGATTCTGTTAGAAAAAGTTATTTGAGCAAGAGGTCAGGTGCGGAATTGAGTCTGTCTGCACAGAAGAAAATGGCAGTGAAGAAACAATAAAAGTGATTTCTCTGGTGGAAAGTGGTATAAGCAGGTAGCAAGTATCACTAACAAATAAATTGACAAATGCATGTCTTTTGCAGCTACTGCTGCTAGTGATGATGAGCTCCTGCATCCTGGCAGAAATTAGGATACTAACCTCACTTCCAATTAAATAACAGGCATGAATATAATTTTCTTTAACCTACCATCGTGGCTGGTAGAAGATAAAGCTTATGTCTTTCTGTCAAATATTCACTGATTCTGCTCTAAAAGTTGAGCAGATAATGCTTTACAGCATCACTGATGCTATTACATTAATGACCTCATTGATTCATACCATTTAAAGCACCACAATATTGAAATTTCTTTTCAATATTGGTTGCAATAAAAATAAGCAAAAGAAGTAGGTGTATAAATGTGAAAGATTACTGGGATCTTTTATGTAAGATCTGAAGAATCTTGTTTCCTTTTGATTTTGAAGATAGGTATTTGGAGATATTATCTATAACATGCCTGTTTACATCAGCTGTACCAACACTTTGGGATTTTGGAAGGCTTACATGTGCACATATTATGAACGGATTTGTGTATGTTATGAATGCATTTGTGTATGTAAACATATATATACATACACATATACCTATATTTGCCAGATGTTGTCTTTGCTTTGCATTTGTTGTATTGTTTCCAGATACATGACAGATCCTAGTATAGGGCTGTCTGATCATGTCAAAGTGAGAAAGAAGAGGTAGAGGGATTATGTTTTTCCTCTTGACAGGAAAATTACAATTCAAGTATTAAGAAATCAGAAGGCAGAATGTATTCACTGCACACTATCTAATCCAAACAAGGAGAAGCTGACTGAGAGGAAAGAGGCTTGGCAGTGTAAATAAGCAAGCAACATGCAGACAGTGAAGGTGGCCATCACTTCTTCCCAACTGGCTGCAGTACTCTAGCTATTTCTACTGAGAATATTATATTTTTAAACAAGTGCAAATTTCAAGGCTGAATCACTGATGGGAAAGACAAATGTCTATGCTCAATCCAAGCATGTATCCAGAATCTATAAAAAGACTTGGATAGATGTAGGTACCTAAATATTTAAAAACAAGAATGTTAAGTAGAGGTATTTACAACCGTCAAGTTAAGAATATACCTTTGCAAATTTCCAAACCTGTAAAAGAGTTCCCTTCCATTTTACTGAGATACAGTCTATAACGTATGCTATTAAGATTTTACTTCAACATAGCTGTCTAGAAAAAATCAGGAAATAAAGAGTTTGTTTCATAGTATATCATACCTTCAGGCGACATCTCTGGAACAGTGGCCACATAAGGTCCATCCAAGAACTGTGGTTCATTGTCATTGACATCTCGAACCTTGATGATAAATTCTGATTCAGGTTCAACAGGAAGATGAGTGCTCCTGTTAATTGCTTGTGCTCTTAGAGTGTAGAAAGGTTTCTTTTCTCGATCCAGCTTTTGTCTTAGATAAATTTTGCCATCATATTCATTAATGAAAAAAAAGCTTCCAGCTCCCTCCCCAGTCAAAATGTATTGTAAGCTGCCATTCTCCTTGTCTAAATCTGATTTCAGCTGAAAGTAAAAGGGAGAAAAACAAGTCACAGTTTGGGAAGAATGAAGTTTTGAAATATTCATTTTTTGCTTTGTTTTGATTCTACAGTGAAGTCTGCTGCTAATGAGCCTTCTTGGACACTATTGTTTGAAAGGAGGTGCTGTAACCTTTTCTGCCAACCATTTCAATTTTAAAATATTTAAAATTATTTTATTTAAAAGTATTGATATAACAGACTTATAAATGCATGATATACCTGAAAAGAGATGCTTCAGCTACTTTGAAGTGAAGGGAATGCATCTATGTATTTATTTAGTTAACTGTTTTTTCAGCTTCCCTACAATTCTGCTGAAAACAATGCAAAGGTCATTAAACATTGTCTAATTTTTTATTATTGCAGATGACACATGTACTTTTTAAGTTGTTCATATTTTTTACTCAACAATGCAAAGTGTAAATGTGTGCAACAGTGATGTTCTGTTTCTATTGAAATATTAGAGGGGAAAAGACATTCTGTGGTGAAAATCTGTATTGTTTATTCCAAAATAAATTGATAGACATTTTCCATTTCCTTCCAGGATGGTCTACATCCTCTGTTGTATTGCTAAAATGAAATTTATGGTGATGATTCCTTTGACTAAGCAGAGTCTTGGAGACAGTTTTGGTCCAGCTGCATTTGTTCATGACAACCAAATAGTTCTGTTAATGTTAGTGATATATAATGGCTTTATTTTAAGAGCAATTTTAAGAACAATATTTAAGAGCAATAACCTAATTTCCTAAAATAGCAGGCACCCACAGTTGAATTTTATGGGAACAAAAAATATCCAACTGTCTAAGAGCCTGGATACTAATTGAAAAATCCAAAGTTTAAAAAAAAATATTATTCAACTTGCTTCTCTTATGTTTAAAATGCAAATAATATGCCTAAATTTGAATTTAATTTTCTCACTTTTTGCTTATATTTATTGACCATAAAGGTCACTGTTACTTGTGAGGCCATAGAACAGGAAAGTAACATTTCCTTGTCGAATATACTCAAATATTTTGTAATAACTTCTCAGATTGCAAAAATAGTTTTAACTTTTCTTTGGAAGAATGCCTATGCCTTTTAAGATTTTCATAATGCATAATTGTCTGCATTCATCAGATGGATAATTTATTCAGAATGTGACTGGGACACTGCTCTGAGATATGAGGAATGGTTTTGAGTTCCTACTCTGAGTTCTGTAAAGGTATTTAACGCCTAAAATATTCAGAGTTAATTATCCTTGCCAGTACAAAAGACAGAATTTTCAAGTCTTAGGGTGTTTAGAATAATTTAAAATACGAACAACTTAAATATTTTGAACATAAGTAGTTGTGTGCTAAACATGGACCATGGTCAAACTCATTTTAACACCATCCAAATTTGGCATCTCACTAAGGGACAACACAGATTCTTTGTTACCCATAAATCTTGTTTTCCTTTTCACATAACCCAGGACATGGGAGAAGTGATATCTATCTAGATCTTTAAACTAACATGAGGCTCAGATGTGACCACAGAGTGTATCAAACCCTCAGGGTCTGGGACAATGCCTTTGACTGGCTGCTAAGACATAGCCTGTGTTTAGCAATTTCACTCAGAATCATTTATCCACAAAAGATTTCATGACCTTGAACATGTTAAATGAGAGGCCCCTTACAGATGACATTTGGTGAGAAAGAACAGCAAAGGTTCTAAGGTTACTTGGGTTTTTTTGGGCTGGGAACAAAATAAATGGTCTTACCATTGTAAATGAGAACTTAGAACAAGTATTTTTGTACTCATCCTTATGTATCTGCCGTTGCAGTGCTGATGGACACATTTATTTTTTCTTAATCTTGATAATGGAAAAGGAGTCATGAGTCTATGTTAAATGAAATTTGAAATTTATTTCTCACTGAAAAAAGATTTTGATATGTAATAGTGATTTAAAAACAGAGACTGTCTACCTTTGTATTTTCGTTGATGCAGTTTTCTTCTGGGCCTTAATTACTAAAAATTCATGTGTTGATCATAGACTACCACTTCCATTGCTGAAAGCAGCGCATATTCTACTCAATAAAAAGACACAAGTAAATATGTCTTATTAGACAATGGTTTCACTGCAATATATTAAAAATAATCTTCAATTAAATCCCCAGTTAACCTGTGAGAAATAAAAAGGTGAGATCATGAAAATACATTACATTTATGAAGATTCTGTGCAGGAAATACTTTTCCAAAGTATTGGAAAAGTAATAATAATTGTTTAAAAAATAGACAGTATGTCTTCACTTGTTCTTTCAGAAGTGAGACATCACACTTCCATAGTAACTACTTTGAAAGGGCTGTGAAAAAGTAATTAATGAATTTTGAGCACTTCACCCTTTGGGCCCAATTAAATTTTAGTGCTAGTTAATTAGCAGTTAAACTTATTTTGGTTCATTCATCTAAAAAGGGCCTTAAAGAAAAGAAAATAAGATCTCAAGATTAAAATTACTTCTAGCATACAAAAATAAATAATAATAAATATAATAATAATAATGGTAACCAGAGAGAGAAGAGCAGACAAACCCTCATTAAGACAATTATCTTAAAGCACATTTTTAAAGGAGGGTAAAAAATAATTGCTCCTTGTGCTAAACCTACGTTAATCTAATGAACCATGCAGATTCCCATAGTTTCTCAGTGGTAAAAGGATTTAGTATTAATCAGCTTCATTAAAAATTAATGAGGGGTAAATCAGCTGCTACTTAGTGTAATAGAAAATCAAGCTAAACACTGTTTGTAAACTACACCACATTCAGTATGGCTGCTTTGATGCAGTGCCAAAAATAGCACAAGCAAATTGCCAGATGTTGATAAATGAGTCTTAACTTCCACTCAGAAGGAAGAAAGGAACTTTTCAGCTTTATACCTTCATCTGCTGTGCATGGAGCTAGTAACAGCAATGCATGTGAAGTTGCCTTGACAGCAGCCCTCAGTGAAGGAAGGTGCTTGGTACTGCTGTGGCCTACAGCTCTCAGACTTCTCTGACCTTGAGAGAGGTCATAGGAAAGGAGACATGTAGTACTGCCTTATTACATCTTCCTGATCTGCTCTGTCTACTTTTCTTGTTATTTCTGCATCACTGGAGATATTTGGCCTTCAAAGTCTGGGTAGAAGCTGCTACTCAACATGCTAAATCTAACCTTGTACTGTGCTTGAATCATTGCTTATCATACCTGTCCAATATACACAGGTTCTGGTGAAATCTGTTCCTCAGTTGCAAAAAGAGGTTCCCACAGCCAGCCACGTTTCACTCTTCGAGCTGGTATGAAAGACTCGACCGTATTTTGAGCACTGGAGTTCTGCGTGCTGGGAGAACAAGGCCAAAGCTGAACCAGCATCACCATGAGATGCAGCAATACAGAGGAATTCATGCTGAACCGTTCTTTCAATCAGTCTTAATCTGCGAAAGAGGAAAAAAAAAAGAAAGAAATCTTTGACATAGCATCGCTTTTGTCTTTCTACTTCTATATATTGATTCTGTGCTAATGTAAGAGCTGATTTGCAGTGTTAAAAATCTCCTCCTCTCCTCAAACGTAAAGAGCTGAAATGAAGTCTGTTTCTTATTAAAATTTCAATAAAAAATTTTAAAAAGACCTTTCAGAGCCTCTAACATGAAAGTCAAGTGCTTAACTTTTCTTTATGAATATCCTACACAGGGACTTTTTATGAAAAAAAAAAAAAAAAGGGAAAACAATCCTTCAATTAATTCATCTTTCAAATTAAGCTGGATAATTGTATTGTGTAGCTTAGGAATAATTTGATTGGAATAATTGTACGTTTCTGCTTAGACAGGGCTCATTTTGAGATGCAGTCACAAAACTGCCTGAAGGGTGAATATCTAGCCTGAGTAGCCCTGATGTCTGACAGCTGAAATGGAGTGGTGCAAATATTTTTTTAACCACTTCTTACCCACATTTCCAGCTCAGGAAAATGGCTGCAAAAATGTTAAAGGTAATAGGGTACCAAGAAGAAGCAGCAAAAATTTATAACTTTCTCCTTCCCAGCCAAACAACAACATGGACAAGGTAGATGTGTTTAATGGATAATTTGCCTGTGCCACTGGCACAGAAAATGCACCAAGGGGTTCCCATAGGCCTGAGCTGCAGGACCATGACTGCATCAATTATCAACTCCCAGTCAACTCTGAAATTGTGCAGAAACTGCTGCTCCAGCTGGATCCCTAAAAATCTATAGGACCTTATGAGATTCATTTGAGAATCCTCAAAGAGCTGCTGATGTCATTGCAAAACATCTCTCAATGGTTTTTGAGTGGTCATGAGAATTCAGAGAATCCCAGCTGACTGGAAGCTGGTGAATGTTGTCCCATTTTTCAAGAACAGCATGAATGAGAACCCCAGAGACCGCAGGATTGTCATTCTCACTTCAGTGCCTCATGAAGTTACGGAGAACGTTATTTTGGGAGGTACTGAAAAACACCTGGAGGACAACACAGTAATGGGTCACAACCAGCATGGCTTTATGAGAGGAAACTACAGCTTATCAAATCTGATATCCTTTTATGACATGGTGTCTCACCTAATTGATCAGTGGAATCCTGTTGATGTAATCTTTCTGGATTTCAGCAAAGCTTTCAATACTTTCTCGCACAGGATCCTACTAGACAAAGTTTACAGCACACAGCTGGATAAACACAGCATGGGTTGGTGTTGGTTGAGAAACTTGCTCACGGGCTGGGCACAAAGTTACAGTGAATGGGGTGACATCAACTGAGAACCTGTCACTAGTGGTATTCCACAGGTCTCCATGCTCAGCCCTGTATTTTTCAACATCTTTATGACTTTCATGCAGAACTGGAAGGAATATTAAACAAGTATGCAAATGATACAACACTGCGGAGCCTTTGAAAGCAGGCAGACCTTGCAGAGAAAACTCAAAAAAGTAGGGGACTAGACAATCTCCAGTTGTATGCGCTTCAACAAGGGAAAGAGATGGATTCTGCACCTGGGATAAGGCAACCCTGGGTGTATATACAGACTGGGGAATGAGATGTTGGAAAGCAGTGCCACACGAAAAGACCCAGGGGTCCTGGTTGATGGCAAGTTGAACATGAGTCAGCAGTGCCCTGGCAGCCAGGAGGGCCAAGCCTGTCCTGAGGAGCATCAGGCACAGCATCACCAAGGGGGCAAGGGAGGAGATTGTCCTGCTCTGCTCTGCCCAAGGGGCAGCCTCACCTTGAATATTGTGTACAGTTTTGGGTGACACAATTTAGGGAAAATGTTAAGCTATTTGAGAGCATCTGAAAAAGAACCATGAGGATGGTGAAGGGGCTTTAGGAGAAGCTGTATGAGGAGAGACTGAAGTCACTTGGTCTGTTCAGCCTGGAGAAGAGGAGGCTTAGAGGAGATCTCATTGCAGTTACAACTTCCTTGTGAGGGGAAGAGGAGGGGCAGACACTGATCTCTTCTCTGTAGTGACCAGTGACAGTTTCCAAGGGAATGGCCCAAAATTGTGTCAGGGGAGGCTTAGGCTGGATATTAGGAAAAGGCCTTACACCCAGAGAATGTTTGGAGACTGCAGCAGGCTCCTCAAGGAAGTGTTTAGAGCACCAAGCCCATAGACAGGGTTCAAGAAGCATTTGGACAATGATCTCAGGTACATGGTGTTGCTCTTGGAGATGGTCCTGTGCAGGACTCAGTGATTCTTGTGGGTCCCTTCCAACTCCACATATTCTGTGATTCTTTGAATAGAAGTTTTCTTAACAGATTTTACCGCCTCTAACATTATTTTCTCCAATTAAACTGTCAAAGGGCAAATGTATCTTAAAAGCTGTAGGTTTCTATAGCTAGTTTCATTTCCACTATGTAAACATTCAGAAAATTAAGGCTTTTTGCAAACTGTAAGTCATTACTGGCTTTACAGTGATTTTTGGCACAATGAAGGAAATTTTAAATATAATTCTATGCTCAGTTAAGAATAGCCATCTTCTGTGAGGCAAAAAGAAAAATTTTGAAAGTACCTACCCATATGACAATGGCATCAGCCATTCTTTTCAAGGCTTTAGCATTGAAGGATAACATTTCCTATGAAGGAGAAGTCTAGTTTATGAATTTGTGATGCACTAGTCTGTTTGAAAAACACACTGAAAAAAGTATATTTGAATGAATTTATCTTAGACCTGAAAAATCCATAAGTCTTTTAGCTGTCCAGGATAAAATATGAATCTATGTATTTTAAATTCATGATTTAAGTATTAATGATGTAAATACCCATCTTTATCCAAAGGGAAATGCCATAATTGCTTAAAAAATAGACAGATAATACAGAAAACTACTTCTTTCATTCCAGCAACTTTACATGATATTGGACAACAGTTTGTTAAAATGTAATTTGCAGAGATAGAAAGAGAAAGAGGAGTTCTAATAGGAAAGTCAAATAGAAGCACAGAGACTTAAGTGTACTTTCATATTTCTTCACATTTTTGTTTTTTGACTGTAAAGCCATAACAGAGGAATACAAGATTTGAAGAGAAGAAATGTGACTTGGGTACCCTCCTTTTTCAGTTCCCTGTAGAAAACTTCTTATTTTCCCATGGCTGCAAGAATAATATTTTTGACATGGAACAAAAGTCCAACAAAGCTCAATTTAGCTCTGAAATAAGTCTTGAGTGGGGTTTAGAAGGTCTAAAGACCTTGGAGAGTGGTATGGGTGTACTTAATGCTAAGCAATAATCTGCATAGAAAGTAACCTTGAAAAGGAGCATTCATTTCATTGCAGCACATTGTGAAGGACAGACTACTCAAACAACAAAAGCTGAACAGTCAAGGAGACCTTTCTGAGGAATCACAAGAAAATGTTCTTCAATCACTGTTTATATGTGAAGAGAGGTGTTCAGTCTCAACAATAACAAATACTTCAGGCTAGGTTTTTTTGTTGTTGTTGTTTTGGATGCTTGTTCTGTCATTTTTCATGTTATTCAACAAAATACCTCTGGCTTGTGGGGCAGTATTTCATGCAGATTGAATGTCAAACAAACGGTCATTATAGAACTTGTCTGAAGACACCCTGTATTGACAACAACATAGTGAGGGTGCAGAATATGTCTATGCTAGTCTGCTGTTGGCCACCTTCTTGTAAAGAGCTCAGCAGTTACATACGAGCAGCATAAAGCATGCAATGAATGTTTTGGAGCATTTTGGTGTCTGCTTTTTCATAATTTACGTTAATAACCTGTGTTACATGGAGTTAAGCATCATGTCTCAAATTAATTGGAACAAGTAAATATTTTTAGATTCTGATATACTGCACACACTGTTAGTGTATAAGAAGACTAACCTGAAAATACAGATGGTAGGCAAATTCCTTTAAAAACAAAGCTATTTAATGGAAATGAGATCTATATGAATCTCTGTTTTTCTCTCCTCTGCTATAGCAAACATTTTAAATTTGCCTTTACTTTCAGGACCTTTCAAAGCCTATTTGCTTCCAACATCTTCCTACTCATTTGGCATTGAGACACTGCCTCCAGCTTCTGGTCAACATGTGTTGGCATTTTTTATAGTCCAATTATAGTTCTTGTGAAACAATCACCTTCTTTCTTTTACACTGATTGTAGCTCAGTCTCAGAAGTCAGCCTAATAAAATATCCAGAAAGTAGTTTCTTATTCCCTCATCATTTTCTATTATTTTCTTTAAAAATCCAAACTTTAGTATTACCTACCTAAAAGAAAAAAAAAATATTAAAGGGCTCACACTGTTTATGATGATTCTGTGCTGAGACTGTTGCCTATTACTTTGTCTAGCATACATCATTATTCCCTTGTACTTTCCTGTCTTTCCCTATCTGTCAGTTGTCTTTTGTTTTACACTCATTTGCTATGGTCTTTGTAAATGAAATGACCTTGTACTCTGTTATAATTATAGTATGCAACAGAAGGGAGGATTAGTGAAAGCACTGAGCTTTTGGGCACTGTAAAAATATGCCCTAATAGATGATTGGTTTTTTAGTAGTATAGTTTCTTATTAAAAAAAAAAAAAAAAAAAAAAAACCAAACAAAAATTCCCCAAATATATTTTCAGAGATGAGCAAACAATCTATCATTAAAACTTTCCCAAGAGGAAGAAAGGAATGGAAACCATTGTTCTGCTCCTGTCCTTTTGGAAGTATGTCTCCGGTTTTTCTCATATGCAGTGAGTTGCAATAATAAAGTCTGATAGTAAGAATAGAGTAATGAGACTATTCATTTCAGTTGTAATAAGTGGGCTGAAGCTTTTAAAGCTTATGGAGCAGCATCTTCCTTTCATACCCAAGTTAAAACATGAGTTTCCTGCAGACTAGAAACAGACTTTCCTTCTTGGAACAAAGTTGATGAGTCCTTTCAAAAGTTTATTTTGGAATCTTCATCAAGTGACATCCTGTCTCTGTTTGAAACTGGATTTTATTTTAGGTGTGCTGGTAGTCTGACTTGGTTCTGAGTTGCATTTGTTTCAATTTTTTTTTCCAATTATGATTGTGTGATTACATTACAAAATAATACATGCTACTGCCTAGATTTTCAACAAAAACAACTGAAAAAAGCAGAGGTCTAAAAAAGACTACTTCTGGGATACAGTGAAGTTATATATTTGTTGGTGGACAAAAAAAAGATTAGAGCTGGAGACAAACAACAGCTTTAATGCTGTCTAAAGCATTAAAAAAAATCCAAACAGCAGGTTAGAGTGCAGGTGGTGAAAAATTCTGTTCCAGTTTTCTAAGTTGAAAAATAAGGAACAATCAGCCTAATTTTGTAACAGAAGTCCCATAATTTGTTATAAGTAAAGCCTTTTAGTCAGGAAGTAGCAAAACACTGAAATAGGGTAACAAGGGATGTGATAGATACTCCTAAGTAGAGACCATTAGGACCATCTCCTATACATGTTTGGTGCTACAATTTTGAAACTGATTCCTGAGAACAAATCTCTCTGTCCTTGAATGTACTCAACCAATTTTTTTTTTTTTAAGCCAGACTGAAATATATTCCTTTTCTGGAATTTGGTGCTGTCTTTGCTTGATTTAATAAAACATCAAGCAAACAAGAAGAATAATTCATGTAAGTCAATCTAATTCATTAATATGCAGCTTCTGAAACATTTCTTATCTCAAGAACAGCCTTTACATGATGTTGTTTCAGTTGCATGTTCTGTTTTATGCCTTGGTGTTATTATGATTGTAGTGAAATCTGTCTCCCTTGTATGTTGCTATCTTTAATTTTGGCTTAATAAGATAAAGAAGAAAGGGTATGTGTAACTAACCCCTACAGATTACTGTGTTATAAAAAGCTTAAAGGAATATAAACTTGCGTATTTCTCCACTACAGACTTGTCTATTTCTTCTATGTCTACTGGCTATTCTTCTCAATTGCATTTAATGTGGTTGATTACTGAGGATCCTAGTGTATTATAAGTGCTGCTGCTCTATCTTTTTTCCAGAGAACATTAGATATGGACTCATTTTCATTGACTAGTTTAGGTCTTGCACAATATGATTGACACCTAAATTATATTACTTATGCAATTCTCAGAGAACTAGTAACACATAAGAATATATTTTTTAATTAATGCATATATTTTGTGGGTTTGCTAGTTTATTCTTTGGATTTATAATCTCTGCAGAACAATGATAAAATATTCTGGTGTGTGCAAGTACTAGGCTTAATCCTATTCTTGCTACTTCTTACCATTGTTGAATTTCAGCTAGAGTAGGATAATCATTTTTACAGGTTTGATATGTTAAAGCTCTGCTTTACCTTTTTCATGTATGTCATCTGTGATTTGATCTTTTGCAATCAGTACCAAGATGTTATTTAAAGTAAGTTTTTCATTCTTCTTGCATTTTGCTATTTTATTTGTAGACATTAGAAGAAGGCATACTAAACACCTAAGAAATAAATAAGGCATATCCAACTCCAATTATGCTGTAAGTCACTATTGTGACAGCAAAGTTTAACTAAGCTTATAATAAAGCAGTAGTGAAGAGAAAGTACTAAAATTTACAAGAATTTACCTTGAAATTTAAACTTAATTTTTGCTAAGTACAATTGCAGTTACCATTTACCACATGTACATACATTTTGTGACTGAGTGATTAACTGATTTTTGTGACTGGGTAAAATTGACACAAGTCCTGCTGTAGCTTAAGGCACCTTTTCTGCAATCCTCTCAGCTTATATTTATCTGCCTGAATGCTGTTATTTGCAGTTATCTATATTAACTATTATTTATATTGAATCTAAATATTTTAATTTATTTTATTTGACTTTCTTGTTTTTCACATATTTTTCTTCTTAAAATAAATTTGGACTTCTATATCTAAGAAGTATTCTGCATTTAATTGTATAGTTGTTATCATAACTAACACCTAAATGTAATATTCTCTTCAGTCAGTTAATTAGAGGCATATCAAAAATTGTCTTTCTAGTCTGCTGCAAAACTAGCCACTTTAAAGCTGCTACTTAACCTTGAGAGGAGTTTTCTTTAATGCACATCTTGATGTGACATTTGACCAAATTATGTTGACTGGTAGTGCATATTAACACAGTATGGCTGCAAGTGTCTCCACCAGTCACCCAGAACTTCACTTACATGGAAAGCAATTACTTAGATGTTATGAATATATTTAAATTTCACTTCATTCTAATTGGCACATTATTTTCTTCATTTTTAAAATATACCTTTGTTCCATTAAGGAAGGCCTTCAAACTGTTATATAGAATTAGCAGTGTAATTATCTGTCAGATATACATGGACAAAATAGCTTAGAGAAACGAACCTTTTAGTTGATTAGTGCCTTTAAGGCTGTGTATTTTAATCAGTGTAGAGTAGACTCACTAGAAATCATGTCATTCTTAGTGTTTTATATATATTAACACAGTATATTAACACATCCCCCATATTTTACTACAATATCTGTTGCACTGTATGAAAAGCCCAAATGCCATTTGTGATGACAAAACCCTGAGTCTTCAAAGCATGACAAGCAGTAGCTAGATTTCTGTCCCTACTAGATATTCAAAACATCTTTTTCAGTGTCAGATTGTAACATTTATTTCTCAAAATCCTATGTCTTCCATTAAAAACCTATGACAACTCCAGGCAAAGGTAGAAGATTTGTTTAAATTGAGGGGACAGGGGGCTAAGGTAAAGGATGAGATTTCCTGAAATGAGAAAAAAATAAGTAGAGCTGTTACTTGTTAAGCTCACAAGTCAACAGAGATTATATAGAGGATGTGATGACACACTGTATGTTCTACAGCCTCATTCTGCAGTATCATTGGTGGCTCTCATTTTCTTAGTGGAAAACTCTCTATATTAATCACCAATAGACATGAGTAAACCAATATTCAAAAAACAACTCTTTAATTCATTAAAGTTGGTGACTTCAGTTGTATTTTATTTCATCTGAACTTTGGCATATAAAACTGGCTCCACAGTTCCTATTGCCTGGTGGTCATGAGCATACATGATGATGTAACCATTCTCCTGCCTTTTTCAACTCTGAAACGCCACTATTTTTAGAACTGATTAATTGATTGCTGACCTGTAAGTTTGCTGAAGATATATATAGCTGGAACCAGCTCAATATTTCTGTGTGTGGTGCAGCATTCTTACGTTTGGCTTAGGTGCTTGCTGCCACTCACTGCTGTGATTGTGTGAAGATTCTCATGAATCTTGGAAACACATGATTATCAAAACAAAAAATAATTATTGTATTCTCTGTTATCAACCATAACAGAGCTGAAAGCATAGCCTCAAACATTTCAGAAGGCAGGAGACTTAAGTCCTTGTCATGGTTTGGCCCAGAAATGTGTTGCTGGAAAGGTCTAGGTCAGGCCAATCAGTGGCCAGATCTGAAAATGGCAGCTGTGCTGGCCACTGAGATTTGGATACCCCTCTGAGAACACACAGGGGTTAAAAGCAAAGCATTCCCAGAGGAGCTTCCTCTTTGATCGGGCAGCAGGTGAGCTGGTCTGACCTCCTCCCCCTGCCCAGCTGCGTCTGGGTGGGGGAGTGGGAGGCCATGCAGCCTGAGGGGGGAAGGCCAGAAGCTCCTGCAGGAGGAGGTGTGGAGGAGAACATGGGATGGTTTGGGCATCCCCCCTGGGAGAGAATGGCAGAGACTATCTCGTGCCAGCACCCGGCCAGGAGGAGAAGCCGGGGAGGGGGGAGGGGGCAAGGTGCCCAGCCACTGGGAGACCGGGCTGAGCTTTTAACCCTTTTAGTGTTGAAACAATGGAAGCTGTAAAAACACTGATCTTCCCCAGCTGAGGATTGAGAGGGGACGGAGGATGGGAAAGAAGAAGAAGGTTTGAGTAGGTGAAGAAAATACCAGCAGATGACAGTGCCCCAGATGGAAGAGATGATTGGAGTGGCGTTGGCTGGACTTTTCTCTTACATAGCCACGGGCGAGACCAATTTCTTCAGATAATGCAGAGACTGCACCCTGGGGGAAGCGGTTGGCTGGAGGCCAGGAATGATAAGGCTTCGAGGAGAAGTAGAGGGAACAGAGACTGAGGGGGAGGGTGTGGTGGAGCCTCTGCCTTCAGCGAAGGATCTCTGTTCCCGAGACCCAGGCCCCAGGGGAGTAAAAATATGGGGGGACAGACGTCCCAAATGATAGGTGGCAGCCATTTCTTGGAACTGGGCGACAAAGCATTCTTAAAAAGACCCAAGGAGCAGTTTGGATCCATGGACAGTGGTGAGAGCACAGAACATGGCAGGAAGATGGTCACCACGGCAGATTTTCTTGGGGCGGCTGCCGCGTGTGACGCAGAAGCACAGGAGGTTCCACTGTGTTTCCAGGGGAAGCCCATGGTGTAAGAGGGAGACTTCTCTCTCTTGATGAACTGGGGGGAAGCTTGTGTGAAAGATGGTATTAGACTGAGAATCGATGTGTTGGAGGGGATTTGAATGTTAGAGAACGGGGGGAGGAGGAGTGGTTTGGGAGTTCCATTGTGGATTGTTGTGTGTGTTTTTTTTTTCTTTTTTCCCTTATGTTTCTGTGTTGTAGATTATTAAAGTGTTGTGTTTTCCCTCCATCCCCAATTGGGAGCCTGCTTTGTTCTGTTTCCGGGTCACATCTCACAGCAACCATTTTGGAAATATACCCTTCATGGGGGGCCCTGGCATTGTGCCAGGGTCAAACCATGACAGTCCTGTCATTGTAATTTTTTTAAAAAGAACCTGAAAAATATGACTCAATCCACCTAAAAATCTCTAGGTACAAAGAAAGTCACCCACACCATTCCCATCAACAAAATAGAGAGTGTATGTGTAAGGATAAACTTATGTTGGGCAGTACTCTGTCAGACAGCTTTTTCTCTGCAAAGGTGACATTTGGAAGTGGTGATTAAGGCAAACACTGCATAGGGACTGAGCCAGAGTCAAGCCAATGCTTCTGTAAGCTTTCTCCGTGAGTGTTTCTCTTAGTGTTTTTAAGATAATATTAAAATTAAATCTGTAACATCACAAAGTAATAAACTAATTGTTTCATTTGGAGTCTACTGACATCCCCCAAAGGGACTGGCAGGTATCACCAAGAACATCACATTGACACACACACACAGATGCAATTGAACCTTTGAGATGGTTTCCTGGTTGATGTGGCATCTTGTGTTCTTCTGGAAGCATAGCTTTTCCACATGTTATTAACTGAGGTATGAAGTTATTTGCTGAATTGTTCCACAGACAAGGCATAGAGATATTCCTACTTCACTTTGTAGGGAAGAAAAATGAAGCAGGAGGAATATCTGTGTCTCTTTTCTAAACACTGGTAAATTAATGATTACATTTTGTTCTTTTTCAGGGACTTTCTTCCATACAGTTAAATTCTACTTCAGTCCAGATGCTTCCTAGCTAAGGAAAAATTGAAAAGCTTACCTTAGAACTTAACTTTATAAAAAAATTATGTTCATTCTCTGCATTCATTCAATAGCTTCAGCAATTTTATTCTGATATAAAAATCAATTTTGTTAACAGATGCTGAGATGCTAAAAGATTCAGTTATGCCAGTACAAGTAGTTGTGGTACACCACACTGTCTACACTAAAAATAAGCAAGCATTTAGTTTTAATTGTAGCTTTCCTTAACTAGGACTATTATTTATTTCTAAGATAGTCTGCACTGTAGAAAATGACAACTAATCCTATGTATTTTAGCATAAATATTTTGCTGCTTTAAAAAGACTAATGCATGTACACAGTAAAAACAGAAATTCTTGCCTTCTGGCATTTGCTTTTTATTGTAGGCAAGCAGCAAATCCAATTACAAGATGTTTGATTCACTGGGCAAATCCTACTGGAACATTTTTGGCTCTGCAGGATACCACTCAGTACTGAAGAACCACTTGTCAGCATAATGATGTAAAGGACCGCATTCTGTGTTTCACACTTGAATCTGTTTGCCAAATGATTTTCAGGATGGCACTTCACAAACTGCTCCAAAACTCTCTGTAGGATTTGGGTTCTTTAAATCTCTTTAATTCATAATTATTCTTTGCATACATTTAAGCTAATAGTGCAGTGAACTCACCTTTTCCATGGTTTTGGAGGAGATTTAATTCCACCAAACATGAGATAAAAAGAAGTTCTGATATTTAATTTAAGAGGATGCTCTTTGCTAGAATTTGACTTATGTTAAATTTCTGAGTTTGGTTTTAGAGTTAATTTCCACATAATACGAGGCAAACCAGAAACACCCTGAAATGAAATAATCTAGTATATGTCAATGGAGAACCAGAATGAAATCAAATTTTAATGCTTATATTTGAGAAAATGTACCAGGATGTTTGTAAAGTAAATAAATATTGCAGAAAGCAGTCCCTTACAAGCAGTTAAGGAAACCATATCTTTCCATTAAAAAAAAAAAAGGAAAATAAATAGGGAGAGGAAACAAGACCATTTTAAAAATTCATTGTTAACGTAATCTGTTCTCTTAATTTGTAATGTGTTTATTAATAAAACACATAAGGTAAATAGAGCAAGGAACAACTACTTTTAACCGTATGTAGAGTTTTTGTTAAACTAGAAAATCTGCTCTGATATGTAATCCAGCTATTCAATTTAAAGGTATAATTTCAATTCATGGACGTAAAAAGTCTGTCCACCACCACTGTGGAAGTCATTTGGAAAAATGCTGAAAGAATGCACTGCCTCAGAGAATCTGCAGTTGCAGCAGATGGGAAAGGGTAGAATTTGTCTGTTTTTTGAAAGAGACAGCACATTGAAGGGTATGCATATAGAAATAGAGATAGAAAATATATAACTGACAAAATTCCTGAAAATATAATACATTTCCTTGCCTTTTTGTTCTCTTAATCTAGTACTCTGCTGATGAATCTTTCCTTACCTCCTGCAATGAAATAAACTTCGTTTCTGTTTTGCATAAGTCTCAATGATCAGAGGTTCCTTTACCTCTGATTTCAATATTTCACTGTTTTTCTTTACTACTAAGAATGTATCTTTTCTTCAGTCATTCTATGAATTACATTGAAGGCTGGTATCTTTTTCTAACCTCTAACATA
Organism: Passer domesticus; assembly: GCF_036417665.1. Classification (NCBI taxonomy): domain Eukaryota; kingdom Metazoa; phylum Chordata; class Aves; order Passeriformes; family Passeridae; genus Passer; species Passer domesticus. Next base: position 106,786,629 of record NC_087474.1, on the reverse strand, counting down.
TCAAAAAGATTTTAATTCAATGAGGTCCTTATTGGATCCAATTAAACACTGGAAGCATTTTCCAGCACTGAGTTAGTCAGGACAGTATACGAACAGAGCATTAGGTCATCCAGGCAACACAAAGGGTGTTGTACAATAAGTTTCATACAAAAATATTCAAAAAGGATTTCGTTTCTGTCATGCTTCAAGGTGTGGAATAAAATTTTACAGATAGGGTCCAACAAAGTACATCGGATTTGCAAACCACTTTCATTTTTTAATGAAATAATATTTTATGAGTTATAAATAGAAAAAATTGTGAAAATGGAAGGTAGTTTCTAGCTATTGATATTACATGCTCTAAAAATTCTTGAATTAAAAGCTATTTTTGAAGAGTATGTGTGAATATAGATATTTCTGACATCCCTATATTCTGACATATAATCAAGATATGCTATCAGGTTAAGCAAAAATAAAATTTAAGATGCATAATGTCTTGGACTTCACTCTCCATAGTCAAGCTGCCTTGTGATATCTCAGCATAATTTTTATCCATTACTTGCATGCTCACCCATAGAATTTCTGTTATTACCTTGCTACTGAGTACATGCAACTCTTTCTATAAAGAGGGGGGGCAATGCTTTTTATACTTCCATTGTCATTCAACATAGTCCTTACAATGAACCAAAATAGTATAACTTTGGATATTATTATTAATTATTAATCCATTTTGACTAAAAATCCATTAATAATGAAGTAATGAACATCATTGAGTATGTGTTGAAATTTGCTTTTTCAAAAATAATTTTTCAGGTTTCACCCTTGTTTTGGGTGAGTTGTGTAAGGTCTCTATGTAAGAAAAAGGCTTTTAAAAATTACTGCTATTATTTTGTGCCTGAATGCCTACACATGCTGCCTTTTCAACATACTTTTATCACAGGTCCTTACATTCTAGTCACTCTTCAAGATTTACCTTGTTTCAGAGGGTGAAAGTAAAAAAAAAAAAAAAAAAAAGTGATAGCCATGGAAAATTTGATTAAAAATTCAATATGGCTAAAGAATTCAGAGTAACCCCCAAAACTCAGATGATGTTAATTCAGTTAACTGTTACTGTTAGTTGTCAACATTACTTAGGTTCTGGACTAGTGCTCCTGATAGAAGAAAGCCAGACAGCCAGATCTCTTTGAATCTGGAAAAAAATATTGGGTTTCATTACTCCATATTTTTTGTTCTGCTTTTTTAAAACTTTTCATTGATTTCTTTCATTTTACAACCATTTTTTACCTTACTCAAACATGATTCTTCCTCTTTCTAGCCTATATTGAAGACTCCTTTCTCACTGAGAAGCCAAGGCACTGAATGTTCCACCCCATTTTTTTTTTAAATTTTTTTTCATTTAAAAACATTTCCTGTTTGCACCTCACATTAATGAATTACCTATTCACCTGTCACTTCTGTCCCTGCTGCTGTAGGTCGTCTGCAATAACAATTTATTGCATCTTTTTCCCTCTTTATAATCCTTGTGTGTCATTCTCCCCTTGTTATCTGTGTGACCCTCTGCTGCTTCTCTGCTCAATGTTATCTCTCAAACAGACCTCTCTGTGCAGATTTCTTTTGATATATTACTTCATAGAAGCCTATTATAAAAAATTATATTGTTGAGCCAAAGTCCTCAGGAGTCATTCAGAGGGTAATTTTGCCAATTTCAAAAGCTCTTATGTACTTTGTAGCCTTAGCTTTTGTATCTCTAACTGAGCAGGTAGCATCAGGACTTTATGTATTATCAGAGTATTGAAATGCACAGTCACACTTAAAATTTTTACATTTCATTACCTACTTTTTCCTTCACTTTATGAAGATTCTTAAGACAAGAAGCAAGTAGAGGAGACAGCTAGAAACAGAAGGAAAGTAATTCCTGTCTAGGGTGCCTTTAATAGAGTAGGAATCATGGTGAATGTTAAGTGACAAGATGTGAGGTACTGGAAAAGTCAAATGTTTGAAATGCAAGACTTCATTCTCACACAGTGATTAGGTAAGAGAGGAGCTATACATGGACTAAGGCCTGCATCAGAAAGGGGCACCAAGTGTACTGAGCTGGGGGATTTTCAGTCCACAGGAGACACTGAGAGGACAACTTCCCTCCTGGTCAGTACACAGTTCTGTTGAGCAGGGCTTCAGAAAAGAGCAGACAAGTCCTTTGCATGTTCTAGTTTTGTCCACAGTTGAATGAGCTTGAATCTATAGATATGTTCAGTATAGCTCAACTGAAGTTATTCTGAAAAATTACTCATGGGATAGTTTTGTGTCCTTTCATCTGATATATTTATACCGGTTATTGAAATTCAGTGAAAGAAATGGCAGAAATCATCAGAAAACTCTGTTAAGTATGAAGTACTCTCAGTTGTTTCAAAAGAATATTGAAACCAACAAAGGCTAGTTCTGGTGATGTGGCATTGGTGTGGTGCACTGTGTGGTCAATATAGAATCTCTAGAAAAAAGGAGGTAAGAGAAAAGATTAAGGAAACAATAGAAATTATTGTTATCAGCCCTTGATAATGAAATGGCTCAAGACATACTACCCGAAGAAGCTGTGCAGTCAAGAAAGGAGCAGAGTTTGTGGAAGGCAGATGTAATCTGAGAAGATCTCAAAGAGCCATGAAGAACTGTATTGACATGCAGGAGGCAGAAGACTTGGGAGTTGAATTAAGTTGCAAATAGACAATTTGTTCAAAATTATGCATGTTAAAAGAGGCTAACAGGATAAGAATGAGTAAAGGTGAAATATTAATTTCCTGAGAAAAAGTTCTGGATAATGAAACAAAGTAACAATGTAGATTTTTTTTTTTAAGGTAACAATATAAACATAAAAAAAAAAACCAAACCAAAAAAGAAGAACAAAAGCAAAAACAAAACAAAACAAAAATAAAACAAAACAAACAACAACAAAAAAAATCAAGAAAACCCCCAAAAAAATCAAACAAAAAAAAACCCAAACAAACAAAACAAAACAAAAGAAAAAAAAAAAAAAAAACAAAACAGAAAAAAAACCAAAGGGAAACCTACCAATACCAAACTAAATGAAATTTAAAAATATATTAGGGGTAAAATTGACTTTATACAACCAATTTCATACCATTATCTCTATTGATTTTTTTAAGTAGAAGAGACTGTATAATAACCAATAATTCACCTTGGAAACTTGACTATAAAAATTAGAGACTTATGGTTCTAAGTTGGCAAAATGTGACCAGGACTATTTCTGCCATGACAGTTATCACTATTTATTTGTAACTATTTTATGAGTCTGTAAATTAAAACAACAACTCATGGAGAAGGGCAGAAAGAAAAAACATGGATTGTAATTCCCATCTCTCACTACTTTAATGACTAGATTTTTGAGTTACATGGGGGAATTTCCTCTGGGAAGTAATGTTTTAATAAAATCTCAAGACAGAAGATAGGACACCTCTTCATCGATGTACACATTTATATTTTAAAAGTGATGTGCAAGGCTTTGGGTACTTTTTTTAAAGTTAATCCCTTCACTGTGGTGCATGGAAATTAGTATTGGAGAAATCACACTTCAGGGTTCATTAATGAGTGGATACTTTTCAAGCCACTTAAAAATCACTTCTTGGCCCTGGACATGGGCATCAACATTCCTGTTTTGTAGAGTTTTCCTTTCCTTCATCAGGCTATAGAGCTTCATTTGGTTCCTGTGGAGCCAGCTGGATAACTTCAATGCATATAAGTGCATGAATATGCATGAGCTTTCAGAGACATCATGATTCACTAAATCATAATTTGCCCCCAATATAAGTTCTTACAAAAGAAATTACCATTATAGGTTTTTATGGATAGCTCGCTATTTTAAAGCAACTTCATCCACATAATTCCCCTTCTTTCAGGCACCTGAGTTTCTGACTTTAATTCATTGCAGGCCAACAGAAACTGGGAAGTCCATGAAGTTGCCATAGTAACTCAATGGACAAAGACTTAATTCCCTAGTTTATAAAAGACAGAACTCATATCCTGCAGATAGTAATGGGCTTAAATTATTTAGGTCTAAAAAGTCAATGGATTATATATATTTAATAAATAAGTGTCAGCTCCTTAGTTAGTGAAAAATGGGCTTTGATTGCCCCATGCTGTCTCAAAAGTGTTTGTGTGTGAGATAGTAAACCAATCAAAATGCCAAGGGGAATAAAAGGAAGAGGAACCTGGGTATGGTGAAAGTAGTTCTTTCCATGTTAAGAGAGACTATGAACTATGCTATTAACTTATTAAGAATTTATTTTGAAAAAAATCCCTCAAACTGAGCTGTTAAGGTCCATAAAGGCCATGTGGATTTAACAGAAAAAGAGGATGGCACACTTGGAATTTTGCAATCTAGTGAAAACAATGGGACTGGCATGAATTGTTGTTTACAGTTCACAAATATAGTTTGCACTAACAGTGCTGAGGTAACAAAATGTGATACAGCGAAAGTGAAGAAGTCTGCTGAAAGATGTGTTACGAACCACATAATTTTTTCATGGGCAGTTTTACTGAGGGCCACTACATAATTTTTGATTAAGAGTGTGGCATAATCAACAATTGGGCTGGGTTGTGTCAAGATGGATGTGACAAAAATAGTGAAAGAAACTATATATTTGCTCACTCCAGATAATTTCTCGCTTCTCAACTTCTTGATCTCAAACTGAAAATCTTTTACCTAGAACTGATTTGAGATGATCCACTAACAGAACAATAACAGTTTTAGTTTTTTGTCTGTTTAATTTTGCCCTCCTTCCTCACACCGTCTGCTTTATGCCATATTTAGCAAGTGGATAGAATGAAACCATAAACCAGGCCTGCTGCAATGCAACTTGCCTAAATAGCATTGGTAAACATAAATATAATAAACATTCTTTGGGAATATTGCACTAGTAAATGTATAGGGAAATTTTCATCAAATAATCATCCAATCTACCAATAACTTCAAGTGTCTTAAGAAAATATATACATATATAATTTAATTCCCTTAAGTAATGAACTCTGTAGGTCTTTTTCATGAAGTTCCTGAGGACATGAGTTATTTATTTTAATCCTGCAAGTGCAAAAAAAACCAGCTCATGGGGGAATTACCACTACAGCTTTATTGTATTTTTTGCTGCTTCTTTTATTCTTTTCTGGTATTTTAATTTATATTCCAGATTTCAATAAGATATTGAGCCTGAAAATTTCCCATGCACATTTAATTTGAAGAGCAGACTGACAACTGTATTTCTTCTGGGATGGAAGCTAATCATGCAATTAGATTTTATCCTTGTATTTAATTTTTTTGTCATTCCAGCTATCTCCTATCATTCCAGTGTTTTGGGTCCTTTCACAATTTCCTGCTCATGACTTGTAAACTGTAGATAAATTACATGAAATGCACCAGGACAAGAAATACTGTTCAGACAAGTAAACAGAAAATTGTTACTTGCAATTGAAGTAAACAGGGAGCAGTTAGATATGCCACTATCATAAATTCCTTTGTTGCTCCATATGATAACAGAAGGCTTGGGGATTTTTTGCAATTTTAGGTAAGTTTTGCTTTGTTCAGGAAATTCTCATGAATTTTGAGATGCCATAGGCTGTTGCCTTAATTATAAGTTTGCTTTCATCTCCCTTTTTCAACCTCAAGTGCTATTCAGTGCACTCTTGAGTTTTTAGGGTCTCTTACAGAAAACATCATCTAATTCTGAAACTTTTATATATTTATGTATATATATGTATATATATATGTGTGTGTGTGTATATATGTGTGTGTATATATATATATATATGAGTGTGGGTTTCCTTTGGTCATGTGTTGTTGGTATTTTTTTATCTCATAAAAATATTTTGTTTTTTGTTATGGAGCACATGAATTTTACATTTTATATGCTAAAACCTAGTAAGCCTTTCACTGTAAGCATTAATTTAAGTGAAGTTATCTGTCATCTGGACACTCAGAATTAGAAGACCACTTGAGAACTTCGTGTCTAATTCATTACTTTCACAAAGCCCACCATATATGCCAGTGTAATCAATGGAGGGTATTTACAATATACAGACGTGCTTACTTAATTTGGGTTGAAACTTCATTTAGAAGTGCTTCATAATTTCACTAGGGTTTTGTTTAAACAAAAATCAGGTCAAAGTATCTAGACAACTGGCTGAAAATTCAAGTAGAGATACTGGGATTACTCCCTGGTCCCATGATTTTTCTACAGGGAAACATGTAAACAAAAGGGCAATAACAATATTTTAGTCCTGAGTTTGTGCTGTTATTGGCAATTCCTGTCAGCCAGGAAAGTAAATTCTGTACATTTTCACTTTCATTTTCCTTCAAATTACTTTTGTGACCTCCTTGCCCCTAACTGAAATATGACTCCAAATATACATCGCTAATGCTGATTATGTTATTGCACTATTTCACCTTCACTGTGCAGTATCAAAGGAGCAGAAACGGGGACAGGCTATTGGCATGGTGCTATGGAATCTTAAACACAGCACAGAAATCCCCCTGTTTGGGAAGGGGCCAGGGCCATTATCCATGCTAAGAGAGCCAGCATAGCAATGAGAAAACAAAACAAGAAATACCCGCTGGATATAGAGTGTAGTTTTCCAAACAAATAAATACAAGGGTTTCAAGTTTTCTTAGTAGAACATTAAAATAAGCTCTACTCTGTAGAGTAATGAATAAATCTAGTGTGTTGAATCTACCCATTGCTGAAACAGTGTCAGGAAGGATTAGGTGAAACTAAAGGAGACAATGTATGAAGCATTCATGTACAACCTCCAAGAGAAAAGAGGCAACATGCCAAAACAGGGAATAGCTAAAGAATTTTAGATCATCTGAATTTGTCTTTTGGGATGTCTTGCCATTTCCTTCACTTGATATCCAATGAGATTTGCAGAATGCAAACAGCAATATTTAAAATAAGCAAATATGGAAGTACTACAGCTTAAAATTGAAATATGCTTGAACAAAATATTTTACCTTGAGAAAATGATTGAACTCGGAGCTATTTGAATGTTGAAAATTTTCAAGTTAATCAAATGATCTGAAATTTTTCAATAGATTATTTTTCTCTGTGGAAGAGACTAAGAAGGGAAAAATGATCTCATAAAAATCCAGTTAATTCATATAAGGAGAAAAAGAGGGTGGACTTTTTTTTTTCTGGATCACACCACTTGATTTTTTTTTTTCAAATATTGGTGTCAAACAGGATGCTGAACTATTTGCAGCTAGGATCAAGTAGAGACTCAGCAGCCTTTGTGAAAAGGTAGCCTTAAAGTAAAATATGATCTATTATCAGGATTCTTGCAGTACAGTCTATTTGGGCTTATAATCTTTGTGGAAACAGCAACTAATTCAATATACAGGGCACATAATTCATATGTAACGAAAGCACTTCACCTTGAAGAGCACTTCCACTGGCTCTCAGAAGAATATTGTTCTATATTGAGAAGTCAGGGGGGAATTGTGCTTAATAGTGAATGAATTGAAAGAGCTCCCTTTTTATCCTAACAGAGGACCATGCTGCTCTTCTGCAATCTTCTTGAAGAATAGTTTACAGTTTATACCATACAGTTTAACAGTTGTTTTCAGTAGTCTGCCTTTTCCCTCTCTTATTACACCAGATACTTTTGCTGCCCCCGGTCAGTCCCTCTTGTTCTTTGAGTGGAGAAATTGTATGTTGTGAGTTGAACAAACTATAAGAAAAAAAAGCAAAACAAAACAAACTAAACAGCTTTTTTTTTTGCCAGGTTATTTACTACTTCTACAATAGAAGAGAAGGTTTGAAGGAAGAAAATGCCTGATAAGGTATGAGAGTGACTGTCATGTTTACAGCATGTTTTATGGCTTCAACTCCTTTGTAAAGATGGTTTCTTTTGAAGGCTAAGGTTAATCTCTTTTCACAGGACTTTTTTTGTACAATGTTGAGTTTGTTGAGGGTTTTAGTACAAGGTCTAAGAATTACTTCCAGCGTCATACATATAAATCCAAATGCTCATTCCTGTACAGAACGCCTGTACAATATCACCAAAACGATGGGATTTATTTCTGCTGAGGAAGCAGAGGGATCAAAAGAATTGAAAAAAAAAATTATTATTTCAAGGTAATATATTTTTTATTACTTTAGCACATTTTCCTAAGTGAAATGCAATTGTCACAAAGTGGAAAGTATTGGAGTTTAAGTCCTTTCTCCATCTGATAACCAAGATCCTTCCTGATTTTCTCTTTCTTTATAGAAAGAGGTCTTCAACTAGGTTGAGTGTAATAAATTGAGCTCTATAAGTTGTGTTTACTGAAATCAGAAAACGGCAAACTAATCTGAACCCATGCCAAAAAATTCTCCTGCTATAATTGTAACCTGTTTTCTTTATCACAGACATAGAAATGGGAGAGTTAGAGTGCATTATGACTATTTGAAAATGGAACACGTACATACAAACATCTATATGGAAATATTCTAAATTTTATAAATAGTTTAGAAGTTCCAAGTAGAAAATAGATTCCAACACAAGAAGTGATGTTTTTTTTAACACACCATTAGCATCTCTAGTGGACTATTTCTGTACATACAGGTTGTAGCCCTCAAAGGACCAAAATCAACTCTAAATTATCTTTGCAAACTGAGGAGCTTGTATGTGATTTAATGGGAATGCTATCAATTTGATTTTGTTTTATACATGTATATGTAATTATTTTTCAAATGGTAAATAGTGGTAAAGCATTATTATATATCAGTAACTAGCTGCCTAATGAGGAAGACCTGAATACCTAAAAAAATTACTGTTGAGCTATGCCCTCTTAAAGTCTTTAAGGTTTTGTGTCTTCAGTGCCAGATACTTGAATTAATATTTTTTAATACAGTAAATTGTTTTGATGGTATTTTATGACCATTTTTATAAATATCTTGGTATTTAAAAATAAAAATGGTGGGGTTTCTATATGAAAACAATGCATCTCTGATTTTTAAAACTTGTTTTCTTCAAATTAATTTCCTCTCTTGAGAGAGAGATGTGCGAACATACAATTTTTTTTATTTTATTTTTTTTTAATTTAACTGAGCTTTCATTAACTGTAAAGTAATTTCAAACTAATCTTTGACTAACTCTTTAGCAATGCCGGGCAAGAGAGAGCAGGCCGTGGCTGCTAACCCCATCCCCCGTGGTTTGCCAGCAGCATAGCTGTGGGCTGAGTGCCTGAGCTCCACACTGTGACTGGCAGCAGGGCTGGCTCAGCATCCCTGTTATCCCCGGTTATCTCCTTCCCCCAGCTCTGGGAGGCAGCGAGCCACCAGCGGCTCCTGAGGCTGTCACCCATGGTTCAGCCTCGATCAAGCAATCGATGTGTCTGATGGGCAAATACCTCGCAGTGTCTTTTACACAGATGAACTTGCTGCCACTTGACAGAGTTCCAACCTTTTACACCTATTAAGGAAGGAAACAATAATGCTGTCCTCTTCTCTCCAGGGTTTTCTATATGCTGCCCCTGACTGTGTCCTAAATGAATCAAGAAATCAATTTGCAGCCTCTCAGCCTCAGTTAAATCAAACTTATTCACAGTTTCTGCTGAGTGAAAAACATCCCGTGCCTCTCTTCAGTGCCCACTGTCATTTTAACAAGATCTAGCAGAGCCTTGGCCAAGGCTGCACTGTCCAAAGTGTTTAATTTTGCTTTTGTTCCCTCTTTTTATCTTTCCTTGTTGCCTTTTTATTATTTTATTACTTTATCTTTATTAGTATTATTTGTGTAAATTATTTATTCTCCTAGAACCATTGTCTGCTAAATACAACTGCCAAACGAGGTATAAAATTAATTTTATGATCAGAAGAAAGGAACATAATATGGAATAAAGTTCTTTTATTGAAAAATAGTTACTACAAGATGAAATATTACAGTGTTTATTGTGAATTTATAGATATTATAGGCCTGGTAATAACACAAGAGTTTATCTAATTTTTTTCATGCAAGTATTTACTCTTCACGGCATAGATAACATTTTTGCTTTTAATAATAGAGAGCCTGAGGCTCTCATGCTTTCTTGAGATGGCCTTTATTAATGTAAACACCTGAAAGTTAAAGACTTACTGTAATGTCCAATGCAGCCTCCCTAAACAGTCAATGGAAAGAGAAATGTATCTGTGCTTTACAGCATTGTAAGAAAGGTAAGCAGCATATTGAGTCTAAGCCACCTTTTTTCTGTCCAGAGAGAAACTTGGCAATTAACCTAATGATTTACTTAAAGACATCTACAGAGAGGTCACGTGTTCCTCTATTAAGAATGTTTTCATTTCAGGTAGCAAAAGATGGTTCCAGTAAAGGAATATTCTTAACTAATATGCTATTTATCTTCTTGGTACAAACTACTTTGAATTATAATATAAGCTCTTATTTTTTAACCCATTTTTTCTAGATTGAACAAAAGGAATGATGTTATCCAAAGAAACTGACATTTCTCTTTTTTTTTTGTCAGTATAAGTATATTTTAAAAAAAGATAAAAAAATTCAGAAAACTTTTTATCACATATTTTAATCCCTCCTTATCGCAGCTAAGAATTGTCAGAATGCTTTTTCTCCATATGATTGCTAAGATTTATGATCAATATAATCATAATGTCATAGTGTTGTGGTATCATATTAACACATAAATCCTAACAACTATGTCATGTAGAAAGAAAAAAAAAGCATATCTCTTTTGGATATGAGAAAACATGAAAACAAAACATTATTACCTCATTTTATAGTGATTTTGTCACATATACATTAAAATTTTCCCATTTTTCATTCATTAGAGGTAAATATGTGTTCAGTCTTTCACTGACATTAATTCATTCTCCAATAGGTTCTGCTATATCAGCCCATAGCACCACCTCATTTCCCTGGTTTGGCTACAGTGGACATTGCTCCAACATAGCCAGACATTAAAAAAAGAAAGCCTACAGGCAACAATTATGAATTACTAGAAATCTAAAGTTGCTGCCAGTGGAAGGCCACTGAAATAGTTCCAAGAGAGTTTGTCTTAGGATATCCTACTGAAATAGTGTGCTTTTTACTCCCTTTGACATTTATGATTAGTAATACTCAGGAATACACTCTATCATTTTTATGATGCAACAGTTTTTGCTGTGCTGTCTAGTTTTCATTTGAAATAAAATAGGCTGAATCCGATTGTAGTAGCTCAGACTTAAGCAGTATTTCTCCACTTGGAAATCAGCTATTATTCTGAAGAGGCTATCTATCAGGAAAAATAAAAAAAGAAAAAAAGAAAAGAAAAAAGGAATAAACAGGCAAACTACACTACAAAAACCCAATGGAGAAAAAAGCAAAAATCCATTATTTATGACAACTTAACAGTTATTCACATCTCTGAATTATTTACTTTTGCAGTTTGTGTAATATAGGTGGAAAATGTGAATATAAATTTTTATTTCAGAGTCTCTTTGAATGTTTCATGCATGCAACAATACTGTACTTGTAGACACTACTTTTGGGAGTAAGTTCTTGTTTTAAATTTTCTTCTCTTCTGAGAGAATAATTTCATTTTGGCGGGAAATAAGCAATATTATCTGCTGAAAACAACATCTTTTTTTAAATATTTAATTATTTGGAGGGGTTTAGGTTATTTAATCTCAGGTTTGCTCTTTAAGGGCTTGGTGTAATGGAAACCTAGGCTTTTTGTTAGTGCTGGGTTGCTAAGAGCACTCAGTTACATGTCTGGGTCCTTCAGATGATGGTGGTGGAACTAGCTCTACCCATCAAATGAGGATCCTTCATGATCCAGTCTTGGACTGTCACCTGAGGGTGGCTTGGGCTCCCATTGTAAGCAGTTTGTGGTGCTGCTCTGCAGGAGCCGCCAGCAGAGGACAAAAGCTCTGAAAAGCCCAGACATAGCCACAGCCGTGGGCTGCTGCAGAGTGCTGAGTGTTGGAATGGGGAATCCCTGCCAGTATCCACCCGTGGGACCAGTAGCTGATGGGGCTGGGCTTGCTCAGAGAGTTGCATGGGGGAGACACCCCACAGTACGTGAGGAGAGAAACTCTTTGTGTACCTGTGGGATGACTTAAATAGGGAATCGGAGACACCCATCTGATGCTGTGCACCATGTGGTGGAGACTGCTCTGCTGACCTGCCTGAACTTCTTCCTGGAGAGCAACATCACTGCCACTGCCCCAGGCTGCAGGCCAGAGCAGTAGTATCACTCATAATATTTCATATAGCTCTGATTAAAATGTTCAGGTAACTGGGCCTATTTCTTCTGCACACTGTGAAGTTGGCCTTATGCTGTGACAGTCTTCGAGTCTAGGCTCTGTTTTCCTATTATCTTTAAGTAGAAAAAAAAAGTTTCCTTAATATGATCGCTTCACAAAACAGTTGAGATAAAGAATCGAGTGGAAGAAAATTACAAGTGAGACACCAGAAAATGGGTCTAATTTTGTAACATTTGCCCACCCCTGAAAGACTGCATATGAAAAGCTGAGCAGTCATTGTAGTTTATCTCTATGTGACATTTCCAAATGCTGTTTATACATTTTCTGGGTCAGTCTTTTATGAAAATAGCCATGTATTCCAGCTATATAATGACCTGGCATTTGAAACCAATTCAATTTATATGTTAAATTTGATGTTAGGGGAAAACCAATACACTTACCACATTTTCGTTCTGTAAGACTAGTTGTTGTCTTAATTTGTCTGGAAACATCTTTTTATTTTCCAGGAGTATCTCATGAGATATAAAGTAGCATAAATCATTCTAGCTCTTCTACTACTGGGAATTGCTGGTAAGGGTAAATTTTGGCCTAGTCAATATACATCGCAGTGATACTTAAAAACAGCCCAGCAATGCCCTTAATGTTCTCCAACAACTATCTGCATCTCATAGAGGACTGAGAAATCAGCTGTTCAAAGCTGAACTGGGCAGTAACTGAAAGCAGCACTGTTTTCTAATTTCTTAGCAAAGATGGACAGTTTACATCCTATTCACCATTCTGAAAAGGTTCTCTACAGGGAAAGGGCTGTGTAACTACAATATCTTTATCATTTGACAAACATTGTCTCTTTAAATTACTTTTAATTTTTGTAATCTTGTAGTTAGAGAAAACTCATAATTTTGACTAGACCATCCAAATGCTAACAATGAAGAGCTTCAAACCTTCTTTTTGCTGTGTGACAATGAGCACAGAGCATTTGAAATAGCTTTTAACATCACAATAATATCTATTATTGCTTAATATGCTTGTAAACCCAGTCTCTAACAGAAAATTTTTAAACAAAATAAAATTTCAAGAACTTTTATTTTCTGTTTTATTTAACACTTTCTAAAAGATCAAAAAAATTTTTGCAGACCTGGTTAGATTTTAATCACATTAATACTAAAGATAGTATTCAGTCACACAATTCAGTTATTCTTTTGCTACTTATATTTTATAATTTATGCTACCATGGTGTCTTTTGGCTTCCAATGTGTCAAAATTACATGTAAAAAGTGAAATGTTAAGTGACATCTTACGCTTCCTCTAATGTTTAGTTAACAGTTTTAAAGTTTTAACAACTGTCATTCCCTAGTAATAAAAAAATATATACAGTGCCAATGCAAAAGAGTTCTCCCTCCACAAATTGAACATTGTATCAGAGTACATGTGTTAGAGTTCTCCCTCAAGATAGTCTCAGTGATCTTTAGGTATCATGTTTAATTCCAGTACTATATTTGTAGGTACAAAATCTTTTACTGAGGTTTTACTTTTTTCTTTTTTTTTCTTTTTTTTTTTTTTTAAATTCTTTTATGGTAATTAAATATCCCTTTTTCCTTAATTATGTTTTTTCAAAAGGAGTTTGCTTCAACAGTTAGGTCAGTGGCCTGAGACTGTAAGACTCTAATTTAATACCAAGGTCTGCACTATGTTTGTGTCTCTAATAGAAAGCCTGGGAGAAATGTTCTTTTGCAAACATTGTTAACAATTACATCTTGTTAGCAGCAGCAACTGCAATTTCTTTTGTGCTAGAGGCAATGCACATCAGAGAGGAGACCTTGACGTGTGTATCTAAAGCAGAATTATGTCCTCTGGTCTGTCCCATGTGGTCCTGAGTCACATCAGATTCCTCTGTAATGGATGTGTACCATGCCTGCTTAGCAGGGTCTGTAATGGAGAACCAGAATAGCTGGGATGACTGTAGACACTCTCTGGCCCTTTGATTCACCCATTTGCAGAAACAAATATGTTGTTGGATAAATAAAATTGGAAGGACAGATAAGAAAAACATTGTGACACATCTCATTCCCTTTAGCATCAAAGGGGCTGGAACACAGTTGAAAAAAGTTAAGGGACTGTGGTGGAACCTATCTCTACTGCTTGTGGTAAAAATCAAAACTTTCCGTGACTTACAAAGTAAAAACAAAATAATAGTTTTTACCTAAAAAGAATCTAATATTATCTATTGTATTGTTAGATCTGTTGGCAAAATTACCTTATAAATTAAACTCATTTAAGTAATAGTCAAATATTTCTGATTAAGTTAAAAAGAAGATTCCAAATATATTTTTAGAAGACATGATGCAAAGACTACAAAATGGAAATTTCATGCAAAAGTATATACATATAAAGTACCAAATCAAATAAACCAAAGAATAATGATGAAAAGCAACAAGTAGCTTAAACCGCAAACATCATTAAAATATGCCTGCATGGCATATAATGTATTGGTTTCTTATTTCAATATCAAATTGTGCTGATATGGTATGAAAATTACTTCATATCGGTAAATGTAAAACATTCTAACACATAGAAGAACTGTATAGACTTCATTTTTAGGATACTACACATTTTTCAGTTTGAATATAAAGAGTGCATTGTAATTCCATAAATTACCTTACACTGGGGTAAAAGAAGTTAAATTTTACTTCTAATTATGTGTGGCTTTCCATAATAGATTTGTGACTTTGTTCTTTACTGTTAAACTACTTTTCTTAGAGTGTTTTTTGAGCAAGGCCCTCTCTGATCCTCTCTCCACTATCTAAAAATGAGTCCAATAATAGATTTTTGTTGTCTACCTCTTTCACTGATGCATTTTTTATTCTGTAAAAATGCAGAAAGTTTGAACTGCAGTCACAGCCCTATATTCATTTTATGTAAGTGCTTGGTTCAACACTTCCAACAGAAAAATGCTGAACATTGAAATATATCTTCATAACTCTTAAAACTGAGTCCACAGATCAATTTTTGCACCATAGTGCAAATTCATCCAGATATGAAATAAAAGTAGTTTCTCTGGATGCTTTTGCAACCATAACTGATTCTAAGTAACAGTCTATTAAAGAATAACATTATACTCCAAAAGCTGTGTAATTCCCACCAGTTTCGTAGTAAAATAATTTGCAGAAATGAACAAGTTGACAGACATTCAGTATGTCAATAACAAATAAACAACTATTAAATACCTCTGGGCTATATTCTACTGGATGTTTTTTTTGCTACAGTCTATTTGAAAACTCTGAGCTTTAAAAATAAATTTTAACTATACCTCCTTATAGAAGATTACAAAAGAAACATGCAATGCAAATATTTTGCCAGTGTATGTAATGCACTGTTTGAAAAAATCATGTTAAGAAATTGCCATTTCACACTCAAGATCTGACAAAAGTAGAGGCACATATTTTCTGTGATCTGAAAGACATTGCAATTTCTAGCTGGGAGATTATAAAGAGAAATGGAAACAGAAATGTGAATGAAAACAAGAAAAAATATATTATTTCTGTTTCTGGAGAGAAGAGTAACAAGACAAGGAGTATTTCCTACTGTTCCTTTAAAACAACGCAATTTTCATTTGCATAAGTGCACCTGAAACAGCCATAAGCATTCTGTCAGAGCTGGGGGTCTTGCAAAAAATTGATTGATAGCATGAAAATTTTAACATGTAAATTGAACACAAAACAAACATAGTGAATATTTCTTCTGATAAATCCAATTTAGAAATTTGTAATTTCACAGATGTAGAAGTTAGATTGTAGACTCTGAAGAAACAAAAGCAGACCTCTTTTTCTTGAGGTTTTGAGGGGCTTCCAGGTTTGTCTTTGCCTTTTGTGTCTTTTGCACTGGAGATACCCAGATAAATGTTTTAAGTTTGATTTTAGAATATAATAAATAAATAAATAAAAATTAGAGACGTATCTTACCTGTGTAATTTCAGGGCCTTCTAGAGAAATAAAGAATGGATATTGCAAAAGTTTCATGAAACATGGGTTGCAGAGGAGTAAGCAGTCCTGTTTTACTTCCCAAATCCTCAGAAAGCTCTAGGAGTTACAGCTTCCTGCCAGTATAAGTCAGTTCTGCTTTTACTTTTGAAAACTCACAGTATGACACTGCTTACTGCATGCTATTTTGGGTGCCCTGAGTAAAACTATGAACACAGGCACTTTTGTGCAAAACATCATAAAGCCTCTCTGATGTCCATTCAGAGTCCAGAATTAAAATGCAGAAGGCTCTAGCAAGCAAAATACAAGCTGATTTTCTTCTTCCTAGTGGAAAAATAAAGTACTCCCTGGCAAGTAACCAGGGTGGTGGGAAGGTAATTTATTTTGTGTGAGAGCATTTTGCAAGTGAAAGGGATAGGCCCTCTGTTTAGACATTAGTCAGGGGAAAAAGTGGTCAATTTAGAGCAGTCACAAAAGTTAGTCAAAGAAAAGAGTTTTTATAGTCTGGGATTTGCCCTCTGGCCATTTTTTTCCCCACCAAATAATTTAGCTTCAAAAATCATACAATCTTCACACTGAGTAAAAAAATATGTATAAGATATTGGCTTATCACATTACATCTTTTTAGGAACATTAAATGAATGTCTTTTCTTTTGTTATAATTGTCTGTGAAAACTGAATTTTATCTACTAGCTAATGCAGGGGTTTCGCAGTCAAATGAAAAAATATAATTAAAATAATACAATAAAAAAACCCTAAAAATACTGTGGAATAATTATGCAACAGGTAATAATTTTCCATAGACATCAGCTTTTATCTTAAGTCAATTAAAAAAATTTAGAGGATTAATTCAAATACTCATTGTGCCTTAAAAAAAAAAGAGGATATTTGGTGAGAAAACAAGAACTGTGTATTCCAGTAACACTTCAGTAATTATTATGGAAAACATGTTTATGGTGGGATAACTTAGAGTCTAGTGCTACATCAGTTATAGCTCCAGGCCAAGAAGATTTCTGAGAAGTCTTAAATAGAAAAAAAAAAAAAAATTCATACATAATGTGTCTAATTAATGATAAAGCTAAAACTAAAAAAAGCTCCAAGCCACCCACCTCAAGAAAAATCTCTCTCCCTTTTTCTTCTTCCTCATACAGTCTCAGAAAATTTAACATCTGTTTCTGTGTGGAAATGGAAAACTTCTTTTCTGTACTTCTGCCACATACATGGTACCTTTTTTTTTTTAAATAAAATAAGTTATGGACAGCTACGCAGATCTTAGTCTGATGTTCAGAAATGTCATGGGCAGAACACAAGAGGTAGTAAATGAGGAAATGCAACACTTTAGAATGGATAATGCTGTCAAACAACATGGTGAGATCATGGTCTGCAATGGGAACAGGTCTGGTTGATGCAGTTGTGGAATCTGGCACATTGGCTATTGCTGAACCCCTGTTTAATTTATTTACATCTAGATGTCAAGGCCAAATTGACTTATATCAAATCAACACAAGCACCCCTAATATCACAGACTTTAAAACTTGAATTGAATGGGCTGAAGTAACACAGGAAAACTGTCCACCCATCATTCCCATCCTGACAGAGTCAGAAAGACTTGCTTTCTATAGGAAAGTATGATATAAATTATCTGAGCAGCTTGATTTTTGTAAGATCATTCAGAATCACTTGTGAGTCTTTTGAGGATGATCTGAAAATTTCTTCAGAATTATCTTGTCCTAATCACTTTAGTATAGGTAACATAATTTCTGTATCAGGCTGGAAATGAATACAGTTTATCAACATATATTCACTTCTAGCTTTAAGATAGATAAGATAGATCAGCTAATATTTTTTTTCTCAAAACAAAGCAAACATTATGTTATACAGCTTAAGGTTCTTTGACAACACTGTGTTTCTAGTACACATTATTTAATTATTCATGAAATTATATATCGAAAACAAGCTGACAGAGATGCATTTCTGCTTCTCTTACCTCAAGCATTTTTGTCTGAGCTAGAAAAAAACTTGATTTGCCTAAATCTTGTCATTACATTAAGAATCAAAATGAACTAAGATCACATTTTTATATCATCTGCACATTTTATCAAGCTTCATTTTTTGTTGCTTGTTTTAAGAATCAGGAATGTTTGGTAGGGGCTGCTGTTTAGTAAGAATGGTTACTTCTTACTGTTTATTCATGGTCTGACTGATTGAGGTAGAGCAAACCAAAAGAATGTGAAGAGGAGACGGACGCTCTCCTAAGCTCTGTGGAAACTGAAGAAGTGTAATTGGAATTCAGAGATATGTTGCCATCTACTACTTGGGAAAAAACCTGCTTTTTTATGAACTATACTTCTCACTGACTTTCTACTAATAAAGAAGAGCTGACAGTTTATTCACCAAGGCAGAATTAACTAGACACAGATGTAAGACAGGGCCAAACCTATTGCTGACAGATGCTAAACAAGATATTCTCATTTACTGAGAATGCTGGATCTTGTCACAGGATATAATCTAAGTAAGATGTGCCATGTGAAGCAAACATAAATGAACTCTAGAAGGTAAACAAAAATAGAAATTTCTTGGAAATGCTTGTTGAAGAACTGATGAAGAGGGCTGGGTAGAACCATGGCCAGATTTTTACAAGGTGAAGACAGTATGCAGCTATAAGGAAAAAGCTAAAGCTGGTTGTACAGGCTGCACCTTAAGAAAGAAGTCAAATCAAGGCTAATTCACACAATTATGAGGAAATTTTCTAATTCAGAAGAAAACACATACTTATTCCCAGTACAATGTTCTCATGTGATAAACAGTCTCCGCTTCTCTTTGTGTAGGCACCTTTTAATGACCAGCAGGCTTTTCAATATTATCATAGAGATTAAATAATTTGGACTGCCATCTGTGAAGGAAAACTTTCACCCTGTTAGCTCTTTCCTGATCTCACAGACCATGATGTTTCCTCTAGAGAGGGACCTCAGCTAAATGGAAGAGTTCAGCAGAATAACTCTACTCATCACCTGAGCAAAACTTTTCAGGAGATTTGGAGGAGTTGAGTGAATTTTTTTTACCTAATAAATAAACAAATTAATAAGTTGTTACAGACAAAATGATAACTAAAAAATACAGTTAACCTGTTTGGAGCATTTTCTTGCACTGTCTTTATTGCAATTTAAAATAGGAATTTTATCCATTCAAAACATAGAGCATAAATTAGGTGTTTGCTTAGAAGTAAGAGCATAATAAATTTGGAATTAAAATAGCTATATAATTTAAAACTTGGTTACTGACCAGCCAGTTATAACACGATACTTATTAACTTCTTTTAAATATAAACCTGAAATATAGTGATCAATCATATATTATGGCTATATCTGTACATGCTATAACAACTTGAAGAGAGAGTCTTAAGAATTCAGTAGAGTTAATTACTTTTATTTTCCTTTTTTATTAAGAAAATGTATTCCATTTTCCAGAAACTGAACAAAAATAAAGATGGAAAAACTCTAGAGAATTGTTTGGTTAAAAAAAAACCCAAACAACAAAGAACCCTGTAATTTTTTTTAAGGGTCATTTTTCATTCAAGGAGATGTGCTCTTTGACATTTACCTAATTGGACTGATGTAATAAGATTTCACTCTCTTGGGTTCAGTCAGTAAGCTCATATCAGAGTAAATTGAATTTATTCAGTGAACGAAAGGAAGAATATTGGGGAGAGGGACAAATTTACATTATTTCAAGGGGGATGATACTACCTATGTCCAGATCATGGCTCCTTGGAATTTGCATTTCAAATTTTCATTAAGCTAAAAAGAATTACTCCAGGATAGGTAAATAGCCAGCACAACACTTCTGGAAAGTGGAAGTGCTATGAAAATAGAAGGAGTTTCATTGCTCACAATATCAGTGAAGTCTTTCATAATAGTTGCAGCTCTGGAGACTCAATACTGAATTGGTGAGATTTGTGCTGTTTGTTTTGTTTTGTATTGTTTTCTTATTGTTGGGATCTTTGTCATTTATAGAAGGAGTTTTTAATGGGGATTTTGCTATGCAGCTTTCTCTAAAGCTAGTCTTACTTAGAACCACTTAAGGGAGGTGCAGCTTCAAGAGGAGCCAAGTGGAACCAAGAGAGAACAGAAGTGAGGCCTGGAGGGCTTCACAGGCTGAAATGCAATAACTTTTTCTTTCACTCCTGAGCAGTCTCTTGTCACTATACAAAATAAATATACGATGCTGAATGAAGGAATTTCTTTTTTTTAATGCATCTTTTTCCCCCCCCTTCTTTTCATCTTTAATAATTTTGCAACTAGAACTCCATTCCCACTAAAGTATCTTACAAGTCACAGCTTCTGGAAGAGAAGAGAGAAGTTATACATGAGTCACTGTAAATACAAAAATGCATGGATTGATCTACAATACTAATGAGAGTCTTTTTAATTGAATTATCTGGAATCTATTTAAAAATAATTTTGTGTATTTTCTAATATTATTTAATGATAATCTTGTGTATTTTTTGCTTTCTGTGTAATGACTTTTTTTTTTCCTAGAGGGAAAAAAGTTTAATGAATTGCAACAAAATATAATTACTTATGTGTGCACTTATTGGCTTATTTGAAAAGTCTGTAGAAATGGTGCATAAGCAGTCATTAAAAGAATCGAATATCTCACTGTAATCAGATCTTTCCAGAGATGTTTCCTTTCACTTTTACTTTCCTTTACCCTTTCCTTTTCTTTTCCCAGTGAATATTGTTATGATAGAATACACTGTGCTTGGAAAATAATATGCAGATACTGATTGTCTTTTCCCCCTCTGTTTCTATTCCCATCACAAGATAGAATCAAATAAGAATGAATTCAGAGCAGGTAAATCTTCTAGATGATCCCCTGAAGGACTGGAGTTCTCTTATTGTTTTACTATGAAACAGTGTTTAGCTATAAATTGAATGAAATAGGGGATGTCATCTCTTCTCTATCTTTAGCCTGAGGTCTCATGCTGATGATCAGATCCTAAGAGTCTGAATTGGGCTGGTGTCTGTAAGTAACTTGTTCATATTCTCCCTTCTCCTGCAGAGAAGCCAGTGCCTGTCATGAGATACAGATCATATGTAGTGCAAGGCAGAATTAAGCTGTGAATAACAAAATATGTTGAAGAATAGCAAGACAAATATTTTTTCCATTTGTTTACATATCCCTCGTACATATTTTCATGTACATGATCAGTCACCTACAAGTGTTAGAGTTTTTATACTTCGATATAAGTACCAATATGTCTTAGTACACCTATTTACAGGTAGAAAAACATTAAGCATGAAAAAAGGAATATTAGAAATATCAGATGTATGTTTATGAAGAAAAAAATATAATTGTGTCTGATCAGCCCAGAATTCTGCTGCATTTTAACGTCCCAATTTGAAAATAAATGTAGAAATTAGTACAAGAACTGGAATAGGGACTACAAAGCTGGGACATTTATGGAACAGACACTTATGTACAAATTTCAGTGACAGAAATGTAACTGTGTTGGATTAGTTCAGAAAAATGAAATTAAATTTTCCAATTTCGGAAATGTCAATGTGTTTTGGTTTGTTTGTTTTATTTTGTTTAATTAATCTTCGTGACATTTCAATTCTGAAAAATGAATGAAATCAAATAGAACAAAATAAAATGAAGGATTCTCACTTGAAGAATTCCATAATGTCAACACTTCATCTCATATTCCATCAGCTAAGCTTAAATGGTATCTTAGAAGACAACTGTCTAAATTTTAAATTCTTTGAGATGAGCTGCTGAGTAAGGATCCAATGAGTAAGATCCAACAAGATGAGATGCTGAGTAAGGACCATCACTTTTGCCATGAGGAAGATGAAAATTGAATGCCAAATATTATTTTATTTTTGTTAATGGGTGCTAAAAATATTACATAGGACAAGGTACTCCCAATCTATCAGTGTACCACCCTAAACCTCTACCTTGTTTTGATTTCTAGGGCATAGAGGAAAGGAGTAGCACAATTTTTTTGAGTTGTCTGATTTCTTAGAATGAAAAAACTGGGCTTTTGTATTACACCCTGAGAAAAAGCTTTTCATCCAGCAAAAATGAAAGAAGAACCTTGCTTTTTTTAACACCAATGACATCTCCTATTTTGTTTGGTTTGGGGTTTGTTGTTTTGTTTTTTGGGGTTTTTTTCTCCCCCCTAAGAATTCTCCTTCTTCTATCTGTTTTTAATTCAGAGAGAAAAACATTTTCCTTTTTTTCTACATTGAGATTCAGAGGTAGACACTTAACAGAAGAGAATTTATTACAGTCTACAGTTGCACTATGGACACAACAAATTGTGATTATAATGACAATTATACTAACTTATTTTCTTCAATTTTTACCTAGAGGAACCTGTGACTGGGTCTGCACCATCTGCACTGTGTGGTGGGCCAATGCCTCCACCCAAACAGAGCTGTTGAAGGGGGAGTCTCCACTGCAAACCTCAGACTGCAGCAAGTCGCAGGATCTGTCTCTTGGGTAGCAATGGGCAGCAAGGAGGCGTAATGGCTTTAAGGAGGGTTAACAGCTTTAAAGTGAAAGAGGGTGGATTTAGATGAAATATCAGGATGAAATTCTTTACTTGAAGGTGTCAAGACACTGGAACAGGTTGCCCAGAAAAGCTGTGCCTGCCCTGTCCCGGGAAATATTTAAGACAAGGTTGGATGTGGGCCTGGTTTAGTGCAAGATGTCCCTGCCCATGATGAGGAGTTGGAAGTGGATGACCTTAAAGCTCCCTTCCAACTCACATCACTGTGGGATTCTTTTCTGTGATTCTATGATCTTTAAATATCAAAGACATGAAAGATAGCGCTGAGTAACTGCTGTTTGCAAAATGCTCCTATTTGATCTAGGAGCAGGACAGGCAATGCAAATGTACTTCGCTTCACTGGCCACTGTATGCAGTCTGCCAATTAGACCAGCTGATGCCCTGACGTGAAGTCTACATGAGTAACAGCATGGAAATGCATTGACCTCGAAGAGTCAGAGCCAAGCAACAAACAAGACCTTGTGTGACAAAATCTCGTGTGAAATATGAGCTGGTTAAATGAGATATTTCATGGTAAACTGAAAATATTAACAAAGCCTTTTCCTTTTAAAAATGTTATCTCTTCATGTGTTTTACTCTTTGGTATCAAAGATATTTGTTAATATGTAATTATTTCTATGAATTTGTGTTCTAAATATCTTTACCCACTGGAGAGAGAGGAATGTATATATGTATGTAGTTCATAGTGGTGTATCAAAAGAACAATTAAAATATAGTGCAAATATAAAATACAGATTTTAAGCTGTTCTGTTTTTTGGAATGGGGGGTGTTTTCACAAAACAGCAGAGAGTAAGCAGGAAAGTTGTGTGATGATGCTGAAGTGATCCTGTGAGGGACAATTTCACAGGATTTAGGAAACTTTCTGCTGTTGGAGGACACAAAAGAATCAAAGGGAAAAAAAATTGGGGGAGATGTGCAGGGTTGGAAACCACATTTCTTCTCCACAGTTATGCAGAAGTCTAGCCAGAATTAAATACATGTAGATGTAAGTAGGCTGTGGAGAGAGGGTAGGAAGAGATTGACTGTTCTAAATTAAAACATCCAGTTCATCTTTCCAAGAATAAACCAGATGGAGAAACTGTGACTGGATTGGTTTGGACACTAGCCAGATGGAGGACCAGTTATTCTGGCAGCCAGGAGAAAGGAGAGAGCAACCTATGGGAAGCCCAGCAATGTCCCAGACAGATGAAGATGTGAGTAGCCCAGGAGCAAGGTCAGCCCTGCCTTGGGTGCTGGCCAGCTCACCCGCAGCAAGATGGAGAACAGCTTGTGCAGCGGTCAGGCTGCTGCCTTCAGGAGCCAGCCCACCTCCTGTGTCAATGGCAAGGCTGTGGGGCTTCACACAGGGAAAGATGTTGATAGCAGAAGCAACTATTGTTGTCACTGGATGATTCTGCTCTTTAGGGAAGAGTTAGAGAATCAGGAAACTAAATCTAGCAAGGATGGAATGGGGTGCTTGGATTCTGTTGTTTCATGCAAAACACTTAAGATCTACTTTTTATTTTTCACCTTAGCCAGATAACATGCTTTCTGAAGTGGAAATTCAAATTTCCCAGTATTTTCAAGATCAGCAGTGAAATGTATTTTATGTCCAATCTCAAATTTGACCATTTTGACAAAATTTTTCTCTGTATTGTGTTTTTGTGTGTGAATATTATATATGCTGTAAAGGTGAAGTCTTCCTTTCTTCTGAAAAAAAATTCCATGCCTGTATGCAAATGCAGATTTGAAATCTGAAAGTTTGCACATAAAACTCTGAAAAAATGCATGTAAAAGAGGAAAACTGAGTTAGTAATCTAGAAACTAAGATATGTGGATGATAAATATTTGTGTAGCTTCGTTCACAGTACACTAAATGTACCTAAAAGCAGGATTTATCTGTTTGGTTGCACTTCTGATTTTCTGTGATTATATGCAACCTCATAAAATAGATATGCTTGTCAATAAAATGGCCCACACTGGAGTAGTGATGAGTATAGCTCTTTGCCTTCTCTCTCATATTAATTTCAGGGATTTGTGCTATCTGTGCTAGAAAGCTAAACATATCCTGGTACACAGGGCCCATACGTACTTTGGAGCATGCTCACAGTTATGGTAGCTACCTGGTCAGAGTATGGAAGATCACTGAAACTGATATGAAAAGGAATATCAGAGCTAAATTTAATAAAGAGTGTAGCCATAGCTATCTAGTTCTCCACTACATTATATGGACTTGACAATTTTTTCCTTCAGCCATTGGTATCTTCATTTTGCTACCTCTGTAGAACTCTAGTTTCCCAATAAAGTAAGCTCCTAAATCCAACCAGTGTTTCAGGTCTTTGCCACCATTAGTCAGGAGTCTATGAAGAAAGTAGCAGTTTCAAGATTTACAGCTTGTTTGTTTAAACTGTGTTACAGAAAACAAAATCAAATGGCATGCACCACTGCAAGCTCTCTATTAAATATATGCTCCAGGCCTGACCTGCAGAGAATAATTGCTGTATAGCCTCTCACACAGCTCTATAATAACCAAAAAAAGGAAAAAACAAAAACAAAAACAAAAACAAAAAACCTTGACTATGTCTGTGTCTAACAAGAAAATCAGTTTATCAGATTTATCAGATTTCCATTGTTAATGACTTGGTGTATGACTTTAGAATACTCAGTCAGTGAGTGATTATATAAATGCCTTATAAATGGACTATATCTTAGGACCTCCTTTTTCAAGAAAAGAAGCTCAGCCTTGAAGCTCTGCAGAACCAGGTTATTGCTAGTTATGGGCTACAGATTTTGGGTTGAGGAAACATCACATGCTTTAGGATTTATCATGCTTTACCTGGATTCATGTCTGAAAATCTTTTTTTTAGCTTGTTTAACAAGAAAAGAGGTTATCCTCTGACCAGTTTAATAATTATCTGATTTTTCTTTCTCTTTCTTTGGCTTTGTAAAATTGTGTTACAGTGTATAGACATGCATTTTTGTGTATAGCTCTACACACTTTGGTAGCTGATTTATATCCATATTCAGCAGCTGTGTTTGGTGCAGAATGAACTCTCTATGACCCCGGAGTGAAATGCTGCATGGAGAAGGGGAGGCACAGGATAAGAGTTGAGACCTTAAAATTATGGACAGGAGATGGTGCTATAGATGACATACCATAGCTTATGAGGAGGATGTAACTTGGTAACCTGGGTAAACATATAAAACATGCATATATAGTGCATTTGGATCAGATAAGTTCCTGCAGACCAATGAAGAAAGATCAAGATAGTACAAATGGACCCCCCAAAAAAAAAAAAAAAAGGACGTCAGGCAGTGGTGGGGAAGACGTTATCCCTCCCAAGAGTTAGCTACTTCCAGTAAAGGGCTACAGATGCTGATGCTTCAATGCAAAATTTCCTTCAACCTTCACTGAAGTTACTGACCTCAGCAAACAGCAGGGGACTAGAAAGGAACACTTCACCAGAAAAATGAAGTGAGCATACCAGGAAATTTGAGCACAGTAATTTTAATTGTCTATATTTTGACCTATGACTTATTAATATGGTAATTGTGATAATAGTAGTTATTATTTCACTTGAGTCTTGAGACGATAATTAAAAAAAAAGTTCTTGATTTTTAAAAGAATGTATTTGTTGCCCTTTGTTTATTACAAGATTTGAAACTAATTAATTCCAAAGGAAATTAAGTAGCCCATTCTACAAATCAGGTGCACCAAACAATCTGCTAGCACAAGTATGCATTTACCACAGTGTTTTGGAATTTGAGATTCTCTGTTACTCAAAAGATAATATTTTTCCCTATCTTATATTATATAATATTTTCCCTACAGCACAAAGCTTTTGAGGCAGTCAAATAAAAAAAGGAAAATGCTTATAAGTACCTATTTACATGTCTTTCCTCAGCATTCTGAACATAGTAAAAATTTATTTAGTTCACACACAGAAAAAACCAATACAGATAATAAATGTAAAAGTGTTGCCTTCACATTTCAGCTAAGAGATTCAAGAGGAAGATTTAGGAGGGTGTTTATAACTTTAGTTTTGCAATCTCTTCCTAGGTCAAAGCATATATTCTGCATGTTTAATTATTGCTGTGAATAAAGTAATTTTCATTAAATTAAAAAGTTCAATTTTATTATTATAAACAATAAACTATGTTCTCAAAAAAATGGTATATAAATAGCATATCACATCAATTGGCTGCTGTATAAATTGATAGTTTCTTCTGTATCATAAAAAAAAATCTGGAACCTACATTTCTAGGAACATTAGCATTCAAACGTTTCTTCTTCAAAACAAAAAAATAAATTCTCTTTTTAGTCTAGTAATGATATTTCGAGAGGAATTTATTTCATCTCATATAACAAATTATTTTTTCTCAATTAATTTATCTGACTAACCAGACACAATATTTTTATAAAATACTATATGCCATCAGGATTTTTCTAAAAGATCATCTTCAACAAAAGTAGAAACCAAATATACAGAATAATACCCTAAGGTTCATCAAACAAGGCAATAAGTCTCTCATCTTCCTTTTTTAATGTGACTTAATATTTACGTGTAATATTTAGCTTAGTAATTCTTATATATACATTTTTACAATCATTCTTAAAATAAGAAATATGGAAAGGGAATGCAGAGAAATTAAAAATGTAATTTGTGGCTGATAAAATTAACACAGGAATATTACAAGGAATAATATTAGTTTTCTAGAGGTCAATGATACAGCATTTCATTTTTAGTTGTATTTGACTTTCTGCCCTTTTTGCTCCAAATGCAAATACGTTGTCATAAACTAATTCCCTCTTTCATGTTACATCTTTACTATTTGATTTTATTTCATAAAACATTCAAACTACTAGAAATATAATTCTGTAAAAAAAATAAGGGCATTGCTCAAGAAATAAATTTATTCTGAAGTGTTACCCCAGAAGGTTAATAATATTATTAGTTTTTCCTAGTATGAGCAGAAATGTCGAGGAGAATCTAAGAAATACATTTTCACCATGTTAAGTACTGTACCTACACAAAATAAAGTTCCTTCATGCAAAAATATATATACCCTAAATATTTTAATTAAAAATCAGAAGTTCTGATGCTCTTTATAAAGGTTGTCTGATATTCACAAATTAATAACAATAATTCATCACCTGTATTTGATCTGTTTGTTTTGAGCATAATAAGGGAAATATCACAAAAGGGATTCTTCTTTCAACAGAAAAAAAAAAAAAAAGCTTGGAAAAATTTGTATGTTTACAACAAAACACTTCCAGTATAGAGAAATCTTTGAATTTACCAGTGTCTGTGAGTCTGAAAAGCTAAAAATTTTCTAAGAGCTTATGGATGCGTAAGAATTTGAATATTCTGTTTAGTGACCCTAGCAGGTCAGGAAGAGGTATAAAATGTTCTGAGACCTCAGCTTCTATGTATTGCCATTCAGGAAGCATAGCTACAAGCACAAATGAAAACTATATATTCACAGATTTTTTAAAAGTAAAAATTTGTGTACCTTTTCTTTCTCTGTACTCACTTCTTGGTTAATTCAAATTACTTTCTTGTCCTAAGGGAAAACAAGTATTCCTGGTGTTTTGTACACGTAAAAATGCATCTTGGCTGTGTTTACTATACTGGTCACTTAAAATAATTTTGTACCAGAATTTTGCACCAATCTATTGCATCAGTATTTACAAGGTACATTCTTCCTATTCACTTAATGCAATATCCATCCTTCTTTATCTATACTATAATAAAAGTAACAGGGATAACTACTTACAAAAATCTTTAAAAATATTTTTTGCAGACTTTGCATTCTTCTGAGAATATTTATGACCATGAATTTGAACTTTCCAGCAGAAAGTTGGAATAAATGCAAGTACCAGGACAGAAGTAATTGCAGGAACGTTGGAATAGTAACACTGGATGAGACTGAGATTGGCTAGAGTAGGAGCCAGTTTTTAACAGTTTGTAATGTTAACAGTTAATTTATCAAAATGAGGTAGCAAGGCATTATGGGATAACATGATTCTCTCTTCTTTTTCTGTACTATTCTTATCAATAGCCTGTTCAAATCCTTAGTCAGTTTCAGCTTTCTCCAACACCTTTATCTTGAAGACAAAAAAGGTAAAAAACATTTCCAACAGAGCAGAGTAGATCTGGAAGAGAGAACAAGTTTTTGAAAAGGTGATAATACTTTAGAATAGCCCAAATAACTGCAGCTTTTCTACAGAGTAAGTAAATTGAAAATGTGTCATAATTCCCTCCATGATGGTGGGAAAAGGACTCTGCACAAGGAAGAAAGAGTGGTTAAGGTGCATTTCTTGAAAAAATAAGAGCAAGTTAGGATCTGAATGAATAATCCCTATAAAGTCCTAATATGTAAACACTGATAACTAAACATTTACTATCTCACCCATAACACTGATGATTTGGGTTCAGAATTATTCTATTTATTGTTTTTGGAGAAGGTGCATTAGCAGTCCAGGTGCTGGAGTGATTTTCCATGTGAGTATCATAAAGGTGTTTGGCCCAAAACACAAAGTCTTCCAAACTATAGCATAAATTAATAATTAGTTAATTAATTAATTAAATATTCAGATCCATGTGAAAGGTAGTTACTAGAAAGAAACAGCACTGCTAGGTATTACATATCAGTCGAGATATCTCCAGATTGTAGCACATTTAAATTCTTGCTCAGGATAAAATGGGGAAGTTGCTAAAATGGTTGTGATAGTTTTTTGGAGTTTTTTTACCAGGCTTGAAAGAAAGCAGCCAATGGAATAAGAAAACAAGCAGTGCTATTCACATCATCAAATATACCCAACATGAGAAAAACAGAAATCTGTTATAAGCTAAAGCTCAACTATATAACAAAGGAAACAAAATCAGCTGCATAGTAAAGTACATAGAAATGAAATATGACTTGACATTAAATTGGGAGGCTGAAAGCTGGTAATTAATTTTAAATATAGCACCAAATTAAGAAACAGTTGGTATTTGCAAAGAACAGATGTTTAAGATCATTATTATAACCACTGGCAATATTGTATCTTATAATATGCAATATACCAGCACAAAATAGCGTAGAAGGAAAGTAAACCTCTGTTGAAAATACAATTTTATGGGCAAAAAACTGTCTTGGTTATTATTAATTGAGATCCTAAAAATACAGTACATGCCTAAAGTCATCTAGGAGTCATACTTTGCTTATTAAAAGATAATGTAGAAAAAAGTTAATTGAACTCTCTGAATAAATAAAGAAACATAAAAACCTGAAAGAGTGACACCTCATGTAGTGATAAGTGGAAAAGAGCTTCTCACATCTGCAGCGGAACAGATGACAAACATCATTACTGTGAACATCCATATCAGCATCTAAGTTACACGCACATTTGAACAGTGCAAATGTACTACTCCCAAAGGGAGATGTCACTGCTGGCTTCCAACCATGGGAAACAACGATGTTTCTTATATCCTGTTGTAAATATACTGTTTTGGAGTCCATGAGACATTCAATTGAGACCTTAAAGGAAAAATATAAAAATATAAACCAATATACTATCTAGCTCATAGCTTAGGCAGCTAATATATGAAACAGCAAAAAATCACTTGACAGAAATCAAATATGCATACAAAACCTACAGAAGAGTTTCCAGGAAAAAAAAACCAAAAACAAACAAACAAAAAACCCCACCTTTTTAAGCACAGAATGTGTCCTAGCCTCAGTAATACCAGTGTAGATTGTAGGATGGAGAGGTTTATTTTTGTTTTGTTTTGGTTTTTTTTTCTCCTGGAGTAAAAGGACTGTCAAAAGATGACCAACCAGATGAGCTTTGAGAAAGGCATTCTGGTTATGGTCCACCTTGACACTTTCTTCTATTTTTTGCTGCTTTGTCTTCCTAACATGGGTTTTAAAAGAAGAGTCTCTTGAGAAAGTATGCACCTTCTTTTTGTTAAGGATGGCAGCAATAACTTCAGTGCGCATATTAGGAAAACAGATAAATGAAAAGCCAGAGATTTTCAGGCACTAAAAATATCTTCTACAGCTTGAACTTGACTTGGTAGTCCCATGTTGTGTTTTAATGTTGCTGCTTATTATACTTATATTTTATTTGCTCCTTTCCTACCATCTAATAAGGACGCTGAAACTGCAAGGATAAAAAAGACAGAGAGGGAAAGACATACATAATGCAATTCATACAAAAGTGCTCTAAGTGGCTCATTTAGATATAGTTTTGACATATGGGCTAAATTAAGACTTTAAATAGTGCAATACATCTTTTAATGCAAAAGAAATAGTATAAATGGGATTCAATTAATGAGCGGAAAATGTAAAAGACATTCTGGAAAAGCTATAAATTGCTTACTAAAATAAACCAGCAAAATTAATAGATAATGACTCTTGCAGCTCACTGTCATGTCCTCTTAACCACAACATCCATCAGAAAAAAAAAACTTGCTTAGACCCAGTTATTTTACTTATTGAAGCTGCATGATTGAACACTCTGATGAGGATAATTGAAAGTCTCCTAAACTGCCAACACAGAGGTAAAACAGGACTGCAGATACAAAAAAAAAGATTAATCCTTCCAAGTCCCATGTGTTAACACCTGGCTCCCTGCTTCTGCATAAAGAGGCTTCTGTCAGCAAGGCATGAATGCTCAGGGTGAGGGGATGGCTCAGGGTGTGTGCTCCAAGCAGAACCTGCCTACCTCCCAGGCCGCTGCTCCTGCAAGAGGAGCTGGGCTGCAGATGGATGGCAGAGCAAAGGCACAACGGGCAGCCCTGCGGGAAGGGGAAAGGCGGAGTGGGGCGGGCAAGGGGCACATCCCTGCCTCATCCACTGGCACTGCTGTGTCAGTTTTCCTTCCAGGGAGGAGGGGAATGAGGCAGCGGGGTACAGCGCTGTGTGTTTCACCACAAAATGATTAAGACAACAGAAGTTTTTATTTCCTTTCCTGTAACTGTTGATGTTACCGCTATTGCTATCTTCTGAGATAAATTATTCATTTCAGGCTTCAGCAGTTTTATTTCATGCTTACAGAGGAAAAACTGATGAGGCGTTGTGATTATTTATATTACTGCTGGGGATGGTGACTTTGACATTCAAAAATGATGTATACTTCTGCTTTACAAAAGGTACATGTGATAGTTACCATGTCATCTTTGATTAGTGAACTACCATTTAGCTCCTCAATGAACAGTGATTATTTTCTTTTTATTTTATTAGACAAATATGAAAAATGCAAAATATTAAGATAATTTCTGTTCTTTGATCTACTTGTATGAAGACTTTTTCTTGTTACAGTATTTTTAATTACTTCTAAGACAATCTAGCCAAGCATGTTTAACCACTCTTAGCAGTGCCCTAGACTCCAATGAAGTTTTATGTATTTTTACTTAATTTATCTGGTTTCTCCCATAACTACAATTCTAGAGCTGCTTTTTTTTTTCTTTTCCTTCTTGATACTTATCATACACATGGCACTCTCTGACTATTAAGTTATATGTCATTTACTATAAAACTCTTTCTGAGATTCCTAGAATGCTCTCATTTATTGTCTAACTTCTCTGTGTCTTCAAATATTTATAATTTTCCCCATTCTTTTTCCAGTTCTCTTTTGAACACAGTTGGAATTGGTCTTCTTTCTGATATTTAAATGACAGGAAGCAGAGAAAGAAACTATATGGGAAATTATAACGGGAAGCAGAAAAGAGAAGTAAACTAGACACAATATACCGCACTTTCAGAGTACTTTTGTGAAGCCAAAAGATCCTTAGTCGGAAACTTGGCATATGATACAAGAAGCTGCTTTGGAGAAGAAAGGTAGGCCATGGTCTTCAGTAACTTCCAATGAAAATATACCTTGATATCTGTTTTCAATGCATCTCAGATTTGACGAACTCATCTTTTCGCTAAAATTTATCATTATTTCTAGTCATCCTGTAAGCCATTGAGCTTGCAGTGGGCATTGCATTGGGTGTTTTAGAGTGATGTTGTCTTTGGCAGGGAACTCAAGGGATGTTGGGGGAGGGAAGGATGGAGAGCAGTATTTTTGCAGTGATTCTGGAGAAAATTTAAAAATTTAGAGAGACATGACAAGCATGACAAGTTATAAGTATGTGATGATGTGCTTAGATATATTATGATCTGGAGACAGAGCTGTCAAAAATTAAACACTCATGATAAGCCTATGAAAACATGGGCATATGGAGGTCTTCATGTATACATCCTGTTTCTGTGAGCTGTAGATAGGTGTAGAGGAAAGACGAGGTAACATTTGTATATTTGCTTTCTTATAACAGAACACATGCATAGACCTGAACCTTTTGATCTGTAGTTTATCACAGCCAGTTTAGTTGCATCATTTTGTTTTGGTTACACTAATAATTTCACATATAAATCAAATGTGTTTTTCTGTTTTTTTGGGAGCTTCATCAAACTAACTAACATCAATATTAATTTTGGTCATTTACACAATCCCAGGGATAAAAAATGCAATGATTTAGACATAAATTGGCAGAGTGGCAAAATGTGATTGAGAGCAAATATTGGAATCAAACTCTTGAATGGAAAGTGCAAGTTTTTTTAAGGAAATTTAAACATCAAAATGAGGGTAATATTTCAAGCAAATTAATAGACATGTTTACAGATCATTACATCTGAATGCTTCCAAGCCATCTAGGCAATACAATTATGCTGTGGATTAGGCCATAGGTCCACAGAATTGAGGAAAATCTCACCATCCAGAATATTTTGAAAAGCCTACACAGTTATTGTGGTGTTTAATAAAGAAGAGCATAATTGTTAAAGGGCAGTCTATCACAATATATGACTTTTGAAATACTGAAATCTACTAAGAACATAGGGAAAAAAATAGAGAAGCAATAAATGAAGGAGTAGGATAAAATATACACTGTGATCTTCATCAGAAGAAAACATAACAAAGAATATAATTCTGTATGAGACAGCATGAGTATAGATAGAAAGGGAATAAATCTAGCAGTGAGAATACGTAAGCTATTTCTTGGTTATAAACTGGTAGGCATTGAGTTAAGGGTTATTTATACAGGAGTTTACAATGTGATGTAGCAAGAAAAAATTTGATGGTGGTGGAGGTCTAGATGCAGGAGGGAAGATATGTGACAATATTTGCCTTTTAGACCAAACTATTGAAACATCTGTCAGCAATGTTTCAAGTGCAGATGATTCAGGTTTTTGAAAAAGAAAACACTTAATGATGCCTTAAGGTCCAAGCCAGTCTTGTTTTCTATTATACGAGGGGCCTGGGATATAAGGTTATCATAAAATCATACCTCTAAATGTCAAAAGGCTGCAGTAGCAATTTGTTCCAAAAGTCAGTTTTCAACAATGTAATAATTGTCCTCAGCCAATTTTTCTACTCATTATCCCAGAGTTAGAGATTGACTTATGTTGCATGGGTGAATATATTTTTAAGCTTCAGTAATTCATAAACTCATTGAATAAAATGTGGAAGGAAGGATCTTTCTTTCAAAATTTATTTCTCTATACTTCTCTGAAATATTTTAAATCTTCTTATGTCATTTGCCTTAGACTGTACCTTTTTTCCCCTGTTCTTATGCCATTGTAAGCTTTCATCAACATCAGATAACCTGGCACAAGAACTGGTATGAAGACAGTGATTTTGATTTGCACTAGTGACTACAGCAGCTGGACCTCGTATGAAACTCTGTTCCCATTCTGACTTGATTATAAAATGAGTAAAAACATAACCTTTTTGATTCTTGCTAGATAATGAAGACAATCCAGCGAGGGCTGACCTCAAGTTTTATGTTTACATCCAATTTTATTTCTGAAAATCAGTGAAATAGAACAATCAATAATTTTTCTTCCTTCTGAGAATTTAATTCAGTTCTGAATTAATATTAATTTAAAAACATTCCTAAGGCTTCAAACCCTGGCTGTCAGATAGAAATTGCAGTTTTAGAAATCTGTCAATGCATGTGCCATTCACTCCTACACATAATAAAGTAACTATGTCAAGTCAACCAAACAAAAGAAAAAGGTGGGAAATTTGCTTCACATATTTACCAAAATACATCTATTTTTGCACCACTAAATATTTGAGAGTGGAGAAGTGATGTCAGAGCATGAGGCTGATTTTTAATATGCAAGTAAGTTTATCCATTTTAAACAAAAAACCTTGCACTACTCCCGAATGCCTTTTTTGCTCTAAGATAAATAGCCTAATGGCACTTATGGAATATCCTAAAGTGCTTTACATCAACAAAAGTTACTATCATAGGTATTTGAGTGAATTTTTACTTCACATTGAATTATTATTTATGTCATCCCCTACAGATATATAACTCCTCTACAATGTATTTTCATGAAGATTTAATAGGTTATTCCTAATGAGTTGGCTTCTTCCTTTCTTTGCAGCTTTTCCCCCATAGTAAAACTTGTTACTAGAAAAAATCTTGTGTTTTTAAAACTGTATACCTCAGCGATATGTTTTTTAGTGAAAAGTGTGTTTCTGAGCTCTTAGCAGAGCAATACTTCGAAGATAATATCTCATAAAGGTTGGAGTACTCTCTATTTTTCATGTGGCGGATAATAAGAAAAAACATGACAGGCTGGGAGGAAGAACCTTGAAGTGATAGCTACCTGAATAGAAATGAGAAAATGGGGGGAAGAAGTTGAGTGACCTTGCTCTGTCATATGTGTGTCATACTCCCAGAGCAACGATCAATTCCAGTAGGACACAGACACTTGCCTTAGTGACCTCAAATTGCTAGTGCTGGTGGGAGTCACTTACTACTGCAAAGAACAAAGAAAGAGGTGGACTGATGATAAATAACAGAGAATGGAGGGAGAAAAAAGAAAATGGTTGGATAGAAATCTCCAGATAGTATGAATCCTTGGAGAAGGATTGGCCCAGTAAGTGTCATATTTCCTGACTCTCTCTTTCTTTCTTTCTTTCTTTCTTTCTTTCTTTCTTTCTTTCTTTCTTTCTTTCTTTCTTTCTTTCTTTCTTTCTTTCTTTCTTTCTTTCTTTCTTTCTTTCTTTCTTTCTTTCTTTCTTTCTTTCTTTCTTTCTTTCTTTCTTTCTTTCTTTCTTTCTTTCTTTCTTTCTTTCTTTCTTTCTTTCTTTCTTTCTTTCTTTCTTTCTTTCTTTCTTTCTTTCTTTCTTCTTTCTTCCTTTCCTTCCTTCTTTCCTTCCTTCCTTCCTTCCTTCCTTCCTTCCTTCCTTCCTTCCTTCCTGACAGCAAGTATATTTCCCATTTAGGTACGGCCTACTATTCTTTATTCATTGTAAAAATAAGAATTATTCTGATGAAAGAACAATTGAACAATTCAGCACTTACCTGTTTCTAACACAGAACTCAAACAAAGAAATAGCTTAGCAATGCACCACAATACTCTGCAAAGAAAAGGAATCTTGCTTTGCAAATTGAGTAAAGATCATATCAGATACAAGATGAAATAGCAAAACTCTTATTCTGCCTTTCAGTAGACTGTGAGTCTTTTTGAACTCCAGCATTGTCTGGCAGATAAGTGAATAATAAACTTGTCCCAATTTTCTACATTGTCTAATCTGTTCATTGTGGGCTTGATTCAAAGTAGAAACCTCATATTTAACATACTTTTTATATTAATTCCATCTTAAAGTGAGAACATAAACCAAGGAACAATTCAGTATTTGAATATTTAATTGCAAATTAAGTGTGTAAATTGAAAGCAACCTGAAAAGGAGTGATCTAGCCCAATGAAGCATACTGTGAAGACAAAATTAAATGAAAATATGTTATTGATAAAGATAAAGACATAAAAAATAAAAATAGGAACATAAACATAAATTTATAAAGATAAATATAAAAATAGACACACTTCTTCTGTAGGAGAGAGTTTTCTTCTCCCATATGTATCCTATGGAAAATATCATGGGGAAGATCCTTAACAACATTTTAATGTCCAAGACAGGTTCCAATGTTAGTTTTTCAAAATCCTTTATAATTTCAGCCTTCTTTAACATTAGTCTCTAATTCTTACTTGCTTTCTGCTCTCTTGAACATGATGCTCAAAAAGAATATTTTATTTCAGCATAACAAATGGTTTCCCACTTGAATTCTTTATATTGAACAAAATATTTATCCGCATAATTCTGCTTCCTGAAAAAAATAATGAAGTACTATACATGCTTGTTGGGTTTTTGTAATGGAGAAAATATGAATTTGCATGAGCAAGGACTACAGTCTTCTTCCAAAATGTTCTATGGGTGATTCATACACTATATCTTTGACTGTTACTTGGTCTTGTCTTTTATGGTTAGTCCCTATTTTTCTGCACTCATTAAATAGAGCCAGCCTCATGCAGCACTGGGAGATTATGCCCTCTGCCAAGCAGAATGTCTCTGCCCTGGAGGATGCTGAATAGTACATCTGAGGCAGTTAGGAGGACAGATCAAAATCTATGCTCTTGTTGCGTTGCCAAGGGTACTTACACCTTCACCAAGCAGAGGAGGGTTTTGAATATGTTCTTTTTTTTTAATGACCCTTTCTCTGCCTATGAAAGCTGCAACTATATCAGGCTCTGTGTCTAGTTTTGTTGCAGAGCTATGTTTAGGCTTACTTAAAAAACGATTATGGAAATTAAGTAAGTGACAAGACCTTGGAAATATATACACACACACAAATGAACACCCATTTGCATACACATAGGCACACATATTTGCATGCAAAATCAGTACTGCTAAGATTTGTTACTTCCTCCTGTAAACAGGTAAAAAGGACTTCACACATTTGTTCTTGAACATGGCGAAGATCAGTTAACAAAATATATGAATTAAAGGCAAAGATGCATGAATCATGTTGCCTGCCTGTATCATGTAAGTGGACTGTTATCAATGTGAGCAGGCGTCTGTCTGTATTTGTTTGGAATTACTCTTGTGACCTTTTTTCGCCAAGACAAACAGAACGATAAGTGCAATAAAATAAATTTTTATTGTATGAGAAGAGAAATAGTATCAGGATGTTGCTGAAGAAGTAAAAACCCCATAAGATGGAGTTTTTATATCTCCTAAAAGATGGACTCCAGAAACATAAGGAAAACCACAAAAGTTTCTGAAAAAAAGAAACAAAGAAAAGGTACAGGGATAAGGGGAGAGGATCAGCCCTGCTGAGGTGAAGGTTCATTTTCCCAAAAAAAAAGCAGCTTAGAAAACTGTGGCAGATGTCACCCTGACAGGGGAAAGTGGCAAGCGGCCATCTCAGCTCTGCTTGTAACTTCTTTCACAAGAGTCAAGCTGTTTTTTCCACTCCATTCAACATGTTTGTGAGTGCTGGGTTTGTTCAGAAGACAAAAAAGGGCAAGAGCTCTAGAATTCAATAGAAGGTCAGAATGGCAATCTTTTTTGTGGGGCCGGGCTTTCTTTTATACTGTGACATCTGGAGCCATTACCAGAACAAATTAGACCAATTCAAACCACCAGCAGGAAAAAGTGAGTTTTCTGTTTTCCATACAGCAGAGCTACAAATTTGAGAGCAGGAACTGGGGCTCCCAACAACTCAGCATAGAAATAGATTTGCTATACTTGTTTTACAGATTCATATGGCAACAAATGTAATCAGTGATTAAGTTAAAGATGTCCACCCTTCAGCACAGCTTCCACAAAAAGAAGAGAAGAAATAATTACATTGATGAGTTTGCACTTCATTTTCAGCCTGTTAAAGCATGAAGTACTAATAGTTCCTAGGAGGCATGCAGCAGAATACAGAGCACACCTCCTCTGCCTGTCTGGCATTTTAATATCAGTGACTAATGTAATTTTTTAATTCCATATTCCAGTAAATTATAATGAATATTTTACTTGTAGGTATAGATGTAGACTTCCTAGATTATTTAGGACATTAAGTCGGTTATTAACGTTAAATATTTTTAATATTTGGCTGAATTTAATGTTCATATTCTTTTCCATTTTAGCTTATACTTAAATAGAAACTCTTTCTACTGCCTGTAAATAGGAGAGTTGCACAGTTAATACATCTTCTAGGTACATTAGCTGCAGGCAAAACCAGGTCTTACACATGTAATCTATACTTGTTAGTGGGACTCTGTTCA
Organism: Passer domesticus; assembly: GCF_036417665.1. NCBI lineage: Eukaryota > Metazoa > Chordata > Aves > Passeriformes > Passeridae > Passer > Passer domesticus. The sequence goes on along the minus strand of NC_087474.1, from coordinate 106,747,780 downwards.
ACAGTAAAACAATTTATTGTGTCAGATTGGACTGAATCTCACTTTCAGGAGACTTTCACAGCTTTTATTGTTAAAATCTTTCCCCTGTCAGAATTCGATTTTCATTCTGATGATATAAGCTTTTTTTTTTTTTTTTTTTTACAAAACATATCTTGCTGTGATTCAAGCAGAAAAAAAATGCATCTCGATGAGGTTGAGCAGAATTGTACATGCAATACCAAGGTCCCTGGTCTATTAATAAGAAATATCTGAATATCAAAGATATTATGCTCTGTTAACTCAGCATTCATAAAAATGTTCCCTTCAGGCACCAATCTCACCTTCAGGCTGAGAGCCTGTTCTGGCATGTCTCTGATGTCTTGATATTGGGCTGATGGCCAGCAGACAATGCCTTTTACTTGTAGTGCTGAGGGGAATTGGGGGGCTCAGACTCACAGAATGGCTCAGTTTTGAAAAGACCTTAAAGATAATCTAGTTCCAATCCCCCCTGGGCAGAGACAGCTTCCGTCAGGTTTCTCAGAGCCTCATTCAGCCTGGTCTTGAACACTTCCAGGGATTGTGCAACATCTCTGAGCAACCTATTCTAATGTATCACCACCACCACCACAGTAAAAGATTTCTTCCTAATATCTAATCCAAAGCTACCATCTTCCATTTTGGAGACATTCTCCATTGTTGTGTTACTACATACTCTGGTAAAAAGACTCTGTCTATTTTTTTTTTTTTCTTAAGACCTCTTTAGGTTCTGGAAGGCCACAGTCAAGTTCTTCTGATGGCTTCTCTTCTCCAGGCTGAGCTGGCCCAACTCTCTCAACCTGTTTTCAGCCTCTGATCATCTTCACAGCCCTCCCCTTTGATGTACTGTTTCTCTCAAACTGCAGATTATTTTACCACCTACTATACTTACAGAGGGGTCCTGAATAGATATATATAATAAAAAGCAAGCAAGTGAAAGTACATATTTTACCACATGCAGGCACCTTCTAAATAGAGAGGATCCATTTGTTCATGCATTGTTATTAGGAGGAACTGCACTCAGTGCAGATTGAGTAGGATTGAAAGATCTAAAAGTCAAATTTCAGTGACACTAAAATTAATCATGGAGTAAATCTTCTAACGCTACCAATAATAGCAAGTTTTTCTCCTGCCTTTTATATCCTCACTTGCAATTTTTAATTTTGCCAGAATTGTGATCTCATGAAAATAACATGTGTTACTGTCTTAGTTTATAGGGGCATGGTGCAAAGTTTTCACCCTGCTGTGTATTACTTCTTATCTGCCAGTGTTTTCCCATTACATCATCTTCAAGAAGACATGCTGTTTTCTCAACAGAACCCTTGATACTGAAGGACATCAGTCATCCAACACATCAAAATAATTTTGAAAAACTGTCAGGAAACTAGTAAATGATCTCCTATAATCTAGTTTTATAGAATAATTAAAAAAAAAGTCATTACTGGTTATCCAGAAGACTTCAAATGTCCCTTTAAGATGAGGCCCTCTACTCAGAGATGGGACTCAGTTATCTATGATCAGAACAGAATATGTGTGTTGTTTATGGAGTGTCTTATGTTAAGTAGGACCCCTAAGTGTGAGATTAGCACTGGATAAAACGAGTTTTTTTCTCTATAAGAGGTAGGCTACTCTTCTAAGGAGCAGGGAGTTGGATTCAATGTTCCTTATAGGTCCTTTCCAACATGAGATACCCTGTGATTCTAGGAAGATGTTATACTTTGTATAACTTGCAAGGTGAATCACTCTAACCAGCTTCTGTTTTGTTTGTTCATTTCTAATAGAGCTGGACATAACCTCTAGAAAGACACATTTAAGCCTTTTCTGATGGAATTTTACTATAAATGTATTATTTTACATGTTAATCTATTAACAAAACTACTAGAGCTGATATTTGATACATAGCTATCAAGTAGAGCCCTTCTTTTCTCACAAAAATCATAGCAGAAAATACAAACCAAGAGTTCCACCATTAGGCATCATCTAATATTCACTTTCCAGAATAAATCAAGCTGACCATACAGTTGCAAATACAAAAAAACTGAATTTACACAGATGTGATCAGTTTATCCATTCATCCTATGCAAAATATGCTACTATGTTAGCAGGTTGTTAAGATTAATTTACAAGCCAATATACGGCTGTGTTTGGTCCCTGCCAGAACACAGGATTACCATGATGAGCCACCCGAATTATAAAAGAGTCTATGAATATTAATTTTTCAGAATTTGGCATGAAAGTAATGGATTTTAAAGTGCCATTGTCCCACTAAAAGTGGGACTCGAGCTGAGTAAAACAGTCACCAAGATGAGAAATTTGCCTTTTATTTAGTACAAACTGTGGCATAACTTGTTTATAGCAACCAAAAGTTTTAGTTTCAGGTAACCCATAAAGGAAAACTCCATGTCCTATGCTCAGCTTAACCTAACTAAAAAACATCTTAACATAGTAGATATGCTATATTGCTTATTTACTGGTGTATACTTTATCTCTTTGGAAGTACTCAGGAAAACAGAGTTTAGGATCTGTGGCAGCACAAACCTATATAGGACTTTGAGAGACCCGCATTTCACAGAGCATATTTTTACCTAGAGGCATTTACTTAATGAAACTATTTATTTCAGAGTCAATATTCCTTGTCTTTATTGTTTCATAGGAACATACAGATTCCTGCAAATAATTAATATCAGCGAGTCCTGAGGAAAGAAGCAAAACTATCTAGAGTCTCCTTGACACTAAATCACTTCATGACTTTTGACAGTGACAACTTCCTTAGAGAAATTATGTTTCAGGATACTTGTTTTACGTATTTGTTTCACATTCAAAATGACATTTATTCTAGTTTTGCTGCAAAGGAACCTACACCTCCTGAGGATGCTGACAGAATGTGAATCATATTCAAGGTTGATAACACACTTTGCCGTTTAAAATACATGCCAACCAAAATAGAACTTTGTTAAGTTCTTTCATCTAGCCTTCCTCCCAGCTATTCACCTTTAAACAGATGACTTTTAAATGCTCTGTAATTAATGTTAAGCTGGTCTAGTTAAAGCAGAAGAAGAGATCCTGACATGATCGATATCAAAACACTCTATTCTCCAAAGCTGAATCAAATGACCTGTGAAAAGTACTTTCTATTTTTATAGCCTTACACCTTCATATCTGAAGACAGTGAGCAGAAAGTATAACCTCGATCTAAAAGAAAATGGCCTGTCCATCAATATCCAAAACTGAGATTCCCAGCCTGACTAGTTATTACAACAAGTAAAGCAGAAATCAACAGATTAATCACTCTCAGATGATAATGATAATGCAGGGATTGAAATGAATGCATATAATGTATTAAAATAAAATTATTTTAAATTCTACATTAATCACCTACTCATGCTTACTAGAACACTGTACTGCAGAGCTTACTGAGGTATGGGATCATAAGATGTATGTGTTTTCAGGTATATAATTATCTCATTGCTTATTACTAGAAATACTGCTGAAAGTGTATTCCATGTTGTTTTTCTCTTTTTCCCAACCATTATATACTCTGAGTGCATTTATTCTCTCAAGGAAAACCCAAGCTATATGCCTTTATATGCAGAAAGAATTTTTTTTATTCACCAGGGTGTATAAACAGGATAATTGTGCATGCAAAGGCAAAAACTTGTATAAAAAAGGGCAGCAAATCTCAGCTGAGATATTCTGAGGCAGGTCACCTTCCAAGGGCAGAAATCCCTCTTCTTTCACCCTCAGTACACAGAGAGTCGAGGTTTCCCTTCTCTAATACATAAGAAACACATCTGCCTGAAAACAAGGTTTTTTTACTGATTTGTTGTAGAAAATAAAAATAATGGTTATTAAGCTGACTCTCGCAGAGAAAAGTCAATCTGTAATTCTTTGTTCTGTATGTGCAGTGCAGCAGTCTTACACTGTCCTGATAACAGTAGCCTGGCACAAAACCAGCCTAGTTTCCCTCTGGGCTTACAGTCAAACATTTTGTACAGGCTAACAATAGAAAATGATTTCATAGGCACAGGGTCTGCCCTGATCTCACCCAGAGGCTTAAAGTCATTCACACAAGCTTCCTCTTCCACTCCATCCTTTCCCTCTTGTACCCTTTATTGACATCCAGAATCCAAACCATCCTGACTAAATCTGAGATTTATATGAAGATTTCTCTTGCCTGAAACTGACAGATTTTCAGTGCTTTTCAGTAAGTACCTCGCTGAAACCTCAGTATGAATAATTGGAATTCTGAGACCAAAAATAACACATCATTAAGTTGTAGAATAAAAATTTTGCAGCTTCTTCAAAATAATTTTTTATGTAGAAGAGCATACTTCTTTTAAATGAGGTTTAGCCTTTGGATTGCAGCTGTAGATTGTAGTGTTGTTGTTGGATGCCATGAAGAACCCTCCTAAACTTCAGTTCTCGCTTGACAACACCTGTACATGGGTGCAATGGTGAGTCACACAGGTCCCACTTCTCAGACATGACTGGGAGTTGCTACTGAAAGAGGCTGTCTTTCTTCAAGAAAAGTAAAATGAAAAGTGGGATTTTCCAGCTATTAGAGCACTAGCCAAGGACTCAGGCACTCATTCTTCTAATGTGACACTTGCTAGAAACTACCTCATTTATGTGTCTCAGAAGTGTTATCTGCTGCTTGCTAAATCTAGGAGCTGTGTACAGCCTGGTTGGAGTCATGTGGCTGGGAAAAGCTTCTCATGGATATCTTTGGGATCCAGAGAGCCACTTACTATATGCAGCAGGTTCATACATCTAAAGAAAAATAAGAATCCTTTTCCATCATGATCCCTTACAAATTCATGTCTCTGTTTTAATTTCATTTTTCAGAACTGGGGAAGTAGTGCACAATGTAGGTTTTATACTGTCAGGGGTGAAGTGAAAATATCAAATGCCTAAATAGAGGGCAATGCAAACCTTTTTGAGATTGCCTATCAGATCCAATAGGAACCTAATAAAGCTTTTAATCAAAGTTTTTGGCTGTTGGAGGGTTGTTTCCATCTCTTGGGGGGTTTAGCTTGTTTTTGTTTCAAATTTGCCTATCCCTAGAAGGCTGGATAACTCAGAAATATGACAGCTTCTCCTTTAAGAAATAGCTTCAGCCTCCCAAAATAATTCTGGTTTTAGCACATAGGGTGTAACTTTCATAATAATATTTCATAGATAGTATTTTCTCCCCAGTTTCTTTAGGTCTATATAAAAACCAGATATTTAGCTAGGAACTGTGTCCCAGTGTTTGACAGCTAGATGCTTCCTGCCTACTTTGGTGACAAAGACTGAAACCATGATTAGACATCTTAAATGTGCTTCTAACACAGATTTGAGATTAGTCTTAATAAGTGGATATGTTTTATTTCCTCAGGTTTGTAGAAAAAAACTGTAGTGCTTAGCTGAAGATTTTTTGTACTCTCCCTTTCTTTTTTTTTCTTATATTTCATTTAGAAAAAGAATAAATGTAAACTTCAATAGCACATTAACTTTTCCTTTGTAAGTTTTCATTTTAGTATGCTTTTTGGTTTTCTCTCTTCTAATTTTCAGTATTTATTTAGCTTTGCCTCTATGAGAAGCTCTTAACTTCAAGGGCAGAAATGGGTGAATTGGTGTTTATAGTTTGTTTTGCATCCCACTAGTTTTTATCCCACTAGTTTTGCATCCCACTAGGTTTTATCCCACTAGTTTTGCACCTCTGGTTTTAATTATCCAGCATATTTTTTGCATTTTCATATGGCCTTTTACACAGCACCAGTACAGTAATTCAAACATATTTGTAATATGTGCCACAGCATTTCCAGTATCTGTTGCTATTTATAGTCACTGTTGATGCTAACTCTTTGGAATTACTGGGAAACAAAATGTTCTTATGTTTGGGGTTTTTTCCCGAGCATTACTTGAAATGATGTCTATTTTCCACTCAAACTGGAACATCTAAATGTACTTTCAGATAGGATGTCCCAGTTTCCTTCACTCACATTGCTACTATCAAGAGACATCAGTAATGGAGACATAAAGTAGAAGGCAAAAATCTGCAAAGTTGAGAAACACTTCGTAAAGTTGTAGAATCACACTTGTGGTACATCTTAGAGGGGAGAAGATTCCAAAGAAAGTGAAAAAGGAGAGATATATGTAGGTGTCTTTTAAGACCATATGATATATATGGTGTAAAAAAGAAGACTGTATATGTTTTAATTATATTTACAGTCAGGATATCATTTTTATTAGAATGTGTATAATCTCTAAGTTTTGTTCAAATTAGACTAAATTCTCAGGTACAAACTCAGCACAAAGAAAAAAAATATGTCATGGACATACTGGAGCACCATTGCTTGAACACTGCAGAATTGCTGGGAGAGTTTTTGTCAGCTTTGAATCCCATAAGTCATGAGTTTTCTGGTTCTTTTTATGGACATTCTCTGTCTCTGCCTGAGGTACATGAGATATGAGCTTCCCCTAGTACTCTGATAATCCTTTGGAACCAAAATGCCCAGAATGACTGGGTTCTGGAAATAAAGTTTGCCTTCCCCAGACACCTCCAGCAGCTCTGGCTGAAGATTAAATTCTTCCTTTACAATAAATGTTTTTAAGAATTTGTGACAGGTGTGAGTATTACACATATGGGCATTTTGCTCATACCTGAAAGCAAATTGCTGTCAGACTGTGTGTCAGACTACATTAGAAGAACCAGACAAAACCAATAAACAACAAAACACTCTTCTCTGACTTAATGGTCTCATTGCTCTGAAGTGTTCTAGGATACTTCTGGGAGCATACTCTTACGTATCCTCTGCATTTAATGGATTCTCTAAAATAAAATGCCTTCGGTACTTTATGAAGCACACAATCACACAGTGTTAAGGGGTTGAAATGAACCTGTAGTCTTGATTCCTCACCGTGGGCAGGGACATCTCCCACTAGACCTGGTTGTTCAAGGCTTTCCCCAGCCTGGCTTTTGGCAGGGTTGGGGCATCCACAGCTTCCCTGCGTGACCTATTATAGTGTCTAAACACCCTTACAGTGAAAATTTTTTTAATATCTAATCCAAATTTTCCCTTTTTTAATTTGTACACATTACTCCTTGTCCCATCACTACAGTTTCTGATAAAAAACCACTTCCATCTTTGCCATAGTCTCCTTTAGATACTGGAAAGTTGCTGTGAGGTCTTCACATAACTTTTTCTTCTCTGGGTTGAACAGCCCCAACTTTCTCAGCTCAGTCCTCTTATCAACTTCAGGGCCTTCCTCCTGACTTTCTCTAGCAGTTCCATCTCCTTCTTAGTTGAGGGCACCAGAACCGGACACAGTACTCCAGGTGGGATCTCACAAGTGCAGAATAGAGGGGAAGAATCACCTCCTTCAACCTGCTGGCCCTGCTCCTTTGGATGCAGCCGAGGATTCCATTGGTTTTTCAGGCTATGAGCGCATTCTGCCAGCTTATGGTGAGTTTTTAATCAACCATCACACTCAAATCTTTCTCTACAGACCTGCTCTCGATCACCTCTTTGCCTGTTTTTTCTCTTGTCCCATTGGTCCTATAGTTAAACCAGATAATCATTCTACCTCTTCTCTACCTTAAGAGGATAATTTCCCAAATGCAAGAAATCAATAATTTTCTTTTCTTTTCAAAGTATTCTCAGTGAATTTGTAGATTTGACCCATTTTTTCTCATTTCCCCAATAATGTGTTTCTGCCATACTGTGTCCTACAAATTTTCTCTGCTCAAGTTCTAGTCTCACAAAAGTTACATTCCCTCTGAAACAGTTTGAGAGCACACTGACTCCCTAGGGCATCACCATGGCATGATAAGAACACAGGCCTGATGATCTCTTTGTTCCTGATCCCAGAAAGATTTGTTTCAGCTTCTCTTTGCCAACAGGAACTTCCACACTTTCTGAAGCATTCAGTGATACAACAGGAAGAACATAAATGAATGGAACTTCACAGCCTGTATCTGATCTAATAAACTGTGCTGGCATACTGCTTTTGTTTGCTTTGCAGGGGAAGCTGAGGGTGATTTTAAGTTTTGATTGCTGGCTGCTTTGTTCTCTTAGATGTTTGGGTTGCATGGAATACAATGTCTCAAAATATGGCACCAGGGGCATATTTCTAGCTCATTTCTAGACATTCAAAGCAAAAACTCTGCAGCTAGATTTTGCTGTTGTTTTTAAAGGATTTTCAATTTATTTGTGCTTATCACACAATCCACTAGCCAGAGGAGGAAAGTTCATGCTAGAAATCAGTCTTAGTTTTCACACTTACAATAACTAAATGCTGAAATCCTTTCATCAATAAGCTGTTGTGCTCGGCCTCTGTAAGTCTTTAATATTAGACTCAGAACCTTTCTAAAAAAAATTTGTAGCTCCACCAGTTGTTATCTATGCTCATATACTGAAATACTATGTAAAAATGTAACGGCTTAAGATAGATACAAAAACTATGGGATAAAATCTGTCACCTGTGTTAAATTAGGTGACAAAAAATATGTATTCCTGTGGCTGGAAATTGATTAAAAAATAAGGATGCCTTGGCATCTCTTTTCAACCCATTCAGTCTTACCTTTGAAGAGAAATGTAAAAGAGACTGCAGAAGATACACTCCACACCATAAAAATAATCCTTTATTTGGATTCAATCTGAGCTTCTATTGAGACTGACCTTAGAGGTGCTCTTCAGCAAGAGTGAATAACTGCATAGCTAAGATGATATTATTGAAAATATGGTATCTATAAGAAGTAGCATTTTAAATTCATCCAGCTTTCTTCTCCCTATTGATTTTTAACTAGTAATATTTTGAGATGTATACATTTATTTTAGTGCTCCCTGACTTCCGTAAGTATCAATTTTTAAGTTTCTGAACATATATTTCTTCTCTCAGGAAAACTTCAACATCACAATCTTCTTTGTGTGTTCATTTGTGCCTAACAGAGGTTACATGCAACACTAATTTAAAATTAAATTCCTTTCTAAAGTAGAAATTGTGTCTAAAAGAAAAAAAAAAACATTTAAAAAGGATGACCACTGTTTTCCTTAGATCTTCTACCATTGTTCTTTTTTGTCTATGAGGTATTGTTTTTTTTCTCTGCATAGAGGATAAAGGACCTCAGAAAGATTCCAAGCAACCATTTAGATGCAGCAGACCTTTAGGGACTTAGACACCCCTAAACTTGAGGAAAGCAATTGCTAAAGTGAACACTGTCATTCAGGACAGTAAAATACAAACACTTGGAAAATAGAATAGAATCACAGAATCACAGATTTGTTCTTTTTAGAAAAGACTTGAAGGCCACTGAGTCCAACCTAACATTGCCATAAAACCATGTCCTCAACTGTCTCTTCTACACATATTTTCAATGCTTACATGGATTGTTCTAGGTACATCAATCCAGTCTGTTCAAATCCCACTGCAGAGCCTTCTTACACTCCATCTCAGCTCATTGGGGAGGTCAGCACTCCCACCCGGTTTGGTGTAATCTGCAAACTGTTTTAGGATGCACTCAGTCCCTTCATCCAGATTATAGATACAAGATGTTACACAGGATCAGCTTTAACACTGAGTCGAGGGGAAACCCACTTGTGATCTGCCACCAGCTGAATGTAACTCCTTTCACCACCACTCTCTGGGCCTGGCCAGACAGCCATATTTTTAATTAGTAAAATTTTTTATCCATGCTGCTTAGAGCAGAATGTGGTTGGTTGGAAATCCAATCCTTGATAGTTGTCTATCATTCAGCTCCTGCTGCTTCAATTCAAAATCCAAGCACCTCAGCTCAAATAATGACAAAAGTATATTAGAACAATACTGTATGCTCTTGTACTTAAGGAAAGTACAAGATATCCCAATGCTGATTTGGTATTATTATCAATATTGAACAAGTAGAAGGGAAAAACAAGAGAGTAGCAGATGCAGTTACAACAATGTCAAAGGAGAATGTAAATCTGTTTCTTATATTACTAATTTAATTTGTATTCAGGATTTAGAATTTACTGATGAATATTTTTGTCACATCATCCATCATAGCCTGGCACTAGAGAGAAGGAAGATAGAAAAATTAAAAACTTGCTTGTTACTGTAAACTAAAGAGCATGAACAACATCCATCAAAGACAGACAGATAGAAGATAAAAGTGATTGCCAAATCCAAGTGATCTATGCTGATTTTCTTTTAAACATTTATTAAAATGCTCTAAATGCAGATCCACTTTTGCATACTTTCCTTTGGTAAATATTTATTGTTATTTCTTTTACCATGGACTGGAAACTGTGAACAGTGATAAATTAGTTGTAGAGGTCTGTAATTTTACTCTTGCTTTTAAAAATACATTTACATCTTCTACTGAAGTGCTGTTTTTTGTCTCTGATTAGCAGGGGTGCATTCTATGCCAGCTGTTAAGTAAGATGCTCTTCTCTTTTTGCTGCCAAAAGGATCACAGAACAAGGCATAGGCCAATAGTGGAGGGCAGATACTGCACAAGGGATCTGCTACAACGTTAGCTTCTGCCAGTGAAAGTGTTTTCATTGATTCAGTAGTCTTTAGATTAAGCTAGAGATCAACTCCTTTGTACCCTCAAACAATAAATATTTGAGCTTTAACTTACACAGAAATGCATGCATTTTTTTCTTAAGAGGTGTTCTGAATGCCAGTCTGTTTCCAAACTGGAGCTGATGCAATTGTACCCTCAGATTGGACGGTATCAAAACATATACAAGAATGACTTGCCTCTTAGAAAAAATTACAAGGTGCAACATTCCTGACAGCAGTGCTACTCGGTCTTAGACAGCAAGTGCAAGGGTGGTGTGAGAGTGCAAAAAACGTGTTCTGACACATAGTGCACAATTGTGTCCTTTGTTTTCTCCTAACAAAGGAAAATCAAATGTGCACAAAACAAAATTGTCTTGTCACAAACAAAAAGAGTCTTACTGAGAGGCAACTCAAATAGCACTACCCAGCAACTGGACCAACAAATTAAGGGTAGCTCAAAAAAAGGAGCTCTTTTGACTGCAGCCAACAGAAAAGAGAAATGTGTTTGTAGAGCTATACAATTAAAGCAGAGATGAAAAACAATCAGGAGGGTGAATAGAAGTCAAAGAAACTGTCATGAGCATAGCCCATGCTCATGTTAATGAAAAGCAGAGGGACTATGTGAAAACAAAAATGAAGGCACTTGACAAGAAATTATATTTGTTGTCATCTAGAGCAATGTAATGCACCTAGCAGGGAGGAAATAAAATCCATACAAATTAATAGATTTAGAATTTGTTTTAATCTAAGAGGAAGAAGATCTATGTGTCAACAGAGGCAGAATATCAAACTTGGTTTCTCAATACAAATATGTGCTCAGAAAAGCTAACAATTTTTTCTTTAATTATGAGAGGGTAGAGAATAATATGAGAAAGTATGTTGGTAAAAGCTGACACTCATTTTCAGAACAAGACTGATTTGTAGTACATTATCCAAGTTCTGTGTCACCAAAGCTCCATTAAATCCTATGCTACCACAGAGTACAGATAGACAGACTCCTGCATCACATTTTGTTTGCAGCAAAAGAGTTCATCTCTCAGCAAAAACATGTTGGTAGCTGCCATAATATTCTCTGTAAGAGATTCCTGCCTCTGCAGCTGGTTGCTCTACAAGGTCAAAAATAATCTCTTGAGCTTCTTCATAGACTTTGAGAGAAACTTTGAGATCCCTGTTTCTCCACTGGGCTGTGCTAGAATGAATATTCATGTCTTAACCTCATTTAACTTTGGGCATCTGATTTAGAAATCTACAGACTCTTAGATTCTTTGCTGAATGTTGAATCATTCTTCAAAAGAATTCTTAACACATTTTAAGGCAAAATTTAATTTTCAGTATTTTAAGGTAGCTTTATAAAGTCTGATCATAAGGTAGGTATTTATGTGACAATACCACATCAAATGTACTTGTTATCCTATCCAAACTATCATATCCTAGTGGTGCAGTTATGCAGAAGCCTGAGATGACTTAGGAGCTTTCTACCTTCAAATGGGAAAGAAAAATATTCCACTCATCCACCTCTGCTGCTTCACCACTTCATACTCTACAACCCTTCCCAGCCTTGAGCCACCAAAACATTGTCTGTGTGGTAAGTCAATTCAATAAACTAAATCTGGCTGAAAAAAAAAAAACCAAAACAACAAAAACCCAAAAAACAACAACCAACCACAAAACACAAATTCCCCCAGCAAAAACAAGAGAGTATTTTAGTATTGTTATGACAAGTAGAATAGCTTTAGCAACCCATTGCTTTCACAGACTCTTATGTGCATTTGCCTTCTAAAGCAGATGTGTCACAGTGCACACAAGATAAGGGAGATTACTGCACAGAGATGAATGCAAATATGAAGTGAAAACAAAGGAGCTGGAGAAGAGAGAGGAATGATTGGACTAGGAGGAAGACAGAGATAAATCAACCCCTTGAAGTAGTTATGTTGTATTATTGAGCTACATCCAAAGAAGGGGTTAAATCTTACTTTATGTCATATGTATTTTCACACTTTCAGTTTTAAATGTGTGGTAATTTTGATTAAATTACCACATAAGTAACACATCATAATTACTATGTAAGTTCCCATTTCCCAATTTTCAGGGCACTTATCTACCTATAGAAGGAAGTCTGAATAGTGCTTATACTTAGTCAGGAATTCAAAACAGAAGGTAAATATAAATAACTCCACTGCCTCCTGGAATGGATGGCATTTGCTGATTTTCTTGAAAACATTTTATTTGTGCTGCTGGGGTTAGAGGAACTACACTGCAGTAAAAGATTCCTATCCCACCAAGACTGACACAGAGATAAATCTATATCAAACATATTCATATACCAATAAAATAATATAAATATTCTAATTATCTCTGCCTAAACATGCTTCCATTCTCCATGCAAGATTTTCTTTGTTCATTTCCCTTGGGAATTTAAAACATAATCAGTAAAAAATTCTGGTTGCCTCTTTCCTTGATGAAGTGTAAACTTAAGCTTTAGCTTTCATTTACATCTAACTTCATTCATATTCAAAGCAGGAGACTTCTCCCTAGACCTAATAAGCACCTTAAGTTCAAGCTAACCTGCCAGTGTGTTATTCTCAGTTCAAAATCAAGAGCTCAGTTGTTATGTACTGACATTGTGAACACTGAGCAGTGACTTTGCAAAGGAGTTCACCTAAGTGTTGAAAACCTGACTTAGCATCAGTGTGGAAACAAACCAAGAGCTTGGATAAAGAGCTGACCTCAAGATCAACCTAAACTCTATCACGGCCTCAGCAGGGCATTGCAATTGTCAAAAAACAGTAAACTTCACTAAAGTGCCTTAGAACAGAATTAAGTCTAACCCTGGAAGAAAATTATATTTCTAAATGCCTTTAATTCTCAGTCTCTTTGATGAAGTTCCCAAAAAATTCCAGTTCTGATGATAATTCTCCTGATGGACACTTGCCTCCCAGGAAGAGAGCTGCTACAGGTATCGCAGTGATTTTTACAGAAGCTATGGAAGAGACACTGAACTTCAAAAATGCAGTTATCTCTTTATTTAAGTTAGGTAAGCATCCATGAACTACAGATTAAAATATTTTCCCATCCTGGAGGCAAGTGGAATTTTCAGTCAAACAAAATTAAGCTTTTGTAAAAAATTGCAAAAGCATTTCAAAACACTAGGCAATGAGTTTCTATACTGCATACATCTACTAAACTCTTGTGTATACTCTTTATAGAGAGATAAAAATCTGTGTATGATGGGAAAGAAAAATTAACCAGTTCAATGTTTATGGGGTTTTGGGTTGGTTTTTGTTCTTTTTTTTGGGGTTTTTTTTTTGTTTTTGTTTTTTTTTTTTTTCTGATTTGATTATGTGGTTAAAAAGTAGGTCTATGGGAATATAAGTAATAAAATATGTCCCCGTTTAAAACATTATGTATATTTGGTCAAAACATAAAATGTACTTGTATAAATAGAGAACATTCTTCAAATTTCAAGAGTTGAATCAAAAGCCTTTCAGTTTGAAAAAGAAACTCATAGCGGTTGGTGACAAATTTTGAATCTGAAGAATATTTTGTAGCATTAAGGATTTAGGAGTAAATAGAAAATTAGAGCAGGGCTTCTATAAAAAAAATAAAATAAAGCCATAGAACAAGGTTCAAGGTTCAATAATAGAGTATAAATGAGTTCAAGAGATTCCTAGGGTATAATTGTTTCTCAACAAGGAAGAAATTGATGGATATGATGAAAAGGTGAGAAGTTGAATTCTGGGAATGAGATAAACCTGGGGAAAAAATACACATGCTGAGTTGCTTGGGCGCTTTGTAGTTCAAAAGTGTTTCATGTTCACTAACCTCTGATAGAATTCTTTATCAGTTTGATTTGATTGTACTTCAGGGTGCACTGTGGCAGACTTTTTCCAGAGCTGCCCATTGCTTCAGCAAGAACTGTTAGCTAGAAAGTGCAATGCTGTCTAATTATTTCTCTTGAAATATGAAGCCCTATTTTATGTATTGCGTATTATTTTTAAATATGGTTCAAGCCTTTCAGAAAGCCACAAGAGGCCAAACTTTCTGAGGCACTCCTAGGTTTTTGTATGCTATTTTAGGAAACGTGCTATCTTTTCTATGGGAAGATACATGTGACTTGGTTGTCATTTTGTCAGTCAGGCTGCCCAGGATTTTGCAATTGTTACGTGTTTGTTCAAGTCATATCATCACCCTGGTAAACACTGTTGCAGTCCATTTTCACCACCTGAGTTGTTGTGATAGTTACTGTTTGAAGAAAAACTTGCAGATTTGCCCAAAGATTTGGCAACCTCGACTGATGATAATAAAAGAAAAATTGGTGCCAACCCTTTGCTGCTGCCCATCAAGAATAGGTGAGTGGTGGAAGCATGACAGGTTCTTTCTCTTCTCATTTGCTTCACTTTTTGAAAGACCAGTATGGTTCATCTGACTTCTTTCAGTAGGCTCCAGGGCTTTAACCAGGTCCTCTTTACACTGGCAGGAGCCAAGGGAAGTTCCAAACAGGTATACCAAATGATAAAGTTAATAGTATTTATATATAATGCTGAAAAGCACAGGTTTGCTTTTGCTTTTTGAAATATTCTTTGTTTCCTAAGTGTACTTTCATGTTGTTTTCATCTGGAACAGCATCAGACCCATAAGAATATCACTTGCCTCTAATTATATAGCCTGCATTGTCTGATTTCAATTGATGTGTATTCTGTGAGGGTATTCTCATATGCTTAAACTTAGAGCCTTCTTGTTCTTTTCAATTACAGAATTAAGAGGCCACAGCTAAAATCAGAAAAATTTGGCTAAGGATAAAAGGGAACATTGTTTGCCTCTATCTCTACTCTTTCACTCAAATTCTGCTGCTTTATCTATATCCCAGTCCATGCTCAGTCATTATGTGACATGAAAAAAAATTACTATCTGAGCCTGGGAAAGTCGAAGCTTGGTTTTTGTTGGTTGCTTTGCCTATTTGTTTGAACATAAGGACCCCAGGATTTATTAATCATCCCACCCTTCTGAATGTTTTCAGTCTGCTTATTATATTAACATCCTTTCCTGACAAAAACTTTTTTATGTATTTTGTGAAGTCTCACTTGAAACAGAGAGGAAATGCTCCTCTCAGACTGTATTTGTATTCACCCTATACTGAGCACTGTGGCTGTGATCCAGCAAAGCATTTAAGGTTAGTTTATCTTTAAGCATAATCCCATTGAAGTTAGTGGCATGATCCATGTACTTAAATTTAAACACATAGCTGAGTGCTTTGCTGGATCACAGCCAGAGTACTCAGTACCTTACAGGATTGAACACTCTCTTTTCCTTGACACTGGCCTAAGGCAAGATATACAGACACGTGTGAATATATGTTCCTTATACTATAGAGGTTAAACAGTATTATTCAGATTCTTTCATATTCCAGTCAATAGAAGATATTCTCCAGTTTCTTAAAACTCTTGCCAGTTGTACTGAAAGTGGAAACATTAGAATTTCAAAAGAGTGTAACCTAGACTGTCACTTTCCTTTCTCTTTTTTGATCATGCTGAATTTTATAGCTCAGGAGATTCAGGTCAAGTTGGTGTTCTGAATGAAGGTAATTTGTTAACACACGTTTAAATCCCTGCAATGTTCTGCTGACAAAGGCTAACTTAATACGCAACAGATTCAACACCTCTCCAGTGGTGGTATGTGCTTTAAATGAAAGTGCTTTTTATAGTTTGGACTAACTTGAGCCATTTGGGGCTGACTGAATGGCAAGTGCTTCAGGCAGCTGAAGTTAAATGTTCCTATACAAGTTTGTTTAAGGCTGGTTTGGTTAGTAACACCTATGGTTCCTGTTGAAATGGGGGGGATATCTTGAACATTTGTACATAATAAAATATACAGTCCACTAGACAAACGCTGTTTCCATCAGAATAAACCATGAGTATAAATAAAATTATACTGTTACTGAAAATATTTTTTTTACTGGCTGCATCTCAGCATATTTAAAGGTGATTTCAAATCTGACTAATGTGAATAAGTTTGGAATCAAACATGGATTCACTTGAAAGGTGTTTTTCTTCTCCTTCTTTTTAATGTTTTCTTTTTTTCCCCACTCTTAAGCACCCTTTTAAAATTCAAAGTCCATATTCCTTATCTGAATATCATCCAATCAGACTTTGTATCTGTACAGACAAATGATACATTCCAAGTATTATTTGCTTGATTATAAAGCCTGGTTTGATGGGATACAATCACTTTTCTGTTCTCAATGACCCACTGAATGATGACATTACTCAGAATTCCATTTAGATGATGCAAATGACCTAATCAACTTGTCTTCTGCCATGGCACTAACTGAACTCAAATGTCAAAGAAAACTTAGTAAACAAAATCTTCCTTTTGTGTAACTGAAATTATGCTATGGGAAACTTACGAATATCAGCTATAGAAATTGTTTTGTTACTTTCATTTGCATGACATAGGTGTAGAGGTCCATACTCTTTAGGATGGACTTAGGATTTAGGATTTTGTTTTTAAGCAAGGAAAGAAAAAAACGCAGAGCAGAAAGTAAAATTACATTATATGAAAACTGCAACATGATTATTTTGTTTCACTTTCCATAATAAGCTATAAACTATGTCTTAATTAAAATTTTGCACCAAGTTCTCAACAAAGTAAATATTCTTCTGCATTTTCAAGTACTGATCATAGTTACTCAATTTCCTCTGTTTCTTACTTTACCATTAAAAAAAAAAGCCTGAGTTATGCAAGCTATGAAACATCATAAGAATTGTACTGGTAGAATAAGCACGGCTGTTCAAATTTACTTCTATCAAATACTATGATACATGTCACACAGACATATCAAAATTAAACTGTATATCATAGTAGTAGTCTAGTTTCAACAGCACTGAGATTTCTGGGAAGCAGCTACTTGTTTTTGGAGGCCTACGTAGCTGAGTTTAAGCTGCTTTCCCTAATGTTCAAGGTTTCTAGTGAAAAATAGATTAGTAATATTTATGTGACCTGCTCTCATGTCTTGGTTACAACATATGTTTCCACAAAGTTGTCACCTAAAAATATGGAGTTAGTCTTCTAGATTGCTTCAGACACACAGGGGCTTTTCCATAAGCAAATGTTTGAAATTCCATTCCAGTCCTTGCTTGCACATTAATTTGGCAACAGAGGGCAAAAATCTTAATGTTAAAATCCTGCCAGCCAGTTTTCCAACTATTTAACTTCTATTTAATATAATACTCAGTTAACTGTAAAATGATATTTGATTGTTTTGAGGGAGTTCTTATGCTGAAGAAATGTTAATTACCATCTTTGCAAGAGTGACAATTGAAAGTCACTATCAGTGTTAACAGTGGTTCATTACAAGTGATCCCACCGTCCAGGTTGTCTGTTCATTTGATTTTAGGCAGATATACATGTGCCAGAGGACATAATGATCTTTCCATAATAAGATTATTTTCCAGAGGTATTACATGTCTTCTTTTAAGCTGAAGATCAAGACTGAAGTTTGATGGTCTGCAATAAAAATCATCCTTTAGATTCCTTGAGAGAAATCAAGAGTACTTGATCCATTACATTTAAAGCATGGGTATGATACAGCTAAAATCATCAAATAATGCATACTGAAGGGTGAATAGACTGATGCACTGTCTTGCTCTAATATCTATGATCAAAAAAGGCATATGAAAATATTTTTTATGCTGTGGAATTAATCCATTATTTTAGAAGTTGTATGCTAACTTAGCACTAAGCACTATTTTATTTGTACCTTTGATCTGACATATCTTCCACTTACAGTTGTCAGTCCAGTTTATTAACTTCTAGTTATGGTCAGCAGCCCAAATTAATAAAGCATCTTTTATTGTTATGCATAAATATGTTTATACACACACACATACGAAATAATATTTATCTTTAGTAAAAAAATCACCCAGAAACATTCTGAAAAATTCAAAGTATGATAAAATCTATTTAATGAAATTAACTTAAAATACATTGTGCAATTTAAGGGTTAATATCAGCCTCATAATTGTTTATTTCATCTGTGGTCTTCCAGCATATTTTTATTATTTGTTCCCCTCTTTTTTCCTCTCAATTTTATTTGAAATTGGAGTAATTAAATTTAAAATCCTAGTGAGTCTACAACAACATTCATGGTAATGAGATAATAAATGTCCTACAGCAGCCAAGGCAAGTTATCAAAATTGTGTTACTGCAGCTTGATGTTTTTTGCCATAAAGATTATTGTGCTTCACACACAAAAAGCTCTGTTGACTATCAATCTTACATGTATCAAATTGTTGCTTCACCTTTTTCTTCTTCTGTAATACTCTTTACATTCAATTGAATATTGTCTAATTCCTTGGTATTATGATTTTTTTAAAAAGCAGTAAAACTTTCAAAGCCTTGATCTCAAAAGGAAAAAAAAAAGGTTAGTTTTTATATTCACAGGAAATGATACTTGGATTTTAAACAATTTTATTTATCATGAGTGTTTGGACTTCATCTGTCACCACTTTGAGTTATTCATTTCATATTTGCAAATTATAAGGTGGGGACACTGAGAGTATAAAGAACATCATTTCCTTACTGAAACAATCAAATATAAGTATCCTTAAGACTATTCTTTTCCCTGGATTTGGTAAGTAAGTGGTGTGTGACAAATTAAACCATGATGAGACAAATTGCCCATCCGATGTAACAGAGACCACACAAATCAAGAGCTCCTCTGAAATCCAGAATCTAAGAAAATTCTTAGTCAGAGTCTGCTTTATTCATTATCAAGGTGTGTCCTGGATAGTCCAAACCTTGAGATCTCACTTTTTTTGTTTAGCCTAGGGATTTTATTTTTGTGTTTTCTGACAAACTTCATGAATTTTATTATAAAAGTCTGAAATTCTATGTTGATTATATCAATTTTGCTTGTGGTCTAATGAGAGATGCTTAGATAACAGTGTTAGCTCAAAAATTAAAATCTGAAAGAATTAAACAAGTTTTGAGGCGTAGATGTACCTTTCTGTCCCCTTCAACCTCACAAGTCCAAACACTATTTCTATGTGTGAGAATGGCTGATAAAACTAAAGAATATGAGCATATACCCCCTTATATACACACATATATAGACTCAGTGTTTAGAAAAACAAATAAAAAAACCCCCTATGTTCCCTAAACATTATTTCATAGAACACAATGAAAGTGTTGTATGGATTTCAATAAAGCAGTATGTATTTCAAGAAATGTGATAATTCAAGCAATTTGGTCTGCTAGTTACCTGGAATAAAATGCTTTGTTCTATTACAACAAAATCTTTCAGGTCTTCTGGTTTTGGGTGGGTTTTTTTTTTTTTTTTTTGGTTGGATCTCTCACATCCCTTACATGGGTCTCTGAATTTAGGATGAACTAGTAAGGTCTGAATAGGTTACATACCAGGAAACGGAATATGCAAACATTCTTTCCAAGAAGAACACCACTGCTAATACAGAAATATGATTTTACAGTAATCTTCAAATGATGACTGAAAGTTAACAGAGTTAAATACTTCAAACTGTTTCAGTTAATATTTGTTGTCATTGTCTAAAAGGTAAAACATCATTTGTTATTTTGTTTAAATGTGGAAAGATATAATCACACAAGGCCTATATTTTATGTTTGTTTAAACACCTTTTAATTTCTCTGTCACAGCCCAGAAGCAAGGTACAGCTGTGGAAGAATGGAAGAAGGGTATTATTGCACTGTAAATGCTTTGGCAGACTTGAAGAAAAGGCCTGAATAAGTCTGTTTTGCTTTGCTTTTCTGTTTGTTTCCATTTTTAAAATATAATTTAAGAGAGTTGTCATTAGTGTTTTAATCAAAATCCCAACAAAAACTTCTCTTTGTTATACTCCTCTGATATGGATGTACTCTTGAATTTTTTGTAAATGTAGCCAATTATACTAAATAAATACCAGGCTTCACTTTACTGACTTCTACTATCAGGAAGTTATCTTCAGTGTCCCAGATGGTTACTGCACAGCAGAATAACAACCACAGCCAAACTCAGTGAAAGACAGTCTTATCTTACTTACGAGTTTTCCTCTTCTCTCATCTCGTGCGATTAGCCTCAGTTAAACTCAAACAAATATGTTGCACAAGTATAACATCTGATTTGTAAAATGTCACTGAAATAACTGTAAAACTTTACCTACAAGTTGGTAAAAATGAATTTAATATTTTAATTATTGTGTACATTTGGCACACTTCAATATCTCCTTTAGAGCTGCACTGTATATTAATTCTGGATTTGCATATAAGAAAGACTTGAAAAAATGCAAAACACAAGAAAACCAGTGTGTACACAAATCTTCATAATGGGCTTAATTTTTCCAAGTATGCTGAAGACAAAAGTAACACATCTCCAATCTATTCTAATTCTTGATATTAAGGCTTCTTTATTTGTGGATCATTGATCTGACACTGAAAAGGCAAATATTTCTTTTGGTGGCTTACATCAGTCTATTGTGAGGAAAATAGACAAAGCAGTCAGATTTGTGTGCACTGGCATCAGACTGAACTCTTCTGCTTATGTCTGTGGTTGTCCTCTCAAGGAGGACTGGGATTATATCCCATCCACTGTGTGCACTATTGCTGGATGAGTCGTTCATACAAGCATTTTTAGAAGCAGTTGCACAGTTTTTGTGTACTGTAATATACTGAAGTTTCTAGGCAAATGAGCTTTACAGTGGGGCAGTTAAGCCATCTTGTTCTTTAACAAATTGATACAGGGCAATGTGGGTATTTCTTTACAGTCCTGAAGAGACGCAAGTAATTAATTTTTGTGGCTAGTATGTGTCTCATAAACAAGTAAATTGAGTCACCCAATGCAAGACTAATCACAGGTAGGCAGATAGTGTGAAGAAAAACACTTTTTCAAACTCAGCCTGCTTCCATGGGACTGATAACTCGGGTTCAGGATACAGAAGACAACTATTAGACTGTGAAACATAAGTTTCATTGATTATTCTGTTAGATTTGTAATTTCATAGCACAGACCCCAGGAAAATATCCAAACAACTTTTCCCACCCCATGCATACAAAGATTTCATCCTTCACACCGGCCATAAAACTTTCACTCATTGTTTGATTTTCTTTAGGATATCATAAACAATTACTGTGGTGATGTAGATTTTGTAGCATCCTTGTGGAAGAAAAAGAGTTAAATATATCCCAGACTTAAAAAATCTACAAATTTCTATCTCTATGGGATGCAAGGATAAAAATGTGATTCTACTGTAAGGAAGAGAAAGACCAGACATGGATACTGATTACTCTTCCCACCTTCCTTCATGCTCTTTTTCTGGGGAAAAGAGGAGATTTTACTCCTTTCTTTTCCATTTTAAAACATGACCCTTCTTGCAGCAGGGAGGAGAGGTAATTAGACCCAGCCGTGTATCTTGTTATGACCCAACCCAACAATTAAAGTCCCTTTGTTTAGTCAGCCTCTCTACTAATGAAAGGAAAGAAGGGAATGGCTAAACACTTGAGTTGCTTCTCAATGTCAGCATGCATTAGAAGAGAAAAAATTATTGTAAAACTAGTGCGATATTTGGCATAGAGGCCTATAGTTATTGATAGAACTGAACTGAAAAATCATACTCCTATTTGTGGCTTCTCAGGAGTGAAAGAAAATTCATTAATCATTCAGCACCACAGTCTGCTGTTATATCACACCTTCCATTGAACAAATGGATCTATGATTAATCGGGTTAATTGATTTTGTTGCTTAAATCCAGACTACTTTGGCCATGAAATAATTTGGGCTCTAGAACTAATTCTGAGAGAATGAACAGGGCTAAAAGAATACATTATCTTCTGATGATTAATATTGTTCTTCCAGTGACCAGCCAAATTACTTTCTGATCAGTTTGTACCTATTTAATCTTGTTTTGAACTGAATATGGTGATAATGATCAAGGGAGGCGTGACATGACTTGTAACATTTTCTGTGTTCATATTATGAAGTGGAACTGAGAAATAAAGTCTATGAAAATTAATGGGAAAAATTTTGCTTAATTTATTCACTTTTCTCTTCCTATCTGTAAACCATTATATATATATATATATATATATATATATATATATATATATATATACACATATATATATTATTTTTATATATGTAGTTTCCCTGGCCCTTAAGACTCCTTATTTCAATGAAAATAAAAATGAATCATAAACCATAAAAGATAATAACTTGTTAATCACCAGCATTTTTTATCTCATCAATTAATAATTAATTTTTAAATTTGTATTCTTTCTTCCTAAAATAAAATAAATTCCAAAGTGGAAAGTCATTTCAATCAAATAGCTACAAATTGGACAAGCAACTCAAACCTTAAAATGTTAAAACATAATACTTTAATAAATCAAAAGTCTTTTTTCCCTTCCTGTGTAAGAAAAAGGAATTTGTGAATACTTACATTTCTTGACTTATTCATATTGCTTTCAGCAATTTTTTTCAAAAATTAAAATTTCATTAGAACATTCCCCTGTATATGTCAGCAATTGCCCAAAGAGACGCAATTTTTAAAGAAAATATTTTAGCATCAACAGCAAATTAAAACAAGCAATTTTTAAGATTTTGAGAACTATGTCCTCATGGTTGCTGGATCATACCACTTCAAGTGGATCTATAATCACCTACACTGGGGTAAATTTGAATCAGTGTCAGTGAGTCACACTTTAATACTCAGAACTGTTTGGTTCTGAACCTAAGAGCTGAGTGGATAAAAGTCTGTGGTTTCTTTTAAAAACTCTCCTATTGTTGCTGGAAGTAGATCAGAGCCTGGTATAGCATATTGCAAATTCTTTGATTTCTGCTTTCAAACATCAGTGTTTCTGAGAAAATTATGCCTATTCTATTAAATATATGCCACACCGTAGTCACCATAGACTGTAATTTTTATATTTCCCCATAAATAGCATCTGACATAATGCAGAGCCAAAACTCAAAGGGTTCTTTATCTTCCAGATCTTACACAAGCTACTGAGCTTATAGGTCAGGATTTGAAGGTGGTTTCAAAACCAGGTATTGAAGAATAGATAGAGCCAAGATTTATAATTGAAAGATAATGACTGAAGCATTCATCTGTGAAGTTCATGCGTGTTTTCAATTAGTTGCAAATGTTCTTTACACAGTTTAATATATGAGACAGGTTAGACTGGTGTCACAGCTTAACCCCAACTTGGAATGAAGCTCCACACAGCCACTCACTCACTCTCCTTCCTATCAGCTTGACTGGGAAGAGAATCGGAGAAGGGAAAGCTTGAAGACTCAAGGGTTGAGATTAAGAAAATTTAATAGGGAAAACAAAAGCCAAACACACAAGCAAAGTAAAACAAGGAGCTAATTCACTGCTTCCCATGGGCAGGAAGGTGTCCAGCAACCCTCAGGGGAGTAGGGCCCCATCACATGTAATGGTGACTTGGGAAGACAGATGCCATCACTCCAAACCTCATCTCCTTCCTCCTTATTTCCAGACCTTATATACAGAACATGATGCCATATGGTCTGAAATATCCCTTTGGTCACTTGGGGTCATCTGTCCTAGCTCTGCCTCCTCCCAGCCTCCAATGCACCCCCAATATCCTCACCAGTGTGGCAGTACAAAAAGCAGAAAGGACTTTGGGTCTGTGCAATCCCTGCTCAGCAATAACAAAAACATCTGTCAATTATCAACTCCCTTTTCACCACAAATCCAAAACACTAACCCATACCAGCTATTGTGAAGAAAATTAACTCAACTTCAGCCAAAACCAGGAAATCCAGAAAAAAACTGTACAACCTTTCAAACAACAGAGATGTTCTTTAGGGCAACTTGATTAAAAATCAAAGTGAAAGGAGGAAAACTAGGAACCTGCTATCCATTTCAGGGGAGTAAGAGTAAGGCATATTGAATCGCAGAGCCCCTTTTAAGTCTGAACACTGCTTTCCCAGAAGAGCAGAACACCTTTTCAAGACCTCCCTACACTTGATCACATCTATACCTACATAAACCCATCCTAGGCACAAAGAAATAATGGTTTTGCTGTCATGCCCAAATTCTGTCTTGAAATAGAGCATGCAAACAAGTCCTAAGTTTAAGAGAGAAGGAACACAGATGTGCAAAGGAAAAATAAATGCTGTACCTGCTCTCTTCCTTTAATGAGTTGCCTCTTTCTGTGAAGGAATTCCTCCTAGATATCCTTTTCTCTGCTTGGCTGTGTCTCAGCATTCACTTGTGTTGTACATCATTTATCAGTACCAGCTCTGGGAGATAACCAGCATCTGTGAGATGTGTAGTATGTTTTGGATGAAAGCTGTCCCTGTTGCCTTTAACAATGCCAATTGTTCTACATCCCCAGTGTTCTGCACTTGTCTTCAGTGGTTAGAAACAGCATTCCCAGCTGCAGTGGGAAAGGTTTTTGAATAAATATTAGGCAGACTGCAAACATGCTATATATAAGTTTTGCATGGATGGTTTTTCAAACTGTGAGTAACAGTAGGTTTTGCAATTTTTGAGTGTCTAAATTAGGGGCCTATTTTCTTAATTGTCAGAAAGGAAAAACCACCATTGTCCTTTGTTTTTTGGTCAATAAAAAGAGTTCATAATTTCTGATTAAAGATATTGGATTCAGACTTGAGATCCCAGACCCTGGAGGGTCTCAAACACCTGACAGCAATTCCATCCACACTACACTTTGGTAAAAACAATTTTTTCCTTCAAAAATATCTGCAGAATTTTGTGTCACAGTAGGATAGCTTCTCTGGTACAAACCATCCTATCTGCATCATTCAGAATGATGGTCTTCAGAAGCGCTGGGCATGAGGAAACTTTCTGCTGCATGAAGAGGTCTGACTCATCTCTCGCCATGGTGTCCAAGCAAGCTGTCTGTGGCTGCTTTGATAGCAAGAAAAACAGCTGAGATCTGTAAGAAGGAGACTGCCTCAGAATGTCTGTGTTCTCTATTTAGAAGTCACATGGATCCAAATTTAAGAAGATGGGATAATTTCTCTATTTCCATTCTAAACTCGACATGGGGAGTTTCTGAAGGTATTCTCCAAATGGGATATTACAAATCTACATTTTTGGCACACAAGGTCATAGAAGTGTTGTGTTCACCTTTACCTTTTCAGTAGTAGTTGTGGAAGACAGGGCTGGACAACACCCAGAGGTGGGATCCCATGACTCCCATGTATACATGCATACATGAATGATTTGGATAATAAGATGTCTTGGTTTGAAAAGACAGGTGTCTGCTAAGGAAGACAGGAGCCTGTCTTGAAATGGAAAATGTAAATCCCCTCCTTCTGAATTATTACAATTTTGAAATTAAGGGGCTCTCAGGCAAAGATATGGGAGTAGGAATAACAGTTCTTTATTAGGAAAAGTAAAAACAAAAATGCAGTAATACAAAACAATCCTGACAGAACACAACCTGACACACTGTGGGTCAGGATGTTGGTAGCAGTTCAATTAAATGGTGGCTGCAGTCCTCCTGGAGTGACAGGTGTGGTTCTGTGGAAATTGTGATCCTGTAGAAGGGTATAGTTTTCTTCTGAAGGTTCAGTGATGATGTAGATGGGCCGGGTTTTCTTCTAGGAGTCCAATGGGAAAAGGTTGTGTGCCGTGTTCTAAATCTCAGATTATATCCAGGTAGGAATGCTTGGCTCCTCCCACTGGGTGGAGCACCTCACAATGGGATGATGCCATTTTATCAGTCAGGCAGTGAAACTCAATGGCCCATTAACAGAAGATATTTTCTGGAGGGAGGATTGGTTTGTGGAGGAGATAGAGAAATCTATCTGCCACCTGGTTTTAACAGGTGGCCCAATTAACAGCAGATAATTGGCCCACCTCTAACAGAGGGCAATAGAATACACACCCCTAGGTACATCTTGCATTTGCAACTTAAGACTTATTAATATAATGCAAATCAAGATAGGATGCTATTACAAAAAATTGTATTGGACCATCTAATTTAAGGGCCTATACTCTGACTTGTTTTTTGAGCAACTTACCATTTCTCATTACCACTCTGGAGCTTATTATTAGCTTCATAGATGAGACGATGGGGACTGACATACTGGCTGACTTCACAGTTGTTCAAAGACACTTCCACTGCAAAAGAATCTGTTCAAAACTAGGGCTTTACTCTTTCTGTTAATTTGAAAATGTGAAAGTCAATGAGAAGACAATAACAATGCTTGCAAGTCTGAGGAAATTGGTCCTTTTTCCTTAAATTGTGTTTCCAGTTTTACCATGATGTTAAAATACTTGCTACAGATTCGTTCTTATTAGTTGATTTTGTTATTGCCTTGGACTTCAATAACTATTCTGCAATCACAAAAATGGAGGTTGTCAAGGAGAACTGATTTTCTGCTTAACTACAGGCTATTTATCATTCTTGCACTGTATCTCTGTGTATTTGCTGAGACATAGGTACATCAGTCATCTGTCATGTGCTGGTTTGCAGCTAGGTCTGGATTGTCCCTTTTTATTTTCATTCCATGCACAAGGATGAAAGGACAAGGCAGCAGTGACTTTAGCCTTGCCCTGAGGTGTTGCCAGGGCACAACTCAGAAGTAATACCAAGTTCTGCAACCCAGTAAAATTTCCATGTCCTCCACTTCTGAGCTATGTTCTTTGTCTTAAGTCTTGGCAGGTTAGTTAAGGTTTAAGGCTCATTTAAAATTTGATTTATTTCAGGCACTCTCAAGAGTTTATTAATACTAAGTGCAGTGGGAAGTCCTGTGATTATCATTTATATGATCAGATGAGATAAATAATAGGCAGATAAGCATTTATGCACAGATAGGCAGAAATACATCTTAAATAAGATGCTTACAATCATATCATCATGGACATTAAGAAGTTGTTCTCATTTGCAACATTCCAAACCCATTGCACAGAAATGAATTTTGGTGACCAGTAGAATAACTAAAATGTAGAATGAAACACTGTGAAAATTAAAACTGCGAAAAATATCAATAGGCTTTCACCTGTCTGTGTTATTTCTAATTTTTATTTATTAAGTTTTATTAATCTGCCTCCATTAATCCTATGTGGTCCAAACACTGCTTTATGAGACACCAATGTTTTGCACAGTCAACTTATCTTATCAATCCACTTGATGTGGATTGATAGTAAACAAGTGGCTGTTACAAAACTGAAACAGGGACAAAAAGAGGAGGAGTATCTGTAACCAATGGAGCTTCACCATGATGCTTCCAAATGTATTTAACAGTAGTTTTAAGAATTTTTATACCCAGAATTTTCCAGCTGTTTATAATGTCAGATGCAGCAGCTTTCTGTGTGGCAATTCCAATCTTCTTCACTGGAAAAAAAAAATACAACCCAAAACAAACCCTTCAAGCCTATTTTATGCTTTGCTATGTCTCAAAGAAGCTGTCAGCCAATAGCATGGAAAGTTTCTGATCATTGAACCTATAGTCTGTTGGGAATCTGGGTGTTCACATGAATACTATTTTCAATATTATCCTGGAACACAAATTATTATTTGCCTGATTTTGCTGAATGAACAGGTTTGTTTCTTTTTTAAACATAAAATTTTACTCGGAAGCATTTAGAAAAAGAACAGCAAGCACATCTTTAGCAAAACTAAGATATGATTTCCCTCACTTACTTCTTTAATAGACACATCAATCTCTTGTCATGGTTTTGTTGCTATACATATAGAGCAAACCTCTTTTTTATTCAGACTGCTTTACTTTTATTTTAGATGGAGAAAAACTAAAAACAAGAAAACGGCAAAAGAGGAATTATAATATGTTGATTCCCAGCTGAAATGCTAACTGGGAGCTCTTTCAGCAGGAAGCATGCTATGCTTAAAGGCACAGTAAACCCTGAATATTTGTTTTCTTGTGCTATTTATAAGCTTCTCACTCCTAATTTTTTTTTTCAATCCCATCTAGTATATGAAGAATGATCACAGTCTTCCATTTTGTATAACATATTACATGTGAGTCCTGCACCTACAGCCACTTTAAATGTCCTGATAAACAAAGGAGCTGCCAAGAGTTATCATAGATAATGCTGCCCTGGAAATTGATCTGATGCCTTGAGAGTAATTATGGTTTTATTCTGTACAGTTTGGCTCTAGTCTTTTCACTTTTGTCTTGATTTAATAGTTCACAGATCCTTTTTCCCCCTTATTTGCTCTCTCCTTCAGAGAACCCAGAGAACCTGCTGCTACACAATGCTAATGCCAAATGGCTTCTTGGAAACTCCTGCCTTGTGCTTCTCATGGCCTGCCTTGTGCTTCTGACTTACTTTTTACACCTTCTTCATCAAGGGACCACTCTGATAATTCATGGGAAGCTATAGAAATCTTCCTAAGTCCTATCAAAATGCTGATATTTATATTCAACCCCAAAAATAATTTTAGAAATTAATGACATGTATGAATGTATGCATGAAGTAGAAAATATAAGACAGTTAATCCTCCTCAATGTCTGCATCTGTCCAGCACTTCTATATGCCAAGAAAAATTTCAAGGTGTTTCTTTCTCTTTTTATAGTGATTAATGGGATATGATATTTTATAGTGATTTAATGGCATAATGACCACTGTAGACAAGTTTAACAATATGCTCAAAATTAAAAACAAATATTACTGCAGTGCACCTTACAGAGTAAGTATTTTCACAAAGTTCATCCTATTTTTCCTTCTTCCTAATTTATCCCAAGTATACAAAGCCACCTTAAGTTTTAAGTATACTGCAGCCAATACAGAAAAAAAAGAAAGAAAAATTCATAAGAAATTTAATTTTAGCCTGATTTAATATATTTCTAATATTTAAATTTTTTGTGCTTGTATTTACTATGCAAAGGTATTTTCCAGAATAGTATTTTCAGACTAAACATGGAAATTTATCTTAAAAAAAATCTTAGAAATTTTAGTGTGCACATCAAAAAAGGCAAATAATATTGATTTCTGAACACAGGAAATTTCACTGCATTTCACAATAATGATAGAATCAGCAGACAGGAAGGATGTCTCTGAAAATCCTCTTATCCAGTCTTTTCAGTTGTGATTTGTCCATGCTTAATAATTGAGACTTCAACACTCAGGTAAATTTTGATATATACTGAGCAAAACACACAGACACACACACATGTATATATAAACCCACATGAATCTCTAATGATTTTGTTATTTAGAAGGAAAATATACTGCTTTTCTCCACCAACATTTCAGCATATGTCAAGGCAGATGCATTACTGTGGCACAAAGAGGCATAAGGATCTTAATAACAATATTCTTCAAGACTGGTCTTCCAAAACAATTAAATACATCAACTTTCAGAAAGGAGAATATAACTTCTTAGTGCCCTAAAATCTACAGCTTGAGTAAGATACTTTACTGCCTAAGGAAAGTTTTAGATTATGAAAAAAATTGAGGAAATCTTCTTGCATTCATTCTATAAAATGCCATGCCATTCTATTTAACAGTTAAACTTACAGACCTTAACTCAACTTCTGATTTTTTTTTTTTTTAACTTGCCTTCAGCATGCAAATCACAGTTCTGTGCTTGAAGTTCTCAGAAGACATCAGTTTTTCATAATATCTCCCACAGACTGCATATTGGGTGCTTCAAACTCTGCTTAAATAATTGCAAAAGTCTCTGGATTGAGATTTGGAGAACAGTAGCTTCCCCTACTGTGGTTGTCATGAGGATTTCCATCCATTAGCAAACATACAGGAGGGATAAGAAGAGAACTAACAAAATGCCAACTTGCTTCCTGTGATATTTAATGTCATATTCAAAGGGCAGCAGATTTCTTGTCTGCACACGAACTGCAGTAAAGCTGCTAAAAAAGCAGATATTAAGATTCAAATTTCATAGTGATCTAGACACCTGTCAGTCACTCTGTAATTCTGATTTTTTTGCTGTGATTTTGCTAGGTCTGCTCATGTTAACCCTTAAGACTAATAATAAATTTTAAAAATCCATGACTAATAATAAATTTAAAAAAAAACATTTTCCACTAGACTATGTGTATTAATATGTTCTTCCCAAAAAATAATATTTTAATAATTTGAAAATTTTCTGAAAGACCTGAAGATGTAATCACTGTAAAATATTAATTCCTACCTAAAGATTTCATGCAGTAATTTTTGTCCCTAATCTCTGTTTTGGGGGATTTTTGTCTAATGTAAGTTTATTTTTTATTAGATTATCTTGTTTCTTATCAATTCAAATGAAGGAATCAGTGATAAACCATTGCAGCTCTATGCAATATGTGTTAGACTGCTTTGGAATTTCACTGCTTCCTACGTTTAACCTTCCTGTCTTTGTAACACAAATTTGACAGCAGACACATCATTTCAGGAAGTGATACAGGGCTGCCATGATGAGAATTCCACAAGAACCTGTCTTGCTACAAGCTGAAAAAAAATTAAATGCTGATGTACAGTAAACTTTTGCAGAGTTCCCTAGTGAAGCTGAAATCAGCATGATTCTGAGGCTGTAAACCCTTTGCACGGAAAATGTAAAACTCAGAATGTTCAGAGAGAGAAACTACAATGTATTGTGCTGTGTTCTGATTTTCCCACAGAACACATTTTATTTCATTTTGTTTTGTTATAAGCATTTCCCCTTCCTTTTGTCATTTGTCTTGTTTAATGTCAGTGCATTTGCAACTTCACTAACCCTAGTTATCAGTCACCACTCAGAGCAGTAGAAGACAGAGACGTATCAAGCAAGCTAGCTTGGTCCCCAGTTATTGCTGTTGTCTATAAATAATGCTGTCAGACTGCCTAGACACCCCAGTCATTTTTATGGATTCCACAGAACTGCCTAAAAGTACTCCAAAAAAAGATCATAAACCAAAAGTGTAGTGCAATAAATTTTCTTCACTTTTTTTCCCTGATTTTATTATAAGTTATAGAAAATAAGGCTATGCACATCATTAAAGATATGTGCACTGTTTGAAAATAAGGTTTCTGACCTCAATGCTCAAATTCTTAATGTATAGTTTATCTTGCAAAAATAGTGTTCCATTTACTCTAATTTTATTTTCTTGAAGTTCACAAGTGTTATCACTTTGTTTATCTACACCCCCCCACACCAGTTACATGTGTCAGAAGTCACTAAAGTGTAATAGTCTCACAGTTGGTTTTCTATCTTCTAGTGTTAATATTTTTCCGTATTTCCAGAAATATTTCCACACAACTTTATTTTTTTCCTCCACTTATCACATATTCCATTGTTTCTTCCTTTCTCTCAGTTTCTTGAACTTCAGGTCTTTGCTTATTAAATGACAAATGCCTCATTTTTCTGGCATTGTTCACACATTGGTTCAAAACTTAAGGGTCAACAACTAAGCAGAGAAGAAAATAAATTTGTTTTCAGTTCTGGATTACCTTATTTTCTGGTCATTCTGACAGCAAATGAGGCTGACATCACTTACAGTAAAAGAACTTATGATTCTGATTTTCTGTACAAGTAATTTTGGTTACATAGGCAGATAGAATCTGAGTCTGGAAATTAAAGGCTTCAAAGAAAGAATTTGTTATGATTTTTAGAATCATTTGTCTAATTGTATATTTTCCATTTATGTTACTAAAAAATTCTAAAACCTTCTCAAGTAGAAAAAATGCTTTAAAATATATATTTTTTTAAACATAGGTCTTGCTGACTCTCTTTGTGAAAGATGAACAGGTTAATTTCTTCAATTGCTTTATTTTTCTGTTATTAGGAGAAAGAAGTGGAGTATATGTGTATTTTCTGTGCTGCAAAGCAGTTTTTGTGGCCTCCTGTTGATTTCCCTGCATGGAAAAATAGGCTGGATTTTGATTTTTGTTATTATTATTCCTGAGTCCATTCTTCTTTTCTAGTGTTGCTATTTTTCATCTGCAGTTCTGAAGCAGTGGCAGATTGCTTTTCTGTATTAGATAATATAATCAAATAGATGAGTGTCTTAAAGAATACTATCATCTCAAAAATCACTTCAGTTTGAAAACATTGTGCTTGTTCTTGTTATAATTTACAAGAAACATACCATATTTCTATAAAAAAAGGTGATGGAGGATAATCTAATTTCTTTCAGTATGTTTACTGTGTGCATTTCACAGCACTTTACAGTCAGTTTCAGTTTCTTGCCTGCTAGACAGACTCCTGTTTCTATGGTATAGGCAGGAATATTATTTTAGGTGGAAATCATCACTCTAAAATCACAAGAGGTGAAGGGGAGATTAACTACCATATACAATACTTGAAAATATATTCATATACATTTTTTAGAAATAGCTATATTTCAGATTGATGATACCATGCCAAGCAAGCTAATATTTTCAGACTATTGTAAGCTAATATTTTCAGGCTATCTAGTGAGAATATGTTCTTCCCTGTTTTCTCTGTGTTAGCATATCTTGTATTTTGCTTTAATTGTTTAAATTACCTAAGATTTCTTCTTCCATTGAACAACTTCAGTATAAATACTTTTTCCTCACAATCTTGAGATCAAAGTCCTGTAGAGATATACATTTTAATATGCAATGTTCATATTTTCATTTGCTTAATGTGTAGTTCAAAATCAGGGGATACTTAAACACATAAAATTCTATTACTAAATCCTCTCTGTTACTCCTTCACAGTCAATCTAAATCCAAATAATTTTAATTACAAATTCTAAATTATTGTGTCACAATCCTTCCTTCCCTTCATCTTTTTGGATCAAAAATATTTCCAGTTCTCTATTTTTCTAATTACCTGCTGTTGAAATGCAAATTTTTTTTTTTTTGTATATAGAGATGAAACAGACTTTTCCGTAAATTCTACCATAACAAATTCATCTTTAACTTCATATAGCCTTCTAGTGGGTGGTTTACAACATATCAGAGAATTGTAAACTTATCAAGAGTTCAGTATGGTGTACAGAGTCCTTGTTGAGTGAGTTAGAACAATGAAATGAAATGGAGGGAAAAATAGCAGAAATAGGGAAGTGGTCTTACAAAGGCCTCACTGATAGATAGAAAACAGTATATCACAAACTAAAGGAAAGAGATAAAGAGCTGATTTGACTAGAAAAGAGAAGGAATGTAACACTTACTGTGGATTAGAAGCCAGTAGCTCTGCAGAAAGGCAGGGAACAGAGCTGAAAAGGATTTATCCAGAATTAGACCAAGTCTAGTTCTTTTGGGTCAACTGATAAAATCTGAACTAGGATGGCCCATGATTATGTATGAGTTATTTTTAAAATTAGTTTCTGGGTTTATGTAAGAATTGAAGACATCATGGTTAAGACATACTTCAGCTGGGATGGTACTTTAGAACACAAGAGTGCTGGAAAATATATGCTGAAAATTGAGTGCAACAAACCCACCTAATATTGCTTCTATCAGGACATCCATAGTTTTTGATTCAAACTCTCACTGTTGTCTATATGGAATTGAAAATTTTATATGAAGGAGTTTGACAGTATTAAACAAAATCTTTGGATTTAGATATCCAAGTTCAAAAAAAAAGTGTGTTTAGTTCATAATTCTTGTACAATCAGTGAAAAACTAAAACACTAGAGAAACTGTGAGAACTATGAGAACTATGAAACATTATTCACTTTAAATTAATTGTTCATAAAACATAGGGTACACTTTAATTCTCAAGCCTGATACAATTTAGCATAACAGATGTCATTGACGCCCATGAGAATACACAGCACAAAAGCCAACATCTAGCTTTGCTTGCCTTATATATTTATAAGGAAAACCAATAAGTTCTGACATGAAGGCCATGACAAAAAGATTGTTCAATGAGCAGTACAAGCACAAGGCACTATTGACATTTTGGGAAACCGTGATTTGCCAGCTCATATTTCTAATTATATACAAAGAGAAATAAACTTGGAGGGATACCAGTGCTTTATGCATTTGATCTTCAATTAATAAAAGATATTTTAAAGGAGATATTTTGGTATTTCATCTGAAAAAAAAAAAGGAATCAGTGAAAATGAAAATATTCTTGTTTCTCTTCCCTCTGCTGCATTGTCTCAGATGTGGCAAATTTTCCTTAGATTTCACACATCCTGATTTTCTAGTAACTCTACAGAAAAAAAAAACCAAACAAACAAAACAAAGTCAAATAAAAAAAAAAGAAAACACACCCTATTCTCAAAAAAACCCCAACAAACAAACAAAAAACCCTCATTTATAAATACATATATAAATCATAAATTAATGGAAGATTTTTTTTTTGCATTGATGGAAAGGGTAACTTCTTGCAGTCTATGAATACAAGTATTTTAGTATGTGCAAGTACAAGTATGGAAACACTAGACCTTCAATACCTGGTTATATATAAGCTACCTCCTTACCTGCTCTGTGTTAGAAATATGGGTTATATTTAAGTGGTATTTTGAGAAACTGAGAATTTTGAGACATATTTAAGCAAGTTCAGACAGAAATAATGACCCTGTTTAAAGTTATCTCCTCCTGTATTGTACTTAAACACAAACAAACTTTCATTTCTGGGCAGCATTCAAAAAAAAATCCTTCTGTCTTCCTTTGTTACAAACATTTTACACATGATTTTATTCAGACTAATCATTTTTTCATTCATGACAGGAATTTATAAAAGCAATGAAATACATTTGTACTCATCAATTTCCAAACTCAAAACTTATATAGAATGAATGGTGCTTTGTTTTATCAGTTTTATCTTTAATCTTGTTGATTAAAAATTACAGTTCACTGCTGTAATTACAACAGAATAAATTTCCTGGGGCCTTCCATTGTTTTTAATTTAGTATAAAACACAACTGATTTTCCACTCAACCTCTATGAAACTTGAGAAGTTCAGTAAGGGTAGGAGAATCTGCAGAGCCGCAAAGATGGGATGATTTCTGTATGCTTTACAGCAGAATTAGAAACCTTGTTGAAGAGAGTTACCTAACTACAGATAAAACTGCAACACCTGATCAATGAATTCTGCATATTTTGAAGGATAAAAACTACCAACAATCACAGAGCAAGGTGAACCACGTATGAACCCCACATGCTCTAAATTGGTAGTTTTCTGATGTTTGAGGTTTTCAGCTATTTAAAAGTACTAGCACTACCTATGATTTTTTCCTTTAAATACAGAAAACAAAAAGGTCAAATTTAATGCAAAAGTATTTATTTTGAATGAAGTTCAGAATGTGTGAACTTATGCTTACAAATACAGCCCCAGGCCTTTCTTATTTTTGTGAATTTTACTCCTGACTCTCATAGTATACAGCTAATGGGAGTGGAGCTCTCAAAACATTTTTAGCAATCGGAACTTTTGTTTGTAGATTTTCCTGAAAAATCCATTCACTTACTGCTGCTAGAAAACAGCCTTACATCTAATCAACATTTCTGCTTGTCTGAACAACTCAACTATCTAAACATTCAGAATGATCACACCCAGCTGTCTCTCAGAAGTCAAAGCATTTTCCCCCTGGATCTTTAATTCAACCATACAGAATCTTGTAATGCTTTTGTGTCAAAGGGAAGCCAGAATGCAACCAGAAACTTATATTTCAGTTCTTACTAAGATATAATAAGAAGACAAAGGTATTTCAAAATAAGATTATTTATTTCATAACAATGATATCATAAAATGATAAAAAAGTATAGAAACAATCAAACAAGGAAATACAGAGCACTGGAAAAAGTAGCATTGGAACCAAACTTTTATCTCTCTCACTTTTTTTTCTTTTTTTTCTCATTTTTTTCCTTTCCAAATTGCAGCAACAAAATATAGATTTTATAAATGACCTTAATGTTTTAAAATAATTGTCTAGGTACTTAGATTTGTATTAGTTTTGTTTATAATCTAGCCTAAAGGAAAGCAGATCTGTGATTTATGTATGCCTGAACTGTAGTGCTATTCTTTGAAGTTTGAAAGGAATGGTATGTCTTATTAAACTAATTTATAATGGTGAGGAAAAAAGTCAGTCAAGTGTTCAGACCCTTAGGATTTCTTTTTCAGACATAAGGATTACAGAATAGAGTGTCCTGGTAAGTGCCCAGCACTTCCACCAACGCTGTGACAGGACATTTGTGGGTCATAGTATGGAACAACAAACAAAGGACCCAGCATTGCCAGGGACATGCTTTTTAAAAGAATAAGACCTCTCAGTGTAGTAGAGACACCAATTCCTCTGTGTTGTTTTATGAGGAAACAATTTTCTTCCCTTCATCACACGGGCCTATTTATACCTTGGTCTTATAGTTTATCTATTCTGGAACAAAATTACAGTCTCATAAAATAGAGCAGAGGTATTCTAACTACACAATTACACTTCAGTGTGCAATATAGTAGACTGTTATTAAGAAGTGATTGTTTTGTTTAATTGCTGATTATAAATAATATTAAACGCATGCATTGGTGTAACATTTATAGGCAAAATATTGTAAAGATATGTGCAAATAATATACATTTAATAGTTATACAGCATCTTTACAGGTTTTTTTTTAATTTCATAAGTCCTGATAAAAGTTTGGTAATCTTTTTCTGAGTATATCATAGCCTCTATTAGCTCCACTAAGATAACTTGTTTCTCTAAATACTGGAGGTAACTGTACTCTTTGTATCCCCCCTTAAAAAATACCCTGCTGCAATTTTTATGCAAGATCATCCTCATGCATAATGTAAAGAATTATTTGATTAAGGCTGGATGAATCTCACAATATGGAGACTGAGTTAATAGAGATTGAGTAACTTCCCAAAATATTAACAGTTACCTGCACTTAACAGAGAATACTATAGCAGTGAACATAGTGACTAAAGACCATACTTCATGATATTTTTTAGCCCTAGTTAGGAACCTGATTACAAATCTTTATTTCTTTGTTCATCCAGAAAATACAAATATTGAGAGAAAATCAAAATAAAAACTACATCAGAAACTTGCTTTCAATTTTCACAGAGATTGGGTCTGCATCCTAATCACGCTATATTGCTCTCCTCCCATTTCATAAATGCTATAATTTAGAATTTAAAATAATATGTTCGCCTTTCATATCAAAACATGAAAATTTTAGGATGCCTAAACTAACAGTTAAACAGAAAGTCTGATAATAGATGATTTTCTTTTCAATACACTGTGAGTTGCTATTAAATTAAATTTGGTTATACAGGATCCTATCAATAATCTTGTTGAATTTTAGCTTGTGTCCCATATTCATGAACCATATTAAATGCAGATATGGCAGCTGCTCATTTGGCTAACATAATAGGAATTGAGTCATTGATAACTCAACTAAAAGCAAAAGCTATTACATTTCTAGCAAAATCATCAACATGTTGTTACCAGGGGCTATAAGAAGTTATATCCTTTGCAAAATGGCTCTGAAGGGTGCTTACAGTGTAGTCTCACTAATAAAATCCCTATTTCCATTGTACAAACCAAGTCCAAAATATTGGAAAATAGATCTACAACAACTTTAATAGGAGCTTAGATGCCCAGTATGCATGTGGGAACTTATGCATAGACACATAAACTTATGAATTTAAATTTGATGTTGAATTTCAAGCAGATTTTGTAACTCTTAATTCTCTAGGGCAGAAAAGAACTGTTGGCTTGACTGAGTCTTCAGTGGCCCCTGTAAAGCTCTCTGAAACCATGAGATATTCCCTTCCCCAGCTGATAACATAAGAAGAGATCTCTGTTAGTCAAACTGATGTTTTCTGTTATATCTCCAAGGGGCTTTCAGAGCCAGCTCAATGAAATTCTGCTGTCAGTAGGTAATCTGCTGCAACAGAAACTAGATAGCAGTTGTACAAGGAAGGTGAGGTCTTAATTTAAGGGAAAAGAAAAATATCCTTGTCTAGAAATCCAAACAAGGATCTAAGAAGACAGGAATGTCTGATTTAATGAAACATGGGATATGGAAACAAAGTTTATGATACCGTGCTATATATCCTTGAGTTAGAAAAGACTGTCTCAAACCATTTCCTCTATTTTCAAAAAGTACCTCAACCTTTCCAAAGAGCCCCATCACTACAGATTTTTTAAAAGAGTGGTAGGAAATTTACTTTCTTTCTACAGAGCAGTAGACTTCTAAGAGATATTCAGGTGATAAAATGCGATTTTGGTAGACTGAGAATAAGCTGTATATCTCAAGCAAACATGAAAATTGTTTCCTTCTCTTTGCTGTCTTTGTGCAATGGGGTACTGCTATTTTCTTCAATTCAAGTGAATTCATCTTTTCGAGAGGGTCCTCTGGGGTTTTTTTCACTGTGTTTTTACTATTTCAATAACCTGATTTTAGATAAAAATAGGACCTATGCAGTAAGATAGTACACATAGGCTGCCTGCCCCCTCCCATACTGACACCTCAGTAATATTTGAACTCATTGATTAATGATGCCTAGTTTAAGGACAAGTAGAGATCTTAATGTTCTTTTGCTTGTTGTTGGCTAAGTATCGGTGGCTGCATTCCTGCTTATTTGCTGAAAGGCACCACCAGCTGTGAGCCCTTGAACATCCAAGCTAGTGCATCTATTTTCTTTCTCTGCAGTTAGGAATTTCCATAAATGCTTCTGGGATATTTTACTAACCTTTTCTTATTCTTTTTTTCATTTTCTTTGTTATCTCATAGTGTCAGGTTTAGGAAGTAAGAAAAAAATCTATTAAAGATGGGTACATAAGTATACAAGTACCTTTAATTAAAAATAGTTCTCTTTGAACTAGTATAAATTAGAAATTTTAATTTTAAATCCATAAATATGAGCAGAACAACTAAATTTTGAAAATAGGTGTAAAACTGTTAACATTTTATTACTAGTGAGTACTACTGAGTAGAGAGGAACTGTAGCTCAACCCAAAGAGCTGAAGTGGAGCAGGTAGGAAGCAAACAGTTTAAGCAGATTTTTGTCTGTAGTTTGATAATGTTTGATATTAAAGTTGCTGTGAAAGGCAGTAAAAATAGGATCCCTTTAAGTCATTTGTGAGTCCTAAAAAACAGCAGTAGGATACATGTCCTATGGGCAATACCATTTATAAACGACTTCTGTGGGAACTATTCATAAATAAAATGAGTAGAGTTCAGAATAAAATGATGAAACTGATGCTTTTCTCACTGAACTTGCCAGCTGGAAGGAGGGATCAGCTAGTGGGCCATGTCTAATACAGAGGTAACTGTTAATGAGAATAAATGTATTGGGAGCTTTTTGGAGGTTTTAAGTGCTAATAGATAATCTGCAGTTCTCCTTAACTGCAAGGAAAAAAGGATTCAAGTCGATGGGGAAAATGGACTCTAAATTGTTGTACTCTGTTCGTTGATTTAAATTCTCAGATGACCATGCTAGAAAAGGAGACTTGGCACAATAGAAAATAAAAACTGCAACCTTAAGAGGGCAAGCATTTATCCTTAACAATAACCACAAAGAATGGACAAGAAATTTTCAACAATAAAATTAAATATAGAGCTATTGAAAAATCAAATAAGGCCTAAGGGTTTACAACAGTGACCCTATTTCTTTTATAATAACGTTTGAAAGCTACTCTGGGCCTAAGTATGATAAATGATTCTTTGTAAGTTACAAGATTTCGGAGTCCACATGCAAAAGCCCAGAGGGACAATAGTAGAGAAAGAGCTACAGCTTTTATACTATGTGCAGATCTCATGCAAAATGTAAAGTAAGGATTTAAATCCTTCTAATATAAAGCTTTCAAAAGACAAGGGTTTCTTTCTACTCTATCACACATTATGGAAAGGCAGAACTTTGAAGAATTAAATCAGCATAGAGCAAAAACTGAGCAATATAATCAACTGATTTCAAAATCAACTTTGAGATTTTTCCTATTATATAAAAATAAAAACAATCTGTGTGAAAATATATGGAAGCTTAAAGGAAAGTAATAAATACAGCTGTAGGTTTGAAGACCCTTATTGTCATAGAGGGAGGAAATAATTGTCAAAAGTTATTTTACAATGTAATTTTCAAAATATGTTTATTTCCAGAGTTATTGGTCCATCTCTGTTGACTTGTTTTCAGAAATGTTTTCCCCTTGAAGAAAGGGAAGAGAAATTGCATTAATTATATATATATATATATATATATATATTTATATATATACATGTATATATATATGGATGGATGTGTGCTATACATGTGTGCACACTCATATCTGAACAAATGTGTTAAAAATGTTGCATTATATTGCAATAATTTAGAATTTACACATACGACATTTGACTATTGGCCACTATCTCTATGCTTCTATTGAATTTGTCATGTTAATACGTTCTTAAAAGACTGAGTTTTGTTCTATCCTCCAATATACAGTATGAGATTTTCATGGTACATCAGCATGGGGGGGAGTTTATATTTCATTGTAAATTCCATGCAACCAGTAAAAGGTCATCTTTACTGTTACCAAAATAAAACTATACTCCCTATGTCACATTCAATAGGATGTAATGTACACCAAATGCCATTTTAAGTTTAATACCACCATTTCCCACTCCCTACCCCGAATTAAAAAAAAAAAAAGGAAAAGGAAAACAACAAAAAAAGTCAAGAGAATAAAAGAGGAAACAAGACAAAAGAAAAAAGGAAATTACATTAAATAACAAAAAGAAAGAAAAAATCCACAGTCCTGAGCCTCAACCAGGAATAACTTGTTTTCAACTGGCTTAAATTTCAACTGTCTCAAAAAAACTGGCAGAGGTTTTCTGGGGAGAAGGGAGCTGTCTTATTTTTTTTTTCTTTTTTTTTTTTTTTTTTTAGGTACATTTGTTTAACTAATAAAGCAGTTCTGAAAATTTTTCCTTGCTTTCAAAACTCAGCATCTCTACATTTGGTTTGTAAATACATGTAAGTATTTTCAAGTGGCTAGATATTACTACTAATCCTCCTGTGGCTATGGAAAAGAATACTTTTTTACTTATTAACAAAATCTATATACAATGCTATTAGTTGGTCTTTAATTGTCCTATGGTGGGTAATACAGTAATGATCTTTTCACTTATATTATTGAGGATATTGATCAGTTGTAATGGCTTTGCTGTATTACAGAATATGTTCAAATACAAGTCATTACAGTTGTATATTCTTTGGACATTAACTGCTGTGCTAACTAATTCACATTTTGTATTGTGGTCAGGCCACGTACAAGGCAACGAGCAAAGAATTCACCTTGAAATAAGTAAAGCTTAGTGGATTTCTACCTTTCTGTTCCTGGTCACCCATTAATATCTTGGACCACTGAAACAAACATCATTCACAAAAATGATTCCAGAATCGAGAGAATCTGAAAATAAAGACACATTTACAAAATCTGGAACAAATAATGACCACATGTATTTTGTGAAAACTTATGACATAGGTTAAAATTATAAGCCAAGACACTGTCACTTATAAAATTAGGTCTTCCCACTTTGCAGACACAGGAGAACAAAAATTATGATGACTTCAGACCAATTTAACCAGAGGTTATTCCAGCCAAAGTCATCTCTGCAAAGCCCTACAACTTCATGCCAGAGTCAGAAATCTGACCACAGTACAGACCTGAGGGTATATGAGCAGAGACTTGTGCTCTTTGAAATCAAATGCAGTCCTCCAGCTACAGATGTCTTCTCTCACTCTTGGCAGGCTGCATCACCTGGAAACTGGGAGGAAACAACCATGGCAGCCAAATAAAGCTCCAGGGCATGGCACAAGTCAGGGTGAGTGGTCCAGCTGCCATCAGGTGTCAGTGGTGCAATATTTCTGTGAGTCACAGACAGTTCACGCAACACAATCAGACATGCTGAAACACTGACAGTCAGATTCTTAAAAGATTAAAATAATTACTGTTTTAATACTGTGGCTGTTATTGCTATTATTTCTTCTGAAGAAGGGAGCTAGAGAAAAGTGCCATTAAGAAGTTCTTGTCAGAATCTTGAAATTTACTGCTATGCTACCCATATGCATCCCTGATATTATGCAGTTGTCTGCTGGATTTGGTTTGGATCCAGTGCTGTTCATTGGAATTCCATTTTTGCTTTTAGTCCGTGGCACCACTTGGAAACCACTTTAATGGGTAACAGATTTCAGAAACCAGAAAGCTGGCATTAAGACTGTGGGGCTTTTTTAACCAAAAATCAAACTTTTTAGTTTTTTCATCACGTCAAAAACTGCTAGTAGCTCTTCTTCCTTTTCTGTATTCTCTCTTTCCATATTTACTTCCCTATGTGGTCTGCTGAACAAGAGAACATACTGCAACAAATCTCAACTGTAAAAATGTCTTTTCTCGGAGTTTGTTGGGATATTTTTGCTACTGACACAACAATTGTATCTTTCTTTCCCTGTTCTCTTCCTCTTTAATTTAAATAATATGAAAAATGAATATAAATAAAAACGTAAGTTTCCTATTATACCTTTTTATGTGGTTAGCAGTGACAAATATCTATTTCATCAGAGCAGATATCAGGCTTCCTTTTTAGCATCTTGCCTGGATTTTCTGAAATAGGATGGTTTCCTTTACTCTCATGGGAACTTTAGAATTTTGTATCCTGTTACACCTGTTTAATTGACTTCTTTTCTATTTTGTTGCTTAAATAGTGCATA
This sequence comes from Passer domesticus, assembly GCF_036417665.1. NCBI lineage: Eukaryota > Metazoa > Chordata > Aves > Passeriformes > Passeridae > Passer > Passer domesticus. The sequence continues at coordinate 106,704,688 of NC_087474.1, read as the reverse complement.
TATATACACACACATACATATATATACCTATAGATATTTCTAGAAATGCTACATTAATAGCATTTACAGAGATATCAGGTATTATACCTTATTTGCAAGTAGCTTACTGTAATGCCTTGTGTCAAATCAAGTTTTAGTACCTTTTCTGCTGAGCAGGAACTGAATGAGGCTAAGATTGGTCAGATTCCTGAGCTCTGAGTTATTCCCATATAAGCCACCATACAGCGTATGTTCTCCTGCTATGTGCTCACTGCATGGGAAAAGCAACCAAGCATCCATCCTCAGTGAATAAAAGAGGTACTAGTTACACAGCAAGAAATTTTCAGGCATGAAAAGCTCTGGCAAAGAAAAAATACTGTTTATGGTGGAACAAAATAGCCAAGCACATAAAAAAGAAAAAGGCTCATTTGTCACATGTCTCCATTATTGACATCTTGTGTCAAGTCAAAAACCAGGAGAACTTCTTGCATTGACAAGTGAGTAATGACAGTGTACAGCAATCCTGATGCCAGGGGGGAGGAAAAAAAAAAAAAACAATCAAAAAACCAAACCCATGAAAAAACCCCCAATACAACAGCTAAAGGCATGCAAGGACCTGAAACCTTTAAAATTTCTCTTGGAAGTTTTAGGCTTTTTATTATGCTATCTGAGCTACAAATTAGACTGTAGCTAGACTACTTATCCTCCTCTGAGCCTTAAATGTCACCTGTAGGTAGAATTTGTTTGCAAATTAAACAGGAAAAAAACCTGAAAAATCTAAGAATCTGTATCCCTCTTTCTTTTCTAACTATCAAGCATAAAACTAATTCTGTAGGTTAAGTGCAAACAGTAGGTAATTTTGAAATCAGCATGCTTTTATCTCCGCATCCCATGCTGAGCTCAAAGTCATCAATTTTATGTCTGCATCTTTATTTGAAGAAATTTCAAACTTTCTCCCTATTTTATATAGACAGCGTTGATGACAACAATTTTGAATCATGTTGAGAAATCAAAAACTGAATGCATAAGGTATATGCCAAACTCTAGACAAAATTCTTCTCTTATCTGGAACATATGTGAGTAAACCTTGAAAACTGGCCAGTTTTCACCTCCATGTTTTGATTTTGCTTATTATGTGATAAACAAATTTAAACTGTAAAGCTTTAAATTAGTGTTTTCATATATATATAGGAAAATGAAAACTAAACAATTTCAAAATTAAAATAGTCTACCTGTCTTGGTCATAACTCTTCTCATTTTCAGTCAATTTCAGCTGAATAACTAAATGTAAAAGACATGAACTCTTTTCTCACAATGTTGGTCCCCCTGTTTTTGCAACACTATCAACAGAAATCTTGTTATGTCTATAAAACAAACTAGTAGAGAAACATTTATATACTGCTTGAGTCCTTAACAAAAAAATTCTGCTTTTAAATTGTATCCTTCTTCTACAATGTCTATGCTATATGGAGATATTGGTATGATTTATATTTATTCTGAGCATGTGTATCCACTTGAAAGAGTGCCTGTGAGGGATGCTTAAACTGTGTGGAAGGCCCAGATTAAATCACATCAGTACTGCTGAGTTCAAAAGCAAGGTTCTTCATGTGTTTTTTTCTGCTGTCTAGTCTCAGGCTGGTTGAGAAATATTTTCATAATTTTACAATCTCTTCTGCTCTCATGTTACTCTCATGGATTTTTCAGGACAGATTACTGATTAAGAAAAGTCAGTCTTAGAATATAGGATACTGACATATAAATTGTTTCATTCAAATTATTTTTTGTAGGGATTAAAAAAATCTCTTGCAAATTACATAATATGCAAAGCATTATAATGAAGTACTTTAAGTGGTAGATGGATCTGCAACTTTCCCCCCTTTATTAAAAAAATTAATGAAACTTAGAGTAGATTATTATTCAAAATTCTGAGAATACCAATTATGCTAAATTATTCTATTTACTTCTACCATGTAATTGTCATTCTTTTAATTATGGAATGAAAAAAAAAATCTATGAAAAGTCAACCTTGACACTTTTCATAGTTATCTTCTTATTGACACTTCTTTATATTTCAATTTCTTCACATATTCATTGATTGTTATCCTATTTATAATGATTATAAATAGACTTCTATCTGTACCTTCAAATGAAAGTGCATTATTTTGTCACCTTCAAAGAAAAATCTTTTCTTTTCTTTTCTTTTCTTTTCTTTTCTTTTCTTTTCTTTTCTTTTCTTTTCTTTTCTTTTCTTTTCTTTTCTTTTCTTTTCTTTTCTTTTCTTTTCTTTTCTTGGTGTTTTTGTTTTGTTTTTTCACTTTTTAAAATTTGGTTTTAATATTTCTGAATCTTGTGTGTTATTCAATCATGCTGGACCATCTAAGGGCTGTCATACTCCTTACAACTCTCTGAATAAGGTTACTGTAGTTTTACAAAACACTCTGCAAAACAGCTCTGCAATTTCAATATGTGCTATATTTCTCATCTTAAGAATTTTATTACAAAGGTCAGTACTGACTAAATAGCTTGTGGAAATAGGTGTTAATAGAAATGCACATGACTGCAGTAGCTCAGCCAAATCTAAGACTATGGAAAATCTGAAGGACAGCAATGATAGTTTGAAGGACAGACAAGGGAGTTATTTTCAGTGTTATATTTGTAAGTCTGAAATAATAATTTTTTTTCACATCTCACTGTCTAACCTATGCTCATAAGTTAGATATTTTATAATGAAAAATCTAAATATTAAGAGAAAATTAGATTTGAAAAATAGATGGATACTGTCATATGCAAACACTGCAAATTGCTAAATACATGGTCTCAGAGAGCAAAGATAAGTACCTTCTGAATTTTGGATTTAGAAAAGGTGAAGGTTTCTGTTTCCCAGCTAAAAACTTGGGAGTTCACAGCCAGTTTTGATGATTTGTGGATGGTCCAGACACTGAGTAGTGAAGCAAAATATTTGCCACTTTCTAAACTTCATTCTTTGTTATCATTACTTTGTGGTATTTTTGCTTATTATGACTTATTATGCTTATTATTATGATATATGAAAGATAAATAAGCAATTAATAGTTTTAACTGTCATGAGAAAAAATTATTTCTATGGCTAAAAATCCCAAGTGAAGAATCGGGGATCTTTGGTGACCTCAACGTAAAATAGAATGCAAAAGCATGTGTTCCCCACTGAAATAAAGTTTATATTTATATTAAAAAAATAAAAAATAAGCACACTGATTGTGTGAAATTAAAATTTAAATTTCAGGTATATAATCTGTATTTCCACACATCTATATATAAGTAAATAATAAATGGACAGAAATTTTCTGGTTTTGGATGATGTATTAGATTTAAAAAAAAAGTTGTCTTTCATACAAGATACTAGATAGGTTTAAAAGCTAGATTGGAAATAGACAATATTTTTCACACAAAATACATTCTAAAAACAATAAAGCTGAATGAGCACTGTAAACAGCAGACACCATGGCCTGAACTGCAATTGAATACTTAGTCAGTATTATATAAATTTTACCCTTAGTCAGTTATTATATCAGCTTCCATCTATAAATACCTGTTCTTAACTCTATATAAATACCATTTAGCTCAAAGAATTCCCAAATACAGACAAGCACAAGCTGTATGCCTGGCCCCATTTTAGCTGCTGTGAAATAGGGACTTCTGTAGAGTAATTGCATCAGCTGCCTTGTGTCATACAACACTTTTAGGAGGAGAAGTAAAGTACAGTAGCGAACATAACTGCAGTGGCTAAGTGACATTTTTCAGAGTTGATGGAAAAGCTCACCAGCTTGATGCCAGGACCTCTCCACACAAACAATGCTCATTCAGTAATTACAGATTTCTGATCCATTTTTATAACAGTGACTGCAAGATGACTCATGTTTTTGAATAGCCACTTGGCAAGGTGTTTTGCAAAGAAAGCCAGTCCTCATAATGAAGAAATCTGAATGGCAGGTCACTTGTTCAATGACTAGAAAGACCTCTTTTATGACTGGAAACAACATTCTAGCAGCTGAAGAGTGCTGGAGAGGGATTTTTACAAGGGCATGTAATGATAGGACAAAGGGAAATGGCTTCAAACTGGAAGAGAGCAGGTTTAGGTTGGATATTATGTTGACTGCAAGGGTGATGAGTCACCGGAACTGGTTTTCCAGAGAAGCTGTGGAAGCCCCATCCATAGAAGAGTTCGAGGTCAGGCTGGATGGGGGTCAGAGTGACCTGGTCTGGTGGAAGGTGTCCTTGACCCTGGTAGGGGAGTTGGAACAAGATCATCTTTAAGGTCCCTTCCAACCCAAACCATTCTGGGATTCTCAAAATACTCCATATTGAAATGTTGCGGTACATTAAAATGAAGGAGTTTAAATATATGATTAAGAGAAAGTGAGGGAAGAAAACCTCACTGTAACTGAATAATAACCAGATACACTTTGTTCTGTCTGAGGAGTTACTCTGAAATATTAGCAGGAACCACTTAAACATGGAAATTTTGTAAGTATATATTTTACAGGAAAATTATGAAAAAAAACCTTTCAAATCAAAACCTTTCAGAATATCTACTAATTTATTCTGTTTACATAGTAAAGTTCTAGAAAATGTGTATGCAAATGCATATCTCAGAGGTACCTTGTATACTTGTGGAGAAAATATATTGTACATAATATTTACAAGAGAACGCCTTAAATCACAGCCACTCCATCCAGTTCACAGATAGATCATTGTATTACCTAGAATACTGATGTAGTATCAAGACATCATTCTTGTGTGTTATTTGAGTGGGATATCATGCTGTTCACACTCTACTTGTAATTGATGATGACAGTCATGAGACAGTGCTATATTTGATTTATACTATTTATTGAACTCAAAGATTTAGCTTGAATCTCCTGTCCAGTTTTTTATAATTTTCTTTTAAGTGTAAAGCTCCTGAACCCCTTATAATTATGACAACCGTGTGACTCTAAAAACCTTGAAGATTAATATGTTAGATGAGTAAAAGAAGGAATGTCACGGACTCAAATTTCAAAGAGGAGGAATACAAAAATTAGTATGTTAGTTTAGCTTTGGGCAGGGGTCAAAACAGAGTTTTTTCAGCCTTTGGTGTAATTAATGAATTTTTGTTCTCATTTTTTTAGAAATAAGTAAATGATTCATAGGGGATTTATATTAGTCTTTGAATAATGTCATTACAGAAGTCCTCTCTTTCAGAGGATCAGGTAGAGCACCTGACAGAACAGCAAATCTCTAAATGACAGCCATATATTTCAATCACCTATTTTAGAAACAGTTTCTTATAATGCAGTCAGTAATTGTCATAGTTTGAAAAAAAAGATGCAAGTCCTTTGAAAATATGAGTCATTGGTAACTTGTTGGTTCATGTTAAAATATATCAAACACATATAGGACACATAGCTTGGTATCAGTCTCACACAAATATCTCTTTATTGTTGAAGTAGTTATGCAGATGAGAAAGACTGGAATTATTCAAAATCTAACAAGTTAGTCATAAAAACATTGGTTTTCAAAGTCTTTCAAAGGTTCCTTCTGAAAAGTCTTCAAGAATTTATTATATCAATTAACAGGAAAGATACTTATGAATTAATAAATGTCTGCAAGCAAGAAACAAAGACCAGAAAAAAACTTCAGAGTATTTAGTCAGTGCTTATGTATAAAATGCGTCACCAAAAGAGTATCAAAATTCTGTACAAAAACTGAGATTTATAATAAATGTCTGTGTGATCCAGAAAAAGTTGTGAATGCTGATGTCTAAATATTTTCTAATAATGAAAAAATATTTTTAATAATGCAATTTTTAATATTTTTTTAAACCCTGCATACACAAGAATGTTATTAAAGCTACCTCATGATACTACTGATACTTAAAAATCAACACCAGCTAATGAAAAGAAAAACACATGAAAAATCTTTAAAAATTTTGGCTGTGGGCACAGAGACATAACATAGGACAAATTCAATTACTGAGGTCCAAAAAACATGTTTTGGAGTTATTCTCCATAGATTTTTTTTATTTATTTAAGGTACTGCTGAGAGCACAACAATATGAAGAATGCTAGGAATGTTTTTGAAGGAACTTGTAATGCCACAGTATCACTTACAAATTTATATCGTGGTCATATCTGAAAGCCATTTTTATGCAGGCTGATCACCTACAAAAGACAATGCAGTAGAACCAACAGGGAACAGAGAAAGGCAAGACAGATTATTAATAGTGTAGTAAAGCTTTCACAAGAGAAGTTTTTTTAGCCTGGAACATGATGAGGATTTCTGAAAGATATGTAAAACTGTGCTAATCAGGAGAAGGTGAATAAAGAATTATTATTTTCTGTTTCTCATAACAGAGAAGCTAGGGGGGAAAAAAGATCATTTTATCAGTGGTTTAGAAACAAACAAAAGGCTTTTTTCTTTTTTTTTACATAAAAAATATAGTAATTAATGGGGAATACTTCCAGGAAAAGAAATATTATTGTCCAGACAGAATGACAAGGTTCCTAAATGATCAGTCAAGAAAAGTCAGATGAGTGATGTCTCTAGAGTTCCTCTCAGCTTTGTTTTTTTCCTCTGAGTTTCTTATTATGAGTCATTATGGGAGATAAGGTCTTAGACTAAATGGTTTGTCTCTGTGTGTCTCTGTGTATTCTTAGAGACATAACCTTGAATACTATTTTTCTGGATTGATAGTGATTATATTGGGGGTAATCATGAATCTTCTTCCAACACTTTTTAAACTCTTTCTCCTATCTCAATCTGACTGGTAACATTTTTTACTTAGGAATACTAATGTTGCACATGGTTACAGAGAATTCTGCTTTGTTAAAAACTGGAAATCAGATAAAAAAGGAAATACTAAGCGTCCACCATTCCTAAGTGTGCACCCTTCAGCTCATTTCTAGATCTGGACAACAGCAAAGTCAGGTCTCACTGAAAGTTATTAGTCCTGGGGTATAACACAGATCCATACAAACTGTATAGAGTTGGAAGGGGGCACTGAGACCATCTAGTTCATCTCCCTGCTGAAGCAGGGATTGTATTTAAGAGCTTTATGCCTACAATAAGAAATTTGCATCTACAAGGTTTGCACAATCAGAGAATCTAAACTTCCTATTCCCCAGGATTCATAATGCTTTTATGATAACTGTGTATGAAGTACAATACAACCTTGCACGTTCATGTCGTATTAAATTGTCACAAGCACATTTGTTTCCAAAATGTTATATCATTTTCTACTAGCTAATGAATAAATTTCATAGGCTTTTATGTAACAAATTAAATTTAAATTAATGAACTGAGTCAAGAAGAGCTGGCATTCAGAGTGGTACCTTGTTCTATCTGTATAAGTTGCATCATACAAAGGATTTCTGTGAAAGCTAAACCAAATAAAAAGGTAAGGAAATTGCTCTGTTACCACAATAGTGAGTATATAAAATTGGAGTTTTTTTAAAACTCATCTCCCATTACAAAGGTAAGGTGGTCTTTTCATGATAAAAGCAGAGCTCAATAAGCTTTGTATCACAGCTTTGCAAAATTTGTGGCAAATTACATTAAATTATCTAAATTTTGATCGGATGGCATTACCACATACAGAAGACAATAATATTAATGTCTTTTTCATAGTCCATCTCTAGACACAATAAAAGGTGGGATAATAGCGAGAATTAGCTGTGGACATATTGAAAAATCATCATTATTATCTCACATTTTTCATGCACAGGAAGCATTTTTCTGTGCTCTGCCTTACCCCCTTTATTTCTTCTAGCAGACATATATCCTCAAAGCCACCAGCTGCACATTAATTCATTACCATTTTCACCAGTGGCATTTTTTTGCTCATCAATTCTTAAATTTCAACAAATCCTGACCAAATATAAAGTGATAACATTTGGCACCAAAAAGTACAAAGATCCATTAAAAAATGAGCATCCTCTCCTCATAAACATTGGAAGATCACAGTGACCTGAAGACTAATAAAGCTCAAAACACTTGGACTTAAAAAAGGAAACAAAAAATATGAAAATTTGCATCAAATATTTCTTTAATGTAGAATAATCTTTTGCTATTCCACCACTTAACCTGGGCACTACATTACTTTTATAATAAATGGAGAGAGTCAGAGGCAGTGGACACATCATAGGACAGTATATGTTGCAAAATTACTTTCTGCATAGAGAAAACAGTTACATTTGATGTAATACACCTTCTTTTATAAAACAGAACTGTTCCCATGACTATGAAGGAGATTAAAATTATTATGAAACTGAATCAGGTTATTTCTGTTTTAACGACATTAAAGCTTTAAAGTTTGTAAACTACTGGAAATAGTATTTGTATTTAATTTTACATTTCCCCACAAATATGGGAATAACAATATTGGGAATAATATTTCCCTAAATCTTAACTTTTCTTAAAATATTAGCACAAAGTAGTGGTAAAGTAAAAATAACTCTCTTCAATAGAACAAAACCTGGACATGGAATATGAAACAGATGAGCTTTTGGAAAATAAAATCCCTGCACAACACTGAGACCAAAATCAGAAGGCTTTTGGTGTATTTAAAAATAATATTAAGGTGAAACTTGCATGTTAAGGTGAAATCAGTATGTTAGAATAACACAGTTGATGAAGTGAAGAGAAAATAGACAAGCAAAAATGGGCCATTCTGCTCTTTTCCTCCTTTAGGAGATGCATGGAGCTGCTGAACTGCTGATGACTGCTCATAAATATCTGCAATACAGTTGGTCCCAGGACCGAGTATGACAGCTTTCAATAAAACATTCATTGTGATGCTTTGAAATCTTCAGAGGTACATAAAATAGTTCCCAAACTGCACATTACATGCAGTTTTCCATTATACGCTGCACAAAATGTCCTTGACATTCAAGGGTTTGCCATACATATTTTAACATGCATCACTCCAGGGTGTATTTGAAAATACCCTCCACTTGCCTTTAATAATAATGACTTGTCAAGTAGAATCCAGATCTTGGTTAATCTAACATAATACGGACTTGATGGTTTTTATTAACTGTCAAATGGAGCCCAATAGCCGTCAGAAACATTTTCCCCTTCTGTCATGCATTTGTTCCCAGTGTGCTTCATTTTTGACCACTAATGTAAAAGGTTAATAAAGTGCAGCATTAAATGTCATTAATATTCAATATGCATGGCAAGTGAATAGTTTTGCAGATCTTTTATTTTACAGATGTTGGGATGTTAATGTGGCTATTCTGCAGCCTTGGAGAAGTGTGCGTACCATGCTGCATACATTTGCAATTTGTCTGTGAAGACGTTCTACTACATTAGAGTCTGAACTTCTGTTAAAATTCACGTGACTGCTTCATAAATCTGAAGGGTTTATCTTGCTTCCAGGTCTATCACTTTCCCTCATTTTTTCTCCTTGCTCTCACAAATTATGATTAATCTAATATTCTTTCATAAATGTTTTATCCTATGTCAATCATAAAATAACTAGAGAAAGCAAAGAGAAGGTCAGATTTTCAAATATCTACCTACTGTCACTATTAAGCTGGCTATCAATGCTTGTTTTTGTCCCCAGTGTTATGATTCTCAAATAAAGAAATTAAGCCCAGCCACCTTATTACTATAAACAAATTGCCTGAGCAGCAGCCAAACTTATTAAAATTTTTAAAAGTTAGAAGACCAGAGATACAGATGATGTAACTACCATAGATTGGCTGTGCAATGGACCTAAAATATTCTACTGGAAACTGTTCTGCCTTTATGTTAGTGACACTGTCAAATGAATTTGATAAAAAAAATCTTAGAATGAGCTATGAAGTAGTATAGTAGGCTGATCTAGAGGTTGTTAACCTGTTCTTCAAACATACTTATAATAAATTATTTTTTCATAGTTTTTTCCTATAACTTTTAACTTTCTAGAGCCTCTAATTCTTCCACTAACCAAGATAAAGGCAATGTTACTATGTTTAACACATTTAGATATTACTTATGTGTCTGCTTATATACCTTCTTTAAGAAACACATATAGATTTTAGCTCAAACCAAAATATTTTTGCTTACCCTTTAAAATAAACCACTTTATTTGCAATTGTAAATTAACACAGAATGTTTTATCAGTCCAATCAGTAATAAAATTAATTCCTTGTAAACCTAAAACATGTCAGACATGAGCCTTAGTGTATGGTAATATTGCTACAAACCATCTTTCAGTTATCTCTTCCAATATTGACCCCTTATAGGAAATAATTTTCCAGTTACTCAGTGTCTACCCTAGACTTTTAGTCAGTGTTATTGCTTCTTCTATAGGTAGAATAAAAGTCTACCAACTTGTAACTTTCTACCTGCAAAAATGTGAAAATCAAAGTTTGATCAGTAATTTTACGGTTGACCTAGAAAGGTAGCTGGTATTCTGCTTAAGACTAGAAGCAAATATGAACATGAGTGTGTGGTCTGTTTGAGAATCAGACAGGTGAGATGTACTGAATCCTTTCACTGTACCATGTGTTTGAACAGAAAAAGAAAACCTAGCACTTTTTTGGGGGGGAGGATTTTTAAGTATCAATTCAGGATGAGGAGAAATTGATGACAACTTATGTTCTTAAGGACTGTGTGAAGCCAGTTAAACTTTAGACCGTTTCTGAGCTATTTAGTAATTTTGTTGATTCTTGTCAAAGTTTCTTAGGAGACAGAACAAAAGCATTAATATCTTCCCTCTTCCCTGACAGGATGTTTAATCACTTAAAAGTCCAATGTATTTGCGGCTAAGTTACAATCCAGTGTTTAGTTGAAACTAGGTCAACAGATCAAACCTGCAGTTTGAAGGCAAGCTTTATTGATGAGTGTCATTTCCAGCCCAGGTGATCATGAGCAAGCTCTTACCTTAATGAAGCTCCAACTCATATTTGCTGCTATCTTCTCTGAAGATAAAATGAATTACTTAACGCTTGAGACTGCACAAAACAATGTGCTGTTTTCTGGCCATACAAAACCTTGGTATTTCCAGTAGACATTACTGCACTTCTATACAATGTTCTACATTTTGATGCTATTCATATTAAAAAAAATACAAAAAAACCCCTATTTCTCTTAAGTATCTCAAAAATAGTTCTTTAGAGAAAATTATTACCAGCAATATATTTGCAGATATTAATTATTCATGAATAACAAAATTTACTTATTTCACATGGTCATTCCCTCAGCCAGTTATATATGAAAACTTATTTGCTTGTTGAATAATTGCTTGCCAAAGAGCACTTTTGGCAAACACAGCACCTTAACACTGCCAATTACTTTCTTTCATATACCATATGGAAAAGAAAATCTTGAATTAATGTTTGGAAAAGATGCAATAATTACTTTGCTATGACATGGGGCGGATGTATTGTATCATATCCTATTGTGTTGTTAATTGGTTTTCACCAGCATAAAGAAATCTAATCTAATGTGTTCCAAATGCAGGATATTCCATACATTTGGTCTCATATTATGACAGAAATTCATTTTTGATGATAATAGGCACAGAATGTGTTGCCAGCTTGTATTATTAGGACCTGTCTCAATGCTAACATGCTCTCCTCAAAAAGAAAAATAAAGCAGGAATTCTTTCATTGGGTACTAACCATCTTAAAAGTGACACAAGGAAAAAAAGAACAGTAATGAAAGGAATGATAATTAGTACAAAACTTGTAAGAATGGATGACAGATATTTAATGCTTTACTAAAAATGTACTAAATATTAGTATTGATACTAAATTCCTAGTTTTAATAAAGCATGTGTATATTTTAAAGAATAACAAGAATGGTATGTCTTTTACTACAGTATTAAACATGAAATTTCATTTTTCTCCCATGGTGATGGGACTTCAGTACTGTTGGGCCAAAGCTGGGCAAGATGTAACTCAGAGTGTGTATGGTGGGAGATTGTTTTGGATCTTCTTTGTGGTTCCAATCTGCAACACACATGAAATCTCCAACAGCTGAAGAGACACAAAGCGGGTAAATGCTCTGCAAAATTCATCATGTTCTAGTGGCAATCATTAGAACAGAATATTCTGTTACTTGAATACAAAGCAGCCTCTTGAAGTAAGTGAACTTATTCTGCTGAACTCCAAGGAACGTACTCAATATTTTGAGCAGCAAAATAGGAGAAAGGATCTGACCTCCTGTTCAGCACTAGGAATTTTCAGTCTCTGAGTTTAATACAAACTCTTTTTTAATCACTGAATTTATATTTTGTATGTATTTTTGATAAATCTGTAGACCAGCCCCTCAGAAAAGAGATGAAGTTTCAGGCATAGCCAAACAGAAAAACACCCTAACTATTCCCTTCCCCCATTGTCACTTATTTCATTGCAAATGGGCAGTGTGCAGGGTTAGGCGAAATCCATATAGACTTTAAAAAACTGACAAAGAATGGGAATTGTTTAAAACAAAACTCTATTTGTACACAATTCTAATTAAAAATAAAAATATTTTTCAATAGTAACATTTTTAGAGTGGCCATAAGACACTGCATAAAGAACTCTCAGGGCAGGTAATTCATGCCTTTGTTGCATTGAGGGTGACATCCTTCAGCCTCATGGTTAACAGTGGTACACCAACTATGAATTAATGCTGGACAGTTTATGCCTTACCATACCTTATTGCTTAATTAAAATGAGCCAGTTTATTAAACTGGAGAGATGAAGCTTCACCCCCTACATGCCTGAATGAGTCTTTGAGCAGCACAAAAGTCGCTTTCAACTTTCTTCATGTCAAGCCTCTCACAGTAACTATTCACTGTAGAGATTTGTTGGCTGTTCTTGAATACAGTCACTGCTTTCGTGCTGTGGCAATCCATGTATTTGCAAGATAATGAGTTGTGGGAATGCCTAGATTCTGCACCCCTACCCTTGCTTTTAGCTGTCCTCCTGCCATAATAAAACAACTTTTTGGAAAAACATGCTAAATAACTATTTCTGAAACAGCAATATACTTTACTTTTGGTACTCTGAATGCAGCAACACTGTCAAAAACAGTGCTTACTGAGCCACAAGTTTCAAAAAGAAACATTTCCTCACAGAATTGCTTAACTAATATTCATTTGAAGAAGGAAGAAAAAAATCTAGATGTGGCAATAATGTTACTGCATTTGCTACAGAATTATTCCAAATCTCACAGAAGGTGAGTTAATAACAGAAAATGGTTGAAGTACTAAAGGGGTTCAAAGATAAATTAATGTCATTAATAAAGACCTATTTACTGCTAGTGACAGGGCCTTGTCATGTTTCAATAATTTTAGAAGCACATATGCCCCATAATTACATTATACCAAACTGATTCATGGATCATGTAGATATTTTTCCACTTATATTTAAAAAATCATTTTTCCTAAATTACTGGATTTTTCCCCCATTTCTTTTTCGAGATACTACTTTATACAAGTTATGTTCCCTATCCTATAATTTTCTTTAGTGATCTTTCCATCAGCCTCCTAGAAATAAGAAAGAAAAGTTTGCTATAGTGCTGTCTATATCTGGGGAAACTGGTCAGAGTATTTGATAATACCTGTATCCTTCCATTCCTCACAAAATGCTCAATTACTTTTCTTATTTTGCAGCTAGTTTGCTGCAGGTAGATAGCTAGAAACTGAACTGCAGACAGAAGGAGTGGGGGAAAAATATGTTGACTCCAGCGAGGTTATTACCAAAGTGGTAATAAAAATTACCACAGTTTTAATTTTAATCTTTTAAACTTACAGTTTCTTCAGTATAAAAATAATTTTCATCATCCTTCAATGAAAGGGTTATCCACTTCAATGAGATTTCAAGATGGCATATTTATTTCCATTATTATTGCTTCAGTAGGAAACTTACCACTACTTTTATAAAATTATGACCTCTGCTTTTTCTTCTATTTTTATCCTCCTAAATGCCCATTTTTGTCACTAAATAATGCTTTGACTACATTATCAAACCTTTTTGTAATGATTCATGATGAGTAAAGATATGTTTTTTCATTTACCTAATCAGTATCACACTTTTCAATTTTCCTAGATCATTACCCCTGTCATGCGTAAGAATACTTCTGGGGCCAATGTATTCAGCTAACAATTAAAAAAAATGCAAAATGCTAGTTGCAGGCAAATGATTTTTTTCTGTCCAAATTATTCTCTGCAATGTGTCGACAGATATTTGATATTATAAATGGCTTTTCTTAATACACATTTTGGCCCTGGCTAATGTAGGAGTGCTCAAAATAGAATACTTGGTCATATTTTTGGGTATGCGAAGGGCAGAGTATGGAAATAATTATATTTGAAAAAAGGTCTCTAGGAGATCATAGCTCCTGATGGTGCTTCATATAAAATTTACATGCTAAAAATTGTAATTATAGTTTGGGCAGATACTAATTCACAGAGTGCAGGCTAATGCTGGCTAAGGCTTTCTGTTCTAAAGCTGTTTTCAGTTTTTTATAATTTTGCTAAACTTAAGACATTTGGAGTGAATTGTGCATGCTGTACCACTTCAGTTACAAGTTGTGACATAAAAGGATCCACAGGCTATAAAAATACACACAGAGGGGGAAATTGAAAAAAAAAAATAGGAAAGAAAATGAAAACAAAAAAAGTTTGTGCAAAAAAGAGAGGTTAAGAATGCTTCTTGTTTAGAGACAGTCATATGCCTATAATTTTGGACAAGGGTGTCAGTAAAAAGTTTTTCAGCTTTCTGCCATTTCTATTTATCATGAAAAAAATATGACAGACCACACTTCCATAATGAATTCCCAATCTAATGATGTTACTGACATACATTCAGGAGAGACCTGTTAAAGATTTTCTGCTGAACTCTGAAGCTGAGTTGCATTTCATCCAGAGAGGACACACTGTTTGTATTTTCTGAAGAACTCTGAGCCTCCAAAGAAGTAATCAGCCACAGTCAGAGCTGGCCTGAACTTGTACTGCTTCACATGATGGACCCACGAGCACAGACCTGAAAAATTAGACATTTGTTTCTTTGTGATTTATTCCCTTTCCTTTAAGCTTCAGGAGAGTGAGGAGTGAATGAAATCACAGATGATAGTGAAGTCGTGGGACAAATGAGAGTGTGGTAAATATGAAGTGGGTATAAGGAGAACTGTGTTATATGAGAGAGAAGCAGAATGCCTGAATCAGTAGGGAGGAAAGCTATTTGCTGATGGGGAATTCAGAGATGCATTAGTATTGTACAAGAGAAGAATTATTATCACAGGGTTCAAGAGCATGACAGAAGAAGGGGTTGAGGAGGAATAGGATTAAATGAGGATAAAAAAAAGAAGAGTAGAGGCAGAAATATGTTTTGGGTTTTTTTCTCATTTGGCATAGTCTCATCTACAGCTGCAACTGATTGCAAAGTTGTGAGATCCTGCATTAATTTTCTGACAGAGAAGGCTCTCTAACAAAATTAATTCCTCTCTGAGTACCATTTCCAAATAACAAAATCATGCTCTAGTATGATTTCTTCATTTATTTTAAAGGTTTTTTTTTTACTTTTTAAGGGAAATTGCATCCAAGAACCATGTAAATAATTTTAAAGTCGACCTTGAATTGCGCAGTACCATCAGTAACATTTTCAGTCTGCGTTACTACTGGAAACTTTCTCCAATCATGTATTATTAGCATATTTTGAAAGACAGAGCAGTTCTCTTTTCAAAGGTCACGGTTTCTCAATTCAAAAGGAACTGGGGGGGAAGAAAAAAGCAAAACAAAAGAATGGTGATAAAAAAAAGAGAAGATGAAAAGGGAGAATTAAGCAGCAGAAGCTAATCTTTGGATAAGAAGAAGAGAATTAAATTCACACTGAAATCTTGAGCTATTTTTGGAGAGGTTTAGGTGGCATTTGGTCTACTGAAAAAGTTATAGGACAAGAAAAATTTCATTTCCACTCAGTGTAAGCAAGGAATTTCAAAAAAATGTCTGGGCAGGCTTTTGAATTTTAACAATTATATTGATTCAGAGACATCTTTGTTAAAATAAAAACAAAAAAACCAAAAAACACTCCTGCACTTAAATAAGTAATATTTTACAGAGGGAAGCGGTTTATATTTGAAATATATGGGATATGATAATTACAGAATGTGGTGCACTTTGTCTCATAGTTCATTCTTTTTCAGGTGACTGAAACTGTGGCAACTTTTGAAATACTTCTGTTTCCTTTTCAGCAGTTCATTAAAATAAGGAATGGTTAAACTCCAGATACCTAACTGTTTTTTAATCTTGTTTATAGCATAAGTTTGCAGAAATGTAGCAAATGTGGTGTTCCTCTGGAATCAAAGTTAAAAACACTGCCTTTTGGCAACATTTAAGCATTCCTCCAGCAGAGGAAAGGAGTGTGTTGCAGGCAACAGACCTAGAAAATATTTGAAGTTTGGCATCACCATAGAGGGACTCAGCCAATCACTTTCTAACCTGAAGGTATAAACAGACAGACTGCAGTGGGGTTTATAGAAGTACTTGAACCTCAATACAGTAGGTGACAGCAGATCTAGTAGAGAACAGATATATAGGACAAAGGGAAAGCTGCTGCTTATTTATCTGTCTCAAGGAAAGACTATTATAGATCAGTGGTTCCTTCTGCTTTCCTATTTTTCTGTAATCATTGGGAAAAAAGAGGCATAGTGCATTCTTAGGTAGTTCTTTACTTCATAGTTCATAGTAGCATTTTGAAGAACTTGTAGCATTTGGTAGAACATTTCCTTCATACAATGTAAAAGATGAATGATAAACCGTGATTAGAATGAAAAAAATGTTCTCTAATGATTTTGAAGTCAAGCAGCAAATAAGAAAAGTGACTGGTAATTCATAATGATTTTCATGTCTATCAATAAAATACCTGAAGCAAGAGAAATTCATAACATTGTGTAGCCACCTTTGTTTCACTAACTGAATTTGCTTTGTGGTTAATTATGTAAAAGACAATGAGTCTTTTAGCACACTGATTTTCCTAGTGGATTATAGAAAAATAGTTGTGTGTTTTTAGATGAAAAGCGTTTCCTTGGGGCTCTTTCCTCCTTGAATGTTGTTAACTATGCTGTGAGTCGCAAGCATGCAGAAGGGGAAATTCAGTTATTGTGCTGAAAACATTCTAAATGTTGTCATTTAGAAATTTTTCTTCCATTCCTAAGATGTTTCTAGCAATGCATTAGATTAGTCCATGGGAAGAAATCTTATTTAGGGTATCCTACACCCTGAATATTCTTATTACTGACAGTGTTCACACAGATGTCTTATTTTAGAGGGAAGACATATTTCATTAATCTGAAACTTCATCATCTTTGTTTATACTACAACATTGTGGTGGGCTGAGCTTGTCTGTCTGTCAGAGATGTCCATTCAGCCATCCTTTCTCTTTCCCTCCTCAGCTCATGAGCTGAGATGAAGAGAGGGAAATCACTTACTGATTAATGTTAGGGGCTTTTTTACTCTAAAACAGATGCACTTTCTAATAAGTTACTTCCCGTGGCTATGGGGCTCAACTGTGCCCTGTGGTTTGTTGGACCAAGCTGCAATGGCTAAGTAAGGCTCAGGGAAGCCCCAGCCTGTCCTCACAAATTGTGTGCTGCAGACCCCCTTCTGCCAGAGCATGGGCACTTGCAAACCCACATAGACATTTTCTGTACCACTTTGAAAATAATAAATAAAACCCTGTCTTTACTCACTACACAAATAAATAGTCCGCGTAATAAACTACAAATAATGAATAGTATATGTGAGAAAGGACATCTTGCTATAGCTTTATATAGAATAGTGAAGAAAGATCAAACAAAAGTCTATTATATTCAAAGTTTGCAAGGGTTTTAAATATTTAAATCAGGTAGTTCAAGAATATAATATATCCTTATCAGGAAATAGCTTGATATATTAATTTAAAACCAAGAAAGAGGATACAGAATAACAGAGCAGAATTTTCTTTGGAAAATCTCTTTTGCTTGTTTTGCATCTTAACACAGTCAAGGAAATTATACTTGCCATGAAAGTTTTGGTAAAATCAAATCCACTACATCCTGGTGTACAGAAAAAGCAAAGAAATTATGAGCAAGGAATGAGAAACTATAGGAAGTCCTGTGAGATGAGCAAGTGCAATTAGAGTGTCAGTAACATCTAAATGAAAATTAATATCACCTCTCTTATTATGAACTAAACCTGTGAGACCCTACCTAATCTTCAAACAGAGATCTGCAAAACTAGGGCACACAGAGCTCAGAAGTAACACTAACAGTATTAAAACACAAGCAAAAAAGTTTCATGACAGGATAAGGAACAACGCCTAGAAACCACAAATTTCATCTCAATATGAGGAAGAACTGCTTTACGTTCAGAGTGGAAGAGCACTGGAACAGGCTGCCCAGGGAAATAATGGAGTCTCCCTCTCTGGATACATTCAAAACCCACATGGAGAAGCCCTCATGTCACCTGCTCTAGGTGACCCTGCCTTGGAAAGTGGGTTGGACTGGATCATGTCCAGAGGTTGCTTCCAACCTTAATTATTTTGAAATTCTGGGATTCTTAGAAAGAAAGGGCTGCAAGTTTAAATGAAGCTGGCATTCAGATGAGATTTTGTTTTGTCATAAATAGGTATTTTGCCATTGAAGTCTAACTGACTTTCAAAGAAATCCAAATGAATATCACATATTTGAACAACTGCAGAATTACCTTATCATATGGAAATCAGGGAACAGTATGGTACCTGCATGATTTTTCTATAGTATAGGTCCAAAATTACTATCTTCAAATATTCTGTGATGGAACTAGAGATTTTTAGGCTGGGGCAATTCAGCAGGTACTATGACACATCTTTGTGCCAAGACATTTTTTGGAGTGAATCTGTCCCTTCTAGCTACCAATCCTCATATTTCTACAAATTCCTATTCTAACAACTTTCTTTTCTAAATCCTGTCTCGTTGTTCCCTTGCTGTCTTTTCTATTGTGTTGGAGTCCTCAAATGTAGCATGGAAACTTTAAATTTTCTTTATTATAGAAATAGTGCATAGCCTGCCCATGAAAAATTCAATGACCATTTTACACAGAGAAACAGCTAAAAGAGCATTCTGAAATTAACTATATAGAGTTGCCTTCAAAGGGAGAGAATACTTTATACTGTTAAATTTACTATATTTTAGGCTCCTAATGTGTGTCCTAAGTAGTGACTTAGACTCTGTCTTGTATCAGCCTAACTCTCACTCCATTTTAGGTTAATCTGCATTATTGACCTTACTTATTTAAAAGTACTAATATGTCATTCTATTCCCAGCAATTTTACAATTTAAGCTTTAAAAATCTACTATTTAAAAGAATTTTTTATTGGTTTTGAATGTTCAGCATATCAATAGCAAATTTCAAATCTAAAACGAAAAATATTCTGCTTATGGGATCCATATAATTCATAGCAATTCAGTATTTTTACACTGAAAACTATTGGTTTCATTTTTGCTACTGAGCAGATTTAATTCTGTTTTCTGATAGTTCTCAGTAATCATATCTAAAGCAGGTAAAGCTAGATTCTGAGTTCAGAATTTCAGGCTTTACCCTTATGTCAATGCTACTATCTTAAGTGTTACTGGTTGAGAGCCAACCAGTATGTTTTAAACGTAAAAAAATTTATAGGGGGGAAATTTGTTAGTTGTGGAACTTATAAAGCCCCTTGATTATGTGTTAGTCCCTTTTTTCTCTTCCACATGAATAAAAGCAAAATTTTCCCATAGAACTGTAAATCCTGTGAAAGCACTGCCATGAAAATGTGGGGTCACAGTCTATTATACAGCACTGGTGGTAATAAATGGCAAGTGCTTACCCATAGGACAACATTTCACAGCAATTTCTTTTTACTGCAACTGGTACTTGTGACCGCAAGGTGAGAGACTGAATGTGCAGAGCATTTAAAGCCTTGAGTATCTTGTTTATTAACCCAGAATTTTAACTATTCACATTACAGACAGGGTTCTATATTTGTAGCGTGATATTTTAACGTAAAAGAAGTGTCAAGTTTCATATAGAAAAAAAGGGGTTTTTTCAAATGTATTTGGTTTGTGTATTTTTTTTAACTTTTCCTTTAAATTGCTTGGGTTTGACAAGTATAGTAATTTTTTTTTTTTGTCAAAGAAGAATAATTTCCTGTCCAGATAACTATGAACATAAATTGTTATTAGACTCAATAAGCCAAGGCTGAGGAATATAATTTTATACATACAGTTAATTTTATCAGCACAAAAATGATACAATTGTGCTTTATGAGTCCTGTGTCTAAAACAAAGTAGATATTGCTCTTAAACACTACTTCTCCCCCAGGTAAAATGTATTTAACAAAAAAAAAATCTTGCAAAAACAGGGTTAGAATTTGGCACCTATCACAAGTCCTAGGGTAAATTAATATAATAGAAGTATATTTAAAGATAGTTATCATGATCTAATAATTACATAAAACATTCAGGAGTATTATGGTAGTAATGGAATAATCACTAAATATTGGCATTCTTATTTTAAAGTATGGAGAGTAAGGCAATTTTTTTTTTTTTCCAGAAATTCCATTATTTATTCTTTAAGTGAATATATCAAGCCAACACTGTTAAGTCTCTTCCTGAGTTTTTTTTGAAAGTGTGTTCCCTTTTAGCCCATTACTGTATCAAATGCAACAGGAGTGATCAGCTGATATATCAGGAAGACAAAACACTTGTGTATAAAGTTGTTTCAACTAACACAGCTGAAAGAGCTTATAATACTACAAACTTTGATGAGTTAATGAACCTGTGCATTATTAATAAAGGAGCAGTTTGGTGAGGAAATATTGCTATAAATGAAATATGAACGCATTGCTTGTGCATCAGAGCAGCACTTAGTTTTACTTGCACTTTTACAGATAATGAAGCTATAATAAGTTGAGATCAAATTAAAAACATGAGATTAAAACATTCAGTACTACTCTGCATTTTGCAGATCACTTTTGCTGCTGTCTTGTACTCAGAATTCTCAAGATATTAAACACTGGCTATGATAAATGTAATAGCATTATTTTTTTTCAGCCTATTCTAATATATTTTAATTGTCCTAATTATTTTTTGAGATGCTGAAAAACAGAACAACCAAAGAAAATCAGAATAAAAACACACCAGATATCTAGGGCCATGGAAAAAAAAAAACAAACATATAATTACATGGGCAACCATAAATTACAATATTTCCATTTGACAGTAATCATCAATGAATAAAATATATCCTTTGACCAGAGATTGCTATGACTTCTCTATATGGACTTTATTATCAATCAATAAAATAACTTTACTGCAACAAATATTTTATTTTTCTCTGATGATGATTTATTTATGGCCCGGATTTTCAAGCATATATATGTCATGAAATGTCCACTCTACTGTTACTGCATATGGGGAGTTTTTGTATTAACTCTATGGTTAATAAATCTATTATTGTACAGTCGAATGCACAAGGTGAAATAAAAACCAATGTGTAAGTACAAAATTTCTGCTATTATGTAATTATTATTTTTCCAGCCATGATTTTTTGTGTTTAATCTCAAACGAATATTTTAAATTGTTCATGCGTTTATCAAAATTTTGTGGTGGGTTGATCTTGTTTTGTTGCCAGGTGCTCACCAAGCCTCTTTATCACTGCCATTCTTGACGGCGGTAGGGGAGAAAATAAGATGGAGGAAACCCCCTAACTTTTAGGTCAAGACGAAGGCATTTTACTACAACAAAGGAAGAACAAAAAAAAATTTTCTTCTATACTTCTGCTTAGCAAATAATACCTGCCCATCTCCCAGGAAGTCAGGCTTAAGCACATATAGCACTTGTTCTTGAAGGAAAACACTATAAATAACAAACAACCCCCTCTTCCTCCTCTTTTCTTAGCTTGTATATCTGAGCAAATGCCATATGGTATGGAATATCCTCTTGGTGAGTTTAAATCAGCTGTCCTGGCTGTGTCTATTCCCAAGATCTTGCCCACCCCTAGCCTAGTGGTGTGTGGGGAAGGTGAACAGACAGAACTGATGCTGTGCCAGCATTGCTCAGCAGTAGCCAAAAATCTGACATATCTGACACCTTTCTAGCTACCAATGGAAAGCACAGCACTATGAGGGCTGCTGTGAGGAACAGCATCTCAGCTAGACCCAACACAAATGCATACTTGTATGTAAAAACACTTTTTTTTTCTTATGTGTGTATGTATTTATGATACCTGAAAAGACAAAATAAATTGAAGTAATTGTTCTTTTGGATTATTAAAAGCAACATTCAGAATTAAAGGGATTCTAAAATGGATTTTCACATAAGTAATATTATGTCTTTTACATGAGCCTTCTGAAAAGCTGTTTTCAGAAGACTGACAAGAAAAGTAGTTTTTGTAGTAAAACAGAATAGAAGAATATCTTTAGATGAATAAATATTAAAAGCAATCAGTTTGAACTTAGGAAACCTGGAGATGGCTAGGTAAGTTTGTGCCACTTTAGTACATGAAATAGAAAAACTCAGTTAAACAACATATTAAGAAAGAAAATATCAATGTTTTCATCTATAATATTTCATCCTTAATCCCTTGAATTTGCCAAAAGTAGCAAATGAATTTTGCAACAGCTAGGAATAGGATGGTTGGTGTAAGATAAGAAGAACATTTTCTTCAGAGGGTGTCTTTCAAAATGTTTCTCAGTTTAATAACCTGGAGCAGTTTCAGCCAGTGTGCACAGGACATGGCTAAAGAGAGACAGAAGTTTTTTATAATTTAGAACACTGCCTAAATACTTTGTGTTGCTGGGTTGACTAATAACACTGATAAAACAATAATAAGATGCAAATCACCTTGAAAAATATTACTGGACTACCTATATGAAAGACTCAAGCTAAAAATTATTTTTAACATATTTTCCTCTTAACATTGTTTTTGAATCCAAGGATCTTTAGAAGTTTAAAATTAAACTTGCATTTATAATGAACTGTAGTGTATAGTAATTGAATTCTGTGAACTGCACCCTTGAAAAATACTCTATGGTCAAGTTATGCTTCAGTAAGGATTGTATCCATTTACTGAAAAGCTTTTCCATATTCTTTATTCAATACTGTACCACAGAATGTGATTATAATTATGCAGTTTTGGCTTATATAAAATCACCATTTTAGGATGTATTTGGTTTTTTCCTTTTTTTTATGTTCACCATTTACATTCTCAGTGAATCTGTTTTTTTAACACAAGTATATTTTTTCTCAATCATATGAGAAATTAGGACATAGGAAAAATTTATTAGTTATGCATTTTGAACATTAAAATTCTACAATAAGATACGTATTGATTCACAGCTAATGAATTATCCAGTAATAATTCAAATTTGCTATGACACTTTTGTTTAAGGTGAAGGCACTAAAAGCCTGTAACACTTTTTTGCAAAGACTTATAAAGTATCCAGGAATCACCTTTCTTAGCTTTCAGAAGTTCCGTTTTTCCTTGAATGTATGATGAAAGTATTTTTCTACAAAAATAAATGATCAATCTGTTTCTGATCATTATTTAAGAATTGTGAAATAAAAAAAATAAAAGACCAGTATATAAAAGATTGTATGATACAGAAAATAAATGCTTTTGAATAGCTGATGTAGTGTCACTCCTGTAATGGAAAAAAAGTACCAAAAACTTAACTACTCTGTATATAAAATAGCATTCAGCTGTAAGATTTACTTAAAAATAAACTTCTTCAAACAGGAGTTTTTGAAACCAATCATAACTCTTAAACACTTCTTGCATATTTGCTGACAGAGCACACTGTGAACCATACAAAATCAACATACACTCCTAACACTGGATATATTAGAGAAGAAACAGGATTATTTACTATGGGCTAATAAGCACAGTGAGCATTCTAGCATAACTTTTTTTTAATGAGAATTTACATGCATCTGCCAACCTGGAATTCATGTGTAGAGATAAACAGAACCCTTTGCAATATTCTAGTAAAATCAAATGCCTGGGTTACTGGCTATGCTCTGGATCTGACTTTTATATAGGTATCATCTGAGCACCGGCTTAAAGAGTACTTGACCCTCCCTGTTAAAGCATTCAGGTGCAGGAAGGCTCCAGTCGCCCTGGAATGAGGTCAGATTGAATTTGTTAGGTGGTGCTGGAGCTCCCTCTGGCTCACAGTTGTGTGTGAGCTGCCACATCATCACTTATCAGCAAGAGGCACCCTGAGGTTTCTCAGTTTTCCAGGTATACTCCAATGATCCTGGACCTTGCACCCAGAGTTTCCAGAAACTTCCAGAGAAGAACCCAAAGCCTGTTGCACAAAAACTGTGGTATCTGGTGGCTCCTCTGCAAGCTACTCTCCAGGACTGTTCAATTATTCTCCATCAGTGTTACCCATTTAAGTTGACAATTCTTCTCACAGTACTTCGACATGGCAATTTTTTTCCTCTCCTGCTTTTCCTGTGAAGGATTGGCAGTTCTCAGCTTTACCAGCACTCATAGGATAATCCAAAAGCTATTAAACTACTCAAGAACATAGAAATCAATAACTTAGTAGACTTTTAATTTAAAAGAAGTTTAAATTAAGTGCTGGAATGGTAGGAAAATACTAACATTAATGTTATTGCTTTGTTTTCTAAAAGCAGTAATAATTGAACTCAAAGATTTACTAAAACTTGTAGAGAACAAAATTCTAACCCACACCAATAATACATTAAGGACCTTCGAAAAAGAATTGTGTGAAAGTGAATAATGAGACCATAGTAACAACGCCTGTACCACTCCACTGAATAATATTAAAAAAATATAAAATCTTGACGCTCTAGAGAAATAAGGTCATAGTGGATGCCATTTGTTTATGCAAATGACCAGATACTGATGCAGAACTGTGAAAGGGTTAACAAAGCTGCTCACATCTGCCAGCCTAACGGAAATGGCTTTAAAAATACAAAAAGACCTGCATTGAAAAGAGCTGGTTGTGCTGACTTTGTTGTCCAGAACTGATCACCCAGCACTTGTTACTCTACTATTACATGTACAAGCATATCTCCTTGTGAGGAAACTGCACCTTAATATATGGAACAAGGCTTCGTTGCTTGAGTTTGCTCTGATTACTCACCATTCAGAAGTGTCTGTTAAAGATAATGAAGAGATAATCTAAAAGTGTTCCTTCCACCTCTTCCTTCGTTCCTTCCTTCCTCTTCTGTGTTGTCTTTTGCACAGCAATCCCTAAAGAGAAATTACAACAGCTGTTGGTTACAACTTATTCAGTACACATAAATACTGATAAATACTGTCATTATCAGCTCACTTATCATTTACACTTCTCAATATCTAGCAATATCCAGTCTATCTGGGTTTTGGTTTAGTTTTTATGGGTTTCAATGCAGACAGATAATATACAAAAGCAGCTCTTCTGCAGACAGAAGTTAAGGGTACTGGTGTCCATGGTAATAGCAGAAGGGAACAGGAAGAAACTAGATGTTGATTCAAACTCCATGCTTTTGGAAACTAAAACCTTAACTACTCAGTTATCTGGTGAAATTAAATCAACACTGCTTTTCTTCTTTCTTTTCATACATATGTTATCCTGCAGTTGCCAGACCATATCATTAGCTGAAAATACTTTCTGAATTGCTACCTTAAATTATTATCAAAGTGGCAATAATATAACATATCTTGTCAGAAATACAGTTGTTGATGAAACCTTGACTCAATCTCTTTTTCTTCTGCACAGAGAGGCCTTTGGTAGGTTCTTACAGGAAGAGGTTTTCAGTAATTCCAGATTGCTGTTCTTGAGATCTGTCCATAAATTAGGGTAAATTAACTACACTTCATTAAGATTTAACTGTGTAAGTAGAGTGGGATATTATCCATTCATCTCATGTGGTTGCAGAACACTCAATTTGTCTTTACAGAATTGATATACCCATTTGAGAGTGCACATAATAAACATCCTCATATGGCTGGCAATGAAAAAACAATGAGGATTGTATCTTTCAAATATTTTTTCACTTAAATTTCAGATTCGGTCTTGTTGCATGATATCAGTGCTTAAAAGTAGATATTTTCAGTCAAATCTATGTCTTGGTAGAAGTCTATCAGTTTGAAACAATTGCAGGAAACTATACCTGAAGCAGGACATTTTTTTGTAGAAATTATGTATGTTTCAGTGAAGTGATTTTAAAAATCTATGGTATGTTTCGCATGTATACAATTTTCTTTATATTCAGAACTCACTAAACACACACACTCCTACATGCATATACACATTATTTACAATGCTTATAAGTATTTTCAATTAAAACATAATTTGATTTTTCAAGCCAAATTATTAGTAGGACAATAGGACTTTTAAAGGTTACACAAGATAATCTCATTGCAGGAGTCATTGAGCTGCCATTGCATTAATACAATTCAATAACACAGTCAGGGACAGCCAACAAGTCTTACCCTCTTCTCCTCTCTCCTTTTCTCTAATAATGTTTTTAGTGGTTTTATTTCATAAATTAATTTTTTTGGTATAAAGTTGCTTATAGTTTCCCAAATATATTTCAAGGATTATAATGTGTTGGTCTGATGCACTATTTTAATACGGTTGATTATGAGAAAAACATTCACTGAAATAATAGCAATTTTGTGTGAAGAAATATTCTAAATGTGCTCCTAGAGCCTAGATTAGAATTTACATTGAGTACTTAAGTGCAAATGCTCTATATCTCATTAGCACTCTGTGAGCTATTCAATTCTTTTGCTATAAATATCTTTAGGGAAAAAAATGAATGTCTATGTAACTGTTGGCTCTGCAGCTGATCAGCTTTGCTTTTAATATGTACTGATGTCAACCAGTTGTAAGAAAGAAAAGGACAATAGAAAGACCAGTTGCCAAACAATTTGCACTCCCTGTAGTGAGGCAATTATTCCCTTGGAGGCTCTTATCATCTTTATAACATGAATTCTGCACAAGCTTCAAATGTACTAAGCACTTTCTACTGCATTACTGGCACTGTGGCTCACACTAGGGATACAAATTATAGAGGAAGAGGGCTGAAACAAATCTGTGTCACTGACATAAAAATTAATAGACCACCCTTCTAATCTCAAATTCTTGGTTCTGAGAGAAGCTGCAATTCTATGAATGCAAACATGTCCAACAGGAAGGGGGTGAGTGGAGAGATGTATAAAAACCAGCAGATTTTTCACATTAAAATAATGAACATTTGCAAGAAATCCCCACCTTTATCAAGAAGTACAAATTGAAGTTGAATATCATAATATTAAAGGAGGAAACACAACCTCCTTGAAGGAAATATTGCCATTCTGAAGTTGTGAAACATATTTCAGAAGGCAGAAGATCACTTTATTGTCATTGTTTTTACTTGTTCAAGTGTAAACAGCATGGCAACTTACAAGGGCAGTTACCTTTACCAATGGCAGCTGGTAATACCTTTATGTTTAATATACAAAGTAAAAATACAAAAAGTTTTTCATATCTCTGATCTAAACATGATATTGACTTAGTCACAAAGACATATTCCTAGGAAATGACAATGAATAAGTGACATTAAACATAGCAAAACATGATGAACTGTTGCTGAGCTTTCTTCTTATCAGGAGAGTAAAGCAAAAGCATGCTTGGTTTCTGAAATTCATGTATTTTTAATAATTTTCTTTTTTCTTTATATTTTTAAGACTGAAAGGTACATGATTTCATATAGTTTATTAAGTTGTATACTAATTTGTACTTTTGGAAAGTTGGGGTTTATATGAGCTTTTTCTTTTTGCACATTTGAATTCAGTATAAATTATATTGTTTATTGGTTCAGAAGATGCGTAATTTGTACATGACATCTAATCACAGCAATTGTACAGGTGCGCTCAGACAAATACATGCGCCCATGAATTTCAGTCAAATGCACTCATATGATTTCACTGCAGTGGCTTCAGTGACAGAAATGCAACAGAAACAAGATTTCAATTATTACATTCTAAAGATTAATTTCTATTAGTAAATATTTGCAGTCTTGGAAGGCACAGTTTTGAACAATTGTGCTTACTATTAGGCTACATGTGCTAATTTTTCCCATTTACCTTTAGTGCACTCTAACTTAAGCATGGCCTCACATTAGCGCTTGAAACTAAAGATATGTCACGGCTGTCGAATTTTGTCAGACTTGGGTTTTAACTCAGGGCAATGAATGTTGCTAAACCCTTCTAGAGTAAGAAACCTGTCTGAACAATGACTGAAAGACAACTATTACAGGTTCCCAATATTTAGTCCTGCATTTTTTTGTGGTATCAGTTTGTGTGGCCACATTTTGGTATTGGGGGTGCTACATGCGACACTTCTGTGAGAAGTTGCCAGAAGCTTCCTCCCTGTCCAGCAGAGCCAGTGACAACCAGCTCCAAGATGGATGTGCTGCTGGCCAAGTCTGGGCCAATCAGAAATTGTAACACCTCTGTGATAGCATATTTAGGAAGGCAAAAAAGTAATTGCACAGATGCAGTTACAGCCAGAGAAGAGTGGGCTGAGAATATGCGAGGAACAACCCTGCAGACACCAAGGTGACTGGAGAAGGAGGGGGAGGAGGTGCTCCAGGCACAGGAGATGAGACAACCTGGCCCATGGTGCAGCTCATGGTGAGGCAGATGTGCCCCTGCAGCCCGTGGAGGACCACTGGAATGCAGGGATCCTCCTGCAGCCCATGCAGGAGACCCATGCCAAATCAGGAGGAGGCCAGGGACAGGGCTGTGAAGCCATGGGAAATCCATGCTAGAGCAGGGTCCTGGAAGGGACCTGCAGACCCACGAAGAGGGGATCCCAACTGGAGCAGGTTTCCTGATAGCACTTGTGAGCCTGTGGGGGACCTTGAAGGACTGTACCCAGTGACCCATGTTACAGCAGTTTGTGAAGAATTCCTTGTAGGATGGACTCAAATTGGAGAAGTTTGTGCAAAACTGTCTCCTGTGGGAGGAACCCTATGCTGGAGCAGGGGAAGGACTCTTCTCCCTGAGCAGTGGAGGAAAAGAACAGTGATGAACTGACTGTAACCCCTATTCCCCATGTCCCTGCACAGCTGGAGGAGGGAAGGTAGAGCTGGAAAGGTGTGGAAAAGCTGGTTTTAGGATTTATTTTGCTTCTCATTACCAGTCTCTGTTGGTAATAAATTACGTTAATATCTCTAATCTGAGTCTGTTTTGTCTGGGACAGTATTTGGTGAGTGATCTTGCCCAGTCTTTATCTCAAATAATGAACATTGTGTTATATTTTTCTCTCACCTGCCCAGTTGCAACGGGGAGTGGTAGACTAGGTTTGGTGAGTGCCTGGTGTCCTGCCAGCATCAACCCACTACAAGGGCCCTGAAAATTGAAACATTTTTACCATGAACTAAAATGTGTGGCTCCTGTAATTTGTGGGTACAGGCCTTTTTTTTTTGCTAGAACTGAGAGCAAAAGAACTAGAAAGTGCTACAGAATCAGTGTAGGAGCATAAACAGGAATACATAAGCTTGAAATAAAAAATTCTGTGCCACTCAGCCTCTACAGCTTTGGGATCTTTGTTGCTACTTCTGAGCTGGATCCAATAATTCTGTGAGGGAACCAGGTCTGCCTCTGATCAGAGAGCACAGCTGTTTACAGTGATATGATTACTCAAAGCAATATTCAATTCAAAGAAGCAATTCAAATATGCAATTTATAAAAACAAACTAAAAATAACAAAACAACACCCAACCACATAACAAAACAAACACACAAGCCTGTTAATGTTTTCCACTGAATGCTATAGTCATATATGGTCAAAGCCTGTGTTTTACAATACAATTTGGAGACCTTGGTCAAGTTTCAGTTTACTTTAAATCAATGTTTATATTCCCAAGACTTGAGCTTTCTCATCAATATATGCTGAAATGTATGCCAGAGCACATGCTTTTTCTTTTAAAGCATTCAGATTAATATTTTCCAGTTCCGCATTACAAGCCTAAAATCACCTAAAAAAATTATCTTTCTCTGAATCCTCACACCTTTCACCATAGAATTGCATGGCTTCTTGATCAGGCTAAAACAGAGTAATTTCATAAACTAAGAACATCCTAAAATACAAAATATTTTAGTTCCTAATGACACGTGACTATTTCAAGAGGATTAAGGCAGAAAGTGATCTCTATTAAATTCTCAATAGTCACATCAAGTCACACTACAGGTATAGCAGTATGGGGAAAGCACATCAAGGCAGATACATCAGCCACCTTCATGCATTCAAACAGAGAAAGGTAAGTTCCCAGGATCCTGCAGTACCACTATGAAAAATCTCAGAAAATTTTTTTATCCAGCACATTCTTTTCATCAGTGATTCTTTTAAATGTTGAATAATGCTTTTAGATTTTTATATATTTTTTCTTAATTACAAGTGTGTTTGAATCCTTTACTACTAACCCATTTTAAGACAGAAAATGCTAAAATAAAATATAAATCCATGTTTGAAAAATCAGAAATAACTAAGCTAAACATAACCTAACAATTTATCTCTGTAAAAAGAATATGTAGGTGAAGGATGTTCTTCCTTGCACCATCCAGTACTCTTCCATATATAGAGTTCAGATTATAGAAACTAGAGACTGCTGATACAGAGGTGGGGAGTTACACCTCATTTCAAATGGAATAGCATTTTTATTAATATTCTCTGTAGAACATATCATATGCTAGCAATACTTCACTTCCTCATTCTTTGTTTCCTCTTCTATCTCTACATTTTCTGTCTCCAAAAATCAAGAAATAAATGAAAAAATCATTATGTAATTATAGTTATTTATCAGCAATTAATCATCAAATTGAAGATGAAAAATTAAAGCTTTTTGGTGCAGTGCAAAATAAATTTTGTTCTTTATTGTGTAAAAGTCTGCAAAAGCCTCTACATGCTCAATTTTTCCTACATTATGTCTGCTAAAGTTCTCCAGGTCTTTTTGCTTCTGTAGAAAATAATGTACTTATGTACATTTGATGGGTCGTTAAGGTTTGGCTGCTGTGGGATACATATAATTTTTGCTTGGGGTCTGGAAAAAATAGGATACAGAGAAAAAAATATCACGAATTGGACCTGTAATGGACTCCTGGTCATAGGCAGCTCTAAATAGCTGTGTGTCTGTTATCATAGCTCATCCAGTGGTTGCACTGGAGTTTACTCTATCTTGGGACTATTGCATCATCCACCTTCTATCTCATGATCTTCTGATGCCTTATCTCTACATGCTGAATTCATCAGCCTGGAGACATCTTTTCCAAATTAAACATGCAAAATACCAAGCGGGTTTGGCTTCCACCACTGTCCATCATCTTCCAGATTTTTGTACAATACTAAGGAGAAAGTTTGAACAGCATGGACATGTGTCAGTATATGTCACTTAACCTTTGTGATTGGGTCATATCTCTGGTTCATTTTTACTTGACATTAGAGATGTTGCTATCACATTTGATGTTACAATGTTTTCAGTGTCTCTTGGCAGGCATTAAATCTTTATTTTCCTTGTGACATCCATGGCAGCTCAGATTATTCTGCAGGTATTGATGTTATGGTGTCTTTATAGTGTAGCAGATTTTTGTCTTGGTGATAATATCTTTGCTAATAATTAATTCATTATTATTCTTTCCCAATTAAAATTACATAAATTAGCAAATATATTATAATATAGTATAGCTAGTACTCATCTGAAATTTCAGATGTCAACTTTTTGTCTGGCTTCCAAGATTACTGGTAAGAAGCATTTGCAAGAAACATGTTCACACTTCCAATTAGTGTTTATACCACAAAGAGCTTGATATACTATTGATCTCTCTTAGCATGGTTGCCAAAAATCTCTCCACTAGTGCAATATTCTGTAATTGCAGATATACGGATGCGAAA
Organism: Passer domesticus; assembly: GCF_036417665.1. NCBI lineage: Eukaryota > Metazoa > Chordata > Aves > Passeriformes > Passeridae > Passer > Passer domesticus. The sequence continues at coordinate 106,672,826 of NC_087474.1, read as the reverse complement.
AGCAAAAAAGGTTCCCATTTTAGGAGAATTTCATTTATATGATATTTTAAAGCAATAACATATTGATGTGGAAATAAATTCACGCTGAATTCTCTATGACAGGTCTGCTTATAGACAATATTCTTATCACCTGCATACTCAAAGTCTAGACATCATCTGCTTTTCTCCCTTCAGTAGTGAAATAAATCTTCCCCAGGCTTCCCTGAGCCATACCCAAAAATATTAGGACTGTGATCTTTCTCTTCAGTGTGGCTGAAGTACTCTCATTTTCAGGAGTGCAAAATACAAGGTCTCTGATGTGGTCAGAAAACCCATTGTAATGAGTAAAAGTGAATACATATCTCCATTTCTGGCTGGTCTGCCTTGACCAAGGTGCACGTGCACATACCATAGCATTACCCCTGGAGCAAAAAATGCATAATTGCGAAAAAATGACCTCAAATGTCTAGTATACTGGCTACAAAAATTATCTTAATTTGAGTACAGAATGGGCTGAAAGTTCCTGAGGTTGTAGGTGATTTTTGAAGATGTAGAGAAAATATTTTTTGCCTAGTGATTAGGCAAAACTATAATTTCGTTTTCAATTATAGATATCAAGTTGAAGTCACCACTTGCTTTGGGAAAAGAAACAAAGCATTCAAATAAAATCTTTAAAATTTACAGTGTTGAGGAAAGACAACAAAATAAACAAAATCTACATTTTCCTTCCCCATAATGAAAATAAATATGTAATTTGGCAAAAATCATAAAATGTTTTATTAAATTTGAAAATTGTATGACCAAACTGCCAAAAGGTCTTTTTTATATCAGTATTGCGATGTTTCAATATAGTTATAATCCACATATCCCATGTTCTCCTGCTGGATTTAGCTTCTCATTTATATTGTTATTTCTAGCACTCATCTCATCATTCCACTCATAGTGAAAACTGAGGTGAAGGTAGAAATTTGCATCAATGTTTACCATGAGGGATAGCAAGCAAGGACTAAATGGAAGAAAAAACGAACATGAACAGAAAGCATTTGTCAAAAATTTACTTCAGAAAAAAAAAAAATTTCCATCAAAAAATTTGGTGGAATGAAATTGACTGGAATGAAAACTTGAGCCTTGTTTTTTATGTGCTCCCAAATCTACAGCTGGTTGCAAAACGCAACTGCAAAATCTCACTTTTAGTGTCCTTTACAACACTGTCTTTTTTTTTTTTTCTGTAAACCTATTCACAGTGTAAATTGCTACTCATTTTCTCTGTTGATCAGCACCTGCATTGATGCATTTTTAATATTTATCACGGATCATATCTTGTAACATTTTTCAATTTGACTGAAACAAAAATCTATGAACTGAATGACCTGAAAGCTAGTCGCAGACAGACAAGAGTTTTAGGGAATAAGTTATAAAAATCCCACCACTGGTTGGTAAGAAGGGGTTTCAGAAATTAGATCAAACTTCAACAATCTTCCATGAAAAGGCGGTAAATTCCTCAGCATCATCTGAATTCTTTTTGTCTAAATCCTTAGACATTAAATTCCATCCTGAATATACAATCTATATCAGTGGAGCCTATTTTCTTATTCAGCTTCAGTCATATTCATTGTCTTGACATATGCGTTCATAAGTTGATTTATTTAGCTATTCTTTCCATACAGTCTTTTCTATCTTCCTCTATTTCATCTGTGCTTTATATCTCTTGCTATAAATAAAATGCTGTTTTTGTAGCTTATCCTTCAAGTGTAACACCTCTGGTCTTCCTCTGATGAAGTGTCTGCTGTCAAGAGGAGTCGAGGGCATACAGCTCTTCACAGCATCAGTCTGTATCTTAGCTCTCAAAGGCATTCCATTTCCTAGAAGTCTCTGTACCCTATTTTTGTAAAAGACTTTGTACTGACCAGGCATCATTAGCAGTAGTAGACATTGACACTGACATCTTCAAGCTAGTTTTCCTGACATTTCAGAGGCATTTTTTTCCTTAAGGATGATATTTGCTTTTTTTCTATATTGGCTTAGCGGCCACCCCCTCCCACTAAGTCCTATAGATCATGATCAAGACAATGCCTTAGTTGTCCCCACATCTGTCCTGTACTCTTTCATTCCTGTGTATGGTGCATTTGTTGTCAATTTTGATTAAAGCTTTGAAATTGGCAGAGCATTCTGACCTTTATTTCTATCAGTCTGGCAGAAACCTATTTTAATTAAGAGCTTTCTACCAATTAGTCACACACACTTTTCATCTCTTACAGTATAGCAGGATCTGGGGGTACTCTAAGGAAATTCCTAAACTTTAAAATTAGATTCAGAATGGGTTAGGGACAAGAAAAAGTCAGTAACAATAAAACAATTTTTCTCTATTTCTATGTCCCTTAAAGAGCTAAATAACCTTTAATTCACTGGCTCTCAATGCTTGCAAATGCTTGGCATTCAGCTCCAGTAGCTGCAACTTCATGGTGCAGTGTTAGTATACACAAGCCTTTCCCTACATTTATATCTGGAGAGCTTCAGTGAATTGAAGGAGGTCATGCAAAGGAATAAAGCAATACAGAACTTGGTGTAATGCCATTATGAGGGACAATCTATACCTGTTTCCATTTAGTCATTGGCAATACTTCACAATAGCTTTACTTTACATTTAAAAAAATGCCTACTGTTTTTCAGTGCATTATGTGTAACAGTAGGAAGCATTAAAAGAAAGACTCTCTTGGACCAAGGTCATGAATTTGAACAGTAGGAAATGATTCCTCCTACTAGTTTTATACCAGCACTGAAATTTCTGTTGCATGTTTCAATAGGTCCTAAATCATAAAAAGGATTTCAAGACCTGGCTGTGCATTTCAAATAAAAATGTCAGCATTAAAAGAAACATGGATTACTAAGTCTCTCATTCAAGGAGTGATTTAAGTGATTTAATCATTGAGATATGGGATTACTCTTAAGCTCTCTCTTTGACATAAAAAAAACCCCTTAAGACAGAAATGTTTTTGTTGGATAGATTAGAAGAGCTCCATTACAATAAGACTCTGTGTCTCAATAGATAGGAGATATTCAAATCCTTCATAGATAGGCAGGGTTTGAATTCTCAGGGACTGAATGCCATGCTAATATTCAAGCTGCTTCATAAAAGCCAGAGCATTACACATTAGTTTTGGATGTATCTTCTAGTCACAATCTCTTCCTTTAACATTTCTATAAAAAGGACTAGTCTTTCTATATCTTTCCAAGTAATCTTTTGCAACTGCCATATATTAGTGTGATCAGAGAATTTTCAGTGGACTGAGATCCTTAGAGGTCCACGTGGAAGATGTGTAAGCTCTTGACTAAGCTTAAAATTTGTTAAGTGCAACATTTGTAATGTAGGGGAGTGCTCTGAGACATGCAGAAAGGAAAGATTAGGCAAAGGTAAGACTTTTATCATGCAATGATGTGGTTCAAGGCACCTTAAGAATCAGGGAGACAATGTTGTATGAAGAGGTTTTGGATTACAGTACTGAAAGTAGGTAATATAAATTCTGATTTGTGTTGAGTAAACTCTAGTTGCAGATAATCTTAATTCGAGCCAAAATATGGATTTATTTACTCAACTTCTTAATTTTTTTTTTGTTGTTGTGTTGTTGTTTTGGTTTTTTAATGTAGAACATTAAAAAAGTCATCGATTTAATCCATTTTTAATTGTAAGTATTTTTATGTGGCTATTTTTCTGTTTTTGTTTTGGGTGGGGTTTTATATATTTGGTTTTGGTTTTATGATTTTTGTTAGTTTAGTTCAGCTTGTTAGTTAAGAGACAGAAGGTGCATGGAGCAAAGTCAAAGACAAACTTCATTATTGTTTGTTGTGTACTGGCAGTACACCAAGGAAGAGTAATTAAATAAACAGTCCTGGAGTCCAGCAGCAGTGAGCACCTTAGGCAACAACTTCCAAGGGTGAACTACAGCTCCTAGGGAGGCCAAGTCTAGAATACAGTGTTATATTATATGACTAAATACAAACATGAAAATGGATGCCCTTTTGAAGGGAAAGGAGAAAGGAAAAGCAGAATAAAATTATTGAGTTAACCTTCAGCATGTTTATTTCTAGTGATGGATGCCAGAGGTAAAAATTACAGTAATATAAATTGAGATAAAGAACTAGAGACAGGGCTAAAAATATCATTCAGGTTACCTTTCTCCCTTCTCTTTTTCTGCCTTTGTCCCCTTTGTCCTCCATATGGTTTCAGAAAAATAGCTTAATTTCTTTATTAATCAGAGAATCCAGCCCATGCAAAAAAGATGTTTGAGTTAGGGTAATAAATATAAGCTTATAAGTAAGGGCAATACAGTCCCATGATGAATTAAAGTGCATTTGTACACCTGAGATGATGGTTACCTCCCACTTCGGTCATATGTTAGCACCTCTAAGGTTACTGTGAGGTTACTCAACAGGGCCAAGGCTACAGGTATAGAGCAACATTTGTTAATATTCTTTGATTTCTGTACCATAATTTTCAAACAATTGTGAAAGAAAATATATGAAAGTTGCCTCACTGCAACAGAAATAAACCGCAAAAGTCGCATGCTTCTTTCTGCATTTTCAGGCTTCTGTGCCTCATTCTGTGTCTGTTGCTGTACGTGCATCAGTTTTGTCCCCCCTCTCTTTCTAGTATTTAGCACATAAGCATCATTTTACCACATAAAGCAAATAAACAGTGTTAGTCAGGATTTAATTTTCAGTACATAAATTTCCACTTCTTAGTTCCCTCCAAAATTCTTCAGCCGTTATTTTGCTTTCTCGTGAGCATGTGAGAATTTAAGCTTGGATTCAGAATACCTCGCATTGCCACAAATTTATCAGTAGTTTAATTTCAATCAGCTTGTCATCAGACTTGGGGAACAGAGATAAAAAAAAAAAAAGTGAAAGAGAGGGAATGAAACTGTTCTAGTGTCAGATGGGCTGAGGCAGTAAGCTACAGTCAGCAGCTTGAAATTGGTAAAGTCATGAAATTGGTAATGTCATGAAATTGTAAAAGGAATTTTGACAGCAAATTGGAGGCAGGAATCTTTTCCAGCACAAGATTTTGGGAATTTGGGAAAATTTTTTGGCTTGCACTTTGGTTTTGGTTGGCTTTTTTGCTTGCAATGGAAACACTTTTAAATACTAGACTGCTGGGTGAAAGGGACGTGAAGCAGAGTCTTGGTATATAATAATCTATATGAATAAGGGTCTAAGACATGCATAATCAAAATTCTATTTACCTTTCCCTTTAGGTAAGGTGGGTTTCCCATTTCTCTGCCTTCATTTGAAGGAAAGGAGCTTTCAATGAATAGAGCAAATTTTAAAAAATCTTAGAATAAATTCTTAGGTACTTCTCATTTCCCATGAACAAAGCTGCCAAGTATGTTTTTCTTTCTAATAGTTTGCAGGGTTTTTTTCTTTTTTTTTTTCCCCTCCCCATTATTGTAACCTCAATTGAAATAGCAAAATAGTGCACAAAAATAGACTTCAGGCAAAAAGCCACACAATTAATGGAAACGAGACTCAAGGATATGCGGCAATAACATCAACCAGAAGAAACCACAAGCATTGAAGAACTTCACCTCCCAGGTACTTGACTTTAACCCTGTGTAAAGCTACACTTTGAGAATGAATACAAATATGTTATTTGCAATGTTTTCTTTCTCATGAGAAACAACAACAGGTATAGGCTGTATTAATCTGATGCAGAACAAAATGCAATGGTAATTGGAAAATTTAATAACAAGGTTAAGAGTTAACATATTTGGATTTGAGCTGGTTCTTGGTGTCTAAAGTGAAAACAAAACATAGTCTGAACTACTGTAATTAACACACAATAGCAGGGAAATTAAAGACTCATATTTAAAAATCCGAAAGAAATAAACATATGCTATGAAATTTGGGTAGCAGGAATCTAGATGTAAATTTTTATGACTCCATTTTGTTGAAAATACAGAGTGAGATGTAAGTCTGTGTTCCCTCCTCCTCTAGTGCAGCAGAAAGCAAGACTTAGAGAGAGACACAGGAAAAGGTGCTATGCACTTAAAACAAGTATATTTTGATTACTTGGAAAGAGTGCTGCAGTCCAGGCAAAAAGATAAATTGACACTTCAGTACAGAAGTGCAGCCTGGAGAATGAGTGGATTCAAACAGCAAGTCCTGTGTAGCAATTATGAGAATTTCACTAGAGAAAACTCATGTGTGTCTGTGAGTCAGAAATGCCCAATTGGGCTCTTTGTGTATCAAATGCTATCAACTTCTGTTAAGAAGAGGAATAAGCAGGAAAAAAAAAAAAAAAAAAAAAGAAAATTTTAGTCTCCTTTCTTGGACTATTAGAATATTTATCTTTATAGATTTGACTTTGTATTTACTCATGAGTATTCTGCTAAGTGCTACCAATAGGTTTCCTTTGGATATTCACTTACACACACTGAATAGGTACATTTGGAATTAAGTTATTAGAAAAATTAATAAGGAGAAGCACATTTTGCTTAAGAAATTAGTTATAGTTTTGTACTTTTCTGTCAACTTGAAGAAAGCAAGGACACAAATAACAGTTATTGGAAAGGTTCTTCATTAGAAAAGAAGTTGTCCAAGGGGAAGAAAAAAGATCTGGATATGTAGCTATTTTTGTACAGTACTGAAGTAGCATTAAATTAATTAGGAATTTCAAGGAGAATGAAGTAATGTGAGTGCTTTGTTTAAAATTCTTCATCCTTTAAATGAGTACTTTGAAGCTATTAGTTTACATCTTTATGATTAATCAAAAGTGAAGGCTACTCCTTAATCTCCAAAAGTCAAAATAACAATGATAAACAGTAATGAAAAGAATTTAATAACACCATACCATTGAGGTGTTGTTTTTGTTGTTTTTTTTTTTTTTTAATAATCTCTCATTCCCATATTCCTTTTTCACTCACAGACAGCTAAGATTCATCTTCACCATAATTTATTTCAGAATTAGTTTGTGAAAAGGTTGACCACTCTGTGCTTCCACTACCTAAAGCTTTATGAACTCTGTTCAAGTTCTTAACTGAAATTTGGAGAGAAAATTTCTGTGTGTCCTTTTAAAGGAATATATTTATATTTTTTTAATATAAAGTGTAAGGTTTATCAAGCCTGGTTTCACATTCCAAGTGTACTATCAGCACTGATCAATGTCAGCTGGAAGAAAGAAACTCAAAGGACTTTAATAGTTTATTTGAAACAAACAAACTCCCTCGTTACAGGTTTGATTGGAATAGATAGCAGCAATTGCTTTTCCACATGGTTCAGAAACTGTTCTCTTGGTAAATTTTTGTCAGAACATCTTTAGATCTTAATTAGAACACCTGTCCTTCAAAGGATAGAAGGTTTTGCTAGCACTCTTTCTTCATTTAGGATGTGAATTCATACAAATAGTGCAGAGTTTTCTGTTGAAAACAATTGAAGATTGCAATGATTTAAGGAGGAGGATTCTTGCTTGCTTTTAAAAAGCTGTGTTATTTCACATAATTAGCACTCTGATATGGCTGAGTAATTACAGTCCAAATATTGATCTATGCATCCATTCTCATGCTTTCAGTATATGTTTTAAGCCATTAATCTGGCTTCCTCTCTTACTTATTCTAATTTTTTCAACTGCATGTTTTTAGACACAAAGTGCTAAGCCCCCAGTAATTATGTGGAATTTAATTCAAAGCAGTATGGTACAATTAGGTGGCCTTTTTTTCTACTAAATAGCAAACTCACAAGAACAGTAGTATTCTTTTTTTTTTTTTTGGTTGCTGCCCTTAAATATTCTGACTACCTGGCATTGCCTGAAACTCTCCAAGCTCTGCAGCTAAAGAGCAGTCATACTAAGTTCGCTGCAGTAATCTCCCACCTTTCTGCAATCATATCATTGTCTTCTGAATGCTTTCCAAGCAGTGTTCAAAACTGACTATTGATTCTTGCTAAGGGTTAACAGCACACATACTGTTAAACTTTTATTTTCTGAATATCGGAACCAGTATTCAGTATTAACCCCCACTTTGAAGTAGAGCAGGCCCCACCATGCCTCCAATAAAATCTACTGAGTTTTCATGCATGGCGCGATTCTCAGGTCAACTCAAGCTGTTTAAAATTATGCAATTCTTAATAACCTTAACAATCAAACTTTCCTCTGTGTACTCCACATCAGCACATGCTTCAAAATTGTTTCTGCAGCTGAAATTCTCCAAGGCACTTCAGGGGAATACAAAATCAGATTTCTGTTGAATAGCAATAAGTTCTCAGTACTTAACTATCTTCTATTCCTTGAAAAATCCCATCTTAAATACCTTCATTTTTAAAAAATACAGTGTATCAATTACAGTTTCAAGACCTGCTTGATATCTGTGGGAAAAAAAGGACATTTATTTTAGGTGGATTCTGTAGGGATTGATACTCTTGTTGTAAGAGTGAATATTAGAGATGAGATTCTTCACAGGAAGATTCACTAGCCCCTGGGGAAAGTAGTTATGGAATAAACTACCCTCAGAAGAAATACCTTACCTTTTCTCCACAGCTAGAAGTTATCTTGTGCTTTCAGACATGTAAATTTTTTGCAAAATTTGAAAGAAAAGTAATTTTTTTAAAATTAAATTCTTGGGTTGCCAGTTGTCCAGTTGTCCTTTTTTAATTTTTTTTTAATCTATGTATGTTCCCACCTTTTGAGTAATTTTCAGTTCTTGGTCTCAGTGGTATTGTGTGGCAATCAGTGAATTAAATCACTTCATCTTAGGCAGAACCATCATCACCAGAGTTACTAAGTACATTAATGAACACATTTTGACTAGATACCCAGAAGGCCTCTGTGACGTACAGAAGCAGAATCTCTGTTTTACAAGGAGGACAGGGGCACACAGCTCCTCTGGTCTGACAGAAATTAATGGAAATTATACACCTAAGCACCTTTGAGGATCTGCAACAAAGAGATTAAATTACTTGCTCAAGGTCATTGCTCAAGGAGTTTTTCACTGAAAAAGCAGTTCCCTAAATCCACAAGTATTTTAACTTCATCTCAAGGCTATGTTCGCCTTTAGTTTTTGGACTAAGGAGGTGCAATTAACAGAATACTTTAGTTAATATCTTGCTAAAAGCTGCTGAAACAATATTATCATTTTTCCTTACACCACTCCTTTATATGAGAACTAAAAAGGACAAAGCTCAAAAGCATATGCAGTTGTTACACCAAACTCATTATTCTATGGATATATCCTGTATATTTGAGGAAGATAACACTGCCTTTTTTGTCTGCATGTCAGCCAGGAACCTCAGGGGACAAATAAAGAAAAAAACATGTCAAATCAAGATGGATACTCAGGGTGGAGAAATGATTCAGAATTAAAACTGAGTGAGTTTTAGTCCCTAAAACTCCATCTCATAAAACTGAAAAAATACAAACATGCATCAGCTATAATATATACTATCTTGTCATGGTTTGACTCTGGCACAGTGCCAGTGCCTCCATGAAAATACACTTTCTCTAGTGGCTTCTGTGAGATGTGACCAGGAACAGAGCAAAGCAGGCTCCAACTTAGGATTAAAGGAAACAAATTTTATTAATTACATCATCTAAAAAGGAACAAACACAAACTAAGAATGAAAATCCTCCAAATACATTCCTCCTCCTCCCCTCCATTTTCTCCACAGAATGAAATAACACCATAGATTCCCACCCCGTCACCATCTCTCAGATAATCAACTTTCAGTCCATCACCACCCCTCAAATAACCAACCCTCAAATCCATCAGGGAGAGAGGAGTCTCCTCTTGCACCATAGGCTTCCCCGGAAACACAATTGAAACCTCTTGTGTTTCCATGTCACTCGTGGCACTGCCCAGAGAACATCAGCCCTCGTGACTTCTTCCCTCCATGTCCAGTGCTCTCACCACTGCACATGGGCCAGGACTGCTTTTAGGGTTCCCCGTTTAAAGATGCTCCACTCGGTTCCAAAAGCAGCAGTCTCTCAACTTCGGGACACCAGTCCCCCCCAGATTTACCCCCTGGGGCCGAGGGGCCTCGTGAACAGAGATCTTCCTCTCCGTGGAGACAGAGGGCATCCCACACCCTCCTCAGCCATCTCTGTTCACGCCACTGCTTCACTCTTGACTCCAAGGCATTGCCTCCCCCTAAATGCAGTCTCCGGGTCACAGGACAAACATGGGTCTGTCCATGGCCATACAAAAAGAGTCCAGCTCAAGGCCACTCCATCATCTCTTCCTACCTAGGATTCTTCTCACCTCTTCGGACATCTCTCATACGCACCAACTTTCCTCACGCTTGCCCATTGCATCATGCTTCATCTCTCTCTCCTCATTCCGGTTCAGGAGGATCAGTATTGGTAAGGTTTCCATTATTCAACAAAGGGGTTAAAATCTTGGCCTCTGTCTGCCCAGAACTCCCACAGCGGCCGGGCACCTTCTCTCTCCGCAACCTCCACTTCTGGCTGGCCATGCTGCCAGTCCATGATACCGAATTCCAAAGCAGCACAGGCACTGGCTCTCTCTATCTCCCAAGGGGTAGGGGCGGGGGGGCCCCTATGCTTCTCAGGGCTCCTCCACCCTTCCATCTTGCAAGGCCTTCACCCCCCTCTGCCCGAGGCTCCAGCCTACCTCACCCGGCCGCATGGCTTCACCTCCCCCAGCCAGCCCCAGCTGGGCAGGGGAGCTCTGACCTCCTTCACTGACCAGAGCCAAGAGAGAGTTCTCCTAGGAGTTCTTGTGTTCTCAGAGGCGGTCCGTACCTTCAGTGGCCAAACCAGGTGCCAATATTCAAATCCAAGCACTGATTGGTTTGACCACAACCTCCCAAAAAACTCACTTCCTTCTTAACCTACGACATATCTGCATGGAATTTGCATGGAATTTGCTAACAGTAAGAATCAGCTTTTCTTTCAAGCAGCCAGGGGAGACCCACAATGACAAACCACTCACTCTTTAGTTAAGCATTTGAAATGACATTTTTCAAGAAGTCTAAAATTAGGCACTGATAGTGTACTGACCTTCAGTGAGAAATGGATTTCTCCCATATTAAGAAGTTGTCTTTCTAAAAGCTCTGTTGTAAAATTCCATTTTGAAGGCTTGATTAAGGCCTGAAAGACAGGCTAGGAATATGGAACTGGAGCCTTTACAGAAGTGTTCTCTGTGGCAAATAAATTGTTCCTCCATTTTTATTCACCTATCCCTATTTCCCTATTTCCTTTGTCACTCTACCCCAGAGCTGCTATCAACATTCATGGATTTGATCTTCCTAAGCCTTGATAATATCTTCTGTAACTTTTATCCTTGTGATGCTTGGATGAAAACTGAGTTCCTGAGGGACTGTGTGACACATTACTCGTGGATTGTGAGCTGAACTATAAATAGCACCTGTAGCCACATCCTGACTCCCTATTTTTGTGGGTAATATCTTTGCTTTCTAGAGCAACTTCTAAATTATTTGATTTTTTTGTACTCAAAGGGAATCTTGATTTATGTATGTGCTTTCCAGTGCTCTGTAGCAAAAAGGAAAATCATTCAAATAATGGAGGACTGTTGACAGACTGGGTGTCTGAACTGGCAAATTGAAGCAGAAGAATCAGAGATTGAACAGAGTAAGAGCCAACATATCCCCCATGAATCTCCAGACACAAGGTGAGGGCTGAAGGATCTTGCTTTTAGTAAAGCTTTTAAGGAATGTTATATTTGTACTGGGCCATAACATCTTTTATATAGTTTGTTCCTTGCAGCCAACCTGAAATTATTCCAATAATTTCTTTTCTTTTCTTTTCTTTTTTCTTTTCTTTTCTTTTCTTTTCTTTTCTTTTCTTTTCTTTTCTTTTCTTTTCTTTTCTTTTCTTTTCTTTTCTTTTCTTTTCTTTTCTCTTCTCTTCTCTTCTCTTCTCTTCTCTTCTCTTCTCTTCTCTTCTCTTCTCTTCTCTTCTCTTCTCTTCTCTTCTCTTCTTTTCTTTTCTTTTCTTTTCTTTTCTTTTCTTTTCTTTTCTTTTCTTTTCTTTTCTTTTCTTTTCTTTTCTTTTCTTTTCTTTTCTTTTCTTTTCTTTTCTTTTCTTTTCTTTTCTTTTCTTTTCTTTTCTTTTCTTTTCTTTTCTTTTCTTTTCTTTTCTCCTGCATGTTTTGCCCTGTTATGAAGTCTTAACCATTTTGACGGCCTGGATTAAAAAACAAAATAAAACAAAGAAAAACACCGCCTTGTACCAAAGACCTAAATATATTGCATCATAGTACTTTTATTAGGCTTTAAACTCTGAATCAAATATTGAAGGTTTTTTAAGTGCCTTCATCAATTCTTACAGAAAACCTGACTTTGTCATGAAAGGATTTTTTAACCATTGAGGTAAAAAAGAAATAAATAAAAGAAAAACAACATTATAATATTACACTCTTATAGAACAATTGTAGAAGATTGCAGAACATTTTACAAAGGCGTTTGGTACACATTTTAGAGCAAGGAATCTAAGGTGCTGTGCAGCAAAAAAACATCTGAGACAGGTTTATGAAAAACAGATAATCAGGGAATCTTTGCAGGGGGTTAATTATTACAATTTAGTTCATTTTCTGTATTATCGTGATAGGTATGGTTATGTAGGTAACTTGTAAAGTAATTTTACAGAGTCTCAACATATGCATAAGGACTCTGACAACTGAAGCACATATTACTTTGTACTTAGTTGAGCAGGATTATACTATAATTGCAGCTCAGATAATGGTTCTCAGACTCATTGTTTTGGTTGGGCAGATGTTGACAAATAAAGATTCAACTTTGAGTAAAAAAGCCTGACAATATAATTTTACATGGTATAAGCTTTTGCATACTTTCTTATTTAAGAAAAAAGGGGTTTTTTAATTTGCTATAATTGTGCTTCAAATTATATTCAAACACGTAGAGGTAAAGCAACTGAAGGAATAACCAAAATATTTCTCTTGTAGAAAATCACAGCATTTAAAGAGTTCATGTTTCTCTTTATCTGCTTACATGTCTTCTAATCTATTAAATAAGCAGAGCTACAGCAATTTTTAGAAGCTGTTCCATCAGTTACATTAAACAGTAAAAATACCCTACTGAAAAGACACTGATCTTCTTCAGCTGCATCGCTCATCTTCATATTCATCATCATTCCTCACACAGCTCATCCATGACACCCCTGAGAGCATTCTTTTTTAGAAACAGAGCTTCTGGAATCCCTTGCTGTGAGAGTATTTCTTTCTCCATGGTGGTGCTGTGACAATCTACCGCAGAGCTGTTCATGATTAAGAAATATTCCTCTTCATTAGAAAACAAGCAGAACAATAATTGTGCAGCATTTGTTTTGTAGCAGCAAACTATCTACCTTAGCAGACAACACATAAATGCCAGTATTCCTATAGATCACCTGAATCCCATGCTTTGTTGTCATCTACGCTGGTGAAGTCTATGGGATATTCCCAGCTGGCATTTCTGAGCATTCATTTCCTAAATTTTTTTTTTTTTTCATTTTCTATGGCAAAGCCTTGTTGTCATAAACTAGCAAAATTCAGACTCGAACAAATGTATAATTAAGAGATATCAATGTCTTATTAGAATATTTTTTCTTGTAACACAGAGTCTTTAGAGTGTTCTGCATGAGATATATCTTACACAAAAAAAACCCTTAAAAAGCAGCAAAAAAACCAAACAACCCCAAACAAAAAAAAAAAAAAACCAAAACAAAAAAAACCAACAACAAAACCCTGAACAAATTAAAAACCCCAACCAATAAATAGAAAGGGTATTTACAGAAACCTCATGCTCGAGGGATCTGTATGTAATTGTGCAACATGATGAGATTTCAGAAATGTATTTTATAATGGGAGGAATTAAATAGCAGGATTTTTTTTCAAAAATAGTTTTTAATAAATCTGCATTTATCCTTGTATTATTTATATGTATACTTGTTATATCAAAAATTTGAAAGCGGAAAAATAATTCCTATAATCCCAGGAAAAATCTACACTGGCAATAATTGTTCAGCACCTTTTCTTTGATTTTAATGGTTTGCAACATACGCTTCCAGAGCTTTCCTATATTTTGTGGAAGGTTTCAGTGGGAGAGTGCAATTATGAACACTGATCTTGGCCACTCTTTTGTTACAGTACTTCAAAGACTATGTATGAAGTGTCATAAATATTCTGAGTATAGACAGAAAAACAGTAGATACTCTTTTTCTAATCCAAAGAATGGTAGTAAAAGGTAATCAGGAATCACTACTTTTCATGAAATTTACAAAAAAATGCAAAAAAGTATAATTTTCAATCCACCCAAAGAACATGGATAAACCCAAACTTAACAAAGTATTTCAAAACTTTTTGATCATTATTCCTGCTCAGAGAACAGCATAAATACTATTTCATAATGTGACTGGTTTAATATAAAATTGAAAACACATTTAAGTGATATGAACAAAATATTCTGACATATCCAAATTATTTACTCCTCTTTAAATAATTGAAAACTAGTCATCATACTAAATCAATCTCTAAATCTCTTTCTGATCATAATGATTTCATTAAAATCTCAAGTGTAATAGCTTTCAAATTTCCATTACAGAATGAACTTTGCAGATCAAGATAACCATGAGAGTAAGATTGGACAGGAGAATATCATCTGGTTCAATGGGTGGAACTGATACACCATAAAAGGAAATTTGTGAAAAGGAAAATCTGAGGCAGTCATAAACAAGTTTACAGGAAGCATCATAGGCCTGGAGAAAATAGAGCCACTGTGTCCTTTGAATAGCATGAAAACTATGTGAGATGGTATTTGCAACCAACATAGAAGCTTTCTAAGTTGTCAGTGCACTGAAAAAATGCTCCAGTGACTCTCCCTTGAGGACTCTGTTCCCAGCAGTCCCCAGAGTCACAGATTTCTCCCTCACATCCTTGATGCATGCTAAGGAGCTATGGCTGACATTTGCTCTCACCATTATCTGGCTAACCTCTTCTTCTGACTAATGATATGCATTCTCAAGTTCTAAAACATGCCTTCTAGCAGAGCAAAGAAGAACTTAGGTGAATTTCGGGAGTACCTTACTTAGGGTAGGAATATCAGGGACTGCCAATCATGCATCTGACATATTTTAAGAAAAATATAATGTGCATATGTGCATATTTTTATATTAGAAGGCACATTGTAAGAAAGAGGATACTGAATAAAGATGGAGAAATATTGCAAAAAAGACCATCTGAGTTGGTCTTTCTCCAGTATAACTTCGACTTAGAAGCTTGACGTGAAAGTTCAAAACTACTCCCAAAGAAAGTCCAAACGGTTGCTTAAAGTTCAGTCCTTCAAAGTACAAAGTTTTGCCCAAATGGATGATGGCTTTCATCATCACTGTTCTGTGGAGCATTAGTATGCAAGATTTTGTGTTCCTGTCAGTTTAATGACTCAGGTATATGACTCCTGTATCCTCTGTAAATTTCTCATGTGAGAGAGTTTCAGATGCTGTTGAGTAGAACTCTACATATGTGCAATGGTGCTCCTACAGATATTGGAAAGGAACAAAAGTTTCAGCGACATACTTAGCTTAAAAGCATTCAGCAACATATTTAGCTTGTTGTAAGCATACTTATTTACACAGTGCAAATACATAATTTTGTGACAAATACATGGACAAGAGTGATACCACCTCCTCTTATGTGGAAATGGACATAAACATCAAACTCTTTTTTTGATATAGCACTTCATTACACGTGTTTTCCCACACAAGAATAAAACAGTGAGGCTCAATGACAGCCCTTAATAGAGAATAAATAGGATGACACACTTGCTAACTGAAGGCATAAGTGTATTTGAATCATAAACATAATTTCTTGCAACAGGGAAAGACAACCTTTATAAAGATTTAAAAGGACATATAGTAGTTTTTATTTTTATATTTATCCAGTTTGACATCTGAAAACATGGTTTCAACAAATGATGACTGGTTTGCAGCTAAATAAAAACAAAAAGAGAAAAAAAACCCCTTCAAACTATATAAAATTTCAAAATCTGTAGAAATTGGCTTTTGAAGCCATTAGAAAATTGCATGTTGATTTTAAGATCCATGAAAATGCAAAGGAAAGTCTCACAGTCATGGATATATTAAATCAGCCAAGTTTTGGGCCATCCCCACAATAGTCACAGAAGAAAATTAATTGCTTCTGAAGGATGGCCTGTGTTCCATGAGTGCTGAACTTGGATCTGATAGATGTGTCTGTCATTAAAGTTTGATGGAGTTGAATGCATGGCTGGTAATTCCTTCTAGTCACTTGGGAGTTTCCACTAGACAAATAGTTAAAGTGGAGGAAGATGTGTCACTGGGTAGCTATGATTTTTGATTTCTTTACTATTGATTGACCTTGTATTAAGTAATGGGACTTTGCTGAAAGTCAATTAATCTTTATGCTTTAGTTAGGCAAAGTTTTATTTATTTGTGTGAAAGTAAAAATAGGTGTAGAACCTGAGTTCCTACTTCAAAGCAAGTAAAATTCAGTACCTATCCTCAAGGGCATAATCAAATTCTCAAAATTTATGGGAGTGTTGCTTGGTGACTTGATCCTTCCTATAATCTGGTTATGCAATATCTGTGAGTTTCCCAATATCTGACTTAATTTGTATGCTACATCAAGAGGGTGAGACATACCACATTTGTTTAAACAAACATATGAATCTTATTTCCGTTGTCCTGTAGGGATTTATCAACACAGATGTTCATACATGGACAATTGTATGCTGATCTGAAAATAAATATCAAATAATACTTTCATAATTCTGTAATTATTCATTGAATGCTACAGAAATTGGCTAATGCTTTATTTCCTTGTTCCCTACAGCAGGCATCCTCATTTGTATCTAGGTGCTGCTACTTAATTAGTTTACAGATTAGTGATCCGGGTATCTGTGATGTGCAGGTAATATTTATAATTAGAAACTAATTTGAAATTAATATTTATTTTGCTGTCCACATATCACTGGAGAGAATCAATTGACCTATTTGTAATTTACTCTAGGGATTTTCATTGTCATTTTTTGCCTTTTAAAATAAATGTCTTAGATTATTGGAATATTCTGTTGTGTACTCCAATGGCTCAACAGCTATTACAGATACTCCTGTGAGAAAGATGGTGTGAAAGACTGAATATCTTCAACTCAGAACACTATTCAGGAGCTGAATGCTATCTTTTAGTATGATTTCATATAAATAGAGACATTTATAATATATGTGGGGATATTTCTACATTTCAGACTTGGGCAGGGGGGAATTAATGAGTAGTATCTATCTATCTATCTATCTATCTATCTATCTATCTATCTATCTATCTATCTATCTATTCCTGTCTACCTATTGCTTGTAATGTTTCTAGATATTTTTGTTTGAGTGTCAGTTATAAATTAAAATGAAAGCATTTTTTTCTTTGTGAATGTTAGAAAATGAAAGTTCTTTCACAAGTGTGGAATTCAAACAAGACATATTAAAAAAGAAATAGATTAATACCTATAGATAGGCTTTGTTATTTGGGACTGGATCTTGATTTATTTTCTAATTAAAACATCTTAATTTACTCTTAATGTTATTTCCAAGAATGAATAATATTTATCCATACATTTTACAGGAATAGCTGATTGATAACTCTTATTAGATTAATATTTTATGGTTTTATTCCAATCAATTACAGCACTATTAAAGAACAATAACACTGCTGTGCATGACTAAGTTGCTTCATTCTGCACCAAGAACTGGCTCAATTCTGTGCATAGGACAGGTTTTTTGAATAAGTGCATTAACTCTCTAAAGGAATTGACAGTGCTCAACAGTTATGATTTTTTCCTTCAGTTTTGGTTTTTATAAGAGGCAGTTATCAAACCCTTAAATTCCCATTTCTTTCCTGAAATAGTAACCAACAGAAAACACAAACTTAGTTAACCTACAGCTAACTTCTAGCAGCAGCAGAATTTCTTCATTCAGTAAGTTGGACCTCAATTGAATTTTGGAATCTTTTCATCATATGAATAATGAAATTTTCTGTGAAATTTAGCTTACAACTGAAAAGGAATGATATATGTGCAGATAGATCCTTCCCTCTCACCTAGACTGACATTTTAGAAATGTATTTTAAAAGAAGAAATACCAATTACAAATGTTGCAAATATTCTGTGATTTGTCGCAACATCAGTGAAATGAAAGTATAAATAATTTAGACATTTCCAAACACACTATACTGACAACCACTTAAAAATATTCTTAGTGTTTATGCCATCTCACATATTGATATGGTCAATTTGTTTAATTTTATGCCATATATAGCTTTATTAAAGATATTGACATCAAATTTCTAGAAGTTTCCATGATATTTATCTTCTCGAAACTAGCAACCAACTAAAACACACCAATCAGGCTGATAATTACTGCAGAGCAAAAATGAGGCCCTGAGTTCAAAATCTTTGGATGTTGTTCAGCTGATGTCAAAAGACAATCACACCTGGAAATAAATATTTCAGCTAACCTGTAGTATTTCATAATGTCACATTTTTATGTCAGATTTTGAATGCTGAGAGTTTGTTTGTGTTTTTTGTTTGTTTGGTTTGGGGTTTTTTTGTTTTGTTTTTTTGGGTTTTTTTCCCCATGGGTCAGCACACAACAAATGGAGTTTGCACTTGTAAATCAGCAAATATAAATTTCTTGGACTGATTTTCATGAGTACCTCTGCAAGGTATCTCCACAAGCGAATCATCAAAATCTATGGATTTTATACATGTGTATACCAAGATATATCATATAACCCTATGGAAAATTAATGAAAATCCCAAAAGATGTGATACCCCAGAGTAGTCTCACACAAGTGAACAGTTAAAAATAAAAGTGCCTATTTGCCCATGTTTGAGCACAATTTTTATGAAACAACCTTTCATCTCCCTTCCACTTCTAGCCTCTGTGAAAAACTGCACAGTATGCTCAAAAGCTTGAGAACCAGCATTCAATCAGTGGGCAATAAAGGTGTCTGTAATTAGCCCTTTCTCCTCCTCTTAGGTCCCAAGTGATTTTTGGTTAAGCTGTATTGCAGGGTAAGCAACATATTTAAATAATCTCAGCACATTGCAATACAGAATATATACCTAAAGGTAAGAAAGTCTTAGGTGGACAACCTACTATGTATTTTCATTTAATTTATTTCAAGACGCAAAATACATACTGAGAAAAACAATATTGTTATTTTTTATTGAGTAAAACCATACTGAAAGCAGAAAAAAGTGTAATAAATGATTACAACCTTTGCTTGGCATCACTATTGGTATTGGGATACCCAACACCTTCTCATGGGACTAGTGGCTTTGCTCTAATTACAGTTTCCTATATGGTGTGTTAAATATCTAAAGACTAATGAGACAAATCTTGCCTGACAATGTAACATTTTAGTAGTTACATAATCCATTGGCATCTTAGGTTTTATAGATGCTGAATTCACAGAAGTTTTTAAGACAATCCATCTCTGTCTCTTTTCCTCTATAGAGAAGATTGCAGTAAATAATGGAGCAATGTGTAGGGTCCTGTACACTCCTGTTTGGTTTCTGCTTGACTGGGGTCATTCACCAAGGGCACATCCCCAGCTCAGGATCGTGCTGAAGTCTGAGGACTGGCTGACACGGCACTATTGAAACAGTTTGATCTTTGCATTCATTCTCTAAGCCTTCAATCCTGACACAAATGGACACTGAGATGAGGCATTCAGGCAAGCATGGAAAATGGCACCTTTTCCCTGTCAGAACTGCTGAGGGTGGATAACTTTTGGTGGGTCTGAAGACATATGTCATTCCACTGGGCACAGCCAAACTGCCCTGGAAGTGGGAGTAGAGATGGGTTGGAAAAGTTCATCGATCATGGAGGACTCTACCTCCAAACATTATTTTGCTTGGAAGCAATATGCCCACCTGGGTCTCTTCCAACTTTTTGAGCTAGAGGCTGCAAACTGCCACTTTACAGACATAATTAGACAAAGCTTAGTGCTGCAGTCTGACATCCTCTCAAAAAGTATAAAACTTATCTAAGGAAAGCAGTAGACACGGTACTCTAGGGAGCATTCCTGCCCAGCTGGGAAATCCAGCAGCAACTCTTATTTCCATAGCTCTCTGAAATCCTTCTGGTAGTGGTTCACCACAGCTATTAAATACACATATAGCTCCATATAATCCCCCGCTCCCTCCCCTCCCCATTTGTTCATATGATATTTTCAGAGGAAGAGATTTCAAAGTAGGCTCTCATCCAAAGAATGCTTGGTTTTTGTTCTGTCATGATTTTTGTGCTATTTTTCATGAGAAACTATATGTTTTTCTAATACTATTTTTATATTAAAGTGATTTGGAACTTGATCTACTTGAGGTCATACTGAATACCTTTTTGGAAGGTGGGGCATGTGACTGAGCATGGAAAAAAGAGCTTGCAAACAATCATGGCTACAAGGAAACCCTCTGTTTACAGCTAAGCAAACATAATTTCTGTTAAAGGAACTGCTAAGGGTGCAGTGTCTGGGAGTTTATATCTGAGTTTAAAGATGGACACTTATGTAGCTATCTGAAACAGAGACAATACAATACTCAACATGACTTGCCAAGTGACTTCAAATATCTGAAAAAATAAAACAATAAAGAAACAGTGTCAGCGTGCTAGAGTGCAAGATGAACACTGAGAAGCAGAGAAAGGAGTGAGTATCTGGAGTATCAACATCAGGTTGAGAGCTAACTGCAATTGATGTGATGATTCTCTCAGACTATAAATCAAAACTTCACCATTATCAAAGCACCTGGGAAAAACAAAAACAAAGGGGAAAACACTAAACTGTTGGTTTTGTTTTGTTGTTGTTTTTTTTTTAATTAAAAAAAGCACAAAACCAAACAAAACTCATACCAGCTAAAGGTGTAACTTAGCAAAAACAGGTGTAACTTAGCAAAAACAGCTCCTTGCATTTATGAACACTTGATGATATATCAAGTAATTCCTGAAAACAGCAATAGAAAAGAAAAATCTTTTTTTGTGCCTAATTTTTTTCTAATTTAAAATATAAATTTGTGGTAGCATTTTTAGTTTCATTATCTTTTGAAAAGCCCCATCAAATTTGATACATTTATCTTTACAGCTTCACTGGCTTTCTATCTCAGAAGCACTAGAGAAAGCAGAGAAATAAGGCAGTAGATTTGAACAGCTGCTCTGTTAGAAGCACCTAGATCTTTTCTCTGCCTACAACCTCAACAACTTATAAGAAGCCTAATTGCTGGGAAACACAAATTGTCTATAATATGAGAGACATTATTTGCATTTGCAGTAGAAACCTTTAACTGAGTTGAACTAAAAATATATTTTTTTTTCCTTTGGTGTGGGTAATTTCATGGACTGAAAAAAGTTTAGGATTATTGTACCATTTTCTGCAATAATTTTTAGAACTTTATTAAAATGAAGAAAGATGTACAGAAATTCATGGAAAATTGTGGTACTTTACCTAGATCAAAGCATTGACTTTTACCTCAGAATTGTAGTTAGATCAAATGTTTTTCCATGTTTCTATACAGCTGATGATTGTACCACACTGCAGTTCTTTAACATTTCTACTTTCAATTTGCCTGAGGCTAGTGATGAAATTCCTACCTCCTTGTGGTATGCATGATTACAAATGTGGCAAATTAAGAAATCTGTAGAAACAAGAACTAAAAAATTATTCTAAAAATAAAGATTAATAAGAAAAAAGAAAAAGCGCATTAATCACATAAGGGGGAAAATGTGTTAATAGTTCTGTTCACTCTTTTTCTCCTTATTTCCTATCGAGATTCTGACAGGAAGTGGTTCGTTGAAGAAACATAGAAAAGATTGACAGGAAATATTGCTAGGGGGAAAGCTGAGGAGAGAGTACAGGATTTTAGAAAGTACCAGGCTACACAGGCAGAAAAAGCTTGTGCAGAGGAGTTTTTATCACACTGGCAGTCAGCAAGTAGGAGGAAATAAATACTCAAGTGACAGCTCCACTGTCAGACCGCGTGTCCATCAAAAAACCCCTGACCTCCTTGCCTACCTGCCTTCCCGTGCTGGCCCCAGAAACTCTTCACCTTGGAAACGGAGGAAGAGACCTTCCTGGATTAGATGTCCTGAAAATAGACTAGAGAGCAGTGGATATTCTGTCTGCTGCTTCTCATGCTTACAGATGCGTCAAGGGAAAACACTTTTACACACCTTTGCCCCAAGGACAAGACAGGAAATAAGGGTGGAAGCCATGCCTTTGCCTCTTCTGTATCTTACATGTCAGTCTGAGATAATTCTTCTTAGATTTCTCATTTCACTGCCAGTCACATTTTCATGAAAAAATTGTCACATTTCTTCAATCCAATGCTATTTGACTGTATAAATATTTATGTTCATATTTGCATATGAATATGTCATATATGTAAGGATCACAAAGACATTTTCACAAAAAGAATGCCTCAAGTTATCAAAAAAGTAAGGTGAGAGTGATTATATACTTACAGACTAAGAGGATTAATAAGTACATTGAGAAATGAAAAAAAAATCATTGAAGAAGTATGTCAAAGCATGGATTAGAAGCTAACCTTCTCTAACTTGCAAACAGTTTGCTAAAAGCATGGTAAATCTTGAATATCATCTGACTCTTAGATTTTTCGTAAATTATATGAAGTATCTCTTGTGTCTATGCCTTAAAATTTATATTTGAGATTATTTTGATGCTTGTTATAGTAGGAAAATTTTAAACTGCTATTTAATTTCCTACTGTCATTAGCCAGTTTTTCTGTGGGTATTTCTCATTTGAAAAATATCTTTCAAGCAGCTGACAGTTTTCAGCCAACCATCATGTTGTGAACAAAATCCATAAAATGTGAAAATTAAATTAGACATAAAGAAAATTCTTTGAAGACCAAGGCCAGTTAGAGAGTGATATAAGGGATATTGTTAATGCAGAGTCACTGAAGATATTTAAGGCTATTGTAGTAATACATAGGATTAATTATATATCACTGGCTGCTTTCAAAGTGTTGTACAGACATGAACTAATTAATTTGCTCCACGAGAGACAGGAGTGAAAGTATTGCAAATTATAGCACCACCTGCCACAGCTTCTGGTAAAAGGTAGAAAAAATCCTTATGTTCAACAATCACACCATGTTGGGCTTTCTATATTTGGTAAATAAATGCACATGTATGTGTATATATGCAAACTGAAATAACTGAAGACATGTAAATGTAAATGGGGAAAAAATGAATATAAAAGTCTGGTTTTGAAGGACACTAAACATGCATTTGGATTACTGAACAATGCTACTACTCCTGGATTTATGATGCATTGAGGTCAATAGTGTTCATAACTAAAATATTTAAAATATTAAATACTTGTTAATACTATTTTTAATAGCATGTTTCTTTATGCTACATCTTATCATATACTGAGCAGTGGGCCTCCAAAAGCTGGGAAGTAATTTTTATCCTGTACTGACTTGGGTATCAATTATATTCTTAGTTTGTCTTACTGCAGTCATTAAGATCCCTCTTTGCTACAGTTGTACAAACAAATCAAGGATGTTTTAGTGAAAAAACAACAGTTCAAGAAAAAACAGCAGATGAATATGTTCAGAAACAACATGTTGTTCTTATGTTTGACTGCGACATAAGCATATCCTAAATTTTCAGCATTGAAACAAAAATAAAATTATTTACATATTGCTTTGGTAACTACTGACATGCAGTAGATAGTGTTCAGTAGCAGTGTTTGACAGACAATTGTCTTCCTTGAAATATCAGAAAGCAGGGAACTTAGAGAGTTCAAAAGTGATGTACATGCCATAGAGTCAAAGACATGACGATGTTGTCTAGGAAAAATGCTGAGAAGATAGCAGTGAACTTGAATGAAGAAGTTTTTATTATTTGTATGCATTGTTATTCTTTTCACAACTTATTTAATGGAAAAAAGCTATCATATTGCTAGGTTTTTTCCATTAAATCAGTTGTAAAAAGAAATTCTTCCATCTTTCTTTAAAGGAAACTTGTGAACCTTTTTTGGAACTTGAGCCAGAGAGTGATATAACACACACATTATTCTTGGAAGGTAACTAGTGGATTTTCCAGAAAATAAAGTACAAGCAAATCTTCTTAATTATTATTTAATCTTTCTAGATTTCTATTAGAAAAAGTTAAAGGACCTCTAAAATATTTGGAATTATTAGAGAGAAATTATGGACCTGGACTTGTGTATGAAAACATTTCAAACTGTCAGTGAGTATTAATTTAAAAACACTCTTCCTAAAAGAGCCAGATTTTCTTGGCTTTTTTAGGAAGCATAATGGTTTTAATGTCAGATTTCTGGTCTTTAATTTAACCTTAAAGACAGATAGCCTGCATTAATAAGCCTCCATTAGAGCTGTGGCATGGTCTTAATTATGGAGACACTCACTTGTCCTTTAGTCTTTCAAATTTTGAAACAGGTTTAGTTCTGAGTTTTGAACCGACAGAGAAAAGATGGTATCACACCTCTTTTTATAGTGATGCCACTTTTCCTTTTCTTCAGCATTGAACCACTTTAAATATAATGAAAGAAGATTATAGATAAATAATGTTTCATAATTCATTATAGAGAGCTGTGAAATTTATAAAAATTATATTCTTGCAGAAATAATATTACTATAAAACAAATTAGTGACCAGATTAGTGTAAAACTAGGAACACTCAGAGCAGGAAAAGTGAGGATTCATAAGATTGCTTTCATTTTCTATTTAAAAATATCTTAAGATAAAAAAAGGTGAAAAAAATTTGCCTAGTGCAAAATAAACCCATTGTTCTTACTGCTCCAAGGCATAAGCAAGGCCAAGACTTAAGCAAAAGTCAAGTTACTTTTGTTTGGATTAAAAAGTGAGGGCTATAAATCTTCATGCACTCAGATATGATAGAAACTATCTAATAAGAATTCAGAAGATATTTTTCCTTTAGGCAGATATTTCAAAAGAGATTTTAGTATCTTTTTCTGATGTATTCAATCCTGACTATTGAAGATGAAATAAATAGAGAGAGCCTTGATTCATTGTAGCAGTTTCTACATATTTACATGTTCTTAAAGACCATTTTGGCCTTGACAGCTCAGTGAGACTGGAGGCATTTCAAAATTGGTACTGATAACTACACCTCAGCTTTTCAAACTGTAAAAAAAAATATCCTTACACTCACATTAAAAGTAGGCTAAAGTTTGAAATATCTGGGCACAATGACTGTATCCCATCCTTTTCTTTTTGTGTATTCTGCATGCAGTGTTGTCCGAGTGCTCTAGACATAGCATAGACAGAGGTACATGATGCCCATCATTTGATCTACTGTAGCTGACTAAACATCTTCTACCAGAAAACCTTTGAATAATGGCAGATCTTGCATCTGTCCAAGCAGATCTGCTATACATATGAAAATATGTGTAGTGGAAGATGCTTTATTCAAAATGTTTCCATTGCCATAGTATCATAGCTCAAACTTTACCAGATAAATAATATTTTATTTGTTTTGAATGACATTCCACGTAACTATTACCTTCGAATGTGAAGGTAATAGTTATCTGGAATAATGCAGAGATTCAAATAAATATTATACCAGTTGTTCATTCTGCTCTGTAACATACAAGTGCTATTTTTGAAGTAAGAAAATCCTAATTCTAAAAGCATGTCAGTCAAACTCTTTTCTGACAGAGTATAGCTTGCAAACAGAAAAAATCCCACAACCAACAACAAAATAGCAACTAAAGAAAACTACACGAAAATCAAGAAAATCACTTTCTTTAACCTAAATAATTAATATTCTTATTTATCTACAGGTAGGAGTTCTTTGTTAATACAGGCTTTGAAGCAGCTTGGATGAAGATAGTCAATGAAGAATAAAAGTGAAAAACTGCAGGCGATATTCAGAATTCTGTGGAATGAGAAAGAATAGGACTATGCATCCACTAAAATGAGTAAAAACATTCTCTCTCCATAAAGGACAACAAACTTTTGCAGAGGATCCTAGGCTCAAATGTAAAATCGCTTCCAGGCCAGATTTTCAGGGAGATTCAAGGACTTTTTTTTCTGTTCTTGAAGGCTTATGTTAATCCAGTCAGTAAAGCCAGTAATTTATTGAACACACAAGGCAGTCATTTGGGTCATCTGTGTTTACTTTGCTTTTGTAAACTACAATGAATGGAGAGTGATCTCCTGTGACAAGAATTGTGTTTCACCATAGGAAGTGTGCCATGAAAATCCTCCAGTTTCTTCTGCACAGGATAAGGGTGTCCCTGTCAAATTACAGATTTGTTTTATGATTATGCTCCAGAAAATGCAGTCAAAGATCACAACACTTGGATAATGCAAAGCTCTGAAAGGAGGATATTGCACTTTGGAAAAAATTACAAAATGTCAGCCGTGACTGGAAGATTGAGGAGGGAATCAGGAGAAGAAAGAGAGGACTAATTTGGAGGATGCTTGAAACTTGGATTCAGTAATCAAAAGTTACCAGCAGTACTCTAAAAGTCAAAGCTCAGCTCAGCATTTATATTTGTTATTTCACTTGGTCTTGGAGAAGAAACCAAGGGAAAGGCTGATATCCTTTGCAAAAAATACTCTACTTCAAGGACAAAATTCACAGTTTTCCAAATAAGTTGAATTTTCTTTTAACAATTATTCTAGATGTAGAAGGTAAACTAACAAACCAAGCAGAAGATTTAAATGTTGAGGATTTTTTGATAATGGTGTATATTTTCAGTATGTAGTGGTAATACTTGGATTTAATACACAGGATAAAATCTTACTTAGATTTTGTACACGGAAGAGGAGACACAATAATAGGTAAATACCAATAATGAGCTCTTAATGCTATAAAATTCTCATAAACTCATTGCCTTAAAAAACCCAAATGTTCAGGATACATGCTTGCAACTTAATATTAATCAATATTTCTCTTGCACTAGACTATTTGGAAGACTTTTATGTAGCCACAGGAGAGCATAAATGAGAACCCCCTGCCTTTTGAGAGCTTTGATTTTACAGTGTTTGTGGAACATTGCCCCTCCCTAAACCACAAAGAATGAAATAAAATAGAGGGAGGAATTTCTAGATATAGAATATACTTGTTTGTTCTTTTCTTTTTTTCCCCCAAGTTTTTTCTTTTCTTGTCCAAAAGTCCTATAAAACATACATATACTTAGCTTTCACCACACAGAACACATAGAAGTGATTTGGTGGTGATGGATGAGTCACTTAAGTTCTGCTCTCAGAAATGAATTGTTCCATTCCCCAACCTAGAAATGATGGAAGAAGGTATTTTTACCAATATTGTTGTTTTTGTTACTGGGGTGAGGGTGTATCCAGTAAGATCCAAAAGTTGTACATCAATTTGGTGATAGGCAGCAAGGAAAGCTGGTGTTCTCTTCAGCTACTTAAGGTATTCCCTTAAGGAAACTATAGGTGTTGAGGGCTGGGTATAAAATACAACAAGTACTGTCCTGTCGCATTGCTTTTGGCATCATAGAGGAATGATGTGCAATATAAAGGTGGAAAAGGTGGTTAAAAGCATGCTGATAGCACAGCTTCCATTGTCTAACCTCTGACAAAGCAAGGAGCTTTTCTTCCAGGAAGAGATGACACAAATATGCAGTTCACTTACTTGTGTTTAGACCGTAAATAATTCAATACCTAAGATTCTATACTACATGTTTTGTATGTTTGCTTCTGTAAAACCCAGAGCCATGAATAGTTACAGTGTGTAAATATATTCTAACAAAAGTTTGACATTATATTCAAAGAAAGAGTACTTTTAACTGAAGTAATAATAAGTGGTACTTGCTTTAAGAGAAGTTTCTAAGACAAGAGATTTACAGAACAAAATTAAACCCAAACTCTCCTATGAGGATTTGATTTTGAGCTTTCTAAATTTTATCTAGAGCTTTATATTTTACAGTCAACATGATATCAAGAAGTTCCTCATACCTTCAGACTCTAAGAAAGATGGATTTTATCTGCATCCTGAAGCAATAAATGCTTTGGAATGTCTTCTGTGAGATTTTGTATATCTTGAATAAGGTTGAGAGTGAAAAATGTGCTTCTCTTTCTAAGTACCTCAGAATAGAATCCAGCCACTTAGGTGACTAAAAATAATGATTGTAAAACTATTATAAAAGCCTGAATAAGTTTTAGTTTGCAGTTTTAAATCAAATTCACTCTGTTGATTTAATGTGCAACAACATGAAAGCCATTAAACCTTCAGCTTAAGCTTACTTGAATTGGATGTCGCTGCTAGAGATTTCTTTGAAATATGTCCAATAGTTTGAAGAGTGTTCTCATAAGAAGATCTTAAACTTAAATCTTTCTGTATAATTCTAATTTTAGGTTTTTTCCTCTCTGTCCATGACAGATTCAGGTGTTTACAAAGATAGGGCTATTACAAAGATTCAACTATTACAGAGCTGCAGCAAGAATCTGGACTCTGTGAGTGGGCACTGTCAAGCTGATGCCACAGAATATACATTCTACTGGAAGGCATAAAATTTTTCAATCTTAAAACAAAAGAAGGCATAAAATTTGTTCCTCTTTTTAGCAGTGCATTCTTACTGTGTATATGGTCTCGGTGACTTTAAAAGCAAAGAAATACAACTCCCCTAATTTCAGATATTTTATAAAATTCTTTTTAGTAATGAATAAAAAAATGTGTGCAGATTGCTTTTCTCCTCCTTTCTTAGAGCTTTTCATGAACATGAATCATATTTTTGGCACACTGGTAGGACACTTGCCTTTATATCTTACTTTTGCAGATCACTGATCTGCTGTTTTGGCAGTTTTTAGCAAACCATATGAAGTCAGTTTTTCCTGGTATTTCAAATTACTTAAAAGTCCCCATTACTCTGCCCTCTTTAATGCTATTTTTTTATAGCTCGTGGATTTTTTTTTTTTATTTTCTAGTGATTGTGCACGATATTCCATATCCTGCTTCTAGCTAACCTTTGAAGGCAAGCTGACTTAGAGTGATAGCCTTTCTCCTGCCTCAGAGTTCCCTGTATATTTGTCCGTGTTGGATGAAATGTTCAGAATTGCGCTTTTACTGCCATCTAGTGCCAGAATTAGAAAGGAAAGTTTAAAATTATTTATTTTGGGGCTTGGAAGAGGGTCGGTATTGGCTCTAAGAGAGACTGCTTTAGTTTCTGGGTGAATAAAATACTGTAGAGAATTATTAACAGATGAAATTCTAAAGATATGTGAGATTTTATGAGATGTTAAGAAGGTGGGACAACATGTACTAAACAGATACATGCTCAACCTAGCATCATGCACTATGCTTGCCCACACACAGCTATCACATTTACTTTGATGTCTGCTATTAAATGGACAGCAAAAGGAAAATGCACTGCACTTTTTCACATGGCATTTTAACTATGACTGTTCTTGAGTACTGGTTCTGGCTGGGAAAGAATTAATTTTTTCATAGTATCTCTTATGGTGCTATTCTTTCTCTTTATAATGAGAACACTGTTGATACAGTAAGGATGTTTTAGTTATTGCCTGTCAGTGTTTACACAGAGTTTGCACATTTCTGATTCTCAGACTGACCTTCCAGCAAGGAGGTTGGAGGGTCACAAGGAGGGGACACAGCCAGGACAGCTGACTGCAGTCAGAGGGACATTCCATGCTGTATGGCAATAAAAGCTGTGGAAAAGAAGGAGAAAGGGGAGGATATTTGGAGTGAAGGTGTTAGTTTTCCCAAGTAACCCTGACATGTGATGAAGCCTGGCTTTCCTGGGGATGGCAGAGCAGTTGTCTGTCAATGGGAAAAGGTGAATTAGTTCCTTTTGTTTGCTTCCACACACAAGGTTTTGCTTTATCTATTAAGCTGTTTTCGTCTCAATCCATCAGTTTTCTTACTTTTACTCTTACAGTTCTCCATACCATGGATGGAGTGACTGAGCATCTGGGTGGGTCTGAGCTGTCTATCCCTGTTAAACCACAGTAATTTGTAACACAGAACAAAAATCCCATCCAAACTAACAAAAATATTACCTTTATATAAATGAGCTGGGATTGTTAGTTAAGAAACACTAGGCAATCTCACAGTGGAACATGGCATGTTATCTCAGAATAGAAAGCAGGATAGAGTGAGAAGAAATGACAATTCAAAAATTAAAATAGTAAAAGCTGCGGTCTTTACTATAAGGTCTGAGCCCTAATGTTTTTAAGCAAAATATTACATTGATGAATACAGTGCAAAATTGAAGTTCTATCTGTTTTTGTCCTTTTGAACCTGCAATATAGGGAAAATTGGTAGAAATTTGATAAACATATTGAGAAATCTCTTTTTGATATCTCCAAAATATTACAGAACCATAGAATCAGCTAGGCTGGGAAAGATCTTTGAGACCATTGAGTCCAGCCCATGAATCATCACCACCTTGTCAACCAGACCATGTGGCTTTAGTGTCACAATCTTTTCTTAAACACCTCCCGGGATGATGACTCCACCACCTCCCTGAACAGCTCATTCCAATGCCCCATCACCCTTTCCATGGAAACTTCTTCCTGATATCCAACCTAAAGCTTAAGACTCTGTCCTCTTGTCACATTGCTTGTTGCCTGACCCTGGCTACATCCACCTTTCAGGGAGATGTAAAGTGGTAAAAATGTAAAGATCTCTCTAAGTGTAAAGTTCTCCTCTAAGCCTCCTCTTCTCCAGGCTAAACAATTCCAGCTCCATCAGCTGCTCCTTAAAGGACATGTGTACCAAGCCCTCACCAGCCTTGCTGCCGTCCTCTGGATGTGCTCAAGCATCTCAAGGTCCTTCCCAAACTGAGGGGTCCAGAACTGGACACAGCACTCAAGATGTGACCTCACCAGTGCCAAGTACAGGGGGAGAATGACTTCCCTGCTCCTGCTGGCCACACTATTCCTGATACAGACCAGGATGCCACTGGCCTTCTTGGCTACCAGGGCACACTGCTGGCTCATGTTCAGCCAGCTGTCAACCAGCATCCCCAGGTCCCTTTCTGCCTGGGAACTGCCCATCCACACTGTAGCACTGCAGGGGGTTACTGTGGCCAAAGAGCAGGGCCTGGCACTTGGTTTTTTAAAACCTCATATCATTGGATTCGATCCATCTATCCAGCCTGTCCAGAACCCTCTGCAGAGTACTCCTACCCTCCAGCAGATCAGCACTCCCCCCAGTTTGGTGTCATCTGCAAATTTGCAGACTATGTGGTCTGTTGTGTGGTATTCACTTCTGATATACAGTTTTTTTGTGTTCCTGATTTCATTTTTTTTCAGTTTTTAGAATTAGATAACAAACTGAGAGCAGTTCAATGTGGCCAGCCAAATCTCTATGGGGGTCATACTAATGTTAAATCATATTGTGCTATAAAAATGCTGCATTCAGCCAAATTTCTATCAGTACTGTTGATAGAAACATAATTTAATCTCACTGATGTGTCAAGTGTATAATAGTCATAGTACAGGCAATTTTGGTGTCAGCAGGTATGGTATTAACAATATCAGTTCTACTTTGGCTATAAAATTAATTTTAAACTGCAAACAGACATCTTATGGAAACTGTGAGGGCTGTCCACCTAACAATCTAGAAAAAGTTCACAGATGTGCAATGGTTAACTTAGGGAAATATTGCATGAACAGCTCCTGACTATGCTGAGAATACTACTCCTGGCATGAATAGATAATGTGACAAAATGAAAGAACATAGGCATAGTTTGTGTTCCCTAGTCCTACACAGTATATACTTTATTAAGCATTTTCCAAAGTAGTTGAGAAATATTTTTTTTAAAAAATAAATCTGGAAACCCAAAAGAACTAAGACAATTTTTTTTGTGTTTAACTGCATAATAGTTTTTCTTAAAAGTTATGTCTTCTTGCTGTATAATGTATTGTATTTATATTACCTTGTGTTACTGAAAAGAATTTCAGAATAACTCATGCTTGATGAAGCCCTTCTCAATTGAAATTTGATTTCTTGGTTTATAAAAAGTACAACAAAATAGAAAAAAATAGGGAAAAAAGTATTGCTAGTCAAAGGCAGACAGATTTACATTTGCATCACTTTTTAAAGTGTTAGTTCAGAACAGCTTGGTCCTGTAGAACATTTTGTTTTCAAGCTTATACTTGTAATAAAACATTCACCAAGTAATTGATTAAATATGTCTATTAACATATACACATTAATATCATATTTCCCTAGTGATTTGGTTCTGGAATTAGCTCACAGATCAAGCTGAAAATAATTAATTCATATGAACATAAAGCATGTAATAATGGATAATGTTTGCAATTCAGTCTTGGGTGACTTTTTCCTACACTTAATTTTTTTTCAGACTGCAATAATATTTTTAATCGAGTTTAACATGTGAAATAAATGTACTGCTTTCCCTCATCTCCACAAACATCTTTGCATTTTCTTCCAAACTTTCACTGAGAGGAGATGCCCTTTGACACAACAGGAAGTGACAATCCTTTTAGACAAATTGTGGCAATCATCATTGTATCTGGAACCTTTGCTCTTATCCCACGGGATTAAACTGAAAGAATTATGGGATACAAAAGCCCTGAGAATTGCAAACAGGGAAATGCAGAATTTTGAGAACGGTTCTTCTTTTGCAGGAAGTTCCATCACAAAATAATTTGCTCAGGGCTAGGGAAATGGATGCAACTTTTTGCAACACAAGCCTAGCATGACATAAGAATAGTGGAATCAGAAAGTTAAGTTGAAATTCCAATGCTGTGGCTTCCCTGGATTGTTCTGCTTCTTATGTTGCAGCAAAGGTAATAGGAAAATAGAATATTAGGCAGTCAAGGGAGATCGGGTATGGAGCAAAATAGACTTTTAGAAGAAAAAGTTCATTTTTCAATTAACCTCTTAGTTTAGAAGTTGGACTTTTCCCCATTTCTGCAGCTCTATCCTCACTCATTCAGTCAAAAAGATCAACAGTTGAAAAATGTATTATTTCTGAGTCACTGCCTTCTTCTGCCAGTGAATGGTTTAGCAGGAGAGCAGGTGGCCCCTTCACTGATTTTTTTTTTTTTTTTTTTTTTTTTTTTTTTTTTTTTTTTTTTTTTGTGTAGAGAGTTTGGTTCAGTTTTTTGTGGGTTTTTTTGGGTTTTTTTTTTGGTAGGTGTTCAGAACACAAATACTGCTCAAAGATTTCAGTTCTCACGACACAAGCAATTTAAGTCAAATTGTCAACACATGCGCTAGACTGTCAGCATAAGCAAATATTGATTCTACAATTGCACTGCACAGGCATATTAAAAACATAGGTATATGCCCATGCAATGTTTCACTTCAGCCTTTAGTCTACTAAAAATAATCATAATCTCACTGAGAGATTACATCTGGTGAAAATTGACCAGGTGTGATGTTGCTTCCTGTGAAATAGCATACATATTAAATGCTATGAAGAAAGACAAAGGTAACTTGAAACACCCTTTTCTGTTATGTCTTGCAAAAATATATTATGAATCATAGGAAAAAGTCTCTTTGTACGTGTATTTTTGTTTTAACCTAGACTTGATGAATAACAATAGTTTAACAAAGTTTTCAGTCAAATACTTCTTAAATATTGAGTATTCCTGAAGTTTGGGAAACAATACCTTTCTATGATGATAGAAGTAAACACTGGTTTTTTTTCTGATTTGAACTCTACATATTAATTTATAAGAAATTATTATCACTGCGTCCATTACACTAACTGAAACTCCTCACACACTCTGGGAAAAATTTTGATGCTGAACAGGTAAGAGTTATTGTGGATGGAAGTTCTTTGGACAAGCTGATATAATGAAAGACTAAAATAAACAAAACAGGATCATTTTCTGTCCAGGACTCCCCATTTCTTGTTACAGTATCATCGAAGCACTATACATAATGATTCCATCATCTAATTGTATTTACTTCATAATTACTATAAATAACAGACAGAAACTCATGCAAATATAAATAGATGTTGTTTGCAGAAATCTGTAGATTTAATTTCATTCCAAAGAAAAAGAAAAATAATAATAATAAATAAAAGAAATAATACTAACTATGAAAAGCAAGAAAATTATCCAGGTAGTTGATCAAAAAAAAAAGCTTAATGAACATTCTTTGGTTATGTGCTTTCTTTGTATATTGTTTTTCTTGTAATATTTAATCAATAATCCAAGTACTTTTTTGTTTAAATTAAAAACCTTCTGTATTGAAATATCTGGATACACTGGTATGTGTCATACCCTGCTATACCATGGTTTTGTCTTCTGCTTGTTCTTTCAGGTCATGTGAAAGCAAATCCATGCTAAACTGAAATCAATAAATTTAAAATTGACAAATCTGCCTTTAAGCAAATGCCAATATTAATTTCTAGTTAAAGCTAAAATATTAGCAAATATGAACTTCCTACAAGGAAGTAAAATTTCACCTTTTAAAACCCTTTTAAAATTTTGTTTGAATTAAAAACCTTCTGTATTGAAATATCTGGATACACTGGTATGTGTCATACCCTGCTATACCATGGTTTTGTCTTCTGCTTGTTCTTTCAGGTCATGTGAAAGCAAATCCATGCTAAACTGAAATCAATAAATTTAAAATTGACAAATCTGCCTTTAAGCAAATGCCAATATTAATTTCTAGTTAAAGCTAAAATATTAGCAAATATGAACTTCCTACAAGGAAGTAAAATTTCACCTTTTAAAACCCTTTTAAAATTCTAATTTGCTTCAATATAGACATTAAAAACCCTGGAAATGACAATTTACACTTCAATTGAAAATAATTTCTAAATGCTAGAGAAATAAGCAATATCAAAGCAAAATTCATTCTCAGGTCAATTTAAAATATTTGTCTCTCTTACTATTCTTACGTTTTATCCCCCAGATTTAAGGTTTGTCAGTTTTCTATTTCTGTGCTGTTGCGTTGGTTTTGAGATTGCTACTTTGTCTGTTTCCAGCAGGAAGACAAACAAGAAGTCAGAAGGAGGACAACAGTAAATTATCCTGGTAATATTTTAATATCAGGCTATAATAGCTCTCCTAACTAACTAGGAAGGAGTTGTGTGAATGTTGAAGAACTTTGTAATAATACATTAAGAAAAAGTGTATGTGAATTGTAGTATTTTACCGGTGCTCACCTGTAATCAGTTTCTGATTTTTGACATTTTCACCATTGTAATAAAATTTTACAGTGTGTGGCTAATGTAGAATATGACATAGCTTTCACAGAATACATAGCTTGGCAAACAGATTAATTTTCAAGAAATTGAGGGTACAAAGTTGAGAAATGAACATGTTTCCAAAGTGTATGGATGAGAAGGTGTTCAAATCCTCATAAAAATTAGTTAATTTTTCTATAATATACTTGCATAGTGGCTATAATTTCCTACTAATGATATTGCTATTTTGTTTTCAGCTTCTAACTTGCCTTTTTTTTATTTCAGTGGTACATCTTTTTAGCAATTAGAGCATTTTTATTTCCTTTCCATAACTCTACAGTAGCCTGCACAACAGGACAGAATCTAAATCCTTAGTGGTTTTTGTATACTAGGCAGCCAACAGCAAATTCTTGTAAGAGCACTTCCATAACAGGAGGTATCAAAACTGACTCTACTCATAAGAACATTTTTTCTCCAGTTCAAATGGTAACTTCACCTTCTGCAAGACAGAGTTATTGGTTTCTACTTTCTCACTTACAAAGGAAGTGCAGATAAGGGCATTTATATCTCCAGTACATTTTTATTCTTATGGTGATATGACGTATTTTCTCAATTGAATGAATATACGTTTCAAAATTTAGGTAGTAATATTAAGTTTTTCAATGAATTAGGACTAGAATTCCTCCTACTGAGCTGCCTTATGTGCATGTCAAGTCATTGTCAGATTAATAATTCTACAATCTTGACTATTCTATGGAAGCTTTTCTAACTCATCAGGCTACCAGATACAAGTTAATATCAGAGAGATGTTAAAAACTTTCACCTATGATTTTTAACACCTAACATCTGAAAGAAGAGGGATTTCAGCGTAGCCTGTATCCAGTAAAATGGTGAGATGTTTATATCCAAGAAATTTCCTAATGAATGCACTAAAAGAATTCTCCTACTTTAAACATAATGTTTATGTTTAAACATAAGCCACAGTTACTTACCCACACACTTTTTTACAGTACTGAGTAGTATCTGAGTATAAAGTAGACAAGGGTCAATTCAAGTTCAGAACATAAAATACTGGCCTAGAATCAGCACTCTTTTTCTTACAAGGAAAAAAAAAAAAAACAACAAAAACAACAAATTCATGAGATGCATTATTTTCTCTTGTTGCACTGAATAAAATGTGGTGAAAAGAAATTAGTGCATCATGAAAAAAGGAGAACAAATAAAACTTACTCCCTGGTGCCAAGAATCCTTTTCCCTATTGGTAGGAGATGAAAAGTGGGATACTCCTGACTGTGATTATGACTAGCTGGATGAAGGGTATGCCTGGGCAATGTTAATGTACCTCAACATCCTTATGACATGTCTCCCATGAATAGCAATTCTACAGAATTCCTAAGAAAATGTTTGAAATGTTTTTTAGCTTTTTTGGTTTTTTTTTTTTTTTTTTTTTTTTTTTTTTTTGTTTTTTGTTTGTTTGTTTGTTTGTTTTTTATCATCTTCATATCACAAGGAGAGTGGATGTCCTAGTGTAGAATATTCTCAGGAACTTCAAAAGAAACCTGCACCAAAACTCTGTGTCCTCGGAATAATTTTAAAACATTACCTGTAAGGATCTATTGACTCCATTCCTGCTTTATACTGTCGATCAAACTGTTTCCAATAAGGACGTGGTGACCACACACAAGAACTGAATATTGTATTCCTTCTTATTCTGAGATGATTGACTTTTCTCAAGCACTCTGTAAGTTTAGTCAATGTGAAGGGTGAAGTCTCATCCAAGTCAATGGAGCTGTACTATCTTATATCAGCTGTGGATTTAACTGACGACTTCCTTGTCTGTTTTTAGCTGGGGTGCCCAGCATTGCCTGGAGACATGCCTACCTCACAAATGCCTCAAAAGACTGGTGAGATCTAAATTATAATAAAATGATATACACATACATTATCTAGGACATATTGCCATTTTTTCTTATTATTTCCAACTGTTCATTACAGAAATAATTCATGAAATCACTGTTGCCTTCTATTTAAAGCCCATTTGTGTTCCATTCTAATTTTTTTTTAGAATAATTTTCAAATAATTTTCTTCTTCTGAACCACATACACTCTTGACAAACCATGAATGATTACTTTGGGTTTAACTGAGATTTGTAAATAATTTACTTCAAAAGAACTATTCTACTTTGTTGACAACAAAGTTAATTGTCAACAAAGATGGAAATGTGCAAACAGGGATAGCATATTGAAAAACAGACTGCAAACACACAGGGAAAGCTAGACTTAGATCACAGGAAACAAAATATGCAGAATAATTTGCATATAAACAAACATGATTTTAAAGAAAAAACAAAAGAAACAAAACTCAAAAAACCCTCACAAGCTTGTTTATAGTCCTATACTTCTGGTATGTGACAAAATAAGCCTCAGCATTAAGGTGACTAGAAAATCTTTGGGAGATTAAGAATTAGTCCAATTAGACTGACTAAATATAAGAGGCTCTGATTGTTAATAAGATGCTGAAGAGAGCTGACTTAACCTAAGGAAATGTACAAAAGAAATAAATAAATTTGAGTGTAAAGATAAGTTTGAATCTTAATAGGATCCCAGGGCTGTATTTTACTGATGTGCACATTCTTATGGCTCTGCTTTGTTACCATTAGGTTTCATACCTCTAACACAGTTTGTCAGATAAATATTCCTCCTGTGAGAGCTGTAAACACCAGACTTTCTGAGTGGTGGCAACTATGAAAAGTAGTCACATCATGAAGCGGTCACATCAGTTAGCACGGAATGGAAAAGTCATTTCATCCATGGTGTATTGCAGTGCAGAAGATAATTCATTAGGGTGATTCCCTCTGCTTATTCAAACATGCCCTGTTCTCATCCATCACTTGTATAGGATTGAATAACAGCATAATAGAAACAAAAGCCCTTGTCAAGGTGGCATGGGATTCTTGTCTAATACCCAACTAATAGGAGTGAACAAGGTCAAAACAGAAGATAATTTGGCATGCCAATTTGATAAGTGCCAGTGTGCTTCTGAGTTGGAAAGTCTTTATGCCTGTATATGGATGTACGTATCCATGTGAAACCTCTTAAATTGTGAGTGTTCTTTATGCTCTTATTAAAAAGGCACACTGTCATATCAGCTCTAAGGCTGGGAAACAGTGCTCTGCTCCAGTTTGTCAGCCGAAGGATGGGTTGTTCCTGTCAGCAGTTCTTGTCAGGAGGAATGAAGTATGTATCTGTGCTATATACAGCAACTCTTTCTAAATGAGACTACTTCACCTGAATACCTGACAATTGCTTTGGCTGTTGGCATCTACTTTCTGTTACATCGAAATCTATCACACTTCATGCAAAAGTAAAGAGGTTGCCATGGCAACTTTTTGTCCCTAAACTTAACAAGAGGGAGCAAAACACAGATCATTTTGCCTTTATAATATTTTCTTAGCTTTTTTATTTTTAATTAATAAGGAAAACACTATCCATTAGATGCAAAGATAAACAGCAAAAATCTGGTACCAATTTTTTTTCATTTGTTTGTTTAGGAAATGTTTTCCTATTTCTCTTCCCCTAGAATTTAATACATGTGTATAGTATAAACACAGAGGTGTGCTATAGTATTATGAGAAGGATGATGAAGGAAGGAAACTATGAAAAATTCTTGCCAAAGGATACCGGTAAGTCAAAGGTTCTATTGAACAAGAAAACATTTAAAGATAGCATTTCCAATAGGATTTAAAAGCTTTAGACACCTGTCTCCGATTGAATTCAACTCCCTTAGGCTCTTGGGAAAATTTCAGCCAAAATGGTTAACATAAATATAGATGGACAGAGAAATTAAGATAATAGGAATAAAACATCAAGCTTTAGGGAACAAAGCAGCTGGTAACTGATTGGAATAGAACAAGGTTTTTCTTTCATGAACATACCACAAGTATTCTCTTGGTTCCCATTACATGTGATACATATATTAAAGGGATTTCTTTCATTATTAAGCATACTAGTTTCAAGTATATATAAATAGCTTAATTCACTAAACAAACTTCTGGTTAAAAACTGGCAATTTTCTCAAAAATTCTTATGTACCTTTGGCAATTGTTTCTCTCCTTTTTTTGACTGCATGTGGCAGTTAGACATAATACTTATATTTGACTTTTGAAAGCCTCTCTGTCAGTAAGTGAAACTTCAGAGAGTAAGGAAAATGCTTTCAACTAAGATCAATACACATGTTAGTGGTCGTTCACCTCCAAGTTATCCTCACCCATGCGAGTAATGGCTTGCATTTTCTGCATTTTGCCTTCCAGGGGTTTTGGCAGAAGCATTTTTCAAGAAAGTCTATTTCTTTCAATTGCCATTTAAAACACAGTTTTAACAAATTGGTATCAACTGGATTCAATTTTCACAATTTTAAACTGTTGAGTTTTCATTTTTATTATGTAAGCCAGTTGTAGTTAAAAAGACTGACATGTATTCTGTTCTCTTTGTATGAAGATACATACTGTTTCTCATAAGTATGGCATTGCCTAATTGCATGGGATTGTACACTCCTGTTTTGACTGTGATCTTTCTTAACTCATGATTGTTTTCTGTATATTCCTGCTTAAACCAGTTCAGTGGATCTTCCTGTGCATATATTTACTTAATTTAAACACTTTGACACTCTACTAATAAAAGAATAAATATACCATAGTAATTCTAATGATAAATATCTTGTTTTTGCATCTGCAAGCAGTGAAATTTAAGAAGGCCTTCAGAAGAGTTTTATGGTCACCTGTACAGACCAATAATATAGCACACACACTTGTGGCTGGAGAGATAAATACTGCATTTTATGCCATTGAGGGTGTTAAGATGTTTGGATATCAGAGGTGAATTTCTTTGCTATATCACAAACACAACTGGCCACTTGGGAAGTTTTCAAAGAAACAGGAATTAAGTTTCTAAGACTGCACAGTTATGCACACTTTCTATTTTAACAGTATAATTGAAAAGAAAAAAAAAAGTTAAATAGAAGGATCAAAGTCTGTATATCTACTTCAGTAAGAAAATCAAGAAAATAAAATACACATTAGGATACTATGAGCTGTAGAATTCATATTAGCTATGATTCTATATCAGAATAAATTTTGGCTACAACTAGTTTAAAAATTAAGTAAAAATAGGGTCAGCCTTTGAAAACCATCAATTTGAGTTAGACTGGCAGAATCTGGACCACAGTAAATTAAAGAGGAGTTATATGAAATATTGAATAGATTTTGATCATAGTATGAAATGGATACTATTTTATTTATGATATGTATTAATTAATTCATTAAGAACTCACTTATGGGCCTGGCTACAAGGCCAGATGAAGCTGTAAGGCCAGCTAAAACTTTTTTTTTTTCCTGACTGTGGGTATTTGCATCTTTAGGCTACACCAGGGTAAAATGAGATAGATAGATAGATAGATAGATAGATAGATAGATAGATAGATAGATGATACACACATACATACACAGACAGATACATGTGTACATTGAGAGAACTGCTGCTGATTTGTATTCTTTCTTACTGTTTTAGTGAGAAGTTAATAGATAGACAAAGATGAGGTCTCTGCCGTTATCTAGTGAACAGAATTTAGTTTTCATTTGGTTGAGCAGTTTATTCCTGCCCAACCCCATTACTGTAGAATTCCAGTAATGCCACCAGAGAGCACCTCCTTTTCTCAGGACAGTTTGCTGTTGCTGATGTCATACCCTCAGGCAGAGATAATATAAGTAGCATTGGAAGATGAAAAGTTCCTTGCCCAGAGGACTCTTAGCTCTGTGTGGAAGCCTGTGGGTAAGTCATGGTTGGAACTAGGAGTGACACAAATTGAATTTATAGATATTTTCATTTGCATACTTTTTTATCATGACATTAATAATTAGTCAGCAGCACAGAGGTGGTATGGGAGCAAGATATGGACCAAGGTAAAGACTATAACATTTTATTTCCTTTTTTAACTGCATCTATTGGGCTTTTGGAATTGTAACAGCTGGTATTTTTATCTGGAGTGACACAGATTACATGGTACCAAGCACAACAGTTAGACTCAGTGAGACAGGGTAATAATGCAATTTGCAGGTGCAATGCAGATAGAACTACCAAAGATTATGACAGATGTATCCAAGAAGATTGCATTACGCATTTTTATCTAGTGCAGAGCACTCGGGAACTGTGAATGTTGTTGGAAAGTTGCTGGAACATTTAGTGTATGAAAGTCAGATTCAAATCCTGAAATTTTTTGCCTTTGCTGTAAATAGAAAATATTTTGCAATATCTTCCCAGGTGGTTTGCACAATTTAGATATATTGCATGTGGGATTTGCAAGGAACTCATATTCACCTGAAATGTCTATTTCCTTTTTGTATCAAATGTATAGTAATGACAAAATTGGGCTATCGTTGGGCTATTATTCAGTCATGGAAGAAAAGTAGCTACTTTATGAAGGGTAAAAGTAATTTATAAGTATGCTTTACATTATATAGAAATAGTAATTTCTGTATAGTTGCACATAAGATTTCATAACAAAAGTAGCTAATAATATATATGACAATATTTTGAAGACTACCAGGAAATGACAACAATTACAAAATGTCATTCAATGGTACTTTTGCTCATAGAAATGTTGGTGGAATGATCCTGTGGAAAATTTGCCACCTATTTTTAATAATTGAAATATTTCAATTTGTAATTGAAATCTTCATATGTACATATCAACTATTTTGTTTAACAAATACTTATTTAGAAATATTCATGCAAATAGTAAACAATTTTTTAATATTGACTTTCTTGCAATTAAACAGTTGCTTTCCTTTTCCTTATATCCCTATATCTTTATATATTTTATATCTTTAAGATACTGGTTTTCTTAGTAATGCTGACATCTGACCATATTTTTCCTTTACTTATCTAGTATGGATTCTTGCTTGGAAAGTTACGAAAATCTTTCTATCTACTCAATGAATTGAGGAGAAAATCAACAAGAAACATTACACTGGAAACTTTTTTTCCATATAAATCTGTATGTGTCTTCATAGAAGTTATGTTTCAGTGTAGGACAGGCTGACTTCCACAAGAGCATAAAAATATAGACAGAAGTCACAGGTCAATCTCTAAAGTCAGCATTCTGACTGAGAAAGGTGTGAAGATGAATTGTGATGTGAGGGACCTTTAAGCGATGGGGAAGTTGTTTCTACCTAAAATTGTCACTTACATATTTTTAGGAAGGTGCAGAGAGGTCAGGAATGTAAAAAACATGTTTCTTTATCTTTTCTGTCTCTCTACCCTACAGCATATTAAAACAGCTTGCAGTGTTTCTGTTCAGATCTCCAGCCTGGTTCCATTTTTTACAGCAGAATAAAAGTTTCTGTATCCCATGCACTAGAAAGTAAGGACAGTATTATTCTAGTTTACAGTCCTAGTTTTCAGTAAGATAAAAAGCTAGAGGCAGCTGGAAAAAAAAAAAAAGTTATTGATGTTATATTTCAAAATAACAGAATTAGAAAGTTTTGTTGGATAAAAACATTTGAGAGCACTTAATTACTACCCCAACCATTAATCTGCACTGCACAATTTAAACTCTTATGTGTATGTGAAGTTAAAAAACAAGTAGAGTCACATTAGAGTCAGGGTAGTGTAACAGAATCTGAATTTTATTGGGTCACAGACAATAAATTTCTACGTCTGTTAAAATAAAGCCTTTATTTATGTGCAGAGAATTCCGTGATATTTATTGTATTTTTTTCAATTTGTAAAGGTCATATATAAGACACAAATTTATTTACCAATATGAGTAATATAAATAACAACTAAAATGTCAGTGGTTTGGGGTTGTCCCCTTGAAACTTCTAACTTCTCCAAGCAAATTCTTGGTGGAGATGTGGCAGGAGAGGGAGATAGAATGAAATCTTATTGCTTTAACATGTAGTTTCAACTAATATTGGGTGATTGACCAATCAACATTTTCTCCTCCCACTAAAAGCATAAAAATATTTCTGATTAATATACAAACAACTTGAAATAAGATATGCCACGGTCCAAACCCATGTGGTAAAGCAAGTCCTAAGCAGTTTCATATCATCACACTTTTTGCTTCTCATATATGTTTTGTGGAGTGATGGGACTATACCAGGATTAATTGTGCTGGTCTGCAATTAAAAGGCACAAAATCAAGAAGATTTTGAATGTACACTTGAAACCATTTCTCTCACATAAAGTTTTCAGACTTGTTCTCTGTCCGTTTGTGTATTTATTTTTAATTTTGTTTTTGTTTGCATGTAAGCTTATAGTAACTCAAGCTGCAGCTATACTAAAATACAGGTAAATTTCCCAAGTTCACTGTCTTCCATTTCCATTTATTTTTTTTTCGTAAAAGAAGGTCTTAATCTCAACCGTTGTGAAGT
Source organism: Passer domesticus (assembly GCF_036417665.1). Lineage (NCBI taxonomy): Eukaryota > Metazoa > Chordata > Aves > Passeriformes > Passeridae > Passer > Passer domesticus. The sequence goes on along the minus strand of NC_087474.1, from coordinate 106,629,250 downwards.
TCATCATGCCTGCGATATTATATCCTAAATAATCCCGTGTTTATGTTCCTGATTGTTTTATTGTTGTTCCTGCTTTTTGTATTGTGTCTGTATTCTTCACATCGTTTCACTGTAAGGTAAATTTCACCTTCAAATACGTGTGCCAAATCTATGAAAATTCTACTAGCTTGTTTTGTAATTGGCATTGAAAGCCTCCAGCAGAAAAGCAGATAGTTTTCTCACTGAAATAAATGAAGACATGAAAACAAGGACAAATACTAATGTATTAGAGAAAATCATTGTAAGATATGTAATGTTTTATTGTTTAAGGAACAAAGAAAAAAAAATTTTAAAAGTTAATTATAGAAATAACTGTAGAAAGTAAACAAGTACCTTGATAGGCTCTGTAATGACTAGTACACAATAGACTGCACTTAAAATAGGACACAGAACTAAGTGGCATATGATCCACTCTGGAATTTCAGCTTTCTATCCACTGTAATTTAGGTAGTAAATTATTATATACACTATCTTGCACACAACATCACTGTTGAATTTCCAGGCAATGAAAACAGGATATCAGTATGAAAAAAAAACCCATATTATTTGGTTGCTTTAAAATTATTTTTCACTTGTAAGGTGATATAAGTGTGAAGATCCTTAGAGACTCATTTGGTCTGTATGGAAATAAAAGGTCAATTATTGCAATGAAAAATTTAATCTAGGTTGATAAGTGAGGTCTGAGTGTTCATTGACACTGTTGTTCTCCAGATCATAAAAATTGCATAAATTATAAAAATTGGGCACAATTGGTGTTTAGCTAAAAGGTCTGTTTGAATAGTTAGTTAAAAATAACTATACACCAGAGATTACTCATTTTTCTCCTCAGAGATGGCAAAAGTTACACAAAGAAAACCGAACGCTAAATTGTCACGTAAATTTTTAGAGGCAAGTTGTTTTTTTTTTTAGGCACTGAAGTTCTGGTGATTTATGGTGAAGTAGATTAAGATAAATTGGTAAAATTTGGTCTATTAATCCAATCTGAATATGTCTCTGTTAAACTTTTAGGGGGCAGCTTAAGTGCAACAGAGTGCTATGCATTTTTCTCACTGCTGTGAAAATTGCAAGAGATAGTATATAATTGCCTGCATAAAAGACACAGAGTGTAATTGAAAGAGAAATTTATTCACAGGCAACCTAAGCTTAGGGTAGCCTAAATTCATTGAATTTATAAAATAAAATTAAATTTATTAATTTTTACTTAATATTTCACTGGAAGCTTTGTATCTTCCTTTACCTTGCTTTTTAAGTCATCTATATTTTTAGCACAAATACTTTTCTTCTAACACTCACAAAATATTGTTCAGTGTGGAAGAACTGAGATTCCCAGGAGAAGTGGGAAGGGTTTCTATTGTCAAACAGGAGGAATATCAGAGTCAACCAGAAATGTCTGTAGACATTGATTGGGTCAATGTAGACATTCTGATTGAGTCCCAACTGATTTTTAAGAAGATGAGTCTTCAGTGCATGGGGGAATCTCAGTGTGAATGGAACTCGTTTTGCATTAAAATGAGGCTTGATCAAATCAGGTAATTTTCTGATATGAGTAAATAATATGTCTGGAGAACAGGCTCAAACGCTCAAACAACATAATGCCAGAGCATGGATTCTCAGAATATGGGCAAATAGGAGGATCAGAAACTCTGTTTTGCTCAGAAAAAATATTTCTAGAGAAACTTCAAAGTGATTTGTGCAGTCCGAATTTTTTTTACTCATCTTGAAGCTCAAGGCACTTTATTTTAGGTTGGAGAGGTTTTAAGTTTTTCTTTTAAGTTTTTTTCCTTTAAATTTGTCTGAATGTGTAAATTATAAATGTGACTACAAAAGAAAGTCAATCCCATAAAAAAAAATTAGATTTAGAAATGAAGAAGTGATATTGTATGATCCTTTTTAAATTTTCTAATGATTTTCCAGATTTTAAACATTTGAAAATATTTTCAGTTTTATCAAAACTTGATTTTTTGGAAATTTTTTATTTAATAGAAAAGCTCATTCTACTCTATCCAATGCTGAGCTTCTTGCAAAGGCTCTGAAGGGAGCCAAACCAGTGGAAGTTCTTTCAAAAGAGCTGCCAGGGCTGATCCTCACATCCATGTGGGTTCCTCTTTGAAATCAACACTAGTCATAAGGGAAAAATGGATTAAGCTTTCATTTTCATTTGCTTTCATAAAATGGAAAAAAATATGTAAGGGGTCATCTATTTTCCAAATCTATTTTCAGAACTAAAATAAAACCAAGCATTTTAATTCAAGCAAGTGTGTATTTAAAAAAAGAAAACATTACCCTTTGCATAGGGTGTACAAAATATGAATAATCCCTATTATATTAAACTTCTGTTAAGACAGGTACCTCTCAAAGTTCAGTGAACTTGTTGGATAAAGTAGAATTTGACCCAAAACTGTGCTCGAAACTCAATATTTCTAAATTCAAAATATTTCATGTAAACTATTTTTGTTTTTTCTTGTTTATGAATTTCCCAGACATCAATTCATGGATGGCATTTTAACTATAAAATCTTTAACAAGACATAATTATTTTGTTACTCTTCCTAAAGTGGTCTATTCTGTGGAGAAATAGAAAATGTCTCTTAAAACTGTCTTATCAGTAGAAAACTGGTTCATACTTAGAAGAAAATCTAAGTCTTCTAATATTTAGTAATTTCAGAGGAAAAAATAGGTCACTATTATTAAATGCAAATAGATTAAGGACTTAATTCTACAAAGGGACTGGAAAGACTTACTTGTGAATTAGTGTGATCTCATCTCAAAATGAATCTGACATTGTGAGTATAGTCATATCAGAAGAAAAATTCAAGGCATGTAGGTTCTTAAGTCTACAAAAAATGTTTAGCAGCGCTACTGAAGGGACAGAAAGTATCAAAACAGGTTGTTTCATATTGCACACTGTTGGGAAGAGAGGAATGTGAGAGTGAGTGAGTGTACAAAATAATCACTTTGGGTGAAAACTCTGATCTTGTTAGTTCTCAAAGAAACAGTAATATCCAAATCCCCCAAGGGGTTTTCATTTATTCTGCTTTGTCCATGAAATTGTACTGATATGCAAGCCATTCATATTTTGAAGACTTCCAACACACATGGTTGTGTTGTATTCCCTAAAACCCATGTGTCCTCTCATTTTATCCCATGTTCTGGTTTTCTTTGGTTTTTCACAAGGTACAAATTAATGGGTCACCAAGCAGCCATTTTTATTCTAACATTATTTGTAAGCAAATAACTACAGCTACCATTTCTACCTTATTAAATATCATAATTAACTAAATGTTGTAAATATACACTCTTACATGAGATAGAACTGCAGAAAAACAGCACAATAAAGTACCAAAATAAAGTTTGCTATGTAAAAACTAGCCAAGGCTAAAGTTACTTTACCAGAAAGGCACTTGTGACATGCAATATGTATGTGATATTTCCAAGCATGACAATAAAATGAATATAACTAAACTTAAAAAAACAACAGCCATATGAAATCCTTTTAGCATTTGATCATATTCTAGAAATTATCAGTAATGCAGCAGTCCCTGACCCATTAATTCCTTAATGTCTACAATTCAAATATTTTAAAATATGTGTGTACATATATAAAAAGCCCAAACAAATACAGAAGCATAATTTTGTCTTGTGGGTTCAGCAGCATGGAAAACCTTATCTCTTCTATAAAAATATCTACAATCCAATTTCAAAATTACAATTTTGAAAACAGTCAGTGGTTCCCATAGAGTTGTTATGTCCTTTCAGTAGAGGAAGACTCATTGTGACGAATGGTCCAGAAAAGTTTCCCTCCTAACTCCTTTCCAGGACAAAAATGTCATGCAGTGATTTGTAGCTGAGAAGAGAATAACTCCATTCCACGGCAAATGAAAACCAAGTAATAATGAGATTGTATTGCTACTGCTGAAAGTCTATTCTCCTTCAGAATACAGATCAATTTCAGCCAGAATTATACAAAGTAAACTTAATAACTCATCTCCAAAAGTTACCATTGTTTAAAAGTTTTCATGGGTTACAGAAACCATACGTGGAATGAAAGAGAAGAAGTACAGGTGATCATGATGATAGATTCAGAAACTTTTATGCTGAATACCATGTACTCCAGAGGGAAACACATCTCAGATTTGTAAAATCAAGGTGTTTTCAAGCTTTCAGGTGCTTTCAGAGTTCAATTCTAATTTTCTTAGCAGTCTAATTTCTTTTAGGTCATCTGAAACCAGGCACTCATTGGAGATGTAAAATCCTGAAATGTCAATAAATATAGCACACTGACACAATGAAGCAATTTTTTTACCTTTACCATTGAATGTTCTGTAATGTTAAATATTTATGCATTTGATTCAGTGAAACTCAGAAGGAATATAAGACTAACCCTCATTCAAAATCACAAGGCATTATCATTAAACCCTGTTGGTTTTTAAAATGGTCAATAAACAGTTATAAGAAGCAGAACTGTAGGAATAAATACATCACAATCATATATTGTGTATTTCCATTTATTGCCTTTATGATTGTGATTGAACCTTTCATTAACCAGCCCCATTTTCTCTTCCTTTTCATTCTACAACTTTGTAAATAAGCTGAACTGTTATAGAAATAAATTCATTTTTAGCCCACAGGATCTGTTTTTATAGCCTTATCTCAATAAAATAATTTAACAGATTATTTTATCTGATCTACAAGTCTAGGATATTCTCAAAAAAGACTAAGTTGGGAAGGATGTTTCCATGATGTATTTGAACAAGCAGACATGACCCACTTGGCAAATTTGTGACTGACTTAGTATTTCTCTGAGTGCCTCAGTGGCATCATAATGAAACCACAACCAGCAGATACCATCCCTTTTTTTGGCAGGTTTATTTGTGCTGTGAACTTGTTACCCTTTCTTTCATTCTTGTCAGTTTTTAAGCAGTGCATTGACTAGATCAAGCTCCTCTCAAAAGGCACATTAAAAAATCAAGTATTTTCTTTAATCCCTATAACTCTTTCTAGATTTATTACATTGATTATACTTTTCAAAATAAAAGTGCTTTTCATGCTTCTTATGTACTTAAAGATTTGTTGGGTTTTGTTGTGGCTTTTTTCCTAATAGATATCACTGTAATTTCAAAACACAAACTCATCATAATTGTACTGAGTGCAAGCTCTAAGTTTTGACATTGACTCAAAGGTGAGGATTTTGATCTATTCTTATGACATTATTCAATACTGGGAATATAAATTAATTTACAATGAGCAAAACTGGGAAGTTCACTTATTAATCACTAGACATACGCAAAGAATGGTTGTTAGCAATCGATTGAAGAGCAAATATTTAATATCCAAGGTTTGCCTCCTTTATGTATCATAGATTATGTCTGTTATTTCTCAAAGTAATTTGAAAGGCATATTTGCCTTTAACTGTCTTATTATGAATATGAAACACTGTAGCTTGCTGGCAGGTCACAATTTTTCAAGATCAGCATTGAACTGTGTGTATGTATGTATTTCTTTTAATCATCATTTCTTTTAATCTTCTTGATCACAGTGATTCTGTGATAGGAAGAAATAATCTCATCATTTTTCAGGAACATCACATAGACTTCTTTAGTTAGACACTATTATGTGTATCTGCTTTTTACTTTAAACAACTTCAAAATAATTATTTAAAGAATGCAAATTATCTCCTTTTTATATTAAACAGTGATCCTTTCTTTTCTCTCTTTTTCTTTCTTTGTTTTGACACTCACTGAAGAATTAAAACCAACACATAGATCATGCTGACTTATCAAGTGGGACATTTTCATGGATAATTGTATATATGTAAATTTCTAAAAGATATTAACCTAAACAAGCCTTTTCTAATATTAAGGAGATATATGGGCTTCTTTGCATATTTTCAGGCTTCTTTACATTGCAAGAAGAAAGACCACAACAACAAAATCTGTTTGAAACTGCAGCAAAATCACTAATTGCAAAAGATTTACTTGGTTCAATTTATGTTACATGAATTACCTGCTTTGTGGGAGTTATTTTAGGTCAAGAGAATTAAAAGTTAGTATAAGGTTTGTAATGATATAACATTAAAGTTGTGTTCCTCTCCCCTTCTCCTGCCCTCCTCTCTCCATGCCTTACCTTGCCTTGCAAGAAATAGTGATAAATTAAATAAAATTATCAGAAATTTTGGATACATTTACTACTAAACCCTCTGCAGTGTAGCAAATTTTGTAGTGTGAAGTGGCAGTTGAAAATGTCTTTCAAGTGTGTGTTGATCAATGTATTCCAGTGCTGTGATGGACATCACCCAACACACTTGGATCATAGCAGTATCTTACAATTTTGATTACTGGTTGTGCATATTGCTAACTGACATAATACCTTAAATAATGGTTCATATTTGCAATCTTCAATATTTATAATCTCTTCAAAGGAAAAAGATGTACAAGGATGATGGCAGCATCCACCATTTTTCTAATGGCTTGCTTGTATGCAACCAGTCATGTCACAATTATCAGATTGTTCATTAGAAATTTATTTGATGAGAAATAATTTGCTTTACTTTTTTTTCCCCCTGAAAAAAGTCACTGGCTTTCTTAACCTGAGTTTTAAATTTTGAGTGCACATAATTTGTTCTCATATAAAGCTACTCACATTCACAGCATGCACTATCATACAAACACAATAAATTCACACAATGGACTTCAATATGACTAAGAATTAAAAGAGGTAAAATATAAGACAATATTTCCACTTAGGAAATTAAACCCACTACTAAGAAAACATATTTAAAGCTAGTTCTGCAAAAGAAAAACATTTTATCTTTTTAGTTTTATAAACCAGCTTTTTATTCTTATAAATCAGCTACCTGAAAGTAACAAGAAGGAAGACCTGAAAATAGCATTTTTAACATCTGTCATCAGAGATCTTTCTTAGAATTTAATGGTTTGTGAGAAATAATTTTACATCCTTGCACATTTCAGTTTTTTTGGTTTTTTTTTCTTGTCTACTTTCTGTATATAGTGCAGAGTGAAATGTGTTTTTCATTATTTTGACTATCTGATGGTTTTTGTGGTTTTTTTTTTCCTTTGTATATATGTGTAAGAAATGTATATCATACTAGAATTTCTGATAGTAGATTATATTTTTCCATGGGATTTATTTAAAAGATGACAGGAATACTACTTTCAAGAACAGTCTAATCCACCTGCTTTCTGAATTTTATATATGACATTAATTGGAAAACATTCTTGGATTGTTTCTGAATTCCAAATATAAAGCAATGTTGAGCTTAGGCATTTTAGAAGACAAAACACTTAACATGTCAGAAAGACAGAAGAACTGAGATGTTGGGACATTTCTGGGTGTTATTTATTGTACCTTTTTTGTCCATTCCTTTACTTTGCCTACCAGAATTTCTCAGGAAAATGTAAAAAAATACATTTGTCTTTCACTACCATTTCTGTGGCCATACTTTATCCTTCATAACATTAAATATAACTTAATATTAAAATGGCTGGCATCAGGTACATGTACATAGATGCAAATAATATATGAGGCATTTTCTTTAAATTTCAGCATGAACAAAATGACAAAATTAATTACTTTTTACAAAAAGACTTTTTTCTCCCTCAAAATTTTAATCTCCTCTGCTGAGCAGGAAATAATGCATGTATATTTGGTTAATTTTGATTCTTAGCTTTGAGGTATGATGGACTACACGCCTGAGAAGTATTCCTTAACTGCAACTTTAAAGACTAAAGTTAATTAACTCTGTGTGTCTCTGGACAGATGATACCAAATTCAGGGAAAGATGACAATGTTTCCCTACTTGAATTTTTAATTGAAAAATATTAAAGAATTTGTAGAGGAAAAACTGCCTGGGAGGAAAGAGACTCTGTGCAATTAACTTCTGTAGGAAATGCAGACCATTTAGAAACATGACACCTTAGGATTGTTGCAAAAGGCATATCTTCATCTTCTCTCTCACACCTCTGTGATAGGTATGCTGTAAGCAAAGACCAAATTCCCACATGTCTGTTACACAAGTGTATCATAGTTAGAATATAAGAGAGAAATGACGTGTGGCATATACTCAATTCAACTACAGTATTTGTCATGTTCTTTCTCCATTGGAACTGGCACATGATTTAGCATTCATTCAAACTGGTATAATCTTGGGAAGTCATTAAACTCATCAGGGCCACTATCTTCATCAGTGGAACAGCTCATAATATTTTTGGATATTCCCATCTTGCATTGCAAACAGACCACATGACAAATTAGGGGCTGTATTCCCAAAAGGAATTGAGGAAATTTCTGGGTAAGTAATGGATCCAAAAGATAATGTAGCTACACTGCTGGCCAAGAAGGAATTTCAGGATAGTGGATAATATTCATTCCTTTCAGTGTGGAAACAAGAAGCAGAAGTTTGAAATTTCATATAGCATAATTTGCCCAACATTGTTGTTCAGCAACGACAAACGACAGAGAAGGAATTGGCAATTTGGCCATTAAGTCAGTTTTCTAGGATGAAAAAATTCCAGAATTATATACACAAGTAAGCTTATCCTAAAATAACCAACAGCAGATGGTTAGGAAAACCATGACCTGGCAAATAGAGATTGAAGTCCATGTTCCCAAGAAGTCTAACTCACATGAAGTGTTGGTTAGAACAGAATCTCTCTGAATCATACTTCAACTGCTTCCAGAGGATTTGCAATTTTGGAGAAAAGGCCTTCAGCATCTTGGTAGGCAAAAGCTGACTGTGAGCCAGCAATATACTCTTCAGGCAAAGGCAGCCATCAGTAGTTTGTGGTGTTTTGGACAAGTTTTACCAGATGTCTGAGGGAAGTTATCCTTCCTTCCTGTTGAAGTGAGTCTAGCAAAGAACCACAAAGACAACTGAGGGATTGAAGTATTTGTCATTCAAAGAGCTAAAAGAGCAAGCTTTTTGTCCTGAAGAATAAAAAGCTAAGGGGGAAACTTATTCATTTTCATAAATACCTGACTGGAGGGAATAAGCAAGAGAGAGACACTGTTATGTGTAATGGCCACAGGCAGTATAAGAAGCAAGGACATAAAAACTTATGCCTGTAAATGAGACAGAGATACCTGCCATCACAAAGTGGAATCACTGCATGCTGGAGTCATCTGACATTTCCCTGGGTCCTGGATATATTTTACCAATAAATTCAAAAAGCTGAATCTCTTCTGTCTCTCTCCAGAAAGATCAAATAACAATTTTGATAATAACAAACTGTTTTGGAAGGTGGATATTTCCAGGCTTTTACTGTAAAATTGTCAAGCAATATGGTCTCATTTTCCCCTTCATTCAATATCAAGGCTCTTTATGGGCAACAAGCAAAACAAACTATACAGTTTCATGCTCCAAAGTATCAAGTTCTGACCACCAGCCACAGGATACTGCAACAACTGGTAGTGGTTTGAGATGCTTTTCTGAGTGGCTATTGCTGTCGCTGTTTGACATCTAAGTAACAGATCAGAAGATTTGTCTGTAAAGTACAAATGCTGCATTTGACTATGGAATATCTTTTATTCATTTTAAGGCCATTGCTGAATAGTGGCTTTAGGAAGAAAATGTTAGGGGAAAGGACACAGTAAGACACATGTAAGTGACAGCTTCTAAAGAGGGAGGAAAAGTTGTAATTAGAATCAAATGTAGGCCTTGCCTTAGAACATTATTGTCTCATGGCTTTGAGGAAATTTATTTTGAAAGAAAAAACTACTACTAAAGTTATTTTATGTACATGACAATATGTTAAACTGTATTTAATTTTCTTTCACTCTTCTGACCCATGCAAAAAAAAAATTGCAGAGAGATTATTTAGCTCCCTCTTACATTTTTTTGAGTCATCACCTTTGAACCTGTCCTTCCTCTGACACAACCTCCAGTAGTCAATTACTACAAAGCCTCCAACAGAAAAACATCTAAGTGCAATTTAAGGGTGCTCAAATTGCTGATGAAAACCACACAAATTCACTATGCTACTCCACTTCATAGAACAGCTTGAAAAAGTGAATATGTGTAGAACTTCTCACAGTGAAGCATTTTAGCTTTAACAGACCCATGCAGATCTGCCATCCACTCAGCACCGCAGTTGTACATAATAATAAGAGTAGTTAAGAAATTTGTATGGAGCATACTTATTATCATTTTGAGATAAAAACCCAAACTAAAGGGTATTTTCTCCCTTGAAAACCATAAAGAATAACACTGAAAGATGCAGTAAAGTCTGCATCTGCATCCCTTGTAAAGTCTGTCTAATATGTTTGATACAGGTATTATATATCATTATCTATGTCCATAATAAATATATCTACTGTTTTAATTGTTGATAATTTGCTTCACCAATCTAAGTTCAGAGTAGTCTGTCATAATGTGATCCTATTTGGTTGTTGCTGTTATTTGTTGTTGCTATATGATTTTTCACTGCCATATTCCTTATTGATACTATATTATTGGTGGCTGAAATTTGTAATAGTATGTATATTGTATATTATACATATATATGTACAATTAATCATAAGTATACTTGGTGGTCAGAAAGATATTTATGGTAATAAAGTTGTTGGTGGTGATTGCAGTATTTGTGACAATCTGCAATAAATTAAAGAAATTTAGTGGATAAAAGCCACCACATTCTTGTATATTACAAAATCTGACAATATGTTAACACCATAGCGAGAAGAAAAATATTTACAGTGCTTTCTTTATTTTTGCAGCAGTTTTTGTCAGGAAGAGCATTAAATTATTACTTTTCTTTGTCTCAGTAAAAAAGCTTAGATTTTCTGCTTCAAAATAGTTTAAACAGAATAGTGTTCAGAATACCCGAAGGAATTTTGCTTTCTGATCTCATTACTGCTCAATCTATTGTTCTAACATTTATTTATTTTTTCCTTCTATCTCACTATATATGTACAAGAGCAATGAGTGTGGGAGGACCAGACTAAGAAAGTTATGATAAGTCAAAAATACTCTGGAAAAGAAGGTGAGAGATTGATGAGAAATATTTTGGGATAATCTTTATCTACTGATGCCTCCCTAAAGGTTTGTTACACAACCAATGCTGTTACTACCAATTTGTTCTGACAGTCCTACAGAGATAAAAAAAATACACTTTGACTTGCTAAAATTTTTTGTAGCATGAGTTTAACTACATATTTCCAGGCTTTTAATTTTGCTTCAAGAAGATGTGTTTCCTAGTGCATACAGGTTGTTGTTCTTGTGTATCACTTTTTTCAATTTTTTTAAAATTTACTTTTGAAAGTCATCAATATGTCCATTAAGTGTGTCTGTGTTTCTGTTTGTGTATAAGTTGTTTACAACATGCTTCTCTGAAGAAGATTTTATGGTGGAGTTCCAAGAGCTTTAAAATAGCAGCTTATAATGGGAAAGGTGGCAGACTTTTAACTAGATCCATGCTACCAGTCACCACCGTAATATTACAATTTCTATAGTAGAAGTAATATCAGTCTACAGACTGTGTCTGTATGGTACAATACCATAAAAATTGAAATACCATGAAATGAATTTTTGTTTATTTCTTGTATCATGCTGCAGTAATGATTTGTGAATTGAATCTGTTTTCTACAAGTTTTAGTAGCTCAAAGATTAACTCTGTAGTATAACTTCTTTGCTTGTACATATCAGCAGATGTGGATTTCCTGTACTGAGGTATTTATATGTTATGCAACTGCACATTAAAGTCTACTTTTCAAATTTAGCTCCTAAAAGAGCGGGCACACAATCAAATTATTCAGATGCTTTATTTAGAGAAGAATCACAGAGGTTTAAAACAGATAAGACTAAACTATGTAAGTCTCTTAAGTGTTTGTTGGATCAAATATATTTGTAGCTAGTTTAGAGCTTGGGGTAAAAATATAGCACGGTATTGTTTCTATTATCTAAGTTTCTGGCTGACCAGCTACTGCAAGGTGAGGATATGTGAAGTTTCTTTTCTTTGAGCTTCCAACAATGCAGGTGCTTCTGGATTGAAAAGATGACAGTAGCATAGGACTCTTTTCCCTGCATCCACTCACATTGCCCATCTGATTTGGAGGCAGCTTTGGAGGGGAAACTCTGGGAACTCTCTCAAGTTATCACTTCCCCTTGCAGTGACTACTATAATACTGTCATCAAAATAAGGCATCAAGTCTACTGGGGCCACTCTGTAATTGGAATTTAGTGATATGATTTAGTTACATATCAACTCTCTGGAGAAAAGAGTGCATTTTCAGGTAGGACTCTTTCATCAATATTTAACCATCTAAATATCTAGCTTGCTGTAGTCATCTGGGCTTCTGGACTACTTCCTAGAGGGAAAAAGTGATGTGTTCAAACAAATTAAATATATCTGACATGATAGAAAAGGAAAGGAAGACCTACTTTAAAGTTGTTTTTAGGATACTTATAGACATCTAAGGACAAGTGAGAGCAACTTCAGATTAAAAGTGGTATTAAGGAGTTCTGATCATGATTGCACTTCACAGATCCTTCAGTAATGATGGTTGATGGTATTGGTTAAAATATTTCTTAATTATGAATCATTATTGAATGATATGACAAAAGATACAGTTTATTTATATAATTGCTTCTACTAATTAACAATTCATGGGTTTGAATCACTGAATACACAGATGGGAAAGAAAGATTTTTTGCATATTTCTTAAGTGATAGCAAGTAAAATTTTTTTGGGCTGGTATTTAGAAATAAGTTTGATGCAACAGTCTTTCTTACCACATATGTGTCAAAATTGTTCATAATGCCCATTTCAAATCATGCAAAGTGAATCTGAGTAGCAGGCAACAGAAGGTTTATAAACACTTGTGAAAATAGACACAAAAGCCACATCTCACTGAGGTCACTGGGAGCTTCACAGCAGGTGAAATAATGTATCCAATAATTAGTAATGAGTTGTGTTTTTAATAAGAAATATGTTTTCATTCAAAAATTATTGACAGTTTCTCTAGGCTAACTACCCTCTAAATCTGAAAAGTGATTTCATCTGTTCTCATAAACACCACTGGCTGTATTCTGTGCCTCAAATGAAAACTACTTTATTAAATTAAGTATGAAATTATTTTGCATTTTGAATTTTATTATTCCTTGAAAAAAAATAGAACACTTTTTCTCTCTTCTCCTTCTCTGTTTTGGTGTATCAGTGTTACCTATATCAAATATATCACTGTTATATATATATCAGTGTTACTTACCTATCAGTGTCATTTCAGAAATGAGATAATGAGTCATCTCAAAAAATACCTTGTTCCCGGTAATTTGTATAAAGATACAGTAGTCTCTTGACATCTGAAGCTTAATTTGTGAGTTAAAGAGGGTTCTTTTTTTGGACTATAAACTTCATATATATATCCCAGAACATTACACTAAAAATAAGAGGTATATTGGATATAAGTGTGCATAGGTGTACACGAGTGTGCGTGTGCTGTGTGTGTATATGTATGAATAGTCTTCTTTGTGTCACTGTCAAAAAACAAAAAAAAAACAACTCTACAATTGTAATTGAAGGTATGTACTGAAGATACAGCAATGTTTTTACTTCAATGCATTTTTAAAGATTTTTGATGGACAGAGTAATGTCTGTTGCATCTTCATGCCTAAAATTCTTCTGCTCCTTTTTTAGGGGAATGATGAAAAGCTCAATCCTCAACATTTAAATTTTCATTAATTTTCCAGATGATCTACTTCCAATTCTTTGACATTCAAGTCAAAAGGAAAAAAAAAATAAGAGGGTAGAAAAGAAACAGAACTGTTTGCTTCATTAGCAGCATTGCATTTTTTCCTCTGAAATGAGAAATGTTTCAAAATAATTGCTACTTTACAGTCAAAGAACACCTGTTGCATAGAGTCTGTTTTATTGATGGTCTACAGGGATTATAAATTTAAGGAGTTATAAATGGCACTCAATAAGATTTCACAAAAAGTTAAAGCTGCTTCATGTTTTGAATGATAAGAAACAATTCTGTAAAGTATTGTGGAAATTAATTTAAAAACAGATGGGTTTGGACAGATATTGAAATGTTCTATTTTCAACTCATGATTCTAGAAGACTAAGGATGAAAAAATAAATTTGCAAATTCCAATAAAATTTCCACAAGATATTTGTAGTTAATTTAATTCACTGACAGAAGACATGGAGTTCAAACTATTTTTAAATAAAAAAAATTTGAAGGAATTTGTTTATTACAACTAATTTGTTGCCTTTTTTTCTCTAAATCAATAAGAAATTATTGTTCAATTTTGAAACATTCTAAGAACTCAGTAAGAGAAACAGTGACATTGATTATAAATATTTTATAGATGTTTTTTCCTATTTTAATTTAATTCTTATTTGTGGTCTTGTCTTTTAGTATCCTGTTCTTTCATTTTTTCAAGATCGAATTACATTCCTCACTCTTTTGCCTAAACTATGTGATTTAGTAAAAAGGTACTTTTTAGTCATTTTGAAATTAAAATGCACAAAATAAGTATTAAGTTTTGCCTCTTTATTCCAAAAGAGCTTTGCAATCATAAATACTTGATCATATCAATCACTTTGAATTTTATGTGTATATCTTCTCTTAAGGAATAGAGTTCTTTAGAAATATAAGATGTGTAATATTTCTCTCCCTTTAATTTTTATAGCTTAGAAATCTTCAGCTTCCTGATTTCTTATCGAACTCTAAATTTATTATTTTGTTCATGCCTATGTTCACTGTCTATGGAAATAAAGTACTTTAAACCTTTCAAAACAAATAGTAAAATTTAGAAATCTGTGCAAAATCAACTGTATATTTATTTTTTTTACATATCATTGAATACTGATATTTTGTTTGACATAGGACGCTAACATTTGTTGGTTTGTGTGATTTTTTTTTGTTGGTATTTTTTTAGTTGTGAGTAGTAAAGGATCAAGCACATTTTCCTCTTAAAACTCATTTTATCTAAACTTTTGGTGTGAAAAATATACATCATATATACATTACACGTTTTTTTTTTCTGTTAAGTGTTTCAGACACAGAAGTCAAAGTAGAAATACAATTATGCAAAGAACAACACAGCATGAAATAGAGATACGTATACATATTCATTTCAATTTTAGAAAGCCAGACAATCAAAAATATCCAAGATTTGTATTATGAAACATTCATTACCATCATCAGCAAAAATAACTTCTAAGGTTTTGCATGGGTTCTCTGAGAGTTTTCCTTGACTTCACTATTGAAATTAGGCTAGAAATATGTTTTATGTAAATACATCATTAGGGAGAACTCTGTGATTACACAGAACAGATGAAAGCTTAGACTGCACTGCGCAATATCAAAGCAATGTCTTTCTGATCACAGAATACACATGGTAACAGAGTAAATAAATATGAGCTTTGGCTTGGGTGGCAGGAGAGGTCAAAGATTAGGTATGGAGGCCATTAGTGTTTAATTTCCAGTTTTGAACATCATTATCCCACTGTGAATGCTGTTATTGCTTTTTGATGAAAGAATTTCTGTATTGTAATCCCATCACTGATTCAGTCTATTTGCATTACTTCTTCCTAGTGACTGGTTTCTACTGTTTAGCACCATTTGTTTAATATTTAATATTCTTTCCCACCTAATTTTGCATTATTTTAGGCTCTGTCTTATTCTGAATTTCTAATTTTTACAGTATATTCTTTGAACTCATTCTTGAAAGGCTAACTTAGTCATCTAAAAGTTGGGTAAACAGTTAAGTGTGAACAAGGTATTTAAGGCTGGCTTTATGCATGCTTGTGTTTTACTGTGAAGGTATCTTAGGATAACTACCTGAGATATTTATTCCCTATCTATTAAAGCATAGATGATATGAATAATGGTCTTAAATTTCATTCTAGACACCTTATTTTCACCCATTTTGTTTTAATAATCTGCGTAATTAATTAAAAAAATAATAAAAAAATTAACTATTTAACCACACAAGTAATATATATAGCAGTTCTGTGTTTTACACAGTTCAGTTCTTTTATTAGAGTTCTGTGAAATCCCTACAGTGCCACTGGCTCAAATATAACCAAAAAATACATTTTAAATTTAAACCATACTTAATAGTATCAGGTAACTGAAAGACTGAAAAAGTCTAGAAAATGTTCTGTATCAGCATTTCTAGAAAGTGGATTGACAAAAATTAGTTATGATGATTTAAACAGAGGAGATAAATCCATTGCATGGTTACATGCTTATCTGCAGTGTAATCCAGGGATTCAAACGGTATCTTTCAATACACAGTTACTCTATCTCACAGGTTTTCTTCAGTTTCCATATTCTTGTTTATTGGATAAGATTTTCTCAGCTTTTGTAATCCAGTGTGCTGCTGGTTCTAACAAACTCATTTGAAAAAGCTCTGCAAGAGCCACACTTATCACTGAAAATTTTCTTTTCATTATCCTTATTTGCTGTATTTATTTTACTTTACTAAATGAAATTTAATCTGTGCTGAGCAGCAACAGCTTAGATGTTATAATCAATACACAATGAGGAAAATATGTGAATACATTTTACTATTGATTTTGGTTTATCACTTTGGTTTCAAATGAATCCTTCCCTTTATTCATCTTCAGTTAATACCAATTTCTGCTGTTAACAGAAATGTAACTTCTGCCTCTGTGCCTTGGAAGGTGATTCACAATGCAACATTAACTTGAAACTATTATGTTATTCATGTTGTATGTTGTCCAGAACATTATATTAAATATTGTGAAGGAAATAAAACCATACAAGTTTGTTTCATGTTTTCTGTTGAGATGGAAATTTTCTCTTGTTCTGAGATATACATGGTGCAGTAGAGAAGTTTTCAGCTCTCTGAGCTTCTGTATGCATTGTTTGTTCATGGAGGCACAATTACATTTCTTGTTCTCATCTTTTAAACTAGATGCTCACTCCTCAATCTTCTTATGTTGCAATTTTCTTTATTTTGTCTTGTAAAGTTCACGTGTGGATAAGACTAATACCTCTCTCTACCCCATCAAATACATATATGACCTGTGCACATAAAACAAAATTTATACAGTTTTAATAGATTAGTTAACAGTGATAAACCCCAATGTTTATCAATTAAAATATTTAAAAAGCAAAATATACTAACTTTTTTTTTTTATGCTGAATGCAAGATGAAATTTACAGAGATCTGTCATCATATTTTTGGAGAATCAGTATGAAAGGACAGCTTCTGCTTCCAAATCTACACAAAAGATAGGGAGTGTATTTTGTTTCCTTATCCAGACAAAAGACATAAGAATATGTGGTTGATTAAGGATGGCTCACTGCCAAATTCCCACCCAGATGCTCAATCACTCCTCAACGGGACAGAGTGGAAGGTAAGACAGAAAACGTGCAGTTATATATAGACAAGGAGTTACCAATCACAGTCAGAGAAAAAGCAGACTTGATTTGGGGAAGAATGTTAGTTTATTGTTAGTTAAAAACAGAGTAGGATTGTGAGAAACAATGTCAATCTGTTAAATGCTTCCCCCCAACTCTCTTCTTCCAAGGCTCAACCTCACTCCTCCATTTCTGACTCCTGTGTCTCTTCCAGTCCCTGAGCAGTGCAGAGGTAAGGGGAATGGAGGTCCTGCTCAGGCCATAGCAGATTCTCCCTGCCACTTGTTCCTCCTCCTCCTCACCTCTTCCCCTGCTTCAGCGAAATGTCCCTGCTGTGGGATATAGACCTTCACAAACTGCTCCAGTGTGAGTCCTATCCACAGGCCACAACCTCAGCCAGCAACCTGCTCTGTCTGTGCCCTCCACAGGACACATGTCCACTTGCTGCCAAACGGGGCTCTCCACAGGCTACAGATGGATCTCGGATCCACCACATCCTGCACAGATTGCTGGTGGACAGGACCCATGATCTAATCCCTGTAGTTCTCATAAAGTACCTCCCCTGCTTTGTTCTATTCTGGCCTAGGGGGCAGGGGCATTTCTCAGAGTAATTATTTTTTTTTGTCTCTCAGTGCTGCCTCATGTGGCATGTTGAGCTTTCTTAAGTACCCTTTCCAAGAGGTGTCACCTTCTCAGCTGCGTGTCTCAGCTGTGCCCTGTGGTGGGTGGGCTGGATTCTCCTGGAAACAGCTGTGTCCATGGTGGGGCATCCCAAGACTCTCCTCACACAGGGCACAGCTTCTCCCACTGCCTGCACCTGGGCCCTGCACTCCATGCAGAATATTAGGAAGATTTTGTCAATATGTGAGTGAATAATTCAACACTTATGTTCAGCAGAGGCAGAAAAAGTTTTGGCCTTAAAATGCCAAAACTGTGTGTCACCCAGCACTCACCCACATAAAATCTCATTCCCCTTGTGCATTAACAAAGTTCTTCCCATGTGTCAAAGAGGTACAGTTCATATTCTGAGAAACAGTTTTGGAGATTTATTTCATTTCTTAAAGAATGAGATTCTTTAATACATCTGTGAGGTTTTTTTTCCAGGCAAAATTTAATAGATGTTTTTAGAATGACTGTAAGAAACAGAATCCCATGGAATTTTTTTATATTTTCTTTTGTATTTCTGGAGGATTTTTTTTGACATCTTTGTTTTATATGACTGTGGTTGATGGGGCTGTGGTTAGTGTGGAGACTTAACATTTTCTTGCTTCAACTGTGAAAAACTGATCATGAAACAGCTGTTTTTCAAGTCTAAGTCATGATTTTCCAGGCAGCATGATTAGAGTACATCAACAAAACTCTACATTCACTGTGGAGGAGATAAGGTAACAATCATCTTTTTTCCTCCTCCTCCTGAATTTGAATATTTGGAAAAAACTGTGTGGTCAACCCCATCCCAATAATTTCAGAATGAGTGTCTTAGTGTGAAAATCATTTTAGTAGAACAACTAAAAGACAAGAATATTGAATCCATGTAATTTTTATTATGCAACTGTGTGTATATTTAGTAAAACAGATATGAAAATCTGGACCTGGGATAGGGAGTGTGGTGGGATGTGAAGCTGTAGTGTTAATATGGGAAATACCTGATAAAATTTCTACAAATAAAGAGGGAATTCTGGCTTTGCTACTCAAGTATTCCTGTTCTTGTTTTGAGGCAAGTGTAACAACTCCTTATGAAATCAAATATAAAAAGGAAGTGGATAAAAAAGTACAGTATTTTTGATTGCAGTTCATGGAAACAAATGTGAAAGAAAGGACTAAGAATTAACCAAATGCTAAGAAACTGTGTGTATGGTTGTTTCTTACACCATTGTTGTTTTTTGTTTGCAACCTGGAGGACAGGTATTATAATTTTCTAGGAAGTGGTGAGGCAGCGCTAGCATTATGATTTCGTAGGCATAAAACAAGGCAGGAAGGTGTAAGATAAGACACATGTATTTAAGATGAACTGTTGCATGCTGTGATTTATAATTTATAGGAGAGTGGATGAATGCTTACAGTTCAAGCCTTTGAAGCAATAATTGAATTATAAATAATACAGTGTTTGACTATTATGGCATCTAATTAAATTTTCTTAGTTTTAATAGTCTTGATTTGAGGTGAAAGGAGTTCAAGGCATATCCACTGATAATAATAAAAATGTATGTGTAGTAGGAGGATATAATTCTGAATTATGACTCAGAATAACAGATTTAAATGTTTGTTTCCTGAAGATATTGACTGCTTAGACCTGAGAAACGAAATGACAGAGTCCTGGAGTTAGGCATTATGTTAGCTCTGTGTTTTTAATATGTCAAGTAAAATGGAATGGCCTTGATCAGGGGTTCTTGGTGCAAACACACAGATAGAGAAAGACATAAAAAATTACATTATGTTAAGCAATAGAATATCTTGGCATGGCTGCATTTTGTTCTCCAAGGAAATGTGTAAAATTATGTTTTCCGCCATTACCACTCTTTTAAACAAAATATGTTTCCTTAGAAAGAACCTGAAGTCATGCAGCTTACTCTTTAACATGGATGAGGAAGCCTTGCCTAGGCTAGCCTTGATTAAACTTACTTTCTCAGTTAAAAAGCTTAGAATAATATTGATAACTCAGACTTAAAGAAATGCATGTGATACAAGTTCTAAATGTAACATTAAAGTTAAGCTAAGTTTTGAGGGGCTTATTGAGTTTCAGTAGAGTTAATAAAGAATTAAAATTTTCTGTAGAAACCATTGTGACAAATATTTATGAAATTCTAATGTGCTTAAAATATTGATAAGCCCAACTGAAAAATGGAAAATAATATAATGATCTGAATAACCTTAAGTAAGCATAGAGAATAAAGTTTTCTCTCTTTTACATCTGTTGATCACATTAATGGTAATAAAGCAGCATTTTTGAAATTGCAAAGCAATTTAAGAAATCCTGAAACTCTTACACACTTAAAAAGGTATAACATTTTTTTCTGCTACTTTTTCTTAATGTGTAGCCAAGCAGTATCGCTGATTGGAATTCCTGGACACAATAGAAAAAAACACAAATCAAAAGTAAACAACTAAGTGTTCAGAGAGATAAACTGCTCCATTTACTCAGTTGAAACAAAATCAGAACTGAAAGAGTTTATTGATTTAGTAATGGCACATTATTAATTGAGAGCCAGTGAAGTATGTGTGTGGAATCAATACCAGGAGTACAACAGATAAAGCATGAGACTGGAAATTATTAAGCAACACCTACAAATAGCAGGGCAGTGGCAGCCTGAAGCACTCATCCTGTGGGAGAGGGCTCTGCCTGTTGCCGGGGGAGGTGGTGAGGCCACTGGGAGGATTGCAGGCACTGCCCAACCTGGTGTGCTGTATCTTTTCCTTCTATCCCCAAAGTGATGCCTCTTTACACATCACTTGTCACCTTCACACTAATAAAGGTGTAATGTTGTTTATATGTGAAATAAGTGTTCAGAAGTACCTGTTTGTGGTCATGTCAACATCCTTCTACTAACCACTATCTTAGAAAGAAAGAAAAAGCCAATGTTTTAAATGGAATCTGAAACAAAACCAAAAATTCATAGCCCTGATTGCATTAAAAATATTGAGGCCTTTCTCCACCACCTTTTTTTCCTTTTTTTTTGTATTTTTGTTATAAAAAATGGTGTTACATGCTGGTGAAAAAAATCCCCACCAAAATTATTGACTATGTTGGAAAACAATTGTGTTTTTGTGTTAGGTTATGACAGTTTCAATTTATCTTCCATTAAAACACATATAACTCATGAAAGATATTTTTAGAAGTTATGTCTTAAAATGCAGTTAAAAGCAATCAGCTGTAGCTCAGGTCTTTCAAGAAGCTTAAGCAAATATATGAAAAGGATACAAGGGGAAAATTATTTTCACAGCCATTGATTTCATCCTGAAAAACAGAAACATTGAAAATTATTTTTGACTGGACCTTAAAAAAACCAAAAAAACAAACCAGATTGATTAAAGAAGTGAGGAATGCTGCCATAATTCACCTCATCTTAAATCAAGATGGAGGCAACATATTTTCAGTAATACTTGAATTAATGAAACATATTTCACTTGTCTCTTTCCTGTCAAAACCCCCTCTCATTTCTAGCCATATTTTGCTATAAAATTGTTCATTTCTGTATTGGAGATATTTTGGAATTTCTTTGTGTAGAATTCAATGGTTATTGTTTTATAAATATTAACAACATGGACCCAGTCACCTCCAGTGAAAAATTTTGGATGGCATGTTTTGATATCTTTGTCATGTAAAAGGCGTTTGTCTTCTGTGTAACATGCTTTCTTCTGGCCAAAGTCTCAGGACAGACCCTGACAATTTTTTTATTTTTCTGTTGTGGTCCTGGTCTGTGTGTCCACCATGCTTCTTTGGTGGTCATGGAAGCTAATTTTCTAGTCACCTCAGTTTGCTACTGCTTGATTTCAAGTACAGTTTCATTGTAGAGGTTTGAAAGTATGAGGAAATTATTTTCCTGTCCAATTTTTTGCTTGGGATTCAAGTGCCATAATTAAGTTATTTATCAAGAATACTGTCATTCTGGCATAATATGCATTTCAGTTTTATCTTAGTAATCAATTCCTTTGGTTGGCTAGCATGGGAGATTCTTATTCAAGAAAACACTGCTGAGGAATATATCTGGAGCAGGTAGCCAGGTTTCCAAACTGCAGATTGAGATGCAAATTGAGATGCAGGCTGAGCTCTGGGTGAAAGCCTAGAGAGACAAGGGGCTATGGTCTGCTCACACTTTTGTTAACAAAGGGCACAAAGAGGGTGGTGCCAGCCAGGTGAATGGACACTGAGGCACACAGAAGGAGCAAAAACTCAGAGGATGAAAGAGATTTAGAAGTGGTTAGACTGAGGCTATAAAAGCCCAGGGGTTCCTTTGTTGGGGTCCCTCCTCAGAGGCACCAGCTGTGGCTGTTTCTATGTTTCTGCATTGTGAATAAATTGCTTTGTGGAATGAGACATTTGAGACTCTGACCTGGGAAATAGGAGGTTGATCTGGTAAGGAAACCTGGCCTGACCCTGTGAGAATGGGGTGTGTGGGGAGTCAAGGGGGACACTGGACTCACCCTTTGAGAAGAGCTTCAGCCCCAGCAGTGAAAGTCTCTGGCCTTGGGAGTGTGACTGACAGAGAATCTCTTGAATGGTCAGACTGGAAAGTTTCCTAGCAGCTCTACAGAACTCTACGTCAGCAACAGCAGAAGAGAAAATCAAAGCATATAAAAAGGCAATCTACATAAGATGAGACAGAAATAGAAAAGGAAAAGGGGTTTTTTTTATATGTTTTAAAATAATTGGTCTTCTGTTTGCTGAATGAGAGTTTCTAACCCCTGCCAATCTGCAGGAAGCCCATTCTGATGGAGGGATAATGCTTTTCTGAAGTGGGGAGTGAGATGAGTGCTTTTACCTATCATAACATTGCACCCAAATGCAGTTAATCTATTTCTCAAGAGGGGGAAAAAACTGCCATGTCTGAAATGCAAAAAAGTGAAGTGCATGATAATGGGTTGAACTGTTCAATGTCATAATCCAAGAAACCACAGAAACTTGTCAGAATACAAAGAAATTTATTCAAAAGACCACAGACACAGTAGTATAGATGTTAAACAAGAGGTTTTCAACTAAATTTCAGATTAATATTTGGTGCTTATTTTACAGAATTTTTTCCTAAAGCACTCTACCACGCTGCAAACCTTCAGATTATATCTGAACCCAGAAGTTGCCCTTTGTTTCCTTTCTTTGTACTCAAGTACCAAATACTCCTGGACTTTCTCTCATTTTCATTAAAAGAAAAAAAAAATCTATATTTTTAATTTTTTATCTGCATTGTGGTTTTCTTTGGGATTTTTGGGGGGGTTTTGATTGTTTGGGATTTTGTTGGTGGTGATGATGGTTTGGATTTTTTTAACTTGCCTTCCATTTTAATCTCTTAGTTTCTTTGGGTGGTTTTTTCTCTTCCTTCCTTACTGATGTTCTTTGTATTTTACCAACTTCTTAGACTGATTTCTGGTGTGCTTTGGGCTAGTTTAGTGTTAATTGGAAAGAATGTACTCTATGTGGTATTCTTTCGAAGAGAGTTTTATATTTCCCAAAAGTACTACATCTTTTTAAGGCAATTATGTTGTTCCAATGAACAAACATCCTTTCAGTTTTCTGTAAAGGGCAATGACAATATCTTCTTTCTTTCAGCAATTTGAACAGTACTTTTGATGTGCTGATAATGAACCAGATGACTCCGGGTGCTGGAAGGAAGAGTTCAGCTATTTTCTATACCTGTGGATAATAATCTTCTTCTCTTTTGCTTGGGAAGTCAGAAGAATATCTAGTAGCCATTTTTCTGCAGATGTATCGATCTCGTGCTTTCCTGTTTAAAATATACACCTTTTCTGACCTCCCATTTTATGTCTAGAAATTACATGGGCACATGTATGATATCTGCTGTCCAGGGAGTCACCTCCGTGATAAGACTTTGATCAAACTTAAATTAACATTCAAATTATTGATGTCTTCATTTCTGCAAGTATCTTAATAGTGAGGAAAGGGAACAGAGGCCCTTCCTTCTTCTTCTTTGCATCCTTTGCTTTCAGATATCTGGAATAATTTGTGGGTTTCCAGGGATGAAATTTCATTTTCTTCCACAGAGTTCTTCCATGTTAAAAGGTCTCACTGGAAAGCAGGAACAAGAAGCAGGAGTCCTTTTCCCGTGCCTTTGCACTCACTCTTTTTGCGTTTTCATGAAAATATGGATGCAGATAAGGAAAGGCTGTGATCCAGCAGCTGTCAAAGATCAAACAGTGAGAAACTGAGAAAATGACCTAACATATGAAGAACCACACAGCACTGAGAAAATGAGGAGCAGAGGACAGAAGCTCAGTGAAAAACCTGAGGCAGGACATGTTGCAAGTCTGCATGGGGCTTTCTTGGTTTTTGTTTTTTTTGGAAATAAGGAAATAGATTTTTCCATATGGTCTTTCTTGGAGTTCTTTTAAGCTTCAATGAATACTAACTGAAACAAAGATGTCTGGAACCAAACATGGCTCAAAATTTGAACATTTTGATAGAAAAATTATATACCAACTGGAATGGAGGGTTTGCAGAGTACGTTCATGCTATGTCTACACAGAGAAGGAAATTTTTTGCCTTCCAAATAGTTTTTGATTTCTTGAATTTGAGATGGGGAATTTCCTTTTTTGCTATGCACATACATAAAACAAAATTCAAATCCTCTTTCTACCAAAACCAAAAACCACCCAATTTTACAGCTATGGTAAGAAATAAACAGATGAAAATTCAATTTTCTTTCATTCCAAAATAAGCAAAATATAATATTGTTTATTTGGAGATATTTGTCATTTGCTCCTAATTGATTCCATAATTATACCCTGCTTTTCCCCTGTATGTTAAACTTCTTCTGATGTTCTCTGTATGAATATTTTTTCACAGGATTTTCATCAAACTTATACCAGCAAAATCTATACCTCTGGTTTTAGGATTCAATTTTGTGAGAAATATTCAAGGAGAGATGTTAAATAAGAGCCGACTAAAATGAAAATATATTGATAAATTAATATATTCAAACTGTCGTAAAAAATACTAGAGATTTTACATGTAAGACACAGACTTAAATCTAAGATTTTATAAGAGTTTATTTATTTAGTACATAATATCTCCTAAATTTAATCTAGGTGATGAGTCAAGTCTAGCTGAGAAACTCAAGGAAGAAAGAAACTAATCACATAGGCAGATAAACTGGGACACTGCATATTTTCCACACGTAATATCATAAAATATTGTCGAGGCATCATATTGTGCTTGCTTTAACACATTTATGAAGCAAAAGGCCATATTTTCATTTAATGGCTTGTATCATAAAATGTTCCATGATAAAAGCTGATTCAGTTTGCCCACAGTGGAGGATAAGATAGAAGGGTTCAAGATAGAGTTAATAACAAATAATGTTTTCTCAACTCCAAGAAGCTGAACAAAGGCAACTTGATCTCTTTGGTGACCGATTTAGTAACGGAAGCTTCAATTATCTTTACTGATGAATGTAAAAGAAAATGCAATTGCAACAGCAACTACATTTCCAAAAAGGGAATCTGACAGGGTGAGATGTATCATCCAAGTCAAAGACAAAAATATCACAGCCACTTTAATCAGGTCCAGGAGCAGAGGCTAAACCCTTACATGCAAGGAAATTTCAACACAATACGTTTATGACTCTCGTCATATACTGGCTAAGTTTATTAAACATACATGAAAGAAAAAGATTCTGAAAAGGAAATACATATTTGAAATTTTCTAATTTTCCATTTTAAAAATAAAACTGGCCTCCTATTCTTCAGAGGAAGAAGAGCCATGGTTCAGTACATTCTATATTGATACATTGTTTGTTTGATTGTTTGATTTTATAAGGAGCAGTATTCTCCCTATCAGGTGTTTGATATTATGCTTTCAACACAAAAGTTGGGGTTTTTTTCAGAAACCTCTAGTATGATTTAAAAATACTTTTGAAATACGAGGCTATGGAAAACATAGAAAACTAACCTTCTAGTCCTGTGTCTGTGCTACAGGCACTCATTTAAATTTTGAAAATGAATTTCCCAAGGTGGAATACCTCAGGAAATTGGGTGACTGTAAACAGAAGAAATTCCTTTCATTCCCATTGCTTTTTTTGTGTGCAGTGCTACTCTAAAAAAATGAGGAATATTTATTAAGAATAAAGTCCATTGAGATACATCGATCAAGATTTAAGAGAAGAAGAATATTTTTTTCACTTAAATGCACATCTGACAATGTAGCCATTCCTGAGAGCAGCAATGTAATGTGCCCCAGTTAGAATTACACTGTGATTTGAGGTTCATTCTTGGAATCATCCTTCAGGCACTTACATCACATGTCCAGCCTTTGGCATAAAGAAGGGGAGAGGTAAAGGGAAATGAAACCATCTATTGAGTGTTGTCTGAATGAAACATAATTTTCTGGTCTGGCATATACCTTTTAACAATCATTTTTCTGACATGTAAAAACCCTCATTTTTTTCTTGTTTTCTTTTTTTTTTGTTTTTTTTTTTTTTTAAGTGGGTTTTTGATTTTGTTGTTGTTGGGTTGTTTTTGGTTCTTTTAGTACTTAGTGGCATTTCCTTCCATAAGATACTCTAGCTGTAATGAATTAATGAATAAAATCCAGCTCTTTTTAGGTAAGGCTGAAATACATACTGTTCTGAAGATATTACAAGCCCTGCTCTTGTTGAAACTTAAGAGAAGTATCATGGCATTTTTTAGACAAAATTCAGACATTTCTAAATTGTTTAGATGCTTAGACATTTAGATGTAAAAAAACCCCAAAAGTGAAGTCTAATAAGCAGAGTCTGAAAATAACGTTAGAGTTTCTTTGTACTATTTTGCCTAATACAAATCTAAACCACCAGAGTTGAACATCCATGTTTGTGCTGTGGTCTAAAAGTTTTCAGGTTTTCTTCTTAGGTCAATCATGTTTTTAGACCTTATAATTAACATTACTGCTCTCTTCTAGACTTTCTCACACTGACATACATATTTTCTGAAGTATAATGGCCAAGGCTGAACAGAGTTGTATGTATTGGTATTAATACATCCCAATATGGCACGTGCCTTCTTTAGTAAGTATGTGAATTTGTCACTTCTTTAGTTAGTGATCCATTATAAACCATTACTCTTATTCTACTTTTCTGCCAATCCTCTTGTATTTCTGTAGTTAGTTGTTCCTGCACAGGCACTGCACTTTTTTTACCCCTCTTAGTTTTTTTTCTTTATCAAATCTTTCATAAATTTTGGCTTATTGAAAACTTGGATCCTGTCCTCTAGTGCCCCTGTAGTCCCTCCCAGATTTTCTTTTACATTAGTATATTCAGTAATATACATTCTCCTTTACCCTCTTTACCTATGTTCTATGTGGAACAGTGATCAATATATCCTTCCATTATAACCACAAGTTATTGATAACTAGTCTTTGGGGTTATCTTTTCCAACCAGTTTTCCACCCACACTGTTGAAGTTTTCTTTGTTTCATGTTTACCAGATTGTAATGAATTTCCATTGTAATCTTTAGGAAAGCCAAGATAAGTAATTTGTTGACTCTGATTTTATCTAAAAAATGAAGTCACAAGGAAGTATTTTTTTTTGTTTCCTCAGCACTTCAAGTTACAAGCATTCTAGCAGTCATTTAGTCTTAGCTGATCTGTTCCTGAGGACTGAAACAAAAAAGGCAGTAAAGACTATATTTCCTGATACGATTCTTTTGCCATTCTTTTCCATGTTGTGCAACTGAATTATCCTTTTCTCAGTCTCTTGTTAACTGATTGAACTTGCAGAACAAATTCTTGTTATCTTTTGTGTTTTACTAGTGACATCTTAAGCTCTGCTTTGCCTTTCTGCTCCTCACCAGCATATGGCACACATCCGATTGTGTCCCCTGAAGTAAGGCCTGGGGGGTTTTTTCAGCCTAAATTATACTCTTACTAAAATTTACAACGCCAGCCTTTCAAATTCTAATTTGTTCTTTCTGCCCTCTAAATTATGATGACTGAATTAAAAAATTCCCTGGATCAGTGTCTAAAGAGGTACTTTAGCTCCTCAGGTGGAAGAACCGAGTATTGCTTGTCTGACTAAATTATTATCTCAAAAGAGTAATAGCCATTGTCTGAGTTGAACCAATACTAGCATAAAGGTTCTATTAACCTCCAATTACCATTACAGATGAGCACACATTCAGGAAGTGTGTTGTATAAATAAAGCATGCTACTTTATTAAATCAATAAAAGCATAACAGGCTCTACAGCAGGGAAAGTGCTGCCAATTTGCAAAGAAGGCTATGCAAGATGATTTTTAATTAGATTACCTCCAGCATCCTAATATTGACCTCACAAGTCTACAATCAAATAGTGATAAATAACTTTTTTATGAAAATAGAAAGCCAATATGATAAAATCTATTTTAAAGCTATCAATTTCATTTAGTAATTCTCAAAGTTAATCAAGCTGACTTTGTATAAATCTACAGTGATGTATTCCTTTTATGAGGAAATCCACAAGTTAACTCCTGTGTGTCTTCGAAAAACTGAGGAAGAGAAACATCTCTTCAGTTTTTCCCTTTATGTTTTAAAATGAAGGAAAGAACAAAATCATAAATGCTTTTTAGAATATGTTTGGAAGCCAGAAAGTGAAAGGGCAAGACATTTATCTTTGCAACTGTATGTATTAAGATATTGGCTTTATCAATGCTGATATTAAGTATATAATCATCTCATATGAATAGTTATGCAATACTCAAATTCAGTAGGGTTAATACCTCTAGTATTCTCAAGACTTGTGAAAATTTTGACTCTCCTAAAGAATCTTGAAAACCTCTGTGTATTGTACATAAACTCAGAAAATTTAATTCCTATGTACAACTGGTTGTATAATTCACTTTGAAAGTCACAGTCACAGAATATGTTGAATTGGAAGGAAACCACGAGGATCATCCAAGTCCAAATCTTGGCTTTGCACAGAAAAAACCCCAAAAATCACATGTGACTGAGAGTTTTGTCCAAACACTTCTTGGGCACTCCCAATTTTGGTGCCATGATGACTTCAAGTGAGTTTATATTTGTGCCCCATAATTTTAAAATTATTTATTAAAATTTGTGCTCTTTTTGAAACTCGTTAGTACATAAAATAGAAAAACTGTAAATTTTTTTTCATTGTATATTTAGAGATCTTTCATTGATATCTTCTTTGGCAAGAGGAGAAAGCAATGACTAATATTTTGTCTTTCTTCCTCTTTAAGATCAGGGATCCAATCTGTTCCATGAAACTGGTTTTTTTTCCAGTTACATTGCATTCTTTGAGCCACCTCTCATGATGGCAGCATCCATCATTAATATTTTAAACATCTCTTTCAAAATACTGCTACAGCTTCTCCCAGGCTGGCAGCTACACCTAGAAAGTGAACCCATCTTGCTAAACTGCAGTGAAGGGTATGTACTCTGATGGTTACCAGTCCTGTGTCTGCAGTCTGCCATGTCCTGTAGGTTCCTGTGTCAAGTGCAGCTGTGTGAACGAATAGTAAAGTAAGGGAAGCCTATATACTGTCTCAGTGGACTCCATCCTTGAGAGATATCTGCTACAGTGGGGCTCAGAGATCAAACCATTCATGCAAGAGATAGAGACCAATTCTACTAGTACCTTTCACTTAGCTCTGATATTTACAGAGCTGTGTAAAAGGAAAGCCATAACCACTGAAATCCTAATTAAGTTGACTTATTTAGCTGTGAAATTGTTTCTTGGAGGCTACTCATTCATGCAAGTAACTTTTGTTTTTCATCCTGTGATCATGGGTTTTTTTATTTAAAAAAAAATTTAGTGCCAAAGGAGACCTTGTGCTAGGTCTGTCTGCAAGAGGAGAAAGGACATGGACTTGAAAAATATGAAGAAAGATTGTGAGGACTTTGGTAAAAGTTTGAACAAATGCTGTCTTCTTTAGAATGCTTTGGAAAGGAAAAATATTAGAAAATAGGGAAGAGAGTATGATGTCTAGGAGAAGATGCAAAGACAAATTAGGAGGACATGAGTGAATGTATCTCTGCAGGCAAAGACAACATTCTCAAAGCATCAACCTTTCCTAATCTCATCCAAGGCTATGAGGACAACAAAAGTCTAATGCCTCTAAAGAGTTGAAGAAAAAAGAGAGGTTTTTGGTTTTTTTTTTTTTTTTTTTTACATCATAGTGGGATCCAAAATAAGACTGGAATAATTAAAAATCATGGAAGTTCTTGTTTTCCTTTTACAGAAAAAGTATTCCAATAACAGAAACATTAGATAAGGCCCAGGAAACACATCACTAATTGCAAACAGCACTTACTATGAGGATTTGGACAAATCACAGAATTTCTTGTGCTTAATTCACCATTTGCATTTTCCTAACTTTTAGGATTATTCAAGGATAAAAGCTGATCACAAAAACACTGTGTAGGGTTAAATTAATAGGAAACGAACTTAATACAAAGCAAAATCACATAAATGTAGTCACAGGATTGTCCATAATAGCTTATATATCACTGGGTCTAAGTGAATGTGAATTGTCATAGAATTATAGAATGTTAAGAAGTTGGAATAGAGACCGTAAAGATCATTTAGTCCCAGTCCACCTGCTAAGGGCAGGGATACCTCCCACTAGATCAGGTTGCTCAAGGCTTCATCCAACCTGGTTTTGAGCACTGACAGGGATGGGAGATCAACAGAATCCCTGGGTGACCTGTTCTAGTGTCTCACCAGCCTCACAGTAAACAAATTCTTTCTAATATTCAGCCTAATTTTCCCCTCTTTCAGTTTGTACCCATACTCTGAATCATTTTATTTTGAAAAATCATATTCATCTGATTTGAATTTAATGCTAGTAACTTCATTATAATTGTTAATAACCACAATCTGTCAAATGAAGAAACTGTAGCCACTTGTTTTGAATCCTTTGCCCACAGAGCATGGCTGCTAGAATGCCATGTGCTAACAAAAGAAGATTAAATTAATTTATTAAATAGAATCCACTGAAGGTTGCATAGGAACTCTGGCAGGCTTAAGAATTTTCAGAGCTACAAGTATTAGAAAATAGGCAAGTTCTCAAGAATGGGGTAATCTATCTCTGCCATTTCCTACTTACCTTGCGTCTTCTTTCTGTATCTCTTTGTAGCTATTGCTGAAGACAGGGTGCTGGCTTTGGTGATTTTTTTGTTCTAAACTCTTGAAACTGCTCTTATGCTGTCTAGTTAAATAGGGCTTTTTCCTAACAAAACTGCTTCAGAGTCAATTTACATAAAAGATGACTAAAAACACTGTTTTGCTTTTCGGTTTTTTGGGGGGTTTTTTTGTTTTGTTTTGGTTTTTTGTTTGTTTGTTTGGTTGGTTGGTTGTTTTGTTTTTTTTTTTTCTTAGCACTTTGTTTCAGTATGAACTTTTAAAACTTTGTTAGCTAAAAATTCTTCAGTCATCTGAATTACCTGATTGGCAAAATCTAGTTAATTGACTTCACCCTCAGGGATTCTACTTTTTTTTTTCCCTTTTCTATAATAGAATAGCCAAACTAAAATAATCACAGTTATATGGTACTTTTTTGGCACTCAGTGCACTAAAAACAATGCAGCTCAAAATGAGCAAAAGTTTGTAAGTACCAGGTTTGAGTACATTTAAAGTCTGAAAAGGAACAAAAGAGAAAGCAATTATTAGGGTCTTAATTTAAAAGGTATATTTTAAATTAATTTATGGACTAAATTTTGTATTTCTGGGTTTTTTCTCTTTTTTGTGGGTTTTTTTTTGTTTTCTTTTTTTGTTTGGTTTTTTTTTTGTTTTGTTTTTTTTTGGTTTTTTTTTTTTGGTAGGTGACAAACAGCTATCTGATTTAAAAGAGTATTTAATTTTTTTTTTTGGCTGCTGAAAAATCCACTATTACCACTGGTTGGTGAAATGTGTCATACTGTGTGATGAAAATGGTGTTATTTTTATTATCTTTTACCTTAACTCTCTTTATTAAAAAAAAATTCAATTAGAAACTAACTTATCTATTAACTGCCATTTTACTTCTCTAATGCTTGCTGCAAAGATTCTTTTTTCACCTGTAGTGGTTTCCAGATGACATATTTTAAGTTTAAATTATTTAAAATCACTCTTGTCTTACTAGAATATTAAATAAATGTGATGTCAAGAGAGATTATTATAAGATTGATAATTATTTCTTATTATAAATACTGATTACTATAAGGATAGCAAGTAATTATTTTTTTTTTTTCTCTCTGGGGTTATTAGAAAAACTCTTACTTTTAAATTTCTTGCCATGACATAAAATATACAAAAAGAAGTAAAATACAGGAAAATGTGAATTATGAGGAAAAACAAACTGACAAGTTCAGAGTTAGTGGTAGACTAATCCTTTATTTTACAGTTGCTGTGAGTTTTTTTTGTGTGGAACCTTTCTACTTACATGGAACAATTACTCTGAATATAACTAACTTAACATAGCTGTGTCCTACTCTGCCCTCAGCACTCAAAGGAAGTTATCGGGAGGTTTTATGAGTGCAACCAAAAGAAAAAGTTACTCCTGTAAAGCAATTTTAAAGCCTAGTCAGATTCATAAAATATGAAATACAAATCCATATATAATTAATGCATATTATAGAAGAAATCTTTAGCTATTTGTTGCAATAAAATGCCAGCTACCTCCTGGGGGAAAAGGATACAGCTCCAGGGTCCTTGCTTACAATGTCTATAACAAGGTTTTCCTCCCATTAAAAACAAGCAAAACTGAACTAAAACCCAACCCGTAGTGTAGAAACATTTAATGCTAAACCAGATAGGTCATTAGATGGTGCAGTTTGGAGTCCATAACTGCAGAGATACTGCTGTAAATAATGGATAATCTTGCAATCAAGAAGGAATCAATTTAAAGTACTGTCACATATTCATTTTGCACTAATCTAACTTAAGTAGTATCAGTTCTGCAGAAATAAAATGAAGGATGGCACAGAATATTTGTGGGGATATTTTTTTAACAAAGCATTTCATAAACCTCCTCCTCAGGAATAAAGTACTGGTTGATTAATTTCTGCAAGGCAGTGTGAGTACTGTGCTGTTTACTGTGTCTACAGATCTTTCCAGATATCCACAGGTCATTTTGCTGCAATCCTCATTTCTATCCTCGAGGATTTCCTATGCTCCAGCAGAAACACTCCAGTATTTTAGAGAGACAATCTCTTCTGCTGTTATCTCAGAATGGCTTATGGTAATGTAGACAGCTGCTATCAGAAAGCAAAACTGCTCAGTTCATATAGTTTTAACCAAATAATATCTGAAATGGCTTATTGGCTAGCTAATGACACACAATTAACTTGCAAACATTGAATGATTCATCCAGGATCAATATTGCTAGCAGAATGGATAAATTAGCAGACATTATGAAATGTCAATAAATACCTACAAATTTCTAAGCAGTCTTTTATAACTAATTCCTCAAAGGTATAATGCTGCACAGTTATGTGCACTCCTCCTACACAGACCTAGGCCATGTGGGTTACATGAGATGTGTATATTCTCATTGGGGAGTGCTTGGACACCTGCCTGCAGACCTTCCCGTAGAAGGTCTACAGTCACATGCAGTGCTGTGTCTTGGCCTGGACCCATCCTGCTCCCTGTGACCCTGTAAGATCACACCCATGGCTCTGGGGCAGTTCTTCCCATGCCAGACACCCGGAAGAGGTGTGCAGGCTGCCTGTCCCATGTGAGAGAGCTCGTCTGCCCCAGGCTGGCAGGGATGGGGATGCTGATGGGGTGGCTGCTAGCAGTGCCCAGTCTGGTGTGCTCCAGCTCTTCCTTCCTGCCCCAGGTCTGTCACTGAAAACCCAGGAAATATATTATCCAAGAAGTTTGTTAGGTTAGAAAGCGAGCATTACTTTATCCAGTGCTTCTGTACGTGGCAGAACTCTTCACCTATCGTGTACATCAATTGTCTTGGCAATGAAGCTTTTAACTATTTATAAATTTTAGCAAACAAAGGGAATAGTGTTCACTGGCTAGAAGTGACATGGTTCTCTTCTTAATCTGTATTCTACCTTCTGGTCATTGATGATTCTGTCATTTCTCATTCTAATTAGTCTGCATGCTCAGTTTATCTCTTCTTTTTGGGTCATTGAGCTTCTTGGGTCGGTGGTCTGTGGATCAGTGGTCAGAGATCAGAATTACCTTTCACCCACCTGGAGATGATTTCAGCACAACTGCTGAGTTGGTTTTATTAATTTCTTTATTTATACTGGGAGTCCTGCCAGATATCCTTTTGGCACATAAATTCTGCCTTTATCAGTTGTACCTCCTTTTTCCCAAGGTCTGTTATCTTCCATCCCCAGGTCTGAAGTCACTGAAGAACATCAAGCCCTAACTTTTAATTTCAGGTGGGCATTACTTGCAGCTTGCTTGTTATTTACTATCTGTTTCATAGTTTAAATCTCTTTTTTTTCTTGGAAGATATACTTATCAAATAAAAGATGCTTTTATTCTACATCTTCTATGGGTGAACTTGTATAAAAAGAATATTTTGAAAATAATTTTAAAAGTGTTTTCTGTCAGTGTGTTAGAAATGATATTGCTTTATGCTGATATGACAGCCAGATAAAGCTAACATGACAAGCATCTTTAGTGTTATACCTGAGGAGCTAGGTTTCCATACTTCCAGAATCCTTCATTCCTTTCTAGACTGGGACAGTTACAACCTTAATAGTTCAGGAATATGCTGATAATCTTGTTTTAACTTAATAAAATGAGAACTGCGTGTATGATTTATTAGCAGGTCTTGATTACACTAATGATTACACAGATAAGGAAGCTCTGCATAATTGAAAAGCTGTATTATGAGAAATACTGTGATGCAAGCCAAGTTGCATCCAAAAGATGATATTTCCCTAACTACAGGTCTGATGTCAGCACACAACATGAGCCCATGCTCAGATTTGGTTTAAGCAGCTCTTCCTGCAAAGGAGCTGGTGTTAACACTCTGGCTCTGAGCAGAGATGAATTGGAATTCAATACAATGAGAGCTGATCCATGCAGATAAGGGCTGGAATAAAAAAACAGTTGCCAAACAATTTTTGCAACCATATCATAAGGATCATTTGGCTATGCTCATATCTTAGATATATAGAAGTTCATACGTTAGACTAGATTTGGGCTCCAGTTTGGTTCTGAGCAGGAGGATGTCCTATATAAACTTTTCTTGCCGGTTTCACTCCATCAGTTCTGAAGTTTGCTGGAATAGCTGCCTATTCCAGTCACATCTGATTCTTCTGTTATTTTTTCTGCCTCCTCTCAACATGGTACAGGACAGCTGCATTTTGGATTTGCAATGTCATTATTCTTGACAGGTAAGCTGGTAGTTTGCCTTCTGGAATTCCCTATTAGCAGGCTGTGACTTGTAATCTGTCCTTCCTACCACTTTTGCACTCTTATGGGTCAGTCAGTATATACAATCTTAGCAGACATTGCACTAGGAATTTTCATACCAACTGAGACTCAAATCAGGGAAAAATAGTATGTCTGTAAAGTTACCAAAACTAATCAAAGAAAAATGCAGTGATGTAAAAGTACTGTTATAGGAGAGTGCACTGACATCTTTAATTATGTTATTTCCAGTATCAATTGATACAGTTTCAATATAACCAGATAAGCTGTGGAGTAGTAAACAAGGCTCAGAAAGGAGTTATGTTTCTTCTACTTAGTGTTTCTGTAACATAAGTTCAATTTTTGCTTTAGTAAACAATTTAAAGTAATAGGGAGTCCACTTGGGATAATGCAAATTTTTTCTTACTTGCCAAAAAGATACATAATAATGAACTCTGCTTTCATACTCTCAATTTAGTAAGAAAAACAAATAAAAAGAAATTGCAATTGCTAAAAATCATTTACTCAGCAAGTGCTAATGTTAGTGTCCTGAGTGACAAAGGTCTTGTGTATAGTTCATTGCAACATTAGCATAACAGAGTAGCTTCTTTTTCCAGAGAGATACCCTGCCAAACATCTTAGGCCTTTGATTTAAATTTGGCTGTGCACAGTGGTACCTTACTCATTTGTTTTGAATTATTAAACTTAATAAAGAGAAAGAAACAGTTTTTTTCAAAATTTTACTTCTGCACTATTTTGTTGTACAAGCAGAAGGGAAGAAAGATACCTGGATTTTCAAACAGCTGTTTCTTCAATCTTCTTTTATTCATCAAATATTGAACTTGTATTATAATATGTTATGATATGATGGAAGTTCCTTTGTCAGAAGCAATTTCATGGCTTGATATACCTTTTTTTGATCATAACTGCATGAAAATCATATTGGTGGAATAAATTTCAAGATGTTCCAAAGTGACAATGAATAAATCCATTAAATTTAAGGAAATGTGTCCTGAGACTTCAAAATAGGAACAATTCCTTCATGGTGATGTCTGATAATCTCTGTATTTAACAATCAGTCAAGCTTTCTGCTAGGAACACTCTGATTTTTTTTGTAGTTATATTTAACATCTCACCCCATATAAGGTAAATTCTATTGGTTTATGGATGGAATGTAACAATGGGTGTCAACACAGATAAATACTTGGTTCATCAAAATCAAAATGTATTCATGTTTGTTTTTCAATTTAGAAGGAACATGGATGACAAAAGTCTAGCTCAAATGGTTGGTGCTTTCTGAATTCTTTTACCCACACACAAAAAAATAATCTAAGTATAGATTTAGGAGTATATATCTGCTGGCAAAGTTTTAAGTTCTGGCAGCAGATATTTGTTAGAAAAATAACCATTCACATGAGATATGAATCTTCAAAAGCATTTTCTTT
This sequence comes from Passer domesticus, assembly GCF_036417665.1. Lineage (NCBI taxonomy): Eukaryota > Metazoa > Chordata > Aves > Passeriformes > Passeridae > Passer > Passer domesticus. The sequence continues at coordinate 106,592,407 of NC_087474.1, read as the reverse complement.
GAGGTTTCTCTTTCACATAAAATGTTTTTTGGTGCATAGTTAGAAAGACCAAATAAAAATAGAGCAAATCAGTGCCCCCAGTGACCAGCATATATCAGAGTACTGCATTTGCACTGGAAAAGTTTTTAAGAAAATCAGAAAGATACTAGCTGTGCTGAATAAATTAAGCTGGTGAGAACTACTTGTGATTGGTAAAAGAAATCTTCAGTGTGTCATTAATAAAGGGTAGGGGCCAGGGAGTGGTAGGAAAGGTAAACTACAGAACCAGAGCAACTCTTCTGCTTTATTTAGGCTGTCATAAAATAAGTTTTTCTCTTGAGGTTGCTCCTGGATTTCTTAATTTCCATTTTTGTTTAAAAAAATGAAAAAAGGATTTTGAGTCTGATCTCCCACTATTCAGGCAACAAAAACACCCATGAGATTATGGATTTCTCTATGTTTTTGTAATAAGTTTCAATATACTTTATTTCATGTTTATAACATCGGAAGATTTAAGCCATTTCTTGATCATTTGAAGTTCAGTGATGTGTAGCAGTCTAAAAAGCTTTAATGAATGGTGGGACATGAAAGTCTGGGAAATGGGGGAGGGAATCATCTCACAGAAAAGTGTTTTCTGTGCACCTGCCTAAGTATTTAACTATGAAGATTAGAAAGGGTTGCAATGCTTGCAGCTGTGTTTGCTCTGTGGTAAAAAGGGACGATCAGGAAAACAAGACTTAACCTTTTTAAAAGGAAAACAGTGTCTATAAAAACTATTTCTAAAAATTGTATCAATAAGCAAGTGACCAATACACAGCTACAAGTAATTTTTGGCCTGTGATGTGCTGATCAGTCTATTTTTAAAAAAAAGTACATGAAAGAAGAACAAATGTTTAGTGCTACACAAGACAATTATATAGTTTTTGTTGTAGAAAGTTTCAAAAATATATTTTTAAAAACATTATTTATATTAGTACTATAAAGTATGGGAGAATAAGATATTTGAATGATCTGTAGGCAGGTATCAAAAACAGATTTAGAAATATCCCAGCCTTGATTTTGAGAAATAGCGGTGATTGGAAAATTTATTTCAAGTTTTTGTGAATATATAATACCTTTTTTTTTTAATCTGAAGAATGAAAATTTAAAGTCATGGGGTTTTTTGTGTGGGTTTTTAAAATTGAATATCTATTTTTAATTTAAAAGAAAGGAAAAGAAGAAGAATATGTATAAAAGTAAGAAAAGTATGTATATCGAAAATGCTATGAATATAATAGGAATGTAAATTCACATTTCATTTTTTAGCTAAACTTTCATTTTCTTGTGTATATTAACATCTCCTTCCTTAATGCTATGCACTCTAAATGCTATGCTATGCTCTCATTGGAAATAAGGAATATGTATTACAGAACCTGTATGAATCTCTGAAGAGCCAAAGATGAAGTACAAGACAATAAATTGGTTTTTATATCTGAATGAAGGTAAAATAAAAGCAATGTTTGAATAATATATAATTTTTTAAAAGTTATTTTGATTTGCTTATGTTCTAACTGGCAGCTGAAAATTCAAGACGTAAATAGGATCTCATTTCCTTTTCTATAATGGCTTCAAGCCTTCTGTAAGTCTTCCTTTCTTCAAAGTATTCCTAGATCAGGCCATTTTACTTGTTCCTTTGCATCAAATCAGGAGCATGTGTAATGTGAGAGCACTTCAGTTCTAAGTAAAGTCTTTAACTTTTAAACAATTCTATTGTTATTAAATAACTTTAATTTATAAGGACTGTATAATTAGCTGATATATCTTTGCATTTTTCAAAATTTTTTAACTTTTAAGCTTCTGTATATATTTATTAAGATGGAGTCCACGGACCACTCCTGATAGTCCGTATTCCTTCAGCTGCCTGAAATTGAAACCCAAGACAATTTGCTGGCAGAGATATGGGCCATTCTGTGCTCAGTCAGCATTAATATTTGGTATTGTGTTTGGATACATTTAATTTATTTTATATATAGGTGTAAATGATCAAACCCATACATATCTACATGTATCTAGTATGTGGCCACCTGAAATGGAAAAACTCTGACAGTGATTTACCCTGTATCTGAGCATCATGACATCTTTAATTTACACTTCCCCTGCATCATACTTTTAGATATGGAGGTATTACCATCCCATGTCTACAAACAGGATATAGAGAAATTCTGATAGTGAACATATCTGCTAAAGGTATCACATGCTTGGTCTGCAAACCCAAGTACTGATACATCTTTTTTTCCTTTTTTCCTGTAGTGTTGATAGAGAAGCCTCATTGTCTGTCACTGCCTGTTTAACCCAGAATTTAACCATCAAAGAAATAAGAAATCTGAGCAAATTATTCCATATACTAAATACTCTTCAGAAAGCAGCATTTGTAAGCATTTACCATGTATATGAACAGTTCTACACACAATGCATCTGAACATTTAAACTTTATTAAAATAAATTTATAGGCTAAGAGTTCTAGATTTGATGACATTTTTCCTATCTATACATATGTATGTTCCTACTCATCACTTCCTTTTAGAAATAGAGGGACAATACAAGAAGTGCCTATTTTGCTAACCAAGAAGAGAATACAAGAGAAAATAATATTTTTCATTTTGTCACAAAAAAAAAATCTAAAATAAAACAAGTGCAAAGTCATCAGCTGTAATTTTTATCTTTTCAGGATGTTACTATTTGCCAGATTTTTGAAAGATCTCACTTTAGTAGCTGTCGTGTTTTTTCCTAAGTTTGGCCATAAGCATTGCAGTGGGAGTGACAATATTCTGAGCTCTATTGAAATGCTATTGATGCAGAACAACTGAATGAAAAATCTTGGTCCTGAGCCCTGTAGAATAACAAAATCCACATCACCAAGCACATGGTTATAGTTTATAGCACCTGGCTCTGGTCTCATTCAAAAAACTGAATATTATTCTGGACATAAGGAAGTATTAACCATGTAATTCATCTCAGATATAACAGGGAGGGGAAAAAATCCCTGATTGGATCTTTTCTGTCTTTTTTTATATTAACCAGATGATGTAAAGTATTACAATACTAAGCGTAAATTCTGGGATGTTTCTGGTTAAAAGTGTAGGATTTTTGTTATGTTATTTTCGTATTTAATTTTTGAGGTTTTTTCAGTCTATAAAAAGAAGAGAAAAAGAAGAAAAGAGTTGAGACAAACTTCAGGTAAGAAACTAAGCTATCTAAATAGGATTAGGGATGATGTCTTAAATCTAGAAAAAATTTCTTAAATAATTGCATTCTCACTTTAGAAATGTTATAAATTTTCCAATTTTTTTTTTTTTTTTTTTTTTTTTTTTTTTTTTTGTATTTGAAATTTTATAGCATTAAGTATAGAACATTTAATGCTTGGGTAGTCTACAACTTAAATGCTTCTTAACACTTTTTCCCCTATAAATTTTTTTCTCATACTATATGCCTAATCATCATCCATTGTAATTTAGTTCTCCTTCATCTGTGTTTAGTCCATGCCTTCACACATTGAATATGAATGCAGTTCTCAACTCCTTCCTCTTTACATCCTTCCCCTTTAATGTCAAAGCACAGAGAAGGACAACATACATAATAAAGACCCAGAATAGTTTCTGTATATGATAGAAATAAAACGACTTTAGGAGGGATATGAAAGAGATCCAAAAATCTTGACAAGCTTAATGAAAATTATCAAGAAGCAACCACTTCACTCCTTTACTCATAATAAAGACATCTAGCAAAATCAGATCATGGCTTGAGAGCAATCAGAAGGAATTTTTGTTTAATTACATGTGAAACTCATTTCTACAGGATCCAGTGAGTGCCAACTTTGCCTTTTTCTTCCATTTTTTGGCAAAAAACTATTGTACTAGTTTGAAAAAATAATGAGCAGATCAAGTGGAACTTGTGGAGAAAATGAGAGCTGCCACTGTCCTCTGCGAGTACAATCAGGACTGGTGAAGGGAGAGGAGACTATGGCCTTTTAAACATCAGAATCCAGCAGTAAGGTAGAGATAATTACTAAAAAACTACAGAAAGAAACTGTTACTTTATGGGATTAAGACAATAAGAGAAAAATAGCAAAAATACCAGAAATCTTTGTTAATGTGATTATATTGCATATAAGTATAGCAAACTATAGCAACCTAGAAGCCGTGTAATACCACATATTCATGATTAAGGTGTGAAGTTGTCTTGAGACATCCCAGAAATATTTCTTGATCAATTTTTAGATCTCTGGATCGCTGCATGATTTTGAATGTTTTTTGGGTTTTTTTTTTTAAGTTGCTTAAACAAGAAACAAAATGAGGAAAGGATTATTTCTTCCTTGTTTATTTGGGAGGGATTTTTGTGACTTTTAAAAAAAATGAAATAATATTTCCTTGAGGATAGTCTGGATAATTAATTGACATCTCTAGAGCATACTTAATTGTTCTAGAAGATTCCTATATTTAAAAAATCAGTGCATTCTTTGTCTTTTCCTAGGTTATTTTTTTGTTTCAAAGAATGTGTTTCTTTATTTTTGTGGCTTTCAGAAAGCATATCTTCCACTTTCACTTCCTAGTAGTTTCTTGGCAAGGCAATCATTAGAAGTTACAGTTGAGTGTCCTACTACAGTTTAGTCATTGCAGGAAACTCAGAAGGAATGGCCTCTAGGGGAATATCACATGCACAGCTCAATAATCCTAATCAATCTAATTAAATTTCTGTGAAATAAGAATTTTTAAAAGATTTCCAGAAGTTCAGTAAGTTTGTCTTATTGTTTAGTGTAGCAGGCTCCATCTCTAATCAGGGAAGGTTTCCCAAATATTGCAATGAATAATGCATTTGATTTAAAAGGAAAATCCTTGCACAGAACCACTGCAATGGCATAGCAGAGAATACTCTCCTTTTGAGAGCAGGCTTGATGTAATTTCCTGATGCCTTGTGATGGGTTGACTCTGCCTGGACAGAGTCATCTAAGACTATCTTCCCTCATTAGCTGGAAGAGAACAGAGAAAATATAAGGACAGTCTCATGGGTCAAGAAAAAAAGCAGGAAGAAATCACTCATCAGTTACAGTCATGGGCAGAAAGACTCAGCTTGGGGAAAAATAATTTAATACATTACCAGTCAAATCAGAGGTAGGTAATGAGAAATAAAACAGAATCTTTAAAAAACACCTTTCCTCCACCCCTCCCTTCTTCCAGGGCTCAACTTCACTCCAAATTTCTTTATCTACTCCCTGCCAGTGACACCAACAGACAGAAATGGGGGCTGTGTGTCACACATTGTCTCTGCTGCTCCTTCCACTTTAGGGTCATTTGGGACTGTGTTAAAGGCCTTACAGAAGTCCAGGTAGAAGACATCAGTCAGTTTTTGCTTTGTGACCATTGCAGTCAGTTACAGAATGCCATCAGTTTGGTCAGGAATTATTTGCTCTAAGTGAAGCCATGCTGGCTGCCTCAGACCACCTCCTTGTCTTGTGTGAGCTTTAACATTTCTTCTATGAGGATCTGCTCATGAACTTACCAGGCAAAAAAGTGAGGCTTACTGCTCTGTAGTTCCCTGGGTCTTCCATTATCTCCTTTACAAAATCAGACTGATGTTTTGCTTTTTCCACTCACCAGGGACTTTTCCTGACTGCGATGACTTTTCATGGCAGCAACATCAGCCAGCTCCCTCAGAACCCTGGGATGTGCTTCATCAGATCCCATAGACTTGTGACTATTTACTTTCATCAAGAGGTCCCAAACCTGTTGCTAGATTACAGTGAGAGGAGCCTTCCCCTCTCAGTTCCCACCCAGAGGTTCAGGTACTTGAGAGACACAGGAAACCTGACTGCCAGAGGAGACTGAGGTGAAAAACTCAATGAGTACCTCCATCTTCTCCATATTTGTAATGACTGGTTCTCTATTCTCATTCATCATTCAGGTTCACTATTACATTCTACTTGGATTTTCCTTGGGCTTTTTGTTCTGACCTATGTATTTAGGTCCTTTATTATTCTTCATATCCCTTAAGTCCTTTTTCCAATGGTGCCTTATCTTTCCTGATCCCATACCTACACATTTAAACTGTATTCCTGTCATTTTCCCGGGTCACATATCCCTATTTCCACTGGTTGTGCATTTCCTTCTTGCTTCTGTGTGTGAGAAGTAGATCCTTGCTCGACCATATTGAGTTCTGGCCTGCCTTGTCTTACATTCTAAACATGTAGAAGAAGAGCTCCTTGGTGCCAAGAGACATGTCCTAAATTTCAAATTTACTATTTGCCAGGTCCCTGTTCCTCAAAATCATGAGGAAGTCAACCAGGACACAGTTTCTACAGCCTAGGCTGTCACCAATCTGAACCTCTTTAATGAGCTTAGGTGAACTAGTGAGCACCGGGTCTGGTCTTCTCCAGTTGGTTTGTGTAATAATTTGACCAGAAAGTTACCCTTGATGCATTCCAGGAGCCCTCTAAATTGCTTTTCAATCCAACTGGTTGTATTGATTTTCCAGCAGACATCCAGCTGGTTGAAATGTGCTATTAGGGGGAGCAGTTGGTTCCTGAAAGACTGCACTCCTTGAAAAGGACCATGCTGAAGAAGCTTGACAAAAACTGCAGCCCATGGGAAGGACTTGTGCTGGAGAAGTGGTTGAAGGACTGTCTTTCATGGGAGGGACTGCATGCTGGGGCAGGGGAAGAGTGTGCCAAGTCCTCACCCTGAGGGGGAAAGAGCAGCAGAGTCAATGTGACTGCAGCACCCATTCCCCCTCCCCTTGCACTGTTAGAAGGTAGAAGGTTAAGAATTCAGGAACAAAGTTGAGCCTGGGAAGAAGGGAAGTGTGTGGGAAGGTGTTTATTTAAGATTCAGTTCTATTTCTCATCCTACACACACTTGATTGCTAATATATTATTTTTCCTCAAGTCACATCTGTTTTATCTGTGATTGCAGACTGATCTCTCCCTATCCTGATGTTGACCCATGAGTCTTTCATTATATTTTCTCTCCCTTTCCAGCAGAGGAGGGGAGTGATGGAGCAGCTTTGGTGGCATATGATGTCCAGCCAACATCAATACACCACAGAAACAAAGAAAAAAATTGCATGCAATGTCAAAATTCTGTCAGTGGATTAGTCATTAGTCAAGCCAGCTAGAGGACTGAAGAAGAGAAAAACTGACATGCAGAATGCTGACATTATATCAAATTATTAAATAATCCAACAGTTTTTTATTCTAAATGCAAATTTCTTGATATAGTCTTATTAAACAGCCTTAGTAAAAGTGTCATAAGCAAAAATGAGATCTGCATAAAAAATCAATAATTAAAAACTGGAGCTTTTTGTGCCTTTGATTAAAAAACTCTAAAAATAAAATTATAAACTAATACAAGATTTAATTTTGGTAAGTAATGACAAGCATAAGAGATTTTTTGGTTTCTGATTTGCTCATGAATATTTTTCTCTATGGAACCTTTAGTGTAAAACACAACATTCCCTTCAACCAAGATGGCTTACTTTAAATGTAGCTATCTTTGGTCTGCTGCAATTACTTTCTACAGAAATTGTTAAAATGAAAGGATTTGTAATACTTGAATTTAAACAGAAAAAATCCAAAGCAAAAAGGCTTTTACTGACTAAAATTATTAACTTTAGAAGAATAATGTACCAAATATAGCAATGTAAAATTATGGGGGTGTGAAAAAAACTCATGTGTAGAAAACTGAAAGTAAATTCCATATTGCACATGGAAACATTATTCAGATCCACAGGCTAAATGACACTCAATTTGGGAAATTGGAAAAATAGGGATTCCAAAACATATAGTTAAGCTCCATCTTTTCTCCTCCCTCTTCTCTTTCCTTGCATTCCCATCTATGTGCATATTCCTTAGTGTTTCAAATTAATGGTATATGTACATCAGGATGCAAATTTTCTCAGTTGAAGTTAGAACTAAAAGAAAACTTGAATTTTAGAACTTAACTTCCTGTAAGTTTGAATCATATTCCCATTATTCCAATGAGGATTGATTTCTATTAAAATTCCAGCCCATTTTAGTCTTTTTAATGAGCCTAAAATAGCTGCCAGCTTGCAGTGCTGGAATTAATGATAATTGAATGTAACACAAAATGTATTTCCATATTTTGTATTGCTTAAATGATTTCATCTCAGATGTAGTATGATTCTTTTTAGAGATGACTACTTCTATTTAATCTCTTTTCCAATTTTAATTTGAATTTCATATTGTTCCTGACTGTTTAATGAATATTTTGGGACATGGCCATAGTGTTGTTAATTATACTGGAGACTGAGCATAATTAATTCTTTTGGACCCAAAGTCAGCTAGTTAATCGATTTCTGATGAAACTGAAGATTAAACACAGATAGTTCACTTCTTCCGTCATTCATTTTAATTTTTCCCTCTTTGAATTCCATCAGATTACTTTGGGTAGTCGTTGCTGGCAAATCAATTTGTGGACCCGTTTGAAGCATTATCCAGATGATAATGGTAGGATGATCCACTCAGGCCAGTCGCCTTCCTACCAATTTTGGTTTTTTAATTTTTAAAGAAAACCTTTTGATTCTTTTCAGTAGATTTACTAGTTTTATTTTTAAATCATATTTAAATCATTCTTTACTGTGCATTAACAGAATAAAAAGGGATCCTCAGAACATTTCTCTGTAGACCAGACAATTCACAAAGTGAAAACACTGTAGTGATGTAGAAGACATTCCTCATATTTGTGAGATATTAACTCATGTTGCTAAATTTGATTTTAGGGAATGGACTGTAAAGGCTCAAATGAAAAAGAAAAGAATACATTAGTATGTCCAGGAGTTGCTTTCACATTTTCTCCCCCTCCCATGGGGGAGAAACCATGCTATAAATAATGTTTTATTTTAATTTTTGATGGTGGGAAAAGCCCCAAAGACTACAAAGAGATAATTGAAAAAAGGGCAAGTAAAAATTTAAAATAATAGAAGAAGGACTTCCAGTCAATAAGGGAAACCTTGAGCATTTTTCAATTATTACTTTATTATTACAGTAACAGATAGTTCTAATTTGCTACTTTCATACTGCAATGGCTCATGATCCAAATGTACTCTTGCACTGTGCTCAATATCTTATTGTGAACAGACTTAGGGCAGCTTTTAGTGCTGTTTCTTTATAGGCAAGTGAGAAAAAAGCACAAGAGTACTAGGTAATTTGTTATCCATAATTTCTGGAAAACAAGGGCCAACAATAAAATACTCACAATGGCTCCTAATTATTAATTATTAAGGGATTAATAAATTAATCCCTTTTGGACAAGATGTTTAAACATATAATTCAAACTCCTTAGCACTTGAGAACTTTATATGTTAAATGTATATTAAATGCATTACTGAATAAAAACCATGGTATTCAAAAATATTTTCTGTTTCCTAGACGAAGATGAGATGTGCACATTCTTTATCAGGAATTGTACTGTTTAACATTCAAACAGCAACTTTGTCAATCTGTAAAAACAAAGACTTCACCAGATTAAAAGCTATTCAGTTTCTAATTAAGGTTCTTTGGTATAATTTTGGCAACCTTTCTGCATATTTATAGCTCTCAGTGGTTATTGTGAAATTGTGTTCCCACAGAAATTAATTTTGCATTTTAAATGAAGTGAAACGCTAGTGGCTTTTTGTAATATTAAGGCTTTTTAAGTTCAGCCTTTTTAAAGGGAAATGTGAGTATGTATTATACAGCAATGTAAGAGGGAAAAACTAAGATTTTACATTCAAGTTTCACTTTATGGAACTGCAGAGTGCTAGGTAAGGAAAGCATTTGGTCTCAAAATTATGACAAGACAAGCCTAATGAGAGGAATGAGGAATGCTTGTGCTTGAGAACATTTTCACCTATGGAAAAAGTTTATCATCAAGTTTATTCTTGCTCTAGGAGATCATGAAGAAAACGATCAATTGTTCTAGGCTCAAAACAACTTACTCTAAATAGTTGTCTTAGCTATCTGAATCTGGGAAGATTAAAGTGTTGAAGCATAGAATGCCTCTTTACAACCTTCTTTTCCCTGAGGTCTAAACAATGTGTGTGTGAATAAGTGATTAGGTCTTCAGACTTACGAAAGACTGCACACTAAATCTTGATGTGTCATATAACAGAAATTTAGTCTTGTCTTTAGAAAAAACATGTGAACTTCCATAGTGTTTTGGGTGGTTTTACTGGACATTACTATGGCCATTTTGTTTACAAAATATTAGTTGAATATTAAATTTGATTTTTAAATTAAATTTTATTTTAATTTTTTAATTTAGAAAAATGGAAGGGACATTTGAAGTAATCCAAGATACCTATGCCTTGTGCTCTCTCCTTTTCAGTGGCAAAAACTCCTGTTTATGTTTGTGTTACCTGTGGAGATATTAAGAATCAGGGAGTCAGATTTTAAGTGCTATTAAATTCACATTTGTAGTGACATTTAGAGCTAGGACTTCAGAGAATTGAATTTTAATGCATTTTTGTTTTGCAGCTATTCTCACATTACCCAGCTATAAACAGACAGCTGATTATATGCATAAGGTTATTGAATGTGAGGTAAAGAGCACAAAATGGTACCAACTACATTTTCCCTTTCCTTTCCTTTCCTTTTTTATAGTTTCACACCAAGCCAGTGCAATTTGGTCATTATATTGATATCTGAACTCTAATGGACATCTGACCATATTATTAATTCAGAGGTACCTAATTAATATTCAGAGTGTCTCTTTCTATTTCTATTCTTGGCTTTTAGTATGTATTTACCTAGATAAATTAGATGGAAATAATAGGAGGATCTGCTGAGTTGCGGGTGTTCCCTTTTTAATGAGACAAGCAAATTCAATTAGACTAGTTATCATGTAATCAAAACTGATTTTCTACTTTTTGTAGAAAATGTCCAGAGGTAATATAATTTCTTTTATTTACACCTTTTATAAGAGAAACAGAAGAAATCACCATTAATTCTAACAAATCTCAAAAGACAGTAAATAATCTGCTGTAGTAAATTTGCCACAATGCAAACTGCAATAAGGTAATACTGTTCAGACTCACAAACAAAGGAAAACCCTATGTCCTGGCACTTTGTATTTCCAATATTGCATTTCCTTGATTTATCTTTCTAAAAGCAATTATAGTTATGCTGTTGTTGCTGCTGTTGCTGCTGCTGCTGCTGATGATGACAGCATCAGTGATAACAGCAACAACTGGTGTGGTAGAAGTTACTGCAGGCAAAAATAGTTTCTTTTATTTAAAAAATAATATGATCCATCCAACTGCTGAATTCTAAATGGAACTATTGGTTACAGTATGTGCCAAAAGATTAAAACTAAAACCACTGTAAAATTCTGTGTAAAAAAATGCTAAGAAGGACTCCAGATTTTCCGTCCACCTCTGCTGTCTACAGCCAGCTTCAGACTTTGGTAATTTGGGATTAATGCTATGAATCTGAATATGTGCAATGAACCTTAATTTTACTCTCTGGCTTGTTTTATTTTTACAGATGCTAAATATCATCAAAACCTATTTAAAAATCAAAATGTATATTCTGTCTTTAATTAACTCTTTGCCTGTTCCCTGCAAAGAGATCACAATTATTTGAAGAGTTTGTTATACTAATAATAATAATTTCATACCAAAGGGAATTGTTCCAAAGTTTCTGTCTTAATTTTCAGAGGATGGCCTTAAATATGCCAAAAAAGTTCTGGACATATATTTTCATGTAAAACTACACTTCAGACTGTCTAAAAAAGTTATCCTGTGGATGAGGAGGGGGAAAAAAAACCAAAGACACTCAAAAACCAACAACACACTAGGGAAAAAAAACAATCAAGCCAAACCAGAATCTAGACATAAAAATGCATTCTCAAAGGAGTAAAAATGAGGAGCTCTGAAGTTTGTTTTCATAGACCACATTATTTTTTTGCTACAAACATCTGTTTCTTGAAATTTGTCAAAAGCAAACTGCCAAAATAGCAGGATTGTTATTGCTACCACCAGTGCTATTAATGATAATTATTTGGTCAACTGTAGCTTTACCAGTCCTTCACTTTCATTATTGGTCCTTTGGCAAGAATTCATTCCTATGCTGAGCTCTTTACCAACACCACTCTTCTTTTTTTCCCCACAATTACATTCCTTATTCATCTGTTGGAGGCTGAAGATTCAAAGATTAAGGCTTTTTATGAAGAGGCATTTTTACTAAAAGATTGACTTGAAGGAGCATCACAATGTTATATCTGTTATTAAGCAAATTTATATGAAAGCTCCCCTCTTCAAAGAGAAGAAACTGCCTAAATATTCAGTACCTTCTCTCAGAATTACTTGGAGATTAAACTATGGCTGTGTAGAAATCCAGAAACCCTTCTAAGGACATAACCTAGAAATCTTTTGTCCCAAATTCCCAGAACCACAGGGTTTCTTTACTGCTCTTATTTTTTGAGTATCTTTGGGGTAGATTACTTCCAGCATTTATTTCAGCACAAAACTCACCTTCACAGGGATAGAAAATGAGTCCCACTAAAAGATGAGTTTATAGCCTAGAGAAGAGAGCAATGTCCTGGAGGCAGCTATCTCTCCAGGCTGGACTGCACAATGAGTCAGATGGCAATGATATAAAACACCACAATGAGTTGCCTAAAATAAAACCATTATAAAATTTCTGAAAGGGAAGATCTGAGCACTGGGTCACAACAGTTTAAAGATACCCATATTCAAAGCAGAGGAAATTTAGGCTCATCCTTACTTTTCTGTTTCATGTATTCCTTATAAATATGTAATTTTGGGAGACAACACTCTTTCTGCTTATTTCTTCCAAAATCTGGCAGCACCGGGATGGCCTTACAAATCTGGCAGTGCTGTGTTGATCTGTCTCATCCAGCCCTTATCACCCCAGAAAATCTTTACAAAACCAGATAGAATGAACTCTGTATTTCACCAAAAAACATGTTTACAAGCCAGTATAGACTCACTGACAAAACATTTTTTAGAAAATGTATACTTTATCTGAACTCATTTTAAAACTAGCTGTTATTCAAAGCTTAAAATATTGTATTAACAATGGACATTTCATACAGAAAAGTTACCAAAAATCTGTCTCCCATCCTAAGCTAAATTTTAAGAAAAATATTTAATGAGAGAAGGCATGACAGTGATTATAAAGGAATCCATTTCCATATGATATGTGAATGTTTGCATTTAATTTTTATGAGGATAAATATTGAACACCTGATGCTTTACAAAATTAATTGTCTGATGCTGGATAGATCAGCTAATATCATTATGGAAATTTCTGAGTGATATACTTGCAATTGTCATGCATATTGCAGTAAGACAGTGCAGTGGGAACTCTTATTTGCCATGGTAACCATTAATTGGATATGCAGGAGGTTGTGTTTTGCTTTAAATAAATCTGACTGGGTCAGCAATTGAATGTTTCAAATATATGAGTTATATTTCACTCAATTTTTCACTTTTTTTTTCCTGGGTTTAAATTAGTTTTTTCTTCATATCTATGTGTTCCTCGGAAACAAATGGGATAAAATTGAGTGAAACTCTGGGACATTTTGTTTTATGATTATTTTAGTAAATGCACATTTTGTATTTCTAAGTCTGACAAATAAGAGCTGATTGTAATTACATTTGTGTTCTTGCCATGTGTTCTCAGGCCTCTTTCTCCATTGTTTCTTTCTCATGTGACTATTATTATGGATCAAATAGCTGCTTTGCATAAATCATTTCCATAAAAATGTACATTTGGCTTTTGATTTACAGAGAATTTGTCATAGGAGACAGTCTTTTTGCATATCACACTGGGATTTTGAGTAAAATATGTTGGGATGTATATATGAAAAATTCACTTCCAAAGAAATGAATCCTAAGCAAATAGTCAAAGGGAAATTATTACAATCTGAGGGCATAGATATTTCAAGGCAGGAAAGTGTGAAATGCAAAGAAGAGGCTCTTTGAGTTATATATTCCATGGCATACTCAATAATTTGTTTAGGAAGGGTATGATCTTTCCTATGTTAAATTCAGAAGGCATTTATAAATGCGATTAATTTTATGCAAGTGAATAGTGGTGCCTAAGTCTGGGAAGATGCCAATAGTATTCAAGATCATATAATTTTCTTTGCTTACTTGTGGAGGCTTCTTATGACATTAATAAATCAATATTCCCTAATAGATTAATCTTAATACTTTCCTGGTTTAGGAAAGCATCTGGATTCAGTGCAGGACAAAAATATCGCCCTGATATTAGCCAATGAAGTTATTGATGCTTCCGAATTAGTTCACATAGCTTCATCCTGGAACGTAATCCATGACTTTGTCAAACTCCTAGGCAGGCTTGAACGCAGACCCAGAGCAGAATTTGGAGTAGAGGGTACACAAAATACTGGGTACTCTGTGTGGATCAATACACGAGTTACCTAGGCTGAAGAAGACTTATCTATAACCCTGAATAATTTGTTAAATGTGTCCCAATCACCTGCAGTCTTTGTTTCAAAGATGTGGTGAAAGTGGCGTAGTTTGTGGTTTTGTTTGGATTTTTTTCTGCTTACTTGTTTTACTAAGCATATTATCATTTACTTTTTGAATATGTTTACTTTGATAAGTATATAAGTCCCCCAAAATGGAATTTAATGCCATTGCTTACCTGACAAAACCCAGGAGAGCAGAAAGTAGACCATCATATTTTCTCTTTTTCTGTGGAAAGTACATCACCATATTTCAGTCAATAGACTACTATATAAAAGATATATTACATTCTTATGCAACACAACATGAACCCATATTTAGCAATAATGCTCTGAAAATTGTCTTTTGGATTGGGCATCTCAGAAGATACAGGGTATGAAACTTGTATTTGGCATTTAATTTCTTTATTCCTACAATCAAATTGAGTGCATGTGAATTTATGTGTTTTCCAGATTCCTTCCGGGGTCACAGCCATAATATTTTTATGTCCTGAGAAAAAGGATCCATTTAAATGTATGATTTTGGTATTTTGTTTCAAAATCCTTTTTTTTTTTTTTTTTTTTTTTTTATTAATAGATAGTAGTTTTCAGATCAAGCAAAATTCTTACGTGAATTTAGTCATGATCCAACAGAAACTGTCTCTGACAGAAACTGTCTCTGACAGTTTTGTTCTAAGCATAATGAGGAGATATTAACTTTAATTGAAGTCATCACTAAGGTGTTTTGAGCTGAAATACTGATACAGAACTACAACGGTCAAAAAGTCATGATGGTGACACAAAAATTCCTGGTTTTAAGATAACCGGTCATGCAAGCCGTTATAACAGAATCTGCCTAAGAATGTAAGCATAACCTTCTAAATTATTCCGTCGCATTGACCCTGAATAATCCCTTCTTGTCTATGATAACCAAAACAATATCAAGGAGCAATATGGAGGGAGTGGCAAGATTTAACTAAACAAGGAAATTAGTAGTAAGTACAGGTACTTAATAGTTTGCTTTTGAGACCATAGATTTTTAAATTTTTGGTCTGGAAAGAAGAATAACAGGGAAGGAAGGAAGGAAGGAAGGAAGGAAGGAAGGAAGGAAGGAAGGAAGGAAGGAAGGAAGGAAGGAAGGAAGGAAGGAAGGAAGGAAGGAAGGAAGGAAGGAAGGAAGGAAGGAAGGAAGGAAGGAAGGAAGGAAGGAAGGAAGGAAGGAAGGAAGGAAGGAAGGAAGGAAGGAAGGAAGGAAGGAAGGAAGGAAGGAAGGAAGGAAGGAAGGAAGGAAGGAAGGAAGGAAGGAAGGAAGGAAGGAAGGAAGGAAGGAAGGAAGGAAGGAAGGAAGGAAGGAAGGAAGGAAGGTTGATTTTGTTAAATTGTTGGTTTGAGTTCTTTTAACACAATATTTAAGCAAAAATACTTTTTTTTTTTTCCTGTGTGTAATGCAGCAACTCCTTGGGGGGTTATTGCTGTCATCCAAAGAGCAATTATTTCACAGAATGTGATATTACTTGTTTAGAATTCAATTATGCTTTCTTTCATGTCAAACAACATTAAATGATCATTTGAATTTTGGTCCTTTGACATCAGTAATTGTTACAATTCATGGCAGATGATTCCTCAGATGTCAGAAGTTTGGGCCAATGTAGACAAATCCTTTTATTTTTCATGTAGATAACAACTGACAATCAAGATCATTCAGAAATGCCTGTTACAGTGGAAATAGTTTTTTATTTATTAATTTCTGCATAAATTGCTAGTCACAAGTTTGGTTGTGCACTCATTAATTGTAGAAAACAGATGTTTCCATGACATGTAAATTGATGGCTAATTTTCTTCACTCGGGAACGTCCTGCATGGCCACCCATAACAATCCCTTTCTCCCTCTTTCACTGGGTTCTTTGTCACATCTTTGTTACACTTTCAAAGACAAGGTCCTTTGCATTGACTGCCTCTCTCTTTCATCAGGTTTATTTGGTGGTGTTGATGCTCTCACCCATTATCTAGTATGAGTTGATACATAGCTGGTAGTTAGAACTCTTTGAGAGCTGTCTAACATGTGGTAGAAGGGAGAAGATGTTAAGGGAATCATTGTTTTGGCCTCAGAGCTGAATCACAGTGTGCAAATCTGCTTAAAAATGAAATGTAGGTAACTGCTTAAATTTCCATCTAGTGTTTGGGAAATTGTATAGAGGTACTGTTCAAGTGTTCAACCGTTTTATTTTCCTTTTCCTTCTATTCTTCCCTTAATTTACCTATCTGAAATTAAAATTACTTTATGATACAGATCTTGCTACAGTCATGTTTGCCTACCTTATTTCTGGATTAATGATCCATACAGGATGTATTTCAATGCTTTTTAGAAAATATAGCTCTTCAAATTCAGAAAGGTCAGTTATTAGCTGCTGTAATTTATTAAGGGGATTATGCTTGTGATCTTTCATCCACACTTATTTAACTTAGTTTCTACAGAGTTTTAAAAAGTTAATTGGTTTTGACCCAATTCTCCCAGAAGTGTAGATTTTTGAATTCATGAAAATGAATTAGAGAACCTGTTGCCTTTCAACAGAAAATAGGTGTCTGTTCCTTGACCCTTTTGAAATCTCTTCCTCAATAATTGAACATGATTTTTAAAAAGAAATTACTCTTTCACAAAGTACAACATTAAAATTATCACCATTTTTGGTACATTGCTTGTTTCATATAATCTCCTTTACAGAGTTGCTTTTTCTCAGTAATTAGCCACCTCAATTTTTGCATCTTTAGGACATTTTACAAAACCCTTTTTTTCTTCTTTTTTTTTTTTAAGTATTTGAAGAAATAAAGGCAGGAGGCCTTTTTTTTTTTTTTTTCTTTGCATGGAAATTAGTAGTACATACTTGCAGCCCCAAAAGCCAACTGTATCTTGGGTTGCATCAAAAGCAGCATGAGCAGCAGGTTCAGGGGATGTTTCTGCCCATCTTTGTTATCCTCTTGAGACCCCACATGGAGTGCTGCTTCCAGCTCTGGGGGTCCCAGCTTAAGTAGGACACAAACCTATTGGAGTGAGTCCAGACAAAGATGATCAGAGGGCTGGGGCACTGCTCCTACAACACACAGGCTGATAGAGATAGAGTTGTTCACTCTGGAGGAGAGAAGCCTCCAGAAAACCTTAGAGGAGCTTTCTAGTACATGAAGGGGGTTACAGAGAGCTGGAGAGACACTTTTTATAAGACCACATAGTGACAGGATAAGGGGGAATGTCTTCAAACTAAAAGAGTAGATTTAGATTAGATACTAGGAATTCTCTTCTGTGAGGGTGATGAAGCACTGAAAAAAGTTGCTGGAAAAGTTATGGATGCCCCATCCCTGGAAGCGTTGAAAGCCAACAGGGATGGGGCACTGAGCAAATGTGCTCTAATGGAAGGTGTCTGCACCCATGGCAGGGGACTGGAACTAAGTGAGTTTTAGAGTGCCCTCCCACCCAAACTGTTCTAGAACTCCATGATGATTATTGGCTGAAACAAATATTTTTTCCTATGTCTGTGTGATGCAATTTTTTTTTAAATAAATTTTGCTTTTGAAATGGTTTTCAAAACTTGTTGAACTGAGCAAGCCATCTCATCCACACTGTGTATGTGGCAATGACTATATACCTATTATATTATGATACTGATTACTTGGACTATCATATCAAAAACAGTCAAAAACTGATGGTTTAACATATGTCTTGGACTTCAAGTTGCTCAGATATAATCCAAAAGTGAGCAGTCATCTCTCAACAACAGCAAAAATTATTGTAGAATACTAAAAGAAGGCTATGGCTGGCTTTCTCAAAGAGTATTCAGAATATTACAATTTTTGAGAATTTTAAGATGCACCTTGAATGTGTATTTTCACTCTTTACAGATTTCTCCAAGGCTCATCATCATATCTGTTTTTGAAGATTGTATCAAAATAATGTTTGACTGTATATTTGAATTATATTGTACTATGGTAGAGAAAATTTCAAAATAATATCCACAGGAGTCTAAAACAGAGTGTTTCAACCCTAGGTCTCTTTAGCTAGGCTGGTCTTCTCCACTGGCTTGTCTTCAGGCATTTGAGGGTGGCCTGTCCCTGTAACTAAGTTTTCCTCTTCAAGGCACATCCAGCCTTTCCATTTTCCTTTTCCTTTCAGGACTGCCTCCCAAGGGACTCTCTCTCAACCAGTTTGCCCAAGGTCTGCCCTCTGGAAGTCCAAGGAGACAGTTCTGCTGATGTCCCTGCTTGCTACAAGAATCAAAAACTATAATTTCATGATTGCTGTGCCAGAAATGGCTTCCAACTATTCATAACACCCATCAGCCCTTCTCTGATCACAAGCAGTATGTCCAGAATTTTGCCTAGTGAGCTTTTTCACCAGTGTGTCATGAAGTTATTGTCCACGCATTTCAAGAAACTCCTAGACATTTTCCTCTCTGCTGTAATGTATTGCCAGCAGACATCTGGTGGCTTTTGTAACAGAAACTTTTCCTTGCCTCTTATCCTGTTATTTAGGTAAGAGAGCAAGGTGTAGTTATTTGGTCTCATTTATTTTAGAAAGTGAATGTTAAGCCTGTGTGCTAAAACTTTTTGTTAGCCAGTTCTATGGCTTGTTCGTATAAAAAATATTGTTTATTCTGCTTGCACCTTCAAATCCCAGAAGCATTGTGCAGATAATTACATTCTATGTGCAATCGAGGGCATGACAATAAGCAATCAGACAATTCCATTATTGTGAGGGTGATACTATGAGGGCTATATCCAATGTCATTTGCTTCTCTGTAACACATGCACAAACACTCTTGAGTTCCAGTGTTTTCCTGTTATTATATTTTAAATCATACAGCTAACGATGGCTTTTTAGTCACTTGGAAGCATGTTCTCTGTGAATACAAATACCAAAATGCAAATATTTCTGTTTTAAAAAGCAAAGGATTGATTTGTAGTGGGATAAGCAGGTAGGAAATTATAACCTTTTTCCTCTCATCAATAGTAGTAATAATTATGATTCTAATAATAATGTATGTTATGTGATGATTATAATGATTTTATTATAGAATATTATTTTTAAAAATTATGCTTATGGCCAGAACATTATTTTACTTTTTTAATGCCTTCCAGGAAAATCAAAAGAAAGGACAAGAAAGTAGTAGTAGTAGTAGTAGTTAAAAGTTAATCTTCTTTTTTTTAACTATAAAAGTAAAAATCCTCATAACTATTAATGGCTTTAAACAAACAAATCCACAGAACTTACGTAGGAAATTTCTTTGACACAATGTCAGAACTGCAAAGATAATATAATTTTTAACCATCTCATAACAGTAACAACAGATAATACCATGTTCCAGACCTCACATTTGTGGAGTGCTGTGCTTATCCATTGAAATGATACTTGTATAAATTTTTCGTTGTCTGTGGGATTTTTTCCTCAGTCAAAGGGGAACACTGAAATGACAAAAAGCCATCAGAAGATTTCCTGATATTTTTCTCAGAAAAAAAGAAGTTGGAGTCACACTCTATTTTATTGTAAGGGGTGAGCTGGCTGTCCTCATGTTTGCAACATTAGAGAAAAAAGATACACTAGAGAAAATATATGTGGACCTTCATATATTTTCATACTGTATTATTCTGATAGCCATTTTTCTGCTTTGTTGAGGACAATATCTCACTTATGAGCATTTTCTCTAGAGAAATACGTATTTTGGTTTCTTTGGTTAAAATTCCTAGTCTGCTCTTAAGTGGTTTTTTCCTTTATACATACATACATATATGTGTGTATATATATATATATATATATATATATATATATATGCACATACTTTAGTCTGGTGGTCTCATTGTCTGATATCTCTGCATCTTCTACACTTCATAAAACTTGGCATGAAGGAAAATTCTCTGAAAGTCCCATGTTACAGAAATACTACTCTGTGTCACCATGGTATCACTATCATTATAGCAGTTTATATGGGAGAAAATATTGCTATTCTCTGCAAGATGAAAAATGTTTTCCATCACTTGAAAGTGCTACCATTACTACTATGAAGTGCTATCTTAAATATATACTTCCTTTTTAAAAGAAAAATAGGACTGCCTTTAAGAATATGAAGGAATTAGTGCCTGAAATTATCATAAACTTGCATGCTGAACATGGAAACCTAGATTCTTCTCTATGTTGACAATGACACAGAAACAACTGTTAAGAGAAAATGTGAAAAAAATCTTTTTCCCACTAATTTTTCTTTCCTGACTTTTAAGAAGGAAAAGGATATTACTTGCTAAAATGCTTATTCTGGTGATATTTAAACTACTGAATGTCAAAAGGCACAAAAGAGTGCAAGGATAAATGGGGCACTAAGTACCCCAATACAAATATCAGGTTCTTAAGTCTTGCTCAGGACTCATAACTGTTGAAAATTATCTTTTGCTTTCTGTTAGTTCCTGTCTAGCACAATTTGAAGAGCAAATATCTGAAAGAAACCTCTGATTTTGTGGAATCAAGGGTCCCAGATAATTCTTTAATGGTGTCACCACTCTTAACTTAAGATTGTCTGTAAGGTTTCCTGCCTGTTTCCACTGACAAGGCAATTCCAGCAGCTGTAAAGTTCAGACATCTGCTAAATCAGGAACTAAACAATAAACTAAATGCCACTGCTTCAGAAGCAAAGTTATTCAACTAGAGAATGGTTTACTATGTAGCAAGGGATTTGGTATTGCTGATGAAGCAACACAAATTTGAAACTAATTTTTTTGGTTTGTTTCCCCCCGCCCCAGCAGTGCATCTAGGGGAGATCACTGGACAAGACTATTTACAGCCACAAATTGCAGGTGGAAATGATATCATGGTAGCAAGTGATAATAGACTGAGAGATGCTAGGCTAAGAAGTGATGCACAGAACACTAACAGATTGAAGAGTGCATGAAACACTTTAAAGTATGTGTGATTAGGGATATAGCTTTTTATAAATAGAACATATATCTAAGAAATTTTGCTTCTTTCACCAGCTGCAGCAGAAATCGTGGCATATTTCTAATTTTAAAGCAAGACCAAGTTTTCACTGCAGTATTTGTGCATAAATAAGATACACGTAATTATAATTTTCATCTGTGTGAATATACTGATCATGAGAATTTCTTGCTCCATTTCTTGTTTCAGAAAAAAAAAATCAATATTTTAGGTAATTAGAACTGGAAAGAAAATAAATATAATTGAGAAAAATTAACAAAAGTTTTTAACTGTCCTGACCACCACTCAATTAATATGAAATTAAATGTTCAAAGTCACACCAGAAGCATCAAAGACAAAGGAACGTGTATTTTTTTGAGAAGAAAGAATATCCCAGATTCTGTATTCAAGCAAATATGGGTCATGGCAAGCAAAGTCAGAAAAAGATAAGATTCAAGTTAAAAAAGGTAAAGCATAAGGAAGAAAGAAACAAATATTGCAATCCTACTAATAATCCTATGTCACTCAAAAAAGATGTCAGTAAGAGGTAGCACAAATACAGCACCACAGACAAAGTACTAATGTTCCCTTGTGTTCATGGTCAAGCAGATTAACTCTGAGCAGGCTTTGTTAAACTAGAAATTTGTGCAGCTAGTATATTTTGCTAAGGTTATCCTGTGAGACATCATGGAGTTTGATCTGAGAGAATAATTGTCACACTCTTCTGGTAAAAATTGCACTTTTCTTAATACACCTTAATCTTCCTTTCCCCCTTCCTCTCCTTCCTCTCCTTCCTTCCTTCCTTCCTTCCTTCCTTCCTTCCTTCCTTCCTTCCTTCCTTCCTTCCTTCCTTCCTTCCTTCCTTCCTTCCTTCCTTCCTTCCTTCCTTCCTTCCTTCCTTCCTTCCTTCCTTCCTTCCTTCCTTCCTTCCTTCCTTCCTTCCTTCCTTCCTTCCTTCCGCCACTTCCTTCCTTCCTTCCTTCCGCCACTTCCTTCCTTCCGCCACTTCCTTCCTTCCGCCACTTCCTTCCTTCCTTCCGCCACTTCCTTCCGCCACTTCCTTCCGCCACTTCCTTCCTTCCTTCCTTCCGCCACTTCCTTCCTTCCTTCCGCCACTTCCTTCCTTCCGCCACTTCCTTCCTTCCTTCCTTCCTTCCTTCCGCCACTTCCTTCCTTCCTTCCTTCCTTCCTTCCTTCCTTCCGCCACTTCCTTCCTTCCGCCACTTCCTTCCTTCCGCCACTTCCTTCCTTCCTTCCGCCACTTCCTTCCGCCACTTCCTTCCTTCCTTCCGCCACTTCCTTCCGCCACTTCCTTCTGCCACTTCCTTCCGCCACTTCCTTCCGCCACTTCCTTCCGCCACTTCCTTCCGCCACTTCCTTCCTTCCGCCACTTCCTTCCTTCCGCCACTTCCTTCCGCCACTTCCTTCCGCCACTTCCTTCCTTCCGCCACTTCCTTCCTTCCTTCCGCCACTTCCTTCCGCCACTTCCTTCCTTCCTTCTGCCACTTCCTTCCGCCACTTCCTTCTGCCACTTCCTTCCGCCACTTCCTTCCGCCACTTCCTTCCTTCCGCCACTTCCTTCCGCCACTTCCTTCCGCCACTTCCTTCCTTCCGCCACTTCCTTCCTTCCGACACTTCCTTCCTTCCTTCTGCCACTTCCTTCCGCCACTTCCTTCCGCCACTTCCTTCCTCTCTCTTCTCCTTTCTTTCCTTCTTTCTCCCTCTCTCTCTCTTTCTCTGTCTCTTTCTTTCCTATGTTCTAAGATTGGATTTCAAATTTACACTGATGAATGTAGTAAAAATAAAATTAAATCATGCAGATATGATTATTAATTTTATTTAGGTTTCATTACAATTGTATCAGCATCAAAGCTGTTGGGAGATTGAAAACAGAGTTAAGAATCCAATTAAGTAGCTAGGTGATTTTCCTGCATGCTTTTCTTTACTGGGATCGTTTTCATCTGGCTAAAGTTTCAGAATGATTATATGGGTTGCAGCTACATTAACTGCAGTTTTATATATCCATTTTCAGTGCTTGACCTAAGACTCACAGAGGCTGATTTACAAAGAAATTGAAAAGTTAAATGTATGAAAGCGAAGTGGGAGGCCTAAGTGTAGGAACTCAATACTTCTAAGTTGTAGGTAGTTTTTATTGACTGAGGACTGGAAGAAAACGTACACAAGAATGTCTGTGTAAAATGTAGTATTTCAAGGAGAAAGGCTAAGAACATGATGGGAATTATCTAAGAAGATCATAGAGAACCGTTCTTGAATATTTTTTTAAATTTTTTATTAAGCATAGATTTTATTGGCTTTGGATTGGTATTGTACTCTCACAACAGAAGAGTTAGTATTTATTGATGTTAAAATTTTGCTTAGAGATATATGGGTAGTCCCTGAAGCACAGGAAGTATTTAGATTTTAGAAAACTGTACTTTTACACAAAATAAGGAGCAGGACAAAGGAAAAATAATGAACTGTTTAAGCAACAAATAGAGACACCAATCATTAACATTATGAAAGTGACATTTTAAGCAACTGAATGCTTTATACTCTGGCAGACATGACATAATAACCTATGTACATAGTATGCAATTTTCTTTTAAACTAACACCTTTTCGTAGTTTCTCTATTTTATTTATTTGTTTCCTATTTTACTACTAGCTTCTATAATATAATTTTAACACAGTGCTCTTTATTAGAGATTAGAAATTAGTTAGATATTTTACCCTTCATTTAATATCATCGCAAAATTTACAGTTCTCAGTGCCTGGGACATCAAATATAATTTTTCATTTAGAAATATTTTTAGTTTTCACAATATCAAAGGAAGCCATGGGAATATAACTTTACTCCAAGACTGAAAGAAGGGAATATAAATTGGGAAGAGTCTTTTAAAATGGTTTTGGTTATTTTCAAGATAGATGAAAGCAGTGAGAGAAAAACATCATTTTTTCCTTCTCAGTTCTCATAACTAACTTTTGTATTTGGTTCTGATGGACTTTTGCAACAGCAAATTTAGTTGATTAGATATTTTTGAGCCAAATAACTTTCCTTGCATGAGCTGCCGATTCACCTCAAAATCAATGTATTTGTATTGAAGGTTTAAGAAATAGTTTATGTATTAGTTAACTCCATCAACTACATTTTTGCACTCTTTAAAATTATATTGTTGTTGAAAAGCAAGTTGCCCTGTGTCATGGTTTGAGGCTGGCACAATGCCAGTACCCCCATGAAAATATACTTTCCCTAGTGGCTTCTGTGAGATATGATCAGGAACAGAGCAAAGCAGGCTCCAACTTAGGAGTAAAGGAAACAAACTTTATTAATTACAATATCTAAAAAGGAACAGACACAGCACTAAGAATGAAAACCCTCCAAATACATTCCTCCTCCTCCCCTCCATTTCCTCCATAGCATGAAATAACACCATAGATTTCCACCCCATCACCATTTTTCAGATAATCAACTTTCAGTCCATCATCCCGCCTCAAATAATCAATTCAAGTCCATCAGAGAGAGAGGAGTCTCCCCTTGCACCATAGGCTTCCCCCAGAAACACAATTGAAACCTCTTGTGTTTCCATGTCACTCGTGGCACTTCCCAGAGAACATCGGTCCTCGTGACTTCTCCCCCCAATGTCCAGTGCTCTCACCACTGCACATGGACCAGGACTGCTTTTACGGTTCTCCGTTTAAGGATGCTCCACCCAATTCCAAAAGCAGCAGTCTCTCAGCTTCGGGACGCCAGTCCCCCCCAAATTTACCCCCTGGGGCCAAGGGGCCTCGTGAACAGAGATCTTCCTCTCCATGGAGACAGAGGGCATCCCACACCCTCCTCAGCCATCTCTGTTCTCGCCACTGCTTCACTGCTTCACTCTCTTTGGCTTCAAGGCATTGCCTCCCACTAAATACAGTCTCCGGGTCACAGGAAAAACATGGGTCTGTCCATGGCCATACAAGGAAAGAGTCCAGCCCAAGGCCACTCTCTCATCTCCTCCCCCCTAGGATTCTTCTCACCTCTTCTAACATCTCTCACTTGCACTCACTTTCATCACACTTGCCCATCTCCTCTTGCTTCATCTCTCTCTCCTCATTAAGATTCAGGAGGATCACTATTTGTAAGGTTTCCATTATTCTACAAAGGGATTAAAATCTTCGCCTCTGTCTGCCCAGAACTCCCACTGAGGGTGCTGCATCCCCCACTTCTGGCCGGCTGTGCTGCCAGTCCATGATATCGAATTTCAAGACAGCACAGGCACTGGCTCTCTCTCTCTACCTCCCGGGGGGTAAGAGGGGGGCCCGATGCTTCTCAGGGCTCCTCCACCCTTCCATCTTGCAAGGCCTTCATGCCCATCCTCTGCCCGAGGCTCCAGCCTACCTCATCCGGCCGCATGGCTTCACAGCCAGCCCCAGCTGGGCAGGGGAGTTCTGAGCTCCTTCATGGACCAGAACCAAAGAGAGAGTTCTCCTGGGAGCTCTTGCTGTTAACCACCTGTGTTCTCAGAGGCGGTCCATACCTTCAGTGGTTAAACCAGGTGCCAATATTCAAATCCAAGCATTGATTGGTTTGATCGCAACCTCCCAAAAAACTCACTTCCTTCTTAACCTACAACACCCTGGAATATGGTTTTATTCCTTTTTGTTTTATTTTTTAATTTAATATGTAAATGAGTAAAAATGAACATAACTCAAAGGAATCATAGTTGGACAACAAGAAATTGCATTTTTCTATAAATGAGATAAAATTTCACAGTGGAATAAATTAGCATATCTGAGGAAAAAAAAAGAAGTGATTTAAGATCTATGTCACAAAGACAGAGTGAACACAATGATGTGTTAAACCTGAATTTTAAGAATTAATGGGATCAATAGCATTACTTGTGTAAGGTTGCCTTGCTATAACCTATGAAAAGGTTATGTTAAAAGTGACTCTACAATCAATTCTTAAAAGTAAATTTGTACATAAAACTTGAAAAGCTTAGCAAAAGCAGGTATATTACACACCATTAAATCTCCAAGTGTCTCAGTTTTTTTTTTAATAAAACTGCAAAAGACCTGAAATCTCGTAAAGTACAATTAATCCCAGAAGAACAAACAAACAACCCTTCAAAAAAATCCCACCCCACGAGAAAAATAAACAAAAACCACACTACAAAGAAACAAACTGCAGCAGCAAAGGCACAGGTAAATCATCAAGAATATTTAATAAACACTTCAATGAAAAATTAAAATTGCTTTATATCTTAATGGGAGACTGTTTGGATGGGTCAGACATGCATTAGAGCAGTACAGTCACCAGAAGCTGTCAGTTCAGCCAAATGACTTTGCTACAGGATTCCTTCTGTGCATCACAAAACCTCCTCAAACTGACAAACGTTCTGCCACTTGCTGCAGATGCATGGCTGTTGTGCACAGCAAGGACTAAATATGTCATTACAATATGGCATACTGTGTATGCCTAATTTGTAGCGTCACGTGAGAGCTGAAACCTGGAACAGGGCCCTGAAGGCACAAGAACTAATGAACTCTGCTTGGCTGCAGAAGAGTAATCCATCACTGACATACAAAAGCCCTTTTCTTTAGACTGTGTTGATGAAAATTTTCTAATCTCTCATGCCAAGTGACGTTTTCTTAACTGAGCCAGACAGGATGTCCTCCTAACATTAACCTTCTCACAGCAAAATACACTACAGTTAACATCTTCTGAGTTAATTTGAAGTATTTCTCATTAAAACATGGGAGGAAAAAGAAAGTAAGCAAAAGAAAATGTTTAGGCAGATCCTCCCTGTTTAGTTATGGACTTAAAAAGTAAATATAAATTTAAATATACATAAAAAAGTAAATATAAAATTGAGTGAAGACTGCTACAATAGTAACATTTATCTCAAACCATGCAGACATATGCACCAATTTTCATAGGAGGACAGGTTAATTTATATTACCATTAATGTTAATGCCAACATTAAATGACTAATATTATGTTAATACATTAAAATTTAACTATCCATTTTTTTATTCACAGTCCTACTATATTTGGCACAAGATACTTTAAGATAACCAGTTTTCTGCATAAGAACCTATCTGTCAATACAGCAAAACCTGAAAATCTTGAGATCCTAGAGAGGTTTTTTAAAAATTATTAGATGCCTGGAATTTTTTTTTCCTGAACTACATATCCTTGCAATTTCAGGAGGAGTTGGGTAAGACGTTGGCTTGATTTTTTTTTCTTTGTTTTATGTTTTTTAAAACTTATATTGGATAATCCGTAAAAGAAAAACTTTATGGATATACTATGGGGAAGATTCCAGGTTATCTGCTTCCATTACTCACTACCAACTCCATGCTGCCCAACCCTCTACCATATAGGAGAGTTAGCAAGTGTTTCCTGAATATCTGGATCAGATAGACTAAAGATGATTTATGTCTGACAAAATCTTCACATGGAAACAAAACAAAGTCTTCCCAACTTGTTCATTAGTCTGATTCTGTTTATCCAGGTCAAATCACAATAGTAGCCAATAAGAGATATTTAGTGAAACAAGAAACAAGACTTTCTCTGTGACACACACTTTTCTTCATTCAGCCACTTAGGACTCCCAGAACCTGCATCAGAATCACCATGTCAGTGTTGCTAGCCATGGTCCCTACTGCCAAGAATGCACTGAATCTTTTCTTTCAAAATGTCAGGGTTTTTTTTTTTTCTGTGTGTTCAGCCTCCATATTGCTGTTGGCATCACCTTCAAATTCTAGGCTGATGGCAGCCATGTGATTTCATCGTTATGATGTAATCCTTTCCTTATTTTTTTCTGCTTACTCGGGTACCTATCACCAAACTGAATCAATAACATCTCAGTGTAACTGGAGCTGAGTGTACTCTTTGCTCCCAAAACTCTAGGTTGTTTACATACTGATACTCTTTATTTTCTTATATATAGAGGGGGGAAAAGGTTTCTAAGAAGATAGAATATGTGAATTTATGTCTCATTCCTTTTCTAGACTTTTAGCTGTCTCAGAATCAACCAATTTTAGCTGTCAGATCAACCAATCTTTGGATGCAAAATTTTGTCTACCATTTACATTTCAAAGTATAAGGTTCTGTTGTTAAATCCTAGAGAAAATAGTTTAGGATGTCAATCATTCTGCACCTCTGTATATTTAATTTCAGTTACATTTCTGATCCTTGTGATGAAAACAGTCCTGCTAGTTTTGAGAAGCTCAGTTAAGATTGCCAAAAATACAATAAAGCCAGAAAAATTGTGTTATGTGTATGCTCCCTACACAGCAGGGATCATCCAAGATTTGCAGATGTCCAGGTCTGAAAAGGAACAGAAAAAGTCAAAAAGGTTTAAAAAAAGAAAAACGCACTAAGTTTATTAGCACACTACACTCCTGGCATGATGAAGACAACAAAGATGAAGAAGCAGCAGAAGCAGAAGCAGCAGAAGGAGAAGCACAAGAAGAAGCACAAGAAGAAGCACAAGAAGCACAAGAAGAAGTACAAGAAGAAGCCCAGGAAGCAGAAGCAGAAGCAGAAGAAGAAGCAGAAGAAGAAGAAGAACAAGAAGAAGAAGAAGAAGAAGTAGAAGAAGAAGAAGAAGAAGAAGAAGAAGAAGAAGAAGAAGAAGAAGAAGAAGAAGAAGAAAAAGAAGAAGAAGAAGAAGAAGAAGAAGAAGAAGAAGAAGAAGAAGAACAAGAACAAGAACAAGAACAAGAACAAGAACAAGAACAAGATCTCTACCTTTTCATGAAAATTAGTTAGCATGTGCAGTCTGTTCTTCTGGAGCTTTCCAGGAATGGGCTGGGGGGCTTTGAGGTCTTTAGGTCATCTCAATATCCCCTCCCCTGCCACTGGTCTTGCTTGCTCCTTAATGCCACTTCTGCACTTGTCATCATGGAACTCAAGAGGAAAACTGTCTCCAGAAAGGTGCTGTTGCACCTTCATACTGGCTCCCTTTCCAAGCACATCCTGTTCTAACTTGTCCAGTTGAATGGTCATCAGTGTTTGAGACAAAGTAATGCATTAAGTCTTTACTGCCCTGGCATCTACAGGGTTAGTACACATATATGCAAATAGAAATATTTGCCAAAGATAAGAAATTCACTCAGTAAAATGAAAACTGAAGATTTTTTTTCCTTTTCAAGAATCATGTATTCAATTCAAGTATATGAAATCCTAAAAAATGAGAATTTCACTTCAATTTGAGTGTGTAGGTGAAGACCATTTTAAACACATAATGGACTTTTAGTTGAAAATTTACATTATGATGAAGATTAAAATAATAATTTTCTCAGTCAAGGATACCTATGAAATTTAAAGAATTGTTTACTACAAGGGAGTGCTTTGGCCTTGATTCTAGACTAAGGTCACATGAGATCCTAACTCTGATCTTTAAATTTGCCTTAAGGAGCTATGTCTAAGTGTCACCTACTACTCATCTTATGACAGGATGACATATGTTCTTGACAGCAATAGGCTATTAAAAGAGAGAGGTCCAGAAATCAGCAATCATTTCTATTTGGTGTTCAGCAGAAATATTTAGACAGAAAATCTCATCAAGGATTGAAGCTCAGTGAAGTCCTGGGACTGTTGAGTTACAGCTGCTGCTGTGTTATGGTGTTTGCATGCCCTTTTGCATTGGAGAAGTTTTTTTCTCTGAGGAATGGTGGCTCATAGCAAAAAACCCCAGCTGCATTAATAACCTTCCATATGCACATGACTTTCAAAATCCAGCCCGAATCCACCCTTGCTATGCTATTCCTGACAAGAGGAAGCTCTATTTCGTTGTTCCTTATTTCACCATTTCACTTTCTCTAACAATTTTTTCTCTTTTTTATCAATTTCATTTATTTTTGACTTTCTTTTCTTGACCAACAGAATGACCATCCGTAATAATGCTGGTACCTGCACATTCAATCCCACCATTTAAGGACTTTTAAATGAAGTGCTATGATGCCTTTCAAAAAGGCTGTTGTGTTGTAACTGGTAAGTTATGTTCTTATTCTTTTCTGTAGTTGTGTAAAATGATCAGTCTCCACTGCACAAGACAAGAAGTGTTGTATTTGGAGAAATTATTTTAGTATGCTCAGTAGCAATTTCATTCAAATAAATTCCATACAGACATGTATTACTTTCTCCGAAGATTGTTCATCTGAATCTTGGTTCTTCTGATTTCAAAAACCTACATTATTAAGGATTAAAATTAGCATGCAGACAATAAATCCCCATTTTAGTTCTAAAAAGCTTTTTTTTAATACTGTGCTTTAATTAATAACTTTAATAACATAATTGCCTCTGCATGCTTATATTTTAATTTTCTTTACAACACACATTTTTTTCAAAATAGGAAATTCCCTTTTTTCTTCTCAATTTATTTAATGACAAGTAGCTGCTCATTTAAAAACTAAAAGAAACAAAAAGTGTTCCTCTTGGAAAAAAAATCAAAACTGTATTTTTAAAATTTCTAATTGAAGTACAAATTCAAAGATTTCCATGGAAAATTATAACATTATAAATTATAAAATGTCAAGGTAATATAATTTTGAATACTGATGGAATAAATGTTATAGAGATTTTATGGAGAAATTTTTTTTAAAAAGTTAGTATTGGAAGTCTTGCAAAAAAAAAAGAAGAAACATAGTTTGTACAATGTACAAATTTTGAAGAAACTTCATTCTGCTCAGCTGAAAAAAAGGGCAATTATTTTTCAGCTATTATGACTTATGGGTGAAGGCCTTATTTCTAATTAATCACTGTTTCCTTTCTCTTCTCTGACTATTTTCACTCTCTAACCTTCTTACCTGAAAGAAGCACTTCATCATTGCTTCTCTTAAAAGCACTTTTTTATGATATTAGTAGAGATTTGTTTCCTGACATACATTTAGAGTGTTATAATTTCCTCCTAATTTATCTGTGTAATTACAGACCAGCTTCCCATTGTTATCTGTATTCATCTCAGTCTGGTTTAAGCAGTATAAATCAGGCAGGCTGTGTTTTGAGTTCTGCAGCTGGTGATACAATCAAGTGACTCTGTGAATCCATGGTTTTGATTCAATCACCTTGCTTTTATGCACCTTCAGGAAGAAAATGCAAAGTACAAAGTTGGTATTGATATAGAGCTTATGCCTATTTCTATGAATCTTATGATAATTCCTTGGATTATTCTTTAATAATACTAAGATAGGTTTGATATAAAAGTGGTAGAAGATCATATGTCTGGGTGTTCAAAGAAAATATGCAAGCTGAACATGTGCCCTGCTCAAGTCTTGTACAACAAGCATACTCCCAAACATGTCACAAGCATGTCTTGTGCCTCCTAAATCTTCTCAAGAAACCTCCTCCAGCTCAATAATTGTTTTAATTACTTGCACTGAATGTTTATCCCAAAGGGGATACTTCTTAAAAAGTCTATCGAAGTCTGAATAAATGCAGGAATTAATAAGGAGCATTTAGTTCTCTTTTCATTCTTAAATATTCATCTCAAACTTTTTTGTCTGGACCGTTTTTGTTAGTTTTTTTTTTTGATCTTTACAGCTGCTTTATCAGAAATTATTTTAACAAAGCAGAGCAATACAAAGCAATACTGTCCTGACTGAAAATATCTTTAGCGATTAGGAATAAGTGACTTTTATCACATCTTACATTGTCTCTGTCCTCTTTTTATCAATTTGATACTTTGATACCATATTCTCTTCAAATTTCATAAATTCATATCTGAGTTTTCTAAAGACTTCCTAAAGGTTTTTGTCATAAACACAGTTTTAAAACCTTTCTTTCCCTGGCAGAATACTCAAATGTCAAACAAACTAAATGCAAATTCTAAAAACACTCATTAAAAAGAATGAAGTTAGGAGACCTGTCAAAAGTGTGGAGCTCAGGTGACAACTGTATATTTGCTAAGAATAAAAATCTGTTAACAATGAGCTATGAAACATTGATAGTAATAAAAGAAAAAATATATGGCAAACAATAATGATAGAGATAATGTCTTTTCATTTGCCTCTGACTTTCAGACATGTACAAACTCTACTACTTCTACTGATTAAACCTGGCTCAGAAGACTTGACATTTATTAAATGAAAGAAATGCAGCAATATAAACTTATTTTTCTAAATCAAAGGCTCAGTAGTACCAAGTAAATTAGATTAGATGCAATAATTACCTATATGCTATTAGAAATCTATACACTCAAGTTTTTCATATCAACATGATATGAAAATAATACATGATTTTCTATCTCTCTTCTTTTCTATATCAACATGAAAATACCATTCTGTCGTACTCAGTCCCAAACTTCTGGATTTCAGAGAATTGTGATTATAAATTCCAATTTTTTTGAGAGTTGTAAAGTCTAAGCAGATCCAAAGTCATCTCTTTGGTGAACTGACCCAAGGGAATTGTATGAAGTTGTGTCAGGGGAGGTTTGGATGGATGGTTGGAGTCCAATAATGCAGTTTAGCAAATCCAAGTGCTGAGTCCTGCATTTTGGTCACAATAACCCCCTGCAGTGCTACAGGGGGACAGTGCCCAGGCAGAAAAGGAAGGGGGTGCTGGTCGACAGCCAACTGAACATGAGCCAGCAGTGTGCCCTGGTGGCCAAGAAGGCCAGTGGCATCCTGGCCTCTATCAGGAATAGTGTGGCCAGCAGGAGCAGGGAGGTCATCCTTCCCCTATACTCAGCACTGGTGAGGCTGCACCTGGAGTGCTGTGTCCACATCTGGGCCCCCTAGTTTTGGAAAGACATTGAGATGCTTGAGCACATCCAGAGGAGGCAACGATCCTGGTGAGGGGCTTGGAACACAAGGCCTGTGAGGAATGACTGAAGGAGATAGGGGTTTTTATATTGGAGAAAAGGAGACTCAGGGGTGACCTCATCACTCTCCACAACTGCCTGAAAGGTGGATGTAGTGAGGTGGGGGTTGGTCTCTTTTACCAGTCAGCACCTGGCAGAACAAGAGGATAGTCTTAAGATGTGCCTAGGGGAAATATATGTTGGCTATTAGGAGAAAGATTTTATGGAAAAGTGATAACGTACTGGAATGGTCTGCCCGGGGAGGTGGTGGAGTCACCATCCCTGGACGTGCTTTAAAAAAAAGGTTGGATGTGGCACTCGGTGCCATGGTTTAGTTGAGGTGTTAGGGCGTGGACTGGACTTGATGATCTTGAAGGTCTCTTCCAGCCTAGTGATTCCATTATTCTGTGATTCTGTGATTTTAGATATTAGGAAAAGGTTTTTTACCCAGAGGGTTGTTGGGGAATAGAACAGGCTGCCCAGGGAAGTGGTGTACACCAAGCCTGACAGAGTTCAAGAAGCACTTGGAAAATGCTCTTAGGCACATGGTGTGACTCTTGAGGCTGTCCTGTGCAAAGTCAGGAACTGGACTTTGATGATCCTTGTGAGTCCTTTCCAACTCAAGATATTCTAGGATCTTTCAATGTAAAACTGCATATAAATAAAAGGTAAATAAATGCAAACTGCCTTCACAGAAATTTCCAGAAAATATTTTTGTCTTCATAAGACCATTCATAAATAACTTCCAGATTCTGGAATGAATTTTTAGAGCTTCATATCAAAAGAAATTTAATTTTTTGCTTTGAGGAGGGGTGAACTCCCATGAATATTAATTTAAAAAAATCAGGAGAAATAATTATGAAACTTATAGAATGGCTTGAATGGAAGGGATCTTAAAGTCTAGCTCTTACTAGCGTGGGCATCTCACTAGACCAGGATGCTCAGAGTTGCATCCAGCCTGGCCTTGAACATTTCTAGGGATGGGGTATCTCTTGCGGCGATCCACCCATGTGTGCGGACATGAAGCTTGACTCCATTTTCCTCAGAAGGCTGATTTATTATGTTATATATTATATTAAAATACTGCGTTACAACTATACTAAAGGAACAGAGAGAGAGGAAGATCAGAAGGCTACAGAGAACAAGAATAGAATAGAATAGAATAACAAAATCCTGTGACTGCTCACAGCCTTGGCACAGGTGGCTGTGATTGGTCACTAATTGAACACAATCCACATGGACCAATGGAAGATGCACCTGTTGCATTCCACAGCAGCAGACAGTTATTGTTTACATTTCTTTCCTGAGGCTCTCAGCTCCTCAGGACAGGAAAAATCCTAGGAAAGGATTTTTCATAAAATATCATGGCTGCAGGTATCCACAGCTTCCCTGGGCACACTGTTCCAGTGCCTCATCACCCTCACAATAAACATTATATTTTCTAATATCTAATCTAAACCTACTCTCTTTCAGTGTGAAGCCCTCTTTTCCTGCCACTGCATACTCTTCTTGTCAATAGTTTCCATCTTTCCTGAAGGCTCCCTTGAGATGCTGGAAGGCCACAATGGGTTCAGCCTATTGTTTCATCTTCTCCTTTCCAGGCTGCAAAAAATCTACTTCTCTTTGCCTTTGCTCTGGGAAGATGTGCTGTGTCCCTCTAATCATCTCGGTGGTCATCCTCTCGACTCATTCCAAGAGTCCATGTCCTTCCTGTGCTGGGACCCCAGAGCTAGATGCAGCACTACATGTGGGGTGTCACCAGAGAAGAGCAGAGGGGCAGAATCCCCTCCCTCGCCCTGCTGGCCATGCTGCTTTGGATGCAGTGGATGCAACCCAAGACATGTTTGACTTTCTGGCCTGTGAAAGCACACTTTTGGCACATGTCCAGCCTCTCATCTACCAGCAACCCCAAGTCCTTCTCAGCAGGGTTGTTCTCAGTCTGTTTATCCCACAGCCTGTGTTGATACCAGGGGTTGTACTGATCCACGTGCAGCACTTCGCACTTAGTCTTCTTAAATGTCATGAGATTCCCATGGGCCCACCTCTCAAGCTTGTCCAGGTCCCTCTGCATATCAGCCTATCCTTCACATATGTCAACCACACCACTCATCTGCAAATTTGATGATGGCGCAGCTATCAGAAATCACTTTGGACTTAAAACATTTCTTTCAGATACTCAGGAAGTAAGTGATTCAGAAATACAACCAGGTGTATGTGTACATTCTTTAGATTTTGACACTTGCTAATGTACCCTGCGAAGCTAAGGTTTTCCATGTCCCATGACTGGCATTATTTAACTATATTTTTTAAAGAATGAAGATTTTTGGGTATGCTGTTTGGACAGTTTTAAATAATAACCACCCTATATATGGCTATTTATACAACTATCCCATTCTACATTCTTCCTTGCTTATTTATGTTGGCTGCTATCTCTCATATTAAACTGAGCTCATTGAGTGTTTTAAACAGAACCTTCACAGATTCCCCATTATGCTCCATAGGCCCAAGTTCTGACTTACAAAAAATGATAAATAATACACTATTACAAAATACTTCATGCATACTCTTCTTTTTCTAATAGCCATTTAATAGTAAAATGAGGGATTAAGTACAATAAATCTAAGAGCCGTATAAAACATGCACCTGTTGAATTGAATTTTTTTCCCTCTTTGTGGATTTCATGTCTTATAATAAATCCTGAAATTTAATTTTGTATGATGAATTCAAGCTATTTCAACAAGAAACAGAACAGGCACACAGGGCTTATTTGAACATCAGGGTCTTTCAGGCCATCTATGTGAAATTGTCTCCAGCGAGTCATTAAGGTATATCATAAGCATAAAAGATTTTTTGGGGTTTTTTCACCTCATAGGTGCATAACAACAACAAAAACAACATCAAAATACTTTGTGTGAATTTTCATACCAGCAAATTTTACTTGTAAATACCTCTTTTCTCCCTCTGCTCACTTTGAAAATAATTAGGAAGAAATTTTAACAGTTTCTACAGTGATATTATCTGCTGATATCAGCTTCATGCAACCAGAGCAGTAATACCAGGTTCTTCTAAAGAACGTGGCTCAGCAGTGGCACACTGCATGTCTTGCCCAAAGTCAGGAACTCTGACAGTAATTGGGATTACCTGTATTTCACTATCAGCCAGATAGCAAGTCTTCCCACACAGATACTTTTCAATTGGTAAAAATTCAGGATTGTGTGATTCTGCATACCCAGTTTATAATATTGAGCTCAAGTAAATTTTTGCCAAAGAGTTTAAGGATCAATGAACCAGATTTACATGTCTAGACTTGACAATTGGATGTCAGCTTAGAGAGTCTGTATCTATGCTCTATCTATGTTCTGACTGTTTCTTGCTGGACAACAAAAATGGGGTTCATGTCACCACATTTTAGACATCTGTGGTCTAGGTATCTTATCAATACCAAAAATCTGGGCTGTCTCATGCACCAGAGAGAGAAGGATGTAATTTATACTTTTTTTTTTTCAGAGCATTCTCTCCCTGGAGCTGTTTTTCTCTGCTGACTACAAAGATATTTTTGAATCATATCAACTAAATGCTGAGATTATAAACCTAAAATGAAAGGAGGTTAATTCCACCATAAATAAAGAATGGCAAAATATTTTCTGTGAAAATCTTGGTAAGTGTTATTGCTTCAAACAATTGTCAAGCTTGTCTGTGTATGACCTGTGTGTATTGTCTGCTTGTCCTTGAAATGTGTCAAAAAGCACCTTCATTCTCATCAGTTCTTTTATTAAGATGCATTTCCACACAGCAGGTATTTAAATTCAGAGAACTTCAAAACATACTCAAAATTAGTGCATGATTAAGCACTTGCTTGAAACGAGAGCCAACATTTTTCTCTCATTAGACTGCAAAAGGTTGAAACTCTGGCTGTCTTAATGAAACAAAAGCTGTGGGTATGGAAATACAGCAAATCCATTACTGAACACAGTCCTCAATTATTGCTGAGGATTGAATGCAATCTCTGTCATTACCACGGTAGCCACTTTCCTTGCCCTCCAAGCTGTGGCAGCTATTCTCATACTGTAGTCAAGTATGCAAAGCTGGCAGCAGCATTGCAGAGGAGAGAGAGGTTACTGACTGTTTTGTGTGGTTGGTTAATTAAAATAACTTTGTTTTCTACATCTGTAATTGTTCTCCCTTCTTTCACCTGTAGTATTTTGTATTGTTTTATATAGTACTAACTTTAATGCTTTAGATATACATTGTACATGCCATAAAGCTGAGGTCATAGCTGCTTTCATTTTTTATATCTTCAAAGCTTGCTTAGAAAGCACAACAGCCTAGGCTGTCACTGTGATTAATTGGAAACCAAACTCCTAAAAAGGTGTAAGGGAGGTCAGGTCACACGAAGCATGAGAAACTCACAGTCAGACATTTTCTAAGTTCCAAGTGCTTAAAGTTTCAACCATAAAAAATGTTTTTCTTTATAAATATTGTGAATAAATCAAGATACAGTTGTACTGTGGCTTCTGTGG
The DNA here is from genome assembly GCF_036417665.1 of Passer domesticus. Lineage (NCBI taxonomy): Eukaryota > Metazoa > Chordata > Aves > Passeriformes > Passeridae > Passer > Passer domesticus. The sequence continues at coordinate 106,554,703 of NC_087474.1, read as the reverse complement.
CTCCCTAGCAAAGGAAATATTTTTAAAAAAATAAAAGACTGAAATTTTATTATTTACGTTCTTAAATTATCACCAGAGTCTCTAGATCTTCTAGACTGCTGAGCTAATAGATTAAACAATACCACATAAACCCACACCATAGCCAATGAATGATGTGATAAGGATTAATAACACGCAACACATTTCTGAGGCACACATGTTACTTGAGTTTCATACTCTGCACAAAAGGACCAAAATCATTATTTTAGTCCAAATTATGAATTGTACTTTTAAAAAATAAGTGGAAACCAGCTTCCTTTTGTTTACATTTTTCCTCCTGTCAGTCTTTTCCAGACTGATGCTGCCTAACTGCATTTCCTCTTAATTTCTCTCACACTATTCTTTCCACCTCAGCAGTTCCAGACACTTCACAGAATCAGAGAATGGTTTCATGTTAGAAGGACTTTTAAAGATCATCTACTCCAACTCCCTGCTTTCATGGGCAGGGACATCATCCAATAGACTGGGCTTATCAAAGTCCTGTTCAGCCTGAATTTCAGCACTTGCAACTTCAAGTTATTTATCCCAGGATTGTTTAAAAACACCATTGTACAATGCTGGAATGGTGCTCATATTCCCAGCCTGTGTTTCCTGTCAAGCAGATTTTTCTCATATCTTTCAAGTCCTTGTTTCTTTTCCCAAAGTTCATACTGTACTTACCTGTCCCTCTTACCCCTTTTGCCCAGTAAAACTTTGCAATATTGCCTTGTGATTCCTACATTGTTTAGAGGCTCCTTGTCCTATTTGTCTTCTATATATCACCTGATCTCCTTATCCTAAGACAATGAAACAAATTCATTCCTTCAGCAGGTCTCTCCCTCCACAGCCTCAGGTCCTTGTTCAAAATCCATGTTTCAAATAGCCCCAGAAGCCTTGAACTGAAGAGATCCCATTCTCTGGAATCATGAGTGAAATACGTAACTTAAGAGGTTACAATTGCTGAAGTGTAAAATGTCAATTCATAACATTTGCAGCACTTTCTGAACAGCAGGGATTTTTCAAAGATTTTGGCAGAATTCCCCAACACACATAAAAAAAAAAAAAAAAGACAAAATGCTCTATTGTCACAAGGGCATTCTTTAATCTAAATTTCAGGTCTAAGTTTTAATTCTTGTTATATATTTATATATTGTGGAAAAGGCCTTCATGTCCTTGCTAGAAGACACTTGGGGAAATATGAACTCTCTTACAAGAAAGATCAATGTCATGCTCCAAATTAAAAATGGGGGTCTTTACAACAAAAACTAGGGAAAATTTCTTCTTCATCCTATTTTTGGCTCAGGTTTTTGATCTTATATATGCAAATGAGATGCAATTAACAGAAAAGCAATACATTTTTTTTCTAATGACTGGCCACACCAATATTCTCTCATCATCAATTAACTTCTAATCCCTATGAAAGTCCTGAAATTCAGAGACTAGTAACATTTTGCAAAATTATATGTTTTTAATGAATGTTTTCATGATAGACAAAGAAATTATGTTTCTGTATATATAAAAAAATCCTTTAAAGCATGAGATTAGTTGCATGATCCAACAAACGTGATGAAGACTTATTTCAATACTGCTTCTTTAGCAAAGTAAATTTTAGTATTTAATGGGATTGTAACAGTTTGCACTGAATGTTTTTAAGTGGGTTTTTCCATTTCTCTAAAACTACGTTTTCTATTCTCTCTTATGATCATGATTTTTAGTATTTACTCATATTTTCCATTTAACTGCAAGCAGTCATGTATATCCTGTTTTTTAGACACTAAACAAAGAGACTTCTGTGTCAGTCAGTGTAAACCAAGAGTCAATCTTGCTGATTTTTAGCACAAAGAAACCCTCAAGTTGTATGATAATGATGTTTCATAGGTTTCATGTCAACTCAAACCAAATCAGAGTAAGACTACGATGATGCAGCCAGATTTGGTCCACATCTATTAATACTGCTTTCAGGGGAGAATCTGTAAGGATTTTTTAATATATTGAATGTATTTATATACAATAAGCTATTGTGATAAACACAAGCTACAATATTTGACAATTTCCACATGTTTAGAGACATCAGAGACTTTCTCTATTTTAAAATTACTGTCTCCAAATTTGCAAATTCTTAATCTGTTGTATTAATTAATATGTCTCCCTTGATTTGCTTATGAAAATATGCATATTTAAATTTACATGAAAATATATATTTTAATAATGCTTAATATTTTTAACATCTGTACATGTGAATTTAAAATATTTTTGAATTAATTAAAATTCATATATCTATAAACAACTATAGAAATACACACACAGAGTGAAATACATTTACTATAAAGTCAAAAGCTTCCCAGACTGGAAAAGCTCCATTATTTAGACACAGGTTCTTCACAGAATTATGCAAATTTTCTTCCCTGGCATGATGATGGCCTTCACATTTATATAAACAAGCTGCACCTAATGTGGGCACAACAATCTGACTGTCCAAACTATGCCTACAAAAGCTGATACCTCTGTCCCTGAATGCAAGACAAGGGCACACATATTTCCAAGCAATGTCTAGTGATATTAAAAAAGCCTTTTTCATTATGATTTAGCTCAACTATAAGCCAAGGTTTCCGGAAATTGCCACCTAGCCAATTTAGTACAGCATGGCCATAGTGTTCTTTATGTAAGATAAAGAAAAACTAAAGCTTCCCAATTAATTACGAGTTTTCATGATTTCCCTGTCAGACAAATTGATTCGGTTGTACACTCAATTTGATTTTGTGCTGAACAGCAAATGACTTGCTTAGAAAATAAAGAAATGTGGTTGGAATAGGGGTTTAATTAATTCTATTGAAAAATACCTCAAATGCAATATACCCTGAAGAAATACTCCTCCAACTATATTCAATAAAGGTTGTTTATCAAAGTAATTATTCCTTTAGGGAATTTCTTAGAATTTTCTCTTTAAATAAATGAAGGCTCAAAAAAGCAAGCTATTACTTCTGTGACCTTGAAGAAACACCTCAGTACAAAATATTTGCTTCATCAGGAAAAAAAAGAGTGTTTTGCTTTTAAAAATATTTCATTGCTTCTGTTACTAAATCTTATAAAAAATTAACCCTCAGATCTCTGCTAAAATGTTTATTTTTTTATCCAAAGTACACCTTTCCAGTTATGGGAGTACATTGCAAAGGATATAGAATGTAATATCCAATATAGAGGATATAATACCTTATATCATATTGTGGAATATAAAAATGTTCTTTTCATATAATACTTATTTAACTACAATCTGCTGTACCTACACTTACATGTTATTTTTTAAAACTTGAAATATTCTCTTAACATAAATACTTTTGACTACTATTGCCATTGATAATGACAATAATGTTGACTAACTTGTGTTTATTGGTTTGCTAAACTCAGAGTAATAAATCAGAAATCCACTGGAGTTTTCAGATAGGATTGCATTGGAGTTTTCAGACAAAGTAATTTTATTATCTAATTGGGTGCACTGCAAAGGGTTTGAGTTCATGGTTCCCTTTAATAAATACTTAAGTAATTTTAAATCAGAGAGGAAAGGTTTTCCATAAAAAGCAAAATTCCGAGGAAAAAAAAAAAAAAAAAAACAAAACCAAAAAACAACAAAAAAACCACCAAAAAAGAGATAAAAATCAACCCAAAAATCTGCTGTTAATTTTATACATCCAGAAAAAATAATTGAATTTGACTGAAAACCTCCCAGAGATGGTTTTAAATAGATACATAGATACATAAAGGCCCTTGGTGTGTAGGCATGCATGCTTTATTTGTGGATGATGGTGACACAGCTGAGAAATCAGTCTTTTTATCCACCTGTGATGCTTCCATTTCATGGTGAAAAATTTCCTTCTATTTTATTGAGAAGACTTCTGAGCAAACTGCTTTCCAAGTTATTTCATGCAAATTACTGTAGTGAGAAAGCAAGACTAAATTTCAGCATGTCTATTTACATATTGACATAATGGAACAGAGAAAGTTTCACTCTTCCTCTAACCGCCAAGCAGTTTAAATGCAAACATTTGAATAAGGTTGATGGACTCTAATTTTTTTTTAACTTTTCCTTTTTTTTAGTGATTTTCAGCAAAGACTGTAAAGGCATAAAGAAAAAAAAATAATTTATACTTAGCAGCTCTGAATTCTTTGACAAAACAGTTTTTCCTCTTTCCATTTCCCACTATGATTTTTTCAGACTCAACTTCACATATCTTTCTGGGGAAAGGAAAGTCCCTGTATGTACTAACTTATAATTCTGAGACTTTCTATCTACTTTTCCCTGATAAACGTAAGAGAATAAGACAAGAAATTCCACAGCAAGAAGCACACCTTCTCCAGCTTGAAGTGATATTTTCAATGTTGTCTTGTGATTGGTGAGACAACATTTAATGTGTTGGTTGTTTGGTTGGGTTTTTTGTTGTTGTTGGTTTTTTACCCTCAGGCAAGCAATAATCCCTTCTTGTTACCCTCAGGTTATATATTTAACTTAAAATGAAGAAGAATTACTATATTCTTTTTGCCCCTGGGATTTTCCAGCAGTCCAGCAGCATAAAATGTTAGCTTCTGGCTTTCGTGTTAATTCGCAAACACTGAATCTCATGGGCTTTTCATCAGAAATGTCTCATCTTTTTTACAAGTGGTTTTCATTTTGCTGTAGATATTAGTAAGTATCATTATCTCTAGTACTTTCAAAATATAGAGGAAAATATGTGGAATATTTTTTGGGAAATATTTTTTACCAATATTTTTTGGGAAACCCAGACTAATTAATTTAGTGTTGATGTATTTTATTTTCATGACTTAATTTTGGGAAAATAACTCATCAAGACAGCCTAGAGGTTTCAGGCAACACTCAGCAGTAACCAGTTATCCTGGTTCTCAGGGTCTGGGATATGAGAAATAAGTCGTATGGAAAGACAATGTGTGGGTTTTTTTAAATGATAATGTAACTAGGTTATCCAAGTAACCCACAACTAAAACTGACAGATTTCTCCAAGTAGTAGTTTATTGTTTCATTTCATCTTTAGGCTTGGGAACTCATAGATATGTAAACCAAAAGGGTAAATAATCTGCAAATTATATATAACCTCTATGCCTACACACTTTGACTCTCCCCAATAAACATTACTTTTTTTTTATTTTAAATGTTCCTAGCTTTTTCCTATTCCTTTTGTTCCAGACTTGAATTCTTAAAAACAATCCTTAAATGAGTGATACTTTACTGACTTATTCCTGCTTTTACATAATAGTTTCTTAGATTACTGAGAAACCTCTCACTAAATCTTCTCAGACATATTTAATTCTTTCATTATTTTATTCCCTCTTTTTATAGCTCAAAACAATTACAGTGTCTCAAACTTTAATTACAACTATTTGCTTATTCATGCAATCAGGACTTGTTTGCTATGCATCTCCAATTTTACTTTTGGAGAAATCCATGGGAACTTAATTTCTGAGATTTGTGGCTTCAAGGTATACCTTTAATAATCTCCAAGCTTGCATTCTTGAAATATCCTTATCTATTATGACATGTGTATTTTGAGTATAAATTAAAAATTAAATAAACACAATTATAGCTTATAAGAAAAACCCCAAAACTATCCTCGAGCTGTGCCTCTAAATGTTTAACATGTAAGACTTCCTCCTTTCACATAATTTTTTTCACACCTAGTGAATTTAGGGAGGGAGGGAGAAGTAAGGAGGGAGGGAGGGAGGGAGGGAGGGAGGGAAGGAAGGAAGGAAGGAAGGAAGGAAGGAAGGAAGGAAGGAAGGAAGGAAGGAAGGAAGGAAGGAAGGAAGGAAGGAAGGAAGGAAGGAAGGAAGGAAGGAAGGAAGGAAGGAAGGAAGGAAGGAAGGAAGGAAGGAAGGAAGGAAGGAAGGAAGGAAGGAAGGAAGGAAGGAAGGAAGGAAGGAAGGAAGGAAGGAAGGAAGGAAGGAAGGAAGGAAGGAAGGAAGGAAGGAAGGAAGGAAGGAAGGAAGGAAGGAAGGAAGGAAGGAAGGAAGTGGCGGAAGGAAGTGGCGGAAGGAAGTGGCGGAAGGAAGGAAGGAAGGAAGGAAGGAAGGAAGGAAGGAAGGAAGGAAGGAAGGAAGGAAGGAAGGAAGGAAGGAAGGAAGGAAGGAAGGAAGGAAGGAAGGAAGGAAGGAAGGAAGGAAGGAAGGAAGGAAGGAAGGAAGGAAGGAAGGAAGGAAGGAAGGAAGGAAGGAAGGAAGGAAGGAAGGAAGGAAGGAAGGAAGGAAGGAAGGAAGGAAGGAAGGAAGGAAGGAAGGAAGGAAGGAAGGAAGGAAGGAAGGAAGGACTATCTGAGCAGCTTCTCTATTCTTTAATGAGCGAAGGTTAGTGGTTGGTATAATTGGAGGCATTTTCTCACAGAATAACGCTTCCTACCCATGTTGGAAATATAACTAAAGCCAGGTAACTGGGTGTCATGCATGCTACATCTGTTTGGGAGGATGACTACAACTTCACACTGGTACAGTTCTGATAAAAACACTGGTAAAGCAAAGAAACCCAAACCAAAAAGGAAGGTGCTTCCATGTTAATCTTGGTTCTGCTAAATAAAGATTATGAAGAAGGTGACTTTCAAGTGTTTCTAAATTCAGAGAAATGCCATACTGCTTAATCTGAGAAAATCCAGTTATTTAAGGGATAATTCATTCATTAGTTTGCTTGCCTTGCTCTTTGCTAAGAAAATAGATGAGATATTAGAGCATGGCCTGAATTGTTCTTAGCTTTTCATTGCTACCATTATTTTTTACAAGCATATTAATAAAACAAATATTAACATTCAATTAGAATGAAATATTGTAATTAATTTAATTTTTTCATGTCTAGGGTGGAGTTCATAATGGAAAATTTTCTGAAAGACTATTTGAGTTATTTGATTAAATCTATTAACTGAAGGTATTTTGAATCAATTATGCTACTCTGATTTTGGATGAGCACAATACTTCCTTCTATGTAACTGATATCACTCAACATCAGTTTGAACAACTAACAGGTTACTTTTTCAGCTTTACCTGTTGCAAGACATTTGAATATTAAAATTAGCATTAGTAAGGCCATTTGGCAAATTCATTCATAGTCAGTAAACCCAGTAATGCTGATGAAGTTCTATGAGGGATGAATTCTGCCTTGAGAATATGTCTAGTCTGAGTGATGAGGTACATTTTAGGTTTAATGTTAGTGCTATAATCCTAGAACTTGCCCTAGCACTGATAAATTAGGTACGTGCTCAAGACTGGTTTATGAGTGATGGAATACATTTTAGTCTAATACAAATACTCTAAAACAGGAATTCACCCTAGCACTGACAAATTGGATATATTCTCAGGACCTGAGTTGTCCCTGATGTGACCTCATTGACTTCAGTGTGGTAAGTGGATATTAAAAAACTTGACAAAAAGTAATTATTTGTGTGTTCTTTTGACAGATTATGTAACACAATCTCAAATTTATGGAAAATTTTATGTGAGGAATTACACTAATCATTAAAGTTACTTGATTCTCAGTCATCTGTGGGGATTCATTATTAACACTTAGAAATTTACATTACTTAGAACCTTGTACAGCTCAGTAGACTTCAACCTTATTCTGTTTATATCTATAGAGATGTTAACTTGAAGAATTAATGTTGATTTGAATAATTCTTTAGGCATTTTAGTCTTTACCAATCTTATTATGTTTGTTTTGACTAAACAGGTACTCTCAAAGAAAGAGGAAGCAGTCATTTATAATTTATATCAGGAGATAAGTAAATCATATCCTCTGATTTTTGCATGATCTCTAGGAGAAAAGGATTTACATATTTTCTCAAAGGAAGGAAATTGCATGGATGGAGCAAAGCTCCCAGATGGTATATTGAATGTTTCCTGGTCAAGATCTATCAAATAAAGTTGCATGTCTCCCTCTACACCGGTTTTCAGGTAGTAACACTTTAAAAATATCATGGGGATGTTCTTTCTCCTGCTGTATTGAAACATGGCATCATCTTTTACATATGTACCTCTGGCTTTCAAGAAACCAGTCCAATTCTGACAAATCTCCTGGAATTATCTTCCCCTAAGCTCAAGACATGCCATGCTGCCACTGACAGATTGAATGTCAAGAGCTGTTTGCTTTAATCTACAGGTATTAAGAAATTTTTACCTCTGGAAAAAGATATTGATGAAAAAGAAGGTTTTTGAGTGATGGTTTCCCAGGTAGCTTGCTCATCACCATGGTTTAAAATAGATTTTCTTTGTGAGAGCATTCTTGTCCTCTTTCTGTGTGGGGGATAAGGCGCTGAAATGCACATCTCATTGGTGTTCCTATCTGTTGAATGAAAGCAGACTGCAGCACCTTTGAGGTCCTCAAAGCACACCCTTCAAAGCAGTTCTGAAAACTGATAGACTTCCTCAAATTTCAGATGTAAGGCTCTGCTCTGTGATAGGAAATTCAGTCTCAGAAAAGCAGCTTTTGGTTAAAGTAAAACATGAGATCATTTGAACATAAGGAATCAGAACAACAAGGTCAGCACCAGTGTCACTCATTAGGTGCTATCTTCCAGAATAGCACCTTTTCTTTCTATTACCATTTCAACAGCAGAAAATGAGGTTAAGAAATAAAGTTAAAAATGTTCTAATATTCCTTTTGAATATTAAATATTTTTACCAAATATCTGTATTATGTTTTTTACTTAGTGAAGCTGTGAATTTGTGAGTCCCAGACACTGTGCTGTTCTAAAAGTAACTGTATAAAATTACACCACCTTGTAAGAAATTTAGCAGTGTAGTTTCACCTGCATCTTGTTTTAAACCAAAGAAAGATGTTTTAGTTTTTAAATACAGATGGATTTCACAAGGGCAATTTGTTTTTTAAGTGTAAGTAATTTGACAAGGTTACACTGTGGCTCATGCCAGTCTCTGAGAAATACCTCTAATACTTGCTTTAAAATAATAATTTTCTTTGTGTGTGATTTCTTATATTTTAGTATAACATAAAAATTATTAAATCTTTTTAAATGTTCACAGATTTTTTTAAAAGTTTTGTTCAATGAAAATTAATACATCTAGAACTAAAATTTCCTTTGGCATATAGTACAATTGAACTACAGATTTACACTTTCTGAAACATTCAAAGACCTTCCAGCTTTATATCCAAAATATACATATCTGTCAGAATGTGATCACTGAAATTCAAAATTTCTTCTAATCAGAAAACATCAACAAATTGTCAAAAATTTTTGTTGACATTTGCTTGGATGAAAGACTTGTTGTGCAAATGTTGAGATTCAGCACCTACTAAATTTAATACTCCATCCTACCATATTTTTAATTCATTTTTTAAATTAAAATTAAATTAAAATTATAATTATTGGGGTTTTTAAATTTCTGGTTTCACTTTTCCCTAGAGTACTTATTTTCTGGTTTAGCTATCCTGTTTCTATAAGTTTTTTGCTTACTTGCTTAATGTTTTGATTTTCTTATTTTTAATTATTTTATCTATAGTTTCTTCATTTTATCATAAATTTTTGATCATTCATCTTTTTATCTATTCTCTTTTGATTTTTAGAAATACACTAGAAAAAAGGCACATCATATCCCTTGCATACTACTGGAGATTATTTTTCCATAAATATTATATGTATATCAATGGTTTTACTTAAATACTTTTAAGAGAAAAAGTTCTTCAAAGAATGCAGTGAAGCTGTTGTCAGCAGCTATAATGAAGTTGGTGCATTTTGGAGGGAATATTTTTTTGTCATTACAATATTGAATTTATTTAATATTGCCTATGAGAGCTTATTTTTTCATATTAAATTAAATAGAATTTAATAGGTCCAATCATGCTGATATAAACAAAATCTCATTGTATGAAAAAACTTATATTTTTCTATTGATTAGCCACCTTTTTTTTCGATAAGCAGTAATGTTCTTTTTTTCTTTTTTCCCCTTATATTTAAAAAGGATAGCAATTAGCTTTTACTACTCACCAGTGCCGCTCTGGTAGGAGAAGTCAAGTTTTGTACAACAGTCACAAAGCTCAAGAATAGTATTGTAGTATAATAGAATAATATTGTAGTAAACCAAAATAGTCCATTCGGGGTTAAGTGGGAACCAACTCTGGGTGGAAACATAGCTTATTCTGTGATAAGATGAAAAGCAATTACACACACATAATGAATGAGAAAAAGCGTAACATAGAAAGCCCAGTGAACATTTAATGATGCTTGAACTGTTTAAAATCACAGATTAATGAAGAAGAAAAGTTTAACCTCTTCTTAAATTAAACATTCACATTTCAATTTTTGTCCGTGACCTTTTAGAATTAGCTGTATAATTAGTATTTTGAATATTTTGTAATAACAGACTGTAAAAACTCTTACTTATGTTTGCAATCTCTGTGTACTTCCTCGTCAACTATAATGTAAAATCTATTTTCCACAAAAAAGGTATTAATAATTAAAAAGGCATTAACAGTCTAAAGCAGCAAGAATTAATCTGTTGTTGCAGTTATATTTAACTTTTCAAGACCCTTTATAGTTAGAGACTTATACACATTTGTCCCAATTATCAAATTATTGCTAATATGACATATTTTTTTAACCCTGGTTGTAAATTTTATTGCTTTGTTGGACAATTGTGTCATATGTTGAGGATTATTCTCTGCAAATTTGCTATATTTGTTTTCATTAACAATGACGTTTTGAAGTACATGGAATAAATGTGTCAAAAAAATCCAAACTATTTTTTTTATAGCTGTCACCCCAGGATACCAATAGATATATTAAAAAAAAGTTTAGGTTTTTTTTTAAGCTGTACAGACTGGATCATTGTTGTGCCTAACTTTTTAAAACTCAGTTTGCATTTTTGGGTTTAGGTTTCACAACTTTCCCAAGATATTTTAATTAATATTACTTAAAACTATGGTTCAGACAGAGATAGATTTGTTTTAAATTAGTATTCTCTAATATGAGCAATGAATATATCAGTTTTAATACTTTTAGAAATATTTCGGCAAGATGAACTTCTTGTCATGTCTGATATGGAATTTTCATCATTACATGCTTCCTTTTCATCCATATTGATGCTTTCATTATTAGTCTTTGTCTGAAAGCTCAAGCTAGGTAATGTGACAGGAGATCATGATAGGAAGAATCACACTTTACAAATGATGTGGCAAGGACAGGTTAAGGCATAATAGGGTTCAAGTCATTGATTTTATCTCAGTGTTCTACATCTTTACTTGTAACAGGCAACCTCTGGCTTCTGCTGTTTTGATGGGTGTTTGATATTCCTAAGCCAGAGTGAGGTTAATGTGAAGTTTGACTCCACTGATTCCTCAGCTGAGCTATTGTGTGAATTAACAGGGTGATCCATCACATATGCATTATCACTCCGAGGTGTACAGAGTGTCCTACTTTAAAGAGCACATCAATTTATGAGTCTTGAAAAAATGTCCAATGCCATGAGTCACTGGCAGCAAAGAAGCACTAAGACTGACTTGTTCCCATTTATGATAGTGATGAATTTCCTTTGAAAACAAACATAACCATCATGACAGAAGCCTTCTGAGTAGCTCCTCAACTGCTTGGAGGATTTTTCCATTCCTCTAGGAAAAGATGTGGTTTTGCTTTCTGTATCCAGTAGTATGGCCAAAACTTTTAAGCCCTATGTAAATGTCCAACTGCCTGCTCAGCAGGAATTCTGTCAGTGTGGTCTTTATTAATGGCTTCAAGCACTCTGTGGAGATAAATACAGAGCAAGGGCATGACCTATCTTTTTTCAAGCTTTGCTGCCACATTTTTTATGTATGTCATTGTCAAATGAAAGCAAAACCTTTCCATCTCTCCAAAAAGCACAGCAGACAGCACCTGTAGTTTCTCAAAACCCTTGGTCTGTATTCCATGAAGCTGCTCTACCAATTTGAGACACTTAAATATCATACAGTCTTCTGGGGTGCTACCATCACTACTGTTGAAGGATAAACATGGATTCCACTTTCTATAGAGTCTAAACCTGCCTGTGTTAGGAGTGGCATGATGAGGTGATGAGCAATTATAAGGACAATAATGTAAACATTAAGTACTTACATATCTTTTATGGATATGCCTTTCTTAGGGGTTTGTTTTACTTTTAAATATATGTTTTACTTTTAAAAATATGCATCCAAACAAACCACTTCAAGAAACAAGTATTGTCATACCAGAAGGAATCAGCAAGTCTTTTGATGGAAATGTCACTGACTTCTTCAATGCAACCTATACGAAAATGGATCAATGGGCTGGACTGTGAGGATTCTTAAGAACAATCAGAAAAACTGTTTGATCCAATACTTTGTCCACAGATATATTCTGAAAATAAAGAAGAATCTCCATCCTTTATAATTAGCATTTCTCTCTGAAGGAATAATCAAGCCCTCCAACAAGGTAAAGATGCATGGAATGTTATTATGATGAACAATCTTTGCTACTCACATTTTTTTAGAAAGTACACAAATAAACAAGGAAAACCTATTCAAGCTTCAAATGAATTGCAAAAGAGAAAAACTAGTGGCAAAAAGAAAAACCTTTTATTCAAACCATGCAAGTGACTGAAATGCATCTAGGGAAAATACTAATAATCAGCATGTAAAACAATCACATGAATTGTGTATACAAAATCAATTAGCAAAATCTGTTTACCTAGAAATGCAAATGCAAAGCCGTCCTAAGATAAAGGAGGATGTTTAAAAACTTTTAATTAAAAGATATTTAGAAATTATTCTGAGACTCACTATTTGAAAGAAAGTGATAAATTGCAAATACAAACAATGTATAATAAGACATTAACTTACTTATTTTTGTGGAGACTCATAATTATGACATTAAAATAAGTTAGAAAAAGAGTTATTTATATTTATACTTATCTAGGAGAACTTGGAAATAGGTGAGGACTATGAACAATTTCTTTGTCAATGTTCATCAACATATTCTTTCCTGTGATTCAATGAAACCTTCCCTGAGCCATTTCCTTATTCAGAATTCTTCTATTATAACAGCGATTTCTCTTCATGTAGCATTACCTGATTTCTTGCCAAGGACACCGCTTCCCTTTCCTTGAAGAATCCTTTATCATCCCAACCTGCCTATCTTATGCCCTACCATCTGCACTTAATTCCCTATTGTCTCCTTTGTTTCTTTGCAAAATGTCCAAAAAACTGTGTATATATGTATTTATACACATATCAGCAACAGTAGCCTTTCTTCTCTTTTACCTCCCTTGCTTTTGCAAAGAATATTTTCTTCATTCTCCTACAACAGTAAAGATTTTGTAATTACTTTTCAGCCAAGATCAACTGTTGACACAAGAAAGATAAATAGGCACCTGGATAGATTTGCTGCCAAGGATAACAAAATGTTTGAAGTGGTACCCAGTTTACTCCAGAGCAACAGAATGCTCATTTTTTTCCTAAAATAGATCTGAGGAAAAGATTAGAGACCGTGAATAATGGCCACTGCTATTACAGGAGACCTCTTTTTGCAACAGCCTCAGTAAGAATGACAAGTCTCGAAATTTCCCCTTGTTTGGCTTTGTATCTCCAATGTACATTTTGCATTCCAAGGTGAATGTAGAGGGTCTGGGAGCTAACACATCTTGAAAATAAACCCTTCACTTAGTCCAGACATCACCAAAAGGTATGAGACACCGGCATTCGAATAACCTATCCATTCATATTGATATATATATATATAAAAGGGCATTCACAAAATTTAGGCAGATTTGAACTTCTCACAGTAGGATTGCTGCTTTCACCTTTAGCACTCAAAGAAAGCTGGAAAATACCAGACATTTGTAAGGCACCCACATGCATAATAATGAAAAATAAGACAATGTTCTACTTGATTACTTTTTGACCTGTTGTTCTCCGCAGTAAACACTTCTCTTTATAATCTTTGCATATTTTTCCAACATTGCTCAAACATTTTAATTCAGACAGTAGTTTTAATTTTTTATCCTATTATACATAATGTTGTGAGATTTCAGTGGGTAACTCTTCAAATGAACTCAAGGTTCTGCAGAATGACATCTTTCATTACTGGAAGTTTACGCAAACACATCTTTTCAGTTTTAGTAATACTTAAACCAGAATGACCTAAATCAAGAATTTTTGTGAAGACAGTGAGTGCTAGCATTGTTAAAAGATTTAAAGAAATTGTCAAAATATAGTTAATTTTGAGTTACAAAGTACTAGTTCCTAAATCAAGGCAAATATTGCTATTTATATGGCCCATCACTAAATCAAATTTTATAGTTAATTCATTTTTTGGGGTTTTGATTACATAAAACTGCAAAACCATGTCAAACAAGCCTGCATAAATGTTGAACTTCTGAGTTTATTCTGACTTTTAGAAGTGAACAAGTACCTTCCAACAGCTGACTTAATGTTCTCCAAATTTTTTAAGAATAAAATGCTGAAAATTCAAAAAGCAGTCTAACCTGAACTAGTCTTTCAAAGACTGCAAGGTACTTTAACATTTAGCGACTTCTGATGCAGAAATAATTATTTTCAGTTATCTTCAGTACTTGATTCCAGTGCATTGAGTGACCACAGAATTTTATACCTGCAACTCTGAGTGCCCAAGAACATAAATGATACTCATACAAATTGAGCAGTGATCAATCTTCATAACAATTGCACTTTCTTGTTTTGAAAATTACCAAGGGTTATTTAAACATGAAGTATTTTATTCCCAGATACATTAATACACCTCATAATTAATCTCTTGAAGGGGTGGTTCACAGATTTGTTACCAAGATAGCAAACAAGTTCATCTAGGATCTCTAATCACAGGACTAATCACATAGTATTAATTAATATGATTGGAGTATTGTGGGTTTTTAGGGGTGAAAATCAATCTAATTTTTCCTATTAACCAATACATAAAACCAGGTGAAGGGTGATTCATCTGATCTATCCTGAACTATGTTTTCTTTGGCATGAGATGAGCTATCTCCTGCAAATGCTTTTTACTCTCCTCTGAGTAAACAACTAGCAGAGCAATGAAGATGTCGTGTCCTGCCTTTTGGACATCTAATATTGAAACTCTTTAATCTGAATATGTAAAATCTGTTTGGTTTTTTTAAACCTATCTCTGAAAACAAATTTGTAAAATTTGTTTTCAGATGCAGGTTTCAAAGCTTATTTCAAGCAATACTTCCCATAATGCAATTATCCGATTCATGAGGAAGGCTGTTGAGCTAGGTAGCCCCACAGCAGTGATCCCATGTTTACAACCTTTATTTTCCTCAGGGAGTTTTTTGTGTTGACAGTCAGAGAAGGACTTTAAAATATGACCCTATTACATCCAAAGACTTGCAACAGAGAATTGAAAATTAAAATTGCGGTTTTTTTCTTAGACATTTTATTTTTTTAAAGTCAGCCTCTGATACTGGGGAGTCCACTAATCATCCCTTTAATGCAAACAAAACTCCTCAGACTTGTTTATAAGCCATGAAGAAACATAAACCAAGACAAATTCCTTTTTCCCTGGAAATAATCTTTAAAATGTAGCTATGGGAAGCTTTTCTGTCTGAAACATTTCAGAAGTGAAACAATTTATCTCCACAGCTATCAAGTCTCAGGGCTTCATGACTTTAAAGGAGAAAAAGCAGTAATGCTGTGCTTTTACCTTAGGTGATGCGATACATCACCTGGAGTAGTACTTCAAGTAATCCTCAAAGCAAAACTACCATTCTTTATCCTCACTATATTTTTACCTTTGGAAGACTAGTACATTTAGCTGGGCTAAGATAAAACTGATAAAAATGAAACAGTGTTTAGAGCACCAAAATCCCATTGTCACAGAGGAGCCTGATCTGGTTTAACTTCATGGCAGAAGAATGGCAGTGACCATGTCAGAAGCATCCACCCTGTGGATATGAATCAAACCTTCTTCTATAGGAGGCCACACAGTGAAACTAGGCCATTTTCCTCTGTAATGTGTTGGACTCTATGAAAACTTAATTTTCCAAAATTCTTATACTTTAAATGTCCGAAATGGGGTTGCTAATAATAATTTGGGTTTTTTTACTATCCTTGAAAATTTAATTTTTCATCCATTAATACATCCAGAAGGAAAATTTAGTAGCCAGTTTCTGAAATTGTTCTATTTTCCTTCTTGAAGGATGGAGTTACAATATCTCAACTCACTCAGCTCAAGGATCAACAAACCCAGAGACCTAAAGCACACTCTTACATAATGGATCAAAATTTGTTAGGAGGGCTCTAAAACCTATAAAGTGATTCTTAACAGGTTGTTAGGTTGCAATAGGAGAAACATATCCTTTCTAGTCAGGCATACTATTTCCATAAAATTGTATTTACTCATGCATATACAGGTAAATTACATCAAAGCAAAATTTGTTATGGGGGGCTTGATGAATTCCATAGCCTAGCACTATGCAAAAATAAAGTACATCAGCTTTTATGAAGTTTTCCGTAAAATTTTCTCCAAACATCAGCCATGAAATCACACTGTTGCAGTTGGTCATAAATGAATAATTTGCAAGAAACACCAAACACACAGAGGGAATAGTGAAGATTCAGCCAAAAAAAGTAATTGCAAATTGTGCATGACTAAACCCCCACTAAATAAGGCAAGTCACATCCCCCAAAACAGGAATTCTAACCTCATTAAGCAAGTATAAAACTGTCTGAAGTGATGGAAAACCACTTTGTACTTCACCTAATAATACAACTGGAATCCACTTTGAAGGAAAATTGAGGCAAAAGCTCCTGTACAAATCAGGGAGACTGCAAACAAACAAAGCATTAAAGTAAAATTGCCCAAAAGAAGACAACAATAAGAATCTGTAATACCCTGAACAGAACGCAAGAAGGCACTTAAAGATGCATTCAGAACTAATGGTGACATTAACTCGATAAAGGCATATGCATCCAAAGAATCCCTGAAGCAATCTATACCCCATGACTATGGCATCAGAGTAGCTGCTTTTGAAAAATTAACACCCCATTACCATGGAATAACCACAATGTTCAAAGGCTTTATAAAAGCACGAGACAAAATTTGGCAGTTGAGATGCAATGACACAAGCTGAGAGGGAGAAGTAAGAGCACATAGAAATAGCTTTTCCTTGGCATTGCCTTTTGTAAGAATAGCTAGGGAAGAAAGTGTCTACTCAAAGTCATTCTGGGAAGGTTTTGATGTTGATGTAATTTGTTCTGAAGATGTGAACGTCAAGAGGGAGAGAACTCTTTAACCACTCATTTATATCATTGTTTGTAAGTGAATCAGGAACCTTCATGTGTTTGCAGCATTAAATGTGCCAAAGATAAGAAATGCTTATCTTGATGAAAAGGAGGCTCAGGGGTGACCTTGCAACTGTCTACAGCTATCAGAAAGGAGGTGGCAGCCAGCTGGGGGTTGGTCTCTTTTCCCAGGTAACTAAGGATAGGAAAAGACATAGCCTTAAGATGCACCAGAGAGGGTTAAGGTGAGACATTAGAAATTATTTTTTCACAGAAAAGGTGACTATATATTGGAATAGGGTACCTAGGGAGGTGGTTGAGTCCTGTCCCTGGAGATGCTTAAAGACTGGACACAGCATTTGAACCTAATTGATTCTATGATTCTGTATTTTCATAAAATGCAGTGGATGCTTTCTTTTTTGACACCTAAAATACATAGAAATTATTAATATCCACTTTATTTCTGAGATAATATCTTCCTTCCTGAGAATATATCTCACCTGCTCTGACTACAGATCACTATTTACTACTTCCAGTTCAGTAGCTGAGGACAAGAGGAGACTGACTAGTAATCTAGACTGACTAGATTACTAATAAAGTCTTGTTAAAGGTCATTTTTCCAAACCTTTTGTCCAGACTGAGAAGTGTGTCAGGCATTTGAGTAATTATTATTTAGCGTTCCTGTCTGTCCCGATAGGTTTCACTAATGTTGCTTCCGTAAATGTCAGCAAGTCCTAACCTTATTTGTACTAGAAAAGCATTGTTGAATGCGTAACAGCATGCCACATATTAGTCATGGTGTTGGTATACAGCTTGGGTTAGAAATTACTAATCTTTGGAAGAAAATGTAAAACAGTATTTGATTGTAACTTTAGTTTTATGATATTAATTGCTCTCTTCCCTGTACAATGAAAAAAAATTCTTTGAGCATCGGCATCACAAGACAGACATCCATATGAAAATCAGTTTTTGGTGAAGATTCTCACTGGGTCAAAATCACATTTTAAAAGATGCCGGTTTTCTTATTTCTTAGTACACAAAGTTTCATAGAGATTCTAATAGTTTTAGGGGTTGAAAGGACATAAATGTTTTTCTTATTTCTTAGTACACAAAGTTTCATAGAGATTCTAACAGTTTTAGGGGTTGAAAGGACATAAATGTTTCTCAAATAGGTCTATTCTTCTAAAAACATCTGTTATTTGAGCACTTCTTGCTGCTGCCATATGCACGTGGTCAGGAGTGCACTTTAGCTTTTGAACAAAAGTCCATTGAGTTAGAGAAATGCCATCTATTCCTAGATGAGTACCAAATTTCAGTATTGATTCTTTGGTAGAATCTTTCCTGATAGTTCTCATTTTTCTTATAATATCAGGATTTATCTTGATAATTTTGTAACATCTCCAGCAAGAAACCCCAATGTTCACATCATCAGAGGGCTGAAAAACAAGGTAGCCAGGAAATACTTTATCAGGTTTTGATACCTTACAACACAGAGGATATTATCGTTAGCTAAATCCTAGGCAGCATCATGCCTTTAGATTTAGCCTGATAAGAAAACCTAAGGACAAACAAAAGTTATCAATATGGCAGCAAAAGATTCGATTTCTTTAAAATTTTTCCTTTCTTCAGTAAATAATAAAATAATTAACAAGATTTGTTCTGGCACAGGTTATCCAGATGATGTAGTTTCTCAAAACCATCACACCATAGGGGATTTTGTGTCACCTGGGAAAAAGCATTCCCTCTGGAATGAATATTCACAAAAAGTGGTGCTGAGGTCACAGGAGACAAATAAAGCAAATGAATACAAAATAAACCAAAACCAAATCTAAAGTAGAATCAGAATGTTGTTTGAAGGCTATTAAACTGAACTACAGAAGATGCTTGCACTGGTTAGAGTCAGACAAATACTGACTGGGGTCTGTAGAAGCATGCACCCCATGCAGACAGCAGCCTTGGAGAAGCATTCCTGCTGTAGCTGTACAGGAGGGGCACTGAGGACTCAATATTTTAATGGATATGCTGGAACAGGATTTGAATAAATTTTGTCACTTTCAACTAGGGAGGTGTGATATTTCTGTAATGTGTCTTTCCAACTAGTATAGACTGTTGGCTAAGTGCTTTGATTAGGATTTAATCAGGCTAGCTGTGAATATTTTCTACCGACGTATGTCATGTTCTTTTGACAAATATTTATCTGTTTTCTCAGGTCTTAGGTTTATCTTTTCCAAGTACCCATGGGTTTCTAGTGCTGCAAAGATATTTTGTTAAAAGATTTCTGGCCCTATATGTTAAAATGCTAGCTTTATCTTACTCATTTTAAGTCGGGAAGACAATTTTTTAACATGAATTATAATCTTCAAGGTGTTAGCACCAAACAGTGCTTTCAACAGGAAAAGAGAAAGAATTTGCTTTTGGTTATTTCACTCAGGAAGAGCAAAGCTTCTGGAGTTAAAATATACTTTTTTTTTTTTTTTTTTCTCATGAAAGCAAAGCAGATCTCTGTGACTGGTAGATATGGGGAAGGAGGTGGGAAAAGAGACATTAACCAGGAAATCTCAATTGCAGTTCAATGAGGGCACTCTCTGAAAAACTTCTTAGTTAAAATTAAAGTTCCTAGGGAAATTGATAAAGAGAAAATTTAAGTGTTCAGTGCTGTTTCAAACTGAAGTACAGCATGCACTTTAAATTATGTGCCTCCTCAGTCTTAATGAGATTCTCGAAGTGAGCAAAAGAACACAGGAGAAAAAACAAAAAATTAAAACAAAAATTCTGGTTACTTACAGTCATCTTTCCTGAGGTTTTTTTTGTTTGTTTTTCATTGTGAAACACATTATTTAAAACTGATAAAAGGGTGACCCAGAACTCTTGTTTTGTGCAACTGGATATAGTAAAGATATAAGTAGAGTTGGGAGTAGTTTTCTTTATTCCACTTCAGAATAGCTACACTTAGAGTTGGAACTTCTCTACTGATTTTTCTAAATGTGGATTTAACTTCCAGAAAAAGACCTTAGTTTCTTTCCAACTTTAGTTTCTATTACTAAAGATGAGGCTGGCATATTTTAAGAGAGCAAGTGATAAGGTAATGGGACACAATATGGAAACCAAGCTAAATCTTTAATATATATAGGCTGGATTGTCGGATTCAACAGAAACGCTAGTGATAATGATGTCTCCTTTATGGAAGAGAATGATTTAAAGAAAATTTCTTATTATGAAAAGGAATGCAACGTGGGGAATAACGTGGAACCAAATTCATGGAGTGAAAGCCCTGGTCTCATTCTGGTTCCATTGTTCAGGGAAAAAGAAAGTTTAAGACATCAAGAACTCTGTAAATACTTTCTAAGAATCAATCTGTGTATTAATTGTGTTGGAAAGCAAGAACATCAAATAGTAATACTGCTGAAGACATTGTGCAAACTTTTTTCTTTAGGCCAAAAATAGTGAGTTAGTGGCTAGCCAAAAATAGTGATTTTTGCGGATTGTTTTTATTAGAAGCTGGAATTCATGACAGTAAGGTTAGGTGACCTCGATAAATATAGCTACTAAAGTAGATATCAAAAAAGCAAGAGAAACACCTTACCTTGCTTTGGCAAACATGCTCCCCCCAGGTCCCATATTTTGGCTTTTATCTTGGTGATTTTGTGCTGTGGTGGAGCCTACTCCTCTTTTTTACCAGATTTATCTCTTTGTTTTTCTTTTTTCTGTCTCTCCTTTTCACACTGTCCTAAAACTCTTCTCGGCACAGTCTCCAGAATGCATTATATAATTTTCAAGCACCTTTGTATATAATTTTGGGATGGAAATTTTGCTAATTAAGCCTAGTAGTGTGTATAGGAGTGTGTATACTGCACATATAACAATAAAATATTATATGATCTTGGCTGGTTGCCAGATGCCCACCCAGTCACTCTCTAACTCCTTTTCCTAAAAAGGACAGAAGTAAAAAAATGAGAAAGCTTTTGAGCTGAGATAAAGACAAAGAGCTCATTTGTCAGTTAGGGTCACAGGCACACATTGCCCCATACTGTGGGTGCTGCTAAAAGAGGATGGGAAATGGGGGATTAGAGCCCATAACAAGCTTGTCTCAATCAGTGAGGACAGCAAAGAAAGGCAGGGGGGTTGTGTTTTGGTTTGGAGGTTTATTGTTTATTTGCTTTAAACAGGAGTCATGGATTTCTTTTAGCTAATTACAGTGCAGGAGTACTAGTATTTCCTCACCCAGGATGATGGATTTTCAGCAAGGTGACAGGTGGAGCTGATTTTGTTGTAGACAACAAGAATATACACTGCCAACAATGAATTCAGCCTGTTCCATTTCAATAATGTAAACACTAATTATCAGGCTCTCAGAAGAGCTAAATTGTATTTTACTGATGACCTTGTTCCTGTTTATAGACTCAGTGGCCTGGAGGCAGAAACTGTGAGAGAAGGAAAGCTGTGAGAAAGGTGGACGGAATGATAAAATAAACAAGAAGCACGACTTCCCTTGAGCTAGATGAATCTATTAACATTTGTTTCATTTCCATATGTCTTCTTAAAAAGTTTATTACAATTTCCCATAACAGCACTGTCTGCAATACTTGACATTTCAGTTATGAGGCTCAGCCCTTGGCAGTGAATTATTGTAACCTACATCTACGCTGGTCAAGCCTTCTTCCTCTCTCTGTGACTATCCATATTTTTCAGCAGTTGGCTTATTTTGGATGCTGTCCAATCCCTTCTATCAGAAGACTTTTCACCACAGGGACCCTTCCAAGGGTCTACATCTGGTGGATTTCCAATATCTGTCTTTATGTTTTTTTCTTGAGAAGCAATTGTTCAGAATACTTTAAACTTTCCAAAAAATAGAGTGCTGTCTTGAGGCAGGCAGAGAAAGAAATAATAGGAGAAGTTTCATTGACTTGGTCTCTAGAGTTGGGATTCCAGGGAAAGGTAAAGGTCAACAACTACTTACTGTCAGGTCCACTAATTCTTCATCGTTGTATAATGGAGCTGAGTATGGGTAAATTAAAGTCTAGCAGTTTAACACTACAGAGGTAAGTAAACTTCAAAGTGAAAAGCTCTTGGTCTAAGTGCTTTGTTCTAGCAAATTATTAATTTACTTCTCAACCCAGCAACAGAACAACTTTGAACTGATTCTTACTAATTCATGGCTGTAGATTGTAGGTAACTTCTTGAGCACTTTCTTTCCTTAATTTATTTAATTAATTCTGAATTAAGAGGATGTCCAATTTTGGCCCACTCACTTCAAGACATTGAGGTGTTACAGTGGATCCAGAGAAGTGAAGCTGGTGAAGGGTCTAAAGAGTAAGCCTTGTGAAGAGCAGTTGAGGGAGCTGAGAGTGTTTGGCCTGGTGAAGAGGTGTCTCAGGAGTGTTCTTTTAACTCTACAACTGCCTGAAAGGAGGTTGTAGCAACGTGGGGAGCAGCCTTTTATACCCAGACAGTTAGTGACAGGACATAAGAGAAAATGGCCTCAAGCTGCACCAGGTGAGGTTCAGGCTGGACATCAAGAGAATTGCTTTCATAGAAAGGGTTGTTAAAAATTGCAATGGAATGCCCAGGAAGGTGCTAAATTCACTATCCCTGGAGGTGTTTATGAAGTAACTGGATGTAGCATTTAGTGCTACAGTCTGGTCGACAAGGTGGTCATCAGTTAAAGGCTGGACTCAAAGATCTCAGATATATTTTCCTACCTAAATGATTCTGTGATTCTGCAAAATAATGCAACACCTAATCTGGATGCATTTTTCAGCTCTTAAGCTCTTAAGTGAGGTAAACTTCTCTGGAAAACCCTTGCAGCCTCTAACTTTTTATAACATTATAGAGTGTAAGTGCAATATTTTATCATGTATCTTTCATTGTTTATTATAAAATAATAACAAGTAATTTATTATATTCACAGGAATTATTGAATTATACTTTCCTCTAGGCTGGTTACCAGAAAAATAGACCACAAGGTAGGAGTTCTCTCCTTATTTGCATCAATAGTCAACAATTTTTTATTTTTTTTTTAATACTTATTGAAATGAGGGCTGGGTCAGGGAACAGGAAGATGGGGGAAAATAATTAAAACACCACAAAAAAATAACCTGTTAGTGGAAACTAGGTTTTATAAAATTTAGAATTACAGAAAACTGATGAACAGATTATTTTTTAAAATATACTTGTAGACTTAATTTATCTACTTCTTTTAGCTGCTGTTTTGCTGTTCCATCTCAGCTAACAAGCAAAATCTCCTGTGGTTAAATAGCATTTGTCTGCTCCTGCTATCAAACTAATACAACGAGCTGCACACAGCTATCTGCAGCAAAACTCCCACTGACACCAATAGCCCAGAATCAGTAAATACAGCATCAAAGATAAATTCTGCATGTACATTTAGTTTCATCACACATTTTGTTATAGACATTAAAATGCTGTATTTCTACTTTATTTTTTTTACTGTCTTCTTCTAGTTCAAACTAATAAGGAATAAAGCACTAACACAGAAAGAGTTTTGACACAGAGAAATAATTCTGGGACTTCTTGACTTAAATTTGTTAGCACTCTAATTCTGTACTTGAATAATTTCTTTGTTGATTGTTGCTCCTTGTATCTGTTTGACAGAAATATTAAGGATGTTATTCTATTCCTATTTTCCCATCCTAAGAACTATTTCAGGGAATATGTAGACATATAAGTAATTACAGTATTTACAATGTGGTAGGTTTTCATCTGCAATCCCTTTACCTAAGCTAAACAGCCATGTCTGTTTTATTGATTTATTTATGAAAAGTAAATACAAACATGTAATCTTCACTTTCTAGGACAACACTTCCTAGGAATTTGTTCAGGATTACCATTGCCAGAATGTCTAGAATAGGCAACATTTATTGCTCATTAAATGATAAACATGAAGTTTATTGTTATGGACATATGATGGAATTGTTTTCCAGAGCACCTCTAAGAAAAGATGAAGAAGTCTCATAGATAGAAAATCCTATATAAAAAGTGACCAGTGCTTCCTGCTCTTAGGAAGAAGTGAAATGAAATCTGATCATTGCTAAATTTGCCACTTCTTCATTTTAGAAATGCTTGCATTAAGGTATTTTAACTCCTAGGTAAAATAGAAGAGTTTGACTATTTATTTATTCCAGACAAGCATTATTTTTGATTTTTACCTTGGATACAGTAGGATTCCATGGACAAAGCTGAGATATTTTGATTTGCGAATATTATGTATCTGATCTTTTCTTTGTTCAGACTTTTTACAGAGGACTACTTCAGCCAAGTACTTAAATTTCTGCATTTCTGAGTAGCAACTCTCCCAGAACTATATATATATATATATATATACACATAGATAGATAGATTATAGATATAGATATAGATATAGATATAAATATATCTGTGTCTAATAAAATTAAGTTTTAAGAACACTGATTTAAAAGATATTAAAAGCATCTTGGATTTTTTTCCCCAAAATGTGGGGTTTTGTTTAATTTTGGTTTGGTTTTTTTTGTTGTTAGTTTGCATTTGTTTTGTTGGGTTTTTAAATCTAGATTAATCAACATAGAATTTCCTAGGTGAGGTTAGTCATTATGGATTCAGCTTAACATTTCTTCTTTTACGTGTTCTCATGTGAAAGCTGTTCCCCATTTTTTAAGTACTTTGTCTTTTTTTGAGATTTTTTTTGAGTAGGAGAAAAAAAATGGACTTTTTTTCTTTAGTCTGAAAATTTCAAATATCAGAATATTAGAAATTTTTTTTAAATATAAATATTAGATTTCTTGTTCATGTTATGCAGTTCTCTGAAGGCTATTTTGGGCATATGATTGATTAATTCCACTATAATGTGTGACAGAGGGTGGAAAAGAGAAAGAGATTGGGTGGAGGCTAAAGAGGGGTGAGAGAAAAAAAGAGAGAGAGTGAAAGGATCCCCTTGTCCCCAGTCAAGATATTGATTAAATTTCATTTCTTTGGATAGGTTCAGGAACCAGTTAAAATCAAGAACTGTGTAAGGATGTTGAAGAATATGAATGGAAGCAACTATGGACGGTATTAAAGCTTTGCCCAGAAGTGGCTATAAAAAGGATTGAAGCTTTGCCCAGAAATTTAAGTAGAGCTGAACTGGGAAACAATTGCCCTTTGCTGAAGCTGTATCAGAAATCTTCCAATCCAATGCAAGAAAAAATAGGTCTATAATAAAATTAGGGTAAGGAATACTTTTTCTAGTTGGGACACCTTTACTGGACAAGATTGCAATATGGTGCCTTCAACAACATTTAGGTCCTTATTAGAAGCATTAAAAAACATGCAAGAGTTTTTCCCCTCACTGAACAGATGCAGCACATGCCTGAGGATAAAAAAGTCCTCATGCTGCTTCCAACATGCTTCATAGACCCAAGGGTTTGAGTCAAGGCAGGATAAGAGGGTAATTCTTCCTCTAAGTTCTTTCATTTCCTAGTATCTCTGCGGGGACTTTCAATAAAGGAGTCAAATTATTGTAGTGCTTTCTGTGAAGTGGAAACTTGTCTTGTGCCTACCTACTAGAAGACACAGCAATCAATTCAGCTCACTAAGAGAAGAGAGCTACAGAGCAGCTGTCCAACAGCAGCCAATTAACTCGGAGAACAAGATACAGCTCCCACTGCTCAATACTACATCTTGAGTGTTTTGTCTCCTTAGAAGTATAGAGGAAGGTAACAAATTTAAATTTAAAAAAAAAAAAAGAAAGCTCTGAAAGGTGAAAGCTCCAAGTTCTAAATAATGGGCTATGACTACTGATTTCCTATTCTCATTACCAAAAATGCCACTAAAATTGCAAACAGTGAATACCTATATCTATACATAGCACTAACATTTTTGTGTAATCTATTGGCCCCAAATGTAAGCAATGGCTGCAGGCTGTTGGTGAGTAACATTTGCAGGGGATAGAAACACAACATATTTTTTGTCTTGGCACATTTGTTGCTTGCTAGTGGCTTGGGTCTATAATGTTGCAAAGAATCTGCTGAGGCTGATTCAGTGTGCAAGCTATTACCCCTTGTTGCTCATCCATACAGAGACAAATGATGCTGTTGGGGAGAGCTTTAATGTATCATGAATGATATCAAGGCCCTTGGGGTGATAATGAAGGGCATGAGAATGCAGGCAGTGTTCTTGGTCTTGCTGCTGAAGGGGAAAAGCTTAGTTCAAAGTGCACTGCAGGAAAATCCTAGTTGCATGGCTGGTGCTGAAGCAGGATTTCATATTTTAGGAGTGTGGAATCATTTTTGAAAAGTAAGGACTTCTAGGGACAAAAAGGCATGTGTCAGGACCTTAATTTATATATATATATATATATATATATTTTTTTTTTTTTTTTTTATTTTTTTTTTTTTTTTTTTTTTTTTTTGCAACAGACTTGATAATCTAGTGGGGAGGCTTTAGATTAGATTATTTTGAGGATAGACATGGTAACCCAAGACACATGTAGACAAAAGAAGGCACTCCCCAGGGCTCAGCATAACACAGAAAGTTCTGCTCCATCTGTTGAAGCCTAAGGGACTATCACATATGACTGTATGCAAAGTCATGAACTTTGGGAAACAACAAGGACCTAGAAGTGTGTGCTCTGTTGTAGAGTTATTATCTTACTGAGATTAAAAAGAAATGATGGAACAGCACCATCCCCTGAACTAAAGTTGCTCAAGGAGAGGCTTAGATTGGATTTTGGGGAAAAAATCTTCACAGAAAGTTATCAAGCATTAAAAAGTCTACCCAGGGAAGCACTTGACTCAACATCCCTAGAGTTATATAACAGAAGTGCAAATGTGGCACTTTGGGACATGGTTTTGTGGTGGATTTGAGAATGCTGGGTTAACAGTTGGATTTGATTATCTTAAAGGTCTTTTCCAAACTAAATAATTATATAATTCTTTGAATGGAGATTTCTGTTGTTTGATTCAGGCTCTTTAGGAAATGTAGAGAATAGAGGATGGAAAGGTTACACTCTAGGCAAAGGACAGTTTTCAATGTGTGCAAGCAAGTGAAGAGTCAGCTGAGATCTTATTGCTGAGGATCAACAAGCAGATGAAAGCACCAGAAATCGTGCCAGGTGTTATGGATTGAGAAGGAAGTAGACAAACCTCATTACAGCTGGAGGAAGCCTCATAACTACAGGCACTGGAACTGGTGGGGGACTTTAACTACACTGCTAGTCTTTGAAAGGGCAACATAGAAATGTGATTCAGATTTCTAGAGTATGTTGATGAAACAGAGGATCAACAAGCAAACTCTTCCCTGGTGCTTACTATGAATTAGAAAGAACAGCCAGACCTGTGAAGTCTGAATTCAGCATTGGCAGAAACTTCAAGACTGTGAAGCTTAAAACCCTGAGAGAAGTGATCAAGACTAATAGTAGAATTATAGCCCTGGAATTGAGAATAGGTATAGGCTTGTTAAGAATCTGCTTGGCAGAATCCTGTAGAAGACTGCTCTAAAGGGCAAAGAGGCCCAGAAGTTCTTGATAGTCAAACTGACCTCCTGATGTACAAAACCAGTATGTTTCAACTTGAAGAGTGTTACAGCCATGGCAGAAGGCCAGCACTGATAACAAGAGCTCCTGACTGAGCTCAAATATGAAAAGAATGTATGCAGAAGCTAGAAGAAGGGATGAGCTACCACAGAGTAATTCAGAGACATCTCATGAGCATATATAAATGCAGTAAGGAAAGACTAATCTCAGAGTTTTAACTCACATAGAATGTGAAAGACTGTGAGGGTTTCTATAATACACTGTAAGCAAATGGAAAGATAAGGAAATGTAGTCCTACTTCTCATTGGAGTCAGATGCTCAGTAACAAAATATAAGAAAAGCCTAATGCAGTCAATGTGGAGTTTTTCCCTTATTTTTACTGGTGAGTTTGGGCCTAGGGTCCTTAGGACTAAAGATAGAATCCATAAGAGCAAAGTATTTAGTCATAGTGGAGAAAGAAAAAGCTAGAAATTATTTGAAGAAATTTCACATACAAAAGTGTACAGGATCAGATGGGATATAACTCTTTTTAAAAGGACATGGCAATCAGAGGAGGTTCCTGATTGCTTGAGATCTCGTGTCTGTCTTCACCTAAGTCAAAAGAGAGGATCCAGGGAACTGCAGACTGGACAGCTTCAGCCCCATTCCTGGAAAGACTATGAAATAAATCCTCTCTAAAGCCAGAGGTGTATAGAATTGATAAGGTATTTGAGAAGTCCACATGAACAATTGTGGACAATGAGCATGATTTAACAAGGACAAATTGTGTTTGAACAACCTAATAGTTTTGATACAGCTAATTGGTGAAAACAACAGAGGAAAAATAGTGCATGTGGATAACTGAAGCCAGTTACTAGTGGCAGTCTTCCTTGGTTGGTACCAGAGTCAGCACTGCCAGTGTCTTTATTCAATTTAAACTAAAAATATGAAATATTTTATAAATTTAATAAAGACAAAAAACAAATAAATGAGTATGTATACACTGGCAAAAACATAAATATTACTAGAACACTCTGCTGCTCATATAATGCCACTTTTACTTGCAGCTCCATAGTCTGTGGCAACTGAATGGGCTTTCCCAACTAAAAAAAATCCCTTTCATCTTATGTTAGCTCTGTTGGTTAAATTTTATTTAGCCATTAGAGGATCAGTTAAAAATTCCTTATTCTACTTCCTAAAAATGTAAATTGAATTACTCTAAATTTACTCCATATGGTCTTATCATTTGATATTTTAAACCACTACTACAATTTACAAAATCCCTAAGTGGGAAATTTAACAACAGCAGGACCAAGATTTTTCCACCATCTGAAGAGACTGAGCAGTCAGGATTCCATCTTTCCCCTCACCTTTGCTAATCAACTCTGTTACTAATGCTGCCTATAATCTCTAATTAGATCTGTTCTCACCTTTGGATAGAGTGCTGAACAACAAGATTTAGTGAAATGCATCCCTGCCCATGACAAAGGGGTTGTAATTAGATGGCCTTCAAGGGCCCTTCCAACCCAAGCCATTCTATGATTCCATGATTCTATGATTTCTATTGGCTATTGATAATAAAGGTTACAATTACTTATTCTGAAATGTAGATTTTATTTATAACTATTTATATACAACTATAATTTATTAAAAAATTACTGTAGGTGTGACAGAATACTGTGGAAGAAACACATGGGTAATGTTTCTTAAAAAACAGTCTAAAAGATTATGATATTCAAGTATAGAAGAAATGCCTGATGATATTAAAAATCAGGAATAAGTATATTAAGTAAAATTCTGATCACTTTTGAATGCATTGAGTCAATAATACCTACCCACGTGAAACAGTGCAGAAGTTCATAGAAGAAGAGAAACTCACCAGTCTGTTTTATGAGCCTCACTTGTAGCTTCATTCAAAAATTATTAATTACTTATCATTTTAAAATGTCATTCCTTTTGAAATCAATGCTGCAGAATCTTTTATCCAAAATTTTATTTCTATAATGGAAAATCAGGGACAATTGTCAAACTACTTTTAAAATAACTAAAATGGTAGTGATCTTTATGTCTGTTTATCTACCTGCAGGTGATTAATTATTCTTTCAAATTTTTAAATCTTTCTGTGTCTCTCATTTAACAGACCCTCAAATACTACATCCAGGAGAGAACACCAGGTAATTTAATTTGCCTCTTGCATAGCATAAACTATATTATGTGACCAATTTATTTTGTCATTGAATCTTCTAATATGTGCTTGGATAAAACGCTTCTTTCTGAAAGGAACCAAACTGACTTGAAAGCACCAAAAATTCTCTACTTTCTCTCATAATTTGCTATTATGACCAGTCCCTCACCCTGCTAAAAAAAAAAAAAAGCTTTCTGCCTCACAATGAGATTGAGCACCATAAGAACTTTATCTATTCCTCTCAACGCATTTGATCTCCTCTTACTCTCCCTGGGAAAACCTTAATTAATATTGCAAAAATGTAAAGGTCAAACTTTCATTTATAAATGATATTTAAAAGTCAGTGTAATTGGCAGCATCTTGCAGAGTGCCAGGTGAATCTCCTTTAGCGTTATCTAGAGAAGAAGATTTCATCCCACACACTTCTATCAGTGATATAAGGATTTTTTTCAGTATTAGCTTTAGCTCTGTAACCTACTTTACATCTTCCAGGCTGTAAAATATCATGCAAAGAATAGATTCTTTCTGGTTTACTTACTAAACTTTCAGTACGCTGCATGTCGCTATCTGTAAGAGAGAAAAATCTGACTGGGACATGAAAACTCATTTAGATTGCAATGACAATATTAAAATAGTTACCGTTTGAGAGTTTTGTCACTATATAATGAAGACTCACCATGAAAGGTAGCTTTCACTTATTTTTAAATGGACACGTCCCCTTTGGTAAAACTGTATCATTTCAGATCTATTAAGCAGCCAGGGACAGAGTCCTGACAGGCATTTCCTTCTGCACCTGCAGAGAAGTCAGCCAGCAGAATGGCCAGAGTAAGATTAATTACTTTTCATTAGCTGCATTTTACATTCATTTATAGGCAGTTCTCTTCCCACTCAATGATATATGTTTATTTTTAATTTTTTTTTTTTTTTTTTTTTTTTGAAAAGCAAAGACCCACAGGTTTTTGTTGAGTTCATCCATTAGGAAATAACATCTTAGGGCTTAACTTTGAACCTGTAACACTGTGCATAATGCAGAAAAGCAGGTGCAAATTGACATCTGTATGACTTTATTGTCTTCATCTGCAATATTAATAACCTCATGCTTTCCAAAAAGTAGTTTTTGTGTATTGTTCCTAACAACATCATTCTCTTGAGTCACGGGTTCTCAAATAAATGTTGCCTCTTTTGAAACACCTGCTGCTGAGAACGTGTTCAAGCTGTTATGCTGCATCTAGCCTGCAAAGGCATTTATTGTAACTGACCCTGGTTTATCTTCTTCTTTAGGAATTACAACATTTCTTTACAGAACTTTTCACTGATATTCTTAAAAAAAAAAAAATCACATTCATTTTAGATGCCTGCAACTCCTTCTAGATCCCTACATTTATCAAGGAATTTAATTGATCAAATTAAATGCCAAAAAAATATATATAGAAAAATTACTTTCTACTTTTTGCCTGAGTTAAGATGATAATAAACTGGTGATTGTGAAACAGATTTTATTTTTTTGCGGGGGGAGGTAGAATTTAATTAAAATACTGTAATGTTTAACACAAATTTAATGTTTCAAGCAAAGTAAGAGTGAATACTATAGCATAAACACTCTGGATTAGCTTGGATCAAATGGTATGTTTGGCTTCTGCGACAGACAACATTCACAAATTGTTTTCTTGTCTTGTTTGCTTTGAAAAGAAAAACACTGTATAAGAAGCATAACAAAATAAAACCTGATCAAAGACATAGATAAAACGTGAAAATGCACAAAAGGGGAGTTCTACACCCAACAGCAGGTATTCCATCCTGTGCGAGACTGGATCTTCACAAGTGTGTTAACATCTGAAAATTCTTCACTCAACTTCAAGAAAAAATGCATTGTCAAAAAAGTTTATTAAGTTTTCTCCTTTAATAAAACAGTAAGTAAATTATCAGCTAGCAGACAGCTGATTACAAACCAGCACAGTGATATGCATGTGAGGTTACAAAACCATAATCACGACTCTGCATATGATCTATTTCTTTCTCCCCTCCTTCATTCTGTCTGTTCCTTCTTCCTGTCTTCCTTCATACTTTCTCCTCCATCTAAATGAAAGGTTTCTGAGTTTTAAGGAATAATAATAATAATATACTTAATGACTTCAGTAAATCAGAATCTTTGCAAACCCATGTATCTCTATCACAAAAGCTAACATGACTAATGTCAGCTTTTGAGAGATGTTGATAAAGAAGGCAGGATAGTAAGTGTGCCCTTGGCAGGGGTTGAGAATCAGCAGTAAGGCATTTTGAAATTACAGAAATTTAGAATGATTGGTGTCATACTCCCTCCAAAAATCCCAGCAAATAAAAAGCCGCTCACAATACTGTATGTAGAGAGAGTGCCCAAAGGATAGAAACCTAACCAAAACATTTGATTTATTATTAGTGAACTGTTAGTCTGTTTATGGGGTTTTTTCTCTATCAACTTTCTGTCTAGATTGCATGAGAAAAATATAAAAATACAGAGAATTTTACTAAAGCCCACAAAAAAATCAGGTTTTAGAAGAGGACTTTGCTTTTTCTTATCTAGTTACACTTAGCACCTGCTCATTGTTTTTAAGATTCTGGGCACACTCATCTTCTCCTGAAAGTAGCTCATTTATTAGCTCACTGGCTTCAGTTCCAGATGCTAAAGCTAGATGGATTTAAAGTAACTACTCATTTCTGTTCCATGATCAATCTCTTCATCATTACAGTAGTTGGAAATGATGTTTGGGAGGTGAATAAGTATTTTGCTTACATGGCTAATTTGTAAACAGTTCTGCCTAATATGTAAGATGTAGCTAATTTGTATAAATCTCTCTCAAAAAAAAGGGCATTTGTATATTTTTAGGCAAAATACATAAATATTAAGCTATGCCTCTGAGGCTTCTGCACTTTCATTAACTTACTTCCAAAAGCTTTTACAATGACTACCAAAAGCTAATGTTTTTGTTTGAGAAAATTTAACAATAGCATTTTGTACATCTTATGCATTACATATGTGTGTATAGGGGTACACAGCAAAGCACAAGAATATTTTGGAGAATGAGTTACTGAAATTTGCTGATGTACTGTGAGTTCTGTTTTTGTCATTATCTGATTTAGGTTAGTGAGAAAGCTGAAGTGAAAATGCACTGAATTCCAATGAAATACATAGCTTTGCCTCAGACCTGGCATGGTTCAGCTTCATGAAATTATACATGGGGTTCTATTCATAATCTTCTTTCTGTTTTGGTGAATAATGCTTTTTGTACTTCACTGCATAAATAAAATTTAAAAAAAAAAATCCCAAATTAGAATAGCTAGATGTTTGTCCTAATTATGCAGAGTGGGGGTTCAATTGACTTATTTGAAAAGTATATCAGAGAAGACATTCTGAAAAGCATGCATCCTTTCTCTGGCTACTTATTCCCAACCGAATTTGTCCTGAATTTTCTTTCTTTCAAATATCTTCTTTTTAAAGCACAAATTAACTGGCACATTCAAGAAAACTTTTATGGCATTAAATCCTATAAAAAGTGGGTAGCTTTCCTGAAAAAATCAGAAGGCTCTAAACAAAGTTGTATCAGTTAGCCAAAGTCACCTCAAAATACTTCTTAATTTTTGTTTTGAAAATATTCTCTGAATTTTCTTCTTCATCCAGGTATTGTGCAGTGATGTACCAGAATAGCACAGTATGTGCAAAAAGCAAGAGTTTGCACTAAGTGCTAACTTTCTCAGTATTTTTAGCAGCCTTAAATAAGATTATCCAAGTGGTGTCTGTGTAACCAGAATCAAAAAGAACACTCGATAAATTTAAAAGTATTAAATCAGGCAAATACATTTACAAAGAACTGGAGCCAGTGGGTTGGCTCGTTTTATATGAGATGTCTGAATTATGTTGACAATCTAATAATGTGCCTGAGTAGCTAAAGGCTGGTACAGTCCTGCAGGAGCCGGTAATGTGGCTGTAACATCTTCTAACATTAAGGACATCATGGAGATAAATGAGACTAATGTAGTCTGAAAATGAACACCTCCCTTGGTTTAAAAAAATAAGGTAACTATAAAAATAAATATTGTGCATTTATCATTTCTATCTGGAATCTTGCATGCAATTTATGCATATCGCTGTATATCAGCTATTGAGATAAATGTTTCAGTAAAATATTCATGGTTTCTTTACAAAGCAAAAAATATAATTAGCAGGGGTGGAAGGCACCATTTTCTCTTGTTATCCAACCATAGCTATTACTTTAAGCAAAATCATAAAAGTGACATTACACGGCAGAAGTAATGAAGTGTGGGTGGAAAATCAGCTGAGTTGACATGCAAAATGAGACACTTCAGGACTGTCTGTGCTTGTAAATGAAATGCAGTCAAAATATTGCTCTATGTGGAATCTCATAAAGAAGCTGAAAAACTTATTTTATCCAATTTGGGGCTGTAACATTTATTAAACTAGAACAATTGTTATTAAATATTGTCAATTTTTTCTCTCTTTTTTTTTTTTTCCTTTTTCCCATCAGCAGAAGGGTTTACTTCCCATAAAATATTTGCTACAAATAACTCACAGACTTATTTATGATATGACAAATATTTATTATGATTTCCACCAACAAAGCATATAACTTACATCTTGTCAGGATTTTGGATGAATGCTAGAAACTAGCTAATAAGTTAAAGATTATTTACATTGTGTCATTTATCATACCATATGTCACATGAGTAATATTTGTTTTCAGAACCTCTTGCCAGCTACTGTGTTACTATTAGCCTCATTAGCAAAAATAACAGGAAGGAGACATTATTAAAGAAGCATAAAATACAGAAGTAGAGCTTGAAAATTTTCACCTGTTCAGGAAAAACAATCCCAAATATATATACCATCCCAGAGCCATAGAAGTGCTGAGGCTAGGAAGTACCTCCAGAGATCATCTAGTCCAACCTCCTTGTTCAGAATAAGGTCAGTCATCCACAGGAGGCTGCTCAGGGTTCATGTCCAGTTGGGTTGTGAATATCTCAGAATGGAGACTCCACAACCTCCCTAGTTGCTCCAGTGTTTGACCACCATCACAGCAAAAAAAGTTTAGTTTAGTGGGGTTTTTTTATCCTTATGTTTAAACAAAATTTCTTGTATTTAAGTTTCTGTCTGTTGTCTCTCATCCTGTAATAAAAAGAGTCTGGCACCATTTTATTTATTCCCCATAAGCTTCAGCAATAACATGCTTGTTTTCATATCTGTATTTTTCATATTTCAGCAGCAACCAGGTTGAGGCACAAAGACAGATCAGGAAAACAGGAGGAGAAATGGTAGATTAATTATTCAGAATAAAAGTAAAGAATTGTGAGAGTCAAATACTGCCTGAAGTTAAATAGCCTCGCCTTTTCTTATTAGCATTTTTACCCTGAAAAATCTCTGGAAATGTGACAGGATAAGGAAGGAAAAAACTCTCATAGTTCCCTTTCCATAAGTTACTCTTGCATATTGTATTGTTTTAATAGCTGTCCCAATGAAGGCAGGAAGTACCAGGCCTTGGTCAACTCACGTGGCAAGTCAGCTTCCTACTACCTAACATTGCATGATTTCCATTGGGTACACTAAAATACAGATTACATGTGAAATGCTTGTTTTTGTGTGTGTTTGTGTGTGTGTAACTACTGCAGGACTGGAGTCAGTATGGCACTCAAGAGGTGCCTATATTTGCTGTTCTCGTGAAAAATAGAAAATCATTGGGCTGAAATGAATGCTAAGAAAAGAAATAATGAGATAGGCAGCACTGGGAAGACAGTGAAACACATAGAAAGATCCATCATAGAAAGATTCATCAACAAAGACCAAAACTGGCAAAACTCTGTGAACCTTATCTGTATGATGGGGAAGTATAAGCAGAACATATTCTTGACTATTCAGCTAAGGAAAAGGAAATTACTGGTACTGGTATACCAACATGTTCCACTTCCAGCGGCCTGAAGAAAATGATAAATGAAGGGAATTTTATTGCATTTAAAAGACAGTAGCAGAATTTCTAGCAAAATAAATGTGGTTTGCTTGCCTGAATAGAAGATTAAAAAAAAAAAGTAATCATATCCTCCTTCTATACTTAGGTCAGATTGCATTTCTTGTTCCAGTACTGAACTGTACAACATAAACTTCTTCATCACTTCTGTGAAGTAACAATCTACCCAAATGTAGGCTGTTCTAGGGTGTAAACACCCAGTAGAGGTTTATGTTACTGATGTAAAATACATGACCTTGAGTTCTGTACAACTCAAATTCATCCCATCTCTTTTATGCTTTAAATAATTTCTATTTTATCAATTATCACAAAATACATATTTCCAATTACATTGTTAGAACATACATATTTTAGGCATCTATCTCACTGATATTTAAAATATTGAAAGTGTTCTAGTTAAACACAGATTGCTTTGAAACTGCATGAAATCTTTCTGCTTCCAGGTTATTTTCCTTTCCAGCACATCCCAGAAACAATGAAGTTTTTTCAATAATCTGTTCCCCATCCTTTTTCTAATGCTTTCACTAAATCAGAACTTCTCCAGTTTCACTTCCCTTGTGGCACTGTTTTATTTGAATCTATGCAAATTTGGAGAGAAAATTTCCCTCCTGTTGCATTCAGCACTTTTTTTACTAGTAATTTCTTCTGGAATATGCACCTTTGGAAGACAAAGTCCACCATAATAGGAGGCCTCTCAGGGCTATTAATATTTCCCATAATGTTTCAGTTTTCTGTCACAAATAGAAGTTTATAGAATCTTTCTTCCACTATGCTTCTTTACTATTCTTCCCCGAAGAGATTTAAAACTGTCTTTTGTTTTATTCATGCTAAGTGCTTGGGTTTTATTAATGCCTAGATGTCATAGAATCCTAGTACTTTTACTTCACTTCTGTCTCATCTGGAAAAATATATGGATTGCTACTCTATTTCATTCCTGGTTTTGCCAGGGTTTTTTTTTTTCCTTTTGGGTTTTGTTTTGGTTGTTTTTTTCTTTTTTCTTTTTTTTTTTTTTTTTCCTTTCTATTAATCTGTTACCCCTCCTTAAATGTCTGATGTGACATTTACGGCTTGTAATTCAGATTTCAACATTTTATAGTCTTGGGACACAGAGAGAAGAGATAATTTAGATGCTGTTCCCTTTTCCCAAGGGACGAAGCTCTTAAGCCATATTCAGATTTTAAAATCTAAAATTCCCTGCCCCCCTCCCTCTTTTGCTATACTTTGGTTGAAGTCTGGTTAGTTTATAGCTTTGAATGGATCTTGCAGGTTTGTCAGGTACAGTGTTCTGGTCAATATATCAGGGCAATTGTTTTACAGGACTACAGGTCAGCTCCCTGAAAGGTAGAAATATATCTGTTGATTCTTCCCAAAGTTAAACTTGATGAACTAGAATATGACTACAGATAGAGGATAATCTACCTTTCAATCCACTTTTTTTTTTTTTTTCCATAGATTTCAAATTTCACAGGGGCACAGTGAAACTGCATACCTTGACAAATATCATGGAATATGAGCTCTTATCAACATCTGTATCCTAAACAAATTTGAGCTGTTATTGAATACTATAAGCAGTACAGTTGTGCAGCACATAGTGTATGGAAGATGACAGTTTTAGTCCCAGTGTTGTATTAGTTTCAAATGTATGTAATGCCAGCTTGCCTTTATGCAAGCAGTTAAATTCCTTCTGTGTACACAAAATAACATTAAAGTAGCTTTGACAGAGGGTTACAAGGATATATATATTTAGATTATTACATGAATAAAATAATTTTGATATCATTAATATTGACATAGAGTTCCAGAAGAAAGCACACCATAGTATACTTCACAAAATAAACCAGGCCTACTTTTTTTCTTGGTTATTTAACGGGTTTGTTTCCCATACATTTGTATAGCTATAAAGCTTAATATAAATTTGTTAACTGAAAATTATAATACAATTTTCATTGTACTGCTTGCAGGTACAGATCCAGAGAGCTTAAAATCTTCCTATTTTAAAGTGTTCCCATACCTCATGCTGGAATTACGCCTTCAGAAAAATCCAGTCTTGAGATGGAGGGATTTCCTTGGACTTCATAACCATGAAAACAAAAATGTTGTAGACTCAGTTTTTTCCCTGTAAAGTAGATAAAACTGGCTGCAAACAATAAAATTTTTTGATGAAACAACAGATCAGATAAGCTAATTTTATTCTATTGCTTTTCTGTATGCTGAAAACAAGTCCTGAGATGCACAACTGTTTAAATATCAATGAATACTGAAGCTCAGGGATTTCCACCAATTTCTACCATCTTAAAATCTGGCCTAAATTAAGTTATTCCTTCTTCTCTCAAATACAATGTCATATCTGGATCATATTATGCTTCAAATACAGGCTGCTTAATTTTTTTAATCTGCATGCATTTTTTCCCTGCTACAAATTATATGATGAATAAAATTCAGGTAAAATTTCTGAAGCTAAAGGGACTGAATATATTTGCCTCATCACAATTTGCCTGTTGTTGATGTATGTTCCCAATATATACCTACTTGATAACACTAGAGAATTGTAGGTGGAAGGCATTGGTTTTTTCCTTTTTTAAAGCTTAAATTATGCTGATGTGTTTGATTGGGCAGCATGTGGGCTGGTTGAAATTGGGATGTGTTGGCCTTTGTCTGACTCTGCCTGCTTACAGAATCAACACTTTTGTTTATGCTGTCACTCTAAGGATGAAGAGGATGTTGCCGACTCCCTATCTTCTCCAGTTTCCATAGCAGTAGCACTGTGAAATCCCCTCCGAGCAAGAACAGCTGTGCTGCTAGAAGCTGCATAAACAAACCTCTGAGTAAGACTGCTCTGTCTTCCATGTGAGTTGAAGTGAAGCTGGATGGCAGAATAGCATGACAGTGCTCATCTCTAAGTGACAAAAGAAATGTGAAGCTTGATTTAATAAAACATGCTTAACGACAGAATCATTCAGCCACCTTTCTACCTCAGCAAGACATCAGTGTTTTGCAGGCACCGTGGCAGAGACAATAAACTGGTTAATTCACATTGTTTGCATCTGGTGTCTGAGCAGAGAGGATTTCCTTGGGAACAGTTTTTCAGTTTCTTCACTGATCACTTAGCTGTGATCTAGTCTGAACTCACAGCTCCCTTGTAGGCAGAATCATCCCTGGAAGTATAACCATGACTCTTTCTTCTGGTGAAGTCCTTCTGGTTGGAGGTAATGGCAAATATTCAGACAAGGGCTTATATGGCAAAGTTAGGGCCATCTCAGTGTCAGCATATCCACTTTTGAATATTTTAATTGCATTAAAGCTTTTTCTGGAACAAAACAATCAATTTAGTATCTGTATTGCTCTCTTATGCATTATTGTGGCATTGAGGGTGAGGGACCCTCCGGGAGCAGCGAGAGAGATAGTTATTAACTGATGGCTTATAGGGAAAAATGTAAGTAATCTTGGGGGTGGGGGGTGGGGGGGGGTTGGGGCTGGAGGGGAAGGGAAAAGAGGTGAAAAAGGCAAAGCAGAGGGACAAACAAGCAAGGCTTTGTATCAGAACTCCTCTGTACTGTTCTTATAATTTGCTACTCCCGCTGTGGTGCAACTGCAGGTAGAAGTTGCTTTTTGATGAGGTAATTGGGTTCAGAGAACACAAAGTCATGAACACACAATTATTTCTCATGTTTCTTTTATCTGCCTATATTCCTAGGAAAAAAGGTATCTGTCTTAAATGTACCACTATACATTAACTGTGCATTTTGAATGTCCCCATGGTGCTGCTGCTGCAGACACTGAATCTTCCTGAACCACAGGCAAACAAGAAGCATTTCCTCTGGGAGGCTGTGGAGCACGAGTGGGAGGTGTTTACAACTATGTAGATTAAAAGAAGTTTTGGATTAAACACAGTGAGGGCTCAAACTGAGCAGAAGTGACTG
Organism: Passer domesticus; assembly: GCF_036417665.1. Classification (NCBI taxonomy): domain Eukaryota; kingdom Metazoa; phylum Chordata; class Aves; order Passeriformes; family Passeridae; genus Passer; species Passer domesticus. The sequence continues at coordinate 106,514,841 of NC_087474.1, read as the reverse complement.
GTTCCTCTCACCCTGTACTGAAGTAGCAAAGACTGCTGCAAGGCCCACACTGAGTGCTCTCTGGCTCACAAACCCTGGGAGATGCAGCTTTTATGAGGACTTACAATTATCTTTTAGGAACTGGAGTGAGCAACCAAATACAAGCATCTCAAAGAGCTGAATTCATACGTGGTCATTCCATTATCAAGTGTGGCTTTGTCATTAAGGTTCTCCTTGAAAAAATACTTCATAAGTTTGCTTTCCTAGCAACACTCTGTTAAGCCTTAAAAACCTGTCATGCATTTACTCATTTTAGTTGCTTTAAAACCAAAACAGAGCAGTTCTATGTTGTCAATAATATGACCAGTCTAAGTGCATTATCCCAAATCAGTTTTGATTTCCTTGTCCTCTAAAAAATGACATGGTTTTATGAGTATTTAAGTGCCATGATTTGAAAACTTTTCTAAAACATATCTTTACTGTTCATGTAAGACAGTTTTTAAAAAGAATCTTTGTAGCTTTGTGATCAGGTCAAAACCTGGTGTACAGACTGGGGAGATTACTTATATACTAGTATTATCTGCAGAAAATATCTGTCTTTGACTGAAACATGTAATCAAATAATACTTCTGGGTTATACCTTTTCATCAGACTGTGAAAGTATATTGCAGGAAGAAATAAATGTAAAACCAAATAGGAAGAGAGTAACTCTGTATATGCTGAATAGCTTTTCCATCATTATTCTGATGAGCATGGAGTCCATCCATAGGGATTTTTGAAGGTTCTGCTGCTAAAGGGCTGTACAATGCAATTTAACAGTGTAAACTACTTTCATTCCTCAGCGTACATCAAATAAAAGGTTGTGAGTTTAATGATGCCTCTCATTTCCCTCACCATGGAAGAATGACTGCCTCCAAAGTGAAGTTGCTTCATCTTGCAAAAGAAAATAGGAAGGGATGCATAAGCTTTTTTTTCCCTGAAGAAGAAACAAAATTGCTATTGCAAATTCATGAACACGGAGTCTGAAATTATTTTAAAATAGCAAATTTCTTACTTTTCAATATGCTATCAAAATATTTTCTCTGAAAATTCTCTGTGATAGTAAATATTTCTTGTGATGATGGACCACTTCGCCCAAAGGGCAGTAAAGCACTGGCACAGGTTTCCCAGAGAAGCTGTGAATGCCCCATCTGTAGAAGTGTTCAAGGCCGGGTTGAAAGGAGCCCTGGCAACCTGACCCTACCCATGGCAGAAGGATAACTGGATGATATTTAAGGTGCTTTCTAACAGAAACAATTCTATGATTCTATGACTTCATGAAATCAAAAAGATATGGGGCAGAAAGAAATTTGCATTCACTCCAGACACTCCAAGGCTGATCTCTCCCAATTTTTGCTATCTTTCAGCCTTATGGCATTTGCTTACTTAGTCATTTTTTATTCTTGTTATCATGTGTCAAGAAAGTTCTAATTTTATTTTGTAATTAATCACTTCATATATACATAGAGGTTAATACTTCTTAAGAAATTAAGACTGAAAAAATGAGCAAAAGCAATGCAAACAGCATTCTTATCATGTTTTTGAAGGGATCTCAGGGTCAAGTTAAAAAACAAAAACCAATAAAATATATGATGATAGCTGAATGTGAGTTTTGCAGACCAATGAAATCATTAATGCAACATGTTGGTGCATGAAATAGACAAAAAGGTATGACAGATAATTCAGTAACAAAATATGTGTTAATATATACCACTCTATTCATAAATTTTAATAGAACTATTTATCACAGTGAGAATTGTTAAGGAATTCTGTAGGCTTTCTGCCACTGTGGTAAGATGAATGATGAATCTGATGCAATGCAGGGTTTTTTAATAATTTATTGGGTCATGAGTTATGGTTTTATTCAATTGAATATTATTAGGTGGGTTTGCCCCAGGCAGTGAGCATGGTATATGAAAAAGAAAAATAGATTAAGCAAACACTCGATGAGTTTAATCATTTCAAGCAGGGCAGAGGATAAAGGCACTGACAGATTTGTCATTAATTCAGCAGATGTTTTTACCTCCACACAACATAATCACAAGATGAGGGTTGTCAGTGAAGTCCTGAAAGTATAATGATAATAATTAATAGTCTGCATAATCTATTATTTTCACACAATTGATTTATTTTCTCCATGAAAAACAACAAGGGATGGAACAGAGAGCAGAAGGTCTTTTCAAGAATGGTAGCATAGGAATATTTTTCTTCATTCCAAATCCTTACATATATTTTTTGATAAAATAGTGCCATTCAACACAATGATAGCTGTTGGTGATTTTTCCTGATGAAGAATGGAATGAATCTTCATTGCTGTACTTTGTCCACATCCTAATGATGTCTCACATGGAGACTATCCATCAAACATTTATCAAGAACCATTATCACTGGCTTCCCACTCAAAGCCTTACCTGTAAGATGCGACCGAGTCCATTTTTCTATAAAAAATATTAAGCTTCTTTGAAAAGAGAGAAGGGACCTGAACTATAGTAGAATAAGATGTATGCCTTCTGTGCTGTTCAAATAAGTACAGGCAGAGGTCAAGGTGGTAAAAGACTGATCTTGATGTCAGCAAAAATTAGATTTATTAGTTGCTTTATTATTATGTGTATGACTCTTGACTTGTTATTGAACTGCTTTTTCTACATCAAGTGAAAGAGCCATAAGTGTCTCCATTACATAATTTTCTGATTTTCTTGATCACTGCCCCAGTCATATAAAAGCTGAGCATTTCCATAAATTTCATTTGCAGCTATAATTTCTCATCACTTAATAATATTTTTTTAAAATATGTATCTGAAACTGCTTTTCTAGAAAGAAACAAACATGCAGTTCATGAAACAAGACTTTGCCTTTCACAATTACTCTGGGCTAAGTAGGAAGTGTTGACAAAGCGCAAGTTAATATTAAACTTTCTTAGTCAATGCCTAGTTACCTAAATTGCAAATTACTCTCTGTTTTTTTTCTCAGTTTCTTGTGGGAAGTTCCAACAACAGTGCTAATCCATCACATTATGCACATCTGACATTTCCTGAATAGTGATTCATTCCATGGCTTTCAAAACAGCATCCAGACCCCCTGAGCAGATCATAGAAATAGAAATTCTGTGGACCAGTATGTAGGAACTGAATCACATTTATGACAGGGGGAAAAAAGTCAGTTCCTTTCCTTGGCCAGAAAAATATACTTATTTTTCTATTAAAGAGTTTCATTGATGAAACTCCAATTCTAGCTAAGTACTTTGTTCTTAAGCAAAAAGAAGCAGGAGGCTGTTATTAGGTCACTCAGAGTTAACCTTTCTGTATGTTTCATATTCTGTAGATAGGCAGAAGATATGACAGTTTCAAAAGCTACTTTTTCTATGAGTAATGTTTATACCCTATGAGGCAGGAATATTTTTGCTTTCAAATTTTTCTTTATTGAACGTTTTAATGACTATTTATTTTCAGAATGGTCAAAGAAATACAAAAACACTAATTAATTTCATCTCCCTCTGTCATAATAGGTAATAGCTTAGATAGATCTTTGTAGTTGTCTTTGAGTCTCTGAATCATTAAACTATAGTCTGCCCTTCTTTCTGAAATGCTGTAATAAAAATGGCAAGGAATTTGCAGACTGAAGATATGTGAGTCATGGGAAGCCACAACTTCACTGTGTTATCCAGTCAGGATGGATGCAAGGTTTCCATACCCTGAACCTCAGAATTGTTAACAAGCATTTCAAGAGCAGGTTAGCTACTTAATGACTCTATAGATCACATCTGACATTCCACATCAATGGCAGCTGCTGCAAGACTCTCTGACTATTAAGAAAAGAGCCATACCTGCCATAATGAGAAAAATGTGTCAGTATTTGCCTGGATTAAAGTATCTCTGGGGATAGATGTATACTTTAACCTGTTGGAGGATACATCTTAATAAAAATGAAAATAGTAACAACAACGGTTTTACTAGTCATGATTATATATAAATGTTTTATTCAGAACTTAAAACTTTTCTGACGTTATCTTCTTGTATTTCCTTTCCTGCTTTTATTTTCCTTTAAAAGCCTGTTTCCAGAATAACTCTTTTATATCAGTATATCTTCTAATTTTTAAAAATATTTTATTGTATTTTAATTTCATAAGAAACTGCATAAACATTTATCTTCAATCTGTTACCATTTTGTGTGACTATGTGATTTTAAATACACTTTTTTTTTGGCTAAAGGAGGAGGGAGGGGAAAAATACAAGAATGCCTGGAGCTAATAAATGGGGGAGTCAGGATAGAATGCAATGTGGCAGCTTAAGTTTTCTGCTGCTCTGCATACAGTGTAAAATGGTCATTAATGTTATTCAGTAAGGAGACTTGCATAAAATAATTAAACGAACCCTAAGGATACCTGTCAAACTGTCATATACTTACTAGCAAGGAAGTCACCAAGTAAAGCTGTCAGTCAGAGTCTGACATTCTGAAATCCTTCAAAAGTGTTAAGCATTCAAAACTCTGCTAGCAATAAACCTGGCAACAGTAAGATAAGCTGGCCTGCCACAGCCTCAGGGTTCTTTTGCAAATGACACTGCGATATGACTCAATACCCTTACGTTGGAAAGAATGTAGTTCATTTTTTTATTTGTTCAAGGAAGAATCAAAGACATGCTTTACTGTTCCCTGCAGCAAGCATGGTATTTTCCAATTTGTAAATAAAGTGAATATTGGCTTTTGGTGAACTGCAGTGCATATTGACCACTCCGTGTAAATCAGCTTAGGGGACATGTAAGCTGTGGTAATTTACATCAGATAAAGATTTATCTGACACTTCTTTTTTTTCTCTTTTCTGAACAAATAAATGTATAAACATTAACAGCTATATGAGACAGTTTAGCCATTGATGCTGGAAGGTTAATTTCAGTAAACCAAGTCCTCACTGGAATTAAGGTCACTTGTAGTAATTACTTTAAACAGAGAGCTAGTAATGATCAGAAAATTGTTACTGCCTAATCTAGCATATTATCACTGTCATTTCCAAAGTGCCTATTAACAAGAGTGTCTTTGTGCCAACTGTGCAATTTAGAATCATTGAATGCGTACAAAACACTTCTTGCTCTTTATTTGTCCACTGAGTTTAGATTTTTCATTTTCCATTTCCACCTTTACTTTCTTATCTTTTATCTTTCTTATTCCTTCATTTTTTCTCTTTTCTTTCTCTTTTCTTTTTACCATGTCTCTTTTTCCTTTTTCTTTTCCTTTTATTCTTTCGATTTCTCCTTTTTTATTTTTTCTTTCTTTGATTTGCTTCCTCTCTATCCATATGTTTCTTTGTTTGTTCTTTGCTCTTCTCCATTTGTCTCTCCTTTATTTTTTCCCTTTCCACTTCCTTCTCTTGTTCTAGCTTTTCTTTTGCAATTTATTAGACTTGTTAATTTTGAAATGCTCTTAAAAGAAATGTGTTGCAAATTCTGCCCTGGTGGAGGAGCTTGTTGGAGACAAAAGTCCAAGGTTAACCCATGGGAACACACTTGGTCTCATCTGACTTGGTAAATCTAGAAGATAAAAGGTGAATGTCTAAGTCAGGACCAGTCACCTGACCTCCTTTTGTAGTCACTGAGGGAAAGTAACATCTATAGAGTTTCAGTCAACTCATCCTAATCAGGTTGTCTGCTCTGAGTCAAAAAACATCTCTGAAAGTTGTCTCTTTCTTTCTTCTGTGTATGAAAAAAGCTTGGATAAGTAGTATAGAGTCAACTGTCTACATATAATGTGAAGATGGGTAATTTTAAACACATCTTTTGTGTTCAATGGGTTGGAAAAAGAATTAAATCCTTGTTCCTTTCTCATCATTAGGCTGATATTTTTTCACTCCGTTTATGCCTAAAACTGCTGAAGCAATTTCCCCTTGTCTTAGCTTCTCATCATTTGTGATGCCTTTAACTTTGAAGTATCCTTTATTAAAGAAGCTGTTTCATTTAACCAATAATTGCCATTTATTAAATAAATATGTATAGACCTTAACAGTGTCTTATTAGTGGGTTTGTTATTTCCTGCAGATAAGTGTGAACATAGTAATACAAGCAAAAGGAGCAGTTGGAAAATACTGATAGTCACAATTTTAATAAATACTTTGAGTCAATATTCATAGTCCAAACATTCTTGTTCCCTTCTTCCAAAATTTGTGATGAGGGACCCAATTATTAAAGTTTGATTTGGAAAATCTGTACCTCAGGGATTGCCCAGGATGATAGTAGAACTGTGTAAAAAAAAAAGTTAGACTCCAGATCTCTCAGCTACCAAGGAACAGGAATATTAACATACAGGTAGCATGATGTAAAGTGTATTTGCTTTCACATCTTGGTAAGGGAACGACCCATCATTCATTAGAGGTGAATGAGTTTTCAATGGTTCTTACATAAATATTTCATTCTCTATCAACACAAATCAGAGTGAAGGGTGGAGACCACTATAAAGAATTTCTAATTAAATATCAGTGCAGTATCACATAAATAGATTGGGGACTAATGCATTTAATTATTTTCGATTGTTATGTAATTCAACATTTTGGGTCATGAAGGGGTGAAAGTAAACTATCACTAGTAATGACTGATTCCATCCATGATGTAGGGTTTATTATTGAATTAGAAAATTGATCAAAATTGATCCTCTTGTCTTGTTTTTTGAAAATGCGTTGGCCTGCTAACATCAACATTTAGCACGTCTCCATTTAAAAATAGCAATAAATTATTTTCTGAAACTCTACATCTCATCACCAATGAAATTTGACTAGTTTTATATCAGCAATTTTTCAAGGTAAACTGTTTGCATTGCTTTGCAATTAAAATGTGAGGTTTACTTCATAGTGACCTCCCTAAGGGATTTTAATGTCTATCATCACCATAAATTCATGTTTCATAGACAGTAAACAAGAATTGCATTGTTTTCTGCTGAAATAACCACTTTTGGAGAATGAGATTTCAATTTATTTTAATCCTTTAGCCTGCAGCTGTTCTCCCTCAGTTATTATAACTCTAACTTAAGTTTATTTTGAGCAGCACATGTATCTTTCTAGTCCAATCCATTTGCACATTTTTCACTGGCAGTCAAGCTTAGCTAGTAGGAAACAATGAAAAAGATGTTACTTTAAGCACTGGTGAGTTTTCTATTACATCCCTCATTAAAATAGAATTAAAAATAGATAACATTATAGATCTGCATTCTTGTATGTACAAAGTTCTACAAACACAATTTCCAACACTTAAACCAGCAATTCTTAGCTGCTGTTGGTTGTCTCTTTTCAGGATATGATAGTCCTTGATCTATGAAGTGATATGATAGTGCTTGATCTCTTTTTTTTTTTTTTAATGAAATTTGAATTTTAAATTGGAAGAACTCAGTAAAATCAAAGTAAAAATTGGCTTTACAGAATGGCCATGAGGAAGCAAACCTCTGCCTGAAGAGATGCTGTGATCTTCTGTAACATGATTATCTGCTGGATGAATTGCCTTCATGTTTATAACCTGCCTTTTAGCCAGGTGCCAAAAATGTTGCAACACTTAAATAAAAGACCAACCCAAATTATTTTTAAGCCAGGATAAAGAATTGCCACTTAGCCCCAAAATTCTCTAACATATGTTCATTTTCTTCATTTTATTTATGTGTGGTGTGGCACTTAAAAATCATCTAAAATCTGTGTTGGTGTTGTACTCTAAGAAGGAGCAAATGTTCCCAGAAGAGAGTGGTGTGTTGTCCCACAGACACCAAAGGGGGCAATCTCAGCAGCTATAAGACTGGGCTTTAAAATTAAGCTCTAAATCTGGAGCAGGATTATAAACCCCAGAAAACATGTATGAAACAATAATGTATATAAATCTTCTTTTTTTAGAAGCAAAATCTTCATGAAACAATAAGGTTTTTGAAACCAGAGAAATGGGCAAAAGCCACTCAGAGCAGTGCTGCCACAGCACTGAATTCAGAGTCTGCTTCAGGGATTTTCTTACGTACTAAAGTTAATGTAATTTCTAAGGCTTTATGAGCAATTACTTTTTCTTTTTCTTTTTCTTTTTTTTTTTTTTTTTGCCAATGGCAATTCAATATTTTTGCAAGCATGTTTATTTTTCACAGGTAAAGATAGCACATTAAGTATTTAGATCAAAATAATTGCTTAGTCCCTACTCATTCAGATGAAAGCCAGCAGTAATAAAAGACATTAAGGGAGAATATACTCTGGGTTTCTTTCATTAAAACTTCCATTAAAACCTGCTTCTTTCTTCTTTTTCCTTTTTATCATAATTCCTTGTCTTGGTATTTATCTTTGCTTCACTTTGCATTTTTTGTATGCTTCTTTCATCAGACTCCCTCCACATGCTCTCACCCTCTCTACCTCCTCTTTCTTTCTCTTTCACTGTCTCCATTTTTTTTGGAACTTTTCCTGCACATAACAAATGAGTTCATTTTCTCCTAGTCTGAACCCAGCTAAAGCCTTTGCATGTCACAGAGTAGAATGCAGCCTGCTGCATTCTATGAAATGATGAACTGAAATCTTTGAACACAGGAGAGGAAAAGAGGCTTTTGTATCATTATTTAGGAAGCTACATAAGGCACCACATTTCAGAAGATTCTGCATGACCACAACAGGCATTCAGCTCTGTGACTATATGCTCAGTTTGCTAGAAAATTAAACCACTCTTTTTGAAAGCATGTATTTATTTATTTATTTATTTATATGTCAGGTTTAGTTATGACATCTGAAATATTATAATCCTTCTTAATTTTCTCTCTTTTCTGGAAATCTAATTGCTGCATGGACAAAAAAAATTAAAAATACTTTGAACCTATATTTTACTTTCAAGTTCTAACCTCAAAGGTTTTTCAGACTGATTAATTATTTTGGCTATGTTCATTCTTGAAGGATTCAAAGCATTGTACCGACATATATGCTTCATCATGTTTTCAGGGATGAAGAATAACTTGGAGTTCAGTAAGATCTGGAATGAAAGTGATGACACTTTCAACCCTCTCTTATAATTATTACTCCTATGAAATTTATACTGTTGTAGACTACTAGGATTTCTGAGAACTTTTCCTTGGAGGTTGTACAAGAAGCAGGATTGCTATATGGGTAAGGTAATTCTGTAAGAGATTTGTGGGAAGACAGAAAAAGGTGGATAACTTCAATCCCTGAGTACATATTTACCTGCAGAATTGATGTCTATAGCAAGAAAATAAAACAGCACCCTTTCAAAAATAAATGTTCACTGAGAGAACTAGAGAAATATGGATTTTCTCATTGGTGACAAACTGATGAGGGACCTGTGAAAGAAATGTAAAAATACTGCATCAAACTTTTTGAACCAACAGAAGAAACCCTTCTTAACACACTGGGTCTATCATAAAATCCTAGTATTACATATAGCAATATTATTCCTGTACATTTGTACTCCTACATTTGCATCAGTGCTTTACTGCCTCAAAATACTTTTTGCTAAGGAAACAGGTCACAGTCAGTACATTTCATAACAAGAGAGATCAGATGCAAGATTTTGATATCCCAAGAACTATCCCTTGAAGTCAGTCTATCCATCATTCCATACACAAACCCCCATTATTTTTATATGCATGTTAAAAATCCTCTCTGCCAAGGTGTTATGATCTGGTTTAAACCACTCAGAAGAGCAAAGAAAATTAAGTCTCTGTGTATAACAAGGAAAGAACTTTGAGGGTTCAAAATATACTCAAAAAATGTGATTAAAACCAAATGAGGTTAGATGTTGGTGCCAAAATTTGATGTGTTATATAATAGCAAAAGAGGCACATAGAAAGAGAGAGAGAGGAAAGAAAAGAAAAGAAAAGAAAAGAAAAAGAAAAAGAAAAAGAAAAAGAAAAAGAAAAAGAAAAAGAAAAAGAAAAAGAAAAAGAAAAAGAAAAAGAAAAAAAAAGAAAAAGAAAAAGAAAAAGAAAAAGAAAAAGAAAAAGAAAAAGAAAAAAGAGAAAGAGGGAAAGAAATGTGTGTAGGGGGTGGGAGGACAGGGAGAGAGTAACAGGGATTAGGTGGAAGCATGTCACCAATCTGAGGTTCCCAATGACATCTCGTTGCTCCCTTCTATTTGGTCTTCCTGGTTATATGGTTCCCACACTACCACTGCCATGCAATGCCACACTGCCACATGCTGCCACACGCCACAAGCCAAAGGCTACAGAATTGCGTGCATTAATGGATTAATATACACTTTTGGGCCAGGTGGGAATGCCCACGTGCCTCCCTTGCAGGAGGCCAGTTTGACACTGTCCCTTGCAACACTGAGGGTCTGTTGTATCATCTGCAGTGCTCTGGTGTGGGTTCTGGTGACCCCTTTGGGGGGCCCTTTGATGGACCGTGTCACCCTCTTCTGCTGCAGATAAGCTTTTTCCCCAGGTGAATGGCCCCTGAGCTGAGCTGGTCTGCACATAGGAGGATGGTTGTTCACTGTGCCTCACACCAGAAGCTTTCCAACACACATCCAGCACCTCTCTTCGCTCTCGCTTTGGTGCAAGGGTCATTGTGAACCTGGTGGCTGATAGCCCTGGGGTTGTGATTTGCAGTCAGAAGATATTAAGCTTGATCCCTGTGTGAATGTTTTCATTTCTCGGAGCTCTGAGTTGTGTCTTTACCTTATCTCCATCAGTGAGCAGTTCAGGGTCCCAGCCAGAAGCCTGTTAAGGGTGTGGTGGTCTTCTCTGCAGCTTTTGTATTACAGTTTTCAAAGTTCTTAATGAAAAAGTTCTAAACTACAATATTTCAGTCTCTGACACAAGGCAGAAATTTAGTCAAATCAAAACTCATGACTTAAATGATAGCTCTTTACCATAGAAGCTTCCAAAGATTAATTTCTGGGTTGTGTGTAACAAATGCTTGAGAGAAGCAGAAGCTGACAGTAGCAAAGAGCCTTTAATTTCTTCTTTTCATTTCACATGTACAAGTAAATTGTAATGCCTGTTTATGTATAAAATATCTCTTCATTTTGGAGCAATTTGCACTTTCCATATAGAATGCATAACAAATAAAATCAATCACTTTAACAGGCAAAAAATAGTGATTTAAAAGTAATTTTGTTATAAGAATTGTTGAATTAGTTTAAGTAATGAAAAGAGTGAAAAAGGAAGAATTAAGTAAAACAAATTATCAAACAGTAATGAAAAGCATAGGAAATTTACCTATGGCTTTTTAGTCGCCCACAGTTATATAACATTCAAAGTTCAAACAATCTTTTTGGAGTAAAAATAAACAGGGAGGCCAAAAGGAGAAGTTTGTGTTTGGTTGTTTGGTTTTGAGTTGTTTGTTTGGTTTTGTTTGGTTTGTGTTTTGTTTTATTGTGGTTTTTTGTATGTTTATTTGTCTCACTTGATTTTGCTTCTTTTCACATTAGTCTGGGATCTCTTATGGTCTCTAAAGTCTTCCAAATGCCATTTAATTTCCTGTGAAGGGAATAATTTTTCTCTCATTTTGCTATGAAGGTATATTTACAGAGGGGACATATCTTTAATGAATAGTTAAGATGGAAGGAGAAAATATAGTTTTCAAGATATTTTGTCTAAAATAGTTAAATTGGTCTTTCATTTGGAGAAAGATGAACAGATATTACTGATTATAGCAGTGTTTTACAGAACCAAGATTAAGGGAGGAAAAAACTCAAAAAACAAACCACAACAACTAAAAACCCCAAATCATCATTTTCCTTGCCAGAAATGTCCCTAGAGATTTGGAGCTGCAATTTCTGCAAACTTTAAAAAAGACTTATGTTTACTGTGAAACTTTCATTGCAGATAGTAACCTTTATGTCTTTGAGGATGTCTGTCTTGAGACACCTTAAAATTATACATAGTCTAATAACTATTTGAAGACATTTGGACAGGAAATAATGACTTTTACCAACTTTTGAGAAGTGAAAATAGTCTGAAAAGTCAAATTTACACAGTGGTCTAAAATAGTCCTGATTGTGAAATTTATTGCTACTGAATTGCAACAAAGCATGTCCTGAAGAAAGGTAATTGTTGGTACAAAAGGATTTCTGAAGAGAGAAAAAGAACAGAAAAGCTAATTTTAGCTCAAACAATGTCTACTGAATGAAAAAGAAATTTGGAATGACATTACTGATGGTGTATACTGGAAAATAAACATGGATATTGATAATTATTTTAACTCATATCAAAAGAGTTAAATATAAATTCTAGCAGAGCTCTTTTATTTTTAGCACTTTTTATGCACGTCTCAAAGACAAAAAAATATTGGCCAATATATTTTGATGAATTGAAGAGGAGAAATAAACAGTAATATTGGAAGCATATTTTTATTCAAGGCAATCAATGGTTATTAACTAGAGAAGTCAAGAACATTAGGAGGATTTCTCCTATATACCTGCAATTTGGAAATAAACACAAGTTTTTACCACAAAAGATTTTCTCATTTAAATCAGCCAAATAGACAAAAGTCTTCAAAAGGCAAAAAGATCCCTCTCCTGAAAAGTATCACACCTAAAAGTATTCAAAAGCTAAATTTTATAAAACTGAGGAAAGAATGAAAAAAAAAATTGCTTACCTGAACAAGAAAATCTTAGTATTGTTTACACTAACTTAAAGATCCAGTAGACTTAAACAGAGTTTATATGACACACTCAAAAAGATAGGATGAGAACTAATAAAAAGAGTCAGAAATACTTAGTTGCCATTTCACTGCCATCTCCTTTTATACAATGTATGGACAAATTAGGCACCTAAATTAATATCAAATCCTAAACCCTTTGAATTCAATAAAACCAGTGAGCATCTGATGATCTCTAAGACTGATCTTTGTTACCTGTCTTTTCAAAGATTTGTTGCTTTCCTCCTGTCAAGAATGCAAGTCTTTGAATTATTTACCTGGTTGGGTGCCTGCTCTAAAATTTCAGACCAGACCTATCCTGTCTTTTCCAATGGATAGCACAGCTACTGCTGAGGTTGCTCAAGCTTAGCAGGTAGGTTTTAGCATTACTTCACAAAATACTTCATGTCCAAAGTGTGAAAGAACATGCTTTGTTCTTTTCCTGCCCAGAAGTAAGTCTGAAATGAACAAGTGATTCAGTTCATCTTGGAACAGAATGAACTCTGAAGATGTAGGAATATGGTACTTTTCTGGGATGAGTGACATTCTAACTGAGATTGTAAATTTTTTGTACACTACTTGATACATTTGCTTCAACAGCAGATGTGAGAATTAAATCATGTATTCTTAGTTCTTCATCTTGAAGTCAAAGCAGAGCTGAATAACTGCTCCAGTTTCATCAGGTAAGCATTGACAGGTCTTTCCCAGAGCTATGTAAAGCTTTTAGTTTCCTGTATGCAATCTAATTTATTACTTCAATAGTAGAGTGGTTTTATTCCACTCATCACTCTGCAGTGAGGAAAAATATGTAATAGAATATTTTGTATAATGTACTGAAAAATTCTGTTATTTTCGTATTTACGTGTGGTTTCCACAAGACTCAGAAGAAAATGAAAAACCATTTTGATCGCACAACTTACACTTTAGACAGTTCTAGAAACATCAGAATGTCAACCAATCAATAGGGGAAAAAACCCATTTCAACACCAAAGCATGATATGGCACAATAAAAGTCTTTTATTTTTTTTAAACCGCTTATTTAATTAACATACTGGTGCATAGGCTTACATTCTCCAGAAGCTGAATCTACACATTTAAGAAACTGACTGTTACTACCTGCCATCTCTTCTATAAAAACAATTGAACATATGTGCACTATACTAAAATATCTGCTAGCAGAATGCTAAAGACATTTGGCTCAACTTGAAGCTTCCAGCAGAAGAAAAATAATTACTTCTATTTAAACAATAAACACATTTGCAAAAATAACAGGAAAGTTTCACACATTTCTGGCTTCAGATTGGTTAGATCACAAATGCCTTCTGCTTTTTCATAGTAGATAACCATTTGTTCCATAGGGAACAAAAGGTTATCTACTTTCTCAGATTCTCTATATTTATTGCAAAGTTAGAGAGATGAAAGTATCAGCCACTTGGAGACAAAGAAGCTGGGGAAGGAGCAAGTAGCTCAATGAACCATGAGCTATAATAAATACATTAGTATTAGGGATTACTTCTAAGTTCTGGAATCTGAATAAAATTCTGTTATGAGGACGAAATTTTTGCCAAAAAGAATCACAGAAACACAGATTCATAGAATGGTTTGTGTTGGAAGACATCTTGAAGATCATCTGTTTCCAACCCCCGTGATGTGGGCAGACACCTTGAACTAGACCATGTGCTATCAGGGTGGTTGAAGTTCCCCAAGAGGACCAGGGATTTTTAGATTTTAAATGTGGCTGTTCCTGTCTGTCTGTAGAAGGTCTCATGGTCTTGGTCTTCCTGGTCTGGTGGCTTGTAGCGGACCTTCACTCCAGTGTCACCTGTCCCGGGCCTCCCTTTAGCCATGACCCATAAGCCCTTGATGCACCTCCAGATGAAGTTCCATGCACTCCAGCTGGTCTTTGGCACAGAAGGCACCACTGCCTGATCATTTTCCCTGCCTGTCCTTCTTAAAGAGCCAGTACTCTTCCATGCCAACAGCACAATCACAGGAGTCATCCCTCCAGGTCTTCATGACCTGATTATAGTTCTGTACGTGTGCATACATTTCTAATTCCTCTTTTTTATTCCTCATGTGGGGTGTATTTGCATTGAGACATTGAATTTGAGCCCCTAATGAAACCAAATTACTGAATTGAGTGGATGCAATTCCTTTGCACTACCCTTTCTACTCTCCTGCTGACCTGGGATCCATCTCCAGGCTATGGACGTCTCTCACTGGCATTGGCACCCAACTGGTAAGAATAGGATTGACTTTTAGGAGTAGGTAGAACTGAGGTTCCCTCCCCCGACAACTTTCATTTAAAGTTCTCTTCACCAGCTTAGCAAGCCCATGACTAGAGATGATTTTCATTTTTAGGACAGACAGACGCCATCTTCTCCCAGAAGAGGTTTCTCAAAGTGAGTCCCATGGTTTAAGTAGCTGAAACTTGGGCTGTGGTACTGGTCCTGTAACCACTTCTTGATTTCCACATGCAACTGGCCCTTTCAAACCACTTCCCTTTGACTAGAAGCATCGATGAAAATCTACCTGGCACTCCAGAGTCCCTTCTGTTCTCAGATGTCCATTCAGGATTTTTACCTTTGATGTTCAAAGCAGCCATACTGACATTAATTCCATCTGATTTCTAGTTTCTGAGATTCCTTCAGTGTGTAGAGGGAATGAAATGACAGAAACAGTTCTGTGAAATACTCCCATCTTGGTCTGGTTAGCCTATCAATGGTATGACAATCAGAATGTACTACACTTAAATTGGCAGAGCTATGAAGAGGCATATTAACTAATTGAATATGGCCTTATCAAGCAATGAATCAAATGTAATGTCTGTTAAATCTGTGCCTCAGTAGGTTTTAAATCTCATTCAGCAATACAATAAGGAGCAAAACACAAACACTCTTATGGAGTTAAGAGCTTGCAAATTGAGAAGAAACCTCAGTATTTAATCTCCTGTGTGCTAACTGTGGTTTATAGATTCTCTCTCAAGCATTTAATGAAAGATACATATTAGGCTTAATTTAGGTAACTATTGTAACTGACAGAAGTTGATATTTATACCACATTTAAAGCAAATAACTTTCTTCTTACTGAATGCTTTCACTGGCATCAGAATATGTTTTCATAAATCTTAATTAAAATTTTCCAATAAAGAAAAATATGCAATAGAAGCCAGACATCTGGCAATCCAGTATTTCTGAAAAGAAACAAAATGAAATTAAGACAACAAGAGGCAGATTATTTAAATACTTTTTAAGTTTTTATATTTCTTTCCTTTACTTTCTCATCAAAGATAAATCTTATAGAAAATAACTGCTTACATATAACAACAGTATCTCTGTATGTAAGCAATGTTTGTAGAAGCCAAGGCTTAACTTGTCTACATTTTAAATGCAAATACCTAAATTATATGCTAAAGGTATACAATTAGTCCTTTTATAAAAACTATAACTTCAGAAAATAAGTGCATTTAGCCTACTTAGATCCTTTAATGTGCCAGACAGATATAGAGATATAGTTATCAATTTCTTCCTGTTTTTTTTTTTTTCACCAAGAGCTTTTAAGTAAATACAGAAGAAAAACAAGTAAATTTTTTTTCTCCTCTTCTTGCAGTTCAGAGACAGAGTTTTTGGTGCTGGCTTTTGTTGGGTTTATTGGAAGGGATTGACTTTCTGTAGTGACTACACTTTTTTGTAGGTAAGACTGGTTACAAAACATTATAGATTTTCTATAGATTTTTAAAATACTAAAAGAGAAGAAGAAAGGAGACCTGCATAGCAGAACACGTGCTTATGTATTTTACTGTCATAAAAACCTATATGGCTCAGGTCCATAAACTCAGTCTTTCAAAACAAACATAAATAAACATTGATATGCTTATGATTTTCAAATAAACAAGGTTATGTTAGTGGTTCATTAATTTTTGTTCTTGCTGCTGTTATGCTTGTTTGTCTTTTACCATTTGTTATTATGGGAGTATAAAAATCTCTATAGATCTGACAGAATCATTCAATTATAATTTCCATTATGAGATACATGGAACTGGTATTTTTATGTTCTGCAGGGTATATTAAAATAAGTTTTACAGGGACTTTTCATGAACATGTATAAATAATATAGATGTCACTTTGTATCACTTCATTAATTACTCAACAACTGTAACCTCTGTTTTAAGTGGCTTTTGGGTTTTGTTTTAATAAAAATCAGATTAACTTAGATGTTGATAGGTAGGATATGCTGCTTCCACAAACCTCACTTCTTAACTTGAACTAGGAATTTAGAGAGATTTAGATTGTTCTCATAATCTACACTGACAAAACCTGTATTTCAGTGCAGAAAACACTGAAAAATACAGTGTGAAATGGGGAAAAAGAGACGCCAATGGACACTTTTCTGCTTCACTATCTAATGTATAAAGATGTTAATGAGACAAAAAGGCTTGAAGTTTTAAAAGACAAAGTTCAACTGCACTGAAATTATTCAAATTCTCAACATTTGCTCCCTGAATCCTGCCTATGGGGTCAATAATAATTCCTTCCCCTTCAGGATATTCTGACACAGCCTTATTGAATGCCCAATGAAACCAATAGACTTAATTAGAAAATAAAGATATTGATTGATTATATATTGATATTTAAGAAAAAAGACAAGATTGCATTAAAAAAGTAAAATTCAAAGTTTTCAATATTTATAAAAACTGCTTCTTTTCAAATTAAGCCTTTTTTTTTTTGCCAGTGATTCAGTACTAAAAAGGACACAATCAAAACACAAATTCAACCAAAATCACACTTTATGTAGATTATATATTTAAAAATTATAAACAGAACACATATGGTAGCTGCAAACTCCAAAAAATGTTTAACTTGTTTCACAATTCTTTTCATTTTAAAAACACAGCTAGGCAGCAAGACCATTTTTGAAGTTGTGAACTAAAAAACTTAAAAAGTCCAAAGCTGATCAAAGGTTTTTATTACCAGAAGTTATTGAACATAAAAAGTTCACTGAATGTATCTTTATTTTGCCTTTAAAATCCTCCCAATAAAGGTAAATGGATGAGGGGTTGCATAGAGTACTAGAAATGCCATGATAAAGAATTTAAAAGAAATGTCCATTGAATGACCTGCACTGAAACAGGGAGAAGTGAAATTACCCCCAAGATGCAACACTTGAAACCACAAGCTGATTAAGTCTTCTAAGCTTTCAGTTGCAGTGAGGAAGCAGTGGAGTTTGAAGTCGAGGAAAATTTTTCTGAGGAAAAATGATATGCTGTGGAGAAGGAAGAGGATTTAAGGTAAAGTATTTAACAATAGCAGACTGGATAACACATTGAGTAGGCAGCTTGTATGAAACTCATTTATTTAGATCTTCATTCAATTTTTAGTGAACTTTAACAACAAATTATCCTAAAATTATATTAATTTTTATACCATTTTTATGGGTTTTTTTGTAATTTGAATAACATCTTGTAGCTGCTCCTGCTACTCATCACACAGAGTGATAGATGACCTCCCACGGCTTGCATTCTGTCATGATATGTCCAGAAATTCTCAGTCAGAACTGCTCAAAGTAGAGTAGCAAAGCTACATAGTACCACAGTACACACTCAGGACCTTTGAGACAGAAATGATAACTGTTAAATCTTGGTAACCATATAGCTGTAACAATCCAGATTAGTTTTATGAGTGAGCAATGGAACAGAAGTGGTTCCATGGAGACATACATATCCCAACACAAGTAAGAGAGCAAAATAGATAATATTCTTCCTGTGCATTTTGTATAAAAGAAGAAAAGGGAACCCTGTTCTGATAACAACATCTACGAATATCCAGGAGGATTACACCTACCTGTATTCTGGCTAGACAACAAATCAATAATGAATTTTACAAAGACTACTTAGGATCAACAACAAGCAGCTCACAATTCATTATGTAAAGTCCAGGATTTTACTGTGATTTTTTGCCCTGGCTGCTTGAAATCATTTCAGTTTAGCTACTGCTTATGAAATACTGCTTTGTGTCTAGTGCTGCTTTGAAAGCTGAAATCTGAAAGTGATATGATGGCAGAGAGAGATAAAAAGTGAGAGATGGACTAGGGGAACACATTTTCAGGAAATAAATGGATTCAAAATGGATTCATGTTATATTCAGAGGCCAAATGAAGGTGTCAAATTGCTGAGCATTTCGCATAGTCACTGGAGAGAAAGAGTGATAGGTGTTCAAGCTAGAAACACTTTTTAATTTGAGTACAATTACACAACATGGATACAAAACCAGTTTCCCTAGATTAACCCTCTCCTCTGAATAATTGTAACAAAGTTATTAAAATAGATTGTTTTTCTTACTGCTCTGATTTGAAGAGTGTTTTGGGGTTTTTTGTGTTGGTTTTTTTTTTTTTTTTTTCTTTTAGGTGCAATTATGGAAAAGGCAGGTGTAATTCATTGTGGAGTTGCAGAAAAGCAAAGTCCTTGCTTCATGGAGTAGGGCAGTCAAACTGCACTTTAATCTGTGTAATTGCCTTTTATGTGTCGATTTCTTCTCTTTCCAGTCATCATTAAGCCTAGGTTAGCTAAAATTTTTAAGGGTACCATAAAGTACAGATTTGTAAAAACATATTTTTGTATGAGTTACACAAATACTAGCTGACTAGTTTTTCAGTTACAGAAGAATGCTTTCAGTCTTGGGGGAAAAAATTATAAGGTTTTTCTATATAAAGATAGAGAATTTATTGTATGCATATCAATAAATACAATTTTTTTTGGGAATTGACGTGACAGTAATGGGACACAAGCAGATGGAGAAATTTTTTCTTGAGCTGTGTGTGATATCTACTGTAGTATCTAAATAAAACACCACATTATGTTTAAAGTAAAGCAATGAAGTCTGTTTAAAATTATTATATAGGACCATTTTTTCCTGTGCCTACATCAATCACATTCAGGAACACTGTAAGTACAAATCACTTTATCCATTATTAACAAGTCAAAGGATTTACCTACAGATTTGTCATAAAGTCTTATTGTATGAAACAGCATTAAAAGAAGCAACAGGAACCTTGACAAATTCAGCTCATTTGCTGACAGTGTTTGTTCTGTAGTTTCTGTAGTGTGCTGTCAATAGTGTGAACCAATACCTGAAAATGTCTGAACCTCTCAGTGTGTTCTATGTAGAGCTTACAGCAGAAGTTTGTAGTGGTGCAGTATTAGAAGGTATTTTCATTGCTTGAAGTTGCAAAGAAAAAAAATGAATTAAAATTTTATTCAGTATCTTCTGGAAATGAATTTAAAAAACCCCTCACATATGAACGGATTGTAATCAGCAACGTAGTCTACTCAGCTGCTGGGTCATTCCCTCTTCGGTGGGGTGAGAGAAAGAGTCAGAAGAGCAAAAACTGAAAACCTGTGGGTTGATATAAAGGCATTTTAATAGGTAAGATGAAAAATTCACACACAAGGAAAGTGAAGCAAGGAATTAATTCATTGCTTGTTATTGGAAGGCAGAGATCAGCATTTCCAGGAAAGCAGGTCTGCATCACGCATAATGATCACTCGACAAGACAAACACCATGGCCATGAACATTCCACCTTTCTTCTTTTCCTGTGCCTTTTACTGCTCTGCACATCATAGAGTAAAGCATATCTCATTGGTCATCGCACATCAGCTGCCTTGGATAGGCCCCCTCCCAGATCCTTGTGCACCCCAAACCTCCTCACTGGGGTGATTGAATCAGATATTGGGACACTTATAGAATTGTGCAATGCTTTGGGTTGGAAGAGACCTTGAATGTTATCTAGTTTCAACACCACTATTCTGGTCAGGGACACCTTCAATTAGACAGGTCACTCAAAACCCCATCCAGCCCAGTCTTAAAAACTTCCAAGGATGGGTATCCATACTTTCCCTGGGCAAACCATTTCAGTTCCTCACCACCTTCATAATAAACAATTTTTTCCTAATATCTAATCTAAACCCAGTCTCATTCAATTTAAACCCATTTCCTCTTGTCCCACATGCCATTGTAAATAGTCTTGCCCCATCTTTCCTGTAAGTTCCCTTCAGGTTCTGGAAGGATAATCAAGTAATGGAGAAAATAGATTACTTCTAAAGCAGAGAACCTCAAACTTGAGCTTAGCAAGTATGGTAAAATAACTTAAACATTCCCTTTGTGAATTTTATTGCAATGGATTGCTGCCAACACTAATCACAGTAGCACCAGTACTTCATGACAGTGTGACACCCCCCTGGCAGACTCTGCTACAGAAAGGATCCCAAAGAGCATCTTTGAATCATCTCTATTTGATGCATACTGAAATAATAAATTCCTCCCTTCTGGGAGTTATTTGAAGGCTGTCTACCCCCCAGGTGCAAATCCACCATAAAAAATGGAAAACACTGTTAAAAAAATCTGTGTGGAACTGGATAACAGATTAGAAGAAATTTGGGTTTTTTAAAGACTAATTGTGTATTACAAAATTAAAACTATATGTTTCCTTGACACCAATGATGAAGTGGGAAGTGGGGAGGAGTATGATTTACTACTTGCTTCAAAAATTTCCTCTGTGAAAATCCTTGCATACAGTACAGCATGAAGTTGTGTTGTTATGAATCATTTCTCTACATAGCTAGAAAAAATAGAGAGAAATATATATTAATGAGTAACAGCTCCATTTCTAGGGGTAGATCTTTGGTTATGTGTGTGATGATGTTAAGAGAAAAGCAACAGTTATATTTGGCTTTCTACATCTAAATCCATGATCAGTTCTAAGATTTGCTATAAATCCAATCTACTACATACAGCATTACAGAACAGAGACATAAGTTATGATACTCTGTTGTCTTAAAGCCATAAGATTCATATATATACAAGAAATATAAATTTTATTAGGTGCACTTAATAAATTATTTTCTGAAGAAGGGAATTCCTTCATGGATAAGACCTGAAGTACCACAGCAGAACTTTTATTAAAGGCTTGGTTCATTAGAGTTCATAAATCATCAGTGGCTTCAGTGTGTCTGACTAGTGCAATAATGTAATGGAGTTTTGCTAATTTAACTGAAGTATCTGACCTATATCTCTTCCAGAACCCCCAGCTCAAGAGAGTACCCAATCAAATAAAACTACTTTAAGATGTGTTTTAGTCCCAAGAAATTAATGGGATCACTTGAAGCTGAAGTATCTGAAAGGCAATGAAACTATATTTCTCAAGTCCTTATCTCAAATGATAGGTTTATGATTTCACTGGCCGGTAGAAGCATCCGAGTCAGCAAAGAAAGGCCTATCTGACTGAATACATGAGCTGAACCAACTTTCCAATGACTGATTGTATGCACAGACAAATCAGTGATGACGCAAAGCCAATCTCCTAACAATCCTGTTGTAGCTGTTGAGCATTGTGCAAATATTTAGGGAAAAAATAACAAAATCATATAAAGAATAATAAATACACTTTCATTCCACTTCACAGTTGATCAATTATTAACAGATTAACTTTTCCAGATGATGTGCCTGTGCAAGGGAAGCTTCACTAATTTTCAAGACTCTGTAGACTCACTTCCTGGCAGCAGCCTCCAATTGCCTTCCCCTGATAACAGAGAACCATAATTTAACAGGATGACTGCCATGGCAGAGGACTAAAGGACACTTTAAAATATGTCATTAATTAATGAGTCCATGTGTGGCACAGTAAAAGCACTCTGTACAGTGACTGGAAGAAGAATTTATCTTTTTCTTGATGGAGCTTTTGCTCAATGAAGTTACAAGGGAATTAAATATTCAGGCCAACCATACACTTGCATAGACCCTAAAGAGCATTATCCATGTCAAATAGATAACTTAGTAGTTCAGACCAAATGCTTTACTCATGTGACTAGAATATTCTGCTGATCTCTTCAATAGTGATTGTCTATTTGAAACAGGTAATGTTTTTATTAACCAACAAAATGTTAATCATAGTAAAAGATGATCACAAAATAATAGATATGCTGGAGGTTAGGTATAAAATTTTTCTACTTTATTTGTATTTGGATATAAAATTCTTCATTTAGATTTTCAAATTACACTGCTCTTGGTAAATGCAATTATATTATTTTATATGCAATATTTCAAATTCTAAATTGCCTTTGGAAGAAATTGATTTCACATTCAAAATCAAGTTGTTAGGTCAGATTATGTGGGGAAAGACAGCTGGGTGCCTACAAGGTGCCAAAATCTCAACAGTCAAGTCTCCTTACTGATCTTCTTCAGCAGCCTACCTTTTAAATAAGGCAATAGACTACATGGAGACATAAAGAATGTTGATAGATAGCTTTGGAGAAAAAGGCTAACTGCTTGCAATTTACTCTTTGTAACCACTTGAGAATACAGCTACTCAAAATCAAGTTTAGAAGCACGCTAAGTGTGAAGAAAATAATATATGTCACAATAGATAAAGGAGAATAGCGTGATTTCTAGTAACCGGGGGGACACCACTCAAGAAAACGAGCATTTGTCAATGCAATCAGTACAGGCAGCGTGTCCTGTCTATCAATAGTTAGGGAACTAATGCTACAAAAAACACGAAATTAAGATGCAAAATTTTGAGAGATGGCAAAGAAGCTACTGGCAGTGCAGCCTTAATGAAAAAGGTTTATATGTATGACAGAAAAAGACTTTATTTTAGATGTGTTTAACTTCTGTGTTCCACCACTCCTTTCTTGTCCTATCACTTCTGCCTGTAAAGACAAGACAATCGCACATACTATAAGTGCATTGATTGATAAACTTTTAGTTTATTCCATAAAATTTATTTGTTTATGAAAATCTGAATATGGAGATCTTAGAAAGAAAAATGTGGCAAAGTAAGTAAAGTTGTTGCTTTAAATTGCATGGAAATCATTAAACTCTAAGTATTTCTCACAAATATCATTAATAAAATATTCTTTTTCTTCACCTTTTTCATAATCTATACTTGCAAAACACTACTGTTTATTATATTTTATTAAAAGAGTGATAAAAAGCTAAAAATCTTTAATCAAGGAAAAAAAGGACAAAATAAAATGATCAAAATAGTTTGTGGTTTGACCAGCATCAGATCTTAAAAATTCTTTTTTTCTTCTGAGATGAAAAATAAATAAGTCTAAACTTTACCTTTTCCAGCTCCTATTTGAATAAATAATGCATTAAAAACAAAAAATGTTTATTTTATTTTTGATTTCTTTTCCAAAATTACTTTCCTTGCTCTTGTAATATTATATCTACTTTTTCAGAAAACCAATTTCTGTGTTTTGAAGAAGTTATTTCTCTATTTAATCAAAATCAACGACATCCTTAAAAGCATGCTACTGGGATGTGAGGACATATTTCTGTTAAATTGCTGTTACAAACCCAAAAAAAAAAAAAAAGAGTTGTGCTCAACCTTGATTTTTTGACGCCTGGATAACTCATTATAAAGAAGACATCAAAACAGTAGAAAGAATGATATTCCCTGCCACTGAGACATCCCCCAATCAAAATCATGATAATTTATTTTTGATTAGAACACATTTACAGAAATGAAAAGAAACCATCAGTTTTCAAACAAATAGCTAAATGTAGACTTAAATTACTAGTGAACACAAAATACCAAAAATATGAAAAGCCATTCAGAGTAGTTAAAATATTTATTTTTTCTAATGCAAAAACACACTGAAAAAACACTGAAAAAACCCAGATATAAGTAAGATGATGAACATGATTATAATTACCTTCTATGACTAGATCACTAATACAATATAACATTTTAAGCAGATGCTAAAACACTTTTGGTCTCAAAGATAAAAATAGAAATTGTAAACATAGATGCATTGTTGACCTCTATTTCTATGCATCCTTCTAGGCTATGGAGTGGAATGACACTTGTTCAAAAAGAGACACTACTTGAAAATATAAACCTTCTTAGCCATCCATTCTGTAACTTGCATTATTTCAGCATAAAAAATATCTGAAAGAGATTTTGGTAGAGTATCAGTCAAAATAGTTGGAGAAAAGAACTTGGAAATATTTTAATCTTCTACTGTTACAAGAAATGCCTTGTAACAGTAGAATGCAGAACCTGGCTGATTATTCTCTCCTTTCTCTTCCTATGACACATTTTAATTTAATCTTTAGGAGTTTATTAAAAAATTAATGTTCATCATGGGTTACGAAGACACATTTTGCAGTTTGTATTATATAATATAGATGTTCTGTAGATTTTTTTGAATGTATATGTAAACAGCAAATATTCTGGCCCTTGAAAGGAGCTAAGCTATTCTTCCATTCCACATTTCTGAATAGACAAGCTTGCATACAAGTGTCAGAAATCTCATATTCAGTTATATTAGGACTCTCTTTCATAGAAATATTCCAGATGTCTCATCTATACATCCTTCACTTGATATGATTGCTTATCCAGTCATGAACACAAAATATTTCTTTTAATTGATTGAGTATATAAAATAGACTGTAGTCTGATTAATTAAGTAAAAAATACTCATGCCATACCGTGGAAAGATGGCTGGGTGTAAAACTAGAGGAAACTGAGAAGTTATATTCATACCCGAACAGAAGTTATAATGGTATGGAAAGCGTAGGGTAAAACACAGCTGATACTCACTGGAAAGAATGTGGCTGGCATGCTGAAAACCTGTTCCACAATGACTCTCCATTCAGACAATCTGCATCCATGGCACCTGCACTCGAGATCCACCTAATTACAAAGAAATAGCATAAAATTAAGTTGAGAATGTGGAAAAGTTAGGGAAGACTCCATCCTAACTACTTGGATCAGTAAATGGGCTGAAACTGCCTTCTCCCCAATAGGAAAACCTACTGGGTAAGAACTACACTCTATGTGCACTGAATATTTTTATGGATTAGAGCTTGTCTGTGTATTGCTTTGAATACAATTTTGCAGTCACATGTTATCACTGACAATGTTTGAATCTTAACCTGCCACAGTTTTATATCAATAAAGATTTTTATTCTGTAAACTCGGTATGAGTCCTTCATGAGCACTGACATTTGCTGGTAGCATACTGGAATAAAGTGGAAAACTCTTTGAGGGAAGGTGGAAAGATCGCTGAGAGGTCTCCCTTAGGCTGTTAGTCTGTGTTCTTGAATAAGTCAGTCAAACTGCCCTCTGATCCATCAGGATTGGTCATTGAAGGGTCCTCAGTGACAGAATGGCTAGGCACAAGGGTTTCAGCTTTTTTGGGGTGCTGACAGACAAATCAAACTCTAAGTGTTTAGGAAATATCCCCTTTTCACAAAACACATACATTTTAATTTTGGCGTAAACCATAACAAGAAAAAAAAAAGTGTTTAAAATAGTTTTCATTTTTCCTGTGAAAGACCCAAACCAATTCAGTCTTATGTTTAGACTTTTATTTCTCAGTTAAACACATTAAACATTGTTTAGTATGGACACTGGGGGAAAAGAATCTGTGAAGATAAAGCCAGAAAACAGAATTTGTGTGTCAACAAATATTTGGTATGCCTGCCATAGAATAATTACCATGCACAGAAAATTAGTAGTCTAAAGGACTAAATACAATTTTAAAGAGGGGCAGGGCAACTGAACAAAGAATCTAATTAGTGCTTAGAGACCTGTTGGTGATTTCTAATGAAGTTGCACCTTCACAGATTGCAGTCAGAGGATGGTAGGTCTGGAGATAACTTTACATTATGTGCATAACAGCTATCTGTTTGATTCAGCTGCTATAATTCTAGTGGTAAAATAAACATTATTTGTGTCTGTTCCATCAGTTGTACCTACAACTGTTCACCAGTTTCTTGAGCAAAGTAATGTAGGTATTTTATCTAGCCAATATCTACTAAAGATCTGTAATTACTGAACAAGTTAATGCAAAAATCAGAGAACTGGAAAATTCAAATTCTACTTGATAAGAAAATGAGAAGGAGTGACCTGAGAGAGAGCAGTAATAATCTAGAAAGACCAATGGCTCCTCTCTGGTCATGTATGAATCTCTGCTTCTAGGGTACTAGGCCTATAGGAGTTGAAAATAATCCAAAGTTTTCAATATTTTAGAGTATTTCTCTGATTAAATTACAGAGTAATTACACATATTCTGACACATATCTTAGGTTTTGGAATAGCTTTGCATCAATAATTAGTTGGAACAGAGTTTTATTGACCAACTAGTTCTTCACTTTCTGCTCTCAGCAGAAGAATTCATAAGAGGGTCAGTGACTGTAGGCTCCAGACTACAGGGAATATCAATGGACTTCCAGTAGTTATAGCAGTGGATGAGCAGAGCTAAAATACACATCCAAACAAAGCCCACGATTCCATCACAAACAAAGGAAGTGATACAGGAAACAGAACTCCCATGCTTCATAGAGCACCACAGGTGCAATTTTACTGTTCATTTGTCTGATGCCATCACATGCAGAACATAAATAAAGTTTGGCAGAAGTTCAAGGGGCATGGATTTTAAATTTGTAGAGGTTCTCTAAATTTCTTTGAATACACTACAAAGAATGATTGCATACAAATCAAAATCATAATTGAAGGGAAAATAGAATCTTCTCACCTACAGGATGTTCTTCGGCTGTGTGCATAGGCTGGGTGCATTTCCAGTGTAGTGAATTATTTTAATTGATTTTGACAAATTAAGATGCACTCTTTCATTGAGTCAGTTAGCGGCAGCAGATTGGCTGAAAATGACAGACGACATGATAATGATAGCTAAGAAATTAGGCATATGAGAAAGGTTCTTTAAAATATACCCAGTAACTGCTTTGTGTCACAGCAGCCTTTCTTGTCAATGTGAGATTCATTAATGAACACAGACACAGAGAAACATTCTTAATAAATGAAAAGTGTGGAAGGTACCTGTTTCTCCAGATCTCTATGGGACTCTTAAGAGGTAAAGGAAGAATCTGTTTTCTGTTTTTAATGAGAGCAGATATACTCTTTTCCACAATTATGTATGGTTAGGAGTCACCTTAACTGAAATCTCAAGAGTCTGCTTACTTCTTCTTCTTTGTTCTACCTAAAATTTGTCTGGAAATGCTAAATGAAATCCAGAGACATTCTAAAATTCTTGCATGTCAAAACATTCTCTGTTCTTGTTATGAGCTGACAAGAGGAATTTCAGATGCATTGATCCATGGAGTTCTTTCAGACATGATGGAGTAAAGTCATAAAAGGACAGAAAAGGGCATAGATCCTGTGCAAGCTGCTTAACATTACAAGGCAGAACAGAGAGAATATGACTATCTATTTGACCTTTTACTGCTCTCTGTCTCCTCATCTCTGGTAATACATATTTAAATATTTTTATATATGTAATATGTTATGGCGATTTAACCCCAGCAAGAGCCAAGCCTCACGTAGCCACTTTCTCACTCTGCCATCCGTGGGATCAGGGGGAGAAGAGGAAGATTAAAAGCTGGAAAACTCATAGGTAGAGATAATGACAGTTAAATAGGGAAAAAAATGTCCATGTAGGCTAGCAAAGTAAAACACTGCTTCCCACAGTTAGGCAGATGTGCAGCCACCTCCAGGAGAGCAGGGCCCCTTCATGATCAGTAGCTATTGGAGAAGAAAAATGTCATTACTCAAAATATCCCTCCCTTCCTCCTTCTTCCTCCACTTTATATCCTCACTTTATGTATTATGAGTATGAAGCTGTGTTGGATGGAATAACCCTGTGGTCAGTTTGGGTCACTTGTCCCAGCTGTGTCCCTCCCAACTTGCCATGCACCCTCAGTCTCCTGACCAGCCTGGCCATACAAAAACAGAATGGACTTGACTGTTTATATCCTGCTCAGTGATAACAAAAGCATCTCTGTGTTATCAGCCCTGTTTTCAGCACAAACCTAAACACTGGACACCATGAAGAAAATCAACTCCAACCCAGACTAAACCACCACATATATACACAGATATATTTTCTCTAGCATGAGGAAATTATTAGAGGAAGAATATTTATTGAACTAAGAATCTCAAGAAGCTCAAGTGAATTAGATTTTTGAACAGAATGTAAATGAATCAAACATTCTCTAATTGCATATGTAGGCAAATGTGAGTTTAATCTAACAGGCAAAATAATTTCTAGGGTAAGTGTCTGAAAGCTGATGCTGGAACAATGGTCTCACTTTCTGCTAATAAGAAACTTAAACACAGAAAGATCATACCAACACTAGTGAATTTCCCTTCAGGTGAGTATGGAGACAAGTTTGAGAAAGAAGTAAAATGATAAATCTTGAAGCTTGTTTGACTGCAACTAAACCAGAATGCAGAGCATAGTCCTTTAGTGGGTCAAATTACAAGCAGGCCTGATTGGTTATGGACCAGGCAGGGGAGTCGTGTTAAATCTTTCTAGGGTACTAAGGCAGGTGACACAGCACTCACAGACTGCTAAACCACATCAAAACCTCTTAGTATTAAAACGTTAAATCACTTGTGGTGTTTCATGGGAAGGCTGAGAATTGTCCTGCTGCTCAGTGACTTGGAATGCCAATGGATTCCTGAGAACTGATTTCCAGTGCAGGCCTGCAACCAGCCTGATAAAAAGTTGCTCTGAAATTTAGTCGCTGAACAGCTGTAGAAGGGGGTATATACTGGGCTCTATGTGTAATACTTATCACATAACAAACTGACGTACTGACTCACAGAAACCTGCTATAAATCATATTTATCAGGCACTTCTGCCCTAACTGCATTTACCCTGTAATTCCTTTCCACAATATGTTCAATCATGAAATACCAGGTGAGAAGAGAAATTCAGGATCATCTGGTCTAACTTTTCTTGGCAAAAAACATAGTATAGAGAAACTGGCCCAGTACCTCATTCAGTTTAAGTTGCTTAGGCTCTTTCTTAAATTTCAATGAGTAAATCTTGTGCATTAATGGTTTACAAAGAAACAAATTTTCTGCAATCAGTGTGGGATGTAATGAGCTGTGATGTAAACAATGTGGATGTTTGATGCAGGTTTGAATGACTTGAAAAAAATTATCTATGCCTTGGAAATAATCCAGCCATCCTTACCATATTCTAAAAATCTCGGAGGTAGTTTTTGTTAGTACCTTTACTCAAACCCACCATATTTTCACTTTGTATTTCTGTCTGACATTTCAAGCAAAGTAACAGTCTCAGACCCCAATTGGTTTCATCCACAAAACCTGAGAAAAAGACATGGACTATCATTTTCCCAGTACAGGGAGGAGAACAAAGATCCAGAGACAATTTATTCAGGAAAGGAACAAATTCAGAAACTTTCTGCCTGGCCATATTCCCCCAGTTTCCATCCCACAGCAATGAAGAGATCAAGGGGGTCAAGCTTTTTCAGGAATAGAGTTGTGGGAGAAATAGAAACTTTTCCTGCTCTGTCTGCTAACAAAAATCTGGTGTCAATACCTTTCTTTGATCCTGCTCTTGATTAATAATAATATTCTTCTGTAGACAACAACAACAACAACAAAAAACCTGTGCAAACTAGATTTTTTCCCTATTCTGAATCATTTTATGAAATCTGTAATAAAGACTAATCAAAGACTATTCAGAAGGCTGTAGGAATCAGATAACCAGATTGCCATTCTGGTGTGCTAAACTTTTTATTAATACTAGTGATAAACAATCCACAACAAAAGTGTTTTAATAAACAAATAGAAAACAGGTGCTACATGAAAGATAGACTTCTCAGTGAGAAGTGACTTGCACAAAATCACTAAGGAATCACACAGGTAACCACCAGGAGCTGAAGGCCCATGTCTGAATTTCCAGTCAATGTGTTATGAAATGAAAGACTATGTTATAGTCTTTCTCTCAGCATCAAAGTTTCTTATGATGGACAGGATAGTGTTTCTCAACTGAAATTTCATCCTGTTTCTTTTAAGTCAGCAGCAAAATTTTCATTCACTTAAGCAATGCAAATAATAGGCTTGATTGTCCTAATTAAATTAGTTATAAGTACCAGAGTAGCACAATCTGACCTTCACATGTAAAGTGAATATATATGGAACTTCCACAGATAAATTAATTGGAAAAATGATTAAGAGGAAAAATGGACTTAGCATACTTACATCACCCCTGCATTATGCTAATACTTAATATTACAGCAGCAGTAGAAAGCTTACCTATCATACTTACATCACCCCTGCATTATGCTAATAATTTTTGCTTCAGCAACATCAATCTGATGAGGCATTCACATGCTCTATCTCTGAAGTGATGTACAGTAGCACTAATGATATGTTAGTTTGAATCCTTGTCAAAATGATACTGCTGTAATACTGCTATGTTCATGATTTGATCTAATGTATTGCTGGAGAAACACCATGCTGATTTCATGCCAATGTAATAGATCATTGTTTTCCTGTCACTGTGAGGATACTGTACAATAATCCATGGGAAAAGAAGGAAGACAATCTGACTGAAGAAACCTCTTAGAGAAAAATTTCTTCAAGTATTCATTAAAATGGTGTCTTCTTATTTAGCCACAGAGCCTTTAAGGACAGTAATTTTGCCATAATCAAGGGTAGAGGCATATAAGATTCCTAAATTCCTTTTGCAAATAAAACAATAATAAATTAGAGGAATAGCATTAATTTACATTTTTATTGGTCTACAAAGCAGACCAAAAGGAAAATTAAAAGCACATGAGCTAGATTAGTAGAAACTGAGATAGTCAAAGAGTGAACCCCAAAGACACCTAATACATTGGTTCTTTGGACAGTACAAAACTCATGTCCTTGGTGTGCAGGTGGATAGCTAATGACTGTCAAGAGACATTTCTCTTTACCCCTTAACCTGGTAAAACTCAAACAATTTCTCTCTCCCTGAGCTCTCAATAAAGCAAAACAGAAATATGTTGTGATTCTTCAGATGCATACGTAAGTATATGGGAGGAGGATTAACAAGGGTCTCTGACTGTATTTGAAGTGAGTCGTTTGGAAACAATTTGAATTCCTCCAGGGAATGCTGACCCAGGAAAACCCTAAAGCTTTGGTATTTCCCTTTCCTGCCAGGAGTCCAAGGGCTTCATATTCTTTGACAAGGAAATTTTAGAGATCTGAATGACCTTTATTGAGATGATATCCACACCGTTTTTCAATTCAGGAAAGCAAAACTCCCTGGAGCTCCAAACTTGGGGCATTCTAAAATTCCTCCAGAATTCCAGGCTTCCCATATCTGTATATTTATAAGCAATTATCTGTCATGAATCACTTTTGTGATAACTTTTCACGCTACTTTTACCATCACTGCCTGTCAAAAAAAGGTTAAGAAAAAAAATCCTCTTTTTAGATGTCCCTTCCCCAGATGAGCTCCCTATGCATGTTCAATGTGCAAAAATCATTAAAAAGTCTATGACTTACTGCTGACACAGTAATCTCTAGTGGAGTCTGCCTTAAAATTCAGTGTGCTTGCTTCTATTCTGTTGTAAGGGTCAATACCAAAATAATAACAAGAAAATGAAAAGTATGTATGATTGCATTTGCTGGTACAGCTCATCAGGAACTAGTCATAACCTCAAGAGCTGCTGGAGCTCAGGAGGGCCACAAGGTCAGCCTTCATGGAAAGCTGATCTGTTCAAAGCTAGTGACTTATAGGCCCCATTTTTCTGATCTTTTTTAAAAAAATCCAAATATGAGTCACTCTGTATAACAAAGCATTGCATTGAGAAGAGAAGCTTTTTTCTCTTTCCAGGCCTATTCCTGCTTTAGTGTGTTTGGGTTTCTGCTCTCTCTAACAGTTTTCTATAGTCTTATGCCTTTACTGAAGCATTTCTTTTATAGCAATATGTCACTGTAGAGAATTTAATTTTAAAATATCATGAGAGGCTAAAGATTCCATTCCTACTGTTACAGTCCCTGCTATGGTGACCCATGACACCAGTTCAAGCTATTTGAGACTTTCTTGTTCCCTTGTAGCCAGAATGGATGTTAAGAGAGAAGAGCATTGTTTGTGATACCTTTTAACTTCTTTGCTAAACACCTGTTTTTCAATCAAACTAAGTGTCTTTCTCTTCTATGGGGAAGTTGAGGTCGTTGTCTCCTAGTTTAATTGTGGAACTCATACAAAGTCACTCTAGAGATTCAGGATGTGGGAATATTTCTATTTAGCAAGTAATCATCAATCACTTTCTGCTGTGCTGCAGTAAGTGACATTTTCTGGATGAGATGGGAAATTAATGTCTTCATCATTTTGATATTGAACATTTTCAGGAACTTTCACAAAATTAGCTATGTTAGTGCCTAGTTACTAGCCAGATTTGAAGTAGATAATTATGCTTTTTTAATGCAAAATTATTATTTAAGTTTCATCTATATACTTTTACTTACTGATCTGCTTAGTGCTTCTGTAGTTGGCTGAGTGGTTATTGTGTTCCCTGCAAACATGACCAGCTGACAGCAGCTACAAATTCGTACTTAATGCAATTCTGTGAAGGTTTTACTTAAATTCTTTATGCTTCTGTGGCTTGGCTAAGATTGCTTCAAACATAGAGTTAAGCCTAAGGACAATCATAAAGCCAAGAATATTTTGCTTCAAACACTTGGCTTATATTTCTACAGTACAGCTCCAATATATTTCCATGTTTATCATTCCTGTTTAAAACATTAAAAACAATCAACAATATCCCTTAGAAAAAAGTGTAAATAATTGACAAAGTAATAGTAAAATTTGCCATGCACTACGTTCTTAGGAAATGTCTATGAAAGATTTTCTGAAAAATATATTACTGTATAAACCTTTACTTATTCCTGAAATATTACTTTTGTTGTTTTATAAAAAGGATAAGGAAGAAGCAGGAGGTTCATACTCTTAGTATCTCCTGCCTCATATGCTGTCACATGTTTGGCTGCTTGAATTAGTGGTACACACATCAGTGGGGATCCCAGCCCAGAGTCATCCATTCATTTGATCTCTGTAATTCCTGCTGCTCACACAGGATGCAGTGACTAGAATAAAGCCTCACAAAAAAACTGTGAGATGTGGTTTAGCTATAAATATAGCACTGTTGTTACTTGTGTACAACTTTCTTTATAACAAAACTGAGCAGACAGCTTGGCAGTCTAGCAACAGTGCATTAGGTTGTTATACAGAAATCCATGTGTCATGTGTTCCTTACTAAAACAAAGCTATTCATTCATTCCATAGCCAAACAAGGAATTTATTGGTGGAAAATAATTACTTTAAAACTTCTCTCCCTGTGGGCAATCTCTGTCTCTCACGCATTCACTGTGGAGTTTTTCTCCAGAGCAATCAATACCTTGGTCTGCTTTCCCACTGCAAAAGAGTAGGTGTATCTTCATACTTTGAAACTGAGTGTAACACTAATCTTCTCTGTGCACAGTCTGTAGGTGTTCCATCTACAACAAGAAGGCAAACAAGAAAATCATGACAGTTAAGTCCAACTACAAATCTTTCAGCTAGATGACGTCTGTGCAAAAAGAATGCACTGAAAAAAAAAAAAAACCAACCAAAAAAAAATCCCAAACAAACAAAAAATGAGATATCTTGCATTATAACTTGCATTATATAGGAAGAACAAGATCTCCTCAAGATTTCTTTAGCCATATATTCACTCTTTATCAACTGGTGATAGTGGTTGACTAAGGAAGAATTCATGACCAGGACAAGTATATAGTGATACTTCCCAAGTGTGTTCTCCATAATTTTAGTCTGTGAGTTAGTTTTGCATTTTTGTAATTCAGGCTCAAAAATGTTTCAGTGAAATCTTCCTAGCCCTGAAGGGAAAAGGGAGAGTATTTCTGCTGAATACTTATCAGAAAAAAAAATTTAAATTAAGAAGAAAAATACCCTCCAAACTTCCCCACCTGCCCCTCCAAAAACCCAGCCAACCAAACCAATCAATACCCAACAACTAAACACCCAAGGTTATATAACAGAAAGGAAAGATATCAGGGAGAGAATAACTATAGATATTGTCACTTTTTAATGAAATAGGAAAGAGTAAGGAGAGGGATAGTCTACATCCAGGTGCTTCTGGATCCTCCACAGATTCAATTTTTAGGGAAGACTCCTTGCTACATACAGCATCATTTTCCACAGTAGGGGAAACGGCACTGATCATTTGCTGCTTCCCTAATTCAACAGGCAGAAATAAGGAGTTCCAATAACTGAATGAACTGAAAAAGCACACCACAAGAAAACGAAGATGGAGTACTAACTTAATTCTGTAAAAAACCTCCACTTTCTTCTCTTGTTATGAACTTAATGATGGTTATTTTACTCTTCAGCTATTTTCTCCATGTATGGAATATGATTCAAACTTTGAAGTCTTGGTGAAAAAGCAGTATTTTTAAATTACCAGTGGATGTGACCCACCTTTTTTTCCTGATGCTGAATTTCTGAAGCAGGAATCTACAGGAAGCATATTATTCAAAGTAATATTTTACTGTAATGAAAGGAAAAAGCCAAACCTAAATTTTTCCTCCAAGAGGACAAATAAAATTATACCCACAACAAGCAGACATCTAATGTTTGGTTATATGTTAAGATTTTCTTGCCAAGTTTTGTTCCTCCAGGAGACAACAAAATAATTGCTGCACATCAGCTTTCAGTGCTGCTCAAACACAAATATCCCTGCAGCATGCTACTGTACAAATGATTTTGCAAACATTTGATGTATTTCTAACCATTAAAAAGACTAATTAATCAAGGAGAATTTTTGGTTCAAAATTAGTACAATTTAGAAAAGGTATTTTTTGATATATATGTCCTGTTCTAGTTCTTTAAAAAGACTTATTTTATTGTATTCAAATCAGTATATGCAAATGTTTGCTTTAATTAAAGTAGTATTAAATCTGTTTTCTGAAATTTGTGTGATGGTTTCTGCTGTAAAACTGCCTTTCCATACAGAGCACCAAGGGCATTTCAAGTTTATTGAACAGGCATTACAGGCTGATTTCAATACTTTGGTTTTACCCTTGTGAGGGAAGACATGACTTCAATTAAACGATGCTGACTGTCAATACCATGCCACAGATCTTACATTTGTGTGAATGAATAATAATGTTTGGTTCAGTGTGTATAATCTTCAGCGTTGTTTGTAGTTACTGCAATTATTACCTAAAAAAATAATGGTCAAGTTCTGCTCAATCAAATTTTATGGCAATCCTCACTTGCCCTGTGGCTGCTGCTCTGCTTCTGAAGGTGTCGGGGTAGTCCAGGCAGACCTTCCTAAAGTTTGGTGTGCAGGGACATCTAGCGGCACAAGGATTACAGACCTGACGACAGGCTGACTTTTCCAGTGCCTGTGACTCCTTCAGGACACCCAGAGGGGCGACCAAGCAAAGGGATGTGAATCCTTTCTACTTTCAGGGACTGTGAGGGAGAACAGGAGCCGCTTGTACTGTTAACCACAGATCCCTTTTCACCAAAGCACACTTGCTAAGAAGGTAACAGAGCAGAACCTTGCTAGCATTTCAACCTGTCATGTTGCTCTAGTTTCTTGTATCAGGGAGCAAGCCAACACATGGCACTGCTGAGACTGCAATCCAGGAGTGGTGTTATTTATTCTAGCAACAAGTGTCTGCTTTTCATTATTTTATGTCCTTTTCTACATAGGTTCATATCATCAAAATAACTGAACAACTTCCCTGAATTATTTTTAAAATACAACTAAAATTTGTCATGCTTTGTTTTTTCCTTTTTTCTTTTGGAGAGAAACATTGACAGTGCAATGACTTCTTCCAAGCAGGAAAAGTTTGTTTATGACTCTCTGTTTGAATAAATGTGTTACTAAACAATTGCACAACATGAAGCATAAAGGGGTGATTCATTTATCCTTAGTTTGTCAAGGTAGAAACCAGTGAGAATTTGCTCCTTTGAACTAGACTTTTAAGATAGTTCTGACTTCTCAAAGGCAGTACTTGATTTTACTGTAGGTAGTTCTGTTATGCTGAAAGAACAGAACTGTCATTTGTGGACATGAATGGCTGCACATTTTCTGCATCTGATTGCAGCTTACTGCAAACAAACCTTACTGACATAAGGTGTCTTTCTGACTTCAGTGATAACCTGGTTTTAAATGAATATGGAACATACCCTGGGGCGTCAAATTATGCAAAGTCTTTTCTCTGTAGGAAATTGTAGGAACAAAAAGGAAAAAATAGACATAATATATATTCATGTAAGCATATCAAATATTTGGACTGATTTGAAAAAAAAATTCAGCAATGAAATATTCATTATAAGCACACAGAGAGTGTGAGAAAAAGAAAGAACACATAGTTATGCTATGACCAGCTCCTTTATGAGTACCAAATAATTTAGGCTACATCAAAAGACACTAAAGATATGATTTTGAAAGTCTATTTATATTATTAACATACTTTCCTTCTGCCACACAAAATTTTCTGTAATCACAAAGTTTCAGAATGTTAGAATGTAAATTATAGGAAACAAAAGGCATCAAAATGGGGATAAGAGCCTGCGCAATCTGTACTGATTTCTTATAAATTTCTTTAGATTATTTTACTGAGTTAAGAAAATCAGGAAAAAAAATAGTTTGGGCTGTGTTGGCTTTTTAAATTTTATTTTGCAATTACAAAAAATACAATCACCATTGTCCTGTAAAGGTCAATTCTCATATTACATAGTAAAAGGCTTCCAATCAAATTATTTCTATCACTTCTGATTGTAACATTTTTAAAATACTGATATTAATTGGATAGATTCATCAGAAATTAACTTCAAAATGTGAATCATGGACACCAGTTGCTCTACAATTCCTAAAAGTCCACAGCATCTCCATTTTCCAATATTTCACTTTAATGTAACATTCCTGTGTCAGTTTGGCACTGCCTGGTTTTTGGTAGCAGGGGGGTCACAGAGGTGGCTTCTGTGAGAAGATGATAGAAGCTTCCATCAAGTCTGGCAGAGCCAATCCCTGATGGCTCTGAAGATGGACATTCCTCTGGCCAAATCTGGGCCAATTAGAGATGACAGTAACACCACTGTGAAAATGTATGTAAGAAGAAAGC
This sequence comes from Passer domesticus, assembly GCF_036417665.1. NCBI lineage: Eukaryota > Metazoa > Chordata > Aves > Passeriformes > Passeridae > Passer > Passer domesticus. The sequence continues at coordinate 106,477,270 of NC_087474.1, read as the reverse complement.
AAAACAAAAGTAATGATGCAGTTTTAATTCTAGCCAGAGAAGAGGAGGAGGTGAGAACATGTGAGGGGAAACAACATTGCTTCAGGCACCAGCGCCGAGATTCCTTCGCAGGCCATGCTGAGACCATGGTGAAGCAGCTGTGCCCTGAAATGCATGGGGATCCACAGAGGATGCAGAGATCCACCCACAGCCCGTGGGAATCCATGGGGGATGCAGAGATCCACCCACAGCCCTTGTGGGAGGTGCCCAAGCTGTACTGGGTGGATGCCTGGAGGAGACTGCGATCCAGTGGAAGACTCAGTGGAGAGAGAGGGCCCTTGATCCCAGGTTGGAGCTGCCTGTGCTTGGAGGACTGCACCCTGTGGAAAGAGACACCCATGCCACAGCGGTTGTGGGAGGACTGTCTGCCTGTGGGAGGGACTCGCATTGCAGCAGGCTGCTGCTCATGAGATTGGACCCACACCAGGGAAGTTCACGGAGCACTGTCTGCCGTGGGAGGGACCCCATGGTGCAGCAGGGAAAGGACTCCTCTACCAGAGCAGTGTAAGGAAACCTCGGGTGATGAAGTGACCAAACCCCAGTGTTCTGTCTCCCTGAGCTGTCAGTGGGAAGGAGACAGGGGTAGCAGAAAAAAATTGTGTTCTTTAAGAGCTTACTTTTATCTCTCATTATCTTTCTTTGATTTTGTTGCTAACAAACTCACTTTATGTCTCTAAGATGATCCTGTTTTGCCCTTGGAGTGCTTTCTTCAGGTCCTTATCTCAGCTCATTAACCCTTTTTTCTCCTCTGCTCAATTGTGGCCAGGGAAAGTGAGTAAGCAGCCTTCATGGGTGCCTGGCATTTGGCCAGTGTCAAATCATGAAAATTCCTAATATTTCTTTGTTGGCTCTGGTTGTGAAAAAAAAAAAACCCTCTAATTTTAATAAAATAATGAGTATTTGAGAGATCCACCTTTCATATTAAACAGCCATCTTTCTCCTTGACAATTCATGATAAGCCTGACATCAACAGGCAAATGTTTTATTCACATGAAGAAGAAATGTCTCTGACAGCTGATTATGCTGTCATATTTTCCCCTGTAACTCAGCTTATCAAAACATTAGCCAGCATTCTTGTGAATCACCAAGGCAATATTCACCAGATGTAGTATCTGCAATAAACGAATTTTGGATAATAAACTAGAAAATCCTTCAGGGGAATTAGGATTGTGACTGCTGTTTCACTCACATGAGTGATATTCATATAATTCATATGAATAGTCTATGAAAATAGTCTAGGATATGAAAATTTAGTTTTTAGAACTATAGGAAAAAGTGGGCAATGGCCAAGAAATCCAAATGAATATGATATGAATATGAATGGTATGATATATGAATATGAAATTCAAATTAATATGATCAAGAACTGTTCCACATGTAGTTTAGCAAATCATTTAACTCCATTCATTAAGTTTTCTACACATATGCACTTGAGCAGAAAGCTCCAATGGGTAATGTATAAAACAGATTCTCTTCTGATGCTTGGAGCTGAGAATCACCACTGTTGTCTACATTACTGGGAAGAGAGGATAATATAAAACATTGCAAATTTTATTTTTGCTTAAGTAGCATTTTAATTTATAAAACAATGCAAAGATTTAAAAGTCATTTTCACTACCATGTGACTGAGCCACTGAGACCTATGTAATATTCAGATAATGGACAGGTGTTGGGTAAAACAGCCCCATTGCAGGAAAATTAACAAGTTGTAACCAAGAGTTCTTCCTCTATATTTGAGTGAGAAAAAGCAGCCATTTATTCTAGCTATCATGTACAAACATATATAAGAACACTAGGGCCCTAGGTGTAACAAGTACTGCAGTGTCCATCCTATCCCACTCCTCTTGCTTCCCCTTCTGGGCCTGAGGAGGGAGGTCAGAGCCACTCCTGCTGCTGGCAGCAGTGATTTCAGATAAGGTCTGGGATCAGCCTCCATGGGTCTCCTCCTCCCATGAGGGCTCTGCTGGAGTTCAGCCCCTTCCCTTAGCCCTGCCCCTTTCCTGGATTGAGCTATTGGGATACATGTAGGGATACACAACCAACCCCTTTGTGATCCTTGCCTTCCTGACTTGCCCTGAGACATCCTTTGGATAGTCCTGGGGCAGCTCTCTTTGGACCTGCTCTGCTATCGTTGATAAGGGCTGCAGGACTGTATTCCATGTCAGGACTCTGCAGCACCTCATGAAAGGTGCATAAGTGTGTATGTCCCTGTGAGATAGTGCAAGCAGGTGACACAGAAACACTGCTGATAACAATACTCTTTCCCTCTACTGAACAAATCTGAGCCATTGGGGGAAACTGTGGAAATTTCTGTCAGCAGCTGCTAGGGAAAATGAAAAATTGTTTCTCCTGTCTCTGCAGAAGCCCTTGGGCAAATGCCTAAAGGGCCATAAATGGAGAAACTAGGAAAGTAAATTTTCAAAACTTCCAAAATTCCTCTTTTGAATTTTTTTACAAGCTTTTTTTCTCTATTAAGGAACAATAATTTAAAATTCTTTCCTTCCCATGGAGCAAATTTCTGCACAGCTTTACTCTTTACCTAATCTTCATTAAAAAAATCCAAACCCACATATTCTGAAATTCAAGCCCAGACCTCTGAATATGGTCTCCATAGCTCATTGCTATTTGATTAAATTAATCATGGCTCTTGCTTCAGTGTGAAGTATGAATAATAAACATTTATTTCCTAACATCATCAGTTATGTAAAATAACTTACGGGTGTGGATGGTGTGGGAGAAGGGTATCCCAAGACACTCAGCACTGGCCTGGTTTTACTCTGACTGAAGTTAGTGAGAATTTTCCAGAGTTTAACAAGACTATCAGCCAGCTAATATAACTTCCTTTTAAAAATATTCTTCTTAGTACTTCTAAGCTGCTTTGAAAGTCTGAAATGAAAAAGCCCTTTAGAAGTGCAAAATTGCTGTATTATCATTATACTGAGATGAGTTTACTTTTTAAAAAAAAAAAACTGTTTAAAAGAAACTCTCTTTTCAATGCATTGGAAGAGTTAAGGCTTCCGGAAAAGAATGGTATAAGTAAAGTTTAATTTAAAAATCACATGGTTAATATTTCTGGTTTTAGAGAAAATGGGGTTATACACATTATTCTTTATTTTGCATACAGAAAAAAAACCCAAAAACTTGCAATCTGATATAAACTTCTAAACATAAATGCTGCTATTTTTTTCTAAACCAAGTAATTAATTTAACTCAGCAATAATTTCTTTTTCTATGAGAATTAGAATAAATGTCATGCTGTAATTTCAGAGATGATCCAAAAGTTAATATTAATACATAATGTCAAAAACACCATTTGGATTTCTGAATAATGTCTGAAGAAAGCACAAGGAAATATTTCTTTCATCTGTAATGGGCCTTAGAGAAAGTATTTTTAAAAATCTAGGAAGATGGTTGAAGTTCAAAAGCAATTAAAGGCTGAGCTTTGAGATACTCCAGGTCAATATGATTGGCTAATAAAGCTCTCTTAAATATAAGAAAAAATATTAATCTGAGGTGCACTTCCTTGGGCTTCTTCTCAAGTTATATCTATTTTCCATAACATTATTTCCAAGCTAAAATAAAATCTGCTGTTAATTTTGTGTTTGCTAATATGATAGCCAGTAACCTTAGGGCTGGATGGGAAGGAGAAAATTGCAAAATTCCAGGGCTGCTCCCTTTTATGTGAAAGGGAACTATTTTAGAGGGCTGCTGGTTATAATTCTCTGTTAAAACACTTTCATTTTAGCATCCTTAATTGCACTCAAGCACTGCAAGCAATTATTTATACCCAATTTTTGTGAACATGTAGTTTAATCGTGAGCTAACAGCCATAATAAGTAGCTTAGTCTAGCATGCCGCAAAGTTAAACATGAGTATGCTCACTGTTTTAGTGCAGACACCTAATGAGAGTCACTGCAAGCCAAAAAGGTCATGAAGATGCAGGTGTCTGTAGTTACACAGTACAGACAGATCATCAATATTGCTGAGTTGCTGTCTTCCAATTCTGGCTTTTACTCTGGATTGAGTAATAGGATAGATATATCAAAAATGGCTTTTTTCTTTTTTTTTTTCTGAAATCCTGATGTTACTAATACCAGTTTAGCAATTTCACTTGTGTCATTAGGTTGGCTTTCTTTGTTTTTTTCTCTTATCTTGAATGTTTTTAATTTACGAACAGTCAATATCATAACTCATTATTTATTCTAAATTTCAGATAATTCACAATTAAGGCACCTATATTTTGCAGATTCCAATTAAGTAGGGAGAGTGTCAGGAGAGGGACGCAAGTTTTGGAAACCAAAGTCCCTTATTTAGTAGGATAACTTTAATGAGAATCCAAAAAAAAATTGTACAAAAGAGGTGGAATAAGCACTTGTGATACTTCCTCAGGAAATCTGACCTCCTTCTCAAGCTTCAATGACCATCAGCCTCTACAGAGCATGGGAAGATGCAAAAGAAGATAATGGGAGAGGATTGCATCTTTGTTAATATAGCCCTTACATTTTCAGTTAGCAGCAGCAGAAACCTCTCTAAAGTTATCTGTAATCTTTTACCCCTCCTTTTTTTCCCTGTAGCAGGAATGAGAGTTGTCCTCTTGCCTCCACAGAAATTTTAGAAGACACTACAGGTTATTTAAATATGCCTGTCTCATTACAGCCCTCTTCTGCCATCCACAGCTATTCCAGCTTGTACCCTGTACTTTCCATTGTTCTCTACTAATTACTCTTACCACACTGGAAATCAGCTGATCTTCCTCCCACCCATACACATTTCCTGTGAATTGCATTTTTCCTCTGTAATTGATCAACTGTTGTAAGGACCAAAAAAGGAGCCATCAGGACTTGTGAATATATTTCCAAGTTACATTAACTGATGTAAGTTAATGAGATGTCATTGTGCTGCCAAGACTTTGTAATCAATCAAAAGGAAAGTTAAGTATGACGGAACTCAGTAACAGAAAAATCTAAGATTTATTTACTAAGTTGGATGAGTACAAGAGTTAGACAACAATTTCTATTCTATCTCATATATGCACACACACAAGCGTGTGTAGGCTGCCCACATCAGGCAAGGTCCAATCCATCTGTGATCAGCACCATGGTCTCAAGGGCACAGGACATATGTTGTACCTGCCTGAGATGTCCAAACCCTGGATGGCAGAGTTCAGCCTTTGACAGTGATAAACACATTCATGAGTGTGTTTTCTCCAAAAGGAGCTACTGTCTTCACTATTTATTGGTTTATATTTTAAAAATTTGGTGTAAGCTGCCAGAGGCATAACCCAAGGCCAGTCTCTTGATTTTCTCATGTTGTAAGTGTCACAACTCATTGGTAGGAAGTGTGATGTTTGTTATGAATTCTCATCAGGCTGAACAAAGAAACCAGATGCATGTCAGGGAGCCCTTGTATTTTATTGTACTGTCACCTTAATTCTGGCAACCAGTCCACTTTTTATACTCAAGAGGTAATATCTAACAATCCCTCAAATTTTTACAATACACTTCCACAAGGATGGTGCCTGAAAAACACTTAATTTTTTACAGTATAAGTTCCTCACTCCCATAACAAACTCCGCAAAAGTATTGGCTAAAAAGCCACAGCACACTTCTACGTTTCCCCTATTCCCACAACAGACTTCAGTAGGGGGTAGTAAATGATGGTTGTGCTCTGCCTAGGCAAAGGAAGTGGGGGAGAGAATTACAGACAGAAGAGGGAGAGACAGAACAAAAAACCAAAAAATATCACCAGTCCTTAAGGTGTCATATTGGTCCTGCCTATGGAAGGTCTGGAGCTGAGGCACTGAGACAAAGAAAGTGAAAGAGAAAAAAGAGAGTGGGGGATCCCAATCCAATTCTCTTTGTAGTTAACTTGGTGCACACCTCTTACATAAACTAGATTTTTTGGTAATGTTTTTTTCATGCATAAATAGCCAGCTCGTTGTGTCCTCCTCCAGGCAGTGAGTCCAGGCAGAGGACTGAGTCTCGAGGTGGAGCAGGAAGTTGACTCCGAACAGTGTTGCCTCTGTTTAACAGGACCCTCTCTTCCAGTCCCATCCGTCCAGTTGTGACAGTGAGAATGCATGACAGAATATACAAAGTCCTTTACACTAAGTCAATTGCCTCTTGATAACTAAATCATTGCCATCTTCTGGAGCCCTACCTTAGATGTATTACATGGATGAAAAGCTGTTAGCACTATGCATCCTTCTTTCCAAAATTATTAGAGAAAGGTGGATATAGTCCATCTTTTTAGGGTAAGCCTTCTCCATAATAATCATTTGTGCTTTATCCCAGCCCAGTAATTTAACGTGATAAAGCTGGGCAGATATAGCCAAGTTCTTATTTAAATGATGGTTTTTGTGGGCTTCACCCTGTGACATTCCCTGTCTAATTAATAGCATCTCCATTTATCTCTTCTTCCTTTTCATACAATGAGCTACATCTGCAAGCATAAGAGGTGTCATAGGTGGTAGTTTTTGTTTCATTTTTTTAAAGAATAATTTCAAACAACATAGAGAAAGCCTTAATGTCTGTTCAGATTTTAGAGTGTAATGGGTACACATGACTGAAAATAGATGTCAGTTCTTAAACAAGTAGTAACACTGATAATTATCCCAAGGTGAAGGCTACCACCTGCAAAAAGAAGAGATAAAATATTTGTCCTCAGTTTTTCCTAGAAAGGGGAATTATTTGTCGTCCTTTTAGTTCAGGAGCATAAAGAAAATGTCAGAAAATTATGGATGTCCAGTTATCCCAGTCTATTCAATATATAAAATTATAACCTTCATAAAATACAGAAAAACAAATGATTGAAATATCAACACTATTAAATGAGATGAAAAACCATATCCTGGTAAATGATGTCTTGGTACAGTCATAACCCCTGTAAAAATTAAGGAAAGGGTTAGGCATCTATAATCGATTGCGTAGGAGAATGTTAGGATAGAGTAGGCAACAGTCAATCTTTATGTCTATGAATTTAGAAATATTTATTTCTGTTACTATCAGTCTTACCATTTTTACCACCACTTCTTAGTCCTTGCCCTGATTCACTCACTCAGAATTATCTGCCTCATTTTTAACACTTCTCAACTATCTTGCACTCATGTTTTTCAACTAATGTTTCGGTTTTCTTCTTTTTCCTCATTCCTCACCTTTAATCAGTAAAAAAGCATAAAGAACAGAAGGCAGAAAAAAGGGATTCTGTTGAACTTAAGAAAAAATACACCACATCAAGGTGAAATTCTGTGTTCTGTTCCTGAAACTGTATACTAACACACGTCAAGAAAAGAATATGAACAGGATAATAAAACTACCTCAACACTAAAATTGCTTTACCTCAATGTATTTTCCCTTTAGAACTGCAGAAGTACCATGTATTCCTTAAGCAGTATTAACTTTTTACTGTCTGCAGCAGGTTCTAAGGCTGTGTGAACAAATTTTCCCCGTTTTTGTTTTGTATTATTTTGTTTTGGTTTGGTTTTGATTGGTTGTTTTTGTTTGGTTTTATTTGAGCCTGGAATTGTATATTATTGATGCAAAAAAAAATCACATCCCAGATGGAAGATAGAAAAAATAGTGAGGAGACAGGGCTTCAGCTGCTAAGTTCATGTATTTAGGAAAGAATTTAGTAAAAACCATGTGACTGTAACCTTGAGTCTGCTGATAGTTTCTTTGTTGATGGTGACTTTTTTTTTACTTGTTCCTAAGATCTCTCTTAGTTTTAATAAATGTCTGGGAAAGCAGTCGAGTTCAACTGGCAAAATAGTTGAAGAAGTTTGTTCCTACCCATATAAATTATATTTTGCATCTGTCTTAACATTCCTTCTCATTTCAGAAGGCAGTAACTGTTCCTAAGCATGCATGACACATGGATAATCTCTTCTGGAATAAATTCTTTAAATTCACTGCAATATGAAATTAGCATTTATAACAGTTAACTCAGAGTTATAATTTCATTAACTTCTGTTTTAATAAATTTCTTAATACAATTTTCGTAAGCTTCAGAAATTTTAATCTAACATATCTAGCTGTTTGTTTTTTTCAAGGCAGTAGAAAGTTTTTTTGCCTCATCTACAGTACAACTACTCTACTTTGTATATGCGGGAGAAAATAGATTCTCTATTGCAGCATTCATAGTAGTTGAAATGTTCCAAATTTGCAAGTATATCTCTTTTAGTGGAAATGAGACCAAGTTATTGTGTACTTGGTGACTCCTGTCACTAATATCTTGAAATTCAAGTAGTCTTTGTCTAACTAACCTTTGTTAAGATAAATAGTTTCCATTTTTGCTTCTTACTTTTTGTTTGTTTTCAAAACTTTACTTCAAAAAAAGAAAAATAGGAAAAAATACAAGAAAGATGTATCAGATACCAACAATGATGAAACAAAAACAGGTTAATATTTTTTTCTCTTCAATATAGTTTAACTTCTTTTATGTAGAATTTTTTTCTCCTTTTTTAAGCATTGAACATCTTCACATGTATTCTTCATTTTGAAATCTCTACTAGCAGAGGCATCCCACAATGCAAAGGGATGATGCCACTTGGATGCCAAAGGGATCTCAAATTGGATTGATTTTTCAATTTTGAGATTTAAGAACCCTAAATACTGTTTTGAACCCAACTCTTTATTTCAAGAAGCCCATACTGACAAATGGAAACCTTCAATTAAAAAATTCCAGAGAAAGCAAGCTAAATTTCAAGGTTATGACTGCAGATTTGTTGCAATCCAAATGAATCTCATAGATACTTGTAAGTACTACTTTGCAATAGGTATAAAAATATATCAGTAATTGAGATGTTTTTTTAAGTTCATAAGTTTGCAAGTATTAAAATTTATTTGAGACATGCTGCATTCATACTCGCACAGAGACTTGAGTGTATTGATTTAATTCTTCCACTTCCTTTCACTTAAAACCACCTGAGAACTCTCACTCTGGATGTTTTGCAGAGGGTATAGTGATAATATATTTTAAAATCTCAGTAGCGACTACAAGCAGTTTATAGGACTTTGAAATTAATGATCTGAAGCTGAAATTCTTAGATCCAACCATGTTAATATTTATTCATACCTTTCATGCCATCATTAATGCAGTGGAGCACAGTCAAACAGATACCAAGCTTCTAAGATTCAGCTTATGAAGAACTAACAAGAAAGTCAGACTTATTCTCATTGGAAATTACGAAACCTTGTGATGTCCTAATTAAAGTACTGCTGTTTTAAAGATGGTAAAAAACACTGATCCAAGTAAGGATTGCAAAGAACCTAATGATCTCAAAAAGTAGTAAAAATCCATAAATCATTTATTGTGAAACATTTTCTTCCTTCATATGACAATGTTGTACTTAGGAAACAAACAAAAGGTGTATTTTTTGCATCTATATTCAGAAAATGTTCAAGAATTAAAATGATCAAAAATTTAGTTAGGGTTTAGTTTGGTGTTGTTTTTTGTTTGTTTGGTGGTTGGTTGTTTTTTGGGGTTTTTTGTTGTTGTTTTTTGGGGTTTTTTGTTGTTGTTGTTTTGGGGGGGTTTTTTTGTTTGTTTGTTTGTTTGTTTGTTTGTTTGTTTTACAAAACCAATAATAAAAAGAAAGTTGTTAAGTTTAGTTATGTACTGAAAATTGCATAAGCAGATTCTGGTGCTTGTTTAAGATTTTGCTGAAGAGAGCATTCCAGGTACCTATAATATGATAAAATGTTCCTTTCATGTTTTTTCTCCCTATATGTCTGAGAAGCAAGTCTTGGGATGTTTCTATCTTAGAAGCCTTGGGATAGGAATGACGGATTGTTGGTACATCTTGGATATTGTTAGGAAATTTTATATTGAGAAGATAGCTGGGTGCTGTTTCAAGAGTTTAATGACATTGCAAATTATTCTAGGTAGTGCTCTTAACATGTTAATGACCATATTTAAACAAAGTCATTAATTAATTAAAATATAAATGCCCCTAAATTGTAGGGAGGTGGCTAGTCCCAGTTATTTCAGAGAGCTGAAAGAAAAAATATCAGCTAGGATGTGCAAGTTCAAAACGGCCTTAAACCAGGAAATTATTTCAGTATCACATAAACCAGCTTCATACCCCTTTATTTTATAGGTGAGAAAGTTCAACATTAATTTTAGATGGAATTAGCTTTTTCAGCAATAAGAATACTGCAGATTACTTCACCTGGGCAACTTTAGCAAGGACTTCAATAGCAAACCTGGTGGGTCAATTAAATGTAAGTGCTGCACTGAAAGAAGAAATCCTATTGAAGAGCAATTTTTCCAATACAATGAAAATGGAAAATTGATTTACAGTCTAAATGTGTCAGTTCTTAAAAATAGAGTTATAGCGAGGGTCTATAGAATGTCAGATAAAGAAACAGAGGACTGAATGGGGGAACAGATAACACTTCAGTGTAAATGAAGTGTAATTGTTCAATCAATAGTTTGCTTTAAAGGTTTAGGTAAGATTTCATTAGACATAGATCAAACAGGTGTCTCTTTGTACAGAGAGCAATGAACTGCAGGTTTATGGTGGGAAAACACTCAGAAAACAGTTAAAACTATTAAAAGCAACTAAAATGCACTGAAGCTGATCATGGTAACGAATAGTTTTTAACAGCAGCTAAATAGTATCCTTTATCTTTCTTTCCCTCTCCCTCCCTGCCCTACTTCTGTTTCAGCAGAGGTAGCCATTGGGGTAGGTTGGTTGCTGAATAAAGCTTTCCATTTCAAGTATTGTTGCAACATGGCAGGTGTCATTCTTTAAGTATGAAGCAGCTGCTGCTAAGAGTAGAATCATAAAATGAGTAGAATCACATTCAGGCTCTACACTGCATACAAATAGGTATTTTCCTACAGGACCATTCCCCAAGTATAGACGCAAACATTTTTAACTGGTTTAAGCAGCCCTCTTCCTGCTTTTAAGAGGTTCAGCAATCTAATCAGGGAGCAACACTGTGATTTACAGCACACTTAAAAAAGCAAATACCCAAACAAATAACGGGAACAGACATGATTGCTCTCTATAAATACTCTAGGAATGAGCAGGGTAGTAAAATGCCTAGGAGGAGAAAGAACATTTTAAACTAAAGGGCAATGTTGGCAATTGGCAATATATAAATTTAGACTGGAAATAAGGAGATTGCTAACTATTAGAAGAGTCAGACAATGGAACAGACTCCCAGAGGGAGTAATGAAGGAAAAAAAACTACTATATTTAAAGACACAAAAAATTTTGTGAAAGCTATTAGAGAAAGATAGAGAAATATAATAGAGAAAACTGGAGATTAGGCCAGTTTGCCCAGATTCTTTGCAGCCTTCTGTCATACTTTAACAAGCATGATGAAGAGATGAACAGCAATTGATAGGGTGATACCAATTTCCATCTCTTTCAATTGGCTGGAAATGGTATTTTAACTCGGAAAAGTTATAATATTCATTAAATATGTTGCATATAGTTTGCAAATCTGAAGAATAATTTGATTTCGTAGGCCTATTTCCCACATATTTCCCACACCCATCACATATTTCAGAACAGGATATATAAATGAACTGAAGCTTAACCCTACTGCTCTGGCTAGAAGGTATTAGTTACTGAGGGCATAAACCCACATAGTCCTTCAAGAGCATCCCTTAAGTCCCCTAAGAACAGCATTGCTTAACCTCCTTACTGTTCTCTAAAAGAAATCAGCTGCAAGGCACGTATTAGAAATCCTGACAATAACTGAAGTCACTGATGGAATATCCACAGCCTTGAATGAAGTTTCCATTCCACTTGGAGCTTCCCAGTTCAATTGCATATCAAGATTTTCAAGCCATTGAAGCAAGGTTTTGCCAATTGGATTAAAAAAACCTCATAGTGCTGTGCTAGATTTACTTGTCTAAAAGTCAAGCCTTTCTTTTTAGTTGATTTAGGTTTCAGTACAAAATAAAAAAAAATCAAAAAGAAATTAATGAGTGCCTACCATTTCAAAAGTTTAGTAGTAATATAGAACTTGAAGTTTGAAAGATAGTTGTGGTCCATCAACAGAGGATGATACTCCAAAATCAACTTCAATAGCAAAGGTACCTCCAACGTGATAGATTGAAATCCAACACTAATGAAATTATTATATTGTGCTTTGCAGAAAATGCCAGAAAGTGATCTCAAAGCAATTTTGCTAATAGTGCAAATATTTTAAATGCTCATTGGCATTTCATTTAGAAAGTTTTAATACACAACAATGAGCCTAATTAGAAGGACCAGCAGCTAATCTAATGACACAAGACTGCTTTTCTCCATCTGTATCCTTGCAGTCTTTTATGTACTTTACCTTTTTCTTGAAGTTTGTCTTAAACCTACAAATACTTTTCTTGCGAAGAAAGGAAAAGGAGATTGTTCTCAAATTACTGCTTCTAAAAGCCACATCCATTTGGTAAAAGACAGAAGTCTAATGGTGCCTTATACCCTTGAAAACCTTGAATAGATTTCATACCTGGCAAAAAAAAAAAAAAAAAAAAGACAAAAAAAAAGACAAAACCAAACCAAACTATGATGACTGCACAGAACCAAGGAAGAGGCTAGAAATCATCATTCCAGTGGGGAGAGAAGTATTCTGTTCAGTCACTTAAAGGGAACAGTTAGGCTGAGATTTTCAAGGCTGAGAACCTCCTGTCATAAAAAAAATGTAGTGATCAGGAAAATAAACATTTTCTTTCTGTAAAATAAGATACACATGATCGACACTCACAGTCCAGAAACACTTCTCAGAACCCAAGTATTTCCATTGGTTGGTGAATAAGATAACAAATAAGCTGTGAAGTTGTGCTCTTTTTTCTTTCTTCTATCTGTTCTGATTCTTATCTTTTACTACATCGCAATTATGTAGTAATTGAGAATCAAAGGAGAACAATATTACCTGGAGCACTGGAGCAGCCTGGATAGAATTGCCAAAGATTTCTTCCAGGGCAATGAAAAATTCTGAATTTTGGGGCCATTAGGACCGAGTCTTTCTATTTGGTAAATATCTAAACCATCAGAGGATGAAAAAAAAAAAATCTATATAAAAGATAGATTATCATGATAATTTAAAACTTTAAAAGCACTCAAAGGGTTTTACATTAGTTTTTGACTGGTTCATGTCAGTTTTAAGATAAGCAATCTACCTCTATTTTTTAGGAGGTTCTGTCCTGTGCATTACTAGATACAGTCTCTTGTAATGTTTAGTTAGAAGAACACTGGAGATTCTCTGTCACTGCAGTCCTTAGCAGAAGGTAATTGTTTCTAAGACTCTGAGAAAGTGGAATTTGAGGTATATTTTAAAACTCAGAGTAGAAGTCGAAGTCAAATAGAAATGAGCTTAACATAAGTAGTGGTAAGAAAATTGGAGAGTATGAAAGACTAGGATTTAGACAAATTATTTTATTTTATCAACTATAGCTTTAAACTTATCATATGCAAGCTCTTTTAGATTAGGATGTAGGATTGGGTTAGGGTTCTTAAATCCTTTCTAAATATTTTCACTTATTCTTTTGTCAAATACTTGTTCAGTGTTTAAGCAAATAACCAAGGTAGAAAACATCTAGAATGTAATTTAAATATTTTCTTAACCAGAGAAGAGTGTTAGTTTAAACTCTGAGAAACCGAACCTTTTATCTCCCACAACCTTGGTGATTGCCTAATTTCCAGATTGCTAGGTTCTGTTACATGTTGTCTGTTCTATCACTACCATTTTGTGGTGTCTTTACTACTAGATGTCCGTGGAAAAATCTGTTGATCAAACAAAGTAAATATTCAAGTGTTGCTCTTCAGAGGAAGTCTTTTAAAAAGTCTGAGCATTTTCTGGGGCTGGGTAGGCTCTAAAAAGTAGTTATGCAAAATTTTCTTTCCTTAACAGTGGCAACTTTATTATTACTTGTACTAAAGGATGTCTTAGAATTATTTAAATGGTATCATTGTAAAAATCATGTAAGACATTTATTAGTCAGTCTGCCAGGTGCTTCTTGCAAACACATGAATGCAATCCCCACCAGCGAAGAATTTTTGAGAACTTGTTAGGGAAAATGAAGAGGAGTTATTTCTCTAATTAGGTTATATTGTTGATATGTAAAAACAAACTACAACAATTTGGCAACTAAAGAAAAGAATGATTTTTGTTCTGACACTGCACATTACTAGGAAGAACATCTATGTATCTAATTTTCTGCAATGAGCAGTTAATGGCTAAAACATAAATCATCTAATTTAAAAAAAAAGTTATAATTATGATAGTACTTGGTTTCCAACTTATTTTAGTCATAATTTAGAGTTTTTTCTCCTTCAATACTGATTACAAAGGTGCACTATATTGTTGCTGAGTTATAATCAGTTTAGCATTTTTAGTTTTTAATAACAGTTTCTGTGTTCATTTCAGTTTGCAATGATCCCAGCATGCTATAATAATTTGCATCACACTTCTAAATGAGAATTGATTTTGTTTACATGGGTAATTTCTCAGCAATTCCCTTTAATTTCAAGATGAATGTGTTTTTCAATTTTTCCAATTATGTAAAAACCAAACAAACAGCCCCTCTCCCCCTGCCCCACTCCCCCCGTGGAATCTCTCAGCATTCCTAAGACCTTTATATCAATTTGTTTTCAATTAATTGTCTTTAACTCTGTGGGAGATTGTTAAGCACCAGCAGGATGCACTGAGACTGTGGAGTCTCTTTCCTCAGGGATTTTAAAAAGTTGGTTAAACACAGCCCTGGTCAACCTGCTCCTGCTTTGAACCAGATCTACAGCAGGATCACCTCAAGACCTCCCACCCAAACTGAATCTTTCCATGGCTTTATGAAAACAGTCATTAATCAGATTATATATCAGCACCATTGTACATTGAAATTTAATAGGAAGCAATTTGAACAATTCAGTCAAACAAGAAAACAACAACAAACATTTTAAAATATCTACATTTTAAAAATTTTAAAGTTTATATGTGATCTTTATATATATATACACACACATGTATGTATATTTCTCTGTATGGATACATGTATTTGTACACATTCTATTATGTTAAAATAGCCCTTTTTATTATTTTTATGCTTAATACATTGACTTTTTTTAAAAAAATCTTTATATTTCTATTTTATTTCTAGTTCATTCAAATTATATTTCAGTGTGGTTTAATTAATGTAATCATCATTATCACCATCATCATCAAAAATAAAGGCTGACACAATGAAGATTGAAACTAGAGCTAGTCCATAAATGCATAGTTTTGATTAAGAAAAATAAATAAATAGCCTATCCAAAAATAATAATATTTTGTTTGCTTTAGAAAAGCACTTAGTTGATAGAATTTTTTTCTTTACATGTTTTTGACTTCTTACTCTAAATAAAATTATCAGGAAATTTCTGGTTCCCACAATGCCTGTATAAAGTCAGTGTGAAACTATATACAGAGTTACAGATGCTGGTGTATTTGTTCAAAATTGAATATGACTCATTTATATAACTAATTATAGAGAAAATAATGTTGTTTTTGTAGTGAATTTCATCCTATCACCATCTGTTACATATTTCAGAACAGGTTTTTAATCCAGAAGGTGCTTTTTCTTGGAATGGTGACTAATTAATCTATGTCTTTATTTCTGGACATATTAACTTCATTACAGCCTTAATGCATTAGAATATCATATAAGGTCAAATTCTTCTTTGTTTCATGCATAAAATCCATACTGACTTTAAGTTCATTACTACCAAAATACCTCTGGAAATCACACCCAGCTCATATCATACAACATACAGTACTGAAAGCACAATCTGTTCCTAGAAGTCATCATATGAAATATTTCCTAAAAGTTAATTTTGAAGTACAGGAATAGGTGTTTTTACATGAAGTGAGGCCTTACTGAGGATCTCAGTTCTGAGCAGCCTTAATGCCCAAATTTTTTTTAAGTGTTTTCCATTCTTACCTGGAGTGTTTCTATTATCCTTGGGGTTGATTGTTATGTTTAGAGATGAAATGATACCTGTGTCTGTCAAACTAACTGATTCAGCAAGTAATATTCAATTTAATCCATCTGCTGTCTCTAGTATAGCACCTTCATCCTTTTCTTTCTTCCTTCTTTTAATACCAACTAAATAATAATAAAAATCCATTTTAAAAGAATTGGCTACTTGGGATACATTTTGCATAGTTCTTTCCAGGGGAAGCTCTGATTTCAGGCTGGAAATTTCCCAGCTTTGAGCTAATAAAGATAGTGTGCTCCTCAGAATGTGAACCTGCACTGTCTTCTTAT
Source organism: Passer domesticus (assembly GCF_036417665.1). Taxonomy (NCBI): domain Eukaryota; kingdom Metazoa; phylum Chordata; class Aves; order Passeriformes; family Passeridae; genus Passer; species Passer domesticus. The sequence goes on along the minus strand of NC_087474.1, from coordinate 106,460,980 downwards.
GTTCTAGAGGTAATTTCCAGCTCAAGGTCTTTGAGGGGAGGGCAGCGAGAAAAACTTTAAAGAATGTAGATAATTTTAGATGATATTTAGATTTTAGAGATAATCATATTCTGCTTGACTTGTGAAACTATTTGCTTAAAACATGTTAAGACATATTTAATTTAAAAGTGGAGGAGATAATCCTGCTTGAGCCTGATAAGGCCTGAAGTCTTTATCAGATACATTGCTGGCTGAGAGCTCTGGGATGGAAAGGATTAACTCACCTGCTTCATTTCAAGCAAACTAAGCTCACTTAAGAGCCTTCACAAGAATCCAATCACGTAACTATGTACTGGACTTGTGTCAGCTGTGCCACGTTTGTCAGGCACCTGCAGCATTAGTCCAGGCAGCACAGCTAGAATCAAATGGATGCTGCAGAAATTATATTTTGTCATGTTCTGCTCTGAGCATCTGCTTAGCATTTCAAGTACATCAATCCTATATTCTAGAGAGGCTACTTCTCAGTCAAGCTAAATTGAAGAAAAAAACATTGGTTGCTGTAAACATGTCACTGCAAATAAGGAGGACTCTCTTCCACTCTCACACACATCTAGGTATGCATTTGAATGTAAGATTAATTATTGAATTTAGAACCTAAAACATCAGCCTTTGATAAAGCTTCAAAAGAATTTAAACTATGTGGTTCAAGGACTTCAGTATAATAATAAATAAATCTATGTAACTTAAACCTAGGGTCAGGTCCATACACTTGCTTATTCCAATCTCTAAAAAAAAACATAGGTCTTCTCACACAGTTGTTATATCTATATATTTTTAGTTTTTGCCATGTCCCTTACCCCTTCCCTTCGTGGAATAGAATAAATTCAGACATGCTCATGTCCATGCCCCCTCAGCTACTGTAAAAATTTAACTCTGTAACAGGTTCACAAGGTCACTTTCTGTATCCCTGCTAGAATGTACAACATGAGAAAAGCAAGAATAATGCTGAGGATTTAAATTTTTAGACTATCAAGTAGGAACAAACAATTGGATGCTCTTTAGTAAACAGACCAGAGCCTGTTCTTAAGATGAAGGCAGAAGTTCACAGAAATTCATTTTTGACTAGAGAAAAATACTTTTTCTACCTGTAACTTTGAAGCTTCCTGAACCACAAACATGAGAGAGACATATCAGGCACCCCAGAGATTCTCCAGATTATTTGAGGCACTGCATTAGTTCCATTGACCACAACCTCCTTGGATTATGGAGTTTGGGAGAAATGTTTTCCTCTAATTTCCTATAATTTCCACTTTTGATCCTTTACTTAATTCATATACTGACCTTCTGGCAAGACATCTAGATAAATAAAAAATTAATTTAGACATTGATCAAGTGAATGAAATCAAAAGCATTATATTGGCACTGCACCAAAAAGCATCAACTGAGAAATTGGATGACATAATAAAACTGTCAGAAATAAAAATATTACATCACAATTCATCTAGAATTACTCTGGGTTTTTAAAGGACAATTATGTCCAAGAGAAAAAAGAAAGATAGAAAAAAATCTCAGAGAGATATTATTATTCACATGATCTGGGAAAAAGATTAAAGAATGTGGAAAATCATCACAAAATTTTACAAAAATTTTGGCAAAAATTGTCTTAACAAAGTAGACAGACAAAAATAAAAGTCAATTTATATTTGATTTAGCATATATACTTATAGTTATATCTCTTGCATTTAGAAAAAACTATTCTTTTTAATTTCCAGACCCCTCCAGCTCCATAACAGATTTTTTATTTACTTAGGGAGACAAGTACCAGTTTTCCCATAAGTTTTATCTACCCCTTAGGCTTCAATCTCTTTGAGACACTTTGCAATCTTAAGATCACAGACACAATATCATGAGGCAATTTGACAAAAATAAAAAAAGGCATCAGTTGAAATACTTGCATAAGGAAGTGATAGAAAAGTAAATTGTTCCAAAGATGTTGAGGAGAGTTTGCATTTGCACAACAAAAATTAAATAAATAGTGTTCCTGAAGGGAAACTTTTGTGTGGTACAAATTTTCATTTTTGTTTAATGATAATAGTAGTTATTATTGTCATTATTGTAATTGTTGTTATCATTGTTGTTGTCGTTGTTATTATTATTATTATTATTATTATTTTAGTCCTTATTCACTTAAGAAGTATATGCAAATCAGATTTGTGGACAAAAATAATTTCCCAAAACATTAACCACTTATTTCAGTAAAGGAGGCAGTCCTTTTGAGACTGACATCACTGTTATCAAAATCTAGAAATCTGGGCAGTCTTAATTTATCTCACATAGATAAAAGAGAGGAGGAGAAAAGAAGTTACAAGTTTTTGGCTTAGGATTTTGTTTTATTTATTTTATTATATATTCTTCTCTTCGCTTCTCTTTTCTCACACTCTGGGAAGTTACATTTGTGTCCTTTGGCACAGAATCACAGAGTTGCAGAAAAAAACAAGGCTGGGGAAGGTTCTGGAACATAAGGCCTATGAGGAGTGGCTGAGGGAGCTGGGGTTGCTCAGTCTGGAGGAAGGAGGTTCAGGGGAGAGAGACCTTGTTGCTCTGTACACCTACTTGACAGGAGGTTGTAGTGAGGTGGTGGTCAGCTTCTTTCTTAGGGACCTGCTGATAGGACAAAGGGAAATGGCATCAAGCTGAACCAGGGGAGGTTTAGGCTGGGTATCAGGAAGAATTTCTTCTCTGAAAGAGTGATAAAGCATTGGAAGAGGTTCCCAGGGAAGTGGCAGAATCATCATCCCTGTGTTTATGTGTTTTAAAAAAAACAGTGGGTGTGGTATTTTGTAATGTTTCAGTGGGTGTGGGGGTATGAAGTCAAAGGCTAGGGTTGATTATCTGCACGTCTTCTCCAGCTTTAGTGATTCTATGACTCTATGAAAAGTGCTGAGGCCACTGAGCTGCAAGACATGCCTTTATTTTAGAAATGTAACATGAACAAGGACAAAGCTGCAACCTAGGTAAGAGTTTTGGGAACATTTGTTTCACTGAAATTCCTAAAAAGTCTCAATGGAGCTACTAAAACTTAAACTTACAATCACAGGGAGAGGTTTTTCAAAAGTTCAATTGGCACATAATTTTGAAAGCCAGGTTTGGAAAGGTATTTATCTGGAAAGAGACAAAGATTTTGTGTGTGTCACTACGACTCATACAAGAGTTGTGTGTTTGACATTTCATAAACACCCACTAAATGCTTTTGTGTAGTTTTGAGGAGTAGATATAACTGGTCTGATTTTTAAAAAAAATTACATCTCCCCCCCCATCCCCTTCTATTTCAGATTAACCCAATTAAGAAAACCCAGTGTCAGATGATCTTATATTTACAGCTGCACAAAATGCACAGGCTAGATATTCCTGTCCTGTATGTGTATGCATGAGTGATTATATATGCAAAAATTCTGTACTTAGAATATAGTATTGAATGCCTTTCAATAGTGTATTTCTTTTAAAGTCAAAGAGAATCTTCTTCAATCTCAAAAACATTTTTTATGATCAACAGTGTGCGCCATAAACATAAATAATGACTTTATTTTTTTTCCTCAGCTGCCATTAATACTAACATTAACATTCTTCAATGGAAAATTTTAATTGAAAAGATTACTAAATCTTGTTGTAGGGGTGTCTGTATGCTTATCTGAGGATACATTAATTTATTTTCATAAATATTGTACAATGCATCTACTAGATAACTGGAAGGTGACTTTTTTTCAACAAATGGGTAAAATTAATCATTAAAGGACCTAAAAGCCTGAGTTCTTAAATCAAATATTTCAGTGTATATTTAAAATATTAATAGTTCAATTGACAATACTTTTGTCATCTCCTGTATTTAACAAAATGTTCACCAGACATTATGTCCCATGGCTATGTCTCCCAAAAATTTTAACTCTAATATTTCTTATTAATGTGATTTATGTCATAATAAATTTATCCCTACCTGTTCAACACTTCAACAGGGAAAATCTTCAACAGGAAATTTATTAAATTATGCCTTTCACAATAATTTTTCTGAAGGAGAAAAAGGAATGTGCTGTAGTCTTCTCTTTATGCCACAAGATGGAGCTCAATCCCTGTACTACAGTTCTGCAACATGTTAGAGGTGGCTTTTTCCTTTTGCCATTCTCTTACCGGAATAAGTGACAACTTATTCCTAAAAGACAGCTTAGAATAAGGTAGTGTGATGCAATAGTCCTCTATTTATAGATGACAGAAGTGTCTGCAGAAAACAGTATTGTGATCCTACAGTGATGTATCCACAACCAAGTATGCACTTTATACACTCAAGATTTAAAAATAAAATGCTATTTTATAGGAGTAACAATATATTATTAACTAAATGACATTTAGATCTAGAATCCAGCACTTATTCAATAGAAAAACACAATTATTTGCCATACAGGGAGTTTTATGCTGGGTAAACATAATGATTGAATTTTTGATACAAAAAAAAAGAACTGGACTCTACATGACACTGAAGTCCAGAATAGGAATTACATCCTCCAACATGTGTCAACTAGAGTTTTTCTCTGAATATCGTGTTTCATTAAAGTATACTCAAGAATTACCAGATTCTTCAGCACTCACAAATTAAAGTGTTCTTTCACAGCAATAACTGAGAACCACAGAAGCACAGTTTGGCTGGACGGGACATCTAGAGTTTATCTAGTCCACTTGCTACAGCAAATCAGACCAGGGACAATTTCATATAGTTATTTTTAATAATGTTTCCAGCTTTCTGAAAAGTGATAACAATCTGTAATCCTGACCGTTCAGTTAAAAATATGAGCTTTGTACTTCCAGTATTTGAATATAACATTTTAATGGAAGCATCTATCTTGCAGTTACAGGGTAAAGTGTTGGCAAACTATGAATTACTGAGCACCTGTGTGGAAGTAAAACAAATTGAGATGGAAAGATTTCAGATTTCATTAAAGGACACGTCTCAAAGCCTACCCAGTAGTGTACACTGCTTTGGTACCTCTTCAGTGCAAAGAAATCACATACACAAGAAGGTTTTTAACCTTGACAATTATGTCGGTTAGAAGAGCTTTAGAATCCAGAAATCACATTCAAGTGACATACAACTAAGGCAACTAATTTTGCAAGTCTGATATGCCTTCAGAGAACTTTCATGCATTGTTGGATTACCAAGTACTTTTGCTTCTGTGAGCAAAGTGGGTGAGATCCAGAAAAAACCTATTTCAGAATCATGGAAAAAAAATAAACTCTCAATGTTTTGTTTTCCATGAAAGCTTTTGATGGCTCACAGATGCTGCAGTAATGTCTACCTATTCCACAGGATTTTTGAACATCTCTCACCTTATCCACACCCATATACCGTATCAACTTCTCACACTGTACTATATCCAGCACTTTTATATTTCTACAGTCTCAAGATACGTCATTTTTTTCTTTGTTTTCTCCTTTTCAAACTAATGCAAATCCAGATTCTCACACCCATATTTTTTCAACCATCTCTCTGATGGCTCACTTTGAAAAATGCTATCCTGCATGCCTGTTATTCCCATCACACTTACCTATCCTCCTCAAAACCTTCACCACTCGTCGGCTGTTTTGTCATGTCTATGGCCATTTCTATTGTTATCCTTTTCCTTTCTCTGGGACATTTCCTCCATCCTTAGAATAAAATATAATAAAATAAAATGGAACAAAAATACAGCCATTCACAGCACTTTTACTGAAATAAAACCTTCTGATTTATGGAAACCTGAAATATTTTATCTTTTCATTTCACCTACGCACTGTAGACCAGTTCTGGTCTACAGTGTAGTTGGTACTGGGTACCCCTCATCATTTCCTGCAAACCCTCTCAATTCTCCTTTCATTTTCAGCACTTGCAGGAAGTCCCCTCTCTTCTTTACAGCTGCTGTCATGTCCTATCACTGCCAATCATCTCACTACATTTCAGCTTTCCTCTCTAATTTCAGCCTCAATCTCTCTGCTTCCCTCAGCAACCTGCGCTTTTCTTTGGCTTCTTTGTTAAATGATCCAATTGATCACTTTCACTTCCTTTTCCCTGATGCTTTACTTCAGCTCCCTGACTTGCCAAAATGTTCATCCTTTACATTTCATACTTTTATTAAGCGTCTCCCGCTTTTTCTGTCTGACTTTTCTCTTGCTGTGCTTTCCTCATTCTAGCTACCAGCTATTCCATCTCATCACTGATCATCAGGCTTCACCATCTTCCCTTGTGACATTGAAGGCTGTTCCTTTTGACAGCACTGATATGTGCCTTATGATTACATCCTGTTTTTTCATTTCCTGGGATAGCACTGATGGGTAGTTTTCGAATATGCCTAATCATTCAGGTTCTTCAAAATAGGTCCCCTCTTTCAGTCCCAGAGTTCAGAAAGAGTGTGTTCACTTGGAATACATGGAACATTTTTTTCAATTTCTTCTTTTGATGTTTATCATTTTATAGATAATTCTTTTCTCTTTGCCTTAGATGTCAGATTCTGGAAAGAGTGATATTTTCAATCCAAATGAGAAAGATTGTGCAGACAATTTTTACAGCTTCTGGCCTTGATGCATGCACTATATAATGGTAAAAAATATTATTAGACCAAAGCAATAAAGTTTTCTTCATACTCAGGTGAGTATCTCACTTTGTGTATTACATAGCATTTTTTTCCTAACTTTCTCACATCCTCAGTGGTTTATGTAATTTCCCAATGCTAAGCTGAGCAGCCTTGAAATGTGCATGCAGATATAATCTATAAATAAAACCAGCATACCACAGAGTATTTTCTTTGTGTTACTTCATGAAACATTTAATGAGACAATTAGAAATTTCCCATAGAAAGTGAGAAATCTGGGTACACAACAATTCAAGAGAGAAAGGAAATAAATGAAGGACTCAGTGGACAATGAGATAAGGGAGTCCTGAACAGAGTAATACTGTCTTTAGATTCCTAATTCTCAGGGAATGCTATAGAGTGAGCTAGACTCTGTCAACTAATTGCACTGAGTGGGTGCCATAAAGTGAAGAAGTCAAATACTTTCTATCAATCTGACACTTCACTTTTGAGATTGCAAGCTTCTTCCAAACAAGGAAATTCTTCAATAGACCTTGAAGGTGATGTCTGATTGCTTCCACATGCAGTTAATGTAGGAATTTTTTTTATTATTAATGTGGAAAAGTAAGAACAGGGATCCATTCTCTTACAGTGAGAGCTGGAGTAGACTGAGTCATCTAGTCAGCGAGGCTTTATACTGCTACTACTGCTTCACTTCACCTGCCTAAGTAGCATTTGTTCATGCTGTCATACAACTGGCATATTAGTCTGATATGGGCAGCCATTAATAAAAAAAAAGGAAAACAGATATTAACATTTCAAAATAGTCTAAATAACCTTTTAATACTTTATATCCATGTCTTAAAGTGAAAGGAAAATAGACTTATCCAACAGAACAAGTCAGAAGAAAATTATTCAAGAAAGTAGTAAATTAAGCACATATTTGCCCACATAGTATTGCTTGCCTTAACAGCTGCAAAAATCTTATGATATGTGTGGTATCACTGTACATTGATGTTATCTGGTTTAGTCACTTTTCATGCAGTCATATATATATATATATATCCAAATAGTGCCAGAATAAAAAATAATTTGATTTTTTTTCATTATTTCTCTCTCTTGAATTGTCTTTTTGTGATTTTTTTTCTCAAAGTCAAGAAGTATCAGAAAATGCAATAAAGGGGTTTGAAATGGTTTGTTTGTAAATATTGGTATTTCATTCATTACTCATTACAAATTGAATTTTAACATCTTGATACAAACAGAAAAATTCTTGTAATACAAACAGAAAAATCTATGGCAAAGATTTTAATCATGAGTGGGATTGAGCATCTCTTAAATGGAAGAAGGCTCATTTGAAGGCAACTTGGTAGCAGGTGTGTGTCACGTCTCACATTCCTGCATAAAAAACTGGCTTGTCTTGATTGCATTTAATATTCACCAAAACAAAACAAAAAAAGCAGAAGATGTCTTTGGCAGCACACCTTAGCTCTAGTCCATACCTAGGCAGTGCAGTGAAAAGCTGTATTAAGCATAAGACTCATGAGATGCAACCTTCAGTCCGTCGTTCTCTCTCATAAGCACACAGATTTTTTTTGCCTGAAGTATTGATCGTACCTGTTACATGCAAAACACTGACTTGGTGGAAAGAATGGAGGAAGGCACAGGAGAGGAAGAGGCAGAGGGTGCAGTCCTTACTTCAGGGCCTCAGCTTTACAGAGATACCCCACTATTAAGGAGTTTAAACAACATGACAGTTCCCTGACATTTTTCATAAAAAAAGGTGTTTCCTCAGAATTAATATGGTTAACAAGCATATACTAAGATCCTGATAGAGCTGAAAGACTCCAAAATGGTGGTGACTGCTTTCTTTATTCATTAGATTCACAATGCCTGAAGGTGTGCCCTTTGATCCAGTTTTATACTTCTCAGCAGGCCTCCAACTGCTTTTCTTGCAACTGTATGAATAGAAATGAGCAGAAACCACAATGAATGACCTTTCTTTTGGTCACTGTTTATAATGACTTTATATGCTTGAAAAATTTCAGAATAATTCACAGCTGAACTTAAACCACACAGCAGAAAAGGGCAGGGACAGGAAAAAAAAAAAAAAAAAAAAAAAAAAAAAAAAAAAAAAAAAAAAAGAGAAAACACTGGAATTTCATTCCTTTTGACATGAATGGGACTCTTTGTTCCAAAGTTACCAAAGTCATGACAGTCCAGATAATAATTGCAAATTTTAATTGAGAATTCAAAAATTAAAATGAGGTGAAAAAAACCTAATAAATTGTGCCACTGCATTCAAGAACACAGTAGGGAAGTCAAAAGGTGTAGAAGCTTTTGAGGAACTGAGATATTTATATTCTCATAAGGTTATAACCCTTCCCTTATCTTCTTTTTTTTTTTCCTTTTTTCAGGCAGAATTTCAAAATTTCTTCTCAGTCCCATTAAATAACATAAAAATCAAGATTGTTGTTCCTCTAAATAAAGTATGATGGTGCTAAGAATGTAGAAATTATATTCATCTTTTAGTAATTTAAAAAAATCTGGCATTTCAAAAAGTCTACTTCAAAGTTTTTAAGCATTTTTAATAATTTACTTAAAATCCAATAAAAGAAGTATAAATCTAGATACTGTCAAGTCAAAGTTGGGCTGTCAGAAACTCTGGTATCAGACTGTCTCATAGCTGGGATTGTGCCACAGACCCCAGAAAAATTCTTGCCACCATAAGGAAATATTAAAAGATTTTTCACCCTAACTCATCTTTCAGTTCTCAGACAAAAGAGACACAAGGCCTCCTCTGCTGTGTGTTTGCAACACCAAGGTCGCATTTTTCCTACTGTGAATCCCTATGAGTGAAATTAAGAAAGATAAATAGAAACATATACGAATGAGTAAAGAAAAAAGTAATATGAAATTTGACTGTTTATGCAAACATATAATGAATATTGGTGTTCCTGTGCGAAGGAAACAGAAAATTCCTTCTTGGTTCTATGATCATCTTATTGGACCTAGGTTTCTTGCTTCTCAGGAACTCAACATATGTGAATTGGGTTTTTTTGTTTGTTTACGTGGTTTTCTTTTAAATGTAGATTTTCTGTGGGGCAGGGACAGCTAGTTGTGTAGAGGATGGGAGGTAAATTGGACTCTTATAAATAATGAACAAAGAACAAATTTTGAAAAATATTTTTATATTTAAATTTTCTAGATTTACCTATTTGAACAGAAATCAAATACACAAACACCTCTGGAAATCTGTCCCAGAAATATTGTACTCTATAACCAGGTATAGCTAAGAGGAATAATTAAGATATTTACTTGATTAAATTCTCAGTTGCTGTTAAACTGAGTATTGTGCCAGCCAATGTTTTTAATGAACCTGAGATTTAAAATACAAAGGGGAAACATAAGGAAAAAAAGAATAATGTGTTAAAGGAAAAATCATTAATAACACACAAACTCAATACTTAGTTTGATTTAAGGCATGACCTCTCTCCTAAGCTCCTTTTCCACCCACCACCAGCTCCTTAGGTAGCACACAGCCATCAGGTAGCCAGGGTGGGTAACTACAGTACAGCAGCCAGCCTGTAAGCCAGCATGGCAAAAGGTGGGATGTGCTGCAGCCAGTGCTAGTCCCAGGTTTTATAATTATTTTTTAAAAAAATTCAGAGCTTCATCATACTTTGTTCTTAGTAAATGCTAATTGAAAAGAATGCATCTCATCCGTAAACCATATGCATTTATCTTAACTACTCCATCCCTCACTGTCGATGAATTTTTGGTGGTTTATTGTTATGCTACTTATAAGATGTATATACTATTCTTAATAAAACTTCCTTATGTTAATTTTTATTTCTCTTTTGTATGATTTCCTTCACAGCTCTTCCTCCTTTCTCTAATGCTTTTTCTCTCCCTTTTATTTCTCCATCTCTCAAACTCTTTCCCTTACTCTCCTATTGCATTTTCATACATATTCACTGTCATACCCTTTTCCTTTTCTTTTTTCTTTTTTTTTCTCTAGTTCATTCATGGTTTCTGTTCCTCAGAAGCCATTTGGAACCAAGCTCCTGAAAAATACCCGTTTTCATAATTTACAGGTGTGTGTGTATATATATATATATATGTCTTATGCTCTGTTCCTCTAGATAATTTGATATCTCTACTCCCATCTCCTTTTTCTCCTGCTACCTAGAAATTGTACACTATTTGATTAATTTCGTGATAATTGATGTTTTCGGAACACAGTTACTTCTGAGATCCCTTCCCAGCAATTAAGGGAAAAGATGAGACTCAGAAACTACTGTTCAAGGGCACCTATATAGCTCATGTTGATTGTACTCTAAGTTTTCCTGTAAGATAGGGGATCCAGATAATTCATGAGACAAAATGTGGAAATCAGATGTAATTCTGAAAATACTGGAATCTGAAAGAAATTGTAAGACCATGAGAATTTGTCCTCTTTTAGGGTCAGAGAGAAAACATTGGTTGGACAGCTCTGTTAGTTCTTTCATCAGTTCTTATTTTCTTCTCATAGGAATTGATTAACAGGTTAGTTTTCTTACAGCAATGTTTCATATTCATGAAAGAAATATCTACAGAGGGTTTAATTTTTTCTTGATTTTAAAAATGAGAAGACACAAAACTCTGTGTTCTTACTCCTTAGTTATTCATGTCCATGTATATATACCATTTGTAAAGTAAATGGTTTACTGCAGCAAAAATGCAAGACTTTAATTCTGCATCACTTAATTAAGAATTCACAGTACTGTTAATTAGTGCATTAATCGACTTTCTTGTCAATTTATCTCATGTAATTTAACATTTATGATCCAAGACATTAGTAATACTGCCTCACCCCTAGGAATTTGCCAATTTAACCCCTGTCAGCATGGGCTCATTTCAATAGGTATTAAAAAGAAAAAGTTAAGGAGAATTTCTCAGGTACTTGGTGGTTCATAAAAGGAGTTGGTACCATATTAAAGAAATCAAATATGTAATTATTTAATTATGGTTATATAGTTAATTGTATTCCTAATACTTAACTATTTTAGGTTAGACAAGAGAGCCCATAAAGATAACAGCATTAGTGTCAGAAAACAAAAGATCCTAATATTGTTCACAATAATTGTCCTTTCAAAATTGTTCCAATTAGATTCCAGAGTGATGAAAATCACTATTTCAAAAAAATAGGCTTATACAGGGGTGGTAAGAGTAGCCATCTGACTACATCTGACAGAAACTACTTTCTTGCATTCCATTATTTGTCACAAAAGAGTATATTCTTGGAGCTACGTGGAAGAAATTTAATGCCAAATGAGTATTTAAAAACAATCTCTTCCACTTCATAATTAGATGAAAAGTCAAAAATTAAAGTATTCAATATGGTAATGTTTCACTAACATTTTTAGTTCACAGAAGCAAAATACTGCAAAGCAAAAATGGAATAATCACATTTTATACCACTGTAATTCCACTATTTTATCTTTAACATTTTATTCTTAAAAAACCATTGAACCCTCACTCTTTCACCTGTTAAATCTCTTTGAGCACATGTGCTTTAGGACAAGAAGAAAAAAGGCATATGAGAACACTTCAAGCAGAAAAGCTCATTTGGATCCACAATTAAATGCATACACTTTTAATTGGAATGATGACAATTAGAAATATTTGCATTGAGAAAAGCATTTATGGAAAAGGTATTGAATCTTTGACTTAGACCTTATCTGCTGGCATAGCTTTGACCTTTAGATGGCTTTTAGAGTCTGTGCATATATTATTGGTACATAGTCTTTGATCACATTAGTCCTTGATCACAGAAAGGCTTTTAATGTAGATTAAAGAATTGTCACCATAAGAGGTGACCAAGGATGCACATATGCCTCAAACCCACACCAAATGCATCTAAGCTATCTCTGGTGTGCTTATCTGGATGGATACAGAGGATTCAAAACTACAGCAGTATCCATGGTTTGATTTTCAGATTCTTAGTGGAGTAATACAGAAGGCTGAACATAGATATTAGCTCAGTGACCTACACAAAATTTACAACAAAACTAGAGGTAAACCAGCACACAAGTTCAGAAGTAAGCCATTATTTACTGATTATTTCTATAATTTTATTTTATTCAACTAGTCTGATGCAGGAATCTGCACTTCTAAACTAAGTAATCATTAACAAATCACCACAATATTGGTAATGGAAATAATGGAATGTATTACTTACTGGTGCAAGCAGGTACTTGAAATTACACAGCATTTACAGGATACCAAAATCAGGACAGTTCCCCATCTCAGGAGGACATATTTTGGCCCCCCAATATCTTGTTTAGATTCCTGTAAGAATCATATTTAACTTCCGTCTTTTGTGTGCTTTTTTCATCCTACTTCACTTGCTTAACATCCACTTTCTTTCTTATAACTTATCATCTTTTATTTTTCTGAAGAGTATTCAACATTCAGAATGAAAATTCGTTTTTTTTTTCCCTCAAGGTCAGTTAAGAAATGTGTAAATGTGTTAGTATAAAACAGGGAACACTATGTACTTACATTTTATTTTCAGCTTTTTATTTTCCAGTAATTATTTGCCAAGGAATTGGCATTTTATGCAACAACATAATGTAAGTTTTAACCTCAGAAAAATACAGATACAAATATTTATATATTGGGCATCAAGCTTATCTTGCAACATAGAGATGTTTCAACATAAACCATTTAAGTGTCTTTTCGTGGGAGAGTAGGATGGGGGTGGCATGTAAACTAAAATAAAACAAGCAGCAACAGAAAATTGAAATATTTTTTGATATCAAAGAAACAAATGATTTTTCTCTAGTTCTAAAATGTATCTCACAATTATCTATTCCTCTGTGTAAACAGCTCAGTCTTTTAAATAAAACCAACTTAAAACAAATTTCCTCCTTTGACAACATTTCTCTCCTTTGATCAGTGCTTTATATGAATTTGAACTTTTTAATTTCCAGTGTGCCATTCCGTCATCATTCGTTCTTGGGAAAACTTGATCTTCATGAGAACATGCTGCGGTTTGAAAATAATGACCTTGGATTAAAAAAAGAAAACAGAGGCATATCGGAAAGCATGCAGAACAATGATGCTTTTACCTCCAGGCAATGTCACATTAGTTGCTCTGTGCTCAGCAGGACCTGAAGGCTTATCCAACATATTTGCTTTGAAAATTTCACAGATAACATTAATTTGAAAAACTGCTAGTAAGCATGCAGGAAGGCAATAGCAGAACTATAGTAAATGGCATAATAAAGTATGTGAATAAACATTTTAAAAAATAAATAGTTTGTTTTTTTTTTTCCAACTAAGTTATATGTTCGGATCTGCATCTGCTTTGGCTAAAAACTTATACTGACTTCTAACTCTGACATTTTTCTTTATTCCATGGAGTAAAAGTTTCCAAATTATATCCTTCTTCTGAGAAACCCTTACTGCATATCTTCTCAGTCAGAACCATTGCTAAATCACTTTTCCTTCCTTCAAAAATCATCTTTCTCTTGACTCCAATATACATTAAGATCATCAGGATTAATTTCCTGTAAACATCAGGGACATCTATCATACTGACAAAATGTAATGGAAATTAAATGTGGATGCAACTTAAGCATGCATGTGAAAAGTATTGCCTGTTTAAATGTAACAATCACAGCTCATAAGAAAAGATACTACATCATTAATTTATGAACAAATCACAAACAAAAAAAATATATCTGAGAAAACTGTGATCTGCTAATGTGTGTTACAGGATCAATCTGAGAGTCTGAACTTGCTGGAGTGAAATATGTACTGGGAATGTTTATTTCAATTTCTGTCCAGTTCCTTTTCGGCTTTGTGACAATCTTACTATGCCATACATCATATCATGGTTGTTTATCTCGCTTTTGACAAGATACATGCTATAAAAGGAAAAGTCTTGTCCTACTTTGTTAAAAGCAATTTGTGGACCTAGAGATAAAAGAGCTTTTAAATAAGTTTTTTAAAAATAATGTTATTATAATTTTCAATAAACCACAAAATTATACTAAATTATAATTTTCCATTTTCTCAGGGGTGTCTCCTCTAATATTTCTGTTACATTTGTTGATAATAGAATGATGGATATGAGCCAGAGAAAGGGCGTGGCACAAAGTATCTTCCAGCTTTGTATTTCCTACTGCAAATATTGAAAATCAATAAATGGATGATCTGACACAGTAAATCAAGTCTTTTGTTTGAATGCACTCTTGCAGAGTTGCTGATTGTATTTCCCTCTAGTTACCATTCTGTCCATCTTGTCCAAGACTGTTACAACAGGTTGCAGTAGAAATTTCAGAAAGGCTTTTATTGCTTCTATCATATTATTTCAAAAATGTACTTTTGTATAATTGATAAATAAAGGATGATACTGTATTTGAGAAGCACAGTAATTCTTTCTATATTTGTTAGAATATTTGAAGAGTCATTCCAGAAATACCTAAAAATGCAGAAATTTATCTGCAATATACTGCTACAAGAAAACTCAGGAACACACACATTCTTGTGAGTTTAAAAATTGCAGATTTAACAGGTACTTTTTAGGTGGGGTGTTTATATGATATTGTATTTTTTTAGTGTGATTTTTATCCCTGTAAGTAAATATTCTCACCTCTGGGTATGAATCATCTTTTCCACATAATTATGACCACACTATTCAACAACACTCTGTGTATTGTGGAAAGCCACTTAATGACTGTGCTGTCACAGACATCAGATTATGTTAAATCCTAACATTGTCTTAGTATTGAACATTGCCTGCATTTTTAAAGGAAACAATCCGATTAAGGAAAAAAAAGTTGCAGATCAGTCATGGAGCTGAAAAAAATTTATCAGCAAAACTAAAATGTATACCATAGGCCACAAAGTTTTTACAGAATTTTTTCCAGTAACACATTTCATTCCCAAATTCTACTGATTCTTGTCTTGAAATAAGTATTATCAAGGACATTCATATATCATGTTCCAGCTTTGTGAAAAGCACCTTTCATCTAATCTAAATTTAAATACCTATCTTAGATACTTTACGAAAACAAGCTTTTAAATAATCACCTTACTTTTTATTTCTCTGTGCCAGAAATATTGGAAAAATTGCAATATTTTGTATTTTAATTTATTTCTTTACAATGAAAACTTCAATTAAGAGGTTTCTGCTAGAAGGGTTTTCACCTGGCAGTGAGAGGGAAAGAGAGAGCTATTGAGATTTCCTCTAAATTTCCTAAGGGTTCTTAAAGTTTAAGGCATTGATTGTATCTATTTTCATATATAGGCTGGATTGACCTTGGCTGGATGCCAGGTGCCCACACAGATGTTTTACCACTCACCCTCCATCAAAAGGACAAGAGGAAAAAAGTATCATTAAAAGCCTCTGGATGCAGATAAGGACAGGAAGACTACTTACCAATTGCCATCAAGGACAGAACAGACTTGTGTTAGGGATAGTAATGTATTTTATTTCAAGTATTGCAACAAAATAGGGTGGTGAGAAGTAAAACTAAATCAAAAACACCTTTTTCCCACCCCTCCCTTTATTCAAAGCTCAGCTTCACTCTGACTCTTCTGCCTCCTAAGCAATGCTGGGAGATGGGGAATGGGGGTTGCAGTCAGTTCCTACCATTCTGTCTATGACTCTTCTTCCTCATCCCGCTCAGGCTGCAGTTCTTCAACAACTGCTCCAGAATGGGTCCTTTCCATGGGGTACAATCCTACAGGAAAAGGCTGATCTAGTGTAGGTAGATACACCTGCAGGTACTGCAGGTGGATATCAGCTTCACCTTGGACCTCCTTGGGCTGCAGGGGGACAGCCTTCCTCACCACAGCCAGCACCCCACTCTACAAGGGAACCTCTGCACCTCCTCCCCTCCTCTTCACGGCCCCTGGTGTCTCTGGGGCTGTGTCTCTCACATATTCTCACTCCCTTCTCCCAGCTGTTCTGGCACAGAATTTTTTAACCCTATCTTAAATATATTATCACAGAGATGCTACCAATGTTGCTGAGAGACACAGCTTCAGCCAGCAGGGCGTCCATCTTAGAGCCAGCTGGAATTTGTTCTGCCCAACATGGGGGCAGCTTCTGGTGTCTTTTCACAGAAGTCACACCTGCCACCCTCAGTGTTATCAAAATCTAACTACATAAACCCAATAAAATACTTAAATAAAGAAGTACATTTTTGTTCTCGTGTTTTACTTTTTTCTAATAAATATATTAAAAAGTAATTATGTTTGCTATTTTCACTTTATATTGAGTCTTGATTAGTCAGAAAATGTTAAAAGTATCTTCGCATTATAATTTTTGTCACTTAGATCTGAATGATAAAAATACATTAATTTGGGGGGAAAGATATATTTTAGATTTTATTTTGGAAAAAGACTGCAAATAATATTAAAATAGAGTGCATGGGAAGTTAATGATGAGTTGAATGTCAAACCAAATTAATCACATACTCAGGAAAACTGAAATAGATACACTGTAAATTTGTTCATTCCTAATTTCGACGACAAATTATCAGTGCTCAGGAGAAAGGGAAAAAGAGACAACAACAGAAAATTGGGTTTGCAGGCTAGAAGTCAAATGATGAAAGAATAGTGGAGCAAGAATGGTAAACTGAACCAGTGGTAAATAAACAGGGAATAACAAAAGCAATCTTTCCTTTTGAAAAAAAAAAAAACAAACAAAAAACAAAACAAAAAAAAAATCAAAACCAAACCAACAAAACAAAATAAACACAAAAAAACCCCAACCAACAACTTTTTCTTCTGTATATTTTTTGTAGAGCTTTTTGTTCTGTATATTAAGATTAGAGGAGACTCTAGAAATAGGAAAAAATAACAATATACTTCTCTGTAAAACATTATTCACTCCTGCAATCATGAATCACTTAACTATAATGTAAAACAGTATGGGGATGGCTATAGAAACTTTGAGAAACAAGAAAAACTAAGTTTAAAATAGTGTATTATCCCTCATCTCTTTGAAGGTACATATTGGCTTTTCAATTACTTGGAATCTGAATTCCAAGTGGAAATTCTTTATTACTACTGTTTAACAGAATGTGCTTTTGTAGAAAATCTTTGCACTAATCACTATTAATCCAGCAACATTTAATGTCTTGAAAGGATTACAATACATTGGAGGATCAGAATTAGGAGACCATTCTCATTTAATAATTTGACCCTTAGAAAAGGGAAAACTCCTATGCTTATGTTCTGATTTAGTGATTTCTTTAAAATTCAGTCAGTACTTACCAATGGCTTGCAATAAAGGCTAGATAAGGTCCAACTTTGTCTTCCCATCTCCCATCTCTCTTTCACATTACAATAAAAAACCTTTGTTTAGGCTAGTCCCTTTCTTGCTGATGTAAAGAAAGGTATATAAAATTATTTGAGGTCTGATACGTGGCAAATAACTGCAAAGAATATAAAATCAGCGCCTCTTACTTGTAAAACAAAGCCTAAGAAATAAAACAACAACCAAATATTATATCTAGTATGAAAAAATATATATACCTCAAAGAAGCATAGGCAGATTTAATCCATTATATATTTAGTACCAAAAGGCCTATGAAAAATTACCCAACTTCATGACAGCTGGAAGTTGTTTTGTTACTAATTATACCAGATCACCATAATTGCAGGCAGTATGACACATAGACAGAACTTATGCAGACACTCTATTTTAAATCTAATGCTTCAATGCCAATTTTCTAGAATAAAGGATGCATTTTAACCTTTTTTAATTTTTGGCTTTTGAAAAAATAGTTCAAGAGCTGAATTTATGCTCTTTAGGTATGTCTGAAATTTCATATCAGAAATGTCAAAACCTTTACACAAACAGTAAAAAAGGTCACTTTAGCCCTCTTGCAGAAAAGTGAATAATTTCTGCATCTGATCAAGAAACTGTTGGGAAGACTGATGGAAGAGTCCCTCTCAGACTGGCCTTGCATCAGATGCCAGTGGTGAAATTTACTGTCACAGAAGGCAGACAACCATTTCATGGACCTACAAGTCAAGCACATTTCATTCCCACGAATTGTCATTCATGTCAGTATATTTTCTCTTCTATAGAACATGAAGAAGCAGTTAGATCCAACTCTGATGCAAATTATAGAAACAAATGTCGAACCTGGGATTTATGTTAATTACTATCTGCTTTTATTGCATCCCTGTTTCTGTCTCCCAGTATTCTCCATGCTTTCAGATCTTCCTAGAAACAAGTAATTTTGATGTGGAGAACCTACAGTTAATATGATCTTACCTATTATATGAGCTGTGAAGATGTAAGAATTTTCACAGAAACACTGTACCACAAATACTGGTGTAGATTGCAGATATCAATGGGTAACACAAAGAATGATTTATTATGTTTAAAACCGTGTCAGTAATTTTTCCTAGGAAATAAGCTTGGAAATGTTAAGAGCTTCTTTAGGTAGATGATTTTTATTGCACAATACACACTATATGCCGAAACAATCACCATCAGCAATTGTACTCTTTTCTTGGCCTGGTTTTGGAAATGTTCCAAAATCATATAAATTCAACCAGACTATCCTCAGAAACACTTAACTTTAAATCACTCTCTGATTTACAGAGAAACAACTCATTCCATTATGAAAACTTACAGTTCTTTAACTGCAACTTTGAGAGACACTGTGAGATTATGCCAGGCAGCAGGCTAAATGGTCCAGAAGTTTTGTACTTCAGAAGCACAGGAACCACTTTTAGCAGTTTAAGAGATTTTTTATAGTAGCTCTATAAAAGTTATTTCTTACCTCTGAATTACCCAGAACACCAAATTAAAAACGTTTCCACTGTACCTTTATGTAATCTGAAGAATTTAATTTTGTTCCTTTATTTTGAGTTGACCTTGCCTGGCATGCCTCACAATAAAATTGAAACACTTCATCTTCATTTAGCATATAAGCATCACCCTCTGTCCAGAAAGGGAAAAAGATCAAGAGCCCTAATATTAGCTATGGTAGCTATATGAGAAACAAAAATCAAATTTAACTACAAAGAAATAATAGCTGCTGTCTCAAAGAAATGGCTGTTTCATTCTATTATTCACTTGTTTGTCTCTCAGCCTCTTTCTTACCTACAATTTAAAGGAAAAAGTTTTTTAAAATGGGCTAAAATTTAGACTCTGCTGAAGATTACTAATTTTTCTTCTGACTTCAAAACTAAGATGTCAACCTTTTTTGGTTTTAGACAAGAAATCACTGGAAGGTTAAGACAGAACCCTGAACAGAGTTTGAGTAATAGGCTAATAAATGGTTGGATCACACAAGCTTATCTGAGTCTTGGCAATAAGATTCTAGTTTAGCAAAGTTGAGGTCAGGAAATTGAACTTGTAAAATGAATCACTCATGCAGAACAGAGAGAAGACACAGATATTGACATACCACATTTTCTTCCTTCACTCCTTTCTTTTTTTTTCCTTTATTTTTTTCTTAGTGAAGCCTTCATGCTTTAATTTTTTTATAAATCACATAAGATCAGAGTTTTCAGGCCAAGAAATCAAGATTTTTTTTTTAACCTAAAAATGAATGAAAAGAGCAGAAATACTTTATGTGCAATAATGCAAAGCAGTATCTGTATAAGGATAAAATATAAATGTTTAAACAAATTAATGCAATTGACTGTTAATAAAGATGCAGTAGGAGGTAAAATTCTAAAAGGTCCTTTTCTTCTGATTTCTGGAATGGTGTGATGAAGTAGTAAATTTTATTCTTAGGCTTTAGTTGTTTGTTCCTCAAACATTATAGCACTAGGGCTAGTGCTAGAGCAATCTTTAGTCTCATGGCTCTGCACAGCCATGCAAATGCTTTTAAACTTACTTATTAAATACTTAATCCTCATTGTACTCCATATAACTGAACCATAAAACCAAAGAATAACCAAATCTATAATGCCTTTGCCAAAAAGTGTGTCTTGTAGAAGAATGACGTATGGCTAAAGAAAAAGCTACCTTAGGAAAGGTATGTGGGACTGGCAAAAGGCTTGTTTGTCTAAATAGGAATAGAGACATTTGAATAAAGATTAATGTCTAGAACAGTGAAACCTATGGGAGAGCAAATAGGAGACAGAAAAGAAAGCACAGTGGAGCATATTGATCGAGATATCCTGGCCTTGGTGGGATAGAGGTCATGGGATAAGTAACCACAGGTATGAGAAGAACTGGGAAAGTACAGCATATGCAGACATCAAGGTTTTTGAAACTATATAGTTTTGTAAGGCTGCCAAGTAATGCAAATAGGCTGATTCTGTAACTAGTGGGAAGATTCTTTCTTAAGGATGTGACTGCTTAGAGCTCTAACTGCTTGGAGCTGCAACAAAATACAAAAACTAAACAGTGAAAACAATAGACAACTTCAATGACTTCAACTTTGACTTCATTTTATTTTTGCTTTAACTTCTTACTTAGACTACTTTATACAGCCCTCCTTTGCCATCCCATCTCTCAGTCACACAGACTTGGGTAACTCACAGCATCACTATCAGTGATGATCCACAATGACCTCATAGGTTAAGAACACTGTTATGAAGATTTATAAACAAACACTCCCTAAGGAAATTTAGTATCTGAACAGACAGACTCTTTATGCTTTGAAGATACTGTAAACATCATGATTTGGTGCAATTCATCCATAAAGTATAAAGCATGTAACTTGTGACCAGGAGCTGCCCTCCATGCTGGAGACAGACAGCTCCAATGGATCTACTACAAGACATTGCTGAGCCCTCAGACAAGGTGGTGATGGCCCTGGGAATTCATATTTAAGAAATGGCAAAATGCTGCTGCAGCTTCCCCTGCAGTTGGTGCAGTCACCACAAAGGAGCAGACATTTGAGCTTATAGAGAAGTCCATGTTGAAGTGGGTTTACCCTGAAGGTCTGCAGTCCATGAACAGGATCCACTATGGAGCAGAGGAAACATAAAAGGATGAAGGTGGTACAGGGTGACCACAACCCACTTCTCCATATTTCCACAACAATCAAGTGATAAGAGCAGGCAGTGATGGAAATAGATATGTTGAGTTTGGAAAGGAAATGGAACAGGGAAGAATGATCTTTTAGTTTTTATATTTGTTTTTCACAATTCAAATCTATTTTAACTAGTAAAAAACAAATTTTTCCAAGCTGAGTCTGTTTTGCATGTGAAGGTAATTGGCAAGTGATCTCCCTGTCTTTATTCTCAGCCATCTGCTTTTTCATCTCATTTTCTCCCCCTGACCTGTTGAGAAGGGGGAATGAGAAGAGAGTATCTGGAGGGATGTTTGACCTTCAGTCAAGTTAGCCCACCACTGGTAGGAAGTCGTAGCTCAAGTCTGCAAGAGCAGAGGAGGGCACACAATACTAGGCTGGTGTCTATTCAGGGAGCTGCCCACCTCTAAATGAGACTGGTGCAAATATAAAACCTTTCATACAGGACTAAACTGCTTGGCCATGTGATTTCTGTAGAAGATTTTCCAAGTAATCTTAGCTTTGTTCTTGGACTCTAAACTGCAGAGTGACAAGGACAGTGTTTCACTGCAGCTGAATTCAGCTGCTGAAAGGTCCTGTTTACCATGTACACACTTCTATCTTTTCCCTTGCAAGCCTGAGCCCACAGGATGACTTGGCTGACACATTTGCTTGATGGAAAATTAATCTTCTCTTCCCTCCCACATGCTGAGAAGTGTACTTTCTGCCATCAATGAGCTGAACCAACTCATCCTTCTGGGAAGCTGCATAAAGATAGATGATATAGGGGAAGAGAAGGAAAAAAGATTAGGCAACATGTCAAAGTTACATCAGATTATGTATGAAAGGAAAATGTGCCTTGGTAAAAGCCTGTAGAAATGCTTGGGGAACTTGCAGTTGAATATGTTGTGATTTTTTTTTTCAATCCTTCAAAATTAGTGTCTATGTGATATTTCTATGTTTTTTCACATTCATTTGGAATGGAAATCTATCTGTAGGTGACACAAAAAAACCCAAACATAATTTGCTGCCTAAGGGTAGTAGTGAAACCACATTTTTCTATTCCTGCAGTTACACTTGGAATATTTTTTCTTATTTACACATTTTTCAGACCTAGTATTTCAGTAAGTACACAGGCAGACTTTTACATCTCCAGGTGGGGAGAAGAGTTACATATATCTGTAGCAGGTAGTAAATCATATAAAACACCCTGTGGGATCCACTCTTGTTGTTCAAAATGTAGGATGGTCTCAGCACTCCCAGATTCCTCAGTAGATGGCAAACACTAAATGATGTGATCAGTGACAGTTCTTACTTGAAAAAGAGTTAACTCCAGCAAAAAGCAGTATTTTCATCCAAAGCAATATTGTAATAGTGAATTTCATAATTTAAGAAAATGAACCATTTATCTAGTTAATTTATGACGAGATTTTCTTCAAAATAACTTTCTGCATCTAATATAATATAATCTTATATCAATAAGATTGATACATCAAATAAATATTGAAACTTAGTAAAATTTCATTGATGCTTCCAGCAATAAGAGCACTAAGAGATAATAAAAAAATTGTCAGTTCCAAAAGCTGCTGATATAACTAATCTGTTAGACATGCACATGAATATTGATTTAAAGTAAAACTTAAAATTTAAAAAGAAGGCTGATGATAAAACAGCTTTTTGTTTGCAACATTTTCTGGAAGAAACACTATCCTGAATTTTAAAATTAGGGGCCCTGGTTTATTGTCGGGACCCAGGACATCTCTGGATGCCCTGGATGTCTCAAAGCCCTGGCAGGGTCTTGGAGACCCTGGCAGGAAGTCAAGGACACCTGGAAATTCGACCTTAATTCATGGAGCAAATTACCAACCTTATATGAAGAACTACAGGCCACAAAAGTTTCCATCACAGGGTGAAGGAAAAAATTTTGGAGCACTGTACAGGGGGGTTTTGTATGTTGTACAGGGGGGTTTGAAATTCTCTACATGGGGGTCAAGGGTTCTAAGATGGAGGAATTTGGGCGTGCCCTGTCCTTCTTCTTTCTTCTCCTTGGCATCCATGTTCAGGATGATGTTGGCATGTGTGGATTGGTTCATAGAGAAGGTGCACTTGCGAACAAGGGCAGAAAGTATTGGGAATTAAAGGTAAATATCTAATACGTAGTTTTCACTATAAAAGAGACAACCGCCCCGTGGGCGGGGGAGAGTGCCCTTGGCTGTCTTGCTGATCAGACCTCGGCTGGACAGACAGAAAAACTTTGTAGATAAGAAACAATAAACTCAACTGAAGACCGAAAAGCAAGAGTCCAGCGGCCTGCCCAGAACCACCTTTTCCCGTGCTGGGGCAGAGACAACTAACAGCCTACCCCGGCAGTTTATTAGCTGGAGATTCATTTATGCCTCTAGAAGGTCATTGCCTGTGAGAATACCAAAGCTTCTTGGATGAATAGAGGGCTCTAACTGGAATGGTCACAGCTACTAAGTCATTTAAACTGGTGGGGTTTTCTAAGGATCAGGAAATTATTGTTTTTCTCAAAAGAATAAAGAATTCATCAATCAGGGAGGCTAGAGGAGCAGGTTTAGTTTCCTATGTCATGATGTCAACACCAGATCATCTAACACCATTACATATCTTTTCTTATTTTGTAGGACACACCAGAGAACAGACTAGGAGGTAGGAAATGTAGCATTGGAGATTCTGTAAAGGAGAAGGAGATGGAACTCACACATCATGCACATATGTTGCACCACCTGCTCTTTGTGTAAAAAAGAAGCTGAACAAGAACTGACATTTCTGGGAAATTATCATTTTTGATTTCTTTATAAATAATCAGTATTAGTGGAACATGCTCTGCCAAATCAAATGTTTGCAGTTCTCCTCTTCATATCTCTTAGTTTTTCATGTATCGCTAGAAAACTGAATATGAATTTGCTTCATTAAAAGTTAAGTTTGGCTTCTGTTGAGGTCTTGAAAACACCAAGAAGCTCTGCAGCCATCAGCCTTGTCCCTTCTCTGTGCTCTGCCGTGGGTCTTCCTGTGCTACTTGTTCCCTTATCTTGCTGACTCTGAGCTTGCTGGTATGACTTACGGGCTTTAACCTGGACCTCTTTTGTCCCTGTGGATTCACATGGACACCACGGGGTTACCCAAGATTGTCTCCTCTGATGACTCCTGCCAGACTGCACCCTTGCTGGTGAGCACACCAGTTGCCCCTGCCCCACTCTCACAATTGGCTTTAGCTTACATTTTTCATCATTAAACTGTCCACCCTTCCTGTGCGCTGGTTTATGCTTGTTGTCATTTTGTTTAGGTTTATTTATTTACAATTATTATTCAGTAGAGAGCTGCTCAGCTGAAGCTAAAAGGTCAATTTATGGAGATTGAGTT
This sequence comes from Passer domesticus, assembly GCF_036417665.1. Lineage (NCBI taxonomy): Eukaryota > Metazoa > Chordata > Aves > Passeriformes > Passeridae > Passer > Passer domesticus. The sequence continues at coordinate 106,436,037 of NC_087474.1, read as the reverse complement.
CTTCTTATTCCCAATTCAGCAACTTAGCAAAAAGCTTATTAGACGCTTAGTGAATAAAGTATTGCTCAGTGGGGTGTTGATCTGTATTAAATGTCTTATTAAAATCAGCTTTAGGAAAGAATGGAAAATCTTGCTATTTTTCCACAGAAAGCTAAAACTCAGAAACATTTGTACCACAAAAATCTCTTTGAGATTTTTTGCAAAATCTCCAAAGTTTGGTAGAGATGTAAAAATACACAAAATGTGTGGAAAAAAAACTGCAACATGGGAAAATTTTGGAATGAATATAAATGATTTTTGCTCTCAAAGTAGAAGTGTTCCATTGAAGATAAGGTAGTTGTAGTTTATTGGACAATAGGCATAAGCTGCGCCAAGTCTAATATTTTACTCTAAATATTCTCAAAGAAGGAACAATCATGATGAATCAAAAAAACATTGGTTACTAAAAAGCAGTTGAGCCTCTATCACTGGTGATAATGATATGCAGGGGCTTCTCCAAGCATCGGAACAGAACAGTGAAATGGCAAACTTCAAGTTTAATATTTTTTTCCAGAGTTTCTTAGAAATAAACATATTTACAAGGATTGTGATTTTAGGACTGATCTTCTTGATAAAATGGAAGATTTTCATCTCTTGCTTTCTTTTATGTCAGCAGTTTGAAACCATTCTGACATACTGCTACTGAGGGCTAGATGCTTTTGTGTTGAACAGGTCTTAAATACTTGCAGAGCAACAGGATGTTCACATTATCTGTTTCCATGAGCATGCACAAGACAAGCTAAATAAATGAAGCTTGTGGGGCATTAACAACATGATGCTACTCCTCAGGGAATTCAGGCTAGCTAATATATGTTTCAAATCCAAAGAATATTCCATGTAGCCACTACAGAACTTAAATTACAGCAGTATTCCTGACCACAAGTTAATTTCTCTGCTCCTTGGCTAATGTGCCCATCTGGCTGTGGCTGATGTTTCACACTTTCTGCTGTACATCACAAAGAAATGCATATTCAGGGTTAGGCACTGGGTGGTGCCGAAGAGCTAGTTAGTAGGAAAATGTATTTGTGTAGATCTTCAATTGACTAATATTCACTTTTTCTTGCAACCAATGGAGCGGGATTCGTTCTTCAAAATAATTCATCTGGTTTCCTAGACCTAACCAGGTACCTTGATTTAGTTTTCCTATTTGTAAAAGCATACTGAGATGAAGTCTTAAGTTATATTTTTTTTCTCTTACGTTTGAAGTTACAAATATAGTCCTGTAAGTAAAACACCTTTTTCATATTACTTTATCACTGAAGAGTTTCTACAACCTGACGTTGTCAAATTTGAAATAAATGTTTTTACAAAGTATTGTATTTAACCTTAATTTGTCTTTCACACAGACTATAGAAGGATGATGTAATTTCTTTTTTTTTCTTAATAGATTTTACATAACACGAGTGCAAGCAAACATTAGAGGAAAACAATGTATTAGTTCAACATCACAAAGTATTTTAACCATGGTAAATATAAAGAGACCATGTAACAACAAAAAAAGAATTAACTTATTCAACATGTGTAACTTAAAATTACTCTGCTTAGAGTGATTTCTCTAAATAAATGACAATGCTCTGCTTTAAAAGAAGACAGCAGCATTCAATAACAGCATTTGTAGATATTTACTCACTATCTTCAGTTTTAAGTAGTCTGAAAATCTTCAGAGTAGTCTGAAAATCTTCAGAGTAGTCTGAAAATTGTATGTATCTACACTTCCAATTAACAGCTATCTATATGTATATAACAGAAATAAAATCATACCTATCTCTCTCTATTAGGTTTCCAGGCCAATAGCATTTTCTGTGTTTGTCTGAGGGTTCAACTATCTTCAGGATCTTCAATGATTTTAATTGCATTGCTAAGGATAGGTGGTCTTTAGTGTACTGATATCAAAAATTTTGCAGTTTAATTTCCAGTAGCTGTTTAAAGCAAGACTTCTCAAAATACATTAATATTTTTATGACTTAGAAATCCATTAAAAAAAAAATATTACTACAAAATTGGCCTCTTCTTAAACATCAAGAAGCCAAATTTTCAGCTGCAACAAGCTTCTTTAGCAGTCATCTGTGTTCTGCTATATCAAGTGCCCTCTAGTCCCCAAAATGCATATTGAAAGGATTAAAATCTGTCTGATACTTTAAAATATCTCACAACTTTAAGAAGTCTTTGTTTGCTAAAGGGAAAACTGTAGTGGATATTATCTGATCTAGCCACTTATCCCTAATTTAGATCTATACCGTAATGAAGACAAGAATGAAATTAGTGATTCCCACACTTGCTTTGCACCGCAGACACTAGTGCTGAAATACCTTCACCAGGAGAGCTGAGACTTGGCCCAAGGAAATGACTTTTAACACACAGAGCTGTGGGAATCTGCAGCAGTAGCTGTCTATCCATGCATTCATATTAAGAGAAACCCATGGATTGCAGGATTGCACCAGTTATCAGAGTACTGCCACAGACACTTAAAAAGATGCAAATCAAGAAGAAAAAACTTCAGAAGAGTCAGAAGGAATACAATGAAAGCAAAAGTGGTAAAAACGGTAATAAGTAAATAAAGAAATAAACATCTTTGTCTTTCCACACCAAAAAAAACCATACACGGCAAACCAAAAAAAATAAGACTTCCGAAAAAAATTTTATCTAACTCTGCACACTTATTCCATTTGATGTATTTAAAGTTGTTTCATTCTCTCCACCACCTAATACTATGCCTCTTAATATGCAAACTATAAACTACAGTACTTTGGGGTAATTAGCTAATCAATCAAAATAATTCTCATTTTGCCCATACTCCTGTGGTCTAGAGAGGTCATTTTAATATTCTGCAAACACCTTCAAGCAAACCCCAGGGACAAACCAGGTAAAAAGCACTGTAAGCAGCTATTTTTCTGTAACTATGTGCAGTGTTTATACTCTGCTGGTAAATACTGTAGGTTAATTTTATTGAGCCTTTTGAATATAGTAAGCATAAATGTGACATACACCACCATATGGTTTTTATCCATGGACAGGCTGCAATTAATGCTGCAATCGACAATTTGTCCCTTCTGTGATTATCGGTGTCAGAGCTAACTCTTTTGCAAAGAGTGTCTGTGTATATACTTGTATGTGACTATAAGCACAACCACTTCTGTTTAACTACTGCTTGTGCAGAATAAAGCCTGTATGTAATATATGATCAGGAGCAGAATGCAGAAGAAATTTGTCAAGAAAGTTGCAAAAATACTATGCTGTAGTACTGTTATTTTTTTTTCTTGGCCCTTAATATTTACAGCTACCAGAAAACCTAATACTATTCTAAATGAAAACTTATAATTACATTGTACCCTACTGTCATACATATGTAATATGCCTATATAAATATATATATATATATATATATCCTCATCACATATATTGCACTCTATTTTCATGTATATAGCATGTTTAAGACAGCAGCCTAAATTACTTAATTGAATCTTATGCTCTGATTCCAGTCATTGCATCTGCTGAAAATCTTCTGAATTTGTAAATACATTTTTTTTACAAAAATCACATGAAACTTGCAACTGGTAAAATAAGGAATCTAGATCACAATAGCATTTGTGATCTAGGACTGGATAATTTACAAAATAATTCTACTGCATCAGAACTGATCATTTTGTCAAGTCATACTGAAATAAACATGCACATCCACTAAAGTTTTCTCTCTCTCTTTCACCCTCTTTAGAGCATTATTAGACAGCTACTCTAAGCAAGGAAGAACTTCTCACTCTTTTTCCCAGTAAAGAACACCCTAACATTCAGTACAACAAAAATGGAGATAATTTCATTACAAATTTCTCTTCCATTACACTCTGAGTACAAAACCTTATTTTTTTATCTCCTTGGGTAATACTTTTGCTTACATTCCTCATATATAAACACCAGAAAAATCACTTTGGCAAACAGAGAAATACCAGATCTTAAAATGGTAGGCAACCAACCTTTCTTAGATTTTTGAATGAAAGTTGTTTCAAAATAGCATTTTACCCTCACTAGTTACACTCAAATAAAAGCAGAACTACACAAGAGAAGCTTCATGTGATAAAGTAGACTGTTTCTTAAATGTTAATGCTTGTTTATGCTGTTGATCAACATGTATGATGTATTTATATGTCATTAAATTTTCACATGGTATGGGAGAAAGAAGTAGTTTGATTTTAGAAGAGTAGTTGGTATCTGAAATCTTCTACATTATATCTTTTTGGCAAAAAATATCCAGAACAGTAAATGCAGCATATTATAATTGTATATATATATGGGCTAAACTGTGATAAAAATTAAAATGTATATGAAACACTTTCTTCTTGGGTATATCTGAGATAGGTAAAAGTAGGTTTAAAAAAATCCATTTTTTGGACTATATATTATTTATTAATGTGGCATGAACAGAGTTTCCAACAAACATACAGGTATAAAATGTAGGACCTTGAGGAATGCTCTGTTTAACTTTATTTTTTCAAATATTTTATGTCAAATGCAAACTTAGATTTTTTTTCCCCTTAGGACATGGAAATATTTTAATCCTTTCAATGTTAATAGTAAAGAAATATGCAGAAAAACTGTGTTGGAAGTGTACTTGCAAAGTATGAAGGTTACTATTAACTGAAAAAAAAATAAAATGGTTTGTACTAAAATCTACCTTCAATATAACTCTGTTGAAGCTAATGAAGTTGTTCTGCATGGACCATGTTGAGTTTCCATAAGGCTGTTCTAAAATTATACACCTGCTTCAAATATGAAAACCAGTATCAATAGGGAAAGAAATGGAGACACATTCACCACTGTCATATCTCTCCTGCCATCTGTGGAGAATTATGCTCATTTTTTTGTAAGATTACCTAAAAAAATTTTAAAAGTAGACTGTAGAAAAGTAGGTTGTGGGTTAACTGAGTGGCAGCCAGGACCAATCCAACCACATATTCTCCTTTATGATCCAGCACTTCCTTGACCAATTGACTTTTCTTAATTTAAAGACAAAGATTTCACTGGTAGTATGTTGCATTTGACGAGTTTTGTTCAAAGTCTCCTTACAGAAAAGATTTAAACCCACTTAATATACCTGCACATTGCATTCAGTTGCAATGTTTCATTCATCCACTGAGTAAACATGCATAGGCTGATGACTATTTTTTCCAAAACACCCAAAACTAATACTAAAAGACAGTTTTTCAAGGTAATTTAAGGCTGCAGTATTGGATAGTGCTTGTATCATACAAGACAGGTTTATACTGTCTGTTTAATTGTCACTACAAATTTAACCAAATGTACTTTTGGTCAATAATTGCAATTGGCTTTAGTTCTTATTGGTTTGTTCCCTATGTATTGTATTTTTTTTTAATTTCACAACCTAGAAATCTCTAATTGAATAAAGTAATAAAATCATATATCCATAACAACCTAGGTCTATATCAGTGTCTTAGGTAACAAAAATATAAATCTAATAGCTCACTTGCAGCAACAATTTGGTTTTATGGCTAAGTAAATAATGTTTAATAATCTAAAATGAAAAATCAGGGTTGATAGATTCTAAAAATTGCTTGGGCAGAGTAATGTGCAAATGATTAATGCTGGCAATAGTTTTGAGCACCCTGTGTTATAATTTCCCTAGCAAAGTTGGACTAATATGTAAACAGAGAAAAATAAAGATCTAGACTGCCAACCTTCCATATCAACTAAAAGTATCAGGGGTTTTTGTTTGTTTTTTGTTTCTTTAATCAAAAACCTGATGAAAACTGATGCAATAACTGAAGCATAAGCCAGCTGGTCTGCAGGGCACCTGGAGCATGGCCTCCAGGGGACACGTGCCAGCAACCCTCATAGGAGCAAAACATTTGCACAAAGGCCTTCCTTTCTGGGCATGGTCAAAAACACACCTCAGGATAGCACACTTCCCTTCCTAAATATATCTCTTCACTGAGGAGTTAGTCCATTGGAGAAATCCACTGACACAACTTCTGTGTTAGAAAAAAAGCAAAAGCAAGAACAAAGCAATCTTCACTTGCCATTCGCAGCAGCCAAGGCTTCACAGCAGTCCAGGCTTAGAGATTGTTGTTTCCTACGACAGCAGAAAATTACAAGGAAAGAAGAAAACCCTTGTACAAAGTATTGAGTTGATTGACTGCAAATCAACAGAGCAAATAGAAAAGAACTAATTTTCAGCTGTTTCAGAGAATAAATTTGCCTCCATCTGATGACTGAAGATCACATTTTTTTAATTCACTGATATGTACAAATAAATGTGGCAGATTATGAAAATATTCAGAGGGTAAATAGAGTATCAATCCAAGATAATATTCTCTGCAGCTTTCAGATACAGAAAAAACACCTCTGCATAGCAACCATATTAGCTCCCAGAAGTCTCCAGGGAAGCAAGGAAGTTATGACTATATACAACATTCAGTCCCTAATTTACCTCTGTCTTGATTAGTCCTGGTCCATAAAAATATTAAACAAACAGTCTGTTATTTATTTTTTTGTTCATTGAAATTCTTAAAAGAATGAGAAAACTAGATGAGATTTTAGAAGGGTATTCACTTGTTTGTTATAACAGTGTTCTCCAGGATTGAAGATTGTTGAGGTATTGGAAACTCTGTGAGACTTCAGGTATAAACATCACCATAATACTAATCAGCAAATTTGCTGAATATTCCACTTTGAAAAATAACCATAAATCTGTTTCCCTTTGCGAGAACCATACTTTTATTTTATTCAGAAGCAGGTATCATTTAAATGTACATGCACAGGAGCAGGGAATGCATGACAAGTATTGCCATATCCTTTTAATGTATCAGATCCTGGAAGCAGCTCATTTTAGTCTGTGATGATTTCTTTTTGCCAAGAGACAAAATCCTTATCTAACAAGTCCCTTGCACTTGCTGATTTTATTTTGGATAACTTCAACAGTGCCACAAGCTTCAGAGATATGTCTGACACCTACTGCCACCTTTGTATTGTATATCTCTCTTATATATCTCTCAGGCATTGTTACATACCAAAGCTGAATGTGGCCATGGTGTGACTTTTTACTTCTGTTACCAATTTATCTGCCATCTCTTTTTTATTTTTTTCCTTGTCTTCAGGTCCTTTAGTTTCCTATGAGCATGAAGCATCTATCTTTTCCAGACAGGATTATTTACAAATGCGTCACTACCCATCAGAACTCAGCACTTCCTCTCTTTTCAACTCTTTTTCAAAACTAACTTGTTTGTCTTGGAATTATTATAAATATCCTGAATTTTAGAGCTTTGGAATTTTTAATAGTTTTTCTTTTATAAATTTCCTTTTTTGATGGTTTTCAGGGGATTCTTCGGTGGATTTTTCACTTGGAAAGGAAAAAAAATAATCTAAATAAAATCCATGCAGAAATCTTGTTCACTGAAACTCTTCCCTGTGTTTTAAATGCATATTTTGAGACATCCACACAAAGCAGAGGTTATTTCATTATTCTTCTACAGGAGGACCCAGAAATACAATGGCACACCAACTCTGTATAAGGGGTCAGTATTCACACACCTTGCACTGCATGTTGCACAGTAGGGAAGGACACAGTGTACCAATTAAGAAGGTACAGAAACCAAAAATAAAAGCAATCACTTTATTTTTTTTTCTTTATAATTGCCTGTATCAGGCTCCACTGTGAGAGATGTCCTACTGTTCAAGAAGAATATGTTTCATCCAAAGGAAAATCAAAGATAGTTTATTTAAATTTGCAAGTCACAGAGGAAAAAATAAAAATGAATGAGTAGAATGTCAGAAGTGATGATTCTGTATGTAAAAGAGGAAAAGATGACCAAGTTGTTAAATCATATTTTTTTCCTAAATTAAGGAACACATTAAGTCCAGAAATGTTGGCACATGTTCCACTTCTCTGCACCTTACGAAACAGAACTTAAGGTCATAAACAAATGACCAGGTTCAATAACCTAAGACAATGCAATATTCATGTGAGAAGACTTGAGAGACTGCAAAGTTACATATGATCTTCAGTTTTAAAACTGCAGGCTTTTAATATTTGAAATAAATGTAATAAAATGCATATATTTTCATATTGAAAATGTACAAGAAAAAAGGTAGAAGAATAATGAGAACTTTTCCTTACTCTTTTATTTAAAAAACCCTGTTTAATGCAAGCATCAAGTATACAGACAGAGGGAGCCCATGCTTTAAACACAGAATCCTTTCAAAACACCAATTTGTAGATTTTATACTACATGATATAAAGAAAAGCCACACTGACACAATATATGGCTTTTCTAATCAGTCAACAGCTACAAAGAATGTAGTTCATGTAAGAAACATGATCTATGAATCTCACATAACTCTAAATGTCATGCATACTCATAACCATTCTAATAGTTTTATGTCTGCTTGGATAGTAACAGACACAACATCTCCTCTTTATAGCCTGACCTCCAAATTGCTGACTTCTTATCCTGATTTTTGGTCTCATCCTGGTTATCTGATAGCACTTCAAGCATTTTTTTTAAATAATGTCTTTTACAATTTAGAAAGACATAATTATGTAGCACTTTATCTGCTTTTACTTTGAGTTATCATTCTGAACTAAATCCTTCATGGCTTCTTTTTTTTTTTTCTGGTGGTTTGTAAATTTAATGCTGCACTAATTCAGGCTTTTCTTGAGCTGTTATTTAAATCACAGGCTAAGAAGAGACAGTCTTTTGATGCTTAGCTTTTTCTCTCTAATCTCTATTTTTTTCTCCCTAATCTACATGTAGAAAACATGCTTATTATTCATTTATTTATTCTTGCACATAAAACATTAAAAGAATTGTATATATAGAGCTCCATTCCACCAGTGTACATATCCTCTCCCACTACAGAGGATCCTGTGACCTTCTGCCTGTCAATAGGCACATTTGCTTTCTGCTTTTTCTTTCTTTTATTTTTTTCTGATGTAGAGCCATTCAAGCTTCAGTCACAGTAAGCAATCATGTCTTTGCCCTCATTCTTGAGAGGTCCAATGTTATTTCATTACCACTGTCCAGAATTTTTCCCCCAAACCAGTTATCTGCAAGAGGAAAATTGATATCAGACTGTAAGCAAGACAATATTTAATTTCATTTTTAATATGAAAAAATGAATATTTAAAAAATTATATTACTTAATTTGTATCACATGCAAACAGATGCTTGTCTTATTTCTATATAAGTATTCAGGGGCCATTTTGAAGTGTCTTGACAAAAAATAATTGTAAACCTAATTGATAGCTGGCTGATCAAACACCAGTTTTAACATTATTAGTGATGCATATGTTTGAATGCATTTATATTTAAAAAATAGATTTTATGACCTTATGAGTTAACCATTTGTTTAGCAAAAATTACCAATTACCATTATGAAATTATTTATACCCATATGCAGATACATTCTCAAACTCTGAAGGCTATATTATATAGGATATTTGGTGATACTAAACCTTAGCTTCTATACTCAGTTCATGAGTAAAAGACATACATTTTTGGGAGGAAACCATGAATCCATACAATATTTGACTTTTGATTTTTTTCATTCTAAAAGAGGAAACAGGGCAGAAATAACAATGCAACTATTTTTTATAAAGTCAAAATATTGGTGTATCAATGTAATATTGAAATAAGCTATGAAAATAATACAGTATCAATATAAATGATTTTAATTAAAATGAAATTATTTTTCTTTTTAAATCCATTATTTTAATGCAAAAAAAGTGGCCACTTTTCTTTAAAAACTTAAGTCATTGAATGCTTCTTTTGCTATCAAAACATATTCATAAAAACTCAGCCACATTGTTGTTCACCTAAACCAAAATCACACTGCTTTTACAGAGTCATTTCAACATGATGCACTCTCATTTAAGAAACAAAATATTTTCAAGGGCTGGAGAGTGAATTTTATTCCAATATGTAATGATCTTTTTTGTCTGGGGCAAAACTCAGCATAGCATTTTTATTGGTATAATATTTCTGGGGCAGAAATTCAATAACAGGGGAACCAAGTTACTTAGCTATGAAAGCTGTCTGTCTGGAGACATGCTATTAAACAACACTTGAGCTTTCTGTTTACTTTGCTGGTATTTATAGTTATGGCTAAGCATTTGCAGCTTGCACTTGCTAAATATTTCTAAAATGCAGTTGCTGCATAATAGACAGCACAAATCATCATAGCTTCAGTGGTATTGTTTTTCCAAGAAATAAAAAGCAGAGGCAACAGAGGAATTTTGTTGCTGTTCATTTTGTTTCTACATCTTATTCTTCACTGTCCTGTTGCTTTATAAATAATGCATTGGTATTACTTTTTATAAAGGTGTATGTATTCCCCATTATTAAAGTATCTGAACATGCCACACATGAAGGCTTTTATGCTCATAGATCTCTTTGATGTGGAAAGCAAACTCAATGTTGCCATAGAGCTGAGGGCACCTACTTTGCAGTGGGGAACATACTCAGGGCTTTTTTTTTGTTCTGAAAGCAATGCTACAGCTAATCTCAAAGCTATCCTGTTCAAGTTCCTCTATTGCAACTGCACAATTTAATTCAAGGATTGGTTAAAACGTCCTTCAGGCCATGGAAGAATCTGCATGTTCACGTAAGCAACAGGGCAGGGCTGGGAAGGCAGGCAAAAAAAGTCTTGAAGAAGAGGACATTATCATTGTGGTAATTTACAGAGACATGGATATAACCCAGAAGATCTGTTTATGGTCAAAGACCACCAGGAAGGGGTCAGTGGAAGATCAGGGAAATAATATGAGACCTCCCTAATGCAGGCTGTCAGTTTTACTTAAGCTACTGGACACTACTGTATTTTTATCAAGATAATTAAAATAATAGAAATATTTGCACATGAACAAACAAAGAACCAAAATCCAAAGCTTGAAGCAGTATTGCTACGCAAAAAAAAAAGTCCAAATCAATCCATCCCACCTCTAAAATTACAAAGTTAAAACCATAGGCTACAAAATAACTGATGTGGTTTAACCCCAGTTGACAACTAAGTACCCTACAGGCACTTGTACACTGCCTCCCATCTCACCTCACCCCCTGCCTTGGGAGGAAAATCAGAAAGAAAAGGCAGAACTTGTATGTTGAGAAGAGAAAAATTTAATAACGGAAGCACAATATCATAATAATGTTATTATTTATAAAAATAAAATATTGTAATAGTGTTAATAATAATAATAATTTCATTGATAAGTCAAGGGAGAAAATGTAAGGGAACACAGGAAACGTAAGAGAATTGCTCACGATCTACTGACTGATGCACAGCCTGTCTCTGAGCAGGAATCAACCCCATCTGAGTACCTTTCCTTGTTACTGGGCATTATGTTCCTTGGGAAGGAACATCCCTTTGTCCAGTGCTTCCTCCCAGCTTGTTGTGCACCTGCTCACTGGCAGAGAAAGCACAAGACACTGAAATTCCTGGATTTAGAGCAAGTGCTACTTAGCAACAAAGCAATATTCTAATACTGAGTCAAAACCACAGTATAGTACCAGATACAAATAAATCTGTTCCAGATGAAACCAGGACAATGACTTAAATCACTTGAGATAGTCACTGACAGATAGTCATTGAAGTGACCCCTGACATTTAAGTGACTATTTGCCTGAAATGGAACTTACCATTTGAAAGAAAACTCCTAGAGAATTTCCTGGTTGAAAAGATGTTTTAGAAGATGAGTGGGACAAAGCAAGATAAAAAACAGGGGTACCTCTAAAAGGATTAAATGCCAATGAAAGAAAATGTTACTTGTATCATGGTTCCAAGCTGCTAAACATCAAAAGCCATAAAACCAATAAGGATTCCACCTATATTGTTCAGTGCAGAGAGGGCTGTATTTTACAGCATTGGGGCTGTTCCTAAGTAAAATTTATTTTATTCCTGAGACTCCCTTCCTTTAAGAAAATGGAATGAAACCTTGAAATCAGAGAACAAAGTCAAACAAACACTCTGGAAAGGAGATATGATCAAAAAGAAGGATATTGTAAAAAAAAAAAAAGAAATTCAGAAATAGTGTGACTGCAACCAAATGGACTGAGAGAAAATAAGGTCCAGTGAAAAGGATCAAAACTTGCCAAAATTACTCCAATTCAAAACCTGAAATCAGGGAAGAAATGTAAATAAAGATGGAGGAGAAGACTTGGAAGAAATGAAATGCTAAAAAAGCAATTGGGATAATTCTGAAACCAAGTGACAATCATAAAAGTTAATAGGATGACAAGAAATGGACCGAATCTTGCCCAAATAATCGTCATTGAAATCACAAGATTTCATTCCCTTTCCTGAAAGGTAGTTCAGGTATCTAAGATGGCCACCTCCAAGGGCTCCTTGTTGGAATGGATCACTACAAATGAATATCTAAAATCTTTTCAATTTTGCTTGGTCAAGAAGCTAGATGACATAATCTAAGCATGTGCATTTGATGTACTGAAACTCTGGGAAACACCAGTAATCCTGTATTTCGCCTAAAGTAACCTCCATCATTCACAATACAGAGTAATTCCTCCTAAGGACAGAATTTAGCTCTTCTTGCCCAGCCAGCTAAACTGAAGGACAAAAAACCTTAGAAGTATATAGGGTGAGTTAGACATCTGCTCTCAAGATTTACTGAACCTGAACTTTCAAGACTCTTTTCTAAATGTTATAAACTACAGTAGAATATTGTGGCTTCCCACTGTTATTTTTTCTTTTATCTTCTTATGGTGAAAGATGTGAATGTCTCATACATATTGGATAATTTTTGCAGTATTATTAAATTGTTTATTAGCTTTTCTCTCTGAAATCCTTATAAAATGGTCTTAATTAAAATTTGCCTTCTTTATACAGTTGATAATACTATGATCAAAATAAAATGGTTTATCTAATAAACATCTGGACATGAGTGACAGTGAAAATGGACCTTGATCATAATTTGAAACATGAAGGCTCTTTTCAAGTTCTAGGCTGCAAAACAGCTATCTCAAAGAGTTTCAAATAAAGTTTTCTTTTCAGATAAACTGAAGGGTTAGAGGAGGGGAGGTAAGAGCTTTTGTAAAAAGCTTCAGTACACTCAGTTACCTTGTGTTGAATTTTACAGCCTTGGAATTCCATATAAACACCAGGATATATCTGCTCAGCTGGGAGTATATTCCTCCTTTACCACTTAAATCTTCCAGGTAAGACCTTGGTTGTACACATTGTGAGGCAGGTGTGGCAGGGTAATAAATAAAGGACTTAAATCCATTGATCTCCATGGTAGGGGCATGCATGCTTCTGATGGGCATATCTGGAAACCAGGTAGAAGAGCCTCATGGCTGGGTTTTTGGTTTGTGGCTGTAAGGAGGAATAACTGGTGGGAAGCATTAACATCTGCAGCCACACATTTCCTCTCTTGGGGAGCTGATCGTAGGGTGTACCTCCCAAACCTAGGGGTGTCTGGCCTCCAGGTCACCACAAAAGGCCAAGATCATTATGCAGGAGCAGAGCCTAAAGGGCAGACCAGTGGGATTTATGGGGATGAGCCATCTCCCATGTAAGAACTACATTTGACCACACACCCTATGACTTTTAATATTCAAGGTGACTAGCATCAAAGAAACTATATACAAATAATAGAAAGCAGTGGTTTTGGCTCACCAATTCTAGATTTTCTGGCCAATACACCAGTTATTGTGCTGGTTTTCAGTGTTGGCCAAACACCAGTACACTCACCAGAATACACTTACACACTTCCTGCTGTGAGATAGGATTAGGAGTAAGGCAAAACAGGCTTAAACCTTAAAAGGATATAAAGAAAGCCTTATTAACAGTAATGAAAAAAATAATAACAAATAAAGAAAGAATAATAAGAATCAGCATAAAACTTTTAGAACACTTCTCCTGCCCCTACAACCTTTTCTTTCCCACTCACAACCTACAGAAACAATTCAGACAGTTTGTCACTTCTAGAACAGTCTTTCTGCAATTCACTTTTGTGAGAGGAGTCCTCCAGTAAAGCTATGGAGACTTCGCCACAAAAAAACAGTATTCTCATGGCTTTTAATTTCCACAAATATCAGCTGCCCAGAAAAAAATTCTGCAATTGTGAAGTCCCTCCCATTTTTCACAGATTTTCCCATAGCTGTGTTTATGGGCCATGTCAAGTTATGGGTTATTTTAAGGATGAGCTGTTCAAAAAATGTTTTCTTTATCTATCTCTGAGATCATCTTCATCTCTGGGAACAGAGGTCTTCTTCTTCTCTCCCTGGGGCACAGGATCTTTATTACACTTCTCTGTCTCTATTAAAACTTCTTATTAAATTCACAGCTATTTAAATATTTGCATAGGCTTGAACAATCAATCCCCCCATAATTCTTCAATGCATTATTGGGGGGGAAATAAAAAGTCTGATGGATCAATTAAATTCTTCTCCCTAGCTTTACAAGAGGATTTCAACCTCGAGATCAAAACATCTCCTCATCCCTCCCATCTGGGACTCAACTTCCTCTTCACTGACCACGGTGTCTTCATGTTGCTCCTGCACTTTGTCCTTTTGTCTCACTCCAGGGAGGACTGAAGCACTGAAAGAGTTATTATCTCACCTGGGGCCTACAGATGGTCACAAGACCCCGGCTGGGCTCGGTAGCTTGTGTCTGGAGCTGTTTTATGATGGAGGTTTCGGCAGTGGCTGTGATGGGGCTGTGTCAGGACTGGCTGTGCTCTGGGGAGGGCCAGGACCAGCAGCCAGGCCAGAACACAGCAGCTAGCACGGCCGGGGGCTGATGGCTTCTCCTGCCCCTTGCCCCGTGGTTGTGGATGATTCTCAGTGCTGGTAGAATCTTGACTGAGCTGGCCCAGCTTGGGGCTGCTTTCTGAGTGGGCTGCTCTGTTAATTCCAGCAGCTGCTCTGCAGGCACCGCTAGGATCTCAGCAGCCAGGCTTGGACCCAGTGGCCGATGGCATTCCTCCCCCTGCCCGGCCCCTGGGGCCTGGCCTGGTCTCAGCCCCATGGCTTTCTCTCCCCCTGCCTGGCAGCTGATGGAGCTTGGTCCATGGCAGAGCCCACCCGGCCCGGCCCAGCTCAGATGGGGTCGGAGGGGAGCCAGGCCAGCCGTGTTACCTGTGCTCAGGCCAGAAAAGGAAAAGGCAGCATTCCTAGGATTTTTAGTTTTTAACATGGGTGCTCACAGAGCAAAATCAACTTTCTCAGTGGTAAGAGATTGCCAATTCTCAAAGTTAATTACTGATGGGTTTTTTGTCAGACATGAAGGAAGCTGATAGCAATTTCTCTTAGAACACCAGTTCCATGATGCAAAACCAGCACATTGAAAATAATTACTGTATTCTAATGCAATGAATAATCAATAGCATGTTAAAATAAAATAAAATATATAAATCTAAGTGTGTTAATTAGAAAGCATTATTAATGTTCTCCAGGTATGTTTTCTGGATTATGTCATCACTTCTTCAGGAATTACATCTGTCTTGGATTATTACTGTTTCAGTCTTCTTTGCATTTTATGAGATGAGCACAGGGGTACAAACATAACGTTAGCCTCTGAAATCCTATCTTTGCCATAGAATTCCTCCTGGAGATATGAAGATCTTTTAGGGTAATGCCATGGAAAAGACAGAAAATAGTCTCTGCCTCATCCACATATGGAATCTGACTTCAAACAAGATTATTTCTACACATCAATCCCTGCTTTTTACTCCAAATGTCGCTTTCTTCCTCTCGTCATCAATAGAAAAGTACTAAGGTCATACCCCTCTATCTTTCAACAGAGGATTTTAGCTACGTGAAAAGAAACCAAGCAGGCATAGTCCTGAAAAACACTGCCTTGTTTTGCATTCTAATCCAACAAGGTAAAGATTTCTTGCACGCCTCAATGGCTTGGCTTAAAAAGTGTATCTGCAAATTGGAAACTGTAGGTAATAAGGAATTTAGAAACTTCAGTCTCCAATCTCTCCTGTTACCTAATTTTATCTGTATGTCTACCAGATATTCATACATGCAGACACAAATATAATCTGGAGGTACAATTAGAAATCAAAAATGTGTGAGTTTCATTTTTTTTCATATCATTAGCCTTCAAATACATCTTGGGGTTTTTTTCTTCAGGTATTTCACTGTGTGCCACTCAGTTTGCTCCTTCCACAAGAATATTTTAGTGGAAGCTCACTACCCTTCTCTCACCACCCTTAAATAGAAGGAGGAAATAAATCACTCTTAAGTGGTAATTAAATGCTCAAAGAATGGATTTGAGCATTGCACATGCACAGCAGCTTGCTGCTTGGAAAGGCTAGTGAAAGCTAAGCCATCAGAGCAAAACTGTGAGCTGGAAAAGCAAACAGAGCCCCGTGGTTTCAGAGGCTGCAGCTGTGTGAGTGAAGCAGCAGGCCAACAGGCAGGTGGTGCATGGTGTGTCCTGCATGGACCTTGGTGGAAAGCCAAACAGCATATTTTCTATTGACCAAGCTAGTTACAGAAAAGACAAAGCTGGGAATCTTAACATGCCCTCCCTGCTTGTTCCCAACATACTGGAAGAAACTAACTTACTCCTATGTTATATTGGAACCGTACAGATAATTTTTATTCAGGCAATCAATTAAAAGGGCTCCATGTATTGGCTGATTGCTCAGGCTGGAAGGGTTGGTGGCATATATTGTTTATTATTATTAGCAGTATTCAGTATTTCTTGTAGTGAAGTCAGTGGAGTAACAAAACTTTAGGGCAATCATGTGTACATGCACTATGATCTTGAATGTTTTAGTAGGAATGAAGCTCTCATTAACTTAAGAAATAATTACATATAATGAGAAAAGAAGAAATACAGAGAAAGTGTGACAAACTACCAATAACCTGTAGATTCTTACACTGACATAATGCATTAATTTGCACCCATTTTATTTTGATGAAGAGAATTGTGACAATTCATTGCATTAGCATTCAAATTATTTTGGGTTTTTGTCAATAAGAACAACCATGAACAATGACCAGTCTTTGTCTTATAATAAATATATTAGCATGTGTAACTGAAATATAATTCTACCAGATTTTTTGTATCACCACTTTGGCAAACATGGTGGTGACTAATTTATTTTTTATTCCCTCACTGCTGCACCAAAGCCATTTGGTGAATCATACCACAAATTATTTATATTATGACAGGCTCTTTCCATAGGAACAAATCTATGGAGTCACTTTTCAGAGTCATATATGGGCAGCTCTTTCTACATATTGTCACAAAAATCTTGAGAATTAAATTAAAGCTGCTTTAGTAGTTCATAAAGAAATTACATTTACCAACTTTTTTCTCAGTTCTTAGTTTATCCCTTCAAGATGACCTAGCACTTCCAAGCAGTAGATCAACATGAGATAAATGCCAAGTGAGTTTCTACAAAGCAGTGTGATAAGCACAATGTAAGCCCATTTTAGGTGAAACGCAATGGTACCATTCAATGCAAACTCTCTGACTCCCAGTCCCCACAATTTTCCTGTTACTCTGATGAAAAGCCTAAGTACATCTCCTTTCAACAATTGACTGTAATCACATTTTGCCTGCCTTTTCTGAAGGACATTGGGTCCATGCTGTTAAAAGGCAAATAAAAAGACATAAGCATCTAGGCTCTTGTTTCTTGAGTATGGTTCAGGCTCCAGGTCAGGCACCTCTGCTCAGCTCAGGCACTGCGAGCCACAGACTAAGATGTGCATACTAACAAAGGAGGCCTTGAAGCAATGTGGTACTCGCACAGTGAAAGGATAACTTTTGTGGTCATACACTGGCTTAGCAGAAGGTATCTGGACTTAACATTTACTTTATAGGTGTTGTTAAAATATTAAAGAAGAGCAGCCCTACTTAACCTTTTTCAGTGAGACCTGGGTTTATGCTGTCTGCTCTTTGAGCTGTTTAAGTGCAAGCCAGCTCTGAAAAGAAAATCATGTCAGGCAAGTGGAAAGGTTCAGGAGAAAAAAGCTCATTTCTTTAGCAGTACTTATCTTGTACATAGCAATGTGCAAATGCAACCTTGCTAGCACAAACCAGACTTGACTCCAAGAGTGTTTAAAAATCTTTTGCCTTTCTTTTTCAAAATTGTGACATTTTAAACTCATATATACCATGCCAGATATCTACTTTTTAAGCAAGTACTTTGATTTCCTATTTTGTTGTTTAATGGAAAGTTAGAGATACATGAAAAAATGTGAGAAACCAAAGAGTTCAAGGTTTCAAGATGGATTCAAATTCAGTTAATTTGTATTCATCTAAGTTGCATATTCTATACTACTTTATGATTTGGGTAACAATATAGTGGCAGAATTATTTAAAATAGTGTGATTTACAGTTCAAAGGTCTTGATAAATTTTCATTAAAGTTGTGTTTATTCATGAGCTTTGCATAATATTTCTGAAATAAAAAGGGATTTTTTTTATCATATAACCATACTTAGTGTTTGTATTTCAGAATAGGGATTTCAGATAAATTAAAATGCTAATGATTATGATATACCTCAAATGAAAAAGAAATCAGAATTAATTTCTCAAAATTTACAGACTGGGAACCAAATAAGGCATGGAAATTTATAGATTTGTTATGTATATTGTGCAAGAATAATTAAGAATAATTCATATTTTGAGCTTTCAAAGCACATCATTTGCATTTCAAAAAAATGAATATGAATAAAATGTTTTGGGGCTATTTATTTATTATTTATTTATTTATTTTGCAGCCCAAAGATAAGGACAAACGCGAATAGCATGTTAGTTGTGTGTGTTAGATTTACTCCAGCACAACTGAGAACCTGCAATAATTGGGTTTGTATAATTATATGCTCACTCCACTGTAACCAGTAGACTACCTTAGACTGTGACTTCTAAGCAGTGATAGCCCCTCTGTGTGCTCCACACATCCTAAGCAAGTGATGAGTTGTCCTGTTCTTACACATTCATTCAAGGTTGCCTTGGCAACAACTTGATAAAATGGTTCCATAATGTCTGTCCAGCTTTTTTCACTATAGCAGGAGTTTAGAGATTAGACAATTCCAAAAGATGGCTTTGTCCCCTAGGGCCTGCAGTCTCAATATAAATTTCTTCCTGTCTCAATAAACTTGCTAGTCTACTTGCTAACAAACCTATGTGTTTATGGTGTTACTCCCCATATATGTATGCAGACATTGATTCAACTGCTCTGTATTCTACTGAATGCGTTTGCAAAATATTTATTTTTAGTGTTGGTTTCTGGAGTTTTGTGTGACCACAACTTTCTGTGGACATGGTTGTCTCCGTTCATTCTAAATTCTGCTTGCCCCTAACATTCAACCATGTAAAAATATTAAATAAATTTTAAGGAAGACATGGATGGTAAAGGTATAGATTTATATTATTCTAAATTAGTATAGTAATATGATTAAGAAACTTAATTTAATATTAATTTAAAATACTGACATATAGAAGACCAATTTCAAAGACAGTGTTTTCTGATGCAATGCCTGAAACTAGGCAGCTGAAGAGAGGAGGAAAATAGAAAGTGTGTTATTGTCATCAGTGAACTTCTATGAGTCAATCAGTGTCATCTGTGAGTTCAGACAAAAGTATAGATGGGACACAGGTCATGCAGCCTGGAATACTGAGAAATGTAATTGGAGGTTGCACCTTCTAGGACACCAGATAGTCCATTCTGAGGCTTTCTTTGAGGTTTCTGTGGTTGCTGATAAAGATCCAAATCGCTCTGCAGGTTTAGTAGAACAGGAGTCTATCATCAGACACAAGGGAAATTCACTGAAAAGCTTCCCAAGTCTGCTGCTTCTATTTTTACTTCATGTTCATGCTTTCAAATACTTCTATATTCATGGAGGTTAAAACCTTGCAAACAAAATTATTCCAGCCTGTCACAGACCTGCCTGATCAGTCAGGAAAATCCAACAGTGCCTGCAGACTGACCCAGAGTAAACTTCAGAGCTGGCATCCAGCAGCTGTTTCCTTAAGATCTGCCATAACTGCTTCAGTTCTCAGAGAAAATGGGATTAGTCAGGGTGAGGATGAGAGGATCCATAGAAAAGTAAGTCTATGTGGGAAAAAGTAAAATTACATGTACTTCCTATCGACAGTAAGAGAAGTATTTGCAGTTGCTGTTTTTGTGAACTGTTTCTTTCAGTAGCGAATAAGAAATAAAATTTCTATGGCAAATTATTTTGATCACATTCTTTTAAAGTACTTTAATTTTTCACTTTTTGTGACCTGCATGAATCACCCTTGTTATTATGTTCACTCATCTTTTAAGTGCCACTTACACCATTTTCTTTGTCCTACCTGATAAAAAAGGGGGGAAAAAAGAACTTGAAAAGCATGAATTCTGGACATAAAAGCAGGTATCATTGTAAAAAAAATTCTTTTTTTATGACTCGGGATCTTGGACAATCTTGGTAGCATGTAATTTTGAACTCTAAGACTATCTCAATCAATGCAAGCTGAGGTCAGTTTGTCAGCACTGAAAACATTGAACACTGTTTCAGTGAAAACACTGAAAACATGGGCCTGTGAAGGTTCCACTGGAACATTTAAAAAGAGGAGGAAAGAAAATATATTTTTCTCCTCATTAATTTTTTGTTTAAAAGAGACTCTGCTAACTCTATGTTGTAGTAAAACATAGAAAAGGAAAGTAATATTAAAAGCCCAGATTGCAGTCTTCTGAGTTTTGAGCTTGTTTACTGCCTATGGATGGGAGGATTTTTTCTTATTCATGTGTCTTGATAATGACATATTCCTTCCTGCTCTAAAGCCAGAAAGGCTCACCAGAATTAATGATTTTACTCTGTCAATTCTCAAAAAAATAAAACAGTTACATATTTTTATTTTAAAACAGAAAGGGAGCAAGGTCTTGCTATTTTGCGTTACAGAGCAAAATAAAAAATATTAAGCAACCTCTTTCATAGTCATTTAACGTTTCATTCTTAAAGTCATAATTCACTTAAGTCCCAGAGCAGTTTGAATGGTCATTGTCACAACAGGTATAGTTTTGCCTTCTACAAATTACAGTTCTATATTTAGTACTCAGTTGTTTTAGCAAATTAGTAAAGTGTTCACTGCCCTTATTTTTCTCCTTTTTCTTTTTGGCATGCTAATTTATTAGCATTTTATTTTCTTTTTATTGACATGGACAAGCTAATTTTCAGCCTCCTTTTTGCAAGCAAAAATAAAGCTCCAGGGATGCATTTTTTTATTATTATTTTAATGCCTCAGTAATCCTTTGACAAGTTGTAAAGTGGGAGTTGAGAAATGCTGAGGCTGACAAATTCTGCTATAAAATTAAATGTGTAAGAAATTTCAGTGTCTGGTTTGTAAAGAGAGAAGGATGCAGTCTTGAAATAGACTAGGTGAAGCTACACCCACTCAAGTGCACTAATATGGTGCAGCACCCTGAGGAGGCACTCATTTGTCTGTGCTGAAATAAGATAAAGGCTTATTTAAGGACAAGGACTTGAAGAAGCCTACATTAAAGGTTTCAGTAACCTGAACAAAAGACACATTAGAGCTTGAATTTCAATGTTTTGACCTGAGGAGATACTAGATAAATTCAAAACTTTATGCAACATGCAGCATATAACAGACTGAATGTCTGCAGTTGCTGTAGAACCAACACTGCTGTGCTTTTTGATTTTAGAGCTGGGTCAATGTGCAGCATGCTCTGTTGTATTACACAGACGTGTTCTACCATCACTTTTTGACATCTCCTTGAAAATCTAAAGTTAAAAGACAAAGAGACTTTCAAAGACAAAACTAATGCCTTAATTAAAAAAAAAATAGATTATACTTACTCATCCTTTCCACAGGTAGTATTAGTACTTTTAAGTTGTTTACTTAAACATCTAGAGAAAATGTTTCAGGCTCAAATTTTCTAGCATTACACGTGCACATAGGAATTATTAACATTACCAGTTTTAATAAAAATTAATTTCAGTCATGCTAGAAGGTGGACTAATAAAGTTCTGAGGTTCTTTCCAACAGTGCACTTCTATGATTACATGAATTTGAAAAAACCTGAAAAATTCAGAAGCTTTCGGTCTTGAAAAGATCAAGACAAAAATTATACAATGCAATGCTTTCAGATCTGAATAGATAAGAGATCTAATTTGGAAAATAAAGAGTAATTATTATCTACTGTTTATAGTAAGAAAACAATTTTTTTGTGTCTGTGTAGCAATCTCAACAATCTCTGAACTTATGTATACTACACAGAATTTTCCTTTTAACAAGAAAGACATCTGGTTCTGCTAATTTGATCTTGAAATATTTCACAGTAGTCTTTGTTATGACAACCAAGGGGAATTCCAGGTCAAAAGTTACTGAGCTGCTTCTTCTGGGGTTGAAATTTTATCTACAAAGACACACAATACAAACTATTGTGTTTTAATTATTCCGGTTTACTTCCAGCACACTGGAAATCTACCAAGGCCTTTTAATTTGGTAAATTTTAAAGTTATATTTAAGCTGTTATTTACAAGATGGAGTTGTAAAAGAAATTTACTTTCGTTTGGAAAATTAGGTTGAAATGTATTTTAAAATAATTTCATAATTTAAAAAATAAAAGGACCTGTTATTTTTGTTAAAGTAAGAGCCATGTTCTAAAGTGACTTTATAATGGTGGCAAAAATATACTTTTGGAGTAAACAGGAAGATTCTTGTGAGCAAATCTAGCAATGTGTTCACCTACAGGTGACCACCACACCTTCACCTTCTTTTGTATTTTATTTTCCTTAAGACATCTTGAGATTTGCTTTCTGTGCAGAATCCCGAACTTCTTCCTTAGTGGAGTCTGATGGATCAAACATGTATACTATGCCATATGAAGCAAGATTTTATAGATATCAGAGTAATACCATGGAAAAGTAATTACTTCTTCACCAAAATGACAGTTATGACTTGGCAAAGGAATACCAATTTCCTGTAAATTGTTTGATTTACCCCAGGGTTCCCAAGTATTCAAAATTACTCTTCATATTTCTTGTATAGACACAGATTTTCTTCTACATAAACTCAACAACAGATCTTTTCCTTCCTGAGTAGAGCTGAGGTCAGAGAAGTTATTCTTACTCATGGAAAACTTTTACGTTTTTCAATTTCCAAGTAATCTTCAGCATGATTTATTTTTAGTTTTGTGCTCATGCATTATTTTCAACTGTAATCTTGAATCCAAGGCACAATATTCTGTGTAAAGCTCTTGGTCACAGAGCAGGCACTCTGGCCAACTCTCTAGTTCAGTAGATGGAACCTGAGATGCTTCATCACCCCATCTGTGCCACTTAGCTGGCCGAAATTCAAGGACTTTGTGAAATTGTACCCTTCATATTTCTCTGAAATCAAAACTGGAAAAACCCACTGTCATAGTAGAATGCTTTCAGTTTGCCAAATTGGCAATTCTAAAATTACATTCTCAATCATTTATTGTTTTTTAATTTTGTATTCTTCCCTGTCAAAGTTAATCTGGTTAAACTAAGTCTTAGCCGTGTGTTACTACTTAGCTAATGTGGTTATTCAGAAGGAAAGATTTAGCTTTTGTACAAAAACTGTCCTGAGACAAGTTATGAATGAAAGGCAGTTCATAAGATCTAAAAGTAACTCTGCACTGTTCTTCCACTAAAGCTATCAGTAAAAGAGATTGCATGTGGAATATAAACCCAGAATAATTTTGAATAAGTTATATAAACAAAGACTAAGATTCAGATGGAACGACTCACTTTAAAAGTTGGGAAACCAGATGTAATTAGATTATATTATCACAAGACCAGAGGAAAAATTATTTTCTTCTGGCTTTCTAAATCAATAAAATTAGACATAAGAGAAGAAGAAAACAAACCTCAAAGTCATGTGGTTTTATATTGTAAACTCTTTTTGATGTCCGGTGTTTCTCATGACCTCTATAAAAATAGCAAGCTACATCTCTCTGATGGCTGGTCCACTTGTTATCATTACATAGAATCAAGTACATGCTCTTCTGCTCTGCCCTTGACATTTTACTCCAGTTAGTTTTTTTATTTACCTCTGAGGCTTTAATATTTTTTAAGTTCTGGCAAAAAACTATGGAGTATATTCCATTACCCTTTTGTCAAGCAGTACCTGGTATTTTGGCCTTTTAGAGGCAGTTTTCTCATGGAAGTAAAAGCAGAGACATGGAGATCTATTTAGCTTGTTTATTTATAGAGTCTGTGTCCTTGACTTGCTCCACGATAAGTCAATGACACAGGAAACCTTCTTTCAGTAGTCTCAGCTCAGACATCAAAACTGAGCTCTGAAAATTATCTCTAATTGAAACCTCATGGAAAAGAGCAACTTCTTCCTCCTTTTGCAAAAATGCACACTAGGAAACTGTGTCAATGAAGTGATAAATAAATGGCACTCCAGCTGATGTATAGAGCTTACACTAATTTTAAAATTGTAAATTCATGTACAAAATTTCCGCCTGACTATTCTCACATGAAAATTATTTTCTCACTATGTAGCCTTACTTTATATGCCAAGAGATCTCAACCAAATAACCTTGCTAGAAGTATCAGAATAAGAACTCTGGAGGAAAAAGCTATGACCAGAATCTAATCACTCAGTCACACCACTTATGTGGAAAGAGATACTCAAAGGCTTAACTGCATGAGAAACTGAAACCTTGTTTCAGTAAAAGTGTAAAAAGATGTTTTCCCATTGCCTACAGATACCCTTAGTCTTCTAAGGATGTGTTCTTGTCTAAGGATGTCATTATTGTCAATTAATGGTCACTTAGACATCTTTCAGCCTTTGATGTAAGACCGGCTTTACTCTGGATTAATATATGTATTATAAATTTCCATTTTCACATAAAAGTGTACACAAAATATTTTTCTTCTCCTGATTCTTGGTTTCCTTTGTCTCTTAATATTTCACCACCTAAACACTTTTGCCAGTGTGTCAATCTACATCCATAACAGAAACACTTAGTCGAACTACCTTATTTTAAACTCTGAATCTCATATGTCCTCTTTTCTCACTCCTTTTCCAGCGTTATATGGAGAAGTTGATGTGACATCAGACAAGCTTACATCTGAAGGAGCTCCACAGGTGGTGCTATAAAACATATTTATCAATTCACCTGCCACCCATGAAGTTTAACTTCCTCACATTCACCTTGCCATTTCCATGCTTGACTGCAGTGATTTAATGACGAGAAGAAAGATAAGGAAGAAAAGGGTTCTTTTTATCTCTACTTCTCCATCACATATATAATCTACTTTCTACCACCTTTAGTGTAGATCTAATTTAATTCATGGGAAGGAAAAAAACATCAGCAAACCTAGCTCTTCTCTTTCTCTCTTAGTTGAAAATATTATCTAAATGTCCTAGAAACTTTAGATATCTGAAGAACTGCTCCTTAATCGATCTACCCCTAAAAGATAGCCCTCCTCTTCAGCTCACTGGAGTCAGTAGAAAGATTTAGATTTAATCTAACAGGATCTGGATGAATTTTTCTGAGAGCACACAATGTATCACAGTTGTGTTGATAGCTCTCCAGTTCGCTGCAGGATTACTGAAAATTCTCACCTACAAATAAAGATCAAGTATACACAGCAAACCAATCAATTTCAAAATTGCTTAGGGATTTTTAAATTCAGTATTGCATATATGAGATTGTTTATACTGGAATTTAATAATCACTGAACAAGAAAAATTACAAAACTCAAATTCAGTTTCTGTGAGCATTACCACATGTGAGAAAATGCTAAATGAAGGTGTTGGGCCATGTGCATGAAAGCTCTTCATGGATGTAGTTAACTTTGCCATACAAAGTATGTTAAAGTGATAGTTCAAGTGATAGCTTAAAGTGATTTGATAAGGCATTTTTTTAAAGTCAAACCTTTAGAACTTTTTGTTTATTCCCAGCTAAAATGAGCTATTTTCACTTATTTATGAGAATATTTAATGGCATAATAGAATCACAGCCATTATCTGCTTGCTATTTCTGTGCAGTGGTAACAAGCTACTTCTCTCTCCTCAAAGTGAAATGCCCAAGATGCACTTCACCAGCTCTCTATTTGTCATCCCTCATTACCATCCTGACCAGCACCTGAGAATATATGTGTTGTTTGTCCACAGAGCAGTCATGTGGAGCAGGGCTACACCACTCCAGAGACACTGAGAACTGTGCCTGAGTCTCACTGCCCAACTTGGTTCCATTTAGCAATCCCATTCCAGAACCTGCAGGGCCTCCCACACCAAAAACTGATGTCTGCATTCCTCTTCTTTGAATTAGATGTTGTCTAGTCCAAGATGTTTTCTTCCGAGAAGGGGATGACAAGGTAGGAAGCAGCAAGTAAGATCTTACAGGAGGCATCATAAACAACACAGAAGCTAAGAAAATTGTACTTCCCAGAAGTGCCAGGAAGCAGCAAGATTTAATCTAAGGGCGTTGTTTACATAAATAAAGGGAATGTAGATGATAAAATCAAATAGTAATCTAGATCCTCAGTGTTCACCTAAAATCTAGAAACTCTGTATTTAAACAGTTAAATATAAGCCTGGAACTCATGTAAGAATGTTACATTATAGAATTAAAGTACTGTATTTAAATACAGACACTGATCCTACGTTTCCATGATGTCTGTTATAGCAGAAAATTCTATTATAAAAGAACAACTTTTATTAATTTAATTTGCATGCAGAACTTTGAAAATGAACATGGAAACAACTGTCCTGCATTTATTTTCAGGTTTATTTGGGATCCACTTGGATTTCAGAGTCACATCTTCCATTGAATTAAACAATCGCTAAGAAGTTCCTGCACACTAGGAACAATCACTAACTAAGAAGTTCCTACAACATGTTTCTAGCTGGAAATTCATCTACTTTCCAGACTGACTTCACAAAACCAGTTCTACACATCTTCTCAAATTTTTCATTGTTGAAATATCTCTGACTGTTCTCACCTTTGCAGTAAATCTCTCCATTATCCTAACACGAAGGAAAATGTCATGTAGGGGTTTTTTTTGTTTTCTTTTCTTTTCTTTTTTGTTTGGTTGTTTTTTTTAAGCAAGATATAGCAGTTTATTAAAATTTTATATTTCCTCTATTTCTTTAGAGAAAAAAGTATGTACTCTGAAGATTCTAAACTTATACTTCAAGACTAAATTTTGTAGGCCATTTCTTCTAAGCCTAGTTTTTGAAAAAGGAAAGATTTGTCCCATAATATTATGTATAGCCTAATAAATAGCAATAGTGCAGTTCAATTAACTGGATGATACTCTCTGAACCATGTCAGGTTTTCAAAGGAAGTAAAAATAAAACTGTTTGAAAGATATAACAGTGAGCATGACTAAGAGTTTTCTTAAAATTATGTAACATTTTATAAATCATGTACATAGAAACATTAAATGGCAAAATCTACTCCATATGGAGAAGAAAACAATATTATCTCTGTCCTGTGGAAGTCTGAATTATGTATACCCTAACAAATATACATATTTAGTTCCAGTAGAAGGCATTTGCTTCTACCTCATTGTATAATATTAAGGATTTGATTGCCATTTATACCAGAAGCATAGTGGTAATCTGTGAAAAAATGTACTCTTTGTAAATTTAAAGCATCATAAAAATTCCTCTTACAGAAACAAACTGGTGATTCTTGACATAAATGTGGAGGAAGAAATTTCCCACATAAAATGGTTCCTCAAAATAACATCTTGATCTTTTCTACTATATATTTGAACCACAGCAAAAGGTTAAGATTTACATTAAGACGCAGTAACTTTTAAGCAAGATGGGAAAGCACAGTTTTCCTGCTTTCAAGAATAATTTTTTTTAAAAAGCCCAAAAGACTCATCCCAGTCCAGATTTCCTTCTTTAAGAAAACACAGAAAGGAACAAGGTACCCAAAAGGATTTTCAGTGCAATTGCAAGGCATGTCTTTGGAATCACACTAACCAATATACACTCTTTAATTTTCCTTTATCTAATAAGTAGACTCATATTAAAATAAAATGTAGTTTTCATCTCCATTTTTACAATAGTGTCCTTTACTACTACTTGTATACCTGACATCAATTTGTCCACTGATGGAACATCAAACCTTTCCATTTTTTCACACCTTATTAACATCACTGCAATCTTACTGCAATCTACCTCTCTGTGTCCCAGAACAGCTAGATTGAGATGGCAGTGGACCTCAGTCACATCCTCATTCACAAGACTAAGTGAAAAAGCCTAACTCATGTCTTCTCCTTGAGTAAAAAGGAGAGTCTATAATGTGCTCCTTTCTTACTCAGATCATATTAACATTTCCACCTTACCCTTCAGAAAACAACCATTTTCTCAGAAGTCATTGCTGCCTGTAACTGGGTTCAGGACCACAATACCACAATATTAATCCCTGTCTAAAGAATATTGCTTTTATTTATTAAGTCATTAAAAACAAAGTTATAAACCCTTGAAAGAGCTATCAAACCCTTCAACAAAACTATTAGGGTTTAAAAATATTATATACTCTAAATGCTATCTACAAGAATTCTGTTCATGATGTCCGAGGCAGTTTCCAAAATGTCCTTTTGTCCTGTATGCTATGTACTGACATAACATCTCTAAAGGCTAAATCAAGGAGCTTTTTATTCTACTTTAGACATCCAGTAACACAGAAGTTATTTCTCTCTTGACACCCTCTACAAATGTGTCACCTATTCTCACAGAAAGACTCAGACATGGTTAATTCTCCAGTGTTCATAGTTTTCCCCATTTCCTTCCTCCCTATCTTGTTTCAGTAAGCAACCCGTTTTCACTGTTTCTTATCTTCCTCAGCCGGAACAAAAAAAGCATATCTCCAATTTTCATTGGTTTTCCCTACCAATCTTTTCTCTGGGAGACCCTGCTGGGTTTCTATGGGTTGCTAATTTCTCACAGAATTTGCTATCCATAAAAAATTAAAAAAGAAAAAATTGATATTACTTTTATCATTTTTAAAAGCATAGGAAAACATTCATTCATCAAATATTTCTCATATTTTTTAGGTTAAAAATTATTGCATATACCTCAAGTCTTCTTAGTCAACATACAGGTACAAACATAAAGTCTTTTATTTAAGGAAATACCTCTTAATATCTCTCTTATCTAAATACTTCCTTGAAGGAACTCATAAAAAAAACTGTGGTTATGTATAAATTCTTTAAGTTCAACTGGCTATTTTTTAATTTTAAAATTGCAATCTAAATTGCAACTATGATCTGAAAAGAACAGAAAGAACATTTTAAAAAAAGAAATAAAGTTATCTGTTTCTGGCCAGCTGTATTCTAAAGATTTAATTTTCAAGCATGAATCATTCACAAATGAACATCTAAGAAGACCTTTTTCACAATATACCAGAACACTTTTGCATTGCCATGAGCCCTGTAGAAATAGAAAGAGATAAGCAAAAGACTCTGACAGACAGCTGTAACAGAAAGATTAAAAATGCTCATCAAATATGAAGTTCAAATGGAGTGCAGACTTTGCTACAACAAATCTGCACTTGTAGACCTTTGCATTTTGCTTATATCTGGAGATAGAGAGTCTTACTGTTTACTTCCTTGGAATGTTTCTCATTTTACTAAGAAAGTTTTTCAGAGTCTGAGGTTCTTTATGATTAATTTTGATTGGTAACTCAAAATGTCATTTTTTTAATTTATGGGAATTCTAATAATTTGGTTCCTACCTATTTTAAAGGTTACTTCCCACTTAATGTTTTTGATGGTAAATAAAGATGAATTTTGAATATTCAAAAGACTTCTCTCCTGTTACTATGGGGGAAGAGCTTGGAAGAAAAGAAAACTTTTTGTTCGTTAGGAAAGAAAGTTTTATTCCAAATTTTATATATGTCATAGAAACTCTGCAAGACCACTCCAGATATAAAAGTTGGAAGGAGTTTGAAATGTTCTGGGTTTTTAATGCTGAGTCTTCCTGAGCATGGTATGGGTCTATTTAAATCCAGAAATACTGCTTATTTTAGGAGAAATCCTATAATAGCCAAATGGAAAATTATTGTCATATATATTTTACAATATTGTTACGTAAAATTATTGGTGTGAGTTCTGAAAAGTCTTCCCACACATTGTTACAGTACACATAGATGAGTGTGAAAGGCAAAGAAAGAGAGCCTACAACTTTCATTATTTTTCAGGTTTTCAGAAATTCAGAAGTTCAACACATTGTGCCGTGGCATTTGGATGGAGTTCTTCAAATTATTAAAACAAAGACCATAACAGCAAGCAATTGTTTCTTGATTATTATGGCAAAATAAGTCACACAAGCAGAAGTGATGACATTTTGGGCATTTTAGATGCTGTGAATTTTGTATTTCCCTACATATAATGCATTGTATATATACTAAAGGGGTTATGCAGGTTTATATGTCCTTTGAATTGCACCATATTCCTTTATAATATGCTTAACTATGATACTTTATAATACTTTAACTATTTCTACATACTGATATATGATTTCAATAAAACTAGCATTGTTTTCCTTTCACGTTGTCTACCTACTGTCCTTTTCTAATGACAGAGTGCTATGTTCTCATTTTGCTCATTTTTTCCTCTGCCTATTCCTGCCTTCACTTTGAATTCTAGGTGGTGTCCTCTGCAGCCTCTTCATGATACACAAATTTGAAGTCTGATCTCAAAGTACTTTTCATCATTTCATTTACCATCTGCAGTCTTCTGTCATCTGGGGCAGTCCCTCAGTTTTACCATGTCCCTGAAAGCCATGTGAAATCATCACCTAGAATGAGATCCAGCAACAGATTGTACATGTACGTGCAGATGAATGTGCAAGACATATCTATCTTGGAATTCTAATCCATTAAAATAGAGTCAACACTGAATATGGAGTCTGGAAAGTGACTCTGTTAATCGACCACTAGTTTAGTGGTTGAATAACTGAATGTGAATAACTTCCTAGGCTCAGCTGAATGTATTTCTCATGACCTTTCACTGGTTGCCTTACAGGTGATCTCAGAATCTATCCTGATTGACTCTTCTTCAGGAAGGGGTCACATAGGTTTTATGACCTCTCTTCCAGCCCTGTGTATTTATCCTGGGTAACAACACATTGCCCCAAATGGTACCAGATGGCTGTGTTTAGACAACTGAACAAAGACAGATCTTAGGGATGTGAAAGGGAGTTTACAAATCCTTTAAACTTGAAGACAAGAAAAGTAAACAATAGATGTTTTAATCCCAAGCTGGCTTTCTCTTTCATACATTCTCTTTCCTATTTCCTAGGGGGTCCATATTATTTTTCCACTTTCATATTTTACTAACAAATATCTTGGTTCTTAATGTGTTAAAAATATTCCTTGGAAAAGAAAACAGTAAAGGTAGGAAAAAAGGAGGAGAATTAGACACTTCTTGGGACAAGAGACAGGAAAACAGATAAAACTTTGTGGGGATTCATGTTGCGTTGTTAGATAAAGTACATCTTAAATTGAACATGAAGAAAAGTCTGCTGCTGGCAAGCCCAGATGAGAAAGATATTTAGGGAGATTGTTCACAAGGAAAGGAATAAATTGAGAAATAGTTAAGATTTAAGCTAATTTTGGTTCATAAAATAACCAAAATGGAATTTATTTCTGAGACTTATTGCTTAATTATAAACAGATTTTTTTTTAATTCTGAATTTGCTTTCAATTATTGATTGCTGTCATATTTGAAAACATACTGACATATTTTTGAAATAAGGTTAAGATAGTTTTAAATAGATATATTACATTTAAAAATTATTTGAAGCAATTAAAAGTGCAATTATTTTTTGAAATATCATATATGTTATCATAGAAATAGTATAGTGTGAATACTTTCCCTACAGAGAGGTAGGATAGGTTTCCACAAATATCCTTACAGTAAAGTTGACTTTATATTCTATACTTGTGGAGAAAAAAGCAGCAGATGGTTCTCCATCTCTTAAATATTTTCTCTAACTCTTCATTTTCTTCTTGTAGCTTTCATCCATTTTATATCTGATGTACCAAGCAACTCTAAAAACAATCTAATTCATCTAAATTCTAGATCGCTTTACACAGTAAATTCATAATCTGAATCATTCTTGAAACAACCTAATGTTGTCTGAATCTCTGTATTAACTCATCACTGGGCTCAGTACTGAGGAACTTCATTTTTGTTGTAACACAGATGAGGATAACATGCTCTTTAGGGAAAAAAAGCTCAGGGCTCCCAAACTGCTCTACTGCAGACTGGGTCAAGAGCTGTAGTAGAGCTATTCTTTCCAGCAAAGCACAAACCTTACGGTGGCCGTGTCAGTCCTAAGGTCTACCTTCTGCTTATTTTCACTTCCAATCAGAACAAACTTAAACTTTAAAGTTATTGAAATGAAATTCCTTTCCTTTAGTAATACATATTGATGAACCTTTATCTTTCCCTCTTGGAAAACATTAAAAATTATTTCTAGGTATAACAGCTACAGTTGACAAATCTTCATTTTTTCCTCTTCCAGTGTAATTTTGGTTTTCAAACTGTGTATTCCTTTGCTTAGGCTCACCCAATATTTTGACAGCCTTTATGTTACTATATATCATAAAGACACATAGATAAACAAATACTATTGAATATCTTCCTACTGTTCTGTCCTGAGGTGCTTTCTTTCTTTCAGAGATTGCCTCTTACACAAAGAAATCAAAAAGGAAATTGTTCTAATGCAAAAGAAAAGTATGCAAAAGGCATGCGCTAAGGGATTGAGGATATTATAGACACATTGGAAGTACAGATGTTTATAAAAATTTTAGTCCCTTTCATTTACACTACAGATATGCTAACAAGTATTAATTAAATGTCTTGTAATCTTGCTGTTGAATTACATAGAAATGTTTGCAGTATGAGCTGCAATTTCAAACATTTCAAACATAATAACAGCCAAATGGGATTAAAAAGGAACAGTTCAGCACCAAGACAGCAACAATCAGTAGCCTATTGTTACATACCAAAATCTTCTATAAAAAAGCCAAAACAGGGTTCACTGTTCTGCATCATGGGCTCAAAGTTACCAAATATTACCCTGGGCAATGTCATTGATCATTCTTCTCATGCTATTCCTCTTACTTAATTCGAAGGGCGAGGGGAGGAAAAGAAGCTATAAAAATAATGTTCAACTAAACTAAAGTACAGTTTAAGAAAGTTGAGGACATTCCAATGTGAAATGTAAAGTGGTGAAAGCAAAAACTGATTCAGTTTCCACCTCTGTGCAATCATGAGTAAATATTTTGCTACTCCTTCAACTTGATTACAACATGTTTTTTAAAAGAAAATGCAACTTTACTTTTGCAACACTAAGATGTTAGGATAACGTTGTAAAAAAATCAGAATAAGAGAAAACTGGACACAGTATGTATTAATACATTAACATCATATTAATGTGTGTGTGTGTGTGTGTGTGTATATGTATAATCTAACATGAAAATTATGAGCACAAATATTTAGTGTTAAGCTCTAGAACTGGTAGAAATATCCCTGTGGTGTACAATGTTAGAGTAATGCTCTGATTTGCTCATATGATTAAAGACACCACCTTCCTGTGTGTTGTACTACAAAGCTGATGAATCACTCTCCAAAACCTCTTTCTTTTGCCCCTTTTGTACCTGAACTGGAGGCTTATATTTTCTCTACTTGCTTACATATAAAAACATTTTTAAAATGTATAAGCTTGTCCTTGGCATTTTAAAACCAAATGAGTTAGCTGTACAGGCAAAACACAAGATTAGGAAGACAATTATTTATTACATGCATTTTTTTCACAGCAATGCCAGTGTAGATAAGGGATATTCAAGAACTTTCTAGACATAATCCTGTCCCATGTGCTCTAAAATGAACCTGCTTGAGCAGGGAGGTTGGAGTGGATCACCCAGTGTGATTCTTTCTAATCTGACCCATTCTGTGATTCTGTGGTATCAAAGAGCTACATTTCACCAACCAGTTCTTTCACAAAGCAGAGATGTAGTAAATACTCTTAAAGCAAAGTAGTCAAGTTTAGTGATTATCTAGACTCTAACAATTGTAGATGGGCTCCTTTTGTCAAAGTTTGACAAAGGCTAGAAAAATGGGATCATATCAAAGAAAAAAATTAGAGGCAAACCAAACATAGCTGATACATCTGGAAAATGACGTAACCTAAATAATCTAAATTACTCCAGAAACCTTTGAAAATACTGACTATGGCATTTCTTCACGTTCAAGTTTGTTGAACACTCATCTACACTTTAATTCACTGTAGTACATTGACAATTTTGAGTCATAAATTTTCAGAAGAAAAAGTATATAGGAGAAGGAGATGCATATCTAATAGAGGCTATTCAAGATTTATAAGAATATGAAAGCAAGACTTGGAAGTTCAAGAACAAACTATTCCACCAAGTATGAAGTGCAATACAGAAAACAGCCAATTCTACACTGAAGTATTTCTGTAAACAGCTGTGGTGAAGAGCAAAGAACAGAAGTGACCATATACAAGGGTCACAATAACAGAATTACATTAGTTTAGAAGTGTGATAATGACCTAACTTGGGATTTTCTCCTCTGATGTTTTCTTGCTATCAGTATTTGGCCACGGCAAGGTGTATTTCTTTATGTTTGTACAATTATAGAATATGCTGAGTTAGATGGCACCAGGATCATTAAGTTCAACTCCTGGCCCTGCACAGAACACCTCAAGAATCACACCATATGTCTGAGAGGTTACTAAATCATACTTTTCCCCCTCACAAATAAAACAATTGAATATTAAAAGCTTAGGTAGCATAAAATATTCTTTTGGCACATAGCTTTCATGCTGATCTTGTATGTTTGACAGAAGCATACATTGAGTTTCAAAGACGAAAAGAACAAAGAACAGATTACTGTGGCCCAAGTTCACCAAGGACTTGCAGAAAATTCATATGCCTATATTGGAAAGTGTAATCTTCAAAATCCTCTCTAACTTCTTAGTTACTAAAGGATACAGGGCTTCTTTCAAACACCAAAGTCCCAAGTACTTTGAGGGACCTCAAATGCTTTGAACAGCCCCACACTGCCAGTGTTGCTACCCTTATCTGCTGCCATCTTGAGCATTTTCTGAGCCCGCAGGGAGGTCACTATCCATACTGCTGGCTGGAAAATGTGCTGAACACACACATACACCGGCAAACATAGAACTGCCTCTGGTGGGAGAACATTTTCTACAAAAGTATTCCTCCCTGGTTTACTGTCAATCTCAGTGCTCAGAAATCTCCACAAGATTTCTTTAGAACATTACAATTTTTCTCTCTTCTGATCCTTCCTTCCTCTATCCTTAGTTAATCTCATTGTGTTTCACAGACTATAAATAAAACTTTACTGTTCCTTTAGAAGGAATACACCACATCAGCTGTTTTCCCTTTCATAATACTTCTACTAGTCCACAGGTGTCCAAAGTATCCTTTTTCTCTTTTAGTGATCTTACTGACATATTTCTAGTTAAACAAAGATCAATTGTTCTCATCTTAGACTTAGTGCCTGTTGCTTCCATTTGAGATCTTTATCTCTACAGAGGGCTTTTATGCCTGAAATCTCACTTAGTATTTGTTATTTTTCATGTGTCAGCTATATCAGCTCATTTAACCTTCTCCCTGCATATCCAACTCTGCTTATTTTCAAGCCTGAGACTACACTCATTCAAAAACACAGCTGTGCTTATGCAGGATACCAGCGTTGCATACGGAGCAACAGTTGGTAGACTGAGTTTTTAGGGAAGCTGTGTATTACTACAAGACTAATAAATACATGGAAGTTTAAACAAAAAGAAAAACTGACTGACTTTATTCAACCAAGGTAAAAGGAAAGAAAGGAGCAGAAAAAGAAAGGAAGAGAGAAAGAAAGGAAGAGACAAAGAGAAAGAAGAAGAAAAAGAGAAAGAAAGAAAGAAAGAAAGAAAGAAAGAAAGAAAGAAAGAAAGAAAGAAAGAAAGAAAGAAAGAAAGAAAGAAAGAAAGAAAGAAAGAAAGAAAGAAAGAAAGAAAGAAAAGAAAGAAAGAAAGAAAAAGAAAGAAAGAAAGAAAGAAAGAAAGAAAGAAAGAAAGAAAGAAAGAAAGAAAGAAAGAAAGAAAGAAAGAAAGAAAGAAAGAAAGAAAGAAAGAAAGAAAGAAAGAAAGAAAAGAAAGAAAGAAGCCAAACTTTAAAGCAATATGTGACTCCAGTTCTGAGGTAAGGTTGCTTAAGCACATATTTTCACTTAAGACACTAAAGACATGCATTTAATTATCTTGATTCTGTTTAATATGTAAGCTAGGGTTGTATTTTCCCTTGCATGCAGTAAATAAGGCAAAGAATTATTTCTGTATTTCAATTAGTCTTGCTACAGTTACTGTTTTCAGACTAGCAAATTTTAGTGGTTTGGAACACAAACTTAAAATTCTGTTCTAAATTACAAAAAATCCTGACAATTTTTAAAATGTCATTATTTTCAAATACAATATGAAACCATATCTTCAATAGACAATACGTTAGAAATCTTGTCATTTGCTCAGTAGTTTAATAACCTATTAGTATTTCCAGAATTTTAAATATGTGAAAGTGATTCTGTATCAATCAAAATAGACAAAACTACTTTCAGGATTTGACAATTTCACTCTGCAAAGAAAACTGCTATCTAAGATAGTCTGAATAGAATCCTGCTGGGTTTTTGTGTTATATTTATTTGTCCTGTTTTTTCATCCAGCTGTATATTTGGGATGTTCATTTCAGCAGTATTGCAAAGAGATCTCTTGACAGAAAAAAACCTTAAAAACCTCAAGAAGAGTTGGGAAGATAAACCTGGAAATGTTGCAAAAGTAACCTTACCATTACACAGTCATGATACACTTGCAACAAAAGCCCTGTCACAACATTTTACTTTATTTTACTTCACATAAAAAGACATAAGATGTCAGGAGAAAATCTATCACTCTCTAAATGGAATATCAGAGCTCAACAATAAAAGGAATTTTAATCAATCCCAGGTCTATTTCATGTTTTAATCCCACAATCCATTTCAGTCAATTCACACCAGAGAGTTAGAATACTCCTTTAATCAAAATAAACACACAATCAGTTTAGAAACATGGTGGCTGGCTACCAGGGAGATGTATGTGATGGGGAAGCAGAGCCAGAACAGGCTGTACACAAGGCACTGCTGAAATCAGAATATTGACTTGCACTCCCAATGGCACAGCAGGGAGATCATCATTGCTGAACAGACTTGCTATTAATTCTGTTGCCTACATAGGTCATGGCTGCTAAATTAACTGTCTTTAGTGATATATTAAGTTCACTTGGTTTGTGACAGATTTCGTTCCTCATCTCTTCTGAAGCTGACAGCAGCGGTTTCCGCTTCTTCTGCAAATCACACTGAAACTATAGGCTTTGTGTGTATGACAGTGACTTTAAGCAGTGTTATGGCTGACATACAGATTTTTCTGTTATTAAAAAAAAAGTTATTGAAAGTTTTTAAAGTTATTAAATTATATATTAAATTATTTTAAAAAGAAGGAAAAAACCAGTATCCATAAGTGACTCATCACAATTTATGAGAGTGTTGACTATGTCAATTTAAAGCTTCTCACTGTATCTTAATGAACCAACTCAAGATATCCTCATATTGTTGTATTATTTCACTGAATCACAGTATGGGTCAGGTCGAAAGGCACTACAGTGGGTTGTATGGTCCAACCTCCCTGCTCAAGCGAGGTCATCCCAGATCAAGCAGTACAGATTGCATTCAGATAGTTCTTGAATATCTCCATTGAGGGAGACTTCACAACCTCTCTCAACATCCTGTTCCAGTGCACAGTTACCCACAGAGTAAGAAGCATTTTCTCATATTTAGGT
Source organism: Passer domesticus (assembly GCF_036417665.1). NCBI lineage: Eukaryota > Metazoa > Chordata > Aves > Passeriformes > Passeridae > Passer > Passer domesticus. Next base: position 106,398,156 of record NC_087474.1, on the reverse strand, counting down.
GTAATGTCTGTTCATCAGTTTCTGTGCGTTCTCTCTTGTTCTGTTGCTTGGAAGAGCCTGGATCCATCCTCTTGGCATTGTCCCTTCAGATACTTATAGACACTTATAAGGTCCCCTCTCAGTCTCTCTTCTCAAAGCTAAACAAGCCCAACTCTCAGCTGTTCCCCATAAGAGAGATGCTCCAGTGCCTTAATCGTTTTTGTCACCTTCCAGTGGATCTTCTTGAGGAGCTCCATGTCTCTCTTGTAGTGAGGAGCCCAGAACTGGACACAGCACTTCAATGTGGCTACCAGAGCTTGATGCCCCTGTATAGATAAAGCAAAGCAAAGCACTTTGTTCTTTATATTACCTCAATAAACCTACTCTCCCTCCCCAGAAAAATGCATGAACACACACACACACACACACACACACACACACTCTCCCACACACACATGTGTCGCTATAGGACACAAAATAAAACTAGGTAGACACTGGAATCTCCAAGGTAAAAAGAAGTTTAATTTCTGACTCCAACATTTATAGATTTTCAAAAGTGACAGTGGATTGGAAGATGACAGTGCTACCTCTCCAATGGCACTGGACAAACCAACAGTTGATCAAGTTTCTCCTCCTCCAGAAAGGAATGCAAAATAATTAATTATTTACATAAAGTGCATTAGAAAGTTCACTACAAGAATGTAAACATCAGAAGGCTTAGAAGAACTTAGAAGGACAGGACAACACACATGTATTGTCCTTAAGCTGGTTTACCTCAACCCATTCCCACCCATTTAGATAAAATACCCAGTTAGTCTTTTCAGTGCCTGCTCAGTAAAATATCCCAACCTCAAGCAACAATCACATTTCCACATGCTGTGCAGTTTTACATATCCAGTTTTTTGCTTCAAGGTTTTCATGACCTAAGTAACAAACTTTTGGACAAAAATGTGGTTTTACCTATTTGTTTGGGATTAAATGCCAATATTTTTAATATAGGAAGTTACCACTTTTATTAAAGACAACCAAGTGGAAATTATAACAATCTTCACGTGAAACAAATTACATAAGTTGTTTTCCCCACATTTACAGTGTTTGAGTTTGCACAGAAAAAAGTGTTTCTTACCACAGATAGTGCAAACACATGAGATAATTTAATTATGACTAATAACATCAGTTCTAACACTAGTGTCACATAAACTGTATTCTGGCACTGTAGACAAGACTGTCTACAGTGACATTGCAAACATACCAGCTAACACAACTATAGAACCCATCATTGTTTAATGATGTTGTATAGTAATGGATCATTCTCTAATAGTATAAAACTCTCCTTCACAAAAAAAAATAATTCTACTTTAATCCTAGAAGCTCAGAAACTACCAAAATCAAATTTTAATACAATAGCTTAAAATAAAAAAAAATTGAATGTATTAAATATTCTTAGTCTATTTCAGCTTCCAAGTTAGGGTGGTGAACTAGTGCTGAAGATTTTTCCTCTTAATTTTTTTCTCCTAGACATCAGCAATGTTTAAATGTCAGAAAAGTGACCAGAGTTTATCCTTGATCTCAAAATTTTGAAGAACAAATGTGGATAAAATAGATGTCAAACATCAAAAACTTTCTTTTAGAAATTAAACTTCATAAATAGATGTTAAAAATGATATATTGACACAAGTTACATTGATCTGATTATAAGCACTGATGTTTACTCAACTTAAAGCAATGCTTAGAACACTTGGAAAAACAGAAATAAAGAAACAAAAATATTATTGTAATTCTGAGATTTTCATGTGTAAATAAAGATACAATTAATAAATTTTAACATACACTGTAAGTATGCAATGCCAGACTATTCTAATTGAATATTGAAAGGAATCCTATTTATAGAATTGTATTGATGCAAAAAAACCCTAGAATAAAGGTTTAGTGGAATAACACAGAGGATGAGAGACCTCCATACAAAATTCAAATTTATAGTCCCTTAATGCTCTATAGTATTAAAAGAGCATTGTAGAGACTGTGGAGTACATTTAAATTACATCTCAACATCTCTAGAAATTTGATAAAAGCAAGGGCTTTTACTCTCTCTTTCACTCTACAGAGTGAAAGCCACCCACAAAGACCTGCTTTCTACACTACAGTCTGATGGAATATATGCTTCTTTTGTGCCAGGGTTTCCCTCCAACTGACTTCAAAGCTGGACCATTCTAAATGTAACAGGGATGCTAATAGATTTGCAATTTGTTCAGAAAGGAAAATCAAAGTCATACCTCAGGCACTATAAAATTATTGTTTAAATAACACATTCTCTATACTAGAACTTCATAAAATGAAAAATGAAGGAAAATTTAAAATGTCCCTCACTACAAAAAGGCACCTTCTTTGCAGTGCAATGCTGAGAACTCCATTCTTATCTGAATAATCAAAACCCATTCTATTTTCTGGGTAATTATTGCAGAGTGAAGCATCTTACATAAAGAAAACAAACTAGAGTGAGATAATTCTAAGATAGTTTAATGCTAGTTATGTAAATTGAATTCAAAATCCTTGTATGGAGGATTATATTCAAATTCACAAAGTATAATTCAATGTCAGTTTTTAATTTCTCAGATCTCCAGAAAAGGCTGCAGGGTTTTGTGTACATGAATAAAGTATAAAGAAAGATCACCATGAAAATACTGATCCAGAATATGATGTATCCGCATACACTTATTGGGAAAGGTAAATATGTAACTTTGGAAACACATGCATCTATATCATACATAATTTAAAAAAAAATTGCCTGGGAATAGTTTTGAGACTGGTTGGATTATCTTTGCTAACTTGATTGTGTACAGTACCTGAACATCCTATGAGGAGAATAAAAAGTGTCTGCTGTTTCAAAAAATACTTTCATCACAGGAGATGGGACACAGAAGAACAGCAAATTCTTAATTGCTATCTGCAAGCAGAATTAATTCTTACTGCCATTTTAGCTGATAAGAGATTTAGCATCATTATGCGAAACGTAAAAAGTAAGAAGGGGAGAAAAGACCAGTGAAACAGTTGTTCAGTGTTGGAACTTTATAACTGAGATCAGGTGGTCAATAAGCAAAAGTGATTTAATAGCTGCGGTAACCTTGACTGTATTTGACAGAGCGGATTAGTTAAGTCCAACCTATCAATGTACATTTGTAATCAATTGGTTTTGAGAAAAAGGGAAAAATATTGAATGTCTGGATTGACATGCAGATCCACCAGGGTGATATAAATGTAGAATCATTTAGGCTGGAAAAAAAACCTCTTAAGGTTGTCAAAGAAAACCATTAACCTAACACCGTCAAACCCACTATTAAACCATATCCCAAAAACTATACCACATCTACACATCTTTATATTACCTCCAGGGATGGTGACTCCACCACTCCCCAGGCAGCCTGTTCCAATACTTGACAGCCTTTCCATGAAGAACTTTTTCCTAATATCAAATCTAAATCTTCCCTGGTGTAAATTGAAGGCATTTCCTATTGACATGTCCCTATTTACTTGAGGGAAGAGACCACTCCTCCCACCTCACTACATCCTCCTTCCAGGTAGTTGTAAAGAGCAATAAGTTCTCTCCTGAGCCTCCTTTCATCCAGGCTAAACAGCTCCTCAGCTGTCCCTCATAAGGATGAAATATTCTAGCCTGCTTAATCTGACATTTCTGTGTTGTCTTGAAATTGTGGAGAAAATTCTGCTGTCAATTAAATTGTTCGGGAACTTGAACACATCCTTAAGAATGTTTAATAATCAAGAAGTTTATTCAGAAATGTCACCCCCAGGACAACAGCTGTAGCAAGAATTTATAATATATTCATTCACTGTAGGTTATTAATACATAAGACTTGGTTCCTGGATATATTTACAGTGTCTATAACAAGGCCATGGAGGAACTTAAGAAAAGCACTGTTTTCTTTTAGAAGAAAATTGGTAATGCAATTCATCAGATCTTTATCAGACCTAGGGTGAAAGTTGCAGTAAACCCAAAAAGATGAGAAATCATCAATTAGAGCACTGATGCAGAAAGAAAGACATACATGGGCTAGTTCTAAAATTCCTTGGTTTATGTAAAATATACATCAGTGTCTTGAACCTGTGCCTTCCACTATCTAACTGGAGTGTCCCCAAGCAGTGGGTCTCTTACATTTTGCTGATATGATGTTGGTTTTTCATTTTTAATATCAAGTGGAAATAAATGATGAAATATCAAAATGTTTCATTAAATCCATTTCTGGTTTGCTTGCTTGGTTGTTTTCTTTGCTTTTTTGGGTTTTTTGGGTTTGTTTTTTTGTTTGTTTGTTTAGTTGGGTTTTTTCGTTTTTTTTTTTTTTTTGCAACTGCAGGTGATCATGCAGTATCTATCTCTTACAGTGAAGAATGAACTGATTTGATTTCTTCGAGTGCCTCTTCCCCACATGACTATATTGGTCAAGAAGAAAAGATAAGAAGCCCCCTTTTATTTCAATACTGATATTTCAATAAAACAGATCTAAAATGTCTCTGAAAAGTTTTCAAATTTCAAAATAAAATGAAAGGAAGTCAATATACTTGTTATCCAGTTACCATGCAATATCAATCACTACTAACTGTTGAAATAACTTTAAACACTTTGATGTTGTTTTCTTTGTCCTGAAAATAGTCATGGTTTATTTTGTTCACTTCATTCTACCAGTTCAGTGATAACACCAGATTCTACAGACATCAAATGAATTCACAGGAAAGTAGAATAAGGACAAAATGCAGTGACTTTGAAGCAATTTCAGCTAAACATGAAAGAAAATGAATGACACATCAAAGCATCAGCTTCAAAGACACTCCCAGGTGGCTCATTTCAGAATACGTGTTACAGAAATCGTACAATAAGGTGTTTGAACCTTTCTATTCAAGAAATTTTTAAAGAATCTTTATCAGGGGAAAAAAAAGTGATTGTGTTGAAGGACAGCTAAAATTCCAAAGTCAATGTATTCCAAATATGTTTGATAAAAGAATGAATAATAGAAGAAATATTTTGACTCCAGCTTTTTTAAGGAAAGGTGGTGTGAAAGCGAAATATCTGTGATACTGAAATTGCATACTAACATTTTAGAGACACGTTGTTTTGACTTCAAAAAAATCAATTTAGATTATGGAGTATGTTTTTTTCTTGGCTTAATTCTTGAAGTCACATGAGTGTCACATTGACAAAATTCATAGCTGCAGTACAGTATTTGGTGAGAGATAAAATCCCAGAAGCAAAATTTACAGGATAAATGAGCATGACACAAATCACAGTGAAGTTCAGTGGATGATCAGGTGATTTTTTGTGATGTCTGAAACACTCTTGCGTAGTAATAACCTATGCTAGTAACTGTATTGACAGACAAGGGGCCTGCAGTGTGATTACAATGGGTAGCTATGGGCCAAACTTGAGCTAAATTTACAATTTTCCACTAAATATAGATGAGTCAAAGAAGATTAAACATTTAAGTGAAATTTAGAAACATGACACTTTTTTTAATGAGTTTATAACTATTAGATACCTAAAATTAAAATAATCATCTAGTTTATGATGTTAGCTTCCACTTCTGAAATCCTTGTCCTGATAAAAAGGAATGGGATTCATTGTGGTAGACAGAACCACCATCCCTACCTTCCCTGTTTTTACATATGATCTCCAGCTACTGTAAATATCTCACTGACTTTCAAAAAAGTCAGTGAGAAAAATAGGGGTTTTTTCAAAAAAACCTATAGACAAACAAGTCACTTGGAAATCTGGGACTTCAGCTTTGCAGCACTGAGATACTTCTCAAGTTTTTGTATTCATATATTTCTTATATGTTGAGGGTACAGATTTCTGTTGCAGTAGTTTAGAGATAAAGAGATATAGAGGAGTTAGGAGGTTGTATAACTTCATAAGTGGCTTCTGGTGTTCAACTTGAAGCAAGCTTTCATCAAAACTTACCTTTATTTTTATCACAAAGTGTTCAAAATAGAAATTATATTCTGAAATAAAATGGAACAGATTTGAATATTTTATTTTGCTAATCCACATAATTTTGCAATTTTGCTCCAAAATAAAGACACGTGAAAAAAGACTATGCGCAGCTTACAAAATTAGAACCTCTTCTACAAAGAAACTACTTTAATAAAGTTTAAAATTATTTATATTGTTGTATTTTATGAAATGGAATTTGCAATTAATCCTTGTAAAACAATCAGAAATGCTAAAGTGAAATCTCTTTTAACATCCCAAGGGGAGTTTACATTATTTATTAATCAATTGCAATTGTCCTTATGGGAAAACTAAAATCTTACTCTAAAAATGTATTTTCTTAATATTTTTACTAAATTTTAGTAAATTTTTAGTAAATTTTCACAACAGCAATTGTTATTCTAGATATTCAAGAGTTCTTTCCGGGGACCCCTTTTCCCTAAATTTAATGACACGTGGATTGTAATGTTTTTGTAAGCATAAATCTTTCTGCAAAAGCCTTATTATGCTCATGGAACTCGGTGAGCTCAATTTAGTTGCTGAAATTAACTTAAACATTTTCCATTATTTGTGCACATTTCATTTACATCTTAATAACAGAGCTCATACAAATCAACATCAGAAAAGACATATAGGAAAATATTAGGTCTGTGGCATACAGTTGTGGTATGATTTTCTTAGCATGCCTACGTAAATCAGGATTAACTCTGCTTAATTACTGGAAAATATTTTCCAAAACAACTACTGAGAAAATCAGGAAGGATATATTAATGATGGTGTAAGTTGCTTTGTCTTGGTTTGAGACAGGATAGACAGTTTTCCAGGTACACATAGAAGTCAACATACAGCTATAAAACTTATTATTGTCAAAGCAATTCAGGACATATTCATATAAGTCACTGAGCTAAAGAAAATTAAAACTCAAATCAATTTTTTATTGAGAAATCTTGAGACAGAAAATTATTCAAATAACTCTAGGATTAAATGAGCAATTATTTTATTAATAAAAGTCAATAGTTTTGTAGTTAAAAGGGAGGTCTTCATATTGCAAGTAAGACATAGCAAATCAAGTACTTTTCTGAAAGACAACATGGGGATAAAATTTTGGGAAGAAATTCTCATTCATTAAAACTGATATATCTCAATCTCTCCTGAAATAAACACTGCTTTTGCAGCCTGCTCTTTCCATGATAAATTGTCAAGAAAAGGTGAATGCCCCCTGCATGTGTCTTAGGGGAACTTTTACAAAATTCCAACAGCACATTCAAGTTCAGAAAAAGGTAATTTGCATCTCTCTCTGCCAGTATGTGCAGGCCTGTTCATCCATTTTAATGAGACACTTTGTCCTAAAATCTCTTATCAGGACTTTTAGTACATGTGAAGTCAAGTTCAATTCAAACCAACTCACTGTCAAGTTATTCCTGACACCCTAGATTCATTGCTCAAGTTCACTGATCTGGCCTCTGAACTCTTAACACATGGCATTTCTGGGGAGAGGACTACAAGAACAGAAGAAGTCTCAAATAATTTCTAATTTTTCTATTTCTTTTAATTTTAGCATCTAATTTTGCTAACATTTTGAACTTGTAATGTATGGTGAGATATGTGATTAATATCAACAAGAGGAAAAGATCATAAAAAATGTGATTTTTCAGATTAAACTTGCCAAAGACATTGTTTTCAAAAGAAACTCAAGCTAACACAGTCATATTATGCTTATATGTTGGCTTATTCATTATATCCACAGCAGTTCATCAGGAATTAACTGTTTATAAGCTCTCATAATGATATGAGACATTTTTTATGCATAAAGTCATGGATTTTCCTCTGTATGAAAATTCTTAATATCAAACAAAATTACACATACATAATTTCTTTTATACTCTAAAGCCCTAATATTATAACATCCTTTGTCTGAAGGGACACTTAAATTGTAATAAAGTGTACTAAATTGTACAAGGGTGTATTAAATAATTGAGTTCTCCTAGATTGTGTCTGTAGTTTTAAAATATTTCAAATAGAATTAAAAACTTATCGGAAAGTCTCAGAACACTGATTTCCCCAAATGCTAATGTGTTTTGAAGAGTCTATTTTTCAAGTCAAAGTCATTCTTATCAGTGCTAAGTGTGAATATTCCAGCATTCAAGTGCATGAATGTAAAACAGTAGATGAGTCTTTCTCTACAGTCTGTTAAAATGAAATGCGATAAATGCAGCATTATAGATAGGAAATCACAATGTATGGCACTCGGGAAAAGGAATCCACTTGAAAAAATACAAGATAATTTTTTTTCTTTGTTATCTAGCTGTGCTTCATTCATTCTTGGGCTGGATGAGATTAGCATGCTGGATCACATATGCAATTTAAAAAAAGTAACATTATTGACAACCTGCACCAGTATGTTAGAAAAAGGTTCAGAAGTACTTTTCTGAAGTTTATGGAACTTTATGGTTTTATGGAAAGAGCTGTCCCCACCACGGTTAAGGCTGCAGGAAATGACCAGGTCACTGGCCTGTTGCTACACTAATGGAGTGTGCAATGAAAACCTCTGGACTTGGCAGGACGAGCGGCATGACCTGACAGTCAACAGTGTGAGAACTAGACACTGATAGGGATAGTGCCAAGCAGATGGTAGCATCCTCATGGGTGGCTATAGGAGCCAAGCTCACATGCAGCTGCAGGGAATAATTGGGGACCCACTACTTATTCTATATAAGGGCATTTTACCTAGGCAATGATATCAAAACCATCAAAATTTGATATAGGTATGGCAAAATGGAGCTGACAGGGAAAAAGTAATTACAGAGAAATTATTTACCTGGGAGAATGCTGGGGCACAGAAGGTAAGGTGTGAGGGTGGCAAAAAGGAGGTCAAGAAGTAACAAAGCGTGGAAATCCCGTGAGACAACACAGGGGTCCCTATCAAGCAGCCTTGCTGCTTGCTCCATGCTGCTGGAGCAGGGCAATTATTCAGACCTGTTTCTCTTGGTATAAAACAAAAGTTGATGTGCTTCTGGTTAGGAAGGCTGGAGTGGAAGCAGGGTGGAATGGAAGCTGTCCCTCTGTTAGGGAACACTGGATGGATATATCAGGTATCATAGTGCCACTACGATGGTGCTGGTTCCAGGCCTGATAGCATTCAAAACATGCAGTGTTATATCTGGGTATCATAACAAGACACTTCTAAACTCTGAAAAATTACTTGCTTGGATCCATCGTTCTTTGACAACAGAAAATTTCAAAAACGTTTGGTTTAATTACAATAGTTCTTATGTTCTTGAAGGTAATGTTCTAAACATTTTTTATGTTAGTTTAATTATAGTGAATCTTAGATAACTTTGGAATATGACATCCATCAGATTTCTTCACAGAATATCAATTAACTAAGCAGAGTGGAAACTGTTTTTCCTTGGTTTAGAGAAATATTGACACTTCAAAAAATTAAGAAAATAATCTTCCTTTGGGTGACACAGAAATAATTTGACATGCATAAAAGTTATCAGGGTTTTTTTTTCCTTTAATTCAATGCTAGCAATTCTTAAAAGTCAAAGAAATTAATCAAGGGAGCTGTACTGTAATGCTGGGATTTGGATGATTTTTTTTTTTGTAAAAGATGTAAAATATCTAGAATATGTATTTCTTACAGTAAAATATTTCAAACCTGGATTGTAAATAAGTGTCTCAGAAGATGTATTAAGCCTTCAAATGATATAAGGAAAAAAAATATTAAAAAAAGAATACTGAGAAGAGAAAGTTTATAAGTTTATTTTAGTGGTCAGTAATAGTTCCCAAAAAACCAACCTAGATTCAATGTTTTAAAGGATTTAAAAACAAATAGGATCAGTTTACTCAGCCATACAAATTAAGCAAAAATGTATAAATGCATGAGGGGGGAAAAGGTAAATTTCTGATCTGAAAAATATTAAAGGCAATCTAGGCATTACTCAAAACAGCTGTACTTATAGTTTTCTCTCATGTTTTTCTAATAACAGTGATGCTTCCAAAGATCATATAGAAAAATTAAAATGTAATAGACACAAGTAGAAGGTCATACTGGAAAGGAAGTTGTGAAAGAGGGGACATGTTTATACTGTAAGAACTGGGCAATTAAAATCACAAAGTTGTCAAAGAACATTTATAAAACATGAGCCATGGCAGTTTCTGAAAGTATATTATAACATTTGAGGAAAGGAAACACAACATTCTGTGAATGAAGTGTGTGAGCTGTATTTAATATTGAACATTTGGATAACTTTGAAGACAGAACAACAAAAATTAAGTCAAGCTTATCAGTGTAACATGTAAAAGTTGGACAGCAATGAGACTCAGTAAGACTTTTTCCTAACACATATATTGATGATCCAAAGGCATGTCTAATTTCTGAGCAGAGCAAGTTTAACTTTTAGGCTTTACCTACAGCTTTGTAGGACTGAGCTAGGTGAGGAAATCTGCCTATTATTTAGTTAAGCTCTAAGATGCAAGAATTTTTCACTTCAGTGAATACCGTACTTCAATTACAAACTGTCATTTAATTTGGTTGAAATTTCATACTTACTAATTAAATTATATACTGCCCTGTTCCTGACAAAGAATTTTTTTCCATATCCTGTCTTATTTACCTTACTTTTAAAGAAAATATTCCCAATCTTTCCATATGAAAGTTTTACAGCTTCTATAGGGTTTTCATAATCTTTCTTAATTACTCAATATCTGGGTTATCCTCCAATCCTCCAACTTCGATATTACTATCAAGTAAATGGTAAAATGTGTATCACATATCTTTAGCTCATATTTACATTAATTTTCATAGCCTTCTGACAAATTTTGATTTCTCTAAAAGATAGAAAGTTTGCAAGTGTGGGGGGAAATAAACAAAAAGCCCCAACCCAAACCTATTTTTTTAAATAAAGTTGCTACAGTTGCTATGTTGTGACAGAGTTTACCTGGAAAAGAAGAGAAATTGAGAAATAATTTGATTGTTAATTTTTTTTCTTGTCAGTTAAATGCCATTATACTGAATAAGATATCAGGTGGTTTTATACCTAACCATAAGGTAAAATAAATCAATCTGAAAGTAATGAACTAAATAAATTAAATGCAGCAATTGAGTGAGATTTATTGTCAGCAAAAGAAGCAATTATGTATGCATTTTTTGGGCTTCATTTCCAATCCAGACTGCTGAAAGAGCTTTTGTAACCATTTGTGATTTTTTTCCTTCATAACCTAATTGTCTCTTTCCCTTAATGATCTTGTCTTAAAATTACTGCTGCAAGCAACAATGACAGCATGTGATCAGCACTTTACACTCTGATCATCACAGTTTGTCAACTATTTTATATAAGTTAAAAATGTGTTCTTCCTTTTTTAACTGCAGTGATAGGTATGAAGACCAGTCACATTTTTTCTTATTTTGGCAACACTTATAAACCAAACCAAAACAGAACATGTTAAAGTATTGTTGTTGTCTTCACAACTACTGTGAAATTCTATAATATATATTGAAAAAAGTTACCAGAGTTTGGTCTTTCCAGGACAAGCACATTCCACATTACTATAATTCATACTGATGTGTTGGGCAAACTTGGCTGTCTGATGCCTGTCCAGCTTCTCTCTCACTGAAAAGGACATTGGGATAAAATGAAGCAAAGCTAATGACAGGGAGATCATTTAACATTTACTATCAAAACAGACTCAACTCAGTGAAAATCAATGTAATTTATTGCTGATTAAAATGTATTTATACAGTGAGAAACAAGACCAAATCCTAGAACAGATTCTCTCCACTTCTCATACTCAGCTTCATTACTTCATGCCTGACTCCTCTCTGATCCTCTGATTGGCTTATGAGGAGCTGTGGAGCTGTGATCATTCCATTAGATCTTCTCTCTGCTGCTAGTCCTTCCTTCTCTCACTTCTCCAACATGGATTCTGTCCACAAACTGCAGTCTTTCAGCATATACCTGTTCCTGTGTGGTCTCTCCAAGGGCTGCAGGGCAATCTCTGCTCCAGCACATAGACCACCTCCTTCCCCTCTTTCTTCCCTCACCTTGGTGTTTGCAGGGATGTTTCTCACATTTTTTCTTCACACCTCTCATTGCTTTATGGTTTTCTTAAATATCTTTCCTCAGATGTATCACCACTCTGGCTGAGGGGCTCAGCTGTCCCCTGAGGCGTGCCCATTTTGGAGCCAGCTGAAACCTGTGCTTCATAGGCATGACTCTGCAGCTCTTGGGAACCTGCATCCTATATACTTGAAATGTCACTTTCAAAATGGCAGTTTAATCAAAAAAATAGCTATTTGTGTTTAGACCTTTGAGGAAACTGTGGCTTCCTTAGTGTTATTAAGAGTAGATTGCATTCCAGTTCTTTTCTATAACTGTTGGAATACAGTTAAGGGTTGCTAAGAAGTTAAGGTCTTCTAAGGAGTTCTTCAATATTCTGTTACAAGTCTTTATATTTCAGACATCCATCTTCACTTTCATGACAGGTTTTGAAAAATTCACGTCTTAATTTTTCATGGTTCTTCAAATACAACTCAATGTTTAAAATGAATGTGAAAACATGACACTGGTGAAAAATTATTTTGCATATTTTGCATGGTGACACTTTTGCAACAGTTCTGTTAAAGAAGAAGGAATTAAAAAACATAATCAAATTGAGTGGCCTGCTAAGTAATGAGGCACATTTTATAAAGGCACGTATATAGAAACACATGGAAAAGTGTGTTTCAGTTTTCCATGGCTTTCCATGACTATTAGGCTTGCATCAACAGCAACTGACATCAGTCAATCCACCCTTACAACATGTGGTTGAACTGAAACAGAAGCATCAGCTCAGATCTCACCTGTAATGACAGAATACTAGTTTGCAATTTGGTGTTACTAAAGGAAGGAACATTTAGCTCCAAGGGAATACCTATCTACAGGCTGAGTAGGCATGGTCAAAAGTGTCACTATTAGAAATTCTACCTAGTATTCCTAGAAGAAATACAAGGACTAAACAGCTGCTGAACAGATGCTGAATTATGTTGGTTATTAACAGAGGTTTGAGCTGCCCTGTTAACATATCTGCGAAAATCTTAATTTTGGCAAGTCAAGGATAAAAATTCCAAAACTCGATATGTATGATTGCTGTTACTGTAAAGACACTTCTTATCCACCATCAATTGCATTATAACAACTTGGTAATCCTTTCTTGAATCTGACAGCTTCCCCAGACCTTCCAATTTCATATCTGTGTATCTTACTTTTAATATAAGTAATACATGGATAAATTATATACATGGATAGAAATATATACTTATGATATATAATTATCCAGTTCCTCTGTGTCTGTCCCTCATGCTTATCCCCCAAACACTATACATTAGCCCTAATATTTATAATGGAAGGCACCTACCTGCATTCCATCAATAATATTTGGAATCCATGGTATTGTAGGTAAGTGATTAACTCTTCCCAAAATACAACTCACGTAACTTGTCTCCTGTGTACAGAAAGAAATTGTAACAATTTAGTTAAATCAATTCTTAAATTGATTTAAACCAATGAAATCCCTTGTGCAGATGCTCTTAAATTGGCTTAAGGACAGCTAATATTGGTGTATCTTATTCATTTTGATCTAGAATTTAATCCTATTAAATTGGCTAAAGTTTTTTGTATACACTGGAGCCTCAAGTCTAGCAGTCTGAATTGAATTTCATGCTGCAGGGTCATGGGTCCTCAATGAAGTTAGGACCTATAATGACACAGCAATTTTAGAAATTACTTCTGATGGCCCACTAATCATCTACAAAGAAATAAACAGAGCTTTGCAATAAATACTAATAACTAGACAGTATTCTGAATATTTTATATAAGGGATATAGTTTTTGAAAATTTCTAAGCGATCAAGGATAGTGATAATAGGCAATACATTTTGAGAAAATTATTGCAAAATTAATTATATGCCATGCATTTTTACTTTATTCTGTTTCCAGCTTAAATTTGCCTGCTGATTATTGCTGGGCCAATGAGTTTTGGCACAGTACTGAAATTGAAAATATGCATGACCATCTGTCAGTAATGGTTCCAGTTCATCAAAATTTCTATTATATGCAAGACAAAAGTACCTTTGCCTGTCTTGGGAGCAGAATCCAAGAATTTACAGATGAGAGAGAAAAACAAACAAACAAACTTTTAAAATTCTCTCGTCATAGAGAAAAGGAAATTATTTTTTATCAGTACATAGAAACAAATATTTTTTCTACACTTTCATGTTTCATCCCACATTTCCAGCTACTTCAAATTCTGACTGCATTCAGTCATTACACGATTATATACAGACTATTTTTGAGACTCCAGTAATACAGGCTGGTACCAAAATAGAAAGAAGTACCTCAAGTAAGATAGAGGATAAGAAGAAAGTAATTTCAAATATTGATGGTCTTTCTCATTATCAATTTCAGTTTGACAAAAAATTGTAGTTACTCTTCAGTTAACACTGATACACTTGCAGCTGCAAAAATGCTGCTTCTTTCTCTCGTTTTGGCTACCGTGTGTATCTGCTAGATTTGGATCAAGATGGAAAACACAAACCCTGTCTGCCTGGCACAGAATCCTTTGCTTACAGTCCCAGCAGCTTTGTGTCATTCTTCTGCATCAATAGAATTTAAAATATTTTGAAAAAAAAAATTTTTTTCTACTGGTTACTCTGAAAGGCTTGTGCTAAACAAGGTGCTTTTTGAATACACAGAGATATGGTCCCAAACAATAGCAGTTACTATGGGAGCAGAGCACAGTGTTTTATGCAGCCATGAAGGAAGAGGAGTGGAGAAGCACAAATCTGGTACAGATTGGCCCAGACGCTCACTGGCTCTAAGCACAAAGTTAGTTCCCTTAAATATGCTGCAGTAAATCACATTTGTACATCAAGGGATACAAAAGTTTATATTTAACTGAGTTCTGTTTACTTACATAAGAAAAGATTTATGGTCACTGGAAGACTCATTAGCATTGATTTTCATAGTCCCCACTTAGAATTAATATGTCCTTGGTATAGGAAATTATCCAGCACTTATGTAAAAACCTATCTGGAATGATTCCATGTATACTTAGAAGATTTGTATTATCTTGTGGTGGAGTCAGGCAAAAAATCCATACTTCTGCACTAACATTATTAAAAAAACACTGCAAACATATAATAATGCAGTAATGAGAGTGCTAACTCTGTTCAAAATTCCAAGGTCAAAAAGGGACATTTTCAAACCAAGGAACCAGTCAACTCAAGAAGGATCAAATAGCATTATATTTCCTTCAGTAAAACATAAAAGGTCTACAGTTACTTTCATGACTAACAAGGAAGCCTGTAATGTGTATGTGTAACTTTCCAATGTGACTGAAGCAAAAAAAGGTTTTTCTTTACTAGGAAGATGGATTTTTTAACAGATTCAGAAAGGATTTGGGGATTTACTTGCAGGTTGTCCAAACAGTTGCTTCAAACTATATTATCTTGGTGGGGAAGAAGGCTGTAAAAAAGTGTCTAACAGCTTGCCTAATTTGTGTTCTTTTCTTTATATAATATTATCTCTGTGAAGGAGTCTTTAAAAATGGTCATTTTACTCATACAAATTGATCAGTCATGGGAACCTGTCAGAACAGCTAATTGACCTTATTATACATGTTTCCTTTTAATATTTCTATTTATATCTTCTGGTGAAATTCTTCTAGTTAACTCCGATTCAGTTGCCCTTAGACTTGCCACTCCATGGAAAAATCAACTGCTCCCTTTTCAGTTTTGCCATCTTTTCATACTGTTGTCTTGAGGGTTGGAATTTTTTTTGTATTTTCTCCACAACATACAGCTGTCTCTTTCTCTGGACTTTTAAAATTTATGCAAATTTACTATAAATGTAAAGCTGTTTCAGCAACTTTACCATGAGCATTTTCTTCCTGCCCTGGCACAAGAACACATACTGACATTATTTGGACAAGAATGCTTCCGCAGGGACATGACATGCATGGACACATAAATGCAGGCAACTGTCATAAAATCCGGCTACTTAGCAGTTGTGAGCTCTAGCTGGGGCTGCTTAGTGAGTGTCAGGACAGCCTGACAGCGTATGGACAACCAGTTGTCAGGGACAGTGGAACTCACTAGACCACTGGCAGCTCCACTGATTACAGTAACCAACTCCTTAGCCTTAAGAGTGCTTTAGGTATTTATACTACAACAAGGACTGTTGAGTGACAATGATGTTAATATAAATTTATTAATTAATATACAAGCTCTTAGCTTTCTATGAGCTTGAGTGTTTAACTGGAATGGAGTCAAAAGAATCCTTTCTGCTTATTCTAAAGTAATTCAGATTCCTCAGAAATATTTGACTCTAGTGTTTCTTTGTAATAAATAGTTTTAAATCCCATATTTTTTGAAAATGACTGGATCCTGAAATGGATACTGCCAGAATAATAAATAGGAAATTTTAGTAGACTACTTTCAGCTTCTATCAATATTCCTGAAAAAGTGACAAAAAAATAACGTTCATTGTTAAGATTTCTTGCAGCTCCCCTGTTGCTCAGTGACAGACTGAAGTGATGTTTTCAGGCAAAGCGGCCACTTTGACTGAATGTGCTGTTTTAGTCCGTAGTGATTCAGTATTGATAAAGACTGAAGAAATCACAGTGGTGCTACCTTGTTAAAATTTGAGACAATGATAGGCCTAGAATTAACTGGCTGATAAACCAGCAAACTGATTAAGTTATTTCCATCTACGGAAACTTGATCTTTTACTGGAAGACTGAGGTAATCCATGCAGTCAGGCCTTGTTAACAGCTTAAGGCAGCATGCTTTTTTTGCTTTTGTTTACAAAAAAACCCCGAACACTGCAAGACATGCTGGTGATAAGGGAAAATAGTTTTTCTCTTCACCCTCAGAAGGTCCCTAGCACATAGGGCACTTTTCTGGACAGAAATTTCTTTAGCTCATGCAAGAGCTTCACACACAAAATAAATTGGAACATGCCAACTCTACCACCAAATAAGCAATCATGCTCATGCCCTCAGCCATTTTTGCCAATGTTTGTTGCCCTCACATTCATCTTAGCACCATAAGCTCCACAGTCACACAGTGAACTATAGCAAAGAAAGTATCTAACCTAAAATTATTCCCTTTTTCCTTTCCCCTGGAGTTAATGACAGAAAGATGTATGAATGTCTAAATATATGCATGCTAATTTGTATCAAATCCAAAAATTGAGTCTATCAGTCTTGGCAGAAATAGTAATTTCTTACATTTTTAGTGTGTGATGGTTATATTCAATACAAAGCAAAAGAAGGTGAGAAGATAAAAAATAAATCAGTGGTTTCAAAGCTGGAGAATGTACTTTAAAATGGCGATTTAAACAAAATAATTATTAAAATTATTTTTCATATTTCTTGTCTATATTAGTTTTATTATATAATTTAAATTTAAATTATATTTATATTTAGTATTTTATTAAATTATATGCTGATTTGTGGTTCAAATGCTCTTGTAAAAATAATTTTTAAAATGAATGTTGAGAAAAATACTTTAATTTTGTGTTCTAAAGAACCATTTTTAAATTACTTTTTTAGTCTTCTAGCTTTTCAGAGAGAACAGTCTTTTAACTCCAATGGCTATGATGCAGGACAAAATCATTGCTTTTGGAGTATGAGCAACCTCCAAGGTATTCAAACTTAGTTATCATAGTTTTCCCAAATATGATGTCCAAATTCTTGGGCACAACAAGGAATTGGTCACCCAACAAAAAAACAGATTACCTACGGCATCTAGCATCTCCAGCCAGAATATGTATTTTTACTAGTTATTGTGTAAAGAAATTTTGAAAATATGTATTGTATAATGAAATTGAAAAAAAATAGTAAAATTTCTTGTATTAAATAAAGCAGGAAAAAGTAAATCTTGCTGAATCTCTTTATTACAAGTGGTTTACTATGAATTTATGCTCTCTTTTGAAATTTTAATTTTTAAAATGCAAGAGACAGATCCTATCAGTAGCTGAAGCAGTAGTAGGTAGGCTAATCTCTCATGTCAACTCAGTAATTAAAATTCACGTCTATCAGTAAGATCCAATTATTATCCAGACTCTGATATAGTGACTTTACTTTGAAAGGAGGGTATCTGCCACACAGTGTTTTAAAGACACAGGAAAACTAGAGACATTTTCTCGCAGGCCCTAAATTGAATTGAATAGAAGCTTAGTGATGCAAATAATACAAAATTAGAATAAATAATTTTAGTATTTTAGCAAGCATCTTAAATGTTCTTACTATTTCACAAAGTGTAATAATGTACATTAGCATAAAGAAAATTATTCAGATAAACAAATTAGAATTTAGATTAAAATACTGGTCATAGCAAAGGTTCTATTTTTGTAGATGAGGCCTCAAGACATTTAAATTAGAAAGACATTTACTGTTTAGGGAATGCTGAATCAAGTAAATGACTGACACTAGAATAAGATTGTCTAGGCCATTTAAGAGCTTTCATAAAATAATTTCCTGGGGGTGCTTAATTTCAAAAGTGTCCTAATATAATTTCCACTGTAAATGCAACAAAGATTTTTTTTTAATTAAAAATCCAACATTCTCCTTCCTCTAAAAGTGATGCCATGACAAAATCAGTTTGATTAATGCTGTTATGCAGTTTATAATGCCTGCTGATGTTTAATCACCAGCAGGATGGAGGAGAGAATCAGGAAGGTAAAAGTGAAAAACTCATGGGTTTAGACAAAGATAGTTAATCAAGGAAAGCAAAAAATTACATGTACAAGCAAAGCAAATCAAGGAATTCACCACTTCCCATTGGGAGGCAGGTGTTCAGCCTTCCCCAGAAAAGCAGGGCCTCATCACAACAGTGACTTGGGAAGACAAAACCCATCACTCTAAACATCCCCTTGTGGAGATCATTGGTAAGTCTTCTTTTATTGGGGTATTTTTATATTACTATCTTCAGTCTCAAGACAGATGGCAAAAACATGAGACTGTTTTTACATGTGGATGTTCCTGGTTCCCAGTTGCAGAAGAATAGATTATCTTCCTTTGCCTCTCCATTTACTACTTGCTTTTTTTCCCATAGTTTATAAGTAAAGATTTATAAATCTAACATTTTCACACAGTATACAATTGTTTTGTATCGCTATCTAACTTGTTTTAATCTTTCTTTACTTCCGAGGATGTCTTTGTGAACCTATAATTCATAGGCAATATATATATATTTTGTTTAAAGTAGACCAATGTTAATTTAAGGCCACCTGATACAAATTTTGTCACCTGACAATCATTCCCTGGCAGTCATAATCATTGGCAGCAGAACAAATGACCAGTATGTGATTGCTACCATTGGTATTTACAAGATAAGATTCAATTTTCTAATTCTAGTCCTTAAAAGCTTGAAACAAATTGGACTCTCTCCACCTATGAATTATAACTAGATTAGCAGGATTGTCACTTTTAAAGAAAGAAAAGGGCAAAAGAAAACCAAAGGAGCCTTTTAAATCTGAAACAGCCGCTGGAAGAAATGGCATATTGTACCACACAAACAAATGTCAGGTGACATGATCAAAAATTAAAGTTTTCTGCAGAAAAGTTTATTTCCCTTGGTATGTATTATTGTGGATGCATTAATGTAAAGTTATCTGAAACCTCACAGAAAACACACCTCTGTCAAGACTTGAGAAAAACCTGTTTGTAATGAGTCCTAGGGCTAGACATCATATAAAAAGAGATCAGGGTAACCTGACCTTACAAACCATCCACCTGTCTATCCTATTATAGTGGCTTCAACTAAACAACAAGACAAAATAATCTTGAAAGGTTTCCACTTCTTCCTTTTCTCTTCACTGAAAAAAAGACAAAAAATTATTTACTGCCATTTAGATGAAGGTGACAGCAGATATTTTACTGTTGTGTTTCACAAAAAGGATGATAGAGAACAATGCTCATGGGATGATAAAATGTTAATACTGTAAATGAGAAATCAATGCCATGAAGTGTATTAAAATTTGATCTAAAAGAATGAAAAGATTGCTTTTGTTTTTTATACTTGTGGGTATGGTTCTTTTTAAATAGCTGATGATATTGAGAGCAAAAGATTAAGGGAGAGAGTCAGTTCCTTCTGCTTGAAATTCTTCCTTATGCAAGATGACAGTGTACTAGCACATTTATATATATCTATATATATATACAAAATAAAAGTCCCTTTTCAGAAAAAAAAACTACTGTGAAAATTTCTAAAATTATTTAATTCCTTCTCAATACCACAGAGTGCCATATTCTGATTAAGTTTAATTCCCTATTCCAAACCATAACCCCTGTTATGAGTTCTGCAAAATAAATCAAAGAATATCAACAATAAGCAGCAAAACATAAATATTGCTTTAAATATGTGTGTTGGAACATTACGAACATTGTGGAAGAGACTGTCCAATCTCATTAGCCTTTCACCTTAAATTCTGTACATGTTAGTTATTCTTCTTTTATTGCGCTATTCTTATGAGACCATCTCAAAAACATAAATGTCCTACCCAGAGCACTTGCAAACCTTCTTAAATGGTTTAAAAATTTAATAAGGTTTGCAAGTTAATAGCAATTTGATAATATTTGTGAGAAGGGAAGAGGGGAGAGGGCTTTATCAAGAACTATTTTCCCAGTCTCATAGATTTTACGTAAGGGAGCTTTTATGTTTGTGGTAATGAATATCAAAATATGTGATCTAAACAGCTCTATGCTGAAGATTTTTCACACAGAAAATCAGTTCTTTTTCTTTTATTGTTCCAAGGAAAGGATAATATCTAGACAATTCTAACATACTGAATGAGGGTCAAGACTTGCTGAGCAACTGTCAACCCCATTTCTTCTAAATAGAGAAAGGTCAGACATGTCTAGAGAAGAATAAGGATTAGGATGCATCTAAATCAGAAAGGAATGAAAAAATTCCAAAAAGAAATTATGCAGAAAACCTTCTTAGAAGAGATAACCTCAGTGAAACCAGTTAAAATGGTATTGATCTACCTTTGCAGGAAGTTAATATTCAAAATCTAAATCTTAATACTTTAACTTTTTGTTTTCTCTTTTTCCTGCCATACATAGTTGAAGTTTATATTTATGGAATAAATAAAGGAAACATTATGTGTGCTTCCAGTATGGGGAGGTGATTATTCTGAGTTGAAGTTTTTATTTGTTTTAACATTGCTTGGAGAAAACTGGAAACTAAAAATTGCTGGAAATAGAAAATTGAAAAAGTATCTTAGTATGAAGGACCTGTACCAACCCCAGAAGTTTATATTCAAAACATATTCAATGTAATAAAACTTGTGTAAATATATAAATAAAAATAAAATCATTGTATGAAACAATAAAAATTTATATAAACTTATTTTAAACTAAACATTAAAGTGTTTCTTTAGAAGCCAAATCTACAGAATCATAGAATCATGCATCATAAAATGGTTTGGGTTGAAAGTGACCTTAAAAATCACCTAACTACATGCACATGTAAAGGAAAAAAAAATTAGAAACAAGTAGCTGTTTTGCTGAAACATAGATTAGATATCACTGAATCACATTCTGTTTGAACCATTGCAGCATTTAACTATGATGTGGGAATCTACCAAGGAATTAATTAAGTAGGGAATTATGATTTCTTATTAACAAGATGTTGGCATGTTTTTCACTTGTTACACTGTTTACCTAGAGGTAACAATAAATAAGGAAAAAGTATTTTAAGCCTCTCTGCTTCCTCCAGCATACTCTTGCCCTGTAGTGACAACCCTTACAGAGCTAGGTCACTACAACCCTGAAGGGCATCAAGATTCAAAATATTTTGGGGGAGATATTTAATTGCTGCCCTGAGGTCTTTATATATGCAGCTGATCTGTCACTGACCAGAGCTCACAAGCTTCCAGCTACATATGGAGTTTATGTTTTCCTTAAGGCAAAAATACCAATGAGTTTCTCTTAATTTTTTTTACATTTTGAGAATACCTCTCCAGTTGCATTGTAAGGTCAGGTACTCGGTTTCTTCCCCCATGTCTTCTTATGTTTCATCACTCAAATAATCAATACAGGTAGTCTCTAGCACACCTTGAATTATCTAGCTTGTTTTGGACTGGAAGCAGCGATAGCCAAATCTAGGTTCAAATGAAAAATATACTTTGTGTAGAGATGACAGATTTGGATAATTATTACATGTTGAAAACACCATAAAATTAGTTCTCAACATTTTGAACTTAAGAGTCCATGGAATTTATTCTTGTACCAAATTCATAATTAAACTTCATGACCTTAGAGTGACTGCAAGCTAGAAATTAGTTGCTTTGCATTGCAGTTGACTCTAGGTGAAAAATATTTTCTGACATTAGTGACTTAGTTATGTAAATGGATCTTTCCAGAGAAATAAATTAATCTACATTAAGGCTGTCTCATGTCAACACAGGGCCAGGCTGCTACAGATAACTAGGTCTAAAACATGGTCTTTCCATCATAGCATAATGCTGATACCCATACCGCAAAATCAAATCACTGTGATCATGAGGGAACTTTAAATTTATTTATGAATCATTTGTGTGTTCATATATTTTCTGTACACCAGGAACACGTTCCTTAGATGTGTGATCAGATGCTTTTAAGGCACTGAACTTCAAAGTCATAGTAATTTTTCTCCCAGTAATTTATTTCTGAAGAATTCTCCAGCCCTTGCTTTTGTCAAGATCATAATCCTAAGCACAAAAATAATATACAGTGCTGTCAGCCAGTTTTGAAAAATAAAAAGAAAGGTTTGATTATGCTGCTGCTTACTGTCATAACTCTGTATTTATTATTAACTACACTTGAGGATGCATTGCAAATTTATTTAGCGGATTTTGTCCAAAATAGCTGTGTTAGCTGAATAGTGTGAAAGAGTAGATACGACTTGAGATATTGCTTTACCCTAGACTGAAGATTAATGCCTCCAAAAAGATGAAAGCAGGAGGATAAAAGTGTGATGTTTTCAAAGATAATTCTACTAGTGGCAATCATGATCACTGGATGAAAACAAATAAGCCATTTTCATTATCATGTGTCCTGAAAGGAAGCAATATTCACTGTGAAAGAAAATAATGAAAGAGGGGAAATTAAAGGCTTTGAAAAATTAACATTGATTTCAGAGTGCACCTGGACTTCTATTTCCACTGTTTTGTCTTCAAACATCAGCTCATATTCGGAGATGTTTTGATAGCAGACAATACAGAATTTAATGCAAAATAGACCAGACGTAACCCAATCAAGGGCTTTTCTTCTGAGAACAAAAGCTTTTCATAACTAAATGTCCTTTTCACTTCTTGTTTTACTGTCTTGTAGTATATCAACTCACATGATGGGTGCCATTCAAGCTTTGGGAACAACTCATTTTCTCAAGCAGCAGAAAAAAAAAGCCAAAATTAAAAGCTGAAATGAAAACCTTCCCTACTCCCATTGCCAGTGTCCTAAACTAATGTAAGATATATCAATTTTTTAGCCTCACATAGCTACTGAAAATAACGTATAGAAGAAAGTAAACTAATTAAATGGCAAAAGAGGTAGCATTACATTGTGGGTTGTGTCGTGTTTTGCTCTGTCATGTTACAAAACAGGGATATGCTGCAGTGTTGGTACCTACAGTACATTAAATCAGCCACTGCAAATCTGATTAAATCCTTTTTCAACTCATGCCTACCTCTTATATAACTGATCTTGGCTTTCTGCTCTGTTTACCATTCATTTATAAACTCAAATACTTCTCTTAGACAATGAATTGTTTATTGATCTGATTGTCCTATTAAAATTGTCATCTGACTTAGTGTCTGATATCTTAATGCCAAATTTTAACTTCCACTTATGCTGGCCCTGCATATATTACCCTAACATTTCTCAAATTATGCTTAGCCCAGCCCAACTCAAATGTCCAATCTCCCCCCTTACAGATGTATTCTGCCAGATTAATTCTTCCTTGTGCTGAAATAGATAACTCAAGTTTATTCTTTTCTTTCAATTATAGCCTAAGATTTTCATATATCTGTTGGCTACTAGAAATCCCTCCCTAACTGAGTTTTTCATCTGCATTTCTTTCTTCTGCTATTCACATTATCTGTATTTTCTGAAATTAAAAAAGAAAAAAGAAGTGTCTTCCTGGGGTTTTTTCCCAACAGAAGTTGTGCAGTCAGAGTAAGACAATGACAATCAATGAAAATGTGAAACTCTGTGAATTATAAGGTTAATTCTCTGACTGAATAGTATGATTATCAGGTTATGGATGATTATTTGAACTCTTACTATGACCTTTTGAGATTTACCCTTCATTAACCACAGCAGTCTGCTATAATTTTTCTTTGATCAAAAGAGGTTCATGTTTCTCAATCAGGGGACATCAAGACATCTTTAGTCACAGGGGCAGAAATCTAACATTTTAAACAATTACTGTTAATATATTCCTGAAAAAGTCCAGGAAAATGGAAAAAAATGTATGGTTTTGAGAGCCTTTAAACTAACATTAAACATAAATGCAGATTCAATCACAAAAGTTTGAAAACTGTAACAGATATTTGGAGTAACAACAGACAAGTAAGAGCATATTTGATATATGAGGAGTTACTGACCCATTCTGTTTGATCTGTTCTGTTTTGCAATTTAAAAAGAAAAAAATCACTCAAGAACAGACACCACAATATATAAGCAAAAGTACTTCTAATATACAAGTCTGGACTTCAGTATCCCTTCTTCCCTTCGCTGAACCTTGAAAATTTACAAATTACTTTGTTGGCTTCCAAATGAATATACACAAGAGGCTCCAGATTTATTGATTTCTTGGCAGATTTTGATGTTCTGTTCCATTCTCTCTTTATGACCAAATGGCAGCCAGGACTAGAATAAGACGTAATTAACTATGTATGAATGATAGACAAAGGGATAATAATAAATCCTGAGTTTATTTCAGCCAAACATATGGAAGTTTAAAAGTTTACAATCTACCAAAAATTTATCTAAATGTCAATCAACGTGTCTATTTGATCTTGATATTTATTAGTAAACTGCTCAGCATTTCTTCATTCAGTTAAAATCAACATTTGTTAATATGCATTCATGTCAATCATACAAATCAAAGATAGTGTCAATCTTTATCAGAAAAAGAGACTAGAAACTAGACTTGGATGCCATTTCAAACTTTTGACTTTAGAATTGTTTTTGCCTAAAACAATATAATATTTTACTTTTTCACATAAAATGTGATTAAGACTCTACTTTTAGTAGTAGTTCTGAAATTGCTCCCTACTTTTAATATTACATCTTTACTTATTAGTACTCCTTTTAGGTACAAAAACCCTTTTATTTTCTTTGAGAGACGGCTTACAGGGACAGAGAGGTATGTGCCTTTATTTCCTGTACACCTCATCCACAGTGACAAGTGAACTCTGTATTAATGGAGGTGTAAAATTTTGCCTACTATTTCCTAAAAATTGTTTATCACAGAACCTTAGCAGCTGTAATCTTATATTTCCCTGTTGACTCAATCTATTTCAGCCTGGATGAAGAGATAAAATTCTTCAAGTTCTGCTACTTCACTTTCTGAAATTTTTATTTTCTGCCCTTAACAACAGGTTACACCACAGAAACCTGTAACAACACCTTCTCGAAAGAAGATAAAGTAAGGAAAATTCAACATTGAAATTGTGTCACAGCATCACAGATGCTTTCAAACAGCTTTAAGTCAAGAGTAATACTTCCATTGTGTTAGTCTTTTTATAAACACAAAAGAAAATTACAAGCCCTCTTCCAAAGAGCTTTTTCGTGGGAATGGATTTCCCCTTAAAACTTGTCCTTCAGATTTTCAACATTTTTAAAGATTATAATGATGACATATTGTCCTGAGGATTTGTTCTCCAAATATAAGGCTAAAGGCCTTGATATGCCTCAATCTGGAATAATTGCAGAGCATAAATTATGACATGTCAGGTAAACTGTTTGTTGAAGTTTGCTTACAAAACCTGCTTCCACACAACATGTGTGAGGTATTCCATAGGAAATTGTGAGTCTTAAGATGACCAATATTTCAAGAATATGTGACATTATACCCTGAACTTTAGACTTCCTGACAAATTGGAAATGAAAAATTTCCTATGGGTGGTAAAACACACATCTGCTCTTGAAAAACTTTTTGTCAACTAACCTGACCTTCAAAGATCATTGTGATGTACAATAGCCTTCTTATTGAACATGAAATTAAAAAAAAAAAAATAAAAATAACAGTGCTTGGAAAACATTGAGGTGTTTTCCCATTCTCACAACGCCCCAGCAGGGTGGTGCTGGGGGTGCACATGAAACTGGGAGGGGACACAGCAGGAACAGCTGACCCCAACTGAGCAAACAGTCACCTCATACCTTAGGGTCATGCTCCACATATGGAGCTGAACTATGAGTCACTGGAAGAAGATAGCTCAAAGACATTGTTTTCTTGCTGTAACCCCTTCTTTTAATTTGCAAAAAAGTTCTTTTACATAGTCATGATCTTTCCACTTGCAAAATAAACACAGTTTGAAATTTGTCTCCTTGAGGTTTTTTGCCATCTCATATTCACCATTATAGACATTTTCTTTATTTTTTTCTTTATTTTTTCTCTTTAAAATAATATTCTGTAGTGGCAGAGAAGCAGAACCACTGGCTGTCCACCCAGTATTTCCCCAGTAAAAAAATTTGGTGGAGTAGGCTGGGAGAAGGTCATCTCACAGGCTGCCATGAATTATATGAACTTCCAAAGCAATTCTGACCATGAAGAACAAGAAAAATTGGCCTACACAGAGCTATGACCTGCAACAAAGAAATTGTTTCTGAGATCAGAATTTGTTTAAGCTCTCAGAACATTAAACAGTGCAAGTATTGCATATTGCAAGTATTTTCAATCTCAGTTTTGTGTATAAACTGCTTTCTGTAGGAGGAAAAAAAAAGCTAATATAGACAGATACATTGGTTTTTTCCCCTTAACAATATAAAATGACTTCTGCTAAAAAACCCCCATATTTTTGAAAATAAATTACTTTGGGAATGTTTGTTTGCTTGCTTGTTGTGTTGTTGGTGGTGGTGGTGGTTTTGTTTCCACAGAAAATATTATTGTTTCATTTGAACCTCAGCACAATTATTCACAAATTTTATTCTGAAATTTAGAATTAACCAGTCTGATGACATTGTAAAAGTTGAGTTATAAACATGAACATCAGCTTGAATTGTAATACTTTCATTCTTAGATATCATCACCTTTTGCTTTGTCTTCAGAATGCTATTGTTTGTGGAAAGTCACCTCATAAAACAGAACAAATTTGCAGTCCCCAGTTAATTCTAAAGACCACCTTGACTATTTAAAAATTGAACACCTTATTCGTCTTGTATATGGAGACCTAGGAAAGGAAGTCTTTGTGGTCCTTAGGACAGAGAGGAAATCCACTGGAAAGTTGTATTATCTAAGGACAAAGTGCTATAATATATACCCAGGTGTTGTGAAATTCCCTATTTGACAGATAACATTGTTGCACTAATGACAGCTTATTTATGCCCAGCATGTATCACTAGTCTTAGATAATAAGTTTTGAAGAGAACTAATATGGTATATGCCATGGCAGATCAGATCATCCATGCATTCAAACTCCTGTGACACCATTAATACCTGATCTGATATATGCAACATAATAAAATCTGAAACTAAGCTAAGTAGTCTGCAAACAATTGTCTAAATATAACAACAGCATGGGCAAAAAAAGATGTTTCTAAACAAAGACATTATCTTTACATAAATACTTTTTCTTTCTGTTGCCTGACATGCCAAGCAAGATTCAATTTAGAATATCTTAAAAAAACCCAAAACAACATGTGGTAGAGCTTGTTGCAATAGTCAGGATTTGCAGGAAAGAAAACTTTGAAGGTGCTTGAGATGACATGAGAGGTTTGGTTTCTTTAAAATATAATATTTCAGGGAGGCTTTTAATTTACACATTCATACTTTACATGTTATTAATATGTTTTTTTCTGCATGAGACAGGTACACAGCCTCAAAATAATACAAGTACTTTTCCCATTACAAAGTAATACTTTTAAATAAAAAAATAAAGCAAAACTTTGTGGGTTTTAAGATAATTAATCAAATTAACGATATTTTCAATTTCCTCAGGTAAGCAATTTATGCTACAGCTTCTGGAAGAAAAAATTCTTTATTTTACAGATGACATTTATAGGACATATGGTGTAGCTGACATTTCTTTTTCTAAAATTACTTGCTAATATTTTCAGAGGGATGAATTACTTTTCCACATCTCAACCATTATAACTACACAGAGAGATAGATATGTTTGCTTCTGTTGTGCTTTTCAAGGAATATGTATACCATGAATTTTTTATGTACAATACTGTGCTGTATGAAAAAAGGCTAAAATTTCTGGAGTTTTTCAACTGATAAAGTGTTATAGCACTACAAGAAGAAGTAATTCCTTATAGTTAAAGTATACCCTGAGGTAAAGACCACCATTAATTTGTTGTAGGTTAAATTACTGTGCAATGTTTCCACACAAAACTAAAAAAAAAAATAAATCTCGTTTTACTGTTCATTGTTGCAATTTCATGCTATAACTCCACTATAATGCACACTGTGGAGTCTTCAGATTTTTTAAAAACTATCAAAACTACAAATCAAATTAAGGGTCTATTCTCAAGAGTACCATTTAGGCATATAAAATCTCAAATGTTTTAACACTTACCTCCAGTATCTACAGAATTTCTGAGAAATATTGAGCAATGGAATTGCTATCTCTTACTTCTTCTAAGCACTTCTTCAGTATATTCACACCAGTGGATGCAATAAAGGTGAAAATTCTGCTGCTTCATCTTCTAAAAATTTAATACTTCCATCACTTGCAGGGTTTCTTTCCTTATGGAAGCATTGGGGTTTATGAACGGTGTCCTTTTTATGAAGAAAATGTGTAAAGATCTCTTAACACCTGTGGGTCTACTACAAAAGTATACTGAGAAAAAAAAAAAAAAGAAACTACAGAAACTTGGAACTTTCCAGCTCTTTTCTATTATTGCACAGAGTCAAGGTATTTGGCTACATCACCTTCTCTGATATGAATTCCACTTATGCAGAGTAAAGATAGATCTGGAAATGCATCTCAGTTCAAAGCTCCAAACACACCTATGTATAACTACATATATTTCTCAGGAACAGTTTTCCAATTTACAGGGTTTTTTTAATGTAAGTTTTGAAACTGCAACTCTCAAACCAAGGCATTAAAAACTGAAGTTGCACACTGACAGTTAATTGATAAGCCAGCCATAAGAAGGAGATATTTATCTAAAGATTAATTTGTTTTCTTAATACCACTCCACCATTTTAAGTGATTTATGTGTCTAATATATCAAAGTTTATACTTTAGGATTACAATACCTGTGACCTTCAGAGCTACTTGACCTTCAAAGCTACTTGACCTTCAAAGCTACTTTACCTCCAGACTGAAGATTTCAGTGAGAAAGTCATCATCTCAGTGACTGAGATTAAAATCTCATTTCTGGCATCAAGATCCATGACAACGCTGGGATAAAATCTATACATTTGGATGTGATAATACTGGGAATGTGACTATTATAATACATGTATATATTCCACTTTTTCTGTTTGGCACATCTCTTTTCATCCAAATTTGTTCTTCTTCAGCTTCGTCAGGAATGTCAAAAAATCCAGCAAATGGCCTTCTCAAATAATTCCTCAGGAACTATTTTAACATAGCAAAATGGGGTTTATAACTTCAGAACATGCAAGAAAACATGGAGTAATATGATGTTCTAGGGCACTAAATGAAGCACTGCCTGTGTTCCTTGCCCTGGGAGCATTTTCCTTATCTTCCACACCATTCTATTAAAGGAATAAAAGAAAAACCACATATAAATGGTAGTGTATGACACACAAGACATGACACGATTGAACTCCATTGCTGTTGTCAAAAGTGTATAGAAAGTAACTTTTTCTGTCACTCAGATAATGCCTATTTTCCTGCTTGTAAGCTGAACAAACGATCAACAGGGGATTACAGTAACTGAAGGAGAGCAAAGCACCTTTGGGTTTTCACTAAGAGAAGAAAAGAAATGGAAAGGAGGGACTTGTAACAGTGTCATACAATACAATAAATTCTTCACTATTGCCACCTCAATTCTGTCAAACAAAAGTTCAGGTTTCATTTCCACGATGCAGTGTAGCATTCAGTGCTCTTTTTTCATTGTATTCAGTTCTGCATTATTTTCAGTTAGAAACCTTACTGCTTTATAGCTGATATGTTTGCATTTTATTAGTTAATATATTATTTTGTTGCTGTCAATTTTCTTTTTATTTTGCTATATTCCCAGTCTCCTTTTAAATAATTTTGTTGAATAACATTTTTTACTAAATTTAGGAGGAGCAAACCTTTGGACCATACAGTCTTGTACTTTGTTTTGCTGACGAGATTGTGAGAAAAGCTGATCTTTTAAGCACAACACAATGAAAATGAACAAAAGATGCAGTGGATGCAGTTCTTTACAATTTTTTGATATTAAAGAGATACATTTACAGATAACAAGCAGTTGCTGCAAACTAAATGCAAGTAATTGGTGTTTCCAGTAATTTCTTTTAGTCTAGGTGATGAAGTTCTGCTTGATGTCTACATTTCTTTAATGCCTGAAGAAAGTTTTAATGGAGGTTTCAGTGTAAAGAATATATTATAAAATTGTGCTATTTTTTTCTTCTGCCTTTCACAAAAAACAAGATAAAATTTTTCATTCTAAAACTTCCCCATGTTGTACTCTAACCAATTTTCATCTCTTTAGGAATGCATGTACTTTTGTTAATTTTAACATTTCCATCCAAAGAAGTACTTGTTTTGACAAAAATGGCCTTTCTCCATGCTCAAGTGTACTCTTCTTGATAAATTCACTAAGATAGATCATATTCTCCCATCATCCTTCACTCCCCTTTTAGTTCATCTAAAATTATGATACATCAGGTTCAGCAGGTCAAAATTTCATTAAGAGCAGGAATAAGTGATCTTTTATAAGACTTTTTTACATGTTAGTGGAAGTATTATCTTAAGTGCATACTTTCAGTTTGTTAATGTCTATTCTTTGGCTTTGAATATCAGAAGAATGCTGGCTGTTTCACAGATGATGTGGGTTTACACTTCATGTTTGGAAAAAACAGAAAATCAAAAAACCTTGTTTCAGTTCTTCAGAACTGAATCAAATTATATTCTCTCTTGATTCAAAATAAAACCTTAAAAATGGTGGTTTTGCCAAGTCATTAATGCTCATTACCAAAAGTGCGATATGTAAGTACTAGTGGGATGATTCATGGCAACACAATCATTATTACATCAGTATGGGCCCATAACTGATTTAGTTAATGGTACCATCTGCTCATTTCCAGTGTTTTCCTTCCAATTAGAATGACTCGTCATGAATTTGATTTTTTAAACTATGTTTTCCATCTTTTGCTCACCATTTGTTCTGAATTACCTTTTTCTTTTTACATCCATTATTGTAATAATACCCTTTTGCTTTTGAGGAAATTAAGTTTTGAAAGAGTTGGTTTGGCTATCAATGCTTTGTCTTTCTAACTGATAAGTGGTTTGCTTGTGCTGACGAAATGCTGTTACTTAATGCAAAAAATGATCTAGTATTCTCTTGCTATAAACCTGTGAGGTCCAAGGCCTCAAGAAAAATAAGCCAATAGTATTAATTTTCTGTATCCTGCCAAAAAACCGAGAAATTGAAGGAAAAAAAAATAGAAAATTGCAGCTGTCCTGGGGTGACTATGTATAAAAGACATCTACTTCCTGTCTTCATACCAGCACTTTTGGAATATCAACATGCAATCACACTGTGAAAATTTTTGCAAGGAAAAAAAACACACAAGGTTGTGCAGGGAGAATTTCTATGGCTTAGTCTTTGAATAATTATGGACATATTAATGTAATTCATGGACTATGCCAATTATGAACAAACATTAAGCAAAAAACCTTTCTGCTTATATTGGGATATTATATTGGAGTGGAGTTGATTAATTACAATGCGTAGAGTTATAAAAGTAATTTATCATGGTATAATGACTATTCAGTCACATATGGCTTATTTAAATGAATAAAATAGAACAAGGGCCATTACAGCATTGCTGTACATTTTAGGATACATAGCGAAGCACATTTTATGAAAGGCTTGGGAAAATAAATGCTTAAAGTTGTGAAAGTAAATGTAAAAAAGATGGTACTCTGCATTTTACTTTCACTAAGATTTATTCTTTAAAGGAGGAAAAGAAAGAATAATCTAATAAAGGAAGGGCACTTGTTTCTACTGGCAAACTTAAAGAAAACTCTGAATCTTGGGGACATACTGAAGTGGAGGAACATAATTCAGATGTGTAGAGTTGGCCTCGCCAACTTCCTGTGCACCCCTAGGACACTCACAGATGTTATGAGGGCCAGAAAAAGCCTTAACTTTGTGTGAGCGCTACTCAGCAGTAACAAAAATATCCTTGTGGTATAAACACTGTTTCTAGTACAAATCCAAAGCAGAGCCTGACCACTATGGAGATAATTAGATCCATCACAGCCAAAATCAGCACACAAAGGCGAACACTCACTGCTTTCCAAGGGCAGACAGATGCCCATCCATTACCTAAGCAGAGCCATCCGAAAATTCCCTTTTTTCACTTTATAGCTGAACATAACACCTTTGCAGTTGTTTCAGGTCATTTACTGTCTCTATCCCTTCACAAACTATGCACTGTGACAGGGACAGACTGAGAAACAGAATCATAGAATTATAAAATCATTGAAATTGGAAAAGACCTCCAAGATCATTGAGTCCAACTTTTGACTGAACACCATAGCACTAAGAGTCATGACCAGTCAGTCATTTCTGGAACACTTCCATGGACAGTGACTCCATAGCTTCCTCAGGTAGCCCATTCCAATTCTTAACAAGTCTTTAAGTCAAGAAATTCTTCTTAATGTCCAAACTGAACCTTACTTGTCTTGGTGCTGTCTCTTCTCGTCCTGTCACTGGTTGTTTGGAAGAGGAGGCTGAACAACCTTCACCTGGCCACAACTTCCTTTCAGGTAGCTGTAGAAAACAACGTCTCCCCTGAGACTCCTGTTCTCCAGGCTAAACACCGCAACCTCCCTCAGCTGTTTCCCATATGTCTCACTCTCTAAACCCTTCACCAGCTCCATTGCCCCTCTATGGATATACTCCAGCACCCCAATGTCCTTTTTTGTAGTGAATGGCCCAGAACTGAATACAAGATTTGAGTTGTGGTCTCACCAGTGTCGGGTACAGGAGAAAAATCACTTCCCCAATCCAGCTGCCCACAGTATTTTTGATATAGGCCAGGATGACTTTGGCCTTCTTGGTCACATTGGCACACTGCTGGCACCTGTTTAGCCAGGTATTAACAAGCAGCCACAGGTTCCTTTCCATTGGGTCTCCTTCCACCCACTCTGCCCCAGCGTGTGGCACTGCCTGAGGTTCTTGTGACCTAAGGGCAGGACCAGCACTTGGAATTGTTGAACGTCATTCATCTGATCTCAGCTCATCCATCCAGCCTGTCCAGATCTCTCTGCAGAGCCTTCCCACCCTCCAGCAAATCAACACTCCCATCCAACTTAGTGTCATCTGAAAATTTACTGAGCGTGCAGAAGGCACTCATGCTTTGCAGGCACTGTTCATAGTGCTATCAGCACTGTTTTGGTCAAAAATCTAAAACACAGCACCTTATGAGTTGCCATGAACAAAATAAACTATATCCTAGGGAGATGCAGTACACCAGGCTGGCAATTAGCTCTTAGTACATTGATTTAATCTAATTCCCCTGCATTTACGAGTAAGGCTTGCTACTTTACAATATGCTGGAATTGTCTGCCTGTATGTTTGTTCTTTTCTGTATTTAATTTTATTAGGAAATACTGACCACAATTTAATATGAACATTAATATTAGGATGTCACCTGCTGCCTACATTGAACAGATGACAGGACACAGGTTGTGGCCATAAATTTGTGATATTTGGTCCCAGAGCTTGAGTCTTTAATATAGGCTATGTGGACCTTACTGCAGGTGATTAGTCAGAATATCTGACACAATTGGATAAACCAGATGGTAAGAGCAAGCATGGAGACAGGGAATAATTGAGATAATAACATGGGGCAAGAGAGTTTTGAAAGGAGGTTAGGTAAGGTATATATTAATCAGGGTAGAAGTGATTAGCAGAACACAATGATTAAAAGACACAATTTTGAAGGGCATATAGAAGGCAGATACCCTAAAAATACTTGACAGAATAATGGGGTAAAAAACAAGGGGCATGAACCGAAGCTAAGGAAAGATTGATCAGCAAGGGACTTCAGGACAAATTGCTTCACAAAAAAGGTAATTAATATGTAGCACTATAAGCTATTAGGTCAGGGAAAAGTTAGTTCTCAAATGGTAATATATCGAAGAAGAAATAGGTGGATGAGTTGAATGGACAAATTCTGCGTATTACCTCTGCCACCAGAATGGCAAAGGTAAAGCATCACTTAAACTAGCATGGTGATAAATGAAGTTATTTCAATAAGACTTAGGATGTTGAACACTAAAGGAAAAAAAAAAAATTGGTAGTATGGTTTTAAAAAAAAAAAAAAAAACAACAAAAAAAACCCAGAAACCAAATCAAAACAAAAAAAAATTAAACAAAAACCAAGCAAAAAACCCCAAAAAACCAAAAAAATAACAAACTACAAAATCAAACACACACACAAAACCATAAAACCCCAAACCAATCAAAAACAAACAAAAAAAAAGGACAAAAAACCTGCAAATAACAGAACTTCTGCTACTCCAAAATATTTTAAGCTAAATGATTCTTCCTGGATTTATTCTTAATAAAAAAATAATAATTGAAGAAACACCTCCCATGTAAGTTTTGTTTCCATAAAGAGGCAACAAAGAAACCTTTGCTTCAAGTCACAATTCTTGACCAGGAACTTTAAAATGCAGAATTTTCTCCCCACAGTTTGTAAGCTGAATTTCCTGC
Organism: Passer domesticus; assembly: GCF_036417665.1. Lineage (NCBI taxonomy): Eukaryota > Metazoa > Chordata > Aves > Passeriformes > Passeridae > Passer > Passer domesticus. The sequence continues at coordinate 106,363,071 of NC_087474.1, read as the reverse complement.
TTGTAGATCGAACCATGGAGTAGGCTGAGCATGTTCAAGAGATCTATAATATATTTCACCAACCTAGCAGCAGCAGCAGCTGAGTGGTCAGTCAGAAAAGTAGGTTATGTTGTAGCCCACATGGCTGTTCAGCACTGAGCATAATTGTGCTCCTTCATTCATTTGACACAGAAGCCCCAAACAAGTTCTTCCACTTTTTCCCATTTGTCTTTACACCTACACTGAACAGTCAAACCAAAACTGCCTTCTACCACACTGCATCCAACTCTATTTTTATCTTTTAAGTTCACCAGTCTTAAACTCTGCCTTTTTTTCTCTTGCAGCATACACTGCAAGGAGTTTGAGGCTGCACTGCCACTGTGCCAGTGTGAGCTGGATGGTCCCAGGGCAGCACTAATCAGCACTTTGTGAGCACGTTTCTGGACACCCCATGCCAGCACTGCAACCCTGCCGTGATGCAATGTCCCTCAAAAGCCAAGAAGCTGTGTACAGACAGTAAGGACCCTACTGCTGTGAACTTTCATCTTCGATAGTTGAATCTGTTCTCATAGAACAGTAAATTATCAGGCATGGAAATACCAGTACCCAGTTTTCCACTGGATAAAAACCGGCCATATGTGAGAGCTGCACCGACAGTGTGCAGTGACACAGATGATGACTGACTGTGAATTCTCACTGCTCCTCTCTGCACTTCCTGCTGCTCCTGAGAAAAGACAGGACAAGGAAGCTGGCACACGAAGCAGCTTATTCCTTTCTAAGCATTGATGCACGAATGTTAAATACAGCTGTCTTGAAGCTCAGTTCAGAAGTGTATCAGATGATACACAGCTAAGCTATTTAACAATTTCAACTTTCCTTGGTGAAAACTGAAGTAACTTCAAATAAAAGAGTCATTATATATGCAGATTTTTCTGTAGACTGAGCAATATATTGACTGAGATCAAGAACATTAGCCTTCATTTTCCTGAAGAAGAATTTATATATTGAAAAAAGTAATTATTAGTATCAGGTGTTTTATGAATAATATCTAAATAACATAATGTCCTGCAAAATTAAATTTCATGTTGTTCTACTTTTCTTTAGCTTACCTCCCCACTCAAAAGAAAACAAACCAAAACAAACTGTTAGCATTGGATTTTGTGTATTTAAAATTTTAAAATGCTTCTACAAGATAAAAAGTCGAATCTTTAAAATAAAATTAATGCAATTTATACAACTGTATCCTAAAATCCATTTTTTTAAAGAAATATTTGGGGTTTGTATTTCCACAGAATGTATTTACCCAGGATTCGAGTGATGTAAAATTAATTGTAGTAATTTGTCAAGTGAAATGTATGTATATGTAATATGTATATATTTCAAAATTAAATTTTTTTATAACATTAATGGAACTTAAGTTATTTCCACATTGTATATCTCTAAGTTATCTTTATGTAATAGGAGGTTGTAGATCATTCTATAAAAAACTTTTGAAGAGATTAGTATACTAAGTAACCAAAATGAGTGATTATCTTACTAAAATGATTGGTCTTTATTACATTTAAGATCATCAGTCACCATGATCTATGATTTTGAAACCTGGATCCTCTCCAGGATGATACGGAGTCTGGGCCAAGAGTAACAGAACTTAAGGTGCTGTATAAATGCAGGACAAAGTACGGAATTTAATTCACAAGGGTAATTTCTGCTATAAACTTCCTAGTTATACTGGGAAGCACACAAAAGTCTGAATTCTTGTAGTACCACAAATTGAGGGGATTGCAGGAGAAGAGGGGTAGGGGTGAGGAGGAAGAGAGAAAATAAGGAATTTGCCTATTTATTTCAATGTGATTACAGCAGTTCTAAGACAAAACAAAATAATTCCTATAAAGTCTGACCATTATTTCTTCTTTTACTCTGATCTGTGACATATCACGCAGACAGCATGGATATCAGGAAAGATTTACAACCCATTACTTTCCTCACATGACATTAACATGAGATGTGTTGTCCTCTACCAGCACAGTTGAAAATTTCCCAGTCACTAATCTGGGCTCTGGCTGGTAGAGACTGAACAGAACAAAACAGTTGACTGGAGTTTCCTTACTAATAGAATTAGAATAGGACAGACACCAAGAACATCCTTGAATTAATCTATTTCTTGTAACACTAACTTGGGCATAGGAACAGCCTCAGGATTCACAGCCAGGAGAACAGAAAAGCTATTTGCCCCTGTCCCACAGTAACATACATATATACATATATAAAAATTATAAATATGATATGATATATGATATGATATGATATGATATGATATGATATGATATTAACTATTATATTTATCAGTATATCATAATTTTCTTTCTCCAAAGGTACTTCACTCATCTGAAAATAGAGGACAGCTCTGTAAAGGCATCTCGTTTTCTTTCCTCTTCTAGACATCCATACTGTATCTTTCCCAACATCCTTCTGCCTTTAGGGTTTTTGCATTTGTGTCTGGAAAGGACTAAGGCAACTTTCAGTTTCCTAAAACAGATCGCTCTGCCACACCTTAAAATTGTTGTTCTTTTAATACTTGTGGTAGTTTCAGTCTGTAAATATTTCTCAGAAAGAACAAACCTTTTCTATAGTTGAAAGACCACATACTGGAAAGAAATTTAAAAAAAAAAACCAAAACAACATAACACAGCTTTTGTTTATCTACAGATGGGAAGCCACAGGATAAAGAATGTGTCACACCATTTACTCACTAACTGGTTTATCTCCTTACTTCCAGTTACATTACTGCTAATAATAATATTATTAAACAACTTTAATTTCCTTATTCCTAAGCATTCACGTTCAAATAGTTTAATTGTTTTTTTGTATCAAATGAGGTGTCTGCAGGAATATAAAAGATTTTGTACCTCCACTATGTGGATTCAGACTGATATTCATTCTTGGTTTGCAAAAAGATTTGCTCATTCTAATACAAATAGAACTCCTGGTTAAGCATATTTCAGTAAAAAGACAAATCTCACATTAACTAAAAAATAGATGTAAACATCTAAAGATACATGCACAGGAACTTTGGTATAATATGAACACAAGAGGGGAGATTAGATCACCAAGTAGCAACTGTGTCAGCTCATAAAACATGAATCTAGAAATGATGAAATGCATTACTTCTTTTCTCTAACTTACCAGCAAAATGGAAAACCCTAGAGGAAAATAATCTCTGACATGACTACTTCAAGTACTGAGCCCAGAGGTGGTTAAAGGTTGCTAATCACCTCAGAATTTATTCCTAGATTCACTCAAGTTTCTTGGATACATTGAATACATTGAGTTCCCTATGCTAAGAATTATTTAATGTTAAGAATTTGCTGCATAATTAAGATAATATAGTTTTGTTAGATATCAGTAGCCAAGCAGCCACAAATATTTACATACATATATATGTAAAAATACACATACATACACATATAGGGAAAAATATAAATCACTATGGAAAAAAAAATCACACCATGGAAAAAAATATAAATCAGTGGAAAATAAAAATACTGCAGACTCAGGAAGTAAACAAAAAGTTACTCCTAGATTCCTGTACAGATGTACATGCAATAATCAAACAAATACAATGGCTTTTAGCTTAGTTTCCTAATGAAAAAAGTATTAGCAATTTGACTTTTAATACATCAATCCCCCATAACCTAAATAATTTTTAAACTTACGGAAAACATCAGAATTTGTCAAAAAGCTGGAGAACACAGACCTTAAAAGATATTTACAATTGGCAGAGAAGTATTTATTAAAGCCAGCAAAAGAAGCCAAGTATCCTAATTCAGGCTGCTTGAACTGTCTCACAACCTGCAAATCCAATCATGTGTATCCACTTCTGACCAGCAGATGCAGCAGCAGAGAGCAGCCAACAGGCCAGCCAAAGGCACAGGAAACAGCAGTGGCCTTATTAAGTTACACAGGGAGCAGTAGACAGAAACGTGGGGTGAATCTATCTCCCGTTAGTAATGCAGTGTTGAAAGGGATGACGAAAAAATTTTGTTGTGAATAAGGAACTGCAGAAAACAAAGATTGTGAGAGCAAGAGATCACACTGTGTTTTAGGGGATGCAAAAACAATGTAGTGTATTTTAGCAAAGAAAGAAAGACACAGATAACTTACTGAAGTCTCTTCCTACCTAAAATATTCTATAATATAGAGGCATAAGAATCTACTGTACAACACTCTTTCATCATTAATGTGATTCCAGTAATTCCATTTCTCCCAAAACATAATTTTTTTCTTAAATTCTGTTTTTTTCAGATCACATAAGAAGCTACATGCCTTACCCCATGTCCTGAAGCACAAAGATGCTTATTGCTCATCTTTTTAAGGTTTTCCAACGGTTTGTGAAAAAAAAGTATTTATTGAAAAAAAAAATAAAGGTACACTGTCATTGGCATTTCTGCAGCAGTGAGTTCTGGTGTTATTTTCAGTACTTTGCAATGTGATAATTGGAAGAATTATTTCTCTAGGTGATGCTGATATCAGCCTTTATTAGATGCAGAGTTACTGGTAAAGAAGACCTAAAATCTTTGCAGTGTCTTTTTAGCCTCTGACTCCAGGAGGATTTGGCCTTCCCTTTTGAACACCATTTACACCTTCATGATTCCTACTAAATGGTGCTCTTCTTGAGGTGAGAGAGTGTGCTTAATGCTTTATTGCAAAATTATAAGTAGCCTTAAAACATTTTTCACGTATTCTTCTATTAATACATCTTATGCTAGCAAGGAAAAAGTTTTTTAAGTAAAAAACATTCTCTTCTTATTTTTGAACAGAAAGGCTTTCAGATTCCTTAAGGATAAAAAGGTGGCAATTTATAATTTCTGCTCTAAAGATCTTGTTACTGATGATTGATGTAGTCTCCATTTAGAAATCCTGTCTTAGATAAACAAAACACCACCCAAGACTGACTCCTGCTCTGACAGCTGCAATGTGTCTTTGCAATTGGGATTTGATGTTGTTGGTGTGTGTCCCCTCTGGCTGTGTCTCTCTTTTCCTGTGAAGAAATTTCTCAGTCTGGCCCATCTGAACAGTACATGTCCCACAGAGCACAGCACTGCAGAAGTGTTTGTATACTGGCTATGCTACTTCCAAAGTTAACACAAATACAAGATGTTGTAGATGAGCAATGTGATGGTTGGCTCTCACAATTAAGGGGTGAATGTTATGTGCATGTTAAGAGCAGTATTGTAGATGTATAGGTGTGTTCCTGTAATATGTCATGCCATAGTCCTCTTTCCCCTCCCCCTTGTACTGTTGGCACAGGATGGCCTTGGATGTTGGGGCATTTGGGGAGGGTCAGCTTCTTACTGTGGTAACCCCTGATCTCCAATCAAGATGTAAGAAAGTGATTTCCACCACTGGATGGCAAAGAAGGAGTCACGTGACAAGACTTTGGGAGGGGCTACAGGTATAAAAGACAGAGCATCCATTTTTAGACAATGACACGGTGGCTTAGTTCCATTCTCCCAGTGCTATGTTTTTTTTTCCTTTTTCAGTCTTCTGTTGTACTTTTGTTAAGGTTTACTAAACCTTTGAATTTTAAAAGTGAATGTTGTTTCTCACACAAGAGTGCAAGGACTGTTTATGGATGGGTCTACACAGGACCAGGCACACATGAAGACTCAGAAAAAGAAATATTCCAAGCAGAAAAAGAATAATAGACACCAGTGAAATAAAACTCCACTTCAACACTACTTTACAGCTATTTATCACAAACATTTCAAAAGTTCATGACAGAAAACAGAAACATTTAATTATCATTATAAAATTTCTGTAACAGCAGTGCAACAATTTCTGTCACAAGTGGAGTATCTTGAGATACTCATTGATGTTCAGCCTTAACTTAGCAGGTGAAGATGTTATGTTCTCTGAGAAATGCATCATTGAACAGTCAGCTCTGTACCTTTTAATTAATCCTCCAGACAAACTAGAAATATAAATTTTTTATTCAGCAAAATTTATATTGATTTCTTCTTTTAAGGAAAAAGAATAAACAAACCAAGTTCAAGTATATTCCTAAGAACTTAGGTGAAAATTATTTCCCCTCAAGTACCTGAAGGTTCAAGATATTTTGAAGCTTCATACGCCTTAGATAAAGGCCCTTTGGGAATGTAGTTTTCTCATTGGGCAGCATAAATGAGGATCTGAGATGAATATTACAGCATTGCTGGTGGTTTTGTTTGGTGGGGTTTTGTTTGATTGTTAGTTCATATCTCCCTTCAATGGAAAGTTAAGCACACTGAGTTGGATCGTTTCCTCCAACAATATATTTGCTTAATATTTTGTGCACCTATACAACACAGAAAGTTTTAATAATTATTTTTGTAAGCAACAAACATAGTGCTCTTAAGGAAAGTGTCCATTAATCCACTTCGGACATGAATAAACTTAGGTGCACTACAATTAACAACAAAAGTGTTTAAAAAAAAAATATAAAATGAAAATCCACTATAAGTAAGTCTCTAACATAATATATCTTTAATTTTGAATGCAACTTTGGCTTCAGTTTAAATAAACTGATGGGCTCCCTCCCAGGTTGTTTGGCACAGTCCTTTACTGGGGCCTTTGATAAAATCACTGACGTTTCCTGAGTCGATACTTGGCTAACGTTAAAAAGAATTTGAGATATACAGAATTATGTTAGTGTTTGATCTGAGTAGGAAAGCTGCACAGGAAAAAGATTCCTGGTATCCACATTTCCTCCGTTTTACATCAGGCTGAAAAACAAATGTTTTGAAAATAAAATTCTTACCTTTCCCAAAAATAGGTTGCTGACCTAAAGCTATATATACCCTCAAGGCTCAGCAGGGACACCAGATACATGGATTCAGTTATAGTAAGTGCTGTAGGAGCCATCCCATTTTCTTTCCTATCTAAACAGGAATTATAAATTAGTTAATTATATTTCTTAGCTGAAAAGTGTCTTGTCAGACTAAAAGCTGGTTTACTTTTTTTTTTTTAATATCTTCTTTAGAAAGTGTTATTATTTCTATTCATTGAATTGTCTTTTTTCTTTGGAACAATTTCACTTTGTCCAATTGAAGTATTTATTAGCACAAAGAAATGTTTCAAATATTTAATCCTGCCAAAACTTTCAGTGCTTCATTGCTCTTTATTTTATCATTGAAGCTTTCTATTTCTACAGGATGTTACTACTTATTATAATTTTAAAATATTGAAATATATGTAATCAAGATAAAAATGAACACTCCTCACTGCCCAGGTTTGTTCTGCAGATAATTCCAAGTCCATTAGAAACAGAAAAACTTTATTCTAAACATCAATATGCTGCACAAGTGCTTCTTTGACAATTAGGGAAACTAAACTTTTCCAGTCTTTTTGGGCTCAGCTACTTATGTTATATGATGTCCTCAAACGCTTTAACTTTTAGATGCTTTTAGCCTTTTTTTTAAACTCTGATAGCCTTATTAGTAAGGTAGTTTTCCCATTAGTCACAGATCATGTACATTGAAATTTCAGTTTTAAAATCTTTCTATGATACAGGACATTCAGAACAATAATAACAAAATCTCATTTCCATCAAAGTCTGGATCTAGCACAAAACATGGAAGCCATAGTCCTGATTTAGCACCAAGAATCCACCACCAAATCTCAAAAGGAATTAAGCTTTTTGACATGACAAGGTCAAAAATTTAGAAGGAGAGTTCAGTGTAAAGTCGGACATGTTCTGCCTGAACCTGCCTGCAGCAGGCCAGGAGGAAACACTGGCTCTTAATCCTTCCTGAGGCTGAAATGGCTGGTGTCTCTTCTGCTTGGGATATGCATCTCTTAACCTTCACTCTATAGTAAACATATTTTCCTTAGGAAAAAAAAAGTATTTTCTTTCTATATAGAAACAGAAGTGGTACCTATCACCTATAAAATAACAAGTAAAAACAGTTTAAGGACCAAAAGTCTTTTCCCAAAATAAAGGAGTTTGACTATACAGTCTTTAAAGTAGTTGCCTTAAACAGGAAACTACAACTTATTTACTTAGAAAATTTTCCAGTTGAAGCTTTGAATAAATGTAGACAGGATTAAGTCATTGGGGAAAAAATATCAACAAATAAAAGGCCAAGTGGAAGGTATGTTGTAAACCCTGGAGTTAGAGCAGTCACTTGGAATGAACTATTCCTGAGTCCCTGCTCTCAGCATCATATTTATGTTTTATTCAAGGACTTTTTCACATACAAATAATTCTGAAGAAGGGATCCAACTCCATGGTTCTGAAAGTGCTGCACATTTAAGGTGATAGCAGCAAGAATGGGGTTACTCCACGAGGGAGGAAAGCCCAGGGGTGACACCAAAGCAGACAACACCTTCATTGACCCATCTGCCAGCCTGCAGAGCCCAAGGAGGGCACTGATGACCACGACCATCAACAACCTGAGACACATGCAGTGGAAGATCCAGAATCCCTTTAGGGAGTCAAGGCCCAGGGAACACACCTGGGAGATGGGCTAGGAAGAAGGCATACCTAGTGCCTAACTTGGGAAGGGATTAAGACCCCCAGATTAAGTTGAAATGGAGTTCCTGGACCCATTGAGAAGTGTAATGGGAGGGGCAAATGGGTCAGGGTTGGTACAGCCTGGTAGTAACCTCAACACTGTCCCAAAAGCATCCCCTGAGCTTCAATCACCAAACCAGGTTTAGGCTGCATAGTAACTCAGGACAGCACTAGCCTTGAGTGTTGAAATATTCTGATCCAGCTACCATAGGTCTGGGACTGAGATGCCATAGCAGTGAGCAGCCAGGTGACAGAAGAGAATTACAGTGGACATGTCTCTATTTGTATGCAGCCAACCCACATTTTTATCAGATTTGCCACAGAGTGCAGAATCTTGAATTGAGTTTGCTGTTGAGGTACTACTTATCATGTTGGTAACATTCTGCTTTCAGTTAAAACAAACCAACAAACAAACTAACTAACTAACTAACAAAAAAAAGACCCCCAATTAGAACATTGAAACTATGAGTCTAAAGAACAATTTTATTCAGTTACCAAAACAACAGGGAACTATCATGATGCTAATTCTCAGTGATAGGGATTTTGTGGCCATTATGTCATTGCTACAATTAATTTCACAGTGAACATTGTATTCATCCCATGTAATCCTCCCACTGAGTAGCTTGATCTCACAGCTTGGTCTAATTAGAGAAAAGTTTCAGGATTATATTAGGGTCATGCAGGAAAGTATTGCAGAGAATGAGGTCAAAAAATTAAACATAGTGGATAACAGTGGAAGTTGAGGAATGGTCAAGTCTTGAACCAGGAAAGAATATGGTCTTTTGGGGTGCTAAAGTAAAAACTAAACAAACCCTTGAGCTCTTGCCAAGTCTACAAAAACTGAGGAAGAAAGAAATTCAAACAAGGTGAAAATTATAAGCAGTCTGCTTGACTTAAGGAAAGGGTAATCCTGCTTCTTATTATAGATGAAATGTTTCTGGCAAAAGCTACATTTTTAATAAAGTAGTCTAGTCTCTAGGCACTGAAACTCCATTCCAAAGTGGAGTTCATTCTGCTGAGAATACACAAAGCTATATTTCTTAACTACTCAAGCCACTGTGCCTACCACAAGCCTACTTGTGCTCCATGGAAGTCAGTAAAAAGGCTCCTATTGATTTCTACAAGCATGGGATCAGATGTAATGCCAAGATGGTCCAGGAGGTAGAAAAAGTTGAATATTGAAATAGCATGATGAATACCTGCCATTTTTAGCTCTGCCTTTATACATGAGCTGCTGCTAAATTTGACCAGAGTCAGGAACACTCCTGTCATGTTTTGTTCCAGTTGAGCCTAGTACGGGTGGAAATATCTCATCCTGCTCTGTTGCAGTGAAGTATTACACCAGGAGCTGAAGAAAAGTGCCCAGACATCAACCTCCCATACTGCTTCCTATTGAGACACTGCTCCAGAGACCTTCCTTTTTTAAGTAGTGTGTCATGACTTGAACAGCTTTTGTGATAAGTGCCTTTACTTTGTGCTTGTTTCTAACAGATCTTACACAGCTGCATTGCAAGGCAGTGGTTAACATCTGTCCATTGCCAGGATTTCCCAGATTCTTCAGCTCATGTTTTGAAATAAATCAGTAACCAAGACTAAGAAAACCTAGCCTTTTTTTTTTTAAACAAAGACAAGGTAAAGAACAGTGTGGTATAAACACCTCCACAGGAGCAGAACATTCTCCCTTATAGAGCAACTTGTTATCTCTGAAATATAAACCTTAAGGATACCAGCTGAGAGATACAGGTGATGGAGAAAGCTGGTGTGAAGCTAAAAGAGGGCAAAGAATAACAAGTAGAAGGGAGCAAAGGCTCAGAGTCATCATAAAAAGCAACAGAGACCGGTATATAAAATACATCAATGTAGTGACATACCTCATTTTTATATTATGTTCATAATTCTTTTTCATCATAGAAATATTTAGATCAATAAGACAAGCTTTATTGCACGAGGGGGCAAAGTCCCCTGGGAGTTTGCAGTTGAAATAGGAATTTTCACTGTTATTTGTATAATCTTACTTGTATCTGCATGTTCAGCTGATGTAGAATAACACCAAAAAGTGGTATAAGTCAATTATTATTTCACATATCTGAAAGAAAAACCACTGATTTTTTGATTTCACCGCTGGGGTAGCAGAAATGAATAAGTATTCCAACAGTTAGTTGAAATGTTAATAGAAGCAAAATCATGCTGAATTAAGCTTGTGGTATACATGCACCAGGGTTTTTCAAGTACATTAAGGTTTCCTCAAAACAAAAAATAATCATCTAAGACCCAGTTTTGCTACTCAAACCTACTATCCTGTTTGTCACTCAGGCACAAAATGTTCTCTTATTAATTCTACCTCCATTCCACAGATGTCTCCAAACAGTTTGAAACTGAACACTCTTCTCTGTAGGTTCTTTGGTTGCTTTGTTCTTCATAATAATGTCACATATAGAAAAGAGACAAAGTGGGAAGTAACAATTTTCTTTGATAAAGCCCTGATTGGAAGACACTGTAGGCATAAGTAATAATTGCAATACACATCCAACACATGTGCAATTTTTTAAGATGTCATGAAATCTGCATGAACAAATCACACATAATTGTCTGAGTTGGAAGGAGCCTACAGGAATTATCAAGTCCAGCTCTTAAGTGAATGGCCTGTATAGGAATCAAACCCACAATCTTGGCATGACTAGCACTATGCTCCAACCAACTGAGCTGATCTCAAATATTTGCTAATGAACTAGAGGAGCTATAAAGAACCTTCACTTTTCTGTTGTATTGTGCTATTCTTATGTCATGAATTTGACTGAACCCTAATAGCTGTGTTCATAGCTGTTAAAGTACTGAGTATGTATGTCTACAATGCCCATTTTGAAGTATGAGCTATTTCTAATGACAGTATGAAAAGCTGTAGAAGAACCTCACAAAGAACATCTTCCTGACATTTAAATGTCACTTGACAGATACAATATTAATGAAAAGCTCTTTCAAAGTGTCCTCCAGGTTTTTTTGTTAAAAGACATTCCCAGCAATCTTATGTGCTTATCCATTTTCATCTCAGTTTTGGAGAGAAATCTCTACCTACATTGTCTCTCTAGTTTATACCATCCTATGGAATGAAATAAAATTAAGAACATTTTTTAAAATATCTGTATAATGTTTGTCATATGAAACAATTGCTAACAGTTACCAAATAGGACAAGTTCTCCTAGAAAAGGGTGATAAATATTAACTGTTCAAACAGCAATGTGTGTCCATGACTTTTTATCTTTTCTCTTGTTTGGTTAATGCTTATAAATTGAGCCCCTAATTTATTTTCAGTGAAGCTTGGAAAAGCAGAGTTAGAGTTCCAGTTTTATTGCTTACTGTTGGTGTTATACGCTTCAAAGTAAACTTCCTTCCCAAGATATTATCTCTTATCATTAGCTACCAGGACATCCTTTATCCTACTTTTTCTGGATCAAAAAGAGAGATAAGGCAGTAATTCATCTTTGCAGAAACGAAGGGAATCTTCTTTTAAGCAAAGTTTATCAATATTTAACCTTGTATATACAGCTAATAAGTTTGTATTTTAGGTAAAGGTTACTTAGAAAAATATCTAAATGTAAAAATCCTAAAGTTTTTCATCCTGTAGAATTGCACACTCTAGCTGCATATCCTGCAGTATGCTGACTTCAGCTTTGACATTATGCTGAGACAGTGGCTCGCTTTTACAGACATTTTTAGGATTTGCTTCCAGAACTCTCCAGATATATATAGCAATTTCATATATCACAAATTAAACCTGTGGAGTCAATAATTCTTTCAACATGTTTCTAACACATCAATTATTAATTTCACTTTTATATTCAGTGGCTTCCTACTGATGTCTTTATAGATATATGTTGTTGTGGTGGAGAGGGTAGGAGGAAGTGAAGAGGTATATAAAGAAAAGAAAAATCATTAGAAATATTTAAGTTGGAAATCCCTGTCTCTCATAAATTTCATTTCAAATATTGACATCTCATCTTCAGAAAGGTAAATCTTTGATAAGACACTGAAAGCAGGCTAACATGTAAAATATTTTAATAAATAGTGTGAAAGTTAAAGTATTGACTGCTAGCTTGCAATAATGGAAAATGACTTCTAGCACCAGATGGGTGAGTCACCAGATGAAACATCTGATCACTGAGGAGTGCCTCAAAAGGAGTGCCTAGGACATTTCCCTTTGCAGTGCATTTCTGAGTAGTATTTTTGGTGTTAAATGCTTTACCCACAATCTCAGCATATTTATCATCACTTTCTTTTCTTAACCAGAAAGTGAAATACTGGTCCTTGACATTGTTCCCACAGGAATATCTGTGTTTCAAAAATAAGTTGGGATTCCTGTTCAAATTTCTCATCCTAAACCATATCCAATATTTTTGTTTAACTTAAATGAAAAAAATACTTGGAAATACTATAAATCAAAGGACCGTGGTTTAGTTTTGCACTTTTATTTTCGTTTCCCAAGAGTGGACCTTCATAAAAATTAAGGACCAAATATTAGGTGTTTGCAATCTCTCTAATACTGAGAAGAACTTAATAGGACCATTCATCTAACCCTTTGTTTTTATTTTTAATGTAACATTTTATTTTCTTACTGGAAAAATACTTTAAAAATAAAATTTACAGTTTAAAAGTAATACATACATATATAAATATATATATATATTCAAATTTGGAAAAAATTTTGAAGGTTTTTAATCCAAAAGAGAAAAACATGTAGAAATTGTTTCCTTTTCAAGAAAAATATGTGGGCTTTCACTGCTGGTATTCAAAATATGGTAATGTCTGATTTTATTTATCTGTAAAAGGAACAAAATAGAAGAGAGCTTGAATGAAAATGAAAGAAAAAGCACTTTACTTAAAGTCTCTTCAGGGAAGCAAATATAATTCATAACCAGATATGTGCAGGGAAAATAGACACAGGTCAAGTTTAAAGAAGACATAATCATAAAATCTGAATGAATGACACTTGTCTAATTTATGTCAAAGGCCCAACACAACAACTTTGAATGCATGTGGGAGAACAAAAATGATACATACAGAGGGCTTAAGGTTCCTTATGATGTTTCTTGAAATAAATTCTGGAGGAGTAGAAAGATGTGCAGTGTATTGAAACTCCAAGGACCTGCAAGTACCAGCCCTCCTAGAGGATCCTTAGTTAGAAATGTTCTGAACCATCACTTTACATGATTGTGCTAAAAAACAATATACTTGAAACATTGAGGGAAAAGCTGATATTGAAGATCAAGTTTCTCTCCTCTGGTAGCTGTTACTTGAAGATCACATTTTATATTGCTTTCTGTTTTCTACAGACATTTTTTCCTGCCAGGGTGGATGTGCTGGTAATCATTTGTACTGGTTCCAACTCAGCTGACAGAAAGGCAACACTCATCAGTTTGCACACCATAAATGCTTGTCAAACCTATGAAAAGCATGAAGAGCACTAACACAGTCTTGACAAACCCACAAAAATACCTCTGTCTTCACCAGAGTAACTTTGTACATCTTCCAAATAGGAGGCTAAACCTGATACACCCACAGCGCTGGTCAAAACCTGATACAATTGAACTTACACCCTCATTGTTTCTATCTAAACATTTTTAACTTGATGGTTTGGACTTTTCTATTCTAAATAAGAATGATTTTGTCTTTTTTTTTGAGCTTTAAAACAAATATAATAGATTAGATTACTAATAGCTGACTAAATATATTTAATCTGCTTTAATGTACAAAAAAGAGATATTTTATGCTATATTTGATAAAATTCACAGATATGAAAAATTTATAAATTTTATTTTTCTATTCTAAACATCTATCTGAAAAAAAGCAAAAATGCAACACAGGATATAAAGTAGCAGGTGTTCTAAACATTTTTTTTTCTATATAGAAAATTACAATATTCTTAATTGAAAAGTATACTTACTATGTGGATTAGACAAATATTTTCAAAGAATAAAATTTCAATGTGCATAACCAAGCAGCTTTGAACTCTACTCTGACAACTTCCCAAAAGAGATTTGAGAAGTTGGAGTTATCCTATATGTAGGCAAGAACTACAGAAAATTTAATCTTCTCTTAAAAAGATTTTGCTCATCAGTAATGATTTGTCCTGTACTACCATAGGTAATGATATTTTATAATCCTAATCATAATTCTATGAAGTTCCATCCTAAAAGCAAAAAGGTGATGAATATATGCTTTTCTTTTACCAATATTGATTATATTCTTTTGAAGGTACTAAGCTGTAGTTTTCCTCAAGACCTACAGCACAGTATAGTTCAAGAACAAAATAATGTTTGTCTCTACAATAGTTCAAGTACAAAATAATGGCAGGGTGTCAAAACATAGGATACTTAAAGATTTTGCTTTTCAAGAGGGCAAAGTATGAATAAGTCTGTCCACTCTCCTTGTACAGAGTCAGTTTTGTTTTTGCAAAGAGACAAAGTTATCTCCCCAAAACTATTCTTTTTATTTCCTTCTGTCTTAGCTTCACATGAGTGTTCTTTGTCTCACACACATTTACATGTCTACTTGCCTACCACTTCCACTATCTGACTGCATATTCATTGATGACAATTTTGGTAAATTATAGTGACAGGCTATTCAACATCATCTGCAAGAGCTGAAGATGTAGAGCACATTTTTTCCCACTAAAATAATTAACAACATAATTGTTTTATCTTTAAAACCCCCAATGTCCAGGCTGTTGGAAAGAGTTAGGAAAGAATAAATATCTGTTTTAATTAATGTTCATTCTATAAAAATGCTCAGACTTCAAAATATGCAGAACTCCACTGGCCTCTGTGAGGGAACATATAAGACATGGTTCTTGTCCTGAAGATCTAAGTCTCAAAGAAAACTTAATATTTAAAGAGAATTTATGTGAGAGAGGATGAATAAATTGTTTGCCAAAACGCTTCCTAAGAATCACTTATTGTTTAAATCTACCTAAATACCCAGAAAAGAAGGACTGATTCAAGGCTGCCACATTCAGCCACTCTATTCCTGTCCCTTTAGCTTCAACCAACCTAATTTATGCATGCCAGCCCATCTATCCCCACACCACCCCCCTCAGCAGCTTGCTAGTTTGTAGGAATTAATATTTCATTAAAATAAAGGTTAGCACCATAGGGTGTTAATGGCATCGTATTTCTATTCAGAACACTAAGTGTAATTTGAATCATCAATAGAAGAAACAGAAGGAACAGAAGGAATGACCTTTCTTGAAATGTGCTGCAGGAAGAGAAATGTCAATAAAAAGCAAACAGTGTTTTGCATATCCCCTTACAAACAGCCA
This sequence comes from Passer domesticus, assembly GCF_036417665.1. Classification (NCBI taxonomy): domain Eukaryota; kingdom Metazoa; phylum Chordata; class Aves; order Passeriformes; family Passeridae; genus Passer; species Passer domesticus. Next base: position 106,347,229 of record NC_087474.1, on the reverse strand, counting down.
ATTCCTGTTTATGCAGTTAGGAGAGTAGGCTTTTTCTGAGCCATCAGCTTGGCACAAGGGATCATTTGACAACGTGGGAGTGAAATAAGAGCTCACACATCCCCATGCAGTGTCCTGCTGCTCAGCTTCAATGATCAAATATACATGAAGCTCTTTGCTTCAAAATGGCAACAAGTTTAGGACCAGCAGATTAGAGAAATCAATGACTTTATCTTATGTTATCCTGTTCTCTTTAAAATTCCAAGAATGTCAAGCAAACACATACATGACCATAATACAAATGCTATAAAAGGACCATAATACCAAAAACATTCATGACTTGAAGAAATAAACAATACTAAATGTGAATATTTTTATACAAATATTGCTTCAGAATAAGACATCAGATCTTCCGGTACTCCAAAAAGTGCTGTAAGGCTTGGGGAAAGCCCTTCTCAATTACTCTCAAACTCCTTAAATTTCTGTAGTTTTCTGTAGTAAACTTGATCTCAGTCTCTTTATGTGGGAGAAACAAAATACAACCAAAAAAACGAACAACAATCACAAAAAAAAAAAAAAAAAACCAACCAAAAAAAAAAAAAAAAAACATTAAAAAACCACCAAAACCCACCAAACAAACTCAACTGTTTAGAAAGCCAAAAAAGACACCACAAAATAAATGCGAATCTTCAAGGAGAAATGTGACAGGAAAAGTTTTCTAGAGTCAATAATTTAAGAACATGTCCATTCTGCAATAGAGAATGCTTTTTGAAAGCAGATGCTTTTGAAAGTAGTTTACAGTCTTGCACTACAGATCAATCTCTCTCCCATGGAGTTCATACCTCTGGAGAAAGAACTCCCAATTAAATCCTCTCTGAGCATTTTAAATCTGTGTTCTTTATCCTCTTAATTTTCCCTTTACCCTCAACAAAATAATACCATGATCTGGAAAGAAGAAGTGCAGTAAATGAAGTGACTAAATATGTTGAAGAGAGAAAACCATGTCATGAGAGAGTTATTTGATAAAATGTGGGCTAAATATTGTCTTCAGTTTCCAGTCTTCTTAACCAGCCTGTCAATAAACCTCAGGATTTACGTCTGAACTTTCAGCCATGTTGCTTCATGACTTCTCAGCATGAGCTGGCCCCAGCTTCTGAATTTTTACCAGAACTGAGGATGCTGAGTCATCAGTTTCAGCATTAATATAGCATGAGTTTACATACCAGGACAATAAAAGTCTGCGTAACATCTGTGGGACAGCAACTAGAGAACTTGGATGAGCAGTTTAACCCCCATTCTGGATGTCTTTGTTACCTTCCACTCCTCCTGTGTTTAGGGAGCACATTTGGCATGAATTAAACCATGTAAAAAAATTATCATTTGTATTTTGCATTTGTATGCAAAACAAAAGTCAGATTTCTGGAGGAATTGTGGATAAACATGCATTGTTATTTTTACTTCCCCACAGAAAGCTGATCACCAGTAGTTCTCACAGGGGAAAATTAATACCTGCCTGACCTGCCTGGAATCCATTTAATAAGAAAAATTCTGAATCACTCTCTGGGAAACAACTTGATCAATTTTATTCATACTTTCAGGATAGTTTTAATTCCCTTTAAAAGTTCAGCAGAAAAAAAAAAAAAAAAAAAAGATAAAAATACCCAGAGGTAAAAAGAAGAAGAAAGGGAGGGAGGCAGGAGAGGAAGAAAGAAGACATACAGGCCACTGATGGAACTCTTATTGAAGCTTTAATTAAAAGGAGGCACTTGATCACTCTGTAATCACTTGCTTGAATTAAATGTCTCAAGTGCAATAACTAAAATATAATGGAACCATTCAAAGTGATATAATGGAAAAACATACTTTTTTTTTTTTTGCCTCTTCTTGGTTCCTCCAGATTTCTTTTTATAAGTATTATTAAAAATGCATATTTATATTGCTTGGAGGCAGTCTCTTCCCAAGAGTTCAATCATGAGAACAACAGAAGTGGCAATTGCTAAGGTACTTCTCGGATTAAGAATCTCCTACGGGTTCAACATTTGTATAGGCAGAGTAACAAGATCTCTGAAGCTTTGAATAATTAGCCTTTCTGCAAGGAAAATGAGACCACTTTCCTTCACATCAGGGTAACCTTGAAGAAAGTTTGTTGAAGTTAAGTTTTTACTAATTAAAAAGGAGAAATAAGGGAGATGAAAGGGGGGGAAATGGACGTTTTATAAAGCAACATTATAAAGGCACAACAGGGAAAAGAAGAAGTTGTTAAGCAGTATAGAGCTGAAATGAAGCAGTGGAATAATATATAAAGATAAAAAGAGATAAAAATATAATGTTCTTAATTAAATTTTTTATTGCAAATCAACTTAAGACACCCCTGTATTGAGGGGATGTAACAATTACATGTGTAAGCAATCTTTGAATTCCTACTTCTGAGTTCATATTCTTGCAGCAAATTTAGCACTAGATTTAAGGGGTTGTTTTTGTTGTTTTTTTTTTTTTTTGATGAGCAGTATAGCAATACCTGGGTGGATTATTAAGGAAAGAGAAACAATGTAGAAAGAGATTTCATTAGCAGGATACCTTGCTGTAAATTAAAAGCCTGCAGGCAAGCACATATGGCACATCAGGTATGGGACACAGAGACTTATTAAATGCCCAAAGCATGTTTCTGACAAGAACTGAAGCAAAATCCAGAAAATGAAATGCAGGCAGCTTCAATGTATTCAAAATACCATTCAATTTCTAAAGGTCTTATTATATGTGTGACATGAAAAATAAATAATAAGGAATAGATTTATGTACTAACAGACAAAACATAAAGAAAAAGAAAGAAAATTAAGGAGAAAACTCTATCTGGTTTCCAGTGTAGTAGTAGGACTCTGGTTTTGCTGTACTGTAGGTTTTATTTAAGCCAAGTTTGCTAAATCCTGCGGCTTTCACAAAAGGAAAACTATTTGTTTCCAACTGGGTATCTTTCAGCAGGCTAATTCATTACTTTTTATAAGCCTAAAAACCAAACAAAAAGAAAGTGCTAACTTTAGAGTCATAAATGTCAGTATGAATAACAAAAAAAAAAAAAAAAAAAAGTGAGAAATGCAGATTCTTAAGGCTCTTACCAGCTTTCTTCTAGTCAAGGTGAGGAATTATATTCCCTAAGTATTTAAGGGACATTAAAGGACTTAATGGATTTGTAGGCCTTTCTGATTACACAGGTCCCACTGAAATTAAGTCTCTGTGTTGTATCCTCCTTGTGTGTTCCTCGAATCATGGTGCCCAAGAAATTGCTGCCTGTAATAGCTGAAATGTGGAAGAAAGCTGCAGCTACCTCTGTGCCTGCACAGTCCATTTCCCAGGTGAGAAGAAGGTCACTTAGCCCTTTTTGGAAAGATTTTTCCCCATTGTTAACAGGGTTACCCAAGAAATCATCTCCTACAGCCAACAACAGTGCTGAAAATCCTACAGAAGCTGAAGCCTGCTCTGCACCTCCTGGGTTAATATCTGAAGGGCCTTTTACTGAACTTATGCCACACTGAGCTCAAACACAATGTGACAAACAGGCAAAGAAATTCATATTGTGATTACACCAGTTAGGCAATTTTTATAATTGCTTATAGCGGTATGATTGTTTATTTATTCATCTGCCAGCACAGAAATGTTAACAGTTTACATGTTGAGAAGTGCGAGTAAAAGTTGAATCAATTACTGACAAAACTTGCCATAAATGACATATTAGAATGACATAGAAATGACACATTAGTTATCTTTATAGGTTTGGATATTAGTTAATATATTTCACGTTATTTAAATTGGAAAGCCATATGTGGCATCACTGGACCTGAAGCATATCTCTAAACAAGGAGGGCCCCATGGGCCTGAATAGTAAGTTATGCCTTGTTGAGCACATTTCTAATGTCACATGTTGTTTATACTGAACTCAAAAATTTACAATTAGAAAACACCAAAAATTTGAATTTCGTGGGCTGAATTCTTTGCTGTGATGGGTCCACTTGAGCTTATAAAAAATAAGTGGGTAAGTGGGATCTGTAATGTAATAGAATGTTTAATTCATTAGCCTGGATTTAATATTAGGGTAGAAATCCATCAACTGATCTATGAGGGCAAAATATATCTCTAAGGTGTATAAGAGTCAAGTGCAACCCTTGGCAAGGATACTGTAATAATAAGTGATCAGGGGTTATTCAGAATAACAACAGGACCATATTCCACCCTTTCTAACCTGTCCTCTAATACACATGGGGACAAGATTTCAACTTGGATTTTTATTTACATTGACTTTCATATTATCAGGCATGCGCGGAAAGAGTGATCTCTGCATTCTGCCATTGGAGGAAAAACTAGGTAGTTTTCTTTCATAAATGCTAACCACTGTCAAAGTTTTCCTGACATCCCAAAAGAATTATATGCACTTGCCTTTGCTTTCACCTAGTACTTGGCACCTTAAAGAACTGTGTCCTCTACTGAAACAATTGGCAGATTTAATTTTTTTCCTCTGCATCTCATACATGGAAGAGGTAAAGGCACAATGTGATATGTGGATTTCATTTTGGAGAAAGTTTTCTTTATGGAATTCTTGAAAGAAAAAGCTCTAGTTCTTTCCTAACACTTTATTATTGCTTTATGATAGTGGCACAGATGCTGTTTTTGGAAAATACGTTTCTCACAGGCAAGAAATCAGCAGATTGGCAACAGTGACTTATTCTTGTGTTGGCTGGGTTCAAGAAACAAAGCATTTAATGTGGATGCTAGTTATGGTTTTGAAACACCTGCTTCTAAAAAATAAGAAGGTTGATGAAAGCATTTCAGCTTACTTTTGAGTGCCATAAAAAATTTCATTGAGGCAAAGTACAACATATCAATTCTCAGAGGGCTTTTTACACTAGTAGAACACAAAATCTCAGCTTCACAAAATTATTTTATAAGATAAAAATAGAAAAAATGTTACACACACTCTTCAAATTTCAATAACATGTTAGAAAGACTCATTATACAACATTTTTTAATACAGATGATTTTTTTTTTCAGATATGAAGTGCTATGAATCATATAAAATAGCATTGTTTCTTTCAAGAAAAGTGCTATCACTCAAAACAGTGTTCCAAGGTTCTTAGCATTTACCAGAAACTAAATTAATAAAAACTGCTCTAATTTCAACTAAATTCAAGTGTTAACTAGTTAAGTAAGTAGTATAATGGAATGGGAATTTATCGAAGTGCTTTGGGGAGAAGATTATTTCATAATGGTCTCAAACAAACATTTCCCTCACATTTCCTTTCCTTTTTGTGGGCTCACATGGTTGTGTAAAGAAAAGGAGATGTGATGCAGTTTTACCCCTGGATGAGATTTGGAGAGCGCAGGATAGAAGTTGTTGCAACCTCTGCAAGTATGCATAGGTATGAGTCAAGCTTTTCTTCTTATTGCAGCATGTAATGCCAAAGAAACCTATGAGAGCAACCAGATAGCTGGGAAATTCCACCATTCTTGCTAGCAAGTAACAAAGGTGGATACCCAAAAAGGAAATTTGGAGATGCTCCTGCACTGTAAACCAGGAAGTGATAGAGGAGATTCAACCTATTAAATTGTGGTGGAATGAAGAGCATTTGTCCACAACTAAAATGTCGATACACCAAAGTCCTAGTGTTTCTTTCCATAATCCAGTGCCAAAAAATTCTGGTTTCACTTTTTTTCTCCTATTATGGAAGAAATCTATATTTTTAACTTTCAAATAATCCTTATTATGAGCAAATTAGTATTTCATTAATCTTTATGGATTCTATCTCTGAGAAACTATGCAGCAAGTGGAACATTTTGCATACCAAAATACTACTTTGAAAAAAATTGACAAAGAAAAATATTATATTCCATTTCAACCTGAAAATCATTCCAGGTTGCTATTGGACTTTAAAGGCTCTTTGTTCCTCTTCTCTTTGAGAGACTTTTTGAAAATCTTGTAGAAAACTAAACATAAACTCACTGGCAAAACTCAAATGCTGTTTCATGTATTACAGATGGCTGAAACTGCCTGATTTTTTTTTTAATTCTTGACTTAAAGTTCTAAAGTAAACTTTAAAAGAATGATGTATCCCTCTAGCTCAGTACAGTTGAAATCTCAGTCACCATTTTCCTTTGATAGTCTTTGTAAGTTGCAGGCACAGCCTCAAGCAAAGACAAGTAAAAAAAGGGATGTAAGGATGTATTTTTCATGCCAATAAGCAAGGGAGAAATTTAAACTCAAATACTTGCCATACAAAAAATATACTAATAATACAAAAAAATTAAAATACATGGTATTATTATAAATTATATATTAATCTTGTTTCATAAGTTAAATAATATATATTTTTATATTCTGTACTGCATAATGAAATAAATTATATTTAATCTTCTTACAAATATAATGCAAATTTTTATCAATGCTGTATCATGATCCTACTTTGTAAAACACTTCAGGGTTTTTTTCCCTCTCACTGAAAACTGCAGTAAGAGGTTTTCTACTCAAAATCTGACAGAGTCCAGCCTTTTTTAATTCATAAGTTCTCAACAGTGAGAGTTAGTTTCCTATCTCAAAGCAGGATGAGCAAATATTTTAAAACAACCCACAATGCTGAGCTAAGATATTCTTATGATTGAACCTCTTTAAGTGATAATATGGAAATTATAAAGATTTGAAGTCCCAAGGGCAACTTTTACTCAAAAGTGTTCTATGTACATAGCAATATATTTTTTACTTAAAACCGTAATAGTAAGGGAAAGCTTTATGGCAGTTTCTTTTCTTGTGGGCAAGGACACCTCTTCAAATGATAACGACTGATATTTCAGATGATATACACAAATCACAGCACATAACATTTTAAAAGCCTGATTCACTGATGCTTTGTAGGACTTATCCAGCCAACTAAAATAAATACTAATGGTACTGACAGCTCTTCAGAAATGCTCAGAAACATCTGTTCACCAATGGGGTCTGTAGTCTTACAAAAGAGAAATCTGAAGGGATGCAAAATGGAAAATATTCCTTTGAGCCTTAGAAATGCTTAGGGTTTGGCTTGAACTTCAAGTCAGTTTCCTTCCCTCCTTCCTTCCTTCCTTCCTTCCTTCCTTCCTTCCTTCCTTCCTTCCTTCCTTCCTGCCTTCCTGCCTTCCTGCCTTCCTGCCTTCCTGCCTTCCTTCCTTTCTGCCTTCCTTCCTCCCTTCATCCCTTCCTTCCTTTTTAGATTTTCTCTTACCTTCCTCCATTTTTAATACCAATTTCATTGTGCTCCAAATTGTTGTGTTCCATTATTAATTATAAGAACCACTCAGCTTTGAATTTCTGGCGCTGTAGAACTCACAGCTGCAAACCTCTGCAAAATACTCAAAGACACATGGAAAACTGGAGCTTGATAAAGCTGATTTTAGGTTTAACAAGGAGATCAAAGAAATAGTCTCTAATGCTTAATGGGTACCATATACAGTAAATTTGGATGCAAAGAGAAGCTGTGGACCAATGAAGGAAATAAAACATGTATAAATATATGTTAATAAATATATTAAAAATTATACAAAGTAGATCCCAGAGTGAAGAATAAGAAACTATCAACACAAATACCATATTTCTCCTGGCAAAGGACTTGCATGCTGGAAATTAGCTGCTAACATTGGCATTGATCACCAGCACCAGAGTGAAGCCATCCAGAGGAGCACAGGAAGGTGAACATAACTGCAAAAAAACCATGGTAGGTTCATACAACTTAATTATATATTCTATAACTAATTTCTAAACCACATTATTATCCTTTCTTTTCCTATAAGGAACAGATTTGGACTTATAATACTGAGACTTTCAAGATATCAGTTGCATTAGCAATAAATTCTTGTGATTATGTATATATAATGTGCTCCTTCTCTGGCTACAAACAAGATTTGAATGTTACATGGAAAAATTGCTGTATAAAATTTAGGGGTAACTATGTGTAACAATTTTTTTAATGTCACCTTGACAGAAAACAGATAAAAAGGAAGAAAAAACACTGAAGAACACAATTTAAAGGACTAATTTCTGCTTTTGAATGGGTTAAATTACATTTGGCATCTGAAGTAAAATGAGGAAATAGTGACTAGACTGAATTGTAATTACCAGCCTATGATATCTCCTGTTTTATTTTGTTGGTTTTGCAGAATGTTTGAATTATATAAACCTGAACAACAGAAATATTAAGGAATGGATGTATTGTCAGCAATTAATATGATAGCATTTACCCAGCAAAAGAGAAACAAGATTACCTCATCCCCAGATTTTGACTCTCATGTCCGCCAGCTCTATCATTCATCCATTTCTGAGAATGAAGGTCTGTGAACAGAGATCCCCTTCCTTTTGCAGACTTGTACAGAAAATAGAGGAGGACTCAGCCTTGCAATACTTTTAAAGGATCAAATCTGCCCTCGAGGCAATCCTGAAGTATTCTGGGAAGTTATGTGTCCTGATTTTACCGGAGATTAAGTTAATTCTTTTCCCCACTAGCTTCTAAAGTGTTGTGTTATTTATTTCGTATATACAGAGAGAATCATGCTGATGACACACTGACATTTCGGTAGTTGTTCAGTGGTGCTTACTCTAAATAAAGCTTTTTTCACTGCCTCGTGCTCTGCCAGTGAGCAGCTGCGCAAGAACCTGAAGGAAAGCACAGCCAGGCCAGCTGGCCCGCTCTGGCCAAGGGGATATTCCACACTACAGAATGTCATGCTCCCTTCTATAAACTGGGGAGAGATGGCTGGGAGCTGCTGTTGCTGTTCAAGGATGGACTGGATGTTGGTCAGTGGGTGATGAGCAATTGTGTTGTGTATCACTTGTTTTTCTAGGGTTTTACTCCTCTCTCCTTCTCTCCTTTTCACTACAATTATTAGTAGTGGTAATGTATTTTATTTTGTTTTCATTATTAAACTGGTTTTATCTCAACCTATGGTGTTTTACATTTTATTTACTATTCTCTGTCCTCCACTGTAGGATAAGGGAGATCAGTAAGTGGGCAGCTTAGAGATCCTTATTTGCAAGCTGGGGTTAAACCATGATGGTATGCAATAGCAGATTTTTGTTGTTGGTTTTGGTTTTGGTTGCTTTGATGAGCAAACACATTAATTGGTTTGCTGTCCTTTCCTCTAATCCAAAATAGGTGTGTTTCACAAATGTATTTGCAATCCTGACTGCAGCCTTTTTCTCTCAGCAAAATCATCCTTAAAGCCAAAGCAGTGGGTTAGTAAGGACATTAATGTCTTTGCAGAGATTGGACAGATCAAAGACTTGTATAGAAGTCCCCAGGTCTTATTTTCCAGTTTTGTCTTTCCAAGTAAACATTATATGTGCTGAGGACTTTCTTTCCACAAAGTACCCCTGCCTGACATTGCATAAGTAATAGCGAGTGAATTTCTGGGTTTCCTTTTCTTTGCTTGTTCAGATTTGCTTGACCTTTTTTGGCTTGACCAGTCAAAAGGTGTGATTATCCCGCTGTATTCCAGACTGGCACAGCCTCTTCTTTAGCACTGTGTGCAGTTCTGGGGCACACAATTTAAGAAGGTTGTGAAGGTCCTTGAAAGTATCCAGTGGAAAGCAACAGAGCTGGTGAAAGGGCTGGAAGTCAGGAACTGTGAGGACTGGGATTTTGTCTTGTCTAGTTTGGAGAAAAGGAGGCTCAGCAGATATCTCACTGCTCTCTGCAGCTTCTTGAGGGGAGGAATTGAGGAGGGAGGTGCTGAGATCTTCTCCCTAGGATCCAGTGGTAGGATGCATGGGAATGGTTCTTTACTACTTTTGGAGGGTGGTCAAATACTGAAACAGGCTTTCTAGAGTGGTGGCTGTTGCTCCAAGCCCCAAAAATGCATTTCCATTACAACAATCGTATTGCTGTTCTCAGCCTCTGGTAGCCTCTGATCATAAAGTTAATATTTTGTAACCAGCTGATTTTTCTTTTTTTTTACTGACTTCTGTAACAGAACATGCAAGGATCAATAGAAAGTTAAGCCTTATAGTTGCCTCCTGATAGGTTAGCATCGTGGGGCTAAGAAGATGGCATATATCACTAGTGACAGCTTCAGTTACAGATTTTTATCACTGGCAGAATGATGTAATCCTCATTACAAAAGAACATTGTTTAATTGATCCATTTGCTCCCAGCAGTCCTGTGGCTTTTTTTCCCTTACAACATAAAGGCCAAATTGCAGTTCAACTTCAATCAAGTGAAAACATTTTATTGCAGCAGGAATAAGAAATACTCTCTGCACAATTTAATTACCATGGTTTAAATATGAGAAAATCATTAGACAATTAATGTTACAAATGCTGCCAGAGGTTATTTTAAATAATAGCTAAATTAGGGCAGAGAAACCATGAAAACATTTTTTAATGCACTGCCCCTCAACCTTTTCCTAGTTCTCAAATAATTCTTTATGCTTGCCAAAGTTAATATGAATACACTGCATAGAATTTCCACAAAATGCCTATAGCTTCTAAATGGCTTTAAATAGGCAATCATTTTAGAAAGTGGAGCTAATAACTTCTTCCCTCACCACATGGAATCCTGTGGGAGAAAAAACAAAACAAATATTTTTATATACAAAAGGCAATTGTAAAGAAACAAAAAGTACTCAAAGTGCATCCACTGTAACTGACCAGAAGCCAAACTGAGAACAAGTTATTCCAAAGGTCTAATTGGGTACTGGCAAGAATAAAGTGGTTTCTGCTGTGACTTATTTCTCACCACTTTCATTTTAAATAACAGAATCTGTTGGCTTAAAGACTGAATCTCTTTAAAAACTTAATTTTATTTTGCATCATGCTCTACACTACTACCTCTCCCCAGAACATAAAAACCGTGGAGCCTTCCCTTGCTAGAAAGTAATTCATTACCTCCCTCTGCAAATCATGCTAAATCTAGGACTCAATACAATAGATAAGAATTTATTGAAGAGCTTAGAACATGTTTTCCAATCCATTTTAAGAAATCAAACTTCTCGACATCTGCAGTGTCTATATCTTAATAACTGCTCTTAATCTTATTTGGGGTAGCAGGAGACCATTACAATATAGACAGAGTATTTTCCTTTCCTTTCCTTTCCTTTCCTTTCCTTTCCTTTCCTTTCCTTCCCTTCCCTTCCCTTCCCTTCCCTTCCCTTCCCTTCCCTTCCCTTCCCTTCCCTTCCCTTCCCTTCCCTTCCCTTCCCTTCCCTTCCCTTCCCTTCCCTTCCCTTCCCTTCCCTTCCCTTTCCCTTTCCCTTTCCCTTTCCCTTTCCCTTTCCCTTTCCCTTTCCCTTTCCCTTCCCTTCCCTTCCCTTCCCTTCCCTTCCCTTCCCTTCCCTTCCCTTCCCTTCCCTTCCCTTCCCTTCCCTTCCCTTCCCTTCCCTTCCCTTCCCTTCCCTTCCCTTCCCTTCCCTTCCCTTCCCTTCCCTTCCCTTCCCTTCCCTTCCCTTCCCTTCCCTTCCCTTCCCTTCCCTTCCCTTCCCTTCCCTTCCCTTCCCTTCCCTTCCCTTCCCTTCCCTTCCCTTCCCTTCCCTTCCCTTCCCTTCCCTTCCCTTCCCTTCCCTTCCCTTCCCTTCCCTTCCCTTCCCTTCCCTTCCCTTCCCTTCCCTTCCCTTCCCTTCCCTTCCCTTCCCTTCCCTTCCCTTCCCTTCCCTTCCCTTCCCTTCCCTTCCCTTCCCTTCCCTTCCCTTCCCTTCCCTTCCCTTCCCTTCCCTTCCCTTCCCTTCCCTTCCCTTCCCTTCCCTTCCCTTCCCTTCCCTTCCCTTCCCTTCCCTTCCCTTCCCTTCCCTTCCCTTCCCTTCCCTTCCCTTCCCTTCCCTTCCCTTCCCTTCCCTTCCCTTCCCTTCCCTTCCCTTCCCTTCCCTTCCCTTCCCTTCCCTTCCCTTCCCTTCCCTTCCCTTCCCTTCCCTTCCCTTCCCTTCCCTTCCCTTCCCTTCCCTTCCCTTCCCTTCCCTTCCCTTCCCTTCCCTTCCCTTCCCTTCCCTTCCCTTCCCTTCCCTTCCCTTCCCTTCCCTTCCCTTCCCTTCCCTTCCCTTCCCTTCCCTTCCCTTCCCTTCCCTTCCCTTCCCTTCCCTTCCCTTCCCTTCCCTTCCCTTCCCTTCCCTTCCCTTCCCTTCCCTTCCCTTCCCTTCCCTTCCCTTCCCTTCCCTTCCCTTCCCTTCCCTTCCCTTCCCTTCCCTTCCCTTCCCTTCCCTTCCCTTCCCTTCCCTTCCCTTCCCTTCCCTTCCCTTCCCTTCCCTTCCCTTCCCTTCCCTTCCCTTCCCTTCCCTTCCCTTCCCTTTTTCCTTTCCTTGTTTGACACCTGACTGAACTGAGACACGACAGCACAGAATTGTGCTTAAGGAGTGTGGTATGGCACTAACTGCAAATTACAGCAATGACATTTCCCTGTTTCAGCAACCTGCCAAGCACACACACTCATGTTTTCAAAGTACATCCTATTCTTAGTGTTCAATTAGGACGACTGCTTGTCTGCCTTTGCAAATGCCTGCATAAGTGTGCAGTTAAACCAAAACATGTCAGATAAAAATGGCAATGTTTTCCTGCTTAAGTAAAACAAAATAACGCTAATGAAATCTGCATAGCATGTAATATTCATAGACATTTAAATGCATGCTTTAAAAAGCCAACTTCATGTAAAAGAGGCTCTGGCAACTTTAAAAAGCTATAGATCTTCTGATGCTGAAGATACAGTTTTTCTGAAGGTTCTTAAGGACTTTAAACCAGCATATTTTAAGAGAATACTTCTCACATTACTGCATTTTTATATATTTATACAATTTTCACAGATTTATATTGTACCTGATGAAAAGCATCCAACAGTTTAGCATCAAGACAGTAAATTAATGAAAAAAGACTCAAAAACAATTAAGCCATTCAAAATGTGTAATGAATTCAAAAGCATATAGAAACTTATCAGACTTAATTCAGGTAATAGATAATAAAAATTAAAAAAACTGTCTTGAACTATGAAGACTATTAACTCTTAGTTTTTTCTGTTGACTGCATAATACAGACCAAGAAATCAACATGAAATTGCAAGTCTGGCTTTTTTCCTTGCCTTCACTGAGACTTTGACTTTTCAGAAACAAATCCATCCAGATTCAACAATATCAATTTTTAAAAGGAAATATCCAGAAACAAACAAAATGTTTAGCTCTTATTTATAAGAAATTAATCTTCCATCATCCCCTCATAATGCTTGCACAGTTTTCAATTTCTGTCCAAATCTTTAGGAAAGGATGTGCACATGCATACATTTCAAAATCTGATGTGGATGAAATTTTAAAATATTGACCAGTGCTATTGTACTAAGAGTTAATATAAAGATTTAATAATTTTTTCTAGTACTTTGCATTGTGTGTGTCAAAAAAAAAGATTAGAACTCATGGAAATATTTAGTATTTGAGTTGTGTGTAACTCATAAAAAAGATAACCCTGCAAGAAAGGTTTTTCTAATTCCAAACACCATAACAGAAATTAGCCCAGAAATGAATCTTCACCTCACATAGGAGGCACAGAGACTGGTGAGTATTTGCAGACTGAAATTCTACTTGGACTTAATCATATGCTTTTTTTTTACTTAGTTCAAAATATGTTGATGCCATTTACTGCCTGTTCTACTTAGAGTTTTAGGATGGTGGGGAATAAATCTTCTTTTCCCTTGTTCTGTAAAGGCTTTGCTGAGGAAAAGCTATCTAGGACTTACACAGAAAACTAATTAATATTTCAACATTGGATTCTTCAAAGGAAAGAACTGCATAAAAAGTACATTATTCATTGCTGATTTTGCCTGCATGATGTCACTTGAGGTTCCCAAAGTAGAAAACATAGAGAGATAAAGAGAATACAGTTAAAAACAAAATAGTACCTCACTAATAACTATGTTTGCATATTTTGACCCTTTAAAGAATACAAATTTATTTTTGTTTTTCATAATTTGTAGAAAATTTGGTACAACTCAACACATTGGTTTCAAACCACTTTCTATATATGTGCCTGCTTGTGTGTGTGATTAATATGCTTTCCTGCCAATGATGGGGTTTTTTTCTGCATGTATGGTTTTTTCATTATATATTGTTTGTTTCAGTACTTTCTCTTCTATAAACCACACCTTTCACATTTATGATAGAGGAGGCAACATCAAAAAACAATTTTTCCAAAGTACAAGCATTTTGATTCATTTCTTTGTACACAGATTATGTTTCCTTTGTGTTTTCATTATCAAGAAGTATGTAGCTTGGGTTGAATAATGTTTTTATTTATTATTTATTTATACTTTAAACAAGTATTAATATCAAAATATGCAAAGAGGTACCCGACTGATATGAGTAGTTAATTATCTGTAGTATATTTAAATAGATCTGTTTTATTAGGTCCTGTGGCCTTCTTTTGGAAGTAGAACAAATATAACTTTATTCACTAACTGTCTAATTTTACAAATGTGATAGATTTTATTACTCCATATCTCTATAAAATGTCCTTAGACATAAGTACTACATAGACCTAATGAACCCTCACAAACACAGAAGTTATTGAGGGTGTTTTCAGTTCCTTATTATTTTATTTGTTTTTTTCCCAAGCATCTTAACTAGTCCAAGTGAAACAAAAAGGGCAAGTAAATTCTTGTATCCCGAAGAACAGTGCATAGAAAACCTTACTCTACAGGCTACAGGTAACAAGTAGTGCTATTTTTCCACTTTTAAAAAGTGTTACTTGGGCTTGCTTATGTCTTTGCTGCTTCTCCCTCACACTTAGAACACTACCTTTTAGTAAGCCTGGGTGTTTTTTGCTGATGAAAGTTAGTATTTTCTGTAAAGGAATGTCATCTTCTCAGGAGTTCCATGCTTGTTTCTTTACCTTGCAACTTATGGAAACCACTGTGATAAAATTCAGCATGGAAGGTGAAATTCCAATGAGTGAAGCTAGGTTATATATTGTTATATACAGAATTATATACAGAATAGGTTATATATCAATATACAGAACATTTTTTGGGGGGGAAACCATCTTATTTGCCATATTGCAATAAGCTTACGTAGCATTCAAGTGAATAAGTAAATCAATAAATAAATATGTACATACATATCTAAAATTAAATTATTCTTCGTCACTCACTACAATATAGGCATTCAAAAATGCATACTGGAAACCCTTGAATATATAGTCCTTTCAACTGTGCAGGATAAAATGTAAAAGCGTCACTGTATGTAAGCAGCAAAGACATTCAGAACATTCTTATTGTTCTCAAAATGTGTTGAACATTTTCCTAGTGCATTTTTGAGACTGTACAAAGCTCTTGTCCTAAGTTGTCATTGCCCTAATATTACACAATTTAATAGTTTGCAGTAGTATTTGTCAGCCTTGTTAGGTAGGAGAGCTCCATATTGCCAGAAGAGTACTGAGAAGAAAGAGACCTTTCTCAACATGCGATTGAAAGTTCATTGCAGACCAAGTAATTGCTTCACAGATGCCAACATAATTCCCTGTTTTAAGCATTCATCTACTTTGGGATAGTATTTAGTGAGCCTGAACACTATTTTATCCAAATTAAATTTAGTTGTACTTTAGATGTACTCCTTTAGAGAGTGAGGAAATCACTTCTCATTATATTCTCAAACACACTGAAGACATAAGTCCTTCTTATGGACTTTTAATTTCAGAACCTGCCCTAAATTATACAGATTTAGTTTTATATAGCTTTAGTCAGGGCTTTTGGGCTTCATCTGTTTTTGTTTTGCATAGACTTAATAACAGTGCAATGTTATGTAGAGAACAACAGAAAAAAAAAATCTGTAATACAACTATAAAGCAGTGAAGAACTAACACTGACCTCAGACAAAGATACAATTGGGGTTTAAATCAATACAATTTTGCTCAAACACAGCCTTCAGATCTTTGTTCAATACTGCTTGGGAATGTTTAACACAAATATAATTATGGATAAAGACTCTCTAAATCACCATTAATTATATGAATAACATTCCTTGTAGTTGTCATTCTCAGCTTATTAACCATAAAAAGCTTTGAGTGAATCAATATAAAAATCACAGTCAGTTTGCTATACTGCCCATTGTAAGCAATTCATTTATTTCAGGGCATACGCTGTTTCCACTTCCAGCTTCTTTTTTTTTACTGATAATCAGTGATGGTTCCAAAAAATAATCTCCACACCATAGGCAGTTACTGAAAGAGGGAAATATTTGTGTTCATTTCCTCTGGAGTCTTGTTATATACTATCCATAGCCTCCATCTGCAAGAAGATCACTGCATATTCAGCTAATGGTTGCAGAAATCCATAGGAAAAAGTCAAACTAGTTTTGGGATAATGCTGTCAATTTATTTTGTGTATATAAGGCAAGTGTCTTCCACAAAAATTGAAGTCTTGGTAAACTTTACAATAGACATAGAGGTACCTCAGTGCTGTCATGAACTTGCTAGACAAGTGATGTTTTACTTTCCTCTTTGCTGTATATTCTGAGTACCTCAACTGAAGTGCACAATCCCTCCACTCTCATTCCTTCTTATAGAAAATATTCTCAGTTCTCAAAAAACAAAAATAAAAACAAAGACCCACCCATTTAGTCTGGGCCAAACAGAAGAATTGTGTACAAATTTACACTCTCATAGGAATGTTAGGAATTTGAAGAGAGTCACTTGTCAGTGCAAAGTCATAACCACAAATCTTGCTGATAGTAGATATGCATTGTCCTTAGAGCATATGTTTGTGGTTCAAGGTGGACCTTGTACTACTAGTAATGATTTGAAGAAGCCATGAGCATCTTCTCTAACTTCTGAAGTATGCTCAGGGAGCAACCAAACCCTGTGTCGTGAAAAATGAGATAATTTCCAGCTTTCTAGCACTGCTTTGGAAGTAAAGTCAGTAGCTTAGCATCTATCAGTTTATCAGTGTCAGGTGGGTTTTGTGCATCAGATGACAACTGGTACACAGTGTATAAAGATATGTCCTGGAATTCTTCAATCCCTGTCCACCTTTGAAGACACTTGTGAAGTGGCACCCATGGCCCCAAATAAATACATCTGAATATGACCATCCACGTGACCTAGTAAAGCTTCTGACTTAGATGTGGAGGATGAGTTTATGACTTGATGCTTGGTAATTAATTAATTAAGAACAGGCATGTAGGCCATTTCTGGCATAAGAGTCCATTCAGTGAAATTAATATAAACCTTTAATTTACTTATTTTTTCCTTATAAAACAAAAAATTCCACCAATATTGTTTGCTCCTGTAAATGAAATTATCTACAAAGGTAGAAAGAAATTACAGTTGTGAGAGTTTCAGCTCATTCCTGGAAACATAAACTATGAAGAACAGGGAGAAAACAATACTTTACACCTGACAGCTCAGATTATGGTGCCCTACAGACCTTAACTGCCTACTCCAAATCTTCCCGCATCTTTTATTAAGGAACAGTGGGGTGATAAATACTCTGAGATGTTGTGTTGTTTTCCTAAATACTCTATGCAAATAGTTCTGTTTATGGGAAAAAATAAACCCACAGCAATTACAGCCCTTTTGTATCTTACAAAAGCAACAGTGCCTTTGAAACTACTAATTTTTTTATCCTCTAAATATACAGTAAGATATCAAACATTATTGATTTGGAAGCAGGTATCATTTTGATATTTGGTATGGGCTTATATATCCAAACTAAAGTCTTATTTTTAATATTTATTAAAATATTTATTATTTCTGAAAACAAAATCCTACTTTAAAGCAAAAAGGCCACCAAATATTTTTGGACAACATCTTTGTAAATTAAGTCCTGTTCCACTAAGACCTCTGCATTACAAGAATATTTCAATACATCTGTGGACTTTGAGGGACCCCATTGCAACAGCAGAGTAACAGTAGATTCCTTCTCATATTTGAGGCTACAGCCATTCACCAAAAAATGGTGTAATTCACCCAGGTGATGAGACACCCCACAATGTCACAGCATGACATAAAACTTACCAGTAAATCAATAGAGAAGACCATTTCATAACATCGTTATGAGTACTCCTGGTAACTGAGAAATACAGTTTCTAGAAAAAAAAATACCAGAAAAGACTCAAATTTTTTAATATTATGTAAAGAATTTCTAGAATAAACTGCAACAGTGTTAAAGGGATTCTTGTCTATAATAGCTAAGCAAATTAAGGCAATTTAGTAACATCCATCAGGAGTATACAAAGGAAGGCATATACTGATAGCAAAATTATAGAAGATATACATGAGCCTTTACATTATCACTGAAGGCAAATTGTTCCTTATAAAACAATGAAGTTTCTAAATTGGGCTGTTTAAGGGATCCCCATGATACCAGTTCTTATTACTCTCCTTTGCTCCTTACCTGGACTTTAAGCTCTTACTTCTGATGGACTGACATCTCTATTTCTTTTTACAGTTTACTGCTTGAAACTTTTTTACTCGGTTTACAGCCTTTTCTTCATAAAAAATAAAAATTAAAACAGATGACATTCATTAACAAAACCCATAAATAAACAAGTCCATTTTCAAACACTGCCCTTCAGAACTGTGGATATTTTCCTTCTTATTATTCCTGGGGAGAAAGCACCGCTACATAAAGGACACATCACTGGTCTGACTATGAAAGGGAGCACTAATCAATCACGAACTTACTTCATGACTCTGAGCAAGGTAATTTGCTGCAATGTCGGTTCCCTTTCCTTTGACTACACATCTAACAATTTCATATAGGAAATAAATTGGTGGGGAAAATTGTCTATTACTGGAAAAATGTTCAGTACTGAAAACAACAAGACCCAAGCTTCATTTACGTGGCTGCATGTTCTAAATAAATGAGTGTATATATGCGTATGCATGCATTCATATGCATTTCTTTATTTACCGTCCTAATAGTCTACAAGGTCTCTCTCTGGGTTTTTTTTTTTATATCTCTTAGAAGATATATATGAAAATATATTTTTATAGTGAGTTAATTTGGTACAAGTAACTGTGTATTAAGACTTGCCCCCCAGTTGATCACAGACAACATAGGAAAGACCATATCTGTGCTTTCAGTTTTTATTTTTCACTGCCCTGGTATGGAAAATATAATAAAAAATTAACAAAATCAACAATATGCAGAATATAATTAATTCTGCAAAGGCTCCTGAAAGATGCTTTTGAGAATTATACATGGAATCATAGAATGGCTTGAGTTGGCAGGGACCTTTAAAGATCATCTATTTTCAACATCTGCTATGGGCAGACGCATCTTTCACTAGACCAGGTTGCTCAGAGCCCTATCCAACCTGGAACAATTCCAGGGATGGGGCATCCACAACTTCTCTGGGCAACCTCATCCATTCCAGTGCCTCATCACCCTCATAGTAAATAATTTCTTCCTGTTGCCAAATCTAAACCTACGTTATTTGAGTATGAATCCATTCCCCCTTGTCCTGCCACTACATGCCCTTGTAAACAGTCATTCTCCTTTCTTGCAGGATCCATCAGTCCTGGATCTTTTCTGGATATGTACAAGACATGTGGAGGTGTCTTCAACAGTCATGGCCAAGTCAAAATAAAAGTTCAAACTCCAAATGTCAAGACAAAATTTGCCATTTGTGCCAGTAAATAATTGCTTAGAATTATTTTCTTCTGTCAAACAGGTCCTAATATTTGTTCAAAGGATCAGAAAATGCTGCTAAGGGATTATCATGTTTATCCACATGATCACCATCACTGTCATTATTAGTTTTCAAATCTTTAATATAAAATAAAGGCAATAACTTATTTGATTTTCTTTTTCAACGATTTTTCCCCCATTAATTTTCCATTGTCATCTGTATTTTCTATCTCCCAAATAGAAAAATTATTATCATTTATTATTCTAATTCACTGGGAAAAGTGACAGTCATCCAAAATTGATATTCTTCACAATAAACTTCAGTATTTATTGCAGAATTCCTATTCTCTTAGATTTTCATTTTGCAGATGCTGTCTAAACTTATTTTCTAAAAGCTGAATTCTAATATAAGCAATTTGTGCATTGTTTTCTCTAAATATCTGTATATCTAAGCAATACAATACAAGGATATCACTGCAGAATAAAATTAACAAAATACTCTGAAATCTAATATAGTCTAATTAAATCTGTTAGAATGAGATTCTTCTTTTCAATGTGATATTCTTTCCTACTGAGATATAAGTCACTGAAAAAATATGGTTTTCAAATTATGGATTTTTCAAAGAAGCGATAACTTAGCTTTCCATATTTATGTCCTCCTAGTGAATGCCATATAAATTATGATTCATTTTCTACTGAAAAGAAAGCTTTTTTTGACCAGCTGTACTTCTGGGACCTGAAAGGCAGAATATTTTTCTCTTTCAAGAAAAACACAGAGTACAGTCAGAAATTTCCTGGCAATTTGTGAATGAATAGTTGTAAATTTGCCAAATTCTCCTAGCAGATTTTAAAACTTTTTTTTTTTTTATGTACATGTACATGAAATACATATAATAGAAGCATGCATAAATGCATGTACATAAATTTTCAAAAATTCAAAAGGTCTTTCATTTTGAGGATTGTTTGTTTGATTGCTTGTATTATTTTTTGCCAGTTTTTTCTTGTTTCACCTTTTTTCTCATTAGGAATGGGACCAGGAGTTTCTTTCTTATTCATATGCTAAAATGTCTCTTAGGTCTTATGTATCATTGTTCTAAGTTCAATAAAGAAATCTACATTGATGTGGAAATGGTATTTCTTTCTTGAATTGGCTTATATGAATCTATGTCAAAATTATGTGTGGTTTAATGTAGAAACTGCATTTATAGAAGTAGTAGACAGAATCAGAAGTGTACAGAGCAATTGCAACAAAATAAAATCAAATATTTAAAAGGGCAAAGGCAGGGTCAAGAGAAAGGCAATCAAATCCCTTATTTCAAAACACATATGTTACCCACTGTTCAATGAGTCAAATGATTGCAAGTCTGTTGCTGACTTACATTAATGAAAAATGGACTTCAGTGATCATGTGGATAAACATGTTTCTGAGCTCAGATATATGACATCAATATAAATGGCAATGCAGGGCCAGGATCTGATCAGCAGTGTTCTTACTATGGGTTCACATGGAGCTAAATCTCTAAAAATTATAGATGTTCTGTAAATATAGTAAGGAATTGGTATTTCTCCAGAAAATTATCTCTGGTTTGAATATGCTAAACTTGTGAAAGATAAAACTAAAATGTTCAACAGGAAAAAAAAAATAGTTAAAGGTTTGCCCTTTTCTTCTTTTAGCATTCCCAAGCTTATGAAGCTTACTACATGAACCAGTGTCTCTGACACAATCAAATGTGAGGATAATATCTTTCCTTTGACTTCTCATGAATCTCTATCATTCACTAAGAACTGAGGGAAGAAGAGAACCCACATTCTTACAAGTGTTCAGTAAAATAATATTTCTGGAATCTCAAAAATTCAATCATATAGTAATTTAAAAAGATATCTACAGAGTAGGAGGCTAGAAAACAAGATGTCAAGATATGTACAAAGCATCCCACATAAGTACTCAAAATTTCATTCCTCAAAGGACTCTAAACTGCAGTAGGAAACCAGATTGATATTGTTATTATTATCTCCACCTTTTAGTTTTTCCAATATTAACTCAGTCCGGCATCACTGATCCAGACCTTACAGAAGAAGCATTAAATAGGTAACCCTTTTCTAGAGTATTAAGAGGACTCACCTGGGTATCACATGCACCTTTGTACTGAGCACCCCAGCCCCTTTAATCTGCCCTGTTCTCTGCACATACAGCTGTTGGTCACTGGAAGACCTGGCCTTCTGTCCTCTGACCTTGGCCAGACTCCATTTGGCCAAAAGCATCCTACCAACAACCATCTTCCTGGTGCTGTGTTAAATGCAATTCTCTGAGGAACTTGAGTGTCATCGAGATCAAATGTCTGTCTCTCTGAGCAGATGCAGAATTAATAACTTTTACAAAGTTATTAATTCTGCATCTACTCAGAGAGACAAACATTTGTCAAACCTTTAAGCTAAGGAGCTTTCAAATTTTTTACACAAAGCCATTAGTTTAAAAAGGATGGATATGATATTTCATGGAATAAATAAATTCTTACAGTAGAAATATTTAATGTTTTCTCTATTGACAAAGACTAAGATAAATGCTAGATCTCCCTTGCATTTCTCTCTATGCTTCCTCCTCCATCAGGATGGAGAATATCCCTGGAATCTAGAGCTTGAACATTCAGGAGTGCTGAGAGTCACATAACCACCAGCAGCAGCTTCTCTGCAATATATCAGGCAATTTTTTTCTTCCCTGAAAGTTCTACCTGTGATAACAGATGCCGTGACATACAGCATTTTCTCTGCTTTTCTCATCGATGGCATGACTGACGTATTTTATAATCCTACTCCACAGAGTAGCAGATGGTGCCTACCCTTTCTCATCCTTTACAAGACTTGGTATTTCTTTTCTGTCAGTCATTAAGCTAGGATTTTAATTCTGTTTTTCTTTTTTTTTTTTTTTCTGGCTGTACAAGCCATGGTATTTCATACAGCAGTAGTTACTTCTTCTGCCAGTCTCATCTCTCTTGAGGTCCAGACTTAGCAAAAGTCTTGAACTCTTGGTGAAACTTTTATTCTGAATGTAACAAGCCCTGAGTGATCACTGAGTAATGCTATTCTTTAGAAGGACTGACTCTCAAAGTGTGTGAAATTTAAAGGTGGGGGCATGCCATAGCAATTCAGGGCAAAGATTAATCACTCTCTTTGCCACTAAGAGCAAAGGTATCAATTAGTAGAAGGCCTGATAACACTGCACAGAACCCTCAGAAAATGTGTGCATGGTCATCCACCTTTTCTGCTCCACCTTTACATGAGACGACAGTCACAAGTACATGAAAGCTCTAAAATCCTCAAAGTAGTACCTCATACCACTCAATAGAACAAGTTCATTTGGGTTCAAAATGGTGTTCAAACAGTTCTGCTCAGTATAATGTTTCTTCCCTGCTCTGTGTGCATCAAAAAATGATCAAACCTCTGTATCTTCTGTATGATTCTGTCCTCTATTTTTCAGGGCTATACAGTCTCACTGAGTCATACACTCATGAATATCATGAAATTTGCCAGGGACCTAGGTCTTACCACATGATAACTGAGGCAGAAATAGATACCTCAAAAAGTAAAAGTAGTCAGGAATAGAAAGTCTAATCTTTTGTGTTTTAAAATGCCCATCCAGTCTGAATGAGACAAAGCTGAGATGCCCATCCAGTCTGAATGAGACAAAGCTGAGGAACCTGCACAGAATCTGTAATTTTCTGGATACGGCTGAAAAATTCCATCACTGATTACTGAGCCACAGATCCAACTTGCTGCATTTGGCTTTAGCAACAGCAGTTTCTACTCTTCCCTTTTGCTTTATTTCTTATAGTTGTTTTAGAAAACAGGTGCTTTAAAATCTCTAAATTTAGAAGTAAAAGCATTTTCCTCAAATATACATCAATTTATTGATGAAGATTGTCCTGCTTGCCATTTCTATCCCTATTATTCCTACATTCTTACATGCCAGTAACCACCTTACATCATAAACACAGTATCTAAAAATAATATTTCATTACCACAATGAATATTACTCCAGCCACTAGTAAAAACATCATCCAAAGTCATGTATATCTTATAATTTTGTACTATCTCCCTATTGAAGTGTGCTCAATGAGGAGTGTGTGTATAATTGCATGATAGATGTCTGCAACAAAGAATTAGAGTTATGTAGTTTCTGTTATCTGTCATATTGCAAAATTATGTAAATATTAAATTTGCACTAAATGAAATGAATGCATTAAAATAATAAAAATAGAAATTTGAAAGAAGAGTTGTGAGGAAGAGAAAAATGGCATGTGCCCCCCATTGACAGAATAAACAAATTATTCTTTCTCTGCTTAAAAAGGCAAAAATCTCAGAAGTTTCTCTCCCCAATTTGGTAAAAAAGACACCTCATAGGACCTTTGGTACTTCACCTCAGACCTGGGGGTGGCCAGATTGGTCAGAGGCCAAGAGGTCCTGCCTAGGTAATTCACTAGACAAAGAAGAGAACAAAGGAAATAATCGTTTTTGTGGGGTGCTTTAGCAGGAGCAAGGACCTCTTGCCCCTGGCTCGGTTTTTCTCTGTAAGAGCTTTGTTATTCTGCCTTTTATGAAACCTTTTTCTGTTTCCAACACTACCTCAGAAGCCATCCTGCTAATTTTATGCCGTTGCGGGTAGCTGAGCTCTCACGGGTGTGATGACTTTCTCTGAGAGCTCATAAGACCTGGCTCAAAGAGTAACACATCAAAGCACCATTAAATATGTTCCCCCATTACTCTTTTTTTAAATTTATTTTATAAACTAGTAGGATAACAAAGAACATTAAAAATATACAAGTAATGGATGCTATATCCTTACTGCTCCAACAGAATGTCTTCAATTTTCCAAGATTTTAAGTCGGCTATAAGAAATTAATGTTATGAAACACTGAACTTGTGCTTGAGGGCTGAGGTCTGATCAGGCAATTTCAAATGAGGCAACTCTTAGGGAGGGGTACATCTCTGATCTTTGAGGGATATAACTGGAGGGCATTCAAAGATCTGTGCATTAAAGATAGCTGTTAATGCAGAAGGAAATGAGACTGGATGAAGTGCTTCCATCCAACGTTTTTCTGATTAACAACTGTGGTTTTGGGAAGGCAGATTTCTGTGGAAAGGGTTTGCCTTTCTTGGAATAGATTTCTCAGCAGAAACCTAGGATCTAACTTGAAGAAAATCTGCATTTGTAAAGTTCACCCCTTCTCTTCTGGCAAAAATTAAGTTCTTACAACGAAAAGGAGAAAAGGCATTTAGAGCAGCATTAAACAAATCAGCCTTTTCACAAACATCCACTAACATGTAAACACATAATGTTGTTGAAAATATTATGTCTATCCAAATCATACTAAGTGTAAATAGGAAGAAGCAAACAAGCAAGAGGAATTCAAAAGCACACTGCTTTTGCAAGTGGTTTTGAAAGAAAAAAAATGAAATAAAGGATTTTTTTCTTTTACAATGAGCAAACAGAAAGGTAGGGCAAAGTAAAAACCAGACTTGCTGAGTGAAATGCTCTATCCTGCCTTCAAAACACATTAATATCCAGCAGATCATAAGAACTGCATAACCTGCATCAATATAGTGACAGCACGTAGCTGATGGCAATGTATGTTCATATTTCCTTGGCAGTTTAATTGTCATTAGGCTGTTTGCCTTTGGCAAAAAATTGGTGGGAAGAGGAGGTTCAAGAGGTTATATAACAGTTTTTGTTTATTTAGCTAATTTTTTTTCTTGTTTATTTAGCTTTTTTATTATTATTATTTCTTCTGGCCACATACAGTGTGTGCTGTATTTTATAACTAAGCAATGAAGCACAAGCTGTATGGCAGCTATTCTTGAGGGATTCAGCCTGAAAGAAGTTGTCTAAAGAGCACACTTCAGTGCATCTGCACTGTATGATGCCTCAGAACAGGGAATCAGGAAGAGCATTACGCATGAGACTAGAAGAAGAAAAGCTGAGACCTGAGCAGTAAATGTCACCAGAATTCATTTGGTGTGTTCGGATTTACCAGCATGAAAACAACACCACTGCTCCACTGTCAGCAAAAATGATGTTCTGCAAGTACTCATGGTAAGAGTTGGTCACACAGCAAGAGTTTCTCTCGTTACATTCTTGCACAGGAGATTTGCTCTTTCTCACCTTCAATTTGACATTTTACAGGGATTAGGAACATAAGTCAGAAAGAAAATTGTATAATGCATTGTTTTCTGCCTGTGCCTGGCTGCTGCTAATCTTAGGTCAACAAATGTCAGATTTCAATTTTAGTGAATTACTGCATCACAGACAGCAAAAAAAATCAATCTTCCTGGCTTTTATTTTTGTAATTCTTTCCTATGCAATGAATGAAGAAAAAAAATCATTTTGCTATGCCCGCCTGACAGCTGCTTACAGTCATATTTTTGAACATCTGAAGCAATTAGAATTGTCAAAATATCCTGGTTACACAAAGGTTTGGTTTTCATGGCAATTTTATTTTTTTAGGAAGGAAGATGACCTATAGTGACTTGTCTCTATAGAAAAGACAATATTTCTCTGGAAATTGACCATATACCACTACAAAGATATAAAGAAATAAAAGTCTTAGAAAATATTTTATTATGCTTGAAATTTTTCATGGAAACAAATGTGAACATAAATAAAAAACAGTTACTACAAAGATACATAAATTATTTAGAAATTGTTTTAAAAAGAAAATTGTAAGAAAACCTCAGTCTTTGCAAATTAAGATTTTGTGTTAGAGTTTAATGTTAAGTACCTTTTACCTTCCATGCTTCATAGATGTAATCCTGTATTATGAACAAATGTTTATTGAGTCAAAATAAACATTATTTAAGTACATAATTATTCAACAAAATCTAAGCAAAATGTTAAGAAGCTTTCACACTTAACACCACTACTTAATTGCACTTATTATGCTGCTGTCCTAATTAATGTGGATTAAGTTGTTACTGATTCTTTGTAATTTTTTTTTAAACTCTTTCATGCAAACCTTCCCAGATTTTCTGGAGCTAAAGCTCTCGGAAATCTTTGATGGACTTCAATATCTCTTAACCATGTTGATTTTATTTTTTTTTTTATTTTTCCTACACTCAGCAGTGTAATTATAATGTTAGTGTAGGAAGAACAGTTGAAATGTCACAATCAATTCTCAGAAAGTATTTTTAAAACCTTTTAAAAACCATGTGTCTTTTCAACTGAGTTGCAAGGAGATAAACGAGTGTTGAATATCTCTAGCAAAATAAAACAAAAAAGGAATTAGTGTTGGAAGAACAGAGTAAACTTGAGACACACAGTGGGTGGCTGCTTCAGACAACAGATGAGAAAACAACCATGGCCATGGCACAAACATCATCTGCTGTCACTGCTGAGGCTGAGGTAGGGGTTAGGCTGTGATCCAGAGCACCTACTTTCAGCCCCCCTCAAACCAGCAGACTCAGCTGAGACATCATACTTATCCCCTTCGCTCTTTTGCAGGGCAGCAGAAGCACCAAAACAATAATTTTTCAATTTTGCCCTTGTTTTGTAGGCAGCTCTGCTATTTCTCTCCCCTTCCTATATCAGGAAAAACCCAGGTCCAGACTAGATTCCACTTCTCACTCTCAGGCTTGAAAAATTACATTCTCACAATACACTGTGTAGAAGCCTTGAGTCAAGGGGTCAAGGTGTTTATACTGGAGCCACTTCAGACTGATTCTGAAACTTCCAAAACTGTGCTTTCTCTGGGTAAGCATATTGGAACTTTTCACATTAACACCTAGTAGTTATCTATCACCAAAAAACCCCCAAAAATACACCAGCACAAAATTCTTTGATTAGCTAGGCATGAAATAAGAATGTTACCCAGAATTTTTTAGGCTATAAAATTTCAGTGGATTTTTAGGTTCACACTTAGTTAGCCAGAGTGACTTGCATATTAAGCCAGAACGATGGACAACAATTCCAGAGCTTAGTCCAAATGTTTAGAAGAGCATGTAATGGTTTCACACAGCAGATCAATTTCTGCTTTCACTTTTGAAACAAACTCCACTAGTTCTCACTGAATAATGAGGCTTGGAACTCCTTTTCACCTTCTGATCCAAAGCCTATGGAAGCCTGAATAAATATTTCTGTTGAATGCTAGGACCTCTGAATCGGATCTTAAATGATGAAAGATAATGTAGTTGATCCATAGAGCAATAAACAGAGCTTCTCTGAAGAAGAATTCACATTCACATTCAAATACTTTTTCCAGATCAGGATGATAGAGTACACAAAAAAATCCCACATCTCTGTTTGACTGAAAGCATTTGTCTGCAGCTGCTGTATTTCTTACTTACTTGTAGTTAATTGTTTTCCATTATAAAAAAATGTGTAGGGAATACTCAAAATTTGACACAAGCATGAAGCTATGAGACTATTTTATCTTATATTGCATAATATTAAAATAATTCTAAGAAATTCTCTACCAAAAATTTAGCATTTCATTCTGAAATGTTCTGATAGCTTCATTTTGACTTCTTCAGAATATCCTTTCCTAATGTCTTGAAACATAGGAAACTGACATGTTTCTAAAGGTATTTTCCTTACTAAACAGACAAAGAATAGTGAGCTTTTATACCTTACACTATGTATGACACAGCAGTTCTGCTAACAGTCCTATTTTTTATTACTGTTACTCTTTTACCTAAATCATTACTGTGAAAATGAAAGAATTACCAGCTGAAGTGATATACCTTATGCCATTATAAACTCCTTTATTGCTTAATAATATGTCTGTTTGCAAGTTCTTCCTTACATTAGCTATGAAGCAGCTTTCAATGGCAAACATTCTGAAGCAATAGACAGAGGACATAATTTCTTTTCCTTGTTCGTAGCATTTGCTTATATAGAATTATAGAACAATTAAGGTTGGAAAAGACCCCCCAAATTCATCAAAATGCAAACACTGAGACTCTGAATCTCCTTGATGAACAAAAACTGCATTACTGATAAAGCAGGATACTGTATCAATGCTAAAACATTTTTAACACTGTTTGTCTAAAAAGTAGATCACTGATACTGAAATAAAACATCTTTTTTTACAGCTACTTCTTATTAATTAATGGAAGCATATCAAACACCAGAGCAACAATGTAAGAATGAATCCACAGGTGGTGATTACTGTCTTTTTACCTGCATATATTTTTTATAAAATAAAAATAATATTTTGTTGTTTAGTTTATTCCTGAAGCAGTAGGTGTGTGTGTGTGTGTGTGTGTGTGTGTATGTGTGAAGGGATGAATAGAGTTGCTTTGTTTTCTTTTTAAATGAGTGAGGAAAGAATACTGAAATTCTATTGGATGAGGGAGGGACAATTTGTAGAGGTTAATATGGAAGTGATAAAAATATATCTAGTTCAATCATCAAAGCAAGTTTATTGTAGTTATATGGCTGCTCTTGTGCTATTTCAAACAATTAGACAGCAAAATGCATTCACTTGTCATAATGATTCAGTCTTTTGTATGAAATGCTGACCTAGAAAGCAGAGAAAAACTGATGAAAATATTCAGTTTACCCTTACTTTTTTCTCCAGCAAGTGTTTTGCTTTCAGTCTTCATTTGCTCACTAGTATTAAAAGTTAAACCACGGTAAGAACCCTTTTTATTTTAAGGTTCTGTATCTGCATGCATAAATGTCTTGCATTAGTCTTGCATTATTGAATGAACATGCAAAACCTCAGTAGCCATGAACAAGAAATGCAGCAATACAGGATCTCAGGAAGGGAAGAGGCTGGGATCACTGCCAGCCATCCACCTAAAGTGCAGCACACAGTACACATTGAGAGCAAAGGCAGTCAAGTGCCCATCTGCTTGCTTCAGAAGTACTTTTCTTGCAGAGTGGATGAGAACACTTTAGTTAAGCTCAGTAATGAACTGATTAGGCTGGTTGTGAAACGAACAGAAATGAACAGCCTGGTGATTAGCAGTCAACTCACATGCAAGAGCAAACCCACGTTGTCACAAAAAAAGACAACTTCTTCTGTGTTTAAGGGTGATTTGAAGTGAAGAATAGGGTTGTTTCTTGAGAGTTCCTAAACCAGCATAGCAAATGCACAGCAAAATAAAACCACCAAAGACAAAATAAAGCAAGACAAAAAGAAACATATCTCCTCTCATCCCTTACATAATAGACTAAGTCCTCCACTGTTCTATGGGAGGGTTGGCAGACAGCGTTAGCACAAGACCAACATAACTTCCACTGAGATAAATAATTAGTGCTAAAGATTTTGCCTCATGGTTTAACACAACAAAAGAAGAACAAAAAAAAAATCTGCTCTCACACTTTCCTCTTAAAGCCATAGGAGACAATCAGAGCAACCATGATAATATTGGGCACTTTTTAGAACGAGAGATGGTGTTGGAGCTGGTTCCATGAAATGTAATGGATTTCTATCACTTAGCCTTTAGGTAGGAGACAAAAGCCTTAAATGACCACACATCTCAAAATCAGATATTTACATTCCACCTCAGTGGCCTGGTGTACATGTGGCTGCGTGAACCAGCCCTTCATGTTCCATGAGGGAGGGTGGCCCTAACCATTCTTTCAAAGATCTCTGTCAGATGTGCTCAGTGTTCCACCTGAATGTCTGACACAAACACCCCTGGATGACACTTTGCTGGGTGCTTAAATTGCTAAAAATTAAGTAAGTCACATTTCATTAAACTGTGCACTGTGAAACATCTGATACACTTTGATCTGTGTTAGCACCAGCTATTGCACAGATCAGATAAAAGGAGCTTGCTGAAACATATTGACAAAAAAAAGAAACATTATACAAAGTCAAACCATTTTAATGGATGGTGAATTAAAAAATGAATCAATAGTAACAGCTTCCTATTAAACACATAATGCTGAATATATCAGTGTTGGGGGGATACTATTTTCCACCTATTGATCAGGTACTCTACTGTATCTTTTTATAGGTCTCTCTTTTTTCTTTTTTTTTTCTTCCCTGTGAACCACATGCAAAATAAGAAACTATATAAATGAAAAATTTCCCACAAAAATAGCATTAATCTGGCTGTTGACAAATCAAGAACAACTGCCTTCTGACATACTGGGCTGCCCACTGCTCAACTGGCAATTTTCAGCAGCAAAGTTAACACCATGTTTCTTTATTCTCTCAAATAAACAAAGTTGTCAGCTAGCAATATTAAAGAAAAATCTCTTACACCAACTCCCTAAACTACCCACAGCCACCCTACTGGTAAAAATCTCTCTAGCAATCAGTGTTCAAGACTGCATAAGAGATAGAAAAATTACTGAAGACAGGGATATGGGAGTTACTCTTATATCTTTCCTTTAAGGAGAGAAAGGGGACACTTCAAGCATTACGAGTAAACCCTAAATTTCCCTGACGCTGTGTCAGGAATTTCCCTCCATGTGTCTGAAGGGATTTGAGCAGAATTTAGTCACCTTATGTTGTGAACAGAATCACTCTTAGCCTGAAAATGTGAATTATAGACTACAGTTGCACTCTGAATAACAACCAAAGAAACCTCTTCAATTTTTTTGAAAACTACTTTTCAGAGAGTCTATGTAGATATCCACTAATAAAGCAAATTCTCAGGCTGAGAATTTCAAGGGAGTACCTGTGAAGTTCTAACATTTGAGTTTTAAAATTAGTTCACCATCTCAACACTTCCCATCACCTATTAGGTGTCTAAATGGAGAATAAGCAAGAATTGTCTTCTGGCAGCTCCTTACTCATTTTGCTGACTCAAGTGGATCTTGTTTGAAAGTGCTAATCTTTCCCCAGGCACTGTCCAGAAAGCCTAAAATCTCTGTGCCTTCTTTATACCCTTAAAATTTTGTAGGAACTGTCTTTTCCCTGAAAGTGTTTCTTTGCTATTCACATGCTGTTGCAATGCTGAAGTGTAAGGAGCATTGATACATCTGTATTCAGCTTCTCACTTTGACACAAACATTCTGCCAGACCTTGAGAAGACACAACATCTTTTAATCCTATCATTCATACTTCTAAATATTTTAAGTAGGATGAAAAATTGTTTAGATATTTATTTGATTTAATGTGCTCATACAAAATAGAGTACAGTAGTGTCACTCTGACTCGAGATGGGAGTTCTCTGACACAAAAATTAATATTTTTCTGTCCATTCTAATAAACACTAGAGTCTTTCCAAAACATATATGAAATCAGATATACACAAGTGAATGGCACCTGCTATGCATTTATGGAAACCAAAAGTTTGCCTCTCATTAACTGGAAGCTTAAAATTGCTTAAAAATAGGTTTTTTTATCCTACACATGGCATATGCACGCACTGCACATGAAAATATGCATGCAGATACTAAAGCATGAGAAGTTTCATCAGATTAAATAAACCTATAAAAGGATTAAGTTAATTCCTATGGGCAGTGAGTTAACTGGGAATTTTTAATGCAATTTTGGATTTTATGAAAGTCTTTCTTAATAAAGGTTATGAAGCATTTTGCATCCCTGTATACAAGAGTTATATAAATTTTTCAGCATTACCACAGTAAGGATTTGCAGTAAAGATTTTTTTGGAACCCACTCTCATCTCATGCTGATTTTTATTTTCTTGCTTTGACAACTTCTGCAGACTGACAACAGAGGTATCACATATAATACTGCATCATAAATTACTTATTAATTATTTAGACAATGAAGCTTTCAGAGTCCAAATAATATATCCTCATATTCATATGTTCTATCATTGTCAATCCATTATTAAACTAGAAATTGAAGTGGCCTTTGACTCATGAATTGTTATTACCTTAAGCAACGAGGAAAATTAAACCTGAGAAAAAAGGAAGAAAACCCACATAATGCACATTTTTATTACAAATATTCTTTAGCCAGTATTTGATGTTAGGAGAATGGCAAAGTATAACCTTATTTATAACTTTCAGCTTCTCTGCAACTGATCATTCATAAACAGATTCTTTGATATATTACAATGATTTTTACATGCTCTGATTCTAAGATTTTGATAATTTTCCTACTAAGCTTTTGCATTAATTTCCCATTTGAACATTTTATTTCTGTCTTGGGCCATAAAAACATAATTGTTATCACTGAAGTTGTAGATCTTCTGTTCCCAAGAGGCCAATTCATTTTACAAAGCACGTACCCTGTATAGCTTATTGGCCTTCATTTTCCATCATCAAATGTTAACACTACTTGAAGGAAACTTTAAGTTAGGAAAATACCAATGAATAATGAAGATAGCTTCTATAATATGGATTTGCTGCCCAGCATAAAAAAATGAGCTTTTATTGGAAACCATTTCCCAGAGTTTAGTTATTTGATCTACAAGCTATTTAAAAAGTAGATTATGTTTTCCATGGCACTGTAGATATTGGAGAGTTAATTTTCACTCCAAACAATAAGAGGAGAAGTAGACAGTAGCTAATAGGAATTGCTTCTCAGCCAGCAAGTAGCCCAATTTCCTATACATCCTCAATATTTCTACACCCTGATCCATTACAAAAAATTATAAAGTAAGAAAAAAGTTTATAAATAATAGTCCTTTAAAAGCATACATAGATTCAAAATAAGTTGCTGAAAACATACAATATAAGATACACTTAATTTGGCTTTAGGGGGAAAAATGGGTAAGATCCTGTCTTTGGATCTTATCGATAGATTAAAATATTTTACATTAAAAATATTAAACAATTTTGCTGTTGCAGTTGGTGTAAATCTGCATAGCACTTTGGCTTCAAAGGTCCTAGAAGCATTGGGATGTAAGGAGATGTATGCGTTTGTGGAAGTGACATGGGAGATTTACTGATACAGAGAAAGAATAGAAGCTTTTCTCAAAACATTTCGTAATCTCAAATGTGGGTAAAAGACCTCATCTTCATGACGCACAATGATCACCATATGTTTTAAAAATAGTCATCATGAATCATATCAAGAAGAAGGAAGTATGTATAGAAACAGGAGAGATTGACTGTAGAGGGAAAAAAGGCACAGAAAAAGAAGAAAAGGCAATTGATAACTGAGGCTTACCAGGGTGTACAAATTTTTGGGCGATTTTAAATCTTCTGACAAATAGGAAAGCGAAACCTGTAAAATGGATTATCTGAACTTTAAGGTGGACTTGATTGACTAGTACAGGGTTTAAGAATGACTGGCACCTCAGGATAAGTTTGGATAAACTAAAACTTAGTTAATGTTCTATGAATATCAGTGATAGATTATGCATTTTTCTGTTTGTTAGAAATAATCAATGTTTTAGCAAATGCAACTTTCAAGGCTCATGCTTCAGTTAGATAGAAATCAAGTATGGGAAATATCAAAAATGTGAAATAGCAAATGTCTCAAAAAAATTAAAAAAACAACCAAAACACTGCAACAAAGATTAAATCAATAAGTGTTCTGCCCATCTAGTGCAGCTTCTGCAGCATTACAGGCAGTAAGTTCAGCAAAAGTTGCAGCACTATGCATTAGTTATTTACAGAATAGTTTTTCCTTGACTAATATTTTTTCCTATTTTTCCCATGCTACAGGTTAGTTTATGACCAAGGGAGATTTTCTTTAAACTCTGAACTCTCCCTCTTTCTTTAATACTGTATGTGCTTATGTTTGTATAGATAGATAGGAAAGGAGATAGAGGAATCAAGCTAAATAATTTAAAAAGACATATTTCAGTATGTTCCACATGTAGATCCATTCCACATCCCGCAGTTCATGATTTCCCAGGATATTTCCATAACAGCATTCACCATAATTTTCAGAACTAATCCATTTATTTGTATCCATTTATATCAACAACCACTACTATATCAACAACCCACTACATTTTCTACCATAAAATTGGCATTTGTATCTAGATACAAGAGGCATTTATTTGTCCAACATACATTTATTATCCAAAATAGAAAGCCTGCACAAAGATCTTGGCTTGTGTCAAAAGGTCACAAGTCAAGTGAAATCCTCTAGGTCTTTTAAAGAAGTGGGATAAACAGAACAATTCCTCTTTTCCCTGATGTACATTTTTCTATCTTTAAAACTATTTTTATAAGTTTGACCTCTTTTTTTTTTTTTCTTTTTTCCCCTTCTTCTATGTTTTTCATTGGGGAATAAAAGCATCCTGTAAACTTTTATATCAGTTATTTTCTTCATGCCATCCACTATTAAACCATTAGATAACCTTTGAGAGAATAAATACTTTTCTGAATTTTCTTGCCAACCTTGCTACACTCAATTTACAAATCCTTACTATGACAGCTATCCTCTCCTTTGAAATGTCCATAGCCTTGCCTGATGGGCATACTTGGGGAGCTTTTTGTTTCTTATAAAAACAAAATATTATGAGAAAATATAAAATGTAAATCCTTCATAAAGCTAGATTAATGCACACAGTGAAGCCCAGGAAGACTAAACACACTGCAAACATTGTTCCCATTACAAAAGCAGTTGGGAATGAAAACTTGAGCAATTATAATCCCAACTCAATTAAACACAGCAGATAAGCAAACACTTATTTCCCCCCTTAAGAACATATACAAAAGCTTTCCCAGCAGTGTTCTTTGATTCCTATCCAAGTCATCCTGGTGTTGCACGTAGAACCAGACAGATCCAAACTCCTCTGCTAGCTGAATTCACGTTCCTAGGAAGAAAGCAGATAAAAATCGTTTAACACTAGGTCTTTGGGTCAAGTCAAGAGCCATGACCCTCCAACATTGATATTCGATGCCTTTCAGACAAATGTATCAGAGGGTGGTGGCAACCATTCAGTCACTCTTGTGCTTGTAAATGGGAGAAGAGATACATTTAAAGCAAAAAAATATTTCCAGATGAGAAACACTGATTTAGATATTCAGTTATTCAAATCACAATGCTGGGGTGGTTCTCTGTACATAATGTGTGCTGTTTACACAGACTTTACTTAAGGAGTTTCAGTTCAGAAATTAAGAATGCTACCTTAATAATCTGTCCTCATATTCATTAAGACCATATTTTCCAGAAGGGCTTTTAATAGCAACTCCAAAATTTAACTCTATCTTTGCAAGATTAGTAAGTTGGAGAGTGATCATGCACTTGCATATTCAAGTATTGTTAAATACATTTTGCAAGACTAATATTTCTGCAGTTAATTATTGTTAAATCTTGTTTCTAACCACCAATCAGTCCATGAAGGAGTGATGCAATAGTTGTTGTTCAGATCAGAACTCTGATTCTTTGATACTAGACAAATTTTTTAAATTTAGTAATCTGGCCCTGAGCAAGATATTACATTTCTTTTTTTTTTTTCCTACCCAATTTAGGATGTCAACCATTTCAGAACTAAAAATAATGCATGAAATTTCTTAAGAATTTTAATTTTCTGAAATTAATATTATAGGGACAATCACAAAATGAAGCATAAGACAATATAGAAGACTGAAGAAAGCAGTTCTCCACTGTAAGATGGTTAACGAACAATTCACAAACACGAGCATAAAGGGAAAAAAAACAATAATACACTTTTTCCCTAATGTTGCATTTCAGCTAACGAAACAAATTACTGTAATTGAATGTTAGTAGGCCACCTCAAATTGTTATTTTACCATCTAGCATTGCCAACAAAAGTTAGCTAGTGACCTTACCTTACATTTTTAAAGAGCTTATAAATAACATATAACAAGAATAACCTGGGGGAAAAAAACCCAGTTCTTTTATAAACAAGATTCTGGGAATTACAGTGAGATCACAGTGTGTAAGACACATCCAGAAGAACCCACCATGCTCTTTACACTTACTTCAGTGTGGATGACACTGGATCCCACAAGGCACCAAACAGTCTCCCTGCTGTTCTTTGGTTTTCTCCCTGGGACAATAAATTGCTACAGAGAACAGCAGAGGAGCAAGAGGGCACTGGATGGTGGAGGGAGCTCAAAAAAAATAAAAAGGAGAATACAACACTCTGAGAAGGTGTCCCACTGATCATGAAGGAAAGGTCAGACAGGATGCTGCCTTTGCCTTTGCTGGCAGTCTCACTTTTTCTTCAACTCTCAGCGCCCTCCCCTCCTTATATAAGACTTTCAACTATGACAGAACTCTCTCCATCTTTTTCTTCCAAGCTCATTACTTCAAAATAAATTCCAATGCTTCAATCACCTCTGGAGACATGAGCTGTTCCTTCAATATCCTGGACAGACAAAACCATTCATTCCTACTCTCAATAAAACACAGGGGAAATTGCTTGGGAAATGGCTTTTTATTGCTGTTTTACACTCTGAAAATAGACTTTCTAATATATTTTGAAAGAGATACTTATGGTAATGAATTTTATCCTGGACTTTCATGCTGGAAGATCCATATAGAGAATATATATGTATATATATATATACTTCACTTTCTGATACATGCATATATCATTGCAATTTTACAGTAGAAATCTGACATCTTTAACTCCCAACCTGAGTGGGGAAACAAGCTGTCCAGTGTCAGACATAAAGCAGAGACACATTTATGGAGTTTTCTAAGAGACTGCTACCCAAGTAATATCCTTTCTTACCTCTTTCTTCTAATCCCATATTTGATTCTGGATTTCCAGTCTTTTCCCTCTGCCCTGACTGCAGACTTCCCCAATCCTGCTAGCAGCAGCTAAGTTTTGTCTTCTATAATTAGCAGTTTCTTTGCTGCTTCGTCCCTTACATTGAACAAGTAAGGGTCCTCTTTATCACTGTGTGCAATTTGAAAAATGATGTGTAGAGACTTGAAACACTCTATCATTCCCTGTTGAGCCAGAGCTCGGCTCTATCTTCACACATGCAGTTAAGCAGCAGATGTGATTTGTTACTGTGGTCAAAACCATTGGTACAGCAACAGTAAATTCAAGGTGTCTGCTATGTTAACAACTCATAGGGGTGAGAATGCTTATGTGATGATCAGACAGAGCATGAACCCTAGCCACTACACCACTTTGACAGCCATGGTACAGATGGATCCTTCAGCTTTCTTGAATCCAGTAGGCTCTTTGAAGGCTGAAGGTTGCTATATGCATATAGATTGCTGTAATCATGTGGATGAATGATTTGTAAATTTGGCAACCATGTATCCCTCTTGTCATCTAGAGAGTTGAGTTTGTTTGGGATACAAGGTTTTCATGTGATTAAAAAACAGAGGGTCTCATTTTGTGATGTCTTGTCAACTGTATGTCAGACAGCCAAGAACTTCAAGCCAACGTGAATAACTCAGATTACTCAAGGATCTGCCCTTCACGGCGTCATACAGGCCAGAGATTTCTGCATCTCCCTCCTTACTGTAATTCTCATGACACACTACGAGTACGTGTGACTCATCTGTACACAGCCAGGGAATGTGGACTAGATGTCTAATCAAACTATTTAACAGAATCTAGTGCATCCATTGAACCGCTTTATTTGGAAATGGGACTTAAACATCTAAGCCAAACAACTGAGGATAAGCTATAAATAGGTAACTTTAAAAAGTGAATCTTTTCAGGTATCCACCAAAGTCTACCGAGCAATAAAGCAATTTTTAGGGAGCATATCCTCTTCTTTGTATAACCTCCTTGTTTCTATTGAAAGACATACAGTTATGTGTTTACATACTGGACTGATTTCTTTTCTTCTTGATACAGGATGATTACGCCAGATTATTACACAGGAAACAACACTAAAAGCTCCAGAACAGCATTCTAAGCACAAAATGTTCCTTCTCAAAGCATATTCATGTTTGCATAGACAAAGAATCTTAACATCAAGTGTATTTTACCTACATATGTGTGAGAAACCTTTCTATAAAGAGAGAAACAGAGACATGGAGTGAAAATCTCCACAGTACACAGCATTTCATATATTCCTGAAGCTAGATAAGAGGTCTTGAATATTTAAAGAGTTAATTAGATTTTCTCATACTCTTTTTTTTCCTGTTTGTCTTTGTGCAATGACATACAAAATCCAGAGGTGTTTCTACTTTCAGATTTAGCAAGCAACATCTTGTGCAGATTAAAAAGCTGTAAAAATTCCAGAAGTACACAACTGACTTTGAAGCCAAGTTGCATTAATGGTCTGACTAGAGAAGCTGCTGCTGCTCTATTAGTATTTGTATCTGTTTACAAGCTATTCATTCCCTACTTTGTCTTGAAAATTCTTCTTCTTTGTGACAAAGTTGAAAATTAGTAGCAGGTTTTGATTCTAAGAAAAAAATAAACTTGATGTTGACAAAATTTCAATCAAGTGCTTCTTCTTTGTAAACAGAGGCTTTGCTTTGTAAAGCAGCGTCAGAAGATTTTTGCTATGACTTGTAAACACTCAGTTAATATGATCGTAATTTATTTATAACATTTCTGTGCTTCAAATGCAAACTTCAAAATCTCTCTCTGAGAATCAGAGAACAAAACAGAACTGGTTACAGCTGCAGAAAAAGGTAAGCACCTTTAAAATATGATTACATCAACTTGGAGTCATAAATTAGTATCTAAATTTGTGTCTGTCCCTATCTTCAACGCTATAAGCAGCTCTTGCCCCCCTAACAAAGATAATAACAAAATATCAGATAACGGAAGTGAAAATGATTACAGGAGAGGAATTCTTTAAAGCATAGAATAACTAAGTAAACAAGGGCTTTTTGATTTAGAGAAAAGATGACAGGAGCCAGGGTGAAAATAAACACTTAAGATGGCACCTAAAATAAGGGATAACAACCTTGTTGAACTCCTTGCCAGAGGACATAATAGATTCTAAATTTTACATGGACTCTGGGGAAGACTGAAAAACCTAATGGAAAAGAAATCTATTTAAATTTGCTAAATGCATCTAGCTCAGTCCTGAGGCAGAGAAAGCGATTAGAGGAAGAATCCTATTTTTACACTGTTTGTACTCTTACCTAAGTGTTCATATACCGCTACTGGAAAGAGCACACTGAGTTGAATGGTCTTTTGCTCCAGTCAAGTGCAGCCTTTTATACGTATAATCTCAAACTCACTCTTCCTTCCTTTGTATTCTGTGGGAAACTTATTTTGTCTGCATCAACTTACATTAGGTGCTTAAACAAACTCATATCTCTAGGATACCTGAAGTCTTATTTTTTCATTAGTCATGCCCTGATGGGATAATTTCATTCCTGAAGGACAAGCCACCAATAGAAAGTCAGGCATTTCTTTTAACTCCTCTTTTTCTTCTTTCCTTCTTCTTTTTTCCCCCTTCTCCAAACTATTAATTTGGAGGAGGAATTCCAGTGGAAATGTGGTAGCTGTGAGGCTCTAAAATGTCATGCCCTAATTCATCTATGTTAAGGTATCTGCTTGGGGAAAAACAGGCTAAGATACATGTCCCTCAGACCTGTAATCTCAGCTCTGTTTATCAAATGGGATAGAATTTATAACTTTAGGGATCTCAAAAGTAATTTTCTGATACTCACCCTTCTTGCTGATGGCCTAATGTTAGCTGTAGAAGGCTGGAGGCAAGAGAGCTATAAGCTAGCTCATGCACATTAAAACAGACATAGATTAGCTTTAAGAGCCAGGAAGAAACTCTACTGTTTTTAAAAACCACCTATTCATTGAGTCTCTGGGGACTGAGTTCTAAAAAAGTCAATATCAAATTCGGGCAGAACAGAACACCTGTGATTTTGTTACATTGTAATTTCTCTAACAGCTGCTACAGAAAAATTGGCAAGAGTAAGGAAATCTTACTTTGTATGATGCAATTCAGAATCCTGTTTTTCAGGTGCCACTATCATAAAGTAAGCCTGTGATAGGATATCAGCAAAGCATTACAGCTGATGTGTCTACAGATTCAAGAAAATAGTTGAAGGATTCCTCTTTCAGAACATCTCAGCCCTCACTAAGGAGTCAACTGCTTCCACATAGACAAGAGCCATGCAGTTTTATGCAGGTAAATGCTTTGCAATTTCATCCAAAAGTTAGGCTAATTAACTCATTCTCTTATCTTGCTTGAAAGATCACTGAGTTCAGGTCACTATTTTTTGTTCACATTACTTTTGTCTGTTTGGCTTACTTGGCTGGTTTATATGATGCTTTCTAAATAAGACCTAATCTCATTGTTGATCTTAACTAGATGTTCTGTTCAGCTGGCCTGTACTGAAGCACAAGCAGCACTGTGTGTTCGTGCAGCAGAAATGGCAGCCGTGGGCTGGGCTGCACTGCACTTTAAAAGAAAAAAGGAAATGAACAACCAATTCGTAAAACGACAAACTGCAATTACCTGTCAAACTACCTTAACTTTACTTTCTAACATGTGGAATGACAATGAACTTTGATACTGTCTGATTTAAATATTTATTTCAATTTCACTTGTGTTTCAAATTCAAGATTATTATTTTTAAATTATACTGAGTTGAAACTCCTCGTGTTGCTTGATTTCACCATTCAGAAAAAGAACAGGTATCATCCTTTCTTATACTGCTTTGTAAAACAAAATACCTCCACTGTTGGCAAGTGGATAGAAACCAGCCCCAGGAATATGCTGCCATGAGTTCTGCACAAAGGTATGGACACAGCCTAAAATATTTGATGTCTGACAAAACCATAGCTGGCATGTTAAGCAAAAATCCTTTACAATTATGATTTCAGTCAGGTCTTCAAAGACAGCTGTAAATCTAAAGCTTAGCAACCATTTGGCCTATCTTTCAATCTTTTAAACCTCTGTGATCTATTTTGCTATCAATAGGTTTTTCACCATTCAGGTACCCAAAGCACAGAAATAGGTACATAGCTAATTCTTGCACAGCTTTTAGATAAAGATTCAAAATCCTTTTTTATTTATTACCATACCAGGGACTGCCATACTGCCTTGCAAGAGAACACAGAGCATGCAATTCTTTGAGAACTTGTAGAGAGAACATGTAGTTCAAGTGCCAGTATTTTCCTTTTGTGTTTCTGATTGCAGGCTGATTACACAACACTAATGGAAGCTTTTATTTATTTATCTAAATGAACAGAAGCCAACATGCAGAAAAACAAGAGGTTAAATCTTTAAAGAGATCTCTTTTCCCAGTTGTAATGGGGCTGTGGACAGTGCTTCTTTTTCAGCTACAGAAGGGAAAGAGCAGAGGGGATGTGGAGGGAATACAGTGCATTGCAAAGGCTGAGTTTTACACTGGCTGTCTTTTGGCTCACATCCCAAAACGTTATGCCACCCTCTCATCAAGATGAAATCCCTGTCCCACACTGACAATTCTTTTGCACAAAGAAGGCTATCTAATCTCAGCTGTTACAGCCCTGCTCAGCTTCATTATCTTCAGTGGTACTATGCTAATTTACAGTGGTTTTTAAGGATACATAAATATAACTATTCAGTGTTTAGTCATAGAAAACAAATAAAACCCCCAATGAATATAAGATAAATGACAAAACTGAAAACAAAGAATACACATGATGAGACATAGTAGGATTTTCCTACAATCTAATTTCATAGTACTGAGGCAGAAGACCTAGAGATTTTGCCAATGGCATCCCGGTTTTAAAGTATTTCATTTGAAATGTTTGGAAATAGCAAAATTCTCGTATCCCTCACTGTTGCATATTATTTTTAGCAGTTCATGGAGGTACATATTTTATTTATCTATCCCTAATGGAAATTTTTGATTAAAAAAATAAATTAAAAATGAACTCTCAAGATAATACATTCTGAGATCTAATTTCTCATTAAACAAAAAAACAAATGATGCTAGTAATTGTCACTTTTGCAAAATGTGCCTAATTATAAAATTAAATTAACCAATTGTGCTATTCCCTTTTGCAGAAATCTGAAATAATAGCACATTACACAGCAGCTAACATAGAGAAATAGTATCATTATAAGAATTGCAATAGGCACTTCTTAGCCTACCAAACTTTTGCCTCCTTGCAGATGCCTGGAATCTCCAGATCTCTACAAATTATTAATATTTCACTCTTTTTCCTTCCTGTTGTTCATCTCAAGCTACCACTGCCTTTTTATCTGTACGACATGCTTCCCTCCTCTCATCCCCACTGTAAGCCTGATTACTGAATGTGACTTTGCCATGTACATGGCAGGCCTTGCACATACCTTGGCAGACTTCACTCAGAACAAATGCATTAAGGGCCTACAACAGCATCTTTGACCAAAATGGGCAATTAAGGGAGTGAAGCCTCTATCCTCTTAAGACACCTGAATGAGGCCACATAACAGCACTTGTTTAGATCAGTATCTTAATCAGTGTCCAGCCTTTCTGCTGACTCCAGCCACAGCGATCGATCTGCACCAGCACTAGAAGCTGTCCAGAAATCTGTGCTGTCAGTTTACTTGTCTACTCCTGAGTTGTGCTGTGCCATATGCTTAGAACCTGATGATCCAAATATTATGTTTCTTACATTCCAATAAATTTTTCTTTTACATGACTATATACCCCCATCTGGTCATTTTCAATCTCTTAAGAGCATCAGTCAAGGTTGCAGAAGTTGTGTGATTATCTCCGATGTCATGACATTAAAAGTACTTTCAAGGGTTATTTTTAAAATGCTTTATCATTTTGGAGACTGTAGAGTACTCAAAAGTAAGGAACTACCAAGAATGTGTCCAGGAGTTAGGAAGAAGCAATAGGCTTCTAGTTTTTATTTGTGGCTGCACAGCCAAGGTGACACTTCTGAGGGCCATCACCTTGCAGGGACATCCTGGCATACATCTTCTCTTCCAGCTATGTCTTTTTGCTCTGCTGTTCTGGCAGCAGTGAAAGACATAGCACAAAAATTCTGCTAAGCCTTCCAATTAAAAAAAAAAAATCATTCTTTCCACAGCTTGCAGTATGCCCTGTGAGGAAAATAAAAAAATTCCTATTTACAGTAAATTTTTGGCAATACTAAAATGCAACAAATTAAGAACTCTAGGCTATAGGCTATCCTGCATTGACTACTTCTGTCAATGCATAACATGAGCTAGCATATCATCATGTTTTCCTAGGGCCAGAAGATACTGACCTCAGTTAGAAGTATAGACCCCAACAAAATGTGATTCTATGTACATTCACGCAAAAAAATATGATCACATATTGATTAAAACTACGAATTTTCATTCTTGACACAGCTTTTTTGTCGGTATCAGGGCATCAAAGAACATCATATTCATTCATCCTAAAAAGACAATCACATAACAGCAGGATGAGAAGTCATGTTGTGCCTTGATATTCATGGCCTAAGAAGAGTTCTCACTTTGATGTAAAAAGCAACTATTTTTTATTTACTAATATCCTGGGTGAAGATCTAACAACCCTTTTGCAACCATTTTGCAGTAAGAATTGAATGGCCAATGAGATAGATTTGAAATACCACTTTTGAGAATTTGTTTTTTGGCAGGCACGCTTGTAACTCAAAATCAAAAGAGATGCAATCAGTACAGACCACTTGCAAAAAAACATTTAAAAGAGTTCAATAACACTCGTTTATTTAATTCCACATTCTCTAACCAATTACTCAAAATTACACTTTACAGAAAGAAGAAAAGAACAGCCATATTAGAAATCCGTCTCTGCAAACTCTGGAGGTGAAAATATACACAAATTTACAGGAGAGCTTACTTAGATGTGTGCATTTTTTATCAAAATAAAAGCAGAATATTCAATCCTCACTTGTAAATAAGATCTACAATACTAAAATATGATAAAATATGGTTAATTATTTTTTCTAGATGTGTTTGCCAGTGTTTTAAGTGCTATGGACAGATTTTGCCTTAGAGCAAGGGACCTAAGTAAGTTTTGTGACAGTTAAATTCACAAAGGGTACAAGAGATATTGTAGATTTGGTCTACCTCAGAATTCCAGCTACAAGCTATTCATAATATAATGATTAAAACTGTGAAATGTATGTGTTTTGATGAAGGCAGTATTTATTTTAAATACAAAGGGTGTACTTTCAGCATAGATGATACAATTGTACCCCTAAAGTTGCAGCAGAGAAAATAAATTCTTATGCTTCTTTTTGTTGGTATAACATGACATTTTGAAAAGCTTGTGGAGTTTGCAATCACAGTCATATTCTGACTGCTTTCTCTAATTTCTGACTTCCAGAAATTCTGACGGATTCCTTCACAAAATGCCTGAAAGTAAGATTTATATTTTTAAATGAATGGAAGGAAAAACTAATGGAACAGTTAATCAAATTCACTCTTGATAAACAAATTTCTTTCTAAAATAGCTAAATAGAAGTCTTATAGGGAAACTACACATCATGAAAAAAAAAGATTAACATATATGGTCAATCTCAGAAAACTTTCAGCTAAAATGCCCCACTAAGAATAAAGAAGTGCTTGATTTGCAAGGAAAGTGAGCCACAACCTAAACACCTCTCAGTAAGCTTCAAATATCAGAGCCTGTTTTAAGCTCTGAATTCAGAACAAATTTCGT
Source organism: Passer domesticus (assembly GCF_036417665.1). Taxonomy (NCBI): domain Eukaryota; kingdom Metazoa; phylum Chordata; class Aves; order Passeriformes; family Passeridae; genus Passer; species Passer domesticus. The sequence goes on along the minus strand of NC_087474.1, from coordinate 106,302,288 downwards.
GTATTTGCTGAGAGCCTTCATCACCTTCAAATCTCTCTGCACTTCACTGCATACTTTTTATGTGAAGACCTACTTCAACACCGTACAGGCATTGCATGCTTTCCAGCATTTTGACTCTTTCCCAAAATTAGCAGGATTTTAGGAACCCGATGATACGCATGCACAAACATACATTACACTAGACAATACTTGATTTTAGACGAAAGGCTGAGAAGCCCCCCACTACAAGAAAGACACTGAGGTGCTGAAGTGCATCCAAAGAAGAGCAATGAAGCTGGTCAAGAGTCTGGAATGTAAATCTGATGACAAGTGGCTGAGGGAGCTGGGGGTGTGTATCCTGGAGAAGAGAAGGCTAAGGGGCAACCTTATAATTCTCTACAGCTATCTCAAAGGAGGTTGTAGTGAGTTGGGATTCAGTTGCATCCCACAAATCATAAGCAATAGTTAAAAGTCAGTTAAGTCGTTTGTGTACCTAGCTCATTCTAGCTTCAGAAATACAACAAATGCAAATTCATCATATGTGGATCTGTCTGGCAGGACACTTTATAGACCATAAAGAGGAATAATGTAACAACACAATTAATAGCAGTTTTGCCAAACTGACCCTACAGATTTTTTTCTAAACTTTAATAACATATTAATATTTTTTTAAAAATCTATATCTTTATTAACCTTAAAGGAATTTTTTTCCTTTCATTTTCCTTGCACCTTTAAATCAGAAAGAAAATTTCACCTACATTAACTTAAGAGGCCCTAAAGTAATGATAAACACATTTAGCTGTTTAAAACTATACCTTTAACTTATACATTTCTCAAGGGAAATTCTTCAAAGGGTGCTATGAGTCTGTTGCTATGCAGAGCCAGCTGAGCTAAATGCAGATGAAGCAGATTGCTGGCAAACACTCCCAACAAGATGTGAACCATGAAACCCAGAAATCTTTGTTTATTGTCTAGCCTGACTCTTTACTAATCATTCTATTCACTTCATGTGTTAAGGGTACTAAGACATGGCTGCTGTCAGAAAAGGATAGAATACAAATAGGTAAATTCCTGCATGCTGAAATCAACAGAATCATTCATTTACAAATGTAAATTTACAAATGTACCTTAGAGTGATTGAGAGATACAGGCATACATTCAAGTGACAGAAACTTCAAAAAACCCTAGCATATCAACAAAGTCAGGGCATCTTCATGTAGGCTTGCTCTTTTATTTCACCAAATAGAAGGAAAATCATCTTAGCCTGGCCTGCAAATAAGAGGGTCATGAATGTTAGTAATTAAGCTGAGGAATAGATGAGAGCTACATCCATACTTTTAAAGATCTGACAATATGACTGGTTTAATCATGACTAACTGATCATATTCTGTCTGTAATATGTAGTTTCTCATGTCACCTCATTTTAATCAGTAAAAACATGATCCATTTTTTAACATGAAACAATTCGTTTTTACAGAAGTAAACTTTTCTTTCAAATGTGTCACCAAAGCATGCTGGCAGTTGAGAAACCATCAATATAGAATCTATACCCAGCAGGTAAAGCTGCCTTCTATCATTGAAAAGCATCCTCTGGTATCAACAATTTTGTTATAGAGCTGCATTGGTTAATAGCTATTTTGTTGCAAATAAACATATCTTTGGAATACAAAAGAATAGCACTGTTTTGAAAATATATATATATATATATATATATATATATATATATATATAAAACATAACTTCCTTTTAACTTCACTTTTCATCAGTACTCATATGGCAATTTGAAACAGACAATATTCAGCTAATAAGTTAAAGTGAATAATAAAGTCTATTATTCAGGCATGATTTGCTCATGTATTTAGATCTCATTAAGATCTAAATACTCCAACACACATTATAAAGCCTGTTCTCTTCAGGAATGTAACATTTTGTTTCTTCTGTTTCTCAGTTCATTTCTGTGTACCTATATCCCCCACTACCTTTGAGATTATGTTTCTTCAAATCAAGTAGCAGCTGTAGGATGCAATTTATAAAGGGAACAAACTTGAAGAACCTGAAACACAACAAAAGGTTCAAGAAAATGCAACAAAATCAACATTTCAAACTAAAATCCAGAAAACATAGAAAAAAGTCTATTTCTAGGCAAGACGTAGGATAGAAACAGAAAAAGGTTAAAAATAAAAAAAAAAAACCAAATAAAGTACAAGCAACTAGTCTCTTAGAAAATCAATTAAGAATGAAAATATTAATGGCTTTCACAGATACAAGTGTGCATTTATTATCTCTGACAGCCTGTCTTTTATCATGCTCCTGGTATTTTTTTCTCTCAGCTTTGTACACAGCATATATTCACTTTGAACAACCTTTCAGAAAATAGCTGGAGACAAATATTGTCAAAGAATTTGCAATAAACAACAACCTTTTTTTTAGAAAACACATTTTTGTTCCTATCATAACAGGCATTTTCCACATAACTTTCTCAAAAGCCAACGTTGGGTTCAAGATTCAGAAGGTTAAAAAAAAATTACTTGTACAAGTAAAGACATGACCTAGGATGAGCTACAAAGCATAAACACACACTACCCACTGCAAAATCATTCAGAGAAGGCAGTGGGCTAACACCCTACAGAAAACAAACAAACAAGCAAAAAAAAACAACAACAAACTACCCAAAAAACAACCAAACAAAAAAACCCCCAGAAACAACAACAAAAAAACCCAACCAACCCCAAAACCAACAAAAAGCATTTACCTGCTTCACAGTTAAGTATCATGTGAAAAAGACTGAGAAACATGCAAACCTTTTCTTTATAACTGAAAGCAGGAAAAATAGAATCATGTAAGTTATATCCCAAACACAAACTGCAAAACTAAGTGAAGAAAAAACAGTTAAACCTGCAAAACTCAGCTGCAGAACACTAGATGCAGCTCAGCTGCACCTCCCGTGGGTTACAGGTCTTTGCATCATTAACAAATCTGAACTACCTGTGCCTCTGGATCTGATAGATGCTGCCTGTGCCAGCCCACATTCAGCAAAAGATATCCAGAGGGCTTCATTTATTCAACTTATGTGTCTTTAAAAAGAAACACACGGGAACATCCATGGCTCCTGCAACTTGCTTACTTACTTACATTTAGAATGGTTTCTAGGCCAAATATCTGTCACTGAAAAAACCCCTGTGTACAGTTCAGGAACTAGAAGAGGACTACTCTAAATATATAGTTTGCAAGTAGTATTTATAGACTAAGAGATTTCAAATTTATAGATTATATCAGGTGTCTAGCTCCTAAAAATCTGGGTGAGAAATCACCTTTTCTGTTCTAGGAATATAGCTGTTTTGTGGTCTTTCACTTAATACCAAATGTATTTACTGAGCTTTTGAAGGCAGACAAAATCGGGTCTGGCTACCAATACTTTCTGAAAGATAGCAACGGTTTCCATATTCCAATCAAACAAGAATAGCAGGATTTTAAAATTTTAAATAAATACACTTGACCCCATCACCAAGTTTTATGATATCTGAAGTGGCAAAATAACATAAAAGAAAAAAAGAGGATAACACAAACACACTGTTTTACTAACAATAGTTTTATTTTATGCAGGATGTTTGAGAAAATTTTGTTAGGACAGTGTATACACTGGAATTGCTCAGACACAGATATCTACTGAAATGTAAGACCATACACATTTAAATTCAAATTCATCCTACTTCATCTGAGGCCTGTCAGTGGGCAACTAAATTAAGGGTTTCACCATTCTGGCTTTTGACTATTTAAAAAGATAGCAGCAATGTCTGATTTACCTTTGAGGGCAACACTCATTTTCCATTGATTCTAGGGTGACAAGACTCCTTATTTAGATGTGAAAGTTAAATTACCTAATGTGACATAGATTAATTCAGGTCATGTTCTTAAAACTCCACAATACCTTTCTCAGTAAAGGCAGTAAACAAAGTGTTGAATTTATACCACCATAAATTAAGCTATCAGAAATTATTCTGTGTGAATGAGATCAGACTGTCTTTGTTCTCCTCCATCACAAATAACTCTCAGCACATTGCCTGCTCAAAAGATGTATAGTTTAATTTGAAACAGCATCATTTCAGCAACATGAAACAGCACTTTCCCATTATTAAGTATTTTCAGAGACAGCATGAGATTATCCATTCACATCCCTTACAGGAATAGTGTTGATCACATACCAGCAAATGTCTCCTCACTAAAAAAAAATCAGAGTCCTGACATTTCAAAATTGTGCTTTGTAGATTATTTTGAATATCTGTTTGTTTCTATACCTCCTTTTATGGGCTTATAAATTTATCAGGCAGTCTACAGGTAGTTTTGATTAGTTACAGAGCAATTTACATTTTTTAAATTATTAGAATACACTTCCTTTTGTCACCAAACATCAAGAAGAATAATCTTTAATGATCATTTAAGGTATTTATTTCCTGTCATTTCCTATGTTCTGGAATATTCAGGCTACCTAGTTGGTAATAATTTTATGACAGTAGATGACAGTATTTTGTTCCTGTTGAAAGCAATGACACAACATTCACTGAGGTCACCAAGACATCACGCCACTTGTGGTCCAGTTCTGAACAGTTCACAATTTACAGATTTGATCCATAATTCATGGTCTGTTTTCCACACTGAAATATGGTATTTGAGACTGTAAGTCTCCAGACAGACTCTTCACTTGGAAAACAGCCAATTCCTCATGAGATTTAAGCAAATCAGGTTTTATTCAGAACCAAATCTATTAAATGAGTACAGACGAAGAAATGAAAGCTTACGCCCTGACTACAGAACTGTTAGGATCCAGTACTTATCCTGTTGAAAAAAATTTATATGTAAATAAAAAAAAATTATAAATTACTAAGTCACCTAAACAAGTATCACAGCTTCTAATTACAAAATATTCTAACATATGGAAACCAACATATGGGCCACTTGCAAAAGGGATCATTTTTGTAACTTACAGAAATATTGATAACATGTTTTCATCCTTTATCTTGAACTGTGCACTTCAAATGTTTTCAAGAAATGCAGCATTATGTTCCAGTTAATGAATGTTGATGTTCATCAAATAAATAGTGTCTCTAATGCTAGTAATTGACTGTAGGATGGACAGGAGTTTGCTACCAGTTATACCATTTTGTTTCAACAGCAAATGAAACCATTTTTACCATTTCGAAAAAATTCTGATCCATAACTGAGGCCTTACAAATCAGTTAACAATTACTTTATAAAATCTGAAAAGCAATTTTTATTTGAATTGCATTCTAGCACTAACAGAATAGTATTACACTGTCAGATGAGTTGGGCCATATATTTAACATAATTGAGGATTTTTTGCAGAAATTGAACTCTGGATCTGGCAAGTTCAAGAACAAATCTGATGAGGACTGAATGCCAGCTGCCTGCAAAAAGGGTGAAGGAACCAGCCTCACCACGATACTGAGGATCAGCTCCACAGACATTGCTCTTGGAAAAAGCCTACTGGGAGCAATAGAGGCATTTAGATTTGCTCAGAGACTACAGATTTATCCTATTTGATAGAACTCTGAATGCCAAGACCTATGTGCATCTCCCCAAGGCCAATGCCACTTACTTACAAAGTAAAAAACTGAAATGTTTTCCTTGATATTGACTTATGCTTCCAAATATGATTTAGAGATAAACATTGAAAAAAAAAAAAACTGCCTTTAAAAAAAATACATTAGAATCTTAGCTGTGTCATAATTGGACAATTTTACTGTATTTACAATACAGTAAAAATAATTATCAACATTTAACAGAGGGAGAGAAAGGAAGAAGATAAAGTACTGAGACTAAGTTTTCATGAGTGTATTTATGAAAGTGTCATAACACTTTTCAATACAATGTACCTAAAGAGACATTCTTTTCAAAAAGTTCAAACAGTTCTCAAAGTTTATTGACAGTCTTAAACATCACTATATGGAGAAAAGGGAGGTCAATGTTTGTGTCTGTGTAGTGACCATTCTTCTTCTGAATAAAAGTAACAGAAGAGAATTTTAAGAACAACTCTGTATAACCACAAAATCTTACCTTCAGCTGCCCTTAAACTTCTGACAGAGAAAAGCCTTTTTATTTGTTCTGATTCTAGACTGTAAATCTAGGAAATAGAAAGTAAATGCTGAAATTTATTCTGTCAAGTACAAACTGTACAGACATCAATACTTTCTTTTACCATACAATCAAAAATGGCTGCAGAGAGAAGGCAATTTGAGAGAATGATAGTTGGAAACAAAAATTTCACTAAAATGTGAATGTATATTAACTTGTTTAATATTTCTTTTAACATGGCACTCCACCAAGCCAAAGGTGAAATACAGGTTTGAAGGGGAAAATACAGCTACTACTAGTAAATGACAGGCAATTTACTGTGAGTGGGACCACAAATTATCAATAGCTTTATCATGGTAGAGGCCTGTTCTGCCATATCAATGACTGTCTGAGAAAGAGGTACTTTTATCTAGGTTGTAATGAGATATCTCAAGGATATGAAACGTACATACGGGAGGGACAAAACAGCTAGGTAAGACAGGGACATAATGGTAAGATTGGAAGAAAAAAAAGAAGAACTCCTTTATATTAAAATTCAGCAAGGGTATCTGCAATCTCTATGAAGAAACTCTGCACTTTTAACATTGTCCAACGCTTAGCACCCAAATAAATAACAATTACACACATATTTCAATATAATAAGCTCTGATTCTGGCTTCCACAAACCAATTGAATCATATTTCAACACAATTCCACTTATAATAAAAAACAGATGGTCAAGAAAATAGATGTATCTTTGTGATCTGATATACACATCTGCAGACATTTACAATATGCATGCATTTCCAGAGAATGTTGAGCAAGTTAAATTGGGAAATGGGAATTTTTTTCTTAATGGGCATGCGCAAACAAAGAGTGTGACTCAAGAAGAAAATAAGCTGTGACAAAGATGCAACTATCCTATCAGGCCTATCTGTTTTCAAACAAATATCATATCACAGCATCATGGTAAAGAAACACTAGTCAGGTAACTTTGGAAATAGTTTGCTGCAGGGAAACACTCAAATGTGAGGTGGATGAGGGTCAGGTGCTTTTCAGATCTCTCCCCTCTCTGATGGAAGACCTGAGGTTAGCAATGGCTGTCCTTCAGAAATTCATTATACAGACAAGCAAAATATCCCACGGCAACACAGGGCTAGAGATTTATTTGAGGTCTTTTAAATCTCAGATTGCATTTTATGCAGACATCAACAATAAGCCATTGCCAATGGCATCACATAGCTGCACTGGTCCCAGGGAAATTATGCACAAAAATCAGCAGAGAAATGTGTTACAACAAAGAAGGATGGAAGAGTCTCACTCAAAAAGAGAATATCCTTGCAGAACCTCTAAGACAAGAGGTAAAGAATAAAAGAGTTCAATAAATCTATGTGTTAACAGCATTCAAAATCAGGTTGAGAAAGGTTAAACTACACAAATGCAACTGCTCATTTGAGGGATCTTACTACTTTCTTAGATTTCATCCCATTTCTTTTCCTCCGTATAATTTACTTTAGGCTCACAAAGGGTACCACATTGTCAGGAATGGAGAATTAATATTTCTCTTTTGTGAAACATCAAACCCAAGTTTTAACATGCAGGAACCATATCCTAGAATGAGATTTAATATCCGAGTCCATTCCAGTCCTGGACCTGTCTGCTCAAATTGTAAATAAGAAAGTAGATTTACTTAAATGTTCAGTTCCCTCCCACTAAGGGGATGCTGAACAGCCCTAAATCTCAGCTTATGTTTATTTTGTACCACCATAGTGACCAGTGAGATATCAACAGAATGCATGAGTAAACTCATCCAAGGGGGCCAATAATGACCATTGGAAACAGGACCAGTTTGACAAGTATAATTTCATATAAACCATCATATACAATCATCAGATGGTAAATACTTTCTGGAATTAACCATTTGGGCTGGAGTAAAACTGGTGAGCTGGAGGTGAAAAGCTCTCTGTTCTGTTACTAATCCCCTGAGCTATAGAGGCCCCAGCTGGTGCTTCTGCAAAGGTCCACACAGCTTTTTTCAAAAGGCCACAAAAATAGTTACAATATCTTTTTAAAGTAAACAAAATCAAAACAAAAAAAACCCTTCCACAGGTTCAAGAACAGTTTCTTTTTTCTTAAAATAATCTCTCTGAAAGTAGCAGACTGTACACATTTTACAAGAATAAACAAACTTATCTAATATTTATCCACAAATTGGGAGTCAGAGATCATTAGTGCAAATTTCTGCTGACCAGCAGCATTTATTCTATAAACTTTGGGTATCCTAAGTGGTCCATCAGTGCACAACAGATATCTTCAATCTGTCTAATCTCTTCGTGGGGCATGTTTTGCTTCCAGGCATGAATGCTACTTGGTGAAATTTCTCCTTCATAAGAAAGATAGAAAAGACTGGTGGAGGTGGCAAATAATATTTGGTTTAAGCTAGCAGGAGGAAGAGGAATACCAAGAAAGGCAAAAATTGTTTCAGCTGTCTTCTGAGGAAAGCTCACAATATCTTCAAACTTGACCAGCTGATAATTTGTTGGCAGCAAGTCCCTGTTTATCCTCATTGCTGCTGCTGTGTTTGCTAGCCATAAATGAGACAGCACAGAAATAGCATTTGAATTAGAATTTGAAATTTCTTTTCTTAGTGATTCAAACTCAGAGGCATAGCCTTCATTTAAACTACATTTTTCTTTACCATTTTCCCCTTTAAACATTGCAGCCAAGCGTTGTGGAATATTTTTCAAGGAGTAAAGGCTTGGCTTATTTTTGTACAACATTGAATAGACCCATGCCCGTGGGTCCCTCACTACATATAACGCTCTCATTGATGGTCCTAAGATTTCCTGAAAGAAGGGAAGCTTTAATGTCCAGCTCCCACTGGTTAAACTAAGCACAGGCCGTGCATTAGGATAATAGACAAGATGTTTTCTCAGTTCCCTAATATATTCAGCATCTTTTTCTTGACTTCCTCTTGCCCTACTTCTTTGTTCTAACAGGGATTCTCTCTTTTTGGACCTTTTCTTTTTGTCTTTGCTTAATGCAGAATGCTGAGTAATTTTACTTCTGCTAGCTTCATATAAATGAATGTTTTGTAAATGCAACTTCGTATCTTGAACTAGAGACTGGAGCCACCCCTGGATAAGACGAAAATTACCATTCTGGACATCAGAAACCTTCCATTCACATGGATCTACAAAGGAATCAATTTCAAATTCAGTCTCAGGAATTTCAAGATAGGGTGTAGGTATCCTGATGTATAAGAAGTCACTGGTGTTGAAAAACAGCTGTTTTAAAATTTCTGCACCAGAAGTGGGAAGTGAAGTAATGATAACATCCGGCAAAACGACAGGGTTTCCTTCCAATTGTTTGGCTTTATTGCCTTTATCACCTTCTAGCCTTGTCACTTCAGCGCTCCACTTTGCACAGATGGGCTGAGTACACATGCTCCACACATCCACTAATTCAACAAGCCACAGTGTAACAACCAGTATCAGGATCCAACGCAACATTTTACCGAAGGATAGGTAAAACCGCCACTGAAAAGCCAGTATGACCAAACTGACACCCAAAATTAACCCTGCAATTATGTTCACTTTGAATCCAAATGGGAAAACTACCCTATTATTTTTTATATCTTTTTTCACAGATTCAGTACCAAGACCAAACTTGGTCACTTTATTTTCATGAACTACTTTAGCAAAACCACCAAATCCCAAGTAATCAAACCTTGCCTTTAAATTCTGATACTCAGTCACAACTGAGATGGTATTTTCAGTGTTGTTGACATTGAGCGAAATCTGAAATCCAGATTTTGCATTATCCATGAGTCTACAGTTAGAAACATTGACATATGGGCCATAGAAAAGGTAAACAATCCTTGTAAGCATGTTTTTCATTGGAAAGGTAACATTTACAAACTGAGTCCATCGCTTTTTGAATTCAGCAGCTTGTTCAGCCTCCTGTATCCTAGCAACAGGACTACTCCCACGATGATCAAACCAAAACATCTTGTAGTGGGCATCCCACACATCCATCATAGCTCCATTGTACTTGTTCTTAAACTTATAGGGTATGTATTTAAAATCAATGTCAAGATTATGAAAAAAGGCACTGACTGAATTAACAGGAGAGTCTTCCTCCTTCTCAATATGGTCAACTACTAACAATGTCTGAGAATTTAAGAGCAGCAAAACGCGATACACACTTTTCAGTTTCATTGCTGATGTGTAAGCAGATACTGCCTCACCACCCACAAACATCATCTCATCAGCCTGGGAGGCTGTTATAATTTCTCCAGTTGAGTCTCCAACCTCATCACCAATCCACTTCAGCCACTGGGCACATTCACCAAGCTGTCCTTCCCAAGGCTGGTTGCACTGGCTTGTAGGAGATGGAGCGAACACCAAGACATTGTTCAGGTGGCTGAGTTTAGGTCCATAAAGAGCCTCAGATACAAATACCTGTCCATTGGGAGCAAAAGTGAAGGAATTCTGATCGGGATGTTCATGCCCTGGATTGAAACTTCTCCACCCATCAATCCATCTGTAGGGTTGAAAGTGAACAATATCATAGACAGCACGTCCACCAAGTTTCCCAGACTTGAAGGATACAAAGGTGTTTGTCTGACTGTTTGGCAATCCAGCCCCGTAAGTAACAACTCCCCAGTTGGGAAACACATGCATTTTAGCAGTACCATAGTCAGGAGGTGGCTGAGGAGTGATTTCAGCAGCGTACCATATGAATTCAGTATGTAATGTGCTCCACCTCTGTGCAGTGGATGGCACCATTGGCCCATCTTTGGGTCTGTGTTTTCTAATTTGCTGTGCCAGCCAGTTACCAGCTCCATTCTTCATGATGAACTTATCCAAGAAAACCAGTTGGCTCTCAGGACCATAAAACCAGTTGTAATTAGAATCTGCGACACCCACAGTCCTCTGGAAGCCAGGCAATAGGGTGGCGTAGTAAAACCAAAAGTGCATTTTCAGCCAGTTATTCTCCAAGTTGTTAATACCAAAGTGGCGCTGGGCCAGGAAAACATACTGGGTTACTGACTTGGCTGTGTAACTCCCGTAAGCTACTCCCTCATCCAGAGACCCATCTACAATATGATTGAGGAGAAACATTGTTTTCTCCATCACATCAACAACCGTGTGTTTCCAAATATTTGCCTGAGATCCTTTGTCCACTCCGGCAACTAAAGCCCCAATAAGCAAAGCAAGCATATTGGTTGCTTGGTGATTATGGAGAAGCTGCTTTCCCCAGGCACGAACCTTGGAGTACTCATACATCTCCTCACTTACGGACCATATCTTCTGCAGGTATTTTTGCCTTCTCCCATTTTCCAGAGAATTATACAAGAAGTCAAAAGCAGTGGCAAATCCTGTTAGGGAGTGACCGAGTGGCACTTCATCTCCAGGAGCATTCTCAACCAACCAGTTTTTGTAGCCAGCCATTCTATCCATGTACTCTAGGGCAAAATCAAATGCAGCTTTATCTTCGGGGCACAGCAAACAGTAGAAGGCTAGAGGGGGCAGGTTGTTACCATAAATCTCATTCCACTTGGCCGCAAAATCAGTGTACTTGGGTGGAGGTAGGTAGTATAAAGGGTTGGAGAGCATAACCATCACTGCACTTCTGATGGCTCTGAAGAGATGCAAATGGCTTGTACGAGCCTTTTGCCTCAGTGCCTGAACATCCTGAGGGTCGAAATACAAGCTTGGATGTAGAGCTGTTCTTTTCAGCTTCTGCTCAGCACTAAGACCTTCAAGCTGCTGCTTTTCATATTGATCTACATTTTCTATGAAAGTCACCCAATCAGAGTAATTGCTTACAGATTCTTCAAAAGTGAACACATCAAACACCATTAATGCTAGAAATAGAGTATGCCCCGTGAACATCAGAGCCATGATCCATTAGGCAGATCCTCTTCCCCAGACATACATTTCTTGACAAAAGTGTTCAGATATCAAACTTTCATCCAGTTTGTTAAAAAAATAGTATCTTAAGGCATATATTTATGAGAGGCTCAACAAAGGCTCAGAATATTTGTAATCTGAGATACAACATTGAAATGACAAGACTCTTGAAAAATTACATCTCGGGCGCCTTGCCTGTTCACACTTTTCTCAAATACAACATTACAAGCATAAGCACTAAAATCAGGAAAAAAGTAAGACCTCTACGATATGCATATAAAGCACAGGTTGACTGCACAGTAACAGACTGAAACACTATTTCTTGGTAGCTTGAAAAACATGATCTAAAAAGGAAATCAGAGTAATATGTTTTCTTTTTTAAAAAGTTTTAAATCGGGCCAAATTCCACTTTTAGAGCTGACGAAAACTCCACCGATCACAAAATTATATAATTTATTCAAAACAATGTGTTATATTTGATAAAATAGGGAATATACAACACTTGGAAAATAGACTCCAAAACTGAAGTTACTGTCTTCAGTCTTTGCCTTTTTTCAATTTCCTTACACACTCTTTCCATCTTTCTCTTTTGGGATTCATAGAGGGATGGGAAGGAAAACAATAATTTAAAAAAATCAACATAGATCCTCCATTAGATCTTTTTGATGAAACTGCAGAGATTTTAACCTCTGTTCCATCTATTCCTCTCTGTTTGTAAAAGATTCACCTGAATTAAGAGTCATCTTGACATATTTTCAAGTCTTTTTTAATCTTTTCTTCAGCTAATGATGCCCAAATTTGTCCTCGATGATTCAAAAAATCCTGCTCCTTCCATTATGATGCAAAAGGAAAACATGTGAAAGAGGCAGAAAGCCAATATTTTCTCGTAAGAAGAGCAGTTTCAGGTTTCCTTTCACTTCACATGTAGGTTCTTTCTGTGGAAACAGAAACAAAAGTTCTCTGAAGCTGTGTAGATGTCAGAACATATTTAAAGTACTTTGGTTAACAAACTGCTGCTAAGTTTACAGGAAAGATGAGTTAATCATTGAGTTAATTCACCTTTTCTTTAAAGGCAACCAAGAAATAGAAGAAGGACCATTTTCAAAGTTCCAAAAAGTTTACCCTTGGCAAAAAAGCAATTCAGACTGGCTACTCAAGCTCACACTATTTCACCATTTCCAGCGTGAACATGAAGTCTCAGGGAGTATTTTCCAGTTGCGCTACCAGGTACTCTACTCACGGAAACAAATCTGACACACGCCACGGAAATCCAATTCAGCTCGAATTGAAACGAAAGCACACGCGTATTTTCACCGAGCGAGCGGCTCTGCGGGCGGAAGGGCGGCGGGAAGCAGGAGACCCGGCGGGAAGCAGGAGACCCGGCGGGAAGCAGGAGACCCGGCGGGAAGCAGGAGACCCGGGATCCCCGCCGCGCCGCCCGCACCGAGCCCGCCAGAGGGCGCCCGCCGCCGCCGCGCCCCCGCCCGCCGGGGCCGCACAACTTGCACAAGTTTCGCGAGGAGCGCGGGGCCGCCGCCCCCGGCGCCGCCGCCGCCCCCGAGCCCAGCCCCGTCTTACCGCGGCGGGTCCGCGCCGGCTCCCGCGGGGCTGCGTCGCTCTGTCGCGGCCGGCGCGGCCCGGGGCGCGGGGCCAGCCCCGGCTGGGGGCTGCGGGTGGCGGCCGCCGTGCCGGCCCCGCTCGGCTGGGCCGGGCTGCGCTCGGTTCCGGCCTCTTCCGCTCTTGCCTCTACTTTTCCACCCGGGTTGGCCGCAACTTCTGGTCCCTGCCCTCCGCCGGCGGCTCCCAGGAGTTGATGGAGAGGGAGATGCGGCGGCGAGCGCCCAGCGACGGGCGCGGGCAGCCAGGCAAACTCGCAGGGATGTCGCTCCGGAGGGGCGGGGAGGGAAGGAAGGAGGGAGGGAAGGAAGGAGGCGGGGAAACGGCGGGGGGGTTGGCAGAGCAGCCCCCGGCGGAACGGGGATGTGCCGATCCTCCGCGCCGAGCTCGGCAGCAGCGGGGCGGGCTGCCGGTCCCGCCGTGGCTCCCGGCGGCTCTTCCCTGCGGCTGCGTGCGCTGCCGCCCCGCTGCTCCCGGCGCCCGGCCCGGCCCGCTCCCGGCCGCGGATGCCACCGCCGCCCCCGCGCCTGGGCTGCCGGCGGAGCGGAGCCGGGCTCGGCGGGAGCGCCCGGGGGCAGGGCCGGGGCCGGAGCGGGGGGGCCGCGGCTGAGAGCGGCGCAGGCGGCGGGGGGAGGCGAAAGACCGCGGTGACCCGGTGCCGCGGGTCCCGGTGCGGGGAGCGGGGAGCTGAGGAGGTACGAGGGGGCTCGTGGAAGAAAATCTGCCGCTCTGGGTCACCCCCGGCGCCGGCCGACAGCCGCCGCCCCGCCGCGGACCGGCCCCCGCAGCTCCCGGCCGGGGCAGTGTCAGGGACACAGTCGCCTGAGCGGCCCGGAGAGCGGCGAGCTCGACAGGGCAGGGCTGGGCTGGGCTGAACTTGGCTGGGCAGGGCAGGGCAGGGCTGGGCAGGGCAGGGCGCCAGGAGCCGCCACGCCTGTGGGTGACAACTTTGTGAGAGCGGAGTAGCGACCTAGCAGTGCCCGTGCCTCAGGGGGATGCGCACCTTCCGCTTTTGTTTGTGGCCGTCACACTTCTTTATTAACAGCGTTCCTGCGCTGGCACTTCGTTTTATGCGATGCATTAAAATGGTTCTCAATCAGTTTTAGCTGAAGGCTTCCGAAGTAAAATACAAAGGCGTCATGAGGAGTAAAATACTCTGGCGCTCGTGTCGTCACGGTCAGTGGTGCGCTGAAGGGCCAGCAGAAAATACTGGCCTGTCCCCCTGGTGCTGTGGTCTGCCCACAAAATCACCGTTGTCGGGTCTGAATCAGTTTGGCTTGACTGTGATGACTTTCAGGGCCTGATTTCGTGACCTGATGTTTGTGACCAAGCTGTTCTTTGGTAGTCAAGGGAAAGAAACAAAAGGTTGTGAGATTTTGGGTGTGCTACTGGTTACTGTGTTTATAATCTGTAGTTCAAAGGATGTGGATTTTAATCATCTCAGTAAGCATAACTTTTTCCAAGGCATAGCCTATATTGCTCTTTTTTTTTATTTGCCCCCATACCTAGAAATACTGTTGCATATTTAAGTATTGCTTAAGCTACTCAATGTGTAACTATCTTGAAATGAATATATGAATATATAAAGGCCATACATTATGGATACTGATTCTGTTTCTTTGTGCTACAGAGTGCACCTTAGAAGGATTAAATTATTAAATTATGCACATTTACATTAGTGATGAACTGTGTCTGGAACCATCCTAATATCTCAGATGTGCCCTATAGACTTGGCTTAGAAGGGAAAAATACTGATTATTGCCTGGATCATATCTTCCCATCAGAAGAAATTTGCATAATGAACAAAGATCAGCACATAATTCCCTGACCTTGAATCTTTTACAGTTGTGCCTTTCTATGCTGCCAGGAAAGTTACTCCAGGAGGAAAGCAAAAGGAAATATAAAGCAACAATGGAGGCCACATTCCCCTTTAAGTCTGTAGAAACTGAGTGGAATACGCTACAAATGAAAACCTCCCAAATCTTTCCTTCTATTCTCATTGTACCCATTACATTTTTTCCCAAGGCTGGCCCATTCTGGAACATATTAAAGTCTCAGAGAATGACTTTTCTTATAAATTGTCAGGCAATTCAGAATGAGCAGAGTATGTGTAGGACTTATGTTAGGTTAAAAGCAAGAGTAAAGCTCTCCCAAGAGCTTTTCTCACTCTCTGGGACCTGTGCTGAGATCATTACATATACAGTGTTCAATTGCACTGTAATATTTGTGGAGAAACATGAACATGATTTACTGACTTTCCCCATACATTCACAAATGCTACCATTTAGAAAAAGTCTTATAAATAAGGCAATGAAGGCATTTGTGTGGTGTTTCGCTTTTTCTGTGGCAGCTTTTTCACATTAACAAAGATGCACTGGCAAAATAGTTCAGACTCATTTTTTGCTAAGCAAATTGCAAAGCAGGAGTGTTTTTAACTGTATGTGATTTCAAACAGTTTAGGCTTCTTAGTTTCTGTCATTTTCAAGTTACTTTGCTTTGAATACAACCCATCAAAAATAAACAAAACAAAACAAAACATACAAAAAACCAACCAAAAAAACCAAACAAAAACCTAGTTCAGACAAAACAAAAGAACTAATAGGGGTAAAATTAGTGTTTTGGTTTTTTTTTTCCTATTGGTAGTTTTCAATAGTCAGCAGAGACACATAGTAACTATACTACAACACAAGAACAAAACCAAAAATTTGGATACAACTGCTATTAAGGATAAACAATTAAGTGAAGCAAACTTCAAAGGAGCTGGATTTAGGTAATTAGAAATAGCGACTCTGCTTTGTAACCAGCTCTTTTGCTCAAAATGAGTCTGACTTATATTGGTATTCCACCTTACCTGGTTGCATAATGCTGTTTAAAGAGTGGTCACTAAAATCAGAGTCACTTCCAGAACAACTGATAGTTGTGAAAGTAACTATTAAAAGTTACCATTTACATTTTTATTTGCAGAGACACTGACCATCTGGCAACAAATTGCATCATATTATTACAGTTTCAAATATACTTCATAACTATGAGTAGCTGAAAAGCAAGGCTTATGGGCTATCAGCAAGAAAAAGATATTGTAACAGAGAAATGGGAAACAGAGTCATGGGAAAGTGGCCTCACTGTCACATCAATTTCTTAATGCAAGAAATCATGGGTCTTTGTTGGTGATACACTGTGGTGTACTGCTTCAAAGATAGCATTCTGCACTGATACTGAGATCAGCCATCTGAATGATCTTGAAAATGCTAGTAGTGCTATTTTCCTTGAGTACAGGCCAAGTGCTAACAGATGGGAGTGAAGAGTAGAACAGTCAGCTGGACTGCAACAAAATACTTGCCAGTGTCAAATAGAATAATAATTCAGAAGTTCCTACATGAATGAGGTGCTGCTGTCAAATATGAGACATTAATCAACATTCACAAAAAGAGCCAGGTATTTAGGAAGGATCTGGATTGAGATAATTAGGTTCCAGTGGTGGTGAACTCTTTAAACTTCTGTCTAACTCCTCAAGTAGCACAAGTACATAAATTCCTTAATTTAGAGGTTTTATTTAAGAGGCATCACGAGTTTGAGTGACAAGTTCTTGACAAAGTCTTTCCATATTGACATGGCTTGGTGCTTATTTCATTGCTCAACCTTACTATAGATAGAAAGACAGACTTTTCTGAATCTAAATCTACTCAAAGACCTAATTCACTGTAAATTTTTGAAACACTCATGCACAATTCCTTTTTTTACAACAGACAAAGGAAAAAATACTGGAAAATAATGCAGTGGTGATGAGGATCCAGTTTAAAGCATTAATCTGTTGTCAGAAGAACTCACCTTTCACAAAGAAAACATGGGTGAAATGGACTTTTCCTCTTTAAGGGTGGTAACCACAATCTCTCAACTCTCAAATGACCTAAATCTTGTCTGTTTCAGCAAACAGGATCCTTTTGTTTCAAACAAAATGGGGCATCCTATGAAATCATGTCACCTTTCAATAATGTAATCACACACAGAAACTTGCACACATAAAGAGGGAAGAAGTAGCTCACATTTTACAATAAATAGGTACTGGAACAAAATGTATACCACATTCTCAGAGAAAGGAACATTCCTCCAAATTATGTCTCTTGCTTGACTATGACATTTTTTGCAATATCCAGGTCCATTTCCTCTTTGTACAACCCCACCTGACAGGAAAAATTATAAACTCCACATTGTGAGACCACTAGTTTTGGAGGGAGAAATCTTATGTTACTGATGAATGTGTAACAAATAGAGGGGGTGAAGGATAATGTATATAAATCATTGATATGGAAGTTTCTGTCTTTTGGGCAGCAAGTGGTTTCAGGGAAGACGGAGAGTAGACTACATGTAAAAGAGTGTGTGGTGACACTATTTTTATAACATACTGCTATTTTATTTAAGATTTTTTTTTTTGCATTTAGGAATGCTAACTAGCTACAAGCAATAGCAACAAAACACAAAAAGACAGGCAAGAATATCCTGGTTTTATTAATACTGAAAATTAACGTTTATCACACCGCACAAAGTATAAAAGGCAGTGACATGTTTTTTCCGTATTGCAAATACTCTTGTTAGTGCAGTTCTCCATCACTGTATGACTGAAGAGCTGAAAAGTGCCCGGTGTCACTGTCAGCAGAGAGGAGGATGGAGCAACTGCCAAAAGCTGGGGTGCTGCACTCCTCCTCTGTCCCAGCTGTGTGTTCCTGCCAGCCCCTTTGTGTCCAAGCAGTAGGCAGTCTCTTTGCTACAGAATTGGCACTGCAGACTCAACGGGACAGCAGTTTTAGGCCAGCTTAAATAGACGCTAAACTGCCCCTTACAAATGTCAGCTGCATACAGGGGTAATTTTAAATCCATTTGTGAGTACCTCAGATGGCGCATATGAAGCAAATGGGACTATTTGTACTTTATTAGCATTTTAATCAAACAATCATCAGTGGAAGTGGTTTAAAAGCATCAGTGATGGTGCTGTGTACAGTGGTGGGATCTCAAGAAGGTTCTCAGCAGTTGGTCAGAACAGCACAAAGCCAAATTCTTAAGGTATCAAATTCATTGGAATAATATCTGTGCAGATCTACACCAAAGCAAATGTTTCACTATGAAAACTCATCAATAGGCAGAGAAAGAAGATTAATGCTACAAATGTTGTATTTGTGGAAGCATTTAAGTATTCAGGGCTTGCTGATTGTGTTTTTCAACCTGCTAGATATTGACATATTAAGCACAGCATATACGTAAATCAATCATAACACAAAACCCAAAAGGGTGGAAGAGGAAAGAGACTCATTTTCATTGACCCAGTGTCTTGACAATCTATGAAGTTCTTGACATTTAACTTTCCACTGTCAAAGAAAACCCAGAAAAACAAACCAACATAAAAACTCAACACTAAGTTTACCAGGCATTAAGTTTTGAACTTCAGTGTGGTGCATTCACCAGACATATGCATGATCAAATGTATGCTACAATTCGGACCAGAGAAAAGCTTAACATTAGAATATTCTGAGGTAGATAAGGTTTATGTAATATTGCTGTAAATAGGGTTCTACCCTTGGACTGCAGGTCGAGGTCACATGTGAAGAATCGATGCATGGAGGCATAATTCTCCAACAAGTACTAGTAACACATCCCATTTTTTTCATTCATTTCAGCAGAGATATCTCAGCTGTAGTTTTGCAACCCTAATATAAGCCCCACTGATGATGTGCATGCCTTTCTACTGACTTCATAAGCTCTGTATTTGGGCCTGAATCCCAGTACCCCATCACTGGGGCTCCTTTCCCCAGCAGTTATTAATACAGTATTTTTACTCACAAGCAAGCATAAATTAGAATTAGCCCAAATATATTTTTAAATATATTGTCCAGCCCATGAGGAATGTGTATGAAAAATGTTCTTGCTGGACAAGCAGAACCTACAGAGGCAGCAATTAAATCATAAGACTGAAAACAAAAACTCTTATGATCTACACCATTGTCCAAATTATATGATTAAGGAGATACTAAATTATACATTATAGTTAAAAGATACAACTACAAATCTTAACTAAGCATATTTTTTGTAATTCTATTCGTTATACTAATGTATAGGCTTATACTTAGCAGCTTTAGAAGCATTAGAAAACAGGAAAGCTGGAGATTACAACCCATCTGGGTATGCTCAGGTTGGCAGCAGTGATTAATAGTATCTCCTGGGTTTGCTTTTTATAACTTAAACAATATTTAAGACAGATATTAAGATGATTTGCATCACAAAGAATTCAAACACTGTATTTACTTGAACAAAGTGTAGTATATTATAAGGAATGTCAGACAAAGTAGCATGTGTGAGTTCCGTCATTATCACAGGGAAACAGGCAAGGTCTCAGGTTAAAATGGGGTATCTTCGTTTGCAGCACAGCACCCTGAATTCAAATCATACTTAAACCATTCTGCCTAAATATCCTAAGTGATTTTATGTCAATAAAGGCCACATTCATCCACTTCACTGGGATATCTTATTTTACACAGTCCTATGAGATTTAATAAAATGACTATGAAGTACTACTTAATGGAAAAGTGTGTTTCTACAATAATTTTAACATCGATGAGGTGATCTGCCACTCTTGTCATACCTGGCTGACTATTCCCATCTCCCCCTTTTCCAAGGATTAGATAGCTGTGATGAACCAGGTAAGGGGACTGGTTTTGCAAAAATCTTACCTGTCAAAATAAATACTAGTCTTCCGCTAGAAAATCTCCCTCAGTTTAGTTCACCTGGCATAGAAAATAATATATCTGAAGGCAGGCAGTAGGAAAGAACACATCTTTGGAGACTACTTGAAGGTTAAAAATTTTGTAACTTGGTTGAATCCTTCCACTCTTAATTCTGATGTTTTTCTCTGTAGGGGGAGAGGTCTAGAATTATAAATATTTTTAATCATCCAAGGGAACATGAAAAATGTGAGTGTCAGGCATGTAAAAATGTTGAAGATATATGCTATCAAACCTTTGAAATAAGAGCTCATTGTTGCAAATACATTTCTATGTTATTGCAAAAGTTACATTTTCAAGTTCTTAGAGTTACAAGTCAATTTTAACATTTGTTTTGCTAAATGTTAGATTGTCCCTGGGCTTCTTTGAGTCATGTCAGGAAAGTAGTGCAGAAATATTAACATCATAACAATATACCAGTAGATACACCAGTAACTTAGGCTGCATTATAGACAGCACAATGACTCTCCCAAGCTAGAACACAGGGTTTGCATTAAATTCCTTGGAATTTCACCCAGATCATTCAAATACTAAATTTTAGGAAGTTTCTACTTTTATTGCCATTTTCCCTGCTAATGCATTTTGGCCTGTAGGTTTCTTTTAATGTATCATTTCCATCTGTTATTCTAAGTACCTCTGTTACATATATATATTTTTTTAACTTGTTAATGCTGCCAGAGAGACCGATTATGTCTGCATGACACTGTGCACCTCTGCACACAGGTACCCAAGCCAGTTTTAACAAGCCTAGCTAACTGGAATAGATAACATGCTCTACAAATGAGGCTGTTCCTCCTGGGATCTAAGCTGATGCATCAAAAATTTGCCTGAATATTACTTCAGGGCAGTGGATGGTTCTTAGCTGACCCATATTAAAGAGAAGATTCTTATTTAAATTTTGGAGGATAAAGTTAGGATGCAAGTTAATCAGTCTATAGATCCCTACACAGAGAGCTCACACTGGAGGGTTTATATATTAATAGCAAGAGGAATGAAATTATCAGATAGCTGAAACCTGAAGCTTGAACTTTAATGATATATGAGTTTTACATTATTAACAGTGTTTATAATTAAGACTGGAAGAGTTTTGCAAAGTGTATGATGGATTAGCTGTAATTTAAGTCTTTAATTAAGACCAGACGTACTTCTCGAAAGATATTGTCAAATTTGATGCTAAAAGAACTATCAAGAGAAATTCAAAGGTCTTAAAATATGAATTTTTCATCACATCAAACTTTCTTTTACAACATTCATTCATCTAGAAAAGTGGAAAAATGCAATGGACATTTATAAAGGTCATATAAATAGGTTTCTTATAATGGCAATTGAATTGCTTTCTGTTCTGCCAACATAACTGGTTTGGGAAGCAGCTCAAGACCTCTCAGAAACATAAGACAAAAAATAATTTTGGCACTTCTAAGTGTGGGGAGGCAAGTTTGGCAGTAAAAGAAGACACAGGGAAAAGAGGTAGGGCTGAAATGTGGCAATAGAATTTCATGTCAGTCTTACTGCCTCTTTTCTCCTGTCCTGCTTCTGCATAGCAGTAACTGCTAGCTCATACACACTGATCTTATATTAGCCAACCAAAATGTCTTCCCAGACATGCAGCATAGCTATAGGAAGATATAGTAATTAAAGATCTACTTAAAGAAGATAATTAAACTATGGATATTTTCTTGTCCATTCCAGTTTTACTGTCTAAGCAACTGCCTCTACTTCCACTGCCTGAAGTTGACCCTGACAATATTAATGATTCATTGATCTGTCTTGGGCTTTTCAGAATCCCGCCTCAGTAACCATTATGAGGGCAGTATAACTTCAACAATTCGTTTGTTGCATACAGGCTTTGTTTTGTTTAGGGGGCTTTATGGAGTGATGAACTTCTATACAGAAGTGGTGTATGTCAACTGACAAAATTTTTTTTCAGAATACATACAGTAGGTATCCTGGGCACATGCGAACAGTATTATTTTTACTCACAGGACTGAAGTATTTACAGAAAGATAAATGCACTTGAGTGCTTTCTAAATAGCACTACTGAAAAGCAATAAATGTAAGAAGAAAAAATATTCATCCATTTAACATGAGATACTTGCCATCACAAATGCTTCAAAGAAAAATTCAGCAGTCAGCACATTTCCAGCATTTTGTCATTTTCATAAAACACGGCAGTTGATAGATTTCTTTCCTATCTAATTGTCAACAAAAATGGACCCTTCAGTTTCAAATATTTTTTCCCTTTCCTTTTCTAGTACACAAAAAAAATCTATCTTCAGATCATTTGTAATATATTTATAATCATAAGAGCAGCAAGCAAATATACAGACAAGGCCTGTCAAAAACCAAGATTAGTTCAATTGCATCTGTTGAACTATGCCTCTCCCACAGACATGGGATTACCTCTGACAGCCAGGAAGACTCTATAGCCTTCCTTCCTCACAAATCCACATTGTTTTGCAATATGCCCAGAAAACTATCCAGGTTCCAGCTACTACAGCCCAGAGCTCATTAGGCTTGTGACAGATAGGCACAGCTGCTGCCTAGAGTTACTAGAAATTACTGAGAATTGTTCAAAATTTTCCTGACATTTCTCTGTAGAAGTAAATGATTTATTGATGTTACTGATTGGTGGGATCGAAATGTTTGAGTTAACATATCAAATCCTTTGAAACTGTGACAATAACTGAGCAAATTTCTAGTCATCCTAGCACTTGTATTCCTCATCTCCACTTGTCAGGAGCAAGGTGCCCAGCCTTCTCTTAACCTCTGATTCCTTAGCAACCTAATGAATAAGAAAATAAAATATTTCAGTCTGCTGTTAAATTAGCATGAGTGCTTTGAATATAGTAGAAAATAGCACAAACCTCTTCAAGCAGTTTTTCTATCTTTGTTCTGCCACAGAATAAGCTTTTTTTTAGGCTTCAACACATTAGGTTGCCTGGGAACATCAAAGAGGACAAATTAAATAAAAATATGTATTATTTCCATAATCCAAACATGTACTACAAAAAATATCAAAAAATCAAAAGACATGCCTTCAAAATATAAAGCATAGAACCATAGTCAGAAAAAAATACCAGAAGTGCATATTTAATTATGTCAAACATGAAACAATTTTAATATTTCAAAGCAAATTTAGATTTGTTTTAAATGGAAAGATTTTCTCAAACCTTGATGTATTAAAATTTCTTTCCATGTCTGAAGGCCTGCTCTAAAAAAGGAACAAAAAAAGCAAATAGGAAAGGGTGCTGACAGATATGTCTCCTAAGTCATCTATCTTAGAATATGTTAAACTCTCTACAATAAACACCTCTTTTGACCTGTTGAAGAAACCTATGTAACAAGTTGAAATATGGGTTACTGGTTTAGATATGTGTGTTTAGATGGAGATTAATCCAATATCTGGTTCCCAGTCCAGCACTATCTGAAATCTGAAATCAAGAAGAATTTAATTTCTACTTCTCAGATGTTAAATTAACCCCTTGGTCATTAACCATAAAACAAATCAATGTCAATTTCAGTCTTGTGATATTACCATTTGAGATGTGCAACATCCTTTTAGATAAAACATAAAAGATTCAAAATGTGTATAAAGATACAAGCTAGTCTGTAGCAGTGGGGTTTCTGTAGCATCAGAGATTTGGTAAAATAATGCAGTATATCAGTCATACACAGTGCAATATTTTAAAGGTTTTCTTGACATGTTGCAGCAAATTTATTTTTAAAATGGAATAGTAAGAGAAATATCCTGACATAAAAGTAGTTTCTTTTCATCCTAACAATGAGACTGCAGTAAAAAGAAATAAAATTGTAGTGATGTAATGTGTGACCATCATCATTATTATTTTAAAACACAGATTTATTTGGGGCTGTGAGATTTGGTAAGTACCCTTCAGTGACAGCTCTATAAACCCATATGAGAAAGAGGCAGGAAAAAAGAGAAGGTAAAAATGTTGGAAAGAATTCTTTAATAAAAATTCTGAATTGTAGGACAGGCTACAGTAAAAATAAGTTATAACATATAAAAACAAAGGTGTATGAAGTTAAATTTATTTTTTGATTACTTTAAATATAGGACATTTTTGTTCACAAGAGTGTAGGTGGCAAATCTCCATTACCTGAGGATTTTATTTGACTCAATTTGACAAATTGAGGAGCAAGGGTAAATCATATTTTTCTCAATATATGTGAAATGAAAAAAAAAACCCAAAAAACAAACAAAAAACCCCAAAAAAACCACCAAACCAAAAGCTAAACCATCAGCCTTCTTCATAGGCAAGTTTATCTGATTACCATTGAGAGAAAGAAAAGTAAGGTAGCATATTCTTTTGAAACAGGAAGCATCTGAACCTCAAATAATCAACAAAATGCTGTTGTTCATTACATTGACTTGTCCAGTCAGCTCTCTGTTTGCTTTGACATTTTAGAAGTGAATTGCAATGGCTTTCCTGAAGTGGAGCTTGTTTCCACTTATGTGGAGGCTTTGGTGTGGCTGGAGCTTTGTCTTAGTAAGCATTTATTAACTACACTGCAGTTTTGTAGTGGACTTTGAAGCATTCTAATTTAACACAGAAATTAATCCAATTCAGTCTATTATGAAATGAGGAGTGAATTTCCAGAGGGTTTGTAATGTGTGGAGATTAGGGCACAAAGCCAAGTTCCTTTCTTCTTGAAGATGGTTACTGTTGTGAGATGGCATTTCTCTATCCTTCATAGCAATTCTACAAGCAGATGTTGAAGAAATTTGCAGTAATTTTATAATTATTTTTGCACATAACTGCTTTCTGGAAAGATATGTCTAAATATATATATCAAAATTTTCCCCCTACATTTTACTCTAGAACCAAATGTGTCCTGCTGTTCCAAAATTACTTCTGAAGTATCCTGGATAAGATATATCAAGATGAAGAGACTATAAAAATCACTTTCAAGGAAACAAAACCAACAATAAAAGATGGTCACTATATATATATATATATATATATTTAAATTACTTCACCAAGATATAAACTGCTACACACAGATTTTCGTATTTTATTCCTGCCATGTGGTTTCTCTGTCAATCTAATTACTCTGTTGAAAATTTCCCAGTTTTGTGTATACATTTGGTAATAGATTCCTGAAATGTTCTCCATAGTGCTGGACTCTTGGGAGAGGGCACCTCAGAACTGTCAGTCTGGTTAGGATCAGCATTCAGACAACAATAAGCACAAAACCAAAATGACGGCATTAACAAGCATGAGGAAAAAAGTATCAGATGCTGACAAAATGTTCTGTTTTATAATTAATGTATTTCCTCCTGTATGGAATAGGTTTGTTCTTTCCTTCCCCCTCTACCCCTGGC
This sequence comes from Passer domesticus, assembly GCF_036417665.1. Lineage (NCBI taxonomy): Eukaryota > Metazoa > Chordata > Aves > Passeriformes > Passeridae > Passer > Passer domesticus. The sequence goes on along the minus strand of NC_087474.1, from coordinate 106,276,591 downwards.
ACTAGAAAGAAAAAACATGCCGTGGCATGGTGTGGAGATAAAGTAGTTTTTATTCTAATTTCATAGCTCTTACCTAACCCTGTTGTCTTCTATTCCTCTAGGGTCCTATTTTCCAACATCATAACATCTGCTTTTTGTTTCCTGACCTTGCACTCTCCCACTTTCCCTCTTTCCCTCCAGGCTATTCATTTATTTCCATTCCACTTCCTCCTCCTCAGCAGGACATCGGCAGGGGGAAGTGCAGGTTAAGCAGAAGGCAAAAGCTCCCTGTTTGTAGTCTTGATTTTTATTTGGCATTCCAGACAAACTTCTGCCTTTGCTCCTCTTACTACAGAAGCTAAGTGCTATGCAGTTTCAACTTAACATATGAAAAATCCATTTTCTACAATCATTCCTTTGCTCTTGTGTTTTCCCTGACCCCTGTAAGGTTAGTCCAACCTTTTAATTCCCATGTGAAAGGACACAATAATCATACTAGACAGAGAGCACTGTCTCAGCCCTAGTGAATTCCTTTACTTTGTTCAAAAGAAAGGAAATGTTAGAATTTTATAATGGACTTTTTTAGCATAAACTTTTTTTTTTAGAGAAAAATGTAGACATCTTGTGGTGTATATGTTTAAGTTCAGTGATTATGAAAAAGTGCAGATGAAGTTTTATAGAAACTGTAACCTCACAACAGTTAAATACAATGGAGATATAACGGTTCTAGTGTAATGAATTAATTTGAACTTTTCACCACTATTCTTTTTTCACAGATTATTGCGTATTATTTAGGGTCCTCTAGCTTCAATAGCTGTAGGGATAAAGCTGGGATGTGATTGATATTTGCTTGGCTTTTTTGGCTTTTTAAAATGTGGAAAACACAAGGAAGAAAAAAAGAAAAACAGCCCAAAAAACCCAATGCTCCCCCCCACAAAATCATGTTCCCAACCAGTTATAGGCCAACTTTTGCTCATTGTAACACATTGATTTCTACCTCACAGCATCTAATGGTAAAATAAGTCATTTATTTCAGACTGTTGTGAAGTTATAGTTGTTAGTGGCCATAACGTATGTTCTAGTGTACTTGTTATGCATTATCAAGTTTCTGTCTAATTTTTTGCTCCTATAGGTGCAAGTAAAGGAACTCTATTTAATAAATTATTTAATAAATTGGGAGAATAAAACTGAAAATTGCATGATAAGTCAGATAAAGGCTAAATTAAACATTAAATTTCTTTCTTCCATGTCTTCCATTAACCTGGATGAATACATTGTCCCTTGTTCCAAGGTAAATATTTATCTGACAAAGCAACATTTTCAGAATTGTTGATTGAGTTTATAATCCTAAATAAAAGGAAAATGATAAGCATAAACTTAAATGTTTACCAATGCTTTTTATAGCAAAAACTTTCTTTCTAAAAGTTTGAGAACTGCTTGGAAAAACTTTTCTTGATATAACAGAAATAATTCATAGCTGAAAATTTATGTCTCGAGCTGTGGCTGTTTGGTTGATCAATTGATTTTTAAACAGGAAAGAGGAAGCTCTTACTTAGCACATAATAACTGTTAAAATTGAAATAGTCTATGTCAAAATAGTGCATCATATTTATATTTAAATATGCATGTTTGAGAGGCAGATGAATGCTCAAAATGCAGTTATTAATCTGAAAGCTGTGAGCATACCTAGAGATACATAGAAAAAAGCACCCCCACTTTTAAAATACAAACATTTTGTACCATATTCCTTAAGAATAATAAATATTAGTAGGCATCTATAAATGAGGTGTCTTCAGACATTCATTGTGTGGTTAATTGGTTATGAGTCAGATATAAACATCAAATTTTCAAAATCTTGGTAACAGGGGAATCAGGAACTCCCTAACTGAAGATGAATGAGTACAACCCTTAATCAGCTTTAGAAATTGCAAGATCAGATGTGTGTTCCAAATGACTAGCACTACATCATGTTGGCAATGCTGGTAGGGAATTAATGTTTATTACAGTTTTTGTTGACTGTATATCTCAGTTTCTTCAAGAACACTGGAAAACCAGTCTTGCTCCTGGTGTTGCCATTGAGGAATCAAATGTCCTGGCATATCAGGAGCACTCACTGTGTGTAGTAAGGCAGCAAAACCAGCAGGAGTATTCCCCACTCATAAGTATGACAATCACTGGCAATGTCCATGACACTTCCCTAGAAATGCATTCCCAAGTAGCTACAGGAAAAGGAAGCCTGGGAATCCAAGGATCTTTTCCCAGATCAATCATCTTAGCTTTGCCCTTTTCCTCTGCCCTTTTAGCTTCCCTGTGACAGAACAGCAAAATTCAATTTTGCCTGCTCTGCTGAGAATTCATAGTCTGCTCTGAGTGCTAAGCACATTCATGAAGAATAGCACCAAAGTATTGAACCAGTGCATAATGAGTCTTTCTAATCATGCCCTTGCCCTTCATTTCCAATAGTCAACAGCTCTCAGCAGTGTGATGTGTGAAGTGTACAAACACATGAAGAGCTTTCCATAATTTATTTGTGTTTGCTGTGAATAAAAAAAATAATGTGGTATCTCCATGGCAAACAGATATTGCCCTTCTTCATTAGTAAAGTATTTCCAAAAGGTTAATTAAACAAAAAGAAAATGCATTTCAGCTTTTATACACTGTATTAATACAATAATTATGTCTTAATGACCAGGGTCTGCAGCATTTCTGGGGGATTAATGACCATCTGGGAGAGTTCATAGCCTAAGTCTTTTCCACAAGTCATTTATTCCATCTATTTGTTTATTTTCTAATAAATGATCCAGAGTCAAGGTCATTACTGATAGGTCACTTGTATAAAAATGAATTGTAATAACAAAAGCTCCCACCTTGTTATGTTTTTATTATGGATGTTTATCCAAAGCAAAATATATACTGTCTCTTTATCAATGCTTTTTCTTCTGACAGCAAATATTTAAAATGGTAGGAAAGCAATTACATAGATAAATTTTGAAACTCATTTTTGTTGTCATATAAAGAAGACTGTAAAATTTTTTTCTTCCTGCTCACTCTTAGAAAAAGTGGGAAAAAAAGTCAAAATCTACTCTTGAATTTTTTGCAATAAACCAACTTGTCCTTTTATGTATGTAGAAATAATTCAAAAAGCTAAAATTCATAAACTCATTAGCAAAATTAAGTCACCTGTGAAAACAAACAAGCAAAAATCCATCAACATATCTCTCCGAATTGTTTTTTTTTTTCCAGTTGGCTATCCTGCAAACACGTCCTGTAATATGAAAACCAATTATAGTTTTCTTGATTGAATGTGTGAATATCAAGCTGCAGTCTTTACTGAGAGCTCTGGAGTCACAAAGTCCACTATCAGGAAGTTATATCAAATGGAAAGGAAGGCAAAGCAGCATTCATTGTCACAAAATTACTGACCTGATAAACATTTGTCAGAGACACTATTCCTCACACCAAGTGATCTTGCCAATTTGTAGTTTCAGCTTTCTTAGGTAAAAAGCTAATGATTATTTTTCCAAAATTTAGCCTTATAGTCATCACAAAATGTTGTTGAAATTACTTAGATTTTGAATCCTATGTGATGGTGGGTAGGATCAAGAGGCTTAATGTTTCCTTGATAAATGAAAACAACAGTATATTTTGGGAGTTTTTATCATGCTGGTAGTACAAAAACTACATTTATTTGCAGATATAAAATTCAATATAACATTGCATCTTAGGAATACCATTTCATAATGCTTTGATGCTTTTTTTAAAATTTAATTTTAATCTTACATAATCCTTAATTATTACATAGTGCTTTACATTCTCACTTTCCAGAGACTGTACTAACTTCCCATTCATTTCTGGAGGTAAATCTGTGCAATTGTTTTCCTCTGTCGTTATATGTGGCTCAGGCCCTGTCTTTCCCCTTCCTGCCATGTTTTTGAGGCTACATCTCCATCATGGCAGCAAGGATTTCTGAGCTTTCCTGTGGTAGCTGCAAAAGTGAAAGCTTGGAATAGTAGCAAGATGGTGGGATTTCTAAGGCTGCATTTATTTGGTTCAGCACAGGGCCATGCAAACAAGGCTTTTTCACCTTTCACAACTGGGCTGTCTGTCTTCACTGACCTTGTGGTTGTCCTGATTTGGGAATCTCTGCTGCCAGAACTGTTCCCTAATGCAGACTTGGCAATACCCATTTCTGTTAGGAAGAAGATTCAATGATATTTAGATTTGTATGTAAATTCAGCTGGTAACAATGGGTTAAAAAATGTCCAGATACTTAATATTTGATTAACTATTGTTTAATAATTAATTAATGTTTTAATAATTGATCAGAGGAGATGATCTGAGCAAAAAGAATATCTGAACAACAGTGGAAACTGGGCAATGTCCCTTGACTGTAGTCAGTGTTAGGGCCTATGACAGTGCTTGAATGTGTGCTTATTCTCTTTATTTGTTTTATTTTGTGTTTCTTAAAAGGCTTTCCATGAATATGAAATAAGCTTCCTTCGTATCAATCAGAAAACGTTTTTAAAATGAGTTGACAGAGCTCAGATCTCCTCAGAGGCTGAACTATTTTGACTTCAGAGATATTAATAATGAAACTTGAAATTCAAACACTGCATTAAAATATTGTGGAGTCTCTCCCCACCTTTCCTAGGTTCGCTTCATCTCTGTTTTACACATCTGCTTTCTCGGCTGTGATTCCAAGTCTCTTTTCAAGCAAGGCTTTGTTTCTGTAAGCTGCTATTATGGTCTGACAAGCCAAGGGAAGCTGTCAGATATTTTACTTTGATCCAAATCCAAACAGAGGAAGCCTTCAGTACAAACATATCATTATCATTTCCTTGCTGCCCTTTGTCAGTGGTTGGTACATATGCTCGTGGAACTAAACAAACAGAATCTCATCTATTTTCCTCTGTTTGTTTGGTTTTTGTTTGGGTTTTGTTTTGTGGTGTGGGGGTTTTTGTTTTTGTGATTTTTTTGTTTGTTTTTTGGTTGGTTTTGTTTTGGTTTTTTTTGTGGTTTTCTTTTTATTTTTAATTTCCTTTTCCAAGGTGAGAATGAAGGATCTGTTTGCTGTTGCAGTCATAAAATTGCGGTTGTTAGAATATTTTGCATGTGGGGCCTGATGATGAGTCTTCTAAAAGTTTAAAGTTCTAAATATTACTGTTTCAATTTTCTCAGACTTGTCCAAGTTTTTAGAATATATTTACAGTTGTATATTCAATGATGATTGGTTTCTGGGCTGAAGACCAGACACATTTCCTTCCAATTCCTCCATGCTTTCTGCTTAGTTTTTATTTTATAGACAGTGTCTATACTGTCCAGTTGTATGCTGAATCCAGATTTTACAAGGAATTCTATTTTGAGTCTTACGATATTTTAATGTATACATGTAGTTCAATATATCTTTGTTACTTAACAGGTCCTGTTACATTGGAATTCTTTTCCCAAAGCTCATAATAAAAATAAAATTAATAGAAACAACAGTCAGCACTGATATCTTTGCCAATTATGGTCAAATAAATTTTTGAAATCAAAGCAATGGTATTTGGTATTTTTGATTCCACTACTTTGTCTCTTAGGTGTTATGACCTGCTTTTTAAAATATACATCTACACTAGATTAAAAGAAAAACAAAAACCAAGCAAAAAACCAGAAACCCACAAAAAACTTGTTGAAAAAACATTACTTTTGATTTGTAGTTAAACACAGAGACCAGAAATGCAGTTTCATGTTTCTGCAGTCTCCATTAAGTCTGTATTTGCATCCCCTCTTAGGTACTCTAGTAATTCATGTGTTCCAATAAAAAAATACCCTACAAAATGATGTCAATAGAAAGTTCATATTGTGCTTGCAACCAAAGAGGTATTTATTTAGCCAGTGTAAAGTATAAGGCATCCAGTACTTCTGAATTTCAAATGCTTCCCTTGCAGCCAGAGTTGGAGTGATCCAAGTATTGCATCGTGTGCTGACATAAACCCATAGGAATCTTCCCCATCTGTCTTTTCCCCACAGAAAGGAAAATCTCTTTTAAGGAAGAAGTACTGTGCAAAGAGTCAAATGGCCTGTTCTGCATCTGCTAATAAACCTCCCCAGAGAGAGAGAGGTTACTACTACTTCTATCACACTGGAAGGAATGGTGAAGGAATGTCTGCCCTTACAAAATCCCTCTGAGTCACTCAGAGCAGCCTACTGCTGCTTCTTCCTCCTGGAAGGCAGAACCTAAGGGAGTTATGGCACTTATAAGACACCTGGCTGTTCCTGAAGCTGGGAAGAAGTTCTGATGTAAATAATATTCTCTGGTATAAATGTAATTCAACTTATTAAGACAGAAAAATATTATCAGAAAAATCTCCATCATATCCTATAAGTATAATGCCTTAGGGTTATAACAGAGGCTTTTATCGTACAAGATACATGACTGACTATTTTAGTTGACATCCAGATACTGTCACAAAAGGAAAAGATGCTGGTTAAGCCACAGGTGTTGAGCTGATTCTTTCACAGCTTTGTTCCATACCTTGTGACTCTTCCTAGGATAACAGGAATACTGCTGCAGCTGTATTGGTTGGTAAGGTAGTCCTGTGTAAAGTGAGTATCCTTCTTTATTATTTTCATACCAGCCAGAATGTTTGGGATAAATTCAGGTTAGAGAAAGACTATAACACATTTCAGCCATTTGCACCAAAAAGTGAAGCAGAACATCTTTAGTTAAAAAAAATCTCATTTGGTTTTGACTGAAATAGAGTTAATTTTCTGCTTAGTAACCGGTGCTTTGTTTTGGATTTGTATGAGAGTAGTGCTGATGACATACTGATGTTTTGGTTGTTACTCAGTAGTGCTCACTCTAAATCAAGGCTTTTCAGTGCCACATGCTGTCAGTGAAGTGCACAAGAAGATGAGATAAAGTATGGCCAGGACAGCTGATCCAAATTGGCCAAAGGAGTATTCCAGACTACTGAATGTCATGCTCAGTGTATAAAATGGGGCAGATGATCAAGAGCCACTGATTGCTGCTCAGGAGCAGGCCAGGCATCAGTCAGTAAGTGGTAAGCAACAGTATTGCACATGACTTGGTTTTGGACTTTTTTAGCTTGAGTTTTATTTCTCTCCCTCTTTTTGTTATATCAATTTTAATTAGAACTATTTTTAGTAGTAGGAGTAGTACTTCATTTCAATTATTAAACGTTTGTATCTCAAGCCCTGGATTTTACATTTCTCAGATTCTGCTCACCATTCCACCAGTGAAAGAGTGCATGTCTGTATGGTACTTAATTGCCAGTTGGAGTTAAACCATGGTGTAGCAAAACTCCTTATTGTATCAAATCAAATAGATACACTGAACTTCTCACAAGAAGTCTTCAGATTTAGATAGTATTTTTGTGGGTTTCTTCCTAACCAAAGGGTTTTTCCTAAGGAGTTGTCTCTAGCTTCAATTAAGAACTAAGCACTATCACAACAGAATATCTTGTTTGCCCTTAAAGAACTGACTAGACAAAGATTTTCACTAGGTCATTATTTTGGAGATAGCAATGAAGAATCATTTGTTTCCTGGTTGAAAAACTGGCATTAAAAATGCCTTTAGGTCCCATTTATGTAAGTTTTTTAATACATCAGGGTAACTAAAATATTAATATTAAAAATTTTACACTATAACAATTCCAAATGATTGACAGCAAGGGAATGCAAAAGGTTTACGCTATCCTTTAGCCTATGGTTTATTAACAGTGAATATTTCTAAACTGTGATATGAGCCAAAGTCTCATTAGAGAGCTGAAGACATGTAGTTTTCCTTTGTGAAAGACATCAGCTGCTTTTCTGGGAAAGAAGAGCTCAGACTCTGAAACTGTAGTATATAAAGGGGAAAAAAATGTGGAAAGCATCCAGAAAAACAAAATCTGCCTTCTATATGTTTATCTAATATTTATGCATTTTCCAAAAAATATTTACAGTAGGAAAAACTGTGACTGCCATGTCCTGCAAGATACAATTAAACAAAATAAATAGAAAAGCAGATATGTACAAAATGGAAAGATATACCTAGCTGCAGACAGCTACAGCAGTAGAAATCATTTCAGCTGGCAGTGGCTAATGCAAAAAAATCCGAGCTTGCAAGTTAACTTAAACGTCAACATGACATATCTTTCTGTGCCACTTCATTAAAAAAAAAAAAAAGTTATTTTACCAGATATAAAATTACAAGATTACACTTGTTTTTGCCTTATTGTTGGGAAGATGGATATTGAGATTTGCAGTACCTCCTTCTCTCAAATCATTTCAAATCATAAATTCCTTAGAGGGTGGAAAGACTCTATGAAATGCACAGAGACCAGACAATGCTGTCAGCTAATTCTGGGAAGCTGCCAAATCTTTGACATTGGTTCTGCATTAATAGAACTCTGCACAGTGTTGAACATATGCTTCTCAACAGGCAGTATAGTACTGTTTACAGCAAAGACATGGTGCAATTATTTGCAGAACTTTACTTTTGCCCAGAAGAAAACATACAATCATTCGGTTGTTATTCTGAGGTTCCAGTGCTTTAAAAACCAAGCTGTTTAATTGCCCTAGTACAAGGCAGCATAGTACAGATTTAGAATCTTAATTTTAGGTACACATTAAAGTCTCCTGACTTCCTTAAATTATTCCATTTATCGAAGGTTTTCAAATGCTTTCTAGAAACTGGGATCCAAAGTTTCTGAAAGAACTTACCAATATATTGTAAGGTCTAAGTAACTTTAAACCTGTTAAGCTGTTTAAATAGACCCCCTTAAGCAATTTAAAATATACAGCAATTTAAAATATAAGTACACAGAAACAAAATCTATGTGAAGCTTATGATTTAATTTATAAAGTAGGTTTAATTCACCTTAACAAGCAAAATACTGACAGTTCTAACTAGCTTCAGTTATGAAATCCATATTCCCAAAGTAGACACATGACTCCCTAGATTAGATAATACTAGTATCACTTTTCTCCTCTGCAATCTCTGTCAAAGATTTTTATTATCGTTGCAGGTTTGCTTTTGTTTGCTTGCTTGTTAGTAATTATTTCTTAATATTCCTATTACAACCTATGATAGCTGTACCTGCCTTAGAAACAACTGCGATATTAAAATACATCACAACACACAGCCTGCTGTGCACAACCTCGGTGGGGAAGGATTTGGCTTTAATGAATTATTTATTTTCTTGATTACAGAAATGCATAATTTTGTGATTGAGGATGTGGTTGTCACTGAGGATTTGGAAACCTCATTTGGATTCTGGAATCTTGACTTCCTTTAGCAAGAGGTAGAGAGTCCAGCTTTCTTTCAAAATGCCATGGTGAGAGGTGTCTTTAGAGGATAAGAGCACTCATTCAGAATGTTGTAAACACTTACTGTAGTTGTTTCTTTGTCTAAACAGATATGGATCTGACGTTGTACCCTCTAGGGAAAGTATCTGATCAGTAAAGAATGGGGCTCTCAAGCCTTTTTGTTCAAGGTTCATGGGGCAGTTTTAAGAAAGAAGGTAAAAGGATGACAAATTTAATACTTGAGAAATTTACAGTTGAATAGAGAAACCTCTTTTACTTCCTACATTGATGACTGTTCATAGAGAGGAGCCTCAGGTACAAACATTTCATGGTTTTTTACGGATAGGAACCAGAGTCTTGCACCAGCTGCTCTTGATTTTTCTGTCTCCTTGCAATGCCCAGTACGAGTGCAATTAGCTATAATTCCTTCTTTACCTTTCAGTTACAGTTCATCACCCATACCTATGCTCCTGCCCACAAAATGAGTGAAGCTTCTAGGCTTTTCATGATAGGCAATGGAGAAGCAGAAACTGACTGTCAGAGGGTTTCAGGACCTCTTACATGAATACACTTACGGAATGCATGAATTTGTCTATTGAAGGGAAATGCACATTAAAAGGCTGTTTCTTTCTTAACAGCAAACTGGGTCATGGCTTCATCCTATTGTAGTTACTGGAAAGTATCAGTAAGAGCATATCTTCTTTATCTAGAAAAAAAGCTGAGCACTGAACTTTAAATTGCTGAGTGTCTAATTTGACATCTGGCCAAGGAAACACTTACTTATCCTGAAACATGAGAACACTACATCAGGAAAACACTTATTTTAAAGGCCCCATATCAAGCTCAAGAGGGTGACCATCCCCATTCAAGCCAGGATATCCTCACCAAATCCCTGCTAAGTGGTTACAGAAAGTGATTTCAATCAATCAATCAATCAATCAATTAATCAACTTGACTGCAAGTTGATAAATGCTCATTAAAAAGGTTCAGCAGCAGCAACCCAAATTCCATTATCACAATCTTGCTGTAGTGACCTATGGAAGGTGACCATGCAGCTTGTATGAAAAGATACACCAAACATCTGTGAATTTTCCCTTTTTTTTTTTTTTTTCCACTTCTGTTGTAGTTTCTAGTTAGAAGTCACTTTCTTCACTGATTCTCCAGTGCTGGTGCACATTCATTTCTGTACATCTGGACACACTGATTGTTACTGAGACAATGCTGATTTCATGTTTTAGAAGTTTAAATACTTGAAATTTTACAGATGTCTGCAAATTTCTCAAAGTCCCTTAAAATACAAAGTGCGTTAAATTGTGAAAACATGTTGTCTCCTCTGTGCGCATATAAGTAGCATAATAGCAATGTCTAGATGATGGAAGCACTCAGGTATGGGATTAGATATTGAGTTACTCAGCACATTCAAAAATGAGCCAATTCTACATATTCAGGACTCTCGTTACTTCAGAAATCTCCATGTAAAAGTATAAAATTTGTTTTCCAAAAGAGTCAGGGTTAGGAGAATGTTGAGCAAGGATTACCATAGTGAAAATCTGGAGTCAAAGGGAATGGGGCCTTCAGTCCTAGCTTATGTTCTTTGAGGTTTGAATTCTTTTATCTACGACAGAGCAATGCCTAAATTTATTTTCAACTTTAGAAGGTGTTAATGTTCAAATCTATTTAATCTATTTCTTATCTGTCTGTAGAAATTTCATTTAAAGCTTTTCATCTCCTTCACAGTATAGAATAATGATCACAGTCATTAGAAGTGAAAAAATAATTTACTAGTTCCATTTTTAATCTTTCTATTTAAACCTTTCTCTCTGTAGGAAATACACATTGATTCAACATGCTTTTTTTTAATCATCTCTGTTTTTAGTAAGATAAATTAGCAGTTGGGAACTCTAGAGAACCTTCTACCTTTATCAGTTTCAGAATAATTTCAGCAGGCTCTAGAGCTTGAAGAACTGCTGGTTACTAGAATCATATTAGCTTTTACAAAGCTGTAGTACCTGAGCTACTTGTCCATGTGTACTTCTAAAATTAAAAATAAATTAGTTTCCAATTTCATTTTCAGGTTCCCAGGCTATTTGTACATCAGGTGGCTGAGTCTGTGCATAGACTCCTTTTTTTTGGAGTTCCAGTTCATGTAGGAATAGTTCTGGGAAGAGTTCTGTTTATGGAGAAATCCCGACAGATACTTGAACACAGTCCCACAATGTATGGCAGCCTAAATATGAAGTCATCCATCCTTCAGAATTTTAGCATATGTTGTGCTTTTAATGCCATGCACCTTCATGCCTTTTGTCAGGGAAGATATGTAAGGCTCCTAAGCTTTAAGGGTATAAAACATTGCTCTTGATAGGGCCATGCACTGTTTCAAGTATTGTGAACTGGACACAAAAAAACAAACAAACAAATGAAACAAAACAACCCCCCCCAAAAAAAAACAAAAAAAACCCAAAAAAAACAAACACTAAAAATTTTTTACTGGAGTAAAAAATCTGTTAGCCCAGACCACAAGCTATGCAATGAGATCATAGCTGTCTTCCTCAGGCAGATACAGCTGTGAGCTGAGGAATGAGAACAAGGATTGTTGTGTACCACTGGGTATTAAAGACCAGGAATCTTCCTCTAGGGTGATAGTTTAGCATCACTAAAGTAGCTTGCTATTCCTAGACATGTTCTAATTCCTAGCAGAATTGTGTTTACCCCTTTGTGGGATCATATCCTACAAAATTATTTTCCTTAAGTATTTCATTTTCATCAAACTATATACAACCAAAAAAACCATATTGGCCACTTTTATGTTGTTCGTTTTGATTTTTAGGAGTGAGAGTTGAAAATTCAGGTGAAAATGAATTATGAGATAGTAAAAGTAAGTATTTCTGTCAGCCTTCATTCTATTTCTTCAACATTATGGTTTCATATAATTGGGAGCATTTTTCCTGACCTGAAAGGCAGTGGAAATGGCATATTAGGAATGTTATATTCATGCTGGATTGCATATAGGCAAAAGGAAAGCTTGTAAGAGTGAGTTATTACATATAATCAGGAGATATTTGTGTTTTAGGTCACATTGTATTTCTTAGCTTAAAAATATTTGAAAATACTATTTTCTGACAAACACACCTTTATTTATCCATACAAGAGCTGCAGAAACAAAACAAAACAAAAAACCAAAACCAACAAACCTTCTTACTAATATACCAATATTGAGAACTTTAAAGAACATAGCTCAGCTTCCCATAAGTTAGCCGTCCTAATACTACATTTCATAATTTTGTTCCCTTGAGACCAATCCCGGGATTCTATTAGGAAAAAAAATAATTTTTTCAATGAAATTGAAATTTATTTTCTAAAGGCTCTTGCAATTTTTTAAATTTTTTTTCCCTTTAGTCTCAAAAATCAATTTCTTCAGAAATTTTGGTCAGTTATGCTCAGTAGATGAGATTGATCATTCAGTTTTCCCTTTTCTTTAGGAAAAGGAGAATACCCATTCAGTGTATGGATCACTTCTTGTGATGTTTTCAGCTTGCTTGCTGGGCCCTCAACGATTTTGCCTGTCAGCAAATGTATACGTATGGCTGTAATATATTTGCTGTATTTGTTTTTGTAACTTCTTAAACTTGAATTGTGTATTAAAATCTAAAGGAGAAAAAAATATGTGTGGACTATTTTTTTTTAATGTGTATTCTATCGTCCCTCTTGGAGGATAAAACTCATGTGCTGTGTGATTGAAAATAAGGCAAGTATATTTTTTTTCCCATCTATTATTTTGTATTCTCTCTATTCTACTATTGGGTTTGGGGCAAAAGTCTCATTATGATATGTGAATGCTCATATTTTCTAACATTACATTAGTTTTTTTTCTTCTCCCTGCAACCTGAAGAACCTCTTTTGTAGAAAGTTCTGAAAATTCTTTCCAAGAAGAAAGAAATTTTTCAAGGAAGTTACATAGGCCCCTTTCTTAATTAATGGATAATTTTAGCTCTGGGCGTTACTGTATTTACTTTTTCCACTCATCCAAACTGAGACAAGCAACAAAAAAAGCAAAATATAAGCAAAAAAAAAAAAAAAAGAAAAAAGAGAAAAGAAAACCAGGCAGAAATGCACTAAGTCACATGGAAGAACAATAGTTCTCAAGTGATGATTCATTGACATTTACTCTTGAAAGGAAGCCTTACAATTTTAAAGGGGAAAAAACCCTAAGTCAATCTATTCATTTGGAAAATGTTATTTTCTTAAGATACTACATATATGCCCCAAAGAACCAACCAAAAAAAGAAAAGGAACTTTTTAGAAATCTATGTGATTGTTTAAAAATAAGCTGATGCCTTAGGCTTTATACTTTCAGTATTTTAAAACCTGTTTGCAAAATTCAGCCTGGCATTTGTTCTGAGCACATTAATTGTCTATTGACATTTACATGGGAGACTAGGAGAGTAAAACTGCACTGCTCTTTGTGCAGCATCTTTCATTTGTGACTAGTTGCTTGAGTGTTATTGAGGAGGACAGTCTGTCACAGATTAGTACTGTTTAGTAAGTAATGGATCTCACCTCACATTTTTTGAATGAAATATAAATAATACATTAAAAAATCCTTTCTTTTGTCACTGTTTAGGCTTTTGATCTTTCCTGGACAAAGATGAATATTAAAGAATATTTCATTTGGCTGTGGTGACATTAAAAATTAAAATAAAAAAGAAAGAATACACAGGATGGTGAAGGAGGAAAAAGAAGAAGAAATAGAAACCAGAAAACTTGAAAAACAATACTCCTTCTAGCATACTGAGCACTCTTCAAAAGAACCAGCTGATCCTTCCATCTGCCAGATGAGTTGAACCAGCTACATTTCAATTATCAGATGGGGTTCTCTGAGGAGCCTAGTAACTGCAATAAACATTTTTACTTGTTTCTGCTTCTCATTTTCTCTGAGCATAAGCTGCACCCAAAATAAGTTTGAAAGCTGCTTCATTAGACAGAATTGCAAGGTGGAGTGGCAACATATTTTCAGTAGTTTAAGATTATTCATATTGAACAGTTATATTAAAAAAATACACAAAATATGTATGATATTCACCTTTTTTCCCCCTCCTCCTACCCCCAAACTCACAAAAGCTTCATCAAACCTTTAGTGGTGCTTTGTAGCATTAAAGGCACTGTTTGTGAGCCATCAATTAAGAACATTCCTACCTGGAGCATTCTAGTTAAAGTTTATTTAATTATTTGTGTCTGCCAGGAAGTCCCAGTGACTAAAAAGTGGAAACACAATCCAGATGAAGTAAATAGAAAAATTGGTTAAGATTCACAAAGTATTAAGCATATTTTAGGAAGTTAAAATAGATTGGTAAAACAGAAAATTACCATACGTCAGCATTGATCTAATATTTCTTGGGAACCTTTTAGCTGTGGAATATTCATAGGCTTTGCATTCTTTGGATCCTTTTCTCCTTACAGCATGTAAGTATGAGTAGAAAGAAGCAGAAATACTGAAAATCAGAGGCAGCTTCAGCATGGTGTTCTGGCCAAGGTTCTTTGGAGCAAAAAGTAAAGAGAAATGAGAGTAGAAAAGAAAATCTGTTCATTTAGAAATCCAAGATAAGACTTCAGAGGCTGTGTGGGTTTGCACAGATTCTCTTAAATTGTAGCTTTACAGTGAGGAAGGGAGGTGTATTTTGAAGAGTGGATTGAGAAAATTTGGTGGATGTTGGTAGAGACTAAACAAGCCCAAAGATCTGGTGATATAGGGTTAGCTCCTTTTATGCACGAAATAGTCCAACACACTCTAAATTAATTTCTGTAATCTGTAGTATTTATCATAAACATATATGCAGTAAATCTTATAACACAAATTATACTGTAGGTAAAATAATTAAAGATCCCTAAAAAGCACAAAAAACAAATAAGAAAAGAGAACTCAGTATTAATATCACATCCGAAAATAGAGACAAGAAAATTTGGTTTTTTTCTTATAAAATGTTCTTCTGCTACTGGAAATTTAATTGTTGGGCATTTTTTAAATTGTGTGTGTGTGTGTGTATGAATGTGTTTAAAGGAAACACAACATATTAATACTTTAATTCAAGTGCAACCTGAGGAGTAAAGATGCTTAATTATGGTTTCATACTTGCAGGTACTTTCATAGTGGAGTTTAAAACTGAGTATTTCTTTCTTGCTATTATTGGACTCCAGCAGATGAGAATGCAAATATTTTTAAGAGCTGGAAAAAATCAATCTCTAACAAAATCTTGAGAGTATTTTGGCAGAATATCCTGAAATGAAAATATTAATAAAGAGTAGGAAAGCTAGGTAAAAGAAAAAACACAGGATTTATGATGTCTTTTTTGGTGTTAAACAGTCCAAATTTCATCATAACAATATATCTATGGTAATATATACCATATTCATACCTGAATATGAGTCTAAAAATTAGTTAGCACAATTTCTTATGGTTTTTTCGTCTGCTTTTCTTCTTCTTCCTATTCCAAGACTCCAATTGATTAGGAGATAGTTTTCAAAGAACCTACAGGATAAAACTTCCTGTTCCAGAAAATACACCCCTAGAACATCTTTATTCAGCATAGAAAAAGTCTCAAATTGATCTGCAAAAGACAGTAATTTATGTAAAGAAATCTAAGCTTATATACAAATTTTCTTTTCCTCTCAAAAGAAATTATTTGTCAATGTGGTAATAACACACTCTTTAATAAGATAAATTTAGACAAAGAATGAAAAATAATTAGCATTTTCAATATGTGTATTATTCTCACACAAATTACTCTCCAAGTAGGAACAGTTTGCCTTTGCACTGCCTTTTATTAACTCAAAAAAAAAATGACCCAAAGCATTTTGTGTTGAAATGTAAGTAGAAATACAAGTGGAAAATTATCTAAGAAGGTGCTCCAGCAGATCTGGAAAAAACATAGTAATATTTTATTTTCTCATACTCATATAAAAGGTTGAACCAGAAAACTCTCTTCCGAGATGTGCCCAGTGGTGAAAAGGTCAGTGTTTCCTGCCAATTGAATCAGAAATGGTTGCTTAAAATTTTTTCGTAAAAAATATTTAATCTAGTTGGAATTTCCCATCATTCTGTAAGTGTAAAATGTAAGGAAAATTGTTTTGTTAAGTAATGTAAAACCATATGTAATTGTTTTTTTATGGAGTAGATCATCCCACTTTCTGGAAGAACTGTGCAAAACTACACAGAGGAATCACCACTTAGATCCAATTATGTCTTAGTAAAAAATGAGTTTATTGACAGAAATCTTCCACAAAAAGGGGCATTATTACTACTGTGTTAAAGTCACATTTTTGAAACAGTAAACAACAGAACAGCATCAACAAAAGAAGATTTGAGGAAAAGAAATAAATATTAATGTTTCAAAAATACTTCACTCTCAGAATCTTGAAAGACTTCTTTTTCTTCAGTGACATTTCATAGTTTGTTATCTTGCGGCTAATTATGTCATTCATTTAGCCTGAGAATACAAGATTTTTTCTGTAAAATGTTTATATTCCCATGAGAATTCTGAACTCTGGACACACTTTGGCTTTACTTTGCTAAATTTTAATTAAAGTGAAAAAAAAAATTTGTTCTCTTTCCTATTATTCCATATTTCTCCTCATATTCATGCATTAATACTTGTTCTAACACGAAGTTATTTAGAAATACTCTCTTCAATTAATGATCATTATACTCTCCATTTAATAGGTATTTCTTTCGGTGCCATGATATGTTTTAAGTCAATTAACTCTGCTTAGGTGGGGCTATATATTATTTTTTTTACATAGTACCCATTTTGAGGCTAATAAGTAAAATGCTAACTGTCCTCTTTTTGTAGTCAGTCATAAACAAGGTACATCAGGGAGAAATACACCTCAGGCTTCACAGGCAACACTTGCTTACAGCAATGATGCCAGAGCAGACATTCCTATCATTTTTCTAATTTTCATAACATATTTTTCTGATAATATTAGCAAGGATAGTGATTCAATACTGGCTGTTACATTCATCATTTCCAGAAACAAAACTAATCACAGTTTAGAAAACCAGGTTCTGCTTATATATCAGTTTAGGACATATGCACACACATACACACAACACACGACTTAAGAAGCAATGCATTTTCACAACTTGAAGAAAACATCAAAGTTCACAATAAATTTTCATGTGACTGGAAATTTTCAAGCTTTTCTATTCCTAAACCATAAAATCTGGGTTGTCCCAGTTATTATCTCTGGGTACTGATACAAAGGAATGATTATGAACCAGCACTGGAAAACCGATGGAGGATGTGGCTTTTAACTCAAAACTGCAATAGAAAGGGACAAAATTATGTAGGAAAGAAAATTGCACAGACAGTTCTTGTCTTTTTTTATTAAAACTAGTGTCATACTTCGAGATCTGTCCTCTTGAATTCATGTTGGTGAGTCATCTGGTCCAACCTCCCTGCTCAAGCTTCCTAGAGCGCATGGTGCAGAATGGCATCCAGATGGTCCTTGAATATCTCCAGTGAGGGAGACTCCAGACCCTCTCTGGGCAACCTGTTGGGCACCCACACAGTAAAGAAGTTTGTCCTCATGTTCAGGGGGAATTTTGTGGAACTTCCTGTGCATCTATTTCTTTGTTTCCTCTTGCCCTATTGGCTGGCACCACCAAGAAGAGCCTGGATCCTTCCTCTTGGCGGACCCTCCTTTAGATACTTACCCACGTACTTATACAGATAGGTGTATAGGGTATGTCACTTTATACTTACATAGGTTCTGCATTCTCCTTCTCAGGGTTCTAGCAGACCACTAAGAAAGCAAGGTGTGGCTAGGATTACTAGAAGAAGAAAACCACAACACTTGCAATAGTACCACCAAAGGGTAAATGATGTAAAAACCAGGTACTTGTTCTGGGAGCAACTGGCATGCAAGATGTGACAGGTTTCCCATTCTCAGCTTACGAGAGAAGTCTGGTCCC
This sequence comes from Passer domesticus, assembly GCF_036417665.1. NCBI lineage: Eukaryota > Metazoa > Chordata > Aves > Passeriformes > Passeridae > Passer > Passer domesticus. The sequence goes on along the minus strand of NC_087474.1, from coordinate 106,258,350 downwards.
TCCCCCAGCAGGATCCCAGACCATTTGCCCTGGAAAGACACTCCAAACATATATTATTGCTTATGTTTCTTATAAAATAATACTATCAAGAAAGGTTGGATGAAGCCAATTCTTGTAAATAAAAACAAGAAGCGCTTCAGAAAAATCACATCTAAATATAGAGAAAAGTAGATTTTGGTTGTAGAAAATTAGTATAATAGTATTTTAAAAGGCAATCAAGAAAAGTAATTCCTTTATGTGTTCAAATAAAGACGGGTATAAAAAATAAAAATGGTATGTTCTCTAACATCTACTATATGAAAAAGCAGTGAGCAGAAATAGGTAATAAAGGATTTTAAAATGAACAGCTAAAGCACTGTAACAGCCAACACAGGCAGTCTTTCTGTGAAAATCCTAATTATAACCAAAATCTTATTCTGAAAGTCCTGAGGCCTATTTCACAAAAAGAAAAAAAATTAGAATATTAATTAATTAGAATATGAATAATTTTATATAATGCTTGATGTATATCCTGTCATATATTAAAAGAGATGGCCATATAAAAATATTGAAATAAGTGGCAGTAATAGTTTCTTTCCTAGGAACAAGTGTGACTCAATTTCCTTTGAAAATTATGATTTGCAAAAAAACTATTTTCTTCTTTGAATAGTCGAAGAGTATAGAAACGAAATTAAAAGTTATCTGTTACTAAATTAGATCTGCTGATCTAAATTTCTTGGAAATTTACAGAGAGTTATACATATATATTCAGTCTACTTCAAGAAATGTTGAATGATTCTCCTTTTGGAAATAAAGAGAATCTTTCATAACAGGATTTCTTTTTCAAAATACTTGGTTCTCCAGCTCTACTATTAAAAAAGTTATTTTGATTTAGTGAATATTTGAGTACGATTCAAGGAAATCTGAAGAGTGTCAGAGCCAAGAAATTACAAGAAAAAATGTCTGCAGAAAGTATGCTACTGAGTGTTGCATGTTTGCACTTGAAATTAAAATAAATATACTGCCAAAGTACTCATGGTGTATGTTACTATATGTTTGCACATACATTTGAAGTGTCATATAAATATTTGAAATGTATTATATATATTTGAAAAGTCAAAACAAAAATGAAATTAACAATAATCATGTTTTTATAATAGTTGCTTTTTAAAAAGTGATTAAGAGTGGCCACATAGCAGTAAGTCACAAACAGTAAGATGCTATAATAATGCACATTAAATACAATAGTGGAAGAATGTGTTGAAAAAAATTAATTAAGTTTACTTTCCAACTACATTTGCTTAACAGAGTTTAAGGATGTGATGACTAGTAAAGGTCACAGACACTGTCATGAATCTCTGATTCACAAATTATTTATGGAAACTCCCATTTCAAGATAAAAAAATGAATACAAATATTTACTCAAGCCAGAAAAATGGGCAAGATTTATACTTAACAGGAAATTATTCTCGAGTGGAAAATTATTTTCATGGCTAAAGAACATTGGATCTCAAATTGCTGTTTTCTGGTTCCAAAGTTACAGAGTCATCTGGGAATGAATTTCCATTTCGTGATTGTAAGAGAATGTTAAACAACAATAACATATGAGTATAAAACCAGTTAGTTTCAGAAACTTCATACATGGGTCTTAAGTAGGAAATTACTCCAAAGAAAAACACATAACTATAACCATTTTTTTTTTTAATAAACCCAAAGTCTCATACTGTTTGGAAAAACTGGTGTAAGATCACTGCTTTCAGCAATAAAAAGATTTCATCTTAATTCCATAGCTACCAGGGTTTCCAGAGTTCAGACAGACCGTCCATGCAACTGCCTTTGAGGTAAGATTTCAGGCTTAACTGGGCTTCTACTCAAACCAATTTATTTTCTTCAATGTTGTTGCCAGTTTTCCTGTATTTTAGAAAGCCCCCGTTGACATCATTCAAACACTTTATTTTTATTCATAAACAGAAGCAGGAAAGTTGGTGTAGAGAATTTAATTTGACATAAGTAAATAAGTTGTGGAAATAGTGACAGAGACTAAAATATGTAACAGCTGCCCTGCTGCCTAAAATGATTGCAGTAAGCCACTTTTTATTCAAAAGGAAAAAATAAATACGTGATTGTTCCAAATTTGGAATGTTTATACTATTTTATGGATTTATTTTTGTTCAGTACATAAATATGTAAGTAAAATAGAATAATATGTATCAATAGTAGTATGATTCTAAATTAGTGAAGTAAAATTGACTAAATTATTTGTGGAGTCAGGAAGAAGCATGCTCTGGACAATTAATGAATGCAGTTGAAATATTCTTATGAAAATAAATTTACTAAATAGATAAAATATATAACACTTAGACCAATGCCCCAGAACATCCTATTTCATGTCCAATTAAAATCTAAAATATTTTATAAACATAATACATTTAATAAAACTTTGCATAAATAAAACACACATATGGAAAACCTATATATTTGAAGCTATTAAATACATAAAGTTTTGTTTCCCTGTCTCTGTGTATACTTAAACAGAGTAACCATTGTCATCAGATTTCACGCAAGAAAAAATTCAGGACCTTATGAGAACTTATTCACCACAGCATTTTTCACACACAAGAAAGGATGTAATACCACAAAACCAGATCAACATCACTGCCTACATGCAGAGCTCCCACACCTGACCTATGCAAGCTGCATCTCCAGTTAGGATGCCTCGGGACATAGTTTTTCTGCCTATGGATTTAGAACCATAAACCTAATTATTATACTAATCTTAACAAAGAAAAAAAAAGGTACTTTTTTGTGTTTCTAAACAGAATTACCCTCAAATTTTGTACAATGAAGGTGACACATAGGACTGATCCTGCAGGGAGGTCCTGTAGCTACCAGCAGAGAGCTCTTCCTGCAGGAACTGTCAAGGTTGTGTAGGTCTTCTCTATGTTTACCATGAGAAGGAGATACTGAAGATACTTAAACCTTTCAAAACATCTAAGTAATATTGAAAGGAAAATAAGATTTTGGAAACTTAAAAAACCATAGTGGATAATAGAGATAAAGAAGGTTGCTTTTGAGGCTAACTAATATAGTGATTTTATGGTTATGTCATTGAATTTGAACTTTTGAAGCAATTGAACTTTTTAAAATCAGTTTAAGTTGAGGACTGTTTTGCTTTGAGGTTTTTTATTTGTTTTGTTGGGTTTTTTCCCCCACATTAAAGCTAAGATGAACCAAGAAAGTTTTATATTTCTTTACCAATTCTTATTTTACTTTGCAACTTATTCTTTTCCCCTATGTTTGGGTGAAGCTTTCTGAGGAGTAGAAGACTGATCTCTATACTAACTTTTCCCTGTGGACACTCGACATTTTGGATACCCATTTTCTCAGAGCAAGACATACCACACCAGCTTTAGTGAGCTTCACATAATGGAACTGCTCTAAGCAGAGGACTCCACAACTGCAATAAATATCCTTCTTGATTTTTTTTTTTTTTAATATTTACCCTTGAAAGTGTGTTATTCTGGAACCTTTCTGTGAGTGAAACTGGGTCTTGTTATGTTCATACGTGTAGTCAACAAATAACATCATAACGAATATATATTTCACTACAAATTGCTTAATTAAATTTTATTCCTATCTGTAATTTATTCAGTCATATATTACCTATAACTAATTGCTGGTCTTAATGATTTTTATTTAATGATTATGTTTTTGCCTAGACTATTTCTGTTTTCTTCCCTTGGGAATCATTAAGTATCAGGAATACTATATAAAGTACAGAACTTTTTTGCAACAACTGTGAGTTAATTTGATATTTTTTAAGAATTTTATTATATATTCTCCTGTGTGCTTTGGGGTTTTTCACCCTCTTAGAAGACAAAGGTAAGTTGTCATTCACAGAAGGGTGGCATGCTCTTAATAGAGTGTTCAGAACAAAACAGCTTTGTACAGACTGTGGTACCCAGAAAATGGGCCAGATCGAGCCCCATCCATCCCACTTCAGTGTTCTCCAACAGCAGTCTGTAGAAGAAAGTGCTCAGAAAAATAACAATATAAACAGAGAACACAGAGGATAATTCTATTCTTAGTACAGGTTTCTTTATTTCAGAAATAGCCAGTAATTTCCTGAGCTTGCAGCTGAATTCACACTGTTGCAATTGATATTTATCCAAGTATGTAAAGTGCGTGGATTTGCATAATGAATTTTTAACCTCTGAAAGCCAGTACAGAATCAGATATCAAGCATATAGAAGCACATGGGAAGACAGATTTGATCTTTTTTTCATCTTTGTTTCTAGATGCTGTATGCTTGCTTGCAAACATCAGTAACAGATTTCTAGAAGAATTAACACAGGTTTACATCATAAGAATTCAGAATTTAAGCATATAAATACTTTTTGAAACAAAGTTATATTTAGTGAAAAGTTCAAGTTAAGTGTGTAGATTGCCAATATCGCATCTCAGATTAATCTCAAACAAAGTCACTTTAGTCTTAAACAAAGCAACAAGGTATATATATAATAAACAGTTAACATTTTAAAAAGCATCTATTTTCAAATGTCAAGTTCTAAGTTTAAAATTAATGTTTCAGTTCTATAGGCTAATACTGCTGCTTCAGGTTAGCAAGGATAGGTGATTACCTTGTAATTTCCATAATGGTCTTTGCTATTCCTGCAAGACAAGTTTATATCTGCAGCCACTGAGGATCATCTCCAATGTCTCTCATTTCCATTTCCCTATTATTGCTCTGGCTTTTTCTTATTGAAAAGAAAGCTTAAATGAGAGTTACAAGAGAGAGAAAGGCAATTGCCTGGGAGTAAGGCACACTCAGATCACTTAAGGCAATGATAGTAGATTTTGTGCTGCAGTTCTTTCCCTCAGCTATACCATAGCTTGGAACGAGATCAGTGCTAACTTTTTGTTTTGTTTTGTTTCCTTTATTCTTTAGGATTTCCTAGAGCTCATTGAATGGTTTTAGGTTTGGGGGATGTTTCTGTCAGTTCAAAGAAAATCTCTTATGGAAATATATTTTGCTTTTATGAGATATGCAACTACCATGCTCTTTGAAAACAGATTTTAGACTACTGCAAGAAGTATTTGAATGCATTGTGCCAGTGGCAAAATTAAGGTCTTCAGTTCACTGGATTTTATGCTCTTTTTATATGAAAAGGTTATTTTATCTCCAACTCAAAGTGGATTTTTTCATTTTTATGGTTGTTTTTGTTACCTCTGAAATATTCTGTGAGTAGCAATATTCTACTGAGGATTGGCTAGGATTGTGTTGATACTTGCCATGTACCTGCTTATTTTTGAAGCATTTAATAGTACTTAAACATAAGAGTAGCTATTTAGCTACTTTTATCAACTTAAACCAGTAATTTTAGTTGATAATTTAAAACAAATTTTAAATTTCAAATAATATATATAGTATGATTCAAATAATACCTTTTGTAAACTGGATTAAGCAAGAAAACAAAAACAAAAAAGCAGATAAAAGCATTGAGTCAAAGATGTATTGCGTCACCATTGCAGAAAACATTATGCTTTTTTTTATTATTATTATTTACTTATTATATATTTTCCTCTCCCAGGAGATTTCCTATACAGTAATGGTTTTCAGTTCAGTTTTGATAGCTGATGTTGTAAACTATGAACACATTTACAAAGCTGCTTAGTTGTTTTTTAATTTCCCTCTATTCCCTATCATCAAGAAGCTAAAATTACAGTAATTAGAACAAATATCTTAAAATGGTAATTTGAATTTAAGTTAAATACTTTCTGATATTTATAGCCGTGGCAGTAGTCAGTTGTTTGCCATGTTAGCCAGAATCAGTAAATAACTATCCCAGCAGAAGTGTTTTTTATTTCATCTGATCTATGTTTCACATCTCTTCCTAATATTGATTTTTTTGTTTTGTTTAGGTTTTTTAACATGTCCAACTTTTACTAAAAATATATATGAAATTTTGTTACTTTAGTATATAGATTTCCTCTTACACTACCAGTGTAAGTCCAAATCTCTCCACCTCCACTGCTCTTGAGTGTGTTAAATTGCTGGTGGTGATGAGAATTACCAAATTGCCATGTGTCACACTACAGCAACTGTAAATAACGTGGTAGCCTCAGAAATTAATTGTGTCTATGATATTATTTGTCATTCTGGCCTAGAAGTTGCTCTTAGAAAGAAAAAAAAGTTATTAAGTTACAATACTTAAAAAAAAAAGAACCAGTGTAAATCCTTCCCAGGATTTTATGATGGTCATGCAACATGCATAGCAAAAGGTAAAGAGGTATTTTATGTTACACATGAAAAGATGTATTGACTGGATATTGAACAGAAACTATGAAACTGCAGCTATTTGCTGATGAAGACAGATTTGGGCTGGCCTAAGCAGAGGGAGACAGAATAGAGCTAATTAAGTTCAAATCTGTCTTAGAGGTAGGTCACTGACGCTACCCATTTACTAGTTATTGGAAAGCAGTCATGAAGTTTCCTCAACATGAGTTGAAGAAGGAGTGAAAATATGATCTGTGGAACACCCAAGCAGCTGACATTTTGCCCTCACTGACATACAAAGTAGCTACTGCCTGCCTGTCTGTAGACAGCTGATGCAAAGAGGAAGAATTAATGCAACAGGCATGTCCACCAGAGTCAAGAAGAAAATTTTATGGCTGCAGCAAAGATGTCAAATCCTGTTTGGTTTGTTGTCTTTTTGTAGCATCAGCAAACAGAGTATTTATTCTTGGGGCAATGTGCCACTACATTTGCTGCAACCTAAGATGACATGAGCATTTCAGGCTTAGACTTGTGTAGTAAGCAAGCCTGGAAATAGCTGCCAAAACAAAAAGTTATGATAAAACACTGAGGAATTAAAAACATAGCTGAAAGGCAACTGCAGGACAAAGATATGACCAAGGGTCGAAGAGAAAGAATAAACCTGAAGATATTTACTCCTTTGTTTAGTCATAGTATACTGAACAATATATACATTGTTCAGTACATTAAGCTATACATTAAGCAAAGCATGTATTTATGTAGCAAATATTTACATGTGATGTTGGGTTCTGTCCTGTCAACTTGGTATCAGGTGTCCATGCCATTCATGCCAGGTCTATGGTCAGAGACAGAAGGTAAAAATAAAGGTAAAAGTGCCTTGGGAACCAATTGATCCACCCACTGATAACTGATATAGCTATGAGGAGTTACAAGCAAACAACTCACCTTCTCAAGCAAACACTTCTCAACTTCTTTGTCTCTGTTTGAGATAAACTAATGTATACAATGTAAGTATGATACATTGCTTCCTATTATTTAACATTTACCCTACACTGTTCCTTATGGAACTTTTCAGATGCAGCCCAGGGACACAGTGGAGTCACCACCCCTGGAGCGGCTTAAGGAAAGACTGGATGGAATTTAATATCATGGCTCATGGCTAAACTCAATGATCTCAGAGGCCTTTTTCCAACCTAATTGGCTCTGTGATTCTCTTTTGCTCAAGTTAATGAAGGTATTTCAAAATATCCAACCAAATCAATGTATATCAATTATTGTGAAGGGCCCCAAAAATATTCTGAGCTTTAAATTCTCAGCTGAATTGCATTTCATTGAGTTAAAAGTGTTTATATTGTGAATGATTCAAAGTGGAATACAAATCATAAACAAAACAAAGGATTGAGAAAAAATGACTAAAGCATCTTGCATAGAATAAACAACCAGAAATAACAGCATAAACTCTAAAGAGATAGATTAAAAAAAAAAGGCATGAAGAAAAAGTCAGAAATATTTTTTTATTTCTTTTATTCATTTTACTTCATGTCATGTGCCAATTATTGCTATTTTATAAGAGTGTGTAATGCTAGATAACGGAGTACACAAGAAGTAGACATTCGTATTTCTCAAAACTTTTTCTCTTTAGTCTTAATCAAAAGTCACTTCACAGATAGTAAACTTTTTCTCATAAGTTCTGTATCTGTCTTAATAGGTAGAAATATGATTGAAGTTTATTTCGGGCTCAGCCAGGCTAAGAAAAAATTTTCACTCTTCAATTCACAGCAGGATCAGTAGTCAAAGCACCATATAATAATATACTATACTGGCCTTTAACATAAAAACTTTCATTTGTTACAGAAGACGCCTCATGGCAGAGTTCCTCAATATGCATACTGAGAATTTTTCCATACTATTTCAGCTAGAACAGACAACAGGGACACTTTTGCATTTAAATGTAAAGTACATTAGAGTTATTTATTGTCAAATTTGACTTATTCCCCTACAGAGAAAAAGTCCAAGGACCATTTAGCTTTCTACAGTTTAAAAAAAGAATCATATAAGTATTGCAGGGCTCCAGATACCCTTTACCTAACAATGAAAATGTCTCAGCTGGTAAAGTTTTTTCCTAGAAAATGCGGATGCTACTATAAGATGTTACTATAAGAAATGTTTTTGATAGAGCTTCCTTACAAAGAATCTACTGAGAAATTCATAGGCATAATGTGAATAGGCTACATCAGTCTGCATCGATAGAACAAACAAGGCCAAAACTCTTCTGCTTCTTGATTTACTTTGGCATTCACAAATCATTAATGATATTGACCACCAAAGTAGTGTCATAAATAAAATCTGAATTTTTTCTCATTCTCCATTTCAATAAAAGTATTGGCTTTAGAGAATACCATCATTGTCTCTGTTACCAGGGGGAGGATTGATTAATGGTAATGCTGATGAACAGAACCATTAACAGTAGGTAGAATACAATAACAAAAGACATTCCTTTTCCATTAAAAGAAGGGAATTTATACCTACACCAAAATATATGTGAAATTAAAGTTCTGAAATAATTTATCAGTGTAAAATCAAAAAAAACATACTTTGTATATCAGCAATATTAGGCTGGAAATAACTGAGAAAAAAGGCAAAAATTTCAGCCATTATTATTCATATGAAAATCATACCAGATTTATATTTTAACATAAAAACCAAAGTTAACCTGAGGACTTATTAAGTTGATATCCTTATCCTTTCCATAACCACAAAATACAAAGCAAAAATATAAGCATACATTCCCAAGATTCACTTCTAAGTAGGGATAAAATGGTGATCCTCTTGGAATGACAGCAAAACCTACTACTGGGGATTGCAAGTAGCAGCACACAGGTTTCCAATAGGAAAAGACAATCAGCTAAACAAGACAGTAATTGCAGTTTTTTTCATTCTCAGGATACAATTTTATTTTTTTTTAAGAGCATGTCAGGTACAAAAAACCCCATCTTAATAGAGAGGTAGTATGGCACTGGCAAAGGAAGACTGTCCAGGAATGCAGGGGAATATTCCTTGATTTGGACCGCTCTTCTGAGATGACCACATTCTTTTCCCTGGCATGAACCCTACAAAAAACCTAACCAGGGCCAAGTAAAATACAAAAAATCCAAACCAGTTGGTCTATCAAATTTGCATTCATGCAGGCCTGGGATAATACTGCCTTCAGAGACTATTAGGCAGAATGTTGTTAAGGACTGGGGGAAGACCAGAGTATTTAACATAGGCTTGATGGCTTAATTTATATGAAAATATGGAAATACATCATGGAAAGTTTCTTTTAACACGCCAGACATAGTTATAAAATTTGTTTAAGGCCAGTCCCTGTCTAATAGAATATATCTTCAACATAGCCATGCTAACATTGGTAAAGCAGAAAACAATCGTATAAAGAAGAAATCAATTAGGAATCTATAGGAGTTTATGAGTATAAAACACTAATAACTTACATCACACATATTTTCTCAGTATAAATAAATATAATATTAAAAATATAAACACAATTTAAAAATAAATTCTTCGATTTCTCAGAGCATAAGTTTCTATGTTGCAAACAGATTTTTGCTTATAGCTCTTCTTGTTTCTTCATTTTTATTTTTCTGTGTCTTTCTTCAAGGAAAATCTACCCCAGAATGTAAAGAATTCCTAGAACTGTAGACACCCTAGTAGCTATATAAATGGAAAACACAAAATAATTAAAGCTAGTGGAAAGACAGTGAAAATTAGAAATTCTTTATGGAAGTTCAAAGAAAGAACCTATAAGAAGAACACAGAATAAACATACATGATATTGCAGTACAGAAGCTAAAAATGCTTTCTTTCATACCTTTTACAAATGCAAAATGCTTGAAATTCTTCACACAGTTATTGTGAAGACTTATCATATATTTTTTCTGTTCCTTATTGCAATACTTAAGAAATATTTTGAATTTTCAAATATAAATGGCAATGGCTTGGTGGTCTCCTCAACTTAAGAGGACATTTTGCAAAACACAAGTGAAAAAATTAATATTCCAGATTCACTGTAAAAATTGAAGATATGACAGAACACAATTACTTTTTAGCTTTGGTATTACAGAAATTAATTTTCAAAAACTACATTTAAGGTCAGAGTGTTCATTTGCTTCTCTTTGGGTCTGAGAACCTACAATTAGTGCATAGCTTCAATAAAATCCTTCCTCACCCCTGCCATAATTCCATGCATCAATTTCATCATCTGTAGAAAAGTAATTTGAAAAACGGGAGTGGGGGGAGGTGGTGGGGGGTGAAAGAAGAGAAAGTATTTTCTTTAGCCATTCATCAATGTTAAAGTCTTAGGAATACATACATACATAGATGATATTGATAGATAGATATAGATAGATAGATAGATATAGTTAGATATAGATATAGATATAGATATAGATATAGATGATATAGATATAGATGATATAGATATAGATATAGATTAGATATAGAGATAGATAGATAGATAGATAGATAGATAGATAGATAGATAGATAGATAGACTCTTAGTTTTCTATGTTATTATCAGTGAAGCATTTCATTTGGATTCTTACAATGTTTAAGAGTTTGCTGCTTTTAAATTTAGCAAAGACTTGCTTAATCTTTTGGTAAATAGAAAATAAAACCCAAATAAAGTCCAGTGAGTCTTTTTACACTCAACTATTACAAACCACTTAAAGACATATCGTCTTGAAATAACTGCATTAGGAATGTAGGCATCTCTGAAATTCTCTCAGAGCTCTCAGTAGTCCCTTCTCAGTTAATACAGTGGAGAATTAAAGCTGTGTAAGCATGCCAGAGTGCCTTCTGGCTTCATCTTCCTCTGATTTCAAATGCAGAATGGACAAACTCAATTACTTAAAAAAAAAAAAATTATCTTACATGGTATATACTGTAGTTCTTCAGAAAGTTTTCAAAAAGAAAGTAAGGAATAATAATAATACTTTGATCTTTAAAAAAAAACAGGGAAATAATGTTGAAAGAAATGTAAACTTGAAGCCAGTGTAAAAAATTATGAAAATACTAGAATGAAAATTATTAAAAAAAATCCGACAAAGAAAAAATAAAGTACAAAATATCTGTAAGGTGAGAAGTTGATAATTAAACTATTATAACTAATGGGATAAATATTTGTTACCATTATTATGATGTATTTTTATCATGAATTATAACTTCATGGGAGGTGCAATTTTTGTAATTTTAAATAGAACTGTGTGATAGACTGGCAGGGATAGAAGGGTGTGTTACTTAAAAAAATGTAACATTAAAAGTAAAAGCCTTTAAAAATTGAGACTTTCTCAATAAGTTTTAAACATGAGAAAATTACCTTATTTATTTTAAATATTCTTCTCTTCAGTGGTAGAAAATGTGAATGTATTCAAAAGTGGAAACTTATATTAGACATCCTTATAAAATGTTGAATTAGAAGGAGATCAAAATAGCCCCGCAGCAACTGATGATCGTTAGAATACTGTCTGATCACGTATTCCATGTAAAGAATAAAGAAACAAAAAAACAAAACAAACAAACAAACAAAACAACAACCAAAACCAACCAACCAAACAAAACAAAAAAAAAAAAGCCAGGAGAAAATAACAATGCTATGACCAGGTTTCAGACTAATACATTGAACATTGCTAGTGTTGATTGAGAAAAGAAATCAAAAAAATTTTCCAGCACCATTACTCTTCCTTGAGTGGGGCAAAATCATATTCGGTCTAGGAATATGAGTGAATAATTAAACATGAGACTTTTCAAACAAGGTTCTTAATATGATTTTAAAAAGCTTGAGCTCTTAAATTGAGTATAGGGAGATATTCATCACACTTTCCTTTGTGTCTTTCACAGAATTTTTTTTTCTTTGCATCTTCCACATAAAAAAATAAAAAGATGTCTGTGGGAGGACACACAGAAATTACCATAAATGCATGTTAAAAGACAGGTAAACTTCCTGGCTGTTCTCTGAGCAGTAGTCACTGTTCAAAATCAGTGACATGCTGATGAAAGGAGTCAACTGAACCATTATCAGACTATGTTGTTTAAATTTATGAGCTCTCTTATGGAGATGAATTTCTGAATTTCCTGTTTACTGGTTTGCTGGCACTGCTAAAGATATTCCTCATTTCTTTGGATTGTTGTTGAATTTAATAGAAGAGAGAAGTCAGTGGGAATAAATTACTATGAAAATAAAAATGCTTATATTAGGAAGGAAGGAAGGAAGGAAGGAAGGAAGGAAGGAAGGAAGGAAGGAAGGAAGGAAGGAAGGAAGGAAGGAAGGAAGGAAGGAAGGAAGGAAGGAAGGAAGGAAGGAAGGAAGGAAGGAAGGAAGGAAGGAAGGAAGGAAGGAAGGAAGGAAGGAAGGAAGGAAGGAAGGAAGGAAGGAAGGAAGGAAGGAAGGAAGGAAGGAAGGAAGGAAGGAAGGAAGGAAGGAAGGAAGGAAGGAAGGAAGGAAGGAAGGAAGGAAGGAAGGAAGGAAGGAAGGAAGGAAGGAAGGAAGGAAGGAAGGAAGGAAGGAAGGAAGGAAGGAAGGAAGGAAGGAAGGAAGGAATACTTAGAGCAGATTGCCATTTTTGAAGCCTGAAGCACCTTTGTATCTTCTTGCAAAATCCTTGGAATCCTCTATCTCCTTGTATTTATGTGCATGAACAGCTAGGATTTAATCAGCTTTCAAAGTGGTCTTTGGTGTATCACTTTACTCCAAGACCTTCAAACTAGGTCAAAACTTGACTGCTGTTTTTTGAATTTTGGATTCTGACAATTTTTTTGTTGTCACTCCTGTTCCTGAATATGAGCTTGATTCTACAAATACAAGAGTCTCAGGCATGCTGTTTTGATGCTGCTGAAAAAATAGAATTCAAACATGAAACCAAATTAGGTTTTCTGCATTGGAGAACCCTTTTATTCATGCCATACAAGAAAACAGAAGCAGCATATAGACACTGCAATAATTAGGGATTTTGAACTCAGTCATGAATTTGAATTTCTTTCTGTTCTACAGGAAGTGTCAATACTTGCTCTACTTTTCTCTCTAGAAAACTTAGTGGAAATAAATGCTGCAGTACAGTGTGAAACATTTCCAGTTGATGCAGTGGAATAAGAGCTTCTTTTATGCTGCTAATAAGGACAGATTAAAATACTATAAGTGAAAAACTATATATTATTTTTTTAAGAGACTAAATTAAATAGCTACAGTAACTCTTCACTTTCAAGGGCAACACAGAGGTTCCCTTCCTATGACTTCATGTCACAGCGAGAGGATTCACTGATGTATAAAAATGGAATATAATACATTATATATTAATTGCCATCCTAACTCTGAAGACTGCACCCTATGAAGTAGTGAGAGCTCTTTCCTGATACAGTAACAAATCTATTTACTCATTATAAACTTAATCATAGTAATCATATGATTATATATGAAATTTTTAAAGTACCATAACATGGTTAGACAGCTGTTACAGTAGTTCCCTTTTTATTTCCTCAGCAATCACTTTCTTTCCCTTTACTCGTGTGTCCCATCATATTCAACTCACAATCAAACACCACACTCACTTTCCTCTAGAGTTTGGGGCAAAAAAACCCCAATACGTATCAAAGAAACAAATTATTGGGCACAAATGATGGCAGGATTTGAAATATATTGAAATTAAGACACTGAATGCAGTTAATATAGTCTGTGGACATGTAAACAATTTAGTATGGGAAGCTATTCATCTGCACAGGCTATAGGTGCTTACTTTAAAGTAAACACCCTACCTTGGCAATCACTACTTTGACCAGCTTGCTTTCAGTATTTTGACAGCATGAATAGTAATCTATAGAAACTTTCATTTAGCTGCTGATCCTTCTGTCTTGGTCATATGCACCTGAAATATATAACAAAAACTATGGTAGTCCTAAATTTTAATTTTCATCTTTCTTCCTCTCTTCACTCTTATCAAGGAAATGTGCCCAGGCGACAGTAATGGAAATTACTTGCAGTCAGTTTCTAAATGAGGTGATCTGCTGAGTTCAGCCATACCTTTGCATTCTACCAGCTTCCTTTACATTCTTTACATCTTTCACTATGTATTTCAAACTGCAATTCTAAACCTGTCATTAACTGCTGTGAAGACCATATCCTTACTTTTGTGGATGATAAACTAACACTAAATACTGGACTTTGCAGCAAACAAATATGGTCTGGTTGTCTTCAAGTTCCAAAAGCTATACTCTAATGCTTAATTAAACAACATAAAGTTAAAAATTAAGAAGCAAAGAGCCAGAGGAGTTCCTGCTTTCCACTAGATTAGATGGCACTCATGGTGTGCCTTGTGTGTCCAGACCAGGTGGATGGTGCTGTTGAATTTTCCAGAGGAGCCAAGCTGGGGCAAAGCTTTAATAAATGGACCATGCAGTGGTGGGCTGTATGGACCACATGGACTGTGCCTGAGTGATGGGGGGAGTGAGCTTCACTGCTCCAAAATCAAGGCCAGTAGTGTACATTAACACTGTGGCTACACTGGGACCATGGCCATAGAGCCAAGCAAGAAGAAACCTAGCTGGCTATTTAGAGATAGCTACAACACCAGCCCAGCTGAAACAAGGATTTCTGTCCTCAGCAGTGCTTCATACTGAAATCCATTTCACATCTTCTGAAATGCAAGAAACCTAAGGTGCAAATAGAATTATGAAGTTATAGAAAATCAATTACATAAATGCTTCCTCTTTATTTAAACATATTTGCATTTCAGCATATGGCATTGTTGAAATGCATATTTGTCTATGCTCTGTAATGAATATAATCCTCTGTAAATCTTTCCCCTCCTCTTTCTTTCCTGAAGCAGATATTCTCAGTCTTCTAGGGACTTGGCTTTATTCACTGAACTCTCTAGTGTGATTGCCATTGGCTCACAAATATCTCATGTTTTCAATTATGAGAGAAATACTTTTTGCTCCTGGAGGTTTATTAGTTTTCAGCTTCATAGTTTAATTAATTAGCTTTGCCTCACTAACCCTGCAGCTAGGAAGGAATGTGACTTATTCTTAATATCAAATAGCATGCATTTAGTCTTGTTCCCATAACCTTATTTATAAGGAAGAGATATAATTAAATTACATATAAGTACTGAGATTTAGAGCTAGACCAAAAGATGCTTCATTATCACAAACCAACCATTATCACAAAACCTAAATATTAATGTTCAAAAAGCATATTATTCATTTTATTTAATGTAAGATATATAATATGAAAACACATATTTGCAGATATAAAATATCATCTCATAGCTGGGCTTGTTAAAAATTATAGTTAGCAGGTAGAAGAGAACTAGATATGAGCTGGAAAGATCATGAAGGATCAATAGCATGTAATCCATCTTTTTGAAGATTTACATTGTATGTTGGACCATCTTATCTTACAATAAATTTTGTTTGTCCATGCTTTACAAAGCATTCAAGTGCATTCTAGTCCAAGTACAAAGTCTTCATTAAAATGCATGCAAATATTCATCTTCTTTGATGAATTATGACTTTACTATCCAATTTCTTTATTTTCAGGATTCCAAAGTCCAAAAGTGAAACTCTTGAAGCCAAAAGGGATGAAAGGAACATTGTATTAAACTCAAGCTCTCGTAAAACACACCAAAAATACAAAAGGCTCTTTGCTGTTGCAAAAGCTTTTTTAGCATTGCTTTATCTAGATGGATTTGTAAGAAAAGCAAAAGATGCTTCCTTTTCCCTCTTGCCTCTTATCTTCTGCAGCAGTGTCTTGCATTTTAACCCCCCAAAAATAGGCTGTATGAAACATATAGTTTATTTCACAGGCATATGCTTATTAAAAAAACCCCAAAAAATAAAAAACCACAAAACAACGACAAAAAATTAAAATAAAAACAAAACAAAACAATTCTGTTTTAGAGATTTTTTCACTTCTTTTTATTAATAAATCTTAGGTTTTTCCATTCTCACACTGTTTTTTATGTGTTAGGCAAAAAGCCCCACTAAAACCACAACAAAAATGCTTTTTCAGATACATGGAAGTAAATGAAGTTCATGTTCATCTGTAGAAAATTATTTTAGCGTTTTCTAAATGCATATAGCATTTTTCATACAATCCATAATGTGTGTTTACAATTTGCTTATACTTCTCTTTTTGTGGTTGACATTAATTCAGTTTCACAACATTGAGAGCAGGCTCAGTGAATCAGCATAACCTTACACCTGGAGGGATAATATTTTTTTACATTCTTTCCTAATACTGGGATATGCTAAGGGTCTCTTAAATAAAATTGAAGTATTTGTGATATGTTTTCATATGATAAATGATAAGTGATTTTTTTTACTGGATATCTTTATTGGTTTTTGCATTTGTTTTGGGTTTCATTGTGGTTTGCTGGAGTTTTCATAATTATTTATTTTACATTTGAATTTTGTTTAAAGAGTTTAAACCAGAAGGTATGAAGTGATACCCCACAACCCCAACTCCCACTAAAAAAAAGGTAAGTCAAAGGAAACTATCATATCCTTCAGCATTTTGCAAGTTGTAATTCTCTTTTAGAGTTAAATATTCTATCACAAAGAATCATTTTAGATTGCAAAATCATGATGCATTTTATCAATTTTTTTAATGCTTTGGTCTATTTCTGATTATCTTAATCTCCCTAAAATTATAAATCCATGTATTCCCACTAACAACTACTATCTACTAATGCAAAGCCAACTACATGTTAGGATTAAAATGATTAAAATACAGTCATTAAAATTCAGGGGAAATTCCCATCTATTTTAGATGCATTGAAAGACCTTATTATTATCAAGGTGCATGATTCATTCGCCACTACAATAACTGTTACAGGGACTGTGCAGTTTGTGATTAAAAATGACAGACAAGGCAACATATATCATTGAATATTGACTTATTGTGATTCCAAGATAGATGTGCAGAAGATTTCAAAATAGTCTATTAATAATAAAGGATTTTGTTCTCCCATGGTAGAGCCATAGGAAAGTAGAAGACAAGGAAGGTCAGCATGACATTGACAATCATTATATGTGGAAGTCTGCTGAAATAAAATACATCACGGTGATGGGATTAAATGGAAGCTCTTGATTTAGAAACCTTCTACAAGGGGTGAGGGGAGTGATGATTACAGACTATTTTTTCTGAGGAAATCTCTGTATGACGTTTGCTATTCATAACAAAAATCCAGTTAAAAAAAGATGCAGATTTCAACATTAATAGGAAGTTTATATAGAGGAAACAGTAAAGGAAATCTGAAATGCACCCTGTGACTCATAACTAGGAAATAAAACTATTTGCAAGCGCCTTTATAACTTTTCAAACTTCTGAAGAATTCACTTTCTATTAGGAAGGAGAAAAAAGTCTCCTACTCTTGGCTGAAGTATTGTAAGAATCTCCTATGTATACCATGGTTCTATCAATCAGAATGAAAATTTTTATCTATCTCTTAGGAAGAAGGATTATGTATGTCAAGAGAATGCTATTTTTTTAGATTCTACTGAAATCAGTAGTGCTGTGCTTACTTTCTGATTGATTGTTATTTGATCAAGTGTTTGTACTATTGATCCACTTAGAATATTTATATGAAAATTTTAGCAAAAACTGTTTCCTTTGTCAATAGCATTTTGAAGGCTTTTCAAGTCACTATAAAAAAACAAATAGAGGTACTGGGGCTATTGTTTAAGAACAAAATTGCCCACAGATGGTTTGTGACTTCTGAAGTCCAATACCAATAACTGTTTAGGATGAAAGTCCTGCTGAATGGCTGCACAAGCTATAGAACAGAGATCAAATGGAAAATAAAAGCACAGCCTGCTAGGAGTGACATTGGTTGGATGTTGCCTACAGAGCATAGATCACAACAAACATACTTCAAAAGACAGATGCAGAACTGTTGTCTTTCAAAGTACTACTGATATATCCAAATGTTTAATGGGGTCAATTACTTCAGATATTCATTATTTAAGGGTATATTTTCTCCTCTTCTTTTTTTGCCTTCACTGTTCTGATGCTTTTTTTTCCCTCATGTAACTATACTCTAACTTGAAGGAAACAAACCAAAGACATCCTACCTCTAACCACATTGAATCAAGACTCAGGCATGCCTTCTGCAGGTCTGGGTTTTGTAGATCACCCCTTTATCGGCTCTTTACATCTCTGATGATATATTCTTTTTTCAAGAATTACAGTAGTGCTCAAATGTGGGGTTTTTTCTTTCAGATGATTTTGAAATAATTTCTACTTACATTTTTTCACAGAAACAGCAGATATTGGTTTGTATCCAGATACAGTTAAAGTATGAAATTAATTTCTAATGGAAAAATTTTTTTTATTTTTTTTTTCTTTTTTCTTTTCAGGTTTGAGGGTTTTAGCTGTGAAAAGCATTTAGCTTTTCCATTTTGTATGGAATGAACAGATGGATAGGAATAATATAATTTTTTAAAGACAAAGCTGTTTTTTATGTTAAGCAACCTTGAGTGAGTGAAATTAAGTGAGTTAAAGTTTAATGACTCAAAACGATCAGCCATTTGCAGATGCAGCAGGCAGCTTTGCTGGGGCCGTGTTTGCACATCCCAAGGGGGAGAAGGTGAATTTTGAGTGTGTGATGGCAAAACCTCTGATCTGCATAAGACAGAGGGGGTGAGGACCCACCACAGCAGGCTCTATATTTTGAGCCAGATAAAGGCGAAGTCTGATAAGAAGCAGATCCTGCAAGGTGGGATAGTGCTTTTTGTCATGCCGATGTCCTCCTGTGCCTCTTCCCTGGGGAAGGTCATATTCACAGAGGACATTCTCATTCACACACAGTCATGAGGGTATTCATCCCTTCTGATGGGACAACTCGCTCAACTATGCTGACATGAGAGGCAGCTGTCATCTCTCAGAAGGGGCCAAAAACCATCAGAGCCCTCCAAAGTGCTCCAGACCCATTTCTGAGGCCTTCCACCAAATGACTGCCCATGCGTCCACAGCGTTGCAACAGAATCACAATGTTACAAAGGCAGCATAAAATTCCCTCCTGCCCAGGAGAGGTACCTGGGCATTGCACCTACAACTCAATGTATATTAACCTGTTGAACTTTGTTTTTTGCTGGCTTACCCCTACCCCTGATAAGCAAAGACTGTGACCATCACCTCAACCAATGGATCTCAATCAAGTCTCTTTGCTGGATCCACAGGTGCTGATATATTTCCATTCTTGTCCATTCTTTCCCTTTCTTTCTTTTCCTTATACATTTTTTTCTTTTGTATTTCTATATCATTGTAGATAATAATAACAACTAAAATGGTTACATACTTGTTTTCCATCACAGCCACATTGTTCTATAAATATATTTAGAAACACCAATCATTCATTCTAATCTGCCCCAAGGGATCTATTAACAAGAACTTAAGTTCAGGGGAAGGTCATAACAGCTGCTATATGTACTTATTTAAAGAATTCTACTAGCCTACTGTTATATAATCCACTGAAGGCTTAAAACATTTTGATGAAAAATTAGCTATTATATTTAAGACAAAATGTATCTGCCAATTAATCCACAGTCTTTTTTTGTCTATAGAAGAACATATATTCAGAATCTGTTAGCAACCTTTTCCTTTATTTTTCTGAGATTGTATGTTAAATGAAAATAAATTTGCAAATCTTTGAATTTGATTGCAAGATGATAAAATAAAAGAAGAATTAATTCTCAACATTTAAAAAATTATAAAGCATAACATGCCTCCTTATCTGCTAATAGTATTAATGGAACAGTTAAGTCAAAAAGTGGGGTCTATCTCAGTCAAATAGAACAAACTTAATACATAACATTTCCTTCCTCTTTAGTTGACAACTTTTATTAGCAGTATTAAATTTGCACTGAGTTTCATGTCTTGTCTTGCAATAATGCATAGGATATCAGGTGACGAATTTCCTCCTCACTGTTAACAGGACAGAAAACTCTTAATATTACAAAATGGCTCAGTCAACTGTCAGGCACAAGCAGGGCAAACACTGTGTAAATAATGCAGTTTCTTTTCTAGAATCAAGTGATGGTATTTGCTTGAAATTTTATTTCTTTTCTCTTTCTTGTAAACTCTGTGACATATTAATGGAAATCATATAGATATTATTATGCACATAAACCATCAAATAGTTGCTTTGTAAAGATTATATTGTAGGGGGTAGTTTTTGTCCTTGCTAGGAATTTATCATGTTTTTCAAGATCTAGAATTATGACCACAAAAGAGACTGTCCACAGATAACTTCCGTGCTTTAACTTGAATTGCTGAGGACTTTCTTTTGGTTGTCTATGT
Organism: Passer domesticus; assembly: GCF_036417665.1. Lineage (NCBI taxonomy): Eukaryota > Metazoa > Chordata > Aves > Passeriformes > Passeridae > Passer > Passer domesticus. The sequence continues at coordinate 106,237,747 of NC_087474.1, read as the reverse complement.
GGTACAAACAGTGACTTGTGTGTTAAAATTACAACTTGCTTGCTAAAAAAATAAAGATGTTGAGTTTGGGCTCATACTGTGGCCATTAATTATAATAGAATCTAAAATATGATACTATTTTCTGAAATTAGACTATAAACATCATGGAGCGTAACTGAATCAAAAACACTATTTAACTTCTAGAGTAATACATTTTATAGTGTCTTGAAGTATCAAATTACTTAATAATTTTGTTCTTCCACAGGAGTTCTAATGAAAGTATCTGCAAAACTTTTAAGATATTACTTATCTAGGCTTTTTTTATTTAAAATCACAGTTTAATGCCTTTCATGCCTCTCATATGGCAGAGCTAAATTGACAACTTTCTCTAAGGACAAAGTTAATTCAATATGATAGCACTATCCAAAAGCAAACTAAGCTGACATAGTGATTATCAGCTGAAAGATCAGAGGGTCAGCTTGTTGACAGTCTTGTTCCAACAAACAAGGAAAGGAATAAGCATGAAAATGCTCCAAATCTGCTATAATCATCAGTTTGAGGTGCCAAAAGGCATAAGAAGTGTCTGGACATACAGGCATCAGTAATTTGCATTGTCAGTGTGAAGCAGAGTTGTCGGGACAAACTCGGCATTGACCATATCCAGAATTAGCCTGGGCCATTGCCTCCCCAAAGCTGGCAGCAGGATAACCCTAGGCAAGTCTGCCTCCTCTGCTCCTGGGAGGAAAGGTCTGATCGGAGCCAGCCAGGCTTGAGTCATCCAGAGAAATGTGAGGATTTCAATCTACTGCAAGACGTCAGTGTGTATCGTGGGTTGGTAGTTCTGGATCTCAACAAAACTGTTTGCAGAAGTGTTAAGATTTATACTAGAATGTTAAGAATATTGTTGGGACTGGCCAGAAAAAAAAATCACAAAAAATAAATGTATAATAAGTATTCAACAAAAACCCCCATTTTTAAACTTTGATTCATTGATTAATTGCATTATTATTAGCTGTATGGTATTTCATATCATTTAATGGCTTAAATAAAAATGCTGCTGTATTCAATGTAATTATGTTACAAATCAAAGGCAAGTTTATTGAGAAAAAATATGAACTCCATTATCTTTCCAGCATTTTGTTTACAATATTTGTTCTTAAAGATAAAGCAAATGTTCTTATCACGAAAGCGAAAAGAAAGCACTATATAGCTTTTTATCTTCAAAGTGATGCCACCATCATCTTGACATTTTTTAAATATTATCAATGATTCTTGTGATCATAGTTCCGATTAACACACTGAGCAATAACCAGTAGTAAGTTGTTTAGGAAGATTAGGATAATTTTGTCAATATGCACATTTATACTATGTGGTAGACTATATCTGAGATTTCTAGCTTATCATTAGCTGTGTTAATTGCACCCATATCCTACAGAGAAGCCTTGATGCAATCCTAAGATTAATGGATTTAAAAATTAATAAATATCCCTGGAAGTCTAAAATTTGAATGCTCCTTGAAAAACTGCTAAAAATTACTGTAAACATAACTTTCATGAACATTTAGCTGATCTTTAAAGAAACCTTATTTACCAAGACAAAGATGTTTATTTCATTCTTTTTTTTTTTTTGATACCATGTGAATTAAAATTAAGCTCTAGGCACTATTCTAGCTATAAGGAGGTAACAACAGAAAAACAACAAGTGGATAGTATTGAATGTTGATATTGGTGCAAACATAAAGATTAAAAAACTAAAGATATGTATGTTGGACAACAATATACATATATATGTATATTTTTTTGTGCAAGTGAATTTTATTTCTGCTTTTTAATGAAAATATTATTACTAATCAAAACTAGTGAGGTTTTTTTAATACAGGAAGGTTGCATTCACATGATAAGAAACGATATATTTTTGTTTTGCATTAGGTAGTGAAACTGGTTCTATCTCACTAGATCTGGAAGAATTTTGACTTTAGCATAAAGTGGCATAAAATAAAAGTCGAAAATAAGAATAAAGTTACCAACAATTTTTCTAGTTAGCATGGACTGTGAAATTTAAAAATGCCTTACCAATGAGAAACAAAAAGGCTGAAACAGCCCAATGGGGAGAAAATATATTTTCTCATTCTTTCTGTAATAGTAAGGGAGGAGGGAAAAAAACCCACATCTATTAAGGGCTAGATTTAATGAGGATGGTGAAAAGACCCTAAAAATGCTATGAACACAATTTTTTATTCTCATTCTGTTATTTATTGCACCTCTTATGTCTTTCCCTATCTCTACAATCATTCATGCACTTATGCTTTCCCTCTCTTTTTCATCCTCATCCCTCAGCAATTCCAAACAGAACATATTCAGGGACTCCGTAATCTGTTATGCATGCAAGCATGTTGTGATTGTATTGCTAAGAGTGGTAGCACTTTTCTGAGCTGTCTATGGACAAACTCTTGCACAAATTCAACTTGTAGCTTTCTAGCAAGGTTAGTGTCCACATGCCATCTCAGGATTTCTTAGCTGTACCCTACAGTTACTGCACAAGTCAGAATTTTACTGAATTCTGAATTTTTACTTGTTCAGGGTGCAGTCTGAAAAATTTTTAAGACATTTAGCCATGTAGTGAGGGTTGCATGTAGTCCAACATAGTGAATATTGAGGAGAGTGAACAGATGTTTGACAACTTTCATTGCACCTGGAAAGAATTTCCATTACCACGCTGCTTGGTTTCATTAAATGAATTGACGGGAGTATCAAAATAAGCTAAGCTACATTCTATGAAACACTGAAGCATTGTGTCCACCTAGTAAGTAGAACAGTTGATTTATGTTGGGGCTTGATATCAGAAACAAATGTATTAGCATTCAAAACTTGGCTTTCAAATGCCAGGCACATCCCCAGGAAATAACTGAGAATTTGCAGGCAGTGAGAAGAGAACTGTAGTGATTTTATTTTCAGTGTACTGAAAAAAAAACCCCAAAGAGTTAACAACAAGAAAAAAATAATATTTAAAGCTCAGAAATCATAATTTGTCACTGCTCTTAGGAACTAGTAATAATAGCTAGAGACAGCTGAGTATGACCTCAGAACTAAGATGATTCCAGCAATATTGGAGAAAGAGATCACAATGGATTTAGAAGAGCAGGAGAATGTCAGAGATGCTCTGCACACCTGCCAAACTTCTTACATTGGAAGGCTCTAGACTGTCACATCTTACAGAACAGATGTGCTATAGGACTACATATACAATTTTGTTTTCCTTCTAAATCCAGGGAGCTCGAAATCTTTGCAACAAAGTTCTTAGTTAGATAGTATTTCATGACTTTAGTTACTGCCTTATTCTGCTCGGGCCTTTTCACTCATGCTGTGCAATTTGCTGAGTGCTCTTCAGCCTCTCAGGACTTGCAGACTACACTCGCCTATAACTCAGGTCATCAAGTAAAATACCTTTTCACTAGTATTTGTCATGAACCTGTGCAATGAAAGCCTGTTCCAAAAAGATAGCACACTTTCTTTCTTTAAAAATATGGATGTCATTGTACTTCACATGTAGTTTTTTTTCTATTGATAAATTACTAAGTTTAAAATAAGTGTAAACTTATTTCTTATTTGAGTTTGCCTAGTTTTATCTTCCAGTCATTGGTCCTTGTTCTGTCCTATTCCCTAAAGAGCTCTTTATCTGTTATGGAAGTCACTACAAGTTGCAATTAAGTCACCTTTCACACTTCGTCCTCCTCTTCATTTTCTTCATTTTCTTCATTTTCTTCATTATTTTCTTCATTTTCTTCATTTTCTTCATTTTCTTCTTCTTCTTCTTCGTCTTCTTCTTGATAAATGAAATCCACTGAGCACAAAAGAAGTACTCCTAAGGCACATATTCAAGCTGGTATATTTCAAGTTTGACGTTAGTGATAATCTAAAACTGCTTCTTCTAACACGAAATGTCAAACTGCCTTATCAGTTCTACTTATAATTGTATCCAGGGCAAAGTACAATTGATGTCCTCTGGAAATCACTTTTCCATACATGATCACAAGTGAATTGGTTTAATACTGAATTTTAACAATAGGAATTTAATTTCCTGATATTCATGTATTTAATTTCCGAAAAAATTATGGCTCCTTTTACTAATTTTGTACATGCCTTTTCATTATAGCACCAACGAATAAATTTTATAACAAAACAAAGCTATGAATGCTGGAGTAGCAATATATTTTATATATATATACATATCTATAGATATATATAGATATATAGATATAGATATATAGTGACCATTTGAATGGTTTCTAATAAAATGAGGTGAGGGCTACAATTCTTATCACAGACCCAGCGATGCTGCAATACAGTGTTTTTATGATGGAAGTGGCTGAATGACTGAGGTGTATTCAAATAACTTACAGTGATAAAAATAAGGCATTTTGCAGATGTAGCTGCAATCTCTGCATAAATAATTGTAGGGAAAGAACTGAATCATGTGGTCAGGTGAATGATTTGCAGTATTTCTAGAGGTAAGTCAGAAATTTTTAGGGACCCTGATCTTTTAACTTCAAAGCTTCATTTCCTACCAGAGACTAGGATATGAATGTCAGCATCAACAGTAATTTGATCCCTTTTTCTGCAATTATTTATGGATATATTGCACTCCTTTGATCTATAAAAGTAAATGTGCTCAATGGTAATTATCATGTGTTAACATTACAACAAAAACCACAGTGTATTTTTTATTCATGTCATTAAGTCATCATTAAAGAATGATTACTCCTGATCTCAAACTGAATGTTGTTTCCTCATTATTTTGTTTTGGTTTGAGTTTTTGTATTTGCACCTGTGCAAGAATCCAGGTCTTAATATTCTAGTTTATAATTACTAGTTAATATAACAAGTTACTTAATATTCTAGTTTGCATTAAATCATGACTCTTGCACAACTGCTAAGTTCAATACATGCTTTTCAAGAAAATGAGACAAAACTTATACAAAAAGAAAATGGTATTTGTTACTGTTATGAGCCACAAAAGGAATGTGTTGATTGAGTAGATCTTAGAATTGCTTAAAATTGTACCTAGAGGCAGAGAGCAGGCCACCTACATACTGCAGCTAATTCACTTGGCTCATTTTACATTTCTGCAATGCTCTGGGGAGAATATGTCTTTCAGAATGGTCTTGCTGTTATTTAATTGGGACAGGCAGATTCCAGCTTCTCACAATGGGGACTGATTATGGTATTATCTCTGTGGATATTGATATGCCTCAACCCCAGCCAGGAACTAAGCCTCACAGAGCCACTTGCTCACTCCCCCTCAGTGATAGGGAGGAAAGAATTGGAAAGGTAAAAATGAGAAAATTCATGGTTTGAGATTAAGATGGCTTAAGAGGTAAAGCAAAAGCCACACAAACAACTAAAGCAAAACAAGAAATTCATTTAAAACTTACACTGGCAGGCAGGTGTTTAGCCATCCCCAGGACAGCACAGATCCACAATGTCTAAGGTGTATTTGGGAAGACAAATGCTGTCACTTTAAAAATCCTCTCTTCCTTCTTCCCCTAGCTTTATATACTGAGCATGTTACCATATGGCACAGAACATCCCTTGGGTCAGTTGGGGTAAACTATCCTGGCTGTGTCCCCTCCTAACTCCTTGTGCACCCCCAGCGTCCTCATAGGTGGAGTGGGGTGAGAAGCAGATACAGAAGACAGTATCTGCTACTAAAATCAAAATTGACTCTATGTGAGCAGGACAGGCACAGGTGTAAATTTACAGTAGCACTGGAAACAGCTCTGATTGCAGTTTCAAATCCCTATTCTTTGATGTAAAATTGAGTTGCTATAAATATTGTTAATTTTGAAGGTGATGTTTCAAACTATAATATTGGTAGGACAGGTCATTTTGATTCACATTTGCATAAACTTTACGTTTAATCCTGTTGAGTCTTGAATAGTTTTCTTTTCATATGACTGTCAATTAGCAAGCATAGGTTAAAGTGTACAGTTGTGTTTCTTATTAAAAATCTCCAAACTAATACAGGCCTAGTTTTGCATTATGTCTGAAGTCAGAGTTTTCATTTAAAACTGCATGACTTGCCAAGTGATCTTGGAAGCACAAGTGAGACTTCATGACAAGGTGTCAGTTCTTTATTTGTGCCTTTAGGGTTTTGATCATGTTTTGTTTCAAAGTGCTATGAGAAAAGAATGTATAACCCCCTTATGGCTCTTTCTACCATGTCGGAATTCAGAATAAGAATCACTAAACACACATTATCAGGTAGGTGCTTCAAATATGTTCTTGACAATGGTGTCCCTCAATTTTCTGCAGTACTCCAGCCCTTTTCACCTTAGAATAACACTTCCCAGGGAATTGTATTGCTCTTCTCTGACAAATTCTCCACATGAAAGAGGCAATTATCCTAAGAGAATTATTCTGCCCAGTATGTTTCAATTATATTTAGTAAATAAGTCAGTCCATATTTTTTGGTTATGGGTGTTTACTTTTATTTTTCTTTGCCTGCTCATATTAGCTCTCATGAAGACGGGTTTTTTGCAATACCCATTTAGCTGATTTAAAACATAGTGCAGTTTTTCTTCATACCATCTTGTTCTGGTTTGTGGCTGTAGTGAAACCTGTACTTCTTATAAGGGCTTTGGAAGGAACTCAAGCTGCCTTAAACTGCCTGGCTTATGGATTTCTTTCTGTTGTCATCAATGCAGGAGGCAGCAGGTTATTAAGTTTTGCTCTGGCTTGTGCCCTCTGATTGATATGATTGTGTTGGGTTTAAAATTCCATCCTGTCAAGTCTTGTAATGCTTGTTGCTGCCAGACACTTCCTTGTGTAGAGTCCAGATAAGAGATATTTCAGTTTCATTTTTTTACCACTGAAACTATTAATTTTAAAAAAAAGGTGATTTGCAGTAAAACTCTGAAGGTGAAATCCTATTGAAATCAATATGAGCCCCAATTTCTATGACATCTAAGTTCATATTCTGCTTAATTAATCTTTTTAATTTGTATTCATTTTGGTTTTAAATCTGTCTTTTTTTGCTATGAAGCTGTGAAATTATTTACTGTGAAGTTGGTTTATACATGATTGCTTATACATAATTTACAAAACTAAACCTCTATGCCAGGCATATGTAAGTGACTGGAGCGTCCTGTTGAAGTGAAGTAGGTCTTCTGCCTTAGGGTTCATTTATATGAATTATGAGCTGTGCTTTGGTAAACTTTCCTCTAATTAGAGTATACAGGACATGAAAAAATGTATCCTTTATTTAAAGAGAAAAAAAAGAAATTTCATAGCCACTGGCATAAGCACTTTTCTGAATCAGAGAACAAAAGTAACACCTAAATTCCAATTCTCTTGACAGTTATTAGCAGAATAGATAGAAGAATCTGTTCATCTTATCAGGTAATTCTTAGGTGCAGAGAGGGAGTTTTGTGGAAAAAATATGAAAAGTATATCATACATCATGTCTATTTTCTCTTTTTTCACCAAGGAAATGTTGGTATCCCTAAAGGAAAAATAGTTTGAAGGATGCTTGGAGAAATAATTGAGTTGCTAACAATCCTTCATTAGTGGAAGGACTGTAACTCCTATTCTACTTCTAAAGGTCAGAGCAAGAGTTAAAAGGTCTAAACCCTCTCATTTTAGAAGAAAAATCTTCCAGATTCCACAATGAAAATGGCCATGAGAAAAGTCCAGATGCACTAATAGCATCACTACTGAAATTGTTCATGGGCATATCCAAAAGACAGATGCAACGAAAAGCTTCTAAAATTTTCAGTCTCCAAGACCTTTGGAAGAAGGAAGAAGGCAGCATGGCATCTCCAATCAGAAGGTGACATTACTTCTTCATGTTCCTGTTGTTATGGCTTATGATTGCCTCTTCAAATTCTCAGTACTGGTTTGTGTAGAAATAATTTCCAATAGATTTGCAAAAGCATACAATAAATAATTCACTTTGAACTGCTAACAACCTCATTGCATTGAATTGCTTGTTCCATTTGAAAACAAAACCAAAGAAAACAAAACCCCCACAAAATAAAACCTAAAACCCCTTGCTTTCTGTTTTTGTTCCAACTGAAATGAATTTTAGAATGCCTGTTACATGCAGCTGAATATTCCAATTCAGAGTCTGAAGTAATCTCTCCTAATGAAGAGAAAATTATTTTAGTTTAGTTATGAAAAAATGCAGGATTAGATCAAGTTTTAAGAATATTGTATGCATATAAAATTAAATAGAGGTATATAAATATATACATATATATGTACATGCAAGGGCAGAACATGATCTTGGATTTTAGAAATTCAAGATGCATGAAGGAGCCTCTGCTGAATAATTTATAAATCCAAGACAGAAGACAGACTCAGTCACAGAAATCAGAAAAAAGTTAACCAGAGTGAGGTGATACAACATTGTACCAAGCCACAGTGTAACCCCATGGGTTGTTGACTAGATTTCAGAGCTTTTCTTCTCCATTTAGATTAGCAATACCATGAACACACAGATTATGCCATTTCAATATCCACAGAATTTTCAGAGTTCTTTTTATACAATATGAGGTTTTGTGAAGTCATTGAATTAGATTGTACACATGAAATATAAGACCTTTCAAACCTCTAACTCATAGCAGATTTTGGGCTATACCTTAAATATAATATTAAAGGGCTATACCTTTAATAAATATTAAAAATGAACGGCCAAACATGAAAAAGAAAAGGAGAAAAGAAAATATTTTTAAGCTGCATAATTTGGTGATGCCAGGCTCATTATAATAGAAGGATTTCTTGGAGAAATAGCATACATTAGAAAGATCTATTATGTAACTGGCTGGACACTGAGAGGAAATGGGTGTAAGAAAATAATTCTAAAATAAGAAACACAGCATTTTTTTTTTCCTCTTTCAGTTGCCATATCAATTTTTATAGTTTGAGTCTGCTAAAGGGCATTCTGTAAGGAAGATAATTATGATTTTGATATGTTAATGAACACTTTTATTGTTTTGATCTTTTTGAGTAGATAGTCATAAATAAAAAGTTTCTCCCCTCTTCTCTGCTCCTGCAAGAATATTTTTTAGGCAAAGATAAGATAATTTGTTGTCTTAATAAAATTTCTTTGCAGTTATTACCATGTATCTCATGATAATGAACTCATGGTCTGTTAATAGAGTTGGACAGTCTCAGCCAAACAGTTGCTTAAGGTTGTGCCTGAAGCAAAGGATATTGTACTGTTTAAAACAACAAGAAGAGACTGCAAAGTCTCCATCTGCTCTTTTTCCTTTTTTATTCAACAACTTATAATGCAGCATCCTTGTAAAATATTTGCTGTACTCACTTATAAAATTAATGGCAATGAAAAGAATTTGAACCTTCCTTAATTTTCACCTCCTCCTCCTTTCCATACTGTCAACAAATCTTAATAGTTCACAGTGGAAATGTGCATATAGCCCTGTCTGCCATTGAAATAGCCCTGCAGTGCCTTTACTTGCAGTAATGAGTTTGGCACCTATGAGATACTGTGCTTGCTGAAATGAACTGTGTCAAGTCCTTGCTGCTTAAGAAAATCTATTCCTCTACCAGTGCTTATTTTCTAATGTGAAGGAAAACTCAGTCTTCAGATTTACATTAATGCCATATCAGTCCTTAGGTAGTCTGCCATGCTAGGAAAAGTGGAGACAGGGAGATTTTACATACTATCTCCCTCTTTTACCTAACAGTCTGTTAGGGAGGAATAGTGACTTCGCAATACCTGAGTATTCTTTCCATTTATAGTGGACTGTGAAGGAGAAGTGTGAATTACAAGGGTAAAAGAACTCTTACAGGTATTTGTTGCTGCACAGAAAGTGTTGATAATCATGATCCACTTTACCAGGGTTAGATTTTTTTTGCACTGCAGATTTGTTTACTTTCCTACCACTACAATCACCACAACAAAATATTACTCCCTATTATTTTTTGTTTTGGTTTATGAAAAGATGCATATTTGTCTGTAGTGAAGGTATCAGTTTAAAAAACACACTCTATTCTTGATTTTTTTTGTTGGAATTGTAGTAATCTAGTGAGAGAAAACTGAATATATAAATATGCAGCTCTATGAAAACACCTGCTTTGTGTTATTTTCTTCAGTAAAAAAGAAAGTCAGCAATATTTAAAAAACAGGAGATCAAATGTGCTTTCCCCAGAAAATGGAGGCAGCAGAGAAATGCTGGATACCAATACCCATAGCAGACAGTAACAAAAAAAAAAAAAAAAAAGAAACCAAAAAAACAAAAACAAACAAACCAAAACAACCAAAAAATAAACAAACAAGAAAACCACCTTGTACTAGATTTTTAGAGCTGACATGAAATTTGAGAAAACAAAAAGCTGAAAATGTGAATAAAATTCCTTGCAATAGTTTGAGATGCAGAATGCTTGTATCTGATACTGGAAAGAAAGTTGTGTCCAAGGTTGAAGTGTAACTAAATTGTTTTACATTTTCCTTTGCTGTTCATATATTGTTATTAACAGGAGTCTTCAATGGCATTTTTCATTGGCCAATCCTCAGTAGCAAACTAATTGGGTTTAAAAGCACAGAGGAAAGAATTTTTCTAATCAGGGAAGAATTCTACTTTGCAGTGAGGGTAGTAAAAGTAATTAGTTCAGCCTACAAGTTGTCTGTACCATAACCCATCAGTTGCTCTTACAGTACTCTACAGGCCTCTTTCACAGTCACTTTTTTTAATAGGATATGCATTCACAGTTAAAAAAAAGAAAAAAATTCCAGACTGCATCAGGGACACTGGGGGAAATTAATTGCAGCAACAAGTAATCAAGATCAGATTATATACATATATCTATATGTATCTATATATAAAAGTTTAAGGCAAAACAACTTTTTCCATTCTCAGTAAAACATATATTCAGCCTCTGAAACAGGATCTGGATATGGGACATCTGCAGGTGACTGCAATCAAATAGTAATTTTCTTGCCCACTATGAGCTGTCTGCATTAAAGTCTTGTTTACAGGCTTTGTTAGCTTAAAAATTTTTTATTCTTTACTGCAATATGGCACAAAAAAGGTTGGTGTGCTCTGCCCTCCCATCATATAGAAACTCAGAACACTAGGTGTAGTTGAATGATATCAAGCAAGAAAGGTGTTCAACTCCTCTAAGGGAGAGAATAGAACTAAACATCAAGGCGACATCCATCTCTGAATGGAGATGGTGAATGAACAGAACAAAAATCTGTTCTTTTAAAAGAAAATGGTGATTGCTGCAACATTTTACAAAGACGTGATTTGAGATTGTGTAGCAGAGAATGGCTGTGCAAGCAAGCAGACACATAGAAAAGGCCATCCCGTAGCCTTTTTTAAAAAGTGGCGATGTCAAATCTTCAAACAGAATGAAGAATGTCTGGTATCTTTTATGTGGAAAATATATGATGCTTGTAAGTGTTGTGAATTCAACAGATGAATTTCAAAAATAATAATTTTGAGTTAAGGTGATGGATTAATAACTTTTACATATAGGGTTTTGAGAATCAAGAATTTCACTGGAGATAACAAACAAAAAATCACTATCACACTATTTAATCAGAGTCTGCAGTATATGTCCTTTAGGCTTTTACTTTGTGGGGTTTTTTGACACCAGGCTTTATCAGTTTTTAAAAAGTAAGTGCTCATTATCTGAAAGAAAAGGCTCTCCAGAATTTAAAAATTGCCACATTTTGTTGCTGCTTATGAAAGAAAGACTCAAGGATTCTTTAACATAAAATAAATATTCTTTTCTATTGTGTTCCAAATTACACTTGAACTAAATTCTAAACATCATTTTCTGTCAGATTTAGCGTAGGTTAAAATTGTCAATAAAGATACTACCTTAGGTTAGCAATAAATATGGCTTGTGAGGTCATTTAGGGAACCTCAATAATAAATACTGCTTTAATAATCTTCTGCATGTCTCAAAGTCTCAAAGAGAAGAGAAGAAAATCTGACAGTTGGTGGTCTATGACAAATTTTAGTTCAAGTGCAGATTATTTTTTGGTTCTTTTTTATGTCTATATTGAGAAATTTATGTGGCTAAAGTCATCACTATTAATGTGATTTTCTGTTTGTTGTGAATTTCTGTGGAATTAACTTTTGATATACTTCCTATATCAGTGTAGTAATCTTTGCAATAATAATATAAGTTATGTATTTTTGAGTCCAGCTGTTAAAACATTTTTTATTTGAGAGTGAATAGGAATTTAAATTTGCCTAGAAATATTTAGTAGATGATTATTATATGGTATTATGTTGTTCAGAAGTGTCTAAATCCATTTTTAACTGAAATAAGATAAGAATATTTAAGCATGAGAATCTTGACATGGTCCAAGAAAGGAATCTCAAAGGACTCAGAAAAATGTTTATACTTTAAGTATCTCCTTTATTGACTAACCCAAATTTTCAAAAGTAAATGTAAAAAGTGATAATAATAAAAATAATTATTTTTCTTATTATGTGCTTGGAGTGAAATAAATAAAGAAAAGCAGAAGTATGTGTGAAATTAAATTCAGTAATAAGCATATTCATTTGGTGGATTTTACATCTGGAAGAGCAAAACTTTATTTTAAGGTCTGAGCACCTTTTATCTCAACCATCATAAACTTTAAATTGCTCCTTCAGTGCTGCAAGTCTGCCTAAGCCAAGATGAGATGTAAACTAGTAGCAAGTCCCAGATTAAAGTGCATTGTCTGAAAGTGGAACGGTTGCAATTGTTAATAACAATATCAAATTGAATCCTCATCTGTATGACCCATTGCCATTAAAAAACCATCAAAGGAGTATATTTGTTCCACAGATGATTGCTCCTGTTGAGAAATTAATAGTCTAAGGTACAGTGCTTGCTTTCATTTAGCAATATATTTTCCTCTAAGAACTGAAAAACTGTTAAGATCTTCCAACTGCCTTTAACTGTGAGAGCTTTTGTAGAATTTTTTTAAGCATAAAGATGAATAGAAGTACTTGAATCAAGACACGTTATATTGATTCTAAATACCTTTTCTTTCAACACGCCTATTGCAATAAATAAATTAAGATCTGCATATTCCTCACTGAACAGCTCAGAAAAGATGAAAGTGGTAAATATATTATGGAAACCTCCGGTCTTTGAGAACCTTTCTCCCATCTGTCATGATCAACCAAAGGTGATCAAGAGTGGCCTTGCAATGACATCAGCCAGCACCAATAGGACTTCTGGGTGAATCCCATCAGGGTCCATGATTATATGGGTGTCCCATTTGCCTGTGTCCTTCCAGAAGTGAATCTTTTCCATTAAGTTATGTTTTCCTTTCAGCCTCTCCCCCTGGTCTCTGGGGCCTCATTTGGTTGGTCTTTCTAGTTAGGTGGCCTATAGGGAACACCAACTATAATGTCACTATAATTTCCATACATTCTTTGTAATTCTAATGTTGTTATGAAATTCTGTAACTAAAATAAATCAAATACTATTCAGGGTCTTTTTTTGTGCTCTATGCTGTTAATGGGTTCCAAGCAGACTGATTGATATACTTGGTTTAGTAGAAAAATGCAATTATAAAATTTGAGGTCAAGTTAAATACTTTCCCATTATTATTTAGATTGTTTTTTTACTATGAGAAAGAAAGATTATTTCTTGCACAGATTATTATCTAAGCTTTAATAAATATTGGTGGGCCCTGGGCAATATAAGATTTTTTTTTTTCATGGGGACATATGAAGTAAACACAGTGCTTCTGACTTCATTCATATCTTTTTAAAGAAATCAAATTAATGTGGATGTGTTCAGATGTCTGGTATGAAGATCAGGTCTGACTTGAAATCTTATCTGAAAGCTACTGAATTTCTTTGCAGGTTATTCTCTGGGCCTCTGGATTTTCTTATTAAAATGTATGTATGTCCCTCACTGATGCATCCCTCTAAAATGGTGTTTCTCTGCTGGGCCTATTTCCAGATTATTGCTGTTCAATCTCCAATTCTTCTGTTTTTCATCAGTGTTGAATTGCAGTTGGGTTTGCAAATCTAGCTTCTGAAATAACAACTATCTCTTTCAAACGAAATAGCTTAGAGTGCTCATACTTGGTCTTTAGTGTATTCTTCGACAAAGTGATTATCATGGTTTTTGTTTGACCGTAGTGATGGCAATATAAATAGATCTTGAGGCAGGGGTCAAGGAAGGAGCACAGGAAAACAGAAGGCAATTACTATTTGTTTGGATGCAGGCATGGGATAAAGTAAGGCTGTGATGCTCACAGAGATGTACCAGAGTCAAAGGCCTGTATATCAGTAGTTCTCTGTGACTGGGGATTATCCCTGATGCCTCTTGCACAAGTGCATAATGCCCCACTCCTGTAGGGTGGACACAATGTACTTTTAGGAACTTCTAAACCTAACTGATAAAGACAAATAAGTTAAGTCAAAATTATGGTTTTTTCCAACCTTGTTTTAGGATTTATTGCTATTCAATCAGAACTTATGAACATACCATGTCCAAATCCACTTTGACTTTTAAAAGACATAGGCTGGCTTTATAACAGATATATGCTCCCTCTCATGATCCCTCCCTATAAAGTAACAATGGCTCCAGTTTTTATTTTCTCTGTCGTTAGGGTCTTATAGAAATCATTGTAGTAACATTACTAAAAGTCAGAAGTATGGAAGAAATACACCCAGTTTATTTTTAATACATCCAGTTTATTTTTTTAATATATCATGTTTCTCCTTTCCTCCATGTCTGTCTCAGCCTTTGCAGAAACAGAACTGAGTGTGCTACATCTGCAGGACATCCCCTCATTTCCTTCCATAGAATCTCCTCATATACTATTTCTCCATGCAATATTCATGTTTCTGTCAATGGGGGTCCTGCAGATGGACAATGAGAGCAGAATAATCAAGAGGCCTTTAATGAAGATAAGAGTAAAAAATGCAGTTACACACTGAGTTAATTAAAATTTTCCACCTGGAGTCTCAGGGGTATTCTTGTAGGGAAAAAAATGCCAAGACTTTTGTTGTACAGTTTTTAAATATGAAGAAGTTTCAAACCTTTATGTCTTGCACAGAGTTAATATTATATCCCACATACTATTTAGCTTTGGCCCAAGAGCCATTCAGTGACCTGAAGGAAGGTAAATTAATATTCTACATGTCCCAGGCTCTCCATACATCATAAACTGAAATAAAATGAGGGGCATCTCCAACAGATGATTCACATCTAAGAACTCTGTAGGACTCCACTGATGTAAAGTAAACCTTAACTTGTTGAATTTAACAATTTGTTATGCTGAATATGTTTCAAAATAACACTAAGGAACCACTGTGAATCACAATTATTTTCCAGTGTGGGGGTGAGTTTACTGTCCCATGGAAGTTGGAGGGACTGTATGGGATGTTTACAGTATAGTTTGACTGTTTTGATTATATTTTTCCCAATGAAGGGAAGGATAAAATATATTGAAAAGCATAATTATTGAATTATTTAAAATTAATATGTAATGACTGGGAAAAAGAGTGTGCATTGATCTCTTTCTTGGTGAGATATTACCCCATTACATAAATGCAAAATTTCAGAAGTAACAAATGAAAAATAAAGATTAAATTATACTCTATAGAATCAGATATATTTTTCCTGAGAAAATTATTCTTCTTTTCCACTTTAAAATTTGGAAATTTGTCAAAATCTTATTTTCCACCAAATCAGTATTTATAGTGGTAAATATGTTAATTACACAATTTCTAATTATGTCTGTTTGTTTTCACCTCATTAGCTGCCAGCAGACTACTTTGCTGCTCAAGGGGAAAAAGAACCTTGACCGAATGAAATGAAGGCTGGAGCAATTCCATAATTGAGTATTTGTGCTCACATATAAATCTATTTGTTCTGGCTTGGTTTGCTTGTTTTCCTTTAAAGTATCTCAGATAAACAAAAATGTCTTCCTTTTTAATTAATGGCAGTAAAAACTGAACTTTATTTAAATTCTAAAATAAGTTCTTGGCATTAGTTTCAGGCTGAAGAAATACATTTTAATTTACTGAGCTGAATGGAAAACTTATATGATTCTAGTCCTGTAGAATTTACTGCATGCAGTCTAAGCTCCTAGATCCATCTTGCAAACAAAATATTGTTGTATGGATTAGTATGGATCCATTATAAGCATTCCAATTAATAAAGTGAGGCATTTCAGACTTCTTTCTAGATTTTAGTGATCTGAACAAGGAGAATGATAGTTCAAATTCTATCTTTAAACATATTTCTAATTTAAAAATCCATTTGTAATTAACAGATGGATTTGGGATAAAACGAGACCTACTCAAAGACATGCTGACTGTACATCTAGCAGACACTGAAGGAGAGGTTCTTGAACCATGTAAAGTTCAATTTAGGATAGAGCTTCTGTGCTGTAAGAGTAGACTAGACAGTGAAGCTGCAGTAAATACAGCCAAAAGTAACCTGTAAGAATAGAGAAACTAAGAGGGTTATTCAGTTATTCAGCTGATAGGAGAAAAGTTCTGAAAAATCTAACTGGTGTAATTTAAAGACATTTCTTTGAATGGATGAACAGTGTAGAGTCTAAAATATGTAGTCTATAATTTTGCATGAACTGATGTGAAATACAAGGTTAAAGTCTTTGTAAATTGAGGAATCAGGAGTAATAACACCAGAAATTAAAAAAAAATACCCAGACAGTAAGACAGATACAGACATATTAGGGAGAAAAAAAATGAGCAGGGGAATAATTAAAATGATGAAGTTAATGGAAGATGAAATAAAATCTAATATGATTTATTGTAAAATAATTTTACTTAAATAATATGCTATACTTCTTTGACAATCTAATTGATTATTCTTAGGTAAGCAAGAAAAGCTATTTCCACTGAGACTGGAAAATACTTATGATCTATAATAGTTAAAGAAAAAAAATTAAATTGCAGGATTATGTATACTTTCACCTGTTTCTTTCCAAGATGCTAAATTAAAATAAGGCCAGGAAATGCTATTTAGATGCATAGAGTAAGGAAGAACTCATCATAAAAAAGCATCAGATGAGAAAAATTTTACTTCCTCTGTATGGCAGAACAAAAGTAGAACACAGCTGTGATTTCTCTCTATAAATGCATACGAAAGCTAAATGCCAGGAAGGAAGAAAAGATATTTAAATTAGTAGATAATGTCATCATAAGAAAACGTACATATTGAGCATCCTGCAGCTATTTAAGACAAATATTAAGAGATACACAACTAATCTGGTGTAGTAGAAAGTGTCCCTGTCCATGTGCGGGCCATGCCATGGCACACAGTTTGAAAATAGGTGATCTGTAAGGTCACTCCCAACCCAAATAATTTATGATTCTATGGCAAAGGTAAAGCTTTCATGATCACCTCACCAAAAGTGAGATTTGCAGTACCTGTGAAGATACCAAATTCTTTTCAGCTTCTATCCTTGTTGTGGTTTTATTTATTTTAAACTAAATCTTCATCTTTAAGTCAATAGTTTGTTTCCAAACCGATTTCTATGGCTTTTAGGTACTTTTTTCAAAATTTATTTGTTAAACTAGTCCAGAAAGCAGTGCTATCCAACCACTTAAAATAATCTCTCACTATCAATGCTTGAAATTTCGGTCCTGAACTTTTCCATCTTTATGTGTTTTTAATGACAATTTCAATTTTAAAAATCCAACCCAAAACCCAAGTACAAAATTTGTAATAATTTTTTTTTCATAAAAATGTATATAACTGTAGTTCTGTAAACTAGGAAACTTGTCTTTCTTGCTAATGTTTAGCTTTTGTAGTACAGGCTTCTGTTTAACTTCTTTTCTGCTGAACATTGCTTTGCATGGCCTTATGACCCCATTATGTTTTCTTCCTGAAGTGATTGATGCCTGTTCACATACTGTGCAGTTATGTAGTTGAATAAAAGAACAATGATACACTTTAATTCTGAGTTATTTTTTTAAATTTATTTACCTAGCCTTAAAAATATCAACTGCATTAAAAGGTCAGATGTTTCCACTTCAATAAGACTATGTCAATTTTCAGGGTTTACAACCTGGACCAATGTGAATATCTTATTATTTGTCCTAAAACCATGTTATTCTTTCAAGCTACTGTGAAAAAAGTCAAATCTACTATTCTTTCACCTGTTCTCCAAAAATTTAGAAAAATTTTTAAAATTTAGAAAACAATTTTAAAATTAAATTTAAAATTTTAAAAGCAAATTATGATAACTTTAATAATCACACACAGTACATCTTGTATGTATTTTTTTAAAAATGAGGGAGATAATAAAATTTCAGTCACAGAATCACAAAATGGTTGAGGTTCAAGGGGACCTTTAGAAGTCACCTTGTCCAATCTCCTTGCTCAAGTAGGGAGGCCTACAGATGACTGCCCAGGACCATGTCCAGGGGGACTTTGAATATCTTCGAGGATGGAAAATACACAGCTGTTGTGGGCAACTTATGAGGCAACAGTGTTCAGTTGCCCTCATATTAAAAAACTTCTATTGGATGTTTAGAGGAAGCCTCCTGTGTTTCAGTATCTGCCTACTGCCTGTTGTGCTTACACTGGGCACCAATTAAAAGAGCCTGGCTCCATCTTCTGCACTCCCTCCCTTCAGGAACTTATAACACTAATTAGATCTCCCCCCAGCCTTCTCCTCTCTGTGCAGAACAGCCTTTCCCACTCTCTCAGCCATTCGTCAGGACACAAATGCTCCTGTCCTCTCATCATTGTAGTGGCACTTTGTTAGACTCTCTCTGGTATGTCCATGTCTGTCCTGTTCTGGGGAAGCAAGAAGTGGACACAACAATCCAGATGTGATCTCACCAGTGCTAAATAGAGGGGAAGAAGCACCTCTCTTAACCTGCTGAAAATGCTTTGTCTAATATATGCCATGAGATCATTAGTCTTTTTTTTGGCTCAAGGGTATATTGTTGGTTCAGGTTCAACTTGGTGTCCAGTTGCAGGAGTTAACACTTCCCCTTGCTGATCTGGACAAGGTTACTCTCAGATAATTTCTTCAAGGACCCACTGGATGGCATCAAGGTTCTCTGCCACTTCTGCCAGTTTTGTGCCATATGTAAACTGAGGATGAACTCTGCACTCGAATCTTTTTTGATGATGTAGACCCAGTATTGGTTTCTGGGGTACACTGCAAGCTACTGGTTTCCAACTAGACTTTATATCTCTGATCACCACCCTCTGAGTCCAATCATTCAGGCAGTTTTTACCCACTGAACTGCTTTCTCATTCAGCTCACAGTTTATCAACTTCTCTATGAAGATTTTAGGGGAAATTTATGGGAAATTTCAGTCAAAAGGAAGTTTGTTGGCTGAGCTTGATTAAACAAGGTTATGATTTGGTACATTTGCAGACTGTTGTGTGATTGAACATGACTTACAAAATTTCCATTTCTCTATATTTGAAGTATGTCTTTTAATTGAACAATGTTTTTAAAATATTTCAGCTAGTCTGAATTGTTGCATAAAACATGGAAATATATTCATCTGGGACTATACAGCACATATTGAATCTTGTCTTAGTCACATAGATGCAGTTAAGGAGGTTGGGAATTAATCCCCTAGGCATGTTAATGTGCTTTTTTGACAACTGTTATTAAATCTAACAAGATATTTAAATTGCAGATATTTTTCTGACTGAATATTCAAAAGGTACTTGACAGCCAATCACCTGTGTCCCAGATGTGTTTCCCTGTTGCAAGTGTATCCTGTGATTTTAGCTTTTAGCTTAGATAGTTTATTCTACCTTTGGAACCTTGGTGTCACAGACCACAAAATGACAGAATTGTTAGGGTTGGAAGGGACCTCGGTAATACCACCTAGAATGGGTTAAACTGGAATATGTCCAGGTGAGTTTTGAATGTCTCTGGAGAGGGAGGTTCCCGGGGCAGTCTTTTCCATAGAAAGCCTCATGAACTTCCTCCTCCTGGTCAAGCAGCCCATCGCAGATGCCCACCCATATTATCCAGTCATATTAGCCAGTCCCCTAATTCTCACCCATAAATTCTCAATTCATTTGTCTGCCCCTGGGTAGAGCTTGAGACATTCCACATGCTCCCCCACATAAAGAGCAAATCCATCACCTCACCTCTCTTACCATGTAAGCCATCCATGACAACATTCCATTCATGTGATCTGTCACACCATGTCTCTGTAACTGCAATGAGATTTCATATCAATTTTTAATTCTTCTAGTTTATTCTTCCTCCTGTGTACATCTGTGTACTCTTTACAGTAACCATTTATTTTCCTCATGATAAATTCAGCATTTGTATCAGGGAAAACCTTATGATTTGTTGTGGGTTTTTTTACATATATTTGTGTTGAATGGCTCAGGTCTCAGCATAAAAATTTTTGGAACTCTGTTGGTAATATATGTTGACAATTTTCACACTACACATAAATACATATTATTCTTTACTAACTTCTTGATTTAATTCACAAAATAACCCTCCTAGGCTTTAAGCATCCTTAACTGAAAAGCTTATTAGAAGAATTTTAAAAAGTAAATAGTCTTGAATCTATCTTTACCTTCCTAAGTGACTGCTCATGTAAGACTGCTGTTTTGTTGGTGGGAATTATTATTCTTTAAAACATCTATATAGGTAGTTCCTGACTAGGTAATATATCTGTATGACTATTTTTTTTATTTTTGGTTGTTTTTTTTCCTTTTTAAATGTATTTTTATCTAATTGGCTTGATACTGAACTCTCAACCCCATGTTAGTGGCTGCTTGAATTCTTCCTGAATCCATTTCTGATGGCCATTAACACTCATACCATTTTTAGTTTTTCCAGTAGCAAAAATTTTAGGAATAGTTGTGCAATAGTCTGTATTAGAATTTTTAATTTGGAAAATTTCAGATTTACATTTCTTTGGATTTTTTTTTACTGAATAGTAGCTGTCTTTTTTCTTTGTTTTGTTTGTTTTGCCTTTGGAAGGGATTGAGGGGGGTTCTCAGCTCTTTGCCTTTCTATAATCCTTCCTAGTTAGGCAATCTCAGACACTTTAAAAAAAAATCCAGTCTTCTGAATCTTGCTAGACAAGTATCCTGTTTTTTTTCTTCTCATAGGAGTTAAGTCTGTCAGGTCTGGACTAAGTTTGCTAGATCACACTTTTCAGGAACTTACTCAGATAAATCACATAAGTGGGAACAAACTCCTGGTAGTTGTGTGTGTGTGTGCTGTAATTAGAGAAGAGATAATGATTTTGCAGCCTGAGATGTCCCTTGATAATTTGTTCATCCTAAGTGAAGAGAACAAGAGAGAATTGAGGAAGGCAATAGGGAAGGACGGGACTTTTTTTGGGCATCAGCAATGATTTACTGATTATTAGTGAGAGCTCTCCACTCCAGCACTTAACCAATAAACAATGTGTGAAAGAAATACATGGACTGAACTCTACTATTGAAATTATTTTAATTAGGACCCAGCACTGAAGTCCACCTTTATAGATTATTTCTAACTGCATGTTGGGAGGAATTCACTTTGGAGAATAACCTTTCCATTTATTCAAAATGTAGTGGCATGTTTACACCTAGGTAATTATAATCCAAGCTCAGTAAGCAGAGAAACAAACAAGGAAAAATATTCCATATACAAAGGACTGTTTGTAAGTGCAATGATATGAAGGTGGTGCAAAATGGTTTGATTGCTGCTGGTTTTGGTTTTTTTTTTTCTTAAAACAGAAACATCCTTTTATCTTTTTTTGGCTTCTCCTTCTCCTTTTGGAAACCTAAAGAGAGGTATGCTACTTGGGTTTTCCTAATATTTAGGGAATTTTGGTTTTGTCCCAGAGAGACTGACTTTTTATTTAAAATTTCCTTTCATATTTTTTCTGTGTCCTAATATGGAAGATTATAATGCAAATATGATTTATAAATTGTTATTATTAACAACAATCATGTTTGTCATGAGAAGAAACTATTTTTGTTTTGTTGTTTTGTTTTTATTGTGGGAATACTATAACTAATTATTATTATACCACACAAGCTATAGGACTGTTGTGTACTGTCTCACAGATTTAAGTTAATTAAACCAATGAGATTTGAAAAAAAAAAAAAGGTATGGTGCAAACTGTACATATTTTCTAACATATAAATTTTGCTCAAACATGATGCTCTTGTATGTACTAGGAGTATACTCTCTCTACTACTGATCTTTTTTAAAAGAATAAAGAAGAGTTGACATGTCAATGCCACTTGAAATTACTTTAAAACACATCTTAAACTAGAATCTCATACTGTCATACATGAGAGCTTAGGCCAAGTGAAACTGTGTTGCAACTCACTGTACAGAAAACTAGAAAATTTTCTTTAAATAGATTTCATATGTACAAAGTAGTTTGATAGATTGATATATAAAAGCAAATAAATAGAAATTAGACATTGAATTTTCAGTTACTTGAATTTCATATTAGTTGTGATTTAAACCCTGCCAGCAATGCAGCAGCAATTTCTCACTCACTCCCAACTCTAGTGAAATAAAGAGGAGAATCAAAAGTTGAGATAGGAATAAACAGCTTCATAATGGAAACAAAACTAAGAATAAATAATAAATTATTAGTATTGTTATTATTATGGGAAAAAATATAACCCAAGAAAAAACAAATTATGCACAATACAATTTCTGTATTGTGCTGACCACCTGCTGATAAATGTCAGACCCCATCCCTGAAACTTGATCATTCCCCTTTCCAAGTAATTCTCCCAGTTCATATACTGGGTATAACATTCCATGGTCTAGAATATCCCTTTGTGTCACCTGTCCCAGCCACGCTCTCTCCCAGCCTTTTCTGTGTACCTACTCACTGGCAGAGAATGAGACACAAAAGAAGTCCTTGGCTTCAGGTAAACACAACCTAGCAACAACCAAAACATCAGTGTGTTATCTACATTATTCTCATGCTGAATGCAACACAGAGCACTGTACCAGCTACCCCAGCCCACAACCAGGACAACATTTTTTCTTGTGACTGAATAAATGCCGAAGAATCATAGAATCAAATGCAAATGAAGTTAAAATCTGTGATGATGGAGTTCAGGATATTATGCAGTTGACCTATAGAACAAACTTCTTGGTTTCAGATAGATGAAATATTTGTATAAGGCTGAAGCACTGTTGAGATCACAATTTGTATATGAAGTGCTAAAGCTGCTCACATACACAAACTTCTATTTAGAATGAGACAATTTGCTGATAGCAATGTTTATTTGCTTTAATGACTAAAATAAAAAGGAGTCCAAAATCTCAAATAAATGCTCATTAACTTGTGCCAGGCAGTGTTAGTGATGTGATTAAATGTAATGTGTTCATTATATCATGTCAATAGTTTCTAGCTTTTTCTGAAATTAAACAAGAGAACTGCGAGAAATGAGTTTCAGATGAATGCCTAATATCTGCTGAATCAAATATCTATTGTCTTCTCAGCAGGATATCCATTTGATTGAAACTCAACTTTTCCTACCTGTCTCTTCAAATCCTATATTGGAAATACTTTCAGACTCAATCCCTAAAACCGCCTGGAAAAGGGACTGGAAAATAAGTGATAGTATGAAAGATGAGTGGTTTCACTAATCTTGTAGAACTACTATTAGCCACAAGTTCCCATTCCACTTTATGAGTATTCATTACTGAGCTGATCTCCAAAGACATGAAACTCAGTTGCTGACAATATTGCTGAGCCAGTTAGACTCTTAAGATTTTTGTGACAGATGGTCTTACAGCAACATTCCTGACAAAACAAAACATGGTCCTTTCTGACCAGTCTATTGGCATTCTGAGATGGAATGACTGCATGATGGACAAGTGAAGGGCTATGGATGTCATCTGTATGGATTTCTGCAACACCTTTGACACAGTTCCCCACAACATCCTTCTATCTAAATTAGAGAGAGGAGTTTGATGGGTGAACAGTTCAGTAGACAATGAATTGGTTGGACAGTCGTACCCAGAGGGTAGTGAGGAATGGTTCAATGTCCCTATGGGAGCTGGTGACAAGAGGTGCCCCTGAGGTTTTCATACTGGGACCAATTCTGTTTCTTGTTTTCATCAATGACATAGAGTAGGGAATCTGGTGCACCTTCAACAAGTTTGCAGATGACACCATGATGTGTGATGCAGCTGAGACATCTGAAGGAAGGGATGCCATCCAGAAGGACGTGGACAAGCTCAAAAAGAGAGCATATGTGAACCTTATGAGGGTTTTTTATTTCTTATGGAAATGACCAGCATACAGAAATAGACCATTTTGGCACTTCAGGTAACCAACTCCTCATTTTGTATTGTTTTTCTTTTTGATTAGCCTTGTTCCTGTCTTGATTTGTTAGAAGCCAGAGAGATCAAGGGAAGGCCTTTGTGCAACAGCTAAAATATTTGTTTCCACTACAGGTCTGGACAAAACTTTCCTTCTCTTCAGGTTGATACAAGTAACAATTAGTGATAATATCAATCTAAACAAAGAATATCCACACAGCTATCTTCTATTTCCTTCCTGCGTTTTAAGAGAGTGGACCAGACATGTCCAACAAAGAGATCCACTGGGTTGGGAGCAGTAGAATTACTCCTCCCTTTTCATTCAGCTTTTGGGACTGCCAAGTAATAGTGTATGTGAAATAGGTCCATCAATGGTCATTGCCTATACACACAAGGAGTCCCAAACTTGAAGAACACATCCTGATGGAGATATCAGTTCTTCAATTATTCTCCTGGTGAATGCTTGCACTTATACTCTTCTGTTACTCCCACAGAATCCAGAAGTAAGATAAAATGGGGTAAGAGATGCAATTTTTTCACCATAAAAAGAGTAAATTTTTAATACAATGGTGTTTGAACTGTTTAGAAAGAATAATATACTGAAGAGAAGTAACATCAGTGTAAAAGCACTGCATCATGCATATAAAAATGTCAGTGAATTACAGTGTAGCTTTTGAGTTCTGCTTTGTGTTGTTTCTATCCTCGAGTCAGCTAAATATGCTGCCCTTAAATAATAAGCTTCCTGTGAACATGATAAAAAGAATTTGGGAGTGTTGTGTTGTTGTAGTGACTCTGAAGTTACATCTCCAGGTTTGGAACAATCAGGTCAGGGTTATAGAATTCTATAAACTAAAAAAAAACTTCATTCTTCTATAAAAGTGTTTTTCAAAACTAAAAATTCAGAGAAAAAAAAAGAAGAGTGGCTTCAAAACTAATATGTCTATGAGAGTATACCAAAGTTATTTTTGTGATCTTCTTCATGTCCTTTGCTAAAGCTCAAGACAAAATAACCCCTAAGAGTTCTGTCTTCACAATGTTTCTAGTATCTGGAGATTAATCTTCTACATAAATCTCAAAGACACGGTAATTCACAATCTACCTCAGTTACTGTAAACCTCCTCAGTCAACATTTAATACATAATCAAATAATTTTGCATGGTATATAACATTCCAACATTGTAAACTGTTGATAAGACCTGCTAGGCAGTAAATATTTAGGAGTTTACTGTATTTACTTTATTATCTGTTTTATTTAATTTCCAACATGCCAGTTAAAATTTCATATTTCTGGTTTTACAGTTTTGGTAACTGGAATTCTCCCAACCCTGAGAATAAAGCCAGACTTTCACGTTTCATGGATTTTCTGCTTATCTAAATTATAGCTAATCAAAGTCACTAGGGTGATGATGATTAATCCTCAGTTACTTATATGCAGAAGTGCCTACACTTGGGAACAAGACATTGTATTTACTTTAGCTAGGATATAAAAATAACTAGTCTTGAGCTTTTCTTGAGTAAATATCTTTATTACCTTCTTAATTAGGTGTGCCATTGTGTTTTTTCAGATTGCCTGGAATTTGGTAGTGTGTTCCTCTCCGAAAGAGAAACTCTCTATGTAAAAGGTTTCTTTACTATGTACACACAGAAATTCAATACCAAGACAGAATTATTGCATCATACACATACCCAGACCAAAAATTACATAAGTGTCTGTTTACATGCAGTGTCCCAAAATTCAGATGATACAGAAGGGTAAGTCTTGCAAACATTTTTACTCAAATTAAAATTGCCTTGAGTATTGAAGTGTTAGAAGTTAGGAGAAAAACAGTACCTATCAGTCCTATTTTGAGAACACAGCATAGTACCCTGTCTCCTTTGCACACATAAAGAGAAGAAATTTGATTTTAAATCTGCTTCTTTTTACTGCTTTCAAGCAAATATGGCCCCCTTCCTTATTTCAAACTAAGTGGTAATGAAAAAAGTAACATTTTATAACAATGAGGAAAATAGCATTAAAAATGTAGATGATTTTGCTATTTGAAATAATTTATCTAAGTTTACCTTTTATATGTTCCTTGTTTGGTTTGTGTTTTTTGTGGGTTTTGTTTGTTTTTTCTGGTGCAAAAAATGTAAAAAATACTCTTTGAGACCATATGTGTCATTATGAAGGTTCTGTATTCATTACTAGAGTATCAGCTGACAAGATGAATGACTAGTAAAGATATGTTTTTGAGCAAATGCAATAGTCTGCAATATAATCACTCTCTAAGTAAGATGGGGGATGCTTTAACCATCCAACAGAAGGAATGTATGAAGATAAATTTTCTAATAAAATAGTAAGTAAATGTAGAAACACTGAAAAATGTATGCTTTAACAGATGTTTTAAGGGTAGGTGGGGGTCAAACGATGCATAAAGTGGTTTGGCCCAATATCTGACTTTAATTTTCCTCATTGTTACTATGGGGTTATAAATGGATTAAGTGAAAGCCAAGAGAAAATACACTTGCTCCTAGAATCTTTGAAGGCAGTACATTTTATATAAGATAAAATCACTTTGGAAGTCTTGAAACACTTTCTTCTCCTTGTTCCTGCTTGGTTTTGGTTTTTTTTTTTTTTTTCCCCAATAGCTAATAATGGAACGGAAAAGATTTTCAGTTGTATGGAAGAGATTATTGAAATCTGATTCTAGGAAATAAGTATTTCTGCAACTACAAGTATTTCTGTAGCTAACTACAAGTTACAAAAAACGACAGAGATGGTAAGATTATGTCTAGACATTCTAAGTCCACAGGCCAAAGGGTTTTGTCATTGACTGATCTATAATCAGTGTGAGATATTCAATAGTGAGAGGGCAGGAAAACAGAACGATTCCATTTATTCTGAGGAAACCAAAGTCAATTTTTAAAGTAAAGGCTGATTTATGCTATAGTATGGATTTCTTCCTGATGAAAATTTGAACAAAGAGAGAATTAGGCTTTTCTTCACTCCTATCTATGTTTTCCTCTCATTACATGAAAAAGAAAAGTATTCCAAGAGTTAAAATTTTCTGGGAGACAAGAACTGAATTTAATTTAGGGCTCTGTTCAACAGCAAATGTGTCCCACTTGTCAGTCGTTGAAATGCCCTATTAGCTATGGCAACAAAGTTCTTGTGTATATCCAGAGAATTTCTATCGCTCCTGTTTCCCACTGCTTTTTTTTTTTTTTAAATAATTGTTCCCACTGGGAGAGAGCCTGTTGAACACTTTCTCTTTGGGCTACACTAACTTTATGACCTATACATGGAGCTGCACAGCTGGAGAAAGGGCAGATGTAGACATAAAAATGTGAAGAAATTAAGAACTGTAGGGGAAGATGAGTACATTTTCTTCAACAATTTGAGCATATTCAAGAAAATATTGGTTTTGTTAACTTCTGTGTTATGATACCTTTGTGACAAAAAGGACAGATCTGTGAGACAGTATAATTGTACTATTATACATGTACTACTATACCTTTGCTTAATAATTGTAGTTGCTTTCCACCAAGTATCATTTTTTTCCTTGTTTAATTTAGAAACATTGATTCAACTGAAGTCTTACCCTCAGAAAATAATTTCTAATGAGGATTTCATTATGACATAAGAAAATAACATAGCAGCCAACATTAAATTTGATGTCACTCAAAACAGTAAATTAAAGTTGAAACTCTGTATTTCTCCAGTTTCTCATTCAGCTGTTTAACTAACTCTGAAAGTGAAAAGATTCTTATATCTATGTTGCAATAAATTGCTTTATGGGATCAAAATTATACAGATGCTTCAAAACCTATTCATCATTATACTTTTGCATTCATATTAAAGAAGCATAATCACCTTAAATGGGTGATAATGAAATGTCTTAGCTGCAGAAATACAGGCAGCTGTACTCTACACAGCAATGCTAAAACTTATATTTTGTTATCTTCCTCATTCTGATACTGGGATATCAATAATACATGCACAAACAGACTTATCTGTACTTTGTAGATATGTTAATCTAGATATTTCTCTGTCTCTCTGTCTTCTCTAGCAGCCTGAAAAACAAGAAAGTGATATATATATAGATATATATTTAATATGGGGCACCGTATTAGTGTGAAGTGTGAGCATTGCCAGCCTGGAATGTGATGTCTTCAGTTGTGTGACTATAATTTTGCAATTTTTTTCTATCAACAAATACAAATATTCAGAGGATGATTCATCAGTATTCCTGAAGTCTTATTTGTATTAATTGTAATTAATGTTAAAAAGTGATATGGACTTAGATTTAATTAGGCCATATGCTCAGATCTTCACCTCACAAATAACATTTAATTGAGCAAAGTTTAGGGTCTTGTTAAATTTTTAATTTTTGTTATAAGTGTCATTAAAATTATTTTAATGTATATTTGACTTTCTCAAGACACGACAAGGCCCTTGTGAATCCCTACAGAGACAGAAGCTAATTAAATTATTGTGGAAATAAAAAGCTGAAATAGAGAAGGAAACACACTCAGTACGTAATGCCTATTACACCTCACTTGCCTAAATGCATTTTATCTTCTCTCCCGTAATTAAAAGTTTTCAGAAGAGGTGTTGTCTTAATTGTCCTTTTGCTGGTCTAAAATGTACTAATGCCTTATCTTTCATATATAGGAATACATGTTCAGTGAATGAAGGAGGGAACCAGAAAAGCTGGAATCCTGAAGAACAGCAGTGGGTTATTTTGTTGCAGGCTGAGCTTGTCCAAAGCACAGTGGAGCAGAAGGCAGGAGCCTGTAGAGTCTTGACAATAACATAAAGAGAAACAGGCTGAGAAGGAAAGGTCATTGGAATAGAAAGGAGAGAGAGGATTTTATCAGTTGATTTAAGACCTAATCCTCTCTCACATACCAAGGCTAAATAAATGCTCCTGCTACTTCAGTGTTTAGGAGTGATGGCCTCCCCTGTGCTTGTTACGTCTCCATACTGTGGCCTTGTACATTAAGTTAACCTTTCTTCTTAACTGCTCCGGTAATAAGCTGTGAAAATTTCTGAGCCTTTTATTGTCCAAATGGCAAGAATTTTTTTTTAATGAATTTAAACCACAATTTTTCTGTGTCACAATTGCAAATGTTAAAAAGATGATATTGGTATCTTTTTCAAATTATTAAGATAAAGCTGCAAACTAGAAACACTATGTTTCCTTGGACATATAAAGCAAGAAGACACACTTTAAACCCAGAAACAGAGTAACGAAGATAGGTCAGTGAAACTGCCTCAGTAATTCAGTTGGAAATATTTTACTGGAGTCTTCAGAAAATTGAAAAGCAAACAGGAATTATTATCAAACAGCATGTTTTATTTCTAAACATGCTGAATTAACAGATTTTTAAAAAATTATCTCATCTTACTACTTTTTTTCAATATACACCTGTGAATTGCATGAAAACACTTGTGAGCTAATCTCTCTGATAATGCCTCAATTTCATGTGAGAAGCTAGTCATAAAAGAACTTTCATAGTTAGGAGTGAAGACAGGCCAGCTTATTACAGAAGAGTTGGATTTGAAATACATGAAAACATTTTTACATACAGATCAAAATTGGTTTGTCTCCACACCCTGAATTGCACAAGGCTTTGACCAATCTAAAGGAGACAAGTCATAAAACTGCACTCCAGCATCAAAGCAAGGAAAGTACTGAATAACGCTGGGATTCCTGTTCCGAGTTGGAGTTTTTATGTCTTAAAATTTTCTGTGCAAAATCTGTTTTCTGTTCCAATTTCCATTACCTTTTGTTCTTCTGGAAGGAATGTAGGCAATTAAAATTCTGGGCTGTAATGTTGTATTAGGATTATTTGGCAAGGTTTTGGTAGCAGAGGGTGCTTCAGGGTGGCTTCTCCAGGAACATCACATAAGTTTTCCCCAGACCAGAAAAATCCAATTCCAGCCATCTCCAAGAAGTACCCGCCACTGGCCAAAGAGGAGCCCATCAACAAGGTTGGTATTGCCTTTGTGATAATGTAAGAAAGAAAGCATAACAGAGAAAGATGCTGTACAGCAGCTGTGAGAGAGGAGTTAGAAAATGTGAGAGAAAGAGCCCTGCAGACAACAAGGCCAGAGAAGGAACAGGAGTAGGTACTCCAGACAGGGAGCAGAGATTCCCCTGCAGTTCCTGGTGCAGACCATGGTGATGCTGGCTGTGCCCAAGAAGGTCCGGAGGACCATGGCAAAGTAGATATCCACACTGCAGTCCATGGAGGACTGCGAGCTGAAGCAGATGCCTGTTAGAAACTGTGACTTGTGGAGAGGAACCCACAGAGGAAGAAGTTTTCTGGCAGTAGCTGTAGCCTCATATGGGAGTAGTATCCTCCTGAAGGACTGTACTTCCTTGAATGGGACCCAAAATGAAGCATTTCATAAAGGGCTGTCTCCCATTGAGGACTCCCCTGCTGGAACAGGGGAAGAGCATAAGGAGCAAGGAGAGGAATAGATGGAGAGTTATGAACTAACCACAACTACCTTTCCTGCTCCACATGGTGTGGAAGGGATAGCAGGTGTCAAGAAAGTGACAACAATGATCAGAGGGCTGGAGCACCTTTCTAATGAAGAGAGGTGGAGCTGGTTGTTGTTCAGCCTGGAGAAGAAAAGGTTACAAGAAGACCTTATAGCAGCCTTTCAGTACCTGAACAGGGCCTACAACAAAGCTGCAGAGGGACCCTTTACATGGGTATGTAGTGACAGAAAAAGGAGGAATGGCTTCAAACTGAAAGACGGTCAATCTAGGTTAGCTATTAGGAAGAAATTCTTGACTGTGAGAGTGGTGAGACTAAGTGATCCTTAAGGTCTCTTCAAAACAAAAACATGCTATGATTTTAGGATGTAGGACATGGTAGAAAGGTTTCAACATTTCATTAGCTTCCAAATCCCATTTCAGCACAACAATGTAGGAAGCACACACGCGGTCCTTTCCACATGTTCTCTTTTAATCTCCAGTCATGCATTCAGGCACCCAGAAGGAGCTTACAGTGCTGTGAGGTTGATTCTTAACTGCAGGGTATATCTTCATGTGTGTTTCTCTTATACCTGATCTCTGGTAGCTTAAATTATTGAGGGACAGGCTGTGAAAGGTGCTTCTCACTTAGACCAGTTCTGTGGAACTTTCTCTTCCTCTTGGATATAAAGTTAAGCAAGGTTTTTCAGACCACAGATGTGTCTCTCCTCTTCCCATTCATACATTTGTTTCTAAAGTGAGACAACAAGAGTCTCTGTCCCATCTAGGAGCAGTTTTTTACACCCTGAACAAATAGAAGTCAGCTATTTCCCTTAAGGGAATAGAACAATGTCATCTTACAGAGACAAATTAGTTTTTATTTATTTAAAAATCAATATGGACAGTATAGCCCCAGGGATATTATAAGGTATAATGATTATATTTCTGTCTGTGCAGGAAGATAATGTGGTGTTTTGTTACATCAGTGCTTCAGTGGTTTGCACTGTTTCTTCTAAAACAGCTGTCAAAATAGTTTGAATTTTTAAAAAGAGAAGGATGGAGTAAAATGTTTTTAGTCTATTTAGAATGATGTGTCTTAAAGGTTGGTGTGTCTTAAAGGTAAGTATTTCCATTGCTATTATAGCTGCACTAGCACAACATTGTAAGCAAGACAAATATTGGAGGAAGAGGGGATATCCTTTATGATACCAGCTGATATAGATTTTTGATTTTGCATGTGTATTGTGTTGGCAAGTTCTTGGGAAAGGGCTTATGTGCCCTAAAAATATCTCAGTAATTTTCTCCTTTCTACCCTTCATCAAGCAACAGAAAAAAAATTTGAATTGCTGGTTATCATACAGGTATTCACCAGGATAAAATTGTTCTTGCCTGGCAATTATATAGGTGAAACTGAACATCTACATGTTAGAAAGATTTCATGCCTAAGATAAAGAAAGTAATGGAAACATGCAGCTAATACTAGACTATTCTTGACAGACAGCTTTTCCATCTCTAAACACTTAGGCTACCTTAAAAGATGAGCCTGAGAAAATCCATAAGCATCACAGTTTTGTGACATCAGGCAGAGATATGCCATAGTATTTCCTTACTCTCACCTAATAGCTCAATGTTCCAGGATTGATAGTTTTCTACTTGTCCCTATCCCATGACATTCAACAACCATATCACTTCTTCCTCTGCTTCCACATCATCCTCCTCACCCATAGGTAATAGACCTCTCATCTTTCCAATTAGTCTAATTTGCCTAATCTATTTAAATTTAGAGTAATTCTCAACATCAATGGTACATCTCTATTTGAGATGTAGATGAACATCTGGTTTTCTCCAAATTTTTCAGTGTGACCAGGAAATGGTATGCTATATTTTATCTATGCACTATTTTTAAAACCATAATCTCAGACACATTTTAATTATGTAATACCTGCTTATTTCAGCTTAATAATCTGCACTTGTTTTACTGTAAGAAGTGTTAACAGGAATTGTTTTAAACATTTAAACAATAAAGAAGACTGTTTTGCTCACTGTCACTGAGACTGAAATTACGAAGTCTGCTGATTGTGTAAAAACACAAACATAAAATAAAATTTCCAATTAACACTAGGGAAAAAATAGATAAAGCATACAAATGAAGCAGCTATGAATAGAGAAAGTACACAGGAGAAAAATGCTGGTTTTGCCAGAGTCTCATGGGCTATGATAGGTACAGGAATAATTAGAAATTATGAAAGAGATTTATTAGCTGACCAAATAAATAAATTGTTTCAATAGCTTATTTGCTTGGGTAAAGCATGAGTAATCTCCTAAAGAGTATGATACATTAAGCTCTTGCTTTGAATTTTGAGATAGAGAGGGAATAAATTAATTAAAAACATCTGAAAACCTATCTAGAATTATTTCCAATCAATTAAGAAACTAATTACTTTGAATAACTCACACTATTTCCTTTTGAGGTTTTTTAGGGTTGTAAAAAGCAAGGTTGGAGCCAAATTTATATATGAAGTAATTTATTATACGATGTGTTAGTTTCATCATAGTAAATATTAGACATAAGAGATGCCACAATGTATGTGAGCTTTATGGATTATATTTTTCTTTTTAAAACAGGGAGATTTGTGATTTTTTAGTAAGATGAAATATGGAAGAAAATTTGATAGCAACTGAGTTTTAATTCTATTGAATAGCTGTAGTTATAAAGGCATAATATAGGCAGTGTTCATCAAATAGATTCACATGAATGTATAATTCATGAGAAAATATTGCTCTGAGTCACATCACTATATATATGAGTCATAATACTATATTCTACATGAAGTCATTGTTGACTTCTCCATAAAATGTATTAAATCATCAGAATCCTGGCAAAAGAGTATTTTTCTCTCAAAATTTCATATTAATTCAGGTAACTAATTTGTTGAGAAAGAATAGGAAATGATAAGTTTTAAATCAACTTGTATAATGGTATTAAAATATGCACTGTAATTCTCAATGTGCACCAGGATTATTGTTTTATTATGCAAATTAATTTATAACCTTTGTTATCTTGAGATGTACTTGGAGGTTGATTTAAAAGCTGATATTAAAATGAAATATGTTTGTTGAAGCATATCAAGGACATCTA
The DNA here is from genome assembly GCF_036417665.1 of Passer domesticus. NCBI lineage: Eukaryota > Metazoa > Chordata > Aves > Passeriformes > Passeridae > Passer > Passer domesticus. Next base: position 106,203,904 of record NC_087474.1, on the reverse strand, counting down.
GATGAAAGTTATACTATTTAGTACAATTGGTGACAATATCTTTCTGATGTTTCAGTACTCATACCATTAATTTTCAAACTAACTATCTAAGGGAAATTTAATATGGTTATTGTTATGCGGGTGATATGTTGAGGAAGTTATTTCTCTGCTGGTTTCACATTCCACACTGAGAAGATAAAAAGAAGAAACATTTAATTTCTCCTTTTTTTTTCCATATCTTCATTGAAGATGTTTGCCTTATTATATGTATTCATTCTTCTCCCGAGCTTTAAATGTACACTGCTAGCAAGTTTGGTGTGAAGACAAGGTCATTTACGTTTTTAAGACCTATTGTTCACACTTGGTGAATCCTCTAATTTATACAGTGCTGCCTACGAGCCAAGGATGTCTTATAATGTGCTAAGGGCGAAGAACCTTAATCACATGGAAATAAATGATAATGACCGATATCTACAAGTCTTCCAGTATATATAATCTCCTGCTGAATAAGGAACACTAAGAGCAAAAAATCTTGAATCCAATATTGCCTGCAAAAGTGAAAAATATTCTTGATGCACCCTAATAATTTCATTATATAGATGCTGTTCCAGTTAATGAGTAGTGTAAATATTTTGAAAAATGAGAGTATTATTAATAATTTAGTGACTTGATTTGATTTTTAGCTTCATGTTTGTGTGAAAATTATATTTTTTTAAAAGCTGGAACATCTATGGATTTGGGTCTTGGGTTTTCTTTTGTCACTCTACTTGAATCAAAAGTTCTGGGGAATATTACAGAATTAAATGTAAATTAAGTAACACAACCTTTAATTTTAATCTATACACTAGTGGTAATTTCTTCCTAAGAAGTATAATTGGCAGAACTTCAAATGAAAAGTAGATTCTTTATTGATTCTCCCACAGTAGTTTTGGGTATCCCAATCATTTCACAGAGACAATGCACTCTGATATTCTTATACAACAAATGTACATAAGAAATAGGTAATTCCTGTGTTTTATCTAAACATATGAACAATTCTTCAGTTTTCATAGGAATTTAAAAAATCACCGAGAACTTAATTCCTTCTTCTTTGTCCATCTAAAAATATTAGTGGATTCAAAGCTAGTGGCATTTAATAACAGAAATAATAAGAATGACACCAAATGAGCAATCCTTTTTTCTTTACATCAGCAACAACTTTTATAATCATTTGAATAAAGGCACATTTAAACACAGAGTTTGCCATCAAAATGTCAAATCTGGGGAATGCTTTACTGGAACTGATTTTTTTTAAAATGGACTAACAGGGAACTGCAGCGTAAATACCAATATATTAATGCAGAAATGAAAATATTAACTCAGATTGTCCTCTTCTTGAAGATATGAATTATTGTAGTTTTTAAATATATTTGCAGTAGACCAATTTACTTGAAGAATTCTAAACTTAAATCAAACATGATTTTGTTTCAGTAGAAAGAACACAGTATTGAGATTTTGCTTATATTCATATATATATATATATCATATATGTACATACAAAAGAGTAATTTAAAACATCATAAGAACTTAAGATGTATTTTTATCTAATTGCTTTTTAACTCCTATTTAATTATATACTAAATCTTTACCCTCCTCACTAAAAGACAATTCATTCTTGTATTTTCACTCCATCTGGCCCTATTAAATCTTCATGAAAGACTGAAGTACAGTAGCATATTTTATATATATAAATATATATATATACATATATATATGCACACACCATTTTGGTGAATGAAGACATGAAACATTTTTTACAACAACTAAGTGCAACATACAGGCTTAAAAGCCCATTCAAAGTGTGTTGTCCCAGTTAGCTGCTAGAATGTTTATATAATCTTTAAACATTATAAGAAATATAAAATTAACTACGCCAAAAACTATTTAGTTGAATAATTATTCTTCCTAGTGGTTTCCTTCTGATACCCAGTTTTCATAGCATCTCCAACATAACACCATTCTGTTATCTACTAAGAAAGTCATCAAAATAATCCTCCATGTTTTATTGAACATGTTATATTAATAGGTATTTGCCATTTCTGATTGAAAGAGTACAGCATATTTCTGTGCCAAAAGCTAGATATATTCGCTTTGCTAATTAACTGTATGAATGATAGAATGGTAGAATCATAGACAAAGCTGAGTTGGACAGAACCCATCAGGATTCTTGAGTCCTATTACTGTCCTTGTACCAGACACCCCAAGAATCATGCCTAAGAGTGTTGTCCAAATGCTTCTTGAACTCATAGTCCTACCTTATAATGGTAGAAATTACAATTCACCCATAAAATTTACTCCTGAAAGTAAATGAAAATGAAAATTAAAAACCTTGAAATAGAGTAAAAGAAAAAAACCACTCATTGATATTTCCCCATCAATTAGATTGGAAACATATATTTTTTAACATTCATTTAATATTAATTCATTCAATATTAATATTTAAAATTTTTTAAGCAAATGATCATTCATGTGGAAAATCACTTCTGCAACAAAGTCCAGGTCATGAGTGTTAAATTACTTTAAATGTAATGTATATTAATTTAATTACAATCAGCTTTAGAAAATTACAATAATGTTTTTCATTATGGTATATCAGAAGTATTAACCTAAAAAAAAATTGTGGGGTTTTTTTTTTTATTTTGTTTTGGTTTGGTTTTTTTTTTAATTAAGAAAAGTACCATTTCAGTGTAATACACTGGAATATTGCAGCTGTTGTACTGAATACATAGAAATTTTTAGTAGGTCATTACCAGTAGCAAATAGAACTCCTTCTTCCCTGTTTTTCTGCTCTCAGTCCTGCTTTCTTTGTTCTAATGATAATTGAGTTTTGATTGGTCTGGTTGGTTTTGTTTTGTTCACACCTTTTTTCCTTTTGCACTTCTCACCTTCCTCACACTTCAAACTTCAATGCTTGTCACTGAGGACCAGTACAAGACTTAGACCATTATCAAGGTAAACCCCAGGAGCTTAAAAGCGCTTTTCAGAAGGGACTTCTGTGGGATTTTTGAGATAAAATTATTCAACCAATAGTAACAACATAAAATATGCACTTGAAGACTGAAATGTCTAAAAACATAACCAAAAGCCGTTCACTCAGTAAAAGACATTTTGCATTAATACCCACCACATTTAGAAGAAATATCTGTTTACCATATTTAGTCTGTAAAGTTTTTCATCAAAGCTCTCAGCTATAAATGGCTACTTTCTGGACATTCACACATTATTTAATTTTTATAAATTTATTTCATAGACCTGGACCAGAACATGGATCTAAATGAAATGCCTAATTGTTAGGATAAGTGCCATTGGAAACTAATTCAGATATCTAGATGAATTCATAGGGTGTGTGTAAGGCAAAATACATGTTGAGGATATAATAACTTTTGTCAGAAATACCTGTCATCTTCAGGCACATATTGGTACAGCAAAATCTCACGTATAGTACCTACCAGCTGAACAGGAGGTCCCTTTCTTTTCATCTTAATTGTGTCATTACATTATTAATCCAACTTCCTGAAGATGAGCGTGCCTTGAAATGCTGACACCATGAGGAGCTGGCATTCAAAAGATGCTAAGAGGTAATGACCTGCTATTATGATGTCATTTAAAAAGGTTTACCTTTATATAGAGTTTTCCACTTAAAAAGTATTCTCTTGTTTGTATAGACGAGGTGTAATTTCATTTTAATTTCCAAAAGAAAGCATGGTATCATTGAATATTTTTTACCGTTTCCTCCAATATTTTTCTGGTTTTTATCACATATTAAATGCAATACAAACCTATATGACTTTAATATTTCAATACATTTCTCATTTTCTATTCCAACATGAAATAATAGACAGAGTCTTAGCACTGTATGTTAATTGCAGCGCTTGTGTGAGAGGCAAATTAAAATCTAAATCACATGGAAAATATAAACAAACCTCATAACTTTGACCAAGATTTTTAAAATATTATGCATTTTGTATTATATAAAATATGCAATATTCAGCATTTCTCAGAGGCCAAATTTTATGGTTTTTATGGATTAACATGATGTAAGGGAAATTTTAGGGAAAGGCTCATTTTCTCCAAGTCTAAGTACCTTTAACCAGTAGTTTTAAGCCCATATACGTGTATTCATTGTCATAATGGGAAAATTAATTCACAATGCTTTTGCATAATATTTAAATTTCCAATATTAGCTTTGTTAAATATATTAACATTAATATAAAGATAAACTGGTTATACTTCATTTGTCCCTTGCTTGCTGTATTTCCTAAATACCTTGAAATAATATTCTGCATAGCAATTGTGATATATTCTTCCAAATTATTCTGAGAAATCTTGGAGTAAAATATTTGAAAAGAATAGATGAGATTTTTTTCTTATGAGCCTTAAGCTGTTTTTACAGGAAAGATACAAGTTTTGAATGTTCAGTGGTGCAGGAATTTTGCCAAAACAGGAGGGAGAAAAGGAAGAATAGTTTCCTTGGAGGTACTTAATCTGCATATAGATAAGTTTCTTCACTTTGCAAATCATAAATATCAATCATTCATGTTCATCAGTGTCTCATACATATTCATAAGAACAAACTGTTATGGGTGATTAAAGCTGTTACAAAATGACAATACTGTGTTTTGTTTTTATCTCAGGTCTCTGTGTACTGAAAACTCTACTGGCTGTTTCCATCTCATAATCTGACAACACTTTCTGCTATCTACAAAGAACCAAAACTCCATATGAGCTTGCATGGATTTGCACTCTGAATCCAAACTACTCTAGACTTTTTAAGTAGTTATAAAGAGATTCTGAAGGCTTTCTATTTCTTGAGCAAAGATTTCAGCAGTGTTCAAAGGCAAGTTCCAAGCTTTTATGGATTAACTAGAAATAAGTGTATTTAACATGTTTATTTGCATGCAGGTACTCGGAGGAATGTTGTTACACAAGAAAATGCAAGGTCATTTTCTTACTTTCCCTAAATATGTTTTGTCTTTGTAGCTGTTCTTATACTTTCTAAGCCTGCATTTCAGCTTACAAACTCTGTGAGACTGTGGGAAAGAAAAAACCCAGCCCCACTCTTGCCTAAACACACTTTTCCTAGGACCTTGATTTGTTATTTCATTTCTCCAGTCAGTTGTGTAGAATATGAAGCTTTGCTGATTTTGCTAGGAATACAGCTGGGAAAGACAGGCTTAGAAAATACACAGACAGGTTTCTGAAACATTCAGAATATATTGCCCATCTCTGGCGATCTTGGAAATTTAAAAAGCATTTGTTTAGTACCCAGGCATTTTATGTAAGGCTGTTTCTTCAAAAGATCATGGTGATTTGTTTGCCAGCTGAAAAAAGTAAGCACTTCAAATTTTGGCCTGGAGGAAAATGTTTTACACAGGCTGTCTGGTCTAGATATTCTCAAACATAAAATTGATAATCCCCATTAAATTAGAAGTGAAAAGTAGTTTTTTATTATTTCACTTGAGCTAAGAATGAAGAATACAGTGAGTGACTAGTATTTCCTTGACAAAACACTTCCAATTTTTGCCATTATAATTCCATTGTGAAGACTATTTGTCATCTAAAAATGGCAACAATTTTCTTAGTGAGTTAATGAGAATAAAAAGTATGCCTTGCACTAAACTGAATCCTAGATAATAGCATTTTTTCTTTTACTATTCCAGAATTAATTGGAAAAAATATGTTTTTCCCCAACCTATTTCTAACCTATAAAACTGGAACATAGATGGTAAAAATAAACACACACAGGATTGAAAAGTAATATGGTAAGACGGAAAATACAGGTGTTTTCTATGGCAATCTGCTCAAGGTGCAATCTTGTGATAATAGTCCATCACCTGTTTGACATATAACCTCATCTGGCTGTCTCTTGAATTTTCTACTGTGCCAAAGGAATCATAGTCAGGGCTTAGCAAGCCTTTCAATTTAGAGACTGTGTTCTGAATCTAATCTAAATTTCCTTAGTTATAATAGAAAACCATAATTCCTTGGACTCTCAGTTGAGCACATGAAGGGCAGCTTATGATCTAGAACTAAGAGCCTTGATTCACTCTGTCTAGACCTAAAAAGTTAAAGTCTTACAAGATTTCCTTATCTGTCTTCTATAGGTGTATCATAATTTTTCTCACCATATTCTAGGTCTTCTTGGAAAGTTTATACCTCAAGTTGGTCACAGGACTCGTTACATCTTTATTAAAAAAAACCCCAAAAAACAAAAAAAAACCCCAAACTTTTAATATTATTGCCAATTTTACAGATAATGAGTTTTTCTGTATAAGCTAGTATCTTACCTTTTTCATAACATGGTGGCAATATTGTTTCATACTCAACTTTACTATGACCTGAAGTTAATTTTTGGCAACCTGGTGTCAGTCATCTTCAATCTGTCCATTTAAATGAATATTTTTATTATATGTGGGGCACTGAATCTTATTGTAATTATATTTTTAATATTATTGCTCCAATGTAAGGATATCTCTCTGAAGACTAGTCCTGTCTGCCACTAAGCCTACATAGATTCGCTGTTATCTGCAGATAACAGCGAATATATATATATATATATATATATATATATATATATATATAAACACCACTAAGTTTTAAAAACATTCATGACATTTTGAATGGTATCAGATTTAGAATAGAAGATATTCTAAATTCTTCTGTGTCTGTACAGTTTGTCAGGAAAAAATTGCAAAATTATTTGGAATATATTTTTAAAAAAACTAGTCAGTAGTAACTTCAAATAATCTATGTGCTATAATATGTTTATGCAATTATGTGAGATACATTTTCAAAAGTGCACCTATGGGGACTATATATTAATAGATAAGTCAATATGCATGATATCATTGTACTGTTCTATCCACAGTCTTTTATCCTCTTACAAAAAGCAGAAGCGATTCTTTGAAATGTTTTGTCCTTCACACTTCTCCTTATTGTCTTCTAGATGTCTCTAAATTATTTATTTCACTATGGAGAAAACTATCTTTAAGATTATAAATTTACAGCTTTGCACTGTTTAACGTTAAACACTGTATGTCTGCTTTTCCAAAAGCTTGGTTCTTCAGCTCTCCTCATCATTTTCTCAAAGACAACAATACATGACTTTAAGCTTAAACTCAGCCACTTCATCTCCCTAAGTATTCTAAGTTAAATTTCACAGAGCCCACCACACACCAAAAATTGTATTTGAACAGTTTCTAACCTTTTCCTTTAACCTAGTCTAATTCTTTCTATGTTAAATTCATTGTGTCTGCCCACATCACCGTAATTTTTGCCAATAAAGAAACAAAATGGAATGCAACTTTTCAGCCTTTTTCACTAAATAACACAAGACTTGTGTGTTTATCCCTATTGGCACAATGTTATAACTAAATGTTAATTTTATCTATGTTATATGATGGGAAAATAATATGTTACCAGCTGGTACAGCTATATTTTTTATGATACCTTTAAAGTAAATTAGAAACAAAAGTTTTGATTTGATAGCAGAATCTGTAACTTGGAAGACATGCCACTAGCTGTCTAATATTTCTATTTAGAAGTTTTACTCTTTCATAAATAAATTAGCCCACTAGAACAGGTGAAGGAAATTTAAAAGTGTTTCAAGCATAATTGCATCAAGGTACTCTCTCTGGAGGAGTAATTTTATTCTTCTGTCATCAAATCCTTTTCAATTTCCCTTCAGTGAAACAAAGTAAAATATTTCTGCTCAGAGACACTCATCAAGTCTACTTAGCGGCTTCTTAACCTCTTCCTGGTTGCACCAAAGTGGTTCAGAAAGCATGAAATATTGTGTCTATACACTACAGACCTTGAAAGGGACATCCACAGAGCCCATCCATATTATCAAGGCATTTTCTTTTTGCAGCAGTCTGCACATAAAGTAGAGCTCTTTCTGCACATAAAGGAATTCCATCTCTTTCAGCTTCAAAGACTAGGCTCAGTCCAGAAGTGAGATGCATGACTGTGAAAAGCTCTGAAACTGGGAAGGCAGCACTGGTGTTATGATCCTTTAAGTAGAGAGAAAAGAAAAAAAAGGGGGGAAAAAGAAGAAAACACACTTGTAAGACATTTAAAAGCTGGACTCCTGTCTTCTCCTCAAGACACTCAAAGCAATATCTAATTTTCTCAGAATATTTTTGAGGAGTTGTGATATAGATTACTTTTAGTGAGGCAGTTCTATGATGTTAGCTCCCTTTAAAATTCAGAGGAGTAAATAGCATTATTTTGTAGCCCTCTGGGTAGTTCTGTATGGAAAAATACTTGAATTCCTGACTATGCTATCATAGGCCTATGATCTATTCCAGTTTTGTTTTGTTTTGTTTTGTTTTTCCTGAATTATTTCAATTAATTTGCCAGAATTAATCTAGAATATATGATAATTTGGGATTAAATCTAGATTCCTTGCAGAAGCATACTCTAGCTTCTAATTAGAAGCAGCAAAATTTGAATAAAAATTTAATTAAAGCTTATGATAGAATTAATAAAGAGAAGTTCTGGCAGTGTTACAGATTAATGAGTGTTTAACTAAAATAAAAAAGTAAATGTGAAAAAATTGGGTCATTAAAAAGGTAGAGTAGATGGTGATAGATGATGAAAAATAGGGAGGATAAAGGAGACATGGTTAAATGTGAGCAAATATTGGCAGAATGTGACTATGGCCACCAAATTTTTTTTGCAGCTCAGCACCAGGAAATTATGTGATTAAGCAGTAATCAATTAATTAGGGGTTTATAATCCATGCAATTAATTGTATAAACACACAATTAATTAAGTGGGAAAATCATGTAGGTACAGAGTCAATTAGGTTGTAAAACTCATTATAAGTAAAATACACAGGTAATGGAGTGAAATTAAACAGGCAAAGTTAAAGGATTAAAAATTAGCTGAGCAAATGAAATCAATAAATGGACAATCAACGGAAGCAGTGAATCAGTTAAGCAGCATGAAAAGTAATTGCATTATTAAAAGGGCCATCAATGAATCAATAAATTTATTCTCCAGAGAGTGATGTGATCAGTAAAGTATGGACAAACAGTCCAGTCATTATCAGCAGGCAGTCAACATGGCATAAGAACAGCTAACTGGACAAGGTTTAGTGGGTGTTCTGGGTACCATCAGCAGCCACAGGGAATTAGATTCCAGAAATATACCTTTCTTAATCTATTTGCCATTACAGTATGCCAATGCTCTGTGAGAGGGATTATTTTTTATATATGAAAAAAGCACCATTTTAGAGGAAGAGCTGTAAGTAAAGCCCTAGTAACAGCAACAGTTCTTTGCAAATCTAAAGGCATACAACATACAACATACATAAAACAGTTCTTATTTTACAATAAATATATTCCAATATACACAGAAGCAAAAAAAATTCAGTAGTGAAATTCTGATGTGGCAGTTCTAGTCAGCAGAAAGTAATAATGCATCTCAAAGTTGTTTCAGGAATACTGGCTTTAGATTTTCAATCTTTTGTATTACAAATCCAATTTTGCTATTTCCACTATATAAGTAATCACACAAACATCTCCTGTAGTCTTTTGTAGAGAGAAAAATAATTGTGATATATTTTACATAAGCTGCTAAGACTGTGGTCACCTTTACTTATTCACAATTTTTATAAATTACTTTAAATATTAGTAACTTTTTACAAGGCTGATCATGACAACAAATAAATTGCATATTTAAATTAACTACTCTGCTCTTTAGTTTTGTGTAAAGTAAAATGCATTATTTTGAAATACACTAGGTGAACTGTGCTTTCTATGGTAGAGATAAGCATTAGAGGTTTCAAATGGACTGGAAAGGGCTGTATAAATTCCTTCATATATCTCTTCCAGTTAATTTAATTGCCTGACTTTCAAAAGTCCTGTCATTCTCACTCTGCTCAAAACTTGTCAGTGGCATTGATTTGTGTGATGATCTTGTAATGAACATTAATTTCATGTTCTAATTTCTGTTCTTCTTAATGTGCACTTGAAACCTAATTTTGGAACTGAACTTCATTTGGAGAAGGTGAAGTACATCCATATTACAATACACTGTGGTACACAAAATTGCAAATCTTGGAAATACCATTAACCAGGAATTAAATCCTGGAGTACATGTCAAAAGTTCAAGTCTAGAAATACTGGAAAATGTTGCAATATTAGTCAAAACATTGTATTACCAACCTAAGGATTTCAAATTCATCATTAAAGTGAAAGATATCACAGCATCATCGCTGTGTGGAAATGCTGAGCTAAATCATTCAGTCCAACTTGCCTTGCCATGAGACCACAAGCTGCTGATGTTCAGAAGAATATGTACAACCTTCCAGGATTTGCATAGGATCAGTACAGAACCAATGTGCCCATTTATCTCCTCGTTGACTGGAGGAAGACAATTCACAGCTGTCAATAAGCAAAGAAAAAGCAAACATGCTGCCTCTGAAATGCAAAGGTGGTATCAGAAAAACTAAGCAGGTACAGACCCAATAGGAAAATTTGTTAAATTTTCTGTTTAGGGGAGTTTCATCATAAAACACCTTTTAGTTGTGTCTAAAATACAAGTAAAACTCCTCAGGTTTAAACATTACCCTGTATACAGGAACAAATCTCATCTGTCTCTTTTTGCCTCTCAGTATAGAGATCTGGGTTCCTTGTCCTACAGCAGTCTTCCATTCCTTTATTTATCATAGTGTAATTTATAATTATTTCTTTAAATAGCACTAAGAATATCCAGAAATATGATTGAATTGAAAACTGTCCTATAAATACACCTGTTGAAAAAAACATGGAAATCTATTGGAAACCTCTGGGTTATAAGAGGAAACCTCTGGGTTATAAGAGTCTTTAAAAGAGCTGATAAACTTATACTACTAACTTAGCTATAACAATAGTTTGATGCTTCATTATAAGCTGCAGGGACTGAATCTAATTTTTGACATTTAGATGTCCACAGCTGGTTCTAATGACAGAATTAGTGATTTGCAGAACTACTCAGAGGATTATGGTTGTTATCAGTTGGAGTTTGGGATATTGCATTCTAAATTCCGTTCCAAAATATTATTAAGTATGACTCACAAACAGCTTGAAAATTACTTGCAATATATTTCAGTATACTTCAAACAAAGATAGAGATATCGAAAAAGAACAAAAATTAAGTAGAAAACATTTTAATCCCCCCTAGGGTTCTCATATCATTCTCCAGTGCTGGCAGAACATCTTGTGCATTATGTGCTACAGAAACAATTCCTACATTTTAAACTAACTGTAATATACTGTTATTGTTCACATTTACTAATAGTAAAGAAAATGTTATAGGACAGAAAACAAACAAACAATTCAGCATCATACTTTCTTGGAACATATAATTCAGGATATATATTACTTCACTTCTGAGGAAAGAGTGTTTCAAAAATAATTTGAGTTCATAACTTCATTCTGTCAGTTTGCAGCTCTTGGAATATTCTTCCACTCAGCAATAAGGCTTAACGAGCACTTTGATCTGTCTTGGTGCAATATTCTGTTCATGCTATATTCTGAATAATTTCCACAATATAAAAAGTCAATAAAAGTAAAAATTGTTCCAGATTGACAATACCATTTAGATATGCACTTAATAACACTTGTTTAAGAGAAGAAAGTAAAACAGTGCATAGAGAGGTATGTGAATTAAAAGATTTTAAAGATAAAAGGTTGATATCTATGGGTTCATTCACCTCCAGTACAAATTAATGCATGTAGTTAGTTCCTTAGAAACTGAAAAATTTCCCCTCTCAATTAAAGATACTATGCCACCAAGCAGGAATTTGATTACCAGTAAGGGTTTCTGAGTTGTTATAAGCTGTACTAACTCTCTGAGCAGATTTTCTACTGATGTAGAAGCCAGAATTTTGAATAAGACACTTAGATTATCTATATGGAGGTTTAGACTCCATATTTTATTCTTTGAATGAAGATATTGTGATGTGTTTATGTTATTTTAAAAATTTATCAATTTTTATTTGCAATATATAACTTTTTGAGCTATGAAAGATAAAGAAATGTTTTTGGATAATCTGAGACAAACCTGTGACTAATTAAAAAAATAATAATAATGAATGTATAGCCATAATAAATTATCCCCTTATCCAATAGCAAGAGTACACTGAAAGGCTTAATTATTTAGGTTTGTTTTTTCCATTTGCTTTTTGGTGTAAGGTATTTGAAGATGACTAATTATGTTGGATGAGCTGTTATATCTAGCATTAAGAGGAAACTTTGACAGCTGTAGACACTACATAGGTTCAACTAATTTTTTTTGGTGTATAAATTGTTTTTTGTTTTCAGACTGGATTCTGTCAGAATATTTAGGCACTACTCCAGCACCATACATTATCAAGTAAATGTTCAAAGTACTAAGAGAGTATTATTATCCCACATATTTGAAGTATATTTGGCTTGTTGCAGTATAAATATATAATTTATTTATTTAATATGGCTTTTGTTTGTACTATAAATAAATTTTCTCTAAAGTATATATTTGAGAAGACCTTAATATCATCTTCAAAAGGGCATGAAAGGAGATGGAGAGAACTAAAGGTGGCATGATAGATCTGAGCTAAGAAATAATAAAATGCATCCTCCTAAAAGCTGTATATTGGTACCCAGTGGAAGAGAAACCAATTAGGAACAACGAGCAGCTTGTGTCTAACCTGATAATGCTCTACAATGAGAGGACTGCTCCTGTGAATGAAGGGAGAATAGCAGATGTTTGCCTTGACTTGATCTCCCATTCTATCTTTACAGCCAGTCAAATACAGTTTGGGAAGGTTGGCTGGGAAATGCCATAAAAATGTGCTGAATTATTGGGCTCCAATGCTTGAAGTCAACTAGCGGTAAAAAGTCAAACTTGTGGCAAGTTATAAACTGTGTTCCTCAGGGATCAATACTGTTCAGTGTCTCTAATAATGACACAGCTGGAGAGAGAGAGTGCACCCTGAAGAATTTTTAAGGCTGACACCAAACTGTATATGGATTGTGGATGTGGGAGAAAGAGTGATTGACCTTCTGTAGGGCAGGGCTTCTGCAGAGCAACCTTGACCCTGGTGAAACAGGCTGATGGAAACTACACCCTGAAGTTCAACAAAGACTGATGGAAACTTCTGCTTCTGGTTTGAAATAACCAAATGTAGGCTGGGCCCTGGCTGGAGACAGAGTAGCCCTACAAGGCTCAGAAAGACTTTGCAGGACCTGATGGTCACTGTAAAAAGCAAGCTGAATGTCAGCAGCATCCAGAGTGCTGTTCTTTTTTACTTTAGAGATCCCAATGAGAGAAAAGATGCTTTTATACCTCAATGAGTCTAGTGGAGCACCATACTGACAACTGGGACTGGAAGACATATTAAACAAGGAGAGGCAGAGACAACTCATTTTTATTCATGAGTCTGGTGCAATCTGAGACTGAAGCAGGGACTCAGAAGTGTGATGAAGCCTATATCTTCAGAGGTAAAATAACCTGAAAATCTCCTGAGCAACTTGATCTATTGGCTCTGTTTTTCCAAGGTGGTTAAGCCTTCAAGGTCCAGTCTAAATTAATTAAATCTATGATTCTATGTTGTTCAGGACTTTTTAAAATAAAATTTGGATCTTGCATAGAGCAAAGACACTGAAATATTATTTTACAGAGCTGGACAAATGAAAGAACAAATGGTCTGTTTCTGAATAAAGAGGTCCTGCTAAAAATGTAACTGTGCTATTTGTTATGTAATGACTTTATTGAGTTGCTTTTCTTTTTTTATAAACGTTTACTTGAAAGTTAATAATCTGTGCAGCATTTTACATCATTAGGCAGGTATTATTTTCATGTTTGAAATAGTTGTTATTGAAACTCAAAGCATAAAAAAGAGCATATGACTCACACAACCATTACTATAAGTCTGAGTGCAACACTAAAAATATTGAAAATCTTGAGTTGTAAGTTATTTGCAAAAAACCTACACAATTGTGATTTGCCAGACTATTGTGTTTTCCTTCTCTTCTACCTTCCCCAAATATTATATAATGCCATTTTAATTGTTCTGAAGGACTGTTAGCAGGATATTCTTTGCAATCACCTTTGAAGTTATTCCTCCTCATATATATGTTGTGATCACAGGAAAAATCAAACATAAAATAATAGTGTGTATTTGGGAAGAGAAATCCTTAAGTGCACTGAGGTTCAACATTATACAAATACATAGAAGGCACAATAAAATTCAATGTAAATTGTGATATTCCCCCTTCACCTATTCTACAAATTCTATTCCCATGTTTTCACCCTCAATGAGCATATGTTGATAAAAAAGAGTTTCTCTGCCCTTTTGACACCTCTGTTTTTTCTAAATTCATGCATGGTCAATCAGTTTTCTTCCACCTTTTTTGTTTGCAATCCGTTTCTGAAGACTTCAAAAGGTTGTTTCAGTTTCTTCTTGCACTGCACAGTTTTGCTGTGACCTACATCTACACCATGAAGAACTGTGAGGGAGACTGACTGCTAACGAATTTCACTTCCACCTGCTTCCTATTAATGAGGATTCATTCATGAATTCTCAGAGACTCTTACAAGTAATCACTTAATTTGAAATTGAGGCATTTACTTAATGCTTATTCAATTTCCTGTGATCAATGAAAATTTACAATTTTCTTCCTTTTTTTTTTTTTAATCCATATTACACATTGTTATTTAACCATGTCAATTTTTTCCCTCTTGAGAATAGTTTTGTAATAAGACTGAAGTGTAGTTATGGGCTTATCTCTGTTATGAGAAAAATGTCTTTCACAGTGTAATTATTTCACATTTAAAGTCCAACCATTTGGATTATGTCCCAAAGTGCTCAAGGCATATTCCTTGTTTTAAGTGTTCAACTAGACTATTGAGTGCATTAATTATGTATCATCTTTTATTGATTTGTGGGAGCAGCAGAGAAAATCATTACATTTCATTACAGAAAATATAGGAAATCAGTCATAATACTAGGATATGCAAACAACAGTGCCAAACATCAACATTTATATTAAAGTCCTGTAGTAGTCACTGTTCAAAGTCAACTTTTTATGACTGTTTGCAATGAAACAAGTACAGTTTGAACAACAAACTTGAAATGCTGGAGCTAATATTTTGCATTAGGCAATGTAACTGAGAAAAAGACTAAAGGTGAATAAAAGGAGAATATGAATGGGTATTTTCACTCCGTATAACACCGGCTAATATGGGATGATGTTACATGCCACAAAGTGGAGATCCTCAGTATGATCAAATGCTGACCAACCTCAATTTCATATACAATATTTTTTGTGGAAAAGAGATCAAAGCATCTATATACTGTCAGGTATACACTTCTTTGCTTAAAAGTTTCTTTCATTGTGAATACACACATAGTTACAATGATTCAGCTTTACAGTACTCTCTTCTGTAATCATCCATGACTTTTACAGACTTCAGTATTATTTGTCAGATGGAGCTATTTCAACTCTAGCTGAATGACTGGAGAAGAAAGTTACTGAAATAAAAATAGAGTCCTTGGAGTGCAAAGACGAAAATGAGTCCCAGAGAAAAAAGAATATGTGTCTACTTAAAAAATCTGAATTATTATTAAGAAGCAAAATTTACAACTTTTGTTTCCTTCAAAACCAAGAAAAAATACGTAAGAAAAAATATGTAACTCTTGTGAAAATACATATAGGTCTTAATTGGAGAAGATGAGAGAATAAAACATTGAGAAAACTGAAGTGTAAGAGGCTTGCATTATTCCTTCTATTGTTGTTACTGAATTGCAAGTGTCCAAAAAGAAACAGCTTCTTCAAGAGAAATGCTTGAAGAAAAGTCTGAAACTGCTGTTAAAGTCAGGCTTAAGGATGCAATTTTCCTACTGAAAAGTGCTACGTTCTGAGGACTCTTCTTCTACTCATATTTACTTTGTTGAAAACTTCAAAAGTTTTCAAGAACAAGTATTAACTATTTTGTTGACACTTACTGTCAAACTGTTGTTAGGAGAGATTAGTAAGATGGAAAAAAACCATTTATAAAACATAGTAAAGCACTGATCTTTCCATTTGAAATAGGTGCTGGAGAAGATGGGAGATCACTTGAAAACTTCAAGAACATGGTAGTTGATTGCGGCAGGATTGATAAGTGAATAGCTGTATGGCTGACAGGAAGAGGAACAGGAGGAACAATGAAGACATAAAAAAACTTCTGTGATCTCTCCATCTGCACTTCTGGGTGCTGCCTATGTACGCATGCATTTTACAACTATGGAAACAAGCCCCATACTTTACAGCATATATGCACTTGGGCCATATACAAATGTATAAACAAAGTTGAAATACAGTTTAAAAATTTTATTCTCAGAACAAAATACTCTCTGCTAAAGCACAGCATTATCTTGACAAAAATCATAATCTAAAAAGGATCAGTAATATGAGCCACAAAACCACTGTCACAGTCTGAGAACATTTGCCTGCATAATGTACATTACAAGTAGCTAAAAGCCATTAGGTTATCTTAACCAAATTCTTGCTCTCAGTGACTCAAGGAAAATATACATTTGGAATTTGTGTTTGCTTAAAGATGCAAAAAAAGCATTCATGCCTTCCTGACAGCAAATGAAGTGCCTTAATGATCCTGTAAATAACTCTTTCTGCAGTAGGTGACACTGCCCTCCCTAGTGACAAATCATGTGGATGTAAAGAGCTGGAATACCCTGGATGTGTTTGTTATGGATCTGACAGAAAGGCACTGCTTTGCTTTTGGAGGGGTAGTGTATAATTTTTCCTTCCCACCTAGATATCTCACTGATCCTAGAAATCTCTGTGCATTAACACACACAAAACTGTATAACTCAGTATTCTGAGGCTGAAAGACTTGCACTTGCATTAAGAAAGGAAAAATAATATGCCTATTCAACCACAACAAAGTCCAGGAAAAATCTGATCCTCCCAGTCATTTGCCTCTGAATAATTATTCTTCCTTTTATTAACCATCACATGTTTTAAATTATCATCCAAGATTTTGGAAAACAAAAATTCCAGAAGCAAATGGACTTGAGCAGCAGTATGTCTTACCAGCATTTGTTATTTCAGCCCTTGTACACAGAACCAATATTAGGAGAGGAAATAGGGTTATAAGAAAAATTGGTGTGCAAGGATTTGGAATACTGTCAGGAAAGACTTTCAGTCCTGAAAATACAGTAATCTTTCTGCATTATAATGAAAATTATTCTGGTTATTTCATCTTCTTTTATTCACTTTCATCTGTCATATTCTTCCTACCAGGAAAGAAAAAGGAAATGTTCATTAAAGGTATTATATGCATGTGATATAGAATTTTTTTCCCCTATTAAGTCTGATATAGATTCAGAAAAAGTTGTCTAATATTGTGAATTCCTATGGGAAAATTACAAAAGGGAAACTTTCACAGCATTTCACCTAACATCTTTTCAATTTATTCAAGTTCAAATGCTGTTAGGAAACTTTAAGGATATAAAATTCCCATTTTATTCACTATTTATTAATAGTTAGTTTCCTTCTCTCTGATAAACAGCTATGTGAAAGTACAAAAATATTCAAAACAACTTAGAACTCTCAATCTCCCCTTTTCTTGGCAACTATTAGATTCTGTACCTAAAGTGGTTGTGCCACTTAAAGTATTTAAAATGTTATTTCTGTCCTGAAGAGTTTAGGAATACTACAATCATGCTCAGCTGAATGAATTGCTTTACTTAGACTCTGTCCTCCATCAGTTAGGTGGTTTACATAAAATTATAGATGTATTTCCTAAGAAAAAAAAGATCAGTTGTAAGTTTTCAATATCCAGCTATGTAGATGTGTTTTAACCAGAAAAAGATTCAAAGTCTAAATAGAGATACTACATAGATATATAGAAAAGAATAACAGTCATTTTGAACCAATATAACAACAATTTATTTTTTCTGTCTGTAATTTTTTTATTTGTTATTAGATGGCCAAGCATTTTTTTTAAATGGCATTAGTTAAACCTATGGCAATAGAATCAAAAGGATTAAGATTCTGATACAAGCATCTAGTGAGAGCAGTCTAAGTTGTGTCAATAAGGCTGTGCTATCATAAGCAAAATGATCACCAGAGGATAGAGAAATGAGACTCAGAAAACATTTGAATAAAAATTTTATTTGAGTCACAATGGTTGAAAGACAGTAAGAGAATGAACTAGTTAATAAAAGTGCATTAGAGTCCATGATGTTTTCATATGTTGCATCAGCATCCAGGTCTGTATATGAGTAAAAGTTTGCTTTTGATTATAACACAGTCCATACTTAAAGAATAAATCTAGGAAAAAAAAAAAAAAAAGGAAGAAGAATGGGTCTACTCATGCTATTAGTAAGAAAGCAAAATTTACTTTCAGTTTTATATAAACTCAATATAGTTATATAAATATGCCATTCAAATATGGTTGTTCATGAACTGTGAGAAAAAAAGTCAAATTACTATTTTAGAGAGCTGATATATAGCAAACATTAATAAATAACACAATAATGCTGCCTTCATTTTTATAGCATGTGCATTTTTATATATTTTATTTAATCATTGTACACAGAAAGACAGAAAGTTGCATATAGGAATGTTCTCTCTGTTCTGTTCTCCGTTATTTTCTCTGAGCTTTTTATTTATTTTTACTCAGTGAAGAAAATATTTGTGCACAAGATTCCACTAATGACTACAAAGTCTGCAGCACAGTTTAACAAGACTGCACTGAAGATGGTTTTGCAGATTGCTAGCTGCTGTGTTTGATGGTTAGATGCACTTAAAAGTAAGAGATAAGCAGCCACATAGAAGTTAATTCTTTTTTATGTCTCTGTGGTTGCAAACCCTTGACCTACGAGGGAGAAATGACTATTTCCTATTGTTATATTTTTTTAACAGAATGACTTACTGAGGGGGGAAAAAAAAGTGTGGCATGAAATTCTGAAAGAAAATAAAAATATATCAAGGAACTTTAAACTAATAGAGACCTAGAGAGAGGAAAGAGCCTGACTTCTGACCCTACAGGATTAATTTGATTCTGTACTACGATTTTATTTTTTTTTTTTTCTATAGTGAGAAATTTGGGAGAAAGAAAAGATACTTCTTTTTCTATTGAACATTACTGTCTTCCTACCATTTCTGACTGAAAATTTTGACAAACATTTTCAGGTTCTGCAGATTTTCTTTTACATTCTAAATGAGATTGTGTGGCAAAGTATAGTCTACCAGTTACAGTGCACTACACTACCATACTATTTAGTTTTATTCTGCAGCAGACATTGTACTCCAATTCTGATATTTTCTGCATAAGTTCATGTTCTCTCATTGTGTTTTTTAGTTTTTTTGTTTTCCCAAGATTTAAGGCAAAAAAGAATAAAGAAATAAGTGGAGGCCTGGAATCCAGATTCAAATTCAAATTCATGACTGAGCTCAAACTCCCTAATTATTGCAGTGTCTATATGCTGCTTCTCAGTTTTCTTGTATGGCATGAATAAAAGGGTTCTCCAATGCAGAAAACCTAATCTGATTTCATGTTTGAATTCTATTTGTTCAGCAGCATCAAAACAGCATGCCTGAGACTCTTGTATTTGTAGAATCAAGCTCATATTCAGGAACAGGAGCGACAACAAAAAAATTGGCAGAACCCAAAATTCAAAAAACAGCAGTCAAGTTTTGACCTAGTTTGAACGTCTTGGAGTAAAGTGATACACCAAAGACCACTTTGAAAGCTGATTAAATCCTAGCTGTTCATGCACATAAATACAAGGAGATAGAGGATTCCAAGGATTTTGCAAGAAGATGCAAAGGTGCTTCAGGCTTCAAAAATGGCAATCTGCTCTAAGTATTCCTTCCTTCCTTCCTTCCTTCCTTCCTTCCTTCCTTCCTTCCTTCCTTCCTTCCTTCCTTCCTTCCTTCCTTCCTTCCTTCCTTCCTTCCTTCCTTCCTTCCTTCCTTCCTTCCTTCCTTCCTTCCTTCCTTCCTTCCTTCCTTCCTTCCTTCCTTCCTTCCTTCCTTCCTTCCTTCCTTCCTTCCTTCCTTCCTTCCTTCCTTCCTTCCTTCCTTCCTTCCTTCCTTCCTTCCTTCCTTCCTTCCTTCCTTCCGTCACTTCCTTCCTTCCGCCACTTCCTTCCTTCCGCCACTTCCTTCCTTCCGCCACTTCCTTCCTTCCGCCACTTCCTTCCTTCCTTCCTTCCTTCCGCCACTTCCTTCCTTCCGCCACTTCCTTCCTTCCGCCACTTCCTTCCTTCCTTCCTTCCTTCCGCCACTTCCTTCCTTCCGCCACTTCCTTCCTTCCGCCACTTCCTTCCTTCCTTCCTTCCTTCCTTCCTTCCTTCCTTCCTTCCTTCCTTCCTTCCTTCCTTCCTTCCTTCCTTCCTTCCTTCCTTCCTTCCTTCCTTCCTTCCTTCCTTCCTTCCTTCCTTCCTTCCTTCCTTCCTTCCTTCCTTCCTTCCGCCACTTCCTTCCTTCCTTCCGCCACTTCCTTCCTTCCGCCACTTCCTTCCTTCCGCCACTTCCTTCCTTCCGCCACTTCCTTCCTTCCTTCCGCCACTTCCTTCCGCCACTTCTTTCCTTCCTTCCTTCCTTCCTTCCTTCCTTCCTTCCTTCCTTCCTTCCTTCCTTCCTTCCTTCCTTCCTTCCTTCCTTCCTTCCTTCCTTCCTTCCTTCCTTCCTTCCTTCCTTCCTTCCTTCCTTCCTTCCTTCCTTCCTTCCTTCCTTCCTTCCTTCCTTCCTTCCTTCCTTCCTTCCTTCCTTCCTTCCTTCCTTCCTTCCTTCCTTCCTTCCTTCCTTCCTTCCTTCCTTCCTTCCTTCCTTCCTTCCTTCCTTCCTTCCTTCCCTCCCTCCCTCCCTCCCTCCCTCCTTCCCTCCTTCCCCTTTCTCTCTTTCTCTCTTTTCCTCTCCCTCTCTTTCTTTCTCATTTTGTCAGCTTGGTAGGGTTGAACTTGAAGCTTCTTGTGGGACTTCGAATGCCATGCCATCAAACAGCCTTAGAATAATGGAAATATTGGGTGAAAAGCCACCAGTGAAAATCAATCAGTTATTCTGTATTGGAAAATAAAATTACAGTTCTTTGATTGGAACTGAAAACTTTAGAGGTATTTTATTCAAAGACCCAGTGTTTGAAGGGAAGAAGAATAAAATGTCTTTAAAATAGCTCTTTCTTTTCCAGGTTAGATGTCAATATTTTTCCTTATTCATTCCCTTCAGATGGCAAAGTCATCAGTAATGGTTAATCCCAAACAGGTAAAAATTCTTTAGAACAAAAATGGAAACATTTTGCTAAGCTTTGTTCTTAGACTCAAAGCAGACCCTACTTTCATGTAATTTTCCTAAGGTTTTTTACAGATTGTAAGTTCATCCTGATTTCTGAAGCTTTTATTCACAATAATCTATTAAAAATCTTTTTTCTTCTTCTTTTTTCTTTTTCAAATTAAATCTTTGTGTAGTTTTAGCCACTTTTATAAGCAAGTCTTCAAAATGTCTCCGCCTATTAATTGTTTTACGTTTAATTGAAAAGCAATAGGATAATCCTGTATTAAAGCAGTTTGCTCAGGGCAAAATCTTCAGGAGTTGTCCTTAAAAGAAGCAAATCTCAACAAAACAACAGATTAAACACAAAAATAGTATTTTACTTGACAGACAGTGCACCTGGAGAATAATAATAGGAACCATAATGCTGAAAATTCATAAGAAACAGCATTTGGAGAAAGACATATTGGAAGAGACCACCTCTCTTACCAGTTTTGTTTGAGCTAGCAGTATTAAAACTAGCTTGCAATACTAAATATTTCAACATCAACAGAAAATTTCCTTTATATTTACTAAACTTAATGTTTCCTACTGTGATTATTTTACACAAACTCTATTAAGCATCATATTGGAAAAGCAGAACCAACCATAGCATAAAAGGCTCTTTTCTGATGCTTGTAGTAATGTTGTACAGTTAGGTTTGGTGTTATACAGTAAGAAAAAGGCTTTTCTTTGCCCATTTTTTCTCTGTTAAATCTAATTCTTTTGTCAAGAGATACCAAAACAACCTACATGTAGAAAATGGAAAATTAATTTCCTTGCTATATGGTAACAATTTTTCCAGCCTTTCAACAAGTGTTTGTTTTTCCTAAAAATATAATAAACAAATTTGATATTGCTGATTAGGAGGAGAGGGAAGAAAAAATGATGCATTATTTTTACCCCATTATATGACAGTTTCCAGTGACTTATTTTATTCTTTTTATTTTCACATGTAATGGTTTAAACAAAGTTCCTAAATTCCTCAAGATGTTCTTTTAAAGAGAAAAAACCCCATGCAGGTGTGAAAGAAACACCCGCTTGCATATTACAGATTTTTTTTTTAAACAATTAAATTTTATCATCCGTGTGATAGCATCTGAAAAGCTAGCAGGTATCATATGCTTAATTACCCTAGCATATGGTAAAAGAGTAGCTGCAAGAAATTTCTAGGAAAGAGTCTTGGCAGCGTGGGAAACATAGCCTCCAGACCAACAACAGTGGAAGGAGGTTAATTGCTCACTGTAATAATACATGCTCACTGCAGGTCTGGGCGCTTATTCTGCTGCCCTGTAGAAAATTTTAATTTCTGTAGAGCCTATATAACTTTAACAACTTTAATGTAGATTAACATGTGCAGATACACAAATAACTAATATGCATAGTCTAGTAGGGCATACATGATTTGTTATTAATAATTTTGTATACATACATACATAAATGTATTAATATATATCTGTATGAATACATATAGACATATGGCTGAGAAATAATACTTCTTAAGTATCCTTCAGGATGAAACTAGGAAAAAAGATGACACTTGAATGAAATACAAGAAGGAATAAAACACAAAAAAACCATAATGAGAATACATAGAACATCAGTGATGTCACATTGTTTGGTATCTGAGTAATTTTATCTTCTACTACTGAGGACCTCCTAGAAACTTATCTTATATGAGCATTAATAGCATTTCATAATTTTTCCTGTTCTCCAGTCATTCCTATGATGATAAGAGCAGTTTAAATTTACAGGAAAATTTCTTCTTTTATTCATAGGAAGAAAGGAAAGATGGGAGAAAAAAATGGATAAAAACTTTGAAATTCTTCAAGACAAGTTACTAGATATTTCTTTTCTCTGTTAAAATGAAAATGATACTCTGCTTTTTTATTGAGTTAATGAAACTTTTTGATAGAGTTTGGAATTGAAACTATGATGGCATATTTGCTTACATGTCACATGATTTCTGATGCCTTTAGTGTCTATTTCCATTGTGTTGGAAGCCTGCTATCAGCATTCTGGATTATGGTGCTTTCACAGCATATATAAACATAGTCTATGTTTCCAACAACTTTTAGATGCCTTGGCAGTTCCCTCTAGAGAAGGAGATTTTCTGGAGCAGACATGATCAGAAAGTTAAGGTGATCAGAAAATATTTGTTGAAATTTATGTGAAGGTTTTCTCTCTCTTTTTAGAGATCTCATGTACTGTTACTGCAAAAACTTTTTGAAAGTGGTGTAATATTTCTTGAAGAAGGAAGACCACTGTGAAGGCTGCTCAAAAATCATTCTAATTCACTCATCAAAATTTTACTTTATTTGAAAGTACCAGCAATGTGTATTTGGTCAATATTCACAGCAGCACAACACCAAAGCCATGTACCAGTTACAAAACATTGTTTACAAGACATGCTTGTTACTTTGTGGAAGGAGATTCAGCTCTGCTCACTTTCATAGGTCAACTATTGGCATTGGAAAATAATGTAGACAAGGCAGGGGCAGAAGAAATATTTACTTTGTGCTTGTTAGATTAGACTAATCATATTCCTCGGAGTTATGTGTACTATCATTCCTTATTTGTGGGTTCTAACATATAGGTCTCCTTCCTGATTTTTGGCACAAATATTTATAAATATTTTAATCCTAAACACACTTTAATTTATGGTTAGTAATTTTTAAAAAATTATTCTGAGTAAAGAAGAAACCGCCTTTTCCCCTCTTCTCACTGTCATATGTAATCATTTATTTTTGCTAAGAAGCTCTCTATGAGCAACTGTGGAATTAGGTGTAACAAAATAAAAGAAACAACAGAGGTAAAAGCTTTTCATGGAATTGTTCAGGGTGGTCTTAGCCCATGTGTTAATTAGTCAGAAGTAAGACATCATTCTTGTCTTTTGAGAAACAGCTCAAGAACCAATGAGTAACTCATTAGTGGTTCTAGGTTCTGAAAGAGGGGTTACTGTTTCAATGAGAGACACAAAAATAAAAGCTACATTGTTTGCTTTTTTCGTTCTCCAGTACTCACTCTCTTTGTTGTTTCAACCTATTCTCTTTGCTTGCTCCAAGTAATTTTCTGGTCATCTGTAATCTGAAGGTTTTGTACATGCATAACTACTGGCTATACCCATCATGGTTCCTACCAGTTTATAGAAAAGGATTGTAAAAAACTAGGTTTTGCCAGCTATATAAAGGTTTGCATGCAGTGTTTGAGAATAAGCCCTTGATCATTATACTGGGAGACAGACAGTGTGGGTCTATGGGATGTTTTTCAGAAAGGATTTGCTGGATATTATTGGAAGCTCTCTCATCTCAGCAGCTTTTGGCCTCTCAGGTGTGAACAGAACCACTAAGCAATTTCTATTAATGACTGTGAACACTTGCTAAATAGTAAAACAGTACAACAGAAAAATCCAAATGCAAAAAAAAAAAAAAAAAAACAAACAAAAAAAAAAAAAAACACACCCAAAAAAAACAAAACCCAAACAAAAAGCAACACATTTGATAGTGTTGAAAACTTTGGGTTTTTCCCCAAACACAAATTCAATAGTTAGGCTACTGAAATAAACTATGAGGTAAAGTAATATCTTGGCTCAGCTCTTTACCCCAGGCACATATGCTTTACTGCAGGACAGAGTGAAAACTGCAGACAAAACTGAGCTCCGTATTTATCTCGATGTCCAAAAAGCTTCAAACATGTGTATAGACAAATATGTACTTACAGACCTTAGTATGGATTCCCTTAAACCATATTTTCAATGAGCAACACCTTCTGATTTAATTTCAGCTTAATAAGCACAAGGTTCAATTTTAACCTCAAAACAGCTAGAAATACAAAATGTTTTGTCATTTTGTTTGCTTTATTCTTTTTCTTGAAAAAGAAAATCAGAACGAAAGGCATGAAAGATTTCTGGTTAAATAAATCTGTCTTGTACTCATCCTGCTTGAAAAGAAAACACTACTGATGGCAAGACACACAGGTAGGACAACAATCAGGATTTTGAAAACATGGTTCTATTATCCATGTTAATGCTGACAGAAATGTTACCCATTTTTCTTAAGCTTAAAAGGAATATGGTAAATTTCCTTTAGACAGTTCTGAACTGATGATAGAAATGAATCAGAATGTGGAAGAGTTGACAGCCTAAAATAGCCAATGTCTTCTTAAAATCAGATAAGTACAAATAGCAACAAGAAATGAATTAGATAATTTCTTTATCTATTGTCATAACTCATGGTAGGGTATAAATAGAATAACTCTTTAATATCAGTCCTGACTTGATTAGTTTATCAAGATCTCAGTATGACGTGCTAGGTTACTCTGTGTAGGCAAGTGAGTAACCTGCAGAACATTATTACTTTCACTTGCTATTGAGTTGGGCTGACTTTGAATGCCATATTCAATTTATTCCTCCCTAAGCAGCCCGTCTGCAATGTCAACACTTTTCCAGTCAGCTTGCATGAAACTATGGCAGGCACAATGATTTGTTAAATATTTCCTATAAGCAGTTATTACTGTGCTATCAGCGTGCATGTATTCTGCATTACTCATGCGGCATGTTTATAAATTACATTGTCATCATGAACCTCTTCCATGCACTTTGTTTGTCCTTGCTGCCTTAAAATACGCATTGGTTATCAGTCAAAACTGTAGCAAATATTCTACAAGGTCGTTCAGTGCAAAACAGATGTTCATATAATTTATGGAGATAAACATGTCCTTGTGCTTTATCAATTTAAATATTAGATAATAAATTAAGGGAAATATTGTCTTTCAGGGGTTCATCAACCTAACTATATGTTCTACAATTTATTTTAATTTAATTTCAGGATCTTAAATATTTTTTGGTTTTGGCAAGGTGTTTATTTAACACACACATATTAGTGTATCTTCAACAGTATTTTATAACTTCCTCTATAGCTGTAATAAAAGGCAAATGTTACACTAACTGGGATTATTCATCAGGACACTAACACAAAAATTCTGCTGTAATATTAGAAAAGCAAATTTTTGTCTCCATTTCCTACCCTAAGTTTTATGGAAAAGTTGATTAAGCAGCAAAAACATGGTAAAATTCAGAGTAAGTTTCAGCTTTTAGGTTGTAAAACTCAATTACCCCTTCATTGTAAACAAACCCCTCTCAAAGATCTATATTCTTTGGAAAATGAATGATTTCCATTATTGTTTTTTACAGATCTTTTTTCTCAAAAAACCTAGAATACACAAAATCCCAACAATTTCTGAAAAATCATTTGTAATATTAAACCAGAGTTGTTAGGAAGTTTCCTCAAACTAGTCAGAGATATGAAGTTTCTTCCCTTCTCTATAATGAAATTATTGTGTGGCATTTTTTCAAAATTAATAAGACATTACTGTTTCTTTTGGGGCTCTTTTTGAAAGAAGTCTTGATTTGAATTCCAGTACCTGATGATTGCTGCGTCACTCAAGTGGAAGAAGAAGAACAGGCTTGTGCTGATGTTCTTTCAGTCACTTGCATTTAATGAAAAGAAGGGACATTTGATGTGAATCTCCTTTAGGACCATGGGAAGCTTCCAGTGTGAAGCACCCAGTACAGCCCTGCAACAACTGCATGTTCTGACATTTCTTTCCTGCTATAAGGTAGCAAATACCAGCTACTCCTGGATTTTCTGCTTTCTCATTTCACAGTGAGAAACTGGGCTCTGGATGCAACCAAACTGGAACAAATGGACACAATCCTCAATGCCTGCTTGTTGATGACTTATAAGCATTGGACCAAATGTATGAAATCAGAAATCACAGCAACAAATTCTAGACTCACCATACCAAACCTGATGTGTTTTCAACAGATGAGAGTCTTGTTTCTTAGTTTGTATGTAGAAATTGAACACTATCTTTTTGCCTTCAAATGAAACTAAGATTTGACATACTGAGTGAAGTGCATTGGCCAGGATTATCTAGAGTATAAGGGATTGCTCCAAGGAAAATTCACACTGTAGCAGGCCTGAGGTGAACATAGAGGACTTTTGACAAACTCCAAAGCAATGCTCTCATCAGATATTTTATTTCCAAGTACAACATAACTATTCTTTCATGAGAGTTTTTTCACTTTTAAGGCTTTCATATAGACTTATGCTGTTTAAATGAATTTTAGGTATTTGGGTGAAAGAATTAAAACACAAATAATGTATACAAGCCAGTCTTTTAAATTTACTCTGTCTCTGTAAAGATATCAGCTTCTGATGATTTCCTGTGGGCATTTCAAATGCAGCCTTTCTGTCCTTACTGTCCTATGAAATAAAATGGTGATGTTAAACATATAATCAACCAAATGGCTTACTGATTCTTTTTCAAAGCATGGTACTATGGTTTATGAAGATAAATACATGACTCAAAGACCTTACATGAAGATTAATCTGTCAAGTGGATTCAAAACCTATTCTTCCTTTCTATGTCACTTTGTATTGAATGACAAGTTATACATACAAAGGGACTTATTTGCCATTGCAACAAAAGGATTTTCTGTTATACTAGTGGACAGTTTTCTTGCTAAACTTGCTATTGTTGCTACACTCTTTTTAGAGGCGTAGCAACAATAATCCCAAACTCTCTCTCTCTCTTTGTATATGGAGAATCAAATCCAATTTGTCATATACAAGAAAAAGAAAAACAAGTTTTTAACTTGCTTGTACCTGTTAGGTGAACTCTTCAAAGTCATTAGCTATACACAAAGAAACCTGGTACAGTTGACAGGTCCATCTCATAAAATAGCTTCAGGAGAGGATCTAGACATGAAGCATCTACTTCAGTTTCTGCTTGTTCACTTGGGAGACACATTTCCACTCTCACTCACTTTCAGGCTTTTCTGCACACAGTACACATCTGTCTTCAGTAATAGGAAGACTTCATTTTCCTCTCCTTCTGAAACGCCTGGGTGAATTTGCTCCAGGAGCATAAAATATATGTTTTACATGATGGATTATGATTGGACATATTAAAGGTACTGTCAAGAAGCTAGAAAAATAATGTTCATAGACCTGCCAAGTTTCATTCATTTTCAATGAGTCTCTGCTTTATGATGATTTAGGATCATTTGGAGCAATTTGGGGTACACAAATTGATTCATAATAATTTTTGAGACTCCCTTGAGAACTAACATCTTTCTAATCTTATCAGGACTACTTTAAAATAATATTTTAACATATCTCATAATTTGTTTCTGCTATCCAATGATATGTTGCCTACTTTCCCAATGTGCTCTTTTTTTATTGTGCTATGCATAGGAGAGGTGTATGCACTGACACAGAGCGCAAACCCACAATTATCTGAAAAAGTTAAGGTAATTTGTATTCTATAGAAAATTATCAAAATCCAGAGATTTTCCTCAGCCATGGAAGGCAGGAAACTCTTTCTATCTTATCTGAGAATTGAAATCTTGAAAAGAAATCAAAAGGAAAAACAGTAATTATGAAAGGATCAGAAAACCCACCTGCCTGATGAAAGTCGTTGCATAATGCAAATAATAATACAGTTAATTAAAAGAAAAATAATATTTATCAAAATTTCCCAGAATAGATGTTCTCTTGAGTTGCTTTCCTCTTTATTTTTGTATAATAAGCTAATATTTTTCCTTTAAAAAACCAAAGATCCCACAAACACACAAGCCTTGGTGGAGCAAGCCAAAAGAATATATCACTTTTAAACAGCTTCGCTCTCTTGGCTCTTGGGAAGACCTTACCAGCACATCCTTTACTCTGTCACCTCAGTAGTATCCTTATCATATAAAGGAGTTGATCTTAAACTTTATTTGCATACAAGCTCTATTCTACACCTTCAATTACCTACTGGTGAAAAGCTAATATTTTTCAATTTCAAAGCCATGCCATTCATTATCTTTTCCACATCCACAGCACTTGCAGGTAAAGATGAAGGTTTTGTTTGAAGCACTGACATGACATAAAATATAAAAAAGAATTATGTTGTCCATAAATCATTTGCTTGAGTAGTAAGTCTTTAAGAAGAAAATCACACTTTTCATTGCTTTGTTATTCTTATAATAATTTTATCAATTATAAATTATCTTTTCAGAAGACTTTAAGGAAAAGTTAGACCATTTTCAATATGTACACACAATGAAAAAAAAAAAGAGACAGGCAAAATTAAGATTTACTCCAATATTTAAAATAAAGCGAATGTATTTATTCAAGGGATAAGATTTTTTTTTAATGAGTGAACAAGAAAGAACTTGTTCAGTTTTGTTGCCAAAAATCATAAGTGATTCATCTAGACAAATTACACCTTCAGCAGCATTGCATTTTTAATTTCTCTGAAAACTATAATGCAAAGTTTGAACTAAAATCTGTATTGTTAAGTACCATTGGTATTTCAAGAACTACTAAAAATAATTCTTAAAAATAAAATAATATGGGTGATATATAATCTTAAAAAATTATAAAATAAAACTAAGCAACCTATATCACACTGTTGATACATGTTGAGGTTGAAAGTGCTGATCAAGTAAAAAAGACAGAGTACAATTTGCAGTATATGACTGAAGTCCCATCAACTGATCTTAAACTATAGTACAGACTTTCATACTAAATAAATGATTGGTTATTGGAATGTAACAAATAATTAGTGCTACTTTTTTCCTTTTCTCTAACAAAATGTGGTGACATATTAATACCAAAACCTGAAACATTTTTTAAAGCATCCTAGAAATGTATCTTAATATGGAGAAGCTAATTTGGGATCAGGACCATAAATTTAGCTATTATCAAGTCTCTCTTACTATTTTTCTTTTGATAAAAGTGGCATAACACAAGTTAGTATTGGCCCCAAGATATTACAAATTTGTTTTGGTTTTTGGGTTTTTTTTTGAGAAGAGATTTAAATAGTTTTGTGCTTAGTTGTAGCTGAAGAACATAATATTTAACACTAAACTGTCATGCTTCTGAATCACTCTACTCAGCAAGCCAAATTCTTATATATCAGGTTTTGCTCCAATGTCTAGGTCTAATACTGCAACCCGCCATGTTGAAAAGCATCAAAGCTCAATATGCTAATTTGTGCTTACTAATAAACTTTGAAAAATTAGAGAAATTAATGAAAATTATCTTTACATCAATGCAAGAAAAGCTAAAGATTGAAAAAGGCTTATGCAACATTAATTATGTTTCTTTTGATCCTACCTGTGGTCAAAGATTAAATCTCAAAGAAGATATGGTATTCTTTTTGTCCGTTTTCCCACTGAAAAGCAGTGATTAGATTATGTGGACTGACTGAAATATCAGTATTATGCAATATCCACCTGAAAGAAGCTGAGCACATTGTTTCTAAAGCATTACTTCAATTTCTAATTATAACCTTTGGGCAAATAACATAACTTCTTTTGGGAAAATAGCATAAATTACAGTGGGCAAACACCCTAAAATATTCTGTAATGTTTTGAATTACTCATAAACATTAGTTGTTGCTGTTAAAGTTTCCTCTTCTCTATCTCAAGTCAGATGAAATACTTATTAGAAAATACAATCATAAATCCAGAATCTACTATTTCTTTTTTTAGCAAGCAAAGCAACCTATATAATCAACAGACAGGAATATTGAAGGAATGTGATTTTACATTGTAGTGCGGCAATAGTGCCCAGCTGCTAACTGGTGCTGTTGCTCTATGTGACAATCTACTGATATGGATTTTAAAAATTTGAATCCGTAATGAAATTTAATCTGAAAATGCAGTCCAAAAAAGCCAGTCACACTTTCATTCCTTAGGTCTTTGTTTTGGTTAAAGATCTTAAGCCTATTGAGAGCGTATTTTTTTAAAATAAAAACATCAGCATTAGTTGTAGTCCTCAAATTGAACATACACTAGGGATTCAGGGTTTATGATGATATCCAAGAATAAGATTTGCTGTTAAATAACCTTTCATAACCTGAAAATGAAATACATTCATTTTCCTCTGTATAAAGCAGCGAGTGCCATTCTCAGAAGAGTAATTTCACAGTCCTTCTCTTCCTGAAATAAGGCTATTTCTATCATTTGTCTATAGTTTTATCTCGTGTTTCTAGCTTATACCTCTCTATTCCTCACAGATTTCATTTATCTTTGAAAAGAGATGGCCTAAAGATTTAGGAGCCAAAAAACCTAGTTTAAAATATTTCTTTCAAAAGACAGCATAACAGGATAAAAAGATAAAGATATTTGACATGAAGCATTAGAGGGATTTTGTGATAATTTTGGAGACTTGTATTAACATTCATAAGGCAAATTCAACTGCTAAATAAAAAGTGAAATTTCTAGTCTTTAAACACAGAGAATTCTTTGCACCAGAAGAATTTCTAGGTAAATTGGTTAGCAGGTCAGGTGCAGAATTAATACTGCATAGATTAGTTAAGGTTGCTCTACAGTAGTGCAGGTCTAGGACAGAAGTTAAACTTGTTTATTGTTCATCTATAAATTAATTCAATCTTCACAGTATGCAGATACACCTTGGATTATCATTGAAGGATGGTGGACCAATCATTTTAAAATATCTGGAACTTAGCATTCAAATAAATCAATGGTTAGTCATAATCTCTTCTGAATTTCTTATCACAAAGAAAACCAAATCTGTATTTCTTTAAAAAATAATGAATTATTTGATATCTAGGATTGTAGACTATATAATATTCTCACCACTGATGCAAATACCAAATGACAATTCACTCCTGGAGAGATTCCAATTGGACACAAGTACTTTTTCACAGTGAGAATGATCAGCCATCAGACCACTTTGTGTTTTCCTGTAGGCTTCTACCAAGCTGTAAGTGACAAGCATTGCCAAGGCAGTTGGTACTCTTTCTATTTCAGTCCATACCAGTCCACTTCCTTACAGGTGGACCTTATTCTAAACTTGTTTTCCTGCTATAGACAGAGGTTTATATAACTCTAAGAATAGAACCATAAATTAGCACTACTACATGTGAATCTTATAAAAAGTAGCTGAAAATTTTGTTTAGGATAGCAGGCAGTAATTTCATTACTAAAATTAATGAACAAAATAGTCACACCAAAACTATAACGAAGGATAAGTGCTTGCAAAAGAAAGATATTATGTTATTTTGTAGGTCTATACTCCATGAACATGGTAGCATTCCTTGTATAATCTGAGCCATGCAAATGCATTTTATCAGGAGACTAACACAAAAGATGTTCTACTTCAATATGCTGCATGCAATCTGTATCACATTAATTTTATGTACAAAATAGGAAATTTTTCATAAGGGTGTATTTTAATGAATGTGGGCATCAAAATATCACTGCCAAATCATTGGAACTCTGATATCTTGCAAGCTCATCACCAGCATAGCAGATGGAATTCGTTTTGCTCTGTGAACATTAAGATTCCAGGCAATATCTTCAGCCTTGTTCAGTACCTCTTTTATGACATGTTTATTTCTCCAAATCTATTTGCCTTAACCTCTTATGACAGCTTGGATTGCAGTCCTATTCTTTCAGACTACCCTCCACTGCTGCTGTGGGAATTGATTGGCAGGTAATCATATGTGAGAAACCTGGCACCAGCATCCTGCTCAGGACTAAACCTGACACAGCTGGCCCTGGCCTGGAAGCTGAAAATTGTTCAAAAGTTCAATTTCTGGGCTGGGGAGAAATAACACAGATAGAGACACTCAGTTCCAACTCTGTGAATTACTGATTCTGATCTGTTTATTAATATCTTAAGGAGCGTTGTTAAGAATTTTTACCAAGGACTTTGGACTTAACAGAAAAATGTAATATATAGCGACATCTAATGTGTTATAGATGCAGCCAAGTGCAGTTTTTAAGACAATAAAAGGTGCTGACAAAACATTAATGGTGCTGAGGAAGCAATATTTTTTATAATAAGTCTTTAAGATTTCTGAGATCAAATAATATTTCTGCCTAGTGGTGCCATCAAGGCACAATTCCTCTAATTCCTCCTACCCTTCAGAAAGGAGAAAAATTTCTTGCATCATTACACTGATGGTATTAAATCTTATTTGTATGTCAAATATGAATGTTTCAGCATTCAGCTGCTAATTGTAAGGATTAGTATTCTATAATGGACGCTGGAATGGCTGAGAAAACAACAACAACAACAACAACAAACCCTCTTGGAATTAGACATATAAGTGAAAAAGCTTGGTTGGCAGAAATCCAGTACCCATATATTAATGTAAATAGCCATTACAGCAACTTTCTTTATTGCTATTCTCATGAGATCTAACAACACAGAAAACAAAGATGTGCCAACTGTTGTCTACTGTGATAATCTGTTACAGACCGAAAACTAATCCACAAAATGCCATTGTTCTCACAAAATCACTCTTATATATAAAAATAAAATGCATTTTCATTTCACTTTTAGATCATAACAGTCTTTTGTGTAGCTATCAATTTTTCCAGTCCATGTTTGTTAGTATGATCCCCTGAATTTAGTAAAGTGTTCTAGGCAGAGGAGCAACAGAAGCTTTACTAGGAGTATGTCCTGCTGAACCAGAAAGGGAGTCAAATTTAGGTTTTACTTTTTTTGACACAAAGACATTTTAAATAACTTAGCACCTTTCCAAATATTTCCCAAAATTATTACTACAGTAAAATTTTATTATTTCTAAGAAAAAATATTAGAAAGTGTCCAAACAGATATCTAATTAGCTAATCATGTCTCTAGTCTGAAGTAAAGGTAATTTCTGCTCTCAACTTATGAAAACTTATTGCACTAGAAAAAGAAGGAGCAAACATGACTGTACAGCTAGATGATCTCTGTCTTCATACCTCCTCCCTTATTTTACCACTCTAAGAAACTGGTTTCAGGGAAAAATTTGAATTTTTAAGATATATCTATGCTCAGATCAGAACATTAAAAGAAAAAGCTTGTTTTGTGTTTCTCTTTCTTAAATATTTACAAATAGTTCATGACTTAGAACTACTAGTCCAACAGTATGCTCTGTTGTACTCAGTATACTTAGTATAGTAAGTTTGCCTTTGATACTAAATTGGGAGGAGCTGTTCACTTTCTCAGGGGCAGTGAGGTCCTGCAGAGTGACCTTGATAAGCTAGAGGCCTGGGCAACCACCCTGTGTATGAAGTTCAACAAAGCACAGGATGCCACACGTGGGATGGGGCAACCCAGGGTGAACAGACAGACTGGGAAGCAAGCAACACAGTAGAAAATGGACCTGGGGGTCATGGTCAATGCCAAGTTGAACATGAGCCAGCAGGAGGGCAGCCAGGAGGGCCACGAGTGTTCTGGGGGACATCAGGCACAGCATCACCAGCCAGGCAGGGGAGGGGATCGTCCTGCCCTGCTCTGCACTGAGCTGGCCTCAACTCAAGTGCTAGGGACAGTGTTGGGCACTGCAATATCATGAAGATATAAAGCTCTTAGAAGGTCCAGAGGAGGGCAATGAAAGTGGTGAAGGTTCTAGAGGGGAGCTATATGAGTGGTTGATGTCACTTGATCTCCTCAGACTGGAGAAGACTGATGGGAGACCTCATGGTGTTCTACAGCTTCCTCATGACTGGAAGAGAAGGAGCAGGCACTGATCCCTGCTCTAAGCTGGTCAGTGACAAGACTCAAGTGAATGGCCTGAAGTTGTTTCAGGGAAGGTTTAAGTTGGATAGTTTCACCTCTGGGTGAAACCCTCTTTCATCCAGAAGGTTGGGCACTGGAACAGGCTCCCCAGGGAAGTGGTCACAGCACCAGCCTGGTAGAGCTCAAGCAGTGTTTCAACAATGCTCTCAACCACATGGTGTGACTCTTGAACCGTCCTGTGCATGGCGGTTGGATCATGGAGTTGGATTTTGATGATCCCTGGGTCCCTTCCAAGAGAGAATATTCAATGATTCCGTGATTTGATGATACATTCTTTGGCGCACTTATTGCACTTTGGTAATGAAACGCATTGGGATATAATTTATCATTACTGTAATTCTTATAATTTTTTTTTTTATAAAATCACCCTGTGAGGAGATCTATTTGACTTTTTTTTGACTGTTTCCCTTGATAAACAACTTGTATTATCCTTAATACAAGGCACATTAAGAAAAAAACAACCAATCAACAACGTAAATTAATTTAGAATTTGGTAAATTTCTGAACTTTATTAATCACAATTATCCACTGCACCTTGTCTTGGCACTTGTTTTGTACAGAAATTCTATACTGGCTTGATATTATTATACAATGCCAATCCTGAAGATTAGTAAGCACGGTGGTACAAGTAATCAATGAGTTTTTTGAGGGAGGTTTTATTTATGAGTGTACCTCGTCTAGAAATACTTCACAATATAAAGAAATCTTCTACAAAGTGTTCTTTCATTTTTGGAGTTGAGCACCTGTCTGAACAGAGTATTGCAGTCCACAACATGTTCTAAAGCCTACAAAATAAGACTAGGAGCTCAGTCTTCCAGGATTAATTCTTACTTTCTATGCTTTTGAGTAGCTAGATGATTACAAATGTACAGCTTGGTGGGCTGGATTGGGAAGCCAGGTTTCCTGCTCACTGCACACATGCAAGCCAAGTAAGAAATGAACTGTCATCAGGCAGCAATCAGTACTTTGGGAAAAGCATAGATGCCCCACTCTTTTGCTTCCCTTTTGTTTCAGGTATTTTAACAGTCATTTCCCCCATGGTGCTGTATTATTGAGAGAAAGAAGTTCTCTGAGCTTTTGCCTATTTATCTTGATAGCAAAAGGAAACCAAATTACTAAAATTCTGAAAATGGGTACTATTACAAAATGGAATTCTTAATTTATCATCAGAGAAAGCTCAGAAAACAAGAAACAGGACAGGGTTGGGCATCTGGTGAGAACAGAGGGGCAGATGGGGCCAGGATCATCATTAGAAAAATTGGCAAAGATATTTTATTTTGTATTTGGTTTTTTTTTTAAACACCTAAACCCAGAACTGTGTAGAAGTGAGCATCTGGGAGGAGACAGATGGGGTAGGGCAAAAGGTACAGCTGTCAAAACCATAAGAAACAATCAAATAACTTGTAGAAAGACTGCTTGAAAGAGAAATTCTGAGGAAAGAAAATATGAGGTAAAATATAAAGCAGCCAGTCATATAGACATATAGAAAGTAGAAATGGGAAGTGTAAGTTTTGCATTGCTGAAATGTGAATTGTGTGCCATATAGAGTAAATTAGTGTTCTGCTTACAAACTGTTTTCTGTGTCAGGAGTTGAAGTATTGCATCTCTGCTCATTGCTTAAATTGATGTGAGCTCTTGAATCAGGAGAGAGTGGTCAGGAGAGTATGATAAACAGTAGGATAAAAGTCATTTGTAGAAACAACATTTAAGAAAACTTTCCAAAATCAACAGCTACAGCACAAACAAACTTAAGTCAACAGCACAAACAAAGATAATCCTATAAATTATAAAATAGAGGAGGGAAGTCTTATAAATTTAAGAGATTTTCATCCAGGTAAAGAAATACAAAAATACAAAACTTGATAACTCATACTCTTTAATAATGTATTAAACAGAGAGCTGTTCATCTAAAAAGGGAAAGTGGCCAATTCTGCAGTCTGACAAATCTAAGCATTGCGTGTGAAGCTTCAGCTGATTTTTTCTAGGGTTTTCACCTTTTTATTTTCTTATTCTTCTAAATCTGAAAAATTGCCACCCCACCATCCACCCCCAAGTTTTAGAAAATCAAAAAGTTTTCCTTAATATGATCTGTCAGCAAAGAAGAAGTCTCCCAGAGAAGTCTTATGGCTGTAATAACTGCAGCTTATATTTACCAAGGAATGCAATGATAGCCAATAAACTGGGCGGGTAGAGTTTGTACACTTGGGATAAAGGCAACCAAAAGATATCTTTTTCATTATCTTCCAGAGCAGTTACTCTTATTTTCAGCAGCAGAGGACAGAGATTCTCTTCAGGACAGAGCACTTCAAACAACACACGAGCATAAACCTGATGCAAATATTGCTTGCGTGGTAATATCTCTGTCACTGATAAACTTGCGAAGGAAGATCCCTTGAGATTATCTGAGCATATGTGTACTCACCCTTATTTTATGTTCATAAACCTGCTCTGCTATCAGCACTGCACTAGAAAGCAGGCAGCAGCCTTTAGGGGACAGAGCCAGGGTCACCAGGGTTTCCATCACCACAGGAATGGGAGTCTCAGCGGCTGTGCAGCTGGGTTTGTGTTAAATCAAAAGCTAGTTCAGTCAGTTCATACCAAGCATCATCTGCCTGTTTTCCATTCTCAAACCTGCTGGAATGACAGAAACTATGTATATCACACACAAGTGGTTTTTTGGGATTTTTTTTTTTTTTAATGGAACACAGCAAGAAACCTGTTTCTTTATTACAGAAAAGGGATACGTGCAGGCATTAGTAGAAATTCAAAAGTAACTATTGTGGTCAGAAAGAGAAGGGGTGGAGTTTCTACCACTGTTTAATTCCATACCACCCACATCCTGGCAGGGGTATGGTTTCAGCAGGAGAATGATAGTCCAAAAGTGGAACAGGGTAACACAAATGGTTTAATTTTCCTGCTGGGCTTTAAACTAGCATAGTAACATAGCCAGAAGAAAGAATTCAGCCACTCCATGGCCAAGTAGATCTGTAGATTAGTATTAAAAAATTACTTAAAAACAAGTCCCACATTTTTTAGAAAACGTTGCAATTGAAATATTTTGCTAGCTGAAGAGCATTAATCTGAAAGTGACTCACAAATGTAAGGTAGAACATATTGATATTCTTAAATTTAAAACAGTATTTCAGCTTGTCTGCTTTCACATGAATAAAGGACTAAAAATAGGCATAAAAGTAGGAATATTTCATTTTAAATTATTGATGTCATTCCTATCCACAGCCACTATTCATACTTGCACTTGATTTTTGTTGAGAAATAAATTTGCCTATTGTGCTATGACTACTGAAGGCAAGCCAGTTATCTACAATACTTTTTTAATGCTGCCTGCTGGTTTTTCATAATACTTTAATAGCCTATGTTACCTCTTAGTCCTGCTTTCCTGTAATCTTTAGCTACATTACCTAGCTAAACATTAACCTTTAAATGTTCGGTTAGCTAAAACAACTATTTAAACTAGAGATTTTAATCTCCTGAATTCCATCTTGGCTGAAACAAATTCCATTTTTAGTAACTTTTTGATGTAGAATTTTTTATGGAAGAGAAATTGGAAAAAGCTTCAATTTTGAATTAATATAAATGCAAATCTATTGGGTCTAAGTATTTTATTATTTTGTAAACCAGACTTGTTTGGCTTTGGGGTTTTTTTCTGTTATAAAAGCAACAACTTCCTAATTCATATCATACTACATACGCACAATTTACAAGTTTTTAGTTCATATTTGAGCTTTACAGATACCATAGCAGAAATCCAGGGATGTATAAGATTAGGATTTAAGCCATGCATACACTTTATTCTTCCATTACATTACAACTTTGGAACATAAGAGCTAAAGTTTCAAAAGGTTTAAGATAGTGACAATTTCTCTTACCCGTCCTCTTCCTCTAACGACTTTTTAATCTTGTAAGGGTGGTTATCCTCAAATTAATCAACATAATAAAGTTTGGAGGTCTGAAGGACTTAGGATGGCCTTATAAGAAGCAATATATAGGGTATTTTTTTAATGGAAAATCAAAAAACACTGTTGTTAATGTCACCTATTAAAGCCGAACAATGGTAAAGAAGACTTTGGCCAGAAATAAAATAATAATTTTTAAAATTACGTGCTCCTTCAACGAAATTTATTTTACCAATGCCCTCTTCCTGTTTTGATACATGGTCATAAAAACATCCTTAAAGACATCTGCTTGGCAAAATTTTGAGCCTCCCAGAATTTCACAGTATGATTCCTAAACTGATT
This sequence comes from Passer domesticus, assembly GCF_036417665.1. NCBI lineage: Eukaryota > Metazoa > Chordata > Aves > Passeriformes > Passeridae > Passer > Passer domesticus. The sequence continues at coordinate 106,164,745 of NC_087474.1, read as the reverse complement.
AGAGATGCCACCCAAGAAAAATAAAAAAGTACAATGCTTTGTCTTATAAACTGGTGTTTTAAAATGACTCCTAGATATTTAAATATGCTTTCAAAATAGGCAAATACTAGGCCTAGTGGCAATTTGTTTAATTTAATAATGGAAAAAACCTATTTGCTTAGTCAAATATACATTTGGAATATGTTCTCCTTTACAACTTTTCTTATTTTGCCATAAAAAAGAGATACAATTATCTTCAATCTTTCTCCCCACTTTTTCCACAAGCAAACACTTCAAAGGCAATATTTTTGATTCCTGCTCCTGAAAATTTAAACTCCAGATGTTTTCTTGCTTAAAGATGCAGCTACCTTAGTGTATTACTTCTCCTAAAATGAAGCATTGACTGAGCCTATATCAGAGAAAACCACTTATTGGAGGAGAGCTGCATTACTTGTATATATCATGAAGGTATGAACAAGCTAGGCCATAAAGAACTGCTGTATAAAATCTTCAGATTAAAATCTTAAGGAGTTTTTTTCAATTCCAGAATTGAAACATTTTCCTGTATATGCATTTTTACCAACTTTCCCACTCATTGCTGTTTCAATGAGTTCATACAAAAGTAGTTGTTAATGTAGATATAACAACTTAAAAAATTAAATTAAAAATATATGCTTATTAATTTTGAAAAATTATCATGTAAAGGGTAAAAATTTGTGGTGGAATTCAAATTTCTTAAAGGATTGCTAGAAATCATTGTCTCAAAACGATAAACTTGGGTGCCACAAATGGAATTTTTTTGGTTGTTATTTTGTATTTTGCTTTTTGGGTTTTTTTTGTTTTTTTTTTAAATGAAGGATAATGTAGGGGAGCTAAAATAAGAGCAGGAATATATAATCACCAACATTCATTGTCTAGTGCCAATGTCTGATTGCACAGAGAAACAATTCCCATGCCTGGGCCAGAAAATTAATCACTGTATGGGAAAAAAAAATAAATTTGCAGTTCCTTCAGGGATTTTCCTTGAAGAATTTGCCACATGAATACAGCTCTAAATACTTTTATTTCAAGGAAATTAAACCTCAAACATTTAATTCTATTTGTATTTCACCTCAGGTTAAAAAATTATGAAATACAGTTTGTAGGTAAAATTTTGTATGCCTGAGGAAGTAACTCTTAATTAACAGAAGGAGAGGAGGAACTGAAATTTAAACTGTTTTAGTCTAAATGGATGAAAGTTTATAAACACGTAATCAATCTGTCTGGTTTGGTTTGGCTTTCCTAGCACACATACATAAAAATCAATAGATGCCTAAAGTCTGGTAAAGGATACAGAGAAAGAAGATAAGTGTCTGCATTGCGGAAATGCTGGTGCTACAGAGACATTTGCAGTCATGTAGCATGAGATATTCCATGAAAACAAAAAATTATACATCGCTTCTGATGAGGCTGTCCTACCTCTATTAATTTTAATATTCCTACGTCTGATTTGCCTTTCTTATGAAGGCCAATACTAACCTCAATATTTAAGGCAGGGAGAAAATGGAATAGAGGAATGACATGGGAGTACTTCAAAGCATTCTGTCTTATACATACATATATATATATATATATATATATATATATGTATATTTGGACATGATTTCAGTTGCATAATAGGGGAATGAGGTACCACAAAGTCTTCAGAAATCCTTCCCTCTTCTCCTTTATTTGTTAGGGTCTTTAATGGAAATAAATGTAATACCTTCAGTGATTGATTCTACCAAGAAGATTCTTCATTTATAATGGTTTTTAAAATTTGGCAATGACTGAAAATGGTGAGAATAGTCAGCAACAGATAAAGAACAATAAAATGCTTCAGGCAGCATGGTCTCTTCTACTGTCTTGTAATTTTAAATACCTTAACTCCAAGCTATATATGTTAAAGGAAGTGAGAAATTTCCTTTCTTCACTGATGAACCAAAACTGACTTTATTTGCTGTTGCAAGTTTTTTAGGGTTGCACACCTGATCTTGGACATAGAGGTGGACATAAATTTTAAAATCCTCCAGTATCCCTAAGCATCTAACTAAAGAAAGAAGAGCAATCAATAACACATATGGAAAACATGCTCAAAACATTCATATGAAAGAGTACTGGCAACACACTAATTTCAGATAGCAGACTGTATGGACAACATAACACACTACCAACTTGCCAGAAGTATAAACCCACAATAAGCCTTTTTTTTTTTTTTTTTTACCAGTCAAGGGGAAAAGGTGGGTGTTTTTGGGGGTTTTTTGCATTTTTTTTTTCCAGAACATTTTCACACTGTTTTATAAATATTGTTTTGAACTCCAAGAACTAAGTTCCCCCTCATTCTCAATTGAGTAAGTAATTTAGCAGCTCAGCCATCACTCTACAAAAAAGGAATTCCCCCCTTCCCTATCATTACAAGGACATTTTGTACGTGCCATTAAAATTTCAGCCCAAACCATGAGCAGCTGCTGAGCCATGATGTATATATCTGCCAAAAATTCAGAACCTATGATGCAAATATTTCATACAAGTATTTTTTTTTATGAGATATGCTTAATCAATTGTGATTTTTTTCCTAAATGGCAGTTGCCTTTTTTAGCCTAGTGGCCCATATGAATATTTTACAGTAACAATAATTGATGACAAATATCAGAATATATGTTTTATGCCTCCTTGTTTTTCTGCTTAGTTTTCTATTTTAATAATATAGTGGAGATTCTTAATAATGCTCCATTTCTTCCTTTTTTGTAATCTAACTTCACTTTTCTCTCTCTCTGTCTCATATAAATTTTGTCAATTATATCGGTTATCACCATCTGCAAAAAAGAGGCATTGAAATCAATTCATCATATTAGGATTTTATACTTTCTGAATATAAATGGTAATTTAGTGGATGGTAAAACAAGTTCATAGGATGAATCATAGAAAAAAGACTCAAATGTTTTAAACAGTTGATTTTTTCAAATGTCCTCAACAAGTCTGTTTAAAATGAAACACAATAATGTTCTCTGCCTACCCTATGCTATTAACTTTCGTGTAGGCGTGTGTATAATTTCACAGATTTCCACAGGAGATTTAGAAAACAGGTCAAGGTGACAGCAACCCTGTTATATAACTTCCATTACAAAACTCTAAACCACATAAAAATCAACTTGAACTTCTATCACAAATTAAAAAGGACCACAAAGAAATTGATTTTTGTGTGCATGTTTAACCTGAGTTGTTAGACTTATGGATATAAAGACACAATTTTTTTTTGGTGAAAACGTTAATTCTTAAATCAAAAAAGACTTTCTCAGGAGACATATAACACAAACCCTTCTCAGGTCTTCTTCCTCTCCGCTCTTCTTCCCCTCAAACTGGCTGAATGAACTGTTAAAAATGTATGAAGACGATTGAATTACAGAATCATAAAATGGTTTGAGTTAGAGCGGACCTTAAAGACCATCTAGTTCCAGCACCCCTGACATGGACAGGCACACCTTCCACCAGACCAGGTTTCTTAATGCCCCATCCAAGCAGGCCTTGAACATTTCCAGAGACAGGGCATCCACAGCATCTCTGGGCAAACTGTTCCAGTGCCTCATTATTGTCACATTAAAGAATTTCTTCTTTATATGAAATCTTTCTCATTCTTTTTTATAATATCCTTTTCTATATCGTGAAAAGTCACGATAAGGTCTCTCTGGAGCCTTCTCTTCTACAACTGCGCTTTATCTTTCCTAATCAAATCCCCACACAGCTGAATAGTGTTCCTATATTCTTCCCCAGGGACACATTCCTGGTTCCTCTGTCTGCACATTTTCTTCTTATTCTTTACTTTGAGCAGGAGCTTCTCATTGAGCCGTGCTGGTCTTGGGCTTTCCTTGTCCAAATTAATACACGTGGGAATTGAGAGCTCCTGTGCTCTAAGAAAAATGTTCTTAAAGAGCTGACAGCTTTGTTCAGCTTCATTGTCCCTGACGGCTGTTTCCCAAGGGGGTCTCATCCATTGCTGCCTTAACAGAAAGTTTGCTTTCCTAAAGTACAGCATACTTTTCACAAGGCCCATGTCCCTCAAGACTCTGAATTCCACCAGGATATCATGGCTACAGCCCAGGCTGCCACTAATCTTGACATCCCTAATTAGTTATTCTGTGTTGTTAAGCAACAAGCCTAGCAACACTTCTCTTTTATCAGAATTAAAAGCTATTCTTGACTACCTCAAAGATTGTCCTGAACTGCTTACAGTTTGCTGTGCAGCTTTTTCAGCAGATGCAAGGCTCCAGTTGTGCATTTTGTTCCATCATGTGTCAACAACAGCAATTAGGTCATAAAGTCCAGCTCCTCCTGCTTCCTACCAATGCAGTGGACATTGGTGGGAGCACTTCAGCATGCAGCCAGGCAGCAAGATACATCTCTGTTTGTGCCTGTAAATGTATCTATCAAAAATTCCCATTGGGTTCAGTGGAGCATTCACATCAAACCCTCAGTGTTTTGCACTAGGCAAGGGCTGCACCTTGAGGAGTTTTTGTGTGTAGGCAAGTTCCAGATCTTTTCAAAAGGTTTCATAATGATGGTACCCTTTCACTCAGGCTATGATTCAGGGGAATAATTTGCCATGGTTAAGAAGTATAATTGTTAACTCTTCATTCCCCTCCCTAGGTCAGGCAGCTTTTATTCCTGGTATGGTCAGAACTGCTTCCACCTTTACCTTGCAAGGGTTCCTGATCTGGTCAGGGGATGCTTCAGCACACAGCTGGAGTGGTAAAGGGGACTCCATCATTCAGCTTATTTGGTCAAGCCTTGTCAGGAGCTCCTGAGATCACAGAGCAGGTCCAAAGAGTGGGGAGTTAGACTGGGGGGAGGACCACACATACAAGAAGTTAATAGACATTGATTAACACATACAAGATGTTAATAGGCATTGATTCCCTAAGAAAGAAGAAAAGCATGTCACCAGTGTTTGACAAGATTTGGAATCTTTATATCATTATACAAAATTGAACATTTTGTATAATGATATAAAGAGTTCTAGGTTTCACCAGTAGTTCAAACAAGTATTAAACAATTTTTAAAAGGTGAAGACCCTTACATTATATGCCTATGTATATCTCAAATATAGATATAGAAAAATATAATGTATAGTGACTCCAAGTACTTGCATTTTCTTGTAATTAGAAATAAAACTATCAGCTTTTAAAATAATATTAATAAAAAGGAAAGACCTGTTGGATTATGCAGTTTAGGCTTCAATAAACAAGATCCATTTGAAATGTTCAAAGGGTTACTCTTCCTTCCTATCAGAAAGTACAAACCAATGAAGGACATTTTCAGGAATTTGATTAATTCCACTACAAAGTTTTATACAACACTGGAATTAATCATATTGTCTAAACTGACTTATCCTAGCAATTTTAAAATGCACAGCTCTGCAAATATGATTTCTTTTAAATACATCACTCGAAAGAAAAATATTTACTTCACTTTTTTTGGAAAAGCAGCAGAATAAAAAAGGTTAGCAATTAAATATGCATAGGCGCTAACAAAAACTTTCTCCCAGCATGTTTTATTAGCAATTTTTTAATGTCCTATTGAAAGAACATATGACCCAAACTTGAATTCATTTCTGTCGGAAGTGATGATACATTGCAATAATCTGGAAGCATGATGTGGAAAAACTCAAAAGCAGAAGGAGAAATCTGGCCCTGTTTTTTTTTTGGCTTGCTGAGAAGACAGAGCTAGGGAAAGATTTTTCTGCTAAAGCTTAGAGGAAGAAAAAGAATATTTGAAAGCTGAATTATAAAACACAATCTGACCTCTTAAATCCCCAGCCTGAAAAAGAGTCAGAACAGACTTGTGAAGGTTCAAAATTTTTATCCTAGGGCAATTTTTTCTTCAAATATTTCAACTACAACAGAAAAATAATTTTCATAACAAATGAAGTGGTGAAACAGACAGTTTTAGGTATGTGACAGTGTTCTCAATACATTACTCAGTAATTATATTAGCACTTTGGAATTCAATCCTTTCTTCCAGAGTATCCAATTTAATTTCAGTTTTTAAGAAGATCATGATGGAAAAGGAATTTATCTATTAAAAGATAAAGAAATATTTTTTAGAAGTCTGTCTAGAAATACCAATTATTTCCTGTATGTTTCTCATACATCCAGTCCTTTGGTAGGCAGATAATAAAGCTGGTTTAAGAAGTAAGGAGAAAGATTGATGAAAGAGAGCACTAAAATTTAGGGGTTCTTGTTCAAATGCAGGAATGATCTCATGCAAAGACAGTTAACATTTTTCACTTTGAATACTTCTTCCCTTATCTCTAAGCAGGCAGACATGCTGCTAAAACCTAAGAATAAGTACAGCTATTTTCTTGTGCCTATGTGCAATTTGTGTGAAGTACTCATTTAATCTCTGAATTTCATGAGTGTCAAAACAGAAAGAACTATTTTTGTTTTAAAGCAATTAAAAATTACTTTCAAAAAATAAGAAAATAAAAAATTGAAATAGAAGTTCTTGCATTATTTTTTTTCTCATCTCATGAAATTGTGAAAAGCTATACAGAAACAGCTTTTATCCTCCATATTGCCACTAGCCTCATCTAGCTAAATGTGCAAATAAATATGCAACTCAGCAGAATTCAGAAAAATTTCAATCTTTCCACACAAGAGAAGAATAGAACCCAAAAAAAAATTCAGGAATTGCTTTTCCTTGAAAATGCATTAGTCATGTGTCTATCTCATTCCTTCCCTGAACTCAAAACAACTTCAGTTCACAGTGTCAGAAAGTTAATTTACGCATTAAACATACTCAGTAAATGCATGTCCTGCCCTGACAGCAAGTATATATCCTGGGGGAAGAAATTAATTAAAAGTTAAACCATAAGAAACAGGCATCAAGATGCACTTATTCAGTATGAAAAATCATCTGAAAAATGAAACAAGATATTTTCTGCCCTCAACCTCTCATTCATACTGACTTTTACTAGTGTAGTTAACAATAAAATAGTTTTATATGCTTGGTCACAATGTACAAAACATTTTAACTAAATATTTGACCAAATATATGGCTGGATCATAGGCCAGCTGAGGGTTCTGGACAAGGAAGTGATTTGTCTTCTTTGAGAGTAAAACATGCTCACCTCTAAAAAATTATATGCATTGCAGATGGAGTTTGAAGAAAGAATAACTAGAAAGTCACAAGTGTCAAGTATGAAAAATGAGACATTTCCAAGGCACTGGATCACACCCAATGCAAGTAGGGAACACCAGCGTGGGCTGATAGCAGAGACATTGAGAGTACAGGCACAAAATGACACCACAGGAACACCAGAGGCCCAGCATGAAACACTGAGAATATCTTCTGAACCTTTAGAGCCAGATGAAGCAGTATTCAGGGCAAACAAAGCTAAAACACTATGTGCAAAACAACTCATGGTAAAAATTGGAGGGAACAAAAAATAAAGTATAAAAAAGCAGACTCTACAAAATTTGAACAGATTAAGACTATAGGGCAGAGTTTCTTCCACCTTTAATGACAGCATGTTTCAGCAACACCACTGCATATCTTTCATAAAGTTTTTCTCAGTGCATCTCTTTTTTATTCATCTTGGACCATATTTTACTACAGAAACTAAGGAATAATAAGTAAAGTACTATTTCTTATGGTATTGATAGCTTAAGTAAATTAAAATTTAAAAGCAACTTGTGTGCATGTGTTTTTTCTTCCATATGGGAATATGACAAAGTGGTTTAACACAGGAGCCCAAAGCCAGAATAAAGTTGTATGCAGCACAGATAGCAGCACTAATCGGAACAGTGCTGGAAAATAGATGGAAATTAGATCTATTAACCTCATGGCTTTCTCTCACAATAGAATATACTATTTTCACTTTTTCTGGGGCAGAAAAGACTGATGACATTTTCACCTGTCACAGGTTCTGAATTGCACTTCTAAAACTCTCTAATAACTCTTGGCAATGGAGAAGTTCAAATTTTGAGCCCAGTTTAACCTGTCCTGTGCACCTCATCAGGGCAACAAGGTGGTTTCAAAGTGGTGGCTTGTTACAAAAGAGACGAAAACCTTCTCATCTTTTTTTTTTTTTTTCTGTTTGGATTGTACTTTGAGAAATGTGGTTTTGAATCTCCCCCCCACCCCACCCCCCGGAGTGTGGTGAATTTCCAGTTAGAGCAATGGACCTGATGTGTCACACAAAAGAGTCCTATAGGAGATAACATAAACACAGGGGATTTCTTCCTTGACATAGATGAGCTCAAAACTTTCCAAATTAAGCAGAGAAGACAGAAATGAGTGTTCTTTCTCTCTGCTGTTCAAGTGTTAATTTCTCACTCAGCCTGGGTAACAAACTGGCCTTACTTAGGCAAATTCATTATTTCTTTTCTTCCTGTGCCAGAGTAGAAAAACTCCCTAAAAAGAGTATGCTAATGTTTAAACTGAAAAGCTTATGAAAATCTTGTTTCAAGATGGATGGCACTATTTTACCCAGAGGAAAAACTCAAATGATCTATTCTTTTTGTAGACTTGGCAGGAGGGAGGGAGAGAAGGTCCTTAATTAGACATCTCTGAGATACGATCATAACATACAGAAGCATCACAATAAATTTAATAGCTAAGAGAACACAGTATTTCCTTTCCTTCCAGTTTTGCCTCATGCACTTTATCTCTCTGGGGAAATAGCAGAATATTATTTAAGGAAAACTGTTTTCATTTTCTTCTTAAAAAAAGGAATTATTTATAAAAACAACAGCAGATGAAAAAAAAATTGAAAAGTTGTTATGGCACATATGGATCATCATGCAAATTAACCTAAGAAGACTAAAGTCCCTGAGCTGGTATTATCCAGGTTGAAAATGCATTACTGCTATTTTTGATTATAAGAAATGATAAACAAAAAGGAAGACAATCTGCTTTCCAAACTGTTTTAAAACTCCCTTTCTTTCTCAGCAAGGAGTTGATCAAAAAGGCAAAAATTCTTCCTGCCACTTTTTGCAATAAATAAGCAGGAAGAGATTAGAATTTATTCCCACAATAATCTCTATACTTAAAAGTAGTGGAAGGTTATTTATAGTTCCAGTTTATTGAGGATGTTTCAAAATGTGTCAGCATTATTTGAATATAGTTGCAATATTTTCCTGTGGAGAGTAGACTTGTCTAGTATTGAATTAGTCAGACAAAATAAATTCAGAATTGTTCTACATTCTTTCAGAAATGCCAGACATTAGCATATGCACTTGCAAAGTTCAGGTATTGTTATTCTCCGTCTAGCAAAATCTGTTACTAAAAATCAGACAAAAGGAAAGAATTGTCCATGTTCTTGAAAATAATACTCCATTTTTTATTTTACTTTTATTTACTGTGCTACTGTTCTCTTGATCTTGTGGTTCTAGTCGACATCATAGCTCACCTCTGAGTCTTTGCCTTCCTTTTTAAAACAAAAATATTGAGAGGTAAGGGAATACTTTCATAACATCCAGTGTAGCCTGTAGGACTTCCATGAAATCTGAGATGGAACAGAGCCACTGTGTTGTGCTGGGAGCACTGTGTCCTGTGCCCTGTTTGTGAATCCAATTTCTTGTTTAAAGGGGTAAGGGAACTTTCTGCTGAAAAAAATGTATTTCAGTCCTTGTTGGGATCACTTTTATCAGCAAAACAAAAAACAACAGAAATAAAGGAAAAAAAAAAAAATACAAACCAAACCCTTCTCTTTAATATTCTGAGATCCCCTCGTTTATTTCACCTAGATATATTCAAATATAGTGGGAAACCAAATTAAGTGAATGAACCTAAGAACACATTAAACCAATCCAAATCCTTTTAGGTGTGACTTTATTTGCCGTGCATATAATTTCACAGAAAGACAAATATCTTCTTGTTTTCTTAATCTATCCTGAAGAACATAGGTAACTATTTCTATTTCATTCTACCTGGGTTCATTTAGTTTTCAAATCACTTCCTGAAGAATAATATGCAGTCAGCATGGCCACCTGGCAGTGTAGAAAATTAATTTGAATTGAAAGCTGTGGTCATTTTAGTGAATTATGGATGCCAAGGCCCTCAAAAGCTGTTTATTTCAATTTACTTCTCTCTCATCACCGAGAAACAAAATTTGTTGCTTTTAGAGAAATTTTTAATTTTCTTAGTTGCAGAGACATTGGAAATATGGAGCTCAGACACAGAAATAGCTCATCAGATTGGACCAAGTGGTAGATTATTTAGGAAAAATACATTCGGCATGAGCATAGATATATGAATTCTTTTGCCTCTGCCTTGTACCTTTTTCCACCTTTTCACATATTTTCACATATTATTTTTGGTTAACAGTTATGCTCACTTAAGGAGTTATCAGCAATGTAGCACTTTAAAATAGCAAAGATGAGTGGGTATCTTGAGAAGTGATACAAATCAATAGATTTCTGAATGCCAAACTATAGCGATGACTTTACATTATTATACAGATTTTACTGTAAAAAAGGTTTCTTTTGCTTCAAAACACAAATGCAAATTTCAAAAATTCTTTCTCAGAAAATGAGTCATGTTTAGGGGTTTAAAGCTAGTGATTCAAAATGGCATTCTGGATGTTCAGGATGCTCTTGGGAAAAGGCACAAAATGTAGAGTATTAAACATTATTTCTTCTGTTTTTTTATGTGTGAAGACATTGTGAATGGGCTCAGTTACAAAGATGGTCAAAAAAAATTTACTTTTTATGTGATTAGAATGGGCTTCAAGAAGAAAACTATAAACCCCATAGGAAACAATTCAAGGTCTAAGTATAATCTGCAAACATATATGCTTTCTGATTAAAAATCCAAAACAATCCCAACCGCCCCAAAATTGCTTTTTTTCCCTCCATTTACATAAAAACAGCTACTGGACCCATGGAAAAAGAAAAGCCTGTATCAATCCTCAGTCTTTATGACTTGAAAAATTTCTTTATGTCTATATATCAGGTAAGAATTTCTTCAGACATAACCAATGTAGACTTATCTCTTCCTCCACAGCAAGATTTAATATCAGTACTGCAACACATTGTCCATAACTGAATGCAAGGCACCACATCAACCTGACCTGGTAGCAATGCTTTTCTCTCCTGTCTGCTTTAGAGATATTATTCTCTCATAAAAGCCTTGGAAATAGCCTATCAATTTGTATGACATTAAATAATCTTCTTGGAATTGATGCATTACAAAATACTCAGCTGCAGGATGTCACTTAAGTAATTGCAAATAAAAAACTTAAAGGTCTGGTTTATATGGGCTAGTGATACTGTAAATTCACCTTCCATAGTAAATCTGCTGTGAATTGGAATCTGAAGTCTGTGGAAAACAATGGGAAAGGGTAATTTCTGTTTTATTCACTGTATCTTTGCACCCTTCTTTATAATCTCCTGTTCAGAGACCTAGATGACACAGTGGCTTACTACTCTGATTTTTCATGTGTGAGACAGCACAGGAGGTTATCTGACATTCCAGAAGAGAGAATGTATTTTACTGTCTGGAAGTTGTCTCTTTGGCATGTTTGCGCATGTCACAGGACTGTGGCTTGTTTTATTGCAACTATCTATCCTGATTCAGAATAAAACTCGTACTGCTCTGGCAGGAGTGTTGGAGATCAGGTTATTTTTGTGTAGGAAATACTGGGGGGCCATTTTAACCCTTACTGGGCTACATATCATATTTTGATCAATACATGTTTTTCAATATGCCTCATTATGTGCATCTAAGGAACTCTGAAGGAAAGTTTTTCAGAAGGAAATAATGATTTATCAAAAGAGAATGTTTGTAGGGATCGATCATGTTCAGCTAAGCATTTATTCAGAAGGCTTACAGGTGCAGAAAGAAATTTTAACCATGAGGAGAGAGTATTCTTGAAAGCATACAACATACACTGCTGACAGCATGATGTTGAGGGTGTTGACCAGTCTCTTGGGGATGTGTTTTTTATTCAGTCTTTTTCTACAGAAATATTTGACCACTCTGTGCCTGCAAATATGCATGATCCCTAAGTAGCAGGTAAGAAATGAAGACATTTAGTATCTTAAGAAATTTTAAAGGATCATATATAACATCTATATGACAGATTAATGGGAAAATAGAAACTGATTTTCTTGTCTTCTGATTTTTTTTTTTACACATTGTGTATCATTTCTATAGTAAATATACAGTCTTGTAACTATTCTATGTAGTGTTATTCCCTCACCAAAAATGTAAGTGTATCTTTGCACTTAGACAGCTCTTATGCTTTCTGCTTTCTCCATTTGTTCTTATGAAGACTTTATGATAGACTCATCTACTGCAGCTTCTTGTAAGAAAATCTCATTATCTGACTATGTGTTCAGTCTTCCAGTGAGAATCATTTGCAGTAAAACCTCTCTCATTTTTTCCAGATATCCATTTATATAAAATAGAGCCAAGTCCCTAGTTCCATTGGGACAGACAGGATTTCTGCCTAATTTTGTTCTCCTTTTCTCCTTTATAAATTTATTTTAGTTAGTAGCTGCTTCTGTCACTTTGGCTACCACAGGCATTAATGTAAATTTTCTCCTATACCATTTGCACTACTTTGATCTGAAAAGGCCATGAGACCACCAGTGGAGTTTTTAACATTTCCAGCAGGAAAAACAATTTGCTATTAAACCACCTCTTCAATACTATTGATTGTCAAATAAACAAGAAAACTTAAGTGCATAAAAATCACGGTGTTTAAATATCTTGTAGTACACCCTGTAAGTGTTCTAGTGCTGATGCTTGAAAGCACTTTGAGACTACTATGAGTAATGCTCTTTCACTTTGACAGCCTCAGCATGAGAGAAAGAAGCTGGAAATTAAATAGCAATAAATGCAGTGCTTTCATATATAATACATAGTGTATTTAACCTGTGTGTGACATCCTACTCTTAAGGGAAAGGGAACAGCCAAGATTCATAAATGGACATGGTTGAAAGAAAGTCAGAGGACCTGCAAAAAACTCAAAGTTATATTAGTGAATTACACACTTGGTCTGGAAACTGGAGTGTTAGTTAGTTATTGGAAACAATCCTTGGTTGTCTCCACAGCCTTCCAGCCATCATTGTTTGACACACACACATTAGTCCTTATATTTGGGAATTCTACAGCTGTGCAATTCACTTCTATAGGACTCCTAGTCAAACATCTCTCAAAATAAGTTAGATGTCTAATAGCTGCACATTAAGCAGTGTTACTTATTATAAATTTAGAAATGCTATGATTAGTTCTAAAATCTCAAGGATTAAATTTATTCTGAATTGGATTTAGGAAGAAGTATCCTTCATTAAATATACTAAATATTAGTATATTTACTATATAATAGTAAATAGTTTAAATATATTTTGAGTATAAGATAAGTTTACTTCAAATACACAGCAGTTTCCATAATGCATAAGATAACTGGTACCAAAAAAAAAAAATTAGTCTCCTTTAAAGATGAGTGGCTATACATGTCAGGAAAGTGTAAATGAATGAAAATTAATAATAAATTAATAATTGTTGTTTGTTTAATTACATATATTGAATTCAAAGAGTGAAGCTAACACTCTTTGAATATATTACCTGGAGCAGTGGCTCATATTAAAGCCTCTCTACATTGTCTTAGGCCTGTGGTTCAAAGAAGCAAAAGAGCTTGGGTTTTAATTCCAGCTCTAATGTTGTTTTAACACATTAATATGATCTCTTTAGGGCCAGATGTTTTAATCTGATGTGGATGTTAAGTTTCCATAGCTAATTTACAAAAAAATGCTGAAGTTACACACAGACACACACACAGAGGATGACTTCCAGAGATCCTCCAGACTGGAGTTTTAACTTCTATAACTGCTAGGTTACTTGCAATTAACCATTTCTGCAAAAAACATTAACAGCAAAATACACTTTTATGGCAAACAATGTTATAGCACATCATTTCCTTTTCACAGATGGAAAATTAAAGCACGATGGATCTCTTATGCCAAATACTACATAACAAATCTCATAAGAGCAGTAAAAATAGAACAGAGAAGTGTCAGTTTCATGCTTTGGTTCTTTATTTTGATATCAACACTCTCCTGTAGAAAAATGTTTCCTTCAAATTAAAAAAAAAAAGAAAAAACAACAAAAAAATCCAAAGAAATCAAGGCTGAAGCCCCCCCAGTCTTATTTTTGCTGAAGAAAATATTAGCTAAATCAAGAAAAGTGATTTTTATTTTTGTTTTATCCTTCTGTGAATTCATGTTTTTAAGACCATATAAAAAATTTTAAATCACATTTGCAGCCAGACAAAATTGCAAAAAAGCCTAACCTATTACTTCAAGGTAATGAGTCAGAGTGATTCACTGCATTGTCTTGGTGATTTCTGTATGAGCCAATCAAATGAAAGGGCACAAAAGCCATTCACAGTGAAGATAATCCTTAGTTCTATTGCACAATCTGATGCCATTAAAATGCATAAGAGCAGAGGGAAGGAAACATCAAAGGCAAAATCTTTGTCTTCCCCTCCCCAGCCCCCGAATTCCACAACACAAATAGCAAAACCTTAAAAACAAACAGGACCCTGCTCCAGCGTGGGTTTCCCACAATGTCACAGCTTCTTTAGGGAGCATTCATCTGCTCTGGCCTGGGCTCCTCCCTGGGCTGCAGGTGAATCTCTGCTTCTCCACGGGCTGCAGGGAGAACTCTGCTGCCATGCCTGGAGCACCTCTTCCCCACCTTCTTTACTACCCTTGGTGTCTGTAGGGTTATTTCTCTCAGACATTCTCACTTCTCTGCTGCTTTTACAGTTGCATATTTTTTTCCTCCCTTCTTAACTATGTTATAGCAGTGGTGTTACCACTGGCTGTCTTGGTCAGTGGTGTGTCCATGTTGGAGCCAGCTGGTATTAGCTTTGTTGGACGTAAGGAAAGCTTCAGGCAGCTTCTCACATCAGCGACCTCTGTAGCCTCCTCTACAAAAACCTTGTCACACAAATCTAATGCTCAGGTCAAGAGAAAAAGAAATAAATCTAAGGTCCCACATTCAGTCCTTGTGAGGGGGCTCTGCATGAACTGCTAGACACTGAACTCCTGCATGGAACCTAAATGCTAACAGAGACTTTGTATTGATAGATGGATTCCTAAGAGTTGTATGCAAGCAGTGATAATGGCAAGTATTTTGCTGCTTGGCAGTCTTGTCCTGAGCACACCTGACTGAAAACTACTGCTAGGTAAGCCAGCATTCACCAACCTGGATCCTTTCCTTAAGGTAAATACAGTCACTTTCTCACTGAAGGCTCAGAAATCACCATTTTATTGCAAGCTAGGGCTTGAGTTTCTGATTTATTATTTTCCTTAATTTCCAGTGTAACACATTAAACAGGCAGTGGATAACAGATTTATGAAGCAGTTTCCCTCTGAACAGGTTTTCAGAATGTGTCAAAATATGATAAATGGAGCATAATGAAATACAGTTGTACCCATCTTAAAGCTGTTTTCCTCCACTGAGCACATTTCTTCTCCTTCTCCTCTTCCTTTCATTTTTTCTTTCTTCCTTTAATTTTTTCTTTCTTTCTTCCTTTCATTTTCTTTCTTTCTCTTTCTTTCTTTCTTTCTTTCTTTCTTTCTTTCTTTCTTTCTTTCTTTCTTTCTTTCTTTCTTTCTTTCTTTCTTTCTTTCTTTCTTTCTTTCTTTCTTTCTTTCTTTCTTTCTTTCTTTCTTTCTTTCTTTCTTTCTTTCTTTCTTTCTTTCTTTCTTTCTTTCTTTCTTTCTTTCTTTCTTTCTTTCTTTCTTTCTTTCTTTCTTTCTTTCTTTCTTTCTTTCTTTCTTTCTTTCTTTCTTTCTTTCTTTCTTTCTTTCTTTCTTTCTTTCTTTCTTTCTTTTCTTCTCTCTCTCTCTTTTAAAATCTCACTTATTCATTTCCACTATCTATGAGATTTTTATTTGATTGACCTTCTGATACACAGTCCCTATTCTTGAAGGAAGTAGAAATGCCTCATTCAGGATTTCCTTTCCATCTTTTTCTGTTTTCCTAAATGCTGAATCCAAAACCTTAATATGGCTACAAACTAAAATATCAACTCATAAGAGTTTCATCCATGTTCATAATTATTCAATATATCTACATTTCTTAAAGGTCCATGATGTATGTCAAGAAGCAGTTGATATAAATATTTTTTTAGAACTATTGCATATGTTTTGGGGTTTTTATTCTTGTTCCCCAGAGAGTAGTTCATTACTTCAGCTTTGAATGGTTGCCTATATTTAATGATGGTAAAAATCATCCTTTTGGGTAAAGAAGAGATTTCAGATCTGAAGTATGTATGGTTGCAAGGTTCAATTTTTTTTTTTTTAATGGTTGCCTATATTTAATGATGGTAAAAATCATCCTTTTGGGTAAAGAAGAGATTTCAGATCTGAAGTATGTATGGTTGCAAGGTTCAATTTTTTTTTTTTAATCATTCAAAGAAATAATTCTGATACTTTTTATCCACTTTATTTATGATTCTAGGACATCAAAATCAAATAGAAAATGTAGAGTTTATAAACTGAAGATGGCTTATGTGATAGGTCCACTTTTGTCTGACCCCAGATTTATTTTAAAGACATCATGATCTTCCAATAATTTTCCAAAACTTGGGGATTTAAAAAGGTTTTCTTCAGTATGCCTACTGAAACAAAGTCTCAAAAAGCAATCCCTTTTTATTGAGTGACAGAAAAAAGCTCTAAATTTTAGATTAAAGAGCACTGAATTGAGTTATATGATTTTTACATTAGTCAGTTTTGTCTCATTTTTTTCTTCCTAGAAAAGCCTGAAAATATCAAAGGATCTCTGTTCATGTCCTGATCTGACTCTGAAGCCTTTAAATAGAATCTTTAAATAACCTTAAATAGAATCTTTAAATAATCTTGCTGTAACATTTTTAACTGCTTCCTCAATATAATTTGAGCTGTATCACGTTTGGATTATTAAATTATGGCTTCTTTGAGGGGTGTTTATTTCTTTGTTTCTTTTGAGTAATTTATTTAATCAGTATACTCTCTTATCCTACTTATTGAACTAATATTTCAGTCCCTTCTGTGAAATACCTTATGCTGTGTTCATGACTGCTCTTTCATTACATTAGAACAAGACTTATAGACCATATGAACATGACTTATAGCCCATTTAGCATATATATTTCCAGCCTGAATTCTATGTTTCCTGCAGCTCATTGGGGTGGCCAACACTTTGTGTTTCTCAGAGTTCCAGGTAAAACCTTAGTGACTACCCTTAAAAGAAAAATCATTGATAGAGGGGCATTTCTCAGGGTTGATGTAAGTCCCTCCAATATTCTCAAGTCTGAGAATCTGAATTGACTTCTGGAAACCTCCTGGTTATCTTCCCCCCTTCTTTCACATCCTGCTATTACTGTCATCATCTTCCCATGGGCGTAACTAATTTATTCTTCCTCTGTAGCTGTCTACTTTCTGACTGAGAAGTTTTCCCCACTCTTTAGGGTAGCCTCTCTTCATCTTTTGCA
This sequence comes from Passer domesticus, assembly GCF_036417665.1. NCBI lineage: Eukaryota > Metazoa > Chordata > Aves > Passeriformes > Passeridae > Passer > Passer domesticus. Next base: position 106,147,260 of record NC_087474.1, on the reverse strand, counting down.
ACTCTTTTCCCTTTTGATTTGTCTCTTTTCTCTTCCTGACTTATTCATGTGGCCGCATTCTTCAGCACATCACCCTTTCTTAAGAGTTTGCCCTCTAGACTCTCAGTAAATTTTAAGAGCAGAGATTGGACAAATAACTCATCTTCCTTTTGTGTTAGAATCCTTTTCTGACTTCTGTCATCTCTCCTTGGTGCGATTTCATTTCTGAGATCTATCTCTCCATGAACTTTACCTGTCAATATTTCATTCATAAATAACTCGTGTCAGGTAGCCACTCAAAAACAATGTACATCCAGCACTGTTGGCATCCCATAACTCATTTTGTCTCCTTCATTTTTCAGGTTGCTTTTGCTGCTGCCTCAGGTTCTATAAACATCTTTGTCTAGTTCTCACATTCAAAAAGAAAAACAGTACTCCTGAAATCTGCTCCTCCTGGCCAGGATATTTCTCATTTTCTTCTCTCTATGTCATTAGACCTTTCACGTTCAGAGGGCAAAAACAAAGCTCTGCTCCTGAGCAAATGGCAAACTGCTATTTTGGATTGAAGAATTGTGTTTCAGCTGTACAAAGAAACCTCTGAACAGATTCTGCTCGAGGAATTTTCAGAGGAATGAGCTTGTGAATGGAGCAAATGCACAAGGAGAAGAAAGTTTGTTTAGTGTTTATACTAAATTGTTTATACTTTATTGTCTGAAAATATAATTTTGTAATAAGTATAACAATGTCATTTTTAGGCATCCATTTCAATCTATAACTATGCTTGTAAGGCAAAAAGACAGTAAAGGAAGAATAAACATTAAAAGCAGTAATTTAAAGAAAAGAAAAAACAACGGAAGAATAATGTTCCTGAAACTTGACTCTATAAGAATACCAAAACCAATCCATACAATTAGGTATTTTATGATATTTTTTCCCAGATGTTGTGCAAAAAACCCAATAATTTGGATGATCAGATTGAATACATCCTTGGTCAGTTTTCAGATGATGCAAATTGGTCAGGAGTGTTCATCAGCTGGACTGTCTGGATCAATGGGCTGAAGCCATTTGTGTGAGGATCAACAAGGCCAAGCGCCAGTTCTTGGGTTACAGCAACCCCAGGCAGTGCCACAGGCTGGGAAGAATGGCTGCAAAATTGTCCAGAAGAAATGAGCTTGGGCGTGCTGTTTGACAGCAGCTGAATATGAGCCAGCTTTGCCCAGGGGATCAAGAAGGCCAAGGACATCTTGGTTTGTATCAAAACCAGTGTGATCAGTGGGGCTAGGGAAGAAATTTTCCACCTGCACTCAGCCTTGGTGAGGCCACACCTTAAATCCTGTGTTGACCTTAGGGCCCCATGTTGCAAGAAGAGTATTGAGGTGCTGAGGCCTGTCCAGGGAAGAGCAACAAAACATGGAAAGGGTCTGGAACACAAGTACTATGAGAAGTGGCTGAGGGGGCTGGAATGGTTTAGCCTGGAGCAAAGCAGGCTCAAGGAAGACCTTACTGCTTTCTATTGCTGCCTAAAAGGAGGTTGTAATGAGGTGAGGGTTTGTGTCTCTCCCTAGGAAAGAAGTAGAATGAGAGAAAATGGCTTCAGGCTGTGCCAAGGAAGTTCTAGACTGGATATAAAAAAAAAAAAAAAAATTATTCTCCAAAAGGGGTATCAAGCACTGGAACAATCTTGATGGAGTCCACCCAGAAGATAGGTAATTAAAAGATGCATGGTTGTGGCATATAGGGACATTTTATAGAGGTGGACTTGGCAGTCCTGGGTTTATGTTGGAATTGATACTTTTGTGATAATTATTTTATGATTCTGCATTTATTGTTTTGCTGATTCAACTGATTACACCATTCTTCATTAAATTAATAAAATCAAACTCTTTCTAATTTTGTTAGAGTAAGAAGCTGAAGTACTTTTCCAGAAATAAAATTCAAGGTGAAAATGCATAACCAGCTTTTGTCACAGTCTGATCAGAAAAGCAGCCCTAAATTGTTAAAGTATAGATAAAGAAATTACTGATTAATAGTCCTTTGGACTATCACTGTGAAAACCAAAAAACCTTAACTATCCTCTAATGTGTGTACCTGGACCATGAAAAAAGGCCTAAACATAGGTAGACTAAAAACTTCTTAAGAAAGATCTTTCTCATGGGTTCAAAGACTAAACCTTCAAATACTCAAAGTTTTACTCAGGAATCATTCCACTGACTTCTTAGCCTTAAAGGACTGAAAATGTACATGCTGTTTATATGTAATAGTCCAGATATTATAAATTGCATTCTATAAATTATTGGGATTTAAAAAAAAAAGTTGTTTGTTTTTATATAATTTTAAAGCTTCAAAAGCTTAATTATCTTCACATTTTAATGAGAACATCAAAGGAAATCCCAGAATAGCCCATACCTCAAAGAACTGTAGTAGCTGGTACAAGATTATTAGCAATCTAGTAAAAGATGGAGGAAAAATTCAGAGTTCAAACAGTTCCATGACAAGCTGCTTGGGAACAACTGTTCTTTAATTTTCAGTCACAGCTTTTAAAACTTTTTATTTTCAGCAGAAGGAGTACATCTCTATCATAAACAGAATAAATTGTATTTATCTTGGAATATGGTCTAATGTATGAAAACATAAATATTTATTAACACATTAATGCAAGGGCTGTGAGCTTGCTGGCATCAAGCTATGCTAAGCTGTGCATCTGCACACAGAGAGGACAACACATTATCATGTGTATGCTAAACCTTCCCCCATTTTTCCTCCTCCTTTGTTGTCTGTGAAAACTAATTACATTTTGAATTACTAAGCCTCTTCTGCACTTTGTTGAGTAATAAATGGATAGTTAGTCAAAACTGAAAAACTGTGACACTGCAGGGTGAGTGTCAATTAGACCATTTTTAAATTGCCCTTCAGCTTGCTGGATTAACTTTAATTGATGTCCTAGTAATATCCCCTGTTAAATAATTTACAATAGTTTTTGACTCCCCAAAGCATTACTTAATGCCCTGCAATTATTAAAATAGCATGTATTATCAAACTGGCCAGATAAATTAGTTGAAAAAAAGGTGGGATCTCTTTCTTGTGAGGGGAAGTGTACACTATGGATACAGACTTTCCAGTACAATTATCAGTCTAGAGGTTATGGATGTTTGTTGAATGGACAAAACCTATGAAGAAAGATACTTTATTTCTTTCTTTCCAATTAGAAAGAAAGTGTATTTTGTCCAATTAGACAAATTAGACTCACAAATGCGGATTACTTTAATTATAATATAGCTCAGTGTCACAGAGGTTGATTTTTTTCTTATTTGATTTTAGGAATCTCACCTCAATATACTTCCAGAATAAGAGGAATAATCAGCATCCAATAAATAAAAAGACTGACAGAATGTTCACTGAATAAATCCAAATGAGGCAAAATGGTTGAATATCATATACTTCATTTCTTAATACTTCTGTATGGAAAAGTACCTCTTAATAACTATTAGGACATGAATTACATGAAACACCAAATGCTTATTGCAGTAATTTAGACACAGAATTCTGCTTTTAAATCATTGCTCTTGGAGGTACAGCATAAACTATCAGATAGAACTGGGGCTCTTTTTCCAGTGGAGAAAGAAGATAGAATTTCTAACATAAAAAGTATCATGATACTGATTACATACATAAGTGAATTTCAGACTTTCTCCTTTGAGGAAGAAATGCACCAGATCTTCTCCAAGTTTAAAATTCTACCCAAATTTACCTGACGTATTTTAATAAGTATGATTAATAGAACTATTTATGAATCACCTTACGATTTTTCAATTAAATCTGAAGATAAAGTATATAAGTCAAGATCAATTTTATACTACTCAGTAACTGAATCAAATCCAGAGATGAGGGATCATCTCTGGATTTGATTCAGTTACTGAGTAGTATAAAATTTATCATCCAGTAGACAAAATAAGAGCCTGACCATGTTTTCATGGACATCAATCCTTTTGCAACTACAGCTATATTGATTTTAGTTTCATTAAGCATGATTTATACTGATATGAAAAACAAAATGTATTGTTTATTTTGAAATGTTACTCCTCTGATTGATTTTAATTATGCAAATGAAATGTATGCTTGCCAATGGCAGCTAATAGATTAACCTGGAAAATCATGGCTAGGGAACTGCTGAAAGCGCAACATCTGGAGAGCAGAACTGTAACTACACCTACAGCTCAATGAGGTGTGAGAAGGACTAGATATTTGTTTGCTAGAACAACTGACAACAGTTTCTTAAATCAGTAAGAAGTACATGCTTTAGTGAAAATCTAGTTTTCTTTATTTCAAGTGCATTCATATCATCTTTTCTATCAAGCTTCTTTCTGGATGCAGCAACAAGCACACACACCTGACTACGTATTGAAATTACATCACTGAACTACAAGTCCTTTGTTCCTCCTCTCTTTCCATCCTGTTCTTGTGCACTGGAAGCAAGATCAGCTCTTAGAAAGCTACCTTTGGGAGATACAAATCTGACATCAATAATCTCATTTGTATGGCACACAAAAGATTGACTTATTTTCATTAAATCATGCCGTAGTTGTCTAAAATCTCACTGCACCTAGAAATGTTAAGACCAATTTGCTGCTTATGAGTTAGGAAAAAATATCTGTCAGAGCATGCAGCAACATCACCTCAACATAACAGAGAGGCTGACCATTGGTTTCCAGCAGTTTTGGCTTTTTGTAATATCTTCACTTCCTTATGTGCAGTTCGTCGAAGAGTAGTTAGTGCTATCAGGCTTTTTATTTTATTCTTTTGAACCAGAAGAGAAACATGAAGTGAGAAGAAATTTTTCAGTCTGTCAAAAATGAACAGGAAAAATGTAGTTAGTGTAATGTAAAAGACTAAACCAATTACAGAAGTCATTTTGGTTTGAAGAGGAAAAAGGTCAGGGACTATGATTGAAATCCTCCCTAACTGAAACATGGCAACCTAAGCATATCTTTAGCATAACATCTGAAAAATGTTTCAAAGTACATCTGAGCATATGATGAATGTAAAATGCTGATCTGTTTAAGTCAAGGAGAATTCTGACAAGATTTTACCTTCAGCATTTTCTCTGGAATTTGCTTCCTGCTTTGGGAGCACATTAATTTCACAGTCTTTTCACATGGCATTCATGCTCCAGTTTAGACAGTGTGTCTATAGATATGCATAGTTATGAACTCTGCTTCTGGGTGTGGGGGTTTTTTTGGGTGTTTTCTTGTTGTTTTTTTTTTAAAAATTGATGAATATTTCCTTTTACTAGGTGTCTTTTCCCCAGATGTGTTAAATGACACTGTTTTTAGAGGAGTTAGAACCAAGTTCAAGATTCCACAAAGTTTATTAAAAACAACTGAGTAGTAAACTGGTTTTTCTATAAAAAACCAAAAATTATTCTTTTCCATATGTATGGATTGTGCTCCATTTATCTTCCCAGTGAAGTGAAAAGTGTGGCTGAGATGAGGAATGTTATATTTCAAGTGTGGCCTAAGTGCAGATATTTTTTAGTAGCAGTAGTGTTGCTTCATGGTTTTAGATTTGAGAACCATCTTTTTTAATATACTGAGGTTACTAGAAGTCAATCATATAAGGATGAGCTTACACAGGGATCTTGATCTGGAACTGAGAAGGTATTGGTAGTGTGAAACAAATATTTATGTGAAGTCATTTCTGCCCTCTTATCAAAGACATCTGGCAATAACCTTGACTATATTTGTTACTCATAAAAAAAATTTAAGAAAGAAAATTCATTATAATATAGCAAGACACATTTACACAATCACATGTGACCTAATTGCCACAGGTTAGCAAAACAGTATTCCTCAGTTAAGCAAGTGGCAGCTGAAACAGCCATGCCAGTCTTCTAACATTATACATACCTTGTTTTGGCAATGAATAAAAGCATCAGTCAATTACTGTCAGTCTGCTATTGAAAAACCTCAACGTTTTTAAAGCACATTTGTGCTTACTTTTTCTAACTGTTTTTTGAAAAAAAAAAAAAAAAGGGGAAAAAGGGCAAGTTTTCAACAAAATTTACCAAAAGTACATTTGGAAAAGTTATGAAAAATGCAACATCTTTGCAAATAAGAATACATACAAGTATTTTCTAAAAATATGTTTGACTGTGATTTCTTTTCCTCTAGATTTGACATACTCATAATATTGAAGGGAAATTCATGCCAAAGTTAAAAAAGACAGCTAAATGAAACAAAATAAATACATTTAAAAAATCTTCTGTTTAACAAAGCAGGAAATCTTGTTCTTCTTACAAAAAAATGCCCTGTACTATCATATTTTCTTTTCAGTCATTTTATTATTAGGAGACTATAAACACATAGTATTTAAATTTTATAGACTGCCCTAATGAGAAAAATAGGGGAAAAAAAGTTCTGAAATGTAAGAATTGTTTTGTATAGTGAAAATGGTAAGTGGTTGTGGTGTTCGGATTTTTTTTTTTTAGATAAAGAAAGTTCTCTTTTGCTCTAATATAATCTTAAAAAAAATCCAAAACATAACAACAAATACCTCCCCATCCTCCTTGTTACATGCTCATTTTGCAGAAGAAATGGTTATCAGGTTCATGGAGAGGCTGGCTCTGCATTTCATTGAAGCTCTCTTTTTTCCGGTATATTAACTAGTGGTACAGAGAGTTCTTTTTTCTTCTTTTCATGTCATTTTCTTTGCAATTAAAAACAGTGGTATGTTGGCAGTTGCAAGGGCAGGGAAAATCTGGATAAGCATCTCAAATTTTGTTAACAAAAACAAGGTAAGTTTTTTCCCCAAGAAAAGACACATCAGTCTCTTGCGTACTTCCACTGATAAGAGGACACAGCGGAGCATCTCACAATCACAACCAAGAGGCATGAGGACATCAGTAATATAGACAAGGCAAACCCCACAGATTTATTTTGTTAAGTAGTATCTGGAAGATTAAATTGTGGCAATGGATCAGTTTTGCCTTTGTGTCCCCTCCCTTCCTGTCAAGCACTGAAAAATTTTATCTACACTTAAAGTAGGAAATTCTCTTCATGATACAGTCTGCAGAGCAGTGACTAGTTATACTACTGGTGTAGCATCAAACCTCCAAGCAGCCATACTACTAAATTACTAGATGCTGCTATGCTCTTCTTTCCTGCCTGCAACGCATCCTGCTGTGAGTTCTGTGCCACTGCTGTAGGGGCCCCTACTGCCTGTGCTGAAACACCACAGCCAGAGTAGAGCAGGAAGGAGATCCCTGCCATACTGCCATACTGCCCTACCAAACATTATGAAACAAGTTTATTACCATATAGTCTTCTGAGAGATAAACATTAGTCTTGTAAACAAATCAGACTATAACCCCTGCCAGTAAGCACTTTGATGCCTTTAAATTTGCAGCAACAAAAGCTCTCTTTTATAGAAGATTGAGAAGGATGTTCATTGTGTCTCTTCAAATGACAAAAGGATTTCTTTGCTCATGTCTATCCTTCCCTGATGGTTCACCCCAAATCACATATACAAAAAAAGTATGTATGTGCAAATATGTCAACACTGGCATGATCAAAATCTGTTACACAAACGCTTGGTGTATCTTCCCAAAAGACACCATGTTGTTCCAAGCAGGTAGAGGATAATGACAGGAATTTAAGGTCTGAAGTTATGAACTAATATATTTAGGCAGTAACTGAAATACTTAGGAAGTTCCTGAATTCCACAGCACCCTTTGGAAAGGATACATGCTGGAGCAATTCTTGAAGAACTGCATCTTGTGAGAAGATGCCCACATTAGAGGTGCCCATGAAAGATAATCTCCTGTGGGAGGGGCCCCATGGTGGAGCAGGCATCAATACTGGAGTATACGGATACAGTTGAATTCAGAGAGTAAAAGAACTAATATTTTGCTTTCATTGGTTTTTCCTCATTGTGCCAATTCATAAAAGATGGATAACACATTAAAATTAGGTAGTAAACCAGGAAATAAGATATTTCAAACCTCTTATCCAAGGGAAAGAAATCTCTCTATCAGAACTAATAAATAATAGTGGAATGTAACCATTACTGCCAAACTTGAGAGCTAATCATTTCCCCTTTCTCCCTGCCATTGCCTGCCATCTGTACCCTAGCCTCCCCTGTTAAGTAATACTCCAGGATTAGCTGGACAATACTCACATTCTCTGTAAGTCTACATAAGATCAGACACCTACTAATGAGTTTTACACCAATAAATCACAAAAACCTGTCCAGACAATCCCAATTAACCATTTATTGTCAAGGGCCTTTTGGCAGGTGCTTGGTCCTTGGTTATGCACACAGCACAGTCACTCCAAGCACGTTCCTATTATCTACAAGTATATATTTCTCTCTTTCCCAGCCTGATGGAGAGAGGAAGCTTGATTGTCTCACTGGGAGAGAGGCCTAGGGGCTAGAATGGTAATGTATATTTCTGGGAATTACTTACTGAGGAGGAACTACCACACTGAAAAATCAACTTTTCTTTAGCTTTGAGAAAGACGGTCTTCAGTCATGTCAGTCCTAACAGAGATAATATCAGAGTTTATGTTCTGCTGTAGTCACACATTCGTCCTTCCAGAATGGCTTAAATATAATTGAGACTGTTAAAAGAACAGAACACTTTTTTTTGGTAGCAGTTTTATCTTTAAATTTTCAGCAAAGAAAGTAAGAAATACTGGTGTTCTCCAATTTTGAGCAAAAATACATATTATGGCTTTTAACACTGTTTATGTTGACATTGAAAGAATACACCATAACAGAATCTGACCTTACTGCTAAATACTGGGGGATTTTTTTGCTTATGCAACAAATTATTTTGAAAGCATACTAATTAGATCTAGTTATGAGTGTTGCATTAATTATAGAAATGTTATGCATCAGTAGTATGACTAGAAAGCTTTTAAATTATAAAATAAGGCTATACCCAAGAAATTAATTGCATAATCTATATTAATTCACTTGCTATTTGAGTTACTGGGGGTTTATTTCATAATTAAAAAGCTTTACAGGATATTACTCCTATGGATCATTTATATATATATTAGTGAGAACTTACTTGAGTTAATTTACAGATAACCAAAATCACAGTGTTTTCTACAGAACAAATTAATTCCAGTAAAATAATTAAAACCTTCATTAATTATGCTGCACTGGTCAAAATAATGCTCTGTTAGCTCTTTACTCAGCAAAAATGTATTAGCTTTGTGCATATTGGCACTTCCATTCAGATTATACTGATTAGTATTTCATTATAAAAAAATGAATGAAAAATAGCTATTCATAAGCTTGTCTTGAGCTGAAAAGAAATTCTAAGTGGTCTTTTTGAGACAAACATATGCTTCTGTGTTTTTAATCTTCTGCTGCCTTGCAAGAAGTAAGAGGAGCAATGTAAGGGTAGATACAGCAACCACAGAGCTACACTAAATTGGGCAGCTTAGATAAATGTTGCCAAATCATTTGGTCAGAAAAATCAAATGGTGTGTGCTCAGCTCAAGTACCTCTCCTCTGCCTGACTGGCAGTTACTTCAAATAACTTGCTGACCTACACGTCAGTGCCAGTATGGAATTTTGACCAGTCCACATGATTCCAAAGGCATCAAGAGGTGATGGATAGGACTGAGGCTTCTTGTTCAAGATGAATTCAGATAAATTTGTTTTCTGTAAATGTGGGTCCAAAAGAAGGGATCCAAGTGACAGAACTATTTATCAAACACACTCATATGTATGTCATTATTTAGGAATGGTATTGTCCAATATAGTACTCCCAAAAAAAAAGAAAACCAAATGCCTTTCCGCTCCTTCCTCTAGTGGCAGACACAAAAGGCAGAGACCGTGGATTGAGACAAAAATTATTCTCTGGAAAGAGGACTGAGACAAGAGAAGCCCCAGCATCAGCCTAATGACAGTTTTGCCGTACTGGAAAGCATTACAAGGATATGCAGCATTTTTAATGAAGGAAAAAATCCTTTGCCATCATTCAAATATTTTTTAATGCCACTATAACCAAAAATGAACTTTGCTATTACCATCATAAAAACTTTTCTCAGAAAATTAATACTTTAGGGCACACAGAATATCTGAACTTAAATCTCAAAATTGCAAAATGAAATCCCCAATCTTTGGAGCTGTGATTTATCTTTTCAATTTAATTGTTTTTTTCACAATTCAAATATGTTTTATTATTTCAAAATACCTAAATTTATTTTGGATCTTTTTGAGACAATATTTTAAATGTCTTGTTCTTATCAAAGAAGAAGAAGAATAATAAAAAGAAGAAGAAGGTATTGTTACCCTGCTAAAATTTTTGACATTCAAATTTCTTTTATTTTTTCAAGAATAAACTAGTCTCATAACCTATGTGATGTGGACAAAAAAGAAAAAAAACTTTCAGAATTTTGGTGGGAAACTTTCCTTATGTAGAATGAATATCAAGTATGGTATGCTAGTTCTTATATAATTAGAACTCAGTTTTGTGGCAAAATAAAATGGTAAAATGGGAAACAATGGTAGCCCTTAAGCCTCTGTAATACAAAGCAAGGATACAAAAAAATTCTTATCCCAAATTTGATCAGAAATGCTGCAATCCTAATTATACATTGACACTTTTCTCTAAAAGTTTTGTTTGCTACAGGCCTGATCACATGTGATCAAAGTGAAAGATGTTCCATGTACTGCAGCTGTTCTCTTTCGTACATGGGGAAAATAGGAAAGGTTACACTGGGGCTGTGATGTCATAACCCAGTGCTGGAAGTCCTTTCCCATCCAAGGCACCTCACATTAAGCTAATGCCTAACCCTCTCACAATCCTGAACACACATTCCAGGGAGGATATTGCTGGAAGGACATAAAAAAGGAAGTAGGAATGAGAATCACATATCCCAAAACCTCAAACATGAAACAATGGGAAGGCATTAGAGGGGTAATTAAATTGGTACTGGAAGAGAAAATGAATGAACCACTAAGGAGATGTAGGAAAAATCACTCAATTTCCCAGTTCTCGCTGTTGTTTTCTGTTCCTCTCAAGAGGGGTGTATCTGCATTTGCTGTTCAAAATTGTAAGCATTCTAATGACAGTGTGCTGTGCTACTGGCAAGAGTTTAGAGGCTGCAGAAAATCATATTTTATGAGTTTTTTTTGTTTATCCAATTTTAACAAAACATTAGGAAAGGGAAAAAGTGGGAAACTGAAGAGAAGTATCTGCCAGTGAACACGAACACTATATCAGGGCCCTTGAAGGCTGTCAGTGGGATTTATATAACTTTTAAAAATGTGAGCCTTAAACTTCACAAATGAAATTAATTTCAAGTGCTATAAAAATATTTTTAGAACCAACCAAGAATGAGAAAAAATCCAGAGCTAGAATAAAATGCCTGAATGGAAGAGGTCCCTGCTGGTGAGCAGAGATTGGGTCCTTTCCAGCCTGTCATATCAGGACACCGCAACCAGACACAAGGCCTCTGTACAGTTGGATTTGGCCAAATAGGCTTTGGCAAGCAGAGGTATCCTTTGCCAGAATGTCAGGAAACACACCAGGTAACACTGTCACCACTTACCTCATGATCCACAGTTTTGTTCAAGAGCAGCAATAGAGAGAACTCTCTAGTTTGAGAATTCCTCCTACCACAAGTATGAAAAGCAGACTTTGAATTTCCAGTATCTCTGCCAGCTGGCAACAAACATAATTCAAGATGCAAAATGCATTATGGAAATCAGATAAAGTTAAAAGGAGTAAAAAAATATACTTTTTACTTGAAAAGCAAAGAAAAAATTATTGAGTTTTAATGTGAAACATTTTATAGACCCACTACTAGGAGAAAGTAAGTAATTTTCAGTGACTTTTGTCACTTTTTCAAATAGAAGGAAGCTTGTAAATCTGATATATTTATAAGATAAAAGATCTGGAAAGAAACACTGACTAATTGCAAACACGTGAGGGAGGACAATTGCAAGTACCGACCAAAATAAAACACTAAGAATTTTTTTTTTCAATATTCTTAACTTTCATGCAACAAAAAATGTTAACCCCATGAACACTTTTAATGCTATGTCTGGTTTTTCCTTTCAGTTCTTCATCAGTTTTGCTGCTGCTCAAAACACTCAGTCCCACTTTGAATAAGTGGTCAATGCTGAGCTTCATATAAGCAGGATGTAAAATTTTTGGACTATGTCCCAAGGTGGGCAAGAAGGACAGTTAAAGGAGTAGAGGGTATGACTTTGTTCCAATTACAGAGAAGGAGGCCGAGTCATCAACTCATTGCTTTCTACGATTTGCTCATGATGGGGAGCAGGGATGGAGGTACTGATCGCTTTCTCTGGTGTCTGGTAGAAGGACAGAAAGGAATGTTAAAGCTGAATCAGGGGATTTTACATTGGTTATCAGGAAAAATGTCCTTACTCAGAGTATTATCAAGCAGTGGAAGTGCTCGCTGGGGGACAGGTCGCAGCCTCAAGCCTGTCAGTTTTCAAGAAGCATTTGGGCAGTGCTCTTAGACACATGGTTTAATAGGTAGGTTGCCCTGTGTGGAGTTAGGAGGTGGACTCAATAATCATCATGGGTCCCTTCCAGCTCAGCATATTCTTCAAGTTCTTCAGGAATTTTTCTTCAATTCTGAAGAACTAGTGGACATTTTTTCCCCCTTGGTAGCTGTGTGAAAGTCAAGCTGCAGTCATATCCTTCACTTACTCTTCTTAAACAGCATACCACCCAAAATTATAAAAAATGGTGTTAATGCATTTCAGTGGTATTTTAAATTCTTGATTCAACTGGCATTTGTCAGAACTTAATGAAAACATCGATGCAAATTTCTTTCCAATAAAATCTTGCACTACAAAAAAAAAAAAAAAAAAAAAAAAAAAAAAAAAAAAGTCACAACACCCTTAAGATAGAAGTGCTGTCTTCCTAAATTGCTTTGAAATTTGTTTCTTCTATCTCACAAGAGGCTGACCTCTGAAAAAAGTCTGCAGGAACTGTGGTCAATATACTTAGGTATATTTAGCATGCAGCACTGGAGAAAGTGAATTATCAAGCAGAGTAATTTTTTTTTCCTCTTGAGCAAGAAAAGAGAGCTTCATCTTGTCAATTAACAAGTAAGATAGGTAACACTAAATCCATGTTAATGGGCTGCTATAATAATTCTCAATTTTGTTCCAAAAAAATTCTTCTGTTACATGTTACTCTGCATAATTTTTCAGAAACACACAGCTAATACTAAATGAAAAGAAAGATACAAAGAAAACAGAATTAATTGCTTTGACAGGTTGCAAAAATAGCACATACATATTCCCTCAGGGGTAGGTTCTGAGGTTCATACAATTTTCCTGTCTCCAGACAAACACTTCATTCAAATAATGTTATGTATCGTTACATAAACTTTATTTATGATGTTTTGTTATTCAGTAGTACAATTTTAATTCTGTACTAACTGTATATGATTTTATTGTTCTTGTCCTTTTTTTTCTCGTATATTTTCTGCATTTTTCTATGTTCATAACACACTTTTCCCTATTGAAAATAGTGGTGGGATTTAATTTTTTTTTTTTCATTTTTAATTCTACTTCCAGAAAGTTACATATTATTACAAATAGAATTTGTTGAAAAATATTAGAAAAAAACAACAATGGGAAGATTATTTTCCATGACAGGAAGACAGTTAATTCCAAGAGTCATCTGTTTTTATAGCCATCTTCAAATTTTATCTGTGAAAAATTTTGAATTTCTGAATTTCCTTTTTCTTCAAAGCAGGAGCTGAGGGGAACTAAACCAAATTATCATTTCCAGGTGGAAGAATTAAAATTACATTGTTCAGTGGTGAACGGACTGGAATGGCAGCTCCAAAAGCTGATTCTAAATCTACCTGTGATACTAAAATGATCAAGTATTTTTAATGCTTTATCTTCATTCACACACTTGTCAAGTCATCCAAGAAATTATTGTCATCCAAAAGTTAAATTGTACATTCATAGCAGGGAAACAATGAAAATTAATCTGATTTTGCCTTAAAGTAAAAATTTACATGATGAGGAAGATAGAAGAAATTCACACATTAATTACAATGAGTTTTAGATTTTTCATACTCCTCTGAAGAATTATTTTTTAAAAATATGATTTCCTAAACTATTCAAATGGTGAATAAGTATATTTAGATGCAGGCAATATATATTCTATAAAACAGGGGGACAGTCAAGGTGTTTATGTAGGAGATTAAAGATCAATATTTTTTTGTGTCCTTCTGACCAACTGTCAATGTTTGATTTTTAGCAATTAAAGAAGGTTTATTTTGACACCATTCTTAGCACTGCAAAGTTACAATTATTTATGCATAATGAATATTTGAAATATATTTGGATGAGCCAGAAAGATACAAGTAGCAATGTTACTTGTTTATATTTCACATATTTTTTCACAAAATGCAAAGAAAGTGCAAACTATGCTGCTTCACCCTACAGTTCTTCCCATTAGTCTTGTTTATCACTTATCCTTTAGGAAGACTGTCTTTGCTAACAAACTGTCTGAATAAAAGGTTTTTTCAAATATAAATCCTGGTGTTGAATTCAGTTAATACAGCTATTCACACAATTTTCTTTAAAACCTTTCTAATTCAGCACTATATAGCTCATTTCCTTTGTAACCAGAGTTGTAAATTACCTTAAGAAATTTATTGCTGAAAATGATGGTAACTGCTGATATAAAATCAGTTTAAACTCTTCTCGTAGAAGAATCTGCTTCTTCCTTGAATATAAGGCAAATGCCAGCTGTGATTGTCTCATTCACCTATCGAAAGACTAAAGTTGCCTTAGGTGACAGCCAAATTCTTCCTGCTTATCTGTGGGACTAGCATCTTACTCTATAACATGCTTATTTTCCCACACTGACAAGTTGTTGACTCACTGGGCAGAATGAGAAGCGAATGTGGAGATCTTGCATCAATCACCTTCCATCACATTCCCTAGCCCAAATGTCAGTGATTGGACAAACTTGCTTTGACAGGCATCCCGTCTGGACAAACAGCTTGTCAGTTTTCTAATAGGATTCAGCTGCTCTCTCACCATAAGCTTCAAAACCTGAGTCACTTCAAATATTCCCCAGGGGAAATGGGGGAAATTAAATGAAAAGAGAAGGCTTGGAAGGGTGGGTGAATGAATGAATGAATGAAATAATGAATGGTTGTCATTTTGGCAATTTTAGAGTAAATTACAGCTTTCAGAACTTTACTTTTGAAAATTATTTTGCTGTAACAAAAAAAAGGAGAAGAATTGCAAATTTAATACTGACATTAACCTAGGGCTGCTATGGTAACCTCTTCTTTTATCAAAACCATGGTTCAGGAGATGTCCCTGATACTGAGGTCATGCCCCTTATTTAGAGGACAAGAAACTTTGAGAAGCATTTACATGAAGAAACTAAGAAAACAACCTTTCCTATAGCAATCAATGCCCACGATACTCATCACAGTCACATTTGAGGGATCAATTTAATTCAAGGTATGTTTTCAAACCAAGGATCTTTGCTCATTAGAGAAGTACAGATTAGAGTACAAGGAAAATACAATGCAGAACTATAATGTTTTCTTATTAAATGCACTACATAAAGAACTACTTGTCTTGCACAGGGACACACTTATTACTACATTGTGACTTTAATAAGAAAAAAACAAACACATCATACTATATTGCAG
Source organism: Passer domesticus (assembly GCF_036417665.1). Taxonomy (NCBI): domain Eukaryota; kingdom Metazoa; phylum Chordata; class Aves; order Passeriformes; family Passeridae; genus Passer; species Passer domesticus. The sequence goes on along the minus strand of NC_087474.1, from coordinate 106,131,592 downwards.
GCCAAAGCTATGATTTATATCCTTGAAAAAGCATAAGTAAGAAATGTTTTACAAAACAGTGCAATTTTTAATGAAACCTAAAAATTGTTTCGTCTCAGTTTTATATTGATCTTATCATAATTATAAACATTGAACTTTTAGAAAAATCTAACAATGACAGTAAGACATTTCACGTAAGCATAAATCAAAAAATGTTAAGTATAAATTTCATCCTAGAAAATTGTATTGATTCTGAATCATATATAAATGGACAATCACATCGCCAGTTTGAATGCCTGGAAATTTGGATTAGTTTACTAAGAGGGTTGTAAATGAATGGCTCAAGAGGTTGTTACCGGAATACAAAATTTTGTCAATAAAAAGTCAATTGCAATATAAACCTAATTACACATGCAGTATTTATGCAGTAACTTTGCATAAAATCTTACATAAATAATTTTGCTTATTAACAAACATACTCAACACTAATAATCATTACTTCATCCTGTGCAGGTCCCTGGATGTTGACACAGAATTGTGCATGTGCAGTTCACATTGCAGGAGCAGAGTCCCGGTGTAATGTCAAGAACACCTCAGAAACACGATGCTGCACGGTGTTTCCACTCTGCTGCCATTTGGCCATTGTGGTTCCCTTCCTTCCACTACATAAGGTAACTTTGCTGCCCTTTGGCCACTCTGTGGCTTAGACCTTATGTCTGTAGGCATTTCCAGTCACATCAATGCCTCCATTTTCAAAGACAGACTAACTCGAATAATTGAAAAGCTCCATATATTAACTCAAATTTTGCCCCCCCCACCCCACTACGCTTGTATTTCTCCTTTAAAGGGAGACCAACTATAGCAGGAAGTTAAGCAAAGTTCTTAGAAAAAAAATAGCTGAGATAATGAAAAACATGTACTGATATTTTTCAAATTACTCTTGTAAATGACAGTGCTTTCTTTAAAACATCCAAAAAAATCTAATCTTCAGCATCTTAGTATAAAGAACGAAGTAAAAATCAAAGTGGAAAAAAATGCACCTTCATACATCAGGGAGAAAAATACATGTAGATGATGGAATGATTTCAGAACATGCACATAACCCAGAATAAATTTGAAGCTGCTATGATTCATTGACACAAACACTTATTTTTCTGGAAGCAATCTTAATAATTTTACTATTGATTTGTCACAAGCAAAATATTCTGAAGACAGAAGACACATCACAAAGCAGCTCTATAAAAGAGATGTATTCAAATAGTTTGGATACAAATTTAGCATTGAAGAAACACAAGAAGAAATTACACACAAAAATTGTAGAGTGATCAAGAATCTCCTCAGGTATCACCGTTTAGTGAACACCAGTAGTAGCAATGAAAAAAATACCCACTTTTGTGTGAACTCAGTTGATTTAATATGGGAAGGCCAGAGAATGTGAATGTGAGGATCTGGTCATGAGAGAACATGATCATGTGAAAACATGATAATTTACTGGGAGGTTTTACCGTGACATGCTCCCATGCCCTCGTGTTATTAAGCACAACTTTTCAAGGAAATCGTCCTGGTTTCTTATCAGCAAATCTTAGTACACAAAGTTCACTGCCACCAAAATGTCTCCAAGGACTAAATGGCAACTCTGGTTAAGAATGTTTTGAGTCTAGTTTTACAATTACTCTTTCATAGGCAGTTTATTAAGAATTTTAACCTAATCTGTAGGGGATCCAATTGATTAAAAGTCCAGTTAACTAGAAATTCTGCTTAATTGAAAGCTATGGTAATTGGCAAAAGTTTTGTACAACAGTAATCTACACTAACTGTTGCTATAGATAAAAATAAGCTTTGCTCACTCTTAAAATATTTATATAATAATAAAGCTCTAATTGTAACTATAACCATGTGGTCAGTCCTCATTCTACCAAGGAGCCCTAAAATATATATTTTATGTATGTTATGTAAAACATATATATGTATATACAGTACAAATAGCATATATAAATAAATTTTACATAAAGGATGTAGATATATAGATGTGTGTGTGTGCATATAAATATTTATCTAAAAACATATATAGAGATATGTTTTATGTACACATATACATACATACGTTAAAGTGTTCTCTATTTGTTCTGCCACCACAAGGTTCAGTTACTTTCTGGAGCAACAGATCAGAATATGCAGCTTAAAAAGAAAATTCACTTAAAATTCTTCATTTTCTTGTAGTTGTGTAACCCAAGTCTATGACAAACATTCAGCCAAGCCCCAACACTCCATATCAATGCAAATAAAATTTCTAGGTATAAGCAAGTATTGTTCTAGTGTCTTGGAAATGGCCAAGAAAACTCTAGTGTCAGTATATTTAATTTCTAATTGAGATAAATGTTATGTGTCTACCCAGTCACATAAGTTGCAGGCAGGCACTTAAGAAAGGTAGCCAGAAGGACGGGCTGAAACGGAAGAGAGGGAGAGGAAAAGGAAGACAGATGTTCAGGCAGAGAAGGTTGTGGCTATAGGTTGATAATAGGGAAGTCTGAGAAGCTTTGGGATAAGTGGAGCCTTCTAACACCTTGCCTCCTTAAGGGATGCAGGAGGCTTTTTGTTAAACAGAAAGCAAATACAGTAACATGTCATTGCTCCTAGCACTGACTATTAACAGCGGGAGATCAGTTTCACAGAACTGATTTTCAGGGGATCTTCATTTTGATGAGATCTTTTTCATTCCTTCCCTGTAGGACAGAATTATAAGATGCAAACTCTTGCATCTCAGCAGGTTTGCTTTGTCACTAATGAGATAGAAGGGAATACCCTGTCAAGACTAATACCTAAAATGAAAATGATACAGTACTCTGCATGACAGCTTGCCTTTAAGATGTAAAGCATGTTTTATTTTCTCTTTTCTTTTATCACCGTCAAATTAATTGTCTATCTTACTTAGTATTATGCTAAAAAATTTTTAAAAAATTAGTTTAAGGAGCCTTTAAACTTCCAGAGAGTTTTAGTTGTGAATTGGTAACTGTCCTTTTCTTTTTACTGTTCTACACATGACCTGACCACACAATCCCGTAACAATTTGAGTTGAATCTAAGCCAGAAGTCATGCAGAAAACTTTCTTTACATAAGATTTGTAAAGTTTTTCAAATCTGTGCAATACACATTTTTTTTTTTTATCTTGGAAAAACAAAGTAAGACTCTAATGGATCCATACAGCAAAAATACATATACAGAAGCTGTTAACAGTATTAATTCTAATGTAAAAAAAATAAATAGTATGCATTGTATTGTGTGTATATATATTGACACATATGTACCATATATACATATACATATACATATACATACACATATACATATACATATACATATGTAGTGTATATGGTTTCTCTACCATTTCTAGAAATTATTATTTGAAGCAGAAATTCATCTAAGCATTTAAAAGTAACATTTTTCTAACTAAGATATTTTAACTGCTAAAAACTAGGAACAACAGATCTCATCTAGAGAAAAAGCTAGGGTGTTTGCAGGTATTTTTGGTTTGGTATAGTACTCTGTAAGAAGTATACATTTGGAATAATGTGCAGAATTTACATTAAGTTCTTTCAACAAAACTTCTATCAAGTCCTCTATTCACTGATTTTATTAACTGCTTTTATACTGAGTTTGTCTACAATTAAAGAGGAGAAATCATATTAAAGCCTCAAGTAAAGGATGCAGTTAGGAACGCTACAAATCCATATGTGCACAATGACGGAAATCAATTTTATTTCAACACTGTTTTATTTTATTAAGCACTGAAATATGCAATGTAGGAATATTAGAGATAAAAATCTACTTTAGTAAGCAAGAAAAGACAGATGAAAGGCATGGACCTGTCCCAGCCAGAACTCGTGTGAGTGGCTAAAAAAGAATCTGGAATCAGGTAGAACTCAGAGATTGTGGTAGCAGGTTAAGGAATATGTTTGTACAGAGAGATAGGAAGGAAGGCATAATGCTTAATAAATGATAGCCAATATATTCTACAAAAAGTAAGTTTAAAAAATGATTTGGCAAATCTTTTGCATATATCTGTTCATATATAGTCGTGTCCAGAGGAACAAAACCCAAAACCAAACATGAAATCTTTGGAATTTATGGGCAGTTGACTATTATGAAGACAAGAAAAGTGAAGAAAATAGAACTTATGAAACAAAATTTTATCTAACTTTTCATTTAATTTTCAAATCCTTTGATAGACTTTAAAAATGTCACAGGAAACTTAGCATTTTCTGTTTACTACTTAATGGCTTTTCCTGGCTTCAAAAATGCAGCTTAATGAAGATCTAACATTTATAGGCTCTAAGATCTTTATTTGTGTGAATTTATTGCATTTATAAATTATATGAAAATAAAGCCTCCTCAAACTGAAGTGCTCTAACAGAATGAGTAGTTATTCTTGAACAAAGGAAATTTAAAAGGCTTTAAAAGATAAAAGGAGCTGAGTCTGTCAAAAATATTGTGGGGAAATGAAGAAAAAGACCCTGTAAATTTATGTCAATAGGAAAGCCTTTCCAGGAGACTGTAAAGTATTGCTGTGGTCCAGGGAAGGTGTTTCACATGACAGCTATGCAATGTGCTACTGGTTTGCAAACACTTGTTCATGCTGGGATTTTTCTTTGCAGTAAGAAAATAGACATGAGGGATAAACAAATATCTCAGTTTTGCTGCTTATAACGTTTTTGGCACTACATTATAATACTTGTAACAATGGAATATAATGACTGGTATTGGCTCAGGTAACATACTGAGGAATAGATAAATCCTTCGCTACTTCTAGGTAATAGAAGTAAATCAAGTAAGCATATATAAATAATTTCATATTGAAGGCTACAGAATTTTGGTGCAGCTCCAAATTCCTGGATATGGTGGATTTCCTGGATTTCAAACGGAAGAGTTAAAAATTTCTTACAATTCTCTTGGACCTATGAAAAATGTAGAAATTTTTACTCTACAGATCTGCCTCTAATTTAATATGTGTAATTTCATTTTTTAATTGCTGAGAACCATAAAAACTATGCTTCTCATTCCACAGTAAAACATGAATAAGTTAGATAGGATTTTGTGTAAAGAAAGGAATGCATCTGAATCTTCGCGCATAGCATCTCTTTTTTTCATTCCAGTTGATATAATAGGTTGTGATCTTGCTTTAGGCAAGGACAGTCTTTACTGAGAGACTTCCATGATTATTGTTAATGCAAATGGCTACAAAATTTCTCTTAAAAACATCTGCTCGGAAAAAGTAACTATGATAAGAAATACTTACTTATCCAATTATATTTTCAGTACTTATATAGATATATATATTTTTTTTTAAGGGCAGAGAAAATGTTAAATAGAAAGAAAAGCCACGTCTTATTTATGGGGAACCTTAGTTACTGTCAACTCTGACAGATGAAAAATCTATCCCTTTTAAGTGAATTTAGTGCAGAAACTTGTGCAATTTTTTTTATTGCTTATCCCCTGATTCTTTCCAAATATATGCCTGAATCCTGAGAACATGGGTAACCTAGGATTGAATAAACGATCTTTTACACTTACCATCAAATTGAAACAAAATTAAACATCAACATTAGCATACTCATATGGGGAAGAAAAGTGCACGTAACTGTATATTAAAAAAAATTTCTGACATATTAACCACTTGCTTTAAGTCCACACCCCTCTAAAAGGTGTGCACAAGGTGTCAAACAGTTTTTTTGTAATTATTTGGCAATGCTGCAATAGTACACGTACAGTAACAAAATTTACTTGTGCTATTTTAAAAATGTGTGATTGTTTGGTTTAAGAATAACTATATATAATTTACTTTTAACTTTTAAACTCCTGTGTTCTGTGCATAAAATACAGGGAGTTCTGAAAAAAGACAGACATCAGTCTTCTGGCCCAGTATATAACAGCCAGTGAGTCTTCATCAGTGAATGGAACAATTTCACCAAATCACGGAATGACAGAGCGGTTCAAGCCAAGGTCCATGCAAATTCAAGGCCAATGTAATTCCACCTGATACAGGGCAGAGTCCTTCCTGGTCAATGCCTCACTCAGAAGGAGCAGGCACTAATACACAATTCTAAATGTCCAATTTGTTTTATGAGAAGATGTAAAACATGGCCAGTCTAAGTTCTATGGCCAGTTAATGTAATAGATTTTTCCTGTTACGATATTTTTTAACATTACAGCTTTAAAGCCCAGACACATTTTTACATTAATGGGAAAGCCATTAAGGTAAAACCTATTGTTAGCTTCTATAATGGAAAAATATCAGCTAAGGAAAACAGAGCAACTTGATGCTCCTTCTTCCAATAGTAATTAACTTGATTTCACTGAAACGGAAAAAAAAAAAAAAAAAGAAAAAAAAACATGTCATCTTGCTACTCTTGTGAAAGAAAATGAAATAACAATATTAGTTTTTACTTTTATTTTCAGTGGAAAAAGATTTCTATATTGATTTTTTTGTACTTTTCACCTAAATAATTTCTCTCTTAGAGATTTTTTTTATTTTTATACACTATTTCCTATTTCTCTACTAGGAATCCATATCAAGAGTTATACTTTGTTTAATATTGACCTAAAAATAGTGCAGTAATTTTATCTCTAAGCAAACAAAATGGGTAACATAAATATTTTTTCTTGATGTTAAATGTGCAACAGTTCCCTTTCAAAAACTCATCAATCACTCTAGCTCAAATCCAGTTTAAGCAGTTGGGCATCAAAACACTTAAGGTCCATTTATTGCTTATTACTTTAGCTCTGTTTGACTGAACAGCCACATTAAAATTACTATGGGAAAGATATGGTCTTTTCTTTTTTCTTGCACTGGTGCACATCTGATTTCTGTTAAAAAAAAAAAACAAACCAAAAAAACAGGCACAGCAGAAAATTACTCACTTTTTCATTTTGTTTTTCTTTTGCTATTTAGCCTCCTGAGACGGTTCACAGTAGGATCAAATAAGAAGCAGCTGAGTTGTTCATAAAATACAGCCACATTTATGGGAATATTAAGCAGAAACCAAGGAGCAAGGAGTATTTTATTTTTTTTATTATAAAAATAACAGAAACACTCTTGCAAAGCTAAAGCTTGCTATGATTTTTATCAAATCTCCTTCACTTGGAGAATCATCTTTGATCAGAAACATGACGACCAAACTCATGTGAAAAGCTGTCCCCCCATCTTGAGGAAGGTTTGGAAGTTGAGTTCTTCCACAATACAACTGGAATATTTTGTTCTAGAACTTCTACACTATCACTGTCACCCCTTCTACACTACTACAGCATCATGCCTACAGAAGAAGTGTTTTACCTAAATCAGGGCAATATAAACTCAAAAATAACTGCTTGGAGTATCACTTACAATAAATAATACGTCATCATGAAATGCAAACATGTCAGACCATTGTATTCAAGCACTTGAAAGTGTTACTGTTAGTTACTATCCAGTCAATAAAAGCTTAATATAGGGATGGGGTTTGTCATCAAAGTCCAATGTGCTAATGTGTTTCTAGTCAGCCCTCTTCACAGCCTCTTTCCATTCCCTTCATGCAACCACAGTTCTCAGAAATGTGAATCTGCTTGCTACTGATACTCTTCCCACCCTATCTGGGAGCTACTAATTTTGAGACTAAGTATGAGCAATTTTAATAAGCATATGCTCCTTTTATAGCACTAAGCATAGTGATCCCAAAAATAATCTTTTCAGAGCATTGCCTACTTTGTAAAAATATAGCTCCATCATCATCACTCTATAAAATTTGGAAAAAAGAAGAAAAAAAATCTGAACAAGTCTAAAAAAGAAGAGAATGTTAATAATATTTTTCTGATAAAATGCAAGAATCTGTTTTAAATTATGATGAAAATCATAAATATATGTGTTTAAAAAAGGATACACTTATCAATTTCAAATAAAAGAATATTAAGCTACTATATAGAAACTAATTCTTAGTGTAAACACAGATGTAAGTGGGTCTTTTTGTGTTGCTGTCTTTTAACCACTATCTTATTGAATAAAAAATAATTGTACTTACAAAAAAGTAAAAAATATTTATTCTATTTGTATGCATCTAATTTTTGCACTTAGAATTTTTAATTAGTCCTAAAGTTTCTTTTAAAATCTGTTTTATTTTTGTTATTTCCTCTTTGGCACTATTGAATGAATCCAGATTTAGGGAGTCCTGCTTGCTTGATGTGCTGGATACAAAGACTTGAAGTATGTAGAGGCACATTGGCATGTACTGCACACTGCTCTAAAGGCTGGGTACAGCTCTACAAGCTGTGTTGCTATTGAATACTAAACACCCAGCAAGGTCACTCCCAATATCAATGAACAGAGTAATTTCATAAGTTATAACCAATATACAAAATGTATTCTGAATGCTTCAAGAAAAAGAGATGTCTGTTTTCCTTCCCATTACTGAAAAAATCCTGATAAGTTTTATGTGTCAGCTTTTGAGTATCTAACTGCAAAATAAACAGTCCCTGACAGGCATCTTGGTCCTTATGCCCAAGGTGGAATTTTAAACCAGGTGTTCCTCTGCTTACAAATCCTGTTAGGGGGATCCTTTCTGGTATCATGCCTACAAAGTCAGGCTCCACACACAATATTTGTGGTATTTTGGCACCAAAGAGACCAACAACCACTTCATTCCTTTGTGAAAGTTGTTAAGCTCTTTTTTTTTTCAGCTTAATGGAAAGGTTGTGCATTATCCATTTAAATGTTTTTGTACAGAGAGGCAGACCCAGGGGTCACTGCAATAAAGGCAAATTTCCCTTACTATTTCAGCAGCATTATGTTTATAGCACATGGCATTGGCAGTGCAGACTTCCTATTCATTCCTTGCAGCCAGAGGAAAGATTAAGGGGATCCCAGACTCAGCTCATCATGGCCTGTCAGCTCCATGGCACAGATGAAGATCCTTAATCTTGTGGTTGATCCCCAGCCCAGATCTTCTCCCCCATTCTCCCTGACTTTACAAGAAACACTCTAGTGTTCTGGCTCTCATGCCTTCTACTCTCTCAAAAAGCACTGCTGTTTCCTAATCCAGCTATGTACAGGTTAGATTTCTCAGTAGAGAAGTACAAAGTGAGTCATGGCACTCACTTGCCACTACTGAGACAAAGCAGGAGAAAAATGGTAACAACTTCTATTGAAGAGGTTAATGATTTCCATAAAAGGTATAAGAGAAAGTGTTTGGTCCAGTTATTTAAGGCAAAAAACAAATATATTGTAATTCTTTTATGTTACACATTACAATGCTAGACAATGGCCTAGACCAACATTTTATATGCTTGTGTGAAGAAAATGAGTTATTCAAAATGTTTCTACCTGCACTGTAAACTGTTGATACGCAGATAAATCAATTCTTTGTTTCAGCCCACAAGACCACTACATCTGAGTGCAGAGCTGCCCAGCTGCAAACTGAGCAGGACAATAAAAAAATGATACTGGTATGCTTAATCCATCAATATCACAGAGCCAAGGGATGAAAACGAGAAATATCAATGAGACAAATGCTTATCAGACAAATCCTCCCAGTCTTATTTTACTTATTTTATGAAACCTGTTTGCCAGGCTGTGTCTCAAAAAATCTAAGGAGAAGAGGGCAACCTCCCTGTTCTGCCCAGCCTGCTCTCCAGTGCAGCATTATCAAAACCTCTAGGTGACTTCTGTGATAAGGCTTTGTCCAGAAGGGTTTTCTAAAGTTTATTATAACTCAGAAGGCCAACAGAATTTGGTGGAATAAGAGTAAGAGTAAGAGTAAGAGTAAGAGTAAGAGTAAGAGTAAGAGTAAGAGTAAGAGTAAGAGTAAGAGTAAGAGTAAGAGTAAGAGTAAGAGTAAGAGTGATGTGAAGATCCCCACCCTGAGGATTTGCTATATAGGGAATAGATGTGGTTTGGAAGAATTTTATTTTTCTTCCATCTTTCCTAGAGATCATTGTTCTCTGTTTCAAATGTTCCTCCTCAAAAAGTAGACATATATCGAGGTTCTAGCTCATTTGGAGTAATGCAGTATCATCATAGAGATTTTTAGAAGTTTTCATTGATGGCTCTTTCACATAAAAATGAATATATCTGAACTGCTTTCCCATTTAACATTTAATTTTTATTTATTTATTTTGGGCTATTTGGGAAAAAAATTAGTATAAATGACTGACTGTAATATACATGTAGATTTTTAGATCTTTTAAAATATGTTCTTCATTCCTTTTTAAGGCTTAAATATACTATCATGCTGGTTGGACTAAAGAGGTTTACAGCCTTTACTGAGGAAGTGGGGGTTTTGACTAATTAAATATTTCATCCTCTAAGACTGATTTATTGTTTGACTCCAATCAGTTTGACTAAAATCACTGGAGTCGGGGTTAGGCAGTGATTGCTGCTTTTATTATGTAATGAATGGAATATCACACAAAATATGAATTGGCTGGAAAAAATTCAAGGATAAATCACAGCTAGGAGCTGACATTGTGTCTGGCTCTGTTCTTAAAAAAAAAAAAGGGAGGGAAAGGAGAAGGGAGAATGAGAAGGAAGAAGGGAAAGAGAGAGATGGGGAAGAAGGAGGGAAGGGAAGGGAAGGGAAGGGAAGGGAAGGGAAGGGAAGGGAAGGGAAGGGAAGGGAAGGGAAGGGAAGGGAAGGGAAGGGAAGGGAAGGGAAGGGAAGGGAAGGGAAGGGAAGGGAAGGGAAGGGAAGGGAAGGGAAGGGAAGGGAAGGGAAGGGAAGGGAAGGGAAGGGAAGGGAAGGGAAGGGAAGGGAAGGGAAGGGAAGGGAAGGGAAGGGAAGGGAAGGGAAGGGAAGGGAAGGGAAGGGAAGGGAAGGGAAGGGAAGGGAAGGGAAGGGAAGGGAAGGGAAGGGAAGGGAAGGGAAGGGAAGGGAAGGGAAGGGAAGGGAAGGGAAGGGAAGGGAAGGGAAGGGAAGGGAAGGGAAGGGAAGGGAAGGGAAGGGAAGGGAAGGGAAGGGAAGGGGAAGAGGAAAGGAAAGGAAAGGAAAGGAAAGGAAAGGAAAGGAAAGGAAAGGAAAGGAAAGGAAAGGAAAGGAAAGGAAAGGAAAGGAAAGGAAAGGAAAGGAAAGGAAAGGAAAGGAAAGGAAAGGAAAGGAAAGGAAAGGAAAGGAAAGGAAAGGAAAGGAAAGGAAAGGAAAGGAAAGGAAAGGAAAGGAAAGGAAAGGAAAGGAAAGGAAAGGAAAGGAAAGGAAAGGAAAGGAAAGGAAAGGAAAGGAAAGGAAAGGAAAGGAAAGGAAAGGAAAGGAAATATTTTAAGAATTCTGCTACATCCTAAAATGATAGTTTATTTTTTTTCTCTCAATGTATGGATAAATACATATATGTATTCTTGCAGCTCCTTAGTCCCTGTTCTTTGGCTGCTTTTCAAGGCAAAGAATAAATATATTTGGCTGTTTAAATTTATTCTTATCTTGAGCTCCCAGAGTTAAAGTTCAAGACATAAATTTGTTTCTAAAATTTAACATTTCCTCATTATTATTACCTTTCAGTATAATTCTTGATGTTTCTGAGATTTATATAAATGATGAAGCTTATTTTTAATGTTAATCTAAATTTTTAGCCTCAGTGAATCCATTTGGAATATTTTATACAGATAAATGACAATAAGGGATTAAAAAATTATTTTCTTTTTTTTTATGAGTACAGATTTTAAAGCCAGAAGGGGCCATTATAATCTTCTAAACTTTCTGCAGTTATGAAGCCCATAGTGATTTGCACAGCTTCTTTTTTTTGAGTAATAGAATCTTTTAAATCAGTCTTAATTTTAAAAAAAATCTCCAGAGATAGAGAATACACCATACTTTCTATTTCTTGACTTATGAATTTCGGTGCAGTTTTCATTCCTCACTCAGGATTTTAATTGCAGTAATTGTGCTCCACATTTATATGTCTGCTTCATATGGTACAAAGATCTGTTTCCTTCCTCTGCCTTATATTTTAAGAAATCCCTAAAAAGATCTTGTCTATCAAACACAAAATCTAAAGTTGTCTTTTTTTCCATTCCACAGTTAAGGTTCCAAATTAGCAAAATATTTACACATTTTTATTGACCCACAGCCTTTGTGTTTGCTTGAATTCAACTTTGCTGTTGATTCTGTTAGAATTTATCTATGAGTCTTTCTTTGTTTATCTTTTGACTTTTCCAAGTCAAAGGGAATATGACCTTAAAAGCATTAATTTTAGTGTGCCAAAAATTGCTTCAGAATTTTATAAATAAAATCAAGAAGAGTTCTTTTCAGGTATTAACTGGCAAATGCATAATTACAGTTTCTCTAAATACTGTGTATTTCCATATTATCTGACTCTTTAGAATATATTAGAGGAAAATACCCAGACAAAAATATTCAAAGTTCTAGTACACAAGCAAAGTTTTCAGGACCAGGAAATCAGTGAAAAAAAAATCTCAGATTCAGTGACAAAATATCAGCATGTTTCATTCTTTTTACAGATGTTACCTACATTCATTATCTGTAATGATGGCAGATTTCTCAGTTCCATGCATCCTTTAATAAAGCAGGTGATCTCCATTAAAAAAATAAATAAGGTAAAAGTGGATATAGATAAGTGAAAGTTTAAGCTTGGCTTCCAGTCCAGAACAAGTTGCTCATGTTGACATAATAAAATTTCAAGGAGAAAAGGTGGCCTGTGATGCAAATATCCTTCTAGTATAAATCTGATCCCAGATTACACTCAGCTTTAGAAAGTCTATTTTCTAGTTTCAGATGTCATAATACAGGAGTAATCCGATAAACACATAGGATTCTTTTTATTTTAAAAATAGTGTCTGAATTTTTAGTTCAGTCACACAGAAATTAAAGTTTATCTTTGTGCAGCTTTATACTCAAAAGCAAGCTAAAATATCCCAAAGCAGCTTTGGAATTGTAAATACTATTCCTTCAAGCACAATCTAATTTTCAATAGCTCTTATTCTCAGAATATTCCACAATGGTATTATCATTCCATGATGAAAAGATGACCTATTATCATGTGCTTAAGCCCCAGAAATATGAATAGAACATCTGATTTGTCATCTGATCGCCACCACGTCAATGGCCCAGTGTTAGGTTCAGTGCTGCTGATGGGACTGTCCTTTAAATTATAAGGCACAGCTTTCTCCTGCTGGCTGTGGACTGATCAGATGTGTTCAGTGCTGTGCATTTTCCTTGGTTAGGTATAAACCTCACCAAACAAAAGTCCATGCACTGGCAAGCTGCCTCTATAACCCTTCTGATGGCATCTCTCCAACACCTCAGCTTCATAGCACTTCCTTGACTACGAGGATAAGAGAAAAACAAGTGGAGCTGCCGGTGTCTTGACTTCAGAAATCAACACAGGCTCTGTTTTTTGGGAGGTGGTTGGTGTAGGGTTTGGGTTTGGGTTTTGGCTGGTGGGAGTTTTTTTGGGGGGTTGGGAAGGGTTGCTTGGGTTTTTTTTTTTTTTTTAAGGAGGTGTGTTTTGAGTTTTTGGGGTTTTTTTAGAGAACATAGTTTTTGCAATTTGTAGTTTTCTGAAATTTATGACTGGGATTTGATCCAAACAAAAAAAAGTCTGAACAATCAAATGGTCTTTTTCCTTCCTATAGCTGAAAAATCAGACTTTTTATACATGAAGTTTGATTGTTGATGACAAATCAGTCATTATGGTAATACTTCAGACACAACAGAAACAATAAGGGGGAAAACAAATAAAAAAGTAAGAAGCCTTTCTACAAGCAAACAACTTATTTTTTGTTTTATTTTCTCTTGAAGAAAGTAGTTTGAGGATTAATCTGACAGCAGACAGAGTTAAGATGCCATACAAACATAAACATGAAATATTTTCTTAAGGTTCTAAAAGGAATTTAATCTAATTGTTCTTGAAATTTATTACCTATTGGACTTGCATTCTGACTCCAAATGAGCAGCTTATTTTTAATTCATTGGATTCATCTATGCTTTTGTATTTTTAATGTGAAGAGTAGAACAGAAAAGATTCAGTACAAGCAGATGCCAGTTTTAATATAATGTTCTCCTACTTTGGGGACTTCCCTAGCTGTGTGGGTTACCCAGTAAGGCCGCTCAGACTTTATAATTGACAGTAAATAATGCTCTTGCAGTCATCCATTCCATTTGCTAAAGGAAGGCAAGCCATAAGAAAACCAAGTCAATTTGGAGTACTAGAAAACAAATGAATATATCAAATTACTGTTCAGGACCAAAACTGAAACCCCCTAATAGAAAGCTATTTTTTTAAGTTCATATATTTCTTAGCATAGAGATCTAAACATTACTTATAGCATGCCAACCAAAAGCTCAAGGATGGAAACTGTATGAAAAAGTGATGAAAAAATCAAATATAGAGACAGTGGAGCCTGGTCAGCACTAGTGACAGGCATCCACTTCTCTAGACAACCTTTTCCTGTGCCTCAGCACTCTCACAGTAAAGAATTTCTTCCTAACATCTATTCTAAATATCTCTTGTTTTAGTTTAAAATCATTCTGCCTTATCCTATTACTCTCTGCCTATGTAAATGGTCACTCTTCTTCTTTTTTATATTTAGTGGAAGGCTGTAGTGAGGTGTCCCCAGAGCCTTCTGGTCTCCACAGTGTAAAATCCCAGCTTTCTCAGTTTGTGTTTGTGGGACAGGTGCTGCAGCCCTCTGATCCTCTTTGTGACCCTCCTCTGGACCCACTCCAACAGTTCTAACAGAAATAAGGGGCTCAGCTGAAGCAGGTGTCATCTATCCTCCTGCATCAACATGACACTCTGCTTTGGCACCAAAGAGATGATCTCTGGCTCAGCCTGAGCTATCTCATACAGTAGCAAAACAATCTGGCATTCAGGTAAGTACCACCAGGAGTGATGTTAGATAGAAGCATCACAGGATCATAGAATTGTTCAGGTTGCAAAAAAACTATGATGTCATTGAGTCCAACTGTAAACTCAGCACTTCAATGTCCGCCACTGAACCATGTCCCTGAGCACCAGGTCTGTTGAGAGCTTTTTGCAGGGCAATGGGCACATACAGCATATGCACAATCCAACCTTCATACAAACTGAGTAAAGTCACCATGCCCTTGAAGGACATGAAAGGAGAAGAACACGCTCCAAAGCAGACAGTTCAGGATGCAAAGGCAGACAAGAAAACTGCAGCAAGACGCCTGAAGAAGGAAGACTAACTAAAATTAACTGATATATTAAAATGCATGCGTAAGAAGGATTTAACCAATCATGTATTAGCTTGAGGTGTGAACAATAGAAAACAGTATAAGTATAGCTTGCTTTTTGTAATAAATCAGCTTCACTTGATCATATTGATCATGGCATGATGTCCTGTTAATGATCCTCCGCAATACCAGGTCTGCACATCTTTTAAATTCCTCTAGGGATTTGGATTCTTCCACTTCCCTGGGCAGCCTTTTCCAGAGCTTGAAATATGGGGATCTGCACAACTTTTCTCTGGAATTCAGAAGTTCAAATCCAAATCTGTAAGCCAGATCTGCCACGCTCAAATTTTCACAACTCCTCAGGTATCAAGAGAAGTATAAAACAGCAAGGTAGTTTTGTAACTGGTAGGCAAGTCTTTATGCTTTAATCCCATTTTTTCCCTTCTAATCTATTCTGTGCTTCTAAATGTTAAAGGACATAGATATGTAGTTACTGAAATACATTCACTTATAAAAAGTTAACAAGAGCGTTTTTATCCTTCATGTATAATGATGCTCAGTCTTTTTCTAATTACAGTAGAGCCTTATGCCAGAACCTCTTGGGATATTTCCCTCTTTCCAAAATGAACATTTTTATTGTGTTGAGTAGATTCAGATGTTTTTATCATAATTGCATGATTTTTCCTTTCTTGATGTGTCACAGTGTTATTAGCCTCTGTAAAGCTACCCTCTGGTGCAAGCTGATAACATAAATGAATACTGGACTAAGTCATTTTTGGGGACATAGTGATCATATCTTCTTTCAATTGCCTTTGTTTCAAATGAGTACATGTAATCATTTATAAATAAACCCGAATATAAAATGTATAAAAATTAACAATGATTTTCCCTTGGAAATTCTGCATCATAAAGAAAATTCCCAATTTTGTAGTTTCCAAGATTTGGCTTCATTAAAATAGTAAATTTTTTGGCTATAAAATCTCTAATTTATCTGCATTAAAAATGACAAGAAAGAGGAAAATTATAAACTATATTTGCCTATGAATGAAACTCACAGAATTATATCCTCTACAGAAGTTTAAAGTCAATGAAATCACAAGTATCAAGGCTCATTTTTACCCTAACATGAGGCCTTCTTATTGAACCTAACTTGGTAGAGGGTATTAAAAAAAGAGTATAATACCAACAGGATGAAAAGAGTCAGTAGACAGTTGCCGCTGTAGTGCTGAGCCAGAAGCAAGCTAGTAAAAAATTTAAATTGAGGAACAAAAAACCCAATTAGAATGAATTCAAAAACCATGGTTGAAACACTTCTTTGCTTCTTGCTTCAAGTCCTCTCCTGCTGAGAGTAAAACAACATGCCAGCAAGAAAGGCACAAAGAGCAGCTGGCAGTCCAATAACATACTAGAACTGTCAATGCCATCCACATGGTTCTCCACATGAGGTTTTTAGAGACTCCTGATACTGTAATCTATAATGCATTGGGAAAAAAAGACATCCCTTTTCAAGGCTATTCTCCACTAAGGAGAAATATACGGTTAATGCAAAAATAAAATTTAAAAAACCCCAGCACTTCCCTTATATGTCTTTTGACAAGAAACTAAGGAGAGGACATGGTAAAAACAGAAGCTGTGAGAAAGGTTATCATGCAAAATGGTGCAAAAATGCAGATCTATTCATGGCAAAATTGTTTAGATGATACCCAGTTAAAAACAAGAAAATCAGTTAGAAGCAAAATGTTAAATAAGATTGCCACAAGACATGATTTCCCTTTTTTTCCTTTTTTTTTTCTTTATAATTTGTTTATAAACTACTAGTCTTACATCATATAATCAGAATCATAGGATATGCTGAGTTGGAAGAGACCCGTTAGGATCACTGAGTCCAACTCCTTGCCCTGCACAGCAGCATTCCCAAGAGTGCTGAGATCCCATGTGCCTAACACTTCTCTAACTCAGACAGGTTTGGTGCTTGTGTGATTTCCCTGGGGAGCCTGTTCCAGTGCTCAACCATCCTTTAGGTGAAGAACTTTTTCCTGGTTTCTAATCTAAACCACCCTTCACTATGCTTCATGTGGTATTTTATAGTCCTGTCAGTGGTCACAAGGTGGAAGAGATTGGTATTTGTCCTGCCACTTCCCCTTGTGAGGATGTTGAAAAATGCAATGAGTCAGTCTCCTCAGTCTCCTCTTCTCCAGGCTAAATAGAATAAAGTGACCTCAGCCATTCCTCATCTGCCTTCCCTTCTAGAACCTTCACCATCCTCACAGCCCTCCTCTGGACTGTCTCAAATAGCTTAATGTCCTTCTTATGTTGCAGTGCCCAGAACAGCACACAAAATTCAAGGTGAGGCCATGCCAGTGCAGAGCAGAGCAGAGCAGAGCAGGACAATCCCCTCTCTTGCCCAGCTGGTCCTGCTGTGCCTGATGCAGCCCAGGACACTTGGCTCTCCTGGCTGCCAGGGCACTGCTGGATTGTGTTCAACTTGCCATTGACCAGGACCACCAGGTCCCTTTCTACAATGCTGGTCTCCAACCTCTCATTCCCCAGTCTGCCCATCCACCCAGGATTACTCTGTCCCAGGTGCAGAATCCAGCACTTGTCTTTGTTAAACTTCATACTATTGGTGACTGCCCATCTCTCCAAAGTGTTGAGGTCTCTCTGCAGGGTCTCTCTTCCCCTGGCGGAGTCAACAGATTCTCCCAATTTAGTTTAATTGGCAATTTTACATAGTATTCCCTCAAGTCCTGCATCTAAGTCTTTAATGAAGACATTGAAGAGCACAGGACCGAGGATGGAGCCCTCTGGAACCCCGCTAGTGACAGGTTACTGGGCTGATGTCACCCCCTTCATTGTAACCCTTTGTGCCTGACCTGTGAGCCAGTTGCTCACACATCACTTAACATGGTTATCCAGCTGTCTGCTGGACATTTTATCCAGAAGATCTTCTGAGAGACAGTATCAAAAGCTTTGCTTGAATCTAAAAAGATTACATCAATTGGTTTCCCTAGATCAGCTGGGCGGGTTATCCTGAGGTAGAAAGATATCAGGTTTGACAAGCAGACTTTACTCTCATGAAGCCATGTTTGTTGCTACCAGTGACTGAGTTGTCCTCCAGGTGTTTTTCAATACCTCCCAGGACAACCTTTCTCTTGATTTTATGAGGTGCTGAAAGGAGACTGACAGGTCTGTAGTTTCTGGGGTCCTACTTCTTGCTCTTCTTGAAAATCAGGACAACATTCACCAGCTTCCCCTCAGATGGGACCTCTCTGGATTCCAAAAACTACTCAAAAAATCATTGAAAGAGGCTTTGCAATGACATCAGCAGCTCCTTGAGGATACATTTAGAAGGCAATACTTTATTATTAAGGGCACAACTAAGACTGAGGAATCTTGTGAAGAAATGAAATATTATGATGCTTTAGCAATTTAATTTACACTTTCATTTTGATTGTGAATATGTTATTTAACAGCTTTTCTATTGATTTTGTTAACAGTGTTCAACCATATGGTACATTTAGGTCTAACTTTAAAAATAAACAAAAAACCTACAGAATTTCTACGAGAAGCAAACATTTATTAAAAAGGCTTTTGTCCTTCCTGTCTTGAATCAAGTGGGTTTGGTTATTTCATGTTTGACAAGGCTCTTTGTAGTGATTACTTTTGCCTTTTATATATATTGACATTTAAACATTTCTTCCCTAAGGTCTTAGAGGACATAACTTATGTAAGAAAGAAACCTTAAATGTTGGCAAGACTTTGCCTGCAGTACTTTCATATGTTTTTACTTTTCTTCTTTCTTACAAAATGGAAGTGATTTCCACATTCATAGCATACAGCACTGATAAAAGAAGGTATATTGGGCAGTCAGAATGATAGCCAGTATTTGACATAAATTTAAACCAGGAAAGATAGGCCCCTTCCCACATACAACAAATTTGTGACTAAAAATAAAACAGGAAAATTCTTTTTACTTGTTTGAAAACAAAAAGAATTCACATTTTCAAGACTTTAAGAAGCTCTGCACTTATTTCAGAGTTAAAAAGTAGACTTTATATTTTGAAAACATTTTTGTAGAAAAATTTCTATGAGGTCAAGGAATAAATTTTCATATTATAACAGAATTCATTTAGAATGAATATTTTCTGAAGGCAACCTCTGTTTAATGCATGGTTTTGGCAACTGCTCTTTCTCTTTCCTTGTGTCTATTCAAATTCTCCACTTCGCTTGTGCTTCTTTAGGCTGTGTTTCACCTTCAACATTGTCAGTAGGTATAAACTAAGTAGAAGGTAAAAAATAAGCTGATTTCTACTCAGTAAATTACTTTTTCATTTTACATAGGCCATAGAATTTCTGCAGGAAGGAATCCACATAACTCAAATCTATCACATACAAAAAAGACACCTCTTCCCATTTCCCCTGCACTGATTTTAATGAGATAATTGTGGTAGGTTCACCCTGGCTGGACACATGATGTCAACCAAAGCTGCTCCATCACCCTGCTCCTCAGCTGGATAGTGGAGAGAAAATGTAACCAAAGGTTAATGGATTGTGATAAGGACAGTGAGAGATCAGTCACCGGTTACTGTCACAGGCAAATCAGACTTGATATGAGGAAATTAATTTGATTTATTGCTAATCAAATCAGCATAGGACAATGAGAAATAAAACCAATTCTTCCTGGGATCAACTCTCCTGAATTCTCTGCCTTATCCCCTCCAGCAGCAGAGGAAGGATGGGAAATGGGAATTGTGGCACTCTTTTCTCCTCAGTAGGAGGATTCTCCATGGTCTTCTCCTGTTCCAGTGTGGGGTTCCTCAGGGGAGACAGTCCTCTACCAGCCTCTCCAACATGAGTCCCCCCTCATAGGCTGAAGTTCTTCAGAAACTGCTCCAAGCCTTTCCCCACATGCAGTCTTTCAGGAACAGGCTGCTCCAGTGTGGATCCCTTGCAGGGATCACAAGTCCTACCAGAAAACTTGATCCAGGATAATTTCATATCAGACATGGGGGAAGCTTATGATGTCCTCTCACAGGAGCCATGCTTATAGTCCCGCACCTCAAAACCCTTCCACATAAATTAAATTAACTCATGCAAATCTGTGGACTCCAGTGTCAAGGACTTACAACTGCAGAAAAGCTGCAGAATTATTTTCATCAGCAGTTTCTTGTTTTACCACCATAAAATATTGTACTTTAAACCTAGAGCAGGGGCATTCAAACTAAAAGAATTTCAGTAGTTTCTACAACAAATGCTGATTGGAAAAAAATGTTATCTCTCTTTAGCAGCAATGAGTAAAGATGTGAATGTAAGGACACAATGAAATTTCTTATCAGTTTATAGGAAGAAAGAAGCAGTGTACAATAAATAAACAAATAATCATTCTCTGATTTTCCACAACTCCACCTCTATAGCATAAAAATATCACAGAAATATTTTTTCTGTTCAGTTTTTTTGATTATTGTTTTTTTTTAAACAGTAGGGAACCATCACCATCTTAAATCTAGGATTCAAAAGACAATGAAAGATATAAAATCATTTTGCTTCAGTCCATGAATTCATAACTCCACTTTTTTTTGGCTGATGTATCAAACAATATGATTCTGAACTCTTAGGACCTTGATACCTGCCTGCTACAAGGACATTAACAACATATTCAGTACAGTTTTCTAGGCTGTCATCAGGTCATAACCAGGTACTGTCCATTGCTGGCCTTTAGCAATTTGGATCAAACAGCCTAGAGACAGCTTCCATTATCTTAGAAAGAATCCTCTGGGAAATGTGGTCTGCAAGTAAGAAAATCTAAGTGAAACACTGACAAAACCACACCAATAAATAACATCCCTGCTCTTGGCCAGCCTCTAAATTTGGGCTGTATTCCTGTTAAAGTCACAGATAAACAACAAACAGCACTTTAGAGTACAAATCCTTTGAGTCACTCAGTTGGTTAGAGCATGATGCTAATTCCACTGAGGTTCTGGATTCTAATCCCATACAGGCCATTTGCTTAAGAGTTGGACTTGATGATCCTTGTGGGTCCCTTCCAGTTCAGAATATTCTGTGAATCTAAAGTTAAATATTTGTATCTCTTGCTACTGCCTAGTACTGGTTTTTTGTTTTGTTTTGTTTTTGTTTTTTGGGGTTTTTTTCTGGTTGAAATTGCCTTTCTTGCTGTTCTATACCTTAGTCAATAGGTGGCAATGCCTACTCCAGTACATTTCTTTCATGGACATTTGTGCTGTTATATATTCTCCATATTTATATCAGCCTTCAGTAAAAACATTTCCATTCTACAAAAAACCCTGACAAAAAAACCCCAAAAAACAAACCAAACAAAACAAAAGAACAACCCACCCATCACACACACCAGTTTAAGAACAAAAATCTGTGACATTAACCTCTGCTTTCAGAACCTTCTTTTAACAACATTTACCACCAGTAAATACTGGTGTCTGGACATATTCTTAGCCTCCTTCCTCAAAATCTAATTAGAATTTCACCCCAATTACTTGAAATTGAATTCAATTATTCAATGAATTGAGATCTTTTTGGTAGCAGTGCTTCAGAGACTGCTATCTTTTCTGTGATACAAAGGTAATTTTGAAACACGAGTTCCAATTTATTCTAAGGAAATAGACAGACACGATTGTATTTAATTATAAATATTTTCATAGGTACTAACCACTGAAGTAATTAATTTTCTAAAGGTAGAGAATCCTTGCAAAGCATCCTTGCCAATATTGCAAGGAAATTTTAGAGGTGTGTCTCAAATGGCAAGTGAGGTTTTTTGCTCCCTTTTCACTTTAATGACAATTTACATAAGTATATCCATGTAATTTTAACTAATTTAACCCTAATAGGTCACTCTTAAGAGATCATTCAACAAGACATATATTTTTCCATATAGAGCTTTACATAGCATCAAATATTTACCTAGCCCCTTTCGTAATAGTAACAAAAAGAAGATGGTATGAAGGAGACATTTTTTTTCCTTTCACATGGTAATAGAAAGCTGCTCTCGTGGCTCCAGTGAGTCACACTGAAGTGAGTTGCTAAACAACAAACTACAAACTATACTGTTTGGGGTGGGGTTTTTTTTATTTTTTTTTTTAAATTAAATACTATGTAGTGAAGTAATAAAAACAAAACAGAACTTGTTTTTTTCCTGGTATGTACCAGATCACTCTGGAGAGTGGCCAGTAGAACAGGGAAGATCTTGAAAATTTAGTGGTTTCAGATAAGTTTCTTCATTCCAAGATCAATGAAGACAAGCATGGAGTTATTACAGTCAGGCTTAGGTGTCCAGATTTCTGTCAGGGCCAGTTTAAGCAATTACTAAACCTTGGTTGTTTGCTTCAGTCTGTGCTGCTCTTGCACTTGTGTTACAGAGCTATGTGTAGGGCTGCAGAGCGAGCTGATCTAGATTAAAACCCATAATTTTGGAAGGGTTGGCAACAAAATCGGAATCAGTCTCCTGATTCCAGTACCAGCTATAAGGTTTCTCAGTTGGTGAAATCCTTGACTGAAAATTTGTGGTGGTAAATACTAATACTAATACTAATACTAATACTAATACTAATACTAATACTAATACTAAATATTGCATTTCAATGTTTGTTATAAAAGTAAGCAGACAAAAAAAAATCAGTGGAAAATTGTTTCAGAGTGATTTTTCACAAAGTGTTAGCTCTGTGTTATGTTGTCATTGCATTTTTCTATTGAAACAGAATAATGAAGACTGTAGGAAGGGGATTCTGGTGGAAAGGGACGTCGTCACAAAGTCAAATCTTGTCTGATTCAGTTCTTTATGCTGCTTTGCACTACTGGGGCAAGGATAGCCAGAACAGCAGAAGCCTGCAAGCAACACCATAAACTGTATATAAAATGAAGACCTTGGGAGCACAGGAAGCTGAAAATTAAATGTGTAAATGTAGACATAAAATAGTAAATGGGGATAAAAAAATCACCGCTAAATGACAACTATTATTATAATGGAATGACCTTGCAAAACAGTGTCTGATATAGATTTTTGCATTGATACATACTGGAAATAATTCACTTTACTCATAAAACACAAGTTCTCACTATATGTCTGTGTCCAGTTTGAGGCATTCATTACATTTGAATAAAAATATATCTATTACATCTGGGAGAAAGCAGAAGGGATACAATCATAAGCAGTTTTGGAAAAAAATCTCATGAGAAAGAGAAGGCATAACAGTCTTCAAATAAATTTGCTATTAATTAGAGAAAGTAGAATTGTTGTTTTACCTGCAATCACAAATGAGATCACATAAGCTTAGACACGAGAGCAGTAGAAATTAGGTGATATGGAAAAAGATATTTTAACTTTAGGAAAGAAAAAAAAAATGCAATAAATTACACTGAGAAAGCCTTCCCATTGAAATTTTAGGTATATTTTCAGAGTTTCAGAGCAGGGAAATGGATTAGATGTTCTCCTCAGATTTCTTTCCGCACAAAATTTTTAAGTTTCTTTCCACACTCTAAGAAATCATACTTTCTAACTCTGCTTCTTCACAGCTATTTTAGTAGTTCCAGCTTTCATTTTCAAATGCTCCAGGACAGAACATACCGTGGTAGGTGAGAACATAGACTTCTAATGAGGTATTGTAATAAGTGCCATTGTTTAAAACAAAAATACCAACAAAAAACCCCATCACTACCAACAAAAAACCCCAAACGACGTATATCTTATTTCCTACTTACTTCCCTTTATACTAAAATATAAGTTACTGCAAAACTCCAATAATCTTGGATGTGATGTACCACTAATAATAAAAAATCAGCAAGTTTAGAATAGTGCTTCCCATAAAAACCATGTGAAGCTGCAGTAACAAAATCAGTTTCTTGAGTAGTGAGACTTCTGCAACATTAGGTCAACAGAACAGGCTAGAGGAAAAAAAAATGGTCATAGAGCAAAGAAGAAAAATCTTTATCATTAAAAAGTCACACACAATTACACTGCGATGTCACAGCTCTTAATGTGTCATCTCAACTCATGGTTACTGATAGTAACAATACTTTTCCTTTGGCAAGTTGCCGCAAAAAAAATAATTTTATTTCTGTTAAAAATAAAATGTTCCTTTAACTTTATTTCAAATCAGCATGTAACATTGATTTTTCTACCTCTATCTCACAGTACACCAACACTTTGAAACAGCAACATATTATAATGATAGTTTTCATAACTGTGGTGAATGAAACAATACGTGAAGTGGCTGAAAGAGGGATTGCACAATAGAATCCAGTCCTATTTATTTCAGACCAGAGACAAATGGTTTTATTTTTTCCACATAAAAAGGAGATCAAAAGTAGGAAAAACAAAACAAAGCTGAAACAGCTCTCGTCCTTTCCTACAGTTAACTTTACAGTGAGGAAAGAAAAAAAATGCAGTCAAAATACCTGCAGATGAGTCCAACTGTTTGATAATATTTCCACATAAAAGCACATAAACAACAAAAAATAAGTTTACCAGGTTCTGATGTATAAGGAGCATGTGTTCAAAGAGCTTCAAAAGAAACAAAAGAATCCCACCAAAATTATTGTGCATATACATGCATACCTGTATAGATAAAGGAAAGTTAAAATATTTCTCTGGAGCTCTCCTGGATTGAAGAGAAATTGTGACATTTCTCAAACGGAACAGTTTTTGCCTAGTAAATTATCATGTGTTACCCTCAGGAGCCTTAATAGAGTCTAGAAATGCCTACTATGCCTCACCAAAGTCTTTAAAAGTACCTTCTAAATCTTTAAAAGTACCAACTATTCTATGATTCTAAGGTGTTACATGCAATGGGAAACTTTCACCTTTGAATTTGGCTCTAGATGCTTCTGGGTGACTACTGCTTTAGCAAAACTATAAAACTTGTCAGAAATCTTCATTCTGTGCAACTATCCTGCATGTCAAACTGTTATTTTAAAAGTTGATGAGTTCTGTTCTGATAGAGCTTTCTTTAGATATTGCACACATCGCCAAGAAAGTACTTTGTCACCTAAGCTACTTTTTTTTTAGGTGCAAGTGCTGTTCAAAAGCTCATCATACAAGCAATTTAGATCAAACAGTATCAAAACATTAGTCTCAAACAAATAATATGTTCAAAACATAAACTCAGAAGAATGTATTTCATCATATCTGGATAACTCCAGTGTCATGAGAAGACACGTTGGCACAGTACTGTGACCATGCATTGCAGCCTGTGGGCAGGAGCCCAGTAGCTCAAACTCATCTATCAGTTCAGGGTTTTTTTAGTATAAAGGTGTATATATCTATGTGTATTTTTTCTGATAACACTGGTACATTTTCATTTGATCTTGAAATTAAATCCTAAACAAATTACACATAGGTGGTTGTGTTATTTACCTAGTCAGGAAACCTTACAAAGGACTGTCTTGAAGTTTCTCTTTTATTTATTGTTCTAAAAAGACAGGTATTTATATAATTTCTGGGAAGTCTTCATATTGTGAAGTATTATAAAGTCAGCAAAGATGATGATGATAATTATGGTTGCATTACATTTCATCACTGATCTCTACATTATTTTTTTGTTGAAAGCCTTACACATAATGCCATTCTGTAATCAAATTTTTAGTACGATAAGAAAGACAACCTATTAAGCTGTCCAAGGCTATGTGCTAATGATTAGGTATATTAATCTATGACATAGCTGTACAACTGTATTAAAATAAAGCTAGTACACTGAAAAAACTACCAAGGCAGTAGCAAGGAGGTAAAAATGCACACCAGCATGACAGATTTTAAATGAAGGCACAATGGACATAAAGATATTAAGGAACAATCCAAATAATCAGCAAATCTGTCATTCCTAAGTAGTTTAAATTAATCCATCCAATTTACACAATCCACTAGTCTCACTTTATCTCATAGCAATTATCACAACCTTACTGATGCTCTTGTGTGCTACAGGAAATAACAATCTTCTGTCTTGCCTTGTGTCTTGATAAACAAGCAAATTATATCAATTGTCATCTTAATGGAAAATACCAACGCAAAGTCCTTAAGGTCTTTTGTCTTATGGAAAAGAGGTGAGAAATGCTCTATCAAGCCCTTTTAGTTTTGTTTTTCAGTTGAGAAAGAATATTTTACAATTAGCTTTAAAACCTCTCACAATGTGCTTTTCACTTCTTAATTCATTCAATCTTCTTTCAAACATGAAGCAAATACATAGTCTTAGGTTAGCCATTTTGTATCTAGGAGATTGAAACAAATAAACAGCCTTTTCATGGTAGTGGCAAATTTAGTTCTAGCCATCATCATACAAGGTGTTTTATTTCCTTTGGAAAATCAAGACAACTATAACATTTCACAAGCTTGTTTGTTGAGGCAGTGTCTTAAGTATTTGGTAAGGAATTGTTTTTTTTTAATTTGTCGGACAGTGAGGCATCTTCAATATCCTCACAAGGAGAAGCAGAGGGATATGTGCTGATCTCTCCTCTCTTGTGAACAGTGACAGGGCATGAGGAAACAGCATGAAGCTGAGTCAGAGGATATTTGGTTGGATATCAGGAAAAGGTTTCTGACCCAGAGGGTATTGGGTACTGGAACAGACTCCCCAGAGCAGTGGTCAGAGGACCAGCCTGACAGAATTCAAGAAGCATTTGGACAATGCTCTCAGGCACATGGTGTGACTCTTGGGGTGTCCCACACAGCATCAAGAGTTGGACTCAATGATCCTGATGGGTGTCTTCCAACTCAGCATATTCTAAGTCATTCTGTTTCAGGAAATTTTCCTAACTACGATTTTTCACATTTCATAAGTTGTGAGACTTGGAACTTTTGAGCAGCATCTCTTTGCAAAGGCAATCCTGAATGAACTATTGATGCAAAAATTCATAATATCATGAGATAACGGGTAGGAAGCTTGTGGTGGTGCATTTTACCACCATCACCAGCAGCCACCTCCTCAGGCCACACTATGATCTGGGAGATGCTTGTTAGTCCCCAGCCTTGATGAGCAGCACCTGGCCTAAACTCCACTTAATCTTAGCAGAAGCACTGTCTGCTCCCAGATACTAGTGCTGCCTAAAAAGCTCCTGTTTTTTAATAAACAGCCTTGAAACTTGTTTTTCTTGCCTGAATAATAAACCCAGTGGAATAATATTTTTATTATCAAACCTTCAGAGAAAGTTAGCTACTTGGATTGTGGCTAGGATCGAAAATTACTATGCCTAAAGCACACTCTCTAGCAACCCTTTAAGCAGTGGTCCAAAGTGAAACCCTTGGAGCTCTCCCAGACCACAGCAGGGGGCAAACAGCATTCTCCCTCTGAGTGGGGCCTCTCAGAGCCAACAACATCTCAAGTTGGCTGTATTCAGAGAATCACCAAATGACCACGATGGATCTTGGGCTGATACTCCCAATTCCTCAAGTCTCCACCCTTCACCCACTGAGAAACCACAAAGGCATCTGAAGTGAGTACTCCACTGAATTCAAGGGGAACTTTTTCACAGGAGTGTGTCTTGTACAGACTCCTTCTGTCTGTGTGCATGTGAGTGTGAATATATTTATAGCAAACGTGCCACGTGTGTTATTCTCCTAGATTCTAAGCACTTCACACTTGTAGTAAGTCTGGCCTGTAAATTAGTTACTACCGTGATAAAATAAATTCCATATGAATCTTTTGCTAAACTGTCTAGTTTCAGTTATCACTTAAGTATTGCTAAGTTTAAGTGCTGTTAAGTTTAAATTCTGTTGGGCCTTTAGTCATAAACTTTTAGTCAAGTGCAAGCTCAGTTTAGCACAACACTCTACTCTGAACCTTGTGACATAACAGGAGGGGGTGGAGGGGGTGGGGTCTTCTGAATTCCTTTTTATCCTTACCCTTTCCTATCCTTTTCTCTTCCCTCCTCACCTTCACAGCCTCCACATATACAGTTTGGGGTTTATTTCAGTTTGGATTCATTGATTTTGGGTTTTTGTTTGCTTTTCCTTGGATCACTTTAATCATCTAGTAAGTAATAGAATGAACCTTGCCAGTAAACTTCGTCATGCTTTCAGTTTTATATTAAACTTGCTTTTGCTGATACTTTTGCCACTGATTATTGAAGCGATCTTAGAACAGGCATTGATGAAAAGTCTAAGGCAAAGGAAAAAAGATGCCAGGGTCTTACGCAGTGTGCAATAGAACTGTCAGATTAGTAGTGCTTAGACCCTTTTCACTTGTTTCTCCTTACTGTACATTTTACTATTTTTCAGAACTCATAGACTGAAAAAAATAATAAGTAAAAAATTTCAGTCACCTTTACACAGGTCAGACTAGAATGCCTTTCTTTTTGAACTTTTTAAAATGAAAACACAAAGAAAAGAGAAAACCAACTACCTAATGTCATAAAATAAACCAGATTTTTTCCCCCAAATCATCCAGATTAATTTTTGCTGATTTCAGGCTCCTCTGTGCTTGAAATCCCTAGAAATAGAATAT
Source organism: Passer domesticus (assembly GCF_036417665.1). Taxonomy (NCBI): domain Eukaryota; kingdom Metazoa; phylum Chordata; class Aves; order Passeriformes; family Passeridae; genus Passer; species Passer domesticus. The sequence continues at coordinate 106,102,986 of NC_087474.1, read as the reverse complement.
AAAATAAACTGACTTAAAAATCACAAGATTCTGTGCTATTTATTTTCACTTCTGGCTAAGCAGAAGAGAACAGTGAGCTGTCAGGTAAAATCAAATACAAATAAATTACTTAAAATCTCATTTTCCCAACTGAAAAAATGAAAGGAGAATAACAAACACATATTTATTTTTTAGGAGGTTAAAATGCCCCACACCCACCACTACTGCACAATGAAAAAAAAAAAGGCAACAGATTGCTCTCTGACCTGCTTAGTGTCTCAGTTGATTTCAGTCTTACTGTCATAGTTTCACAGTCAATTTAACATGGCATAAACTGCCAATGAGGCCAAATAAACCTTTCCTACTGATCCCTTCTTCCTTCTTACTTCTCTGGCTTTTTTTTTGATGAGGTGTAAGTGTTAATGAGGCCATTGAACACATGGGTGTAAGAAAATTTTTTATGGATTCTTGCCATGAGACAGGGAACAAGCAGTCCTCAATGGGCTTGCAGTCAGGGATCATAAATGCTCAGAGCTGAAAATGACAGAAACTCTGCTCGTAGATACTTCTGTGTGGGCTTGTGCTATACTAGAATGTGCAGAGCTGTGTCTTGTGGTCATGCTAGTAGTCCTCTGATAGAGGCAATTGGTACAGGTCACTGGCATCAGACTACCTCAGACACAGCTACAGTTTTCACATAGTGATCAACAGAGCTTTTTAAAATATGTATGATTATTCCTTATCAGGAGACAGGAAACAGCACAAAACACTTGTCTACAGTTAAAGGCAAGATTGGAGTGAATGGGCATTGGTAAATTTTGTTTAATAACAGACAGGGGAGTTTTTGCATCAGCTTCCTATCAAAAATAGTGAGCCTAAAAGCCTACTACTAATTTGAAAGTTGTTCAGTTGAAGAAAATGATTTACAATTGGGTTGTTGAAGACTTCTACAGAAGGTTTTTTCCACTTCTCTGTCCCCATAATCCACTAGTCTTTGGTTGCCAGCATAAAAATGTTCAGCTAATAGCCAGGAAAATAGATGCTGCAAGAATAATCAAACTGTAAATAACCAAAAAAGGGGAAGATTTTAATAGTTATTTAATAAAATAAGGAATGCACAAAACCAGTCCTTTCATCAGATTTGAGTACATAAGCAGCATTAAACTAAGTGTGTGGTATAAATAAGCATATTACTACTAGAAAGCATTTTGCATCTTTTGAAAAAAAATCCTTCTAAAGAAAGTGCACATTTTGTTAAGATACTGACAGACACAAAAAAGACCATGTTAGAAAAGAGCAACTGGTACTCTCCAAAAGGAAAACAAGCAAACAAAAACCCTTTTGTTGTTCATGTATTCAGTACAATTGTGTGGAGACTACCTGAGGCTCTGAAATAGAAAATCCTAACTACTGCAAAGAGGCTCTTCATGAGTCTCCATTACTTTCTGGAAGATAGAAAGGATAGTTTTGACAAAGAGGGACATGCATATGACAGCAGGGGTTTTTTTGAAAGATAGATAGCCATATACGTGCTGTGAGATTAATACAAGCAGAGACTTTTATCCAGATAGTAAGCTACATATGACATCTAATGATGCTTTGGGATTTTTTCTGAATTTTCAAATACACTTTCATGAAGGCATTTTTTGCATGCTGTGCTTGAAATGGCCCAGATTTACTTTTGAGGATAAGAAAATGAGAAACAGGATGGTCTTTGAGCTACACTAGTCCAATGCATGAGCCTAAGCAAGATCTTTCTAATCATGCTTCCAGACTGTCACTGGGAGAAAACTTAGGAAAAATTTGTCAGTATGAGCAAGGCAAAATGGAACAGAAGTTCAAAGAGGTTGCTGAAATTGGCTGTATGTGTTCCTGAGAGACTGCTCCTTTGGAGAAGAGGAATACTGCACAACAGAGGCCTGCCTTAATGATCACACAGAATGAATTCACAGTGTGTCAATTTGCCCACAGCACCCTGTGTAGAGCAGTAAAATTTTCCCTTCTCTTTGAAATACATGCATCAACCTCCTGCACAAGCAAGTATGCTGTTCCTTGGCAACACTGGGACACACTTGGTCTTACCACCTGATGTCAACATCCCTTAAGGGAAACTTTCAGATCCATCTTCACAGTTTGATGTTCTGATCAAGCCCATTCTGCATCACAGAAAGAGAACAGAAGTTTTGTAAAAGTGTCTGGAGTATACAGTGGGGAAAAGCTAAATTCCAAGAAACTTCTGATGACCTGATAACAGAAAGACATACGATAATTTTTTCTCACACTTGGCTTTTATTAAACTTAATAAATTACATCCATAGGGAAGAATTCAGGGAAAATACTGTGCCTGCAGCTTGTGTTTTTATCTTATCTAAAGTTAATAAGAAAAACAATGAATAGGAATTGGAGAGTGTGAAATCAGATTTAGAATGAAGTCAAGGTATTTTGTACCAGCTTTCCCAGAGCTATAAGCAAAAAAGTATTTCTAGCAGAAGTACTTTCATAGAAGCATCGTCAGATCATTTATCAAAAACCTGTCTCTGTAGAACAGCTCCTTGAAACATAGATATTTTAGAGCAGGAAAAATGGAACTAAAATAGGCCATCAGTAAAAGGGTTACATACGGAAAATTGTTTTCCCTTGGATGAACAGAAAGGTTTAGAAATTCAATGCTGCTGTCTTTTTCATTGATGTAATATTTACATTGCCAGAAATGACCTGATTTATCAGTGTGCTGTGATTTCATACCACCAAAGAAGAACTGTCAATAGAACATGTTTTTCCAAAGGTGGTGCTCATCATGATGGCACTAAAGTCCATCCCCCCCAACTCTATAATATCAGTAAAATTCTTGATGCTTCTTTGCTGCGCTGGAATGGCAATTTACCAACATCAGGAGCAGCCAGAGGGAGGTACACAAGAGCATGCAATACTCCCCAAAACAAGAAGAACATGTACTTGCATTCTGGCTGTCTGTGAGTGGGAGGGAGGAAAATTTCCACCAGCTAAAAGGTGTTAGAGAAGTTTATATGCAAATGAGTTTCATAAGACGGGCTTGACAACAAATTAATACTTGCTTAACAACAAATACTTATGGACTAAATACATTGAAAGCTGTAGATATTTCAAAGAGAATTCTTGTAAGACAGTAAATTTTTTGCTTATTATTTTGAGCTTTTTTTCAACTGAAGTAAAATTTTCTTAGCTTCTGAATCAGTATTTTTCCAACAGGTGTCAAAGACAAGCACTTCAATTGTCACTTTGAGAAAGTTATTCACTCATGCTTTCTATAGCTAATATTTATAAACAAAGCAGAAAAATTAAAGAAGTACTGTCCTTAGTAACTGAATGGAAGCAAATAAAACTATTTTGAAATATGATCCATTGATTTGCACAGCAGTTAAACAGCTCTAGAAAAAGATTGCTAGCCAAGCTGTAACTCTGAGAAACTTGAGACAGTGTATCTATGCTTGATTACACACACTTCAGGACACAAAGATAGAAATAACACACAGAAGTGCTATTGAATACTCATGTTTCTACCTAACAGAAAACAAATATTTCAGTAAAGGAATTGATGACCCACAGAGATAATTCACAAAGCAGATACAATTCTTAAAATCTTTTTTCTGATCTTCAACAGAGTTTGAACCTTCCTAGCTTGTGTACACAAGAACAAATTGAATTGTTATGCTTAGTCATACTTATCACATGAGAATCCCTAAATACACCAGAACAAAATTAACAGAAAATTGGAATTGTCAGTCATTTTACGACTCTATATATTGTTGTATCATTAAGAAAATGTATGCAACTAAATCTCCACATTAACAACAGAGATGTAACTGGAGTGTTACTAGATCTAGCAATTGATCATGTTGAAATAAATTAACAAGCTCTCAACAAAAATAATTTGTATTAGGTAATGCAAAATACCTTTTCAAGACTGCAAGATTTGTGCAAGATATTATGACATTAGACATGATAATCTGTTTCTGTGCTGAAATTGGCAAAAAACCCCTCAAAACTACTAAACATACTTTGCAAGCCTTCCTGGTATTAATAACTGAGGTATGAAGTAAGCACAGTTATTTTTCCCTACTCTAGTTTTGTTTTGGTTTGTATAAGAGGAACCAGAAGAAGCACAAACATCTAGAGTTCCACTCATAACTACATCATCACTAATCATAGCAAAGAAAAACACATTCTAATTCAAAGCAGTAGTTTATCTGGGATATTAAAATAGACAAGTTGCCAGTAAAGACTAAGCACTAGTGAGTTTTCTTTCCATATATATATCTAGAAAGCAAACTGAATAGAAGAAGAATGTGCTAGGAAATACCTTATAATTTCAGAAATTCTCAACATTCTTAACTAGTTAAGAATAAAACAAAGAAAAAGAGTGGAAAATTTAAACCCTGTAGATCACTAAAGAAACTTCATACAAATTAAAATCTTGGATGAAAGTTATCTTATATTTACCTGAAAGGAAATTTTCTCTAAAAATTACTCCAAACATAGGGCAGAGTCTGCAAGTAAAATGAGTTTGAACTGTCATGCATACCACAACATAAAAGTCCATAGACGAGGCAGATGAGAAATATATCAGAGAAGATACAACAGCACAAGTTAAGGAATGATATCAAGATAATATATATCTGTGCATAGAAAACAGAAATTATTTTGAAAGCACAGAGTGGATAATGCACTTCAAGTGGAACACTTGAAGTTCAGTGACAAAACAAAAAGTGCTCTGTGTTTGTACATATAGAAAGAAAATAAATTGTTAGCAGAAGTGTCTTATATAAAATAATAGAAGAAATTATTTTATTAAGGAACATTCATAACAATTTTAACTTGGGCTAAGATACTCAGATTTCTTTTTTCCATGTGCAACAAGCACTTTTCAAGTGCACTTTTCAAACACACTGATGATTAGATTATTTCTTTCACAAGATGACACCACAAATTATGTGCAGTTATCCCATATCATCCTACTTACGTAATCATACTACTGAAAATATTTTATTTTTGTATTGGCTTTGCATGGCAAGGTTTCTGTAGCAGGAATGGCTACAAGGTGGCCTCTCTGAGAAACTGCCAGAAGCTTTTCCCATATCTGATAGGTCCAATGCCAGCCAGTCCAAGACAGATTTGTTACTGGGCAAGGCTGAGATCATCGGTGACAGAGGTGTCACCTTGAGGATAACTTAGTTAAGAGGGGAGAAGAAAGACCCACACACCAGGAATTTCAGAAAAAGAGGAGTGAGAGTATGTGAGAGAAACAACAGATACCAAGGTCATGGAAGAAGGAAAGGGAGAAGGTGCTCCAGGTGCTGGAACAGAGATTCTCCTGCATCCTGTGGTGAAGGCCAGTGTGAGATGTCCAGTCAGGCTCAATCCACCACAGATTTTTACCTGTATCCAGGGTGAACAATATGAAAACCAGGTTGTCATTGTTTTGTCCAGGTGATGAGCAGTGCTGGACTTCGCAGGCATTCTTAAATCTGTAAAAAGCCTGTGCAATGCATACATACACCAGCAGACTTCGTTAGACTGGCTTCTTTAATGGAACAGTTAAAAACAACTATACATTTCTCAAACATTTTACCAAACAATAAAATAAAATTATGTAAGATACTTAGCAAAAATAACGGAGTTTTTCAAAGATTTGGACAAGCATGATGAGCAAATAATTAGGAGATAAAAGGTTGTAAATCTATGAGTTTTGGAATTCTCAAGTCTGTGGTCTCAAAGGCAAGATTAAATTTCTCTGGCCTCTCCTTTGACGTTATTTTTCCAGATTATTAACAGAAGATTACTACCTCTCCTCTAACTGCAAATGATTCTGACAAATTAAGCGCTAGGATGTAAAGTACACACTGGGCAACATTTCAGGTTCTCATAAACATGGACACAGTCCTCCATGCAGCTTTTTCTGCATGTCATATAAAAGCTGCTCAACCCTATTCTCTCACCTTAAATAGATATAGCACCGCCATATCAGCTAAGACCTTTCAGTAATTGATAGTGACAGTTTACAAACTCTTCTAAGGCTTTTGTATATATTTCTCTGATGGAAATCTCTTACATCTGTAATATAAAACTGGCTATTTAGTATGAGCAATTAAACAGGCCATCAGTCTGCAACTATCTCTCAGCAGGTGAATTTAGCCCCTAGGTATGTCATTGTGACAGGAAACATTCATGCAGAATCACTTTTTCTTGTTACATGCAAAATAGAAATAATTATACATAATTCTTTCTTCAAATTAGAGGGAAAATACATTGTAATATTTTTTAAAGGGTTGTGAGTTATTTCATGACTGCTGGCAGTTAACTGCAACTTTTGAAGAGATTTTTATGAGTACATCTGGCTTTCAGCAAGGAAGGAAAAAATCTCATTGATAGGAAAGGTGTAATTCTCATAGAGTAGGCAGCTGTAAACAGTAGTTTAAAGGCAAATAATGGTAAACCAGGAAATTAAAACCCTCTCTAGAACTTGTATTATAACTGTGTTTTCATATATCAAAGTGTAAAATGACACAGCCCTTGTCAATAACTAACATTATCCAGTATAGTCCAAAACAACCTTATGTTTCCTAAAGGCATTCCAAGATCTAGTAATTTTAATGAAAGATTTTGTAATTTGACGTGGCAGAACTGAGAAAGTTGGAGTAAGCTTGCCTTTCCCACTTTGTTCATAGGAATTTAAAAACTATTTCACTGAAACATTAACACTTGGTTCTTTGGCTTCTTCTGTTATAAGTCTTGTTCATAGGTATGATGAAAAGTGGAAATATAGATTTGCACTTAATTTCTCATATTTGGATGCATTTAGAAATAGGCTTGTCTCATTTATCCAAAGTAAATTTACTTTGGATAAATAATGTAAAATTGAAATAATGTAAATTGAAATAGCCAAAATGTACATCTGATTTTCCTATTTAATCAAAATTATTTGCATGGGAGATACAAAGGATTTTTTGGTTTTGTATAACCTAATTGGTGATGAACATACAGAAACCTGTGCATACATTACATGCACACTTTAAATTAAATTAAAAGAATTTTTTTGAGAATAAGAGACTAGATTTCCAAAAGGTTTCTGAGCATCTTAACTGGAACATATAATCATATATCCTTGTAAACAAAACAGGTTTCCTTATGACAATATTTATTATATTTATTACATTAAAATTTAAACTCACAAAAAAGAAATGCCTCAAACACTTTTGACCTGTTGGTGGCATTTTGACAATTAATATTCTATGGTGGAAGGATTTCTCTAAAAGGCCACAGAGAAGGGCCTGGTATGACAAAGCATTTTTTGAAAGAAATCTCTTTGCCCTTTAAGATTTGGTCTACTAACTCTATGTGGAAATAGAATTCCTTCATTTTGTCCTTTCTTCTGAAAAGAGGCATCCTGGCAACTCTTCATGCTTTAGTTAGAAAAATAAGTCATGGTCCAGGAATGTGAATTCAATGGGGACAAACCAACCTATGAATAAACAGCTTATGCATTTAGTAACAGAAAGCACTACAAGAAAATCCATAAAGAAATTAAAAATACAGCTGTAGCTGTCACAATAGTATGGCAGAGTAAAGAATTTCACTAAACATTATTACAATAATAATTACTTCATAATAATTGCCATTTATCTGATTATAATGAGCAATACTGGTATAGGTTCCTAAAAGTATCCTTGTATTCTAAACTCATATTTTATGTGTCTATAAACGTGTATTTGCATATATATGAATATATTTCCATGAACAGAAACAGGAAAAAGGCAATTTTCATGTCCTAAATTCCATATTTCTACCTGAGGCTGATACTGATTCCAAATTTTCTTTTTGACAGTGCTCATTTCTCTGTATACCTTCCTCTTGCTTAGGTACACTTAAACCAGAGCTGAGAGATACCCAGGGAGTGCAGGGCTAAGGTGTAATTTTACCAGGCTTTGAAACACCTTTTAACCCTGTAGTGTTTGGGGACAACTCAGACAGATTAATTTTTGTTACAGATTAGAGACTCCTACAGCTTTTGTGGATAGTACAGGCATGGCAGAGTTATATAACCCCTACCGCTTCAAAGTATTTTATTGTATGCAGAAAAAGAAGGAGTCATGGAAAGGTTGCAATGCTTGCTTAAAATCATACAGAATTTCTGCAACTGCTACAAGTAGAAAGTTGATCTATTGAAGTCTCACATTGTGAATTGCAAACCATATGCCGAATGTAAGAATATTACTGGCAGTGGGTATTTCTTGAAACTAAAACTGTAATTATATATTTCAAGTGAATAATATGGTGCACTAAATAGGAAAAGTCATAACACAATGTTAATATCAACATATGCAGCTTAAGTTGTGCTAAATTTAAGTTATGTTCTTGCTTCATTCGTTCTTTTCTTCTCTTACTTTTATTGATATGAAAGCAAACTATTTGCTGTGAGAAAAGAAGTATTACAACTTGAAAGGAAATTACTACAGATTTGGGAAATGGAAGAGACATATGGCTATTTTCTTTTCATTTTTGTAATGCAGTATGATATACAGTCACGCAGAGATAAGCATACATAGGTCTCATAGATGTCAGATTCAAATAGGAAAACTATATTTGAAAAAAACAAAGTGAAACGGTTTAAAAAAAAGGTATATCAAAGGTTGAGTCCCATCCCTACAAAAAAGTAAGCAGGATAGATGTTAGTTTTGTTTGTTTAAAGATCTCTTCTCTATGAAAATAATAAACATAGCTGAAACAGTTGAATTCAAATTCTGATGAACTCCAAGTACTCCACCTGTTGCTGGAGATGAGAGAAAAAATCATGGCTGTTTTCCAACTGACCGTTTACAGTTCACAACAAGTAGTGTCAAACAAGCTGTTTCTCATCATCAGAAAGCAGCCTTCAAAAATGTAGATAAGCAGCAGCATAAAAGAGATTTTACAGTTCACTAATTGAATGAACTCTGATAACATCAGTCTTTTTCACAGAAACAAAACACATACAATTCTACATGCACCTTGCTAGAATATACAAAAAAGTGCCAGGTGTTAAACATATGCATCAAGATTAAGAAATAAAGTAATTATTTTCTAAAATAGAAATTGTTAACATTTAGCTACAGAATCCATTTATTAATATTTTTTAAAATTAATCTAGCGTGAGAAAAAGAGGCAATCAACATGGTTAGTATCTAAAAGTTCTCACCAAAAATGTTGCAAATTCCTCTAAGTAATGAGTGTTACATCATCCCAGGAAATTAAATTTTGCACAAGTGAGCAGTGAAAAAAAGATAATGAGAAAAATGTACCCAAACCAAGAATCAAATCTAGGCTTCTCAGGTTAGTGTCGTATTTGCTCTTTGATGCCTGTGTTACAAGGTTATTAATCTGTCATCTTCCTTTTTCAACAATTAGGATATTTTCTTTGTATTTCCTGTATCAATCCAATTATTTTCCAGGAGAACGGTTATTAAAGGCAATGAAATTACTCTGTACACTATATTCAGGAAGTCACCTCTACTGAGAGATGGATTTTATAAAAACAAGGGGTTTCTCTCTTAGCATAAATGACTGCTTTTTTAAAATAGCAGTTAATTAGAAAGGAAATTGCAAGTACACCTATGCAAAAAGTAATGTCAATAGCACAACTCAAAACAAATCCATGACTTGATGCAAGCCTAATTTTGGTAAATAGATTTAATTGCAACTCATTCTGCTTTGTAAGTACTTAGCAGCTCTATATTTGGTAAACAGAAAACATTGATACTGTTTTGTCATGTGTGTTAAACACAAACAGCCTGGGCATTGGTTTACACCAGTCCATGTCTGGTTCCCACAAGAACTCATTATCCTCTAGCAATGACACAAGACATTAATCTTGGATAAGCATAGAGGTCATGTGAAAACAGAAAACATAAAAGAAAGAAGAATATAACATAGAAGTTTTCAGATACTTTTTACTCAAATTGAATGTTCAATGAAGCCATGAATGCCAGAGCTCCTAATGCTCATAACGAAGGTTCTTCCCCTTGACAATAGCATGCTCCTCCCAGAATATCTGGATATTCTTCTCCTATTTTTTCACCATGTTTCTTAATTTAATAAAAAGGAGTAAAAGACTGATTTTATAGCTACTTGTATCTTCACATTTTGAGAGAAAAATAATCTTTACAGCGAGGAAAAAAAACCCTAAATAAACAAAAGTGACTTTTTAAGTCCTAGTTTTTTCCTCATATATATCACTAGTATGTTAGACGATTAGCAAGCATCTCTTTTATTTAAGATAAGATGCTATATTTCTTCAAGCATCTCTTTTATTTAAATCTCTTTCATTTAAGATACAGATTCCCCACTTTTCTAAAACTTTTCCTTTGGCATTTATTAAGAACTTCCCATGAAAAATTTGTTAGACTACTGTATGGTAGAAAGAAATACAAGTGAGCAATCACTTAAGGGAGAATGCTTCCCTTCTGAGTTACTGGTAGGTAAAACTTTAAATTGTCCTTCACTAGTCATATCTGATAAAACAGCTGTATTTTTAACATATACATGGCTCAAGAAAGAAATTCAAATGAAGTTTCTTAAGAATTTAATAATGTAAAATAGTTTGTAGTTTTTTCCTTTTTATAAATTCTTTCTTCAGCTGCTTTTAATTTTGGAAAAACTGCTCAAACAGGAAAATCCAAGAGATGGGAATTTTTCAGATAATAACATTTTGCGGGAATGTTTTTTGAGGAATGCTGTCACTGGAAAATGCTTTAAAAAGGAAGGTAAAAGTACCTTTTAAAACTAAAGTTTAAAAAAAAAAAGAGTTTTCAATGAAACTTAAATCAAAAACCCATTAATATAATTTGAGAATTCAACATTTATAGCTTGAAGTTGTCATTTATTAGGATCATAGGATTTGCTCTTTTTTTTGACTGAAAATAATTTTTACCCTTGTTCTTCAGAGAGGCAGATATACACATCTCTACGTATGTTTTATGACTGTCCAGAAGCTTCTTAGTAATTTGAAACAATTTTGGAAAACTGTGTCTCCACCCCTGAAAATAATCAGGTAAACAATAATACAGGTATACAATGATCAGATAATTAGGAAGTCCTGAGAAACCAATAAGAAGCAAACCAAAGGCAATCTACAGCACTGAATCACATCTGAGAGTGATTAGATAATATCATATTCTTTGGAAAACCTTGAAGGATAACTTTTTCAGTGTGATAGGAGCTTTGAAACTTTGTCTTTTGAGCTGACTTCCTCCCAGTGCACCTGAGAGCACTGAAGAAGAAAGGATACTACTCAGTGCTCTACTTAACAGCACATTTCCATTTCAGAAAGTCAAGAGAGTTTCTCACTCTAGCTTCCTCTGTACAAAAGGAAGAAGAGGAGTGGAGAAAGGATGCATCTGTTTATCTTACACCTACTGAAACATCTTTCTTTTAGGAAGGCAGAAACAGCCCATGGAAGCACTAGAGGTGAAAGATTTAATAGAAGCTATTAAGTTCAAAACAAAAAAAGAGCTTTGTTCTGTTATCATCTCTGTTACCTCAGAGAAGTTGACTGAAGCTGTTACAGTGGTAATCTAATAAGGATCATTTTTCATACAGCCAAACAGCAAATACATCAAGCCTTAATAAGATATATCAGTAATATATGAATTATCAAGTATCACAGATTTTAGACTCAGCTTCTTACAGCAGTCCCTAATCTTTCTTTTTAAATTTGCATCTTTTCTGTCACAGCTACATAAACTATTCATATAACAATGTGACAATAATTAAAGTGATACAAAAAATTTAATAAACAGAAAACAACATATGAGCAAACATACCGTTATCTAAATCCAAGGCTCTGCTTTATCTAATTAGTTATTCCTCTGATCACATTAAAATAATTTAATTTCTCAAAATGCCTATGAAGCTGGTGTAGTCACGTGTAAGAATATCTGCAGCTCACTGACAATTTACTTCAAGTCAGTTTCCCCAGGACTCAAGCTGTGTGATAGAGAGAGAAAGAGAGAACCCCTTCTGGTTTAACCCCAGCTGGCACCTCAGCACCATGTAGCTTCTCGCTCACCCCTCTGACACAGCAGGGAAAAGCAGCAAAACTCACATGTTGAGATAAGAACAGTTTAATAATTGAAACAAAATAAAATAGAACAAGAATAATACAAAAATAATGAAAATAAGAGAGAGAGAGAGAAATAAAGCCCAAGACAAACATGGAATTTTTCATCAGTGGACTGATGCTCAGTCTGTTCCACAGCAGCAGTTGGCATGTCTTGGCCAATTCCCCCCAGTTTGTATATTAAACATGGCATTCTGTGGTATGGAACATCCCTTTTGCCAGTTGGGACTGGTTGTCCTGGTTATGTTCCCTTTTATCTTCTTGTGCATTTCCTTACTTGTAAAGCATGCAACATTGAAAAGTCCTTCATTTAGGGTAAGCATCACTTAGCAACAACCAAAACATCAGTGGGTTATCAAAATTAGTCTCAACTGAATTCAAAAGGCAGCACTATACCAGCTAGGAGGAAAATTGACTCTATTCAAGCTGAAACAAGGAAAGAACTATATTCTAAAAAATCTTTCAAACAGAGTGTTTGCAAGTGTTTGTCTAGTCGAGACAAGATTTCAGTTTTCCAGGTGTTTACAAATAACCTCCTTGTGTTGTTCTTGTATAACATGTTTCTAACAAGCTACAATTTCTGTACAGCATGCTGTAAAAGTGAAATATGTGAAAAAGGAAAGAAAAACAACAACAAAGTAATGGAACTGCAGAGTTCTATAACACTTAAAAAGAACACAACAAGAAATTATCTGAATATGAGACCAGAAGTTTGGGGTTTTTTTTATTTTTCCAAGCAGATGTCACAATGCATTATATTGTCACTGTAAATAATCCCTCTGTCAGTTCCACTGCCTGCTGTTTTGCTAAGCAGTCCAAACTCTCTCAGCCTGTCTTCAGAGCAGAGGTGCTCCAGCCCTCTGATCGTCACCAAGCTCCTTCTCCGAGCTCCGCATTCTTCTTATGTTGGGGACTCCAGAGCTGGATGCAGCACTGCAGGTGGGGTCTCACCAGAACAGAGCAGAGCAGAGGGGTAAAATCCCCTCCCTCTCCCCGCTGTTCATGCTGCTTTGGATGCAGCCTAGGGTACATTGGCTTTCTGGGCATTCTGAGCTGCAAGCACACGTTGCTAGGTCACATCCAGCCTCTCACCCACCAGCACCCCAAGTTTTGCTTGACAGGGCTGCTCTCAACCTGCTCATCCCCCAGCCTGTGCTGCAAACCAGTTGTTTGCAGCTTAAACTAAAAAGTAGCATGTTCTCATATCACTGCAAAATGAATCGACATTTGTTTTGTCTTTAAAGAAAAAAAGATTTCATTGTTGAGAGGCAGAAATCCCTGTTTTATAATTCTCTCATGAATTTTAAGAGTAGTATCTTTATTTTAGAACAATTTGGTTGTATTGGAAAGGAGGTATGTAGCTGTTTTGGTTATTGTCTATGGTAATATTGCAATATGAAAGATTAAAAAGAACACTTTAGAAAATGCAGAAGGAAAAGAAAGAAAGAAAAGGAAAAGATAAGAGTAGAAAAATATTACCACATTCAGATCCAGCAGTGAGGTGTTTTTTGAAGTGATGGTCACAGTCTTGGTCCATCATGAGTGGGGGACAACTCCCAAAACATATAATTTAATGGGTTAATACACATACATATACATATATATATGGGTGCACCCAAACATCTTCCCTGGAGGGTTTTTTTTACACAGTCTTTTGCAAAAGGCTCTGGATCTGTTGCAACACTGTGGATCATGTTCAGACCTCTGGTAGAAGGTCTGGCCTCAGGAATGAGTCTGTGAGAACTTTGGGGGTCTCTGATGGTGTATGGTCCCTCCTAAGACATGACAGCTGCCTCTCATGCCAACATAATTGAACCAGAAGGGATGAATACTCTCATGCCATGGGCAGTTTTACAATTGAATTGTATAAAAGAGGACAATCAGCATGATGAAAAGCACCATCCTGCCTCCAAAAGATCTGCTTCTGATCAACCTTCTCCTTTATATGTCTCAAAACCCAGAGCCTCCTGTGATGGGTGCTCACCCCCTACGTCTCATTCAGACCAGAGACTTGGCCAGCCCACACCCAAAAATTCACCTTCTCCCCCTAGGGAGTACTCAAAAGTTAACTCAAAAAATTCCTGACAAAGCACTTATTTTCACCAGTTTGGCACATAACGTAAGAGTGTAAAAACCCCAAACCCTAAATATGACTGAAAATGACATGGACCTGGAGAGTAAACTAAATTACTGACTTTTTTTAATGCCTTAGAGCTGTTTTATTTGCTAATGCTGTGGGTAAAATAGTCATGCATCTAAAAATTTGCTTTTTTTCTTTAATACAATCTGTGCTAATCATTCCATACAAGTAGAAAAAGCTGATAACTTGATTATTGAAATTTCAACAGCCATTTATTACAGATCACCAGAAGCATGACTACAAAGGAGATATCAGTAAAAAAAAATAAAATTGCCAATTATACTTGACTGGGAGTATCTTAATTGTTAAATGGATCTGTGGTGGATAGTAGGACCAAACATGGTTTGCTGCAGTCAAAAGGTACATTGGTTAAGGACAATGAACAGATGATCTACATTAACAAAAATAAAGTCACACTTAAACCAACGAACTCTAATTTTTATTTTTTTTATTTCATATTTCAAAGAATATCAGCATGATATGACAACTTGATTCTCAACATTTTCTTCATGATATGTCACATTTACACTGGAAAAAAAAAGTCATCCAATTGTTTACTTCAATAATCACAACACTGAATTTTCTAATCATCCACAGCAGAATGGCAGGTACCTAACCATACATTGTTATTGAAAAATATTCATGGCATTAAACTGTATCACTTTAAAGATTCTTTTTAAGGCTTTATAAAGTAGCAAAAATTATAAAAATAAGTGCTTAAATTTTTGTTATTTCTGTTGTTATTGCTGCTATTCAAGAGGAGATTAGAAGGGAATGTGTCCTCACATTCACACATGAACTGCCAAAAAATCTTCAACTGTTCAAGGGCTGACTCATTAACAAGTGTTACAATCGCCAGATACAGGAAAAATTGCTATTTTGATCGTAACACAAAGTAAAAAAAAAAAAAAAGTCTTATTAGCACTATGATATATTTTAAATATCTTCATTGCAATTAATTGAGTTTGTGGGTAATTGGGTAGATTAGGTAGTATCCCAATCTATAATACAGAAAGTCTTCTATACTGATGTAGTAGATGGAATACTCTTCTCACACAGCAGCAGCTCAAATACAAATCAATGTTTTCTAAGAATACAGGTGAGTCATACTTAAATTTCACTCTTCAAAAATGACAAATAGGTATTGGAAGATTAAATCAAGAAGAAGGCTGTCAAGATTAGCTATTTAAATCCAAATCTGTTGTAATTTTGTATGCCCTTCACCATCCTCGAGTTCTCTTCAAAGCATTGATATGATTTAAAAATGGTGTTTGACCCTTAGCTCTCATATCAACATCCATTTCACTGAAAATGCAACTGGAGGAGGGATGATATATTTAGTAATATAAAAAATGAGACAACATTTCAAAATAACTAACTCATATGACACTTGGGAGCAGATTTTGCTTTTGAGGAAGAGAAATATCCTGGAAAGTAGTAACATGGAAATTTTTGAGATCTTGTTCAAACTCTTGGCTTTCAAGATCACACTTAAAATCTTCTCTACAAATTGACTTTTGGGGAATATATACACAGACCTTGAGAATTTTTCAAGCTCCTGGGTAATCTGGAAGCAATAGGGTTTTGATATAATGTACAAATTAGGAATATTCACAGGTAAAAGAGTAAGAATATTTCTTGTGCACTAGTACATTTCGAGCCCTTGTGTTTTTCAGCAGCTATTTAACACTTGTAGAGATCTTCTATTGCATTTATTCAGCTACTTAACATTAGGTAGGAGCAAGCATCTATGCTGAATGTTTGCCGAGCCAGATCATCCAGTAAATTAAATCTGACATGGAGTCCCCGCCAGCGCAGCACCTGCTCCTGCCAAGTGCAGCTCTTTATAAATGTGATGGGTTCAGCCTGGTGCCACCTGTGCAGTTTGGCAGTGCTGCTGATTGCTTCTCGCTCAAAGCTGCTCACTGGGAGCTCTTACTCACCCCTTGAGCACCCATCGTGCAGCAATGGAGTAGGATGGCAGACAAAGATTTACAAAGGCAGGGCTTGAGGCCAACTCCAAGAAGACACAATATGCAGTGTCTGTAAGGCTCCTGAGAAGAGGGGGCCAGAGGACAGAGAAGTTGAATCTCTGAGCACCAGAGGTGCTGGCAGCCTCTGCACCCATGGGCCATTCATTGACAGTGGAGAGTAACTTCACTGCCTGAACTGCTGAGCAGTTACTTCCCAGAGACCCATTCTGTGTGCTTGGCTCATTTTGTATTTCTAATTCTTAACAGTTCATTTTCGATTACTGATTTTTGGCGGTTGAGTGGTTTCTTAAGAATTCAGCTAATTCTCAGCTAATAACTTTTTCTCCTTCTTCCTAATCTGTCTAGCCCCTCTCTTAATGTTTCATGAAACTCCCTGGCCTGGGTCTGATCTTCATTCCCTGAAACACCAACTCTTTTCCTTTAAAAGATTGCTTGTGCAAGCAAACAATCTTATTTGCTGAACTTCCTCCTGTGACTCCTTATTGGTGAGCCCAGAACTTGACACAGAAATCCGGGCAGTGCTGAGGGTGCACACCTCTGTGTCATGCATATCATTAATGGAAAGTTTTAATAGGGTTTGATCCAATATTGGCTACTAGGGTACACTGGTGGCTCCCAACTAGACTTTGTCACAGTGATCACCACTACTCAGAGCCCTGCTAACAAGTTTTCAATCGACCATTACAGCCTGACCATCCAGTTCATACTTATCAGCTTCTCTGTAAGGCTTTTGTGGGAGACAGAATAGAAAATTTTCCTAAAGTCTAGGCAGACAATACCAATAACCACTGCTCTCCCTTTTTCCACTAAGACTCTTTGTCACAGAGGTGTATCAAATCAGGCAAGAATGACTTCTCACTAGTGAATCCAAGATGATACTCTTTATGGCCTTGACCTTTGTGTGCCTGGAAATTGTTCCATCATCTTCCCAGCCACTGCGGTGGCCAATATATCTATAACTTTGTTACATTTTTTATGCAGCTATACAACCTTTACATTCAGGGAGGTGAATGTTTACATTTGAAAATGTAGTTGAAGTTATTTACATTTTTTTACTCTGTTTACACATGCAAACACTCAGGAATATGCTCTTTTAGAGGGGCTATACTAGGAATCTCTGAAATCAGAGAGTATTTAATGAAATTTAAGGAGAAACTGGCATCCTAGAAGGAAACACTATAGAATATTCCAATAGAGAGATAACAGTGCTCATTTTGGAATTTATAAAAACCACATATGTTGAACTGTTTCATTTAATACAACATGAGCAGAAGCAGCATATGAGTCCATTTTGCCCTGTAATTTCCTAAATATTTACTTTATAAAAATAATTTTTGAAAACAGTGCTCTGTATGAATCCAAATTATAATCCTTATCCTAGTTTTTTCTATGTTTCAGGTTTTTTACATTTTCTCTATAGGAATTGAGTCAAAATATCACATTCAGTCCTTAAAACATTCCAATATGAAAGATACAAGACCTATTCCTTAAACTATGTTATTAAATTCAGTATTTCTTGTCCCTCTGCCAGCAGGAATACCAATTTGCTTAAGTCATAAAATGGGAAAAATTCACTTAACAAGCAGCTATTTAAAACTGGGCTTATTTATTTGAGGCATAGTAAACACTTGACATCTTTCTTAAGTGTTTTCCTTTGCATTTATTACCATAGCCCCAGCCACACAGTTACTGTCCTCCCTATTGCTCTGCAGTTAACTATCTCCTACTGGGTGAGGAGACAGTTATGTAAAGCAGCAAGGACATATTCTCCCTTATAATTCTCTGTTCACTTTCATATTATTCTATTAAGTTTTCTTTCACAGTACCTACTCCCACATCCATCTTAAAAAATTTTACTTTTTCCAGCCACTCTTTTTAAGAGAAGCTGGAGCAAAGAGAAGCAAAGAGAAGCAAAGAGAAGCAAAGCAATTCCTTGCTTTGCTTGCAAGGAATATGCAGAAGTGACTTTACCAATGGCACAGAAACACCCAAGTTCCTTACATACAAGCCCGGGTGTAACCAAAACATGCACATGGATTTTTCATTTAAACTAGAACATGCTCAGACAAAAGGCTGGTGTGAACTGCAACCAGAGATGCAGTGGTCATCAGCTTATTGCAACTGGTGTGTTTTGAATGCCATTTGCATACAATTGCCTGCAGAAAGGCAAATTTTTCACAAATTGATTATTTCTGTTCTTCAGCAAAGAGTAAATAATTAATATTATCAGACACTGTGGCGATATTTTCTTCCTTCTTATGACACAGTAAGAGGCTGAAAAGCAATAGTAACCTCAGTTATCAGTGGTGCACACAGAGCTTTAGAGCAAGATTACAATATTGATGAGAGGAACACTCATTTACTCATTAGCACTCATTAAGTAATTACACATTTATTATCTCTTATTCTCCTTTTATTTTAAGAAGAGGAGAAAGAAACATATGTACCTAAGATTTAAGACTCTCAAGTCAATCTCATAAACAAACACAAATATTTTATAAACTATGCAACATGAACAAACTTGGAACATCTCTTTCTACTTACCACTGCTGATTCCAACTTTCACAAACATTATTATCCCAGTAAGTGGATAATCACTTTTATTCAAAGGAGATATGCACATTTCTCTCTGTCTGTGGCATGAGAAATGGTAGTATTACAGTCTTCCTCGGCAAAGAGTACATTACTTCACTATTAACACTCTCTTTAAAGAAGAGAAGGTTGTTTTAGAAGATTAAATATTTCTTGATGTTCTGCTACTTGTGTTAATTCACCACTCTTATGATTATTTTGCCTGAAGAGCAGAGACTTTATCTCAAAATTTCTAATTATCTGTCCAGCAGAGCTTCCTCAAACACCAGCAGAAGACCATATGCTTAAGGGCAACTGTGCACTCCACACAACAACATGTAGCTTTGTCATCTCCCCCCAGCAGATAGCCTCTGCTCGTGACGGTAATAGCAGACATGCTACTCTGACCTAAATGGGGCTTGCACTAGAAAAACCTTATGTTTTATGAATCAGAGGTCTTCAACTCAGTTTCTACAATAATTCCTCCAGAGTCTTTGCATGCATTGGGATATTGCTCTGCTGTAACAGATTTATTCATAGTTCAAATAGAGAAAATGCCTTCCAATATATTTTGAATGAAGGAAAATCTTAATTTTGACTGGAATTGTAACCTGAGTGAGAACAAGCTGTACCATGCAGACATTAGACGAGCTGGTTTTGACCCCTCTGGGTTGTTCATTCAAAGAAGTTAAAAATATGAGTTTATGTGCCGACCTTCCCATCACACTAAGCCAAATTTTTAGTCACCTACTGCTGTTTGTATCCTAAAGCTACCCTATGCTGGACCACAGGTTTATCAGGGAAGCAGTGGAGTCAGGCTCATCATGGGGGTGTTTGCATATTCCTGAACCATCTCACAAACCAATACCATTGCTATAATTCACCTTGCTATTTGTTCCCATGACCTTACAGATGGGCATTTTTTTTGTATTTAACTGAAATTACAGAAAGAAAATGTTTTCAGTTACTCTTTAAGAAAGGAATTAGACAAAGAAGATTAAATTTCTAGAGAAAAACCCTAATAATCTGATAAGCATGAGTTTGTTCAGTAAACAGAAGAAGGGAAAACTACAGTATTATTATTTGATAAAAGGATACACTGTGCAAGCAAGAATTACAAATAATTATTAGCAGCAAATATTTCATTGCTGGATGGTTACTACAGTAAATATAGAAATCAATTCATACTAATATTTGAACTCTACAAAGTGAAACCACTTTAGAAATTAGATTCAACTGCCCATAAATTTATATTTGTTCTGTGAGAAATGAAGACACATACATGAATATTGCACTCAGAGCTGGAATGGAAATGAAAAAACACCTCCTTCTCTTATTAAACAGACTGCAGGGAGGTTTTAATTTATGCCCTCAATTCTTAATAGAATAAGCAAATTAACAATTTCTTTAAAATATGACACACAACCATTATGTTTCATTATGAAATAAATAGATGGTCTTGAAGCTTATCTACTGGTCACCATTATTCAAGACTTCTATCACCTTAAACCTGCCTGCCCAGCCATTTTTTTCCATAGAGTTGCTTGAATTTTCCCGTGTAGTTTTTGTAAAAGCACATGCATACATATGTCGCCAGCGGCAGTTTGATTCTATAGATACTTGGGATAATTGATAGCTGAAACAGGACCAACCACAACACATAAGAAAGACAATATAAAAAATAAACAAAGCAAGGACACCTCATGTGTACTATATTTGGATGAAAGAAACAAGAAATTATCTCTCCTATTTCTAGATGAAGCAGCATGGAGAAATAATCAGGAAACTAGAATATAAATAACAATCTTAAAAGGAAATATCTATCTGGCCAGAGTTGAGGGCAGTCTTTTTATCACACCTCTTCAAATCCTAAATTTTCCTCCATCCTCATAGTCATGGTTTAATTGACAAAAGTTAGTTTAACTGGTGAGGGTGTGGGAGAGGTATTTTTCCTTGAGTATTAGTTCAAGAGGCTAAGGTTAAATCTGCTTCCATAAAAGTGTGGCCAAATTGGAACAGGTTTGCGGAATAAAGTATATGGTACTGATGATACTTAGTGTAAAACAGGCATATATTCAGAGACTAGAGTATCTTCAGTCTGATCCCATTAATCAATTATCTATCGGCTTCTGCAATACATTTTTCTGTTCAGTTACATCTTGAAAAAAATATACTCTTCACTCTTCATGACTACTCAAAGCTACCAAAGAGAGTTATGTGGAAATGTCAGGCTGCCTATTCCCTATGCACAACTCTAGTCTGAACTAAGACATTTATGTACATACAATTTAAGTAGGGGTGACAAAAAAAACCCCAAAAACAACAAAATAAATTACACAGGAAATAGAATAGTAACTAAAACACAATCAAAAAAGGAAGGAAAACCAAGTAATATAGAGTACAGAAAGGCAGCACAGAACAAAAAAAATATTTCTATTATTTGAACTTACAATTTAATTCTTCCTCTGAGTTTTCCTTTTGTAATCATATCTACATATGATTACATATGTACATATTCAACAAAGACATTTTATAGGGTTCATAGATAACAGAATGTATCATAGATTAAAGAAGTACGGGGAAGGTAAGGAAAAAAGAAATTTTCACCTAGAAACATATGAAGAATTTTTTTATTATGAATACATTTTAATGTAATTTTTTCTAAAATAATAGTTGCAAGTAAAAGGATGATAGTGTGAAAAAAATGTACTGAGTGCATCTGGACCAGAATTCTGTTCAAGTGAATTAATAAAGGATCACATGACTTTTTCCAGTTGCTTGGAGATAAGAATACCACAAAAATGTATCGCAGTTGACTAAATACACTAACCAAGTTATCTTTTTCCATCAGCCTACTGACAGTTCTGATTGCAGATTTAGGTTTTTTTCACCCTTACAGTCTGTTGCTATAAATTAATAATTCTAAGCTGCTATTATGTCACGCAACATTGTGGACTTTAGTGCTATCACATTAAATTCACATGACCTGCAGATCCTGTTCTTAGAACGTCTTGTGTACCATAACTCATTTCTTCTGTGCAACTTCAATCCCACTCTCAATATGGTACTTTTGAAGGGAAGTTCCTTCAAAATTTTGAATTTTGAAGTACTTTATAGACTCCTTTGAAATAGTAAATAAATATTCTTCCATATTTTGTTTTACAAAATATATAAAATTCTAACCAATTATTGAACATAAATTATTATTTTTCCCCCATGTGATCTTAAGGATGACCCCAGAAAAATTGTCTGTTTTCGAGAAAAATACCAACAGGTCCATAACACTATGAGTCTGGAATTGTCCTATCTTCATTTCACAAAAGCAAACTCAGATATAAAATGCCTAAAAACTTTTTTACTTAAGAAGTAGAAATCATAGGGCAGAATTACTTGAACTGGGTGTATGAACTCAATTTTGATCCAAAGGTATCAATGAGAATTTGAATATCCTTTCCAACCTACGCTGTTCTAAATATGGCTTATTATTTAAGCTAAATTATGCAAGCTACTGTACTTTTGCACTAAAAGTGGCAAGTTCAATGAGTAAATTTACTGTAACATTAAATCAGTAAAGCTACCAAACCATAATGACTGATTTTAGGGGTGTTTTAAGAAAAATAACAGATAAGTCTCTAAGGTCTCACTTCCTTTGGAAAACAAAGATAGAAAGATGCACTTACCTTATTTTAGAGACTGAGATTGTAGGAAAAGATCACAATAAGGAGGAAGAGGAATAAGGAAAGGAAGAGGGGAAAGAAGAAAATGAGGAAAAATAAGAATAGCATATCACTAAATCAGTGAGATAGAATGACAAAATGCTTTAAGTTGAAACCTGCCTCTGGAGGTTATCTGGTCTTACTCTCTACTCAGAGCAGGATCTATTTCAAGATTAGATTAAAATTCAGAGTTAGAGCATACTCATAAACTAAAGAGCAAAACAACACTGCCTGACATGACTGTACTATAGGCTGTCATAGAGATGTCTAGCTCTTTTCATAACAACCAGGCACACTGCAAACAGAGGAAAAAAAAATATGGTAGTTTTATTTAAAGAAAAAACAGTCAACCAAAACCAAAACAAAACAACAAACCAACAAAAAAAAAAAAAAAAAAAACAAACAAAAAAAAAAAAAAAAACAAAAAAAAAAAAACCCCAAAAATCTCTAAATGAAATAGAGGTACCATAAGTATAGTTAGAAATTCTAACAAGTTACAAGTTTTTTTTATTAGCTATGACATAAATTTGTCTGTAGCAATTTCTGATCTCATCACAGTATTTGAGAGTACCATTTCCAAAACTTTCAGCATATCTTAATTATCTTAAATTGACCTGTTGGTTTTTGACCTTTTGGGGGTTTTATGTCACTTTGCATTTTATAATGACTTTACAATTTGCTGTCCTACATTCCGGAGTATCAAACATACTGTGAGAATGCCTTTTATTGGGAAAACTAAAAGAGAGCTCTAAGTGACAAGAAAAGAACACTAAAAAAGTGATTTTGATACATATTATAGGTATAGCTATGACAGAACTGAAAAACATTTCGAAATCGGTAGTTAAAAGACAATAATTTCATCAAGCTATATTAGCTCATCTGAATGTCTATCAGACTAAAATATTTACCCTTTTATGAAAACAACATCACATGATACATATTGAAAAATGTCAGGATATTAAAAGTGTATTTACTAAAGACAGACCTGTAAAAATAGTTCTCATTTTCTCAGGTGAGCAAAAAATAAGATACTGAACATATTTGTAAGGTTATTGATTAAAGAAGAGAGCTCAAGGAAAATATTTTCACTACCCAGACTGTATCTTAGATCAAGACTGAGACCAAAATAGAGAAAGAGAGGAGGACAAATAAAAATTGAAACTTTAGCTTAGAAACTGTGGCAAACACATACCCACAGACATACTTGGATGTAGGTAAAAAAATACCAGATGTAAACATTAAGTATATAAAATATCATGGTCCAATTAAAACACTAGATATCACAGTACTAGACAAGGCCACATGCTTTTTACTTTTATCAGTAACAGATTCTGAATTAGTATTTTTTTCTATTGATGAAAAATGAAAAAAATCTGAAGAAATGCACATCAAATAATTTTCACTGGGATCTAGATAATTGTCACATTTTAAAATGTCTTTATATTGTTCAACTGAAATAAGTTTGTTGTTTGAAACAGCTTTTAAATTTTGAGTGAGGTGTAAAAAATCAGAATCTACATAATAGTTATCTTTACCCATATATTAAAAAATGCAAACACATTTTTTACAAGTGAAAACACAAATATCAATGACCACAGAAAGAAAAAAAAGTCTGTTCTTAATCATCTCACAAACCATTTCCGTTTCCTGGTGAAAGCAAGAATTCACTTTTAGTGTAATATCACCAAGATGCTCATAAAAAAAAAAACCAACAAACCTTTGTGACATCTACCTCATTCAGGTTTTGATGGTATATCTTCAGAATCTGGAATTAATATTAATTTTTTTCCCTGATGATTAATTCTGCATGGTTTCTTGAAGTAATTGTACATTGTCAGTGTAATCATATTAGTCTAACACAAAAGTGTTACTGTTAAGCCTGTGATGCACCAGCAGCATCTGCCCATGACAGGATCTGGGTCTTTTTAGCATTACTGCAAGGACTACATGAACAACTGAGCTGAACAACAGCAGATAATGTGTTTAGTTCACCCACCCCTGTACTAAAGATTCTAATCTTGTTATAAGACACTGAGTGGTGCTCAACGTCATAAGAGATGCTCTTGGCAAAATGGTTACATAAATATCTGTGATTTATGGCATGCTGAACACACCACTGATAGCTATGAACTCCCATTTTCACATGTTAGCTTTCTGTCTGTCTGCATCATCCTCTGGATTGTTTCCTCAAGCTATTTCACAATTTTTTTATTTGAGTCTTCCATGTGTAAAGAATATAAGTGCATAACACTGTAGGACCATCTATTTTCTAAGTGTCATCTCTGAAAAACTACTTTTTATTTACAGTACACTTCAGGCTGACTATAACAGTATAAATCATAGTTTAGCAAAAGAGAACTTTCCTAGTAGACAAACATATTTGAAATGTATCAGTTTATTGCAATGGTTTAAAGTGAGAAAAAATCAATAAAAAGAAAAAGGAAATTAAAGGGAAAAAAAGGAGAAAAGAAAATGAAAAGTAAACTTGAAATAATGTAGATGAATGAACAGCATCAACTATTTCTGTGTTCACTCAACACTTCTCTTACTCCTCAACTCATGTTGTTCTTTATTCAGTCTCTTATATCTGACCAGTAGGGGAAAAAATATGTACAAAACCTGAATAAATTTTTGTGATAAATACTGTGCATTTATTATGTTTTACCATATAATTATTTCTTGATCTGTAGCTCCACATCTAAAACTAGATTTACCAAAGAGGGAGTAAAATAGAGAAAAAGCTGTAAAGTGTAGCCCTGCAGAGATTGTCTACTCTATTAAAGATGAACTTCTCTCTCCATATAATGAAACTTACACCACCATTCCCCTCACAGTGGGGTAGAAAGAGATGAAGACAGGAGGATTTATTTCTTCTCATTTAAAAAGGCTGTATAACACCACTTAATCAAAATAAATGGTGACAAGGCTAACAGTAAACACAGTAATACAAGATTCACAGGAACAGTGACTTTAAGAAATAAAGGGTTGGAAGGTGTTTTCTCCCTGTCTTTTTAGCCTGTTTAGAATTATTTTTATTTAAGAGTAACTACTAATTATTATAATTTTGTAGGTGAAAGGAAACATTAATGTATATACTTGTATGTTAAGGTAATACGTACTGGTAATATGTACAGTGAATGCCTGATGAGAGCCTTTGGACTTTGCAAATGTTACATCCTGAAGCACAATTATGTGGCTAAAGCAGGGTGGTGTAGAAGAAATATGTTTAAGAAAGTATACAGTGGAGTTTCACAAACACTAATATACAAGTTACCAGTGGGTACTGACAAGGCCTTGTGTCTAATTTCTAGTGCAATTTTGAGAAATTTGGAAATCCTTGGAGGGATCCACTGGTTAAAAGAGTTCTCTATACATCTGATGTGCTTTGAATATCTCACAAACCATTTTAAAATATCAAAAGTCTTTGTCAAGACGAGAAGGCAGTTAAGAAAGGACATTTCAATTGAGATGTCTTAAAATATTTTAAATGTAAGGTATAGCTGAAATTGTTCATGATACACAATGTGTTATTACACAGATGATTAGAGCACAGCCCTGTTACGTGCTGCGTACTGTGCCATCTAGAGACAGAACACTAGCAAAGCACTCCTACATAGTCTAATCCCTGAGCAAGTCCAGGTCCAGTGACAGATCTTTTTAGCTGGTGCTATGTCTTTTGTCTGTGGCCTTGATGGATGTTGCTCTGCTTGGGCCAGCTGAAACACAAAGGAAAGGACAAGATGATAACAACTTGCTCAGTGGCACATCACAACACATTGGCATGGCGCTGTCCCGCGTCCCACTCGTCACCAATGTTCTGCCTACACGGCGCTGCTCAGAGTAATGAAGATGCAGGAAATAAGAGATGTTGGTGCTCTCTATAGGCCCATTGAATAGATGTGTGTACAGAAACCCCACCAGATGGAGAAGATTAAAGCAGAGTGATGAATGCCTTAGGAGGGAAAAGATATACCTTGGGAGAGGATGTTGATCACTGATAAATATCTGCGATGGTAGAAAGAGATAGGGTAGGATGTAAAATAGAAAAAAATATAGCAGGAGTTCAGGGTGAAAAAAAACAGTTTCAAGGAAGTGAAACAAGAAAGAGAAGGGAAGATTTAATACTTTGAAGAATAATTAGAATACAAAGATTGTATCAGAAAAAAAAGACATCACAAATTCTGTTCTGGTTTTGTTAAGGTGGAGCACATGTGAGGAAACTCTATAAGCAATCCTTTCCTCAGCTTATCTTCTGGTTTTGTTGGTATATTCTACTAGTTTGCAGCGCTTTGTACTACACGACAAGCTGTTGGTCTCTTTTAAGTTTAACATTATTGTGGCCAATTACATATAGCAATATATATGTAGGTATACATAAAATATGTAAGTCACAACAAAAGAAAAAATCAGATTGCTCACAAGCAATCTGGATTTCTGTCATACTTTTTACATTAGGCTTGGCAAATATAGCAGCTGCAATATTGGAACTATTTCTGGCATGTACAAGCAATGACATTTCTCAGAGATGAGAGATAAAGGAGATTTCATACCCTAATCTTCTCATGTCAAGCTGCTCAGAAAAGAAGAATCCATACGAAAATATAATTTGACAGATAAAGTGTTCCTACTATGTTCCTGAGGAAAGGAAACATTGTTTCTTCTATGGGTAAATTTTCCTATCAGAAATAAGAAAGATGTGCAATATATATATGAAACTAAAAACTAATGGACTTTTATCACAGAACTGATCCCCGTACAGAAGTAAAGATACTTTAAACCTTTCAAGAGGTCGCTCTGTGAAACAAGCACCAATATAGCAGGACTTTCAGAGGCTCTTACAACAGAAAGTAAACCAGAGACGCTGACATGCTTTTAAAACAGTGGGACAGAGTGCACACTCCTCTCCAAAATGCTATTAGGCCTGCACAGGTTCCAAATACCCAGAAGAACAGTTTGCCACTCAGTCTTCAACTATGCACCTTTTCACCATTTATACATTGGTTAGCAGACTAAAATAGATAAAAAGATTTGGTTTGGTGTTTGAGTTTGGTTTTCTTTTTTCTTTTGTTTTGGGTTGGGGAATTTTTTGCTCTTATTTTGGTATTTTGTTTTGTTTGGGGTTTTTGTTGTCTTGCTGGGTTTTTTTTTGTTTGTTTTGTTTTGTTTGATTTTTGTCATTTTGTTTCTTTTTGGTTTTATTTGGTCTGGTTTTTAATGAACTCTTCTAATGTGGGGGAGATGATACCAGCAGAGGAAAGCATACTTCAAAACATTGGAAACAGATTCTCAAAATAACCACAGTGAAGCACTCGTCTTCTTTACCAATATCTTTATTTACTGTCAATAGACCAAGGGTTAGTTACGATTGATTCTGTACATAATGCAGAGAAAAAGTATGGATGTCCTAAAAAGTAATAAGCTGGTCACTTCCATGCACATGGCCTGATTTTGTTCACTCAACTTACTCTGATTTCTCTGTCAAGAGATCCTGGATGTCCAAAATATATCCAGAGGAAAAATTAGAAACAAAGAAAGGACTATTCAGACACTAAGTACTATTGCACATCAAGTTTAGATTCAATTAGCTTCATAACAAAAATATTAATTTCAACATTAAAATTGATCAGTGAACAGTTTACTGTGTCCTGTGATTTAACTATGAATATGAAGCTACAGTCTATTTTCATCCTTTGTATTTGGATGAGGGCAAAATCAAGGACTTGCAGAAGAGATTGAAACTTTAAATCCATTTTTATCTCCTTTTGGGTGGTTGTCATTCCTTCCCTTTAAAAAGTTAAGCTTCATTTTTGCATACCCTCTATGCTTTTACATTTGCACATGCATCATATTTCAATTTCTGAATAATTTTCCTAAAACTCTTTTGATTTTGCAAGCCTTACACATTTGTAATGCTGTAGAAGACTGTTAGGAAGGATACATAAACACATTGACAGGGAGATTTTCATAATAATAAATTTCAAAATAATAAGATTAGGTAGAATTAGATTAGAGAAGAATTCTTGCTGTTAATGTAAAAAAAGAATTGTTATCCTCTTCCTAGAGAGTCACCTTCTTTTTGGCAGAATAATTTTATAGAGCTCAGCCAAATATTTTAGTGGATTTCCTAATCTTTTCTACTAAATTTATACTCACCTTACCTTTGAGGCATTGTGAGAACTAGAAAAAAAAAATTAGGGATAGAAATATTTTTTTAAAAGCAAGCATATTTTTTTAAAAGCAAGCATATACATGACTGAGATAAAATGTCCATGCAAAAGAATATTAAATTTTACTTTGTTTTCTACCAAGGGTTGAGGACACTATTAATACGTTTGAAAGTAATATCTCTGTTCATTTTCATTCAGACCAGCAGAAAAAAAGATATTGCATGCTTTAAATTCAGTGACTCAGACCTGATTGAATAAACGTGTTGTAGAAAAATCCATACATATAAGATTTTTTTCTGCTGGTACAGAGCTGTTGTAAATAAGGATGTGCATTAGCATCAAGTTCATGTAGTTTCACAGAGAGCTTATAAACATCCTTAAAAATCCATAATAGGTTTTTGGTTGTTTTATTTCTCATGACCTCGATTTAAATAGAACTTTTATTTTCTGAGATGAAGCTAATACAAGAGTTAATAACAAGAAAACCAAGAAAAGCTCTGCAAGGATTGGATGGGGTCAGGAAGTAGAAACTCTACTTTCACAAGATCAGACCTCAACCTGTGACATGTGAATCATCAAGTGAGCCATAATATACAAGAGACTGCACAAATAACTGCATCTTTCCATGTACCTTTAAAGTTGTCTGGTCAATACTACTCAAATTCACTTCTGAATTTCCAGACTTCTACATCACTTGCTCCTAACTACATTTGCTCAATTGCCACACATCATGGATTTCAATATGCACTGTCCATGTCTTGGTAATAAAGTAGCCTCTGATTCCATTTTCACCCTATTTTAGACATTCTAAAAAGAGAAAAGAATATAAACAAAAATTATATTTGTATGTCTTACCGAATAGTCAAGAGACAATCCAAGGATAAGCAATATAGTTTGGCCTTAAAGCTAGAGAATGGTCTCTCACCTTGTTTTATTTGGGTTTGTCAACAGAGCTTGAGGTAGCAGAAGGCTAAAAGCAGGGTTGGTGTACTTACTGTTGCTAATCAATTCAGTCTAAGTGGGACAATGAAAAAACAGAAACCCATTGAGAAATCCTATATACCCAGAATTTTCTCTTCTGCTTACTTATGTCTCTTTGTTTCTACCACCTGTCTCTCCATCAAGATAAGCCCATTTCACAGAATAACTTCATATAGTTTGCATATATCACTAAATATTGCACAGTATATATTACTATATATTGCAGTCACAGAAAGAAGGAAAAAGTGAGTCACCATTAATACAGCAGATAAAGGAATACCTAATACTGTCAGTTGTCATTTTCAAAGCATGGATAAGGCCTCAGATATAATTTGGTAATGATTCTAATTTTATTTTTATGTAGGAAGAATAGTTTTTAACTCTAAGTCTTGTATATGCTGCCATTAAATGTGAAATGATCAAAATTTTCTGTTAAGATATACAAAATTATAATGCACTAAAACCCTTTTACACTGATATTCTAAAATCGTGCTCAAAGTTGATACTCAGTTTACCTATTTGCCCTGTTTAAAACAAATGCATTTCAGTATTTTCTTTCTTCAGAATGAGGACTTAGAAGTCACCACATAGCTAGAGAAAAACATCCTTTAATGTGAATGAGACTTTCTACATGAGAAGGCAGATTTTCTACGTGTTGAAGGCAGACTTTTTCTCTGATAGTAAATATTTCTGTAGTACAAAAATAAAATGGATAACTTGTTCAAAGAGCAAAGAGGTTAGGTGATGAAAAAGAACATTAGCTGTAATGGTATCCCAGATTCTGCTGTGGCACAGGAATTTATAATTTTTGTACCTAATCTCACTGACAAGATCCAAGACTTAAAAGTATGAAAATTGGGAAAAGCCAAAAAATTTATCTACAGTTTACACTTTCTGTTCTTAAAACAAGTATGAAATCACATCCAGCTAAATTGATCAGCAAGAGATGCTCTTCTTGCATTGACCTGTTGCAGGATATGGTACCCACTGATGGCAGAAGCATTCAGATGTTGGTACACGCTGTAAGAACATTCTAGTTTTAAGTGGTATTGCCACAAATCTGAAAATTTTTAAAGGTTTTTAGACAATATTTCTATATCTCACAACAGTGTGCAAAGCAAAGTTATAAGAATTATTTAAACAGTTTTAAATGTAATTGAATTTTTTTTCTAAAACTTCATGGCAACAAATTCTACAAATTATTTTTCATTTCAAAATTTGTCATATGGAAAGCTCTTTCTGAGACATGATCCTCTAAATTACAAAAAAAGTTAGTAATGCCTGATTTATTGCTGACAGTATAACATCTTGCTTCCCCCATTCTTTCTTATGAAGGACTTAATGATTTTATTTATGATTTCTACAGACAATGATAAGAAAGGCTAAGTATACCCCTTGGGGAAAAGAAAGAGAAAGATAAACCTATATAAGCACGAAATAAATATTACCTTTCACAGTTCTTTATACACTCTATATTGGTTGTGAAATCTAATATGTGACAATGGAGCAAACATATATTATTAACTGAATATTATTTAAAGTCTTGCTCTAACTACCCTCTCTCAACCTCCCAGTCATTTCAGAAGATAAAAGTACTACTATGTTTATCACAAAACAGAAATAGAAGGTTTATTCAATAGTAATATTTCCCTAGCTAGGATACCTCAGCACATATTAAAATTGTACTCAAAGCAGGAATATTTTACAAGTCTTACACTTTCGTATCCTACGATTGCCTTAGTTTTCCCACAAAGACTAGATGATCTGTAATGTCTGGAGAAACTTGATTTTGAAAACTCTGAACCAAACTCTACTCCATTCCCTACTGTAATGTTATTTACCAAGTATCACACATGAAGACTTTTAGTTGTCGTGTCCATAAACCTGCCTGGGGAGAAAATCACAGCACCAAAACAACCCAATGAATTGACAAATGAGAGAAGGGAAGGAAGGGAGGGAGGGAGGGAGGGAGGGAGGAAGGGAGGGAGGGAGGAAGGGAGGGAGGGAGGAAGGAAGGGAGGAAGGGAGGAAGGGAGGAAGGGAGGAAGGGAGGAAGGGAGGAAGGGAGGAAGGGAGGAAGGGAGGAAGGGAGGAAGGAAGGAAGGAAGGAAGGAAGGAAGGAAGGAAGGAAGGAAGGAAGGAAGGAAGGAAGGAAGGAAGGAAGGAAGGAAGGAAGGAAGGAAGGAAGGAAGGAAGGAAGGAAGGAAGGAAGGAAGGAAGGAAGGAAGGAAGGAAGGAAGGAAGGAAGGAAGGAAGGAAGGAAGGAAGGAAGGAAGGAAGGAAGGAAGTGGCGGAAGGAAGGAAGTGGCGGAAGGAAGGAAGGAAGGAAGGAAGGAAGGAAGGAAGGAAGGAAGGAAGGAAGGAAGGAAGGAAGGAAGGAAGGAAGGAAGGAAGGAAGGAAGGAAGGAAGGAAGGAAGGAAGGAAGGAAGGAAGGAAGGAAGGAAGGAAGGAAGGAAGGAAGGAAGGAAGGAAGGAAGGAAGGAAGGAAGGAAGGAAGGAAGGAAGGAAGGAAGGAAGGAAGGAAGGAAGGAAGGAAGGAAGGAAGGAAGGAAGGAAGGAAGGAAGGAAGGAAGGAAGGAAGGAAGGAAGGAGCACAGCTCTGGTATACAATATTAGAATGAAGAAAAAATATAGAAAAATGTAAACACATTGAGGACAGGAAGAGGTGTAAAATCCAACTATATAATAGCAGTTTGCAATGAATATCTGATACACCTCTAAGCTTTTTGGGTCTTTTGGTTTGCTAGGTTTGTTGGCTGGTTGGTTCATCATTTGGTTGGGGTTTTTTGTTAGGTTGGTTTGCGAGGTTTTTTTTTGTGATGCTACAATCATGTTTTTCCTTCATAATACTAGCTCCAGAGGAAGAATATCCTAATACAACAGTCATAGGTTTTCATATTGGACAGTGAATATGACATTTCTTCTTTATTTACCATCAAATATTTTCCTAATGGATGTGTTTTAAAGACCAGATGTGAGCAGAACAAACAATTCTTGCAACACCATTTTAAAAAATACACTGAAAGCAAATGTAATATACAAAGGAATCTTTCAAAAAAAAAAAAAAATCGGATTATTTTCATTTGCAATAATGCTAGATAATTCAGTTTTCTAGTATGATATCTCCACCTCTCATTTTATTCCCTAACGTTGAAAATATTCACAGCCTTTTAGAGTTAGTTACAAAGGTACATTTGGCAAATTCACCACCTTTGATAGCATATTTTTTAATCTGTTTCTGAAACCCAAGAGAATCTTTTAATAAAGAGAGTAAAGTATTGAAATTTTATCCTTCATGCTCAAGTGGACAATGTTTGACCCTGATGGCTGATTGAACGCTAAATTTTACTGCATTACCCTGGACACTAATTAAACCAGTTGGGACACTTTTCCAACAATGCAACAGTTACTATAAAAAATACCCCACATTTAGGAAAAAAAAAAAAAAAATAGGAGCACAGAGATATGGAACAAAAAAAAAAAAAAGAAAAGAAAGACACCTACTTAATATCATCAGAAATGAAGTGGGAGATCATAACAGAATTAGATTAAAAATAAAGAGGATTATAATTTAATTAAATTGGTTTGTGGCAGAGTTAGTTAATCAGATTTTTTCTTTGTTTGTTTCTTTGGTTTTTTTTAATATCCTATTTTGAGATAAGAGAGTTTTTAAGCAGGAACAGAAGTTGTTTACAGAGATAATGCAAAACTGCATCTTTGCAGTCAACAACAGTTACTTTACTTGCAGCAGCATTAATTAACATCCACAGCCCTGAAGTAAATTCCTCTAATAAACACACTTTGATGTAAACTGACAATATCCTCCCAAATAAAGCCAAATTATTGCACCATGAGACTGTGTAAATAAATTATACTGCTTTAATGAGATCCATATTAAGATCTACATCTGATGCTTACCCAGAGTAAAAAATACGTTACAGTCCATGCTAGCATATCTAGTATCACTTCCTTTTGTGTGTATGTGAATTTCATTTGTTTTTCTGACGGAAAAACAACATCTGGCTTGGGAAAAACAAAAACAAAAACAAAACAAAAAAAACAAACAAACAAAAAAACCCAAACAAACAAACAAAAAAAAAAAAACCAAAAACAAAAAACCCCCAAAAAACCAAACCAAAACAAAAAAAACCAAAAAACAAAAACAAAAACAAAAAAAAACCCAACCAACCAAAACCAAACCCCTATCTTGATAGTTTTCTATTGCTCTTTTCTTTCTGTAACCAGCCCTGAATTTCTTGTGTTATGCTGATAATGATGTGGTGAAACTCCTTGTTTCTAAGATTACATTTGCCTTACTTAATTATTCCAGGAAAAGTGTCCATGGATGGAGTAAGCCATGCTAAAACTATATGGTCATAGTCTTCCTGAAGTTCTGACAGTACCAGAAAGGAATATTAATTTGCATCAGACCAACTGGTAGAACACCCAACTGATCTCATGAGATGGCTACACAAGTGCAAGACGTGACACAGGACTATGTGTGAACTCATGCTTGAAAGGGAGAGGAGAGTAAAAGAGATGGATGGGCATGAGGAAGAAAAGGAGAGAGAGAATGGAACCAAATCAAATGGGTGAGCAAGGCCTTAAAGTAGTAATTCACTAATATATTGACATGCCAATCATGAAAAGGGAGGACAAGCTTCAAGGCTTCCAAATATTAAATTCTGGAAACAGTGTCGGGTTTTCAGGCTATTTGCTCTCTCGATACTAGGAAAAGACTTTGGCAACACAGTGAGCTGATGAATTCAGTACTTGAAAAACTTAATAAATTTAATTTTAAATTTTTTTAAATTTTTTTTCACTAAACACAAGCTATTGCTTGTGTTTATCATCATTTATCACCAAGTTGCATTGTTATGTTTTTTCAAGGAAAGATTACAGACATGATGGCCACAGGCTTACAGAATTCTTTTACAATGAAGTGAAGACCCCACCTACTTGAATTTCAAACAGAACTGTACATTTCTGTTGTGGTTCTATGATCATTTTTAAGGGCCACGTCACCGATGTTGAGGATCCCATAGCTCTTTTTCTTGTTAAAATTTTTGACAGCATGTTACTTTATAGGGCTAGTATGACAAATATACCTTTGAAAATCTTCAAACAACATATTTCAGTCTTTTCAAACAAACCTAAATCACTTTTAAAAAAAGAAAAATTGTCCTTAAATAAAGAAAATATATTCTTTTTTTGTCACACATACTTGTACCTTTAAATAATATGAAAAATATTCCCTTCATTTGCATCCTTATTCAAACTGTAGGCACTAAAAATTCAAATGAGCCCTAATTAAAGTTATTATCTTAAAGCTTCAGTAGAACAGCTCTCATCTATATTAAAGAAGTTTCTAGTTCAAAGGAAAACTCTTGCAGTGAAAGTCATGCCTTTTTTTTTTCTCTTGTCAGAAATCAATCATGGTTTTGTCATCATTAGAAGGAAGAGTTGGCCTTTCTTAAGAGAAAGGACAAAAGTACCTGGTCATGAAATATCCCTACTTAATTACAATACCCCTACTGACAGGCTCCTATTTACAATTATAAAAAAAATTCCTCATATTTTAATGTATGTAAAGAGGCAACAGAGGAAAAGTAATACTTTATAAAGGAAATTTAACAGTACAAAAGTATAGATATGAATTCCCGCACATAACAAGAATTGTTGTGATGAACGTGACAGAGGAGGAAAGGTGATAATGTAGGGGAAATTTATCACTGTATAAAAAATCCCACAGAAATAATCTTCCAAACTATGGTTGACAATGGATGTCCTATAATCCATGTATTAAGCTCAAGAGGTCATGCACAGAAATTTGCCTAAAAATGCTGACTTCCTAGAATCCAAATGCCTAGTGTTACTAGGTACTTTAGGAGCTCATAAAGTCATAAGTTAATCTAGGCTGATCAGGTAAACTTTGGGTGGTTTCTGCAGCTCTAACCTCCTGTGCACAAGAAAGAGCATGGCTCTGTGCTCCTCATCACCTTTTTTAGTCTATATATACACACAAAAAAAGTGACTGTGAGGGCCTGTGTTGCTCTTGCTCAGCTTTACAATGTCTCTGTTTGCCCATTTCTCCAGGTTGGGGAATGCCCAGGACATTCAGTACAGCAGCCCTGAATCCAAGCTTGTCAACTTCTGCCTCTTGTTTGTTGTCATCCTTAGACTTGGAAAATATACCAGGGTACCTTCTGCTTCCTCCTACAGGTCACTGATAGAGAAAAGAAACAGGCCAATTCCACGGAAACACTCCAGAGATCCTCCAGTTTTTACTGACCTACAGGCAAAGCACCAGCCACTAACTTCAGTTCGCTAACCTGATGGTCCAACCACGTTTTCATTCATTCTGTTTTGCTTCTCTCCAGACTGTACTTCCCAAAACAGACACTGTTGGATGCCATGGCAAAGCCTTTTTAAAGTCAAAGTAAATATCTAAGTATTAATATCTAAGTATTACATATAGGCTTTTTTTCTCTTATCTAACATCAGAGGAATTAAACTTTAGACAAAACTCATTAGCTATTGTTGTACACTGACAGAACATAATAGAGAAAGCAGCTTTTCCAATAGAATATTGTTTCTAAAATATTAGCATGATATGTTGCTTTTTTACTAGCTAAAGCAGATATCACATTCTTTTCTTCCTTTGTTTTTATTAGCTTAGGCAGATTGAAGTCACCACCCATCTAAGCTTTTTCAAGCTTTCTGAAAAGAAAAGGCATTTTTTCAGACTGTGTTTTTAGTTGCAGTATGAAAGCCTGATAAAATTAAATGATTCACTGAAGAGTATTGAAAAAAAATTATCTGTCTAGGTTTCATATCCTTTAGACAAACAGGAGTCCACTGAGAAAACTGGGTTTCAATATAACACCAAATAATTTTACCAATGTGTTACTTAATCATATTTATCTCACAAATTCTATTTCTTGCCTCTTTCATTATCTTAATTAGTCAAATGGAAACAAAACAGAACAAAGTTTAGCAGGAGATGAAGACTTTCATGAAACTAAAGAATCCTTAGCTGTAAAGACTAAGGATCTTCCTTTGCCCATTGAAAAACAAACTGGCTTCTTTTTTTTGTCAAGTAGATGATCATGAAACTCCAGCTGTAACATATATCCAGGATTCCAATAAGCAAATTACCTGTTCCAAGCTGTAATTCAAGGTCTGAAACATCTGGCTGTGGGGTAGTTGGGGCTAATGAATTTAGTCTATGGTTTTCATTAGACACAGAAAATTAGATTACTATCCAAATACTCTTGGTATCTTGGTCTGGAAAAGAATTCTGCTTCCATTTTTCAGTATCATAAATATAGTAAATGAAAGAAAAGACCACACAGAACATACTCAGCTAGTAAGTAGAACTGCTTGGAGATAAGCAGGCAATTCCTGCTCATGTTTTAGGTAGCAGTCATCATATCATGATTTTGTGTACATCAAGCAAAGGCATCCACAAGAGAAGAGATGAGAAGAGAAAAATGTACCCCAGGCTCACACAGAACCTGGGAATGGACAAAGATGTGTACTGTGTACAAAGCAGGAAGACTTCACAGCAAGCTGGGACGTGTCTGTTCTTTCTATCTACTTTTCCCTCTGAACAGGACAAAAAGGCAGGCTAAATTCAATTGAGAGGAGATAAAAGTCTAAATAAAGGAAATTATGATTGTATCTGTGACTTCTGAGGGAGTATATCATGATCTCTCTTTCTGTCTACATCTCTAAAATTCTTTTAACTTCTAATTATCTGTTTCTTGGTGTCTGTTTCTTTGGGGTTTTGGTTTTTTTTGATTGGTTGATTGTTTTTTGGGATGGTGTTTTCTTGGGGGAAGTATTTTGTTCTGTTTTCTTTAACTAAATTTGTGATTTAATCTTATCCAAGTCTCTCTGTTACCTCAGCAAGAAAAAGACTTTTTTCATTGTAAATACTTTCTTGAACTGCACACAAAAAAATTAATTGTAGATTCTTTAGATATCAGTGATTAAATTGTCAGGCAACATTTTCACTGTGGCAGTTTTTCTGACATTCTTCAAAAGCTGGAATTAAATCTAGCATTACCAGACTAAGAGATCTTTTTTATCTTCTCAGCCAGTGTTATCTTTGTAGCCTGCAATACAGATGCTGAATAGTCTTCCACAGCACTTTTTCACCCATTAGTCTTGTAGCCTACAATGCAACTACTGTTTAAGGCATGAAAGCATAAAGTTTCTTTGTTTTGTAAATGAAGCACAAATTTTTAAAGGTTACAGTTTTTAATGACTATGGTAAAAAACACTGGGCACAGCCTAATTTCAGAAACATTTCATAAATATGTAACTCTACAAACATAATTCTAGACTTATCCCTTGACAAAAAAGAAAATATAAACCAGAGAGACCTGTACTCCCATAATCAATATATCACTGACAACATTTCAAATTAATTATATGTATGTATATATATATCCATATATGCAAAATTGTTGCAAAGAATACAGCATTTCAGGTTAATGTCTATTCTAACTAGATGCACTGAACAAGCCAAATCTTGAGGTCCAAAGGAAGAACTGTTTAACCATCACTAATCCACTGCTATAAAAGCTTGCAGTAAATGAAAATTTATATGCAAAATCATTTTACTAATTACAAAAGCAATCTTCAAGGATATGTGGAAGGGTGATATCTGCTTTTTTAAGGGTATCTTGTCAAAGGAGCCATAAACAAGAACTTTGAGAGGCAAACCAGAGTGCAAATTGATAAGGCAAGTTATGATAAGAATAAACCCAGTCAATCACACTAATTGGCGTGGAGGTGAGAAGGTTTTGTTTTTCTTCAGTATGATTGTCTGACAAATGACCTTGCAAAATTGGGATTATAAGGGAGAGAGACAGACAGAGATACAAAACCTGAACAATTAGCCTAATGAAGACAATAAGCAGAAATGTACCTGTTCATTCACATTAATTGATGGGCTACAAAGAAATTGCAGTCAACCTTTTCAACTGGTAAGGAGGCAAAGAGGATACTGCAGGTGGGGAGGGCAGGGGGACTATGCCAACTGATGAATCAATGTGCAAGGGAAGGGAATCTGGGAGGAGTAAAGGGTATTAAAGAGGTCAGCTTCACTTGTCTGTTCCTGATCAGCAGTTTGTTCCATAATCTCATTAATTCCTTCCTCACCTCTCTCACTGCATGATCTCAGTCTCTATCCCATGTGTACGTGTGCCCTGCATGCACCCCCAGGTGACCCTGAGTGTACTGGGTGTCAGGGGGGTATAGGCACCTCTGGTCTACGGTGTCAGCTACTGCAGCAAGTGAGGTCTTAGCAACAGCAAATGAATGAGCTGGGTTTTTTAACTTCCAGCTGCAGGGGCTGGAAAGGGGTGTATGCTCCCAAATCCTGCTACAGGGAGGAATTCTGAGTGAGTTGAGCGAGGGTTTCTGCATGGGCTGGTGGAGCAGGACAATAGGGCACAGCCTGTGTGCTAGCTGCCTGGGGGCTGACAAGTGTTTGTCTCTTATCCAAACCATATGAGTGTGCACTTCTGTGTGGGCTTGAGGCTGGAGAGCTTCCTCTCAAACTTCCAGCTGGACTCCACGGCAGGTAAGGGACCCTTAGGTCTGGACCAGGGTAGTAGGTCAGCAGGAGGTCCAAGTGCTGCAGAGGACTTGAGAATGTGGAGTTTATGAGAGAGAAATTTGACAGCGAGCATCAAGCTGGACCAGCTGGTGAGTCAGGGACTGTGAAGCAGGGAAGGAGCCACGATCTGGACAGGCAGACAGAGTCCATGGTGGTACTGACAGGATCTGCCTGCCTGTGTGTGCTTGTGAACTTGGAGAGTGTCAGGGAAAAGGGGGTTAGAGAGGAGGGTGGGCTGTGCTTCTAACATCACTAAGAGCAATTAACTTGATTACTCCAAATGACACTATAATGACTGTTCCTAACATCCTGAACACACTCAAAAAAAGTTTGGAATTAGCAAATATCAGAAAAGATATACTTCCTGAAGTATATGATCCAGAGAGATCATAAAATTACCTAAGCTTTCCACACTTGAAAGTATTTTCTGCTTTTTTGAGCTCTCTTTCAGATAGGTTTTGGCAGTAACAAAACACAGTAGAAGGGGGGGGGGGGGGGGGGAAGAAATATGAGCAGCAGTATTTTCTCAGTGGTACCAAGAAAGCACTAGGCTTTTCAGAGTCTTCCTTCCTAGTTCTATGTGTAATTCAATTAATGTTTCCACTAGCTCTTGGACAACAGGAAGTGCAAGTGCCCGAGAACATTTATTTTACACATTAAACACTGTATTAGCTGCACTGTTGCACCTAAAGAAACCTTGAAATATTTTATCCTCTGGCCTTACAAACTTCTGCCACTTCATCTAATGTCTGTCTCACTGACAGTCTCTTTGAGTCATCACTCTTAGTAGTCTCCCATTTTAATGGCTTTCTCTCATTAGGTAGCAGACTGTTTTCCTCTTTTTGTCGAACTATGAGCACAACCAACCAAAGTCAGTTCATTTTTTAAAAACAACCTTTTTCAACAACACAACATGGAATTTAACTGTCTACCATTTTTCAAGTAAATAAAATCAAAAAATCAAAACACTTTTTCATTCTCTTCTAGAAACAAATTTTTTTTCCTTCAGAGCAAGAGTTCAGTCACAGCACAGTGTGTTCCTTTGCCTTTGACATTTAGCAGCATGACTGATTGATAACTTAGCATTACTTAGGTATGAGATTAATCTGCAAGTAGATCCAAGGGTAGGAAAAAAGAGACATTGAAATTCTGTCTTTATACTTGAACTGCTGTAAATTAGAAAAATAAAAATGTAATTCATCAATTTTTATGCACTGACAGGCAGTAATATTTCTTTAAAAATACTAACAGAAGGAATATTAATTCTTTAAGCCAAAACTGTGTACAAATATTTGAGTTGTATACAAAATATCTACAAAATTACTCATAATTTTTGAAAAATGCCCTGCCATCTAATGAAGAAATTAATTAGTGTATGGGAACAACCATTAGTGTCTCATGTAGTGCAGGAAATGCAGAACAAATAACAGTTATATTATCCAAAATGTATGTAGCAAATTTAAATTAATTCCACATTAAAATAATTTTTAGCTATTGCCAGAAAAAAGCCCCAAAAGTACATTTAACAATATCAGGAAACTCTTTGAGAAGTTTTACTTGCATTTGACAGGCTGAAATGGAGAAGCTTCTGTAGGCTATGTCTGTGTCTCAAAACTGCTTCAGAAAAGCCCACACTATCACAGAGGTTATAGCAGTCATGACATGCTCTGTGCCAATCTACTGGAATAGAAAATGTTTCCTGGGATTGGAGTTAACAGGCAGTACATCAAACTTTGAACTGCATCAAGCTGTCATGAATATAGTTAAGTTTCTATTCAAATTTATTTTCTGTGTTCAAGCTCTCCTCCAGCTCCAGCAGAGGACCATGGTTGGCCACACAGACTTTTTCTCTTCACCATTCTCATCCAGGGGACTTTGAGGGACTTATGAATTAGTGGATCGTTATTTTGTCCCTTTTTACCTCTTGGGTGATGAGACACATCCAAGAATCAGAGCAACACCCTAAATGCATACTTCTAGAACATCTCTTCTTATAAATAAAGTCAGTCTTTAGATTATAAAAGGGCAACAGAACTTCCATTTAAATCACAATTTAAGGACGAGTCAGTTCTTTACACAGAAGTGGGACAGAAGTATTACGTTATTCTGAAAAAAAAAAGTTTTCTAAATTTTATCATCCTCACAGTATAGCACTGTTAAAACCCAACAAATTAAATGATATTTAATTAAAATTAATTATAACATAACATAATATAATATAATATAATATAATATAATATAATATAATATAATAATAATATAAGGAGAAAAACTGATTAAAGAAATTCAATTTTCTGAATAAGGCTTTAGAAAAAAAATCTAGAAGCCAAAACACACCTTAGAATGAAAAGAACACAATAGGTGAATGTAATTATATTCTTCAGATGTATTGCTCCATATATTAATATATTTTACACAAAGTAAACATTTTCAGACACAAGTGGTCGTTGTCTTATCATGTAAAATTCTACCTAATAACATCCCTGTAGATGAAAATGTCCTTGCTAAGTGAGCTATCGTTTAAAATAAAAAATCCAAAACAGTTGCATAGTTGTATCGTTTGAAAGGATGCTTCATTGTTTTGAAGCAAAGAATACTAAGTCATTGTCATGGTTTGGCCCAGAAATGTGTTTCTGGAAAGGTCTAGGTAGAGCCAGTTGGTGGCCAGATCTGAAGCTGGCAGCTGTGCTGGCCACTGAGGATCTGGATATGCCTCTGAGAACACACAGGGGTTAAAAGCAGGAGATTCCCAGAGAACTTCCTCTTTGGGAATCCGGCGGTAGTGAGTGGAGTCTGGACCTCTCCCCCGCCCAGCTGCGTCTGGGTGGGGGAGGGGAAGACCATACGGCCTGTGGGGAGGAAGCCCAGGGCCCCAGAAGGTGCAGGGGTGGAGGAGACCATGCAGGGGTGGAAGAGACTTGAGATGTCTGGGCAGCCCCCCAAGGAGAGAGAGACAGAGATTGTGCTGGCAGTTCAGCTGGCCAGAAGCGGGGAATGCGGCGAGAGAGGTGCCCGGCAGCTGCGGGAGTCCTGGGCAGACAGAAGGGAAGATTTTAACCCCTTTGTAGAGTAATGGAAACCTTACAAATACTGAATCCTCCTGAATCAGAATGAGGAGAGAGAGAGATGAGAGATGAAATGGGCAAGCGTGAGGAAAGCTGGAAGAGGAGAGAAGAATCCTAGGTGGGAAGAGATGATAGAGTGGCCTTGGGCTGGACTCTTTCTTGTATGGCTATGGACAGACCCGTGTTTTTTCCCTGTGACCCAGAGACTGTATTTAGGGGGAGGCAACACCCGGGAGTCAAGAGTGAAGCAGCGGCGTGAACAGAGATGGCTGAAGGGGGTGTGAGATGCCCTCTGTCTCCACCGAGAGGAAGATCTCTGTTCATGAGGCCACTCGGCCCCAGGGGGTGAAATTTGGCGGGGACTGGTGTCCCAAAGTTGAGAGTTCAGTTGCTGCTTCTGGAACTGGGTGGAGCATCTTTAAATGGGGAGCCCTAAAAGCAGTCCTGGCCCGTGTCCAGTGGTGAGAGCACTGGACATGGGGGGGAGAAGTCACGAGGGCCGATGTTCTCTGGGTGGGGCCATGGGTGACACGGAAGCACAGGAGGTTTTAATTGTGCTTCCGGGGGAGGCCTATGGTGCAAGGGAGGACTCCTCTCTCCCTGATGGATTTGAGGGTTGATTATTTGAGAGGTGGTGAATCTGTGGAGAAAAGGGAGGGGGGAGGAGGAATGTATTTGGAAGGTTTTCATTCTTAGCTTTGTATGTGTTCCTTTTTAGATATTGTAATGAATAAAGTGTTGTGTTTTTACCTCCATCCCCGAATGGGAGCCTGCTTTGTTCTGTTCCCGGGTCACATCTCACAGCAACCATTTTGGAAATATACCCTTCATGGGGGCCCTGGCATTGTGCCAGGGTCAAACCATGACAGTC
Source organism: Passer domesticus (assembly GCF_036417665.1). Taxonomy (NCBI): domain Eukaryota; kingdom Metazoa; phylum Chordata; class Aves; order Passeriformes; family Passeridae; genus Passer; species Passer domesticus. The sequence goes on along the minus strand of NC_087474.1, from coordinate 106,059,740 downwards.
ATAAACCTTTAGGGTTTTTTACCTTTACCTTTATACCTCATCTCATTTTCTTAAGTATAAATCCATTTGGAAAGTCTTGCCAAAAGGTTAGATGAGATCCACTGAATTAAGAACACATTGTATTATGTCTTTTGAGAACTGGAGTACATGTTTAGTTACTCCAAGTAATTTCCTCCTATTCCCAAACATGTAATTGAATATAATTAGAACATAGCTACTTCCTTTTTATAAGCACAAGAAAACTATATGAAAATTCATAATTAACTCTGAAAATCTGAGAGTTGGAAAACGCCAGAATTACAGTCTACGTTTAAATGCTTTACGTTTTATGGTGTTTCATACCATGGATTGAATACTGTCACCAACATACTGCCCCAATTAATTCAGTTCCTGAGATGGATGGTATTCACAGACTGTGGAGCTACTCAGTGTTGGGGTTTTGGGTTTTCTTGTTAGTGTTGAGGATTATTTTATCACTCACTGACTGGATCAATGCATTTTAACTGCACATTATCCAAATTATATTAATTTTGTCATGGGCTTTTCTGTGGTTTTCCTATCACATCATTTATCACCACAATTCCCATCTGAGACAAAAATTACTTGAGATCATTACTGAGCAATTTAATATATCAGAGATGGACATAGACAAATTTATGTTTAAAGCACAGAACATTACTGTGCTTGTGAGCCATCTGATACTTTAAAAATTCACAAAAATTTCTCATGTTCCGAGCATGAATGCTTATATAGTTTAATTATTTATGCATTCCAGTACCCAAGTTCCATGAACAGGGATTGGAAGACATCAATGACTTGTTGCAGGCACTTTGTTTATGTAATTTTCCCACCACCATACAGCAAATTCACAGCCACAGAACCCAGGCACTGTGTGGCTGTGGGTTGTGGAAACAGGATATTAGATGAAACACACAGGACAGAAGGAGCAGGATGTGGTAGCAAATGACCAGTTCAGAGTTAAGTGAACAGAAACTCAGGTAAAGGAAAGGTAGGGATATCCATATGTGGTGAACTGTGATGTTATTGGTTAAGCAAGAAGAACAGTATGTTACCCTATAAGGCAATGTTTAAGGTCATTGGATGATTGTAATATTAAGAGGTCCTATATAAATGCCATGTTGGGCCAAATAAATCAGCTTCTGATCATCAATCACTTGTTCCCACCTCTTCAGTCCTGACAGCACTGCTCAACTCTCATGGCCAAAACAGTTTCTTAAATTCCATAAGTGACATTTCTGAACAGATTGACCAACACTCTTCCATCAGTGCCCCAATTCACTACAACCTCTGGTTTATGGAATGGGAAAACTAGTTTAATTTATTGCAAATCAAATCAGAGTAGGGTAATGAGAAATAAAACCAATTTGTAAAGAACACCGTCCCAAAACCTCTCCCTTTTTCCAGGGCTCAACTTCACCCCTGATTTTCTCAGCCTTCTCACACTAAGCTACACAAGGGGTTGCAGTCAGTTCATTGCATTTGTCTCTGACACTCCTTCTTCCTCAGAGCAAGGACTCCTCATACTCTCCCCTGCTCCTGTGTGCACTTCCTCTGAGAACATATGCAATGTGAGCCCTTCCCACAGGCTTTCACAAATTGCTCCAGCAAAGGTTCCTCTTCTGGTGGACATGAGAGAAGCTTCTGGCAGCTTCTACAAAAGCCACCCCTGTAGCAACCTGCACTCTATTACCTAGCACAATCACATATTCAGCTACGTTAGGAGATGTGGATTCGTAGGGGAACAAGTGATGTGACAGTTCCCTGCTTTTAATGTCTGTATTTGGTGACTATGAATCTGGACAGCTGGGAGAAAAAAAAAAAGGAAAAGAAGGCTACAATCCAAGGCCTCAGTCTGCTTGCTGGATATTGCTGTGGATCACTCCTTTCAGAGTCTTTTCCAACAATCTGACTGATTGTCATAGAATACCATTTGCAAGTGGAATAACATCATAAGAAGCTTCACTCAAGGCACTCCTAGCCAGAAAAAAATGTCCATACAAGTGTACATCTAAGGCAACATTATCACAGATAATTTGAAGACTCTTTGTCCCTCTGAATCAAGTAATTTGTATAACTCTTACAGGTAAAATTACTTGAAATGTCTGCACAAGTTAATTAAACACCTGAGCTTCCATCAACAAAATTGTAGCATTTATAGATCAAACACTGTATTCTGATTCTGTTGAAGATTATATAAATTGGTAAATAGCAAGATAATAGAGATACTCTAAAGAAACAGCATCTGAAATTGCATTTAAGGGAAATAGTCTTTGTTTCTCAGAAAAAATATATGACTCCAGAAATTTGCCATGAAAACTGATGATTTCTTTCCATAAATGCATACAAAAATTGCAAAACTATTCTTTACTGTTTTCCTCTTAACCACAGCATCTACTTTAGTTTTAATGTAAAAATTATAAAGTAACAATTAAATTTATCTTGTGGCCTTAGAAAAACACAGCCTCTTTCAGGTCTGTGATGAGAGCATCTTGTATAGAAAGTATTGCTTAAAGGCCTAAATCTGTAAGATTGAGAAACCCAATCTGCCTCTTTAACAATAACAGATCTTGCTTAATCTTTGTTAAAACAATTTTGAAAATATTGCAAACAGATGGAATCTGAAAGAATAGGATTTAATGACCTAGAAGAAGATTTCTCATACTGATGGACACAAAACAGTGAGGTGGTATGGAACAACCTCGAGGTTCCAGCCATGATCCCTCCTGGCTACTGCAAAAATTAAATCTATCCTGGCCAGAACCAGGACAATGTCCAATGAATTTTTATTTTTGTTTTCTCTTTATCTTTTGCAGCCAGACTAAATAAAAACTAGATATTTATATTGACCAAGCTGGTATAACCTAGAAATCAATCTTGTATGGAATATGAAGTTCAGTTCAACCTGTTTAGTCGGGATAAAGTAATAAATGGGACTAATGCACTTTGAAAATACAGGAAGAAAAATGCAATACTGGGTTTCTTTATTCAAACATAAATTTGCTGAGTGTCTGATGCAATTCCATTTGAAATGCCTGTGAGGAAATCACGTTAGATTTGTGACATCAGTATTTAGATGTGTTCTTAGGCTGTTCTACCATATCTGAACTATTTCATTGGAAGAGAAACATTACAAAGCACTGCAATATGCTAAAATGTAGAGGAAAAGGTTAGGAAAAGTACTAGAAGCTATAACAATGCTTTAGCTACAATCTACAAAGCTATAAATATATGAAAATATGTAAAAGCTAAAAATCTTTAGGCATCCTTTAAAGAATGTTTCAACAGAGCAGGAGAGATATTATGTGTCTTAATAAGTAGCTTATGTTGGTTTTCAGAGAACATGAAAAAACAAATTAAATTAGCTTGAGGTTACACAGGTTTTTTCCTTTCAGTTATTTTTGTTTGAAAGAAGTCAAGACAAAACTTTTTGCTTTACAGAAAAAAAATCAAATCAGTGTTTGAAAAGTTCACCATATATTATAAAGAGATAGGGAAATAATACAACATGAAAGAGCAAAAGCTCATTAGTTACTCTAAATAAGTAGGTCATAATTTTTTTCACTATTTACAGGAGACGTTAACTCCCAGACCAAACTGTTTCATTAAAAGAGACTTTGATGTCCTAAGTTAGAAAAATATATTTGTCCACTTACATACCATACTTGAAATGTTAGCAGTCTGAAAATAAGGTAAGAATATACTTTTGCATTCACAAGAAAAAAGCATTGATCACAAACACAGAAAACCAGCAATTTTTACTGACAATTTACCTCAAGAACTCTAACAGCTGGAAACCCGTAAAAGTCATCACACCACAGCAATGCCACGATCATGTGTTCTGTAAACTGACTGGGGAAAACTACAATACCCAAGCCATTACACACACCTAAGAGAGGGGAGGATAATGAAAATGCTATTTCTCAGATCACACTGACAAAAGAATGGGAAAATTTGTATCCAGGCCAACAAATTCATAGAGAAAGCAGCGATGCCAAAGGCTCCAAGGGAACATTCTCAGAACTCAGAATTAAGAGCCCACATCTGAAAAGCATAGTGCTATCCCTGAGATGCTTCTGTTGGCAACATCAACCAGCACCTGGCTAAATCAGCAGCACTACCAGTCTGGAGTGAAAGATGCTAGCAGCCAGACTGATAAAAACAGCCAGCTGCAATAAGAGACTGAAAAACAAACCAACAAAACAATCCATCTGACTAATTGAATAAATGTAGAATACTTGGGAAGCCATTCAACACCTGCATAGTTAGGGGGGAAAAGAAATTTAAATGTTTTAGACAGCTTAGTTTCATTGCAAGGAGGAGATATGCAAATAGATCCTGATTTCTTGCCACGTGAAGTGACACTGCAATGCTTCTTTCATTTGTGAGCTGAAATAGCTAGAAGAGTCTATATCCACAGAACAGCCAGGCTCCAGGCTGGTGCCTTGAGCTGAATAGCTTACAGCCTCTGATCCTGGTCCTGCCCAGCAGGCAACTGCTCTCTGGAGGACAGGGTCTCAGCTCTGACATAGGGTGGATACGTATACAGCATGCTGAATCTAAGGGTCGGGCTCCTGACTTTTAAGGACGCCCCCAAGCATGCAGGGCCTCCAATTCTGTAACAGCTTCCTGAAGGGGCATCAAAGTTGTGCGTAATATATAGGAGGAGTTTACAGCTCCAAAGAGAAAGTATCGCTCTAGGCAGGGATCTTAGTAGCAGACGTGCCTGCGACAGATGCTACAAATCAAAGTAAACCCAGATTTTTGTTATTTACTCTAGTATGGAGAGAAATGTCTCCCTCAAATTGGGATCCATGTTAACTGACCTGAAGGGTTAGCCTTGTAAAGGACATCTCCTCCTCCCTATTTTTTTTTTAATAGTCCTTAAATATATATTATTCTTCAGGACTAATGCCACTATTTTATCCAAGAACTGAGCAGCTGAAAAAAGTATTGCATATCTGTTTTTAACTTCACACATTTAAAAAATCCCCTCTAAAATGCTTGAAGCAGCTCTTTAATGTTGTGCTTCTTATCAAAAGCAAAGGCTCTTTCAAGATATACTGGCTGAATTCAACTGTGAAATTTTGAACTGTCATAATTTCTCATCTTCTGAATCTATTTGAACAAAACTTCCAACCATCCAGTTCTGCACTATGTATTTACAGGGCTGTTAATGACTGTCATTTATTGTGTTTTTTTGCCTCACGAACTCCAAAACAAATGGAAATTTATAGTTGTCTTTAATAGAATTCTTTCCAGTCCAAACAAATATGCTTGTTTTTACATCAATGTCCTGTGGCAAATGGAGCTGGAATTTATTAGCATCACCCCAAATACCTCAAAATACCTGCAATATCCTTTTAGTATGGTGTGGTTTAAACTTTCCATGAAAATGTTTTATTTCATTACCTTGTGTTTTTTTGCAGAGACTTAGTTAAAAGAAAGAGAAATGAAAATCTTAAAATGGAAGGTCATTAACATCTAAGAAGGTATATAGTTATTTTCACAGCAGTCACAAGTTAAGATTTTTCTCTCATTCCTAATAAAATCTCAGTAGTTTTACTTTGGGAATTATGAAAATACATAGAATTTATCTGCAATGCACCTACTCACAAAAACCAATAGAGAACACTTTGGCCACAGCAGAACTTATATTTGTCAAGACAGTTTATTGCACATGCATGGGTAGGTTATTGGATGAGGGCATGGTGATGAGAAGACCCTATAAGACATAACACAAGTTGTTCTCTTCTTTACTTCACGTTTAGTTACACTCCTAGGACAGTGCTGTGTCAAAGCATGAAGGAATTACTATAGGAACATGCACAATCAACAGGAATGCAAAAATTAGCTTTTATAGCATAGCACACTCTCATGTAGATTTCTCTCTTCATACCAAAGCATCAAAAGTTTATGTTCCTCCATCATTTCTTGCTTTTCTTGTTTTCTACAGAGAGGAAGTGTGCTTGTCACAGACCATTTCAGATAGAAATGCCAGTATAATCAGTGCGCAGATGAGTTAACCAGGGACCAATACCTATTTGAAAAGAAATTATAAGTCCACAGCTGGACATACTATTTCCAAATAGTATCTCTCATATGTTAACTTTGGAGAAGATATCTTAAACTTAATAGGCTACTCAAGCTTTTCATTGCTACCTCAGCTCTAGTACCTTTCTTTCCAAGGGGCAAAAATATACATTTTCTGAAGGCAGTTACTCCCTAAACAGCATAATAAACTGAACATCCAATTTGACATGTTAATATACTGCTTTTGAGGATGCGTTTGTAAGCACAGTAGGAAAACTTCTGTATTTCCCCTTCTTTAGGTAGGGAACATTATCTGTTGCAACAGGACAGGGTTTACAGTCCTGTGTCTAATGTTCTTTAGTGTTTTTCTAATACTTTTGAAGAAAATAGGTTTCATTCTCTCAGTTCATATTTCATGGAACTGGGCTACATCAATCTTACTTAAGTGAAATGTGCAGTTCTAAATTAAATGCACTTTTTTGAGCTCAACCAAGTCTCTAGTGAACAACAGTTTTCCCGAGAAAAGTACTGCACATAAATCATCATAATTCATTGGGAAAACAGAAACAATGATATTGAACAAGGTGTTGGTTACAGTGTGGTAATAACACCAAGGCCAATAACAGCTAGATTGTGGGTGTGATCCCTGTAGACACCATTGGCTTAAGAGTTGGGGTTGAAGATTTCTGGTGGTCCCTTCCAACACAATGTATTTTGTGACTCTAAATGAATTGTGAATCTGAACTTCTTTTAAACTCTAGGATATATGAACATCTCAGCGTTCATGTTATGGTCAATATAATATGGGAGACTGCTTTTAAAAGGGCATCTATTAAATTTTATAGCCCATTAAAAGCAAGAGGTATCTGGCTTGATGTTACATTCAACTTTCATTTTTCTTCCATCAAGCATATAAGCTACAGCATAAAATTTGGCTGACCTAAGAGTTTTGATATTATTTTTATTAGCATTATAGTCTAAGTATTAAATATGTTTGACTTATTTCCAGATCAGTTCAAAGCTCTGAAATTTTGTTCACAAACTCAAAACACTAGATCTCACTCTATCCAGTCAACATAAAGGAATATTTATTTTGTGGTTACTTCTGGATTCAAATAAAAATAGCCAAATTTAATAGTTGCTTATAAGACTTGGTACAGAAAATTAAAAATTATGAAATCCAGCTATTGAAAAGTGTAATTTCAAAAGGCCCTTGAATATGTAGCTAAAGACAACTCATAGCAGAATACAGACATTAAAAAACAATCAAATGTTCTTTCCCTGACAATGTGTCCCAGTCTTTCCTGTCTTTTCCATTTCCACGTGTGCTCCTAGGTATTGTGATGAGGGCATCAGGCATGCTGTGATTTCATGTAGAAATGTAAGCCTTATCCTAAAGACGAAGGGCAGAGTCCTTTCAGGTCTTCTCTTTACAGCCTTCACAGTTTCCTGCTGTGTGTTTATTTCTGTCCAGCTGGCCACAAACAGTTTCCACCTGGCTAGATGTGTCAGAAGATGTATATCTGAGTTTATATGGCAAGAGGAAGTCTAAGTCACTATTAAGGCACAAGCTGGTGTTCACCACTGCATTGCTGGAAACACACACCTCTTCAGCTGTCATGGAATTCCTGCAAATTTCTTTCTGCTGGAGGTGACCCTGGTCACTGCCATGGTTTTTTGACTGTTGGCAGAAAGCTCTAATCAAGTCAATAGGCTTCTAATGCAGAATTTTAGCCTACAAAAATCTTCCTGCTGACCCAGCATGTGTTGATCTAGATGATGAAAACTGGTCTGTATAACAATATTACATAGTACTACATACCACATTAGAAAAATAAGAGCCATATTGGAATTTTCAAGTCAATAACTTCAAACTTAAGTGTGCTATGCTAAGACCTTTACAGCAAGCTCCAACATAAAAGCTCAGACCTCGCAACTTTTGCTAATACTGTTTTTATTAAGGAGTGGAATAAAGCAATGATGTGTACTGTTCAACACAAAGATCACAGCAGGCACAATAGTGAGGTGAGAGAATTCCCTCTCTTCACTCATCTTTGGCTGTAAAAAAACCTAGCTGTTACCTTCAGATGTGTTTTTACAAGAAACCTGGATGTAACAGATTAAATTAGAGCAAAAAATCACTCTAATCTGGAAGGAAAGTAACTTATTAGATAGAAGTGGTAAAAGGAAATCAAAGTTGCTGACTGGAGAGGGAATGAATGTTTGTGATGGCCGCAGCTGAGTGTGAGTTTAGTTGGTTCAAATAGAAACATTTGTGACCTTTTTCTCATACAGTGATATTTTGTGCTTTATTGTAAAGGCATTTAAGCCACTCCCTTTTGAAAGAGACTGATCAGGAGCGGTCATCACACACACATTGGTCCTCACTTTTGTTGTATCTTCTGTAACCCAGAATGTCTGCACATAGATCTCTGAATTTTTTACTTTCAAAAATAATTTATAGCTTGAGAAATCTAAATAGCGATACATGCTAATAATACATATGTGTTTGTGTGTATGTGTGCATGTATATGTTTATAAAAAGATTTCTTCACTGGCACTGAATATCTGAACATTTAATATAAAAGGGAAATTTAAGGATCAGTGTTTATTGAAGTTGGTCATTGACAGATGTTTATGTCTAGATGAAGAGAAAGCTCTGTTCCATCCTCACTGCATGAAAAGGCTCATTTAGTTTCAGTGAAGTTACGGGGAAAATCCTCAGTGTGACAGCAGGGTTAAAAACATGTCATTGCAGAAGCAGTCTCAAAAAGATTCACTTGGCACAAACACCATCTCTGAAAATGTTTGTAGGTCCAGAAAACCAATATAAATCAGATGGCAGGCTTCACAGAATGAAGAGCGGAATTTAATTAAAATCCATCTCATCTGCATTCACACTGATAGGCACCTCTGAACTCACAAAAAAAACCCAAAAACTGATTTCACTATAATACTGGAAAACATTTGAAGTATGGCATGTAGTATTTTCCAGAAGAATTGTACTTATTATCAGCATGAAATTCTTTCTGTACTTGGGGCAAATATCTCAACTGCAGATGATTTTGTATCAGAAGGAATAATTTTATTTGTGGAGGTGGTTGAGAGCATCTATGATGCTACCTTCAATTATACACAAACTTAGTTTCAATAACATGCATATGGCTTATAAAACATTTTTTAGCAGAACAACAATTCTCCTATAATTCTTATACTTTTTGATTGATGCGTATCTTTTATCCAAGTGTAATTATATTTCATCACTGGAGCTGACAAACATTTCGACTAACAAATATTACCAGATGCTAAAAAATATGTCTGAAAAGGACAAAGTCAAAAACAAGGATTCCCAGTCCTGTAATGATAGCCAAATTTAAAGGAATGGAGAATTTTAATCTCTATGACAACATGTATTCCAAAAAAATTTCAATTTGGTGCAATTTTTTCATATTTTCAGAGGCTAACATAGTCACTGTGGTGATTATGATTGCTGCTGGTCTCATCCCCAAGCTGCTCTGAAAATTCAATGAAATCATTAAAAAATAATAGTAATAAAAGCATTGAAAAGACAAAGGATTAGTTAGCATGTATGAGGGTTTATACAGCAAAATTCTATTCAATGAGAGATATTAAAAAAGGAGATTATTAGTTAGAAAGCCAAAAAACATCAACAGGCAGCTAAAACTAAAAGCAAGACTGCTTACCAACAAAAAACAAAACAAAACAAAATTAAAACAAAAGAAAAGAAAAAGTGAAATTTGCAACAGTAAAATGATAATTCTGCACAATTAGATTGTCTAATGCACTTTTAATATCTTTTTTATATCTTGAAAGACTATAATAATAAAAACGGGCATAAGTAAGAGTTAGTAGCATTAGTTTTGTATTAGGATTATTGATCAGTCAGAATTTAGTGATATTGAACATAATTGATTATGATCAAAGAAGAATTGCAGTGGACAGCATTTTTTAAAAATCGTTTTTAAAAAACATTTCAAGATTCCCTGTGGAGTACCAGTTCAAAGTAAATCAGACAAAAAAGAAGTAAACACTGAAACTTTTAATGCAAGACATACTTCTGAGAACCCTATATTCACTGAATGAAATAAGAAAAATCTTACTAAGGGGATAATAGCAAGCTAGAGTATTCTTGACTTAATAGAATTCTAATGAATATTTTTACTTTCTCCCTAGTTTTGGACAGAAAATTATCTATTCCTCTCAAGTTTTTCTTGTCTCTCAATCATTAATATAATTTTTTTTTAATTCTTCAGTATTGTTTTTTATTGTTCTATTTTTCTATTATTAATAGAAATAAATTTCATTGTCATAGCGATGGCTATCCATTTATTTTATAAATAAATACATAGGATTTTCTGTATTAACAGTGTGACTATTTAGTCACTAAAACTGCTGCTAAGTGGAGTGGCAGATTTTTCATCTCATCAAACAAAAATTCTATGACATAAAATATTAAAAGCCTGGTCCAGTTTGACTAGATGAAAATTAAAGTTCTGCAATTACTAGAGGTGATATCAACATGACAGCATGCTTCTTCTTTGTCCTAAATTTGATGAAAAATTATCGAAGATGCTCTTGTTCCCCCCATAATTCAAGGACTCAATTCTTACAGTTCCACACTTGTAACTCACATGGAGTACCATCATTCAAGTTCAAATTTGGAGAAAAACTGCACTGAAAGTCTGCCTCTCTTCCCCCATTTTTTTCTAAGTATTTAAGCAATAAAAGTAATTTCGCAAATTAACACTTACAAAAACAAGACCCTAGAAGTAGTTAAGAAAGAAAATGAAGCCTCTGTGTACACTCATGCACAGAATTATACATTTTATACACACAATACACCAGTGTAACAGAATCCCAAGATGGTTATGGGCTGTAAGGGACTTATGGAGATCATCTAGTCCAACTTCCCTGCCATGGCACCTAGAGCAGGTGACACAGGGACACATGCAGGTGGATTTTGCTTGTCTCTAGAGAGGGAGACTCCACAATCAGCCTGGGCAGCCTGTTCCACTACTCTGCCATCCTCAGTTCATCCTCAGTGAAGTTCTTCTTCATGCCGAGGTGAAACTTCTTGTGTTTTAGTTTGTGGTCATTTGCTCCTTGTCCTGTCACTGGGCAGCACTGAAAAGAGTCTGGTATCATCCTCTTGGCACCCCCCTTAGAGATGTTTATATGCCTAAATGTAAACCCCTCTCAGACTTCTCTTCTCCAGAATAATCAGGCTCAGCTCCCTCAGTCCTGTAGACAAGAGTGGCAAAGCTAGCCTTTGTCCCCCAAAAAGAAAAGAAGCCCAGAAGTTTCTCTCAACAATTAGGTGAAAAGCCACCTCATAGGACCTCAGGGAATTCACCAAAAACTTGAGGACATCTGGTTTGATAGAAGCCAAAATGTCCCGCCTGGCCCATGTAGTAGAAAAGAAGAGAACAAAAGAACTAAAGTGCTTTTGTGAGGTGTTTTTACAAGGAGCAGACCTCTGCACATGGCTCGAGTTTTTCTGTTTGTTACTTTGCCTTTTACTAAACTTTTTTTTTGTTTCTAAGACTTCAGCAGAAGTCATCCTGCTTATTTTATGCCCCAAAGTAATAGCTAAGCTATCCTTGGATGTATTATGTTTCTTTTTGAGGGCTTATGAGACCTGACCTAAGAAAAAGAAAGATAATACAGTCCCTCCTCATACAAGAGATATTCCAGACCCAAAATCATCTCTGTGACCCATTCTGAACCCTCTCCTGTAGCTCCTTGTGTTTCTTGTACTGAGAAGCCCAGCTGGACACAGCACTCCGGATGTGGCCTCACCAGAGCCGTTTAGAGGGGCAGGATCACCTCCCTTGACCTGATGGCCACATTCTTCCCAATGCACTCCAGGATACCAGGATTGTTTCAAATGAGAAAACTTCATATGGAAGCTATGAAAAATGTACAGCTGTGTGAATGGAATTCATACAGTTTTCCAAGGCTCATAAGAAAATGTATGTTTTCCTGTGTTCCTGTGGCTGCTTCCTCAGGGATGGAGAAATCCTGCAGTAACACAGAGCTCATTGGTACAGTTTCTATGCTCTCACTCATCCAGAGAGGACTGTCAGGAGTGTCCAAGTGTGCAAGCAGCTGGAAGAACTGCTTGAAAATCTCTTCAACATACACCAAATAAATTTAGGGACTACTTCAGACATCACTAGAAACCAGCTTCCAGCAAAATCCTGATCTTCTGTATTTATTCTAAGAGCTTTCCAGCCAGACTAAGAAATGGACCCCTGAGCTATGAAACAGTTCTAGATTTTTATCAGACTTCCTAATGCAGAACAGCAGTGGTCAACTTGTGTTGAAAGACTCGTAAAAGGAGGGAGTTGAAAACCAGTTTCCTGAAAGAAAAATAATACAAATTTTAATGAAGAAACAGGTATTTCAACTCCATAATACAGCAACTATCAAATGATTAAAGATGAATATGGGATATTTAGCATCATAAAACAAGCTATAAAATTGATGAATAGAATATTCCCAAAATACTCTCACAAATAAATCACGTAGACAGTATTGAAATAATGATTAAATTCCTGCTTAACTCACAATATCACTAAAGATTAAGTAGCATGTTTAAAATTAACTTATAAATTGAACCTGTAAAAAGGTTCAGGTTTCTTACCTTTTATTTTATTCCTTAGGGACTGCAAATGCAAAGGCTACATGGCTACATTTTTTTTTCTTTTTTAAGTTGAGCCTTTGTAAAAATACTTAGACATAAACATAAGATGGTCTTCCTGAAATCCATGAAAACAAGAATGAAGCCATTAACAAGATCTGTGAGTTTCAAAAATCCTCCAGTCGTGATGACAGTATGGGCTTGAAGATGAAACGTTTTAACATGGAAGACTCTCAGCACCCAGAATTATTATTCTGCATTGTCGACAGTCAGAAGTGAAAAAGAGACAGAAAACATGCTCCAGGTGATTCCCTTTGTCACCAATCTAAGTTACAGTAATTTGAAGACATAAATGATAAGCCAAGTTTACACAGTACAAAGTATTTCAAGGTCATTCTGGAGTCAGTAAGATCAGTGTCAACATATCTGGGTTCAGGTTGTGGGATTATCATATCTGAGCAATACTACACTAAATTATGTAGGCATTTTACTACAAACTAATCTGGACATTTCTTCATGTTATTGTACCTTGTATATATTGTATATTATTTAATATTTTGTTTTATGCTTCTGTGTGTTTGCATTTCTAACATAAGTGCTTTAATGAATACATTTTGAACAGCAAACCAACATTCATAGTTTAAAGAAGTAACTGAACGCAGTAAAATGTATCAAATATCATTCTTGTAGTTTTTCTTTTAAATTTAGAAAATTGTTAAAATTAACTCTGTCATTAAAAAACCTTTTGGTTTGAATTAATGATACACAACAATATTACTTGGATTATAATAGATATATAAGCCTGAAGAATAGTACAGTTTTATTAAACTTAATCACCTCTTATTATTCTCATTTTTCTTATTATTTATCAAAGTTATACTCAGTGGAATATACATAACAGTAATTGGTGAGGCTTGATGAGCTTGTGTTTGCTATCTGTTCATGTGTCACAGAAATCAAGCTTCACCTCCAAATATCAGGTCTGCTTCCATTTAGATAAATGCATCCTGCCAACTCAAATTTTAATTCACTCTACATGCATATTTGACTGAAAGATGAGTTTCAGTTGACTTCTAAGCCTTGATGAGAAGAAATAAAATTTTTAAGCACACACATCGAAACAAATATGTTATAATTATAACAGATTCCACTGAGAAGCTTTTCCTAATATACTGTTCCAGATGGCCGGTTCCTAATAAGCTTAAAAGCTTCATGGATAAAACCCTGGACATTAGAACTGATAAATAAATTGCTTTAAAACAAAGAAGAAGAAAAAATTTAAAGTTGCAGAGGTCGGTCAGTACTCTGAACCCTGAGATTTTAATCCTTTTAAAGCATACAAATAAGAGGACCATCTGCAAACTAATTCAATTTAGAGATGGCTGTGCACAACTAATTCCTTGCTAGAGGTAGAAAAATCAAACAACTTGCTTAGAGCTAATAAAATTTATTCTGTAAAACAAAACATACACAATCCCCTTCACCCTGTGTTAGTGCTTGAAGAGAGGAAGGAAAGCACAAAATAAGTAAAAAGATCACTTTTTTATTTAAAAATTAACAAATCAGTTTCATAGACAAGATAAAGACAAGGTAATAAAGGTTTTAAGTGAAGAGTAATTACAAGAACAGATAATTAAAGAAGAAAGCAATACATTTGCATTTAATTTTTTTTTACCAATAGATATAACAAAAACCAACTACAAAAAGAGCAAGGGGTCAGAAGGAAAGTGTAGGGGGAGGTTTTCCCGCCAAAGAGTCATGGATCTTTCTTCTATAATACTTTGTCATTGTCTGTCACATGTTTGAAGACAATCAGTAAAAATGCATCTATCTAATTTATCATAAAGACAATGTTCATTAAAGTTAAACCAAAACAAACCAAATCCCTCTGAAGGTAATTAACAAACATGAATGGCAACTGGACTGTTAATCTAAGAGGGTGCAGTAGCAGGTTAATTTGAACATCTCTAAAGCCATTGCTATTTGATATGTGGATGGTGCAGGTGACAGAGTAAGGAATACACTTTGAAAGTTTTTTGATGACGCTAAGATGAAAATAAGTGAAAGCAATTTCTTGTGGTGAACAAGAGCAAAATTTGAAATTCTGTTGATGAGGCTGGGATATCTCTAAAGCCAGAATGAAACTGAAGTAATTGCAGACTTCTACAGTGAATAGTGAGCCATCTTCCATGTGTCGTTATAAAAACAAACTTCTGGCAGAAATCTGCATAGAAAACAATGTGAAAAAAAGATAGTTTACACAGCTGGTGTTTTGGAGGGATTAGAAACCTCATACCTCTGGATAAGACATTTGTTCATCTTATCCAATAACATAATTCTGAGATTCACCTCAAATAAGAAATGTCTTTTTAAAGATCTATTTTCTCTGAATATATCTATTCCACTAATTTCTCTTGAAAGCCCACTGAAACACCAGCAAAACATGGAGGGAAACTGGCAGTGTCTGTTGAATAAATGAAGCAGGTTGTATTGGATCCATACTTGGAAACCCCTCAACTTCCAAAAATACAGTCTCAGAAAACTAGTTTATCATGCTTAAATCACATTTCTGTCTATTAGCTCTTTGCAATTAAGACTTAAAGAATTTAATTTGTATTTACTAACTTTCATGAGATTTCAATTGTTTCCTTAATTATATGGTGCTTAAAAACCACATCCCCATTTATTTTGTAATCAAGATTAACATGCATACCCATAAATGATGAGTACAGCAATTTCACAGATTTAATTAAGGTAGATAGGGGATTAGAAATGTTTAAATCTTAAAGAAAATAGCATATTAATTCCAAGCATTTACCTATTCGTAAATCTCTCTGTCCTTACCCACAACAAATAACATTTTTCTACTATAATTAGTCAAGCTTAGACTGTAAACAAATCTAAAGCACAAAGTGCTCTGAAAATCAGCTTATCTGCTAAAACAAAATGAATCGGGGTAAGGAATGAGCACTTAGGAATTAAAACATGTCATTTACTTTTAATTTTCTATAATATTAATTCAGATTAATCTTATAAATTATTTTTTCCTTGGAAAAAATAAAAAAGAGCTAATAAAAGCATTTTTACAGCTAAAATTTCTCACAACTAACTCCAAACAGTCCAGAATTCTGTAAAAGCATAAATCTAGGTTCTGCAATTTGATATTATCAGGAAGATTTTAAAAAGCTTAAAAAAATCTTAAAATATTGTGGAATTCCCAACAGTTTTTCCCTATATAGACTAAAGTAGGCAATACTCTTATCATGTGACAAAATTGTGAGGTTTAAGAAGAGAGAAGATATTTCCATTATACTTGTCTCTTAGATGCTAAACGTGCACATAAAGTTCAAGCTCAAAGACTAGATGAGTCTCATTGGCTTTTACTTGAAACAAAAATAATTTTAAAGAAAAATCACAATAGCTTTAATGGAAATAAACTCCTTTTCATTTCTGCTCTTCTCCAGTGCCCCAGGTATGAGATGCACATCATCCCTAGATTCACCAATTGCCAAAATATGGTGCAATGCTACCTAATGAAGTTCCAAGGTTTTTTCTAGACAATTTGAAATGTTTCTCATAAATTATAGGGTGGCTATAATATTAATTAAAAGGAAAATGTTTGGAAAACAAGGTAAAATAAAGCAAATTAAGACACAAAACACAAAGAAAAAATACATAGGTCAAACGATTCCCACAGTTTGTCATAACACCACAAGATAAAGAATATGTTTTGGAATTCACCTGTACCACAGTTGATGTACACTACTTAGACCACAGGCTGTTTGAAATATTTTTTACCTCTTTATATTCTTTGTTATACCAAAACTCTAAAAATAAATAAAGTTGCATAAAAATCACATTACTCATGTTCAAATTCTGACTCAAATGAAAAGCAGTAAAAATTCTCTTTCACTTGAGTAAGGCCAGAAATTCTCCCTATGCAATTATTTTCACTGAGGAAGCATAGAAATAAAATAAAAACCTGAGCATGGTGTTGAGGATGAGTATGTTGGGAAACAAAAATAAAATATTTTTTTTAATTACCACCATAAACACCAAATTTTATTCCACCATAACCACATTTCATTTTTCAAGATTACTGAAAAATGTCAGAGGAGCTGTATTTTATCTCAGTTGAATCATAACTGAGATGCAAAGACAGATGGAAAAAATTATGAAACAATGAAATGCTTAAGTATTTTCATTTGGTAACCTTGAGTGCAGGTTTCATGGTAAGTATTTTTCATTAAAAATATGAAAGCTCTCAGAGGCTGGAAAGTATTCTACATATCTGCCTTTTGATTACCTCATTCAAGCAAAATGTGCAAGTTACTAGCTGTTAGTACTCACTGAATTCACAGTGTAGGGAAGCAGACTTAGCATGGAATAGTTGACATCCAAAACCAAATTTACCTCCCTGGAACATATTAGTGTACATGCAGCAAAACGCATTACAGTAAACTGTGCTTCACAATGCCTAGCCTTACACACAGTGCAGTAAAAGAAATAGAAAGGCTAAGGTTTTAAACAGAAAAAAGAAAAAAAAATTATATTTGAGTGGTTTTCTTTTCAATCACTGGTATGTACTGCTACTGCTAGAAGAGCAATAGATTGGGCTACTTTTCAAACCTAACCCTGTAAAAGTAATTAAGTAATAATTTTGTTTGAGGTTTATCACTACAGCAAAGCAGCACAACTCTATGGACAACAGTGGAAACCTCTGTGAAACACAAAAGGTTCAGTCCATCTACCATTTCTGTTTAATCTTCATCAGGATGAAGCTGAAATGCTGTAGAATATATTTTGCTTACCTGTTTTCATACCAATTATCAAAATTTAAAAAAAAATTGAATTACAAGGATTGTGCAACTCATGGGGTAGGAGGGTAAAGTACTGGAGTAATATTTCAGAGAGCTTGCAATCTACTTGATTACTAGTTACACAATTTGCCTTTTTGGTATCTGAACCAGTGATTTTTCTTTTTATCAACATAATTTAATTTTTCCCTGAAGAAAATTAACAAAAATAATGAAAGCATGAGAAAAATTCCAGTCTAGTTCCAATTCAGACTATTGCTCTATAAAGCAATAATTTTCACTGGACATTGCAGAATGTTTTTCGAATTGAAAGTCCACAAAATATTTCTCCAGCAGCAAAAACAATGAAAGCAATCTGGGCTGCAGAAATGGCAGGAAGCATCCAACCAGTGTTAAACAATAGGAAGGACTTACTGTTCAGGCAGGCAATTTTCACTGCATGAATATAATGTGATTACAATGGGAGCTGCTGTAGGCTAATGAGCTCCTATTCACTGTTTTTATGGCATGAAACTGAGGGAAGTGTTCAGCATTTCCCCCTGCACTTTGAAGCAGATGGTACTGTGGTGAGACAGTGCCCTTCCATGATACACTGCATAATCCATGTGCTGCACAAACAGCTCAGAGGTCTCTTCCGCATGTTGATGACATTTAAGATAGACTAACAGAAACTCCAACAAGGCAAATTGTTTTTTCTGAAAGCATTTAATTAATCGGATTTAAAATACATATTATCAGACCCAGCAGAGATTTATAACAGCCATAGTTTTCTCCTGTAAGCAAAATCTTTTTGTGTTTTCTGTTTGTTTTGTTTCTGTTGGGACATTTTTCTCATAAGGGTCATCAGCAGCACTCAAAACAGGGTTGGTTAGAGATAGTACTTTTATTTAAGAAGATTATCTTCAGCAAATTCTTATTAAAGAAAAAAACCACAGAATCTTTTGTTAAAGAAAGAAATATTTATAGCTTTTAGATGTCATTGAATTGAATTTGATATAGAAATGGACTCTTCTTTCACTTACTTTTCAATATATAATTTATTATTTATAGTGGCAGCCACTGAGTATGGAAGTTAGGACTAAATATCCTCAAATACTGTAGCATAGTATTACCATAGCTTTCAAATTCAGAAATCAACTAGGGTTTGACTATGGGATTAGAGATATTTTGTTTAAAAAGATTTTGCTCAAACCACATCGAAAAAAAAAAATCTAAATTTTTATGAGGTATCCAGGCAAGCGTTTTGTGATACCAAACCAAGACTGGCAAAATCAACCACAAAAAATTATTTTGAAGAGATCCATAGGACAACAGTATTCTTCCCTCACTCCTGAACTGCTTCTTGGAAAAGTATGCCCCAAAACTCCATTACTATTCAAGGCCAACCTCTGAAAAAATCATCCATTTTCTCAAGTGATTGAAAAGTAGACATAGTTCAAACAAAAACTTTGAACTTAATTACAGGAAGTGACTAACAAATCAAATAAAACACAGGGTCGTGTGATTGATATTGCTGTACTGAAACCAGTAGACTCCTTCAGTTTTACTCAGGTGCTCAAACTGGCACAAGGCAGGTCAGACTCACTGTGCTGGTATTCATCCTCTTGTACTCCTCAGAGGAAGACTTATCTGTTTAAGCCTGGCCATTGTTACATTTGAGCTCAGGGACTGCAAAGCCCAGATTATCACTCGAAGTCCACATACAGAATAGTATGATGCAGTCTTTTTGCCAAATGGAAAAGATTTTGTTTGTATGTTTTGTTTTCCTGTGACTGCTCTTCATTCTTGAATTAGATTTCCTTCACCAGTTCCAGTAAAATAAAAGCAGACTTTATTTCTTCTTTGGCTGCAGAAGTGAAGATCAAGGCCTACCTCTAGTTCAAAGTCTTATTTAATATTGAAGAACTATATTTTCTTCCATATCTCAAACCCACAGTCAAGCTCACTAGAGATGCATTTGTCTGTATGGAGCTCTTATTCAGTTTTTATTACAAATGTTGTGAGTGATCATCAAACACTATTTGAAGCTGTGTGCAGAGAAATTACACAGGAGCAGAACAGGTGTTCAGACTGGCTCAGCAACCACAGAAAGGAAACCACCTTCTTGTCTGTCAGATTTACCTAGACTGCTGTTCTCCCAAGATGTATTGTAAGAGTAGAAAAATTAAAGGAAGGTCAAGGGAAGATCAGTGCATCTTACAGATAATGATTTTATCCTATATTATATAGATTTTAAAGAGAGATCCATTAGTTCTTTTAAAAATTACAGACTTATGTGGTTTAATTAACATTATTACATGCAACTTGTTGCTGGGGAAATACATATACAAGACCTCCACTTCTCAGCCATTTCTCATTCAGACAATTGTTTGGATGTAGATACCATTGTCACTTCAAGAGCATTGCACCTAATGTAATTACTCCTTACATATTAAAGGAAAAATCAGATCTACTAATTCTAGAAATTAATAGAACTTATCCTTGATATAATACACAGGCCAGGTAACCATGGCTTTGGTCTATGAGAACAAGAGATTCTAGTACCCTGCCCTCTCAAAACTCAGAGAAGGACAATGACAAATATCTGCCTACCCTATAAATTAAATGCTCTCATGCATTCTGCTGTTATGTCCAGGACTCAAAGTAAAGCTTGAAACTTAGTCAATAAGAATATCTTTTCCCTATTTCTACCACTAAATATCTCCATGTTTCCTCAGTGAGCAAAATTGACACCAGTTTCAGTAATCTGCATTTTGCTCATAATCTAAAAGGAACTCCAAGTTTTAATACAAAATTTGCTTTCAAAAATAGGGGTTTGTGACATTGAGGACTAAAAGCACTGTAATCCCAAAGAACATTTTGTCAATGCATATATCCACACAACTGCATGTTCACACTTTCCATTTGCTAGTATAAACTCACAGTTGCCACTTCATTTTCCATTAGCATCCATTTCTGAGTCCATGGCAATTCTTCTAGCCTGTCTTAAACAGTGTTCTCTGCATTCCATAATTTTTATGTCAAAAAGAACAGTATTTAGTCCATCTTAAACTCATAAGGACAGTGAAAAAGCTTATTAAAAATTTATTGATGCACCATCTTCTTGCTTTTCAAAATTTTAAAAAGATAGAAACATTATAAAGATGGCTTCTTATTCTCAATGGTGTGATTTTTTCCAGATTTTATTCCAGCGCTATTTTTCCAGAGCTGTAGAATTTTCTGTATCCTTCAGACTGAATTAGTTTTGGTTCTCAGCAGAGAGCTCCGTGTGGTAGGAATTGCAACCTGGTCGTCATGATTTCTACACTGGCATCAAAAAAACTCCCAACTGTTTTGACTGAAGTAAAGATTGACGTGGTAATAATCTCAGCAACTGATAAGAATGCAGACATTTATTGAGCTAGTTCAATTCTCCGGTGATTGTTTGGAGAACTGTGTTAAACCCAGGAAATAAGGTACTACGTTTTAAATTCTGCAGAATGGCAGCCCTGGAGCACAAGCAACTCTTCATACAAGTGCCTCCAGAGGTTCATTCATGTTAAAGGAATAGTTAGGCATGAGAGATGATGTTCTCTTTCAGCATCAGGCAGGACTGTTGCTTAGATACAAAGACTATCCTTTTATTTGTATTCTTCAGAGGAGATGCAGCATTGCCCTTAGCCTCACTCCTATGCTAATACCATCTATAATTGCCCTGCATGGCACAATCTGTTCCTTAAAAAGAAAAAAAAAAAAAGGACTCATTAAAACCTTGGGGTTCATCTTCCTAATTGTTCCTATTAATTAATCGTCACAATAAGAGTCGGAAATCTGAGAACACAGAAATGTTGTTTGAGGATACTACTATATTCAATAGCTCTTTTGACATATTTGCATGGACCTTTGACAACATTTCCACCTTAAAAACAAATTCTTTATTTTCTGGTAAACAGCTGGATGGGCAAAGTAACTACTTGTGCTCTGAGATCTCAGATTATATTGCTTCTGGGGAAAAAAAAAAAAAATCCCTCTCTTAACAAAAATAAAATGTCTAAATATTCTGCTTTCCTGCTTTGAGTAATCCACTACCAGAATGAATTTTAAAGAATTTGTGCAAAACTAAGAGGTACTTTAATGAAAAAGATAATTCACTTAGTTTTATTCTTAAAAGAAAATACTCAAAATTAATTGAATAGTAAATGCATACTCATGACATTGCTTTATTTATTTCAGATGGGTCTTATTTATGTTTATCTGTTTTAAAGATGCATTAAAAATACTTATATATAATAACACCTATTAATACAAATTTTCCAGAATATTTTGGAAAAAATAACATAGTGTTATTCAGCCTCAGTCTTACATTTATTTCACAATAAACATCCATTTCATTGCTGATGTTTCTGTGTGTGTTACTTTGAACTTACAAAGTTTTACAAACCCGTTTATTTTTTGTTACAATTTGCAGTGTAATTCTTACCTGTTGTGTACTACTGCAACCATCACTAAACATGTGTTTCACCACAAAACATGTGTTTCTTCAGAAAAAATGTTTATGGATTAGAAATCAAACCTGCTCTAAGATTTTATATATATATACACACACAGATGTGATGCTTGCATAAAACACATCTATAAGATCTTTGGGCCATGATGTTTAAATTATCCTTTACCATAAAAAACCCTCAGATATTGTCAAAGTGGTTTTTTTTAGTTCCTGCTCAATATCACAAACAAAATTACTAATTTCTACAAATATACAGATATACATGCATTGCTTTTCTGCCAGCTTAACCAGAAAACAGGAATGAAGCTGTCATAGGATATGAAATTCATTCTATAAGGTGTTAAAGTGAATTTTATCCCTCAAAACAATGTGGGTTTATCATATTACCCTGTCTTGACCACTGCAAATTGCAAACAACACCTGGTAATCAGCCAGAATAATGGCAGCTGGCATAGGCCAAGACTAGTTAGTGCCTGTACAAAAAATAAACATTCCCAATCACCACATGACCATGCCAGTATAGTTTTCTAGTACTATAGCAGTACTTCTCCAGGACTGTGATTATAAGTAGAG
Organism: Passer domesticus; assembly: GCF_036417665.1. Lineage (NCBI taxonomy): Eukaryota > Metazoa > Chordata > Aves > Passeriformes > Passeridae > Passer > Passer domesticus. The sequence goes on along the minus strand of NC_087474.1, from coordinate 106,037,149 downwards.
TAAGAATGGCTCATCATAAAACATTGCACTGTCTAGAACAGGTTTACTGTGATATACTAATCATGGTTTCTTGTGTAAAAGAAAATGCCGGCAAAAAAACTTCAGAATTTTAAGATAATTAAAAGAAATGGACGAAGGCAATTATGTTTCCTATAATACCATAAGCTCTGTATGTGTATTTTTACTTTTTACTCAATCACACAATTCTGGCAAGTGACAGCTGCACTTTCATATCATTCAATATATTAGCAATGACTCTCTGATATTAAAGTTGTAAATGCCAAAAGTTCATGGATGTTTTCCAGATCTCTATCTCCCCTCAGAACTTGTTTTTTCTTTTGTTCCAAATACTTTTCTTCTGAAAGATGTAAACATTTTGAAGAAGGTTCTTTGAGGGTTTAAAGAGTAATAGTAGTTCATAATGTTCAGATAAGTTACTACATTTTTGTAATCCAAAATAATCATTAGTAAAATCTTTGTTCACTTTGAAGTTTCTCAATTGTTTCCATGGCAGCAACACCCAACAAATATAATCTTTAGTCACCAAGACCAGCCATTCAAGACCTTATTTTTTTCTGAAGTGTTTTCCTGGCAAGCTGTTATGACATAATTATGCCATTTCTTAGAAATCTAGGAAAAGTGGCCTATAGAGACATTCTTGGTGATTTAAATTTCTTTATATTTCTGAAAAATATTTCAAATTTTCTCATCTCAGATTAAATTTATACCACTCTTTGCAACATCAATACTAACCAAGACCCTAAATCACAACTTTACTTATTCTGGTGTCACTAATTTTTGTAATGTCAACTAAGGAGTTTTTAAATTGGTGTTAATTTGATATTTGCCAGAATAGCAGGAGCTGATGTAACTGAACGAGACCAGGATCACTCTAAAAATGGAAGTGTTCCTGGGGTGTTCTCTGGTGATTCCTGACAGCACTGATTGCTGCTGAGCAAACACCACCACTGGTATCTGTTCAATGGATCATGATGCTTATCTTTGGTGCTGCAAAAAGGCTGTATTGGTTCACTATTGTCAAACTGACATTTAATTTCCTGCATTACACTAAGCAAAGAAAGCATTGTGAATTCGCTTATAACAGAAATAACTGCAACACTATAGCATGGTTGTTTTAGGCATGACTGAAGAATAATCTGATATGGGTTTTGCAGTTTTTTAAACAGTCTCATTCAGTAGGAGAAATTTAGATCAAATTTCACGAAGTCACATATTCAAGTTCACCTTCCCACCATCTGGATTGTTACCTCAGTAAGTGCTACCTGCAGTTTTATTCTTAGAGTTGTGTCATATTGCATCCTGAAGAAATAAATGAAAACCAAATATATCTATCTTCCCAATGTCAATGTTTTTTTATGAATGAAAAATGAAAAATCTTTTTGCAATATTCTCACTGACATCCAATTGGACTCCATCTACACAATTATATTATTCATTATTCTGTCTGACTAATTCTTTAGAAAGAGACTATATGAAGTCCAGAGCAATTTCTATCCAAAAGATAAGTAAGCAAATATATTCAACTCCTGCAGTCTTCAAAAGGTAAAAAATAATATAGATAAGATTTCATTAAGGCCATGGTTGCAGCTGCAGTGAGGAGAATTTATTTGTAGGCTGTCACTGCTTGCACTCTGTGCCTAAGTCGTCATATGTATTACCACTTGATAGTGATAGACACTTTGCATTCAAGTTTACAAATTCAAGAAATTAATCACAGACAGGATATTTACTCGGGATTGATTTGCAGACTGTGAAAAAATATCTTGCCTCTACAGTGTAGTAGACACTACGGTTATGGAAGAGAGATGTGCGTATCACTGAGAATGAAGATCATGTTGCAGAGTGCCTTTGGAGGAAGAGGCACTGCTCTAATCTCTGTGCTGTGGCACTGAACACATTGCCATCAGCTCTTGATCAGAGAAGCTATTTGAAAAATTCTAAAATTCTAAGACTAATTTTATCTTACTGTGTAAAAGTGTTATAATGTTTAAGGAGCCAGTGTTAGCAAATTGTAATTATCATCTGAGTGGAGGGCTAACATTGATTTCTTCCTGCTTATGGCACATGCATGCCACAGATCTTAAGAATTCTGCTAAGGCTCTGCTCTGAAGAGATCCTTTGTTTGATTTAGAGTTGTATTGCCTCAAGATAGAAATTTCTGGCACAAGGATCTCAATCAAAACAATTGCCTGATAATCAAATCATTAATTTTGTTTTTATGTAATGAAAGTTATAAAAAGTGAAAAAACATGATCACTTGCTCTAATGAAAATGAATCCTATTTCTTAATTGTCTGTCTTTAGTTTAATTACCATAATAAATCCATCTGAAACTACTATATATATCCACACAGAAATGTTCTTGATCTTACAAAAACAATTTTGTTTTCAGTCCTATGAAATCGTGCTAGTGATTTATAATAAAGTATTAATGAAACAGTTTCTAAACCAATGTTGCACTCCAAGCAATAAAAAAGCTACTAATTTTGTGTTCAGACACTTTGGAAAGTAAACAGGAAAAAAAAAAAGACTAAATAAGTATAAGAAACATCATCTCTCTATGATTCCCTACAGCTAACGTCATTCTGTCAACAACAGGTCTTAGTCAAACTGAATCAACTGTGAAAAATTCATCAGAAAAAGATGCAATACTAAAGATACCCCAAATAGGTGTGCTACAGCCCAACAGACTGATGCTTCAGACATTCCCTTACATTTAAGACCTAGATAAAATTTCCTAGAAGTTTCAGCCGAAGCTATTTACTGTGTGACACTGTTGCTTGGTATAAAGCATAAAACCTTTCCAGACAACATTAAGAATGACAACATAAAACCAAATAAATCTTTAATGAAAGCTTTCAGGTGCACAAGATAGTGCTATATGCACATGTGATACAGTATTTCTACAAATTCTATAGGGTTAATTAATTAGTATATCTAGCAGATACATCCAACAGGAGATTAGTTACCACAGGAACTCACCCCTAGGTCAGCCCCTCAGAGTGGGTCCAGAGGCTTCTTTGTCCTGTTTTCTTGTTATGTCACTAAAGTTCTAAAAGAGATGTCCTTATCAGTAATTGTCTGCTTAAGAACAAGACTTTAACAGAATTTCAGGAATATATTAATTAACGGGCATCAATAGTCCGTGTTGTTGTGGCTATGGTAATTTGAGTATACATATATCCTTGTTCCCAACATCTAAGACTATTTCCAAACTTAAATACAAACCATGGGATATGAAAATATGCTGGGTTTCCATATAAATCACTATATCAATCAATCTCCTGAAAAATCCGCATCAAAATCATGACAAAGAAATACCTGTAGATTATTTTTTTTGGCAATGAGTTACAGTATTCATTAATGTAGCCATAGGATCTGCATTAACTACCACAGAGTGAGACATCAGGCAGGGGTTAGGAAGAGGGGAGAGGACTAGAAATCATATAATCCTTGAAATAACCACAGACACAGGAAAAGCTAACACTAACATGAAGAGCAGCCACCAAATTTTCTGCCACCAAATTTTTTTACCCCATCACTGTTGCCATCTTGTTGCAAAGGTTTCATACCTTCTTGGTGATTTCTCATGGGCAGCTCCTCACAGCACTGACTTCTTCTGGTCCTCTGCACAGCCAACAAACCCCATCTTACATCTCAACCAGCCAACCTGCTTTTTTATAGTACCCCTCCTAACTGGATCCAGCTGTGGCCTATTAAGGGCAGGCTTGTCCTTCATTCTTGATAATTAGCACAGCTATAACTCCTTAGGGGTGAGATTACCTTCACCACTATCTCTATTCTCCTACCTTTTATCTATCCACAATTCCCCCTTTTCTTTCAATTACAAAGTTGCAGTATCTCTAGAAAGTTATGTTCAAGTAAATTGACATTATAACATTCACATCTATTACTTAGGACGAACAGTTATATGAGTGTTCAGGCAACATATCACACTAAGAACATATGTTCCTAAGTTGTGATTTTGTTTTGCTTTTCAGGATCTAGAACATCAACTTAAGGCTCATCACCAAAAACCCTTGTGCTTAGACTTCTATATCACAGTGAAAGTATATGTTTCTAAGTTCTAGTTCAGTTTTGCTTTATCACAGCATAGACTTGATTCATTCTCTAAATTCACAGAGTACTTATCATCAAACTCTTCAGATCCATGCCTAATTGCCTAATCAAAGATTAACTCACAAAAATGAGTTAAACTAATGCTGTGTTTACAATCTTTTGCAAGGCTCTTTGCAGAAGATAGTAAACCCAGTATAATAGTCTTTTGTGTCATTTCTGTTTAACTTTAGAATGTGTTTGTGCTGACTTTGATTCGTTACCCAAACTTACATTACATATCATCAGAAACTCTTATACTGATTCATTACCCAAACTTACATTACATACCATCAGAAAACTTTATATTTATATTTCTAGAATATTGACAATATCAACAGCTGTACAAAGCTGTTACCTTTAGAAGGTAACTCACAAGAATAAGTTAAAGGCTATATATTAAGACAGCAACAAATCAACAGTCACATAACTTCATGAACAGCTATAGAACTTTGAACAATATTGATCCAGCATCTGTCCAGTGTACTTATGCTTATGGAATATAAACTTTTAAACTTGTGCTTAATCAAAGATTCATAGTTGCAATTCACAAACAAAATGCACGTTTCATTAGCAAACAAATACACGATACTAAATAAGAGAGTTACTCTTTCCCCAGCTATGACTGCTGTTTTAATAATTCTCTTCTTCCCTCCACAGTTTTTGCTGTATTAGTTGATCACTGCCAGCCTCTCTTATCTTGCTCTGTTTTCCATTCTTTTAAAGTCTTAAAAGTGATTTCCAGGTGGCAGCCAAATCTGCAGCTGCCTTGCCCCCTTCTTGACATTACATTTTAGTCTTTTTTTAACTTCTTTCCATATATGTATAACAACCTGTTCTGCACTCCATATGTTATTTCCTATTGTGTCCCCAGCAGTTCACCTGTACCTCAGGTGTGGAAATCTGTCAGGTCCTACCCAGGCAGCTTCCCCTGTGGCTCTCAGTTCTACCCTGGGCTCCATCTCCGGCTGCACCTTGCCCTACAGCCCACTCCCAATCACATCAGGTTACTGTGGAGATGGCCGCTATACGATTTTAGAGGGCTTCTCTTACATGTTGTCTGCGCAGTCCTGACTCTGCCTCTCAGAGCTCCATGTTGCTTTTGTTCCAGTGCTCATGTTGCAGTGACTTAGCAAACCTTCCCCCATATTCCTTGGGGGCTATGCTATTGCTGAGGCACCCCCTGCTGCTGTGGCCATGCCATTTGCCACTTCTGTCACACAGCTTATGTCCTGCTGCACACACTGCCATGCAGGGGGAGCCCGGCACTGTCCTGTGTCCTTGATCACATCAGCATCACCAATTGTTGTCATCTTGTTGCAAAGGTTTCATACCTTCTTGGAGATTTTCATGGGCAGCTCCTCCCAGCACTGACTCCTTCCTCTCTGCACAGCCAACAAACCCCATCTTACATCTCAACCAGCCAACCTACTCTTTTACAATACCCCTCCTAATTGGATCCAGCTGTGGCCTATTAAGGGCAGGCTTGTTCTTAGTGCTTGATAATTGGCACAGCTGTAACTCCTTAGGGGTGAGATTACCTTCACCACTATCTCTATTCTCCTACCTTCTATCTATCCACACATCTCCACAGCCACAAAACACATGATCCAAATAACAGCCACCAAATCTCATAACAAGTGCTGAGTTTGGCAATAAAACTGAACTTGCCTCCCAGTATAGAAATGGCACCAGAAACACAAGGTCATAACTGCTATTTGTGAAAACAGCTGTCCCAGGGTGTCATAAGTCTTATAGTAAAGAGGCAAAGTCCTTAAGCAGGTTACAAGGGTTGCCTGAAAAAAAACTTGTGTGGGTGTATTGGTTTTATATTAATCATCTATTTCCATTATTTTATAAATTTAAATGACAGCTAAATGCATCAGAAGGTCAGATATTTACTAAAAATTAGAAAAAAGAGAAACATATATTTCCTTAGACTCCCCCTTCACATCTCATCACTACCGAAACCATAAACTTAAATTAAAGCCCTGGATATATCACAGCAGTCGTAATTTTCAAGACTCACATGAAGACTTTGACAAAAAGTTTTAGATTTGATCTTGGATATAAAATGAATATGAATTCAATCTTGAGCAGTTTATTTGTACTGCATACTATCAGCAGTGAATGAGTTTTTTCTTGTCTAAAACCCAATTTCTAATGCAATAGGAATGAGATATTAGATTGCAGAAGTGATTGAGTTCTGCTATAGAGAGAAACTCCATTTGAGAATGTATTTCTGACTTAATATTGAAATTTAATGTTAAGGGGTTTTTTTAGATGAAAAAACTAATTTTATTGTATTTAAAATAAAATAATTTTTCCAGATATAAGAACAAGCTACCTTTTTTTTCTCCTAGTATCAGAGGTTTATTCAGAATCAATCTTCCAAAGAACTTCAGAGTGTTTATTACCCACAGAAATACTGTGTGCTTAATTTTGATATACTGGTTCAACTACACTGAGTTCCAATTGTTTAATCAACCATACGAGTTCTGTCATCCCTTAAGAAAATTTCAATCTTCAAGGAAAAAAACAGAAATGGGACAGTATCAGATACCAAAGAGGACATTAAAAAAATTCTATAAGGCATTACATATTATAAAGAAAACCTCACTATCTTCTAATTCAAATTCTGGAACCAAGTTGCTACTTTTTTATTTATTTTTTTTTAATACCAAAGAACAAATTCAAGTCAGGTAGAGAAAAAGATAATTTCTTTGCAGTCTTAAAAAAAAACCCCTTTAATATATAATGTTAATATGAATGGAAGAATGCAATTACAAAATTAAATACAGTTGTATATAGTACTTCTAATAATATATACATAATCATAAGTTATATTAATACTTTTTTTTACCTTTCTGTTCTTAAATACAGTTTGAAAGTACTGAGATAAAACATAAGACTAAAAAGGTAAAATGTCAATATTGTCCTTGAAACAATATAATATTTTTTTCATATAATATAGGACTTACTTAAGCATGTAAATTTCTCTGACTGCAATGGTATTTCTGTTTGGTAGTAAATCAAGTCTGAGTCTGTCATCCAAGAATATCCTCTGATAAAGAAAGACACTAAGGAAACTTGCACTTCTAAAACCCCAATGTTATGCTTTCTCACTACTCTGAAATGCAAATCAGTAACATTTCGCAGCTTTTATAATGCTTACTAAATTTAAACCAATCCAATAAAGGAATGTGGACCTGAAAAAAGCACCTTCATTATTATTCTGCATAATTGGAATACTCTCTAACAGTGATGTACTATATTAATCACTTTCATTGCACAAGTGCCTTCTGATGGGACTGAAGTCCCATTATGCAAACACAGGATTTTCTCAGAGTTTACAAGGTACATAACACAAGTTGAAAAAAGAGACATTACACATGGCAATGTTAGAGCCCCAAATATTGTGTTGGCTCATGTTTATTCATTTTCTAAAGCTACTTCAAAAAAGGCAATGAAATACTTAAGAGGTAGAAGGGTAAAAAGGAGCTGGGCAGGTGTTAGGAGCCACTTCTGAGGCAGGGTAACTGAGGTTCTTGATAGCAGATCCCTTGGGGTTGATTAGTGTGAAACAACATGGTGGTCTTTGTTTGACTGGTGATATGCGTAGGAGGAGTTGCTTCCTTTCACACAGTTTTCCATAGTGGGAATTTTTGTCCATATGTGTTAACCAGGATGTGCTTACCAGGTCTCGCCCCACCAGGCCAGGAATCAGCAACTTCCTGTTGCAAATTCCTCTCTTCTGTGCTCATCTCAAGTTCCCATTCTGGTGATTTATCTTATGGCAAATCCCTTCCATGGCCTTGGCAGTGTTTGAGACAGGCAACGGTGTTCTCACAGCAGGATATACAGGAAACCAAGAGACAAAAGTAATGCGACAGAAAGTCATGCAGGTAGGCATGAAGCTGAGGTCCACATTGAAAGCAAATTAAATATTAAAGAAAGACTAAAAATAATTAGAAATATGGAGTTCTGGAGCACACATCAGCTCCTAAGCAAGGCTAAAAAACTTCCTGGAGAAGTGTAAGCTGGGTCTATTGATATCAATTCTACCATCTTACCATCAACAACTGAGTCCAGAAAGGCTCCCCAGGATTGTTTAATTTACTTGCACAGACCCTGAATGCTCATATATCTGTGATTTATCAACTTACATTCCATTATCCTCAGATTTCAGCCTGGCTACATGGCAGCAAGGGAGGAAGGCATCACCTTTATCATAATTTCGCTTTACATGATGTGTGTGCCGTTTCTGTATCCCGGGGCATGGGAGGATTGATACAGCACCCCACTAGATCTGCTCTGTCTAATGCACCAGCTCACTTTCTATTTCCTCATACACATGCTACTGCTGATATCTGTGCAGTAACAAATGAGAAACGTGACAAAATTGCTGTATTTAACTTAGCTGGACAGTGTGGTGCATTGGCCTCGGCTGGCTGCCAGGTGCCCATGGAAGCTGCTCTATCACTGCCCCTCTGCTTCAGGATATGGGGAGAAAATAAGATTAAAAGGTTCTGAGTAATCAAATGAGTGTATATATCTCATTTCATCCACTGACAGAACCTTTATAGTGTGAGTTTATATAAATTCATTTTTTCCTTAAATGAAAGAACAAACACGAAACACAGAGAAGTGGGAAACACAATTCAACTGAACTCTGTTGCTGGTAGTCAAAAATTCCATATTTGCCCAAAGTCTAAATTTAAATATCTTTAATTAATAATTTCAGTGTTAGAAGTCTAGAGTCTGCTGAGGGACATTGCGGTTCTTTCTGCACCCTGAGACAAGAACTCACTGCCAAGGATATTAAGATAGAGAACAGTCAGAAGACTACTTAATCATTTTTGTGGTAGAAACCAGCACACCTTCTCAGCAGGTGCCTCACTAACACAGGAAGGGCTCCAGTCACTAACAGCTGAGAAAACTGTTCTTTAAATCATGTAGATATATGAACTTTTAATTCACATCTTTAATAGCAGCTCATTGATCGCAGCTTTTATTGAATGTTAAGGGAGAGAAAATGTTTGATTGGAAATTTTTATTCAAGGAATAAAGCACACAAAACAGACTTTGAATATATTTAAAATTAATAATTATGTGTGTCACCAGAAAAGTTCACAATTTTTTCACTGTTTTTTATACAATATTATGATCCCTTTGATGCCCTAAATAAATAAAGTGGTGAAAGCCATAAATGCCTGAGAAAGCCTCAATTGCAGCAGCTTATGAACTGCAGAAAATTTAATCATGGTGCTGTTGACTTCCATTAGGAAAAATTAGGCAAATAAGACTTTTCAAGCTCTAATATCTGTTAGCTACTAGATAGATAATAATAAAATTTCAAACCACAATTTTCACCAGCAGGTTAAAAGAAAATAAGTGTTGAACATGTTGAACGTACATATATTGAATGTTAATTAGTGGTGATCTAGAGATTACTTGATAGTATACAAGAGAAGATACTGCATGTAAACATAAATGGAGCAAAAATGTAAAATTTTAGTAAATTTTCCACCAGTATTGTAGTCAGAAATTCTGAAGAAAACACATTCTAGCCCAATAAAAGACTATTACAGAAGCCTTACATGGAAACAAAATGTCACCCATAATACTCTATCATAAACAGCAAAACTCTATATACCCTTATTTCCATGCCCTTCTTGTAAGGGTGAAGAGACTGATTCATACTTTCATTCAGAAATTAATTCATACTTTCAAATAAAATGAAGAAAGTAAAGCATAGGTTCTATTGCAAGAATAATAATTAAAAAATATTAATACCAATTGCATGACAGCAATACAAAACCCTGCAGAAAGTTCTTATTTGAAAATAGAGTCAGCAGCAAGAATGAAGTTACTATCAAAAATACATTGACCTCACTATCAAAGATTTATTTGAATGAAGTTCCTGGCAAATGATCCAAGAAAGTAGTAACCACAAAGCTTATACTGAGATGTAAATACAGTAGCACAACATTGTAGCCTCAGAGAATTCAGTGATCAACAAAACAAGACTGCATTTTTTGGCAGCAGCAAACTCAGCAAGTCAGCCCAGAGAGCTAATTTGCTTTGAAGTGGAAAAAATAAACTTAGAAATAAAACAGCAGAGACAGACTACAACATGCTTCATAAAATGCAGTCAATAAACACAACTATCCAGAGAATATGAGTTCATTCAATGAGAAAAGACAGTCATGCCAGCAAAATTACAGATGTATGGTAAATCCAAAGTGCAACTGGAAAACTAAGGGGAAAAGTCAGGCTAAAATCAAAGAAAATTAAAAAAAAATTACCCCTAGTTAGGATCCCCCCAAATAAGATCAAAGTCTTGAGGGAAGCAAGGGAGCATACAGACAATTCTCGTAAACAAAAAACCACTTAAAGTTAACTTTCACAAAAATGAAAAATAAAATATTAGACATATAACAGTCCACATTTTTAATTTCAAAATATTTGTGAAATCCCCAATTTTTCCCTTCAGATTTTAAAAAACATTTATACATTATATTTAAAAATGAATTTTTATTTTTTATTAATGAGATGAGCAATTGGACTACCCTATAAATGTCAAGAGCTTCTGTAGCCTTATTCAACCAAGAAATTATACTGTTATTAGATTAAAATAAAATTTTACTATTTGCAATTTTTTTCATTACTGCTATTTGTGTTGTGTTAGGATCACTTATAAATCATAATTCATAGTTTGTAAACCAATATTTTACTGCACTATTTAAAATGGCATTTGAAATCATGACTATCATGACTGTAAAAAATCTGGCTTGGAAGTTGTTTTCAAGTAAAGTATTAATTTTTAAAAGGGTACTGCACTTCTGCCTTATTCAAAACTGCTAAGAATAATATAAGATGCAAAATACATTTCTGATCTTCAGTGTTTACACTCAGATAAAGCAAAAAGGGTATGTCTGTTCCTTGTCTCTGTTACAGATCTAATCTGCTTATTTCTGGTACCTGGTTTTAGTGACAAAAAAAGGAATAAGAGGGGAAGAGGATTGGTCAAGAGTCCACATGACCATTTGCCATTTCTGGTAGAATAATAATTCCTATGTCTATAGGATAAATCAATAAACACAATGAGTCAATTAGAGAATGATTTTTTCATTTGCATATTATTTATCTTAAACATTGATCATTAGCTTCAGTTAATGAAATATACAAAATGAACTCAATATCATCGTGTTAGAGACTCAATATCATAGTGTCTGAATTAAAAATTGCTGTTCTTGGGCAGTGACTTTGGGAAGGGAAAAAGAAAGGGATTGCTTTTGGTTCATGAATGTGGTCTAATTATAAACAGTAACTGCATTTTCAAAGGAATGGAAAAAATTGTGACAAAACATATATTTAAAAAGAAGATCCACATTGAGGAGTAGTGGAATGAATGTAACAAGCAAATAAAAGATTTAGCTTTTGAAGTTAGAAGAAATAGAAATATGAATTAGATAGGGCAAAATTCTCAATATATAACAGACTAAAATAAACCCCACCTGCTTAATAAAACAGCTATGGTACTGCCTTTAAAGCAAGAGTAACATGGAGGTATGACCGTCTTCAATGAAGAGCTGATTAAAGTTTTGGAAAGGCAATATATTTTTAGAAGGACAAATAGAAGGACTGGAATTTCTCCCTAAACTTCAAAGCTCAATCTACAATCAAATAAAGTATCTTAATCTTACATATTCTTTTTAAACAAGGATAAGAATGAATAGCCTTTACTACAATCTGGAAATTTTTAGATTTGCTCTCTTGAGTGTCTAAACATAAAGAGTGAAAAACTGGTTTTCAGGAAGCTTCTGTAAAATAAATTTGCATTGATCCCTAGAATAATCCATTGCCGACACTCATTTTTCACCTCCTAAAATTTCAGGTGTGTCAGAAGTTCTAGGCAACTTCGTTGATTTTGGCTGGGATAGAGCTGCTTTACTTCACAGCAGCTGATACAGAGCTGTGATTTAGGTCTATGCTGGAAGCTGGGTTGATAACCCAGGGATGTTTTAGTTATCACTGAGCACTTCTCACACAGAACCAAGGCCTTTTCTCCCACACTCCACCCCACCAGAGAGGAAGCTGGGAGTGCACAAGGATTGGTGAGGGGACACAGCCAGGACTATGTCCAACTGACAAAGGATTATTCTGTGCAATATGGCATCATGCTCAGCATATAGAGCCAGGGGAAGCAGGAGGAAGAGTGGGAACATTTGGAATGATGGTATTTGTCTTCCCAAGTCATCATTAAGGGTTATAGAACCATGTTTTTCTGGAGGTGGCTGAACATTTGCCTGGCCATGGGAAGTGGTGAATGAATTCCTTGTTTTCCTTCGCTCATGTGAGCTTTTGCTTTACCTGTTAAATTTCTATGTCTCAGCTCATAGATTTTCTCACTTTTACTGTTCAAATTCTCTTCTCCATCCTTCCAGGGGAAAGTGAACAAGCAGCTGTGTGGTGCTTGGTAACTGTCTGGGGTTAAACCACAACACCCATCATGTTCAGAGTGTCCAGAGTGCTTGTTTTGAAGTTATGATGATTATAACCCAAAATCCTAGAAAACTAGACCTAAAAAAATACTTTCTAAATGTATTGGTATGTTCAAGGTCATATATAAATTTAAGAGCCTGAAAGAATTGATATTTCAAAGTTTTCCTAATCCATCTACTCTAGCATTAGAAGCTTTTTTTCCTGCACAATCAAGAAATCATTCTTCATTGTCATTTAAACCCTGTCATTTTGTATTATAAAGAACACAAAGAACAGCTTATTTCCTATCTTAAAAAATTTTCTGTGTATATAAAAAAGTATCTGGTTGTTTTTTCAAATATCTCTTCCCTAGACATCCTCAGTTACTTCACTTTCTCTTCCTGGATAATTCCAGATTTTCTGTCATTCTTATTTGGCTCACAGGGGCTCCAATTGATCCAGATTTTTCTTGGGATACCAGTGTCTTATATTGGTCACAATATTACAGGCAAGCATTGTCATTATGGATTCAAGAGTAAGATAATTTTCATGTGTGTGTAAAAAATACACCTATTTATACAGCTCAGAAGAGTGTTTGTCTCTTTAGCAATAGCATCATTATTGTTATATACCAGTGGCTAAGATAAAATTTATTAAATACTTTGCCCATTATGTTATTTTCCAGAGCTGCACCTAGGTCAGATCTGTCTCACCTTTCAACTTACATGTCAGGTTATCCCTACCTGCAGGCAGGACTGTACATTATTCTTCTAACCCATCTAATTGAGTAATGTGTTATCCAGTGTGTTTATCAGCCAGTAAGGTTGCTGCTCTTCCTCACTTGCATCAACATTTCAGGCAGTGTCTTCTATTCAATCAGAAAACATAAAATGAATTAAAATACCAATAATTAAAGAAAAAAAGAAAGAAAAAAGAAAGAAAACTACCAGACACGACTGCAAAGAATCACAGGTGGTTATATAATGCTGGTCTTCATTTTGACAGCAAATCAATCATTACTTCTCTCCTGGTGCAGTTTTCCAACTGCTTGTGAATTTATTTTGCAACATTCTTTTCGTAGACTATGTTCCCCCTAACTGGAAATCAAGACAGAGTATAAAGAAGCTAAGTCAAAACACTGTATTTTCTGTCAGTCTTTAATCCATAAGCCCTTCTCCTTCTCATGGAAGGAAATTAGATTAATTTGCCACTGCCTGATTTCTTCTCTGTCTATAACATACCTGTGTATGCACTCACACACGCACAGTTTTACCACCATCCCACCAGCGGGACCTGCTGTTACAGAACCTGGGGTCTTTTTTTTGTTTTATTGCTTTTTTTATTAACAGGAGCTAGGTTTCTGTCTGCTATAAATCTACAACTCCAATTGCTGCTGTTGTCATACGCAACTAGTGGAGTTTTAGCACATTGCTGTTGATTCAAGACTGAGAATTCTCTTGAGCAAATCATGCACAACAACTCAAAGCAATACTTAAAAGCGAGCAGAAATTTCAAATAGAATGCAGTGCAGGGAACTAAATGCAGGTGCTTTGAGAGTATTTACTGCAAAGGAGAAAAAATCATATTCACACAATCAGAGTCACAGAATGGGTCAGGTTGAAAGGAGCCATAGTCATCTGGTCCAACTTTCCTGCTCAAGCAGGGTCATTCTGGAGTACACTGAATAAGATTGTATCCAGATAATTCTTAAATTTATCTCCGGTGGGGGAGGCTCCCTTTCTGGACAGTCTGTTCCAGTGTGGGGTCACCCACACAGTAAAGAAGTTCTTCCTCATATTCAGGTGGAATATCCTGTGCATTAGTTTCTGCCCATTACCTCTTGTCTTACTTCTTAATACTTACTATTCTGTCATGTACTCTGAAAATGCTTTATAAAATTTTATAATATTTTAAATCATCATAATACTTTTCTCACATCTATTACAAGGACACAGTGAGAGAAAAACTGTTAATCAGCAATAGTAGAGAATCAGGTAAATGTTTATTTATATACTGTGGCATGACTTCTTCCTTTTTGTCGTATTCATCCTTCACAAAATATTATTCAGTGTCAAAAGCCACAGCTGATTACGCGAATCTAAACAAAGCTAATTAAAAAAAAAAATTTATTTAGCTTTTCCTTTCAGAAAAAAACCTCAGAGGAAAAAGAACTCTTCAAGAAGCTGGAACATCAGAATCCTCTTTTTCAGTTGCATGAGCAAAGGTGGATAATGTACCTTTCACTAGCTATTCTTACCACTGGTCAAGGAGTTGACCTGTGCTTGATAAGAGAGAAAGAGTGAAGATGTACAGAATGCATTGAATGAAATTAGGTCGCAGTTCTCTTACTAATTCTAAGGAAAAGTGGATTTTCACTTCTTGGAGAATTGCCAAACAGCTCACTTTATGCTGTAGGAAGGCTCTCTTCTCCTTGACCCATAAAACAGACTATCACATGGTAAGATTCAGGTAACGTTTCTAAGACTCAGAGTTGTCCTTGCTGGTTTACTTTTAGAATTACTTAAAAGGTGGATGAAAAGTAAAAAAAATCTGCGCTATTTATTCCAGGAATAACAATTTGCTTTTGCCTTGTTTATATCTTCCAATATCAGATGCAGGCAGTAGAGTCTTTTTCCATTCCTCTAACCAAATACTCATAAATATTCTCAAGACCCTACAAAGACAAAATCCTTCTTAACTGTTATGATTCATTGGGCTACAAGCTACACACGGACTAAGTGAAGCCAAGGTCGATATCTCCCATGAGGTCCAATATATCTCAGTATTGATTGAAGCACTGAAATCAATGAAATTATAATTGGACAGAACTTGTAGGTAACTAGAAGCTCTACTGAAAACTTTGAGGGCTTAACAAATGTCAAAGGGAAATCTTTGGAATTAACATATCTAGAGAAAATATTGCCACTGATTTTTGACTCAGCCATAGATATTTTTGAAGTCTTGAACAACACTCTTTAGTGCCTGTCTGGCACTCAAATAGCCATTTTAAAAGATGGGCCAGGGCAAGGGTAAACAAAGAGTTTACTATAACAGACATAGCTGTGATAACATTAATGTATTTCCCCTACATGTTTCAGTATATACAAAATCCTTTTTCAACAATCTGGTTCCTTTGGGGTACTAATATTCCATTAATAGGCCTCCTGTGATGTAGCACAGGTTTCTGGTTACTCCATAAAAACTTTGCTCAGTTAATGCATTTCAGGACAACTGATCGTTATCCCAACTCTTATTGAAATATGACTGCTGAATTACAGTAAGGGTCTTGGTTGTATGCCATCCTTGAAAGCAGCAGTCCTAAAATGTTTTTGAGAAGATTTTGGGACAAGCTGCTTTTTTACTGTCTTAGTGGTCTTTGCAGAGTTTTTCCACCATAGTCAAAATATCATTGAAATAAAGCTTATAATTTTCTCTACTTTTCATGAAATCAAGCAGATTTTCACGTACAATATTTTTGAGGAAAAACATACAGCTAAAAACACATACAAATTTAAAAGTATGTATATTTTACCTATTTTCAATATTTGTATACATAATATTGCATTCTCATGCATTCTCATCCATGAAAGCATTCCATATGTAAAGAGAAAATATGCTCTCAAAATGCAGTGAAAGTAAATTAAATCAGTGACAGACAGCCAGATACTCAGCTAATATAAATCACCTTGGTCTACCAATTTCAGAGGAGTTACATGATCCATTTGGTTTTGAATATGACTCTAGACACAATCAATTTACTGTTTGTTTGGTGCATGATAGTATTTTTCCTGTAGTGATACCTTTAACTAAATTTCTTATAACCCACCTTAAAGCATTAAGAGCACAATAAGCAAACACCTGGTAACTTCTCAACCACTGTAGAAGAATTGGTAAATTATACCTCGTATGGAAACTTTTGCATTATTTCCAAGCAGTCAACTATATGAAATGCATTCACACAGAATCTTTCAGCAGAGCTTCAGAGCTAAGGAAAGAACTACAGGGAATTTTTTTTCTTCTTGAAGCACAAAAAAGCATCATAGATACACAAAAGCCTAATTTACACTCTGAAATGCTGCATAGTGTGACAAAGGTTATAAATGCTTTCAGCATGTAAGGCAGGTGATATGCTCCATATTTTACCTGGCAGAACCAAACTCATCTCACAGTGGGTTAAATGGGGATGGTGTATGAAGCTGAAGGCAAGACAATCATCACTTCAGTGTCTACTCTACCAAAGTCATTGCAATTCTAGAAAAGAAGTGGAGTCTTGCATACACAAGTGGCTCATATATGTGCAATCTACACTACTCTGAAAGAAGGGTTAAGAATGGTGTAAGGCAGCTTACAAGACTGAGTAATGTGATAATAGCATTGAGCTGAATAGATTCATAATGAATAAGTAAAGAAGAAAACTTTAATAATCAAAAGAATTGAACAACAACAACAAAAAGACCTTAGGTTAAGAATTTAATTCTATCCTTATTTCTGAGAAATACAGGTCTATAATCACAGGTCTGTATTTCCTTTTTCATCTCTCCTGGATAGATGTTCAGTGCAGTAAGCTCATTTTTCACATTAGTATCTATTATTCTGCACATCTCTTTCAGCTGCCTAAAACTTTTGCTATGCAATTCATCTGCAAAAGAAGAAAGGCGGTGAGCAACTTGCCAAAAAAGATTAATAATTAGAGTTGATGGTATGTGATTGTACCAATCAGTGAGCCTAAGCTTGAGAGTCACACAGTAAGGTCACATGTGCACTACCCAGAAAAGGGTAAGCAGAATCAGCATGAACAACATCCTAGTGAAGCAAAACTTTTAATTCAAATTTTTACATTTGGCATACATAATAAGTGATATCTTTTCCCTAGTAGGCTTTCCTAGTTTCTTTTCAGAACTAATTTGTGAAAAAGAAGGGGAAACTCTATATAGTGTACCTTCTCTTCTTTAGCTCCAAGAATATTCTTATCTTGTGTATGATGTGGTAAGTAAGTAACATGCCAGCTATCAAACTGTGGGTAGTCATCCCATAGCCCTTCTGGTCATTTTTGTTGACACTTCATTAGTGCAGCTGCAAAAGAATACTTATTGTATAAAGTTTCCATTGCATATCATCATTACAATGTCCTTCTGATTTCTGCCGTATCTTTTAGTTCTGTGCATCCAAACTTGCAATCTTTCCTTTGCCTGCCTATACAGAGGAGATGGAATACTAGAAAATCAGATGGGTGCACAATTTATGTAATAAATGGTCTTCTAATAATTTTTTTTCGTTTGGGGGGATGGGTGCAAAGGGGGATTTTGAACTGGTTGAGTTTTCCCTGCATTTTAGTTGTGACTACATGCATTTAAGATGTTCTTTTGGTTTTGGATGTTATATATTCAAGTAGACAAAGCTATTTAATATAGTGCAGAACCATGTACTTCAGTGATGAGGGTGGTTGTAAACCTCAGGCAAACATCTTTTTTTTTTTTTCTTCGTTTTGTTTGGGGTTTTTTTGTTGGTTTTTTTTTTTTTTTTTAGGAAAAGGTGATATCTTTAAAAAACTGCAGCAAATTTTTAAAATTTAATTTTAAACTAATGTTGTGGAATTCTAAAACCACAGGAAAAAATAAAATCCCAAGCGAGTGAGAGGGTGAAGGAAAAACTAATATAAAAGTAATTATAGAAAGTACTCGTGTCAAAACCCAAATGATTATAATATGTAATTACAGTCTATTGCACTATTAACTAAATACTGACTTTTCTTAGTCACATGTAGTGGCTGATAAGAGGACTTTACTATAATTTCCATAAGTTAGCAATTAATATTATGCATGTACTTACATCTAGGATAGATATATTTCATCCATTAATTGTATAATAATGAGTATTATTATACAATTAGTATATTAGCACATTAGTAAAGGTAATAGTGATAAAATTCATGTGATTAAGAAAAATTCCTCTATTTACAGCAGAAGGAAAAAATATCTGGAATTAATCTGTTTCAACAGGAAATCCAACATAAGTGTAGTGGGAAAATTTAGACTTTAGAAAATCAATGAAATTTTTTGTCATTTTTTAATTTAACTCAAAAAATGTTTGAGAGAATGTAAAGGCGCATAACATACTGAATGGAGCACAGTATGACCACACATGAAAAATTCTTGCATCTTTTTTAAAATCTTCATACACTCAAAAAAAATCTGTCTTTCTTCATTAAAAAAAAAAAAAATAAAAACTGGACAGTAACTTCAAATTATCAGAAAGTGCTTTTTCATGTTTTCCTCATTCTTTGCACAATTTTCTAGATAAGAATGGCAGTCATCTAAAGTAAAATCATCTTCTGTTTGACATTAAAATATTATATATTTATAGCTGTAAATTATTTTCTTTTCAAAATAAAGACCTGCTTTGCCTTCTTCTGGCAGCAGGAATTGATTTCCTAAAAAACCCTCATCCATTTTCAAAAATTAATCATTGGAAAGCTTAAAATGTCATATCATCCAGATTATGTTTGTAAGTTTTTACTTTTAGGCAGATTCTTCACCTGCAGAGAGTAATTTTCATCACAACTCTTTTTCCTGAGAAACTTAAAGAAAACTGATTCTTGTCATCTGCATAAGCTTTGCCACTGGGAGAATAAAACAAAAGATCTGTCAGACATACAAGCTCCCAGCTCCCAGAGAATATAAAGCAGTATAAGTGAGTAAACCTACATAAGATATTAATATGTGAAGACTGTTAAATAACAGAGGAAAAAATTCTCTCTGTCATCATTACAAGTTCCAATCTTGTTATTACAACCCCAGCTGCTAAAAAAACCCAAATAACTTTTTAATTGTTCAATATTTTCTTGATTTCTCTTGGCTGTTAGATTAGCAGGTGCTCTACTACCAAAATGTCTGGCTACTTGTAGGGAAACATCATGGCACTTCCCCATTTTCTTCTGAAGATTAGGTAGAAAGTATTTTCTTAAATGTCTCAAGAGAGATTCTTTCTATTGGGAAAACTCTCTTGTAGGAAAGGCATAATGGGAAAAGGACTTTGTAGGAGGTAAGATATGATGTAAATTAAGTGATTGTCAATGCTGTGAATAAACTATAATCCTATGTCAACTATGAATAAAATTATTTTAGGATTTCAATCTTCATATATGCAAATAATAAAGAACCCCACTCTTTTATGAGGGAACTTTGTTTTGGTCATCCTCTAAGTCAGGTATTTCATTTGAAGAATTGTTAATGACTTTGTATTACTACAACTACTACTACTAATACTACTACTACTTATAACAAATCCCACAAACAGGCATCAACACCTCAAAATAAACCAATTATGTGCAAGCTTTAGATATTTTTTTTCTCAACATATAATAAATTTTTTGCACAAAATCAAGTCTCAAAACCCAGTTTCAGCTTTTCTACTTGTTTTGGACAGTCAAGGGCAAAATACAGCACTTCCTTTTTGCTACAGAAACAGTAATAGTTTATTTCAGTGTTTTACTGCAGTGGAGGACTCCTGACATGCTATTAGATTAGTAAGGAAAGTGAAAGAGATATTTAAAACAGGAATAGGTTGAATGCCTGACCATACAGTGGTTAGAATGGATCAATGAGAGCACATATCAAGGGTGGTTCATTTTCCCAGACAATGCAAATCCAAAGGTCATTTCACCTGAAAAAGTCAAATTCTTAATACACTATATCTTGAAGGAAAAATGCGCAATTTAAACGGTATATGAGATCACTAAACTTCAGAAAATGAAACAAAGAAGGGGTTTTAAAAGTTTGAAAGCAATTCAAATTTAATTTGAAATGGACTGAGAAGCCTTTTAAATTTTATCTTTACATGTTCTTTTAACTTGTAAGAATCCCTTTGAGGACTGGTTTAATCTGCATAAGTACATTATGTACTTTCACAAGTCTTTCATAATTTGCACTCCAAATACTTCAAAATCCTGGTTTCAAGGGTCTTTTTGGGTGAGTTTTTAGGATTGTGGGGTTTTTTTAAATCCATGTTACAGTTATGAAATGTAATGAAGAAAATTCTCCTGGGAAAGTGATGAAGGGCAATTAGAACATCAGAAATTGAATCAGTATAGGAAGTTAAATGTCAAAGGCCTAGAGTTCAAAAATGCATTAGAAAATAGTTAAGTTCCAAATACATTTAAAATTATATTTATAATTATAAAATGCTTAGAGATTCATATTGTCCTCTATCAATGTCACTGTTGAGGCAATCATATCCACAATATCTGGTGTAATTTCAATTTTATCTTGCGTTCTGCTAACACAAAGTGCTAGCTCTATTACTTCAAGCACAGTGATTTAGACCAGTTTCATATACATTCTACAGTAACATAAACTGTCTCTAAGAGAAGGAGAAGCAATTATGAAATATTTTCTCATTTGTTTTTCTCCTTATAGAAAGCTCCCAGACAATTTACAGGAATGTAGGATGATGGCATCTCACAGTGTATCAGCTGCTCCACTGGTCATGCCAGTATGATTCAAGACTTTTGGTGTCAAACCCATCAATTCAACTTGGGTAATTAACTTTGCTCCCACAGATGTTTAAGGTGCCTATGGGTTAATTAACTTGGGGTAGCATTCATCAGGTTAACACCCACAAAGTGTAATCTGCCTACACTGACATTCACTAAAAATCAGATTATGCAATGTTTTTTTCTTAGTGTTATTGATGGAAATCAGGCAAATTTCACTCAACAATGGGAGTTTTGGTCCAAATACCCAAAATTACAGAGTAACCTGAATCACTAGACCCCAAACTGCCTCAGCTACTGCACCCATGCAGGATGGTGTTCAAATGTTACCTGCAAGGCTGGGTAGATTAAAACTATCTTTTTTAAAACACAAATTTAGATCTGTTTTAATGTTTATGCTTGGAGATAATAAAATCTTTTTCAAACTCCCCTCTCTCAACCACTTATGAAGTCTATAGACCAAGATGTTGGCAATGACTCCACTGTGCATATTTTCTAACTACTGGAATTCAAAACATCTTGGAGATGACTAGGGACTTGTGAGAACATGCACTGTTTGCTCCCTAGGAGCAGCAAAGACACAATGCAGCCATTAATTGTATTTTACAATCCCAGAGGGAAAAAAGAAAAACAGGCACTAAGAAAGATTGACATGTACAGTGGGATTTGCTTGGACTATTTTCCCCATCTTAAAAAGTACTGAGTTATTGATGCTATGCTGTTAAAAAAATCAATTTCACTGTAAAAGTCTACCCCTTACCAAGGATGACTGAATGAAAAAAATTGTGGAGTAAAACACCAAACAATTGACTGGTACTCAAGTACTCAATGAGTTCATTTATGTCTTTTCATTTCTAAGAGCTACTTAATTTCCTAACCCTAAGCAAAGAACTCTTCTAGAAAACAGGAATAATCCCAACCAAGACGCATTTTCTCTAAGAGATATTTTGAAAGGTATTCCACCTCTCCTTTGTCTTTGAAGAGCTTCTTTCTACTACATTAGACTGCATGATTTCCTATTAAGGCTTCTAAGAAAACTTTACAGATATATTTAGTCCTATTGATATTTTTTTTGCAACATTAAAAAACGTAGACAGTGTGAATCACACTGTCAGACAGAATCACTGACTGTGATTCAAAAGCATTGAAAGTTTTTTCAGGCCAACAAGTAATAGTAAACATAAGTAAAAAATAATAGATGAAGATGCTTAAAGTTATTTCTCTTTCTGCCTGCACTGGTAGACATATCTTAAGGCATCTCAAGAGTCAATTTAGTAGTGAAAGAGTTACAAACTTGGCAACAGCTTATAAATCCTTATAAATCTCACAATGTGGTTATGAGTGATGTGGCTACCAGATTGAAGAGCTTTTCCCACTGCTTGCCAAAGCGTGTAACAACACTAGAATTATGAGAGATTTCTCTGGAGCATTTCTGCAATGATCTCCATCAAGATTGCCTTAAGGCTGAGAGGAGGCTGTGGCTTCCCCAGGCTCTGGTTCACTCTCATCCTTGCTATGGCACAAGCAAACACACCAGGTGTACTCAAGGTGCAATAGGCTGACATCTGTCTGCTGTCCAACCTGTTTGGCTGAGTTCCTCTGAACTGTCTTGAACCTGGCAGAGCTGTTGCACACACCAGATGCAATTTGATCATTTGCTGAGGTCACAGCTGAACCATTCAGCACAGAACACAGGAAGAAAATCTGGTGTTCACGCTAGTTTGGAGACAGCTTCAACAAATGCTACAGGCACATTTGCTATGTCTAATCACCCCTAGGAAATTAGCTGGCAGTTAAGCAAACTAATGCAGTGTCCTTTGTTTGATCTTAACTTTCTGGAGATACAGAAAATCAATTGAGTTGCAGTGCAGCAATTGTAAGCCTGAGCATAACTGTTCCTTGGCATAAGAGAAATCACTCATCAAGCACACTTCTTTGTTTCAGCATGCTGCAACAATGCATTGTCAAGTATTTAATGCAATTTTACTTCATTCACATCAAGAAATTGCCACATCAGACAAAGGGAGCTGCTCTCCATTCCGATCTTCATGACACCCTCTCTGAATACATGTGAAAAGTATCAGGATCATAAGTTAAACATTCAGAGTGGTTCATCTTAAGCCACCTCTGCTAACATCCATTGTTGTAGTGATTTAAATAATTCACAGCGTGTTTTCAGAAAAAAAAAATGCACTCAGCCTGTCAGCATCAACATGTCATTTTCTCTGAGACCATACAGTACAGATATGTATGTGTGTTTCAAGGCAACCTTACAAAAAGTAAATCACACATACACAACTTGGAAAAGTTTAGAGACAGCATGGATCCTAAATTCAATGGATGAGATCTTCACAAAGCAATTCAAATCCTTGCTGTGAATCGTGGAGCAAGAATAAACACTAAAAGCTCCCACACATACCATGGACCTGCACTGCCCATCCCATCCTGTAGTGTGTTAGCTACTGAGCTGAAACACAGAAGGGAGAATACCAAGATTACATTGTCCACTTTATAAGCAGAACCTAACATAAAAAAAGAAATGGATTTTGAAAAACTCCAAAACAAGTGGACTCAACACATAGGATTTCTACACCCTCTCCAAATCATAACATATCCAGCTGAAACTGAATACTCTTTAAGCAGTTTGATATGCAAACTCTTTTTTGGTGGTGAAATAAAATAGGCACTTAAAAGCAATAGATCCAAAACAACCCAGTTGCAGTCCAAACAAATAAAGAAAGCCATAACTATTGAAACCATAGAAGTCTGTCTTCTCTAGTTATTTAAATATTGTTTGGAGAAGATTTTACATGAGCAGGGCAGAGTCTAATAGTAATTTTTAACACTAAATTTCACAAGCATTTAGGGATTCATTGTGTCTATAGAATTCTCACCATCAAAGAAAATCCAATATAAAATTTTTCAGACTCTTCAAAGACTGTAAATAGCATGATTCATTTTTGTTGCTGCAATTTTGCTGTCAAGTCTCTTTGGGTTTTAGTCCCTAAAAGTCAGTATCTGAAATTTTAAACCCCTCAAGCTTCAATTGCATTGTGGCTTTTCATAGAGAATTGATATCAACCTTGACTTAAGTATTAGAAAATTACAGCATCTTTCAATCACAGTGTAATTAAAAAAAGTCTTCAAATAAATTGAGCATCAATTCAGAGCAAATCTCTATTTTCACTGTAAACACAGTGCCAGAATTCTTCACACTAAAAAGTGGTCTAAAAGCAACTGTTAAAGGGATTTTAATGGAACCTAGTGTCATCTACAATTCAATTTATAAAATGAGTTACATTTTAGAAAACAACCCTTTAGACAAGCAATATCGTTGCAGCAATTTTGAGTCAAAGTTCTAATCAAGTCTAATTTATTTCAAAGGGTTTATAGTTATAAATACAGATTTACAATATTTTAATGTCTTAGTATATGTATCTGACTGAATTAATATTTCTTGCACAACACAAACCTACCATTTAAAGCACAAGCTCCAGAAGTTGCACAGTTCTTAGTGTTTCTGCATAGTCTCCTTTGGAAACAGATTTGATAATAATTTATGAATTATTATATAGTGTGGTTCCATGGTTTAACCCCAGCCAGCAACCAAGCCCCACTCATTCCCCCACCAGCAGGACTGGGGAGAGAACTGCAAGAGTAAAAGCGGGAAAAGTCAAGAGTTGATATAAAGGCAGCTTAAAAGGGAAAGCAAATTTGTACACAGAAGCAAAGCAGAACATGTAATTGAGTCACCACTTTTCAAGAGCAGACAGGTGTTCAGCCATTTCCAGGAGAGCAGGGTCCCATCACATATGACAGTGACTTGTGAAGACAAATGTTACCACTCCAAACATCTCTCTCTTTCTCCTTTTCTCCACGTTATATACTGAGCGTGATGCCACATGGAATAAGCTTTTTGGTCAGTTTGGGTCACCTGTCCCAGCTTCTGTCTTCTCCCAAAAGCAGAAAAGCCTTGGCTCTGTGCAATCCCTGCTCAGCAGTAACAAAAACATCTCTGTATTATCAGGCCTGTGTTCAGCACAAATCCAAAACACAGGTCCATATCAGCCACTAGGAAGAAAATTAACTCTGCCCCAGCTGAAAACAGTGCATGTGGTTAGATTTATACGAGGAGATCCATCTAGGATTGATCCAATCTTTGGTAGAAGTCTCAGTTTTTCAGGGTGTTTAAGGAGGGTGCAAACAAAAACAGCAGAACTGTAACATTTTTCTAAGCAGAGAGTATTCTACATTCCAGTGGATTTAGAGATATACCCTTAACACATTAAAAATAAGAAGAAAATGGTCTTCCAGACTCTACAGTGATATAAAACAATTCCAAGTCAACAGGTGGTAGTCCTTATTCTGGTTTTGCAAAGCTCATAGCAGATATTGTATTTCAAGACTTAGTACACTAATTAAATTATTATACCCACTAAAAAAAGTGTAAATTTATTTAGTATAAATAACAAAGAACAGTACAAAAAAATTGTTGCATGTATTTCCTTTTTTGGTTTGATATTGTAGCCACTGATGTAAATGTTATAAAATGAAAATGAGACATTCCAGGCAATGTAGGGATAATAATTTTTAAAATCAATAATAAAAAACATTTTCCACGTCATCTAAGGAGTTATACAACAAAATTGGTGTAGGGAAAAAAACGGTTTTTGTTAGTTTTTTTTGTTTGCTTATTTTTAAATCAGGTCATTATTTGTTATCTGCACAGAGGCAGGATGACTTCCTTCCTCTGTAAGATCTTTTGATCTTTATGTTTTCCTTAACAAACATCTGAATTTTTTCATCTTCCAAATGTAGTTCTTGAAAGCATGAAGAATGGGTCTATTTCTCAGAACATTTATCCTAAGGTGAGCAACTCTGTTTCAAATCTGTTTTCACCTGAGATGCTTCATGCCTTTGACAACAGTTCCCTAAACATCATCTAATTTGAGCAACAGTCACGCTCCACTGCCTTTGGGGAAATGAAGAAACTGTGAAGAAAAGAGCACAAACTTCAGTGCATCATGGAAAAAGAAGGATGGCTGTGAAGACATAGGAGCTGAGTAGTTAATGCTGATACCCCATTCACCGAGGAGTAAAGTTGTTGACTCCAGAACTTTCGCTTATTCTGAACAATTTCCCTGATCTACCAGTGGCTTAAGAAACAAGCAGCTGCCACTTTCAAAATGTGAGAGCTCTTTAAACAAGATGTTAGGATTTTATCTTATAGGACTTGAGGGGAGCGGGGGTGGGGAAAGGAATGTTTTTTGCTCTTTCCTCCCCCATTTAAAAGGATTTATTGGGAATTTGGAGTGGTCCCAGTTGACTGGGAACTGAATAACATCCCAATTTTCAAAAGGGCAAGAAGGATGACCCTGGAAACTACAGGCCTGTCAGTCTTACTTCAGTGGCTGGTTAAGTCATGGAGAAGATTATTCTGGGAGATATTGAGAAACATCTGAAGGAAAACGCAGCCAGTACAGCTTCACAAGGAGAAAGTCCTGCTTGTCAAATTTGATTTGCTTTTCTGAAAAGGTAAGCCACCTAGTTGACCAAAGGAAGCCAGTTGATGCAATCTGTTGGGAATCCAAGAAAGCTTTTGGTACCATTTCTCACAGGATATTTCAGAACAAAATATCCAGGCCATAGCTGGACAAACACAGCATGTGTTAATGGGTGAGCAAGTGGATTATGGTCAGGCATGAAGGTTATAGTGAATGGTGCAACATCAGACAGGGACCTGTCACTATTGGGGCTCTGCAGGGCTCCATCCTCAGCCCCATGCTCTTCAACATCTTCACTAACAACTCGGACACAGGACTCCAAGGAATACAAAGCAAGATTTCAGATGACAAAAAACTGGGAACTGTTGAGTCCCTTGAAGGCAGAGAGGTCATCCAGAGAAACCTCAACAAAACAGAGGGCTAGGCCATTCCCAGGTGTATGAAGTTTAACAAGGGCAAGTGCCCAATACTGCACTTGGGATGGGGCAACTCTGGATATATGGATAGACTGGGGAACGAGATGCTGGAGAGCAGTGCCACAGAAAGGGACCTGGGGGTCCTGGTCGATGGCAAGTTGAACATGAGTCAGCAGTGCCCTGGCAGCCAGGAGGGCCAAGCCTGTCCTGGGGAACAGCACCAGGCACAGCACATCACCAACCAGACAAGAGAGGGGATTGTCCCATTCTGCTCTGAGCTGGGACAGCCTCACGTCCAGTGCTGGAGGCAGTTTTGTGTGCCACAATATATGAAAAACATTAAACTATTAGAGACCATCCAAAAGACGATAAAAAAGATGCTGAAGGGCTTTGATGGGAAACTTTATGAGTGGCTGACGTAGCTTGGTCTTTTCAGCCTGGAGAAGAGGAGATTTAGGGGAGACTTCATTGCAGTATACAACTTCTTTGTGAGGGGAAGAGGAGGGGAGATATTGATCTCTCTGAAAATCATTGATAGGACCCGAGGGAATACCCTGAACTTTCATCAGAAGAGATTTAGGTTGGATATTAGGAAAAGGTTCTTTCCCCAGAGGATGTTTGGGTGCTGGAACAGTCTCCCCAGTGAAGTAGCCACAGCGCCAAGCCTGCCAAGAAGTATTTGGACAATGTTTTAGGAGCATGGTGTGACCCTTGGGGTGTTCCTCTGCAGGAACAGGAGGTGGACTTGATTCTTGTGAGCAACTTTGATCTCAGAATATTCTGTGGTTCTGTGAATTGAAGCTGTTTGGTCTTGACAATAATTGAAGTTTCCAAGTTTTATGTGAGTAGAATTAAGAACAAATAAAACCCAAACAAACAAACAAAAAATTGCAATATAAATTTTTCATGAAAAACTGAGGTGTTAAAAAATAGTGTTGAGTCACTCCTTCATATTATCACCATAAACAAAGCTTTCATTTGCTTGGACTATTATGTTTAACAGAAAAATAAGCAGAATGGAGAATTGTTACTGCTGTCATTTTTCTATTAAACTGAACAGTACAGTTTCTATATTGTTGGGGTACAATTTCATATATACATCAATATTTGTATTGCCTGTGCAGAGCACTTATAGTTCATTTCTGGCCAGTCATTCTTCTACATTGCAGGAGTCCATTGTATCACTTTTCTGCAAACTAAGATAAATCAGACTGTTGTTGAAAAGACCACATGCAATGCAGTGTTTTGTACTGGATCAAAAAGTGTCAACTAATAGGTACAAACCAGGAAGACGTCACTCATTTGTCTTATTAAGGGAAGTTAAAAATAACTATTCATCATCATAGCTATAAGTTCAGCTGTATCCTAGTGCATTATATATCTAGTTCCTGACTGTGCTAACAGAACCTCAGTGCAATCAACAAGACATATGGAGGAAAGACTGAACAGTGCTTCAGCCATCCATCATGATTCTGCAGGTCCTGCTGAATCACAAAAAGCAAAGAGCTCAGAATCTTGAGCACCCAGGGTTGTTGGAGGACAAAAGTGCTTTCACTGAAAGTGCTGTTTTCTGTTAGAAAGAGGAAGGTGTTCACAGGCTACCATGTTCCTTTCTAAATACAGAAGAAGATTCTGGTATAGTATGATACTTTTGATGTTGGACTTCAAATGGTCAGAAGAAGTAACAAGATATTCTTACAGTCAATTATGAACAGGACACTGCATAGTATATGCTGTCCCTCACTTACATATAAGTAAAAACAGAATCTTCAAATATAAAAGAACTAGGGATGCAAATAACCAGATGCAGAATCTCTTTTTCCTGAAAACAAAATTAAAATTTAAAAAAAAGGTGCTATTTGTCACAAATGAACAAATACCCTTCCTATGATTTTGTTTGCCAGATAATAGCATCAGTTATAGTGTGTAAACCTGTATAAGACCCCCAACATCCTAAGAAGCATGTCTAGGACTGAAAAACCAAGCAACAAAACAAAAATACTTTTAGGCAGAATTCCATCTGCCACCTCACCTACAATTGCACTGCTTTTATGGATCTTTCTTGGAGAAGCAGCATATCTCATGGTTTTGGGGAAAATCATAACCCTTACAACGTACACAGCTGCAGTGCAACACATACTGTGATGCTAATTAGAAACTTTCTGAATGCCAAGAAGAAAAAGATTCTAAATATAGACAGCTCTGCAGATTATACAGAATTTCTTTTTTCTCTGAACACCTGCATAGGCCAGGACAGTGTGTTATCTTGGCAGGACATCTCGGACTGGTATGTGCAGCCTCATGATAGTGATAACATTTTAAATAAAGCAACATTAAGAAATCGAAGGACAACAACAATATCCTACAAAGTTGTTAATATGCTTAATGCCTAATACTCATTGGAACCTATAATTTGATTGGTCTTCAGAACTTGCTGTCCTGGGACATGTCTCCCCATCCCTGAAAAAAGTAGTAAGACTCCCCAGTGCAGCCATAGAGACATTCATAACCTTCTACATTACTGAAAACAATCAAATTTATTATTTAGGGCCTCACAACAGTTTCAACATGCTAATAGGACTGCACCAGAGCCCAAGGAATTAATAGCTTAGCTTAATTAAGCATTTTTGTGACTCAGACCACACAAGTACAGAGATGACACACTGTTCTTGCAAACTACTAAGGAAAAGAGAAAGCTTGAATCCACCAGAGAATTTCTTTTTTCAAAAATTGATCCAGCAATTACCTCACAGTGGTAAAATGGAAAATGATCTCGGGAAGTAGGTTACTGAGTGTAGGAAGTATTCAGAAAAGTCCCCATCTATGATAATACAGCCAAGTCTTACTGGTACTAAGTATTGACATCAAGAAATGTTTTCCTGAGAAGAAAATGTTTTCACACTTTTTCTTTCTCTAGTCCTGTACTTCCTGAAGAATTCTCCAGTAAGTCAAATAAGTAAAAGGAAAAAACAGGAGTTGAATTATTCTTTTGCATTTATTATGATGTCTAAGAAAGAAGGAGCTGCACTGTACTATGTGTCCCTTTAAGAACTTGCAGGGCTAGTGACTGGAAACATTAATGTTTAGGGAGGATTTGATTACAAAAGTGACAATAAAAATTTACAGCTGTCTGGTTTTCAGTGTTCTCCAGCAAATAATTACTCTGCAAAAGGTTTCAAAGTATTTTCTTCATTGCTAAAGTATGTGCTTCTACTGGTTGTTTGCATACATAAATATTTGGTCAGAATTTCGGTTTTCAGGCACAAGTGTCACTAGCACACTTTGTTTCCTGATAAAGTAGAAGTCTTTTTCAGAGTATTATCATGCATTACTATTATGATATCACCGATTTAAGGGAAATGTAGAAATAAATTCCAGAGCAAGACAAAAATTTTAGAAAAAGCATGTCTATTAAAATGAGAATTTCTTTGAGATTTTAAGGGACATAGGTCTCATTAGCATGGCAGACATTTGGTAAATCATAAAGCCAACAGGGTTCTTCTGTGTCTGAAAGGAAAAAGTAGCCTGATAGAAGTCATGCTGTCATCATCCTTAGAAGTGGCACACAAGCTCTGGCTAGGATAATTTTATTCCTAGCAGTGAGTACAGTGATACATTTTGGAGTTAGGATGAGAATCATTCTAATTACTGCTGAGCAGTGCTCACACAGAGGTTTTTTCTGGTCCTCACCCCACCAATGGATGGGTCAAGCTGCACACAAGGTTGGGAGGGGACCCAGCCAGGGCAGCTGACCCCGACTGACCATGACCACACAGACATTCCTTACTATAGGGTATCGTGCTCAGCAGATAGAGCTGGGGAGGAGGCAGAAAGGAAGGATGTTCAGAGGGTGGTGTTATGGGTGATGGAACCCTGCTTTCCAGGGAATGGCTGAACACCTGCCTGTCATGGGATGTGCTGAATGAATTTCTTATTTTTCTTTCCTTGTGTGTGGCCTTTGCTTTCCCAATTAAATTGCCTTGATCTCAAGCCACAAACTTTCTCACTTTTACTCTTGTAATTCTCTCATTGGCATGGATAGGTTGTTTTCTAATAAATTCTTCCGTGTGGGAAGTCTGAAAAGTCAAAGAATCTTGCCTTTTTTTACACAGAGAAACAAATATTTTCTTCAAGTTTAACAAATAATTATAGCTACATCTGTGGTAGGAACATGTTATTGTTATTTTATGAGTAGGCAAGCTCAATCATTACTGCCACTGCACTTTGCAAAAAAACCATATCAACTTTTATACTCAACTACAATTTTTTTTATGGATCCTCTTCCTTAAAACAGATTTCCAAAGTCACTAATAATTAATATTTGAGCATACTTATAACAAATGTATTGCAACTAAAAATAACAGCATTTGAATTGTGTAATTCTTAGGAAAGTTAGTAATATATATATAAGTAATTGTAAGCTAATATTTGAAGGTGAGAAGTATACACCACCCTTCTAAGCAAATGAAATTCTGATTTCAGATACTGACAGGTGACCAAATCAAGAAATGAAGAAAATATGTTATAGTCTCAGTTGTTAGTTTTAGATTGTTTAAGATTTTTTTTTTCTTTATAGAATTAAAAAAGAAGACAAAATATTTAAAAGCAAAAAATCTGCATCTTAAAATATCAATAAAAGTTTGGGGGATTTTTGTTTTCCTTGTCTGGTGCTTTTTGATTGATTGGTTTTCTCTGTTGTTGGTTTTTTCCTCCATCTACCTTGCTTTAAATACACCTGCAGAATCACTCTACTGAGTAAAAGAGAAGACTCATGTGCTATTTTTTAATATTCTTTAAGGGACATTTTAATTCCAGATTTCTTTTCCTATCACTACCCATTTATGAGGTGTTTTTCCATTCACTCACAAACTGCAGAAAAGAGGTTGTTTTTCTGCAACAAGAAATGAAGTGGATATTGATAACAAAGCTAGGAATACTGTAAAAGTTTCCAAGATTTGGGTAGAAATAGGAGAAAGAAAGAAAAAAAGAAAAAGCAGTTGAACAAAAACTCTGAACAGGAACACTGAGTTAGGGAAAAGATGCACACACATAAAAATCTCCTCAGGCAAA
Source organism: Passer domesticus (assembly GCF_036417665.1). Lineage (NCBI taxonomy): Eukaryota > Metazoa > Chordata > Aves > Passeriformes > Passeridae > Passer > Passer domesticus. The sequence goes on along the minus strand of NC_087474.1, from coordinate 106,005,045 downwards.
ACTACTTGTAAATATAAAGATGCACTGCAGGCCCTCAATGGGGACATTTGTTTAATTAAATGAGGTATAGATACCATTTTACCAATTTCAACTCTTCACCCAGTGGCTCTGGGTCAAGATTTAGATTCTTTCCAAAAATTCATAGCTTAGAGAGGAAAGTACTTCTGACATTATATTTACTGTGACTTTGTTTTACTTTAAGAATTATAATTTTTTTCCCAGTTTGGAAAATTATTAATCAAAACCATTTCTTTATATTCAGCTATCATTGACACTGATGTGATTTCACAAATAAAGAAGTGAATGAAAAAATCCATGTTAAACAAGTTTAATGAGGCACAGCTAGAGAAAATGGGTATTGCCTTGCTAGTTTCCATAATATTTCCTGACATCAGTGGATGCCTAAGAATAGACATTTTCAGCCAATCTGGTTGTGGTGGGGGTTTTTAAGCAGAGATGTTAGCTGTCCAGAAATAATGAAAAGGAAAAGAAAAATGTTATCTAATCAGTGCAGAAGAAATATGTCATGCATTAAAACAGGAGTAATGAAAGTCATGAAAAAAAATAAATTAGAAATGAGCAGAAATTGTTGGCTGAATAGAGCACAGAAAGCTTTTCATGTAAAATATAAATCATGTATAAATTAGAAATTTCATTGATGGACCTGTAAGAATCTGTACATTCAATAAACTGCACTGGAGCTGTTTAACCAGTAACTTTCTCCTATTTCTCTCTCAGATCTGAATCCCAGGAAAGTGAGGAAAAAAATGAAAAAGCAAAACTGAGAGTAAGTAAAGACCCAAGGAAAACAACAATCAGACCAGAAAAAAAGACCTTAAAAATGGTTAGTACACAACAATTGATCAGATGGTTACATATAACTTTCAGACATTCATTAGAGATCAAAAGAATTTCAATGAAGACATGGATTTCAAAACACAACATGCTGTATTGAAGGTAATTCATAAAACCAAGCATTACAACCACTATGCAAGAAAAAATAATGCTACTAACAATTTTTTTTTAAACCAACACTTAGTTTAGGATCAAATTCCTTTGCAGTAGGATATCCATGAGGAAATGGAATGAAACTGTATCAGAGAAAGTTCAGAATGGGAATTAGGAAAAGGTTCTTCACTGAGAAGTTGCTCAGTCACTGGAATCCACTCCCTAGGAATGTGGTTGTGGCATCAAGTCTGTCAGAATTCAAGGAGCATCCAAATTATGTTCTTAGCCCTATGGTTTAGTTTTACACAGTCCTGTAAGGACAGGACTGGAAGTCCAATTGATAATTGGACTTAATGATCCTTATGCATCATTTTCAAAGAGAGAAATTCTATGATTCGGTGACAGTGGCCTTGTGAAAAAGGCTCCAGAGAGAGAAAGGTAGGAAGAGTCAAATATTTTGAAGGGCATTTTTTTTTTTTGCCATTTTCATAAGACAATGTGTGAATTGTCATACTACAGTGCATTTGATCAAAATATTTTGCAACATACCAGTTATTGATAGGAATTATTTGGCCTTTATTTAAAAGGACATGAATTTTCTATGCAATACACAGTTGAAGAGAAACTGTCCACAAAATGCTTTCAGCCACATTTCCATGCTAGTGTCAAGGTCCTGGCAGCTCTCTGCAACAAACACTGTGCAGCACGTAGGACAGTCAACTTGAAAAAAAATAACTTGAAAAACTGCACTCACAGGGAAGCAGCCAGAACAGGTTGTACAAAGGAAAATACTCTTTATTTAGATATTTAGATTATCCTTGGTTAGCCTAAAGCTACATATGGCATCTTCTTTAGCTATATTTTATGCAGCTCTCTCTACTAAATCTTCCTACCAATACATCTTATTTGCAAAGCAAATAGACCTGCACATTAATTACCCAATCTTCTATTCAGGTTTCTGGAAAGAGAGTGGAAACAGAGGCAGTTAGGAAGAAGGAACAGTAAGAAGGCTACAGACTTCTTTTACTGGTGGTCTGTGGGGTGCAGATAAAGTCCAGATGCTCTTAATGAATCAAGCCAAAAGCTGACCAAATTCAACTTCCTCCCTGGTAGGATTTCTGGACCATGTAAAAAACACTGCCAGAGAACAAGTTGTATGACATGAACTGATGGAGGCCATTCCTACTCAAGAGACGAGCACAGAACATGTTAATGTCATAATCCTGCACTCCTCTGAGATGCTGAAAATGCTTTGCATGCTGAAAGTTGTGTAGTTATATTAGCATAGTGCCTTACCTGAACAACACACTTAACGAGTCAGCAAGCTAATGAGCCAGGCAGAATGCCACACTAGCGTGACCAGACTGCTCCTGATACTAAAACAAACTGGCTCCAAGCTTGCTATGCTGTCTCCAGATGGCACTGCCTTGTGATGTGTAGTTGGACTTGAATGGCATGAAGGATTAAAATAAAATTTACAAAACATATAATCTTCTGTTGATGTTTCAAGTATCTGAACTAGGCAAAGATTGCCTGCCAAAGTATGTAAAAATATTTTGAAGAAGTGAAACCACAAGTGTAAAGATAAACAATATTACAAAGGTTAAAACAAATTATAATACAATGTTGAAAAAGCAAAATTATTAGCATTGTTGGCAACAAAAACCCAGTCTTTCTTAGACTTTTGACTTTTATTCTTTACCCTCTTGTGCTACCCATCTTTCCTTTTACCCCTCCCAGTCAGATCAAGGGAGGGGGTTATTATTATAATTGCAGGAGCGAGAACAATGCTTTTCAATTTTGCTGCAGCAATCATTCACTGAAACATTTATTGATTGAAAAAGACCCATGAGAATTCTGATTATCCTAACATTTTCTCTGGAAGTGAAAAGAACGGGCTTGCTTATTTCATTTTATGCAAAATTACAGTAATTGGTATCTGACCTTTTTGGAATAGACTGTTAAGCTTTACACTGCTGGATTTTTTTTCATCGATTCAATTATTTAAATTATAGCTATCTCAAAAGAAGCAACAGGGTGCAAACAAGAATAGAATATTTAAATGAAACTGAAAACTGATTCTCCACCACTACCCCATTAGCAAAAAACATGCTATCAGCTGAAAATCCAACCTCTGGAGGCTTCTAACACTTGGATTAAAATTTAGTTTTTAAATAATCAAAATAAACCAGCACAAACAAGGACAAATGACATTTCTGAGAATTCATCAAAAAAGGCTAAATGAAAATACAAGGATAGAAAAAATAAAAAGCTTAATTAATATCTGAAAATGTATATTGGAGAAATAAGTCATTCATGAATGGTCTAAGTTACTCATTCTGAGCACATATCTTTATAAAAAATAAATATAGAAAAAGAGAGAGCTGCTTAGTAAATCATCTGCAAAGTCAAATGCTTTCCAGAACAATCACCACTAAAAAGTCACCATTCCCAACTGGTATAATAGAAACAGTATGCTTCTTTCCTATCCAAGACAGGAGAAAGGGTACTGGCTTGTCATTAACATGGTAAATTGGTCCAAAACAAACATGAGCACAATTTTATAGAGGTTACTTTAAGGAAAACTGAGATTAAACCACTGCTGAAAACTATATCTTCTGACACCAAATGATTAAAAAAAAAAATAGGAGGCAAATATATCATTTGCAGAAATAAAGATATGCTAGATTCAGCACAGGATAATTTAAAAATTATCTAGTGGAAGATAGACAGTCGTCATAAATTAGTACTTTCAGTCCCTTCAGACAGTCTCTTCTGGTTTGAAGTATTGTCGTGGAGTTTCTAGTCATATCTGGCAAGACTTTCACTCCCTCAAATAAGCCCTTCTTCAATTTCAATGTGAGAGCCACCACTACATCAGGAGGTGCTGAAAAGGCAACCATCCCCCATAGGAAAGGACATGTAACCAGTCAGCTTCCTGAAAATAAAGTATAACTAATGCACTGAAGGAGTCTTTAGGGGAAATACCCCTAAGACAGCACTCATGTTGCCATCAATCTGCATTGCAGGGCTTGACATAGTTATTTTCTAAAGTCAGGAACAATTTGGCTTCCCAGCTCCTGAGAGTGTTTCCCATTTCCATTAGGATCCAATACACGAGTTCTTAGTTTCCCAAAAATAAATCTGCACCTTCCTTAGAAAAATGGTGTACAAACATGTGATTTTCCCTCAAACTTAAGCACATCTTCAGGAGAAAATGTGCTTTTATTAAGATTTTAATGTCATTAACTGCAATTTCTCCAACCAGAAGTACCACCCTTCCACCTTTACTATTTTCACTCTTCCCTCCTGCCCCGCAAGTAGGCTGTGTGTCAGCAAGAGATTTGGAGGGAGCACAAACATGACCTGAACTGAATAAAGGGATATTCCACACATCATGCTCAGGAATAGAAAAAGAAAAAAGAAAAAGAAAAAGAAAAAGAAAAAGAAAAAGAAAAAGAAAAAGAAAAAGAAAAAGAAAAAGAAAAAGAAAAAGAAAAAGAAAAAGAAAAAGAAAAAGAAAAGGAAGATAGATAAAAAAAAAGGAGATAAAGAAGATAAGGCAGGGATTGTCTCCCAAAGTGGCTACCACTTAGACTGTCTGGGCATTGTTCTGCTTGTGGGAGATGGACAGGGATTGCCTTTGTATCAGTTATCCTTTTTCATTCCTTGTTGGATTCAACTGTCCTTGCCCTCACCCAAAAAATTTCTTGGTTTTGTTCTTCCTATTGTCTCCTCCATCCCAGTCTCTGAGGGTCTGAGTGCACAGGTGTGTGTGGGTGCTTTTCCTCTGTCTGTGGCCAACCCTCCACAGGCTACAAATGAAAATATACTTCCTTAATTGATTGTTCTGGAAATGATTAAAAAAAAATAACATCATTAAAGGATGCATATATCACATTCTTGTAACTTACTGTGAGGAATAATATTTTTATTCTGTGTTGCAATAATACTGGTTTTTCTGCCCCTAATGATATAACTATCTGTAATAATCATACTATTATAAGAAGCTTATTCAAGAATTTTAGATTAGGTTGCCATCATAATTTCGTTTCATATTTTTGCAATTAAGTTTTCAGCAAGAAGTTTCCATAGCACTCCTGCAGTGTAATGCTGGCATGTCACATTTTACATGGAAAATATTTTCCAGCATCACATTAATCAGGAGTCCCTCTGATTGGGCACAAACTCCAAATAATGAAATTGTGGAGGTTACATAAGTCATTTAATTATCTTAAGTTCCTTCATTAACATATGCTGAAGCTCCTTAGAAATAAAAAGGTGGAGAAAAGTTCTTGTCTTTCTGGTACTACAGCAGTGAAAAAATGAAAACACATGCCAAAAATGAGACAGCATTTCAGGATTTTGTTCACAATGGAAAAAAAAAAAGGTTTGTCACATTCCTTTCTATTCTGCCCTGCAGGAGCTCACTATCAATCTGTGTACAGGCATCCATAATTTACAGCAAATCTCAAAGGAGTTTGCATTCTGTGACAGAGCATTACAGATGATGTACAAAACCCAGGTGAAACTTGGAGAGACAAACACGTTCTGTCTATAGTCTAGTGCAGTGCATTTCTCCTTGTCAGGGACATACTAAATTTAATCACAAAAGTTTGAGTTAAACAAATTTTCAATTTACTCCATAAAAGTTGATTCCTTCTGTGAATAATTCAGACCTTTAATCTGTAGAATTCATGGGGGACAATTTGATCACCCAACAGGTAATTTTGATTTCTAACTCAGAAATTATCAGATTACTGAATCAAGAAACTATTTTGAGTTTTTTATATACATATATATACACATATATACCTTTATATATATAGGTGTGTATACATATATATATAAGGTGAATGACAGTCTGTGGCCTTCAAATAAAAAAATAAGTTTGTAGTGTTCAAACTTCTCTTCATTAGGTCTTACCAGGTGGACATCTTCTTACCAGTGTGAACCATTTTCTTTACAGGATTTTTTTTTGGTGAAAGCTGTGGTAAACAATCACTGAAATATAAACAATATATTATTCCTGATAATTGAATTCATAGTGGATGTGTTTGATAAAAACTAGATATTTGAAATACCATTTTTTATTCAATTAAAATTTTAAGCAAAATAATAATTCTGAATCAATACTTTGAATTGACTTTCATAAACTTTGATATCATTATTTAGTCTTTCTCTTATACACTAACTGGATGTTTCTTCATGTACTTTTGATTTATAGTAGATTCTTCATGTACTTTTGATTTATAGTTTCTCCTATGGTTTAGATATTTTTCAATATTCTGTCACTGGTAATCTTCTCTGAGAGGTTATTTGACAAATTAATATACTTTTCTTAAGATCAATTGCTAGCCTGTTTCAAAACATGCAGTTCAGCTTCATACACAACAAAACTCTTTTCTTGCCCTTCATTGACTGATATTTTGTACAATTTTTATTTTTAGAAGAATGTCCATGATATTTTATTTAAAATTCTGGCCATTGTGTAATTGGTCCATCAACTGTTATTGCACACAACAAATTCTCAGATACTATTTTTTCTGAAATTTTAAAAATAAAAATTTTTAGGTATTAGCTGAATAAAAATACTTTTCCTTCTGGGAAGACCTAATATGAAATTTAATTTAAATATTACATTAGTCACATTCACATTATTTAATTTATTTTTACTATAGCTAAAAATATCATATTGAAGAAGCTCAACTAGCATAACAAAAAATTATCATATTCCTTTGACATGCTTGTAATGTTTTGGGTAATTCAGTACCATGCTCTTAATTCTCATTTTTTATTCAAAGTCCTCATTTTCATTATTTTAAATCTTTAAAGACTGTAAATCAAGCCTTAGTATAATTATATTTTATCTTCAAGAATTTCACAGGATATTGTTGCTTTAGTGACAGATTATTCCCTTGTTCATTATTTTAAACAGTGCACCTAATTTGCCATCTTTTGTGAATCTTGAGTTCATTTTTGCTGCTTATTATTTCTAATAATAAAGTTGAGTACAACTTATAAATTATGTTACGAGTTAATTTTTTTTACTTTAAAAAGTCATCTTCTTTTCTGTGGTATGTCTCCCTGCTTGTCAAATATTACATGACATTATGGGGCTTATTGCCATAAGAAACAGAAATCAATAGTCTAATTTTAAATATCCTGTAATATTTTGAATATTCATGTATGTATCATAAAATCCAGTAATAATTGTTAAACATTAACAATCAGCTCTAAAAATGTTTATCCCTAGATATAATTTTGTTTCTTTCTATGTTCTTGATTACTTGTCACTCAACATCTTAGAAAGATAGAGCTTTAAATCCCCCAAATCAGATTGATACAGATAAGTAGTTGATAATTAGGACTGAATTTTAAGTGACAGGCTTCAATTTAGCTATGTAAATATATCAGATATAGCCTAATGTGTCACTTGAAGAGTCCTGTCATATTTATATGCAATTTATATTCTACCCTCAGCCTACTCAGAAGGTCACCTCAGAGAATATTCTTCTTGTCATGATAGGAAAACTACAAGGCAATCTTTAATGTGTGAAAAATGAGAGCTGTTGAAAAACACCTAAACCAAACCTAATCAAACAAAATAACTCCACCACAAAAGCCACCAACCTCCAAAACAGAAAGCCACAGATTCCCCCAAAAGTGAAACACTCTTCAAGACACATTAACATTTTAAAAACTTAGTGCCTTTCACCATCTTTAACCAACTAATGATTGTAATTAGCAGGGAGAAAGAAGTAATTTCTAAGGACACTGTCTCCTACATTTCCTTTCCTTTGACAAATGGTCCTGTTCTACATTTGTAAGCACACAGAGCTTTTCACTCAGATGTACATATTTAGCTGGTTAACCTGAGCTTAATGACATGAGTTTCATACTGCTACAATTTTCATCTTTAGTGAAGTTAATTTGAATTCAAATAGTATGAATAAGGATAGACTAGATGCAACTGGGAAGCATTCATTTTTATTTTTATTTTTATCATATTCTAATTTTGTTTGTAGAAATGTAGATTCTTGAATAACAGGAACTCAATGACACATTTTGTTGTGTGCACCCATTTGTGTACATAGGAGCACCACTTTTTGCACAAGAACAATTCATATTCTTTTTAATCAAGTGAGGTACAGACTTTACATCTCATAACTAGAAGGCTCATTATAGGTGTTTCAGTCTACATAGAGAGTGTACGTTGCATTAGTTCAGCTAATTACCAGAGCAAGAGTAGAACAAAATAGCAAATGTTCTTCAGGGGGGAGAAGAAAAAATCACTCTGTACAGCATTTCATCATCATCACCATCATCATCACCATCATCATATCACTTTTTCCTCCTAGTATCTTGAAAATATTGTTATATTAATTTCAGAGATTAGATCTGAGAAACTGAAAAGGAAGTATGAATCAAACAGTACTTACTTATGTCCTGAAAGCATTTTTCCTTGACTGGGCCTGAGTCAAATATTCAGAAACTGAAAATTCATAAATTGCTCTTATGTGAATCCTATTTCACTAGATATATCTAATTTGTCTCAGTTATGCCCAGACACACCAGGACTGCTTTCAGGCTAAATTTCTTTTTTTTCACTAAAACACTAAAATGCGTAAATGATCAAGGTTAGAAATCTGGTTTTTATACATTAGTATCCCATTTTACAAGTGTACATGAAGGTTTCCTGGAAGCAGTAGAAGAGTAATAGAGATATATTAAAATAAATAAATTGAAAAATACTGTCTTGAAATGATCACAGTATTTACTCTCATTTCTGCTTTAAACTACATCACTTGTAAATTTACTTAACTTTACATAGGAAAAAGCATAACTCTTCTGATATTGATTCTATGATACTTCTTAAATTTATTCCCTCTTTCACTAAAATTAGAACATTTTATCCATTCCAAACCAAACCCTGAATTCTTAATCTCTCATTAACTTTGCCTCACTAGACCTCTAGCTGCAAGGAATAATACATCTTACATATTTTTCTTAACATCACTTTAAATAATGGAGTGAAAGCAAGAACAAGTATGAAGTTTAACAGAGTATCTTCTTTGCAAAAAAGGGGGTTACCTGCAAGTATTGTTTCTGCTTGAGGGAAATCATGGTTCTGTTTTTTCTGTGAAACATGCTCTATAATCTGCTGGAACTGCTGTTAGAGAAGGCAGTGCAGTGTGGCTATTTTGAGCTAGCAACATTATCACTGAAAGTGTCAAAGATCAACCACATTAAAACAGACGGAGTTATGTGCTGCATAATGTTCAGTCTAAAGCCTTGCTGCAAAATCAGGGTGAGCATTCTACAGTCCCTTCAGTGTGACAAATGTTGGCAGTGCTCTCCCCCTCACTGATATTTTTCTTACTAAAATATATTGGTTAAAAATTCCATGGAAGTCTTGATTAGTAAGTCTTTCCCTTACCTCCCCAAGTTCCTTCTCCTTTTATTCCCTGCAGTGTTTAACAAAAGTCATTGTTCAGTATATCTCTCATTTTTATGTTCGCTTATATAACTGGTATTTATTTGTGTTTTAATTGAAAGTGCAGCATTACATAGCAACAGCAACAAGGGAGCTAATTCAATATAAAATTCTGAGGAGGAAGTAATTTTATCCCTAGAATCTTCTCACATATTTAAAAAAAATTATAAGAATTAGTACAGAATGAATTCTCAAAATTCAATAGAAGTCCCAAACCCCCTCACTTTAGTATCTAAATTAGTGCTTCTCTTTACAACATAAACACTATTTTTAAAAAATTACCACAAAATGCAAACTTTTCTTTTAAAATAAAGTGATAAAACATAAATCTTATTGCAAAGTCCTATTTCATACAGCTTTTAAGTAATAATGAAGTTACAATGCTAGGAAGATCCCCTCTATGTTAGGAATATCAGCTCGGTGCAAACACTAACAAAAAGAAGCAAAAATTTAGAACAGAGGACGTGGCCTGGTGTCATTATTGAAGTAATTTTCTCACTTTTTGTGCGTACCATCCATATGCATCAATGTCATCTCCACAAGCCAACATGAGCTGCTTTGTTGCAAGAGAGAAGATTCTCTGTATTCAGTTTCAAGAACCAAAACTGACTCCAAGAGAGGTGTCTTCTGTCCTAGCAAATTTAAACCTGTGAAAAAACTGATTTTGAAATATTACCATCAGTTGCAAACAAATAAGAAATTAAAGAAGCAGAGAAAAACAAATGCAAAATCCAACAAAAAACCCCAAAAAATTAAAAAAAAACGCCAACAAAAAATACGAAATAGTCTCAACAATATTTCATACCTTTGCCTGAGACATACTATTCAAAGCTGAATTATTATAATCAAGAGTGCATTACTTCTCTATTAAAGTTCTATAAAAATATTTTCTTTGAAAGGAAAAGCACATGATGGAAAATAATATCTTGTTAGAATGATTGAAATTAGAAGAAGTGTTTCTTTAAAAATATAAACATAAGAACACAGTACTTGGAGTCATTCTCATTACTCAAGTAGTGGTCGTGCTGTAAAAAGGTCAAAAGCCATTAGCGGATAAAGCCACAAATATTTCCCCATAAAACTTTGGGACCATCCAGGGGATACCTGTGCAGAATGTAATTGGGTTTTTGCATGCCACTGAGGTAATTAAAGGGGATAGATATGCTCTAATTTAGTTATATGAAGAATAGACAGCAGTATCTAATTAATGAATAAATTATTAGTAAACTCTAAAGAGAAAAAAATGTAACTTTAAACAAAATAAAACCTACTTGTAGTATAAGAGCATACAGGGCTTTTGGCTCTCTTTCCCCTGGCTCTTTTGACTTTTAAAAGTAATTAAGTTATAACCTAATTTGGTTGGTTTGCTGTTTTTATTTAAAAAGCTCATAAAAATAATTTATAAGGTGTATTAAACACCATCTTGGAACTTGAATATGTGAAAGTCTTACTCTCAAATGGAAAGAAAATAAAGGAATGTAAAGCATTTGAATTAGGATATTAAAAATATTAAGGTAAAATTGAGAAAGAGAGCATTTAGAATACAAATAAATGCTTATATTAACGGTATCAAAGGAAACAAAAATTGTGGTTTGTGGAAACTGTTGCAAAGCAGCTGGTTCTGGTAACATATCTATAGCAGTATGGTTCGGGATTTCATTTAACTTTATAAAGGCTATGCATAATTTATTAGGAACTAATTTAGTCATGAATATAAATATCCTGCTGGTTGGAAAAAATCTTTATTCTGCATATTTTGCTGCTCAGCTTCCTCCTTTCCTTGATAAAATGTGCTATTATGGCACATTCTTGCATTAACTTCAGACTGTATAATTATAAACCAGCAGGGACCATCAAAAGAAATCTCACAAGACCAGGTTTGTGATACTTATCTACCAGGACATCTTATTTATATCCAAAAAAGATATTGCACTAAAATATTAAAATTTTCCTTTAGGTTCCTTCACTATATCTATTTCCGTACTTTACCAGACATGCAGCTTTGTGGTTTGTAGTGAAAACTAGAAAGTTTATTTTCAAAACAAAAGCTGACATAAAATAAAATAATAGTTTACATTTCATTTAGCCTTCCACTATTACATGCTTGAGGAAAAAAAAAAAAAAAAAAGAAAATAATGAAAACCCAAAAAATCAATGACAAAACAAGAAGTACCTTCCTGATAACTCTATTCCACCTCCTTAAAGAAAAAAAAAAAAAAAAGGTAAAAGTATTACAACAAATACAACAAAAGTATTACAACAACAAATTTTTGGTATATACTGGTAACAAGCTTTTAGTATGCCTTAGAAGCAGGAAAAGGGAAAACTATGAGTGTTGACCAGCATTCCATCAGTGATCATATTTCTGAAAAGAGGGGAAAAAGGTTATTAGGGGGCTGGGATTCTGGAATCCTTATAGAACTGCACTGTGGTGCCATTTAGAGAATCTAAACAGCTACAAAAGGAAAGGGAAACCTAAGAGAAGGAAAATGCAAACAAATAAGCAGGTGTCCTTATCTCCTCAAACATCCCAATGAAATATCTGTGCATAGTGATTGTAATCCAAATGCACTTTTCACTTTCACAGTTCACTATCCTGTGCAATATTATTGCTCTATCCCATGTAATAAAATCAGAATAACCCCTTTTGAATATGGTTATATAATTTTATTTTTTTTTTAAACAGCAGTGAAGGGTTAACCATGATAAGAAGAGCCAGGAACCTCCTTTCTCAATGTACTAAAAGCTCTTGTTTAGTTCAGCAAAAAGATGAATGAGAGGGAATATGATTATGGTTTTATAAGTGCTTCAGCTGAGAACACACAAGGGCTGCAGGGGAGATAAACTATTTAACTAAACAACAATACTGGCACAGAAACAAATATGTACAGATTGACCATAAATAAATTTAAACTGACAACAAACCTCTTACAGGCTTACAAAAGACAGAAGAGATGGTAAGAGTACAATAAAAAACTGTACTTCTAAATGGAACTTTATAAAGCAATGCTGTGTGTTACCCAAGGTGCTTCTTATGAGCACCCGTGGCTATACTATAGCTCCTGGGAAATCCTTTCCAATCCCATATTCTGGGATTTAATTCTTTTTTCACTCATCTAAGGAAAGAAAAATAAACCATGAAAAGCAAGATTTACTCTTTAGGAAAAAATACACAGAGAGCATAATGTCTCTGGGTTTTGAGGTCTGGGTTTTTAAAACAAAGATATCTTAACTACCATTACTGGCTTTTTGAGAAACCTACTAAATAAAGGAACTTTTTGTGCCTTGACAATTTTGATATCTGTTTCCTTCTCTCTAGTTTTCTCTAATATCAAGTGCAGAAATGTGCACAGCATGCTGGAAAGGTCAATGTATTCTGATTCACAAAACACATATATACAGAATTTTTTAAAAATCACAGTCGCGAGAATCTCTTTACATTTTAAAGACAAACATTTTCACTGAAAAAACTATTACATATTTTATGCCTTCACTAGACACAACACAACCAGTGTGCCAGATGTGAGCATAACCTTAATGAGGAATATACTAATGGTTTTACTTAAAGCCCTTCAGAGCATTAATTTTGAACTGAATGAGGACATGCCAAATGCAGAAGAGCATAAGCTAATTTGTTTTGATAAAAGAGAAATTAAAAGGTTGCTATAAAACCACACACAAAGATGGAAATGTAAGTGATATAAGAAATTAGAATAAACTTCTCTATTTTAAAAACAGAAAGGAAAGCTGCTGAGTTTTGTTACATTTCCCATTTATGCTATCATAAGACAAAACATTCCTATTCACATGAAGGACTAAGAATTTGCAATTCTGAAAGCTGTGACATAAAATCTTCAAAACAGAGAAAGAGGTCACATGTATGATGAGGACAAAAGCAAAACAAAGGCACACACACTCTTAGCTGTGTTCAGTGTATGCTACGTTACTAAATGCTGTCCTGGAAAGTAACATAAAAATTATCCTATCAACACTTCATCATATTCCGTAAATTCTCCTTCCCTGTATCATCCAAGTTGAATGGAAGAAGAAAAGTAAAAAAAAAACCAAAACAAGAAAGATAAATTCTCCAAAAAGACTATCTGAATAAGCAAGGTGTTTGGTTTCTTTATGCAAACAGAAATCTAGGTCACTCTGTAAAGCAAGGCTTTATTTGCATATAGGTTTCAAAGTTTCAGATGGCTTAAAATATTAATGACTTTAGAAATCTATTTAAGAGACACATTATGTTCACAGGGCATTGTAACTGCAGAACTGTGTGTGCTACATTATAATAATCTATCATTGTATATTAAAGCTGAATTGTTTATATAATAATACATAGTATATATTTTAGGTAATTTAGTAACTTATAAGTATAGTTCATAGAAGTTTTCATTTTATGTAAGGCTCTAGACATTCAAGAAATGGTAAAAATTATATTTGGCTACTTGAATTATTGACTGTGAACCCCACAGTCATGGAGATTAGCTAGGAAGATTATACATGCAGCACTCCCTCATTATATCTTACTGTAGTAAACCCCACAGCCATTTGTTCTACTCAGAAGCCTATCTATATATTTAATGCCCAGTCACGTATATAAAAAACATATTCAAAATTGTATGATACAATGATATATATAAAAATATAGTATTCTGTGCTTCCCCTTAGCTTTCAGTAACTTCAAATATTGGGGTAAGAAAGATGGCAAAATAAAAACCAACCAGGACCACCAGGTGGGGAATCTTGGAAAGCAGTTCATATCACCTGTTCCACCAGTAGATCAAATATCTTCTCCTCAGAGGAAGAAAAATAAGCAGAATGGATGCCTTTCAACACCCATCTGTAACTAAATTTTTTGCTAAACTAAATCCAGACCTGATTCAAGCTGCCAGGATACAGCACAAAATGTGTCTGATCTGGGCAGAGCAGAGCTAAGGAACAGAAAGTGATGAGAGACATACAAAGAACCATAAAGATTTGCGTTTGAAGAATCCTGGGATAAACCATTAGCAAGCCTATTTGGTGGTAAGAAGTTGAAATTCCTGAGCAAAAGACAGCAATGGAAACTCAGTCCTAAAGAAGAGGGAAACAAACATGGAAGATGAGCAGAAAAGGAAGCAGCAACTGGTCAAGAGGCTGAAATGGATTACCAAAGACATTGCAAATATATATTTGGATCCAACTGTATTAAAATGAAAGTGTAGTTCATTTCATGATAAAATAAATACATGGTGCATTCAATTTATAAACTCAAGAGAAAAAATAATGCCAATATTAATCAAAGCTTTTATTTTAAGTACAATATTGCACAGTGGTCAAGTAGAGAATAACTGCTATAAAAGCACTCTATGTAGGGATAAAGAATCGTAAATATCTCAGAGGAGAACCTGACGTAGATTGTGAAACAGAAACACGATCTGAGAGACAAGAAGTGTCATTTCACACACACCAGCAGCGTCCATTTCTGCATCAACACTGAAGTACCCATACCATCAGAGATGGAGGGAGGTGTGTCTAATAGAGGGAGAGGATTAATAAGGATTAATATTAAACAATCTTACAATAAAATATATGCATATTCTTACGCCCCCTATTGTGTCATCGTTCAGGGTGGATTGAATGTGAGACCTGAGGAAGTTTTAAGTGCTTATACTGAGACTTTTTTTTCTCCTGCTATTTATTTTTCATATTCTTTGCACAGAGCACATAAAACAAAGAAAGCCAATGTCCTTCCCATCTAAAAAAAAAACCAAACAAACAAACAAACAAAAAAAAAAATCAAACCTGAAACAAAATAAATTGGGGAATTAGTAACTGCTTTAGAGATATCCCGATCACCTCCAGCATGCAGCAGTGTTAAAATTAGATTAGCACTGTCATGTACTGTCACATTTGGATTGATTTAAATATATTCATTAGATTAATACTTAGTGTTACATTGTGTTCCATTCCAATAAAATCTTTATATTTTCATGTTTTATGTTTTTTAGAAAAATACTCAAAAATATTAATGTTTTGTTACAATGTTTATCCAATATTTTGACTGCATATTCATCTATGATGTGCAAATGGAAAGGACTGTGAGATACACAGAGCTGTAAGATCATGTTATCTTATGAACTGCTTACTGAGCAATAGCCATACAAGGAAAGCAAAATATAATTAGAGAATGCAGCTTCAGGACAGGCTGCTCTGTGTTCTTCAGAGTCAAATTCACCTCTAATGTAATGTGTTACTGATTTTATTATCATTGAAGTTACTCGAGAGATTATCTGACTCGTTGAACATAAGACAAGCATACTCAGAAGCAGCACTTTGCAGATAAACACTAAGAAAAGAAGCTTTCTTGCATGTCAAGCAATGTTATCTAAAGGTTTTCTTAAAGTTTTTGTTTTTTAGACTTGTGAATACAAAGCCTTTGGTCACAGACAACAGTTTTGTTGACACTTCTGGCTCCCCTGAAATGCTGATGAGGACATGGACACGTGAAACATCCCGCCTTAGAAGGGCAGAACAGTTTTCTGCACTTCTGTCAGAAAACTTGTTCCAGCAGAGATCTCTGCCTCCAGCGAGTGACACTGACAAGTTAAGAGAGTCTAGGTGAGCTGCCAGCACTGTATTCCTCTTGCCATTTCCTCAGTTTGAAGGTTATGATGCCCGTATGCCTTTCCTCACTCCTTTACAAACAGCAAGGTACATTTTTCAGTTTAGTGAATGCTTGGCACGTCTGCCTTTTCAGCAGGTACTTGAGCTGCTAAACTCTACCAAACTCAACTCAGAGGCAATTGAAACCTCCAATTTGGTTAAAAGGAGAAATATCTGCTCCTGCTGGGCTCTAAGCTGCAAACCTTCAGCACAGAAGCAGGATTCGTGCTATTTGAGTTGAAAAAAGATTTAGGGAGCTGTGTGTGGCCAAAAGAAAAGACATGACATAAAATCTGTCTCAGATGTAGTCTAAGGAGGCAGTGAAAACACAAGTCAAAGCCTTCTGAGTACATTATCAAATTTAACTTCTGATAATGACATAGATGACTGTGAGGTGAATGATCAGCACTGATTGTAAATTAATCCAGTCAGAAGGTGCACCCGGTGCAAAAAATTAGTGATTTTTTTGCAGGGGGGGCATATTATGAAAAACAATTTTTACTTTAATGCTAAGAAGTAATATAACTCTAAACCAGGTAATGCCAGGGTAAATACTTTGAACACGAGAATCGTATCCTAGGTTAAATTATTTTTTAAAGGAACCTCACTTTGTGAGCATTTCACTAACATACATCTCCAACCATGATGACAGAAATAAAATCTAATTAAAAATAAATCTTACAAATACAGAAAAAAAAAACACCAAAATACACTGCTGTCTTGGAAACACTGCACCACACCATCTTACAGCTGTTATTCTTTGCTGCCCTCTCCTAGTGAAACTCCTTTCTCTCCTCTCTCTCTTCATGAGTTTCCTACAGATTGTTCACATTATTCAGAGGCAATGCATATGCAGAATTTTTCTGAAATACTTTCTTCACTCACAACACAGAAGCAGCTGTAACATTTTGTGATAAACCAGTACAAATGCTCCTAATGTAATCATTCTTTTATATGTGTCTGTCTGAAAAACAGACATGGGCAAATACATATTCCTTACACATTTATGGGAAGCACCTGCTAAGTATAAGATTAGGTCAGAGTAGTAGATGTCATCTGGAAAAGACACTTCATTTTTGTTCAAGTCATTATTTAACTATGACATTGCACTGTAGGATGCACCATGTAACACCACACCACAAAATGTGATGTTTCTGTAACAAAGTTAAAAAATTTATTTCATTATTTGGTAGAGTGGGTTTTGTGGTTTGTTTTTTTGTTGGTTTTTTTTCCTTTTTTTTCCTCTCCTAATATAGAATTATTAGGAGAACTATCTATTTCCTATAGTTGATAATGTATTTCTTCTCCTAGTAAGGAGAGATAATCTGTTCATTTATTGCTTGATTTACACCACTTCAGTCTACATTATTGAATTTGTAACACATTCAGTACTGTGCATTTGTTTTGAGGTTTGGGGAGCAATGGAATAAAGTTAATAAAACAGCTGGGAAAAGTAAAGGAAGGAAATTGAAGTGACAACACAAAATATAAAAGATAAATTAACCTGAATTAAATAAACTTATTCAAGGCAGAAAGTAACTATAAAATTCAAAACATAGTCAGTCAAGCACCCAAGTTGTCTGAGACAAAGGTTTGTAGAAGGGTGAATTAAAGGTGAATTTGATTTTGCAACTGAGTTACAATCAAATTGGAATGCAAATGGAAAAGAAATAAGACATAAATCCAGTCAGAAAGTGTGATCCTTTTTTTGATCAGTCATAACAAGGCAACAATGTCAAACATTTGGGATATTTCACATTTATCTTAACATTTTTTTCAGCATCCATTAAGATGTCAAAGTGTTTTACACCTTGTAATGAAGCTTGTGAGAGAAGAATGGTGGGCATCAAGCACTATTTCACTGTCACAGAAGGAGAGGAAGAGAGGCTGGAGGGGTGACTTGCTTCTTGGGTGTCTTCAAAATACTGACAAGGTCATTTGTCCATTATTAGTAGTACCTGAATACTAAAAATCTGCTAAAAGGTGCACAGGGGACAAAGGGGGAAAAAAAATCACTTCCATTGAGTCAAGAACCAAATAAATTAATATCAGTAATTCTATGTATTAGATGTGATCACTAAATGTGAGTTTCCAATTCCTCTATGCAAATTCTCAAAACAATTTCTCAAGAAGAAATCCTTTTTGCTTAAGGATGGTCTAGGCAGAAAAATGAACCAAGCCCCCAAGAATCCAAAAAATTCTCCTCAAACCCTTCCCCAAAGTACACAACATTAAATACAAATGTGCTTATTTCTATATTAATTGTGATTTTATTACATTAAATGCTTCTATTGATACAGAAATAAGACTATAAACTTAAATAGAGATGGGTCCTTTTTCTGTAACAACTTAAATAGTGATGCCATTACTGGTTAAAGTAGACACAAAGAAGCAGAGATTTTTGCTAGGCTTCTCAAAAGCCTAGCTGTATTTCATTGCTATGCCTACAGCACCATTGCTACTAAAAACTTTAATTAAACTACAGATACCATAACCTATGCCACTCATTTTTCAGTTCAGCGATACAATTTCAGAATATTTCTCATCTGGTAAAGATGTAATTGGACATATTTTATCTAAATGAAAATTTGCAATATAATAACTCCCTAACGTTAATGATAAAAAATTACCATGTAAAATTACAGTGATGTTGCTAAATTAGTTACTAATTAAAAACAACAATACAGCTGCAATACAGAATAACTATAACAATAGGCACTGGGAATTGCCAAGTTGTTTCTTTACCAAACTCAAAAATGGTTTATCCAAAGCAGAAAGAGGATATTTTTAAAAATATTACTCAAATTTAAAGTTTGTCTTTAAAAATTAAATGGGAATACTGTAATCACAGTCAGAATATCACTTTGAATGTGCTTTCTTGCAAGAGAACTTCAATTGCCAAGAGTGACAGATGGAACCAGACGCAAATTTCAGAAAATGGATTACAAAAGTGAAAAATTAAAGAACTACTGCAGAGATGGTCTGGGAATGTTCAGCCACAAAATCTCCAGTGTTTTAAATACACATAAAGCAGACAAAATATCAATGAAAATGTTACATGGATTAGCTCAGTATGGAGCTGTGTTGGCAAATTTTAAATGTGTTTAACATGGAAGGGATGTTATGAAAATTTTTAAAGGCTTCTAAATTGAAAAGAGAAGTCTTCCTCTACTTCTATTCAGCTTTATATTTAATTTTATTTTTCTATATTACTGGTGGACAAACAGGTTAAAAATACAGAGAATGAAAGGCAACACAAAGATTCATTGAGTGCTCAGGGAACTATTTATAAAATATACCATCACCAAGAACCATTGTCACAAGGGAAGACCATGTCTGTGTGAGGATTTTTTTCTTGTAGTTTTATAAATGGGATACTAAAACCCTAATTTAATCTACCCTGATTTAATTTATATCACAGATGCTGTCATTAGCTTCAAACCTTCCATAAGACAAACACCCATGTAACTAAGGTTCCTGATTCTTCCAGAATAGTTTCTCTTCAGATAATAATTGGAATACATTTTTATGAGTAACATCATTTTAAAGAATACCTTTTAGTTTTAAGGATATTTATATTTTCTTGCCTATATATCTTTCATTCTCCTTTAAATATGGCTCTATAACCTCTTTTGGTTAATTCTGAAAAAAAATCTTTATTTTAAAAGACTTTTTCTTAGTTTTGTAGTCCCCTTTTCATTTTAAAAGTAAAAATTATATTTGATAATTTTCGTAACTTTGCTGTTTATTTTCTTGCTATGTCCCAATTTACAGGAAAAAAAATGCTTAAGTAGCTGAAATATTGTACAAGAAAATTTCATAATCTCCTTTCCAGACTACACAAAAATGGAAGTGACTGAAGTCAATGAATCAATGCCAGGATTGGATAATCAGTGCAGTGAACAGCACAGCAGGTGGGCAGTTTACACCATTGTTCTAGTACACATTTGAAAGCTGAGGAGGAAGATTCTCATAGATATCACATTTGCTAGAGGCCACCTTCAAGAGGTTTCTTTTCATGGATACAAGGTACCAGCACAAAATGGGGTGTTATGCCTCATGCTAGTTTTTGCTGACGGTTTTCCTCTGTTTGTGGATGCAATAATAATATGTTGATTTATTTTACCACCCAGGTCTTAAAGCTATACTAATAACTTGGCACCAGCAGCAGTAGTTCCATTTGAGAATACTAAGTGTGTTGTGATATACACTGCCTAAGTACATTCCTATCCAGAAAGTTCATCTCTCAACTACAAGCCAAGAGGGAAAAACATATGGCTACATTTAGGCAAAGGACATCTCAAAAAAAAAAAAAAAAGGTATTGAACTGCCCTCCATTTACTACTAATACATCTTTCCCTTTTTTTTTTATTCTTTTTTTTTTTTTTTTTGTCCTTTAAAAGCTCAGCTATCTTCATGTTCTCTCCACAGTACTTTTGAGGCTTCTGGCTTTTCTGTAATCATAAGCACTAGCATTTAGGAAGTGAATGTTAGAAGTTTCTTCAGCTGTCCTAAGCAATATGTATAAACTCTATATGATGTGTTCTGTGTGTTTTTAATTTTATGCACACTATAAGAGCAGTTAAAGACATGGAATTATGAAAACACCAAGGAGAAAAAAAAAATCCACTCACTTTGCTCCTATGTGTGGAAAACACCCATGTAGATTCTGCAAGTCGAACAATGTTAAGTACAAGCTCCTAAAAAATTATCTATTGAAGCAGTTAAATCCAAATAAGTACATATATAGAATATGGTATCTGTTTTATTATCTGTGTAGTTGCAGCACATGGTGAGAATTTGAAAAATAAACAATTTTAAAATCATCTACTAAAATTATATAAAATGCTTCCAATAAAATACATGCTTCATTCTCTAAGTTACATATAAATTTATGACCTATGTTCTATGCATATGTTGAGGAATAGTGTGTAATGTTTCAGATACTGTTACAATGACAGCTCCCCAGACACAATTCTTCATTTTAAGCAGCTTGTTGGATTGCAAACCAGACCTATCAAGCAGTACTGCATTATTTGGTGGCTCAGAAGTTCTTGACAGATTTGCAACAACCTGAAATTTTAGAGACCACATAACTCAGATAAACAGGATGCTTCCCATGATTATTATAAGAACAAGGAAAATTCTAAGGATATCAGCATGTGGCTGGCTAATATGAGATTTCTTTCTAGAAACTGTGAGTTATATAACATCAAGTCTGTTTCTTGGAGTACTGCAGCAGTGCTGATGTGTTCATGACTGGAGTACATTGCTAGTGTGTGCAACTATAAATATCCAATGAATATCTGTTTCTTCTCTTCAACTCACATTCATTTGCTTATTTATCTCCTTAAGCAATTATTGTTGTTCTTGTGACTTAATTTTTCTTGTTAAGTATGCAAGAAACCAAACCGAACTTAAAGTGAAGCTAGGCACCAAACTCATAATTTTCAAAAAACCCAGACAAGTCTGATTGCACTGTTTTCTCTAGTAAGAATAACAGCAGCAGAAGAAGGACTTTCCTGATGGACTTTCTCACTGTTAACTTTTACAGAGACATCTATAGTTAGTTTTTACTGATTAATCATCTAATAAGACCTGTTGCTATTCCCCCTTTATGGTTTAGCCCTTAGAAAGTGGCACTCTGCATGGGTAGAGATGTAGTTGACAAAAATCTGTATGTGGTTGAGATTTACCACTATTAAGAGATTGGAGAAGCCCAGACTTAATCTGTAAAGGCAACAGAACACACAGAAATGTCATAAGGGTCCTAGCTGGCATGTCTTCTGTGCCATACACTTTGAAGAATTCAATTTCCCAGCTTTTCCTCCAATGGCATTTCTTCCAGTAATTTTTACTTTTCCCATGCACAGAGGCAGAACACAGATGGGATCATTCTGTCTTGGCTTGTACTTCGAGTATAAAGTATTTTTTATGACTCTTCAGAAGGTCTTTGGAATATGTATAAAGCAATATCTTTTCACCAACAGAAACATAGCTAGGGAAAAAAATCACAGCTTTAGCAAAACGGAATTTCTATTGAAATTACTGTTAGTATTGAACTTATAAGAATGAACTACCTCCTTGTCAAGGAAAATACCTCCAAGCCTCCAATGCTAACACTTTCACTTGCAATAAACAAACTAAAACTAGTATTTTCTTTACATGATATTAAATACAATACATTGCCTACTCTCTTATTAGAAGAGGAATATTTGAAGTGGTTTTCCAACATCTGCAAGGATTAAAAAATCCAACTAAGTGCATAGGCTGCTAATTTTATTATTTGTTTTCAGATCAATCCTGAAATTACAGAATGAAGTAAATGAATGAAAACTAATATTTCAATACTCTATCATGAAAAATATTCTGAAGTCTCAAAGTTTGTGAGATTTCATATTGTCTATTGTCTTCCAAAACCATGGCAGCTGCCAGAACCTGACTAGCTTGGTGCTCATACACCAGAGTAACTGATTTGATTAAATGCATTTTCCCATATCCAGTCTATAGTTGTTATCTTCCAGAACATTTTTGGTATACATATACAATTTCTTAGGTAAAGGCAAAATAGCATCTTGACAGTAGAGATTAGGAACTAGCAGCAGTAGTCTTAAAACACTTTCTTTTTGGCCACCATGTGGAGAAGTGTTAAAAACCATAAACTCCAGCTGGAGAAAAATATGCACATATTTTTTTCCACAAGTGTGAAAGCATGTACTATAAAGGACATTCAAATTAATAATAATAATTGTAAATTAATTTTATATTTATTACTACTGAGGAGAAAATAAAGGGGATTGGGGGAGGAGGGGCTTGTTTCTCAATATAAGCATTCTGAACAGTCATCTTAAATTTAAATATATTACAACGCTTCAAATCTTATGAACACTTTTAAAACATTTTGTACTGCATTAAAGGAAAGCTTTTCTTTTTAATGAGTGTATTAATGTCTTCTAACTTAAGATATATAAAGCACAGGTATTTGTATGAAGTAATTTCCCCAGGTTCTTCTATCTTATAACTTTCAGAGCATAACTATATTGTCTCGTCTTTATGTTCTGCATTAGGATGATGCAACCAGACTAGCCTCCTCTGATTCATAAAAGTAGTTTTTCATTACTAGATCCAGAACTGTACTCTGCAAAGTAAACATCTATTTAACCAGAGAGAAATAAACCAAACACATGATGTAGAAATTCTCTCCTAACTCTGAATTTGTGTGGGAAATTCAAGATGTTCTGGTCTTCAAAATAACCAGAGACAGCCTCGTACCCTCTGGCCAATCTTACAAATAAATACTGTCTCATGGTAGATTTAGGTTTTGCCAATAAACAAGAAGCCGTTTAAAAACAAAAAACCAGGACAATATCCTTTCTTTGCTGATGGTAGTGGTAAAGTTCAAGTAAAATGTAACCAGAATTTCATGCTCCAGGTATATCATTTGATGTATTTTAAATATTAAATGGTATTTCTGGACCCAGAACTTCATAGACTGAATTAGGCATCTATTCATAGCTTTGGCAGTTTAATGGACATCCGCAAAGAAGTCTTTCAGACAGCTTATTCAGAACATGGATTAAAGAACTTAGTATTCATCTCTGCTCTGGCACAAAGTTCATTTATAGTGCTGAGAAACAAAATGAGCATTTTTCTCACTTCTTTTCATACAGTCATCTTCTTTCCCCTTGTGGTACAGTCTCGCTCTTGGCCAACACTGACTGCAGACCATCAAGAGGACCTGAAGGACAGGCCACCCTCCTTTAACTTCAGTACTGGGGACTGCGACATCACAGGTGTAGATGAGATGAGGTCACTCATTGAATTGTAATTCAACACACACACACACACATGTAAAATAGCCATATTTATATATTTTACGTATATAAATACATTTATAAAGCTTTCAATAGGCTCAGCTTGTTTACTCAGCCAGTAGAGTGTGACAGGAGATAACAAAGAGCCAGGCTGCAAGAAATGAACCTCATACTTCTATCACAATGAGATCTCATACAAATATTAACATCAGCTTGGGAGCCACATACAATAAACAGTAAACATTCCACTTCTAACACTGTGATACCCTTCTTTCACACTTGGAGAAGTATTCCCATCACCAACCATGGAGTACCACTACATTGAAGAAAAATTGAGTGCATGAGCAAAGAATAGAAGAAAACAAAAATCAGAGGTCAAATTAAGAATATGTGAATTTATACTGTTTCTTTTCTCCCTTCAAAAGTCTTTCCTGCAATGGTCCCTGCAGGGACACATGCAACTAAAATTGTACTAAAAGTATAATAACTAACAAATACTTCCAGCTTGATACCAAATTTCTGTCATAATCATTCATTTTCTCCCAACAAAGAGTAGTCTGTGTAACTAAAAATACTTTAATCAGAAGTATTTTAATATCAAATAAAATACTTCCTTTACTGTTTTAAAATCAGAAATTTGAAAATTATCTTTTTACCTCATAGTTTTGCTTGCTCTATTATTATAATGAGAAGACTAACACAGAGTCATATATGCATGATGATATCAGAGGCATTTTAGGATTCAATCACTCCCTAGCAGATAAGAATTTGCTGCTTTGATTTTATTGCTTGACAACAGGAGATGAAATTGCTGTTTATAACTTTTTAAAATGTTAACACAAACAGTGCAAGTCTATTGTAACCCTAATTGAGGTTTCAATACCTGATGTTGACAGGTGATGCCTTAGAAACCAAATGAATGGCAAAAAAACCCCAAAAAACAAACAAACAAAAAAACCCAAAAAAGCCTCAAAAACCCAAAACCAACCAAATAAAAACAAACCAAACCCAAACAAACAAAACCAAAAAACCCAAACCAAACAAAGAAAAAACAAACAAACAAACAAACAAAAAAAAAAAAAAAAAAAAAACAAAAAAAAACCAACCACACACACCAAAAAACTCGCCACCACAAAAGAAATCCACAATCATAAAATATTTCAACAGTATATTGATATGTGACAAAAACAGGCAGTAAATTTCAGGACTGAGTGTGTATTTTTTTAATACATGTGAATGTACAAAATTAACCCAAAAAAACGCAGTACCAAATGTCTCAAATCAAGATTAAGAATACTATTTTTTCATGGTATTAGTTAAAAAGTTTGAAGTCCACTGACTTTATTTAATAAAATTAGGTGGGATGAGGTGGTGTTCTGATCCATTACTCATTGTATCCAGCGGGTCTTTAAACGGTAGCCAGCTGGGATTGACTCTGTAAGTGATGCCTTTTCATAAAAAGATCCTCTGAATACTACCAATCCCTTACACTAGTCAATTTTTAAATAGTATTTCGTCTTGCTGCCATTATCAAAGTTCCAGAGAAAATGGGAATTCTGCTGTTCAGAAAACTTGATTCAACTAAAATACACCTTATAACATATCTGTAGTATGCTGTTGCATATATACATTTTATTTAAGCCTTACATTTTTTTCACCATCAAAAAGGTTTTTTTTCTATAATTACAGAGCTGGATAACTCTAAGAAACTGTGGTATAGCTGCTGAAATTTTAAAGGCTCTCTCTGTTCCAGTGCTTTTCAAAGCTGTAAATGTAAAACACAATTTAAATGTGACATCTGGTAGAGTTATTAAACGTAGCAGCTGCTGAGGAAACATAAAAGGATTCTTCTTTTAAATAGAAAACAAGCTGACATTTTACAAACATTTATTCACCATTTCAGCTACTGCTGTACATTAGAGAAGACTAAAATAATCAGAAAGAATTTGAATGATCTGCAAAACAAAAGTATCTACAAAATTACAAAGACAGCAGATGTTTTAGCATTTATTTCTCTTTAAACCCTGTGCTTTCATATGTTTCCAGGTCAAATATTCAGTACATATCTTTTTTTCCTCCTATTAATTTTCAGCTGCATATTCCATCCCATACTATGTATGACATTTTGCTACCTCATCCTGAAACCATGTCTCAGCCAGATCACAGAGATGCAATATAATTACTGTCCCATTATAACAGTTTTTCTTTGATTCCTCCACCTCTTTTCTCTAAGCTCTACTTAGAGTAGCTATTCTACTAGCTCCTTGAACTTCAGGTGTCTGATTTGCATGATCACAGCAGTCTTTGTTGTGAACCCATTATAAGTTTTACTGCATGCATATCTTTAACCAGGCATGCCTAATTGGTGTGGAACAAAGCCTTTTCATTACCAGAATACATCAGACATCATTTTACAACTAGCATATGCTAGTGTATGGTATATGCAGTTTGGTTTCAGGCACATTCAAAACAGAAAATTATCAATAAACAAACCTAGCCCTCTTTACACAAAAACTATCTTTTTAAAATTATGCCTCTTGACTTCACATTAGCACCCCTATCCTCAGAGCAAAACTTTCCTCTCAGGAGGGAGTGGAATTATTTTGGTGGGGTGTTTTTCCTTTGTTTTTTGTTCTACGGTCATGAATTTGCCTTCAGTTATATTGTAGTTACCATTCCTTACAAAGTTGTTCATTTCTAATTTTACTCTTCCAATATTAATTTAAGTTTTTGGAAAGACAAAATATATAAAAGCTATATTAAGAAAGAAAGAAATGAAAAAAAAAAGGAAGAGTAAATGGTGCATTCCTTTTTCAAAGGAAATTTCAGTTGACTTGTGAAGAATGATATCTTGCTCACCTTGGTCTGAGAACTCATTCTCTAACAATTTCTTTCAGACTAATGATGAATGTGTTCTTATTGATGTTATACTGCACCAAATGAGTCATAGTCTATTCAGTTCTAAAAGGCCCCCAGCAATAAAGCCAATAAAAATATCAAACAGAAATACTTGGTTTAAGATGCTTGCTGGTAGGGCAGTGATTGGATTAGAGCTGCTCTCAATTCTGGAATATAATAAAGATTAAAAAAAACCCAAACAAACAAACAAAAAAAAACCCACAAAGATTACATAGTGGGTTGTGGGGTTTCTTTTGGTTTTTGTTTGTTTGTTTTGTTTGGTTGGTTTCTGTTTTCATTGGTTTGTTTATTTGCCTTTTTAAATAAAATATTAAAGTTAGATGTGAATTTCACAATGGGTAAAGCCCAGACCACCTGGGACAAAAAAAATTCTACAGAAAAGAAATTAAAAGAAACCCATCCTGAATGTCCAAAGCATCAGACTCAACTGAAATATGCAAATTTCTCTTGGGAAAGATGAAATGTTTTTTATTTTCATTGTGAAGTATTGATATTAATTCACATGCTAGTAATTTCCTTTACTTCAAAGTTCAAGGCCTAAATTCTACCTGTAAGTCCTACTTTTCATAACAGACATAGAAACATAGAATAGCCTGGGATGAAAAGGACTTTAAAGATCATCTTGTTTCAACCCTTCTGCCGTGGGCAGGGACACCTTCCTGTTGAACATGTAATTCAGAGCTCCATCTAACCTTCCTTGAATATTTCCAGAGATAGGGCACCCACAGCTTGTCTGGGTAACCTGTCCCTGTGCCTCACCACCCTCACAATAAAGAATTTCTTCCTAATATCAAATCTAAACCAATTCTCAGTTTGAAGCCATTCCCTCTTGTCCTGTCACTACACGCTCTTGTAAAAAATGTCTCTCCAGCCTTCTTGTAGGCTCCCTTCAGGTACTAAAAGGCTGAAATTAGGTCATCCTGGAGTCTTCTCATTTCCAGGCTGACATTTTCTTTCACATGTGCAAAATAAAAACTTTATTGAGCCTGTGAGTACTGAAAAACTCAAGCTGCTACATGAACTTTCTGTTCTGTGAAAAAGCTGGTTTGGCAACCACTCCCAAACATTCACTCCCATTTCTCTTCTTGCCTTCAGCCAATCTCTTCTTATTGTGCCAATGCAACTATTTATTTAGGTGGCTTCACCAGAAACTGAATCATTAAAATACTCATGGTTATAAATCATTCATGTCACAACAGAGTCAGAAATGAACTTTTAAATCCTCTCTCTGTTGTCTCACACCCAGCTTTGAACAGCGGTCATGTGAAAGATGGGCCAGCCATCAGCCCTGCTGATCAATTAAATCAGCAGTCATGTGATGGATAGAGGCTGTAATTTTACCAAGATTTAGGGGATGAAAGGAAACCTTTCGGTTCCCACAGACATTTCTAGTATGTGCAGACCTAAAAGAACTTAAATTGTGGAGCAAAAGTTTGGTGAAGCTTGGATGCTTAGTTCTGAAGTATATTTATTCTGATGCTTCAGACACTCAAAACTTTTCTGATCATTAAACTTTCCTGCATGACTAAATGCTTCTTTTATAAGTTTCTTTATGCCTGTTTACACTTGCAAGCATCTTAACTGGATAATATAGCAAGAATCACACTCTTATTTGCCATTTTTGTCAAAGAAATAACTAATTCTTGTAGAGGTTACATGTCCAAAAAATCCTGCACTATACTATGTGAGTCATCCAGGAAAGTTTTAGGGTTTATGACATTAAAACCACAACCTAGAAAATTTCCCTTTTGCTATAATTGAACTACCTGACATTTATTTTTATTCTAAGAAATTATTGAAAAAAACAACCAACCAACCAAACAAACAAAACTGGGATAATACCTCAAAGGAAATCTAGTGTAATAATGCTTTGTATTAGTTTAATTTTACTGTACTGGAATGCCGCAGAAAGGGCTTCATTTTGTTACAAGATAATCAAAAGCTGTAGGAAAACACAGCCATTCCATACACAGTGAATTTTACCATACCATAGAATTTATGACCAGATTTCTGTTTTCATCCTGCTGTATGCTTTAACCAAGAGATACCAGTTTAAAATGTTTTGTTTTCTCGTTTCTTTGTTCCTCTCCTTGAAGCAGTGCTTTAAAAAAGTGATCATATTCTACAGCCGTGGTTACGCCAGGATGATACTGAAGACTGTGCTGACCAGTGTGGTCCCAGGGTTTCTCTGCATTCCCCTTCAACAGTTTTTGCACTATATTTATGTGACTCTGTTATGCTCTTTGAGGCAAAGATAATTTTTTTTCATTACAGAAGCGAAGAATTGTTAACAGAGGGGAAATCTCAAAGTTCTAGTACCCTGCAATTAAAAGGAAGCCAACAGTCATGTTGATTATGATGAAGAATTTCTGGATGGGGTTTGAAATCACTGAATCTACCACAAACCTATTTTTGGAGTTGTGAAATTTATGCTGTAAGGATTTATACACTTCTCTTAATCTCACAGAATATAATGTAAATCTGAATAAAATCTAGTGTCTTCTAATTCCTATATGAAGGAAGAATTAAGTAGGATATTAGAAGATATCTTTTAGATTTCCTTATCCCTGAAAGTGATATTTTGTATTGTTTTAGATAAAACTTTAAAATAATTAAGAATTCCTAAACAAATTAATGAGATCAAAAGTTCTGTTTTTCAAAGAGCTTCCGTATCAAAGTTGTTCTATTCTAATTTTGAAAAAAAAAAAAAAAAGTTATTGAGGCCTTTATGCTGGAAGATGCATTTTAAAAACCTTCAGTGAATAAAACCTTCAGTGAAACAAGAATGTCCTTTTACATTCTTGTAAAATGATCATTTTTTGCAGCTGCCAAAAGTAATTTCAAATGGAAAATTGAAATATTTTATTTAAGTTATGCAGTTTCTTCAAATAGATACCTCACCAAAATATAAACTAACTAATTTGTTAAGGATGACATTTTTGTATCAGCTGTTCTCTTGGAAAATTCTTCAACTAAAATTTCAACAGAAAGCTTTAAGGTATTTAATAAAATATTCCTATCAAATATAAAGTGTTAAGCTTGCATAGATATCTGCTGCACTCCTAATGTATCCTAACTTTTCACTTTCAATCTTCTGCAGATTTTATTAAAGCCTGTAGAGTAACTATATAAAGACTATACAGGATTATCTAAAGGATTACATTAAACTTTAGGTTTATATTTTTGAATGAGAGATGACAATGAAACATAGTTTCCAAAAGTGTTCAAATTCAACTTTAAAAATAGTCACAGAGATAAGCAAAAAACCAACTCCAAACCCCAAACTTGTTTTTTTATTCAGGCTCTTCAATTTTCAGAATGGTCCCTGGAGCCTTTTTTATCATCAGTGTGTTTATGTTGGATCTCTATATAGCAAGTAATGGCAATAGTGGCAATGGATTCCTGCTTTTATGAAAACTGAAAATCATTCCAGTCAGATGCCTCTAAACAAATCTAAGCAAAATTACTTTGGGGACCATCCATTCAGATGGAAGTGATTTACAGCAGAAACCTGCCAATGAAGCAATGAACTTCTGCACAGGAAAGTCACAACTTGCAACAATACTTTATGGACTTGAAACAAAACTAGTATGAAAAAATCATAGGGAGAAGTAAACATTTTTCTAAAGTACCTGACTAGAGATTGAAATTGTTCCTATGAAAAAGAGGAGAAAACAAAAAAAAAGAAAAACCAAACAAACCAACTTGTCATATGTTGTGGTGCAGGGTTCATTTGGTTTCTTCCGTTTCCCCCTAAAGTTATAATGGTTCGGTCCTAGGGTTCCCCCCCCCCACCTCCCCTGGCAACCCCTCCTTTTGAGAGTATCAGTTTTTTGTCTCCACCCTTGTTCCCCTGGTTACCCTCTGTCAATCCCTCCCTGAGTTCCTGTCCATCAGCCACTGTCCCCTTCCCTATTTCCAGAAAGTTCTCCCCTCCTCGGTGGGTGACTGGATCAGGAACAAGGGTCCCTCCCTGTCACATTCCCTATTGGCGAGCCGGCATGTTTGTCACGAGTTTGTTCCGTCCCAAGTTCTCTCTCATTGGTTGAAATGTTCTATGTTCCGTCCCTTTATAATCGGCTGTACCCCTGCCTCGTGGTCCCGACTCGGCTGGCGTTCCCTGGAGACATTAAAGCACTCTGGACTTTGCCCTGACTCGGGTCCCTCTTTTCTCCTTCGCCTTCTTGCTGATCACTGCTGCCTCCTGCTGAGGCGCTGCCCGGACGCCCCCGGCGCATCTGGGCAGTGCCCCCCGGCTGTCAGTTGCTGTGCCACAGCTCGGCCGGTGCAGCCTCCTCCCCCGCCCGGGGGAGTAGAGAAAAAACCTCGGACAGCAACTCGGCAGTTTTGGCGCCCAACGTGGGGCACTGGACAGCCCCGGACCCCGCGGCAGGAGGTTAGTGGCCAGCAGGCAGGTTTTGCCCTTCCTGCATGGTTCATCGGTTGCTCCGTGGACGTCAAGACTACCCTGTCTGTGAGCAGACCTCGTTGTAGAGGCGTGGCTCCGGACCGGGACGGGATCGGCAGCTTCTGCACCCCGGAGTCGGTCCCCGGCGAAGTCCCTTCCCTTGGAGTTTTATCCCAGTCGGCGCTGGTCAGAGGGTGAGTACCCCCAGCTCCCCATCTTCGGGTGGTCCCCCTCGCTTAACCCCCCCCCGGTTTCGTCTGGTCGGGTCAGTGGTTTCGTCCCAGACCCGGTGGGGTTAGGGCTGGTGGCTGAGGGTTTTTTTCTGTTCTTGTTATATTTATTTTTACTCCAAGGGTGGGTTTTCTGTGTCGGCATGGGTGCTAAACTGTCGACACAGCAGAAAAGAGTTTATCTCCAAGTTATAACTATCCTTGCTGGGAGAAATATTAAGTTAATTAAGAGGGAGTTAAAACAGTTGATAATGTGGTTGTTTACTCAGTTTCCTCAGATTACCCCTGAAATGGTTCATAGGATAGATTTTTGGAATTCGGTTGGAACAAAATTATCTCAATTGGATTCTGAGGGGGAATCAAAGAGTAAAAAATTAGTTTATTGGAGCTTCCAAATTATTACAGCTTTAAAAGAACAAGGGAAACTGAGGAAACAACTATCCCCTGGTTCATGTTCACCCTGTCCCCAAGTCCTAGATCCTTGTTCCACCTCCTCTGTACCTCAGAATAAGGGAATCCTGAGGGAAACAGCTCACACAGGCACAGTGCCGGGTTCTTGCCATCCCCCGGGTTTTCCTCAGGGTCCTCCAACCCCCCACCTCCGAAGTCCTGGCCAGACTTCGGGGGATTCTTCCCCGAACCCTGTTTCCCCCAGCCTGAAGTTCCCGGTTGTCAAGCCCAAAGCTGAGTTCTTAGTTCCAGAGGGTGACTACTCTCAGACTCTGTCTCAAAATGGCTCCCATGGAGCTCAAGATGGAGGTGGCCACATGGCTTTTCCCTCCAAAACCCTGTCTTCTTCCCACAATCCTTTTCTTTTTCCCTCCAAGCCCGTTGTCCCCTCCCCTCCCCTACAAAACCCTGCCCACCCCTGTTTCGCTCCACCCTTTGTTCCTCCACCCTCTTCCACGCCCTTTCCTCCTCCCCCTCTCCTAGCCCTGCCCCCAAGTTACCACCCACAGGCGGAGCATGTCCCAGCTCTCGACTCCGCCCAGGCTCCCAGCCCCACCCAGGTTCCCACGCAATGCCCCTCCCTCCCCTGCTCTGGTTCCCACGCCCCACCTCCTGGTTCCCACAACCCGGTTCCCGGGGGGGGGGCAGGGTTGGAGAACCGGAACACAGGGCTTGCACCAGTGATCACTGCAGCCCCTGTCACATACCAGCAGGAGGGACAGGGACCGGTCAAAGCACAGTGGACCCCATTCCCCCACTCCACCATCAAGGAGCTGTGCAAGGCTCAAAAGGAGTTCTCCTGGGAGAGTGAATATTTCCGGGGACTCCTTCGAGCCTCTTTATTAGAAACTAATGTTGTTCCTGCTGATTTGCGGACACTTTTTTCATGTCTTCTCAACCCCACTGAATTCGGGGTATGGGAAGAGGCATGGAAAAAGGGAATAAGGGACATTCTCCCAGACTTATGGGCAGATACCCAAACTAGCACAATCCGTGGTGGTGAAGCGGTGTGTACCGAGCACCTTATCGGTACCGGAAACTGGGCCGACGGGGCGATCCAAGCAAGGGATATCCCCCGTGCTGTGCTCCGGGAAAGTGCCAAGGTAGCGGAGCGGGCTTTCCTATCATTGAAGACTGCAGTACCATCTCTTACATTTTCTAAAATAATCCAGGGCAGTGAGGAGCCTTTTATAATCTTTGTCGAGCGTCTCCGCAGGGCTATAGAACAGCAAGTCCACAGCGAGAGCGCTCGACCGAGCGTCCTGCTCGAGATGGCTGCCGCCAATGCAAACACCGCCTGCAAGGCAGCCATCCTCAGCCTGCCCTTGGACCCGCCTCCCACCATCCAGGCAATGATAGAGGTTTGCCAGACGAAGGTTCCGGTCATCGCTCGGCAGGACACTGACACCAAGCCATCGCCCCGCCGGATGTCCTTCGCCGAACCAAGGAACTTCTTTGAAGCAATGCCCGCACAGCCACAATGGACTCCTACCCTGCCAAGGCCGCCGCCGCGTGGACAGTGCCACCTCTGTGGCAACACCGAACACTGGATGCCGGACTGCCCACTCCGAACTGAGTTTTATGAGTTCAGGAGGAAGCAGACGGCATCCCAGGAGGGTTTTAAAAAAGATCAAAAAAACTAAGGCAGAAGCGCAGCCCCTCCCTGCGCGAGGACAAAAATGGGGCGGGTGACTCAACATCTAAGAAAGGGGATTTGGGGAGGAGATCCCAATTTACCCACCCAACTCTTCAACACAATTTACCGGACTTGACTTCTTGCAAAACACCGATTCTTACATCTCTAACCACCTCCTCTTTGGTTTCGCCCTACAGGTTGCAGTTAGTCGAGTCAGTTAAGATCATGGACTCCCAGTGCCATCTTGCGATGGTCGCACCTCAGGCACCAGGTACCTGGAACCGGATCAAGAGTGAGTGCGTTGTCATTGGTGACACTAAGTGCACACCACCGGAAATCACCATCATTCCGGGTTTATTACCACATGCCATTGATTCATTTGCAGTGGGATTTTTTTGCATACGCCCACCGGTTACATTGCAAAAAGGCCAAATTATAGCCCAGGCCATCCCTGTGGAGTTATTTGAATCAGTAGAAAACACAATACCACCTTCAACACATGCTACAACACCAACATTGTGCGTAAACTGGACTCATGCAATTGGAAAGGGGAAACCCCGACTAACGTGTAGTGTGAGCAGGGATGGTCAATTAACCAGAATCAGTGGCATGCTCGACACAGGGGCGGATGTGACGATCATTCCTAGTGAGGAATGGCCGCCACATTGGGAGTTGCAACGCGCGGCTGAACGCGTTCAAGGTGTAGGGGGCATACAATTGGCTAAGCAGTCTAAGAGCGTGGTACAAATTACGGGGCCAAATGGGCAATTGGCTTCTATTCGCCCATTTGTAATGGACTATGCGGAACCCCTGTGGGGGAGAGATGTTTTAGCCCAATGGGGAGCCACAATTGACCTGCCAACGGCTCCTCAGGTTTTTCAGTAGCGGCCACTGAAGAGCGCCCTACCCAAAAATTAACCTGGAAATCAAATTCTCCGATATGGGTAGAGCAGTGGCCGCTCAACAAACAAAAGTTAAAGGCGCTCACGGAGCTCGTACAGGAGCAGCTGGACAAAGGCAACATCGTGGAGTCCAATTCACCATGGAACTCCCCTGTCTTTGTTATTAAAAAACCAAACAAGGACAAATGGCGGCTCCTGCATGACCTTCGCCAAATTAATAATGTTATTGAAGATATGGGCGCTCTCCAACCAGGGATGCCGTCCCCAACCATGCTCCCTCAAAATTGGAAGTTGGCTGTATTGGATATAAAGGACTGTTTCTTTCAAATTCCTCTACACCCTGACGATGCCCCACGCTTTGCCTTCTCGGTTCCCACCATCAACCGAGAAGCCCCAAGGAAGAGGTATCATTGGAAAGTCCTACCACAAGGAATGAAGGCGAGTCCTGTGATCTGCCAGTGGTACGTCTCTTCCTTGCTGTCCCCTGTTCGAGAGGCAGCAAAAGATGCCATCATTCTACATTACATGGATGACATCCTGGTGTGTGCACCTGATGACAGCACACTTACCCACTCGCTTTTCCTGACAATCAATGCATTGACTTCTGCAGGGTTCGAGCTCCAGGAAGAAAAAATTCAAAGGATGCCACCCTGGAAGTATCTTGGCCTGGAGATCACCAAGCGGACCATTGTTCCGCAGAAATTGGCCTTTAACACCAAAATTGAAACCTTGGCTGATGTTCACCAGCTGTGTGGGTCTTTGAATTGGGTAAGACCTTGGCTGGGTATTCCTACGGAAGACCTAGCCCCCCTTTTCAATCTTTTGAAAGGGGGAGAGGAGCTTAGTTCTCCCAGGACCCTTACCCAGGAGGCCGCCACAGCCTTGGAAAAGGTGCAAAACATCTTATCGCAGAGACAGGCACATCGGTACAACCCAGACTTGCCGTTCAATTTTATCATACTGGGAAAGCTGCCACACCCGCATGGGTTGATTTTTCAGTGGGAGTCATCCACCAAAACATCTAAGGACCAGGGTTCGAGGGACCCTCTCTTGATTATAGAGTGGGTTTTCCTCAGCCATCATAGGTCCAAGAGGATGACAAGGCCACAAGAGTTGGTAGCTGAGTTGATCCGGAAGGCTCGCCTCCGGATCCGCGAGTTAGCCGGTGTTGACTTTGCATGCATTCATGTTCCAATTAATTTGAACTCGGGCCAGTTAACCAAGGCCATGCTGGAACATCTACTCCTGGAAAATGAAGCTCTCCAATTTGCTCTAGACTCGTTCACTGGGCAAATTTCGATTCACAAACCGGCCCACAAATTGTTTAATTCAGGGATGAATTTCAAACTGTCGTTAAAGACAGTTCAGAGTCGGAAGCCTTTGAAAGCTCTGACAATTTTCACAGACGCGTCCGGAGCATCCCACAAGTCTGTGGTGACTTGGCGGGATCCTCAAACTCGGCGGTGGAAGACAGACATTGAAAAGGTTGAGGGTTCACCTCAAATTGCCGAGTTGGCCGCAGTGGTCAGAGTCTTTGAAAGGTTCTCTCAGCCTTTTAATCTAGTAACTGACTCTGCATATGTCGCCGGTGTCGTTTCCAGAGCGGAGAGTGCAATTCTTCAGGAGGTTTCCAACATGGACCTGTTCAGTTTGCTCTCGAGACTGATAGATCTGGTCTCCCACCGAGAGCAACCCTTCTATGTTATGCATGTGAGGTCACACACCGACCTACCGGGGTTCATCGCGGAGGGCAACCGGCGTGCCGATGCCCTAGCCGCCCCAGTTGAGATGGCCCCACTCCCAGACGCCTTTCAACAGGCGAAACTCAGCCACCAACGATTCCATCAAAATGCTCCTGGCCTGGTCCGTCAATTCCACCTGACGAGGGACCAGGCGAGAGCAATTGTGGCCACATGCCCACAGTGCCAGGCGTTCCAACTGCCCGTAGTGGCTACCGGGGCCAACCCGCGGGGACTCAAAAGTTGCGAGATCTGGCAGACGGATGTTACACACATCCCAGAATTCGGCAAGTTCCAGTGCGTACACGTCTCTGTGGACACCTTTTCTGGGGCCATCTATGCCTCTGCCCACACAGGGGAGAAGACAACAGATGTTAAAAAGCATCTGTTACATGCCTTCTCTGTGCTGGGCATCCCCAAGGAGATAAAAACTGATAACGGGCCAGGATATAAATCCAGGGAATTCCGGAGCTTCCTGCAGGAGTGGGGGGTAAGCCACAAAACCGGCATCCCTTACTCTCCCACAGGACAGGCGATGGTTGAGCGGGCCCACCAGAGCATCAAGCGTACATTAGAACATCAAAAAGGTGCTATGAAGGTGGAGTCCCCTCAGATCCGGCTGGCCAGGGCCTTATTCACCATTAACTTCCTTAACTGTAGTTTTGACTGCCTGAACCCGCCCATCGCAAGACACTTTAATACCTATCAGGACATGCACCTGAGGGCGAAACCCCCTGTGCTGGTGAAAGACCCTGAAACCTGGAAGGTGGAGGGCCCCTTTGACCTGGTTACGTGGGGTCGTGGATACGCCTGCGTGTCCACCCCCACAGGGTTGAGGTGGGTCCCTTCCAAGTGGGTGAAGCCCTACCTTCCAGGAAGAGCCCGTAACATCGGCTCTGCAGCACAGGTGGAGGAGGCAACTTGGAGACGACGAAGAAAAGAAGTCTGTAGGTCCGGTACCCCCCAGGCTGAACCGCCACCAGCTGAACCCTCTGTATTAACCTATTTCCTTCGTTTGTTTCAGTTGGACCCTTCTTCATCATGATTTCGCTCCTGTTGATGATCCACCCAGCCGACCCCTGGATCGTTCCCCAACCAAAGGCGAATGTCTGGCGAACCTTGGCTCAAGCGATGGGGCAAGACCACCTGTGCCTATCAACAGCTTCTGCAGCAGACCCCCTCTCGACTTGTCTTGTGGGAATTCCATTTGGGTTGGATGATTTTCCCCCTCCCTTACTCCCCCACCTAAAGCACCTGTTTCCGGAGTTCGACCCTGTTGGTTCCATCAATCCCAGTTACTGGTGGGAAAAAATCATGAAACTTCTTAATTATACCACTGATGAGCCCACGGAATTCGAGCTGCTCGGCTCCGCACGCGCCTCCCTCTGCCTCCATTTCCTCCCTCACCAAGGTGCGATCCCAGACCGGGTAGTACACTTTAAGAATGAGAGATATCAAACAAAGAACTGGTGCAATTTCACCACCACCGTTTATGTTCCCAATACCTTTTATTTGAAACCCGCACTCCTCCCTAAAGGCGCGTTCCTAATTTGCGGTAACCGAGCGTGGGCTGGAATTCCCCCTCGCCTGTCCGGAGGGCCCTGCACTTTTGGGCGGTTGACGCTGCTTACCCCCAACTATACTCAAATTCTCAATTGGAAAAGGAAAAATGTCACACAAGATTTGGCCAGAGTTAAGAGAGACACCCACAAAATTGACCCAGAATGTGACACCGAAATTGTTCATTGGTCTAGACCCAGAAATATTGCGGTTTCGGTATTTTTGCCGTGGGTGGCCGCAGCTAAAGCACTAGGGGAATTGGGCAACCTCGAGTGCTGGGTGGCAAAGCAAGCGAATTTGACCTCAACTGCCCTAGCGGACCTCCTAGCTGACGAGGAAACAACGAGGAAAGCGACCCTCCAAAATAGGGCGGCAATCGATTTCCTTTTGTTACTCCACAACCATCACTGTGAGGAGTTCGCGGGGCTCTGCTGCATGAACCTGTCGTCACGAGCCGAGGACGCCAGACACACCATCCGCCAGATGTCCGAGGACGTCAACAACATCCGACAACAGACCTCGGACTGGTTGGGGGACTGGCTATCCAAAATGGGAGTGACAGGCTGGGTGGGCTCCATCATTCGTACCATTTTAGTTATTATCTTCGTTTTGCTCTGTTTAATTTTTGGTTTCTGCATAATCTATAAGTTACTGACCAGAATTTTGTTTGCCTCAACCCCCCAAATCAACCATGTTGAGGCTCCTGCTGACCCTGCTCCCATCCCTGAAGAACTTTCCTGTGAAAAGACGCATTGGGAGCAAGCCCCTCAATCCTCCCTATGGTTTTCAGTTACTACACCAGTTTAAGGACAATTTCAGTTTTATTTTTATTTTAAACAAAGAAGAGGGAGATGTTGTGGTGCAGGGTTCATTTGGTTTCTTCCGTTTCCCCCTAAAGTTATAATGGTTCGGTCCTAGGGTTCCCCCCCCCCACCTCCCCTGGCAACCCCTCCTTTTGAGAGTATCAGTTTTTTGTCTCCACCCTTGTTCCCCTGGTTACCCTCTGCCAATCCCTCCCTGAGTTCCTGTCCATCAGCCACTGTCCCCTTCCCTATTTCCAGAAAGTTCTCCCCTCCTCGGTGGGTGACTGGATCAGGAACAAGGGTCCCTCCCTGTCACATTCCCTATTGGCGAGCCGGCATGTTTGTCACGAGTTTGTTCCGTCCCAAGTTCTCTCTCATTGGTTGAAATGTTCTATGTTCCGTCCCTTTATAATCGGCTGTACCCCTGCCTCGTGGTCCCGACTCGGCTGGCGTTCCCTGGAGACATTAAAGCACTCTGGACTTTGCCCTGACTCGGGTCCCTCTTTTCTCCTTCGCCTTCTTGCTGATCACTGCTGCCTCCTGCTGAGGCGCTGCCCGGACGCCCCCGGCGCATCTGGGCAGTGCCCCCCGGCTGTCAGTTGCTGTGCCACAGCTCGGCCGGTGCAGCCTCCTCCCCCGCCCGGGGGAGTAGAGAAAAAACCTCGGACAGCAACTCGGCAGTCATACACATGTATTAAGTGCTATAGAGGTTTCACTTATTAAACAAAAACCTCTGCACAGACTGATGCTTCAACCTGAGAATAATTAAGCATTTTTTTAAGAACTTTTTTTCTCTTTTCATAAAATGAACACTTCTTGTATTTCAAGGTGGTTTAGCTCCCTAAATGTTTTCAAGTAACAAGAAAATAGCATGAAATGACTACTACTTCTTTGCTATATAGAGTATGAAGCATCATATTACACTTGTACAATACTATGAATTTACTACATTTATTAAGAGAGTACAGCAAAAATAGCATGTTCATGATTTAGAAAGTTCTTTCATTATTTGGGTGTCTGTAAAGCAGCTGTTTCTTTGAGTCTTCTCCTAACTTCAATGTCACATAATCTTAGAGTATGTCTGTGTGCTGATTATCCTTTCAAGGAGGAAACTCAAATATTACAGTATTGAAATCTAAAGGCTTATACCATAAAACAAATGAAAGTTATGGCATGATGAAGTTAAGCTCATAACCTTACTGAGAAACATGCTAGTACAACAGATTGTACATGTATGTATGCATGTAGACATCACTGGATCACCCATGCTCCAGTTGAAAGTGCCCCCAAGTGTATCAATAAGTATTTTTTGCCCTTCAGTGTCCATTAAGTTACCTTTGGGAGAATACTTTAGAAACTGTGGATCAAGCTGGTACGTCCCACAGGCTTGGGAAAGCTCTTTGTCTCAGAGGGAAGCATTCTCTCCCTCTCCCTTTCCCAAGGGAATGTCTGGGGAATACAGTGGAGTCAGGAGAAGTGGGGACAACTGCAGTTATAGTCTCCCTGCAGGACATTCAAATCAAACCCAAATCAAAAGTAAGGAAGCCAGCAGTGCAAAGACAATTCAGGTTTGTTGGGTCCAGGCAAACAACCTAACTAAAGATCAGCTACTCACTTTGCCCATTGACCATTAAATCCTTTTCTCTACAGTCACATAGCTAAAGCAGAAGAGTTAGTGAATATCCTTATTTGCAAGATTGTCTAGAATTGTAGCTTGGGCAAAGTTTGAAAATAAAATATATATGTACAGTCAGTTCCCCACAGTAGGAAAATGGGGTCTCCTAGTATCACCCAGGTCGCCTAGTGAGAAAACAGAGTAAACATCATGGCACTATTTTTTCTAAGCAACACCATAAAAACAATGCAATAATAAAGAAATGAGACCTTACCAGCATTTTAGAGAAAGGGAGTATATTTACAGTGAAATTTAATACTTTCATCCTTGTATTTAATGGTGTACTGTGTTTTGTGAATTCTCTGACCTTTTCCTTTTGCTATGTTCATAGCAAACAATTCAATTAAGGCAAACCCAGGACACATAGCCAGGTTTTGGTAGCCTGGCTGCTATAGGGGTGGCTTCTGTGAGAAGGCGCCAGAAGCTTCCTCCATGCCCAGCAGAGCCAGTGCCAGCCAGCTCAAAGACGGACATGTCACTGGCCAAGGCTGAGACAATAAGAAGTTATGGTAATGTCTGTGATAATATATTTAAGAAGGAAACAAAAAAAAAATTTAAAAATGAATTGCACAGATGTAGTTGCAGCCAAAGAACAGGGTGAAAATAAATAGGAGAAACAACTCTGCAGACACCAAGGTCACTGGAAAAGAAAGGGAGGAGGTGCTTCAGGCACTGGAGCTGATATTCCCCTCTATGGTAGAAACAGGATGCTCCTGAGGAAGGAGTATTGTGCTCTGACTCCATGAATCAGAAGGCTGAACAATTGCTTTATTAAGCTATACTAATTACGCTAATACTACTTTAAATTGCATACTAAAAAGATACAATACTACAAAGATACTAAAAAAAAACCCCGTGACTGTCTGGAGACAGTCAGGACACAGCTTTGACCCAATTGGCAGAGGAAACAAAACAACCTTCACTGGTGTCCAATTAACAAATTACTTTGGGTAAACAATCTCCATAAAACAATCCACAAGTGCAAAACAACAGAAATAGTGAATAGAGACAAGAATTATTTTCTCTCCTCTGAGCTTCTCAGTGTCTTCCCCAGGAAAAATCCTTGGGAAACTTGTCCCTGCTGCTCTCTGGGAAGAGAGCTGCAGCCACACCCCTGCAGCCCATGGTGCAGCTCATGGTGAAGCAGTTGTGACCCTGCAGGCCATGAAGGACCACTGGGATGCAAAGATCCACCTGCATCCCTCAGAGGAGCCCTACACTGAAGCAGGTGGATTTCTGAGAAGAGTCTGTGATCCTCTGGAAGGTCTGTCCTGGAGAGGGATCCTGGCAGTGACCTGTGGACCCATGGAGAGAGGAGTCTCTCCGGAGCAGGTTTCCTGGTAGGAATTGTGATCCTGTAAGGAACCCTCATCAGAGCAGCCTGAAAGGCTGCACCTTGTGGAAGATGACCCAAATTGCAGTAGTTTTTGAAGAACTGTTGCCTATGGGATGGACTCACATAGAAGCAATTCATGGAGAACTGTTATAAAATGTTAAACCCTCCCTATCCTACTAAATTAATTAAGGAAAGGTGGTATATACATTGTCTTCTCAATTTGAAATTTGAAAATTTTCTCATGCTTTGGGAGATGAAATTAATATATGGTTTTGAAAGTAGATTATCTCTCTATTAAAGTAATTACAACAATATAAATTCACAAAGATTCACTTTCCAGCTGAAAAATTCCTTGTGTATCATTGCAACTTCCTTAAGAAGTGCCTCAAACTTTTAATGGTTAATATTTATAGAATTATTAGAAATGTAAAAATAATATAAATACTAGAAATATTTAGAAAGTGACCATCAGGACAAACTGCGATTTAATCTGTTCCAAACCCTAACTCTTTTTCAGCCAGAAAACTCAGATATTAAACGATTAAAGCAATACAGGGAATAGTGTGATTCCGCAGATCAGTAACTTAGTAGATAAAGGGATAGATCAGCATGTGACTATTTCAGGACCTATTATTAAAGCAATTAGTATCTCATCAGCTATAGTTATGTTTTAGCCTGTCTTCCTCAGAACCCTGATATATAGCAGACATGAGTGTCATGGTTGAACCCCAGTCAGCAACCTGGCACAACACAGCTGCTCACTCACTCACCACCCCCACTGGGATAGGAGGAAGAATTGACAAAAATAGCAAAATTCCTGGGTTGAGATAAAGACAGTTTAATCAATAAAGCAAAAGCCACACACACAAACAAAGCAATACAAGGAATTCATTCACCACTTCCCATTGCCAGGCAGGTGTTTGGCCACCTCCAGGACAGCAGGGCTCTGTCATGTGTAGCAGTGACTTAGGAAGACAAATGCTGTCACTCCAAAAGTTGCTCCTTCCTTCTTCTTCCCACCGCTGAGCATGACACCATGTGGTATGGAGTGTCCTTGTGCTCAGTTGGGATCAGCTGTCCTGGCTGTGTCCTCTCCCAGCCTCCTTGCTGGTCAGGGGTGATGAGGAGCAGAAAAGGCCATGACTGTGTAAAAACTGCTCAGCAATAATGAAAACATTCCTGTGTTATCAGCACTGTTTTCAGCACAAACACAAAACACAGCCCCATATGACCTATTAAGAAAAAAATTAATTCTGTCCAAATCATAACCAGCACAGAGTGCAAACTCCTTCAAGACAAAGAAAGATTTTAAAATATTCTATTTCCTGCCCCAGAGTTCCATTTTTCACCCTCTTTGAGTGCAGTGATGTTTGCTCACTTTCTCAAATACTGTAACGTACTGCATTCAGGTCAGGATCTCGAATGGATGAAAGTATTTTCTGAAATCCTTTAAGCATCTAAACTTTAGAGAAGGATGAATCTCAGGATATAAGCCTGTTCACATTTTCTACTGAATGCTTTTTTACTGCTCAGCTCAACATTCTGAGTCAACCAAACTACTTAAGAAGCTGAGGTACCCTATGTAGAAATAAAATCTCAAAAACTTATTTATTGTAATACTTTGCTCCTGGACATCAGCCATTATTGGATCTAGGCTTAGCTCACTTTTTTTTTTTCATTTTACTGTTAGTTTTTGCTAATAAAGCACTTGAGATGTCTGTCATGTGTTAATGATGAAATCAGCATTTTGATCATGTCAAAAAGGCCTTTTTAAGGCATAGGTCAAAATACAAACTTTGGATTGAAATGCTCTGACAGCATTGTGCAATATCAAACAGTGCTATCTGTCCCTTTTGTCTTTATTGCCTGAAAATCCAGTTGCTGCAGATGCTATTTTCCTCAAACAACCCTTTAGAGGAAGATGAATTCTACATTTTCCCTGCATGTTGGGGATCTTCATTCCATCAAGCACTCCTTTAAATTTACTGTTTATTTGACCTTGAAAATATGAATCCACGATTGGATGCATGGATTGACTGCATATTGCTTACAAGACTCTGAAAGCCAGAAAAATAAATTCCTCTTAACAGATCATCTTTCCATCTATCTCTTCTTCCATTTAGGTACTTCACATGATTGGAAGAATCTAATATGATTTATGAAGAAAAAAAGCCCTAGAACTAGTTTTGTGGGGAAAAAAATTAAGAACATAATTAATTTTTTATTTTTGTAATAACAGTCAGAAGCCAGATTCATGCTGTAAATCAACCTTAGTTGAAAGCAAACCCCAGGACTTCCAATTGTTCCAGCTGCTGGTTCCGTCAGATGTTTTTCTTCCTCCATTTACAATAAATTTTCCACTGAGTCTTATTAAATGTATGAAATCTCCTCACCAAGAAATTCACCTGCCTTCTTCTCTCCAGGACACAGTTTTCATTTGACAGCTCATCAATGAATGATAATTGCATATTGCATGGGGTGCCAGAAGGGGCAATTTAAGTCATTATTGTGTAGTAAATAGGCAAAATATATAGATCCTGTCTTCTGTACATTCTTAAATGCTTCTGTATTCACAAGTGATTCCAGTCCAGAATGCTGAAGATTCCTCCTTGATATGTACATATTTGTTTGCATATTTATATTATGATGCCCTGATGTCACTGCTTGGGTTCTGGAAACTGATTCCAGAGGGACACTTACAAGGCACAGGCAATGTCCGATTATTCCCCTGCTTCAGTATGGGGCTCCTCCTACAGAAGACAGCCTTCCATGAGCTTCTCCATGTGAGTGGTTTCCATAGGATGCAGTTGACAAATCAGTGGGCCCTTCCATGGGGGTCACAAGTCCTGCCAGGATCCTACTCAGGCACAGGGTCTTCTCTCTACAGAGCCCCAGGTCCTGCCAGGATCCTATTCCAGGGCAGGCTTCCCATGGGTTATAGACACCATCAAGCATCTACCTGCTCCAGAGGGGGTCCTCCACAGGATGTAGGTGGATCTTTGCTCCTCTGTGTATTTCTACGAGCTGCAGGGACACAGCTGCTTCACAGCTGCAGGGGAATCTCTGCTCTGGCTCCTGGAGCCCTCCTGCCTCTCCTCCTTCACAGACCCTGGTGTCTCTGCAGACCTGCTTCTCCCACATATTCTCACTCCTCTCTGTATTCACCAGAGGTTTTTACTCTTGCACAACAGGTTTTTCCCCTTCTTAAATAGATCATCCCAGAACTATTGCCACTGTTACTGATGGGTTTGGCC
Source organism: Passer domesticus (assembly GCF_036417665.1). Lineage (NCBI taxonomy): Eukaryota > Metazoa > Chordata > Aves > Passeriformes > Passeridae > Passer > Passer domesticus. The sequence continues at coordinate 105,960,226 of NC_087474.1, read as the reverse complement.
TTGGCCGGTGGTTTGTCCATCTTGGAGCCACTTGGCTTTGGTTCTGTTGGACAGGAAGGAAGTTTTTGGCAGCTTCTCACAGAAGCCACTCTTCCCCACTACCATAACTTTGCAACACAAACCCAATAATGGGATAATTTAATTAAATATATTTTTTTAATGTATGCATTTTTTACTTATTATGGGCTGGTAGTCCCCTTATTAAAACATGTATTTTAAACTAAGCAATCACTGTCTTAAAAGCCTACTTGATTCCATAATCTCAATAAAATACAAAGATAGATTTGGGGAAAGGAAAATCGTAGTCTTAATTGGAAAATGAAATAGTATCTCTGAGGTAAAACTACACAAAATTTTCCCCATATTTTTTGATAATAGTGGTAAAATATTCGGAAAATTCTCTCCTCTCAAAAATTTAGAGATAAAAAGTAAAGTATTTTCAAATAATTTCTTAAAGTTGTTTCAAAACACACTTAAAGCAACACAATAAAGATTTCATCACACAAATAGTATCTTGGAGCTTCTCTGTTATTTATTTTTCCCTCTATGATGGAAAATATATAGGAACTAAAATATATAGTACATTACTTCAACCTCCTGGTAGTAGAAATTTTTCTGAGGCTCATGTGCAAATTCTGAAGATAGAGTTATGTTATGCAAAGAGAATCTTAAGCTCCTTTAAGTTTTTATAATAAAATTAGAGCAAGGTTATTACTGAACCTGTGTTATGGAAGAAAAACAAGGTGCTTTGCTGCTGGAAATTCTTCAGTCAATCAGATTCGGGCCTGATTGTTCTGATTTCCCATTTCCCACACAATGTATGAGAAACTGAAAAGTATTCAGGAAGTATATTAGTATATTGGAAAAGTACTTTCAATTGGCTAGAAGCCTAGAATTCTACATCCTCTAGAGGTCAATCTTCCAGTTCATAATGAAAAATGCCTGGGAATAGTTTAAAGCTTCATACAATGCAATACTTTAAAAATGAGAAAACATTTCATAAGAAAAGGAAAACATTACAATTTTATGTTTTGCTAATGTTGCAGAAGATATTCAAATGCTAGTAAGATAAGGACATTAAATTATTCATTAACTGAATGGATGGATATGATTCTAAGACTGCAAAAATACAATTGCGTTATCATTTCATCTGTATTTAATATCCATATTTTAGTGAAAAAAGACCGACCATAAATGTAAAACTAAGGAAGATTAATGTGTAAGTACAGTGTGGATTTGAAAGGAGGACCAGAATTACTGCATGTCTCTGGTATTCTCTTTTTATGCATTACATGAAATCAATTCCCCCTAAAAAAATAAAAGACGCACAACCCTTTAATGACAGCAAAAGTGCAGATGAATTTTTCTTACAATAAAAATATGATCTGGAAAACACTTAGCCTCACAATAGCAACTCTGACAAAGTTAATGTCCCTGGCTGCTTTTCTTTGATTACATAATGAGCTTTAAGTGCAAATATGCAGAAACATAATAGTATTTTTAACATCTTCTGCCAGAAGAAATAGGAATTTATTTACTACTCAGTGCTCACAGGTAATTTCCCTTGTCTACAGACATCTTCAATGTCAGAGTAAGATACTGTATATGGAAAAGTGTGTTTGCTTGAGGGAATGTTGGAAACAGATCATCATGCAACCCCTTTATACTTTTATGTTTTGTCCTTCGTATGACATAGATGGAAAAAGAATTTTTTATGCCAGCAATAATATTCTTCCTTGTTAGGAAAAAAAATAGTATTTTTTCAACACAACAGCACATCTGTCTGAAGCAATTAACAAAATTTGAATGACTAAACTGTAGTGTCTCACAATGGTCACTCTGAACTGAGACCACTAGTGTGTTTTATTTGCACTTCTTTAGGGCCATATATAGCCATTTTTCAGCTTTTTTATCCATTCCAGAACATTTGGACAAGACCTAACCTTGAAGATGCAATCTGAGCCTGAATTTAAACAAAAATGATTGCATGTAAGATAGACTGCTCTATCTAACTCACTTATACAAAAAATATACTATTTAATATTCATTGTATAAAATTCATGCTGAGAGAAAATTATTTTCCTGCTATCTTGATGAGAAATGCAAATAGCAATGTATAATTTTTGTGATAAGCTTATATAAAGACCAGAATTTAAAAGATTTCATTTTGGTTATTCAGTACCAGAGCAAGAAGCTGCAACACGAAGCTATAAATCTATCATCTCTCATCATCATTAGATTTCAAATTATAGTCAAAAGAGAGATAAGATGGCTGCTAATGGTACAAATTTTTTAATAAGCAATGGTCAATTTTAATGTTTTAATGAGCTTTTTATATATTAAAAAACACTATCAGGTTGACTGGCAATATCATGCTGATTGGTGAAGATCCAGGCAGTGTCACAGAGTAGGACTGATATCCACATTAGCATGATCAGCAGTGTCACATACAGAGGAACTAATAAGGGGTATGTCTCACTGTGAGCACTTAGATAAGATTGTTCATAATTAGGTGAGATTCTATTTTCAATGGCATTTTCTCATTTAAAAAGAAGCATTTATTTTAAAATATTCTAAAAATTCTGACTTGTTTACTTTCATATACTTTAATGCCAAATAATCAGTAAGGGTCTTTTTTGTGATGAATGACCTATTTTTCCTTTCTGGATTTTTTTAAAATCTACATTAACATTTTCTATTTTCTTCCAGAGGAAAACCACTGATTGACACATCAAATAAGCTAATCAAAGAAGAAAATCTTGCCATGTTTAAGTAGCTTGGCTGATATACAAGTAAGTTAGAATTTCACTGCTACTCCTTCTGAGTAATTCCATCAGTAGGCAATTTCAGAAATGATTAAGAGAGGGGTCTTAAAATATTTGTCACAGAATAACAGGCTGAATCATTACTGTTCTTCTCAACTCTTCCCTCCAGTATTTTATCTCACTACAGTGCAGTCCCAAAGTTCATGCAAGTTTATAATCACATCTTAGCTCTAGGATTTGCTAGGACAAACTGCAGACAAATTCTGAGATGTTATACACAAGGCATGGCTCAATTTTTCCAAGGTCATATTCTAGCCAAGAGTGGAATCTCCAACAGAAAGCTGCATCTTTCAAAACCAAATAAAGTTTTTCATAAAATCTGTTCTGCAATACCTCTTAGAAATAGAAATTATTATATTTAAATAAAAACAGCACCATTTGAAAGAAAAAGAAATATTGCAAAGAAGGGCCCTAAAAAAATGAAGAAAGGAAAATAAAATAAAAATTATATCAGTGACAAAGAGAGGTTTTGTCTACACATTCTTTTTTTTTTTTTTTTCTCTAGGCAAACACAGTAACTGGCACTCAAATATTTACCGCAGGGCTATATCAGCACGTAAAAAAAAAACCCAAAAAACCAAAAAACCAGAAAAGTTTATTTTCTCTCTTTTATTAGACTATTTCAAGCCTCAAATAAACATTTTCCTAAATTAAATCTGGACATTCTTCTGCCAGGTCTAATCTAAGAAGATGACTCTAAATATTCTGGAATATTTTAATGAAGGGGAAATTGTCTACAGCAAAGCTCTGGAGACTTCTGAGAGAGAATTTCAGTCTTAGAAAGTGATAAGGATAATGAGAAAGTATGACAAAAAAGCCATATGAAATCAGATTTTAGAGAAATGTAAATCAGAATGTATTCTATTTTAGTATTGCCTTAAGGTTTATGTCTAGAATGTTCATGTTTAATATAAAATTGAAATATTAAACCACACAACAAAAATTATCAAACTTCCTTGTGTGAACAGTCAAAAGAAAAGAGTTCAGATTTTGGTGTAATCTGTTTTTTAACATGAATATTCTGTTTAAAAAGCAATCACATTGACTATCATCAACACATTATATTTTTATATTCTAAATTTTTGGTTTAGTTTCTTATCTAAGAAATACTTTTAATCGATCTAAGTTTATTAATGAATAGTAGAAACTGAATACAGGCTAAAATCAGATACAAGAGCCTTTCATCATTATAATAGTGCTTTATTTAGAAATCTATCTTTAGTACTGCTGTATCAAAGTCCTCAGGCAAAGCTGATGTGAAAATTTACTTGGGATGAACAGAATTTCCATCTAATGTCTGGAAATCAGCTAGAGAACATTATGATCAGGTCCCACATGTTAACTGAGAGTTGAAATGAAAAGCAAGTTGGTCCAGGCTAACCACCTGAAAAAAAACTGTCATAATTTTTCTGAGATGAGAGATGTTTGAAATTAAAGCTAAAAATACATCCATGCAATCAATTTACAAGGTGAAAAACACATTTGATATCTATAAGAGAAACCTGTTTTCTTCTTTAGGAATTAAAAATAAGTAACAAACTATTGTTTCCTGATGAAAACAAGATTAAAATATTTTTAAAAATTTAGAGGTTAATAAAGGAAAATTTATATATATATACATATGTATATATATATTTAAGTATCTACGTTTTGCAGTTGAGTTAGTGGAAGCATATAATAATTCTGTACAAACTTACTGAAATCCTACTTGTATATTTATATAAGAAATCTACTTCTTGTTGCAAATTGGAATTTATAAATTGCTAAATCATGCATGACAATATTACAGAATTGAAAATTTATAGAGATTATAAAAGTCAGTTCTGGTTTTCAACCTTGGTGCTTTCACCATAGAGAATGAAAGCCATAAAATTTGCTCACACAATGAAAAGAGAAATCCACTGAAATAAAGCTTCTGCTGGGAGGAGACACCCTCAAAAATATTCTTATTTTTCCAGCATTCCTCTCAGGTTTAAACCAGCATACCCAGTTCTGACTTGATTTTATCTGATAAAGTTATTATATTAAGGCTATTGTAATTGTTATCATTTTACAATCAGGATAAGACTGTTAGCCAATATTTCAAATGTGACATTTTAGAAAATACAGCAACATGTATGGGAAACAAATGCCAAGAATCATATGTCCAAGACTTAAGTAATTCATTTAATGCACTTAGTTTTATTTATTCAATATAGACTTGAAATTTATTTACAGACAGGAATTATATTTGGGTTTCTTTAGCAGATTAGTGCATATAAGAGAGGCTACTCCATTGGTGTTCTTGGTGGGCTGCACTTTTGAATCTTGTTTTGCAAATATCTCTGACTTGATGTCCATTGATTTGTGACTCCTTATGGATAAAATGAAACTGGAAGATGCACTGCAGGAATCCATCTTAATAGACTGTACATGCAAAAAGATATTTAAACTAAAACCAATCTGAATTTTAAAACTCTGAAATGCCTATATTATAAATTTAAGGAACAGCACTCAACTAATGTGAAAGAGAGACACAATTTCCAGTTCAAATTTGAATTATTTTTTCTTGAATTGTGAATTTTCCTATTCATTTTCTGTGGTTCACATCGTGCAAACTGATACATATTAACAGGTTTCTTTTCAGAGGAAACTAAACAAGAAGATACACTATAGAAATTAATTTATTGTGCTTCAACTCCTGGTAAATCAAACAGTTCCAACAGACACTGTGGATTTTGGATCCTCAACACCAACAGCTTCACTCTGCAGCTTTGCTCCTGTTTCTCTCCAATTTTTATTAAAAGGATGCAGTCAGAGTCAGAAATATCCCTTTCTTTCATTCTTATGAACCCGGTGTCACCTCAGCCCTCTATTATCACAGATTACAGAATCAATTAGGCTGAAAAAAACCTTTGAGATAAAGTCCAAGCTATGACCTAATACAACCACCAATGTCAACTAGACCATGGCACTAATACTGGATCCTGTCTTTTCTTGATGCCATCAGAATTACCTAAGGTTTTTAGCTTCTTACTAACACTGAATTCAAAAATTCAAGCTTAGAGATTACAGAGAGTAGCAAACAAAAATAAATGTGCACTGACACCACATAAACACACAATTTTGATTTTGGCATTAAGCCTAAGTGATCACCAACTTTTCCACAGCCAGAAATCTCCAGTCTTTCAATTACTTCTCCTTTTGAAAGCTTAATCAGCATATTTTTTGTTACTTACTTCTAGTCAAGTTTTAAAAAAAACAAAACCCAAACCCATAAAAAGATAATGCTTTCAGAATGCTAAAAATGTAAAAGTCAAGATGAAGTGGTATCTGAGTAAAGAGGTGACACCAGCCCCTTAAAGCTGGAAACACTATATGTACAACATTTCAGTTTACTTTTTGCAAATAAATATAAATAATAATTTTCAGCTTTATCAAGTGCCTTCTGCCTGCTTGAAGCCTTTATTTAGCATTTGCCAAAACTTTTTTCCCTCTAGGTTTTGTGCTTACAAGATGCTCTGTGGAATTATATGAGAATACTTTTTTCCCAGATGCCTGGTTTTTCACAGTGATACAAATGCAAAGTAATTTCTATCCTCATTGACTTTTAACATTGATAACACCTCCTTATTTTACACTCTTAGACAGCAGTTTTATTTTATAATTGTGTTCTTAACAATGAATTGGACAATTACCTCCTGAACAATTTGTATCATTTTAGTCCTAATTCACATTTCAGAAAAGCAAGGTCAAGCACTAACCCTCAAATAATGAAAAGAAACAGCTGAGGATGAAAGTCCATTTGAAAGCACAAACCTTAGGCTAACATATTTGTTTCCCCTCACAGGAAGTTTTATGGGTTTGAAAATTGCTGTGTAGCAGTGTCTAGTTGCTTGTAAATCCAAGCCTCAGAGACAAGGCATGTCAAAGAAAAGGAATTTCCAATATAGGGACAATAAGTAGATGTCAGGCTGTGCCTTTTTTTTTTCCCTCAAATATATTTCTAAAAGAAGATAAATCCTTTGAAGTTTAGGCTGATTTGAAAAATTAAGCTGTCAAAGTTCAAACTGCTACTTAATTTTGCAAACCTCACTGTTGCATAACCTCAAATACTTTGATCTTTTTTAGCTGCTTTACACTGGGACTTGGAAGATTCTACTTCTTTTTATATAACTAAAATGTCACATAAAAGTGCATGTTTAAAAATGCTTTTTTTCCAAACTGCATACATATAAAAATATGGTAAAGGTCTACATTTCCCGTTGTAACATTTTGGCCATTTTTCTAATGTGTGGGTGTTTGTGCTCTGAATTACACCCTTTTTAAGAGTTCTTCACGCTACCTAAGAAAACCACATTAAGGGCTGCTCTTTCAGACAAATTGATGCCCTGGCCATTATGGTCGTTATATGTCCCAATGCATATTTTCAGTTGGATGCTCTGTGCTTCATGCACTCAAATAGAATGTTCCTAATTGCATTGTGCCCCTCGTTATTAACTCTCTGCATAATTGTCTAATAGTGAAGGGAATATTTTGCCACTAAAGTGGCTGTGCATTACTGCTATGTTGTTGTGCACAATTAAACAGCTGTTGCATAAGGAATGTTGCAAAGGTGACTGCGTTTTATTATGCTCAGTGAATACATTTTGTTGTATGCATCCATGAGAAAGACAGCCATGAGACAAATTGTGCTCATCATGTATGTCTCCTAACCTTCACTCTGCCCACAAATCCATCTCCTTAGAGCTATGTCTAGTTTATGTGAACTTTCTAACAAGCCTGAAAAAAGTCTTTTGGAGAGGTATTCCTGTGCACGAAAACTTCCTCTCCATCCCTAGCCTTATGTGAGAAGAATACTAGATAGGAAAAATTCAGATGATTTTCAATCTACCTTCTGAAACTACACTAAAGCAAAACAAAAAACACATACAAAAAACAAACAAAAAAGCAAAAAGACTGCCATGCAACCAAACACAGAATGATGACATAAATCAAATTATATGTAGCTTATCCTGGTGGAAACATTTCTTCCCTTAGTGATTTTTTGTCAGAAAGAAACATTTCATATGACATGAAAAATCTAAACAAGTACAACAAATACACTTGGAAATTCAGTGGGGAATGAAAAACACACAGATTTTTGTAGAAGAAACAACCTCTGCTTCATCCAATAATGTACCAGTTCTCTTCTTAGTGATAAATTGTTATCGACCATTAGTTAAGATAATCACCCAAGACTATGCCAAAGAGAAAATTTAAATCAAGGATGATGAGACAAGTTTCTCTACTACCCGCTCTTCAGCAGGTGGCCTACTGTGCAGAATTAAAGTGAAAATAAATGCATGGTCAATGTAAATTGTTCTAGGCTGTTCCTATCACATGTGCAATACAAAAGTCTATTCACTGGTCATGATAAATACCTTCAACTGAGCTTCACAGACAGCTTTCTGTTTAAAAAAATATTCCTTTACATATAAAATATATCCATAGTCATTGAAATAGCTAGAATAATTCTACAGGTCAGTAAAATCACTTTGAAGATATAGTCTGTTCTTTAACAGAAGACAGAATGATAGTTAAATTTCCTTTTTCCTAGCTGAGGACTCTTACTTCACCTGGAGTTAGATAAAAGCATATATCAACATACATTCCAAAAATCTGGTAAGTAAATCCAATCTACAACAAATCATTGTGGCAACAAAGCTTACAGAAACTCATAAATATTATTTAGAGTCTTTAAGCCTTGTTGAATATAAGATTAAGAGTCCTGAGGCTTGGTTTGGCTGGCAAAGCCATCAGAATAGCATCTCAAATGAATTATTTTTCATCCGTCAACCTGTGTGGTGTTTCAAAAATTGATGTTTGCAAGTGAACAGACTAAAATAAAAAATCTAACTCTTCCCTATAAACCGTAGCATTTTTTCCCATCTATTAAATATTTTCCAAGTCATTCATTTCCTTTCTTTGCAAAACAAGCCATAGCTGGAATACATGATGGTGTAAGTGATGGGCTTGACAGGTAGTTGACTGGAGTAAGCCAATAATCAGCCCTTGTGCTGTATGTCACTGGAGGAAGATGAAAATTCTTGAGCTCTAGTACACTAAAAGTGAAAGACACTTACTGAATTATATATGCAAATGAGTAACATAATCAGCACAGCACTTGATTTAATTTCTTATTAAATTCTGCTTACTAAAGACTGTCCCCAAACCCTTACTTTTGATGTGTTGCATAATTTTGCATTGAAAATACTCACTGCTCTGTTAAGGGGCGATTTATCACTCAGAAGCACCATTCTGGGTTCTGAGAGACATACTGTGTGAAGGATTTTTAGGAGTGATGGGAGATGTGATTGGTGAAATGCACATACAACTCATCCTTCAAAATAAGACATTAGAAGTAGGCGTCCATTTTAAAAGAGTTTCTACGTTCAACAGCAGCAGCTCTTCTCAAGTTGTCTGTGCCAAGGACTGAAAGACTAGGTTACACTAATGAAATTCGCTGATGTTCAGGAACACAAAGAAGTGTTTGTCTGTCTTCCATGCTGTTAGAGGCATTTATGAGGTCTTTACACATAATGAGGCTAGCGTCCTGAACACCCAAGTGTGGCCAAGGTACAAGTACTCCTCCCATAAACCTTTGTCTCTCCAGTTAATGTTCTGTCTCATGAGAAGAATGCTAAGTAGTCTGAAAGACCCTTTGAAAAATTGGAGTATGCAATGCAAATGAAATAATGATAACACAACTACCACATTATTGAATATATCAGAAATATTTTATGGGCTCCTTATTTAGATCTCGTTCCATCAAAATATTTTCTTTTATGTGAAGAAGATTGTTGTCTGAATCATAATAAATTATGTTCATGTTTTCTACAAAATTTTTTTAAAACTGTATTTTTATTTTTTGATTTCAAAGGTTTGGGTTTTTTTTTTCCCAAAAGAAATGTACTTATTTTGTTATTAAACACATGCCTAAAGAAATATTGACAGATGGAAGGAGGTGCAAGTAAGAACGCTTTCATTAACACTGACATCTTCTCACTATTTTATTTACTAAGTTTCCAATTTCTTCATAAATCACATGTGGGCTTAGTAGTTCAAGAGCTGTCTTGTATATGAAAAAAGGCAAAATAAAATCAAAACCATACACATTAAGAGACTTAATGTCTCTTAATGTGTATGGTTTTGATTTTATTTTGTATGGTTTTGATTTCATTTTATTCAATGTTGTCATAAATTTGGCTGTTCAAATATTGGTTCAAATGAACTGCAACAAAATTCACAAGTAAAATTCCATTAAGTACAATACCTTGTTGTACTTTATGACATCACTTTAATCATTCCAAAACAAACCATGCAAATGCTCATCCACCTGTAAATACTGCTCAACTCAAGAATCTTAGGACAAAAGAGATCATTCAATTGAAAAGTCTCACTCATCCTCACAAATTGCCTGTTATGCAGAATTTATCTGTAATTTAATATAAGAGCTATTCAAAGGCTGATACAAAGCAGGGATATCTGTAGGGGGCAGATTAACCATAGGAAGAGGTAATTTATAGATTGCCTTTTCCATAAAGTTTCCATAAGTAAATGTGTGCTTATTGCAAATATAATAAAACCTAAATAAGCCAGTGGAAGCACCTACTGGATAAAAATTTAAACAGCTTGAACCCAGCTACAGATAAAAGGTTTTTCTCCCTAAAGATATGAGCCTTTTTACCTTTATAAATGCAGCCTTAGAGGAAAAAAAAAAACCCCACAAAACAAAAACAAAAAAAAAAAAAAAAAAAAAAAACCAAAAAAAACCCACAACAAAACAGAATGCACTTTAATTATTTTTGGCTACATTAACTGCATGTTTACATCTTTACCTTTTTTCATATGAGCAGTTTCTTTGAAATTTAAGAGCACTGTAGTTAAAATATATGTTTAAATCCAGTTTTTGAACCATTATTTTACAGGTCATTTGGGTGTAGATAAATGCAGAATCACTAAATCCAAAGGATCTACATCCCAGATGAAATCAAAATAGAGTGTGCATTATGCAGGAAATAATGAATTTATAGTGAATTAAAAAATGGCTAACAAAAATGAGAATTCAGAACTCTGAAGATGCCAGAGTCAGTAAATAATTTCTTTATGGTTGATGTTTTTCTATTTCCCTTGTTGTATGTAATACAATATGTTGATGTACTTTAACCTTCTCTTCAGTTTGCCAGTGGACTGTCTTTATTGTCCTTCTGTTATTTAATATTATCTAATCATATTTTCTAGATTTGTCAGAAAAGTGCATGTCCTGGCCTGCTGTATTACTTCTGAATTTCTTTACACTTAGAAACAACAGGACTTCGTAAACTAACCATAGAATGAATATCAGGCTATTTAAAATAACAATGAAGTTTTCTGGACAGAAAATTACAATGCTACTTTTTGACAACCAGTGTCAATTAGAGGAAATACCATCAAGTTATTTCTTGTTGAGGAGTGATTTCAAGGCAGAGTAGTAGAAAATGACTTGACATCAGTGGCAAATGAAAACTACCTCCCATGTCTGATAGAGTCCCTGGAACATAAAAGGTTAGCATCAATTCATAGAATTACAAGATGGTTTTGGTTGGAAAGGAACTTTAAAAATTGCCTTGTTTTAACCCCCCCTGTCAAGGACAAGGGACACCTATTATTTGCTCAAAGTTGCTCAAAGCCATCCAACCTGGCTTTGAACACGTTCAGAGATGGGACATCAACAACTTCTCTGGGCAACGTATTCCAATACTTCACTGCTGCCACAGTAAAGAATTTCCTTTTGATATCTCATAAAAATCTACCCTCTTTCAGCTTAAAGCCATTCCCATCACTTCATGCCCTTGTAAAAGGTCCTTCTCCACCTTTCTTGTAGGTGCCCTTCAGGTTCTGGAAGGCTGCTATAAGGTGTTCCAAAAGTCTTCTCTTCTGCAGGCTGAACAACCCCAGCTCTCTCAGCCTGTCTTCAAGGCAGAAGTACTCCATCCTTCTGATCTTCTTTCTGGGCTTATCTATACTGACTCCAATAGGTCCATGTCCTTCCTGTGATGGGGACCCCAGAGCTTGGTGCAACACTCCAGGTGGGATCTCAGCAGAGCACAGTAGACCAGAGGGGCAGAATCCCCTCGCTCACTCTGCTGGCCACAGTGCTTTTGGTGCAGCCAGGACACCACTGGCTGGGCCATGTTGAGCTTCTCATCAGCCAACACTTCCTTCTCCTCAGAGCTGCTCTCAATCCCTTCTCTGCCCAGCCTCTTTTGGTATTTGGGTTTTGCATCCAGGTGCAGGACCTCGAATTTGTTGAGGCTTGCACAGGCTTCCTTCTCAAGATTGTCAATGTCCCTAATGCTGTTGTTGCAATACAACATTAAAACATGTACTCATAGATGAATTATCCTTACAAATGGATTAGAAATTTTCTTGTGCTCTGCATACTGTAAAATTTAGTAGACATCAAATTAGAACAGGGACCAAAGCATGTATAGGTAGGCAAAACTGAATATTTTTGTTCTGCTTTCCACCCCATTCCTCATACAGACTTTTAGCAATTCTTAGGTCTGCAGCATGTTTGTGGCTTGTTTAGTCTGATATTTCAGGAAGAAGAGAAGAAGATACTTCAGAAATACAAAATTTCAGAAATACTAAATGGAGTAAAGCATAACTCTTGAAGACAGGAAGATTTCATAATGAATTGGATTGTTTATAATTATGTTTAGCAATAGGGAAATAGAAACCTGAGAGGTTTTTCTAAATCTGTGATATGCAGTGTAGCTTTTGACAAAAAGAAAAGCTTCTTAATTGATTTTTTGAGTCAAGGTAATAATTTAGCCTCTTCAGGCAGGTCTCACTTTTGAAGGATGACAAAAAAAAAAAAGTCAAATCCCTGGTGTGCCATATTTAGGAAAAAACCCTAAGCAATTGCAAAGAGACTTTCATTTCCAGATTTAAAATATAGTAACTTCAGAACCATTTATGTGTTTGCAGATAATTTAGAGCAACTATTAAGCTTCTGTAACTCATCAGGGACTTATGTTAAGGTTGCTTCATTGAAATTGTTATTATGAAGCACTCAACAACAACATTTTACTTGTGCCTGCTGCTCTTCTGATTATTGCCATTCTCTCCCTGAACTAAAGAGCCACAAACAACCCTTGAGGAGCTCATGCTTTTCTTGACAGCATAGGGTTTAGGTTGTGCTGCCTGTCCATTTCTCCATTTCCACAGCTTGCTCTGAAAACCACTAAATAAATTATACTAAGGGAAAAGAAACACCTCAAGTGTTATGTACCCTTTTCTGAGTCCTATGAACCAGGAACAGCATGTCAGACACTCATTCTTTCATCAATTCAATCATTCTTTCATCTTAACAGCCACCTAGACATCTCTGCTGCACTATGCTCTAGTCTAGTCAAGAGCAGTATTTACTGCACTAACCCCATCATGATATACCCCATGCATCATGAAAGAAAGTAACATTTCACTACATAATGCCAAAAAAGAAAAAAAAATAAAAGTAATGATAATAAAACAGCCAAAACAGCCCTTTATAGTATTGCCTAGTTTACATTCAGGAAACTGAAAATTCTTAACTATTTCCTAAATTCCTAAATTATTCTACTACTAAAATTCATATTTTAATTACAACCTATTAAAATAAGAGTACATAATACCATTTGTGCATTGGTTATACTGTCTAATTTACCAAATCTCTTTCTTAGGACAGTCTAATCCTGTCATCTTGATCAAACATCAGAGTAATAAGCAATAGGTCTTTGTGTAGGGAAAGTAATATAAGCTTTGTTGCTCAGCATCCTGAAAAAATTGCATTGTTTCTAGGAGTTTGAATGGTGGATTCCCATTATTGAAGTCATTAATCATACATACACATTAATGAGGTGGACAAGATGCTTAGAATTTGGATGACTTTCTCAGAAATTTACAGGTTGTGGGCGTTTTTAAGCCTAAATCCATAATATCAATGTCCGTAAGGAAAGTTCTGGATATTACGTCAAAAATATTGCACCTGGTCATGTGCTTTGGGATGCATACCCTTAAAGGCTAAAGGCTCCTGGAAAAACATAAGACTTGAGAGTGGCTGCAAATCCTGATTAGAGGACTTTCTTTTATCTCCGTGTCTGATCACCACAGTGTAAGGAGAGGCTATTATTGATGGTTGCTCTCTATGTTCCTTATACTTGAGGCTTAACTTAAAAATATCTTTGCTTTCTTCTTCAGTTTGGCCAAGCCCATTCAGATCTTATCTCAGTGCTTCTCTAGATCATTCAGCTGTTCTTAAAAAGCACATTAATGACATGAATACTTTTCTAGGAGATCAAACTTGGGTTTTTTGCTCGCCCTTGTCTCTTTCATGTAGCTGCTTTCTTTGAATTGGTCTCATTCACTCATCCTCATCACATGTAAAAATTGTAGTTTTGTGTCATTCTCTTTCCTGACATATACTAGAGAAGTGGCTTTTATTGCATGTTCTCATGGGAGTAATGTAATAAAAAATCCACTTTGGGGCTAACCTATTTGAATTGGTCCTTAGAGCCTCTAGCTATATTCCTGCCATTTGTATCTATAGACTTTCCATCCTTACCTTCTAAATGAAATTGAAAATATAACTTGTTTAATTTAGCTGAAGGCAAATTTTATGCTGCAAAACTATTGACCTGAGAATTTAAATTTAAACCCTCTCATCAGAGAATAAGTACAAGAATTTTAGCAAAATCCTGCCTACAGATTTAGCACGTGATAAATGGAGCAGAGTGTTCCAATCACTTTTTACTTTATGTGGATAATAATTCTCTGTGATCAATTTCCCCTCATTTATCTGTCTCCCTAATATGTGCACCCTGACTACTCTTTTTCTTGCATCTTTTGCTTAGATACTTCATCTTCTCTAAGGCACTTGGTTTCAGCACTATTAAAATTTATGGACTAGAGAAAATTATTTCAGATTACACCCTTTCCTCAGTTTGCCACAATGATGTGCATGAATACACATTCAAATTATTTATACTAAAAGGTTTCCTAAAATATCAGATTACGTTCCCTATTCTGAAGCATTCTCTCCCATTAATTTTTAAGGGAGGTTTTTCTTGAAGATGTGACTATGATGTAGAGTTTGTTTCACTGCAGTCAAATTTACAATATAAAAAAGAAAACAATTCATTATGGTAACATAACTAAGGTGAAAAGGAAGGGAAAAAAGTCAGCAGGTATAGATTTACTAAACTGAAGTACTATAACATTCATTATTAAGGATGAAGGAGAAACCTAAGTATGTATCTAAAATGATCATTAATAACATTTTATAATTCTAATAAAAATGTAGGTCTCTAAAAGCTTACCCATCCAGTATCTGGTGTATTCTAAATTACAAATATTTTTACATACTTGAGAGCTGGAGAGCACTTTGCTTACCATTATGGTCAGAAAAGTTAAAGAAATATCAGGAATTTGTCTTTTCTCTCACCCAAGAACAGCAAACCATCTAGAGTAGGACACTTATATGAACAAGGGAATTAGGTGTATAACTAAGAAACTTGTTTTCTTCTACTATGTTCTCACACTGACCTTCAAGGCAAGTGTGGCTCATACCACAAGAGAATCATCAGCTAATTTTATGAGGCTACACCCCATTCCACCCTATTCCATTGTCGAGCCATTAACCAAGAATACTCAATAAAACTGAAAGACATTTTCAGAATATATTATCTCCTCATTTGGTAATACAAAAATGCTGTGGTTTCTCTTTTTCTGGCTATACTTTAGCTGTACCCTAAACTGTTTTTAAGAGGATTCTTTCTTGGGAACTCTAAGCACAAAGCTCCTTACAAAATTAGTTTTGCAAAGTCACCAAGGTCATGCTGGCGCATTAACTGGTGGCTTTATGGGCGGGTTTATTTCTACCCCTGCTAGGACTACAAAAAATGCCCATAATTAGCGCTGCAAAGCAAGAAAATGTACATGCCTTAATAAAGAACACATTTACCCACTTGTCCCAGGCCAGTTACAAAAAACTCAATTTGCCATTTGGCTTCAGATTTTGATATTCAAGCACAGCTTCATTACATTAATTCCTAATACATTAAATCTCACTGTATATGTAAAGACTCTACCAAAAAATAAAAGTAACATTGTTAGAAGGCTACAGAAACAAACAAAAACACCATTAAGAGAGCAGGATGTTCATGAGAAAACTCTAGTCCAAGTAGAAAATAGGTTCATTTTATTAAAATAAATTATTCTAATTGCTTATTTTAAAAATAACCAATGAGATACAGTGGTACCAAAAGATACAATAGGATTCATCAGAATCTTCTCTGTAGACCAAGATGTTCATTGCAAGTGCTATGTCCTTACATCACAGGAAGAGAAAGACAAGTTTGTGTTTGTGAAACAACCAGCTGGACATGAACAACAGGCTGGATTTTGCTTCAAATGTTTGGTTTTTTTAATTAATAGCTGAGTTACTCATGATATGGGAATTACCTGAAATTACCATTGACATTTAATAAATTCACTATGTGATCAGTGTTCACTACATGTTTAACAGCAGCACTTTTTTATAGGTTTTAGAAGAGTTTTAAAACATTATAACTTTGTTGAGAGCTCTTTCAAATTCTCTTTCTCAATTTTCTTTCTATTTTATCATTTCTTCTAACACCTGGTCAATTTTTAAGTAGTTTTTTTATAACTAAATATAGTGGATAGTCATTCTGACTAGATGTTCAGAGAATCAGGTCAAATTTGCCGTCTTCATTTCACCTTGAACTACATTAGCTTACTTGACGAACAGGATACATGATGTGTTTTAATTTTCACAGGTAAGAATACAAAGCTACACCAAAATATAATTTGTCTTTGACATAACTTCTTTGGTTTTCTCTTTATGTGTGGGTACGTTTTGGTTTGCTTGTTGCTTGTTTTAACCTTCTTGTGTTGGACAGTGTGGCTGCCCAAAGACAAGTTTTTTTCAGTTCAATTGCAGCGAGCTTCCAGTGATTCAGAAATGTGAGTATACTCTGTGTTAATGGTTAGTTCTCAGTCTTGTTCTTCATATTGCTTCCTGCTACAAAAGATGCTTTATGACAGATTAAGGGAACCTTTTTCCTCTTTGTGTACGTTGAAGCTTTTTAGCTTCATTTTTGAAGATGCAGCTGTTTCCTTCATCTTGGACACTTTTGTCAGATGCTTTCATACATTTTATTAAGTCAACCTTCAAATTACCTTTCCCTTCAAAGTTTTGAAACTTTCATAGAGAAGGCAGCCCACTTTTGAAATTTTCCATAGAGGACAAAAAGCAGGAGCAAAATCATAAAAAATATTGTCATTGGGAAGCTCAAAGGAAGTCATTATTCAATGACATCAAGGAAATGCTGCATTTGTTTCAGAAGATAGATGATGATCAGACTTCAAAAGGTTTTCTGAAGATAAAACCCTCTAACTCTTCAAAAGATAGATTTTAAAATGCAGGCTTCTATAATATGAGGTGATTCAAAAATGAACATCCTCAGATTTTAAAAACTTTTATTATCTGAACTATTCCTAAATTAGTTCCTAGTGCAATTCCAATGGACATGGATTAGATAGAGTGTATCTTTTCCAGAAAAAACTTACAAGTGTTTTTAACACTTTTTTAGTCCATTAACATCTATGTGACTCTGTGATACTGTTTCATTCAGTATTCCAACTCAAGATTGTTGTGCATCACAAATATTAGCAGAGGCGTGTCTAATAACAGTTTGTTATCATCAGTGTTTCATCATCAAGCTATTTGAATTCCTACAATAAAGATACCAAATTATCTTTACAACATTTATTTTATTTAAAACATGATATTATATTTTGCTCCTTAATTTTTCATTAACTTAATTTATCTCAGCCATTTCATATCTTCATGCGTCAATACTGATGGTGCAGCAGAGATAATTCCCTTCCACACTTTCAAAATTTCAGCAAAATATCTGTATATTTTGTAGTCACACTCTTCTATTTGAATCCAGGAATACTTAAAACAAGGAAGTCTGAATAGAAAAAAACAAGAGAGCAAAAGGGTGAAAAACTGAAAGAATAAGTGAAAGAAGAATAAGGAAGCTATGATAACCTTCATAACATAGTCAAAGGCTCCTTTACATCTGAGTCTAAGTTTTTGACATCTCTAAAAAAATCTAGAAGTCAAATCTGGTTCTAAACAGTTCTCAACTTCTAAAGTTTAAGGGATCTAGAAGCTTAGCTCTGAAGTGCGTGGTCCCTACACACAACTCTAAATCTGGCACTCCAGATTTCTATTTGCTGTCAACCTTCACAGGATTTATGTTACAATCCTTTCAAGAGCAATGAGGGATTCAAACAATAAAATAGAAAGCTGCAATAAAAGCAGCCATCTTGAACCAGTGTATCATTATAACACAAATGAAGGTGCTTGAAAGATTTCTCTGCCTTTTTTTTTTTTTTTTCCCCAAGCAGGATAGTTTTAATGAAATTATATTCCAATTTTCAAATGAAAAGTGAAACTAACTGAATTTTAGGGAAAACAGTGTCTCAGTATTGGTGCTACTTTTCTTTTTTTTTTCAATTACACATTAGCTGACCCAAATTTCGTAGGAATGACAGTTGTCCTTTTATCCCTGCCTTTGATTCTATGGATTGGCCAGCTCTTCATCCCAAGTAGTATCAAAATTTCCTGGTTAAATTTCTACAATCTACTATTACAATGTGGCATTTGGAAATAGAGAAATGTGATGTGGTGGAATTATTTTGCAAAGTTTTAGGACTTTTTCAGTCGGCTTTCTGCAATCTGAAATAGTTCAGCAATTACCATGATGTAAAAAAAAGTCACAACAAAAAAAAAGAGGATGCACCAAATAATTTGCTCCATTCTCTGTAAAGCACACCACAAATAAAGATAAGATTCACAGAAACTCAAGACTTAATCATCATAAGTATTTTATTCATCTAAATTAGCCTGAAGGCACATACATATTTACATGTTTTAAACTTCATACCAATTATAATACTCATAGTCCTCAGGATTCATTAAATAATTCTACATATATATTACACATATTATTTACACATAATAGCTAAGAAATATTTGACATTCCTTCTTTGATATATCAGTTCTCATTTAAAAAAATTGAAAGGCGCTTTTTCTCCAGAAAAACAAAAATCCAAACCAACAGTGTAATGTCAAAATATATTTTTCTGCTTCCCAGCTTCCTAGTTGAAGAGCTGTTTAAAACAAAGCTGAAAAAATATTTATATTCTTGCAAGAGTAAATAGACAGCTAGACTTCCTGCCAAGTGAAGGGAATATAAGTGTATTTAATGATTGTCTACATTTGCAGGAGCCTCCATCATCTTGTGCAAGCGCCACACAAGCATAATTTTACAAACAGATGAAAAACTAAAGCTAGGCCACCATTAAAGCTGATCCCATCAAAGCTAGGAAACAGAGCATGACTTTTTGCTGAGTTTCGATTTGCAATGAAGGAATCTGTTCAGGTATCTATCTGACTGATTCCTTGTTGCTTGAACTCTAAAATCAAGAGCAGTGCATCTTCCTCATAAATTTCCTCTTTCTGCAGAAAAAAAAAAAAAAAAATTTTTAAGTTAGGTAGTAAAACTAGAGGTACTGTAGAAGGCAAGAGCAGAGATTTCTTCAGGCAGGGTATCTCTATCCAAAGTTAAAGACACATAATCGGCCTAGGTATTTCAGTATTAAAAGAACAGAGGAAATAAAGGTGTTATATTGCTCTCTCCATGGTATACTCTAACATATAAATGCATAAAAAATAGTATATGTCTTTCCTTATTAAAGTTTAAATTAATCTTTCAGTGAAAAAATGAAATATCACTCATCAAATATGTTTCCTGGTGTATTACTGTGGCTGCATTCTTTATGCATCTCTTCTCCTTTATTGGATGTATTTCTCTTCAGACTCTACTTCTCTTGTACAGACAGACTTCCCTGGACCAGAGCAGACATGCAATATAAAAGATGTTACCTGGCATCCCCTTCACCAGTTCATAGTCATAGCATTTCCACTGCATCTTTACTTTTCTCCCACAGGTTTTCCTCTAAATCATGCTGGGTTTATTCATTCCATCTCATTTATTCTTATACTATTTTACAACAGTGTTTGGGTTGTTCTATCTGCTTAGGAAGCCCTAGAGGAAAGAGAACAAAATAGCTCAATTTTACTGTAATTCTTGCACATCAAAAATAAAAGAAGTCTTTATTTAGCTTTATCAGAGAGAAGAAGTGTTTTCTCCAATGTCTAGCAATTGGAAATCATTCAATTTTGAGGAAATTTGATTTCTCTCTACATTTTACTTAATTTACAACAAAAACTTTCACAAGACTATTTCTATGTAATGACAGGTAGCTGCAGCAAGAGAATAAAGTAATTAATTGGTGGTGAGCTGCTTCTGAAAAGCAAAAAAAATTATCAAAAATTTCACCAATCCCTAATGCTTCTGAGGACAAAATGTAGACTTGAATAATTCTTATCTCCTAGTGTGACAATACAATTGAGACAGGCATCCTATGGATGATGCACTTCCCTTTTACTAATCTTCAACTAGTTTCAAAGAATGTTGCTAATATTCAGGCTCATATACTCTTATTTCTGTACTACTTGATAAAGCCCTAATTAAGAGCCCTTTCCCAGTTTTGTTGTATGCCTCTGAAGGTCCTGCTGCTTGCTTCTCTGTTAAACCTTCACTGAGTTTCACTAAATAGTGAATTTAAATTTCTGGTGTACTTTGGCACACAGCACAGAATGTCCTCAGTGACCTTTCATTTTCCTGACAACTACAAGAGCCAACAAAATTCCAACAAGAAGCAAAGAGCAGTACAGAAGTTAGCTTTCTTGACAAAAACACAATGAATAAGGCCAGAAAAGTAAAAGGTAAAATGCTGGCATTGACTTTCCAGGAGTCAATTTGTAAATTTGTCAATTTGTAAAAACAGAAATTTCAGGTTTGCTCCAAGGGGGAGGAGGTGAGATTTTAGGTGTGTGGTGGCGAAACCTCTGATGTTTATAAGACAGAGTGACACAAGCCAGGCTTAGATACAGATAAGAAGCAGATCCTGAGGAGACAGGATAGTGCTTTTAATCATGCCAAATGTCCTCCCTTACACCCCACCCCCTGGGAAGGTCACATTCACACCGGACATCAGGACATTCATGTTCACACGTAGGATTAACAATAAAACCCAAAAAAGGTCTCATACCTGCTTTGCATTGCAATCCAATTGTTCTAAAATAAAACCTACATATATAAATTAATTTATTTATTCATTTAGAAACACTGAAATATTTATAAACACTGAAACAACTTCTGTGTTGTTTCACTTTCATCCGCCCCAAAGGATATATTTACAAGAACCTGAATTACCTTTGTCTTCTAGGGTGGACCATGGCAAACAGACACCCACTCACTTATTATATTAAAATGTTCTCAGCCAGCCTAATAGAGACATGGCATGTGCATGCTTTTCCCATAACATTTTGTACATTTCTTTTCATATGTGACACAGCAAGAATGTCAAAAATCCTTCAAGGTCTATCTTTGTTGTAGCTACTGGGTCTGAGACTAGATTGCCCCCACCTTCCACCCACTTCATCCCCTCCAAGAGCCTGGCAGCTGGACACTCCCAGTTCTCCCAGCAGCCAAAAAGCACCCCTTTGCCCACTTGGCAGAAAGCTCCTGAAAAGCCTGCTCAATATTCAACATCCAAGAGCAAAGCAGTGCACTCAGTTTCAACATGAGCAAGTGCAGCCACTGTAAGACAAGCTCTACTGCAGGGACCTCACAGACATGGTGTTTGGCAGTGACAAATCTGTTGAGATCACAAGTGGTCTATATGTAAGGGCTTTTTGTATTAGCTCTGCTATGAATTTACTTCTTTTTTCTTCACTTTTGCAGGATGGTTGTTAATAGTAAAAGCCACTTTCTGTAGACAATACCATTTTTTCTGAATTTGTTTACTATGAGCAAAAAAAACCCAGAATAAATCAAGCCAATATTATTACAGGCTGTGCATTCTTTTCAACAAGAATGTGTCTCAATGGAATTAGGGGATAAAGATTCATGTGGCAGCAAAGATGCAAGGGTTTTTTATGTGCAATTCACTGCCTGTGAATTGTCCCGCAGAAATTAAGGTTTCTCTCTTTCTGACAACAGTCATTCATGCAAGTTGTGTACCTACATCTCACTGTTGGAGTCTCATCCCTGCTGAATATCTTTTACCAGGGGATCGAGGATACCTGCAGTAAGTTTGCAAACTGCGAGGGAGTGTTGATCTTCTTGGAGGGTAGGAAGGCTCAAAAGAGGGATCTGGACAACCTGGATCAATGGGCTGAGGTGAATTGCATGTGTTTCAACAAGGCAAAGTGCCTGGTTCTTGGGTCATAACAACGTCATGCAGTACAACAGGCTGGGAACAGAGTAGCTGGAAAGCTGCCCAGCAGAAAAGGATCTGGGATGTTGGTTGGCAGGGCTGAACATGAGCCAGCAGTGGGCCCAGGAAGCCCAAGCATCCTGGATTCTTTCAGCAATAGTATGGTCAGAACAAGGATTGTCCCTCTGTACTCAGCACTGGTGAGGCCATACCTCAAATCCTGTGTTCAGTTTTTTGTGCTTCACTTTAAGAAAGACATTGAGGTGCTGGAGCATGTCCAGAGGGCAATGAAGCTGGTGGGGGATCAGGAGAACAAGTTGGATAAGGAGAAGCTGAAAAAGCTGGGGTTGATTAGCTTGGAGTAAAGGAGGTTCAGGGTGAGACTTCTCACTTTCTACAGTTACCTAAAGGAGATTGTAATGAGGTGGGGGTTTGTCTCTTCTCCGAAATAATAGGTGATATGATAAGAGGAAATGCCTTCAAGTTGCACTGGGAAGGTTTTAGGAAAGATTTCTATGCCTAAAAGGTAGTCAGACATTGGAACCAACTGCCCAGGGAAGTGGTTGAAACAAAGGTATTCAAAACACGCAGATGTGACACTTAGGGACTTGGTTTTAGTGATGGACTTGACAGTGTTAACAGTTGGAGTTGACGATCTCAATAGGTCTTTTCCAATTTTAACGATTCTATGATTCAATGAAAAACACCTGCAGAATGTTCCTCTAGGCTCCTTCCTGCCCTCTTCCCTACAGAGACTTCCTTTTATCACTCCCAGTGCTGTCAAGCTTCTGTGGAAATAATCGTGTTTGACAGTTCTGGGGTTAAGAATAATGTCCTGTCGTCTCACGTCCCAGCAGACATGAACTGAGCAATTTATCATAGTCCACACAGCAGGGTTATACTATCTCATATTAAATGCAAGACCTTTATCCAAAAGTGTGATCCTATGTGTGGTTAGTGAATTTGGTTTCAATTACCATGTATTTATTCACATCTTAGTTTCAGTGCTAATCCTCTGCATCAGATTGTTTTGCTAAATATTGCTATAACAAATGCCATTTTATGCTAATTAATATGAAAGATTTCAGCTATTGTTTATTTATTAATTCAAGCAAAATGCTTGTAAATAAGACAGAAACAGGGCAGGGTGATAGAGAAAACAAATCTAGAACTTGCATTAGACTTGTAAATTATTCATGTAGATTCTGTAGATTTTGTACATGGAAATTGATGGTTTGTAACACAGCTAATTATTTCCTGTTAGAATAAATCATTTATTGGAGACTAACTATAAATTAAAAATAACTGATACAATAGAAGTGTTAATAAATACACAAAAAAT
Source organism: Passer domesticus (assembly GCF_036417665.1). Classification (NCBI taxonomy): domain Eukaryota; kingdom Metazoa; phylum Chordata; class Aves; order Passeriformes; family Passeridae; genus Passer; species Passer domesticus. The sequence goes on along the minus strand of NC_087474.1, from coordinate 105,936,634 downwards.
ACCATTTTTTGTGGACTAAAAAAACCCTAAAACATAGCTTGTGGTAATGATTATCTAAATCTTCACTGATTTCTATAGTGTAGTGTCAATGTGGTGACTTGGCTGCTCTTGCCAGGATATGTAAAGCAAAGAAATTAGTGATGTATTGTGTTTATTGTGTGTAGATCCTAAGGGTTTTTTCCTGTTTCTTGTTCTTCATTTCTACCATCCTATCTTTTTGTGTGCATGAATATGATATGTGTGCATTTATACATTGACACAGACACACTCCTGAACCGCAGACTTTGTGTGTATGGAGTTTACGTATATGGTTTGTCGCAGATCCTTCCTGACATTTGCACCTGACTGGTGCAGCACTTCTCTGCTACTCCTTTTTTAAGATGAAAACCAGGAGGGAGTGATGAGGACTGCATAGGGCTGACAGCAGAAAGCTGTATGCTTTAACAGAAGGAACTCGGAGGCAGAAGATGGTTCCTCAGCAGGGCAAATGAATTCTTTCTTTTCCTCTCTTCACTCCAGAGAGTTTATTAACAGTCAGATCGCATACAGCATAGATTCGCATTAACTATTTTAGAGAAAAAAGGGACAATGAAAACAATCTTGAAGCCAGAGCATAAAACTTCACAGTATGAAAAGACTGGTGATTTGCAGAAGAGGGATTTTCAGGGCCTTGAAAGACCAGACACGCTTTCAGGAACATTCAAATGCAACAATGAAATGCAGACTGAAAAACAAAAATCCGAGGATCTTTATCTTCCTGCCAGTCAGCGCTACTCAGTATTACAGCCATATCAGTACAACATTTCCCTGTGTTTAGTCTAACAAAAAGACACGACATGTCCACTTGATGAGCAAGGCAAAATCTAATGAAAAGCCCGTCTGTATTCTGGCAAGGCATGCTACATTATCCCCTCATGTGTGTAAAAAACAGTCCACTTGTATAACTAGCAAGTAAACTGCATTCCTATCCATTTTTGAGGAACTTCTCCCTGGAAATAAGGTGGAATTTATTCTTCTTAGTATTTTCTGGATTGCAAATTTATTTAAATGTATTGTTTTTCCATTTGAGCCTCTTGGCTGTGTTTCAGCTCCTAAACTAATTTCTTCTAGAATGCCTGTTGTTAAGACAGGTGGATCCTATTTACTGATGTCCTTAATTACACAACTGTATAGTAGAGATCCTTTGTCTTACTTAAATAAATGAAGAAGCAGTGTTATTACAGTCCCACAACAAGTATTTTACTGTGGCTTTCAGATAACTGCCTTCACCAAATGAAGCTACATCACAATTATAAAAGCTGAGATTTTTTTTAAGGAGGAACCAGACCATGTAGTAATTTTCTATTAGTATATGTGCACTTGGGTATGAGAAGTAAACTCATAAAATTTCTGCATGTTTACCTCTAGCCAGAACAGCATCCTTAAAAGGAGGAGTGATCACTCACCTGTATCACTATGGTTTCTTTATCCTTGTGAGTTTTTTTTTTTTTTTTTTGTCTGAGTTTCTCAGTCAGTTACAGCAAATCACAGATTTTAGTATGAGCCAGGAAAACTTCTGATATATTTACTTAGGTATTGCTCATTTCTAAAATGTCAATTGATTTGACTTTAGATAGTGAAAATGTCACTCCAGTGTCTTTACCCCATTGTTTTGTATTCTATTGGTGTTTTAAATTAAGGGAAAAAAATCTGCTATATTCAAGTATATTTTCACAGGGAACCTTCTAGTCAAATCCTCCAGACAAGAGCAGCATTCTATTGTTCATGTTCTCATTTGGAAGAGAGGATTAAGAAAACTTCTATCAGAAAAGACAGAGCAATGAAGGGATTGGGAAGCTGACTAAATGCTGAGAATTCAGAAAGGTTGGTAAATCAGTGACATCTTGCATGAAACTAGAACAGAGAGCCTAGAGCAAAACCAGTGAGATAAAGGGCCCTGGAAAGGCATCTCCAGTCTTGCCTTCAGCGTTCCATGGCAGAAACATCTTGAGTCTGCTTTTAGTCTATGGGCCTATGGGTTGGTTTTGACTGCCTGAAATGATGAGACCATTATGAACATCTTTTTTCTGCTGTTCAAACTTTCAGAAAGTTTGGCATTTTAGCACTTTTACTTGTTCTGTTTATGTTAATCTTAACACCCTTTTGTTTCCATGCCCTTAACTGAGAACAATGTCCTAAGGCCTGAATCTTATACACATTTAGCCTCCAGAGAACAATATGAATCAATCACTGTTATCTGTAGCTGTTCCCTACATACATTGAAATGAAGAAAATTGCTTGTTCAGCTCTATAGCATAAGATTTAATTGAAGCCATGAAAAGAAATACTGCCATGCAGTGTAATTGCAATATGGCTATTTGACTAATTAGCATATATCAATATAATTGAAATGGAGAGTTAAATATGTTTCTAATAACAGGCTAAATGTAGAATAGGAAGAAGAAAGCAAGGATCTGAAAATAAGGACAAATACAAGCTGAAAAATACAGTTTTCACCTACAGTAAGGAGTGTAGAGACATTAGAGTAACAAGGTTGGTTGCCAAGTTCCTGTTTAAATGGCTGTGTTGCCTGCAGGGGAAAGAGAATAGGTGTTTAAAAGTTTCTGTAGTTGATATTGAGGGTTTTTTTAGTTCATTTGTTATTTAATCATGAGGACCTCTGACTCAGTCATATACCTGAATATTGAACAAGGTTTTCATGTGTACACAGGTCAATGGCTACCTGTAGATCAGAAGCAGCTTGAGCTGACACTTCAGTACACCATATTCAAAAACAACCACACAACTGAATCTTCTTCTCCCATTAAACAATGATCACTGATCTATGTATATAATAGCTGTGTTTTAGCTTTAGGCATTAAAAAAAATTACTTTTACAGAACTAGTACTTATGGAATTGATCTGAGGAAATGGCAAAAAACTCAGCTGTGACATGATTTTCAGAAATTCTGCAAGCTTATAATGGATTCAACACCTTTTATGGCCAGCGGCCTCTGGATATGAAATACTGTAAAGAGAAAACAGTTCTCTTTCAGATAGATTTTTTGAAAAAAAGTTTATGCCCTGAGGACCCTGAATAATCACCAAGAAAATATTTTATTTCATGTATTAATCCCTGCCCACACGCTTCTTAGAATTTACCAACTATTTTCTACTGTGTGCAACTTACACTATAGCAACCTGATTTGTATTTTATTCTTCCTAAAAGTTTGAGCTAACTGAAAAATGTCAAAACTAAGGAGCACGTGTCTTAGAGTAACTTAAAATAAGTGACACCTTCTGCCTCAATTCCTTCAAATTGTTTTTTCCGCAAATAATTTCAGGAGCCAGTAATGTAATGGAAGTTTAAATAGCTAGATTTCTGAGAATGAATTTAGGATCTCAAAGAAGCAAGGTGCCTACCCATCACTTTTATGATTACACATTTGGTTGAGTATGCACACTAGCAAACCACAGTCTTAATTTCTATACCAGGTGTACAGTATTATATTTCTGCAGTATACCTCCTCTTTTTTAAAATTTTCTTACTGAAGTTAGTTCTGCGTCATTTGAACTTGGGCTTTGTTGAGAGCAACATTTTGGCCTGACCTCTAAAAAAAAACCAAACATAAATAGATGGCTCTATAGTTTAGTTTAAATAGATACAATGCTTTTTCTTACAGCTTTAATACAAGCATGAATAATTATTTTTCTTATTTCATATGTGCATCACAAAAGACATACATAAATGACAGTAACAATGGAATTTCCAGTGACACAATAGTTTTCTAATTGTTTCTGATAAAATATGCAATTTTAAAATACTTTAATGACTGTAAATATAAGCTTAAAGGTTTGAGCTCTTCTCCTTCAGAAGGAGGAGAAGATTTTTTGAAAAGTAGTCTCTAAAGAGAAAGGAAAGACAGACACTTTCAAAAATTCCAACTTCTAATTTGATTTTCAATTCTTATTAAAAAAAAAAAGTGCTTCTTTTCATTATTAATTTTGGCAGGCTCCTGAGATTGCTTTTGAAATTTCTAAGGAAGCAGTACTAGAATTCAAAAAAGACTATGCAGCATCTGAAAAGAATAGGAAGCATTCAGTTTTACAATAATTCCAATAATTAAGTAATAAGCTTTGCCAACCTCAATCTAAAGGAGATTAGTTATGAATGATGTTTTTTCCCCCTTGATCCTATCAAAATAAGCCCCATATTTCTTTAAATTAATCTTACTGATAGTACATATACCTGTCAGGCCCTTTGAGTACTTGAGGAAATAAAAATTCATAGCAATTGATTGCCCTGTGTAGCCATGGCTCCAGGTGCCCTTTCAAATATTCATAAAGATCTTAAAGGGGTCCCTGTAGATCCCATTTGTCTGCTGTATATTTATATATCACTCCAGTCTTCAGGAAAATTGTCAAACAAAAGTCACTTTTGCAGCTAGGTATTATTGACTCTTTCTACCTTGCAGATTTTTGTATTCTCATGCTGTGTACTGTGAGTGAAAAATGGAACAAGATTAAGAAATGTTTATGAATATCACAGACCAAGGGTTCAGAGTTCTTCATTACAGTTGGGGGCTTGAAAGCTCTAACTGATCATAAATGGATGAAATGAAAGGACATAAATGTTGAAATTGGAGTCAAATGGAGCAAAAGCTGAGATAAAAATAAAGGACAAAAGTGTCACATTTGCACTCAAATTCAGACCACTAAATTCAGAGTTACATGCCTGCTGAGCATTCAAAACTTCACACTGAGATCAATGTAAAGATTGAGTACAAATGTAAAGCAATGTTTTAAAGTTTAACCCTCTTTTAGAAAATATGTCCATAGTATTAAGGGTATTAACATAATCAACTGTCAATTTCAGGGTTCTTCCATTCCTCCCACTCTCCCTAGTAAGTTATCCATTTTCAGAAGAAAGTAGAGAACAACATTTAATCCCTTCTGTAAATGCTTTGTCTTATCTGTTCTGTTAAAAAAGTTATGGAGCAGGAGCTGCTCATCCGATCTCATTGAAACATCCATACCAGTTTGCAGTAAGAAATTCTGGCCACAGAACAATTCGTTAGCAGACAGTTTCCATTTTCATCTTTCAAACTTAATGAGATTTTCAGCTTCTATTTGCTTCTCTGTTTTATAGAATGTTCCCAAACTGTGTTTAAAAAAATGTTCTGAGTTGAAACCCAGAGTGCTTCCTGAGCTCTCCAATCCTTACCCTGCTCTGCAGCAGCTGCAGTTAACTAGAACAGGCCATCTCTGTTGACACTGCTCCCACATCCTTGCTCCAGCAGAGTATGACAACAGGAGTGCAACAGAGAGCGAGAACCTGGTCAGGAAATGACTGTTGTCTGTCACCAGTCGTTTCCATTCTGCTGCTTCGCTAATGACTGCAGTTCAGAGTCCAGGAGTTAATTAGAAATGTAGAGGCTCTGTTATCACCTATGAAGTAATAGCATAAGCTAAGCTAATGTCCATAACACAGAACACTAGTGAAAGGCAATTATGTATCATGACACCTGCCACAAATTTGTACCATCTAGAGCCATGAGTTGAAACATAAAATTTTAAGTACATCACCGTCAGTATACATTAGGATAGACATCAGAACATTTATTCTGAGACACAGTGCTATCCAACAGATTCTGCAGGCCTTTGCCAAGTGATTTTTCACAGTCTTCAAAAATATATACATATGATTTATGAAACAGACTTCAAAAAATAGGGGAAGGGGAAGAGGAAGGGGAAGGGGAAGGGGAAGGGGAAGGGGAAGGGGAAGGGGAAGGGGAAGGGGAAGGGGAAGGGGAAGGGGAAGGGGAAGGGGAAGGGGAAGGGGAAGGGGAAGGGGAAGGGGAAGGGGAAGGGGAAGGGGAAGGGGAAGGGGAAGGGAAAGGGAAAGGAAAGGAAAGGAAAGGAAAGGAAAGGAAAGGAAAGGAAAGGAAAGGAAAGGAAAGGAAAGGAAAGGAAAGGAAAGGAAAGGAAAGGAAAGGAAAGGAAAGGAAAGGAAAGGAAAGGAAAGGAAAGGAAAGGAAAGGAAAGGAAAGGAAAGGAAAGGAAAGGAAAGGAAAGGAAAGGAAAGGAAAGGAAAGGAAAGGAAAGGAAAGGAAAGGAAAGGAAAGGAAAGGAAAGGAATAGAGAGATTTAGTTTTAATTAAAGTGACTAGAAGAGAAAAAATACAAACCAACAGTGTATATGCCACTAAGTTCTATGATATTGTACAAATAGATGTAATGACACAATCAGTATGTAAAGTGATGCACTTATTTTCCCCTTAAAAAGCAGCTGTTTGCTTATGCAGTATATTTCCCAGTTGAAATCAGGATTCAAACCAGCAGGAAGTGAATGTTCACCATGGGCAGTTTTCTCTGCTCTTGGCAGATTGTATGAATCCACAATCTCAGGCAGCTGGTTGTCTCTCACATACTTTAAGAATCACAGGAAAGAAATGGAGGAAAAAATGTAACACTATGGGGTTAATTTAAAACCTGAAAAATAGGGAAATAAAAACACAAGTCTTTCTCCATAACATATGAAAAAGAGCAGAAGGCCACATGGGCTGCAAAACCTTTTGTAGAATGATTTAATTAAAATAAAGTATCTCCTCTAAGCTCTGTTGCCTTTGTGAGTTTTGTCAGATAGGCCATATAGGGTTTGCAAAGACAAAAGGCCAACAATAAACATGAGTCATTATGTATTTATGTGTTGGGTATGCTAATATCCCCATCTGTTACCTTGGTGGGCAAAATCCATTTGCTGAAACCAAGGAAGACTTTATTTGTTATGGTTAAGACTATCAAATATGAATGAAGAGAAAGTGGAAAAGCTTGTCCTGAATGTATTGGATAACATCAAAGCTTTGGAAATTCTCTTGCAAGTGGTACCTGTAGTACTGAAATTTTCAGGAAATAGTCTGGGATACATGATACAGGAGAGAGGAGTTAGTCTTTACAGACCAGTTCACAATCCAATGTGAATTCTAATGGAAAAATATGTCTTCTTAATGCAAATATTAGTGGTATTATCTCTCTTAGTTCCAACATGGTGTCAATGATTCTCTGCAATGTATGCACCTACAAAATAATTATTTTCTAAGTGTGATGGAAAGGGATTTGATTAATGGGGTGGGTGGGGGGAGAAGAAAAAAAAAGAGAGAGAAAATACAGAATAATCTTCACATTTGATTTTGCCAGACATAAGAAAAGTCCAGTCTTCTGTGTTTTAAGCCATAGCTCCCCATATCTTCTCTTCCTTCTCACTTTTTATTTTACAAAAATAAAAATATTTACAGTGAAACATTACCAAGTAACTCGATTACTCTTCTTCCTTTATAGGACAGAGTAAAACATGCTGTGCAAAGCTCATTGGTTGAGATAAGGATAGGGGGATACCTTACCAGTTATTGCCACAGCAAAACAGTCTTGCCTTGGAGAAAATTCAGTGAAACACTGGAACAGGTTGCCCTGGGAGGTGGTGGATGCCCCTTGGAACAACCAAGGTAAGGTTGAGCAGGATTCTGACCAACCTGATCTATTCAACATGACCCTGTTCATTTTAGGAGTCCCTTCCAACACAAATAATTATATAATTGTATGATAAAATTAATGTAATTAATTACCATTTTTAAAAGATATGAAAACAAGAACTAACATAAAATCTAAAAACACCTTCTCCCTCTCTTTACTTCTTTCCAGGCTCAAATTCTCTCCTAGATTTCCTATCTCCTCTCCCTCAACAATGCAGAGAGATGGGGAACAGGGTCTATGGTCAGTTTATAATATTTTCTCAGCCACTCCTTTCTTCTCCTACTCTTCCCCTCCTGGTGTGTAGGGTCCCAGCCATAGGAGACAGTTCTTCACAAACTGCTTCCATGTGGGAGTACAACCTTTCAGGAACAGTCTGCTCCAGAATGACTACTCACAGGTCCTGCCAGCAAACCTTCTCCAGTGTGGGCTCATCATCACAAGGCTGCAGGTCCTGCCAGGACCCTGGCTCCATCTCTGGCTTCCTCATACATCCACCAGTTCCAGTGTGGGTTTGTCCCTGGACTGCAGGTGGATAAATGCTGCAGCATGGACCTCCATGGGCTGCAGAAGCACAGCTGCCTCACCATAGGCTGCCTCATGGGCTGCAGGGGAATCTCTGCTCCATGCCTGAAGAAGCTCCTCAACCTCCTTCTTCACTGATCTTGTCTGCAGGGCTGTTTCTCTCCCTGCTGTTTCTCTCTCTTCTCTCCCATTTGCTGTTCACACACACACACCAAAAAAAAAAAAAAAAAAAAAAAAAAAAAAGTTAATTTGACACACCTCTGTGACACTCATTAGCTGGAGAGAAACTGAATTTTCATTAGGGTTAAAATATTAAGGAAAAAAATTGAACAGTGATTCTTGTGCCACTCTGCTCATCACTGGTGTGTCCTCAGCTTCAGTCCTCTATGCAGTTTTGGCCACCACAATATAAGAAAGACAATAAACTCTTAGAGAGTATCCAAAGGAGGGCAGCAAATATGGTGAAGGGCCTTGAGGGGAAGCTGTATGAGGAATGACTTAACTTGGTCTGTTCAGCCTCGAGTAGAGGAGACTGAAGAGAGACCTTGCACACTAAAGCTGCCTCACAAGGGGCAGACACTGATTTTTTTCTTTGTGGTGCCCAGGGGCACAATTCACGGGAATGACCCAAAGGGTCAGGAGAGGTTTAGTTGGGTTTTTAGGCAAAGGTTCTTCACCAGGAGTGGGGTTGGGTGATGGAGAAGGTTCCCCAGGGAGCTGGTCACACCAAGCCTGACAGAGTTCAAGAAGTGTTTAGCAATGTTCTCAGGCACATGGTGTGGCTCTTGGAGATGATGTTGTGCAGGGCTAGGAGTTGGACTCAATAGTGCCTTCCAATTAGTAATTTTCTGAGGTTCTGTTATTCTGAATGTCAGACAGCTAGTACATGTGTAAGCAAATTCGACATTGAAATACATTCTTATTCTGTTTCTAAACTTCTGATTTTCAAAACAGAGACAATTTTTAGATAAAATTTTATTTAAATAAATTATGAGAGAAAAAAAGTAACACGAAATTGGTTATTCAAATTCCTTTGCTTCTACTGAGAAACTACAGGTTAATCAATATTCTTTATCAGTTTTAATATTCTGTGCCAACATATTGCCTCATCCAAAAATGGGAATAAAAATAAAAATTGCCTGTATCTTTTATATATACCTAACAGTGTCAGATTGACCTAGTCTAACATTATTTTGAAACACTAGGCAAGTAAAAATGAATGTTTAATCAATTAACGTGATTTGTTCTGTTTAATTGCACCACTGATGATCCTCAGTATTTCCTGCTGTGCTGGTACAGATATTTTACACATTTTCCATTAAATCAATTAAAGGAGTGTAAGGTTATGGTGAGTTCATGATCAGCCTTCTTAGCCCCTTGGCTTGTTGTGACTCATTCTTTTGTGACAGTAAAACTTCTTTGTTATGGCATGCAAAAATCTATTGGTTTGCTAGTCAAGGTGATTTAAAGTATTGCTTAGCAGTAGAATTACCCTCTAAGGAAACAAGGAGGGGGGAAATGGCAAGAATCTCTTTCTTTTTAAATACTTCCTTCAATGAAATTTTGCTCGGCTGCAAGGAGAGTATGAAAAGATGTAAAACTGAATTTGTACATAAAATCAAAGACAAAGACTAGACATATTACATTGTTCCAGCCACAATGTCTCAGAGGAAACTTTAAAAACAGCTATTTAAATGAACTGAGAATTAGAAATGTTTGCTCAATGCATTTCCAATGCAATCAAAATTAAGTGTACTGTATCTGATGCTCTTCCAGCTTTTATGTGCTCAAAGACTAATTTTCCAGAAGCAGTGATTGCTTCTTCATTCAACACTTAGATTGGACTGTGCTTTGGGGTGAAACTATGTCACCAAAGGTGTCAGGAGCATACAGAATGAAGCAGGAATTACAAGTAAAGAAGCCATAATCTTACACATAATAAAGTGCTGGCCTGAAAAACAGCATGTTTTTCTCTAAATCTGCCACTGAGATACACTGTGTTATTGGACAAAAAGATCACCTAAAACTGGATGCTTGATAATTTTGTGCTTATGGTAAGAATTCTGAACCCTGGCCCTTAAAATACTTCTGCATTGGGAAGAAAAATGGTCTCGATCGGTCAATTTTGAAAAATATTTCAGGTTACTTAAATTAGCCCAAATGAATGGATAGTATTGCTTTTAGTTTCTGTTTGTCATTTTTAAAATGGTGATGTAATATCAAATACTTGGAAACTGAAAATAAAGTCATCAGTCCATAAAAAATACCAGTACAATTTAATATCTCCCTATTTTTTTTGTGGGAAATTCATGTCTAATCTCAGACAGATTGTCTCCATACTTGCTACCCTTATGTTTATCACATTGAAGCATTTACCTCCTTGGATAGACAGGCAGACATGTCATTGCCATCACTCGTCAGCAATAATTTCAGTGTGAGGTACCTATTTTTGCTATTGACAAAACCATCTGTTTCCTTTTGCTGAGAAAGTGACAGTGATCCCTCTCTGCTGACCAGGATACCCTCTGAAGTTTTATTTACAAATTCAGCCCCTGGTTACTGACACAAAGAGCTATATTTATATCACTCTCATCTGAGATTCCTGATTTGTGACTTCAGAATGCCAACACTCCCAGAGAGGATAGTGGCTAAGGTGATCTATCCTTGTTGCTGTATAGTAGAGGCTTGCAACTGCCAAGTGTTTAGAGCCAGCCTTCTACAAGTACCCTGGTATCTAACTATCACTCATTTCAACATTCAAATCCTTTGGTAGTTTGAGATATGATTGGGAAGAAAACTGCACAGGGATCAGTGCAAGTATATGTCTCAATTTTGTACAAGATTTCATAGTAACACAGCAGAGAAAAGTGGAGTTTTTCTGTTTGGCACTGAGAAGATGAGTCTAATAGTCACCACAGTTGTCAGATTTTAATACTAATTTTGTTTTGTACATATGCTAAATTACTAAAAAAGCCTTAATTTCTTAAGTAAATATATAAATGTCAGGATCCTCGGAGCACTTGAAAGACCTTAAAAAATATCTAGTTTTTTGCTTTGTGTTTTTTTTGGTTTTTTTTTAAGTTCATCTTCTTGGAGAAGAGAACAAAAATAACATGAGAAATTGAGTATTTGGGAGAAAAAACTGAAACAGGAATTGTTGCACTTTGTTAGTAGTGAAACCATAAGACATTTTCCAAGCACATTAACACCTTTGGCATTTTATGTTCTAAATGCCTAAGAAAACAATAAATTGATTTCACGTTGTATTACTGCTGCTCAGCTGTAGGGGATGGCATTAAATCTCATTAAAGGTAAAATAAAATCGAAGTAATATGTTTAAAATGTGGACCACTTAGTTGAAAGAGGAAAGAAAAATAAGTCCTAGAAGGTCATGATGTCAGATACAAATCCTGCAAAGGACATTTTACTATAAATTTGTTGTCTATGTAAACAATCTCTTTCCAACACTGCTCAGTTGGAAAATTATGTTCAGGGTCCAGTGAGACAGAAGTATTATTTTTAGTCAACCATTTTAGTGCAGGAAATGCCCATTTGCAGTGCATCCATATTCATTCCCTGACATGCTGATTTCTGCATGATCAAAATGGGACATCTGTTTCTGTATTTGTTCCAATATTGTTCGCAGGTAAATATAACGTCCATGGTAATGAACTGCTTAGGAATAACTACCATGCCTTTGAATCTGTACTTGATAGTTACATTGATGGTATGTTGTTTTTAGATTAATCTGAATTTCAGCATAAAGCTGAAAAAGCCAATAGCAACTCCAATATAAGGTTCTGGTTTTTTCATTATAAAAAAGACCAAATGACAGATACTTGGAACTTTAATTTCAAACTATTAACTGTTTTACTTGCTTGGAGACAGAATCTCGACTGACCTCCAATGCCTTAAACTAAAAACTGTCATCTACAGCCTGCCTTGGACCAGTCCCATTTAGTGCCTTATTAACAACCTAGATAATGTACTAAAGTGTCAACTAGAAGGACAGCATCAGAATTCAAAGTTGTCTTGATACACAGCAGACTGATCAATGAGATAAACTCTGATGAAGTGTATTGTATTTTACCTTAGGTAGGAGGTGAAAACCAAAGCACAGATATGGAGGAAGCAGCACAGCAGGAAATAATCTATTGTAATGAATAACAGACAAGGGAATGTCACTACCATCCCCTTTTCTAAACCTGCTAATTAATACCTTAGCATGAGAACTGCACATCCACTTAAAGGAAGGTCTAGAGGATGTGAGAAAAATCTACACAAGCCACAAAAATGTAAGAGAATAAAGTGCAAGGATATTATCAGGTTGCTTGGTTTTTTTCTGATGGCTATTTCACAAGCTAACTAGCAAAAAAAAAAAAAAAAAAAAAAAAGAGGACTTTTATTTCACACACACAAAAAAGGATAGAAAAAGCTTTTTATGATAAAGATTTCATTAGATATTTTAATAACTTCCTAATTATTAAAATAAGATTAAATATAGAGAAGCTGTGGAATTCCTTTTACTGCAGAGTTGTTGCTGGGTTTTTTGGGGTTTTTTTGGTTTCTTTTTAAAGGAATATCTTGTTTGTTTGAAGAACTTCATTACAAGCTATCCAAACAAAAAAAAAACTTCAGTTCATTCCTGACATAATATATTTTCTGAACTCAACCAAGTCATTTGAAGGAAAGGTTACCACAGAAGCTGAATCTCCCTTTCTTGCCCTGAACGAATAAGACCAAAGACCCTGCTTCAGTAAACCTAAGAATAACCTCTGAAGCTTCTGAAATGCTGTCAGATTTCTCAAAAGTAAAAATCAGAATCTGACTAGCAGCAGACTCTTTTATTTAATCTGTACTTTAGTGTAAATACCTATTAAACTAATCTTCATGGAAAAGATATGCATCCATAATCTTTGATTTGATTATTCAACTCTGTTGTAAGATAGAGTTGGACGTGACATAATGCCTAAGAATAAAGTAAATTTTTGCTACTTGTAAATATTTTAAGAGGACAGTTTAATAAGTTAAGTGAAACTGTACACCCAAACAAAGCAAAGTAATGATTTATTCATTACTCCACATTGACAGAAAGATGCTCAACCACTTTCTGTAGAGCAGGGCCACAGCACATCATGGTTACTTGCAAAGACAAACTTAATATCTTCAAATGCTTTCACTTCCTCTTCCTTTGCCCAAGCCTCTGCCATGTAATGCAACATCATGTGATTTGGAATATCCCTTTGGTCAGTTCAAGCTGGCTGTCCTGAAGGCGTACTTCCAGCAGTTGTGATGCTGAGACTGCCTACCTGATACTGGGACAGAGTGAGAAAAACAAATAAATAAACAAAATAATGCCTTGATGCTGTGCAAGCCCTACTCAGCAAGAACCAAAACAGCAGTATGTTATCAATACTGTATTAGTCACAAAACAAAAACACAGCACCACAGCCCCATACAGACTGCTATGAAGAAAATCCACTTCTCTCCAGATACACTCAGTAGACTGTAACAAATAGTTTTTAAAGCATTTGGACTTTAAAGCTCACAAAATATATTTAGGATTTCATCCAAATCTAGCATTTTTTTAAATTTCCAATTGTCTTAAATTTCCACAAACAATCTGAGCAAAATTAACTCCAGGTAAAATATCCAGCTCGAATAAAGAGAATTACCCTCTAGCTCATTCTAACTAAGCTAGGACACTTATTTGTTCCGAAAGTCAGGCCTCAAACATTGAACAGTTTCATATTATGTTAAACATGATGTGAAAGAGGCATACATGAATGAAATCCATCTATAAAAAGTCTCACATCAAAGAGATTTGCGAGTTATATTTTTGGTATTGACATTCATCACATGCTTTTTGGGACAGAATAACTCATTAGCAGTGTGACTGTGTGTTAATGGCCTAGAGCAACATGTCCAAGGGCTTGTCAGCAGTATTTCAGTAGTGTACAGTGATGGTCAGATTATAATGCAGCCTGCGTGCTTCCATATCCTATTCCTGATGTTTTCTTATTCATGGTCAGAAACATGTGTTTTCTTCATCATTAAAGTGAAATATTGCCTCTTAACCAAGGAAAAGAAAATCATGGTTCCAGTGTGTAGTCTGGATTTAATTCTCTTATATCCAATAGTTAATGCCCATATTCTCAAATCTATAGAATTCATCACAGAATAGTATAGACAAGAACTCAGAAAGAAAGCCAGGAGAGTCAGAATGTTAAATATTCTTTGGTTAGATAAAATATAAAATATTCACTACCATGCATCATATTTCATGCTATAGCTTATTTTTTATTCTATATTTTCCCTAAATTTAAGCTGCTGTTTTCTTTTTGATAGTGTTAAAATCTGATCTATGGAAAGGGAAGTCTGAAACATATTCGACAATCTATTGTCTGCTGCAATTGCTATAAAGGTCATCTGCTACCACATATATTGAACCCCAGATACCCTGCAATAGACTGATATTTAGAAGGAAAAAAATATAAACCCAGTTATATTCAGTAAACAAAATTAAATCAGTGCAGCAATGAAAGTCAAAAAACATGTGATAAGTTCTTATGAGGAAAATTTCTGTTGTTTTACTTCTTTCAGAAGTTTCAGATTGCTATCATTTTGTAAGAAGTTGATCCATGAAGTTACCGGATGTGATTAAAGTCCACTTTTTCAGAAAAAGTTTTAGTAATTACAGTTTTAATCTAGTGCCTAAACTGAAAGTATAATTTTTTAGTCTAAAAAAAAGGCTATAAAATGGCAATTACTTTTATTTTCCTTTTCTCTAGTTCTACCATTTGTCTTCTGGGTTTTTTTGGTTCTTTTACAATTACTGCAATTGTCAGTTCTCTCACTTCAGAACATTCCTATAATTCAGAAAATTACTCTTCACTGTAGTGGCAATGATTCTTCTCTGGTTGATTTCTTCTCATTTTAGTAAATGTTAGCAGGTCAGCAAAGTTTCAGATTTCCAAAATTATGAATGATATAAACACCATTTGTTATCGTCATATTTGAAGACATTGGCTCATCCAGGCAAACATGCACCATGAATAGCAACTCCACAACACTGAATTAAGTGGTTCCCAATGACAGTAAAGATTGGAATTTAAGATATACTGCATGTATTCTGAAAACATGTGTTTCTAGACAGTAAACTTGTTAATCCAAGTGAATATAAATGTGTAAATCACAAGTCATTACAATTATAATCATATATAAAAACGAAATCCATTTATTTTCAGAAGCGTCTTCATCCAAAAGACCTCAGCAAAGGAAATAGTTACTGTTAACAAAACATCATGAGAAGCATTCTGTATGCTCAGGAGTTTCATGCTATATCCCACTCAGCCTTCTGATGTATGGCAATTTTCTTGTCACAGTGATTGTTCACAGCTGCACTGTGAGTTTTCTACTTCAAAAAGTATGATCCTTTCTTTCTCACACTACACTTCAATATCTAAATTTGGATCATATGTGAATCTTTCAGTTTTTGCCTTGGAAACCATCTAATTTCTATATATTTCCCAAACACATAGTTACTCTTCATCTAGTGATATATTTACAACATTATTTATGAAAGCATGAAACTTTTAATAGTTTTTATGTTACACTGAATATACATTTTTTCAAACATTTTAATGAAAATATAAGTTACCAGTGATAGACCAGTGTTAAAATCCATCTAAATTTCACCATCTCACTTTGGTGATGATACTCAGTCATTATGAATCATCTTGCTGGAGGATGAATTTAATAGAAAATCCAAGGAAATAGTAGGTATGGAATAGAAGATAAAAGATCGTGGGAAACTATGTAGCTGGGAAATCAAGTGTACAGAAAAGTAAAGCATCTGGAACTATTAAATCACAGATTTACTTTAAAATATAGTAAATGCATTTTGGAATATGAATCCCACTTTTTACTTTGAGCAATGTCATCATTATCTGTAGAGCTTTTAAAGGGAAAAAATTAGAGTTCTCAAAAGAAGGTATACTGGCAGAAATACAAGCCAGAACTGACGCCAAGTCTTGCCTCATTTTTTGTCCTATTTTTAATTTAATAGTTATTTTTCCACTTTATTCACATCACAAATCCCTTTTTTGGGGTCCCAGCCACTTAGATCTGTTATCATCAATCCAGGAGCTATATGTGGGGCATACATAGTTATGCCTATAGGGGACTCTCTTGTCCCCAGCTATGCTCCCGCTACTAGATCAGATTCTCCAGGGACAGAGTGCACCTGCATTGAGACACATGCAGAAAGATCTCAAATGTTTCTGTCTTCCCCTACATTTCCAGAACTACTGATGGCCATAGCAAATATATGATATTATGAAATTATTTTAAATCACTACTTTCAAGATCCAAAATGTCCAATTGATTGCAAATGCAATCCTTTACGACCTGCAGACATATGGGTTCATATCTGTGAAGTGTATTTCCGTATTCTGAAAGTTCTAATTTACTGCTTCTACCAGAATGAAAGACCTGGTCATGCAGCAATGGCTCATCTAACTAGGTCTTGAAGAATGAGACACAACTGAAATAATTTGGAGTTTGCAATCCCATGAGGAGGAGGCTGGAAAGGCTTGTGACTGACTCACAAGCATTACAGATGGCAATCCATTATGCATTGCTCATATACTATCTCTTCAATACTTTTTGTTAAAACAGAAGCAGTGATGGGATTGGTACCATCAGGGTGTGTTCCCTGGGGAGCATGTTAGTTGGTGCAAGCCACAAATGGCTAGCCTGGAGCAACATGGGCACATGTCAGAAACTAGGACCAGTACCTCTAAAATGTAGACTTAATAAGATAAATCCAATAAAGGCCAGAAATCTGGTTGCAACTGTGCCCAAAGTGAGCTGATGTTGCTTTGTTTGCAGTATGTCTAAAGATAAGAACCTCAACTGCCTAAGGAAGATTTAAGAGAATACAAACAAGGAGATAAAGATCTCAGTCAAGCAATATTTCTAGTCTATATTAGAATTAGGAAGAGTGAAATGGAACTGCCCTGAAGGCAGTAAAAAATGAGATCTTTAGATATCAACAGATGTTAGAACATGTAATGTTTTTTTATGATGCATTCTTTAGCAC
Source organism: Passer domesticus (assembly GCF_036417665.1). NCBI lineage: Eukaryota > Metazoa > Chordata > Aves > Passeriformes > Passeridae > Passer > Passer domesticus. The sequence continues at coordinate 105,919,500 of NC_087474.1, read as the reverse complement.
ATATTAAATACTTCTATATACAATTCAATTAAAACAGTGGAAAACTGAATATGCCAAAGCAAGAGGTAATTACCCTGATGTATCTAAATGTCATTATTCTGCCTGTAATAACTTTGAAATCAGCACCAAAAAATATAGTTGAAGCTCTTTTTCATTTAGGAAAACCAAACAGTTTCAAACTCTATTTTTATTTCTCAACAGCTGACAACAAGAATTTGCAGCCTACCAATCTATGTCTAAAGCAAAAGTGATAGAGCCTAATAATAACCTGGGATGAGACAGTAACAGATAACTAGGGGATGTGTGATTTGTAAATTACAAGGATGACTGGAATTAAGATGTGTTCTCCAACTAGCACTCAGATTTTGTTTGGAGAGATAGTGTAACAACATCTTTATGTGTAACCAGAACAGAAATAGAAGCTATTTGGAAGTGATAAAATAAATTCCTACAAATGAAAAAATAATGCAGTAATAGAGGCAGTCTTTGGCCTAGATAAGACATAGAATGATACCTGTTTTAGGATTTTAAAAATGAGAAATGTACTCCCAGAATATATTTCAGGTGGCAGGAAGAACACTGTACTACATCATTAATACAACATCAGAAAAGATAGTTTGAACTAGAAGGTAACTTCCACTTCTCTGCACACTTGTAATTAATCTTTTGTCAATCAGACAGCAAAACCCATTAAAATGCTGCCAATCTGGGACATGGCAAATATCTCCTCATTTTTTATTTTCTCCCTAACTCAGGTAACAAAGAATTCAGTAGCAGAGATGAAAATAAAACCTGGATGATCAAGCAAAAACTACTTATGAGACTCCAGAGCTGTGTCATGAGCTATCTAGGAAAACAGATTTGTAATATGCCCTTTAAAGAAAAAAAGGAAAATGAACAAAAATGGTAAAGGTAAGACATCTTAATTCCTGAGGTTTTTATGGGTTTGCTATTTTTTTAGAGCTGTCATATATTCTCTGCTCGAAGAAGAATTGACCAAAAATGCAAATGAGGAAAAAGACTAAAGGTTTGATAGCAGCAAGAGGATGGGGAAAAGGTTGAATTTTTCAAGCTACTGACACAGGGTAAGGAAAAAAAAAGAAGCTTCATAGACCTGAAGCAACTCACAAGATTCAAAAAATTATCTGTTGCTGCAAAGGGCTTTCAGGGTTGAAATCCCCAGGATCATATCCATACAGTGCTTATCAGAAAGTGTTCTTTATACAGCATTTTAGCAGAATTTTGTCTTTAGGAGACAGCTAAAAATGGGTTTCAGTCCCACAGTTTTTTGAGGAAAATCTGCATTGTTTGTGAAAAAGGAAGAAGGTGAAGCTCTCAAAACTGAGGTCCTCACAGTACCAAGATTTTTGCATCCACTAAATGACATTCACTTGCAACTCAGTGGCATTTGTATGAGATATAAATATATTAAAATGTTGGAGGGAATGTGATTGCTTCAAAAAAATCTTGCACCAAAAAGAATGCCCTCGTGGCTAAATATGTAGTGTTCTGAGCAGACAACAATTCCTTTTGCTGCCCTGTATTCTGAAAAAAACAAAGTAGCAATATTTACATTTTCTATTATAATTTCTATTGCAATAGAAATGACAGCATCTATTAAGTATGTTGCACTGCTTATTCTACTATAGAAATAGACTCTGAACCCAGAAACTGAAGGAAATTTCAAAATTTCATACCAGGATGCTATAATGTCAGTTTTTGCAGTGTAGTGCTTTTCTAAAGCAAAACTCTTTTTTTCCCTGTAAAAATATTACAGGTGAATTACCTCTATATGTTCCCTTAAAAAATCAGTTACAGAAGCCTTTTTGATCTATGAGATTTTTTTCTCATAGATTTTTTTTATTTCTCTGTTGCTAAGAGACAATGTCATCCTGATGTTATTTAATTAATGGTTGTTTTATCTTGACAGGTGTTACTCCTAATTTCTCAAATCAAAATAGGAACACTCAGCCAATATTTAAACTCTGAAATACTAGCTGGCCACAACTGGATAACATTGCTTCAGGTTTTTTAGAGAAGCATCAAGTAAACCTGATAAACATTACGTCAATACAACCTACTTTCCACTGGTCGGAAGTGACTGGGGTAAGGTACTTTCTGTACAAGAATGAATGGTTTAATACCAAAATCTTCATACATCCATGCCGTTTAATTTACAACTACATAATTTAATATTTCTTCTTGTTTAAGAAGCAAACAGCCTCTGCTAGCTATCTGTACATGTCAACTGATTTTACTTTGTAAAAGGTAAACCACAAAAGGAAGGAAAAGGACCTGATGATTACTTTAGAAAATGACAGAAACACTGAGCTGGGTGTGTTGTCATAGGAACAGCAAGAGACCTAAATCTCACTCTGTGTTTCTAAATGGGCAAAATACAAATCTGGATTTTACACTAACACTAAGAGTAATAGCTAAAAAAAGGTAAAAAAGAATGTAGAGTTCAAAATTAAGACTGTAGTTAAGAATTGTAAGAACTGATACGGATGGAGTTCCTAAATTCATGTTTTTAAAACATTTGCAGCTGTAGCCTGAAATCCTATTTTGCACACTTCCTATTTTTCTTCTATCGTTCAATGCTAGGAGCAGCAAAGTGTAGATATAATCACTTGTGCATTCAGTTCTGGGTTTTGAAGGTAAATTTTCTGCAGTGATCAACAATGCTTCAACCTACCCCAGAGCCTCCTGCACTGCCCCTTGTCCCTGCTCTGTCCCTAGCATTTGCTCTCACACAGAATTTTCACTTACCTCCTCCTAAAACCCCACCCAAGGCCCCAAGTCTTCTTAGCTTTAGGTCTGGTCAGCTCTCGGCCTTGTACTGTTTTATACCACACGTCACCATTTATGCTCACTTACTTCCTGACTCTTTTCCTTGCAATTTTTGTCTCCCTTTTACTCCCAAATCTATCCATTACTCCTTTATCACCTTTCCTATCACATCCCTCCTCTTATTCTTCATGCTCACTAGCTATCAACAGCAGATATAATAGTTAACAAAGACAGACTCTTACCAAGCCTTTTCAGCCCTTTTTCTCTCCAACTTAGATATTAATAGGTTAGAGGAAGAACTAGAAGGAAAAAGCAGGAACAAAAAGGCCTGGAAATACCATACAAGCCTTATACAGTCCTGTCAACACTTTAAAAATTATATTTTCTTGTAATTTAGATAAGTTATAAAAAGATCTCTGTATGGGTAACAAATAAATACTGTATTTTTTATAATGTGACTAAAAGCTAGGTAAGTAACATAAAAACAGTATTTAATTTTGAGTTGAAAAAACTTTTTAAAAGGAATTGAGAATTTTAAAAGTGAACTATTTTTTTTTGAACTTGGATATAAGAACAATTTTCTCCTAACCTTCACCTCAGAAATGTAAATTATTTTAATCTGAACTATTCATTGAAATGTTTGTCATATTGTAGAAATGTTTTCTTGAAAAAGTTTGCTTGAACTGATTAAACTGTAACAAAGTTGTAAGGGACTGAAACCAAATATCCAAAGAAAGTATTAGAAAAATTCAGATATACACTTTTAAAAATTCATATACACCTCGATATATTATAAATGGTCATATAACCCACAAATAATGACTTGGGAGTTATTTTCCTGTTATATTAGTAACATGATTAACAGCAAATAATAAACTTTGTCCAAAATTTTTGCATGTTAAGAATTTACTAAAAGTGAGACTTTTCATCAGTCAAGATGAGAAGTTACGCAGATGCCCTGTCATCTTTGTTATTCACTATTGATAATTTTCCTCTTGAATCTTTCTCTGGGATTACTTATGCATGTCTGCTCATTACTTTATTGGGTTCCTGCCCCCAGCTCCCACTCACCCCTAGACTTTCATGTATCTGGGAAGAATAAAACAAGCTATGCTTGAATGGTTTGGAAAGGCAGATGATCTCCTGCTTCTACTGTGGGCAAGAAAACTTTGTTTTTTTGCCAACAGATTTAGAGTGACCTGCACTGCAGGTCTGAGTGCAGCTTCCAGGGTAGGAAATTCAATCCTCTATGCAGATTGAAGAAATCTCATGTTCATTCCAGAGCATGAGAATCCCATGCTCATTCCACCCCTCCTCACTAGAAGTGGAGCCCTAATTCATGTCCCACATGCCAGAAGTAACCAGGTTATTACCAAAAGAGCTGGAATTTTTCAGCAGCTTTTGGAGATATCAGAAGTGATAAGGAGAAGTCACGTAACAATGTGGTCATTTGGAAGGTAACACGTCTCACTTCAAACTACATAAATGATTACCAACACATGCACGTCATCTACTCTCTATTATGGTTCATTTAGCTAATGAAATGCTTTGGCAGCTAGTCATACATTTGCAAGACAGAACATACTAACAGAATATATATTATGGAATAATGGGACATTTTAGCACATAACAGATCAGCTGCACATTACATTTAATCCACAGGGGTTTCTTTTTACTATAATCTTATCTTATTGAGCGGCAGAGGGTTCTATAAATATCTAAATGTCATCACTGCTAATTCTTTTATTGACAACCATTTTGCTAAGGAACACCACAGGTATTTCTAAACTAATTTACAAAATAGCAAATGCCAGAGACACCATGTGGTATTCATAATGTACTGTTATGAAAGCAGAACAAATTTGATTTCTTTAGTAGATGAAAAGCTGGCAGTGATAAGCAACTTTTGAAAACAAGAACCAAAAATGCTAGTTTAAGTCATGAAAGATATAAGGAAATACAGCTGTTATAAAATCTAGCCTTTCTGGTGCTGAAAACCATTAAACTATAAATAGATGCAATCACATGGAAAACAGAACTTCCTGTTGCATTTTCTACATTCTAAAGCCTCACTTTACCTGTGAAAATGAGCAAAGGAAGAGAGAGGGTTCTTCAGGAATGGAAGTAGGATTAAATGAGAATTATTCCATGAGAGCATGGTAGTTGGCCTTCATATGAGGAATGAGTTACAGTCTGCTCCTGAACCTCTGAAGCAGTTCAACTCCCCTTTTAAAGTTTTACAACCTTTTAGGTGGTGTTTACCAGATCTGAGAGTCCTGGAGTGAGGAGCTGTGTTGACAAGCTCATATAAAGCCTTCAGTTAGTCAGTGAAGGCAGTGGCTCTTGGGAGTAGGGTTATGGATCAAAAACTTAATATAGATGTTGTGAATCTCCCTGTGGATGAAACTACAGTTGCTCTGACCTGTCCATTATCCTATATTTATTTGTATCTGTCACCAACAAGTCCCAACAACCCTTAAAGAAAGATCTATGCTGATTTCTAAAGAGGTAGACCATGAGTTTATATTTAAGACACTCTTAGCCCCGAAACTGAAGGTGCAAAGCCATGTAGCCAAAGAAAGCAGACAAAGAAAGCATAATAAATACAATCTGCCTGTAAATATACTATTAATTTTTTATTATATACAAAATCATTGAAATAACATTTCAGTGAGATATTTTGCCGTCTAAATAGAAATCAGCTCTCTTGAAACTCTTTCTGTGTTGTATCTGTGTTGCCTTGTATGTGATGCACAATCTCATGTGGCCTGTCCCTTTACCATCCAAACTCACTACATGGGAATTCAAGATCTTGGAGGAAGTCCAGGTTTAAGTTAGTGAAATCTGCAGAACATATTTTTATCAAAGTTCAAATTTTCCAAGTGAAGGCCCACACTAATTTGTTCCTTGTTTGGAATCTAAAGCCTTGCAGGAAGAGAGGAGCTAAGAAAACATATTCATTCTTCTGAGTCCAGATTAGAAAGTTTAATATTATCTATAAATTGAGGGAAAAAAAAAAGTAAACCTATGGTTAAAAAATTGTCAAAGAAAGGTAGGTGTATTTTGTTCACAGATGTTACAATTCAGTGTAACTGTTCAAATGAATGAAGATACAATATTTAAATACAAATCATCAGAAAATCATGAGCCAGTTCGTGTCCTAAGAACACACCAGTGCCACTGTTGCCCATTAAAGTAATTGTTATTGGGGGAAGACTCTAGACACTGTAGCTCCAGAATCAACACATTTGTATTTTAGTACATACAGTGGTATAAAGCCAACTTCTGGGAAAAAAAAAACTTCAGGTTTCACACTGAATTATCCCTTCCAGTAAAGAGGCAATATTAAAAAGCACATCTATTCTTCTTATATTCAGTGTAGGACTGTTGAATAAAAATACCTTGTGCAAACTTTATTTAAGAATACAATGTTTATTTCACATATCAAAATGTTTTATATGCTAGTATTGTCATCTGAAATAAAAGTGTTTCTATGATATCTTACTCTACTACTTCAACTTTCATTTCACTTGAAAGGTAATTAAGTATTATTTCAAGTAAATTTTTTGGTTTAGTTTGTTCTGCTCCAGAGAGAACAAAACTTGGTACTATTTAAGCAATGATTTAGCTTTGAAAACCTTGCAAGATCCCTGCATTCTCAAATGGAATAAACTGATAATTCTCTCTAAAGGTTGCTGAGAAGAAAAAATTAAATCTAAAACCACATTTAGATTTCAAACTACTGTAAAATTTAAAGAACTGGTTACCAATTTAAAATATTTTGTCCCATGCAGTTCTGTGGAGGGAATAGAACTGTACCCCTACTCCCTGTTAAAACCATGGAAGAAAATGAAAAGTGGGAGTGATCCAGCCTTTCAAACAAACTCTGCAATATTTGCAAGGCAACTCTTTAAATGCTACTGATTCTCATACCAAGCAGTAACAATATGATTTTGACGTAACTTTAAAATTTCAAAGTTTAAAAGAGATCAGAGAAACTTTGTTTTTCCTCCAGAAATGGATGCACGTCTGATTTAGCATAGGTTCCAGGAAGTGGAAGAAAACATCTAAGGAGCCCTATTAATATACTAGCAGGAGCATTTGAAGGACAGTGTGCCAATATGGAAATGGAGGATTTTTGGATGCCAGACACAAAGCTTGAAAATACGTTCCGTGCTTGAAGCTGATCAAGAGATTGCATGTGAGGCAAAAATACATTAAAGGCAATTCTGCACATAAAGACATGTGTGAAAATCACTTCAGAGAAATAAAAGGCATCTGTTGCTAGAGAGGGAGACTTTGTATCTATATTCCTCATAGTGTCTTCTCCATCTCATTTTTCAGTTAGTGTTCCAGTATTTCATGTCTGTACGGACCTAGTTGTCTTCCAGTTCTAAGAAATTTAAAATTATTTGTTTTACACTGAAAGAAAGAAGATACATTCCTATTGTACTTTTAACTAAGTTAACAACAGTTAAGAAAATTTTGGCTGCCTTGGTGAACTATACTTCTTATGGAATTTGTTATGTCCTTGACCATTTGTTTTAGAAAGTTGATGTCAAAACATTAGGGGTTTTTTGTTGGGTTGTTTTGGGTTGTTTTTTTTATCATGACAATATGATTCTGTCTTCATGCATCAAAAAATATTTTGTTAATTTTGTGGGATTTTGAAATCAGTTAAAGGGAAAATAAAATAAGATCTTAGGGAGCCAACACAACTTCTTCATACTTTAAAAATATCAAAAAGGTTTTGCAAAATGCTTAGTAAATTTGAGTTCTATTTTGTACATAGAAACATCAAAGAAATGTAACAGTGGAATCACTTGTTATGTGGCTATGGCCTTGAGCATCCTAATTTAGCTTTGAAGTTCGACGAGTTTGGACTAGATGATTCATAACATCTTTTTTCCCTCTTTGAACTCTTCTTTTACTATGAATAGAAGCAGCAAAGAATATAACCAGAGATGGAAGACAACTTTCAAATATACAATATCTGAAACCATCTTAATCCCAAAGTGTCATTTTTATTGCATAGGTGACTTAATAGAGTAAGGTTACTTTTTTCAGATGGTACAAAATATTTAGTATTATTATAGGGTTTAGGGGATATTAGGATGGTGTTAGGTTGACAGCCAGATTAGATGACTTTGGAGGTATCTTCTAACCTTGATGATTTGGCGATATTTAAAAGAAAATTAGAGTTTTTAAAGTGGGTAACACAGATCCTAACTGCCATATGCTCTAAAGCTTTCAGTCACCTCCCTACAGGAAATAGTGTTTGATTGTAAGGAACTTCTGTAAGCTTGCAGGGAGAACATACCCCAAAACCCAAGTGAAATTATATATTTCACTGAGATTCATATTGTCCTTGCACTTCATCTTAAAGCTAAAGACAAGCCCAAAGTAAATTCATTATGATATATTTAATTGAAATGAGAATTTAATGCAAAAATTCTAAGCATCTGAGATTACAGTTATTTGAGAGTTTGCAAGGGGCAGGAGTGTTTTCTTTCTTTTATATACCTAAGAAATATCTTCATCTATCTCATGATTCCACACATACAAACATATTTGCAGCTGTAGAAACCTCACTTGCAAGTGAAGTTTGTTCAATATTATCACATGCAATCTATGTTACTCCAAACAAGCAAAATATTTTTCCATCTTAACACAGGGTGACATGATCTACATTCTCCCAAGACGTTTGTCTTTCTGATGCTGAGCACCTCAGAGTAGCCACAAGCCCTAAGTAGAGCAGTGACACCTCATTTTTGTGCACAAACTTGTGAGCATCTCATCTCCTTTGGACTTTGTATAGTTTAAACCTTTAGACTTTTTACATTTTAAATCACTTCTAGCTTTTCTAGATTAGCATTGATCAGAAAGGAGCATTACATCCAATGTGACTAACCATTAATTTAAAAAACTAAAATTAGTTGGGCATGCTTGCCCTCTGGAAGCTTTCAAAGGCATTCAAGTCTGTTAAGTACTTGGGAAATTTCAGCATTGTTTTGGATATAATACCAAATTTCACTGGATCCTTAAAATTCATGATGACATATTCTTACTTGAGCTATGTAGCCTAGATTTCCTTTATAAATGCCTGAATCATATTTTAAAAAAACTCCTCTTGTTCCATTTAGCATACAGGTGAAAAGGAGAGATTAGCTCTGTAACCCTGTTTCTTTAAGTTTAGCTATGGGATTGTTCCTTCCTTATTTTCAGAGTGTTTGTAATCATGATCACAGATTAATTGAGAAATAACCAGTGCCACCTCATAGATTGTCAATGGTAGGGCCAGAGTGTGGGATCCTTACTATTCTAAAAACTCAAGGCCTCAAAAATAATTGGGAAAAAATTTCAGCTATATTGTCTGAGACAGAGACTTGCTGAATACCTGTAAACGTGCTCAATGTCTGTAAACACATCTGCAGCTCCAAACAAGTGCAAGCAAACCTTCCCTGAGGAATTACACTCCTTGAGATTCAAAACTGTGGGATTTAGTATGTTTTGTGAGTGCTGCCTGCTGAACTTCACATTCTGATACTATGTCCTTCACATTTAACTCAAAGCAGTAAAAGCTTCCCATCTAAATACAGTAATTTCATTCAGTGAATAAAAATTGAACAGGTGGCAAAATCCTTTGTGCAATATCAGCACAGATGAATAACACATCAGAATGCTTGGTTGTTAATGGCCACCAGATGTCCAGTCAAAGAAAAAGAGACAGAAAATTATCAGCTCTATGGTACTGAAGTTCTGTAAAAAACCTTACTGTTACGTATAATAACATCAATCTTAAACAAAAACAAATAAAAAAAAAGAAGAAAAGAAAAAAAAAGTAGAAGTCTAATATCTAACAGGATCATAACAGTCATTCAGTCTCATCAATTTTTGAATTAGGGGTAAATGGAATTTTCCAATGCTGTAGGAAACAATCATGTATACGTTTCACTCATAATGAGAAACAAGTAATTTGAAGTCAGTCAGATGGGCAAGGAATCATTGAAAGGTAGAGAATTCATCTTTATTTATTATTCTTTCTAAACATCTGAATTACATGTGAAACAATCAAGAAATATTGAGATTAAAAAAAGTTTAAAACATGATTTTTAAAATTATATCATACAGAAATACTCTGAAACAACCAGAGATATTTATATAGAGCATCGAGACTTCATGATAACATCCCAACAGGTTGTGTGTATAGGATACACTGAAATGATGTGACACAGAACATCATTCAGACAAAAGCTTTTCATTTTCCCACAAAGATACACAAAAAAACCAATAATGTCCAATATATTCAGTTTTTTTTCTAGATGTCTAATTATCTAGCTCTTAACAACTAAAATATTCTCTAGAAACTGATATTCTGAAACTGAGAAATTGGCTTTATCTACAGAATTCCAAATTAAATAGTCATGAAGGTATAACAGGGATGTCATAACAGGCTAAACCACTGATTTTTATTTACTGTTTTCTATTCTCTTTTTCCTCAAGTAAAGATCTGTAAGCCTCTAGTGAATACCAAAACCCTGTGTGCTACTCTACTTGCTATATAACATTAATACCTATACTTACAAACAAATCAGACAGAGGCAGGCAGCACTTCAATAGTCTCCTCTGAGGAGCTCCTCTACTTAATTATACGTGTTTGTAGCCACTGATGTGAAGCTGAATAGGTTCAGCTGCGTGGACTCTGTGTGTTTTCCAAAAAAGACAGAGCTCCAGAATAGTGTCATTTGGCCCTCTGTAACAGAGCTTGTAAAACAGAATTAGCTCTTTCTAAAAAACAATATCATCTTAATTTCACTGAACACTTTTTCTGAATCAATATTTAAGTAGAACATCTTTACCAATAGATACTTCAAATAAATTCTTTTTTTTTTTTAATATTTTGGGTTTGCTCAGGAATTCAGAATCAAAAAAGGATTAAAAATACTTAAGGTGGCATGGTTTCCAGATAACCAGTAGGTTAACAACTCTCTTTACTCTTCTCTCCTGCAAGGAAACAGAAATTGATTGGAACTCTCATTTTGTTTCAGTAGCTCTCAGAGTTTAACTACAGGAGTGCATGAACTTTACATGAAAGGGATAGCTCAAAAGATCCAAAATTTTAAATACAGTTTATTCCTTTAATAAATAAATGCTTTTCTATTCTGAAAGATTACAACAACTGCAATAGGAGAAAAATCCACTGTTAAAAATTACTTTGTAACTAGAAGCAATAAAATACATTTTCTTCCAGAGTTTTCTTCTTGAATGCAGTTCAGTTCTCAATCACCTAAAAAAGTACTTTTATAACAATAAATAAATCCTTCATACTCATAAAGTTGTTACTAAATTTCTCCCATGAGTTCAATAGCATTTATTCCACACTCAGTTTCAGTATGTTTATACCATAATAGTCATCTAATATATACAAGTAATGCAAAAGTGAAGTGTATTTTTAGGCTTTCTAAAAACATCTTCTCCTGATTTAGAATTACATGTATGGAAATGATTTTTGAAAAAGGTATTGCTGGATATGTGATTGGTGATAGACCACAATTTTAACTATAAAAAGTTGGGGTTTTTTAAAATATACATCCCAGTAATATGGAAAGAAGACTATGAGAAGGAAAATAAAATGCAGACCTGGCTTTCGTAGCAATGTTGCTGTGGTAATAAAGACATTTTAAGCTCTTTGTTATGCTCAGATTTCTCTGCTGTTTGCAAGTTTAAATGACTATTGAAAGCAATCTCTGCTATTGAAAGTAAATGGTGTCTCTTCTGTAGTGGAGAAGTGCTGAAGTACCACAGTGCTGCTGTGGCTAAAGATTGTTGTCCTTAAGAACATAATTAAATTATATCTGAATAGAGCAGTTAAATAGCTAGATAAGCAATGAAGATAAATCAGATAAAAATTAACAGATAAAACTCAGCCTTTCCTGAGACACTTAGCTGAAACCAAGGACCTGAACATTCTGTTTTAAATTATTCTTTACTGTCTCTTCTGCCTGACATTAGTGAAAAGAAAGACCTTGCTTTAAAGACATAATTTTAAAAATACCCAGTGGGAGTAAACAGACTGTCTAGAATGGAAAAATCACAATGACTGCAATGATATCTCATCTTCACAGAAGCAAGATAAAGTGTCAAGAACAGTGAGAAAGAGGAAAAAGGTGACACATAAAGATAGCAGGATTTTTGTCTTCCCTGATCCAAGTCCAATCAAGCAAGTGTGGGGGGGAAAACTGACAATGGAGAAAACAGGCAGTCTAGAATTAAAGAAAAAAATATCTACAGCAGTCAAAATATATCCAGCTTTATCCAAACCAGCATGAATTATACACAATAGAGCCATTTTTCCTCTTGCCTTTGGAGATTGACTTGAAAGAGAATCTGGACACAGCTAAAGGTACCAACTGCCTAAATTCAAAGAAATTTGAAAAGAATTGACTTGTCTGTCTTCCTTCTCTGTCCTTTCATATCTAATTAAAAATCTTTCACGTAAGTACTTTTTCTTTGTGAACAGGTTGACTTTGACACTACAAGGATTTAATTTTTTGACTTCAAAGGACTTCACACTGACTTGTAATGTAAAGGCTAGTTTTATCCATAAACTACTAATATATCTTATCCACTGAACTTTGAGGATTTATACTTGTCTTTTGTTATACAAACAGCTGTTTTTGAAATGGAGCATGACCTGCTTTAGATTAATCTAATTGGGTGCATTTTCAATTATTATAGACTAATTTAAAGGGACTTCAAGGGTCCAGTTTCTCAGCTGCTTAATATCAGGGAGTTTTCAATGGAAATATGCAAATTTTAAAGATCTGTGTCTATACGCATGTGTATAATAGATTTGTTTTTCACAACAGTAAGATTTTAAAGTAGTCATTCATTATACAAATGTTTTTCAGCTTAAAATAGGGCAGAGTTAAAATGAGTAAGATTTAAGCTGCAAAATATGTTATAAATTAGAAAGCATTTATCTCGACATTCATGTAGATTTTTATATTTCAAACTTGAATAGCATTAGCTTGTTCTTCACTGTGTTTAGGGCTTATGGTAATTATTAGAACAAGCTTCACTGTAAATAAAGCTTATGTGAAAGTGCTATATGTAATAATACACACAGAAGTATTTCTTGTATGCAAACACAAATTAAAGTTGAAAAAATACATCTGTATTGCTTTATTATCATTTTATCATAGGTTTTTATATGTTTACTTACCATTTTCTAAAATTCTGTAAAGAAGGAGGAACACAGTTATTAGTAGGAATATCTATTTTTACTATATAATTAAGAAAAATATAAAAAAAATACACAGAAGAAATTAATTCCCTTCTGATGGGTCTAAAGGGTAGGTTTACCTTTGTACCAGGATCACAGAACTACAGAATATCCTGCGCTGGAAGAAACCCACAAGGATAAGCATGTCCAACTTCTAACTTCAAAAAGGGAAACATAAAAGTTAAAACATATGTCTAAGAGCATTTCCCAATTGCTTCTTGAGCACTGACAGGCTTGAGGTCGTAAACACTCTCCAGTGGAATTTGTTCCAGTGTTTGACCATCCTCCCAGTAAAGAATTTTTATCTGATATCTAATCTAAACTTACAACTGCAAATTTAGGCCATTCCATCAGGTGATCAGACACCAGACAGTAGAGATCAGCACCTCACCTCTGTCCCCATTATGAGGAAATTGTCAACAATACGGTCACCCATCCATCCCTCCAAACTGAACAAACCCAGCATCCTCACCCACCATACCAAGTAATGCCCTCCACTCCTTTCACCATTGCTGCCCACCTGGGCACATCATGTTATATATTTATATCCTAATTATCTTGTGGAGCCCAAAACTGTACAGAATACTCCAGCTGAGGCCACAGCAGTGCTCTGATTTAGCAACTGCCCATTCTCTGTACTGTGCTTAGAGCACCCCAAGATACAGTTGGCCCTTTCGCCTGCCAGGAAACAGTCACAGTTCATTGTGAACTTCCCATCAAGCAAAATCTCCAGATCATTTTCTGCAGGGCTGCATGTGCACCTCTTGTCCCTCAGTCTCTATTTATACCCATATAAATATATTTATATTCTTACAACCATATAAGTATACTTATATACTTATATATTACACTGTCCCAGGTGCAGAATCCAGTATTTGTCCTTCTTTCACGTGGTTTTACTGTGAGGAAAAAAGCTAATGCTGCTTTTAATTAAGGAGAAACTGAGAGAAAAGTATTTTCAATTATAGCTCATTCAAAACTATTATTACAAAGCAATTAAAAGCAAATTCTTTGAGTTATTTCATGCATATGTCAATGTAAATATTTCTCCACTGAAATCAAAGCTGAGGATTGCTTTATTTTGTCAGCCAGACAATTTCCTCTCCCAGAGGAAAAATAAGTAGCAGATAAAAAATAGGCAATAACACAGGATAGATGGCTGCTTAGAGTGGGAAGCCTTCAGAAAATTTTAGAGTCATTCCCCTTTTAATGCAATGAATATTTTGCTGTGCAACAAACCCTTGTTACTCCTGTGGATATGCTAGGAACTTGGGGCATTTTCTGGCTGCAGTTAACCATCCTACTTCTTGGCAACAAAATGGCAGCAAAAAGATATTTGTAGTACTCTTGAGAGATATTTTTTAAGGAGCTAGTTAATGAACTGTGTTATGAAAAACAGTCTGAAAATTGCTGTGAGTTAAAAATAAAATAAATAAACCTCTGACCAAACCAAACCAACCAACCAAAAAACACGAAACATAAGAAGCTGAAAATTTCCTTGTGTTCTTGGCTAAAGCTCTTGCTTTCGCAGTCCTTGTCAGGAAATTACTACAATTTAGCCAGTATTTATGTCTGCAAATGTGATAGGAGTTACTGCTCAGAGGAATTAGTTTAGTATCTAAAGGAAATAAGGTCTATAGAGGCTTAACCCCAAATGAATCTTTAGATTACAGCATAAGCACTGCAAAAACAATACTTTTTTACTGGGGTGAAAACGGGTTTTAGGTTCAGCACCTTGCTACAAAACCCAAGTCAGTGAAGAAAGTATCAAATGCTAACATTCTGGCTGCTGAAAACAGAAATGGGCCTTGGTCCCACACATGCAGGTTCTGTTAGCATTGAAATCCAAGATGAAGTAGACCAGATATAAGTGAAGATAAGCAAGTTACTGCTTACACATTCTTTAGGAATATATCTTTCTAACAATTCATTGTTTGATAAACTGAAATCAAAGCTGTTATACTTGAAGCATAATGTGAGGGTGTGGAAGATCTTAAGGTGTCAAATATGATAAAAAGCCCTTAACAGAACGTTATTTCCATTCCTTGTTATATTTTTCTTTTTGTTAAAGACAAAAAAAAGCTCTTTTTTACAACTGTAAGGTGATATTCACAATTTGGGTTCCTATGCCGTGTGTAACTTTATTGAGTTCATCTGTTATTTTAGAAAAAGTTATGCACCTCTGAGAAGATTATCCAGGCATTAAATTTTTAAAAACACTGAAGTAACTGAAGTTACTTGCATTTCTTCCCTCTTGCAGGATGAACATTAGAGGGCTTCACACACCACTTAAGACTCATAAACACCTAGTCATTTTTGCCTAAATATCTTTTCTGGCAGACAACGTGGGACTGTACCTTCGTTTGTGAAGAAGTTGAAAGGAGAGTTTAATGGAAATAGTGCAATACCTGACAAGGATTCTGCTGAACAGCACTGTTCTCAGCCCAAAGGCCCTCAGACCAATATTATCATCCTAGATAATTCTGCCCCACTCTTCCATTCAAATTTGGCTGTTCCAAAAAAAAAAAGGTTGAAAAAGGTTGTCTGTCTCTCTCCTTTTATATCTAGCCTGATTACACACAGGGCCAAGAACTAGAGTCCCAGAGAGCACACCCATATTAGCATGTAGTGCTGTATCAGGGTTATGGCTGTGAAGCGAAACCCTCCACTGACTCCCTCAGCACATGGCTCATCCCTGGAGTCATCCCTGGCACATGAGCTGGGTTCCTTTTGACTCACTCTAAAGATCTGCTCCTGTTCCGCTGTGCTGCTTGCTAATGAAGACATAGCCAAATGCAAGTCAAAAACCTGATTAAATATTTATTTGGAGAATAGCTTTAATTCCAGTCTTTTAGGGAGGAAATCCCCTTAGAGATGGAAGGTGTGTGTTTGAATTTCTCAAGATGAGGCAGTGCTTAACCTGAATTCCTTTACAGCCTTACTCACTCTTACACTTCCCTTGTAAAAGGAAAGCAGCACTTCTTCAAAGGAAAGCAGTGGGGAATATTGTGTTTCAGTGAAATTTAACTCTGCTGGTTTGCTCTGGTATCATATTCCTCCCTCCACAACAGACACAGCAAAGCTGAAGTACTGCCATACCAGGCCACATCAAAGGTCCTCACAGCCCAGCATCCTGTCCCCAGCAGAAGCCCATAGGAAATGCCTTGGGAAGGGTATAATTACAGGACAGAAAGTGGTTCTTTACTCAGTTGAAGCTATTTCATTCCTTTGATCATTATTACTGTCCTTTCCTGAACACTTTGAAGGTTAATACTTTTCAGGAGATAAAAATACAAGAATGAAACAGAGTTTAATAGATTTTAGGGATTTGAAATGAAGACATAGGGGTGTTTTTATCATTATTCTTTTCCTAATACTTTTTAATATCCTATCTGTTTCCAATTGCTACTGGACATGGAGTTTTAAAAAAGATATTACAATTCTAAGATTGGATTCCCAAATGGCTGGTTAAACTGCATCCCTACACAGGTGAAGTCAGGTTTTGGGATGGGAGTTCTCTTTACATCATTTCACACTCATCTACATCGACTTTCTTCTGCTATGTTGTCCCCAGATGACTCAGGCACACCATTCACTGGTTCTCACAGTCTTACTCTCACTTTGAATACTTTAGGTTGTTAGGACACCTTTTCACCTTTCACCTTACTTTCCATATTATTTCCCAAATAATAGCTGAATATTCTGAAAAGCATAGGCTCAGTGCCAATCTCTCTTGGAAAACATGAACATTTATTCCTATGCTTATTTTACAGGTTTGTATGCTATTATTCACACAGGTAAGAACCTTCTCTTTCAATCCAATAATCTCATGTTTGTAGCTATTAGTAGCTTCCACTAAGATGACATTTCTTGTTTTACCTTCTTTCTTAAGATTAATCCATTCTTAAGCTTTATGCATAAAAGCAGAATTTTAGATATTTAAAATACTTTCAGGACTGGCTGTAAACACAGCTGAAGTAACAAATTATGCTTGTCACCAGACCTAACTCACTTTTACTAAGGGAAAAAAAACTGGAAGCAGAGCAGGTGGTGACTGCCATCACAGGCTACTGAGGGAGCAAGAGAACAGAACAGAAACTGTGTTGGGCTAGGAGCAAGCAGAGTTGTCTCTCAGTTCATGCCAGGGATACCATGCTCTGAGATTTCTTCTGATTAACCTCTTAGAGGTCCCACTAGCAGCTGGACTAGATGATCCTTGTCAGTTTCTTTCAAATGAAATTATTCTATTCTGTTCTGTTCTATTCTATTCTATTCTATTCTATTCTATTCTATTCTATTCTATTCTATTATTTCATTCTATTCCATTCCATTCCATTCCATTCCATTCCATTCCATTCCATTCCATTCCATTCCATTCCATTCCATCGTTCCTTAGTGGTCACACCACACATTTTTGTGTCAATGCAGCAAAGCACCGAAGCCAAATTTTTAAGAGTAAAATTTAATTTTATTCAGTCTGCTTGTGACTTTCAAGCTACTTCTCAGTCCATAGGGGAAAAAAAAAAAAAAAAAAAAAGAGAGAAAGTTTGACTCTGTGTTCACTTTTGGTATTTGTACAAACCTGTCTGTCTAGACATCTCGTGTCAGCCTTTGCAAAAGACTAACAGTGTCTCTCAGTTTATCTAGACAGCTCAGTATTATCAGCACAAACCCCATTTCCTACCTGTGCTTCTGAAATTTCATTTCCCTTGACCAGAAATCCTTTTCTGCAAGAGTACACATCTGAAAATGAAAGGCATAGGAAAAGCCAGAATCTCTGGAGAATTCAGTTTGGTTCAAACATAAAATAATACTTTGGATGTTAAGATGGTCTTAAACTAAAAATGATTTTTCATTTCCCCGTGCAGATGTGGGGTGTTTTTTTTATTTCAGGGGGAAATATAGAGTTTTTTGTCACATAATCTTCCAGAGCATCCAGACTCATCAGTAGTATAGTTTGTTGGTATCTAACTTGCCTGTCAGTCTGTATCATGCTCATCAAGAGCATCTGCTACCACACTGCACAGAGAGAGCTACAGATTTCATGAACAGGTGTTTATTCAATACTGAATTTATTTAAAAGATGTTCTGTTATCAATTGATATGCTTCCAGCAACACCAAGATGTTATAGGAATAAAAATATCAGGCACTTAATGAGAATTCTGCCTATAACAGGTGAGAAGACTATGAAACAGGTCAAATTCACTCCTTGGCAACATTGGTTAAAAAGTTTTCCTAGGAAATGCCCAAAACCAAGGCACAAAAATTGTGCCTACTAATAAAAATAACCCTCCATTACACAATGTCTCAATGTACCTCATGCCCTAAGAATGCCAGTGGAAAATCTGAAGCCTTGCAAGGGTGCAGGAGAACTACAGGAAGCCAAAACCATTAGCCTTTATGCAACACTCCTTATGACTGACAGAAGTGAATATGCAAGAGGTGTATAACTGGATGAAATTTTCAGGTTAAATGACTCAAAACAAGAAGGGAAAACAAATTGTATACATGAAATTTTGAGCAGGTATCTTCAGATTCCCCACATTCTTATGGCCCCCATTTTTAAGACAGAGTTTGCTTTATATCCCTTGACCTGATGAAATTATGAAATGCATCTTATGTAATACAATTACAAGAAAATGTGTATTTATTTCCAGGATTATAAGAAAACTGCTTTTTTTTAAGCACAGCAGGTCATATTTATATGAGATGCAAAATAAATGGAATATTATTCCATTTTTTACATATACTTCAGAGCTCACACCTAAACTATGAGATCTCCACCTTATATGGATCTCTGCAAAAATCTGCAATCATGGTGATTAACAAAGATCCTCAATTAAAGGCAAGAGTAATAATCTTCATATATTTACATTTCCTGTGATATGTAAAACAACAGCCATTTTTTTCTAGCAAAAGACTGATACCTGTGGCAATGAAAAAATATGAGGTTACTACAACTGATAGAATCTCATGGAATACTTGAGCAATTTTCTAATGAAAATATGGACACAAAGGTCTGTGTGTTAATTATAACTGTAATGAATATCCATTCCAAAAATTCTTGTTGTGTCCTACAAATATATTTGTAACGGAGAAGAGGTAAGGAGGAGATCAAAGGCAGAAATAATTTTAATATGCCCACTTTCTGCATCTTCCTCTTTTTCTAACAGTATTTCTTCTTCACCTTTTTTTTCCTTCACATTCATTTCCTTATATTAGTTTTCTCCCTGCCAGCCCAGAAGATATGCAGTAGCTAGCTACCTTGAAATTCCTTGAATATGGTTCATAATTTATAATCCATTGGCACTGAAAGGTACAGGGAGAAAGGGAAGAGAAAAAGAAGAGAGAAAGAGAGACAGAGAGAACAGAAACACAGAAAAGTGAATGGTAGCCTGCAATAAAACCAGTCATTCTTCTCAAGCTAAGGGAGAAAACACAAGCCATGAAATAATGATGGGTCTTACAGCCCATTTGTTGACTTTTTGAAATAGGATGTAGTAAGCACTAGCAGGATAATTTAAAATATTAATTGTAAATTGAGGTTTGAAACAGAGGAGAGGATGGAGGAGAGAGAGGGACTCAGGTGTGTCTGGTGGTACTGACAACTGACATGGGGACTGAGAGCTACCCAAGCCACATCAGTGCAGCCAACTCCAAAATGAAACTCCTGTCAACTTCATTTCATCTCCACCAGTGTCAACACTGCACTCCCTCCACTATTACAGTATCCTTCTATCTCTTTTCTGATTGCTACTGCAGTTTATACCTCAGGGAATAATGCCACATTATTTTTCACTTTGTGGATAATCACCTGTCTCTTTAAATCAACATCAGGTGTCAGCTCAGGACCTTCACAACTAAAAAAACC
This sequence comes from Passer domesticus, assembly GCF_036417665.1. Lineage (NCBI taxonomy): Eukaryota > Metazoa > Chordata > Aves > Passeriformes > Passeridae > Passer > Passer domesticus. The sequence goes on along the minus strand of NC_087474.1, from coordinate 105,899,553 downwards.
TCTTACTGAGTTGGTGGGAAGTAAGACTCATATCCTAGTGCCTAATCAGTTTTTTTATCAGCTGCTTTATGAAAGAAGAATCACATTTTCACCTGTTTTTATTGTCATGACACCACTGTTTTGGTTGTGGAAGCATGCTCCTCTGGCTCAATTTGCTTTACTAAGACATGCTGCACTGGGCTTTCACAGCTGTTCTTGATTTGCAAAACAAACACTTACAATGACAGCAGTGCCATATTTTTGTGGGGTTTTCTTTCCCACAATAATGTATGGACAATTCTGGTTGGGATAATCCCAACATTTTAGGGCTGAACATGTCTAACCAGAAACCCAAAAAACCCAACAGAAAACCAAAAACAGGTGAAAATCACATCACTCCATTAAAAAAAAAAAGTATTTAGATGGTTATGATTCCTTCTAAGAAGGAAATTCTAGATTCTAGGAAGATGAAATCTGACCACTGAGGAAATACAGAATGAAGCTCTGTAGATGCAGCTAGGTAATTAGAGGGCAGACAGGAACCAAGTTCTGCTGGTTGGAGAGTGTAATGGTTTAAGCCAAAACCAGCACAGGGAGCTTTTGTCTTCAGGCACTGCCCCTGCCTGAGGCAACTCAGTGAGACCCAGGAACTGGCCACAGCAACAAAAGTTCCAAGACATATATTCATGTAAAGTGACTAAGCAAGGTCAAAATGTTAATTTTCTCCATGAAGGCAGACAGTGGAACCTCCTCTAGATCTGTATTTTGCATCCTTTTTCCATCTGATGCTACTGGTTGACAGGTACTTTACATATTTAAATCCTTCTAGTCAACCCAGATAGGTAAAAAAAGGTGTGTGTGATTTCTGGCTTTATTTCTTTAGAAATCCCAGAGATTCATTGGTACAAAGAAAGAGAAGGAGAAAGAAGAACGAATAAAGAGCAGTACAAATTATTAAGAGCAGGTTCAGCAATCACTCTATTCCTTTTGAATGGCTCATGATGAGCTGCACCTGTCCCATTTTCAGCTGAGGAGTATTTGAGATGTCTGAGAAGATGAAAAGACTGATAATGAAGGTATTAAAAAAAAAAAAAAAAAAAAAAGAGGGGCTTCATTTTTGCAGATATAAGAGGAATTGTTGTCCGAGCTGCAAAAGGAAGGAGCAGAAAGATTATAGGTGGTATAGATCAAGGGGTAGAAATCTGCTGATAGAGAAGAGAATTGAGAATAAAAAAACAGATAAAGAATAAATGACGGAAGAAATAAGCTAAGTGGTAAGAAATGAGAAAGGAGTAGCAAAATTAGAAGATTATGTCACAACATGCCTTTGCTGGAGAGAAAAACATCTGTTGAGGTAATCAGAGCAGTTGTTGGCCACAGACACGCTCTTCTGCCAGGTGCTAGATGGCTCCAAGGGATCTGTGGTGACATAGAAGAGGCTCATAAGGGTCAAAGTGCAACCCTTAGAGAAAGCACACTAGATCCTGCTTCATCACAGGGACAGATAAAATTAAATTAGGAAATTAACTTTTTTAATGGAGAAATTATTGGCAGGTTTTGTGGCTTTTTTTGTTACTTTGGGTCCTATCTTTTCTGTAGTCTTTAGAGATAACAAGAGAAATTTACTTAATTTCATATACTTACAGTTAGAACAAACTTTTCATTATTGATTTTGGTATTAAGAAAAAAACAATGCAACTTGAACAATTAAACAAATGCTTAGGGAAAAATCTTTTGTCTGCCTTCCTCATGCTAACTTCATTCCAACACTTCTTGTGGTGTACAAAAACCTTCTACTTTTCACAGTCAAATTTGAAATCAAGAAGCCTTTTATATTCCTATACATAGTCTGCTGTTAATTACAGGACTAAAATTGTTATCGATGAAAAGACTCATTAATTCCAACAATACAGACTAAATTGAATGTTTTTCTGCATATAAGCCATAAATATCTATTGTTGCAGACCATAACTCGCTTCCTATGTTTAACCTGCCAATTAACTATAGCAATTAGGATTGATTTCAACACCCACCTTTCCTCTACAATTAAAATTATTCCTTCTACTCTATGGTCATTAGTGAATAACTTTGTGAGCTTGGAAATAATTCCCTTTTTGCTTACGTGTGTCTGCCTTGACAGTCAAGGAGAGAATTCCTTGTAACATTTTTTAAATACAAAACTATACTTTTGGCCATATAGGTCAGTTTTGGAGGTGTTGCTTTGGGGGATTAAGACATCATCATTAAATTCCCTTTGGCACAAAAAAACAGCCTCAAAAACATTTTAGACCTTTCACCCCTTCATTTATTTCTCAGAGTTTTAGGACTGAGATAATGAGAAAATAGATGTTGTTGTAAGATATAGATAAGAAAAAATGTCCAAACTACTGACTTTAATTTATACACTTATTAAATAATTGAAGAGAAGAAGGTAATACTAAACCTGCAAAAGCAAATACTCTGAGAAGAAATTAGAATAGTTTTGGACGTTTAACAAGAGCATGAGAGCTGTTAAAGGAAGAAAATGTTACTCAAGCAGGTGCTTTTATGTCACTAGAAGTCCAGCTGCTGTGCTTTCCAAATTTCATGTGAAATGTTGAATTTCATTGAATTAGTTCAATTTCTTTCCCATTACTTTTTGATTTCCATAGGTATTAACACACAGCAAGAGAGGACAGGGGTGAAAGGGAAAAGTGTGGACTCCAAACATGATTTCTGAGGAAACACTTTTAAATGCTGTGCAGTCCAGTTCAGTGTAATGTACGAGCTTCTTTGCTTATCCAGGAAAATAAGACATCTGAATAGCAACAGAATGGTAGAAAAGCAAACAAACAGACAAACAAGTAACAAACCTACTCCCTGCTATCGTGGGACTCTGCTAGTGTTTGGAAGAAATACATTTCTTTGAAAAAATGTTGATGATCTTCATCAGAAACAGACACCTGAGCTGAGAGGGAAGGGATTATACATAAACCAGAGCAAAGGAGGTGAAGAAGAAGGATTAGCAGAACTAAGCATAACTGAAGCAATTTACCCCTTACTGTATTTACTTTGAGCTACTTAGGAGAGAAAAGCTGTTGTGCTAACATTTGAGCCTTAAAGGGACAAGGTGCTCTTTAAAGCTAAAGTACTGTACAGATGCACTTAAAGGTTGTTTGCCAGTCAATTGCTGTTCACCCAGTTTGTTCCCTACATCACACATAATGTAAAAGAACTGACATATTGCCATGAAAAGGGCAGCCAGGCATTCTCTGGATATAACCAACAAAAAATATAACCTTGGCTATAGAAACATAATATTGTCTGTTGATACATAGCCTCTACTAATAGTAGTCTTTTTGGTATCAGAATTACTCCTTGATGCACTGTTTTGAAAAGGTATACAGAACATATAGTTTAAAAAAATTCTATAAAGTTTCATGATGTCCTGCTGACTAACAGTACAGGTCATCCTTATTTGCCAAATGACCAGGTTAGCTGCTAAATGTCCAGCTGAGGGAATTAGTTATAATTTTGTTTTAAAAGCTGACATGCCACTGTTGCCCTGTAATTGTCTTAACACAAATCGCAGATGTTTTAATTACAAATTTCATAACAGCTGTCCTTCACCTTAGCTGCCCTGCACTTGCTTGAATATCTGCAGCCACCAAGTAGTGAAATTCCTCACAGCCTCCTTTGATTCCCTTACTCTTAAAATTTCCTCCAGCCCTCCAATTCTCCATTTACAGTCACTTTGAGTACCTTAAAATGAGTCCAGATTCTGCATTTTCATACGTAACAACTTATTTATAATAACATGCCACCTTCTGCATGACTTAAAGCCTTTCATTTCTACTTAGAGCATGATTAACAGAGCTAAACACATACTTTTCAGTGTTGATAAACAGGACCAAAAAGAAAACAAATAAGAGACAGGGGAGGGGGTTTTAGGTGTTTGTTTGTTTGTTTGTTTGTTTTTGGTAGGGAAACACATTCTGTGTCGCATGTTTCTAACCAAGACATGATAAACAACGAAACTGAACAAAGATAAAAACATTTCGCACACACGTACACAGACAGACTCACACCCAATTTTAATAACAGGTGCCTCTGCTCCCATACATTGCTCCTGGCTTTTTTGAATGCACAACACTGACTGTCCATCTTAAGTCATTCTTCATAAAGAAGAAATAACACAACTTCTTATTTGTCATAGGCTTTCAGAGTCTGGAGTGCTATTTTCAGAGAGCATTTGTAAGTGTTTTCAACTACAATCTGGGCTTTGATTCCTTATCCTTTTGGCAGTAGGGAAATTTCTAACTCTCTTCTCAGGCTTCATGATCACCTGCATGCCTGGTGTTCACAAAGTGTGGTGTATTTTGGAAATTTCAACAGTTAAGAAAAGATAATACTACACAAAAAAATATTGTTCTACATCTTTTTACTGAGATGGCTTTGGTCCACTATGGCCAATTCTGGAAAATATTAAAGTTACAACACTACTTTCAAAGAGCACTGGAGAACTTCTCTATTATTTGTTTTTTCAGCTCAGATTTTCAGCAGAAGCACATTTCTTAGTAAGAAGAATTGGTGCAACCACATTTATGATAAACACTGAAATCTAGATTTTCAAGTAGCTAATGCCTTTGATTTAAGATTATCAACTTGACAACCAAGAAACAAGTTTTCACAATTCTTCCTTTAAAAATTTCCCTTAAAATTGCTCTAAGGCATATAGTCAACTATTTGGAGCTCCACATGAGCTTGCAGAAATTTAAGCTCAAAAATTTAGATGATATTACAACATACTAAATCTAAGCACTATTTTTTTCCTTCTATAATATATCTTTATGTACAAATATATATATATATATATAATGGTGTAACATTATCTTTTATCATGGTATGAATATCCTCTAAGAACATGTATTCATAAAAATAATTATGATCTGCAAGGAACTTATGGAACATAGAGTTTCCACTCTTTATTATTTTTTCTTATGATTTGTCCTATAAATCTCACAAATAGAATAACAATCATCCTTTACTTCTCCACCTACCTGTATTTTATGTAACACAGTTCTTTAAAGAACAGTTTACGTATAACTGTCATAGACACTTATGTCCAAGAGACAAAAATTACAAAAATCTCTTCTCTAGTGAATTATAATTACTGTATAAATTTTCTGGGTTTGTTTTTTTTTTTTTTTTTTTTTGAGGGCTTGGGCCTACCTATTTGCATGAGATGGCTTCTTCTGAAGCTTGGTGCCTGCAAATATCATCGTTGTTAAACTGAGCACACATACATCCCCAAAATTCAGTAACTGTCAAAGTTTTGCCTCATTACAAAAGACCATCCAGATGCCAAAGCACTGGAACAGAGTCTACTAGAGGCAGCATCTGGCACTTTGGCAAACTAGGCTGGCAGATGGTTTTACATGTGCTGTTGTTACAATTTTTTTTACTGCCATATCCTCTTTTTTTTTCTTCATGGAACTTCATTTTAGAAAATTAGTCACTGTTTGAGTAACTGTTCTATTCTATACATATATTTCATTGCTTTCAAATAAGTACTAAAAGTGAACAAAATAATAAAATTAAAAATACTGTGGTTCTTCTTCTGTATTGTAATTACAGTGAACTCACCCATGTAGTATGCATTTTCTTGTGTGTAGACATTGAATTATGAATTCAGACATTATGTTGATTGTTTTAAACAGATGAGATATGTGTGTCTTTTTACAAACTACCTTACAATAAATTTATATCTGAGAAACATAAGTAAGGTTCAAAAATGGGGACATTTTATAAGGTTCTGTTTTCATAACAATTAACAAAAAGATCCACTTCTATCTTAATTTTTAAAAATAAGCTCATTTATACCTATGATTAACAACTCCACACCACTAAGTTTAAATTTGTCCACTGTTTTAGAGTGAAAATGCTACATATTTCTGTTATTCATTTCCCCAAGCAAAAAGCTCAGGCCTTGCTACTGACAAAAAAAAAAAAAAAAAAAAAAAAAAAAAAAAAAAAAAAAAAAAAAAAAAAAAAAATTGCATCTGGATTTGAAATCCAAAGCTTCACAATGAATTTCTACCTTTTCCAAGGAAGAAACAGCTAAGAAAGACTCCAGGGAGGTAGAAAGTCTGTTTAAGTGATTCCAGGTCTATGTCAATATCTGAGATTTGCAAGAATCGTTAATACCTACCAGTTACTAACTGTGTTTGGCATCTGCAGTTTTGTGTGACATTTGCTGCTGGACATTAGTTCATCAAAAGTCATTTCATGATGCCTAAATACACACTCAAATAGTAGTTATGTGCTCTACCAGCTATGTCATTGAATGTGTGTGTCTCTACTGCCACCTACCAGTGGCAGCACATTTTAAAAAACCTATAGAAACAATGAAGGCAGCAATAAAAGAAATTCCAGAGATCATCCAAAACTGCACAAAAAGACAATATTTTTCTAATTCCTGCCAGGCAAAAAGGATCTGAATCTAGTCATATTATTGCCCAAAGGTAAAATTTTCTGCACTGGCTTACCATAAGTCTTCAGTGGTTTCCATCTCAAGTCTACATCTCATTTACTTCTCAGTCTTTCAGCAAAATCACAGCAGTATACATTAAAAAGATGAGTTACCTATACATAGAATTGATGCACTTATACATATGAGCAAAAGATGATCTTAAAAAATAAAAAAAAAAAACCCAAAAAAATACCTAAGTGCAACTAATGATGAATCAAGTGAAAGGGGTAGGCAATTCTTGTCCTTTTTTGAAAACAGAAAGCTTGAAAGAACATAGTGAACTATTACAGTAAGGGCAACATGGAGCAGGAAGGAACGTGAGAAGGTAAAGTAAAATTCAGGACACAATGTGGCACATAAGTGTAGAAAACAAGTGAGGAAACCCTCAAACTTGAAAGGAGTTACTGCCCTGATAATGATAGGACTTGGATTCACTACAGGACTGATTCACTTTGACTCATAAAGTCATTGCAAAGAGACTAAGCGCTGGAGCAGTGCAGTCTGATTATGTGGTAAGGTCTACAAATACAATGTAGTCATTTGCCACAAATACAATGTAGTTATTTGCCAAGGCCAATGTCAGTACATTGTTTGCTCACTGTTTGTAGAATAGACATTTTGTTGCCTTCAGGATTTTAACCTTTTTTGTATTTAATGAACACTGGGTCTTGAAAAGTTGAATATATGTGAGAGTTTTGCCACCACTGTCCAAATATGATTACACTGAGGCTTCTCTTGATATTTTTCTTGTAAATAGCAGACAGAAAATGTACTATTTCAAAGTACAGCAAGAGGAACAGATATAGTAACTAATTTTTTTTCCTTTACAAATTTTTTCCAGTGTCTTTTCATTTCAGTGGGAAACCAATTCAAGCACTGTACTAAAGAAGAAAGAAAACATAAATCAGAAGCCATAAAAGGTCCTGAGATGAGGCCCTACAGTTTATGTCATTAGATAGGTGCCACATTTGAAACAATATTCCTTTATTACTTAATATATTATAATAATGTTGGTTGCAATTTACTTCCCAATATACTTGCAATTGAGGTGTGAAAGGCTCCTGGCAAATGCATGTGTTTGTTTGTGTGAGCTAAAGTTACAATGCAGATTTTGTCTGAGAAGATCAATATAAGGAAGGGGAAGAAAACCTTTTGGTCTCACACCTGGAACATGTTGACAGTGAATGCCAATGATACAGACAGAACTGTGAGCTTTTACTACCACAAATTATTGACTGGGACAAAAATTACCTCCACTAGCCAGGACAGTGCCACTGCTTGGCAAGGACCACCAGACAGACACTGTAAGGGGCGTCAGAGAGCACACGAGCCAACATGGACCTGAGACAGAGCTCTGCTGCTCATGGCAGAACTCACCGTCAGAAGGAGAGTGAATAATGCCTGTGTGGAACTGAGTGTCTGCCAGACACTATCCCCATGGACTGTAGACAGCCAGCAGCTCAGCTGAGTTGGATGAAGAGAAATAAATGCAGCCTTTCCAGGAGACATTCCCAGAGCATGGCCAGAGCTACTCCGTCTCCATGGATGTATTGGGTTCGCATGGCAAAGTTTCAGTAGTGGGGGTGGGGAGGGCTAAACAGGTGGCTTCTGTGGCAAACTGGCAGAAGCTTCCCCCATGCCCAATGGAAGCAATGCCAGCTGGCTCCAAGACGGGCCCACCACTTGGCAAGGCCAGTCAACATCAGCAGTAGTGTCTCTGGAATAACATAGATAAGAAGGGGGAAAAAGTAGTCAGTAATAACTGGGACCAGAGAAGAAAAGAATCAGGGTATGTGAGAGGAGCAGCCCTGCGGACACTAAAGTCAGTGAAGAAGGAGGGGTAGGAGCTGCTCCAGGCACCAGAGCAGAGACTCCCCTCAGCCCATGGAGACCATGTTGAGGCAGTTGTATCCCTGCAGCCCATAGAGGAGAATGGGGATGCAGAGATCCACCCGCAGCCCATGGATGACCCCACACCAGAACAGGTGGATGTCAGGAGGTTTTAGCCCCATGGGAAGCCTGGACTGGAGAAGACTTCTGGTAGGACCTTGGCCTCTTGGACAGAGGAGGACATACTGGAGCAGGTTTGGTGGCAGGGCTTGTGACCCCATGGAGAATCCACGCTGTTCCTGAAGGGCTGCATCCCATGAAAGGGACCCATACCAGAACAGGTCATGGAGGTAATTGTCTCATGGGAATGACCCCATGTTGGAGCAGCAGAGGAGTGTGAGGGGTCCTCCCTTAGGAGGGAGGAAGAGCAAAAGCAATGCATGATGAACTGACCAGAACCCCCACTCCCTTTTCTTCTGCACCATTCAGATATTCCAAAGTTACAGACAGCTGTAACATCTCTGAGCCCAGTTTGCACACAGGCTTCAAACTCCCTTAAGGAGTTTTGAGAGAGGTTGCAGAGGCAGGGACTGCAAAAGAAGGACATTACAGACAATTCAGAACCATTAGAACCTCCACTACCTCCAAAACTCTGCCCGTGTGGATATTACCTTATATATTTACAGGTAAGTGTGGAGACTGACATGGAAGTCACAAGACATGTGCAGCACAGCCAAGGTGGGATGAACTGATTGCTGTGAGATCTTTGGGGACACACATGGATTTCTGTACTGTCAGGTGACACCCTCTCTAGGCTGGGCAAGGTTATGGTATTTATGATGCTGCAGTTTGAACAAACAATAACTTTCCAGAATGAGCTTCTACTGACAACACTATTTGGAAAACATGCATGGCATAATAGGTGAATGAGAGCAGCTAATTGTGCAGAAATATAGGATAAACCAGTTATCTTATTGTGTTCTTGGGGGAAAAAGAAACCCTAAAGCACAAAAAGAAAACAACTATGCCTCCATATGATTTAAAAGCTCTCATTTGAGATATGAAATACAGCATAAAAATTCATAAAGCTTCATTTGGGATAGGTCTATTCCTCAAGTGTGGTATCCTGTAAAAGTCAGACACGATATTTGTGATTCTTATTTGTGGGCTACACTGTGTGGAAATCGCGGCCTCCAAAAGCCTCCTGAGGAAAAGGTTTATCTCTGTTCCCAGTCCTTCACCTCAGGAGATACACCCTGGCACCAGCGGGGACACTGCAAACATGGCCATCTGGGGTAACTGAATGTTCAAATTAATCTCTAAGGGAAAAAGTCAAGTAACCCACAGTATCCTGACTCATATGTAATATGATATACATCTCTAAAAATTCAGAAACCAAATGGTATACAAAGAGAATGTAAGATTTTTAGACAAGTGTAAATGGCCTCACCTTTAATACCCTACTATTAAAGCAACATACTTTAGAATGTTGTGTATATATACAATAAAAAATCATTTGAACATTTTACAAGGTTTGAAAGTTCAGTTAGCTTTGACTTCCAATTTTTCTGTTAAGTGTGACTTAGCTTCCTCACCCCACTTATCTAGAAAAGACAGAATAAGAAAGGATCTAATATTACAATTTCTGGAGTCTATATCAATACCATATCAGCTTAAAAATAGTATTATTCAGTACAAATAAAAAAGCTCTTGATAACTACTACATTATATAGTCAAGAGTCAGAAATTGAAAGTTGTAGAATCGAGTAAGGCTCCCACAAACCACAATATCATAAAAACACCATGGTTAAATCACCATCATTGTTCAAAACACTTAGGTTAAATCAGCCATTTCAATTCCATTCTTAGCTATATTCTACCACGGCATTCCCTTCACACCAAATGTGCAGAAGTACCAACACAGTGAACACTGGGACTATTGTACTTTGAAAAACTCAACTAAACCTTGAATAACCATCTGAGCAGATGTTCTTGTTTATCTCACAGTATTTTACTGGTTTAAAGCTGCACAGAGCTAGAAATCTGTTGATTAAGGCCACTCGGAGTGTCCCCAGCAAGGGTGGGGGGGAATCTTAACAGATGCAGCATAACTCATCTGACCTTCTAATTACAAGGGATCCATGGGTAATACTGCAAGTGTGTTGGAGAATGGAAGCATGGAATTCAGGCTTTCTCTAGCTGATGAGCAGTGTCTTGCAGAAGCTGCCAGCTGGCACGAGCTATTGCAATTGGAACCTGAAATGTCCTAAACACTGCAGATCTTCCGTCAGAACTGGAGAACCACAACAGACCCTAAAGACCTTTTTGTGGGATTTCTTTAAATCCTAATTAAATGTGTTTGGAATACAAACCCAAAACTTCTAGTACTTCTCTGAATCTCTTTTTATTTTCCCCATATGCAACAATTTGTTTGTACATTTTTCCTACATTTGTCCTACATTGTTTGTACATTTGTCATGCAATTTTTGGCTGAGAATGGCAGGGCAGATATGGCTAAAAAGACAAACTCCACTACTAACCTGTAGTATATAAAGTATATGGACATTATGGAGGAAAGAGTGATGTATTCTCGCCTAACACACTTTAATATAAGGCAATATGCAGCAAAAAGTTCCCACCCAGTGTCAAGAGGAATGTACTCCCACCTTGTTGAACAGCTAGATATATAAAGTTGTTACAGATGGTAGGCAAACATCTGTCATGATGCCTTACCTACCTATTGTCCCAGCTCAACCACTCCCTTTCTGTTCACATAGTAGCATTTGTCAGCATAAGAAGACAAAGTACACAGAAGAAAAAGACTGCAGAAACAAATTTAATCTGTGCCTTCATCAGAGGAAAAGGAAATTTTAGGAGCAGAATTATAGCAGGGAAGTTTCCATAGTAAAAGCTGGATATTTATATGCTGACATTTGGAGGGTTCTGTCAGTTACAGAACACATGAAGCCTTTTTGATCTTGACCAACAGCCTGGCTTATGCAAAAATCAGATCTACATTTTCTCATTATTGGGTAAGCTGAAAGATCAAGTCCCCTGTGTTTACTAGGTGGAGTTGCTTTTCAAAATTAGCATATATTCTTGAAATGAAACCAATTTATAGCACCACAAAACGAACATGTACAGATTGCACAGTGCACAGTTGTGCACTGCGTGGTGTGTAAACCCCATTTCTCACGAACCACAAGAGAGAAGCCAATTCCAGAGCTCACAGTTGGGTCCCCACTCCCTCAGGCGACCTTGTTAGCAGCCTCCCTGCCAGCTCAGTCCCACACTGCACACTCCCCAGTCTCTCTCCCTCTGTTAAATACCAGGTAGCCTAATGAAACACGGATTGCCCGTCAGCAGGGAATGTGAAGCATTGCTTGTCTTCATTTTATGCTTTAAACACATCATTTGTTTCGTTGCTTTCCTTCCCCTTCCAGTCATTACCTGCTGTCATGTCATCCTGTCTCAATTCTTCCCTGATGCTTTATGTTTCATTGCTTTTCTTTCACCTTCTCTCCATGCTCTGCTAAGCACCTTGGCTGCAGCCAGCTAGAGGAGATGCTCTCCCTCATTTTGTAGCTTAACAATCACTATGCCAAACCCTGTTCAGTTTCACTGGGTGCATTGGAATTAATAACCATTTGTTGTCTCCATGCATTTTTTATTCTGTCACGGATTTAATTGAGGAAAAAAAAAAGTTTTTACTGGAAGAAAAAATCTATAGCAAATTACATAATTTTGGGGTATATCAAATCCACTTTACTCCATTAATTGCAAAATATATTTTCATATAATTTCACATCTGTGCAAGCTTCTCAGTGTAAATGTGGCTTAAAATCTTCATTGGTCTTAGGCTGAAATATCTAGAAAATCAGGGATGAACAAGATAAATATGGGAACTGTTTTGAGAGGATAGGAAATAGATTTTGCCTATATACATGGAGAGGCAAAAAATGAGGAAGCAACATGTTTATCACCTTTTATCCTTCCACCCTCACCTTCTTTTGGCATGACATTATACTCAAAGCAGGACATGCATAGGTTCAGTTTCTCTGCCATTGTAGATGATCTCCTGTTTGATGATTCAACTCAGCTGCCAGTCTCAGTGGTATTTACATTCCAAACCAGAAGACTCTTAATGTATGTCATGTCCATAAAATGGAAATATTTAGCGTGATGCTGCACCCTGTAATTCCTGATGCTTATAAGCTTGCCTGGGAAAGCTATATTAACTCCAGCTGTGCCTTTCTGGTGAAGCATGAAGGGTATTTTTGGCATGGATTGTTTATGTGTTGACAGGGAGTTCCCAGTGACTTAGATATCCGATCTTGACCTTAATAGTTTTTTGACCTAATTGTATAGGTTTAAGTGGTAAAAAAAATGTAAGCAGTCTGGGTTTTTTCAGGTCTGCAGTAAAATGGTGTATATATGAAATACTTAGGTTATTTCAGGTTCTTTCTCCTAAAATTTGATTTAGAGTAAGGAATTATCTTTAAAAAAAATCATACAGGTTTGTGTGACTCATGAATTATTGTGATTGATAGGTCCTTAACTTGACTGAAATTATCTTTTCTCACTGGAGTGTGAGTTCAATGCATGGCATATGCAGTGTTTCCAGTTTGTGAATGAATAAGTTCGTATCATTTTTCCATGGCACGCTGAGAGGACGCAGCATGACATAGTCTGCTATATGAGGAATTGATAAGGAAAAATCATGCCTATTCAAGCAATCACAAACAATTGCTTCTGCAGTTGCTGCCAGGGGAAGAACCTAGAAAGCATTAATGGAAAGATATATTCATTCACCTCATATTTTACCACGATGTGAAAGGGACAGCGAAACCAAGTACAGAAAAAGAACAGCCCAGCTGACAGGACAGGGGCCTTCAGGAATGAACTGCTCAGGACTGAACACAATGCTCAGTAGTACAAGGTCACTGTACTACACATACACATATGTTTAAAGTGTGTGCATTTGAACTAGAATGCAGGACAGAGATGTGCTTTTAAAGGTAACCCCTCAAATCTCCATTATGCGCTTTGCTTTGTATTTCAAAGTCATCTCAGAACACATGAACAGCATTTCTTTTGTTCAAGTTGACCTGGAAAATCAGCTCCACCCATTCACACATACTACTGAAGCACATATTCTTGGGATATTGGATTCTCAGCATCAACTCCTCAAATTTGCCACTTGCATTTCCATGTAAACATACTTTTAAGAACCAAGGAGAAAGTTAGTGGGCACAAAAAGTGGGCACAAAATACATATACTGTACTCAGTGAAGCTTTTTCAGAAGTAGGGAGGCCAGACTACCTCTTAGAAGGCAGCTCCTATTTTCTGATACTCCAGGACAGGTCTACCTGGAAAAGGAAGAACGAACGTAAAGCATCAATCACTTTATTCATTGGGGTTTTTTTAAATTCAAAATTACATAAACATGTTTCAGTGCAATAGTTCATTTAAAGTAATTTCTATCTTACTGTTATGTGTATTCCTCATTTGTCTTAATTAAATAGCATTTTCCTCTACTGGACGACTGCAATTTTTATTAGCAGAGGAAGTACATGGAAAGATTCGAACATGGACACACAGACATCTGGACTAAGTTCTTAATGACAGGGACATACACAAACAAGTCCTTCTTAAAAACAGTGGGGATTAAAATTTGCCTGCACTGTTGGTTTTTTTTTTTCATCTCTCTGTATCTGTTTAAGGAAAATGGTTGCAAATGTTATCCAAGTGACTCAGACTCACTTATTCAAATAAACATTTGCAAATACTTCCTGCTCTCACTTGTTCTATACATTTTATTAGCAGAAGCATTCAGATTATTCTACTTGCCTGAACACAGAAAAACTAAACATTTCTTAGATAGTTTTTGATGGGTTTTGTACATTCTATGCAGTGAAACAGGTACATAAGTTTACATATTCATATTTGCAATGAAACCTCTTATTTGTAACTCCTTGAGGGGGAGTATGGCTTTGTATTTCTTATTTTTGTAAAGAAATCTCCTGTACTGTTTGGTTAAAAATAAGTAGACTCAGAGGAATGTTCAAATACATGTCATGGTGCTAAACACACCCTGTAGACTCTCCAAAGCACAGGGCAGGCACTACCAATAAAATGATCTTCATGAAGAGGGACTGTAACTAACTCCATAGGTAAAATTTAATTTTTGCCTGCTGGCAAAAAATTAAAAATCTAAGTTTGAATGAGAAGCTCTGATGAATTCACAGGAATCAAAAGAGTATAATTATTTGCCCTCCTGAGTTTCACTTTGTTGCATCTCCTCATGTATGTATGTTTATTTACCAAAACCCATTCAGATATAGGTAATAGTGGGAACATTTTAGTAGCAACTATGTTCATCTAACTGCTTTCCCCTACTTTTCCTGGCTTTACTCATTACTACTATGTAAATTATAGAATTTACAGAGACTTTCCATAAATTTTAGAGAAATACCCTATCGTGTTTAAACGCAGTAGAGCTTTACACTGCAATTTCATAACCAGTTTAATAGGACATAAGCCAACTCAATCATCAAAGAGTCATCCCACCACCCCCTCATTCCTGGGTGATTATTTCTCCACCCATAACTGCAGGCACATGAAGTCATATGGCCTTGTAATGAACTACCTCAGGGAAGTCATCTGAGATAATTGACCTGGGGAAAGAAAGGCCAACAGCAAAAAAAAAAAAAAAAAAAAAAAAAAAAAAAAAAAAAAAAAAAGAAAGGAAAAAAATAACCCATATTTAAACCTCCTTCTTCCAGCTGGGAGTTTTTTTCAAAGAACCTTCTTCAGCTGCCTCATGGTGTTGCTTTTTTTTTTTTTTTTTTTTTGGTTTGTTTTTGTTTTTGTTTTGGTTTGGGTTTTTTTTCTTTTTACAGCACAAGGAACAATGTTTGGGTCAAGAAAACACTGCCAAGAATTTCAGGTAGTAGTGCCACCTTATGCAGACCTAAACTAACATGAAATGGTGTCATTATCATGCAGTCAATTCTGTGCACTCCAAAATGATATTAGCTAAAATTAATACAATGCTACTTAAAGAAAAATGAGAATAACCTGCTTAAAGAAAAACAATGGAATATGAAGTAAAAAGCATATCAGATAGATTGCATGTCATGAAAAAATGTGCATTACCAGCATATATATCTATGGCTCCAAAAAAGAATAAAGAAATCTGTGAATTTTTAATATATTAAAAAAAAATCAAATTGACTGTGTTATTTCACAACCCAGCTTCTGCTTCCTGCATAAGTAAGAAAATAGACAGGTATCTTGCATCAACAGAATTCACTTTAGCATTTGTTATTTTTTCATGAAATGAAAAATGAAGGTGAATTTCACAGTGGGTTAAAGTTCATAAAGTGAGATGCTGACAAATGCAAGCACCTACATGCAGAGTTCTGAGGATTTTTGCTAGGAGGCACTGTAATTCTGAATGTGCCCAGTTTGTTTCTTCAAACTTCACAGTTTGCACATCCCACTCGTACTCTCTTTGCAGTGTGAGCATCTGATTTGTACCAAAACCACGTCAAGATCCACAAGTCTAACATCCAAGCACACTTGGCACTTATAGAATTGATATTCCTCTAAAGTGCAGCTACTGTCTTCTTTCATGGGAAAGGAGATGACATTAGCTCTGGTATTCCACAGACTGTTGAATAGCTCATCCTCACAGGAGAGGGAAATACCCTTCACTAGAAGAATGACATACCACTTCATCCTAGGCTATTTTCTGCAACATATCTAATATATCTTTCACTTCTCAGTTTGAATCCCTGTTGCTGAACTGAGAGAAATGTATGGGTCAGGAAATTTCTGAGCTATAGAGAAGTGATGAGAATGTCTGAGTAGCTGAATGTTTAAGGTATTAGCCTAGGAAGAGAGAATCTCTGTTTTCCTGTCTGCATTCCAAAATTATCTCCTGTTTTTGCTTTTCTTAGACACTTTATCAGTTACTGGGTAAAATATAGATGTGGTGCTTAGAATTATATGCTCCCTCCACCTTAACATCTACACCATAACATCATACTGTATCTCAGCTTGAGTCACCTACAGCCCTCCATGATTTGTTTCTTCTGATCCAAACTCCCTGCTGGATAGTTCCAGAGTCCTTTGGCATGGTGAGTTGCACAGGATAATTTTGAGACAGGCAATTTCCTTTGCTCACTGTGTGGGAATTTATGATATTTGTTGGTGTGTTTGGTTACATTTGGGGGATCTGATCACTAAAAATTCAGCAGTGAGGCAATTTGTCTACCTGGAAAAGGTCTGCCCTTTTTCGTGCTGGTTTCTGTAAATTATTTATACTGAACATTGGGGGCCTAAAATGCAAGGTCATAGTAATTAATAATAATGTTTATTAAATAATGAATAATATTACTCACAATTGAGACAGCCATAACAACAGAAGTAGCAAATAATCCACAATTTAAAAGGCAAATTTATATTATTACAGAATAAAGTTATGAGGGAAGAGGAAACAAGGTTTATTTAAGAATTTCTGCCTTTCAAGCAGATAACTTCTTAAACAGAAAATGTTTTTTTATCACATCAAGTTTAAAATCTACTCCTTATTTTACCTCAAGTTCATTCTTTCAAAAGTTCTATTATATATTTCTTTTGCTTGAGACACATTTGCTCTCTCAGTATTTATTATTAGTAACACTGTGATATTTATTCTTCACAGGCACATCTTAAGGTTGAAAATTTATTTGAGGCAGAGTTGCTAACATCTCAATGTTAAAGCTCTATGTTATCCCAATTTACCAGGGATTTTGTCAGTAATTAGTATTCTTCTGTGTTAATAAATCATTTATATTTTCATTCTCTAACATAATTTCAGCCCAGAGAGAAACTGTAATAAATACTTATTATGCACATGATATATTACTAATGAAGAAGATAAAAAATTGCTAATGGAAAAAAAAAAGTATTGTGAAAGCCTTGCTGAAATCCAGGTAATAAATTACTACTAGAATACTTAGAATACAATTTTCAGGTGATCAAACATTCTTATTAGATTTCACATGCCCTTCATACACACAGTGCTCATCCAGAAAAATTCTACAGGTTTCTTCCTGCACTGAATCCATCAGGACTTTGGACACTGATATCTGTAGGAGCCACATCAAGCTGGGGATTAATGAAGGAAGAAAGACATCTAACATGATTTTATGCATCAGTAGGTTCTTCCATTGTCCCACATGATGCCAGGTCTGAAATAAAAGAAAATTGTCCAACGAATATTTAGCAAAATTAATCCTAGAAGAAAATGGAGGAATCAAAATTCTGACTGCAGATGATCATGCTTGTCAGGAAGCTGCTTGATGGAGGAAGCTGAGAGCCAAGTGTGACAGCATTGCCATCGGGGCAGGGATCTCACCAGCATGGGATCTGCTCCCAGGGCTCCTGAGCAGAAAGGGCAGAGCAGGGCCTGAGCAGGGTCACAGCTGCAGGATGGGCTGGCAGGGACATGGGGATGGGGATGAGCTGAAGCTAGGCTGGGGTGGAGCTCAGGGTCAGGAATGAAGAAGTGGGAGGCTCAGGGATACCTGGCACCCAGCTCAGGCAAGACCAAGGGCAAGAACTACAGCTTCAAAGCAGGTCAGGGGAAGACAGGGAGGACCTCACCTCTCTCAGCCACTTGCACACAGCTCTGCTGCATGGCTGCATGAATGCATGGATGCATGGATGCACCAGGCTGGATCCCAGCCCATGACAAGCCCTACAAGTGGGTGGGTGGATGAGGGAAGATTTGCACACAGGAAGGCTTTGAAATGTTCCTTCTTGTGGTTTTAATCACACAGTCATTACCCATAGGATAACATTTCCAGAGTGAAATGCCAGATACCAAAGCAATTACAAGAGGTCAGACAAGTAGAATCATCTCTCATACATATAAAATACAAATTCAAATTTCTTATAATCTCAGAAAGGAGAAATATTCCCAGTGAACATCTGGCAAAGAAAGAGTTTGACATTCAGTTCAATAATCTAGGACATAAATAACACAAAATGGAGAAAGACTCACATTTTAATGCATAATCCTCAATCCAGTAAACTTAAAATCAAGGATTTTAACATTGAGAGACATTAGCAAGGTCAAAATTTGGAGTACAAGCTCTGCATTCCCAGAAAGCTCAGGCAGATTTTCTTAATAGTAAATCAAATATATTCAATGCAAATCTTTACTCTTTTGAGAGTATGTATATTCTGCCATACATTAAAAAGTAGATGTCAAAATTTCTTAATTAAAAGAGGATATTTTAGCATCATTATATACTGATTTTAGACACTAGGAATGTCTACAAGAGGATGCTAATTATTTCCTTCCAAATAATTCACTTCAATGGTTTGATGAGGTTTAATTTTAAGATTCTTTGCATTCAAGCTCTAAATTCATCAATATTTTAGTTATCCCTCAAAACGTTTTTTAGACAAAACCACACATTTTGTTCCTGACCCCCAAGTAACTTGAACTATTGAATCAACTCACAGGATGTTTTCTATTTGGAGAAAAATAAAAATACTTTCATTTGTAAGTACATTACATTACCTCTTTTTTCTGATTAGTATTACTTTAATCAGACTTTCTGTCGTAAAAAATGTCACTTGTGTATTAATCTATATTGTTTTTAAACAGAACCAAGCAATTACTTTTTTCCAATCCAATATCACAAACTACCTAGTAGTTTTCCTTCTTTTAATACCTGAGACATATGGTTTAGAATTAAAATGCTCATATTTTACTCTATTATCTTTTGGATATAGTGTTCACAGCTTATTAACTAGGGATTCATTAAGCCATATGGTGAATAGTAGTTTCACATCAGGTACGACTCGGTCAAATAATTAAACAGTTGCTCTGCTCTAAATGCACTTTTCAGTCCCAATGAGACAGGTGAAGATAATGCTTACTTAAACATTATTCTACTTAAGTGCACTTAAAATAGATTCATATCCTGATTTGTAGTAGCAACTCAAGTCCAAATAGATGGGTGCCCAATGTCATTATCTTTTAATCAAACACAAAATTGTGCCAAATAATGAAGTGGGCTCAGACCTCTCATTAAGGAAGAGCTCCTTTTCTCTTTCAAAATAATAATAGGGGTTATCAGCTGCAATTTAAACTTTAATACTTTCTGACAAAACTCTTGGGCTCACATAAAAGCTTAGCAAAAGCATTTAAAATTTGTAATCCAAATTGAGTTTGCCTCTTCAAGTTCTTTTATTGATGCAAAAAAGTCTAGCTGTGTTAAGTACAGGTTGTCAAATTTTGTCTTACTCCTACCTGAGTCCTAAGATGATAAACAACTTGCACTATATCCAACATGTATTGCTGAAAATTCCCATGTTCTTAGCTCTGAAGTGCTTTAAAATTAAATGACAACAAAAAAGTGTGCCCTCCTTTCCATTATCTGCTTTTATATTACAACAAAAGATTTGATGTTTTTATTCCTATTGTCAGATGTTTGCTGATTCACACAAAGAAAATCCCAGATAATTTCACAATTTAAAAAACTCTTAACAATTTTAAGAGGAGTTGAACTGTTTGGGAAATTGTTCACTGTAGAGATGTCAAAGAATTATTTACGTTTCAACTGAAAGTATAATATTTTCACTTTTTAAGATTTATATACAAGAGATTTTAGATCCAGTATACCAATGCATGTTTGTTGGCTCTTGTGAAAGGAAGATCAATGTCTTAGCCCTATTGTAGCTTATTTTTGAACACAAGACCAAATAGAGTAGAACTAAACTTTTTAATGAAAACACAGTCAATAAATAAGGAGCTTTAAAAGTTGCAGAAAAGTATCATCCACACATTTAGTTGTTTTTCTTTACTCTTATTAGTACTATTAGCATTCATTTACTAGTACTCAGTATTAGTAGTTGTTCTACTGAAATTTAAAAAAAAGGAAAAATAAGTTAAAGCTATTTAGCTGCTCTACATAACCAAGATAACACAAGTGTAAACTATTTAATACTTCCACCACTTGGACTTGAAGAGAGATTCCCAAATAATTTCAAATTTTCTTGTTCTCCAGATATGGATCTTTTTTATTCAGAATACTTGTGTGTGATAATTCTTTAGTCACGGCAGCAGCAGGCCCCATGGAGCTGGGGGCATTTGCACATGACTGAGATTCTACTGCACTGACTGAAAGACAGCAAACTGCTGCTGTGAGGAAATTTTATACACAATTAACATTTTTCTACCTAATTTTACCTTTGAAGATGGAAATATATGCATTTTGATAGGTATACTTGTAACTATAAAAACTATTTCATCTTCAAAGGCAGTACCTGGCAAAAGCTTTTTGCAAATGCTCTCCTGTCAGCTTTCTAGAGCTCTATTGGCCATGATACTGAAGATAAAGATGACATTTACAAGCAACTCAAGTAATTTACATCTTTACAAATTAAATCTTGTAGATAGCCACTTGCTAAAAAGCAGCACACAAGAAAGCAACAGAGATTAATGCATTTGGGACAGAAGGAGTTGAACCAGAAACTTCTGTGGAGTAAACAACACCTTTTCTACATAATCTCTGTAAACACTAGTATTTAGGAGCCTTCTCCCTCATTAATACATTCATTTCCCTTTAAAAATAAATGAGGAATATGACACTATCTAGACACCAATGTGTTAGCAGTACAGACAAGGAGCCAGGAAATGTTAGCAGGTAGTTTGCCTTCAGCTTTCTAGAGATACCCAAGAAAAAAAAACATTTAGCAAAGGAGTAGGTGGAAAAAATTTATGTTATGGGGATTATGGACACCACTCAAAGCAATAGTTATATCCATCCCTCTGGGAATCAGCAGAACAAAGCTACACCTTTCTTTTAGAGTACAACCAGTATCAAGTGCCTGGGAAATTTATATCAAGATGTAGTTTCCTATCTGATTCTTTGCTTACTGGAACTGAATATGTCCTTTACCTCCAGAAATGCCCTTTCCAGACAGACAGAGAAAATTACTGTCTCCTTTGTAATGGGGAACAGAAAGACAGCGCTCTTCTGTTATAGATGGGAAAAAAGATTATATCATGGGAGAAATATAAGGAAAGCATATTCTTTGGGATATTGATAATACACTTAACTGTGTCCCAGATTTTGGGTCTAGCTTGAAACTGTACTCACATTTGGTGTTAAAGATGAACATTAAAGTGTAGCTTAAATACAAATGATGAGGGCTATTTATAAACTTTGCAGATATGTGTGTGTTATATTCATTCTCAGCACATCAAGGATTAGACCATTTAAAGGACTTTGGCCTGGAAATACGTAGCTTCTGGACGCTGACTTGGCTTAAGAGTAATAAGAAGTACACAGGGTTCAATGCGGATCTCATTGGCTCAAAAGCTGATACATACTGGGACATAAATCTTGGGCACGTCAAAACATTAAAAGGAAGCAGCAAGGCTCCTGCAGCGTTTGCATATCAGTAGAATTAAGCAGTATCCATCAAAAAACTTCAGAATTGTAGTTTTGGGCATTTAGTGTCTAAATTTTGCCTTGTATGAAATAACCCTTCCATATCTTATTTCTGTCTGATCCATGGTCTTCAAATAAACTTCATATCTAGTTTTATACTAGCATATGAAGTTTCACAGCAAAGTTTTTATAAACCAGGTCTCAATGAATCCTGTTTATCATTCCTTCTGCATTGATACTCTCCTTGGCAAATGGCCTCAGTCAGTGATGCAGAGAAGTGCACTTTAGTATTCAGCTAATGTACAGTTGGGACCCCTAATGACTCATGCTATTATAAAATTGACTGAGAACACCTAAAGGAAAGAAACAAGATCATTACAAAAACCTCAATATTCTCTGAATCTTGTAATGCTTGTGCTCTGAAGATAGAATTCCCTATTAGGTACTCTGAAATGCCTAATGAAGGCTGTTGTAGCCATTTTGATGATATTTGCAATTGAGGAGTCTCTAGCTATTCTAATTGTTCCACTTGTTTGGAAAAGAGATGAAGGGCAAAAAAAGGTCAAAACGAAATTAACAGATAAGCAAAAATTAGAGATGAAGATGCTACGTTTAGCTCAGTCAGAATTACAGAGTATTTCTAGGTCAGGGTTAATAGAAAGTGTCTCAGCTCTCTACCCAGAAACTGCTGTAGATGATGGATTAGGTTTACTGGAATATTTTAAGGGATTGGAAAAGCAAGGATTCCTGGTAATATTTATCTCAACACCAGCACTTTCTTATTTCTAATTAATCTAAAGCCAACTTGACATATTGTTGTAGTTTTAATGAAATTTGAGGTTTGATATCAGAAAGAGTAATCAGAGAAACAAGAATCACAGAACAGATTTTCTAAAAGGAAATGGTATATAGTGGTGACATTTATTTACACAATGAAGATTTTCTCTCCTTTACACATATATCCTAGTTTTCTAGATATTTAATTTTATTGTTTTTTTCCTGCCAAATCATACACAGCAGTGAATGCTCTTTATCCAAACCCTGCAGCAATGATCGAAAGCCTGAACTAAACATGTCTTATGGAGAAAACACCCATGCAATTTCAATGTAACATCATACATGGATAGTGAACATACAAAAAGGTACAGGTTTCTCAAATAAACAAAGCCATCTACTGAACACCATCAACAGCAACTTTTCTCTGGAGAGAGGAAGAAAAATTTATGATTAGTAGAAAAGTTAGACAGGTGTGGCCAGTTAGTTACAAAATGTAATTTAAAATCCAAATTAGTGTGGTAGCAGACTTAATTATTTCTATAAGCAATTAACAGAACAGTAATGAGGGCTCAGCTGTTCATGTATGGTGTATTTGATCCTTGGGTTGGGAACAGTTTCTGCTTTCAGCCCTGCATTGGTATCTTGCACTAAAATGTTATTCCAATGTTACTCAGAGTCAGAAAGTTACTAAATACAAATAAACCTAAAAACACACTGTGTACCATACCTTGCAGTTCAAAGACAAAGCAGAAGGAAGAACATATAAAGGCATGGAAAGAATTCCTCCCATCTAAGGCATTGAAGGAAAGAAAGGTCAGGGATACCTTAAAGTGTTTGAATAGGATTTCCTTCTACAAATAAAGACCTTTTCTTAAGTCTGCAGAAACACTTCTGGAAATGCAGCATGAAGGAATCAACTTTTGAAAAATCAGATATAATGGAAGTATATAATAGATGACATAAAATCACTGCTTAACAAATAAATAAATCCTTGTTATCTTTTGCATTTTGAATATTTTCACATTTTCCTGGCCAGCATATTTAACTGCTTTATTTTTATACAATTCATAGTATGTATTCCAAAATATTTTGGCTTTTTTTTAACACTAAATAAAATTACTACAATGTTTCCTTAATTTAACCTTCTTGTCTGATACAATATATAAAATTTAATTTACCTCTATAACTAATTCTTGGTAGGAAATTTGTTCACTGAGTTATACCTTTCAACATTTTTTTTTTCAGGAAATGGAACATATGAAAATAAATCACATTTCACTCTAGTATTTTATGGTATGCTGCCAGCAAATGTCAATAGAAACATAAACCTAAAGCATTAAAAGTGAAACCATTAACTTGCAGATAAATCATAGAAACATCTCATTTAAAAAATTATTTGTAAAGGTCTAATGAACTGTTAGGGATAAGAACTGGAAATTACTACATATTAGAATAGTAATTTTCCTCATCTCTAAAATAATACAACCTTATTTCAGTTGGACACAAATGTAGATTCCACTAGTCCCATTTATACTTTTAAACCACAGAAAGGGTAGCTATAACAATGCAAACACCTTCTTTCACATTCATCGCCTAAGAAAAATTGTGAATATATTTCCCTCACTTAAATAAAAGTAATGCCTGAACTGAGATTAAAATTAGAAATTTATTCCTGAACACATAAATATGACAGTACTGTATTTAATTTCTGACGACTGTAACTGTCATGCTTGAATTGGTTTTCCATTCTCTAAAATAGACTTCTTTATGTATCACACCACACTACTGAATACTGTTAATCTTCAATATATTTAATACATTAGGCATAAAAATTAATTTCTTGTGAGTTTTACTGCAAGAAAGTATATTTGAGACAGTCATTTTGGTCTGACTTTTCCAGTTGTGGGGGAAAAAATCCAAAAACCCACAAACAAACCAAGCCACCACAAAACAATACAGAAAGTTTGTGGAAATTTAAACCACGTCTCCTGACAAAGGAACTATCATATAAAACATAGGTTAGAGCCTTCCATTCATAAACACTTAAAAAGAAGATAATTTAAATTCTGCTGATTTTGGAGGTTTTTTGTCATTATTGGTTTGGGGACTGTTTTTCTTTAGTTGTCCACATGTAGTCCACCCGCTCTGCTCCCACTGTGAGTAAGAGACTGTACAATGGACTTGATAGGAGACTACAAGCTACCCTTTGTTAGTGTCATGCTGTATGAGACAACAGCCCCAATATCATTTATTCAGTATTAGAATAATTTTGAACTTAAAGGATTTCTGTCTTCCCCTATGGCTCTAGTTAGAATGAACTTAGTCCATTTCACAAAAGCAATGCATATTCAGCATATATGGCAAGAAGAGTGCGAGTGGAGGCTGCTCTCAACAACTCCAATGACCAGATCTTTGGAGTTTCTGAAATATGCAGTCAGGCTCTTTTTCAGAAAGTAGAAACATCAGAAAAGTCATGCCACTACTGGGAAAAGGAATCTGAAATGTCATTTGAGACTTATATAGCTATCATGTAGTATTCACATTTTAAAAAAATCACATTTTTTTCTTAAATACTGTCACTATCTTTTCTATCTCTTGTTCTGCCACCCAAAGGTTTGTTCATTTTGGCATTTCTGTGTATTGAAAGTTTTACAGAGCAAAGGAAAAATTCATGCAACAAGTGGAAAAGTTTATTGAGAGAAAAGAGGATGGCTTCATTTTTCCTCTAACATTACACTGAGTATTTCAGGTAAAGTAAGAAATCTATAGATTTCCCCTAACTTCAGATCTTACTCTGAAGCCTTGTTTTCAGATCTTGAGAAAAGTAACAGGAAATTTAACATCAATTAAGGGAAGATTTTACAAACCAGTTAAGAAAAAGAAACCGAAACAATAGAATGACAAGTAGTCTTTAAATTTTTATTTTTATTGTCAGTCAGGCAAAGAAATTCTCAGCACATATCTAATGCAGGCTATTGAAACTGTGTAAAAAAACCAAGTCACTGAGTTATGATCACTCTACTACAATATCCAGGCAAATCTTTCTTCTACCGTAGTCAGAATTACTATGCAGTTGATAGTGTTGGCATGTTCATAGCTACCATCTGACACCACACTTTTTCAAAATCCTCATAATACTCAATCTCATCACATAGGGGTGTAAACTACAATGATACTACTGAAATACTATTTCTACATGGCTGAAGATTCTGCAGCACCAGAAAATTTACCACAAAACCCCACTAACACTTGCTACTAAAATTAATGGACTACTTTACTGAAGACAAAAAATGGAGGGATGGGAGGTGTTGTCAGTAAATCCAAAATTCTTATGAGCAGATCTAAAATTCAGGGATAGTTTCATTATGACAATGTATAATTTCAACTCCTAAAACACCTGGAGAAGGTTAGCACTGGAACAGTACCATCATCTGAAGACACAGTGCATTCCATTCACCCTCTGGGAGAGCTGGGTGTTGGAAAGGAAGGATAACATCACACTTCCTTTTCTAATCAGGTCTAGTGACAGACTTTTCCTAGTTATACTCAATCAAAAAGCCACAGCTGTGGAATTAGAGCTTTTCCTACTAACCTAAATGCATACAAGGTATGTAAGAAAATTTTTGAAATATGCTACATGAAACACAGTCAATTGTGATAGCCAATATATTGTATTGATTATTCATTGACTTTTTCAGACTTTCTAACGTGACCTCTGTATTCTTGATACTAGGTCTGTAATACATCAAGAGCAGTTAAACTAAAATTAATATTTAACAAAAGGATATTTAAAAAAAAAATGCAGGTAAACTCTTCAGCTGATTTGTAACTATTTAGTTGCTCTGTGACCTCCGTAGTTTTCAGTGCTACACAACTAGGGAGACAGAGTGCACGCAGAACTGACTTGAGCCACAACAATGTTGGGGTTCAGGGTCCCAGTGTCTGTTAGGTGAGACATAAGGCACGTCTGCTGTCACCTCTGCAGCATCCCAAGGACAGCACATTTCATGCAGGGAGAGAGATTTGCTACGAGTGCTGTAAGCCCAGGGAGATCTGAGAAATGTGCATTGCAAAAAATCAAGAGAAGAGAGAGTGAAAGCACATCATTTATAAAACAGCTTGACTGAGCAAGTAAGTCTGATTACCTGCACCGTGCCACTATTGTCACGATGGCTCCACAGGGAGCACCATTCATTTGTCATTTCCACCGTACCGTATCTCAAGACATACAAGTATTACATCGAATGCATCCTCAGCAGTTGGCTCTCAGCCTGCTTTCTGGCACATCTCAAATCCACAGATAAATGCTCAGGAGCAGCATGCTGCTCTTCATCACCCTATTTCTAACCTCTTGTAAAGCATCGGCACACAGGCTTTATTTCACTGGCTTCAGGTTTTCCCGGGTTACTCTCCGTTACAGATATTTGCGTCTGAAATAGGTGAGAGTGCTCCTTGTGGGACTCCAGGGCCTGCGGGACCCTGCCAGAGCCAGGGTGCTGCCAGAGGGGCAGGACCCGGAGCGAGTCAGGGTGGCAAAGGCAGAGGGAGAGGGGGAGGTGGAGCGGGGTAGGGTAGCGTAGCCGGAGCGGGACAAGGTGAAGGAGGAGCGGTTCAGGGAGCTGTAGGGAGGGCGTGTAAGTGTGCCGTAGGTGGCACGGGTGGAGGAGTAGCCCAAGCGCCCCTCGGGGCTCCACAACGATCGGGAGGTGGGAGCCCACGTGGAGCCAAAGCGAGTGGTGGTCTCATAGGAAGGGCCCCACTGAGAACCACACAATGAGCGAGAGCCAGAAGTGCCCACAATCTGGGAGATGGAGCGAGAGGTGGGGGCACAGAGGGAGCGGGCGGTGGGACCTGCCAGGGGGCGCGGGGATGGGGAGCACGGCAGGCCGGCAGCAGCCGAGGTGTCCAAGGGCTGAGCGGCAGGCGAGCTGGCAGGCCGGGCCCCCGCGGCCACCAGCGAGGCGGAGGTGGGCGAGCACAGCGAGTGGGCTGCGGGGGGCCCCACGGGCCGGGGGGCTGGAGAGCACAGCGAGTGCGATGCCGGGGGTCCCACGGGACGGACCGCTGGGGAGCACACCGAGTGGGATGTGGAGGCAGCGCCCACCTGCAGCACTGACGGGGTGCTGCTGCGGTCAGCAGCACGGGGCGCTGGGGACGCCACTGGGGAGCACACGGCGTGGGCTACGGCGGCATTCAGGGGCTGGGAGGTCAGGGTGGCCGCTGGGCCGCACGCAGGCTGGGTGGTGGGAGAGGGTGTGGAGCTGCAAACCACATGTGAGATGGAGGCACCGGGCACTGAAAGGGGAGTTGCAGGTTGCATGGGACTGCCAATGGTGTGGATTACTGGAGAGCACATGGAGTAGGATGGCGGAGCAGACATAGGGACTGCCTGGGTTGCCCCATTGGGACTGGGGCCACCCATGAAGTGGGTCAGCAGCGCACTCACCGCATTATTCGTGGGGACAGAGACAGAATAGGACATCGGCCCCCCTCCACCTCCAGAGGGGTGTGTGGGAGCAGGACCTGTCTCAAAGACCACGTGAGGCATAGGGGTGCAAACAGGGTTGGATGCTGGGGCTGGCATGGAGCTGTACATGGATGGAGCCATTGGAGCACACGTAGCAGGAGGTACGGTCTCACATATGACACGGAAGCCAGGATCGCATCCCATCTCAAAACCAGGATTGATGCTTGGATTGAAGCCTTGGTTGCAAATGGTATTGCATAAGGGATGGCCTGCAGGCAGGTACACAAAATCGTACACAGGCTGTCCCCCTGCACTGCAGTTTGGGTTGCACACTGGGATACATATGTATTCACACATGGAGTTGAACGCAGGATCTGCCACAGGGACAGCCGTTCCCGCTCCCCCAGAGCCGTTCATGGGGACCGAGCCATTCTCACACACTGGGAGTGACCCGTTCTGGCTGATGGGCAGGACACCGTTCTGGCCTGCTGTGCAACACACTTCAGCTTTGGCACATCCCTTGCAGTAGGCAAACTTGTGGCACCCAAGGTTGGCCAGGAGCCGGTGGCAGCCAAGCCTGTAAGGTGTGAATTCCACAACGGTCCGTGCCTGTTGGTTGGATGCCAGCGTTCCCAAACTGGAGCAAGACAAAGAAAAATATTAGGACCGTAATCCTTAGCTCAGAGACCTACGTGCTACAAGATAAGCACACAAATTAAGTTTGATTTGTTACGACATATTTTAGAAACAAACTGTTATGGCAACTTTGTTATTCTTGTCTTTTTCAAAAGAAACCCATATTCTCTGTTGTGAAAAGCATGGTAAAAACTTTTGTCCCAAAATAAGATTTGGAAGACTCCCACAGTCGCTTCTGTAATTGGAATTGGAAAATCATTTGTGGTACTGACTTGAATTCTTAAAAAGTGTAGCACCCTTCTGCCTCAAAGGTGTATTTATTGCTTACCATTTCCAGCAGTTCAACAGGGCAGCTTTGTGGAATCCAGTTCATTACTATTCAGTGAGAACAATTCTTAACTTCTTGCCCTCAAAACTAGTCATACTTTTGTCAGTTCTCCTTGTCATGAAAAGAAGCAATGCATATTAATGAACAGCTACTTTTCCTAGAATGTTACAGCATCTTGGAAGCTTCCAGTTTCCTGTGATTAACAGGTTATGAGCTTAGAATGCATATTGGTATTTCTCACTGTCGTTCTCTAATTGTTCCTATATGTGGTTAGTGCCAGTTCATGAATATTAAGAGGAATGTTATTATAAATGCAATAGGATTGTAAGGGACAGGGGATCCAGCTAGTACTTCTCATAAAGAGAAGTGTACAGACAGATATTTGATGCACCCACTTAAATTAAATCTTGAGAAAAATGAAGCAGCAGCATTCCTTGCCAGCTTTAAATGATCAGTTTTAAGGGGAGTGAGGCTTCTAATGGAGTCTCAGACTAATAAGAGGCAAAATATCCTGTCCATGTGCTAAACACCACAAATATCAGAACTATTTTCTCTCTCAAAACCTGTTCTGAACTTGCACACACAGTAGTCAACCTCCAATATTATCCCCACTTCAAGAACTGATGAACTTACTCAATGGTCATCGGCTCCTTGAATAAACCACAGCCTTCTAATGTCATTACACAATTCTTCATATCCTCCTGGAGAGGATTACAGAAGGAGATCTCTGCAGTACATGGTACTTTCAGTCTGGGTTGGCTCAGTAACTAGTTAGAAAAGAAACCAACATATTTTATGTTTTTTAATCCTTACAAAATTGACAATGAGGCAAATAAATGGAAAGGAAAAAAATTAAAAGGATTATTAATACTCATTTCTTTCTGACTTGCTTCTATGAACTGTATACATTACTAAGTCGACTGTTTTGCTGTAAAAGTCACACCATTCTCACTAAATCAAAAAAAAAACCCCAAACAATAAGATAAAAGAAGAATGTAAAATATTTCAAGTTTATTGGCATTGTACTTAGGAAGTGGCCAATAAGAGATCCCAGGTCTGTTCCTTAGATCCCAAATTCCATAATTAAAACTACTTACCTTTACGATAACAGGTGGTCTGTTGACCACAATATCCCTGCTCACCATCAGAATTTCTCCACACTCTGGGTCTGAGACAGCAACCACTTTCATAATGTTATGATCACAGAGATAAGGTCCATATTGATTATATGATATACACAGCGGAATTTTTTTCACTGTAAAACAAATTTATTTATTTTGGTTTTCTGCTTTTTTTATAATATTTCCCCTTTCCTTCCTCCTAAAGTTTAACCCACACTTACAATGGCTTAATTAAATATTAAATTATCATGACATCTTTGAAAATAGACAGAATTTTTCCTGACTTAGGGTGATGCATTGCTATTTTCAACAATTGGTTTCAGTGTTTTCAATTCATCTATCAGTGAATTTGCAAGATTAGTTGGTGATGATGATAATGATAATTATTAAGAAAAATTTGGAATCTTTCCTCCCAGTGTAATTCCTAAAACAATAATTCAAATATAGACAAATTAAAGACTCATAAAACAGAATTTTAATATCAGCCTGAAATTTTGTCTTATCTGTTATAATGAAAGAGATCTTGTTTCTTCCAGAAAAATACATTACCTATGGAAACAGGCATTTATGTTCTGCTACACATTTGCACTTCCCAGCATATGGTATGCCTAGGTGCTCTAAGCAAGTGTTTTACACTGGGTGATATCTTCTGGCCAAAGGAAACATTGCTTTTCTATTACACAATTTCAGCTTTATCCTTGTATTGCGTATAGAGTCCAGAATCAAAATTTTAATGAAACAAGTTTTTAAACTATCATAAGAATCTCTAAACCTTGAGAAATTAAGGAAAGACTACAATTTACCTGTCACCATACATGTAGTATTGACATGGTGTTTATTTTTGAGTGATAACCCTAAAGGGAATTCAGCCATCGATATTTAACACTGTACACATCTCACTTCCCACCACTATTAGGAAGTCTCCACAAATCCTAAAAACCAACTAGCTCCTAAAAAGAACAGAGTAGTAGACAATTTCACCCTCTTACCTTCCCTTGGACCCAATGTGACATTCACACAGTCTTTCCAAAATTGATCCATCGGACAACCACTGTAGGTTATAATTTGTGCGCACAGATTAAACTTCAGGGTTTTGTTCTCATTACGCAAATTTTCAAGCAGCCAGTTCAGTTGGACATCTTCACCATACATTGGGCAGTTGGCCATCTTTAACCTCATGTTAATTCCGGAGTCACTCAGAAATGGGTTTTTCAGAGACGATAACTCTCTGTCGATATGACAGTTGGAAGCATTGCAATAGCCTGGGTGAATCCTTCTGTAAGCCCGGTAATAGGCTTCTTTGTTTTTCACAGAACCTGTTGAAGAAGATATATGATAATGAATCTGCTGGAGGCACAAGAACCCTATTATTATTCTACCCAAATAATAAAGATAATTAAATTTATTGCTTCTTTTTCCTGAAACCCAAAGTAGCAGGTTGTTGTAGAACAACATGCACCAGATAATGAAATACGAGAGACAGCAGACTGAATGCACAGAAGAAAATGAACACCTCAGGGAAAAAAAAAATTATAAACCTTATTTTACTTTTATGTAGTTAAATATAAAAATGGTCATGTAAATCTCAAAATGTATAGTTAGTGTAAAACTCAAAATGTAACTCTATAATTCTTTAAAAGGCTAAGGGTGAATATGAGATGCTACCATTCTCTCAAAAGACAAAAGAAACTATCAATTGTTTTCTAACCAACCAAAAATAAACCAAAAATCCGCACAGAGCTTGCAAATGTACAATCAGCTGTGATCTACTGCTCATTCCTTTATGCAGTCATGCTGGTTGAATTCCTTCCATCTACTGGAATATGAAAATCAGTAATCCATGGCCCAAAGTAAGAACAGCAGAATATGCTAATAGTACATGAATTTAGTAAGTAGGCATATTTTCTGACAGACCTAGTACAAGGAGAAACAAGTAAGGTGTTAATCCTAGGTTTAGAAGAATAAGTGGGTTTTTTTAGATTATCTCAAGTCTGCTAATATTTTAAACTACTTTAAAGGTGAGACCAAAGAACACATGTCCTGTGAGGAGCATCTAAGAACTTTGGCTTTGTCTAGTTTGGAGAAAAGGAGGCTGAGCAGTGACCTCATTGTTCTTTCTAGCTTCCTGAGAAGAGGAAGTGGAAGGGGAGGTGCTGAGCTTTTTTTCCTGGTGTCCAGTGACAGGAAGCATGGGAACAGTTCAAAGCTGTGCCGTGGAAGGTTTAGTCTAGACATTAGGAACAATTTCTTTATTGTGAGTCTGGTCAAACAGTAGAACAGACTTCCTAGAGAGGTGGTTGATGCGCCATGGTTGTCAGTGCCTTAAAAAGAGGTATTTAATAGTGTGTTTCAACTTTCACTAGTCCTGACATGTGAGGCAGTTGGACAAGATGGTCATTGTTGGTCCTTCCAGCTGAAATACACTATCCTAATTAGTATGTACTTTGTTTGAATAATCTAAATATATTTAGAAGTTTTAAAATCAAGGTCTTTGAAGAGAAAAGCATCTGCCTCTTTCTCTAAAATTTAAAGACAATTTCTGATTGTTTTGCATATTTAAACACAGGAGAGATTACTTTGATACTTTTATATGATTAGGCTGTAAAATTTCCTCCAACCCATTAAATATGTTTTCATCTTACCTAGTTCATACTTGTAAGCTCCAGTGATATCTTCAAATTGCTCACTGCCAACACTCTTGGTGATTAGACGTTGTCCACATGGCCATGTGTCACAGAAAAATTTTGTTCTTTTGGCATTGTTTTGGGAAAGCCAGCCAACATAGTTTGAATTTACTCGAGAAAACATATGATGACCATCATAATCCAAGTCCAGTTCCCCTTCCCTGATGCTTCGAACCCATGTAGGACCACTGCAAGCTGAACCTAAACCAGAGAAAAAAAATGTTGTAACACATCGTAACCTGAGTAGTAGGGAAATTCAGCAATGTAATCTGAGGAAAATTATTCCAACTATAGTAAAATTACCTCTGCCTGTTTCCAGAGGTGTTGGATCCAGACACTGCCAGTCACCACAGCACTGGTTTATATCTCTGCGAGCCATCCAAGATTCATTCCAGCAGTGGTATCGCCTGTAGAATGAAGGAAAAATCAATTAAAGATGTCTCTTGGATTACCAAGTTTAACACCTACGACAGAGGAAAACCATGTCAGCAATAATTTTTTGATCAACTGAAGATTTTGTATGTCTAAACACTGTTAATGAAATTTATGACACGAGTGCTTTTGTTCGCTTTATATCGCTCAGGCTGGAAATTTGTTCCAAAACCCCACAGACCTGATTGCAAAACATGTTTCTTTTAGTAGATAACATGACAACACAGTTCTCCTCTTTAAGTTTAACAGGAATTGAAAGGTTTATAAGAATAAAACAATCCATTACAAGGAACTTCAAGAGGACAACATAGGTATCAACCAAGTGATTATGACTGAAGATAAAAGTCCATATTAGTGATAAACTTTCCCTAGCGTTTCATTATCTACTTCACACCTTTACAGCTACTAAGTTTGATGGGCTTATTTTTTTCACTTGAGAAGGATAAGCAGGCAGCATGGATTCTCACAAGAGGTTTTACTCTTTTCTTTTTTGAAAATCTACATTGAGTAGATTGAAAATCTACTATCTCTTTAGTAATGTCATAGTTTTGAAATGCATTATTAAGAAACTGAAGAGCATTACCCCAATAAAGAAAAAGATACACCAAAGAGAAACACTGATCTGCTAAATTTATACAGGTTTTCTTATCATGCAATTTTTAAAAGGGCAAAACTATTTACCATAGTTTGTCTTTGCCACACAGGTTTTTACCAGTAGAGTCAAAAATCTCATTGATACCAAGGGGATTCTCAATTGAGCAAGGAAAACAGAAGCTTGTGACAACACGGCTTGGAATTCCCAAACACCTCATCACTGTAAGAAAAAAATATGAATGAATCATTACAAATCACAATTAGGCAAATCCTTCACTTATTCTATACATAATTATCTTATATTTTAATTTGCAGTTATATAAATACAACGGATAGGAAGCAATATTTGGGATGCAATATCTTCAAAATTATTTTTGGTTCTTGAAAAGCAGTTTGAAAAAAAGCCTAGCAGAAAAGAATGTTTTTTTACTCTTCTACCTTAAAAAATAAAAACCAAAAACATCCACAAAACCAGATGGTTTAAGTTCAGAAATCATTAACCTGGTTCTGCATTAATAAAACATTTTTTTTTAATATATAAATAATGTGATACATATAGATTCACCTACAGGACTTCAATTTAAATTTCTTCATTCAATGTAGATGCAGGTTCAGTAGATAAATGGTATAAAGCTGGAACTCAGATCTTTTGTCTGTAGAGTTTAGTGCACTATTATCTAATCTTTTGCATTAAAAGGAGAATATAGCCTAATGCTCTTGTGTTTTGAGGGAGACATTACTATAGATCTTCCTGTTCATAATTTAATGCTTTTTCTTATCCTTCAAACATCACCCAAAACATAAATTTTAGCTCCACAATGGGGTTGTGGAGGTTGTGTTGGTTCCTTCCAACCCCAACTACTCTATGATTCAATGATGCTGCACTTGCTCTGAGTTTTAATAAAAGTTTCAGTATTGATAACTGCATAGTATAAAGGTCACAGAGAAGATGGAACTACTTTTTCTTGCTCTTCAACCTGTATTGGAGAGCAAAATGTTGATAATAAACACTATATCAGGAACATGAGAAAAATACTCAATTTCTTTTCTAGTAAAATGCTTATGAGTGAAATTATTCAAGTAGTTTTAAGAGTCAGAGGTTTTTGATCCTTGTTTTCTCTCTTCTTTTCTCTATGAACTAGGTAAAGGCAAACTGAAATATCATACCTGTGCACATTACTGAAGCAAGAGATCCACAGTACCCATATCTGACCGGCCTGCATCTGCCACTGTACCACTGCTGTAGAATAGGGACACTTCCATTCCAGCAAAATGGCTTTGTTCCTTTCAGGTAATCATTGTTTTCTGGAATCTTCATGATACTGTTAGTGGTATGGCTACTTATCTAGAAAGATAAAAGAAAACCAATCTTTTCAAATAGCCAACCATATCCTCACATTCCAATCATGTCTCAAAATTATCACAGATTATCATTAAAAGTTTAATTTTCCAGGGAATCTGAGCACAGGAAGGATTTCCCCTGCTCACCTGCTGTGCTAGATTATCATGGAGTTTGTCCTTCTACAATACAATGAAGTGTGACCTGATCTATTCACAGGTCTCACACCCCCACAGGTCTTACCATGTGATTAACCACCATGCTGACATGCACAGGGTCATTGCGCCAACAGTGGTCACGATCAGAGCCGTGGTGATAACTCGCACCCATATCCAAGATCTTCAAGCAGATATCCAGAATCCCATCTTCAAACTGAGGAAAAAGACAATAATATAGGTATCATGGTATGCTGATGTTGCTAAAGTACCTTTCTTATCAATAATCTAATTTTCTTTCTATATGAGTTGTCTTTCACCTCTCCTGCCCTTGTTTTCCTTTTTTTCTTTTTTTTTCTTTTGTTAAATCAAGCACAGGTCCTAGTAGTCCACATGGTATTGCCTATCTGCCTGAAGGAAAACCAAAGGCAAAACCATGTAATTTTTACTTATTTTTGACCAATGGAATCATTTTCCTTCTGAAGCACAGTGTTTACTTCACCTGTTCCCAGAACATTTTGCAATTTCCCTCGTTTTACTAGACAAAGCTTTCTTCCAGTTATTTGGGCTACAGTGCAATTCTCAGACATTTTCATTTGTGTATGCATAGTCTGAACTGATCCTAAAAACCTTTGCACTACAAATAGAGCATACATTTCTGAAAAAAGTACAAACACTTCATTTATCAGTATATGGATGTCATCTATTTCTGAACAAGTGTGAGAAAAATACCTGTCCAAAGTGCCATGGTCGAGAGGTTATGTGTTTGTGGACTCCTTCATACAATATTCCATGTTCATTCAGAACATATTCTTCTCTATGGGCCTGATTGTCCAAATACACAGGGTCATCTGGAAAAGATGAAGACCTTCATTCAGACAAAATGCATCTTTCTAGTACTTCTGTGTTTCTGCATCACTGGATCCCTCTTTCCTTTCCTACCAGTTTTTGATGCATACTTTTATGTTGAAGGTTGTGGGCTCTTTAAGCACTCACAGACAATTCATTCCTACTTACAGCTGGATAATATCTTTATTAAGTCTCTCCCTGCTGTAGAACACATTAATGGAAGAGCTTGCAATTTATCTTCACACTAAGCTGTTCTACAAGTCAAACACTCAGCAAGAGAGTTGTGTATCTGATTTAGATCAAATCAGCACAGACAATGTGCATATTTGTCATGTAATGATTTTGGCGAGGTCCTACAGACTCCAGATTTGCTTCTACCTGAGCCAGATCTACAGAATTTAATTTGGATTTGTAGTGCATTCTTTTATGATGACAACACAGTATTCACAGAATTACTAAATGATTGAAGTTGGAAGGGGCCTCTGGAGGTCCAGCCAGTTTCCCAGGCCACATCCAGATGGCTCTTGAATATCTCGAAGGATGCAGACTCCACAGCCTCTCTGGGCAACCTGTGCTAGTGCTTAGTCACTCTCACAGCAAAAATGTGTTTCCTGATGAACAGAGGAAACTTCCCAATGCTTTCTATCCTGTCAAGACTCTGTAATAGTTGTGGGGAAAAAATTATACTTCACTCCTACTACCACTAAAAAACAAATCAAAACAATGGCTGAGACAGTCTTGAACTTGGAGGGAAAAGATTAAAAAGAACAGAATTAAATCTCTCCTTGATTCTCATTGTTTCTACTACATCCTTTACTCACCAGCTAAATAATAAATAACTTCAGCAGTTTTAGTCCTCATTAGCTATTTTTCTTAAAACAATCTGATTGCCATTAGAGTTCTTACCTGCACACCAAGGGTTAAAAAGGACATAAAAATCTCCAAGACACCGCTGATATGTGTGACCACAAGATGTGATTTGCATATTGAGAATATAACGGCCAATGCAGACATTGGAAGGAGGAAACACGCTGATACTGATGCATTTTGGCTGATGAACTTTGTAGGAAGCACTCCAGCAGGTTTGATCCAGACATCTGCCCATTGGGAAGGTGCATTTTGTCTCATTTGATTCACAGGGTCTGATGCCTTTTCAGGAAAATAAAAACCACTTCCATCAGACTAAACAAAGTACATGTAAAAGGCTAGTAATTTGCTTAGGCATCATTTGCAAGGCGAAGCTCCCAAGGGTGGATTTCTTTTTCACTTGTCATTTCTCTGGCAGAGTGAGAAAACTTTACATATTAGAAGAACTATCTGATTTAGGGGAAGGTAGCCTCTTCACATGGAACATGAGAAGGATATGGGAAAATGAAGACTATGAAAGAAGTCTTCTGAAGTCTATGGGAAATATTATTAATCAACAAAAGACTAGCAAAGTCTACAGAGTGTTTGGGAGTAACTACCTGTTTCCACGGTGAAAGCAGCCTGGTCCACGGAGTCATCCCAGTCTCGATTTTGGAAGCGAGCATATAAGCTAAAGGCTTGCCCTCTCCTTATTATCTGTCTGTCAGTTCCGAAGAAATGGGTATTATGTATTTGACAGTTGGAAGGACAGTTCAAGTCGACTTCTCCCAGCTCAATAACTGCAGCACAGAGAAAGGAGCACAAAGAAAAAGCCCCATGTAATTAAGTTCCCAGCTTCAACTGTGGTGAAGATGAGGTGAAAGAGGAGACAACGATGAAAGACAGAGATAACTCTTTCAAAATTCATTAAAGACTTTGTTCAAAATTCAGCAAGACTGAAATTGAGACATATATCCATAAAAGTTCCTTTACAAGTTCACCATGTTCCTAGCTTGCAGATGGAAACTTGTCTAACTCTTTGATTTTTGTAGCTGTGCTACAAGTTTCACTTCTTTTATATAGTGCCTGATTGTATTTTAAATACCTGATGCTGAAGGCCAATATTACTATCTCTACTTGAAAAGCTGACTTTGCATTGTAATATTCTCTCCACTCATTACAGCATGCTATCTACAGAAGTTACAGTTTTGCACATGCTATCATTTGAGATGTCTGGGTTTGTTTTATAATATAAATAAAAAAATTAAATAGAATAAATAAAAAACTTGATAACATGTATGTATTTGAAAGATTAAGTGGAACTCCAAATTATTTATGCAAAGAAATAGATATATATAGCTATCCAAAACTTAAAATAATTTTGAATATGCATGCAGATGTCACAGTCTGCACTCCCAAAGTATTAAAAAGTTTGCAGATATCATTGAGGAACTTCATGTGATTTTTAAAATGCTGACAATCTATCCCAGGTGCTGTGATTAGCTTGACAAAAATCTTGGCTGATTCCCCCTTAGGCATCCTGCCTGCATATCAGTCATTTCATAGGAGTAATTATGACACCGGTGCCAGAAGGATGGGTGGCAACATTCATCTTTACTTATTTGCATACAACTTTTTTTTTTCCAAAGTTCTTCATTCTAATTGAAGATGATGAGAGCCACAGATTCTCAGCAGTTTTGGAAATTTGGTTTACTGATGTACAAAGTCTTGTATATTATTATAATTTTAAAGGGTTAAGTTTGGTTCTGCTAAGCTACAGAAAAATCTAACAATGCAGCTTCTCTAACTACGTGGGTACCTACAGAATTAATATTTAAGGGAAAATAATTTTTCACATCCAAAACCAAGGGTGTATCCACTCAAGGGGAGACTCATAGCTAAGACTTCGGGATCAGGACATTTTTAACACAAACCAGTGGAGCTTCTCAGGATGAAAATTAAATAATAATTTAAATTAATTGGGGGTGGGAGGGGAGGTGGAATAAGTAGGGAAGAGGCAAAAAAAAGCAAGTTTTTCTGATTTGTTTTCCTCAAATAAAAATAATCTTATTTCTCATCTAGCTATTTAAACTTGGTAATGCATTGGTCGTTCAAATCTTCAACAGAGATCAGCAACAAATGCAGAGCTGGGTGCAAGTCATGATAAAAATATGCACACAATCAACAATAACCAAAAAATACAGGAGTGCATTACATCATTATTGCTCATGAATACAACATACCTGCTGACAAGAACGAGCAACAAAATTGAACTGAAAATCTCATATCTTAATGAGAGTTGTCAACCATAACACAAAGTATTCTGGTCAAACCGAAAGTGCTTATAGCACACATGGCAAATTCCTGTGGTCAAGAACCCTGAAAGAACCTGATCCTCTCCTGGTCTCTGAAGGTGTTTATAAACCAAGACAACTACACTTCATCCACTCAGTAATCCAGCTGAACTGGAACATCAGGGAGCTGAGGTATTACATTTCCCAGGGAAGTTCTCTAAAGTCAGCCCACAGTTTGCTTATCAGATTTAAGTATTGCAACTGGATCACAAAGGAGCTAATGATTATTTTCTTAAGCAAAGACAGCTCAGAAAAAATAAGAAAGGCAATTCAGTTTCACGTTTTGTACTGGTTTTCTGCCTCTGGTAGAAACCTGACCATCAATTCCAGTCACAGGGTTTTCTCTATCAATTCATATTTTCCTTCATTCAAGACAGAATACTTCAGGTATTCATTGGAAAATAATTGCTTCTAGCAATTAATTCACTGTGAAACTAAGGATGAGTTTCAGCTGTAATCAGGCACATAGATTTACCTTTCTCAGACCATTTAAGCACAATAATCATAACTAAGCAATGTGAATCTCTAAGCATATCCTCTTCTGCTTTTTATGCTAAATTGCTATAGCTATATGAGAATACTGAAAGCTAGCACTCTGTAAGTTATGCTGGAAATATTTTTTTTCTTTTCCATGCTATTTCCTATTTTCAGAATTGGCTGTATTTTCACTAAATCTTTTCCATAGCTCTTTTTTTTCTTCATAGTAGTTTTTTTCAAAAGTTGTTTTTTTTCCCTTTCTCACTAGTTCTACAAAGAACATCCAAACATACATGTAATCCCTATACAAAAATTTGTTCAATATTTTAGGTCTGTACACATGATCATTTAATTATTTCTGTTTTCAGTCCTGGTTTAAGGGATATTAAAGTTTCAAGACACTTACCTTCCATTTTTCTTCTACATGTACTGGTATCTGAAGCACAGTACTGGTGGATATACCAAGCTCCTCGGCGAGACGCACTGCAAGGTCTGGCTGATCTCTGCCAACCAACCTAATTTCCTCTCAGTAACACTTATATTCAGAACTAAGAGGCCGTCACACGTGTTGCATCAACAAAATACCAGTTTTAAAAGAGGCCCCACCCATGTGTCTACTGATGCTCATAAATGATTCATTTTAACTTCCAGCATTATTAGGGAGAGTCCTGTGGCTGAAGGGAGGGAAGAGATCTTGGTAACCTCACCTGTAGAACAGTGCTCTCAGTGTCCCACACCTTGCCCTGTCTCAAAAATACTTTAAAGTCAGGATGAATATAAACACATTTCAGAGTAAGCCATTATTTGTAGCCATCCAAAGTTGCCAGAAATACCAGCACCTACTGTTCCCTTCTGGCTAGACATCTTCAGACAGCTATGGAAAACAATAAGGAACACTAGACTAAAGCTGAATTTACACTCTCAGAATATGATAAGCAGCGGACATTTTTAGTGTAATGTAAGGAAAAAGCCCAGCTTTCAGACAGTCTTCACAGCGCTCCCTCCAAGGGAAGGTCAGAACAAAATGATCAGTTACAAACTTTTCCAAATAAATTGTAAAATATGCAGAGAGCATTGAAGTTGACAATAAAATTTAACCTAAAAATTACATAAGTTTTTTATATGATGTATTTCCTAGCCCACAGTTTTGCAGCTTCTTAGTTTACTCTTCCTCCCTTTCCCTGAAATTTTGAAAACATTTCCAACAATATCTGTGAACAAAAACCACGTTAATGCTTTAATACAAAATTTGTGCTATTTTATTTAGGTTCCAGGCATATTCAATAAAATAAAACAAAACAACCACAACAGTGTTCTCTTTGTACTCTCAGTGATGAGTAGTTTAGCCTGCAAATAGGAAACATGGATTGAAATTTCTTCTGGGAAAACCAGAACAAACATGTGCTACTAGTTTCCTCCTATCCTTCTTATGCCTCTCTGCCAAGATTTACTCCATAAGCTTTCCTTTAAATCCCTCATAGTTATTCTTTGGGTAAGGTTTTAAAAAAACCTAACCCTAAAATAAAACAAAAAATAATCCCAAACCAAGAAAAACTAAACGCAAAAATCATTCATTGATATAGAAAGATTCAGAAAAAATGACTGAAGTTTAGTGATTTGCATAAATGCCTGGATTCTAGACAGTGCTTTAAGAAATCATGAAATTAAAAAGCTTAAGAAACAGTGAAATAACTTAGTAAGCATAACCTAACAGCTCAGGTATTGTGAAATAACTTCAGAGAAACTAAAGCAAAGAAAAAAATCAGCACATCAACAGTGGGTTTGGAAAAGAGCAGTTAAAAAAGTTTGTATGACTGATGCATATGAAAGCAAATATAATTTTCAATGTGTTCATATTTTGAAAATTATAAATGTTTGGCTAGTCAGTAGACAGACATGAAAAGTCTGAATCCTAAGTAGTTCATTCACCTCTCATGTGTTGGAAAGCTTTCTTTTTCTTAGTATTTACCATTTGACTATTGAAAAAAGAAAAATTAAAACCACCACTTTTTCATAAAAAATAATTTATCAGTCATACGCTCATAATCAACTTTCAATCAGCCTGCAAAATGGGAATGGTAGTGGTCAAGTTAGCCACCAGAGACCTGCCTACAAGCAGATGCACATACTTGCATCCAGAGAATAGAACAGAAAAGTACCAAAGTTGTTCACAGTTCCAAGAATATATTAAAATCTCCTCAAATACATCTAGTTCAGTCTTCTGACTGAAATATCTTGGTAAATGAAAGCCTGTGACAAATAAAAGAAAACAAATAGCAAGCATCAGTAAGTGGCTGCACCTGTGGGTTCAAAGAGACTTAATTAAGCATTTAAAATAATAAAGACCTGAATCAGGAGAAGAACACTTTCTGTATGGATATGAGTCACTGGCTTTAGTAAGTATGCTTGCTTAGATCCTTGAAGCTGCTTTGGTGCCTATCTGTCTCTGCAGGATCATTATATAGATGCCCAGCCCCAAAGCAAAACCTCCCAGATACCCAAGTTCCTGCCTATCGGTGTCTGCAGAGCCATCCAATTCCTGCTGCCAGCTCACAGCTCTCAGACTGGTTGGTCCTCTCACTCAAGCCCAAGCCTCGTGCACCTAAAGTAAGAATATTTAACAAGGCAGAAAATCATAGCATTCTGGCTCTCTTGATGCACTCAGTCTTACTTCTTTTGCCTACTAAGCCCTGCATCATATTCATTGCATTCAGGTCATACATGCAGCAGGGCCACCACAGGATAAAAGAGCCATGGGAAACTGAGCACAAACAGGAAACACAGATATGGTTCAAAGAAAGGTTTTGCCTCTCAGTTTATGGCCTCTCTGATGTGTCCGGACTGTTGACTTCCAAGGCTGACATCAGTCCAAAGTGTCCCCTCCTGGACAGAAACAGTTCCCCTCCCTGCTTGACAGTGAGGTTACCAAGCTGAGGCTGATGATCCCTTTGTCCTAGCTGAGGGTGCTTTCCACTCTACCTCCATCTTTTTCCCTCACACTTTACTCAGCATTCACACAAGATGTCCTCGACGTTACTACAGTATCTTACACATGCAGACTTCTCTGACACGTTCAAAGCAGATTATATGCCTGATGGAAGCCTGAAAATTCCGCAAGATAGCATAATTATGAAGATTTAGGCACTTCCAGAATTTAAGCCATTTAAGTTGTTAAGCTTCTTTAATGACCTTGACGTTGGCCTTACAACAGTAAGACTACATTTACCTTTTACAGTGGCTTGGTATTTTTTAAAAAATATTACTTATGTTGCAATAAACTGACACACAATGAGCATTTACAAAGTCATGTGATGGGACTGCTAAGGGTCCAAAACCCCCATAGCTTTCAATTACCCATTAAGCCACCAGGAAAGGGTGAGGACTGAACAACAAGGCATTGCAATCACAGAAAGAATACCTGTGAATGGCACTGATGCAGTTCCACTGCATCACTAATATATTTGTGAACAGTAGAGAGGTTGCAGTAATCAAGCAGCCAAGCAAGAAATCCTTTCAAGAAAAAGGTACACAAAATGACAGATCAACGGGGGAAAAAGGAAGGAATCAGAAATTATGTGAACTGAGATTAAAGTGTTTTGGTGAAAGTGTCATCTACTGGAAAGCTGGGGTAATTGCAGTTGTTGAAAAACTTTTTTTCAACTTATACATGTTTCAACAACCAGCCCTAAAGTTCATTTTTTTGTA
Source organism: Passer domesticus (assembly GCF_036417665.1). NCBI lineage: Eukaryota > Metazoa > Chordata > Aves > Passeriformes > Passeridae > Passer > Passer domesticus. The sequence goes on along the minus strand of NC_087474.1, from coordinate 105,856,008 downwards.
CTTGGTCATATAATTGTATTCCTTTGATCACTGGACCTGGAATTGATCTTATAATACACTGACTGACAGTTTAAAAAGATACCTGTCAAGGTAGTGTGTTTGAAATCATTAAGTGGCATCACATCTGCTCCTGAAAGTTCAGGAATATTCATGTCTAACAAGGAAAGGGGATAAAGAAGAAAAAATCAGATGTCACAGGTAAACTCTAAAATAAGCACATTTGTTAGGAATCCACATCTTACATTTAGAACTTCCATATTACAAGGACTACAGGCTGGCAAATTAATATGAACTCTGTCACAGAACACACCCAGAGTTTCTTAAAATTCATAAATTAATTTGCAATGATGTTGCCTTTCATTAAAGAGCCTGAAAGCACTGGCAGGTACTCTGTTAAGTGTAAGCAAGCATTACAACATCATATTTACAGGTGAATTAGGACAAAGAAATGCTTCAAATGAAATCTTAAACAAGAAGTCTGTGTGTTTTAAGAAGTACATGGCAGCTTTGTCTTTCTAGAAGCTGGAGGAAATTAGTAGCATTAAATAATTATAGGTGGTTTCTGACACCGCGAAACCACCAGTCCTCATACAAAGAAACCAAAAACTCCTTCAAGGAAGCTCCCATCCCATTCAAGCTGGACCATCACTTGGAGTCCTAGTGGAGTTACTTGCTTTCTTGTCTCAACCTCTTTACTGGCTTTCCCTTAACTGTGTAAGCCACTATTTTGCTCCATGCAGTAGGATGTTTTTTCAAAATCTCCGGTGCGGATGAGGAACACACACGCACACCTATAATGTTGCAGTATATGCAGAATTCAGAAAGGTCAATTACAGGACATGTACCTCATGACAGCAGGCAACATCATTTGTGCTTAAGGCGTATTGTCAACATATTTAGAATAGAACCTAGGTAAAATGCTAATCCATGTACCTTAGTAACAACAGTGACTAGGTTAACTGAATAGAATATAACCATAAACAAACATAAGTTTCAATTAGTAAATTATAATAAAAAGAAAAAAATTATTTGTTTACAAAAAAACCCCAACAAACAAATCCAAAAAACCAATGACCCAGCCCCTTTTCACAAACTAAGCTAGAACTTATAGCTGAGTAATTTGCCAGGTAACCTACTCTAAGTAATGTAAGTTCACTTTCAGAAGAGCTTGTTCCCAACTATATTTCAAAACGGAACTGGAATGAGCTAGCACTACTGTAAATTCAAACCTCAGCTCACTGAGCAGTAACTTTCCCACACAGAGAAACCTATAAATCACCCAGCCTGTGATTATAACCCACCAGTCTAACTGCCCCAACAATCCAGTAGATACCATGGATCTGCTACCTGTACAGGCAATGCTAATTGGAAGAGACAGTCTGAGCAGTGGGAGTTGAAAGAATAAAACGAGGTGACATTTACCAAGTTGGCTCATAGAAGATTTGAGGCTCTCTGGAAGAATGCAAATTGGCTCCTATTCTGTTAATTTAAAGCTTTAATTTTTAATTAATCTTGTTTGTTTAAAAATATTGATTTTCTCGTCTAATGTTTTTTTAGTAGATGTTTGTTTAAAATTTAGTTATATAGGAGTAGAATTCAGCATCTTGGGGCACAGGTCCAAAATACAGATATACATCCCAGTAAAAAAAGTGAGTCCTAATTACTGTTATTTGCAATATAAAGAGGTCTTGATTTCAGCTGGGAACTACTTCATGTTAAAAACACAGATGAGGAAATACTTTTATTCCGAGAAACTGAGTTCAACACCTGAATGATGTAACTTTCTCAAGATTTCTAAAATTTTCCACACACTGCTTATTTTAAACTTAAAAATATGTAATCATCTGGTTTTATTTTAAGCAGTTGGGAGTACAAGATAAAATAGAGTTAAAATTGAAAAGAACTGACTCAAAATTATTGTCCCTTTCAGATCTCTGCAGTAGACATCTTACACATATACACAATAATGTTTATAAATAAGACAGTAATGTGTATGAAGAGAAGATAGAAGCCTTGTATCAGAAATGCAAACCCTAATTTTTATTGGTTTTTTTTAACATGTACAGGCACACTTTCTACAATGAGAAACAGCATATTAACTCATTTGTAGGCTCTGGTGCCACTTTGGGGTTGCTTGCTCTGCTTGTTCAGGACTAATTAGACAGCAGGTTGGAGCAGACAAACCAACACATTTGCTGGAATACCAATCAATGGCATTGCTCTAATGGTATTTGCCTCAGCTTTCAGAGTCTTCCCAATAGTAGGGGATTAGCAATTTTAGTGAAACATGGGGCTCTGTTTTCAGCAGTATAAACACAGCACAAGACACAGAGTAAAAAGTGTCATAGGATAAGGAGCTGGAAGTGCTGGTTCAGATGGAGACAGGCACTAGCACAAAGCAAAGCAAGAGCTATTGTTCCCCCTTGACGGAAGAATTTTTATGTATATTTTTAGCTGTGTTATAGGTTCCTCTCCACTTCTGAATCCTCATCCAACTCAAACTCTGCTCCTGCAACAGATTTTCACTTCTAATTCATTACTTTGTCATAAGGGACAGCCAGGGCACGTCAACCACTAATAGCAATATCTGAAAGGAGGTCAAAACATACATCAGGACTGGCATGGACACAGCTGATGTCTCTCAATATAAAGCAGCAAATACTTCCAGCTCCTGTACAAGCATGGCATACAAACATAGTCTTAGAATGATGCAGTAAATACTTCCAACTCTTTTACAAATCCAGCCATACAGACACAGATATAAACACCAACACCTTTCTTTGAAGGCCCTTTTCTCCCTTTACTAGAAGTTCCTGAGTCAGTAGGCTTTCTTTTACTGCAATAAACATTATTGGCCCGCTTTGAGGTGTCTGCCTTTTGGCAAGAAGATCCTTGATGTCATATGGGGTGACACATAAAGCACCATAACATAGAGTGGCTACAATTAGATTTTTTAACATGACCACTTCCTAGCATTTTACCTTTTCTACAAGAGTTTCTGATACACACCTAATTTTATATTAAATAAGTTTTACTAAAATACCCATTAATATGTTATATTAGACTATACAGGTGCAAGATACAAGAAGTCTTACACGATTATTTTAAGAAAGGTTTAAGATTAAGAAACTACTTTAGCTTAATTTAGATTCAATATACAGATGTTAATCAGTAAGCTGTCATACACACAGTGCAGGTGTTTTGGCAAAACTTTGTGTAGTTCTTGATTCAGCATTAATTTATACCATCAAAAGACATTACAGAATTCACAGGAAGACAGCTGTTTTGGTTGTTTAGTTAGAGATTTTTAGCAAGATGCAGTGTGTAATGTTATTATGCTCATTGGACTGAATTTTAAGTAAGTTAATAAACTGGGTTTAGACAAGTGTAAGGTGTTAGTTACATCTTGCCATGCTTTGTTTTGTCCTGAAAATTGGCATGGACAATTTGTTTTCACAACTTTTAATGAAATTCCTTCTCACACTGAAAAACATAGCATAGGACTGAATATGTATTCTTTTATACCAAGATGACCAGTAATTCAGAAATTACTGGCTGTGTACTGCTCCCCTCTGTACATAGGCAACTTTTCCTAATGCAGCTGAGCAAAATTTCATGATGATGAAAGTAGAGGAATGACAACTTAATTGCATCATAAAAATAAGCAAGGAGACACCTACACACCCAGATATCACATACTTCAAGCAGCACTTTCCAGTTTTTCTAGTCAGCTTTTAAATATGACTGCATTTTAAGGATGTACTAAAATGCTTTGGGCAAGTTTGCTACCTACAAGCATGGATTCTCTGTTTGCTGAAGTTACAGCAGCCACAATCTTGATTTGCTGCATTTTCAACTAATACAGCTGCATTCAGTAATGTCTTGGTCTAATCATGAGCTCAATTATGTTTCAAAACTTTTTTTTAACATCAAGTTTCTCAGTTTCTGTGCAAAGAAACTGAATGCTCACAAGTTCTATGTCAAATAATTTTACTACACTAAGAAATCAATAAGAATATTGGGTCTATTTTTTGCTGGTTTGAAACACCACACATTAGACAGTGCCATCCTACCAGCCCATACAATAATCTGAAATGAGTTCTTTTTCATAAGCATACATCCAGCTGAGCAGTAATTACAGTGAAATGTCCTGTCATCTTTCCAAAGAATAGTAATTAGGGATATGAGCCTGGATGTCTTGTATGGTTATGGAAACATTTTTTCTTCTCAGTTAATGATCATCCAAATAGTAAATCATTAAAAGGAAAATGACAAAGGGTGTGGGTAGTGACTGTCATCAACCTGGTTCACCAGCCCCAAACTTTGTCATCATCTTTCGGAAGAGAAAGCCTGATGATGCCAAAGTTTCAATTCTTTGTGCTTCTTTAGAGAAGAAAACAAGTATAGCTAATTAATCTTGTTACCTTTTTATTGGTAACAAGTCTCTTCCTCTTTACTGATCTGGGAAAACATCTTTATATTAGACAAACTATCCCTGTTATGGGGGGTGAAAGGAGTCAAAACCATCTCACAGAAAATGTAGCAGTGTATCTATTACTGCTACAATAATTTAAAACACCACCTAAGAGCTCAGGCATATTCCTCACTGAAACTAACTTAGAATGACCATCACCTTCCACTTTCAGATCAATTTTTACTGCTCACGTACTGATTGACAGGAGGAATGGAAAAGACCTCCCAGGCTGTCTCACACCTCCATTTTTTTGAGAACATGAATAATTTCTGTTACATGCACAGGTAACAAAGTACCTAATGGACATGAAATCTGGAGCTGGTTTTGGTTTAATGTCATGGTGTCAAATATTTAACTATTACCAACTCTTGGTACTATAATTTTTTTTTATTATTATTTTAACAATTAACATTACCAATTGCAACTAGTACCTTCTTTGCATTTTTTTGAGTGATGCACACCAGTGTGTTATATGACCAACACACCAGTAACTGTAACATTTTCTTGGGACTTAGGAGAAGCAGACTCCAGATAAACAGGAAAAGCTGCTACAAACCTAACAGTGTAGGTGTGACTTTAGCTCTTATCTTTCAAATTATGTGTGACCTAATCCTAAAGTCCTTACGGCAAAGTTTTATCCTCTCCACAATTTCAGTGAAAAATCATATTGTTAATCAAATAGACACCTTTTTTTTTTTTTTTCCTTTCTAATCTCAAGTATGGCAAACTTAGGTGAATTTCCCCTCAATGGGTAAGAACATTCCAAATAATTTTTTTTTTTTTTTTAATCTACTACTAATTGTGAACTTGTTCAGAATTGTGAGACCTTCAGGCCAGCTGTTGGCCACCACAATAATGATGTTGCTTTGATTTTGGAGGCAGGAATGCGACAGTTGAGAAAAAATAAATTTTAGAACATAAGACACATCAGCACAGAAAGAAAACAAAAATTCTCACGATGACAGCAAAGCAGAATTGAGAGACTGTTTAATAAAGAACGCTTCCCTCTTTTCTAAATACTCTGATCAATCTTTTATTTTTTTTCCCCAAAAAAGTAAATGTCATCAAATCTACTCAAAACTATTCCCCTTGCAATATTTGTTTGTCTTCTGCCAAACAATAATGCATTTCAGGTTTTGCATTTCTTAAGCCAATATACTGCATACAAACCACAGGCATGTTAAGACACAAAGACACACATTGCATTTCATAACCTCACCATGATGAAACTGGTTTGTACATATTCCTGGAGCACTTTGTTGCTCACATTGAAGAAATTCCCAAGTGTGATGGCTGCTATTCACACTCGTGATATAAAAAAATATAAAACTGATAACAGTCCACAACAATATAAACACAACCCCAGTAAAGTATGATAATAGATAGGACACAGGACAAGTACAATAATGGTTTAGGATATTATGCAAGATTTACAACAATGTAGTTACAATCTGCATTAAGCACCACAAGCAAGCTAATAACACACAGCCCATGGTTTAATCCCAACACAATAACCAGAGATATATATTTTTTCAGATGTTTGATGACACACAGAACTGTAATTATAGGGATGTTCCCATTTAGCTGTGTGTAAGGAATGGCAAACACATTATAAAAGCCTCGTGCACAGAAGGAACAGGCTGGCAGCACCTCAAGAGCACATCTATCTAACATTTGTCATTTACCGCCGTCAACAAATCACTCTTGCAGAACAGGTTACACATTTGTACTGAAATTCCACTGCTTTCATTATGACATCAAAGAGCTTCCAATCTAGGAAAACATCAGGGCTGTTTTCAATCTCAGAGCTTGTTTGCCATTCTGGCAGTATTTTTCTTTAACTGTTTCTTCCAATGGACATATATGCATTATAAATTGCATATTATATTAGGACACATATACAATTTACCAGTCCTTTCTAATGCATGCTGTTGCCCAATTTTCTCCTTTTTGTATTAAAAATTCCAGTAGATTTTCCACATTGAGAAAGAGATTTATTTACTTTTAAACAAGTAAATCCAATACATCCTTTGAAGTCTGCCTATACCCCTGACCAAAATATATTCTTCACATGGTTCTTCCCATATATATTCAATTAATTTTTATGAGTTGGTGAAAATCATGACAAATCTATGAACCATACTCATTTGTTTATAAGTCATCTATACTTTATTTTTCAAGACATTTATAATCTGCTGAAAATTAGATAATTCTTTCCTGCATTTCAGTGTTTATTGATACAAATTTTTCTTGTTCATATATCAATCCTTGTTTATCTAATGAAAAATCTGTATTTAAATCTGTATCCTGCTACTGAATTGACATTTCAAAAGTATCTGTTCTGACAATCCATCAGTATGATATAAAATTACACAAGTTTGGCTATATCTGGCAAGTTAACTTTCTGAGACACTCAATTTACAGTCTTTCAAGTTCATTTAAAGATATATTTAGAGCAAAAATGTCATTTACCTAAAAATGACAGAAAAAATAGCATTATTTCTTACTACACATATTGACCTGAATGACTTTTCCTTCAGACAAATTTAAATAGATTAAGAATGTTATAAAAAAAAAACCACCTTGTCCATAAAACAGAAAAAATTTCATTCTTATTTTAAAAAATGAGTGCTTGTTATACTCTAAGTTGGAATATAACTTCTCATTTTTTATTAAGAATCGCTATAAAACACAACTTAAGAAGTAACCCAAACACAAGTGGAATAAAATGCTTTTTTTTTAAATGTCATGCTAAAATACAAACTATTTGTTATATCAGAAGTGCAAATATGTAGCCAAGTAAGGCATATATAGCACATTTTTAAATAATTTATGACTTATTGACCCACCATTAATTAGTTACTTACCTATTACAAAAGCAATAGGCAAATGTAATCATACCTCATCTAGTGCACAGCTCAGTCCTCTAGGGATTTTTTTCTTTTTTTTTCTATTAGTGCAACAGGCACAGAAAGCAAGCATTAAATTAGAAAATATTGGGGGTCACACAGAGAGTAAAATTTTTTATCGTTTTTCCAGGAGTTCCTCCATAAAGAGCTTATGTTCAGATTGCCAATGTAGCTAACATTTATATATTATGAGTGTGATGCAGACCTAAGACATGTTTATGAAGAGCATTCAGGCACCTATGTGGATGAGGCTGTTGGCTTCCTTTAAACTGGCATTCCATTCTTTTGGTGAAGAACTGCCTAAATATCTTACACACTGAGCTATTGAGTACTCAAAAAAAGAACTCACACTCTACCATTCTGAAGTACATTTGAAAAAAAACGAAGTTGGTAGATGGCTCTAAAAGTGGCATTTTAGAAGAAAATATAGTGTAAGAGTCCCAGAAATTTAGTTCTGTGAAAATTCTGTAGCGCACCACATGAAAGATGTTTCTAGATCAGGACACAGTATCTTCATATTAGAAATGCCTACATTCACGAACTACAGTTGAGTGGAATTTGTATAAGGAGAAAGATACTAAAATTAACAAGCATCTAAATATAATCCACTTTATTTTCTGCCTCTGTCCCAAATGCAGACTACTGAAGAGTATCCCAGCATGGAGAAATATAGCATATTCGTGGATGAGTCACAACAGTAAAACCAAATGCGTGGAGTTATAGTAGTCATGCTTCAGGAAAAAAGAAAAATAGGGTTGAATTCATTCTTTTTTTCTTTGCTTTGGAAATAGCATCATCATTGACATTTTGTAAGCCCACTTGGAACAGCACAGCAAAGTAATTTTCAAATTTTCACCATTTTAAGTGCATAACATTTCTACAGAAAGGTATTATTTTGGATTATTCAAAAGGCACCTGAAGTGGGTAATCAAAGCATTTCTGAAAACTTGTTTATAAAAATCATGCAAACAGCTTGCAGCAGATAATTTAGCTCTACAGCTAATACTACAACTTTGACTCAATCCTAACTTAAAGGCATGGAACTATTTTAGAGCTGAATCAAACCCATGATTCCTTGTACCAATGTAGCCCCTTTTGAGTAGTAGGATATTTTAACAATCATCTTTCTCTCAAATATATGTGTTAGAATTTTAAATAGTTGACCAGTTGACCAATTATATAAATTATTTAAACTGTTGACCAATTACTTTCAAACACAAAGCATTAAAAGCCACTTCTGGGTTTTATTGGTTGACTTTAACTATGGAGTTACAAAGTGACTCTTCTGAGAGGTGGGGATCATGAATGAATGTTAGAACATTGCAAAGAGAGAACTTTAAAGGAAAAGACTTTAAAACATTATTATTTGAATTTATTTTTTTTCTTTGCTGTTTTTTTCTCCAATTGAATTACTTCTAAATATTCAATTATATTGCAGTTGCCTTGAGCTAAGAGGACTGGTTTAGGCTCTTGATTATTAAGATTCCACATTAACACACAGATTCAGAGACTTGGTATTTACTAATATTACCATGTTAAACAGAGATAAAAGTCTGGAAGATTAGTACTTGAAATCCCAATTAAATTCCATGGTCTGTTCTCACAAGCAGTTGTCCAGTACTGTCTAAATTATTGTTAAAAAATGTGAAGTGTTAACTATAGAGATATTCCCATGGCATTCTAAAAGTATTTTTTGGGGGGAGGGAAATCTATATTTGCTCTATTAATCTCCCTAGTAACGGAATCATTTGCTGTCAGAAAATTGAATTATACAAATGACTGGTGGTTATAATATTTTTTTTGCTTTTTGTTCACTAGTGTGATTTTTTTCCTGAATCTCAGAACACTTTAAGGATAGATAATTAAATAATGTTTTATTATTGCCCTCATATGAATATATTAAACTGGAAAGACATAGATATTAAGTTAAATAGATATAATTTTTACCTGTGTAACAGTAACACATCTGATCCAGGTATAAAATTTTATTTTACAAATTATTAATTTACTTTGAAGTTTTATATTTTGTCTCTCATTGGGATTTTCAGTTTTAAAGGCAGTTCAATTGTTTCTGTGCTTCCACTGTTCACATATAAAGACATTTCATAGCAAATATGTAGCTATATGGAGTCTATATAATTATAAATTTAGATTATTTACCATTATGCAGCAACTTACTCTAAAAAAGCATTAAGGTGGTGATTGTTAAATGGAATGCAAAAGCAATGAGAGTAAAGTATATTAGTTTAGAATTCTGTTTCAACCAGTTGTGTTTTTGAAAGTTGAAAGGGAGAGGTTATTTTGCTTTGAAGAATCTGTAGATAAACGTCTGTTTAAGTCACATATTACCTTAGTCTTTTATCTCCCAGGATCATAGTTCAAATATTTCAAGGAACCACAGTTTACCAGACCTCCACTACAGTGCTGCAGAACCAAGTTAATACAATTTTTTTCTGGGAGAATTGGGGTGTGGCACAGCCCAAACAGCACCATAAAAAATTGAACATTTCAGGTCATTGCAGCAGACGCAGATACTAGAAATTACATTAACTAATGTAATGTAACTAACTCCAAGAGTTAATGAATACAGGCAAATTAACTTTTGTGATGTTTGAGGGTTGCATTCTACAAGACAGTGTTTGCTGAATCATCATTTTTCCTGTTGCATTTCTGTAGGCTGCACAGAAATTTAGGCCTTGCACAACTAGAAGTTTGCTAACACAATACCGCCATCAAACAAGCAATTCACCAAAAAAATTACCTTGCAAAAAGGTAATTAACTACAGTGGTAGAAACATTTGAAAAATTCACAGAGATCTTATAGTTCTGTTCAAGCATAAACTATTGGGACTAATTGGGAATTATTCCCGTAAATACTACATAAACACTGATCATGTCTCAAACAAGGGAAATCAGATCTTTTCATTCTGAGAGCTATCCTTGTGGCTTATCAATTGCACGGGACACAGTAGTTTCTTTCTAAGGTAGTCTGTTTCTATTTATGTTAACAAAGAAGGAGAAGGAGAAAAAGGTCTCCAGGAACACACCTTGGCTATTTGAGAATCAGAGCACCATTACAGCAGCCTGGAAAAACAAAGAACATTAGTTCTGCTCAGTTAAAATAGTTCTGCCAAGAGAACATCAACTCTTCAACAGTAACCATTGTGTTATCCACAGACACTGTGCCAATGCATTAAAATTATTCCCCTCTAGACCACATAATCTCCTTTCTTTAGACTTTACTCAAAACTATAAAAACAGGAGACAAGGAGGAAAGAAAAGGACTCTGAAGAAAAAAACAAAAGCCCACATTGCTTTTTAAATCTGGAAAATATATGCTCTACATACATATTCTAATTAACAGGACATCAATGGGTGATACTAAAATTAACTATATGAACACCAAGAGTAGCAGATAAGTTTGTTTGTACAATAATCGTGGAAATTAATAAATGCCTAGGGAGAAAGTAGCTTGCAAGACCATGTTTATCATCCAAGTTCAAGATAAAACTAATCAGCAAATGCTTATCTGTATGTTTGGAGGGGAGCCTTAAATTCTGCATTAAGTGCAGCAAAAATTCAAAAGGAGCAAATATAAAATTCTAGTTTTCTAAATAGAGGAGTGAAATCTATAACTCCTAAGCAAAAAGTTTAAAGACAACATGTTTTCTGTACTACATGCAAATCTCTTCAATCTCAAATCTGCAAGTTATCTGGAACAAGTTTTAATCTTATTTTAATAATAAGATAGCCAATTATTTTCAACTAAGCCAGTCAAAATTAATGAGCAGTACTAGAATGTTGAGCATGTTGGACCACTAAGGAAATAAACTCCTTATGAAACAATGTGAGATGTCACACAGTAACCAGAATGAAGATTTCTAACTATTTATTGTTACAGCATTATCTGTTTTTTATGTCTATTTACCACTACTATTATGTAGGGAGGAAAATAATGAGGGATAAAAAAAGGAAAAAAAAAACATGGGAAAAGGCAGGGGAAACAAGATGGTAAAAGAGTAAGAACACAAAATACAAAAGGAGACAATGAAAATTAGAGCAATGGGGAAAAGAAGTGAAAGAAATCAGAATAAATTGCTAGGTATAACAGGCAAGTGATCACCTCTTGAAGAAAGTGGTCTTTTCAGTCACAAGGAAGGGTCAGCACACATCTCTGGCCACTGCTAGTTAAAGGTGCTTTTTGCTTTTTGGTCAAGTTACTAGCAGTATAAAACAAATTTTGGTACTGTCTCCTCTGCTTCTTCAAGGTTACAAACACATTGTTCTCATCTAACTTGGAAAGTGTTTCCAGAATAAAGCATTTCAAACATTTGAGATTTTCATTTGACCTTCTCTTGCAACAGTCCTTAAATCTATCCAGCTCATAAACCTCTTAGATTTTCATACAGAAAATTATATAAAAAATTTTTGCAATTGCTACATGCCAGATGGATTGGTCTAAAATTCCTTTAGCTGTTTTCTCTATACATGAAACAATTTTTTCTTTTAAAATGCAAGTCTGCAAATCCTGTTCCTTCATATAATGTAGCTCCTGCTTCTCTTGGTTATTTGCATAAGTTGCACAAATGAAATGGATTGCTGAGTCTGGACTCAGACTTCAGGCCTTTAAAGGTTTGAAATGCACATGCAGAGTTTAAAGCAAAATTTGTCTGCAAATGTATAACCTAGTGAGTCATCTTATCCCTGTGACAGTGACTCCCCACAGTTATACTCTGTACATCCTACTCTTACCCAGTTACATCCCTAGCATGATGCATTTTGTCTAACATGACAAGGCTTCAGATTTTTCTTCTTCCATTTTAACTCTCTCCTAGAAAGGAGATGTTAAAAGACATTACAAACAATTTTACTTCACTACCGAAAGAGGGATCTTGGGATAGCAACCCACAGTTTATTCATTGTAAGGACATGGCCAAACCACCTTTGGTTTCTGGAGAGAGCAAGTAAAGGGCACAATAAATATCTAAATCAGCACAGCCAGTTTGTCATGAAATACCATTAAAATGTTTCCCACTCTACTGCTTCCTCCAAACTCTTGCTCTCTTGTATGCTGTCACAATGTTCTGTCCAAGGAGTTGTATTCACCTGGATCACTTCATTGCTCCACTCACATCACTACTTTTCCAATAGCTTGCTCGGCCATAATTTGAAGGACAGCCTACAAAGGTATGAGGATAGAAACTCCTTAAGCCAGCACTGTCATTAAAGTTGCAGTATAATGAAACTATGGCCTCACTTAAAACTGCACTTCACGTCATAGGAAGATGGCCAGAAACTGAACTTAATGCTCCATGGCATGGCTACACTCTAATTGAAACATGACAGGGCAAATTTACTGCCCAAGGACCAACAGCACAGACCAACCTCTGTCTATGATCATGAACTTGCTGTCCCCAAAACAGTGGCCTTGTCCCAGCTTCAAACAAGCATGCATGGGCTTGAGCAGAGGAAACACCCCACAGGCTTTTGTGTGTGCTCACCTCTGCACCTCATGTATTCTTCCTCACCTTATGATACACCATCGCAGCAATGCAATTGACTTTTTGAAGTGTGAAGAGCGTCCTTTCCCCTGTGCCTTCAGATGGCCATTAAAGCTGTCTGCAGCAGCACACATCCTGGGTGTCAAAGCTGGGGCCCCTAAAGGCTCTGCTACCACCACTTTTCTGGCTCCTGTTCACTGTGACCAACTTCTAATTCTTTCTGAAAACCACCATGGGGTGACCCACATGTGTGTGGCACAGGCTACCAAAGCTGCAGTTCACCAGGCACGCTGCTTTGTGCAGACAAGCTCCTGCTGCTGGGAAATAGCGTGAGAAAAGCAACTGGCTTGGAGATCAGCGAGTGCTAATTCACACCAAGGGTCAGCATGGAAGTATTCCTTCTTCCAAAAGGAATACCAGTGCTGTGGAAACTTCCCTTTTTCTCACCAACAAGGTGCATCATATCCTGACACAACCGCAGGCTTATTAACACTCTTTAAAGATGACTGGCATGGTAGAGTAGCAGATCATTTGCACGTGGATATTACAAGCTTCATTATTTTCTTATGCATTTACTTCACAACTCTTTCCTAGCCTCCATTGCAGCTGAGCATGAGGAATAGTCTTACTTCGAGATCACCGTACCTTTATCTCTCATTGCAAACTTCCTTCCCTTACGAGCCTTGCTGCTCATTTCTAGCCAAGATCACACCTTTTAGATATAACAGTTAAGAATGTCAGTATGAAAAATTCCTCCCACCTCATAACCACCATTTGCGAAACCAAAAGAAGGCTTGCAATTTCTCTTCTTGAGATTGTTTAAGACACAAATAATCACTCTCCATTAGCTAACACGCAATGCCTGAGTGTTAGTTAATTTTCCTCACATGGCTTGAGACTTTGCCAAGCTAAGTGAGCAACTCAAAGTATTATTTTTAGTGTATCTTAGCATTTAGATTTCTGACATCTGAAGCTGAGGCAGCTACAACCCACAGAAAGAACCCCGTGCTTCTGAATTATGCTTGAATTCCAGGTGCTCTCTGGAAGCTAAAACCAAACACAGATTCACATTAATGCACTGACAGCTTTCCTAAGACAGACCACTTAAACCATAACAACACAAATGCAATGTGTAAAAACAGAAATACACTATGTTCCAGATTCGTATCTTCATTTAAATCCTGTTCTAGAAATCAAGAATTACTTACCCTTCCTCTGCTAGAAATCCTTCTATTTTAAATCATGACAATGTGATTCAAGAAGCTCCCAGCTCCTTAAAGATCCAAAAAAACCTTCTCATATTCTGGTATTTTTGTCTGTCAAAGGAACTGACAACAATACTTCAATTTACCTTTTAAAAAATACTACCTCTTCTTCAACCCACTCCAAAACACTTTTGATCTTCTCACCTCACAGTAGTATCAGATAAATCTTAAGAAGTTAACACCACAATATATTGAACCATCTCTTGTAACCCGCAGCATTTTTGGATGGAATTGAAGCATTTGGGGATTTTATAAATAAGCCATGAAGACTAAAAATATATAATCATTCTGCATTTGTTTTTAAAAAAGGTATTTTTAAAAGATGGGAAAACAAAAGGGAAGATATGTATCATGACAATGTCATCTCAAGGTTTAGCTCAATTTTCAAGTGTTTATTTGCATAAAGCACAATTTTGCATGAAAGCACAGCATAATTTTTAATTATTTTATCTACCAGGAGCCAGACACAGCTTTTACATGTTAAATCTGCTGACGGCAATTTATCTCTTCCTCAATCTTAGAAGCAACTAATGCATTGTCAAGGGCTTGTCTGGGCCAACAAGTATTTCTCCCATCTTCTGCAGGAAATACCCTTAAATTTCATTTTCATAGTGACTGAAAAGAAGGAAGCCTTACCTTTCTTCCACTTTAGGTAAAGTACTCTTTTCACAGTAGAATTTTATTCCTAGGAACTTTGTGTTTCTATACAGACCATCTGCACCCTTTGGGAGGCAGTCTACCACAGAAGCTGAAGTATTTTTTCCTGAAGCATCTCCTGATCTACCAAATATTCTGTTCAGGGACAGGAAAGTTATTGTGATACTTGAAGATTTAACAGTTTGTTGACAAAATAATCTCAAAAAATGTCTTACAAAAACACTCTGATATTTTGATAGTGGTATCTGTACAAGAATATTATTTTATTTCAGCTTTAGTCTGCTTCCAGAAATGTTACTGAGTAGATTATAATATCGACCTGAGGACAACAGGCTATGTTTAGTGAATTGTCTGATCCTGCAAGAAGCACTAAGGAGAAGTGGCTCAACTGGCCCAACATGCAAAGTTAAGATCAAAAAAAGATATATTTTACAAAGTCAAATAATAAATGAACAAAATTACTCAGTAGCCATCCAAATCACCAGTCTGCATTTCAATTTTTCGAGTACAGTATGCTGTCACGATACTCAAATAAATGCTTTCATAAAAGCATGCTAAGAAAAAAAAAAAAGATTAACAGAAAAGGTATAGTCAGTTCCAAGCAAAAATGACTCAATGACAAAAGAAAAAAAGAATTACTTTGGGAGGGGATTAAAAACTTTTGTACTGAAGTCATAAAGTCTTTTTGTCTTCTCTTAGTGTTGTGACGAAGTTTTAACAGTCTATGAATAGCATATTGTCTATTTTAGATTGAGTCAACATTTGCTATTCAAGTAAAGAGAATAAAAATTGCAGCCACTATTGCAATAAATGTATTTTTTTAATTTAGAAAAACACAAGCCACTTCTTCAAGATGAAAATGTACATTCTACATTATGGATTAGATCTTTAATTCCTGAAAGCATTAAGACTACAAGTTGCCACCTTAGCACAAATTTAAGTATGCTACAAATTGTCATTCCTTAAAGGTAGAGGTGTAGCAACCTAAGACAAAAGAGAGTTGGGGTTCGGGTCTTGTTTTCAACAAATGATGACCATTAAAGTATGTTATTTTGAGTAACCTCAAAATAAGGTGTACATTTCTGTGGAGAAACAGCAAAAACTTCCACAAATAATGTGGTAGTAATGTCACTCGCTGTATGGCAGGCAAATTTAACAACCAAAGGCTCTCTGTACAGTAAGTAGAGAATAGAAGATTTCTTTTGGAAGGACTTACATGCATACCAGTGGGAGTTTATGTTAAACATCACTCATAGCATAAGACACTGATATGAAAACATATGGCCTTCCTCCATTCCTTTCTCCCACTCCCATTGCTTCTGTCTATGCATTTTTATTTCCTTCATATGTAAGCTGTAGAGCTTAGCAAAGGTTTCATCTCTTAACTCAAGACAGCCTAAAACCACCCACCATTTTGGCCAGGACAGTCATCAGCCCAGATGAAGTCTATGCCAATCTTGCAACTGAAATACAAAGCAATTCTACTCCTCTTGCTAGCAATTTCCTTAGAGGTATCCTTGCTTCTCTTCAAAGGTTTTATTCCTGAATATTATTATTGCCACAATTCTCCATTCAAAAATGTTTTATGTAAAATACTTGTAGTATATGTATCCTTGCTATTCCTGCTTTTTTCTCTACTCAGTATATAAGCAGAAGGAAGTTTGCTAGCAACAGGAAAGTTCACATCAGTTGCTAAATGGTGCTTTATGTCAGCAAACTGTATACAGGATAGTCACAAAAATCCTTTAAAACGGTTAAAATTTAAGAAACCAGAGAATTGTTTCAGGAACATGTACATTGCCTAGGCAGCTTAGGAAAACCTCCCAGGAACCGAACAAAGCTTTCAGCACAATACTGTCAAAATTGTCTTTGCTGGTTCCAGCAATGTGAGGTGCCCCAGCTCAGTGTGATTCATTCTGTTAGAGATGTGCTCAGTTATGGGAACAAACCTGCAGAAAGTGGCTTTGCTCCCTGAGAAGATTTGAGAGCCAGTGCCAGTCTGTCACAGGATAATACAGCCTGAAACATCTGTAGTCTCAGGAGATTTCAACAGCTTAAGGGAAATACATTCTGGTTTTGCACCCTTTTCACTGACTTCAGCTTTTGGCTGTCAAGAGAACAATTCTCCACCCTCCCACTCCTCCAAATACAATTGCTTCTCCAAACATGCTGACAAAAGAGGAATTGCGTAATTAGTTCTGGACCAAAACAGAACAAGCTGAACCTTTTACTGAAGTACTTCATGAGAATTAAGCACTTTTGTGCCATCTTCATCACATCAGATGTCTGAGTGCCATCCTCCCATCCTTTAAGCAGTGAGCACCACAGTGTGGACAAGAGCTGTTAAAACAGCCCAGGTAAATAATGAAGCAGCATGAGACTGTGCACGTCCAAGCGGCAAGATTACTCAAGTGCTTCCAGAAGGAAATGTAAGCTAGGACAGGCTGACTCAGGTTCCCTTTGCTACAGAAACTCCTGTAGGTCTGGTATTTTAAAATTTCTATTTTGGAAATTCATTTGTGTTATACTGCTAGAGTGCTCACTAAATCACAGACAAGCAAATATAAACTCCTACCTCTAGAGACTATTTTCAAAATCCTGCAGAATAACAGCTGAATTTCTGCACTGCATGACTGGGGGCCTAAAGTACACTTACAACAGACATCCCAGGAAACAGCCTCCTACACAACATGTAACATCTAAGCTTGACACTGTAAATTAATCCAAAGCAAACAAGCTCTTTTAAATCCTTTTTATTACAGAAAAACAAAAGGCTTACACTTGACTTAAAAAAAGCAGCATTATTATATGAATCCAAAGTCATTACAGTAAAGTTGCTTTAAGAAACCTCTAGAGACTGAAGAAATAAAATGCCCCTCCTCAGACAGCATTCTTGATTACTTGAGTGACCACAGCAAACACCTTAATGTCACATCACTTCTGACACCCAGTTTTTTTTCTCCCCATGACTTGTTCAATGTCGCTGGGGGAAGGATTGGATGAAAACAGCAATACATTTCAAGTCTAATTTTTAACAGTTCTGATAGACATTAGAGTTCAGAAGTGACTGACATACAAGCTTTCCTCCTAACTCCAGCTATTAAGTGCTACAGTTTGAACAGATCCCAGCGTGATCCGTTTCTTCCACAGTATCTATCATTATTCAGGTCCACATCTCAGAATACTTCCCAGCTAGTCAACTGGCTACTACTGATTATAAACATAAACAAAAATAACCACAAAAAAGAAAGCTCCACATTGAAACATTCTTAGCAGTGCAGCAGAAGTCAGGCTTTTTTTTTTTTCTTTTCATTACACTCCAGAGAAGGAATAGCACGGTTCCAGTAACCACTTCAGGTTTTTTTATTAAGTCAAAAGCTGCAGGTTTCCAGCCTGAGCCAACATTAAATATGCAACTGATCTGTACTGAAATCTTAAGAAAAGAGACAAAGAAAACATACTACTGCCTTAATAGTCCTACATTTTGACTATCAGCACTGAGTTATGCAGAAGTCCAAAGAAATTTACAAGTTTTTCATTAAGTGATTTTTAAATTTTTTTTTCAATAAACAGCTCAGGAGCTCAATACCATTAAAAAAAATACCCCTTTCTAAACACATTTTTAAGCATCTATTCCTCATGTATATGCTAAACCTACACCTCTCAAAGGTTCTACCAAAAAAAATAAAACCTCAACAAAATGCAAGAAAACTCAAGTTACTATATACAACTGGCTATAACGAGAAAAATGAAAAAAAGGCAATTCATAGAAAAAAAACAGAGAAAACATAAAAAGGGGGAAAAAAACCGTATCAGATACCTACTACTCAGTGTTCTATGACCTCACTTATAATCTTTCCTTCAAAAAGAAAAAGGTTTGTATTCATAATCAGACATGGAATTTTTCCAAAAAAATTTCCTGATCTCTTTACATGTTGTTTATACATGTTGTTCAAACCACAATCTTCCAAGTCAGAGATCTACTTAAGGTACTCTGCATGGCCAACCTGAAGCCAGCTGTTACCAAGATACTTAAACAGAAGAACAAGTTTCTTTCCCACAGGGAAAAATAATGCAATATGTTTTCCCTGGTTGTGATTCTACAGCATCATCAAATTTACTCAAACATAGAACTTGTCTATTTAAGCTTACTCATGGTTACTATTTAAAATTCTTCAATTTAGTGCTATAGCACTAAATAGCAATTTCTTATGTGATCAAGCTGCCTTATAAGGAGGACCTAATGTTTTGTATTATACAGTAATATATCCTTAAAAAAAAATAGAAATAAAATGAAAAAACACAGCATGAATAGTTTGAGGCAGAGAAATATAAGTTTTGTTTTTGTGGTACTTTCCATGACATAGATGCCAAAGGCTGCCTTAGAGCTTATCATTGGAGAGTTTTAGCCCTAGGCACAAATTAGTCCTTTTCACAGTCATGGGGGTGTATTAATAGTGGCTTTTATGATGGAACAGGTAACAAAAATGCTTTATACTGATCAATCTCTACCAATGTCAACATTAAGCTTCATTAACTCCCTCCTTCAGGTAACAGTCTCAAACAGAACTACCTATTTCAAAGATATATAACAATCTCAAGTAAACACTGTAAAATAAATAAACACCATTCAAAAAGCTTGTCATTAGAGAGTTACACAAACAGAAGGTGTTCATATTGACGTCTTCCTTTATCAAACTGTGCTGCAGATTCAGAAATCTTACAGATCTCTTGCACTATAAGTGTGCAACCACTCACAGAAAGTAACTAACAGGCAATGATGTTCTAAAAGGTTTTTAACATAATTTTCCAATATTTTTAGCTGCTAAAGCACTAATAAACACTTAGCATATAATTCCCACATCCTAAATCAAGTAAACATTCTTGACTGTGAATAATTATATTATTACATGGTAGAACAGTCCTCCAATTCCCAAAATTTTACATTTAATTTGAGGAAATAGAGAAGTTTGTTGTTTTGGTTTTGTTTTTCTTTTCCCATAATAATGTACAACAGGTAGAACATGTGACTTCTTAAGAAATTTTTAAGTTGTCTTCAGCTATCAGGCTCTAAAACATTTTACAGCTCTCCTAACCTTTCCTTGTTTTCAACTTTAATTTTATATGAATCAGTGCATAGCCGGGCTGTATTAGTAGCAGTTCATCACATATAGGAAGGTCAAGTAACATTATCTCTGTCCTGGAAATGAACAATTCAAAACTCTTATAAAAATGGTACAGGACTGTACCTGAAAATTTCTTCAGTTTAAATTGCTCTTTGTTAATCTACTAAGGACAATTAAGAGAACATCCATTTTTTTTCTGTCAATTTCTGAGAAAATGTGAAACATGCAAGTCAAAACTACCATTATGCAGATAAAACAATCCTCTTTCATGAAGATAACCGATAAATGACAACCGCCAATAAATAAGTCTATTTGGAAATTCTAGAGAATTCTCTTGCCAAACAAGTTAGTCTTTTTTCTTTTCCATAATGTCTTTCTGTTTAAGCTCTCCATCTGAAAGTTCTGTGTATTTTCCATTCTTTTCCTCCTCTTGTTCTTCCTCACTGCCTTCATCTGTGAGCTCTCGATCACCACTTTCTCTTTTGGCTCCCTCATGCTCAAATACCTCTCCCTCTGTATCAGCTGTGCAGATTCCATAACACATGATGCTGATGACCCCCAAGGGCAACCCAAAGAGAAAGCATCCCAGCAGTGGTGAACTCTTGAACACAGACTGTTGAAATAGAAAGTAAAAACCACTTTCAGTGAGTATAGAAAGTTACTGCATCACTCTGTGTATTTATTCAAAAAACATCCAAAATGAAAATCAGTTTTTCCGAGGGATCATGGAAAAAAGTATTGGAAAGTTTGGAAAAGACCTTTCAGATCATCAAGTCCAACCTATAACATAACACCACCAACAAGAGCACAGCACTAAGTGCCACATCCAGTCTTTTACTAAACACCTCCAGGGATGGTGAATCCCATCACATCCCTAAGCAGTCCATTCCAATGCCCAAATTGGAATCCTTTCAGTCAACATCCTCTTCTTAATGTCCAACCTAAACATTCTCTGGCACAACTCAAGACTATGTCCTCTTGTCCTAATGGATGTGTTATTTTGATTTTTCTGCTTGTTTGGTTTGGGTTTTGGGTTTTATTTTTACTGTTGTTTTGTGGAGTTTCTTGTTTGCTTTCTTCTGCAAAAATGGCAAGGAGTCCTCAATTTCAAGAATTTCTACTATAAGTTCATAAAAAATGACACAAGTTCGGTATTAGAATATTGCATTGGGATAGTTAATGTTTACATGCCAACTGCATATCCTATGCATTCTTTGAAGTTTTAGAAACAATTGTTCTAAGAGCATTAAAATCCACTTTGAAGAAAAAAGTTTCACCTCTTACTTGTGTCTTGTCAAAAATCAGTCTGCAGACAAATTCTAGAGAGCTTCCTGTTGAGGAGTAGCTTAATGGCACAGGAAGAAGGATTAATGGTTTCAGAAACTGGTGGCTAAACACTTTACTTTCACAGAAGTTTGGAAGACACTCATTTAGAAGCAAGTGAGTTTCAACTTAAATTCACAGCATAGGTTTATTTGCTTGTGTAGGACAAGTGAAGAAATGGATTTGTGTGCATCTTCCCAACAACATTTTCTTAAGCATAATTTACTTATGAGAAAGACAATAAAAATGTTTGCTCTAAAATTACACGAATAGAAGTATTTAATTCCCTTATGCACTAGGTAACTAAACAAAAAATGTAACATTCCTCAGAACAGTGAAGCACCAGTTTCAGGAAATGATGTCAAAAGGGTCAAGGAAAAGATCTTGAATTCTCTCTGTTCTATCCCTTAAAATATATGTCAGGCATACAGAAGAGAACTAAAAAAAAATTAAGGAATTAAGATATGCTGAATATTAATTATACATATTATAAAAAAATTTAATCAAGAAGTTCTTTTAGCTTAAACCTATACATATACCTACAATAGATACACAATATAAAACTCATATAAAAATATTTTAAAACCCTCTGAAAGTATTTGTATCCTGATTGACAAGGGCACCATCTAATTAAATGAAAAATAAAACTTACCACTATAGTAGACTTGGCATCATAGATTATTCTCTTGATTCGTTGCAGAAGTCCATCACCACCCTGTGCCTGAAATTTCAAATGGAACCATGTCAAAACTGCTGACACTTTTCAGTTATGATTCCAAAAGTTCATTCTTCAGACCTTGCAATCTTAAGTCCCTTTAGAAGGAAATGAAAAGTAATTATTCTTACATCTCACGATGCCCAGACACTCCAACTTGCCAAACTTGGATAAAGATTATTCAGTAGTCTCATGAAAAGGTCCCTCACAATTGTTTTAAACTATTAGTGCCAGCCTGGACAATGGGCTGAAACTCTCTCTCTTACCATAAGGAAACACTAACAAAAACTAGCAACTGTCCCTGCAGAGCTCTTCTGAACTTTCCTGCAGCTGTTGAACATCCACTTATGGATTATGACAGCACAGTTAGAAACATCCAAGTACTAAGCAAAGAGAAGATATGAACATGCAATAAATAAAACCTGTCTCAAGCAATGACAGACTATACCTAAACTGCCCCCTAATTCAGCAGTGTTCAAAATAACTACATGAACCAGAGGGCAGTCTGTCTGCTGAACAGGACTGTTTTTCACCTTCCTTGAGTAGCCAGAGAAACAAACTCATATTTGGAAGTCAACTCATCAGCACATGATCTGACCAAAAACCCCTCAAATAGCAAAAAATGTCCACAAAGATGAGACAGACTCACAAAAAGTTACTTATAGAGTCTTACAGTGTAACAGTATCATCCAGGTCAATAATCAAACACTTCCCAAGGAAGAGAAGGGGGAAAACCAGACTTCTCAGAAGTTTCTCTATGGTTCAGAAAGTCTGCATCCTATTAGTTGTTTACCATCATATTTTGAAGACTCTCATTCCTCAAGTGCTGCACAATTTCTTGGGCAGAGAATGCAGCCAAAGTAGTGCAATTTTATGTCTACAGACACCTTAAATATAGACAGTTTAAATGAAGTCATATCCTCTATTTTTGTATTGTACAGATGTGAATTTAGACTGACCTTTAATCACTCTAGCTGAGATACTGCAAACAAAAGGTAGAAAGACCTAATTGACACTATGACACTACGGCAACAAACACAAGGCATCACAAATAATTCTTCTCCAAGTAAAGAAAAAAAAAAAAACAGACAGAAACCAATTACATTCGCTATTTCAACCAGAAAGAGACATATAATTAAAGCCTAATTGATGTTGATAACTCAATGCACTTAAAAACCATTAAAAAAGCGAGAACTCAAGAACAAAGAAACACCAAGTTATAGCAATACCCCTCACACTGCAATGGAAAGCAGGGCCAGTAAAGTCCTGAGCAGCACATAAATTCACCTATATCATGTTCTACATCAACCAGGCAGATTAAGTAAACCAAAATAAACCCCATATGACAAATATCTTCTGTGTTATTTTCCATTACCAGCCAATGTCCTAAACTACAGGCATAAAGTGGAATCCAGCTAACACGGGAAGCACTCAATATACAGTCAGTTGGGGCTTAAACCAAAAACAGTCTTCTCCCAGGAGGCAGCCAAATTATAAGCTACTAAGCTCCCCTCTGTGGCAAAGCCTTCCATCCCCAGAAGCACAAATGAAAGTTCTGCTCCATGACCTCTTTCTTTACCCACAGAAGATAGCTTTCTGTTCAACTTACAGTACACTGAGGGAATAAATACTCAAAAAATATCCAAGTCATCAATTCCAATTAACGTTGCTGTTTTAACAAAAGACAGCTCTTTTTTAGTTTTAGAGCAGAGAGAAGTAAGCTTGTGTCTGTTTCTAACATTCAAAGCAAGTATAATACTGGTTTCTTTTACTCTAAAGTTGTAATTCCTCCAGCTATTTGATTTATTAATTTTCCACCCAAAAGAAAGGGTGCAGTTCAATTATACACTATCATTCAATATTTTAAACAAATGCATTTAATGTAAACCAGGAGATGAAAAGAAACCTTTCCATTTACAACTGCACCCGTAAAAGGAATATCAACTACCATTATGCTATAAACAAAAGAAAGCTTGCTTTGTACAACATGCAACAGCATGTTGTATATGTGATTTACAATATGTGATTTACAATCACATATTCAGTGACAGCACCCAAGACAATAAAACAGGACAGGAATATTAAACACACACATAACAATCTGAGTAACCATTTTTTTTCTCCTTACTTTAGCATCTAAGAAAATAAACACTAACCAATATATTCCAAGCTACTATGAAGACTTACCTCAGCTGTACCATCCAGGATATTGTTAATAAATTGAACCATGTCTTCTGTGCTCTCAATGTTCCTATCTGGTAGAAAATATTGCTGATTGGAGGTATTCAGTACAACAATAGTAGGGATTGTCAAGTCACTGGAAACATAAACAAACAGTTTATATATTTAAAGAACTACCATATAAAAGATTTCAATTCAAATAATCCCTACATCATTTCAGAAGAGAATCTATTAATCTTCACTTCATGTGTGCTCTTCATAGTAATTCTTTAAAAACAAGAAAGCAAGAAAAAAGGTACGGGCATGGTATGGTATGGACACATTTCTCATTAATATTATTTTCCTTCACATCTATGTCAGTGACACTATTGAAGTTTACAGCATTTTACATATCCAAAGCAACTGCAAATCAGGTATCTTATGACTTTCCAAATAGTAAGAGATCACAAACAGCAGCCTTGTATATGAAATGCATTAAGTATTTAAGTTTACAAAGGCAGAAGTGTAAGTCAAAAATGCAATCCCACACAACTGTTGTCTAACTGATCACCTTTATCAATCAACCTTTGCTGGTCAAGTCAAAAGAATAAACCATGCCAAGCATAGCTTTTCTATAGCTCTTTTAGTTGTAGTTTAAGAGGAACAGAATTTTTAAAGAATTATTACTCAGCAGTTAATCTTCATGTGCATGTGCACATACATCATAATTGGAAAGAAAAAAAAAGTTAGAAATTATCTCTGGACACAAACCAGTATAATCTTCTATTAGTTGTAGCACTAAATTCAAAATAAGATCAGGTTTAAGAAATTTTAATACTGCAAAAGTAGACTGTTCAAAAAGAAAGATTTAAACATATTAAACAAGTTTAAAATCTCCTGTAGTCTTTATCAAATTTTCAATTTTCTTTATCAATTACAATTCTGTCAGTAATGAATTCAAGTACTTCCTTCACAGCCGAAGCAAAGAAAACCTTGTTTTTCTATGTTTTCACCCTTCTATCCATGTACTTTTGTAATACATGTAAAATTGATGATGATTTCAGGCTTATCTGTGGCTACCAATTAACAGTAAATTATTTAATGAAAGTACTGGTTATTTACTCAAGATGCCCATTTTTCTTTGGAGTCACTGAAATTATCCTAAATTTACTCTCACATTTTAGGTGGGGCTTTTGGTTTTGATTTAAATTCAAATGCAACCCTAAAAGTGAAAAAGTTTAATAATATATGACAATTTTCTGAACTTCCAGAAAGCTGAACACTTGAAGATTTAAGGTGCAGACTCTCTTTCCAGTACTGAAGCTGAAAGCATGGTGACACGTCAATAAAAATAAGGGCAATTAGAGGGTTAACAAAATAATGCCATCCTTTAAATGGAACTTTAGAAAAACTAACCAAATAACACAACTTTGTACACCAAGGCAACCTACAACATAAGAGTCAATAAATACAACATTTCCCCTTGAAATTTTTATTCTGTTCTTACTAGGGACAAAGAAGAAATCTAAGTAGAAGGCACTCAAACCAAGTCACTGTTTTTGCAAGCATCTGGTAACAGGTTCCTAATTCCTACCAAAATATGTCCTTCCAGCAAAACAGAACAAGTTTTGTTAATTAGATGCAGTGTTTCTGTTGCATTTAACAGTCTGGTAACTGATGTTCTTGCAGTTGGTTGTAGAGCAGCTGAAAGGTAACCTCCATATACAGATTCTTTATGCTATACAGAAGTTTACAAAAACACATTTAATGTGTTACTTTCAAGAGCAGAGTTCTACATATACCTAGAGCTGACTGTGATATTATACACCTTAGCTTATAAAAAACTGTAATTTTGCTTTTAATACAATAGTGAAAAGCATTTTTTAGTAAAATTTTAGGTAAAATTATGTATTTTAATTAAAATACACAATATTCTGATTTCATCTTTTGTGCATGGTTTTAAATGTATAATTTCTAATCCAACAAAAGTATGTTCATATACTGCTGAAAAGACAATTATAATGTCTACTGATGGAGTTACAGTCAAGCTCATAAATGGACTTTTGTCGAGGTCTTATTCTATTCCCAGAAATCATACAATATTTTGTCCTCCGTAAAGAACACAGAATTTGTTCCTATGTGCATCTAACACACTAAAAAGTGTTTTGTGATAGATTTATCATTATTCATATTTTTTCTATTTCCACTTGCTGCCACCTGGTGACAAACTGAAGCAGTTGCAATACTTTTTTTTTAAACTCGAATTATTCATGTAGTCACATGAAGAGCCACTACAACAAACATAATTTGCTGCATTCTTTTGCAAATTCCTACTCGTGGTTGAAAGGTATACACTGGTATATAAAATAATTAAAAGCTGGTGAGTACTTGAACAAGAACTTTCCACATACTACAAATAATAAAATTAGGTATTTTGCAGATTCAGTGAAACAACTCAGCTGAACAGACCTTGCCACTAGATCACTACCACTCCAAGTGGCAGTTCTGTCTTCTTTCCTTTCATTTCCTTCCTCATGTCCCTCCCCTACTTCTCTGCACATCTGTGCTGGTACTTAGCAGAGGAGCAGGGAATAATATTGTTGAATCAGCAAAGTAACTTCCCTACTTGCCCAGACAGAAAACCAAACAATTTTCTGACAGATAAACAGGATGAAAGAGCTCAGCAGACAGACATGAGAGCCTGAACAGGAGAAGCAATTAAGCAAGTGAGGAAGGTCTCACTTTTGGCAATTATAAAGCACTAGCTCAATCAAATCACATAATTTTAATGGAGAGACAATTGTCTTTAAATCAGGTGTCAATCTGCAGACATTCTACAAAAATGTAGACCTTGTGCTTTTGGGTCTACATGAAGCTCCTAGAATCTTTAGGAGGCATGAACACATGCTTAATTAATGTTTTGATCCCCAAGAAATGGATTTGGAAAACTTACAGAATTATAATACTGACTCCTGGTTTTCCCTTCTTTCAGACTTCCAAAGGCCAGAGGAGAAGTAGTAGTTAACTACAAATGCCAAGCAACTCAACTCTCTAATTATGTATTTTTTAGAAAAGGATCACAGTAAGGGCAACTGTCAAGCATCTTGTTAAACCACTTATGTATTTCAAAATAAGTGCATTTCTATGCATATCATAAAAATATATTGAGAGTGAAAGCCTCACAACTCTAACAGTAATTTAACGAAGTAGATCTAAAAGATAAGCTTTGTCAATCAGTATTATCAGTAAGCCAAACATCTAACATTAAATTATATATTTATACAGTTTAATTTAATGAGTAATTGATACTATGGTACAGGCTGAATTCTGATGACAGTGTTTTTTTTCTTAAGTCATGAAAGCCAAGAACTTTTTGTAAGACTATTTTCAATTAAATACATTTGGTAACAAATACAACCGAAGAAAGAATACTCAAATAAGAATTTACTTACTCCATTAGTAAACTATTAATGTAATCATTTCCATCCATATGGCCAAACTGGAAATCCCTGAAAGAGAAGCAATTAAAAATAAAATTATGAAAAAGAAAACAACAGTAGGTTTCAGCAGAAGTTCTTTATTAAATATTATTCCTATAACTGAAAATGAGAGCACACACTTAGAAATGTAATTCAGAAAAAGTGATGATCTAGAACACAGCATTATGAAACACAGTCAGTTAATGAAATGGTCCTATTAAATATCAGTATAAAAATATAAAAGCATACACTGTAACATTTTTCACTTAGAAAAAAAAAGTGATTGATGTCTTATAAAGACTAATGCACAAGTCCAATTAAAACATCAGAGTCCCATGTGCATCTACCTGTGAAAGTGATCCCGATAATCTCTGGCAACTTCCTGAATAATAGACTTTAATCTGAAAGGAAAAAAATGGCATGGATATCCAGGATAAATTCCTTCTAAATACAAAAAACACTGAGATTTCCCCAGTAAGCAGCAATTCATACCTCATCAGCAACAAGGACTATCAAAAAAACATCTTGTTCATCTTGCTTAGTTCCTAAAGGTTGAAAATAGCATACACAGTACTTGAACAGTATTTTTTTAGCCTGTATATGCAACAGAACAGGACGAGGGAAGGTCTTGTTCCTCTCAGCCTCTTTGGCAAACTCTAACCCCAGCAAAAACATCCCCTTGTTTAAAGTGCCACAGACAACTAATACATAAGCATCGCTTAATTTTCAATGTGAGTGAACTGAAGTACAGTCATTTGTTTAAACTCACTGAGTTCATCTCAAAGTCATCTGAACTCAAGCACTTTTGTCTTTGTTTAGAAGGTGACACAATAGCTTTTAAAAGCTATGAGATCACCATTTGCTCCTGTGATCCCATTAACGAATGGCAAAAAAGTGATACAGGAACTCGCACCATCTCAGCGAACTCACATGTGCTTTCAACCAAGCCATAAATTAAGTAAAGCTAGTACACTAAGTCAGAACACTTACAAGTTAAACCCATTTATTTAACCTATATTTCTCAATATTTAAGAAACTTCCAAACTTCCCTATGTCATACCAGCACATTTCTCCCATAGTGTCACCAATACTCAATTCTGTACCTGGTATGCTCCACTGAAGAGTTTTTATCATCAATGACTGCAATAGCCACAAGTTTTCCTAAAATAAGGAATAAAAATTCTTGAAACCATTTAAAAAGAAACACACATTCTCCAATGGGGAATATGTCAACTTAAAAGATCAGGTACTCTCCACAGACAGGAATTAGTTTATAAGTATAAACAAGCCTCACAGCCAAAGAGCCTCTTCAAGCTGACCAAGCTGTGGTCTTGTAGCTACTGAAAATAAGTTAAGATGGGGCTTAATGGCACATCACTAGCATTGCATGAAAAGCCTATCTATAGAAAGAAGTTAACAGAGAGAAAATGCAGATAAAAATTAATTTTCTACTCAAGCTGCATATTTACATATACTTAAATATGAGGCTATGGAGACCTGCATTACATAGCAGCAATTACAAACTGATTCTAATTGATTAAATCACTATTGTATGGATTTAATAACAACTATTTTTCATATTGTTATGAGCATTATGAAAAAAAAAAAGGAAAATTTACTGGCAGAGCCCAGAATTCCTGATATCAGAAACACAATTTAGTTCACAGACCTCTGTCAGAGGAGCTTAAAGGTCAACACTAGAATATACCAATCTCTTCCAAGATTTACTTTGTGAAGTTTTTCTGATTAAAAGGAACAAAAAACCTCCAATCCCAAAGAATGCTATCAATCAGATATAAGTATGTTTAAAAAGCTTCTCCAGATCAAGCCCTTGCAGTTAGGAAAGCAGACTGTTAACAGTGCAGTCAGTCATCAACCAGATTAACTCAAGGCTCCAGAGGGCTCATTTTTCAGTTCTCTCCAGATGCCACAATTCAATCAAAACCCTCCCCATCAAGACAACCAATTGTCCAATTCCTACCTATCACCATGCCATGGGAAGCATTCTCCTCAAAAATAAAAAGTCACTCTTGTTCAAGTAATACTGTTGGGTTTTATGGGCAAGACCTATGATTCATTCCCATACTTCCTTTTGAAATAGCAGTAGCTTCTCCCCATTCCACTTCTTCCATACATCATTTCTCACTTTTTCCCTATTTCTTTCCACCCTAAGATGCTACCTAATAAATATGGTAGACAACTAATGACCTTTAAGACTATAAAAGATTATGTAAATAAATTCCAGGTACTATGTATTAATACATAAAGGTCTTTAAAAGTAAATGATGGCTTCTCCCGTGTATTAATAAAGCTTTGTTGGTTTTTTTGGGGTTTTTTGGTTATTTGAGGAATTGTTAAGACAAAAACGTAACAAGAAGAAATACACTACATTTCAGCATTTCTGTAAATAACCATTTAAAATGTAGGTGTAACAATATTAGCTTCATAAGCATGTAAGAAAACCTAAAAAAACCCTCAGTGTTGATTGAATGCAAGTATTTTGAAATGCAATACAGATGATAAGATGTCCTGGCCTGGAAAAGTCAACACTTACAGTATTTCTGCTGGTACCTCAAGAGTATGTATATACCTTAAGAGCAGTACAAGTCATGTGCCTTTTCCCGAGGTCACCTGGCTGCAAAATTTTCATTTAGCCTGCAGAACTTTTGCTAAAGAAAAGTTGAAGTCTTGTGGGACAAGTCCACTTCAATACATGCTCCTCTCCTTTTCTTGCCACATCTATTTCAAAGATATCTAAATCCACTAGATACAAGATATCTGGATAATCCATATTTGATACTTCTAAATCTAGTTTTAAAATTCCCTGCATGTATTCCAAGAGGTAATATGCAACTTATGCAAAATGTAAGATGCTCTTAAAAGTCCTACTAATTTTTGTGATTACCACAGGATTAGACACACTAACTTTTATGTTGTGAGGAATGGACTAGTGTAGACTGTGCATGAAACCTCTAGTCACAGATCAGTCCAACATCAAAAAAATACTGCCACTATCAGCTCTAACCTGATATTGATTAACTTCTAAAGTTTAAAAACATATTCTTAGTACTCTTTTGACTTTTCTCACTGTTTAGTACACAGTGTCAAAGGGTTTGGCAGCAGCATCTCACCTGTATCTCCAAGTTCATACAGTGTAAAGCCATCAACATGCAGGTAACCTTGAAATCTTTCTCTGTTTATCCAGGATGACAAATCACCATCTTCATACTCTGACATTAAAAAAAAAAAAAAAAGAAGAAAGGATTAAATTTTTTTAAGAGGTGGGTCATCAGATTTACTATTTCAGTACTATTGAGGCAACCACTAATTTTTCTCCCTTTTTCCTTTTACTCTTGCTACATCAATTATCATAATTTTATGGGCATTTTAAGTTTTAAAACTTCTAAAGCTATTTTCAATTGCTGAACAAAAAAACATATTATAGAAAAGTGTGAGAAGTTGACTTGACGATTTTGTTTTCCAAATCAAGGATAAATGATATATTAGAAGCTAACTGTGACCCAGTGCAGAAAGTAACAGGTTTAAACCCTGCTTTTAAAGGGGTGTGTGTACATAATTTGTCAAGTTTCAAACAAAGCAGAGATACAAAAATACAGAAAGCAGTATTTTTGAGAGTCCTTAAATGAAACAGAAAGATCAAGAAAAAGCAGATGCATTAAACAGCACTGTGAATGTAAATGAACAAATAATCATGTATGACTGACAATCTACTGAAGGCTAGTTTAAGATCCTAGATGCTTTAATCTATTAAGAATTAAATTACAATGCATACCATCAATTAGATCTAAATCACAAGTAAAAAAGCAAAAACATATATACATATATGCTGCATTTTATGTGAACAAATGCACAATAAATAATTTGTCTTAAATTCTATTGTAAAGACTCAAGTATCAGTAATTTCAGGTTAACAATCATCTGCCATAAGGCAGTAGCAAACAATTCCAAGCATAACGCATCCTATGGATCTGCATCCATTTCCCCTACTATGGAGAAGGAAAAAATCCAAACCAAAACAAGACAAAGGTCAGAGCACTGAAGTGCATTTTGCTATATCTTTTTCCCTATAGTGAGCTCTTCATAGTTCTGCCAGTCGTAACAGCTGCACATAAAAACTTATTCAGTCTCTTAAACTGCCTTTTCATGATTTGTTTGACTTCCAATAACATTTCTGGTACATTACAAAAAAGTAAAATTTTTACAAAGTAAATTAAAAGCCTGAATTATTACAGTTTTTGCATTTGTTTTAGAAGGTGTGGGAAAAACAAGCAGGCCACACAGCAAAATAAGTGTTTCTTTGACAAGCTTTCCTTCTCCTGAATTGCTAAAAGAGATCAAAAAATTAAATGCAAATCATGGGGCTGTAGGGTGAATTTTTACCTGGAGGCAATAAACTGAAGAGGAAGACAAGTACATCCATTCTACGAGGTCACAAAGAATACTCTTGGTGACCAACCTGAGATATTTTGCTGTGCTATTACTTATCCTCAGAAAATAAACCTGCAGAATAATCTTCTGAGTGATATGTTTTCAACTAAATAGGAAAACTTGCATTTGAAACAATCTGAATCAAGAGTAGATGCTTTTGAAAAGAAGTGGTGTGCTCACAAGCCCAGGCTATGCAATGTATCTATGAGTACATCTGTGTGCTTCTAACATACCTTATGGTGCAATCTGAGTACAATAAAATACTTCCATATGGATATGCACCCATATATACAGAAATACACTTTTACAGCAGTGGCAGGTGAACTGCCCTTCTGTACTGCACATATACACATATGTAGAAACAGCAGTGCAATAAAACACTACTAGTTTCAGGTGGCCTTTCTACAGCCTACACTGCCACAGCCTAGCCTGAACAAGCTAGGTAGTCTATGTATATGATTTATTTGTACAGTCAGAGAAGAAGCAACTTTTCTCAATAAGTTAATGCAGTCAAAACTGTAATATTGGAAGCTACATCTTACTGAAAACACAAAGGAAACATCACCACTTCTACTTCAGACTGCTAAACAAAATTCCTTCTATTTTGTTGCGGAAGAACTAGTAATTTTCTTATCTTTTTCTTCACAAAGGAGCTGCTATTTATCCTAAGACTGGGGAATTTCCCAGCGTCCCTACATACTCTTCAAGAAATCCCAACTCCTCCAGCTTCTCCATATATGCTTTAAATATTGTAAGGTACTTACATCTTACTTTACTTACCATCATAAACAAAGTAAGTTCCATCTTTGAAGACCATAACTGCAGGCAATTCAGGCAACGTCACATACTGAAAGAGTCAGGTTTCAATTAATACAAGGAAAATTAAAAGATTTTTAAACAAAAAAAAAACCATCTGAAAACATGTAAATGTAGTTCATGGGGAAAATCTCTAAGGACACCTAAATATTTCCTGTCTACATGTACAAAGATAAATTCATCAGTTTTTGTATATTAAAAGTAACTAAACATAAATATATTTTTAAGAGGTAGATTTCACAACGCATTTAAAAAAACCCATGATTTTTACTGGTATCTGCAGTAGCACAAAGAATAGTTTATAGATTGGACATGGACTTTAGATAGGAAATTGTAACTTGAGGGTTTTATCAATCATGCTCTCAGTCCCAATTTGTGCTGTTGTCAGCATACCTGTCATACTGCTACTTCTACTAAATGGACACACAATTTTGCAGAGTAAAATAGTACCACCAATAACATCTGCCACTACATCTGGGCTATTTCCTGTGCTTCAGACTGATGGGAATATAAAGCAACAGCTTCAGCACACAGGGCTGCAAACAGACCTAATTTAGACAAATAACAAAAGCCTGTATTACCATGCTGAAAGTAATATTTACAACAGTCAGCAACATACTAAAAACAAGCTGTAGAACTTTTCTTCTTAGAACTCAAAACAATTTTATTCAGCTCATGTTTTTAGTGAATTGTCAGACAAAAAAAATACTGCATCTACTTCTTACGGTTTGCTACCATTCAAAGCTAAAATTTTAACAGATTTATGTTTAGAAAGAACTGCATCATAAGCTTAATTTTGATCATGTAATCTGAATTGTCTGATTTACTGATGTTTTGCAAAGGTAAAGGACAGCATCAGTTCCAAATGACATGCCTTTTATCATTCTGCATTAACTTTCTTGTAAAAGCAGTAATTTATAATAGACTAGCTGAACAATCAAAGAAGGTAGTCCCAGATGATGCTTTGTTCTCTCACTTGCCCAAAACATAATTTAACATAGTTGAAGGACAAATTAATCTGTGTACAGCTTAAAGCTTGCAAGAGATGCCTAAAGCTTGGAATAATATTACCTAAGGTGATGAAACAAAGCCTAACAGTGAACATCATAATGCAAAGGCTCATTACAACTCATGACCACAAATTTCTGAACATTTTTGCTTCTCTCCATAGAATATTGAATACCATCACTATTTCAGCTTAAATGACTGGTGGGAAATGACCTTCTACAAGAAAAAAAAGCTCACTGCTTATATCAGTGTGATCACAGAACCTCAAAGACTTCCAGCCTGTTTTACTCTTTCCACTGCATAACTGAACAGTACTTTTCTTGCTCAGCTGGAGCTGAAGTGCAAACAGCAGTATTTAAATTAAGGTAGCTTTTGATACCAGGCTTCTGGATAACTAACAATACACTATTTATAATGAGGCCAGTTCTACTTATGGTGTTATAAAATGCAGCTGCCTAAAAAAAAACCAAACCAAACCAACAAATCAAATTGCTAGTTCTCACCCCATTAATCACCAACTAACTTCAAAGTCACATGTTAGTAGGCTTGGGGGGGACTTAGGTCCCACTTGGAGATAACAATAAATAAAAAAGTCTTTTGATTTTGCTACAGCAAGTAAGCAACACTGGTTACTTGTACACCACAGTAATATCAAATTTTTTCCACCCTTGTGATGAACTGTAAGTAATTTCCTTATCCCAGAATCCTCAAAAAAAAGCCACAAGAGAATTCTGCAGCCAGTGGACTGGATTGGCTGATCCCCAGGCAGATAAATGTGTTATCAGCTGTACTGTACAAGATGAAAATAACCTACCTCTTCACTTACTTCTGATTACTAAGGTACCAGCAGTAATTCATGCTACAAAGCTCCTAATTAGTAAGTATCTACTTTCTTGAGCAAGTTCTGTGGCCCACATTGAGTTCTGCTCATCCTCTGATTAATTTTATTAATATGACTGAACAAGTATTTTGGCCAAAACAAAGCAATGACAGACTGAAATTTGGGTTGTATTTTTTCCCTATATAGAGTCAAACATTACATGTTTCAGTGTAATTACTTAGATATCTACCAAAGCCAACCATACTGTAAGAAGCCACCTCTGTGCCATCAAAACTGCAAAATTACATAGATGAGGAAAAACATCCCATTTCTGGGGAAGCAGTAGGAATGGAAACAGCTTACCTCAGGCAGCACATCTTCTGAGGCAGAAAAAAAGTATGTATAAACTATTAGTTCTGAAGCAACCTCAATGTATTTTTCCTGAAAAAATACAAATAATGTTTTTTTAATTTCTGAACTTTTAGTATGTGTCAAACAAAAGCTTTGTCACATACCTTATCTTCAAAGAGCAATTTAAAAACATGTTTATGGCATAAGATTATAAAAGCACTTTAATAAACATAAAAAACCCAAGAATTTGTTACAAGCATGCACTTCAGTCTTTTGAAAGATTTTTAAAATTACTCCCTAAATAGCCAAAAGAAGTAACTTTATTTAATTGAGCTTCAAACCTTTAAAGGAGATTCACCACCAACATACACAAAAAGTACACGATGTCTCTTTTGCACATGCTCAAACATATGCTGGCTAGGAAGTGGCCTGATGAGAGGTCTGGGAAAAGAAACAAAGACATAGAAAAATCTCAGTTTGTGCAACCTGCAAAACCCAAACAAATAAAAATTCACAAGAAAATGTCATACAGTTTTTTGTGCTGTTTTTCAAAAAATAAATTCCAAAATGCAAATTAATTTAGTTTTTGAAGTTATTATTGAAAAAGAAAAAACAACATTCTCCCCTCCCCCCCACCAAATAACATGTTACGTTCATCACATAGAACATTTAACTATGAAATTCGGATCCTACTACAAAATGCTGCTACAATGTAAACATGCATGGCTTTTACTGGTCACAGAATCAGTCTGGGCTAGACTGGAAGGGACCTGCCACCATAAGGAGGAACAGTTTTCACCAGATCAGATTCCTCACAGCTCCACTCAAACTAGCCTTGAACACTTCCAGAGATGGGGCATCCAAAACTTCTCTGGCCAACTGGTTCCAGTGTCTTACCACCCTCACAGCAGAGAATTTCTTCCTAATATTTTTTCTAAACCTATCCTCTTTCTGTTGAAAATCATTTCCCCTTATCCTGTCAGTACAGAACTTGATAAAAACTCTGTGTCTTTCTTAGGAGATGTCTTTTTACAGTGGAAGGCCACAATAAGGTCTTCATTGTTTGAGAGAGAATTCTGAATGTAAGCACAACAACCAAGAAATGTGGCCTCAAAAATAAATAATCTTAACTCAGCACCAGTCTCCCATGCAGCCACACACATAGTACATATAGTTTTTTACTTCAGTATCTTGTTCTTTTTAACTAAGTCTTGGCCCACCTCAAAGTCCCACATAAGTCAGCAGAAGCAGTCTCTGAGAAAAGTGTACTTACCCTGCCACTCTATTAGCAAATTCAATTATATCATCTTTGGTTCTTGGTCCCCTGTAGTTGTATGCCAAGTCTCCTTTCAAGCTAGATAAATAGACAAAAAAAGAACAGAAAAGCAATCATCTAAACTACATTTGTATTAAGCTGCAGTGAAGTGCTGGTCAGCTTATGATAGTCTGCTGAGAGGGGATGTAGCATGCTTGCAATGGCAAAGGATTCAAGCAAGTTTTACTAATTCTAAAAGGCTTTCTTTGAATCCATAGAGGTTTAGGAATTTCAGAGGAATTTTCAATACCTCTATATGGCATGAAAATTTTCATCCTTAAAGATTATCAAACTGAACATCTCTGCTTCCTTTTTGAGAAAACTAACTTGACAAGATTTATTATCACCTATTAGGAATACTGTTTGCTTAAACAATAACCTGCTAAAATCCGTAGTATTCCACAGTAAAAAGTACTCAGAACCACTGAGTCTTCATTTAACATGACACTGTACTGGATTACACATTACATGGGTTTGAGACTTCTAAATGGACAGGGCTATTTTTAATTTTTTGTCATGAGACCATTAAAAGAAATTAAATAGGAAGGATCAACTTACAGCTTAATTGTTGGATAGCCTCGCACTCCAAATTCAGATGCAATACCTGAAAGAAATGAATTCATGCCAAAGTGAACCAAGACTTTTTTTCTCTCCTACCTTAATCTTTAAACATGTTTTACCACTCAAGCCACATAAACAAATGGAAACAAAATACCACTTAGCTCAATATGGATTACTTTACTTGCTTACAAGGAAAAGCTTGCTGTTATTAAGCTACATCATTAAATTTTGGACTTCTTTCAGAGGTCCTGCAGGGTGCCAGGATAGCCTCCCAATTCATGTGCCACAACTCAAATGTCATAAGAATCCTCTGGATAGACATGCTTGGTCTGCTTTAACCAAAAGTAGCATGCATTGAATATACACATACAATTCACAGAAAACATAGGAGGCAAAAATTAAGCATTGAGGATGAAGAGCTACAAATACTAATGCTTGAAAGAAGCAGAAGACAATTAACTACTTAAGTGTTAGAGTAATGGCTAACGAGAAGTCCAGTATCATACTACAGTTATTACAAAAAATCATATTCCACACAAGTAAATGTCTACTATCATGAACCTTACCAGAAGCAGGCAGTTTCTAAACAGATACTTACCTGCTGCTTACTGAAGTGGTTAAAAGTAAGACAACTGCAGAACTTTTTCCCTCGCCTCAGATCTTTTCAAAAACTTCTATCTTGCTTCCACCAAGCAAGATAGGAGTATAATTTGCAACCACCCTTCCACTTGCGAACATAGCAACAGCACCTTAAACTATACTTTCCAGCAAATTCAGTTTTTTCCAAAAATTAAACTACACAGTCTTAAAAAAGGATTAAATAAGTCTAAAATTGTGGCAATACTTGTGCAATTCCCTGTTGAGTAACAATGCCTGCACTCAGAAAGCACCTAGAATCAATGCTTTTTGCAAAACCATTCCGGAGCTACCAACAACATGCCACAGCAAGCAGATATTAGACGACTTGTGTGCAAAGAGTTTAGAAAATGACCCTAAGGTTGTTCACCTGGATCAGGTGCAAGTACCTTATTGCACAGCACTACAAATAAAACTAGCAGCTCACCTACAGGCATCTAATCAAAGACAGCTGACAACATCATTACCTCTACTTCTTGATATAAAGAATGCAATAGAGGCAAACAGCAGCAATTGTGCCAGCCCTAGGTGTGATGTGTTTCTACTCTGCTCACACACAGTGGACTCCTGAGGCTAAACCCCTGAAAATCCAACTGATACCAAAGCAGGTGACTGCTCTGTTGATGCAACAGCTGTATCCCCATTCCACAGAGCCATCAGAGGCAACATTTATTGGATGATTTATATGTTCACCTGTGAACTCAGCCCTCTGACAACAAGCTTCCCAAAGTTCAGCTCTTTCACACTATTTCATATTCTTATTATAAACACAAAACATGCAAAGCAAACCACTCATGTTCCTTCCTAGTGACATGTACACATTACAGCTGCATCTCCTTGTGATATTTTCAAGACTGAACTACTTTGATTTCAGAGACTATTTAGATTGCAAAGGTACTAAGCAGAGTTGACTTCAGTGTTTCATATTCAGATGTAAAATTTCCACTTTCAAATGAAAGCATACAGCTATTTCAAAAGATTTATCAGAAACTATGAAACCAGTAGCATATCTGAGAAGAAAAACTTTTCCAGGGCACAAAGGAACACTTGCAGCTTTTAGTGATTTTTATATAACTAAAAATGAATTAGTAAACATAGTACCAATTCTGTTCTAGATATAAAGCACAAGATTTCAGTAACCGGCTAACAAATACAAATATTTCAGGGTAAGACTTTATACAATTTATATGATTTAGAATTTTATATACATGACTGGAAAGTTAGAGAACTATCAAATGTGTTCCCAGTTTTGAAGTTACCTGGTTCCATAAACTTGAAATTTCTAATTCTCCAGATTTATTTTTTTATAGAAAATAAATATCTTTAAGATGAAACATGAAGTCATATTTATTTGGTTTTATAGAAAAACATATACAATAAATTGGTCTTTGAGACAAAAAATAATTTTAATTTCAAAAGACTGAACTCTCCTATATCTAAGAATAGGAAAAACTGGAACACCACTGAGAAAAGTATTCTGCATAACATTTTAGGCAAATACAACAAACCTGAATAATCCAATTTAATGGATATTAACTAAAAACACTACATGTATTTACAAAATTTTATTACATGCAAATCTCATTTGGGCCCCACTCCTCCCTACACCTTCTCTTTTAAATATCCTCCTGGTTCAACATAGATTTAAGCACATTGACAATAAAGAAGCACACAAACACAAAGGAAGTAGTGTTAAGTATTCAACAATCCTCTCACGTCTACGCAAACCACTTCTCTGAGTAATGAAGGGGTTTTCTCTGAAAAGGTTGATACATGTGAAAGGCATCAGCAAACGAAATAGCACTGAAAGCACTGAATTTGGTTCTTTGAGAAGACATTTACAGAGAAACATGGAAAGAAATCGGCTGAGCAGTGATCACTGATGCAATGAATTCAGATATTTCAGCAGGCTTTGTGTAAGAGTTGCAGGACCGATTACCTGAAATGAGTAAGAGCAAGAACACGGGCACTCCTCCAACAGTAATAGAAGGAACCTAAAACTGGATGCTCTCCAGAGACACACCACATAAAAATGCTTATATAACAGTACTCTTAGAGGCATATCAAAAGCAGATCTTTGAGAAGCTTTTACCTTCCATTTGTCAGGAAGAATTCCCTATTCAAGCAGAAACAAATGTGATAAAAAGCATATACTACACAAAATTGTCACTTTCAGAAAGAACAATAATCACGACTTTTTTTTACAATTACTGTTTGCATATTTGTGCTATGACACAGAAGAACAACTACGAGAAAAAAAAATAATAGTTTCAAAACACAGGCTGCGATGAAGTTACCCCTAACCAAACCATACTTACTAGAAAAGGAAGTTGCATCCATCTTCCCAACTTTTACTGGAGAACCCATGTTTCTCATTTCTATGCCCACTTCATTCCACACAGGTTCCAGTTTCTTACAGTGGCCACACCAAGGTGCATAAAACTGAGAAGCAAATACATTTCACAAAAAAAAAAAAATTAGTAGAAATTGTTTCTACAATTAACCCTCAGCAAGATTTATTTTCCAGTCATGGTACTCCTTATCTCTTAATAAAATTGCAAGTTAGTTACAAGGTTAGCATGACAAGCAGCATTTATGATTTAGTCCTACTTTTAATATGAAAGCACAAGTTTGAAAAGAATACATTAAATTGCTGCACTATTATATTTCTTATGTAGGAACAGACTGCATGGTAACTTTATTTTTCAATGTTAAAAGATCATATAAGCAATCTATCCAGAAACATGAATTCATCAACAGGCAGAAGATATCAATGTTTTGGTATAACAAGATAAGGTCACAATTTAAAAAAAGTTGGATTTTGTTTTGCTATACATTGCTGATAACTCCAAAGTAGCTCGTATAGTTTTTCCCACTCAAAAATCACTAATCTGAATAATAAAATTTTGAGAATTACAGTACATATTTGGGTGAGAAAAGAAATGTTACCTCATTCACAAGCAAACAATCTTTTTAAAAACTCTTTGTCACTGAAATAAGGGGCACTGAATCTTTCCAAATAATTTAGAAAAGTAAAAGGGGTCTCATATATTTCGTCTTTCAGTACTAACAGACATCTAGAACACAAATCAGCTGGTATAATTAATTAAAGGAACTATAAAAATTCTCAACAGAGAGTATCACCTCCTGAGTGTGTTAGGCAATCTGCTTTCCATTTTAAAGGACTGCAAAACATAGACTGAAGCCTATTCAGCAGGCCATTCAGCAGTCTATTCAGCCTATGCCTGGTTCATCCTGAACAGCAGACAGATTGCTTATCTATTCTGTCAGAATTTCTGTCATGAAGCTTTTCTGCATCATGTACAAACAATTTTCCAAGCGATGAAGCAGCCTGACTACAGGGTGTAGCATTGTGCATTCTGTCTTTTGATTTCCACTAGCACAGCTTCCTGTTTTTCTTACATACTCACATCTACAAGCCAGATATCATCTTTACGGTTTTCTTTAAACCTGGAAAAGGGAAAAAAATGAAAGCAATAAGTTATGTATCTGAAAATAAAATAGTGAAATGCATGTGTGAAAAACAAAAAGTCTACAACAAGGTTAATATAAAGCTATAGATACAAGATAACTGGTTTGTTTCTTTCTTTGAGGGTGGAGAAACAGAGGAGATGTTATATTAAATGTATTTGTTGTTGTATTTTTATATACCAATTAATACAGACTCTTTGAGCATTGGTTTAAACTGTTAATCTTAGCCTTAATACACGCAAACTAACTAAGTTATCTTCAATATTAACATGTAAAGCAATTTTAGTTCAACGTCCTTTAACATTCTACTGTAGGTGTGTCAGTTTATAGTTTTATTAAAGTGCACACAACCAAGAAACCAACTTAATGGAATAAAAATTATCAAGTTACTCATAAAACCCAGAGATACACAGGTACTACTGAATTTTCTTAAATGCTAGACAAATAATATTTATATTAACTGATGGTTTTATTAATTCTAAATCTGTCACTAAATTCTAAAGTCACTAATATAAAACTAAGCTTGATAAATTAAAGTTCTTTGTTATCTCCCGAAATGCTGCTTACATATTTCACTGCTGTCAATACAAGATCATATGAACTACTGCATTAGTTAACTAGCTCTGTGTATAGAATTAGCTAGAACTTTAACCTAAGATTTATATTTGCAAAAGACAAGACTTCCTAAGTGACTAGGACTGGGACTAAAGTGACAAACTGTAACATACATGATACAACATTTCTACTGCACCACTCCTCCTACAAAATGAGATAGTTACTATAATTATGCAGTAAGCATGGATCTATGCTCTAAGATCCAATTAATACAAGTTATAGCCTAACTTGTCAGTTCCCAATATGCAGCATGCCTATAAATGGCCCATAAGCAGTAGACAGAATTCATTATATTTCATTTAAAGATTAATCTGTAATAGTTCATAATGGTCTTGAAGAAATACTAATGCTGATATTGGCTTAATGTTTGACAGAAATAATTCAGAAATCATTACTACAATCTAATTACAGTGTTGAGTGTTTGAAACTCAGAATAGCAGCATTTCACTGGTAAACTCCAGCCTATTTTATTGATGGCATACCAAGGCTGCTCTGCCGGTACAGCAGCAGGAAAGGTATTTGCAGAGACTATGCTATGGAACTGCTAAAGGAAAGCAGCATTTTTAAGTCACAGACTTGCTTAGTTGACAACCTCACTGAAAATTTACTCCACCACCCTAAGCACTATGGAGCTAATGAAAGAACCAGTAAGAGGCCAGCATCTCCTGAGAACTCTAACAGAGCTACAGCTAACTTCCAACTACAATGCCAAATAATTGGCTATGATGCAAGAGGCAGAAAGCAGTTACTGAATCATAAGATCTTAGGCTGTGCTTCAATTTAGAATCACTTTTTCTTTGTATAAGAATTTACAATTAAATGTTCTCCTTTCTCTGCTACAGTACAATTGTTATGGCAAACTGTAAAGAACATTTAAGTACTGAGAAAGGTAGACTGCAACCTTGCCAGCACACAGAAAGAAAAGAGAAAGAATGAAACATCTGGAGGCTGAGCTTTCCAACAGAGTTCAATATTGTATAAAAAATACTGTACTTTTTACAGCAGTAAATGTCAACGTACTTCTCATTTACAAGCACCTATTTAATCAACTTCCACAGAAACTAAATCTGAAGTGTAACAAAACCCTACCACCAAAACTCACTGTAGTTTTGCTAACATCAATGATTAAATTACTAGACAATGTTAAAGAAACTCACTTTCACACTGCTGAAGAAAAACAGAAATCTCTCTACAAATGAGCAGTGAAGTATTTTCTGAAGATGCTGTTTCTAGGCCCTATAAATACGTTTTCCAGGCACAAAATTTCAGTGTCTCTTTTTAACTGTTCTGTGCAAGCCTCTGTCAGCTGACAGAAACACAATCACACTGATGGAAAAATGGCATAAGTGTTGCACAGCCTTGAATCAAAATTATTTGTCTCAAACCCATACATGTTCCCAGCTACATGATCGAATGTTCTCTCAGCCCCCACTTAAACCAAGCACCACACTTCATCATGAACAGTTAAAAGAAACCAGCAGGCAGCAGAACTGAACACCAAGGTCACAGTTCCAAGGGCCTTTAAACAACCCAGCTACTGTATCTCTTCTTTGCTTTCCCCTTGCACAATTTCTGATGCTTCTGATCCTGGTTTGAGCCACCCTACAGACAGAAAAACACTTCCTTTTTAAGTCAGGTTACTTATCTGCTTCATTATCACACTAGAGCAAGTCCACACCCATCACAAGAGGAGTACTGAGGTGAGGCAGCAGATCTGCTATCAGAGCAGCACAAGCCAAGAGGAACCACAGCTGGTTTTGTGCATCCCTCCTGCAGCCCAGCTGGGCACTTCTGTCAGCTCTGCTCTGCCACTTGTTTTCATATATCCCGAAAGCTCAGGAAGGGGACCTGCACCTTGTACTAGTCCACATTGTTTACTGCTACTAAAATTCAGAGAACACAAATCTTTCAGTAACAGCAGAATGTCCATAACGTTTTGTATCTATAAAATGGAAAACTTTAAACTTCACCAGTCACTGCTCCTCAGTTTGGAGCAAAATTAAACTAAAATTAAAATAATTTTAAATTAAATTTTAATTTCCATTAAATTTAAATTGTTTTCCTGACCTCTCTCACCACCTGCCAATTAGCTACAAAAAATTCAAAAAACCCCCCACAAAACCTGTCCTGAAAAATTCTTCCATTCTTCTTCTCAATTGCAAACACATGCATCTGTATAGTTCTGTAACTGAAAAATTCAAGTGTTCTAAAATAAGATTTCCTTTTATCACTTACTTAAAAAAGTTATGGGACAACAGAATCATAATTCTTCATGCCAAAACAGCAAATATATTTAAATACACACACGTGGAAACATGATATGGGAACATGATGTAGAAGCACAGATAGGCTAAGAGTCTTCAGTCCTTGAAAATATGAGCATGTTTTAAAAACAAGCTTTGAAAATCAAGTCCAAACAGCTCCCATGCTTCAGTTGTTTT
Organism: Passer domesticus; assembly: GCF_036417665.1. Taxonomy (NCBI): domain Eukaryota; kingdom Metazoa; phylum Chordata; class Aves; order Passeriformes; family Passeridae; genus Passer; species Passer domesticus. Next base: position 105,811,895 of record NC_087474.1, on the reverse strand, counting down.
TTCACAACACCAGAGACACTGCTGTGTGTCTCCTGAGAACTCCTTCCATATGTTCCCGTCCCCTCACCCATAAAATCACTATGCCTCATCTGAGCTTATGAATAACAAGCAATATTGTAAAAATGTGAGTGGCTTCCTGACACTTTAGCTCTTTGATGCAATTTATTGTGGATTGAACACTAATGAAAACATCACCTTTAACTGGCTAAATTTACTCCAAAGCAGTCATCTAATGCCAACTTCTCCTCCCCTACCACTCGTATCTTCTTTTTCCATTCCAATAATCAGGCTGCTTTGTAACACTTGATATCAACCTGCTAATCTGACAAAAAAAAAAAAACCAACCAAAAAACATCTGGGTAATTTTTTTGGGAAACAGCAACTATGTAGCTACCAAACTGCTACAGCAAACCAGTACACCAACAGCGACAATACACAACCAAGTTCATGGCAGGACTAGCCACTTCAACTCCGGCACAGTCTTGGGACTAATTCTGTTATAAAGGCACATTTTTACACAAATATTACTGGCACTTCAAGCAGCCATGAACTAGTCCTGCAGCCTCCTTCTCTTCCATTTCTGGCCACGCATGAACACACTTAGACTCATTTTCCCAACCCCTGGTGGCAGCCATGCCGCGAACTGTAATGAAGAACTTGGATAAATGCAATCAGCTTTTCCTTGGGGCAAGCACCAACACACCAACGTATTTACCCTACCAGAAAGAAAGAACAAGCAAGGAAACCTAAGAACATTTCTGGCAACACAACCACAGTAACCACTACAGCTTTAAAGGAGCTGAAAAATTAAAATGTTCCTCAGCTTCATTAACTGAACCTCCTGAATAGGTGAGACTGAGGAGAGACCTCATGGGAGTCTACAAATTCCTCAAGAGAGGAAGCAGAGGTGCAGTAACTGATCTCTTCTCTCTGGTGGCAGGAAGCTGTGTTGGTAGGTTTAGGTTGGATATCAGGAAAATGTTTTACACACAAACAGTGCCTAGGCTCTGGAACAGGCTCCCCAGGGAAATGGTCACAGCACCAAGCCCAGCAGAGCTCAAGAAGGGTTTGGACAACACTCTCAAGCACATGGTGTGACTTGCTGGGAGTCCTACTCAGGAACAGGAATTGTACTTCAGTGATCCTTTTGGGTCCCTTCCAACAGAGAATAATCTGTGATATTCCAAGCCACAACCTTTCTGTCCTTCCTGCTACAAAAATCACAATCTTTTCCAGTGTAGCTTTCTCGACAAGAGCACAGAGTATGCACAAAGTCGGGGGTCATGCTCCCCACAAGTCAAACAATATCTTGGCAATTAGGCAATACACCCCAATACTTACGACTCATCTAGATCCTCCACAAAACCCGCACCTGACGCCACCACATGTGCAACCACTGCGAGGGAAAGGAAAAGCGCTCCGTGAGTGATGCCCGAACCAACCCGGGCGCTCACCCGCGCCAGCTGACAGCCTCCCTTCCCTCCTGGCCCCTCACACCCCCAAGCGCTTCCCTACACTGCTGCCTGCCCCAGCGCTGCCCGCCTCCCAACCCGCGGTGCCCTGCAGCCCAGCCCGGCGGAGCCGGCACCCCCTGCCCGTCACCTGCCACCCAGAGGAGGCAGCGCGGCCGCCCGCCCGGCGCCGCTGCCATGTTGACAGAGCCGCGGCACGGCCGGAAGGGGAAGCGCCGACCTCTGCCCAGGGCGCAGGCGCGGAGCCGCGGGCGGCGGGGCGGGCTCCGGTCGCTGAGGGGTGCTCGCCGTTCTGAAGGGGGCCGGGGAGGCGAGGGGGGGACAAGCGTGGCACCGCGGCACGGTGACGGAACGCGGGGTGCATAGACTCTGTCATCTCCCCAGCGGGGAGACTCTCGTTCGGTTGAATCAATGCTCTGCTTCTATGGGACAGCAAGCCTCGCCCTCCCTCTAGCAGGAACACGTGTGCCGCCTGCCATGGTGGCATAAGTGTTCCTGCTCTGGGTTCCATACTCCCTGCCCTGGGCAGAGCTCAGCCCTTGCCTTGCTGCTCTGTCAGCAGCCTTCCTTCAGCACGGGCGCGAAACTTGCTCGCTTCAATGTCGGTGTCATGTCCTCGTTCGTTCAAACCTGTTACAGTCGTTCCTGTCTTCAGCTATGGTTTTGTTTGTTCTTGGGGTTTTTTGAGTTGTTTTTTTTTTTTGGTGGTGTTTGTTTGGTTTTTGTTTGTTGTGGGGTTTTTTTGTTGGCTTTTTTTTGTTGTTGTTGTTGTTGTTTTGGTTTGTTTTTTGGGGGTTTTTTTTTTGTTGTTTTTTTTTTTTCCTGTCAATGCAGATCTGCAGGTCCTGGTAGGGCAAGTAGTCCTGCTTGTTTAAAAACTTCAATTGAAGCAGGTCTGGGATTCTTCAGCCTGGAAAAGATAAGGGTCAGGGGAACCTTTTTAATGTGTGTAAATGCCGAAAGTGGCTGCAGATAGACCAGAGCTGGGCTCCTGGCAGTGGTGCCCAGTGACAGGACAAAAGGGAACGGCCATAAAGTGAGACACAGGAGATTCTCTCAGAATGTGAGAAAACACTTCTTCCCTGCAAGGGTGACTTGAGTGCTGCCCAGCAGTCTCCCACCTCAGAGATACTCATAAGCCACCTGGACATGGTTCTGAGCAACCATCTCTGAATTGTCCTGCCTGAGCAGAAGGTTTGGACCAAATTACTTCCAGAGGTCCCTCCCAACCTCAGCTACTCTGTGATCTATCCCATTTAAATTTTGATCCCTGTAGTGTAAACTCTTATCCTTTCTCCTTATACTAGAATTACTTTCCTCAGCTGTACATGGAAATGTTTGTGATCTTTGTCAGAAAAGGGTGCATTCTTTCCATGTTCCACCATCCAGTTCCTGTGAATTACATGTTTAAGCCTTTTTGTCTAATGATAGGGTCTATTATCACTTTGAATACTGTCTACAAGCTGCAGACACTGAAGTTGCTTCATTTTTGGGCTGCTCTGTTCATGTGTGCACATGTGCTTGTACTTACATGGATGAAGATACATGTTCTCTTGGCTGCTCATCACTTCCACACTGGGCCATACCTGGTCTGGTGAAGATGTACTGTTCACTTAATTTGTGGATGTAGCCTGTTGGATTCATCAAATAACCCCCAGAGTTGTCCAGCCCTTTGCAAAAGCCATCTTCCATATTGTATAGGCTGAGAAACAGGTCAAGGCCTGAGAGTATATGCCATAGCTCACATTAGAATTCTAAAATATCTGACTCTGGCCTACAGTAGACGCTTTTTTTTCTTCTCACATTTTACTGAAGGATTTTGCAATGCTAAGACTATTTCACTTTTTTCCCCCCTCACTCCTCAGGCTCCAGTGATGGGAGAACTAACAAGTTCCAGACATCTGTAGTGAATAAACGGTGACAATTATTCACTGAATGCAGAAAATTTCTTTTCCACAGCATTTCACCCTCAGTACACCACAGTTAGCTAAGTGGTGTCTGTATGCCTGACAGACATATGACCAAATGAGAGATGGCATCTTTTTGATCCTAATCTAACTGCTGTCTAGACTGAGACAATGAAAACTATTTACTCCATCAGTCCATTAGTAGAAAATCCATATGGAAGAAAATGGGCACAGCCAAATAACTATTAAATTAGAATAATCCTGTTCTCTTAGACAGTTTGTGGCTCGCTTTAAAATACTTTTAAAGGGACATAAACATTTTATATAGCTTTGTATAGATTTGAATGAAGCTCTTTGTACACCCTCTAGGTCCTATTTGCCAGCTTTTGTTCTTTTTGCAGGTAATGGAATATGATTGTTCTAATTTTTGTATTTAGTGAGCCAACATGTCTCCTGAAAAAAACAGCCTGTACACTATTCTTGAACTATTTTATCTTGAATGAGTTGCTCTATCTTTATTTCTTTCTAACTAAATTTATGCTCACATAAACAATTCTTTGCTATATTTATTTATACAGTTCTTGCAGAAGCTTTACTGTGTAAAATCCATATAAAAGATGGTTCTTGCACTGCAGCCAAGTAAAAGGATCATGGGGAAAACATGTAGCATGTGAACCAAATAAGCTGAATAATGATAGATGGCATCCAGAGGAATGTCAAGGGGTTTTTGTGCTTTTATTATTTCTACTATGGACACGTTGTTTGAAGAAAATACAGGATTAAGGTATTACTATTAATAGATTATTACATTCAGTGGAGAATTTAGTGTAGAAAAGGGATGATTTGATATATGAACTGAACAGGAGATATGAAAAGAACAAAACACAGTGAAGGTTAAAAAGGAAAAAAGCTCAGAGAATACTGTTAAAATCCTGGGAGCTACTGCAGGGAAAAGTGGAAATTACAGGGAAATTAGCAAACAATGAAACATTGGAAATTGAACATGCAAAGGTTCAAAGAATCCTTCCGATCCATATTGGGTAGGATGATTTAATGGTCCTGCTGTCCCATTTTTTTTTGAACCTCATAGTGGGGAGTTTCAACAAAGACAAGAACCAGGCTTTGTCTTGTGGCCTTGCCTTGAAGGGGGATTTGCAGAGGAATGTTACTATTGCAGGATTTTCAGTCTGTTCATGCAGGTTATGCGCTCTTCTTGCTCTGTATGAAGGGCATGGAAAAAGGGTGCCCTTTGTGTAACTCTGTCTAAATTATAAAATGTGGACTTAGTTTTACTGAAATACATTTTGCTTTAAGAGAATTAATATCTTTCAAATAATTCCCTATCTAACTTTCATTAACATTGTAAATGGAATATCAAGGTTGATTTCAATACACAATTGCATAAATAAAATACTTAGAAAATTAAAATTATTTGTGCACATCTTTATTAATTTACAGGGAATAACATATCCATGACACCATATTCAAGGAGACTTTCCTGGGGGAATGGCCCAGGAAAACCAAAGGCAATGCAATAAAAAGGATAACTTTTAAAATTGAGCATGAAGGAAGCATATCTTGACACTACCCCTGTCCCTGTACTAACAGTGTAAACTTATGGCCTGTGAGCTTGGTATGACTCACCAGAACAGTTACAGAATCACAGAATGGTTTGGGTTGGAAGGGATCTTCAACACCATCTAGTTCCAGCCCCTCTGCTCTGGGCAGGGACAGCTTTCATTAGACTCGGTTGCCCACAAGCCCCATCCAACCTGGCCTTGAACACTGCCAGGGATGGAGCATGCACAATTTCTCTGGGGAGCCTGTTCCATTGTCTCACCACTGCCACAGTAAAGAATTTTATCCCAATATCTAATCTAAACCTGCCTCTTTCAGTTTAAAGCCACCTCACCTTGTCCTGTCACTACCTGCCCCCGTAAAAAGTCTCTCTCCAGCTCTCTTGTAGGTCCCCTTCAAGTACTGGAAAGGTCTATAAGGTCCCATTGGAGCCTCCTCTATGCTGAACAACTCCAACTCCCTCAGCCTGTCTCCACAGGAGAACTGCTCCAGGCCTTTAATCATCTTTGTAGTCCAAAAGTTATTTTATAACTTTCTTCTGATGTCTTCCTTCATTCCTGAGAACCATGAAAGCAGCCAGTGGCTAAATCTAGTAAATTATTTGTTAGTGTCACTATGCTCCCAGTCACCATCTTGCTAGGGCAAGCCAGGAGCAACTTCAGGGCAACTTCAGGACATGTGTACTTTTTGCCTGTGAATTAAGCCTGTTAGTCCTAGGAGTCTGATCCAAGCTTGTGTGCATGCACCGATTTTTTTTGTCATCTTGGGCACATTCATTTCCTCCTTTGCCTTGGGAAAACGTGCTGTTTCTATTTGGCCAGAAAATTTGTGCATCCATTTTCTGTGCTGTACCTCAGAATTAAAAGAGCAAAAGCTGAGGTTCTTGACTGTAGAGAACCTAAAATAGCATAAGTCTAACAGTCCCACACATGATTGAGGACTTAGTGTATTATATAAATTAATAATGTCTGCAGTCCTAACTGTCAGGCATAACAGCCAGTAGACTGAGCCTATTTACTAGCACTGAAAGAACCAATGAGTCTTAATTCTAGCCTTTTTTGATGGTAAATAGTAGTAAGTCATGCTGATGATAAAGAGATGAAGACAGCAAAGAATGTTAAGGGAACTCACAAAATTACTAAAATTCACATTAAAGATTTCCTTATTTTCGATCTTCCAGTAACTCAACTAGTTTTTTTCATCAGTTCACTGAAGGAGTCAGACTCCATGATCCTTCTGCATCCCTTCCAACTGAGATGATTCTGTGACCTGTACCATGGCACCAACCCTCACGTCCCCCATCATTCCTGCATGGCTGCTGTGTTTGGGACCCCAGCAGCCAGAGATGGCAGCTGTGCGTGTGACTCACCAGGCTCACACCCTGCCTGTCCCATAGCAGCTCTGGAGGCCCTAACCAAGCCCTCTCCGCTGCACAGCGTGGCCACAGCTCCCCCAAGGCCAGGGCACTTTGCTGCCCCTTCCTATGTCCTTGTCCTCGAGCCAAGAGCCTCAGTGGTTCAGGAAGGGAAGGCATTAGCAAGCCCAACCTCCCTCCTGGCCCAGTGCTGTTTCCCTTGCATTGCCAGGCAGTGTTCAGTTTTTACAGTGCTCAGGAGTTGAGGGCAAAAACAAGCCCTGTGGCAGAGGTGAGTAATGAAGCCTCCACCCTGGGCACACCCGTGCTGACTCTGCATTGTCCCCTGTGGCTGCTCTAGCTCCGGCCTCCAGGAGCCTGGGAAGGAACAGCCACAGCTCATCTTCTCCAGTCTGCTGGCAAGACAAGGCAAGGCGAGGAAGGTGTTTTCCCCCCGTTCCTGCTGACTGACAGTTTTGCTGAAATGATATCCTGTTGTGATACAGGCAGAGGGGAGGGAGGAGCGTAAGGCACATATGGGCTATAGAATATAGAACTGCTTTATTGTGGGTAACCCCAGGAGTGACCCTGACCTTCAGCACTGTCTCTGAGTGTGACAGGACATTTACCATTCACTCAAGAACCTATCAACAGATAGGGGGTGAGAAACAGAAGATAGGAAGGAAGGCATGGGTATAATGACAAGTTGAAGAACACAGTGAATCACTGACAATTTTGCTTTTTCTTCTCATTTTTCTTTGCCACCAGATTTTTTTATGCAAGCTGAGAGATCATGAAAGTAAAGGAGGAGAAACATTCTGGCTATGATCTCCCAGCCTACAGTATTTTAGGGAGGATGTATTGAAGCCCAGTGCAGGAGAGGGGGATGCACAGATGTTAATCCTGGCTGGTGACATCTAACTAAGGACCAAAAGGGCTGTGAGTGTTCAGATTATGTAGAAGTGTGTGTGTATGTGGGAAGGGGGAGTGTAATGTAGGGAAGAATTATCTGCACATAATTTCTTCTCAAAGAAACAGCTTGTCCCTTCGCTCAGGAAGGACCTCTCAGCTCCTGCATATCCTTTAATTTACATAGCAACCTAATACACTTCTAGCATTGCTGCTTCTTACGTCCTGAAACACTAAATTTTGTCTTTTGATGCAACTCAAAGCTCAACCCATCTGTCACATGTACGGGAGACATGTCAGGGACTTGTAAGAGGATTTTTGAAAATTATTTTCTTATGACCCTTGAAAACTTGATGCAAAGGACCCTCTCTCCTCGCTTACAGTGCTTGGTACGTGTCCCATTGTAATCACTCATGACCCTATGCTTTTGCCAAAAAATTCTTTTAAGAAGAAGGGAGAGGAAAGAAACGTCAGGGTTTTCTCTAGAGAATTCCTGTTACTCTGTCCTTCAGGTAAGGAGACTGCAAAGTAGAAGATTGGTTTCCTTACTTGCTAACAGCTTGAAGAGCGGAGAGGTTTCAATCTCTGTCTTTTTCACATTCATTTGGGAAGTTGCTAATCAGTTAGGAAATAGTTTGGTGACACAGCATGTTACAGACATTTGATTTCATCTTCTTAATTTTTTTTTTTTTTTTTTTTTACCTGCACAACTGTTTTCTTTCAATGCCTAGGGAAAAATTCCAATTTCAGTATGTTCTGGACCAAGTCCTATCATATCAAGCACTTGTTAATAATGCATTGTTTCTTTATCTGTTTCAGATGCTGACATACAAATGCTATATACTATACAGATTTTGAAAAGAGGTGGCCTCCTTCAGCTTGTGATAAATCCTGTTTGAAAACAATGCATAGATAGCCTCAAAGGGAAATTTGAAGAGTGAGTAAAGGTGTAGCCTGTACAGCTCAAGAGAGGAAGCTGTGACCACTTGCAGCACCAGAACAAAGAACACCATGCAGACATGATTGTGGATCTGCAAGGGATCAGCTGAAGTATGCACAGGCCTCAGAAAAATATGGTTTTTTACTGTTTCATATGAGGAACTACACCCTGCCAGCGTGCTGCAGAGCACAGTATGGAGACTGGAATGCATCAGCTGTGTCAGATGTAAGCTCTCTGGACACCAGGTGCCCTGCACAACTCATCAGTGTGTCAGCACATCCTCCTGTGCCTCTGCTGTCTGGATTTTTCCACCACCCTGAGCACCTGAGCTCCATATTTCAACTACAAGCTGACAGCGTTCCTGTTCTTGTAATTTGTGGCTCTTGCCAGCACGTGGCACAAGAGACTGAAATGGATTGCTTTCCTAAAATGTCTGTGCAGCTTCTGCCAAGTCTGTGCTTCAACGTCATCAGGATTGCATTCTATAAAAGAGGGAAGGTTCTCCGGATTTCTTATGGCACAGTAGTGATGTTTCTTTACACACACACACAAAATGATTGCATATGGACCTGACTGTGTATGGGTAATAGGTGCAAGGAAAAGGGTACTGAAATGCCACCTTTGCAAGCAACAGAGTGATGATAAAGGAACTCGTGCTCGTGTCAAAAAGAGTAATTATCAAAAATCAGAATCTCATGCCCAGAAATGGCAGCTTTCCTGTGATTAAACAGGAACAGTTGGTGCCCTATTGAATAAGGACTCAAAAATGCATAAATGCATTGATACAGCTGGGCATGCAACTGTGAGAGAATGGAGGAAATTGCTGTCTGGAAATATTTTGGATGCATGTGTGTGAAGGGAAGGGGCAAGTTGGGCCTTGCTCTGGTAAGGCAGTGACCTGCCCCACACACCCGGTGTTCATGCACCTTATCCCAGCCTGCACCAATCCCTGGCACACTGCATGCAATGCTCCACACCTGCCTCTGGAGCCCCATCCAGGCCTAGAGTGGCCAAGATGAGAGAGAAAGAGTAAAGAAAGCAAAAGGAGAGCTTGAACAGGAAAAAGAGGCATAGAGGAAGATGTAAGAGTGTTCTGATATGGACAAAGTTTTGGAGCTAGATTTGCTGGGTTAGTTGGTAACACAGCCCACACTAAGATCTTATGATAGAGATGGAGGAACAGAAGTCATGAAAAGCCAGGGAGCTGAGATGCTGTCTAATGAAGAAGGCAAAACAAGGAAGTTACCTGCCTTCTAATATTGCATCCAGTAGTATCTCTCAATGATGCTAGTATTTTTAGTTATATTTTAATATTTGGTTTATATACATCTTGTTCTATATTTTTACTTCATTGTTTATTATTTGCTAAATATATTAGCTATTAAATGAAATGTGTAAACATCAAAATGAAGTTTACAAAATGCTATTTCTGAAAATTTACACAAAGCTTTTATACAAAAAATTTCCAGCTATTCATGAGGTTTTTTGCTGTTATATGAAATATTTCATATGTTATATGAAAGTATAGAAAAAATATTTTAATTTTAATAATAATCCAATAATTAATTTACTAATTTCTAAGTTAAAATATATTCTGAAATTATAGAAAAATTTATTTTTTCTCTTTAATTAGGTAGAGGTCTTCTGTACTTTTAGAGTATTCACCTCCTGGGTACTTACCTGGTATCAAATGGTAAGATTACAATGCTCACAATTGAGAAATGCTGTGAAAGACATGTTAACCATTAAATAAATGTTACTCAAATAGCCTTTCACATGTATCAGACTGAAGCAATAATGGGGAAAGGTGGATATGTACTTTAATTTGAAAGTGGTAAGTGCACATTTGTGAACAAATACTTTTTTTGTGTTGTTACATTTTCATGCAATTTTATAACTACAGGCCACATACAGAAGTGTTGTCTTCATGTTTAGTACCCATATTGTCAAAAAAAATGTTATCAGTAATTGCATCAGTCTGTATTTAATATTTTTATATAAATATGCAAATTTATGCTGCTATAAGTGTTTATATCAGCTTTTTTTTCAGTACAAGAATAAGCTGTACTGATATGTAGTATCTTCCCATAATGACTTTATCTATGATAACAGTTTTGTACCACTCTTACTTTATCAGTACCTAAGTCTGTGCCATAAAATGAACTAACCAGTGACACATTTGTCATGAATCATAGTTAAATTCAAAGCAGTGATAAACTTGTAGTGAGATAAATTTATGTCTAATTAGAATAATTCTAATTAGAACAGATAATTGCACATGATCTGGTACACTTCGGGGATTTTTTTGCGTGCTTTGCATGAGTTTCCTTTCAGTTTTTGCAAGGCACATCATAAAGTACAATCGAAATCAAAACCATAATTTTGAAGGCATTAATATTGCTGATACTGGCAGTAGGGTTTGCCTAGTCTTGAATTAACACTTCACCTTTCCATATAACCCTAGTTTTTAAAACAGTTTGAACTGATCACTAGAGGGTTGGTTTTTTTTTTGGTTGCGGGTTGTTTTGTTTATTTTTTTGTTTTGGGATTGTTTTTTTTTTTGCTTGGGTTTGCATGTGTGTATATGTTGAAGATTGAATTCCTTTTAAAACTTTTTTTTTAAACACTTTTTTTCTTGTATATTTTTTATATACATTCCTTTTATTACAGAGACACCTGGTGGTCTTTTGGTGTCTTTACAAAAATAGTGTTTTCCTTTTTTAATTTGTTTTAAAGTTTGCTTTAACATTTATAATATATCACTTATTTAGAATCCTCTACATTATGGGACTATGTAATTTGAAAATCAGACTGAGAACACTTATACATTATCCAGCATGCACTAGGTATTGATTGTCATGTCTGATCATGGTTTTTTCTCTAGAATCTTTCCTATCAGGGCTATAAGGGAGATTTGAGCATTTTGTTGACCAAGTGGTGTAAAAATATATTTCTTCCAAAATTTATTTTTAGAATAATTGGTGTTTGGGTTTCATAGTTCGAGCATTCCGTTTGTGTTTTGTTTCTGATTTGTCTGTTCTGAGAGATTGAAACTATGACCAAAAATTTATGTCAGAATGAGTCTAATATCCCGATCAGCATATTACTACATTAAGGAAAAGCTTTCTACACTAGAAACACTGTCAAGAGCAGGGATATTCTGCTGTAGAAAAGTTTTAATAATACTTCTTGCATACAGCATTTTCTAAGTAATAGGCAATTACAGGTAATTACACAGTATAATAGGTAATTACACGGGTAGCTGATGGTAGATCTCTTCTCACACCACTCCCAGACTGTCAGGCAGACAGCGTTGATCAGGTCCCGGAGCAATGCCTCTGGTGTTAGAGCAGCTTCTCCCAGCTTCCAGGAGTGTAGCTACCCTGTCACAGCAGCCCTGATGCCCACCCACAGCAGGGCCCTGCTTGCACAGCTCCATCAGATTCGTGACCTCCTTGTAATGCAGCTGGGCACGGCCACAAGCAGCTGCACTTAGGTGGACACGAGCCATGGCATTCCTAACCAGCAGCTAGGTTTGCATTTTAGGTAAAAAAACCCCCTTCCATTCACTCTTTCCTCAGAGGCATGTTCTGTGAAGTTTCAAATGCTGGGTATCTACATTTTAGTCATCATGGTGCTGATGGGAGTCAAACTGATTTTTGCTACTAAAACAAACACTATTCACTTCAAGAAATACCAATAACAAGGGAACATCCTTTTCCAAATGTCTTTTCACAGCTTTTACCTTAGTGAAACAAAATTGCTGTTGTATTTTTTTTTTTTTTGTAATTATCCTTGTGGGGTATTTTTTTTGGCTTTCAACAGTTATCAGGCCTGTGCACATGATGTCATTTAATTAATGCAGTTTTCTTTTTTTTTTTTTTTTTTGAGAAAAGTTTACAGACACTTTGAAGTAATTTTTTGCAATGCTTACATTTACACTTCATTTCAGGACTGTTTTTCTCATCTGAATTTCTGTTGTGCTTAGTGCAGTGATTTTCAGTGTGTTACCACACTGTTTTGTTTTAATTTAAAACTCTGAGAGAATAATTAATGCAAAAGAAATGCATGAAACTCTAGGGAGCTGTCCTCTGCAAGATTTGTATTTAGCTTTATTATACTTTAATTTTCACCCTTCTGCTGGCTGCCAGAATGCTTGCCTATCACTATGAGAACCAGAACATATTCATTGAATTTTTGGGAAATACAGAGGAAATATAAAGATTTATTCAACAGTATTTTCTTCCTAACTCGGTCACATCCTTTTATAGCAAAAAATATTCAGAGTATAGAACAAGAAAACAAAAGAAAATATGCTTTATTTTAATAAACATAGTTGCTGGTGTAATTTCAGTCAAAGCACATTAGTAATAGTGTGATCAGATAAAATTAGATGTATCCTTGGTGTGCAGAAGATGTTACCAGCAAATAAAAACCTTGCAGCTTAAGTCAGTACACAGACAAAAACTTTAAATTACACATGGACAAAGTAATTAGTGAATTCTTGAGGACCTGAGTGATTTAAGCAAAGATTACTTGTACATCTTGATGATTTTTAGACCTGGCCTATAAAACTGAATGCATATATTTGGAAGTATTGCTTATATTGACAGATAAAGATGATTGCAGACAAAGAAATAATCCTTTTGGAATTCACATCAAATTGTTTGGCAAGTTCTTCTTTAACTGGTAGAACTGTTCAGAATCCAGGACCTGAGCAAGCTTAGTGTTATTGTCACTCACTTAATAAGGGAATGTCTCCCCATGCTAAGAATTTAATGACTTACATGCCTTATACACTCTGAACCCACACTGAATGTAAAGTTAAATTAGAATACACTTTCTCATTAAGGTTTTTTTTTCAGTTTGAAAAAATGTTTCATTTTTTTTAGCACTAGTAGAGTTATCTTTCCCCTTTCAGACTTTCCAGTTTTATCTGTATTTGACATGATAGTGTTGCTACAGCAAAGGGTCCCTGCTGATAACAATGTTATACAGTTTTTCTCTGATATCCTGATGACTCTCTGGTTGGGTGATGTCATTGATGGCACTTGCATGTCAGAATGCTGGGAATCTAAAAGTGGAGCAGGAGCCATCCTCTGAGTGCCAGAAGTAACCAGCTTCCAGCCTCTGTCTTCATGGGAGGCTCCATTTTCACCTGATTAGCACAGAGTCTACCTGCCCCCTCTTCGTTACTGTTAGGTTCTTGAAGCTGAAGATGGAGATGATCCAGGTGTTATGGGATGTTAAAGATGACCATCACGTCCATCAGCTCCTGGCACAGGGGCTCCTACTGCCTGGCTACTGAGGAGCATCCCAGTGTGCCAAGACAGACAAGATTCTCTGTCCCAGGCTGGTCCTTGGCACTGTCGCTATTGACCCTTTCTGTGGCCAGGTTCGTGTCTCTGTGGGCTCTTGTTTTTTGTTTCCCCTTTGACTCATTATTGAGTAAATAATTGCCAATCTATTGAAAAGGTTTTGATCAGATGATGATTTAGTGAAAAGACACTCTCTTTTCACATGGTCTTACACCAAGCTATTTCTCACTATCTCTGATGCTGCACAGTCTGCTGACCTCCTCCTGCAGACATTTTGCTTGGTCACAAGAGCAGGCAGGCGAGGAGCCCAGCTCACCTCATCCCAGTCTCAGCCAGAAGCCCCAGGCATCTCTGGAGCCAAATCCCTGTAGAGCTGGAGCTCCTTTGTGAACTCACTCTGGGTCAAGGCCTCTGCTGTGCAGGATCAGTTCCTCCAGTGGAGGTTGGGGACTATGCCCTGTGGGATGTCACCACCACTGCTGAGCACAGAAAGGCTCTTCACAGGAGAGCATCTGTCCCCTCCTTTCAGTGCACCCTTCTGTGCCAACTGGTGCCTCCCCAGGCAGTGTCCTGTGTCTGATGCTGCTGCTCACCAGTCACACACAGAGCAGAGGTGTCACAGCTGCTCATGAGGCCAAGAAGCAAACACACTGGTTATGATGCACTGCAGGTTACATAAGAATTCCCATCACGGCCAAGCACAAATGAGTTTGGTGGAGAGGGACTAGTGCCATTAAAGGGACTGAGATGGCCATCAAAGACTTCTGGGATAAATCCTGTTCTAGTCAGCTGAAATATGGTAGTGCAGTCAGAAAGAGGTACTCTTGAGGTATAGCCTTTACAGAAGAAGGATTCTCTCTGCACAAATGGTCTGGACACGCTGAAGAATATATTTCTTTGTTTTAGGACTTCATATAAAATTTTCACTAATCAAAACAGAGCTGCTCTCTGATGATAAAGTTTACATGTTCACCTGATTCCATAGTTGCAGGGAATATTTCAGATTTTCAAGTCTCTTTCTTTCCTCCTTTTTCCCATAAAGGTAACAGTATGTAGATCCCATAATAAAAAATTCGTACAAAATCCTGAATATTAGGTTCTGTTTTGTCGGGCCAGGGTTTTATGAGCCTTCAAAAGGGAACCTAATACACCAAGGATAGCTTAGCTATTACCTTTGGAGGCAAAGATTGAGCAGGATGGCTTCTGCTGCAGTGTTAGAAACAAAAAGGTTTAATAAAAGGCAAAATAACAAATAGAAAATCCGAGCCAGGTACAGAGGTCTGCTCCTGGTAGAAATATGTTCACAAAAGCCCCATGGTCCTTTTGTTCTCTTCTTTTCTACCTGATGGCCCAGGCGGGACTTTTTGGCTTCTATCCAATTAGGTGACCCCAAGGTTTTAGTGAAGTCTCTGGGGTCCTATAAGGTGGCTTTTCACCTGATTGTTGGGAGAAACTTCTGGGCTTCTTTCCTTTTTTGGGGGACAAAGGCTAGCTTTGCCACTCTGTCATTAGGGGGCACTCTCCTACACTCCTACACCTGAAATATTTTCCTGATTTGGAAATGGGAAGTCTGAGGCATGTAAGAAAAACAGTCAGGTATCTATGCACTACAGCTTTAAGAGATAACCCAGAGCCTTGTAAGAAAACTTTGTCAAAAGCCAGAACTAGCACCTGGGGTGCAAAATCACTAATTGTAAGAAGTAGCCATTTGGCTGTATCTTTGGGAAATACACTGCATTGGTAGTAGGAGCCTGGGTTGTCTTACAGGAAAGACACAATTTTTCTACAAAATCTACAAAAAATAGACCAAATCTACAAAAATCTACAGAAATTATACCAAAGGCTTTTTCTTCTGGGATGACTACACTGCCTTGAAAACAATCACAGCGTATGTTTAGAGCTTACCTATATTCTATCTCCAAATTAGTGACAAACACATTTGAAGTATGAAAACTATATTTTCTAGTTTTAAATACTGCATTTTGCTCATTCTTATTGCACTGATACTGGGACATGGGCATTTTGCTTATGCAGAGTCCAGCTAAAAATAATAATAATAATGTTGTTATTTTATACAATTTTGAGTTGAAAGAAATTACTTATGCCTGTTTAATCAAGCAGACAACTTTAGTTCCTATGAAGCTAGTAGATTCTAGTTATTTATTTCATAAATATTGCATCAATATAGGGTGAATAATGAGATAGCTTTCCGTATTAATCAATTTGCTTAACATATACTTTTAACAATTTTGAAGTATTTTATGTGCTCAATTTAATTTCATAATTTGTCTCCAGTAAGAAAATCTACACAAATGTCTGAGCTATTGACACAAAATGTAATGAACAAGCACTTGTAATATAACCTGGGTTTTAATTTTATTTGATCCTACCAGCCAAAGGAGTCAGTTACTATTCAAAATTAACTGTAGGCTCAGAATGTAAACTAGAGAGTGCATAGATACAATTTTCCAGTTATATAAAGGATAAATGGACTGAAGGAAACAACTGTAAGTAAAAACAAAGAAAAAAAGGGTCAAATTTATTTTTTTAAATAATTTGCTCTTTGTTGTTATCCTGATACTGTGAAAAATATGACTTTTTTTCCCTCACATATGCAGAAAATATTGTTGATGAGACACTATGTAACACCTGCAGGAAAAATTAGGACAAAATGTAATTACAGTTGTTCTATAGCTTCCTTAGTCTTTTTTTGCCAACTCCATGGTTAAAATTCTCTACGGTTAAAATGGAAAATGATTTTGCAGTTTCAGGGTGAAGTGCCATATCAGATTAAATGTGAGTAAAAATAACTTCATAATACTGACCACTGTAATTTTAGTTCCTATAGATCACATCAACCACACAAGAATAAACCCACTTAGTTTATGCAACTTTATGTGTCACTATGCATATGATGACTACCACCCTTCTTGAATTGAATAGGTTAATTTGTGACTCGAGGTCTGCACCAAATACCTATGTGCTTTCTTTCTCCTTCTGATGCAGGGGGTTAATATGCATACTGTAGTAAGGGCTGTAATATGCTTGTGTGGTAAAGAACAGAAAGAAAAGAAAAATAATTTTTTGTTTTAATAAAAACAATATTATATTGTTTTAGATGGACATCCAAACACATTTTTATTTCTTTGCATGGCTCTGACATTTTTGCTTCTTCAAGGGCCCTTTGACAAAGAGGGTGATTAATTCCCAGGGTTCTTTTTGTCTTTGGTGAAATAGTTTCTAAATTGTGGATAATGGCAAACATCTGCAGAGCTCTATTTGTAGAGCCAACAGGATGCAAGTAGATTGTGGGGTGCTAATGTAATAACTGTGATAAAAAACAGACACCGTATTAAAGAAAACCAGCCTCTTGGGCTGGTAACTATTATGATTTTCTGTATTATATATGTCTGTATACTTTCCACTTGAGAAGGGTTGTCCTCTTTTAAGAGAGTCACTGCATTATGTTATGCAGAGCTTAAACCATGTCCCATTCACCATCTTACCTGCAGGGCATCTTTCCCTGGTTACAGATGGGCTGGAGAGCTGAACAATGTGCTGCCAGGGCATCCAGCGACAGCCCGAGCCTCTGAGACTGGGAAACACCAAGGGAGAGACCCTCATGCTACTGGGAGGGCTGGTGGCCCTGGGGGCTGGTAGGGCAGGAGGGTCTCCTTCAGGGGGTCTGTCAGGGCAGGGAATGTCAGCCAATGCCTCTCTCACTGCCCCAGCACTCGACACCTCCTTGGACTCGTGGGTGGGCTGAGCAGGGCTATGGGAGGTGGGGAGCAGCCCTGCTGCTGCCAAGTGGGATGGTTCTGTGTGAATAGAAGGATGCAACAGAACCAACAAAGGTCATCCTGTGTATTTGAACATCCAACAAAACATAACGTGTCATGGATTTTCTGTCACTAAACATCCAGTGCTGCATTGTGATGGCCTTTGCTCTGTCCTAGCTTTGTCATCTTCTCGTGGCCTGAGGTTGGAGGCTTAGAATTAGGGTTTATGTTTTCCCATGGTTCAAAAAGTAAGATTTGTTTTTATTTGATGTAATCTGAAGGTATTAACATGTAATCTATCCCTTTAGGGGTTTGAGACACAATTAAACATGCAAAAATTCAGCATTTGCTAGACAATCATTTCAACAACAATCTAGAGAGATTTTTATGTTTCCAACCTTATTAGTTGACAAAAAAAAAGACAGAAGAATTTTCTAAATGCTGTCTCAAATTATCAACATTTCAAAAGTAAAATACTCATCAGAAAAACACCTGCACAAGATACAGAATTAGACCATAGACATGAATAAAATATTACTGTTTTACATATCTGGTAGTACACAAAAATGACACACAGCTGGACACTAGGCTGAGGCCCCTAAGAAAAGCTTTCTCAGCCTATTTTTTTACACCCTGTGTAGAAAACAGCCCTGTTGCCAGATGTTTTGTTGAGGTTAGATCTGTGATATCCCCTCCAGAATGATGGCCAGCATCTTTGTAATGAACAGCATAGCTTATGCCTTAGCTTTCCAGCATCCCACTGATTTTCACAGAACTCTATGTCCTCCTTCCAGGCTTTGAAGCTGCAAAAGAAAGTAATGTTTTGTTGGCTGGTGAACCCGTCTGTCAACATCTTGGGACTGTAAATTACAGCATGCTTTCTATGGTTTGCTTGGATTGGCAGAAACTAGTTGTACACATGTCGGCATCCTGTGATTATTAGCAGCAACAGAAACTGGAAGAGCTAACATAACATGGGAGTAAAGGAGATAGCTGCTAAAAATATTTTTGAGGGTTGCTCTTAGCCTGTTCTGATTCTTCCATTCATGGGAGAAATTATTCTGCTTATATTGACCTGAAAACATTATGTTCTGGCAGGCAATCATACAGTCCTGATTGAATTTCAAGAATAAAAAGATCCTCCCAGCATTCTTACTTATAGTCTTTCAAATTTATTTGCTTGTCTTGGCACTCTTTTCTCCTATATCTGAGATTTGTGTTTCTGCACATTTTTTAAAGATTCTAATCTGACAGCCTCCAGGAGTCTCAATTTTATATCATCTGTCATTTACTTAATGTGTGTCATAGCGTATATGCATTTACTTCATTTGCAAAGCCACAGAAAATATTATTATCATAAGGTTGTTATGGGATCTAATATTTATGAAGGCTGCTCTAATTCCTTCCACTGAGAAAACTCACGAGAGAAAATTTATGCTATTCGGAGCATTAGCTCTGAAGAATATGAACATATAAGCCAAACATCTAATTAAAAATCTCACTATGAGAAGATTTACATTGGCTTTGAGTTAAATAAAGCAGTATTATATATGACCTATAGAAACGCCATGCATTAGACCAATATCAAATTGAAAAACAGTATTAAGGACTTTAAGTGTTTACATAGTAAAAGGGAGTGTGGAAAAATTGATGCATTAGATGAAAAAAAGATTTCTGTAATTTCTGTCATTCTTTTATCCCAGATATTATATTTTCCCTGATATCACTGTTTGTAAAGTAAGTTTAATTTTGGGGTTTTTTTTTGTATTTGTAATAACATCTGCCTTTATAAGTATATTTTATAATTAAACCTCATAATATAATGTGGATGAATTTGAAATATTCATGAACATCAAGGAAAATGTGAGAGATGGGTGCCCCACTGAAAATCTGGAATAGGATTTAAAAGGCAGACTTTAATAACCTGCTATTCCAGAAACTTCCCTTGTGAGAAGTCACAGTGACTGTGTTTTATGGTCTTAGTTTCAAGAAAAGGAAACTGTGCTAACATTAATTTGCAAGAATTTTGATACTCTGAGAATCTTATGTTTCCACCTACCTGCTGGAATTTCTTAACAGGATTTCATCAGAATGGTATGAATCACTTCATGCTGATTTAGATGTACTTTTATTAGCTGCTTACATTGAGAGCATAGGTGCCAGTAACTGAAAATTAGTTTCTGTGTGGATTCTTCTATAGTGTTGTTAGGTGGCTTTTAAAAACTTCTGTGTTCTGTGGATAGCATGCCTTAGTTGTCTTTATTTTAATAGAACACCCACACCAAATCCAAGTAAATAAAAATGTGTTTCAGCAAAATCTTTTTTCACTGAGAATGCATGTCAGCAACAAAACTGTTGATGTGAAAGTTTTGTCTTCAATCAATTAGAGAAAAGGGGACTTAAATTCTAAAAATTATATTACCTGAATATTCATAAAATATCTTTACTTTTTCAGCCACCAACTTAGGATTTTGAGATGGCTACATAAGGACATTAAGTGCTCTCATTTCATCCTTTCTAAATTACTGCTCTATGTTTTTACATTTGATTGTTAGAAATTTCCAGAATTGTTAGATTGTTAGAAGTTTCCAGAATTTCTAATATTCCTAATTTCCAATTAGAAATTGCTTTTTAGTTTAATTTCTCATAGGACAGGGAAAGGTTTTGCTAGCTGTACAATAGGCCCAGCATTCTTTCTTAGATACCATAAAACACTCTTTCGTCACTTCAGTTGGGCAGCTTTACCCTGAGACTTCAGCAAGATGCAGCTGAGGGGTGTGAAGGGATTTTTTGTTGGAGGATACATGTGACAGCAGGCTAGAAGTAGTAAGCTCCTAGGTTAGGTGTTTGCAACCTCTCTGCAAACAGCTGAGTCCTCTTGGACCAGATAAACTGTTTTTTGGGGAAGGGCCAGGCTTCTCCAAATGGGCTGACCTGTCCTGCTGCTGCTTCTGTTGCTGCTGCTGGGTTATTGTCTTCCAGTTCCCTGGAGCTGGTAGGAAGGGAAGGTCTTACAGTTTTACTCAGGGCTTTAGAGTCCTGGAGCTGTTAGCTGTCGCTGGCCCAACAGTTGTACTTCCATCTGTTTTCACTTTCCATATCTTGCTTGTTTTAGCTCGCCTGCTTTCTCACACCTCAACAAGAATTTTCTCAGTGAACCAGAGCCAAGGTCAGGCAGAGGGGCTATACAAACCAGGGACAGCTGAACCCTGCAGCAGAGAGTCACACAGCTACTAATAAGAAAAGTTACTGTGAGAAAAGTACTGGTATAGAAGCCAAGAAGGCAGTGGAACAAAAAATCAAAGTCAGAGAGTGGGGAAAAAATGGGCAAAAGAACATAGTATAAATTTTTAAGACACTGGATTCATCATATGAGTATAATCTATTCAAAGTCTAGCTTGGAATTTCAGTCCCTGAATGCAGGTATGAAGTCATGACCAAGTATCAAGGTATGATGAATGAAAGGTAATTGTCAAAGGTAGCAAAGACCAAGAATATATTTTTAAATTCCTGTATACAAGTTGACTTCTGTGATACAGTTTTGGCTTATATTAATTTGGTTTTAAAATATCCAATATTAACTGAATTGGAAAAAAATACAATATTGTCCCAGTCTCATGGCAAGTTCAGGCTGGGTGTTGTTCCACTAAAAATTTTGTTCATCTCCACACTTCAGTTTCTGCTCACAGCGTTCATTTCTGGAAGTGAACTAGGCAACATTTCTGGCTTATTAATTTTATTATATTATATTTGATTTTTAAGCTTATTTTGACAGCACAAATGTTTTATATGATCATACAGTAACAATGACTTTTGATAGCATAGTCTATGTCACAGTGTAAAGTACAATCTGTTCCACAGAAAAACATTGTTTGTGACTAATTTTTAAGTCTGGTAAACATAATTATGGATAAATAATTTATCAAGTTACTTAGCTTTTTATCGAAATTTCCTTGGTATCCTCCATTTAAAACAGGTTATTCTTAAGCAAAAGTGCCTGAACCATTGTCTCAGCTTCACTGGTCAGCTCCAATGAGAACTCTCTTAACCATAAAAGTTGTTGATATAACTGATATAGGAGCTGATGCTCTTCCCTTTGCAGGTGCCACATAGAGTGAATTTGAAACACAGTTTGTTTCTAACTACATGGAAATATGCGTGAACGTTCCTTCCAGAATGTAGCTACAAAATTGAGCAACGTCTGAAAACACCAGTTTGTTCAAGTCCAGCCTTCAAAAGGTGGCAGATGTTTTTCACATGGCTAGAAATGTAGGAGCATGTCCTGATTTGTCCCGGAACATTTTTTTCTGCTGAGTCAGTTTTACAGAGAAATACAAAAAAATTCCATTTACAGTATTTTCTCTTTGTATTTTGCCATGGTGACAAAAGCTATCATTTTAGTATAACTATAACCAAGATTTCTTTGTCAGAATCTGAAACTGTAGTTTTATACTTATTAGGTTTTAAAAAAATATTTCAGCAGCACAATTATTGTTTCAGAATCAAGTATTTCATAGAGAAGGTTTGGTCACCTCAGAACAAAAAAATAAATTTATAGGAAAATCATTATTTTAAATAATCAATAAACAACAATATAAATACAAAAATATTCTCCAAAATTCTAGTTGTTTCTGTAACTGAATGCAGTTCAGTTTCGCAAACTTGCAAATTATTTGTGTCATAGTATATATGGAAGATTTTTTTGAAACAAAGATTGTCTTGATTTCAGCAAAATTTTATAGATAACATAAGTACCTGTTAAATCGCTTTATTAGCTATGCCTATTAAAGTTCTCCATTACTTCTTTTTTAGAATATTAATATTATTAGCAGAAACAAATTTGAGCTAACTGTGATTATGTGCTCACAGCAAAAAGAACAAATACCAGAAGATATTTTAACATTAGTTGTAGTCCACTTCAGGAAGCATAAAGAAAGCCTGCTTGCAATCTTATCCTGCTTAATTTTAAGATAACCAATTCTCTTTCTTAGCTGTATTGTGTTGAATTTTATGTCCCTCAATTAGTTTGCTATGTTAGAATGGCAACTGATACATCATATATATGGTAAGAGATTTATAAAATCCACAAATGCATAAATTTTGAGTAAGAAACTGTTTGCACAGGTAGTTAACATTTTGTGATAGACATTTTTATATTGTTGGAAAAATTAGTAATCTTGCTGGGTAAGCTTTTTGAAGATATGTTGCCTCTCCTAAAGAGCTTCTTTCATGTATTTAAATGATAGTATGTTTTACAAGGCTTTGATGAGTGCTTGAACAAGACAGCTAACCAGAATATGTATTAGAAATGCAAAATTGTTCCACGTCTTCAAACATTATAAAAACTATACATAGGTAAAGTAGGAGCAAGCTACCATCACTTTTTTTCTAGTTGCAGTTTCTGGCACTGGTTGACAGTAATTCCTTTGTAGCATAAAACATTAGCATGATCCATAATACTTTCTGCTTTTTAGCCTCAGTTAGGAGTTAAAAGGTTTCTCTCTGATTCAGTTTAATCTAGTCTTCCTCTGGCACAGAAAATATTTTATTTTAGTCAAACATAACTCTGACGAAATGTTACATGCCAGTGAACTACACTAGTACAAATTAACTGTGTTCTCAACCCTTTATGAAAAAACATGAAATGAACTCTAGGAAAGGAAATTTTGTTATGTATCTCCTTGGTTTCATCTAAACATTGCACAAGTCAGAGAGAACAAAGGGGATGAATCAAGTGTCTGGAAGAGGACTGGAATAAAGTAATTTTCCATTCTTGTGGAGAAATCTAGAGATCTAGTGCAAGGCACTTGAGCCAGGCTCCTTTGACATTTTTTCTGTGACAGAAAGGATCTTCAATTGGCTGAGTGTCCTCACAGCTGCCCAGAGAGACCCGCAGCAGGGAATGCAGTAAAAGCTAATACTAATGCAGGTGTTCTCACTCAACATGACAATCAGACCTCCACAGCACTATAATCTGCTGAAAGCAGTTTTTTCCAGTTTCTCTATCCTGCTTGCTAATTAAACTTGTATTTTCACATATTGCTCAGAATTTCAGGCTGTGGATGATAATAATCTCTCAGATCAGATAAAATTAGAATTTATAAAGTTGGAAAATACTTCTAAGATCATCAAATCCAACCAATAACCTGACACCACTCCGTTCACCTCTAAGCCATATCTCCAGGTGCAACATAGAATGGCAAAATATCCTGAGTTGGAAGGAACCCACAAGGATTATTGATATGTTGACATATCCATACACCACTGGAACACATCCAGGGGTGTTGATTGCACCACTGTTGATTGGCAGCTTGTCCCAGTGACTGACCACCCTTTCAGTGAAGAAATTTTTTCTTAATACCCAATCTAAACGTCCCCTGGCTCAACCTGAGGTAATTTCCTCTGGTTCTGTCACTTGTTTATTGGAGAAGCAACAAACCCCCACCTCCTTTAAGGCAGTTGCAGAGAGGGATAAGATCTCCCCTGAGCCTACTTTTCTCCAACAAACAACCTCAGCTCCCTCAGCCACACCTCACAAGACTTACTTATCCTTCACAAACTTCATTGCCCTTCCTTGCTCTAATTATATATGATGTTGAAATTGGAAAAATCAATAACTAAAACCAAAAATAATTAATAACAATTTAACTTAGAATTTATTAATTTTAGCCAGATTTCAGTTTACATAAAGAACAGTTTAAAGCCAAAAGCATTTAAGGCATTTCAAATACCCTGAAGTTCCATGTCTTCTCTTGGGATCTAGCACTTTCTAAAGCCAATAAGGAAGAAAAGAATCACGTCAAAGATGAAGTGATTTTGTTATTTCCTGAATATTTTCTTGACTACGAAACCCTATTAGTTTCAGGTTTATGAATATTTTTTTATTCATTTGTGTTATCTCTGCCTTATAATCTTATATATTGTCCTTGTATTTATACATACAACTTTCAGGAATGGTAATCAGCAGGCATTAGGTTCCATCTCATTTTTCAATGAATATCACCTTACTGTCTAATTTATATTTTCATATAAATTAAAACATTTTGTAGCCCAACTATAACATTAATTTTAACCAAAATATGCCCAAAGTCATATACATGAGTGTAGGAGTCTTTTCCTACAATGAAGAGATAATTTTGTGTCAAAATACATAGTAGAACAATGCATTTAATTGTAAATAAAGACGAAATCAAAGCCACACGTAAGTTAAGTTAACAAGTTTAACTTCTTCAGGCTGACCTCAGTGGTTCAAATCAACCACAGATTAAAAAAAAAAAAAAAAGTAAACACAGAAAACATGTGCATATAAAAAAATGGAAAAAGAAATGTTCTATGTCTCAAATCTGGTCTTTTAGTCACGGGACTGTTGACAACTGCATCACTCACAACCAGAGTTGCCAACAGATATACTTAGCCAAAGGAAAACTTTTACCACTTATGCTATTTATTGACAGAGGAATAAAAGCAAATACTGACAAATTTAACAGAAAGCAGCATTGGGTTTTTTCCTTAAGAAAAATGTTATTATATCTGGTGTTCTGAAAGCAGATCTAAACATCATATACATAAGAAAAAAATATCACTTACTTGGAAAAAATTATTGTTTTGCTTATTTGAAAAGCCAAAAGGCAATTTCCATCTCATTTGGTCTTGCCATTCCTTCACAATGCTGTCTACATTTCCATTTGTCTGCTTTAGCAAAAAAAGATAAATAAGATCAATTGTCACTAAATCTTTTCATTGTAGTAAACTAAATTGTTACAATACAGTAATATATAAAAATACCAGAAAATATAATGTTGGGGGGGGGGGTTTGGTTTAAAAACTGCTTGTGTTTTCCTTTTTTGCCACCTTTCTGTGGCAAAAGCTGTCCTGGAGGGGGAGGAGAGAGAAGAAAAACAAACAATTAAGCAGGAAAGTGCAATATAGAAGCTGTATATTGAATATTTCTTAGTCTTTAGGGATATACCACAAGCAACCATTTTATACAGATCCTTCTAGATAAAAATCTCTGCTGTACAGATATGATTACAAATCTCCTTAAGAATTTCTATAAGACTTTTTGTAATTAGTTTTAATTACTAACATTTTTTCAATACTACATTACCTGGAAAACTTTATTTATAACTTAAACTTCTAACGCAAGACAAAATGCTACTTGGTGAAGACAGTCACTCACAGTGATGTTGGCCTTAGCTTTCTGTCCCTGTTTGTAGAACAGTAGAACTCAAGCCTCTGAGAGATTCAAGGCTTATCACAGTGATAGGCTAATAGTAGGCACCACCCATATATAAAACTTAATTTATCAGTAATCTAAGTACACTTGAGTTAATATTATATTAGTTTATAGACAGTTTATGTTTCTAATTTGATATCTAAATTGGCCTGCATATTTCTTCTCCTTGCAAATTTATATTTTTAAGCATGTTTTTCATTAACAGCAACACAGTTTTTAGTGATTATTAAAGCTGAGTCCTCATAGCTAAATTAAGAGGGGTAGAGAACAGAACTCCTTTTGTGTTAGGAAATGATGTCTCTCAAATATAGGCAATGGAGGGAGAGGAGGTTTAACAGAACAAGGAATGGAAAAGCCTCACCAAAGAACAGCTTCTGACTGGATGCTTGCACTGTAAGACAAAACTATTTTTCTTAGATTACACGTAAAGATGCTGCTGTAAGAGTGAAGGAGTCCTTACTTATAGGTATTTTCATACATAAATATTGTTGATTTGCTTTAGTTTCCCCTCCCACACACAAAATTTCCATATATTGTTGCCATCTTCATTTAATTTTCACAGATATTTGAGTGAGGGATTAAGTTACTAATGCTGTATATTTTTAAAATGAGCCTTGTACCTGCTCACATTATCTGTCTGAATTGCATTAATGAATGAAGTTTCCACAGAATGGTTTTTATTCTTTGTCTGTTTTGCTCTGCCCTTTTCTTCTCATTCAAAAGAAATGCTAGCCATCAACTTAGGTCAAGTTAAACAGTACAGAATGTATTTCTTTGGATTATCTATGACAGGATCTTGGATATTGGGAAAGTTCATCCTCTCATTTCTGCTGGGCATTCCTGTACTTAAGTATGACGGAAAGTCACTAAGAATGGAAAGAGAGAATTAGATTACGCACAATACATTAGAGAGAGGATAATCTGAAGCAGTACAAAATTGTGCTGAGCTGTTTGCTAAATTGTTAAAAAATGAGAAGAAGTTAAACTTTAAAAGAAGGTGTTAAGAGAGAGAGTAAATATATTTTAATGTATAGACATCAGCCTTAATATTTCTCTAGAAATGATGACGACACTTAAGTCCCTGAGCACAGGTAATAAGCAGTGTCCTATTCCATTTCTGTAAAAAAAGTTATGGCCATAGCTTTATTCACTATATGAAAAACAAAGTTTAAACTGGACTCGGGTTTCTCATTGACTCAGGTTCCCATTGAACATAACCATTCAAAATAAAATTCAGTCAATTCAGTAGTAATCTTTCCTGTGGGAAAGATATACTTTTCAGGCTAACCCAGAGCAATCCCTTGCATATGTTAACTTCAGGACTCTCAAGTGTAGAGTTAGAATAGCTTCATTGACCAATGGGCTCCTCATTACTGAGGAATTATGTGGAAAAGTTTTTTACAATAGATGTACTACAAGAAGTGTGGGTTATCTTAGGGGTTGTGACATTTGTGACAATCTTGACTCTCAGATGTGTCCTTTATCTTCATGGGCCCTATCAGCAATGATCTGTTTAGATCATTGCTGATAGGTAAACTTTGAAATATTAGTAAGTATGGCTTAGAGACTGTATAGAAAGAATCACAAAAATTGTGAATTGTACTTTTAATAAGAAGGTATTTTAAATAATAAAAAAATGAGGTCTTTAGATGAATAACAGCTCTCTTTTAGAAGCTCTTTTAGTTCATGCAGCCTATTTGTGACATACGAGTACATTCACAAATACTGTTCCTGCTGTCATAACTGGAAGCGATTTGCACCACAACTTTAATTCAGGACATCTGCCTTACACTCTGCCCAGACCAATGCTTTTTTTTTTTCTCCAATGCTATTCAGTAATACTGTTGGAAGTAGATGTGTATCTCTTTTTTGTACTCTCTAATGTTGTATATAATAGTCTTAGGCGATTAATAGTGTTTGTTTTGAAGCTGTGATTAATTTTTCTTACAATAAAATGTAGGGTAATGAAAAATAAAGTAAAGGTTTGCAAGAAGATTCTTACAAATCAAACCAACCAAAATGGCACTGATCCTATCCAAGACAAACCAGGCAGATGCTTGACGTTGTACACATAAATGTGTTCTGGGTTCCAATTTCCATTTAATGGTGGGTAAGAACAACTGTCCTAATCAAGATAATCACAGGAATGTATAGAAAGATCTTAAATATGTTCTTGCTTTTTATGGCCTCTTTAACTGCTGTTGACCTATAAGTAGTACTAAAACACTAATTTTCAGCATCTGTATGCTGCTGATGTTCATCTTCGTTTTGGACTGCAGGAAAAAATCAGAAACACATCTTTCTTCGGATGTTATTTATAATCTGATGATTCAAAGTCCTAATTATTATAGCTTCCTTCTGAAATAGATACAGATGAAGTCCAGATATTTAAACTTAAATGAAAACATTCTTTTTATTAGTAACATAGATGCTTCCATCTTGCCAAATTTTGTCACTTAAAGTGCTGAAGATACAAGATGTTTTCATTATTGAGAATGGCAGCCTTAAAGACAGAAAGATACTGTTTCATATAAAAGTGAGTAAACCACTACCTTTTAACTCAGTAACTGTTTTTAGAGTGGTTAAGGTTTTTGTGGCAGTCTGTTTGAATGTTGAGTGTCAGTAGTAATGCTATCCTAGTAAAAGGAATAGTTACTTTTAGATAGAAAGGAAAATGATGAATGTTCATTTACTGTGAAAAACTGATTTTTTTATTTTTCAGAGTGGAATAGGCAGTGTTTGTAGTACTAATTTAGACATCTTTCTTGCTTTAGGTATGGTCAGATGATACTAGTTATATAACACTCTTGTTACAATCCCTTCTGTAGAGCCAGGGTATTCTTGTGGATGACATTTTTATTCTTAGGATAGAGGAGAGGGGGAAAGAAAAGGTTGTTTCTAATGCTGTACTTATTAATATTATTCACATTCTAAGAATACAAACTGGCATCTCATCCTGCAGCCTTCCCAACATGATGCTGGAAGATACATATGCTTCTTGTATATCTCATTGCAGAATTTGTCAACTTTTTCTGCACAAAAAAAAAATTTGTTTTATAAATATATCTGAGGAGAAAAATTGTGAAACCTGGGTATATGAAAGACTCATCAGGAAACATATTTTCCCTAAAACCATGAGGCTTCATAATTTTTATTTGTGTGTTGGACCTTTTGTTGGACCTTTTTCATCAGAAATATATGTAGAAATTACTTGATTTCTCTTATAGGAATGTGCTGATTAGTATGATTTATTCAAAGTCATATTTTGGGGTTTCAAAGTGGTGAACTGAAAAATCATGCTGTGCAAATTGCTGTCAGTCATCAGTGCCTTCTTTGTACCCACCTATGCAAGTCTTTCTAATCAGTGCATTTGTGGGCAAATCTAGACACCACAGCAGCTTCACACCTCTGGGCAGTTAATAAAAAGATTAAGCAGGACCTCTCCTTACACTCAGGTTACACTGAAGACCAGGATAACCATGTCTTCTTAATTTAATTCCTTTCAGTTTTTCATATTGAAATATCACACTAGAAGCAATTTTTTTCTTTCATTGAAAAAGGAAAATTCTTAATTTATTCTTAATTTAATTTCTTTTTAAGCTCTTCTAAATTATGTTGCTGCTATTTCAACATTGCATTACTTCAACACTAAACTGTAGCCATAAATAAAAATTATGAACTTTTTCCATCAGATGTACCAGAAATTTGTAATGATATTTTTTATTGAGACTTTACTTGGAAACTATTTTGCTGAGTTATTTATAAAGTATAAAATGGGTAAACATTATGTAGGCATTCAGTAGAACATAATATGTATATCACAAAAGGAGATAAATTGTTCTTCCCTTTTTACTTCTATTGCTCTTCTTGAAACTGCTGGAGTGTCATACTCTTGCAAGTTCCATAACTTCTTTTAAAAGTTCGGGTTGGAAGGGACATTTAAAGGGACATTACGGATTAAGGGACATCTAACCTCCCTCTCACTATGAGAAGGACTGTCTTCAACTAGATCAGTTGATTCAGAGGCTCACCCAGGCTGACCTTCAATGTTTCCAATGAGAAGTTGTCCATTATCTCTCCAGGCACTCTATTCCAGTGTTTCATCACTCTCTCTGTGAAAAAAAACAAAACAACTCCTCTTTCTTATATCTCATCTAAATTGATCTTCCTTCAGTTTCAAACCATCACCCCTTGCCCTATCCCTACATGCCCTTGTAACAAGAACCATCAGTTGGCCAGAGGACACACAGAATAAAATCAGGAACAAGCAAATTAACTGAAGTGGCTAGTCTTGTGTGGTTTTTTTTTTTTGGTTTGGATTTTTTTTTTGTTGGTTTTTTTGTTTGTTTGTTCGTTTGTTTTTGAAGCAGGAAACACTGAAATTCTGGTATCATGTGGAAATAACTTCCAATGAAGAAGAATCTTCAAATTTAGAACCTATTTTGATAACCTGCTCTACTAATATTTCTTGTTTAGAATCAGTAGTAGTTCTGCCAAGCTGAGGCTTTTTGAAAGTATACTTATGTATGATAAGCAATCCATTTGCAGGTGCTATATGTTAATTTTCACTAAAGAGTGTAATGAGCAACAGAAAGTGAAGCTTACGAGAGTCTTTAAGTAATGTAACTTTACCACAACTTTTCTTACAACATATTTGCTACCACAAAGTGTGCTGAAAAGTATTAATAGGCCAACACATGAAATGTAATATATGGTTACTTCCTGTTTCACTTTTTATGAGCAAAGACATTCAATCAGCAGCATAGATCTGTACAAGACAAATTGTCTACATTTATCTGCTATCACTGTTTCCACTTGTGGATCAAATTAACTTGCACAGGCAAAGTCAGAACTGAAAGCTAACAAGCTGAGTAAAGTATTAGCCCTAGATAAGCTTCTTCCTGTTAAGCTTTATCACTGTGCATATCATAAAACTATGATTTTTTTTTTAAGTCATTGCTGTTTGATGTTGCTTTTATGATCTGTTTTAAAGTTACTTAGGAGTGAGGTGTTACGTACATAGATAGTTTTATTAATGAAATTTAGCCTGCTAGAATGTTGCCTATTCAGGTGGATTGACTCTGGCAGGACACTAGGTGCCAACCAAAGCCAATGTATTGCTTCCTTTTCAACTGGACTGGGGACAGAAGATACAATGAAAGGCGCATGAGTTAAGGATGGGGAGAGATCACTCAGCAATTGCCATCAGGGTAAAAGAGTCTCAGGGAAATTATTTTAGTTCCTTACCAACCAAATAAGAATAGGGTAATAAGAAGTTAAACTAAATTTTAAAAAAATCTTTTCCCCCCTCCCTTCTTCTCAGGATTAACTTTATTCTTGAATTCTTCCCCCAGGCAGGGCGTGGGGGGAAATGGGGGGCTGTGGTCAGTTCATTATGTGTTGTCTCTGCTGCTCCTTCCTTCTCAGGACGAGGACTCACACTCTTTTCTGTCTCCAATATGAGGTCCCTCCCATGGGAGACGGACCTTCATGAAGTTCTCCAAGATGAGTCCTTCCCATGACCTGCAGTTCTTGACAAATTGTTCCAGTGTCAGTCCTTTCTGCAGGGTGCAGTCCTTCGGAAACAGGCTGCTCCAGTGGGGTCCCCTAGGGGATCACAAGTCCTACCAGCAAACCTGGTCCAGCATGGGCTCATCTCTCCACAGGGCCACAGGTCCTACCAGAAACCTGCTCCAGTTCAGGCTTTCCACAGTGTCCCCCCCGCCCTTGCACATCCACCCACTCCAGCACTGAGTCCTCCACAGTGTAGAGATGGATCTCTGGTCTGCCATGGACCTTGGTGAGCTACTGGGGCACAGCTCTCTCACCATGGTCTGCACCATAGGCTTCATGGGAAGCTAATTGTGTGATTGGAACACCTCCTCTCCCTCCTTCTACTGATCTTGGTGTCTGCAGGGCTGTTTCTCTCACATATACTCACTCCTCTCTTCAGATGAAATTGCTGTTGTGCAGGGTGGGGTTTTTTCCCTTTAAGCACATTATCCAAAAAGCTCTACCACCATCACAGATGGTGTGATGGCTAAAGCTCAGATGGCTAAGGCTGAGCCTCAGCCAGCATTGGGTCCTTCTTGGCCCTGGATGAAGTTTCTGCCTGCTTCTAACAGAAGCCATCCCTGTTGGGCTCCCCTCCACGCATACACTACCTAAACCTTGTGAAAGCAAAGTTTTGCTAAGACCACTTGTTTGGAATGTGTTAGAACTTAAAATGAGAGGAGAATGTTATACCTTTCTTGCCTTTCTAATTTTAGAGAGATATTCTAAGAAATAATTACCCTGTGCATTTTTCCCAGGCTGTTTTATCAAATGGAACCACAGTATGTTTTCCCACACTGAGTGCTCTCTGCATCACATTTGGTGGAGTCTCAATTTTGGTCATTTTGTTTAATTGATTAATCTCTTCTGTGACTATATCTTCACAGGTTTGCTATTTTGTTATATAAGTTTGACCTTTGCTAATGCTGCTGTAGAGATGGGATTCAAAATCACTTTTTTGCCTCTATTTTCTCTTTTTTTCATGCCTTGAAGGTACTTTCTATATCAAGTTGTCTTCTATGTGTCTTCATCACCTAAGGGAGCATCCTGGGTTGAGGTAGAGTAAAGGATGATCTCCTATTCTTATATATTCAAATGAAATGTTATGTTTATTGCTTCAATTGTATGAAATTCTGTGGAACAGTATGAAATAGTAAGATTAAAAATTACTTCTATCAATAAAAAGAAACTGGCATATGTTTCTGGTTTTTCTGAATACTTGAGGAAGCCCAGTTTCAAAAGGTTACAATTTTAGTGCTTCATACCCCTCTCTATTTTCCAATTTAAATAGTAGGAATGTTCTGTTTTATTGCCATTTGTATTTGAACTGCTTTATTGTTTTTGGCTTGAGTGATAATTTCTTATATCTGCTAAGGAAATTGCATCAATACAGTAAATATTGTAAACTTCCATGTTTTGAGAAAGACTTGCTCTAACTCTCCTCTGAGACAAATTATTTAATCTTCTTCATTGGCTCAGTAATCTTGAAAAGGATCAGGTCTCTTCCTTTGTGGCCCCCCAAAGGGATGAGTCGTGGCATTTAAAAATTCAAAATTTGGTTTTCATGTTCTTTTAATGTTTCTCTATGGATCTTGGAAAAATCAGGTCAGGCATGCTGCCAAAGTTCAAATGTACTCAAAGTGAGGGGAGTCTTTCCCACCCTAATCAAGCACAATTGACAACTAAGGCCATACATGAATACATATGGTCTAGATTATTGATGCCGTCTATAGGCTTTATCATATTTTCTCAGTAACATTTTCTTACAAAAATAACAACCAGAGTTGCTTATCATCCTCTTGATGGGCATATGTGAATGTTCTTAGTATGGACTAAGAATTGTTTACATACATGGAGACTTCTAAGAAGACAATTCAGCTCCATATGTAAGGGTCATGTGTTAGCAAACTTGCATGTTGGCAACATCTGTTCTGCACTTATTGCAGTGACACAGCATCAAGGTAAATGGTCAAATAAGACTAAAAACCAATAATATATTTGCAAATAAAGATACAAAAATAGCACGGTAACTTCCCAATTTTACAGTAATTTTTAATTTAAATTTTGATGCATTTTTAACAATGGTATAAAATGAGATTCCTTCAAGAATTGCTGATTACAACAGAATCAACAGAATGGAAACTGAGGCATTTTTAATAGCTTTGATATTTACTATTGGTCTATTATACATATTTCTTTTTTGTGCCTTTTTTCTTGAAGAGTACAGTTTTCCTTCCCAAAAGGTACTTAAAGGACACTTCCAGGAGTACTAGTTCCTTCACATGCTGTAATGACACTTTTTCCTTTGTGTTTGTTTCTTATTGAATGATAAATTCTCTGTTACATATTTTCACTTGGGAAGACATTTTCAGTTATGACCAAAGTTACTTCCCTTCCTCTAAGACAAAATAAATGTGCATCAATTTCTATAGAAACAATAAATCTATTTAAATATGGGCAATGGAACAGCCTTCTTGGATGTGCTCAGAGACTGTAGCAAGTGAAGAATGATGGAAAATGAATGGGAAATCTCATGAATGGGTTGAAATATAAGTAGTTAGAAGCTTAAGTTATGATGTGTATATAACTTGATTTTTTTAAAATGTGATTTCCCTCAGTAGGGGTAATGGAATGTAGCCAGAGACTATTGTAGTGGGAGATGGGATCTATTTAGTTGCTAAAGAAGCCATGCAAGATGCATAAAGTAGCTGTTGCCTTATTTTATTGTTTGGATTTGGGTTTTGTTGGGCTGGCGTTTTTTTTGTGTGTGTGCTTGCTTTTAATTTGATGCAGACTTGTGGTTTTGTTTTGTTGTGGTGTTAGTTTTGATTTGGGTTTTTTTTGCTTCAGTTTGGGGTTGTTTTGCATGGAGTCATATTTTTTGCCTTGGATTTTGGTTTTTTTTCCCCTTTGATTTGTGGCTTTTGTTTGTTTGGTTTGGGTTTTTAACAGAAATTCAGAGAGAGATTTTTTTTCACCTATTTTACATATGTCTTTTGGGAGAAAATGCTTTTGTCTCCTGGCAGTGGAATAGATTTTATGAGTCATGGAAGAGTTGGGAGCATTTGATAGTTCCTTTCCCTAAAATAATTAAAAAAAATATATTGAAAGTCCTAGTGTCAGACAAGTGAAGTCATGCAGCTATATCTACTATTCATGATGGAAAGACTATCGGCTATAGTGCTGCTAAAAATTTTGGGATATTAGTAGGGAAGTAGAGCTATGTCCCTTAAAGCTAAAGCTAAAGGAAATCTGTCTTCTCAGTCTGAGATTGTGACACAAGAATTGTCAGTTTTCTGTACGTAATGAGGGATTTTTTAAAATGGGAAATGTTCGGTTTTTCATAGCCATGGCAAATCATCCATCTGTGTCTGACTGTATCAGTTTTATGCCTTGTGGACCTGCCAATTAGGTAGCCTGTGATATCAGGCTTGGGACAGTGGTGTCATGCTTTGTCATGTTGGTTACAAAAATATTGGAGTTTTTATTCCAGAAATGAATCATTCTTACCTTATATTTTAATATGTAACTGTAAATTTTAATGCAAAAAGAGCTTTTCAAAGTTTTGGGTGTTTTTTCCTAACTTTCCTTGCCTTGGTCTTTTCTGATAATCTAGAATACTACAGTTTTTTGTAATAATTTCCAAGACCCCCTGGCCAATTGCAGAGCTAATTATGAAAGTACATGTATTTTCAAGGTTATATGATGCAGCTGAGTGAAAAACCAGTCTTATTTTAGGTTATTTAAAATTCAGGAGGGATAGCAGGAGCAAGTAGTGTCATAAGAATCCAATCAATTTGGTTGAGTACTAGGACCTGTGCTTAAGTACTGTGATTGAAATAACTAATGTTATACATAATATTTGGGGGACTGGGGTCAGAGTCTTCAGTTTATAAGGAGAGAGAAATAAAAACTGAGCAAATAATGCTTAGTGAAGAACAGTATGACAAAAAGTTTTGGTTTGTATAAATGACTTGTACTTAACAGAAAAATGTGGTTTTCGTTTTGATAATGTCTGACCAATGAGAATCTTTTTCAAGTTACTGTGGAGTGGCCTTAATGCTGTAAATAATCCAATTGGCCAAGTCCCAGTACAGTGCAGATGAGAAAAGGATGCAGGAAATTCTGTTGTTTACACATGTGTCTGCTACACTGAGAAGCAAGAGGAGCCCAGCAAACTCAGAAGGTAAGGGATCTTAAGCTTGTGGGTTTAATGTTTAATTTCTATAAATCTCTTCAGGGACAAAGCATGAGTTACTATTATGCTGATGGTAAGGAGGAAAACAGTCTGAACTGCCCAGGAAAAGTACTGAAGATCAGAAAACAGTATTTGAAGTATGTGGCTCAGTTATATCTAGCTGGATTCTTCTCTTCTATGTTTTTTGCTACTATCATGTAGCATTACTTCTAACATCCCATTAAACATAACTTGTCTTGCAAGTGTAGAAGAGTGCTTACTTACTATAACCAGCTTTAAAACTTTCTAAGTGATGGTTTGTTAAAAAGTTATCTCTTAGTGTTGATTAGAAATTAGTATAAATGCAGAAGTTTCACAGATTATAAAGTTTTACTACTGAAAACCTTTTTTAAATTACTTTGTGAAATGTATATATAATTGCATAAACTGGTAAAATTTTGGTACCTTTTAAAGGGAGTGGTATTATGGACATAATTGTCATTAAAATATTGTTATGAGTTTGCAGAAGTTTGTACTGTATTTTTTTGTTGGAAAGCAGTGTTTTCACAGTGTTTCTATTTTCATAAGTTATGCAACTCAATAATGAGTTGTATAATCCTAACTTCCTTCAGAAAATATCTGAAGATGAGATAAGAAAAAAATGTGTCCTGGCTGTATGCTATTATTCTAATGCCATAAAGTATATTTTTTTGATAGTATGATTTGTTGATGCTGGAGAAATATATTCAGTCTGTCATTATTTTAAAGGCAAGTATCAGAGATGGTGGGAGACACTGTGGATGATCCTTAAGCAGTGAGAACCAAGCGTCAAATTCCAAAGGCAATGTTCATAAGTTTAATCAGCAGATATAGCAAATAGTACTAATGGGCTTCCTACTGACTATCCAGATAGCTGCATTTTGTTTGTATTTTGTTCTCACTGATTCATACAAACATTTTATGAAGCAGACTCTGCTAGAAATAATCCTAGAGCTAGAGTACTAGTTTTTAGTTTGGATTTCCTGTGTTGTTAGAAAATTTACTTTTGTGTTTCTGAATGCAGCTCTTTGCATAAGACAACGAATATAAATTAATTTCCAAAATATATTAGGTATCATTAATAGAACTAGTCATATCACTTTCAGAGACATCTACAAAAAATTGAAATTGAAAATGTGAAATTAGATGTCTGGGGGTGTTTTTTGCTTATTTTCATGTAGCCAGCTTTGAATTGAGGCCTCTCTTTCACCTTAAGTATAAAATACTAATGGTAACCTCAGTTAAATCTGAAAAATAAATCACTTGAAAATGAATGTACTAAAGGAGCTGTTAGTGAACAGGCTTAAATTACTGTTGTTTTATCAACATAGATAGATAGATGGATAGATAGATGGATAGATAGATAGATAGATAGATAGATAGATAGATAGATATTGGACAGACAGGTAGGTATTGGAATCATTTGAAGTGTACAAATTTGATAATCATGGAATTATAGATTCATAGAAAGATTTGGGTTGGAAGGGACCTTAAAGATCATCTAGTCCCAGTCTCACCCCCAAGTACATCAGGTTGCTTAAGGCACCATCCAGCCTGGCCTTGAACATATCTGGGGATGGAATCTACAACTTCTTGGGGAAGCCTGTTCCAGTGGCTCACCTGATCTATTCACTAGAAAGAGAGTTCTTTCTAGTCCATACAATGATCATTAATTGACTGGTTTATTATGAAAATGATCCTTCCTGAACAGCTTGATTCTCTGCTCGTGCTAATTCAGTAATCTAGGTCTGATTTACACTGGGTTAAATAAGACTGGGATTTTTACCAAACCCATTCTTATTTAATGTCAATCACATTACTGGAGGAATACCAGGGAGGAATTTTTGTGAAAGCTCCTACTGTTTTGATTTTTTTTTTTTTAATGTATTTTCAGTTGCCTTGGATGTTTCTCCATAACTTTTGCGGGTGTCCGTTTTTGCAAAAGGGTGCCAACTTCCCTTCTGCCATGCTGAGTAGTCACCAATTATTCAAATAATTTCTTCTCTTTTAGTGGGACTACATTTTGGCCTAGAGCGTGTGGGCACTAAGAGAATATACATTAGAGAGAATGTATATTCTCTTATTATGGAGAATTAAATGCATAAAGAATTCTCTATGCGTTTAACTGGCATCTAGGATACAACCAATGATACTTAGTGATTTATTTTATTTGACCACTCTAGCAACTGTGGAATCCAGGTAAAAGTCACAATATGGATTATTCCTTTGTTCATTTCCCTCAAGGATTTAGTGGAGTTGGGGTCATCAGGGGATAATATCTTACAGCATTAAATCACACAAAATCACAGTCCTTGAGCTATTGAAAGACATGAGATGGTGTTAAAATACTAGATTGGTTAGAGAAAAATAAGAATAATTACATATAAATGTCCAAGTAGCAATCTTTTTGTAAGGAATGTTCTTGGAACAATTAATTATACAAGATATGGCTTCTAAAACTGTTCTAATAAAACCAAAAACATCTCCACACAACAGAATTGTCAATTCTGATACAACTATATCAGAGTAGTTGAACCAGCCAAAGGGATATGCCCTGACCCAGAGAAAACAAAATATTCATGAGTGTTCTTACTTGTCTGCTTATGTGGGTGGGAAAATCACTTGTTTCTAGACTCTGAGCAGTGTTTTGAAGAAAAATTGTTTTGTGTCCTTATAAGCATTGGAATGTTTTATGTCTTGGTCTGAAACAAATCATCAGATATTTGTGATTAATTTTCCCTTCTCCCAGTGTTATGAAATTTCCTTTAAAAGTAGGTCATGTTTTGAATAGGAAAGCATCATAAATGACTTCAGCTCTAACAAGACAATTCTTGATCTCTCATATCATAAAGCATATGGTTTTAAGATACTGTTAAGGGTTTTAAAACTCTGAAGAATTTCTCTGAGTATAAGCAGGGATTAGAAACTTAACTTTTTCCTTACATTACATCTTCATGCTTTATTGAAAATAAAATAAAAGAAAACCAAAAAAAACCACACCAGAAAAACCCCCAAAACAAAACCAATCCCCTCAACCCAGTGGGATAAAAAAGCCTGTAAATGAAAGTGAAGATATCCAGTTCAAGGTCACTTTCCAAATGAGTAACATAGAAAAGAATGGAATTGAGGTACATTTGTGATGATTTTGTCTAAAAAATGAAGCTTCGCTATACATTTAAGTGATCTCTACTGTTTGGATGAACATGTTTTAGCATTGCATCTGACCTAATTCTTGTTCAGTAAAGTGCTTTTCAGAATGGTTAGTCTGTCTTCAGTTTCCTTTTTCTAACTTTTGAGGCTGAAAGAAACCCAGCTGAACTGACCTGTAGCCTAATCTAAAAATGTGCTAATAATCCCAGATCTATGAAATTCTCAGTTGTGTTTGAGAGTAGTTGAGCCTCCTCAATTCAATTATTGAACTATATTCAACAAGAAGCTACTGTAAGTCTCACAAGGAGGTGCATTTGGCTTTTGAACATAAGTAAATGAAGCATGAAACAGTAGAATGCTAATACTATCAATAGTTGAGAAAGGAATTTAACCTTTGATAAATCAACATGATACAATGGTCTTTTAATCGTGTGCTATAAGCTTATTCATAGCTTATTTGCAATTATTTATACTTGATGTAACTTAAATTGTTTAACTAATACCCTGAATGACAATCACCCTCTGAATGAGATGTTTTTAATTTTCTTGTCTTCTTTGACTTTTAACTTAGAGCTGGCTTTAATGCTTGTGAAGACTTCTAAGACCAGTTATGACTTAGATACTCAAAGGCAGATCTAAGCTTGTGGATGATGTATACCCTGGATATTATTTCCGTATACCTTGGATATTATTTCCCTACATTTCTATAGTCTTCCCTCTTTCAGAAAACTTCAGAGGAAATCTGTGCAAGATACTCTTCTGTGCAAGATACTCTTCTGTGCCATGTTAAAGGGCTGCCTGTCAGTATAAGCCAGACAGGGCATGTGTGCACTGGCTGAGCTCATATCCTGTAATAACACACTGACAACTCAAATCGAGCTGGGTCTTTTGAGATTCTCTATTGTAACTGACTATTGACTCCCTTGTAACTAAGCTGAGTGGTGTAAGAAGCTATCTGCTTATCCTAATTGTTCTCAGTAAAGGGAATGACCCTGTTAGCACTGCAACTCATTTCAATGTTGATAAAAAATGTTTGTCATGCTAAACATTTCTGAAACTTACTCTGCTTTCTGTGTAAACAAAGGAGGAAGACTCATGCATTTGGTTATTTTTAGTCTTAGCTGTGGAACTGCTGAAAAACAAACCAACCAAAAAAAAACCCAAACAAACGACAAAACCAAAAAAGCCCCAGCAGATACTATTTTAATGTGATTAGATCAAATTTCGTTGTGCCTGCAGAACAAGATGCCTATAGGTGTTTCTGTAAATCACAGGAAGTGTTCACTTGTATCTTTAGCTATAAGCATTAAAAAAGTGCTTCAGTGTAGTGAGCTAGTATTAACTAATGTGGACCTTATTGTTCGGAAGCAATTACTTGTTTCAAGTTTGAACAACAGATTACTATTGTTCTAAAGAAATCTCTCTATGCTATTCAGAAGGTACCTATTAGACCAGATGTTTAACTGATAAGAATTATTTTGTATGAATGAACCATTGCCTTATTTTAAATACACTCTGAATCTGTTTTCAATTGAAGTTATCGTTAATATACTGATTCATAATATGTTTTTCCTAATAATCTTTCAGACAATATATTCCATGGAGATTACCAATCTTCACATAGAATCTCTGAGATTAGATTAGAATTTAGGGGACTTGGCTATTTGTTTAATTTAGCAGTTTACACTAGGTTTTGTAAACCTGTTTGTCAGTCATTTACTCTGAAAGGATCTAAAACTTTGAGAGTTCATATTTATCCTAACTACACAGGAAGTTTATTTTGCCTCTTTTATTCATTAACCATATCCTAGTAAAATGTGATAATTCAAATCTCAAGGGGGAGCTAGCCAAGCAAACTGTCTCAAATGCCACAGCTACCAAATTCAGTTGGGTTATGGTTAGTTTAGCTTCTACTTAGCTCTTTTTGAGACTGTCTGGTACAGTTGTTGGTTTCACATACACTCCCTGCCCTCCCTGCATAATCTGATTATACAATATGTTTTTTCAAGTGTAGTGGCTGACGGATGAGAATCAATACTACAGACTTGAATGTACAAAAGATATGGGTGAAATGTTATAAAAGTTTGAAACCAAACAAAACATTCTTGGGGAAATGAAGTTACTGTAAATTATATTTAAAGCAGTACTTCAGAGCTTCTTTTGGCCTTATGGGTAGTAAATGACAACATCTCTATGTACAAATATTTATGTTACCCATATTTAACCCTAAGGAGTTGAGTACAACTTCAAAGCTGTGAAGAAAGATCAGCTTGTTGCTGTAAAAGGCTTTGAAAGATATTGCAAGGATATGTAATCATTTGTATTACCCAGTAGACCTAAATCAGAGTATATAATTCCGGTTCTCATCTAAAGAAATAGTATCCAGACTATTTAAAGTTTATTAAAATTGACAGCCAAAAAAAGAAAAAGGAAAGAAGAAAGAGTAATAATTGTTAATAAACAATTATTTATAGTTTATAGTATAGTATATATACATACTCTATATATAGTGTGTATATATATTATATATACATACTATAAACATATGCATTCATAAAAAGACAACTTAGGAAGTAGTCACAGATTACAATAAATCTTTATTGTAATCTGTGACTACTTCCTAAGTTGTCTTTTTATGAATGCATATGTTTATAGTATGTATATATAGTATGTACACTATGTATATAATCTGTGTAATATTATACAAGTTATATTGTATGCAGGCATTTAAAAAAACAATAGAAACACTGAAGAGGATTTTACTTTAAAATGGATATTTTGACATGGAGAGAAAATGGTAAAAGGAAAAAAGGAAAATCCATACATAGGACTACAGTGAAGTGGACCACGTCCTTTTTTTGGTGCATCCTTTTTCAGAGAGAATTACAGCATTTCATTTTGAGCAAGCTTTAAGACCACCCCAACCCCCTGACCCCCACCAGCAACAATAATGTAAAATATACTGTGAAAGACATCTTGTCCTAAATTACTGCTTTTAATTGTTGACACATTTTGTATTAGTGTAACTTAATAGAACAAATAGACTTTATCTAGGGGTATTTTATTCTGTGGAAAGAAATAATCACTTAGTTTTTAAAAGCTTTGAGCCATGTCAAAATATACCAGTCCTCTGGTCAAAATCTCTTGTTGGCTTGGAATTTTTCACTGTATTTTACAGAAGAAGTTCACACATTGAGATAAAAATATAATACCTCTTGGTTAGATGAAACGTGGTATAGGCAATAATTTTAAAAAAAAAGCATCAGTCCAAATAGGAAACTTTGTGAAACTTCATAAAGAAGTAAATGTTTCCTGCAAGACATTAATTGTTGCTCTTACTGGCATATTTTTTCTGGATTGTTTCCCCCGGTGCTTAGAACTGACCTTCAGCCTGGGAAGTATCTGGGAGTGCTTGATTATCTTGTTCACCCCTTTCCTTCATACATGTATTCCCATATTTGCAGCTTCTGTTGGCAGAACAGATATGGGGGACAAAGCCTTTTTTCTTCTTTTCTATGTTCCTTACAGCTGGATCCTGACAACAGTGCAGAATTGCTGCTTTTAAGGCAGTTCAGTGTTGTCACAAAAGGGGCTTATTTCCTGTGGCTCTTCCCTACTTACATGGGGTTTTGTGACCCATTTGGCTAATAGTTACATATTCTGAGACTCACAATTTGTGATTATAATTTTTTCTTATTTCCTGGATGCCATGGCAACATTGTTCTGGCAGAAACAGGCTTCTACAGCTCCTCAGAAATCACACTGCTCAGAGAATCATGTTAGGGGGGACTTTTGAGATCATCTCCCTTGCTCAGAGTATCATATTTAGGACTTCTTCATGGCATGCCTTTGTTTCACAAGAATCTCTGTCACACTAGAGATTTAATTATCTCTAAAATGAGTGGGACAACTTACACCTGGAATTGTAAGTCTTATTTCAAAGGTTGTGGAAAAGGATAGCAAATGAGGACAAACTGGCAATGTGACTGGCAGGGCCAGCCTGAGGGCAGCTTAGGGCTACTTCATGTTTTGGTTTGTTTGTTTGTTTGTTTGTTTTTTTCTTAAGGTATAAATTATATATATGCAATTTTACCCTACATGCCTTCAAGTGAATTAATAAAACTTTCAGGAGAAGCAAACTACTATTAATAATAAAAAGGATTCCTCCTCCGGAGTCAGAGAATTTTGGTTATCACAATGGATACTGGAACATCAAGAAGCAGTATACTTAATCCTGTTGCATAGTGTAAAATGCTTATTTCAGCATTATGTTGCTCTCTATATTTTCTTTTGGTTTCTGGATGGTCTACTAAAATAAAAAAAATTTAAGCCATTTCTGAGTCCTCCTTTTACTTACTGCTACCTCTTAAGTTTGAGTGGTTTATTGGCTTTCATTCACTCTTTGCTGCTCATCCTTTCCCTCTTCTCCTGGAAATTTAACTATACATGGACAAATAATATAATTATGCACTTCCTGGGCATACTTCAGAAATGCCTTGTCTGTCACAATGTTTTGTATCATAGTAAAATGTAATTTTCCCTGCAGAACTACCCTTTTCCTGAAGTTACTTTCTAGGTTTAACTTTTTAGGCCTGATAGAATAGCTGGCAAACTTTGTTTATGGCTTTTTTAATAGAAGTCAAGTAGAAACTTGAGTCTCTGCTTTTGCCTTCCCTCTCTGTCATACCATTCCATCTCATCATCCAGTGTTGATCAACTCAGAAGTGGGATCAGACTCCAGTTTTACATAGATTCTACTATGAAGGGCTTACTTCCATTTGGTCCTATACCTTTCTGTCTCTGGAGTTTTTAGTGTCTCCTGAGATTAAATTTATTAATTTGTTTTCAAGGCAAAGTGTCTATAGCATAAATAAATAATAAGAAAAATAGAGATATTCTGTGTTCCCAATATTATAAATTTGGTCAGACCTATAAGAAAAAATGGAACACTATTTAGCACGTCTTTATTGTTTCCTCTCAAATATTTTCAGTTTATGTTCTTCAGTTCTATTGGAAACTAAGATTTAGGCCTGACATTTCCTCTTGTACTTAAAATATTCAGGCGGACATTATGTTATAGAAGGAAGATGAGATTTCATTATTTTAGTTTTATGCATCAGGACATTAAAGAATTGCCACTGTAATTTCATTTTATCTCAAAGAGACATTTAAGACATCATACTATTCAAACTGATGTCTTGAGAAGACCATTTTTTTCAGGCATTTTTAAGCTTTCCTAATTGCACAAAAAAGCACAAAACAACAACAATAACCCCTTGCTGAAACAAAACCTGACAAACTCCAAAACACTTCTCTTTGTGAAGTTAAAAACAAAACTTTTTACTTTGTAGTTTTCATAGCATAACTGGTTTTAGTTACTGGATATGAGAAGGAAATAAAACAGGTTTTGGAAATAAATTAGATCATTATTGACATTTTTATGTTAACAGGAAACTAGAGAAGTATGAATAGGAGGGAAAAATTATCATGTAATTCCTAATAGGAAGTAAGCAATTATTATTTGTCTCTTCAGGCCACTTTTTGGCTGATTTTTAGTTATGACACATGTAAGGAATGCAATGTTTGGAAACAAGATAACTTAAAAATTCACCATATGGTTTAATATTGTTAATATATTTTTTTATAGCTGTGGGAAAATAATAAACAGAACCAACTTTGGATGTGCATTAAAAAGTCCTTAAAGCACTATCTTTTAATTTTCATGAAGTAAGATAATCTGTGTATTATGTCATGGTCTGTTTGGATCTTTCAAATTTACAGCACAGTGTACTTTGTAAATTAAACTTTATTTTATGAGTTTAGGAGCTCATTTAAAAAAAATAAACCATAAAAAAATCCTCTGCCTCAAACAGCACCACCAAAATATGAAGACATCAAACAATGGTGGAATCATCTTTGTACAGACTACTCCAATACATGAACTCACTAATTCATTATTTCCCTAATTCACAAGCTCTCTTATTTACAAGTTCTCTAAATGGTATTTTTTCCATGAACAAACTAGTAACCAAGCTGTCAATACCA
The DNA here is from genome assembly GCF_036417665.1 of Passer domesticus. Lineage (NCBI taxonomy): Eukaryota > Metazoa > Chordata > Aves > Passeriformes > Passeridae > Passer > Passer domesticus. Next base: position 105,767,438 of record NC_087474.1, on the reverse strand, counting down.
GCGCTCATTCTTTCTCCTTTACCAAGGAGTGAATGTCCCCATACCACACTGGAAAGCACAAAGGCCTCGTCATTCAGCCTGCTGTTGAATCTGCTACAAAAACACTGGGGGTAAGCTTAGGCATTTACCTTTTCCAGCTCAGAAGCTTGGTCTGTAGCACTCCCATGAGTTAGTGTAACCTGAAGAAACTGTCAGATAGTTGCTTTTTGAAGATCCAGAGTTGTTGGCTGCAGGTAATATCAACCTTTACCTCTTCCTATCCACTGAGTTCTATGTACAGGCTGCTCTCCCATTGACCGCTCACATTGGCACTGCTCTCAGCATATGTCAGACTTTGGGATCAGCTGTATGTTCATTATTATCATATTTTTACTTTTCTTTCCTCTAAGAGTTTTCCAAGTCATTTGGGTTATCCTAGCTTCAGTGTCTTGTAGTATCAAGAAATTAATTTGTTAGGATTTTAGTATCTATTGAATTCAGTTCATATACCAGTTTCACCCAACAGATTTTGAATAATATCTCTAACCTCGATGTCCTTTAGGCCAATGACTTTGTAGGCACCATCATAGAGATGGTCACTGTAATCAGTACAGGTTTCATTCCTTGCAGGAGTGTATACATTGGTTATGTCCAGTGTATGTTCATTGTAATTAATTTTGCAGCCATAATCATAGGCTCTTGTACATAATGAAACTGCGTTAAGTGAAGGGCACTTTAAGTAAGAAGTAGGCTGGACTGTTTTTTAAGATACAATGCCAGGAGCATTGGTAGCTTTATTTTGTCCATTTACATTGATTTTCACAGTTATTATTAGGAGTGTTTATGAAATAATTGCTGTGTGTTTTCTCATTGTGTACATATGCTGTAAGTATTCTGGGCCACAAGTATGTGATTATTTTCCTTACATGCCTGCAGTAAGCCCTGTTGTTGCTGCAACCACGTACAGCTTCATATCCAGTGTTAACTACATGTCAGTAATTTCAGGTTAACTTTGGATCTTAGTGGTCATGTAACATTATCACCCGCTGTCAATACATGTCCTTTTGATGTTGCAGATGGTATTCCTTCTATATCTAGTTTAAAGGTTGGTTTATAATGGATCTGCAATACCTGAGTTTTTCCAAAATGCAGGATCTGTTATAGATAAGTTCTGGATATATGTTCCAATTTTTGGTGTTGCCATGGTGATGCAGGAGAGTCACACTTTCTGCAAGAGGAGACACTCAGGTCTTAGACATAAGCCAAACCTCAGTCGTTTTTGTTTCATTTTTCATTGTAAAAGGAGAGGCACACGGATAACCCCTGAGTTGTATGTTTAACTGCAACCTCATATGGACTTCAGAAGGGTTTTATTTCTATTTTAACAGGATTTTGGGCAGCTTATCTGTGGCTCTTCTTGAGGGAGTTTGTCACTTGTATAGCCAATTTACAAGTTTTCACAGACATGATTCCCACACAGTACTAATAGATCCATTCTTGTGTATTTGCTGGTTTAGTAGTTTATTCCATCGATCTACTGTCCCACTATTTTGAGGCTGATGCAGTAGCTGAAAAATCCATTGTACAAGATTTGACCTAAACCAGGCTTGTCCTACTTCATTCTTAAAATGTTATCGACGCTAAGATTATATTTCTCTGAATAAGGGAGAAGTGCCAAACCACTGGCTTAAGGCAGTTGTGAGACCAGTGATGGCTTAGGCAGAGAATATATTCTGAGCCCCACTCCTGTAAGGACTTCTTTGCACCCTCCAGGTGTTTGTTATAATACACATGAGAAGTTTCCCAGATTAGTTTACCTTCCGTGAAGCTGGCAGAATGTTGGTGATGTACCATTGTTTAAAAAAAATGACACAAATTTACAATTTGTTTCACCAGAACTTTTGCCAGTCCTCTTTTTTGACATCCTCCCTTATTGCCTATTGAAATAGATCCTATGTCCCTATGTGTCTAAGTCACTCCTGTAACCAGGTACTGCCTCAGAGTTTTTGTGCTATATTTTTTCTAGCCAAATTATCAAACTCCTGGTTGCGTGTTGCCAGGATGTTTAGCGTTCTGGAAACTAGATGCAATTTTTTATGGCTATATTTTTAGACAGAGCTATATCATGAATCACTATTCAGTGTGATGTTTTTTCGCCATACATTTCAGTCATTTACTTGGCAATATTTTTTCATCTAGGCACTGGGTTAAGTGCTAAGTGTTATTAATTAAAGCCAACTTTACAACAGGAACAGACACACAAAACTTGATCTCTTTTGCTTGAGTTGATAGCTTGGCAGTTAACAGCCCTTAGTAAACCGCCAAGTTTTCAGGGAGTGAGTTAAATCACTTCCTATATTCTTCCCATAATGACCACATCACCCCCACTCATTTTCTTAAAGCCTTCTCTCTTTGTCAGGCTCTGTTGATGGGTGAACTGCAGCAATGCCATGGAAAGTTCTGGCTTTCCAGTAGCACTTACAAAAGAACATGTTCAGTTCTATGATTAATTTTGTCCTATTCAATTTATAGATTAGATAAAGAAAATTAACTGGTTTAATCTAAAGCAGACATTTTCTCTAAAGACAGAATACCTTAAAAAAGTTTCGCTGAGGTCTTAATAATTAAGAGTCATGTAACTAAGGATTAAGTCATGCAGTTAGAAAAAGGTTGTTGAAATTGTATTCTCAAGCACTGCCCTAGCTACTGAGTTGACTGAAAAAGCTGAGTTCAGTGAGCAGGTATTAACATGAAGAAAGTGCAATAATTCTTTTCTCTCCTGGTGATTTTGTTTGATGGTGCCACTAAGGGTGAATATATTGCTGTTTACCTAAAACAATAGGTGGCAAAAATAAATCAAGAGCTCTTCTCTTTCTTACTGGTGTTCAGGATCATTAGGTAAATAGGAAAGGTTGCAGTATAATTAAAAATCTTTCAGACCTATGTTCTTTGTCATGTTCACCAAATGTCTTTTTTTCCTCTGAGAACTATCATCACTCTGTTCTCACTCTGTCATCACACATCACTCACATGACACAATGAATGTTGCTTCATATATTTTGTTCATGCTTACTTTAAATTATTCCATTAAGAAAAACAACTTTAAAGGGATGTTGTGTTCCTTCTTATCACTCAGCTGTTAAAAGTGGAATAATCAGAAGGCTTCACTGATCAGAAAACACCCATTTTCACCAATTCTCTAAGAGTTTTTTATCTTTCCATCCAATTATCTTTTATCTATTAATTATGTACACTGAGCTCCATATGCTGTGCTAGCTAGTCTGTTGCTGCAAACTCAAGTAGTGACTTTACAACTAGCTCCACAAAGTATTGTTTTGTCAATTTTAGATTTGTGATATTTCTGATGTTAAAACATCTGTGTCTAACGTTAGCAAGGACCTTTATTCTTTGAATTATCTTTAATATACAAGTTAAAAACTATTCTTGTTCCCCCTGGAACATATGTAGATATTTTATAGATGAGAGTTTTCTGAGATCAAGGTACATATTTGATGTTTTCTATGAGGTGGTCATATACCAGAGAAAATAATTTTTTTTTAATACCATTATAACTCTAGAGATTATAAAAGATTCAGTATCAACAGATTCAATACTACAACAGTCTTCAGTTGGACTGTTGGATTTGTTTTTATTATAATTCCATCAGTACAGTATTTTTGAGCACATGAAAGAGTAGATTGATATGAACTATAAATAAGATAAAATAAGTCCATCCACTGGAACTGTGAGATTTTTGACAGTTTCCAAACTTTTACAATGATCAACATATTTTTCGAAATTTTAAGTCTTTGCTTCCTTTCTAACTAATATTTTAGTCCACTTCTTTAAAAATAGATACAAGCACAAATCTTCATATTTCATGCTTTTAATAAAATTCCTGTTACCTAATTCACTTACCCAGCAATAGTTCTTTTGTTTTTTGGTTTTATCCTGAGTCAGCCATCCACTGAAATTGGTTGTGTTGAGAACGGAATCTTTTAACGAAAAAATTATATTTTATTCTACTTCTTGCAACCTTAAAGGGGGTATCTTAAAAACCTGTTTTGATTAGATTTTCTGAAAGGATCTATCCATGCTGAAAAGTGCAGGCAAAGCTCAACCTACCATAAAATGATTAGAAGACTAATAGACCATCAGCTTACTGTACAAGCTTACTTCAATTGTTACAGCTGTAAGTTTGATCTGACTGGCAGTGTCCCAGCCCTAAGAACACTTCAGCCATCACAATGGAGGGGAGCAAGAATTCATGACCAATGTTTCCTTTTTAGTAACCTGTGATCTGTAATCTTAACCTTTCTCTAGCTTTGGAAACAGTATTGAATGTCGAAAGACAAAATGTCCTCAAACCTGTAATGAAACATCAGCAACAGGCTATTCTGACTCATAAGTAACTCTCAGGTCTATCAAATTTTCAGTCAAAGAAAAATATTACCATTCTTATTTCTCCATCTTTTAAAATTTGTAAACTGTGCCTTCCCCAGGTTCTCCCTTATTTTAATGAATATGCACAGAAGCTAGCAAAATCCACTGAAAAAAACTACTGATTATGAAAGGTGTAATAAATACTTCTGTAGATATATACTACTTTGGGGTAGGTGTAGGTACTAGTAAAAAGTGTAAAAAAGTAAGAAAATTTATTGCACTTTTTAAATTCCAAAAGTTTTAACTATTTCATTATGTAATATATTTTATATCTATTATTATGTATATAAATTTTACTGTGGTTTTCTTTGAGTATTTTTTAAAATTAAAGCTTTAGGAAACAAAGGAATTACTACAACCCAGAAATTAAATTAACAACTGACTGCAAGGGTTTAATATTTAGTTACTTTGTCTCTACTGGGCCTCATACAAATTTGTGTGTAGCAATATCATTGTATTTTGGATAAGGCTTATTCAAATTAAATTGCTGGAAGTAGGTCAAGAAACAAAAAAGGCTCAACCTTGATGAAGCTTTGGCAGCAGCTCTGCTACATCTGTGTAGTGGTGTTGTGGGGCTCAATGGTACTACAGCAGTGATAATGAAGGGAACTGGGAGTCCTTCATTGTCCTTTTCCTCCTCTCATATCCGTACTCCACTGCAACAGCTCTCCATAAGCTTCTAACAAATGGCAAATAAATGGCCTGAAAATCGTGGAAAAGTTGAAAACAGCTGGAAAACTGGAACAAAACATGCAAAAGCTTCTATTCAGTTGAAATGAGACATAACTGAATCCTACTGCCAAAACTATCTATTCTTCAGTGTTTTGTTAGCAGCAGTGGCCTTCTGCATTTCAAATGCAGGTGTTAGCACTAATTGCTGTAACAAGTATTTTTTTTACAAATGGATATCACAATATAAAAGCAATTTCTTTTTTACTTCGAACAACTTAGTCTTCTCTTGAAGTAGCAAGATTTTTAAGTTTGTTTATTTTTCTGAATTTTATTTGTTTGGTTGCTCTGGTTTTCATAACCAAGATGAAAAAAACAAGGAGCTGTAAGTGGTTAGTCTCTACAGACTGTCCACATCAGCATTTTCTCAGCACTGGGGTAGGGAAGCAATTTCTGAGAAACTGTTTTTCCTCTGAGCCAAATAAGTAATAAATAATCAAAAGATAAATAATTAAAAAGAATGCAACAAGATTTACTAGCTGAGTCATACCACTACGAGGTAGGCTGTACAGTAGAGTAATAAGGATAGTGAAGAGAATTTTTTCTCTTTTTCTCTTATATTATTATTTCAAGAATAATATAAGAATATACTACCTGGAAATCTTCTGGAATGCAGACAGCAAAATAAAGCCTCCTATAAAAAATACTTGATTTTTCTCTTGAAAAAAAGGAAATCCAAAGGTCACAAGGGTTTTGATAATACTTTTTTTCCTTGGGTATGCAAATTAATAAGGCAAGTTTTGCCTAGTATGAAATTCCAGTTTGGGAAAGAAGGCAAGTAATTTGTGATTGTAGTTCTAGACAAACAGAACTAGATATTTAAAACATATATTGATTCAATTCAATCTTTTCTTGAAGGAAAAAACCTTTTGTCTGTTTTCTTTAGACTCAAACATTTTTGAGAGCGCTATGATTATTTAATGACCCTTCCTTTGCAAGCAAATGCTAGCCAAGTAATAGGTATATTTGTTTATGCTGTACTCAAAAAGTATTAAATAAAAGATACTTGAATAGCTATTTCTTGTTGATAAAGCACATTTTTAAAACATGAGCAGCATGATTAACTCACGGTTACAGCAGTAAATATCCCAACTGTTGAAGGTTATTAATACTATATAATTAATTAAAAGCTAAATTATTGTCTGTCTTTGTCTTTTTTAGGACTGAAATTAGATGATGAATCAAAATATTAATTTAGACTCCATTCAGAAGCAAATGGAAGAGATAGAGGTTTTTGGGAACCAAACAACACAACCTGATAAATTAGATAGATGTTGGCAACCAGGTGACCATCTGTTTCATTCAAATATTCCATCTCAAAGTTTCTACCCAAATTCACCTCATTATGCACATATGCATACAAGTTTCAGCAGTGATTGGGAAATTTTTGAAGCAGTAAAAATTCAGGAACTGGAGGAAGTCAAAGCCAGAGCTGCCCAAATGGAGAAGACCATGCGCTGGTGGTCAGATTGCACTGCTAACTGGAGGGAGAAATGGAGCAAAGTTAGAGGAGAAAGAAATAAAGCACGAGAGGAAGCAAGACAATTGAGAATCAAACTAGACAGTGTCATAAAAGAGCTAAGTGTACTTAAAAAAATAAATCAGGATTTAGTAAGTGAGAAGGAAAACTTAGAAAATGGAACTGCTTGGAAAATGGAATGCTGTTGCTCAGAAATATCCTGTATTAAAAAAGAACAAAGCCTGTTAATGTTTCTGGAACCAGAACCTCCAAAAGACCTAACCAAAATCATCACAATTCCTGGGGCAGAAGACACAAAGAAGGTAAAAATGGGAAATATTTTTTGTGGTTCATGAAGAAGTGATAAAGTATGGATGTGCATATAGAAATGGGATTTTTCAAGAATTTTGACAGAAATGCTGTCTGATCCATTCACTAGCAAAACCCTTTGGCCCCCAGACCCACCCATCTAAATATTTCTAATACAGAAAAATACAGAAAATAATTCATACCCTTCCACTATGACTAGACTCTTAAGGAACAGAGGCAGACTGTTATATTCAATAATTTACCATCTTGTTTTGATTCTCTGCCATGTTTTACGGTAACAGGTTACCTATCTTATCTGAATTAATTATGTTTTGCATACTTATATTCTTTCTCCCCTCCAAAAAAGAGTATTAGGTTCTTGGCTTCTAAAGAACCTAAAGTCTAAAATAATTTAATTCTCTCTGAACTTCAAAAGTGTGGGAAGAAGTAGGCAATTCTTTTGCAAATTTGCAAGACTTTTTGTTTGATAAGGAGAGTCATTAAATAATTATTAGAATTAAAAAATCAAGTATCAGCATTGTTTAAACAGCTCCTACAGAAAAGATCCAGTTACATTCATCAAAAGTTGAAATATTTGTTCATGTTTAACTACCTTTAATTCTGTGCCCTGGAATGCACTGTATAATCTTCATAGACATCACCATTTAAAAACTTTACTTGTTTTCTGATAGGTGGCAGTCTTTGTAGATATAGGTAATTTTTTGCACACGTTGCAGGAAAATATTTTTCCCTGCAGAGTTGAAAGTAGGAAAGTTTTTACTTCAGTTCAAGGGAAATTGCCAAGATCTTAGATCTGTACATATTCTGTTTGGAAATTTTACTCTCTAATGCATATTAAGGATATTATAGTCCTTTGAAATCTGAAAAAATAAAAAACAATCAAACGAAAAAAACCAATTAATTTTAGTAGAAAAAATAAATTTTGCCAAAAAAGCACACCTTCCATATTTTCAGGCAGACAAATGTGCCATTGGAAGGAAATACCACAAAATATACTTTAACTATACTTCCCTAGTATAAAATATTTTCTACGTAAAAACTGAAACTTTATTTGTGAATGGGAAACATTTATATCTTTCCAGTGGTTTCTAGTATTTTCTGATGTACATTTTGGTCATTCTTCTAAAAAATTCAAAAGAACAGAGTGATGTGAAAGAGGATTGTCAGTAAACTGCTAAAATGAGATTAGCTTTTAAACCAAATTCCTCAGATATGGTAAAGCAAATACATTTCTAAGGGTAACTTGTTTATAAGAGACATTCAGTCTTCCTCAAATATGTCTATTTTACTTTTAATTTTTTTCCAATTTTGATATTATTTTTTCTTATGTTTTGTATGCAAAGCATGTATCTTCAAAATAGCTATATATATACTTTGTTCCTTATGAAAAACTTGTATAAGCCTACTTCAACACACTTTACATAAAGTTTGAGTTCATAATGTAGAGTTCCTCAATACATTATTTGTATGGATAAATTTCATTTCTGGTATTATTAGTTCCAAGATTCTGTCTTCACCAGAGTTATAGCCAACAAAAGAGAAATTTAATATATTTCCTTAGTAAAGACATTTTCAAAATATTTTGGATATGAAGCTTGTCATAACAGAAGTGTGAGATATCACAAAATTACAGTTATTCAAATATACTGACATTTTGCACCTTCTACCCATATATAGTCCAACTCTCTAAGATATTACCTATTTATTTTCTTTCTCCAATGTTCCTTAAATGTCTAGAAGAGCCTTGGTAGGCCCTATGGAGCTATGTCAGACTTTTTCCTTCACTTATGTGTTTCTCAGGTGTCGTATTTTTGTTTTCTCAGGATGTAAACAAAGGCCAAAGCAATGACAATAAAAAAATCACCACAAAGCCTCCCAATTTCTTCCCCAATGGACTTCCCAGCATCTATTTGGAGGACCCTAAAATAAGTTTGGGCACTACAGCTAAGAAAACAGAGAATGATTTAATACATGTATCAGTCTTAAATTTGCACTTGGCTGAGATGAGGAAAATCTTACAGAAGGAAAGAGAGTAAGTGCAAAATATATCCTACTTTTGCAATTCTCATAGAGGGGATGAAGACAGTTTCTAAAATAGATATGGTGATGGTTGCATTTATAGCTCATATGTTCTAAACTTTATTCATTGCTGTTTGCAAGCCTTTCATAAGAATTTAGAGAAACAATTCAGCATAGTATGTTTATTGCTTTCCCTGGCTTTTCTGTCATTTAAATAAGAGGCATTCCACATAAATATGTAATTTGCTCTCACTGCAGTGATATCTAATGTATGTTATACCCAGTTATTGGAGTGCTTTGTGCATAATAACAAACTTTCATTTACTCTACCAGCAGACTTGAAAGAGTCCAACTGCACAATGACAAAGTTGTTATTGAATTCAAAATACATGAATCGGCTGCAAAATGCTGCTAACCTCTTAACTTGTAGCAAAGTCTGTGTTAAAAGCCAGTGACAAAGAGGGAGTAACACATTTATTGTACACAATAAATAATATTGATGTAGCATATCAAATTTGCCTGACATAAATATTAAATGTACATTTTGGTGGCCTAAAAGAAGTTTTATGTTGTGTAAATAGTAAATATTGAGAAAGATTGAATCTCACCAGAAAGGCTTTTCAAGGAAACATGCAGCATGTGATGTATGAGGATGTAGTAGCAGACTTCAGGCTGTAATTACAGGTGACGGTAATTTCAAATCAGTTAAGTTAATTAGAAAATTAAAAGGAAGTACATTCCCTGTCTATTGCAAATTATTCAATATTTTCAGTTCAGAAAGTCTTCAATGGTAAACTGTGCTGAAGAATTTCCTGTCTGTCAGTTTATTTCATAACTGTCGTGTAGATCGTACAAGTCTGAGGTGAAAAAAATCTTTTCAGTTCCTAACTAATATTTAATGTGCTTGTTATATGAATTAGATAGTTGTAGAAATCATACAAGAATTCTCTAGTTGAATTACATACCAGAATATGGCTGTGTTCTCTCTCTTTAAAATGTATTTTACTTGTCTGTGAAAGAAAATATATGTGTGAATTAGGAGACTGATGTCTCACATACTCATTTTCCTGGGGTTGAAATATTTAGGGGCCTAGGTTCTTCATCAGCAATCAAGTATGCATACATATATAATAACTTTCTTTTAGAAAATGGATGATTTTTCAACTCACTTTTAGTCACTTCTCAGGCAAAACTTTAATAGGTTTTGGTTGTTCTGTTTGTCCAACCAATTCTAAGCTGTACTTCACAGAGACAGATTTTTTTCATTTATTCTTTTCTTTCATGTATTTATTTTTTCATTTTTTAATTTATGAATAATTTCATATTAATTTATTTTATACTTTGGTATAAGGAAATAAATGTACTGGCACGCAGTAAGAATTGGGGCACCTCTATAACATGCAACATGTGGCAATGCCAACCTCAGGCAGCAAAAATGCTCACCTAGCTGTGATTTCCACATAACAGCGGGAATTGGTATAACAACTCCCTCTCCAGGAGGGCAACATTTCCTGCATGCAGAGATGTTATGTAAGCAGAATATATGCAACTTCTAAGTATGAAGTAACTATATTTGGCAATACAGACAGTAAATAGCTAGGAATAATATTATTAATATAAGCATTATCATAGTCACCATGACTTGAGATGGCTGATGAATATTTGTTGAGCAGGTTTCACCTGCTATCTCAGAAAGGGCTGGTCCCCACCACTTAGTAGAATTGGCTGATTTTGCTATATTTACAACTTCAGATTTCCAGTTTTCTCTCTTAGGTTTTATTCTTGCTCATGTCAGTATTTTTACTCCTGTATTCTGGAGTTGCTAGCAATGACTATCTCAACAATCTCACCCCGTTTGCATTTTTACTCCCCTTATCTTGTGTGGCGCTAGCTTAAGTACTTTCTCACAGCTTCTTTCTCACAACTTAGCAATTTTCTCAGTGAACTTGAGCCAAGAACACACAGCTGTGTTGCATCAAAAGCAAACAGATAATAGACAGCTTGAACCCCAAGGCCAAAGGTTACTTTAGCAGTCAGTATGATCTTACTCATACAGCAGAGGACTTCTCAGAAGTTTCCTGGCTTACATGCAGCACCCTGAACTCTGACTGCATTTTTCTAGAGTCAAGTTAGCTTATGCAAATCCAGTGTTTGAATTTCCCCCTAACTAAGTTACGTAACTAGTAACCTTCTTAGCTTCCTAACTCTCTCCATAAGATATTTTGCTTTTTCACCCTGAGAAGATTTCTGCTTTTTGCATTCTGCTTAGAGCTATCATCAGTAATGTTGACATAGCCTTATGCACACAGATCAGGCTTTGCAAAGGACAAAAAGAAAGATGGTCTTAAAATAATAAAAGTAAAGAGATGAAAATTTATGTTTTTGACATTCAAAAAATATCAGGCTTGGGTTTGCAACATAAAATTACACACTAACATCCTCTACTAGGTACTAGTGGCCTATATCAATTACACATTAACTCGAATGGAGATGACAAACCTTATGAGTGGTTCAGCATTTTGCGTAATCATTTGCTAAAAATAGCTATCTTTTGTCATCTTTTGGGTCAGTCTTCTCATGTAATTTTCTTCTAGTTTTAAGATAGTAATTTGTTCTGTTTTGTGCTTAAAATGTTTGTTTCTTCTAAGACCAAAAGCCCACAGACTAGTCCACTGCTAGTTGATAATATCAAAGAGGAACTGCTTGAGACTGGCTGGGCAACCCAGAAAATGGATACAAAAGGCACTGCCTGAACAACAAGAAATCTTTTTTTTTTTTCTGCGAGGATCACTGAACACTGGCACTGGTTTCCAGAAAGGTTGCTGAGTCTGCATCCTTGGAGACATTCAAATGACATCTGGGCAAGGTTCTGAGCAATCAGTTCTAGGCAACCCTGCTTGAGCATGAGGTTTGCACCAGATGACCTTCTCGGGATCCCTCTCAACTTCAACCATTCTGTGTAATTCTGTGATTTAATTAGACAATGAGTTAAAAGGTCTTGTTACAAAATCCATGGAAAATGCTCTGAACTTGATCCTTTTATCTGCTTTATCCTTAATAAGCTGCTTCTGATGTCTGCTATAGTCTTTCTTCCACTCTGTTTTCTTTATTTAAATAGTAAACTTTATGTAATCAGAATAATTTCTTTCAATTAGTGGTATCAGAGGGACCTGATCTCACTTAAGTACTGTAAGACAAAACAAAACTAGTGTCTTCTAAATAATCAAAATATACTGTACATTCCTCTTTTACTTTTCAGAATAGAGCATTTCTGAGGACTTTCACTGCATCCAGTACACTCAACAGGCAATTATTCAAACTATTAGAACATCGTCTTTCATGATTTCACTTTCTATTGTATTAAGTGTCCCACTAAGAATTCTCTTAGTTCCCAATGAAGTTAAGATATTATTCCAATGAAATATCCCATTACTTTGAAAGCAAAACTGTTACATTGAAATGCATGAAATACATATTGCTCCATTTTGCTTTGTGAATAATGGCGTTTATTTTATTATTGTAATGTTATGGGATTTCTAGGTCTTTGCTAAGATAAGCTGTGCTATATACTAAATCTAGGCAGAAAAAAAAGGAGATCCCTGATTCAAGAGCATTAGGTTTAGGTATAAAGTAAGAGAGAAGGATATTTCACTATAGTGGATTGCTTCATTAAAGCAGCCAACATTGCTTCCAGGACCTGAGTCAGTCCAGTCAGTGGCAACTCTTGTTATCTCTGTGCAAGACTGCAGTCTGCTGCATAGAAGTGCCCCAGACAAATTCCATCAATACATTTTACTATAATAGGTGAATATTTAAACCAAATATTCTCAAAATATAGTTCTACTAAGCCCATGAATAACATCTTTATTAAAAAGGTTGAAAAGTTCAGTTGGTCTCCATTAGAATAGAAAATAACTACTGTGGCACACAATAGTTTCTTTAATTGCCAGCATTAGAATTTTATTTTCAACTATTTAATATTTTTCTCATTGTACAGGCATAGTCCTTCTACACTAAATAATACATTTTCCTAAAATATTTCTAGCATTTTCTTCCAGGAGCAATTATTTTTGAAACATGAAATATACATCTCTTAATAATGTTTTTTAACATTTAACTTCAATCATATTTGGTTTCTGGTCTTGATAGTATATTTCCCCCTGTATACATGTGTTTAATCCTCTGTTTTTAATACAATTTCTTTGAGGGTCTTCACTAATTGTGAAGAAACTTGAGATAAATTAGGTGGCCTGAACCACTAACTGAAGTCAAATTTTCTTCATTTTATCCCAAAATTTTATTTCATTTAAAGTTTCAATTCTGTACTACTGGATTTCTGTTTTCTATTTAACTATTATTTTTGGTGAAACGTCTGAGCTAATTATGCAATGATAATAAAGGTTGTTGGAAAAGTCAAGAGAAAACTCAAGCTATGAGAAGGAAATTCAAAGTAATTTTTGTTCTGTCAGCTTCAAAATTGTGCAATGCTAAATGTTAAAATACTTTTTTTAGAATGAATGTATTTCTGGAGAAAGAAATGGAAAAGATGGAAAACGAATTATTTCTTTGGAAATGGAAATATGAAGAACTGAGACAAACCAAGCTGGAAAGCCTGAAACAGGTATGTTAGCAGTACATTGTCATCACATGAAGTAAGAAAAAGGATTTAGACTTCTGATTTCCTGTGTTGTAATTAAGAATTAATTGTGTTAATTGTGGGTTTATGAGTGTGATAAATCCACCATCTATCAATGATTATTCTGTGTAGACAGATGGGAGGGACCTGTTGAGGGTGTGTGGATGCTATCATGGCAGCACTGGTGCTTGGGAGCTGTGAGAGTGGCCCTGGGATGGCTCCACAGGCTTCCAGGAAAGGACCAGCCAGAGGCAGCAGGTTCTGGTGCTCCATCCCCACGTGTGGTGAGGCTGGTGGTCCAGCAATGTGTGATCAGGGTCCAGTGGGGCTTGTATTCAGAGAGAAAGGGCCCATGTTGGGTGTGGGGATGTTCAGGAAAGCCCTGCCTGGAGAAATAGAGCAGTAGAGGTGTAGAAAGTGCCTGAAAAAATATGTTGTCCCCATCAACCTGGACAAGGAAGTAAGGCTGGGCAGGATCAGAGAATGCAAAGAGGAGATTAACAGGATCTTCACAGGCACCCAGAGATAAAAAAGTCTGAACCACATGGGAGGGGCAGCCAGAGGCTGTGAGTTTCACAGTTAATAGAGTCCCGCAGTAGGAGGGCTGGAAAGGTATGTTCTCCAGGAACTGGAGGATGGCTCTTTTTCCAGATCTGCAGTTCAAAAGGTTCAAACACCTGGTAGTGAAGTAAGAGAAGAAAGCTATAACTTGTGAGGCATCAGAGCCAGCTTTAACACACACCGTGCATTAACATCAGGAGGAAGCAGCAAGTGGTAGTAGTAGGAGGCTTGCTCCTGTGAGGATAGAAACCCCTGTGTTCCCCACTTGCTTTTTTGAGGGTTATGTGGCTTGCTGTGGGCTAGGATCCAGAAAATTGCAGAGAGATTGCCAAGGTCTGTGCAGTCCTTAGACTGCTATGCTACTACTCAGCCTGATGGGCATCAGCCAGGGGCATATTGGGAATGATCACATAGCTCTGGGGTTGAGGTCATGGGGACCCAAACTAGGAAAGGAAGCAATGAGAGATTACAGACCACAGTGAAATGAAGGAGAGGTGGTCGGCTGGAAAACTCAGGACACAGGTTGATAGGAGCACAAAAGACTTCAGGAATGATAAAACAATGTGAAGGGACACCTGTCTCAAATGTTGGTAAAGAAATGCACACATCCTAGGAAACAAGCAGTGAGAATTAGAATTGTATGTGGATAAAGAACTACAATATTGTTGGAAAAATTCAAATACTGCGCCAAGTCCATGCAACTGGAGTACTGTGAAGGACTTCTAGAAACACTGACAAGGAAGGGCTGAGGGGATGGAAGTTGCCTTCAGATTTAAAAGCAGCTCAGTTCTTTTGAGATCTCCAGAAGGATGGGGGATAATCAGACTTGTGAATCCAGGATCAGAGGATAGGCCAGTGAGGGTGTCATTGTGGTAGGAGTTTGTTACAGACCACCTAATGAGGAAACAAAAAAGTGTTTCAAGAACACATCTCGAAGTTGTAAATCCCAGGTCTCGTGGGTGGCTACAGCTGCTAGAAAGTTAGAATAGCTGCTGCAATCACAGAGATTTCAGTGGGGTTTCCAGAATAAATTCTAGCTGAAGGCCAACAAGTGGTGATGAATAACTGGATTTGTTACTGACTAATATGAAGGAAACTAGCTGGGTATGTGAATTATTTCTTCTTCTGTGGTAGCTTTGAAATAGCGGTGTTGATCATCCTGAAAGAAGAAAGGCAAGTAACAGAGTACAGACCCTGAACCTAAGGAGAGCAGGATATTGGCTTAGTCAGGGAACTGCTGGGAAGGGCCCCATGGGAGGCAACTCTGATAGGTAAACAAAGGAGTCAACCAAAGCTGTCAGGCCTTGGAGTACAGCAAAGGTTTGTCCTCATACTTGAGAGAACAGGTAGATGTGCCAGGAGACCGATTTAGCTCAGCATGGTGGAGTTTTGATGCCAGAAAGCAATTTACTTTTACAAAGATCAGCCTTGAAGGAGTAATTTAAGAACATTGCCTGGTTGTGTTGAATTGGTGTTAGGAAATACATGTTCATTTCAATCTGCGTTCATGACTAGAAGAATAAGAAATATTAGTATTGCAGTTTATGGGTTTTAGCTTTCAGGACAATGGATAGAGGACCTCTTTGATCCCTCAAAACTCAAAATGTATGTCTATATAACTAAACACAGATAGTGAATTAAAAATGTCCTCTGAATTTAACATCTCAAATTTGGAATAATGGAGGGAATTTTATTAGCTTTATTTCATGTTCTGGAAAGAATTGCAAGCAGTCTATTAAATCTCAAGTTCTAGTTAATAGGTGATGCATATGCAATGCAGCAGCAAACTAATATCTATATTTCATATTTGAGTTCCTTCAGATTTTAGTTCTTTATTTTCTGCTTGCTCATTAAGTAGGATTTTTAGCTTGTTATACTTGTGCAAAACAGAGGAAGTATGGGTTTAGTTGATAGTTTTGCTTAAGAAATGTAATCTTTATGAAATGCTTTATGGGACTGTCATCAGGAATAGAACAATAGGAAGTAAAAATTTTCTGAGAATTCATTGGAGATAGATAAAAATATTTATGCATTTGCATGTCTACATATATGTGTTGCTGCTTTTTTCTTGGGAACATGCTCGATTTCTTTAATTGTTAACAGGAGGTAATATTTGAGTATTCTTTTCAGCTTCTGACATTTATGACATAAATCTCATTTTTAAATTGCAGAAAAACATTTATCTGGATGAATCTGAGTAATTTGAATGAAATTATTTATATCAGTGGTGGGGGTTTCTGTAAGTGGAAACTCTACTGAAATAAACCAAACCTTGTGTGTTAACAACACAGATGTGAATTTCACTCACTATATATTACTGTTGAGAAATGGATGCTGGAACAACAGGCAAGATTTTTGACAGTGAAACATTTGAAAGTGAAATAAAAGAAAGTGCAGAAATCTACTAAGCTAAGCATGGAATCTGATTCTAATATAAATTTCCACTATTAAATCACAAAGGAATTTCTAGATTAAAAGCAGATCAATCATTACATCTGGATTATTTTCATATCCTTGACTAAATTAATCTTCTATTTCCTTTGGTAGATTGCCTAACAGTCCCACTGTGAATGTGAAAAAAAAGTGCTTGGTTTGCAAGTGACAGTGCCACTGCAAATGAAGCCATTTTTAGGAATGGATAGCTCATCTAGCCTTTTGGAAGTTGGAGAGATTGTGGGGAATGTTGGAAACTTCACAGCTGCCAAGACTTGATAATTAGTGCTCCCAGTAACTAATCACTTTCTTTATTTACTTTCATTAAAAGATAAGTATTTACTCAGCTTGGAATAAACTAAATATGGAAAATGTTGTTGATCTTGCTGATCATGGTTTTAACGTATTATCCATTCAGCATCAATTTGGAAGTTGTAAATAAGTTTTCAAAGTATTGTGTTAATTTAAAAAAGTAGTAAAGAGACAATTTATGATCATAGTAACCATGAGCATTATAGGCAGCTTTGTGTGACACTACCATTGATCTTGACTTGTTTGGGGCCATAAATTAGACCGTTTTAACAGGTACAACAGAAAGTTGCATTTGGTGTTGTAACTGATAATTTCTTTTTTTTGTTTTAACGATTCTGTTCATCCATTAAAAGATGTAAAACACTTTATTATTTTAAACAGGAGAGAAATTACTCAGTATAAAATTACACTAATTGTTGTCTTTACATGAGTATCTACAGAAAGGCAAAAGTTGTTTGTAAGGCTGTTGAGTAAATAAAGAGTATTGACATTAGATATGCTTGGGTTTAAAGTAAACTTTGTTGGAAAGAGTAGGAATCTTTAAGTTCTCTGAAGAACAGGAAAAATTTTACATCTATAATTTTGCTTGTTGAATGTCCCCAGGAATGGAATATCCAATTTTTTCAGATACAGTTTAGTTTACAGCTCCATTAACCATCAATCTGAGAAAGAAAAAAAGTATGTCTGAGTTTGATTAGTTAGGCCTTTGGACTCTGGAAAACAAAGCAAATCCTTGGTGTGTTGCTGTGATGTTTATTAATATAGAATTGGAGTCAGCAAGCCTGTTGAAGTCTTAGGTTTTAGAATGATCATTTAATCTTATGTGCAATAAAACATTCTTGTTTATACTCGTTGCAAATCTTCCTCAAAATTTTATATCCGTCTTTATAAATCCTGAAGGATGTGCTTTTCTGGTCATTTAAGAGCTAAATAAGATGGAATATTTACAAAAATATCCTGAAAAACATGGAAAAATGCATGTACTACTATAGTCCACTGGTGTGCACTGTAGACTTACAAATGTCTCTATAGGCAGTGCAAGTCTGTGTTGTTTAAAAGAATTTTCAGTTAGCTGAAGTACAGAATGTACTCTTCCTCTACATTATTTAGTGCTTTGGTAGTTAATGAGGGAAATTCCTATCTCAGTTTGTGGGATATGAGTCAAAAATTACACTAATTGGTACTTAAATCTTTTAGAAGCATCAGTGATTAAAAAGTATACCTAGATGAAAAGGAAAACAATCTAAATGACCATTTGGTATATTTGGCAGAGACATTTCTGTTCTTCCTCTTTTATTTTTTTACAATTGAACGTACGTCACCAGCTATTGATTTTGCGATAAAGCCAAAAACCCCATCTTTAAACATTTTTTTAAACAAATGTTTTCTGTTCTCTCTCTCAGTATATAGATGTATTACACTATATTACAACAATCTATGTATTGTTGTTAGGAGCATTACTTTCTTTAAGAGATTGTGAATGGTTCCTACCTGTTGTTCCCAGATGCCAGATGAAGGAAGCTCCACTAATGTGAGTGAAGCTTCTGGATAAATAAACTTTTCTCCTATCATTGTAAACATTTAAATGCTCTTTAAAGTGGAACAGCCTATTCGGAGGCCCCAAGTTGTCAACAGGTAGATCTTGTTAAAATCTCTGGATGATTTCTACCTTCTCCAGAAAGCTTTATTCTGAAATTACCTAACAGTGTGAATGTGCTACACAGCTGTTTACCTGAAATTGCTTTTTTTTTCATTCACTTAGTACATATATGAAATAGAAAACACAATACTCTTATATCTTAGAGAAAATTTAGATACATATGGTAAGATCATCCATTCTGTCACATACCCTTCACCCGACTCAAAAAATGCTTTCTGATTGTCCCCTGAATCCTGCAGAAACATAATAATTATCAGCCATTCAGGCTGTATTAGCTCCTGTGAATTTCTCTGTTTAATTTCTTACCTAAGATCCCCAGAAATGCTGAGTACTTTGTGTGGCTATCATAGGAACAAAATTATGTACAAAAAATAATTTTATAGAGAATAGAAAGTAGTCTATTTTAGTGTGCTACAGGAGGTTTTTATAGAGTTTGATATCAGAAGCCTCAAGGCTGGGATTTAAAATATCATTAGGCAATTTTCTGTAAACAGCATCTGAATTATTTGAGAATGCAAATGACTTTATAGAATGGAAACTTGGTGCAGTTAATTTTTCTGTAATAAAATCTCATTATTTTTAGACTAGGTCTAGAATTTTGAGTGTTCCTGTATAAATTACAATAATTGACAGGTGGTCAGAGAATAAGGAAAGAATCCTGTATTGTTGCTTCAGCTGCAATTCTTGCAGAGTTAACTATTCTTTCCACTCTTCCTATATCAGGTCCCTGTTCATATTTAGTTTTATCTCTGGAAATGATGTAGTTAATGTTCTTAGTGTCCAGCATAAAGTATAATTTGTCATGCTGCATAAAATTAAGGTTCCATTTGATGTTTATTTTCCCACAAATCTAATTTGGAAAGTGCAGGATAAGCTTACAGTTTTATTGACTTTTTTTCCCATACTGGCTTCTGACAAGATATTTAAACTCCATTAGATCATACTTGCCAATATTTTCTCTGTCTTCATTACACAATTTGCATTGCAAACACCAAGTAAGACTAAGATTATTTATTGTTTTTTGGGGGTTTTTTTAAATTTAAGGACAAGTGAGAGATGAAAAGTTAGTTCTGTAAGAAAGTATGTTCAGAAGAAACATATGTGGATACTGAAATGTGTTTCTGCACACAGATTTTCTGTGATAGGAGCACCATGCCTAAATGGCACCATTTGAGGAGGTTTGTTTAGCCTTTTGTCCTGCTACTGGCAGAAAGCAGAACTTGGTGAAATGAAAATGAGGGAGGAATGTGCAAATACACACACACACATAGATGTGTGTGTATGTGTGTGTTTGTGTACATGAAGTGATTGGTCCTAGGGATTGGTCAAGGTGCTCCTTCCCAGAGCAGGGGGTTGGATCTTGATGATCTTCAAGGTTCCTTCCAATTCAGGTCACTGTATGATTCTATGATTGCATATATAATTAAAATAATTTTGCGTAGTTCAGATTGAAAGGCTCAAAATTATGACAAAGTTGCTTCTTAATAATGTACTAATGTGATCCGTTCACCATATGGCTCTCTATATCAGAAATTAATTCTTTGCCATGTATGGTTAAAAAAAAAAAAAACAAAACAGAACAAAAAGGCTTTTTAATATTTAATTTTTAACATATGTTTAACTCCCCTGAGTTTATCTTTTGGTGTTATATTTTAACATTCATTTAGTTGTTAAAGTAAATATTTCTGCTAGTGTGCTTACTTGTCATTGATCCACATAAAAGCAACTTGGGAAGAATTTACTTGAAAAAAGTAACCAATCACTGAAGAATTAAATGTAACGACAAGTAGAATGTTGAAAATTGATGACATTAAAGGATTTAATTAAAGATACAAGCGTTTTGCAGTTAGTGATTCAGTTCCTTTTTTTATTCTTATCTGGATAAGGGGAGCAATGTGTCACTTAAAAATTAACAATCCAGTTTGAGAGGAGGCTTGATTGGGAAAGCAGCCTTAGATAATTTTCTTCTAATTGGTGAAGTACTGCATATTTCTTTATGTAACAGCATGAGTGCTAAATTGAAGTCAATGAGAAATCTGCTGGTGTCAATGAACCTTTGATCAGTTCCTAAACTGTGTAGTAACAGGTGATTGGAAATTGTAAAAGAAGATTCTTCAGGGACACTTGAAACTTCAGAGTATCAGTATGATATTCTGTTGTGGGTATGGCTCAGATAAAACAGAAGACATGTAAACCGTAAGCAGTAGAACCACTGCTCTACAGAGATTATTTTATGTAATTGCTTATCTAGATCAAACAACTAAAGTTGTATATTTCAGGTTCTTAATCTGAATGGAGAGCTGTATGGAGAAATGTCCTATGCTATATTTACCTGAACTCTAAGCAGCATAAGACTTTTAAATTTCTTTGAACAAGTCATCTCCTCTACTTCTTGAATCCTGTTGAATTTACAGTTCAGAAGAGAAAGCAAGCTTGAATACTGGTTTAATTTGTCCCTTTTAGGATAGGTTGTTAATGCTTAAGGAGAAAGTTCACTGCATCAGACCATGGCAACTTTTGGAATCTGGTGTATTATAGTGCAATTTATCTGCACTTTAAGTAACATTGCTATAATAGTCTGGTAGTCATCAAGGAACCTTGATGCCATTTTGATTTTCCTGAAAATTTCACTTTATGTCAAATCAGACTTCCAAATTTTATTTAAATATGTTGGTATGGGTGCTTTTCCTACAGGAAAGCAATGATTACAAATTCTAGTGTGCTTTCACATTATTTAGTATTCTAGTAATCTGACATGTATTTATTTATAGAGACCTACAGTTACAGAAAACATCCTATTCCCAGCATCCCATGACCATTAATCTTAAATGTCAACACTCATCATCTGTAAGATAAGTGAACTTGTGTAGTCCCTAAGTTAAATGTAGGGGCTTTGACTGTTACTGTCATTTTGATGTTTTTTTGTTGTGATTCTTTAGCACTTAGATTAAAAAATGTACTTTAAGTTTAGTTAATATCTTATTTTCCAATCTGTCAGTTAGCATTCCTATTATATCTTTAATATTATCAATTCAATAATTTTGTATTCAAAATTAAAATTGGATTGAACAGTGTTCTGATCTGCACCATGTAATACCCATACAGTTTAGGAACTTCTTGAGACTGAGCACAATTTGAACTTGTTTTGAATGTTTCCTGATCATGCTGATCGTTATTGATTTCTCTGTTTCTTTACAGTTCTTTATTTAGCTGTACATTTTTCTCAATTCAACAATATAAAGTGAGGATGGAAAGCTGGCTAAGAAATTGGTTGTAAGCAAAAGAGTTATTGACCTTCTGTACAGTAAATAAAACTTCACAAACAAACAAGCAAATAAATAAATATATTACCCATTGCACTATTTAACATTTTTTTCCAGATGATTTTCTACATGTCTGCATTCATCTTCTTATGATCAATCCCTGTATTTTTTGAGGAAGGGTGGTCATCTTCCTTTCAGAGTACTTATTAGAATGGCTTATGGTGTCTTCTAGTTCCTAAATTAATTACTAATAATAACTACATAAACACACAGCAGTCAATAACTATTTGAAGTAACAGGGGGCAAGCTTTTATAGTCTGGACTGCAATTAAATCTCTAGGCTGTTTATTTGTAAAAATACCAAATATAAAAATTATTTTCTGTAAATGATATATAAATTGTTATTGCTCAGAAAGTTAAGAATGAAAATTTAATTGGTCTGGTCATTTCTTTCCATAGAATATGAGCTCATTTTTCCTTCGATTAAAGTCTGTACATGTATTTCTACTCAGAGGCATACAAATCTATTTTTTATCTTGCTATTAAAAAGAGGTTTTGCATTAGTCAGTCTCAGGTCTCCCAGAGCTTAGACTGTGTTCCTTATTTTGGGAAGAAGCTTGTTATATTAGGTTTGACTTGGAAAAACAACCAAAAATCCACATACATACATGGTCCCCTCCCCCTGATAAGAACACTAGCAATGTTAGTAAGCTAAATGAAGATCATAGAACCTCTTAAACTGGGAAACTTCAGTCTTGCAACAATACTTGGATGAAAAAGGGAATTAAGCAGAGTTTAATAAGAAGTTTCAGGTGTCATTAAAAATATATATATTCTCAGCAGGGTCCTATTCCACCTTCTTTTAAAATATAAACCAGAAATTCTGGAATTGAACTTTTTAGCACAGAGTGAGGAGTCCTCCCTCCCTCCTCTCTGTCTCATAAAGTAAGATGTCAGTGAGGAAGATTAAGGGGTGAAAGTTTCTGCTTTGATTCTTTTTTTTTTTTTTTTTTTTTTTTTTTTTGCTTAAGAATGCCAAACCTTTGAGATTTCAAATTACATTAGGAAAAATATTAATGTAATCCTACTCCTAAAACAATCTTTGCCATTTACTTAGAATTTTAAATGTAGTTTGTTTATTCTATTACCACTGCCACCCCTTCTGCATTTTATCATAATCCAATCACCTATAAGAAAAGCAGGCTATTGTTTGTAAACAAATCTAGCCCTTCCTTGTACTTTTCAAGAGCTCAAGTTTCACCTTGTTTGTTAGTGAAACATAAATATTAAAGCGTATTTTTTACTTTTAATTTTTTTTAATTGTCGTGAGCTACAGTTATTAGATCTGTTGATTATTAGTTAATATGGGAATTTTTGCTGTTTTTTTTCCCTGGATTAAAAATTTGACCTCACCGTGCACAGTAGCAAAAGGAAATAGTCATTTGTCCGTACACTGGAATTCTCACTCTCCACATGAGTGGTGGCTTGTCATGCTTTGAGGGTTTTGGTTGGCACGAGTCCCTTATAAATTTCAAGCAGTATTCTCTAAGGGATTAGCTGAAATGTGAATTATTTCCTTGAAGGAGATTAGAAAACATATTAAGTTCACCTAAACCACTGTATAATGTTTGTATAGATCAATCTTGGTTAGAACTCTAATTACTATGTTCATTTCCAGTCAAAAAAGGAAAAGTAGTTTGATAATTTAGTCATGTTAGTCCCAACTCAAATATAATTTCCATTTAAGAATATAGCAAACAGCATCTTGTACATGCCATTTTTGTGTAAGATCATGATTATCTAAGCACCAGTATTTTGCTAAACACAACAACAACAACAACAACATAATTTGAAGAGCCTGCAGTAGAAGGTATGCTGCAAAAAGATGCCCAGTGCATTCAAATGACTGTAGATTCAGTCTCTGTTTCTAATTATGGGAAGTACAGAAATCACTTGAATCTGACTGGTTTTTTCATTATTAAAAAAATAGCCTTCAAGTCAAAGGCTACTTAAAACATGTCTAAGATTAGAGTTATAAGTAATTAAATTATGTTGGAACCAATGCTTCAACTTTTGTCTCTGCAGTCAGGAATTACTCTGAAAACTGCTCTCAGATTTGTGCAGGAAAGAGTGAAAAGTGTTTGACTTATAGGCAATTTCCAGAAACTGAGAAAACTTTTGGGAGTGGTTAGTATGAAGTAGGCTAGAAAGGAACTCACATAAAAAACTGATACTGGATAGTGTGAAAGACCATAGTAAAAGAGGACATTTAGTAAATTTGTAGAGTCAAATTACTGAAGTAAGATAGTGAAGCATCTTTTTAGTGCAGCTGAGTAAGTTACATTTGATGTAGATGTTGGTACATTTAATACCATGAGCGTTACTTTTGAAATACAGTAAACCATAGAAGTAGGAGGGGAATATAGCTGAACAGCAGCTAAAAGGAGAAATACAGAGCAGGAGAAGTTGTGAGTGATGCTGACAGAATTTCTGGAGGTGAAGTTCTTTGCTCCAGACAGAGACTGGAGCAAAGTTTCTCTTAGGGTTGAGCAAAAGAGAATGCTTAGAGGTGCTGTTGGAATGGGACTAGAATTGGGGTGTCCAGGGCAGCCAAGTCTGTACTGAGGGTCTTTGTGGTGTGAGCTAGAGGAGAGGGTCTTAGTCCCAGACAGAGATGGAAAATAAAGTCCTTCTACTGTTGTCCATATTATAATAGAGGTGTAAGGTCTGCATGAAATTATCTATGGCATGGGTATATATAAAATCAGAGAATACGTGTATTTGTTTCTAAACAACAGTAAAAGTTTTAAAGGAAGAATTATTTGATGGACAATTTATTATTGGTAATTTAATTGTATTTTTTTTCCTTTTCAGTGAGTAAATAGCTCTCACTTACTGCTTTCATTTTATAGGGGAAGAGAGGAGAATTTCAGGAAAATTCTAAAAAATTCCCAGTACCTTGATAGTTAGGATATTTGCAAGGGAGAGATACTCTTAAACCAGCTGTAGACAAAAAGAAAAAGCAGGCATTATTTATTATGGCAACTTTCAAAATGCTGGAGAAGCAGATTACAGATTACATATCTTTTCCCTAATTTAGAAATCCAGGTTTTCATTTTTCTTTCAGGAGCATTTTTTTTTCTAAGATGCAGCAAACAAGATTCTGGTGGTGAGGGGGCAGGTACTTCAGTGGCTCCTTATGTGGCAGCAGCGGATACTTTTTTTTTCTGTGTTTCTCTCAGCTGAAGCACACTTTACTCATAACAAAACTAACAGGCATTTGTGTGGACTGGTATGATAGGATATATGTTTGGAGGTTTGCATTTTGAACTACAGATTGTTTAATTCTGTTCTGCAAGATAATAAAGTACATGGTTTATTTTTCATGTGCATTAGTGATTTGGCTGATCAGGGCACGTGGATATGTTTAATATATCGCCTGGCTATAAAAACAAACCCAGCATTTTTGTATTTTCTTGTTTTAAACAATGGGTGAAAGTCCCTTAGTTTCCAAGACAGCCTACAAATCGTTTAACATTTTGTTTATATATCAGTAGAACATTGAGAATAGAACAGCACAAAATGTATCAGAAAAAATAATCATACTCTGCATTGTTTTTAAATACTCATGCAAACATTCATGCTTTTCTGGCAAGCCTGCAAGAATGTCTACTTGACAAAATTGTCCTTACATCTTATAAATATCAGATTCTTTATTTATAGCATGTGTTTTTATATCTTCATTATAATAGTCCATTCTAGTTTAAAATTTTTTTCTAATAATTTTCAAAATTATTTTTGATGCATGAAAACGTTGACTAAATAAGAAACACTGTACAGCTTGGTAGACATGATTGTTTAGACATTCTTCTAGTCTCAATCTTGTTATGAATTGGGATTACAATGAGGAAGGTTAACATACCCCGCTTGAGCAGGGATGTTGGCCCAGATGGCCCACTGTGGTCTTTCCTACCTTATCCATTCTGTGATACTGAAAGAAACTTCCAATATTTGTGAAGTCATCTTGTTTAGTTTTTCCACATGAAAAATATAAGTGTTTCTCATTTTAAATGAGATCAAAATGCAAAAACCCTTCATAATTTTAAAGTAGAAATGAGTGCATGATGTGTTGATATTCTCTTTACTGATCTCAAATAAGAAGTATTCAATTATTTACAAATAAATGGTGAAAGTAGAATTTTAGATAAACATTATGGATAATTTTCTATGATAGATGTTGATAGAAAATTTGTTTTTTTTGAATAAATAGTAGATTCTCTTGAACAGGTGGTGTTAGTTTTAATGTAATACATAGTCCATATGAAATTGAGCTCACAAGAAACTGATGAAAGCAGTGCCAGATTCAGATAGAAAGAAAGACCTGTAAGATCAAAGGTAATTTTCTCCACCTGACCATGTTCCTATTCTTGAACTTATTTATGCCTCTCTTATATTATTTCTTATTGCTGTATAAGTTTCAGGCTTAAAGCTTTTTATATATCTATGCACAACTTCTATTCCTGCATAACTCACTTCTTTTAAACTAGTCATACACACAAAAGAGTTTTCTCTGTGTGTAGACAAGGGGAGAGAAAAAAATTAGTGGTAAATCAGCAACTTTCCATTTAATGTCAGCATAGTGCAATGATATCAGCTTCCAGCAGACTTAAGCATTTGAGTTGAACCAGGAGGAGGAAACATTTGATTACTAAATATGCTGGTGCTAGACATTGTTATGAATATAAGCATTCATTAAAAAGTTCTATTTCTTGCAAGGCTTGGTGTCTCAAGATATTGTCAGGCACAATAACATTTATCATGGTTTCAGTATAGTTGCTGATGGACTAAATGGTATTCTTGGCAGACTTGCATACAATAGGAAAAAAAACAGAGTAAATTTTTTTTTTTTTTTTTCTGTATTGAAGCATTTGTCAAATAAAGTGGTAGCCAGCATTTGTCTTCCCTCTCCTGTGGAAGGAGTGATATGGATTCTGGTAGTCTTTGCACCTTTTAGGTGGAAAAAGAAAAAAATTCTAGAAAATGTCAGACATACTGGAAATAATCATTGCAAAACTGCCCAGTGTCACACATGCTAAGTAAGAATTTTGCTTGTCAGCAAACACCACACCTGCATGCAGCAGCCCTGATCCTGGAAGCAGGAAACTTGATGAGTTTTGTTTAAGACCTTAGGGGCTTTGGCAGTTTTTTTCACGTTCTTACAGACTTCTAGCCATAGAAATCTCAAAATTAAAAAAAAAAAATCCCAATAAAATAGAAAATAATTTAAAAAAAAACAAACAAACAAAAAAACCCAGACTCCCTCCCCTATATCCCAACAAAATAGGAGTTGTTTTGCAAGTAACAAAGATTCTTGGAACTGTTTTCTATCCAGTTGCACGTGATTGTCTTGCTATGTGAAATGCATCTTCCTCCTACACCTTTCTCAAAGGGAAGTGAGCAGTGGAGTGGAACCATGGTGTATCTTCCAGGTTCTACAGATACAGCTGAACTAAAACTGGAAGTGATTTAAGAGAACCAGATTAATCAATGTAACTGTTTTCTTCTCTTGTCTATCTCTTTGAAGATGCTGCTGGCTGTATGAGTTTTTTCATGATCCTACAACAAAAAAGTTTTTTCTCCCAATTATGCTGAGAGACTCTGTTTAAGCATTTGATACCATTACTTTTAAACCACTGATAAAAATATCTTCAGACCCTGTGCAACTATGTCAGGAATTGTAATGATGTTTCACAGTGAATTCAGTGCAGGAATGTGGAGCTTTTGCTTGATCTTTAGGCAGAGGTGGCTTTCAGTTCATTGGATCCAATCTATCTCAATATCTTATTTAAGGAAGCTGCGTGTTTGCTATTCCTTCTAGCAGCTGAAGCACATTCCATACTTTGGAAGTTGATGACATCTCATAAAATACCACTGTAAAAGGGCACATTCTCTTCCTTGCATTTCTTATGAATGTGCAATAATTTTAAAAATGATCGGTAAAAATTCACCGTTTTTGAGTTCTTGGCTCTGAAAAGACATGGATATGACCTTTTTTGAGAGACAATATTCCTGTCTGAGTTACAGAAAGGAAAAATTTGCTTCTTGTGCTGAGTTTTCTGACTAACTACGGGGAAGAAATTAGTAAGAATGAAATTCACTTGTGACTTTATAAAGATTTATGGTTATTTCAATGGGTTTTCTTTATTAGGAGGGTGTCATGGTCCTTAATTCATAATCAACCCGTGGCTTATTAAATTTTCAGTGTAATATACCTCTTGCTTAAATTCTGTAGAATAATTTGTGGCATGGATGAGTGGAAATTACCTCTATGCACAATACAATGTGGAATCAAGAATCCAGAAAAGATGTGTTCATTTATCTTGCTTTGCAACATAAAAAAAAGCCCTGCATTGTCATTTTAAGGGAAAAAAAATAGCATATTGATTTTAAATTTTAATTTTTGATCTGCACAAACTGAAGCACATGTTTTACATTTGTACTTGAGTGAGGCTACCCGAGGTCACTATATCAAACAGGAATTCTTCCCTCTCTGGGTCACAAGTTTGTAGGCCTCATTCAGATTCCCTGTAGGTTCTGAGTATAAAGACAGATAGTATTAGAAACTAATGATTTGCTCTGATTGTGTAAGATTCCGATTGGAAATGAAAAAAAAAAACTAAATAAAACTCTTCTATTCTCGGTCAAATCAGCTTTTATTTGAGATATGCAGATAATCTTTCACAGAACATGCTTTTGGTAAAGAAAATGACAGTTTTGTACAAGAAAAATTTTACAGGGAGAATTTCTGGTTGGCTTGGCAGTTTTTTATTTCTGACATTAAGTCAGATCAGATCAAAACTACAGGGCTTTTTTGACATAATGCTTGTGTTCTGTCCAACTTTGTCTTAAAAACTTCTTTTAAAAAGATGAAGATCATAGGTCTCTAAATATACTTTCCAAGTTTTATAGTTTTATAGAAAGCTAACAAATCTTTGCATTTAAAAAAACAAAAGCTGAAGGGTGCATGGAATTTCTTCTGTTTACTGCCTGAAATCATGTTGACTGCCATATTTCATCTTCATCATCTTTCTTTTTGCATTCATTGCACCTTAATTGTTGCCCTTCATCCTGCTGTATCTTTTCTTAACTAAGGGGAAGGATAAAAATCTTGTTTCAATAAAACTTTTGGAACCTAAACCACTGTTATATTGCCTTAAACTAAACAAGAGCATTAAGATTTTCCTGCTAATGAACTGTACAAGGTGGAGTTGCTTTTTCTGTGTCTGGTTTTTTTTCAGGGTTCTGCCTTTCATGCTATTCATAAAGTGGTGTAGGTTAGCTCTAAGATGTAATTATCCAGTTTCAAAAGGTCAGTACACTGTACTTCATTTCCCCCATTCACCTTTGCAATTATCCAGTTCATTGACACTACCTTGACCTCATTCTATGCTTCCACCATTATTTTTGTCTTCCTATTGAAAAGTAAAATTCAGTGCAAGTCTGCACAGATATTTTATGGAGGGGAAACATTCACATTTTAAAGGAAAATGAAAGACCTCAAGATCTTTTCATGTCGCAAATTTTTTCTTAAGCTTTCACTTTTCTTCATAAATCAGAATTGTGGCATTTCACACAAGAGCATTTTATAGAATGGAATATCCCTGTGGCTGCTTTGGGTTAGCTGTCCACTACCCGATTCTTGTGCAGGCTGAGCCTCCTTGCTCGCAGGGCAGTATGAGAAGCTGAAAATGCCTTGACTTAGTGTAAGTATTGCTCAGTAACAATGAAAATTTCCCTTTGTTATCAAGAATATTCTCATACTAAAGTCAGAACATAGTACTGAATCCCATCTAGTAGGAAGAAAATGAACTCCTATCCCAGCTGAAATCAGGACTGTTAAATATGTAAATTTATCATAGTTGCATCTTGGCTGCAATGAATTGAAATTTTACAGACGTAGGTAAATAAATTTATCTTTGACATCAGATCTTCATGTGATAGTCATATTCTGCTTAATTTCTTGACTGAAATTCAACCTTGGATGGTTTTGTCATTTCTCTGGATTTGATGTCTGACAAAATGAATTTTTATTGATTAGTGTCAACACTGTGAAAAGGTGAACTTTCAGGCTTAGAATTTCAGCTGTGTATTTTGTCAGGTGCTTTGCAAGAAGACCGGGTTTCTCATGTTCTGGAACTTTCATGGATACTTGTAATAATAAATATGCCCGCACATTTATTTAGGGAAAAATATGGGGCTTGTGATTGTAGTCCAGTAGAAAGTATTCAAACAACTTGCATAAATTTGGTGGGAAAGAAATAATATTTGCTGCTAAATAAGGGCATGTGATTCCTTAATTTCCAACTATTGTACAGAAATTCAGTGGATAGATTTTCAAGACCTCACTGGGAACATGGGAGCATCAAACATTTACTTGTGCATTGGGGTTAGCAACTTGTAGTCTATCACTCCGGACCCACTCTAATACTTTGACCTGTGCCCAAAACTGCAGACAGTGCTTGAGGTGAGGCAACACCAACACAGAGCAAAGTGGAACAATCACTTTTGCTGTCCTCTCATAATCTGAATGAGCTTCTTTAACTTTATTCGGTTTCTAGTTGTTTCTATTAACTCAGAAATAAGGTGGGAACCGACAAGTTTGCAATTTGATTTAGCTAGAGAATGACGTTACTATTCACAGGATCAAAAATGTTTCTTTTATGCTGTAACAGATCGTTCTCTTTGCTCTCAATTCAGAACCTTTTCATTATTTGCCAAAAATTGATTTTAGAATAAAAGTAACCAATAGAACTGAAAAAGAGCACCTCTATGGCTCTTTCTAAAGCCTTGGTGGCACAGATATCCTGTTTCTTCAATGAAGAAGTATCTTACAATGTTTTCAGTCACCATTTTTATCAAACCATCTATTTTAGTTCTCACAGAACTGAAATTTGTAAAAAGATCTTAATATTTTAACCTTTAAAAACATATTAGCAATTATTTTCTTTTTTTTCACCTCAATTAAAAGAACTGGAGCCTTTTATTTTTACAGTTTTTAATCTATGTTAATCTCTTTTAATCTCCTGTTAAGAACAGTTAATAATAACTTGTTAACAGTAAGTACTTGCCGATAATAATCTTCTGATAAATTTCCATTACTACCTGATAAGTACCTGGTTTGTGTTATAAACAAAAATTCAATTTACAATTTTTTTCATTTGAAGTCTGAGAAGTATTTCATGCAGTCTTGACAAAAACCTCTATCTAGTTGTCTCTGAAGAATAAATCAGTTCTTTGATAATTACTCTATGTGACTTAGTAATGTGTCTCTGTTGATATATTTGTCCTATATGAGGATTTGATTAACAAACTCATAAAATTATCCTAAACTAAGGTTACAGCATTGGCCATAAAAGATATTATTTTGCTTAAGACTATTAATCATGACCACAAGAAAGAGATTATCATGAAAAATTAAAAATCTTTCCTCTGATTATAGCTATGTAGTACAGAAGGTATACTTTAGAACTTCTTCAATTTAATAAACATTTATTACAATCCTACTAGTTTTAAACAGAATAAAAACATGCTGATTTTTGTTTTTTGGAGAACAAAAAGTGAACTTTGACATTGTCAAGGCAAAATCAGTCTCAGTTTTATTTAAAACGTTTTATTATTATTTTAATACTATTTTTCTAGAAATAGCAGGAAAATAATAGGATTTTGTTGCAGTTACTGTATAAAAATTATCTATACTTTTTTGCAGGTCCATTTTATGAAAAATTGACTGGTTTTGTCATTTTCAAATTAAAATATTTAACTTTATGACACATGGAAAGCTTACACCTTGGGCTGATCTCTAAGGTGCAGACCTTACTCTGAGGTGAAGCCGTTAGCCTCACCCAGTGAAAACCAGGGGGTTTTAATCAGATTATTCGTCTTTCTTTTTCTTTCTTTTTTGGTTATTCTTCCTCTTACCCTCAACCTTCCCAGATGGAAAGAATGTGGTGTGAGAATGCCTCTGAATGGGGAAAGAGAGAGCGACTAGACGCAGAAAAACAAAGTTTGGAAGAAGAGACCAGAAAACTCAAAATGCAGGTAAAAGAAATTCAGGAACTTCTGGAGATGAAGCAAAAAATAAAGCAACACTAACTAAATTGAGTTGTGATCATTAAAATGCACGAAGTAGGGTTTTGCTTAAAAACAAGCTTATTTTTACTTAGTTTAGTAGTATTACTTAGTTGAATTATTTGGGGAGCATTCATACCCAAAATTACTATTTCAAAATGCCAAAAAGCATCCATAAAGGAAAGATTATACAAGACAAATCAGCCCTTACTGCATCCCAGACTTGAGCAATTGGACCTCAGTGGCTTAGAATTTTTGTAGGGCACAGAAACAGAAAATATTTTCTGTTCATTTTTGAAAGGTGCAGGGAGAAATGACAAATATAACAAGACTAGGAAGCAAAAGTGAAGACTGGGAGGAGCAGAAGAGATTAAGTAAGCTTTGCAAGCTACAGAGTCCTGATGAAGGTCAAAGCAGAAAAGTAACTGTGAGACAGATCATTTCCCTGTCTTGTTGAACATCAAATCTCTTCTTAGGAGAGGGAGAACTGAAAGAAGTGCCTATTCCTTATTTTTTTTGTGCCCCTGAAGACCTGTTCATTTATTGTCCTGCTGAAAATGACTTGATAATTTATTCAAAGACCCTTAGCTGAGCATATTTCCTTTATTTTATGATTTTCTATGCTGATAACTAATCAGTTAGATTAGTTAGATAACTAAGTTACTTAGTTAGATAACTAAGTAATCCAGAAGGCTCCCACTTTCATTGAGACTCTGAAAGTTTGAAAAAGAGAAAGCAAAAAGCCCCCCAACCCACCAATCAATCTCTAAATGTACATATCTGGTGTTATGAGTTGTGTAATGAGAAACCGTTGTTTGTTGGTTTTTTTTTTTTTTGCCTAAATAACAAATAATTTAATCTAATTTATGTGCATTTGCTGTTGAATAATGACATTCTAAGTAACTAGATTTAGGGTTTAGTAACTAGGTAATTTCTCTTGGGAAAAACTGAGAGAGAGGTTTTATACTTGATGTCTGCTGCTAAATTTAATCATATGATTTTTCTGTTTCCATCATGACTGAGTAATAGCAAATGGAAGCTCATGCATATAAGCCCACCTTTCTAACATATTTCACATAACATGCAACAGGTTTTAACTTTACTATCATTTATTTTATGATAACATATACATATCACATCATATCATATCACATTAAGTGTTTTCTTGATTTATTTGTAACACAAGTAGCCTGAGGTTGGAGGTATGGCCAGAAAGAGGTTCATCTACTTAGGCATATTATTATATTTCAAATCTCTTTTACTTATATGTCTGTGCTGGCTTGTTTATATGTTTGGTTTTCTTTTAAAAAACAGTTAGTTGCGTAGACTATTAGATATGTGTGATCAGCTCTCTCTGTTAGTATCATCTCTCTCCATTAGTAAAGCACCCCTATATTTGATTTACAATAACTGCAAAACATGGAATTATGGGACAAATCAGACTGATTGGACCTCATGAGATCTCCAGCCCTACCTCCTGCTCAAAGCAAGACCAGCTCTCAAGTCAGACTGAGTTATTCACGGTTTTGTCTAGTGAGGTCTCAAAAACATCCAGGTCTGCATGACCTACTCTGGGCAGTGTGTTTGTGATGGCTTGACCAAGCTGGCAGATAAGCTCCCACCCAGCCTCATTCACTCCCCAGCAGTGGCTTGGGGGACAGAATTGTAGGGGCAAAATTGAGAAAAAAAAAACTTGTGGATTGAGATAAAGACTGATTAATAACTGGGAAGGGGGAAAAAAGAAAAATAAGTGATGAAAAAGTGATCAACACCACGAGCAGATTGATTACCCAGCCAATCTCTAAGCAACAGCTGCTTTGGAAAAAAATCATCACCATGTCATTTAAAGGCACTCTTCTTTCCCAGGTGTAGGAATTTGTCTCTGCTAAATTTCACAAAGTTCTTGTTGGCCCCTTCTTTCAGCTTAATGACAGAACCTCTTGATCCCACCTACAGGCAAGGATATGGCGTCTGCCTGCCCCAGCCTCAGAGGGGACAGCAAGACCTTGATGAGAGCATTTTCCCACCAGAGCTGTGAATTGAGCACGTGATGTGTTTCTCCATTTAGGCTGGGAGCCATGCCCTGCATCATTGCTAAGGCTGAGGTCTCTTGCAGTCTTCAGCAGCACCTCCAGCCACCTCTCCTTGCCACAGTATCCTAAGCATTCCTCTCACTGTGTCCATGGCTCCTGGCCTCTGGCTGCAGAGAGCGAGTGGTACCACCAAAAACACTCTTCTGTGATACCAAACACCCATTGACAACATGAGTAAAATTAAAGAGCAAGAGGATTAAAGTGCTGTGGCAAACCCTTAATGAGAAAATTAACCTTGCTGCTGCTGTTAAATGCAAAACAGGTGTTAAGAAAGTCCCCTTTTCAAGGATTCCAGCCTAACTCAATTTAGATGGAACCTGTCTTCTTCTTTGTAGACATATCCTAATGCCACTGTTGAACCTTGCTAAATTCTGAGACTGTTTCTGATTTTCTCTAATACTATAAATAACCTGAAAACAATTGCTTTAACTTCTGGTTCAAGACCCTTTTATTTCTGGGATGGTAGATTCAAGTTCAAATAAAATAACATTATAAGCAGGTTTGGAGTAGTATAAAAGAATGACTGCTATAATGTAGGTGTTGGTTAGATGTCTAGGTCAGCAAAAATTGAAACTACAACTATTTAAAGGTCTTTGTGCACCTTTATGTGTATGATTATGGCTTCATTTAGCAAGTAGACACAAGACATGCATCTAATTTTTTGTAGAATGAATGTCAAAGCAAAACACAGTTGCCTAGTGTCCCACTTTTTTTTCCAAAACCCCTATTTGTGAGATTATTTTCATCATCCATTGTAGTTGTTTGAAACAATATTCAGTGTTATTAATTGATATACGGCTGATTTGCACTTGTAGAGGACACAAGCAAACAATGGCAACATTTTTTATTTAGTAATGATTTTAGTAGTATTAAAAACATGGTACCAATACCCAGAAATTAAATCCTTACATCCTTGTCTAAACAGTTTCATGCTGATAGCTATCTTCCTCTTTAATATGTATGCATACCTCCATAGGACACAGAATTTGTGCAATCTCTTGCCATTCATAGTAATAAGCCACATAGACTGAAGTTCTGAATAGAAAATGTAATATTAATTATGTCTTTCAAAAAGTGTGAGTCCTTAATATTATTTTTAGCTGGCAGTATGTTGGTTTAAAATGTTTCCCCATGCAGTTTTAAAAGGTTAAGTTCTGTTGTACAAGATGAGCAGAATTGATGAAACAATTGGGATCAGACATTGTTGCTGTGCAGTTTTATTGATTGTACTTCTTGAAATGGAAAATACTATTTAAATTAATGGATATATTATTTGACTGATATCTTGGTAATAAATATTAAATGGATCTAACTGGTTCATCTAGGAAGGGATAGCATGAAAAAACTCACTTTGTTGATGGTATAAATCAATACCCAAAACATGATGTTTATGGAAAAATATTTTCTTTTTCATCTGTGAATATGACCTTGAAACAAACTTTTAAATTAATTTTGAGGAATATTCACTATTCTTTTGTATTATCTCTAATGATTATGGTAAATAGCTGGCTATGAAATATTAAATTAATGGAATACGTTTTGCAGTGGACTGGAATATTGAACTGTGCAACTTGTGGATGCATGAAATTATTTTTATTTTAAGTTTGATTTCTATCTGGAATATGATAATGTTATCATGTTGTTAGCAAAAAAATCCGTATATCCATGGGCTTTGTGAGAAGAGCTTAGGAGCTCCCCTAGACACAAGCAGCTCCAAGTGGCTCCAAAGGAAACCCTCTGGCCAAAGTTGAGCCAATGTGAGGGAAACAACCCTGCGGACACCAAGGTCATTGAAGCAGGAAGGGGAGGAGGTTCTCTGGGAGCCAGAGCATGGATTCCCCGGCAGTCCATGGTGCAGAGCAAGGTGAGGGAGCTGTGCCCATGCAGCCTGTGGAGGTCCGTGGTGGAGCAAATGGCCATCTTACTTCCCAGGCATGAGCCTCTGCTGAACCCTGTGCCCTGAAGGAAAGCACACCCTGTGAGAGCACATGCAGGAGCAGGCTCCTGGCAGGAATCTCAGACCCCCGGTGCTAGGTTCTTTTTTCTTGGGCCAAGTGTTATGAGCCCTCAAAAGGGAACCTAGCACACCCAAGGATAGCTTAGCTATTACCTTTGGAGGCAAATAATGAGCAGGATGGCTTCTGCTGCAGTGTTAGAAACAAAAAGGTTTAATAAAAGGCAAAATAACAAACAGAAAATCTGAGCCAGGTACAGAGATCTGCGCCTGGTATAAACACCTTCACAAAAGCCTCTTAGTTCTTTTGTTCTCCTCTTTTCTACCTGATGGCCCAGGCGAGACTTTTTGGCCTCTATCCAATTAGATGACCCCAAGTTTTTGGTGAAGTCTCTGAGGTCCTATGAGGTGGCTTTTCACCTAATCGTTGAGAGAAACTTCTGGGCTTCTTTCCTTTTTTGTGGGACAAAGGCTAGCTTTGCCACTCTGACATTAGGGGGCACTCTCCTACACTCCTACACCTAGGGGACCCATTCTGGAACAGTCTCTCTTAAAAGTCTCACTGCATGGAAAGCTCCCATCCTCAACCAGTCCTTGAAGAACTGTGGCCTGCAAGAAGAAGCCATGCTTGAGCAGTTTGTGAAGGATTGTATCCCATGTGAGTGACACCCCTCACTCTGATACAGCGGAACAGCACGAGGAGGAAAGAGAACCAGGGAGAAGCTGTATCCTGACATTCCCCTTCTGTGCACAGATAGAAGAGATAGTGGAGAAAATTAGTAAAGAAGTGATGTTGAGCCTGAGAGGAAGGGTGGGAAGGAAAGGTGAGAAGGAAGGAAGGGTGAGAAGGAAGGAAGGAAGGAAGGAAGGAAGGAAGGAAGGAAGGAAGGAAGGAAGGAAGGAAGGAAGGAAGGAAGGAAGGAAGGAAGGAAGGAAGGAAGGAAGGAAGGAAGGAAGGAAGGAAGGAAGGAAGGAAGGAAGGAAGGAAGGAAGGAAGGAAGGAAGGAAGGAAGGAAGGAAGGAAGGAAGGAAGGAAGGAAGGAAGGAAGGTTATTTTAGTTTTGTCTTTGTTTTTAACCATTCTACTCTATGTATAATGGGTAACACATTTTCCTCTTTATCTCAGAAGTTTTATGAAACCTTCTATCTTCCTTTCCACTCCTGTCATGTAGAAGAGAGGTGTGAGAGAGCAGCTGGGTGGGCATCTGGAGTTCAGCCAAGGTCATCCCATCATAGTTTCAGAGGCGGGTGTGTTCCTCACATTTCACAGGCAAAAGTTACTTTTAATGATGCATCTTCAATGAGATTAGTTTTCCTTGTATTTTTAAAATATAGAAACATTATCCACTGCCTCCTTTCCCTTAGACCCTTTCCTTTCTTCCCTTAGAAGTGAAAGGGATATTTCTTCTTCCTAATTATATGAGGTATTTAATGATGGTTTTCCTATATGCAAAAAATAATTCATCTGCTATAGCCATAAAGTCTTCCTAACAGTATCACTGTGTAAATTCTAATTGTTATGGATCCAAAGTTTTGGTGTGGGAATAGAAACAGTCTGAATGACATTCTTCCTTACTTTAACTAAAAAACCAAAACAAAGCTAGTAAAGTCCATAACAGCAAATTGCTGCTCCCTAAATCTATCTTTTTAGTTGAATAAGAAAATCAATTTGCAATCATTCCCTTTTTTTTTAAGATCAAGAAAAATCAGATTAACAAAAATTTCAAAATGAAGATCCTCTGTCTCTGCACATCTATAAAGATGTTATGATACAACTGTACTCACTTCCAGACTTATTTTTTAATAAAGGCTAGACCACTACAGTAGCACTCTTTTGATGAGAGACAGCCTTATTACTCTGAACTGCACAGAAATGTATCGCAAGTTATTAATTAAAATGGTTTTTGTAAGTAGAGTTGAAAAATCAAATTTAAGAAGTAGTCAAGAAAAATAAATGGAGCAAGATAAGATGAAAACTGCTGCAGCTGCATAAACATACCTTTACATTTTGGTTAGAAGATATAATGTGGCTTTAAGGCAAATTCTTTCATCAACCCTGCTTGAATTGGTATTACTTTAATTCAGAGTGATTTTGTGCACATTAATTCTTTTAAAGGGAAACCATGTGGGAAGATCTGCTTGAGGTATTAACAGTCCTTGCTCTAAGCCCTGAGAGAGTGGATATGGCTGGAGCATTGACAGTTTTTGGGATGGCCTAATGACACGTGGATTAAGGGCCACAGGAGCAGGAAAAATCTTGACTCCTGTGTTTATGTTTTGTCATGTTTATGTTAACTTTTGCTGCTCTGCTCTGTTTACCAATTTCTGTTGTGCTGGATTAGGGGTGTGAGTAGGGCCAAATGTGGAAGGAGTTGCAAACTGCTTCATTGTGAACAGTGAGCACAACCAGAGTGTGCAGTGATCTGCCTGCACACTTTCTAAATGCCTGGGCAGTGCCAGATGTGTTTTGAGAAGTACGGAGAAGGAGTTTTATGATTTGCCTGGATGATAAGAGAGGAATTTAAATACTTAGGGGTTATATTAATTGCCACATGTTTCATTCCCAGTTTTGTGTCATGGATCTCTTGGACTGAGTTCTATTTATTTTTTTACTCTTCATCAGAACAAAACTCGAAAAGAGATGTTATTATGGGAATATGGTTAAACCCTTTGATATTCATCTAGCACTGTTCATCCAGTGGAGAAAAAATTTGTTTCAACAAAAACCTTTGGGGCTGGTTGTTGCAATGATAAAACAGTACAGGATGCACAGTTTGCTCCCTTAATGGATTTCTAAAACACAATATATTTCGTCAGAATTACAACATGGAGTACTGTTGTTTTTATGTGTTAGTTTTCTAATTACTTTCTGGTGAAATGCTCATTTCAATTCCTTAGAAAATTGACTAAATTGTAGAGCTAAAACTATAAAAAATAGAGTTTTGCAGATATGTTTCCTCTAGCAAATTATGCTGATATTTAATAAAAGACAGGGAAAAAAATTACTGGACTACAAACTGTTATGGATCAACACTCAGCACTGTACTTTTGTCATCAATTTGTTTCCAGTTTCAAAGATACTAAATTCATATTTCCTGACAAGAAAATCTCAAAGTCCAAGAACAAATTTATAAATTAATCTTTCATTTGCATGTGACTAGTGGTATAACTTTAAGAGCATTAATATGCTTCAAATTTTTAATTTAATTTTATTATTTTATCACCCATTTTCTAACTTCTTGAATGGGCCTGTAAATTGTAATGATATATATTTCAAAACTCTTATAAATATTTTTAATTACACATTTTATCATGATGTTGAAAACCATAAAAACTATAAGTTTTTTGATGCATGTGTGTAACTAGCTATTCTATATTTATTCTTTCTTTTTAGATCAATACTTTTATTTCACTTAAGGACACATATTTAGTATTGTTCTGTCATTTCCCAACTCTATTGCACTACCTCCCTCTCTGTTTATTCCAGCCAGATAGGAAAGCTTGCTTTTAAAGCCAGTTAACTTTTTTATTTTTGCAGAATTACATGACAGTATTTGCATGCCATCAGAATAAAATTCACCTAGCCCTATATCCCGTTTCTGACATTGACCAAAAATGGGTGTGTATAGAATACTTACTAAGAGCAGCACAGGAATACTGTCTCAGAGAACTGTCATGCAATTCATGTCTTAGAAGTTTCCA
Source organism: Passer domesticus (assembly GCF_036417665.1). Classification (NCBI taxonomy): domain Eukaryota; kingdom Metazoa; phylum Chordata; class Aves; order Passeriformes; family Passeridae; genus Passer; species Passer domesticus. Next base: position 105,727,737 of record NC_087474.1, on the reverse strand, counting down.
GAATGAGATCAGTGTTTTTCAACTCTAATGCTTCTTACTAAATATTTTTTTGGTAATTTTTATAAATTATTTTGGAGCACATGTTAATTTTAAACATCCACTGTGCCCTTTCGTGAAAAATTATAAATTTAGCTGCACTTTAACAAAATATTTACACTATTTTCTTTACATATACTTTTACATTTTCGTTATACTGAAAAAGAAAATTAATTCAGTTCCTTCTTTCTTAGCACCATCACTTATATGATCTTCCAACACTGTGGAAACTGCTCAATTATTCCTTTCTTCTTTCCCTTCTCACTTATATTTTCCCTAATTTAGTAACTAGGTATTCCTGTATGTAGGGCCTTTTTTTATGTCAGCTAAGTTTCTCTAAGAATCATTGTAGAAGATCTTTATTAAATGCCATTTGAAGGCCTGCTAGACCTCTGATCTAGGAGAATCAGTTCATTGACTCATTCAGAAAAATGGCATAAGTTAGAAAGACCTACGATTTTTTGAATAAAAATTGTTTTGATTCTTCCTCATTAAATCATATTTTCCCATGCCTCATCTTATTTGTAATAGGTAATACCAATATCAGTTCTTTCTGGGCTTTCTTATACACTCTTGAAGCATTTTAAAAATTGTACTTGTGTTTCCTTGTGTCCTAGCTGTTTCCTAGGCTTTTTGAATTCTTTAATGCCTGACATGTCATCCCAGGACTTTTTAATTACCCGTTTTTTCTCCTTGATTTATGACAATGTTCAGTTTGAGACAGATCCTGTGGTGTAACCCATATAAATATATATAATATTGGCACAGAAATACTTTTTTCCATGTTTCTCCCATATGAATAGAGAGAAAACTCAAGTAGCTTTCTTGTTTCCTTAATGTTTGATATTGTTTATGTAATTGTCAATAGAGTATGAGGTTTTTTTGCTGTTGATTTGTTAGAAAAAGGATTAATAATAGTTTTTATAATTTCTGCAAGTTGTTCCTCATATCCTATTTGGCTTCTCTTAGTTATCTTTATAAAAGTACTCCCAGATTTTAAGATCTATTTTTCCCCCTTGTAAAAAGATAATTATACTATTCATGTGATATAATATTTTATATATTTCCCTTATGAAATAACGCAGTAAACCCTACCCCAGAATATATGCATGTGAAATTGGTTTGACTTTCTTCTGCCCTATTTTCAGACTTGAATATGTTTTCAAATTGTTCCCAAAATCTGTAATGAGATAAAATTCCGATCTTGAATTCTCTTTTTTTTTTCTCCATTTTCTTAATTCCTAAAATATTTTCTTAACATTATTGCTGCTGATAGAAGGTCAGGAATTTTCCTTTTTTTTTTTTTCCTTTTGTCTCATGATTAAGTTGTCATTTGGTAAAGGGGAAAATGTGCGTCCAAGTGTGCCAATGCTCCATTCAAGTTTCATTCCTTTGAATCCAGCCTGTCAAATTTGATTAATCAGTGATTAATCTTTTCAGTTATATAGAAATTTTGGCCCTGTGTGAAATATCTGAAAGCTTGTCTCAGTTGGCAAGGTACTGCTACAGTTACTGAATATTTTAAAATACTTCTTCTGATTAAATTTCAGCTTTTTTGAAGTAGCAGACTTCCAAATTCACTTGTTACAGGAAAAGGAAAGGACTTTGTGGGGACCTTCTGACTCAGAATATTCTGTGATTCAAATCACTTTAAAAAAAAAAAAATAAAAAAATTAAAAAGGAGAGGCTAATTCAGTCTTCAATTTGGGACGCCTTTTAACAGTCTTGGAGAAAGAACAAAAGGAATTGTTCCTCAGCAGTATCTCTCTCAAAAATGCGTGCTCATGGATTTGAACATTTTTGACATCTAGAAATTTCAGTTCTTTAAGCAGTAAGCGTAGATGTTTGGAATATCTTGTGCTTTGCCTTGTTGTGCTGTGCATTGCTTTCAGAACAGCTATCTTGGGTTATTGTGTTCATTGAAGAGATCATGGCCCAGCTGTCCCTGATCTGCCCTCTCACTTTCTAACCCTTTTAGCCAAGTTTGTGTAATAATATGTCTCTATGTAAACCTTCATAATGTTTCTTATTCCTTCTTTCTTTCCTTTTCCTTCTTCCTCCCTTCCTCTCTTATTTATCCCTTCCTCTCTTCCTCTTTTACTTATTTATCCCAGTATATCCAGCTCAAGAAGTGGGACAATGCAAATCTCATGACATTTAACAAGACTTAGGTTGAAGTGCTGCACCTGGGTCAGTACAACCCCTGTATCAACACAGGCTGTGGGATGAACAGACTGAGATGGACAGCCCTGTGAGAAGGATTTGGGGCTGCTGCATGAGAGGCTGGATGTGACCCAGCAATGTGCTCTTGCATCCCAGAAAGCCAAATGTGCCCTGGGCTACATCCAAAGCAATATGGCCAGCAAAACAAGGGGGAGGACTCTGCCCCTCTGCTCTGCTCTGGTGAGACCCCTCTGGAGTGCTGCATCCAGCTCTGGAGTCAATATGAGAAAGACTTTGAGCTGTTGGAGGATGTCCAGGCCAGGCCACCAAGATGATCAGAGGGATGGAACTCCTCTTCTGTGAGTCATGGCTGAGAGAACTGAGTTTTCAGAGTTGGAAAAGAGTGGGCTCAGGGGTACCTACTTGCAGCCTTCCAGTATCTAAGGTGGGCCTACAAGGAAGACAGAAAGGGACTTTCTACAAGGATGCGTAGTGACAGAAAAAACCAGCATGGCTTCAAACTGGAAGAGGGGCGGTTTGGATTAGATATTAGGAACCAACTCTTTATTATGAGGGTGGTAAGGCATGGAACAGGTTGCTCAGAGAAATTGTGGTTGTCCCATCCCCAGAAATGTTCAAGGCCAGGTTGGATGGGGCTCTGAGTCGCCTGCTCTAATGAAGGATGTCTCTGTCTATGGCAGGGGTTTGGAATCACATGATGTTTAAGATTCCTTCCAACCCAAACCATTCTATGATTCTATGACTATAGGGAAAGAGTCATCTGAATCTAATTGGAAATAGTGGAAATAGTCTAGTATTCCTTCATTAGACCTTATTATAAAAAACCCAAAAGTTTTACACTTTGACACTTAAGAATTTCATAAAACCTTAGTCCTGTGCCAAAGAAGATAACAGCAATAACAGCTTTTATTTTGTTATTATTTAAGGTAATTTTGTCAAGATTCAATGAAGACAAGTAGTCTCCTAACAACATAAATACTTATCTATGGATCTGAACACCTCTTGTCTGACCTCGTCTCTTCCCATATGTTTTGCTTTTCTCAATTTAGGAATATTGATATCCTTGCCTTTCACTGTTCCAGAAAATTTGTGATTAAGGAAAATAATAGTTTATGTAAGATAATCAAAGTTATTTCTCTATTTAAAGACAAATTCCTTTTTTTCTGTTTTTTGTTCTTTTTCTTTTTTTTTTTTAGGATGCTTTGACCAGAATTTTATTTGTACTTGATGATACTAAGGATATTCTTTTGTTATAGTCCAAAACTGCACTTTGTACTGCAAAAACATTGTGAAAATCTTTTTCTTTTTTTTTTTGTAAGGCAATAACATCTAATATTTCTAGTATCTTTGTTTAATTATAGTTGGGAAGTGAATATGTTAGAAACAATTTCAAGACATTCTCAAGCTGTGCTGACATACAACATAATTGCAAAGGAAAATAAAGTCTTCAGCATTATTTTACCTATTATCTACAAGCAGAAATATCAATCATGAAGTCATTTAGCAGGAATTCTTAGGTAACATAATAAATCCTTATGCTCAGCCATACATCTTACCAAGGATATTTATTTTCACATTGTCAAACGTGTAATGCAAATAAGTTGCCACCATGTTGGAAGATGCAATTTCTTTAGCGCCAGATAATACACTACATTTAATAGACTGTTTTACACTTTGCTTAAGCACGTTGTAAAAACCCTTACAAATGTTATCTCAGAAAACATTTTTCTGTCCTAGAGTTTGCAAGACGTCCTTGTAATTTTGCAAGTGATTAGTCTGTGGTGACTGCTTTTTTTGCCAGTGTTGTAATGGCTGTAAGTATTTAGAATCTAGAATTCCTCTTCTGTTGCACTACTGTAAATTCAGTGTCAGCATCAAAACCAGTATTGTTAACCTCTACCCCAATATGTCAGAGGGGCACCCATTCCCCAAGGGAAACAAAGACAGGAGCTGAGCAGCTCTGACTTTTGGTTTCCAGCAGAGCATTTTGTCCAAGCTTTATTTAAGGTCCTTTCTAAAAGGGGAGCAGGGGCATCCCCTCACCTATACTGCCTCTAAATTGTCCCAAAGCCCAGGCAGCCCAGCCTCTGCCCTTAGAGCCCCACTGTCCATCACTTAGTGTCAAATGACTATATCTGTATTAGAGCTTGGCTAAGAAGATATAAAACTGTTGAACAGTGATAGTTTCAGCTTAGCCTAATTCATCAAAATAATAAGTTCCTTCTGTTCAGATTGATTAAGTGTGAGCTTGGTTTTTTGTTTGTTTGTTTGTTTCGTTTTGGTTTTATGAGTTTTTTAGTTTTGTGGGTTTATTTGTGGATAGGGTTTTTTGTTTGATTTGTTTTGGTGGTTTGTTTTGGGTTGTTGGTTTTTTTGTGTGTGTTTTGGTTTTTTGTTATTGTTTTGTGGTTGTTCGTTGTTCTGGTAAATGAATCAATTAATAACTTTTATGTCATGTTGAAGGTCAATACTGATGATAGCTGACCTTCAAATGGAAATGACTGTAATGGGCTCCTGTATAGTTGAGTGGAAATACCTTTTATCAAGTCTAATGGCCTAGAACTGATAAGTTTAAATCAATTACTCTACATTCACACTCTTGTGGTTTTATGATTACTAGGTGTAAAGGTATCTGCAGTTCTGAATTGTCTTAGACATTTACAACTCATCACTCGACGCACTATGATTGAAGAAGGTGCTTTTTCGTAAGTAATATTTCCAGCTAACTAAGTGGAAGTGAATGCTTTTGGCAGTTCTGCATCCCTGGCTCCCATGGTATGAGGCAGATCAATTTACATGAAGAATATTGTTGGTAAAATCTGAAAGGTCATGGTACTCAGACATACATAATAGTCTGCCTTCTGAAAAATCAATCTGTCTGCATTGATTAGGTGAAGAAAGCTATTGATGTTTCTGTTTGTTTCAGAAACTGATGGTTGTGCTGAGAATAAACTTTATTTCCATTGACCTTACTGGGACTTCTTAAGTCTAATAAATAAATTATTTCATTTTATGTACAAGAATAGCCTTTATGTTTTAAAAAATATCAACTCCACAAATTCAAAAAATTGAGGAAAATGTCCTATAAAGAAAAAGAACATAAGGTCCTAGAGAAAAGTAATAAGACATTTTAATTTTTTTTATTTCCCAACAAAGCTAGATTTGACTCTACACTCTTCTGTTTTCACAATGCTCCACAGAAATCTTGTAGCTTATAAACTGGTCCATTTGTTTCCATCAAGCTGTAATAAAAGCTTCAATAATGTAAAAAAAATTGTGGTGTTCAAACTAAAAGATGAAGGATAGTGAAGATAATAAAAAGCCTTGAATGCTTATGGGATTTTCTGATGAATGTATGCATCCACTGAAATAGGAATAGAGAAATGTTAAAGAAATCATATGCCCTGACACCATTGCAGCTACAATTTAGCATTCTGTTGTTAAGTGATTAGATAACAAGGGGTTAAAAAATATATATTTTCTGAATTTCTAGTAATTTTCCCAGTATATTAGTTAGTTCTTCTGCAAGAAAAAATTGTTTTCTTCCAAGTGCTTGTTTTTCTGAAATGTTTCAGGTAATGCAATTTAACCTCTAATTTTTTTATAAAGAATTTATTACTAGTGACCAAAATACATGATGAGAAATCACAAGAGTTTTTCAAGACCTTTCTGAGTGTGCAGTGCTTGCTAGCTTCCAAATGCAGATAAGTTAATTTCACTGAACAGTGGATGCAACTCACACAGCAATGTTAAATCAAATGCTTCAGGATATGCCTATATTAAATTTCATAAGCACCAATCAGGATCATGTGCATGAAGCAGAAGTTTTACACTTTGGAATGCTGAAGGTCATACGCCAGTCAAAGAGAAGTTGTGAAAACTGTAGTTTATGAGGAAAAATGTCTAGAAATAGTTTAAAATTCTTCTTATTCCTCACATAGCAAAAAAACCCTCTTTTTTTTCATAAAGCAAACAAGATTTGTCTCTAAATACTGGACATGATTCCCTAACTTGCATACAGCACTTTGGAATAATAAAATATGTTTTATATAATTTTTTATAATTTTCGGAGTAGGCATATTTATACAATGCACTTGTGTTTTGTCCATTATAAAAATGTGTTCACAAACTGAAAAAATAAAAAAGAATCAATTGATGAAAAAACTCTCCAAAATATCTATAATTAAAACAATGTAATATTTAAAATGGAGTTTTAAAAAATATTGATGTTCAATCTTGTCAGCCAAGACTTCACTTGTTCTTTGTATTCTCTACATTATTAAATGTTTAAATACATAAATTGTCATACAAAACCAGACACAGTAAAAATTTTTACTTATTTGGAGCTTCTTGCTTTCAAGCAAGAAGAAAATTGAATCATTCTATAAAATAACACAGCCTTAAAAATTATTTTGAACTTGTTTGGATTGAAAGCACATTCCACTTTAGGAAATGAAAGCTGTTTTATGAAAATGAGTGTTGTTAGCTGGTGTGTTGTAAATGTATTTTAAATAAACTTCTTTGGGATTAGACTTGTTCCTGCATAGAAGGTAAAAATAAGTTTTCTGAAGAGGGGTGAGAAAAGGAAGGAACAAAATTTAGAATTATTTTAACCTAAAACATTGATATTAATGACAAAGCAATTTTAAAAATACAGCTATGTTATATACTCCAAAGTAGCATATCTAGAATAATAGAATCAGAGAATCATAGGATGGTTTACGGTGGAAGGGACAAGACAATTTGGTTCCAACTCCACTGCCATATGCAGGGACAATTTCCAACCAACCAGTTTGTTCAGAGTTCCATCCATCCTGGTTTTGAACACTTCCAGGGATGTGACCTCCACAGCTTTTCTGGGCAAGCTGTTCCAGTGGCTCATCAGCACCACAGAAAAAAAATTATCATAATATCTAATCTAAACCTACTCTCTTTCACTTTGAAGCCATTCCCTCCTGTCCTGTCACTACACATCCTTGCAGAAAGTGCCTCTTCATCTTTCTTGTAGACTCCCTTCAGTTGTAACTGGAAGGTTACAATTAAGTTAACCCAAAGCCTTCTCTTTCCCAGGTTAAACAAACAATTCTCTCAGCTTTTCCTTATAGGAGAGGAGCTCCTTTCCTCTACTCAACTTGGTGGCCTCCTCTGGACTCACTCCAGCAGGTCAATGTCTTTCTCATATTAAGGACTCCAGAGCTGGATACAGCACTCCAGAGGGGTCTCACCAGAGCAGAGCAGAGGGGCAGAGTCCTCTCCCATGCTTTGCTGGCCATGTTGCTTTGGATGTAGCCCAGGGCACATTTGGCTTTCTGGGATGCAAGAGCATATTGCTGGGTCGTGTCCAGCCTCTCATGCAGCAGCAGCCCCAAATCCTTCTCACAGGGCTGTCCATCTCAGTCTGTTCATCCCACAGCCTGTGTTGATACAGGGGTTGTATTGACCCAAGTGCAGCCCCTTGCACTTGGTTTTGTTAAATGTCATGAGATTTGCATTGTCCCACTTTTTGAGCTTGTACAGGTCCCTCTGGATGGTATCTCATCCTTCAGGTGTGTTAACTGCACTGCTCAGCTTGGTGTCATCTGCAAATTTGCTGAGGGTGAACTCAATTCCTTCATCTTTGTCATTAATGAAGATATTAAATTACTCCGGTCCCAGTACAGACCAGTACAAAATATATTTTGGTTTTATAAATACTAATGGTAGAAATAGAAACAAGAATATTTTGTAGTGGTGGAGAATCATAGGAAAATTGTGAACCATCCAGTTCATGGCATGTTCCAAAACCCAGGCACATGGGTGTGAACTCAACTTTCTTACATCTTTAAGCAGCAAATCAGTACAATAACAGAATCAGAAGTCTTTACAGATGATATTTATGAACACTAAAATAGATACTATGCAATCACTTGTCTACCTGTTGTGGTCTCTTACCTACTGGATGTATTTTTCCTTTAACACAATAATTATTATATATTAAGATATTCAGTATCTTAAATTTAATTAGGGGTCTGTGTATAAACTACTGAGCTGTGGATTTGGACTAGTAAAAGTAGGCTGACAGAGTCCAGCATGTAAGCTGCAGTATTTCCTATCTACCTTTGAACTGTGGACAAAATATTTGAATTTGTATTTTTCTTATTTTTAAACAGTTCTGCTGGGCTAAGGAACTTGCACTGGAGTATTGGTTGAGTTTGGCTCTAGAGAAATAGGAGCTGTTTCATAAGATCAGCTAAATTGATATTTAGAAATGTCACTTGTGATATGGTGGCCTTTTCTAATATATCCCAAGGTAAATATAACATTTCACTCAAAATTTTTGTTGTTGAAATTATATAGTTGTATAGTCTATTTCCTATTTGGAGTCCTTAATATTTTAATATTTAAATGATTTTACAAAGAAAACCCCAAAAAACAAAAAACAATAAAGCCCAACTAATTTTTAAGCAGATCTACCTTTTTTCTTTTGCTTCATGACATCATTGATTTATTGATTTCTATTTGTATATATGGTAGAAAGCATGCCATTAGCTTCCACAGTAGGAAATGGTTGAGCAGAATCTAAATGTTTGGTTGAACAATTCCTACTGAGAAGGGGAAAAATTCGATAGGGCAAAAGGAATTTTTGGTGTGAGAAACATGGGAAATGGTGGAAAGCATGCATACTCAATAAAAAAAATTATGATATGGTGCTATCTTTCTATGCATTGTCCTCCTAAGACAAGAGGAATGCTGTGATAGTTTAATCGTTAAACTTTTTTACTTTCTCTCTGTATTGTGTCCTCTTACCTTTTGCCCCAGCCTGCTGCAAAACCAGGGATAACTCTCCCGAAGACACCAACAAATGCTGACAGGAAAATTATGCTGCTTTAGAATAGTCCTCAGGTAAATTGCTCAGGAGACCTGTCAAAAATGCCTTACAGTTCTCAGAGCACACGTATTAAAGTTGCCTTCTGGGTGATCTGAGGGAAGAATAGTGCTACATACTTTTCAAGATCAGAAATAGAAATATTACCCTGGTTTTGGATGTGCTCTGTATATTGCTTATTTTGAATTCTTTCTACCACACTGTACTAACTCAATAGCTTCTAGGAGTATATCAAAATTATACCATTTTGGGGTATTTTTTCAACTCTTTGTGCCAGGTAGCATTTCCATGTGGTTACTGCAAAGATCTATTGTTCAGAAAAAACTCCAATGATCAGCGAGAGAGAAAAAATTAATATATTAAAAAAAAAGTTTAATAAGTATGAATATATTAACATATTGTGCTAACATAATGTGTTAATGTGCATTTAGGGCGACTGTGAAATTGCTTACACAAGCCAGTAAGATAATCTAGATAGCAACATTGCTTTTAACTTTTCCGTATGTATTAAATATAAAGTGTGGAATTGGTAAACTGAGCTGGATTAACGTATGCATTAGATATGTATGATGACATATGAAGGACTGTATTTACAGAAGGATTGTAACTGGCAAAACTAATGGTTTTGTCAGTGTGGTAGCACCCATCTCAAGATGTAGTACAAGGCTGGAATAAAAAACAAGCAAGCAAAAAACATACTGATATTCATAACTCTTCTCTCCCCCACCCACAGAAATTATATTCAAGTGACATTCAGAGGTCTTGTTAATAGATGTTTGGTAGGGTCTTGTTCAAAATACAAATCTTGAATTGATTACAAAATTTCTTTACTGATAATCTGAGGATCCAGGGCAGATCCATTACGTAGATCAGTTTCATAAGACTTGTGGAGTCATGCTCTGATTTTGGAGAAAGCAGAAGTCATGCTGCATTGCTCTGCATTGTTGGTTTGACCACAAACAGTAAATCTGATATGAGAAAAATGTATCACCTGTCCTGAATGTGCTCCTATCATCTGTGAATATCATACTCAATGGAGCTGACTTGGAAATTTTGATTTGTTGTACTCATTTGCTAAGCAGGACATCTGTACATGCTGCTGAACACTAGGGCAGGATGTCTACCTGAGAAACGTAAATGGTGAAAAAAACAGATTTTTGCTATGTAGTTTTCCTACTTTGAATGCCCTGCCCTCCCTTCTTCTTCCTCCAGCTTTATGCGGTGAGCATGACATGGTATGGGATATCTCTTTGTCCTATTGGGTTCATCCGTCCCAGCTGTGTTCCTTCATAGCCCCTTGCCCATCCTCAGTTCCCTCGCTGTCAAGGCAACATGAGAAGCAGGAAAGGCTGGGATTTTGTGCAGGTACTGCTCAGCAATAGCTGAAGCAGCTAATGTTGCAACACTCTTCTCTACAGTAATTCAAAATACAGCATCATAGGAGCTGCTATGGAGAAAATCAACTCTGTCCCAACAAAATAAGTACAACTCTGAAAGATTCCTTCAGGTTACATTGATCTCTTTTTTGAGGATGATTAAATGCAGTGTTACTTTGCTTAAAATGAGACATCACTTGTCTGTCGATAGCATCTTTTTCAATAGTTTATTTTACTTTATTTTAATAGAATGTAGGCAATAAACAGAAAGAGTGAGTGAAACTAAACTATGTGAATGACATATACTTATTTAATTATTTTTTTAGAGAAACTGTCATTATGCATTTCTAATTGGACATTTGCTTCTAATACTTTTGTCAGATATAGATTCACAGCCTTTAGAACAACAGCTTTTAGCTATAATCTGGAGGTGGACCAAGATTCCTGTACCCATCTTTATTAAAAAATAAATGTTCCATCTGCTCTTTTTTTTTTTTTTTTTTTTTTTTTTTGTGCATAACATATGGTGACAATAACAAAGTAATAATACCTATGGGGAAAAGTGTCATCTCTGTACCTAAGGATGGCTGCATAATACTGTGAGATTCTATTACTGTCATCCCATTACAATATGTTACAGAGGCAAAAAATATATTTTATTGGTCTGTATCTATGATGTTTGTGGTAATATCATGATCATATTATAGTAACATGAGAAATTTTGTGATTTGAACAGGATTGTGTTAGAAAATGGCTAGTATAATAATTCTAGTTGATTCAGTCTTAGTAAGGTCAAGCTAAAGGAAACAGAGACCAGTAAGTTCATTACAATTTAAATAGCAAGACGCATATTTATTTTAATCTATTTGAAGAATGATTCTATCATGGGGTTCCTGATTCACCCAAGAACCCTTTTCCACCACATCAAAAATTCCATGTTCCTAATAGATAATTATACGGGGCATCTCCATTGTCACTTCAGTATTTTGTGTTCAGAATATAGCATATAGAATAAAAGTTGAAAATACTGATTAAATTAAGGTGATACTGGGAGTGGGAGGAGGGACGGGAAGCCAAAATTTTGCTTTAATATCAATAAAAATTACAGATTTTTGGTTTCTATCTAAATGTTTTATTTTGAATGTCTAATATACTTGAGAGTAGCAAAGACAGAATTTACAATAAAAGTTAAAACAAGCTTCTTGGCTTGCTCTTAATTGGCTTCCTTTCCTATCTAACAATTTCTCTGTGATAAAATTTCCCTTTTTTAAACTATTGTTGTCACTAATTATTTGACCATATTTGAAGATTCACTTTTTCAACATAATTCTTTTTTTGGCTGCCATAGTTCTGTCTTAGTTGCAATGTCAGGCACTTAGATCTAGAAGTAAGATTGTTTCTTCTGTTGTCAGGATTAAGAAAAAAAACCCAAAACACTGCCAATTATTGTCTTTTTGTGGTATTTTAGATTGTTCTTTAAAATCTTTTTATTCTTTCACTGTCTGCCATCAACACAAACAGATTCTATGAAATACCAGTAGAGTTCAGCTCTGTTATTTCAGTTGCTACTTCACTGAATCAAGAGCATTAAAAACACTTAATGGGCTTTTTTTTGTTGGGTTTTTTTTTTTTTTTTCCCTTAACAACTGAGTTCTGGAAAGGCCTTAAATCCCATCTCTTCCCGTTTTTTTGTGGGACATGCAGTTGTCATGCCAGGCACTTTTTCTGTAGGTGTGCAAAATTCTTTTTCACATGCCAAAATCAGAAGACTGGAATAAAGCAGAAAACATCTGGTTAGGTCGTCACTATCTGTCAGTTTGCCAAATTATTAGCTTAATAATATAATATCCATCAAAAGTAAAGAAAGAAAAAAATGTTGGGGGTTTTTGTTTGTGCACCATAAATGGATATTTATGTTAAAACCAGTGAGGACATTAATTTTCAAACTTCCTTTACTTCTTGAGCCACAGCAAGAAATGCTTCATTTGAATTTTTCTGGGTTCACTGATTTTCCTTCTCATCTAAGAGGGATTAGAAGCAGAATAAAAAATAAAGTAGTCTCTTCACAAACCCAATCCATCTTGGTTTTTTTTTACTCTGATAGTGATAGACATTAGAGAGAAAATCATTAGTTAAATGCTGTTTAATCATGTTCTTCATTGAAAATTAACTGTCACTCTGTTTAAGATTTGGACTTCACTACTCTAAGTAAATAATTGTTTGTTGGCATTGTTTAAGTATAGTAAACTTTGAAGTTGTTCCTGATTTGTTGCTTTTTCTTCTTGAGTGATTGATGAACGTTGTGGTGTTTGCAGTATCAGGCAAAGACAAAGAAAGAAAACAGAAAATAAATAAAGAAGTTCATAATGAGTATATCTTGAAATTAGGAGGATCACATGAAATTTCGTATGAATTCAGAAGAACACCCACACTTTGGATTGTGTTATAAGGTTAGTCTAATTAAAGTCTAATTGTGTAATCCAAATAGGTAGTTACTGTCTCACTGATATTTACAGACTGAAATATCTAGATAATAAAGAAAAGCTTTTAGTAGAAATACAGTTAAATTTGGGGGAGGATTACAGAGAGCTACTGGTCCTGATTTTTTTAAATGAAGAATTTTATGATTGGTGGGACCATTTCTTTCTTCTCAGATTTGAGTCTGTCATGTGATTTTTTTAAAGTGTTTTCAAACACATTGTTTGACTTCTGTTTGTTGGTTGCTGCCTAAACTGTGTTTGCCCCTTTCTGAAGGCAGTTTGCAAATATCAGTTCACCTTCTGTGGTAGCCTCCTCCAACCCCAGTGTAACCTGTAGGGGTAATGTCTGCTACTTCTCAGCTTTATAGATTTGTCAGACCTTTGCCATAAATCATATTCACATTGCTAAACTCAACTCTGGTCAAGACAAGACATGAGATGTTGCACTGCTGAGTTAATAGACACTCTGTGGCCTTCCATGAGTAAGGTCAAATTGCTACATGGACTGGCATCACCACCACACTCTCAGTTTCAATTTTGAGATATATTCCATGTAGACACCCTTTGCCATATGGATTTTTAAATTTGGGGTTTGATCTCTTGTTTGGATTAGGGGTTTTTCATGTGGTTTTGAGGGATGGGTGGTTCTGCTTCTAAGGCTAATAAATGAAATTAGCTGGAAAGCTACTTGTTGATCCTCTGATAGGTAGCTATAGTAAAGATACACTGTAATTTAACTGTATTTACCTGGGTTGGATTCAATGATCTTAAAGATCTCTTGCAACCTAGTGATTCTGTGAAACTGTGAAATGTTACAAATCAAGTTACATCAGACATCAGATTTGCTGTTAATAAATTAAAAGTATTTATGAGAAAAAGACTAATAAAAATTTAATCTTTGAACAATGGAAAGTGAAATGTAACTCAATATGGAGTACCAGAAGGAACCCTATGAGCTTATCCTTGCTCCTGTTCTTTAGAATATGCAAGGTTTGAGGTTCTACAGCCTTACTCAATGACCATTTCTCCTTTTTAAACTTTTCATTAAAGGAGACTGATAGACAGTGATGTCATCAGAGATATATTATGGAACTAAACAGCTTCAGTGGAACAGCTTGTCATTCTCTCATTTTGCTTTTCCAGTTCCCATCCAATAGTAAAACAAAAAAAACTTATCTCTTCCTTTGGTCTAACATGCTTTCTTTCAGAGTGTGATAACATTCAGTTGTTTTTATGTACTTTGTCTTACACTCCTGTTTCTCAAAATTCTACTGCCTGAGGAACATGGAGTCTTAAACAAAAAAAACTTTGCTACAGTGCTGTAAATCTCTATAATTGAATGGCCAGAGGTCAATGGATTCTTTAGAAGGTATCTTGTTTAAATCCATACTTCACTATTTATAATGCATCCCAGCAGAGTCTGATCACATGGAGACCGATAAAAGTTGTGAAGTGGTTCAGCTGATACCCGTAAGAAAAAGTAATTGACTTGGGAATACAAGCAAAGGTTCATCTGGCCACAGATAACTAATTTCCTAAGATATTGCAAAGATACTGCTTGAAAAGGAATTTGTTGTGACTGAGGTTGTAGAAAAAACTCAAAGGGACAAGTTTGTCTTGAAAGTCTAAAAGTGCTCATTGGTATATGTGGAAAACAAAGAAAAACTTTTAGGAAGAAGACTTGCCTACTAATTTTGGCTCTATTCCTATGGATTTGAATGGATTTAAACCTTTGAGCAATGTTTTTAAGAGACAAATATGAGAAAAAATAAGACAAGAAGGATATAATTTCAGAGTATATACACTATTAGATGTAAAATTTATCTTTGAATTATTTTTTCCCACTATTTCTGTACAGAACAGTTCTAGAAATTGCAACTCCTTTCCCCAGTTTCTCTTTCCAATTCATTAAAATTCAGTAATTTTTTACTCAATAAATTGAAAGTTATTTATGTCCTCTGAATAGAGAGGACAATAAATATTTTACTTTGAAAATCTTGGGGCTTGATGCATCAAACTGCTGTGGGTACAAAAAAACTAAGGTGATGCTGTGACTTAGGTTATATATGATGGATTCTGCATGTTCAAATTTGCAGGTGTGTACACCAAAAATGTCTGTACTGCAGTCTTATAAAGCTACATTAACTGTTGAATTTTATTTTCTATTTCCGTGTATTGAAGGATTGTATAAGAATTGTTGTTGTTTCTTCCTCTGACAATTCTTCCAACAGACCTGAAAAAGTTAAATGAAACATGATTGTCAGTTTTGCAACATCTGAAAAGGGACTTGTAATTTTTCAATATTTGTATCAGTAAACGTGGTAGAAGTGTAAGGCTATTGTTAGGTTATACTTCATGCTGGTTAAGCAGAATTTCTTATTTGGCATTTTAAATCTGTGGAGACCTGCCCTTTTTTAGTAAGAGTCACAAGTAAAGCTAGGAATATCTTAGTTTGAAGTCAATCCTCATGTGGATGTATTTGCTAAAATAAAATTAATACAGGCAACAGCCTTTTGCCTCAGATTAAAGGTACATGGATCTGCTCAGTAATTTTATTTTATGCATAGAAGAGTGGTAACACTCCTTTGTGGACAGACAATCATACTGAGTAATCTTCCTGCTTACTGATTTTTGTTGGTCTTTTTGACATATCTGTTAATGATGTTGAAAACACCTCTGGG
The DNA here is from genome assembly GCF_036417665.1 of Passer domesticus. Taxonomy (NCBI): domain Eukaryota; kingdom Metazoa; phylum Chordata; class Aves; order Passeriformes; family Passeridae; genus Passer; species Passer domesticus. The sequence goes on along the minus strand of NC_087474.1, from coordinate 105,712,115 downwards.
AATTAGAAGAAGCAATTATTAAAATTGATTAGTAATAACTTAAGGAAAATTTTCAGTGCCTTTAGAGCAGTGAATTATATGATGATATGAGATTTTTATTTACTGTGTTTAGTTAACTGACAGTCAATAAGGATGGAAGGTTTGGATGTATGCTATATTTTATACCTGCCCTGGAGAATTTTCAATCTTTGTGAGTGGAATACACATAAGTTACGTCAATATATAGACTATTTGCAGTGCTTTTATTTTTTTATATTTTTTTTTTTATTACGGTGCTCTAAAAGTTCACTGTTGTTTTTTTGCTCCTGATCAAGCATAAAAACAATGATAGTCCTCAACAGGGGGCACTGGAAATAGGTCACAACAGTATTTGCCACAAGTGTCTGCATGGCATAAATATGGCATAACATATTGTGTATAATTTTGAAAGACATAACCATATTGCAGAGATGTTTCCAAGCTTCTGGAACTATGAGAAGTTGAAGAGGAGAACTGCTAGGTGAGCTCTGTAGTGGTTCATCTCCTTTGCCTCCCCTGTGTAATGATCTTATTGCAGGAAGTGCTCCTGAAAGCTTCTGCCTTTTGCATATCATTACTTGTCAATTGTTAATGAGCTGTTCATTTGGGAAAAAAGTGCTGGATTAAACCTGACCAACATGTAGGTCCTAATTACATGTATTTCTGTGAAAGTTCATGAATGGCCTGAAGGATCAATACAGACTGCTTGCTCTGTCTCTAGCACAGCATTCATTCAGCACAACTTTGTATTTTGTGTGACCTCAAATTCTGGTGATTAGATATTTTTTATCTCATAAAATTAACTGCAAGGTCAAAAATTTCAATCTTCCAAAATTTGTTTATGAATGCAATATACCTAAGAGAAACATGTAGAAGATAAAATATTTGATTAATAGTTACTCAGTAGTTGATCTTAATCAGTAATTAGTAATATTCAACATTAGTATATTAGATGACTAGTGCTAAATAATTTAAGCAAGGTGTTTCCTGTATCTATTGTAACTCGATGGTATAATATGTGAATAAAGACAATATCCATACAAACAAAGCTTAGCTTTGATATTACACTTAGTTCTCTGTGTTTTAGGGATATTAATATTGGGACGTTAATATTGATTTATATTTACACAATCTGCCAACTGTAGCTGAGAAATCATTCAAAAGTAAAAAAAAAATTATAAAGAGATGACTATGAATGAAATATGAATAAAAGTGAAAGAAATATTCTTGGCTTGCTTTGGTTTTGATATACTGTACTGTCAGTAACTGCAATAATCAGAAGGTCTCTGCAAGGTAGTGAATTTTTAAGCATTAAACTTCTGGATGTGTAGATAGTTTTAGGTAGTGCTACAATTGCTTTAATGATGGGGAAATTTTTTAATCTCCATGTTTATTTTGTGAGTGCTGCTATAAAAACTCAATAGTTTTGACAGAACAGAGGATATTTTATGTAACTGCCATATGTATATGTATATGTACATATATGTTCTACCAAAGAAAAAATGGAAGTATTTTTACTTTAAAACTTTAATCATGCTGGTTATATTCAGTAAAACTTAAATTTAGCTTGCTGTATTTCAATACAGGAAACTTAGAGTTTCTAGATTTTCAATGACTTTTTTTCCTTAAGAAATCAAAGTGTCCCTGAATAACATTTTATTAAGAATTATCAGGAAATCCCCCACTATCCAAATATAATAGGTTCTGAAATTACTATATTTTGGTTTTGCCTAGCTAGCTTCCACTGACGGTTCTCCTAGGCAGAGAGGCAATTTTTAATACCTTGATTGTTAAAGTAATCTTATTTGCAAAGATGTCTCCTCATTTTGATTGTTTTGATTTGAAAACAATCTTTACATCAAGTGAGTTATAAAAATAATTGAAGTATTGATAAAGCTGCAAAACTGTAGGGTTTAAATTGTAAAAAAATACAGAGTTCATTTCGTTTCTGCATATTGATCATGCTGAGAATATAAAAACCTTGATAAAGTGGCAATGACTGCAATTTAAACAAAAGGAAATGAAGCTGAAAAATTAAGTGAGTCTTTGAATTAACATCAGTAATTGAATTTTTCTGCATTCTGAATATTTTGGTTTTTCTCATATAAACTATGAAACTCCAAAGTCGGATATTAATTTAATCTATTTTGTTATTAATAATATATTGTTCATATTTTAGAATATTCCAGATCAAAGTACAGCTTCTAAAATCAAAGAACATGGAGAATCTATCAATTTTAATACAACAATAATTTTAAAAGAAATGTGGAGAGAGTAGTGACATCATCTTCCTTTTGTATTCAGCTTAGATATAGTTCAGAGAGTGCAGACATTTTCAGGTGCCTTTCAAAGCAATCTGCCAACAAACTGTTGATTAGAAAAATGAAAGATAAAATAGTTAGAGTTGTGGAAACTTGAAGTATTGCCCTACTAACAGGTGTCTCAGGCAGCTTGGGCACAACTACATTTCTGGTTATTGACAAATAGCAGCAGGGCTACTGCTGATTAGCTAACAGTGGCTATCCTGAAGGAAGATAAATGGTTCCGTGCTGCTCTATCACCACCATTTCCATGATTACCATAGAAACAATCAAAGATGAGATATTGCTGACAAAACTGCAAACTGCAGCAGCAATCATTAACTTCAGAAAGGCTGAGCTTTGCACTTGATCAACCTCAAACTTAACAGCAGGTATTTTTCCTTCCATTTGGTGATCTGTCCTTTTTCAATGGGGTAAGCAGGGGCTAAAAACTGGCTTGAAGTGTGGATTGCTGGGTATTCAGGCTCTGGCTATTGGTTTATATCTTGCTCTTTTCTGCTGGTGCATTTATGTTTGCACACGGCCAGGTTTACTTGGCAGAAGCTCAATGGAATATATGGTGCAATACTTCTTATGTGAGAAGAAATTAAACTGAGATTTCACCATGGTTCTCATGATTGATGAGATTTGTAAAATAAGAGGGAGTCCAATTACTAAACGGTGTTTCAGGCAAAAAGATCACTGAGTTTCTCAGTCACTCCTGACTGCTAATCAATTTGTTGAGTGATGATTAAAATGTTTTGCTTTGACCTAAAATGACTTAGCAGTTTGAGTCCTAGCTAAATGGTTCTCTTTGATAAGGAACTGCATTCTTATTCTCTATATAAGTTGCAGTTCTGTGTTCTAAAATGAAAAATTGTGGGTAGCTTTTTCAGAATTTTATAATTCCCTCCATTTTTTACTTATTCAAAACAGGAATTTGTCATCTTCACAATACCTAAATAATTTCTGTTCATTGAGGTGGTAGGAAAAGAGGATGAAATATCTCAGAGATTAACAAGATATTAGTGTTTTCAGAATTTTTTTTCCAATATATTCCTCCTTAACATTTTGAACAATTCATTTTCTGTTTTTTAAATGGTTTTGAGACATGGGTAACAAAAATATATTTGTAAATGTAGGTGACATCATGTTTTATTCCAGATAGTAAACCCATTTTTCTTAGATAAGTGAAAAAAAAAATTAAAAACCACTAAATTGTTATACAAAACATTTTCCTTTTTTTTTTTTTTTCTGGACGAAAGATTTCATGCAAAAGTGCCAGCATATTTATGCTTTTTTGCCTGAATTTCTGAAGTTTTATCTAAAAATATATGGTTTTATGTCAATTGTATTGTTGTGTTAGCAATAAAGAACTGCAAGAAAACAAAGAAAACTCTGATGTATTGTATCCCATCTACAGGTAGACCAAATTTCATTGCAAGCTCTTCAGATGCATAAAGGGGATGCTTGGGTAAAATCCAGATACAATTTTGTAGAATGGAGCCATCATTGCTGACAGCTTTGGTAAACCTTTTGCAAGATTTTTCCAACAGTCAGATAAGAACATAAAAAATTTGCATTTTTTTGGTCTGGAAAAGAAAAAGTGCTGGTGCATCAAAATGTCAAAGTAAATGATAATATCAAAGTAAGTAAACCTTTTCCTCATTAGAACATATGAAACTCCTGAACCCATCCTTTTTCAAAGTAGATTTGTGATATAAAAGCTTTGTGCAGATGTCAGGTATGATTCAAACACACAATTCTGGCCAAAATCCCAGATTAGATACTGTAGCATTAAATCTGTTACTAGCCTGAAATCCAGACTTCTTGTAGGTGTCTGTATAGTTTGTGAAGTGATTGTAAACCAAAGAGGACTTAATACTCTTAAGCAGTTTTATTTAGGCAAAAGCCACATTTGCTTTAATTTTTATTTTTCCTAGCTTAAACAAACTAGGATATATGGTAACTGGAGAATTAATATATGCTATCTTAGAGAGCTGAAAGGTCTTTGGAGAGCTCTAAACAAACTTCTGTAATTTTTTACTAGTTTGTATTTCACTATTAAAATTGCAAACAGTACAATTGTAAATTTGTAGAATTGTTTTTGAGCTCATTTTATTTTCTATTGATCGTATTTAAGAGGCTGAGTATTCTAGTTCAGGGCATATGGAAATCCATGAGTGTAACTTTTGTATATTAAAAGTCACATTCCATATGTAGGGTTGTTTTGATTCACTCTTTCTGAATTTAACTGAATTTTTTAAGTGCCATAGGAAAATAGAGAAAGTCAAATGCAGAAAGCAGTATCCTGGCTTTATTTGTATAGGGACATCTATAAGAGCACAACATATAATACACAGACTTTCTTGAAGAGTGCAAAGGTGGGGAGAAAGTTGAATTAGCTTATCCACTGCCTATCAGCAGAGTCAAGCTGTTCTTTGGAATACTTTGTTTTGCCCCCAGGCATAAGTAGTGGCAGTATTCCCTCTCCACATTTACTCTAGATAGAAGAGCTTTTTTTTGGGAAACCACTCTAAGCAATGCTAAGTAGGAAGTTGGAAATGCAGAGCAAGCAGACTGTTTGCTTGTGGGGAAAAGACAATCTGTCTGTGCTCACAGGAGTAACATCTCACTTTAGCAAGATTTATTGCAGCTTCAAGCTGAAACCAGTTTCTTGATATATATAGAAAAGAGGATGTGGTTGTCTTGATTAAAGCACTGTTCTAAAGATTAATTGATCTGTGCTGTATGTTCGGTTTTGTACAGACTTGAAGAAGACAGGTAGTAGTACCCTGTTTCAAATTTCTCATCAATCACAACAGATGATACTTTCCTTCTTTTTTAGCTTGTTACGAGCAAAAACAATTCCTCATAAAGGCTCTAGTATTGTGGGTCCATAGTTCTGGAGAGAAATTTAAAACACTAACATTCAGTCCCTCTATGTACTTTCATACTAATATTTTTCATTGTGTTGTGATCTCTGCCAAGAGGTTGTCCTCTGATTTGTTTGGATTTAAAGCAATTTACCTGTGTCACATAATTGGCTGTGAGTATCTTTGCCTTTTATCTGTCTTCATACATGGAAAGGGAGTTTTCAGGTTGATTTTAACTACACATCATTCATATATGCAATTATATGAAAGCTGGTGCCTTTTTGAAACTTTAAGTTATTTTTTTAAAAATCAGAAAAATGTATATAAATCTAGCTGACAACAGATAAATACTTAATAAGCATTAGGAATATTTCTGTATTATATGATCATATGAGGTACATAAAAATTCTCTATATTCACTAATATTCACTACATGATAAGGCATGTCTCCTTCTGTGTGGTACCAAATATTTATAATGTTTCAATTTTCCATGCTAACCTTTTTGCAGAGAAGTGCTTTAGCTTCAATATCTTGAGAAAAAAACCCAGGTAATCTACCAGCAGAGAAGAATTTCTTTAATGAATAAGCCCTTTAATTATGTTCTCGTTCTGCTATATGCTCAAGATTGTAAAATTGCTGGAGAGAAGAGTAAGTAATTGAATAGCAATTTAAGTGTGAATTTATTAAATCAATTAGATTTACAAAAGTAATTTGAGACACAGTGCTGCTATGTTGGGTGCACCAAGTATATAAAAATTTTAAATAGATGCTTGTAAGTGCAGCATAGTTTCTAATGGGAATTTGTCTTGGTTATAATAGTAAAAATGATTGATTCTACGTGTCTTGTAAAGCTTATTCTGTAAGTTATTCTTATCCTAATAGCACCTCAGAGGTAGGCCATTTCATTTCAGATTGCTGGGGAATCTCTAGGCATAATAAAAGATTTAATAAACTGATGAAAATTTATAACAGTGATGGAAATATTTCTGTGCTTTTATTTTCCTCTAAAACAAACATATCTTCTGTATTAACTAGTTTGATAGTCATTAATTTCTCTACACTCGGAACTTCCATGAACATTATGTTAAACTTTTATGCATAATGTACTATGTAATATTTTATGTTGTACTTTAGAAAACTAAAGGAAAACTAATTTGTGCAACTCGATGGGTTTGTTTATTGTAACTAGCCAAACATAAGGACAGAAAATGGTTACAAAGGCTTTTGTAATCAATTGCTACATTAGCAAACGTCTTCCTAAAGACCTGACCTCATACCATGGTGTTAGGTGCAGGGCATCAGAGTGTGACAGAAGTTACCGTGTATCAAAAACCACAAAGAATCTAACATAAGCAGTGTGACTGCTACTCATTTCTTACCTTTCCTGCCTTCCAAAGGACATGCATGTTCAAGCTTTCCTTAGTGTGATAAAATAGATTGAATAGATGCAGAATTTATTGCCTCTAATGGAAGTATGATCTCATGATACAATTTCATTGTCCCTCCAGTTTAGTGACCATCTTCTTCCTCTTCTGCCTCCCATAAAATATCTGTGGTCCTTCAGATCATCACGTTTCGTATCCCATGAGATTCTGTTTCCCTACTTGCTATCCAGAGGTACATGGTGCCATGAAATACAGCTTTATTCTTCTCCACTTTCAAATTTCATTTGGCATCTTATATTTGGAACTACAGTCACTGTTTTTATGTTCCTTTTTCTTCTCCTCACTTCACCTCCACTGTTATTTGGATATTCAAGATCTTCTCTTTCTCCCCTTATCAATCAATATTTTAGTTTCCAGACTCTGTATATTAATTTTTCATTATTCTCCTTAGTCCTTTGCATTCAGGAAATTTTCAGTCTGAACAGGAAAATTTCATGCTTTATGAACATTTATTATTATAAGAATTTTTTTCTGATTAGTCCACTATACACAGTCAAGGTTGAGGCTACATGCTAGTATCCACATCAAAGGGGGGTAGGAGAGTGAATTAAAAAATAATATTTGCTAAAGAGTATACACATATTCCTGTGACATTGAGTGAAATATCATGAAGATCAAAGCAGTAAATAAACTGTTCAAGATTAAATAGATCAATCATTTATTTAACTCAAAGTGAAAGTTGAAAAAAATTTCATTTAAAAGTGCAAAATTGAGTAGTTGCAATATTATTCTCAGCAGTTAATTTTGTCCAGAGAGGATGATCTCAGGATACTAATATAGGAAAATCCATTTACTATCTGTTTTTAAGGCAATAAAACAGAAGTGTTTGTAGACTATCGCTATATTAGCTTGGGTACTTTCTGTACGGCCTCTTTGGGTATTAGGCAATCATTTACAGAAGTAAAGTAATAAACCCCATGTCTTAAAATATTACAGCTCAATGAACATGGAAATATCCTAAAAGTCAGATCCCTATTTTGTAAGATATGAAGTGTTAGAGAAGCTAATGAAAAAAAGTAAGCTTGAACTTCTAGGCTTTATTAAAGTTTCTGTATGCACTGAATTTATAACCACAAGGAACAGTGAAAAGTGAAGGATAGAAAACTTCTAATTAAAAACTTCTTAATTCCTAATTGGTTGCTGAAACAGCCAATAGGAAAGCTGATTGGACACTTTAACAGATGACAGAATCTCAGAATGGGTAAGGTTGGAAGGGGGCACAGTTGCATCATCCAGTCAAATCTTCTGAGTCAGGGTCATCCTAGAACACATGGCACAGAATTGCATCCATATGTGTCTAGAACATCTCCAGTGAGGGAGACTCCACAACCTCTCTGGACAGTTTGTTCCAGTGTTTGACCAACAGTCAAGTTCTTCCTTGTGTTCAGGTGGAACTTCCTACTCATCAGATTTTTATGTTCAACCATCAGTGGTTGGCTGGGTAATATTTTCCATAAGTGGGAAACATTAGCAGCAGTGACACTTAGGAAATTCAGCAATATCTGTCTCTTTGTCAGCTTGGGACACTAAGAGGCAGAGATATGTTTCTAATATCCATAGTCTCCACTCTCTGCTACCACATTACCCGTGAGGCTAAAATGAGTTATATTCCAAATCCCACAGGACTTCCTAGGCCTGACCTCATATCTTAAGTTAGCAATGAGTTGCCCCATCTTGCACTACCATCTACCCCAGCCCCTGCTCCTCGCTAATTATTTGACAGAGCCATTGCCCAGCAAATTTAGCAGGGCATATGAGCCCTTCAGATCATCCACAGAGCACTGATGCCTTAAGTACAAACTGCTGCAGATTCTTTCCCTAGGGAATCTTGTTTAAGGATTCAGAAGTATTTGCTCTACTGTGAAGTAGACAAGTACCATACCAGTCACTTCAGAGCCATTTTGGTGACCCTCTTAAAGAATTCACCAGGTAGTGGGTGTAAAGTAAGTGATGTCTTCCAGAAAACTTTCTGGAAACCAACTAATGATATTGGTTATCAGGAAAAACTGAAATAGTTTTATGTTCTCGACAGACAAGGCCTTAAAATTTTGTTCTGTTTCTGAAGAGTTAATTTTTTTTCACCTTTTTTTTTTCATCTGCAGTCGCAATGCACCAAAATCTGGCAGCATTGTAACCCAAGGAGACAGTAAATTTGATGGAGAATATAGCCATTTCTTTTTCATCTGCATATAAAATCATCACAGATGAAAGAAATATTTTCTTCTGGTGCAATCTGACTGAACATGTGACCAATATTTCACTTACTAATGCATTTTAGGTGCATTAGTTAAAAGCTGCTACTTTGGGCAGAAGAAGTATGAATTCTAAGGCTAGTAGGTACTGGATTTGCACTGACATTCTTGTGAGGGCAGATTGTATCCTCTATACACGAGATATTTAACAGCAGGCTTTTAAATTTACATCATCCTGACAGCATGCTTGAAGCTAGGCAAGGTATGGTGTGGTAGTATTGGTACAATACAAATTGTGTCACTCTTGAGGCCGGTCTAGTAGGGAATTCCAGAAATAAAGTTGAGATATTTCACATTTCTCGGGGGAATGACAAATAATAGGACATTTCCTTTCAATTGACCTCAACAGTCATGGCTAAAATCTTTCTGAGAGCAGTACTGGATGACAGTAGATGTGGTAAACATCACAGGGATCCAGAGAAAAATGTGTGAAAATCACACTAATGTGCTATGAAAATGTGTCAGCAAATAATTTCAAGAAGTGAACTATCTTTTTATTTTTCCTCTTACCAGAATTCTTGGGGTCTTCCAAATAGTTATGGAATATGGCCAAGGAAAAATTGTTACACTCATGGTCAGATATCCCTTAAAGAAAATGTCTTAATCAATATTCTGACCATTATAATGATCAGACAGACAGAGACACAGCGGGATCTCAACTGTGACAGAGATGGTGGATGCTATACAGGATTAGGAACTGTGCCCAGTGTTCTTCAGGGAAGCTCTGTTAGCTCAATATTCCAGTGCCCTTATCTGTAGTACAAGCGGCCTGAGAGAAATTAGCACTTTTGCCTCAATACATTAAGCTCACAAACTTGCATAAAAATTGAAATTCTCACCAACTTCATTAACAATTATATTTTGGAGTCTGTCTTCAAATTCTTTCATGGGATAGAATTACAGAAGATGGGAAAGTCAGGAGTAGTAGAAACATTTCCAAATGCTGCATCTAAATACATCAGAGCTGAACTATTTATCCTTATTTTTAACGTTTTAATGATTGATTAATCATCAGAAGAATGTAGTAAATTATCAGTAGAATGTATCTATGAACAGATTTGTATTTACAAAGAATTGCACAGTTCAAAATGAAATTACCATGTTCTGGTGTGTGAATACTGTAATGCAAGCCATGCTGGTTTACTCCCACATAGCTTCTGCTCTTGCTGACAGTGTGGACACACACACATGCACACAAACAAATCTTTGCGTTCATGCATTCCCAGACAGAGTTCTTTGTGACCCTGAGCTGTGCCATGAAGAATTTTGATAGAGATAAGTCCAAATAGCAGTCAAATTATTTTGCAGCTGTCCTGTTGGTTTTGTTGTTATCAGGTTTTTTTTCAAGGAAATGTTTGTTTCCTTTAAAGTTTTGGATTTTTTACATATGGCACTAAGCATCTCATGACTTATCTATAGTCAGATTCCTTTTGTGCTGGCCCCTCTGGTAGGTAAAAAGGATAAAATTTTTCATATTTTTCACTGTTTTAATACTCTACGTAAAAAGACAGCTTGCTTTGACAGAAGGTTTTTAAAAATGTTAGGTGATAACAAATCTAAGGCCACCATGATGGCTCATTATCGCAATCTAGATTGATGTAATTGAATCCCACACTTGTGAAACAAAAGAATGCAGTAAAAGAGTATTTCTTCAGTTACTTTGTGTGCCTTGACCATGCAGTATACTTGGCATTGCATGAAACATTGGTAAAACTCGTGGTATTGAACAGATCGAAAGGTGTTTTACTATAATTTCTAGATTGAAAGTTAGATACATGTTGAGAAATAATTTCTCTTTTGTCCTTTTCAGATTAGTTTGCCATGTGTTTGTAGGACTGAAACACTCTAGTGTGGATAAATGTTGTCATTTCATGCCAATATTAAACTTTGCCCATTTCTTCACTTATCACCTTGACTTGCAAAGAAGAGGTCACCATCAGAAGAATATTTTTTTATTCAGTCACCCCAAAAGGAAACACTGTGCTCCAGATAATAAGGAAATTCTTCTTTGTCTCTGGCGCACATTTTTCTGCTATTCTGAGAATCAGTGATCTTCTGGAATTGATATTTTGCTGATTCCTGGTGACCCTTGAAGGCCTCATGGCATTCAAAACATCTATGCAACATTAATTTCTAGGTCCACATGTAAATAAAAACAGCTATCCTCATCTAGATGATATTCTTGCATCAATTGCTATAGAATGCAGAACTGATAAACAGTTACAGACATATTAATGCACGTGTTTACAGCAGCTGAAGAAGTTTGCAGGACGTAAAATATATACATGTAAGAGAATTAAAACATTTTTTAAAATCATGTTTTAACATTCAGAATTCACAAACTGAAACTTTGTATGCTAGTTCTTTATTTAATCAATTTCTAGTCTTTGCTTTTACTGAATCATAACTTTTTACAGACACTGTTATTTCTAAAGTGCTCTGGTTCTGTCAGAGAATCAGATGTAAGTATTTTCAAGTATTTGGAGGAAATCTTGTCAGCTTTGACAGTCATAGATTCAGTAACCTATTTCAAAGTTCTTAGAGTATTCCAGGCCACTTCTACAGACAATATTGTCTATATATATTTATCTCTGTGAGGGAATGGAGGGAGTTAAGCACTGTTAATACTAAATTGCAGAAGAATTCTAACTTATGTTTGTAGATAATTAATATTACTGATAGGGGTGTGGTCTCTAAAAGAGGGTAAATATTTCTACACTGTAGCTGAAAGGGAGTGGGTTGTATAACCTTGGTCTTCTGGATGTGAGCTGGTAACAACAATTAGCTGAAAAATAGACTGTATTTTAAAAAGTCATTTACTATGTAATAACTATTTACTATAATGGTAGTATTTCTCAGTTACTTTTAATTGAATAGAAATACCCATTTTGTCTTTCTTTCAGTCTCCAACTTTCCTGCCTGCATGGATGCAGCTCAGACTTCAAATGGAACTTTGGATACAAATAATGAAACTCATTTAACTTAATTTAGCAGAATGGGCTATTCTAAGATACAGTTCATTTCATCCTAAAGTGGATGTCTCTCTGAAAATTTCTGTTATCTAAGAAGTCACACATGCAACATCAATATAGCGGATGAGGTATGAGTGTTCAAAGTCTAGAAATTATTAGTTCACTACTTAGCTCAAAACAAATTTTATTCAGTTCAGTCATTACAAATGTCATTCTGACGTATTGTTGACCATTTGTGAACTATGGGAGCTGAAAATTACAGTAATAGATGGTGAAGATGGGAAATATGGACCATTTCTTTCACATAATCACTAATCTGGCTTTTTTTCAATACTGAGAGAAATTAACACTATGGTAGTCAATAATAGTTGTTCAGCTTTGAAGGTGATGGGGCAGATTTATTCAGATTTTGCCTCCAATCAAGTTCCATTTTATTTATGTTCTATGTTGCTGAGGATAACATTCACTTTTTCTGTTTGCTCTCACCAGAGTGTAATGGCACTGCACCTGTTTAGTCTAATGGTACCAAACACCAATGTGATCAAAACACAATGTTTGTTCTTAAGTCACTTTTGCACATTTATAGGCTACATTGTTTTTTTCAATTTTAAAAGCTGGTTCCATTATCTGCCTCTACAAACCAGAAACATTAAATTAACCATACTGTTATTTTTCCACATACAATAAAATAATTATTTCTGACTGAGTGCCAACAGCTATCACACAGGAGGGATGGTATTGTCTCAATGTAAATATATCACATTAGTTCTCAGGAGGAAATAGCAGATTATGCACAGGATCAGTAGGACAGCACAAGATAATAGTGATAGTGTCACGGTGAGGTTAAATATATATATATTTTTTTTTTTTTCCCAAACAGCCTCTGTCAGTGCTTACATTTAAAATAAAAAACATACTTGTAAATATAAAATCATTTTATTAGCATAAATAAAGCAAGACTATTTTTAGTAATTCTTTAAAAAGTCTGTGTCTCTGAAAGTCTTACCCTAAATATAGCAAATGTGGACAGATAGGGATTAAAAAGAATAACAACTACCAATGGTGGAAATATTACTACATACTGGAAATATTATAATGCTTTTTTTTCCCAGCAGTAGTCAGATTCCTTGACATAACTCTAGATAAGATCTTGGAGTTCCACTTTTGTTTGTTTTCTGTTCTTAGTAAAAAGTAGCTCCAAAATCTACAGCATGCTTACACCAAAATAAAAGTGGAGGATCAAGAAAAACTAGGAAAACTGATACACACAAATAAAGTAATCAAATATCTTGAAACTGAAGCTAAAATACTGATAATTCTCAGGAAATCTTAGGGAGTTAAATATTCAAAAGCTGATGTACATCAAATTAGAAGTTACTAGTAGCATATTTTATCAGAAGCACTTGGTTTATAAGGTTTGGAAAATTTATATATTTATTGTAAATTAATCAAGGCTTATATCTGAATTTAGACAAGGATCAGACTAATCCATTGCTGATACTCTTCTTTCTATATCTTTCCTCTATACTCATATTTGCTTTCCTGCCTCTGTGTGCATGTATATATAAAATTTGAAATGTCTGTATTTGTATAAGTAATTGAGACTATGACAGGCTAATCTGTAAAAGCACAGCATGGTTTTAAGGTAAAATCTTAATGCTTTTAAAAATATATTTAAGTAAGTTTCAGCAGTCATGTTATTATAAATCAAAAGAAGCTGATTTTTCCTCAAGCCTCATGATCACTTACTTTGAGGAGAGCTGAAGGAGTTATAAATCAAAATGGTTGTCAAGAAGGGCATGCAGTAAGTTATCTAGAAAATGGTATTGAGCAGATGCAAGGCACTTTTGTTAATTATCTTTCATTGTAAATAATTATTTAGCAGTTTTATTTTTGGTTTGTTTTTTTTTTTTTAATTCAGGTATAGGATCCTCATGAAAGCTTCATTTTATACTTCCCTCAAGTGAAAAATTATATGAAAGAAATCAAACTTTATCTTTAAATCTATATGTGCAAGGTATTCATTCTTCCAAATCCATCCTCTTTCTGAAAATAATCTTGCTTAATAAATGCTCTTGCACCAGTCTAAGAGTAAAAGTTTCTACTTGTTACTGTTGTTGTGAGTAAAGTCTCCTTAGTAAGACCATGAAAGTAGCTGCCTTTCATTCTCTGCAAAATGGCTGGACTTTCATTACTGCACCTCATTTCAAGGATCACACTTCATCGATAAATGTGTGCAAGTTCTGTGTTTGCTCTTCTCTGAATTCATGGAAAGGGGCAGGGAGAGGTAAATCACACACAAGCTTTATTTTGAAACCTATAATAGTCCTTTGTGTAATCATACTCATGATATAGTGTAAAGAAGACCTCTCCCTACTGTTAACCTTGTGCTTTTCATTCTTGTGTAGAAGTGTGTAGGGATAAACATTTTCTTATCAAACAATATGACCCTTGTAAAAAAACACAATGCATAAAAAATCAGGTGAAGTGAAATAAAGAAGTTCTTCCCTTATCCCGAAAAATGTGTCATTTTTCCTTGAGCTTTTGTTAGGTTTTTCATTTCCTGTGATTGAATTTCTGACTGTCAAATCCACACAAAGACCAGACCCAAGCAACAAGATTTCAAAGAAGATAGAAAATGAGATAGAAAATGGTAGGAATAATAGGAAAATATGGGATGATGGGCAATGAAATTATTTTTAGGCTTGTTTTGAGCATTTTGGATTTGGGTATTTTGTTTGGTTTAGTTTGGCTTTTTTTTTTTTTTTCTGTTTTAAGATCAAATCCTTGCTCTATATATTTCTATGTAAAACCTTCAATTGTCTCACCTAAGCCGGAAGAACTAACTTGCCTCAATGCTTAGTTTTTCACGATCTTCCTGAGCCTTAATGTGAACGTCACCACTGCTTCAATAGGTGACCCAATAGGATGCTTGCAGTTTAGGTACACAGATGCAACTGCTCGTGACTTTAGCTGTCCCAGGTTCCAAGTCCTATAAAACTTTGAGTAGCAGGACAAGGATCACTGCAATCAGTAAGGATATCTTTCCAGTGAAAAGACTTCAATTGCAGAATGCATTAGGAGCTGTCTTTAAACTTTTAATATATTCTTTATTATAGTGTCTGCACAGCAGCAATAAAGCACAATAGAATTTTATGAATGAATACATATATTTAGCACACCTGCTAAAACATATTTTAATGATAAAGGTACCTGATCAAAAGTGTTTGGAGGCCTCTGTACTAGACCTTCTCCAGAGGTACCTACCAGCCTCAGCACTTCTATGACTTTTTGATTCTGAAATTAATTGACACATTTCCTAGAACTGTCAGGAAGGGGTTTATGTAAAGAATAAATATAAAATAATTTAACTGCCTTTTCTAAAATATACAGTTTGTAGTACTGTAAGGGGTTTTTAAAATAAAACTACCATTCATCTGTGTCTTGGTTTGAAAAGACAGGAGTCTGTGAAGGAAGGCAAAAAGCCTTCTGTGAAATGGAAAAGGTAAACCCCCTCCTTCCGAATTATCACAATTTCAGAATTAAAAGGGCTCTCAGGCAAAGATATGGGAATGGTAATAACCGATTTTTACTAGGAAGAAAAAAAACCTAAACAACAATGTAATTTAGCACAAGCAAAAAACCACTGGCAGAGTGAGAAAAAACCTGACACCCTGAGAAGTCAGGGTGTTGATAACAGTCCAGCCAGATGGTGGCTGCTCCTCCTGGAGCGGCGATCTGCAGAAGGGTGTAGATCCCTTCCGAAAATGCGGTGAAGGAGCAGCTGGGCCTTGGTTCCTGATTCCTCTCAGAAATCCAGCGAAGAAGGCTGTCTGTGGTCTCAGAAATGCTTGTTTTATGGTGGCAGGGATGCTTGGCTCCTCCCTCTGGGTGGAGCATCTCCCAATGGGATGATGTAACTAATTTTACCAGCCACAGTGAGTAATTCAATAGCCCATTAGCAGGAGATTATCTTAATGGCAGTGTCATTGTTCTCGAAAGAGATAAGAAAAACTGCCTAACCCCCAACAGATGGCAAAAATAGAATACATGCTTATTTTGCAAGCCAGGACAATCTAGAACCTTTCTTATAGTGTGAAAATACAGACTTCAAGTCTGTAATATTGTTTTACCTATTGAATTCCCTGATCCTCAGCAAAAACCTTTTCTCTGATCTTTCTGGAGTAATAAGTAAAAACATGGGAAAAATGCCGACAGTACTGTAAGAATATATTTTCCTATATTGCTTAAAAAAACCCAACTCTATAAAAGGAGAGAGAAGTTGTATTTTTAAAGTATCATATTTATTTACGTTCCTTTCCCTAACACAGCTGTTTATCAGTAATTTAGCAAAAAGCATGAAGATCCTGTTTTCACTTTAAATCTGAGTGTTAGGAATAAAGGGATAAGACTAATGTTAATATAATTTTCTTTATAGAGCTCTTAACCACAACATATTTGCAGTTAATATATGTTGCACAGAAGAATTGTACTTAATGGTACAGGCAGTACATCTTTAACATACCACAAAAGTAATCTGTTGTTTTCTGTTTCATTGTCAGGAGATTATCTTGTGTATTCAAATGAAATGTGCAATGTGATTATTTGTATTCTATGACTCATAGGAAAATGAAAAGTTCTTAGTTTTTCTGACTCTGCTACTTTTCATTTTACTATATGATACCTATTAATTTTCACTGCTTCTCTTAGGAGTAGATTCATATAGCCATACCCTAACCTAGCAGGTTTTGAAGGGATATTTGACATGCAGTTAATATTCAATTAACTGATTTATGTAGATTAATGCAACAATGTGATGTGCTGTCAGATTTTTCCATTATTTGGTGCACTGTTTAGGACACGCATCATTAAAGTGATCAAGGCAAGTAAGTGTGATTCCAAACACTATTGACAGTGAGTTTATAGTAAAGTGTACCATTTCAAGGATAAAGAGGTTCATTTTTTCTTTAGATTTGTTATTCTCAAGTCAAATAAATTTTACAATGCATGTTAACAATATGTAGCACTCAAGTTTTGTATGTGAAATTGCATTTATGTACAGCTGTAAATATTGCTGCAAATAGTAATATTACTTTGTTTCCAGTGAGGTAATAGCTCATTATTGTAGTATATCCCTGTACAATGGAGTGTGTTTTCTTTTTTCCTATGGCTGTAAATGTTTAAATCCTATCATATGGTTTCAGAAGAAAGTCTTTATGATGAGTTAGGAAAATGAAATTTTTCTCACGAGACAATAAAAAGATACTCTTTTAAAGATTTACATCCAAAACTTTTTGCTGTATGAAAACACATACAACTGGAATATGTGTGATGAATAAGGTGTAAGCAATACCAGTTATTTATAAACAAAGAGAAGGTTTTCTGCCCAAAACAACATAATGTTGATTGTAACGTGGCTAGAAGCAAAGATAATTTTGATGCATAATTTTTTTCTCTCAATAAATAAAATCAGAAACACTTATATTTTTTAACTCTCTTAGGGAATTGTAGGATAATGCTCCATTAACTCATTTCTTTTGTGAGCAGGAATTTTCATTTAGGCTCTACTCTATGAGTTGTCTTGTAGTCTCTTTTCTGAATGAGTAAATAATTGGGGTATTTTATTCATGTAGTCACTTTAGGATTGTAGTTTTTCAAAACTCCTTGTGTTACCATGTTGTGTATTCACTTTAAAAAAAAAAACACCCCAACCAAACACAAAAAAAAATTTAAGAATGAAAATATCAAGAGTGATTTTCAAGCCTATCTCCTGTAATTTCTGACAGTAATCTGTATTTACAGATGAAGTGAGATTTGTGTTTCACAAAAGTAGTTGAAATTATTAAAGTCTTTCAAGTGCTGGAAATATGCTTAATTATCATCTTTACTGTGTTTAATCCCAGTGAAAAATGAGACTCTTTACACTTGAAAACTAGTGTTTTCTGGATAGTAGGGAATAGAGAAGAAAGGAGTACTCTATCAACTAAGAAGCAAAAGAACGAGCATTAAATCCGTGGCTGTAAAAGGAGACTGGCTAAAATCTTGCTCTGGGGATACCAGATGAATGAGTGGATAATGACTTCTACATACATTAGAAGCAGTCTCCCAGATCCTGGTCCTTATAGGAACTTCAATCACCCCAAAATCTGCTGGTTAATTAATATTCAGTGATTTTCTCTGACCTCCAGAGTGGTCCACTCTATTGAGCAGGAAATTGGGTAAAAATCCCAGGAGGCCTGCATGGGTGAACAAGGAGCTCCTGGTAACACTCAAATGCAAAAAGGAATTCTACAGAGGGTGGAAGTAAGGACAGGTAATTTGGGAGGGATGCAGAGACATTACCTCAGCATGAGGAGACACAGCTAGAAAAGCCAAGAACCAAGTGTAATTCAATCAGGCCAGGGATGACAAGAGCTTCTGTAAGTACATAGCAGACAAAACAAAAACTAAATAGAATTTGAATGGGGTGGGGGCCCCAGTGACAAAGGATATGGAAAAGGCCATGGTCTTGAAAAGTGTCTTCACCTTCTTTACTAGCAAGATTAGCTTTTAGGAAGACCAGGGCAAAAGTCTGGAGCAACAAAAATGTACACTTGTTGGAAGAGGACCAGATCAGGGAATTCATAAGAAAACTAGGCATACATAAGAAAACTGGACATGCATAAGCCTCTAGGCTCTGATGGGATGCACCCACAAGTGCTGAGGGAGCTGGTTGCTGTCATTGCCAAGGCGACTTGATTATCTTTGACAAGCAGTGGTGGCTGAGAAAGATGCTCAAGGACTGGACTATCTTCTATCCTCAGGAAGGGTGAGAAAGAGGACACAGAGAATTACAGGCCAGCCAGCCTCATCTTGATCCCTGGAAATGTGACAGAGCAAACAGCTTCCAGGCAAGGACAAGACGTGGGTGTAGTCAGCATGGACTCTAGGAGAGGAAGACCTGCTTGGTTAGCAGGGAGAACTTGTTGAACCTCTTGGGTTCATTTTGTGAATACTAGGATCTGAACCAGAGAGGCACACAATGCATTTGCGTATACAAGTGGTGTGATCTTCATATTAAAAACAATTTGCAGAAAGAGAGTGGATTGCATGAGAAATATTTATTTGCAGATCTTCTTTCATTCAGGACATTTTTTGATGGGTTTTGTACTACAGTTTTTTTTCTGGGAAGTCATTCAAGGTGAAACCTTGAAGCTTCTCATTGAAAATGAGTTAATGAAACTCCTATTAGGCAGTGTCAAGACTCATAATTTTCAGATTTTGGTCTTGATTACAGTCTGGTTACTAGATTTTGTGGATCCTAATGAGGAAAAGATAGTAAAAATTAATAATTTTGGCCTGCATCATGCAAAGGAAAAATGCAGATGGATAATTGACTGATTAATCATTGGGAAAAAATGCAGTTTTTCATAGCTTTTAAGTGAGAAAATCTATGAAAGTAATAAAATTAAATAATTTAAATCTAAAAAATTAAAATGTTATATAAAATGAAAAATATTTAAACAATTAAATTAATTTATTTCTTTATTCATTTTTATTAGGATCATGGACTGCACTAATATACCATGCAAATGGGTAAAAATTGTCCCAAACTATCGCATAGTTTCAACCCATCAATTATGAGATTGTGAGCTGTTCTGATGAGGAACAGACATGACAGCAGCTCCATGTCATTCAAAATTATGTCTACCACAGATATGGTTGGGAAAGCTCATGAATTCTGAGAAGGTAATGTACAGTGTCATGCTAGCATTTATTTGAAAGGAAACAAAGTTCTCAGCCCAACAGATCTGAATTTTTTTTCTGCAAGGTTCCAGGTGACAGAGTCTGTATAACAAATTCAGCAGGAACTTACTCTGTACATACATGATTTTAATAGAATGAAAATAATTTAAAACATTATATCTAAAGATAAGAAATGATTGAGTGATCTTAGACATTACTAAGAGGACATAATTTTTATAAATAATTCGGTTGACTAAATATCTGGCCATTCACAAAGCTCTTAAGATCAATATTATTCTTGCAAAATAAGAAAAAAATAAAAAGATACCTGGAATTGTACCAATAAATTGTCTGCATTCTAGAGTCATATCTTGTTATAAGTGAAAAGATAAATTGGCACTGTTTCTGTTTTTAACTCTTATCCCTGAAAATAAGTAAAATTGTCTTTCATACCTAAGGATATAATGTCTCTCAAATTTAGATCAATATTGCCTAAATAAGCCTACTAGGATCAAACAGCAAAATTCTTACAGAATTATATTTTTTGTCTTTTGTTGACTTGAAGGCCATTACAATTTTATACACTGTACATTTGAATACAAATATTAGCCAAAAAAACCCAAAAGGCTCAATGTATTTATTTTCTGTTCAACATCACTCTAAGGTAGATAGTTTGAAGGTATGGTCAGTGTGGCATACAGTTTATCAAGCTTCTTCTTTGTTTCAATAACAAACAATATTCAAATGTGTGTAATAATAGTGCACTGTTCTACATATACAATTGAGGTTTTTTTTACATTTTTTACATTTTTTACCATTTTTATGGTAAGGTGAATGAAGATTTAAAACAAAGCAGTTGTATGGATAAAGCAAGGCCATCCTCCTTGTAAAATTCCTTCCCTTACAAAGGGTCACTTTGCCTGCAAAATTAAAATTTATTGTCCTACTCTTGAACCATCAGTCCTTCAAAACAGTATGAAGTATCTATTACTTGAGAGAGTAATAGATAAATAATTTAAGAGAGAAAAAAACTTTGAGAGATATTAAAAGTAAGATTAATAAAATATTTTATTAAATTGTGTTTTACATAAATGTTATAAAAACTTCTAAGAGATATTTTAGGTCATGGAGGTTACTGTCATGTAACAGATGATGAACCACTGAATTGAAACTCAGAAACCTTGAATTCCCATTCTAGTTCTGCCATTGAGGCATCATGATGTCAAGAGAGTCACTTGTCTGTACTTCAAACTGACAGCCTTGAAAATTGAGATAATTGCGTGTCTCGAATCAGATCTCTTTTGATATACTCATGTTTTTTGCTGTACCATTTCAACTGACTACAAACCAATGGACAAAACCAACTTAGAAATAACAGGTTACTTTTCTTACAGAATTCTAATTCTTCAAAGAACTATTACCAGTATAAAATATAGTCCATTTCAGATGTGATAGCATGTTCTACCCTCTAACATCTCCAGCCTGGCAGGTCATACTTTAAGTATTTTTGGTGGTAATTCAAGATTCTCACTGTTTAGAAGACTGGGAGGATTTCTATGAGAGTCAGTTGTTTAAAGATAATCTATTGAATGTCTAATCCTCCAAATGAGGCACAAGGCCAAGGTATTGACCACTTGCAGTGATTAATTTCCATGGCTCAAAGGGTTGAATCAGTGTTGAGCCAAACTGTGCCAATTGGTTTTACTGAGATGGTATGACTGCAACAGATGGCAGAATTTGTCTTGTGTTTCTCTGGCCTCCTTCCAAATTGGGTAGTTACATTCTACATAACTACAGTTATGTACAGTTTCAGTTCAGTTCAGTATTTTTCATCCTCTTCATTGCTAGGCAGTTTTCATATTTGAGGAACCTGTTTGGGCTTCTTTATGGGTTCATAGATGGTGCTTTTCTATAGTTAAACCAGTATTTTTTATTTATAGCAAAACAGCATGCTAAGAATCTCTCTACAGAGAAAAACACAGTACAGATTTTGAGAATCTTAGAGTCCATTTAGATTGTTACAGTTCTAATATATTAAAGTATGCCTGGCAACTGTGTTTATATAATGTGAAATGTATTGCCAGTGTAAGAGTCACCATTTGCAGTCCTGCAAGCAAAATGAATTAAAGATGGTGTGTTTTGTAGTGCAATATAAATAAATCATTTTGCCATCAACTACATTTATTTCATGTGAACCCTCCCAAACAAACAAGCAAACAAATGAAACAAAGCAAAAGAAAACAAAACAAGACAAAACTCTTTTTATAACAAAGTACTATTATGTTCCAAAATGTATTGCTAATGACTTGCTTCACTCTTTTCATAATTGTGGTTAAGAATAACAGAAACAAGAAAATTCTGCTGCAAGTTCTAGCCTAAAGATAGGAAAACAATAACCAGAATAAATCATGTACAGAAAATTGATATTTCTCTGTGAAGAAAAATTTCTGCATGTAACCATAGGCTAGCAAAGTACTTTCAAATTAATTACAATGATTTCAAATCCTACTAGAACTAATTCTAGATTTAGTGAGAGCTTTGTTCTCATACCTGTTAATGTCACATTAGGAATATCCTTTTCAGAGTCCTTGAAGATTTCCCACTCCTCCTCCATCTTTACTCTCTGTCATAAGTATCAAAAAATAACTTTTACTCAAAAGTGCAGATTTGTGCAATATTGGGTTAATTATACTCTTTTGAGCTGTTTACTACTTAGATTTCACTATTCAACTGTCGACATAACCTTAGTTTTTAGCTGAATTCAGGAAGAGTGAGATTCCTGTGTTCTCATCCTTCTGTGCTCATATAAAAGGATGCTGAAATTTTTGGATTTAAATGTTTACAGCTCACATAAATGTTTCAAGTGATTTGAAATCTGTTAAATTGGAATACTTATCAGCTTCTCCAGTTTCTTGGCTTGTTTATTTCTTAGCTTCTAAACATCATCCATCATTGCAAATTGCAAAGTATTTACCCACCAAAAGTCCTCTGGTTTAACAATTACATTTAGTTGAAGAAAGCAATATAAATTTGTGGGGTTTGACATACGATCTCATGGAGATATTAAGAATGACTACATTTCTTTTCCTCCAAGTGAAGATCCACTATAGTAAGGAATTAAGTTATATGTTGTATTCACATTGAACCCATTTATCTGAAACTGCTCAAAAATTCATAGGGTATCTTCAGGGATTCCGGAGGTCATGATTAGGAAAGACAGTTACATATCTGCAGTTTTCTTAATTACCTCTCTTTTAGAGAGTTTTATTCTCTTGACTCCTTTACTGATCAAAGCATCTGGCTGAGACATGTTTTATTATTTCTTAGGGACTATGCTAACAGGGCTCATTTTGTGGCTTTTGTTCACAATAAGCCATATGTAATGATAGTTAGATCCTCCCAGATAAGTTCATGATGTTATCCTGGTGTGAATTAATCAGGCATCCTTTGGATGACGTAAGCTATTTGGTCTATTTGGTCTGTTTTGTATAAAATGAAATTCCCTATGTGCATTGTGTGTAGGAGGAACTTTCTTGTACACTGCAAACTCACGAAGAGAAGACGATGTTTGGTTTCTCCCTCCACCAGCATGGTAGCCAATGTGACTAGAGGCACCAGTTATTGCCAGTAACTTTCATGCATGGTTGGAGAGGCAGGCGAATCATACTACTTGTTGGGAATTAATTTAAGAAATGAAGAGCATTTGGACTTTTAAACTGAAAACTTTTCCATTACATCTAGACAAGAAATTGGAGGCCATCAAAGACTTTACACTGAGTTTGTTTCCTGCTTCCTCTATTTTGATTCTGATGAATACCATAATATAACTCATTACTTCCCTAACACTGCTGAGAATGGTACTTAAAAAAATATCTATTTTATTTAAAGTTGAGATTGTCCATGCTTACTTAATTTGTTTTCCTTTTAAATAAATAAGTTTCACTCTTCTAAGAAAACTATAAAATAGCACAAATCTTTCCTTTCTCTTTCCCATTCAGAACTTGCCTGTTGATTGATTTTGACTCTTGAGAACAAGAATTATTATTTTATTATTATTTTTATGAGTGATCATCATAAATTTTCTTGTCTCTTGTGGAAAATTGCATTCTTCACACAGTTACTGAGATGGCTGTCACTGTTAATTCTGTTAAATTCTGACAATTAATTATATTATCAAAATTTAGTTCCCTTGTGAAAACAATGAGTAACACATTAGCTCTAGGGTATGTACAAGTGACATGACAAGAAAAAGTTATTAAGACTTGCGTACAGAAATGACTATCTAATTATTGCATAGTCATGATTTTTTTATTTTCTACTCTGTTTCTAGGGACCTATTCATGTCTGGTCAAAACATTAAAATGAGGCTGGTTTTACTTGTAAATGAAGCCAGGCAAAAATGCTACCTCTAGTGGAAAACTTAATGAGTTCTCTGTGCCTTCTATTTGTAGATAGAATAGTTTAAAAAGATCATCCAAATTAATATTTTATTTTTGCTTCATGCTCCAATTTGGCTGAAGAGGTACTGTTCATTAGAGTGAAATATATATATATATATATATATATATATATATATATATATATATGAAGCAGAGTTGTTATTCTCTTTCCCTGTGCACTTTCCCTGTCAGAGGTTGGTAGAATATTTTGTCCCTTTTTTTTTTCCAAGGTAATCAAACAACAATAGCTGTACAGCAGCAGTTTGTACCATGCTGATGGTAGAAATACAGAAATACAGAAAGCCATAGAAATACAATACAGTCATAGAAATAATAAAAACGTGTCACATTTTTTCAGAGCCATAAGAATAAAAGAATAGATCTGGAAGTACTGCAGAATAGCTTTTTCAATAGCATTTCTATTTTTTATATGTTCTTTGTTTCAGTTAAATTATTTTATACAAATGATTTGCCTTTAGCAACTAGTGGAATGAAAGTTAAACAGAAATGTAAGTGGTTTTTTCTATTTAAATTTGTATTTCAAGTCACATTTTTGATATGGAACATTGTGCATATCTAAATCATATTTCCTGTGATGTAAATTTGTCATATGTAATGCAGAGGAACACATATTATCTGATGAATGAGAATACACTCAAATAGGATTGAGTACCATTCCGTAAAATCAATATTTTTAAAACTAATTTAGTGTATATGGCTTCATGACAGTTTAAACAACGAAACTGATTTTTTAAAATTTTGTTTTGTTTTATCAAACATTTTAGTTTCAACTTCAGTAGGACATGTTTTCAAGTATTGTAGTTTATAGCATTATATGTACTATGGCAAATTATGAAAGTTTTTTAAATTATCTTGGAAGAAATGACATATTAACCAATAAAAAATATTTCAGCATGCCAATCTGAATTATTGATTCACCATCTTCTTCTACTGCCTTTGCCTAGAAAAGGCCTAGAATATTTGACGAGAAGCTAAGTACTATTTGAAAAGAATCTCCTGAATCAGAATGGCTTCTGAGTCATAATATCAACCCTCTCATTAAAAGATTTTCCTCTATTTTATTAACTGTTATCACTATGTATATGTATACACATGAATACACTCATAATTCTTTTCAAAATTATAAATGCAAGATTTCGGCCCACCAGGTTATTTCTTTGAGAAACTTGAAACACAACACTCACTTCTTCTTCAAGATTTGTTTTTGTTCTTGCGATTAAGAATACCTACCTCAGTTCATCAAGTGTCTGAAAGTACAGAAGGCCATGGAGCTTGGAAAGCAGTTCATGCTCAGTTAGAAGTTTTTGATGACTCCTTTAAAAAAAAAAGAAGATGGCCATACATGGATTGTTAATGTATCAAAACAAACAAACAAACAAAAAAGACAAAATCAAACAAAAAAAAAATTTCATCCATTACAAGTTTTCGTTGCAGAGATTTCAAAGTGTTCAAAATAACAGTCCTGTAGTGGAAGTTATATGTGACTTATTTCTTAATCA
This sequence comes from Passer domesticus, assembly GCF_036417665.1. Taxonomy (NCBI): domain Eukaryota; kingdom Metazoa; phylum Chordata; class Aves; order Passeriformes; family Passeridae; genus Passer; species Passer domesticus. The sequence continues at coordinate 105,686,567 of NC_087474.1, read as the reverse complement.
TCTCTGCACTATATTGCATTTCAAGTCGTGCAAATGTTTTCTTGTCAGTGGTGCAGGAATCAGGGAAATACATTAAGATAAAGAAATATCCTTGTCTGTCATTAAAAGGCAAAATGTGTGCAATGCCCTGTTGTCTATAAAATGTCATATAACATTTTAATGGAAGAATTTCAAGGTATCTAAGACATGTATAGCCTAGAACACACTGTACAATGATATGTAATAAAACATGCCATAAGATCTGACAACTTTTATTTCAAGCATGAGAAGCACAATACTACTCTTTGAAGTTAAAAATTTTTAAAAGTGAAACATGTACATATATAGAGAACAGCTTCAAATATTCTTGTATGTTACTTTGCAATGTAATCAACATCAAAGTAAAAATGTGCTTAGGATATTGAAAATCAGTCTTAATTTTGAGTTTAGTGTTTTGCTAAATTAGATTCAAAAGCTACAACAGTGTCTGGATTAAACAGAAAGAAGAAAAAGAAAACCTGCAAATTCAGTCTAGGCATTCGAAAAATATTTAGATGACGTTAACAGCTGGGTCTCAATGGTGATGTTCAAATGGAAGGTGCACTATATTTTGATTTGCTTTCACAACATTGATTTGCAGGTCACAACAACAGTTAAGGTAGTTTTTTTACAAAAAAGAATTCTGTTCTGCATCTATGTTTCAAATTGAAAATGTTGGGTTTAAGGTCAGATGGATGTAGCAGCATTCAGACAATGTACAGGCAAGCAGTGTCATTTCTGAAAGGAAAATATCTCATGCTCCTGCAGAAGGAATTCATGAGAGACAGCTAACTGTACATATTCATATTGTGCCTATATATTCTGTTTTAATGGTTTTTGGGGAAAGAACTAGATAGTTAGCAATGTGTAAAATACAAAAGATTTAACATTTACTCTATTTCCAAATATCCTTTTATTTATTTGACCCACATTTGACCCACAATGAAACAGCAGATCAGCTGGCTATCTAAGATTTTTTTAATGTCAGTTCTGCCAGCCACATTACAAAAAGTGGTTACCGCAGTAAGCAGTTACATTCTTAATTGCAATATTCTTCCTGCCTTTGCGATGCTACCTTCTCAGGATAGATGAAGGCTTATGTGTTTAATAAACCAAGAAAGTGTTAATTAATATACTAAAATTGGCAGACACTTTACTGGGGTCTGAGTGTACTTTTGAAAGAATCTGAAGATATTGGAAAAGATCCAAACCACATAGGAGACCTCTATATTCATGTCAGCAGATGGGATTTTGTTTGAAAATGCAGGGTTGCAATAAAAATTTGGGCTACTGCTGGAGGTGTTCAGATCTATGAGCTTTTAATGACCAGCTGTTTCCTGTATCCATGGTTACCCTGAACATTAAAATATAATTTTCAAAAAAACTATTTCTATATTGCTCTTTATTTATGCTATACTGCTACATCTTACTATGGAAAAATATTAAACAAAGGTCTGTAATAATACAGTGCTGGTTTTGCCTAAGAAAATACACCTAGGTAAAATAGCCTAGATACATCTAAAGGAAAAAAAAGTCTTATTTCTTCATATTTATTTTAATTTTGTAATTAATACTCATAAAGAAATAAGTTACAGTATGGACTAATAAAGACCTTATGTAAAAGCAAATGTGATCATAGAAGAGAAATTCACCATTTCAAGAAAAAGAATATGTACAAATATCACAGATTGAACTGTCTTGGTATTTTTGTTCAAGTGCTGATGTCAGGTTGCATAAGGTATAAATTATAGATTTATTAAGTCCCAATAAACAGTAATTAATTTATGGGATTGTCACAGAAAATTATGTAACTAATAAGATACACAGAGACTTTTGTCTATGACTATACTATGACTCAGGTCTATGACAGCCTTAGTCTTTGTACACAGCTTCAACATTTTATCACTTCATCAGAATTAAAGAATTAAAATTGGTCTTTTTCAACCTAAAAAAAATATTTCTGTAGGAAAAAAGGAAACCAAAATATTTGTAAGATATGAGTTATGCTGTAATTTGCAGTTAGATAGAATTATTGCAGTTAAGCACTGTGTTTAACACCTACCTGCATCTTCCTGTACAGTCAATTTTTTAAAATGTATTCCTACACTCCCAACTAGTCCAAGATATTTTCCAGTTTTCCTACTGAAAATGTTCTATGGCTGTTCTGCAGTCAACTCAAAGTTAACAAGCATCTTAAATTAGTAGTGAGAAGAAGATAATTTACCAGGAAATAATCCAGATGCTTAAGTATTATAGTGCTCTTCATAAAAGTGAATTTCTTGTTTAATCTGCTTCTCTCTGAGTCTTAAGGGCAGCCAAGTGAAGTGCCTTCATGCATTTTCAGAAGCAGAATCTTCACACCTTCACAAGACTATGACAACATAAAAAAATTTTTATCTTTTGATAGTGGTTCTACCTAATATCATAAAGGTGCTTTAGAGTATATAAGAAATGCAGCACTATTTAGATTAAATGTCATTATTAATTTTTTATGCAAATCAAAATCCTTTGCATACATTACTTAAGAGATATTTCCAACTTTGTCTGATTTTTTTTTTTGTGATTTATGTTTAAAATAAAAGAACATTTTAAAAAAATATCTTTTCATGCCCACTAAATAGCTTTTAGTGCCCACTACTTTTATTTAGTAAACTAATAGCTTCAGTTCAAGGAACTAAATTGTAAGGGACAAAGTTGACACACAACTATTCTTGCACATTTCCCTTAACTAGATTAAGCTGATAGTTTTAAGTAAATGTTCACTGATTTAATTTGAACGAATTTTCAATTTCAATTGAAGTCAGTTTTTATTGTCACAAGGTGTTAACATTTTAGCCTTTCCACAGTCAGAATCTTGGCTGTGTAATTGTCTAATTTAGTGTCTGTCAATATTTTAAGATTGGTTTGCTCTTTAGTGTTACTCAGAAAAAGAAATATTTGTTCCCAGTAAAGATGTGAAAAAGTGATGAATTCGAGGTTTGATATCAAAATGATGACACTTTTATGTTGGGAACGGTACTGAAGAGTGTCTGAACTCAAAAAAATCTGCATAAAAATAAAAAGCTTCCCTCAGATCTGCTGCAACTTTTAGGCACAAGCAGGTCCCAGCTAAATAGCTCTGAAAGATTCAGCTAAAATGTAGTGATGTCAAAAAGAAAAGAGTCTATGTGTGAAACAAGCCTATAATATTCTTCCCATTTCTCATTAAGTGTAATTCTTCTGGATAAGATAGCTTCATTATGTTGTGAAAGCACCATTTACTGTTGGTGACATGAATGCTGCTGTTCTGGGTTATCCATTGTCTGATTAGACAAGGATTTGGGACATGCTGTTCTCTGGAGGTGACTCTGCAGTAGATCTTGGATCAATCACTTCTCTGGTGATTTTCACTTCTTGAAGCAATCACTTCTTCATTTTTTTGCATCCTCTCTTTGCCTCTTAATTTTAAATTCTTGTCTTTTTAGACTGTGAAATGCTCCCTATTATGCACTTTTCTGACATCTAGAACAGTTGGGATCTAAATTCCACTGTAATTTTAGCACTTCAGCATATAAATATTCTTGAAGGACTTTTAAAATCACAGAGGTTGTGATAATTACAATTATATGAAGTGTTTAAGATAAAATAACTTTTATGAGTCAATGTTAGAAAAATTTATCCTGCTGAGTTCTGAAATATAGAGTGAAGTTTGTCTCAGAACATGTCTTCATTATACTGTTGGAGGATTCTCCAAGTCTGCTTTTCTTATTTGTGATCTTGGGGAGTAAAAAGAAATATTGCAGCCAACTACTGTTTCAGCCTCTTTCCTTCTCTCTCACTTTCTCCCACACTGTTAACCCTGTCTTGGTTTTCCTTTTTTTTTTTTTTTTTCAAATGCAGATTTCTATTTGAGAGGAGAAATAATATCATTACACTTCTCTCTGTTTTGCATAGTAGCCTACTGATTCCTCTGTTTCTTTACTGCTGGTGTTTTGGCAGCAAGTATTAATCCCGTATTCTTTCAGTCTCATTTTTTTTGCTAGTCTTGTTTTGTGGGGTTTGTTGTAATTTTTTATTTTTAAGACAGACAGGAAGCTATCAGATGTCTTTTGATAGCAATGCAATTGTTCAATGGAGTTTTGACTTGGTAGTTTGATAATGTGAAATTTATGTTTTCTTGAGTCCACATTACCACAATATTCCATTCAGGTACCAGGTTTTGAAAAGCTGTGCCAGTGCGTACAACCAGTGCAAAAATGCATACAACCAAGCTTCATCAAGTCAAGTGTTGTTACCAGTTTTATGAGTTCCAGATCAATCAAGTGGGAACAAAATGCAAAAAAAATCCATATATTTTACTCTGCACTTGTTTAGACATGATGGAAATGACAATCTGTCTCACAGTCAGTGCTGGGACTGTGTACTCTGAGAAGGAAGCTGTTTCCTTATTGATTTAGAGTAGTGTTAAGAAAAAAGGTCCTGATTCTTGAACTTTGATGTTTCATGTAAAAAAGCCTTGATATTTAAATGCAAACTAGAATGTTGGTATTTAAATGCAAGCTACAAAATTCAGTTAGAAATTGCACATTAAAAAAAAAAGCAACCCCCACACAATACCCAAAAAGTAGTAAAATTTTGAGTATTTTGTGCAAATCTTGCTATGGTTCTCAGTGGTTACAGTATTACAGCACAATAGTTCTTATATATATAATCTTCTTGGCAGTTTGAAATTAGACTTTTCATAAAGTGTCTTATGCTTATTCTATGTTAGTGTCATAATTTCAACATTTTGACACAATCTAATCTGGCTACATTTAAGTACATAAGGTACTACGGACCAAAAATATTTTGACTTATTAATTTCAGTGTGAGTTGTATTTATCTGTAACAAATAACAATTTTGCTGTAGCAAAGAGTGCCATTATAGAAAAATTCTAACAACAATTATTAACTGTTAATATATTTGCAAAATAAAATTCAAGAATAGTACTGTGTTTTGTTACCAAATTCAGAATGACACTAGGAAGGACAGGCGAGCTAGATATTGAAAATTGATCACGGCTCAGTTTCTCTGTGTGTATAAATTTCCTGTGTGTACATTCTTTGCTAAATCTCTTTTCCTTAGATTAAAAGTTAGAGAAATAAATATGTTTAAAGTTTACTTTTTTTTTCCCCTGACTTGATGTCTTCTTTGTAATACTGACTCACATAGGAATTACATCTATCAATAATATTTAATACATTATGGTTTTGCTAACTTTACTAAGTGCTTTACTCACAGGGTAGGATGACAACCTAGAAACCATGTTTCTACTAAAGTCAAATAAATCACAAATATGTTATATTTCTCCTTAGAGAATGGGCTTTGTGGTTCTGCTGTTCATATGACACATCACAGCAAGGTCAGGGAGCAGACTGAGCAGCTCTCCAGGCATTTTATCTCATTTTAGAAAGGATGCTGATAGTAAATCATCCAGAAACACTTTTATTCCCATTTTCTCATTATGGCACTGTAGCTCCTTTTTTAATAGCCAACCATTTATTTATTTTAGCATGTGTACTAAAATATTTTCCTTCCTTGAGCTCAGGGTCAGAGTCCATGAAAATGCATCTATGAGCACTGGCTAAGCTGCTCCCTCTGTGATAATTCTGAACTTCAGTATAATTTAGTGTTGGCGTTTGGTGTACTCTGACTCTCAGTAGCTTGTTGCCCCTATATCTTCATATATTTTAAGTTTGACTTTTGAAATCCTGCCATTACAACCATTTGAACTGTGTAATATTTTTAGGCAAATCATACAAAAAATGGTTCAGCTTGCCATATTTCACATTCACTTATGTGTAATAAATGTTGAAACCAAGTTTATTATTCTTTTTACAAAGGTGGCAGTTGTGACTTGGAGTCAGACTTTGGAAATAATATTCATAACTTCATGGACAGTGATTTTCAGAAGTTAAGAAATTATTATTACAGGGTTGGTTTTTTTTAAGTTGCTCAATGTATATTACAAACTCTTGATGTTTCCAGACTCTAGTAGAGGCAGGTAAGATGGAGCTGTTTTTAAGCATTTTTAAACTGGTCTTTTATGTAAAAAATTGCTTTTAAATAATTTTATAGAAAATATGGAATAATTCAGACAGAAACTGCCAAAATAACTCTTTTTCTAGTTGAAAATTAAATTTAACAGATTTTCCCATGAAAATATTAAATGTCTCAGTGCAAAGTACCGTGTTTTACTTCAAATTAATGATTTTTCCCTTTGTTTCTGAGTATCTTATTCTTCCTGTTATGCTAAGCAGTATCTGCTTGCATAACATTTATGTAGCATTTGAAGCCAGGGAAAAAATAGCTGATACACAGTATTGTATTTCAATAAACATGATTGCTTATTGGAATACACTGAATTGAATTCTACTACTACAGAACACTAATATGTATTATAGTATTAGAAAAGCACGAGTGTTCCTGTTTTCTTTAGCTTCTGTGCTCCGTCTGGACATTATTCTCAGGTAAAATTATAGGAAAAAAACCAGAAAAATTATTTTAAATTTGCTGTAAGTTCTATAAAATATTGTCTTTAGAATCTAGAATCTAGAACTGCTCTCCCATTGTAATTAAAGTTCTGGTGAAAGACATGCTGCTCTGCCTTGGTGATATTACAATGAAAAATCATAGATACAGTGAGATTTTCATAAATAAGTCAAATAATGGAGAACTGGAGTACAATAATAAAAAGCAAAATATTCTGAAAATTAAATAAATTTCTCTCTGGTCAGTAGGTTGTTATGAATCTGTGGATGTTTATTTAAAGTGAGGACAGAGTATGGAATAGTTCATCTTTCAAAGCTCTTTGGGATTAATGCTTGTAAAATTAGAACAGATTTTCACTGAATATGCTTGATCTTCAAAATGTATGGCTAGGTGGAGTAGATGAGCATAGATTTACATGTGTGCATGGGAGTTCTGTTCAGTGTTTACCAAAAATCTCTACTTCCAGACAAAGATTTGTCACTAACAGAGGCTTTGAAACATCATTAGCAGAAATTGAAAGAAGGAAACTTTTCTTTCTATAATTTTGTAATTGTGTTTTGGTTTTGTTTTTGGTTTTTTGTTTGTTTTTTTTTTTAAATAAACTTTTTCCTGGCTTTATTGCATGAGCTGGCTGGGAATAGTGCATAAAGAAAAACCCCCTGGTCTACTGGCTAGTTCTTTGTGACACAATGGAATTAAAATTAAATCAAACTTAATCAAGCCTTATGAATGAATAATCAGGTTGTACATTAAATCTTAATTGCTTTTTCTAAAATATAACAAAGATATTTAAAATCATTTTTGCAACGAGGCAGCACTTACATCAACACTTACTAGTCTGATAATGTTTCATGTTCCCTAATATGGATAAAAAGTAACCTTCTTAATTCTTTTCAATATTTTATTATCTTTCATGTATCAAAATGTTTACCTTTTTTAAGAATTACATGGAGAAAAAAGAATTTATGTCCTTACAGATTTAGACTCTTTGATACATTTCCATGAACTATACAACAACACAATGATTAAGCTGAATTATCTCAGTAATTTTTAAATTTATATTCACTGTTCTTCTGCATTTGACATAATTTCTTTTGTCTGATCCTGCAAATGATGCATCTGCTTTGCAATTGCTCAAAAAGCATTTAGCAGCATACTTCTAATGAGGTATGGAGATTTCTGAGTTGTTCTGCCCTGATAATCTAAGTTTGCATATGATTTTACTAAAAAACCTTCAGATTTAAAATTGATTTTGTGAAATTTAAGGAAAAACTTCATGTATGCCCTGTAAACAGAACACATGGATAATGAAAGAAAATAATTGATGTGGTGCTTGTAAATAACAGAAAATGCAAGTTTAAAGCAAACAAAATTAATAATATAAATTTTTTTACAAGAGAAGTTCAGGATTATTTATGGCAATTAATGTGTATTTCATATTCCTAATGCTTACTGCTTCCTAAAGTGACATCTTCTTCGGCACAAAAGGATAATATTGAATTGTACAGTATATTCAGATTAATTCAGGGTGCTTTTAAATTTCACTTCAAGCCCTTAGGATGAAGAATTCTGTAGACCTCAGTAACCATTGTTATTTCTTCATATTGTGCATTTACCACATTATCTCATATAATTAATGCAATAATGGGGGGCAGGGGGGTGGTTTCCTCTTCTTTATGATGATTTCTTCTTTGGGATTACTAGGTTTGTTTGTTTTCTATCACATCCCTCATAAAGCACTAAAAGCTGTAGCTTTAGTTGCCAAAACTTAGCTGTAGTTCACACCATCCAAGATTTCCAACCTCACTTGTTGTAGATCATTAGTTTCATGTAAATCTGCTCATTGCATATAAAACCAATGTTGCTTTTCAGGTTATGGCATTGCAATTGAAATATAATTTATTCAAACTGCTGCAAGCTCACACTTCTCTTACTTTTGTGTTCAAGATTTCCAAGTTCAATATTTGCACTGGACAGTCCAGCTTGATTATTCATGTTTTCTTCTTTTTTTGGTCATATGACAGTGTTTCCAAGGAATGGATTTTAGTCACACTGCTCTAACATATCCATTTTTTAGGCTGACAGATTTCTTTTGCTCTTTGTATCTATGGGGAAGATAAAATGCTTACAAACACTAAGTGCTTCAAGAGCCTTCTCTATTCCAATACACTTTTTCATGACTCTGTAAATTCAAATTATAGCAGTATGAATGTGTAGATCCAAGGCTTGACTATGTTACTAAAAATTTTAATTGTTTCACTTTGATAGAATATCTGTATTTTGCTATTAGTAAAATAGTATTGGTTATTGATACTAAATTTTTTTTCCCTGAGAACTTACTTCATCACTTCAAAAAAACCTGGTTTTATAGTCAAATTAAACCCAGTCCACTTCCAGCAATTCCAGCATGGAACAAAATCAGAAACTCCTCTTTAGGGTGCAGGATAAAGGTTAGGCTGGTGTATGAAATCACTGATAGGACAAACCTATTTCTTATCAGTCTTTGTGCTATCTTGCATCCTTTCTGTTTGCTACTCCCTCCAGAAATGAGCACAATTCCCTGAGCCTGTGTTTATTCCCATTATTTCATAGTGAAAATACAGAACTCCAATTCCTTTGTTAATTTCATTTCAGTATTACTATTTTCTATTAGCATTTTTTGGCCTTATTTGTATTACAGGAAACAAGAGGGACTCTATTGTAGCAAAGATAATGCCAGAAAATGTTTGCATTGTATTGTAAAATGTGTAGAATTGGAATTGGAATTGTTTACTTTTTTTTTTTATGGGGGTGGCAGTGGTGTTGTTTTTTGTTGGAGTTTTTTGGAAGCTTCATCAGTGAGCCTGGGGCTAATGCTCTTAGCAGAAGATTTACATATAGAGAAATGGTAGCAGAGGAATTTTGAGAAAATACTCTTATTGCTGCCTTTATATGGATAGGTGAAGGATATTGAATGCAATTCTCTTCTGAAAGGGGTAATTGCTACACGGTCAGATGCTGCATCTATTGCTTCTCTGGGAAGAATCCTACTTGTAGGATGATATCTTTTTATATGAGTAATCCCTGAGTCATCCACTGATCCGCTGAGTCATCAGTGTTTCTTAATTTTCAGTTTTTTGGTCAAAAGACTTTTTAATTTATTGATTGGGTTAATTACTTGCAGATTTTTCTCTTTCTTCAGATTTTTACTTTATTGAACTGAAATTGTTTAGGTAAAAGTGGGCATGTTTAGTATTATAAGCTGCACTTGTTAGAAGGTTTCACTGTTTTAATTCTCCAGAAATTCTGAGGAATTTTATGCCTGCAGTAGAAGTTGAAGCACATTGTGTCTTATCACTCTCTTTGTTGTTACTCCCAGAAATTACTGAAGTCTGCAAGAATTCTTGGCAGAAATAAAAATTACTCTGTTTAAAGAAGGAAACTTTGTGAAGACATTTCTCTAAAAAGACCAATTAGCTGTTGTATAAAAGTAAATTCATTTCAGAATATTCAGGAGAAGATACTAAGAAATAAATAGCAATTCTAGCCTAAGTTTTGAGAAGGAAAAAAGAAACAGTCTTTATTTTTATAGCATGCCATTATATTTTAAATTACTTTACACATTTTTTTCTTTTCTTTTTAAATTCTGTTTGCATTGTCATTTTTCCTTAATATGAATTAAAGATACTATAAACATTAGAGCATATAATTTGATGCATAAAATAATTTATTTACAGTTTGTAGAACAGAAGATCTGAATATTCTTAGTAAATTATACTTCTTACATAAGCAAATCCATATTCATGCCTTGTGTCTTTGGAAATTTAGATCCTCTCTCTTTCAGAAATTAACAAAGAAGATTTCTGAAGTTCTGGAACTCATGTAGCTTTAAAAGAATGTATGTTTTCAGGATTTTCCAAACCAAATTAATTGCATAATTAACTGATACAAATCTAAGTTTAAAACTGATAGTGTTTGATCTACAATTTACAAATATTGTACTTAAGCTGAAGTTTTTAGCAATATATGAGTTCTAAAACATTAATCATCTACATTTATTCTATTTTATTATCAATCCAATACATTTCTTTAAATCAGGCTAATTAATGTATACTATTTGCACTTATCATGCTTAATAACACTCTGGAAAATAGTCAATGTACCTAATTGTTCCTAAGACCTCTGTTGTAGAATCCAACATCATCTCTTATTTGTAATTAAAATATTTGGCAAGGAAAATCAAACAACATGCTGTGGTTTTGAAACTTTTCAAAGTCCTTAACAACCATTACATTTTCCTCAGAAGGAAAACTGAAAAATTAAGTTCTACATTTTAGTCAGACATAAATATTTCACTTTCAGTAGCAATTTGGAATCAGAATAATTTAGGTTGGAAAGGACCTAAGAAAAGGAAGAGATCCAGCCCAACCCTATGCTTGAAGGTCAACTTTGAGGACAAATGTGGTTGCTCAGAGCCACTCAATGCTTTGGATGTTTTCAGCAGCAGTAATGTCATGTTTTCTCCAGAAAACTTCTTTTTTTTTGAACTTTACCTGCGTGTATTCAACAATAGTCACCATTCTAAACACATTATATGATGTCACTACTGATTAATAAATGATTAGTAAATATTGTCTGAGGAAACAAAGCACAGTGTGCTTCTGAGATACCAACTATCTGTATATTTGCAATACTTCTATGGCAATAAAGCAAAGTTTTTGAGAGTATTCTCAAATATTGGAAGAAAGTATATGAAATGGGTAAATTCATATCAATTTTAAGCACATATAATGCCACTGATTTAGTCAAAGCAATGTTTCTTTTATCTCAGCCCAGGACCTTTAAATCTTGTCAGTTGTAATTTCACACTAAGTTTATTTTTTATTTTAGGTTTTGTTTTTCTTCATATATTTATTTCTTCAATTAATATTACTTTTTATTTATTCAAGACCTCTTAACTCTTATATAATTTTTTTTTTGCACTGGTTTCATTTTGGTTATGACAACTATTGTTCATTAAATGTATGAAAATTATGAATCATTGTAAGCCTTCCAAGCCCAGTGCTATAAAATAAGAAGAAAAATCCTTGATAAAGTGATTGAGATGCTTCCATTATTTCCACAAGATGCAAGAGTGAAATATAAGTTCCCTTTTTTATAAGAACCTCTCAAACTTAGAAACTAATATCTGATACCACATAATGGGATTAGGGCTAGCACTGTTTCTGTTACAGTCAAGAAGAAGGATATTTGTCTCTAGCATTGAAGGAAAGGACAAGATGTATTTGTTCCTACCAGGACTAGGGCTGGAACAAGAGGCTAGATACACAATGTCTCTGTTTAGACTTTTCTATGGTCAATATACATTCTCAGTGCCAAAGCGAATTTGTCTCTCAAGAGAACAAAAAAATAAAATTATGAAGTTTGTGTTCTGAACAAAGCAATTACCTTGCAGTCAAAATAAACAGACAACATTCTGCAGCTGTCTGAATCATGGATGCTTACTGTATCATTTTTCCCTGTGGTCCAAGAAAAATGTTCCATCTGCAAAATGATTAAATGGATTTCATAGGTAAACTCATTTACAATTCCATTTTAATGGAGTTACCCTTCATTAGAGGCTGTCATTCAAAATTAATATGAGGAGCTATTATTGAGATACAAAATGTGAAGAGCTGAATGTCATAGTACTCATTTTTCTTAAGTATGGATGCTCTTGAAGTGAGAATTGAGCACTGAGAGCAGATTGATCAAATAAATATTTGGTGTAGTACTTAGTTACTTTTTTATGTCAATTGCTCCTGTCAGTCAAAGCACGGCAAACTAAAGGAGAAAATACAGCAGAACAAATATTCAAAGCAACAAGCACAAACAAAATAATGTCCTTCCCTTGTCCTTTTTGCTTATAACACTTCCACAATCATGGAGGAAGGGTCTGGGTTCATTGTTTGTTGGGTTTTGTGTTAGTTGGTTTTGTTGGTTTTTGTTTGTTGTTTTGGGTTTTTGAGGTTTTTTTAATAATAACTGAAATTACTGACTATTCAATAAATTAATATTTCAAAAGAAACAAATGGGCACTGAGCCTGTACGAGCTTAGTGAGCTAGAAGACAATTTGAATATCACCACTGGACTTATATCTTTACCTAGAAATTTACCTGACAATGGAAAGAAATAAAAGAGTAGAGGAGAAGCATCAAGTACATTTGTATTTTCAATAAATACAGTGTACAAAATATCCTATAGCCTTTCTGATTTATTTGCTGAGTAATATATATTGTCAGGATGATGTGATCTTATATACTACTTCCTAATGTAATTCATATAATTTTCTACTCTTGTTTCCTAGCGGATATCTATACTTCTGTTCTCTTTAATAAAAGTCTGTATTGTCCTTCATATGTAATCATAACTTTCAGAGTATGACAATAGGTAGTTGTACTTGGTGTGTGTCTTTTTTAAGGTAAGCTGTGGGAAATAGATTTGTAGAGAGTTCTCAGGGCCTGACAGAAGGCCCACACAGTATGTATCCCTATGAAAACTTTGAAATAAGAAATGCTGACTTAGAAATGCCATGGAATAGGACAGATATTGTTGAGGGAGATACAGAGCTAGAAAAAAGTTTCAAAGGATGGCCTTGCAAATAAGGCTAGATACTTTGGGGAAATAGAATTATGAAAGATGGATTGTAGTAGGACCCATGATGGGTAGTTCTAGATTATTTGCTTTAAGGCATCTGCAGCATGGCGTGGCAAAAGCTGATAGGCCAAGAAATGCTTATAATGTATTGCAACTAGGAAATATCTGATTGTGATGGCGGGAATTATAACATCTCTATTGTCTCACCATTCTCATGAGACTGAAAAGGAAATAGAAGTTCTTAAAATGCCTCTCAGTTGCCCCACCACTGGGTCAGGAGAAGGGTATTGTCCAACAGTATGCATTTTTGTGCCGTTTTAAAACTTACAGCATCTTTTGCTGTCAGCTGCTCAAGGGGAGGAAATATTTCTTTGCACCTATTCTATCATCTCAGCTTATATTTTGTTGATAGTAAAGTGTAACAAGAGGGGAGTGGGTCAGACACAGAGACAATACACAAACCAGGACTGCCATGCAACTGCAGCTTGTTTTATTGCCTGCACTCTCCTTAAATAGGAAGATTTGAATCTCCCAATCCAGACAGCTCATTGATCAGGCTTAAACACCGCCCAGCTTCTGTGCCAGTGAGATTCTGCAGCTCAGGGTGGAACGTGATTGGGTCAAGTCCCTGTATGTGTTCAAATCCATCCTATCATAGTTCAGCTCAGGGGCTGGTTTAGGGAACTGGGCTGGGTTTCTTATTTATAACTGAATTATTTGCTCAGCCACCGACCAGCTGTGACAGTAATGCTATTAAAATTTACATGTAATAATTAGTATTGTTTAGTTTGATTAGAGCATGCATCTGCTCCTGAAAATTATGATGCTTCAATTTTTATTTTACTGTTTGCTCTTATTACAATGGCAAACCATTGTCAGTAATTAGACCATTGTTTACTTCAAGAAAGTGGAGTAGTCATCTGCCTTCAGCAGCATCTGTGTGCAGCTACCATCTGTTCTGCTCAGGCAGTCATGAAGTACTGTCTAAATTTTCTTCCTTTCACTCTGTGAATGATGTCTAAAATGTCTTAATATTTGCTGCTAACCAAAAAGCAACTTTTTGTGTATTCAGTTAAGAAGAGGTGGTATAATATAATTTTAAAATATAGAAGACATTATGTCTCAGGAAATATCTTCAACCTTCAGAAGATGAAGGTCCACAGAGACCTTACAGCAGCCATCCAGTACCTAAAGTGAGCCTATTGGAAAGCTGGACAGGGACTTTTCACAAACACCATGTAGTGATAGGAAAAGGAGGAATGTTTTCAGACTGGAAGAGGATAATTTGGATTAGATATTAGCAGGAAATCCTTTACTGTAAGGATTGCTAAACACAAAAACTTTGCCCTGGTAACTTGTGGATGCTCCATCCCTGGGAATGTTCAAGGTCAGGCTGGATGTAGCTCTGACAACCTGGTCTTACTGGAAGGTGTCTCTGCCCGATGCAGTGAGGTTGGAACTAGATGATCTTTAAGGTACTTTCCAACTCAAACTACCTATATATATTATTATCTACTAATCTGCAAAGACTATGGTTCTGTGATGCGAAATCTAGTTTTCACTATTGCTTTAGCATTTTGTAATAATTTCCACAGGAAAATGTGCTGTAAAAGTGAGATGGCAATAAACTGAAGCCTTCCGTAAGCTTAGAACTTATTTCATTATCAGTAAAATTTAGGAATTTTTTCATCATGATAATCTGTTGTTAGGCTTAGAAGGTTACATTCAGACTACTGATTATTAAGTCAATGTATTTTTTCTCTTGAGGAACTTAAGAATTTAAATAGGGCCGGTTTAACATGTCCATCTCATTTATATTTTTACAAAAGTCATATATATATATATATATATATATATATATATATATATATATATATATTCTCAGAGAAACTATTAATCCTCAACATAGTTGATAGACACTGTAGAGAGGAATGAGCCACATTTTAACCTTAAAATTATTTGGTTTCATAAATGTTTTCAAAATATTTTTAAGACAATAGTAAATTGTATTTTATTAATGTTGAATTCATTGGTACTGTCACAAAATATCCAAGGCAGAATTATGTATAACTTCTGTACTGCAGTTTAGGATGTATTCTGTGACTGTGATGTCATTAGTGATAAGGTTAGGGATGAAAGGCTTATAAACCTGCTTTATAAACCAACCTCTTGGGCAAAATAACATTTGAATTGGCAATATTTTGCATTTTATATCTGCTTTCTATAGCAAAATGTTCTTAAGGGTTTTTTGTGACATTGCTTGTCAACAAGTGGATATAGACTTCCTTGTTGAAAATGTAGAATGCAGAAAGTAATAAAAAACAGGGCAGGGGGAAAGGAAAAAAAAAAGGAATATTATTAAAATGATTGAATTAAAATTTGAAGACTTCTTTCCTGAAATTAAAGTAAGAATACAAAGACAGGTCCTTGTTATACTTCTTATCCATGGTTTATATTTTGCCTTAATCCTTTTTTTCCCTCCACCGCCAGATTCTCAATATTAAAATGGAAATATAAAGAATATAGCATTATAGACAGGGAAAAGTTTGGTTCAACCAGACATAAAATCAACATCAACTATTCATAGGTAATCTGCAGTTCTTAATCTAAATGCAAGGTTAGTGGTAAGAAAAATTCTGGGCTAAGAGATGTGGCTATGGTGGTTTTCTGGTTAGCCTTAATGTATTGTCAGTGTTTTTTCCTCCACTACTTTCTTTTTTACAAATACACATATATAAAAACCTGTGTAAAAATAAAAAAACTTGAGGGATGAGAAAAGGCAGTATTTTCATCAAATTTTAAATATGCATTATTAAAGTGCTGGTATTTCCAAATTCTTGACAATGATCATCAGAATAAGTGAAGATTGATCAAGTGGTCAGTGTAAGTTTGTTTCAGGAAACTGGAATGGTGAAAAATGCCCACTTTATGCATGCACTGAAATGTTAATTATAGTCAAGTTCTGCTGATTTCATAAAGCTGAAGTCACATTTTCACATCAGCATTCAATGAACATAAATAACTAATGAGTAAAAATGTTATTTCTATTAAAGATTCTTAATAAACCATGAAGAGTAGATTGGAAAAATGATGGTTGTTCAATTTTAGCATAAATAAAGGAAAAGCACGAGAAAATTAATCTAATAATCTTAATAGTGACAAATCAATTTTAACAAATAAATTTGTGGGGAAAAAAGCCAGTTTTTTGCTGATAAGCTGCAATTTTCTGCTTAATAATTATCTTTTAGGGAACAGTCACATTTTATTAAAATGACTAATTTACTCACCCTACTGCTGCGCTAATAGTGAAGGAAGCACAATAAATGAATATGGATAATATGATTTTTTAATAAGAAAATAATTAAATAACAATGTGTTCCCCATATTCCATAGCAGCAATTTAAATGCAAATGTGCAATACAAAAATTACCCCCACTCTCCCCCTACACAGAAGGAATATGCATTCTGGTAAAGGACATTCTTATTCAGGAAGAGACCTGAGAGCTAATAGGGGGACATCAGTTGTTAAAATGCAGTTCATCTGTTTAGCAGGGGGAGATTTCAAGCAGGGTTATCCTCCTTAAACTGAGATTTTAAAAGCTGTAATCTCCAATTATCTAATTTCCTTAGTTTTATGCTTCTCAACAATTGCAAAACTTGGAACAAAACTGGGAGTACAGATTTTTGGAGAAAGAAGATCTTTTCTCTAGGAATGTGATAGATGGATATGGTAGGACTAATCAAGGTCTCATTGCTACCAACTGCACTTCTCTCACATAATATTCAGAATTTTTGCTTTACTTAACAGGCAATACATCATGCTCAGTGGGGCTACACAGAACATAAAATGGCAGGAAACTTGGGCTGATGGAAATTTTTGCTGAGAAAGAGAACATGGAATAAATAGTAATGTAAAAGCAATTTGGAGATTTTCATCAGTCAGTATTTTTCCATATTTAGTCAGATTTTGGTTAATCACGTGCATAGACTGATATGAATTTTCTAGTTCAATAAGAGCTCACACTAAACAGGAAGGTTAGAGTTATGTGGTGATTAAAGGCATGTATTAATGACAAATTAGAACTGGTTTATACATTGTTTCAAGCAAGCAATATGCTATTTTGGAACAGCCCTTACCTTCTATAGAGAGACCTGGCATCCAAATTTTACATCCAGCTAGATATTTGAACACCACTGTCATATTTATAGCTTGATAACCTTACTTTGCTTTGGCATTTCTTATTTATAACTATGCGGTCCTTTAAATAATTCATACTGAATATTTGCACTTGCAAAGTGGAGAAAATTGAAAGACTATGAAAGAAAAAATTTCTTCTAGTATCTTCCAACTGTGCTTCCAGAATGATGAAGGGAAAACAGATACCAAACTGACATTTGGACCTCTTAGTGGGTGCAGTGCTACATCGTGTGTCAAAAAGAAGTTTAATCCCACAGTGTTAGTTGTGTCATTGTAAACATTGCAACAAATAGCTTCCTAGTATGGAAATCTAGTATGGAAGCACTTGCATCAGAAGGTGACCAAAATACAAATAAATATTGCCTATGGAATTTTTCAGAAGATGCTATGACTTTCTATTACTATTATTATTATTATTGTTATTATCATCATTGTCATCATTATTGTTGTTGTTATTATTATTTCTACTATTATTCTGATTTTTTATTAAAAAGGGCCCTCAATTCACTTTCATTCTCACATCATATAATCTCTCCAGCTGAAGAGAGATATCTTTTTTTCATTTCTTTTGTATCTTATTTTATTTCTCTTGCCTTTCCTTCTGTCTGATTAGAGTAGCCACAAACCTGAAAGCTGTGGTTTTTCTATGTGAATTGCAGCAAGAATTGATGAAGAGACTTTCAGCCTGAATTTATAATAGGAGTTATAACAACCAGTGTCTTCACAATGTTGCATTTTACTACAGCAGTTATAGCTAAAAGTACTGAGAAACTATTCATGTCAAAATTACAATAAAAAATGAAGCCTAAAACTGCAGAAAGCAAAGAAAGCAAGAATTAGATTTTCAAAAGCAACTGTAACTCAGGGGTAGGTTCTAGAAACCTGGGAGCTGATAAGGGTGGAAATTAATAATGGAACTCAAAAAGTGTTATGAATAGTTCCCAGGGCTAGAGGTAAATAAGATGTCATGCAACACTTCCGAAAAATAACACTGACAACCAAATGTAAACTTTTAATAACAGCCTCAGACAGGATCATACTAAATATTATGTGCTAATATATACTGTATTCGTGCCATTAAGCTCCACATCATTAGTTAAATGAGATTTATGTCTCTATAAACATATCTGGAAAGAAGATTTTTACTGGAATTTTTATTTCAATTGCATTCAGTTAGAAACTACCCATGTTCCTAAACAATACCTGTGCCATTAAAATGAAATGTACTGTGTTCCTATCACCTTGTAATAGCTCAGTAATAAGAATCTCCATCAGGAAATGATGGATTGGGTTCCTACTTTGCTCTACTCAGATTAACAATTTGTTGTTCCATCTGTAAAACTCAGAAATAACCCCCACATATCTGAGCTCCTACTTCAGTGCATTTCTCCAGTCTCAGTATGGTAACATTTTCTGTCTGCCAAACTACATTCTGAGTATTCAGGTACAGAAAATCCCTTAATTTGCAATTGGTAATTGTAATAATTATCAGGTATAGAAAAATGCTCAATTCTACAGCCATTGGTCATATTTTTCAATCATAAACCAGTACACATTTATTTTCAATTTATCTCTACTGAAATAGAATACTGAAATAGAGTTACTTGCCAGCAAATTAATTGAATAAATAGAGACTTTTTCATATACTTGTGCTCCATGACAACCATTGATCAGAAGTTTGGCTGTAGTTCATAATTTAACTAGCAGCTTTAACTAGAGGCATGTTTAAGAGGTACTGTGGTGACTAAGGAAAAAACAAGAAATACACATTATGCCATAGTCTTTCTTCAGTGAAAGATTAAGTAATTGTGTCCCTTTTGGTTTTACACTTACAGCAGGTCATCTTCAAATCTCCTTCTTTTTAGCCTTTAGAAAAATACTGATGAAGAGACTCATTTGACACAAAATAATAGATTATATGTGAAAATACTCACTATACATATCAAATGCAAACAATGCAAATGATCAAATCCACCCACATTCTTTTCACTCTCTTTTTTTTTGATGAACACATAGGCAAGAACCAATTCTTCTGAGGGTTTTGGATTGAGAGTTAGTGTTTGGAAAAACAAGTTGAAGGTTTTCTATCATATCATCAAATAAAATTATGAAGGAAAACAGACTTGTACAAGACTTTCCTAAGTACTCCAGTCAAAGTATAGCATGGTCTCCATAGCCTGCCTGAGCTGTGCCCCAAAAGGCAGTTTAGAAATTTTCATAACATTGGAAGACTGTGTATTCTTACTGACTACAGGCCTTTTCACAATCTGGTACCTTTGCCAACAAATGTTTATGTAGCACTTGTCATACATTCGGAAGTTTGATTCAGTTTGAGGTTGAAATTATTCATTTGTAAAGGAATTGTCTACACATCCATTAAGTTTCTCATAATTTCAATTCACTTTTGAAAGCTAAAGACCTTTCTCAAACATTCACAGCACTAGAAGGATGTTAATCTACAGCTCTGATTTAGATGATTTTGTTCTCTTTTTACATAATAGGTATACAGGAATCTCATCAGAATACAACGTTTTCTTTTTTCTCTAATGGTGTTGAGAAATTCTAATGTGTAATATGTAGGCAACTGTTTGGACACATTATGAAAAATCCATGGCAATATTTCATGAAGATATACCTTCCTGTGTGAATAGTAAAAAATTTTAGCTCTCTTGTATTGTGATATTTTGTTGGCTTACTAAAGACACTCAGATAGTGAGCAATAGGCAGCCTTCTGTGGCTTGCAAAATCAGTTATGCTTCTTGATTTTTCGGTTAGCATTGGCCCAAATCCTTGATTTCCCACTGTATAAGCTCCAGAGTGATACTCTTTTATATGCTGGAGCTCATCATCAAACCCTGAGCACTGGAAAAAAAATTAAAAATGGAAAAATATTTGCAAAGTTACTTTTTTTAATTAAGCGCTTGATGACTAGGAATATAACGTACATGAGTTGTTTAAAACTAATATGATCTGAAATTCTTGCAATAAACAATGATTAAAATGACTCAAAATTATAGTTGCTGGGTTGGCTTTTTTGTAATTCCCAAACGTCAACTAAACACAGACTGATGTGGTGTATGTAGCAGAGCACTCTATAATTACTGTCAGGAGTGACACCACTCATCCTGCTGAGTGATAAGGCCTTGGGTTCTCATTTTTTCTTTCTTCTTGTATAATATCTGTGCTCATCTATTAAACTGCTGAACTGTCTGACTAAGTTTTTATTGTTGAGATAGCCTTCTTCAGAGCCAAATGTCTGTGGAATAATGGGTGCAGGTTTTTTTGTTTTGGTTTGGGTGTTTTTTTGTTTTTTTTTTTTTGGTTTTTTGTGACAGTGTTGTTGGGCTTTTCTGTGACACTAGAAACTACAAACTTCCAGCTCCCTTCATTTCTGAGGTTATTGAAGTATACTTACATCTTATTGCAAGAAAAGGTTTTTCGAATTTGTTGTATTTTTTGGTCTTAAAAAAACCTGTGAGAACATATTGCAGGCTACTTGACTAACTTCCACTATTGCCATCCTCTAGTGACATCTTATTGTCCCCAAAAGTTTCAGATTTCTTACTTAAATTTTCAAGCTGATGTGAACAATAATGTGACTTGTGAAGAATTTTCCTGGAACAAAGCTTAAACCTATATATATAAACCCTTTAAAGACAGAGCCATTGAAGAAAGATTGTATTTAAGATATGTAGAAATACAAAGAAAATCTCTTAAAAAGTTCATCATATTCAGGATTTCAAATATTTTGAATAAATTTCATTGTAACGCACAGAGAAAATATAGCATAAGGAAACAAAAAGCATGAACAATAGTTAAAATCATTCTACAAAAGAAATAAATATTATAATTAAGGAATTTGTGTGGTTACTTACAGAATAAGTGATATAAAAGGTTTAGGTGGATATTGCTTTGTAAACTGCATCCACCACTCATGCTGCATCAGCTGAATGTGTTACTTTGTTGTAGCAAGAGATGGTTTGACAAGCACAATTTGCCCTTGGTGAACCTATGCTGGCTTTTCCCAATCCCCTGCTTCATTTGACTTCTGAGAACCTCCAGGAGTCTGCATTCCATAACTGTCCCTGGGATGTAGTAACCCTGATGGGCCTGTAATTTCCTGGATCCTCCTTCAAGACATTCTTCTTGATGGGTGTGACATTAGCCTCCTTCTATTCTTCTAGGACATCCCCTGACCTCCATGGCCTCTGAAAGATCATGGAGAGAGTGGCCTGGCAATTGTGTCAGGCAGCTCCCTTAACACCCTTGGGTAGATAATGTCAGGGCTCATCAATTTCTAGGGGTCATGCTCAAGTAATCATTCACACACAACCGCTTCCTTCACTGACAGTAGCTCTGTGTTTTCATCAACCTGGATTTTTGGTCCCAAGGCCAGGAAGCTATCAGACAGAGGTAAAGAGACTGTTCAGGATCTCTACCTTTCTTGAGCTGCTTTTTAACATCAGGCTAATATTTTTTCTTCTGATTTTGATCATTATTTACATACCTGAAGAACCCTTCTTGTATTTTTTAACCTCTCTGGCCAATTTCAATTTTAGCTGAGCTTTTGCATTTGTAACTCTATCTCTGCATACTCGGGCAATGCCCTTGTAGTTCTCAATGTGTGTTTGTGCACTTTTCCATCTCTGGCATGATTCTTTTTTCTTTGCATTTGAGCAGACTCAGATGCTTTCATTTAAGCCAAGAGACTCTCTTGCTTTGCCTGCTTTCCCTTACCTTAAAGAGGATTAATTGTTTTTGTGCTTCCAGAAGAGTGCTCATAAAAAGCTTCTAGTACTCAGTAACTCCTTTATCCCCCACAGAAGCTTCCTGCAGAATCCCTCCCAACCGAGCTCTGCACAAGCTGAAGCTTCCTCCTCTAAACTGAGAAACTTTTGTCTTAGAAATAACCTTCAGTGCACTCAGCAGGATTCCAAAGTCCACAGTCTTGTGATCACTGCAGACAAGGCTGTCAATAACAGAGATAATACAAAGCAGGGTTTCTTGGTTTGTGATCAAATTTTGATTGAACTCTTAAGACTTAGTGGCTGTAGTCTATTTCCATAAAAACAGCAAGTGAAGAATAATAAAAACAAACTGATTTATCCATAATGTCTTGTTGTTGGGGTTTTCTCTTTTTTTTTTTTTTTTTAATAAAACATAGTTTTATATAAAGAACAATAAGTGGCACAACTACAGTACATTAAATTTGTTTAAAAAATAATATTAGAAAGGCTTTCTATCTCAAGTTTATTAGTCAGTCACAGCATAGTTGCTTGAAGTGCATTTCTTAGTAGTTCAAAAACTGATTTAAGAGAACAGTCCATTTTCTGAAATATGAGAGCAAACTAGGGTTGAAATTTCACAATTATACAAAAACCTACGGCATGATGCCACATTAGATTGTGAAATAGTTCTCAAAGTTTTCGAAAACTAATATTCCACAAGTCTCCTAAAACTAATATATCTCCTGTGTCCTTATATAAATAATATTCAGTGGTAGACAAGAAGCAATTTGAATATATGAGGAACTGATATATGTATATGACCATGAAGAGTACATATTCACAAAAACTAATATATGTCAATGACAGTGCCATCCCTAACCTTGATGTAAACCAAGTGGTCAGGAGAGAACAAAAGGCTCACTTTGATTGTCCCCCTGGTATAATACTTTTTTTCTCTTATTTTACTTTTAAGTAAAACTTTGACCAAAAGTTTTACTTAAAATCCAGTTTGTCAGGCTGGCATAAAGGTATGATCTGCCAGTAAATCTCAGTTCCCTGAACAATCTGATCTTGCTGGAAGGTGTGTCTGCCCAGGGCAGGAAAGTTGAAATTTGTTGATCTTTAAGATTCCTCCCACCTTCTGTGATTCTATGATGTATCTTTTTCTCTCTCTATGATTTGAAGAAAATCCTCTCCTTAGGTAAGAATTATGTGCACTTTATTAGCTGGAGATTGCAAACCATCTTTCAAGTGTGGAGGAAATCTGCCGGTCTTTAGCAAAGCAGTTTAATATAATAAAACCCTTGACAAACTTATAAAAATAATTTGATCTCTAACCTTACAACAGTCTTCTAACATATTTTCTACGAACATTTTGGAGACAATATCTTGTACAGAAAGAATTTGTTTAATTGATCAGTTTGCAATCATGTAGAAACAATTATTTACTTACATACACTGGCAAATATTTTTAGTTTTAAAAGTTAACTGTAATAATGATGCAGTGGGTTTCACATCAGCCATATAAATTCATAACAGAGCTACCATGGCTAAACATTTACGGGAAATTTTCTTTTTCACTGTGTCCCGAAAGTTGAAAAGTCCCAGTTCAGCCAGATCAAGACAAGAATGCAAAAATAGAGGGCTCCTAAGACAGAAGTATTATTAGCTCAATCCTATCTCTCAGACTCTCCTCCCCTCATTCTCTCTTCCCTCCCATCACTTTCCTTCTCTCACTCTTTCTTTCTCTTCTGCACTCTGTCTTTCCCCCTTTTCATTTTTATTTTTTTTAACACCATGGATTACCAGCTTCAGAATGGTTGGTTTTGAGCTATGGTGGCAACAGAGAAATCAGATTATAGACCAGTGAGTACCTAATTCAGCTGAGTTATCCCTGTTTATGCAAAGCCCATGCAGACCTCAGAACAGTGACCCATGCTGTCTGGTTCAAATGGTTGGTCATTTAAATTTATTACACCTTTCCTGAGCTTTGTAAGTGCATGTGTCTTGCCCAAAAATGCCACAGGGTGTGTATTTTTTGTTAAGCAGAAATGCAAAAAGGACACGTCATGATATTTAATCCCTGAAAGTCCAGTAAGGCTTTCAAATATAAATTTGAAATCCATTAGGTGAAGATTTATTTCTATGCTGTGAACATGACTAAGACATAAATATATAAGAAAAACACTCTGTCTAAAAATAATGATTTTGACTTTGGTATATAAAACTAGATTGGAGAGAGTGATTTTTAAAAATAACTTATTAAAAAGTGTACAAAAATATTTGACATATTATGAATGACGTAAGTTAGAAATTAGAAAGAATCTTAAAATGTTAAGATGCAAGAATTTGTAGGAATAAGATTTTCCTTTCTGAAGGAAATAATTTAAACAGGTTATTCCCTTATTAGCAATGCTTCTTTTTAGTCTGAATAATATCCATAGCTACTAATATTATTTCTACCAGAAATTTTCAAGAAGTGTTAACTGAAAATGATATTCTTTACAATGTCATGGTATTCGTAAAAAAAACCAAAAAACAAAAAAAAAAACGGGGTTTGCAATAAAGAGCTCTTTCATTCAAGCATCTATAAATGTTTTCCTTAAGACACTATAAGCAAATTCCATCATCTAGATCCTGGTTTTTTTGGTTTTTTGTTGTTTGTTTTTTTTTTTTATAAAGTATTCTTTGCCAAAATTTCTAGAGGCTTGTGACCTATAGCAATTACATAAACATGGAAAATAATCCAAATAATAGCATGTAGTACTTATGCCTATCTTATCTATTTAGATGTTGCCCCTTGTAATTCTGCATGAGATCTGGATTTGTCTCAGGAGCTAATGAAGGGCAAAATATTTTGGCAGGAAGGTGTCTGTATGACAATTATTGCTTATTTTTGCTACAAAGAACTGAAGTACCATTTTTATTTCTTGCTTGCAGTATTTCCAAAGCACTGTTGACTACTCCTGATTATCCTAGATTGTCTGACTGAAATGAGATATTTATTTGCTTGTTGGCTCAGAACCTTCAGCAGTATTTTGCATCTCTAAAATTGGCATTAACATTGCCCATTGGCTTTGATAATTAAATTGTACACCTGTTCAAAAATAAGCACCAGATTGTTAATGGTTCTTGGCCATCACACTGCCGGTCGTTTTCCAACAATATTTCTCTTCAAATTATCAGAACATTTTTGTATTCCTCTAATTGTGACATTAACTATTGCAAGTCTTCCATGGCAATGCAATGGTAAAACCATAACATCAGTATTCTAAATAACAATAACACTCTAGCTGAAGTGGGGAACCTGATGAAATGAGGATCATTATTATTAAGGGTTTCTTTAAATAATCAGCTTATAAATTCTCTTAATAAGACATTTAATTTTGGTTATTTCTACAAAGATATAACAACTTTACATATCACTGGAGGTTAAGTAGTTTTAATAAATTGAAGTCCATCAAATTCTTTGAAAAATTTGCTTATTATATTTAAAAGTACATGTTATTGCATAATTAAGAGAATAATGACAGACACAGAGAATAATTAAGAATAAACCATCCCATCCCACCTATACATTTTATTGGTTGATATCTTTTTTTAAGTAATAGATGCAATGAAACACTATCAGTGTTTACATGTTAGAGTTTTTATGAATAACCTTTTCTTGCAAATTTCTTTTCTAAGTATGTCATTACAAGACTTATGAGCTTCGTGTTTCATGAAGAACCTTTCCACCAGGACACGGCTTCATTCCACCAAGTGATTGTTGAAAAACAAAGTACAAAAAGGACTAATACAGTGTATTAAAGTATTTCCTTACTATATTATTATAGTCTGGCTCATACATTTCTAGGCACCAGAAGGACAGAAAGAAGAATCATTGGATACTTCCTGAGTACTAAAACAAAATAAAGTGCTGTCTTTTGTTGTCATTCACTCTCTGCAAATCTGAATTCCTTCTACAGTTGAAGTTTAGCTTCTCAAGGATTGCTTTATATATTTTTTTTTTCTTATGGCATAAAATAGAATTAGTCTTTGCTTACTTGTAAACACAATTCCAAATTTCCTTCACAGCTGATTTTTGACCTGATTACATATGGTCTGTACAATCACTAGGGTATGAACTATTTTGCTCTCCAGAGCATCTCATCCTGCTCAGCTGGGTCTCAGCTGCTGGGCTTCCCAGACCTAGAAGCAAAGATAGAGCATCCTGTAATCATCTGTTCCAAGTGCCATCTGTGTGGTGCTCTGAAGATGGTTTACTGCATCTGGCAGCACTTCTGCTTTTCCTGGGCTATGCCTTATTCTCACCTTGTAGAGCTGGAATCTCAGTAGCTGGCTCTGCAGAGATGAGGGTTACATTCTGTAGGGTCATCTCCCTGATATGTTTTAACAGCTACTGCTCAGAGTGCACATCTGCTGAATGGCCAAAGGCAAACTGATGAAAAAAACCATGCAAAGCATCATAACCACTAACTTCTTCCCCATCTCCTGTCCCATTTTGATATGCACTGGCTGACTCTTGCTGTTATACAGAGTACCAAGGAGGATTAACCTGTTCCAGGAGTGGTCTTACTGATTTATTCATACATTAAAGCCCCTGATATTTTATCTTTTGTTCTGATTTGGCTTGCATTACCTTTCTCAAGTTCTGTAAGCTTCAAATAAATATGAATGAAGAAAAGTACTGTTTGGGCCATATGTATCATTAGACTGTATTCATGTTTGTAGTGAAGACATTTACACTATAACTGGCAGATAACTTAGACATTTCTCTCTAATGGTCCCAGAGGTCAGCGTTCCAAAGTATGGTTGTATGCTGCATTAATCCAAACCTTGTATTGTCCAAGCTTTTTTCTTCGTTTGGGAATATACCTTTAAAAGCATTCTGAGGTGCCCTCATGCTGTGTTTCTTATATGATTTGTTGATTTTTCTTTTGTCTTTGTTTTGACTTTCCCTAGAAGGACCACTGACTCCAAGTTTCATGTCCCATTGTGTAATAGCATAAATATTTTTTTGTTTATAAAACTGAATGGGTTCCACTTTTTAGGACAAAACCAGTTTGACTAGTCTTGTGAATACAACTAGTATTTCAGAAAAACTTTCTCACATCTCCTCCAGTATTTTCCCTTTTGTAGTATGGGATCCTCTTGTCTTTTATTTAATCAGATTGGGCCATCTGCACCAGCAAAATAATGTCCACGTCATCTTTATAGATCTAGCCTGAAGAAAAAACTGAGAGAATAGTCCTTCCTTCCTTCCTCCCATTAGAGGCAAAAGAAACTATATAAAGGAAAATGAGTTTTCCTAATCTTGTAATTGGAAAGCCAAGCTCAAAGAAATATCAAAATATTAGTTCAATGTAGTGAGGCCATAGAAAAATTTTCTGAAACATATTATAAATCAATTTAAACCTGTATTCTCTAACAGTGTTAAACCTGTATTCTCTAAAGTGCTGTCTCATTTTAATTACCTTAGGTAGCAGTTTTAGGAGATACCACATTTTTTATCCAGAAAAAAAAAAAAGAGGTTTGTTACTATATGGAATTTTATCAACTTATGTGATAGCTGTTGTCATTTACAGCACAGCAACCATGAATGACAGTAGTCAGGAGCTGTTGCTGTATCTGCATTATAAGAACTGCCAGAAGCAGCTGGAGAAATATGATGGACCAGCTGCACATTTCAACACGTGTCTGTTCAACAGAGGATAAAATGAATGAGAAGAAAATAGTATCACCAAGAACATGGAAACTCTTCTCAAAAACAAAGCACCAGTATTAGGAATTGAGTTCCTAGCATCTTTATCCCAACTAACCTCTGTTGTAAGTCATTAGGAAATGCCTTTCAGGCCTGCAGAACCACTGCTACTAATGAGTACAATTCCAAATTCATTTGCAAGACTAAAAAAAGGATTGGAACCTCACATGGATAAAAAGACAGAGTGAACATATTTAAATAAATCATGGAAAGGAGGTATAAAACTCTTAAACCCAGGATTAAGGCAAAAAGTAAATATCTTTTATTAAAAGATATTTACTTTTTGCCTTAATCTTAACTTTTATTTAACTTTTATTAAACTTTTTAATATTTATTTATTTAACTTTTATTAAACCAAGTAGATTATTGATTATTTCCAATCAGAATTTGGTAAAATTAATATGCATATATATAATATATATATATATATATATATATATATATATATATATATATATATATATATAATGGCTGAAAGTCTCTGTGGATTGTGAAGAATCTTCACACTGAAATTATACTGGGTTGATCAACATAGACATCTGGAATAGCTGTTGTAGTGTCTTAGCTGCATTTTCAAACACAAAATAATTTTGGAGGAAAACAAGTGACCTAGCTACATCTCCTTTTTAGAAAAAATACAGATATTGCAGCTCCTTTTATTTATGCAATGTTTGCACTAAGTAATATACTAAGTAATGAAAAATTGGAAAAAATTAAGAGTTGTTTCACAAAATCTGTAAAATATTCTGTTTTGGATTTTATTGGAATTCAATTAAAGTTTTTGAAATTTTTTAAAAATATCTTTATTGAAAGTAAAACCTTTTCGGGTATTTCAGTCTCATATCTGCAATTGTAGCAAAAACCTGAAATAACAAGGGAGGTGATGTTTTTAGATTCATTTATTCTTCAGATAATTTGAAGCTTTTATTTGAATTTTTGAAAAGGAGAGTTTATTCAGTGCATTTCCTTCTGGTTCGTTTTTAACTCGGTGTTGTTTCTAATGTTTTAGCTGATGAATATCCCACTTCTCCCTCCCTCCTTGCCACCCTGAGGGCTCCTAAACTCTGTCACAGGAACCTGCCTGTGCTAGCATGTGTTTCTTTCTGTGTGCAGTGGGGACAGAATTAGAACCAGTGCATTCAGCTCAAAAAGGAATTAAGTCTGGGAAAGAGTCAGCAGCTGTGGAGTTAAGGTGGTGGTGGACTCCACTGATCCTGGTACTAAAAGCCCTGATCTTTTAATTGATCGAAGTTTAACTTTGGATAAATCAAGTGAAGCACAGTAAAATCTGTACCATTTAATAGTTCCTTCTACAGACATGGTGCTGGTGTTAAACATAAGAAATGGAATTTCAATATAGGAGTTATGTTAATTTTTTTATATATATGAAGATATATAATGGGAAAATATTTACCATGATAAGGCACATCATTTCAGAAAAATAAAAAATGTTACAAATTTCAGAATTTTTTTTAAAATTTGCAATTGTATAATGAACTCAAAATAGTGGAAGAATAAGTTTTTTAGTTTTCCTGGAAAAAAAGATTCATGTACCTACAGATTTGTATATTTTCTTCTAGTCAATTCTCTGCTTTGAGAGATTAAGCTGTTATCTAGTATATAAATTTTGTTAGTTAAAATTGCTACAAAAGCATAATTACCAGCAAATAGTGAAAAATGCTACAAATTTTCTCCTACATAATTTGTGCCACCCTTTTGCTCTTCCTCAAATGTATGATGTCATTTTTAATGAGCTAGTTTTGATTTGGAGCAAGAGTACAGCAGGGTGTTTACAAATTAATATTACAGAGCTGTATAAGCACATTTTTCAGCCCATCTGATTTAGACTTCAAATTCTTTACTCATTTATCCTTTGAAATTCCTTTTGTTAAGCTATTCATCTACTGTATTTCCCATTTACTTAAAGACATAAGACAATGACAGAAAAGGTTAAAAAAAATAAACAGCAGTAAAGTATTTCCAAAGAGTGGAAACCAGAGGCACATTATGATACAATACAAAATACAGATTTTTTACTATTATATTTCAGAATATGGTATAATACACATTTGCTCTTAGAACTTGCTCTAAAATAAAATTCTGATCTTTATCCTTCAAAATCAATTAATCTCTTTTGAA
Source organism: Passer domesticus (assembly GCF_036417665.1). NCBI lineage: Eukaryota > Metazoa > Chordata > Aves > Passeriformes > Passeridae > Passer > Passer domesticus. The sequence goes on along the minus strand of NC_087474.1, from coordinate 105,656,594 downwards.
ATTCAAGAACCAACATTTCTAATGTGTCCATTCTTCCCACTGTAATTTGAACAGTGTAACAGGTAAGTGTGGGTTTTTGCACATTGGAAAGAACATGATAGCTTCATGCCCTGTCCCATGGCTCATAATGGAAGGATGACAAGATTTTAGCTTCTGTATTCATGTTACACTTTAAGCCAGAGGAAGACTTGGTGGCTATTAAGAAATCTGCAGCTCCCTGAAATTAATGAAAAATCCAGCTGTGCAATGAATACAATTTTACTTCTGTTTTTAGAAGGTTAGAAAGAAATTATGGACATCTGTAAACCAGCACCCATAAATATTGAAAAGCTCTGCTCCAGCACAGTAACATGCATGTACAGCTTGTAAACAACAGGAGACATCAATCTTGATGTTCATAATATTGGATGGATCAGAATCTCAGAAAGCAGACTTTTCTATTTGCACAGTCTCCTATGGTTGCTCCTTGTTACAATAATAAAGAAATGGGATTCAGTTTCTTCATGCAGAAAAAGCTAATTCTTTATTCACATAACTCATTTTCATACAGCTTTCACAGACCTCTTGTCCAACTCCAACTGGCTAGTAGTTTTCTTGTCACTCAATTCCTTGGTTAAAAGGCGTTTTTGTGTGTACATGCTAAGACTCCCTATTGTTAAATACTTTATATATCTTCTTTACTGATTCTCTGGGATAGATTTGTTGGTTTTGCAGGTGTGAACAGTTCTGTTAGCAGAATAGTTTGTTGTGCTAACTGCTCTCGTTCTTATGATTTTTCACATGGGAAGTTACAAGCTGACTGCTAGCTTAACTGGAGTAGCAGGGCCTAAACCATATCTCATAAGGCCTCTTTTATAATATCTCTACCTGTATGCAACAACTCATGTATTAAAAAAAAAAAAAAAAAAAGAAAAAAAAAAAGAAGGCATCTTTTATAGCGACCTTTTTACCTGGAGATGATGATGATGATGACAATGATGGTGATGATTATAAGTATGGCCCCCCGGGGCAGAAGCCCAGCGGGGAGGCCGGTTGTCCAGGATAGCTCAACGAGGGTCCAGGATCGCCCAGCGGGAGGCTCAGGCAGCCCAGGCAAGCTATAGTGATTTGCAGTCAGCTCTTTAGTGATTTCAGCTCTTTTAGCATGCCTGGGGCCGTCACCCTGGGTATCGCCGCAGCAGACGCAGAGAGAGAGAGAGCAGCGCTGTGTGGGTTCCGCAGGGTTCTTTTATTCGGGTCTCCGCGAAGGTTCCAGTGACAGCTCTCCTCTGCCGAACCGGGCAGAGTTTAGGGGTTTTTATACCTTACAGGGGGATTGAAAACTGTCCAATAGTAAGGGTCAGGGGAAAAGTGACCTATGGATATACAGAGAGATAACAGGGTCCGAAAGGCGGAAGAGAGGGCCTTCTAAAACCTTAGTCATGCTGACTTTGGTATTTCCTAGCTCAGGCCTCTGACCTCCAAGGCCTTGCAGGCCTTGTGCCTGCTACAACTCCACTTTCTGTATTTAGAAAAAAGGCGTTCCCTATGGTTCTTTTAAAACAATGGACAAGGCATGAGAACATAAGCAACACGATGACAATTACAAGAAAAATCCACAAGATTCCCTTAACCAAAGATGCAGCCCATCCCGTTAATCCCCATTGACCGAAGAGGTCATTGACCCAGTCTGGGGTCTGTTCTACTTTTAAGTCCTTCACAAGTCCCTTCAGTTTCTGGATGTTGGCGTGGATGGATTCCGAGCGTGAAGAGAGATTGAAGCAGCACATCCCTTCGAAGTCCTCGCAGCCATGTCCGTGGGCAAGCAGCAGGAAGTCAATCGCTGCTCGATTTTGGAGCGAGGCATGTCTTGTGGTTTCTTCTTCCTTTAAGAGATCGCTCAGGGCAGCAGAAGTAGCGTTAGCCTGCTTACTGAGCCAGCACCCAAGGTGATTTATGTCACCCAGGGCCTTTGCTGCAGCTACCCATGGTAGGAATATAGAGACCGCTATCTTTTTAGGTTTGTTCCAATCGTATAATTTGGGATCGCAATTTTCATCAAATGCTGTGTAGGACCTTTTGTGGCGTTTTAATTCGCTCTCTTTTTTCCAATTGTGCAACAAGGTGATATTTGGAGTAAGGGTGGAAAGCTTTCCTAGGGTACAGGGACCTCCCTGGAGTCGTGGGGGGATCCCAGCCCATACTCTGTCACCACAGATGAGAAACGTTCCCTTGGGTAGAACTTTGGGATGGAGAGAGGACACAGAGATCACACGAGCAGTGTAATTACACCAATCGTGAGGGTTGTAGGCTTTGTTAATTGGCGATATGTCTTTTCGGTATGTGTTTTTGTTCAGATCAATTTCAGGCAAATTATTCTTTGGACGTCTAAAGTAAAATTTGACACAGAAGGTGGCCTTAGAGGACCCCAATAGATCCAATTCCTGGGGTTCCTCAAGAGCATTGGGCAGTGTTTTTGTCCACTGGTCCCAAGTTTCTACCTGGTGGGGTCTCTTACCTGTGGTGCGGAGAAGCTCTGAATTATAGGCGGGCCAATCATCGGCTACGAAGGGAATTCCTACTAGACATGTGGAAAGTGGGTTATCAACGCTCCCCATGGATAAGCACATGTTATCCTGTTTTAATGTTCTTGCTAAGGTTACCCAGACATTATGGCTCGGCTGTGGGCCGATCCAACTGACGGCACATGGCATGGTGAGGAACATCCAGGCAGCAGTGAGGACAGCGCCAACGGAGATATTTTTCATCTTTGGGCAGGAATGGGGCTTCTGATAGGGAATATAAGCAAAACTTGTTATTTTTATGGTAGGAGGGGAGGGTTAGGGTTCCTTTCTTGTTCCTTTCCTCTGTTCCTCCCACCTCCCCCCTTTTATTTTTAGTTTTTTACTGTTTGTTTTTGTTTTTTTTTTTTTTTTATGGTACTAAGGGTGGGGGAGTGGGTAAAAGGTTAGAGGCTTTTGGTAAGGGTAGATAAAAGGGACAATAGGGTTTTTTAGGGTAAAAAGGGTAATAACATCTAATTCAGAGAACAGTTTTGTTTTCAGGCTGTGCCTGGCCTAGGGCTTGATGCCACAGAATGTTGTTCAGCTTTCTGGTTTGTCTGCTGCTGTGTGATGGGACAGTCGTCTCCTCCACTTGTGGACGTTTGGCGACGTCTTCGTCTCCAGGCCGAGCTGGTCTGGTTTTGAGGAGGTCTTGTGTTTGACTCAGGAGGATTCTTGTCACTGCTTGTGGAAGTGGTATTTGCAGTGCCTAGGTATGGTTTTATGTTTTTCCCTGGGTACCATCTTGGACCAGATGGTAGCAGAACACACGCATATCCTCTTCCCCACGTGATGAGTTCGAAAGGTCCAGAGACTTTATGTGTTTCTGGGTCCTTCACCAGCACAGGTGGTTTCTCTGTGAGCTTTGCTTGGGTGGTATTTGCAAAGTGGCGAAGTATTGGTGGATCAGGCTCTGAGGTTGTACAGTTCAGGAAGTTGATGACATAGAGAGCCTTGCAAAGTCTTTCAACTGGAGAGGTGATTTTTGTTCCTCTCTGCTGCTGATTGAGGACTCTTTTAAGAGTTTGATGTGTCCTTTCCACGATGGATTGTCCTGTGGGGTTTGCAGGTATACCTGTCTTGTGTTGTATTCCCCACTCACTGAAGAACTCTTTTAACTTACGAGAGGTATAGGCAGGTCCATTGTCTGTTTTGATCTCCTTTGGTACTCCCAGGGTTGCAAATGCGAGGAGAAAATGTTTTATGGTGTGCTGTGCAGTTTCTCCTGTATGTGTTGATGCAAATACTGCTCCTGAGAACGTATCAACCGATACATGCACGTACTTTGACCTTCCAAAAGGTGTAAAGTGGGTTACATCTGTCTGCCACAGCTGGCAGCTGTTTAAACCTCGGGGATTGACTCCCGTCCCCACAGATGGTATCTGGTAGTTTTGACAGTTCGGGCATGTGGCAACAATAGCTTTTGCCTGATCTTTTGAAAGCTTGAACATTCTGATAAGGGCAGGCACATTTTGATGAAAAAATGAGTGTGACAACTTTGCCTGGGCAAAGATGTTAGGGACATTAGCAGTCTCTATTGCCATGGCTAAGGTGTCTGCTTTCCTGTTCCCTTCTGCAATGAAACCTGGGAGGTCAGTGTGTGACCTCACATGCATTATATAGTAAGGTTGTTTTCTGTGGGAAATTAAGCGTGTTAATGTGGAAATCAATTGGTATAACTTTGGATTGGAAACCTCTTTGAGAAGAGCATGTTCTGCTCTCATAGCTATGCCAGCAACATAAGCTGAATCTGTGACCAGATTAAAAGGTTCGTCTTTGAATTTCTCAAAGGCTCTGACAACAGCTGCTAACTCCGCAATCTGTGGAGATCCCTCCACTATTTTTATGTCAGATTCCCAATTTTGGGTCTTAGGGTCCCTCCATGTCATTACCGACTTGTGGGATGACCCTGAGCCATCTGTAAAGATGGTTAGAGCTTTGAGAGGTGTCCTACTTTGGATTAATTTTGGAGTCAGATGAAATGTCACATCACGATTAAAAAGCTTATGTTTTGGGATATGCACTGAAATTTGGCCTGTGTAGCTGTCTAAGGCATACTGGAGACTCTCATTGGTCTGGAGCAAATGTTCCAGATCCCCAGTGGTCATTGGCAAATATATGCATGTGAACTCACACCCTGCAAGGGAACGGAGGCGAGTTCTAGCCTTTTTTATTAGATGTGCCATAATTTCTTGGAAGGTGGTAATGGTTTTTGTGGGTTGGTTATTTGTAAAGATCCACTCCAGGATTAGTAGAGGGTCTCGAAGTTGAGTGTCCCACTGAAAAATCAGTCCATAGAACCTAGGTGCTTTTCCCAGAATGACGAACTGGAAAGGCAGGCTGGGCTCGAAGCGATGGGCTTTGCGTGAAGACAGGGCTTCCTGGACCTTGGTGATGGCATCTCGGGCCTCTGGTGTTAGAGTGCATGGAGAGTCCAGATTCTCCTTGCCCCGGAGAAGGCTGAACAGTGGAGCGAGGTCCTCTGTTGTAATTCCTAGCAGTGGACGTACCCAGTTGATGGATCCGCACAGACTGTGTAAGTCTCTCAGGGTTTTTGGGTCGTCTCGGATGGTGAGCTGCTGGGGTACGATGGTTCTTTCCCGGATCTGGAGTCCAAGGTAAGTCCATGGGTTGGTGTACTGTATTTTGTCCTCACGGATCTCAAATCCTGCCTTTTCTATGGTTTCAATAGTCCTTTTAACCGCTTTGTCCAAGTATGTTTTTTCTGGTGCACAGACCAGGATATCGTCCATATAGTGATGGATGATCGCACCTGGGAATAGGTTCCGAACAGGAGACAGGATGTGAGCAACATACCACTGGCATATACTTGGACTGCACTTTAGTCCTTGTGGAAGAAAACACCAATGATACCTCTTGAGTGGAGCCTCTCTGTTAAGAGAGGGGACGGAGAAGGCAAACCGTGGAGCGTCCTGGGGATGCAGCGGGATGCTGAAGAAACAGTCTTTAATGTCAATGATAGCAAGTGTCCAGTCTCTAGGCAGCACCGATGGTGAGGGCAGGCCAGGCTGGAGGGGACCCATGTCCTCGATGACCTCGTTGATTCGGCGAAGATCGTGGAGGAGCCTCCACCTGTCTGTTCCGGGCTTTTGTAGTACGAAGACTGGAGAATTCCAAGGGCTGGTGGTCTCTACGATGTGGCCTTTGGCGAGCTGTTCATCCACAAGGGCATGTAGTGCGCGCAGTTTGACTTTAGAGAGGGGCCACTGCTCGATCCAGATCGGGTCATGGCATTTCCAGGTGAGACGAGGAGTGTCTGGCAGTGCGCGCTCCTCAGTGGCCCCAATTAGAAATCCGGACTGGGAATACGTAGGGAGGCTCCCCACTGACATAAAATGTCCCGTCCATACAAGGTGATGGGGGCCCTTACCACAAATGGGCGGATGGTTGCCAACTTGCCTTCAGGCCCTTCGACGAGGATGTTGTTCTTGCTCCGCATGGAAACTGTAGCTCCACCGATCCCTGTGATCATGCCTGCCACAGGTTGTAGCTCCCAGTGTGCTGGCCATTCTGAGCGAGCGATGATGGTCACGTCTGCACCGGTGTCCAGCATCCCTGGTAGGTGGAACTTCTCTCCTCTGCAGGTAAGACCGCACTCGATGACAGGCTTACTGGGTCCCACAACTTGTATCCACATTGCTGTGGGGTTGAGAGGAAGCTGTTCCCTGTGATTCTTAGGGAGTAGAAAGGCCTGTGCGAATGGGGTACCCTTTGGAAGAAAATATGGTAAGTCTGTGCAGTACACCTGGACAAAGATTTCTTGTCCCGGGTGCACTGTTTGTACTTCTGGAACAACAAATATTTCCTTTGGGGTATGGAGAGAATCACCTATAATTAGGATGTTAGAAGGACCTCCTTTTGGCCCACGTTTGCCTGTGGGAACACGATAAACATTGTCATTTTTAAAGTCAATGGACAGTGCAGTTACCAGCTGACGGCGCGTTCCCTTTGGTATTGCTCCGTGTGTTGGATCCTCCTCATGTGGTCTGGGATCTCCTGGGATGGTGCGTGACCGGGTCTGGGTGGCCTTTGATTTGATGTCCTTGCGTGGGGCTCCACCACGCTCCGATGGAAGTTTCCCGGACGCGGCTGATAGTACTGCTGATTCTGGGGCCTTTGGTGAAAGTTGCGAGGGTACCTGGGAGGTGACCTCTCTGGACAGTCCTTTATAAAATGTCCAAAATCTCCGCAGTGGTAGCAGCGGACCTGATCTTTAGAAGCTATTACTGCATATGCACTAGAAACTCCTTCTGCAATACCCTTAGTCACTGCTTGGGCCACTGTATCTTCAGTGGACAGGTGGCGTGTGCAGCTTTCCAGCATTTGCTCTATGGTAGGTTCTGTGTCTAAGGGTAAGGCTCTCAGAATTGCTTTACATTTTTCATTCGCATTACTCATGGCAAGTTTACACAACAGTTCTTTTCTTGCCTCTGTGCTCTCTATCTGTTTTTCCAGAGCATCCTTAATTCTATCCACAAATTTGATAAAGCTTTCATCTATTCCTTGTTTGATAGTAGAAAAATATTGAGTGGGGGTAGAATCATCTGGGGTAAGAAGTAAGGAGGTTTTTGCTGCTATAGCCACGTCTTGTAATGTTGCCTTAGGTAAAGTATCAGCTTGGTCAGAGGGTTTCTGCAAATCCCCTTCACCAGCCAGCTGTTCGAGTGTAAAATTTGTCTTATCAGCATCTGCAGCATAGTTATCTGATAATGTTTTTAATTGCTTTTTCCAATGCCTTTCCCAAAGCATGTACTCGGCGGGAGAAAGGAGGCACTGGGCAATATTTTTAATATCGTGGGGTACCAGAACATGTGCTGAGAACGTAGCTTCTAGGAAATTTCTAAAAATATGTGAACTTCTACCATGTTCTGTGGCTGTATTTCTTAATTGCACAAGTTCTTTATTTGTAATAGGTTCCCATGTCTTTCTATTAGTGGCACCTCCTTTTTTTCCCTTCTTATAATCTACTGGAAAGGCAGTAATTCTCTGAGCTAATTGCCAGTCCCCTGCCTGTGTGGCTTCCATTTTTATTTTTGCCCAAGGATCTACATATTCTATTTCCAAATCAGAATCGCTGTCACTGCTGTCATCAGATGACGAGAAGTGAGAGCTATCAGGCCTTGCCTTATGTTTCTTATGGCTGGCTGGAGCTGCATTTGGCAGAGGTGCATGTGGCTGGGCCGGGTATAAGGCAGCACATGGCAGTACGTGGCTACAGGAAGGCCGCATTGCCGAAGTGGCCGTGCAATGCGTGATACAGTACGCACAGGACTGGGGGGGTTGGGGAGGGGGGGCAGAACTGAAGGAAGTCTGGGGGGTCCCGACCGGGGGCTGCGGAGCGTGGGTATGGGGTTGCGCAGCGAGGGTATGGGGGCATGGGGGGTGCGGGATGTAGGAGGCGGCGGGACTGGAAGAGGGTACGGCGGGTACAATTCCGGCGGCAGGCAGAAGCGCGATGGTGGGGGGGGGCGCGGAGACGCAGGCGGGCTGATCCCCTGCCGCAGCAGGGACGGTGCCGGGGGCAGGGAAAGACGCGATGGTAGCGGGGGGGGCGAGGGCGGGAGAGGGAGTGGGGGCGGACGCGGCAGGGACAGGAGGGACGGAAAAGGGGGTGAGGGGGGCCCCAGCAGGGTCGGGGGGAGCAGGGGGAGGGGTGGGGTTTGGGTCGGTCCCGGCGGGAACTGGTGCAGATGCTCTCGGAGATAACACAGAGCAAGGAGGCGCGCAGGATGTGGCTCCCGAGGGGAAGGCGGGGGGGGAGAGGGGGTGGGCAGGGGCCGTGGGCGCCCTGGGGTCGGGGGGTTGCGGCGCAGATGGCAGGACACTAGGACCCAGCGGAGTGCTGGAATCCAGGGTGGAGGGGGTGTTATCTCCTCCATTAGCATTTGAAATAGGCGCTTCTGTTAAGTGAGATAAGAACTTTTCGTTTCGTTCGACAGAAGTTAGCCCTGAGGTTAAAATCTTTTTGTTAGTTTTTTCTACAGCTTTAGTGATAGCGTGAAACATAGGTAAAAACCGGGTTACAGAAAAGTCTTGGTTAGTTTGAAACTTATATATCGTGGTCCCAATTGTATCCCAAAAGGAGTCTAAGGTAATAGTCTGTGTATTAGTATCTGGGAAGTGGCAGAGAATCCACTTTATAAAATGTTTCAGGTTAGTTTTTGAAAGGTTACCTTTAGAAAAAGAAAAGTTGTTAGAAGATAGGATTTCTAGGATTAGGGAATATAAATCTCTCTCGTTCTGGGATCGCTTACTAAGCTTTGATCCCATTTTTCAGTTCCCGCCAGCAGAAAAAAGAGAAAAAAAAAGAAAAAAACCCAAAAAAAAGGACCCAAGGAAAAATATTTTTGCGCGCAAGAAAGGCTGTGTTAAACTTACACTTTTCAGCCTGTTGTGGGTCAAAGTTCTGCTGGGGGTCGTCTGCTCGTCAGCCTCCATGGACACTCGCGTGCCCAGGTGTCGGGGTGCGGGTCGGATGACCTCCTGTTCAGAAGAGTCCTGCTAAAACGAAGAGCTTCTCCTTCCAGGATCTCTGGCGAGCGGAGGCAGTGACAATTTCACGAAGAAATGCTGCTCCTCTGAAATGCCAGGTCCGGCATTCAGTTCCGCGGCCAGGCTATCACGGCGGTTCAGATGTCGGCCCAGGGGCCCCTCGCTGTTCGGGCGTCCGCTATGTTCGGTGCGCCAGCTATGGCCCCCCGGGGCAGAAGCCCAGCGGGGAGGCCGGTTGTCCAGGATAGCTCAACGAGGGTCCAGGATCGCCCAGCGGGAGGCTCAGGCAGCCCAGGCAAGCTATAGTGATTTGCAGTCAGCTCTTTAGTGATTTCAGCTCTTTTAGCATGCCTGGGGCCGTCACCCTGGGTATCGCCGCAGCAGACGCAGAGAGAGAGAGAGCAGCGCTGTGTGGGTTCCGCAGGGTTCTTTTATTCGGGTCTCCGCGAAGGTTCCAGTGACAGCTCTCCTCTGCCGAACCGGGCAGAGTTTAGGGGTTTTTATACCTTACAGGGGGATTGAAAACTGTCCAATAGTAAGGGTCAGGGGAAAAGTGACCTATGGATATACAGAGAGATAACAGGGTCCGAAAGGCGGAAGAGAGGGCCTTCTAAAACCTTAGTCATGCTGACTTTGGTATTTCCTAGCTCAGGCCTCTGACCTCCAAGGCCTTGCAGGCCTTGTGCCTGCTACATATAAGCAACTAAAAAACTTCATCTTATTATATTGTACATTTAACAAACTTCCATGGTACAGCACTGCACTGTCTGGAAAGGCCTGAAGCTGTGTGTTTGTGTCTCTGTGAGTGTGTATTGCTATATAAAGTCCCTATAAGGACTTTGCAACCTCCATAAAAACACAAATATTTGCTTACTTTAAAATAATACCTGACTTTAAAATTTTCAACTCACATTGCTTTAGAAACCTTAAATCAGGTAAATTGATTGTTCTGCTGTCAGATACATGCCTTTTGCCTTCCCTGTTAAAACATGGAATATTCTGATGCAGCCAGCAAAAATCAATTTCCTGCACTGGAGACTTGTTAAGAGTTTTGAAGCAAAATTCTTCATAGCTTTTCAGTCTACCTGGTGCACATCAATCCTGAATCATGAGGTAATACAATATTTGCTAGAACTTCTTCTTCCAGCTGCAAAAAACCTGTGGAATCTGCAATGTTTTGGGGCAGGATCTGTTCTGTGTGTGCAGCACTCCCCCTCTGACATCCACATGCTGAGATGGGTAAAGGTCAGCAGGACTGGGCTCGACGTGATGCACAGTGGAGGAACTGGGGGAAGAGGTAAAACAGGAAGGGCCAACAAAGGAGTATCAGATAGTAGGGGAAGGGACAGAAGGAGATTAGGAGAAGAAAGGGTGATTAACAGGGCAGATGTGAATAGGGATGAAATTCTCAACCATTTATGCTATATTTTAAATAAAATTTGGGTCCACCAAAAAGTTGTGAATGTCAGTTCTTCAACTTTTAGCTTATAAGATGTTTGATATTTGCAACCATAAACTATATATGGATTTTGTAGCAAGAGGCAAGAGGAGAGCCTACCCATAAGTCTTACCTTTCCATCATATAATTCCTCCACAATTTGGATTTTTTTTATTTTTTTCCTGTCCTCAGTGAAGAATACATTCTGAAGTTCTGTACTGTTTCTATCCACCAAAAATAGCTGTCCTTCTGCCAGTAACAATATGTTTTCCAAAAGTAAGGGAGGAGAAGAAGGCAGACTTAATGTTTCAAAATGATGTATCTAACTAAACTGATCAATATCTCCATCTTTACTGAATAAAATTATTTTTGCTTTATATAGGATTGAAAGAAATAGAGTAAGTGGTTTTTCTGTATCAAGGGACTTCCAAACCTCCAGTCTGTGATCTTACGAGGCAGCTATCAAGTGTAACTCAGTTCTTTCTTGAAAGTATATGAGTTATCTCCATGGAAGAACAGTTTGAAAAGAAAAATAAAATTTTCATTTCTTAAAATTAAATTTGACATCTGGGAATAAGGTTCCAGGTTTCAGACTATATGAAAAATGAATTATTCAGATGCTTACAGGGCAGTATTCTTATTTGATGTAGTTTAACCTTATTGCACTGAAAACTTGCCTTCCTGAATAACCATCAAATATTCAGCCAATATTCAGACACTAATTACTCTGAGTTTGCTTTTTTATCCTTTTTTTGGTGTGTGTCTAATGCATAAAAGCTTTTGATGAGAGGTAGATCTTTTTTAGATACATAAAGATGAATTTTTAAAAAATTCAATTAAAAATTATATAATTGATTAACTCACCGACAGCATTAAGCAACAAATCTTTAGAATAAGCATTGCAGTAATAATTTCAATAATACATTATTCTAAAAGTAAAAATTTATTTAAGCAGATTCAGTGACAAAAGATGAAGATTTCAATTTCATACAGCTAGATACATGGGACTTGGAACAGGCAAAGCTGAAAGATGTAAAATATGATTGGTGTGCATGCTACAGTATTGCATCCTTCAGTAAATTATGGGTACAAATGAATACTTTCTAACATCAGCAACATCGCTAAACTTTTATGCTTGTATCAAATTAAAACTGAAAATTTTATTGGAAAGTTGGGTCTCAAAAAGGATTTTTCCCCTTAGCAAAAGAGTATGAAAAAATGCATTTGGTGTTGTTGCCTCTGCAGTGGAGATATTAAGTACCTTGAAAGTCTATAAAGTTGGGTTGGTTTTTTTGATCAGATTTTTAATAGGTATTCCCATTTTTCATAATGGAGTTGACATTCAAAGAGCTCTGAAGCAGTGGGTCGTGGAAAAGCAGTCACTTCACAAGGATTTATTGATTCCAAACTTCTAGCACCATAGAAAACCTTCTAATCTAGAACTTAAATTATTCACATTTTTGTCATACTAATGTGGCACCCAGGAATCACAAGGATACTATTTCAATGAACATGAGCTGTTACATTGTCTTGTGCGAAATGAATGTGGGAAAAGAATATCAAGTGATATGTAACAGTTTTATAAAGACAAGATTTTTGCATACTTCTTCTACCAGTTTAAATATTCCAGGCAAAAGACAATTTGTACAGCATCCTGATGCTATTGGCTTCTGCAAAAAACTGAAACACTAATATTGTTTCTCTGTAGCTTTAGAATCAGTGTTCCAGATAATTCAAACTCATAACTACATATGTTTTCTCAAATTGAATGTGTTTTCTAAACTGACATCAGGGATGAATTTATCTTATGACATACTTATTAAGATCTTGAATTACTTGTTTTCATTCATAAAATCTATGAAAATTTTTTTTTGTCAGATGCAGATGGAAAAACCTGGTTTCCCAGGTCTTTAATTCAATTAGAAGACAACTAAGGAAATTAAATGGTAATTTTTGATTATTTTAAAATTATTCTATATTTTTAATTTAATTAGAAAGATTCTCAGCTAAGTTGCCGATCTTTTGAATGCTTTCACCTATAGGTTTTTCAAACTGAGAAATAAATTTGTAAAAAAATTTTTAATGAGATTTCTAAAATTTAAAAATGCAGGCTGATTTTGAGTGGGCATTTAATAAGATACTACTGTGTTGTTTGCATGCATATGTCTCTAAAAAGTTCTCCTTATCACTAGTTTTTAGTTGTCTGATGATTGATAGAACTTACACAGAAACAAACGTAAGGAGATAGCAAAAGGTGAATATTTATTAACATTTAAGGAAACATAACAGAAGGAGAGTTACCATGTTTTTTGAATTGTTTATCACAGTGCAATTGTGTTTGTCTTCTCTCTTAAATTAGAAAGCCAAACAAGAGTCTTTTGTCAATGACCTCCTGAAACTACAGCCTGCCTGTCTGCATTTATCCCCTCTCTTAGGAAGTTTTCACTTAAAGCATTAAAAGTTGCTAAACTCTTTTTGTTAGTGATTTAATGTCAGCACAGAAGTAAATTTCAATGCTAGGAAAAAATATTTACAAATCCAGTAATTCAAGTCCTTTTTCATTGTGACTGACAGTGTTGTAATGTCCATAGAACCAACCACATTGCTTCTTATAGGCCTGCAAAATTTCACTACATGAGGATATTTTTTATGCTATTCTGATTGTCTGCAATATCAGCAGTATATATATTATTATCTACATATCTGAAAGGTTATTTTCCTTACATTATATTCTTTTGGATTTTGTGTTTGAGATAAATATCCACCCCTCTAAGCAACACCATTTTGACATCATTCTATAAATGTTCCAAATGGGAAGATGTGGCATAGGATCTCATGAGCAAGATGAATCCTTTCTATTTCAATCTATTATTTAGAGATTATTAGGTCACTCATGCAGTAAGAATTTGGCTAAATCATGAACAGTTTTTAAGACAACAAAAATATTAGATTTCAATATGTGAAATATATGATCTTTTTGTCTTAATCTTGATGATGGTAATAACATATTTTCTTTCAATAGTATTGAATTAATATGTACAGTAGAGATAACCAATGTATTAGTCTGAAATCTAACCTGAAGTATTTTGTGATTTTCTTAAATATAGACTGTCACCATGAATGTTCTTGAAATGAGTTGTTGAGCTTTCCTGAAATTGTTCTGTCACTAAGCATAAATACCATTTGTAGAATGATTATTAAGATTAACTTGTAATTAACAGAAAAATTATTTACTTGAGATGGTAAATATCATAGTCTTGAAATGTGATTTTACAGAAGTTTTTTAAAGAACCATTCAAGTCACAAAGCATTTATAAAAGAAACACGCTTCTTTTTACACATCATTTAAAGTTTCAACTTTTCTGAATGCATGACTTTATGCTGAAGACTAGAAATGTTTATCATGGCCGAGATTAGCTAATGGTCTTCAGCAGAATTTGAAGACGTTTTCTGTAGTCAACTGTGCATTTTCTGGTTCTGAAAGATTGCTCAAAAGATGATTTGTCATGACAGTTTCTGTGTCAGCAGCTCTTTTCTTTATTCCTGAGAGCTTTAATTAAATCTTTTAGCTGTGTTTATCACTTCTTAGAAGATATTTCAGTTGTATTTTATTCTGGGGACCAGAAGAATCACTTTCTTCCAGTTTTCACTTAGCAATGTGAAGAATTTCTATTATATAACTTCTTCCATCAACATTTCCAAATACTTAAAACTTACATTACATACACTTTTTTTTTTGATAGCATGTTTGTCATCCATCAGTTCCACACTTGAAAGTCTCCTGCTGTGCTTTGCATTTACTGTCACTTGCAAAAAAATACTACTGTATGTTACTCATTTTTCTTCAAACAAGTTCCTGAGATGCTTTTAAGGAACAGATTTTGCCTGCTTGCCCACACTGGAGGTGTGTTTAAAGACACAGAAGCAAACAAAAAACATGCATGATTTTTGAAGCACCAATACAGATCTGCAGTGACCACTAATAAAATTTTATTATAAGTCTCAGACAACACAACCTACAATTTTTGAGAAAATTCCCCTGGGTGCGGCATAATTCCATCACAGTGGTAGACGGACTGAAGTTCCTTTTCAGTAAAACTTCTTTATTTGTAATCACTAGACTAAACACGAGCAAATCATACAATCAATATTTAGAATTTGAGAAAGCAAAGATTTTCAATATTTAAGCAAAACTAGTTACTTGACACAGAGAGACCAGTTTTTTTATTATATGGTATTTCATTTTAGAAACTAATTCATAAGTATACATACTGCACTCCAGTTTTAAATAGAAAAGTTTAAAATCTTCAGAAGCACTAAAACTTTTGTGGTTTGATATCTAAATGAAAAGTTAATGCTTCTACCCAGAACTGACCTACCAAAAAGCTAGCAATTTGCAGTAAAATATATGGCTTCGGAATAATTGAAAAATTAACTTGTATATTCAAAACAAATAGACGCAATAGAAAAAAAGAGAATGTGGAAAGGAGTATAAAAGAGGAACATTAATTAGAAAGTGATGTATGACCAAGTGGTGGGATTTATAAGCAATTATGCACTTTGCAGAAGGTCCTGGAAACCTATCATTGGAATGATTAATTATTTTCATAAGTGTTTAGAAGATTTACTTCCATATTTGGAGTCATGTCCCTAAGGAGGCCAGCTACAGCTGGTTTCATAAGATATGAAAAATGAAGTATCTTTGGATGGGATGATGGGAAAGTGTGGAGTGAGAGAAGCAATACTGCAAAATGGGTGCCAAATAGCCTAAGTTGTGTGAAACTGGAGCACACATCAAAAATTACAAGCCTTGTGATCCTTCCAGTTTTATATATTTTAATAAGCCAGAGTTTTGTTGGGGTTAAGTGCTACACTAATTAATTTTAATTCTCAAGTGACAATTATGGAGATGTTATTTCAACATTTTTAAGGCCATTCTTGATCTCAAAAAAAGAAATAAAATACACTACAATTATCTGAATTACTTAAATTCATCAATATTAACAAGAAATTTTACATTGATTGCAATGAATTATAAGGGAGATAATAGCCCAGATTCTTCCAAATGAGAAACTGTAGTTTCTCCTTATCCTTGAAATCATAATACATGCAAAATTCCGCTGGGTTTTACTGGACAGAGAAAAATCCCAATCTGAAATGAAAAATACTGAACCTCATATTTCCTTAGGCTGCATTTTGAGACATTGGTAGAGCTTTAAAGTAAAAGAGAAAGCCATCCTTATAAACCTGAATGCTTCTCTCTGGTTAGTGGGGATATGTGTCTTAAATTCAGTTGGATTCAAAAAACAGCAGAAGCAAAAAATCCTGCAAGTTCTAGCAGACTTCATTTCACATTTACAATTCTTCTGATGCCACCTCAAACCCAGCTGGTTTCAGATGTTGTTCTGAATGCTCAACAGTGCCTAATGAGTGCCACAGAATAATATCACACAAAGTTCCCTCTAAACTGGTGTCCTCTTTGTGGGGTGGAAAAAAGTAGGTCTCTGATTTTAAGAACAAAGCAGGTGTCTCAGGGGTACCATGCAAGATTCCAGGAAAATCAAAATTAAGGACTCTGCAGTCAGAGGTGATATCTTTTATACCTTTCCTCTACAAAATTGTTCAGTTTCTTTCTGCTCTCCTCTAAAGCTTTTATAACAGCTTGATACAGGAGGTCTTAAGACTCGTGTTCTGTTAAAATTCATCCAGTACTGATAGAGATTGTGACCTGTTTCTATTCACTCCATGATATGCACCCTGAAGTTTGCCTAGTCACTTCTGCTGTTCAAGTCAGACCATATATGTGTTAATATATCTGTGTGGTTCTGGAGACATTTTCTTGGTTTGGCATGATTTCTTGTCAGGTACAGTAAATTTTGTATTCATATTCATCATGTGGTCATTTGTTGGATTAATATAGTAACATAAATATTGTGAATACTGTGTGCCTCACTTATTTTCTAGCAGTTCTTTTTTTTTTTTTTGGTACTTTTCCATTCCAGGCCATTGTTACAGTATCTTATCACTTTCTAAATTCTGTATAATGATCAATTATCAATTATTTCAAAGAAGAGAGCAACATGTTCTCACTGAAAAAGTAATGCAATAACTAAAAAAAAGTATTAGTTTTGTAAGTGGAATATTTCAGAAGTTTTCAACTTCAGCTCCTGTTAATTAAGATTATTTATAATCTACTTGTTTATAACTAATCAGAAGATCAGAAGTCAGTTATTTCCATATGAGATATTTCTTCTTTTTTTGAATGCTGATAGTCTGATGATTCCTTTCACTAAATTGATCTCACTGTCACTTCACTGATCTCAAATGATCATCTTTAGAAATCCTGAATGATGATGTGCAAAACTGTTTCTTGAGCCTATAACTCCAAATACTTCTTTTTAGACAGAAAATAGTAATGTATTTTCCTATATCCATTGTGGTGTGCCTAACTAAAAAAAAAAAAATGGAAAAAAGGGGATAATCTATTTTGCTACCAAAATTAACAGTAGCAAGCAAGGATGGTCTATCAACATGGGTATGTCAGCATTTGTCGTGCTTGTAGGCTTGTGCTTTTTTACTATTACGTGTAAAATATTTGGCACTTAGTTTTTCCTTTGTGTGTTTGGGCTTCAGCTTTGTTCCAAAATTTAGAAAATTAATAGAGAAAAGCAGACCCAGTGTTCTAATATTCTTACAGTTATAGATTCATAGCTGTTTTTCTCTCAGACATAAGATTTTTAAAATAACACAACATCTCACACTTGGAGAATGCAAATGTATTCCTCTTAGAGGCGCTTTAAGTGCTTTCTTCTGCAGATGACACTGCCAATAAAGAGCTTCTTTCCCTTCCCAGTACAGTTGCTCTTGTCATAAAAAATTCCCAAGTGATAATTGAAGACTGCAAAGTTAAAGTTGAGCTAAGATTATTCATATTCTTTGTATGAGTTTTTTTTTTTTTTTAATTTCTAGGTTATAAGGAGGAGAGGCTTAAGAAAACTTAAAAATTCCTACTAACACCAAAGAGTTGTTCCACAGAAATTATTTGTGTATGCTCACAATTTGTATTAGTTTTGTGAATATAGCTCTATAAATTTTAGAGATACATCAGTGTTGAGCTGTCAGTGGTGCTTCTTTCACAACTTTCAGTGGAAAAATATATTTCTTCCATCAGGTTTAGGAATAGTTAAATTCTGTGTTCACACCTCTTCTTATTCAGAGGTAAATTAATCCATAAACATAAATGTGTTTGTAGCAAACATGTCTCTATTTTCATGTATGATTTTATTATGCTCAATATTCTATATAATATAACTTGAAATGGATGAGCTACCTTACCATAATGTCAAGGCCAATCACTACTGCAATCTCACAATGAATAATTATAATACTCTATGTGCATCAATTTATGCCGTTAATGTAACTATAGTGGCACAATACCAATCAAATCCAGCACATACAAGATATGAGCAGAATTCAGAACCACATGATGAAACAACCAGCTTGCTTGATTTAATTTTTTGGTAGGCTTTAAATTTAGCATATGTCATGTAAGTGTTTCTGAACTCTGCATGTTCTATGGATCTTCTTTATCTTCTATAAAATGCTGTAAAAATTCCTAAAATTTAAGAAAATCTACCAAGAAAATATTCTCAAACTGGTTTTTGATATTTCTGAACCCAGTTAAATGATGCTCACTCTTTAGTTCCCTGCTGTGATTCATAATTTTCAGGAAATAAAGAGAATACATTAAATCAGCTATGCCTGTTTAAAAATGTAGCAGAAACCTGGATTCTGTTTCTAGTCAGAGAAGAGCTTCACAGCATTTTAGTCCAATAGTCTATTGATTTTATGACATAAATATAACTATAACCTTGTTTTATTCATTATTTATATTTTTGAAAAGTAGCAATTTACAGGCATCTAAAGAATTGTTTGAAAAATTTAATCTGGAAGTAGCAAAAAATTTTAAGATCTGAAAATCAATGAACTGCAAAGCAACAGACAGAAAATTGTAACAGTAACAAAATTAATATCTTAAAAGATTTCTGTAGTGCTATTGAAAGAAAGAATGTTCAAGATATAAAACTTTTTCTATCATTAGAAGTTATAAGTAAAATTGCAGATGATGTGAAATTAAACTCAATTACATGTAATTGGAGCTATTAATATTCCATCTTAATGTGTATACGTTTGGGGTTGTCCTAATTTTAAAGCGTAAGTGTTCAATAAACCAACAGTTGTGCATGCTCCACCTGCTGAATGGGTCAAGTATTGGGTGCTTTGCAAAGAAAGAGTCTTGGACTGTTCCACTCATAGACAGAGAGCTGAGAGGGGTGTGAATGAGATTTACAGAATCATGAAGGCAGGAGATGAGCTGAGCATGGCACTGTTGTTGGCCAAACATGATAAATAGGGGTCACTAGAGCCTGGGCAAGGGCAAGGATAACAAGGCAGCAGTTTGCACAACCTTTTGTTCAGAAAGGTACAAAAGGTGGAGACCGGAAACCACAGGACAGTCAGTCTCACCTCACCCCCCAAAAAGGTAGCAGCTAAACCTAGAAACCATTTCCAGGAGTACTGAGGACAATAAGCGTGTTGTCTGGATCCAGAATTGGTTATCTGAGTTGCTAGGCAACAGGACAATAAGGGAATCCTGAAAGTACCAAGCAGGAACCTATCCTCAGACATTCCTGATGCAATGGTTCTGGATGCTGGAGGAGTACCAGAAAAACAGGTGGTAGAAATGCATTGTCCTGGAAATGAAATAATCCAGAGAACTAAAATTGGACTTTTCAAAGGAGTGTGTAGGTAATAGGTCAACTTATCCTGAAATGAATTGTGAATTAAGTGTATCAAAAATGTAATTGAGATATGGAAATTTTCAGGCAACTTTTCTTACCAAAAAAAAAAAACCCAAAAAAAAAACCCAAAAAAAACCCAAACCACCAAAAACCCAAACTTAGAAAAGCAGTATTTTTAATTTTTACCAGATCTATGAATAGTATTTAGCAAATACCAATTTGTTTTCCTAACACATTGTTAAATAGATAAAACAATGTTGTGAAAAATTGACAAAGGAAAAAAAATAAGCATGATGTATATGTTATCTACTTGTGTTTTAACTAATCTTTACTCTTTCACTGCTTTTCTCTTTATCAGCTTTACTGCCATTTTGGCATCAGAGGATTTCCCCCTGCTGTTTGCATACATAAGATAATTTTATTGGTCCTGAGAACCCTTGTGTGTTTTTTATCAGACATGGTAGGTCCTAAGATAACGAAACCTTCATGTCACCAGATTACCATCAGTATTTGTTGCTTTTCACTTCAGCTCCCACATGATTTCAGCAGTCAAAACCTTACCAGACACAGAACTGGAGATTAGTGCTTTGTGATACTTGAAAGCTGAGGTTCCAACTTCCAGTTACATGATTTTCTAGCTGCATGCTATCTTTAACAGCTGGTGAGATAGTAGCTGCTATCATGTCAGAATTTGAAGCTGTGAGGAATGGAAGGGAGAAGAATGACTAATTGTAATGCACACATTCACTTTCTATCTCCAGCTTTGGAAGTTTTAAAAGAAATGCTTTCACTGTTGTAAAGCTCATAATCACAGCACAGCAGTTGTGCACGGTATTTGTTCCTACTCCAGCCGGTTCAGGAGATACCAGAATTTAATACTGTCAAAGATGAGCAGTGCTTTGGGCAATGATCCAAGGCAGAACATGGTCTATGGCATAACTCTCTAGTGCTTCCCAGAACTCTCATATAATTTTCATACAATGACTATAACTAGGAGGCATAATATTGAATGATGCCACAATATACTAAGCAATTTTTTCAGGAGTTAAATTATTTATTTTCTTGAATGCACATGAGTTTTTCCCTTTTTTTGAGGGGAATTTGATTTTCAATCTAAATCTTAGCATGCTTTTCATTGTGAAAAGTACAAAGAACCTCCCCAATATAACTCTGAAAATAATTTAATTTCAATTACATATTTGGATGGAAAATAGCAATTGGATAAGGGACATGGGGAGGAAAGTTAATGTCTGCTTCATAGTTGTATATCCTTCATACCTGGAAGAAGTAGGAGGAAAGCAATGAAGATGCATGGTGAGCAAGTGTTAAAAGTTTAGAATTCTGAAAGGATAAAAGAAACTAAATTGAAGCTGGCAAACATGTAATTGCTGGGAAGGGAAATTATCGTGATTTTTATTGGCCTGGAGATTATGTAGGTGAAGATATTATTATGGCAAGTGAATCTTAATGTATCAAAAAATGAATGAGAAAAGGGCTTGTGCCAAGTATACTTTCTTAGCCTCTTTTCAATTCAATGAGAAAAATTGCTCACAGAAAATTGCCACCTGTACTAGCTACATCCTTCAATATTCCTGATATCTCTTTTATCAATTTTTAATTTCAAATGTACTTAAATTTTAAGTGCTTGCAATATGAATATCAAGCTTTTAATTATGAGAAAATGCACCGAATTATGAGAAAAATGGCAACATCAGTTTGTATTTGGCCTAAATGTATGCTTAGCAAGAGCAAAAATGCTGAGACATGCTTTCTTTTCAAACATAAGGAAAATTTTCTGATATCTTATTGTAATATGCAAGGAATAAAATATTTATTGGCAAAATTAGAAGAGTGATAAATGGAGATGGACATAAGAGAAAAAAAAAGCATTTTCAGACAAATTTTGAAAAATGTACTTTATTCTGAATACTTTCACTGTAAAAGCAGATAATATTGGTATTCTGGATCATTCCAGGAGGTTCAAAGTATTCTAGAAACCAAAGACAGAAAGGCCATTACTCCCCTATTACTATCATTCCCAAAAAGCTGGAAATTTGACTTCTTTGTGTTCATTTTCTTGGGGAGAATGGATTAAATTAATTAGTGGATAAATTTTTCTTCTATCATGTAGTTGAAAGGGCAAGTTGTCTTATTTGGTCATCTCATGGCCTGCCATGGTCATACTCTAAAATGTTATAAATTAAGAAAGATGTTATTATGCAAAGCTGTTATGAGAAAAAATATCTGAATATCTGAGAATTAACAATTTAAGACAAGGAGCTTTTATTTTAAAGGTAATTTAAATTCTTATTACATGTCAGAATTATATGTCAGAACAGTGAAAGAATTATGTTATAAATGGGAACGATTCTTCTTTTGAAAAACCACAGTCAAAAAGACCTGAGTTTAAGAAAGCCTGTTCAAAGGAGTCCTTTCCTATTAAGTATTCACTGAGTTGTATTTATCCTCTACCATTCTAAAAGTTCTTACAGTCAGTAACTTATTCAAAATTTCAGTGCAGTTATGGCGATGCATAAGCAAAGGGTTTGTTTCAGTAGCAAAAGTTTGATAAAATATTAATTTTGTCATATTGTATTTTAGGGAAAATATTACATGTAATTGTATAGTGAATTTCAGTGGTACCTATTGTGATACACTGTACCCAGAAATGTCCTTGGGAAATTTATTCTGATATAAATTTTGAAGTTAAAAGGGATTATAATCATATAGGAAAACAAAAACAAAAATTTCTTGTAAGGAAAATAAAAGCATAATTTTTCATTAGTTCAATAATTAAAAATAATTTAATGAGAAGTATAGAAAAAGATGGCTTGTGCTCTTGTGGGTCCCAAAGGAAACACAACATTTAACACTTAAAGTCATGCTGTTTGAGAGCGCATGTAGTATTTTTAGAGATTGGAATGGCATAGTGGATGAGTTTACAGTGGGTCTGTAGTGTAAAATATGAAACCTAATTCAATATCCATATGTGCACTCATGATCTTTCACAGTCCCCTAATGCTAAATGGCAAATACATTTTAATTAAAGCAGAAGCTGACATAAATCCATGTTCTATAATTTGGGCATTAGCTTGTAATCCCACTCAGAATATTAATTATTTTATTCATAAATAAATATCTAAAATTTATACCAGTAGATGCTAGCTTAAGTTTATAGTGATTTCCTTTCTGAACTCTGATTTTGTTTCATACCAGAGATCCCTTCTTTCTATATCCACCAATGCAAATAGCTTAGCATAGCACCACTGTTGAAACAGTAAATGACAAATTGAAGTGGTTCTGAACTGAAATTTATTATTGATTATTACCAAGTGAATTCTCATCTTTTATATTTAAAAAATACATATCCAGGATAATAACTATTTGGTCTAAATTATTTGATCAAAACCTTTCTGATGCAAGTATTTGAGATTTTAGTGGAAAGGGCTCATTTTCTTTCTTATGTCATTTTCTATATCAAGCTCATGACGCAGTATATGCCTTTTGAAAAGCACGTGGCATAGTTAAGAGTATTCCTTTGAGAAGAGAACTGTTTTTTAGTCTCCACAGGAGTTCTAAATTTAAATAGGAACCTTGATAGGATTGAGCTAGTGTGGCAAAATTCAGCTCATCTAAGAGGCCTATGGAATCTGTAAATACCAAAAAGAGGGATAATGTGTTGTACAAATAACTATCATTGTAGATTTGGAAATCCATAAATTCCTTAAAGTTTAGTTTTTCTAGAATGAATGCCCTTAAAAGCAGAAAAATATTTAATACATTTTCATTTTCCTCTCTTCTCCACATGTACACGTGGATATTTATCAGAATATAGTTACCTGGTATTTCTTGCTGTATTTTCTTTAAGGCTCCTACACTAATCCCTTACGATTTTGCCTCTAATCTGTGCTCCTGAGAAATACACACATCTGTCCTTGGGAAGTCATCATTGATTAAAACAAACAACAACCTTGTAATGTCTCTCTGTAGAATCATTACAGTAAATTGTGTGAGGATTAAATAAAATGACAATAATAATTTAAGTATCATGTGTAGCTACCTTAAAATAGTTCTATATAGCTCTTCCATCTAATTAAGATTTGGAAAAAATCCTACCTTCCATTAATCCTTACTGTGCACTTTCACTAAAAAATAGATTAATTTAAACAGCAGTGAAATTTTAAAAAATATTCTGTGGAGAAATGCATGCACAAACTATATTAATTGAGCTCTAAAATAGTGATGCTAAACAACAAAAGCAAGGAAATGCACAGTGAAGCAGGAAATGTACCATATGTTATTGTATACCTCGGTACAATGGGGACACTATCTTAATGGCTTTCTTAATATTTCTGTTGTACCAGATATTGGTGGACATATGGTATGCTGCATTTTTATACGCTTGTGTCTTTTCACAATTTTGTTACCTGACTGATAGCATTTTCTTTTTGTCTGCTGTTAGAAAAAAGGCTTTAAAATTATTTGCTTATTTACCTGGAGTTTGAAACACATACACATTATTTTGCTTATTAATTTAGACCCCATTTTTAAAATTTTCTTCAAGAGTATTTGCTTATTACTTTTATTTTTAAGCTTTCCATAGTCTTAGTCCCTGTATGGCAGTAATTTGAAATACAGCTGAGTATTTCACATGCAGATGGGTTTCGACTCACTGTCATTGCTGGCCAAACAGATGGCTAAAGCAACAGCAACAGCTGCAGAGCTCACCAGGCTTTGCACAACCAGGATGGTACAACCAGAGAATCATAGAATTATAGAATCCTTTAGGTTGGAAAAGACCTTGAAGATCATTAAGTTCACCAGTTAACCCAGCACCACTAAATTATGTCCCTAAGCATCATATCTACACATCTTTTGAACACCTCCAGAGATGATGACACAACTACTTCCCTGAGCAGCTGGCTTCAGTGCTTGACACTTCTTTTAATGAAGAAATTTTTCCTAATACCCAATCTAAACCTCCACCGGTACAACTTGAGGTCATTTTCTCTTGTCCTTTTTCTTGTTACTTGAGCACTCATGCAACTGGCTTCTTCCCTGACTGCCCCAAGGAACCTCAACCTGTTCCAGCTGGCATCCAAGTTTCCCATTTCACTTGGCTCCTAGTGCCCTTCCAGCTGAGAAACAAAATACAACTTCTTGTGACATCATTTCCTGGATACCATGTGTTTTGAAGTTTGGCTGATGCAGAATACCAAAGGGAAAGGTTTCCTTTATTTTTTTATGGGCCAATCTTCATAAATGTTCACATTTAATTAGGTTGTTCATTGTTTCCATCACATGGAATACACACATTGAAATCACAGAAGTCCAGAAGTAGTCAGAGGAAATATATCATGTAGCAGAGAAGAGCAACTGGGCCAAATCCTTTTGACACACGTGTGACTTACTCCAGTTATATCCTGGCAAAAATTCCCTTCATTAAAGCAGTGATCTCAGGGCTTCTTACTGGAGATGTTCAAAGACTGTTCAAACCAATGTGGAAATAAAAGGACATTGTTGTACATTAGTTGGTCAATAGCCATTCTTAAGTCTTATAAGGCTTTACAGACCAGGGCTAGTTTTTTAACTAAGATTTAGTAGTTTCTGGCAAGTGTGAGTATTTTTGTCAGAACATTTAAAACTTACCATTCTAATATTCATACAGCTGTTCTGGGAGCAGCTCATTATATGTGCAGCTGCATTAGTTTAAATATGAAATAGAAGGCATAATGAAAGTCTCCTAACTTTTTATAATATCAGTAACCTTACATGTTATCTAGCAATGCCAGACTAATTGTTTCTAAAATGTTTAAATAAGAAATATTTTAAAAAGAAATAACTTGATTTGTGCTGAAAATGTACCTTGTAATCTACCAATTTAAGTCCATAGCCATCATTTACACCAAATAATTTTTCATATATTTTAGGGTTTTTTTCTTTAAATTTAATTCAAAACTTTTTCAGTTGCTAGATTTAGGAATTCTATTTTTAATTTATATTAATATATCTTTGATTAACTCATGAATGAGAAAGGATAGAACTGAGTAATTTTGCACAAGTATTTTAATAAGTAATTGTTCATATAACTTATCTGCAATTTTTTATAAGGTTAAGTCATTATTGGAAATCATTAAATGAATGTAATTAAAAAGGAAACAGCGATCTCTTTCAAAAGGATTCCAGTAAAATTCAGTAAGAACAACCAAGTTGCTGCACAACCTAGTCTTGTGTATCAAGCAGGGTGAAGAACTTGCCAGCTTACTGATTCTTACTGATGTAGGGCTTGGCAATCAGTCTGTATCTGGAATAATTAGTGGGGATGTTAATCAGTAGACAGGAGCATCATGGTGTTCCTGACACTATGAAGAATTACACTGCTATGCCAGCTCAAAGGCTTTTACACTTTGGCAGCGTAAATGCTTTTGACATGTGACACTGCTTTTTTCTAAGAACGTTGTTGTTTTATAAATAGTAAGCAGATTAGATGAGATGTGTGCGCACAGTGGCATGACTGACCTGTCCACACTGTCAGGGAATGGATTTACAAAGGGATTACAATTGCAAAGAATTAACTGGGTACCATTACAGTGATAAAATGTCTCAGGTTCCCTGACATTTTATTCAGACTTTGTTCATAAGACTATTGGGGTCCCAGAATCAAGAGTAAACCAATGTGTTTGTGAATTCCTTTTTCTGAAAACCTGTTCAAGATATATAAAGGGACAAGGAACAGAGTAATTGCACCATGGCTTTTAGTAGGATTTGAATGAAAGAATAAAAGTGCCAAGATTACATGGAGGGACTTGGAGATATATACCCCTAAGCTTAAAGGACAATAAATTAATCATGGATGAGATAAAACCTAGTAACATGTAGAAACAGTTTAGATCTGACATGATTTCCTCACTCTTACATGAAGTCTTCTTGAGTCAGCTTGTAGTGCAGCTACTTTGGGCACACTTAAGATCCTAAATTTTGATAAATGTCTTCTATCCTGTGCAAGGCTACTGTCTTTTCACTGTGCTCTAAATTCCCCAGAGTGTAATAGCCAGTTTCTGACACCCAGTTTGAGTGGATTTTGGTCTGCTACACATTGTTATTAGGAGTGCAACTTAGCAACTCAAAAATTATAAAAACTGACATACTTTTATCATAGTTATGTTTCAATTATAAATTTTATAGTGCTTATACTATCTCCTCATCGTCATTAATTTAATATGAAGACATTATGCCAAACTAGTGGCTAGAATTCTGTCAAATGAGGAGTTTGATACCTGTTTGATCTTTTACACTATTTCCCCCTTTCCCTTCTTGCCAAAAAGACACATGAGTTGAAAGTGCTTTAAATGCATCTTGCACAGCAATAGGACTGAAGTTCAGAACTGCCAATCAATCAATAACGTCTCCTAGTCATCAAAACTGCAGTTTGCTTCTCACTGTGAAAGACAATTCCCAGCAATTGCTCTGAAACCCTGTGCTTTTTCATTTCTTATTAAGGAATCAGCTGAGAAACTATCTAATGTGTACACTACAGAAAGATTTTCTCATCTAAATTCTAATGTCTTCTATTAAAATCATTTTCTTAGAAGAAATTTGAGCTGCAACTGTTTAAACTTGAACTGACTTTTCTGTTTTGTGTTGTGGTCACAGCTTTTTAAAAATTCCATTTCAGAGTAAAGAGGCGGAAGGAAGTGAACACAGGATTTGGAACCAGACAAAGTTCCTTGTCTGTTGTTGGAGATTCTACCATGACAGTGAGTGAAGATGTGGGAGATCACCAAAAAGCCCTGCAGCAACAAGGCTAACAGCAAAGAGGAGAGGCAAACACTCTTCATAAAGACATACAAGAAAGTTTCATTGAAGAAGTGCATGTCAGATATATTATACAGGAATACTGTATGCATTTTTTCTATGTATTCCTGATTTTTTATAAGAACCAAGGAAAATATGCCAGAGTCAGGGTGCACATTTCTAGAAATTATGCTGACCATTATCATTCCTTTCCAGTTGTTTTAACTGTTATTTTTTGAAGTAAAAGGTGGACTTTAATTAAAATGTCCCTTATTTTACCTTTGGAAAAAGGACTTAAAAATGTGCATGGTCTATGAGAGAGGTTCACGTTCTGTCCTGGGAAGACATTGAGTCTGAAATGGAAGTCTGTGGTTTGTTTCTTCCTTTGCTTGTGTGTTTTACTTTCATACAGCAGTGGAAAAAAATATCTGTATCACAGGACCCCCAGTTCTACCAGGGTGACATTTGTATTACAATTTTCTTTCATTAAAAAAAAAATATTTTAAATACCCAAAAATTATCACATACACATTTAGATTTTTTAAAAAATCCTCTTCTTATGTGTTTCTTATACTCATCACATAACATAATAAATGCATCTCAAATTTAACCTTATATTACATTTTTATTTAAATTTCACTTTATTAATTGTCCATGAAAAAAACAAACCTGTAAATGTCACATAGGAAGTAACATGAATAAGACAAACTGGAAAAGCAGATTTTGAGAATTTTAGAAAATTCACAGTTTATAAAAAGACCAGCAACTTTCATCCATCAAGGGAGACATAACTTATAATTTTTTTGCCATGTGCAATTGATAATGAGTATGTGCAGATTCTATTTCACAATGCTTGCTGTAATTGCTCAGCAATATGTTTCATTCCTTATATCCCTATAAACTGAAAAAGTATCTGAGGGATCTAGCTGTATTTAAACTTATGTCCTTTCTAAGAGGGGGTTGTTATATTTCTTGATTTTGTTTGTAACCAAGGACCACACAGAAAGTGAAAAGTATTAAAGATAATTGATTACACAGGAATTGCATTTTTCCCAGGAATTCTCTGAGTTAAAGATGCTTGGACGCTGGGAAGAAAATGTTCTTTTGACCCTCTCTGAGCTTTAGGCTGCTGCTGGAGATGGGATGCTAGAGCAGAAGTATCTATGTTTTGACTACCTTTATAGATTCTTAACCCTCTTTCATGTTTGTAATGCTGAACTAATTTCAGCCACTACCCCTCAGTACATGCTAAGGGATATACAATGAGGAAATTCTGTCTTTGTTGCCAGTAGCTGATTCACAAGTTCATCAACAAGCTACAGAGATACTGTAAGACAATTTATTTTTTAATGGAGTTTAAACATGTAATACTTACAAGAACTGACAAGAAAATAAGATTAATTTTCTTCATAATTCAAACTTCCTCCCTTTATTAGCTCACTGGTTCAAGGTTTTATATTAGACAAAAGAACTCTGGTCTTGTTCCATGCATTGTGAAATGGCACACTGACTTTCTCTAAAACTCCATCTGCTTTTCTTATGCCAGCGTCTTCACGATGCCACAGTGTGTGAAATGGCTGCATTGAAAATGTTGATGTGAACAATAGAAATGGAAAGTGCATAATTATTGATTTTTAAGTGCTGTAGCAGCCAAATGTACTTCTGTGGTTACACTGAAGCACTTGAAAGTATACAAAAACAAAACAGCTTACTGATAAAAGCTTGTATCATTTAGATAAGCTTCAGAGATAAGATCCTTTTTTTCCCCTCTGTCAAGCCATTAGAAATACAGCTCTTTTAGAGATAAATTATAGTTTCAGCACTGGCCAAAATATCTATATGCTCCAGAGTATTTTTTCAGCCCTCAATAATAACTGTGCCTAAAAATCAAGTCAAAGGATATTAGGAATTACTGGGGAAACTGGGATTCTGTCTTTCGTGTCTCTGTTTCTAAATCTGTTGGAAAACCAAATAGTGCTTAATTGGTTCTGTAGATCATTTCTGTGTTAACAGCTTGGTGGTGTAACATAGATATTGTGGGAAATCAAACCAGAAGCTGTTTCTGTTGTTCTTTCTAACTCTACCCTAAGTCCTTCAATATGTGTTCACTGTATTATACTACCTAGCAGGTGGGACGCACCTGGCTGGTCTAAAAGTCATGGCAACAATAAAATTATCAACACATGATAGTTTTAAAACTTATATTTCAGAATGTCAGTACAGTATCTTTTCTTTCTCATAAGAAAATCTTAGTTTCTTTTGGGGTGGTTAATATTGACATTTATCCTACACATATCTTTTTGATAACTTATTGATCATATTTTACTTTCAGGCACCTTCTGAATAGCACTTTTTAAGTTTTCTTTCTTGCCTCTTATACACTGTACAAGATGCCTTAATTTTTCATGATTTCTCCCTATTGCCTGAGACAGAGAAAACTCAGCTACTTCCATTATCTAAATAAAACATTTATTTCACCTTTACACACACCAGGAACTTCAGAGGCATCTCTGAAGAAGTAAACCCATAAATTAGTCGCTTGAAAGTGAATCAAAATAAGATGATATATGTTTACCCTGGATGCAGTGAGAATGTTTGAGAATGCTAATTTTTGACCTTTCCATAATAATACTATAATATTTCCTGATCTTAAATCTGCAGCTATGATATTTGCTATATACCAATGTTCCCATCCATTCTTCTTCACATTTTACATGTGGGAAGTGAAAATACACAGATTTGTGCAGGAGTGATTTGGCCAAGGTCACCAAATATAATTATGGCAAAGCCAAGAAAACTAATGTTAAATATGATTACAAACAATTGAGCTGTTCATCTTTTGAGATGAATGGTGCCTAAAACAGTAGAAAAAATAGTCTTTCTTATTTTCCTTTTTAAGATAATAAATAGCATTAATCTTTTATGTGGATCAATTTTGCAAACTGATTGTAAACACAGTGATAGAACAACATGGAAATAATTTTCACAATGCTCAATTAAACCTTGTTTAATACCATAAACATGTGTATTATTTAACATTGTTATATGTGCAGAAAGACAGGAAAGAATGATTTATGTAGTCTTGTGGTCCTATACTAGTTGATATGGAAACAGTGGGTAACACTGTGTTTGGAATAAAATAAACTAAAATAGCTCAGCTGGAAGAAACCTACAATGACCATCTACTCCAACTGCATGACCACTTCAGAGCTGACCAAAAACTAAAGTGTGTTTTTAAGGGTATTGTCTAAATGCCTCTTGAACGCTGACAGCTTTGGGGCACTGATCACCTCTCTAGGAAGCTTTTTCCAATGTTTGACCATACTTTATGTAAAGAAATGTTCCTAATGTCCAGTCTAAACCTTCCTTGGCACAACTTTGAATTATTGCTAAGCATACTGTCACTGGGCAGTGGGGAGAAGGGTTCAGCACTTCTCTCTCCACTTTTCCTCCTCAGGAAGCTGCAGAGGGTGATGAGGCTGCCCCTCAACCTCTTTTTCTTCAAGCTACACAAGTCCAAAATCCCTAGCTGCTCTGCCAAGGACATTCCCTCCAGCCCCTTCACCTGCTTTTTTGTCCTTCTCTAGATTCATTCAAGGACCTTTATATCCTTCTTAAATTTTGGGGTGCAGAATTGCACAAAGTGCTCAAGGTGAGGCCACACTAACACTGAATAGAGGGGGACAATCTCTTCATTTGACTGGCTGATTACACTGTTTCAGCAATCCCAGGATGGGATTTGCCCTCAGCACTTCCAGGGCACTCTGCTGACTCACACTGAGCCTGCTGCAGAGCAGCACCCCCAGGGTCCTTCCTCCAAGACTGCTCTCCACCCATTCCTCTCCCAGTTTTTAACAGTGCCCAAAATTACTCCACTCTTGGAGCAGAATATGGCTTTTGTTCTTGTTACATTTCATCCCATTAAGCATTACCTAATGCTCCAGTCTGTCTAGATCCCTCTGCAGGGCATCCTGTACCTCAAGAGAGTCAACAGCAGTTCTCAGCTTGGTATCATTAGCAAACCTGCTAATGGTGTATTCAGCTCCTGCATCCAGATAGTTAATAAATATATTGATATATTGTTGATAAATATATATTAAGTTCCTTTTTGTCGGGCCAGGGTTTATGAACCTTCAAAAGGGAACCTAATACACCCAAGGATAACTTAGCTATTACCTTCGGAGGCAAATAATGAGCAGGATGGCTTCTGCTGCAGTGTTAGAAACAAAAAGGTTTAATAAAAGGCAAAATAACAAACAGAAAATCCAAGCCAGGTACAGAGGTCTGCCCCTGGTAGAAACACGTTCACAAAAGCCTCGTGGTTCTTTTGTTTTCTTCTTTTCTACTTGATGGGCCAGGCGGGACTTTTTGGCTTCTATCCAATTAGGTGACCCCAAGGTTTTAGTGAAGCCTCTGGGGTCCTATAAGGTGGCTTTTCACCTGATGGTTGAGAGAAACTTCTGGGCTTCTTTCCTTTTTTGGGGGACAAAGGCTAGCTTTGCCACTCTGTCATTAGGGGGCACTCTCCTACACTCCTACAAATATATTTAACAAAATGGGCGCTAAAACTGAAACCTGAGAAACACTGCTGAGGTCAATTGGCAGAGACATGTAGCCCCATTCAGTACAAACCATTGAGCTCTACTTTTCAGCCAGTTCATCACAGAGCACACCCTAAAAACACTCATCCCACAGCTGGACAACTTGTCCAGAAGGATGCTGTGATGCACTGAATTAACAACCGTAGTGAAACCCAGACCAACATCTACCACCTTCCCTTCACACACTGGCAGATGACTTTATCATAGCTATATATCAAATTAGTCATGTAGGACTTTGCTTTGTGACCCCATGTTGTCTGTGCCATGTTGATTTCCTCCTTCCCGAATTAAGTGCTGCTTCTCTGACAGATGTCTCAATCCCCTTCTAGAGCATTTTGAGATACTTTTCAAGACGCAGACCAAAATAATGTGCACTTATTGGACTGTTGACTTGATTAACAGTTAGACAATACTACTGAAATCTCTACCCTTGAATTCCCTAATCCTCCTGTCTCCATGACTTTCCCAACTGAAAAGTTTTCTCAGAATAGCCTGAGTCTATTTTCACCATTTTAAATGGAAAGAAACCTTAAATGCTGCATCTAAAATATGCCAGCAAACAGATTATTTCTCAGAAAACATAAAAATTCTTGGATGCCTTTTACCATTACAGACCTTTTATCATGTCACTTCAGGAAGAAGACAGGCAATTTTAGTCAACTGAAATCAGAAAAGGTCTATTCATAATTTTATACAGTCTAAATCAAAATTACCTAAAACCCAACACTAATTTCAAAGGATATTCGAAATATATTCAACAAATATAACTATGTAAGACTGCAAATGTGATTCAATTGCCTCCTTTAATCATGAATAGAATATTTTCCAGGCAATGCCATTTCAGGAATCTATTGATTATAATTAGAAAAGGGCCATGAATGACTGCTTATGCTAAGATTGGATAAAATAATTCTTAAGGCTATTAACATTTGAAAGGAAGAAAATGTAGATAAGAACAGGACAAATAAAACCCTGTTATTTACTGTTTAAACTTTGGGGGTTTATCTTTGCAAGAGAGTTTAAAGTGAAATTTTAGCATACCATCAATCAGTGACCACATCAGAAGACAAAAGTGGGCTTCGTAGTCATCTTAACTGAACAAAATGCTATTTCTGTTAACAAATTAATGCTTTTCTTCCAGTTAGATAATCAATAAAAATACAAATGGATTTAAAAGGCAATGTATAACCAAGCTTCTCATTACACATTGCACGACTTTATTGGCATCCACAAATAGAATTTAAGGAGCAGTTTTAACAGTTTTGAAATGGCAGCATATTTCTGGAGACTCTTAGTTGTTTCTTAATGTTCTGTCAATGGGCATTGAC
The DNA here is from genome assembly GCF_036417665.1 of Passer domesticus. Classification (NCBI taxonomy): domain Eukaryota; kingdom Metazoa; phylum Chordata; class Aves; order Passeriformes; family Passeridae; genus Passer; species Passer domesticus. The sequence continues at coordinate 105,623,576 of NC_087474.1, read as the reverse complement.
TAGAGCTCAATGAAATCATGCACCTGTCTCTTAGAAAAAGAAAACAAAACAAAAAGACTCCTGTGTGGAGTATGTAGTGACATGGTAATTTTCTAAGAAAACAATTCAGAATAAGGAAAAATATTGAGCTTTTAGGTGTTTGTGCTTAGAAAACACTATTTTAATCTACAAACATATATCTTAGACATGTATTTTGAAAAATCCCCTTTACAAGCAACAAATAAATTAATCCATTTTTAATATAATAATATAAACATATAATCTCATATTTTTTGTTTCCTTACCGTGTACTAATTCTGCACCATTATTCCTATTATATATTTTCATGTGTCTTGTTTAATTCATGTTGAGAAATAGGATGTTTAAATGCTTTTACTACATCTAATGGAAAAATAATTCGTTTTACAAATTAAATGCCCTATGAAAGGTAATTACATATAAATAATCATCAGTCACATTGTCTATTCGCAGTGTTGTGGGTTAGCCATGGCTGGCTGCCAGGTGCCCACCGAGATGCTCCTCCCTAGAACAGAGGGAAAAAACAAGATTAAAGAACTTTAGAATAAAGCTAACATAGTGATTTCTTACCAATTAGTTTCATGGGCAAAACAGAGTTGACTTGGGGAGTTCAGCTTATTGCTAATTAATAACAGTGTAAGATGATGAGAAATAAAAAACTAAACTAAGAGCACTTTTCCCTTCCTCTTCTTCCCAGGTTAAGCCTCAGTCCCTCACTCCTGACTTCTGTACCTCTTTCCCTCAAGTGGCACAGTGAGATGGAGAATGGGGTGTGTATCAGCCCATAACAGCTCCTCCCTGCCACTCATTCCTTCTCACACTGTTACCCTGCTGCAACACGCAGTCTCTTTCACAGGATACAGTCCTTTATGAACTGTTCCAATGAGGCTCCTTTCCATGGAGCGCAGTCCTTCAACAGCAGACTGTTCCAACATGAATTCTGAGCTGCAGCTCCTGCTAGAAAATCTGCTCCTGGATGGCTCCTCCACATGCTGCACCTTCCTCTTGACATGTCCAGCATGGGGTCCTCCATGGATCTGTGCTCTACCACAGACCTCCATGGGCTGCAAGAGGGCAGCCTGCCACACCACACTGCTCTCCAAGGGGCTGCAAGAGAACTTCTGTTCTAGAGCCTGGAGCACCTTCTCACTTCCTTCTTCTGTGACACTGATGTCTCCAGAGCTGTTGGTTTCACTTCTCATTCTTCTTTTCCACAGCTGCTGAGAAGCATTTTTACCTATTCTTAAATATGATACCAGAGATGAGCTACCAGCTGGGCACAATTTCAGCCAATGGCAAGATCTCTTAGGAGTTGTCTGTAACTGGCTTTGTCTGATATGGGGTCACCGTCCGTTGTCTTCTCACAGATGCCACCTCTATACCCACCTCCCTGTTACCAAAACCTTGCCACAAAGCCCCAGTATAATGGTTTTTATTCTAATTGTAAAACACTCCCTTCTGGAGTAATGTTAACAGTGGAAGAGGATAACTTAGAGTAAATTTACACCATTGTCTTATTTAAACAGATTTAATCAACCATTATTCTGTTGTTATGATCTCCTATAAACCAGTGTACCAGAACTGCATGAACTATTCAATACAATTGTGGCTATGCAACAGTATAGCGACCTGTTCCAGAGAGGTCAAATTTTATATTCTTCTCCATGCTTATGAGCTGTTTCCAATACTGCCATTCATTACACTAATTAATGAAAAAGAAAGACCACAAGAATGACACAATTTCACTAAAAACCACACAAAATTTAACCTAGTTTATTGTTAGCAAAGTAAAATTGTTTCCAAAAAACCATCCCATGCATTTCTGTTCTGTTATTAAAAGGCCAGCCACTTATAAGAGTTCATAGAATCATAGACCAGTTTGGGTTGGAAGGCACCTTAAAAATCACCTGCTTCCAACCCCCCCTGACATTGCCTGCCATGCCCTACACTAGTCCAGGGTGCTCAGAGCCCCATCCAAACCGGCCTTGAGCACTTCCAGAGATGGAGCATCCAAAATGTCTCTGGACAATCTGTTCCAGTGCCTTGCCAACCTCACAGCAAGGAACTTTTTTTTAATCCCCAATCTAAGTCTAATCTCTTTCAATTTTAAGCCAATTTCCCCTGGTCTATTACTACACACCTTTTCAATCCTCTTCAGATTTTGTCTAGGCTCCCCTCATGTCTTGAAAGGCCACAATAAGGTCACACCAGAGCCTCCTCTTCTCCAGGCCATAGAATCTCTAAATCTAGTCATCTTTGCAAGTCGCAAGTTCCCATGTACAGAATGATGGACAAAGGAAGAGCACCACAAGTTATGGGACTGATGGCATCTGTGGCCACCGATGGCATCTGTGGCCACCAATGACAACTGAATGTCCCACAAATATTCCTCTGTGCATACCTGGAATATGCAGATATGGTAGAGGGGTGCTATTGTCCAGATGTTACCTGAGACCAGGGGGAGGTTAACATAGCTGGGAGAGATTGTATGACTGAAAATAAACACAAAGAATGAGGAATTTATGAGCCACGAGGGAAGCCAGCTCATCAACTGTGCTGAAGTCAGCTACGACTGGCCAAAATGTAATTCTGGCAAGGGCAGATTGCAATCACCATCTCCCAGCCCAATGACCCAAGAAACCACTGACTCAAAAGAAGAGAAAGACTGAGCACGTGCTCTAATTAGCATTTCAGAACAGTGTAACCATTGAACATTAATTTCTTCATTTGCTAAAATGTGTAATACTTGAAAAGTTTTGAATGACATCAGGACCAGCACCACCAAGAAGCCCAGGGTGAAGAAGGACCAACAGGATGTCACTGAATCTGTGGGTGGTGACTGTCTTCTGCTTGATTTCTGTCTTCACTTTCTTTTCTATATCTTTCTACATCACATTTAATATTAAATAAAATCCACATTATTGACTTTGGCATATGGTCTCCTTTGCACCTTAATTCAGACAGAGGCATCTCAGTAGTCAGATCTTAGCTATGTTTTTAACAGACATGCTTTTTCTGGGTTAAATTTAAAAAAAGTGTCCAAACATATGAGAAAATGAAGGAGTGTTTTTGGAATAGAACCAGCACTTCAATGAAATGAGGACTAGACACATAACTTGGCAGATTCAAGAGAGCTCAGAGCTAAAAATCACCATAATCTTCAATGACAATGGAGTAAACATTCCATTTCTATTAGTTCAACTCATTTAAGTTCTCACAGTTTGCATCAATCTGCATTCCAGCCAATGTGAGAGGGAAAACAGAAAATATTATCTACATGTTCAATGAAAGTCTTTTCATGCATTCAGGGAAAGACAGAACCTTGCAAGCTGGATGGCTATTGGGACACTATTTAAAATTTGGTTTAAAATATCTTTCATCAAAAAATATGAAGACAAACTATAAATGTGAGTCCTCTGCAATTATTTATATATGAAAATACTGCTCATAGAACTGAAAATATTTTCTTAAAGAGACTTCACTTTCACAGTACTTTTTGATAGAAGATCACCCTAGACTGTTCAGGGAAAAAAATACAGAGATTCTTGGGTACAACACTGGCACAAAAGTAATAATAAAGATATATTTTATTTATGAACTTTCTTTCCACTCTTTAATTTGTTCATATTTTTTGTATATATGGAAGCACTAAGTTCACTTTTCAGTTTTGCCAATTTTTTCAGCAAGATGTAGTTTAATCCTTCAAAACTTAGCATTGTAGTTTCCCTTTCTGGCCGCATGGGTGATAGAAAAGTCAGATTCAGTTTTCCATGTAATTCTTTCTTAGAAGCTTGAAAACTTCCTGTGTCTTTGTTGTATTACTTGATATTTCTTTCCAAACTGATCTGAGTCACGTAGAAACAATTTCTTCTGTGTTTAAAGTCAGAAATTCAGGATAGTAGAGAAAAAAAAATCAACTCCTGGCTAAGTTACATTTTCTTATATACAAGAAGAAGTTTCTAAACATGAGCATTGGGTAAGGGTCACATTAAAAGGGCTGACTAAAGAGTACTATCACTACTTTGTGAAAAAGCTTTTACTGTTACTGGTATCCCCTCTTGAAGCTGATCCTAAAGGGAAAAAAATAGCTTCATTTTGCTTTAGAACTAATGCACAGTATAACTCAAAGTCCTCCTTAATTGCCATTTCTTCAGGCTTGACTTCCCGTAATAAAACATTTCACCCATAGGAGAAGATATATTTGGCTGCTGAAGATTTAACCATTTTCCTTAGATGGTGCCCTGTGGGAGAGACAAGGCAAGGAAAGACTTATTTTTTACTCCTAACTAATTTTCACACAGGAGAAAGGAGATGCTAGAGGTTAAAAAATAGTCCTGCTATATATTTTTATTTTTACAGCACAATTTTCTGAAGCACTGTTTAATTGGTATATTTGTTTGATTTGGCCAAAATTACATTGACCCTATAATATTTTCAAATGATGGATTCTTCTCATGGTTAGTTTCCAATTGAGGTCTTGATGCAGTAACTATCTCAGCTATTAGTTTGAGCATATCAAACTAATAAAGTCTATTAATTTGATGTACATCAAATAATGTATATATATCATGATCATGCATTTGGAAAGCTTTTGTGTCCTTCAAAAAATCAAACCAGAAACATTTGGGAATTTTAATATGAAAATATTCTGCTAATTGCACATTTTATTCAAGCTAGAAAAGATATAATACAAAAGATTTGTGACCAGGAGAAACTGATAAGACAGTTTTTTTGCTGAATGGAAATATCATAGAGTGTAGCTCACTGTTTGTTTTGCTTTTTTAAGATAGAAGTTCCATATTCTCTGTTCTAAACTTTTAGATTTAGGACTATTATTTTCTAAACTAATCACTGAAAATTATTCTTTAATATATTTATATTGAATTTTAAAAGCAAGTATTGTTTCATGGAAGTGGAAAATGTCATAACAAAGTGATACAGAAATTCAAACTTCTTCCTGTACACATCAAAGCTACCTGATCAAAGCCATGACAGTAAAATGGAAGGAAAGTACTAAAGCATAAAAAGCTGGTAACTCATGGGTCAAAGGACTGTAGCAGTTCAGGCCAGGATAGCAGGGTTTTGTTGCAGGGAGGCTTGCTAGAGCTAAAAATATATTTGAAATGTACATCATCTCCAGCAGGGAGCACGTCCCATGTAATCCCAGACTGAATGCTTTTAACATAATATAAGGCACTGCTATCAAGAGGCTTGATGAAGAGCATAAGGATCCATGAATGCATCTGAACCTAAATGTAACAAAATATACCTGTTATCTTCACAAAACCCCCATCTGCCTCTTACTCATACAAAGTTCTTACTCATACAAAGGTTCCATCAATGAGCAATGTGGAAAAAAGCTATTAGAACAGCACTGTGTGTGTGAGAGAGTGTGTTGGTGTGCATATAGAAGGACATAACTTAAAATACAAGTTTTTTCTTTACCATGTACTTATTTTTAGGCTCAACATCAGTTAGCAAAACAGAATTAAACTAATATAGACTGACTTACAAAGTTTTATAGCACAATTTAAAAAAAATATTCAAATATACAGAAAGCCATCAGAAGGTTTCAGAAGTACTTTGCTGTAATAGAGGAAACAATAATGAGATGCACTGGAGGCTACATAATAAAGATACATAGTACTCTGGTTATTCAGAAAAAATAGAATTCAAATTTGAACACTTGCTGTCAAGGCTACTAAGATGGATATAGACTAGAATGTGGGTATATTTGACTAGAAGAACTATCTCCTTTTATTTTACTGTGGAAAGCTGAGGAGGAATCAGAAATACACTAGATGTGGGCAAAAGCAGCAATACAGGCCATGCAGCAATGACAGTGTCACACCATAAGATCATCAATTGACTATGAAAGATTTCTCTCCACAATTAAAACCATGTGTCTGCCCTTTCTTGTGGAGTCATGGTATGATACAAGGTGAGTGATCACTGGATTTAATCAATTTTTTAAAAAATTCAATCGAAATTTAAGTATTATGTATTTCACAGTGTTATAATAGGGATGAAAATGTGGACTGCAAGACCTTCTGAAGTCTAATGTGCGAACTCAGTCTGATGCACTAGGAAAGATAGAAAGTGATTGAATGACTGCAGTAATCCATCAACCCAGCTGCATGCTGTAACACTGTGTTCCTGCTGCAGGAAGGTAATACAAGCATTGATCACGCTGTTCCAAGATTCCTGTTCTCCAAGATGTTTAAGAAATATTGTAGCTAAACTTGTGGAATTAATGAAAATATTCAATTGTATCCAATTGAGGGGAAGGTGTGGTACTACAGTTCTATTAAATGCAAGGATCCTGCATCTACTCTCTTTGAAATTCTGCTTCCTCTGGGATATCAGGAGTAAATTGTTTACCCGAGTTTGTAGAGTGAATGGAAAAGGTTCCCTATCATGTTTGAAATGTCCCTAAATCTCAGATGAGGATTAATCACCAGGTGCAGCCAACAGCTGGCTCTGCCACTGCCAGCTCAGCCTGCAGCTGAGCAAGTTGAGCAGTGCTGGCAGTTGTGTGCTGTACGACCCCTGCTCCCTAGCTGTGGAGGGATTTCTTAAGAAATCCTTCCATTCCATGGAGACAGAAGAGGTTTGCTGCCTTTCACAACAGGAGAATGTACTTCATGAGGCTGAAGAGGCCTTTCTCAACTGTTAAAGAGGTCAATGGCTTTCTCTGTAACCTAAAAAGTTGTACAACAACCTAATATGCTATGGTACAGTGTTTCTATACTTTAAAATAATCCACAGTTTCAGACTTAACTAAATCCAGAACACAGTCCCTCTCTTGACAAATGTTGTTATAATACCTAAATACATAATATTCAAATGTGTTTTTAAGTTACTAGAAGCAACAGAAACCTGAATTCTGGGCTGACGACAGGAAAGACTTGCATTAATAATTTTGTCTTCTGTGTCTTCATTCTAGAGCAGTGAAGTACCATCAACCGTACCTTACCCAACAGCAAATTGACATTTTCTAAGAAGACAACAGCAGAATTGATCTCTGTGTGGGAACAACCACTAAAACATTTGGTGCTCTCTGGGAGTTGTTCAACATATGCTCATCCATTGAAACGTTCTGCATGTTTCCTACATAATCGGGGCTGGACCTCAGCCATCCACAAAGTCGATGACAGCCATAAGCACCAGGCCATGAGCTATATTCTCTGTATGGCCTTTTCTCAGCACACCTTCTGTTCCCTCCACTCCCCAGAAAGGAACTTGTTTTCTAAACATAAAGGTTTTTATTAAATGTAATTTCCCCTTTTTTGCCAAATCTGGTAATTGTTCATATCATCTTCACTTTAAATGAAGAAAGAAACAGTGTGCTCTTTGGCAGAGTGTTCCGTTCTTAGTTGGCAAACAGGAATTTATCACAATGGAATAAATTATGTTATAGCATAACTTTTTAAAGCACCATTAATACAAATACATATCCTCCCTTTTTGACAGAAATGCCACTGCTCTATTCAAAATCTAAATTAATTTTCAGACTTTTATTGATTCAACCATTATCCTTTTCTTCCGGAACTCTAAAATAATGCATTAACTTTACATGTTAGAGAAGTGCAGCCTGATCATATATCCTTTCCAATCTTCAACATGCTATAAAAATACCCAGAAAAAGTCATTTTTTTCCCAAATGATCTTTACATGATAGCATTATTGTAACTATGGTAATATTTTATTTTCAGTTTATGGGTCTGTAACATAGCTACTCTCAGTTATATTAAAAGCAGAGGATATGGCTTTGAGGCTGAAACTTCTTATGCTGGCTGCAAAAGATCCATGAAACCATAGATGGTTTTATTTTCACTAATCAATTAGAAACCTGAAAGAAAGGCTTTATTAGCATTTGAGAAGCCAACAGATCTCGCCTATGTGCAGATGGAGATAATTCATTGGTCCCTGGGGCTGAGTGTATGGGGATATCAAGATCTTTTCACTGGCTCTGAGATCAAACTAACATGGCCTAGCTCACATTCACATATCCATGTTCTCTTGTCCCCCAAAAGAAGCGGGCAGCATCACAACTGCCAGTGTGGCTGGTCCTTCTCATACGCTGTTTGTGCCAGCCTCTGTCTGGGCCAGTGCCACCCGACAGCAGCCAGAGCTGTAAAGGACCACGCCAACCACTGAGAAAGCATCTGTAGCAGACTGCAGCCGTGGTACAATCACAAACCATAATTGTGGGGCCATCTCAAAGCCATCTCAAAGCACCCTGTTTCATTTTTTTGTACAGACAGACCTCTGAAACCTGTGAGGTAGTAACAGAAAGGTGCTTAGCATTTGCAGAATATTAATAGGATAAAAGCTAATGGAAAGATTAGTGCTTCGAAAATTTCGTGCTTCAAAATTTTTTTTTTGCATTCTTGTTTCTATGAAAACTATGAATTTTAAAATCCTACGCCATTTTCATGCATTCTGAGGAGTACGCTTTTATTTAGCTATTGAGTCTCCGCTTTAAGGAAGCCTCATCATTCCATATACATAAATTATAGTAAATTTCACAGAAGAACATGTGGAGTTGTTCAACAATCCCCACATACCAGGGTAACACAGGTTACTATTTCCTGCAACAACATTCCTAAGTTACACCAATCCTACTTTGACTTCCAGCTGTAAGTTCCCCTTTCTGTTTATTTAGCAGCTTGGGGGTTTTTATGTCTTTCTTATAGACTGACACAACAGGAGTAAATTCTTCTCCAGAAAGGTATAAATAGTAGTCTCCACTCATCATGAAAATCTTATTTTAGTCTTGAAAACAGAGGAAATTTGGAGAATGCAATGGGACTTAGAGAAACAGAAACTATAGATTAGCATAAATAACATATAGTAGAGGCGCAATAGAGTGAGTGAGAATATGTCTCAAGCCCAAATCAATACCAGCAAAAGAGCCACATAATAGATTTTCTGCTTTGTACTGTGTAGTTAAAGTTTTGAACAGACTTTAAGTTCATAAAGTTATTCCTTGTAGAAATAATAACTTATAAGCCAGATTTTGCCTTTATTAATGTGTTTGCAGAAAGTGCAAACGATCACTGAAGAAACCTGCCCATTTTAATGTTTTCATTCACAGCAAATAGAGTTGCCAAGTCTATGTCTTGTAAAACTTAACAACTTGGATCCAGCTGGTATATCAAAGCAAGTTATGGCCCATCAGGTTTTGGAACACAACCAAGAAAACACAAAAAATTGCAGTTTACGGAAAACACTGCTTACTTAAAAAAAAAAAAAAAAAAAAAAAAAGGTGGTTATTTTTTTTTTCACCAACAGCAATCCAGATGGAAACTTCAAGTGCCAGTCAAAACCTGAGTCGTAAAACACACTGTGTGATTTACTCAAAGTTCACCAAAAGAGAAAAGAAGTATTTTTTGTTCTAGATACATAACAATGCAAAATCATTGTAGCAACTCTTTTTCATAGAGTTTTCTTTGTACTCAGTTTAGGTTATGGTGTGACATTGCAACACCTGAAAATCTCTATATGTTGTTAGTCATAAGACTTTTCTGATAACATTGTTGTTTTGTATCAGTGTGTACAGTGTGTTCTAAAATATTTTTTTTGTACTCCCTTTTTTTTTTTGTTGTAGGACCACTTTTTTGATATCAAAAGAATACAGTTTTAAATACTTTAATGATATTGCAGATTTGATTATGTGTGATGAGCAAACTCAGAAAATCTTTTCAATCTTTGTCCCAGACAATAACAATAATTATACATTGCTGTTGTCTTGTACATGAAATATTGCAGGATTATGACATCTACCACTGAGGTCCTATCATCGAGGTCCTGTTTGAACTTCAGTAAAGTTTTGTTTTGAAAGCTAGTGCTAAAGTTATTAAATTGACAGTAGAAATACTAAGAGAACTTCATTTTCTCCTGCTCTTCCTCAATGCATAACCTTGAAAAAAACCAAAACCCTCAAATGGAATCTTTGTTCTTTTGATAATTATTCCTTATAAATTATGAAATCCTCTGATTTTTTATATTTACTCTCTGCATTTATGAAATTCTTTACTCCTTTATTTTATTGAATTATCTGTAAAATTACATTAAAAACGGAATATTTGTCTTTAGTTTCACTTAGTAATGAAAAGTCCTTATAGTACTCTGTCTTCATTATGAAAACAATATTTCTATTACATATAGGATAATTTAGGCTCTGAAATATCACAGCAGGTGACTTTAAAATGAGGTGTGAAGCCCTCCATGAAAATAAGGAGTTTTGTAAATGTACCAGTGGGTTTTTTTAATATCTTCTTGGTGTTTCTTTTTCTTAATTATGTCTATCATAAATCCAAAAGCCTTCAGTTTATATTACACAAAATTATTATGCTTATTTCAAATATAAATGCATTTGTTTATTTTGTATTACATGGTGAAGTTTTGTTTATTACTCAGAACTGTCTGCTTTTTAAAGCCAGATGATTACTCATAAGAATTAAAAATTCTGCAGAGTACATATACTGATGTATATGTAAAATTATATGATTCATATAATTTTAAAAGTTAAAATTATATGAATCATAAATATTTGGGCAGTTTTCATGTGCAAAAATTACCTACATTCCTGAGTACAGGATGTCTAAGTTTCTAAGCACGGCATGACACAGACCATAACAACGCTGAACATAGTTTTCACAGAATCATGGAAGCATAGAATGGCTCAGGTTGGAAGGGACCTTAAAGATCCTCTAGTTCCACCTCCTCTGCCATAGGCAGTGACACCTTCCACTAGACCATGTTTCTCGAAGCCCCATTTAACCTGGCCTTGAACACTTCCAGTGATATGGGATATCCACACCTTCTCTGGGCAACCTTTTCCAGTCTCACCAGCTCACAGTATGGAATGTCTTCCTGAGAGCCAATCTAAACCCATTCTCTGCCATTTGAAGCCATTACTATCATTTAAAGCCATTAGTGCTCTGTGGGTTTGGACAGCCTGTGGGTCGTTTATTGCAGTCACAGGGTGAGGATGCAACAGGCTGCACAGGAGCTTGCAGTTATACACTTCCTCAGGGGCTCTTGGTCAAAATGAAACATCTCTCTAAATATATCAGGTCAGGGGCAACTTGCACAGGATTTTGTGGACAATGAGATGGCATCACATGCAGCCAGAGGCTGACACTACCTCTCAGATCTGTATTCAGATTCGTCCATCCAGGGTCAGAGTAACACCTCAGGGCTGCCTGAGCATCTCTCTGGCCAAGCCTCTGCTTGTACGATGATAAAAACTGCAATATAGAAGTGCCAGTAATCCTACACTGTTGTCTGTTTTATTTAATGATAAAACCATAAATCAGGGACAACGACAGTATTATATCCTTTTCACCTTCTATTAGAGTTCAGTGTTCCCCTGATAGGAAATAATTCTCTCCAGAGAGAAAGAGCTGATCCTAGATTGATTTCTGAAATACTCTCAAGCTTCTAGGATTTAAGAGGAAATGGAAAATTGATTTGTATTTCATGTGCTACATTCATTTGTGGAACATGTCTTCAGCTGCAGTTATATACTATTTCTCCATTACAGTAATCTGTATGAAGCCTGATTTGCATTAGGGTTTTGTAATAATATTCTCTTTTAACTCCCAAGACCTTAGGAGACATTATCGATATTCCTTACTTACTTTTGGCATGAACATGCAAAATGTTTGAAACCTGTTTCTTGAGTCAGAACTTAATGCTTCTCTCTCTGCCCTGTAAATGAACTCTTTTCTGAATATCCCAAAGAAGAGGGATAACATTTTCAAGGCAGGAAGCGGGAGACATTGCTCTGTTCCACTGTCTCTGCTACATGAATTAAATAGGATTAAACTGCTGGCAAGGTTTAACTGTTAAAATGACAATTCCTGACAGAAACAATATGAGGGTTTCTTTTAGAAATTATTCAGGTGAAGCCTGCATATTAATGAAGAATCTTATACAATGCATAAAGCAAGTGTCTGTAATATTTGCCAGTTGATTCTACTCCCCTGGTAAGCCCAAGTTTATTGTTTCTTAAGTAGAAATTGTACTGATTGTGAAGAGTGCTTCAGTACCTTGAAACTATTCAAATGATCAAATAAATTTAAATTATAAACCTGACCTTTCTTAACCATGTAATGCCAGATCTCTTCCATGACATTTATTTAATTAAGTCATAGTCTTGTTTATTTCTGTTATGACAACATAGAAATATAAAATTAGGTTTGGTTAGGCCAAGTAAGCCGAATGATCTGAATTCCACAGTTCTAAAATTCATTTAACAACAAGAGGTTAGGAGAGAAAAAATCAGACCTTGCTCAGTGTCAGGAGGGTATGAATTCACATATGGATTCCCATTTATGACAATTGACTTTGTGCAGCATGAAATAGATGTCTCAGTACAAAAATGATGATATATTGCTTTCATAAAGTCTTAAAATTTGCAAAGACTCTGCAGGCAATTCTCCTAGCATTTTCAGATTTTTATGGCATTAACAAATGGGAACATTTTACATTCTTTACCTCTATTTCAGTGGCATTTAAAATGCAGTAAATTGTTGTGTTTAGTTTTTGTTTGGTTGGTTTTTTTCCAGCATGCAATAAATATCTCCTTGATTGAGAAGTACCATTTTTTACAGAAATTCTTATCTTTTTGTTCCTTTCCATCAAAGAACAAAGAAGCAAAGATTATACTATTTTTATTGCCTCCTAATAACACTACATAAAAATATGTTTTCCTTTTGATCTTAAGATGTCAACACAGAGACACCAAGCAAGCTTCCATCATCTATCTTTATGAAAAACCTTAGTTATTACTTGAGTTACTAAAAATTCTCTTGAGCTTTCCTAGGGACATGATGAGATGAGTAGTAACTGAAGAATGATGAAACACCATATGAATTGGTCCTTTAGAAATATTTCATAGGATCAGAGTGGTTTATGTTGGAAGGGACCTTAAAGATCATATAGTTCTAACCTTCCTGCCATGGGCAGGGACACCTTTCACTAGACCAGGTTACTCAGAGCCCCAACCAGCCTGGCTTTGAACATTTCCAGGAATGGGACATCTACAACTCCTCTGGCAACCTGTGCTTCAAGTCCCTCGCAGTCCAGAATTTCTTCCTAATATCTAATCTATACCTACTTTTTTTAGTTTGAAGCCATTTCCCTTGTCCTGTCTCTATATGCTCTTGTAAAAAGTGTCTCTCTGTCTTTCTTGTAGGCTCACTTCAGGTAGTGGAAAGTCAAAATTAGGCCATCCCAAAGCCTTCTCTTTTCCAGTTTGAACACAATTCTCTCAGCTTTACCTTGTACGAGGGGTGCTCCAGCTCTGTAATCATCTTGATGTCCTTTCTCTGGCCTTAATCTGATAGGTCAATGATCTTCCATGCCAGGGACACCAGGGCTGGATGCAGCACTCCAGGTGGGGTATCACCAGAGAATAGAGCAGAGGGGCAGAATCCTCTCCCCCATCCTGCAGCCCACACTGCTTTGGACGCAGCCCAGGACACATTTGACTTTTTGGGTAGCGAGTCTTATTAAACGCCAGGAGATTCCCATTGTCCTGCTCCTTGAGCTTGTTCAGGTGACCCTGCATGGCATCCCATCCTTCAGGTTTGTCAAAGGCACCTCTCAGCTTGGTGTCATCTGCAAGCTTGGTGAAAGTGCATTTGAACCCTTTGTCTATGCCATAAATAAAGAGATGAAAAAACAGTGGTCCCACATGGACCCCTGAGGGACACCATTTGTCACTGACATCCATCACGACTGAGCCACTGACAACTAACCTCTGGATGTGACCACCCAACCACTTTCTTTTCCATCTAACAGTCCATGCATCAACGCTATTTCTCTCAAATTTAGAGAAAATGTGAGAGCTGTGTTAGAGTCTTTATAGAAGCCCAGATAAACAATATCTTCAACCCTTTTCTTGTCAACTGATGTAGTCACCTCATTTCTCTTGTATCCGATAGAAACCACTAGACCACAAGATTTCTTTTATATGATCATCTCCAATAACCATTATTTAAGCAAACGTGGAAAGAGCGCTAGCATTATTGATATTTCAACAATATTTCTAAGGAAAGTAGTTTTGAAAGAAATTTCTGAAGCTAGTGAATTTTAAGTAACCTCTAACAATATCACTGGACACATGTCCATACTAGAAATCCTGGCACTGACCTTTTGTATAACAAAGGTCACAGGGTGACCTGTGGCCCAGCCAGGGGACTGAACACTGAGAGACACAGCAGGAGCCAAGGACCTCCAGACTTTTATAGACTTGGACTGCAAGACAATAAAAGACATGGGGCTCCTTTTTTCAGGGTCGCTCCTTGCAGGCACCCAGACTGAGCTGTTATTCTGTTGTTGCACCATGATTAAATTATTATAAGGATCAAGACATCTGAGATTCTGCTATGAGAAACCTGGTGTAGAACTGGTAAGGAAACCTGGTCTGAGTGTATGTGTGTGTGTAGGGAATCGAGTGGGGCTGGCTCAATGGAGTTGGCTACTGCAATGGGGTCTTGGTTGCAGTTCAGGGGGTGTGAGTGTGATGACAGAGTGGTTCCTGAGAGTCACACAGGAAAGTTTTCTTAACAATCCTCTAGAAAATTACCACTGGCCTATTGGGTGTTTGATGTCAAAGAGTCTGAATTCTATATTAAACATGCTAACTACTTGGAGTAGCAAAAATTTATATGCATTTTTGTAGGAATAAAGGGAATGCACTCTCAAACCAGTGAGTCTCTGCCAGAATATAGGCCTAAATTGTGCTTTAATTTCATCAAGCCATCAGTTTGTCTCCTAGATGTTGTAAGGTAGGACAATAGATTGCTATTGCTATTCCTTGCTTTAAAGAATGATCAATAGCAGACATGATGGATAGTGCTAGGCAGAGAGAGAGTGGTCCGGGTTATATGAAAGATGCCAATTACATTTTGCCCTGTGGGGCAAACTTTCATTTCACAAACGTGCTAATACAAAACAACTCTTTCTCTCACACAGCACCTATTTGAAGACTTCTGTACTCTGACTTGCAGCTCTAAAAAAATATGGCATAGAAACTTTCCAGTTACATCACTGTCAGGAACATAATGTTTCTGGCTTCAAAACTGTTTACAACCATGCTCTGTCGAAGAAGGCTGCTCTCACATGTCTTTAGCAATTATCCCAGCTCAGTCTCCTAAAAGAATTTCCTTGGGTTTTTTTCTGGTAGCTATTTCTCTGCTGTCTACTCTCTCTTTCCTCTAGTTCAACCTATGGACTGACTAGAGTTCCCTGATTTTCAACCTGCTTGTCTAAAAACTGCCTACAGTCTATCTATATGTTGCTGTTAACTGAGATATAGATCAGAATACTTTGTATCATTATTTATTAAATTACTGTGGTTATTACTTCATCTTGCCATCAAAAAAGAAAATATGCCTGTGACAACTCTCTCCAAAATATTTTTAAATCACCGTGATGTGTGAGAATAAAGGACAATAAAATTGCTTTTTCTTCTTTTGTGTCAGAATGAATCTAATATACTGTTAGGAAAAGCTGTCTCCATCACAGGAAAGCTTTCAATGGTTCACTGCCCTAACATTATTCAACATGCATTGAATGTTGTTTTGAAGAGATGAAGTGACAAATATATGTGAAAAATGTTGTGGTTTTACCTGAAATACAGCATCATCTTATGCTGTCTCTCCATGCTTTCCCAATCCAAAATCGAGTAGGAGAGAAGAGGGTCAAACTGAATTAAAAAAAAAAAAAACAAGTAAGAAAAGAAGCAAAAATTTAAAAGATAAGTATTTTAGATCTGGACCCTGCTTTAGGTAATTTCGAATGAGTTTATTTATCATATTTTTACACACAGATACATATTTATAAAAATAAACATAGGAGTACATATCCCTTCAATACCACATTAAACAAAGAAACAAACTAAAAAGCTTGCAAATCTGAAACATCATGCTGTTTAAAAATTAACATTTAACAATTAAGTTGGCTTACTTCAGCATGCTAGAATCATTAAAATAATATTTTAAATTATCAGTGGAATTCAGATTAAAATATTCCTGAATTTCAATGTTTGCAGTTGTATTTTTTCTTCTATAATCCTACCTCCAGAATAACTTAGAAAATAAAAGTTGTGAAGAGATATTTCAGCATAAAGATTCTTTTTTTCAAATGTGTTAATATTGTAATTGCATTATTGGCTATTGCACTGCTCCAGAATGGGAAGCTAATTATTAAAGTGCCCTATTTTTTATGGTGTCTGTTTGATATAGCTTACCCTGGCCAGCAGCATAGACAGGACAGACATATGATGAGGAATTAAATCTCTAATATTCAATATTTTTATCCTCTAATCTTGCTTTCAATCTACTGCCACTCTCACTTTCACATGATGTCTCCACAGATTTGTTTTCTGAAATTATCAGTGATTATTTCTCTCATCATTATGCATATGGCTACGTGTTTTCATTTCACAGAATAAGAAAAAATCAACCTTGAAGTCTTAATGTCCTTATAATTGCCATCTGCTAATACTTCAGCTGAAAAAGAAGACTCTTTGAAGCCCTGACATCACCATGTGAATTTTAGAGTAATGCTTTTGGAGGAAGAGTCACTGGTAAGTGACTGCAGGTTGTGCTGCTGCTTTTTGAAGTATTCTTGGTAGCACAACACCCCAGCATTTCACAGTTATAAGTGCTGCTTGTAGTAATTCCTTGCTTGGGTCTGTCATTTTCTCTAGGAAAGTAAGAAGAAACAGGAAAGAAAAGTGTCATGTTGACAGCAAAATACTTGACAGCTTTGACCTGCAGTAGACATGACATTGACAAACAGCACCAACAGGATCCAGTCAATCGCGTTTCATGGGTGCTATGATGCACAGACAGACCTTTGGTTCTGATTTCTATCCCTTTCCTTCTCCTCTTAGTGAGCTCAGATAGTGTTTCTTCTGTAGAAGAGGAAATCCTTTCACAATAAGAAGCTTATAAACTGAGACTATGCAGATACAAAGTGTGAGAAGCCCCTGTAGAGAGCGGCATAGGACAACAATTCTAGCAAAGAAAAATTAATTGTGGTAGTTTATAGCTCATGGCAGTGAAATCATGATTGCTATTTTGAAAAGTGAATAGAGAAAAGCGAAGCAAGTCTGACTTAAAGTATTGGATGTTAATAATGTAAATGGCAGAAACCATATTGTTTCTCCACAGTTTTCCATAATTGGTTCCTTCAGTGTTTCCTAATATGTCCAAGGAAATTTTATGAACTTGGCTATTTTTTCTGCTGCTGAAACAAGCAAATAGATGAGGGGAGAATCTCCCAAAGACTGAGATTCCTTGAAGTCCTGCAGTCTAGATGCCAGGAAACTTTATGCTGAATCATACAGTCTAATTAATGGTCAATATTTTTTATGTATTCTCAAACAGCAGATTTATACTATGACAATTTTGTTTAAATGTCAGGAAAATCTCATACAGAAGTCAACACAATTATTTCTTTCCTAGAAAGAAATTATTATCATTATCTCATGTATAACAGGTTTAAAATCATCTTAGCAATAGTTACCACATGATTTCATCTGAGATGAGCAGGGTCTGCTTCACAATTAGAATATCTAGACTGCATAATAAAGTTTAACAAACCATTTAATATGCTTTAAACAGTATATAAGTAAAGAATAAGTTTCATTGCTATTATACACTTTTGTCCATACCATAATATTTATAGTCAGAATTAATAAGTCTAAGTTCAAAACATAGCCAAAATTCCATGATTTCCAAATGTCACAAAAATAAAGCTTTTCTCAGCTAAAAACTCCAATGTGACCATGAATAAAATAACTGTAATTTTTAACACATTCCTAACATTAATAATAATGTTTGTTATAGTACCTAAGACTTCCAGTTTCTTTCATTTAAGGGTCTCAGAGCTCATTACTAGTTTAAGAACCCAGGTATCTTTATAAGGTCAACAAATGTTATCTTCATTTTGCAATAGGAATAGTGACAGAAAATTATCTCCCAGGAAAGTAACTGAAACCTGTTTCAGGCTCTGTTCATCCCTTCCTATTCTATATTTCTGTATATTTTAGCTATCCTAGCACCATTGCTTCAAAATTGGAAATGTTTCAGCCCGTAAGAATCCAGGAATGCTGCTGCAGTTTTGACTGATTCACCCTTGCAGCTTAGTATGAATAGTTCTCAGTCAGTCATCTTCTTGCACTTATATTTGCATAATGTTAGAAGAGTTTTATCTTAGTAATTTAGCATAGTATACAAATTCCCATACCCTGACATGCAGGCAGCTACTATTTGTCAGCTGAAGTACAGGGATTTACAGTAATCAATGTATTGCTGTTTCTCAGTTACTTCATTACAATTATCTAAATCTCATAGCTCTGATTATGAAGGAACAAAGACCTTTGAGAAAACTGTGATAAAGTGAATAGAATTTTTGAAATCACCATTTTTTTTTTATTAACAATGGCTTTGTGGACCATGCATTCTCATCATAAAAATTGCACAGATGAGAAAACTCCTAAAAGGTAAATACTACAAAAATCTGTGTGAGGATGCCATTTTATAAATATCTAGAAGATAAAATGTATTGCATTAATCTGTAACTCACCTCAGTCTCTTATGTAAAACAAGTATTTCCCCCACATCTAGTTTGTTGATAACTATACCCTATGCAAATACTTTGATGCCTAAAGAGGCTGAACTAGAACAGAGGCCAGACAGAACCAAAGGAATAAAGCAGGTATTTATTAAAAGGCCTTCAAAGGATACACCTTGGGCAGCACAAGGGTCATGGCTTGGCCCAAGATGGACCAAGAGGAATGCAAGATGGACGACCAGTCATGAGTTTTCACACTTTTGTAAGTTTTGGTCCATTTACATATTTGGGTTAATTGTCCAATTACAGCTTCAGGTTATGAAGTCCCAGTCTGCTCAGACTGCTTTTCTCAATCCACTGTTGTTTATACTTCTTGAACTTAAAGCTGCAATGGTGTCCTTGCTTCTCAGGCTGGAAAAGGATTGTTTTGTCTAACTACCCTATGAAGAGAACTTTGTAACACTTTATATAAAGTTCAGAATCACACACTAGGGCAATACATAATATAAAAAATATGAAAGTGAAAAGTTAAGGCACCAACTTGACACTTAAAATAAAAAAGATAAAAAATTCTCAGCAAAGCACAGATACTTAAAAATATCCTAGTAATTATGCCATTAGAAAAATTAGAAACATAGGGTCAGATTTCTCAGTATTATGAATTATCAATACTCTTTTGACTCTGAAAGAAAGATGGTCCAAAGAAAATTGTCCAAGACATGTAAGTGACTTAGGAGCTCAGCTGTAGAGAACTCCATCCTACTTTGTATAGGTACATTTTCAACCCCTTTGGCTTATTTCTTCTGGGAAAGATTTAAGAATAAAATATCTTTGATGATTCATCCTCCTCTTCAGGAGCACTCAGAGAGAAAATATTTCACAAAAAATAACAGGCACAATTTTTCTTCATTAGAAGACAAATCCTCTCCTTCACCTTGTCTTCAATATGCTACAGTCTGGTGGCTGGGACACTCCTGGGGAATTGAGATACCCTTGCCAGTGGAAGATTACAGCCAATTTATACCACCAGTTGATTTGGCCATTATCCTGCCAGATTTTTTTGAGAGGCAACTTTTACTTTAGAATCATATAGAATGGTTAGGATTGGAAGGAACCTAAAAGACCACCTAGTTCCATCCCTCCTGCCATGGGTAGGGATGCCATTCATCAGATCAGGCTGCTCATGCTGCTCATGCTCCTCATCCAACCTGGCCTTGAACACTGAAAGGAATAGAACATCCACAGCTTCTCTGGGCAACATATCCTAGTGCTCCGCCACCATCTGAGCACAGAACTTCTACCTAATATTTAATCTAAACCATCCTCTTCAGGTTAAGTATAAGTCCCTCTTCAGCACTTTTCATAAGCCCCTCAAAGTACTGAACTGCTTCAGTGAGGTGTCCCCAAAGCCTTTTCTTCTCCAGGCTGAACAACCCTATCTCTCTCAGCCTGTCTCCATAGCATACGTGTTCCAGCCCTTTGATCATATTCACAGCCTCCCTGGACCTGCTCTAACAGGACCATGTCGTTCTTTTGTGAAGTATCCCAGAGCTGGATGCAGCAATCCAGGTGGGGTCTCGTGAGAGCAGAGTGGAGGGGCAGAATCCCTTGACCTGCTGGCCACCCTGCTTTTGATGTAACCTGGGAAGTGTTTGGATTTGTGGGCTGTGAGTAGACACTGTTGACTCATGTCCATGTCTTCATCCACAAGAACCCCTAAGCGCTTCTCCACAGGCCTGGTCCCAGTGAGTTCTCCCAGTCTGGGATTAACCCAATCCAGCTGCAGCACCTTGCACTTGGACTTGTTGAACTTCACAAGGTTTGTGAGGGCTGACTTCTCAAGACAGTAAGAGTCATATACACACACTTCTCCAACTCCTTGGGCCTTATTTCCCTCCTGCTAACCACAGAGCGTGCACATGCTGCCTGTCATGGATTGAGTCCATCACCCTCTTCCACAATTGTATTTTAAGGAGGAGTAATTTTTGTATTTTTTAAGGAGGGTGTGTTCTGGTTATACCCAAAGTTAGAGAGCAGGGCATGGGATGGCTGGACATGAGGATGAAAACAGTACAGAGTGGAAAGTTAGAAGATTCCAGCATCCCAGCTGTCCTATGATTTTGAACATGAGTGGCATGAGCCTATTATATAACTGTATGCTATAGCCCTTCTTATGACAACCAAAAAGAACTGGGATTTTCAGACTTAAAAATCAGGATTAGTAAATGTATTGAGAACTTCTTGTATTTGTGTGACTGCACAGTAGCCATCACTCAGGAATTTTCTGGCTATAGCCAAGGTGTCAGGGATGAACATATGACAATTCAGGCTAAACCAAAAAACAATGCATGGGAGAAAACAGAAAGGTAACGGTAATCTAATTGTTTTGATTTCCAAGGTATTAAAATCTGATATTCTTGTCTTGCTGGCATTGTCTTTAATGATTTAAACTATGGTTGAGTGCAATAGTTTTCCATTAAATATTCTCCTTGCTGCACACATACACAAACACACACATCTACTATAAAAATTCTTAATTCCTATTAGCTGAAAAGCATTAGAGATGTCACTGCCTCTTGAATAAAAGGCCTGTACAGCATAATTGTACACAGCAAATATAACCTAGAATGTGTTTTTAGGGCAACTTTCTATTAGCTGTGTTTAAGCTACAACAAAGCAGCTAGAACTGGGACCCAGTCCTGTTCTCAGTGGTTTTAGTTTAATATACCATTCCCCAAACTTGGAGCTGTAAATGTTTGTAATTGCCTGTAACTTTGCAGAAGCTGAAATAAGGCACTCATTTAACCTTTCCTTCCTCTCCAGTTATTTTTGCTTTTTCTTTCTCTCAGGAATGTTTTTGCTCTTGACTAATGACAATAGTGATAAGTTTTTGCAAAACAATTACTATATAAAATGTACATACATTTAACACTAATTTCCTAATTCCTCCACAAGCCATCAGGAGTGACATGGATGTTATTGCCTATATTCCTAGAAAATATAATTTCATACTACTGATACATATTAATATGGAGCTACAGAGACCTATATTTGGAATGCCTCATGCATGTGTTTATTCTTTGTGAGTGGAACCCTGGAACTCAAATATAAGTACATATAGAAACATGGTAAGATTTTGTTCCGAAGTTGAAGGCTCTGAAAATACAATGGCTCAATTATAAAAAGAGTACACCTCATAAAGAAACATGTCCTCAATCTCAAATTTATACAGTTAGAGACACTTAATCGGTGGAAACGAACTGAGAAGGGCCTAGAGTAATAGCATCTCCAGAGGTGGAGTACTTAAATAATTTCCTGCTTTTTAAATCCAGAATGTTAGTTGGCATATGTATATATGTATGCATGACTGCCTGTGTGCACATATAAAAGGTGCTTAAGAAAGAAAAAGCACCAATAAGCTGTTACCTGCTGAAAGAAATCCTGATCTACCAGGAGCTTTAACACAGGGAGGCCTTTCTTTCCAACTCCTATGAACACTTTTCAAAAATAAATTTTCAGAGCTGAATTCCTAAATATGGTTCAGGCTGGCATGATAGATAGTTCAGCCTGCAGTAGAACCTCTTTCTTCACAACAGGCAAAGATAAAATATGAAGTTTACTGTAAGGTAAAACTTATGGCCCTAAAGATATTTTTAAGTCTTCCAAGTTTGGTAGCTACTGATATGGAGTTTTAAACCCCCAGTTTTAAAGTACCTGAAATCCATTTTCAGCTTTTCTGTGTCTTATTGCTCTGTATCCTCACCAGGATCTCAATTAAATTTTCTTCAAAAGCTTTTCTAAACTAGATTCTTATTACTAAGAAGAAAAGTAGTATCTCTGTTTACACTTACAAATAGGAAAACGTTTCACTGAATTTGTAGTCATAGTACTTTGGTAAAGAATGAAAGACAATTAAATCTAACTGGGAAATCTGATAAATAATTCACTGCCAGGGTTGAGAGATGCGCTGATACCATTTAGGTCTTGTGCTTTTTCTATTTTTTTTCTGTATTCTTCACATATATATTTGTAGCTCTGTAGTCTATTGTATTACTGACTAGTTTTCCCAGTACTTTTCTCTGGCCTTTCCTTAAGCAAAAAGACAAAACAAATTCCAGAGCTCCAAGGCCCAGGGGGTACAAGGCCCAAGTGCTCTCTTGGCTCTTCCTGGGAAACAAGGTTGAGAACAACTCTTGGAGATACATTCTCATGGGCAAAATACAACTAATGCTGAAGGGGGGGCTCCAGAGAAGGGGCTTGACCTGTGGGGGGAATTTCATCACCACTTGTCCTCCCAATTTTATAATTTATTCTAATTTCCTAAAACCTACAAAATATACTCACCCCTGGCAAGGGTTGGGGTGGGGGCTTTTGTGGACATCTTTCCATAACTGCTTCAGAAGGCCTTCAAATAAAGATCCCCTTTTATATTATTACCTCATTATTAAAATTATCTCGAGTTTCATTTCCAGATTGGGAAAAAAGCAACAGCGTAATAGTTTTTGTGGTAAGAAATACAAAAAGACTTGTTGTGTTTTGAAACTGAACAAACCTAGAATAAAAGTGAGCACCCAAAACGAATTATTATTTCTAATGTCAGCCAGTTTCTCACAGTCAAGTTTCTGCCAAGAGTTTTTCTTCATGGGATCCCAAAATATTGCATGTTTTTTCTTTATTTCTCCGTATTGAAGTCTTTGAACAAAACCTTGTGTGATCTTTAATATAAAACTTGGGTTGATTTTCAAACTCAAAGAATACAGTGATCAGCAGCAGAGTTACAGATTGAGGCTGAGTCTGTGGTAGATGTACGGTTTTTATGTCTGTCAGATAATGCTGAGGTTTGTGTGCAACTATATCATTATTCCAAACAAGATACAAACCTCAGGGCGTACAAATTCAACCTAAATAAAACAAAAACCCATAAACCTAATAAAATCCTTTCCCACATGAAGGAAAAGAAAAATATGCTGCCATTATACTAGACAGCAAAATCACAGGTTTTTATAAATATCTCTGAAAGAAATAACAGGCTAGCATTTAATGAAAATTTGCTTTGAGATTTAAT
Organism: Passer domesticus; assembly: GCF_036417665.1. Classification (NCBI taxonomy): domain Eukaryota; kingdom Metazoa; phylum Chordata; class Aves; order Passeriformes; family Passeridae; genus Passer; species Passer domesticus. The sequence goes on along the minus strand of NC_087474.1, from coordinate 105,599,890 downwards.
GGAAACACCATGCTGTTGTTGATGAAGTTGCAATTATAGTGAATTATAATATTTGGTAAATAGAATTAAGATGTAAAGGGACAGATTGCTAGAAGAGATGCAAAAGTGAATTTTGGGGATAATAATGTTTTCATCAGAGAAATAATCCTAAATGTTGCTAGGTCTATGGAAGTTTTTCTTTTCTTTGCTGCTTGTTTTATGGACATATTAACACCAAAAAAAACCAAAAAGGATGATGATTTGTAGATACTATGGGGTTTTTTTTCAGCTTTCTTGCCTAATGGCAAATATTTGAAGTTTCATGATACTACCCAAAGATTCATGTTCCTTTGTTTTCACATGTCAAAGGATTAGTCTGGAATAAAGGAACATTCTGAAATATGTAGCAATTACAAAGATTATATGCATTTGATAGTTTGTCTTTTTGGACTTGACTTTTTAGACACACAAATCAGAATGAGATTACTGTTATTTGAAAAAAAGTGTTTGTCTATAAAAACTTGCATTTAAATTATCATCATTTAAGATGATCCATGGACTTCATAGCTTGATCTGGTATCACTTAAAGGTGAAGACCCACCCACTGTTTTCAAAGGAGACAAGGTATAAAAGAGATGGAAAGCAGTGAGCTGGGCTTGTAGTTTATTAAGGCAGAATAAGATTAGTAGCAACAAAACTGTTAATGCATTATTACATAAGAATTTAAATATGAGCCCAGCTGCTTGTAAAATAGTATTACATTAATTCAAATGACAACACTAAGATGTACAGAATCCTGATAATATTCTTCTTTCAGTCTTAGATAGATATATTGACCTGGTTTGTTTGGTAACTACATGTCTTTTGACCTGCAGAACTGACAGTCTACTCAAAATTTCTTTAATGATGGTATGATATTTCTTGATAATTAAAGAATACCACTGCTATTATTCTTTCTGTTTAGCTAGAGCTTTTTCTGCTAGAAATTATATTTGGCTTGAAGTCATTTTGGTAACTTTCCAGGGAGACAGGTTTTATTAAAATCATGCCATAGATATTTTCCCATCCTGCACCTGCTCACAATGCTGCCCTCTGTCCTATTATCCAAATACAGGAATTCACTGAGAGTTTGGGGTTCAGATTTGTATGCAGAACTCAGTGTTGATTTTGATTTCTGTTTTTATTTGTGTTTCAACTAGATATGATTTGATTTGCATTTTCATTTTAACTATTTCTTTTTTTCTTGGTGTCATTTCAAGGCCCACGAATTTAAGGCAGGATGCATTTTATGCCTATTTCTAAAGTTCTTTAAGGATTTCGTTGTGGTTTCAGATGAATTATCCTGTTTTGGCCTGTGCTTTTGCTTGTTAACCGTTACATGTTGCAGTTGGCAATACTTCCTCCACAAGATTTTTGCTGGGTTTGATGTGATCCATATTCAGCTGGGTTATGTTTCCCAACCCAGGGACCATTAGCCTAGTTATGTGGATGTTAGCAGAGACATCCTCATTAGCTTCCATAAGAGCAGCCAAAGCAGAAAACTTTTGCAAAATCAGCAAATTGTTGTTTATAGTCTCCAACAATGCTGTAGCTCCTTAAATAAGCAGAATCACTCCAACTTGTTTCACAGGGAGTCTGGCCAGCGTGCGTGCCATCAGAAGGGTTTTGTCAGAACACAGCACTATTTAGACCAGACTAGGATGTAACAAACTCATAAGCCTTGTTAACAGCACCTGTGGTAGGATCTTTGACATAATTTCTGATTAAAATGCTCCTCTTTGAATAGGACAAACTGCAATAAATTGAAATTAATTCCAGTTGATCATGTACAAGGGTCTGCCAATGGTGAAGAACTCAAAAGAGGAAGGACAAAATTGTATTAAAATGAATTAATCTTTCATTTAAAAAAAAAGACATATTTATACCACTGAAGATAGCTTTCAGATGCTTTAACTTACTCTGAGAAATCTTTTCTTATATAATGAAACACAGTGATGTGATAATCAATCTGATAGGAAAAAAAGAGAAGTTGAGTTTTTCTTTCCTTGACAGCAAATATTAACATATTATGCACAGCAATGCATACAAAAATTACATAATTTAGAAAACATTTTCTCCATGAAATACGCTTCAGCACACAGTATTCTCGTTAGAAAAGAGAAAAAAAAAGAATAAGTAGAAAAAAATCTTCAATGTTCTTTTCACAGAATATGATGATTTTCTACTGTTTGAACTTAATATTCTTACTTTATTCTTAGTTATTATTCTTATATATTATTGCCTTGTATATAAAAGATAGATCTTATCAATTCATTTAATCAAGTATCCACTCCCTATACTTCTTTTTTTTATCCTTAATTGATTGCTGTGTTTAAATTTTACATAAACCTCTATCCTTCCATACTATTTTTTTTTTTGTAGAATATCAATCTTCTGTAAGGAAAGAAAGAGTTTCCCTTTTGTTAAAGAGATATAAAATGTGCACAATAAAAGTGGAAAAAAATTTGTGTATTTATTTGCCTTATCAATTTTGAACATACATTAGTTAAGTATTCACACATTATTTATCTTCTTTTTTTTTTCTCTACAGTGTGGAACCAAAGGACAGCGTTTCAGAAAGGCAGTACTCCCAGTTCAAAGAAATATTGTTGAAGGTCATTATTGCAGCACTGAAGCATTTGCTTTCTCTTTGTGCATCAAACTGACAGTTTTGATGACAGATAAGAGCTGTTGTTTCTTCCAACTTCTTTCTCAAAATGATGGGGTTTTTTTCCTTTCAAGCAATTGTCTTTCATGTTTACTTAATTTAATTGTGCAAACTGTAGAATTGGACAGGAAAGAAGATGCAGCCTAGGCTTGTAATTATTCACAAAAATCTTCAAAGACTTAGTGAGAAGAAACAATTTGATGGACATGATCAATGAAGCTGTCATTTGACAAAAAAAATGTCATTATAACAGATGCCTCTGCATATTCCTGGCTAGTTGTTTCCGTTAAAGACAAAGTAAGAGTATAAGACAAACAGAATATTAAGGGGTTTTTTTCTATAATTTATGAGATTGAAACATAAAATTATTACAATGATCTTCAACAAACTATTTCAGAAATAGTTCCAGTTATTTCAGAAAGCCAGAAATTCTGTCTTTGTTCTGAAATAATGCAAAAGTCCTAATACTGAACTTGGAAGAAAATAAAATAAATATCATAAACCAATTTTCAAACATAAAGGGTAATTTCTCACATACAGCTATGAAAATAAGAAATATGTTACATAGGAAAGAATTAGACCCCAAAACCTTTCTGAACATAATCATTGCATATAAAAATTCCAAATTCCAAAGCTACAGCATATGGAAGCAGCAGGGGCTTTTACACTTAATAGTGTGATGCAAAAACTTAAATGCTTTAATTCAGCCTGAGTTGATCTGATTCCAAGGTCACTGAGAGGTCTGAAAAGTGTTGAGGGTGGCTGCACTTATGAGAGAGCAGAGGACTCAGATAAGCACAATCCTTTCCCTGAGCAAGGATCTGGCATCAGAGTAGCTCTTGTAAAAAAATAACTAAGCACACAAATCAAAACCAGGGACATGCACACACATGCACATGTTCAAGCACACGTGTATAGGCGGTGGCAGCTGCAGCTGTAACATAGCACATGGATTTGGGGGAATAATTCCTGTGATTCTTGTTCTACTTCTCATGAGTCATTTAAGCATCTTTCCCCTCATTTCAGAAAAAATAATATCTGATTTCAGTAATGATATCTAGTTGAAACCGGGGCACCTATTTCACACATTTTTTGCCATAGGCAATCTGGAAGACATTCATAGAAGTGAATTTCCACTGGCACAATAAATGGTCACTAGACTATTTGCTGCCCTTAATATTTTGCTTTTCTAGGTGACTACCGGGTCTGCCAGTCAGATAGGACCTGTTCTATGGATTGCTGATGCCTCATATGTTTCTTCTTATCTTCATTTTAATGTTTGACTGCACTATAGCCATCAGATCAGGTAAAATAGCATTGGTTACTTGGTTATCCAGCTCCAATGGTGGATCCCTTCCCAAATGTTTTGAGTAGCACAATATCCTTTAATTTCTAATAACTAAATTTCATTTGGTTGCTTAGCTTACTCCTGGATTTCATTTTTTGGTAGTGAACTCACTGTTTAGCCTTTTGACTTGATTTCTGACACTGTGCTGAACCTACATTAACCTTTCTACCATTTTTTCTCCCCTCGTATGTTCTTTAATTCACTATCTTCTTAGTGGCTCCTTCTTTTCTTTCATCCTCTGGCAAGGCTACAACATTCTTGTCACTTTGACTGCCCTGCAATAGATGGTGTGTACTCTCATAGCTCTCAAGCTACTGATAACTACCATATTTCTTTTTTTCATGTGGCAGGAAGCCAGACTTAAACATAAAACAAATAAATAGCATAAAGTATTAGAAAACTGCAAGCCTTAACATTTTTTTCTTTCCTTTTTTCAGCTCCACCCTGATCCCTAGAGCAAGACTGTTACACTATTACTTAAGAAAAATGATGTAATCATTTAACCTTCAATGTCCACATTAAAGTGTTAACTTCTGCAAGTCCTGTGCCATTAAATCTGCAAAGGAATATAATTTCATTTCATTAATAGTGACATTTTGTCCCAGTGGTCAAAGAACAGACTCTCCTGAAAGACCTTTATTCCCTTTTATCCTTTTAATCTTGATCATCTGTAATCTTATTCTAGCCTAGAAAACAACAGTGAAGATTTTGTTCTTCCATCTCTATATGCTAAATTTTAAAGTGGGAGATAAAATACTCATGATTGGAGAAAAATAGCACTGTATATAGTATTACCATATGGCTCATGTTGTTTCTAATGACCCACATTTGATCTTTCAGATTTTTAAATTTTAGGATTAAAAATTATTATATTCTTATGAGAATTATATTGTAGATTTCTTGAGAAATGTTCAGTGTAAGTAAAATATAGTCTCAGTCTCATGAATTAAGTGCTTTAGTACCCTTGTTAATTGTTCTGTAAGCTACTTGCCATCCTGGAATATCAGAACATTTCATCCAACCCAGAATTAATCATTTCACTGTAGAAAGGTTATTTTTGGTATAAACACAAAGGAGCACATCATGGTTTAACTCCAAGTATTTTTTCTTCATCAATTTCAAGTACCCAAAGTAATTGCTGTTCCTGAATATTTCTGAGGCCTTCTTTATGTTATATGTATTCCATTATACTAACTAGAGCAAGAACAGGGAGAGAAGCAAAGATACTACTGATGGTTCTTAGTACAAGAATATGGCTAGAAAGATAGTGTAGGGGAGATCAGAAAATTTAATTTTTTTTTTTTTTTTGGCAGACACAGATTAGTGAAAATCCTTAAGGTATGGGCTGATTAAAATAAGGTCAGCTGAAATTTTGGGACAAATGTGTTTTAAGTTCTTCCTCATACTGAAATCTCCAAGAAGAAATGATATAATTAAGGAATGTATACAATCTCTATTAGAATTTAAATTAAAACATGAAAATTCAAACTAAGGGAAGAAAGAGTAGAAAGTTTTGAAGAACTTTACCAATACAAACTTCAACAAATACTTTAGAAAACCCCTGCTGTCACTTAGGAGTTTTCCTAGCTGCTGTGCACTCTCTTTAGCAATTTCTCTTTGTGCTGCAAACTTCCAACTCCTTGCATTAGATCTTCCTGTCTCAAAATCTGCTGTCTGAAAGACTGAGTTTATTCATTTCCTTCCAGGAAAGTAAAAAAGGATAAAGCTCCTCCTTTTTAGGGAGTTTCACCAAAACAAGTTTCTCCTATTTTAAAGGAATGTAGAGCAAAGGTTCTGTTGAGTCCTGTGCGCAGTTTTGGGCACCACAGTATTAGAAAGACATTAAGCTATGAGAGAGCATCCAGAAGAGGCCCATGAGGGTGGTGAAGGCTCTGGAGGGGAAGCCACATGAGGAGCTGCTGAGGTCTGAACTTGCACTGTTCAGTCTGGAGAAGAGGAGACTGTGGGGAGATCTCACTGCAGTTACAACTTCCTCAGGAGGGCAAGAGGAGGGGCAGGCACTCATCTCTTCACTCGCATGACTGGTGACAGGACCTGAGGAAATGGCATGAAGGTGACTTGGAGGAGAATTAGGCTGGATATGAGGAAACAGTCTTCTACCCAGAGGGTGATTGGGCACTGGAACAGGGAAGTGGTCACAGCACCAGGCTGACAGAGTTCAAGGAGCATTTGGACAATGCTCTCAAGCACACAGTCTGATTCTTGGGTGTCCTGTGCAGTGCCAGGAGTTGGACTTGATGATCCTGATCCTGATCGGTCCCTTGCTACTCAGTATATTCTATGAAATACAGAGCTATTGTCCACCAGAGATTATAAAAGTACAATTCTGTATCTTGAAGCTCTTGAGACACTGTCTCCAAATTTGGTGTGCCAAGACCTGTGCACTAGAGAACTGCTGTTTATCTCCTTGTGATTACCATGAGGGAGTTCCATGAGGGAGTTCCATTTACCATTTGAGTAAGTCCACTTCACAGAGAAAAATCTGCATGTATTTTTCCTAATCATCCATATTTTAGAATTTTTTCTTCCTTACAGTAATTAATCTCAATAAATGTTGATGGGTTGTTTATTTTTAAAACACTATATATGCATATACATATAAGTATGTGTATATATGTAAACATACAAAAATAAATATACACAAATATATTCCAGTCATCTGCCTTTTCATCCCACAGCACCAGTACCTTTTTGAACTCCTGACCCCATGCTGAACACTGACTGAACATCCTGCAGTTCATCTCAGTGCTACTGTGCAGTGTCAGAACACTTGGCTGCAAATCAAACAACATTTTATTCTTTTTTTTTTAAGTTCTCAAAGAAAGTTTTAAAAGGCTGAAGGTGACATTTTGGCCTTGAGGCTTACTTCACATTGTTGATGTACAAAATTTTCTTCCTTGTGCCCTGAAGAAAAATTTCTGAATAGGAAGAACAAAAATAACATTCCCATGCATACTGTTCTCTATACAGGAACAGCCTGGCTTGATTCACAGTGGGCACCAATATTGCCTACAGCCACTGGTATCTTTTGAGTTCGTTGACAGGGAGTCCAGGTACCGTGCTTATGGTATGATTTAGCAGGTTTTTTTCCACTGGTTTGGAACTTCCTTAATGTTTTTCATTTGAAACAATTGCAGGTAAAGCCTCTTTTCCTCATGAATTACTGTCAGATATGTAAGTTTCGCAGCAGTTCTATTATTCTCCTTCCTTCCTCTTTCTTCCCCTCTCCTCCACTCCCATCCTCTTGGTTAGCACTCAAAAGTTCTTGTTACTCCAAGACTGGAAGTTTTAAATTTAAGTTGGACCTGAGAGAAGGGAAACACTGAAACAAAAATCAAGAAGGAAATCTACAGCCACTTACAACACTTTTTGCGCTGACATAAGGTCCCAAGGGCCTCACATTTTTTCAGCAGAAGTAGAAGAATTCATTATTTTGTGCAGTCAGATGCTGCAACTAATTTTAACAAAAACAACAGATTCTAAAGAGCTGATGTAAATGCAAATAGACAAATTCCCTTGATCAACTTCTTCTTCATGTACTGTCTTGACAGACTTGCTGAGCTGTCACTTCTAGGACAAAGTTGAAGTTTACCTTTCTTATTCAGTGTTTTGTGTGGTTTACACAATGCCTTGAAGAAATCAGGGCTGGGGTTTTTTCTCCCTTTGAATTACTCTTTTATACAGCATGTTTCTTTTTGCACACTGTTTCCACTGTTGTGATGAGATAAAATAAAATGTTGAAAAGAAAGATTTAATACATGCATTTTTATAAATACAGTTCTATTTCTTTTAATTTATAAAGCACGGATGAAAAAATGTTTGCAAAGAATTAACCAGAAAAACTATGCTGTGGTGTGAAAACAAATCTTAGAGAGCAAATCAACACTGCATACCTATTTAGTAGGTACCTGCAAATTTGTTTTCAGCCTGAATTCCAATAGGATTTTGGATGAATAGGGAAGAAATTTAGCTTCCTACAAGGTTATATTGCTTCATTTGGAATGTCTTCTGGCTTTTTAGTATTAGTAGACAGCATCTAATAAAACCGGTTAGTGTTCCTGCCTTTTACTTCATCAAATTTTTTCCTGATAGTCTTCAGATGGTCCTGTCTGAACTATGAAAACACAGAAGAGTGCAATTTAGGTTCCAGTTGTACTGTCTATGGACAGCATGAAGTACATGTCATGACAACACCAATGACAGTAATAGCAGCAGTCCCTACATCACTGTTCAAAACTCTTTAAAACACTACCTTTGCTCACAAGAAAAAAATTGTTCTTACTCTTTGTTCAAAAGTTGAACAAGATACGAGCTGCAGATGACTAGCTGTATATTTTTGTCTTTAACAGGTGTCAGGCTCCTTCACATATATCTTAAGCCTGCATACTGTAAATCTGACTGCCTTCATTTCCCTTAAATCTGGAACTGCACAGCTTTACGTTAAATAAATGATGACATGCATTGGACTCTTCACAAACGTTGAATTTTTTCTTCCCTCCAGTATCTTATGAACAACAGAGTGATTAAAATTATGAGTAGACAGGTTCTGAATAGACTACTAATGTATTGTTTTCACAATAAATATCCCACAGTATGAAAGCACAAACCAATAAGCTCTCCTCTTTACTTTTCCCAAAATAGCTTTCTTGCATTCCTTTTAGCCCACTTATTTGCATCTTTATACTGAAGTGAGCAGATTGCTCATTGCAATATCTGTCTACATTCTCTCTCATCATTTATATTCTGTGTCTTTCTTCCCACTTGCTACCTAAAAATTTATATTCCAATTCACTTGTTCTTGTATCCCAAACTTAGTTTGGAGAAGTCAAACTTTTCTAGCCTGGGTCTGCAGTTCAGTATCCAAATACTCCCAAAAAGCCTTGGCACTACTCCTTCCTGCTGATTCCCTTGTCCTATTTCTGTTAGTCTAGCTTTGAACATGAAGCAGAATATTAACATTACCTTAGCCTAAGGAGCACATGGATGTTACATCCCAGTCTGTCTTACGGTACACAATAAAAGGATCTACATTTATCTAGGACTGAAGTAAATTTTGACTCCTAGCATACATGTGTAGTTATCTGTTCAAATGCATATTTTAAGCCTTTTTTAAAATATGTTTAATATTTATTTTTTAATACTTAGAAAGCAGTTGTTTTCTAAACCACTATTTTTCTTTCTTATATAAATGCCTTTGAATATATATTCAGCAGAGAAAAAGATAGGAGTGTTTCTACTGCATAGAATTTATAATGAAGTGCCACATAAAATCACATAGTAAAATGCTGGAAATTAAATAATCAGAGCTTTTAAAAAGTTTTAAACAAAAATATATTTTCTTTGAAAAAGGCTGGTTCTTCAAAAGAGATTGGTTTTGATTTCTCTGGATTTTTTTCTTGTATCTGAATGAGACCAACAAAATTGATCCATGCTTTCTTTGTACTCTTTGTTTCTGTTTTGTTCCCCTTGCAATTGAGAGCAATTGGCTGAAATCTGGATTCAAATTTCAGAGCTTGGCTCCATCTTAGAAGAAGACAGGCTTTATATTGGATGTTCCAGAGGCAACAATTTTCTCCAGATTAAAGGCTTGTAGGCCTCCTTGACTTCAAAGAGACCTCCAAATTTTAAAAAGAGTGACCACTGTAAACAAGACACAATTGCTCTTTTCCAACCAGCAGCTCACAGGAAATTGGCAGTGTTGTGCTTTCCTATCAATATAATGGAAGTGTTTGCTCCATGCACCAGACTGTGATAAGGATAAATTAAATATTGCAGAGCTGAATATAATAGAGGAGACTAAATTTAGTTATTCTTTTTCAGGTTGTTATTAGAAGGTTGTGCTTGAATTGGATTGTAAGCATTCCCTCAGGACAGAGCTGGCAAACTACTATGAAACCAGGAAACACAACACCCACTATTCCAAACACCTCTGTAAGCATGACTCAGATGCAGTCCCTGCTGATGCTGATGCTAATGCCACTGCCTTCCCTGATCTTCCAACTGATCCCTGCTGGGAAGTATGAATGAGAATTTATCACAACTTGATAATAAATTGTGCAGGCTCGGAAATACTTATTTTCTGGCACAGTGTTCACTAAAGGAATGTCACAGACAACAATGTGTGTAGCTCGTAGTGCTAAACTCTATGCTCACAATGATTGACCTAGAAAGGAGGTTGCTAAATGAACAGCAATCAGCAGAGCAATGGTTGAGTTGAAAATGGCAATGATTATTTCATAGAATGGATAGATGGATATCTATTCCTCAGATTTACAACCTTTCCAGAGTTATGTCTATATATCCAAGGTATTAAGGTAATTACCATTTCTCCTTCTTTGATTATCATTGTGGTAGTATTGCTCACAATCATACCAAGTGGCTCAGTAGAGCTAGGAATGTTTTACAGTAGCGTTCTTAGCAAAGAATTTACATCCATTTACACACTTCAAGAAGAAATCTCATTTTCCATTTCCAAAATTTTTGAAGCATCTAACTACCTTTTCTAAGCTATCCCAAGCCTTCTGGGCCACCTGGGCACACACTGGCTCATGCTCAGCCACCTGCCAACCAGCACTCCCAGGTCCTTTTCTGCTTGGCCATTCTCCACACCTAGCTACAGACCAGCTAATCTAGATACATTAATGTTTTTGGTTTTTAACCATAATAGTAGCATATTAAGACTTGCTAAAATTGAGTAAGCTCTAAAATTTTTTTAAACCCCCAAACTAATGTTTTTAAGCACTAGAGGTTAAAAAGATGCCTTCTTTCTTCTATCGTCATAAAGTTGTGCTTGTTTTTTGGTTTTTTTTATGCAGCAAGGAGTAAATAAAACTGATGATCATTGAAATTATTCTTCTCTTCACTAAAATTAAAACGTTGTAAAGTGTTTTAGATCTGATTTACAATGGCAACAAAAATTTCAAATTTGGCACAATGTTAGTATTAATTGACTTGTTCAGAAGAGGTGAAAAAGTCCTATTCTTCTAGTACTGCACACTATAAATATATTTAACCTCAGCTGCTGCTCTTGTAGTAATAAATTACAAAAAATTTATGATTAACTCTGTTAAAGATTAGTCATTTACCTTATTAGTTTTAAAGAAGGTCTTAGGGTTTTTCCTAGGTTTCAACTCTAATTTTCCAAATGTCCTTTTATGGAGAGTTTGGTTTAGAACTGATAATTGAATTTGTCTGAAAGTATTAGTCACTGACATGGCATCAGTGATGAGAAAGTTAGCACTCAACAATATTCAGCCCATTGTTAACAGATTTTCTGATCTAAATGCTGCTCACTCCAGCTATGTGACAATATATTAAAATGCTTGAAGCTCAATTTGCAGTGTTGCTAACACTGAAGTAGACAAACTAAGACTGAAAAATAGTTAGTAAAATGAGAAAAACAGATAAACCATAGTTTTAAAATTAGTGGCATCTCACCATAAATCAAATCCGATTGTAAAAATTCATTCACACCCTTTCTAATTCTTGATGATATGTTTCTTTGAACATTTCCTGATATAGGGGTTTCTTTCTTCACAGATGCAGCTGAAGTTCATTTATTGCTTTAGAAGCAGCCACACAAGAGGCAAGTACTTCAATTGCTTCTGTATGGTCAGCATAAGCCTTTATTCAACAAGTAGTTAAGTAGTTGCAGGTAAGAAATGGCAACATTATGTTGACTAAGTTGAAAGATAAATACAGTATATCATTCATCAGATTTTTTACTCCTTACACCAGATCCTACAGATGAATAAATGACTAGCAGTCTCTGTCCCCACTCATATGTTCACATGAAACATCCTCCAGTGTACAGAAATAAGGTTTGGATGACAGAGAGTTATTTCCCTGTTCCTTTAACAGTGCACATCTTGCCCAGTCTTTCTGAGAAAGACTCTCATCTCCTTCTAAAGCCAAAAGATTAAGATTTTGTTTCTGCTTTTTCCTTTCCAGACTGAATAGTTTTAACGTAGCAGTTAACAAAACAGTTGTAATAATGCTCATTTTACAGCCCAGCTTGTAGGAAAACATAAATTACCAAAGAACATTTAACCTCTGTGCTTTCACACATCCTTGTTCCAAATAGAAAGAATATACATACATACATGCATATATACCTGCATGCATCTATGAAAAAGGAAATGATATCACAGATGCTTGATCAGTGTCTGATACTCCTGGGGCATTTAAGATTATTGGCAAGGTGCTATAAAAGTTGGAGAAAAAAAAGTGCAAATAATTCAGCCTGATGGACTCAGTAATGCACATTTTGTGCCTCAGTCTTTTTATGTCAGTTTATACTCAGTTTATACTACTGCAATGACCACAACAGCATCTTTACCACTGCTGAATGTCTGTCTGTGCTGTTATCCCCTCACAAGAGATTTGAACTTTCATTTTTTCCTCACTAAAAGGAGTATCCTTAATTATAGTACACATTCTTTGCGCTTAATTGGTTGCTATCTGAACATTTTCCATCCTGCAAATGTCATCTCTCTTTATCTGTAATGGAAAATCAGAACTTTTCTATTAGCAAGTAAATACTGGAGTTCAGTTTATTTTCAGACTTCTGATTCTTTTGTCTTAAAGCAAACAAAAAAGAATTATTGTTCTGGGCGCGTTGGAGCATTTTTAATGACTGTACTTAATGAAATATGCCTCTTATCAACACATACATATTGGTTCCTAAATGAAAATTTATATACTGTAATCTTTACATTATGATAGTTATTATACAAATAGTGCAGGTATTTGGGGTTTTCTATAAGAATTTTTTTATTCGTATAATAATAAAATCTAAATGTGACATTTGAACATATGAGGACCTGATGGTCTAATGATGCCATTTATCCATATTACAGTGCATTTGTCTCTTTTGCTATATGTCACAGAAAGATGATATAAGATCCAAAAAAGTCAAACTTATCAGGAAATTATTGTACTATTTTTTCATCAGGACAAAAATAATTTGACCTGAATTATACTTAATTTAAATATTTATTTTATCAGAAATTAACTATTTTCTGCTGAATATACAATTTAGGATAGCTACTTAAACATCTGGCTATGAATAACACGGAGTGGTACTTCAAAACATGCTTCTTAGTATTCATAAAATTTTACTTCTACCATTTAGAGCCAACCTGTTATTATTATACTTGCTATTAACAGACTGTTTCAGCTTGTTTATTTTGGAGGATAATGACTTTTAAGGATATGTATTAATCTTGTTGCATGAGAATCATTCTTGTAATTCCTAATAACATTCTTGGGAGCTGCTCATACAAATCCGTACTGAATTAAGAATAAAGGCCAGCAAAAAATAAAAAGAATATTGAAGGCAATGAAAACAATTGTTACAGAAGATTAAAAGTCAGATTTTGGTGCTCAGTGGCCAATTAGCTAATTTAACAATGTCTCAATATGCACATATAAAATAGTTGTGATTTTCATTGGCATTTCATTTTGTTTGCAAGACTATAGGACTGTTAAAAACATAATTAAAATATATTTAGAATAATGCATGAAAGCTATCACCTAAAGGCCACTAGGAAAATTTATTTGTTATTTATACTTTAGACATTTTCTATTTTCTCATCTCTGGAAAACATTCCCTCATATATGATTCTACATTTTTATCTCCAAAATATGAAGAGAAATCAAGTGACATTTAGCTTCTGTAAATGTCATTATGACCTGTGATGTGAACAAGAAGGAATTGAAAGTTTATTGATTAAATCCTATAAATGTCTAGCAGATGTCCAATGCAAATAAGAAAAGAGTGGAATTTCAGTGCTCTTCACAGTGACCTGACTTTTACTCCTGTCAAAAAGACAAAAATATGACCAGCCCAGAGTAATTAGCAGACACAGCATCTCACTTGTCTTAAAAATGACCTTCAAGTTTATTAAACATTTCTTATTTTATAAATATATTAGCAAGAATAAGCCTCCATATATAATACCCACAACACTGCTACACCTGAACTCTTCCAGTTTAAGGTGCACGTTCTTTGCAATTGTGTTTTGTCATCACCAATTTATAAATAAAAATGCTACATTGTTCATTACTTTGAGGAAGAAAAAAAAGGAAAAAACCCAACAGACTGGGATTTATTACCTTATCTAATAATCTGTGTACTCAGTGGAAAACAGCTGGACTTTGAAAAAAAATACTATTGCTCCTCTGCTGTGTATGCAATCTTTTTGTACGATATAAATTTGTGAAATTATGCCAATCACTAGAAAAAGAAGCACTTGTTTGGAATAAAAATAAGTTTGGGTGAGAAAGAGAGGAGCTGGAAATTTTCTTTAAAATTTTCAGAAAGACACATATCAATTTGTCCTATGAATTGCCTGTAACAAGTAGTTTCATTCCATCAGGTTCATTACATATCTTTTCAACTTAATTGTTGTTAAATGCTAATTGTCCTTTGGAGAAAATTCATTATCATTTGCCAAGGACAGAAATTAAATTTGTGTATTAACACTATCAAATCCAAGAAGTGAAAGTTATTAATGTTTTATCATAATTAAAGCATTAATTCAGTGCTTTAGAAGTCAGTATGCTACTTTTTATATCAGTGTTATTACAGACTCTGCAGCATCTTTTTGCTTCCCATTTGCTATGCAATTTGAGATGAAGATTGACTGTGAAAGGTACAGGATGCCACAGGCTTTGTGTGGTTATAAATTTAATTAATGTCAAAATGGTTAAAGTGTTGGATAATGACTCTGGAATATTAATGAATACCTCATTGGAAATATTAACAGTATACAAACTAGATTATCGTTTTGGTTCACTACAGAAAACTGCAGTGAAAGCACATAGCCACATGTTCAGTTATCATACTTGTCTCAATCATAAAATCAGTTGCACGGGGAAAAAAAGGAATAGGCTGTTTATATGCAGCAGATAACTCATCTGGGTTAAACATCATCTGAAATACAAAAAGCTGTTGAACTCAGTTAAAATTAAGTTAAGAAAGAAGATAAATAAGAATGGCAAGTTTGAATGGCTAATTTGTAGATTTGGGTGTTACTAAAATTATCTAGGAGTGACAATGATCCCTAGGTGCACTATTTTCAATAGGCTTGTTCTTGGTACTCCAGATATACACATAATCAGACAGTGTAATGCTTGCAACACACTCCTTTCTCCATTTCTTTCTGGAGTTGGAGGTAACTCAGCAAGGCATCTACTCAAACTGGTTGGAATAAACAAAGAACTTCTTATCTTGGCTGGGAACTAGTTTTCAGAATTACAAGGAATGAATGATCAATGGGTACGACAAAAATTCGATTTAATGGGTAGGAGAAAAATTAGAATGCCAGTGTCAGAACATGGTCTCATCTTCTAGATGGTAGTCCAGGACCTACTGGATTTAAAATCTAAGATGCCTTGGTAGGGTAAAAGAAAGCTGAACAGAAGAAGAGGAGATAATGATACTGAATCCCATATTTTCTAATATTGCTCTTAATTTTATGATACCTTTACTGGCAAGGAGAAGATGAAAAAAGGCCACCCAGATGAAAAGAACTTAAAAGAGTAGAGGAAGAATACACAGAGCAACAGGAAAAAATGCAACATAAAAAGTGTGACATGATTGTGGAATAATAAGAGCAGAGAACAGAAAATTTTTGTTTGAATGTGTGGACATTAATTGGAATGTAATTGTATTACATGTATTCCATTACATGGAATTGACAGGATTATGTGATATGATGGCTTCATTGAAGTGGTGAGAAAAAGCTTATTTAGTGAAGGCAATTTAGATACCTGGCAAATACATGACTGAAAAGTTCAAAGGTATCAAATGAAGAAGAAACCAAAGCTCTGAATCTGAATCCAGCTTGCACCAACTCAACTGTGATGTCAGAGCTTCTGCACCCCCCTGCTACTACCTTCAAAA
This sequence comes from Passer domesticus, assembly GCF_036417665.1. Taxonomy (NCBI): domain Eukaryota; kingdom Metazoa; phylum Chordata; class Aves; order Passeriformes; family Passeridae; genus Passer; species Passer domesticus. Next base: position 105,583,927 of record NC_087474.1, on the reverse strand, counting down.
TAGAGGAGTCCTATTTAGGCTCCAAATGAGACTGGACAGGTCCCCTGCCTCAGGCAGAGATCACAAGCCTATTTCCAGTCCCTCCATTCTCCAAAATGAGACAAACCCACAGTATGTATTAATGACTGCCGAAAGGACACAGGTGAGTCAGTGATAATATTGAGACAGAGGAGCACTATTCCCACCACTTGTTACTCAGTTTAGAGACCTTTGATAACATTCATTCTCTCAATTGATTTACAGATATGTCAATGAAACTCTAAATTTTGCTACTAAATACTTTTTGCATCTTAATAATTGAACTATGCTTTCCTTTCTTGATGGAGTCTTGAAAACAAAACACGCAAATATCCCATGAAAACGTATCAAATAGACAATATAAGACTGTATGTGAGTGAAATAGAATGCAAGACTGAATGTGATGTGAATAGAAAAGTTAAATTAAATTTCTCTAAATTTATTTTCTGGAGAAGAGAAGGTTATATGATTCTCCTCCTCTATTCTGCTCTTGTTAAGATCCCACCTGGAGAACTGACTACAGGTCTGGTGTCTCCAACATGAGAAGGACATAGAACTGTTGGAGCAACTTCAGAGGAGGACCAAAAAGTTCATGAAAGAAGTTGATCACCTTCCCTACAAACATGGGCTGAGTTAGGGGTGCTCAGTCTGGAGAAGAGAAGGTTTTATGCAGAGCTTATGGCAACCTTCTGGTATCTGAAGGGGTTTGTAAGTAAGTCAGAGAGGAGCTGTTCATCAGGAATTGTAGAGCTACGACAAGGAGTAATGGGTACAAATGGAAAGTGGGGAAATTTAGAATGTTAGGAAGAAATTATTTTCTGTGAGGGTGGTGAAGTGCTGGAAAAGCTTGCCTAGAAATTTGGTTCTCCATTGCTGTCAGTGTTCAATGCCAGCTTCAATGGGATGTTGAGAAACTGGTCTAGTGGGAGATGTCCCTGTCCATGAATGCTCATTAAGATCCCTTCCAACGCAAACAATTCTATCATTCTGTGAAATTAGAGACTAACAATGTAAATCTTACAAAGAAATTAAAATTATTTTGTTAATTAATTGATAAGAATTGAAAGGGAAAAGGACAATTCAAAGAGTTTTAGACTGGTTTGATGCCAATTAAATAAATATCCAATAAAAAAGACAGAAATTAACAGAAGTGAAAAAAGTTTGGGATTATGTTTAAGACATTAAAAAAATACTTGGTTTGAGATATTTGGGAGGTTTTATTTAGCCTTTGTTTTTTATTTCAGTTCTGAAATAAACTGAAAAGGCTTAGTGATAGAGAATAAATCACTTAATCAAAATACCGTCACCTGAAGGCCAAAGTGAAACTAAATGTGTAAGTGTACACCAATGGCAATAAAGCAAAGGAATGTTCAGGACAAAACACTGGACACGTGATAAAATGTAGCTGTCTGGATGTTTATGATTTTAATGGGAAATCACTTAGAAGAGGTGTTGCATAGACTAGAGAAGATGATACAGATCTATGGAAAATTAAAAGGTCGTCCCTTTCAAATCTCTATTACTAAAGTGAGAATACTAACTTTAGGAAAGAGCCTAAATCAAATAATCCTAATTAAATTACAAGAAGATAAGTGATCCAATTCAAAAGCAGATGCTTCACAAAACAGCATTTTCACAGACTCTGAAAGTACCTTTTTCATGATGTCAAATTGTAAAATAACCTTCTTGAGAGGAAAGGATGGAAATGACTATTGTTAATAAATTACATTCATATTCAGTTGCTGTTCATCTAAGTCCCCTTTAAGTAAGTGAGACAGTTAATGAAGTTGGGAAAACATCAAACACAAATCATACCATCAATGCAAGTAAATTATAATTTGTGCATACAAAATAGATAATTCCTTGGAATGCACAATAATGAATAAGTATAATGCTTTTAGAGCCTCTTTTGACATAGGAATTTTCCATGCCTTTCTGGTTCTTTTTGCTGGCTCCTGAACTTTAGTCCAAAAAGTACTCAGTATGTCAATATCTTTCCATTTGCTTGTTTCTCCCAAGAGAGTATTTTATTACCTTCATTCCAACTCTGAGCAGAGTAATACTTTTTGAAATCTAACACCACCTCTTTATGGGTGTATAAGCAGCATAACATGCAGTGATATGGAGCAACGGAGGTGGCATCCATCACTTTGAAATCTGAGGTTAAAATTCAGAGCCCAGAGTGCACAACAATATCAGCAATATTGGAGCATTTCCTCCATGTAAATATTGCAGCTGCTTCTCAAGAAGTTGCTCAGCAGATCAAATTGCTTATTTTCAAGGTTTAATTCTAACCTAACTCCGTTCTATGGCAATTATTTTCCTTATCACAACTCACAATTACTGTGAAAACATTCTTGTGAAATTGGTTTCTGTGCTGCAAAACAAGTGAAACTGCTCAATTGTTTTGAATAACAAAAACATTTTTGGAGTAAATCTTGCCACCATTTGTAAAAACATTCAAATCTGTAAATTCTCCAAATTAATTGAATGAATTTGAAATGGAACTATTCTAAGTAATTAAGAAGAAGTGATATGCTTGTTTTATCTTATTATGCAGTAAGTTTTACTTTTCAATGTCATTTATATTACTCATTGCAATGAAAGTCAACTGGAGTATAGTAAAAATAGTCTGTCGACCATTTTCAAAATGGCCAGTCTTCCATGAAGAATCAGATTTTTCTTCTGAGCAATAAAGGTTATTAATATACAACTTGGGTGTGCTTATTAGTCAAGGAGTCGTGAAAGTTTTATATTCTCATTAGAAAGATAGTCCAGTCCAGAAATATCTGTACCTTGCCTGCCCTTTCTCCTTCACTAACAGCACTGAGATATTTTCCTAGTTAAGCAGCATCTAGAACTCAGAGCAGACTATATGTTTCATCCTGGCCCACTGATATTTATTCCTGAGTTCTTATGCAGTGGTCTGTATTGCTATGAAAATATTAATTCCTCCAGCTTAATTTCTAAAATTTTATTTATTTTATATTTTGCCTCATCACTATACTTACATAAGCACATACATTTGTATACTAAAAAATTTTTGATCTTTTTGATGTTTCCTTAGAAAACCTGTTCTCTTCAAAATATATCAATATTTTACACTGCAGTGAAACTGTCTTCTTCTGTTGAACACTTTTCATTATTCATATATATGGTTGAACATGACAAAAATTCTTGAACAGCCATTGCACATCTTAGTCCAGCATGCTTCTTCAGATGTGATGAAAATACTTACCACATCCTAAGTTTGCAAAACTATTAAAGGGAATCATTGACTTACTTGCTGTTCATTTGATTTCTTGTAGAAGAGTATAAGGTCCAATGATATTTGTCTTTGTTATTTCAAGGAAAAATTATTCAAAATGTGACTCTTTATTCTTTTTGGTTCTTAACTTGTGACTCTTTGTCCATGCACACATATTTCTCTTAAGAAGAGATGGTAGACTTAAAACTACCTACATGATGGACCTGTCAGCAGGCATGGATTTCGTCATCTATATCTCATGTCACAGCTCCTCCACTGGGCTCTCAGAACCAAATGCAATCCTTTGCATCTACAATTCCATCTTCATTCCAATGGCTTACATTTCCATGTCTGGAGTGCATGTACCTTGTGATCCTAATTATGACTAGGTGATCAGGCATTACAGAGAGTGTGGAAATAAATAATTTTTTTCCCTATAAGGATTGCTCCTCCTAAGAGCTGATGCCAGTATATCATTCACACCTGAATTGTTTTCAAAGCAACACATTGCATACCTAAATTAATCTTGATCATCTTTTTCCCTTGCACTGAGAATATTCTGGCCCTCTATGACAATTAAGTAATATCAGCAGTCTGTGGCACTGTTGTGTGTTAATTGCTACACAAAGGGATAACATCTCTTGTTTCCTGTCTTTCTTACTGACAGACTACATGCACCCAGTTGGAATAACAACAGTTGACTGAATGGCAGCTTACTTTCCTTGAGAGTAATGAGAGTCCTTTACCTGCCTTGAGGGTCAGGAGAGAGATTGGAAACATGCTAGAGATATCTTCCCTTTCAGTGGAAAATTTCTGCATCCTCTATCTGTGTAAATATTGAGTCTCTTTAGATCATCCTGCTGTACTTTCAGCATAGGGTAATAAACATTCCCATTTCTTAAAATTTTCATTTGGTCTGTCTTTGTCCTGTGGTACAAATTCATTGAGTTCTACTCCAGTTCCTTGTGCTGAATCATAGATATGCAATTTTCATTCCCTTTTATGGAGAAGTCAGTTGCTGCCTTTAACCTGGATGCATGACACCTGAGTTAAGTCTCTGTCTTTCAACTAAAAATTTAATTTAAAATTTTTAATTTGTCTTTAATCACAGGGTTTTTTCACTATCCACAACATTAATCAGTTCCCAACTCAAACAAAAATGTTTTTCTATTCTCAGCATCAGGCAAAAAAAACCCCTTTGAATTGTTTAATTTTCTAAGGGTGAAGCATTATCTTATAATTTTATTAGTCATGCCAATGTTTCAGATACAACTGCTGACAGTATTTTCACAGACGTGTCAATTCTTATGTGGCAGACACAGTAGTGATTCATGAGAATCTATTCTGAGTTACTTGAAGACTCAATCTAAAGTCTTTGTTAATGCACATGTGTAACCCTCTTCTATGTCTGTGTACCAACTGACCTATATCCATTAATAAATACAAATACATTTTTTTTCTGGATGTCCAGAATTCTGTTCTACTTCTATAATTCTCTGATACCCTTCTCACTGTGTTTTGAATTACTGCAAGATTTGCTTATTAGTCAAGATCTCTTTTTCTGAGTGTCCTTAAACTGGTAACTTCCATGACATTTCACTAATTTATTGTTAGAAAAAAAGTAAAGATGAGATGTTCATGAAAATTTGTGATCTTTGTCAAGACAGACATTTATCCAAATACTAAAAGTAGGTCTAACTGCACACCCCCTAGCACTATTCTCTGGAGCATTAACCAAATGCATGCCTTCATAATTTTTTTTCCTTCATCCAATTGTTTTCAATTTAGTAACATCATTAGAGCAGGCTGGATTTGCCAGCAGTGGAGAGGTCTAAGTGATGGGAAGAAGGAAAACAGTATCTGAAGTGTGTCTGAATAGTCTAGGGTATCTTAGTGAGAATTTAGAGTTTCAGAAAAATTAAGTAGGACTCAGAAACTATGGCAAGATGTGTATATTTGGGGGGAGGGTGTTTCATAAAAATAAACATTCATGTTTCATAAAGATAAGCATAAAAATTCCTCCCTCTGTTCTGATCTTAGCAGAAGGATTTTACAGCCCTCTCCTCAGGGTTTCCCTTCCTTCACATAATACCCTGTGGTGACCCATCCTCTCCTCCCCATGTGTTTATTCACCTTTCTGCAAGTGTGTTTGTATTTTCTCATACAGACTGGTTTTTCCAATTATTCATTACTAACTATAGTGTCTACAAATGCTAGGCTTCAAGATGCAGTAAAGTATTATGCATAAGAATATGGATTTCTGTAAATATATATTTTTCAAATGGGATACAAGGGTTTTTGAGAAGCAAGTGATGACCAAAACACACAAAATAAAATGTCAGATTACTAATTTCTCGCTTCTCAGTTGGACAATGGTCCTTTTACCCCTTGGAAGTTGCGGTGTGAAGTCAGAATGCAAACCTAACCATGATTTTCTTTGCTGTACACTAAATTACAGGAAATGTGAAAGATAGAGTACCCAGCAGGAAGATCATTTGTTGAGCAGATTATGTTAGGGGTAAGTCAATTCTAACTGTGTTCTCTATTATTGCAACTAGTATATAAATAGAGCTGTGTGACCTGAGAGTGTACATCTGATTTTGTTACTGCAGAGTAACAGTACTGACAGAATGTCTGCAAGAAAATGAAATTTATATCTCAGTTGGAAAAGACAAGAAGTAGATCCCATCTTGTTGCCCTTGCTACAGCTAATGCGATAAAAAAACCTGCAGTCTCCTCAGCCAGGAGGCACATTCCTTCAGCAAACTTGCTTGAGGGTGTTGAAAAGCACTACCAGAAGCACTGGTGAGAATGGCAGTTAAGTTTCAATAGAAATAAAGTATAAAATATCCAAAAGAAGCCAAATATTTAAGCATTTTTTTTAAAACTGAAACTTTTGCATTAGGGTCAGACTTACAGTGGTGAATGGAAATATAAGTTCCTTCAGCAGAGTTTGCAGTTTAGGACATTGAACGGGCCTATTCATTAAAGATCAGGTACAAAACTTTGGACAATTGAAATCCAGTCACATGTTTCAAATCAGTCATGAATTAACCAAGGTGATAAAGATAGGTATTTTAACAATTGGACATAGACTCATTAATTTAAAATCAAGATTCAGCTTTGCAACACCCTAGACTCTTCATTACATCCTCTGTCTCTCCATCTGACATATTTATGAAAGACAGCATTTATAGAAGCATTGGAAAAAATTAAGGATAGCCTTCTCTGTGTCTCTACTATAATCATGCTAAATTTTAAAGCATGTAATGATGATAGAAAAAATAGTGCTTCAAACATGAATACCAGATTATATGCCACTGTTAAATGGGCAGAGATTCCTGATGGAAAATGAAGCAGTGTTTCTGGGGTTAGATTAGATTTGATCTGTATAAAGTAGAAAATGAATAAAATATTTTAAAATGAACATTCTTTAAAGTGCAGGCTTTTTTATCTGGTTGAGGTGTTTGCTTTTTAATATATACATGCAAGCTGAGGTAAGTAATTTTTTTATGTACCCATCTGGAACCAAAGCCCTTAATGATTCAAGAACAAAGCAGATTTGATGCACTATTGATTTTCTACCTCAGCAATAGAAAAACAATTCCTCTATGCAAAGATCTGTTTTTCTGGGTTTCTGCCATCAGTCTTTTTAATGCTTATGTAATGTAGCATTTACATAGAAAAAGAATTTCACACAAGGTTGAAATGGAAAAAAAATACTCTTTCATAGCAACTTCAGGCAAGCCTTCATGTTGCAAAATAACTTTTTTAAGGTATTTAATGCATTTTCCAGTATTAAGTATCTGCACTTCTCTGGAGTACCTAAATGCACTCTCACTTCCACTTCCCTGCTCTCAAGACTACATGCTAGTCCAGCTACCTGCAGCAGTGCACTGAGTTTCCTTTCGCAGAAGCCTTGAACATTGGGGATTTGCCTTAAGCTTTCTTGAATCAAACCATGGTTTGTGTGAGAGGCATCAGTCAGACAGCAATTTGGAAAATCATTCCCATTGCTCCTAAGGAAACTCAACAAGTTGTGTAAAGGCAACTCCTGGCTGCAATGCACCTGAGACCAAAATGAGTTTTTCTGTGTTCTAGGATTTCTTTGCCTGTGATGTGCAGACAGTTTGGAGCTCTTCAGAAGTGGAGAACAAATCACAGAAGCAGTTACAGTGTAACCTTCCTGTGATATATAGTGCTATAAGGGCTATTTTACAGCAGCATTCACAAGTCACTAAAAAGTCTAAGACAAAGCAGTAATTTAAGTGTTTATAGGTGCAGGCAACAGAACATTTAAGGCAACAATCCCATCAGTTCATAAATCATTAAAGGTGAAACTGCCTCCAGTCCATTTCAAAGTTCAAGAGTAATACCCTGCAGAAATAGTATATGACATTGATACAGAAACCTGAAGCATTTATACATGCTGAAAATAATAACTACCTTTCTTCAAAAGGTCTGTTGCAAAACATCCTAGAAGATATGTCATTGCATTCCACTGTCAGGTCTAATGCTATTTCATTTATTATGGATTGCAAACAGGAATGTGTTCCTTTACAAGGCTGATCAAAATTCAAACTGAACATTTTCTAAAATGAGTGTTTTATGGAAATATTACTAGGATTCAACTGACTATTTGAGCCCTGGGGTGGTGTGAGAGACTGAAATCCTGAAATAGTTAATGTAAACCTGAAACCCTTAATGTCTCAAACACTGGCAGAAGAGAATGTTACCATGCCAACGAGATAAGGCATGGTTCGAAAAGAGCATCTTGCAGAGGCAGGATGCTGCTTTTCTGGGACCAGCTTCCTTATCTTGGGTAACTATAGCTAAAAACAAATTTGAGACAGCAGTGCATTTGAGTCTATTTTCGGGAGAGGAACTGAAATCATGCGACCCTCCAAGTCCCTTCAGAAAAGTTTGAGAATAAGAAGATGCACCTGCATGAGGACAAGTCTGTAAATAGCACAGCTGAGAAGGGCTGTGGATGTATCCAGCATCTGGAGGAACCGGACCAGGGATGGCTTTGGAACCCTGGGTGGTGATCTGGATATTTTTTCTACTTCTGTTTTCCTTTCCCTCTTTCTCTCTCTCTTCCTCTTCTTAAAAGTTTAATTTTCTTCTGCCAGGAGCAGTTCAGAAATCTCTGTTACCAAGTGTTATTCAGGAGGTTTACTCTTAGGGCTGTTCAGAAATGTTTAAATTGTCATTGCCACAGGCTCTTCGATGTATCAAAAAAGGTTTCAACCATTGTGCCATAAATGAAAACTTTAAAATGATGGTTTGGTGTTGTTTTGCCTTAATTTTGGTCAAGGAGATCTTGAATGTCAGCTACTTCTGAGCAGGCATCCAGGACAGCCAATGAGTTGACAAGGTGATGTTTGACCACAGGCTGGACTTGAAGATCTCAAAGGTATTTTCCAGCCTAGCTGAGACTGCGATTCTGTGATCACAGTTCTGTGAGCATAATTCAGCAGTGGTATTGTCTTCCTGAAGAGTGTTCCCATCCTATAGTCTAGAATCATAATATAATGACTTTTTCTTCCTCTTTTCTTCTTTTTACATTTTCTCACATTACATTTCTGCTAGTCACATTTTTCTTTGCCCAGCCTCTACCTTTGCTCTCCAATCTCATTTAACTCTGTCTCTTCTCCATACATTCTGTCTGACAATGCAAGACCATTTGGTAACTTCTTCTTATCAGTTTTTCAAAAATTTGATCTATAATCCTTCTTCAGAAGTACTTTATCTACAGTACCAAGAAAAATTAAAACACCAGTACAAGTGTTGCTTTGAAAAAGTATAGCTATGAATTTTTTTTTCTCCTTTAATCTTGGATTTCCTTCAAAGAAAATGAATGTCATTGACAGTCTTTCTATTTATTTCCATATGCTTGGGTTTCAACGTACATGAGTCTGATGAATAAAATGTGTATTATACATTGAACATGAAAAAATCCATGGAAAAAAATAAGATTAGGGAGAGGTAAATTATGCAAAACAGCATTACTCTATTGATTTCAGAACTATACCAATTCATAGATTTTGAAAATGGCCTGTCCCAGAAATAAATTTAATTAAATTACATCAAAGATCAGTGACCCACAGGAGAAATTTGCCACTCACTGCACCCACCTTATGGGCCACATGGCTTTGAGGAAGAAGTAGAGATCAGTAGAGTAATATATGAGGCAGTATCCCGAGGAAACAAAAAATTGATTTATTCCAACCGATTTTATAATTTTATATCTACCATGACACTTGGACAATTCACACTAGATTCTGAACCACAGAATTAGATAATAGCAGCTGCTAAGTCTTTCCTCTTTCCATATTTGCCTGCTTTTCATTTTTTCTCCTTCCAGTTAATTCTGTTTTGCAGAACTGTGAATGTGTCCTAAAACTGCCTCATTACAAGATTTGGCTCAAAGGAAATACCAGAAAACAATTAAAGTGATGCTGTAACCTAGAGAGAACATAAAAGTTTCTAATTGTAGTCTGGTTTTACCTAGTCTCATTGGCTTCTTTGTAAACCTTATTTGAAGACTGATTGTCCTATGTATTTTATTCAAAGAATGATTCTCATATTTTGGATGATGTTTTTGATACTGATAGATTGTATTCACTGTCAAGAAAACATAGCTTTGGAAAGCAGAGACACAGTCAAATAATAAAAGAAGTGTGAAGTATGTTCATGCAAAGTGTGCCAGAGACAGAGTGATTGATTGATTGAAAAGACAAGATGTTGCTGCTAAGTGTTCATTTTTTCTAATTTAATTTAAAAAGTAAAGAACATTTTGTTATTTTTAAACTGTTAAGCTTCAGTGAGATTCCAAGAGTAAACAATTCTCATTTCTCACCTAAAAGAAGTTGAGTAAGATTATGTCAAGAAGAGCAAAGGCTGTGAATGAACCATAAGAATTGTCTGTCAAAGTCTGTAGTTCACAGTTTAGGTGTTATGAGAGGTTACTGATAGGTTTCTTAGTATCAGCAAACTGACTTCTTTTCTCCCTGCATTTTTGAGACACTTTTGAGTTTGATAGAGTTCTCCAAGGTTTCAGCAATGTTTTGGCAAGACTGTGGTGGTTTATGTGTTTATAAGTGAAGTCATAGTAAACCAAAAGTATCAGCTGAAACGTCCTTGAGCCTCAATGTACGAGCAGAAAATTATCTACAGATCAACTACAATGAGTCTGTATTTGGTGCATAGTAATTTGTTGGATCAAGCAATGACATCCACTAGTGTAAAAAAGGCAAGAACTGCACCCTTTAAGTATAAGATAATCAGGAATCACTCTCAGCTGAGTGTGAGCAATAAAGAAATATAAATCCATTTATGCTGTATAAAATAACATAAACTTTCAAATTCCCGCAGGCACACTTTCTCCCATCCTCTTCTGTTTTTCTTTCATTTCAGGAGTAAAAGCAAGAAAGAAAAAGGCCTAAATGATTCCGGCCTAAATGATTCCAGGATCACAATTTGATTCAAGCATGCTCCTTTCTCAATGGGGAGCAATAGCTATAAAGAAAACACTCAAAGGTTTTGAAGTTGCAACAATTTGCAACACCTTTGTGCTGAACTTTCGGGTTTAAAAAAATTAAGATAGGTTTTTAATACATTATTAAATCCAAAACAAATATAGAAAATACAGAACACAGGTCTATAACCTCAAGCATGAAAAAAGATATCTTGTGTATTTGCACAATTCTAACGAATTTACACAAAGTGATTAGTCACCAGAATATCTGATACCCTTTGTTACATCTTCACAAAACCAATCTAAGTTTGAAATTTTCCTGTTGCTGAGTTTTTGGTGAGTCAGTCAGATGTGTTTGATTGTGACTATACACTTCCTTGAAATACATATGCAAATACATATTTGTCATAGCAGAAAAGCCATTCATTGATCTCTGGTAAAAGTATACCTCAAAACATCTAATGCAAATTTGTACAGTCTGAACAGCTTTGTTTATTTTGTGTTATGAAACCTGCATGCCTGCATTTTTTAGCAGCCATTAATTGCTGTCTCACACTGCTCTCTCTGTCTTCCACTTCATTAATCACAGGACAATGGTAGGCCAGGGGCTGCGTGATTGGAGCATCTAAACTATAAGGAGTAAATTTTCTGCTGCTGCTCAAAACTGTGCAGTAAGCTGCCCTTCCAACATTCTTTTTTTATAAAAAATATTGTTTGAAAATCTCTTGTGGAAACTGATCTTTCTCGAAGTCATAGTGAAAGGCACTATATTACTTCTACTATGTACCCACCTTGGCTGTGGATAATCCATGCTGGGACAGAAACACCCCTGAATGACTGGGTCCTGGGGAGGGATGGATTAAGTACAAAATGCAACAAAAATAATGGGAGCTGAACCTGGGGAAATGGGGATGATAGCATCTTCTTAAACATTTATTGTACAGACTATGTCTTTTTTATATTTGAATCAATGAAGAAACATTGCAATAAGTGCCAGAAAATCAAATTAAGTAAACTTACCCATGTTAAGGCCATTTTGCCCAAAGCAATGTGTTAGCATGACCAGTTTTCCCTAGTGTTTTAAGACATATTGTGGTCCTAGATGTTTTCATTTAAATTATCCTTAGTTCCTCTCTCAGTAATTTGACAATTTATTTTGCTGACTATGTGGCTATAACTAGAAACATAATCTATTGCATTTGAACTGAGGAACAAGGTGCTAAGGACAAATGATAACAGAACAATTCATTTGCCATCTCTGCTATTCCCTGCAGGAATATTTTGCATAATGAAAACAACATTCTAAATTAAAATGGTTGCCTTTGCAGACCAAGATTCTTAACCTATTGAGAAGATTTTCTAAATATATTCAATGATTTTTTAATGCTACAAATTTATATGCATTTTCATTTAGTGCTAGAATTCTGGTAGAAATTGAATTCCTGGAGTCAGAAAAGGGGAAAAAATGTTGAGTTCCTGCTTTCACTGGTCAAGCTTCCGATTAAACATTCTGTGCAAAGTGTGTAAAGAAGCATTGGATTTTCAGCACTTAATTACTTTAGCCAGTTGCCATCTGTTCTTTGAATTCTGACCTTTCTTTCCAAGCTGCAGCTACATGGAGTGTCTGCAGTCAAGCCAATTAGATCATGGATGTTTCATGCTGACATTACAAGAGATTTAATGTCCACCTGCAGAACCCTGGTTGATAAATTTAATAGTGATGACACAGTGGCCTTCTGCAACCTTCATCCAGCAACAAAATAATAGTTTATTACACTTGGCATTCTTCGTTTAAAATGTGGCACAACGAGCAGTGGCAAAATCACATTTTGATTAGTTTCTTCAGCCCGTGACATTAATCATATACTGTCAAAATCTTTTCTTGCTAGTTTCTCACAAAGATGATGCAGGTTAACTCTAAAAAGCAACCCCATAAAATTACCCTTTTCTGGCCTAAGAGGAATAGTCACAGACTGAAATAGCTTTAAGCCACCTATGCTCCCATTAAATTCTCAGACGGTCAAGGTTGAACTTTGTAGGAAGTCTGCAACTCTGATATCGCCTGTCATCTGCCTATGAAAATGACAGACTGTCTAAAGAGTCCTCACACTGGAAACAGGAATACATTAAAAATACCAACACATTCCTTATATTAGTTATATTAACAGATGAGTATCCAACAGCACATAATAGTAATACAATAATGTTTTAATATTGTTTATTAGCAAATGGTACCAAAGACATTCAAGTGTATCTCAGCATTTAATGGGGACCAACCACCTGTGAACCTCAAAAAATGTCATAATTTGTGAATGTAATATTATCATTGACAAGTACATTTCTATTGGACTTATTACATAAATCTTCTTTAAAAAAGAAGCTTCTGGAAAAACATGTAGCTTCAGCACCTGTCTGAAAACATAAGAAAAAACCCTCTTCCTTGAGGAACATTTTGAAGGTGATTATAAGTACAAAGGTGAGCTGTGAAACCTATCAACATCAGTGAGAATCAGCCCTTATATTGGTTTTAATGGTCTTTGAATCAGGTCCTAAGTGTGAGATTTTGAAAACCCATTAACAAACCCATATTTTAAAACTGAACTTCTTGTTTTGAACCGCAAACTTTGAGACAGAAAATAAATGCTACACGAAGAAGCACAAATCCCTATCATTGTATGAGAACACACTACTTCAGTTCTTCCTGTGCTTACAGTGCTGAGCCAGATGGCAGTATATGTAAAGCATTGTGCTGCAGAGTTTCAGAAGCAATTTTTCTGAGTTTCAAGGAGCCTAATCTCTTAATAGAACTGCAGATTATCTGTGTGCACTTAATAGGAATCTTTTGTTCCTCTCTCTGCTTCCTCGATGCTGAGAAGCGCAATAAAGCCAACTGTATTTCCTCTGAACAGAATTCACTCTATTTCGATGCTAGGTGGTGACGAAAATTCTAATGAGCCACTTTGCTCATTATGTTTATTTGGCAGCATCAAACAGAAAACTCATACATCACAGAAAGAAGTCTGGCAGTTATATATATTGCTGAATTTTTACTGCTAAATTAAACATTTTCAGAAGTCTGGATAGAGAACTAGGTGTTATTTCATCTTAAAAATTGTGTTGAAATACTGAATTTCTTCTGTAAAGATTCTGAGATGCTTCAACAATTTCACAATAACATCTGAATAAAGAGAAAATTAAACTGAATTAAACAGCATAAAACATATTTGTCAAAATAAATATATTACATTCAAAGTGTCACAGAGAAATTAAATATTAAGTATTAAGAATTAAAAATACTTAATAATTGTTAGGTATTTTTAAACTGATCTGTGGAGCATATACATAAATATTAAATTTTTCATTTTAAATAATTAGTCACAACAATGTGATTCTTTCCAATGAAGACTAAAAATCACAACTATAGAAAATGTCTCATTCCTTAATTTGCTACAGCACAACTTCCACCTCTGTGATCCTTCTTCATTACCATTTAACCATGTCTGTAGCAAGACAATCTGGAGACCAGGCATGATGTCATTTTGATGCTTTCAACCATTACTTTCTACACACTTTTTTTTTTTCAATTAATTTGGGCTAAAAAAGAGTAGCATGCTCCATGTGTTGTGACATTTTTTGTCCTTTGTGACAATTAATCTTAAACTTATTTTTGTATTTTTATTCTATGAACACAGTTATTATATGTATGTGCAAACACACTGTCATAGATGCTCAGTATCAATCTTGTTCAGACATTCTACTGTCCAGAATATAGCAGAAAATATTCAAGCAAACAGAAGTACTATTATTTTGGAGTTTTTTTGTGATGCCCACATATACTTACTTTATGTCATTATTCTCACCTGCTTGGCATTTTGAGATTTCTTCAAAGAGCAGATTTTCTAACAGCATGGTTGCTATGGGTTGCCCATGTTATCTACTCAAGCTCTCTATCTGCTGTTACCTGCCATTTTTGGGCTGCAATCATCTCTTCCCTGATGGGAGGGTAAGACCACCTCTAAGCTTTTCTTTTCTCTGAATTTCTCTAGCAAGGGGGTGTTTCTACCTACTACAAGGTTGTACTCACAACTGTTGCAAAGCTGTAGACTTTGGGTGAATTTTTTCCAACAAATCTATCACCCCTTTCCCTTCTCTCCTTCCCCTCACTTCCCTGTGTTATCTTTCCCTTATTCCTCATTGCCACGAACTCTATAACTCATCACCACCCTATAAGCCTATAACAAAATCTATACCAGAACTTTCTTGTCTTTATCTAGGCACCCCAATTTTCCTTCATCCTACCTGCAATCTTAGCTGTTCACCTGTGCCTTTCTGAGCTTATACTGTCTAATATCATGCCCACTTTAACTCCTAATCCTTATGTCCGAAGATATGGCTTGTTTCTGTTCTGTCTTGGTGAGGTTGAGCAACAAGATCATTGTGCTTTATAAAGAGCTCTCCAAGCCTTGTTCTCAATTCTGGATCCTCAGCATCTCTAAATGAGGTCTACTTGAATGTCAAATGCAAAGAAATTTGAACTACCTAAAAACATCTCTGTCAATCCAGTATGTCAGCCTACAACTAAAGAGAAAAAATGTGCTGCATGGAAACAGTTACACCCTACTGCTTGTTCCTTGTGCCACCATGTGTGTTCTGCTCTGTCACTCATGCATCACTCGTTAGTCTGCTGTGATACTGACATTAGTGTGATGCAATCATCAGAGGTGACCAAGTCCCTAAACTTCTGATATCTATTTTTCCAGACTGTGCCAGCTTGTTTTTGTCTGTTCACTTGCCATTTTTGGAAGGAATTATTCAAGTTAAATTAGAAGACTACAAGGAAGCATTTGACCTCCATGGATAAGGTGAGATTCGTGCCGTGTTTATAAAATTTTTATTACTGTGGTCTTGAATTCACAGTAATACTACAAAGTGAATTGCCTCTAAGCAATTATGGATCCATCAAAACTAATGTTCTTGCTATTTTTGTCTTTTACAAACAAGAAATAAGTACCAGGGAGCATGTAGAACAGACCATTTTTAGGAATAGATTACTACCTCATTAGAAAGCAGTTTGTGCTGTAGAGTATTAGAGCATTCTTGCTCTTCATTCAGATTAGGCAATCACGGAGTTAATTGCTTGCTGGCTAGATGAGCTTTCATTAGCTCTGAAGTCAGCTCATCAGTTACAGTAGTGATGACAGTGGAAATCACTGAAGGAAAAAAATACTACATCATATTAAAAAAAAAAAATTAAAGCATGAAAACCTGATCTGCATCCTACCAGCAGCTATGCAGCTCATGTCAATAATCCGTTATATACTGAGATACACTGGTAACAGTCATAACAGGAATAACAGGACATACTGAGGAAAAAAAGCAAGAGGCCAGTGTTCCAAGAAATTATGTCAAGAAATAATAAAAAACACTTTGCTGACATTATAGATTACATATTTTGACAGAAAGTGGTTTGATAAAAGTCAAGGAGATAGAGTTCATGTTGCTGCATTGAAGACCTAACAGAATGTTATGGTCAGTGAAGACTAGGAGAATTATTGATTATGTGTACAACAACTGAACCGTTAGTAAAATTCCAAAGGTGTCTCTCAGTCTCAGTCCTAAAACCAGAAGTCGACATGGGCATATCTATCCTACTCCTGTAAGTCATCCATCATTGTTATAGCCAGCCAGGGAAGAAGCTGAGTGATACCCACAGTCATTCCAGCTGTGCTGTGGATTTAAGGCTTGTATACTTTATATATACTACATAAATGTTATCAGCGACTTCTGGGATTTAAGAAGAAACTGAGCACTCTGCAGGAACAAAGCCCTAAATAACCATCCGTATTCTATAAAAGTAGAACCTGAAGCAGAAAGCTAATTCACATTTGCTTATTGATTTCATTATAATGCACAAAAAGAAGCCAGTCAAAAATAGCAGAAATATTCCATTTCACAGCTTTTTGGTTTAACCACCAAATTAGACAAGAATAGCAAAGCAAATTTCCTTATTTTTAATGTCTGTGATCCTTTCAAATTTTTGAAGAAATTGATTTCACTTCCTTGAATTGAAGATAATTTATATCTTTGTGAAAGCAGTTAATGTTGCCAATTATTTCTTTTCAGGCATGCCTGAAACATTTTAATGGGAAAAATTCATCCTGGTGACATTTTTAAGAAGCAGATTCATGCATTCTTAGTATAAAACTATTCTTTATTTAGATTAAAGAAGCTGGAAAGTTCTTAATATTGCAAGACATTTAAGACATTTACTACAATTTAAGGCATTAAAGCTAACTGTTTAGGAGAAAAGATTAAGCAGATAAATTTTATTCTCTTAAAATTTACAAATTATCCACCCAGAAATAAATTATATGAAGCATTTGGTGAAAAAATGGAAACTATTTCTAAAGATCAATTTTTAAAATTACTTAAAATACTATTTAAATTTAATGAATTTGGAGTACTAAGTAAGTGTGAGGAGATAATTTTTTTCAACTCAAAAACTAGACTGGAATTAATCTGAAGATATCAAAATTAAAATTTTCAGGGTTTTGGGGGTTTTTTTTTTGCATTTAGCTGGATGACAACAACGTTCTCCCATCACTGAATTTGATTGTGATAAACAACATTTTCTGAGAAAATTGATCTGACAAATTTTTCCTCACAAACTTAAAAGCTGGTGTTTAACCAAGTATGGGCAAAAAGTTTGCTATTCATGATCACTGAGGACAATCAATTCCCAGCAATGAATAACTAGAACAGCAATATTATTCCATTCTGTCTCAGAAAACTGGTAAAAACTCTCCTAATCTTTACCTTTACAAAGCCTTCTTTGTTTTTAGATACAGATCAAGGTTGAAGTAAGAGTGAAGCTAACAGAATTAAGGTTGACTCCAGAGTGAAGAAATTTACTAGAATTTGTACAATGCTGAGAGAAAAAAATGTTTTTTACAACAGAACTGGGACAAATTCTATGCTTGGCTAATATAATATGAACTATCTTAGGAGAGTGTTATAATAAGTTTTCTTGTTACCAGGGTATGAGCTAACAACCTATATCATCACAAACAATATACAGTGATAAGAAATTTATTTACCCATAGTTAATTTACATGAATCCAGCTTGAAATATCTGAAGCAATCTGTAAACTATCTGAAACGTCTTCAAAAGGCTCAATGATTGAGCAACATGAATTTCATACTAATGCTTATGTTTCTAAATTACAAATTCATTTACCTCTGAACAAAACTTTATCTGTGAATTAAACATTTCAAAGCCCAGTCTAAATTATTCAGGTCTTTTCCATGTAACAATAATCATGGAATCATAGAATGGTATGAGCGGAAAGAAACCTTAAAGTTCATCTAGTTCTAAGCCCCTGCCAACAGCAGTGACACCTTCCACTGGACCAGGTTACTCAGTCTGTTTTAACATCTGTAAATCACAGAAGAAGTATCTATTCTAGACTTCCAGAAAAAAAGTTGTCATGAGATGGAGGCTGGTCTCTTCTGCCATGTCTCACGTGAAAGTATGAGAGGAAATGGCTCTACGTTGCATAAGGTTCAGGTTCAATATTAGACTTTTTTTTTCACTGAAAGAGTGGTTAGACTTTGGAACAGGTTGGCCAGCATGGTGGTGGAGTCACCCTCTCTGGAAGTGTTGAGAGGTGCCCAGATGTTCAGAGGAGGGCAACAAGGCTGGTGAAGGGTCTGGAACACAAGTCCTATGAGGAGTGGTTGAAGGAGCTGGGGTTGTTTAGCCTGGGAAAAAATGAGGCTCAGGGGTGATCTTTTCACTCTCTACAACTGCCTGAAAGGAGGTTGTGGCCAGATGGGTATCAGCCTCTTCTCCCAGGCAACCAGCAACAGGATGAAAGGACATAGACTTACGGTGCACCAGGGGAGGTTCATGTGGCACATTAGGAGGACTTTTTTCACAGAAAGGGTGCTTAGATGTTGGAATATTGCCCAGGAAGATGGTGAAGCTACCGTCCCTGGGAGTGCTCAAGACAAGGCTGGATGTGGCCCTAAGTGCCATGGTCTAGTTGTCCTGGAGCTGTTCTGTCAAAGGTTGGAATTAATGATCTCAGAGATCTTTTCCAGCCTAATTGTTTGTGTCTGCAGCCCCAAGCAAACAGTGGTCTGAGCCCAATTTCTATCACATATTTCAGAGATGAAATTTTATTATCAGAACTCCTTAAATAAATGGTTGCTCCAAAGACACTCAGGAAAAGCTTCATGGAATCTTGCTGAAACACATAATTTTTAAGCTTGCCAAATTGTTTAATCATGGATCTGTAGAAAAATTTAGGTTGAAAGAGATCTTTGAGACCCTCCAGCCCAGAATATGATTAATTTGGATGCTGGATCTAGTTAGAAAATTAAGTCAGGTTGTTCAGTCCCTCAACCAACAGAATTTTGAGCCTGTCCAAGGAGTTAATAAAACTGTCATTATATTTTCCTGACATTGTCAGTCAGCTTCCTCTCAACATGTACACTTGGTGAGGCTCCTTAGGTTTGAAGGATTTAGATGATGTTTCAGAAGCATTTATTTCAAGAATGGACATATTAGTGAAAATTCTTTAGAGCCAGTTTCACATACAGGCCCTTGTCCATAGGGTGGCTGTGAATGTGGAATTTCCAAACCTTGTCAGTGTTAGGTTAAACAAAGTAAGTGGCTCCTAGCCAGCTCTGAATGAGAGCAGAGCTGTCTCATGTCTATCTGTAAAACTGGCTTTACAGAATGGGTATCCCTAGTATGGTATATCTTGTTTGCCTAAGGAGCCTGAAAGAACCATCTGGTCGGTTTTGATTCTCATAGTTATTGTGATGAGAAACTCATTCAGGCAATTCTTCCACAGCTGCAAAAAAAGTGGTGAGACAGGCTTTATTTGTGTGAGAGGAAAAAAAAACTAAAATGCTGCTAAATATGTTTCAGGATAATAGCATCAATAGCACATCTGATGAGTATTTAGAATAAGCGAATGCTGAATGCCTTATCAGTGATAACACAGACAAAGGTTATTGCCATGTGCCACACATCAAACATTGATCCCACTGCAATTAATCTAAGTGAAAAATTGTCTCCATCAGCAAATGCTTTTGCACAACATCAAAGCCCATTTCTTTGTTGTTTGTCTTCTTTTTAGTGGGAAGCTTCGACCTGTCCAACTAAGTTAGAAATCTGTTTCTTTTAATTTATTAGTTTCCCATGCTTTGTAATTAACCTCCCAGCCTTGGATCCTGAATGAAATTTTCTTTCCTGAAGAAATTTTCACTGATGTTTTGATAAATGAAGGGTTTTTTTCACCTTCTGGGATTATTTTTATAGGAATGTAAGTGTTGTAATATATATATGATAAAAATCACCTTCAGCCAGTTTTGAACATGAGACCTTCTACTGATTCTACTTTTTACTATTAAAAAAAACACTCAAAGCCCATTTTAATGAATGTTCATACTCCCTGGAATTTTGATTCTATGTTGATGTTGCTGTTAGAAGGTACTAGTAACAAGGTGAGTTTCAAACAGACAAGAACCTTTTGAAACATGATGGCAACTTAGATACACACTGATAGAGTCAGTGTGTCTTCACAAAGACACTGAAGAAAGTAAACTCTTATAATAGGAGAGAAGAAAAATTCTGTCAGCAGTTTCTTGAGCACAAATAGAAACAATGGGCCGCCTTAGATATTTGTTGAAAATACCAAGTACAAAATGTGCAAAATAGAAACAGTAATGAGAGCACAGGGTAACTTCATTGTGCTCAAAAGAGATCTGGGGCAAACTATTTGAACAACAATTATGGGCATAATAAATCAGTTTTAGAGGTCACTAGAGGCACTGAACAGTATGAGTACAAAGCCTGAATTTCATACATACTTTTCATTTCACTCTGCCCAAGTCACATCATGGAACTGATTAATGGTTGTGGTCAATGCCATCGTATTGACTACAGAAGGACTAAGGCAAAAAGTAGAGTAAGCAACTTTGCTGAGCAGAGCACAACCAGACAGTCAGCTGACTGTGTTATTTTTATCTTCTTTTTAAATTATGACAAAAGAATTATTATTATAAATGAAAGTCTGGCAGACTTTTCAAAAGGACAGCAAAAAAATATGACCAGAGGACCAACAATAGAATTATTATAAGGCATTTACAAATTATAGGTATCATACATAAAAATACAGCATTTCTGTAATTATTCTGATTAGTTTAATATTCAATTTGCAAAAAAGTTGCTCTCTTTAAAGAAAAAAAATTGAATTGATTTTTCAGTATCTAAATGTTCAATATCTATAAATGCATTATCTTTTTAATACATTAAATCTTTTCATGCACTTTGCATAAAGATTGATTATGTGGTAGTGTTGTGAACTAATATTCTATTCTTATAACATTCACTGGAATAAGGAATGTTTCATTTAAGTTTACTCAACTTTACGCTAATTTGAAAGAAAATACGCAGAACGAGTGAGGAATGCAGAGTAATAAATACTCTTAATTGCCATTTATGAAGCTGACAAACTAAGCTATGAAATTACAGTTTGGCACATAAATGGATACACAACGAATTTTAGCAAGATGATGATGTGATTGTTGGCTGACAAGGACCCATGTAAGTGGCTGAAATAGGTATCCTGCTGAAAAGCAACTCAGCTTGCTTTTGGAGACACATGTCAAAGCTTTGGACAAGCAGAGCACTCCACAGTGAGAGCAGTACAGTTCTTGTGGGGGAATTTCTAACTGATTATTTGAGGAATTATAATTTCCATAGAGAAAAAATGCTTCTTATGGTCTGCAGTACTGTGTCTCTCTTGCATTCACAGCAGATACAGGAAGAGGATCAGGATAAATAGAGACCCAGGAAAAAGGTGAATAAGGCAAATGGAAGGAGTGACTAAAATACAGGCAGATACCCTAGTCCACTAGTCACCTGACAAGAAAAATAACTGGTGTTTTCTCTGTGCTTGCACAGTTCTTTAAACTTAGAAAGCAATATCACTGTGCCTCTTTTGTCCTCTTGGCTAATTTTTCCCTTGGTTCAGAAGTGCTACACAAGGAACACAGATTACATATACTTGCCTGGTGACTTTATACCTTTCACTAGTGCTCTGCCTGCCACAGAAATACTGCCAGATCATTCACTAGATGCATGGCACTTAGAACAAAAGTTACACATTTCTAGCCTTGGTTGGTAGTATAGCCCGTAGGAACTTGAGACAGTGTCTGCTGTGTAGCTAAACCACCTCTTTCCAAATTCATAAATCACAAATAAAAACCAGTTCTGAAGGATTTACAGTAAGATTTACAAGGCAAACCTAAATAACAGAGCAATAGTTATCCAGATTTATATCAGAGCCTACAAATTTTAGAGCTACTAAAATCCTTCCAGTTTCTGACATACAGGGTATATGATTTGCATGAAATTAAAGCATCCAACTCATTTTCATAATGGCCCACAGCTTTTCTCTACCTCAAGCTTATATATCTTTGGAAGGCAAAATAGTTGTACACCTCTACCAAAGCAGTAAAACATTTATTTATTACCAGATGGGAGAGGAAGGTCTTTTGCCTTTAAAAGCAGCTGCATTGAATTAATAATAGCAACGTACTGTAATTTTAATATGATACAAAAAACCTAAGTAAATCACCTGATGTTGCTTTTGCAAATGCACATTTCCATGGAGATGTAGAAACTGGATTTATTTAGAGAAATATGTGACATTAATTCACCTAGAAACAAGGCTAGGAAGAAATTTGTATTTTAAATATTGAATATGAAAAAAGAAAAACATTTAAGAGTCCAGTATTCTCATAGAGAAGTTTCCTTTGCTAGGAGAAAATATTCTCCAGTCATATCATCAATAAGCTATGTCCTATGTAGCAGAGTACTAGCATCCTTAAATTATTCTCCTGGGTTTAGACACACTGCAATGCTATCTAGGACTAGACTGAAAGTCCAGTGTAGTATAATGTTGGCCAAGAGTAAACAAAACAAAAGCAATATTTTAAAGTGGATTGAATCTAAGCTCATAAGCACTAGTGGCTGGTGGCTCTTTCTGGTCTACAAAAATTTTAAAAAAATTAAATATTAAAAATTATGAAAGAATTGACAAATATAGAAAATTTCTGTAGTATTCTAGGGTATCATTTAAAATATAACATGACCGCCCAACTTAGAATTCATTCTCAGCACATTTTCTTTAAACTATTTTTTAACCGATAGGGAAAAGATTTTTGTCTTTTTTGGTGTGACGGTATCGTGCCATCCAGAGGCCAACTGAGCGCATTACAATGTTTGGTTCCTAGGATTATACAAAAGACAGCCATCTTCTGGTCATCCTAAGGTTTGGTCCCTACTTCATCACCACAAAATATACTTTTTGCTATAAGAAGACCTGAATTTGGACCGAAATAATATTTATGTCTTAAATAACTCTCAACAACTTCAGAGTTGTCTATGTGCAGGGCTATTTAGTTGGGGGCAAACAGGAAGCTTGAGAGGAAGGATTAATGTGAAGAGCTCATTAGCAGAATAAAAGTTAAGCATTAGATAACTAATAAATTAAAGCATTTAACTTCTCAAAATTCCCAGTTCCCTCACCTCTATTCTGTCCTGCAAATCACAGTCACTGAATATCATAAAGGGGGAGCACAATGTCCTCTCAGTTTTCAGTGCCAATAGCATAAAGTTTATGTTTATATTTGAAAATCCTTAAAAGTTCATTCTCAAACAGAATTCTGCTCACTTGCTGAATATTTAACAGTAAAACCAGAACAAAATAAACACTCAAAACCTCTAATGCCAGACTATTTATCTTTGGATCTAATATCAAGACAAAGTAAAGCATATAATTCTGGTGAGTTATTTTCTAGCCTACAGTATATATTCATTATAATTAGACCAGAATATTTTCCTCTCCTAGCTTAAAAAAACCCCCAAAAAATGAAATAATGAATTTCTTCTATGTGCACAAAAGATTAATTACCCTTTAAAAATTTCATTTAGGACAACATTTTTCCATTTTTCCTCTGAAGAGGTATGTTAACAAGATTTATGTTGCTTTACACTGTGACAAAATCATTGCTTGTTCATTATATAATTTTTTTTATTTGAAAAAATTAAAAATGCTTTAAGACAAGGGCGCATTAAAATAATAAATTCTCATTTCAAAGATTAGAGAAAGGAACACAGAAACTCAAAATAATCAATAATTAAATGGGAAAAGGAAATTAATTCAACATTTTGCTCTCAGAGTGACAATATTAGACTTGGTTCACTTTGTTGATAAACCCTAAGCAAAGATTAAAAACCTGACCTCTGTGACGAATTAGATATTTTCTCAAAACAGGAAAAGTTATCCCCAAAGATTTTTTTAAGATATGAGAGAAATTGACAGGAAAAATTATGACCATGCACCAGTCAACTCCTACTCACAGATTTTCTGGGAATCATCAGGTTGAATCTTTAACTATGGATTAGCAACTAGGTAATGAGAAGCAATAAAAGCACAGAATAACCTGGCAGGGAGAGGCTCAGCCAGCAGCAGTGAGCACTGCTGTAGGAATTAAGGGAGTGGGTGAGTATGAGGAGAACTATCAAGAAGTAAGAGAGAGAAAGAGAGACTTCTGAAACCACGCCCTGCTTTCCCTGGGACAGATCCCAGGGACAGACAGGATGCATGATATGGAACATTCCTGGCTGTCCCACTGCCTGACTGAACACAGTGAGTGACTGAAGGTACGGGGGGTAGTGTTGACAAATTCCTTCCCATCACAAGGGGCAATGGTGACAAGTTCCTTCCTGCCACAGCACATGTAGCTCTCCAGTGGCCACTCAAGTGCCCTCACATTGTAGGTATGTGGCTCTGCAAGTGGAACCAAAGAACTGATGGTTCATTTAGCATGGAAGTTAAGCTGGCCTGTGTGGTATGCAACATACACTAAAAACAATTGAATTTGGATACATTCTGCATCAGTTTGTACTTTTTATACAGTGCAAACAATGTATCAGTCTTCATTTTTTTAATGGACAGTTTTTGGGGTGGGGGTGCTCTATATTCCTAGTTGTACTGTTGATTACTTTAAGCAATATTAAGAAAACTGGAAGTTGTTTTCTATATGAGAGCTGAGCTGTTCCAATTATGCAGAGAATGTCACTTTTCCTTAGAAGGGTAATCAGTCTATAATGTTGCATTGAAATGTTAACTTCACTTGCAATAAGATGCAGTTAATTAACTTGAAGCAGTATAAAGTTCATGTTAGAGTCATTTGAACTGAGTGAAAAAGTAAACTCAATTGAAAGTCAAAAGGTAGAATTATCTTTTTATCCTATGTTTGGGATTTCTGCAAATTCTTAGACAATAACATCTCAATGCTTTACTACCTTCTTTTAATACTTTTTCTGCGCCTCTTCAGTCTTTTACTTTCTTTAATTTTGATAAGGTTACCTTTGTTTAAGACATTTTATTTGTTAATTTGAATATGCTAGAGTTGATCAAATGGAAATTTGTCAGTGAATCCCTGAATGCTACAGTACCCCAGCTTCTGTCTCATGTTTCCAGGCTCTTCTCTGAGCCAATATTTGCATTTGAAATGTATTTTCTATGACACACTGGTCTTGCCTTTGGTTGATCTAAATGTTAATTTGTGGCATTTTCATCAGGTAACCTCATCTCCTGAGGAAAAAGAAACATACAAAATGACATCCCTGAATTTATCTTACCATTGGTAGAAAAAGTTCAGTGCATTAAATGAAGGCAACCATTTTTGAAATCCTAGAAATTAAAGAAAAAATATATCTGGCTTTGTACGCTTATGTGAAAATGGACATCTCAATATTTGATGCTTATATTTTTGGAATTCTGTGGACAATGACAAAATTCAATACTATTTAGGACAAAAATAAATGTTGAAGAGTTTTAATTTATTTAAGAGCAGAAAAATCCAAAATTTTTAATCAGATTAATTCATAAGAGATGGTCCAGATTTCCCTTTTTTTCTTAGAATAATATCTGTCTTCTAAGTATGAGCTGAAATGGCCAGCTCTAATTTATTCTAACAAACTATTTCTATGGGACAAAATTATTCCTTGTCTCATTAGCTTTGACTATTCAGTGAACTTGAACATATTTCAAAATTAATTTGAAGGATGCAAAGGATTTGTTTGGAGAAAATTGCAGCCTGGAAATTAGTTCTGTTTCTCCATGTTCCTTCTTCTCAAACTGGAACTTCATTAGAAATGGTGATTTGGTCTAACAAACTATTTCGATTACTCACAGTTCAATTTAAAAGTTTTACAGTCCAAAGGGAAGTTCAGCCACATGTATCACCAGATTATGAACTCTTTTCCCACAGCATTTCTTGGTCTCTCAGTAGAAAATGGAAGGAGCATAAAGGACATTTTTTTTTTTTTTGCCTATAGCTGTGATTCCTACTTAGATGAAAGTTAATATTGACTCAGATTTTAAAGTAGGACCAAAACTATTGCTAGAGCATAGTATCAAAAATTATGGAGTGGCTGACGCTGGAAGGGACCTCTGGAGGTCCTGTAGTTCAAACCTGCTTTTAAGCAGGTATGAGCTGAAATGGCCACAGAAGCTTCAGTATTGCCTCTGGTCCTGTGCTGGGCACCACTGAACAGAACCTGGCTCTGTCTTCTTGGCACCCTCCCTTCAGCTGCTTACACATGTTGCAAACAGTACTTCAGGTGTAGCTCACCACTCCTGAGTACACTCAGGAAGGATCACTTACCTAGACCTGCTGGCAAAACATTTCTTAATGCATCCCAGAATACCATTAGCCTTTTATTACTACAAGCACATATTGCAGCCTCGTGCCCCTGCTGAGCACCAAGAACTCCAGTATCCTTTTCTGGAAAGCTGATTTCCAGACAATCTCCTGCATGTGCGGGTACCTGGGGTCATTCTTCCCTGGCTCCAGGACTTTCTACTCCCCACTGTTGAACTGCACAAGGTTCCAGTCAGCTCATTTCTTCAGCCTATTGATGACCTTCTGAATGGCAACACAGCTCTCTGGTGTATCAGGGGCTCTCACCAGTTCTGTGGAATCAGCAAATTTTCAGAGGGCACCCTCTGACCCATTATCCAGGTCATTAATGAAGTAGTTGAACAGAACTGGGACCCAGCATTGACCCCTGGAACACCACTGGCCTTCATCTAGACTTCATACCACTGATCACCGTGGGCACAAACATCTGTTTAGCCATTTTTCAGCCTACTTCACTGAGCTGCTCCTCCAGCCCATACTTCACCAGCTTTTCTGTGACAATCTGGTGGGTTGCATTGTCAAAAGGTTTCCTGAAGTAAAGCTAGAAAATATCCAATTCTGTCTCCTCACCTACCAAGCCAGTCATAGTACACAATGGGCCAGGGAATTTTATAGCCCCAAATAATTATGGCAAGAGAATAGTAGGTTCCTCATGCTTTCAATTAATTAATGAATAACTGTTTCAGAAATAACTTCACAACAGTGGCAGCAGTAGGGAGGAAAAAAGATAGATACCATAAATGCAAAATCAGTATCATGATAATTAGGCAGCTTCTAAAAATTACTAATTAAGCCCTTCAGAAAGATCATTTTAGAATAGCTCCAAAGTAATGATAACTGAAGGACCATAAATAGTTAAAGACAAAGCAAACTATATGCTTTGTTTGTTGTTTTTTTTCTGTAAGCCAAAAACAAATAGATGTATAAGTTAATATTTTTATTATCTATAGAATTTAGAGAAGCTCATCTTCATCATCATCATTCCTATATAATATTTGATTCTGTAATAACTTTTTTTTAATAAATTATATTTTTCAAATAATAAAAATTTAAATAAATAGATGCAATGCTAATCTCCCTAAAACCTTATTAAATTCTCAAAAGCTCTTCTATGGAGTAATAACTTCTAGCCCAAGACCTATACAAATAGGTCACCACTGTGTAATATACATGTATGTATATATACCTCACAGCTAAGTGTAAAGCAGTGGTTTCTGAAGGCTGCTACACACGCTGAAATGCATTCATAATTGCATCTCTGAAACTAAGCCTATATGTCATATTTGTATGTCATACATACAGTAGTGGAATTGATAAATATATTGAATTGTTAGGTATGATTTTATGAAACATATTAAAGGAGTTAATAGTGCAGTTAATATTACTGTAGAAGGTAAAGACAATAAATCAATAGCTTTTATGCAAATGCAGCATCTGAAATAATACTGGGACTTAAAAGTAAACCTGTGCTTTAAACCTGGAATATTACATTCAGAATACAATGTAAATCTATTTTTATTTGAAATACATTCTCTAGTTCTTAAAATTTCATATTATTAAACTTCCTCAAAAGAAGATAGTTCATAAAATTCAGGACTCTCCAGGGCAATTAATTCTCTGGTGGAATACTAGTTTCACCATATAAGCCTATTCCTTAAATACAGCAAGATATAGTAAAAAAAAAATAGATGAAATGTTAGTATCAATATGTCTCATGCTGAAATACTAATAAATTCTCATGCTACAGTGCGAGGAAATACGCAGTGTCCTCATTTAAGCCCACATCTGCTTACATTCCTGAGGAGACTTTGGATTACGTGTTCTTTTTTGACCTGCTTTACCGAATGATTTGTGCAGATAATTTAAAATTAAAAAGTAATACAAAGCCTCTGGCACCTATTTTTCCTTGTTTCTAGAAAAGTAAGTTTGTGACTGCTTTCATCTAGTTGGAGGGAGAGTGTTCGTGGGGAAGGTACTGTGAAGCTTCTACTTCATTTATAAAACAGATAAGATTTCACAAAACTAAAACTGTCCAAATATTGATAAAATCTTCCCAAAGGAGACAATCCTAAAAGAGTATCTGAAACCATCTTAGAAAATTTATGAAGAGAACAGAGGAAGCATTTAAAATGAGATTTTAACTAGTCGTATGCCTGAGGAGTGGCTTGTAGACAGATTGCAGAGCGACAGAGCTGGACTTAAAACATTTTTGTTCACCCAGAAAAGCTGCAAAGCATCTGAAAGATCCTGCAATTCAGTTCTGTATACACATCAGATTGAAGAACCATCAGCAATTTCACTGCCATAGATAAGGGAGAGACAGAAAGAAAAGAAATTTAAATTAGTGGAAAGCTTTGGCCATTGAAGAATGTCTTCCTTAGAGTGAGCTGAGTAAAGAATGCAGGAAAAATTGTCAGAAAAGATAAACAACTATGCAAATTATGTGTCTCAATAAAAAGTGAGGAAAGCCAGAGAATTTAGGACAAGAGATGTCAAAAACTTCTATTTTTCAGCTCAGATGAAGAAAATAAGACTAAGTCAATAGAAAAGTTTGCTTTTAATGGAAAGCAAAACTCATCGGATTTTCTTTAAACTCAATATCATATTTCTACTGAATAAATTTAGAAATTAATAGGAAAAAATCCTTCTAGCAAGAGCTTTGAGGGTGCAATAAACAATATTATGTCTATAAAGAAAAATCTTATTTAAATATGTCTGCCAGAAACGTTCGATATGTAGCTTGCATCTATAAAGCATCTTCTGTAACTCTGGTTTTTCTAATAGAAAATGAACAGGTGTCTGGGGAAATAAATCCCTTTTGAAGTGATAAAAGATTTGAAAAAATCACAGTCACAGATTTGTTAATCTTGGAAGGGATCTCTGGGGATCATCTAGTGCAACCCAGCAGGCAAGGCAGGGTCACCTGGAGCACATTACACAAGAACGCACCCAGGTGGATTTTGAAGGTCTCAGAGGGGAGACTCCACAACCTCCCTGGGCAGCCCCAAGCAGCCCAGCTCTGACACCTTCAGTGTGAAGAAGTTCTTCCTCATGCTGAGGTGTAACTTCTTGTGCTTTACTTTATGGCCATTTGCTTCTTGTC
This sequence comes from Passer domesticus, assembly GCF_036417665.1. Taxonomy (NCBI): domain Eukaryota; kingdom Metazoa; phylum Chordata; class Aves; order Passeriformes; family Passeridae; genus Passer; species Passer domesticus. The sequence continues at coordinate 105,554,287 of NC_087474.1, read as the reverse complement.
CTGTCACTGGGCACCACTGAAAAGGGCCTGGTGCCATACTCTTGGCACCCACCTCTGTGATATTTATATGCCTAAACGCAAACCCCTCTCAGACTCGTCTTTTTCAGACTAAACAGGCCCAGTCCCCACAGTCTCTCCTTATAGGAGAGATGCTCCAGACTCCTCATCACCTTTGTGACCCTCTCCAGTAGCTCCTTGTCCTTCTTTTACTGAGGAGCCCAGAACTGGACACAGCATTCCAGATGTGGCCTGACTAGGGCTGAGCAGGGGGGGAGGATCACCTCCCTCAGCCTGCTGGCCTCACTCTTCCCAATGCACCCCAGGGTCCCATTGGCCCTTCTGACCCCAAGGGCACTGTGGTCTCCCAGGTCCTTCTCTGCAGAGCTGCTCTCCAGCAGGTCAGCACCCAGCCTGCACTGGTACTTGGGGTTATTCCTCCCAGGTGCAGGACCCTGCACTTGCCCTTGTTGAACCTCATTTGGTTTCTCTCTACCCAGCTCTCCAGCCCATCAAGGTCCCACTTCATGGCAGCAGAGCCTCCAGCTGCATCAGCCACTCCCCAGTTTTGTATCATCATCATCAAACTTGCTGAGGGTACATTCTCTCCATTTGTCCAGGTTATTGGTAAACAAGCTGAATTAGGCCAGACCCAGAATTGATCCCTGGGCAATGCCAGTGACTGCAGGCCTCCAGCTGGATTCTACTCCACTGATCATGACCTCTGAGCTCTGCCATGCAGCCAGTTCTTGATTCACTGTACATTCAACCCACGTGTTCTGAGCTTACCTATGAGGATGTTATGTAGGGTGTCAAAAGCCTTGCTGAAGTCGAGTAGGCAATATTCACTACTCTCCCCTCCTCAACCCATCTTGCTAGAACATCATAGAAAGCTTTAGAGTATAGAATAGATGTTATTAGAGTATAGAATGCTATTAGAGTATAGAATGCTAATCAAGTATGATTTGCCTTTGGTGAAGGGGAAATGTATATTTCTGATTTACCCGGATACCTACATACTGCTTCTCAGCCAGATATTGATGCTGAGATATTTAAATAGAAATTACCATTTTTGCTATTCATCGACAACCAGAACAATAGAACACAAACAGACAAAGGACTAGATGAAAACTGTCTCCATCATATGCCCTGCAACAAAACTAGGAGAAGCTGTGGGCTCCCTTGAAGGCAGAGAGGTCCTCCAGAGAAATCTCAATATATTAGAGGGCTGGGCAACCATGACCTGTATGAAGTTTAACAAGGGCAAGTACCCAATTCTGCACTTGGGATAGGGAAACTCTGGATATATATACACTGACTGAAGAACAAGAGGCTGGACAGCAGCACTGTGGAAAGGGACCTGGGGGTCCTGGTTCATGGCAAATTGAACATGAGTCAAAAGTGCCCTGGCAGCCAGGAGGACCAACCCTGTCCTGGGATGCATCAGGCACAGCCAGGCAGCCTCACTGTGGCAGCCTCACCTTAAGTGCTGGGGGCAGTTTTGGGCACTGCAATATAAGAAAGACATGAAACTATTAGAGAGTGTCCAAAGAAAGGCAATGAGAATGGTGAAGGGCCTTGAGGGGAAGCCGTATGAGGAGTGGCTGAGGTCACTTGGTCTGTTCAGCCTGGAGAAGAGGAGACTGAGGACAGACCTCACTGCAGTTACAACTTCCTTGTGAGGGAGGAGAGGGGCAGACACTGATCTCTTCTCGGTGGGGACCAGTGACAGGATGCAAGGGAGTGGCCTGAAGTTGTGTCAGGGGAGGTTTAGGTTGGATATTAGGAAAAGGTTCTTCACCCTGAGGGTGGTTGGGTGCTGGAACAGGCTTCCTTGTTCCCAGGGAAGTGGTCACGGTATCAAGCCTGACAGAGTTCAGGAAGTGTTTGGACAATGCTCTCAGGGATGTGGTGTGACTCCTTGGGGTAGTCCTGTGCAGGGCTAAGAGTTAGACTTGATGATTCTTGAGAATTCCTTCCAACTCAGTTTATTCTGTGGTTCTGTGATGAAAAAGCATTGGAGCTGGTTACTAATTTCTGTGTCTTGAAAGTATCAGTGCCTTGATCTCAAATAAAATGAGAGAGGACCACAGGGCTCTGACATGCAGGGTGCTCTGGTGCCCCTGCATCATGAGAACACCATGAACATCCTGTTGCCAGCACCAGGCAGGTCCCCAGAGATGGCAGCTGCTCTGAGTTTGTACACCACTCTGAGGGAGCATTGTGTGGCAGCACACCAGGGATGGGTGCATGTACAGACCCCAGACATTAACCTCTACTGAGGGCATCACACTGCCAGAATACCCTGGTCTGTGACTGATTGAGATCAGCCTTTGATTCACCATGGACACTCTCAATAAAATATGAGAGTTTTCCAAACATGTTTTTTTGTACCCGGTCCACTGGGAAAATAAATTTCTGGGTGCAGCCCAGAAAGACAACTGTATCCTAGGCTGCATCAAGAGCAGCGTGATCAGCAGATTGAGGAGGTGATTTTTCCCCTCTACTCTGCTCTTATGAGTCCTCATTTGGAGTACTGCTTCAGCTCTGAGGTCTTCAGCCAAGAAAGACCTGGACATGCTTGAGTGATTCCAGAAAAGAATAAAGAAGGCTCTGGTAAGATCTCATTGCAACACTTCAGTACCTGAATGCAACTTCTTGCAAGGGCATGCAAAAGAAACCATTCTATGATTCTATGGTGTAGTGGAATACCAGCTGCTGAAATCCCCTAGCAAATAAGCAAACAAAAAGTGATTCAAAGACAAATGAAAGCCTAAACCAAAATAAGAGGATTATAGTTTCAAGACAAACTGGGAGAAGTATCACATATGTGTAGTGCAGTATGTTAGCTTGCTAGAAAACTGTCAAAAATATTGTTCACTAGAGATAAGAACAAACAAATATCACTTATTAGTCTTATACAGCAATATTTGGTACCTGCTTATCTGCACGGACTGTTTTTAAGGGATGATTTTTCACATCATTTGGCAAGAAATAGGCAAACTCTTGTGTATATCTGTATGCCTTTGAGTGTGTGAGAGCATGTGCATCTATGAGTTTGTGTGTGTGTATTCACTTACACATACGTGTTTGACAGAGGATGGGTACAACAGCCGTGTCAACTACAGCAGCTGCTTTGTGAAGATAAGCAGCTGCTGCTGTCTCAGGACATGAAACACATCTACTGCACCAGAAGGGGCTAATATTCCTTTAGCCATGTCAGACACTTCTCTCAATAGTTAATCTGTGGTTCTGCATCTACTACCAAAAGATACAGTGTTGTCATAATATAAAGGGCGCAATTACCTGGGCATTAGAGCTTTGAAGTATTTAACCACTTTAAGTGGATAATTATCCATTAATCTGAAGATAACATCTGATTGCCTGCTGCTGAATTCTGCAGTAATTATATGTTTATCCATATTATAAAGTAAAATAAACCTTTTAAGATAATAGCTTGTTTCTTAATAAGTTTACAAATGTATCATCCACTATAATTTCCCAGGCAAGATTTTAGTTTTTTTCTTTGTAGAACAGGATCAGTTTGAATGAGCCAAAAATTTAGTGCTAATGTCAGTTTTAGCACATTGCAGTAGAAAACAATCAAGGGGAAGCCACATTCATTCATATTTTGATACTCCAGGGATACTGAAAATGGCAGACCTTGTAATGGATCTTATGGGAAATCTGCTCCTTGCTTTTCTGCTTGTTCATTCTGTCAACTAGTCTGTAAGTTCCAAGGTCAGCAACAAGTTAATGTTCTATCACAACTATGTTATGTTTTGGTAAGAGACACAGCTCTGTGATGTAAGATTACATTTCCTGATTCTCTTTATGAAGCGTTAGTCATTATTCAGACGGAACTTATAAAAATCTACAACTGCAGGAAATTTCAGTACTACCAAGAAAGATATCTCATTATTCCCATTTGGCATTTTTACCTGCTTCAGTGTGAGAGAAAGGGTAGCTGGATACAAAGTAGATATGACATTGAACAATTCAAAAGTATAATACAAAATAAAGATGATGCAAAATCATTGTTCTTATTTAACACAGCTGCATGAACACACAATTAATGGCAAAAGAAATGCTAAAAGTTTCCAGAATTTTATTTTTTATGCTGCACTCAGGACAAAAAAGAAACATAGGAGAGGAAAAAAGATGAAACAAAACAAAGTTATTAATATTTCTGAATCACTTTTCTCTTTGAAACTAAGAAAAGCTTTAGGGGAAAAGTTCATTCCATCTGTTAAATTAAAATATGTACTTTCTGAAAATAGAAAAAAAATCTTGAAATAAATTTCTTCCAAAAGCAGTAATATTGATGCCTGCAGACTGAGTGTACATACAGCAACAGAATGATTTTCTGTAAGAAATTAGATATCATTATTTTTAATAACGTACTGAATTGTATTTATGAAATTCAAAGCTGTTAGCAAGATAAGATGGACTAAAAAAAAAAAAAGAGATCTAATAAAAAGATTATTGGTCAGTGATCCTGACTGATAGAAAGGAAATACAGTTCTGAGTAGGGACAAGCACAGAGCTTTATGATGAGCACAAAACAGCTGCATAAAGATGGTAAACCATGGGGATTACCAGCAAAAATCTGGCTACAGGGATCACAAACTTCTATGAACCAGTAATGTCATGCTGATGCAAAAAAGGACAAGTATGTCTATATCTTCCTTGGAAGCATAAAGAATAATATGGCCACAGAGAAAGGAAAATATTCTTTACGTCTGAGGAAGATGATGAAGAAGATTTACCCACATCCCAACGTCAGGATTCCAGTTCAAGTAAAGTGGTGCCTGAGAGAGGGAGACCAAAGGAAGTCATGGTTATATGCTATAGAACTCTGAGCATGCTCTGTGAAGCAGGCTTTTCAATGAACTGGAGATATTTGGTCTGAAAAATAATGTAATGAAAATACAACAATCTTCTCCTGAATAAAACATTGCTGAAAAGACTACTGTTCTCAGTAGTCAAAGGTCAAGAAATAAGAAGTTTTTATTCCAGCAAGGGTGGTTCCAGATGGATGTGAGGGACAGGAATAATGGAGTATGGAAAAGGAAATTGTTCAGAGAAGCCGTGGACCATAGAAAACTCAGTTATGGAGTCATAGAAAACTCATTAGAACTGACTATCCTGGATTCCTAAGGTGTTCAGTCATATGACAGGTCTGTTCACGTCTCTGATCCACCAGGTTTGGCTGAAGAGTACAGGTCTTCCCTTCCCTTCCCTTCCCTTCCCTTCCCTTCCCTTCCCTTCCCTTCCCTTCCCTTCCCTTCCCTTCCCTTCCCTTCCCTTCCCTTCCCTTCCCTTCCCTTCCCTTCCCTTCCCTTCCCTTCCCTTCCCTTCCCTTCCCTTCCCTTCCCTTCCCTTCCCTTCCCTTCCCTTCCCTTCCCTTCCCTTCCCTTCCCTTCCCTTCCCTTCCCTTCCCTTCCCTCCCCTCTTTCTTGATTTAGCTGTCAGCTATAGCTGGCTATATATATAGGAGGCTTCTCATGCTAATGTGATACATTTAGTTTTATTTCTAAATCAATAGCCTGAAATCAGAACAGGCTGAATTAGCAGTATTTTGCTCCCAAAATGTAACAGTTAATGACTGCATTACAGAATTTTTGTATTATACCAACTGAATTCTTTGTCACTTACTGTTTTATAGAAGAAAAATAAAACATATAAAATGTTGAAGACAAAATGGGAAATAACTAAGTTCTTATTTTTAAACTAGTTTTCATCTAGTTTAGTATTAAAAATGTTTGTTCTCACAAACAAAAAATTTTCCTTTTTATTTGATACAGGTAAGAATAACCCTGTGCTGTATATGTGAGCATGACAAGCCATTTCTTTGAACTTCTGATGGCTGTTGAAAACTTGCCTTAAACAGAAGATGTGGTGTCAAAATGTGAAATGGTCATTGGCATTTCAAAAGAGAACAACATAACATGTGCTCCAGGTCCCTCAGCCAAGTCCCAAGGCCCTGAGGTCCCTCTTGCTTGTTTAAAGCCTTATTGATCTGCCCACCTGGAAAAGCAGTAGCAGGTAATAATAATCAGTGGCCATAACAGGCTGGGAAATTTCTTGGTGATGTCCCTTACCCCAGATCCCAGGGGGGTAACACACCTCCCCAGGGACTGGACCTGGCTGGCATATTGAGACCTCTGTTTATCTCAGAAGGCACTCAACAATGACTACTCCCTTCTTTTTGCCTTAACTGAGGATGTTGTGATGCAGAGGGTAGGCTGTTCTGCCTTAGGTGGTCCTTCCAAGCCAAATGGACATTCAGCCACATTCTCATTTCCCTGGTCCTCAGATTCCAGGGCCTGGCACCTACTGCATAAACTCACTTGTGAATGTGAGGTAGGTTGGAAAGGGATGGACCTCGTAACCCGAGCACACACTAGTTTTCATTCCCCTCCATCTGCCTGGTGGTGAAAGGGTAGAGGATCCATTGCTTCTTGTGAAGCAGATGGCAAATGAGTTTCTCTGAGGCATGGTAGAGTGTGGCTCACCAGTCAATCTCTTCCTCAGGGTCCCTAATCATTCTTAGTCTTTCTGCTTCATCTCTCAGCTCCTCCACTAGGCTGGGCAGATGGTGGACCTGAGCACACCTCACAGAGCTGTTGTCCCTGTTGTCCTCTGAGAGTGGCACCAGGCTCTGGCACTCTCTGCAGCCTGAGTTGTAGCCTTTTCAGCTGCTTCAGAGCTGCCTCTGAGTCATAACTCCACCACTTTTGCTTGGGAGCAGGGGAGCTGGGGCACCTCCCTCTGCTCTAGTTTCAAGGTCTTGCCATATGGGAAAGCTTACTTTTCTTCTTCAGCATGATACTTTACTCAAGAGAAATTCTTTCTGTGCAGTTCATAGAAGAGCCTTCACTGAAATGGTCTCTTCTGTTTCCCAAGCAGGAAAAAAACCCAGAGCCTCTGAGCAGGGAGGCAGACATTACCACACTGAATGAACTCATCAGTTCTGCAGCCATTGGCACAGAAGATATCTGCTGAAATGCTCATTACGGCACCAGGCTCTTGGAAGCACCAGGTAACCTCAGCTCCACTGACAAGGACGTGTGCTGGTGCACAGGTGGGTTATCAGTCCCGAGAAGTCAGGACCCACACCTGCAAAAGGGTGTCAAAATCTTTCCCTCTGCTGTTTGCAAACATAAATATGTGATTGAGGGTTTTAAGCAGACTGCCTTAATTATTGTACAAAGAGGCAGAGGAATGGAGGTGATAGACAAATTCAATTTACTTAAATACAAATAATGCCCATCACTCACATTGTATCGCCTCAAAACTTGTTTTGTTTGTAGCAAAGGATTTCAGGCCAAAAATTATGACTAACCCAACCTAAATTACTTAGAAAGCTCTGAGAAACAGCTTTCTTCCTGTTTAACATTTGAATAGTCTTCCTTTTTCTTCCATAAGATTTATACCCATATGGAGAAAAAAAAAACAACAATACCAAAATATTTTGGTGGAAGAGTTAATTTATAGCTCTGTATTTAGTTCAAAGCATGCCTGAGATTGATGACTAAAATATTTCATAGTAGTGAAATAAGCTTGATTATATTCAGTTTTCTTAATTTAGAAAAATAAAATGTATTTTTTAAGCAACCTGCACTATTTCTTCACAGAACTATAAGAAACATGACAAAAATAAGGATTTCTAAATATTAGGTTTCCAGAACATTATACGGCTCCTTGTGATATTGTTTCTCTAAAATCCCTGTTCTTCCAACATTAAATGCCTGCAAGTTGACACCTGAAATACAATACTGCCACTGGGGATACTGATAGGTGAAGCTACCAACAACACAGTGGAGTAACTATTGTAGTTTCAACTGTGACAAAATTTCTGCTATCACCATTACTTTTTTGGCAAAGCGTAGAAATCCCTTGCTTGCCAAAGTACTTTCAAGGTCAATGACAAAGCATTTACTGTGAACTCCAGAAGCTGTTTTTATTTCAACAAAAATTCTGAGAAAAAATAGCCTAGTTGCTAAGCTTAAAAAACCCACAGAGCCTCTCAGCAGGTGGAAAAGTACAGGACTAATAGTTTGGAGAGAATAAACAAATAAAATATATTAAGAAAAAAAGAAAATTTATAGAAAAAGTATTTATGACTTCACTTGTCATTTGCTCCCTCTACAATTCTCTCTATTCTGTTCAAAATATTTAATTTATATTTTTTCCAAAATTTAAATTACACAAAATACAATATCTATTTATAACAGTATTAAAATGAAAGGGAAGATTTACTTACGGCTTAATATACTTTTGGGACCCAGTCTTGGACCTGCGACTGCTCTGGAGGCATATGTTACCAATTTTGTAAAGCAGACATTGTTGTGCCTTAGCACAGCAGTTAGATATATAATGGAGTACATGTGCTCCTCAGAAAGTGATTAACAACAATTTTCTGATCTTTGAAACAGTACTAATTAGTACTATTGTTTTTACACACAAAAAATTGAGAATTTCCATAGCCTGTTACTTTGGAGACTAAAGTCTGTGAGGATGTACTTGGGTAACACTATTCCTGAAAGGCAACTATATATTTAAATTCTTCACAATTAAAATAAAAGGAAACTTTTTAAAGCAGAATCGACCTCCCAGACTACTTAGGGGGCCAATGTAACTACCTTTCCTCACTCTTCTTTTAGTAGATTCCTGCATCAGAAAATGGTGGCATTTTAAGGGCTTGACTTAATTTTAGCATGACCATAACTAACCCTTCTCGGTCTCTTCACTGACATTATCTGTCTTTAGAGAGATCATTTTACTGAAGGACATGCATGCAATTGCAAGAGCCTTTTCTTTAGTGGTGATCAGGGATCAGTGTAAAGTAACTTCTCTCAGTTGTTTTCTGGAAAGCTTTTTATAAGCTCTGAGGTTGTACTGAAAGGCACAGTACTAGGAGGCTACAACAGTTGGAGAGCTATGCCCTATATAGAGCAATATTTCTCATGTTTTTAATGTGTTTATGAAGCTATCTATGAAGAACAACCTGATATGAGTTCTGCTTATTCAGAGACCAGAGGAGAAGTAAGCTGTATAGGTTTTCTGAGTCTCTTGCAGGTTTGACTGAATTTTCTTAATGACAAAAGGGGGCCCTGTGTGAGATCTTTAAGGCAGCAGTGGGGAATGAGACAGGTGATATGGCTCCCTAAGCATGAAGAGTACAGAGATGGATGCAGACCAAAGAGACTGTCCAGACTGAATACTGCAGAAAGCTAGAAAGCAAAAAGTACAAATTTTCTAGAGGACTCTAAGAGTAGTTAGTTATTCAGAGTTGTTGGTACTACACTAGGTTATCATTGATGTTCAAAATAAAGTCAGCTGGGATACACAATGACAAAAATCCCTTCATTTACAAGAAAGATCTCATATGATTAAACAGTATTGTATTTGAAACTGTATTTGTATACTTTATTGTATAATGAGACTGGATCTTGTTGGTTCACACTGTTCTTTATGCTTTTCTTAATTAGGAATTATTTATTTCAGCTTCCAATAAAAGGCTGATAATCTTAATAGAAGACCATTCAGTAATCCTGGAATGGAATAGATCTTGCAGGTGAGTATGATGTCAAAACAAAAAAATATTAATGAATCCATTTTCCTACATGGAGATTGTGAGTAACATTATACATCACTTCCCTACAGGGAATGAGTTACAAATGTTCTTAGTGGAGTCTGGTGGCATGAATAGTGCTGTAGGAAGCACCCTTGAAATATGTGGTGCTCCTTTGCTCTCAGTTGTGGAGGAGGAAGACAGTGTTCGAGGCTTGTCTGTACAAAAACTAGCACATTCTTGCTTTTTCACTTTTGAATACCTTCAGCATTACGGTGGTAGCTCAGTGTACTGTTCTCATTTTACACCACCTTTGTGAGATGATAAAAGTTGAACCTGCATTGAGTTTTAACAAAAAGAGCAAGCAGGGATTTGAATGAGATGATTTCAGAGACTTCGATGGTGACTTTTCAACATCAGGATAATATATTTCTAAATTGTGTAAGAAAATACTGCCTAAAACTTTCTTCTGAAAGAAGAAAATAACTACGTCCTCTAAAGGAAAATGTAGTTTCATTTTTACAATAAAATACTCCCAAACCTCATCACCAATAACACAACAAACCATGTTCAAGACTTGCAAAATATAGCAAATTTCAGATGTTTCTCCTATAACTTGTTGGGTTGTCTTTTTCTGTACTGTTTCTTCATGTAAAGGCAGAATTCATTGTCTATTTTATTTTGGGATGCTGTGAAGGGTCAGTATGCAACATCTACCTTCAGTCTAGCCTTCCAACTGTGCAATTCCATCCCTTTGATTGCAATTTCCTACTTTGTTTCACTCAAAGCAGATTTCTCCCTCCTCCCTTCTTTTCGTTTGTATTTGGCCTCTGAACTGAAAAAAACCCCCATCAATTATTTTATTTAAGTCTGTAGTTTACCCATCGATAATTTTCTTCAAGGTTCTTCTAGAAGCATCTTGTAGATAATCTTTCTGTCAAAAAGATTTAAATTACTTGTATCATGCACTATGAATAGACAATACATAAACAGAGAATCATCGCTGTGATATGCCAGGTGGTATCAAAGTCCTACTGGTCAAAACAGAACCGAAACAAAAAAATAGAGAAAAGTAATTAATAAAGAGAAGGTACTTTCAGCTTTCCCCTTCAACCACTCACCACTCTCCCTTCTCCCCCTGCTCCTCTTTCCATGTATTCTTTTTAAGCAATTACCTTCTCCAACTGTGTTGGTCACCCTGCCAATCACGTAAGTTCTCTCATAACCTGCCACTGCTCTTATCCTATAGGCACACATTAAATCCCTTTCTCCAGGACAGTTTGTCTGCAGCTGAGTTACATGAAGAAATTTACAGAAGATGGTCCAATGAGAAAGAGAGAATTCCATTCAATGCTTATCAACTTCTCTCAGAAATACACTTGGCTTTCAAAAGCAGTTTTAGTCAGTTCCCCCAGTAAACCTCCTTCTCCATGCAAATTCTTTTTTTCTTGTGTCTTTGTCATCAAATTATGGGCAAAGTCCCCTTCCTCTTGTCATAGAGACTCTGACATCATGGACTGTGCTTGAAACAAAACCAAATTACCATTCAATAAATGTAGCATCCAAAATGCCCATCCAACCCAGTAGATAATGGTATACTTATTGCATACTTTTGCTGAAGTCTTTACAAAACCATTAATATTATTAAAATTTCTGCTCAGTTCTCATTCCAAGTTGGTTTGTTGAGAGTCTCTGGTTGAGAGTCTCTGGCAAGAGTCTCTCTTGCCACTCACTGTTTGTGTGAATATCTGATGAGTCGGAATGCAGTAACACCTGACAGAGAGCACATCTCCACTGCAGAAGTTCCATGTGTCTTGTCTTCTCTAGGTGGACTTCACACTCACTGATAGTTAACACTTTTTTTTTTTTTGGACAAATTTGAAATGTGGGCTCTCTGAGGGTGTGGTGGGATGGTAGTGATTTTCACTTCTCCTAACATTATATTCTGAATACTTTCTAGACTACATGCCTCTATTGCTGTTTGCGTGTCTCTTCTTCTTCCATCTACTTGCTCAAAGCTTTTCTGTTCTTGCTCTCTTCAGCTCCACCACAATGCATCCTTAAGTGGTACTATCAGGGAGCTTGCAAGGTCTACTTTCTCCATTTCACATTTAAGTGCACAATCCCTCTCACCTCCAAATGTTAAAAGAATGCTGCAATCTCAAAGAGACCAACACAATTGTATTATCTACATGAAATCATTTAAACAAAAAAGTGATTATTTTCATTAAGAAAATAAACACTCTTATTTTTGTATTATAAATGCTTATTCCTGCCATTCTTGGCAGGCTGCTATGAATATAAACTATGCCAGACAAAAATAAGAATGAATCCTTATCCAAGTTGCTCGATTAACTTAATGAATCAATTTAATGTTATTTCACTTATTATTCTCTTTTTTCTCACCCCAACTTCCAAAAAAATTAAATGTCAGTTCTTGTTTTATCCAACAGACTGGAACTGTTGTGCTCTTGGGTCTGGAAAAACTGAATTTAACATTGTTTTTGTTGGTTAGGCTCTACTCAGTTTACTTATCAAAGTATTATTTTCTCAGTCTTCCTCAGCATGAAAAGCACATCATGGTCCACTGGGGCTAAACCTGAAAGACTAGAAAATCTTTGGAACAAAGTGGTTGGTTGGTTGGTTGTTTTTTCCCAGCTTGCTATTGATGGAGCAGATTGAAAGTAAAAAATATCAAAATTTTAAAATATTAGTTGTTTTGACAAATTTGTTATTTTGGCTAGGGATGGTCATAACTATTTCATTACAATTTTTGTATTGTGAAAAGTGTAGTAGTTATTCTTAAGAGTCTTTTTCCACCAAAGTGTTATTTCTACATTTAAAATAAATAATCAGAAAAATGCTTATTGTTATCAAAATTTCTGATAATACTTTCTTTCATTACTCTCTCTGTAAGAAATAATATTGAATTATCATAGTAAATGGATATTGCATCTAAATAAAACCTTTAAAATCAGATACTCATAATGAACAGAGAGCAGAGCTGTCTGCCAAATTTGCATTTAAAAAGTTCTTAAAGTTTGTTATAAATTTTTTATAAATTCTTAAAAGGTGAATTGTTCTGTTCTGACCATTTACCTTGAGAAATGAAAAGTTTTAGGCCTTGAACATGAAAGTCCATGCCCATTTTTCTGATTTATTGTGCTACTGTGTAGCTAATATTAACCTACACTGCTGTGCAAGTTTCACTTTGTTCAAGGTTAGGACAGTATTAAAGTCAAAACATGCCACATATAAGAGACACAAAAGAAGTCAAATTAAGAAATCTTCTGTTTTTACATTCCTTCATGTTACTTCAGGTAGTCTTATTTTATGTTTAAACTGACCAATGACATATTTAAATTAGGATTTGAGGTAATTTCTTTCACACTAGTAAGTTCAACACATGCTAAAAAAACTTTCAATGTTCAATTGAATTATGCACTAGGGTAATTAATGTTCATGCTTTGATCTTCTCAAAATTAGGCAGAAGTAAATGCAATCTAGAATGGACACAGTAGAGAATGAACAGAAGCTCTTGAAAACTCAACTTTTTTCCCCAAATCCCTAGGTCTCAGAAGAAATTTTTCTATTTCTTATGCATGCTTTAATATCCTGTTGGCTTCCTTTGCACATGGATTTTTGGAAGAATAATAGTGAGTTTTTGTTCTCTCATCACACTGGGGGAAAAACTGGAAACAGAAGTTTCTGGAATGCTTTTACATGGAAAATATGACTGGAAAAAATCTTAGCAGTAAAACTATAAACAGAAGTGGGGGAAATGCAAAAAATTTTAAAATCATAATTATTTTCCATCCATATCTGATGCACAGGTTCTGAGTTTCTGAGCTCCTTTTTAAAGCCTTGTTAAAAATGTGAACATAAGCCAATGCTTGCATTTATTTGCTCTGTATCAGCCCCATGTTATTCAGGTTACAGAGTGAGATTTTTGAAAGTTAACGCAAAGTATAACTCCTGTCATTGTACATAGTCCAAGGACAATCAAAAACCCCCTGTGAAAATCCATAGTATGCCAAGTAACTGAAGGCTGTACTTCCAAGCACTTCAGGAAAGAGGTGGCTTGAGGACTGTATAATCAATCTGAATTCTGTCATCTCCAAATCCATGTCTCAAATCTCTTCCTTCTCCTGCTTTTGTAGTAATGGGGTACTTCCAGGCAGCCTGGTGTGGCTGCTTTATACATTGTTTAGCAGTAGTATAAACCTGGCCTGGGAATGTGCCAAGGTGAATTTAGCATGCAGCCAAGATTTTTTTTCCTGAAAAACACAAGTCAAGAGAAGACACATTTCATTTATTTGTACCTTCAGTCAAATGTGAATGTGATTCCACAAAAAGAGAAAATTCAGTCTTGTCACTCACAGATTTCCTCCCTTCATGCTCCCCAGTCTGAAGCAAATAGCAGACAATGTGGACATTTTGAAAAACTTCAAATTGGAAAGCATCAGACATTTTGAATATATAAGCTCTAACAAGCTACTATTATAATGTTCAGGAATAGATTTTCTGAACTCAGGTCTTGACACAAGAAAGAATATGCCATTCACTATTAAAAATCAACAAGTAGAAAAGCATTGAAAAGCTGAAAAAATAATAGTGCCAATACATTAAAAGAAGTCCTGTTTGGTCCCTCTTTCTCAAAGCATCTCTGTAAAATACGTTTATTTCTTATGCAAACATGCAAGGCAAAAAAATCCCATAACCTAAAGGGAAATTTTATGAGGTAGAAATCTTCAGTAGCTTCCTACATAGGACATAAATGAGGGACTGCACATTTTTCAGCATGTAAGTGGAATTATCTTTTTGTAAGTTATACATTAGACCCACTCAAAACCCAAATGCATTCATACACACCATTGATATCAGAATAGGCCTCCAGCTGCACAGCTTTATTAAAAAGAGATATGGTAGAGCACTACAGGGCTTTGTAACTGCTGTGGAACAGAGAGAGAGATTTTCACCTGCTGCTGTATGGCAGAGCTGTAGTAAGATGTGATCCTTAGGAAGGCATTAATACATATAAATATATATACACACATAAATCTATGCTTAACTACATAAGTTGTTTAGAATGTATCAGGAAAGTGACGCAAAAGCATTATATAACTCTTAAATAGAAGGAAAAAACTGAAGAAACCATAAAATAAATGCAATAAAAAGAAGAAAGCCAGCTTACCCTATTTCAAACCTTTTTACAAGATTAGAGAAAAAGTAGTAAAATAACTAGTTCATATGTTGGACCTGCCCATTCAGTCCTTTGCAAAACCCAAACTGTTTATGCCTTATAAGAAAACAGGAAAGTGTGAAGAGATTCCTTCCTCTGATGCCATACTGTGACTACATCCTAACAAAGGTTTGATTTTTTTTGTTGTTGTTGTTGCTCTGAGGACCCACATTTAGGTTTTCTGAATACCTGGTTAGTTACATGTCAATGACCTTAAGTAATTTTTGGGAGTATTCAGAGGAGATCCACTGTCACCTTTTTAGAGTTTGATCCAATGTCACAGTAGCCATTGAACACTTGTTCATTGCCTGATTTAGAAGCCTACAATGAAAAATGCCAGCAATTAAACCTTATGCTCACTCTCTCTCCAGAGAACAAACATACCTTCAGGAAGATTTTGAAATGGTGAGTTTTTCTTCTTAGCTTCAGGTAGCACTGTACATCTTTTTGATTATACATAAGTAGGTTTTATATTTTTATGGTTTTCAACTGGCATTCCTATGTCACAGGATTACGTGTACTTTCTCCATGAAAACCTAATGTCATTGGTTTTGTAGAGGAATGCTGAAGAACAGACTGTATATTTCTCACTTCTGCAGTGACCCAGCTGTATGCAGAGGCATGAAGTTTCCTAGGACTGTCAACGACTGCATCTCTGGCAGCTTCTATTGGGCTCAGTCTTTCACCTTTCTTCATTTAAAAAAAACCACCAAAAAAACCAAAAACAAACAAACAAAAAAAAAACCAAAAGAACCCCAGTGCTTCTAACAGTAAGCAGTAAATGAAATTATTTCACTGAGTTTCCTTTAAATAGGGTAGGAGTGAAAAAGAGACTTTGTTTTCCATTTCTCTTAATTGTTTGGGATGGTATGATGACAATAAGAGCGTGGTGTTGGGGTGAAGAAATTGAGTCAATCCTGCCTTTATCAATTACCTACTGTGGACCTAAGTTGCAAGTTTTCATATTGCAGAGGAGGGAAGATTTAGTTTCACATGTCTATGATGTTTTATTATTAGAAGGTAATTTTCTGTAAGCATACTTATGTATAGAAATTATTCTGAGTACCCAAATATTCCCTCGTAATAAATAGTGAATTTGTTGGTTAAGCTTAATTTTTTTAAAAAATCCCAAAACATAGTATTTTGGCAAAGGTAGAAAGGTTATTTGTTGTGAGATATGTTTTTAATTGTAAGTGGAATGCAAAACTTAGCTGTAATAATAAATAGTAAAGGCATTGCAATCAAAGATGATCTATAGTTAATATTTTTGTGCATGTGTGTAGCAAGTAAAATTGATAGCTTAATGTATTAAATAACACTCTTACAAAAGGAATATTAAATAAGATAAGATAAATAAGACCTAAAGGATACACTGGATGTATTTGAACGTCTTTCTTCAAAGGTTTCACCAAAATGATATTTCTGGGGGTTATATGACCCTCTCTTCTGATCCCCGTTAAAGCACAGAAGGTAAACAAGCAACTTTTCTGATTCTAAGGAGAAAGAATGTTGAATTTTTCACTTGATTTATGCTTAGGTGGCTTTCTGCTGTGGCTTTCCTTAATAATCTTAGTGTGACTGGTCAGGAATGGAATCAGCAAAGCTATGAAGAATTAATTAGGATCTTCTCAATGTAATGTCATCCAGTTGTTAAGCTTATTATGTCACTCATATTTAGGGTTGTTCTACTGCCCACCAGGCTCTGAAAACATCATCTACAATCTCACACCCACTATTAATATCCATTTATTGAATTCTGGGAAAAGATCAAGAGTGATGTAATTCAAAAGCCTTGTTTTAAGTCCCCCTTCTTTTTAATCTTGGCAGATGCCTAACCACCACTGTGCTTGTTGCCATTTCAAACCACCATGACCTTCATACAGGATGAAAGAAATATGCTATTTGTAGCAAAATTCTTCAGTATGCTTAAAATTAACAAGCTGGGAACTATAAGAGTATCAAACTTTAATTAATAAATATTTTCTAGCTAAAAATGCCATCCAGAAAAGGAGTAATTCCAGAAAGTGCTGGTCTTAGAATATGAATTTTAGATCCATAGGAGGAAGAAAAAAATCTCAGTTTTCAATAAAGATAATAGCTACTGGAAATTGTGTAACAGTTGCAATTATCTGAACTTGGAAATGAATAATAATACTGGTTCCTGATTAAAATAGTTTGTCATATTTAAAGGGTAAAACTAGGTTTTACCCCTCAATCTGTAGGGAAAAAAAGAAAAAAAAAAAAGAAAATTACAGGCAGCAAAGACCAAACATTAAAATTGCCTTCTCATAAAAGATAATAGGCAAGTAACAGAATTCACAAATTGACAGTCACAAATGGTCAACCCAGAAACTTCTATCAAATTATTACTGTTGCCTGAAAATATATTTAGTGCTTTAAACTGGTAGGTTTGTGGAGAGTACTCCTATAAAATTACTGTCTTTGGTGCAAAAGAATGAGTTAGGTGCCCAGGTCTGTATAACTAAATTGAAGCTATAAAAAAAAAAACAACAAAAAAAATTGTAGTCAAATAAGTCAGATGATGATGGATTCCTGGATGATATTTAAACATTCATAAAATGTTCAACTCCATTTTGCAGACATACACAAGAGCTTTATTGCACTGTTAGGGCAGGAGAGCAGATAAGAGTTCTATTATAAGTTACACTTTGGACCCATTTGTGCATGAACAGATCCTAACATGCACATTTAGAGGCAAATGAATGCATGCTAGAGAAGATTTTCTCATTCAGCCTAAAATGTCATAATTTTTTTGAAATGTGATAAGAGAGCAATTTTTCAGAGAGAAATTATCTCATCTGAAAAGCCTGTTTTGAACTATTTGACCTAGAAAAAATTCGTAAATTTCATTTTTTCAAAATAATGTCCATCCATCTTCTATTTTCTCAAGCTGCAGCTTAAACTGCCCTATATGGGGAAAAAATACATTAACTACAATAAAATAGCAATGAATATTAACCTTAAAGGATAAAGGATTGAGGATTAGTCATGTACACAATGTTGTGGTACTTCTAAAGAATTACAGAGTGTCTGTGATGTTAATATTGAACCATTCTGCAAAGTTATTCAGGTAAGATTAAGTGGTGAAATCATACACATATGTGATTGAAGATAAGTAGGGAAATATTTATGTTTTACACTGTGCATTCCCTGAAGGGGTGCCTACCACCTACTCTACCTGATATTGCAGGCAATGGAGGGTGAGGAATGACGATTTGGTAACACATTAAAAACAGCTCCACTTCCAGTGGAAAAGCACATGGCTGTGAAGACTGAAATAGATTTTCCCTCCTGCCACTCCCCACCTACCCACGCAAAGGACCTAAGCTGGAATTGCTGGGGTTGTGCAGAGCCAAACAAGCCAGTGTCAGCCCAGGGAAAATGCAGACTGCAATCATGATTTCTGCAGGCTTCAAGAGTGATGCTTGGTTTCTCTCTGGATTTGAAGGCACAGCCACATTCAGGATTCTGTAAATGCCATATAATCCCCAGATCTTGGGCCTTCCCACAAAAGTTAGAGCTCCTTATGATCCCATACTTCTGTGAGTCCTAGTCTTGTCCTGCAAAAGTTACAGGTACTGACAGCAACCACAGAATGTCTCTGTAAATCTGGCATCTATTTCCTACAGTCAGTCCGGATACACTCATACAACAGTGGAGTATGCAGAGGTTTGGGGTATGGTCACCCAGGATGTTCTCAGACCAACAAAGGTTTGTACACTCACCTGAAGGAGGTGTCTCATCCTGCTCTCAAAAGCTTCAGTACATTTTGTGGTAAAGTAAGTAATGCTCAGGCAGAGATTTGCCTCCTCCACTGCCACTAACACTGCAATATTCTGAAATATGTGATATCTACCAAGACCACTCTTTGAACTTGTGAAAGCTGTGAATATCTGGAAAAGTTCTGCATCCAGACACCTTCCTCTGCTGCAGGGACTGCTTGCAGTGTTAGGGGCTGGTGCAGTGTCAGTGCAGCTGGATTTTAAATAAGCCATTTTGTGAACAAAACCAGTGAACTCTAAACTGCTAGAATTCTGTTATTTTTTTCCTCTATTAGACATGGCCTCAGTAATTACATCTTACTCACTGTCTCCTGCAACATCTGGACAAAGGAAACTCACACTGTGTATAGTCCAGAAGTGTGATCAAAAGGATTAACTGGAAGATAATAGCAATGCTGAATATGTGATAGTTGAACATTTATTTGACTTCCATTACTGATAGGACAAGTCACAGTCTGTGTTCTTCACCTGACATCAGTTTTTACAGAATTTCTAAGCTACAACCCACATTTCAATTTTTCTTACTCCAACCAGACTGATCAGCCTGCACAGCTGTGTCAAGTTGGACAAGTATCCTGTGCATGTTCTCAAGGATGGTCCCTACATAGACATGTTTCCCAGTACATTCCTGCACATCTAGACCTTTCCTACACAACTGGTTAATTTCTTTCTCTCAGATTTCCCCACCTACACCTCTTAGCTGGTTGAGAGTTACAAATGGAGGCACATGTTTGGATACTTTGGAGCACTATGGGTAAAAGTTGGATAATAAAACATTTGAAGTCCCCTGTCTTAACAAAATACTCACCACAGCTGTCACAATGAAATACATTCGTTTGCATATCACCACCAAAATCAGCCTTCCCAATTAGACAAAATTCAGGGCTTTAAGAAGACAGTTTCCTTAAAACATGGAGTTGCAACAATGCAGCAAAAATACGGAAAAAAATAAGGCAACAAAATTTGTGATGAAGGCTATATTTAAGAATAGTCACATTTTGTTCCTCAGAATTTTGGCTAGATTCCACCCCTTTTTTCATTAGGTCAAGCTGAAGTCTCCTTTGAATTTAAGTCAGATCTATCTTCCTCTTATTTTTTCAGGCTCTTGCTGTTTTCTCTCACAGAAATGGGTAAGAAGGGGAAAGGATGGGTCAAACCTAATACAAAAATATGCTAAGATATATTGTCCTAGCTTTTACTTGTGTTTTGGAAGACTTTGGCTGTGAAATTGGCACTGAGACACTTTCTTGTGTCACTCCCTTTTCTCCTTGTTCTTAAGGTTCTTCCACTACCATTTCTATGCTACTTAATTTCCACATTCTTTGGTGTAGGCTGCTTTTTTTTTCCCCCTTGTGCATATTTCTGTACACACATTTGTAAAATATCGTTCTTTCTATTAGAAGAAATACAAAGTGAATAGACTTCTTTTATACACTCAATATCACTAGCTTTAGCTTGCAATGAAATTTATCTTTTTGAAGACTCTATCAGAAGACCAGGTTGAAATGCTACCTGAGAGAATAGAATTGGTGGAAAACCAGATAGGAAAATCAAATATAATAACTTTCCTGTAAGACAGGAAGGATGGTAGGAAAAGAACATTCTTAAAGTGCATTTGGTAGCTTTTGATCCAGTTCTTTTCATTAACAGACTGTAACTCTGACTGTTTATAGACTAAAAACCCATACAAAACATAAAGAAAGGTAGTAAATAGGTGAAATATTTTTTAATGCAGGACTTCCCAAGGCAGACATGCTAGAAAACTTGGATGAATTAGAATTCAAGTTTGTCTTAAATCTTAAGTGCACTTAGCTAAGTTTTAACTTTCAAGTCTTTATGATAATTATAATTGAAAATAATATTTTCTATACAACATGGGATTTCATTCCCTAAAAGTTTTCATGGAGCTCTTTCTGAAGATTATTGGAGTATTTTAAGTAAAATGCCAAACATATTATTTTAAATAGAAAGCTTATGTGCTATTCACCATGTTTTATGTTTAGAAATTGGCAGAAGCCAGTCAGAAAATTAATGATTTTATAGCTATATTTGTTTGCAAGGGGATTTGCTCTAATGGGTTGCCTAAGATTTAGCTTTCTTAATTTGAAACATTATTTCTCCACAAGCAGAAACTCAGCACCATTCTCTTAGATAATTACACTTCATGGTCAAATATATCAGCCTAAGCCCTTTAAGATAAAGACAGTATACAAATTCTTCTAATATCACTGCTGCAGAGTGTTGCTCTCCAAAACCAGACTGAGGCAGATATCTGGGGAAAGTAATGCCTCTGGCTGGTGTAGTTTCCTCCAAGAGAGCACATCTGCCAAGGTAAAGATAGTTTGCCTGCTCAGTCACAGGGGTCCCCAATCACACCCACAGTACTTCTTGGTTTGGGACAAAGTGACAAAAGCATAAACTATGATTTGTGTCCAAAGTCAGAGTTTTGCAGGAGCAGAGATTTCGACTCTTACTGGCCCTCTGACAGAAAAGCAGAGGTGAAAATATTCGCTTTTCTGATCTCTAAAACCAGACTAATTAGCTATAATATGTCACTCTATAAACTAGGAGATGACACTTTTTAAAACTTACCTTTCTGGCACAGGTCAGGAGCAACAGCGTAAGATACAAAGCTAGATATCTACCCTATAGTTGGGATATAAAAAAATAGGTACTATTGGACTGGATAGAAAGTCAGTAATAAATATGCATGTGGTTTCATGCAGGAACTAATGGCTTTGCTTTTTACAATGCCCATGGAAAACAATAGTTTTTTAATATTGTCTATCTACATGATTTATATTTCATGCTAGTTCACAAAGGACTCTGGTTAGTATGTGATTTATGGTTGGAGCAAAATAATTGTCTGAAGCCTAGCTGAAGGTAGGCTTTCAACACATTAATAATACATTAGCTAATGTTTCTTCCTTGGCATTGCCTATGCAAATTTCTATTATCATAATAAAAATGACTGTTTGTTTTAGATTGGAAACAGCCTTTAGGTGAGAACATACTTTTTATCAGGTGTCTTGAATAAATACTAACTTTATTCTCTGACAAAATTTAACCAGAGCTTTTCCTTTAGTCTCAGCTGGTATTTGGTCAGGGAAGTAGAGGGAGAAACACCCAGAAATTGAGAGGAACTTTCTGTGCTCCTCCTTGACAAGTGTGGTAAAAGCCCACCTTGGCTAGAAACTTCAAACACTGAAAACCATCACTGAAAAATTATTCATGAATGTGAATCATTCACAAACAGTGGACATATAATTTCAGATTTAAAATATATACTGCCTAAATTTGTTCATTTTGTCAAATAATCACAGGTAAAGATAATTTCATTCACATTAATTACTTTCTGTCAGAAGCAAACAGCAATACATATTGTCTCTCCAAAATAGTATTAGATTTGATTGCACCTATGTTAGCTATATCAGAAATTAACTTCTCTGCTTGAAATAATTTGTGACTTGATTACCTGCTGAATCATTTCCCTTTCCAAATGATGATTTCACACCAGCAGCCATATAAAAAACATCATATTTTTTGCAAATATATATGGCATTTATTCATGGCAATGTATTCTTCAGAAGGAATCATACTCTGTCTTTCCTGACACTGCCCACTGAGTTTGTACCTGTTGAGTTTCTGAGATGATTTGACTTCCCGAGATTTCTGAAGAGACAGAGCATTTGGTGTAATTGCTTTGAGGAATCTTCCTTTCTAAGTTGTGACTTTCTCAGCAAATAGAATGCATGCATGTCATGTGAACAGAAGAGCATTTTTGTGGGGAAGTAACAAGACAGTTTGTCTGTATTCCTGTGATTCAGAGTGGCCTTGCTATGCATTTGTGCCCCAAGCTGCCCATGGGACTCATATGCAAATGAATATTTGATTATTCTGTCTGGTGCTATACAAAGCAGCTGAAAATAAATATCAGACTGATCATTTTATAAGCTCAGGCTGGCTAATTTACACTCTGGAGACTGTAGAATGAAAATGCTTTTGTATTTTACACATATTTTCCTTATCCTTTATTGTATTTTTCTTGTATTTTGTTGTAATAAAACAAGTAATAACAATGCAATTCATAGATGGATTTTAAAGAAAAATACACAAAAATAATAAATAATTGGAGAAAAATCTGTTGAAAAATACTATTAGCTATATGATTATTGCAAATCAAAACAATTTTCCATTTTTTTATATGATAAAACAATATACTTAAGAATAAATGTGTGATTCGCTTTGGAAATATAGCACCATCTTCAATTTCATTGCCAAGGAATTTTGCACTGTAGAGTTCTGACAAGACATGCATGTTAGGGAGGTGACACAAATTCTGCTGTATCCTTACTGCAGAAATTGGAAAACTAAATAGTGCCCAGGAATGCTGTGTGTTCTGAAACTGCTGCTCTTTCTGAATGAAAAACAGAGCAAATGTAAAAAAAATTGCATTAGTTCTATGTCTGTTTGAGAAGACATGTAATTTTTCTCAGATCCTACAAGTCCATTTTTGTGTAGCTGAGAGGTGGTGAAGAGGGGGCAGGGACTGCATGTGAAACCAGTTCTAAAAACTTACAAATCATTCAGGGTTAATCTGTAAGGAAAATGTCTTTTTGTCAGTTAATTGAATAGGATTATATACTTTTCTGGTTGGCAATTGAAAGGAAATGTTCCTCTCCTTTTTGATCCTTCAAGAGCTTTCTGTACTTTAAACAATCACTAGTCTCATCTTGAACAAAGCTTTTGTTTAATATGTGGCAAGGTGTCTTGAAAGAATTCTCTCGTAGGTATATCCTAGTTTTCTCCATAAAAATCACTGAATATTCTGACTTGACATATCTTTAAAAAAGAAATTAAGGAGGAAGGAATATTCTGCCCAAAAGTAGGAGTTCAAACTCATCCTTTTGATCCGTCACTAGAAATACCAAGGAAGCCACGATTATATATAGGCTAAGTATTTTTCTCTATTCCTTCAGATGATCATATCTTCTATTAAAAAATGCACAATTATATAGAAATTTTTGTTTGGATAAATAAAATGCAGAGTCTCTATTCCTAGCAGTTGTTCCAAAATTTGCATAATTGGGAACTGAGTTGCTAGAAAATAAATGGATAGGTAAACTTCCATGTGCTTCACTAATTGTTATTAAATTAAGAAAAAAAGATTGACAACAAATAACAAGGGTTATTCGAGGGAAAGGGAATTCTCTTGGCATAGTCTTGTGATTTTCACACTCATTAGACTTGAATGTAAATCTAAAAGCAGTCAATGAAAATGCAAGATCATGATGTTAAGATTCTGTTTCGTTATTTTTAAATGGGATACCCTGCCCAGTTGACAGTGGACTAGCAAAAATAATTTTGTACCCAGTTGTACCCTTTAGGTACTGGAAGAGTACTACAAGGTCACCCTGAAGCCTTCTCTTCTCCAGACTGAACAACCCCAACTCTCTCAGCCTTTCCCCATAGGAGAGATTCTCCATCCCTCTGATCATGTTCATGGCCCTCCTTTGGTCCCTGTCTAACAGGTCCATGTCTTTTCTATGCTAAGGACTCCAGAGCTCGATGCGGTACTCCAGGTAGTTTTACAAAGTTACAAAGTTTTCCCTTATAATTCCATCACCCTGTTGTCTGTTGATTTTGAAAATCAGGAATAAATCTAACAAACTTTCAACTACAGAATTATGTTAGAATTATGTTCTATCATCCCAGCCTGGAGCACACCACATACTGCAAATTCCTGTTTCAGAAAACCTCAGGGCAATGGTGCAGTAGAATGTAGATATCCAGCAAAAGAGTACATGAAGCTTTCGTTAAGCTTATCATACCAATCAAACTTTTTCCAAGGAAGGTGTTTATTGAGCACAATTTTATGTAACAATAGTTATGCACTATCTTGTCAATCCCATATATCTGCAGTTTTTCTTTCTCAAGCAGCTTAGGTCCATTCTTGTCCACTCTACTTTATATGTAACCAAATAAAATAAAATTTCCTCGGTTTTCTTCCTCTTCCTAATGTCTCCGAAACATTATGTTTTCTTTAGAAGTCATTCTGCTAGGTCCACCTCCGTGAGCAGTAATTAAACACATGGTCATCACTGTGGAGAGCACAGAAAGCCTGTGTGTGACAACTTATTTTTCAACTTCAGATGGATTCGTGCCTTCCTTTTCTTTTTTCTTCCTTCACTTCTGTAGCTTACACATTGTTTCATTAAGTTTGTACTGACACAACAGCACCGCGTTTGCTGATGGGCGTCTACGTTGCTTCCCGAATGCGCTATGCTGAAAGATGCCCTCCCGGGCTGTGTTCCCGAAGGGATCTGCCACCGGAGCCGGGATGCCGCGGCCGCAGCCATCCGCCAGCATGGAGAAAAGTGGGCAAAACCGAGGTGGCCGAGGAGCCCGCCCGCGCCGCGTGTCACGCCCGAGCTCTGCCGGGCCCCGGCGCCCCTCGCCCCCTCCCCGGGCCCGGCGGCGGGCGGGGGCAGCGCCGCGCTGGGGGCGGCTCCGCGGCCGCGGCGCCGGGGGCGGTGTCCGCGCTCCGCCCCGCCCCGCCCCGCCCGCTCCCGGCCGTAGGCGCGGGCAGCCGCCGAGCCGCCGCCGGGCGGAGCGCAGCGGAGCTGGGCGAGGGGCGGCGGCGGAGCGGGGCAGGGCAGCGAGGGGCCGGCGGAGAGCGGAGCGGGGCGGAGCGGCCGCCACCCGCCCGGCGGGGCGGTGCGGAGCGGAGCGGCCGCGGGAGGAGCGGGGCGCGGGCGGAGCGGAGCGGAGAGCGGCGGCTGCCGCTGCCTGGATGCCAGAAGCGCCTCTGGAGCCAGCGGCCGGCGGCACCCGGGAGGGCCCGGGAGGGGAGGAGGAGGAGAAGGCGACGGCGGCGGCGGAGGACTCCGGGCGCGGAGAGGAGGAAGCAGGCAGCGCTTGCCATGGCCTCCAACTTTAACGATATAGTCAAGCAGGGCTACGTAAAAATCCGCAGCAGGAAGCTGGGGGTGAGTTCTTTTTCCCTTCGCCGGCCCTGCCCGGGGTGGGGGCAAGGGGCTGTGTATCGCCTCGTCGGCCTGGGGGGCGGTGGTGCCCCGGGCCGGGGCCGCCAGCGTGGGGCGCGGCGACCTGCTGCTGGTGCTGCTGCCGCTGCTGCTGGAGCTGCTGCTAGTTCTGCTGGGGCTGCCGCTGCTGCTGGGGCTGCCGCTGGGGCTGCTGCCGCTGGCGCTGCTGCTGCTTCTGCTGGTGCCGCTGCCGGGGCTTGGACTTCGCTCCCGGCTCCGGAGGGGTCGGTGGGGTTGTGCTGCCAATGCGCCTCGCAGAGAGCCGGCTGCTCCCCGCTCCGGGAGGGCGCCGCTCCTCCCTTCTCTCTCAGCGATCGCCCGCCAGGGTCACTGTCCGCGAGAAGCTGCTCCCTGTGCCCCTGTCCTCCTCGAGTCCCCCAGCCCAGGGCTGACGCACCCCTTTGGCCGTCCCTGTGCTCCCCTGCCCCTCGCCTTGCTGCCTCCGGCAAGGGCTTGGGTGGGGAGAGGAAGGCGCAAGCAGGAGCTGTAAACTTTGTGTACAGATTCTCCCTCTCTCTATCCTTCCCATTTCGGAGAGGGATGTTTTCAATCGGGGCAGGGTCAGAAAACACTCTGCTGATACCGGAGTAACAGAGAAAAGCAGGCGTGGAGATGTGATGGTGTGCTGCCCTCGGGCACGGGGGACTGGGGAATGGGAGCTTGCAGCGTTCCGGGGATGGACAGGGAGGCAACGGGGTGACAGCCTCATGAACCTAAAGGCAGATACAGAGGCTGACAGTGATTAAAACTAGGGGCAGTCTCTTAGGTGAGGGCGGCTGTTCGCAGCGCCCACCGGGATGCTCAGCGACGCCGCGTGTGCTGTCAGACTGGCCATGGGCACTTTCCCTGAAGGGGTGCAGCAAATCTTGAAAAGTGAAGTTGGAGCAGAGTGTGTGCAGAGGTCAGGATTTTCTAAACTTCAGTCGGTCCCGGGCATCATAGGTTTGGGCTGTCTCCTACCTTTTGTGAGCGAACAGGAATGCTTGCTTGCGCAGGTACTTGATGTTGCCAGTAATCCTGAAAGGTCCAAGTCCCTGTTGCCCTGAGGCTGGGAGGAGGTCTGGGGTTCTTTGTGTTCACTCTTAAGGTTTTCCTTCAGGTGTGCAGAAAAGTGCAGTGTCTCCATCAGCTCTCCCTTCCAGGAAGGTGGTCCCTCCCTGCTTCCCCTGAAACGTAGCAGCAGGGACCATGTGAAATCAGCCCTCCTCCAAGTCGTGCTCTGTGAGCTTATCACAGTGCTAATATTTATCTCCTCCTCCCCCTCTCTCCCTTCCCCCCCAGATGCTGTGCATTGCTTGCAGACACAGTGTGCAGGATGGTGGGACACTAATCATAAATTGACCTTTGGAGCACTTTGGTGACTTGGCAGGGCTGTTAATTTCAAAAGAGCGCAGGAAAGTTTCGTCCAAACCCGTAATAGCCTCAACTACAAATGTTTGAGAGATGGTGTAAATTCAAAGAGAATGGATGCTCTTAATGATTTTGCAACCCCAAAGTCACTCTGTGTATCAGTCAAGCATTAATCTTATCTGAAGAAGCAATTTCTAAGCCTCAGTTTGTTTCTGGCAGTCCTCTGCTTAACCTTTGCTCATCAGTTTTTCCCCTGCTCAGCAGTGTTATTGCATGGGCCCAACACAAAGCAGGGAGATGATGGTATCCCATCACCTTGATGTTAGTAGCTGGAAGCAGAGTTAATCTATTTGCTTTGCAAATCTGGCTTTGAAGCCATCTCAAGTGTCCTTTAAGTGTGAAATTATGTATATGCATATCTCTATGTATGCAAATACTTTTATATATCTATGTCTATATCATACGTGCAACAAATGTAGAGTTCATATTGCAGGAATCTTGGATGATACTTGCTGACCTGTGTAAAAAATTTGTGAAGAGAGTGATATTTCATTTTATGTAGCTTGAATATTTTGTTTTGAAGATGTCATCTGATTTTTTAAGGGAGATACATAAAACTTTTTTTTGCACAGATGTTTTCCATGGTCATAATGATTATCGTACCTCTACACTAAGCAGAAGGGAAATTGTTCATATGGTGTCTGTGGAGGATTTTCTCCTACTGAAGTGTGTGAGGGTGACAATTCAGACTATACAGCCTCAGGCAGGTGGTAGTATAAGCTTAAATATGACATATGGAAATGCACATGTGAATAAATCTATTAAATGAAATTTAAAAGGGATTATATTTTATAGAAAATAGCATCAAAATTCAAATGAATATGATGGTTGAAAGCTATGAATATGTGTGTATATATCCATAGCTAATTGGATTCTCGTGACTGAATATCTAAATTAATTCAATTTTTATTCACCCAGTGAAACGTTAAAGGTTTTTCTTTTTTTCCTTTATATCTGTCTCCAAGTCCAAACCTTAATGACTTGCACTGGAGCCATCATAATGTAGGTGGATACTTCAGTTTTCAATAATATAAATGTCTGCTAGAAAATGAGTATTTTTAACTTCCAAAAATACAAACAAACTGAAAAGATGGAAGAGAGCTATAGGTTCTGGAAACTAATAGTAAGATACTTTTTAAATATGGCAATAGAATTTTATCTCTTGCTATGTTATGGGTAGCTTTTTTTTGGGACATAATAGTCTACATTCTTTGAATATTTCAAAGTCTCCTGAAAAGCAGATTGATTAAAACTTGGAGAGCTGAGGTGTCTAATACCAATTTTAGTGCTAGACTTGGGCAATACAACTAATTCTAACCTTTAGGCTGATAGCCAATTTGTTATGGAAATTCTTCCAATTCAGCTTTTATTCTGTTTTGTTTTGTGACTGAGGGAGCCCTGGCTAGGAATCAAATGTATACTTCAATAGTATATTTTCATTTTATTGAAAAAAACCCACAACAACAAACTTTCATTTAGGGAGACCTTTCTGGTAGAATTTACTTCTTTAAGAATTTAATTTACAGAAAACCAAGTAGTAAATCTTAATCTAATTATAAAATAGAAATGCTCATTTATTTTTTTTAATGTATTATGTTTACTTCTGACGTTTTAAACCTGTACCTTGCTTTAAGTACTTGTTACCCTGTCTGCCTACTCCCCACATACCTTCAAATTCTATTCATTGTATTCATGAAGTCAGGACTCAAGCTGTTTTCCCATCAGTAATTGATTCTGTTCAGAAAAGTGATTTGAAGACAAAAATGATGCCTAAATCATGGAAATACATGGCAAGAAGAACTGCAAGAATTTGTCCTTACTTTTTTGTTTAGTGATACTTGATTATTAACTTTTATTTTGCCTGCTTTTCAGTGTAATCCTTACGTGCTTGTTTACAGAAATTCATTAATAAGTAAATTGTAAGTAAATAAGTCAATTGTTCTGACAGGCCAGTATTTTCAAGTAGACCTCATTGTTCTGATTACTTTATGATGCTAAAGGTGCTTTTGTTGTAAGGTTGGATAGTCAGCTGAGGAGGTTTACCAGCCACTCTGTTGATGTATTCTGACACTGGGAGTATCATGGTTTCTGCCATGAAGATATCAGGCCACAAAGAGACATCCAGCCACTCTGAACACTTAGTCTGTCTCCTTACTTTTGTTAGGCATGAACTGTACTTGAAACCTTTTATCTGGTGCCTTGAAATGTCAAATATATGTTCAAGGCTATATGCAGTAGGCAAGCTCATGTGTATTCATCATGTCTTCATCAAGGTATCACGGTGTCTTTGAAACTTAGAAACTGTAGTCATTGAGGATGACTGTAATGAAAACATCTTTATAAAATCTGTTTCCCTGAAGCCTAAATATGACTTTCTTTTCAGTGCCCTGGCATTCCCACATTGTTTGATATTTTGCTTTTCTCTAACACTGCATAAAGGAAATACTCATTCTAGCAGCCATTACATTTGATCTGTGTGACCCTTCTTTGAAATAAATTTGATTGTGATGTGGTCTGCTGTTCAGATCAGAATAGGTCATTTGTGTAGTATGGAATAGGACTTTGTTGCCTTTGTTCTTTTGGACTCTTTCGTACTTGTGTCACATTAAAATTCATATGACACAATTTTGTACTGCGCTGACTGTGCTTATAGGCTGAAACTTTCTTGCAGCAGATTGGAATCCCTTTGTTGCCTCCTAATAAACTAAGCTGTGAGGATTTCGTGCCTTGCTGAAGTGCTGTTTCTCAGAAAAAAACCCACAATTTGATGTCACATTAGGAAGTGTAAATAAAAATGAACATTGTGTCACTTTGATAGTCTTGTTTTGACCCGTATCAACCTTCGAAGTCATAATCTTACTGTTTGTTTGTTTTTGTCTTTTTTTTGTCATGCCTCAGCCATAGAATGAAGGAATTATATCTCTTGGAAATTTTCATTTCTTTTGTTAATAATTACTTATTTTTCTGTGTTTCCACACACTAAGTGGGATTATTTTCTGGGTGCTTCAGTTTATACTCTCATATAGCTATCCTAAGAGAAAATTGTACTTGCCAGTCAGTCTTGATTGAGTAATAAATAGTAGGTTGCTCTTAGTCACCAAATTAGAAGTTTTACCTTATAACCTCCCCCTATTTTTAACCATACTTTTAGATCATTACATGTGCCTTTTCTGTAAATGAACACAGTGTTTTTCCTTCTGCAGTTAACCCCATTTTCAATCAATCAGGGCTAACAATGCTATGAATACGAACAACTGATTGCAGTGTGGTTCCTCTTGAAATAATGCACTCTTACAAAATCCTAACATTCAATTGATATTGTGTGTATATTTTGGGTGAAGAAAGAAAGGGGACCTGAAAAATTTCTTGGGTTTGAGATTACATTGATTGATCGCACTGGCTCTGCAAGTGGGTTGTGATGAATACAGAGGGCAAAGTAAAGGTTCTTCTATTTCTTTGAGTTGCCACAGCATATACAAAGAAACAAAAAAAACACATGAAAAAGTACAAACAAGTAGTGCACCTGGAATGGATAGCCTTTCCGTAGATTGTTTTATATTATTATCTATGGGAAAGGTGCTCAGACCGATTGTAAGCACTGAGATTACCTTTTATATAACTGCATCCTGACCGGTGATACAAACTGTGAGTTACATCTTGGAGTATGAAAATAATTCACATGAAACTATAAAACCTTACTTCCTATTTATAATGAATTAATTTTAATTTTTAGGAAGCTCCACATGGACAGGATTTAGATTGCAGATTCCTTCCTTGTAAAGGAGTTGCTTTTTCACAATAGTTCAAGGCAACCTGAGATACGGAATTAAAAGGATTTCACCATTATCCATTAAAGAAGCTAGTCACATTCACTGCTTAACACTGAAAGTATCATTTAAAATACCAATAATTACTCCTTTCATTTTTCTTGCTACATTTATGTGAATGGATTTGAAGAATTAAAAGGAAAATACATGGATTTCCAATTCGGTCATTATGGAAAGAACAATCATCTTGAGCTTCTGACCAGTTTTTATTGATTAAGCCTGTTGTACAGGAAATTGAAAGAAATATCTTGCAGCTATGGTAAACAAGGACAAAAAGTCCCACAACTTTTTATGCTAATGTTTGTGTTAAAGCAACTTGTGGGTCAGGTTTGTGGTAAGAACTTTGAGGTTGCTGTGCTTCCCAGTTATTTTCTTGATGTGCTTTTCCACCTCTTAATTCCCAAGAGGTGTGATAGCCAAAGGGCTAGTAATTTTGTAATGGCTGGCACTTACTTAGAGTCAAATAGTTCTTTCTTGTAGATAGCATATCACAACCATGTTATCAATGGATTATAGATACTAGTATTTTTACTCGTGTGTAATACCATTGGCCTCAGTGAGATTACACTTTAGCTATGTGAAGATTACACAAAGAAGTGTTTGTACAGACACTCTCTCTCTTTCACTTGCATATTGTGAAATGGTAAAATTTTGTTGAGAATTTTTTGTATCTCCTGGAAGGACTTCTGTTTTTTCATTTAGGAGTCTGTCATGTTTTTGTTATAATGGACATTATAACCTGATGAAAAGATCCTGAAGTCAATTTAGGAACCCATTAACTTTGGTGGCTTTGGTTCAGTGTCCATGTGGGAACATTAGCCACATGCATAGAACATGAATTTCCTTGTTGTAAAATGCCTTTCAAATCCTACTCAAAGGAATTGTCCTTTCTGAAATTGGTAATTATGGAAGGAACATGTTCTGTGAGTCCTTGAAATATACAAGGAATTATTCATGTAATTCCAGTAGTGAGTTTTCTTCCTAGTTTTTTAGAAATAATCTCTCTTCAAATCATTCATTCAGATTTTTGCAAGCAGTGCAAAATGCTTTATAGCTGTTGCCTGGCAACAACATATTCAGGCAACAGCGTATGTGAGTCAGTTGTTATATGTTTATATATGTGGCTGTGTATAGAGCATATATTTTAGATAGATACTAATGAGACATTTTTAAAAAAGCATGCTATGAAATGCTCTTTTTAAAAATAATAAAATTCAAATAAAGCTTTTGGGGTCTACATTACCCTGGAAAGTTTGTCTTTTGTTTTAGGTTATGTGAAAGATCAGCTATCTGAATAGCTTTCCACAAATGTCATGATGTAGTTAATATACTTCCATTCAGTCTGAGCAAGCAGTGTAAAATATTCTCTTTGTTGAAGGCAAGCAATATTTTCTATGTATGGATGCTAAATTATATCCTTCACCATTCTTTAAATTAATAATGTGTTATTGAACCAAAAAGTGGGTCTTTTAGTGTGTACTGTAGCCTTTCATGTATACTATATTTGAAATAATAATTGTGAATGTTGCACTGCAATTTTTGATTTTAATCTTTGGAACTTGCAGTGCAACTCTAAGATTCAAAATTATTGTGGTGTATTACTGTAAGGAATTATAGTTTGATTTTTTTTTTCCGGCGAAAATACAGACTTTAAATAGTGTAAAATTTCTTGAAGAAAATTAATAAAGAAAAACAAGAAAACCTTTTGCTACTGTGGAGAAAGTTTCTATGTGGTAGGACAAAATTAAAAACTTAGAAAAAAGATTTTAGTAAGAGTAGAGTGTGTGCAGTAACTGCCTTGACCCTTGGGCACATAAATGCTTATTTTCAATTAATGTTTTTTTAGATTTCAGAAAACATGTTCACACATCCTGTCTGAGGAAAAAAATCTGTGTGATTGATAGATACAGCTCATAAACCACTATACCTGAAAACTTTGTACAAGTCAAGAGAGTTCCGAAGAGTGAGATTTGTATCAGAATTGAATCTCCTGTCTCCAGGAGTACTCTTAGTGGATAGGATAGGGTAGGGTAGGGTAGGGTAGGGTAGGGTAGGGTAGGGTAGGGTAGGGTTGGGTAGGGTAGGATAGCTTTCTTGGAAAGAGTTTTCAAGATGAAGGTTAATTTTGAAGTCTACTTAGAAATTAAGGGGGAAAAAAAAAGCCTTTTGTAAGGTAGTTATGAAATATGCTTCTTCTCAAATGTGATCTCCCCTGCCAAATAAGTCTTCCAGATTCTGCCGCTTTTTAACAATTGCAATGTGTGAAACATGGCATCGCTGTCATACTGAGAGGTTACAAGCCCATGCAAATGGAGCCTCCCAGGAATTACTGTTCACTTAAGATGCACATAAATTAGGAAGATAATTAAAGGAAGTGTGTAAATCTTTTAAAAGATTGATCTTCTTTCTCTCTGTTGTTCAGTTGCCAAAATGTCCCTCATCATCTCCGGCTTATCTGGGCTGAACTTTGGAAAGGTTGTATTCATTAACATGTCAGTGAGGAATTAGAAGCACACAGCATGGACTAGACCTGGAGAAAAAAGTTACAATGTCTGCTGGAGGAAGGGCTCTTTGGTATATTTCCCCTACCCATTCATTGCAAAAAGAATTAATAGCAAAGTTTAATATTGAAAGGCTGTCACCACTGTAGAACCAAATTACTACCATCTTTGAGAAAGAAATCCTTGATACTTCCATTACTCTCTGTTTATCCCTGGATTTTTTCTTTATTTGAGTCTTGCTCCGAGGTACCCTGTCCTCAGAGTGAATTGTGTGTTCTCATTCCTCATGCAAACACTTTTTTTGCCTGCAAAGAGAAGAGAGTGCATGAAGTCTTGCCAAACAAGAATACAAAAGAGTTTTCTGAATGAGTGGTCATAATTATTGGTATTGTACAATGCCTAAAAAGATGAGGAAGCTTCATTTTAACTGAAGTTGACATGTTCAATTATTAATTGCTAGATTAGTATGATGATAATAAGGTGTATGGTATGTATAATATATATTAAAAATAGTATAACCGTAAATCCCCAACAGCAAAGGGTGGAGGTTAATTTTCATGGCCATAGCAAGATTATTAAAATAAAAGGTATTATACTGAGTTTTATTTTCTGTACCTCTAGTATCTTAAGCTACAGAATGAATTCTAGAGCTTTTTGCACTGTGGATGAAATAACCTCTCTTGAAAAGACAAAAATCTTTGTACTGGTATGTTGGACTCAGTATTAGAAAAGTTAAATTGTAGTCTTTTGCAGAGACATAATTTGTAATCTTGAGCACTTTGATTCGTTCCAGCCTTATTCTCGATTATACTAAGCCCACTGTACACTACATAAATTAAATCTAAAGCTGTGTTAAGACCCCTTATACCAGCATAGAGAATGCTTTTAATGTAAATGGGAAACAGGCTTTCTGAGCTTAACTTTTCTGTTTGTAAAATCAGTATAATCTCTTCTCACCCATGATTGCTTTATTTTGTTTGTCTCAACTATAAACTCATGCTACATTCTCCTTTAAAATGAATATGTTGGCTAATGCTGACTGTGGTCAAAGTATTTTTAGGTGCTACACCTCTATAGAAAACACTGGAATAATTCATACTTCGTTTTTGATTTTTGAGTTTCATAACTGTGGAATGGTTAAGGTTGAAGGGACCTCAGGAGGTCACCTGATCCAACCTCTCTCTCAGGCAGGGTCACTGTCTATTTTAATGTTGTATGAAGAGTTTTGGTTGAAAAGAAACTTTTGCTTGTGTTTAATTTAATTCTTCAATGGATTTTTTTTTTTATTACAGTCAGAATTTGTTCTGTAATTTATTTTAGATTTTTGTATGTAAAGAAGGAAAATATTGTGCATTTTCTACCCAGATGTTATTGATAGAAATGACTGCTCATCAGTTTTCAGTTTTCTTCTTAGAAACAAATGGAATAGGAATGCTAGAAGTCTGAAGTTGGTAACTTTGATAGGACCTATATTTCTTTTGCCCTGAGACAAAATTATAGCACACAATCTAAAGTGCTGGAGAACTTCACTTTCAAAAGTAGATACTGAAATATTTAAGGTAGAATTGTTCACATTTTACTTGGCAGAACAATCCTGAAAGCTGAATACGGTGCATGAGACAACTTCATAATTGCTTAGGTTGCTTGTCTGCAGTTTCTGACCTCAGCCATTCAGAAAAGCTGTATTTCTCAAATACATGGCACGTAAAGTAACAACCGTATTTTAAAGCAGGGGGGATGTTACATGATAAAGATGTTACTGCAAGATTGTTTTCCTTTCCTAGTGCAGTGTATTACTGGTCAGATTTTGAGAAGGCATCAGTTGTCTCATTTCCAATTTTTATAAAAGGCATATTCTTCAACGAAAAAGCTTGAAACCCCTTACTCTCTAGGCTTATGTGAAGCATTCTGCTAAGAATTGCTAATACTTAGCCTTAAGTTGTATGTTGTACCCATAATATCTTGGAGTTCTGCATGGGGAACATGTATTTGCATGGTCCTACAGAGGAAGGTCTGTGGGGCTTTGTGCAGGTTGTAGGGTGAATCAGTTGAGTCCCCTCGTAGAGCCTAGAGATAACAAAATGCATTGTTTCTTGAGGAATTCTACCTACACCATATATGCAATAAAAGAGCACTGTAGAAGCATTTATTCAGAGGAAATCTGTAAGGTTGCAAAAAAAAAAAAAAAAAAGAAAAAAAAAAAGAAAAATCAAATTATGGTTTGCCCTTAATAGTAATACTAGTCTGAATGCTTCCAGAAGATTTGTAGTATTCAATATTGTCAGGGCACTGGTTTGCCTACAACAAAAAAAGTAATTTTTTTTCTGCAAGAAAGGAATAATTTTGAGATCACTGAATGATTGGGATCTTCAGTGTGTCATAGCATAAAGAAAAAGGTTGAAGATGTACTGGGTAGCCTTTGCTAATAAGAGTATTTGTTGAACCTTTTTCATTATCAACACATGTAGGTGGTGATGTATTTAATGAAGTCGAGTTCCCTCATCATGTTACATTTTTCCAATTATTGAATAATCTGGATGTCTGGGTTTTTTTTGATAATGAAAATTCTCATGTAGAACCGTCCAAAAGAAAAATAAGGGAAAGGAAGCTACTTTTGGCTTTAAGTGTGAGCATGTAGATGAATTAGATCATCTGTTTCAGGTGTAGGTAATAGTTACCTTCATTAGATCTCGCTGCTCAGTGTCAGCACATCTTCAATTTCTTCTGGTGAGTTGTAAGATCAAATGTTTTTACTGGGAAAGGTGTGTAACAGACAAAAAGTTTCTCAGCACTAAATCTGCATTTGTCCATAAATTTTGGCTAGTGAGAATTAGTGAAAATTAGTTTTGCAAAAAGCAGAGTGAAAAATTCTGATATCTGTCTTCCCTGATGGAGCAGAATCTCTGACAGCTGTTATTGCCAATAATGACATGTGATGTAATAAATTGGTAAATATTTTTTAAAATGTAGCAGAAGGAATAAGCAAAAGGAAGGAAGCAGTCTGCTGTAGTCTGATGTTGTTGCAGAAAAACAAGAATGGAATTATTTTTATGGTCCCGGAGGTCTTAATAAAGAACACTGCAGTTTTTTAAAAGTGAAGTAGATACATTAATGCAAAGGCTCTATTTCTAGAATATAAACTATTACACATTGCAGGAGTTGTCCAAGACCCAGGGGCCAAATGGAATATTACGGAGTCACGGCCATTTCAGAAGGTTCAGGTTATTTTAAAGAATTAGGTCTGAATGCTTGTAGTGTGTCATTAGAGATGACTCTTTTCAGACACTTCCTAATCATTTGGGATGAAGATAATGCTTACAAATCATGAAAGGGAGCTGTAACTAATGGTAACAGCTTAACAGCTGGCAGAGAACATTGGCTAAACTATCGGATTAGGAATCTGAGGTGCATTGAAAATGGAAACGTCACAGTGAGACGTAAGGAGGAATCTGTGGAACAGCCATGGAATAGATTTATGTGAGATTTATGGCCAATGAGAGGAAAATTTATTCTGGTGTACCTCACAGTGTATTTATGAGGATAGACGTTGCTGTAGCAGCTTTTATACAATAATATACCCATAGCGTTTAGTTGTATTGCTTTGGGATTTTTTGAACTGAAGGAGAAACTAGAAAAGTAAATGGTACATGTAAATATTTTTTACATGATTTTGACATGATTATAACATAATGCAGTGTATGTCTCAAGAGAACCCAGAGGTTAAATATGTTTCAAAATGGTTTTGGAAGTGTATTTTCCAGAATTCTGGATGTCAGAAAACAATTTTTGCCTGGATTTTTTTTTCCTCTTCTCTGAAATGGAAAATTTTTGCTGTGTTTCTGTATAATATTATTTTATGGCTTAGAGTCATTGTGCTTAAAAATAAAGGATATTCAAGGTGAATC
This sequence comes from Passer domesticus, assembly GCF_036417665.1. Taxonomy (NCBI): domain Eukaryota; kingdom Metazoa; phylum Chordata; class Aves; order Passeriformes; family Passeridae; genus Passer; species Passer domesticus. The sequence goes on along the minus strand of NC_087474.1, from coordinate 105,516,976 downwards.
TATCCTATCCTGCAATCTAAACAAAATGTAATTTAAAACTAGCGAGGTGGTACCTCTTGTTTGATCCTTCAGAATCTTTTCTTTCTTCTACGCCTGACTTACCTGAAACATTTCCTTGACCAGTATAACTAGTTGATCTTCTAGTAGCAAAACTAACAGTTTTTTTCCTGTAATTTGGAAGTTACTAGAAAGAATATATACCCATTCTCATTTAAACAAAAAATACTTTCTCAATTTACTTGTACTGATTAAAAGGGTCTGAACTAATAATGGGTCAAATATCTGCTTGTGGATGGAAAAGCATATGAAGGAATTCAGTGTCCTTCTGTACATGCCAGGCTTTTAAGTTTAGGAAAATGTACGAAGTTGTAAATTACATTGATTTTGTTGACCTGAGCTTACCTGCAGTGGTGGCACAGCGGCACTGTCGCTGGTGCTCAGGGCTGAGCCGAATGCACAATAGATGAAATGAGTTAAACAGGAGATCTGAAATGGGGAATGCTGCTAGCCACCCTTTGAAGTCAGCTTTAGAGAGCTATAAAACAAAGCAGAGCTGACTGCATTGCCATTAAGATGATCGTGACTGAAATAGTGAGAATGGAAGCTCAACTAGCAATACATAATTACCAAGAGATTCTTGATTTTTGTCACTAGTGTTTTTTTATTAAGTTAGGCTTGCAGTGAGTTTATAAACAAATACAGAGGGAAGACCTCTGGTAAAGAGAGCCAAACCTGCCCTTGATTGTGCAAGTGTCTCTGAAGGTGTGTGTGTTTGAAGGTGTTGCACACCAGCCTCAGGGCTCACCATAGCAGTGCTTGGACCAAGCTTCCTTCGGTCAGTCCTTTGTTACAGCAATTTCATAAAATTCTTTCAATCCCATCAAATGCTATTAAAACCTAAACCAGGCAAAGCAGATCCTCATCTTCAAAATTATTTTTCTAAGTAGGCAGGTAGTTTTAGGACTGCATCCCATGTAAATGGGATTTGTTCAGATTTATGCCTCAGCTTTTCTTCAGAATCAGGAGGGTTAAAAAGCTCAGTTTCTGAACCCAAAAATTGAAATGCTTGTGTAATATTTTGTCCTCGGGACCAGATGCCTTAGGCATAGGCCTTTAATCCCTGTGCCCTAGTTACAGCAATTAAGGTTCATGAAATATAAATTTTGTTACATATGCATCTTAGTTTCTTCTTTTTTATTCAGTTTCAAAATCAGTCTGAAATATTAATGATCATATTAAATGGACTCTGTTATGTGAATTGCTGTTAATATTGCATTCTAGTTATCCTTAACAGATGCAATGAATGAGATTTTCTAACATTTAGACTTAAATGCACGTTCTCTTGCTGAAAGAAATCTTGACTTTAATAATAGAGTTTCTTTGTAGGTCTGCCTCGTTATCTGCATTTAAATAAAAAGTTGCTGAAGGTATTCAGCACTTTGGAAAACCACGGCTTATAATTGTTCATGATTTCTAGTGCTGCAGTGCAAATTAATCATTGTAGAACTGTGCTGGGGAGAACAGAAATGCCTAACAGCGTTGTGGTCCCTGCCCAAAAGAGCTTACGCTCCAACATCTGAGATGTTAAACCTATCCTTCAAAGTCTCGTGGCATTTTTTTATTTCACAGAAAGATTTCTCTCAACCTAAATCTATCATCCATTTCTGCCATCCTGTCTATGCAAATAGATTGCTGAAGCTTGATTATAACAGTTCCTTTCTCCCCCCACACAGATGAAGAAACAGTCACTCATTTGAATGAAGTCCCCATCAGTGCAGGTTTTTTTGGGACCAGTGATAAGTAATGAGGGTATAGAAGTGGAAAACCAATTTCATTTAAGTGGTTCAATAAAAGAAGTGCTGTCTGCATGGCAACAGGTATAGCCATGCTAGATTATATTTTACTTATAGAGATAGTAGTCCCTTTCTATAGATATGAAAGCTCTCAAATGAAAAATTCACAGCCTTCCTGGGGGGTTTGTTTTCTTTTTTGAAGGCAGAGGCGTATGTCACTGTAAAACAACTATATGTACTTTAATGTGGCCAGAAAAGAGGCACTTAGCTGTTCCACTGCAAAAAGAATGAGTTAATAAACCCGGCACACAATCTGTCTCTGCTGTAGCTCTTGGCACACAACAGCCCTAATTGGTGGAAGCTATTGAGGCCTTAATTGCTGATTTTGCAGTACTGCCATGTTTACTGATAAGGTTTAATGCAAGCTAAAATTTGTTAACTAGAGAGAAACAGTCACACTTGCGTGAAGAGTGTGAGGACAAACAGCAGGCTTTTCTGAAGCACCAAATGATGACGAGATATTTCAACACGTGGCATCATTAGATTTGTCCTTTGAGGCTCTTGAAAAGCCTTTCTTTGAGCAAAAGAGCAAGGAAAACTTCGTGTCATACAGCTAGTGCTGAAATAAGCCTATAGCTGAAGGGACAGTGTTTGATTCACCTCCCTGATTTACATGATGTTGCTCTGTTCTGAATAGATGACGGATCATTGTATTTAAACATTAAGACCTTTAGTTCTTGAACTGAGATATCCTCGCATTTTATTTTTAACATTATTACTACACTATAATACAATGGCCTTTTGAGCTACTAACCTGCTGTTTCATTTCTGAACTATTAAGTTAAAAATCATTGTTATTTGCATTTGAGTTTATGTAGTAGTAATAAAAATACCAAATAATTATGTTTTATGGCTGTTTATGTCCAAAAAGCTAAAAGGGAAAATAAATGGAAATGTGTTTTGTACTTAACGTAACACTCTGGAAGTGCCTTATTTTGTGTCTTAGCATGTTTTTCATATACTGCATGCATGGCTTGGAGCAGAGGAAAGTGTAAGATGCTGGCTGAGTGAAAACCAGATGCTGCTGTGAGCTCCTAATGAGTTTTTTTCTTCATTTTTGTAAAATGAAACTATTCAAAGAGATTTTGTGCTTGCATATGATTAAGATCTATTTAATATTGTTACTGGACATACTGTATCTAGAGTATATTCTCCAAGCATCTCAGACAGTTCATAAATTGTGCATCTGCATGTGTATAAAAGAGGAGATATTTGAAGTTCTTAACACAGTGCTTTAATCCAATATTTATTAATGTTCAGGAGAGGAGAAACGTCATGTTCATCAAGTGTACTGAGAAAACTAATAGTAATTAGCATTATATTAATTTTTTCTGCAGCTTAAATGGAAATTTTGTCAAACATACATTAATTATGATTGTAAATTTTCCCTACTCCTTAGACCAATTTGGTTTCAATCCATATTCGGTTAAGTTGTAATTCCATGTGGATCTATGGCAGTATAAAATATTAAAACTTGTGTTACATAGTGGTTTAGATACATAACAAGACAGCTTTACAGCTGTTTAGACACATAACAAGACAGGTTGATTTTAAGTTTCCTCAGGGCTCTACACTTCTGTAATAGTAGTCCTTGTTGGTTCAATAGTTTTAGCTTGAAAGGCTGATGGACAAAACAAACCTATCATCAGTAAGGCCATGGTTAAAACTTATCTATGCAGATGTGAGAGGAGCTCCCAAGTCCAAGTCAACAAGGGCTGTATCTTTCTGCTTTTAAAAACCTTGAGGGTTTGCAAGTCTGGCTCACAAGAATGACCTTCTTGCCAGGCTGTTTGGCAGACTTGTGTGGATTCCATGGAATGGGTAGCACTTTGTTTTTTAAGCAATCTGATTCAGAATCCACTATGTCTACTGATGTTCTGTTGCCCACAGATGCAGCAAAATGTATCTAAATCCTGTTCGTTTTACTAAAATTTGAATAGTAATGTATTTCCAAGAAGAGTTATGGAAAATGCAAAATGATTTGCAGTAGCACAGATCCATTGTCTCTTTATCTCCAAAGCTGTGTGCTTCCTTACAGGGTTAAACAAACAAACAAACAAAAATCCAAAAAACAAATATAAAAAAAACCTAAAAACCAGGAAAAAAAACCCCCAACCAAATAACCAAAGGGAAAGGAAAAAATATCTTACTTTCTTTCCTTTCTGTTGCCAAGAAACAGTATCTGTCTACTCCCTTAGCGTAGGAAAGGGTCTTCTGTCAAACACCAGTGGCAGCAAGTCATGAGCTCTTCTCTGCCTTTTCCTTTCACTTCACTGAAGTGTGAAACAAACAATATAAGACCATAAGTTTTTAATAAGATAAAGTGGGAAATAGACTAACACATTCTTGAACTAGGTCACGTTTTAGAAATATTAACTCTTGCACTTAATCTGGATGTGAGTGTTGGCAATATTATGTTACTGTTCTGTCTTTAATTTTCTAACAGTAATTTTGAAATAGCATTTCCTGCAAAAACTTTATGAAGTAAATCCCACTTGCGCTAACTCCTGTGTAGTGCTGTACTGTTAATGGTCATGTAAGTTTTTGTTTTATCTCCTGTTCCAATTCTTTTATTGGATACCTTCTTCCCCTTATAAATTGTGATGCAGAATTAAAATTTGGAGGACAAAGTTTTAGAAGAACAAAATGTGATTTGTTTTTATCTTTCCATAGTAGCACAAACATGATGGTATTTTTTCTGCCTGCTGCTGTGCTGACAGAGATGGTAATTCCAATATTCTGTGTAAATAGCAAATCAAAGTTATGAAGCATAAAGTTTATAGTTTAATGCACATTTAAATTGTGTGTTTATTTATCTTATTATTTGTTTATATTCTACAATAGTAATTCCACAAGTTGGTCTGTTATTAGGCTTTACCTGTCCAGAACTTTTATTTGCTTTACCAGAAGTAAACAAATTTCAAATAGAAAATTGCCTTTGTCAGTAATTGATACTTATATAATTGCCCAATCTGAAAACAGTGGTGAAATAAGCAGTTTGTTACTATTCCTTTGCTCTCTGTAATCAGTAGAGGGCTCTACCAAGCTAGTCAGTTTCTGGTCATGGTGTTTGCATTTGATTGAGGGCATTTGAGTGATTTGAGTAAGTAGTTAAGATGTTTGCAGATGAAGGAGGTTCTTGATAGCTTTTTTTTTTCCCTCATGTAAATTAAGAAAGCTCATGGATAAGGCATACAATGTAGATATTTTAGGTGCTAATTACACTTAAGTGTTTCACTCCTGCAATTGACAGCCATATCCTGGGGCATCTTGTACTCATTTACTTTGTGTGTATGTGTTTCAGCAAAATACCTTGGACTAAAGAGAATTGCCTACTTTAAAAAGCAGTGGACTAAATAGTTTTATTTGAATATAATAATAATAATATTAATAAATAATATTTAGTAAGTATGAAACAATTGATATTTTCATGCCTCTATTCCAGGTGGATTCCTCAATTCCTTTAAAAAACTTTCCTGTGAATTCTTGTCCAGTATATTCTTCTATTTGCTGTTGTCATTTGTATAAGACAAACAGAATGAATAATAACTTATATTCTTTTCTGTCATGTCTGGTTTTAGGGCTGACATCTGATCTGATTTAAGCAAATAGAAGTTCTGCTACTCCAAGAGAATTTCTCCAAACTTTCTGTTTGGAGACAAAGGACAGGCAGTCTGGGAAGGAAAAAAAATTAAAAAAAGAGAAAGAAAAAAGTGCTGAAATGAAGAAACAGTTTGTTTCCATAGTGCATTTTCCCCTTACAACTCTTTGATGCATCATAAATGTAGCAAGCGTGGCTATTAACTTGATTCACTCTCTTTCACAATACAATGTCGCTGCTCTGGAGGGAGATTTCAGACAGTGCTGGACAAGCACAAAATAGATATGGTGCAACAGAAGTAAGCTGTTGGAATAAGCAAATGAAGGAAACTTTAGAAACAGGCAATATAATGTATGAAAAACATTTTCTAAATGAGGAATAAAGGAATATAAGATGGGTAGCTGAAATTGCAGCTTATAGTTTCCAGTATTGGTACACTTGTTATAATGGAGCTTTTAGCCTGCAATACTTGGTAGTCTTGTGTAGCAGGGATTTTGCTGCAGGAGAAAAGATCCTACCTGATTCCTTATCTTGGGGCTGTTTTAACTGCACATTAATGTAACGGTGTGTACTAACAAGATAATGTATAAGCTGCACACATGTTGCAATACAGTCATTAAATTTTAAATGTTTGGCTAGATCTGCCTTTTGAATTTATTCTCTTGCAACTGCAGTGGTTACTAATGTATTATTGATGTAACTGGAAAAAAAACCCTGTAAAATTTCAGGCACTTGACTGGTCACATTTGAAAACATAGCTAAACACGTGATGTCAGATACTGTTTTCAAAGAAGATAAAGCAAGCCTGGGATCATCCAGTTCAGTGATGCTAAACATATATGGTCAGGATAAAGATAAAACGGAATGATTAGGAAGGATAGGTTCATGTTTTAGTTCCAGGCTTCAGTTGGCCCTTTACTACCTACATTAAGGCAATTCAACAGTCATCTATGATGAATAATGGAAAATAAACAGCTACAATTTGTGTTTTACTCTCTCAAACTCTCTGAACCTTTTTCTTTTACACATCTGCTGCCAGTGCTGTTGAATCAGCAGCTTACATCAATTCCAGTAATCAAAACTCTGAAAAATTTCTTTCCTGCTTTTGTTTGCCCCACAAAAGCAGCTTCTGTCAACATAATCTCCTTTCATTTTATATAGTCATAGAATTATTAAGGTTGGAAAAGACCTACAAGATCATCAAGTCCAACTTTTTACTAAACACCAGAACGTGAACTAACCCATAGCCACATCTAGTTGGTTCTTTAATGCTCCCAGGAATGGTGACTCTACTATTTCCCTGTGCAGCCCATTCCAGTGCTTGACAATGCCTTCTGTGAAAAAAATCTTCCTAATTTCCCACCTGAACCTTTTCTGGCACAGTTTGAGGCCATTTCCTCTTGCCCGGTCCCTACTTACCTCTGTTCTTCATCTTTTCCCTCGTGGAAATCTACCCATGTGTCTGCAAAGGTTTAATTTCTGTCCAAGGTCATAGGACTTTGGACTTAATCAAAGTTTGGCAGCTGGAAAAATTACATTTGGCACTATGACCATTTTCTTTAGAGCCCAATGAATGCCAGCACACTGCTCAAGCTTTGCTCTTAGCTAATATCTTCTCTACTGGAGGCCTTGAAAACTGCAGACAATTAAGATAATGTTTCTCTTGGTTTCATCTCTGCAAGCAGCCATCATACTACCTCTTTGTCAGCGTTGTAAATTCCCTTTTTAGAAGTAGCATTTGAGGTGATACACAAATCACAACCAGTATTGCTGGTTGGACACCTTTTATTCAGTAAGGCAGTGTAGCTGTGTACCCAGAAGCAGGGGACTGTGCAGGCATGCCTGTAAGGGCTTCTAGTTAGGTATTGAGGAAGAGCTTCAGGGGGCTGTTCACTTACCAGGTCTGAAAATGATGCCATAGCCTTTGTCTATGTGTACCAGAAGCTGCTTTCTTGGGTAGCATGAGCTGTACAACATCTTGTTGATGTTTTGTGTGCCTGTGGCCTTGTCCTTCTGACAAGCCCGTCAGCATGAGTGTAGCAGCTCTTGCAGTCTCAGTGGGACAATTGGTCTCCAGAGCTTATCAGTCCTTGGGAAACTCTCACATGCTGCTTTCTCAGCAGTCTCAGAGTTCAAATGCATTTCCTCTCTTTGGACACTTTCTGCGAACTATTTTCTGCAATCAAACATTTAAGAGCCTTTTGATGGCACAGGAAGTCCCATGGTTTGATTTTCTGCTATGTGATTCTTGTCTCATCAGTGATGAGAATAATCTTTTTCAAGCTCTGTGTTCATATTTTACACTCCCTTTTCTGCCTGTCGTCTTGGTAATAATCATCAGTATTAGATTAAATCTGAATAAGAAGCTTCCAGCAAGTGGAACTGATGCAAAACTAAGTGCTGAGTGAGAAGACAACCCATGCAGAGTGAAATAATGCCAAGCTCTTTATTTGTAAAGTGCAGAAACATGTGATCAGAGTAACAGTCTTATTTATGGAATCGAGAATCAGTGTCTTCTCATGTAGTTAATGTGGCTGCTCAGCAAAATTCACTCTTCTTTTTTTTTTTATTTTGATTGTGTGTTTATCCAATGGTGCTACACTGATGGAAAAACAAGCAGGAGGTTGATTGAACACAACATTAAAAGCCCAGCTTGTTTTGAGAAGGTACGTAAGTGCAGACATCCTCAAAACATTCACTATTTTTCACACCAGTTCAAACACTGGAAGTCTGTTGATCTTTGTAGTCCTTCGTCTTAAGTGGCTAGACACATTTCATGATACCTTATTTTAGGGTGAATTAGGGGAATGTTTCTCTTTATTGGTAACATTGTTGGAGAGGTTGTTGCACAACCAAACATGCATTTACACTAGTGAATGTAAAAGTCATTTTATCCTTTTACTTCATAGTGTGTGGCCTTTCATACCTGAATAAAATGCTGATTTATTAAATGAATACTTCTTTCAATTGTTTTATGTAATTTCTAGCAAAAGCATAAATAATTGTAGTAATTAAAGGACGATGTTTGACATTTACAACTCCTTGTTGCAGTTGAGTTAAACAAAAATAATAATTTTTTTCTTGCAAAAATAAACAAAAGAGAAATTATCTGTGTGAATAATAGTTCTGTTAGATAGAGTTGTTACCTGACGTTTTTGTCTAAACTTCAAAGTTACTTCCTATAGTAGCTATGCATCTAGATTGTGAAAGAGATGACAGAGGAGCAGGAATCAAGGAAAGGTATATATTTAATTTCACCAAAATTACTTTAGACAAATAGTTGAATGCAATTTAATTTATTTGAAAAATTCCCTAAGATATGTCTCTGCAGCTCTGCCATGCATAAGCCACATAGTAAGGACTTCACCTATCTAAATTGCTTCTGAATTGTCAGTCAGTGAATAGCAAGGTGTCATACTGATTTGAAGTTATTATGATATGTACTATGACAGAAGCTTCTTCCTCCATGCACGTTTCCATAGTGTTTCTCAGGACTTCTATTGAGAGGCCACCTCTGGAATGACAGGAATGACAGTATTGGTAGCTTGGAGTCAGATCCCAATATAAAAGGAAAATCTTGATTTCAGTCTGTGGGATTTTAAACTATTTTTATCTTACATAAGATAGGATTTTCCTTCCTTATGTTATGCGGTCTTTAATCTTTCCATCAAAAATGGGATCATGTGTGGTTATCTTCTCACAGAAACTTGAATTGAAGAACTTACTAAATAACACTGTGAGAAATTGAATTATGTGGGTTTAAGACTGACAATTGTGTGAATATGTGCTGTACACTTGTAGGCCTGGATTCAATATTTTTCCACATTTACTTGAGGAGTATTGAGACCTCAGGCATTTCCTGGCCTTTAGATAAAGCAGCTTCACAATTTTATGTCTGAAAGGCCTTTGAGCAATTTCTATGCAGTATTGACCTGCAACGCTCTTGTATTATCAATGCTTTAAATTATTAGAAGGCAAGTGCTCCTGAAGCGTGTATCTTATATGGAAGTGTTTTGTGAGTATTTTTCTTGAAGCTTATGAAATGATGCAGTACAATCTTATGTCGGACTCTGGTTTTGTACATATTTCTGGTTCTCTATACTATTTCATTATCCTTTTTTTATAAATACATTGGTCTAACACACTGAAATTAATGGACAGCTGAGCTGACTTCAGTACATATCCAAGCACATAGGTAGCAAAGCACTGAGAGGACAAAGGTATCTTTTGTTTTACATGTGATGTAATATGAGGAAGACTCTCAATGTAGAATTAATGCCAGGCCACTGTGGTCCTGTAGAAACCATAGAGGGATAGAGGTTGTTCTTCCTGTACAACAGATTTGGTGACCATGAGGCTGCATGAAGAATTTTGCACAGGACAACTGAAAGTCTTCCTGGTTTGAGAGAGCTTGGCCATCCCTTCTTTTCAAACCCTGATAGACACTTAAAGGTCCAGCAGGAGCGGCATTCAAAGACTGCTTGCACAAACTGTTATGCTGGAAAATGTTTTACATGCTGGTTATATGTGTTGTGTGTAGTACAGTGTGGCTCAGTGACAAGTCATGCAGTAAATCACCTCTTTGTGTGTCCATATGTTAGAAGCTTTGCCTTAGCACTGAGCAGGTTGTCCGCAAGGAGAATGGCAGTCAGATGGGGAAAAGCCCATTTTTGGGAAGCATTTTTGTCTGTGTGTTTGCTGTTACACCATCACTGTCGTGGTGCATCGTTTCACATTCCCACATACCTGAGGCTGCAGGGAGTGACACCCATTGCCCTCATGGCATCAGGCTGTGAATTGGGCAGGGAGCTCTGTGCTGAGGGTACCAGTGGATGCTGGATGTGATGATGTGTTTATTTGCCAGACAAAATTCCTATGCATGTGCATGTCATGTTTCAAATAGCTGGCAATCCTCTGCACTGCTTTCAACCAGGGTGGCTGAGCCTAGACACAAAGCTATTGAGACTTCATGTCCTTTTGGGTTAAATCTCACTTTTTCTTCGGGTTTTTTAAGAGGGTCTAACCCTAATCCTAAGATCTGTAGCTTATGTTTGCTCAAAATCTTTTAAAACCTGTTTTTATGTGAAAAGCACAGCTGTATGAAGCAAGTCTTCAAGTGTTGCAACTCTTCCTTCCTTCACACCCATAATGAAATGCCCTGCCATTTCCTGAGATCTCTTAGAGCAGAGAAACCAATTTGTATAATATAAATTGGTTTCATTTTGTGATGTCTTCAATAACAAGATTAAAATAATTTAGCACCTATTTTTAGCTTGGTTAGCATTCATAGGGCTGTTTTAATCAACCTGACTTCAGAAAGATTCCATTATGTTAAGCTTATCCCTGGCTGCAGATGAAATAATTCTGGATTAATGTCATCAAGGTGTGCTTTGAAGGTGGGAGAGTAGGCCTTACACTGATAGCAACTATATTAATAGCTGAACGTATAATTTTTCTTGCAAAAATGGGAGAATTTTTTTTGGTTATACATTCACATGAGACTGAATCTTTTTTTTTAGCACACGTAAGGTGCCCTGAGAAGAGTAAGGATGCTGACAGAAGAATGGGTCTCAAACTATTATCTTCACACTTGAGAGTCAATTTAATATTCTACTATTTCATATGAAATTAGTTGCCTCAATACTAATAAAAGAGTGTTATTTTAAAGGTGACTTTTTATGAGAGCGGTGTAGAACTTCTCTAGCAAGTCTGACTTACTTTCTCACTAATTTTTTTGTTTTATTCTGATTTCTCAGTGATGCTTTAACTGTTTTTATACCTTCTTTGCCAGAACTCTGTATAATTTTATCTCTATTTTCCTCTATATTTACTCCAGAAGTTATCCTGAATCCCATGTGGTCCATTTTATGCCTTGCTCGCGATGCTTAAGATCACCAGTGTTCACCTTTCCATTTTACTTTTCATTGTTAAAATGAAAATGTCAGCCAAAAAACACATAACATGCCTTTTGTCTTAAACAAAATTGGGACCTGTACTTACAGTATGAACCTTATATCAAAAATCCTGAGTGCCTCGCTCGCTTAAACCCTCTGCAGATCTTTTAACTAGAAGTGTAGATTTTCATGTCTGAACTTAAGCACATAAAATTCAGTTAATAAATGTACTATAATGGGGCAAACTCAGTCCCTTTTAATGAAGAGATGCATATGCTAATCAGGAATATAATATGTTGGATTTTTTTTTTTTTTAGTTGTGAAATGAAATTCTTTCGTTTATGATTGCCAAAGAATCTGGTCCACTAGTCACATTTGGGAATGGACATCTTCTACCAGTCTATAGTGCTTTTGTAACTGCAAATTGTTTTTCATAACTTTTTGTGCTGACAAAAAATGCAATTAAAATTTATCCTCCTGGGGAGAAAAATCTTCCTAGGAGATTGTGCCACTTAGGTCATGGTTAGACAAAGTATTTCAGCCCTGTTTAATGGTTTATTCTAGTCATTATTAGGACAATACAATTTCAGGTGTGCTAAATACTAAGTATTTATAGATTTTCACATCATAAATGTGTTTTCCCTTCAGAAAATACAATCTAGGTTCTTTACAAAGCTTAGGTCTTAAGTCACCCTTTTCTGTAGTATGTAGAAATCCAGCTATGCATACAGTGATAATAGTGTAGAGTTGCAGCATTATGACTAATTATTTCATTTCAGTGATCTAATTATTTAATGGTGTAATATTTTGTATATAAGCCTAAAGCAGAATTCCAGTTTTGAACTTCTGGAGTTTAGTAATTGCTCATCATTTGCAATTTGTACTTGTTCTGGACAATAGATATGTTACTTAACAAAACAAACTTTTCCATGTCATTTGCTTCATTGTTGGAGGGCAGCTGAGGAATAGTAGCAGAAATATGTTTGCAGAAGGCAAAGAGATTACAAAAAGACAATAACTGGTAGTAACAAAATATTTAATAACAGTATTGATGAAAGGTTTCGATTGCAAGTCTGTGATAGGGTACAAAGTTCACAGTTGAAATATGCATATGATTTTCCTCTGTATTGTTTAGGAGCTAGAGTGAATAAGCTACAAGACACTGAATGTGTATGGAAAGGGAAAATGCTGTTTGCCTAAAGACAGAGAATGCTGCCATTATTTTGTTATAAAAAGTTGCCAAAAAAAAAAAAATTCTAACATTGTGCTTGCAGTCTGTGCTTCAGTTTCTGCTGAGTTCTATACAGACAGATTATAAAATTGCTTTTGTGGCAATGTTTTTGTTGTTCCATATCTCTTTTACGGTAGCAAAAAAATAGCAAGTCTCTGGTGTAGGGAAAAAAGCAAACACAGAAATAAGATTTCTAGGATATAATAAGATTAAAAGTAAATTATTTTAACTGAAATACCTAATGTTGGTTTGATTAACTGCAAAACATAAGAGAAAGTATAAATTAAAACTAGGAATAAAAGCATCTGTCTAATATCTAGGCACAAACTTCACATAACTCCATCGTTTTAAGTAGCACACGAACGTATTTACCTTATTTACAATATTTCTATTAGTGAAAGGAGCTTCATTCAGATTTTTTGTTCTCCTTTGAACTAGGGACCCATCTTATACTGTGTCTTTAAAAACTTTGCAATTAATTACAGAGTAAAAAAAAATAAAACTAAACTAACAAACTAACAAACATTTCCAGCAAGCCTAACACCTACTCAACCTTGGTAACAACTGGTTTCTGTGATTATGTAATAATATTCTACGTCAAATTAATGTTTTCACATAAAGTACTGTGGTCAGAAAATCAAGACCCTTGTATTGAATGTGACAAACACAGTCCTACAATTCTTGTTGTTCAGAATTAGAATTAAAATAAAATATTTTGGTTTAAAGTGTATGCTTAACTTTGATGTTTATCAGATGGGTGTCTATAAAAGTAGAAACCTGAACGACTCAATTTTGAGAGAAAAATATGTTGGAATTGGAGAATATAAACAATGCAAACAAACATTTGAATAATTCTGCAGGATTTGATCCAGTAAGTTCACTTGCATGTACCAGGGAAACATGTTATTCAACAAATACTCTTTTTACTCAGACTGCTTTTTAGATAACTGCCTGAAATTCATAAAATAAGGAAGAATGTTTATGAAATATTGAGATATCATCGTGACAGATGAAATGCAGTGCTACAGGGCTCACTGCATAAAAATTATATCATTCTGCTAGCTTTGAAATGTTTTATGATACTTCTTGAGGGCCTCACAACGTTAATTTTAAATCAAAAAAATTATTCAAAAAATAAGTGGAATAGCATGTCTTTGCAAATGGAAAAATGAACTGTTAAAAAAGGGATGGAACCATACAAACACAAATCAATTTCAATTCCCTGGTGTAGTCAATAATGCTCATCAATATACTACTATCAGAGTGTAAGATTGTTCTTCATTTTAAACCAGAATTTCCATTACAGAAGAAATTGTGAATATCATTGCAGCTCAATATTAGTAAGTATTTGCCATTCTTAATGATCTACGAGAAGTACTTATACAGCAGTCTTTCAAGATCAAATACTGTCATGTTTCCCAATTCCTTTTCTCTCTGCCATTTATTTTCTTCAAAAGTATCTCTCCTGAACAAGTTGCTGGGGAAAAGATGTGGCGTAGTAACAATGGGTGTCTGAGAGTGCCTTTAAGAAGCACAAAATTGATGGGCTTGTTATGAATCAGGAGATGACTGCAAGAAAAACTAAATTTTTTTTCTGAAGCACAGCTTGCCCTTTCATTATGATTCATAGGTATAAGGGTAACGTCTTCTTCCAGTTGGTGGAGGACTTGAATGACACTTCCTGGATGGTGGACTGATCTTAATGTGACTGTCATGTTCTTTAGAAAGATAGCGCCAGCATTGCTTCTCTTTTAGCACCACCGTGTCAGGGATAAATTGTAGCATTCCTTATCCTTCCTTTGCACTGGTAAGTACAGTGATCATTCATTTCTGATCTTCACTTAACTCAGGACTGTAAAGCTGGGCAGAGAAAAGCAAGCTGTCATCATTAGGAAAACAGCAGGTTCACGAGTAAAAACAATTCTTTCTGATTTGGAAGGTAGATACAATTGTTGTCCCTTAGGTGAGGTTAAAGACATTGCTTGCCCCTTGGGTGAAGGTTGCACACTCAATTTCATACTCAAAAAGATTGATCCTAACTCCCCAGAAATCAATGATTTTTAAATTTTACCCTGCCTTAATGGACACTTTCTTGTGTCATAACTTTACATCTTGAAAATTTTGATCGATTTCTTAAGCACTTTCAGTAAGTCTATAATCCTTCCTTCCTCATTTACTATAATACATCAGGCAGATTTGAGACAGGGGATATATCTTGCTTTCAATCATAAAATAACTTCTTATTTTGCTTTATAGAAGCCTTATTCTGACATCTGGAGTAGGTCCTACAGCTACTTACTTCCTGAGCGGCTGGAAGCTGTGCAACCTCTTGTGTGGGGCTCTGCACATTGTCCCAGGGTGGCCCTGAGTCTGCTGGCACTGTTTATTGAGGTCACGGCCGTCGCTTATTTCGCTGAGCCGTGTAGCCAATGGCACTGGGGGCACCTGCAAGCAGTTCACACAGAAGGGATGCAGGACTTTGAGTCTGTGTGCTGTGTCATCGTACACGGCATTGTTTTGCTGCTGACATTTTGTATGAGATTTGGATTTGTGGTTGTGAGGGATGCTTAAGTGAGATTTTAGAGTCTCTGCTTCTCATGAACATTTTTATAAAATTAGTGCCTGCTTTATTACTTCTGCCAGGGATATTTTTTAAAGTGTTTATTCAGTGTGTTAGCTTAAATGATGGAAAGCCTTTCCTCCTCACAGCTTTGTTCAGTCTTGTTTTTTATTTAAACACTCCATGAATTGTCATGCCTATGTTTCAATATATTTGTGGAACATTTTATGCTAGGTATTATGTGATTAATCCTAAAAGATTATGAAGTCCTCAAATCTGTGTATAATTCAACAAATCCAGATAAAAAAAGCTTTTAGGCATTGAAAATCATGGATCTCTTGGGAGCCTGAACATTTCATTATTTTGCCAAGGAAACCAAGCCATTAAAAATCATGTGCTGTAAGTTCTCTGAAACCAGAGGGTTGAGTGACACTATTGCCTGTTTTTCATTTGCTTGATCATTTATTTCTTTCCAGCTGGCTCCTTAGGAGCTGATTTTGAAGAGCACTTCCCACACCAAACAAACTCATTCATATGAGAAGTATAAAACCAGTTTGCAGAGATACCTAAACTTTGTGAACAGAATAATTTATCTTTCATTTGATTGCAACCCTTCCCTTCTCATATTTTTAAAGAACATCTGTTAGAATTGAAAATGTAGTTAACAACTTTAGCCGGTTATGTGGAGTTTAGCAGCTGAAAAATGAATTGTAAAAATTACGTTTGGCCTAATCCAGAGATAACCATTTTTGATTTTGAGATGTGAATTCTGAATTATGATAATTCTGATTAGGAAGGCCTCCAAAAGGTGGGAAGTTTCAAGTAAATTCAACTGATACTAATTTATCTAATTTGGTGTGTGAGTTTTGTGGAAGTTAGATTCTTGTTACCCAAATACTGACTGGTCCAAATTTTTTTAATCGTTCCATGTGTACAGTTCTAGCTGAGTTTGCAAATGGATTATTTCTCTCAATTAATCTCTCTCTGTTTTAGAGGAAGCTTTTGGGTTTGGTGTTTTGTTTTGTCTTGCTTTTTTTTTCTTTTTGTAAGGACTATCTTCAAAATGGCTTACAGTAAGAATTGTGTTTAATACCAGTAGGCCTGGACCATGATTTAGTAATGACTTGGAATGACAAGCTTTTTCTTTTACAGGTCACTTACAAGCCATCCAGAGGAAGGAAAAGGACAGTTTGCTCATTAATCAGTGGTTTATCTTAGATGTTATATCATATGCATATATGATCACTGAAAATACTTGGAATTATAGTATCATATAAAGTGTTTTTTTTTTTTCCTTTTTAAGGCAGACACATTTTTGTTGGCTGTTTGTTTCCGTCAGAGTTTCTTGCAAAATGCAAAATTGTAAGTTCTATTTATTGTCCCTGGAGACACAGAATGATATATGGTTGCCCAGGTTTAGGTTGAAAAGATCTGAATATTCAGTCAGATCTGAATATTCAGTCAGATCAGCTCAGTTCTTCTCACTGAACTACTTGCATTTGGTTGAGGTGGGTAGATCACCTGTCAGGAACTCAAGTAAATTTGGAAATCTGCAATCCAGAACTAGAGATGGATAACTCTAAAGTACAACATCCCAGATTCCATAGAGATGTGGGTCACAGTTCTGAGATGCTCCTCTGAAAGTATTGCTTAGGAAATCCCAGGCAGACGTGAAGGATGAAGAAGATAATCCTGAGTGTTCATGAAATCCTAGATGAAAGATTGTTAATAAGACTGTGAGACAGAAGGTAAACATAGTAGGGAAAGAAAAAATTATATTCAAAGCTTCTGATTTTTTGAACTTCGTGCTTCTCTAACTTAGGAATATGATGCTTGGCTGAGTCCTTCCTTACTTCTCTTCTGAGTGTTTCTTGTTACAGTAATAATTAAAGGTTGTTCCTTCCCCACATTATCAGGAATTTTAATAGTTGTACCAAGGAGAAAATTTGCCAAGAATACCCTTTGAATCACTTAAAGATAATTAGCTTTTTTTTCCCCCCATTCTCTTCTTGAGACTTTTTTTGGTAGGCATTTAGAGGAATAAATGATTTTTGGCATTAAAGGACTAAAGGACTTTTTAGGATAAATTCAGCAGTGGGTTAAAATAGTATGTCTTATTACATTTTATACTTAAGTATATAGTACAGTATATGGCCTTCTGTGTGCAGGATTTCAAACTAAAAAGAAATATAATAATAATAATACAAAGTTTATAATTTTTCCACTCAGGTATGATGCCTGACCCTAAGCACATCACTTATTCATCACCAAAGTATTTCAGTAGCAGAAAGCAACAGAAATGGCAGAAATATTAATTACTCACTTAAAAGACAGAAAACATATTGGAAACTTTTTCAAACGATTGTGGACATTTTCTTGGACCACATATACTGACTGTATTTTCCATATTATCATTTCATATAGTCTTTCATCTTTTCCCAGTTGATATGTTCTTACATTTCTCCAAGACTCCAGGAGATTTATTACATTGAATTGAAATATGCTTTTAAAAAAGCTAAAATTCTCCTGAGATTTTAGATCTATACAAGCTCTATTTTTTGTGTAGTAATTGTATAAAGAATTTAGAGGCTGACTCATTCCAGCGTTGCTGCTTTGCTTACACAACATGTTCTCTGCTGGAGCACTCATGAGGATGACAATACAGGCATGTGAGCGGGTTTAAGTCAGTAGGTTAAGTGCTAACAGAGGGATGCTCTCATTGCAAGTATTAACTGGTCCCAGGAAGGAGTGTAGTAATTTATATTATAGAAACAAAGCAGCAAATAAAAACACTCATTTTTCTTACACAATTAAGTTGAATTAAATTAAATTGAATTCATAATGAAGGTCATTGTTGATGGTTGAGTGAAAGGCCATTCCAATTCACAATGCAAAGTCAGGATAAGAAGAAAATTCAGGAAGATTTAGTGTCTCTTCTTCCACTAGTATTTCTCTTGGAAAGAAGCTATGAAATCTTCTTAGCCTGTATTAGATAGCGACCAAACTATGGGTACAATCGAGATGGTATAAATTTTCTGTAGTGTCTTCTGCTTTTTCTCATTTTAGTTACTACTCTCCATGATTTCTGTGTACTCAGGACAACAGCATAATATGAAAAGGTTAAAAAGTTAAGTGAAATGTGTTAAAACCCATTCCTAGAAGTTTTTTAATCATTCTTTACCTATTCTGAAGTGTGATCTGACTCATGGACAGCCTGGAGAACTCTCTCTGAGTCCAGCAGAACATTCAGCTGCTTTGAATGCAGAGATATTCTGAATCCTTGGGTTTCAAAGGGAACCTTCAATGAGACTACTTACCACGCCATGCTTTTTTCCTGAGTTTGACTTCTGCCTGCTTGAAAAGGATGTGGTTGAACTTTTTTGCAACTTCTGGCACCAGCTCTACTTATTATACAAGTGCATTGAATTAGTGAATGGAGAAGAAAACTCAATGATTGACTGTGTCATTCTTGACCAAATGTGTCAGACTTAGTCCTGAGGATGAAGTTCAATGCTGTGAGGTTTTGAGGTGCAGCGTGCCTCAGAAAACTGCAGCTTCTCTGTGTGTCTGGATAGTCTCCTTGTGAATTTTCTTTGTCTGAGGCCGTTCCCATCACCAGGTACTTTCATGTATATTCTTTCTTTGGTGGCTTAGCTGGTTTTGCGTTGCTATTTATGGTTTGTCTTGGTTCATTTGTTGCTAGAAGTCTATAGGAATTTTGAACAGGAGTGCTGATTTGCCTTTCTGTTTATGTGACTAATCTATTAATAGCAAATTTACTGACTTCAAACACACCAATATGGAAATAGTCACTAAAATTTCGCCATATAAAGTTTTCTAGATTGTTAATTTTATTTCTTTAAGGAAAGTGGGATGCCTTTGTTAAGTACTTTAAATACATCTAGCCTTTTCTTTTAAGGGCCTGCATTCTCACAAGGGAACCACTCAGTGCTGTGATTGGATTAATGCAAATTGGATGGGAAGATTGGGCTGGGGTAGGAGCAATTGAATTTGGAAAGTTTATGAGAGCTGCTAGTTCAGGGTAAATAATAAAATAAAGACAGCGGTTTTGCAATTTTGAAAAGCTCTGTGCTATGTAATAGACTATAATTTAATTCTGAGAGACTTTTTTATTAGATTTTTTCCCAAGTAAAATCACAATTCCTATTGTTCCTTATCATATGTCTCATTACTGCTGCAAGTATTATCCTCTTTATATGATTAGAGTGACTCATACTTAGCTGTCTTCGTTGTTTTGTACACAATTGCAGGTAAATAATGGAAGCAATTTGATGCTTCTGAATAAACCAATAGGCACTTTGGGGTTTTTTTCTAAACAGGGATGTATATTTTAGCAAAGGAGTGATGATAAACCTTGCATTGAGATCATCAACAGATGCATACCTCTGGTAAAATATGTCAGCATTGGTCAGAGTAATAAGCCTGTGCCAAGCAGTGGTTCCGAGGTTCCCAATAAATGTGTATGAAGTTTGTCATCATTTACCCTCATTATCCTTTTTAGATTCTTCTGGAAAATATGTTATTATCATTTGTATATTTGAGCATAAAACTGTCGTAAGAAATGTACCTAACAAATAAAATAATCACTCTTTGAGGGAAGTTGGCTCTCTGAGAGAAGGAACACATTTCATGCTCTGCTGAGTACTTCCAAAACCAGACAAAGCCAAAGAGAATTGGAACAGTGAGGTTTCAGTCCAGCACATTGTGGAATTGAAGGGGCTTCATTGGATGGGCAGAAAAAATCACTCGGTTCCAGTTCCTGAAGAAGCAATGGTTTAGGAAATCTAAAACCAGGGCAGTGATGACATAAGAAATGTCTTATTGTTGAAACTGTATGATGAATTGAGGCTTCATTCTTACTCTTGCTCAGAGTTGTGTGTAGCTATAAATTCAGCAGGGTGGCAATGTCTGAAGTTATCTTAGTGTTGATCGCCTGGTTATTTTTCACTTCAAAAATTTTAATTAATACTTACCTGGAGTAAGAGATCCTACATTTTGGCTTCTGGATTTTACTTGTGGAGCAGAACACAAGTTTAAGTTCTGTTCAAAAAATATAGTAAAACTTTCACAAAATGGATCAAAGGATATTGGGTATTAATTTCTTCCTGCCTTAGGGAATCTCAAGAAAGTTGGTTTAGTTACTGCATGCCCACATTAATTATTATGTGATAGTGCTTGAACATTTTTTATTTATTAGCTTTTCTACCTCTTGAATTTTCAATTTTAAACTGATGATTAAAACTTTACTGGAGCTGCTGACTCATATTTTTACACTTCCCTCCCTATTCGCCTTCCCCTTTTCCCCTTTGGATTCAGATAGTAATTAACCTGGTAGATGTCATTCAAACTAAGAGGAAAATCAGTTGAGAGTATTATACTGGGAAGTGTTCTGGACTAAGTTATAAACAGCATAATTAAAATATTGACAAATAATTGAGAAACTGAGTTGTAAAATAAAAGATAAGTCCTGCCTATATTTTTTTTGTGAAAATACTAATTTTAATTTTTGGGGTATGTAAATAATTTCAAGTGATTCATTGGTCTAAATATCTTGAGAAACCAAGTATTACATTTTTATGTAGAAGCCAGTGTCACCTCCTTCTTCATCATGGAATGGTCCAAATGGCTGAATCTGCCAGACAGGGTTCCACTGCTAGATCTCTTCACTAGATCCTGTAATAAGTCCACCAATTCAGCATCAATAATTTGTTGAAGTGTAGAGCTCTGTTAAAGAGCTAATGCTCCTTCATCTTGGATTGTTAATTTTTTTTTTTACTATTAGACATATAGTCAACCAACAACATGTACAAACAAGCAAGTATATGTATCATACTTGTTCTGAAAAATGTAGATGCTATTTGTATATTTACAATCCGAACTACTTTCCAAGGTGGAGATAATTTTTTTTTTAAGCTTTATGAAGCATAAGACTCAGACACTGTTGTTGTTTGTAACAGTTTTTCTCTGTATCTGTAAACATATGCATTAAAATTCAAAACACAAACTATGGTGAAATTTAAGTGGAAGTAAAAGGAGATAGTAACAAAGGGAAGATGATAATTACAGTGAGAGAAGCAAGAGTTTAAGAATCTCTATATATAGGTTCAAGGTGCTCATCTTCAGGATGAAAATAATAAAGCATGAAAAATACATTACTCTCCAACTATTATTTTAATTTATTATGTTATGTTAATTTGATTTTGTTTCTTATGAAGAGCCTTCCAGGGACATTTTTCAGAATATATTATCATAATTTTTAGGTTTTAGTATTGCTTAATATTAAAATAAATATTAATTATTTTTATTAACCTGGGAAATAAATGTTAATAGCAATAACAGGCTTTAATAATGGAAATAATACCTGTCAGAAACTTAGAGATCATCCTTTAACATTTGTGTAGTGTCAGTTAAATGAATGTGAAAACCATGGATTGGTAAGAATGCAGTGGTATTTCTCCAAGTGGAAGTAATCTTTAAGAGCTTGTCCAAAAATGGTTACAGATGCATTTAATTATTTTAGCAGGTTTTATGGATGTTTCTGTTAGGTTTTATTAGCATTTCCACTTCTGGAGTGTGGCTTTTATTCAAACCCAAGATGTCATGATTTCATGATGTCTGTGTTTATGAGACTGCCACATATTGCTGTGGAAATTATTAGAAAGTCATAAATAGAAGGCCTACTTCTGTATGAGGCTTTGCTCTCTTTGCTTCTCCTTATTTATAAATTTATTTAGCTATGCAGCTACTACAAATAGCCAGTATTATTCAGGATATAATTATGGAAGTATCAGTGCCAAAAGTGCAAGAAATCACCATATGTTTTAAGAAAAGCCTGGAATAATCAATAGGAATTTTGTACCCCTTTTCTACATGAGTCCTGATGTTAAAAACAGTTGGATTAATATATTAATTCCAAATGTCTTTTGATTTGTAGAAGTTATATTGCTTTTACTTGTAAGTGCTTTTCATGTGTTTCTAAGCTTTCTTTCCCCAAAGCATTAATTAAATTAATGTTCTGATGTACAGTAGGTTAATACAATTTTCATTTTACAGATGAAGAAACTATATCTAAAAAGGTCACATTTCATGTCAGTGACAGATGGAGGTATACAGCACTCTTCTCCATTAGCCACAGAGAAAAAAATAAATTTCTTCAAACTGTGTATTTGAAACTATTACCATAACCAAACACAAATGCACAGAAATTGAGCTTTTCACTCTAAGACCACATATTTCCATCAGATGAAGGAGGGGAGGAGGTAATTAAAGCTTTAGGAGGTAGCCAAAGCAGAGGGATGGGGTCATTCAGGTGGATCAGTCACTAGACATTGGGCAAAAGCGTGTATTTATCATAGGTATTATGTGAATAAACATGAGTGTATGTGTTTATGAATTTACATATACTTAATGTATTTTTTAGCTAATTTTCAAAGAGCTGTGGAAAATATTTCAGGAGATTTGCAGTCTAATTTTATCTTGAGGGGTATATCAGAAAGTATCTTTGGAGATATTTCTGTTTCCCCAGAGTTTGAAAGGAAAGTGCTGCTCAGTACTCCAAACCAGAAACTAATAGGAAGGAAAAAAAAATCTGTAGTGGAAGGAGCAGCTGGCATTTTCTGCAGAATTGAAATTCTAGAAGTTTATTTATAGAAAAAAATGTTTCATTTCAAACTTGTAAGTAGGCTTTTGAGACCCTCTCTCTTCTTGAAAATCCTACACACTCTTAAATTGAAGCTCATGGGAGTTTTATCTAAAGAGCATCTTCGTCAGATTGAAGACCTGGTATCTAGGTTTTCTAGGATTTCTAGGTTGTTCCTGAGGTTCTGATATGTCGGAATGTATTTCTTGGTTGAATTTGAAAGCTTTGATATCTATATCGCCTCACCACGTTAGTTCTAGACTGAAAGGACTGAAAAACCTGTTAACTTTGGCTTCAGGATGGTTTGAGATGTAGGTAGAATGTTTTTAGGTGACTTGGAAAAGTTTTCTAAATGAAAAATTATGATTTCTTATGAAAACTGAAATTTTCCTTTGTAAGTCGTGACATTTGTAAAATACACATTTTCTACCCAAGTCATTGGCAAAAGAGTAAACCTCAGCTGTTTACAGTAGGGTTATTAATGATTACTGAAGACACTAGAGCTGTAAGCAAAGAAAACTAGCTTTTATAATTGAATATAGCAGGGCATTTTATATGGTGAGTAATTTGATTACCTAGAAATGCAGTTAGATACATATTTATCCAAATTTAATTTTTAGCAAGACCCTGAGATAACTGCCATTGCTTGTAATTTTTTCTCTCTATCCAGAGTGAATGGCACCACAGTAGAACATCTGAATAACTTCATCCTCAGGAATGCACATTGAATTGAAACTCTATTGAAACACCCTGCTTTGGCTGCACTTAACAATTTGTTGTTCACCTGCATAGATGATCTTCTGTCCCACTCCTATTTTCATTTATGTTGCCAGGTGTCCTAGGCATTTTCCCTAAACCAGGATGCCAGGAAAGCAAGTTGTGGGGAGGAGCTGTTGAGCAACAGGTGCACAGACATTACAAGTGTCTCTTCTCTTTTACCTGGTCTTACACTCTTAACCTATGCTGTGGATGACCCCTAGAACCTCCATCTCCCCTCTTGCAGCTCTTAGACCTGTGAGCCCCTGACATTCATGGATCCACTTGAGTTGCTGGCACTCAGACCTCACCCTGTGCTTGCAGACTAGCCCAGATCAAAGTTCACTGGCTCCCACATGTGCATGTTCAGAGCTGAGAGTGTACCCACACATAAGATAGGCTTTAGTCAGGAGATGGGGTGGGCCATGGTGTAGCACAAGGTTCAGGCATGCTGACCAACCTCTGTCCTTTTCTATTTTCCCACTTTTATCCCTCCCAGATCCATCTTGATCCCTCTTTTTACTTATCTTTTGTCCTATCCCTAAACATCTCTTTTTAAGTGTTACAGAGTATCAAATATTTCTCTGCTTTATTCCCAAATTCTTTTGTAAAAAGTCCTACACCCTGATGACCCTATTTAATGAACCTGCCTCCTGGTGAGAGTTTCCTTGTTTACCTGCTTCAGTGGGTATTTTCAACAGGGACAACCATCTCATTGTTTTCCTTCAGTGGCCTTTGTATTGGCCAGTGGTGTGCTCCATTTTCCTTTCTTAGGTTACTGAGGATCCTGCGCATATCACTGCTCTTCTGTGTTTATGGTGGTCAGCTGCTTTTCAGAAAACCTAGCATTTGTCATAAGAAAAGATCACTGTTAATGATGTTATTTGGGAGGCCACATTAAAAGTTACTTCACACTCCTAAAGCAGAGGTTGTGTAGGACTAAGGGTTCTCATACAGAACTGTGATTTGCACTACCCCTTTTCACAGCTGCTTTGTGTGAATTCTCATGCTCTCTTATGTCCAGTAGAACTTCAGTCCTAAGGTTTCAGAAATTAAGATTGCTTCCATTTTTACCTTGGGAAAGCTAGATTTATGAGACATGCTCAGGTCACTTTTATTAGATTGAAGCAGAAGTTGCCAATTTCTTTTTGTAGCATAGCCACTGAACTATATATATATCCTGCCCTAAAGCAGTGCTTCAGGAAATTAGTGCAGTTCAGATGTACGTGGAAACTGACCTCACCTGAAAGTTGTTTAACACACAGAGGGAGTGGATTTAAAGAAAAGTTAATCTCTTTTGTCTTTCTGCAAGATATTTCTGGAAATATGATAAGGTAGCTTCTTCTGTAATAATAATCTGTTTTAGGTTTCTTCTGTACAGAAAATATATTTGTAAGATTGTAACTTCCCCCCTAATTTTCTACATAAATAAGTGTTTTAGTTAGGACAGTTACATTTTGTGGGATCAAATGTCTAAAAATAGAAAATGATGGATAGTCAGAAAATCCAGGGAGTTTATTTCTCTATGGAAATAAGGGTAAACAGGCATAATCTAAGTAATGGTTTTAAATAACCTAAATTACAATTATTACTGTCATCTGGGAAAGAATATAGGTAATCATAGGAAAACTGAGATTTTCAAAAATTACAGCTTTAAAAGCATTTTTATATATATATATATATATATATATATATATATATATATATATAATTTTTGCGTGTCTTAGCTGGAGATATAGCTGGAGTTTTATAGCCAGAGTTTAATTTGGAGAGTGGTGAACTCCTGGAACAGTTACTTTTTCCCAGAAATTATTTTATTCATAAAAGAAATGGTATTGTTTGGTGAACTTTCTTGATGCAACTTTATTGGAATAAAAGCAGTCATCTGTAATTCCCTATTGGTTAAGCTGAATTTCTACATTTCAAGACAAGTAGTTCAGGCTCCTTTTGGAAAACCATATTGAAATCTACAATGCCTCCACCGCCTTCCCTTGAAAGTGACTTGTATTTTATTAATTTTAAAAAACATACAGAAAAGTAACAGTAGAAGGATTTTTACTGTTAGATGAACAGTTGTTAATGACAGAGATATAAGGGGACATGTGCCTCAGACAGGTAAATTACTGAGAGCTTTGTTTTGGTTTAAATATTGATGTTTACTTATTTTCTGGAGTTGAAACTATATAATGCCTCACTGTTTTTTCTGATGTTTCTTCCCTTTGGAGGTTAGGAGTATATTTTTCATTTTCTTTTGAATTTCTCTTAGCCAGTTTCTATTGATGTTCTTATTAATGTGTTTTTCATTTTATGTTTTCTTGTATTGCACTTTTCTTCAGAAGTGTTTTGTTCGTCGGGGTAAAATGTATCCTGGTGTACTAGGTTCAGTCTTGCAGAGCTCTAATGTCCTGCCTGTTTCCAAATGATGCAGGCATTCCACATATATGGTAATGAAACCTCTGTGTCTTATGATACTGAAATTTTGTCTGTGTTCTCTGAATTCACATACAAGAGTAATTATAGTGTCAGATGAGATGGTAGGGTAGAAAAAACCCCACACAACAAACAAACACAAAAGGACAGCTGATAATCATCTGGTTCCTGCAAACTTCAATTTTGTGACACTTACTGAACAGCTAATGCCATTCATTGATACGGGTTTTAAAGATGTGGTGTTTATCTTGTCCATATAATGTGTTACTGAGAGAAAGCAGGGCTGATATGCTTTAATGATATCATTGAAGGATGGAGAGGTGACAGAGTTCTTAAGAAATTACTTTGCAGTCAAGTTACTAATATCCTTGGATATGAAAAGCACAGCGATGTTGGTTGCATGGAAATTTGTACTGTGCAATTGTTATGTGATTTTCAGCTGTTCTGCAAACAGAGTGTGTAAGAGCCACATAATATAGGAGAGCATGTCACTGTGGGCTCTGTGGAGTAGCAGAAGGTTCTCTTAAGAGACTTCTGATGTTTTACTCTAAGTATATAAATACTGTTTGAATTGAAAGCTACATTTACATAGCCTTGTGTAATGAGTTGGCTATGGTAATTAGCAGCCAGGTACCCACACAGCCACTCACTTACTCTCCCCACACTGCAGGTTGGGGGAAAGAAAAAAAATGAAACTGAAAAATATATTCACTGGATAAAGACAAATAAACAGATGAAGAAAAGAAGGAGGAAACCAATTCAAAGAAATCACCTGTTACAAGCAGACTGTTTTCCAGTTGTTGACCAATCATCAGCTGCATTTGGAGGCAATCCTTTCCTCTATCTCAGTTCTTGTTGCTGAACATTATGTTACATGGTATGGCTAATTTGGGTCAGCTGTTCCAGGCTGTTTTCTCTCCCAGCTTCTTGCCATGCCATGCTGGAAACAGAGTCAAAGTAGTCAGAAGAGAAAACCTTGATTCTGTACAAACACTGTTCCAAGAATGGCCAAAACATTTGCTGTGTTACTAATATGTTTGGCTACAAATCCAGAGCACAGCATCATGCAGGCTGCAGTGAGGAAAATTAACTTCATCCTGGACAAAGCACACCTTGTTAGAAGAGCTAATAAATGAATTATCATGTGCCATTTTTAGAATAATATCTGAAATGAAGAGAATTTACAGCAGTAAGTAATAAGTAACATGTTTGCATGGTGTGAACAGAGATGTACATTGTAGAAGTGATGGTTAGAGGAATATGAAAAAGTTGCAGCCCTTTAAAAGTTGCTTTATTTCTGCAGATATCTTTGCTCATTCTGCACTGTTTTCCATTATTTCTGTTTGAAGTATTTGCTATAATTTGTTCATGGCAGCTTACAATGAATGGTTTCATTTGTTTCTCAGTACAGTCAGGCATTAGATCTTGCTGACCTTCAGCAATGCAGTGTTAGTCAGCACAGTCATGTTTTTAAGTCTGGATTGAATAAGGCCAAAAGTAACTGGCTTTATATGTTCTTTTCTTTTTTCTAATTCATGGTTAATCTCTTTGAAAATGTATAATTCACTGTATTAGAACTGCTCATTCTTTAACTTACAAAGGCAGATAAAAATGCAAAGATAAAGGAAAGGAAAAATGGCGTACATAGTGAATATGAGATAATTGTGTTGTGCAACAAAGAGGGAAGAAATTAATTTTATTGTAAAGATTTGAGCTCTGCATTTTATTTTATTCCAATCTCCATTGTTATAATAATTTTGCTTTTTTGCCCAGCACATAGCTGTAACAGAAGTTAGACAATAATTATTTTCTACCTAAGCATACTTGAGATTTGAAGAAGTCCATTACATTCTTGATATAATGTGTTCTATAAGTCATTAAAAATGGATTTTTTTTATAAATAACCTCCCAAAAATTTCAAGAATACAAAAAAATGGGATCTAACACCTAAATTTCAATATTTACCACCATAAAAAAGAGAACTGGCAATAAATATTCATGTCTAAGAACATGAAGTAACTGAGGACATGCATTGTGTATTTTCAGTATGACTGGCAAATTGGAAGCAGATTAAGGTAAGCTAAATCCTGAGGAACTGGCAAGGCATACTTCAGGTCTCTGTGGATCTTCCTGTATGTTTGCAAAAATTAGCTTTACCGAAGTATTTGCTTGGTGGTATCTTCAGTTACAGATACTTTGTTAATCCTTAAAATGTAGCCTGAAACATTCCAGTCCTCCTTTTGGATTTTTCTTTTACTTTCTTGTTGGATATTTTCTCTGAATGCAGCCTTTTTTTTTTCATCTACAAAAAGTCTTATATAAATACACATTTTTAAGAAGATATTCAAATGTCCATCTGTTCCCTGAAACTAATTCTATAAAAAGCTGACAGTAGACACGTTTTTAAACAAATTTCAGATTCAATTCAGAATTTATATTTAAAACTGATTTAATGGAAGGTTAGAGAAGTCCACTTGATATTTCATAATATTACCCATACTATTCTTTAAAAAGTTTTTCTTCTAATAAAAGCCTATGTTCATCTGTTTCGCAATAAGAGAAACGTAGTATTTTCAGGTATCTTTGTCTTCCAGGGAGCTGGGTTTACTAGTGGACAAAAGACCAGGGAGTTAGCAACTTGTAGTGTAAAACCTCAGTAACAATATATTGACATCTTTGAGAGACATCTACTGGACTTAAACCCAATTTCTGACTCGTATCTATAGTTAATTATTTATAATAACATATGCAGAGAGAGTCTGAATCAGAATGTAAATTCTAACTTCACAGTGAGGCTTAGCTTTATTTCAGATATTAGATTTTTATCTGGTTATATATATGCATATATATCAAATTATACTGTTGCTGTATTAGAAATGTACACTGTTTTGCGCTTGATATATTCTTAGCATGTAATAATACGTTATCAAGTTCAATACTAGAAAAATTGAAAAAATACAATTGTTTGAATAGCACAGTAATGAAAGTGTTGTTTTCTAAGTAACCAGTCTTGTCCAAAACTACTATCTGTTCTTAAAACTGTCTTGGACATATGGACTAAATAGTTGATAGCAATGAAAGAATCTTTGTGTATGAGTGTGTAGGAGTTCAGGAGAAGGAAGGAGAAGTAGGTGTTAAATATGACAGTAAGGTGGGAACAAGTGACAATGGGGGAATGAGAAATTTAATGCAGAAACGTATCTTGTGCAAGTAATCCTCGACACTTATGTAATTTTGTGTATGACTGTATCTACAAGCTATATCTGATTCAATACCTCTGCACTCTTACTCTGCTGTAAGTGTGAGGCAGCTTAATCCTTTTTATTTTAAGGCAATTTTTATACATAAATTTTTATGCACATTCTCTCAAAGAAAATAATCTTGGTTACTGTCTTATGTGTCTTACCAGGATGCTGGTAGCCATAGGTATAAGTTGCTTTTCATACAAGACACATAGGACTCTTCAGTTGTGGCTTGGAGGTCCTTGAGTACTAATAATGAAAATTTCATGTCATATCTTCACTTGTATCTACTTGACAGAATTCATAGATACTGAAAAGAAGACAGATTTTGCATTTGTATGGGAAAAAGTTATACTTATCATGTACCTGATACTTTATCTTTTCAGGTTACATTCCAATCAAGTGTTTATACAGTGAAAAGAATAGCTTTATATATATTGAAATAAAAGAAATTTATTTATAATATGTATAGAATGTGGAATATAAGAAAGAAATTATTTACTTCATTTAGGATTGGGGAAAAGTTTTCTAACCTTTAGCAGCTAATTAATTTAGTTGCTGAGTGATTAAAAGAGCAGTGGATTATATTAAGAAGTTAACAACTCTCAGTAATGACCTGTTCCCCATTGGTATGCCTCTAACTTTATTACCTCTTGTGATAATTAAATAAAAACAGACCTGTGTAAGCTCCCAGGAAACACAACAAATGCTAAATTATGATCTATCATCTTTGTGTCTTGCTGATTTTTGTTGCATATTTTATGGTTTTGTTTTCCCTCTGATTGATCACAGCAAGTTTTCTTCATTACAAGTGTGTGTTTTAGCATGTGGTTCAGGTTTACATATGGAAGAACTAAAGATGAAAGGTTAGAAAGGCTGTGTCAGAAGCTCATTGTCATAAAATAAACTTGACAAGGGATTAAGTTTAGCTTTATCAAGAACATAAGATTTTTTAAAATAGCTGCTTGGCTTATTGACAGTTTACATTGTTTAGATCAATGATTTTCTCTCTGTATTAACCAAAAAGGGCAACTAAACTGATCAAACTCAAACCTGTGTGTAGATAAGAAAGAATATTTTCAGTGTTTCGTAGGAAATGCAGGTTGTCTTAATCTAAAAACATGTCTCTTCTTTAAAACTCTCACTTCTTCAGGCCAGTCTTTAAAATGTGACATTTTCAGTTGCAATGGCACATTCCTTCTGTTGATAACCATGTACAGGAGCAGCACAGTTGGAGGCTCCGCTGTCTGTCTCATAAAGACTGACCTCATAAAGTGAGCTCACAAACCTGAAAGAGCTGGGAGAACCTGTCATCAAGAGCACCAAAGCATCCTGTGTAGGTTCCTAGGTCCTTTTATTTAGGGCATGTGCATCCTTCCATAGTTCATTCATTATTAGACAACCACTCTAAAAAATTTTAGACTTTTTAATGTATTTTAATTTTTTTTTCAGTTGTTTTAGGTTCCAGAAGAAGCATGAGTAAAGAATTACAATGTTTTAGAAGAGAAAATGGTGACAAGTTCATTCCTTTTTGTATCCCAAAGTTAATTGCAGACTTGTATCATACTTGCTCTGATGAACTCAGTTCCTTCAGTAGTTTATATACCTACATAGAGTATCCATTATGTGTGAGAAATAAAACTTTTGACCTTGGTCCTTTGTCCCACTGCTTTATATATTCCCTTGGTGTACAAGAACTAATTTATTTATGAACTTGTAGATGAGAAAAAAGGCTTTGTGTCCTGTAAGCAGCCAGTGTGGGGATGTGGTATATTTTCAGTTTCTTGTATTTCTGAGTATGCTCCTTGCTCTCTTGTGAAAGTGTTATATATTCCTGAGGGTTGGTGGCTTCATGCCCAGGTGTGTTGCACTTCTGGAGCTAGGAGGCAGGGAAGTATACTTTATATGCTCTCAGTTGATAATCTTCTAGGATGAAAGTCACTGTCTCAGCCAGCTGTAGATAACAGAACACCTTTTTACATAAAGTATAAACTATCATCATTTGATATCCTAAATTCAGGAGCAGTTCTACACTGTAGCCTGTGTCAAACAGTTTAAAAAGGTAAGTTTTTAAACAAAGGAATTAACATTATAGATAAAATTCTCAACATATTTTCCTTTGCCAAATACAACCATACAAAATGTATACCAAGCTATTATCAGCCACATATTATTCATGCAGCCAAAATATTTAACTGTAGTGCAGATTGTTTTGGATCATATTACTTATGCAAAGAGGATGCAATCAGGATCTATATAACTTGAATATGTAAAGCATTTCTTACCTGATACATAAGAGAGAGGTAGGACCTATTGAGTTCTTAGTTTAAGCACTAGTGTGCTCACCATTCCTATGTCTTTGTTGACCAGTCAGACAGCATTTTGGAGAGGAATAGTTGGTACCTGCAAATCCCTGGAAAGGTTCTTCACGGCTCCTGTGTGTCTTTCATATACTGTCAGCACTCATGTGGATGACACAAGGTATGAAACCCCCTATGCTGGCATTTACTTCCTTAAGCCCTTGACCTACTAATAATTAATAACCCAACTTCAGCCTATAATTGCAGCTAAATTTAGTCAGCTAAATTTTGGACCTTGCATCCTTGGTACACAACCAGGGGTTTGGAATGAGGGATGGCTAAGGTGAGGGAGGACTGCAGCTGGGTGTGGAGAAAAAAAAGATGATAAGTTATAGATTATGTTTAGTTATCCTTTGTGTATATTTTTAATACATCATGCAGATGTAATTTTCCAGACCTGACGGCTCACTTCACAAGTTCCTCTGCATGTGAAATAGAATAAGGGTGGTTGCTTTGAGATTCTATAGTTGAAAAAATTTTAGCCTAGATGATGATCCCTAGCAGAAAATTTCTGGCTTTTTGCTCTGAGCATTTATATACATTCAGTAAATTGTTCTGCCACTGTCACCAGTTGGAGTAAGAGTGTCACAGAGCAGCGCAGGACAATTAAAATTAATGGATTCCCACCAACCAATGACAGCAAAGGACCACTAAAAGTCATCCAGTCCTGCGGACTGCCCTGAACCTGCCTTATGCCCATGTAAAAGTGTGAGCAGGCCTGAAGAGCAGGACTTGGTAGATGAGAAGCTGGACATGGGTTGGCAACGTGCGCTCACAGCCGAGAAGGCTGACTGCATCCTGGGCTGCATCAACAGGAATGCGATCAGCAGGGTGAGGGAGGTGATTCTGCCCCTCTGCTCTGCTCTTGTGGGACCCACCTGGAGTGCTGCATCCAGCTCTGGGTTCTCGAACACAAGAGCACTGACCAGCTGGAGCAGGTCCAGAAGAGAGTCAGAAAGCCAGGGATTGTAGCTCCTGTCCTGTAAAAAACCAGTCTGTCAGAGATGGAGTTGTTCAGTCTGGAGAAGAGAAGCTTCAGGAAGACCTCATAGCAGCCTTTTTGTACCTAAAGGGAAATTGCAGTAGGGATTCATGCAGCATAACATGTTTATTTTAGGTCACGTGTCTCTGTGTGTGTTAGTTCTTCACAAGGCCTAGCAAAGAAAGAGTTAGTCTGTAGTTCCTAGGACTCAGCTGCCCAAAGTATGTAATAGAAAAATAATTACTGTTGAGAAACTGGTTTAGTGTTTAGGGTGAAGTTCATCTATTTTTGTTTTATGGAATCTGACCCTAGATGTTTAGGGAAGAATTTGAAAGTCTGTGAAGAATTGCAGTGTACCTCCAGCAATAAATATGAAATAACAGTATCTCAAGAGTAAATCTGAAAATATATATTTTTATATGTCTAAGAAAAATACAGCAGATTTTAGAGGCAATGAAAAGATAACATAAAATAGTATAGTGGCATTTAGAGATAAAGTTTCCTCTGTTGTAAGCATATTAAAATCAACTAGTGTCTGCTATTTATCTTTTCTGACTTCAACAGAAAGGGCAAAACTATCATGTTTCTACAATTCTAATGCCTTTTCGTTGTTTTAAACTTTTATTTCTCAATTATTATTTACATTATAAGTTTTCTAGTTTATTGGTTGTACAAAAATCAACTTTCAGTAATAGACTGGTCTTTTCTGCTTTTACAGTCGTTACACTATAGCACTGATTGATTTACATTACCAATGACAATGACATGGTGTTGCAACAAACTAGGCTTGAGTTCAATTAGAAAGTGTAATTTTAGCTAAGTCCATGTCCCAAACTCAAGGGAAATGATTAAAGTACTCTCATGTGGATGGATAGGATATTTTGCTACCCAGAAGAAATGTATCATTAAGAGCTACTTAAGTGGTCTTTAACAAGTGTATTAGATTATTGTTTTACCTCAGGTACTGCTACAGGAGCACAAATAAACAATATGTGTTATTCAGCTTGAGTTTAATATAAGTCTCTGCTCCTTCATAAAAGGAAAATATAGCAACAATTTCTGGAAGTTCTGCAGTTTATGGTCTATGGAAGGTCAAACGAAATGAGATCCCTTTCAAATTCTAAACATTTAAAAAAGGAGTTTCAAGGACAATGCCTAAGACATTGAACAGAGTTTCTGCTTTTGCATGGTTATGTTTATACAATAAGATGATGGTTTTTTACTTCAAAAAGATCCATTCCTTTCAAACCTAACTTTTTCTTTTTTCTTTTTTTTTTTTTTGGTTAGAATTTCAGTACCTATAAATAGGACCTCTTGACATTTTGCGTCATTCTCTACCCTTGCTCTTTATATAGAACTCTCATTGAGTTCAATTCTGTATATTGAATTAGACTAGGGTGGATAGCTTTTCATTTGTAAAAGATGGGGCAGTATTAACCTCTGTGCTCATAGAAAGTCTGTTAAATCTCCTTTAATTAGGAAATTATTTAAATAACATCTCAGGATTAAATGTTACAATTTCTGGGCCATCACAAATTGAGATGCCATGAATTTATGAAGGAGAGTACAGTGAGTTCTGAACATCTTTCTTTAAAATTCACTGTTCCAAAAGTTGTATGAAATTCTGCTTGTTTCTGCAATGGACGTTTCGAGTCTTGGTGATATCTGGTGTCCATCTCAGAGTATTTCAAATTACAAAAATGTTATAATAATCACCTTCTATGGACTTACAAGGATGTATTTGCATTGACTTCCCTGAGAAGCTTTCCCACAGTATTACTCTGGAGAGGAAAAATTTGTCCATGCAGTTTTGTCCATGACAGAAAGGGTCAATGAATTTTTATCAATCCAAAATCTCTGCTACTGATCTCTATTCTAGACTGATTTAAAGATGAGTTGAACTGTGGAGTCTTCCTGGGCATTGATGTTCCTTAAGAGTTGTCTTAAGAGGAAGGTGATAGTGAAGGAAAAAAGGACATAGAAATATTTAATATTTTGAACTGTAATATTTTTCCTTTTTTGTTTACTTCTTTTTAAACAGCTTTTTCATAGTCTAAGTAAAATTGTCTATGGTACTGTTGGATTTCTGCAAACACAGTCCTCGAATATCTGAAAGTTCAAGAGGATGAAATTTTTGACTTGGGAAGTGAAGGATGAGAGTGAAATGGCAAAAACGCCATGAAATTTCAATAAAATTAGTTAATTGTTGAGAAATAAAAGGGATTAATTTCGCTAATACTCATTACTTCTGCATATACTATCTCAGAAGATACCAAGGTAGTATGTTTTATGTTCAAGCTATTTGATATATCCAAATTGAAAATATAATAATTTAATTCCCCTAACATAAGTAAGCAAAGTCCTTGCGATGCCTCAGTGGACAAAAAACCATGTTTAGAAATATAGAGACACTATAGAGAGTGGTTTTTATTACATATAGAACTTCTGATAACAAAGGTATTAAATTACTCTTCTGTTGATTGAGGGGATATTGGATGTGCCACATGGACTCTACAAGCAGTAAAGAGAATACGTGAGTCAAAACAACTTATACACAGACCACAGAAATTGGCATTTCCATTATGTTTGAGTCTCCAAGTTCTGCAAAAGGCAAAGTGACTTGAATACAACCCTTCTCCAGTATGGAAAAAATTACCCAGCTTTAAAACAATGGATAACATCCTTTTTACTATTTTGCTATTGATTTTCCTGGTTTATATTTGGCAGGTGGAAAGATATAGCTAGCATCTCTGAAAGCATTGTCTTGAAAGGAGTGCATGTGGTTTTAAATTAAACATTTTTCTCTAGTAAAAAAGGAGCTGTTGTGAATATGTTGAAGGGATAATGCACAGTACTCCTTCTGAATAGTTATTTAATGTCTCAAGCCTTGATTTTAAAGCTTTGAATAGCTACAAAATGCTGAAGACCTCTTTTGCCTTAGAAACTGGTTCTTTAGGAACAGCTCAGGTTTTAGAAACTCTGTTCTTTAGCTACAAACCAAACTGTGTTTCCCTACAGAAGTGATCCAGAATTTTAAAGGAAGAAAATGGAAAATACTGCAAACCAGATACCCAGAAAATGAGGCCCCATATTTGATGTATCTGTGTTTCGTTTTGAAAGGTTGGTGGTTTTTTAAACTAGAAAACTTCAAAAAAATTCTGTATTAGTTCTTTGTTTGAATAGCTTTTTTTAAACATTGCCTTGAGAGCTTAGCATCTTCTAAAATTCCTTTATTCAGATATTTCTGTGGAGCAAACAGATTTATTCCTTGTTACAAGAAAACCAAAGTAATAGAATTTTGCATCAAAATACTAATTGGGATTAGCCTTACAAGGAGGAAGTCTAACAAGTATATTGTTTAGTAGAGAGATGTCTTTATTAATTTCACAGGCTGTTCAAAGTTTTTCTTTGATATATTTTTCAAAAAGACTTTCTCAATTAAAAGTGTTGTGGTAAAAGGTCTTGGAAAAGGAACGCCTTAGGTAGGTGGATTTTTTTCTGTTATTCCTGTGAACAGAAATTATGCAAAAAAGAACAAACAAGAAAATTAATAGAGGTCCTTATTAAAATAATTTAACCTTATACTCAAAGAGATTAAAAAATTTGTGGCAGATAATTAGTGTCTAATTCCTTGTATGTACAGTTTAAGAGATCAGGAACTTTGGCTACTCTATTATTTCCTATGCATTATAGTTAAATAGATATGGAGTCAGAATAAAATTTGGGGTTTATTTTGGTGGAAGACAAAAGATGTGCTATATCTTTTCGTTCAGGGAGAGAGGATGTCAAGATATCATTTAATTTAGAAAAGTAGGAAATATTGATCTCTAGTACATAATGCTTGAATTCATAAACTTTCATGGTTCATTATTTTATCCAGGCTTTTGCTTCAGGCTTAAGCTATATTTGCTCCATTTTGTCAAGAGAGTACAGACTGACACCTGACTACCTACTGTCTGATATGTGAATATATGTTTTAGGAAACAATTGAGCCTATCTTGAGCATGGGGCCATATGAAACATTGGCCAAACAAAGCAAAACAATCCAACATTTTAGGGTCCATATGTTAAAAATGTATTACAAAGCTGTTTTCTCCACTGCTGAAGGAAAATAATCTGGCTCAGTATGTAGTTTATATATTTATACTTACTTCAATTTATTGTGATTTTTGAATGCTTGCTTTTGCCTTGGGAAAGAAACATAAATTGTTTTGTTTGATCAAGGACTTATCAAGAAATTAAAAGATATTGCATGTGATTGGAATTAAATCTGTGTTGTTAAAGGGCAGATATAAATATTAATTCAATTTTATTTTTAATTTAGCTAGGCCTGTAGTAAAAATTTTCTTTGAAAAGAAATAGACCTTTCAAACTCCTACAAATACAAATATGCAGACAAGTGATTATGGACTTAAGAACAGCAAAGTAGTTGTTATGTTGGTTCTGACTGGGTGAAGAAACACCATTTAACCAACTTTTTTAGCAGGATCAAAAACTGGGGCCAAATATGAGATTTTTTTTTCAAGCAAAGCCTTCCTTGCCATCACTGATGGAATACTTTTAAAAGGTCCAAGTAACTGGAAAGAGGACAGTGAAAAATAAATAAAGTGTGGGAATCGATAAATTAAATTATTAATTAATAAATAATTAATACATTTTGCACCTTCAAAGAAATATCAGAATATTTTATTATATAGACATGATTTTTTATCAGTTCTTAGTTTACTTTATTAGCACCTCATAGATTTTCTGACATTTCGCATTACAAAAATTGGTTTTAAATATTTGTGGCTTATAGTACTTATTTCATATATTTTTGTAATATTGGTCAGTCTAGAATTTAACTCTTACTTTGAATGGCTTTTTTTCAACATTTTCACTTTGGCCTTTTGGAAAAGATTGTTAAAGGAAAAACTTATTCAGCTCCATTAAAACAAAGAAACTGTCATAGATTACTGAGTTTAAAGATAAGTCCAAGGCTAATAATATGAGAAACTCTTTGGCTTCATGTTTTTAGGTGTACATTTGCTATTGGAAGCATTTCTGACAGAAGTGCAGAGAGATCATAGATAGACAATCAGAAGTTTGTAGAAGACATTGAAACAAGGAGCTGGAGTGATGAAACAGGATGGGAGGAATTGGAGGATGTGAGCAGGAGGGATTCTGGGAAGAAGGAAAACAAACAGAAAGTAATTGCAGAAAAAAAAAAGGAAGAGACTGGGATGCTTTCCCAATTGAGAGATTATCACTGGTGTGTAGTGAGCCTTGCTTTGTACTTTGAAGGCTTTAGGAATTGTTTACATGGACAAGAAGAATGGTAGTGAGACAGAAACCAGGGAGGCTGAAAGTTCAGAGTAGATCACAAGACAGTGTAGACCTTTTTCATAATATGTGTGCACAAAGATGGAAGTTTAAGATTGCATGTGCAGTTTTATTTCTATATAATTACCTAATTTTTTGTTTGTTCGTTTTCTGAAGGTGGGGGAGTATGCCTAAAAGAAATATAGGAGTTTCAAGTAACAGCAAAAAGAAAATGGTTTTCCTCTGCATGGTGTCATACAGATGCCCACTTTGTTGATCAGATAGAATTATGGATTTCTGTCATGGGCTGCTGCTATTCTAGAAATAATTTCATTAGTGAAAATAGTTAATTGGCATTTAGTCATGATAGAATCACTTTTCTGCTAGAATTTAGAAAGCCAGTGTGGATTTAAGGAGCAGTAATTTATCTTCTGTATTTTCAAAGCAATATTTATATTAGATTTTGTATCTGAAAAGACCATGTGGTATTTATTTAGATGGTTTTCTTTCTCTGTTTATTTTTTATTTTCTTTCTTGAGGTTGGAAAATTGCTAGTAGCACAAACATTCTATGTAGCCTTTTTTATTGAGATAACTATTGCTATGAATACAGGTATTAAAAGAAGCAGGAATCTAAACACATATGGAAGCCCTAATATCGCAATACTTACAATTGACATACATCAATTTGTTAGATAATTTTATTTTAGTAAGTGACTGTCCTGTGGATATGGTATTTTAGGAGAAAAGAAAGAAATTCAAGAACTGTTCAGAAATGTATGACAGGTTTCAGGAAAATCGTGGGAGAAAAAGTATAATATGATTTGAATATTTTAGAAGATTAACAAGATTTTCTATGTGTGCTTATTTTCCAAAGTTTACATAGTTTCAACAATATGAGTTCTAATCTCCATAAAACTGTCGATCTTAACTGGCATTTGTGAAAAAATAATCATAATGCTTATTCCTTCCACCATTCAGTCTGTAGAGGTGGGGGACCCTTGCCACAGTTTGAGCTGAGTATCCTTTTCTTGCTATGTGAATATTCTTTCCAATACTGCATATTAAATAAAATAACTCTGTTTTATCTGGAGTGTTTGACCTCTGTTGCATAAACAATTTTATTTTCATTATAACTAATGTTATAGTTATCTATGAAAATTGAATTACATTTGAATGATTCCTCACAGCCCAGAATTTTCTCTGAATAATAGTTTAAAATATGCATAATAGTGATACTCATCTGAACATACTTTCTTCTTCTTCATTGTAATATGCTACACTTTGATTATGAAGGGCTGAGGTTATGAAACGAACATTGTTTCATTGGCTCTGCTTTTATCTTTTTGAAGCTAAGGTTGTCTTGCTATCAGGTTGATTTGGTGTACTGTTTTCACTATCTACTCTGTCAGGATTAATAAGGTATGAGTGAAATAAAATGTGTTTCAAAATTAAATTGGAATTGCCAGAAATGCAACAAGAGAACTGCTGATATGAAAGAAATGCTCAGTTAATTCATTTTATTATATAAATAAGTTATACTTTCTGAGAGAAATCCAGCTATGTTTGCTGCTGTAGTTGCATGATACTACAGATCATTAGCACATTTTCAGAAGAAGCATTCTCTCCCTTCACATTATAAATATTTATGAATTATATTCTGATTTCTGTTAGCATATATTTTATGAAACTTACTTGGGTATAAATTAGTGTATTGCATCCAAGTTACAACCAAAGTTGGGGTACCAGACACAAAAAAGCAGATATATGCAGATATATGTGATAATAACTGGTTAAAACTTACTATACCTGTGTATCAATTCAAGATATTAGAGTGATCAGTTCTCTATAACTGATTCTGAAGTTTCCTTTGTAAATAGATGGGGTTTTTTAGCTTTATGCAATCTAAAGACATTGCTGTTTAGGCTGTCAATCTTGAGCAGCTGCGCTAGTTTGTTACACAGTTCTGTACATGCTTTAATTATACCTTAAATAACCTTTCTTTGCACTTCTCAGTGACTAATCTTTTGTAATTTGCATTGATGCCACTAGACATTATGCTTTCAAGGTTTCTCCTGTCTTGTGTTACTATTTTGTATCTTTTGATACAGATTCTGTTTTTTTCTTCAGAAGCCTGTGAGATGTAGCTTCCTGATAGCATTACATTTATTATTACTGTGCCATTAAGATATTTCCTTCTACAGTTAATCTAGGGTCATTCAGTCTACAAATATAATAGGCTCATTAAGAGATTTGTCACAGATGGAGACAAAGTGCATTCATAACTGCTTGTTACTAATATCTATTTGTTATCACGTTATCTCTAGTCCTGTATCAAAATTGTGTGGTTTCAGTGATAGAGCGATACAGTTCTGGTGTTGGTGGGTGCTGCTATTGTACAAGAAGTAGCTGATATCTTGTTTAGATATAATGCTTTTGATACTGTCTCATAAGTGAGGAAAACTTAAGAGAATCCTACAATCATAAAATGCCTAGTCCCTGAGCACCACATCTTGTTGTCTTTTAAATACCTTCAGGGATGATGACTCAGCTGCTTCCCTGGGCAGCTGGTTCCAGTGCTTCACAACCCTTTCACTGAAGAGTTTTTTCCTAATATCCAATTTAAACCTTGCCTGACATAACTTGGGGCTATCTCCTCTTCTATTGCTTATTACTTCGGAACAGACACTGATCCGCACCTTGCTTTCAGGTAGTTATAAAGTGATAAGGTCTCCCCCAATCCCCCTTTCCTCCAGGCTAAATAACCCAAACTCCCCCTATTGTTCTGCATGGGACTTGTGCTCCAGACCTTCCCCAGCCCCATTGCCCTCCTCTGCATACACTCCAGCACCTCAAGGTCTTTCTTGTAGGAAGGGGCCCAAAACTGAACACAGTATTCAAACTGCAAATGAGGCCAAAATAGTTCAGGGATCTAAATTATTAAAATAGTGTTTCAGGGAATATGTAATGAATTAAAAGTCCTTGGAATTGTTATAGATCCAAACTCCCAAAGAAGTTCACTGGTGACCTCAATTAAGTAGAAAACATGCATATTATACTTGCAATGCCGTGTGCAAATGCCTTGTAATGTATGATTAGAATTTGATTAAAAATGTTTTAAACTGAAGAGGTATTTTATAAAATTAAATAATTCTTCAATATGAAATATGAAAATGTTATATTTATTATATTTTATTATTATTGTGTTATTTTTAATATAATATTTAAATATGAATGACTGTTATAAGACCACGTATACAAAAAAAATCAAATGTGCAAACTTACTTTGAAAGAATTGAAGAAAGCAAATATGATTTGATGGCCCTTAACAAAAGTTTATAATGTAATATTTTTAAATAACTGTGAAATCTCTGATATAGTGTGAATGCACATTCTGGCACGAACCTGAATGGGACCTTCCTCACTTACCTTGGTTGCTAAACCACGGTGATGACTGGAAAACTTTACAGCAGTATATTTTGCTGTCAACTTGTAGCATCTGAGGGACTGTGAGAGCAAACCACAGATTTTATCAAGAAATAGTTTTTTTACATATTTTATACTATAAAGATTTGATACAATTTTAAAATGGCAGTAACATAGAGCTGAGACCAACACTTTGGAGTGGGACAGCTCAAAAAACCTTTAGGTCATTTGGAAAGTCTGTATTGAGGAATGGTGCATATTTAACAAAATATATATTTAACAAAACCTTATTTAAATAGATTTGTGTGAATGAAAGCTAAATTCTAGTTACCTAGAATTAGAATGGTTTATGATCTTGTGAAATTGCCCATATTCAGAGAGATTGCAGAGTTCTTCAAACAGATAGCTTTTTTGAAGAAGGTGATGACACTTCATGTAATTAAATGTTCAGCTGTTTGCCCCCAGGGCTGGGAATGTGGACACTCGGCAAAAATATATGGCAATATGCAAAAGCTGGAAAACCACTTGGAAACAAAGGGAGGAGGGGGATTTGTCACTAAATGGATCTATCTTTCTCTCTCCACATTTCAGTGTTGAAATTTGTACCTCAGAAGACATTCAACCAATGGGCTGAAGTAGGGTGGCGCTGAAGTATTAGATGAATATTGGCTCTAGCCAAGTTGAAGATTTCCCAAAACACATTTGATCTGGCCTACTGTTTTGGCTTCTAGAGTATTTTATTTGCATAGTTTTGGTGCACAGTACAAAGACAAAAACAGTCCAGCTTTTCTGTATCATAGAAAACTGTGTCCATAGATTACTTTTCAGTAGAGTCCAAATTCGGATTGTATTTTTATCATTTCTAAACAATATAATTCTTTCTTTTTAGCATAAAAATTACTGAATTGAGGAAAAGAATTTAAGACAGAGAGACTGATGTAGTGTGTAGTGCCAGCACATCTGGAAGACAGTTATTCTCTAATTACCCAAGAGACAGAAGAGAAAACTGGCAGCTTTGCTGCTATTATAAATCCCATCACTTCTAAAGGAGTTAATGGCTGCCCAGCTAATCAGTCTTTGTTATCTTGTAACATTCAGAGACAAAATAAAGGCCATAAAATAAA
Organism: Passer domesticus; assembly: GCF_036417665.1. NCBI lineage: Eukaryota > Metazoa > Chordata > Aves > Passeriformes > Passeridae > Passer > Passer domesticus. The sequence continues at coordinate 105,474,557 of NC_087474.1, read as the reverse complement.
AAGCAAAGAAAACTCACTGGTCTGTTATATTAAAATGTGTGGTTTTGTCTTTTCAATGCAACCCCAACATATCTGTCTTCCAGTGTTTAATTTGGTTTTAAAATGTGCAAGTATTTAGTTGTTTGGATGAAAATTAGTTCTGTAGATGGAATGGCTGTTGTTGTTACTAACTTCCCATCTTTCATCTCATCTTTTGAGCTATGTGCCTGAGCTATGCTTAAAATGGCTGTATCAATTTTACCACCAGCTGCAGAGCAGGTCTGCCTGTAACAATCTTGCTATTTTTATTCTAAATTTGACTGTAAAAGAAAAGAGAACATTACATGTAAAAACCCAGAGTATTTGTCTCCGTTTTCTTTGAAGGCAAGAGCCACAAATTACTTACCTGTCAGTAGAACTAAATGAAAAAAAGACAAATTATATTAGTCTACAGTGCTCTCATTGGGGCAGATAAGCTGAAAGATAAATTTTCTTAATGACATAAATAACAAGTCAATTTGGAAAGGGTCCTGAATATCATAGGGGATATTTAAACATTGCCAGAATGTTGCCAAAGTTCACTAACAGAGTAAGGAGAGAACTCCATATCCCAGAAGAAAATTCTACTTATATCACTTTCTCAGTCATGGAGAGCTTAGGAAATAAAAAAAAAAGTATGGTACTTACACCACATTCCTCTCTTATTGACAGATGGAGTGAAAAATAATGTTAGATGGAGATGATCAGTGGGATTCCCTTCTGAAGTTATAAAACTGAATTATGTCTCACTGGGTCTGAGACACATTACATTATCCCATACTTCATAAAAAGGCCAATAGTTCTTCTCTTAAGTGTCCACTCAATAGCTTTCTTCAGGGGTCCCTATGTCCTGAACAGCAGTGGGTCTCAGTAAAGTTTATTATCTATCTGGGATTTTTTAATGTATGAAAAAGGTCTGATGTAAGTAGATGTAGTCACATATCCAGAGTGTAAGGAGAAGCACCTGGTTATCTGTTGGTAAACTTTAGTGCCATACCATTAGCTGCAACTTGTCTTCCTTGGAGTTTAGGATTTTGGACACCCAGCTCCAAACACATGCATTTCAAGTTGTAAGGCGATATCAGAATGTTTTATTATGTATAGAATCTCCTGCTCTGAATTTCAGATTCTCACATTTCATGGGTGACTGCAGCCTTGTGCTGAAGAATTCCCAATCATTTGCTGTAATTCTTGTATTGGGATTTTGGTTTTTTTTCCCACACATATTTTAGCTGACATACAGGAGTCACCTGATTTAAGATGACAGCTATACCTGGCTTGGACAAAGAATCCCCATTCTACAGCAAGATACTTCTCAGTAATAGATTTTCTCTGCTCAGATACAGCAATGTATCTTTCTTCTGAGTGGCCTTGCTGCTCTGTTCTGGTGTTTTCATGGGAAGGTGGGACAGTCAGAGGGCGGTGAGGCAAAGCAGCATGGCTGGGACCATAACAGATCTGCAAGTGCAGCTGAGGTTTGTCTCCCCTGTTTGCTCCTCACAGGAGTGGGTTGTGAGTAATAGCCTCATGCTGCTCTGAGTCATAGCAGGAAACTTCATCAAAACAGAAAATTGCCAGGGTGTTTTCTACTGTGTGCCTTGTCATCCCACCTTGTTACTGTCTCGTGGGAAAGCTGGTCTGTGAATAGATGCTTTTTGCTTGTACCCTAAAATGGCAGGAAACAGCTCTAGAAGACTCTTCCAAAATAGCTGACTGATTTTCAGTTGATCATAAACATCAAATCAGTTGATATTACCCATCCCTACTAAAAAATAGCTAGACAAAATGGTCCAATTGTATTTCTCTTTGCTTTGCTGTCATGGGATACTTTTTTGTTGAATTGTTTCAGGGAACCACATGGGGAGATTTGTCAAACTGCCATTTAGGGAGTGTGGCCAGACTGACTTTGAATGTTCTGTTTTCCATTTTGTAGCATTTTTGAAGTCTCCAAAACAGATTTTTTAACAAGTATTATTTATGGCCAACACATGACAAAAAGAAAGGCTTATGTTGTTTGAGTTTGTAATACAAAGCAACTTCAGCAGAACCGAAGGATCTAACATTTCTTTTTTGCCTCATGCATAGATCAGGGACTAGCTGGGTAATTACTTGAAGTCTTAATTCATGCTAAACACTCGCAATGCCAAAAAGAATTAGAGACTTGTCTTTGGGTTCCATTAATTGACTTAGTTCAAGAATGATTTTTCCAGATTTGTCTGTCTTAAAAATTCAGAAGTCTCCTCTCACATCCTGGTTTACTAATCTGGGATATTATAGCCATTGAACTCTTAATAGTTTACTTTGAATGCCTTCAGGAAGGAGAAATGGAAAGAGTTCCAATTAATTTGTCTTCTTCTTAATCCACACAGTGTTCCTATAAGGATTTCTTATGGCAGAGAGTACACAGAAAAAATACTGCAAAAGAATAGATAATTTTAACATATAATCTGGAACACTCTTGAGAATTTCAGTTTCTCTCTGTCCTATTTCTACTGCTATGATCATTAAAATCATGTCATAACACTACCCCTGTTTTCCTCAATTATATACTAGTCACAAAATTAGAGGCTGGACTGCTCATAGTGGAAGAGGTATCTATGAATTGTACAAAGTTCCTGCTTGTGCATCTGAATCATGCCCTTTCTTCATTTCCTACAGATTTCTAAAAGAACCATTTCTTTATAGTGTCTTGCTTTTGAGCTTTTTGTTTTGTGGCTTAGTGTTATACAAATACACTCTGAGCTATTTTCACACATTTCTTCAGAAAAATAAATTAATAGTTCATTTTAGCAGTAGTAACTATTTTCTTTTAGATGGTTATCCCTTTACATCTTTTTGAATTCTAAAACAGCAGAATAGACATACTTGTTAGTAAGACCCCTGTATTCTCTGACACTATAAAACAGCCTTCAATACTATGCAAAAGGAAGGGAAATGACTGGGAGGGAACTGATAAATTGGTAATTAAATGGCTGTGCAGGAATCTGTGGCTGTGGATTGATGACAGAAATGGGTCAGTGCCTTGTTGATTTTGGTCAGAAAGCCTCCCTGATTTTATACTTTTCCCTGTGTTTTCCTCCTCAGAAAGCAGTAGAACAGCCATTTAGTGGTGCCACCTGAGAGATGGCTGAGGGAACTAATCCTGCTTTAGCAATACGTAAATAATAAATAAGCACAGTAGCCCTCCACTTTCTCTTGCCAGCCAAAATGATTTATTATAAGGCTTTAAATCTGGTTCCACAAACAAATATTCTTGTATTCTGGCACCAGCTGTGCACTGAGGTAGAGGTCACAAATAAATGGTTGGAGCCAGGGGCACCTAAAACTAGTTTTGTTGCCAAGGGCATCTTAACCTGAAAACACAGCCTTAGAATAATATTAGGAACAGAAGTATTTCTACTCCCTGCAGGGAGCTGGATCTGTTTTCTCTTGTGTTTGGTTAAAGTAAATTTAAAAATAGAAAAATGTATGAAACCATCAATGATTCTCTCCATTTGAAACTAATGAGAGAGAAAAGAAAACACAATTTCATCCCAGTTTTTGCAGATTTGAGGCTTGAATCCTGAAGCTATTTTTCTTCTCAGTCTTAATGTTTATTAGGGCATTTCATTTGAATATGTAAGATTTTAACATCTGAAGTAACTATTTGCTTTCTTAAGACTTTTTTGCTTTACACCCATTCCAAGGTGGCCATACTAGAACTGTGGAGCAAGAGCAAGTGAACATACCTTCTTGAAAGTAAATTTCTATAAGAAGGTCAGAGCATCCAATTTGTTGTGACACTAAGTATTACATATATTTGGCACCTGCTGTGAGAGCAGAGTAAAACCTTTTATCAGGTAAAATCTCTAGGAATCACAATATTATAAAATCTGCCCATATTTTCACCAAAAAAACCCAAATAAAACCAAACCAAAAATAAACCCCAAAACAGTACTGATGTGATTTTTTTTCAGATTGTTTGCTTATAAAAGATTTGCTTCTTGCCAGCATAGATGCTTTAAGGATTCAACATATTTTCCTCAGAGACACCATATTAATCCACAGATGTCTATACTCAGGCTACATAAAAGGAGCATTATTGACCAGTCAAAGGAATCAAATCATGACTTCTTTCTTCATATATTCCACAAGGAAAGGAAAGAGCTTCCAATGAAATGCTAGGTCATGCTTTGTAGAAATGCTTCTCTGTCTAGCTGTCTTTCACCTCATGAAGGCTTCAAAAGGGACAGAGAGTGAATCACACTCAGTTCTTGGAATGAAGCTGAAGTTTCACATCTACTTTGTGAGACTGAGTCCTCATTCAGAATTTTTCCTTTCTAGCTGTATTTCTGGATTCAGGAGCCCTTAGTATTACCTCTGGTTTCCAGCACAACACTTCTGAAGGCTAACTGATCTCTTTTATTCATACAATCCAACAGTTGCATATAGGAAAATGTTGGTGGAAAATTTCAGTTTGGACATTAAGAGTACGAGATTAATAGAAGAAGCTTCAATGGTTTCTTTTTACTCAGATTTCCTGCTCAAAATTTCATAGAAGGGCAAAGTTAAGTTCAAGACTCAAAATCCTTAAGGAGTCAATGAACATATTTAAAATTAATATAATGTATAAATATATTAGAAATGGCTAAATAAAGATCAAAAATGGGAAAGGAAATGGATACTGGGGAGGGGGACGGGGAGGGCTGTTCTGAAATGGGTTTTCTGTAATGGCCATACTGTCTCTCCAACTCAAGTGTCCAGTGAAATTAGTAGAGGACTGCTATATTATTGGCAGTAAAACATTGGAGCAAATTCAGTGATACTTCTTTCCTTACGCTGTAATAGTCAGTGTTTTCTGACCTAGGGAATTAATTAGTAGGGTCATAAGTGCTACTTCGCTGTAAGCATTTCCCTTCTGAGCTCATCTACATTTACATGTGGCACTTATTGCTAGAGCAGTAAGTTCCAGGAAACTATGTTTACGGATATGAAGGATGCCCTTTATTATTTTATTTACTGTAAAAGTTTCCTCTCATGCTAATTTTTTGTATCATGAAACAGTGAGCACTCACTCCCTGTCCATCTTTGCCATGGCAGTCATGATTATATGTGCTTGCGCAATCTCCTCAGGCATGCCTTTTCCAGACTGAGGCATTTCCATTGTTTTAGTCAATCCCATACAGAATCTGTTATACATTTTTTGGTATCTGTTCTTTCCCTTCTCCATACATTTCTACTGTACCGTGTCTTTTCTGAAAAGTGGTAACTCTGGTTCCAAAAGCTACGTTGGCATTTCACAATTTTACAATAGTTATTCCTTTCCTATTCAGTCTGTTTTTTCTTTTGTTTTTGACTAATTTGAGTGGTATTGCAGCCTAGCTCACTGCTCTATATTTCCACAGTCCATATCCAGTGTCTTGGAAAACCGTTTTTTTGGTCAGGATTCCTACTCATTGCACTAGTAATAAGGGCAGTTTAAGGGCTAATTCATTCACTTTACTTAATCTTTAGAGTTTACATTTGAGTTGTTCAGCTCTTGTATAACTGCTGTTGTGTTGTAGTAATCTTTTTTTATTCATTTTATTGATTATTTTCCAAAGCCTCTTTTACTAATGCTTTCGCTGAGGCAGCCGCTTATTTGTTGCCAGGGAAAACCCAATCAAAACCAAAACAGTGGTTAGGATGTCACTCAAGCTCCTTGGTAGATTGATGCAAATAATTAATTTAATTGCTTGTTTTATTTTTTCTCTTACAGCCTTATGTTCTTTGAGCTTTTCTTTTACATGCTGATGATCTTTTGGCCCTGCAGGCCCTAGTGGCACCAGATACTTTATTTTTCAAGATTTTTGTGTCTCAAAATGTTCTTTGGCCTGACCTTACATTTAACATGTTAAAATTTATGCTCATCTCTGTTTTCTCTAGTTGTATACAGGTTTCATTTTTTAAACAATGCATTGTAAAAATTATTCCTGCCAGTTTCTGACTGTTAAAAAACCAGCTTTCTTTTGGTCCTTCTCATGTCATATACATTCAAACTTGTGTTTTATGATAGTGTTTATGAAAATTTAAGTCATGCTTTAAAAGACTTTAAACATCTCCATTTAATTTCAGTTTACTAATTTAGATACTTACATAGCTGATCTCTTTGAAATGAATGCTACTCTGTTAATGTTTTATTAACCTCAGTTATCTTGTTTCTTCATTAAAACTCCATAGTATGACATCCTATGTAGTTTTTCTCATTTCTATAGTAGAATGTATTCAACTAACTATTTTTAACACAATTTCCAGGTTGGCTAACATTTCAGTGTCCTCATTTGTAATGACTTAATTAATTTGAATCACTTTTTAATGCTATCACCTGAGAGGTGTCATGTTGAAAGTCTTTGTTTCCTTAAAAAAAAAAAAAAGTCATTATGTTTTACCAAGAAGAGAGATTGCCTGTGAGAGGTAAATGTGCTTCTTTTCCTCTTTCCACTGAGACATTGAGAGATCATTGCTCAAATACCTCCTTTTCAGATAACTTGTGATACTGTTTGCTCACAGGAGTTCCAGTTCCTTAAAACCCAAACAGATTCACTATCCTTTTCCATCTCTCTGATTTCCTTTTTACTGGAGACCTAGATCCCACATCTATATTTCTTCTTTTATTTCTATTACTGTTAATTAATCCTTAAAAGAATAACAAATTCCTGCTCATAGGAAATGCATATTGAATACATGGAGATTTCCTAACCTGGACACACCAAGATCGAAGGGAGAAACCTAGTTCCTGTTTTTATTCTGGCTTTACATATCATCCAATCAATTACCTCAATATCATTAAGCTAAAACTACAGAAGATAGGAGTTTTGGGAAGATGAAAGACTAGTTTGGAGCGAGGTATAACTCCACAGGCATGAATTCCTCTCTTCAAGCATGGAATAAGGAATCTTTGAAAAATAAAGATATATAAACACTAATGAAATAATTCAACATTAAATAAGCATGCAAATATATGCTTAGTTTCTGAACTATTTCAAAGAATGCCAAAGAAGCTCTGAGACTTCAGAGTCTTTTTGGCATTCAATTTTCCTCCTTTGTATCCTGTGAAAATTAGTAAGATTTGCTGGCCAAGCCAAGACAAGCCAAATCATCTCTGCCATTGTTGCTGTACTTCCTCTGTCTCTTAAACAGCCAAAACACAGAATATTTGGTTAACAAACAATGTGTTATATGGACAGTATCAGGTTACATGTACAGTATCTGGGTCTGGGCTTGTTTGCTAAAAATAGTCCTAATTGCAGTGAATTTTGTTTATATGAATATATACTCATTTATCTTACCGGATAATTTCAGCAAACTCTTCAAAAGGTAACCTTTTTACTTAATTAGTTGAGGGAAATTATACATAGCATCTCTTATAGTTTGGACCAGTTGTGATATTTTTTTCTTTTTTTTTTTTTGGTTTTTTTTTTTTTGTCTCCCCAAGTAAGAATTTTGTGATTTCTAATCACTTTGTCATTGTGAGTTTTTATTTGTTTTAGATAATCACTATTTTGTTTATGCATACAGTAGTAACACTCTCAACCTAGGAAAAACAAATACCAAAATGTCAGCTTCCTTGCATGAACATTCCCTCATAATATATGTGATGCACATAAAATCTCCTTTTTCAAAAGTCTTGAAATTTCGAATCTGCATGAATCAACACAATGTTTTGCTTTCCACATGACAGAAAACACATTATAAAAGATTGAAAGTGTAATTTTTGCTGGTTTTTTTTTTTCACTGTGGATATTTTCTAGGATTAATTGTTGGCAATTTGTATTTTAAGAAGATGCACAGTGGGGGTTTTTTTTGTGCAATTTTCTCCCGAACTTTAAAATAGTCACATTTCTAGTCACAACTTTTAAGTATCAGCACTGTCATTGTTTAAATAATCTGCATCAGATATAATATTTTTTTTATATACACACACATACATATATATGCACTTTGAATGTGAAGTTAGGAAAATATCCATGAAAATTATGATTCCATTAAAAAAAAAAACACCTTTTTACCTGACTGCTTTCCAATCTGTTCTTTAGCCCCTTCGTGTCCCTGAAAAGAGGTTTAAACCATCTATAGGATTTTCTTTCAGGTTATTTTGTATATAACTAATGTATGAATACTGACTTTGTCCATTAAATACAGTAACAGTAATAAGGTACTGTTTTACTGTTTTTTCATGGGCTTTCAGCTCACAAATGTTTTATTCCATGTATTATTACTGATATTTTTCAGGTTGGTATTGTTAATGGAAATTTGTGACTGGTCACTCATGCTTGTCCTTAACTTTAGCTGTTAGTAATGAAAACTTTCTCAATCAATTCATAAACTGCAGTTTTGCTGATGCTGCTCATTTCATGCTATGAATTTCTGCCAACGCTAAGCTTGTGAAGCCCTAAGCTAATTGACTTTCCAATTTCACAATTGAAGTAATATTGTGCCAAATTTCTTGGAACATTATTTTATAGAAGTTCGTGCACGAAATTGACCCACATGGGTTGTTTGCCATCTGTTAATAAAACCAGAGCAAACAAACCACAAACCAGAAGTAAAAGAAATTTACAATATTCTTCGTGCAGAAGTTGACAAGTTGGCGTGCAAGAGCACCATAGAGAAACTTACATTCAGAATCACACTTTTAATGACAGTGTGGGCTAAGAAAGAAAGAAAAACTCGTAGTAAAGGTTATAGAATAAAATATGCTAGGGTATTCTTCCTGCTACATACCTTTTATTGTCTCCTCACCAAATCAAATATGTCCTGTGGTTTTGTTTCATGGAAGACATTGTACCCATCCACAAAGGTTACAGTGGGTGTAGAAAAGTTTGACAAACAATATTTCCAGCTGGAATAAAAAGAGAGGATGTAGAGATATAATATATTATCTGTCAGAAACATAAATGCCAATTTTGATTTTTTTTTTAATTTAAGTGGTATAGTCAGCTGAAGAAGAGTTTGCTACACAGGCAGGCTTACAGTTTTAATGTGCATAGTAACATCTACAATACAGTGATAAATAATAGCAAAAATAAGAATCAGATTATTTGCTTTGTTTTCCTGTAAAAAATATCCTGTCAACTAATTTTTACTTTTTACTTTGACATTTCCAGCAAGCACTTAACACTCTTTTTCTGATTTACAAGAAGATGTGCCTTGCATCAGCTTGTAGCAAGTTGGCATATTTGAATTTGCAAATTAAGGTAAAAACTTCTACTGTAGCATGTTTTTGAAAGCTAAGTTGGGAATTTTTCTAAACAATGGAAAAGTGTCATTTCATCTCTGGCTTCTGCAGTGAAATGCCAGATTTTAGAGTTAGTTTCACTGGCTTTCCCTTGAGAGGCTTGGATTGCTCAGACTGCTTCCAAAATATGCTGACTGAGGAATGGCCATAAGGGCTCAGAAGAGAGAATTGTAGCATAAGAGTAGTCCTTTTCAATTGAAGGGTTATTGAGAAACATAGTTTAACAATGTTTAGTGGGAAAAAGCATTTTAAATCCTTCCAAAATAAAAATCAGCCTTTTCTCTTTTTTAAAAGTCTATAGCTAGGTTTTCTGTTACAGTATCCTGAAGAAAACTTTTCTTTGAAGATCCAGTCATGGATCTCTTGTATCATAGGTGTCCCAATATCTACACAATCAGATATAAGAATAGGAAAGAACAGTTCCTGTATTTTGTTCTTCCTTAATTATAAGCAAGAAAAAGGTGTACATCTGTCCAGAGTTGTTATTTTTTCCCTGCTGGAAATTGGTTTGGACTTGAGGGTTTGTCTTGCTTGTGTCCAGTGACTCTGTGGGATAAGGTGTTCCAAGGAATTCCTTAATGTTTCTCTAACTTGTTTAGAAACAGCCTTTTAGTCACTGTATTTTAGCACTTTATGATCAGTTTATTTCTTTTAGGACTGGTAGGCTTACAGCATTTTTTAGGTAATAGGTGTGGATGTATGCGCTCATTACAATCAAGATTTTCAGTTGGAAACTAAGTACTTACTTGGATCTGCTTTTAATAGTAATTTTACCAAAAAAAAAAAGTTTTTGTTTACTTACGTTGATGTTGCTGATGGCCATTTTCTTTTGTTTGTTACAGTGTGATGTTACCTTTTATTTGCTATGCCTTCCAGCTTGTTTTAATATATATATGAATAGACTTGTAAGATGAGGCAGTGTCAGGAATGGTATTTTATTTTTTGATGTCAGAAGAATTTATAAACAAAGCTATTTACCTACAGGAAAGTGAAAAAGGGTTGTCACTGACTTTCAGTTGAGAATGCGCAGTGGTATTCCTCAGCAGCTTTCAAAAGGGAGGCTAGTCAGTGAAGAAATATATTTCTGCATGTTTGCATTCTCTCCTTTTGATGTCCTTGCCTTCAGTCTAGTCAAATGCTGAAAAAGATAACATTTAGCACAAGAAGGCATTTGAAGAAAAAAATAAATTACTGCAGAAAATGGGATGTTGCTTCTTTTGCATTGTCATGGACACAAAACTCAGCCACTGTTTTGTCAGAAGCTGCGCTGCAAATCTTAACTAAATACAAAGCCTGAAGTTTTCCTTTTGTTTTAATGTCCCTTTCAAGACTTTTGCCAAGAGCAGAGAAGTAACTGCTTGAGATTGACCCAGTTTATAAACAGAAAGTATGTTATGGGTCATAAGAATAAAAAGTGCATCTACCTCAGTTATTTTTCTCCATCAGTGCCCATAAGCTGTTATGCAGTAAGCACTAAAAGCAAAACAAATTCATGTTTTTCACAACCAGTGTCCCAGCTTCCAGTGGTTTCTCACCCATGAGCTTTCCATGCTTTCTCTGGTAGTTCTTAACAGATCCCTCCTCCAGTGCCTGTCCAGCCTTTCCTTGAGTCCACTGCTATATTTGCATCTGCAATACTCTTTGCCAAAAATACATCCATGGCTTCCTACCCACTACCAAACAAACCATCTCCTGTGACTTGTTTGAATCTGAATCTCGATCTCTTAATTTTGTACCCTCGGTGCCTCTATTAGGAGGGTTGGTTAACAATTTACCCCCAGCTCTCTCACACCACATTGCTTTTTGATCTAAGACATCTGTGCTTCATTCACCTTCTCTACTGGCCTCTCCACCCATTCTCCAGGCTGAAGAGGCCTTTTTGCTCCTCTGACATGAGATGTTTCATACGTTTTCCTCTCTGACCCTTCCTATTCTCCCTCTTTGAGAGGAATGAAAGGTAGGGTGAGCTCAATTGTGAATCACGGTCATAGTGGCACAAAAATGCTCTCCATTTTTCTTTGTAGCTTTTGTGACCAACCTTAGCACTTAATTTATTCTTCTGACAGATGCTGAGGACAAGCAGGTGTTTTTAGAGTACTCTCCATACTCTGCTGAAGCTTGAAGCCCCTCTTTTCCTGAAATAGATGGTCTTGATTTCCAGACTTGTGTTAACTGATGTGTTTCTGTGCTACAATTTCCCCATTTCCTTAATAACCAACCTCAAAAGTCTTTTGGAAACCCAAAAATGCACTAAAAATTAATTAAATATGGACAATTATACTTAGGTAAATTGCCCTTGTATTTTAGTGTGTATGTAATCTTCTCCCTGTGTCATAATGTGAAGTAACTGTAACGCTCTTTAGTCATGCACCTCGTTTCTTCTGAAATGCAGCTTCATTACAGGGGCATTAAAATGCATTGATGACATGAGCTATATACCTATATCAAAGTTCAAACTTCTTATCTCATTAGAACTGGAAAAAATTGACAGAAAACTTTACAATTCAGATAAATCTTTCTATTCTTTTTAAAGAGAATGGGTTGCTACTTTCATCTTCTAAGATCAATGAATTAAATATGGGTTCAGTATAAATTTTGTGCCCTCCAAATTGAATGATATTCATCTGTTGCATAAGAAATTAATGCAAATTCAGTGTCTCAGGTAAAGATAGTAACCATAAATCTGTGGTTTAGATAGATAGAATATTCTTATTTTCTCTAAATGACAGTACGATGAATTAGCTGAAAGAGTTATGTTTTTAGATTGGTGTATTGTGAACTCTTTTCTTCGGATAAAAAAAGTAAGATTTTCTCCCTGCAAGCAGAAATGGTTTAGATAAGAGAAACAGGGTACAGGAATGTACATATTCAGCCAGCTAATAATTGTTAGATGAAATATCTATGTAATTCCAATAAAAATTCCTTGCACTCGCAAATTCATTATTACAATTCAAAATTCAAATGCAGGGGCTGATGCCTACACATGAGAATATATTTTATGTATAAATAAGATAATTGTAGCAGACTGCTCAAAAGCCAGGAATTTTGTCCCTATTTCTATTGTTCAGTGAAGCAATAAGCAGCAGCAACCATGCTCTCAAGAAAGATAAAACTAGTAAAATCCTGTGTACCTTTAAAATAATTGGCTTTGTGTTTGTGCATGCACAGCAGCCAAGGACTTAATGAAAACTTTTAAATCCTTCATTCATACAGCCTCATAGAGTGTAAACAACCAGGTAGAAGACTTTGATAGACTGCCTCATTATAGTGGTGCCTGTGCCATTTAATCACAAAGCAAAGGCAAGCCAGTGGCCTCTTACAATGTAGAATGTAATTTTTCTATTTGAAAACTATTTTGCACAAGCCAAACTCAATTGCTTTAAAAATAAAAGCTGAGGCACCTATTCCAACCTACTTATATTGACCCATATATATTTTCCTTACAACTCAGGATGGATATGCCTGGATGATACTCAAACCTGTCAAAATATTAGCATACAACACTAAGTTTATTTATAAAAAAATGGCTTTGACTATGGAAGTTCTTCATAATTTCCCTCTCTTTCCTTTTCTTTTTTTATTTTATCATAATGAGCATAAACAAAACCTCCATCTTTGGTTCAGCTGTTGGAATTTCTTTGTAAATTGTCTAGAACTCTGTATTTTTTTTTCAAAACACTGGCCAAAATTTCAAAATACAGGTAAAAATGTGTTACAGTCAGATACAATTTAAAATTCTATATTAAAAGTATTTGGGTTTTGATACAAACTGTTTTATCATCTGCTTTTGAAGAACGAAGTCTATTTGAAGATATTAGTCAAATCCATTGTGTAATGCTGTCTTATCCTAGACTTTAGTTTCTTCTTTTCAATCTTCATTTTAAAGTACCTTGTTTACAGCAATATTTGAATATTTGCTAACTACTAAATGATTTGTATCTTCTTAATCATGAATGTGCTCTATCTTAATTGTAATACTTCATCTTACCGGTATAATTAAACTGTAAGAAAATATGTAATTAAACCTTCCCTGATGGAATACAATTTATAATTGTCCTGGTTTAGCACCAGCCAGCAGCTAAGCCACACACATCCACACACACACTTTTCCCATTGGGATGAGGGAGAGAATCAGAAGGGTAAAAGTGCAGAAACCCGTGGAATGAGATAAAAATACTTTAATAGGCAAAGTAAAAGCAGTGAGGGCAAGCAAACCAAAACAAGGAATGAGCTCATAGCACCCCATGGGCAGGCAGGTGTTCAGCCATCCCCGGAAACCTGGGCCCCATGACACATAATGGTTGCTGGGGAAGACAGAGACACCCCAAACATCTCCCTGTTCCTCTTTCTTCTGCCAGCTCTATATGCTGAGCATGACACCATGTGATCTGGAATGTTCCTTGGGTCAGCTGAGGTCAGCTGTCCTGGCTGTATTCTCTCCCAGCTCCTTGTGCACCCCAGTTGTCTCACTGGTGGGATGGGCTGAGGAGCAGAAGAGGCCAGGACTCTGTGGAAGTGATGCTCAACAGTAATGAGAACATCCCAAGGTTATCAACTGCTTGCAGCACAAATCCAAAAGACAGGCCCATAGCAGCAACTGTGAAGAAAATTAGCTTTGTCCCAGTCAAAACCAGCACAGTAATATAATACTTAGCAGACAGAACCTCTCATTAAGTTACACACTATTTTATTAGTAGAATGACTGTCTTCTATATATTTTGTTATCTTTTGGGGGTTTTTTGGGGTTTTTTTTTGTTTGTGTTTTTTTTTTTTTTTAAGAAGAATATAAATGCTGGACTACAAAGTTTTCAAAGCCTGTTAAGCATAAATAACTTTATACAAAAGTATACAGTTCTTCAGAGCAAGAGTGGAATTCTGTGCCATAAAGAACTATAATGAAAGTCTGTGCAAGAATTTAACATTCCGAAATGCTTGTCAAAGTGAGACCAAAGAGTCTTGAACTGTCAGCTTGCTGCATAGAGATGGATTCTGCCCTACAATTAGAGCAGGCTGAAGCATGAATTACTTCTGGCCTGACATTTTCTTGCACTTTAGGTGAAAGTTTGAATCAGCAGATATTTGCACAGCTCTAGCTGCTTTTTGCAGTCAAATCTCACTGAAGCTAAATGGAGCCTGCTTATGTCTGTCAAGAGATTCTGTATGCAAATATATGTATATGAGAAGAATGAGGCAGCTAGATAGACTGAGTGGTGATATTGACAGGGACCTTCTCTATGCTTCCATCGTCTCAGGTGAAATAAGAAATACAGATACTTTTTCAGGTATTTAAACTCATTATTAACTTAATACTTAACTCGTTATTAACTTGATACTTAATGTATTACTAACCAGGTGTCAAAGGGAAGCAGAACAATACACAGCAGAAGCCCTTTATGCAGTTACAGCAGGAGTGTCTGTGAACACAAAGTGCTGTCGGTGAGATAAACCTTCTGCTGTAGAGGTGACGTGCAAAATTTGCAGAAGCTACCCCAGGTCAGAGTAAATCAAATTGATGAATTAATCAGGTTGCCATCTCTACTTTTCATTTTGACTAATTAGATGCCTAACTAAAAGCCAGTACAATTTACATAGTCATTTTTCCTTGATGTTGTCTTTGTTTTGCTGATTCTTTAAAAAAGATACCCAGTGAACTATAAATTCTATGTATTCTTCCACAAGGCTTGTCTGTTGTGAACAGATACTCAATATTTTTGCTTCATCTGGACCTAAGTTTCACAGGACAAAGTAAGTAATTTCAAATGCAGGAAGTCAACAGCTTTTTTGCTGTATTTTACTCTCTACATATATTTTTTAAATTATTTTGTGCATTTTTATGATTTTTAATTATATTTTAGAAATATGTAGGAAACATGGTGTGCCAGTTTCTGGACTGGACCCTCACAGAACTTGGCACAGTCATTCTTTGTCCTGTCTTGAAAAATCTACATTTTTCAGTTTTCAGTGAAGAGATTTGTGGCTTGTGTCATGATAAACCAGAGTCCTAATAGTTGTCATTTATCATCCAAAGAGGGACATGGATCTGAAGAACAAGATGATTCCTATTAATGCTTCAGAAAAATGAATCTTGGTTTTTCCTTCCCTTTCTTTAGGAAACCACACTCATAAGCTCTGTAGATAAAACTCTTGGTTCAGCCTTTCTTAGAAGGTTTCAGGGTTTCTAACCCCTTCTTAGAGGGTTTTCTCTGCTTACAAACAATAAGGTCTTGATTGTGTTCTTCTGGAATAAATGGAAGGTTGATTTAAATGGAGATCATGCAAAAATAAAATCACATCCTTATGCAAGAGACCAAAAGAAAACTACTGAATGGTTTGAATGTTTAAAGCCTATAAGAAAACCCAAGAAGAACTTGAAACTTAGTACTTGGAAAAAAACTAGATTTCAAATCTGGCTGGTTTTGTTTGCTTATTTACCATATAAAAGACTACTGAAATTAAATGCTTAAATGAAGACATTTATGGAACTGACAGATACAACAATTAGAAGTCAGCTGGAAAGTGTCTCCTAATATTAGTTTTAAAGAAATACAGTTCTTATAGGAATTATATTTATATAAGGAATTAAAGAATGGCTGTAAATTGATGTTTCTAGTTAAAAATTGGATTTTTTTTATGTTGTTGTGTTAAGCATGGAAAGAAATACTTAATTTATATTTTTTCTTGTCCTGTATTTCCTTTCCAAAATTCATCTCTCATAATACAAAGTTCAGT
Organism: Passer domesticus; assembly: GCF_036417665.1. NCBI lineage: Eukaryota > Metazoa > Chordata > Aves > Passeriformes > Passeridae > Passer > Passer domesticus. The sequence goes on along the minus strand of NC_087474.1, from coordinate 105,458,554 downwards.
TTCACAAATAGATCCATGTTTCTGGGGGAGTCACACAATGGGCAAAGTTAGATTCTGATCTTTGGAGAAAATGGTAGCAGCCTGAAATGCAACTTAAATGTGGCAGAAGCAGCTCATCACCAGTGGGAATTAATCCTGAATGTCTGTGTTTGGAAAGTGAGAGATTTCCAGTTTTTTACTTCAAAACAATCTTTATATACCTTAAAAAAACTCCAGTTTTTATCTATTTTGAAACTACAACACTTTGCTAGTTTGCTATTTGCACAAGTTAGTGCTTATTTCAGAAAACAAAGATATATCTGCAATAACTGAGATGACCAAAGGCAGCAGGCTTGTTCACACAAAGGTTAATAGTAAGAAATCTGGTTAATTTAATTTGTAACTCTCCTTGTTATTATCTTCCTTCTTATAGTGCTTACCTGCACAGCTGCTGTAGGCATTATAGAAACTGCAATAATTTTTTGTGCACACCAAAGTGGTTTTCTCAGATTCTGAGTACAGCCATGCTAATTATAGTTACTGTATTTTATCTCTAAAATCCCCCTTTAAGATAAGAAAGCATAAGCTTTCAGAGTTTAAGAATTGGTATTGTCTTCTTACTTCCTTGGGATTTTTAGATCTAGTGAAATTAGAGATTTAAAGTTTTATGCAGGCATGTAATCATCCATAATCAGTGATTTGGCAGAAGCACAATGAAAAGTGGAGATAATTCCACCATCCTGTCTCTTCTCAAAGCATGGCTTGGATAGACCTCTTATACCAAATTACATAAGCATCTTTGTTGTATTTTTTAAATCTTCTGCATCTTTGCTGACGTTGCTTAAAGGTGTGCTAATTACTGTCAGTTGCTGTAATACTGGACACCTGTGAGCTTGGAATTAGGCAAAGACGACTAATTCTTTTTATGTAGGACACTGAACAGGGAGCAGATGGTAATAAGCTTCAGTCAACATCAAGCTGCAGAGGATTCACACCACCAAGCTAGATGTGGAAAACTCAAAATCCTTTGGCTAATCCCATGAGCCAACCATTCTCCCTAATTGTGTCTTTCCATAAGAAGATGTACTTTACGTGTTCCAGTCTCAGCTGAATGAACAAACATGATTTAATGTACTGACTGTAGGATTTTACTAATCTATTTATTAGTTCCCCTTTCAAGGGAAGTTATAATGATGTGTTTTCACTTAAAGCAATTAGAATGTATTTTTAACAGGGGAAATGACTTAGATTATAATTACAGAGCATTATGCTGCACTTTTAATGATTTTGCTCTTTAGAAAAATGAACAGTAAGAATCATTTTGCATAAAGTTATTACTTTGCTCTAGCAACCTAGTACTAACTTCCTTCTCAGGCTGTTGGGTGACCACAGCTGTTGGATCAGGGATATCTTAAACTGAAATAGAAAAGAAGAGAATGAATGAACATTTACAATTGCATCTGTAGCAGCTGAAATATTTGAGCCTTTGTATAGTTTTGAGGCACAACCAAAGCTAATTTTTGAAGGTTTTACCGCTGTTTTTTTACATTTAAAGTTGCCAGTGTTGAATGTTCTAAAATAGAAAATTAAATCTAGTGCTATAGCAGCAACAAAGGTATGAGACAGTAAAAGCAAGCATGCCTTGTCCTATATGTTCAGCAGACAGCAAAGATAAAACAAAAGAAAGGACAAATGCAATTCTACCCATTTTCCAGGAAGAAATTATGTGACACAAGGGCTTGGCAAAGAGTTGGTTTAGTCTCGTGAGAAATGTGTGCAATCACAAAATAGATATGGAGCATGACAGGTAGGTCTTCAGCCTTCTGCATCCAGTGGTTTGCGTGCATTGTGTAATGGGGGAAGTGGCAGCTGTTGTTAAGTCTGGACCAGTACCACAAGAAAATTTCATCCCTTTTCTTCTCAGCTGCAGTGTAGACTCTTCTCTAAGAAGGCTATTTGGCTGAGCAATTTTTGCAGTGTTTTTTTCTCAAAGTACATTAAGGAAGCTACATACATTTTCCTAACCCTGAGTCTTTCAGCTGGCATAGAAATTACTGAAATGATTGATAGTCAATAAAAGAGACTTCTCGCGTTAGTGAGGTTACCTCAATCAATCCTCTGTACAGAGACCTAACTGAAAAGTGAATTATTACTCTTCTCTTTAATTCTCTGAAATTACCTCACATCAACAAACCTTGCTAGGTCCCCTCCTGTGGAAGGTAATGTTCTAAAAGCATGCAAATAAAAAGCAGAAATGGCACTGTGTTGTAAAACTGAGACAGAATAGGAAAAAGTTAGAAATTATGGATTTACAGTCAAATGGTTGGAAACTTTAGTCCTTTGACAGTATTGCTGTAATCTCTTAGGTAAATACTTACAGTTCTTAGAAATTTCACTGCACAGTGTACATTATTAAAGGGTGCTTTGGTGATTTGGCCAGTCTGAAAGGAGGGAGGTTCTAAGGTTGAGGTATTTCAATTAAGAAAGGGGAGACAGCTGCTCATTGCTTTTCTAGACAGGAAATACATTGGAAATAAGGTGGGATGAGTTGGTAAAGTTTGGACCTTGAATGCATGTCTGAAATATAGGCCTGAGTGCAATGAGAACAGTAATGAGATTGAACAAGTTCTTAGTGCACTAAAACCAGAAGAAATAGGAGGCTGACAGGGTGGGGAACAGTAGGGCTCAGCAGATAAGGGGAATATAAAGGGTGCAATAAACAAGTAGATTCATAACAGCTCAGATCTCTTGCAGACATGTTTCTCATACGTTAAAAATAAATTTTAGCTTCACGTATAGTTTTTGTTGAGGTTCCATCACTATCAGATAAAACATGAGTTGTAAATTGTAACCTACCTGCATCTCAAAATACTTCAGCCATCATACCAGTTCTCTTTTTCTCCACACAGATAGATAGGAGACACTGTGAATCAAAGAACTAATCAGGAATTTTTGTGACCCATAATACTGGAAGTTGATCCATGTTGTTCTTTAGCCTTCTCTGTTCTGAAATATCTTAATTTGGTTATAGACCCATCTTAGAATGTCAGTCTTTCCTTTAGTCACAGCAGTTTATTAAATCCTTTAGGTGTGGGAAGGCTGTTTAAGATGAACTGGCTGGGTGCTACTAGAAACATTTGGCTCTTGTAAAAGTCTGTCAAGACTCAACATTTCTGTTGTGAATCCCTGAAAGGGTTACAGGATTTGAGAAAAAAGCTGATACTGGCTCTTGGGGTATGTGGGTGAGTTGGAGTTTTTAAGATATGAGTAAAGAACAAGGAAAGCATGGAGGTTTGATTCAGAGCAGTTCTGTCAAAGAACTGGAAGACAGCATGTGTTCAATGTGTTATTAATTTTTCCTCATTTTGCTTTTTACTTTCCTATCACAAGGCTGCTATTGTGTAGGCAGCTTGTCAATGTACAATATATTTGAAATTCTCTGATAGGAGCAGAGTGACTAATTGCCTTGGCTGTATTGAAGACATAACAGTTTGTAGTCAAATTATTTCTTTTGTCAGCTTTAAGATCTGTTCTGAGAAATATACTCTTTGGGGCATTCTTGGAAAAAAACATTCTAAAATTTCATCAGAGTTCTGTATCTTACTAGAAAAGACTCTATGAAGTGCTTTTTTGCTTTGTTTTCTCTTCATGAATTATGACCATTATTAATGTAGTAGCTTTTTTTCAGAGCTTTTTTGTTTGTTAGCCAATAATGAAACCTGTGCTGTTTTGAATATGTATTGACTATTAGTGTTGTTTAGTAAGTAATAAATAGTGGCAGTAGGCAAAAAAAATTTCAATCAGCTTAATGTCTAAAACATAATGTACGTTGTATTCCTCTGTCCTCTAAGGGCTTTATATTGAGTACTGCTGTAGTAAGGCCTGTGAAGAGCTCATCCTTTATTTAGACAATTTGTGTTTTCATACAAATGGTATAAGGAATGGGAATAGACATTAAAATCAAGTGTCTATTGTGAAGTATACATCCATTCACTGAGATTTATTGGAAGTAACTAAGGAAATTTGATGCTATGATTTATTTAAAAACAAAAAAACCCAAAAAAACAAAACAAAAACAAAAAACCCAAAAAAAACCAAAGCAACACAAACCACAGCAAAAAACGCAAGGATTTGTTGGTGTGTATGTATTTGTGTTAGTATTCTAGCTGAAGATAGTTGGATCCACTTTAAGAGGATACTTCAAACTAGCTCCATGTTTGAATGCTTGACAAACATTTCCTCAGCCTTGCTTTTCTCTCAGCTTTCAGTAAGAGTAGAAGCCATGACAGTGCTTGGGAAATTGGAGTGTTGCTATGGAAATAGATGTGATACCACCAGTTTATACTTCATTGCCAGATCCAATGTGAAGACATAAATGGGAGAGAAATCTCTAGGATACTGTTTCTATATGGGGAAAAAAGAATAAAATGCACCAAATATTAACTATTAGTTAATTGAAGTGTTTTTAATACACCATGGAATTGAGATTTTTTTTTTCTTTAGCTGATCTGTAAAGCACTGGCCGAAATTTTGAGAACTTCAGGTTTTGTGCCTGATTCAAACTGATCGGACACAAACCTATTTCAACCCAGGAATTAGGGTGCCCAACATAGATGTCAAATTACAGCAGACCTTACATAAGTACTCTGTTGTTCTACTGTCCTGGTTTCATCTGGGATAGAGTTAATTTTCTTCCTAGTAGCTGGTACCATGCTGGATTTTAGATTTAGAATGAGAGCAATGTTAATAACACATGGATGTTTTGGGTTTTGCTGAGCAGTGGATACACAACATTAAGGCCTTTGCTCCTTTCTCCACTCCACCAGCAAGGAGGGTGGGGTGCACAAGAATTTGTGAGGGGCACAACCAGGAGAGCTGACTCCACCTGGCCAGAAGGATATTCCATATTTTATGGCATCATGCTGGGTATATAAGCCAGGGATAAAGCTGGCTGGGGACCACTGTTTGGGAACTGGCTGGGCATTGGCCAATAGGTGATGGGTGAGCAATTGCATTGTGTGCCACTTGTTTAGTGTATTCTAACTAATTTCTCAAATTGATGTTCCTGTTTTTGTTTTCTCTTCCATTTCTAGCCTATTAAACTTTTGTTATCTAAACCCAAAAATTTTACTTTTTTCCCCCCAGTTTTCTCCCCCATCCCGCTGGCAGGGGACAGTGAGTGAATGAGCAGCTGTGGGGTGTTTAGCTACCTGCTAATTAAACCGTGACATTTTCAGCTCCCATGAAACAGAATGATTGTTCTCTAGTAAGCTGTAAGTAAAGTCGCATTACTAAATTTTATGAATTAACATGATAATTGGTGAAGGAACTGCTAGCAATCATGTTGAAGTTTCTGGCTGGGTATCTGTGTGTACATGCAGGGGAAAAGGTTCTGTCAGACATTTATTTTGCTTGGTTTGGAAGGATTAAGTAAAGAAACTGGTGGTGGGGTGGGGGAAGTCCAGAAGGGGAGAGAAATTGTCATTTCTGAGACTTTGCCACTCTGCTTGTTTTACTGCAGAACAGGAAATATCTGTCCCGTGGGTCTGAACAGGATCATTCATGTATGAGATGAGTGATTTTTAGAGGTTGTCCTTTCTTGGACCTCTATTTCTCTTCCATGTTTTAGTCATTGCTGCTTGAATTGGTGCAACGTTTCAGGTGCAGAGGTGAAATTCTTGCTCATAAGTGAGACAACTGAAGTGCAAGCTTTTAAATCACAGCTGCCATTTTCACTGGTAAAATTCCCTTGTTTTCAGATTTTGACTATCCAGGAGTCTCCTTTTGAGACTAAATGCTAATTATTTCATTCTATCTGAAAAAAATGGTTCTTCAGTGACATAAGATAGAAATTTATTTCTCCTTTCCTTCCAATTCTCAGAAATCAAATTATTTTTGAGTTTGTGTTTAGTAGTGAATAGTTACTTCCCTGGGGTGTGGTGAATACCACAGCAAGAGAAAAGAAGCAGGGTAACATAAAAAGAAGGATAGTAAATTTCACTTTCTTTATATATTTACCACTGTCATATTTTCTTCAAGGAATCTACTACTGGGATTTGAAAATGGATTTTTTAAAAAAACTTTTTTATTGCTTCTGGTGTAGCAGACTACATGTCAGTAGGTTGAAGCAACTTGTTCTGCCTGTCTTCAGCAGCACTTGTAGTTGTTTAGATAAGAATTGAAAGATATAAAGTCTAGTTATTCATCCTAGGTGTCATCACAAAGAATTTTTTGCCCTGTTCATTCAGCCAGCTTTAATTGCAGATGACGTGCAGAAAATCAGATTTTTGGAATGCTTAGTAGCAAATTCTATTTTCTATTTAAGCAGTAATTTATATGTGTGGAATTACACCAGTCTCAGACACTTAGGACTCCTGGATTGGTAATGAAAATGTCTAAAATGTAACAGAAGAAGAATTTTAAGATCAATGAAATTTCGAAAATGTCCCTTGTAGTTTTCAAGATGTTAAATATGTTTTTGAAATTGTCAGAAAGCAGTTGATTTGGGCCTGTGTTCCCTCTAGCCTAGGTTGTGATATGATTTCATGATGGATGCTGCCACCAAAACCACTGCTGCAGTAGTGGCAGGACTTAAAACCTGATGTGGAAAAGAGGAGCTAGATGCCATTACAGAAAAAAAATCACCTTAGTTTAAAATGCCATATGTTGGCCATATACTATTTTTTCCCTAAAATTTAACAAAATTGTCATACTTAATCTGTGCAGGATAGTGGTTATCCTAGACTTTAGTAAAAGGTACAAATTCTGGACTTGCCCAAAAATGTCATGGTACGAATGGCTTGATGATGTGATCAAAACCTTAAAAACTTGTGAACAAAGAGTACATTGTATAGTGGAAAGTAAAAGCACACATTCTTATAATAGTGTGATCCCAGATACAGGATTATTTCTGTTCCTTCATAATTTCAGAAGAATAGAAACCACCATTCCAGTGTTTGCAGTCTAATTTCTATTCAGCTTTTGTTCAGAGCCTGACATCTGCATGCATGTTTTGATCTGTGCTATGTTTTGACTAAAGAGATGAGGGCAGAGGATTATCTTGGAGGCATAAAGCCTGATGGATTAAAAAAAAATGCATGTTCTTACTCTAGACAAAGCAACACTAAACTTTTCTCTAGAAATTACTGAACCTTAATCCTGAGACATTGTAGTCTTATTTTACCTCTTTATAATGGGCCAAAACCGTTCTTAAAAGTCCCTTACTTTCACTAAAGTTAATAATACATAATCTTTTTAGGAAATCCTTTATTTGGAATGGAGAAAGTTGAGTTTCAGCTTGGGAGGAGAAAGAGCTCCCATCCTAAATTACTTTTTCAAAAATTAGATTAAAAGTTTATATTACTTTTATGTAGCAACATAAAAATTGGGGAGGGGAAATGGGAAGAGATGACTAAGGAAGTAGAAAGAGAAAATTAAGGGAAAAGCACATTGTGTTAATGCTTTCTAGAGTTTGAGAAGTAGTCCTTGATAGCCAATTGCCTTTGCTTGAGAACCCTGCTTTCAGGGTTGTATAAGTGGAAAAACCTCTCGTAGGCTCTGTGGACCAATTTTGCTTCAGCTCATTGAATTCCAGTTTTAAAGATAACAGAGGGCAGAACTGAGAAGAACAAAATGGCTGTGTGTTTAGAGAAAGGGATATCTAGGTTTTTTTTCTCTTATAAAATCCTCACAGAGAAAACAATAACTCTAAGAGAAAATTTGAGCATTTAAGATCGAATTTAATCGCTAATTCACGTATTCATAGGATCAAGGAGGTCAGCTAATCCAACACCCCAGAGTGGGACTGTTAGCTACTGGTATGTGATTTTAAATCATAATCTCAGCCATCACATCAAGTTTTGCTCTCCACAGTTTGCAGGAATTCTATGCAGCACTAATGAAAAGGATACTAAAATAGATTTCTTAATGTAAGCACTCTCTTAAAACACATGCACCATCTCATATGACAGTTCTAAGAAATTCTAATCACCTGTAGCAAAACTGGGAAGTACTGCTGTAGAAATTAAGAACTTCAGCTAGAAATGCTTGCATTTCTGGTTTTTGATAGCAAATACTTTGTTTAAATTCTTTGTGCTAACTAATTTTCCTCTTGAAGTGCCTATAAATGAGTTAAATTAGTTGAATTTTGACATCTCCTGTACTTTCATTTCCAGGATATACATTCCCCCCAGTAAACTAATGTATAAAGGTATAAAGGTGTGTATAAACGTATAGACACACACACTGAAATATTTAATTGTGGGTGTATTTTTAGAACAAACACCCACTTATATAGTTGACTTAAATCTCTGGAGAAGTGGTGTAGTGTTATTAAAAAGATCACTGACAAGTAGAATGACACAACATGCACGACCTTTAAGGAATTAAATATGGATTGTATTGTGTTGCTGAATTAGCTTATGGTCACTGAGGGATTTTTATTTTTATAGTTTGCCTTGCTTTTCCTGAAAAAAACCATCAAAGACTCATACTTCAATAAATTTAACTATTCTTTTCTGTTTATAGGCATGGGGGAAAGGAAGAGAACTTATAACTTCTCTTTTAAAGTAATCCCATTGTAAATAAGCAATAAGACTTTCAAAACAAAGCTGAGAACATGGTCCAAAGTTTGTACTGGCCAAAGAAACCATTGTCTTAACCAATTAAATATACTCTAGTTAGTTCTAGGCAAAATTATTTAATTAGTCCTAGGTAGAATTATGTAGCTTCAATTTGAATTGGAATTGATTTAAAGACTTTAGAACTAACGATTAAAATAAAAAATGTGTGGTCTTCTCACAATTTCTGGATGCTGATGACCACAGAAAGACAAGCTGAATATAAGTGGACTATTTGGTGTAAATTCTGTCAGGGAAATTCTAATGCCTCTAAAATATTAATAATGCTGTGCCTATAGAGAGAATTTGTCCCAAAAATCAGCTCTAGTATTCATATGTATAGGTATATCTTGTAAAAACATTTTTTTCCTAATTTTTTACTGTATTTTGATTGTGATTTTTTTGTTAGCAGTGATCAAAAAAGAAAAATCTGATACAAAACCAGAAAAATATTTATGTAGACCTGTTAAGAGTAATTCTGACCACCTGACTTCATGACAGTATTTTGAAGCCAGGCTTGGCTCAATTTTGTGAAATAGACCATTGCTCTCTGGTTTCTGCCTGTGGTCAGTGAGAATATTGCTCTCATTCCCTTTTGAGCAGCCCTCTGCAAAAGATGTCTGGAAAAGTTTCATATAAATAAGATATGAAAACCACATAGTGAACTCTGCTATTACTTTCCACAAAGACCAAATTTTGAAATCATGAAAACCCCCATAGACCTCCTGTCTTCCAATGCTTGTACCATTGAAAACCACATTTTAGTTACTTCAGCCTTCAGAAACAAGGATAGGAGCATCAAAAAGATCTAGAAAATATTTTAAAGCACATTGCACATTTAAATCAAGTATTGTATGATGATGTTTACTAACAATGAAGAATAGGAAACTTCAGCAGTGTATGTAGAAAGAATCAGACAGACTTCTCTATGGCATTGCACAGTGTATCTGGTGGAACATATAGTGTGAGACAATTACTAATGCTAATAATATTCTTCAGTTTCTGTGCTGCTAATAATAAAAGAATGGAGACAGTTCATAGGAGAAGGAATTCCTTTTGTATACAACAATAGAAATAGCATCAGAAACATAACCATAGAGAGAGGTAGAATTTTGTGAACAAGTTAAAAAAATCACTGTAAATAGGGCTGATCTTCCAATTATAAGCCTTCTCTATTTATGCAATATTTTATTAATTTATGAAGTCTTAGAACTTAAATCTATCATAAACCAAGACTGAACTAATTTAAAGTGATTACTGAAAGATATTTAAATGTCCAGCAGGGCAGACTTAAGGAGACCATAGGGAAAACAGTAGGAACCAGGGACTTGTTAATTTGAAAGGTAGATGAGCCAAAGGAAGAATTACATATTGTGTGCTGAGAAGAGCAGAGCTAGATCCTCTTAAAGAAAAATAGAACGAAAGCCTCTGCCATCCAAAAGTAAGATGGTGCAGCATCCTCAGCTGCTGAGTGTCAGAGTGGCTGTCTTGCTGTGACCTGATGCTGTGAGTTCACTGGTGAATGCTGCATTGATCTAACATGTCTTCACCTGGACAGCTCTCTGCTGATAGATTCCTTATATGTTAAAAATACAAAAACCCATATAACAAGTGATGAAGCCCATATAACAAGCCCCATTATAACAAGTGATTTGGAGTAAAAAGCAGAAATTCTTTCATACAGATGTTAGCTGCAACAAGTAGAATTTGCTCTGGGACAAGGCTCATAAATTAAATCACATTTAATAACAAAAATTCTCTCCAAAGCACGGTGGTTATGTATTAACCACTGAGCACCTATGAAAAGGAACTATGAATGTGAAATGTCCAGTATTTTCTCTCCCTGTTCCTCCTCAGAAATGAAATTATTTCTATCCTAGTGAGCCAGTACCATAAGGACAAGAAAAAAAACAACTGTCACATTTCAAATATCTCCTTATATATAAATCGTGTGATGAGTACAGAAGGAGTAGCAGGTACCTATTGCATGGCTCTCTGCAGCTGGAGGAGGCAGGGCTCAGTGACTTGCACATTTTCCCTCATACATCTATGCCCACTCTTTCCTAACTGTCGGTTCCTAGGCAAGGGTCATTTCAGTGCACACTTTAAAGCAAAAAGGAATGTGTAGCAATTGCTGCTGTGCAGTGTTGGACTTAGACCTGTATGTATCGAGGCAAGAGTTTTAATAACCACTTATGAAGAGTTGCTTGGATTAATTTCTGAGATACTGGAAATATAACTGTGATTTTAGAAACCTGTTTATGATATACATCTATTAGGGAATGGCCCTCGTATGTGCTGATTAATATACAGAGGCAGAATTTGTCTGCTGCTGTCAGCATGTATTATCTGATATATAGATAATGTAAATATGTACCTAATATAAAACACCTCTCAAATTCTGAATTGTTCAGTGATGATGACTGAGTTTTTCAGTGCTTTTATTAAATTTTACACTGAAAACTTCCTTGTCTCTCCTCCCTACCCCACCTCCAAATAGAAACTTTAATTCTAAGGTATTAAAATTCATTTGGGAGTTCTCACCATGACTTTGTTGTAAATAAAATCAGTCAAGAAGGTGCACTTTCTGTGAATGCTTGGTGTGTAAGACAGCAACTGTGGTGACCTATTCAAAAGCAACCATTGACACAAATTCTTGAAGATGCTAAGGGTTAGTCATAATACTTGCTTATTTAGTTGTTCTAATACTAAAAAATAAAGTTGTTAGTCCATTCTCTCACATTATCTCAATTTAGAGAATTCTGTATCATACAGAATTTGGCAAATTATTTGTAGTTCATGATTCATAGCATGTTCTTACTCAGAGTGGTTATTAATAAAGGTAATCATTCTATTAAACCTACTGGGTATTTTCCATAAAATCTGCATATTTTATATTGTAACCATAGGTTTTTTCTGACTTTTTACATGGAAAGGTTGATTAACAAGAAGCTGACTTGCTGTGGTATGGGAGTTTCCTCATACTGTCACTATATAATAAAGCTGTATCTATAACAAGTTTTCAGTCTTAAACTTTTACTAAGACTTCACAACTAAGATAGAAATTATTACTGCAAAACCAGATGTTACTTCTGGTAGAATCAACACTAGTGAGCACACAGCATTACCACCTTGCTTCTCTTCTGTATTAGACTGCACATTTCAGCTTCATATCCTGTGGCTGAGACCATCTCAGCAGTGTCAGGAAGTGCGAAGGGAGAAACACAGCTTTCTGCTCTTGTCCTATATGCACTTTTAAGACTGCAAGTGAAAAAAGGTACTTGTGTTAGGTACTCGTGAACCTACATGCTGGATGTTTGTACTCTGTTAAATTTGACCAGAAATGCTACAACTTTTTTTTTCTTTTTTTTTTCCTCTCCTTCCACCCACTCGTGCCCTCAGGTGGTCCCCAGAGCACAGAAAATCAATGTGTTTTCTATTTCTAAGCAGCTGATGAGACTATAAAAATAAATAGCATCAGTTGGGTAGACTAATAATTTTCTTCTGCCCATGGGAAATAGCTGTAGAAGGACAGTCTTAGCTCCTGTAAGTTCTGGAATGCTGGTGATAATCAGTGAAAGTAGGGGGAGGGGTGGGAAAATTGTTTTGAGAGGATTTTTTCCTCTTAGATAATAATATTATCTTAGTGGTATGACCATAACTCCTTTAACAAAGAAATTCATGTTTGTCTATGAGACCTTGAGTGTTACCAGTTTGGGTCTGAGCCAAAGCACACTAAAGCATGGCTTCTGTGGATTCACCTGAATATATTTTGGGTGAATCTCTCAAACAATTCAGGGCAGATTTTTTGGAGATCTATCACAGGTACAGAGCAGGGAATTCAGAGTGGGCTTTTGGACTTAGGAAGTTTGGGCTTAGAAACCATCTGCTTTTCCTCTGCATTATTTCCCTGGGGTCGTAAGAATTTGGTTCCTAATCCCCTGTAGTAGCTATTTCCCCACAGGACATGCTGTCTGGAAATGTAACATACCAGCTGCACTTGTGTTCTGAGGGAACCTATTTCATGCTGTTTTTCTCTGAGTAAAAGCTGTCTTTATCTGTTAAAAGTTTGGTGTTGTACTGTTGCAACAAAAGCTGAAGAGAACTGGTGTTGGTAACTACAAGAGCTAACGGCTATAGCTTTTTCTTCCAAATCCTCTTAGTTGTGTGAAAAAGCATTTGTTTTCTCATCTTTTTCTTGATTTGGATTACATCTTTATTCATTACAGTATTGATGCATTTTAATAGCAGACTGGTAATATCTTTAAGCAGAGATTTTCTGGAAATATGTAGCACAAGAGTGTCAGAAAGCAAATCACTTACAGAAATCAAGCAAAGTTTGAAATATATGTCTTTCTGTCTGCATTTGTCTGAAAGTTACAACACCCAGAGCAAGTCCTGGTTGGAATTTTGTTGGGTGTTTGGTTAGATTTCTGTTTGTTTTATTTTGTTTTTTACTTCAAGATAATTCTGTGCATAAATATTGCAGGAAATTTCAGTGAATTACTCCATTTTAGTATCCATTTAATTTCTATGACAGAGGATTCTTGCTAACTCCGAGGTTTTAACTATTTCCACTTACCACAAGCTGTGAATTCATCTTCCTCCCCTTCAGTTAATTTAAACATAAGAAGTAATGAAGGTCTTTGGGGCATGACAGCATCTCTTACAACTATGATGCTTTGTCAGGAGGAGATTTAACCTGTAGGTTACAGTAATGCAGGTGATCAAATGCCAGAAAAACAGCACTGAAATTAAACATCCTCTTGAACATTACTATTTGTATGTTCCTGCTCAAACCCTGCTGCAGCCTTCATTTTGCAGAACACCTTATTTTCTGTCTAAGATTAATTTCTCCATAAAATCTAGTGGCCATGTCATAGTACTTAAAGTGGATTCAAAGTGGAATATGTAACTACATTAAAAAAAAAAAAAAAAGGATTAATTTGGTTTGTAGGAAACACAATTGAGTCCCGCAGCCTGGTATTTCAGAAGTTTATTGAATATGCCATAGATGAATGCTGTTTTTAAAGTATGTTCCTGTTCTGTGGTGCAGTGTATCAAAATATGTTTGGAGAGATTTTCTTCTACACTGGCATTTGTATATTCTTTAGTCTCCCTGTATAAACACGATGCACACACTTCATGAGTGCCTGTGTGCCAGAGGAGTGACCAGACATTTCAAAGAGTCAGAGATTACAGTGAGCTTTCACCCATTTACATCAGCAAAGCTGGGTTTGCAAGGCTTTCTAAATATATGCTGAAATGACAAAATGTGTCAAAGAATAAAAGGCCCTAACTTTCCTATTCTTCTCTGAGGATCAATTGCTGTTAGAAAGTATACTCCTACATAAATATACAGTGGCACTTACAGTCAGCTCTCATTGTTTTTTCTTTACAAAAAGTGCTTTAGACTTAGTGCTGTGCTCAGCTATGCTAAATCCCATGCAAACTTTTCACTTATTTTGTCAGTCAAAACAACAGCATCCTTAGGATTTTGATGCCTTTGCTAAGTTATTGCAGAGTTTCTCTGCAATAATATAGAGAAAAGATAAATTATCAGAGGGCTGGAGTGCCCTGCAATGCAGACAGGATGAGAGTTCAAGTTTTCAACCTGAAAGAGAGAAGGCTCTGGGGACACCTTAGAGGACCTTCCAGTACCTAAAGAGGGCAAGAGGGCCTTCAAGAGAGACAGAGCAGGACTTTTTACAAAGATATGTAATGATAGGACAAGGGGGGGGAGAAACTGAAAGAGAGTAGATTTAGATTAGATATTAGGAATAAATTCTTTATTGTGAGGATGGTGAGGCACAGAGACAGAAAAGCTGTGGATGCCCCATCCCTGGAAGTGTTCAATGCCAGGTTGGATGGTGGTTTGAGAAAGCTGCTCTAGCTGGAAAGGTGCCTGCCCACCATGGGGTGTATGTGGGGAGTGGGTTGGAACTAGCTGATCTTTAAGGTCCCTTCTAACCCAAACTGCTCTGTGATTCCATGATATGTTAGAAAATCTAGCTGGTGTAAACCTGAGGAATAATTTTGGATTCTGAGGATAAATTTGAGCTTGTAACTCTCTAAATTGGAGCTGTATAAATTATTTTAATTTTTTCCCCTTGGTAGTATAGAACAGATGTCTGTGATTACTGTTTTATTCTGAAGCTCTGCTTCATTTTAAGGTATTCAGTTGCATGTGTTTGATTTTTTAACACTTACTTTCACAAATCCCTTCCTTCATAACATAAAGTACTGAGGATCTGAGGTGATCGATACCATCTTTCAGTGTGTGCTATTTCAGCTTGTGTGTAATAGTCTGAATTTTGTTTTCTAGAGGCATAAATAAGAATTCTATCTCAATAACTTGTTTCTTTCTCAGCATTAAGTTCCCTTGGTGGTAAAATAAATACCTTCATTTTTTTCAAGAAGTGATGACTGTCTACAAAATATGCATAAAAGATACCATGTTTCAGCTTAATAAGCTCATCAGTGGGAGAAAGATAGTGATATTTCCATTATTTGTGTATGTATTTATAGTAGTAAAAATAAAGGAATCCTAGTTTTCTTCTCTAAATATTGCTTTCCATTGCAGTATATCAAACCATTCTTTGTGATTTTTAAAATTCAAGTGGGCTATATTAACTTGTAATCAGATAAAACATTTTTTTAAAAAGTGAGATTTCCACAAAAAAAAAACCTTCTGGTGCATTAAGATAACTACTACAGTTCAGTTTGAGAACTTACTCAAATTTAATATTAAAATATTGCAAAACCATAACTTTCTCTGCTGGTATTTTTTTCTGATTACATTGAGAAAAGTACATGTGGGAGGAGATAACAACATACTGGGGTTCATAATTATTCCTAAGCAGGTGCTGCACTTTCAGCTTAAGCTTGGTGAAATGCTTGAGATTTCTTGAGCATAATAATTTCTTTAAAAAATATCACAAACTCTGGGATTTTTCTGCTGGATGTGTGCTACAACTCTTGAAAGCAAATTTTTTCTTGTGGTTTTCAGGACATTTTTTTGTCACCAACTCTGAGGCCAGACATGAAATGAGCAGTATTAGTTTTCCTCCAAAAGAATCACTGCAGTTAGTCTTCCCAAAACTGAGTAAGAGATGCAGAAAGCCAAAAGAAATGGCTACTAAAACTGATGTTTTTAAGTAACCGTAAGATCAATTCAGATGTAAGTTATAAATTCTGCTGACCTGCAGACTGCTGTGGAGTCAGAGTGTGTTATTTGTGTAGACTGTCCTTCTGCCCTTGAATTTCCCTGATGGTCCTTCAGAACAAAGCAACAGTGGACAGGTTTTAAGCTTTGGGTGCTTAAGGATTGTTGGAGTCATATAACACTTTTCACAGGAATACAAGGGGCAGATCTGTTCTCTTTTAAACACATACAAATAAAAAGCTTTCAGATTCCATAACTAAAGCGTTTGCATGATGCACAGAGTAGTTTAGCTAGTAGAGGAATAGTTGGAAAATTGCTATGGTGTACTTTGATTTCACATAAATCCCTAATAATAAAATAAAACCTTTTATGGATTACATGTATAGCCTGTGACTATAACGCCATAAATTATAGTATATTATAAGCATCTATATGAATCTATAATGGCATGTTATGGCAGCAAAAAGATGACGTGTGTATACTATAACTGGGTGAATTGTTCCTAATCATCTCTCTCTAACCATCCTAATTGTCAGACTGCAATCAAGCCCACAAGGACTGATCTAATCTTAGATGAAACAGTTTGTAGCAGATGTTTCTTTATTTCTTCAATTCCTAACTTTAAATGCCAGCAGATTTGCAATGTGCAAAATATTAGTAATAAAAAAATGCTATCAGAAATTCGAGGATTTGAACTATGATGCTAAAATTATCTAACACCTACTTGTATTGTTGCAGAAGGTCATGGTCCCAGCTCTGTAAACTAGGAGTTTAACCTTTCTCCCTAATTTGGATGATGAAATGGAGCTCAAGGGTACATGCAAGGTTATCATATATGAGGAATGTTTCCCTGCTGCATAGCATTCACAGCATGCCTTCAGACAATATTTCTCATTAAAGACACTACTAGTATTTTTTTTTTTTTGGTATATATTTGTGGGATTTCTTTAATCCTGACTTGATAGCTTAAACAGCTTTCCTTTTGTTGTGGTTACTTTGTGGTAGATAGCTTGGTAACATTTGAAGAAAATATGTTGAAATAGGCAAGAGCAGGTGGAGAGTTAGACTCAAATTAAAAAAAAGAAAATGATACTACTCAGGCTTTTTTTATCTTGTGGTAAAGTCTCAGCCTCACACCCCAGAGCTGCTGACAGGAGCAGGGAAGCTCTTGCGTCTGAGCAGGGCTACGGATTCATTTTGCCTCTCCTGTTTGGGTACTGTCCTGTTGATTTTTCATATCAGATGGCTGTGGAGTATCTCTGCCCTGCTGCTGGGAGAAAGGTGAGTTCCCAGCAGTGTGGTAAAAGGAGCAGGAGCTGGCCTCAATTCCCTGCCACTCTGCACCCTCTGTGCTAATTTGGGAGCTCAGTGCTGTGCAGCGGTGCTCCGCCTCTCTTGCTTCTTCATATGAATCCAAATTTGCCACCCAAAATGCACCTAATTAGTGCAGTGGGAACTGTATTTAATTTCTATTGTAAAAAAAGGTAGACAGCAAAATCAGAGCTGTTCAAATGTTGGTAGCTCAGGTAAGTGGATTGCAACCATGAGGTGTTTTGGTTTGTAGTTCAGGCTTTTTTTTCTGTTGAATTGATTCAGCAGTAGCTTAGATCCTGTAACTTGTTCTTTAGGCTGAGGTATAGATCTCCATTTTCCTCCTGGGCCTTTTTATAGATAATAACTCTGTTTCAATTTCTCCTAAGCTTTACTTGAATGTGTGACAAGTGTAGTTTGATTGAAGCAGAAAGGTGTCACCTCTTGTCTCTTCTCCCTTAGCCAAATTATGCACAGAATCAAAAAATGGTGAGTGTCAAAACAATGGTTAAATATGACTTTACTGTGACAACTATTTTTATTTTTCTCATTATGAATGCTATATTTTTAAGTTGCGACTACATTTTTTAATCTCACAGCAAACTGCATTTCTCTAGCATACCCCATAGAAATATCCATTTTTAATGGAGATAACTAGTGAGGTAAACTTGAACACATTCATATTTTAGTGTTTTTAATGCATATACTGCAGATGTTGTCTTGTCAAACAGCAGAGCAATGCACATGGCAAGTCAGGGATGAGAAATCAACTAGCCTTTCCTGCAGATAATGAGATGTAAATGCTGAACGGAATATTATTATGTTGTTGTCTTCCTGGGAGAAAATTTGATAGGTTATGCTAGCAAAAAGCTCCATGAGTGATGCTTCAGTGCCTGTCCTGGTCAGTGATGGTTTCTGTTAGTAATTAGGAGCTGACTCATTGCTGTTTCTCTCAAGAGACAAATGTTTCTATAGCTAGTGGCAGCAAATTAGATGGTTTTCCAATATACCCAAGAAAGCTGCCATTTGTACTGTCCTTTGGATAGGTGCAGGGAGATTTCAGAGTGCCTAAAGTGATTTGGGAAAAAAGCTTATAGTGTTGTAACTTTATTTAAAAAAAAATCATGGGGGATTTTTTTTTTTTTGTTTCTGTTTTCTGTTGGGTTGTTTGAGTGTGAAATTTCTGGAGTAATGTGTAGAAAGTTGTCAATAAAAGTCCCTTCTCTAAATATTAGTGATGACTGGGAAAGCTTTATTTGCTACAGCTGTGGATGAAAAGAAATGTGAATCTCAAAAGCATTTATTGTAAATTACTAGGAAAATGCCTTAGAAATCTCTGGAAAATGGAAAATCATACATAAGATTTCCACTATAAACCAATTATTTTAAATTATTTTAGAAAAGAGGAAAATATTTCCTTCTCTCTGAAAAAAAGTCTAGCCAGTGGATTTCCTGCAATATTTATTTTAATGGATTTGTTATGAACAGCCATGGCAACAATAAAAGAGAATTGTATGACGTGATCATGAAAAGTAATGGCCCATTCAGAGGCCAAATTTTTGCATACATTAGTCAAGAATATTAAAAAATATGATCATGCTGGAAATGTGAGCTGAGCAGTGTACTATATTAAGCAGAAGAAAAAGTATCAAAATAAGATTATGAAGAGATTTCCTAATTAACTTATCTGTTGCAGTGTTTCAAGTAGAATATTAAAGAAAGGATCTCTGGAGGTTAATAGAAATGTATCAGCATTAGAAGTCAAATTTCTAATTGGAAAGATTTCAGAAATCATTTGAGGGAGGGGGTGATAAGGTAATATTGTTCCAGGTTCTGGAATCCTCTCAGTAACAAGACGAGGCTGCTCAGGGTCTGTCTTGAGAAGAGAGGCTCCTCTCCCCTCCAAGCTCGTACATTGTAATCAAAATCATTCCCATGTGCTATCACAAGGGGCAACCGAATCAGTTCTCACCAGACCACAAGTGTGCTGAGTTATTGCCATGGCTTACTGATACATAATTGCAAAACATCCTGGGTAATAGAATCTGGAAGAATTTTTTTTTTTTTTTTTTTTTTTTGTTCTTTGCTCATCTTGTAAAGCTGAGATAGGAAGGGTGTTGTTTAAAGAGGTTCAGCTATGCCTAAGGCTCTGCAGGTAATTTCAATAGAATTCTTCTCAAGATGGTAATGAGCAAGTTTTTTCTAATTGATACAATCATAAAAGAAGACCTAAACCCAGCATGTACTTAATGCCATCTTCCTGAATTTCTCCAGTAAAAATGCAATGACATGGGGCAGACTTGGTGTTGTTTGCCCTTGATACAAAATTTTAAAATCATTGTTGTTGAACAGTTGAGTGCTCATCCGAGGATGTAACCCTGATTAAATTATCAAATATTTGGCATTTCTTCAACTAAGCACATGTGGAAAACAGTCTCACAGGAAATACTAAGTATTGTGGAGACAACACAGCAAGTGTTTCTAATTCTCTCAGTTCTGGAAGGGCTGATGCTGATTTCTCTCACAATGGCTTCCCCAATTATCTGAGGACTTTAGAAGTCTTTCAGAAGTTTTGATTACAGCCAATGGCATCCTAAAGTAGGCCAGGGATAAAAGAGTATCTCACAGTTCGTGAATAATTGACTAGGCTTCTGTATAACAATGAGGTGCCTTATGAAAGGCAAATGTTTGTTTGCTGTGTGCTCACATCTGCACCTATTTATTCATATTTATAGGTAAATTCAAATGCTAATGCTTTTTCAAGCACTAAGATACAAAATGTCTGTTGGCATAATAAGGTAGAATGCTGCTGAAATGCAATGGAACTGTACATGTTTATACCAGTTTTAAAATTAGATTGCAAAAAAAATAAAATCCAAATTCAAGGATGTATCTTGGCATAAGTACATAGAATATCAGGAGTCCTCTTTGGGCCATTTAATTCTTCAGATCTCTCCTCTTCTTAAAGGTCTGGAAAAAACAGATGCCAATAAATTGAAGCATTTGCTGTCTAAAGGACAAACTTATGTTTCTCTCTTCTTGCTATTCAGTGTTCTCTAAAAGCAAAGGCTGTTCATTTCTGCCTTTGTCTGTGTGCTGAAGCCTATGAATTCATCTTGGTTCTGAAATGTGTGAGAAGGCCTGATGAGCATCCTTAAAGATAACTAGCATCAAGCCCTGGTATTTGATGGTAGTTCCCAGTAATAAGGAGGTCTAACCCTTCCTCTAGAATTTCATCAGGTTATCTGCAAAACCTCAAACTCACTTTCACACTGTCCCAAATTGATATCCAGTGGAAAAAAAGACTGAAGCCATCATTTGTCTGAACCTGCTCATTTGTCACTAAAGGAAGTGCTTTGGAGTATGCATTAGATGACCTTTGATCTAGAAAATGTTCTCATCCTCACAGGGAGAGGTCTGGCTCCATGATTGGGATGTCTAGTTTGCCCTTTTTTAGGAATATTTCTAATGTACTGGATCTAACTGATACTTCTCATTGCAACAAAATATGAGTCTCCCATATATGCATATATACACATATAAAGATATATTTTAAAAACCACGAACAAACTAAAAAAAACTCCACCAACCTTTGAAAACCTTCTGTTAATCAACACAAATTATCAGTTTCATTGTCGCCAGCTGTCAAAAATTCAGGTCATCTGCAAAACGCAGATTCCATGACTATGCTAAAACCCACCACCAAGATGATGACTTGGGTTGGTCTGGCTTTTCTAAAGAGAATTTTTTGAGGACTGTAAGACATTAAAGGCATACAATGAAAATAAGGAAATTGAAAAAACCATTTGAAATTAAGATAGTTGTGTTCACCTTGATAAAGCACTTGCTAGGTAAAGACTTTCCTCAGAGGAAGAGAACTGAACTGAAACTACACATATACTAAAAAAAAAAAAACAACCAGGATCCCAGAAGAGCCAGAAGTATTATTAAAAGTGACACTTTTACTAAATAAATAAATATGTCCCTTTCAGACAGTTAGTACTGCTGTTTTTTAGTAAGGTCAAAATAGTGTGAATATTCTATATCTTTGTGTGTGGAGCTTTTCACACTACAAAATTGTGTAGAACTAATGTGTTTAATCAAGGAATAGCTGTGGGAGCAGTGCTGTAGTTTTGATAAAGTCAAGTTTCAACGCTGCCAAGATGTTATTTGAAAAAAGTACTATCTAATAAAGATGGTTTATGATGTCCCAAAGTGTAATGTCATTTTTTTCAGGAAGTATGATATTGTCTTTGCTTTCCCTCAGGATAGGTGAAGTAATTTCTGAGATAGAAAGTACAGTTGTACAGTTGCCACTTTACAACCTTAGTAGAAAAAGCTTAAAAGTTCTACACTTTGTAATACATATACTTGCAGAGGATTTAATTATATACCATGTTTTCTTCTAAAAGTCTTCATAATTAAACATATTGATACTGTAGCCCAATGGTAGGGTTTTAAAAGAAATCACTTACTTTAACTGATAACATTCATCTTAGATAGTGGCAGCAGGATAGTGTCAGTAGTATTACGTCATAATGTCATTAATTAAGCCTAATTATTTTAATGACACTACATTTTCTACTTGTATTCAGTTTAGACAGCAGACTGAGGGGGAAACTCTTCCTACACTAATTACCTTGGGTTTTTTAATTACTTAGTTTTTTGGTATTGGGAGCTATGGTTGATCCAAATTTAACAGTACTGTATTTCTTGTGCTGTGTCATTAAATTTTGTAGAATTTTTACTGAATTAAGGCCCTTCACATAAGGGCAGTGGAATCACTGAGTAGTATTGGGTTTGGGACTTTTTTCAATGTATCCTTGAATTAATAACATAAAATTGCACATGGTATTGTTTATAGCGCTGTCCAAGTACTGGAGAGAAGAGTGAAGTAAACTGCTGTCATAAATTGTAAAACTAGATTGACATCTAATCTTTTTCTTGCGTAATATAGTCTAGAGGATTATCATTAATCAGCTTCTCTTCGAACTGCAAATTTTAGTCTTAAAGTAAAATACTGTCATTTTATAATTTCTTCCTAAGTCAGTCATGTAACTGAATACATTTGTAATACTGTCCACCTTTAAAGAAATACTAATAGCATCCATTGGTTTTGTTCACAGATTTTTAGACGTTGTTGGTTGGTTTTCAAGAAGGCTTCCAGTAAAGGACCCAGGAGGCTAGAAAAATTTCCAGATGAGAAGGCAGCATATTTCAGGAACTTCCACAAGGTAAGTCATGCCTTTCTCTGAAGAAGTGAACTGAAGCATTGCCTATTTACTACTCTTCCTTGGGAAGAATGTGTTCTTGCTATGTCTGGTTTGCAAACAATACAGTGTAAGCCTTGCTGAAAACCTAATCCTGTCAATAAAGCAGAGTAAAACACCCATAAGTCTCAGTGATGCAGGTGGGATATCAAACTGTTTTTTCCAGATGAGCACAAAACCCTCATGTATTTGAAGCAACAGAATGGTGGTTTTTTTAGTTAAACACTTGTAGTTTGGAAATGTGTAAAATTGGCTGCCTATTCAAATTTTTAATCAATAGTTCTTAGCTAAGTATTACACAAATTCTGAAAATGCTAAATGCCTCATTTGTAATGGTGACCCTCTTCAAATGTGTAAGGTTCTTCCCAGAACTCAAGATTTACAAGCTCTGTCAACAAAAAGATTTTTAGCAGTAAAAAGTCAGGATTCACTGAATGAGATACTCCCTGCTTTCTCTATGACTCACACTTCTGTGATGGAAAACAAGATATTCAAGCATGACTTCTTTCTGTCCCGTAAGTTACTGTAATCAGCCCCCCCCAATTCTGTCAGTAGACTTCATGCTGCCTAATCCTAAAACAGGGTGGGGAGCTGTGCTTGTACTGTTGCCTTCTATCAAGTCACTGTTAGCTTTATAACATACCACTGTTAGATATTCCATTAAACCTGTCAAGTTGAAACACAAAGATGACTTAACCGAGGGCCACGCAGCAAGCAGTGAAAAAGTATGAATATAATCCTAGATCTCTCAAAGGCAGCTGTGGTGTTTTTACCATAAAACTACAACTGGCCTTTAAGTTCCAGTAGCCAGACTGCTCTAGTTGGGTTCCCCTGTGGGGGCACAAGTCCTGACAGCTAACCATGTCCAGCATAAGCTTCTCTCTCCATGTGTCCAAAGGCCAGGAGTCTGCTCCAACGTGGGCTTCTGATGCAGCCACAGCCCGTTTGCAAGGCTTTGGGGAAGTTTTTGTGTTGTTTACTTTTCATTCTTTTTTGAGCCTGTTATGCCTATAGCATACTGAATGTGTGAAGGGACTCGGAAAAACTTCATATGTTCCATTTCAACTGTCATAATTGTAGAAAAATAATATGAAATGCAGGAATTGTTTGAGAAGCTAAGAAAATAACGTTGATACTGATGCAACTGCATGTTGTAGTATTGACAGAAGAGTCACCATTTGCAAAGGGAAAGGAGGGGTGTTACTCTCTGCTCTCTCTTTTTTCCCCTCTTTTTCCCCTCTGTGAGGATAGGAAGAAAAGAAAAAGATGCTCTTTCCTATTTAAAAGGATAATGTGTTTCTGGCAGCAGAGAAAGAGGAATTGTATCTCTTCACTTGGATTATATCCATTTTTCAAATAAAGCCATGAAATCATTTCTGAAGGTATATTATCACAAAATAGAAACCCAGAATCTTATTCTCTGGTTTGATTTTTTTCCCAAGGATATTTTATTATTTCATAGATTATTCTCCTCACTTGCCTCCATTCTGATAAATAAAATAGTGGTGAAGTAGATGTGCATGAGTTGTGAATAGTCAAGCGTGACTATTGAGGGAACAGTGCAGGTTGTTACAGGATCAAATATAGTTATTTGATTGTTGGTGTTGGATGAAAATACCCTGATTTTCTTTCTTTTCTAGAGCTCTTCGTTGGTTCATTATATTTTGAAGTTGTTCAAAATGCATATTTATCTCTAGTCAGCACAAACTATTAGTCCTGTCTTGAAATTCTCCATTTCCTTTCTCACTCACAAAATATAAAGAGGGTATATGGTATAAAAAGTTGAAGATAAACTCTGAACACTGAGAATCAATGAAAAAATGAAAAAAGTATCAAATATTGAAGACCTGAGACTTAGTACTTTTAAAGAAAAATTAAAATAGAAGTTGCAAGCCTGACTCCTTATGAAAGGACAACATCAGCATAAAGGGACAAAAGGCTCTCTTTATTTGCTAATATTCATATAAGACTATATATATCGACCCCGAGATCCTTTTCCCTATACAAATTCTTGGTAAGCATTAGGAGAGGTTGGTGTAGAGTGGTACTCAGAATGCACTGTTTCTCTAACAACTTTTGTCCTTCAGACTTTCAGATCAGTCTAGGATAGCTTGGGAGAAGGCCTAGGAGTAGCACAGAGTTAGATGGTATTGTGCAATTTTTTTAGCTTTCGTATGCAGAGATATATAAGAAAATTTTGCATCTCAAGTGGAAATATGCCAAAATTAATATCTTTGATTTATCTGTGTTCAAATCAATATTCAGGACAAACAGTACCCCGAGCTTGAAATAAGGCTCAAATGAAATTCCTCTTAAAAATAATTTAATAAAGATGAGTATATATATTTCCTATACTTATGTAATACACTTGTTTACTGGGCAATATGATTTATAGAAGGGGCAAAACAAAGGAAAAAACCCAGAATTGGTAACACAAAGCTAAGATAATTAAAAATAGAAATTTTCTGGTTTACATATGCTAAAAATATAGTCATTAATGAGTAAAAAAGATGGCCTTTTAAGAAAATTGATTTCCCACCACCCACCCCCGCCCAAGTATCCAGACTATTTATCGGTTTATTTGCTATTTTATAATTCTGTAAATTGCTGTTGTGCATCGCTTTGGTGTTGTTTTTTTTTTTTTTTTTTGCTAGTGGTTTTCTTACTATAAATAACAGTAATGACCTTAGTCCTAGACAAGTGCCTCCTAAGAGCAGCAGTGCACATTACACTTGTTAGCCAAAACGTGACCTCATCTGTTCCTTGCAGCTTCTGGTATCAAATTAAAACTTCTCATTACTGTAAATTCAGACCATTGCAGTCTTGCTCAGGTAAGTTTATAGCTTCAATGTTCTGTTTTCCCTTGAACATTCATTGTGGAGGTTGTGCAGAACAGCTGTGTTGACTCCCATTGCTCCTTCCAAAGAGGGGACAAAATAGCAATAGCTCTGCATCCATGCCAAGGGTGGGTATGTTCTTGGTAGACACCCCTGCAATGTCAGAAAAGACCAAAAACAGACACCACAGCTTTGCCAACTTAAAAGAGGGCAAAAATAAAAAAGATTTCTTACTTCTGTAATAGAAGATAAAAGGTATATAAAAAGTGAATTTTTCATGCTTTGGAGACATACTGACCAGGCAGTATCAGTGCCTGTAATCTATTAGGAATGGCTTTCAGGAGCATTGCAGCAAATCAACATGAAGATTACTAGAAATGAGAGATCAAACCTCCAAACCTGGACTGTATCCAAATGAGCTAGAAAAAGCATTACACAGTTGGCCAATTAATTGTTAAAGCAGAATTAGAAAGAGAAAAGTAGAGCTTGAAGAGCAACTAACCAGAATAGATTCTGACCCATCAGGATCAAAAACCTTGGCAAAGACCCCAGAGCATGAAGCAAATGTGCAAGAAAGACAGTAGAAATGAACACTTTCACACTGGGGTTTACTGTAGAGAAAAGTGACATGTTCTGGTGTGGGTACGTGAGAAGCAGTTCTATAGACATATCTTTGTATTATAAATTTGGTGATGGGTACCTCAGACCCAGCTACACAGAGAACAGAGTTACTCAAGAGCCCAAATGCCACTTAAGGATGATATACCTGAATTATTAGTGATAGTCCATAAATACCAAAATGGGAATCAACAAAGAAGGATTCTTCCATTCCTTATAAAATGTCCAGTTCCATTCATGCATGCTTCTTCTTCACTTATAAGCTAAATAGCCTTCACATGAAGTGAGGGTGTTGGGGCTTCGCAAGATATAGCTGTCTTGGAGCAACAAAAGCTTAAATCTGTCAGTGTCATTGTGCTTACACTTCAAATAAATAAATAGCTGACATCTGGCACAGAGATCAAGACTTACTGATTTAATCCCCTCAGTCTGAGAGATTGTTCTGTTAAGACTCTGTAAACAACAACTATCTCCAAGGTTTTGAGTTTTAAGTTGGCAAGATTAAAGTAGGATAAGATTTTTAGATTTATGTTGTTTTTCCTGTCATTATGTTCGATTATGATGTGCTTTATATAAATCTGCAAATTCAAAAGGAAATAAATTGCAAAACACTTCAGCAACAACTTCTGATCATCAAAAATGTATATGGGACAGATGGTATTAAGCACATTATATAATATGTGTCCACAAAAATAGATAATAATCAAGAAAAAGAACAGCAGTAGCCTTCTAACTATAGTTTACTGGATTAAATTTGTGACCAGGGCCACACAATGGTAGATACCTTAGAGTTTTATTTCATAGCTTGATTGTCCTGAAGAAATTTGTGGAATGCAATCCCAGCGATTTATGGCAAGTTCTTGTATCAGCTGCAGCAGCATCTTGAACACTTGTTGGCATTAAGGTCTCCTGTGTGCATGTTGACACAAACGCACACCCAGACAGTCCTGTTTGGTCAGAGGAAGGAGGGGACAAGTTCTCTTTGTGCAGTAACACAGTATGGAGGAACAATAAGATATTTATTCTTCTACAGCACAGTTCCTAATCTCTAACTGAGATGACCTTAAACCATGAGGTGCTTATTCAGGATAATTGACTTCCTCATAACTTTGAAAACCACTGAATTTTGCCACCGTCGTGTGTGTGCTAGCTCCTACAATTCTCAAACTTAATTACAACCCTGACATGAAAATTAAAATAACTTATATATGGTAGCACTGTAATAATCATAATCATAAGAACTTCTCTCTCATTGTTTCCACTTAGTTGCCTTTGGGTTGTTCTGGTTTGTTGTTTTTCTTCATGTTCTCTAGTCATTGCCAAGTTGCCTAAATATTCTTCTTGCTAAAGAAATGTGAACTAGCCTATTTTTATTCTAGTTTAGCCCAAAAGTTCTTCTTTGCTGTGGAGTATTTCAGATTCTTATGTTGCTTATGTTCACTACAAAGCAGAAGTTGTGCAAATTTCCTTATGGACTTCTACAGTCTAGCATGTTACTATTATTTCTCATTATATTGCATGGTTTCTCAGCTGTAAAAGTGTTCTTAAAAAGAAAGGTGGGCAGCCACCAAAATGTGTTAGGCCTAATTCTTGTTCTTTATATGATAAGACATATTAAGACACTTGATTTGCCTCTAAATTTAAATATTATTTTAATTCCCCTTCTGCAGCTTTTTTCCTTGGTATAATTGTTATGCTGTCTGTTTTTCACAATCTCAAATTAAAACCTGCCTGTTTTTGCTCTGTTGACCATTCTGCTTCTACTATTTGTTAGTTGATCTATAGTTCCTCAATAAGTCTTTATTTTCTCATCTGGTTAAATTCACTCAAAAATTGATATATGATGAAAGCTAAACAGGAATATCTTATGAAGATCTGGTCACATTCACAGATGTTGTTTGCTTTGAAAACCATCCCAGATTTAGAACACTTTTTCCTTTCCATCTTCTTCCCTTATTAAGTATGGTTTTTTTTTTTCCCAGAAGTTCTTTCAAAAAATTCCACAGTGAACTCAGTGTAGTATTTTCTAATGAACCCAATGAGTGTGTGTGTGTGACTATGTTGACACATAGTTTTGAATAATATATCTTAAATTTTTATCTGCAAATAATTAGGAATTTAACAATTATTTTTTGTAATTCTTTGCTCTTTGAGGTTGAAAGAGGTGCCCAAATGTACTTTGTGTGTTTTTTACATCCCTATTTTGCCATGTCTTTCACAGCAGAGGTAACTAAATATTCCTGAAAACTATATCCTTATTTTACCGCATTTTGACATGTATCTTCAAATATTTGTTTATACCACTTTCAAGTAATATCTTGTAGCAAAATCATGTGGCCGGTATGGGAAGGTTATGAAGGACATTGCTTCCATAGTCTGCTATTACTCAGCCAAAGAAATTAAAACAAATCCTATTTAAATGAATAACTGTTAGCAAAATAGTTACAGTTCTGTCACCAAACAAAAAGATTTGCAGTAATTATCAGATGCCTCTTAAAACATAGAAGTATTTGAACAACATGATTGTTCAAAACAAGCATTCCGTGTACCAGAAAGCAAATTGCAGGAATAATTGGAGCTGTGCTGGTAATAAAGCCGTTAATAGAGTCTGAGCACATCAAAGGGCAGTATACAAACAAATAAAACAAAATATTTTTTGACAAAGTTTGTATCAAGGCAATAGCATGTTCTTTCCTTCACAATATAATGAAGAAATCTACAAGTTAAGCATGCTGACAGGACCTTGAAATCCTACAAATATAGACCTAAAATGCATAAGCGATCCTTCAAGTCACTTCCTGTATCCATTCATCCATCTTAACCTTTAAGTCACAATGTATTCATTTGAAGTGTAAATTCACACGTTAAATAAGTGTCAGTGTGTGGTGTTGAATTCCTCAAATATGGCATCAGTGGCTGAATCTAAGTATCAAGGAAGGAAATAACAGTAAGAAAATTAAAGACAATTTTACTTGTAACACAAAGAAACACCAAGACCTATTAGTGGTGGTTCTTATATGAAGATCCATGTAGAGTTTAGTACAGAAAATTCATAGTAATAGTTGAGTTTTTATGTAAAGTTTTGCAGCAAAAGGGACACTGCTCTTACAAATCAGCTGTTTAAATAGAAGAATATATTCCCATTATATTAAGTATTAAAATAAACTGGAAGACTAAATCTTTTTCTTGGAAAAAGTAATGCTGGGTAGGGGAGCAATGTTTAAATGTTTCAGCAGAAGGACAAAAAAGCATATAATGTAAAAAGATATATATAATGTAAAACTAAACGTAAAATGTCATTGGACCGCGGAACAATTTGGGACCTCTGGAGTCCATCTAGTTCAATCCCTTGCTCAAAGCAGCATCAGTCAGATCACATTGCTCATGGCCATGTCCAGTTGTGTTTTGAGTATCTCCACGGCTAGAGGCTCCATGACCTCTAGAAAGCTAAACAAGAAGTCCTGCACCTGCAGCCTGATAACTAAAGCAGTAGAAGAGGCTGGTAACTAATTGTCTGGAGTGCAGCTCTGCTGCAAAGGCCCCGAGGATCCCACTGGGCAGTGAGCTGAGCTGAGCCAGCTGTGCGGCAGCAATGAGGGCAAACCGTCTCCTGGAAAGTCTCAGGAGGAGGATGGGCAGCAGCAGGAGGACTCTCAGCCTGGGAGGCTTCTCCATATTGAGCCAGACCTGCAATATTGTGTCTGATTCTGGTCCCTTGCTGCTCTATTCAAGACAGGAAAAAAACTCTGAGAGTGTCAGTGAGGAAGTTGGAGGCTGGAGAACCTGAGGCAAGACTGAAGGAACTAGATTTGCACTAGTGAGGAAAGAAAGCCTGTGGGCAGCTAATCACAGCATTCCAATTTTGATAGGGTGGCTGAGGTGTTATCAAGGATCCTCAGGGGATGGACAAGAGGCAATGGGCAGATGTTGCTTCAGGGGAAATCAGCTTGATATAAGAGATAAAAAAAGAATAGCCAACTGATGTTTAGAACAACCAAATGTGAGAGCAGGCTAAGCAGAGGTCAGTATTTCCTCACTGGAAATCTTGAAGACCCAGCTTGGCAAGGCCTTTTGTAACCTAATGGAAGAGTCTGCATTCAAGGTGGACCAGATGGTGTCCAGGGTTTCCATCCAGCACAGACTTTTCTGTGAACTATGAAGTTTATGTCACTAAAGTTGCTACTATAGTTCTTGGTATATCTCTGTGCTGCATGTATTGTGTCAAACTGGTCTTGCCCTCTCCTGGGTGTATTTCAGTGGTGGAAAAAATATACTTCATCTTCCTAATGTTTCTTAAAATAGTCTCAGGAGAACTTTTCTTTGAACTGCTCTAGTGTTATTGCTTTATAGTAGAGGATATGATGGTCTGTGTGTCAGCTATGTAAATTCTGGTTTTGCCATGGAAACCTAGCCATGTTTTGGCAAAGTTCAAAGCCTTGCAGACCTGTATTTTGTGCATATTTTTTTGAAGCACTTCTGACTTTGACAGCTAAAATGTTTCATGTCATCTGTAAAACTCTGAATATGATGAAAATTCAGATCATTTTCCCTCTTGAGTAATGGAATATGTTTCCCCCAGTTCATTCAGGGCTAAAGACTGGTATTCATTGTAAGAACTACTTATCATTTTTATAGACTAGTACAGGGACAGGTGTTTGAGTTGAGATCATGGAGCCATTCTCTGTATGTATCTCCTCTGGCACTTTGTCACATGAAAAGGAAAATGGTTGAATTAAAACTTAAGAGAAGAAATAGACCAAATGTTAAAGCGTGGGAGAAAAATAAAGGAATAAATGTTCTGGCACTCTGTGAAGCACCTTGTCCTTTGGAAAGCTGTGAGAGACTCGAAGGTCAATGAAAAGCTGGCTGCTCGAATAATTGGTATGAGAAATGCTGAAGTGAAGAATGAGATGGGGAGATTTTGAAGAAAATATATATTACTAAAAGTAATAACTCTATTTTAATTGATTGCACAAAGCCAGGGAGACTGGTGCAGAGATAGTAGTCCAACAATGAGAGGGAGGTGAACAAGCAAGCAAAGAGCACGGATATGGTCTGTCACTCCAGCTCGACTATACCTGGTAAAAAAGTCTGTGCAGCAGGGCACATTAACAGAAAGCAAGGAGAAATTGTTCGGGTTTTTACACCCAAGTAAATTGCTCTCCAATAACACTACCTCATTTGTTCCAGCAGCTGGGAGACATTCACTTCTCAGACATGGCCCAGGAGATGCCAGCTCCAAAATAAGAAGAGCATGTGTTTGGAAGAGAGGGTTTCAGTAGCAAAGACCCTGATGAAGCGGGGAATAGGCATTTAGGAGGGGAGAGACTGAAATTGAGGTCTCTGAAGCAGGTCCTTATTGGTCCTTGGGGGAGAAATCAAGAAGAAAGAATTGAGCTAGAGTATAAAACAGCTGGGCTTGCTGTGGAGATTTGTACTCACCAAACTCCCCTCTTTAATGCAAGTGAAAAGTGAAATCTGGGTATCTTAAATTCAAATCAAAAGTTTAAAGGACTTTTTTTTTACTTTTTTTTTTGCTTTCACTATGCAATTCCTTGTTTCTTCCCTGACAATATAATCAACATATCTCAGAAGTAAGGAAGGTGTAAAAGAAAATTAATATTTGTGAAAGTATCTGTGTGAAATATACTTGTGTGATGACGATTACAGCATAACCTTGAGAAGTCAGGTCATACCATTGAGTCAGAAAAACATTATGAATTTATGACAGTCAAACAAATTTATAAAGCCTCTACTTACCAGAATGCTATTCACCATTTATTCTGACTGTGGTGCAAAATAGTTATGGAAAATCAAATGCAATCATATATTTATGACAATGTATATCATAATAAGAGTAGAATAGATACCAATAAACATAAAGATATTTATTTTTCATAAGATACAGAGTAGGAAGGCCATAAATCAGACCCAGTGGGGTCCACTGCCGTAAACAACAGGAAAAAGTGATACTAGGCCTATGGAACTAGCAGTCAAACATTGAAATCTTCTTTTCCTAGCCTTCAGCACTTGACACTGCATTTGTATTTTTTCCAATATTTTGTGCATCCATTTTCACTATTCAAGTGTAGAAAGTAGGTATACTACATAAATAATGCAAGTTCATGATGAAAGTTAAAGACCTAATTATCTAGACTGCAGTTTACAACACTAGTAAAAAAATACGTTATGTGAGGATTTTTTTTTTTCCTAATGACAACATTTTCCCTTGAAGCTACTCTGAATTATGTGTCTGTGTTGCTGGGGAATGTTTACCATATTGCTGTGGAAATGGGAAGAGGTGTGGCCCCTTCTGCAGTTGCTATAAAAGGAAGCAGACAGGTACAAACAGGAGGTTATGGTGTGTGAGGGAGGGCCAACAGGTTTCTCTTTGTAATTTGTTTTCCCTTAATAAAGGAATGTGAAATATCATAAGTCTTATAAGTACTAAGTTTCATTTAAGGTTGTGATTTACTTGGAGTAAGGGAGGCTTTGCAATGTAGATAAAGGGCAATTTATTATGAAAATTAGCACAAAACTATCTAATTTTTACTTCTTCATAGAGGGAAATTTGAAATTCAAATCACTGGCTGATGAAGGTTATTAAAAATGCATTAGAGTTGAAAATGTAGCTGTATGTAATTGTCATACTAGAGACTCAAAATTAATTTATCCCAAATGACAATTAAGCTAAAAGAATTTTCAAATTATCAGCTAACAAACTTCAATTAATTTTAGAAACAAACAAAATGAAAACATTTCAAAAAATTTGTAAAAAATCAAACCTTTTTTAAAAAACTCCATAAAGAAAGGTTACATTTCTATTTAGAATAATTCCTTTTCTTCTCATGCAAACTACTTCACTCTTGCAATTTTCTTTTACCTCAGTTTCTCTCTTATCGCATTTTTCTCTCTTTGACCTTTTTCTCCCAGAGATGTCTGGACCACTTTGAATGTAAGTGTACACACGTGTACAGACATGGGCGGAATTTAGATTAAATTAAACTAATTTATTTTCCCTCTATACCTGGTAGTTTTTCATGTAGTTGATGCATTTTTCTGATGAGGAATCTCATAGGTAGACTGGTGCTGTTAATACTTCCTGAAGAATATCTGAAATGGCTCTAATATATATGTTTATATTTAAGAACAGCAACAAAATGCCAATTTTGGCATTGTTGGATTGGGATGGGAATTATTTTTTAGGCACTGAAGCATATTTACAACCTTTAAAAATGAACAGAGGAGAAAGTTTTTCTAAATAATACCACTTTTGTGGTGTGTGTGTAGCTACTAATGTTTTTCTAGAAACAAGCCAGGAACTGTCAGCTAGTGGATAATATGTCTGTGGTTCTGCTTGTAGATGTACACACATGGTCTTACACCACTAGCTGTTGTCCATGGCCAGCCGTGTGTCCTAGCCCCCAGCTGAGTCCTATGCTTGTGTGTGTATCTTTCCCCTTTGGCATAAGATGAGAACGCCAAGGATAAGGACTGCAAAGACAAAGATGTCTCTTTTCCTGGCTAGTGTAATTTATATTTTTCTGACTATACCTCTTTATAGTTCAGCAGCATTTTAAGCATTTTAAAGGTCCTTAAAATCTGCATCGTGGGTTTATTCTCAGCTGTAATTTTTTTTCCTCTGTGAGTGTTATGTTAGAGGTAAGCCAGCCTTTGTCACCTGCTTCTGACCCCAGCCTCCCCCATGGTTTCAAGATCTGGCTAAAGGGAGCTACAGCTGAAATTAAAGGCTTTCACAGATTGAAACAGATAGGAAGAGGAATTACACCTGGGGCTCGGCCACTGGCATCATGTACAGCATAGATACAGGCGTAATAATTGATGTGCATGGAAAGCCTGCGGTTACTTGGATCCTCCAACATTCCTGACCCAGTTTGTCAATGCAGTGAGAGATTTTGTGGTTAGGGTTTTAACTTGCAGTTCAGCAGGAAGAATTATATATACACATCACTTACTGCATTCAAGTGATTACTGCATGTAAGTGATTTGTTTTCAAATTTAGTCTGTGTTAATAAACACTTATTTTTAATTGAGCTGATCTAACAAGATAATTTTGGAAACTAATGCAAGTCAGCTGATTTAAGTGAAATGAGATGAAAATTTAAAGGAAGTTTTGGAAAAGTATGTTCCTCCTTTTCTTTCCACTCGAAGACTAGTAACATATTCCTTTTAATTAACCAGTATCTTTGGGTCAAAAATAGAACAGATCTGGACATAATCATATACTTTGGGAATGTTAAAAGCCAAAACTCTGAAAACTGGTAATGGCTTCTAATGGTCCACTGTATTTTAGTCACCCCACAAGGATGTTAGCACTCATCTAATGATCTAGTGTTCATAGTGAAATATTGCATAAATATGGCTTACATGCCTACTAACTCTAGCAGGAAGTTTGATATTGAAAGCATTTTTTTTAATTGCAGCTGAAATTTGAAAGGATAATTGTGAAACCTATTTTATTTCAGTTGTGAATCATCTTCCTCCTCTGCCATCTCACTCTAGCATTATGTTATTTTTCAAGTGTGCACCTGGGTAGCAAATTAGAAAATTTGTGTTGTTTTAGTATTAAGGCATTAGTTTAAATTTTGTTAACACTCAGTTTTACAGAAGGCTGTATTTTTCCCCTTTTATTTCAATGCATGCACAGTAGCCTGGTATTCAGACTGCTCTTCAAAATGAAAGGTTAGATTGGAAAACATATTTCAAAGGATCTTTAGGATAGCAAGGAAATGGGATTGAGGAGGACTGGGATTTTTGTTCTGCCAATGGCTGTCTGTACAATTACCCCATGAAGTGTGAATGCATTTTTTTCAGTATGTATTTAAAAGTTCTAATTAAAATGTTTGTTAGGGGAATAGGTCCATGTGCACATGAACTGATCAGATTTCAACTAGTGCTTTCAAACACCAGGCTACCAGCCAGAACCAGAATAATCTCAGTGGGCTGGTTGATTTTATGGGTTAGGCAGCAGCTCAGTCCTGACGGTATTACAGCAGCACGGCTTGAGAGAAAGTAACTTGGCTTGGAAAAATCCCTACATCTTTGCCTTGTAAAGGCAGCTGATATGACTTTAATATGCTTACTCTGCACTGGTAGGTTGGATTTACCAACATTGTCAACCAATTTAGCGTTTAAAGTAGCATAACAAAAGCTAGTCGAGGAAGATTGTTTTCCATCCTTAATTTTTTTAGAGTTCATTGAGACAAAATTAAGAATTTATAACTTCTTATGTGGTAAGTGATCAGTTATAGCACACCATTAAACTGGGTACCCAGGCTGTAGCTCATATGAAAGTCAGATACTTCTAATACTTAGAAAGAGTTAAGATTTAAAGAATGGAGAGAAGTTTTCTTTTTTTCTTTAAAATTTTGATCCAGCTTTGCCCTTCTCCTAATCTTAATCTCAACTTCATGAGCTTTATTTTAACTGCATTTTCCCCCTCCTCTGCTCCAGTTATAGTAGAGAAAGGTGAGTAGATGATTTTCATGAGTGCGCTGGAGTTTGGCCAGAGGTCAACCCTCTACAGTTGTAAATAGCATTAATTTTTATTTCTCTTCCATTTATTTAAATTTTGAGAAATTAAAATCATTATTTTATTTTGTATTCAGTCTAAATCTTCATCTTGTCATCTAGGTTTCCTAAAAATGCTGGAAAATTCAAACTTATGCATTTTTTTAAATCGCAATTTTATCTGGAGGATAAGAGGGAATTATTCATTATCCTTCTACTATCAGATCTACACACATTTCTTCCCATCAAAGTTTTCTTTTTTGCCCTGACATTACTGCCTTATACTTAGTCTGATTTATTTTAAATATATTCATTAATTCTCCCTGGTTTTGGTGGGGTTTTATTATTATTTTTATGATGTACTTTTTCAGTTAACAGACAAGATTCTTACTGTTGTTATAGGCCTGGTTTCCTTTTAGTACTTAAAGGAATGAACATTTACTTGGTAGAAATTTCTTAAACACTTACCCCTCTGAAATAGCAGCTGGACACCTGCCCTAGAGGCGTAACATGGAGGTTGATATGCCACTCTTTGGCAATACTCCTGGAGAGTGTTGTTACCATTTGTAACTCATGTAACTCATTTCCAAGGGTAAATCCACATGCAGAGATGGGGAAAACTCTTCTGTTCTCTTTCTGAATTGTTTTTGCTCTTTTATGATCCATTCTTTCACTTCTCTTATCTTGGGATTTCTTTTCTTCTTTATTATGCTTCTCTTGTAATCTTATGCTTTAAGATTTGCTATTATTTCATTAAATAGGGTTTTTTTCCTTTTTTCTGTCTCTTAGTACATTTTAACTTTTAAGTCCCGTTCTCCAGTCTTTTGCATCTCCTTGTCCTGTTGCTGGTTTTGTGCAATATATGCTGATATCTTGGAAATGTGTTTCATCTTATATACTCTGAATCACCTAATACCATATGGGTGAGCCCAAACCCACAAAGGTCCAAATATCCTTGCAGGTCTGTTAGCATCTCTTTCTTAGACTTAAAAGTTATTTCTTATGAAGAGTTTTCTTGTCCAGCTCCTGCTCACAGCAGAGCCACCTCTGAGATCCAAGGTCTGAGCAAGCAGGGTTGTGCAGGGCAATGTCCAGCTGAGTCTCCAAGGATGGAGATTGCAGAGCCTCACTGGGCTGCCTGACCCACTGCTGGACTGTCTTCATGGTGGGAACATCACTTCTCATATGTAGTCTGAACATCTCTTGTCTCAGTTTATGCCCATTGTTCATCTGCCTGGCCCCAGACACAGGTGTAAGAGCCCAGCTCTGTCTCCTTGGTAATCTCCCTGCTGGCACTGGGGGGATTGCAGTTAGATGCCCTCAAAGCCATCCCTGCTGCAGGTTGGAGCAGCTACTTCCTTCAACCTCTACACCCCACAGGGAAAGAGGTTCAGCTCTGGCTGTCCTGGGCACCCTCTGCTGAACTCACTTTGTCATTGGAGTCACTTTTTCATTGGAATCCCAAAAGTGGGCAGGCTATTATAGATATGATCTATTGAATACTGAGTTTAAAAAAAAATGTCACTTCCCTTGATTTATGGCTCTAGCTTCCGTTAATGCAGCCATTTCCACGGTCTCAAAGGTCTTTATGCTTTTCAGGCAGCACACTGCCTTTTCTTAGGAGTACAAATCACATCCAGCTCCATCCAAAGCTGCAACAAAACTTCTACTCTGTGGTAACTGGATTTAGCAATGTCAAAGGAGCCACTGCTAGCTACAGATAGTGTCACTGAAAGCTGAGCTGGAGGTCGGTGTTTAGATGCTTTGAGATCCTGTCTGTACTGAGCCAACATCTTGTCTTCTCCTTTGGCAGACTGGAAGCAGCATATTGGTGCCTCCTTTGCCCTTTTCTTGCTGTGATAGT
Organism: Passer domesticus; assembly: GCF_036417665.1. Classification (NCBI taxonomy): domain Eukaryota; kingdom Metazoa; phylum Chordata; class Aves; order Passeriformes; family Passeridae; genus Passer; species Passer domesticus. The sequence continues at coordinate 105,421,361 of NC_087474.1, read as the reverse complement.
TGACATGGTCCTTGCTTTTTCTATCACTCTCTTATTGTTGCCATGCTGTTTCTGGTTCGGGGTGGTTCTTCACTGTCTGGGCGTCCCTCATTGCAGTCCCTGGTCCTTGCCCCTGTGTTGGCTCTTGCTCTGTCACATTACTGCTTGAGTGGTCTTACACAACAGATGGTCGTATGTGGACCATTATTAAGAAATAAGAGGATAAATTATTGCATTTTATAGCATTCTCTTCCACTTCTATTTTTTTCTGGTTGGAACTTAAATGACAGGAAGGTAGTGTGCAATGCAAAACAGAAATCCATTTATGTAAATTCAGACCTTTTCTTCTGCCCAGGCAATTTCCAGGACTCTGCACAGTGGAAATAACATTCAGTAGATGGAATTGCAGAATCATTTCCCTCCCAGTTTCATATGGGAGGCACATGTCTGGAAAAAATCAAATAAGACATAACCCAGAATGGGGCACTTAAGGTTTTATTAATGATTTTTGTGGTTTTCATATCTTTTGGACCTCCTTTCTTATTTACCATGGAATTGTAATTTTTGTAGAGATGTAAATATAGCAAGTGATTTGGAAGTAATATTTCTGTAATTGTGGAAGAGTTATCTCATCTATTTAAATGTACAATTTGAGCACCAGACCCCACAATGTGTTATATATGTACAGTCTTTGCATGCCCGTGTAATACAAAAGGAAATCCTACATCTTCAGCTGCATGACTAGAACAGATTGTTAGTACAAGAAGCAAATAAAAAATGTCCAGTGTTTGTCAATAGTGAAGTGTTGTGATTAAAGAGAAAGTGTATTGAATTGTTCCTAAAATCCTTCCTCTTTGAAAGAAATATAGTTCCAAAGAAAGTAATCAGAAAAGAGGAAAAATACATTTACTGTGAAGAACCAATGCATTTCAGTTAAGATGAGCCTTTGTTTAAATTGTCTTTTGGAATTTAAAAGCTTTTCACATCTAAGAATATAAGATACTAAAATGATATCAAAACACCCAAACATTTTAAAGGATAGATGTTTTAAGATTCATTGACAGTAACAGTTTCATAATATAAATTATTTTGCTAGTATAATGAATTTGTGATCTTGTAATTATTTCCTGTTATTTACTTGGGTAACAAATGCTCTTTTAAAAAGAAGACTTAAGGTTGGTAGACAGGCAAGGGCTAAAGTGTTTTTAGAGAGACCAGAAGTTTGTTATTAGAAATCTATAATCTGATCTTTTCTGCCTAGACAGATGCAACTGACCTGGGTGTGCTTTTCAGAGATTTTATTTTCCATATAACAGTCCTAAATAATTTCCTTGATCATCAGCCTATACCTGTGTATCCTGCTATGGCTACCTGCCACTGAAGGCTTTCTTATATTAGTGTTTTCCTGAAGTTGAATTATTTACTAGACATCTGCAGCATGTTTACTGAAATTAAATTATAGTTGGTGTAGCTAGAGACAAATGGAGTTAGACTTTTGTAATCTATCTAAAACATCTATCAGGATGTTTTTCAGATGGTTTCCTAGTCTCTTGGCACAGACATGCACTAAAACTGAAACAGACCAATCATTTAGTATTGCTTGTAACTCAGTCCCCTGGCATCTGACAATGCTTATGCATTCTGGTAGGGAGCAGGGAATTGAAGGAATTTGGTATTAGTGTCAAATTTAAGAGCTTCATGGAGAAAGGTGACTTCAAGTTTCTGTGAACCTCTCAGGTTAAATATTAGTATCATAAGACTTCAAGGAAATGAAGTTTTTTGGTTTTTTTTTCAAAGTGAGGGCATAAGCTAAATACTTCCTCTGATCCTCTTGTCTTTTTGAGCATATGGTATGATATTTGTTAACTGTTGTTTCCATCAGAGGAGTCCTTCTCAGTTTCTTCTCTTGTTTTTGAGGTTGAGGCACTGCTCTATGTTTGGGTTATTTCTTTTTTTTTTTATTTTTGATGGCTGATCTACCCAGATGTGGCTAGACAGTATTTACTTGGTGTTGATAGTTATGGGCTTTATTATTCCTATGTAACATTTACTAAAGGAAGCAAGTGAAAGCTCTGAATGTGTTTTTTTCCAGATGAGATGTTACACCAATGCAAAACAAGTTGAAGTTTTGGGCTTATCTCCAGACCAAGATGAAGAAAAACAATAAGGATGAGAGGAAGTGCATGCATTACTTGAATCAATATTTAGATGATTCATGAGTGGTCAAGATATATGAGCAATAGTTTCAGAAAACTCATTATAGGATCTTTCGCCTTCTTTTCAGTGCTTGATGTATCTGTAAAAACGTATTGCATTTTGGTGAACAATCCAAACATCCAAAAAAATTTGTCTCCAGATCAAGTGCATTTCTTTTCATCTCTGCTTAAAAGGAATCTTTGAGATTAAGCAAATTCCTGGGTGTGAGAAGAACCAAGTTACAGTAACCAACACTGATGTGTAGCCTTGAGACCCTGATGCAAGTCTAGCCTAGTATAATTTTGCAGGAGTGAGATTATGCCTTTACCAATCCTAGAAATTATCCTACCTAGCAGCTCCTCAAGGCTATATCCTTTTATCAAATATTAATGAGAAGTAGAGGACTTGGATGTCTCTGGTACAGCTATGTCAAGCCTCATCCCACCTCCACCAAGAAAGGAAAAAAAACACCTGTATAATAGATGAAAAAAAATCTAAAAGAAAGAAAGAAACCTTGGCAAATTTTGGTAATATGTAAGCTTAGTAACTCTTCCACATCTTTTCATCAATCAGTGTTAAATTGTCTTTCTAGAGAAAAAGCAAAACTGGTTTTAAAGACTGATAAAAAAAAATTAAGAAGTAGGAAAAAAAAAAACCAAACTAGGAAATGTGTGTGTGGGCTGCTGAGTGATGGACATATGAAGCAGGAATTATTGATGAGGAGTAGGAGAACTGAGAAATGGTCCAGGTGCTGAGTTCCTAGCACCTACCACACTGAGCAACATATGGAGAACAGCACTAAATGTCTAGTAAAGAAAAGAAAGTCTAAGTTAGCGTGCTAATGGTAGTGGAAATTTGTATACTACATAATCATAGCTTAATAAAAAAGGATTTATTTCACCCACTGAAATATATCAAAGGATAAAAACTTAGAAAAAATCTCTTTGCAAGTTTGCTCACTAAGGAGGCAATGTTAGGGATTTTATTCATTGTTGAAATTATTTTTGTTCTAGAGAGTTACAAATGGGGGAAATAGGAAAACTGATTTTCAAAGTTTTTGTTGCTTTGGCTTGTTTTCAGTGTTAACAAGGTTTTAGGTGAAGTAGAATCCCACAATGGGAAAATGCTCTTTTCTTTTTTTTCCTTTTTTTTTTTTTTTGGAATGTCTAGGTAAGACTCTTACATATGTAATAGCACAGGAATTTTTTCCTTTTTAAAGTTTCTCTTACTGATGCAAGGTTATCAATGGTCTAGGTAGTTTCAGAATGATATTTTGTTGTTTTGAAGAACAAAAATATTTTCAATGTATTAGAATGAATTTTGTAAACAAGTCCATTATAACACCACAGGGAGCAAATTTTGGTATAATGTTCCTTGCTTAAAAAAGTAGATTTACCTAATGTGTTACTCATAAAAATGGGGACTTTTTTGTACTTTTAAAAAATTTTATTAGTCTTTTAAAACATTCTTAAAATCTGCGAGGTGATGTTTTAAATTATTTCGAAGTAGCATGATTCTTATAAGTTTTCTATTTGCATTTTCTGTATCTTTGATACTTTTCCCCTTTTATTTTTTTTTAACAATACATAAAATTTAAGACACAGTTTTATAAATCCCTGAGAAAAAGCAATCTGGTTGTCAAGGCAAAGTTCATCTTTTCCCTCATACAAGATAATATACTCTCAGGTGTTTTTTTAATTGCACATGTTCAGCAAGTAGAGAAATGACTCATGCTTAATTGGCATTAAATCTAGAATTCAGAATTTCATTAACTTAATTCTCTATCAATGGGAGGATAGACTTTCACAGTTTTGCCTCTGTCTTTCTACTCTGAGCATGGAGAGAAGCATACAGTACAATTTGAGAAGATGAACATTGAAGTAAACATTCATCTCTATTTGATATTGAAAATTATATAAGCAATAGAAATACTGAGGGGCTTATTTGATAATATGGCCTTTGTAGTTGTTAGTGTAAATTTGTGTTCCTGAAATGTTCTCATTTCTTTTTCTGTTAGTTTGCCCAGTAAAATTATGCTTCCTAAAATCCTTATAAATTCCCTATGTCCTCAAAATGTTGTAGCTAAAATTATTTCCTTCAGTTCTTGTAAAGCAAAGCATTCCAGTGAGAAAGATAGGATTTTTGAAAAAAAGAGTTAACCGGCAGAAATGCTTTGGCCACACATGTTAAAACACTAAAGTATTTGACCAGGATATAAGTGTCTCACAATACCTTATAGTAGTTTCAAATAGGTCCATTTTTAATGGAAAGGTGAGATATGATTTTTTATGGAAAAGGTGACTGACTTTTTATGGAAAGGTGGGATAGACAAGAGGGATATGATTTCTGTAAGACTACAAATGGCTCAAGAAATTTTTCTTAAAGAAAGAAGGTAAAAGTCAGGGAGTTGGGAAGAGGCAATTCATGTAACTTTGTCACATTGGAGTTATAAGAAGTTCTGTGCTGTCTAGGAAGGTCCTGTGATTTCAGAGTCAAAGGAAAATTGAAATGTGTTTAGAACAAATACCCTTTTTTCCTGCATGGAGATTATTTTTCTTCACTTGCCTTGTATGTTGTTCAACTTAATCTCTCATATGGGTACAAAAAAGCAGCATAAGAATTTGTTAGTGTTTTCATTGTCTCTTTCAGACATTAAATTCCCACCAGCAAATAAAAAGAATTCTGTTGCATGTACATTTTTTTGACAACATTCTTAAGTGTGTGATGAATGTTGCATATGTGACTATATTAAACAAGGCAGGATTAATGTACTGATCAATAAGATGACTCAAAAAATATCTTTTCACATAGCCGTGTGTGTACTCAGGTATGTCTGTATTTATATTTCAATATAAATTACTATCAAAATTTTGTAGTTTCAGTGCCAAGAATGCAAGATTTTTGGCTATATTATTGTTATTATGTTATCTTACAAGCATTGCAGGATCTTTCAGTAATCTGCAGCACTCAAGCATTAAGAAAAAAAAAATAGATCTCTACTATATAACAGAGACTAGAAGAAGGCTTAATATGCCTTGCTGTCACTATTCAAAGCAATTCTATTTCCTTTTCTGCTATTCCAGAGAGAGAAATTTTTCCCTTTTAAGTACAGCAAGATTTAAAGCACTTTTATCTGCATGGTGTGCAGTGTCACACATGCACACTCATGTGAAAATGTCACTTCCTGTATTAATTGCTTGTGTAGGAATACTGGATCTTTTTTCTCCTATCAGTGTTTTCCCTTTCCTATTGCACCACCAGCTATTTCTTGAATTTTCTTTAATAATAATCTGATCTTTTTTGTGTCCCAAATCATCTTAAATATTTTGTTCTTATATCTTCTTATTTAGCAAGACTACTAGATCTGTACCCTGTCAACACTATTAGATCTGTACCCTGTCTTTAGCAAGACTAGTAGGTTTGTACCCTCGACTTTGGGGCCTTCTGTGTCTTCAAAATTCAATAATGACTTATGGATTTGGTATTGTTCCCTCAGGTTTTGCATTCTAGAGTCTGCTCTCTCCTCTGCCTACTAATGCTTTCTTTCCTCTCTTTTGGGGGATTTCCTGGAGATTACAAGAGCCCTCTCACACATTAGTTGATTTACCGTGCATGGATCAAGGAAAATCAACAGATATTTCAGTAACATCTTTAATGGAACAGGAATATTTGTGGTATTCAGCCCTTCTCTTTCCCCTAAGCCAAAAAGTAGTGAAATATATGGATTCTTACAAAGCCCTGAAAATGCATGACAAAACTTAAAATTATAAGGGATTAGGAACCAAATGGCGAGGGAAATGCACCTGTGTCTAAAAAAAGATCAAAAGGTCAACCTGGAGAATACAGAGAATTCTGGCAGTCAACCAAAGGTCAGCCTGGAGAATTTCTGGCAGTCTTACTTCAGCCCATAGGAGGAACTGTGGAGTAAATACAATATTTGGGAAAAGCAGCATGGATTTACCAAAGGTAAATCATGCCTGAGCAGTATGATCACCATCTACAATATGTTATGAGAAGAGCTTTTTCAAGACTTTTCACATTTTCTCCCATGACATCCTCAAATTGAAGTTGAGACATTATTATTTATGCAGATGGGTGTCTAGATGATGTAAAGATGGTCAGATAGTCATTCCCAGAAAGTTGTGGTTAATGGGTTGGTTTTTATGTAGTTATGTTGGTTATTAATGTGATTATGATAGTTATTAAAGTGGTCAGTGTGTTTACCTGCTTGGAGGACCGTAGCAAGTGTGGAACTGATGTGGTCTGTACTGGGACCTCTCTTGATATTGTTATCAGGGACCTGGAGTAAATAAGGGAGCTGCACCAATGTGCAGAGAGCAAATTGGGAAGCATCAGTTCATAGGCTTTTGGGAGTCAAGCTACCTTTTCAGCAGCCTGAACAAGCTGGACTAATGGGCTGACATGGACTTTGTTAAATTCAAAAAGGGCAAAATCTAGGTACCAGCAGGGGATAGAAGAGCCTCTGCGATGGCACAGGTTTGGCATTGGCAAGATGGGAGCAGGCCTGCAGGAGGGCTCTGGATCTTGGTGCCTCAGCCTGCAAAGCTCCATGGGTTGTATGGACAGAACCATGGCCAGTCAGTACTGAGAATGATTATTCTCCTCAGTTTAGCACACATTTGACCATTTTTATAATACCACATCCATTTTTGGCCCACCTGTTGCAACAAAGATATTGACGAGCTGGAGTTAGTTTTGCTGAAGGCTGTCAAGACAGACTCTAGAGCAGTCTTCAGTTCTGGTCCCAAGTTCATCAGCACATAACACATTCCTCTTCACACTTTGTCTCAGTTTCTTTTGTTGGCTTGATGCCTTTCACTGCTTGTCTGCTATCAATATTTTATTGAAATATCTTTGCCCCAACGTGTTCCATTTTTCTACTGCACCATATAAAATCTCTTCTGCTTTAAAATTATTTTCAGTATGTGAAAAGGAATGCTGGAACTGTACACCAGGAGCATAACAATTACCAAGCAAAACAAACAAAAAAACTCCACCTACATTCAGTCCATTTTTTCTGTAGTCATAGATGTCCAAAGTTATATGGTTGACATTTTTCTCAAAATTAATTCTGCCTGAGGCAAATGTCCTGCCTGAGAAAAACTAACTCTAAACAGATAAAGTTTGCCCAGAGTTCCAAGAAACCGAGAAAAAGATTTCAAAATATGAAGTGTTAATCAGTTTAATATAGGCTGGGCCATTAGGTCTGGTTGGAATAACATATTTTTCTTCCATTTTTGTTAATTGTAATTATATACATGCATCCAATGAAAATGGAAATAGATTGAAGTTTTTATATTGTAAATTTGCTGCAAGAGTATTTTATTGTTGATAAGCTTTTCAAATATTTAGAAAATAAAATGAAAGTTTGAGTTCTTCTGAGGATGACAGATATGTTTTAATGACACATGAGGATCTAGCCTTACAAATGTAGTGATACTATTTGACATACTAGTTGAGTTACCTTCCTTAACTAATGAAACACTGTTCTTCCAACATTAGGTTTTCTATTTGATGCAGATTCTGAAACTGATCCAAGCTGTATGAGTGTAGAAATTGAAAAATAGATTGTATAAAATCCCAAGGCTGAGTTGATGTCATTGTAAACTATTTCCATGTAGGACTTATTAATGAAACAAAGTTTTGTGGAAATAGAGAGATGGAGTTATTAGTGTTAAGTTTTTCAACTTAAGACTCTACCTATTTATGTGGGTTTTTTAACCAATTACCAAGCTTATAAACATAAATAACCCTAGGGGTTTAGGAATGGTACTCCCCAGTTTAGTTCTCCCAATGAGACTCAAAGCCTCACTGCTGCTCACTCGCTCCCCCCTTCCCCTCCCCTTCCCACTCCTTTGGAATGGAGTTGAGAGTTGGAGGCACAAAAGCTAAAAATTATGGGTTGAGATAAGAATGATTTACTAGAAACAGCAATGAGACAGAAAAATGAATGGTACCAGCAGCACAAAGAAACAATTTACATGGAAAAGCCTGTGACAATCTGGCTCTTCCCCACCATGCTTTCTCCCCAGTGTAAGAAGAGAGGGTTCCTTACTCCTGCCCTTGGCAATGAGTGAGGTGGAGTGGAATAACATCTGGGCCTTGCCACACAGCTCTCCTGCTTACTGTGAAAAATTAACCCTGTCCTGGCTGAAACTAGAACATGGGAAAACCAGTTTATAGTACAAACTGTGCAGTTAAGGTTAATATTTTTATTTGTACTATTTATACACTGGTCTAAAATACTTTTCTTCATTTTAAGGTAACTGAGCTGCACAATATCAAAAATATAACCAGATTGCCTCGAGAGACAAAGAAGCATGCAGTGGCAATTATCTTTCATGATGAGACATCAAAGACATTTGCATGTGAGTCAGGTAAGTAATTGGTGCTTCATCTCTAGCTTGAAGAAATCAAGTTGCACATCAAAGTCGGGCTCAGATGAATTAACTCACAATGCCAAATAGAAATTCTTAGCTTAAAGAAATTTGTGGTAAACAAAAAACTTAGACGTTTGGGGTTCAGGTCTTTTGGGGTTTGGTAGGGTTTTTTTAATACATGATGAGGGGTGTTAGGGGTGTTACAGAGCTCTTTTTTCCATTATTTTTCTTTGCATGCAGATGGTCTAAAGACTGGAGGTTTCCAGCTAAACTTGTAAATCCTAGTAAAAAATAACCTGTAAGATGTTATTAAGTCAAGATGTGAAACGTTCTTTTTTTAACAAGCTTTGCTATAGGCACTTACTAAACTAATAATTATCATGCCATTGCAAATAAGTGGCAAATACCAGCTAAAACCTCAGGATATTTTAAAGCAGGGTGTCAAGCAGGCTGTGGTTTGAATGACTCCATAGCATAATGACTAGACTGGCATAGAACAAGACATTAGAGTGCACAATGGCAAGCAGTTACTTGTGAGACACTGAGCACTGCACAATTACAGTGCACTATTTTATTTGAAAGTACAATTGTACACATCTCTGTCCTGGGGTATATTTTAACAGAAAAAAAGATTTTTTGAAATAATGGGAAATTCTTTAATGATAGAGTTTGTGCTTTTTTAGTGACGTATTTGAAACTTTGCATTTTAAAAGTGTATATAGGTAATGTTATATATATGTTGTTTTGGTTTTTTAAATATATATGTAATATTATGTATATATGGTGGAGGGCCTAGAAGAAAAGCCATATGAGTGACTGAAGTTACTTGGTCTGGAGAAGAGGAAACTGAGGAGAGACTTCATTGGAGTCTGCAACTGCCTTTTGAGGGGAAGAGGAGAGGCAGACACTGATCTCTTCTCTGTGGTGATCAGGGACAGGACCCCAGGGAATGGCCTGAAGTTGTGTTAGGGGAGCTTTAGGTTGGAATTAGGAAAAGATTTCTCATCCTGAGGTTAGTTTAGCTCTCAAAAAGGCTCTACAGGGAAGTAATGACAGCACCAGCCTGACAGAGTTCAAGAAGCGTTTCGGAAATACTTTTGGGCACATGGTGTGACTTTTTGGCACTGTCCTGCACAGGGATAGGAGTTGAACTCTATGATCCTTGTGGATCCCTTCCAACTCTGGATTTTCTATGATTCTATATCAACATTATCATATAAATGTTGCACCATGTACAGTCTAAATAATAAATTAAATACAGCGAAACAAAATCAGAGAAATGTGGAGAAAGTTAAAAGTGTGCAAGGTCATGCATTTTTTTATTTATTATGTAACTTTTAGATCAGATATTGCAAACAGTTATATGTATATTCCATCATGAAAGATCGATTGACTTTTTGTTGTTAATTAATTTAAGTTTAAAGACACACATAGAAAATTCTGTTTCTGTCTACAATTGCTTTAAGAGATCATTAGATTAGTCCACATTTTGAATTCTAATGTGTAGAATTGATAGTGTCTCTATATTATGATTAATAATTGAATAAAAACATTTTAATTACAGCCAACAACACTGAAGTCAGTCCTGTGGAAACTTTTCCATTTACCTATGCATGCATTCCCCTTCTTTCCTAAAAAGATTTGTTCCTTTCCTAGAATTACTGTGGTTCAGGTGTATTTGAAAAGAGTGACAGCAAGTCATGACTTCAAAACTCTTTCAGCAAAGAAGGGACAAACCTAAGGAAGTTCAGCGTGTCTGGCCCACTCATCCCTTTCTTCTTAACCTTCAACCCAGCTGTAAATACAAGGCGCATGTAGTACCGTAAGGTGCTAGCAGGGTGTCAGTATGAGATGCTCTCCCTTTATGCTCTGTACAAAAGTGTGTTTTGAGTGGACAGAACCCTGGGTGAAGTGGCAAACAAGTGGAGAGCCTGTGGACAGAGAACGAAGTTCAGACCAAGATAGCTGATGTAGTAGGTGTCTGCTCTAAATCTTCTCAACAAGAGAAGGCAGATGAAGCAATCTCAGGGCAGGTGGAAAAAGCCTTAGAGTCCTAGGCACTGGTATTCTTGGGTGACTAACCTCAGCAGTAATTATTGGAAGGCCAATAAGGCTGAACACAAGCAATCCAGATTTCTGAAACAGATTGAAGACAATTTCTTGATACAGAAGATCAATAGTGTGATGAGGGGAGATGTTTGTTCAGGGACATGCTTGGCAGGATCCTGTGGATCCTTGAAGGGCAAAGGAGCCCAGGAGAGCTATCCAATCTGCAAGGACAGCATCCTCTGAGCACAAGAACTCTGTTCTCCCCATTCTCAGATGACAAGCTTTGCAGAAGATGAGTATGAATGATGTGGAGCTCCTGACTCGCTCAAATACACAAAAACAGACCTACCATGAAGCAGAGACTGACTACTTAGGAGGGATACAGAGGTGTTGTCTATTTACATAGGAAAGGAGTTCAGCAAGCTCCAGCTTAAGGAAGTGCAAGACAGAAAAGATTTCTTAAAGTACATCAGGAGTAAAATAAAGACTAAGTAAGCGTGGCCCTATTGCTTGCTAGAACGGTCAACTTAGTGACAAGGGTCATGACAAAGGCTAAGGTACCTTTTATACTGTGGTTTTCACTTGCAAGGCTTGTCCTCAGGCCTTCCAGGTCCCTGAGCTCCTGAACACGATGAAGTATCCCTGGCAGAGGAAGGCATAGTGAGGCATCACTTAAATCACTTGGATTTCATACAAAAGTTAGTGGAACTTGATTGTCAAGAATGGCAAGAACAAGAATCCAGATAACTGTACTCCCGTCAGCCTCACCTCAGTCCATGAGAACACTGTTGGAGCAAATCACATGTAAACACATGAAGGACAGCAAGATGAATGGGAGAAAAAAAAACCACTTCCCATATGCAAATCATGTTTGCCATGATGAGGTGTCTGGCAAAAGAAAGGCAGTTGTTTTTATATACCTTAATTGTAATGGTCTTTGACACCCTCTGTAGCTTCCTGCATAGCCCCCAAAATTGGTGGGGCATGAGATGGATAAAGACAATAAAAAGTGGAAGACAATAGGCTGGACTTTAAAAAGCAAGGTTGTGAAGCCAAGCTTGCAGCCAGGAGGGAGTGGATCCCTCAGAGTCAGTGCTGGGAGCAATACCATTCAGTGTCTTCATTGATAATCTGCATGATGAGGTGGAGGGTACTCTCAGCTGGTTTGCAGGTGGTGCCAGGCAGGGGTGACCCAAATTGGGAAGGTAGAGGTGCTGTCAGAGGGACCTTGACAGGCTGGAGAAATGGCTTACATAAACATTATGAAAGCTTACATAAATCTTTTGAAGTTCAGCAAGAACAAAAGCTCTTTGCCCTGGTTTGTGGCAATCCCAGCCACAAGGTTTGGTGCCAGCTGTTGGGAAGCAGCTCTACAGAAAAGGCTCTGAGGTTGTGGTGCACAACATGCCCTGGACAGCATTAGTAAGGGTCTTCAGAGCAGGTACTGGAAAGTCATCCTTCCCTTTTATTCAGCACTTGTAGGACCACATCTAGACTGCCATGTCCAGTTTTGTGCACTCAGCACAATATTGACATACAGGAGTGAACCCAGGGAAGGGCACCAAGAGTCAGGGGCACATGACAGATAAAGAGAGACTGAGGGCTTATTCAACCTGGAGAAAAAATATTCCAGAGGATCTTATTGCTTATGTGATCTGAGAATACAGAGAAGATTGAGCTATAAAAGCATCAAATACCTGGCTGTTTCTGAATTACTACAAATCTTAACTGTGAGCATAGTGGAGTTGCAATCAGTTTGCCTTTCTCCATGCCTTCAGTCTGTCTAAGCAGTAGAGACTGCATCACATTTGTCAGATGAGAAAGATAGACAGTTTTGTTTCACTAAAATCTGACTCTCTTTAATGCCAAATCTTTTGTTTTCTTCTAGGAAGATAGGGTCCAAAAAGAAATTTAGTTCCCAAGTAATTTCCACAGTGAGTTCTGTCTTCTCACAAGGAATTGTTACCATTTTTACTGCTGTTGAAATGTGCCAAGTACTTGGCTTTCCTCTATGAAACTTAACAAAATTTAAGGAATGTTTGAAGAACTTGCTTCTTATTTAAAATGGGTTCATTTTCTTCTCTTGTTTAGTGACACTGGTTTATATGGAAAAATGCATAGACTTTTACAGCCTCACAGTGTATAGTGATGTACACACACTGTATTTATTGTTTATTTTGGCAAATCATCTTGTCACTTCTTTGGTTAACACAATAACTTTACTAATCCCTCTTCTTTTTGATGGCTTCAGTGTCAAGAAAACACTCAAGTGGTTTTGACAAAAGGCAAAAATCTTCTAAAATCATAACTGCTTGACCTTGAGTTTTTAAGACCCCAGAGTTTCATAATATGGACATTTTTCTACCATGAAGCCTCTGAATATACAGAAGCAGATACCTTGTTTCTTATCATCTTGACTTCCAGAGGCAGATGGAAGGAGAGTAACATTAAACCCCTTGCAAAAGGTTTGCTGAGCATAGAGTCGACAATTTTTTGGAGACCAGGAGAAAGGAATACTCAAAGCTGAGTTGATTTTAGGGACTGAACAATGTGAGGTAGGGGTTTTGTCAGTGTTGTACCAGAAAATGATTTTAAGTAATGGTATCATTTTGGTTTTGATAGCCTGAGCTGATGCCTTCTCCTCTGCGCCATATTAAAGTGCCAAAAAGCAGCATATTTTTCTGGCACATAGCTTTCTTAATTGTGGAATTAAGCACAATAAAATACTGTTCTCTTTTAAAATAGGTCTCTAAAGATACAGCACACTTTGGTTCTCCCCAGAAAGCCTGAGAGCTGTGATACCAGCTCACTGGGTGTGCTGGCTCAGAACCTGTGTTTTTTCCTAAGCTCCTGCAGCTTTTAGACCCTCATTTTGCTTATTGTCTTCAAGGCAACTGCTGGCAAATCTGAGCTCTGGGTGGGCTGTAACCCCTATATTTCCATTAGAATTTCAGCAAATTAGTAATCTGAGATGCATCTAATTGTTGGTAATCTTCATTTGCTAATGAAAACATTCCATAGAAAAACAAATCAGAATCCTCCATATGCTTTTGTTATCACCTACCCATCCCTACCACCATTGCTCCCAACATCTACAACAGCTGTAGAAATGTTTTCCATTCTGAAGCCCTATTGAAATATTTTGAAAGCAAATCAATCTCATATACTACAGTTCCCTGAATAAAAGCATGGGATAACAAGTCTTTAAAGAAGAATTATCCCTCTTCAGGTAGAAAGGAAAGCTCCTTGCCATCACTATATCTGTTTCTGACATCTTCTCTAAGGGGCAGAAACTTGTGACTTTGGTGATTAGCAAGCAACATTTTAAAATTCTCCATTGCCATGAGAATTGTTTCAGTGGAAGTAAACTAATGAGAAGTCAGGGCTGATTAACTAACATGAAAAGTAGTCTATAACTCAGTGAACCTACAACAGACTTTAAAGCGTGGGAATTCTTCTTCAAACCGTGGGAAATTGCTCCTGCCTTAACAAGGAACATGCTATGATTTCAATTTGAGCCTTCCTGAAAATTGTGTGAAAGTTATTGCCATTAAGGGAATTTCTGTATGTTCTTTTTTTTTTCCTTTTTATTAAGAATTATGAAATTCTGGGCAGTTTTGTGCTCATTCTGAAGTGCATAATGAAGAAAGTGGAGAAGGTGTTTTAGCTCTGTATTCCAGCTGCTGGATTTGACATGCTGACTTCCCTTGATACCTTTGCTAAAAACGTTGTTGGATTAAGTCTTGTTTGGTTGGGGACCTTTTGTTATTGTTGTTGAGTTTTTTCCTTCAGGTAGGTGTGCTGTCACTTTTAGTGTAGTTACAGACATGCCTGAATGCATGTATCTGTTAAGATGCTCTTCTTTCTGCAAGCCTGGTATCTGTAATGTGACTGTAAGACAAGTGTCTGAACTGAGACAGGTGTTCTGAAATGCCCTTTAAACTCTCACAAAACTTGTAGATGTGATGCAGTGAGCAATGGTGGCTGTGCAGGACCAGCAATAAAATTAAATTGGAGGGCATGAGTACTGATTTAATCTAGAATTTTATGGTGCTGTTTTGGAAGTTGCTAACATGATGAGGATTATGCCTGAATAATTGCTAGCTTTTAAGGAGTGCTGTTTCTGACTTGCACTAGTCAGGGACAGACGATCTGGGGGCTTGATTTTTCCTTTAGTGATGACAACAAAATACTAAGTGATACCAATCCCTGGACATTTTATGCTTAGTGGCCCCTCCAGCACAGGTTTGTGTAAAATCTATTCTGATGTCTAAATGACAAAGTGTGATGAAAACTGATGAACTTTTAAACCTAGTTCTTAAAAAATAAAAACAAAAAATTAAAATAAAGGGAGTTAAAAATATTATGGAGATAGAAATAAGAGAGAAAAATAGAGCTGAGAGGTGATTCTCATGATTTGAGAATAGAATGAGTTGTGACATAAGGGGCAAAATCACATTTGTGACATAAGGAGCAAAATTAGGAGAAATCTTAAAACTGCCACTGTTAAGCAGACACCCCCTAGGATACTGACCTTTTTCTGTGTTCTCTTCAGTACAATGCCCTACTCTGTATAGAAGTAGATTAATTGAAGGGGTTTCTTTCTTCCCAGGCATGCATGAACTGCAGCTCTAGAGTCATTACAACCAAGAAACGTCCTCATTATTTTTAAGAGATTATACCTTGGATTTTCCTTAAAACTTTTGCTATTCAAGTCTTGGGGAAAATAGAATTGGGTTATCGCAAAGTGTCTATCAGTTACTCTATTTGAAACTTCTGGTTTAGGGGTTTCTGCATTCATGTGGTTGTTTTGGCTCAATTCACCATTTTTATTTCTTGAATGTCTTGCTTCTGTGATGGTTACCTTGATAAAATTCTTTCTTTTGTACACCTGCAACATAAACAGCCTTTTTCTCCTGTATTCTTGTGTTTGTTTCTTTTGAGTGGTCAAACAGTGATAATCAAGTTTTGTCATAACTCTCCAAAAAAAGTTTTACTTTGTTGAAGTTGAAAGTCTGTTGGTGTCAAGTGGCAATGTGGGTTTCTTCTAGGTTTATATATATTTTTATTTTTAAATGGTTTTTGCCATTTGTTGGTGTTGCTTTCTTTTCTTAAAAAAATACAGTGGTGGTATCATTTGAGAAGGAACAAGTTCATTACATGTTTGTACTGAAAACCTTTTGGTCTATTGGCAAACTACTAATGATCATGAGCTTTTTCTCCTTGATAGTTTTCACAAGTAAAACCACTATGTGCTAAAAGAGTTTAACAGATATCAATGGAGGATTAGATGCAATTCATATTACTGTATCCTTTGACAGTTAAGAAGCCTGGAGGTTTTGCATTAAAATTACTGTGAAACTTTGAGACTTTGAGATGAAGCATCAATGCTCATACTTGCTGTTATGACCAACAATACAAATGACTATATAAGCTTTAAAAATAAAGCTTAAACATAAAACTAATACTGATATTTTAAAATAACCACATTGAAGTTCCTGTTTTTGCTGTTATTTTTGTGACTTTGAAGCTCCAGGATCATGGAGGCAGTGAAAGTGAAGAACAGCTTCCTAAATACTGTTTGGGCAGTGGAAAGAAGAATACAAATTTCACATTTTGGATGCACAAAAATAAACCCAAGCTATTCTAAAACATAAACCCAAACTATTCTGAAACATAGGATATTTCACTTTTAAGGTGTCAAGGATTGTTATATGAAAATTTATGACCCCAGCTTTTCTATTTTCTGATTTTGTTTGCTCATACGGAGAGAGAAAGGAACCTGCAGTCTCCAGAAAGCACATGGCTCATTGGAGATCAGATGCATGCTCTCATTTCCATATGTAACACAGTGTCTGAGATCTAAAAAAGAGTGAAAAGACAGGCATTACATGAAGTTAAATATGTTGCTCTCGATTCTTACATTCTCCCTTTTTTATCACAATTTTTGGAACACTATCCACTTTCAGGGCAAAATTCAGTCTGAATCATGGTAATGTTAAAATTTACTTAGAATGCATATTCTTTTGTTCTGGACAAATAGTTTCCTTTTCAGTATTGATGAGTTTGAGGTTTGTTTTTTTTTTTTTTTGCCTATAAATAAGCATCTCTGTTCTGACTTTAACATATATAAAGTATAAATATTTGGATTCTGCCTCTCATTGCTCTTGGTTGCCAGTTGATCCTCATTTTTCTTAGTTATCTGTCTGAAGTACAATGTTACAATTTTCTGACACATACTGGTAATATGTATTGAATATTGAATTGAATGAATGCAGAAAATTATGCTTCATCTTCAGCACATAGCTGTTGATGGAACAGGTTCTACACTGTTGCTTTCCATCCTTTTCAGTCACTTCTAGGTTATTAATTGACTGCAGACTTAGTTCTAAAATTATTTAAGTGATATTTTGGGAAGACAAACTCATATTTTCATCTTTTTTTGTAGAATGCTAAATTTGAAAGCAGTAGACACACCATCTTTTCAGCACTTCTTCCATGTAGGGCCCTGAGCTAGGAACACTGCTGCATTCTCAGTTTATAGGGCAAATGTGGGACAGGAAGGAAATAAGGTTAACTTCCAGCAGGAGCATGCACAGGTGCTCTGACAAAATAAGTAGGAAAGCTGTAACATTTCTAAATGCAGGAATTGGGAAAGGTAAACTTGCCCTAAAACTTCAATATGGGAAACCCTAAAGTTTGGACTTTGAAAGTCAAAACCTTTGGAGACTGAAATTTGTTTTGGTTCCCTAAATTTTGATTATGTAGTTGTGCAAATTACAGAGATGATAAGGATTCAGTTGCCCTTGCTGTTCATGTACTGTAAACTTGTCTGGAGGTGCTGATGGTAGATGGTGCAAGGTCAGCACCATCTTGAATAGTGTGACTAGGAGAAATGCATGTCTCAAAAACTCTGCCCTAGAAGTTCAACATACAGTTGCCTTTCCAAGTAAGCATGGAATGGAGGTGGGTTAGTAATGCTGAAGTCTAGGATTTCAGGCATGTGAAGTTGTGGAATAGTTTGTTGGACTTTAATAGAAAGTATCTTAGTTGCTCACTTCTTGGTTTGGATTTTTGCACTGGAGAGAGGGGGTTGTAAGCTGTTAAAAATCAATGAACATTTTAGTATCTTCAAGCTCTATGTTTTGTACTAGAACAAAGTATGTGTCAGTGAGATGATAGAAGCCCATAAAAATGCAGAGCAACATGGTCTAACATTTGGCTAAAAAAAAAAAAAAGTTTTCCTTCGCCTCTGGCTGTTTACCTTAAATTGAAATCTGAAATTGCTGGTATGTTGTGTATCTCTGTACAACAGGATTTCTTTCTGATCTCATTTTGAGATTCTTAGTGGTTTTGATAAAAGTACTGTGCCATAAATATCTTCTGGTCCTATGAAACAAAGATATGGAGACTGTTTTGTATAATTCATGCCATAAATTAAGTTAGAATAATTTTTAATCATGTTGTAAGTGTGAAAGTCCAAATGTACTTCCTCTCTTGTAAACACATTTTATTAGAAGGTAAAGCAATAAGACACGACCTATTTTAACATGCCTTCATGCTATCTGCACCTGGTTTTTAAAAATATTGGCCTGCTCTACACTGCCAAAAGGCATTCACATGCAATAATTAAAGGATTACAGAAAACAGTCAGAGAATCTTGATGAGTTTTGTGCATAAAATTTCCTCATATTCTGAGGTGTAATTGGTAGTTTGCAGATGAAGGGCTTGGATAACTTCATTAACTGGATGACAAATGAATGTGTCAAAGTTTGGAAAAAATCTCAGGCAGGGAACTTTCCTCTATATTAAACCCTGACTATAGATATATATGTGGATATAGAATCTAATTTTACTAAAATATCCATGTATGGGGTTGTAATATTGAGTCATGCCATGAAACAATACATTGTGCTTGAAAAGGATGAAGTTTACAAGCAAATCTTATGTCTTCACTTTAAAATTACTTTTTAAACATCCATGTTACTAAACACTCTGATGTTTGTAGAACAGAATACAATAAGTATTTGTTTTTGTACATGAGGCAAGGTAATTTCTTACTTTCCATAACATAAAAGGCTGTGGGATTTTCTAAAATACTTATTGCCATCATCATTGTACTTAAGGTTGCTATTTCCACATGCTGTTCAGGTTTTTAGGTACCTTACCCTGATTTTATTAGGCTGATCATAGAAGTGAATTCTTAACAAACAGCACATTTGAACTTCCAGGGATGGTGATTCCACTGTTTCCCTGGGTAGCATATTCCACTGCCTGATCACCATTTCAGTGAAGAAATTTTTCCTAATATCTAATCTAAACTTCCCCTGGTGCAACTTGAGGGCATTTCCTAGTGGATTGTGCCTTTCTTCTTTAGGGTCTTGTTAACATGATTAAAAGAAACAAAAGTACATCAGGAGTTTTATATCAGGTTGAAAAGAGAATGGCATAGTGTATGTAGTTGAAGCTAGAACAAAAGCCTGTCTTTTCCATCTTGGTTAGTCTGTCCCATGTGGTGTTCTTTAACTGAGTAATTTGTTATAAAGGCCTCTGCTGTGGTAGGTACTTGGGAAAAAAGGTGAATGAGAGTTAGTATTTTAAGTAGGGCTTTTTTTTTTGTAAAGCCAGAACAAATGGATTCAATTGCTTTCCTAGACTGATACTTTCTAGCACTCAGCACTACAAAATGTAATAGTGTATATTTGTATGCTTTCAAATCTATAACTTCCTGTGTTCTAAATACTGCAATTTAAAAATAGATTTTAAAAATGTTCTTCTGGAAGAGAAATTCAAACAAGACATTTTCCTTCAAAATTCAGGCAAGGCTATAAAGCTGTATTATCAGAGTAGTTATTCTTCTCCAGTCTTTAGGCTTCTGATCCCCATCAATGTGATACAACTGTACCCGATGCTGAAGTTGTGGATTCTTAAGCAGCCTGCCAGGCAGACAGGCAGATGGGTAGTTTTCTGGCAGTGCATTTAGGTCTTGATTTACTCAGAAAAGTCTCAACTAGCTGTAAGAAAAATGTATTTTAGAGCAAATCATCACTTGTCTTCAGACTTACCCCTTAAAAGTGTGAAGAAATGTTAGCACCTTGTTAAGGTATGTCATCTGCAAAGTGTTGTAGTTTTCATTGCCTGATGATGAGAAAAGTCAATAAAGAATTGTTTTTTTGTTTATGTCTTCATGCCTAGATATAACCAGTCTTGGCTGCAAGCCAGCTCTAGTCTGAAAATAGTGTAGTTTTATGTTAGAAAAGCATCAGGTCTTTTTGCAAATTCCTCATGCTTCTCCTCTGGTTTGCAGTAGAGTCAATACAAAAACATCATCACCTGCTCTTGCTGGGAAACAGAATGACAGACCTGCAAGGAGGCAGGGCATTTCAGTGGCAATATCCAGGCTGTATTGTTAGGTAAAAGAAATCTGCATTTCCTGTGCTTCCAATATTCATATCTAGAACACAGAGAGTAGATTATGTGGTTATGTTGTAGTGATTTGACCTTGTCTGGATGTGCCCACTAAGCTGCTCTTTCACTTCCACTACTCAGCGGGACTGGAGGAGAAGACACAATAAAAAGTTAATGAGTCAAGGTAAGTACAGGGAGTTGTTTGTGAGGTACCAAAACAGGCAAAACAGACTTGGGCCAACTAGCAACAGAGGAGGATAGTGAACAGCAAAAAAAAGATCCGAAAACACTTTTCCACCACCTCTTCCTTCACAGGCTCAACTTAACTCCCAGCTGCTCCCTGAGCAGCACAAGGGGATGGGGAATGAAGATTGCAGTCAGTTCATAATATTTTGTCTCTGCAGAGGTCTGCTCTGGCACCTGGAGCACATTTTCCCACTCTTTATTTCACATTAATGTCTGGAGGGCTGTTCCTCTTGTGTTTTCTTTCCTATCATAATTGCCATTCCTTAAATGTCTTTTCACACAGGCACTACCAACATTGGTGATGGGCTCAGCTTTGTCTGGAAGCAGGTCTGCCTTGGAGCTGGCTGGAATTGTCTCTGTTCAACATTAGGGCAGATTGTGCTGTTTTCTTAGAGAAACCACTTCTCCAACACACCTCACTACCAAAATCTTGCCATATAAACCCATTACATATATTAAAAAATATTAGTGTATCAAGAAATTGTTAGAAAGTTTAAGATAATGCTATGTGATTGTGTATAACTTTGTCTTTCTCTTCCTTCCTTCCTTCCTTCCTTCCTTCCTTCCTTCCTTCCGCCACTTCCGCCACTTCCGCCACTTCCGCCACTTCCGCCACTTCCGCCACTTCCTTCCGCCACTTCCTTCCGCCACTTCCTTCCGCCACTTCCTTCCTTCCTTCCTTCCTTCCTTCCTTCCTTCCTTCCTTCCTTCCTTCCTTCCTTCCTTCCTTCCGCCACTTCCTTCCGCCACTTCCTTCCGCCACTTCCTTCCGCCACTTCCTTCCGCCACTTCCTTCCGCCACTTCCTTCCGCCACTTCCTTCCGCCACTTCCTTCCGCCACTTCCTTCCGCCACTTCCTTCCTTCCTTCCGCCACTTCCTTCCTTCCCTTCCCTTCCTTCCCTTCCTTTCTGCCTTCCATCATTCCTTCTTGTTTGTTTGTTTTGTTGGGTTTTTGTTGTTGTTGTTGTGGTTTTTTTATTATTGGGACTACCAGTACTAAGGCTCTCAGATTTTTAATGTATCTGTTTACATTGGTTATCATTCACTCAATCTCCTAATCCATGTTCTCTTCTGGAAAGTACTGGTATGGGACCTTACTGACTTAGTACAAATATACCAGTGCAGATGTACATAGATGGTGAAATTATAGTCTCTTTCCTTTTTTCCACTTTTTTTTGCACTTTAAAAATTTATCTAAAGCTAATAGAAGATACAATTACTTAATTCATAGCTATTGTGTTTGGGCATATTTCTACTTCTTTTCCCTTTGGGATTAGTGTAAAACCCCATTTCATGTCCACAAGTTTGCTAACACTGGAGTGGAATCCAGGTATCAGCTGAGATAAAAAGGCTTCTGATCATCTACATGGAATATAGGTCAGATCTCCTAGGATTTGTGAATATGTATCAACTCATAAAATTAGATGATTTCTGCAGTTCCTGACCTCTCCTGAGAACAGCATACATTTAGTCACAGCACAAAAATCATGGCATTAATTTATAGATTGAGTTTGAAGTATTGACAAATGATGTATGGTTGGCTGAGCCTGGGGAGAGTCCAATGAAGAACATAATAATTTACTGCTTCAAACCTAAAACACACAATCTATTTTTCATTCTCTGTCACTATTCAGCTTGCATTACATTTGGCTACTTATGGTGTGTAAGGTATATGGGATTGTTGGCAGCTTAACGGTTTCAGGTCCTTTGAAACACTTTTGTCACTGAATGAAAGCAACCTGAGAAGAGTAGTGTGCATAAAAGAGCACAGAAATTTTTGTGTGCTACTCATGTGCACTTGACCATGTATTCAGCATTGGACATTCTATTTCACATAGAGTCTAGGCATGGAAACCTTGGGCAAATTTGTGTACATTCAAAAAAATCAAACCAGACCAAACAAAACGAACTAAAGTTAAGCATTCAGTGTTCACTGTCCATCCATCTTCACAACATTTTGAAAGTTTGCCACAACCTCTAGTGGTATCAGCATTAGTACAGCCCCATGGGCTGTTGGGCAATCAGAATGGCCACTGCAGCTAGGGTGATCAGTGAAGCTTCTACATTGGCATTTCACTGCTATCTAGTGTTGAGAACTAAATTAATTTTAAGACTGAACCATGTGTTGGACTGCTGCAGGTGTGTAGTGATAGGCAAAGACAAGGTTTTATGTGACTCTTGTAATATTTTTCTAGAGATATCCCACTTTTTATACCTGTAGAGCAAAGCTGCATAATGCATTGTCACAGCCCATTCAGTTTTTTAATCTCTCTGCCAATATTTAAGGGGAAAACATATTAAACTATGACTTACTTTAAAGAACATAAGTAAATAAATTTTAGGTATAAATAACTCCGAATTTCAGTAATTCAATTTGTTCACTTTTCCTGGATTTTATAAGACTGCCATGGATATGGGAGATATGCAAATGAATCACTAGTACACCAATTGCAGATATTCCAGTTACTAACTAGTGTATTCCCAGACAGCCGAGATTCTTCTGTTTACAGTAATTGATGATCTTGAGTGTCGGTTTCAATCAAGGCAGCAATAAATTTCTGAGACAGGACTTGTCCTTTTCCCTGGTAAATAAATAAAAATTATTTCCTATATTAATTTTACTGTATGAGGCAATTTGGGATGTTCAGCCTTAAATTCTTGGAATTCTTATTTTGAGTAAGGCCAAGAAGCAAATTGTGCTTCAGATGCCCAAAGAAGTTTAATTAAATAACCCAAATTTATCAGTCATAATCATTGCTTAATGTAGTTTTAAAAAGTGCCCCAAAATATGTTGCTTTTCTTCAAATCAGTATGCCATTTAATGCAATTCAGTCTTCTCTATATGTAGTTTACAATGAAGGAGGAAAATATCAGTGTGATTTCTGTAATTGCAGAATGTTCAATAACATTCATACAATGTTTTCACAATCCGTACAGATAAATTATCCTATTTGCTTAAAAAAAAACCTTCTTTTTTTCCAATACCTTTACTGAAGCTGATCTACTTTTAAAGTTTTAAACTATTTTAACTGCTTCAAACTGCTTCTAAATCTTCCTTGCAAAATCTGAGGTTAAAAGTGAAATAATTCAATGGAAAACAAACATAGAGAAGCTGTTGTTGCCTTTTAGCTTTTAATCATTTAGTTAGCTCTGTTTCTCATTCTGTTTTCAGACTTACAAAATAGAGTATTAATGTGAAAATAAGGCAAGTGAGGTGTTAATGATGACAAATATATTAATTTCCCCCTTCTGCTGAAACAGCTACAATTAGTATGAAAAATTCATATAATAATGGAGAAAATTTATATTATTATTTGAGAACTTTTTTGCATTTTGCTTTAGATCCAGTTTTTATCAATTTGTAAGTGTTCCAGAAGACAAAAAAAACCATCATATTGGGTTTGAGTTTTCCAGGTGTTTGGTGGATCAAACTTGCAGTGCTGTTTGATGGGTTTTGATGACCATCTATTGTGACAGTTTCAACTACAATTCAAGCAGGTTTAGGGTTGCTTCATGTTAGATGGAGTTCTTTATTTCTTAATTCAAATTGACCGATCACTCACTTCATCCCATAGTGAAGTCAGAATCAACAATTCTGTTCACACAAATAATTCCAAAGGTGTCCAATTATATTAATAACACATTCATATAGTGTTCTGGCATATGTTAGGGGGTTAAGATTCATATTCAATAAAATTTATATGACATATACTAGTCTTCTAATGACTTATGATGATTAGAGCTTTACTTTGAAATTAAATCTGCCTATTAACTGGAATTACGAGGAATCTTGGTCTGCTTCTTAAGGATGGAACCTTAGGTCCACTAACTTTCAGGACAGCTGTACATTTTGAAAATGTCTGAGATTACTTATTTTTTCAAGAAAAAAAGGATCTGTATGTGGACTTAATTTTGCAATTAATTTTTTTTCAAATCCAGCAATATAAAATTACTAGTAGCTCTTGTGAAACTATCATTTTATTGGGTAGCATTAAGGAGTATTTAGCCTGCATTTTCATGATCATGTAAGACAAAGTTGAAAAACTAATCTAATGTTCCTTGTTTGTTTTTAAACCCAAGCTTTTCCTTAAAATTGTGTGTAGTTTTAGAGTTAAAATACATACATATTATTGTTATTTTCCTAATAATGAAGTAATATTAACTGTCCAATTATATAGAATCATTTGTTTGTAAATCAGACATATTTTAAAATATTCTTATATTTAGCACAAAATCATAACCCTATTGGTTAGCAGAAAAATTAAGCAAACTTAGAATTAGTGAATTGGAAAAGGGAATTAGGACCATTTCATCACCTTCTAAATAACAGCAATGGCTCAGTAAAATAAATTATCTCTGTTTCATAAATGGGAAGTACTTTATAAGTTATCCCCCAAAGACAGTCCTTTGGAGTGCTGCTGTTGGAAAACAATCAACTCCATTTCAAAATGGTACTAGCTCAGTGGCAGTGTGAATTTGGCTGCCTCTTTACAAAGTTCTTCACTGGCCAAACCTGTCAGTAGTTTAGCATTTTATTTCAGTTTCAAGGGGGAAAAAATGAATCCTGTATCTGAAGTTTATATTCTATAAATAAAACATTAAATCAATATTACATCTGTTACTGATAATTTTGATTGTACCTAGAAATTCAAATAATCAAATCAGAGAATTTGCTGTGGGTTTATGAAATAAATGTAAATAATAAATGTAAAATTAAAGATAATTTGAATGTGCTAATAGACAAGCCTCTAGATAATTAAGTTAACCTGTCTAGGAAGATAGATATGTGTTAAGTATGTTCTATAAAAATGAATCCAGTAAGAATGGCAAAATATCTTACTATGTAGCTTCAGCTTTATATTTTAAACATCAACAATATTACCATGGTAAGTTTGTTTAAATGTTTAAGGAGGTTAGCCTAAACCTTGCTATAGTTTGCAATCACCTTGCTGAAAAAATAAGAAGGGAATTAAATAGACAGCCTGACATTTATCTCTGCTTTTTTTCTCTAGTGATGGAAATGAATTAATGCAGGAAACTTAAAAAGCCAATGTAATTCCAAAATGTTGCTGCTCAGTGACAGTGTGAATCTTTTCCAAGTTTAGTACAATGTTCATGACATCTGTGTGATGCAAGAAGCAGTGCTCCCAGCATATGTCACTGAATATAGCAGTACTGTCCTGCTAATAAATGCTGTCCTTGCTGCTGTATCATCATGCTCACCAGCAATAAAGTAGAAATCAGCAATATTCAGATATGTACATAACCCCTACCTTATGTTTGTCTTACAATATTTCCAGCGTGTGCTGAGTATAAATAGCTTTCTTCTCATATGGCATTTCATGTCGACAATCATCCTGTTTTTTCTGGGAAGAGTTTATTATTTCTGGAAAGTGTTTATTATTTTCTGTACAAATATGATTTAGATGAAGATATAGTTTACTGTAGTTAAGAACCAGCTGGAAAAGAACTCTAAGAATCATACATGTCATTAACTATTCCTTCAAATGCAATGCCCTGCTATGCATTTCTTGATGTCTGGATATATCCTTGGGTTCATATCCTATCAATATGTGTAATTTTAATTAAAATGTAGACATGATTATAATAAGAATTTATATTGTAAGACAGCAATCTAAGTGAATAGTCTTAACATCTTAATACCTAAAAGCTAATTTATAAAGTCTATGATCATAGTAGGAGAAATGTGAGGAGGAAGAAGTTGGAAGGAGAGCTGTATGTTTCTACATATTGTTTGTTGATCTACTTTATAGGCAGTTTGTAAATGCATGCCTGATAAGTTAAGAAAATACAGGTAGCCCATGAATTATGAGATTTTAAGTAATTTTATTTTTTTAAGGTTATCACAGCTATAATCTCCTTTGTGAATCAAATAGTTGACAGTATGTGAAAATTTGTATGTATGCTGATGAAGGCTATTTTGAATTCTAGTGGGTCCTATGAATGCTTTCTGTGATGGAGGTCATGATGAAAAACTACAGATTTATAACTTGAGATGGCATATTTGTAAAAATCTTCATTCAGATTTGGCAGTTTGTACTTATAAACATTATATATGTATTTGTTGATATAAACTTTGGGCTTCATGAGGGATCAAATCAAGGGAGTAAATGAAGTTGTCCATTTTTGTCTGATATAAAAAGAAAAGATTTCTCTCTTCCTAGCTCAGTAAAGCATTATTTCTCCAAAATGCTACTTGTCATTTGTATAGCAAGTTTTTTTCAATCATGCTTCAATCTATTATATTGCAATACTAGTTTTGGGCAGGGAAACTAATTTCTTTAATTATATATGTTATCATGATTCTATGCAAAGACATATGTTAGGGTTTATTGTGAAAATGTAAAGAATAATAATTGTCTTCCTACCCTTATCCAATTCAAGAAAAAAAAAGGACAGAATTATGTGTATAGTAGCTCTTTATTAATTGCTTGTTATTATAATCTCATTGTAAGACTGTGATCCAGGAAAAAAAACCTAAAGTCATACTTACTTGTTTTGACTAAATTAATAAACCCCTGCTCAGACTCACCATAAAACTAAGAGGAGCTTTTTAAATTTTTTTTTAAGGCAGTGGGACTTAGGAGGAAGCCACTCCAAGCAGAAGGAAGAGCAGCATTTAAGGCAGCCATTTTCCCGTTTAAAATCATTAATGCAGAAAATAGGAAAGGCATATGGCAGCATAAGAATTACACTTTTGCCCATTAGTTGAGTGTGCTGATGGTGCTGAGTAACTCCTTTTCAAATGACAGTGATCAAATTTCTCGTCCCTGCCATTAAAACTCATTTCTCTGTAGAATTTTCTAGATTGCTTTCTCCACTGAAAGGTATCAGCCATGGATTTGAATTTAGCCTAAGTCATGAGAAATTGGAATCTTTTGCCTAGAGTCTCAGTAAGGAGCACAGAAGACCAATCTTTGCCAGTGTATGATTTCATCTCCTCCGTAAAGGAGAGGCTAATCCTTCCCCTCCCCTCTAGTTGTGTGTGTGCCTAAAATTCACAAATAAGCTGTTAGTGAGCAATTGATCACCGGTGTGCATTAATTACAGCTACGTCTTCTGTAGATACTGTTTCTCACTGTAATCAGCCCCTCTGATTTACAGACCTAAATACTAATCTTTTGCTGCAGTTCTTGCTTTATATAGTTCAAAATATTAAATTTAAACATTTTTTAATACTTTCATGGTGAGTTGTTTACCCTTAAGTAAAGATGAAAGATTTTAAATAAAGCAATCTTTCATCTGTGAGTCTCCAGTTAACATGCCCTAAACCATTTCAGCAGAGCTCTTGAAGTTTCCAATGATTTAATCTTGGTATTTTCTGTAAGATTGCATTTGTCATGACTTATTTTCTTGGAGAAAAATGACATATAATTGAAGATGGATCTATTTACTGTTTTCCTGGTTCAGCAAAGGACATGTTTTTACTGTTCCGAATCTTAGAAGTCTACTGAATTAAAAAAGAAAAAGAAAAAATGTCCTATTAAAGTAATGAAAGTATGGATTATGAGTTTCAGCTTCAAGCATCTGTATCTTCTCAGGGAGTCATTTGTGTCTCTTACTTGTCAATCATGACGTAGAGATCTCAGTGGTGTATAGTACAAACCCACTAATCTAAAATTTCCTATTTTAGATGCAATTTTTTTTGGAAGACTGTTATTTACAGGAAATAGATGGAAAGCATCTATTTTCATAAACATTCGAAGAATGTCCATTTTCATTAAATATGTACTAATTTAAATAATGTTTATATATATCAAATGTAGAACTTCACTTTATACTGCGAATAAAAGATACAAGTTTAAAATGAGAGTAAGAAATTGATAATGAAAAAGTAATCCCCTTTGGGTTTAAATTCTGTAGATGTGAAATTTGAGAAAGACTTTTCTAATTATATTTCCTTTGGTACTAACTCTAGACTATGAACTTTTAAGATTTATTTCTTTACAGTAGCACCACATTAAAAGCCCCCAAGAATAAAGTGGAAGACACAGAGTCATTTTGAGCTAATATTTTGTTCTGCCTCAGAGTAAAGTTTTTATGCAACTGAGAATCAAGTAGAGCGCATACTGCATTATGATCTCAGAGATTATTTCAGTCAGTAATTGCTTTGAATGAGTTTCTTTACACTTGCAATGCCATAAAAACTTTCTTGACTCTCTTAGTAGCAAGGACTCACATATTCAAAAACAATAGTTTTAGAGTTTGGGGGGAAAATTTGCATTTGCATTGGACAATGGAAACACAGGAAGAAAAACATTTATTCCTTCTTTGTTATTATGAAAGTCATGTGTAGCACCATCCAGGAAAAATTTCCTAGCCTTTTTACATTAGAAGAGGGCAACAATAACACTGCCCTCTGTGCTTGGCCAAAATTGCACAACTTTTAATAAATCTTAAGTATTCATAACTTGAAGTCTTGCTTTAGTTAGGCATGTTTAGCCAAAGAAAAGAAGGGAGATTGCAAAAACTTCCAAGTGTTTTAGTTACTGTCTGCTCCTAATGATTTAATGCAGAAGATATTCAGATGGCTGGGGTGAAAGTTATATGTTCAAAGGCATAAGAGCAATGAAGCATTTAGTGGAAATAGAATGTAGTTTTTCTTCTGTGTATTGAAAATAGTCCTTTTAACTTTTAATTTTGTAAAGGAGACTAATACTCTTAAAATTATTTGTGTAATCTAACAATATTTCTGATCTTCAAGTGACAAGATTTGTCAATACTTCAAAAATAAAACTGAATATTTAGGGTATTGAAAAAGAAAAGTGAGAGGAACTCTAGGATTTGTACCTAGAATTTGTTTATTTGGGTATTGGATTCCCTTAGTAGACCATAACTTAAACACTTGAAAATGGAAACATTTGCACAGAAGGTATTAAATTTCCCATTCATTTAAAAACCAGCACTATAATTTTCCCAAGAGGAATAAAAATGTTGTGGGAGTAGACTAAATCTGAAATGCTACCAATTTTTAAGCTAGAAAAAGGCTATTGCTGACTGCCAGTAATGGGATAGCAGCAAAAGTTGATGTGATAGCATCCTCTTTGTGTTACGTTCCTTGGTGACAGACCTTTTTTGGACACTTGACTGATGGTGTTTATGCCATTCCCACTACTGACACGCTGCCTGAGGTTATTTTACTTTCATGCCATTGCAATTTAACATTAATAACAGTTGAAACAGGTATGAACTGACAGTCCTGGGGAACTGTATAATTCCCACGTCAGATTCTTGTTACTGGCCCATTAGTTTCAGACAAAATGTAAATGTTTCTTCTATGTTTAGGCAGGTTTTCATAATTCTTTCTTTGCACTTTAAAGAAAGTTTGAAAGTTAAGGAAAGTTTGAATTGAGAATGAAATTTTGCCAGGCATATTTTTGGGTAATGATGTTGGCTCACTGTTGATCTGTTGGACATACTAAGACTTGATAAACATTTGTGGTATAATGAGGGCTGCTAGTCTCCAGCATGAAGTAGAATACATAATTTTAAAGAATATTTATAAATCTACCCTCAAGGACTAATTTATCCACTGAATCACATTTTCTTCCTGCAATGGCATCATTCATTTCTGTAGGACTAATCACAGACTAAGGTGATATATGCTTCTTATTAATAGTAGAAATTGCCATTTTCATGAAGAAAAAAAGGAAGACAAATGTCCTGTAGTTACATTAGCAGTAATATGGAGCAAAGGAAATTCCTTCCTTGTAGGCTATTCATTTTCCCATAGACTCTCCGTTTTTCAAACAAGTTGTCAGAGTACTGTTTCTGTATGGAAACTACTTTCTCAAGCAGCATTGCATATGGGGAACTTTGCCTCTTGCTGCTTTAATGGACAAGAGTTTCATAGACAGTAACATCAATATGACAAATCTCTTAAAATACTTTTCTTGCCTTCAAAATTATTGACTTAACACTGTGCATGTTTATATTATAGACAGGACAATAGACAGACTAGTAGCTGAGTGCTGGTTATGTGAAATCTCTTATCAGACCTGCAGAAACAAATGGGGTATTTTCATGAAAATGTCAGCTTTTATATATCGCAGTAAATACAGACATATGCAGCAGGCTATTTGCAAATATAGGTACATAATTAGATAAATTATCAGAACCCTGTTCTTGATAAATCTTGCATCTCCAGATAAGTGTGGTAGAAATAAGAGTTTTAAAAGCTAATAAATGTCCTTTGGTAATTATTGCAATTAACTGTACTGCCATTATGCCAACTCAAGTTTAAAATAGTACATAATTGGGAAATGAAAGTTTCTTTTTGTATATATATTTTTGTATAATACTTAGACCATAATAAAAAAGTAATGCTCAAATGAAATGTATATCTTTAGATTAATGGTATAGTCGAAAATATGAATGATTTTTAATAGCTGTAATTCATTCAATAGTAAGGGTGTTTTCATATTAAAATGCAGAAACGACAAGTTTTGCAGGAACATGACTCACCAAGAGTATTTCCAAAGAATATTTTCAGGTTTCCTTTAACACATTTTGCCGCTGCTAGAATATGTAGCATTTTCAGTAAGTTAATATGAGTTAACAGTATATGTGGTTTCCTGTCATGAGATCCCTTGTCTTTTGGTTCAATGATTTACACTTAAGTAATAGCAAAACACTTTACTCCAGGTGAAATATTCAAAAGTCACCATTCAAGAAAAATACGAGAAAGTTTCCTTAGAAGTAGTGTTATTTGAAACACAAGGAAAAATCCCATATATGAGTCCCACATGTCATAAGATACCTTCAAATATAATTGGTCAATAAAAAAATAATCTTAATAAACCAGTAATTCTCAGAGTTGCAGCCCATTATCTCTGTTCCTTTCTACTTAAAACCAAGTTTTAGTCTACATACAGAATGCTTTTCTATTCTTTCACAATAAATAGAATGCATGTCCCCTTCATTGCTTCCCGGCTATCACTCAATGAAAATTTGCCAAATTCATGCATAGGCTGTGTTAATCAGTAATACTTTATTATACAAAATAAGCTCTATCCCTCTGTTCCTCTGGGCAAAGATATGAAACAGCCACATTGCTTTAGATTTATATCTGTATTTGAGTGTGTGTGATGTGCTCTAGTAAAAGTACCCAAAGTAACAGAGACATGGTTAAATAACATATTTAAAATATTTATAAAATCAAATTATTTTCAAACCATCAAAGGATGATCTATATCCTGATAAAGGAGAGATGTTTTTAAGGTATTATTGATTTTGATAAGAAATTACATGCCTGCTGGCAGTAGTATTATTTGCTAGTGAAAAAAAAATAATTAAGTTGCTTCATATATTTTATGTGGTGCAGTATAATAGCACATCAATCCTGTGGGAATTTTATAAAATTTTTTCTTATTAACTTCTAATTAAGCCTGAGTGATTTTTAGAAGAGATAAACTGTCACATTTTTCAGAATCATCTTTCCTTCTTGGTAGAGAATATCAGGTTTAAATCCTACTAATTTAGGCAGAAAAGATCCTTCAGTTTCATTTAGGGTAACAATATTTAGTTGGATTTATTCCTCTTATAGACATCATTTAGAAGGAAGAAGAGCTAAACAATTTGCACAGCAAATACATAAAAAATGTTTCAGAAATTAAGAAATAAACATTTCACATTTATGAAGTTTGACACCAGGTAAAACATGAAGATGTAAGTAAGGTTTTTTTAATTTGCACAAGGACTATGTTATCCCCCTCTAAAATTGTAGACATGCTATTTCCAGCCTAAATTCTTAACCTCATCACTTTATGTGGTCTGCATGAGAAGGGAAGGAGGCCTGTCTCTCTAGAAGGTGCATATAAATTGAGCCCTTTTATTTACACATTCAGTAAACTGATGCTTATAGTGTTGAAGTGGATCTCCTGAAATGGAGGGCACTGGACTGAGCAGGAGGGGTCAGCACTTTGGGGCTTTGTCTCAGCCTAGAGGCATCCAACTGTGCTGGCAACTTGTGGTGGTGGGAAATGGAATGCTGCTGTAGGATTGTGCCATGTGAACACAGAAGGAAAACGTGAAAACCCATGAAGTTACCAGGATTCAGAAGGTGTTTGGTTAAGTCCATACACAAAATGCATCCTAAGTTAGGAGGCTGAAAACAGTCCGTCCTCTAGCCTTAGACATCTAGAGTATCTAGAGGCCAGATAGAAAGAGATCTAGAGGGTTTCTGTGGACAGTGAATTTGAAATGGGTCCATATATGTTTCATTGTCACTCACCCCCTCTCAGCAGAGAATGTTGTGTATAATGATTTCTTTTAAAGTGTAAGTAGCAGAAGAACACTTCTACTATGACAAATTCCTATCTCCATCACAATTTGCCAACATTATTCCATCATTGCTATTGTATCAACAAACCAACAGCATCTTGTGGTGTCACCTATGTCCAAGACAGTGGTCAGACTAGGTATAGCACCACTGTAATCACCTGAGAACTGAAGCAGAAATGACACATAGCCTCGGGCATGACCTAAAATTCGGATCAGCTGCAGGAAAATATTGTCAATAGTAAGCTGAGTAAGAAGCTTACAGATTTGTTCTCAGTAATGTTTCTTGTGCAGTAAACAGTTCCTATTTAAGGTCTTCCATCTCTGCATTTTATCTCACCTCATGAGATTTTTATTGTAGAATTTTATAATTAAATAACAGTGAAGATAAAAATGCAGGTATTTTGATTTTATTTATAGCTGTGAAAGCATGCTTTACAATTTATCACTCAGTCCAGGAATTCAGTTATCTTAAAAGGAAAATAAATTTTTCAATGACAAGTTCCAGTTACGACTAAAAACTCCGCATTTGCCACCAATAAATCTAATCTGCATGCATTAAAGAGGACAATTTTGCTGACACTTTTTTATTACTTGGTTCCATAGTAATATTTCATCTGTTTCAGTATATGCATGTAATCAAAATAAGAAAGTAACTGAGATATCTCTGTTTTCTGATGTGGTATCTGGCATTCTTAAAGATTGCTGCCATGACACATTTATGTACTCTAAATTATAATAATTTTTTTTGGTATCATAAATAATATTTAATTTGTTACCCAGAATAATATTTAATTTGTTACCCAGAAACCCAAGACATTCTGTAGACATTTTACAAAAGAATGTCACGTTGCTTTATTGATGCGCATGGTGAAAGGAGAATCGGGGGTTTAGTTTTGAAAAGTGACTCACCTGCTTCTAAAAGAAAGGTTTCACATGTCCATCAAGGAAAAGGTAGAAGGCAATTCCCTGCAAGTAAGCAATCGCTATCAGAATGCATTAGGCAGAACTAACTCATACATTACCTTCATACCCTTGACCTTCCAGACACATTTGTAGATAACGTTGATTCTTCTGACAGCAGACACAAATCCTCACAGTTCTATGGGCAGATATTTCAGTTCTGCATTGAAACTATATTTCCTGTAGCATCAAGTCAATCATTTCTGTAAGACAGAAATTTTGAGTTATACAGCAGTACAATGCATGCTATAGCCTACACTTTGCAAAATATAGCCATGATCTTAGAATGCTCATACCAAGATAAGTTACTTCTGTATGGCAGTTGGAGAATGGTCTAATCTGAGCCTAATCATCAGTGTCAGGCAGCAATAAGGCAGCAGCTTGAAATAAACTGCCAGAGAACACTCTGAAAAGGGGTTTTTTGGATCCAAACTTTCAAGACCTAGATGTTCCTGTAAAAGAGATAAGTAAGTAGAATGTGGAGACAAAACAAGGACACACAGAAGAAACAGCTTCCTAGAGCACTTTGTTTGTTTCCAAAAACATCTACTGGAAATTTGGTGTGAGAATACATATAAGTTGAATTCGTAGCTTTTATGTGAGTTCTCTTTTGAATATATATTGATGTTAAACTGGATTTATGGGATTACCAGTGTGTTTCACTTTCTTCTCAGATATTTGTAATATTAGAAAGGTTAGGTAAGTGTTTGTTTACCATCATGTCATTCTACATTTTCAGTACAAGCCCTTTCAGTCTGGGTGCAAGCACAATGAAAAAAAAGTAATAAAATGCAGATTTTGTAAAATACATAAAATGTTATATCCTGGCTACGCTCCAGGAAAAATTGCAGGCTTTATATGGAGCTATGCATTCTGTCAGCATATATATTGTTCTGTGACACAGATTAGCTAGAAAAGAAGCAGAAAAAGAAAAAAAAAAAACCATGGGAGAGCCTGTCAAGATTTGCACTGTCACCTTTGTGCTACCAGATTTGCCCATTGATTGCCCTGCCTTCATCTATAATTGGAAGCAGATGTTGGGTAACTCAATGGCATCTCAACTCTCTTACCTGTGTACTGGTGCCCTGCTCCCTTGCCCCATCCACATGCTGCCAGAATAGGGCAGCGTGGCTTAGGGTCCAGTTCTATCATCTATGTCCCTGGCATGAAACTGTCTCCATGGGAAAATGGGATTATAAGGTGTGGCTTCAGTTCAAAAGACCTCACAAGTATCCAAGGAAATGGCAAACGCTGAAAGAGGGGAAGGGAAAATATACAGGAAATTTCTTCATGTATGAGTAGAATAATTTTGGAAGTAGGTCTTTGAACAAACTCATCTTCCTTCTTTTAAAAGCTGTAAAAATTTACTGCTTTCCAGAGATAAGCCTATTTTCTCCTTGCTTCTGTCAGGGAGGCAGCATCCATAGCAGTGTTGAAAAAACAGTGTCCTGTTACCTCAATATTTTCTTTTCACCTATGAAGCTAAATGTCATCTATATGTTACTGATATAATGTTCTGTCTCTTACCACTAGAAGGTGAGGATATTATGAGATGACCAACTTTGGGAATCTGTCCTGAGACAAAGACTGCAAAAAAGCAGGAAGGGTTAAGGGATACCACTTTCCTCACAACACTCTGAAGAAGCACCCCCAAAATCTTGTGACAACAACCATATTTGGTTCTCAAAAATTCCGAAATAGGCTCTGTTATTTCAGCTGTTTGGCTGGGAACTTTGTCAGCTGATAGTCAGAATAACTCAGGAATTATATGGATCTGTTCCTGGATTATTCAAGACGCTGAACAAAAGAAGGTATCCAAAGGTTCTTGGAGACCTGGAGCTGCGTGCCTGTCTCTCTTTCTTGTCCAGCAAATGTTTATATGAGATCTATATCTAACCAGGGAAGCATCTGAGGACTGTACCAATTAGGCTTAGAAGAGTTTTTCTCAGATAAAAAAAATTCACTAATTCCAGTGATTCATCATCACTAAATGCTTTAGGGCTTGTATGCAGTATTTTTCTCTCTCCCAGTTTCAGCAGTGCATTAGAGAGATTGTCACAAAATTATTTTTCCAATGTCCCCAGAAAAAGGACTGAAAACCTGGCAGTTTAATGCAAACATTTCTAGATCACTGGATCCCCCTCACTGTCACAGATGATCAGATAGAGACTACTGTGGCCATGGAGGCTGAATGAGTTTGTAGTGCGGAGCCTGCTCTCCAGAAACTTTCCCTTAGGTGAAGTCTTTCCTGCAAATAAAAGACAGTCAGGGTAGTTGCATGATTTTTCTTGGTGGTAGTTTCACACTGTGTTGGCTCCAAATTGAGATTATGCATGTTTGACCCATGCCAGGGATTTCATGATGTTAAATTTGGGAAGTGGATAGAATAAAGCTGAAGTTGAACAGGAGGATGCTGTGTTGTGTGTGGGAATTATGCCTTGTGGAGTCCACATTTTGGTGGACTGGCAGATACAAACCTCTCATATTGCATCCATGGGAAAGTCAACTAAAAGGATTGGGAGGTTTTGAATGTTCTTAAAAATGTTTCAGCTAATGACCAAGTTGCCCTGAGACAAAAAGAAGGTGAACAGAACTGAAGAAATTAATTGTTCAGCATACCTTGACAGACATAGTCTTTCACTACAGCAGAGAGGGAAATTTGGCATTTGAAGAACGTTTTATAACTGTTTTTCCTTTGCTCTTAGAAAAATGCTCTAACACCTTTAGAAAAAGAAATTACCTTAAGATTTCAGACTTCTACTAAGAGTTCTACTAAAAAGTAGTAAAGAACATTTCAGCTATTATATATGAAGTTTTTCTAAATTGCATTTTTTTTCAAGAGGGCCTACTAGAAATATACTGCCTTGAAAATTCACTATTCCTCTTCTTTGTTAGCTCCACCTCCTATCCTCAAATTTGAGGGTGGAAGATGCAGTCCTAATAGTGTAACCCTTTTTAAAAGTTCATAAATTGAGGCAAAGAAATTATTGTGGGACTTTATGCTAATAACTCATATTTCAACACAAACATATTGTGATAAACCTTGTCAGTCAGAAAGTATTTTCACACCTTTTTTTTTTTTTAAATATCAACATGAATGGATTTCTTTCTGTTTCCTCAGAGCTAGAGGCAGAGGAGTGGTGCAAGCATCTTTGCATGGAATGTCTAGGGGCCAGGCTCAATGATATAAGTCTTGGGGAACCAGATTTGCTTGCTGCTGGAGTCCAGAGAGAACAAAATGGTAAGTAAATTTTTATTTACTCCTAGTTCTGTTCTTAGGTGATATCCCATTTCATCTTTGCATGCGCTTGTTGTTGTAAGGACTTTTGCTAGTAGCTGGGAGCACATCCTTAGTAACTAAACATTTGGATATTCTTTTGAAGTTCAAGCCTATTTTTTTTAATAAATAAAAATTATTAAATTCCATGCCAAATAATACATATAGAGTGACTTTGTGTCTTCATTGTGTCCAGATTTCCCTGTCATGGGAAATGACGGCCATGACCCTTCTGTTTCTGGAAATGATGGCTTCTGTGCAGAGGAATAAAGCAGCAGCTGTTGTTTTGCAGCCTTTTAAGGACAGCGATGAACATACCAACAGCAATTTGAACCACAAAACACATATTTGCTTTAAAATCCTACCTGGCTTGAATACTGAAGTCGGGATCATCTAAATGCTGTCAAATATGGGTGAAAAGGGCAGTGACAGATGTTAGTCAGCACTAAGCCTGAGTTGTAAGTCTTCATCTAAAGGCTATTTGGATTAGACACATGCACAGGAAGAATGCTAGTGGATGGAATAGGCAATAACAAAAGAAAATCTGTGATTACCCTGTCATTTAATTCCTATTAATGAACACGAGGGCAACACAAAATGTGCTCATTTAGTCCTCCCTAAATTACAGCTCTCAATGATTATTACTGTCTTGATGCTTTTATAAGATCCAATAGCTTTCAACAAAGTAATAACACACACTGCCTCAATGGTCATAAAATATCAAGCCAGCTATCATTATAAACAAAATTACGTAATTAAATTATAGAATGGATGGCACTATATTTATTATATCATTTCTCTGAACCTAATAGCACACAGCATGAAATACACAGAAATCTTTAAGGAATTCTGTTCAAAAAGCAGACATGTTGAAATGGGATTTAAAAGAAGTTCAAATGTTCATAAAGTTGTTTACCTGCTATGAGACACAGAATTCAATTTGTGGTCTCAAACTACTTTACAAAGGGAGAGCTACTAATGTTGTAGGAAAGTGATAATGATCAGACAGCACTCAAAGCACCCCATCTGCTATATGTTCATAGGCTGTAGGTATAAAACTCATCTGCATGCTACTGAAGAGAGAACTGTGTGAACAGGTGGAGGTCTTTCACAAATGTGAAAGGAAATAAACCTCATCAAAAAGCCTGGGATGTGAACAGAAAAGTAGTTTGAAATTTGTCGAGCTCTTTCTGCAGTGAATTCATGTACTCTCCAGCAGCTTTTGGACATAGATGCCAAATATTACATTTTATCATGTTCTTGAAAGAGATCCAGTTAGATACACATGACCTCCAGGAGGCATATATTAGTTCTGTTGTATTAACTAGTCTTGATTCAATTGACTTAGTCTAGAAATTAATTGCAGTGTTACCAACCAGCATATATGACCATAATTAGCATCTTTATTGTTCTAAGTAAATAAATGAAAGGAAACAAAGAGGCAAAGCATGTATTTGTTGTACAAATCACATGAATAATAATGCATGGAGGGTATCATTAGCTGTATTCTTTTAAAACAAGTGACTGAATACATATAATCCAATATTTGATGAGCATACTCTGCTAAATCATTAGTTACAGTACCTCAAACAAGTAATTCTGATACCTATCCTCATCCTTCCCTCATCCCCTTGATGCACAACTTTGCATTTTAATAAGCATGTTTGAAATTCAAAGTTGTCTTGTTCAGAGGCAAAACAAATTCTGTTGTGGATGTCTTTTAATCAACTTAGAAGGAGGAAAATGTGGAGAGATTCTTACTATAGGTATGAAATTTGACATTTTGTTCATTTATCTGTGCTGTGAGAACCTGCAGTTGCACTCAAATTCCTGTAGCAGATTTCTTTAGTTGAGTGGAACCATGCCCTCAGTTTACACTGGTTATCTTACCCTGCAAACCTGGCAGTGTCATTCCCCACATGACAGTGTTATTGAGAAGGTGACTAGTTCCAGGGTGGGATCATTTGGTGATTTCGGTGGCATCATTTCAGATTTTTAGTTTATTTTCTTGAACATTTCCCCCATATGCAGCTTTTACACACATGCTATCAAAAACAGTAGTTCAAAAGATACCTCAAAAACTTTTGAAAGTCTACTGAGCTTTTGCTTATAAATATTCTTGTTGAGCTTTTGTTGCCCTGAAACTGAAAGGTCAAAGTTAATTTTTCAGCTGAAAATTCATGGACAGTGGCTATGTGTATGAAATATCTCAAATCTTGCTCTTTGTGAAAATAACATCTGTGTCAATCTCTGGGTAATTTTTTTTTTTTTGTGTTACAAAAAGCTGAATACCAGCGTACTACCTTTGAATGTCATTCTTCAAAACATATTGCAAGTGTGTCAACTTCATAGAATTCCTCTTGAGTTAGTCAATTTATTAATGCTTACTTGAAACAGAGATGTGAGAATACAGTTTGTAAAACATATAACAATCTCACAACCTCAGCATCTAGTTTTATGCAGGTTCTGTTGCCTGACCCATACAAAGGCTTTCTTTCAGGTCATTGAACAAAAGATATCTCTTACTGTTTGAGCAAGACCACAGATTGTAATAAATATTATAGCCATAATGGGTTTTCAGTTTTGGAATTTTTTTTCACTTTTAAAGGCTAAAAGACATTGAATAATGGTGTCATACTGTTCAGATCTCTATGATATAACAGGTGTTAATACATTAATCCCAAAAGAACAGGTGTATTAAGCATTAATTGCATCCCATTCCACTGAGGTTTTTTTCAAATAGTTACTTTTCAGTAAATATTTTCTGAAATGTGTAAAATTTGGTAAAGATACCTCTTCGGACTAGAAAAGCTAACCTAATAAGGTGGGGGTTGTTTCATTAACTGCTTTACCTTGTCCAAGAGATAATACTTTTAATATGCAGTGTTCTTCATGTGTTCAACTACTTGTCCATTCTTGTTCTTAAAGGACATTTTAATGTTTTAAGGGTGTTCACCAAACATATCAGATAAATAAATTGGCTGTCTCTCAAAAATCCCCAACTTTCTGATGTGTAGATTTGTACTTTCTGGTGTGACACCAAAGCCACTACCCTCAGTTTGAAACATTTAAAATAATTTTTCAGTAATTGCTATTGTATATGCCCTGGGGCCACTAAAATTGCTACTTGTTTTTTATACACAAAAAATTCAATTTCAGAAAATATTTGGTAAAGAAAATATGCATGGTTTCTCACATTTGTTTAATACATCTTTTCATCATTTCTGAGCCTATTTATCCCCTCCGTTTCACTCTTATGGTCCTTCTGAGATGAGCTTTAGATTTGAGAAGGGAAGGCACTTTATTCTCTGTGGCAGGAATGCAACAATATGGTTTTCAAAAAACAATTTGCTCCAAAGGCTGGCAGAACTCTTGTTTGGTGTGCAAAGGCCATACAATCACAAGGCAGTCCTGTCACATGACAATAGAAATCTAAGGTACCTGAAAGAGGCATTCTTTTATACCTCTGGTTGGTCAGTAACCGCCAGTGGATTTGTTTCAGCATATTTGAGCTGTTGTTTGAGCCTCCAGCACCGAGCAGTTCTGCAGTGCAAAATGAGGCAAACTGTGGAGCTGCTGTGCTTCTAGCAGTGGGCTCTGCTGCTGTGTCTTCCAGGAAGGATAGAGAAGACATCTAAGCTACTCTTATGCAAAGCACATCAGTAACAGGAAGCTTCTCACTGGATTTCAGCTCCATTATTGCTTTCCAGAAGTATTACCACAACTCTTGCTGTGCAAACTCTGCTGCAGCAAATGACTATTAGGTGGTTTTCTTTAGAAATTTAAGGCTCACAACTAATGGCTGCTTAGCTTGGAATGATGCACAAATTCCAATTAAACTGAGATGTGAAATGAAGCTTCTGTTGCTCTCCAGCCATTTTACCTTCTCTCTCCTGAAAATCTAAGTGATTTGTTGGTGTACCTCAGCCCTATAGCAGCAACCTTTTTTCTGTTTAAATTTCTTTTCACACCAAGCATGGTCTCTAGTATTTAGTAACTTCCCTTTAGATTATTTGCCGAAGAATTAAAATACATTATGAAAGCAAAAGCAATAGAGGCCTCACTTCAGAATCCTATTCAGGTAATTTATTTAGCATAATGGCAGTGAAGTTTTATATGCAATGATAAGACAAATAATAATACACAGTTATAACTCCATGAAAGAAAATCTGGACTAAGCTGGATTTGATTACACTGTTGACAAGTCTTCTAAGCAATATGCTGTGATTCTTTCATGCACATTTCATAATCCTTACGTTTCTCAAGCTGCTGCTTGATGAAGAAGTTGTGAAAGTAGAGTGTTGACTTCATTTGGAAGAACTGGAAGCTTCCTTTCCAGCACTCAATGCATTTGGAAGCATTTGCAATACACCCCAAAATGTAATGACAAAAACAAATTTTGGGGTTTTGGGGTTCTTTTTTAATTTTTATCTTCCTGGATGATGTCATATATAGAATTTTTCCATTCTCACAAAGGATAGCACTCCAAGGTGACACTATTTTCACTCTTTATAAAAGGAAGCAATTTGAAAGATGTCATCCAATGGACAATATACAATAACAGACTATATTTAATGTAAAAAGGAAATCAGAATATTCAAGATAACATTGGTTTAAAAAGTATTATGTGTAGACAATCAATTTACTTTTTAGGAGCAGGTGCATCTGTTTGGTAAAGGTTCTATTTCTATCAGTTTTAAATAGTAAATAATAGCACTGAAACAGTTGAATACTTGTACTAAATAATTTTCTATTAAAATTTTCTTGTACTAAACCATTTTCTATTAAACTTTACTTGTAAACTTGATGTAAAACTTGAAGAAAATGGGCAAATGTTAAAATGCAAATTTCTAAACTGAAGAAAAGGCCAGATCCATCATTTGCTGCTATATCTTATTTACTCCTAACTCAGTCCTGTGATATCAATATGAGGCTTTTTAATTACGTGTTTTGAGGCTTTATTTAAAAAAAAAAATACTCCATGATAAACCTATTTTTTATTTTCAAAGTCTGGAGAAGTTTGAAAGATAATTGAATTTTTGCTTTTCTCCCTGCCTAATATTTAAATTGGTATTTCATAAAATTACTTCCTTTGTAAGGTTTTTGTTCTTTCATTGGTTTTACCTTCCTTTTTTATTTAAAAACTTTCCACAGGAGCAGCAGTCTTGCTTCCTGGATTTTAATTGCAAGAAACTCATTAATTCCTGTTAGTAAAAATGTAGCTTTTCATAGTGAACAACGTCCTTGAATCCTCAGAAGAGGATTATGAGGCATTTCTTTGTGCTACATATTGAGATTACAAACGACAGCCAAAGCATAGAGACTTTGTAATTACATTCACAGAGCTGACTTGTTTTAGGGCATTTTCTAGGGTCTGTAGGATATCTATAATTTAATACATAAAAGCACTTTGCATGGTTTTTTATTCATCTTCTCTTATCCTTAATCCATTTTTATACAATAGGTTTGTTTGTTGGATTTTTTTTAAATCAATGAAACACAGACAATTTTATTCAGAAAAGGAAGTTGTTTACAGTTTTAATGTTAATCCAGTGAGACTTCAGATTCTTCTCTACCTTACTACTTACCACTGAAACAATTTGAAATATTTACCTACCTTTATATTTTTATTGAGATCCTTACATTTTTAATGAATGCAAAGCAGAATATTTATAAGCAAAGGAAAAAAAAATTTCTTCTGAAATCCTGATTCCTCACTGCATACAGCAGAAGGAAAGCATTCTAATAGTCCTGAGATATGAATAAACACAAAATGCTGCACCTTCCAGACTTCAAGCTGCACCTTCCAGACTTCAAGCTTTCTTTTCACCTGAAAATTAGCCACAGTTGGTCAGCAGCAGAACTTTCACAGATGGAGGAGTTTCTTTTGCATATAAATAGAATATTTGTTTCCAAATCCTCTACTTATTTATGTAGGTGCCACCAACTTGGCTGTCACCTTCTATAAGTAATTTTTTACCGATCATTAAAGCTGAAATGAAACCGAGCATCTGGATTGCAAGAT
The DNA here is from genome assembly GCF_036417665.1 of Passer domesticus. Classification (NCBI taxonomy): domain Eukaryota; kingdom Metazoa; phylum Chordata; class Aves; order Passeriformes; family Passeridae; genus Passer; species Passer domesticus. Next base: position 105,378,516 of record NC_087474.1, on the reverse strand, counting down.
TGCAATGTCATCTGGTTGGTTTTCCAGCTAGGATGATTTAACCAAAGGAATCCAGTGATAAAATGGCAGCATCAGGATCACTGGGCTCCCATGATTTTGCTCCCCCCAGTACAGCTGGAAGGCCGAGAGCATTTTGGAGTTGCTGCCAAGTCTCTGTCTCAGTCAATATGCTCATTTTCATAAAGACTCTTATGCTCCTATGCCCTGGAAAGCATTATTAAATGTCGTATTCTTGCCAAAGCCCAAATGCTAAACACCTTTACATGCACTAAGTGTATGATGAAGCATTGCTCTGCTTATTCAAGGAGATGGGAAAGAGCAGTCACATTGAGTGAAATAATAAGCGTAGCGATATATCAACATTTGTTTCTCATCCTGGCTCCCCTATTCCCTGAACTTTGCTCTCACCTGTTTAGAGAAGGGTGATAGGAATAGGAATCCTGGGTGCTGAGGAATTGTGCCTGTTCAGTCCCAGTCTTATTTTGTCCAACAATATTGCATCTACTTGTTTGCTTTCTTCCATCTCCCTGCTTTCTGGGTCCCTTATTAACTTCTATATGGTTAGTTTTACTGACCAATGGACTGTTATGATTTCATCCTACTCATATGCAGATGATATCTGAAACAAAGAGAAGCAAAATAACCTATTCAATGTCTTTCAGAAGATTTGGTGTCAAAATTCAGCTGGAACTTCCAAATCTGGCCTATGATGAATGTTTGTTTTTGCCTGGATAAGTTTAAGGGCAAAACATGCCACTAAAGATGGAATGACTGTATTACCATTAACTAGACACCTGCTCAAATATTTTCTGAAATGGAAAAATTTGACCCTGCATGTTAATTAATAAAACAATTTAATAGTATCTACACCTTTCCATGTCCTCAGCTGCCCGTTATTCAAAAGTGTAGGTTTTGTTCCAAAAGCAAATCTATCTATCCTCAATCTTCTCCAGCACATATGTTTGTACGCTTGTTTTTCTTGCCAATTTGATTCAGTTCCAAGGGTGCTACGTTTTGCCCTGGAGCTGATGTTCACTTTAATCAGACATACTTCCTTTAATCCCTGACATCTCACCTTAGACACTGACCTCCCATGCAAAGTCAGCAAATGTCTCCTGACAGTTTGAGGATACCATATGTCCTGGATGCCCTTCATGCAATAATATCCTCAAACACATCAGAGAAGTTGAGCATTTCATGGCTAACCTGGTAACATCTAAAGCAAGTTGAAGTATTTTGTGCCTTCCACACAGCAGCTTAATGTTAACTTCAAAAAATAATTGTACCTTTTCATTTTCTCTGCTGTCTGAGGCATTCTGTCAGTGAAGATGGGGAAAGAGAAAGATTTTCATTCTCACATAGTAAACCCATCCCCCATAGATACACTGTGTTATTTCATGTCATGCAAGAGAGAAAGAGCTGACAGGCCAGTTACTGCATCTTGCTTTCAAATAGATGAGGGAAGTGGCAATAGTTGACAGCACAGCAATGCAAAGCTGGAGCTAATACATGATAAAAGTACACCTGCAGAGCTGCAAGGAATTTCTGCATGATGATCCCAATGACATATGGATACTGAAAGGATGTGTATACATATACATATACATATACACACACATATATATATATATATAATTGCAGTACAAAGTGAAAGTTATCTTGTTCACCACCATTCCCTTCCCAATGCGGTCTTTGACCCTTTACTCCCAAGTGTGAGTCTTTCCATTTAGTTTAGTAGGCATTACATTACACCCCTGCCCCATACACTTCTCTGAGCATTAGGGGAAATTCTCCTCAGGGATCTCAACAGCCTCTGCTAATCTACCTGTGCTGTGTGTCACAAGACTTTCACAAAATGTCTGGGGTTTCACACATGGGATCCTGGTCATAAAATTAAACTTCCAGGGCTAAAACCCATTCGTGTGACTAATGAGAACTTGGGCCTGGGAGAAGAGGTTGTGACTAAATGAATAAATTGAGGAGCCATTAATAGGACAAAATTAAATTGACTGAAACAGAACAACATTGGGGATGGCAAGTTTACTTATAGCTATGCAGCAATTTTTATTGCTCAGCCAGCAGTTCCTTGCTTTCTCTAATTCCTCAAACTTTTGCCACTTTATTCATACACACGCAAAATCACACACACTCATAACATATTTTATATTAACTCATTTGCAATATTTTACTGTTTGGTCAAAAACATATGTATATATCAAATGTTTAAAAATTAGAGACACAATGCCTATAATAATGAATTGCAAACAGAACGGGAAGCTAATTTTGAGTGTTGCAGTAAATTTCTGTCACTTAAATTTAAATTCCTTCCTAATTTTTGAGAGGATACAGTGAGACAATTCAGTTCCAATGGTAGATTAAAAATATTTAATCCACCCTTTTTACCCTTTAACCCTTTTCACTTTATCAAGTAATTGGAGGCAATTTTCCTATCAGTTGTCCCTCTAAGGAACATTTTCCAAATATTGTTATTGAATAAGCATTGCTCATGCTGATGCTTTGAATTGTTCTTACCGTTTTTGTCAACACCTTCAGGCAGTAGAATTGACATTTTGCATTTTTATCCATTTCAAAGATGAAAAGAAACTGTGACAGGAAAGTTGTGAATGTACTGCACTCTCCCATATGATGCTATTAAGCACTAATATTGCAATGCATGTAATGTTAAAATATAGGCTGGCACTTCCAACTGTACAACCAGAAATTTAACTGAGTTTTTCACTCTTTTTAGAAGCAACTCATAAAAACATAAGTTATTTATAAAAGAAAATTACATTTTTATTTAAATTTCTCTTCCTAATAATGTTTACTTCCTTTCATATGAGTTAATGGTGGTTTATATCACCTTGGTTTTTTCCTTTTTTTTCCTTTTTTTTCCTTTTTTTTATGATTTTTTTTTGCATTGCTTATTAAAACCCATGCAATCCAGGCACTTCAGAGAATTATTAATGCCCTTGACCTCCTACTGCAATAAGTGCACTTTGCAAGCAAAGTGCAGCTGATAGTGATTGATGTCATGACCATAATAATATATCATGTTGAATCAGATGTTTCAAGAAAGCAAGAGATGATTAAAATAGTTATTAATTTTGAAAATATGAATTACTTTGGCAAATAAACAGAAACTGAATGCAAGGAAAGTAATTATTTACAAGCTTCAAGCAGTAAACTTGGATTTGTAATTTCAAGGACAGCTTTTCTAAAAGGCAACGGCTGCACATACATATTTTGCCAGGATACCTTCAGTTCTGTTCTTTGAGAGAGGAGTCTTTGTCAAAGTTCTCATCATTGAGGATTTTGATTTTTAAAGAGTCATGGACCTTAATGTGAGGGTAAAAAAGGACTTCAGTAAAGTTGCTGGGAACATATGTCTGAAAGGACTATGCAGATAATCTGTGAAAGATGTTTCACACTGATGCATCATTTATAAGGGAAACAAAATGAGGATGATTCTCCTCTTACTCCTCTCTTACACACTAGCAGGACTGCTTCAGTATCTCAGTGGATCCTCACCTCTGTTAAAACCAGATTTTTTGGCTTTGATTTCTGGATCATCAGAACTAAAGACTATGTCACTGGTTTTCTCCCAGTATAAAATCTTACTTTAACCAATGATGTCTTACTTTGTGTTTTTTTCAGAACGATTCAATGTATACCTTATGCCTACACCAAATTTAGATATCTATGGGGAATGTACAATGCAGATCACGCATGAAAACATCTATCTCTGGGACATCCACAATGCCAAGGTCAAGCTGGTCATGTGGCCTCTGAGCTCTTTGAGGAGATATGGACGTGACTCAACGTGGTTTACATTTGAGTCTGGAAGGTAAGAGCTAAGGAGATGCAAACAAAGGAATAAATTAACAATGTTGTGTTTTTTTAAATAAGCAGTCTGATAAGTTAAATATGCCTCTCCTTATAAAGCAAGACAGAATACATGACCTCTCCATAGACTTCCCTTTGCTGAATTTTACTTTTCAATATGTCCAGGCCAGTGTTTGAAATAAATGTTAATAAGTCTCATATTAAAAATTAGCTTAAGCTCCCTCTGACTTTTATTTAACTGTGATTGAAATGTCATTCTTAAGGTTTATGAGTATCACTGTGCTTAAACACTAGTGTGGTATGATTTGAGTACTTTTGATGTAGAAGAAATTAATTCTGGATCATGGAAATGGCTCATCATGCAAGTATGAATGGAATAACTTCCATTACAGTGGATATTACTCTTTTTGGATGTTCCTGATGACTGATTGCTACCCTAGAGTATAATTGCAAGCAGGAATACAGAGAACACTGTGAACCCATAAAAAAGCTAGCTCTTTTTCCTGCCTGCAGCTTTAATCCTCATTGCCATTTCCATCTTCAGATCAGTTTTAAATTTCCATAGAGCTCTGTTTTGTCTCTCTTTAATACATTTCATATCTTGCCATTAGGTTCACTGCCTTTTCTGCATTTCTGCACAAAAATAATTCTGCGTTTAACTCTCCCTCTGATGGTGTTTCAACTTGTATTTTATGGTTCTAGATTATTTTTTTTATGGTTTGGTTTGGGTTTTTTTATGGGTCATCATACTCCTTTATGAGGAGCTTGAATATTCTGAAACAATCTGTGAAATTACAGGTATCTCTACACTCCTGGGTTAGACACACTGTCTCACTAGAAAAATCTTTATATGCATTTTGTTGTTTGCTTACTCAATACAAATAACAAATATTCACAAAAGTTCAGTTTGTGATCAGAAACAAAACCATGGATCACATGGACCCTACTGTCTAAGGGGATAGTGGCCAAAATTCCTCTGCCATTTCTATAGCTGAGAGTTACCATTTTACCAGTAATTTGTATATCCAGAATGCTGTCACAAGACCATTTTGATTCTGTGTTAGTTTTCTGTGATGAGTTCACATGAAGACATCACTGGAGTTTTTCATTTAATATTTTGTTTAAATAGCAAAAGCTGACCCATGTTTCAACTTGATTTCAGTGATTAAGCTGAGGGGCTTATTCAAATATACAGTTTTAGCATGAATTAGCATTTCAAGCCTCCTACAGTATTTTAATTCCATTTCAAGCCTCCTACAGTATTATAATTCCATGCTAGTATCTGAATATCATCTGCTCCTACAGCCCATGAACCATATGACCTGATGAAAAGTGGATTGTTTTCCTGTGTTTTATTATTATCAGATAGCTCTGCCTTTATCTGTCATGCTTTATTGTCTTTGATCTGATTCCTCCCTTTTTGCTTGCTTGGGAGTACTTATCTGATTTGAAAATGCATAGAGGTAAAAAATAGAGCTAGAGAAAAGTTGGTATTTTCAATAACATCTGAAGGTTATGTAGGGCAATAATAGCACTCATTTTAAAATCTGTTGTTGATTTGTTTGGGGTTTTATTTTATTTTTTAATCAACAAATCATCTTTCTCATCTTTCTCAACATGATTTGCTTTGTCCCCTGATCTGCTAGTACCTTAATACAATAAATTCCTGATGCATGTTGTTTTATCAGAAGTGAAGCACTCATCCATGTTTTATGAGAATGTTGTGCAGTAAAAGTGTTGTTGCTTTAATTTTTCCCTAAGGCTTAAATATTAAATGTAGGCAATTGCTTTAAAGGAAATATTTTTGAATAGGTTATTATGTTTTAGTGTGTTTTAGCAGATATCCATTATATGTGTATGTGGTTTGCATGAACATTTGAAGCTCAGTTTTATATATTTATATTACATCCTGAGTTTTGGTATTACTTTGTTTAAAAAAATTAATCCTTTCAATAAATTGACATATTCACAAAGAGATACTATGTTAAATAAATTGATCAGAATTAAGCTTTTTTACGAATTTACCTTTAATAAATATATTGCTTTTCATTTAAATGAAATATGAATGTGGATGTATAAAACTGAACTGCTCACTTGTCTAATGAAATGCAGTGACTACGCAATTTGAAGAATGTCTAAAATATGGGAGGAATTAACTCAGATTATTTTAATCTGCCAGATTTTTCTGTTTAGCTTTGCAATGAATTGGAGTAAATGTGTCTTTGCTCTATCTATGACGTTAGACTTGTCCTTATTTTTTTTATTATTTATTGAACCAATGAAAGGAAGTATACCGTGCTCAGACATTACCTTAATCTGTGTTTTTGTCTATCCAAACCCTGCTGAGATATGGGGAAATAACCATTTTGTGTGGCTTTGTTCAATGCTGGATGGAGAGATTCTCATTACCTAAAGTACCTGATTAGGGCTAATCCCATGAAATCTCTTCACCTATCAGAAGACAGTCATTCACAACTCCATTAGGCACCACAATAGCTTTGTGTGGATTAATGCTGTTTATCTAACACAGTAAATGGATCAGAGCACATGAGGTAGAGCATAGCTTTTATGTTTTTAACATCTAGGCTTTCCAACTAACCAGTCTTGTTCTGGATCTGGGAGTTGTGCTGGTTTTGGAAGATTAATTTTCTTCACAGCAGCTGGTATGGGGCTGAGTTTGGGATTTGTGCTGAACACAGGTTTGTAACCCAGGGATGTTTCAGTTATTGTTGATCAGAGTTTGAGCAGAGTTTACACAGAGTGAAGGACTTTTCTGCTCCTCACCCCACCCCACCAGCAAACAGGCTGGGGGTGCACGAGGAGTTGGGAGGGGACACAGCTGGGACAGCTGACCCAAGTGACCAAAGGCACAATCCTATACCCTATGGCATCGTGCTGAGTGTATGAAGCAGGGGGAATGAGAAGGAATGGGGGAGACATTTGGAGTGATGGCATTTGTCTTCCCAAGTCATTGTTTTATGTGCTTGAGGGAAGTTTTCCTGGGAATGGTTGAACACCTGTCTGACCATGGGGAATGGTGAATTAATTCCTTGTGACATTTTACATGTGCACAAGGCTTCTACTTTACCTACTCCACTGTCTTTCCTCACTTTTACCCTGCTGATTCTCTCCCCCATCCCCGTGGGGGAGTGAGAAAATGGTTGTGTGATACTTTGTTGACAGCTGGGATTAAACCACAACAGGAGTGGAGTTTCAATGTTTAATCATCAATGATTCACAGGATTTCCTTAGTTTATGGATGTATATAATGTGTTCAGACGCCTCATTCTCCTTTTTTGGATATTGGATACATTGGAGCCGCTGTGGAGTTTACCTGCCTGGGAGGACTTACTTCTCTTCAAACTTTTAGAAGTGCTGCTCCATGTACATGGGCTAAATTAGTCTTTGATTGTCTCTGATTTTAAGCCTCTGAAACAGGAGGTGTGTCCTTACAGAGCTGCCCTCCCTAACTGTCCAGATGAAGTTGCTCTTAATTTGCAGGGGATTGCATTAAGTACATGCAATTTAAGAAATGGGCCAGAAAAGTAAAACAGCTACGGGTGAAACATTTCATAGTCCTCATCAGGTGTAAGGCATCCTTTTCAGTCTCTTGTCGAAGTTACAGGATTCATTTTGCTGATGTTGTCAACCAACCATTATAAAAATAAAAAAATAAAAAAAACAAACGTCCTTACCATAGTAAAGGCCATAAGCAATGTTTAAATTCCACTCTCTGGTAACTACAAAAAGCAATTGTCCAAGCTTTGCTTTTAGCAAAACAAACTGTCTGAGCCATCTTTTTAGGAGCATTTTAGGACCTCCTAAGAATTCAGAATTGAGACACAGAGAAAATTAAGCACATATGGACTCCTTGTTCATTTTGAAATGTTTTTTCTTTCAATTTACTGTAATTTTGTCTTTTACATTATTTTCTATGTATGGAAGCTGTCTGGTCAAGTGTATTAACTGGCCAGAAGTATAAAAAAAAGAAAAAGCTGAAGTTAAGTTAAACATGGTGAAAAAATGAGGGGATGGGCTGTGGAAGCTCCAGCCAAAATTTGTCAAATTTTGTGAGTTTCCAGCAGAGACTTTGAGGCAGAAGGTTTTTCTTGGATTTTTGAGAGCAGAAGGAGCCACAAATCTATTACATACTACTTTTTCTGAAATACATTTTCTTTTACTTTGTAGACAAGATGTTGAAATTTAAACAATTTCAAGTATTTCCGAGTAATTCATGCTGTGCATTCAAAGAGACTCATTGAACCACACTAAACTATTCCTTCTTTATTTGCCTTTGATTTACTTTTTTTTTGTTCATCAGAGAAAATTTAATGAAATATGGTCTTCTCTATCACTTCTAAGATCTGGAATCTGTTTCTTTGGTTAGGAAAAATATTAAGCTCAAGCATTACACTGTGGTGACATGAGAGTTTCTCAGATTTTTTTTTCCCAAGACTGATATATTCATTTTCTCTGTGGTACATACACAGATGCTAGGGTTATCTGAAGCAGAGAGTTCACTGTTTGCTTCAGGCACTACATCTGACTGAAATGTTTCATTTGTCTGTTAGTCCTCTGTGGTGATTTTTGGTGTTAATATGAAATGTATTAGTCTATTAACCCTTAAAGCTCAGTCACAGGGAACATGCTCTTTTTTGCTTATGTGGGAGGAGGCCCCTTATGCATGTGCCTTGTGAGACTGCAGTCATGGGACTTCATACACTGTTGTATATGTCTGTGCCTCCCTGAAGACAAGCCTGCAATTCCTGATTGCTGGTGAATTGTCTAAATAGTGGATTGAGTTTATCTATCCTGGGTTTATGATAGAATTATAAATAATGTATTTTAAATCATTCTAAATATCATTAAAAATCATAAGCTTGTGATAGAATTTGTGAGTCATTTTGGGTTGAGCAGCAGTATGAGCACTTGTGCAGCTTCAGTAGATAATTTATCCTTTCGCATAAACGTTAGCTCAGGGCTCTCACTATCCCAGACTTTAAATAGTTAAGTTTGCTACGATCTTTTCCTTCTTTTACACCTTTGTGATATTTTCAAAAAGCCAAATTACCCACGATATAAATTTTCTCTGGTTTTATGTTTCCTCATGGTCCCTTCACTTCTTTCTCATATCCTTTCCACAAGTGGCATATATCTCTAAAATCTGAAAATAAAATCTTTCTTGAAAAAGAAACATTAATCTCTTTTATATATCCTACCATAGCTTTTTTCTCAGTAATGACGCAGCTCTAATTTTAGGGAAAGTGGCATTTCTTAGCACTGAAAAGGTTTCATTAGTTCCTGTTACTTAGCAGTGCCAAGGTTATACTGTAATATGTTGTAATTGTAGTTCCATTCCTACTTTTTTCCATTCCAGCTCTCAGTTTGCCTCTTGCCAAATTCCTGACCTGGAATAAGTTCTATGTTAGTAATTTGATTCACTTAAACCCTACTTAAAGAGGAGTTGAGTGTTTAACTCATCTACAGGACTCTAATTCTGGTTTTGATCATGGTACCTAATCGAAGGTACCAGAAGGTAATATTGTAAGTGATTTATAAACTGCTCATTGTATTTTCTCTCTGCCAAGGCTCCTCTCAGACTGCTGTAGCATTGATAAGTCAGAGCAAGTTCCACCAAAACTCACATAGCAATGAAATTCTTCATCGTATAATTGACCATGGGAAGCAGAGAGAAGAAAGGGTTGCATTGTACCTTCTAAAGCATTCTGCTTTTTCTAAACCCTTTGATTGAAAATTTGCTCATGATATACAAACCTACAAAAGAAGATTTTCTCCAGCTGACAAAGAATGCCTAAGCTATTTCAGTTCATTGTGAAAGCTAATTGTTACGAGAAAAACAATGACATCCTAAAAAGAACTATTTTGAGAGAATTCCCTTTTTTAATTTTAACAGAAATAGATTGAAAAGTCAGCGACTCTTAGGACAGAGCACCAAGCTTCATAGATGACATTGTGTAGCATAATAATGAATAAATTTATAAATACTAAATTGATAGCAATGAGAACATCACTAGCTAATTAATTCAGCACTGCCCAAGCAATTTCCTTATGAAGTTGTACTGAATGAGACACGCAGTTAGAAAAACAATCACCCAAAGTTTGTCCAGTGAACACAGCAGATACGCATCTCAGAAGGAAAGCCATCATCTCTGAGGTGTCTGTAGAAGTGGGTTATATTTACAGATCACAGAGGGATCAGTGTGAGTTGTCAAGTCATCACCAGCTGTCCAATATTATTTGTTTATTTGAAATGCTGCAAAGCTTTTTAATGGAATCAATAAGAATGATGTTGTGTTTGACTAGAGTATTAGCACACAGCATGTTAAGTTCCTCCTATGATCTTGGCATGACATGAGTTGTACCTTTCAGTTGAAGCCTAATTTGCTTTCGCCCTTCATAACACAGTCACCTCATAGTCAAATTAGGGCTTGTTTGAAAATATTTTGAGACCAGCCACCATTTAGCTTTCAGGAGGTTCTACATCCATGTGTGAGCCCAAAAGCTGTGCTATCCTGTAGGCATGCATTGTTGGATTAATATTCCTGAAGCTGAATATGGCTAACAAGGTTATTGCTGTGTAATGTATGAGTGCAGAAGAAGCAGACAAAATAATTCATACATTCTTAATCACATTAGGATTCACTTATTGTTTCGACTCTGCATTTTAACCTTTGAATTACACAGTCAGCTACAGCAATAATTAATCTCATATGGCAGGTCTGGATAACTTGAAACATCCCAGCAGCAGGTCCTTTTATCTCCAAGAGGCATAATAACCCTTAACTTCTTACCAGAAAATACAGGAGGGCAAAAATAACTCAGATTTGAAACTCAAAACAACGTAGTAAAAAAAAAAAAAATCAAAACTCTAAAGCTTTTAAATACAAAATAGTAATAAATTTTGTAATGTTCTTAATTTAATATATAGATACCATTTACAATAAAAGTGTTTGTTTTAGCACTGAAATGCTGTTGCATCTCTCCCCCAGCAAGGCTATTTACATGAGCTAATTAAAAATGCTGAAACTTGACACCTAATTATCTATACAGACAGTGGAAGAGTGTTAAATGCTTCACAAAGGGCAATCCAGAAGGGTTTTGCACAGAGAACCATGTAGCCAGCAAGAATGCTAAGCACAAATAAATCCTTCTTTTCTCCAAAGCTTATGAATGTAGGATCATCAGTTGAGGAGGAGGTTTGAAATATCCATTATGCTAGGGCTGTGTACTGTACAAACATAGAAGGAAGTAATCAAAATGCAAAAGTTGGAATTTGCACAACAAAAGAGCCTCGTTCATGAATATGTAGGAACCTGTGCAAACCCCTGCTTGCACATGCACAGGAACATTGCAGAAGCATAAAGGGGCATGGTTTTATGCATTTATGGCCTTCTTGCTTGTCAGGAACTCTGGTTCCTCTTCTGGCATGTAGATTTATTCAAAAGGTCATTTTAGCGTTGAGCAGTTTTCTCTTGTATGTCAGATGCAAAAGCAATTGCAATGGAAGTTTTATTCTTCTCTCAGGGTTGAGTCTTCATTACAATGAAATCATGTTGAGTATAGCTTGACTGCTGTTCACTACTCTTGAACTGAGAAAGCTGCTTTAGCATGCTGGTTTTGGAAGCTGTTGCCAAATATTTGCTTTATTCCCCTTGTTCTTTCAGGCAGTGTTGATTCATTGTTCTCAGAAATTATAAACTCACTTATAAGTAAAAGCTGAGACCACTTGGTCTGTTCAGCCTTGAGGAAACTGAAGGGAGACCTCCTTGCAGTCTTCAACATCCTCACAATGGGAAGGGACAGGTGCTGATCACTCTCATCACCAGTGACAGGACTCAAAGAAACAGGATGAAACTGAGTCAGGAGAGGATTAGGTTAGATATCAGGAAAAGGATTTTCACCTTGAGGGTGCTGGAACAGGCTCCCCAGGGAAGTGGTCACAGCACCAAGCCTGACAGAGTTCAAGAGTTTGGATAGTGCTCTCAGACACATGGTGAGTCCTGTGCAGGGCCAGCAGATGGACTCTATGATCCTGATGGATCCCTCCCAACTCAGCATATTCTATTATTCGATAAAATACCTACTGGCATCTTTTTGTTTTGCTTTATTAAGATGCATTTCTGGAAAATGTGGGTACCCAGTAACTTCTTTGCTTCCAAAAGAGGTCAGTAGAGTGTTTTTGGCCATTACTGTCAGTCACAGATGGATAGCAGTTCCAGAAATACTTCTGTGTTCTGGACATAGTAGTTGTGTGAGAACAGAAATTCTAGCTTAGAAATTTCCATGGTGACACTTTTTTTCAGTAGCTGTATGCTAACTTTTCATTAGCAAGTTGAATGTCCTTAACAACAAGAGCTTTAGATGTATGTAAGTTATATATACACACATTTCCCAACATACTTATGGTATATGTGATCTAATGGGACCCCAGGCTGCATTAGAATGTATAAGTAACTGTGGAGGTTACTAACTTTTCTTTTTTTTTTAATTGGTGCAGGTTTTCTTACATTTTTTGCTTTCAAAACCAATCAATAATAATGGAAATAATATTTCCATCTATTGATTAATTAATTATTAATTTCATTCATTATGTCATTGAATAGAAAAAATCTGCTCTTCCATAAAAAGCTATTGATTATTAAAACCAAGACAATAACATTGAAAAAAAGCACAAATGGAAACATTAGTTTGCAAAGCAGACAATTTTCTTGAACTGGTGAATAACTATGCTGCTTTCGTTAAAACCTTGAAAACATGGTAAATAACTCTGATAATATATATTCTTCACAACTTTCCAACATCTTCACCATTAGTGAAATCAAAGTTACTTTTTGTGAACTTTTACTACTAAGACAAATACACACACACACACACAAAGATTTTAATTACATATGTAAAGTAATATAAATGTTTTCTTCCCAAAATATGTATATAACTAAATATGAAGACCTGAAAGAACTATCTAATTGACCATTCATGATTAATTGTTTTAGTTTTTTACATAGTGCCTGAATACAAATCCATGTGCTAAATTTCAAGGGTTTTTTTCACACAGCACTTTGCTGAGGAGAAAACAAGGCTAATAATTGAAAACCATGTCACAGCCCTCCTAGCATTACCATATTTTATACCCCCTCAAGTCTTTTACTGCAACTAAATGTCCTCTCACTCTAATTTAAATTAACTAAAGAACTATTAAAATATTGTCACATAGGGGAGATGGAGAGCACTTTACAGGCACTACCTATTCAGTAGCATTCTGGAAAAATCAGGCTGTTTGGTCCCACTGGCTCCTTTAATCTTCCACTTATTTATAAGGTACCAAAGGAAGGTTTGCCCCTTAGCCCCTGTAGAGGAAATGCTATTAGCTGCTGTGTCCCTCTTAATGGTACTTCTTTGCTATCACAGTAAGTTATTACTATTATTGCACTATTAATAATTCTGTACTCTGTGGTCTGTGATTTATTTCTGCTGTGAGTGGTCATTTGTCACATATTTTCTAAAAAGCTTCCATCTTATTAGAAAGAGGGGAGGGAGAAGTAGCATCTAATGGAATCTCTCAATCTCGGCTGCTCCAAACATCGTTTGATCTTTCTGACTTTTTGGAAGAAAACTCAGTCAGTGCTATAATTCACTGTAATCTTTCATCTACTTGATTATCCTGTCAGTGGCCAAAAAGTCAAATATAACATTGTATTCGCATGGCTTGTTTGAACCAGTATATCTAAGCAGATTTTCACATTTCCTTACTATTTTTTTTAAATAATTCTCTGTCCAACTTGAAAAATATCCCCTCTTTAAAATGATAGTTTAAATGGTTCCAGATACATTTTCTGAAAACAGCATTTTGAGATGAATGACAGAAGGGATTTTATTTACCTGAAATAGCTTAAATTTCACCAGGTTGATTATAAAGGTAAATAGAAATTATCATCACTTATTGCATTTATTAGTATGCAATGCTTAAAAACTCAAAAACATTTGAAACTGTCTTACCCTAAGTATCATTTAGGGTCAGGAATGGGATAAAGGGCAGAAAACTCTATAGTCTTGGGGACAATTTCCTGGAAAACCCTGAGGTTCTTTCAGATGAGGGTGCCAACCCTTTATTTAATGATAGGAAGGCTGGATTATGTGTATCTCTGCTCATCTAAGAGTGCTGCCACTGCCACCAGAGAACAAAGAGCAGCAGCAACAACCCAAAACAACCTTTGAAGAGGACCCAGGCAGGAGTATGCTGAAGATGGTTTGCAGCACAAAACAGCCAGTGGACCAGCTTTCTGGGACTAGGAGACACTGAAAATGGAAGGGAAAGTTTGTGGGGGTGGCACAACAGAATGGGCTAAGCACGTGGAATAGGATATAGGAGTGTGGTACTTAAATACAAATGGGCTGGTAAAACAGAACTTGATAGGGAGAGACTTCCTTAAAAAAATCCAGACAGTAACTGGGTTTGAAAACATGTATCATTTAAGGAGCAGTATCTAATCAGAAAGTGGGAAGATATGAGCAAAAGTAAACACATCCAGGATAAGTGTTCGTCATTAGTGGATGTTGACAAAACAACCTCAAATACTTCATTTCACAGGTACTTTGCTTTTTTTACAAGATGCTTCTTTAAGGCCCATGAGACCAATTTCTCAGAGAGGAAGGAAAAAAAAAAGTATGATTAACTCTCAGCTTTAGAAGCACAGATGAAATGGAGAACAGCCAAGAAAAAGTGTTCTGTGCACGTGGAAGTAGTGTCAAAAGCTGGTAAAAGGGACCATCAGTGTAATAAAAGCAGAAATAACATACAAAAATGAAAATGTATATTAGCATTCATCTGGAGACTAAGATTCTGTCTATGATATAAAGAATACCTGTAATACAAATGTTCCAGGTTGACAAAATGTGGAAATTCTGTAAAAGAATTTTCCAGTGTTACCAACGATATTCAAAGTGGTTTTAATGGCATATGTGGAATAGCCACAAACATGTCCTAGCTTTTTTGTGCAAGTGTCTGGGAAAAGCAAGGTCACCTTTTGCTACATAAGAATGAGGAATATACATTATGTATCATTCTGCACATCGGGGATTTTTACCCCTTGTCTTTTGCCCCAATACTGATTTCTGTTTGGGTAACTGTATACAAGTTTTTGGTGAAGCAGTAGGTATTGCATCTATAGTGCATGAGGTTTTTAAACCTGGCATACAGAATCATGGACAGAAGGGACTGGCACATTGCAGTGTTCTGAGCAGTTCCATGTTATAAATTTCTTATAAAAGTAGTGCTAAATCAGTGTAGGGCAGTAGAAGCCTAAACTCTGGAATATTGAACTAGACAAGTAAACTCCAGTGTAAAAGAAGCTTGTTACTGTTTCTTTTTTCACAGCAAAGGATGATTGCTTTTTTCATTTTGCCCCAGGTTCCCTGGGCAGAGAGCAAGCATGCTGTGCTTAAAAATTTTATGCACTAGGCAAGATGGATTTCATACTTTTAGATTATACTATCCCAAATTTGTTTTTCAGTCTTTGTTTTTCCCCTTTTCTGGCAGACTTGTTAAGGTGCATTTCTTGTCAATTAATAGTATCTCAGTGCTCTGCAGAGAGATGGTCTGAGGGAATATTAAATGGTGGCATGTGAACACAATGACCACAGTTCTCACCATTCTTGCTTAAACCTCTTCAGTTTAAGCAAAATCCTCACTAAAGATAGCATAAAATGTGTCTTTAGCCAATACAACGTCAGTAGTTTCACACAGAACTTATAGTAGATACTCAACAAAAATAATCTAATCAGCATAACTGATTGGTATTAATAATGTGGAAATGTACATTTATCAAAACATCAGAAAATGGCCATTGCACCCCATTAAGTTTTAGACGGGAGATATTATATGTGGTATTATAGGAAAATATGTAGGGAGTCAAGTATGTAACTATAAACTGAAAATAATGCTTTGTGCTTTTTTTTCCCATCCCTTTATAATCTTTTCCCATCCTTTTCCATTATGATCTAAGCTATGTGATTATTTGTGATGATTTTCTTTTGCAGGACTATTTTCTTCTATTTCTTTGTTTCTACACCTCTTTTATCCACTTATACCTTCTCCTTCCCACTTACCTGTGTAATTCTTAGAAGTCCCCGTTTTTATGGAATGAAATTTTACGTAACTATTTTGAGGATATGAAATATTTTGAGGATTCTCAAGATGTTATCATGCTGCCACTTACCTAACACAAACTAAAATTTATTTTAGCTATCAGGCTAATGAGAAAACCTTACAGAGAGTTTTTCCACTGCTGGAAAGGACTAGCACAAGAATGTCTTATACACAATCAAACTTGGAGTCAGAGATGCCAGGTGAATGCAGTGGGAGTTGTTTGATCCATTACAGAATTGCTGCTGTTTGCAATTGAGAGAACAGGGAAAATCTGTCTACTTCACTTCTGCCTGGCTTGTGTCAAAGAGGAAAAGTTAAAGCAAGTGGGAGTGAAGTCATGTTTCCTGACTAAATTAAATACCACACATAGCAAGTTGGTGCAAGTTCAGTGAATTTTTAATGCTTGTGGTGGGGGTTGTACGTTTTCTGTGATTGCTTTTTGATGTTATTGCACACTCAGTTTACCACAGAAGGCATTATTTGGCCACTGGTGTCAGCGTACATGTCTAGGTAAAGTTCATGCCGGAACCACGGCCTTCAGCCAAGATCTTCAGTTCTAATTCAGTGGCTGACAGATACAACTTTGTGGTTTTTTAACCAAATCCCTGCCTTGTCTCATACCTGGTGCTATTGCCTACCCCTGGGGTTGCTGCTGTTGAAGTTGACAACCTATCCCTTCTGAGATTAGTGTTGATGAGTCCTTGGATGCCATTAGCATATATTAATTACTCATTAGTAATTACTCATTAGTGTGTACATAGCATGGTGAGTGGATGGCCATGTGTGCCCATAATATTTTCATGTGACTTTCTGAAAATTCCTTGATGGCCACAATGGTCAAAGCAGTATCTTTCATACCTTGAAGGTGGACTGACATTGAGAGAGGACAGCAGTGCTTAAATCCCCACCACAATAAAATCACAACGTGCTGAAAGCTTCAGAGAAATGGTTGACCATAAATGCTTTAATGGCCAAAATCACTCTTGATGGTGCATTTAAATGGGGAAGTGGTGGGAGGAACACTTGAAATGCTTACTTTGAAGTACTCAAAAAACTCAACATGCTCAGGGACCTTCTTTCATCATTTCTTCACACTTTTTGTGTCCCACTTTTGAAATGAGAGAATTCAGCATTCATTCTTCATAAACTGGGAAAATTGATGTTTTGGATGCATGTTAAAATTATGCCTGTGACTACTACACCTTTTTTCCCTGTTTCTATGGCTCTAAGCATGGCTCTGTATTAGTTCCTTCATAATTTTGACTTCTATTTTTCTGCTATTATTCATCAATCAAAAACATTAATTGTATTAGTCCATTCCCGTTCAGCCCTCCAGAAATTTTTCTTTCTCTCCTTATGTGGATATACTTTGATGAGGAAATACCTACTTTAAATGCTAGCTGTCAAAATAAAATGGCACAAACACAGCATCTGCCTGCATCACGGAAGGCACAGTTTGTTTCCAATACCGCTCAATCCACAGATGAAAGGTCAGTGAGACATTATAGAACAAATGCACTTGTAGATGATTTCAAACGTTAAATTCTTGGTACCCTACCTTTAGGTATGTGCAGGTGCAAAACTGGAGATTATTACAGAATTGGAATCCCAGGATCACAAAATAGGTGAAGTTGGAGGTGACTACCTTTTTTAACTTTAAGCTGAGCATCATCAGGTATTCCAGATATTATGTGCAAGGTCACAGCTTCTAAATATCTCAGGTTTCTCAAAGATGAAATAAAATTAACAGATATACCTATGCAAATTTGATCCTTGGCTGTTACTGTTCTAACATCTGTTGGTTGGCAAATGTCTTCTTAGAAATACAGTTCCTTCCTGAGAGAGAACTGAGTTAACTTCAGAATTATATCTCATTGTGTTTGGAATTAATGCAGACTCTAGGGAGTATCATCTGACAGAATTTCTATCCCCAGCACCCTGGGCGAGGAATAGTCCTGAAGATAACAGTCCTGGAGGGCTCCAAAAAAAATAAAAAGGGAGAAAATAAAGATCTTGGGTCACTAAGTTTTATTGCTTTTCTTATAGCAAGTAGTGATGTGCTGCCACAGGGCTCCTGTACTATTACACTATCATTTATTTTAACCAGAAATGGCCTTATTTAGGTTTTATATTTAACATTTTATATTTGTCAAAGTCAACAGTATTCATGCTTATTAAATGCTGTTTCCCCTGTGTACTGCTCCTAAAGACACAGAAAGAAGCTGAATATTATTGTTATGGGTTGTCTTTGTTGGCAAATAACAGCTCTTAACAGGATTGCAGAAGTCCTGTAGAAATATCTGTACTTGCATATGATCCCAAATTCCAGCACTTGGAACTTTTATCTTTCTCATTCTAAAGGGAGATGAAAAATAATAGCCAAACCATGAAGAGTGAAAAGGTTTAGTCAGATAAATTTAGCTTATGGTAGTCTTTGCAAACTCTTTATCACACCAGTGTTTTATATTGGTGTGTTGTACAGCCAACAATAACTGCTCCTTCTGTACTAAAATAAGAGTAATATATGAGTTCTTGCTTTGCTGGTAAGAATAGATGTTTGTCCAGTAGTTAAACAGTACTAATTAATAGTGTTAAATAGTATTTCATCATTACCAACAAAATCTGAGTTCTTCCAATTAACAGAGCTAATTATCTAACAGCATTTTCATGTCTGTTCGATTACATAAACTGTGAAAAATGCAAATGTGTTGCGTATTTAAGAACATGTCAACAATAGGCTTTATTATCCTCCCTTTGCTTTTAATAAATGTGACTTTTTCTTTAAAGAAAATGTTGCAGTGTCAAAAGTCTCCATAAAGTGGGTTGTTTTGTATATTTTTATATGCATTAATTACGTGCACTGATTTCTTAAATAATATGAACTGAATACTAAAGCAAGAAGGTAATTTGCATGTGCAACTTAGAATATTTCTTACTTAGAAGTGATGGAAGCACAAACAGCATAGTTCAGTTGCCCCCATCAAAATATCTAGGTCATGTTTTATGAAAGTAGTCCATAAATCAGGAAGAGACAAAAAATGAAGTTATGGTAAAGTATTTGAATTCTACTTCTTAGACTCCAAAGTATTGCTTCTAGTAGTTAGGAGCAATGTTTTGGGTATTGGGTGTATTGGGTTTGTTTGGTAGCAAGGGGACTGCAGAGGTGGCTGCCAGAAGCTTCCCCCATATCTGACAGAGCCAGTGCCAGGCAGCTCTGAGACAGACCTGCTGCTGGCCAAGGCCAAGCCCATCACTGTCAGTGGTAGCCCTCTGGGATAATGTATTTATGAAGCAGGGAAAGAAACCCTGAAGAACAGCAACTGCAGCCAGAGAGAGGAATCAAAATATGTGGGATACAGCCCTGCAGACACCAAAGGCAGTGAAGAAAGAGGGGCAGGGGATGCTCCAGGAACTGGAGCTGGGATTCACCTGCAGTGGTGCAGACTACAATGAGGAAACTGTGTCCCTGCAGTCTGTGGAAGTCCATGGTGGAGCAGGATCCCACAGTGGAAGAGGTAGATGCCAAAGGAGGCTGTGACCTTGTGGGAAGCCTGGACTGGAGTAGGCTCTTGACAGGGACCTGTGGGCTTATGGAGTGTGGAGTCCATGCTGGAACAGGTTGGCTAGAAGGACTTTTGGGGACCCACATTGGAGCAGTCTGCTCCTGAAGGACAACCCTCTGGAAGGTTCTATGCCAGAGCAGTTTGTGAAAGATTGAAGCCTGTGAGCCAGACTTATGTAGCATAAGGTCATGACCAGGGCTGTCTCCTGGGGGAGGGATCCCATGTTGGAGCAGGGAAAGAGTTTGAGGAGACCTTCCACCGAGGAGGAGGGGAGCAGCAGAAACAACGAATGGATGGCAGCCCCCTTTCCCCATTCCCCTGCACCATTGGCGGGAAGGTAGAGAATCAGGAATAAAATTAAGCCCAGGAAAGAAGGAGTGGGTGGATGATATTCTTAAGATTTGGGTTTACTTCTCATTAGCCTGTTCTGATTTGATTGGCAATAAATTCAAATACTCTCCCCGAGCTGACTCTGCCTGTGACAGTAACTGGTGACTGAATTCTCCCTGTCCTTATCTCAACTCAGACACCTTTCCTCATATTTTCTCTGCAATGTCCAGCTGAGGAGTGATAGAGCAGCCTTGGTGGACACCTGGCTTCACACCATAGCTTAGTTTCTAGAATCTGGGAAATAGAAAGTAGAGCATGTTTGCTATTACATATGGACATATTTCATAATTGCACGTCAATCTCCACATACCACCTTTAATGCATGACTTTGAGTCCAGTTTGCTGTTTTTAGACTGTAACCAGTATTAAGAATTATTTATTATCTTTAACTCTTCAGCACTAGCTAATTTTATTCTTATATATCAAAGTAATTAATATAAACAAGAACATCTTAATGATAAGAGTATGCATGGCTTGGCAGCAACCAAATAAAAATGGTCTGAAATAAGCCCCAGATAGAATCCTTCTTCTTATCAAAACTGAAACTCAGGAAAAAAACCAAAGTACATCTTTTTCCACTGTGTCCTATGATAGACAGGGGTAAACCCTGTGGAAATGAAATAGAGGATTATAGTGCTAGTGAACAATCATTGATGTAGTCCAGACAAAGTCACAGCCCACTTTCTGCACTTCCATTAAGCAAAAAGTGGAAATATCTGGCATGCAGAAATAGGTTGGTATCTCTCATATGCCCCAGTGGTCTAAATGTACTATCACATGGGGCATCACAGAGACAGTGGCTGTAGAGGCAGCACAGTCAATGAAAGAAAAAGTATCCCAAGAGGCATAATTACCACCAGTAATGTAGAGAAAACTGTCCTATGTGTCCTTAAAACACTGAAAAACAGTTTCATGTTTTTGTTTCTGGTATATTATACTACTTAAATGGTTTCTGGTTTAGGCAGAAAAATAAATAATCTTATAATGAAAAAATACTATTCACTCACAAGATTAGTCCCCCTATAAGTCTCCTTATAACAGAGAAAATTTTTAGGGTATTCACATCTCTGCTCAGAAAGACTAGCAGTGTATTCATCAGACTAGCACATAAGATTTTTGTTACCATGGCTGCATATAAGGTCTTTTAAAGATTTGCAACTCAGAATGCATTAAGATCCTCTAGGTAATATTACAGAAGGACTGCTGGATTCCTCTGAGTGGTGGAGTTCCACCTACCTGGCAGCAAATCATCATCAATCATTTCCACTCCATCTGTGAATGTTTTCCTTCTCAGAATTGCAAAATGTTTCTATAAATGGCCTTAGTAGGAAAGCCACACTGATAGTGTGGAGATCCCTTAGTGCATTTAGTTGAAAACACTGTGGATGACTCAAGAAGCACGAGATCTGACCTTGAGTAAATCTTCAGGGCTAAGCTCCATGATCAAGTTACTGAGCCATATCAGAGGTGTGATAATATTCAAACTTCCCTGTATTAACTCAGGCCAAATGCGGGGATATTCCACTATCTATATCTCATAAGCATATTCAAGAGCAGTGTAAAGTTTCCCACCTCAGCTTAAGTGCAAAAACCTGACAATAAGTGTAATGGAGGAATGTCTATGGCTGGCAATTAGTAGATAGCATGCATAATTGCTTTTTCTTGCTTTTTCTTGCTGGTAAGTAACCATGATTAAGGGGGGCAGGCAGATACTTCATATATCAGAACACTTTCATTATTTGCTTCTCAGATCATAAAATTTTCAGGTTATCCTTTTGACACTCCACATAAAACTCTAAAATGCTGACAGCGAGGCATGGCAGTTTAACTCATCATTCCCGTAGGGAATGTGTAACAGAACACACTCAGATTCTCTGTTTACTCCTTCTGGATGTTGCACTTTGCACCATTTCTATGCTTCACCTTGGTGATCTTCATTTCCCAAACACAGATTTTTCACAAGACTATTTCTCTGTTTTCACCAACCTTTCCCAGCCTTGGGTATTTCTGACGATGTCTGATGCCAAAGTTGCATGCCTGAATCATTTACACTTTGTGCACATTTTCTATTAATTGTTTTCTCTCTGCTTCACCCATAGAAATTTCCTAGGTCGCATACATATTCTGTTTATGAAGATACCTTTTTTCCTTATAGATTCCCCCTGTAAAGCATCCCTTTTTTGCCTGTTTGATAGTAAGTTAGAAATTTTTATAAGGATTTCCTTTTTTCTGCTTTTATTTTCTATCCTTTCAACCAGAAGTTGACTTACAATTTCATAAAAAACATGCATAGTTTATTTTTCAGTTGTCTTGATAAGCATTCCTAGGCATAAAGGGAGCTTTTTATCTAAATATGCTCTTGCCACAAAGAGTTTATTTGCTTTCCTTACTTTTTGTTTTGTTTTGTTTTCTCAGAAAAGACCAACTTTGGCAGGAAGCAAGCTAGCATGTGTTGAAGGCTGGAATGAGCAAAGAATTTGGACCCTCAGGGAAGCTTTGCATTCATTTTGTAGTGAGGTCTGCTGCTCAGCTGGCCTGTCTTTAGTGTATGCTGTGTGTATCATCCTTGCACACAAAGAAGAAACAGGATTTCTGTCAAAATGGCTTAGCTCAAGTTAAGATAACAACAAACAAGAAAAGAACAAAAGTTAGATATCCACAAGAGAGATAGTGTTTGTGTGTCTCCACTGATAATCTAATTAAATTGGAGGCAAAATTGCTAGTTTCCACCACATTTTAAAAAATCAAAGCCGTAGCAACACAAGAACTAAGTGTCTCAGTTCGGAGTTAGATTGTGCATACCAATTAGTCCTTTTTCATGACTGACAGCCACATCTTCAAGGCTTTAAAGAAAGGCTGACTTTTATTTATTACTCTTCTTAGAAGTAACAGGTCTGGTCCCATATGTGCCATCTGACTAGCTGCTTTGGCATGCAGGAAACGAGCATTACCTAGCTAAGCACTTGTGAGGTGGATCAAGGCAGAGCTCAGAGGTCATGATCAGAGGAGTAGAACCCAGCTGGAGGCCTGCGGTCACTGGCATTGCCCAGGCATCAATTCTGGGTCTGGCCTAACTCAGCTTGTTTATCAGTGACCTGGACAAATGGAGAGAATGTACCCTCAGCAAGTTTGATGATGAGGATGATACAAAACTGGGGAGTGGCTGATGCAGCTGGAGGCTCTGCTGCCATGAAGTGGGACCTTGATGGGCTGGAGAGCTGGGTAGAGAGAAACCAAATGAGGTTCAACAAGGGCAAGTGCAGGGTCCTGCACCTGAGGAGGAATAACCCCAAGTACCAGTGCAGGTTGGGGGCTGACCTGCTGGAGAGCAGCTCTGCAGAGAAGGACCTGGAAGTCCTGCTGGGTGACAAGCCAGCCATGAGCCAGCAGTGCCCTTGGGGTCAGGAGGGCCAGTGGGACCCTGGGGTGCATTGGGAAAAGTGTGGCCAGCAGGTTGAGGGAGGTGATCCTTCCCCCCCCCCCCCCCGCTGCTCAGCCCTAGTCAGGCCACATCTGGAATGCTGTGTCCAGTTCTGGGCTCCTCAGTACAAGAAAGACAAGGAGCTACTGGAGAGGGTCCAGCAGAGGCCACAGATTATTTGGGGTCTGGAGCATTTCTCTTATGAGGAGACATGGTGGGAGCTGGGCCTGCTTAGTCTGGAGAAGAAAAGAATGAGAGGCATTCTCATCAATACATATAAACATCTGTACGGTGGGTGCCAAGAGGATGCTGCCAGACTCTTTTCAGTGGTGCCCAGTGGCAGGACAAGGAGAAAATGGCCATAAACTGAAACACAGGAAGTTTCACCTCAGCATGAAGAACTTCACATTGAGGGTGGCAGAAAACTGGAAAGGGCTGCCCAGGGAGGTCATGGAGTTTCTCTCTCTGGAGACATTCAAAACTCAACAGGACAAGTTCCTGTGTTACCGGTTCTTGGTGACCCTGCCTTGGAAGGGTGAATTGGTCTAGATGATTTCCAGAGGTCCCTTCCAATTCTAAGAATTCTGTGATTCTGTGATTTTGTTAACTTAATTTTTGGGCCTTGAAGTGTCTGAGTAAACAGCTCCACTCTTTTAATGAAACCGTTTTTCAAACTCTAGCTGTGGAGTACTCAACAACAATTACATCCAGTTTAGTACTGGACATTATGTACTCATGATGTGTTCTCATTTAAGAACTTTAAGTCTGTTTCTATTTCAAAAACTGGAAATGCTAAAGTAAGATAGTTATTTATTACCTGTTAGTTATTAATATTTATAGTTATTAGTAACAATTAGTTATTAATAGTAAGCTTTTTTATTATGTATTTTCAGTTTCTATTTGAGGATGATTACCTCTTTTTAGTTATTTGTATGTAGATTGATACACTTTTGAGTATAAAAATCTGCCATTATTTCTTTAATCCTATATTATTTGTTGATAAAAAGAAATCATTAAAACTCATTAAAAAATAAATGAGGATATATGAAGAGCTAAAGTTTTTTCTACTTACAATTGTAAGTTTTATTTTAAAACAAGGCTATAATTTTTCTGGGCATTTCAGTTTTCATTCAACCTTCATTTTTGTGAAAATAGATTTTACCTCTAATGGAAATAGTGAAGCTGAAATGTCAAATTCTTGTCTTCTCATGCAGTTGCTGAATACTGCACTATTAAACTTCTAAGATATTTCACTGGTGACATGACAGCATGAACTTCTATCTGGGAAAAAGTACTTTTTATAAATGGTGGTCAGGTCAATGAAGTTTCCTTTTTGAAGGAAATTCTACATGGTCAATATACAGTATTGATTCTTATCTAAAAGGCAAAAATTACATAGTGAGCAAAGGTGGTGTGGAACCATTGTATGAATTTAGGACATATTGAAAAATGTCTGGTGATGAGAAAATCTCTTAGACTTGAACAGAAATTCTACCTTCAATGAAAGCAAGAACTTTCACTGCTGATCTCTGAATCCAGTTTGTCCTAGGCCAAAAGCTGAGCTCCCACATTCCTCTCTATTCTCTCTCCTGGTTCTTGAGCCAGATATGCTAATGGTGATAGTTGTGAAAAGCTGCTGCAGTGTTTAAAGAATTTTAAAAATTGCAACTATTTGCAGAACTGTTTATCTAATGGTGTCACTGTCTGTCCAGTTATATCATTCTGTAATAATATATGAAAAAATGCGCTTTCCTATTTCAATAAAAGCACTTCATACATTTTAATGCATTGAATCCTTAAATATCTGAAAGCATAGGTTAATGACATCTCTGTTTCAAAGTTGAAAAACACAGAAATAGATCAGCATTTTTCAAGCACCCACAGACTGCAAGTATCTCATTAAAAAAAATGGAGTATACAAAATCAGTGACATTTTTCTGACAGTGTAGGTCATACCGAGTTGGTAGGACTGTATTGCTTAACTGCAACAGTACCAGGAAAAAAGAGGCCCCGACCTTTGTGCTGCCTTTTCTCAAAAGTGATTTTAGGGCATGTTATATTGGCAACCATGTATGCTTTGTACATAGAGAAATTAACAAGACATTAGCAATGCTAAACCTTCTAAGTTGGAGCTTTGTAAGGACAGTTATCTGACATCTAGAAGGGCCATAGAGATAATAGCTTTTTGTCCTACTGGCTTTGTTTGGACTATAAATAGAACAAGACAAGTTTTGTTTCGGCTTATGGGCTTGTCTCTTCTTGTTGGCCAGATATGTAAAGGTTTTTCTTTTATGGCAAAACCCTTAAGCTTCGGAGAGCACCCTTTCCCTGTCCCCATCTTTATCATTCTTAGGAGCACCTCTATTTTAGTCTATGTTTCCTTCTTCTAGAAAGACTGAACCTAACCCTCATGAGGCTACTCATCTTGGTTTATAACTAGAATAGAATAGAACAGAAAAATAGATGGGACTAGACTGGACTAGACTAGACTAGAAGGTTTAAACTCAGATTTTCACTTTACTTCAAAGTAATGGAACAATGCTCTGAGGAGACAAACAGGAAAACAAACCTTACTGTGGCAAAGGGATTCATCTCCTTGGGAGACAGATTATTCATAAGAAGTTTAAATGGAAGAAAGAAAGTTTTATGCTAACAATTTTTGCTGCTTTCACTTTGTTCAGATGTGCCAAGTAACAACCACTTAATTCTTTGGGGCGTTAAGTCCTGTTAAACTTCAAGTCAAGCTAGGGGAATTCAGCGCTTTAAAAAATGATGCCCACAATTCTCCTTCACCTCCAATTTTGAGCAGCTGTGTGCACACCATCCATCATTAGCCAGGAAAACCCTCATGGGGAGGCTGGTGGCAATGGCTATCCATCCCTGGCGGGACATGTGCACCACAGCTGAGGCTGGAGGCAGGGCAGTGTCCTGTGCAGGGGGTGAGGGGCCATGGCACCCTCACCGGTGCCTCCAGCCAGGGACAGATCCTGCTCTGGTGGGAAGTGGGGTGGTTGGGGTTTGTGTGGTGAAAACAGGCAGCTAAGTCCATCAATGTTAATCATGCCCCATTGCCTGTTTTTTCCCCACTTCCTTGTTTTTATTGCTGTAGGATTTTTCAGCCTCTGAAACCAACAAAAAGATCATATTTTCCTGCAGTTTCTGAAACCCCATCCTTTTTTCCAGGCTTTCCATTTCACGCTGTTTGAATTTTATTAAGATCTCTTTACACAAAAGCAGAGTACTGGCTATATGATGCCCTGAGGGATCTGAAAGGCTGTTGCCATAATGTCACAAAACTCTGGGGACATTTTATTTCCACCAGAAGCTCTTTGGAGGACTCTGTCTAAGGGCATAATATCTCTTAAATGTTTACAGCAGGGATCTTGATCTCCATTGGAATTTAATACAAAAAGCTCTTTTTTAAATTAGCACATCACATTAACACCGATTAAATAATATATATCTATAAAAATGGATTTTATTTTATTTATATTTTTCAATGAAGAAAATTGGTATTATTCCAGAATTATGGGTATTATGTATTCTTAAGACTATGAATTTTGTTTTCAATACCTCAGTTGATCACTACAAAGTATTTTCACCAGGTATTTTCCAGAAACACCTCTGTTTACTGTTTCTGCCTCTGATACTTTCTGTTCTTCCCAAACACAGACATGCATAAATTCTTTGTACAAGGCTCACAGTAGCATGTTTCTTCCGGTGAACAAGAAAAGATTTTGTAAGTGTTAATAAGGTGGTTTTTTTCACTGGTCAACCTTGAAAACAGAAACAACTGCTGAATTCTCAGCAGTCTCTTATACAGCACAACAACCCTATTCAGATAACTTTTTAAATGAAACTGTTTAGGGAGCCATATCCTAATTTGACAAAAAGATAACTCTCATGAAAAAAAGTATTGTCTTTTCAAAAGGCTGCAGTATAACTGTGTGTGTGCATGTAATATAGTAGGACATATATTTAAATTATTATTTAATTAAAATAATGTAGATCTGGGTGTTCATATGACGGGAAATTTTTTTGGTAAAATTTAATACATGAATAATCATACAGAATATGGGATGCAAATTCTAAAGATAATGTTCAAAAACCCATTTGAATATTGAACTATATGGGACATGGTTTTTTAATTTTTTTTTTAATTTAGTAAGTTTTGGGGTTTCTGGGACCATGCTGAATGTGCTGGGATATTAACAAAATTTAGTTTCCTTAAAAATAATGTAAACATCCAAAACAATAAAGGAATCTGATGTTTTAAGGCAAATCAAAGTCTCTCTATTGTTGATGCATGTTATGCATTGGTGACTCAAGTCAACATTTTTCTGTCACAGATAACTGAGAATCTTTACAGGAGGTATCAGACCAAATAAAAAGGATTTTTTAAATTCCATTTCTGACGCTGCAAGTAGCATATAAAAATATGTAAATCAGATACTTATAATATAATAGAACTACCAATATAAATACAGTGAATTGCACCACTGGTTAACAGCATGTACATCCTCCAAGTAATGGTCACACAGCAATCTAACATTATTTCCTACTCCTATTTCCTGTATTTCCCAGACCTTTTTGTCATTGTATTTACTGTGTACCACTCTTCTTTCTCTGAATAATGCCGCACTGATATCACAGATAAGGAAAACAGCAGTTGCTCCCTCAAAAGAAGAAAGTAAATTTTATTTATGGAGTGGTTTTTTCAGTATTTAATCTTCTTTTACAACTGTTCCTATTCTCAAATGGACTGAATGGCTTTTGTGATTACCAGAACAACTTTGAATGCTGCCTCACATAAATATACTGACAGAGGTAGTAATAGTTTAACCCTTTTAATGCTGTCCTTCAATACATCATCTTTGTAGTGATTAACCATAATGGCATTTTTAGGGGTCAGTGTTCTTTTAAAATTTCAGCTCTTCAAAATCACAATGTGCTATGTATTTCTGGCATCAAGTGGTTAAAATAATTAAATTTAGCTCCCACTTGCTGGTGCAGTTATTTGGAAAAAATGACAGAAATAACTGACTCTATTACCTCAAGTTTTTATTCCATGCTAAAGCTTCTTTTTCACTATCCAGATGATGATTAAAACTGAATTTAAAAAATATGTTAATGAAGTTCTGCCCATCTCTTGGAATATGTTTTTCTCCAATGCTAAAAATAACTACAGATGTCTGGTGTTTGGAATTTCAGAGTTTAACTATATCTCTAAAGTTGGCATTTGCTATTGTAAGGTATGCACTTTTTATAAGAGTTAGATAAAAATTACACAATACTAATTTTTTTTCTTCCTGTTCTGCTTAAATCTCCCTGCAGGATGTGTGACACAGGAGAAGGGCTGTTCACCTTTCAAACTCGAGAAGGAGAAATGATATATCAGAAGGTCCATTCTGCAACACTGGCAATAGCTGAGCAGCATGAAAGATTAATGATGGAAATGGAGCAGAAGGCAAGGGTAAGGTCCTTACACCAAAAGTCTTTAAACTTATAAAAATTCGTAATAAACCAAAGTCAGCTGTAACGATAGGATCAGCTGGGTGGCTAAGACAAAACAGACTTCCAAATTTATGTACTTTCATGCTCAGGGATCCTTGGTGTGTTCTGTATCTTTTGTAGGTGATTTTTTGCAACACGAGATACTATTAGACAAGAGATACATGGTCACCTTCTCTGAAATTTGGGCTCTGTTACTCAAAGATTAAACCTTTAGCCGTTGTGTTGACTACTGATGAATGAGTTTTAATTGCTCCTCATGGCCTCTCAGGTGTAAAAAAACCCAGTATAAACACTTCCAGGTGACAGCAGGCATGTTTTGTTTTTTCTTAACCCCTGAAATTATAATTTCTACATTATAAGTAGCAATGCAGTTGAGTTCAAAGAGAGCTATTTTATTGTTTTGTGTTCAAAATTTCCAGTTTGGACAAGTTGTGTTTAAGTGAGTACTGTGGAAGGATTTGGTGTTCTCTTAAGGCAGCAAGAAAAAAACTTTCCCTGTTTCCTTAGAAGTAGAAATGGTCTGTAATGGTTGTTGCATGCTTTTCTTCTGAGATGACCATGAGTCTCTGCATGTCTTCTTCCATAGACAGAGATTTCAGATTAATTGTGGCATTTCCTTCTTTTCCTCATCCACACTGTACGTGCCTCCAGACAGGCAAACATGACTTATATGGATATATCTCCCACACTCCACACTGTCAAAATGCCTTTCTCATTCTACTGAGACAAAGTCTCTTGTAAGGACCAACCTAAGACCCCCAGTGTTCAACTTTTCTTAATTACTCCTCAGTGAAGTCAGAGAACCAATCACGATTGTTAAGGGATGGAAGTGGACCTTAAAGGTCATCTAGTTCCAACTTCCCCTGTGGGCAGAGACAGAATTTTCCTTATTCACCAAAAAATAAACTAGAAAAATACTTAGATTTCCGTGTCAAAAGTCTGCTGTGTTGAATGTTCCTCTCAGACTTTGAATGTCTGTTAGGAAAACCTGAACTGGGAAGCCATAAAAAAGGTTTAGGTGCTTTATGAAAAAAGAAGATTGATTTTTCCATAAAAGTTGACAAAGTAGGAGCCTGTGCATAATACTAGAGGAGCACAAACTTTGGACAGGAAATGCAGGAAGAGGAGAGTTTACAATCAAGATTAATAAGGAGCAACTGCTGGAAAGTCCAACACAAGGTAGAATAAATGGAAGGCTATGTGAAAAAGTACGTCTGCTGGCAAAAAATCACTTCATTCTTGTGGGCAGAAAATGATTGAATAATGGGAAAAAATAAAAAATGCATCATTATTATAGAATGTGTTTGCCGTTAAAGTGTCTACACCAGTAAGAGAAATAAGAACATTTTCATGCTGCCATAATAAATGCTTAGACCAGGATCATACAAGATTTTCCTGTTACAGAACCATCACTTTCAGCTCTTCCACCCATCAATTAGCAGCTTTGCTGCTTTACAAAGTCATTTCCATTCTGCCATCAGATGACTTCCTTGAAACCATATTTATGAAGGCTGTGGCCATACGGTACGTAATATCAAACTCCGAGTGAGAGCAGCCTGAGAAACAGAAATGACTCATCAGCCACACCGTGTGTGATGTACTTGTCTCCTGAATGAGGCTGTGCTATGATCTGCACAGGGAGATCAGGAGAGGCTCACATAGCTGCTGTGGGCTGTCTAAAAGAGGCTGAAAAACCTGTTGATTTTATGCTTCGGTTAATAAACTAACGTTAGTTTGGATTTGGAAACTCTTCTGCTTCTGACTGGTGGGGTGCTGAACATTTAAATGTCTGCAACATTTGAGTTTTATTCATGTTAGAAACACAATATAAAATATCAAATAGACTATGTACATGTTACATTCCATTTATCAAGTGCTATTGTATCTAATTTCAATAATTTCACCATGTGTATTTTTTCCATATGATCTGAAATTGAAATACAAGCAAAAGAATGTTTTAAATCAGGAATTTAGTGGATTTTCCTAAAGCTTGACATTTGATCTTTTTATTTATAGATCTACACTTGGGGGATTTTGCTCTTTCTAGGCCCTTTCTGTAATGAACAGCTCAAGTTTAACAGTGTTGAATTGAATCTCATAGATATACATATATGTATGAGATAATTCTTTAAAAGTAAAGAAAGGTGAGTGTTATATCTATTATTGTACAGATCAGAAAAAGAAAAAATATCCAACAGTAATCATTACTTCTTCCTTCCAATCATTAGAAGTCATTTATTAAAAAGGACTCCTGTGAATATTTATGTTCTAAATGTTAATACGTTTTAGGAAATGAATACACTGAAGTTTCATTTAATTTTTACCAGATTATAATATCTAGTACAAAAAGTAGTATAATCTAGTATAAAAAAAAAATACAGATTATAAAAGAAATTAACGTGATTTTTTTTATTAGAGCAACCTTGATAAATTATATAGATAATGATTACCTTCCAAAGTAAATATACAAAGTACATCACCATGAGAATACAAAAATAGCAAAAAAAAACCCCAAAAAAACAAAAACAAACCAAAAAACAAAAAAAAAAAACCAAAAAAAAAAAACAAAAAAAAAAAAAAAAAAAAAAAAAAACAAAAAAAAAAACTTCCCCCCCCAAAAAAACCACACACACAAAAATCCCCAGAAACAAATTGTGGTAGAAGAATAAAGGTATTGCCTTTAGGCAATTGCAGATGTTTAGTTATGGCCTGTGCCTGAGCCACAGACACATTTACTCAATTTATGGAAGTCTCTCTATCTAAAAATTCTGTTTCAGAATGCTGAACAATAAATTCATTTTTATGCTAAAAAATCTTTTGCTCAGGCCAAGCAACATGCTGAATAAACTGTTAATAAGAGAGAGACATGAGAAGGAAAGTAATTCTTCCCATTACCTTTGAAAGTGCATGGGCGTTCTGTGGCAGCTTGTACAGTACCAAATCTGCCTCTTTGTCACCTCTAGCAGGAGAAGCCAAGTCAGTTTAAGCAGGCAGTCATGTGCATACTTTCATCTTCTGCCCATTTTCCTTTCGGATTATAACACTGGAAGAAAGACCTGTAATATGAGATCAGTAGTCACTGGCATGGGTGTGGATTTGAGCTGGTTATTGGTTTTACTGAGATCAAAGCAGACTGGATTTTATTCAAAAAATTCAGCAAAGTGGACATTGATCTAATTTAGCTCAGGTGGTTTTCTTGATTGAATTTGAAATGTTGCATTGGCAGAGTGATAGAGCTTGCTTTGTTTGGGACAATAAAAAATTTGTGCCAATGCTAGTACTTAAATTGAAATTATTTTCAGGGAAATTGTTACCTGTATATTCATTTTTTTCAATCTTTGATTTTTCAATGGATCACTGTAATACAGACAATAATTCTGTTTTGTCCTTTTTTTGTGGGAGAGAGGGCAATATTGCAGTGATTTTTAGTGATTTTAGTTCGAAGACAACAAATTAAAGAGAACAATGACAGTCTTTCGGTTTACATGCTTTTATTTTGTGCTGCTGTGTTATCCACATGACAGTGTCAGTAGCTTTCCTTTTATCACCTGAACAAACCTGCTGTTTTTTTCCTCTGTCCCTCCCCCTCTCTGACCCCTTGTTTGTTTCGTTTTTTTTTCTCTGTAGCATTTAGAAGTCTGTTTGGATTGTTGGTCTTGAAATTACTGTGCAAACAAAAGTGTTATCCTCAGGAAGGACCTGTGTCCCCCCAGGGACACAGGTTTGATGCTGAACATGGCAGAGGCAAGTCTGGGTGTCTAACAGCCAGCTCCATCAGTCCCCAGTCCCCAGCTGGACTGCAAGCTCCTTCCACTTCCTTTCTCTTAACCTAGGTGCTTATCTGACTGAGTCAATTCAGTTTGTTAGTTTGGCAAAAAAACCCAAAAATACCTACCTAAAAGGAGCAGGCTTCTTCAGGTTTACCAAGCTGAATTGGCTTACAAAGGCATGAGAAAACCATTGTATCTTCTCAGTTGTCCTGTTTTGAGAAGAGAAAAAAAGGCTAATTCATCCTCCCTAAACACTTCATCTAAAAGGCTGAGTATCCTCCCCTTTGTCATCAGGAGATGATGTTGAGTTTGATGATCTTTTTTTAAAGAATTGGTGTTCGGATGGTTTTTACACGTGAGCATATGAACAGTTGTTCTCAACAGCACTGATCTGTCTAACCTCTACACCAGGATGACAACACGGCATTGGAATTTTAATCTCTGATTTTCCTTTCTAATGCCAGCTTTGATATTCTGCCATTTAACTTCCACTGAAAACACTTCCAATGTAGCTTCTGCCCTCACTGTTGTTGAAGGGTAGAAAATGGGAGGTTAAGAGCTGTAGCTAGGTTAGCACTACACATATGAGGGAGGAATTCTGAGGAAATACTTATACCTTTGTAGCTCTACAAATTACTTCTTTTAAGAGCTGCCAGTAGAAACTTATTGTGTGTTCTCAAAAGAATAAAAATTTACAATATGTAAAACAATAAACCTAAATAAGATAGTACTAAAGTTGATGTTAGCCAGCTGAACTTAATCAAACATCAGTAAGACTGAAGTGTAAATGCAGGAATAAATTATAATGGCCCAAATTTTATAGCATATTATCTTTGGAAGTTTCCTATAACATTTATTTTACTTTAGACAGCAGAGCTGAAAGCCATTTTAGATTGTGATCTTTTTAACATTTCCCAGAAGATAAACACCCTTATGAAACACTGCATCAGTATATTTCTATTCTCATTATTTACAAGTCTTGTCTTTAAAATTCGATATAAGTGAAAGAGTCCTCATGATAGATTTCTGTAATTAAAAAAAAAAGATAATATCAATGAGTTTATGTATTTTTTCTTTAAAAGACATTATTAGCAGGGAAATAATAAATTTACCAAAGAAGACAAATATCAGGCAATTAAACCGGGCTTAAGAAGATGTTGAAGAGGAAAGTTGTTAAGAAATAAGACTGAGAGTAATTTTGTTTTTCTTATAAGGAACAGCATGAAGAAGGTATTTCACAAGACTGGTCTGATAAATATAAATTACAGTATTATCAGAGTATTAATAAAAATGTAAATAAGGTTTAAAGTATTAATGCAAATTGTCTTAGGAAAAAAAACTGAGGCTGGAAGAAATAACAGCATGAGTTAATTAGTGAACTTTTAATTTTTCTTTGTTTTGTAAGTCTGTACTATCTTTATGTGTTTCAAACCTGGTCACAAGCTAAATGCACATTCATCAAACATTACACGATCAAGTATAAACAAACACATCAAATATTCTAGGTTTTAACACGATGGTTTCAATTTGAAGTATTCTACTTTTACCACTGCATCTTCAGAGCTTTGACTGGTTTACAGATTTTATTGGTGTCTTTTTGCAATGGTGTGCCTATCACCTGTGAAGTAGGGGAACTTCAGAGAGATACTAGTGGCTGCTGCTGACCCAATGAATATGTGAAATATTTAGCAAAATACATTTTATATATCTTTGGGGCTTAATTTCACCACTGGAATTTACTTAGTATAACAAAACTCTTTTATGTTGTAATTCTGCCTAAGTGTGTTTAATTGATTCAATTCATGAAGGAGAAACAGGAGAAGAAAATTCTACAGTTTGTCCAAAGATTATCCCATGTCATGCCACATTGGTCTCTTAGTGTGTTTTCTTCTCTTGCCAATTTATGTGTAAGCTCAAATACTGAGATTCTGAATGCACATGATGATTCATGAACTCATGTACTTTATGCAAGTTAAAACATAGCCTCAGGTCAGCTATTAATGCATACTTAGCTGAATATTGTTCCCATCTGAAAATGTGTATGGTGTTGCTGCACAATGTGTGCCTAGAAATTTTAGAATCCCTGTAAAAACCTGGCTGCTTTATTGCAATACAGTGCTGGTGAGTTGCTTACTTGGTTTTCGTGGGGGCTGTGAAGCTTATTTCTGTACTAGGATAGGCTAGGATAGGATAGGATAGGATAGGATAGGATAGGATAGGATAGGATAGGATAGGATAATATATTTCTATTGGAAACGATTTGCAATGGTCACATAGTCCAGTTTCCTGATCACTTCAGGGCTGACCAAAAGTTAAAGCAGAATTTTGAGGGCATTATCCAAATGCCTGTTAAAGATTAACCATCTTGAGGCATTGATTCCCTCTCTAGGAAGCCTCTTCCAATGTTTGACCATCCTCCCAGAAAAGAAATGCTCCCTAGTGTCCAGTCTAAGCCTCCCCTGACACAGCAGAAACACCAGTGCTCCACAGTGGAACACTCCAGTGGTCAGTCTGTCTGAGACTATCTATAAATTTTGCCAAGATTAACAACATCAAGAATTTATTTTTTTTCTCATAAGTCAGAATCTGTGTACTTTTTGGTTTTAGTTTTGTAAACTGAATTCCCACAGGTAGCGGTAATTTTTTCATAAGATTCTTGGTTCATTAAGTATATAATGACATTTTAACTCTGTTTTCTATGAGAGTTTTTTTTAGAATTTTTCCAGAGTCTTTATTAGCTTTCAGGCTTGGAAAACTGTGTGTACTCAGATGAAGTATCCCTTACATTGAAGTCTATTTTCAACATTCACCACTTCATAAGAAAGCAGGAAATGAGTGGATATTCAGGCTGGGTGACAGTTAACGATCCTTTCAACTGGACCACTTTTCTAAAAGAAAATACCTCATCCCACTAAGGTATTCAAACTTCCACAGCCACTAGTCACCCATTTTTCCTTTCCTTACTGAGCCAAGACCTTCTTGACCCCAATTCCTCTGTGAACTGCAGGGTTTCATTGTGCCCCTATATGGCACCTTGCAGTCAGCAAGAGGTGTAAAGGTGAGGTGTAAAGTCCAGATTCTCCAAGGAACTCTAGGCGGTTGGCATTCCTGGATCTTTGCTGTATGTCTGAATGAAATCACAGAATAGGGAAAGTCTTTACTATGGCAACGAAGGGTTTGTGCAGCTGCTCCTACAAAGTGATGGAGGTGGGACAGAGCTGTTCCTCATGTCACAAACACTGCAGACAACATAAAGGTTTGTGGAGTGTGTAGGTAAGTGGCGTGGGTAGGTGTAAGAGCAGAGCTGGGAAATCCTTACATAAGAGTGTGTCAAATATTTTGGTAGCTGGTGATGTAATTTGAATCTGTTTTGCCATTTGGAAACTAAACTTGCCCTGGAGCTTTGAATGTTTTTGAAATGGTAGTAATCATGAGGGTTTTCATTCAGAGTATGATGGGAAAAATTAAATTCTTCCTTTGGCTGACACAATTTTGAAATTCCTCATATGCATAGCCATAGGGCTGGATGATCTTGAATGCAAAAGGTATTTTAAATCTCTTCTATGGACTAAACCCTAAGTACCTTAGCACATGGATGGATATCCTTACTGAGAAATTACTCTCGTTCTTTTCTCATTGAAAATTTCTGGAATATTTTGTATACTGCTACCATATTCTTTTAACTATTTGTCCATCATACTACCTAAGACTCAGATTGAAATCTGCCTTTCTGCTAATATAAACTATGAGCTCAGCCAAAGTTTGTATGAAAAGCTTCACAAAGTTGTCTCACAAGTGAGATGATACAATTTTTCATCTGCATGGAGCCTGCTCCATGCAGATGAATCCATCCTGAAGCTGCATACATGAAACCTGTGAACACTGTTTTCCTGTTCTGTTCACCTCAGTTACATGTTTGCATGCAGCTGGGCTGCACTGTGAACTTTTCTATTAAAGTCACTACGATCTGGTTAGCTTGTTTGAATGCAACAGGGCAAAGATATTTTCATGGTAAGGTATCCAAAGATGCAAACTGTCCTGAGAATTTAGCATGTAAGCACTTTAAAAATCCCTGTAGCAACCTATCTATATTTCTGGGCTCTTTTTAAAGAGCTGTTTCTTAAAAGTCAGATATCATTTATTTCAACTTTACGAAGTTGCATTTGAATATAAAAGGATTTGAAGGTTAGAGACATGAGAAAATTTGTAATTTTTTTTTCTCTTTTCTTGTGCTTTGCAAAATACTGCATGTTTACAGAGATAACAAAGTAGTTGGAAAGGCACTGTCAGGCTAAAATTCATATTTGCTTCCAGAAATGCAGGAAATGGAGAGCCAAATAACTTTTTTATAATCAAAATTGATGATTTGTTTAGCAGTTTTGCTTGCTAAAGCTGTGGGTGATATGAGCTATAAATTAGGATGGCTGCTGTAATTATATGGTGGTTGTTGCATGTCTGACTGAAGCCCAGCCCTCCCCTTAACTAACCTCAGAGAAGCATTTAATATGGAAGGGAAGTTTTCTTTTGTATTGTGTGCCTTTAAACAAGCTCACTTGTGTAACTGTGCTGGTAGGTTCACGTCATTGAACTCTCTCAACAGAGAAGCAGGTTATGTTGACTTAAGTATTACTAAAAAATAATCCTCAAACCACCTCACCAGGGGGCTTAATTTAGTATTAATCTCATATCTGCTATTTTCAGAAAACTGTTTCTTATAAAAGGAAGCGACTATAGAGCTTCTATTATTATTAGCAAAAATAATAGCTGATGAAGTTATCCAGTGCTCTCAAGAGACAGGTATTATTATAATATTAATAGTAATGAGTAAAATGAGGCACAGAAAGATTAAGGCCAAACTCAGCTGTATATGAATTGCCCAAGGTCACAGAATAATCAGCTGTATGCAAGGCACAGCACAAAAACAAAACAATAGCAAAACAAATCCTGAATTATAGTCAGTTGCTTATTCGTGGAAGAATTATCTTCTGAAAAAGGTATTTTTCACATGGTTTTCATCAGTCTTTTGAATTATATCATCATTTTGTGTCTCTTGTCAAGCAAGGTCTTCCTCTGTTGCAGAAACCATGTTTAGGAATTCTTTATATCACTCAAGGGAATAGTTAAGGCTTTGTCTCTGATTAATAGAAAACTTCTTTATCAATGATTTACAGAGGGGCATCATGCTTTTCAGAGAATAGGAGAATTATAGAAAGTAATAATCTGAGAAGGGATCAAAAAATCTCATTACAGCCCTAAAGTTGCTTTGCAATTCCCTCCTGTGCTTTTTGTGCTTTGCCTCATCAGGTACTTGTTGGTAGGACAAAAATTAGATGAAGTTCACCCTATGTGTTAATTTTGTGGTTTTTTTCTCTGCTTCTATTCCTTTTTATGAAGATGACAAGGATTTTAACGTGAAAATTATTTATAATCTATCTGATTATGTTTAGATTGAAGACAAGAGATACTGAGCATCTAAAAAGCCATATCCGATGTACAGAAACTTTCCTGTACTGCAAGTATGTTCAGTCTTTTAATATGTATTTATCAGAGCCTATCCAGATACAGATTGGTTATGTTCTTTTTTTCTCTCAGCTGTGGGTTGTTGTTCTTATGCTACTGATGTCTTATATGATGCCAGTTTTTATTTATCAGCTGTGCAGGAATCTAGTTGAGTAGAATTGTTAGGCAGTAGTAGAGACTGTAGACCCTGTGCTGTTGGTTTGACATTATTTATTTCACTGACCACAGCAGCTGTGCTAAACAAAGATGTGCAGCTACTACAGTCAGCAAAGTGTCAGTTTGGCTCAATGGCACAGCACATCTCATTAGCTCTCAAGTTTTCAAATCCATTGAATATAGGATCAAAAATACTGGCATTGGAAGGGTGGTCAGCTCACCTACTTGCCTGTTCAAAGCAGATATAGCATCAAAACTGGATAATGTTAGCCAGGGTCTTATCCAGTCAAGTTTTGAATACCCCCAATGATGCAGGTTATGGGCATTCATTCCAGCACTTGGCTGTTCACACTGTGAAGGATTTTTTCCTTGTCTCAAATTTCCCTTGCCACAGGCTGTGACCTGTTGACTCTTGTCCTTTCACTGTGCATCTCTGGTAACAGTCTTCTTTGAAACATATTTTTCAGAAGAGAAAGAAAAAAATTGCTTTAGATTTATTTTAGCCTTTGCTTTCTCATGGTGAATAAACATGAGACATTTAATCCAGCGTCACTGATCATATTCTGCTTCTTAGAGGTTCTTTGCCAGGCTCTCTCCAGTTTGATATTCCTCTTGTGCCTGGGCCCAGACTTGAAGACTTTGTGAACATAACTAAACTTCCAGATGTGGTTTCTCAATTGCCAAACGGGAAAATGTGACTTCTTTGGTTGTATTGGCCTTGCTTTTGCTAATGTGGTCCAGTGTGTCATTAGCCTCCATCACGGCATAGATACACTGATCATTCACATTATCACCAGTACAGGTAGTTCCTTTTGGCAAAGTTTTTATCAAGCAAGTCAGTCCCCAGCCTGTGCCTGTGTGCAGTTGCCCTGGCCCAGTTGCAGCACTGACATCTCTCATTGCTCAACTTCATGACAGTCCTGTCAGCCTTTCGCTCTGCTTGCTTTGCTGAAATCCCTCTGAATAGAAGCCCTCCTGTCTGGGTGTTTGACTATTCCCCCTTGCTTTATGTCATCCCCAAATTTGCTAAGACTCAATTCTGTCCCACTGCCCACGTTGGTGATGAAGATATTAAATGTAATGAAATGCTGTTCCATCTCAACTGCAGAAATAGGTTTTTCAAAAATATTTCAGTTCTACAGCACTCAGCAGCAAGGAATTAATGAAGATTTTCCATGCTATGGCAGAAGTATCTATTTCTCTGTTTCTTATGACTGTCTCAGGGTAAAAGCTGCTAGTCTCATAGCATATTCAGTCTGTCAGAATCCATTTCCATAAAGACAGCTGCAAGGCAAGATTCATATGGTTTCGTATGACTGGCTGTTGAATGCACATCACTACAGTCTTTGTGATTCAAAACCCATTGATAAATTGGCAAAAGTTCTTCTGTTCATTATTCTTAATCATTTCCTTGTAGAATATAATGGTAAAAATTGCAGTTGCTACTACATGAGAGATTTTGTCGAATCCTTTGTAAAATTATGGCATTTCTATGATGTGTTCTCATATATTTTTTGGTGTTCAGTTTTCCATACGTTTTGTTTTACAAGGAAAAAAAGCAACAGAGTTACAGATTTCCATGGCAACGGGTATAATTCTATTTCCTTTGTTTTGTGAAGCTGAAATAGGCAAAGGATTGTTTAATTTAATAGCAAGTATGGATTTGAAAAGGCTTGAGTTATATGGCACATGGTTATGTATGTACAACTTCTACTGTGCCAAGCAGCTTTTGCCAGCAGAAAAAAAGCCATGTGTTTTTTGTCTGAAAATGAAATTAGGTGAAGAAAGATTGCTAATGGTAGGATTTATTGGGCTGATGCAAGTATATGGAAAGATAAAACAATCTATGAACACTTCTCTGTCTCCCACCTTTCTAAACTGAATTCCTTATTTGAAGCTACTTCTACTTTATTAGTAAATATGCATCAGTAAGGAAGCAAAAATTTCACAGGCTTGTTTTATAAGCAGAAATTTGAATTGCGATTCAGAGAATCCTACATCTGACTACAAGTTGATTCTGGGCCACAAAACCCCAAATACTTCCAAATATATATGGTATATTTTTATTTGGAAGTATATGCATTGCTTTTTAATGATCTCTTATTTCAATTTTAAAAGAACAATGTCAAGAAATGTCTGTTTCTATCTATGTACGTCATCATGGTGTGATCCCTGTGTGTGAACACACAGTGGAAAAGAATAGCCCTTTATTTTTATATACCAGCTTCTCAGTTGATTTTAGATCTGTAAAACTCTCATTAAAGGCAATGCAGTTCCAGAAGTAAATATTTAATTATTAATGAATAGATTTTCTTAAATTAAATTAATGCGTTTACTTATGTGTTCATATGTGCAGGCATGTACCTCCTTCCCCTCCTAAAAAAAATACAGTATGTTTCAAAGCTAAAACCTAATAATTTACATTCATGTACATTGCATATATATAATTAGCCCTAGTATGTGTGATTTAAGATGCATTTCAAATGTCTAAAAAGTAACTAGTTAAAAGGAAAGAACCATGTTTTTTGGAAGATATTGAAGACTCATCTGAGAAGACTTTACTACATAGTAGTAATTTTAATGTGCTCCAGATTTGCTATTTCTTGTTTTTAATTGAAATGTCTTTGGATGACATATATAACTAACTTCTGAAAATGTCAGAAAGTAGAGGTCAGCCAGGCTATTTGTGTTTCTGAATACTGGAGTCACGCACTGATAAATTTAATGAGGAATATTCATGAAAAGTTATTGGTGATTACTGTTTCACAAAGTATTCAGAAAATTGTCTTTCTGCTGTTTTATTAAAGTTCAATGGTCAGTAATTTTTGTATACCAAAATAAAGAAGTTAAAAGAAATGTGATTTCCACAAATATGTGTAATTGGAAACTACTGATTTTTTTTTTGACAATAGAAGAAAATCTTCTTGTGAAATTTCAGGAGGTACAAGTAATTTGCTTTATCAGAAATAATGGCAGCCAAAGAACTGTGCAGTGAACAGTGAATATTGATTGCAGCATTTTTTAGAAATCCAGTTTTCAGGCCCAACTTTGTTCAAGTGGGGCTCTCCCAGCTGGGGACAGTCTGTGTACATCCCTATTTCACCTTTCTTGCCACATGCTAGAGAGAGGTTTTCGAGTCTGTTCTCCACCAAGAGACATATTTCATACCATGGCTTCTGCCATACCAGTTGTAAAGCAAACTTCTATGAGGTCAGAAAGGCTGTCCTTATAGTACTCTCAAGTAAAACACTGAGACTTCAAGTGTCCCAAATATCTGTCTAAGATATGTCAAGTAATTGTCATGGCAAATAATCCCATGAAAAAAAATCTCATACTTTGAAGACTTTGCCAGAGCATTTCAGGTTGAGGTCAGACTCTAGTAGCTTTGTAAGAGAGAGGAATACTCAGCAGAGCGAGGAGAGTGCAAAACAGAGAGGAGAATGAGGACAGAGGAAGGACTTGTATGTCAGCACTGATAGCAAGCCTCACTATTTTTAGCTCTGGCTTAACAAACCTCATGAAAGAGCCACTTCTGGAACTCCATAACTCTCAGGCTGAATTACCCAGAAAACTCTTGCTCCAAATGAAGAAGACAAGTCTTTGTTGATGGTCTCTTTCTTTGATCTCTCTAACTGATGCATTTCAGTTTGTTCTTTTCCACCTCAACTGACTTACTTGTTTAGGAGACAGATCTGTGACTCCCCCTGTTCAGTAAAATTTTCTCTATAATTTTGGAAATGACAATCACAGACTGGTTGAGGATGGAAGGGACTTCTTGTCCAGCCCTCCTAGCTCAAGTAGTGCCATCGAAACTGATTGTCCAGGAGCATATCCTAATGTCTTTTGAATATCTGCAATGTGAGAGACTTCACAACCTTCCTGGGAATTCTGTGCCAGTGCTTATTCAACCTCACAGCAAAGGTGTTTCCTGATGTTCAGCAGGAATCTCCTGTGTTTCAGTTTCTGCGCGTTGTCTCTGGTCATGTCACTGGGCACCACTGTAAAGAGCCAGGTTCTGTTTTCTTTGCAGTC
This sequence comes from Passer domesticus, assembly GCF_036417665.1. Lineage (NCBI taxonomy): Eukaryota > Metazoa > Chordata > Aves > Passeriformes > Passeridae > Passer > Passer domesticus. The sequence continues at coordinate 105,336,138 of NC_087474.1, read as the reverse complement.
TCCCATCAGGTATTTACAAACATTGATGACATGAAGCCTTCCCTTTTCCAGGCTGAACACCCCCAGCTCTCTCAACTTGTCTTCATAGCAGAGGTGCTCCTTCCCTCTAATTATCTTCCTGGCCTCCTCTGGACCTGCTCTAGCAGCTCCCTGTTGTTTTTGTTCTGGGGCTCTTAGAGCTGGATGCAGTGCTCCATGTGGGGTCTCATGAGGCAGAATAGAGGGAGCATCACTTCCCTCAACCTGCTGGTTCAGGTGTGGCTGGCATTCTAGGCTGCAAGCAAGCACAGCTGCATCCTATTTCATAGCAACAGAAAGGACAATCAATATCTGCAAATAAGTTCTGTACAAAACTGGATTCTCTATCATGCAAATATATATAAATATATACACATACCTGTATTTCTTGAAGAAATTAGCTCAGTTGTGTTTGTTTCTACTAAGACCTGCAATATAGCCAGGCTTGAAATAGTCTCAGCTCTTTCCATGTTGGCATTATCTTCTATGTTATTAGTGAATAGTTTAATGCAATAAAAAATGGATAAAGTATTTCTTATGTATAGAAAAATGGCTCAAACCTTTGAAAAATATAAGAATCTGAGCTTCTACCCTCACACTAATTATTTTAGTTTCCAAGAAACTTCTTTCACAAAAGGAGCAAACCTACAGTTTTGTGACAGAATATGGATGAAGACACACACCTTACTGACATTCAACAAATATAATCCCAACGTGCTGTAAAATGTATATAATTTTCCTCCAACATTAATCCCTTCTGACTGGCAACACTGATCTATTCTGAGTTTCTTTTTGGAGGAAAGAAAAAATAAATTAAAATAACCCAATTCACTTCCACCAGAAAAAAAGCAAAGTGTACCAGTTCTCTCTTCATAGTGTGGCAAGAAATAATATAAAAAAACGATCAGCCCCTTTGAATCTTCCTTCAGAATACTTTTCTTCCACCTTTGCTTTATTATTAATTCACAATGGTATTCCACCACCAAAGAATAATCATCATCCACCCTGTCACCATAAAGCAGTGTTACTAGTTTGACTTTTTTTTTTTTGGTCTGTAATTTTTTTTTTGGTCCATCCTCTCCAAAAGGTAAAAGCAAGGCTGGAATCACTACTGAAAGCTCTAATGCTAGAAATATATTATAAAGGCTGAAATTACTTTGACAGATAGCTTTTCTACAAGTTTTTCAGAAGACTTTTAAGGTCATATACTGGTGGGGGGCTTGCCAATATTATGTATTCCATCAGGAACTTCAAGCTGGATAAAAATGTAAAAATAAGTATAAAGCTGTGCATAGCAAATAAATAGCTTGCTGATATCTATAAATGTTTATATTCATAATAGACATATTTAATTAACACAGTCCAAGTAACATATATAAAAATGAATGTAACTATATTCTAAGCAAGCTAAGTGATTATGAAAAAAGGGCTACAGAAAAATTATAACTAAAGAGTATTAGTTAACACATCACCAAGGGAAAGAATTTTCTCACTTGTATTTCATGGGACTGTATCCTGCATCTAGTTTTATTAAGTATTTTCAAAGAAGGATCAAGGCTCAGTCTAGTTCTTATACCTCCAGATCTTATGTTTATAACAATGTGGCAGTGGATCAATGAAGAGACAGAATTCAAAATGACAAATTGGAAAATTGTTTAGAGCAGGAGAATTGATTTAAAAAGAAACATGGGCAAACCTGTGCTGATGAAGGAACAGTCTGCTTTACAGTACTGGATGAGAACTGGTTTTTTCAAATAGATCTATGTGTCATAGTATAGAAGTTGATTCCAGGACACCAGTTGCTGCTTTTGCAAAAAAGACAAACATGATACCCTTTTTTTGGTCATGATAAGAAAATGAGAAAACTCATTTAAAAAAACCTGAAAACATTTCTCCTGTTTGTTCTCTAACTCAGGTGATATCTGAGCTGATGCTACCTACCAGATTGTGTGATTCTTAAGCTCTAGTAATTTTTTACTGTGGATACCAGTGAAATGAGTCTATGTCAGCTGATTGACACATGTGAGGTGAAATATATTTCTTAAGCCTTCTTTCTCTTCAGGGCATAACACACAAAGTAACTTTCTTTAGAGTTAGAAAGAAAAAAAATCTAAATAATGATATTCAATTTATATTTCTAGACGACAACTCTCGTTAGTCTTCTGTGACCTAGTTCTCTTGCTATTTGTTTAAAGGCACTAATGAGAATTTGAAATGAGACAGAGGGTTTTATCCATAATAAACTAACCTATTTTCAGAGCATATCTGTAAAAAGCAAACTGTCCTTATTGTAGACTAAAAAAAATATGGAATGAACTATAAATTGCTCAGTTTGTCTCCTCAAGCCAAATGTATTTTCTGTCACCTTCAATGTTTTGACTTTTTAATGAAAAAAATAAAACAGAGAGAATAATATGGTAAAAAGATCAAAGCTCAGAACCCTAATACAGTTAACAGGCTTCATTTTTGGAATTGTATTCATTACTGGTATCAGAGTAACAAATCTATTGAAGTCAATGGAGATGGCCTATGGGAATTAAAATAAAATTTACTCTTTAAGACTTTCATAAAAGAACAATAATGAAAAATATGGGAAACTTCTTACAGTTCACATTAATAGACTTCTTTTTTTTAATTTCTATTTTAATCAAATAGACCTGTAAGAATAATAAAGTTGTCACTGGAAAAAGAAAAACTTCATAGAGCTCAATATTTTGGATATTATGGCTTTGGGTAATAGATTTGGATACAGAGAGAAATGTAATGTTCACTCTATAAAAAATATTTTATCAGACAGATTCTGGGGAAATGGATGAAGCCTAACTACTACATGTTTCCTGTCAGGTAACAAAAATGCTTCAGTGATATTTGGGGTTTTTATATTCCCAACACAAAATTCCCTGAATTAATAAGGTTTTGATGTGTGCATTTCTACTTTTCACCTAAGTTCTAATTCTGTTCTTTCTACCTCATAAACTGGGAAAAAAATCTAAGTTATGGTTTTTATTTCCTGAAGTCTCATCAGATTTGAGAAATATTTGTAGCCAAGTCATTCTAGATGCATGTTTAATTTGGTATATTTCTTTTACTTTCCTCTGTTAAGACCAGAACACAGATGCAACACGGCAAAACAAGCCTCAGTGAAATCAGAGAATGCAGTGGGTTGGAAGGGACCTTTAATGGCCATCTTGCCCAACTCCCTGCAATGAGAATGAACATCTTCAGCAAGACTGGCTTGCTCAGAGCCCAGTCCAATCTGACTTGAATGTGCCCAGGGATGAGGCATCCAAAACCTCTCTGGACAACCCATGCCAGTGTTTTACCACCCCCATCATAAAAAATTCCTTCTTAATGTCCAATTTAAATTTACCCTGTTTTAATTTGAAACCCTTACTCCCTGTCCTGTTACAACAGGCCCTGCTAAAAAGTCTGCCCCACCTTTCTTACAGGCCCCTAAAGTACCAAAAGGTCACAATAAGGTCTCCATGAAACATCTTTCTCCAGTCTGAACATCTCCAGTCTGAACCCCAGTTCTCTCAGTTTGTCTTCACAAGAGAGGCATTCCAAGCCTCTGATCATTTTTGAGTCCCATCTCTGGATGTGCTCCTGCAAATTCCTATATTTATGCTAAGGACCCCAGAGCTGGACACAGTACTCCAGCTGGGATCTCACCAGAGTGGAGGGGCAGAATCACCTCAAATTCACTTCCAGATAGAAATGTTTACTTCTTTGATGTGTCTTTGCTACCTTTGCTGCCATGATGGACCCTTTCTGTACATTTGGTGTTAATGCATCTGAGCCTGTTTTGCCAGCTCCTGAGAAAAATGTGTCAGTGTTAGAAACAGCAGCTGAATATTGGCCTGTTATGTAAGAAGAAATCCAGACTCAGAGATGTTTTCATTTTCTGAATGGTAAACAAGCTTAATGAGATAGGTGAAATAATTTTTTAAATACATTTTTAACTGTTACATTTCTGTTAAATTAAGGACAGTAATAAATCTGTGCAGGATGGTCTACCTGCTTGGAGAAAACAAGAAAATTTAAAGGTTATTTACTTGATTTTCCACAATGAAAAGTTCTCTATTTGCATTAGCTACTTCCAAAAAAGTGTAGAGGAGAAATCAGTTGTTTTTTAATGAGGCATAGTAAAAAGACAAAAGGGAAGGGTATGGAGGACAAAGTCTCTGAACTTATGAATGTGTTCTCTTTCGCTGGTCTGGAACACCAGAGGTCTTGAACCTGGGCATCTCATTTTTTAACAGTTAGACAGTTTTATAAATCTTCCCTGATTTACAAGTTGTTTGTTGGTTTTGTTTTTCTAGTTTAACTTTATTAGCTGCCAGAATTTAATTTACAGCTAGGAATAAGGGATTCCAAAAGAGTAGATCTCTGTACTTTAAATATTAGTTTAGCTTGTAATTATTAATGTAGCAAAGAGCAATCTAGTAGTATATGAACAATTGATTATATGGATGTTTTTATGTATTTTCTTCGCTTTGGTTTTCAAGGGTTTTTTTTTAATCTGAAACACCCACAGTGTAACATATAATATGTTCTTCAGAGAAAATGGGTTTCAGTCAATATATTATTTGATTTTCTTTGAACAGAGGAATATTTTTACTAATAACAGTTTGTAGAAGTAAGCATTCTGTCATTGTCAATTATATTTTATCAACAATGTGAGTTTTATGTGGATAAAACAGATTAAAGGAAAAATTATAGCTGATGGTAGTCTACTATTCAGTAAAAATAACTTCATGGATAAATTAATATTATCGTCCCTTACATGATATACAAGGTAATATGGTCTTCAAATCCAAAGGTTTATGTTCCTATTTTAAAGTTACAAGTGAAAAACAAAATTGATATTTTATTTTAAAGTTTGTCAGGTTTTTTTTCTGAGGATGGTATTGTAATAAACTAGAAATTACATTTTTTTCTCTATGGAATCTCCAGAGAAATATGGTTCATCTGGTCCTATTGCAGTTAGCATATGGTGATAATTCTTACCCAAAAGGTGATATCAGAAGTTGTTCCTCAGTTAGAGAATCTGAGGAAACAAAGTATTGTGAATGCTTGCAGTGCAGTCTTCTGCTTGAAAGCAGTTCTTACCTTATTTTATAATGAGGACAGATTTTTTTTTTATTCTCTAATGTGTGCAAATAAAGTTCTTCTACATCACAATTGGTCAGATCAGGCAGGAGTTAATTACCTCAGATCAGGAATGATGATACATTTAACCACATGTTCCATTCAGTCCATGGATTTAGCTTTGAGATAATAAACTGCAGTCAAAGTGGTTCTGTTTACTGGAATTATTTTTTTCAGAATGCATACTAAGAAAAGATTTTGCCTTTAATTTACCTTTGAGTCAATAAACTATTCATAAATCATTGGTAAACTAAAGTTAGATGATTTTATGTAATTTTCTTCTTTGGCAAAATTACCCTTGTTACCCTTGCTGTACAAACTTGGTAAAATAATGTAGAGGGTTTGTCACTGTCCTGATCTCTACAATACAGGAAATTCTGTGTATCAATACATTTCAAACCCTCAAGTCTCCCTAAAATTGGAATTATTGTGGTAATGCTTTCAAACTTCTCTTTTAATGAACTGAGTGCTTCTGCAAGCTCTTTACTTCATATCAAATAGCTTCTAGTGATGATCTGCACCACTGACAAATGAAATGTAATACTTGGCTGTAAATGAGCAGAAAATACAGTAGCTGCAGACTGGGAGTTATTTTGATGACAGTTCTTGAGAAAACAACAGAAGTAAGTACAGCAGATTGATCTGAAGCAAAATATATTCCATGCATTCGTTTTTGTTAATACTCAAAATTTAAATAGTTTTAGATATTTGGGTGGATACTGTCTCTAAATATATTCATTTTGGGGGGAGGAAGATATTAGAATAATAGAATATATAGAGTTTGTACAGTTAAAAAAGGCGCTTTTTTTCTTTAATTTGGCATTGTGATTCTCAATGAGGAATCCCTAAGAACTAATCGCTAAACCTGCAGTAAATGATCCAAACCTTAAATACCTTCTGCTCTGTAGCTGGACTCTCTGCAAATGAGCTTCTAGGCACACCCTCTCAGAGTGCCATCTTGGTGCCTCCTCTGAAACTAAGAGGTTTTTCATTCTAAATATTCAGACATAATTGATCCTTCAGTATTGATATTCTCAGACATCCTCTGAGAAAATTATGCTCGCAATATTATGGTGATTTGTTAGATCCCAAAAATCATTGATCATATTTTATATTCTGTAAAGCCAGATATACAAAATATTTGCAGGTGCATTCTCTTTTCTTCTAGACAAAGAAAACATAACAGGAATATCCAAAGAGATTGCCAGAATGCTCAATCCTTCATCTTTCTTTTTTCTCTGTAGTGTTGTCTTGTCTTTCACTCACATCAGTAGTTTGTTGGAGACAGAGATCTCTTTAATAAAGTTGACATTCCTCCTGTCAGGTTTCTGTGCTGTAGCTCTTGGTCACAGGGACACTTACCATGCAATTCCCAATTTCAGTCACATAAAGTCCCCCAGACCAGGAAAATCTGCTCTTGAAGCTGGAGCCTGCTACTAGTGATGAGATACCTCCCCTTCAAAGGAGGATTAGGAGATTAATGACTCTCCATTGCTAATTCTCTGCTGGTTGGCTCAGATTCTCTCTTAGCATCTTTATGGGTATTCAATCCAATATGCAGGCTAAATGACCAAAAGGAAATGTGATTGCAGAGGGGTTTTAGAATTCAGGCATATGTTAATCCGTCGTTATAATAAAGTTAAAGAAGAAAATAACAAAACCCTGGCAGCAAGAAGAATAGCTGTAGATAAATAGGGACATTTTCTGATGTCCTACTATTAACCTCTGCTAATGAAACTATAGACACAGATATACTTTTGCAGCTTTTTCCTGAGCATTCACAGTGCTGATGCTTGTAACACAGTTTAAATGATAGTGTAAAACCTGTGGTAGTTTAGAAAATGATATGTTCATGACAACATAGATTCAATTTACAGTTTTGAGATTATTTATCAAGTATGTTTATGTGTGACGTTCCATTTATGTTTGCTTTGGCTTTTAGCTCCAGACCAGTCTGTCTGAACCAATGACTTTATCCAAGTCGATCTCACTTCCTCGTAGTGCGTATTGGCATCACATCACCCGGCAGAACAGCGTTGGAGAAATCTACAGTTTACAAGGCAAGTTGCTTATCATTCCATATCCATTAGCTTCTTTCCATTTCACCAGAATTCATGCAAATTGCTTTTTATTTGCACTGGTTATTTTCTCTCCATTTCATTTTATCAATTGTCAGGAACCTCAGCAGGGTTCCCAAATTTACATAAAACAGGTTTCTTTTAGTCATTTTGTGAACAAATGGTGAAAATTATTTCTAGAATCACCACATAAAGCTGGATAGACAATTTGGCTCAATGTAGCTTCTCAGTAGCTAATGAATGTCAGGTTGTTTTAGTATTTTCTACCAATGAGATGGGGCAAGTATTTGGGCAACCTCAGGGTGCCTAATTAAATCTACATAAAGTGGCTATATGAGTTGCAAGATTAAAACAGAGTAATTCTAGGAAGAAGAGCTATTCTTGGTAAATTTGCTTGGCAAATCATATATGTGAACTGTTGACTCAACTAACTCACAGACCTTCAACAAATCATCTTCTGTCTATGGTTTTCTTTCATATGTTTGGATTTGCTAAAGCTTTTAAATGCTATAATTAGCACAACTTGATGATGATGATTCACTGCTCTTAAGCTGAAATTGATTTGTATCTTTTAGGAAAATGAAATTATTGTTACATTTAAAATGTAGACCTTTAAAAAATAGCCTTTTGTAAACATATTGCTTTGTATTATTTCTGAAGGCCTTAAGGATTTTGTTTTAGTTCTCTCTTAATAATCTGTTTGCATAAACAATTTACATTTAGATAGGAGATTAGAAACTGCTTACAAACAAGAGTACCCAATGCAAGGAGACAGTACATATTTTCATTGAAATAATTGAAATCCAGTATATAGATGAAGGACATTAAATGCTTTGTTTTGTGAATTATCACGTAAATTAAAATCAGCAGGTGAACTGTGCATTCAGTGGGTGAGTCATTAAAGGGTAGAGGCATTTGTTTCCCATTATTCTCCATAGAGCAAAGTTAATTTTTAATCATGGTTATAGTCTTATATTTAAATACCAGTAATGGAAAAAAGAAAATAATCTTTCAGAAGCTGTTTGTAAAAAAAAGTTATACTTGTACATCACCCTGCATATAGTCATCATATCACTGATATTTTTTCATGGACACAATAAGAATGCAAAAAAGAAGTTTATTTGTAGAGATGTTAGATTTCTTCTTCTTGTGTTCTTAATGTGTCTTTTCTTCATCAGCAAGATAGTAAATGTGTTATATTCACTCTCAACAATCTTTTCTTCTATATAAATGGCCTTCAAAATAAAGCAAAGCAAAACTTTATATATAAAGTAAAAAATACAATATCTATACCATCAAGCTGTGCAGGATTCAACAAATTGGAAGTGTATTAAAAATGTAATTTTTCTTTCTGGCAATATGCAGATTTTATTCACATTTCTTCTGAAACATGAGGCTAATAAATATTTCAGAACTTAATATTTTCATTTTTCCTGCATGTACTATGATGACTAAAGCCTGAGAATATGTAGTTGATTTCAGGAGAGACTGATTTAGTCTTGCCACTGGGCAGGGAAGTGCATCCAGAAGACTGGTTGCAAAACTTTTCCATGCAAGACTACCATTCACTATCTCTAAAGAAAATCTCTTTGGACCTTCTGCTGCAATTACTAATTAAAAACAATGAATTTGTGCAGAAAGTGAAGCGGGTGCAAAGTACACCTTTTCCTCCTCATACCTTGTCATAGCGACAGCCTTGGCACTGCAGGGCTGTCAAAGCATCAGCCCACGGAAGCTCCATAGATGTGGGTGGAAGGTGGGTAGCAAGGAAGCAGATTGCAAGCATCACTTCAGCCCTCACCTTAGCAGAGCAGCCAGCTGAGAGGAGCTGCTGCAGAGGGAAGAATCACTTTCTGCTGCCATGATTTCCTCTGAGCTTCAAAAGGTGCACTGCACCTTTGGGGAGGAGATGTTTTCTTTAGAGAACGGGACATTGAACTTCGCTCTGCACTTCATGGACATTTACAACAAAGCTTTGAACGTTCAAGAAACAAATTTGAAAATTCCCCACATACTTCTAAATATCTCACAGACTCTAAAGTGAAATAAACAGAATGATGTCTACCTATATCCAGGTGACTGTCAATATCAGTAGTAGTAGCCAGGCTCACTGCTAAATGCAAGTGTTTCGACAGGGGCAATTATTTCAAACTTGCAGTCTGAAGTGACTAGAATTTAATTAATAACATCTGGTGATGTATAAGGAGAAATGAATATGTGCTCATACTACCTTAGATAAATTGGCTCTTTGGGAGTTATTTAGCAGTCACATTTAACTTAATTAGTAGTGTGTGTTGATCTGATAATGAATATTCTATGGAGTAAGAAGGTAGTGGGTTTTGTGATTTTTCGTTTTTAAAAACTACATTTCAGATGAAAAAAAGCCCTTCAATAAATGAGTGTTTGGTCTATTATGCTCCATTAGCCCATGAAAATAGTTACATGTAAAGAACTGTAGAGATTAATACATAGAATAATAGAGCTAAAGTAACACAAGTTGCACAAAATATTATAAAAAGGTTAGTTTCTGTTGATAATCCAAGTTTGCCTTTAATTACAGTTCAAAAATTAAATAGTGTCCTTTAATATTTATTATCAGAGTAATTTAAATAACAGAGGAAAAAGACCTCTACACCATTTTTGTGCATACATGAGTATGACATACATGAATTGTATGTTTTCATAAATAATTGACAGCTCCAAAAAAAATTTGAGTCCAACAGAAGATAAACATTCATTGATATGTTATGCTATCATACATCAAGATCTAAAATTTGATAAAAATGAGAAGCCAAGAGTAACCTTATTAACCAAAATAATGATTAACAAGGAAAAACTCTAAGAGCCATATAAGCATGTAAAAAATACCCTACATATTTCCTTGAAATTTAGTGTTTATTGTTTATAGCTACCATAAAATTTAGCACTGTTACACAGGATATTAAAAATTGAAAAACAAAACACATGAGGTTTTATACAACAAAAGATATAAAGGAGAATTCATATTTTTGGGGGTTTTTTTGTTTTTGTTTTGGGTTTTATTATATTTTTCATTTAGGGCTTTAAATTTGCTTAAAATGAAAAAAAAAGATTGCAGACTGAATTTTCAGCTATCTGAAGAACTCTAGTTCTTACCCTTTATAGTTTGGATGATACGAATGTTAAACACAGTCGGTTTGTGTATTATTGTATAAATAGGGCCAAATAGAATTTTGGTATTGAAACATTAATTAGCTTTTTGTATTGCAGTTGCTGAAATCCCTGAGGAAATTATGTTCAGAAAATCTAATTACAGCCTGGCCTTTCTCCAAGAAATTCAAAATTAAGAAATGCTTTCAGTCACTCCTGTTGTGTTTGATCTGGTTTGTCCTCATTTTGTGGACTTGGGTTTTGCTATCCATACTCAAAATAATGGACACCTACCCACAAAGGCAATGCTACTCATTCAGTGAGAATACTTATGTGAAAGAGCATGTATTTGTATAAGAATTACACCAGTAACATCTTACATGTTTCTTCCAAAAAGAGAACACTAAAGAGTTGGGGGTTTTCTTCCACAGTATTACTTATCACAATTTGCTTATAATTAATTTTATTTGCTCTATCACAAATTATTGCCACAGTTTGTTGTAAACCCATAGCAAAGTAATTAAATTACATGGAAAAATACTAAGAAGCCCTCTAAGAGTCATATTTTTAAACACAGAGAGGAATTTTGAGAAATAAAACTATCGTCTGAACAAATAGAAAATGCCCCAATGAAGTCTGAAGGAATTTTGCTGATAATGTACAATTACCTTTTGTATGTTACAATAAAGATGCAAGAAACATAAGGTCGGTTTTGCAAACCAAAATGGCCTTGGTGAGCAAGCCTGCAATGCACATTGTCTTTTGGCCTTGTTAGGTGAGAACTCACCTTTTATTTTCTTTTTTTTTTTTTTGTATAAATATTTTAAGCAGGATAACATGTGGTCTTAATCTGGTCAGCTAAAAGGTGTTGTGCATAAAAGGGAGACAAAGTAACATACCAAAAAAACTGTCTACACAGTTTTCCAACCTTTTCAACGTAGAAACTCTGATATGTCACTAAAAATTATCATAGAATATTCAAGTTGCTAAATATTTAGAAGGGTTTGAATCATCCTATTCAACCTTCCTTAAGCTAATCCTGCAGGAAATTCTGATGTAGGCTTCTGCAGCTTTCTGCAAATTAAAGTATGTAAAATGAATGGGAGAGCATTCGTCATTTTGGCATTTCCATTGTTTGTTCATATGCCCAGCAATAGAGTACAGAATCCATTTCCTCATCTAATCTTGGTGCCTGAACAATGTGAATAACATAAAATGTTAGAATATATCTGTTATATAAACCTGATCACTCAGTAATTTTTCAGTAAGTGTCTACCAGCGGCTAAAGCTGAAATGCTTTATAGCTTTCCACATTCCCATTTCCTTTGTTGAATCGCATCAGGACCTTCACATTAGTAAATGAAGCCTATAAAATTTGAGATATGAATAAAGGACACCTGGAACAAGATACTTACTGAGTAGAAACTGCATAAGAGCTACATTATTTAAAATGACTGTATTACGTGTCTTCTCAAGTCTTATGCAGTAGATTTGATGCTTTCCTTTTGAGCTTTGAATTTCTCTACTAAGTAGTGCATCACTAGACTGATTTTAAAGGGGCACATTGGAAGTGGTATATGTCTTACTCAGAAACCAGTAAAGAACTTCATTTTGCTCAACAGTGATTGCTGCCTCTAACCAAGAGCATTACTGACAAGCTCTAAAGAGTATCTTGACACATTTCCATTCATTCTGATAAATCATTGCTGAGTTAAGAGGTTGTTTCAATTATGAGCATGAAAAATAGAGGAAGGTGGGAAGCCAAATGCAATTAATGAAGCATATTTCGCTGTCATATTCAGACCTCGTGGTTTCATTTAAGCCCAATACTTTGGTGCCCTTTCTCTCAGGAGATGGTCCTTCAGTGAGATCTCTTGTCAATGGAGTTGTTCTGTGCCAGACCAGAAAGCACAGAAGTCACTGTACTCTTGACTTAAAGCTGAAAGCCCAAATTAAATATTGGCTGATTGCCTCCTCTCCCCTCCAAAACCCAACAAATGTAATTTCTTCAGTCCAAACTACAGATTCTTAGCTATAAATCTCTTCTTATATCATAGCTTAATGACTTCATAAGTATGTGATGACAATAGCTTCTCACTCACTATTCACGTGAGAAGCAAACAAAGCTTTGCCCCCAGCTATACATAAGTGACACCAGGAATCTTTACTCTGACTTTGCCTGAGACTCATTACAGTTATGCTACATTCATTTGATCTCTCTGCTGTATTGTAAGATTCAAGGATTGCCATGAGAGCTGCAGTGCGATGAAAGAATGTGTGCACGGGGAGAATTAGCATAACCAGCTCCATAACAGCTTTCATCTGGTACTGGGTTGTCTGGAGAAGAAAGGTTTGCACTGTCAGATCAAAGAGAAAATTGAAATACTTGTCAAAGATCAATTTTGTGAAAATTGCTTTTTTCTATTAAATTGTTTCACCAATAAATCTGGACTGCTTTAGCTATGACTATCTGATTTTGTGTTAAGTATGTTATCATGGTTAGAATCCAAAAGATTGTCAGTTCATTTTTATAATTTCAAAAAAATTGAAATACTTTTATGCTGACAAATCACTCAAATTATTACTCAAAGTCATGGATTATTAAACCCCCTTTAAGACAACTTGGGGTGAGGGGAAACCTGCACACTTGTGAAAAAAATACCTTGGCAAAAAGATGTGTTTTCTTTAGTATTTCTTTGCAGGAACAGTTTATACTTCTTTTTCTTTCAGTAAATATTTTTACAAAAAGCAAAGAAATTATTGAAATTGACGCTTCAATAGAACATGTTCATAAAATGTTTTCTAAAACAGAAACAATGTGAACTTGAAAATAGGCTGTGTAACAGGAAGAATGGGGGAATGTTAATAATACCAGCTTTGCTAGCTGCAGCAAGGAAAGAATCCAGGCTCAAGGATGTCAGATGCAATTGATTGTGTTCTGCTTTCACTGGAAAAAAGATCCTCCTTTCACGTTATAAATTGTATGACATAAAATAGGAACCTATAAATCTATGATTAAGGGCTGGTTTAAATTGACATAACATTGACCTAACTGACTCTTGTTTGGTTGTTATGAAGTTTAAAAAATATATTTTTATAGAAGAGGCATCATAAGATCTCAAATACATTAAGTTTCTATAAGATTTTCTTTTACATGTATCTCATTTTGCTAACAAAAAATTGTGGTGACAACGTTTGTGGCACATGGCATATGGTCTGTTGCTAGTACAGACCTATTTATTTTCTTGGTAAGGCCAATTTAAGCACAATGAATGCCCTACTCAGTACGTTCAGTTTAATCAACCCATAAGAATATGTTCCTTATAACTCTATAGTGCATTTGAGCTGCGCAGAACTGATTAAAAAATCATAGTATTATTCAGTAGAGACAAAAAAATGTTCAAAAGTCATAGAATGTCTTTCATTTTCTATTTGTTATAAAAAGCCTTTTCATCTTGGTGAATTTTTATATCCTGCCAACTTTTTATTTGATCAAAATGATACATTGTAAGAAACTAAGATAAATTTCACAGAAGTAAGAACTATAAATAACAAAGGAAATATCCTGCCAATGCAGAGTTAGCAAGATTCCACCAAAGTAAAAGTTTTATCTTTTCAAAAACTGAAGTCTCAGTTCCTTGCAGTTCTATGTTTAAATACTAAAAGCAAACTGGCTGTTTAGCTGCTGGATACTTGTTTATCCTTCAAAATTCTTTGACGTTTCCTTTTGGGGAATGATTTTGATGAAAAGTTCATTTCCCTGAGTTTAAGAACAAATGAAATCTTCTGTTATAAAAGCTACATGGAAAAAAGAAATACAATACCAGATTTGGAGAGACTTAAGATATAAAGGATTTGGTAGAAACCAGAGTTGCATACTCTGGAATTTATATGATAAATATCAAAACAGAGTGAAGATAAAATTATAAGATTCCTACTACTCTCTTTAAAGGCTCAATTATTTACATTATTCTTGGTAAATCAGGTTTATATGCAGTGGGACAGTGCCATTGGTGTTTTCTCTGAGCTGGTTGTAGTGAGTGTGACAGAGCATGGCTAGTGTGGTTGTGTTCCCATCAGTGTCCTGTCTCTTCCCGTGTGCTCCACCCAGCACAAGGAAATGGAGGGAACCACAGCCTGTGGTGATGAGGCACAGCTTGTTGCTCTGTGCCTGAGAGGCTGTTCTACCCTGAGTGTGTTGATTAAGAGGCATCTTCTGTCTGCCACTTGTGCTCCTTGTGCTTTCATCCTCAGTCAGGATAGCAAGAAAGTCAGAAAGCAAGGTCTTGTCCTACCCATCTCTGTCCCTGGGGATAGGCAGTCCTTGGTAGGGACTGCTGCTGTAGGCAGTGAGTCCTTTTTTTCTCTCTAAACTCTGTTCAGCCTGATACAGCCAGTGCAGGATTTTCCAAATCTGCTTGATATGAGCTGAATTGGTGCCACTTGCTTATAGTCATTATTATCTTGCACTCGGGGTAAAGCATCTACTTTATCACTTGAATATTTAGCTGAGAATTGTGCAAAGCTGTGTTTTCAACCTGAAAAAGACACATGGCTAGTTAGCTATAGCTATACCACGTTTTATCTTTACTAAATTAAATGTAATTAAAATAGGAGTTTTATCAGCTGTTTGGTTTCAGCTTCCAAGAAAAATTCTCTTCTCCTGGCTTGCAACACTGCTCATTGTTTTTGCATTTCACTAATTAAGCATTTAAACTAACAGCCTTATTCTTTTCTCTACTGAAATTCTGTAAAGTTGTTATTACTGGGTACGGATCTTTTCCATTGAAGTTAGTGAAAACTGCACGAAGCAAGTTTTCATTTTTACCTCATTTTGCCACTTTTCTCTACATCTGTATAAATAGATAACAAAACCTTTTCTTCCTAAATGCTGATACACACATGCCAGAGTAACATCTGTGTCTCCATACACTTGCCTGCCTTTTTGCTAAAATAGGAATAAGGTTTGGTATTCTTATTAAGTTTCTATATGCTGTGCTATGGTTTCTAAAAGAAGGTTGTCAGATTTCCTAGTTTCTTGATTGTGAGCTGAAGGTATCAAAGCAGGAATGCAGGTATACAAATGTGCTTTCTATTTCTTCTTTTAATATGTGGACATCCCAGGTTTTGGGAATAATCACTGTTGCTGAAAGTTTATTTCAGAGTCAGTTTACATATGTTGAACCTTTTAATTTTAAAAATCCTATTCTCGTGGTAATTGTTGTAAATGCAGCATCAATTTAAATGATTGGGTTTTGACAGGTTGTGGCCATTTATTTTTATCTGTTATTGTTATGCTGTTCCAGGACATCTCAGCAGGTTTGAAGGGCTTCTGTTTGTGAGGTGAAAGTTCTATCATCACCAAACATTTGAAGTCACAGGCATCTTATGATGGAAAAGATAACCTGTTCTGTGTTAGGAAATGGAAATGTGTTTCATTCAGTCTTGTCAAATGTCTCATTATTCTTCATTCATCAGAGCAGGTATTTAATTCTGAGACATAGCTCAGCAGTTTTTCATCCCTTTCATGGCTCTTATAAAGACACTTGCCTCTGATTAAGCATGTGTGTTTTGGCTTAAATGTCAGTCTGTCTCTGGAGAGTCTTGTTTTTCTCCTGTTACCATGTATCAACTAACACAACCCAATTTTAACAAATAAATAGGGGGAAGGGCTGGGAACAGAGTCATGGGCAGCAAATGCCAGACATTATCTGTACCAGTGTGTGATTCTTCACTCCTAATAAGTACTAGTTTTCATGAGCTAGTCATTTTGACTCTCTAGGATACCAGTGAGAAGATCTCTTGCAGACTATGGCTGCAAAATTCCTGTAACTTCTAGGCCATACATCTTCTCTTCATCTAGTATAAGAATGAGGAAAAGGATTTTTTATGAGCTTTTTTATCATTTTGTACCTGATTTCCTGGCCAGTATTTCAAAACAGAGAACTTCTCCATCTTATACTCATGGACTGGACCAGCACCAAGGTGTCTTACAACAGAAGAAATGTAGAGAACAGCTCAAGATCCCTCTTAACATATTCTTATTACCTTAGTTGCACTTCAAATCTTGTACAGAACTGTAGGAATCAGTCATATATTTTTCGATGGAGTTTATCATGCAGTAAAACACCAAAGAGGGGGACAATTTAAGCTTCTGTCTTCCTAGGTTGACTTGTTTTTTTGCTTATGTTACAGTAAATAGAAATCTTGCCAGGGACATGAATAACATGCTAGTGCATAGGTGCTATCAAATGGGAAAATGTACAGAGAAATTGAATAGTGTCATTGCTATGAACATAAGATGCTTACCCTTTTTTTAGTTTAAATCTTTAAAATATGCAAGATGTAAAAGAAAAGCTTCCTAACTATGCAAGAAATAGAAGTTAATTTGTTGTTAAGGCATTGGTCCTCAGCTATTGCCAAATCATCCTTGCTCATGAAAAAAAACAGCCAAATTCTGCAGATCTTACAGGATGAAAACCTTCCTCTATGTCTCATGTCCACAAGCACTATAGCATAAACTGAATCCCCACCTCTGAGCATTTCTTCAGTGGCCCATGTAATTACGTATAGCCTTATTGATGGAAATTAATATTTATCCTAGTGGTAATGGATCTTGGTGCATTTTATATGATACAATTTCTGCACATTTGCTTTGGCCTTAAAAATGATTTTTTATGAAAGACATTTCTTTGTCTTATTTTTTACACCAGTGAGGTTAGACAAAAAAAATTGAAAATATCATTGCAGCTGTGAAAATTGTTAAATGGTTTAATAAAGACTTCTCAGTACCATCACACAGCATGAAATTGTCCCAAAATATAGTACTTCAGTATAGATTAGTAACTGGAGAATGGGTTTATACCTTTAGACTGTCAGTAAAGCAATATTCAGCCTCAACAGTAGGGGAGTCATGATGCCCTTATCTCCCTGAAAACAGCCCCTAGTCAGTAGGAGCTCTAACACCAAACTCTGTGAGTTGCTGCTTGAAGCTATTTTTCATCCTGAAGTGATAGATAGAATCAGCTTTGAACCCTGTTTTTGCTGACCTCAGAGGAGTAAATTACCTTACACTTGGAGGCAGCATGACTCACCGTCTGACTGTTTGCACAGCACTTGCAGTTTTCAACTACCTGGGAAGGAATCATTGAAATCTGGCAATTATTGTGACAGCTCTCATCTGAGAGCCAAGTGTTGGTCTTCAACCAAGATGCTACAGTTTATGTGCCTACTTTTTGAAATTTGTTGTTTCTTTAAGTGGCCACTAAATCCATCAACCCAGAGCTGCTTTTCTAGAGATTTTTTCTGGGACAAAATTATGCAGAATTAGTTCATAGCATTTTGTCTGAAATGGAGATACTTCTATGCATTTTGCTGACACATACTTACTTAGAGGACCTTCCTCTTTTCCAGATAGTTACAGTTGGATGTGGGAGGTTGTTGGGAGTTTTACTAATAGAAACTGAATACAAAGCTCATGGATATAAGCATACCACTCATTATAGATATCCCCAAACATATTATACAATAAGGTTATACAAAAATGTTAACAGGATTTTTTAAACCTTGAAAAACTTTAAGAATATTACATGGATCAAAAATATATAATCATGGATAAGTTTTGAGTTTCCTATATTATAACACATTATGTTTAGATAAATTATTGTAACAAAGATGTTATTTCAATGTGAAATCTCTTCTAAACTTATATGTATTTCACATATGTAAATGTGCTAAGCCCTGAATGTGTTCATTATATGCTTTATAAATTAAATATTTAGTTCTAAATGTCTGCAAACTTAAATAACTCACATCCAGGACTTTTTCCTCACAAAAGTGTGTATTAGATCAAAAAATATTTTTTGGTCAAAATTGGACTTAAACAGAGAGCCATGCTACCTATCAAATTATCACATATTTTTGTTTTTGTAAAGCATATGACCAGGTACAGTTCTTGTAAATCTTCTTACACTGTCTGTGTGACACATTTTTCTTTTTTGAGTTTGTCAATGAGCATTATATTTCTGTTTTGTTTTTTTTTTCAATTCTTGCCTGTGTAACATCGTTTTCATTTCTTGTAGATCATACAAGATCGTTATTCCGTATTATTCAGGTGCTTCTGTTATACAAATAATTGGTGACAATTAGGTCCAGTATTCCTGATCATGTGTCAGAACAAAATGAATGCCAGATCCCAATCTGATCCAGGTCAGCATAGCTTTGCCAAAGAGACCTCCAAGTGTTTTTGCTAAAGAGATATATATTTTATGCCTACCCTACGTAAGATATCAAAAGTGTTTATTTCACCACAGTTATTATTCTGTACTTGTAAGACCTGATATCATAAATTCAATAATTCATATTTACTATTTTAATGTGCTAAAAGTGGTTTTTATTTGAAGATAATTGTTATCATTCAAAAGTTTCCTTTGCTTAGCAGATGTTTTGGTTTTTTATCCCAAGCTGTGACTTCATTTTTTTTATGTTGGCATTAGGGCTATGTGCAAAACAATATCACTACTGTTTGCTGTGCACTAAATCTACTGTCTTTGGAAAGTGCAATAGACACATTTTCTGCCACATGATAGCTGGAAGCTTCTTTCCTGAGGACATACACTTTGGGCACAAAGACATAAAGGAACCATTTCTGGCCTGGACGGTCACAATGGAAGAATTATGGTTACACACTTTTGCACCATTGTACCAAAATGCAGATGCTTTTACAAATTTTTCACAAGGTGATAAACAATTCAGGTCCTTCATATTCACTATGACTATCAGTACACTGAAAATTGAAATGAAGGGCAAGAAGAAAGTCTGCCTAGCAGTCCACATTCAGCAGTGTTAATGAATGTTGTTAAGTTGAAAGCCTTCATATCTTCAAGTTCTAATTCAATTAAAGATTTTTGTGCCTAGGATTTTTTGCTTGCTCATTTGTAAAAGGAGAAAAATCCCTGCATGGATGTTGAAGCATAACATAGACATATAATATATTATAATTAGTAGCAGTCCTGATTAAAGTGTTACCTTGTTTCCTTATGATCATCTTGTTGCATGCAATAGGACAATTGTGATTTGACAAAACATTAAGTCCAGTCTGAAAGTGCCACAGCTTAAAAAGAAATGCCATGGCTCTGTGATTCAGAATGCTGAGCTGGGACTTGCTAATTAAAATAGTTCACATTTGTTCAAAATATTTTGGTAGGTAGCTTTGTTAGGGCAAACTTTATGCCAAGTTAGGTATCCTTTGGACATTATAGCAAGTCAGGCATTGTTTGGTTTCCAGTCTCTGGCATAATGCCAAGTTGAACACCCTGCTGTGTTCTTACCTGCTCACTGTAAACAAGCTCATATTCTGAGGCCTGATCTAGATTCAGTCTGTGTGATCAACTGGTGCATCTGTGCCTCAATGGCACCATGACCCAAATCTCCATTTTGAATTTTTGTCCTTGCTGTGGAAGCTGTGGGGCTCGGGTCAGTGTTCAGCAATGAGACCTCCAGCAGGGATGCAAGAGCCAACACACAAGTTTTGAAATAAAAATGTAATTGGATCCTGGCTCTGAATCCATCTAACGTTTAAATTTGCCTAAATCAGTCAGTCTTCCTTCCAGATGCAGATTACTGCTTCCTCAATATTGCAGGGGGTAGTTTCCTTGGGGCTCTGGAAGCTTTAAGCCCTTAAATGGAAGTCAGCACTGATACTGATATGATTATAGCAGTTCATGCAAGCTGAAGGTGTGACTCCTGGGAAAGCAGAGAAGTGCCTGGAATTTGCACCAGCTATGAGAATTGTTAGTACAGGAAAACTTTAAATATTGCTACACAGCTTTCAGTCCTTCTTGAGACCATGAGTCTCAGCAAAGGCTTCATTAAAAAAATGTGAGTAGTTCCAGATACCCATATTTATGGGGTGTTTTTTACAGACCACATCCAGGAAAATTTGAACATTTAAAAAATTTTGTAGGATTTATTTTTTCCTAATAAGGGGTTTCTGTGATAACCTTTCTTTCTCGGTTCTCAAAGCTTATGTTATAAAGCAGGATCACTGAACTGGCACAGACATAAAACAGTTTATTGTATTATGGGAGAGAGTAGTATATATGGTCCCATGGAAATTGTTTGGAATAGCTATTTTATCTCTGAAATTTGTTTTTTTCCTCACTGAGAAATAGGATGATTTGGATAAATATTATACAAAACCACCAATGTATTTTTTTGTACATGACTGAGATAAAGGGTATTATTTATTAAACATTACTAATGTCTGATTATGAAGTCAAGCAACTAATTATTATTTAATTTCTTATCATAATTACTCAGAAAAGGGTTTATATTAATGGTTTTGCTGTTTCATTTTTACTATTCACTCTTCTTTCACTAATGTGAAATCTCAGTTTCATCACTTTACTTGAAAATCTGTTTCCTTTCAAGAAGCCAAAAATAGACAAAAAATAACAGATACCTGAGGTAGAAGGGTGGGAGAGAAAGGATGTTATCTGAGATTCTTATCAGGAAAGGTCACTTTTCAAAAAATGAATAATCAGTATGGTAGTGTGTCCCTCCCACTAGAGCTGTGTGCCAGGATTTAAACTTGTTCTAAATAACTGCTGTATTTTCATGGCTTGAGAGTTTCAATTTGATCTTGAGCATTTTAGGAGAAAGAGGAAATTATTAAATTTTTCCTTCTTCTGATTATCAATCACTTTAAAAAAGTGCATTGTACCTCCATTGTTATCTTATGGATACTAGCAATGAGCAACTTTACTTTTTGGTCCCACTGTAGCAGGGCTACATAGTCTCTTATTTATTTGACCTAGAGGAGGAAGTGTGTTTCCTATCATAGACTCTTCCAATCCTATGAAAAATAAAGCGGGAAGAAGATGAGGTTCTATTTTATAGTGGCTCAAAAAAAAAAAAGTGAAGCATCTTGTTCTCTGCCCTGGAATGTTAATAAAAGCACTGTAGTGACAATAATATAGCCTTTTCCAGGATGGAAGGAACAGAAACGTATGTTCTGCCTTCTGGCAAGAACAATGGTGAGGCATTTTATCTGTCAAATCTATCTGTATGTGCAATACTTCTAGAAACATGGTATCTGTGTACTGAAATATGGGAAATTTAATTTAACAGCTTCACAAACCAAAACTGATGAAAACAGAAAACATCTTCTAGAGAATATGTGTAGATTTTAGGAAAAGGAAGAACAACAGAGATGCTGATTTTATATCCATTATCTAAATATTAAATAGTTTTTTTTATGTGTATATATAATATGGATGGTACCCAAAGAAGAAACTGGCTTTTTTAAGACACTATTAAATTGATCCATTTTGATAGAAGGTTTTGAGTATTAAAAACTATTATGGGATCTATTCCAGTAAATTAGATTTTTAAATTTCCTAATTGCTTGCGAGACCTTAACTTATTGCCTTGATATTATGAGGTAGTGATGAGTTATGATATATTACTATTCTAAAATATTTGTAGAGAAAAAAAATCTAGGCAAAGATTTTTTTATTAATACCATTTGATTGCTTGACTCAAATTTCATTTATTAATTTTAAAAATAAAATTAATTTAATAAATTATAAGACAGTTTACTCAAAACTGCTTTTTAACTTGGGAACCTTTGTGTATATATACCTCCTCATAACCTTATTTTCTCACAGTGCATGTATAAACTAACTCAGTTCTGCATCTGTTTTTGACTAGACTTATGTTATATTGCATCATTTTGTTGTTTGTTGACATAAGAGAGTACATATATGAGTGGCCTTGTATAATTTTGCTTTGATTTCATTCACATTTTTTATCTTGCATTTCTTCTACCAACAGCAATCAAAACCAATTTTGGCCCTCTGTACAGATGGATAAACTTAATCTTCTGTTAGTATATTTTCTGGTGATAACCACTTTGTTATTTTCAGGATTGCATTTAACATGCCAAGGAGATTAAGCACTATTATCAGACAAGAGCAACTAACTGTGTCCGTGAACAAATTACCTTATCTGTAATCATTCTTAAAGGATTAGATCACACGCATAGATTTTAGAGAACATCTGGATCATTAATCAGCTTTGGTTTAAATACTTCCATTATTTTGCTTTCCACTTGAAATTTCCAAGCAAAAAGGGGGAAAAGTCGTACTGACCTCCAACATATGTCCTTACTATCAATTGAGACACATGGTCCACCAATCTATTCTGTAATTTCCTGGTATAAATATAATACATTATATAATTATAATTCTGTTGACTGTGTAAGCAAAGGCCATCACTATCTGTAGGAAAATTTAGGCAAAGACACTGGCAAAAACATAAAAAAGACAAACCTTAGAACTGCCACAGCACATTCAACCCTTCTAAAGATGAAATAGAAAAGTACCCAGATAAAAGGGTGAAGGAAGGTGGGAACAGTCATGCTCATGTATGTGCAAATTTTATCTTAACATTTAGCCTTTTCTTCATGTTAAACATACTTTTTTTTTGTAGTTCACATTAAAGAGCCATGCAAGAAACAGCTAATTATTTTACTTTATTCACATTTCTGTCATTCTAAATATAATATAGGTGATACAATATATTCCTAAATGTCATACAGACATAACCTGTCATCAACATCTCCATGGTTTCAGACAAAAATATAGAGAGTGCATATGATGAGAACATCAGTTTTTGTCACTAAGTCTGATTATACTGCTGAATTGGCTGAAACAAGTAGCACATAGGTTTTAGCTAAAGGACAGGGACATTCTCCACTCACCATGAGACCAGTAGATTTGAGTTATTTCTAGAAAAAGGGATATTTTAGCTGAAATTACCTGAACATCTCCAGGAGGCATTCTAGTTTCACTGTATGCACAGTATGTAGCTATGCACAGTATGTAGCTATGCACAGTATGTAGCTATGGATTACAATTAAAGGACTTTAAGAGCTGTATTTATTGTCATTATTGCCATTGCATTGCAAAGAAGTATCTGTCATTGCAAGAAAATGTTTCTTGCCTTCAAGAGACCAGATTTTCTGTGAATGGAAAAAGGCCAATATTGGGTCAGACCTGAATATACATACTTTGGGTGGAAATTCTGTGATTTTTGATGGAATAAGAAGGAATAACCTTTATCACAGCTGTAGAAGTGTAATAAGAGGAGCATTTGAAAATGCAGGATCAGTATAACTTCTTAGTCTATAGTTTATCTTATTACTTTTGCTAGCAATGAGGTAGACTATTCATTCTCATCTTTAAGAGGTTTATATTTTTCTCAGAGATTTTATTTTCCTTCTCGCCAGCTCATCTGATCTCAGTCCTCTACTAGAGCTTTTCATTAAAGATGACTTTATTAAATAAGTGTTAGCTGTTTCATTTGCTCCCAGCTCATGAGTAAGGCAGGGTCCTAAGTAGTATCAAATATCTTAGTCACCAGAACAATGTATGAAACAGTTTTTGAAGCCTAACTTGGTAAAATTATTTGGCTTGTTGACCAAATGCCATTCTGTGGTCAGAAACCACAACAGTTACAAGACTACTTAGGGGCATCCCTAGACAGAGTTAAAGAAAAAGGTGAGTGACATAAATACTCTTCCAGACATATCTTAGTGCCACTAGGCACTAATTCTTTAAAAGAAAACAGGATTGGATAAGCCAGGGGAAAATAGCAGATTTTTGTGTGTGTAAGTGTACGCAAATACATTTAGAAACCACAAATTAGATCTATTATATAGCAGTAGAGATACTGCAGTACAGAAACTTCTGCAACTTCTACTTTGATTCCATATTAATCATTATTAATCAGACTAATTCATGAACTTGATTGGATTTGTCTATATAGGATGCTGAAAAAAAATGGTGGTGATGAGTACATACAAATAATTTTTCTGTCTGCCCCTTCCCAACCACAAAGGAAACTTCAAAGGAGTGCTTTAGCACAAGGATTACTGTATAAGAGGAGTTAGGTTGGTCTTTCCAGAATGTTGTGACAGAGGAGCAGAGTTTTTAGTGTAACTGGTCTAACAAAATTTCATCCAGACGGTTCAACTAAATGAAACGAGTATCTGTTGAGATGGGCTGTGTCTCATGGCTGTATGTATTTTTAGGGTTCAGAATAACTTTCCAATATGCATCTTTGTACTTTTCTTCTTGTCTTTGACGCAGTGATGGTCTAAAGTGCAGCACAAATTCCTGTTTCCTGAAAAAATTATTTACTGTGCATTTTTACATGAAAGTAAGCTTTTCTTAAAGCAGGCTTATCATAGTTCTGCATGTAGTCCTGACAGTTGGAGAACTGTTATTTTCTTGGCGAAATTAAACCTACAGTGCTGGGTTCCTTTTCCATAATTTTAGCATAACAGCAGGGTGGAGACATTAATTTGCTAGTGAAACCTTCAGAAGTATAAAAATTTCTTTCTTCCACAGTTTGTAATTCTAAATCCAAATGTATGTTTTCATTTAGATTCAGAAAAACAGAGCATAAAAGTGATAATTTTAATTTCTTAATATTAGATTTGTTTTAGTTGTTGTGAAGTTCTCACATGAATTGCTAAATGTTTTTGGTTTTTTTTTATTCCCACGCTGTTAACAGACAGTGTCACTGTTGTAGCATTTTGTTTGTATGTATAGCCATACGGTGCTCCTTCTTCAGAGTTATTCTAAGGCAAAGCATGTAGGGGGAAAACATCTATGCTACCATTCATTACTTTCTATTTACACAATTCATTCTAATTGTTCTTCTTGCTTGTTTAATGGTAGAGTAAAAACTAAATATTGTTATGCTTTCAGTCTGTATTTTTATGCACTATCTGAAGTCATGTGGCCAAATTACTGCTCATTGCTAACACTAGAAATGGGGTAACTAATATGTAAAAATTTATACATTAATGCTATAATAATATTAATACTAGAAAAGTGGGTTTAAATGTCCTCCTTATTAAATACACTTTCAAACTTTTTAACAGCTTTCTGGGCATATGCATGACAGATGAATCTGCGTATGCCTGGATGAGAGAGTGTGTCCTAGAAACATAAACATATTTTAAATTGGAATACTCTGTCATGTGACAAAAAAAGAACAATTTCTAGACCTTTTTTATTTTTTAATGGATCCAACTAAACGTGGTGTGGCTTCAGACCCAGCTAACTAAGATTTGTTGTTCAGTACAACACACAATGAAAGGATCTGAAAATATCCTTAACATAAGCAAAAGTTGGAGCACAGCATCTGCTGTCTTTAAAAACAATCCTACAGCAAGAAACCGTACTCCCATGAAATTTCAGTTTTTGTGAGTTAGGTTTGGTAAATATAATGCCACCAAAATTGGTGATTTGGAATGGGGGAACACAGAAATAAAGGATGCTCAAGCCCTTTGCCTTTTTGTCAAGGCAGTGACCAGCATTTTGAGAATTCCCACATGAGTAAATGGCAAATACTTTTTCTGTGTGGTCACAAATCTTTGAGCATGCTCACTATTTAACCTGGTAGGAAAATGGCAACTTGAATTGTAGCGCTGTCAGTGCACTGTCTCTTCCCTGAACCAGCAGAGCTGGCTGGGAAAGAGTAAAAAGTTCCCTGTTCTGTTACTTTTCTGTGTTGAGGGAGTCTTCATTAAACTGGATCCCTGGGCAGCTGCCAGCTGCAATGCCACTGCATTGGCATAGATTTAGCACACAGATGTATAGTTTTTTTCAGACTGTACATTTTTCCCCTGGTGAAATTTCCAGAATTATTTCAAATATACCATTCTCCCTAGCCTATTCCTGATGGAAGGGTAGCATTGAGTCCAGCTGATGCTGTTGTTATAAACACAGACTTCTGCACCTACACTAGTAGTCTGAGCATGTAGTAGTCGAGTGAATAAAAGGAGTTCCTTTGCATTCAGTGGATTGTGTGAAATACAGGTGACTGCTCGCCTCATTTTCTGAAGTGAAAATTCCCACAAGATACGTCAGTGCGACATATATCTGTAATAGTTGTTGTGTATGCTGGAAGTCTGGGCAAATAAATGAACGTTTTGAAAAGAGTTTGAAGATACAGTTCAATTTCTTTTTAAAAGTCTTCCTGAATTTAAAGAGAAATGCCCTTCAGTAGTAGATTTATTCTGTGTTCTTTATGAACATATCTTGGAGATTTTCCCAGCTCATAGGGAGAATACTGAGGAAAAAAATAAAATAATTTCTATATAATAACACAACTGTTTAATAATATGTATACCTCTCTTGGGAAGATATTATCTAATTCCTTGAATATGATTTGTCTGATATATCTAGAAAAGAATTCAAAGTCCAGGGCTGCCAAGACCTGCCTATACAACTGAGCAGTCAAAGCAAATCACCTTGTCAATAACTGATCCATTAAACTCTGTGGAGGTTGTCTGTACATTTACTTGGTATCAAAATAGAAACAAGTTGGGGTTTGGCCTTTTTTGTTTGTTTTACAATGGCTATAAATACCTCTGCTGAATCTCAAAACACTGTTTACACTTTTCCTGCAAGCTAAGCTTCTAAAGAAGTATGACTTCAAGTATTTCTAAAGTGAAAACATTCTTCACGTCTGAATGTGGTCAAGTACATTTAACAATGACAAAAAATGTCAGTACATCTTCCCCCTTTTGAGCTGTGATTTGTTAGATTTCACAGTCATATTAGGCAGAAATCTTTTGCAACACTGAGGAAATTAACCAGAACAAATGAGCCAGATATAAAAGAAAATTTTTTATTTCTAGCTGTTTCAGATGGAAAGATGACTCTTCACTCTTTGATAAGCAAAGGATATTTTCCATTGCATTTAACCTTTCCAGCTTGTTTTGATTTTCCCAACAGTTTGCTCTCCTTGACTCTTTAAGCCACAGCACTGAGTATGTGGGATAGACAGAGGTGAAATCCTGTGCTTGTCTAAATGTGTCATCAAATTTAAACTTTCATTAGAATACAGAAATTTAAAAACTTCTTTTGCTACATTACATATTTCCAAAACCATAAATTGGCTGTGATCAGAGGATTCCCAGTGAGGAGCGTTGGGCACGATGGGGGAGAAAGCTTTCTTGGCCGCTTGTTTTGAGACTAAAATAACAGGTCACTTTCCTCTTTTTGCTTCTTTCTTTCTGTCAGTAGTGTGGTTGTATCCATCCAGAACTTATCTTGCAGCTACTTCATGTAGCTGTCTGTGCTTCAGCCCTTAGAAATTGTGTATCAGCCCCTGAGCGGATTAATGCAAAAAGAAGTCTTTGATTAATTCTCTGCCACCTTCCGCTCTTTTCCAGGACTCAAACAGAACTAATATGTTCCACAAAGATTGTTCAAAACCTACAGCTCAAAGGAGAAAATGTGGCTTTAAAATGCATTTACAGCCTTTCTGTACATAAAGAAGATAACCATAAGATATAAAGAATAGCAATAAGCAGCTGAGCAAGTGCTGAGCTGTAGTCGAAGGAGTACTATGACAGTTTCACATCCAACAAATCTTCTTGTGACTGAATGCCAACCCTAATGTATAGGTTAAAATATCTTTGTGTGGTCAATTTTTTAACTTTGTTTCCAGAGCTTTTGCAGTCTCTTACATTTGCATTTGAAGTGTATGTTTTCAGAAGGAAAGAAGTAACTTTTATGGGTCGTGCATTAGATATGTGGTTAGACATGAGACTTCAGGATTAGATTTCATGAGCTTATGAGCTCATTTCTTCTCATTGCTTATATGGGTTGTGAGATTTTTTTTCCCCCCTGGTCTTTGGCAGTGAGAACCAAGTTACAAGCTAGTTCCTGAATCTACAAGAACCTCATGCTCTTTCTTCTTCCTTACTTTTTCTTCTGAACACAATATCAGCTATAGTTATTCTTCCTGAAACAGGGTAGAATGCTTCAAACTGCAGGACTGTTATCCCTACAAAATTCCAGCCAACCTCTTCAGTGTTGCAAAAGATTTTCACCTAATGCAGTTCTGCCGCTGAACAAATCACAGCTCAAAGCCAGGTGGCATATGTCTTGTGACTCTGCATTCTCATAAATACAGTACAGCAGAAGCCTAAATGGAAACACATCTTTTTGAAACCATCTGTTCTTACAGATATCTGCAACAATAAAGAAAATAAAGGCTTCAAATGCTGCTATGCTGTTTTAAAACTTAGAGGCATTTCCTATTGGTCTTTCTTTTGCTTCTGAGATGCTCTCAATTTGTTTCACTTGGAAATAGCTTAGATGCCATGTTTGTTGCTGTTCTGTTTATGAGCTTTGGAGAATCTGACTATAGCTGGCTTATAGATCTATAAATATTTATAAAACAGAACATTTACCATGGTGGAAAGTGCCGGTTTGCCCTATGGTGAATGTAGCTTGTCTGTGTACATTTTATAGTAGCTTACAGGGTAAAGGCTTTCCCCTTATTTCTTCTTTCTTTATTTGAGGGAAGCTGTGTATGAAAGACAATACTGCAGCAGCTCCCAAAAAGTTGGTACACCTTAACTGCTTCTTACTTCTTTAATTTCATCACATCAGTCTTATGGTGTCTTGACTGTAAAAATGCTCAGTTGGAACAATATTCCTAACTTTTTTACTGGGGTTGAATCTGTTGTCTTGTTGAAGATATAATCTTTTTCTTCTGTTGCAGCCAGTGAATGCTGAAAAAAGGAATACTATGGCAGTTTCACGTCCAACAAATCTTATTGTGATTTAAATCTAATGTACAAGGTTAAAATAACTTTTTGTGTTTCATATTTTAACTGCGTTTTCAGAATTTCTGTAGTCCTTTACATTTGTATTTGAATATAGAGATTCTCCTAAAGTGAAAGAGAGATGAAAATTCTCAGAAATTCAAGATATAAACCAATATATGAAACTGAAATGCAATAATATAAGTTGTCCCATTCCCCAAGGACTAACAAAGAGCAAAAATGACAAAGGGAGAAGCAGCAAACAGAGCTACAATTTCTAATCTAGAAGGTCAGTATTAATCCACTCATTTATCTGAAATAGTTAAACCTATGAGCCATGTATTTGGCAAGAAATTCTGCTTAGGCATCAAAATGGGCAGGAAGGAAAGGCACCACAGGCATCATCCCTAATTATCCAACTGGCAGGTTTTTTTCTGCATATAACTACCTAACAGCATGAATTTGCAGGAAACACATTTGGTCTCTTTTTCTATCGTGTCTCGTTGTCAGCAGGGTGATAGAGAAGGGGAATGTTGCTCTTGACCAGCCTGGAAAAGGTGTCAGCCTCTGAACCACGAAACATAATTGCCCTTTTTACTCGGGGCCAGAGGCACGGGCTGGAAGAGAGAACTTTCTGCCCGAGTGTCTTCTCCTGGCAAAGGGAGAAATGAAATGTCACACCAATTATCTGAGCAGTGGACAGTGTAAGGAAAACTGGCTGCAGCTCTGTGAATATGCAGCCAGATCCCCAGTTACTGAATGAGGCCGAGGAGGTTTTTTATGCTGTTGCCCCCGTACGCGGCTGACGTGCTGTGCAGAAGACACCCCAGCACACACGGGGTCCCGCGTTGTGGCTGCAGCACTGTGAAGCTCTGAGCCTTCCCTGGGGGTGGACCAAGGCATTGGGGACTCAATCTGTCTTTGCTTTCAAAGCACAAAGTCATTTTGGTGGCATTCAGGACCAATCCCCCAGAAGGAGGTGAAATTGCGTGTCTGCAGCTGATATCTGGACAGTGATGGAGCTTGGAGTGATGCCTGGGTGCACAAAAAGCTGTGCTCTGCTTCAGGGTTGTTTTGGTGGTGGGAGGAAAAAAAAAAGTAATTCAGCACATCAAGAATGTTTAAACTAGAGAGGGATTTTGGCTAATTACTTCTCAGCAAAACTCAATCTGGCAAAATGTACAACAATGTGAAATAAAATAGAGTATTTTTTAATCAGGAAATTAAATCTCTTGGGGGAAAAAAATTTCCAGTTTTTAGGTTGGACCAGGCTGTTCTCATCCAGATGCTTTATATCCAACTTTTCTGGTGCATGAAAAAAACTTGCATCCTGATACAGTCAATTAATATTCACAGTTTACAGCAGGTGTGCTAACTTCTCATATGACAGTGGGACGTTCTGCTAAGTGCTGTGACATGACAGCAGCCGTGATAAATGGAGCTGAGATATTAAAATCTTTTAAGCAGCAATGGCATTCCAGCTGATAAAGCACCAGTTTAAAAAAAGTGGATTTATTTAGAGTTTCTAAGACAGGTAAACAACCAAAGGAGTCCAGCAAGACACATTACAGGTGATAAAATGGTTAACGGTGTGTCACAGCTTACTATACTTCCATATATTTCTCTTCATTTCCCTCAATAATATTTGGTATATGCTCTATAAAGCATCCTTTTTTATCAAGTCCCCTTTTAAATGTATGGGCTCTTGAGGAACGCATAGTAGAGAGAGACAGTCTAGGTGTATGAAATAAATCCAACAAAAAAATAAATCCTACCTTCTATGGCAAGAAACAATTAAATAGTAAACTTCAAAAACATTCAAGATCTACTACAATATTTTTAAGGTTTGTGACATTAGATCTTGCATTTTCTGCAAATCACTCTCTAATGCTTAATGAAAAACATTTATGCATGATATTGCTCATGAACTTAAAAAACATGATATGGAAATATGGAAATAGAGGTTGTATGAAACCTTTGAAGAGTTATATCTGATCTTCTCATCAAAAAGTTTTCCACCACCTATTACTTAACAGTATTTAATTTTTTAAATAAAAATTATATTTAAATTCAATAATTAAAATAATATTTTTCAAAATTTTAAAAGGTCAACTATATCTCTTTTTCATAATTTATCAAATTAAAATTATTTGTAAAAAGACTCTCATCTGCAAATAATATTTGTCGGTGGTTAGGTTGTTTTGTTATTTGCTGTTTAGTTTTTTGTAAAAACAAAACCAACCTTGCAAATTTAATGTATAGTATTAAATGTTGTATATAGTGATGAAAATAAATTAAATAGCAAAATTTAGAGAGACACAGGAAACAAAATTTGAATAAATGCTTTATATCAACTATCATGTTTTGAAACAATCATTACAAAGTCTACCTCTCTTTGGAAATGCACATTTAATATCATTTAATTTACAGACAAGCCCTATTGTAATAACTCTGCTTTCTAGTTGTTTCTAGTTAGGCAGGAGTTAGAGCCATTACAAGATGATGCTAATGGGAGGAAAATAAAAGAGCTCTGTTTGAAGAGGTGCTCCCTTTTGTCACTAGAAAAGGACTGTACTCCATCCATTGCTTTTACCTTTGAGCACAAAGCAGGTAGCACAGTGACTGCTGTTACTGCAGAATAATGAAAGGAGTGTTTTACCCTCTGCATGGCATTCCAGGCAGAAAGATTAGGAAGCTGGAATCCTCCCAGCTCTATTCCTCCTACATCACAGGTGGATTGAGCAAGGGACAGATCATCTTAGTGATTTGATATTGATCATAATTTGAAATTATTCTCACTGGTTTCATAGCTTCCAGTTGGTAAGTTAAAGATATGTGCATATTAAGCTCTTGTTAGGCAAAAATAGGGCATCAAAAGAACTGGAAAGGATTTTGTGTGAAATCACTGAAGTGACTACAGTAGACGTAAAGTCTTTGATCAAAAGGTGATACTCAGTAAATCAAAAACTGAATTCTACTTTGAGGAACGGAGGAAAAGCATTCTGTCAGATGGTGCCACTGTTCTTAAACATAACAAAGAATGTTATTTGCCTGCTTTACTCAGTTCAAAGTTAAAATACTAAGATAATGCTTCCTTTTCCCTCAACCCACTTCTGGCAAAGGTGCTGTCACATAAAACAGCATGTCCTGTAGAGGTTTTCCTCCTTTCTTTTATTTTTTTCTTTTCTCTTTTCTTTTCTTTTCTTTTCTTTTCTTTTCTTTTCTTTTCTTTTCTTTTCTTTTCTTTTCTTTTCTTTTCTTTTCTTTTCTTTTCTTTTCTTTTTTCTTTTCTTTTCTTTGCTTTGCTTTTGGGGGGGAGGAAATTCAAAATATTTTAATACATCTCTGCTGCTTTTTCAAGGCAATTAATTTTTAAAATGAAGACAAATAATGGCTGGTCACTACAAACAGTAGCACTGCATTTTGAGTTCCTTGCTGCTAATGCTTCCTCATTTTTGCTCATAAAATAACAATTTAGTATGGATAGGATGACTCTGTAATGGATCATGATGGTCCAGTTGCCTGAGTCATTGCTATTTAGTCATTTTACCAAAGACATAAAAATTGGATTTCCCTTGCTCATTGCTTCTATGGAAATCCCAAGGTATTGTCTGAGAAACACATTTATAGGCATATTTATAAGGACATGGTTCACAGCCCTCAGCAGCAGGTTTAGAATGCCTTCTAAAGTTTAGATAGCTCCCCTGTCACCTTTTAAATTCAGTTCCAGGTTATCCTCTAAGGTAAATGGACAGACAGATTTCACATTCCAGAAAATTTCCTTTTATAATATATGGTTGTTCTCAAAAGGAAAAAAATGCTTGTTTCATTTGTTTTTCAAAGTGAATTATGGAGCCAGGTACTGTTGAACTGACTGGAAGACATTTTGAGGTAGTACCTCAATTTCTGAGCTGCTTTAGAGGCTTCTGTAGCCATTGCTGTATTTCATTAAATATTCATTGCAAAGAGACGTAAGTGGAAGTAACTAACTGGATCCCATTCTCCCACTTATGAAGGAAAATATAAAATCTAAAAAGAATGCAAAGATCATGTGAGAGACAAAGCTCTCCAAGAATCATGGAATGCTCCCTCTTTTGTGCCTTAGTAGTGCTCATGTCTGCAGCTGCAACACTATATAAAGAAAATTATTTTAACTGCAAGTTCTAGCAATGGGACGTAAATATGGTAATTTTGTGATGCAGAATCAGTGTCCTGAATAATCAGGATAGTGCAGTCATCACTGGTGTGAGCTATAACATAAAAGATTTTAGCTCTTTTTCTGGTTGTGGAATAAATACCCATCTATATTTTGTTAATAGCATACCTGTTCTATAAGAGTTATCTCACACCTCAGCCTGAGGACTCCACTAAGAAATATACATTACTGCTTTGTTCTGTTTAAAAAGTAATGAGTAAAAGTCCTCACAATTTCTAATTTTTATTATTGCTCCAGGGAGGAGTAGGCTATAAAGATATAAATTGGGAAAACTGGTAAAAGTCATTTGCTTTATGAAATTGTTTTTTAGGGGGGGTGGATTTTTTATTTGTTGGGGTTTTTTATATTTTTATTTGTTGGGGGTTTTAATTTTTTTATTTGTTTTATTAGTTGTTTCCCTTTCCATTGTCCTCACTGTACTCTTAAAATAGAGAATATATATGTTTAATTTTAGTTTGGCTTTACTCTTGCAACCTGAAGCTGGTACCTCATACAACACAGTTTTGCAAGCTGCCATTTTGCCTTAGTGTAAAAGTATGATGACATGTTTCACCAGGTATGGTACCTGCAGAGTTGTCATTTCTGCTGAATTCATACTTTAACTTCCTTTTAAATCACAGCTGATTTTCAGCTCTCTAAATTCCCATTTTTTTGTCCAGACAGAAAGCTACTTGTATTCTATTATTTACTTCCCTCCTTTTAGAGCTGTAGTAGCAAACCTAAAAATTTACACTCAAGGTAATAATTTTTGCAATGTTCATGGAGAAGTAGTACCATAACTCAGAAATACTGTCTCATACTGTATGCTTTCACATTATGTGCTGCTCTGCTGTAATAGGCACTGAAAGGAAAAATAATAGCACAAAAGGCAGCAAGCCTTTTGTGGTGGCAGAAGCTGGTTTGAATCTCTTTTGTGTCTGAGCTGCAGTTTCTGGATTTCACATGCCACTGTGTGACCACCAATAGCTGAAAATGACTGCAGCACTGGATGGTCTAGCCACATGTGAGAAATTCCAGAGATTTCATTCAGGAACTGTGAAGTGGATCCTCTATGTTACTTTTCTTTCCCTTCTACTGCTGATGGTTCTATGCTATCTGTCTTGCAGTTAGCTAAACTGCTACCAACCACCAATATCTGTAGCATTCAACCCTTCTGGGAGATTAATTCATCTTTGTTCACCTCAGCATCTCTTACCTGTGTGCTACAACTGCAGACATTCATAATGAATTTAAAATCTATGTTACAGTTCTTCCCAAAGCCAATGGCAAAATCACCATCAGTAAAGTGCCTTGCTTTAATGTCACACTCTTTTCTCTAAATGTCTGTAGGAAGTGTAATTACTTTGTACATGTCATGTTCTGATATGATTGCTGCTTATTGTCTTGTGCTGCGGGCATGCTTTTTTGTCATTTCCTGGCTTGTTTTAGTAACACTTCACTAACAGGCAGTGAGATAGGACAGGATGAATGTCATTTAAGATAGTGATAGTTCTCTACCCCTTCCTGCTTCAGCAGATCAGTCAATTGGGTTTGTCAGGACTCTCTTCCCAGCAGCTGGAATTAAGGAAATCTTTTGAAGGGACTGCTGCTGAGCTGCTCAAACAGCTTCTGTGATTTGAGAGGTCACAAAAGGAATGCTAACCAAAAAAAAAAAAAAAGCTAAGGAATGGAAAAAAGCAAAACACAGGACAGAATATTTACTATTTTAATAATGATCTTCCAGGGAGGGCACGTGGGTGACATTTTCAGTGGTTTTTACTATTATCATTGGTTTTCATATTCTGTTTATTTGCTTATTGTGGGGGGGAGATGGGTGTGGAAGGAAGTGCCTCGGTTAAAGCTGTTTCTTTTGTTGTCTAAAAAAGGAAAAGGGACTCCTCCCATCTCCAGAAACAAGCAGATCAAGTTCTTTGACACCCCTTACCAGATTTACCTCCACTCATTTCCTCTACTGTTACACAAGTGTGATAAAAATGGCCCAGTTTGTTCACACTGAATCACAGTGAATTCCCTTTCAGGGAAAAAAAAGCAAAAGAACATCACTTGCATCTCTCAGTGAATTAGAGCCATTGTTTTTGATTTCCTGGTGGGTAATTGAAGGCTTTTACAGCTAGAAGAAATTATTTATAGAGTCATGAAAAATGGATTAACTTTCCTGAGTGCTTCATTGATGTTTTAGACATCTACTTTATTCCAATGAAACTTCTATAATCTAAAAATCAATAAACTTCTTTATTTTAGAGAATAAATTATAAAGGAAAATAATTTGTTTCCTCTCTGTGAACTGCCTTACTGCCACATATTTTATATATGCAATCTCTGCAAGGAACAAAAGAACTCAGAGTGCTGTTATACTCAGTATAGACAGAAACTTTTCCTTTATTCCATCCATTTCATAAACCGTTCAACCACTTGCAATGGCTACTACTAAACACCTCAAAATATACCTCAAATACATGTCATAAAATCCATTTCTGTATTTTTTTGTGTACTGTGCCTGCTGTCTCAAGTCTTATTAAGGACAGTCTATAATTTTTAATTGCACTTAAAAAAAATAAAAATCCTTTCTCCTTTAGAATTGGTGGAGAGGTATGTCTTCCTGCCTTCAAGTGTTTCAGGACACTTTTTAACATTTCCAGAGAGCAAATTATCAGCTAATACAATATTTCACTTTTACATGGCATCTACTATTATTATCTAGTTGCAGCTTGAAATAACATTAAGGTCTTCTAAAGAATACTTCTAAGGACAATTTCATACAAAATTACTCCATAGAGACCCCAAATCTGAATAACAAATGGTTTAATAAATGCTTTTAATATATGGGTAAAAAAATAGATTTTGAAAGGTAGAAGTTCTGAAAGCTGTGTTCATCCCTGCATATATCAATGTGAGATCTTCTCTGAATTTTTCTCATTGGTGAAAAATCTTTAGTTTGAATAGCTCATTTTATCAAACTGGAAAGAGTGTTTTTTTATCTACCACAAACCATCCTCCTCCTTCTCTTCCCAGCAAAGTACACACAAGCAAGGCAAATTCCCTGTGTTACACCATTAATACAAAGTTCCTTGAAGGAAAGGCATTTTACCAGAGTCCAAGGCTTTTTCCTGTTCTTGGGCGACATTGTCTGCAGTTTGAATGGCACTTTGTCCTCAGGGAACTTCCTTCAATGGAAGTGGAGTAATAGGATGAGTCTGAGTTTTGTAACAGAGGTAGAGGAAAATGATCAAAAACAGATGACGAATTCTGCTGCTTTTGTGCAGTGAGAAGATCTAGCATGGCTCAAACAGGACTGAATCTGCATTGAAACCACTTGCTGAGGTAATCTCAGGCACAGCTGATGCTAAAATGACAGTCCTGTTACACCTCAGGACCATTTCCAACAGCCAGGCATTCCTGCCTCTGAACAGCCCTCTGGAGCAGATCTGACTCCACAGTGGAAACCAAACATGCATAAAACATGTTTTGCAATTTGATTTGCCTTTTTTGTGTCTTTGTTTTTGATAAGGGTTAGTTTTGCTAACATTAACCTCCCTATTTTCCTGGCTCTTCAGGTGTGCAAAGAAACTGGCTGGGAGTGCAAAAAGAAGGGCTCAGATGTACCACCTGCATGTCTTTGTTTTACATGTGTTCAGTTCTCATGTTCTACTCACATAATAAAATTGTCTTTTAAATATAGTTTTTGAAGAATACATATCCATTTGGACTGGTATAAATCCTTTTTCCCCATTTTTCCCTATGTTAAGAAATGTAAGCTATACTGCCTGCCAATTTTTCTCTATTTTTTAAATTTTTTTCCAATCAAGGCTGTATTTTACTTACATAAAATATGGTGAAAAACATATTCCCTCCATCCTGTCAGACCAAATTTGCTCTCTGACTGTGTTCTCAGACCTCATGTGCTGAGTTTCATTTTATGGCAATATTTTTTATAGGCTAGTGATAAATCTTTGTGAATGGAATGTTTATAATGAAAATACTACCAGGCCAGGAAATATTGGTCAACATAAAGGTCAGCAGAATTATAACAGCCACAAGATTAAACAATACTGATCAATAAATAGTACCTGCAATAGTACCCCTTTTCAAAGGCAGTATACCATCTCCACATTACATACTTTATATGGATGTAAGTAATTTTTTCCTTCATTTTACTTTAGATATTCTAATATTAAATTAGGAATTCACTGTTTCACTCCTTCTCTGTAGTATCAGTTGAATTTCATCAGGCCTGTACAGAGTTTTCTGGAATAGTGTATCCATGGGGGAAATGTCAACATTATTTGAAATGCAATAAATATTTAACAGTGACATATTCCTATCATCAAAGTGATATGCAATGTATAAATTTGCATTTTTACGTTGAATTTTTCAGTAAGATGCTTTCTGTTACATCAGAGATAAATTTAGGCTTTGATTTTTTAACAATCTATCTGATAAAATTTC
Organism: Passer domesticus; assembly: GCF_036417665.1. Classification (NCBI taxonomy): domain Eukaryota; kingdom Metazoa; phylum Chordata; class Aves; order Passeriformes; family Passeridae; genus Passer; species Passer domesticus. Next base: position 105,298,463 of record NC_087474.1, on the reverse strand, counting down.
TCTTTTGAAGGGGCATTCAGTTTGGCTGTAATAAAAACACAACATAAACATTTTGAGGAAGGGAAAAGTGGACTGAGCTAACAAATTGGTAAACCAGGATGATGACACTACATATATAACTACCAGCATTAAATTATTCTGGTACATGTACTTTGTAAGAATGTAAAAAAAAATTATGCTCCAAATTCTGCCCAGAGATCTACAATCAGCTGGCTGTCATAATGACTTCATACTCTACCCAGGGCTCAAAAGCAGACAGCCAAGTGTGTAGCTCTACCTGCTTAGACACAGCAGAAAATTATTTAAGAAAAAGTAACTCAATCCACGCAATTTTATCTATCCTTCACATTTGGGTTTTTTCACTAGCTTTATATTCTTCCTGCTTTTCAATTACTCTGGGAGCAGGTTAATTTTTTGGGGTATTTTCTTTTGTTGGTTTGTTATGTCTCCATGATACAAAGTAAACACTAAAATAATTTCTGTGTTGGAGTTTTCCCTAGCTGTTGTCTCTTCCCCCACTTTAGCCATTCCCACATGCATTTAGGATCAGAGCATTCTTTTCTTGTTATTTCTTGCATTTTGCAATTGGATCTCATTCAAATGTTCCTCGAAGTGAAGGAAATTGTCACTTGCAGAAATTTCCCTTTTTTTTCCCTTAGTGTTACCAACATGGAATGTCTGCTTTGTGAAGTTCCTGTTTAAAAAGTTCATTGAGTTTTGAGCTTGAATAGGAAAGTGAAGCGATATTCATTATGTATAAAAATGCTTAGTCTTTGTTTACTTTTGTGGTGAATGAAATAAATTTACTTGGCACAGGCACAAGTTCAGAAACAGCTAGCATTCTCATTATGAACCTTGATTTTACAGCCTAAGTGGAGATGTTTTATATTAGGTTTTATATTAGTTTCTGGTTGACTGAGCCTGTGGTTTAAAGAATAAATTGGGCCACCTTGGACAAAGTACTCAGCCTTTTCAGGTAGCTTTTTTAGGGCGCTCGTTCAAAATTTTATTTGCTGTTAATTAACTTGCTGGCATATTGGTACATTTTAGTGCTAAACTGCCCACATTTCCTCTCAAAAGCTTTTCCTCAAGGTTGTGATGCCTGTATCTTTCAGTACAAAACAAAATCCTTGACTGTAGTAACTCCATACACATAAATTTTGGATCGTCTGTGTAATGGTTCAGAGAAACCTGCAACTCTCCTAACTTAGAGCAAGTCAGGAAGAGCAGCTCAATACTTTCTTGAATTGATTTTTTTTTTAAATAGAAGATTTTTTTACTCACAAGAAAAATTACTGAAAAGAAAGTATTTCATTGTATTACAGAATAGTTTGGGTTGCAGGATGAGGCTGCTCAATGCCAGGCTATCAGGGTTCCCTGAAAAATACTTTTAATAACAATAAACTAAGCATTCAAAGTATCACTGCAGAAATTTCACTTCTATAGAATTCATGAAACAAAACTCAGAAATCCTTCTTTCCAAGAGTCTTCAGTCTTCTAATTTTGTGTCAAGTGGGAACATGATTGAACCTTTCTCGACTGTGTTGGCATAGTTAAAGAGCTGGACTCAGGACAGAGGGTGAGAGGGGGCTGGTTTAGTACTCCAACATTAACACAAGTGCAAAAAGCTGCAAAGACAAAATTAATCTCTGCAAGGACTAGTGTGGTCTTTATATGGAAGACAATATAAGAAAGCTAACTACAAGCTTATTGTGCTTACCTGCACATTGGCTCAGAGCACAAAACTACAAAAATTGCTGCTCCAATTTGTTTTACTTAATCTCCTTGAAGTTTAGGCACACAGGCCTACAGTTGTAGATAATAAATAGAAGAGCACCAGTCAAAGAGATATAATATGTAAAATAGATCAGTTTTTCCAAATACGTGTTAGATTTTGGCAGCAGAAACGTGAGCAAAAATGGAAAAAACTATTGGGTAATGTGACATGTGTAAATAATTTTCTTTTTCCTGCCCTGGATGGAGATGTTAGGTAGTAGGGATTTATATATGTCCCTTTATAAACACACCTAAACACATTATTAGGAAAAAAAAATTAATGGAAATCAATTAAAAGTAGAGAGCAAGATAAACCTACTAATTCTTGAGAAAGATGTGGTTGATGTTCTAATATTTCTACCCCAAGAGCTACATCAACTTGTGATAGTCTAAGTATGTGATTCACAGGTTAAGTGCATCAGGACAGCAAGTATTTGAAAACACTTCCCAGAAAAACACAGCAGCAATTAGGCCAACCTGGCCTTCAGTCAATTCCCTGCCTTTAATTACACGTTTCAAGATACTGCTTTTAAATACCTGCTATTTTAGGTAGGGATAGAGATGAAATAATGTTTGTTTTTCCTGTGCATAACATTTACAAGCAAATCACATTGTAGATATTGAAGCAATTTTTCTGTGTTTCAAAATATTGACATGTAGATGTGATCTTCACAAAACTCCAGAATTATTGTGCCAAAGTTGAATGTTGAAAATCAGCATATTGTAAATTTGCTGGTCTTAAACTGCCAGTGGCAATCCTGCAGTCTCTTCTACATGCATATGTAAAGCTCCTTCTTTTCTAGAGGAGGACTTGAGGACAATGCCAAAGACTTTTAAGCTAAATAATAGTCTTCCAGTTCTGGAAAGTGATATGGCTCTGTAACAAATATGTATCTACTCAACTACTTAATAATCTTGATGCTGTATAGTTAAAAAGTTACTATTTTTATTTCAAATTCTGAGGAAAATGAAACTATTTTTCAATTAAGAATGAGAAATAAATATTTTGAAAGGGGGGAGGCTAAGAGTTTATAATTCATTCTCTTCATATATTTCCTATGTATTTTATTCTCAATTTAAATTAGTTTGATTCAAAAGTATTTGTAATAAACAAACTAAACCATTTTCTTAAAAGTCTGTCCCAAAAATTAGGTTTTTGAATTTCTTTCTCCCTTCAGAAAGATATATGTATGTGATGGAATTAAATCCAAAATTATTTTAGAATACATGAAAGTTGGAGCCCAGCTGTGCTCCCTGGAGCTTTTAGTCCAAGTGCAGTTAAATTCAAAGGAAAATTTTATTTCTTTATTTGGAACTGAAACAGGCCCACAGTTTCACTTTCAATAAGTATATGGAAATCAATATGCTGTAATGTAGTTTATGCTGTTTTTCAGTTTCCATCTGCTGCCTTCCATTGCATCTTTTTGTGAGTGACAGCATAATAATTGCTGTACCAATTAATGCCCTTCCAATCCAACTGCATCATTACTGCAAAATAAATGTTTTGCTTTGTAGCAGTTTGTCCTGCTATGAAACTTTGCTTTAATTTTTCCAATCATCTAACAGCAGAAAAGGAAAAGCTGCTTTGTCATCAGTAGCTCAATAGAAGACACTGTATATTCAATACAGAGAGTTGGCAGAATTTTAACCAGTATCAATTTATAAATAGGATAGCAGCAATCATTTATTTTCTGCCTTAAATGAAAGTATCCTTTTTGATGCAATAATAGCTACTTAACTGATTTGAGACCAACGTAAGGGGGTTTTTGGAGAATTTTTTTTCTTTATCCAGAATAAAATATGAAGTCTCTTTCTTTGCAACAAAAGCTCTTAGAGGATAAAAGTTCCATCTGAAATAAGCAGTCATAAAAATTTAGTTCTTTTCAGTAAGAGTTTAATTTTCCCTAGTGGGATTTCAGTGCATAGCTACAGTACCTTTCCCATTCTGTCCTGTGTCCTAACAAAAATGCTGCAAAGAATATCAGAGGTTGAATCACTTTGCGACAAGCTTCCCCATTCAAACTATATCCTCAGTGCAATCTCTGGGCCCCCTCTGGTATAAATAGGAGCTTTCACTGCTGTTGGGAAAGTCCTTGGAGAATGCAAATCTAAATTAAAGACTGGTACGAGTTTTGGGAACTTTTCTGGCTCAAGGGTTGCATTTATGTTGTCCAGTGAGAATTGTGTGAGGAAACAACATAGAGCTAACTCCTTCTTACTAACGTTTCATTCTTGAAGCATCTGTTAGCTAATTGGTTTTTTTCCACCTTCTTGCACTATCCTGTTGTGCAATGATAAAATCTCATCATCTCAGTTTCCCTGCTTCCCAGACTGTTCTGTTTATTGGGAACAACAGAATTTTCCAATTAATATTTCTAAAAAGAAACAACTACTTTACAATGGAACATTTGATTCACTTTATTTATTCTTAGCTGGCACTGATTGATTCATAGAAATGTCTTTGGAGCACCGTTTTTCTGCAGCATTAAATAAACAACTACAGCAATTGCAGAACTCCTGCAATTGTAAAGTGTCAGAGACTGCCAAATACAAAACACAATACTAATAAAGATATCCAATTGGCTTTAATTTAATTACTTCAATTTTGTGCTCATAATCTTGGAAACAGAAATACCAAATTTTAATTTCAAAAATAAATTTATTATTCTTACCTAGAAAAATAGAAATGCATTAGAAGCACAGCCTTTTGTTTGTAAAGTCATCTGTTCAGAGGTAAAGAAATCCCAGATGAAAGCTTGCTGTGCAGCTGCAAATGTCTTTATTTTTACCTAATGGCTATCTCATATAAGGTAATTAAAGGCCTGCAAGAGAAGCTGAAACACAGGAGCCTCTGGTTCTATTAATTTTTAATCACTGTACTGCAGAAACATAAACTTATATTACATCTTGTATGGGAAGAGCTTAGTCATGGGGTTTCCAAAGTGCTCCTGCATCAGAGCTGTGAGCAGTCTGGTGGCGATGGCATTCACCCGCATTTGGTGGCACATTGCTCACAGGTCATCATTTGCCAAACAAGCCATCTGGCAGGGAAACCAGTCTGAGAAAAAAACTGCCATCTCTTGCCCTTGGCTGCTTGTTCCTGCTCTTCAGCTTTGCCAGTACAGAGATTTGTAGGGCCCTTGCAAACCAGATGACCAAAGTGCTTCAGTCTACAAAGCAGCTTTGCAGTCACAATGGCACAACTGAGGGACAGTGAGCAGCAGTGTCAGTACAGAGCAGAAAGGGAATGTTTTCAGCTGATTTTCCACAGAAAGTGTAGTGTTGAACCTTACCCACAGGCAGAGGGGAATTTTAACATGGGACTTGTACATCAGAGATGAGTGCTCTAACCAATGAACATCAGATGAGAATCTCTTGTATTTGAAAGAAGAGTGACCTTTATTTCATTTAGAAAAGAAAAATGGTTGGCACCTGCCTTCTGGTTAGGAATTTGAATTCTGAATCTAAAACAGAAACATCTCCCAATAAGCAGCAGTAAATCTTAAATAAGCAGCTTTTAAATCTTATCCCTGGATCTTTTATATATTTTTTTTTCCTTTTCATTTAGCTTAGTACTGCAAGTTTTCTCTCAGAAGTTGTGATCGATCTACTTATATGTACATCAGTCACTGCTGTTACTAGGAAACCATTGGGTTTTTCCTCTAAAGAATTGTTATAAATAAGCACCATGCCATGAAATAAGATCCTTGTGTATACTGCCTCGGCTTCCAACATAATTAAGATCAGGAAAAATCTAATTTAATGTAATTTACTGGGTTACATTAAATTTTCTTGATGGATCATTCATACCTAATTGCTTTGGACTGCAGCTTCATTGCATTCTATAATCCTGAGAGTAAATTTGAATAAAGGATGAAGCAGGCTGAGTAATACTTATGTTTCCAAGGTCTTGTCCTGGAACAGAAAAAAAAAGAGCAACTTTTCCTCTGTAAGCCCTGGGGGGGAAAACCTCCCCCAGCTCCATTGGTGTCTTCAGGTCATGAAATCTGTGTGAATTAAATTAGTCTTGTGCTGACTTCAGAAGAATTGTAGAGAAGAGTTAGTTTTGTGTTCTTAAAAGCTGCTGTGGTACCAAAGAGCTGCAAAATCCACAAACAGTATTCTTATTCTTCTTCTTCTGTCTTAACCTTTTAAGGCCCAAATATGACTGAAGGAGGAAACTTAGAAAGCTGTGCAACTTTAATCCTTCACTGCAAATACTTTACCTGTATCTTTAGTTTCAAAATCCTTACTGCTGACATAAAGTGTCTCTGCAGTACCTACTAAGGCTCCATAAGATTGATCAGATGTATGAATCTTAAAATAATATTTAGGAATGAAAATAAAAGAATCTATTACAATATAGAATTTCCAGTATGTGATATGCTGAATTTTAACAAAAATCTGAAAAGTGCCCTAAATTTTGGAAATTTACTACTTAGCAGTCTTAAGTCAACTTGGAACCTTTGGGCTATTTTATTGTTTTGCCACCATCATTTTCTTATTCATTTATTGAAGTATATTAACATAGTTAATTGTTGTTTTTTTTAAAAAAAAATATGTTGAAAGTAAATATATTGCCTAGATCCATTCTTCCCAAACTTGTAACTTTTCTATTACCCATAGCTCTCCCATTTCATTTGCACCAATGTCCTCTACTCTTTTTGTTATTATTGTCATAGATTTATGCTATATTGTTCAGCTTGAACCTCAACCAGACATCTTAGACCTCTTGGCTCTGTTAAGTGTGCCTTAATCTTTTCAATCTCTCTGTCTCTCTTCTATTTCACTACATGTCCTAGCAGTTAGGAGAGAAGAACTCTCCTCCTTAAACTCTTCGGCTGCAGAGTGCAAAAACTAGCCCTGTTGCGACATTTAGCATCCACAAATTTTCCTTTAAAGAACAGCAAGGGATGTGCTGGCTTTTGGAAATGAAAGACCTGAACTTAATTTCCTTTTTAACCCTAATAGGTTCAAATTCATCTTCTACCTTCTAAGACACTGCCTAAATTCCTTAGCTAGAAATTAGCAGCTAGAAATTAGTGTATTAGGGGCACTCTTCATCACTGTATTAAAGCTACACTTAACTACAAAAGTGGATTTAAAATTAATTATACAAGATACAGCAGATGACACAAAAAGGCCTGAGTTTAGGGAACTCTGTGGTTAGTAAGTCTCTTTGTTCCTGCTCATTGTCACAGGGATTGTTTTATACTCGTTGGATAAAATACATTAAGAGAATGAAGGAAAATTTTATCTTGACATACTTTATTTATCTTTATTAGTAGGAAAGAGACAAATTTTACACAGGAAATCATGTGCCTGGTTTAACAGTTCCTAATGGCATTTAAAAGACATATGATTCTGTTTCTGGGTAAAAGGAAAGCAAGATCTTACTTCCTGAGAAGGAAATGTGACAGATTTGGAATACCAAATTAAAATCTTGAATCATTCATCTTCTTATGTTTAGGTTTGCATTAGATTAAGCAATAAAGTGACAATAATTGTGATGTAATCCCAAATAAAAGTAAAACATTAATAAAGGCCTTATTTAATATCATGATTAAAAGTTGGTCAAAGCAATAAAACCTTTAAGACTATTCGCAAACATTATCACCTACTGTGTAGCTCAGAACTAACAGTCACCATAAACTTTAATTCAATTTGATGTAAAATCTTCTTGAAGCAGAAAACATTTAAACCTTTCATGTCAGTGAAATTTTGGTAGCCAATGTTAATTTGACCCAATGAATGAAGAGTAAAAATATACATCAAAAATTCATCCTGCTTGCTTGTACTGTGAGAGGGATTTTATGATCATTAACAAGCCAGTGGGAATTCAGATTCTGGTTTTATTGTCTTCATTGTCACTAAGATGTATCTTTTATTCTATTTTTCATTTAGTTGGATTTTTCTCTGTCTTGGTCCCAGCATTGGTCTGATAATCTCATGTTCAGGGGGAGCCATGGGGTTTTTCATGAGGAAGTCAGTAACGTGTTATGATCAAACTTTTCCAAATGCAAGTGAGGAAAAGTTTTCCCAAGTCCGGTGAACATCATCCTTGGTTCCAGCACTACTGGGCCAGCTGCTAACTGTTTTGAAACATGTCAGCATGTCAGTATTCTTTAGTATTTGAGTCTATACCATTGCAGCTATTCTTTACCATCTCTGTGGTTGACATAAAAATATGATTTTGCATTTCTACAGGTAAGAAGTGTATTAAGATATTTTTTAAAGGATTATGTAAAACCATTTTAAATCCAAGCTTCAATATACATTAAAAAAAGGAGATACATTGCACAAAGATATGCATTTTGGAAGTTTGCTTTTTGTTAGTTATTAAATTTCAATTTCAAAAGGAAATATGAGGTAGGAAAACTATCAGGTTATAGAATTGGGTCATTAGGGTTACCTGAGTTTCATCACTGGCTTTTCACATGTGGCTTCCCATCTTGCAGATTAAAGCAATGGTTATATGACATTTACAAGCCTGTCTGGAAAAGTGCACATCCTGGCACATCCTCCTCCCAAACAGTATTCTCCCATGTGAACCATATCCCACTGCCAGTTCCTTTTGGAATTACAGTGGTGCTGTGTTACCTGACAAACTGGCACCATGTTCAAAGGCAGTATGTAAATGAAGTGGGATTTGTGGGACTAATCCCTTTGAAACTCCTGGCATTACCTTCTTGGGCAGTGCTTCAGGTAAAAAATAACAAAAGTTATTTGTGAGTCCTAACTGACATAACTAAGACTTATTAAGCAGAAAATGCACAAATACAACACTCTGAAACTTTGAAAAATAATTCTGATCCTAAATTATTTCTGAGTTGGGTCTGGGGCCTTTTGCCTTGGCTGGGAATCTGTCAGCCACGTGTGCCCTTAGCCACAAGGAAGGCCCTCTTCTGCAGCTCCAGAAGGGCCCAATGAAGCAACTCTGTTCTCCAGGCACTCTGGCACCATGGGACACTAGGAGGTTAATCCACTGGAGTCTGTGTCCGTGGTGAAATCTTCAAAGCCCACTTACATCCTGGGTGTTCATGTCTCTCCCCTCCAGGTCACAGCCTCGGCTCAGCGAAGGTGTCCCGGGCGCAGACATTTCCCAGCTACCCGTCGGAGCAGGGCGAGGAGCACCAGCAGCCGCTGTCACTGGCCAGCAGCTATGCCTTCAGCTACGGCTCGGGGCTGGTGCAATGACAGCCGGGGGCTGCTGGCCCACATGGACAGCTGAGCCTGGAGCCTCCCGTCAGGACCGAGGAGCCGCTGGCCCCCTCTGCGCCCACCATTTGCCGTGAAAACTGATGCCTACCAGCTCCAGCCGGGGCGTCGCCAATGCGGAAACCTGGAGAGGCGGCTTCCCCGAAGCAGAGGCTAAGTCTTTATTTATTTATTTTGCCGTTCCTTTTGTCGATATGTTCAGAAAAGAGGGGTTTGGGGGGTTGGGGGAGGGAGGAAGGGGGACACGTCTGTGTTGTAAGAAAGTGGTGGAAACAAATGAAACTGTGTTGGTTGGTGTGAAGGTTTCTGCATGACCGGAGAAGGTCCCTTCTGGGGCTCCATTGCAATGGCGCGTTTGACGCTGGGGCCTTCCTTCCCGCCCCCACCAGAAGGACAGCCTGTCTTCACCCACAACCTCTGTAGGTCCTTGCCACAGCCTACAATTCCCGCTGGAGGCACTGAAATGTCACCTACTCAAGATGCAGCATCAGTGCTGCTAGGGTCACCTCCAGATCTGAGTGGGCTCACTCACTGCCCTAGAGGGTGGTTGGGTGTTTTTTGAGCCACACACCAACAAATAGTGGAGCAGCAGGCTGATATGTTTTGTTGGGAATAGGGTTTGGTGCATTAAGGTAAGGTTATTGCCTGGTCCAGCTCTAATCTTAAATTCCTGGGGCACAAATTCATCCCTTACACGTGCAATTTTCACCATGCCCCTAGGAGCTGTGAACATCCCTATCAGCAGCATAGTCTAGTCCTCAGAACGGCTGCAAAGTCTTCTTGTTCGCAAATTATTTAGGTAGCCATGCCTGCAAGCCTAACTTTAAAAAGCGGGAAAACTGTTTTGTTTCAAATAAAAAAAAGTGGGCCACTTGCCCAGCTGGCAACCGCCTGTGCCACGGCTGGGCCAGACATGGTAGAGCTGAGCTCTGGTCTTGTCTTTCTGGTCAGCGTTACTTTGATTTTCTGTGTTTCCTTCTCAGATTTCTGTTCTAGATGCACATTGTATCTTGTATGATCATGTGTCAAGCATCTGTTTACTCTCGAAAGGAGGATGAGTACCTCTCAATGGAAATTTTCTGTCTTTGGAAGACGTCTTTAAAAAACGAACTGTAGTAGATGTTTGTAATCAGTAATGAGGGAATAAGTTGGAAGGCATACCTGTAGGTGGGGAATGAATTTTATCTATCCTGAACATTTAGATTTTTGTAACTGTTATCGAATATTTATGTACTCCTTGTGATGCCCTGAAATGTTTGAAATTGTGAGGAGAAAAATTTGCCCTCTTGTATGATCTGAGGAGCCTTGTGTTCTGTTCCCAGAGTGAAACTATTGCCATGATTACCAGAGGGATTCAGTTCATTGGTTGTTTCTCAGGACAGGTTGAGGAAATGTACCAAGGACGAGACACATAGACTCTTTTCCAATGAAACAATCGGTTTTATGTACTATAATTTAACTGAAAAAATGCTGTTGGGTTGTTTTATATATGCACATTATATATATACATATATATATATATATATGTATTAAAAGGTATGGAAGAAACTTCTGCTTTTGATTAAACATTTAATGATACAGTATGATCAGCTTTTCTCCAACCATTTTCCTGGCTGAGACCTTGCAGACCTAGAGCTTTCAGTGAACGGCTGCTGAATAAAAAAGCTTTGTGATCCACTTGAATGAAAGAGTTCTACCCCACCGCAATCACCTTTATTTATTTTTTCCCGTTTTTCCTTGTCTCATTCACTACCTCTTTTCCTTCTCACAGTGCTGCCATACTCAGGAATAGAATGGCTCCCTGCAGAGAGTATTTTGATGAGCTAAAATGAAAAACTGCTCTCCCACGCTGTCAGGGCACTGTACCTATGGTGCTCTCAGAGCTGTCCCCATCAAGGAAGCTTCATTCACACTTTCAATTAAGAAAAAGATTCAGTTGACATTTTGCTTAGGGAAAAAATTCCAATTTTCAAACTTTAAATGTGAAATTTGATACAAAACAATAATGGTGTAATTCTGTTACTCAGTGCAGCTTTGCCAAATATTTGCCTTTTGGGGAAATGGCCAGTTATTTTTATTCCTTTGCAACTGAGATTCATTCACTTGCCCTAAAATTATGTATATTTTCTTTGAAACTCCTTAGATTAAGTTTTCAATATGTCCTACAGTTTTCAATGCTGTGTCCAAGTAACTTTCTTCCTCTGTGACTAAAATACTAGTCATTTAATAATTACATATTTTACACAGCCCAAAATGGGGAAAAGGCAAAGCAGAAGCACATAACTGCTTTCTAGTTCCAGTGTCCATATACTTTAAGAACCTATCTAATTCCTCAGCCTAATACTTCAACTGTATTTCTATCAAAAGCATAAGGTCTATATAATGTTCTCTTTTCGTTTTCTGGAGAACAGTTGCTGTTTGTGGCTCTGTCTTCCTATGCAGTACCTGAGTATTGCCAAGTTAATGAAAATGTAGATGCTATTTTCAAAGAAAACACACAAAAAAGGGAGGGAAGCGGGCATTATAGCAGTTTTGGCTATATATATGGCCATACATAGCAGTTTTACTAAATATTTTCCTTTCATTGCATAATGCAACCATCTTCTCAACTCATACATTTATAAAATATCTGTGAGGTCTCCCTCCTACAATACACAGAAAATTGAACAAAGCTGCAGAACACAACCAGTCTATAGCAAATCTGACCAGTTGGGAATCTACTTCTTGTAGAGACCAAATACAAGCACACTAGAGTTTGAAAATGAGGATGCAACTTTGCAATGTACTGTAACACAGCCTAAGACAACTGGTAACCTGAAGCACAAAAGTATTCAGGAGCCAGTGGATGCTGCCTTTAGTGCCACTCCAGAACAGCAGATGATATCACTGTAACACTGGTGTATTCACACAGCTTCCACAAATGTTCCTCAGAAAAGCTCCATGAGAACCAGGCAGACACTGTGACAGCAGTGTGCCAGAAAATTCTGTTTTCATGGAATTGCTTTAATTCCTAGCATATGCCTGTTGATAACCTAAGTGATGGCCACTGAGACTACTTTGTACGGCTCCCAGTGCTTCCACCAGAAGGAAAACTCTCTTTTGGAACACATGGTAGAGCTGCCTGCCTAGAGACTACAGAGGCCTTTAAATAGACCCAGGGACCCCATGGGACCCTGTTCCAGTCTCGGCTTTCTTCCTGTGCAAGGCACACAGACTACTCCTGACCCAAGAGTTGCTCTCTGTTTTCAGCTAATGAGCTGTGAAGGAATGGAGGGCAACAAAATGTCTTAAGTGGTAGCCAGGTGCAGCTGGTACAAATGGAACCTAGCATTAATATGTGATAAAATAGAAGAAATAAAATAAAGCTTTTGCTTTTATTTCTGTTTTGGAGGACATGATATGAATATGTAATTGTGACTGTGATTTACTTTTTTTTAATCACCCTTTGATAACAATATATTTACCCCTATGAACCAATAACACATGACATTACTAAATATAGTTACTAATATATCTTTACTGTGAATATTACAGATTGATGCATGCTGGTACTTTTGATTTTGAAGTCACGATGCAGAAAAGGTGAAATTGAAAGAGACTGCTAATAAATCATGACATGGTGCTAAGGAACTTGAATAGTCCCATTTTTTTAAACAGCCACCTGTCATTATTTCTAGTTTAAACCGTCTGTGAGTATACTCCTTTGAAACAATTTCATCTGCCCATGTAAAGGAAAAAGAAGAATCTCTTGTAGCAGGGACTTTGAGGTTTTTCTGAGTAAATATTCAGACATTACTTTTTGTGGCAGACATGTGGTCACATGTATCAAGTTCTGTCCTTGAGAGGTTTTGCTGTGTTTGTTTTCTTCTTTTTTGGTTCCACAAAAGCTACAAGTAAAACTTGAAAATGTATTGACAAACCAAAGGAGTTTGTTGAGACATTGACAATAGCTGCTTTCTTTTGTTTTGTCAAAAGTCTACCATGACATTTTGGGAAAAATACTTCATTCCACAATACATGTATAGGAATCCTGTTGGGATGCAGAAAACTATAATCAAGTTTTGTTCTAAGTTAATAAGACTTTGCTGGAAGAGGGGTTGAAATTGAGTGTCTGAGGGCAAAAGTGTTTTAAAGTGCTCTCTATAGCAATAATTTAAGTACAAAATACAGCCTTCAGGCACCCATTTATTTAGAAGTTGCTAAAGTGCAGGCAATCTGTGACGACCCTTACCTGCTTACGGCAAAGAGAAAAAAAGGTCAATCGTTAATCATATCTGTGTACTGCATTTATTAGAAAAGGAATTAACTTCATGCTTGTTCAGCTTTCCAGTCTAAAGGGCAACGCTATGAGGAGTAGGGTTTTCTGAGATATTTGATCTCTAGAACTGACAAAGACCATCAGCCTGTAGCATATAAACCTCTGCTCAGACTTAGCTCACCAGCCACATGTGCTAGTTTTCATCTGGTAACCTAGAAACTGCAGGGTGGTTTTCCATTAGAAAATATAACTGTCCTGAATGGCTGTGCATTTTAGCCTGAAATATACAATTATTTACAAAATACTAAAAAGGAAGGAGTAATGAGTTCCAATTAATCTCTGCTTTAGTGTTTAACATCAGTGTATTTTGGCTCTTTTTTATACCTGCTGCAAAGGAATAAGTGTGGCTTTTATCCACACACGGAATGGAGTGAATAGTGGAAAAAGTGTGAAAAGCTGCTCTTTGATTATGAGAATAGATCCAAAAGCACCAGAAAATTTAATTTTTCTATCATTCAAATACCTGTGACTTTTTCCAAACACACTTATTACACAACAGGATATATTAGAATTTTACATTTTTAACCACAGAGAACTGGTCAAAATGCCCATCTGTGTTTTGTAAGTAGAAGGCAATGACTGTGCAACACCACTGTAGTGACATAACTTTAAAATCAAAGGGCTGGATATATGAATTCTGCAGTAATAAATTCTTGCACTGCATGAAGGGGGCTGTGTTTGTACTTGATATTATAAATAAATGCTCTTCACTTCTTATTTTTGATAAAAAGGTGAGGTATGTTGGAAACTAGGATAAGCTTATGGCGGAATGAAAGAAACCACAAAGAATATTGACTCCCTTGTTGTAACAAGAAGTTTGTCTCCCTGTCCAGGTCCTTAAAAGACAGTAAAAGGTGATGGGTAAAGGTCTTGTGTATTCAGCAATTATTTAAATTGCATTGTGATTAGAAACGTAATTAGAATCTGCTGGCAAAGTGATGCTATTGAAGAAAATGGAAGTTTCACTTTGCAAGGATTTTTACAAGCTTATGCAGCTTGACAGATTTTTACAGACACAATTAAAACCCATGAAAGTAACTGAGGTTTAAGTATGATTAAATATAATTAAAGAATTTGAAAATGTCCATATTGTTATGAATATTGCTAGCTGTAATGGAGACAGTATTTCCTTTTAAACTGAATGCAAGCTCAAAAAGTAATAGGCTCTCTAATATAAGGAAGTTAATCTTTTTAAAAATCACATTTAAAGTGCCAAAGAATTCATTTCATTGGGGTTTTTTGTTGTTTTGATACAGAGATCTTCATGAGGTTCAACAGATTTACTATGTTTTCTTACAAGCCTGAAATTGTCAAGTACATTAATGTATTTTACAGGAAATTTTTTCCTGTGAGAATGTTTGACATGAATGAAGTTAATTTTTAATCAGCTGATACATTGTTTTCAGTCTTTTTAAAAAAATTGTGTGATAACAAGTCAGAGTCGGCATAGAAAATAGCACAAAATTAATTGGCTGGTTTGGCAATTCCATACCAATAACCAAAATAAGGGTTTCAGTTAAACATTTATTTTCACCACTGCTCCTATACTTAAAACAGAATAAATTACATAAAATAAAATTTTCCTTATGGATGTTTGTTGTCACATTTCCTGAGTTTCCACAGATGACGGGCTGTGACAGGAGATATCCAGAACTGCTTTTTTGAAATTGTTTTGATTTAAGATGGTTGAAAGGAAAAACAGAAAATACATGAAAATAAGAAGTGTTATGACTTCTTACCAAAGAATGACACATACTAACCTTCTATGTCTTTGAAAATCATCATTATAGAAAGGTAGAGAAATTTATGAAAGGAAGTGAAAAATGCGGTAAGAAATCAACAAAAAATAAAACCAGATTCTGTAATCTTTGAAAATATTAGGAGAAATTGGCAAACACTTAAGCACACAACAGTGGGCCATGTTGAGCACAAAACACTTTCCCATAGCATTCAACTCCTTCATCAGGAGCTGGAAACAATTTTGTGTGTTCAGTCTGATTCACAGCTCTACATTACTCTGTACAAAGCATGATGGGCTCATTTTCCCTAACCTGGCTGGAAGAACCAATTACCAGCCTGCCTGACATGAATTATGCAATACAGAAAAACAGTATTTTGCACAACCCACTGCCAATGTCATCACACAACTTTGTGGAACTCACTGCAGCCAGGTATTGTCAAAAGTATGATTTAGAATATTTCACAGCTCATTGAATTCTGGGTGATATATTCCTTAATGAGCCATAAAAATATATACAGAGGTGCTCAACCTTTTTGCCTCTAATTGCAAAATGTTCTGACAGAGTTCTGTAGGAAGGTTCCTCCCATTCTAACATTGTTAGGTAAATTATAGACATTTCAAAGAAAATAATAAATGTCTGGAAAAGACAGTTTTATTTCAGAGGGAAAAAAAGAGTATTGAAGATTAATTTTAATTAATTTTCATAAAGATTAATTTAATTATTATAGATTCATTTTAATACATACAAATATTTCTAACATACATTCCTCTTTCCAAATACACATCAGCATGAACAGAGAAAAGTATTGAAGAAAAAAGAAAGATACTGTGCTTTTGTTTATATCTTAGTATGATAACCTATTGATCACTTAAATAATTTTTTTTAAATTTACTGGTTAATGCTACAAATTAATTACTTAGTGTAACAATCTAATTGAATAAACTGTTAAGACAGGTATTAAATACCCTTTAGAACCACTGACATGCTTTTTTTGTAAAATTACAAAGTTTCTTTTTAAGTAAGCATAAGGTTAGAAGAAATATGTCAGCCATGCTAGCAATTCATATTAATTATATTATCTAACTATACAGGCTAACAGTGCGGATAGTGCGGAAATAATATTTTGAAATTTGTGTTAGATACCTTTGTACATTTCCTTTGATATTTCTAGCTCAAACATTATATCCTAATTATATGTAGGGATATATAACTCTATAGCAGAGATAGTAAGGTTAATCTACAGTTTATAAATCAAGCCTAATCAGGGCCAAGAAGTTGGCTGCCACCATGCCACAGGACTGACTAGAGCAGTGGCACTAATCAGTCCTGTGGCATGGTGGCAGCTGATCTCAGTAGTGTGGCAGCCTGCCCCAGTAGTATCTGAGCACACACAGCTGAGGCTATCTCAGTTTTCCTGAGGCTCCCCTGCTTTAAAGGCAATGTTGGCAAACTCATCACTCATTTATCCGTTGGTTATCCAGATGCTTGTCTTCTTCTCATAACTCTCAATGCATTACACTATTAGAAAAGAAAAACAACAACAAAAAAGGTATGGACAAAAGCAGAGACAAGCGCCCTCTTGGTAGAAGAGTGTCCTACTAAGCCCTGCAGGATCTTCTTCATCCTAAAAATATGAGTTTTTTCTGTGCAGGAGCCCAGCTTCAGAGGGGATAGAGCGTGCTTACTTGTCTGATGCAGGCTGGGAGAGGACTGGGAAGGGTCTCTCCCATTTCCTGAGTGATTTCACAGGCATGATGCTGGATGAACCAGCGTTTCATATGGCAGTGAAAAGCCTGGTCCAGTTTAGTGTTTGGAAGACTGCTGTGGGTCTCCAGGCTGGGGTGGAACCATTTGCCTGAGATGCCAAAGGAGTAGTGATCCCCTGAGCCCACACAAACCCTGACAGCACACGCCAGCAAGGCACAGCTGTGAAGGTGTGTCTTGTGCTCTAGCCCAACAGGGTTCTCCAGGAATGTGTGTGTTTTGGAAATATTTTTTATGTTGCCTTACTTACACCTTGAACAATGCAGTCTGAGAATTTGGCAGACAGCTTCTACTCCTGGGGTCTGCAGCCCAAAAGAACATTTTAGCACCTATCTTGTAGACAGAGGGGCTGGTTTTGGAAATAACCTTTAGTGTCAGACTTAAAAAGCTGTTCAGAAGATTAATTCCTACTGAGCATCTCAGCTTTGAAGGAAATTGCACTAGGGAGTAGTCACTGAGGCAGAGTTTCAGCTTCTGTAAATAAATACCATTGATCTGGGTTTTCACAGAGCTCCATAACAGAGTATATTTAAAGGAGCATGGTGCACATGAAATTTTAAAGTAAATTTGAAAAATCAGAGTCCTGGTGCCCTGATATCTTTATAATTCCAAAAATAATAATCATGGCGCTTAAAAAAAAAAAAAAAAAAAAAAAAAAAAAAAAAAAAAAACCAAAAAAAACCCACACAAGCACAGAAACAAACAAACAAAACAAAAAAAGCAAAGCACCCTAGAAATGAAACCGGTAGTGAGACCATTCCTCTGAACAATCCTCTGAATATTAAATCTTTCCTTTTTCTGAAGGAGTGTTTCTTATTTGGAAGTCTCAGGAGTAAACTAGCACGTGCTGGTCCTCTCCTCCTGTCCCCTAGTCCTGGGACAACACCTGGAGAGGAGGCAGGTGGTTAAGTTGCACAGTATAGTTAGAACAAGCATTCTTCAAACAGAGAAGGTGGGTGGGAATTTAGGTCAGGTGAAGATGATAAAGAAGGTTAATTGCTGAACTACCCTTCCAAAAGAGGGGGTGTCCAGCTTTTTGTGTTCCTTGGTGGGTCCAGCCCTTAAAACAGCATGTTTCCTCACATTGTTTTACCCCAAGACAGGGAGAGCAGAAGACTAGCAGAAGGAGCAGTATCATTGAACTTATTAGAGTCAGAGAAGTTCTTTAAGGTAAAGGAATGTTCTGAAATTAATGAAGAAAATAACAGGTTCTAACTTTCACCTTCTTTCATATACTGTTTCTTTTTTGTCCTGTTGATTCAAGCTCTGGTGACTGCTTTTCCTACATTCATTTTTCAAAAAGATTTGAGTTTACACCCTTTAAAGACTTAGTTGTACTACTGATTATTGAATATCCCTTTGAAGACTGAATTTAAACATTTCCCTTTTTGACCCAATGAAAAAGATTATTTTTATTATTATAAAAAAATGTTTTACTTTTCTTTAATCTCATATATTCATTTTCAAATCACACAGATGGTAGTTACCCTAGAGTACCCTTCAAGGTATTCAAAACTCAGTTTTTTAATGACAATATATTTTATTACATTTATTTCCTTTCAGCAAAGTTTCTAAGACCTTAAAAAGCCCTCAGAACTATTTTACAGTTTAGATGGTATGCTGAGCTAGTTGCTATCCATGGTTGTGTCATTTTGCTTCATTGATTCTTTTTTCCTCCCTCTTAACTATTTGAGCAAGTGATGTAGCATGAAACAGCACAGTAACTGTTAAACATAAAATTTCCAAATTACAGTTGATGGAGTTTATTCAGAAGAAATTTTTAAAATTCCAAAAGGAAAGGACAAATCTATGGGAAATATTGAAACTAAGCAGCAATAAACAATGGTTTGTTTATGCTGGAAAGTCTATTTACATAATCCAAACACCAAATATTGGGTCCCAACCTGCCAGACTCATAAAATATTTAAAGAGTTATAATATTGCATTTCAAATTGAGCTTTTGGAAGTTTCTCTTTTGTGTATCTTGCTAGTTTTTAAACCAATAAGAATGTTGATAAGTTTGGGGTTGTTTTCTTTTTGGTTTTAATTTGTCACTTGTTCAGCTGCTGTTCACTGATATTACTATGGTACAGAAATGAAGCTGTTGTTTTGGGATTGTTTTTTGAAAAAAAATAACGTATTGTTCTTATTATGCTATGTGTGATGTGATTTTCCCTGTGGATTATCCTACTGGTAGAACTAATATGTTTATGGAATTTGAATTAAAACAGATTACATACCTGCAAAGGAGTGCACTATAGATTTTGTCTTCAAATCTCAAAAATAAGCAATTGTTTCAAAAAGACAAGCTGAAAGTACCAAGAAAAGAAATAAGGGCAGTACCACAAATAATCAAAGGAGTCTGGTATTCCATATATTTAACCTCAACCTCTCCCTGTTTTTTACCCTCAGTAAAGCAGGGATGTATTCTGACGTTCTCTAAAAGCAGTAAAACAATATCATCTTCTCAGCTTATGGATGTTTGTGTATCAGGACTCCAGCTGAGACCTTCTGTGTAATCAAATCCATTACATTGTTATTTTTGGCATTTTACTATCGGGGCATCATAAGAAATGACCCAATGCTACAAGGTTTCATTTGTAAGGCTGTGCACAAGTTAGAATTATCTGCTATGACATTTGATAACTCAGGAAATAAACCAACTTGTTAGTAGTACAGTTCTGTGTATCCTCATCAATTTCACATTCAAGCATTTGTATACCTGAAAACCTTCAGCAAGTGAAATTAAAAAAAAAAAAAACAAACATCCATTGCAACATGTCCTTGTTCAGGAGTACAGAAAACCAAAAGAAGATGTTTTTAATGGTATATGACATTGTAAACAATTTAAGTCTTCAGTGTAATTTGAAAGGACACTTTAGTTTAGGATTTTAGATTTTTAGCTGAAGTGTAGGATAACCACATGACGCTCTTATTGCTCAAATAGTGAAGAAAAGCCTTGTGTCCATCTTATTCTCAGAAAAAAATAGGTTCCTATTTTCCTGTGCACGTGAAGAAAGATTTCCACTGGGGAAGGCTGTGCAAAATGTGCTTTTCACTGTCAGGCTGTGATGCCCTTCCTAGCCAGCCAAGCAGAACTGGTACCTTATTTGTAGGCAGGTTCATGATGCCTCCACCACTAACCCCTTTCAAAAAAAACCCAAACAAAAACCCCAAACACCATGTCTAGGAACATTTTTGCATATGTTTCAAGAGAAAAGTGGAATCAGGCATAGGTGGGCCAGGCACACAGTTGTTGACACAGATGATTATCAGCTGTCATGGTAACAACACACCTTCTCTTACTGGGATTCTGTCCTCAGTAATTCAGCAGATTTGTAAAAGGCCAAAAGATGCATAGATCCTAATTCTCAGGTCTGCCTTCTAGTTCTGTTTTGTTTAATGATTTTTTTTTGTCTGTTTGTTCAATTTCTGTGTGATTTCTTCTGTAGGTTTCAGCAGAATATATACGTATGCACACATACAAATACATATGTATCTGTATTGTTTTGTAAATGTTCTCAGTCATGCTTTCTTCTGCTTTGCACCATTTACTCATATACCTTCCATGTTCTCATTTATTTTTTGCTCAATTAAACCTTACAATAAATTATTAAATATAACCTGACAGTGACAGAGTCTTCCTGCTTTGTTTTCTTCTGGGCATGGGGAGGAGTGAAGGGGGTGAAGGAGTGGGAGAGGAGAGCAGGGGCTACACTTCAATTGCATCCCCAAAAAAAAAAACCTGAAATTACTGTGGTGAGTGGCAAGAAGCCTGTAAAACCACAAAGCTGTCAGATACCAAGCTGCTGTTCATACTTTTAAATCTAGGTTCAAGGAGCCCTGATACATTTGCTTTTGTCAGCTGAATAGCACTGTTTGCCCGGCAGCAAAATAACACCTCCTGTGTGGAAAATCATGGGTATTTATTATTCCATAGAGCTCTCAATTTGAGATGCAAAAACCATGAACACCGACAACATTAAACACATTTTCTTTCTCACCCTGTCACATAGGCTTCTCATACACATAGATTTCTCAGACCAAGTTAACTTTATGTAAACGTATGCAGCTCCATTCTGCATATTAGAGTGTTCTAAAACTGATCCTTAAGAGTCCACCTGCTAGGTAAAAGTGTTTCCATTGCAGAAGGACAAGTAGTCTCTAATCCTGCTTATGAATTATGGGATAGGGTAACTCTGCAAGCTGCAGTACAACACCAACACAACCAGGCTCTCGTCACTGTCCTGCCAAAGCAGCTCAGGCCCAAGCAGCTCAGGCCCTACCAGCACAACCAGTTTGACCTTCCACATCTTACCAGCACAGAGAAAATAAAGTATATTCTGTAAATAAAAGGCCTGTGCTTTGATTGCTTCATTCTTAAGAAATAACCTAATGATCTTTTCTTATGTTTTTGTGAGACATTTTTGCAGTTGACATAAATCTCCTCTGTCTGCCTGAGTGATGATTATTCTCCTCTTCTTTCTCTGCTGTGTATGCCATGAAAATTGGATCTTCCATAACTGTTAGAAGAAGGCTAGAAGAACATTAAAAGGAAAAAAAAAAGAAAGAAAGAAAGAAAGAAAAAGTTGAAGGACTTTTCTCAAAGCAGCTACTGCTTTGAAAAAGCAGAAAAAATTTTCTTCAGATGCTGACTTATTATTGGGAAGTATGAAACCATCAATAAAAATAGGGTTTTTCAGATCCAAGTCATATGAAAAAAAGAAGTTGCAGCTTGAATATGTTTCCCAGCTGTCTCACATCTGGCCCCTGATAAAGCACCAGTGAAATGCCCCTTCCCCTCACACACACTCTTCAGATACTGACGCAGTCTCTCCTACATCCATCTTAAAACATGATTATTCTGAAGCTATTGACTATGCTAAGAATTAGTCATTTCATTAAGACAACTAAATTTTACAGTGCCTGGGTAAACTGGTATGGAGGAAAAGTGTTTTCTGAAGCAAAAGACTGGTCCCTAACCTATGGCCACTCTAGGAAGAGCTTCATCCGCATACAAACAGTGACCCAACAGTCAGAACAAGAGAAATCGGCTTAATCAGGACATATTGACAGTGACATTGACAGTGGAGCTTGTCACCGGATCATACAGGAGTAATATCTGGGAAGAGATAGGTGGAAAGGCAGTCGCACATCCACTGTGAAAATGGGGTCTCACATCCACCATGAACATTCATTTCCCTAAACACACCCCCGATTAAGAGTATGAAGAGACAAGACAGAAGCAGTGAAATTGGCTCCTTGTCTTTCCACTTCTAAACTTTAGGGCTTGAATAGGATTATTCAGGGGAGAAAAAAAGACTCTGTGTTCCAAAACACAGACTACTACAATACAAAACCAAACCAAAACAAAACAAAACAAAAAAATAAAATAAAAAAGGAGATGCACTGAAACATCTATCCTAAAGAACTGTAGTGAAGCTGAACTGGAAAAAAACAGATATGACTAAGACAAAGAGTATCACACAATATGAATTTTTGCCTCAGTTTTGCAAGTGATGACTTGAGGAAAAACGACATTTACAAAGACACAAATAATAAAAAGGCTATCAAATCAAAAGAGGTAATTTGTTAGTAACATAGACCAGAGTAGTCTCTAAATATAGCTGTAAAGCATTGAGGGGTATTCATCGAAAAATAATGAATAGTAGTAATAATATTTTAAAATCTTCAATTTTTCCTGTCTATATAATTTAAGCTTAGACTACAAGATTATGGGGATATAAAGAGTAGACACAGAAGAGAAAGATCTTAGTAAATATACAGTACAAACCATGAGTAAGCTTCATCTCAACAGGTGACCTTACCCAGATCTGAGTATAGTACAAAGCTTTTGATAAAGCCTCTGTGATCCTCCTCTTCTTTCTGAAGACATACATTTAGTCAAAAACATAGTGAAGGAAACTGCATCATATATGATAGTATGGTCTAAAATATCAAATTCAATATAATGCTGATATTGCTGACTTTCTCACTGAGACCAATAAATACAATAAAAATCCAGGTAGACTTGCAAACTGCAACATACATAAGATTAGCACTGTGTCATAAAAGCCTGAAAAGTCCTTTTGATTTCGGGAATATGTTGCCCAAAAATTCCAGCAGCATCATATATTGCGGTAGGGGAAGGAATACATTTTTTGCTCACTATTTTTCTTCCTTTGGAAGAAGAGAGATTCTTGATCAGACCACCGGAGACAATTGGCAGGGAATGCTGCAAACTTAGGTAATGTTTAATAAGATACCTTAGATAAGGTTTAAACTATTAATTTGGATCCAGCTGTAAATCTGGAACATGAAATCAGAGCACAAAAAGTGCTAGAAGATGTAGAAAACTTCAATATATCACCTGTTCTCTGTGCTCAAAATAAGAATAGCAATGCCTAGCTTGATGTTGTTCCTGACAAATCATCCTTAACATGTAAAAACAATATCATAGTAAGCATTTAGCTGACAAAGGAACTTGAGTAAGCCATTTGTTTTCCCAATGTGGAAAAAAGGGAAAAAAAACCAAGAAAATGTCACTTTTTCATGGGCTGTAGAACTGATAGTTCTTTTTAAGTTTAAAATTTTAGTGAGAAAATTCAATTTTTTATGGATATCGGGTTTTTTTTGGTTCTGAGGGGGATAACAGGATGAGCTGTTAACACATCCATCCTTACCTGCTGCAGTATATTATGCAAATTGATTTATTACTCCCTTTTTTGTGACAAGCAGTGGTGATGAAGATCAGTAGGAAATCTAACAACGAAACAGCAGCAGAAATCCTTTCAACTAGGTAGGTAATAAACCATTTGTTGCAACCATTTTTTAGCAACCAAGTTGCTAAAATATAATCGCAAAAAATACAATTTGTAATTTGTAAAAATAAAAATCAGCATGAACTTTTTATTACAAACTAAGCTGAAAAACCAATTATTATATAAAGACATTATTCCATGACAGCTCATGCTCAATATTCAGACTTTACAGCAATTTCCTCATTTCTAAAAAGCCTTTGTTATGCTGAACCAGCTCTTAACAAAGTTGTGACTGGGATGACCAAAGATGAGTGAACACAGCACAGCAGTATGAAAAAAAAAAAAAGCTATATTTTATACCACCCTTTTCTATCTCCTTCCTTCCCTGGTGAGAAAGCAGTCCATACGTAACTTACTCAATATATGGTTAATAAAAGTTCTCAGTCTACTTAAGTGAATGTTCTTGGCTAACACAAAGCTGTGAGGAGTGGCCGATACCCCAGAGGGTTGTCTGAAAGCTGCCCTTCTGAAGGACCTCAATGGGTTGGAGAGATGGGCAGAGAACTGTCTGAAATTCAATGAGGGCAAATGCAGGGTCCTGCACTTGGAGAGAAATAGCTCAACACACCAGTACAGGCTGGGGCTGATCTTTGGGAAAGCAGAGAAGGATGTGGGGGTCCTGGTGGACAACAAGCTGTCCATGAGCCAGCAGTGTGACATTTTGGCCAAGAACGCCAATGGGATCCTGGGGTGCATCAGGAAGATCATTCCAGCAGGTCGAGGCAGATGATCCTGCCCCTCTACTCAGCCCTAGTGAGGCCACATTTGGAGTGCTACAGTTCTGGGCTCCTCAGTGCAAGAGAGACATGGAGCTCCTAGTGTGGGTCCACCACAGGGCAACAAAGGAGATCAAGGGGCTGGAGAGTCCCTTTTATGAGGAAAGTCTGGGAGAGCTGGGCCTGTTCAGCCTCGAGTAGAGATGACTGAGAGGAGACATCATCAATGTCATGGAATCACAGAATCAGCTCGGTGAGAAAAGCCTTTGAGATCGTCAAGTCCAACCTGTTAAATCCATAAGTATCTGAAGGGAGGGTGCCAAGAAGATTAATGAATCCAGGCTTTTCTCAGTGGTACTAGGCAATAGAACAAGAGACAATGGGAAGAAACTGGTGCACAGGAAGATCCACTTGAATATGTAGAAGAAATTCTTTACTGTGTAGGTGCCCAAGCACTGGGACATATTGCTCAGAGAGGCTGTGGAGTCTCTCTCACTGGAGATATTCAAGAACCATGTGGACACAATCCTGTGCCATGTGCTGCAGGATGACCCTGTTTGAGCGAGGAGGTTGAACCAGATGACCCACTGTGGTCTCCTCCAACCTGACCCTGTGGTTCTGTGATTGTAAAGGGGGTCCCATAGGAGATACCAAATGATCATCCAATACTTCCATGGGCAGCAAATTATTTTTCAGAGTACCAGGAAGATCATCTCAATGCTCAAGAGATTTTCTGTTCAGTGCTTCATGCAATGACATCAGTTATTTTCTGCTTTAATTCAAAAAGAAATCTGTTCTGTTTTTTACCAAAAAAATTCACTAAAATTTTTCCCATTATCATCCCCCTTTTTTAATCACCTAGTATTGTACCTGCCTTGATGACAGATGTCAGGAAACCTGCCCCATTTATTCTAGCCTAAGCAAAAACACTTTCTTTGAAAACTGCAACCTAGGCAGGAAAAGTTAAACTTATAGTAACTTTGCTTGAAATGCATTGATTTCTTTGGAATGGAGTCATATCTTCAAATGAAACTAAATAACAACCTGTAATAACTAAAGGTAGAGACAGACAAGAAAATGGCTTCAAGGTATAAGCCGATTTATTCTTATAGTGCTCAAGTCTGTGGTGAGGTAATACTTATTTTTTAGGTGAAAAGCATAGAAGAAAAGAACAGAGGTAATATTATCGAAGTCACACAGGTAATCTCACAGCTAAAGTTCTCAGCTATTCATTGGTGAATGGGAGCTAAAATCTGTCTTCAGGTGTACTCCCTCTTTAATGTTCTGCTCACTCCACAACGAAATCACAGCTGCCCTAAAGTGCAGCTTCCATTGGGGTAGGCAAGTTCTGTGCTTAGTTCACAGGCAAAGGAAAGCAATCAGTGTCACTAATGACAGTAATCCCAGCTAACCAGCTGCTGAGCATCACCAGATGGCTTTCCTCTCCAGGATCAAAAAGGTTCACATCTTCTTATCTGGCTGTCCTGAATCTCACATAGCACTTGCTCAGGTACGTCTCTTTTTGTATTAATGTGTTCATTGGAGAGGATAACAAAAAATACTGATTACAGACAAGTCTTATCCTTGAATCCAATGCTATTTTACTGGGAAGAAAAAAGAAAGAAAATTCTCTCCGAAGTTTACACTGGTGAAGGTATGTGACACTATAGAGAAGGCTGCCTGATAACACAAACCAGCATCTTTTGTGTCATAACCACGTATGAAATCACTCTACTGCAGAATGTTTTCAGCTTCTGTGTACTTTAAATGGCAGGATGGTTCATATATCTATCTCCAAATTCAGGAAAAATTATAATGTCTTTTTTTACCAGCTGTTATTCTAACCACCAGAGAAAGCCATTGTCTGTGCCAGGGAGTACTTACAGTAATACAAAAAAACCCATCCTGTAAGTAGCAAGGGGGGAAAAAATTAAATATTTTATTTGATTGTCATCAAGTATGGGTGACTCTGGATAGAGTTGTGGATTTCAGCAGCATCCCAACCCTTCAGTTTAACTGCTCCAGACTTCATTTTTTTAATGAAGTTTCACCTTCAGTTTTATCAGGTCATGGTTATAATCTCTGAGTTAGTGAGTTTGAGAGCTGAGATTATCAGCAGTCAGTTAAATATCGATACAAAAAAACATTCGATTATTTTTCTTTTAACTAACAACTGAAAGCCCATGTGCCTTTTCTCATTTGAAGTGAGCAAAACTTCCCTTAAGCATTTGTTTTCTTTAACTACACAAAACCTTTTGTAATTACTGACTTTAACATCCCAGTCAAGATTTTGCAGAAACATGTCAGAGGCTTGTCATGTGTCTCTTTAGTTCTTATGTTCTCAACAAAGGTGTTATGCTGACAGGAGGTTATTAAGTATATTTTCAGCATCAGTACAATTTCTGTCAAGTATTAGTATTTCTCTGCAAGTTTGGGAATTTTTTTTTGCAGGACACTTTTCAACCTTCAGTACACCAACTTTGGTTTTGAGGAGGAAGCCTTGATGGGCCAGAGAGTTATTTTAGCAAGAGATTCAAACTGTTTTGTCAAGACCTTCATGTATTTTGTCACATAACTTGCTGGACTGGCATGTATGGTATCCTAACTGGGTATCAGTGAAATAGCTTACCCCATAGATGATTTACACCATAGCTGAAAGGCAGAAATCCAGCATGAATGCATTCAAGCCCAGCAAATGGTGGTTGGTGGTGTGGAGACCCACAAAGATGGTTTCATACCTAGTGTTCATACTGAATGACTTCATGAAGGAGGAAGGAAGATAATTTCACTCCTATCCTAGTTCTCCTCACCCCCTTAGTGCAGCTCTTATTTTCTGTGTGTTTCCCATGGCCCAAAAGCACTGCTGTCTCCTTCCAGCTCTCAAGGAATGTATGACAAACCCCACTGACCATACAAGTGCTTCCCTGCTTTTCATCTGGATGCTGATGAAGATTATCCTAATGTATTCAGCCATGGTGTGATCTCAATCTGAGCACTATGTGCAGTTATGGGCCCCACAAATTTAGTAGTAGTTGGAGGTATTTGAATGTGTCCAGAGGAAAGCAACAAAGCTGATGAAAGGCCTAGTACAAACTGTAATGTGACCCCCCTAAACATGCATGTAAATACAAACACTAACCCATTTTTCAGATCTAGTGGGACCACACAAAACATGTTTCTGTTTTACTTTGCCTAAGAGAACTTGCTACCCTGCTTTCTGCTAAAGTGAGAAAAAATGTATTAAATCTCTGAAAATGTCTGTGTCTTCAGGAGGGAATAAGTATTTCTTTCTACCATACTACCTCTCAGAATCAGCAGTTTTTGGACTGCAACCTCTTCTGAAAATAATCCCGTGCTCTTAATACAGCCTTTCACCTAAGACTCCTGCTCTTCAAAAGTTCTTGAGCTCCTCTCAGCAGCAGCTTAAAAAAATGAAAGGGGGGTTCTTATCTTTTTTCTTACTCTCTCAACCTAAAACCTAAACAGCATATCTCCTGCTCTCCTCCCACCTTCTAGACTCAGTATTTCAAAATAACTCTGGAACTGGGCAAGGCGAGAAGAATCGCTTCACCCATGCAGAATCGCACGAACAGGCTTAAAGCGTTGGAAGAGTTTGGTAGAAAATCCGAGCTGGAGCGTGGCTTAGCTGTAATGCTAAGCCAAAATAAGTGACATGACTGAACTGGTAGAACATACTCAAAAAAAATATATAGTGCAGCAAGTTTCTGGCAGCAGCTTGTTTATTCTAGCCACAACTGTTGGATCAAGCAGAGTAAGTCACTGATGAGTTTGTGAGAGACTTCATTGCTGTGCCACAGGGTGCAGTGGGAGCTCATGCCTGACCTGCTGTTTCTCTCCACTTACAGTTTTTTCCATGTCACACCAGAAATATTGATTGTATCTTATGAAAATGTTCCAAATGTTGAAGAGAAATAATAGGAAATCCTTGATATTTCACTTTCTTTGAAATTAATGAGAACTCAACAAAATGCACTTAATAATACAGGGCGAGGACTTAAAAGGGATACAATGGAATGTTTTCTGACTCATATTGTACTTCATGTTCTTCAATGTTTTCATATTCTTTTCTCCAATAAACAACCACAACTATGCTACTGTTGCTAGGACTAAACTCAGAGATTGAATTTGTTTCAAGAGCAAAAGAAGCATGGAAACTAAACTCTGCTTTTGGAGAAGAAATATTTTGTATAGGTAGAACTGATCATTCTGAAGGTTACTGTATTTTTTGCAATATATTTTTTCATTTTGGTGTTAGAAATACTGCACTTGGGAGTAAGAGGGAAATATTTCTATTGTTCCACAATTAAGACATACTTGATTATATCAGTATAGTCAGGATTTTGAAATTTGAATGTTTAAAATTGTCAGAGGTGTGGACTTTTTGTCCTGTTTCCTGTATTTTTATCACTTTCTGCTCATTTTTCTGGATTTCTGTGGTCAAGTATTCAAAGTGAAGCAAGTCATCATGGTTTTTTCCTCAAGCATATTCTCCTCTTCTCAATTAACCACATCACAGTTTAAACATATTCAGTAGTTTTAGACCATGCCACAGCACTGCCAAACATTCATGTGTCACCAGGACAGAGCAATAAAAGCTGGACCGAATGCTGCAACAAAAGGAGGTCTGGGGTGCTAAAAGGATTAGGTCTTCAAAATGCATTTGACAGAGAAGAAGCAAAACCAAGTCTTCCTTTTTTTTGGGGGGGGAGGGATGGATCATAACAAAAAATAGAAGTAAAGGTGGAACTAAACCCACAGTATGAGAAATTTCAAGTGTCTATGTGTTGGGACATGTAGGTCCCATTATAAGCAAACTGTGACAATAGTACCAGCAAAACCTAGAGAGCTTCTCAGCTCTCCATGAGGAAACCCATTACCTGAATAAGGTGGAGCCCAGTTCACAAATTTCTACATGACAAATATTACTGTGAGTGTGCTCTTTGCCTTTGTTGGAGGACAGGTCTCATCCCAAGGCCCTGCAGTACAATTTACTGATGGGAAATTCTCCTTTCAACTTCTATGGCAGAATGTCCACCTCTTCTGCAAATTCAGGCTCCCTTTCCAAAGCATCTCCTTCTTGTAAGTCATATGAGGAGCAGCTGAAGGACCTGGGGTTGTTTAGCCTGAAGAAAAGAAGGATCAGAGAGGACCTTATCACTCTCTACAATCACCTGAACAGGTTGTAGCCAGGCGGGAGTTGGTCTCTTTTCCCAGGCATATAGTGGCAGGACAAGAGACTCCCTGAAGCTTCACCGGGGATGTTCTGGTTGGACATCAGAAAAAGGTGGTGAGGCACTGAAACAGTCTGCCCAGGCAGGTAATGGAGCCACTGTCCCTGGAAGTGTTCAAGAAACAGCAGGAATGATTTAGTTCACAAGATGGTGCCCAGTCAAAGTTTGGGCTTGATGATCCTGGAGGTCTTTTCCAGTCTAAATGATTCTATGATTCTATTCTATTCTGTGATTATTGATATCAAACCAGTTTCTCACAAACAGGTCTAAAGTCCTGCAATAAGATCAGACAAGCTTAAACCCCGTTTATTTTTGAGAAAATAATATTTATTGTTAGCTTAACTATCTTTTACATGCTGCTAATTGGAATGTGGTATTTAAATGAATCCACACTTGTTACTGAAGAGTTATTTTATTTGTGTAAAAGTGTTAATGCCTCAGAAGGTTCTATTTTTAAAACATTTACCATTTTCTCCTTTACTTACCAGCCACAGTAAAATTCATCATATAGTTTTTGTTTCTCCCAGCAGCTACACAGAAGTACATCACAAAGTCAGAGGCTGTAACGTTTTGAAAGACAATCCTGGAGATTTCCTGATCAGAGCAATCCACTAGAGTACATTCTTTGAAACCCAAACCAAAGCTTTGCTTTCCTGACGAGTTGCACAGAATGACAATATCCACCCAATCTGCTTTAATCCTTTCCCACATCCCTCACTGCACTGAATCTCCAATTTTATCAGGGAAAGTAAAAGCAACATTTCCTCCTGGCTTGGTAAACATGGGAGTATTTTGTTTCTCAGACACTTCAAAAGCATCTGTTGAAAAACACAAACCCAGCAAAAACCTGCTTATAATTAATTCAAGGGAAGTTTAGTATCCACAATTCCAGTACAGCAAATATTGATGAAGTTGACTTACAGCAGAATGATATTGAAATAATTTGAAATGTTGAAAAATATAATTTATACCTATGACTGTATTTTTGTGCATGTTTAGATAAAACAATCTTTATGGAACTCTGAGTCTGTGATGACATTGGAAGAAGGCTATTTATGTAAACTTTGAGTATATGACTGTTCTGTTAATAGTTTCAGCAAATATTCAGCAGCATAAATTATGGGGCCAATCTAATTAAACTTGGCATAATCTTGTTCTTCTTTCACACTAGTTATAATAAGAAAATGGTTTGATGTGACCCTCAGGACATGCTTTAGTAAATTATTTTAAAAGACATACCAGCCTAAGAGCTGCAATTCTCCCATTCACAAAACTCAGGTTACTAAAATTAAAAAAAAAAAAAAATCTAATCCATTCATACACTCTACTTGGGAAAAGTCTGTATGTTCTGTTTGTCTGTGGTATGAAAGAAGACTTCCAGACAAATTCAAGACTTCAACCACATAGAAACCACAGATATATCTTAAATAATTTTGACTGAAATCCCTTTGAGTTATTGTTTTTATTAATATAATTTACTGTTTTCTACTTAAGAAAATAAATGTTTAAAAGTCTGCAAGAGAAAGATTGTCAATTTCTCTGACATTCAGAGCTACTTGATTTCTAAAGTCAGCTTTGTAATGCCTGTATCCCATAAGCTAGGATGAGCACCGTCACATTGCTGAACATTAATGTTGGAAAAGACTAATGATCACACTGATTTTCTTACACTACAAAAGGATCAATCTTTCAAGTTCTTCAATGAGATTTTTTTTTAAGTCACTACACTATATGTTTAATGTGTTTGTCTCTCTCTGTGGTGACAACTGGAAGGTAAATAGGCTACCTAAGAATAAGTGATTCCGTTCATGTTGACAGGATGGAGACTCCATTGTGGGAATCTTCAGAGAACCTGTCAGTCTCTGTGAAACAGAGAGTGAAAAGGTCTAGCCTGCAATTTTTTATCAATGGAATACAGCACAGAAAATTACATTCTCTCTACCTTTGGAGACTTTAAATATGATTAAAATGTTGAAATGTG
This sequence comes from Passer domesticus, assembly GCF_036417665.1. Classification (NCBI taxonomy): domain Eukaryota; kingdom Metazoa; phylum Chordata; class Aves; order Passeriformes; family Passeridae; genus Passer; species Passer domesticus. The sequence goes on along the minus strand of NC_087474.1, from coordinate 105,266,875 downwards.
AAAGACAAAAGGAACACTGTCTAATGAGTTTACCTAAAATAATTAATGAAGGACTTGAAGATCTATGTAGACTGCATTCAAGGAGACTGAAAGTTAATGACAGCCAAGGACAGAAGAGAGATAAATTCACTAAACCAAACAGAAGGTATAACACAGTGAAGCTAATTAACTCTTTACACAGTTTGCCAAAGACAGCTAAATTTCTGTTACTGAAGTTGACTGCAAAGGCTGGATAATCATTTAAGTTATCATGCAAATTCCAGCAAGAATTTACTCATGGAACTTCAAGTATTATTCAAATTAGGCTGAATGACTGCTATGATGGGACTCTACACTTACAAAATATGTTCCTTAAAGTGCAGTCCCTCAAAATTCACTACATTAAATCAGGTAATGGTTTTTTTATATTCCTTGCAGAAACAGATCTGCAGATTCATTCAGATTTGCTAAGCAATGGGAAAAATGAAAAAGTGATCAAAACCCATCCTCTCTCTGGAACACTATTCTTAAAGGTCAGATTCTTTCTTCAGACTGCTAACTTCCAGCAACAGCCTGCTTTACAATAAGCCACATATTCTTGCCAAAGAAGTCTTGCTTCATTGTGCAGCCTTTGCTCTGGTTTTCCACCAACAGTGCAAGCCTTACTGCTACCCACATTCCCCTCAGGAGTGTTGACATCTCCCCATCTTCTCCTGGGTACATCCTCACTGTCCTAATTATTTCATTACAGTGTCACCCTGAACTCCAGGTGTTTCTCCTATGTAAACATGCTTAATAGGGAATTTTGTGTTTGATGATGCTACCTCCCACCTTCCAGAGCATTTGCCCCTGACCCAAATGATAGGACCTTATAACAACCAGCATTCTTCCTGCTGCTTTGCCATATATTTGCTAGAAAATTGTACATTGCACATATGGTCAACTGGGAACAAAGAGATAAAATACTTCCACCAAACAGATGAAAATCCCTTCTGTCTTAAAATTTATTACTTAATTTCTGTGTTATATTTACCAAACAATATATCCCAGTTGCTTGATCATATATATTATTACAACATTGTAATATACTATAACAAATACATTACAAAGCTAAGGTTGCCTTGCAAATTCAGTGAACATTTTCCATGTAGAAATTTTGATACAACTGTATGCAGTTTGCATGCATACAAATAAAAATATGTTAATAATGAGAACAAGGTACAAGCAGCCAAATTAAAATAGAAACAGTTTGGAGATTCTGGACTGCTCTGCATTCTGTCATGACCATTTTCAAACACAGACGTCATGACTTTTTTTTTTGTTTCTTTATTTGTTTGCATATGTATTTTATTTGAAAATGTGCAGCAACATTAATGTATTTTCACTCATGATGAATAATGTATGTTTCTCCCCTTATTACAATATGGTACCTTGAACAATTTATAGGATTATATAAGGCACAAACAATGGCAAATCAGGCCTACATAGTTCTAATTAAATCTTCTAAGTATGCTTGAGTATTCCAGGCTTTTGTTTTAAGCAATTGTCCCCTTTATTTTGACAGCAGCATCAGCATAGTTCTTTCATCCTCCTTCTCCTCTGTTCAATCACTTACTTTATTTAGCACCTTTCTAAACACAGTTTCTTTGCTTTCAGCCTGGTAAGTGTGGGATGAAAACCTCCCTCTCCCAGAAACCCTTCTACGGGAAAAAAAGCACACCCACACACCTTCACCCCTGCACACGCACGGCTCAGGGTGACACGCCGTGTGTGAGCACTTCAGAAATGTTAAATAAAAATTTATCGTTGCATCTGATAAAAATAGACTCTGCCTTCCTGCTGCTCATGCCAGACACTGCCACTGCTGTCTGCTCTGCCCATGGTCACATCATCTTTCTTCCTGAACAGAAAGTAGGAGGAGGTGACAGCACTCAGGATAGGTCCATAGGACTCTCCTAAGTAAGGAAGTTGCTCATATGCTTGTTATCCTCCACCAGCCTCTTTGGCAGCATGTTATCATATTTTGCAGTTGTACCTATGCCTATCTGATATTGGGTATTTAAAGGAGAAAAAAAATGCAAGATTTCATATTTTTAGAATTTATTATCTTTCAATATTTTTCTTGGAAAGCAAATATCAGTAATATAGAGGCATAGAAGAGTGTAAAGGAACTCTCTGAGATTTAAAAAATCAAGCAACCAAATTAAAATTCTGCAGCAGGGAAATAGTTGAAGTTGAGAAAATCTTCTGAAGGAATAATAAAATAATGGTATAATTTCTCCCCATCCCCTCCTGCTCTTGCTACAAGCACTTAGAAGTCAAAACAACTCTTATGTGAAAGTTTGGTCCCCATTCATTGGTAGAGATATTCAGAATTTCTCAGTTTTTTCATGTCCACATCATTTTTACTTGGTCTGGGATTTTGTTTTTGTTTGGTTATTTTGTTATTGTAGTTGTTGTTTCGGCCTCTGACAGTATTAGTTTATAGTGTTTCTTCAGAGATTCTTTCATTCCCTTAAAAGGTAATGCTCTCTATCAGAAATAACTAATGACCTTAGGAAACCTTTCAAAGCCACAAGTCTAACTCAGCTCTATAGCAAAGACAGGTTCCCAGGTTCCACTCAGTTTGCTGAAGCTCCACACACAAATACAGTTTTCTTCCTCTGATTGTAGTAAGCAGTGACAAAAGAAAATAATTGCACATAGAAAGGAGGCTTAAAATTTTAGGAAGAAAACATTTCTCTGGGGCTCTTCTTTTCATCAAGTAAATCAATTTTCAGAAGAGAAAATATTTTGAATGATCCTTTCACCCTTCCTGAATAGACTAAATAAGGCATTATATTTAGCTTCTAAACTAATGTCTTCCAACTACATTAGCACATACTACATGATTTTGTTATGTTTCTAAAAACACAGGTTTTTAAAAACTCTTTTTTCAGTTTTAATGAGTTACTGACACCAGTTCTACAATTAGACCAGAAACTAGCAGTACTGTTGTGTTTGAAGATGCATTTTACTAATAACAGCTGTTCAGATCACAGAAGCTAAAATGAAGGTATTTATACTCTTATATCCTTAAAACATCCCTTTAAATATATATTAAATTATATTGTGAAAAATGTGGTGACTCTTTGTGTAAAAATTAATAATCCTGAATTAAAAATTAAGCACACGATTGTAATTCACCTGCCAATTGCAGTTTGTTTGTATATATTCTATTACTCTGTTGATTTGTTCCTGTTCTAAGCTGAGCTTTAGTTGCCTAGAGTGCAAGGAAAGGGAGAAGTCAAAGAGAGGGCAGGAGAAAGAGTACAGTTCTAATAAGAATGAGAAAATAATTCTTCAGGTACAAGTAGTAATGAACTTCCAGCAAGGAGAATTTCGTTGCTGGGGAAGAAATCATCTGTTAAAAGCATATAAAGCACTATGACAACATTTACCTGGAGAAGAGTCTTGAAGATCTAAGAGGTCAGATTTCCATCCTTTCATCCACTTTCATCCATCCTTTCATCCACTTTCATCCCATCCAGGAATTTCATTGGTTCAGGATGAAGAGAATTTTACCAGCAACAGGAGTTCAAGGAGCAGACAGGAGTAAACACAGGATACTGTGCTCAGCCTTCACCTGTGCTGTCTCAGAATGGCAAAAGGGAGAGAAATGCTGTGCTGGGACACTGCATTGCATATCACAGCCTGCATGTGTGAGTATGTGTGTGCATTTGTGCCCAGCTAGTCACACCTGCCACAAGGATCTTCAGAGGTGTCCAGCAGGCAGAGCAGAGGATGGCATGGTTGAGGCCACAGAGAAAATAGGCAGGAGAAAAGGGAAGGGAAGGGAAGGGAAGGGAAGGGAAGGGAAGGGAAGGGAAGGGAAGGGAAGGGAAGGGAAGGGAAGGGAAGGGAAGGGAAGGGAAGGGAAGGGAAGGGAAAAATTAGGCTGGATCCTAAGGATGACTGTTGGAACCAGTATTTTTCAAGAGTGAAAGCCACGCGTGCCAAGGCAATGGATAGGGTACAAACCCAAGCTGCCCAGCCCCAGAAGTGTTAGATGACAGGAGTGTAGCATGAGGACACACTATGGGGAATTTGCTGTCCTGCTTCTCAGATCCTTTGAATGGATTGTTTTATGGGCTGAAAATAAACTGGTGAAGAAAGAAATGCCTAATTTGTTTAATAATAAGTTTGTTATGCAGCTTGGTACCTGGTAGGAAAACAGAAAAAAAAAAATCAATGTATCATCAGTATTTTTTACCAAAAGTTTTCTTCACATTTCTTTTTGTCCTTATTAAGTTATAAATCCTATTCCTGTCTTACAGGTCAGCTGAAAGAAAGGTTCATCATTAGAAATATATGCAGCTGCAGTAGCTTTTGCAGATAACAACATTTCAGACATTAAATAGTAATCACCTGTTAGTGATTTCCTTTAGAGTATTTGGAAGTTTAAATATCTGAATCGGTAATTCCTTTTATCCTCTGTTTTTTATCTGCCTATATTAATTCAATAAGTTAACTTGTATTTCCCCAAATAAAATATTATGCCATCTGTCCTAGACAAAACTAGGATTCATGACTTAATTGTGAATACTTTAAAGTTGTCACTGTAGACTTTCTATTTTCCCATGCAATTGTATCCTGTGATGATTTATAAATTGCATTATCTCAAAATTTCATCCATCACATTTACTATGTGGGAAACAGAAAACAAAGTTACAAAACTCTTGAATCTGGATTTAACTACTGGGTGTCACAGCAGTTATGTTGGATAGTAAAGATAATACCATACTTTATTTAAATTGAATTTCCAAATGGTGGCTGCAGTGGCATAAAATTATGGAAGAGTAGCTGAGAAGATGAAGTATTTTTGGATATAGAGGTAGCAGAATACTTGCCCTCATAAAATGTTTAACCCATTAGATTCCACTTGTGCCCCCTTAGCATTTTCCTGTTTGTGTAGGCATAATTGGAATGGTCACCCTTGTACCCTTGTTTCTTGTTTTCAAGGTGTTTCCTGCACATCTTATGCACACCAAATATAATTGCACACCTTATGCCTGTCAGCCCAGTCCACTCCTTGCTCACATGTGGGTTGTCATCTCCCTTTCCTGTTGGAGCTCTCCTCACCAGTCTGTTGTCAAGGATGTTTTTCTTCTCTGTCCTCAGATGGATCCTGTTTCTTTCTAGCAATCCTTGATCAATAAAAGAGCCCATGGTGATAAAAGGCAACTTGCTGTTGACACCAGCCATGCAACTCAGTCTGGCCCATGGACTTCCCAGGACTTTTCCCTTCCTCAGCAGAATCAAGAAGACACCACCTAAGCTGCCTGTGTCCTTGATCACCCCCTCCAGCACTGTGTAATCATGCTTGATGTGCTCCAGATCTCTCCTGGACTGATCTTAGGTATACATGTGAAAAAGCAGCAGGACAAGCCTCAGCAGTCTCACTGCAGCACCCTAAAGTCTATCCTGGCAGCAGCAAATCTCCCCAGACAGCAGGATGGGCCAGCAGGTGAACAGAAAGACGTGAGGGTCATCCTCAAACTATCACCAAACAGATAAAGGTCAGGTGACGGCCGTAGCAGCCATCTGACACGTGTTCATCAAAGCAGTGCTCATATGGAACATATAAAACATTGGTAAAAGTACAGCAGTCCTCATGGGTACTGAATGTTACAATTTTTCCCTTAACATAGCACATTCCAATGCAAACAAAGTAACCAAGTGTACCTAATGGCATCATTATTCTTAGTAACTAACTGGATGTTCAAAATGTTAAGAATTAAAAAGAAGAAAAAGAAAAAAAAAAAAAAAGAAAAAAAACCTCCTGAGAGATGAATAAAAGGATCTGGATGCTCTCACTGCTAGGCAAATAATATTGAAAATGTTATCACATTTTCTGTTTCCAAAAGAAATTTTCTCAAGTATGTCAAGAGACAGTTACATACAAGACAAAGGAGGCATTTTTCTGCTTCCTTTAGTAGTGGTAAGACCTTAGATAGAATATGATTTCATACTATTTATCTTATTAAAAAAAATGTTTTGCACAAATGTGAGAAAATTCAGATGAGAACAGGAACTGATTAAATTTAGAATTATGAACAGAGAAGAAAAGCTGAAAGAACTGCGTTTGTTTAGTGCAGAGGTATCACAGAAGCATAGAATCGTAAATGTCCTGGGTAGGAAGGTTTAGTTTTTAAAAATGGTTTAGTTCCAACTCCCTTGCAGTGGGCAGAAACAAATTCCACTGAACCAAGATTTGCAGAGGTCCACCAGTCTGGCACTGAACATTTCCAGAGATGGGACATCCACAAATTCTCTGGGCAAAAAAATGAAGGATTAAGTCTGGTAACATGACACTCTTTCTCTTTTGTTTTCAGAGAACAATAACAATAGAAAGCTGTAGTTAAAAGGCAACAAATACTGACTTGACCTTTTAAATTGAAATTCCTATGTTTTAGTTTGTCTGTGAGGAAGAAAGAGAGTTTTCACACAAATAAATCATGAGCAGTAGCCAGCAGTAAACCTATAATAAAGTCATTGTTAACCATGAGATATCTAGGTTAGATAGATATAATGGGAAAAAAATTTCCTTGTAAGGCTGGTTACATGCTGTAGTATGACCTCACAAGGGTTTTATGTGTGCATTTCCAACGTAGGAATTTCTCAGACACATTAAGGATATGCTTCTCCTGCCTCACAAGGCAGAGATGGATGAGATGAATTTGGAACATCTCTTCCAGCCTGAGTTTTCCACAATTCTATAACTGCTTTTGATCCAAGCTTTTCCTTAGGAAAGGAAGAGGAAATATCTCTTGTAGTTCTTTCCTTTTAGCATTTTATAGTGAAAGGCCATCCAATCTTTAGTTCATCATAAAAGATAAAAAGTAAGAAAAGCAGCATTTAAAAGGTCAATAATCACAGCAGAAGTGTGAAAAGGCATCTTTACTTGTCTCCATCTTCTTGCTTTCTAATTAGGTGCTGACAGTGTGGCTGACACCGTGTAAGACACAGAGATAATTCTGGCTCGGGGGAGCTCAGCATCTAAAAGCCAAAGAATGAAGGTCCCTCAGGATTAGTTCTTGCTTCCATGTGCTTTAAAAGTCTGATAATTTTTCACTGTAGACCTATGATTCACATTCTAAATTGAGACAAAGATAAATAGAAAGCAAGTTATTTCAGGTGAATAGGGACTTGAAAAAAAGCTATGCAACGTGCTGCTTTTGGCAGGCAGAAGAGCATTAATATAGAAGTAAGTGCTGAGTGGCATGGATATCATCACACTAGCCAAGAATAGAAAAGCTCTGTCTCTGCTATCACAGAAGAGGTTGATCACTCTATTTAAAAATTTGGAGTACTTCATGCTACATCTGGCATTTAAATACTCTATTAATGAACTTCCATTCTTATTCTGAGTTCGTAGCAAAACATATCCCCTGAGAAAATGGTTCATTGTCACTGATTGACAAAAACAACAATTCACCCACAAATTAAAAAAAAAAACACCAAAACCCCAAACCTGACAATTCCCAATTAAAGAACAGGAAAAAAAAAATAAAAGGTAGATCTCATCCCTCAGGCCCCCAAAAACAACAAAAAACCCCAACGAATTATGCAACTCTGAATAATTCACACTGTGGATATAAAAGCCACTACCTCTAAATAATTTTTTTCCCTTTCTACTCAGAGCATGGCATGGAATATTTAAAGTCAAACTAACACTATTTTAACACATAACAAAAATAAAATTCCTGAGAAAATAAACAGTTTTCCAAATATATAAAAATTCTTGTTAAAATTAACAGTTCTGAGAAGGCAAATATACAAACACAGGACAAAAATATTCCAGTTAACTATAAACTTCGTTTTTGTTCTTTTTTTTAATAAACATATAACACTCTTCTACCATAAAGGCTAGTTTTTAATTAAATAGTTTATATATCATATAATTTTTCACTGATGAAGACTTTCAGCTTTTTATCTAGATGTGTAGCAAAGGCATGGTGCATAGTAGATCAATATCTGTTTATGATCTCTCTAATGATATGTATTATATTTTATATTTTATGTTAAATTTGCATTGTAAATTTGCTCATCATCCATTTTCAGATTTCTGATCCAATTTTAGCTGATTGAGTTCTGTATCACAAAGCTCTTTGCAAATTGTTGAGACATTTCTGCTTCTGTTAAATTTGAAATGATCAACACTCTAATTACATTTCAGTGAAAACTTTAAAACTCTTAATACAGGGCCTACTGCATTTTGAAGCAATGCAGCCTAGAGAGCTAACTGTTAATAAGGCCAAGAGGTTTTGGAAGGATGTGTGAAGCACATGAAGCCAGATGTACCTACCAGTACTTCTCAATGCAGCATGAGTCAGAGGGTAGTTTGTGGGTGTGTTGGAGGCATTAATGCGGTGGTCTGGAAATGGGAAAATGATTGCACTGAACAGCAGCTGACAAAGAAATTCTTCATGCTTTCAATAAGGGCAAGAGAGAAAAGGGTAAGATTATCATTATGGCAATGACAACAGAAAGTTCTAACCAAGCAGTAATGGTACATAATGTATCATCACAGGGATGAGAGTGCAAGAGGAAGAAAGTTTTGCGTAGTGTCTGTACAGGGAGCTTAAAATATATCCGTCAAGTTCAACAGAGCCCAGGACTTGGAAGACATTTTGCATGTAAATTATCACTAATTTATTTTGCTAGATTTGGAACAAGACAGAAATACAATTCATGTTTGAGAATTCTTAAGTTCTAGATGTACAGATATTAATGGAAACCATATTTTATACCCAATATTTGTCTATTGACGTCTTAGCTTTTCTGTTTATACACCCTCATTATAATGCTCCATGGAGTCAAGTAAAGCTGAAAAACAACAGACTAAGTACTTTAAGGCAGATATGTAAATGACATGACAAAACCTGAATTTCCTGGCCAGAATAATTGCTTAAACTCTTTTTCTGTAAATTGATACTTTATTCATACTTTTTAAAAAACCATCACAGATTAGTAACTTTTGTACTGATGGCTTTAACAGAGCAGAAAAGAACCAAAGGACTAAAGACAGGTCTGGAAAAGGATGAAGTAAATAAATGTATCCATACCTCACGTGGCCAAAGGTAATAAAACACCAGACAAACCAGGAAAAGACAATGCATATCATATAAAGGCAAAAGGAATTTTCCCGATACTTCTGCCAACACTTTTATAAATTAATATCATTCAATGTTTCCTTTTAATGTTCTAAAGACTGTAGATATATCTTTTCTCTGTATACATTTATTTGCAAAAGTTAATAGTTTAAAACAAAAGAAAGGATTGCAAGAATTCCTGCTACTGCTTTGCTGCGGTTAGATACATGGCTGGAAATTGGTGAAATGTCACAGTTGTTTAATGTGTTTTGAGTGGTCACCTGGCATGAAAAGTATAAGATGCACCTCCATACAGCCCTGTCCAATGGACTGTCCCAGTGCACTGCTCTCTCTCACTCTTCCATTTGAAATTAAAGTTTCAACACATGCAGCTTCAAATACTTTTTCTTCCAGTTAACAAGTGCATGAATTAACATCTTTTCAATGATCAAAACTCCTGTTGATGTCTTTAACTGTAATGCTTCTTCTATTAATAGTGGCTTCAATCTCAGCTCCTCACATTTTATACTGAACTTGAAATCAGTCTTCAGACATACATCCCTAAGCATTGTACATAAGAAACTACAAATCACTTTTAAACTGTTAATTAAGAATGATGGAATAAAGATACTGACTATTCTTGCATAATCAGTGTATCTTAGAAAATATGTAAAGAATTTTTCTCTGAAAGTGAGTGTTTTGTCTGCTTAGTGCAGGAGGATTTGTGATTCATATAATGTGGGAACACTGAGGATAAAAAAAAGTCCCTTGAACTCAGTTCTGAAAACTGTTGGATATATGTTCACTCTGCAAGGAGGAAAAAAAAAAAAGCCTCAGATTCACCCAGCTGGCAAGTGTCTTCCTGTGGGATAACTAGAGTGCTCTTTACCCATACATTCATGTGTAAAAGAGGCAGCACGAACTCTCAAGTTCTTCGCAATTATGGTGCAGGATTTCAGCACCGCATTCACATGTAATAATATCCTGTAGCTACATAACCTGTGAAGTTCCTGATATAATATCCTGAATATTATCTCTTTTCTGTCAGTCTGTTTCAGTAACTGCTTCAGTCACTGGGCATAAAGAAAGCATGGATAATATTGTGCGGTCTACAAGAGTCCTCCCTCACCTATTTCACAAATGCCATAGGAAACCTTCAGCCAAAATTCATGGCAAAAGGAACAACATATGTCTAAGATTTTTATTATATATTCTGATATATCTTCAGGACTAAGCTAACACCACATCTAGTAAAGAAAAAAAAATCTATCACTAGAATGATTGCATCAAAAATTTTATATAAGTGGTGATTTATCACCAGGTCTAGGGTCTTCCATCTACCAATAAGGAGGACAGTACACCAAGAGAAAACCTCTGTAATGAGAGCTATAGTCTCCTATACTAGGATCTCAGGTCCTTATGCCAGCTCAGCCATAATTTTATTTTTTTTCCTCACTTTTGTCCTTGATTGAAAAAGAGTGGTCTTCACCCCACTCAGACCATGGTGGGGTGAATTGTTGTTCTGTGACCAGAGACTGAGCCAGAAGAAGAGTCCTAAATAGAGTTTCTCAAGTATTATTTTGACACCTCAGAGTAAAAATCTCTTGTGGTCTCTTATTCATTCAATACATCTTTACCACACATGAAAGAGTGCAACCACCACTAACGTTCTTTTTACAAAGACACCTTTACTCTAAAGGAAAATAGAGATATTGTCAAAATACCAAGAAAAACATGCTTAATATTTTTCAAATACCTGATTTCTTTCTTCTCTCTCTGTTTTTGTTTTGAAAAGCAAGCCATGATACCCAACCTTTTTTTAACATTTTGATCTTGTAGTGTCATGGTTTTGCTACCATGTGAGTTTCTGGATCTAGTGATACTGCTGTCACCATTAGATACTCCTTGAAATCTTTACTCATTAAAGGTCAGCACTCAAGGATTCAAACTATGCAGATCAGAATCACACTAAATTGAATCACACTTTGTATTAGAACTTTTTAAAATTATACAAAGCCCATGGGAAAGCAGAATCAGACTCATGACCTCTGTTGATTACCAGGAATGAAGCATTAGAGCAACTTGGAACAGACTGAGTGCAGAAACATTCATTGTTTTGCAAGATAGTAAAAGTTAACTCAAGATACTTTATTCAAATTTATGTAGATGCCAGCAGATATGATTGACATGTGAAGAACATTTCACATTTAGTCTAGTTAAGAAATCTCCATCATGAGCATAATGCCATATGGTATTATTTCCATTTATTTCTGCTATTTCCTTTCAATGGAAATTTTGAAAGTCAATCATATATTCTACACCTCTAGTCTGCTGTCAGCTTTCATTGAAGCATGCACTGCAGATTCCTCAATGGCATAGTTACCTGCTTAAGTTGGTGCAGGAATGTCCCTGTGTCCAACAGTAACAGGTCATTATAAATAAATCCTAACAATTTTCAATACCTTGGTGGCATGATTTAAATTATAAACCAGGCTTCGGTTTTGATTGACACAAAAACCTTAATAATGCCTTCTTAACTTCACTGTGTCAATTCACAGAGCAAGCTTAAGTTTCATTTTGAGTATATGTGTCCACAAAGTTGCATGTTTTTACAGGCACACACTTCACAACTTTAGCTCAGCCAATCAATATTTAAAACTAAAAGCATGAATTACAAAGCATTAGACACCATGCAAATCATAGAAAAAGAAATTAGTCTTTTAAATTTTGGTTGATTAACTGAAGAAGAAGAAATGGATTTTGCAGTGAGTTGTTTATTTGTCTGGGGGACTGTAGATAAATTAATGCTTTTAGAAAAGTAATGTCTATTGGGAATCAATAGCTTATAAATCCAAACAAAAAACCCCACACTGTAATTGGGAAAAAAGTTTAATTACCTATAAAATTATCATTCTTGTATGTTGGCCAGATTTCTTTGTTCCATGAAAAAAAAGATAGCTTAAAAAGCACTTAAAATACCAGGACCCCCAATATTTTTTATGTGAATCTTTTAGAACAAGATTCATATCCAGTAAAATATGAGACTAACACTCAGCTTTCTCAATACTCTACTTTAAAGATTAACATCAATGTCCTAATTTTACAGTTTGGAAGACAAGAAAAAATATCTATCTGGTGTCAGCAGCAAGCTAAACTACTGTCTACATGGATGTGAAGTTTACTGTTTATTTAGTCTCAGCAACATGTCATCCAGGAGTTAAAATACTTGGTACTGACAAAGATGCTGGTAAAGATAAAGTCTGACTGAAAACAGTTCTACTATGACTACTTCATAAATAAATACATTCTCTAGAGTGTGGTTTAAATAACATATTTAATTTGCAGTGTAGATTAAAGCTGTAATATTTATCTTTGCTGGAAATACACTTAATTTTTTCCTCAGATCAGATCATGTTTATACATATCTACCAGGAGCTGAACAGGATTGTTCTCAGAAATCTTGATTCTTTAGACGGCAATAATTAATTTCTATTCAAAATTATTGTCTACCTTTGTAGTTGATTTAAATAGACATACTTGAAACATGAGGGGTTTGCTGTTGATTAAGGTTTCATTTTTAGTGTGCTCAAACCAAGAGAGAAATCCCACGTGCTGAGAACGCTAAACGCTACAGAATCATTTCCAAAAAACTTACTTCTGGTATAAATCCACTTTTTTTGTGATTTACAGGGTACTCAAATCTGTAAGGTGATTGCCTAGTAGAGGTGCTAGACAGAAGAAGATCATTCCACATGAAGGTGGCTGCCTTGTTTCTTGCATCATTTCAGATTAACTCTAGCAGAGACATCCAGGAAAAAACAGCTGGCATCACTGTTGCCTTGGCCAGAATAAGGACTACAAGAACTTCCAAATCTCTACTGCATCTAACTTCCAGAATTATATAGAAAATTGACCCATTGTGTATAAGGGCTTTGCCCTGCCAGAAGTCAGGTGGGATTGAACTAAATAAGAGATCTGTTTTGCCTGTCTTTCAAATGCTAGCAACTGAAATTTCCTTTTGATCTTTTATTTCCTAGCTGGGAAATACAAGCAAATGTTGAACGGCATCTATTTTCACTCGGGGAAATAGGAAAGAGGAGTATAATTTTTCTACATTGTGACTAACAAATCAACAAAACAATAAGACCAATTTCTTGTTTTTGAATGCTATTCTGTCATATGTACATAATGATTCTTCTAAGTTTTCAGTTTTCAGTTTGACCCATGTTGATTAGGCATGCACGAAAAATTACTAGAAGAGTTCTTTCTCCTCTTAGTCATAGGACTGAAAGGGAAACCAAATGGGATGAGCTGTCAGGTAATTACAGCATTTTTGGAAAGTACATGGACAGCTACACAGAAAGTACATGGGCATAGCTAGATCTTTTTCTCTCCTTCTTCCCTTTTCCGTTTTTAAAAAAAAAATTATTTTAAAGAAAAAGTTGCAATAGCAGATGCTCTCTGAATTGGCATAGATTTCTGTCTTGCATATATCTGAAATTTTTAAAAAATAAGATCTTTTATGACCTGAGTAATTTTTATTGCCATTTTCAAAATTCCATCTGGGTTAGTTACAATGGAGGAAATGTTGGTTTGGAGACCATGGTCTTCCAAAGTGCTCTTCATGAAGAGCATTATTTTAAAAATAAATTCTTCTATTGTATTTGTCTTTGGTATGTATGCCATAGATTGGATTCAAGACAGCTGTGTTTTCCCTAAGAGTTACACTAAGTTTCATCTGGGATGTCTGGATTATCACAGCTTTTTTTTTTGGATATATGCACTGCATTTTCACTTTCTCAGTAAGCTTAGCAGATGAATCTGCAAACTGTGCTTCCATGTTAGCTAAAGCACACACAGGAATTCAGTTTCAGTATTAACATAACTGAAAATTAAATTCATAGAGAAACTCAGAAAAAAATTTTGGTAGCACTACAAGCAAAATACTGCAAAAAAAGTTTGCTGAAAAAAACCCCAAAACCTACAAATTATTATTACTTTTAATTTGTGAATGTCACTGAACTGTTAAAATTTATCCAAGCCCAACTAGTGAATTTTGATTATATCTGTTGTGATATGATAAAAAACCAAAAGATGCTAACTGAGAATAAGAAAGCAACCTTACTTCCACAAAGCTGCAAGCCAGTAATTAAAAGAACTGTGTAGTCCCTTTCAAAGAACATGGAATCAGTGACTACAGTGTGACATGATTTTATTCAACCTCTGCACATCTAGTGCCCCCCTAACAGGATATTTTCACTTTTGGAATATGAAAAACACCATGTGCTGTTTTACTTTCACATTCTGAGAAACACCAAGTTGGAGGCTTCAGTGCAGTTGCACTGTTGTCTAAATTTCCACCAAAATCAATCTCAGAATAAAGTTGTCATTACCAATGAATCCATTTCAATATGCATGGATACTATAAAAAGTGATGAAACAGAGGTCTTCAGGGCTTATCACCAGGAGAAAACAGAAATTTTCCATGCTATGTATCCAAAATGAACTGGTTTTTTTCAGACACCACAGTTCAACCTTTATCTATTATTCAGGGATTAAAAAAATCTAAAGAGAAGATAAGACAGTTTCTATAGGTCATAAGTCAGTGACTAGTTATAAAAAGTAACGGTTTAAGGTCTGAGGATTTATTTGTGATAATATGTCATGAGGTATTATTTTAGGATCAAAATTATGCAGCTTGAAAATTCATGTTCAAAGGTGTAAGAATCCTTAGTATTCATGACTCATGTTGAAATTTGTCAAAACAAGCCTCACTCTTACATTTTTAATGGATTTTTCCTGGGACAACTGCAAGTATTTTTGTACTTCTGCAAACCACATTTTTATGAAGCTGCTTGAAACTGGAAAATTATGACTAATTTGAAGTCAAAAGTAAGCTTGAATGAAGCCATTAAAATTCTCTAATGAATAAATAAGTGTAATTTGAACAAAAGCTGACAACAGAAGTTAATATTTCAGGTGAATAATAGCCTACACAAGCTAGAGAAGGACTCATCACCATAGCTGCTCAAAACACCTTCCACAATGCAACAACCTGACTGGAAATCAAAATGTGCATATATTTATCTGTATAAAACTAGGCATCTTTTATGAGGATACAACATACAGTTCTTTTCCAACTTAAATGAATCTACAATTTTCAATTTTTCCAATTACTCCATTTTGCCACTGTAATTCCACATTGTTACAGTGACACTTATTTCTACTTCACCTTACCAACAAACAGATTCCAAATGATGAATAAGGAAATTCTATTTTATTTTTTAACTCAAAAAGCTGTATTACCTGAATTTACTTACTTTTAGGGAAAAATAAAAGCTAATATATTTATATAAATATATGACTAGTAATGTGACTTTTTCTGCAAATTTAGAAAAAAACATATAAAGATTACTCTTCTCAGTCTCTTAAGCTGACATGATTCTTGTCTTCCTGTTATCTGAAACAATTTTCACAGAAATTTCAATTATTTTAAAAAATTTCTTCTTACAGAGAGCAATTCTGAGGGGAAGAAAAAAATCTGAGTTTCAGTGTGAGATGTCAATAAACCTTGACTTTTTTTTTTTCCTTTTTTTTTCCTTGTGATTTTATTTGCTCTTGCAAGTGATTTTCTATTTTTCCCTGTGTGGGAAATCATGTTCACTGTTGCAGGTAAGTGAAATTTTGCAGATACTGCATTCCTCTAAACAGGATTGGGTTTTTGTTTTATGAAGCAGTGGTATACTTTGTATTAATTGAATCATAGAATCACAGAATCATACAATGGTTTGGGCTGGAAGGGACCTTAAGGACAATCTAGTTCTGACCCACTTGCCATGGGCAGGGACACCTTCCACTAGACCAGATTGCTCAGAGCCCCATCCAACCTGTCTTTAAACGTTTACAAGGATGGGACATCCACAACTCTTCAGGGAGAACTACCTCTGTGGCTCACCACACTGACAGATTCACCAGATATGTTACAAATAAAAAAAATTCTTAAAGTACAGAAAAATATTTTACACAAAATATTTTGTTAAAAGCCTGAGCTTAATTTTCCAAATAATTTTTAACACAACCACTTCCTCATTAAAATTGCTACTGACTTTGTTTCTTCATTTATGCATTGTTTTTCTTGCAGTTACTGCAATATTTTGGGAATTTCCTCATGTACTGGAAATATACAGAAGCGCAGGCTTTGAGGATTAAGAAAGTCTTAGACCTGTCTTGTCCTGTCTTGGACAGGACACAATTTTTTTAAGCAACTTTCTATTTCCTAAGAGTATTACTTACTTACATTTTAATTGAGCAATTGAAATGGTCATGGAAAATCCAAAATCTGGATTCACAAGGTACACCTAGATAGTCAGTAGTCCCTGTGATGCTCAGTATAAAACTCTAAATGGAAGAGAATTGAACTGGAGACTGAGCCTTGTTTTATTTGCATGACAAAGTTATCTTTTCAAACAGATCAGAAGATTAACTTACATTTAGCTTGTCTCAGGAAACACAGAAGCATTACTGATAAGGAAAGGAGGAAATAGGAAGTTTCAGATACTATACTCCAGATTTTGTATTTGAAAGGTTTTATGAGTTAAATTGGTTGGATTTGTGGTTGATCTGTGGCATTACAGCCTTTAAATCTGCTACACTGGAACTATATGGATCCCATATTTAAATCTTCAACCTTCTGGCTAGCAGTTCTCACACTGCAGTTGCAGAAGAGGCAAAAAAAAAAGAAAGTACATCTCTAACCTGAAATATTATTGTTTATGCAATAATACATGCACATTTAGTAGTTTACAGATGAGTGGTGTTCCACAAAATATAAAGTGGAATGAAAAATATAAGCATATGTTAATTTCTTTACGATTATTATTACAAATGAATTTTTTTCACACATCTGCTTTCTCAAACCAAAGCTAAGATGCATTCAGGACATCTCCAAAATGAAGACATACTCCCTTAAATGAAAATTATTCTTCACTTATCTGTCTACGTAGAAAATTGCAATTTTATTGCTCTGAATTTCTTGTTCATTTCTCTCCATCTGGCATTGAAAGGAAAACAGAAGTTAAGAAATAAATTTCTAACTCCTTATGATGACTAAGTATTGATGATATGTTGATATCTAAGGATGTTTATTTGCTCTACAACCGACAAAATTACTGAAAATGTCAAGAATTCTTTGGCAGCTGGCCCCAAGGACAGGATCCCTCATCATACCTGCTAAAAAATACCCTGTAACCAGGGCATTGCTGGGTCTCCCCACTAAAGGCTGCAAGTCCCCTCTGGTCACCAGCACAAGTCCCCTGGAGAGACAAGGGCAACATGTCTGCAAGACACAAATCAGAAAGCTGTAGGCACTCTGAGAGTTGATTCCACTCATACAATTTGGAAGCAGACACACAAAACACCATATTTTTACAGAAGATGTAGCCTATGAAACTAAATATCTACCACCTCCACACGACCCACCTGGGCAATGGCACACCAGAGCAGGTAATGTATGGAAAAACCCAATGTGCAGCTGCCTCACAGCTTCTCTTCATTCCTCCCTTAACTCTAACCCTCTTTTCTCCCTCCTCCATCCAAACTGAAAGGATGGAAAATCCATATGACACTGACCATTTGTGGATGCAAGACTCACAACAGCAGCAGCACATCTCACAGTCACTCTATCACCTGAGCAGTTCTTTGGTCTCTGCCTCTCCATTTCTCTGCCCATCCTTCCCCACAGCTTGGCTCTCCTTTCCCAGTTATCCCATTTTCTCTCCGTGATTTGAACCCCTAAGTAGAGGGAGGGAATGCCCACAGACAAGCCACATTTAACTAAAATAATTGGCTAAATGCCAGTTATCGTTTGACAACTAAAGCAGCACACAGTGGAATTTTCCATCTAAATGTAAAACTGATGTGGTTTAAAGAAAAAGAGAAACAGCATAAAAATTGTGCAGCTAACACAATGCAGATCTAAAGCTTGGATTTTAATCATGAGTTGAACATACATCTTCAGAGACCCTGGGTGAGTCATTTAATTTCCTGGTGCATTAATTTCCCAAATTCCAGTACATAGATAATATGTAATGAATGCTGCTGTTTCAAAGCATGTCACAATAATCTCTGTAATGAGGTTTTTAATAGAAATTGCTATAAAACTGTGAAGAATAAGACAGACATATAGGGCCAACAAATATGTTAATACCCTTTTTAATGATTCATTAGTATTTAAGATTTAACAGATAGGCCTGTAGCAATAATGCAGAAAGAGAGGCAAATATTCTTGCAGAAGGCTGTTACCACAAGAAAGAAAAGCCTTGAGTGGGGCAGCAAAGCAAGAGACAGCCAGAAGGGGAACCACCCCAGCTACCACTTCTTTACCAGTAAATATGACCAACTGGAAAATGGCCAGGACAAAAAGGCTCTTCAGTTGCAATGACTTTGCAGTGAAGGTAATGAAGTGAGTGGGCTGGGAGGAGGGAGGATTAGCAATTTCACACCTGCTGTGAGCACCCCTGTACTTTAGCTCTGACCGTGTAGAAGCCAGGTTAACTAATCCAGAGCAAAAATTCAGTGATAAGGGATGTGCCTTTTTCTCTATGGATGAGGGACCACCATCAAGAAAAATGCTTCTTTTTCCATGCACCATTCTCTGCTCCTTTAAGTGGGATGGCTGAATGGTGCAGATGGGTAAAGGCACAATAATTCAATTTGCTTTTTCCTATTCTGCATCTAATTTAATTGAACAATCAAGCACCCCAAACTGGATTAATCTGTAGGCATGCCTTATTCAGTAACATAAGGGATAGGATTCTTCAGTATGTATTCTTTCATCTCAAAGGAGAAGTTAAATGGGCATTAAACATTCCTACAAAGAGAAAGAAAACATTTGTAAATTAAATATGGTCACATTTTGGGGATATTTTGATAAATATAATTCAGAGAGGGAAAAAATTGAATCTTAAAGAGTTTTCCAAATGTAGAAAAGTAAAGAAAATAGAATCTACCTGCTCAACTTCTCAATATTTTTTTTTTTATTCCTAAATATACTGGCCTGCAAGAGGTAATATTATATAAATCATAGCTTTATGATAATATGCTTCAACCAAAAAAAAATTGCAAAAGGATATGAATTCAGGAATCTTAAATAAATGTTGATGCTTCTGCATTTTTGGAACTGGAAAATTACATATATTTTTGGCTATTCATCCTAACATAACACTGAATACCTCAATGTGTCAGTGTTGTGGTTTAGGAATGTATTCTCCAATTTCGTGTTCTCATCCCCCTCTCCCCTGCACTGGGCTGGAGAGGAGAATTGGAGACAAAAGAGATAAAGATGATGGGCTTAGATAAGAACAGTTTACTGGAACCAGCAATGAGATGAGAAAACAAAGAGTAGCAGTAACAATATTGATACAATATTAAAATGTACAAGAGAGCAATTCAGGTGCAAATGCTCACCACTGCACCTCCCCCTGGGTCTGAGGTAGCACCCAGACAATAGCAGCACCTTCATCTCATCTCGAGTTCCTATCACAGCAGTAACTTACAGTTCCAGGTATCCTCAGAGATCTACCCAGAGGGTGTGGTTTGGTGGACGCAGATGCCATCAGTCCAGTGAGGCTGCTATGGAAAAACTGCCTCCATCTCAGCCAGACCCAACGCACCTGGAGATGGCTGAACGTGCCTGCTGTGGGAAGCGGGGAATGGACTCCTTGATTGCCTTTGCTCACACACAGCTTTTGCTTTTCCTATTAAACTCTTTTATCTCAATCCACAAGTTTTCTAGCTTTTCTGCCCTTCCAAGTCTCTCCCTGATCCCACTGGCTGGGGAGTGAGCAAGTGGTTGTGTGGGGATGAGCTCCCAGATGGGGTTTAAGCTATGACACTGTGATGTCAAGGTTAGAGGGCACTAAGGGAAGAGCATTTTCACAGATTTTGCAGGGAGATTGTATGTGTGTAATGGGTGTCATCTGAACCTGTAAAAGATACATTCAGTGACAGATGCTAATGGTGAGATGTACCAATGGTATATAAACATCTGATTTGAGCAGTGGATGAAGCACCACTGCTGAGCAATTTTTGAGCACCGCAAAGCACTACTGCTACCAATTCTCGAGTGAAAGGTGTGTTGGCAGGAGACAAGAAAGTTCATGGAATTTTCAAATTCAATGTGTAAGGAACATTCCTTTGATGTGTTCATGGCTGGAGTGTCTGCCTATGAGGACTTGTCAAACTTGAGGGAAGTTCATGTGTCTGAGTGTGAAGGGGAAACCCTTAAAGCAACCATTCAGATGATTCCTCTGTATTCATATAAAACAAAAGTGAAAAATGGGAGGGAAAAGTGAAGACACTTGTGAAGACAATTAACAAAACCAAGTCGATCTACTTAGAAAAGGGAGAGAAAACCCCCACAAATCAACCAAATAAAATATCCACTTTATTTATTTTATTTATATTTTTATTTACATGACTGCTTAATATTAAAAATTATCACAACAGTTTTTTCTTCAATCTAAGCCTTTTCTGTTCAGTGATCTTGGCTGTGAATTTGCTACTGATTAGGTCAATAAGGTATCAGAAATTTCCTTAGAAATATTTTATGAATTCTTCTATTTTTGTAATAGGAAGATAGTACTGGATTATTATTCAAAATATGTTGTCAAGTAGTTTAAGCATTTCTATCCAGTGATAACATGAAAAAAAAAACATTTGAAAAACATGAAAAAACCTAATTCACAAAAGAAAGTAAAGTACATTTGGGTCTCAAAGTATTTAATGTACTAATTCTGCGTTGTCGATTATGTTTATTTCTTTCACTTGAATTTTTGTATTCCTGCTGAAATCTCTCATTCTATTAGTTTGCAATAAGTGATGTTTTTTGCAAAGACATGAAAGTTTAATTTTAATGAAAGAAAAATCAAACCAGAATGGCTTCAAGGGTCTCACAAAAATCTGGTTTTGATGCAGGAAATGGAAATTTCTCTTTCAGAGTGCAGCTATCCTTGTACACCTATTATTTTTCCTGAATTATTCTTTTCCTAGCTCCACTCTTCTTTCTATGCCCATCATGCTGCTAAAAACCCTGTTAAAAGTCTGGCTCCACTCTTCTTTCTATGCCCATCATGCTGCTAAAAACCCTGTTAAAAGTCTGTTTAAGGAAATGAGTGTTGCTGGATTTTTTTCTCTTTCTGGCAGAGGCTTACAGAGCTGTTTCCTAAACAATGCCCTCAAATACAGCCTGAATGTGAAAACTTCCTGCAGAGGCAGTTCACTTAAGGTTGAGGCTATCCTTAATTATAGGATGTTTTCAGCTCAGAAATTTCTCCAAGAAAGACCTCAAATTTTTATAAAGCAAAGAAGCTTATGAGTTTTTAAATGGCCAACAAAATCAAGCCAGAAAGTTAAAGAGGGCAAACAATGCATCTTTCCTATATGGCATATTTAACCCTTTTTTGTTGATGCATTCAGGAACTGACAAGTTACCTTTGTAGCAAAGTTATCTCATAGATCTTCTTTTTCTTAAGCCTTTTATTGGGAAAAAGCTTGGTAAACAGCAAAGTGACAGTTATTCATTTTCTGATAGTGCTCATCTCCCCTCCAAGATCAACTCAAGCAGACAATTCTAAAATCTCCTCTCTACACACAAAAAAACTCTCACACAAAGAGAAAACGAAAAGCAAATAAGACCACCCCAAACACCAAATGCCAAGCACAAATGTCCTGGTTTCCAGACAAATGCCCTGTCAGAAAGCATGGCCACTTCTTTCTTTTCCACTTTTTGATCTTGGAACATTTTACTGGCTTTAAATGTTGGAAGAGGTACAAACCAAATCACTCAAACTGCCCGTTGTAAAAATGCATTCTTCAGAGCAAACAAGTGAACTCTTTTCCTAAAACTGTCCTGCTTAGAGATACTCAAAACAGCAAACCAAAACCATTTACTAGCAAACTTTTGAATTAATCATGAACTAAATGCTGCCCAGTCTAAACCTTGGAAAGGGATTAAGAATGACAGAGAAAATATGTAAAAACAACTATATCCTACCAAATCTTTACATATGCAATGAAATGAAAAAATAACCAATATTTAAAGAAGAAATTAAAATTCTGTTCTCTTGTAATGAATGAAACTGGACATTTTTGGCATTTTTTTGGGCTTTTCTTTACCTTTCCACCCCCAAAACACTGCTAAATAACATTCCTCAAGTAAAATTCTCTTTCCTACTAAAATTCAGAACAGATATTTCTTATGCATACTGTTGCTTTGCAGAACTTCATTTGTTTAGACAAAGCCAAACAAAACAGTAGAGCTTTTACAAGAAAGGTATCATAGTCAACTGTGAATAAACGGAGCCAAGGAATATCTGCTGCAATCATCTTTTTAGTAGAAGTAGCATAATTGTGCCATAAACTCCTTGTGCCATAAACTCCTGCCTTATCCACTGCAACACACTACATCTGTTTTATGCTAATGTAGTTCCAAAGAAATCAATGATATTTATACTGACATAAAGCTGTGGTGAGTCATGTTCTCAATTAGAGTCTTCAGCTTTGAGAAGGAATATCAGAGATTTTTCTTGATTTTCCAAAATTTAGCCTGTAATTTTGTTCACCGATTTCTAAGAAGCTGCAAGTTCAATTACATCTATAGGGCTGCAGAGCACCCCTTGAAAAATCATCACAAGTTATTTTAGGCAGAATTAACTTCTAAATTGAATTACTGTGACTGCGTAGATCTTTTATTTCATTGGTATGTTCATAACAAGAGGCACTGATCTGCAACACATTTTTTTAAAATTACATCTACGATCCATAAGAATCATAAAATGCCTGCTCAAAAAATGCTTCTCAACTATCCCAACATAATTATCCTAACATATTGATGGTGCCATCACTCAAATATATCATGTTCTTATTCTGATGGTTGAATTGAACTCCCCTTGGTCGAAATCATGTGCGAAGCCCCTGTCAGTTTAAATACAGCACAGGATTTCTAGAGACTAAACCAAACAAGGAGAGGCTGAGGGAGCTGGAGTGTTTAGCCTGGAGAAAGGGAGGCTTGGGGAGACCTTATCACTCCCTACAACTGCCCAAAAGGAGTGTGTAGCCAGGTGGGGGTCAGCCCCTTCTCCCAGGAAACAAGTGACAGAATGAGAGGACATAGCCTCAAACTGCATCGGGGGAGGTTCAGGTCGGATATCAGGAAGAATTTCTTAATGGAAAAGTTTGTTAAGCATTGGAACAGACTGCCCAAGGAAGTGGTGGAGTCAACATCTCTGGAAGTGTTCAAGAACTGGCTGACGTGGCACTTACTTGCCATAGTCTAATTGACAGAGTGATGATCAGTCAGAGGTTGATGATTCGGAGGTATTCTGCAGCCTAAATGATTCTGTGATTCTGTGATTTTGAATCACTCAAAGTGGAAAAACTGCAGCTATTTCTTTTTGTACAATTTTGTCTGTCTGTTTTTAGTGCATTTTTTGTTAAAGTGAAAGAGATTTTTTTTTAAAAGTAGTGATCTGAATTTATGATGTGTGAGTGTTCAAAGGCTTATCAGAATAATCTGATGCATTAGACAGACAGGAATTTCAACAGATAATCTGAAGTAAACCTTGCTAGGATAGTTTTAAAGAGCTGGTTGTCTGCATTTAGTTTGATCAGAAATAACCAGAGACGCTGACTTAGCAGGCAGTTAATTCCTAAATATCTTATGGGAGAAGGCTTTTCATGAACATGGTGGACTGTCATTCACATAAATTGAAGTTTTGGTTTATTCACATTAACATACCAGATCCAGAGGTCCAAGATCAAAATTGCATTTTTCAGCTTACTTGCATCAGTGTTTCTATCCATTGCAAACCATATCTCTTTTGTAATGGGAAATGTGGCTATATAGAATTACTATTTTGCTTTATTATTTTTCAAAACATAAAATGAAATATATAGTGTATTTTTATAGCTGAATTTTTTTCCTGGATTCCTGGGATTGAAAGTTTTGTGTGCTATTTTTTGTTGTTTCTGTTGTAGATAGCAGTAAATTATATTTTCTGGACATTATTTCTCAGTCTCCATGGACCCTTTTTTGCACAACTGAATCAACTGCATTTTTTACCAAGCCTGAGATGTGTGTCCCACTTTCACTGAAGTAGAAATTCTATTGCTTCAAATATATACATATAAAATAATATATAGAAAATGGCTGCTAAATGAATTCAGCAAATGGTGAATAAGTACTTCTGAGAACAAAGATACAATTTTCTGGCATTCTGATATTAGTCTTTCTTTGTACAGGACGAGTAGCATTAAAAGCATCTTAAATAGCTCAGTTTGCTTTTCTGAAGATTTTGACAGTATTAATTACTTCTGCTAACAGAAATTTCTGACACTTACATGACCTTCTGCTGCATTTGAAAAAAGGCTGTCATGGTTGGTGTACTGATATAAGCAAGGAAAATCACAGGAATCAAAATTAAATGAAACTAAAAAAACCTTACCCTTAACATTGACAAGTAAGAATTTCCCATGACTTCACCAAAACATAGATTATACTTCTTCTGGTGGGGGAGAGGTTATTTCTGTATGAAGAAATGAACTCCTTTGGAATGCAGCAATAACATGCACTGATGACAAGACAGAACCAGACACGAGGAGCCAGCCTGGCTCACTGTTTCATTCACGTATGACAAGGGGAGCACACACATGGAAGTCACCTCTTTGTGGAAGGTTTGTAAGAATGTCACTATTGATAATGTTACACTGGTATTAAAAAAATAATAAAAAACCCCACCTTAACTTACTATAACCACATTGGCATAAAAAGATGCTACATTCAAGTGGCAGGCACAAAATCGTCATTCCTAGAATAAGAGCCAACAAAAGTTTCTAGAACACTAGAACAGCAGCAGTGGAACATCTCTTAGGTTGTTGCTAAACACAAAAAAAAAAAAAAAAAGGAAAAAGGAAAATGAAGATTAAATAATTCAATTTCAAACAAGCTCTGATAGCACAGTGAGCTGATGTTTTCACAGGTGTTTATAGCTATGGCCCTTTGAACTGATTTTCTACAGTACCAGGCTATTTTACCTGTTTTAATGTTTCTTTTTCTCTGTCTCCCTTATTTCTTCTTTTCTGTTTCTTTAAATTTTCAGTTTTAGTTAGATTTCAAACCCTTAGTTTAGCACTTATCACTTACCACTCCTTCCAAGTGGCCATTTTGTCTCTAACTGAAAATAAAGTTATTCCAGCATGTTGGAAGGAAAGCACAGAACATTTTTGATAATCATGTGAAAAAGTGTGTAGGCTCTTAAGGATCTTTCTTCTAATACATTATGGCAAATACAGTCCCTGCACAGGATAAGGAGATTTGTTACCATTAAAAAGTATTTCAGTTCAGAGAGAGAATAAAATAATCCGTACCAAAGAGCTATGTTCTGGGTGATTACATTTTGACCTCAATTCCTGCTATATTCCCTAGTGACTTTGTCCATACAATAAAGTTTCTCCTGCTGGACCTAGTCAAACATCTCCTAAAATTAGATTATTCTATTGATTTTTATGGTCATTTTCTTCTTAAAATCAGTTGTTGTTACTTCCAAAAAAAAAAAAAAAAAAAAATCTACGCTGTTTGTCATACAATATTTTGAAAAGTATATTGGAGAAATCTCACAATGTTAAACTGCAGGTTTAACCACATAGAGACTCAGTAATACTCATAGAAGAATACAAATCCTTATAATGCACTGCTGTGCTACAATTTTTTATCACTTTATTTTTACAGGATTCAAATTTCTGTTGCTGAGAAAGTTAGCTTTAAGAACAGTATTTAAGGTGGATTTGTGACAGCTCAATCATATTGCCCCATAAAACTGTGTAAAAATGTTTTATTCAAAATGGAGAGGGAGGATTGCTGTCATTATATGATAAATGTAATAAATAGAAGCAACACAATGGCAAATTACTGTCAACAAACATCCAAAGTGAGCAGAGAGAATTTTTCTCCTATAAATCTCCTGAGACAGAGAGACAGCCACAGGCTGCACAGAGTCCCAAAAGCTCCCCACAGGCTGTGCTAGCTGCTGGCAACCTCCTGCTGTATGGCTCCACTCCTTCTCTTGTATTAATAAGTATTTTTTTTCAGGGATGCTTTGCCAACCTTTAATTATTGCAGAATAATTTTGGACAATGCAAGATTTTTCACTCCAGAGTAGCAGTTATTAGGTCAGAAAGCAGCATGCAGGTGAATTTAATATTCCTTTTTTAAACTTATTTTTAATGCTGGAAACAGTACATCTTGCAGGCATGAAGCAACAACACCAGAGGTTCTAAGGAACAGTCTCCTGAGCTGTGGACTAATGAGCAGCTGATGTCTTAATTTACACAAACAGATGAAAAATCACACCAAAACTTTCAGAAAAAAAGAGAATTCCAGTAACGTTGCTGCTACCTGCAAGAGCAGTTTGTGTTAGCCCTTGAAACTTCACAGTTATTTGCCATTTATGAAAAACTTTGAAACTGTAGAGCATTTAATCATATAGTCACTAAAGCCTGTTAGTAGATCTACAGGACTCACAGAATTATGAAATTGTTAGGGTTGGAAGAGACCTCTGAAGATCATGCAGTCCAATCCCCATTCACCAGACTCGAGATTCAGGAAGGCTCTGAAGTTCAGATAAAGTAATTTTAATTGGAAGCAACTAAAAGTTTTTATTCAGGTACTGTTACTCAACTGTGAAAGACGTGTTTTTGGAAAAATATCTTAATGGGCAAGAAAAACTCTGGCTGAGGAGGAGTGAGTCACTCTCCAGCTGCCACAGCAACCTGAGAAAGTCCTTCTGCAAATCCTCAGTTACAGAGTCTTAGAATGGAAACTGAGAAGAAAGACTATTTTCCTTATCCTAATTTGGTGAAATCCTCCTCAGAGTGTAATTACTTTGAGCTTGCCTACAAGATTTTAAGCTTGTATTTATGTGATGAGCACTGCTATGCTGATGCTTGCACGTTGATTGGTGCTGCTCCAGTTGAGAGTACATCTTTCTCAATTCACCTACATGTCAATACAGATGACAACTGTATTCTCTCAAAAGAGTTATTTTTGGATTCATTTGTTTGTTTTGTTGGGGTTGTTTTGTTCAGATAACTAACTGGTGTCTGAAGACAGTGGCAGCCAGCGGCAGCATAACATAGAAAATAAACTGAGAAACTATTACTTTGCTGTTAAACTCAGTTAGCAGACATATCTAGACTGGCCAGAAAGTTCTCAAAAACATGCATTTAATTATTCCCTGGGTCTAAAACACAGGTGATCCTACAACTCCCAGTATGTTTGAGAGCGGGCCACAGGCTGAGGACATCCTCCCCATCTCCTGTTCTGCTCTGTCTCTCTGAAGATCTGCACTGCCACTTAGGGTTAGTGAAGGATATTTTGGTGAGGGAGAGTATTTGGGTTTAAATGCATTCCCCCTGTTGCTGCTGACCTCATTTGTATCTCACCTCCAGGTCAGTATTCTGAAGACATTCTCAATTAAGAAGCATTACTGAAACTGAGTTTTTAAAAAAGATCTGCAACAGTGGAAATCTGCAAGTCACACACGTGAGCTACATCACGTATTACGTACTGTATGTGAAGCACTGGGAATTGCCATCATGTGTTCTGCTCAGCAAAGACTTACATGAAAATAGTAAATGCTAAGGACTGGGATCTAAAAACATACAGATTTATATTATAGGCCTGTTGGCAAGCAATCAAGAAGCTGGAATGATGACATAACATCCAGACTCACCATTCAAAGCAGGTCTATGCATTTTGTTTATGAGGAATGAGGACATTTGTGAGCCTAAGCCTATAGGTCGGCTATAAATTCAACACACACTGACACTCCATTTTGGATGCATGAAAGCGGGTGCTGTAAGAATTCTCCTCTTCCAGTGAAAATGCAACCAGTTTTTCCATTTTCTCTTTTTTTTTTCAGTTGTGGTAACTGCTTGGAGGAGGAGAAGAGGGGAACATACCCTGAATACCAAACTTAATCATAAAATCTCTAATACTTAATGTTCAGCACCTCAAATACTAGTTATAAAAATAAACATGTGCCCAAGAATAGCTGGAACTGAGGCTGAGGGCACACACTGACCTTCAATCATGGAGCCAAACCCTTATGGCTTACAAGACAGGGAGACCAACCAGGTCTTAGGAACGCTCAGAGGCCATGCAGAATTACTGAATGAGATTAGCTAATCACAAAAAGATGATGATGAGGTGATAAACGTAGAATGCACATCTTCCACAGGGCAGCCCAGGAGGCAAGAGAGGAGCCTACAAGGACTGCAGTGCTGTGAAATTGTATTTACCACAAGCACTTCTCTATCCTAATGCAACACCAGCATGACTGCTATCTCAGCAGGGGAGGTGTAAGTGATTACTTTAGGAGCCATCTTGGAGAGTTGAAGGAATCACTTTTTTTTTTTGCATAACCATAAGAAACCTCAAGTGAAGTGTGGAGTGCCCCTAGATTCCCCAATGGACAGCAACCTTTGTGTGGCTGCTAACCATTTTTTTCTCCCCTAGAGAACATTTCTCTGAAGGAAACGCAGATTTGAGAAGCTGTCACAGCAGCTTCTACTTTACTGTAAAGGGAAATCCTTAAAAAAAGCTGGGCTGAAGTCTCAAGTATAGAAAACTCCCCTCCCCAGTCTGGCCAGTACTGCTGCCACAAGCCCATAATTGCTGTAATTTGCAAGTTTGGTATGGAGGGGAATCAATGAAAAACATCATCCAGGGATGTGTAGTTGCTGAGTGAGGAGAATTCATAAGTCTAAATTGCTGGAAGAGCAAAAAATAGTCCCTTTCTCAAAAATGAAGTATTTTTCCTGAGGATTTTTAAGTAGGCTTGAAAACCTATTACTCAAAGGTTTGAAAACTTCATCAGTAAGTCATGGCTAAATGTCTCTATTTGCATGAACACACACAATCAAAACGAAATTATTTAAACTTAATCTACAATATTATACCACTTAAGTGGAAATTATTTCTGTGAAAGTTTTGAACATGCACTAGATGACACATCCATTTTAAAAAAGAATCTGAAAGTCCCGTTATTAGTGGATTTTATGCACTTACCTCTTTTGAATTTAATAACTTCTTTCTTGATTACAAGCTTATCATAAAAGATAAAGCAGCCAAGTAAGAGCATGATATATCTGCAGCTAGTGCAAATGGTAATTGAATTCTCTTGGATAAGGATTTTCAAGAGATTCCTAGCTTGCATGGCTGTGCCTTTTATTAGGGAAACTAGATGAAAGTTGAATATTACCTTTTAAACTCTGTAGCTTATTCAGGAAATCCATCTCCACTTTAATTGCACTTTCCTCTGCAAGGTAAAAAATTATTTTACAGTTCTTGGAATTGGAAGGTATTTAAGGGTTTAATTTTCTTTGAAAATACAAACATGACAAATACCCTATCCTTCAAGATAGATGGATGATCTCCAAAATTTGGAAATTAACTGTGAATGAAGTCTAAATATGTAAGTCTTTTTTTATTAAATTCATTAAGGATAAAGGTTATTGTGAGGCTATTTATGGTAGTCTAAGTGCCAGTGAACAGGAAATATAGGGTCATTTACAGTTTATAACTCACATTGTTAACATGCAGGAAGGCAGGATGCAGCCACTCTATGTTCCCAGTTTTCAAGAGAAAATGTGATGGAAGGAAGTGCTGTCCTTTAAATAATGACATAAGGCCCTTTCCTTAATCTTGAAGGAGGAAAGCTTATTCAAAATATGAATATAGATTTTACCCTTAGAGTTTAAAAATTGTTTTGATTTTCCAGAATAGCAACACCAAACATAAGTATTTACTTATGACATTGCTACAATTGCTTCCCACAACTGTAAATTGTTGTAGAATACTGAGAAAATAACTCATTTTGGGATAAGCACAGCACTAAGGCCTACTGTAACAACAAATGTATTAGCAATTTGCACAGAATTTTCAATATAAATACTTTCTTCAAGAACAAGCACAGCTTAGTAAAATAGAAATGTTTAATAGAAAACAAGCATCCAGATCTTCCATGGCCTTATATTGTACTTGCACTTCATGGAAGTCATGAAACTGCAGCCCTCATTCTCCTCATGAGATCCATATGCATTTTTATACTTTGAATGAGATCTTGCCATCCTTGCAGGAGTGGTAACTTCCATTAGAAATCATTTGGCATTGAGTGCTCTCATTTTTTGTCCTTTTCAAACAGAAAAAATGGCAAACAATCTGCATTTGACTTAGTGACTGATTTATGAGAAAGATCATTGGGGTGAGCATGCTGAAACATAAGTCTCTGAAGAGACTCAGCACTTGGTAGTCTGAGGGGAAGAGACCTCACACTTCCAAGCCCAGTGAGCAAATGCTGACTTGCAGAGCTGTCTCCTGCCCTGCAGCTGAGTGTTCTGCAATAAATACCATGGGATGAGCATGACAGCATTTAACAACTGCTTTGCAAAATACAATAATTACACAATACAGTAAGTGGAAAAGAATCACGTTTTGGTGGTCCATCCTTGCTCTTTGTTTGGTGGAGGGATGGAAGATCAGCCAATAATTACATTTCAAGTTATGACTTAACCTAGCTATAAGCATCACACTTATGGTCAGCTGAATTATATCAAGTCACACATAATTTACAAGCACTGCTAAACAAATAAACCAAAATCTCCTCTGTCAGCAGAAAATACTTTCATCACCTGGTTAAGAAGAAAACACTAATTACAGGTAGACATGGCCTTGCTATAATTCTTAGAGATGTTATTTGGGTTTTGCTTTGAATTAGCTCACTTCTATCTGACTCTGACATAAAATAAAAGCTTTATGTGTTGAGGGAAATTAAAACACCCTGTTAGATACTCCAGAAGCACGGCCAGAAAAACAGTTCTGCTCAGACAGCAATGTATTTTTTTTCTCTAACTCTGTCAGCATAGAATACTGAAAAGCTTAGAGCAATAGTTACATAGTAGCACTTCAAAGGCATCACAGGTCCAGATAATGAAGGGGAAGGGAGGAATTTGCCCCAAGCAAAAGATTCAAAATCTTTAGAAACCAAGGATTTTGAATCAAATATTTTCTACATTGTTGTAATGTAACTAAAACGGATGCAAACACCCTGTATCCTGAATAAACCGCTATGTTAAAATAACTGTCACCTCTAATATCAGCAATTGAGAGCTCTTTTTCAATTGTTAGCATCTTAAAAAGCATGCAGCAATTTGAACTGAAATCTTCTTCAAAACCACAACACATACCTTGCTGTTCTGCATCTAATATGTGTAACACACCACAGTTGCCAACATTTTCAGTTTTTGAATCTGAGCATACACGGTGTACACCTGCAATCTTAAAAATTCCACTTCACTCACAGCAAATGTTGATCTCAGTTAAAAACCCCTTTATTAAGAACAATGCAAACCAGAAATTCTAATACTTGCAGTGACAATTTTAATGCATAATTTAAGAAAATTACTCATTTTTCAAATCTTTTCCCCTGTACATTCCTTCTTCTGTGTACATACTTTACATAGTAGCATAATTATAATTTCCCATTGGGACTACAGTACAAACAGTTTGAACCAGAAACAGTGCAATTTCTTTGGTTCAAAGAGATGAACTCCTTCCACAAAGGCTTCATAAATTTCTTCCACAGCAAATCTGCTGCTGCCACAAATCTGTGAATCAGAAGTGCCTTCTTCAAATTTCAGACTCTCATAGAACAAGCTATTCAATTTCAACATGAGAAGTCGACTGATGACCATTAACAATCAAGAAGCTGCACTATATTCTCTAAGCATTTCACATGGTATGCATGTAGTTCATTTTCTTCTGGCTGGGGAGAACCTGAAAGGAAAAAAAAAACAAACAAGATGTGAATTTCTAGTTGATTATTAATACAAAATTACTTTTCCAAAGATTGCATTAAATGCCTTGCAAGAATTCATGCTGGTTTATGACCTTAACCTCTGTATTAATGAATAGCAAATCAAATACTTTTACTTTATTTTGCAAAGTCTGTTTTGGTTTTACCCTTGGGTACACCAAAGCAGGAAATGTAAAATAACAATAGCCATGTTGAAATATTTCCCCGCATGTACTCAAAATAACAATCTACCATTTTAGCCCAATTATCACTGTTAAGTGATCAAAGCTTTATAAGCACAGACTAGTTGAGACCTAAATGCAGGAATGTTTTAATGACAATATTGATGATATATTACACAACTATGTAACAATGTAACAATGACAGTTGCATAAAATCTTTTATATCCCTTATTTTGATATGTAATTTTTTATTGAATTAAAAATCAATAGTTCAGTTGGGGACTTTTCATGTTCTACAGCAGTACATAAACAAATGGGGATTAATGTTATGAGTCTATAAAAGGTAAAAGGTAAATGGTATGTAAAAGGTACATATTTCTACTTTGTTGATTCAACAAGGTAGAAAAGTCTCTGATCCATGGTAGTTCTGCTATAAGGAACAATACAAACTTCTTAACATATTGTCAGCATATGAAATGTTGTATTGTTATGTTTAAGAATTGACTTACTAAAGGCTGAGTTTGAAACAACAGTACATTCACAAAATTAATGAATTTGGGTGATGGCACAGGAAAAATGATGAGATGTTCTATCAAAAATATATCTCCTCCTTATTAGGATATCAACAATGGTCAATGTAGAGAGCAAGTTTGTGGCAAATATGTTATGCAAATTCTATGGAAACCTTGTATTATAAGGCCCTTAATCAATAAACCTATTTGCGTACATCCATAGAACAATTTAAATTAGTAGGAAAGCTCATTAGCTTAAAAAGACATTATCACGTCCTTTCAAGATTAGACTAACTTGATGTGACTATCAATCAATAAACCCATTATTAGCTACTGAAGCTCCAGATCATTGTTTGAGCACCTTCCATACTGAATGTTCTTCAGCTGAATCTACTGTATTGCAGCCATTCAAACAACAGTTATGTTCAGTTACTTAAGCAAAAACCTGAAGCTTTCAGAATGCCACTAACCCATGCCAGAATATTTTAATGTGGGAACAATGCTCTGTTCTGATCCCTTCTCTGTGTGGCTCAACACCCTGAGGCTGAGCACAGTTAGGCAAAGTCATTGCTAAAAGAACAATTTTTCTTATCACTAAATTTAAAATTTAAAGATTCACAGAACTGTATTGTGAAAAGGCTTTTTATTGCAAGTATGATCAGACCTATGCTTCAAAACTAACCTTGGTAATTACCCCAGGTCTTCACCTAAGGCATTTTTCTCCATCTCGATTTCTAAGATGCCTAACCATAAGCCACATAGCTAACTGTGATTTTAGGGACAAAAGTATCTTTTCAAAAACTTGTAGCATAACAAAAACTTACTGTGATGTTATAAATTGAAATGCTTTAATGATGGAAAAATTAAGAATTTGCATTAGGTAGAAGTAAGACCTACTTTTCTTCACTGAAGAATAAGCTTCATCTATTCTTCTCCTTATGGCTGGATTCTTCAAAGTCACTTTTGCCTGTAGCACACAAAAACACAATGAGCTTTCTTGCCCACATGATCACATCTTAACAGCAAAGTTTAAAAAAACTGCAATAATTCAGCAGAGCATGAGATGCAGGAATTTTTAGAATTAATATAACTGTATCACCATTTAAACCACATTTATATAAGTAGTCACGAATTACAAAGGACAAACTGCTTCTATACCACGTTGTTTAATCTCCCAGCCTCAGTAGCTACGTGATTAAAATAAAAGAGAATTACTATTGTAAACTTTATTATTATTTACTTAGAGATTACTGTATTGTTTACAGCATAAAAGTAAAACATTCTTAAAAGTACAAATTTCTTAAATACCAACCTTCTGACAGTTGTGAAGCAAAGCCCAAAGCGAAGCTGCTCCTATTCTCTGAACAGCAGGACTGTTACTTTCCAAACAGGCAGACAGTACTGCAATTGCTTGATCTAATGAGACAAATAAAATACATGAAACCAAATGCATCTAGAAAATATAATCAAGAGCAACGTAAATATATTTACATGCCTCAGTAGATTGATGCTTGGAGTATACTTATTTTTATGACAAGTACTGGTACGGCAGAGGAGTTACAGAAACTTTATTATCGATTAAATTTCAATATGCTCATAAAATCAGCACAGTACATTGAAAGAAGTGTTAAAAACAATATAGCAAAACAAAACCATGTAATGCTACTTGGTTAAAAAAGTTAAGCCAGCAGTAATAAAACATGAACATTATGCTATCATAGCTATCAGCTATGCTTAGGGACTAAGTAAGCTGTGAAACTGTTTTATAACTCCCAGTAGCCACAATTAGAGCCACATCAGGATGGATATTAAGATGTTTCTATTTCCCTTCATACTTATTATGCAGATGATTTGCAACCAATGAGAAATATTTGCCACCCCACTGTAGGTGCCTTAATTTTCTAGCATTGCTCTGAAGCCAAACTCTTCCACTTTGATTCTTCACTTCACAACAAAAATTCATAGATTATGTAACTAAATAATGTATATTTAATTATGGCAGTAAATCCACATCTTAGGAAAAATAAAATCCTGGACACTATGGAAAACCTGCTGAGAGTTTGAAACAAAGACAGGAGCATTCTCTCTCAATTAAATGAGGGAAAGAAACATGCCTTCTACAAACAACCAAGAAAAAAGTTCTAAACACATTGTTACATTAAATTTACATGCTATGACATAAATTTATCTCTATCGTAAACATTTTCTGTACAGGACAGAACATAAAATGGTTCGTCTCAACATTCATGATTTGCACAAGCTAAGAAAGTTTTGTCCAACTGAAAGATAGGAACTTCAGTTATTTCAAACTGACTGATACAAAGAATCCTTTAACCCTCCCTGAAAAACTAGGTGTTTGAGAAAACTGCAAAAATTCTTTCATTCATAATCTGTTATTATATCCAAATGATCTGCCTAACAACGAATCTTGATTTTCTTTTGAGAACTATTTATTTGTTTTTCCTTTTATTATGAATTACTGTAATTGTCTCTCTGCCAAAATATGTATTCTGTAATGACTTCTAAAAATTAATTTCTATACAAATGCTCTTCTAAAATACAACATTGAGTTCTTGGTCAGTAACCTAAACTGCCATGAAAATATAGTCTTCTGGAAGCCATGATATCGTCAGGGAAGAAGTTTGCATACCCTTCAGATACTTACCATTACCTAATATCTTTGGTTTATTAGCTGGACTAAAACACATGTTATGTAGAATAAGAAGTGCTAGATGTTGGCTGCTCTTGTGCTTGTATTTACACATTTCAATGATTTGGTCTAAAAAGCCATTTATCTTCATAATCATCTGTTGTCCATCTTCTCCAAAAGATATGTTCAGTAGCAGCTTTAGCCAGAGAGTAGACACATTACCAGAATTTTTATTACTTCCTTTTGGTAATGAAAGAGATAAAAAGTTCTGCAGGAAGTTACTCTGTCAGAAGGAAGAAAAAGGGTTTTAGAATTTATAGTCATTTATTCCATGGCTTGATTGCTGTGGTTTGAGGTTCCAATCTACATACTTGACCAGACACTAGTAGAATTGTTAAATTTAGACATTAAAGGCAACCCATTATTAGCCAAGGATTTTTGAAAATAATTACATATGAAAAAGAATCTGCTGCATGGTTAAAAAGTTAATATGGTAACCTACATTTCTTCAATAATAATTTATGCAGTATAGATACATAAAAGTTGATCCAATGCAATATATTTATTTAAAGGCTAATTCCCACCACTACACAAGTTTTTTGTTTTGCATTCATTGTTTCTACCTATAAATAAGCTAGTGACATTTTAAGTGAATCAATGCACTACTTAGATAATGTATTCTTGATTTCTTACTTATTATTGTATGCTATTAACAAATGTTAAAGGTATCATAAAATGTCTCGAGTTGGACGTGACTCGTAAGAACCTAGAGCAGCACTCCTCCCTACTCCTCCCTTCACTGCCAGCCAGAGAAATGTCCTCTATTTTTGTAAGCACTGAAGAAAAAGAACTGTGCATTGATATGATGTATACCATCTCAGGCTTTGCCTCCACTTTAAGGAAATTCTGAGAAGATGAAAATCAATTCCCCGGTTGCAAGAGGGAGGCGTTCCAATATAAATTCCTCTAATGAAAAAGTCCTTTACTAAATATTCCCAGCCTCACTGAATCTTGGCAATATATAAAAGCATCTGGTTGAAAGCAAGCAACCCAGCATACAAACTGATTGTGGTTTTCTTCATGAGAATATAATATTGGTAATTTAATTTTCACAGAGGGAATTGGTTATACAGCATTGCTTACATTTATGAAAGCAAAGCCCAAGAGAGAGAAGAAAGTACCATCACACTAGAGTGAAACTCTGAATAGTCTAAAAGTAAAAACAATTCACAGAATACAACAGTTACTACAGAAGAGATCTCAAACTCTTTGTTTCTATCAAAAAGTTTGAGTATTAGCCACTTTGCAATGGTATGATCATGCTTTATATAATTAGCATCACAAAAAGATCTATTTCTTCCTGCATTTCTAACAAGTAATTAGGTCCAAGAACAGAACACTGCTAATGGAAAAACAAAAGAAATTTTTGCAATTAATAAATTACTATAAAAGATGCTAGAAACACACTTTTTATAATTTCTGCTGTGTTAGCTCATCTTATCACATCATTACTACAGTTGACTTTCTACATGGTCTGTCTTCTATTCTCAAGGTTTGAATTTATTTAAATGATCAAAGTTTAAGGGAAACAGATTTTTTAAAGCACATTTCATAAAACAGAGGATCATTCCATATACAAAATATATAAAAAGGAAAAGACATTACAAACATTTGTGAAATAAGATTTTTATCCAACATCCAATCATTGCTTTTTTCCTAAAACTTTTGCAAAGGTTAAGTTTCCCACAGCATACCTAATTATTTACAGTGTTTAATTTCTTTTCATTTACGTGCAGTTTCTTCTACAGCATACTGACTTGCATGATCCACTAGTGATTGCTATCAATACATATGGGTATTAAAAATGTTACAACCCCCTGGCACAGAGGGGTTACAAAAAGCTCTATCAAAAATTGCCCAGACCATGAGAATAACTGAATTACACTCTGCTCTTAGGGAACAGTAACTCAACTGAGAAGACACAATAGATTTGATTCCCACAGATGCATGTCTATATGGTCATAGGACACTCCATATTAAAATATGGAGTTTATTAAAAAGGAAACTGCATCCATTGCTAAAATACAGGTTACCATTTACTTACCTTCTGAATAATGCCTTTACAGTCATGAGACAAAGCAAGGTTAGATATTAGACAAAAGACCACCGGCTGAACTGGGCTGTTATCATTTGACACATAGGAAGCCAATTTCAAGACATAATGCATTAATGAATTGCCAGCTGCACTTCGTCCAGATGGAAGCGATGATTGTCCACCACTGACCAAACAAAGTGAAGTACAACCTTAAAGCAATGAGACATTTATCATATTAGACATGCAGATATGTATTTTTAAAAAAAATCTATAGAAAGAACAGTACAACTGGTCAAACACTGAGATGGAACTTTTCAAAGGATTTGTTAGGTATCTTTTCATTGAACCCCAATGAAGTCAATCAGACAGTCTGTGAATAGAATTGTGCCTGAATGTAGCACTTTACTGGAATAGGCATCTGCTGTTCTATTGTTCTAGAACGTAAGAGGTGATTCTGCTGTTAAATAGAAGCCATTGCTCCATCTCAGAAAGTCTCCTTAAAAACCGGAACATACACCTAATTATACAATTATTTGGAGGTTGAATCTGAAGGGATCCTTTGAAACTGGCTCAGAAAAAGAGGTCTCTGTATAATTTGAAAGGATTAATATAAGTTTCTTAGAATATTTTTCTGAGAAATACAAGTGCTGTCTGCAGCTGTCATTACATTGTACAACAGAAGAATGCACAATCCTATGCTACAGAGCTACAAGTTTGAATTAATACAGCAGCAGGGAACAGCTATGTTACCGACCTAATACAGATAAATGCCTTCTGCACAAATATAGATATGTCTTTTTTTTAGTGGCAATGGCCATCAGCAACAACAGGTAATTTCTTACATGGCAAAAGTAAACAAAAATGAGACCATGTTTAACTGTGACAAATGTTTACATACATTTCTCTGACTACACTGAGGAGTGGTTAACCAGTCCACAGTAGGTAAATTTGGGATACCTCATAAGCCAGCTATTCCAAACAGGAAGAAAAAACATGATTGAGCAGAGATCACTTGCTCTTATCAGCAAGGAAAATAAAAATGCAGCCTAGAGTCACTTCAGCTTGATTTCTTGCACATGGACAGGACACTACATTTTTATTTTAGACTATGTAGCTGACTAATATACATCTTTGTTCAGCCCATATTAAAAAAAAAAATCTTTATTAAAAAAAGCCATTGCAAGTTCATTTGAGGTCTGGAGACATCAACTTTAAAAAAGTGTAATATTTTAACTGTTAACTATCCTGACAGGGAGAAAGGAACAGACACTTTTGTGTCTCTTCAAGCTACTTGCAAATCATTATCTATGATTTGCTAAATTTGAATAACTAGGATATGGAAAGAGAAAAATCCATGATATGGAAAGAGAAAAATCCATGCTAGAAGAAAGTTCAGGTTTCTAGTAGTGGGAATAATTATCAATGGAAATAAAAGATTTGCCCAAATGTAAAGGAGTTTCCTTATGACAAATATACAAATGCAAGCTAGTGAGTCCAAGGCATAAATAAATTGAAGAAATTAAATACATTATTGAATTTGATTGACTATTTCAAAACCAGAATGTTCTCAATAAGGACTGATGCACAACCCATACAAAGTACCGATACTGTTCTCTATTAAAGAATTCCTAGAATAGTACTTGTATAATATACTACTCAGCTTGGCAGGACATCTTTGGTTTGAACATAATGGTTTGAATTAAATGCTATTTAATCCTTTAGTACAATTGCACTCTTGCTAAATCCAACAGCTTGAACCAGATCTGAATTAAAGTCTGGAATGTATTAAAACCAAAACTCTTGATGGACTCTGATGGACCAGTGCTTTTACACTTTCCTAGCATGGTAGCAATAAACATTCTTTTCCCTTTATTATGCTTTTCTGTCTTAATTATCCTGGTAAAATATTTTGATGTATTCCACCACAGCATGACTTTCATACCTGCAGGATAGTTTGCAGTGTAGACACAAAGCAAATGCAGAGCTATTTGCATTGAGGAATCATCTGCTAAAAACCACGGCCACAGAGAATGCAGAACAGGAACAAGATGAGCTTTGAGTGCTGCCATCTACAACAACATGAGGAAGAATTTCAAATGCAATCAGTCCTTTGAAAAGGAAATATAGAATCAGAAAACCACATTTTCATCTTATGGTTTAAAAGACTGTACAGAGAACTGAAACCATCATTTCAACCACTAATAAATTTAACTCTACACCAGTCTAAACCAGCACATATCTTAATTACTGAAAGATATGCAAACAAAAGATTTATTCATTCCAAGTATTCTTTTTCAAGAGCCCTTAAAGTTTTATTCAACTCCTTCTAAAGTAATTATTGAAACTCAAAAAACATGGAAACACAAGAGTGCAGTTGTATACAGAGAAAATGATAGAAATCTTCAGTCATCAACAGCAACCTCCTTCAATGCTCCAAGCAATTCTTTCTGCAGATCCTGATCAAAAGAAGAAAAACTTTCCATAATAATCTTAGCTGAGATTATGGCACAACTAAGTTATGGGGACTTCAGGAATAATCAGATGCCTTACTCAGCCCCAAGTGTTCTGCAGACAAAAAGGATGTTAATACATGCCCTGGAAAAGGGGTACACCTGGAAAGTCAGGAAATCTTGTAGTTCTACCACTGCATTTGCTAAAAGTAGCCCAAGTTGTATAAATAGCACAAGTAACACAATGCCAAGAAAAATTAAACTGTGAAAGTGGAAATAAATCTGTGAATGGTATCAGCAATAAGAAAGAGGAAGAGCAGTGATCAGAAAGAAAAAACATAGGAAAAAGTGAAAATAAGTAATGTAGCATTTTCCCCATGGAAAAAACAAGTAGGCAGAATGGAAGTTGAAAATAAATCGAAAAGAACAGAGAAAAAACTAGAATAAAATGAAAATACTTTCAAAGAAACATGATTTTATAATAAATGGATACGAAAACTGTGTTTTGGAGGATTAGTACAATTTCACTCAGATAAAGAAAAATAAATAGCAAATTATTTTTTAGATTTTGAGTTTTATTTGGTTTTGCTTGTTTTGCTGGGGTGGTTTTGGGGTTTTCTTGTCTTTCAGAAAGGGAAAAAAAAGTAAGAAGAGGAAATAACTTTCTAAGATCTGAAATGTATCTCTATGCACCTTTCTGGTGGACCCACACTTTTCTCCACATCTATTTTTCAAATGGTATGCTTTGAAAATTAGAATTATTGACTTATAAAAAGCAGAAATGGATATAAAAGATCACAGCCATCTGAAACCATTGGGAGATGATGTTTCCATATGAACACTAAGTTCCTAATAGATGTGTAAAGTATTCTTAGGAAGTGCGAATAATAATGAAATATGAAGTATTTCTTGCCATTAATATCAAATTTAAATTTAGCCAGCTTGAAAATAACTTCAAAGTAGAAAAAAAAATTATCTCCATTCAGTAACTAAATG
This sequence comes from Passer domesticus, assembly GCF_036417665.1. Lineage (NCBI taxonomy): Eukaryota > Metazoa > Chordata > Aves > Passeriformes > Passeridae > Passer > Passer domesticus. The sequence goes on along the minus strand of NC_087474.1, from coordinate 105,225,970 downwards.
TGCTCATATTGCTTCAGTATAAGAATACTTACTTTGCACTCTTCATTTTCAAAGAGGCAGTTTCTAAGGATCTGCATTGAACACCTTAACTCCTTGATAAGGTTATCCTCCTGTCCAGGGAAAAATAATTGAAGATCATCAATGTAAGACCGGAATGAATTTTGTACAAGGAGGAAAGATATTTCAAACGAAGAAGTGCAAATCTAAGGTATCAACATTTGGGTCACATCTGCACAGCAGTTTTCTTCTGATTTCACGTAGAATTCATATTCAAGCACATTTACTAAAGATATTTATAAGCAGTAACTTATTATCCTTATCTCTCTTTATAAGCCACAGATACTGTTTCTAGGGGCACCAATGTGACCAAATGCAGAAATCTGTAATGTTGAGCTCCATTTCTCTTATGACTAATAAAGAACAGGAGGAGCCTTCCTGAGTATTTGCTCCATCCTAAAGCACACATCTAAAACAAGTCAAATGAATCATTGCCTAGAAGCATTTATTTTTCTTCCTTGGATAAAAACAAGGTTAAATTAGCTGTCTTTCAGACCTTGAGATGAGCTCAGTTGGAGCATGGTGCTAATAATGTTAAGGCTGTGGGTTTGACCTTTATACAGACTATTCATTTAAGAACTGGATTTGATGATCCTTGGGAGACCCTTCCAACTCAGAATATTCTGTGATCTCTACAGCAAGCCAGGCCAATCCATCCTTATATTCCCAGGATCTTAATTTCCTATCCTTAACTATAAATATAGAAGCTATAAATAACTTCCAATCTGATAAGAATATTACAAAAATAAATACAGACCTTTGGACAGTGAGGGGCTACCTTGAGATTCAAGTTACAAGTGAACAAAAAAATCAATCTTCTTGACAGAGCTGTGACACTACAGGGCAGTGATGGCTGACCTAACTCTATAAGGGTGACACACTAAACTACTTCTGAAAGATTACCAAATTCCAACAAGCTTGTTCACCACAGGATACTATTCCTGTCTTATCAAGCATAAAGGAACAAAAATGTAAAATAGGATTCATACTTAATCTCAGACAAGGTGAAGAAACAATGCATGCTTATAAATCATAACATGCTTATACATCATAAATCATGTATTTGATGACTTTTAGAGATTAAGTACTCTGCAGTACAGCCTACTGCAAAAAGGTTAATGAAAGCCAGGTGTAGTAGATAGGAAGAAACATACAAGACATTATTACAAATACATTTTATAACTGGTTTGTCCCACCTCTAGTCACATAAAATGCTAACACTAAGGTAAGACTCTTAAGAATTCTTCCAAGGAATTCTGTATGCATTAATTTAGTCAATAAGTAAAATAGCATTAAAATGCCACAAACTACAACTCATATTTAATGTACAAACTTCTAGGAGGTTTAAAAATTATGGATTGCATTGATAACACTGTTTATATTTATTTATTTTAGGATATCTTGCTTTTTACTACAATAATATTTTGACATGATGTTTTGAAAGCTTGACTACTTCTAAATAGTTTTCATGCTCTTTATTATCATCACACTAATTATTGTGAAAGAAAAGGAATATCAAGTAAAACACCTCAGCTGACCTGAGAATGAAGCTAGTTAAAACAAGTTTTTCCAAATAATTAAGAGTTAGAGAAAGGAAAAAAGAAGAGAAGCTGTCGTGACTTTCCTCTGAGAGTTGTGCCTTGTAGTGGGTGAAGGGGCAGTTTTGTAAATGATCAGCTAAATCTACCGTGAGAGCAACGTCTCAGTACATGAAACTGTCATTATGTACCACTTATGATGAAGAGCACACTTACATATGATGCAGCAACCTACAGTCCCAGCTCAGCAGGAAATCTGTCACAAAATATTTTGCAAATCTTTCAAAGAATTTTCAATTAAACATAATCTCTTTTTCTGAACTTTCTCAGAGGCTCCTTTCATCCAATTTCATTCAAGTTTTAAATTTCTCCTCAACCCAAAAACTGCAAAGAACCAGCTGACTTCAAGCTTATTGGATATTGGATAGGGCAGGACAACACTTTTCAGTCTCCAACACTTGAAAAGGGAAAATGAATGTGTTTAAAAGATCTCAAGGAAAAATATGAGAGCCTTCACATCTTAGGGTCGAACTCAATTTTTTTTTAAGAGTTCATTGTCACAAAACACAATTCCACACTCCCACAAATCGAGGCTAATGTCTGTATCAAAATCCCAGAGAAAAATACTACTTAAAATACTATTAATAAATACTACTAAGAAATGCAGAAATACCCTACAGAAAGGTGTTTTCTGCAATTTCTGATTTATGTGGGAGTGAACAAGATATCAAACTTGACGCAGAGGTTACTGCCTGTATTTTATTAATTCTGTTAGATGAAAGTGGCAGAAATCAAGCAGATTGCAACAAAGATCTTATGAAATGTTGTATGATGGCAAGACATAATTTATATCTAAATGTGGCGAAGAAGACTTGGGTTACATGAGAGTCTGGAAGAACTGGAAGGCAGGTTGAAAAAAAAGGCTAAAAATATAAAACTGAATGGAGAGAAGCTACTGGGAACGTAGGCAGTGGAAGGGCCACAAGTATGAGGTTAAAAAGACTCAAAACTGACAAGAAGTTAAAAAAACAGGGACAATTGAGTCTGATGACAAGAAACTGAGATGTCCAGACCAAGTTCGAAGGACGAGAGAGAAAAAAAAAACAAACCAAAAAACAAAGAAACAAACAAAAAAACAAACCAAAAAAACCTGAAAGCCAGATAAGAGGAATGTAAAACAGCTATGATTTACATGCACAAGCAGAATGGAACTAGTTTTGGGATGGGAGGGAGATTGACTGATACAAGAACAGACAAAACCAAAATAGCTAGCACTGGTTGAAAGACACTGACAAAAAACAACTTAAGAAAACAAAAAAATATTATTGTGGAAACAAGATGGAAAAAAAATTAGCTGGATTAGATAGGGCCATAAAGTCAAGACTGAAAGTCCAACTAAGTTTGAAAACAATACTCTGATATTGCTATAAGATAAATATCATAAATTACAAGCACAACAGATTACAAAAGGATGAGATGTGTATGTGAATGGATGTCTGAAAATGAATTTTGCACTCTCAATCAGCCTGCTATTTCCTGCTTTCAGCCAGGATGGATTAGCTGCTAATTCTGATAACTAAAAGTGGGAAGGCCAAATCCTCCAATTAATGAAAAGACATGAGACAAAACCAGTAATTCAGATGCTGATCATGTTGTACTTCACATGTAGACTACTGAGTTTAGGCAAACAGAAGTTTGGAGCTCTGGAAAGAAAAGTTAGTGGACAAAAGAAGGATTCCTGAAAAGAGATTGTGCCTCACAGAAAGAAATGGGCCCAAGAAGAAGAATGTGAAGATCCTGGTTGGAGGAACAATCTGGCAAACAGGAGAAGATCCTGAGGACCAGAGAGAGGCATGGAAAAAAACGACCAGGACATGCCCAGGGGCTTTGTCCAATGAACAGCCAAGACTGGGCAGCTGCAAAGTATCAACTGAGGTGATTTTCTGCCTGACATTACTGAAGTAGCAGTCATCTCTGTGTTAGAAAAGGTAGTTGAGACCTAGTGAGACCTCTAGGTGGAAGAGCCTGTGAGATAATTAAGTTGGTAAAAGTTCTAAAATCATTGAATCCTACAGAAGCTCCAGTATCTGGATCCACTACAAGCTGTCATTTACGTGGTCTCATCTGTGACACATACAAGCAGTATCTGCCTCAAGAAAACAAACAAACAAAAGCTGGGAAGTGCCTTATCCTATCAAGGTTCTTATAGCTACCTTTTTTCTCTGTGCTTTCCCAGGCTTTAGGGAATCCAAATTCAGCTGTGCGTGAATGTGCTTCATGTTTTCTATACAGCTGTCTATCAGGTCAGCTGGAAGACAAAAACCAGTAACATTTATAATTACATTCAAAATCAAAAATGTTTTATTAAAAACCAAAGTATCTTTCTGGCAATGATCTTGTTATCAGGAAGTAGCAAACGGTTTCTGAGATGAAGCTCATCTAGTTGAATGCTCTCAAGAAGCAAGAATATATTTGACTTCGCTTGCAACAAAGTCCCATCAGAGGAATGCCCAAAGGAATGACTGGTAAGATTGAGAGGAGAAGATGATTTGGGTGGAGAGGATAATAACTCATAACTCTTCAGGGTATCTTCAACAATGCTCCTTAGAAGTGTGAAACTTCAAGAGATTAGGACATGCATTTATTTCACCCAACCTTTCCCTAACCACAGCAGATTTGCTGCATCTGTGGTGAGATGAAGGAAAGCAACTGTTCAGCTGACTTAAAGGGCAAAATGTTGAGTTAGGCTCTTTTCTTTGAATCTAGTCTTTAAGTCACTATAAGACAATGGAGTGACTATGTAAGTGGAGAAGTGGAGAAGGTAAGAGCTACAGATATCATCTGTCTGGACTTCTGTAAGGATTTTGACACGGTCCTTTACAACATCCTTCCAAACTGGAGAGTTACGTTATGGACAGGTGGACTGGATAGTGGAGGAGGAACTGGTTAGATGGTCACACCTAGAGGGAGCAGTCAATGGATCAATGTCCAGATGGAGAGTGGTGACAAGTGGTATCTCTCAGGGATCCATATTGGGACCAATACTGATTAATGTCTTCATCAATACCATAGTGGGATTGAGTGCACCTGCAGTAAATTTGCAGGTGACACCAAACTGAGTGCAATTGACACACCTGAGATCTCAGACACCACCCAGAGGGACCTGGACAAGCTTAAGGTCCAGATGGACCTCACAATGTTCAACAAGGTCATGTGCAAGGTGCTGCACTTGGGTTGGGACAATCCCAAGTATCAATACAAATTGGGGGATAAAAGGATTGAGAACAGCCCTGCCAAGATGTAATTAGGGCACTGGTGAATGAAAGTTGGACATGGCCAGGCAATGTGACCTCACAGTCTAGAAGGCCAAGTAAATCATGGATTGCATTCAAAGCATCATGGCCAGCAGGGCAAAGGGAGGAGATTCTGCCCCTCTGCTCTGCTCTGGTGAAACCCCACCTGGAACTGCATCCAGCTCTGGGGTCCCCAGCAGAGAAAACCTGTTGGATCGGGTCCAGTGGCAGATCACAATAAATGATCTAATACATATATGAGGACAGGCTGAGAGAGTTGGGATTGTTCAGCCTGGAGAAGAGAATGCTGATGAAAGACCTGGTTGCGGCCTTCCACTTAAAAGAAAAAGCTTGAGAAAGATGGGGACAAACATTTTAGCAAGGCCTGTTTTAAGGAACTAAAAGAGGAAAATCTTGGACTAGATATAAGGAAGACATTTTTTACAATGAGGATGGTGAAACACTGGAACAGGTTGTCCAGAGAGGTGGTGGATGCCCTACCCCTGGAAACAGGTTGGATAGGGCTCTGACTAACCTGATAAAGTTGAAGCTATCCCTGATTACTGCAGGGGGGTTGACCTAGATGGTCTTTAAAGGCCCTTTCCAATGCATTCTATGATTCCATGATAATGGGATAATTCAATTTGGAAGAGACAGCCTCCAGAGGTCATATACCCAACCTTCTCCTCAAAGCAGAGCAAGCTCTAAGCAGGCAAGGTTTGCCTGCAGCTTTATCCTGCTGGGTCTTAAAAATGTCCAAAGACAGACAGCACACTATGTCTAGCACTGCTTTACTCCCTTCAAAGGGCAAATGTTTATTTACAGGATGTTTGACTATCATGTTTCACTTTATGCCCATTCTTTCCATCCTCCTATACCATGCATTGCCATAAGAAACTCATCTCCAACTTCTTCAAAATCTCTTAGGTCCTCCCAAAACCTTCTTTTCTCCAGGCTGAACATAAGTCAGCTCCCTCAGCTTCTTCTCTAATGACAAGTGAACACAACCACCCTGATGGCCCATCTGGGGCCGCTGCTCCAGTTTGTTGACATTTGCTGTACTGGGTCAAAACTGGATGTGCTATGAGAGATTTAATCACAAGTGGAAAGTAGAGGAAAGAAACTTTTCCCCTTGATCTAATGGCTGTGTTCCTGTTAATAATACAGCCCAGGATGCTATTAGTCTTCTCACATTCAGCTTGCTCCCTACCAGCTCCTTTTTTGAGCTTTCCAGTCAGCCTCTATCTCTGTAAGGGCTTGTATCTTTTGAGGTGCAGGACTTTGCATTTTTAACTTAAAGTATCCCTTAAGAGCTCAACAGGTGATACTAGACCTACATGTATCTTTAGAACACTGCTTTGAGCCCCAGAAGCTGTCGTCTTCTTTTCTAAGGTCTGTGTTGCACAACAGCAAGGATGACTTGACGGCTGCTGTAGCACAGAATGATGCACTTCCTGCAGTGGAAGTGCCTTCACAGGAAGCTGGAACTTAGATGATCTAGTAAGTGATTGACAGAAGAACCTGAGTGAAGTAAGGGCTGAGTACAGAACCAATACCCTGGGAAAAAGCAGAAAGCATAAGACCTGAAGTTGAGTTTTCTACCACTATAGGGATCAGACACTGAGCAGATCTGTCTAAGCTATCAATGTCAGTGTAGGGTAGGTTTACAGAGAGTGGGAAAAACAGAGATGAAAGTTATAGGAAAGCACCCAAGACAAAGTACAATTGGCCAGATCAAAAGGTGTAAAACGCATGATGCATGAAAATTGCAAATTCTAAATTCTCCCATATTCTAGAGGGCACAAGAAGCCTGGGATTAGAAGCTGGTTTACTACTGTGACAGGAAGAAAGTCCTACTTAAACTGTAAAATGGGACCAAATAACCAGGGAAGAACAAAGCTAAGAAAAAGAAGTCTCCTCTTGTTCCAGGTACAGCCACAACTGAAAACACAGGCCATACTTTCACTTACCAAAGTACTGGAGGATACTGCCAGTGAAAAATCTCCAGTTTCTAATGCATGAATATGCCATTAGTGGTAAAAGCTAACAAGTCTCTTCTTACTCCAACACAGACCTGTAACTTTACCACAGGGTTTTAAACTGGCTACAACATAATATTTCATCTGCAGCTGAAAACTTTAATTATTGGTAAGATTTCTTAGTGAAAATCTGGTTAAACCCCTGCCATTAAAACCTAGGTCTTCTGCTTTGAAAAAAAAAAAATATTACAGTCTCAAGGTAGTATGTAAAACACCTGCAAGCATTTGATTCATATATAATTTAACATACATTTTTAAATGCTCACCTTCCAAAGCACATTTCTGGGCATTTTTACTGACAGCTAACAGAGACAACAGTGCATTTGTAGCAACTTCTTTCAGCACATCCTTTGAAGATTTTCTTTCACAGACCTACAAAAATGCAATTTCGTTACTGAAATTAAAAAGTGACCACACTAAAAGTAGTATTCATAGCTATAAATATATTGTCAGAGTCTATATTTTCATTTGGATGATTTATAACTCTATCCCTATATAGAGTTCTCCCTCTGTATATTCAGTTTATAGTCAGTCTGCATTGAAGTGTTCCAGGGTTTTTTGAAACTGATTTTTTTAAATTAAATCTTTCTTTTTTTTCCTCCTTAGCCCACTCCTCTTATTATTTTCTTAACATTCTACTTTTCTAAGCCTAGATTCTAAATCCTGGCATTCCATTACTTTTCTCATATTCAGGAATAGGCTTGGTATTGCAGACAACTCACTCATATGCCTTTAGTGTAATCTCACTTTCTTTCTACATGATGATGATGAGGAGATTAAATACAGTGAAATTCCTTCAAAAAAATCATTGAGAGTTATTTTAGACAGTCTTACTAACCAGTAAAAAATGATAGCTTGTCTTAGTGTTGTGAGGCCTTTGTGAGCATCACCACATTTCTAATAACCTAAGCATAATCTCTGTTTTCAAAGGAATATTTATTTGGAATCATATAACAAGATAGTTGAAAGACAAGGAGCACTCTGTGCTTCATATATTATCCACTACAGAATTTTGTCTATCTAGCAATTTTCCCTAAAACACCATGCCAGTTCTGACATCCAAGATAACAGAAAACACTATCCATTGCAATCAGAAAAATACAGGAAAACAAGAACAGTTGCTGGATCATAGTAAAGAGAAAAACATATTTTGAAGCTAGCCAAAAATACAACATCTTAACAAAATCTTAGTGTTTTAGACAGAAATCTCATAAGTACCTATCCATATGATCTCATAGACTTTAATTCTACATACATCATGTATTAATGGACTAACAATTTTTTCAAATTTTCATATTCAATAAAATATCAATGTATGCTCTTAGGTCATCATTTATTGAAGTGTTCACTGCAACCAAGGGTGAGAAAGCCAAAGAATGAAGAATAGAAAGTTAATAACCAGAAAAATCCCAACACCTCATTGATAAGAACAACTGACACCAAATCAAAGCACCGAAGCGTGGATTGGGTTCTGTGTTTATAACCAACAAAAAAGAGCTTTACATTTGGACTACAACTGTTTTTATTAGATCTGGTGTGAAATCTTAAATCTAACAGCAACACAAGAATGTTTGAAGTAACTTCACTGTTTTTCTGTTCTGATGGGTGATGGTTTCTTTTCAAATTAAAAAATTTAGATGTTTGAGTACTTAAAAGCTTAAAAGCTAAAACTAATTAACACAAGCCTGGAAAGAAAAAATTGTTGAATTCCAGTAATCCTGCATAGCCTAATATGTAGGATCCAAAGACTTTTGCCCTATTAAATTGCTAAATGTTTTTACTTTTTCTTAGTATTCATTAATACTTTACTAATACAAAACACGTTTGCCTATCAACCTCTGGGGTATTTTCCTGTAAGTATTATGTGGTAGAGTAGAACTGATCCAGTAATTAAGGTGAGGTGTCTTGTAACTTTTTCAAAAGTTTTAATCTCATCTTATTATTTTCTACATTTTATCTTGAACACTAGCAAAATTGTGTTCTTTCTTGAAGCATGCTCTTCTATGCATTTTTTCTTACTCTGCCATCAAGAACTGCAGTTCATAATAAAAAAAGAAAATTTATGTCAAGCATAGGGAGCACAAGTAATTAAGAATTAATTAATGATTAACTACCAGTTGAATGGAAAAAATAACTCTAGAAATTTATAATGCCTTGTGCCAAAAGATGCTATAGTTTTCAACTATAATAAAATCATTAAAATGAGAATGGATACTGAATTATTTTTTTTTAATTTTGTTGCATATTAAATTTAAGATGTCCCATAAATCCACAGCAGATCTGGCTATGTTAGTCTTCACCTACTGTAAATTAGTTGCAGGGGAGATCACAGTCTTGCTATTATACTGTAAGCTTTATATCTAGGAAAAAAATGTTAGGGCTAAAATTTGAGAGTTTATGTATAGATTATGATTTCCTTAATTTTATTTCTGATCTTAAGCACATGTACACAAGGACTAACATTTACATACACAAAACCAAAGCCTTTCAAAGTCAGCATGTGCACTTACTAGATTTCTTATATGTGATAATGAATTCCAAGTTGAGACCTGGTCTACTAATATTCACACCTGTACACTGGGTACTAAATTAGCACTTGCCACTGCATACATCAGGTACTCTGTAGATTGTATGTATTTAGGATGATTAATTGAGATGACTGTTTGTAAAGTCTCTCATCCCTTTCTATGTTAGCCAATTATTTGCTTGACTGCTTCTCTTTAAAAGTGCTTCTCCTGAAGAAAGTCCAAAATCTTTTGTGTTGTTTTTTCATTTTTAATGGTGGTTTTGTTTAGGTGTTTGTTGTTTCAATAGGTTACTTTACATCCTATGGGCTCATTCCATTGTCCTCTCAATGACCACTGTAAGGGGGTGTAAATAAACACATGTACTTTGATCTAAGAAACTGAAGCTGTTTCTTTCCTAATTCTGGAATCCTTTTGGGAGATCATAGCAGCCCTGTAAGGATGTAAAGAGCATAGGCTAACTTTTGAACTCTTTCATGAACAAAATGCAATCTCTGTCTTCATCTCCGAACAGTGAAAAAGCATGTTAAAAGCTGATGTCTCTTACAATACACAAACTATGTCTAATGTCCTTTCATTGACCTGGCTGCATTTCATTCTTCATTGTATCAACTTTTTCTGCTCTAAGCATAGGAATTGTCCCCTTTTTGCTGGCACAGATTGATAAGCAGTTATGCACACTTGTATGAAAACAGAGGAATGTTACAACATGTCTTCATCAGACATACTGTCATGCATACTTTTTGTGCCAGAGCCAAGGAGTTTTGTTTCAGGCACATATGCAAGCATTAATACAAAAACCCAACAGGATATTTAGCAAACTATGGGATTTGAACAAAGTACCCCCGTTTTGCTTGAGTCCCTGAAAATCATGTCCTCACAGGAAAACACTGTGCCCTGAAATTATCTGAAATTAGTTGCCAAAGACAGAGAATTTTGGTTATGTGGCTTATAGAGTGAAAGACCCTATTGGGAAGTTTTTCCTCCATGAAAGACAGCAGGTTCTCAGTGGACAGAATACCATGCCCCAATAGATACAACAGAGCCACAGTGTTGCAACAGAGCAGCAAAGGAGCAAAAAGTTTGCGACAGATACCAGGACAAGTCTTGGTAGGAGTAAGGTTATTCTACAAGAATTGAACATCCATAGGAAGAGAGGAGATGAATACTAAGAGAGCATTTTTTTGGTCACACCATCCAATATATGACCAATAAACATCAAAAAAATATGCTTTACATAGCAAAATAGTACTAAGATACTTATTAAAACATAGTTGTAAGACAATGACTTTAGAACAACAGAAATCATAAGTGACATTTATATAATGTGCATCATTCAGAAAAAAAAACCCTACACTTCTAATCACAGTTCACTATGATTGTTACAGTGACAAACTGCACATAAAGAATATGGATAAAAGAACTAATTTGGAGGGAAAACAAGTAAGACACAAATTTCACATATAATTTGCTTACTTCTATCAACCTGTAAATAAGGGAAGGATTAAATACAAAGGAAGTAAAAGAATCAAAAACGCAAAAACATATCCTGCAATCCCATTGTCAAATTTTAAATACCTGAATAATTAAAGCAGTAAGTTGAGTTACTGGTGCCTGGCATTCTTCAGTGTGATCCAGAAGAAAGCTAAGAGTTGGATTTTGACATACACCGTGTTTATCCTGGAGCTGTTTTCTTCCTTCCTCATTCAAAAGGATAGAGAGGAACTGCAAGCTAGCCACATATAGAGCAGGATATGTGGTAGACAGATGAATACAATCAGAAATGGTATCTAAAAGGTTAAACAAAAAAATTAAAATTTTTACATCCCATTATGAATAAAGCTCAAGTATACTTTACAACACGGAAAGACTCAGCAAAGAAAGCACATGAATCCAGAAGCAGTTATACTGTGCACTGTTTAAGGCATTCTACAAATTCTATGCATCTTATAAGTTTTGAAAATAATCTAAGAAAGAAAAGTTTGAGTCTTATAATGGTTGAATGAATCAGTTGCTCTGCATTCATTTCACTATAAAACAAAAAAGCAATCTCCATTTTGCTCAAATCATTCATTTGTCCAGTAATTTTTTGAACTCTCCTCGTTTTATCAACAGCTTACACCATAAAACCAACAGTATGCATTAGCTGCTTTATTTGCAATTGGATTTGAGTTCAGTAGATCTCTTAACAGGCACAAGCTTGTCTGGACTGTGTTCATACTTCAGTATTGAAGCACATCACCAAATCTTACCTAACTACACAAGAAACTAATGCAAGAATAATTAAAATACAAAAAACATACTCCTGTATAATAATCTTGGATTTCTCTATCTCTCATCTCCTCTCAAAATTTTGATTTCCTTTTATGCAAGATATTTAAAAAGAGAGAAGGGGAAAAAAATGAAGTGCTAATGGATCATTTAACAAATGCCACATTTGGTTAAGGTTTACAACTAAAATTATTCATCCATACAAGTGAAGAAAACAAAGCAAGTCAGTCAAGCTCTGGACACATTGGTTTTCATTGTGGATATCTCATTAGTAATTACTTAATAGCATCTAAAGAGCAATGACTCTTTTCTATTTCTTTATTAGTTGCTAGGTAAAAAAACCCATGCTGGAATAGTCATTACCAATTACTGCTGTACAGTGATTTGCAAGGGCTGCTGTCACAGATGGAAAAGATATCTGGCCACTTTTCCACAGTAATGTAGCTAGAAGGCTGAAAGAGTCTACCCATGTTTCATGAAGTACAGATGTCAACTCGGCATCTGCAAAGATAACACAGAAAAAAAAAAATCAAACCACTTACAAATGTGCACAAACCTGGAAAGGTGAGCCTGACCACACCTATCCATTTACCTCAAGGTGGTACCAAAATGAAGACCTGTCTCTGTTTGGTTATAAAGGAAACAAAGTACTTCATTACCTAAGCTATCTTTGGGACGTATGGTGAGAATCCTGAAGGTATTTCCCAAGAGAGGTTTCAGCAGTTCATCCTGGCTTACAAGCTGAGAGTCCACCAATAAACATGATTTTAGAAGGCTGCACACAGATGACAAGTACTGAAGTAGTAACAAGACCTGTTAAATGTTTGTAGAAAGATATGAAATAAAGCCATATATTTACACGTTCCACATTATTGTAAGTTTACTCCCATTATGTTAACTGTTTCATAATGTTTTAATAGACACCATTTAAATAATAGAACATGAATTTAAAATGTTTCTCTTAATTTTTACTGTAGAAGATGAAACAGAATCCCTAGTCTGGAAACACATGTGTGCAATCAATTTTCTAGTAGCAAAGCAAAAGTTCCTTGTGAGAAAGTCATGAATCTTACTATATTTACAGCAACATACTCATTGCAAAGTCACAAAGAAAAACACAAAAATGGTCATTAATACCAAGGAATACAGGTGTCTTCCTAAAAACAGAAGCTAACAATTATTTATTTATTCTCATAAGTATTCTGCAGAAGCACATTTCTTTAATTAGAATAGTAATTTACTTTTAAGTAAATCTGAATGCAGAGCAGCAGAAGCTACGAAATGGCTGTGTCATGAAACAGCATATTCTATATCTTGTATTTACAGAGTTCAATTTGATAAAAAGGTAGTTCTATCAGCGGTAACCCTGTATGGTTTGCATACATCAAAATCAGCTGAGAACTATGTGTCTGCAGGATCAGAAGCAAAGCAAAGCAGCCAGGTTTGTTACAGAAAAGAAACATTCAATGTGTCAGTAACTATATCTGGCTCATACTTCAGTAACATACAAAAACTTCTATTACATCATTTCTTCAATGGCTGAATTTAAATTATACTTTTAAAAGACAATTCATTTTCAGTTTGGTCATTCCAATTATAGTCCTAACAAAGAAATTAAGTCTTCTACGTGAATAAAATGGTTTATTTTCACTTAAGCTTTGTCAAAAGCACAAAGATTCACATGAATATAGTGTATAACAGTGTGTCTGGACTATGTTAATGAAGATAAATTATACTAGCATAATTAAATTCAAAACTTGAAAAAATTAGGAAGTAACAAATGCTTCTCTAACCTGAGCTTTTACATGTTCTTTATGACATCGATGACCCAATGGAGCTTTCAGTTCCGAGATGCATCTTTCAACCAGATTAGCACTTACAAGACTAAAACAAAATATATTGGTTAGAAATATAGCTAAGTAATTAAACCTTCTATTAACTTAACATTCCATAGAAAAGAATAATAGAAATAAACCAAGTAGAAATAAAGTAAGAAGCACTTATTGCTAAACCCCACTAGTTTAAGGAAGTCTAGTGCAATGGCAATTCTAGCAGCAGTATGTTGTTTCAAAATAGCTAGACTAATATAAATTCCAATAGCTGCTACTGCACTGGCAAAAATCAATTTTTTCTATTTGATTTCTTATTTTCTTTCCCCTAGAAGAATAAACAGCTCTGCAATAATATAAGCTGTATTCACACCAGGGTTGTTGGGATTTTATGTTTGTTTGTCTGTGTTTCGTTTTTTCCATTAATTGCACCATGAAGAGCAACTATAAATGCTCTTGAAAATTTTTACCACAAGATGAACTAATTTTTCATGCTACACTTCAGGACTTCCAAGCATTTTTTATAGACAAAAGAATTTTCTACAATGGAAATGGAAATATGGCACACAATCTGAAGACTTCTTTGAAGTGGTTCCTCCTTTCAAAAGGAAATAAAATACTGGGATCCATCATCCAAATTTGGCAAGTTTTATTTACTCTCTTTTAGTGTGAAAATCCTTGGCTCACCTTCAAAATACTTGATACAATTCAAAGAAGAAAAACATAAAATGAGCTGAAATGATCTGCAATTCCAAATACCTGACAAAACCCTAAAGCATCATGAGAGGAACACAGTAGTCTAAGACATACACCACAAATGAAAGCACCAATATGACTACCTATTCTGTGGGAAAAAAAAAAAAAAGTAATTCTGATTCATTTCTTCAATTGATGGTATTTTTTATTTAAAAAAATAAATTTTGAACACTTCAGGAACAAGAAGTGATCAATATGTTTAACAGTTCTAGTGAGAAACATGGGTAAATCTCATTCGAAGATTTTTTAAACATCTATTGCTACACCTTGTTTGTAGTTCAACAGTTATTGATCTCATACCTGCTGAGTGTTGTTAGCAAATGTGTTTGTTGAAGGGCAATTCCAGTATCTTTTGGCATGACAACCAGCAGATTGTGCAGAAGGCTGCAAACAGCTGACAAAAGGGCAGGTGTGACTACAGCACGCTGTTTAGACAGAGCAGCAGACATGGGAGAATCATGTTGACTTGGAGATTCTGTTATGGTTGTATCACTTTGACCTAGAGTGTGTTGAATTAAAAAAAATCCAAAACAACCAAAAGATTAAATTACATCAGTTACATAAATCAAGTTTATTTGTATTTTTCACAAAACATCCAAGTCCTCGCTATATTTAAATTGTATATTCAGGAACGAAGGGGAAAAAAATCAAATCAGATACAGGAAATAGTTCCCAAATAAAATGCTCCCTCTACCAGGCATTAAATGGAGATAACTAGCAAATTTGGAAAGACACAAATTACCAGTCCTTTATTTAAAAGAAAAATATTTTTATTTGAACACAGCTCTCTCTACATACATGATTATAAATATGTTTTACATTGTATTAGTTTTTATCTTTCTACATATAAAGAGAATTATATACACATATTTGTGTATGTGTGTGCATACACACTCCTATGTATGTATATGACAGCTCTACCACGACTGATGTGTTGAAAGCATGACTAGATGCCAGGAAGAGAACCTAACTCCTGAGTTATATTTCAAGCAGTACCATTTTCACTTGCTTCTGTCAAATTTCATATTAAAAGAAGTGTTTAATATTTGTCTTCTAAAGCAACTACTAGAAGCATCAACTGCTCCAGCAACATGCAAGCTGTACAATGTAGAGCATGGACAAACACTGAAATGTGAACAGGTGAATACAATGTATTTAGCATCAGGTACAGGACTCAAGCTTGAGTTACCTTGTGCCGTAAGCCGATCAACCACAGTTTCCGGAATAAAACTGGCTGAACTTGGAACTGCTGCCTGGAGCTCAGTAACACTCCCCAGTGATGGTGATGCAGACAGAATCTAGAAAGCCATAAAAAGAGAAACTAGTTGATTCCAGCCTTTACAGACTAGTCTTTTCTTTATATTCTGCTTGAGAAGGGGGAACAACCCAACGTAATCAACAAAATCAAATACTATATAAATATTACTGTTCAAAATCAATTCAATTAGATTTCGTCCACTATGTGTGTATATATATGATAAAAAACCCAATAACTAACTATTAAAAGATGGGCAATATGACAGTCTGAAACATTTCAGTCAAAAACTGATCAATGCCCATGTTACTGGAAATTCCTTCTCTTCATCCTTCTTTTTCATCCATATAATTGACTCAACCTACATTTGGATAAAGATAGAAAGACATTACTGAAGCATTTAAACTCAAATTTTTCATGGACTATTTGCTCTACTGAGAACATCAGCACTTGTCCCTTTATACCAGAACACACTCAGATAAAAATATCACAAGTACATGTCATAGTCAAAGTTGATGTCCCCGAGTCTTTTGAACTCTGGGTACTTCTCTTAACCTTAATCCTGTGATAATTAAATGTATTCATTTCATAGTGAAGACATAAGATGTTTAAATGACATCAGATAACTTTACTGACATAATACCACACTCCTCCTACCCATTTTGCATTTACATTATGAATTTTGCGTGTTTTCAAAAGTTCCTAATGCTCTTGCTACTGTGTTTCAAACCACAAGCTTGAGATCAGAAGACCCAGAATCCATATCAATGATGTGCTTTTGTGACACAGCAAGACCTGTAACTTGTTTCAGAGCAGAGGACAAGTATCTATCATGTCAAGTCACTCCTTCATGTCTGGTTTCTATTTTCTAATATGGAAAAGTCACATCAGACATTTTTCTTCAAGAATGTCACTATACAAAGCAGAGAATATAGAATTTTGGAGAATCCAATGAAATCCCAGAGTTACAGCTTGAAGAAGGGTGTTATTAGAATTTTCCTCACAGTGAGCTTTCTAAGGAAGACTGAAATATCTCAAAGGTTTCCAACAGCTGGAATATATTTTTACCCAAGGAAATGTTAAAAGTGACTGTTAAAAGTAACAGACAAAAAGGGTGCAGGGAAGGAAATCACAGATCACTTTGTTCCCAGCTATTGTATCCTTGCAACCTCCACATTGTAACTTCCTTTTCTCCTGCATTTTCCTCTGGTCTCCCATTATTGTTCATCCTATAATCACGAGTCTTTATTCTTAAGCCTGCTCAGTTGTTGCTCAAGGAAAGTCAGAGGACTATTGTAACACATAAAACAAGCTACAGTAAGATCTGGGGGTGTGTCCAAAACACAGGGAGCACATAGAGCTCATAGAGTAGGCACACAGAATGTCCAAAATATAGAGCATATAGAGCACAGAGAGTCCAAAACACAGAGTTTAGATCACATAAACACTCGGACAACGCTTGGCTAAATCATTTGCTTGTTATCAAAATGCAGTACGAAGCTGTACTGAGTAATTGAAATTCAAAGCCTATTTTGACTGCACAAGTAAAAAGCATATTTGCCAATTTAAAAAAAGTTACTTGAAGTTCTGTGCTTGCTAATTCAAATAATTACTGAAATCCATTATTTATATTAAGCTAATCTATCATGACACATGGCAAATTCTGCATTTATGCAGCACTATATGTCAATTCCAAGCATTCTAATAGGTGAGAAAAACTGCAACACTTTTCCTTAAATAGTACAAACCCAAAATGTAATTTCTAAGAGTCCATATGGTTCTTCTGAAATAAGTAAAACCCTAAAAAGACTTTCACTACATTGACAGTCATCTTACAGATATTATTATAAATTATGCAACCTTTCACTTATTAGTAAAAAGTATCAGCTACCTCATACAATTGTAGTCCCTCTATCTTCTACAACTCTCTAAATACTTTGGAAAAGAAAATAAATAGTTCTCAGTTATGTTGAAAATAAATACATAAATAAAATCAGCAAAAGCTGGTTAGAGAAATATAATCTTCCTTAACTGATGGAACGTTTATCGATAATTGCATCATAGAGGGAAATCAGTTAAACCCCAAAATTTTCTGCTGTCATAACAGAAAACAAACAGTAACACACTGAAGTTGTTTCCACACTGTTCTGCCTTCAGGGGAAAAAAACCCAAGATATTACCACTTCTATAAATCACCTTTGATAAGGATGAACTGGAAGTCTGGCACACAGTATTTAGTAAAGGATATTTACTACTGCCACCATATTGTTCCTGGGAGCAATGAAGCATTGCGTTGCTTAACAGTGAAACTTTGGGAGGGAGTGTAATAGGGGGAAAGATTCTGCGTGTGTGGAGAGGGAGATGACAACTGCAGATTAGAACTAATTCAAAAGAATACAAAAATTGTCAGAGTGGAAACACAGGAGAAATGTGAGGGTTTTGCCATTTATCTACTAGATAGGAATAAAAGGTCTTTTCTTAACCTCTAGTACAAAAATCCCTCTGGCATTGCTTTAATAGGCTTGCAGTGATTAATTCTATTCAGTTCCCTTTTCAAAGGTTTAAATCACTTTACTGTATAGCACTCTGGTAACCACAGTTCCAGAAAATAAAGCACACATTTTTATAGAAAATAGCAAGAAGATTTCATAGGAAAGAATAGCCATGACTTAAAACTGTCTGGGAGATGTCTGTAGCTCTTTAGCCCACATCATTTTTAGCTCAAGTTTTTAAATAACTGCTCATTTTGCTAAGATTTCCTGGATGCAGAACAGCCCTAGCATATTTATGCAGTGTAAAGCAAGTCGGTATCTCCATGCAGATTAGTGATTTCTTATCATATCCACAAAACACAAACCAAACATGTTGGTTAAAACAAGAGTAAGGATTCGTCTTTTCAAATGATAACCTGAGTTAATGCTTAAACTATTTATTCTATAAAAGACCAAGATTATTAATCATCTCACAACTGGCCTTTCAGTTCACTGAAAAATAAAAATAAATTTGACAAAAATCTGTAATCCACTAGGATTGTAAAGACACAGAATACAGTGCACATGAATTAACAGAGGACAGACAATCCAGTTCTGCTGTCTTTTTCTATTACACCAAATCATTTATTTCATCCCCATACAACTATTCTTTACTCTTTAAAATGAACAAAATGTTACTTATGGTCTCTGCCCAATTTCTGATTATCTTTTTAATTTTCTCAATTTTTTTTCTGCAAATTTGAGGAAAATAATTGGGGATGGAGGAAAAACTATAAAGCCAAAAAGTAATTTAGTTGCAGTTTTCAGTTATGGTCATATGGCTCTATGTGAAATCAGCTCATGATAGCAGACAGCTCAAATAAAGTACTGGTTACATGAAATCTGGAAGCAGAGAAAACTAACAGAATGTTAGGAATAGAAATCAATATGGACCTATCTAGATCAATTTTTTTTTAATGCTACTAAAATATGAGAGAAGAGTTTTCAGTAGAAACAATTCTACTTGGTTTGATTGCTCATTCTCAAGTATTTGTGGGTGTTTTCATCAAATCTGCACCATGCACCTAAAACACATTTGTCCCTTCAGTGAGACCTGCAGATTCCTTTCCATCTGTGATGGGGAAAGCACGCCATCTCGTGGGCTTGGAATAACAGTATCTTCCCGGCACCATCAACATCCAACATTTAGCAATAAACTTCTACAAACTTTTTGTAATGCCTTCATAAATATATTTCCTTATTCATACATCAAAACGAAAATTGGACCAAACTGTGACCCAAAAATTTGAAGTTATGTAGGAATAAATTACAAATACCTGAGATTTCAGGACAAGTTTGAATTTTCAGAAGTATTTTCTAACTTCACTAGATACACACTTCAGAAAACTGTCCTCTGAAATACAGTTTGCAATTAGCCTCCATCAAAGTTATGCTCATCCACCTTTTTCTTCTAATTAATAGTGGTATTGGAACATCAGACCTCTACATCTTGTGGCTGAAAATTTTCAATATGACATGCCAGGACTAGCATTTTTTTACAGGTAAGAAACTTAGTTAACAAAAAAAGAAGTTTACAGCTGCTGAAAATATCCATGAAGGATAAATGGAAATTAAACTAACTTCCAGAAATGACAATCAAAGTCTTAGTGTGACATCTTCACAGGTGTCAGGGAAAGAATGAAAACTAAACAAAACACAAACTTCTATAAAACTCACATGGTTAGCTGTAAGAGCCTAATCTTAGCAAGTATGAAGTCTGATATGTGGAAGACTGGTATAAATTAGTGTAGCTTAGTATTACACTGTACTTTCCATTGTTAATTAGTAGTTGTGTATCTGGTGAATGGAATAGTAGAGCTAAGTCTTTGTGTTAAACTATGATGCCACTTTACATATATAATTAGCATACATTAACCTGATCTAGTAGATTCCACATTAGTTTTTTTCTTTTTTGTTAACTACTGAAGCTGAAGAAATTTAATGTTTTCTTCATAAAAACTCAAGGACAATTCTAAGTAGATTAGACACCAAGCCTTGATAAGAATTGCTGCAGTCGAATTTTGTCTTCAAGTAATGTGAACAAAACAAGATGAAATTTGGTCAACTTTCATTCCTCTAAGTAAGTGGCAATCAATTTATTCAGTAAAAAGTGATCTGGGAACAAGTGCTTTTAAAAAATACTAGATTCTTATGTAAATGTTTTTTTAAGGAGCAATCATGATTTCAGGTACTTCCTGGTTTACATGCACTTTAATTTATTTTAGTCTTGATCTTCAAATTTGAATATTTGTGTATAGAATAACCCTAAAAGGCTGGGGGTTGTTGTTCTTCATTAATGAAAATGAAATTAATTAATAAAATTTCTGAAAATGAGAAATCAGTTTACAACTAAAGTGCACTTTTTCCTCAATTATTAAAAACATGGAAGATAACATTATCAGTACTAGACAGCAATAAATTTATAACAGAGAATCAAAAGAACATGGAAATTGTACTTGTGTAATACTTTTTAGACAAAATACTGTTTTTTCTGGTTTTGTTTTTACCATGTTCCACAGGAAAATTGAGCATAGAATTTTTGTCAAGAAAAATATATAGGATCTTGTGATCTATCAGCATTTGTCATTTCCAGGCATGCATCTGTTTAAGAGAAAAGAAACTTCTAAACAATGATATTCTGGCTTCAGTAATAGATTAGATAGTTATTCATAAATGAAAATTTTTTAATATGAAACTAAAAAATAAATTTCAGTGCAACATGCCAGTTTTCTTGGATCTATACTGCAGTCTTTGAAAAATACATGATTTTTATCGGGTAACTAATGAATGTTATAAAAGTTTCCTCCACAGCCTGAACTGATACAGCAAATCTACTCTGGAACTGAAAGAATGTCTTTCAATTTCTCTTCTGCATTTGCCACCTTGAAAGATGGCACGTGTGTACAGCTTTTTATTGCCATTGTCAGAAACAAATATTTCAAGCAGCCACCCACTTTCTGTTTTCCATGTCTGCAAGCACTTGTGCCACTTGTAAATTCTACAAAAGCATTTTCAGAATCCAGAGTTTATTATGGCACAGAATACCCAATGTATTTATGTGGCTTTGATTGATCCAGTTCTGTAGCTGTGTTGTGTAAACACAGGTTCACTCTGAAAAACAATTTGGATAAAAGCAACAGAAGTGACAACCAGAAATGGAGACAACTGCATTTTGTCAATAAAGCCAATTACAGAGTAATCTCTAGAGAATATGTCTTGTTGTGGGAAGCTACAGAATTCAGTACTGCCTTATGCACTTAGCTAGTCAAGACAAGCTACCTTACTTATTTTTGCTCAGGTTAAGAACCACAAAAGGGTTTTTTCAGCATATTAAAGCTACATTGGAGTAAATTTCAACTTAATTTCACAGCTAATTTCCGATTGATTTCAAGTTTTGAGTTTTGCTGGAGTTTTTTTTTATCAATTTTAAGAGTGATAATTTTCTTGAAAGCAGTTCACAAACAACTTTATATTTAAAATTAATAATTACTCTGCAAGTTACCATAGTTTCAGATGTTGAGTGAGAATGTGAAGATTTTCTCTGACTAGGTGGAGCCTTCCAAAGATTGAGAGAATCATCAAAATCTGTAAAGGAAAAAAAAATAAGAATCAAAATTACTCTAACAAGCCTTTTAAAGGACTGTTTTCAGTGAAAAAATAGACAACCACAGCTATTCTTCTGAAGATCTCAGAACACAAGTTTTCGCATATTATATCTATGAACTCTTACACATCAAATTCCTTGAATAAACAAAAATAAAAAATTTCCAGTGCAATATAAATAGTCTAGAAAAAACTACACTTCACTCAAACTGCAGTTGCATAGCCTTCAGTCATTTCAAATAGTTCAGATTTCATTTTAGTTAAAATGCAAGAGTACAAAAGTACTGAAGTACTAGACTACAGTCTTGAAGAACACACATAGTACACTGATCTCCTTGTCTTCAAAATATGGTTCCTTTTGAAACTATTTCTCTAAAAACGCAGATTTGAAGTTTGTCTTCAAAAAACTTCAAATTCGCATTTTTAGAGAAATAGTTTCAAAAGGACCCATATTCATAAACATAACAAAGGCAGAATTACTTTGTAAATCTGTTTTAGAGTAAAAAGTGCCAAAAAATGCTATAGCACAAGTCTGCCAGTAATACTTTTAAAGTTGTCATATATTTAGAAAAGAAAATAAAAAATAATGAAGTCAGACTACACAGTTTGTGAGTGCAAACCCCACAAAAGTAGATGTCCTATATGTATCGTCAGTAATTACTAAACTGAACTATCTTATTTGTAACATTACATTGCAGATGATTTTTATACATTCCTAAAATATTTATAAAAAGAAAGTAAGAAAACTACATAGGAAAAAACCCTACAAGGTTTAGGTCCTGTTCTTCCCTTTCTAAAGAAACAAAAATATTGTTTCTTATTCCTAAAATACTGTATTTTCTGGCTTTGCCTTGCAAAGACTGAATAAAATGTATCTCAATTGCTCACTGAAAAGTTGTACCATTCTACATTTCAAGTTACTCTTAGATACAATATTGCAGGAGCTAACAGAACTACCAAAAGGCACATATTAGAGGACCATGGGAGCAGTAAAATGTGTTGGATTGAAAAATTACACTCATAGATTAAAAAAATCAGACACTGAAGAAATTGAGGATTTTTATGACTGGAATTTTGTGTACTGGTGAAGTATTTCTCTCAGTTAGTTAATGAAGCATGCTTCTTTTCTTTGGGTCTGTTATAAAGTCATAACTTAGCCAGGGAAGTAACATTCCTCTTCTGTTCATGCCTCTGGGACAGGTTTATCAAATGCAGAATCCAGCAGGATGCCTGACCTGGAATGTGCAAAACAACTCAAACAATACTTTATTTTGCAAAGCTATAAGTGGTGAACTGAGAGGGGGTGTCATGCTGCTTTCAGTGTTGAATTATACTAAGCCAGCCTGACTCATCAACCCCAAAAGTAAAACATCCTGATAGAGTTGAAGGATACTACACCATGTCTGCCACTTCTTATGTAAAAATCCTAAGGCCCAGCTGGCCTGAGATATGTGACTGACAGTCAATCACTTTAAATTCTGGAAGTCCAGTCCCACTTACAAACAGCAGGTTTTTCTTGGAGCGTGTGTGGAGTTTCCTGCCTGGGGTAGGAATGTTGCTCACAGTCACTCCAGGCTGAGCAAAAGACATTTGCCAGGGTCATTGGTATGGGTAAGTAACATCAATCTCTACTTAATAATTGTTTCTTTTTTGCCAGCTTTAATACAGTTGCTTTAATATTATTCCTTTCATATAGTACACTATACTACACTAGCAGTTTTACCTTCTACACTGCGTAGTAAATAATTCTGATTATGATCTTTTCATCTAGTCATTTATCATAGTAAGTCATTAAATTTTATATTAATATATCTGGTTTGCCATCTTTAATCCCACAAGGTAAAGTCAGACAAAGGTTCAAACACATCTCTACAATTCCTTAGATTTAAGCAACTGAAAAAGTCTGGGTCCAGGATTGAATCCAGCTGCAGCCAGGCTCCTCTCATAGAGAGCAAGGGGGTCCTTCCTGCACCTTGTGACTCAGTAGGAGAACTTCTCTAAACAACTTAGTCTGAAGCTCCCTCTCCACCCATGACACAGACTTAAAAAGAACTATTTAAATCAGCGGCCTTAAAAGATGGAAATATAGAAACTTATGCCCACAAAAAAAAGGTAAGAAAAGAAAATTAAAATATAAACGTTAAATATTCCAAGGGAGTACATGCTAAAAATATACAAATAAATCCAATCTGAGTATTCCATTTCAACAGTCTAGAAATTAAATTATATCTGAATGTCTTAGAATGCAGCTTAATTCAGATTATTAGAGTCCATTCCCACTCATGCACCTTTGAAGCTGAACACATCAAGAAACAGGAATCCAAGGAAAGTTAATGTATTTTTTCCCCAAATTTTCCTTATATGAAAGTTGACTGGATGTGAAAGTGGATATTGTTAAAAGTATTTTACCCCCAATATTTTACAAGAAAATTTATGGCAGAACCAATTACGTCTTTTCCATTTTCAACTTTCTGAAGGTGTAAATAACAGCTCAGAACTTTTTCTGAGCTATGTTGAACTAGAGACTTATCTACTTAAATCCTCACAGCAATCTTTTGACTTCACAACATTTTTAAGTGTAGGGTTTATATACATTCCATTCCCCTCTTATTAAGAATTACTGGAGGTAAGTTACTCAAAACTGCACTTTAAGTAGGTTTCAAATACCAGAAGATTACATCAACATCACTTACCAGTTGTACCACCTTTTTCTATGCTGAGCTTGTCTTCCTTATAAGAATTCAAATCGAACATGTAACATCCTAGGTAACAGCGTTTCACCATCTGATCCACATGTTCATAGAACTGGCAGTGATACAAAAGGGCTTTAAGAGCAGGTATTCCTGTCTGAGAGAGGCCAGATTCTTCATCATGTACACAAGGACCCTGAAGACATGAAATTCACAGACATCATTACTTTAAAGAAATATGTTACATAGAATAAACTGTCAGAAAAACTCAGCCTAACTAAGGCTAATGCTGTGTATATGTGTGTACACTGGTTTACAGGCTGTAACTAATAAATTCCAAAAATTAAACGCAGATTTTAACGTTGATCTAAATCATAATATTTTACAAAAGTGGCCATGACTTAGCAGAATCAAACAGCTCCTGAGAATCAAAAATCTCCTGAGAAGTGTGCTAACAGTTAAGTAGAAACTCATGAAAAGCTGTAAATGAGTGGCTTCAAGACAGTAAATGTATCAGTAGACTTTACAATTTGAATGTCTCATTTATTTCTACTTACAGATATTAAGCAATGAAAAAGCTTTCCTTAGTCAAAAAGCACACTTAGATAAGACTAAATATCCTGAAAAGCCCATCCTGCGCTAAAGTATACTGTCATTATACTACATCCAGCTATGTCAATCTTCTATGGGAAAAGATTACTTTAGAAAACAAGACATAACCAAAAAAAATCTCTTTGAAGTATGGTTTTCAATTATTTCTTTTTAAAAACTGACATCAGGGAAAACTTCCTAGAGCAGTGAATTTATACTTTAAGATAATGGATTCTAGTCATATTTCAAATAAACAGTTTATGTTTACTACCTGTGTTAAATGTTTCTTCAGCATTTTCCATGTTAACAGAAAAAAAACCAAAAAGTTTTACCAAGCCACACATAATCTGGTTTAGACTGACCATAAAAATTAGAAATGCAAAGAAGGCAGAAGAACTCAGAAATTCAAATCAACTAATTCAGAAAGACAGTTTTAGAGGGCATACTGCAGTAGTTCAAAAATAAATTAGTTAAAATTATGGAAAGAAAAACTTTCAGTGCTAATTAGATACTTTCTTTGGCAGTCAGGAGAGAGCAGAGCTGGATCAATTGAAAACAAGTAATTTCAAAACACTATTTATCCTCAAGAGACTCTCCCCCAACTCCTTCATTTACACTGAATACAAGTTTATTTCCCAATTTAAAAAAAAATGAAAGCCAAAACCAGATACAGTAGAAGCAGTAATACTATTTCGTATTACAAGATAAGCTACCACCAAAATTTTAGATTGTTACTCTCATTCTTTTTGGTTTCTGTAATACAGAAACTATTTTCACTATTTGCCTTTTACACTAACTAGTGGAGAATGAGATATGATGAACAGTTTAAGGCAGAATGTAGCATTTCAAGGAAACTATTTATAATGAATTATAAAACTCTGCTCATACACTGTCGGCAATAGACTTAAACCATGTTGACTATGGCAAGTGTAAACTTTGGAAATATGATTAATTTAGTCCAAATTTTACTGCCCAGCATTGTCTTTGCCAGTTTCAAAAACCATGTCAGATACCTTATTGTACAAATGAGGGCCCTGAAAAGTTACTTATCAATTACATTGACAGAGTGCTCTGACTTCAGCAATCTTTATACAACAGAGTCCGCTGCACCCTTAGAGTGCAACTTTACACAGGTTGACTTTACTCATGACTAAAGAGTGGCGTAGGAAATTTTTTAAATGACATCGCAAAATGAAATATTATAAAGCAGATCAACTAGACGAAAGTAACACTAGAGACATTCTCATGAAGATACTGGCCTACAAATTCTATTTATATTTCTTTTTCCAGTCCTATTTGGTAGGACCATTACCCACCAAAATGGTAATGGTCTAATTTGGCTATGGCACAGTATTCCTACTATTCACCAAGATCCACTTAATAGCCCTCCCTTTCTTCCTGGCACTAAAGGAAACAAACAAATCACCTTATTCAGTGCAAGGGAAAAAAAGTTACTCTGAAACACAAAATTTTATCCTGGTGGTATGTTACAGTTTTAATTGTTGTTTTTATTTTGAGCAGTTTTAATTTACCAGAAACCATGAAGTGTTGTTTGATAACATCTTTCAGCATGAACACTTTTTAAGTGATGAGCAATTTCCACTAAATGCAGTTCTTAATAAGAATCACATTGACTCAAAGCTTCTTTTAATTGCACTGGAATTAATCCAGATTTGTGCAACTGGATTCAATTTTTGTCACTTCACCATAGTAATTGAATTTTTTTATAAAAGACTAAAAAGCAACTTTTAATAGAGTCTATATTGACAAGTTAAAATGGCTGCCCTTTTTAACCAGCTACTATTATGAATTTAAACAATTACTATTTATATTGATAAATTATAAGTAGTAAGACTGAAACAAGGGCCAGATTTGTAAAATTGCTTCCACGTCTTCCTTTATGATTACATGTAAAGAAAAGACGAGACATTCTATACAATTCAACTCTTCAAGAAATCGCATGATCGATTTTGGGCGTAGATGAATCATAGATAAACTTATTCTAGTAAAACAGCTGGAATGCCTTTCAGCACTAACTTGATCTTTTGCAGAAAGCAACAGATTAAAAATAATATTGCTGCATCTGCAAATTTCTTCAAAAACTAATATACACTGTTCCCATATAAGTCATCTCACACAATGAAAGGAGCAAGACAGACATTAAAACAGATATCAAGGTTAAAAAAATTTAAAAATTGCAAGCCAGGATCCAAGTATCCTGATGTACAATGAATGAGACTTGCTGAGAGTAAAATAAGATGACTGACTAAAGAGCAGAACTGGAAAAGTTTCCAAGGTATCTTATCAGTTCAATAAATATCTGATAAGAGAAGGTAAAGAGAGACAGACTCCTCTCACTGGTATCCACTGACAGAAGAAAAGGCATTAAGCAAAAATTAAAATACAGGAAATTCTATTTAAACCTAAGAAAAAAACTTTCTATCTGAGGGTAGTCAAAGATTAGAACAAGTTGCCCAGAGAGACTGTAGAGTCTCCATTCTTGGAGAAACTCAAAATCCAACTGGAAACAGCCCTGAGCAACCTGGTCTAGTTCACTTTGCTTTGAGCAAGTGGTTGTCTTCAGGAAGCATTTGAATTGACCTAAGTGACAAACTGCTTCATCTTTCTTTCAAAACATTTTATAAACATCACATTAACAGAATTTCCTCTTGCTCATGCCCCTCAAATAATGTTTTACCTGCATTCCAAGTGTGAGTAAAATAAATTATCAATTTCTATCCTAAAACATTAATGATATAGCAACTAAGTAAGCAAGTTTCCTGGGAACCCAAAGATACTACATTAATGAAATGCAACATATATTTAATCTAAATTTGGTTGTTTTACTGAGCTTGCCAAAAGCATGAGAGAAGTTTGTCTATTCATTTACTTCTCTTCCCAAAACATAACCTTAGACATGTAATTTTTTAAGTTCATCTTTTATAGTTATTCTGACTCAACTTTTCATATCAAATGACATCTCTCTGGGACACTATGACTTTTGTTATCAAATGTAATAGTCACTCACTTGCCAAATACAATCTTTAGTGTCTTCTGTAGGGATTGGAATCACAAGCAGATTTTGTAGAATAAAAGCAGCCTGAAAGAAATTAAAGCATCAATATTGCCATCTAGCCATCACGCTTCAAAAAAACATATAAGATTGAAGAGTACAGTTTATATATTGCTTCAGATATATGCTGAAATACACAGAATTCTCATGTTCATGTTGAGAAAAAATAATTACAAGGATATAACTTCAAAGCCCTCAAACTTCACTTACAAGAGATGTCATTAGAGCATGGCACAAGAGCAGGCTGGTATAAAAAACACAAGGAAACAAATTTATTTATAAAATACTTTCATCACTGTTCCAGTACAGTCAATCGTACAGAACAAGCATTACAAGTACTAGGGGGAAAAATTCCTGAACAGAACAACCTAGATAATTGTTTATGATCAGTCACTCCATTGTTCTTGTGCTTTGGGGTTTTTAATTATTAAATAATAATTGGGACAATAGGGTGAACCCATTAGGACAGAGACATGTTTCAAATATTTTCCTTTATAAATACACAGCATGTTTGTTTTTCTAATTTATATTACACACACTTTGCATGTCTGTGCATGGATTGAAATCCCTTTTTTATATTTTGTCAATTATATGAATCTTAAGAGAACATAATTAAGAGACAATAATTAGAAGTTAAATAAAATAATGAAAGACACATTATCAAAGCCATTTTGAGATACAATTTCAAATATTACTTTGAAAAAAAATATTAGTTAAGCAGTAGAGCTGGGAAAAAAAACAAGTCACTGAGTGTCAGAGCTTTTATTTCTTATTGATTAGAACAGAAGGAAAACCTTGCGACTAGAGCTGCAAAAAAAATTGAAAATAAAATGTACAGAGCTTAAATTCATCAATATACAATTCTATGTGTTTTTCTACCATAGTACAGACCTTCAGTTCTCACCAGTAACCCTTAGTGCCTAGACAAATTAGATTACTTCATGTCTGCAATGAACACATATTTACTGCAGTTCAGGTGATGAGTTTGTACCAAAGCATTCATAAATGTTACAAAGCAGCAATTAAAATCAGGCTGATAAGTTACACTTTAGCAACCTATTTATCTTACTGAGTAAGCCTTAGCAGTTTTTATGAGTTCACTTGTATTGTTTATGTAATTTCTGTTTTGAAATAACTAATCTGTATTTGCTCCTACTTAAGCAATTCTAAATAAGCAGCTAAACATTTATATTTATCAGGTAGTGTTTAACTTACAAAGCAGCAGATGTTGTGCAGCATCAGATAATAGACATATACAATAAAAAAATAAAGAATATTTTTTCACCATAATCAAAAAGAACTTGACAATCTACAACAGCAGAAGGACACAAGAAACATACCTCCCTGCGCACCATGCTACATTCAGATTGATCCAGAAGGATGTTTATCACCGTTCCCCACAGGCCTCCTGAAATATTCTGGCAGCTTTCTGCTAAAGCAATACATCCTATTTCAAGAGATGTAAGAGCTGATCCTATTCCAAGTGCTGTAAATCTGACCTAGTACATATAAGCACAACAGAAAGTGGTATTTTTTTTTTCTTACAGTAATTAGCAATACTCTTTTTATTATTATTAAGTTGTATCAACTGAATCTGGAGCTTAAGAGAATAACTTCAAAAGTAACAACCTCTTTTCCTATATCTCTCTTGCTCTCTAGTCACAATCACAACTAAATTCACTTTGTGTTTATTCACAAAATGAATAAACAAAATTATTTTTAAGCATCCAAAACTAAGCAAGATAGTCTTTAATATTCTTCATATTTTAGCACTTGAAAATATGTCCATTTACCAAACTCACATAATTTAACAGATTCCCATTAAATACATTTGCTCTGAATTTTTTAGTTCATGTAAATGTTTCTGCTTTGCAGCTAAGTTACAACAATGACAAGGAAAACTGCCTATGAATCATGATAGTGACTGACTAATGAAAGCATAGAAGACAGAAGATATAAGGAAGGATTTCTTAGATGATGTTTATATGGAAACACTCTCCCTACTGTATTATTACTGCTATTTAGGATACAGTTAGTAACATTCTAAATAATTTGGAACAGCAGTTCTACTATTAAACACATTAATGAATCAAAAAATTTCAAATGCTTAAGGGTCAAAATAAGATATGAAGTTAATACCACAGTAACAAACCTCAGGATCTCTATCTACCCATAAAGGAACCAGCCATGCCAGACCTAGATGAGACAGAACTTGTTCTTCACCACTATCGTACGGCAAAGACCAAAGAGATATCCAGTCCTGATTAGCAAACAGAAAACAAATTAAGAAATTATTTTTTAAATCTTTCAATCCATGCTAGTGTACTAACAGTGTGAGCTACCAACAACTACTAAAACAGTTTTGTGTAATACTAATTGCG
This sequence comes from Passer domesticus, assembly GCF_036417665.1. Classification (NCBI taxonomy): domain Eukaryota; kingdom Metazoa; phylum Chordata; class Aves; order Passeriformes; family Passeridae; genus Passer; species Passer domesticus. Next base: position 105,195,538 of record NC_087474.1, on the reverse strand, counting down.
CAGAGGAAGGATCATTTTGTATTTCTCTTTCCATAAGGATTCGACACTAAATCACATCATTGTAAACAACAGCTGGGATTTAAAATTTCTTTGAGATTAAAATTTATTACTACAGTCCAAACAGTAACACTGTCATAAACACAGAGTATGACTTAGAAACACAAGAAAATAAAACTTATCATTATGCTACTATGCATATCACTCTCTAACAATGATAGTAAAAAAATCAAGTCCACACCTTCATTTATGCATTTATGACCTAAATCTTTGGAGGCTGCTGTCTCCCTGCAGTGTACTTAAAGCTCTGCCCCCTCCCCATTTTAATAAACTCTTTCACTACCTAATATCTTGAAAAAGGAGTAGAGAACTGAAGAAAGAGAAACCTGGAATTTGGAGAAGCGGTATACTGCAATTTCTAGTTACACGTGTGCTTGATCATAAGCATCATTTGTCATTTGTGGCTATCACAAATATTAGTAAGACTGGATTTTAATTCTTTAATACTTAATTGTTGAATTTGCTTCAACTACTTCAGGATAAAGGCTATCTTACAAAACTGACAAATCTAGCCCTCAAACATGTACATGAACACAAAGCACAATATGTGTTTTGCTAGTATGTAATGATAGCTCGTTTTATCTGGCAATCCTTTTTCCATGTATATATATACATATATATATACACACACAACTGTGAAAGCCCTATGTACATGAATGTTTAAACACAGGTTAGAAAGCCTGTTGGCTGTGAGGCTGAAGAAATAATGATGTTATAAATTCTTATATTTATTCATCCTATAGAAAATCCCAATGCTTCATTTTTTTTATAAAAAAGGAAATTATATTTGTTCTGAAAGAAGGCCTTTCAAAATCCACAGAATAATTTACAAAACAATTTCATTTTGTAGACTATGCTCTATCCTGTACATTTATCTAAGACTATAGACCAAATGAGATGAACGTGGGTTTTTTTTGTCTTTTGTGCTTCTAATTGGAGGGGAAGGAAGAGTAAGCAGTGGTGTGGTTTTAGCAGGACTACTCATTTGGAGAGTACCATTCCTAAACCATGACAGAAAGTTATCATTGAACTTCAGCAGTCAAAATCTCTCTGCATAGCCCTCACCAGTAATAAGAACAACAGGAATGCACTCACCATATCGCTGGCTTGAGCCATCATTTCGTGAGATAAATGAAGCAAGCAAAGGACTGTGCTTTTTGTCACACCTTTTCCCATGAAGGACATGGCATTTCCCCCCCACTCAACATAAAATGATGAGATGACCTAAGAGCAGGGCACAAGTTCATAACAGCTTTACGGTAAACAGCACACAGAGTACAAACTGTTTTACACACTAAATCATTATTTAAACCCAAAAAGTTGATAGATTTCTAGCTGAATTGTAAGAATTTCTTTATTTCTGAGTCATTTGGTCATTGATGGTTTCCTATATATTTAAACTTCTGAACACCTGTGGTTTTGGGTTTTTTGTTCAAATGAAGAATACGATCAAGCTTAAAATAGTAAGCTCTAAGTTGAATAGAAACCTGAAAGTTTCTTTTCATGGACCTGGAAGTTCATTTATTGTACCTAGGGTTTCTTTTGCTATGTCTGGAATTAAAAATAATTTTTTTTTTCAAAATTCAATGTTCAAGAGAAAGTGTCATTTATATATTTCATTGTGATTTGAACAAAACAATCAGCTTTCTATACAAAATACTAGTAAACAGAAATAAAGGTCAGTGGATCCTAACATAAAATAAACTGTCTGACCAAATAAGTAACCATGCATATTAAAAGGCATGCTGCTTTCAACAAAATATGCCCCAAAACACTTTTTAAAAAATAATAAACTTAGAAGATACACTTCTAGATTTACTTTTCTCCACAAAACACAGTGATTTAAACCTTTGCATTTTTGCTGGTGTTCTTTCTTTCAGCGTCCCAGCCTACTGAAGTTTTTTTTATACCCACTTTCTCCATTCTTCTCCAAAAGAAACCCACATTTATTTTCATATTTAGGACAAATAAAACTGCCTAATTCTTCTGAACAAGAGCATATGCATCACAAGTTGATTTCATGCCGTAATTTTTTTTCCAGTAATTATCTTTCTTTTGCATGACATCTATAACCTTCGTGCCATTTTTATTCTAGATTTCAAGTGACTGAGCTCATCTAATCAAACAGCTCTAAAATGTTTATTTCTTTCTATTCAAGAAATCTGGGCAAGTTAAGGCCCCTAAAACACTATATCTTTTCTTCATCAGATGTATTGGTATTTCAACTAAAAACTTCTAAAAGTGAATTTTACTGCTGAATATGTATTAAACAAACAAAGTCAGCATTATGCTTTTCCTTTTAAGAAGACTGGAGTTTTCAAAAGATATCTTTTTAGGGGCAAAAGCTAGCTGTCTACCACATCCATGGACTTGACAAACATAGAACACTAAAAATAAGAAAGAAATTTTGTCTTTTAAACAACCACAGCAGCTTGAATTATCCCTTTTCTGCTTTCTCTGTGTTAACAACCTACCCAACAAGCTAATCTTCTCTCAGACCACCTTTCATATGTGGATTTTGCCTAGGGGAAGTTATGTTGGATTTTTCCTCCTGGAGTTCCAGTTATTAAAAACACCACATATATATTTTATCTTGCTTAAAACTAAGTCACTTTGTATTACCTCTTAAACCAATGATGAAAGCACATGCAATACAACCAATCTTCACAACATCTGTGTACAGATACACATCACTCAGTCTAGTCTCCATATCCTTCCTATTTACTTAACAGGAAAAGGCATCTCTCCCACACCTATATTGCTATAGTGATGACATTCACTAAAAGTACATTGTAAAAAGCCTAGTATCATTAGTTACACAGTTCTTTACCTGCATTCAAACCAAAAGCTAAGTAGAAACATAAGCTACTCACCTCAAGAAGACCTGTTAAATATTTCTTACAAATTGTGATAGGTTCAACTGCAGCAGAATAGGTAGTCCAGCCTGGAAGAGCAGTAACATGAACCATTCCTTGCAATGTTCTCTCCAGTGATGGGAGTCCATAAAAATGTGGTGCATCTGTTAGCCTTAAGCACTGAAGCAGCTTCAGAGCCAGCTCTGTTCTGAACAAGCCAGTAAGTTCCAAGCCCTCTCTGGTTTAATTGTAAAAAACAAAACAGATGAACCATCAATATGAAGCTGTTACAAAGAATCATTTTGAAAATGGCCAATGCCTCATTCTTCTTACTGTTAGCCTGTGAGGCTCAGAATCTCAATTACTTAATATTACATTAAGCAAAGAGTAATATGAAATCAAATTTGACATTTCTAGCTTTTCCCTGGTTCTGAAAATATTGCATCTGATTACAATGAAATTGTTTAAGTGAAAAAAAACAAATGAGATATAACTCATTATTAAGTAGCATGCTAAATAAAGAGCAAGAGGTTCAGGACAATGGATGACACATTGAGAAGAGCTGCAAAACTCAGTAGTTCCAGAACAACACAGTGTCTAGAATAATCTTAGTTGGAAGGGACCAACAAGGATTATCAAGTACAAATCTCAAATGTATGGCCTGTTACACTTATGTTCGTTCTGATTCAAGAAAGAAGTTTAAAAACATTTCCTGCAAAAAACAATAAATCTAGAATTAAGTAGATAAAAAATACAGGAATGTGAAATACATAGCTAGCATGGATTTCCATAATATGTCCTTTTCCTGCTGTCAAAACTTTTAAAAAATAACCAAGTGAAAATAATGAAAAAGATAACATTTTGAAAGTATTTTCACGAAGGTATATTGTGACACTAAATAATCAAACATTATCTTAAACTAAAATTTTATTAGCTCTTAGGATACATGTGGATGGAGAGATTCAGTGTGGGAAAGGTTTAATGAGAAATTTGAAGGAAAAATAATATAAATTAATTTCTGTGTTTGTTCAATTGACAGAAAAAGGTCGGAGCTTCATGCTAAAAGTAGCTGTTACACATAGGCCAAAAAGGATTTCAATGAAAAGAAACATTTATTGCTATTTCCAATATTCCAATGTTTTACTTTGCTATAAATACATGTTACAAAATCAGTGAAGTTACCATTTGCTCATGCAAATTTGCAGCAGCGAAAAAGAAATAGCCCAACTTCTCCATGTAATCAATTTAATCATCTATTTGTTAAGTGACCACTAGCACATTCTCTTTCACATTTCCTGGTTAATTTCCTAATTTTACTGTCAAAAGGAATATCTAATGTTGATTTTCATTTCAAGAGTGTATATACACGGCTCAGAGCAACTGAGCCATGATGTAATGACATTCAAATTGTGACCAAAATTCAGCAGCAATAGGTGTTATGATGCCCAGTCAGAATGACAGAGGCAGGTCCATTTGCACTGTACCTGTCAGTCACTGACATGGAACAAACTAACAACAGGTTAAAAAGACGAATGAGTTCTTTATCCAGTCGTTGTCTGACAGCAGCCTGTGTTTCATCCACTTCATCCTGCACTTGGGATTCTGGTCGCACCAGAAGGCTCATAAGGGATTTTGGCTGCTAAAAGAAGATAAAAAATACAGTCACATAATGCATTGTTTAAATCCTCTTTCAATGCCTTCATTAAAGCCATTTTTTCTGTTGAAAACTTCCAGATCACATATATTATAAATCACAAATTCCATGATTACTTGACTAAGAAGTAACTGCAAAAAGTTTAGTGAAAAATTCCTATAATCCTACAACTAACTTGAATCTTGAATCTGTTAAACACCATAAAAGAATTTACTGTTAAGGCTTTTCAAATATTCTGGCAATAAGACAGTGTGTTATGAAGGATGAAAGAAAACTCAAAGTAATACAGCAATAACCAGGAATAAAAAATAGATCACAAAAACAGAAAACACAGTAACAAAATTATTTCAGACTGCATTTTGGACTTCTCAGCTGCTTGAAAGGCTTCATATCAAATGGCTTTAAGGTTTTATATTAATGTATTGAATGGGCCATACTTAAAAATTTTTATAGGCTTCCCAGGTAGCGCTATAAATTTAAGTATCTGTAGTCTACAAGTAATTGAAATTAAGTCTAGAAGAATTTTTCCACAAATGATTAGATTGTATTTGCAAATGGGAAAATGCAAGTGCATGCAGACTGTATCTATCATAGGACACCCTTTTTAAGACAATGGATGCTCTTCCATGTTACAGAGGTAACACATTTGTAGCTATGCAGCTAAGCACACCCTCATGCAGCTCTGCAGGTATGCACACGTGTGTACAAGTACAGTCAATCAAGTCATGTAAGTATATACAAGAACCCAAATCTTACATTTTTAAGCAATGATTTCAAGATCCACTTTAGATGGTCTGACTCCAGATTTGATTTCTGCTCTCTAAGCAATTTGTTTAAAAATCTTAGGACATCTACTAAAAGCTTTTCATCCTCCACTGAAGCTGGAAGCACTTGTAGAAACCTGCAATACAAATAAAAGCTTTCATACTTGTACTTTTTTAAAAGAACATTTAAAATCTCAGGCTAATAGGACTGGAGTCACCTGCAAATGTTAAATTATATGAAGTAAATATGTATATTACACATATAGCAAATATGGCATTGTATTAGCCAATGACACAAATATATACAATATACTGTTGCTATTATTCTTATTATTATGCAAAATAGTTGTGCATATTTAAAAATCTATTTGCATATGTTAATAATGGACTTCTGTTTCATAAACTGTAGAGAAATCTGAGCTGGGTCACATACAGGAAATAAAAAGTTAATAATCTATTAAATACTAGCATTTGGTAATAATAGCAAAGCTTACCTATGCATTTCAAATAGTCCTTATTTTAAATATTTGATGGGTTTTGTGTACGCAAATTGCTAGATCACAATCTTTGAGATTGGAAGGGACTTGCAGGCGTCCCCTGGTCATGCTACCCTGCTTATGAAGGGACATGTGCAGCTGGTTGCTCAGGACTGCGACCAGGAAGCTTTTGAGTAACTCCAAGGATAGAGAGGCTACAACCTCTCTGGGCAATCTGTGTCTGTGTTTGGTCACCCTCACAGTAAAATAGTGTTTCCTGATATTCACAGGGATCGTCTTGTGTTTCAGTTTGTGGCCATTCCTTCTCTCACTTGACATCACTGAAAAGAGCCTGGCCCCACCTTCTCTTCTGGTACTCGTAACACACTGATAAGAAACTCCTGTGGAGTATTTTTTCCTCCACATTTATCAGTCCTAGCACTCTCATCCTGTACTCAAAAGAAAGATATTCCAGCCTTTCATCATCTTTGTGGTTCTTCACTGGATTCTCTCCAGTATGTGTGCTCCATATGCTTCTGTCTTATATTGGCAAGTCCAAAACTGGACCCAGAGCTCCAGACCACTGCTGAATAGAACAGAAGGATCACCTGCCTCAACTTGCTGCTAACACTCCTCCTAAAGCAGCCCAGGACAACATTTGCTTTTTTTTATTGCAAGGACAAACTGCTGGTTCATTTCCACCTTGGTGTCCCACCAGGACCCCCAGATCCTTTTCTGCAAAGTGGCTTTCCAGCTTGGTACACCCCAGAGGAACGGGCTTGCTCCTCCCCAGGTGCAGAACTCTGCACTACCCCTTGTTGAACTGCCTAAGGCTGTCAGCCCAAATATAGACATACAGATATATAATATATAAATATCTATCATATAGACATGTTTGTGTATATATATACATATATGTATATATATCAGAATCGGAGATGCATTGACAATTCCCTAAATTTAAAATACAAAAAATAGAAATATTGCAACTTTAGTACAACAACCTTTAATACATTCTTGTAGTCAATAGCTTACCTGTTCATTGCTTTCTGCCAAACAAAGCTTTTCAAAGTGGTTCCACAAGGCCCAGAATTGCATTTTAATGCAAGTCTATCATTCAGGACATAGAAGCTAAGCCTAGTGAGAGCAGTTCTAACATCCCTGTGGGATGCTGCCTGAATGATCAAACTAAGACAATCCTGCAGTCCATGGTTTGTGTGGGTTATTTTCAATATAAGAATGTCTTCTGAGGAAAGTTTTAGAGAGTCTAAAAATCTGAAAAGGCATAGAGAAAAGTTATTAACAGTCAGCATTTTTACAAACTGTTTCAGAGAGTGTTGACTTCTTCCCCTCCCTGATTAACTGAGAAGACCAAAGAGAAATTGGCTTAAAACATTATTTTTGTTAGCCAATTCTTTCTTCACTAAACCTTCAAAAAAACCAAACCAAACAAAAAACTAAAAACCAAAAACAACACCACCACATGTAAATCATGAGATATTTTGAGTTCTTTGGAAAAATGATACCTAAATAATAATTCTTAGTACTACCATTAAGAATATTTATTTGAAATTTAATCCTTCAAGAAAACCAAGAGAAAGTCACGCGACTTTATAGCTGGGGGTCTACACAGTAAAAAAAGAGAGTCAGTTCCATAAGAAACCCTAATGACTATAAAGAAAAACAGCCACAGAACTCATTTAAAATTGTTTGGAATTAGCCTGACTATCAACAAAAGTTAGATCAAGCTCTAGATTTCATGTAAAAATGCAATTTAGGTAAAACATTAGCTGTGACAACATACCTTCATCCTCTTGGGATGCGATCCTTTATATTTAAATGACAGCGTTCTCAAACAAGTAACAGCTTGAACTGCTGTTTGAAGTTGAAAACCTATTTAAACTTCATGAAACACTAATTTAATTGAGATATATTGGGACTTAAAATGAAAGATAAAATGGCTCACCTTTCTGTTTCCTTCTCATAATTTACCAGCTGCAGTAGGTTTTCAATCCCATGGTACCATGACAGATTCCAAGCTGTTTTAAGCATATCTGCCACGGGTTTCATAGCCAAGCACTCAGAAGACAATGGCACCACAACAGTATTAGGACTAACTACATGATGAGCAGTGATCCTGACTGGGAGATGATACCTAAAAATACACAAATAACAACAATTTTTTTTAAAGTGGTTTGTGAGAGTTTTTTTTGTTTGCTCATTTTTAAATTAAGTGCTTTATTACAACCAGCTTGTAAGTTTGAAAATAAAATTTTTGAAACTCTTTTACAGAGAACAAAGGCATGGAGAAAAAAAAATCCCTATTTAAAAAAGCTGATGTCATCATCATAAAAATGCTTTGATTGACGTTTCCCTTCATTCTGCCACTTCCATACTTCAGGAAGGACAGCAAATGGAAATCAGCAGTTAACTGTAAAACAATCAAAACCAATGAACCAAGCAAGCAGCCAGCACCCCCACGTACCTTCTAACAACAGCAACAGGTAAACTGAAGGCAGGTACCTCAGTATTATCACTGGCTATGCCATCAGCCCTGCAAGAGATTAAGTCATAGTTATTATGCTCTATTTTATGATTTTATTTTCTCCTAATGCTACATATGTTATTTCCTTATTATTCCTCCCTTTAGCTAGATCTTTACTAACCCATTGGTGAATAATTCGTATTAATAAACAACATTTTGTCAAGATTATCCAATATTAAGATATTTCTGAAATCACACACATAATGGAATACTTATTGCAGATATATTGTACATTAAAAACTCCGCATACTTGTTTCCTTGTTTCTGTTAAAGAAAAACCACACATTACAAGTATTTTCATTATATTTCACATGTGTGAATTCTAAAAGCACATTTTTCATGCACATGGAGGTTTTAAATAACAAAATATCATAAATTGAGGTCTGTTGCCTTAAAGACAACTGCTATACTTAAAAGCTAAAGTAAATAGAAGAATTCTAATTAAGCTAAAAAAACATGTCTACAGCTAGCTGTTTGATTTTTGTAGCTTTCATTAATGGAAAAGATGTATTACAGACCAATCAAGGGTTTTGAGAAATAAACTTAAAATTAACACTAAGTATTCATAGTGCAAAAATGTATCATGTAGGTCTCCAGAGCATGTAACCCAGTTATCAAAACAATCTGGACTACAAATATGCAATTTTGGATCTATAAAATTTGGGGCATAACTCGTCTGGACATATATAAAAGTTTATTTCTATCAGAAACTTAAAATGTTTCTATAATATGCTATTAAATAAGTGGGTTTTCATACCATGTTTCTGTTCTTGCTACTTCATCAAACAACAGAAGACAAAGCAATACTGTGGTTTCAGTTAAAACAGCACGATCACTTTGGAGTATCAGTGAAACTGAATAAAATAAAAATATTTAAAGATATGTTAGGAAAAAACTGATATCTAATAATACAAAGAAGAACACTAGTGAAAAGCAACTGCTTTCCACAGTTTCCTGCCAGCACTTTCAACACATGCCACAACATGGGCAAACTAGCACACAGTGATTTATCTTTTTAATATCAGAGTATGCTATCATGTAGTGATCCAAAGTTCTTAAGAAGGTATTTTATGAAACATCTAACCATCTTTTGACAGGGGTATTACAGTGGAAATACAGTTCTCACCTCTGAATAGCAAAAGCAGTAGAGAAGGTTGCTGTGCCAGGGACTGGCGAACAACTGGGTCAGCACACACAATTTTGCGTAGGAGTGTCAGACATGGTACCACTATGGATTCCATAAGCTGCAGGAACAGAGAAAAAGATTAAATAAATACAACTACCAGTATAATTTATTATGATGCACTTAACATAGCCTAATACTGTCCCACTATTAAGCAATATATTCCATTATTGGTAAAATAGAAGTCTAGAACTTCCTTAGACAAGCACATTTCAGCTAGATGAAAAATGCATATTCTTTAATTTTTTTTTTACTTGTTCATTAATTTTATTATTAATTGATGGCAATTTTGTTGGTCACTGGCTTCATAACAGAATTACAACATTTGCTTTCAAATTACAGAATTTTTAAAAGGATATATGTAAGCTGAAGGATTTAAAAAAAAAAACACATCAAGTATTTGCAACCAAATTTATTAGTTTTAAACAAATGTAAATAGTTTATTATAACACGCTAATTTTCTGGGTCCCAGCTTGTCAGATCATAAGAATGGAAAGCAGTTTGCTAAAAGTTAAAGTACCAATGAATGGCCAAAAATACAACCAAAGTCACAGCTCTAAGAATAGGAGAGTATTTCTTTCACAGTATTATTACTTTGCCTATGAGTTTCTGCCTTTAAAATCTGTTTTGTAAACAGCATCGACAAATAAATTTTATTTTCATTCCACTAGAATGAAAGCCCCTACTTACCTAGTATGGAAAAAAATCTTTTGTACAGTTATATATAAAGCTTTATTTAGATACTGATTTTTATTTATTCTACTTCTTTCATTTTCTTTTCTCAGGGGCCACTTTTCTAGGAACATGTAAGATTTTTTGTTGATTTTTCCTTGATATTGACTCTGAAATTTTTAAAAAACTTTCAAGAGGAGAACCAAGGATCTGGACTAGATTCCCTCAGGATAGTGTCCAAATGTCACAGGCCCTAAAGAGTTGTTCCCTGAGCCCTTCCTGGATTAAATTAAACTTTAAAATAATATTTTTAGCCCTTTATAAAGTTCAACCTAGACCCTTACTTGATTATGAAGAATCTGCTCAGGGCAATATATTTCCCATGCTTGTCCTTCTATTACTCTATTATTGAGTAATATCTACTCACTACCCAAACCAAAACAACAGTTGCATTGCTTTCTCTCTCTAAAGAAGATACTATAAAACTGACATAAAAAAACCAAACCAACATTCAGAAACCTGAGGAACCCAATGTTTCAATTTCTTCATTTGCACTAGAACAGTTTGCTGAAGTACTTCTGTACAAGAGATAGTAAATTGGACAAGACATTCTTTAATGCTATACAGATAATCTTAGATCCTGATAATCTGGGGGGGGGAAACTTCTATTTCTGAAGAAGCAATTTTCATTAGTTTGACAAAAAAAGGAAATTCCACTAAGTATCAATCAGCTCTTTTCTCTAGAATATTTTTGGAAAAAAAGTCATTACTACATTAAAATTCTTCTGTTTTTTTTTTAAAAAAAAACCTCAAGGTTTGCACTGCTGGAATGCAGTAACAATACTATGAAAGAAAACCAAAAAACTTTATCCACTGAAGTCATGTTGAGCAACTTCTAGCTTAAATGTGCTTGCATGAAATGATTTCAAAGAACGAATTCAAGAAAAAATCAAGCATCAGATTACCCATATATTTCAAAAACAGAAAGCTCCATCATCTACACCAAGAGACCCTCCCTGGTGAAGTGATCTTCTATTGGTCAGAAAATTATTTATACCTGAAATTCAATCTGACATGTTTACAACGGCACGTCATGCAATTAGATTTCATTTTTAATTATAATTTGCTTCAGAATTTAAGTTTAGAGACTATTATACATAACATTTTGCTTTTTAATGATCACTAAACTTTTTTTGTACTCTACTGAGCAAGCTTTCAGGGAAGTTTTGGTACATTCCGGAACCTCACCATATACAATTCCCAGGATATCTTTTCTCACAGGTAGGGAAACCAATCTTCTCTCATTAAATGAATCTTAGCATGATCAAAACTAGAACAAAATATATATTCTGACTATAATTGCTATTAAACACTTGTATTAAGTGATGTGATAATGCATGAAGACCGGTGTTGTAAGTGCAGAAAAAGGCAGACTCTGCTACTGTCATGCTGTGCAATGCTTGCAGAAGAAACTAACAATACTTTTACCTTGCCATCCACGTGTACACACTCATTAAGGTAGGCCAATATCTTTTCTATCACACCTAACTTTTTCAGAATGTCATGCATTTTGGTATCTGTACAAAAAGCAAAAGTAATAGCAAGAATTACTGGTTCTGCACAAATTTAATATAAAAATGCTTAATATTAATACTGTTTAATAAGATTACAAACTCTTGCTATCTACAATAAGTTTCTAATATTGCCAATCAATCAACAGTAATACAGATCTCTAGCAAGGCAAACCTTCTCAAAGTATTTTTACCTGACTATAGTAGCCTCTTGTACACCAGATTCTTAAATATATTACATAAATTCCCACAATAATTTTACATTTAAAAATTACAGTAATCCCACTGCAACTCAATTTTAGTCAAACAAGAATGTCACTTCAAATATTTCAAAATACTTTAACAGTTTAATACGGAATTGAAAATGGTATTTACTTAATCACCATGAGAGTATTTTTCACTGATATCACCCTTTAGAGTAGCTGGTTTAAGAATATTAAACATAAACAGCAGAAAGGTATGACATTTGAATTGGTTGGTTTGGTTTGTTTTTTAATAACTAAAACATAATCCTTCAAATGAAATTTGTCCTGATAAAACTGCATTTTTTCCTTCACAATTTCATCCTATGCTTTGTTTCAAATTTCAAACATCTGAAAATTTTTGCAGTCATAACTACATATATTTTATGAGACAAAGTAGATACACTTCCCCATTTTTGTGGAAATTTCTCTGACAGTATTTTTAATATTATCTAAGATTTCACCTTCCCATTGTAAAGAACTTATGTACTCTCATTAGAATCCAAATTCCTTGAAGAAAACATGATTGAATTAGAGTTTGAGTATATAAAGACATCAAGTTTGAAACTCTACAGTTAAGCACCAAGTGAAATAATGCTCTAAGATTGCTTACTTGCATTGTAATTCAACCACTTCTTTTTACCAAAATTCATAAAATAAAAATTACAAAGAGGACCCTTAGCACAAGCATACAGACAACCTAGCAAAACTTCAAGCTCACAAATGACCAGCACATGAATACAAATTTTCAGAAGAATTTTACCTTCCAAAATAACAACCAGCTGCTCAGCTGCAGACTTCCGTAAAACTAGGTCAACAGCATCAGAAGTCAAAATGTCATACAGCTTTTCAACAGTTTCTGCCTAAAAGTAAAACAATATTAGATTTGCATCAAGGATGCTACCATGAAACAAAGATACCAGCCAAATTTCCTAACAGGAAGTAGAAATGAAAAATATCTTAATTCTTTATTAGAATGTATTTGATTAGATCCTACATATATGCAAGAAGAATGGATTAGGTTACAATCTTTTTGCAACAAATCTTTAATAACATCTGCAGAATATGAAAACCAGACAGTTTCTAGTGCCTCATAGCTGCAGAATTCTAACAAATAATAGCTAATTTATATAGGACTACAGAAATCTTAACACTATGCAGAAATGCTAGAACATGCTTTTAAGTCTGTAAAGGGGATTAACTTTTTAATGGCAATAGAGTCAAGCATCTAAGCACTTGCTTATCATATTGTTAATCAGAAAGTATTGAGGGGAAGGAAGAAAGGAGAATGGAAGGGAGATGAGAAATCAGAAAGAAAAAAAGAGAGGTATTCCCTTGAATCATACACTCATGATTTGCTTCAAAATTTGCAACAGCAGCAATGTTAAGTAAACACAGACATAAGTTTGCAATCTGTTTTAAAATATTTCATATTAAAAATTATTTGCGCCAGTTTTAGTAAAAATTGGTTTTGTGGGGAAAAATATATGAGAAAAATCTAACCATGCCGAATGAAATTGCTATGAACAGACTAAGCCTGTGTTCTCTGCAATCAAATCTTTCCTGCAGAGAAGAAAAAGAGGAATGATTTTTTTCTTAGTGTTGCAAATGGTAGCATAAGAACTACTGTTTCAATGCACACAGAAAGAATACATCAACAGATTTCTTTTTATGAAACAAGGCAATTTGTATGAAATATTGCAACCTTCTAAAAGTGGAAACTCAGAGACTGGACAGGTAGAAGAGCAAAATGTAGGTAGTTTACTAACCTTAATTACTGAGTTCATTTTATCATCCAATTTTAGCTCCATAGCTCCCTCTATAATAAATAAGTTTGAAATGCTGGAAAGGACATTACTATCCAGGCACGGGCGTTTCAGGTTTGACCCTTCTTCACTAAGAACATGGAATGCTAAATGTTTAGCAGCCACAGAACGAACCCTAAATGAACAAATACTTAAAATAAATATATACAGCACTCATACTGGAAAATTTGAGCTGTATAGTTAGAAATTAATTAGTTTTAAAAGCTAATATGGGGTGGAAGTACCAAATTCAGAACTGGTTAATCAACCTTTCAAATCAACATTTAGGAGAAGACATTGTTGTCATCAAGATGAGAAGATGTGCTGAAACACTCCAGAGCATTACTCACAGCTGCTTTTTTGAGAAGAGAAGGCGCAGAGCAGCCTGTAGTCTGGGAGCTCCCGGGAGAATGCCCTCTCCTTTGTCAGTTGTTGTTTCACTCAAAGAGAGAATGCATTTACCTAAAGTATCTTTTGTGTCAGCATAACCCTAAGTGAAACAAACAACAAACAGAAATTGCCAGAATTACTGGAAAAAATCCACTTATTAACTTAGCAAATTAGATAAGGTAATTAATTCCATTTTAGGGGCTAAGGGAGAGTGTGGAAAGAGCAACATTAAAAAGAAAAAAACTATGCAGTTATTTTTAAGAAAACATTCAAATTCTGCAGATTAATATTTTTCTGTGGAAAAAAATTAATAAATCGTCTTGTATACAAATTAAAGTAAAAAATTCTTTACATGGGTTGGAGGTGCTTTGAACTAAAGCTTCACCTTTCAATCTGTTAACATGATTCTGCTCTATAAAGCCAGTTTCCATTCCAATAAACAAAATTAATCCCTACAAGAAAATGATTTAAAAACATTAAATTCTATCTATTTTCAGATCTTCATCAAATCATTTTCACACACAGACAAAAGGGAATCAGCTATATCAAGAAGTGATATTACAAATGTTTTAAAAGTAGAGCAAAATACAATGCATTTCATATGCATCTGGTAAACACAGACCTGTGGTATACCCTACTCTGGTATCTATTGTACAAAGCCACTACAGGCTACAGAATAGAGGGAAATTCTACTCACAAAAACTTCTCACATGTTTAGCCTACATCTTATATTACATCCCCAACTATTTAATCTTGAATGTCAACCATTAGTAAGATATATATGCAGGTAACATTAAAAAGTTCTAATGACTGGTTGAGAAAGCTCTGAAATAACCCTTTTCCCTTCTCTTTCAAGTTCTCAGTGTATTTCCTCTACATATTTTTCTTTCTGAGCCATCTATTTCATGGCCCATGTTATTTGTAATTTCTCCCCATTTTTCCCTTGATTTTTGTGCAACTTGCATACAGAGTAAAGTTATATAAACTACTTTTTCAAAATAGGGCAATACTGAGGTGCAGGCAATTAATGAACACACAGCAGGGAAACAAGTAAGTAGGTATAATTATTGAGTGTGATTTTTCGGAGAAAATGAAGACAAAAGGTATACTTGAATTTATTAGCTAAGAGAAAAATAAAGGAAAAAAAACAGATACCAGGCAAATGCAGCAAAATATCTAATCTGGAAGACTAAGGGCAGACCACAATAAGAAAATTTCAAGTACTAGTAGAAGAACAGTAAAGAATCCAGATGAAGTAATTACACTGAAAATCCAACTGAGAAAGGCAAAAGTTCCATTTAGATCAAGCTGAGAGTAAAAATAATGAAAATTAAATTTGTACGTTGTTGGAAACATGAAGACTAAGGTTCAAGGGATACTTCTATAATACTGGGAAAAAAACATCAGAAACCAAGTTTCTAAATATACTAAAAAATTAGTTTAGGCTGACTGCTATTTTTTGAGTGTGTATTTGATCAGAAAACTATTACAGAAGAGGAACAGTTTTCAAATTTAAGCCATGGGGGACATTCCACTAATTATGAATGCTTTAATCTGTACTTGCATTATCCACTCATATCTTCAAACCTTTTAAGCCCCAGTTAGTACTGGCTATTTGTGCTACAACATTTCAAATTTCATGCACAAGTAATACCAGGCTAAAACATGTCTACAAATTCAATGTACTAACAAACTTTACTGATATTAGGACACCTATAAGACATTTCTCCAATTGACACTTGATAGAACAAATCTGTATGTATGCTACTGTTTATCTATTTTCCATCTGCTACTTCTGTTATTTAACCTGATATATGTGATTGCATACATCAAATTCAGATTAAAACACTTAGAAGTACCTGTAAAACAGGAATTACAGGACAGAGGGCCTCAATAAACTTGTTCCAAGTCAATACTTCCATCATTAACCGTCCTTGCAACAGATGTATCAGAATGGCCTTGGCTGTAGAGTTCACCTGCTCAATAACAAAAAAAACCAATCCACTAATGCAACCAGCGATGTGCCTAAGTCAGTTTGTCAATGCTGTAATTGGAAATGTTATACAAAAACATCTCAAAGACAAAATGTTTACTGCAGAATGCTACACTTAATTGCCAGTTCAACAACATATTAAGTTGTTCGAAAAGCCTCCAAGAGAAAGCACATAAATAGTTCTGCCTAAACAGCACATAATTATTTTTTCCTTAGAAACTCTGGTTTGTCTTTTCTGAAATAAAATAAATCATTACTTAAAACTTCTACACCTATTGGTCCCTCTATACCGCAGGTAAAAGCAATTCTGTTTCTTTTCTTTCCTGACCTTGCCTTTCTGGGGCATTTTATTCCCAGTCTATGATACGCTTCTGAAGATACAGAAAGACAAGAGACTTAAAGCCATTATGTGGCTTGAAGTTATGTGTTATGTGGCCATTTCACTTTCCTGAGGCAAAGAGTCAAACTAAGGCAGCTACCGAATATTTCAAGCTGTATCATAATTCATCTGAAGGTCTCTATCAAAACCAAAAAAGCTGTATGATACAGCACTCACTCTGCATTAATGTATCCACTACATAATCTACATAACATGTAATATTAGAGTATTTACAAACTAAAATTATTAATGCAATGGGAACACAGGAAAAAAGCCCAGCTTACCATAATTAACTTTTCCTTACATAGTGTGAAAACACCTACCTTCAGCAGCTAAAACCCTGCATTTTATGCCAGAGCTAAAAATCCTCTCACCCCAGGCAACAAGGACAGTCTTTAATAATATCACTCTAGCCTATCTTTAGAGAAAGACTGGCTTTACAGAATCATATGGCAAATATCAAGCCAAACTTGAAATACAAGGTTCTTGCCAATTTTTTTCTCAATGTCACATGCCTAAAAGATTAAACTGATACTTTATGAACACTTAAGCAGCAGTTATACAGCAAGAAGTAATATAAATTTTAAAAATATTTGGATACAATGCTCTTTATTTTGCTAGAAACATAATAAAAATGCACTATAAGGTAGAAAACAAAATGTGAAAAATTTGTAAATAGGCACTATCTCTGATTTTTTTAATTCAGCATCAGTTGAAATCTATTTCTTTTGCTTGAACAACCACTAATACAGAAAACTCTCAGTCTTTTTAATAACATATCCAATAGAGTAGCCAAAATAAATGCTTTCCTTGCAAAAGATAAATTACATTCAAGGCATAAACATATAGCACAAAGACATTTTATTTCTCTCTTTAAAATGCTCACATCTAAAAAAATCACTTTTAAATGGGACTGTGCATAGTACTGAATGTAAAAAAAAAAAAAATCTCATTCCAGAAGAGAAGCTAAAAGTATATAAATAATTTGTTAGTCAATGTTCTTTATGACTGTAGGGATGTTATAGATCAGCTATAAAGGAGTTTTTATAAAGAACATAAGTAACATGTCCTCTCACAACTCCCTACTTAGCTCTATAGGCTAGTGGACACATCTTAAGCAGTCATATAAGTGAACCCAATGGAAATTTGGTCCTATTCTACAACTATAATACTCTGATAACTATACTTAAACACAGATGTTTGTGGTGGTGAAATTCAATTTTTATAGCAAGACTTGCAGATTTAAAGCGTCTTTTTGTTCCTTGGCCATTTCAGAGGCTACCCCACTTTTACAAAACTTCAAAGTTCATGTTTCCCATAAATGTGAAGCACCATACATACTTTTCCATCATACATACCTTTTTTTTACTTTTTTCCTGTAATATTCAGCCTTAGTAAAATGTACCTTATTTCATTTTTCATTGGTCTTTATTACAGTTACTAGCATCCTATGCACATAATATTATCTTGTCTCTGAATTAATTGTATTAAAAAATACTTCCATTTACTACAACCTTACTATTTGTATAGCTTTCCTGCATGCAAGAAACCATATTTAGTCAAAACTTCAAGTAAGCATGAGACCACTATGGAGAATACCAACACCTACTCTGTGTGCACACCAACTTACAAATGCAGCTAGCAAACACTGTACCTCATTCTTATCTTCCTGAAGGCCAAATGTGCAGATTTCATACAACACTTTAGGGTGTAGAAGAAAATGCACTCCCTGGCAGATTGAAGGCACGGGCTTCGCAATATTATGGATACCTAGACAGTCCTTCAGTAAAAATAAAGTTGGTTAGTTTAAAAATTCAAGTCAGTCTCCACTACCACATCTTGTTTTATAGACAGACTGAAGTTGTCATACAGTAAAAGACTTTTTCCATGCACTTTGGAGGACCAGTTTTGAAAGCTAAACATGACAGTCCTGGAAAAAACACAATCTGTTTGGATCATGGACTGAAAACTCCTGTTACTACACAGAACTAAGATATAGAAAATAATTTTGGCTTTATTTTGAAAAGTTGTGAAAATAATAATAGTTTGAAAACATATATATTTCACTAAATAAAACAATGTTTGGCATTACATTAAAATAAGAAAAACATAAAACAGGCTGGTAAAAATCTTGCAAAGTGTCATTCAGTGGAGAAAGGGGTTTTTTTCAGAGACTAGTTCCAGCATATTTATACATTAGTGGATTGTGCTACAAGCACACTAGGTACAGATTAGGTCCATTATGGAAAATACAAGTTTCAATCAAGCATTATATGAAAATACAAAAATTATTTTTATTTTGTGAGCCAATATTACTGAACACCTAAAATGACCCGATAAATATGACATTGCCATTTCCCAGCATAGAGTACAGCCATACTTTTAGGAAGTTCATGCCATACTTCTAGGAAGTTCATGCTCTTTAGCCCTTAGGCTATCATTACAAAAACTAAGGCCATGACAAAATACTCATGTAAAAAAGACAAGACACGCACAACACAGCTCCAGAACAGGGAATAAAACCCAAAGAAAACAAAACAACAAACAACATTGTTGGAGTAGATAAAAGGCCTTATATGTTCTTTACGTATCATTTTTAAGTGCAGTACCCAAAGTCTAACCTAACCAAGTAGATTTAATATAACACCAAGAATTTAATATAATACCAAGAATGTAACAGCAAACTGCAAGCCCAGGCCTATGCTGATTCTTCAGCATATAACACAGTAAAGAGAATTTGTACTAAAAATGCTTCTAATGACAAAACTATATAACAAGCATTATTGAGTGCAAAACCAAGAGTGGTAAGTAAGCATTAATTCAAACCTTAACCACTTCCAAACAGCAGTGATAGGCTTCAGCTTTTATATTCAACAAAGGATGAGACAACAGATGGAGAAGCAACTTCTGACCCTCCACCTGAAGCAGTAAGTTGGCTTCGGCAGACTTCCAACTAAAAATGAAAAACAGTTAATTAAACTAATTTATTTTACAGTACCTAAAGATTCCTACAAAAATTTTCTTGTTAAATTTCAGGATAGTCTCTGAAAAATACTTCCTGTAATGGTATACATTCTAGAAAACAGTAAAAAGTTCAGAGATGACAACACATTTGCCAAAATCATACTATCAATCTTTGTGTTTGTATATTTTTATTCTTTTAAATATGTAGGTAATCAAAGACCATAGTTTTTCAAGCTCTCTCATCAAAATTAAGAGCCTAAAAAAATTTATGTTCATCTGAAGACATAAAATTCTATTGAGCTTCAGTAGACACCTTTGATCATATATATGATTACAAAAACACCTGTGCTTTTAGAATTTTTCCATTATAGAGATTAAAGTCAATCTGACTGTCATGATGGGAGCTGATATTAGTTAAAAATTGAATTTCCTCTTGCTTGCAACCTCAACCAAATGATAAATTCTAAAAGTATTAGAACATTGAAAAACGTTTTTACATTTCATCATTTAGAATATTTACTGGACAGCTCTTAAATGCAGTTTCCTTTGAAAAAAATCCCTAAAGTCAAGTTCTGAATCAGTATATAATTAAATTTTTGTTCTTCAATAACTTTTTCAGGCACCATAAGGTAACTTATTCTCTTAACTAGAGACATGGAAAAATTGTAAAAGCAATAAAAATATGCTGTCCTTTAGGATTTCTGAAAGTAAAATAAAAGTAAATGATACAAATATACTTAGGGCAAAGGATTTTCAAGAAATCTGAAATGCAAGTCAAAGTGTTTAAGATTGCTTCCTTATAAATCACAAAGAACATAGTTAACTTTTTAGGAACTGAAATTTAGTTTTCAAGAAATCCACCACAGAATGGCACAAATCAATCTGTTCAATGACTAAAAGAAAATAATTGTTCTCTTTTCCACAAAAGAAATCACATTTTCTCAAGCAGAGTTTTAAATAGTAATATACTCACATATTTGAGCATATGTGAATGCATTCTTGAAGCAAGGGAAAGTGTAGGTGGAAGGGTAGACTACTCAAAGCCTGATCTGCCAATTCTAGTAATTCAGAAAGATTCTTGTCCCCCTGTGAAGTAAAATGAAGAAAAAGAGTGAAGCTAGCAAAATTAGTAAAATTAAAAGTATCTAATATTACTGTATAATATTTGCAAATTTATCTTAATTGAATACTAAGTAGGTTTTTGTCCAGTCTTTCACAGAGTTTATAAATGACTAATCCAAAACTTTTCAACAAAAAAAAATTTAGAACCTGTTCTGGGGAGCTGAAAGACCTTCGGCTGCTGAGTCCCAATAAACGTCAATTAAACTCAGTAGGAATAATGTGTCTATCAGCATGAACACTTTAGCACTATTCAAATCAATATTTTTTTATCAATATGCATTTTATGCGAGAGGAATATAATAAAAGATTTAACTATTAAACTTTTAACATATCACTATTAATAAGCAAGTTAAATTTTTTTTTTAATTTAAGTGCATATGTCTTCAACATATTTGGTAATGAAATACATTAAACATGAGCCATTTAAATTTGATGGAATTAATTTCATTGTAAAGAGCATTTTATGAGCAAAGTAATGCTTCTATTAACTTCAGAACCTGCCTAGAAAAAGGATAGATTAACTCTGATTTAAGGCATCACTATATTTATATCCTGTATGTTATTCACCTATATTAGTATCAATGGAACCAGTATTGTGCAAAATAGCTTATCCATTTGGATAGAATTTGGAAGAATATTTCAGTACTGTGCTAGAATCTCTTAATTAATAAAGCCATTGTCTTCATAAGTGAAACACAAAGCTCAGCGAGTCTAGTAGTTGTTCACTAAAACTGCAATTGCCAAAGTACTGGGGATTTAAAATTTTCTGAATGATATATTTAACTCCTGAACAACACACATACACCCACACTATATATTTTAATAGCTATAAAATAAATAGTGTACTGTATGAATATATAAATACACATTATATATAAGGATATAAACAGGTATATGTATATAATAAGCAGAGTTTTTGCTGCTCCTTTCTTTGCTCATAAGAGGTCCTGTGCCTACTTCCAATTTCCAATTGTTTATTTCTTTTTTTTACTTCAGATAAGATTTTTTACCAACATCATAACTAGTATTAACAAATACAAATATAAATTAACTACACCTTGTATCATACAGAATACTCACACTTGGGGATCTTCCTCTGCTATGTTATACTTTAATTTTTACTAGAGAGAAAACAAAGTGAGGAAAGAAATTTGCCTACAGGAAACATTTTACATAATAAAGTTTCACACCTCCTTATGAACTTCAACCATAAAGCTACAGGTGCATTCAATTGAATATGCAGCTTCTGAAACTTGTTTATAAATACTGTAGTTCTCAGTACTCATCTGCTCCAGATAGGCTGCAACAGATTCATGTATGCTTGGGTATTCCAAGGAGAATGACATATCCAGTGAGAGAAGGAACAAAGCATTCAGCAAACTCTTTTGTGTAACTTTACTCGCCTTTGAAAAAGAAAGCAACTGTCAGAATAACAGCCTGAAAATACAGTAAAACCAACAATACCACTTGCAGCCATTCAACAAATACAATCCTTACTGCTGCTACTTAAAATTTAGAACACACATTTCATTAAATGAGTTTTATATGAAGAATTCTTTTTTCTTCATTAACAGTGATAGTTATTTAGATGTCACTCCTAATATCAGGCCTGCAACCAGTCACAGAAGTTGTGTATGATCCAGGCACAGCACACTGCTGGCCAGGGTCAATTCACTGTCTGGCCACGAGATGGCAGAGAGTACACAAACCACAATTATTTCTGTATTTAAAAAAGCTGTCTACAATTCCACATGATCATATTGCAAACTAAGGACTGGTATTCTTGTTGCTTTGGGCTTTTTCTTTTATTTTTAATTAAAAGTGTACATGCTTTCAACTTAAATTTTGACCTCAAAAACAGTAACATTGTTTGAACTGTTATACACAGAATGGAAACTTTACATTATGTACACAAGAACATAAAAGAGAAAAACTGTGAAAAGTCATTAGATTAGTACATCTACACTTACTTTCAGGTACAAGACTTAATATTTGTGACAAACCCCCTGTAACTGAAATCTTCTAATCCAATGGACTAATCCTCAGGAAAAGCTACATTCCACTAAAAACTGGTCGAAAATTGAAACCTATTCAGGTTTAAATATCTAATGCTTTCCATCACACAAAAACTTCATCGGACCTTCCCAACTGAAATAAACAAAAAACTCCCTCCACACTAAAAAACAAAAATCCCCAAACCCCAAGAGCTACCACAGAATTTTAAAAGAGCACTGGAAGCAAAGAACAATTAAAATCATTCCAATTTACAAAATGTAATTGATTACTACATTCCATCAGAATAAGAGTGATGATTTTTACATGTTACATAATCCTACTCTTACTTGCATGCATACTACAAACGAGCAGGGGGCAGCAGAGCCTTGCAAGCCATACATCATATCAGAAAAAAAAAAAAACCACTTAGAGGAGGAAAAAAAATACTGAATTTCAAAAATTCATTTAAAAACTGTATTAAAAATGTTCTGGCTTTTTTTTTTTAAGATTTGTAATCTGCAGAATACACTGGTAAATTAAGAACAGACAAAATTGCCATCTGTGATCATACATCACCCAGTGCAAATCCGATTAATTTCTCTATTCAACGAGGCTATTTTCTCAGTATTCATCCCTAAGGAAGGTATCTCTTGCTGCCCTCTTAAAATGCAAAACCAAGAGACAATCACTCATAATTACTGATGACATACCTTTTCTACAGGGAGAAGTACTTGGAGCAATCTAACAGTGAAGAGTGAAATACTAATAAATGCCATTCTGTGATGCACCAGCATCACCTTGGGCTGTTCTGTACTTATATTGCTTTTGTGATATAATATAGTTTCTCCAAGCAAACCCAAGACCAGAAGCAATTTGTCTTTCTGGAAACAAAATCAGAAATACAATAATTAGAAAAAAAATGAAACATCACTGTTTATTTACAGTTTTTACACAGCGCCTGCAGTATCATCAGCACAATTATGCCACATAAGCTAAAATTGCATAAACGCTGTGAAGCACATAGCAATGTTTTTGTCACCTATGCATTAGGCCTAGACCTCAGTCTACTTTAACTATTAGTTCTAAGTACTTTGCCCAGTAATTACCCATTCCTGGTTGCTCCTTCCCCTTTTCTCTCCCACTTTTCTCTCTCCCCCCCACCACCTTTATTTCTGCTCACTACACATTTTACCTTCTGAAATTTTACCTGTTTTGAAGTTCCGTCTTAATAAGGAAATATTAAGTCCTGGTTTGAACTTGCTAATAAAGCTTTACTTAAAATTTAAAAAAAACCAAACAAACCACCAACAGAAAAAAATCTCCCCAAACCAATTCACAGTAGCTTTGAAAATATCAAAGAGTTTTTTATCCCCATTGATTCTCATAGGAAAAAGCAAAACTTTTTTCTTCCACTCCCTTATTTAAAAAAAAAAAAAAATCAATATAACTGTGCACCATTACCTACCTACCTTATTTGCAGGGGTTTGTTTATTAGTAGTCTGGAAACAAACATTATCCTACTAATAATAATCAGTATGGTATACATATAATATAGTCTACTGTAGTTTGACATGTCTATAAACAATGAAATATACTGATTCAGATCATAAAACAAGTAGATGAAGAGATATTAAGCTTCTGAGATTAAATGTTCTGCAAGGAATCTTCAGCACTGATGTGATGTTGATCAATTATAATAGATTTTCACAGACTGGAAGATTAAATTCAAAGAAAAAATTCTCATTCACTAATAGGTCTTATAAATTTAAATATTAACAATTATAAAATAGAGAATAGGAAAGCCTAAAGCAGTGCTTTAATTAATATTGCAGCTGTTATTGTTTCTTATTCAGTGCTATTTTCATGAATTCTAACAAGTCAAGTGCATTTAACAGTACATTTAATTCCAGTCTTTAGACAATTTTCAGTCTGCAACTCTGGTTTTTTTGTTACATGCCTGAGCCATGCCAGCTTATGCTTCAGCTTTCACTTGTCTTCAAAAAAGCAAGTCATAATAATTTTATCTGTTTTCACTAGTTTTATAATTAATGTATATAATAACTCTCAACTGTGCTCAGCAACTTAAAATATTTAGTCAACAGCACCTTAAAACTTTGAATCACGGGTGGGCCAAAAAGGCCTCTCCTTGCTTTCCCAGCTAAGCAACATTGTTAAGATACCTGAAATTTGTGCAGGGATCTATAGCTTCTGTGTAAGAAATGGATAGCACGTATCTTAGAATTCCAGTCTTGCATCTGAACAGTTATCTCTCTAATTTTAAACAGACAGTTTATAAGGAGTAAAGAAAGGGAAAGTTCTTATGTACATCAAATTGGTGTCCAACATTTGCAGTCAGTGCTTTTCCCTCCATTTCCCTTCTCTACATGTGTTTCTCTCAATGGCTGCTTATTTTCTTGAAGTGAAACTCCAAATATTGTCTGGTAAAAGAACTTACATTCTAAAAAATGCCATCAATAGAACTAGTAATAAACTACTTAAAATTTTCAAATACAAAGCTCAGCAGGTGCTTAGATATACAAATTGTTGCCGAAAATGTCAGAAGCTTAACAAAGGAGAGAAATATGGCTGACCAAAACCTGAAGAATCTCACCAATTCCAATGCAAAAAGGCTGTCATCTTCCCAAACATTTTCAGAAATAGCATCACCAATAAGGGACATGTCTTCAACAAGCAATTCAAGAACTTCCATTGTCACTCTTCTACTGCCTACAAAAAAACCACAAATTAAAGGATAAATTCAAATATATACAAAATATTGTTTTGATATTCAGAAGACACCACTGAAAATAAACAAGGGATTATTACTCATATGAAATTCTGTTATTTTAATTTTCCTATATGCTTCTACAAAACTAATGCTAACTGTCCTCAACAACTAATAGCTCTGAATCAGAGAAGACAACAACCAGCCAAAGTCACCCTATTAAAGAAATTGTATACTTAGAAAAAACCTGAACTTCCTTAAAACCTATCACAAAATTTAAGAAAATAATCATGAACTTTACTACAGCTGTAAATCTGATTACAGACTTTTTTAAAGTTCATAATAAAGTCACTAATTGCCCCCATCCAGACAACAGTGTTACAAAACTTCTGTATATATTACCTATTCCCATTGATCTGCATTTTTGGTATAGAGGTACCTTTCTTCACAGATTATTTTGTTTGAGATCTTTTAAAAGACAAAGAGATTAATAACCCCCCACTTAAGCTACTTGCACAATTCTCTATAATAGTTTCCCTTTTCCTTGTAGGCTGGTATTTATTAATTTTCATTTCTTCTTCTGAATGTCTTTTAATAACAAGGCTAATCTGGTCCATTAGTAACTTTTATCCCTTGTACAATTTTAAACTTGAATATGTGACCACAAAGAAACTTGGCCTCAGCTTAGAAATCTACAGCCTACATTTACTACAAATATAAACCTCCTCCTAATGTACCCAGATAATGAGAAAACAGAGGAGTTAGAAGGTTTTGTGAAGAACAAGGCAGAATATCTGGAGCCAGACCAAATATTTTCAACCTCACACAAGCGAAGATGCCAAAACTGTCTGACATCTTAAGGAACCATACGGTGACAGTTTTCCTTAAATAATCAATGTAGTGCTACTGTTGGCTTAGTTACTTGTTGATGGTATGTTTCTATTTAAAGTCATAGATGGATTTCACACAACAGCATTGAATTTTCAATGTATCTTTTAACTAAGATAAAAATTCTGCATCCCTCAAAATCTTCAAAACAAAATCTGTTTGAAAAAGATAAAGCTCTACTTGTTTGTTATAATTAAACATTAATTTCTTTGTGGATTTTTCTATCTCTTGTAAATTTTACACACTGTGGAAGCCTTGTTGATATACTTGAGGAAAAAATTTTTATCTCTTATGTGACTAGATATGTAGTGATAATGACCACACCTTTTGCAATTTGTAGCTTCAGTGATCTGCTTTGGGTGAGAAATGACAGAAAATGGCACAAAGCCTTTTTGTAATTGGTTTTACTTATCTCACAGAAGTTCTGTTTTCCATTGGTTTTAGGCCAATTTAATTTAATACATCTCTCCAATTTAACAACAAAAAAAACAAAAACAAAAACAACAAAAAAAAAAAAAAACACCAAAAACCCACACCAAAACAACCCCCACAAAACCAAAACAAGTCCACACTACTACTGATTTCTGCAATGACTTTGCTTACAAGGCAGATCAGCACAAAGGAAGAAAAATTCCAATGAACAATTTCACAAAGAATAGAATTGAAGCTTAACTAAAATACACATCATATTGCAAAAGAAAAGGCAGCAAATTTTACAATAAGCTTACTGGTTTTTTCTTTACCCAGTAATTTAAACATCTAGATTAAAATTTACACTACACCATAAAAGTTGATAATAATGTTCATAAAAATGCCTGTTGATTTTACCAAAGGCAACAACCAAAAATATAACCGCATGAGAAACTGTGTGTTACTGTCTCACAACATCACACTGTCTCACAGTGTGCCTTCAGATCACAGGCTTTCAGATCAACAGGAACAGGATAAAAATATTAGTTTCCTTACAATCTGTGCCTCATTACAGCACAGTGGAAGAATGAAGAAATATCACCAAGGAGAGTTAAAGAAGTGTGAAAAACCTAAGTGGAAGTTAAACAAAGACAGGTCCACCTTTTCAGAAAGTAAAACTATTTTAATTCTATGATAAGATTGAAAGAAAGAACCTTGAAATGTAGAAAAAATGTCTTTTAGCTCTGCAGAAAGTGAAACTTGAAATGACAGGCACCAGAAATGGAAAAGATAGCAAATATATTTTCTGCAGTTTTACATTATAAATAAAAGATGCTAGAAGTCATGAATGTGCTTGTGATTAATTAATATTTAAATACCATTATTATGAAAGGGAAAAACCAAACTTTAATTCATTTTAGTTGGTTTATAACAAAACAAAAAGAATTGAATAATTTTCATAATAATTCTATGAAATGTGTATAAGTTGAAGCCTCTAACTTTCAGTATCCTAGTCATACATAGATGCACATTTCCAGCTCCTATATTTAAAACCTTGACCACATTAACCACTACCTGTTTTGAATTACATTACATTTTACAGCTAAATATCATTTTAGGCAACCTCAGAGCAAAAAGATTGTCCTCCAAAAGGGCTTTGCAATTTAGAACCTCTATAAATTAAAATTTGCAATTAGATTACTTGTGTTCCTTAAACCATTTCTTACTGCATTTGTAAGAATAAAAACAAGCCTTTCACTAGAATGTTTGTATATTATTTCTTGAGCAGGAGGAAAACTCTGTACTTAAACAGATCCTTTGGAGAACGCCTTTGGTTAAGAGTGGTCATTTTTCCATCTTCCTGAATGCCATTTTATCCTGACACACCATTTTTCCACTATATATTGACTTCCTGCCACTGTCAGTAAAAAACACTTAAAATTTCTGCAGCAATTCTGGAAATCAGTCAGAAGATTCAAGCTTTGTGACCTGAACAAAGTCCCTGCTGCAACTAGCCACAGGACATCAGCAGTCATCTGTGCCTTATTTGTTTGAGGTAGTCATCTCATCTACCAACTTTGTAAGAGTATTCTTGTATTAAAGATGGGAAAGATAAGCAAGTTAAATACTCAAAAATTTCTCACCTGTTCTTAGAAGAGGTATTGCATTTTCCAAGATGGAAACACAGAACTGAGGAAGGCTAAGCTGCTTCATCTGTAATTCCAAAATGTCCTCATTTTCAGTATCTGGTAGGTCAATATGTCCTACATCAAATGGGGAATGCAGAGAGATTCTGGAGTTTGCATTTGCTTGAGTACTGTTTCCACTTAAAAATAAAACAAAAATATATAATTAAGTCTTGCAAAGAGAAAACACATATGTAGAGATGTTAAAAACAGCATTAAGTATTTTCATGACTCCTGCCTTAAGCGTATCCATCCTCCCATCCCAAACCTTCTCTGCTATCTTCCAGTGTTGCAAGAAGAAGGAGATTTTGTTTAGTTGTTTTTTTTTAAATGTCAGAACAGGTAGCAACACAAGAGAATGCCAAATGTTTTGGCAATCATCTTCAAAATCACTTAACACTCTGTACTGGAAGAAATACACATGCAACAAACACAATATTGCGTGAGAAATATCAGTTGATTTGAAATTCTTTTCTTTTTTTTTTATGAACAAAATCTATCAGTGGCTTGAAGCAACACAACTTAATAAATCAAATTTCAGCCTGAATTATACTCACTATATTGAAACCATTCTAGAATCCTTAGAAGGAAAATTAAGAAGCATGAGCTCTGTTTACTCCTTAGGACTACCTTATCCACTGCAAAACAGGAAGTATTTCCTTGTCCAAGAAAGCCTTAAGTGTAATCAAGTATATACTACAAAGTATACAGAATGCTATTAAATTATAGACATTTTTTAATTATTAGATATTTTATCTGTGATATATGAATATATCATTAAATACAGTATATATGGTTCATATATTATGAACAATATATAGTTCATAACTTTATTAGTTTTCAACATAATCTAATTCCACTATCAGCATTATAATTAATAAAAATCAGAACATCTTTTTTAAGTTTTCTTATCCCAAACAATGTTTAGCAATCTTGATTTCCTTTAAAAACCTGTATGACTTAAAAGTGGGTTTTGGTTGGTTCCCTTTTTTATTATTAAACAAGCTGAAGCAACTGAATTGTGGCATGACTGTGTTACATTCTATTGGCCAATTAAATGTAAAAGATGTCTGTCTATAAGAAGTTAAATGCTGACTGATTAAGAAGTCAACAGAAAGCTACAAGCAAAACACATGAGTTCACCAATATGTAGTTTGGGTTTGGCTGCACTTACCAGAGGAAAAGGAAGGAGAGGTATCAATCACAAAAACAATTCAGAAGAGGAAAGGTTAAGTTTCCAGGCAGAATTTGAAATAGACAAACAGACAGATTGAAGAGTCTCAAGATTAAAGAAGAAGGAAAAGAAGAGTTACATATAGAATAACAATATACAAATAAATAAACAAATTTACATTACAATTACATAGAAAAAGACAAGATTCACTAAAAGCAGCTCTTCCTTATCATAATCAGAAATGTCAGAGCAACACTACTGTAATTTCTCTCTATCATATCTTCTATTTAACATCATGCTGTTCTTTATGCTACCAGAGGGCTAAATTATATTTTTGTAAGAAATGAGATTTGTGGGCAGTGAGCAGCTTTACTGTAGCACACAGGATGCAAGAAGATAAAGGTGTACGGTCATAAGCAGCTCATAAAATGACCCTATTAGCACCCCCTGGTTTCTAGAAGTCTCATCACTGCCTGAACAGGTACTTATTCTAATGCAGCTTTCACTTCTAGACTGACAGCCAGGCCATCACTCTCTCTTGCACAATATGCACCAGCTGCTATTAAACTGTTAACTGTTCAGCTGCGGAAAACGGCCAGGGCCTAGAAGGCATAAAGCCTGGAATTCATTGACAGTGCCACATCAGTTACATGATAAAAATTAATATATTAGACTCCAATAAAAATAACTTTTTAATATGACTGTCAAGATGTATTTACAATTGAGCTGTTCTCATCACAGTCTATTTAAATACCTAAGAGGTACTCAACCACTAGCCCATACATCACAGGGACTCAAATGAACTACCAACAAGCACACAGATTTACGGGGACTTTTAAAATTCCACATTCTAGGAGACATTGGTACTTGAACAGCAGCTTTAAGTCGGGCCAAACAAGCAACAAAACCACACACAAAAACTTCAACATTTTGACGGTATACAGATAATTTATAATTTCATATAAGAGTAAAATATTTACATGTTATAGAACTGAAATTTGTTGTCACATTTAACAACAAATTTTAAAGACTTCAATAGAAATCTTTATACAGCATAGCATTTTTGACAATACTAAATACTGTTACCTACGGGATGGCCATTCCACTTAAAAGAACTTATGAGGTCATCTGCTGAAAAAAAGAAAAATCCCTGACTTTCCAGCAATAGACTGAATAAATGCTTTTCTGTGTCTGACAGATACATGCACGAGCAATAACAGCTGATAGGAAGAGACTTTGTTTGATATGGTGGTTGGGTACAAAACGTAGAAATGTTTTTATGTATTCCGAACACCACTTCAAGAAAGGTTTAATTCATAAACATGGTTTGAATCTTCACAAGTTACCAAAACCATTGCAACAATCCACACGGACAAAGGAGCTGATAATATAATCCTATATTAAAATGTTTTTAAATGAAGGGTAAGTTATTTCCTGCTTCATTCACCTAGAAGATACTGCATCCCAATCTTGACCATCTCCTCTAGGACGCTGAACTGTCCGTCCAATTACAGAGGGCCGAGGACTACTGCCTCCAGGTGATGGATTCTGAGAACGAGGAGCACCTCTTGCTTCTTGACAGTAAGATATAGATGAATTCTGGGAAGCTGTGCCTTTATGTAACACAAAGAACATATTTTCCCTTAGAAGTATCCATTATTCTGAAAGATACTACATAGTAAGCAGTAAAAGTAACTAAGGCAGGATATGGAAAAAAACACCACGTAAATACTGATGGCCTAGAACAACTGACCACTGGCAAGTAGCAGAGTTCGGAAATCAAATTCCAAGGCAAACACCACTGAAGATTCCAGCTGAATCATAAATCTTGAGTTTTAAAAATAGAAACACAGTGTCTGGGTAAGGCTATTGGACTTGTTGATGTTATAACTGAATTAGCAGCCAGTACCATTTATTAAGACACCAAATATAGGAGCAATCTTATGAAGAGAACCAGACTACCAATTTATGGAAACGAAGCTTTGACTCAATTCAGATGACAAAATAGAAACAAGAAGACCATTATAAGTAATCTAGACCATTAAAGCTACAACATTTAAGCATTAAGAGCATTGTGAAGCAGCCCTCATGACTGCAAAATCCAAAACAATGATTAAACTATTTTTAGCCATCAGCATAAAAAAAAAGAGAAAGCTCACATAGCTTATGAAATTAGTAACTACATTGTTAAGTACTAATAGCTTGAAAGCTTTTTTGAAACTTTGCCCACTTTTATTTTACAGATTTAATTTCATTTTAGTTAAAAATCCCTTCCCTGCTGACATACAAACAATTGGATACTGGGAGAAGTTGATGAATGGGGAATCAGAGGAAAGTAAAACTGAATAAGTACTTTAAAACAATGCAAGTACTCAAATTTTTCTTAATTAATATTAATAGCACTGAACACCAAAACAATTTCATAAGATTACATTTGCTATAAGGTTCGGTTTGGGGTTTTTTTCTGCCATTTCAGACAATCTTACCTGTAGTAAAAACAACAGTGTATTAAGTATCTCAAATACTTAAAAACACCCACCTTGCTCTGAGGAAGAAAAACTTGGATCTCTATGGAAGTTAAGCCTACTTCTCAAAAAGACGCAGAGCTGTTGCAAGCATGACACAGCCTGCAAAGCCAACTGGTGTCTCCCATCTCCTCCAAAAGCCAAGTTTAGAAGAGACAAAAGGCTCTGAAAAGAAAAAACCACCAACATCAAGACCTCAGCATTAATAATTGTCATGAACAACCATGCCACCAAGTCTTACACTAAATATAGTTCAAAAACGTTTCCAAGTGTTTTCAAAATCACAGCAAAGAATAAATAAGCTCAACTACTGTTACATTACTGAATGCAAAACCACCAGGCCTAAAGAAGAAGCCAAGTTTCAAACTATATTTCCAATAAAGTCACCACTTTCATTATGGGAGCCCATTACAGGGTGTGCAGACAACAGCCACACAAATTTATCTAATTCAGAAGAAACAAAGTATTACTTCAGAAAACACTTCATTAGTGATTAGCAATATACATTGTTACAAGCAAAAAACTTTAAAACTGCAATATATAGCCAATGTCCCCTTTCTTATGCACCTGGAGTTAACATCAAGGTACTCCTGTTCAATTATTTTATTTACAAAACTAATTTAATCATTTGCATCAATTCAT
The DNA here is from genome assembly GCF_036417665.1 of Passer domesticus. NCBI lineage: Eukaryota > Metazoa > Chordata > Aves > Passeriformes > Passeridae > Passer > Passer domesticus. The sequence goes on along the minus strand of NC_087474.1, from coordinate 105,162,821 downwards.
CCTTGGCAAAGCTTATACCAATAAAAACTTTAAACTTTATGTGAATTCTTGCCTGTACAATCTTTGGCCTTTGAAGGAAGATCTCTGCAGGAAAATCTTGCATAATCACATCCTGAAGAAGCTCACATGTACTCCAAATTAAACTTTGGTTGTTACTTCTCAAAGAGCTACAAGTTCATATTTAAATATGTATTAAAATTAAAAGAAAACCAACCAGCAATTATTAGCCTGAACAAGTCTTTACAAGAAAGTTATAACAACACTGAAGAATCTAATGAAAAAAAAATCCCTGTAATTCTATTGCCATATAATTTTTCAGTTGAATTATTCCTTAGCTATATGAATCCTATACACAATAAAGAACATACACAATTCCCACAAGTAAAATTTGGTTACAAAAAGAGAAATAAATATTGATTCTGAATTTGAAATTAAAATAAGAACTACTGGAAATTCCCTGTGAAGCTAATGATTATCTCAGTGGTATATAGCAAGTAATGTAACTCATACCAGTAAGAAAGTTTCTTTCATTACTAGGGCTCATGTATAACTTAAAAGCACTTGCATTACATAAGTGGGAAATTCCATAAAAGGGAGAAATTTATTAGCTATTCTCTAAGATCAATATTAGTAAATTATAAGAATCTTTAGGATAGGCTACTTCATTTTTTCCAATTGTTTCAGAAACTACTGTTTCTGAAACCACTGTAAAAAAATCAAATATGTCCAGTGTTACAAATCTGTCTTCCTCTTCTATACTCTGGCATAAAGGAAATTAAACATTAAACAGGTTCTCCAGCTTCAGAAATATTTCAAAAGGAAAAAACAAACACACACCAAAAAAAAAAAACCCAAAAAAAAAAACACCAAAAAAAACCCACCATGCTAGAAATCTATCCAAGATCTTTAACAACTCATAAGGAATCCCAACTACAGAATTCTCCCTCTCCCTTGGGGCACCTCAAACACTTTTTCTAAATTAAAGAAAAAAAAAGAGTCACTGGAGAAAGACAGTTGGAATGACTCAATGCCTGGATAAGGCCCCATACCTGAACTCACTGGCCTAAAGCTGCTACTGATAGTGGGGATTTTCCTACCAACTGGTCATGGGGGTAAAGTAAATAACGATTTTATTTCAGCTTGTTCTATTATTAGCTGAAAGAAATCTTTGATCCACTTAAGAAATTAAAAATACAGACTAAAGTAACATGAACAAAAGACCCAAAGACACTCTGATTTAAACACAAAAATTGGAGAGTGACAGTGCCCAGCTTTAGCCCAGTTCATTTATCAAAGCTAGCTCATTGGGTTTACTATTGTTCTTTCACAAGAACAACCTCATGATGCAGAAGGACAGAAATTTACAGCCACTATTCCTGAAAAGGAAAAACTACAAGGAAAATGTAATGTTTCTATTACTGCACCTTTCATTTGATGAAAGAACATGTCTATCTGTGGAAGTCAGAGTTAGCCAAGGAAAGGTGGAAAATTTCAAGCATTTCACTGCAAAAAAAACAGAGCGGATGTCTTGAAATATATTTTATAGAAATATTATATTGTATACATTTAAGGCAAAGTAAAAAACTTATAAACAATATACTATCTTACACAGAAATATATTTTAGTAAATATAGGCCTGCACAAACTCAAATGCTTTTAGAATTTTCAGAAATACCAAAACACCACTAAGGTCATATCAAATCCAAATGAAATATGTTTATTGAAGAAACCTTTAGCAAATAATGAACACAGCATTAGTGGAAGAATACTCAAACTGCCACATCATGCTTTCAATCAAATTATAATTTTTTATCTGCTGCTAAAGAATATTTTATCCATTAGCATGATGTCTAAAAATGAAAAATTCACTTCATGGTTTTACTCTTCAAGCAGTAGAAATTATTGTTCTTACAAAATTATGATACATAATAACTTTTTAAAGAAAATAACTTTAAAGCTATTTCTAGCTTAAAAGTTTGTAATAATTATTGTGCAATTCCTAAGACAGTTGATATGCTACTAAAAACTTAACTGATGATTCACCAACAATAACTGCAAAGTCATATTTTAAAATCTAGATCTCAGCACCATACTGTATTTTAAATAAGAAACTCTCCTGTGAACTGCTACCAGTATACTGGTACAGGCAAAGACTTGCCAAAATATTATTGGTCTGTGGTTTACTGTGCAACACTTCATATCATTTGACAAAAAAAAAAAAAAATCAAATCATAACACTGGTTTTCATTTAAATACAAAGCAAAGAATCTCCTAGCACCCAGATCAGTTTCTAAAAAGTAGAAAGATACTTCAGACTAAGTTTTGTTGAAATGAAAGGTACTTGATCCTTTAAGCCACTTCTGATTATGAAACACAGACCATCTGGAAAACAGCGACAATTTAAATAATTTTTTAAATTGCACCGCTTTCCAATGTACTTTAGATATTCCAATGAGCTACACTATTTACTGGAAAAGGGAAATATCTATTAAGATGAATGTCATTTTTATAAGCATTATAATTGTACCTTCTGTGGTGTTAGATTTCACGGAATAACAAAAGGAAAAAGAAGAGCCAATTTTGCTATCCACATTTGTAATGGAATTCCATCTAAATTACAACTCTAAGCTCTTTCTGTAATTAACATATTCTTTTATAACTACACATACCAACTGTTCTTTTGGGAGATATTTCTAACTGCGGCAGATGACTTCTACTCTGACAAAAATATCCAGTGAATAATTCCTCTTGAGGCAGGACTAAAATGAAAAAAGGGGTAAGTTTAAAAAATGCACACACACAAAAGAATCCCTCCATTTATTTTCATGCTTTTCCTTAACTACCTCTCTCTTGCTCTTGAGTTTTAAATTAGTTTCCTTAATAGGATAAAATAGTCTCAGATGATCAGAAAAATGGAGTAGAAACAGTGTGACAATGTTTATTTTTTATAACCATATTCTGCAACTGTAAAGGGCACATTTTTCTCCATTTTTTTACACTAACTAGCATGCCATACAGACAATAGCAAAAACAATTAGACAAAATGTGTTACCTGATGGAGGACTGCCAGCCAAATAAAGGGCTTTTCTTGAATCTACCTCTGTAGTAATAAAATTAACTTTTTTTAATTAATTACTTAAAACCTTTTTCTACCTAACTGCTGTCCTCTTAGATCACCTAGAAAGTTGCCCTCTTGTATAAATGTATTTTGCCCTATATCATTCATATGCAAACTGTATAAAAAATACACAAGAAATAACTCTAAAAGCAATCTCTCCAGACCATAGCATTTGGTTCAAAGGATCAAACTAAATAATGCCAGGTTATTAGTTTAGAGTAATTTTTTCCAGTAACTGAAGTTGAAACAGAAAGAAAAATACAACACTCCTGCTAGGAAGCATTAGAATTATTCCATCCACACATGCATACAATTTACAGTATAAACACCTTCAACCGAGTAGTTTCAGAAATACATAATTTAAGAATGCACATGTAGAAGACTATTCTTCTCCATACAGTAGAAACATTAAGTAAAAATATGCCCCTGTGTGGGCATAGGAAGGAAAAATATTAAACATTAATCACAAGGCACATAGTTCTAGTGAATTAAATCTCCAAGCATTAGAGGGGTGGCAGAAACCACCAAAAAATTACTTTTATCTCTGTGACTGCACAGCATGGGTGACAGAGGTGTGGTCATTAGTGCTACACACACTGTAACAGCACTGTCTTTTCCACAATAAGCAGGAGGTAATGTAATATGATATGTAATTTTCTCCTCCAAACTCTGTTCCAAAATTTTTAAGGCAGAAGAGGAGAACCAAATGGGTTAGACTACATCTAGGAGGAAATGTAAATCATTGTAGCAGACAGATAATGAGCTAGGTAACAGATGCAAGCAATAGCACTTCACACATTAATGTGACATTTTAAAGAAAGTTTATGTATTCTTCTATGACAAATGGTTATCCAATACTAAGTACATAGAGCATACAGCTACTGTAGTTTCAAAAATCATTCTATTAGGATCAACTATTGTTTTTTCTTTTTCTTTTTTCTTCTCACAGGACTTGAATTGCTTTCCAAGATAGAGACTACTATGCAAAGAATAGCAGTAAAGCATACTGGCCAAATTACAGATTTATTTGAAGTTGCTACACACTTGCTACCATAAAGCTGTCCTTGGAAGTTGTGTCATGCTCTTTGTACATTATAGAAAACAGATTTTATACACTGAGGAAATGGATACGGAATTCCATTACAGGAATTCCACCAGGTGATTTAGGTAAGGTCACACAGTCTCTGGTAGAATCTGGTTAAAACACACTTCACTGATCTCTCAGGAATAATTCACCTACTATGCCAGAAAACATCAGCTTCTCATAGCCTTTTCATTTGTTTTATTTTAATGTAAAATAAATTACAGTTCAAAAGAGATAATTTACCTGGTTCATCTGCTGAAGGCTGAGACTGAGTTTGATAACATACTGAAGAACTATAAGGGAGTTCAGAAGAAAGAAAGAACAGTCTATCCACAATCCCATCAATTATGGCCTGTAAATTTGGATCCACGTCGGAGCGGAGCTGAGAGAAGAATTCCACTGCACCAATTCCAATCATTTTCTGGGCAGCAGGTGGATGCTACATTAAGACAAATAACTGACAAAGTTAGTTTGAAGAGTCTTAAGGTCTCTGGCTGGGGGCAGAGAATAGAGAGCAGCAGGGGGAAGAAAGAAAATAATTGAAATTCTTAAGTTTAGTTTGCCTTTATTCGTTTAGATGATTGTGCTGAGGTAGAGTTAATTTTCTTCCCAGTGGCTGGCACAGGGATGTGTTTTGGACTTGTGCTGAACACAGGGTTGATAACAAAGAGATATTTTTGTTACTGCTAAGCAGGGCTTACACAGAACCAAAGGATTTTCTGCTGTCCTGGCAAGGGATCTGACAGTACAGGGGAGTTTGGGAGGAGACACAGCCAGGACAGGTGACCCCAACTGACCAGAGGGATATTCCATACCACAGAATCACAAAAAGGCCTGGATTGGAAGCAACCTTAAAGATCATCTAGTTCCAACAGCTCAAGTTCCAAATGCTCAGTCTATAAAGGGAGTAAAATTAAGAGGAAGGGGGGACATTTGGAGTCACTTCTTAAGTCACTATTACATGCCGTGCTCTCGTGCAGATGGCTGAACACCCACCTGCCCATGAGAAGTAGTGAATTAATCTCTTGTTTTGCTTTGCTTGTGCATGCAGCTTTTGCTTTTCCTATGAAACCACCTTTGTCTCAACCCATGTGTCTTCTCCCTTTTACCCATCCCATTCTCTCCCCAGTGTCACTGGAAGGGTGTAAGCAAGCAGCTGTGTGGAGCTTGGCTGCTGCTGTTAAACCCTGACATCCATCTGTCAGTATCAAGGATGGGTGTTTTTTTAGCTCTGCATACTTGCAGTTCAGTGATTAAAACACGAGAATGTAAAAATCTGAGCTATCTGAAGTTTCTGTAACATCTTCTCAAACCAGTTGCAACAATGTTCAAATCTTTACTTTCCGGGAACAATGCAAATGCTTAGCTGCAAATCACACTCCAAGTTAAAAATGAAGCACTAGAGGAGTAACTGAAGAAGCTGAGAAATTGAAGAAGCTAAGAAACTGAAGCAGAAACCCAGAAAAAAAGATTTTTCTCAGCTCTCTCATCCACTTGAAGTCACTGAATTTGTTTTACTTTTGGTATACACACAGTGGCTTTATTATTCCAGTCTTTGTAAAATACTTTAAAAATCTCCTTACACGGAGTTACAAAGTCAAGTGTTATCCAGCTTTATTTAGCTTCAGCATTCTAAAAACATACAGTTTAAAAATAAATGAATGCTAGTATGTCATACCTTGATCAAACTGTTCACAAAATTTAATACTTCCTCTTTTATTGGTACAACTGGGAAATTGAACCACTCCAAAAGGTTCCGAAAAAGCGCTTTTTCGTGGATCAGATCAGCATAGGAAATCAAGTTGTGGTCTAGTTTAAACAGAATAGTCTTCAAAGATCGCTCTCTTATCTCTGTCAGTTCATGACCTGCCCAAAAAAAAGGGATTAAGAAACCCATAAAATTATTTGACGTAACTTTTTTCTTATTTGCAGAAACAGAACGCTGCCAGAGAAGCAGTGAAAAAAAGCCAGCTTACAAGCCGCCAGAATTATGCCTACCAGGAAGACAAATACGATTAGCACTCATACCAGCAACAACCTCATCAAGTGCGTTCGCCTGATTATAAAGCGGTGAGACATTATAAGATGTACTGCTACAAGCCGCTGCCAAATGCGCCTCTACTGATCAAACCTGGTAGCGGAACCTCCACCAGAGTATGTTGTGAGTGAGCTCCAACAGAACAAAAAACTACCCAAACGCACTGAATAAGGGACAGGCACCGTGTCTGAAGGGGAAGCTCCTGGCATTTCCTTATGGAAGCGTGCCCCCCTAGGGCAGCGCCGCCGCCCCCTCCACGCCTGCTGCGGGGAGCGGAGGGAACAGCAGCAGGCAGAGAGGGGCGGCGGAGGCCGGGCAGGGGCGGCCGGGCTCCCGCAGAGCGGTGCCGTGCCACAGTTTCCCTTTCCACGAAGGCGGCGGGCCCGGGAGGGAGCGGAGCCCTTACCGAGCTTCCTGACGAGCGCCGACAGCTCCATCGCGCCGCTCCGCCCGCCGCATTCAACCGCCGCGCCGACCCGCCGCCCGCCCGCCCGGCGGCAGCCGCCCGCGGAGCACCTCGGGAAATGTAGTCCGCCCGCTTCCGCCCCGAGCCCGCCGCCCGGCGCTGCGCGCGAAGCACGCCGGGAACGCTCATCGCCCCGCGGCCCGCCGGCGAGAGCGCAGGGAACTACAGTTCCCATGAGGCCCCGCGTCGCGCCCGCGGGCCAGGATGGCGGCGGGGGGCGAGGGAGGGACCTAAAGTTCCGAGTATCTGCACCTTCCTGCGGGAGTGTAGCCGGGTGGGATCCGCCTGTGCTCTCAGGCAGCTAATTAGGGACAGGATGAGAGGACACGGCCTTGAGCTCCGCCAGGGGATGACTTACTTATCCCAGTACGGATGGGAGACTACTAGAAAGGCGGTGAGGGACGTTTTGCAAGCGCGTGTAGTGACGGGAAAAGGGAGAATTAGTTCAGACTGAAAGATGGTGGGTTTAGATTAAATGTTAGGAAGGAATTCTTTACTGTGAGGGTGGTGAGACACTGGAACAGGTTGCCTGGAGATGATGTGGGTGTCCCATCCCTGGAAGTGTTCAAGGACAGGCTGGATGGGGCTTGAGGAACCTGTTCTAGCAGAAGGTGCCCTGCCCATGGCAGTGGGGTTGGGACGGGATGGTATTTAAGGTCCCCTCCAACCCAAATCAATGTTCTATTTTACAATTTACATTTATAGTGATAATGGAGTGTTTGCTGATGTCACTTTGATATGTCTGCCAGCACTCTGGAAAAGTCAGCCCTTCCCGACTTGTGTAAAGCAAAGCAATGAGGGGGTGAAGTAGGAGGTGAGTCATTACAGGATTTGGGTTCTGTTTTTATGTAACCTAGACTCTAGGACTACATTGCTTTGTCTATAATGTGAGGCTATTTCACAAGGAGTTTCTAGGGCACATACTAAAGATGGATGGTACATTGTTGGTCATCTGATCTGAGGGCAGATATAATTTTTGAAAATTCATGCTTGCCATCATAATTGGAAAAAATAAATTGATGATAGCTGGACAAATTATAGATGTTGTGTGTATACGCTCATGAATTTTTTTGCACATAACTACAGGTTCACAAAAGAAGATGGCCTTATAATGGTTACTGGGGGGAGTTATACCATGTATTCCACAAGAAACTACATTTTTATCACCACCCAGCAAAAATGTAAAGGTGCAGTGCAGCACATGCAAATGCTTTCCAAAGGATATATATCACTGCCCGCTCAGTTTATGGCTAATTGTTTCTCTTTGTGGTCACCATCACTGTGCTACTCTTTCACAGTAAATTAATATTAATGTCCTCCATCTGCTCTATCAAGATTTTGCTAAATTCTGAATTGCAACTCAAAACCGTCTTTCATTTTGCAGGACAGTATTTCTATCTGTAGAACAATATAACAAAGGGACTTTATTGAGCTAATTATAAATGTACTGTTATTGCTGCAACAAGGGTTTGTTTAGCACAGGAGGCTGAACTGGCATGGATCTATCAAGAGCAATTACATGAGAAGCATCACTTACTGAGTAAAAATTCCTTTTAGCTGTGCCTGATACGCTTGTTCAATGAAATATGAAGAGCTCTAACCAGATGCACACTGGGCTACTCACATTTCTCCAAATAGGACTGGTGGGAACTTTATGTGACCCCATGTGATACTTGTGATAATAATAAAATGGATTTGTATCTCATTTCTGCAGCAAGAAGAAAGAATTAAGGAGGCATTTCCCAAAATAAAAAAAAATTCTTCAGGAGGAAGAGCTACATCTTTCACCTTTATGGGAGTGTTCAATCTGAGTCCTTCTCACCTCTTTTAAATATGGTCAATCTACATTGAACAAAAGTTTTCTTACACTGTCTTCAGTGTTGGTGTTAGTAGCTACAGAAGCGTTTCATGGAAGAGACATACAGTCTCCATTGCCAATATACTTCTGCACTCCAACTGTGTCCATTTTGGTCAGATTTTCTTAAATGATGGCCTAATTAGGTTAATGTCTAAGAAATATTCCTAACCTTGAAAAGCATCTTCAGTTCCACTGCTGTTGTTTTAGACCAGAAAGAGATGATTGTTTACCCAAAACTGATCCAGGGGACTGCTGTATCAGCTGGTGCAATATATTTTGTGCTATCATAGCTCAAGACTTATATTCAATTTGAATATTTAAATTTTTAGAAATAGAAGAGTGATATATTAAGGGAAAAGTGTATATCTCCATAAAATACTTACTAAAACATACAGAGACAAAAAAGTTTACTGGATATTAAAAATGAAAAGAAGTGGTGTATGGGCTCAATAATTATTGCTGGCGTTATAAGACAACCTAAATAGGGGAAGATTAGTCTCTCATTACTGGGAGCACTGACTCCCTCTGTGTCTGCATCTCCTGTTTTGGACTAATGCTAGCTCTGCTTTCCCTCTTACCTGCTTGTTCCCTTTAGCTTGTATATTCCCATGACTGCTTCTGAAGCCAGTTGGACTTTTTCCTCTCCATTGGCATTATTTAATATGGGTATTTTTTCTTCCAAGTATATTCTTACTGATCTGCAGTTAAAATGTGTAGGAGTTCCACCACTGGGAAAATTAGTCACTGATCTCATTTACATTGTCCCTTGTTCCTTCCTTACTGCACTCTGCATAAGATGAACTTTAAAGAGCTGCCTACTCCTGACTCCTCACAAGCTTAGTTTCTATAATTCAAATAATTTATTTTTTTTTGTATCCTGTGTGTTAGGTGGGTTCCATCCCAATAAACTGATGAAAGGTGGACAAGCAGTGGATATTGCTGTGTGTCTATGCGCATGGCATTTTAGCATGTAACTGCAGGTGCACAAATGAAGATGGTTTTGTAATTCTCACAGTTTTGTAGAGGTTCTTTTACAAAAGCCATCTCCTAGCACTTTCAATATAAGATGCACTGTAATTTTAAATTTCCCTTATTTCAAATGTCATACAGAGAGAGGAGCTTGAGAAAACTTTTTCTGAAATTTTTTTAAGAAGTTTTCAGTATTCTTTGTATTTATTATTTCTGTGACTCATTCATTACAAGATGAAGTCTTATTATCTCTGCATCCTTTTTTCAAAGCTGTCTATTTATAACATATTTTTCCTTCTTTACTGTTCTGACTTCTGTCCTTTTACATTCCAAAAGTTCTCTGAAGATCAACATATCAAAGACTCTACCTGACTCGATACCATTAGTGATAATATCTTTATTGAACTTCTGAGCTTAACTGTTGAAACTTCCAATTCTCTGGGAATTTCCTGCTGGAAATTCCTGTCTGGCTTTTCACCTATCTCAAGGAGTAGCAACCAGACAAAGAAACATCAGGGCATGTCAGATGCAAAAAACCCCATAAATTCCCAGTACCTCTCTGATAGTAACACTAAGTAGGGACTACAATGTCCAAACATCACTGATTGCTATAGTTAAAATTAACCTTGTGACGTGCCAGCTGAAAGAAGATTGCCAAAAGGAAGGAGAGAAAGCAGAGATCAGAATATTGGGAATGGAAGGGGGTAGAAATGGACAAGAGAGTTGAGATCTTCCCCACATAAGAAAATTATCCGTGTATGTTCATCTTTTCTTCATCTGACTCAATTTCTTTGAGTCCATTTAAAAGTATCATTTCTTGCCCTGAAGGCCTACTTTGCTTGCTCATACCCAAGCTTTCTCATCCTTTTCTGTTCACTAGCTACTGTTGGTAGAAAAATACATCAGAACTGAAATTAAAAAAAAAAAAAAGCCCCAACAAGAAAAGCACAAACAAACAAATAAACCCCCAACTATTAGTTATCTATCTATACAGGCTGTAGTGGACCTATTGCACATACACAGTAAAGTGTATATATGTATATATATACAAGTAGCTGTGTGTTTATTGCTTTAACTGACTACCAAGTTCCTGAAATTTGTATTCTAAATCACTAGGATGATAGCAGTTTTGTAAAGGTTTTCTTTTAATGCCAGTTAAGACGCATGTATAAACCATTTTTTTGGGTGTGTTTTCTGCAGCCAGGAATAGCTTGTAATTATTGCATTATCTTAACGTTTGTGACATGATCTCAACAGGTACTTTAATGTAAATTTCTGGTTTTCACTGCTTCTAAATCAGGTACAAAATACCAAACCAAAATATGTGTTACAAATGTTTGTATTTGCAGCAGAGCAGATGCAAATTTGGAAGCTCATTAATGATATTATTAATTTATTGTTTATATTTTCTCCCCTAGTGAGACTTTCTAATTTCTCTGTTTTTCTATTTAATTTTCCATTTAACTGGATATATCTTCTGTGCTAAATTGCATATGCAGATATGCAATTGACTTATAGAAAAGTGCAGAAAGAACAGTTGCATCTAAATAATAGCTAGATAATTTATTTTAATACAGATTATTGTATTTGGTGAATCAGTCAATATCAATGTAAATGTCTACCATGAGCTACAAAACAAAAGGCCTTCAATAAACCTAAGTGAGAAAATCTTTCTTCCGTGATGTTTGTTAAAAACCTATAAAAACACATTTTTACAGGTGATGAACTTGCAGAATTTGTTGACAGAGGAGGTTGTCGATGCAGATCACAACAGGAAAGCCAAAAACAACAGGTTAGGCAAATTAACGGAGAACAGGCCCACAGACTTGGGAAGCACAGGCAGGGATGTGCCCACTGACCCACCAAGGCCGGGGTTGTGGTCTGTGGGCAGGACAGGGCACTCAGACAGGAGAAAGCAGCTCTACCCCAGCAGTGGCTGTGGTCATCACCTGGGGGCAACAAGATCAGTGCCCCCTGAAAAGGCATTTCTTACTCTCATCTGATTTTTAATTACCTTTTCAGAGGTAGTAAGAATCTTCTTCCCTCCGAAATATAAAGCCAAATTAAACCAAACATTGGCATGTTTTGGGTTTCGGGGTTTTTTTCCCCAAAATGAAAAGGCTGGATTAAACAGCCGTGAATTGAATCTGCATCCACTTCACAGAAAGAGCTGGCAGTGCAATGCCTATTGTACATAACTGCTTTTCTTCACTTGAGGGCACAGTGCATTGCACAGGAATTTTGGCTCAGGGCACATAATTGCCACATATATTTTCCTTTTTATGGACAAGTTTATGGTTATGTCATTTAAAATTAATAAACAGCTGATAAAATCTTTGATGTTATTAAAACAACTAGCATTTTAGTTTGTATCAGGGCACTTCTCTACTACTTTTATATAGTTTGCCACATGGTTTAGTGCACTTGTTCATAAAGACAGTTTATTCTAAAGGGACCTGCTTCTGTAGTTTATTGCTTGGAAAATATTAAACATCTGAAGATGTTCTACTGTTCTGGGAAACAGTACATTCTTGAGAACTAAAGTTTTCATGGAGGTTACTCTTTTTTACTAATACTAATGCTGTACATCATTGCAAAGGATAAAAACATTTAAGTAATAAGGTTTTGGATTTGGAAGATATTCACATTCTAGCCCACATTATGACATTTTGTTTTTATTCTGATGTAACTGTAATTAAATTACCAAGACTCAGTCAAAACAGGAAATAATTTCTTAAAATACTTATGGAGTAGTTATTTTGTGTCATTAATTTATGGATTTGTAAAAGCTGTGGTTGGCATTAATAAAGCTCAATATAATTTTGAATGTTGTCACTGTCAATTAGCAATAATAGTATCCGCAAGATAAGTAATACTCTATTTACTTCAGAGATTGAGTTTTGCATACTCATGTCACTACCCTACACATCACAGCTACCTAGTCATTTTCACAAGCTTGGCCATTATTCTCTGTATTTAACTTCAAAAGAAAAAGAGTGCAGTCACATTTATTGCTTTTCTCCAATGTTTTCTTCCTTTAGAGCTAATAAATAACCAAAAATAGTGCCAGAGAAAGAGGAAATGAGATTCTGTTTCCAACCAAGATTTTTGTCTTTTCAAGAATCTACCACATTTCTCAAAATTATGGTTCTCATCACACAAAAGAGAGGTGGCCTTCTCTACATGCATGGGGTTTGCATGCTTCGAACACTGTAGAATCACATGAGGCAGAAATGACAAGAAAGAGAAAATTACTGAAGCAACTATTGTAGTGTAAATTGTGTCCTGGCTTGGGCACAGTTTCTCAAAAGAAATACTCAAACAGCAGTGATTTGACTGAAGATGCAGTTGGAATGATATATTTCATGTTCTCAACTTTTCTAGCTTTTGAAAAACTGTTGAAAACACAATAGTCATCTGTTGAAATATTTGACAATGGAGTTAGATGCTCTCATCTCTTGATCAATTCAAAAGAAATATACTGCAAAAAATTTCTGTAATCAAGATCATAAAAATTATAAAAATATTTGTATTTCTGTCTTAAACACTGTTTTGAAGTGGTGTATGCACAGATTGCGGATTTACACTTATTTTTAATAACTTTTTATAGACTTATAAATTTTTTCCCTAACACAGATTTGATTTCTAGATTTCTCATGTGATTTTCCTAGGCTTTGGATCTTGAACTCTAGGTATATTGCAATACCATTCTTTGTCAGACTCTAAGTATTGCTGTTGCTTTTTCATTTGTTACTACATGCTTTTATATAGGCACAATAACTTTTGGAGATTAATACTGCACATTGATCAGTTGGTGTTTGTGAAGGCAGCAGAAGATCACATGGCTTGTCGTTGCCCACAAATCTGACATCATGACATCTGCAAGAGCTGTAATTGCCTGAATGTTCTTGGACAGTAAGATGAACAATGTGAGACTTCTCAATTTTTTGGCAAGCTTTCAGAGCTTGTTAAGACATCTAAACAGTCTTGGAAAAATATGTACATTTTTTAATGAATACAGATCTTAAAGATATTTGTTGCTGATGATTTCATCTGTAAATTGATCTAACTTCTTTTATATAATTGTCATTCAGTTTTATTCCCTACATGTTTTCCTACTCAGCCTCATATCTCCCTTTGAATTGCTAAAATTGAAGACTGTCTGCTGGCATGTTTTGAGTGACAACTCTTAGATTTTTTTTTTTTTGATCCTGCAAGCACTTTTGCAAAAGCATCATACTCAAGTTCACCTGCAGCACTTATATAGTGTATGCAGAAAACCTATTTTCTGTACTAATCTTCAGTTCTGTCTTTAAAACAGGCATTTTTCCAAATATCCTGAGAATGTTTTTCAGAAGTCAGTTTGAAAATGTAACCATATGTATGCTTTCACCTAGTGATATTTTCTTAGTGAACTGACAAAAATAAGTTTTAGCTAATGTCACACAGCTAAGTCAGAATAGCTGCCAAGCAATGAGCTGGATGGACTGTATTCTGCCTCCAGAATTAACCACAGAGCTGATTATTAGCAAGATGAAGTGTCTGCAGTCTTCAGTGGCAGTAGGCAATGAATGACAGGGAGCAGAGGGGAAATGGGCTCATTTGCAGGTAGCTGAATGCACTCTGTTACTGTACTGGCATGTGTAGCCTGAGAGAATAAATGAGACATTGATAGAATGACACCTAGCAGAGCTGCCAGCCTGTCATTTTTACTTTTTTCTGATCATAATTTCACCAGGTTAACAAGATAAATGTAAACCACAGAAACTTCAGTTGCACTGAGTGAAGAAGAGGTCATATGTTAGAACACTGAAGCTTTGTTATTGACGCTGCTTAAAAAGGCAAAACTAACCTTGCACTTGTATTTCATCAGCCCTATAGGCTTATACATATATTTATTTTAATTTTATTCTTATTTGTGTATACATGTCGGTATAAGTAATACAAGGAAAATATTTCAACTAAGCCTGTCTTCACCTGTCTCTGATTTGCACCTTCTTTTAACTCTAATTTTGTGAGGGCTGCCTAAAGGAGTCAATTGTCTGATGGCATGCATTGTCCAAGGATTTCTTTTCAAATATGGGCACTTTTAAGAGATCTTAATAATCTGAAATATTCATGAGCAGGAAAATGTGGAAAACTTTCTGCTGTTATCAATGAATTGGTTTTCAAAGTGTAAATGAAAAAAAAATATGTTTTTTCAATCTTTACCAATGCCTTTTTTGTTTCATATAGGAACACTTTATTAATAGTATCCTAAAGATACGAGATATATGACACATGCTGGGCTAAAAATATTTTTATTCAGTACTGAATTCTTTACCATCTTAGTTCACACATTTGTCTATAACTAGTAGCAAATTTCATGTAAAATATGCATATTGGGATGAAACAGTGATAAAACTATATGATGTTTTAACTTTAATTTTTTCATGGAAAAGTCATTATGTTTACAGGTAGGATTTAAATATGCCAAAACCCCTATATTTAGTGAGGAAGAATACACTGACATTTTAATGAATAATGTAATGGTGGCTGCTGGGAGAGCTAGCACTGTTTATGTTAGACAATGTTTCTCTTCTTCACTTTATGGAATAGAAATCTGCATTTCCTTGCATGATGATATTTTTGAAGGTTTTCTGCCTCATTATTTTTTAGTTTTCATTTGGTTTATGGTCTGGTTTTTATCTTGGTTATGGTTTTTTTAGTGATTTAATTCCTGTATATTGAATTTAGGATGTAGCAAAAGGGCCACCTAGCTATATATACCTTCCCATTGCTAATGTCAGGAGCAGAGAGAAGAGTATCCCAGTATCTTTCTATTGCTTTGTTCACTGCCTGTTATGCCTTGTAAAGGCTGACCTAGAACAGAGACTAGACAAAGTTAAAGCAGGTATTTATTAAAAAGCTTCAATGGATACACCTTGGGTAGTACAAGACCCCAGCCAGGGCTACACCCAGGATGAACCAAAATGGTCACAAAATGGACAACCAGTCATGAGACACTTTTATAAGTTCTGGTCCATTAGCATATTGGAGTTAATTGTCCAATTATAGCTTTAGCTTATGAAGTCCCACCCTTCTTGTTTTTCTCTCTTCAGTCTACGTTGTTTATGCTCTTGGGCCTGAGATTTGGTCCAGTTGTCCTTGGTCCCCAGCTAGAAAAGGAATTTTTTTTTCTACCTACTCTGTGAAGAGAGCTTACCATCCCTTAATATGAAGCTCAGAACTACACACTAAAGCAGTACAGAATCTGAAAAACATAAAAGCTAAAACCTAAGGCATCACCAGAAGGAAGCAGATGTATACTTATCTCTAAGAGAGACATTTGTCAAAAAAACATGCCTTGAAATTATCTCGTTTTTGCTAGGCAAATATTTTCCATAGACACTGGAAGACACCTGGATTAGACAGGTGTAGAGAGGTTCAGACAGCCTAAAGTAGTTCAACAGCTCTTTCAATAAAAAGGCTGTATCTGATGAATGTGAATATTGTTTCCAGTGCCAACAGGTCTCTCTTTACAAATTAATTAGCTCTACAATTACAAAATAACTAATTTCACTAAGAATCCATTTTAGCTGTGTGACCCTTTCAGAAAGCAGAGTAGATTCTCTGGGACTAGTGCTAGATAATTGTTTGTCCAATATGAGCCACAAATCACTTTCTTAGATCTCAATCTTGTAATTTTCACAAGTCAGGGGTCTGTTGCTGGCTCTCACTTTAGATGGCTGTGGGTTCATATCACCTCACTATTTACGGATTAAATAACATTTAGGTGGTGATGCTTCAAAGTGAGAGGTTTGGTTTCAGATTGTTCTTCCCAGAGTTCTCTTTTAGATGCAAGCTGCCCATTTAACTGTCTGAAAGCTGTATCACTGCACAGCTATGTCTCAGTGAAATGACAAGCTGTTGGCTAGCATTTCTCAAAAAATATGTGCAGAGGAATGAAGATGGATAGCATATTCTTCTGTTTCCTTATTTTACTCTGTTCAGAACTTCATCTGTTTCATCAGGACCTGACAAAAGTGATGACAGAAACTTGATTAATGCAGGCAGCAGCCTCAACACGGTTCAAGCAATGATGCTGTTTGTACCCAGATGTCAGCAGAGATGGGCTGGTGTGGGACAGGATGTGCACAGCTCTGGTGAGGGCAGCAGCAGCTGCTGTGTGTGCACTCCCAGCACAACAGGGAGCAGTGCTAGCAACTGCTATTAGCATACAACTCATCTTCCTCACTGCTAGCATGAGGTCAAAACTGCAATCTAGCCCCAAATTACTGTTTGATAGGTTGTACACTCCAAAATGACATGATCCTGCTCTGCTTCAGCAGCAGCATATTTCTGTCTAAAGACCAGCTGCAGCCTCACCGCTGTGTTTATACACACCCACTAGCTGACATGTGCTTTTCAGTGCATGCCAACTAATGAAAACAGGCTTTAATTTAGAAAAAAAATAATTTTTTGGTTTGTTTTTTCTTGTTGGTTATGTTTTTTAAAGGTAATGTTCTAAAAATTGAGAGATGTAAGGCACCCCTCTGGGCAACCAAACCACTACACGAAAGACTTTCAAGGCAGGACAAGACTGCTTTTCTTTGCCTTGAGGACTGAAGTACAGCAGAAGCACAGCTTGGGAAAATGGGAGACTCAGGTGTGCAAAGGTAGAAGCATGATTTAACAGTCACATCAGAAGATACTCAGAAACAAAGGGATCCTTATCAACCTCTGTTTGGTTAATTGGAGTGTTATCACATCTGACTGTCTTCAATGAAGAGGGAAAAAAGAAAAAACAACAAAGAAACCCCCAGAAGCTGGTCATTATCCCTTGAAAATATTTTTCTCATCTATTAAGCCAATAATTATCTTTAGTTCATTCTGCAAGGTTTCAAAATAGTTTTTCAAAATACCTGATACATATTCCAGGCCCCTGCTTTTCCTTCTATACTTGACCATCACTGATGCAAGCAGCAAAACGTGGGACACCTGGTAAAGAGCAACATAGAATTTACTGTCAGTCCAAAGTAAGACGAAAAAAATATTTTCTGCATGTCCTCTTGAGGAATATTAAGAGGGAATTTAATGAAGTAAATTACTTCACTGGTATAATAACTGTCTTAAGACAAAGTACTGAAGAAAGCAATGCATGACATGTAACAGTAACAAAAGAGAGGACAGAAACATCCTTTAGCTCCTCAAAATCTATAGATTTTTAACACAGCCTCTTTTTAAACACAATATAATGGATTAGGACTCAGAGTGTTCATAAGAAGTTAACAGAGCTAGGTATTTCCATCCTGTTAACAAAAAGGGACTGGACACTCAGTGTTGCTAGGCAGTATTGCAATATTCACATCTAGAAATTACAAATGAATTAAAGTCTAGAAAGTCTTCCAGTTCGTTTTTGCATTAAAGAAAAAAATGTACTCTCTAGTATTTATGAGAGTTTTATTTGGCCTATTTCAACTGTTTGACTTCTGTAAATATGCTGAAATTCTTTTTTTTACTTTTTTAATTCTTAGTAAAGATAAATCTTTTTCACTGCATTCCATTTTACATGTTTACATTTTCATTCCTGACAGACAACAGACTCTGATTCTAACACCCTTTATATATTTATCGCTGGGTAGCATGTTGTTTGTCTCAAACCTTCTTCCCCTGTGCAATTTCTATATGTATTCCTTTCATTTTCTTAAAACATCCATTTCTAAAAGTTTTTCTGTCTCTAAAGAAAATCAGGATTAATCAAGGTGCTTTTCAAGCTGTAGTACATAAAAATGCAAGCCCACTCACATCATTGCAAATTGCGTACCAGCCTAAGGTGTATATTGGTTATTTTTCAAAAATAACCTAGTTTTTTGTTCTTAGGATATTAGTCTTCCTCTTTATCATTTTGCTGGCCTTTCAGAAAAATCAAACTGTCAAATCCTCATATCAAAATGCTAGGACTCAGAACAGAGGGAGAAAAATATCCCTCAGTACTACTCAGTCCCAAAATATTTTTGATTTATATTTTATTCAGATCAAGTCAGAAATAATTTAAGCAATATTTTATGATTAACTTAGAAAATATTCTCAAGATCTGAGGCCTTATATGATAAACATTGATGCTGAAATTGTTTGACAATCACCAGCTTCAAAAAGTAGAGCTAAATAGGGTGACACTGGGATAACCCCAGCTGTTCTGCTACTTCTAAGATAAAATGATATATTACAATAAAATATACAGCTACATTTACAATTCTTTCTGAGAAAATGAGCATTAATTCACTACTGAAGAAATTCCACTGACTTTTTTGTCTGTGCAGCCTTGTGTGCTTTCTGAAAGAGTGCCACTAGAAATCCAAAAAGATCCTGTTACTTAAATATTTCATCACAAGTTATTTGTTATAGATATGACAGTTTTCATAGTTAGCACAGCAAGCTATCTCATCCAGCAGCACTAAAATGTCCCTTTCTAGAACACACTATCCTCAAGTGTGAAAGATTTTAAGTAAAACTTGCAGGATGCAGACACAGAGTCACAGGTGCTTTATACTAGCAGCACTCTGTCCTCCACCCTTAGGTCTGGCTTTTCATTAAAAGCTTCCTGTTTCTAGTTTTTACTTTTTTAAGTAATTGTTTTAGTAGTTCCCTCTGCTTTAAGTTGGTTGAGAGGAGTCAAATACAGGTGTTGTCTGTGTATTTGACAGGGAGCAAGTTCTGAGGGCCTGCCAGGGAACCACATCCTGGCTATGGTCTCAGGCAGACTCCTGAGCTTTAAGGGAAGCCTCAGGGCTCAGCTCAGTATTTGGTCAATTTAGGAAATACTTGCATCTCCTAAACTTTCAACAGCATGACACAATTCACTTGGAATTTGAGAGAGTAGTGAGACTTCCTCTTTAGATGAAGCATCCCACACTGGGCAAAGCTTTAAATAGATTACCAGGTTTAGATAGGGTGTTCCCGTGGCTATTGGTCAGGTATGATAAATCCTGTCTTTGTATCTCTCCATGAGACAAATACAGCTAGTGAATTTTTCTCTCTGTGTTAGTCTTTGTTTAATCTGAGATGTTAACATTGCACATTTTTGACTTTGAAAGATTCTAAACAGTTTTGAAGTTTCAGGCTGCAGTCGTAAAATAGAGTGTTCTAAAGCTGACGCTCATTCTTTTGATAACAGATGAGTCAGAGAAGAACTTAGACATGGGCTTCTTGCCTGTAAATTTATATTAATAGAACTTCCTTGTTTGAGAAAATCGTTCATAACTTAAAAAAAAAATACTGGCCCAGATGAAGTAAACACTCTTAGGTGCCCGGATGTGGCTAGTTTTAGAAAGAAAAGGTATTGATATTAGAGATTGTTTAGCTCAGCAGTGTATCAGAACGGCTACAATGAACAGTGCAGCATTTCAGGATGCATTTTAGTGCTTGTTCCTGGCAAATGGCATGGAAAAAATTCTTGTAGAATGTAAAAAGATACAACAAGGTACTTTGGATTTTCAGATATACTATATTGTGTAGTAGTAAGTTGCACAATTATAACTTGTAGTTTGGCTATAATATTTTCACAATTAAAGAAAAAATAAAATATCCTCTTAGGAATTGTGAGCTATCTAATTACAACTAAAACAGATAAAAAATGTCTATGCCTAAATTGCTATTTTATTTTCATACAGATCAAATTTTTAAAGGTAAAATTTTTAAAGAAGGTCTGACCCTTGGCTGGCATAGAGGCCCTCAATGAAGGTGTGAAATACAATACTTTTATAGATGTATATTTTGCCAAAACACTGAGGCAGGTTTACAATTGTGTGGATGGGTTTATCCCCATGCATCACTGAAATTGCTGGGACTGTGACTTGAAACACTGGAAGGGCTGGCCATTAAACATAAGAAAGAGGAAAAGGAGATAAATATGTGATCAATCATATTTATAATAATATACTTCCTTATATTGCTAATTGTTTATTACATATTTTAAAAATAAAAAGTCCTAATGTTTGTTCTTCCTTTTCCTATTTTTAAAATAGAAATTAATACTCTAAAATTCCTGCAATTTTATGATTTGTAAAATCTCCACTGGAAATCCTAAAAACACAGGAAGGTCCTAAATAGTAAATCCCAAGGACTCTACTGAACTACATTTCTATAACTGAAACAGGAAAAAGTTCCCATTGATTTTTACCTTAAACTTTTCCAGCAAAAGAGGAGAAGACATAAAAATACTGGCAGTAAGGAAACTGGTTATAATCCTTTCAGTGGAGACTTATTACCTATACTCTACTACATATTACATGTAGTAATTCCCAAACACATATAGAGAAAAACATCAAAACCTGGGGACAGGAAGAGCCAGGAAAACAGAAATGTGGTTATCTTCATTTGTTTCCTTACAGATTATGTAACTCATTTGCTATGCAAAAGTACTCCATGTCTCCCCCACACACACCAATGTGCCATCAAATTTTGGAACTTTTCTCTTTATGATTAATAACATAAAATAGATTAATTTTTCTTTTACATGGAAATGTCCATAATTTAAAGTCAAACTTGAAGGGATAAACGCTACAAAGATGCTTGGCTTAGAATCTATGAAGTTCCGTGTAATGAAAGCTATTTGATAAACAACTGCTGAGTCACAGAAAATTATGTAAATTATATACAGAAGGAATGTGCAAGATCAAACAGCCCATCTCTTGGCTGTTACATGACTGTTTTTTACACTCTAGTAAAGGCCACTTTGTTATCATCAAAAAGAGGAGTTAATGTAGTCTGACTCCCCCTACTACAGATTTTTCTATTTAAGTGGATATAATAGCCATGCTTAAAATTTTGCTATTTCAGGTTAACTCCAAAACAACTAGCATCCCCCTACATGCTTACCCCAATTAAATATAGCTTAAATGGGCATCTTCATGGCATAGCATATACCTTTTCTGAAGATCCTGGGATTTTACAGCATTAGAACCAAAAATACCTAAAATAAGATAGTCTAAATTAAAAGCATCAATGCTGTTATTTTAAAAATATTTAATTGTCTTTAAGTATACCTTATGAAAAAATAAAACATGAATTAGCATCTAAGAAGGATGAATTGAAATATACCTGCTTCTCAATGTCATCTTATCTTTTTTCATTTCTTCCCCCCCAATCTGCGGCTTTAACAGCTCTGAACCTCCTGATAAACTGAATTCACACCTTTTTCTCCTTTTTCTCTGCAGGCCTCTCTCTGTTGTTTCTTGGGGGCAAGACCCTCATTCCTCCACCAATGACTGGCTCATTTATTTTTAGATACTTCTGCTGTTAACACCAGCAGGTGCTGACAGCTGGGAAAATCGATGCTAACTTCTTGTTTCTTTCTTTGTATCTTAGTCTGTTGGCCATTGGCATAGATCGTGGTGTTGTTGGGCTACAACAAGGACTGTCCTAAATGGCACATTGCAGTAGATTTGCATGAATAACAGTAACAAGCAGTGAAGGCTCACAAATGGCTTTGTTTGCTAATTTGTAATGTGGAGGTCAGATATAATGGAATCTGACCTCCGAGGGTAAGTGGAATTGCCCATATGCTGTTCCCAGATCCAGAAACAAAAGCTCTACACATAAAGTGAAACTATTGTTAGACCACTGTTACATGGAGAACACTTGATTCTTTATGTCTTTGTTTGTTCTGTAAGCCATTTTCTCAAAACTTGGTTACACTGGTGCAAGTTGCAACCAAGATCTGCTCTGACTTGGAACCTCTGTCTCAACTGAGATTTTAAAATAGAAAATAACAAAAAAAAAGGGACAAAGTTGTTAGAGGAATTTCTACAGACCAGCTTTGGGAAAATACTTTTTAGTTTGGATTGATATTAATTGAAACCCTATTACTCAAAGCATAGACAGCTAGTTGCAGTTTGTAGAATTGTTTATAGAATTTGAACATCAGAGGACATAGTCAGTGACATAACTGTAATTATCAAAGCGTATCAATACTGAGGAATAGAAGATTTCAATCTACTTAGCACCAAAGTGGACTGAGAGACACTTAAAATTCAGAACAAATCTAAAGATTTTTTTGGATTTTCAAAAATTTGTGGATTTGCTGGTGAACTGCACTGAATTTATAGTTTTTGATTTGCTGATAGAAGAAAAAAGGTTCATTTTAATTCATTGCCTTTAAGATATCTTGAAATAGGTGACATTTTTTTCAAGAATTTTTGGTTTAACCTAAAGATTTTATTCTAAATTTTGTTAAGAATCACCAGTTATAAAAAATTAAGTTTGAATATCAAGGCTTGTAAGATTCCATATTTATATTGTAACTTGGTTGATTAAGTCCTTATTTTTCCTGTATAAGTGAAATAGAATAACATTTTGTTTATCATCTGTATGATTATATAGATTAGATCTTTGATTTAATATAATAAATTCAGATATCTCTTGTTTCACATGGATAGTGTTGGACTTTATTTTGTACATTACTATTACAAAGATTTTTCCATGGTCTTTGACTTAGCTTTTTCTATTACATTTGTTAAGGTATGTGGACATTCCTTTTCTTTCCTGTTTTCTTACAGAGAATGTAGATTGGACAGAGAGAGAGGACTTCTCTAGTCTCTTCAACATTTAGATCCCACAATATGAAAGCTGATTTTTCTGAGAAGCTTTTAAATTTACTTTGAATTTATGGATAAATCCTTTGGATTTAAGGATAACAACAGGGAAGCTTACCTCTGTTTAATATGTTAAATATGACTGGGCAAATTTTGGCTATTAGCATCCTATTTGATACTGACATTAAATAAATCAGTGTTTAATAATGGAAATGGTACCTGGACCACAGGCACTGATTCCCTTGGCAAGGTTTTCCAGCAGGTACTTGAGCACTTGCATCATAGTGAGGGGTGTGACACACAGTATGAATTTGCTGTCCTTTTTATTAAAGTTGCACCATGGTGCTGAGAGGCAGGTGAGGGACATGAGTTATTTCACACATGCAGAATGAAAAACAAGCTGGTTAGAGGCAGAAGACTGGCTCATGCTCTAGCTTGGACTGAATGGGACTTTGGCTGCTTCTCTGCCACCCCAAACAGGCCTACAGGAGCCATGGAGGTGTTATGACTTGAGCCTTTTTCCTGTTGCTGTTTTTCACTTCTTCCAGGGCAATATTTTTATAAGTACCTTCAAATGAGAGCGAGTCTGAGTGGTTATCCTGACTTTCCCTGTGTCTGAATTTCAGGTGTTGAACATCTGTGCATCCTTCCCCTTGTCTTCACCTGAGGTTGGAGATGCTCAGAGATGCCTCCAAATCTGGTCACAAGTACTATCCAAATTCCAAGCTGTTCATGCCCAAACTGAGGAGTCCTTTATCAAGTACCATGCTTTCACTACTCATGTGAGACCTGCAGAGCTGACACCACCAATGGCTGTTCTCCTCAGATCTGTTCACTGATCACTGATCTGTTCACTTGTGCGCCACTGACCCCCTTGTGCATCAGACACCAGCTTGTTCTTGCTTTCATCAAAGGGAACACTGAAACATCATGTTGGATGTAGGTGCACACGTTTTGGCAGTTTTGGGGGGCTGCAGGGGTAGCCTCTGTGAGAACACAACATGAGCAACCCCACACCACACACAGTTGCAGCTGGCTGCAGCCCACCCATGACAGGGCACAGCTCAGCCCCACAGCCATGACAGTGGCTCCTCCACGAAAGTGTGTTTAAGGAAAGATTAAAAATGCTGTACAGCAGCTGTGTGAGAGAGAAGAGGAAATGTGAGAGAAAGAGTCCTGCAGACACAAAGATCAGAAAAGGAGGGGAAGAGGTGTCCCAGGTGCCGGGTCAGATTCCCTGCAGTCCAAGAATACCATGGTGATGCAGATTGTCCCCCTGCAGCCTGTGGATAATGTCCCCCATCAGAAAACAGCCATACCCTGAAGGATGCTGAGAGATCCCACACAGAAGCAGACTCCTGGCAGGAACTGCATCCTGGGTAGGGGACCCATGATGGAGTAATATCTTTCTGAAGATTGGAGAGGACCCATGCTGCAGAAGCTCCTGAAGGACTATGTCACATGGGAGGGAACCCATGCTGGAACAGGGAAAGAGTGGGAGGAAGGAGGAGCAGCAGAGGAGCTGTCATGGACTGATCCCCCCTCTGGCAACAGGGGAGGATTTAGAGGAATGAGGAGTCAAGGAGTTGAGCCTGGGAAGAAGGGGGAAGGGGTAGGGGTAGATGTTTTTCATTTTGTCTTTCTTACTCAACATTCTACTCTATTGTTATAAGGCAATAAAAGAAATTGATAATAACCAAGTTGTGTCTATTTTGCTCATAGCAGTAATTGGTGAGCAATCTCCTGGTGTTTTCCTCAGCCCATGAACTTTTTAATCTAATTTTCTCTTCCTGTCCTCTCTCCAGGAGAGGGGGTGAGAAAGGAGCTGATGGGCACGGAGCAGCTTGCCAAGGTCAAGCCACCACAGCAGTCAGAGAAGTCTGTATCCACAGTAACTCATTAACTTTCATTTAAGAACTATTTTTTGCAGGAATGCTGGATATTACTTTGCCACTGTAGTTTTCTTTTGGAGTACCACAGTGCTAGCATTCTCTGTGTATGTTGTACAAGATCTTATCCCATAGATCCAGGCATGGCTTATGGTTCTAGATATAAGGTAACTTCTGTGCTAAGATACATGCCTTCTGAAGAAATATGCAGCTTCTAGGTGCACATATTTCTGATGCTTTTTTCACATTACCTGAAAGTAGAACATACTTTCAAAATATGAACATTATTTCAGTAATTTGCATCCTTTGTAATGTGTAGAACTTCTTAACCCAGACCTATGATTACAGCAAAAGTCGCATGCAGAGCTTAAATGGGCTTTTAGATATCAAAAAATACAGGAAGCTTTTTGGTAGCTTCCGAACATTAAAGTCATTACCAAAAGGATGCTTGGATGAAACTGTGGGTTTTCTGAATATGGAGAATTGCAAATTCTGTAAAAGACTTTTCTTCCTTGTATATGTGATCCTAAGGAGCAAAGAGAATTGCTTTATTTGTTTCAATATTTATTATCACCCAATTTATATAAAGAAAAACACAAAGGTGCTGAAAATTTCAGTTTGTGGCAGAAATTTTCAAGAAAATATGTGATGTGAGTAGAAGGATTAAACATTTACATAATGTCTTTGATAAAGGACAAACATAGTACAGACATGTTACTTAAATTACTTATACAAATTTTCAGAAGAAAAAAACATGGTGTTGTGTTTTCAACACTGTAGGAAATACAGAGGTACAGGATTTCTCCTCTCTAACTGATGGTTCCTGTCTTAAAATTCTTCCAAAGCTGTATCCTCACTTTGTGCCTTAGGCCCTTTATCAGTGGGGCAAACAATAAGTTGAGAAAGCTTCTTCAGCAAAAGAACAATTTTCTCTGACAATTTTAAAGAAGCCATGAGAAGTTCTGTTTAAAAAAAAACCACTATGAAATGGTCATCTGATAAATAGAGAGAGCAAATGGCCTCTGGGTAGCTGGAGATTACCAACTCAGCCAAGACTTCTTTCCTCTTCTGTGGTACCAATGATTTCATACTTGTGTCTGATGTTAATGTTCCTCCTCACTTTCATTTTTACACTGATGGGCTTTCTCCAGATGCCACTCCTCACAGTGCTTAATGCAACATGATGGTCTCTGAGATGAAAAACTGCTCTGCAGTGATCATTGCCATGCAATGAGGAAATACTGTGACAAGCTCCCCAGGGACTGAACAAAGAAACTCACTCTGTAAGAGCATCATCTAGCAGAAAGTGACCTCTGCCAGAAAGCAGACTGAGGATGTTGGTTTATCTTCTTTTCATTTCTATCTTGACAGCAGGTGGAAAAGAAAATATTTATAACTACAAATATGATTTTTAACATGGTCAGATAACAATGCACCTAAAATCTTAATATTACCATTTTAGCAACGAAAACAGCATCCTTTTCAAACAGATAGGAAAAATGCACAACTTTGCAAAGTTTCCCGGCTACAAGATTTTGTGATAATATTTTACAGTTTTGCAGAATCAGCTCTCTTTTGCTATATATTTCTTTAAGTTGGATGATATAAATTAATTTGGGAAAAACGTAGACTCCTTCTAAAGACTTAAGAACTGCTCTGACCAAAAGCTGAAAGAAATCTGTTGTGAGGAAAGCAGGTATAGCTATTTAGAAATTAGAGAGCTGAATACCTTGTATCTATATTTGATTCTGTGCTTCTAGACAGTTAAAAAATATCCAAACCTGATGCCTACTCTGTGAAACTTTTCCCACAGTTTTGTAAGAACTGGCAAGGTCACAGCCTGAGGTAACGTGGTTGCCAGATGTCACACCATTAGTTACAGTTTTAGACAGAATAGGTATAAGTAGGGAGAAACGAGACTTAAAATAACTTTCTTGTAATGTTTTTTCTGCCAATGCTCTTCAACAATGTAAGTACTATTTCTTATTTCATAGTGTTAGGTGTGTCTCATTATTTTTATTTAATAGAAATTAAGTATTTAACTCAATAAATTTAACTCAGAAAAACTGTAGGCTATTTATCCCATACAAACTGTGTTTTTAATTACCAAGCTTTTCACAAAAAAAAAGCCTTTGACCACATCAGATCCTACCAGTGACCTATGATTTCTTTGAACTGAATATTTGTGCAATTACTTTCAGATATATTTGTTATCCATTTCACTTTAATATAATCGGTTCCAAAAAAAGCTTTTTTTTTTTTTCCAGGCAAGGGCAATAATTTTTTCAGAACACCTCTCTTACCTTTGAAAGTCATTTTTGATACTGGGATGCGCATAAATCATTGCCTCACTTTATTGGCTTTTGATGTATGTTTTCTACAGGTCATTCTTCACAGAATGAATGCTATATATCTTTAGTAGTGGTTAGTTGTTCTGAAACTTTCAGAGAAACTGGAAAATTGCAATTCAATTTCTATACTTTTGCTTTTGTTCAGCATGTCTCTCCTGGACTGTGCATTCTTATTTCTCAAACAAGGTTTAATATAGGGAACTAGTTTATCTGATAAATGTTTTCTAAAAGTTACTTTTCATTGTAAAACACAGTTATACTTACTAAAAGGAGTAGATCAGGTTTTCTTCTCTAAGAAAATTAATGATGCAGCAAGAAGAAAATAACTTGCACAGAGAAATTAACATATGTGGGAAATATATATGTCTGTACCTGTACTGTGTTTGCAAAGAAATGATGTTCTTTAGAGTGCTGTATCCAACTCAGTGTGTGTATCTGCATACACAGGGAGGGGATAAAACTCCCATCCAACAGTATCACAGTGTACAGCTACTGTTTCCTTCTGTTTGGCAGCAGAACGGTGGAGGCCAAGGTCCGACACATTTCACAACGTGGCCGGTGCTGTTATGTCAGTAGGCTTAGGAAAATACACAAACTGCCTGGTATGGAACTAATGCAGCAGAAAATGCTGGGCTGGAAAGAAAATATGTAAATCATTATAGCTGATCACCAAAACCACATCCAGCCATCAATGTTTAATACAGGAAAGCCTATAAAAACATCAATTTCTCTTCCAACATGCCCTCCAAATCATCCTTAACCAGACAAATGAGAAACTTCTAACAGCAGGAACAATAAAAGTTGTGGTGTTATTGAACAGTAAATCTGAACTTTGAAATAAGGAAATGAGCAAGACTGACTCCATAACGTTTAAAACTATTAAATACTATTGTTCCTTGATGTGTTCAAGTCTGGTAAACTATACTTAATAATATCATTCACCCTTAAATAGAGCAGCCTCATTAAAAACTCAAGTCAAAATAATAAACAAATTGCTACATTGCAAAAAATAGAGAATAAGAGACTAGTCTTGTAAATAGATTGACCAGTGTCATGATGAGGAAAGTAGACCATGTAAGAGATCCTAGCAGACCACTACATGTAAGTAAATAGTTATTCTATGCCTGTTTTCATATGGTGTTCATTAGAAAAACAAAAGAACTGCCTCCAGCAGTTTTTCCTTAGAAACAGACAATACAGCTTTTGTCTTTTGAATCTGCGTAAGAGAGTTACAGACTGGAGAAAACATCCAAGTTTCCCCTTTGAATTAATGATATCTAAAAATAAGAAGAATGAAATATGTTTTGATTATCAGATGAATGTTAAAGTCTAAGTAATGTTCAATTAAATTTCTTTGAGAAAAATGACCCTTTTAGGATGCGTTGCCTATTTGCTTAGGGCAATCTTGCTAAGAGAACTAACAGTGAATTATCATATACCAATTAAACTTTGATATGAAGAGTGTCCTTAGAGAGCAGTTGAGAACTCTCTGCATATAAATAGTCACAATATGGTATGGAAGAATCTAGTTACTCACAGGGTAGTGATATGTAAAGCAGTATGAATTGCTACAGAGAAATAAAGTCACCATAGTGATTATCTTGTGTGCCAGTAACCTGAAAGTTTTCATGGCAAAGCATACTTTCACTTTCTGTTGCACCAGTGAGTAATTAGTAAATGATTGGCTAGAAACAGACTTTCTGGTAGTACCAATCACTGTAATTTCACTGAAATTAATCCTTTTTTTTTCATCAAAGATCAGCCACAAGTAGACTGGAAAATCTGAAATCACTGAGCATTCCCAGGAGAATCTTCATCTGGCATAAATTGAGTCATCCACAGTAATTACTTTGATATTTATGAATGAGGTCCCTTCTAGAATCTTTGTATGACTTTTCTTGTAAATATTTTAGGGCTCTTAACTGAAGATAAGTTCAAGAACCAGAACAACAGTCAGCTGAAAAAATACTCTGAAAAGCTGTCTGCTGCTGCTTCAGTCCTACTGAATTTTGGTCAAAGCACAAAGCTTCCACTCATCCTCTGGTTGTCTTACCTATTCACATTGTAGTATCAGTAAATCAGGGGTTTCATGCACTCATGCACTAAAGATGTGGTTTTAGCTCACACCAACCTGGTGTGACTATGGACTTTTGGGGTACAGTGGTCCTGCACTTTCCTTTTCCTTCTCAACCTTGAATTTGACCTAGGAAATACATCGTTATGAGCTGGATCAGCTTGTTGAACTGTTGAAAAACTATCCCATCTCCTTCCCTGATAGGCTCTGAGTATGGATAAAGGATTGATCTGATCCTGCAGCAGCAGCATAATCTTATTATGTGCAAGGGAAGTATCAGGGACACACTACCTGGAGTGGAGGATGAAGAGATGTTTGTGGATTTGACTGATTGAAATATATTTGACAAATCACACCCAGCATTCTAACTAGTTTCAAAATTACAGCCTTGCTTATGGGTCTTGGATTTGCATTACACAAAATATGGATTGGGCTGGAAGTTAAATTAACCACATCTTCTGAAGTGTGCCCTCCTCCCAGCCTGACAAGTGCAAGCTCAAGAAGGTGCTGCAGACTCTACACCCCAGAGTCCACCATACAGACACAGTTACAGCAGTATTTTTGTAAAATAAAAAAAAACCAAAAACATTTCATTTCACTTAAACAGATAATCCTAAAATTCTGCCTTCATCACTAACTGAAATCTGAAAATTTTCCCCTCCCTGACTGCCATACATGTTACATATCAGACACAGAGCTTTCCTCGGTATTCAGTAAGACTGCAAAAAAATTGCAGAAAATTACTAGCCTGGGTTTTGATAATGAAGACTAAAAAGAGAGAAATGTGGTCAATTGCCAAACATCTTAATGACACATGAGTCTCACCAAATTAACTGAACTTTTTTTGCATCTCAAGTTTCCCTGCTAAGCAAAATTGTATTAATGTAATAGTACTGTTCTAAAAAAGCTCTTGATTGAGATTAAATATACTTAAAAGAAAACGTGGTGATAATAAGTATATTAAATCCCATTGGATTAATGGGCAATTTTTCACTTACAGTGTTGAACCTGAATGCTGTGGACAAAAAACCAGAATTGTACAATATGTATTCATTGATATGAGTAAAATAAAGAATGAACAACAGCCAACAATAACTTGAGGTAGTGATCAATAATATTAAAACAGCTCACAAAATTTTAAAGTATTAAATAGACCACTTTTACAAGAGCAATTTTGAGAGATTTCCTCTTCTAATACAACAAAAATAATCACTTCTGTTTATATTAATTTGTTTTTGATGTTTCATTTAGCTAATTTTGGTTTTTAATTTTGTTTTAATAACAGAAAAGAGAAGTAGTGCGACTTCTGAATCTCAAGCTGAAAAGTTTTAAAGTGAAATCCCAATTATTTTGTCTTCATATTGCTACAGGAATTATTTAGCATTCAGTAGTACATATAAAACTGCCATTCTAGTTAGCATTTAAACAAGGAGTGAGGAAGCCACAGTCATGCTGAAGTGAGCAACAATCTTGCTAAGGATTCACATGAAATAAAGACTTGGTTTCAAATTTTTACCTATAAAAAATTAAATTCTGATTGATATGTAAAGATCTATCTTATCTACATATGAAAATTGCTCCCACTAGGTATATACTTACATGTTACCAGTATTTAAGCTTTTCTTATTTTTATGAAAAATAGTTATAATTATAAAAAAGGTAGTATTCTATATTTGTCAATGTGTTCTGTAACTTCTTAATATTAGTGCTAAACAATATGTTCTTAAATATCTTTGTTTTGCTTTTTTTTTTTTTCAGATGAGAAAAATAGAAATTTTATTATTTTTCCTATATGGTAAAATGGCCTTTCTGGGTGTGAAAATAGTGTGTTTGCATAGAACTTTTTGTAGCCATTGAATACAATTTAAAACAATATTTCTCAATTCATGCACTTCACTTTTGCTAAGTATCCTTCAGCTTTACAATGATTAATATTTTCCATGTGCCTATCAACATATTTATAAAACCAAGACCATGTTTTATTTACAGCAAAGAAATTATAGAGATGAGTCATAAAAGAAATTCTGCATTAAGAAAATCCTAACAGAGCAAGAGAGGATGATTTTTCAAAGGCATGAAGATCCATGAGGCACCTAACTGATGTATCTAAGTGCCCTTCACGTCTTTGAAAATCTGCCCTGAGTGCATGCTATTTAGTAGAATGTCATTTCTTCCATCAAAGCATTTTCTTTTCTGCAGCAAAATTTGATAGCCAGCTAAAATCTGATTTTTACCCACAAAAGAGACCATGTGTGTGTATTCACTATCGTGAGCATATTTAGCAAACATATTAACCTCCTTTTTTCCCCTAAAAGAATAGCCTTATTTGTCAGTTTCAGCTGAAATAATTCAATCCTGGAGTTTAGGATTGTATAATTCTTTGTGGTCGGTTTACTGATGTTGATTTTTGTCATGTAGTAAGATGCACATTAAAGTATACTACATATGCAGTGGAAAGAAGATGCTGCAGTGTTATTTACATCAGTAATAATTTCCAGCTTTTGAAGAGCATACTGCATATTCAGTGCTGCTCTTTTCTTTTAGAAAGTTCCTGCATGAAAGGAAACTGTGATACGATCTTCAGCATGTCGAAGTCACTGATTCCTTCTTTCAATTATTTTCCAAAAGATGCCTCCAGTTACATTAACCTAGAACAGAATATTATGACTAAAAAGTTTTGCTACGCCATAATCAACAATAACAAAATTTACTGCTTCATAAATAAAAAGCAGTGAAATCCTTAAGGGATCCAAAAAGTTTTTGTGGAAAACAAGGATTATACGAAAGATCATACACTTAGTGCAACTCTGTCTTGGGTCACTAAGTAGCAGGCAGATCAGCTGACAGAGTATTTCCTGACTGTTTTACATACTGAAAACAACCTAGACACCCAATCATCGTATGAGAATTTTTCACTTTTTCTGAATCTTATTCTTATATTTTTCAAATGTTCAGTGTGCTTTATGTGATGAATTTGACAAACTTACTTCCGTAAAATAACCTAAATTTAATCAACTAGCTCACTATGGTCTACACTTGCATAGACATCTTCATAAATATTCTTGGGATGTTTTTGAAAATGATATGTAGAGGCACAATAGGCTGTTTCCTAATGTACACAATGCCATTTCAGGATTTCACAGTGATCTGACTTAGGACCGAGGTCTACAGAAAATGCCTAGTACAGCAAGGGGCTTTTCCACCCTGCATTGCCAATCAGCTTCACCTCTACTGAGAGATCAGCACATATGTAAAGAACTGTAATTGAAAACTCTGACTTCATTGAGAAAGTAGTTTGCAGGTACAACGGAGCTCTTAACATCAGTATTTTACCTGTTGCAATTACAGAAGTAATAAATGTGTTGTGCCAAATTGTAGAGGTTGGTACTGTTGACTTCTTCCTGAGAGATAAAATTACTCATTTTTGAGAACAAACATCTTTAAATGTGCATGTTTACAGTGCATCTAGAAACAAGTTCACCAATTATGTCTTTTGAGCTATCCACTTCAGAAAGCAACTCATTCCATATTGGCTGTGTAACAGATGTCAGTTATTGATCGTTTTAATTTGCAGCTAATGAAGACCATGTTTGAACTTGTGACCTAAATGTGAGAAGTTCCATATGTACCTCTGTAAGCCATCTAGACTTAAACATTGTTTCCTCAACAATAGTAATTTTTTTTCCAGAATGCTGTGAATTTTATTGCTTGACTGATACAGCCCAAAGTCTTCTTCTTTTAAAATTTATTGTACTTTGCTTTATAAATAAAAAAGGGATTAAAATTATTTAGAAACTATGTCAAAACTAGCAGCTGCAGGTACACCCTCTGATGATAAGACCTTGAGAAACAAGAATTTCAGAGTCATTCTTGACCTAACTAAGACTGCAAGAATAAGCACTGAGAAATGAGAATACTGGAGGAGCCATGGATCTAGGTGAATTCAGAGGGAGTTCAGAAATCAAGGGAAACCGCTCGTGGCCTCACAGGCAGAGTTTACAGTGTTGGGATAAATGTGGATCTCTTCTGTGAACTGGAAGGGAAGGACAATCAAGACTCAACAAGAACTGCTCAGCTGGTATTGTGAAATGACTTCCTGCAACCCTTCCTCCATTTTAGGGGCAGACTTGTTTATTTGTTGTTTTTTAATATGCTTCTGCCCATGAACTGAGTATTTATTGCGCTTTTATGCATGTTTTTAAAAGGATATTCTTAAGAGTAGGACGGAAAAGAACCCTTTTGACCTTCTTTTTCATAACTAAGGAAATGGCTGCAACACTTAAAGCCAAAAGGAACAATTAGTAGTTACACAGCAAGTGGAACATTAATTTCAAGGCACACCTGCTACTAGTGTTTTCAGACATTTTCAAATTTGTCATAATCTTCTGTTGTGAGCATTCTGAGCCAGCATCTACACTTTGCGTCCTTTTATATGGTTTAATGAAGTATGATGATGTCAACAAACTTTTATATTTAGATTTTTCAATAAAATTCTAGCTACAGCTATTCTTAGTCCTCATATAACTCTAACAGGAGCGGGCTGAAGAAAAAATGCAAAAATAATATTACCTCATAAGTTTTAAAAAATATTTATGCCTGTAAAAGGAAAGAGTAAGTCATCCTCTAAATATTTTTCCCTTTTTTATTCCTTCCTCTATTTCCCCTTAAAGATGACAAAATAAACAACAGCTTGTTTTCCTTTTAAGTAGTCCTGCTTAAGAACAATAAACTGAAAAATAAAATTGCTTATTTTTAAATTACCAGTTTTAGATTTGAAAATTTTGGGGCTCATATTTGTCATGAACTCTACTCTGAAAAAGCAGTACAAGTGCAACATTTTCTGGACCAGTTTCACTTCTTCAAAAACAGAAACCAGAAAACTGAGCAACACACACCCTTGTCACAATCTCAGTCAAATCCCACAAATCTCATTTGATCCTCCAGACCTATGGCAAAACCATGATCCAAAGCTCAGAATGTTTAAGTATAGTAAAGTGATATTTGAATTTGTTCTGATTTGTCTTTGGCATTTGCTTTCCAAAATGATTGTCTCTGGGTGTACTCTTTAGGCCAGCTGTGAATACTGAAGTAAAGCCTAAAAAGCCAAGCTGCATTGTAAAGAACAATTAAGGCATTGAATATAATAAATCTGGCTACAGGGGAGAATATAATGTTCCAAACATCATTATTTTTTCTTAAAAAAAAAAAGGAATTACACCAATTGCCATAAAAATGGATACATACATTCTTACTGGATACATGCTTTACATTTTAACAGAAGAAACACTACAAGTTGAAGAAGGAAGCCTCTGCGAAGTTTCTGCTTGACTGTTATAAGAGAAATACACGACTGTGGCTTTTTATATATATTATTCTGATGAAGTAGTATGGGCAAGCAGATGAAACAATGCATATGTGCACCAATGCATTGGCTTTGAGAGTATGGCCTTCATATATAGTCTTTGTTAGCTGTGTCCTGCTCCAGGGCAAAGTCCTCAGGGCTGAGTTTCAGACTGTCTGTGTCATCAGTGATTACACAGATGAGGTCTGAGCTGGGACGAGTTCTCCACCTTGCCTTTTGTTCTGAATCTCCACATCTACATGACTCAATGCAGATTACAAGTGACTGTACAGGCAATATGGGCAATCAATGAATAAGATACATCGACTAACCTCACTGTATAGAGCTATTTGCAGCTAGCTATAGTCATGTTTTTCTATGCATCTTTGTCAAGAAGCAAAGTGGTATTTTATTTCTCTGACATTAGCAGGAATCAATTTTTGAGGCTCAATTTACCCGACCATTCTGGTTTTGGTACATAAAAAATTAAAACGTCCCCTCCCTTTCTCCTTTACTCAACAGATTAGAAATTAGTCCCCTTGTGCTGTTACTAGAGGTGTCATTTTGTTTTCTACTGTAATATAATTGTTGGAAAACTTTGAAAGTAAAAGTAAATATTGAGCTGCACTCTTGCTATAAAAATTAACAAACACTATCATCAGCAGAAAGCTTTGTAGTGGATGTAAGAATCTTAATTTCAGAAGTGCTCATCAATAATTTTGAAGTATATTTCATCTTAAATTGACATTAAAGAGGTGGGAGTGGCACTCAAAATTGGTGTATTTTGAAAAACACCCAAGTAAGTAAGGACTTGGTTTTTATCCATAATTATAAGAGATATAGCATATCATGTCATAACCACAGCATGAAGCAGAAGCAATAGCAGTACTCTGATTAAAATGTAGCACATCATTTTTATGTATGATAGTTCTTTAGTAGCTGTAAGAGATCTTAATGCCATCTACACCTTTAATTTCATCAGTGTCAGTAAATAATGCCAATTTAACTCCAATCTGAGACAAAAGGTTTGTCTGTGTGAAAGAACTTCCTGTATGCTTCACCTCATTTTGGTGGGGTTATTTTTGTAACAATACTATTAAACTGGGTGGAAGGGGAAGGCTCTCCAAAATTAGGGAAAAAAAAACCCCAAAACACATAAATTAACTTTTATAATAGAAATGGAATTTATCAACAGAAAATTTGAAAGAACCTAAAACAAAATGAAGTGTTACAAACAACACACAATGTCTAGAAACCTTATATGATGATGTGATATATAAGTACTTCTAAAAAATACTAGAACATAGGAATATAAATATACAATATTATCTAAAAACACAAATAAAGGAATACATAAATTTACATAATAAAAAAAAAGTACAAGAATTAAAAAAAAACCAGAAAATTAGGCCACAGTTACAAAAATGACCAGCAATTTAGTGATTTTGGATATATGGCTTTCCTTAAAAGCATACATTTTTTCAAGGCCATCTGAACACTTACAATCTAAAACATCAAGTTCCTAAGTTCCTGTAAAGCATTAGGATAATTTAAACATTTTGGTAAAATGACAACAAATTCTCCTTCTGAAATATACTGAACAGAACAGGAAAGTAAGGCATTTGGGTCCTTAAAATAAAATCACACTTACATGCCTGCAAGAACAATAAGACAAAGGCACTAACCCCCCACCACAATTCAGGCCAAAGAGCCAGGGCCAGGGAAGTTGTTACAAGGTGATGATAACCTATGCCAGGCAGGTAGGTAGCAATAAGAAAGAAATAGATATAATGGACATAACTATTAGCTTTGTTGTAAATAAACACTCATAATTTAGGTTTCTGACCTGTCCCTCTGAACTACAGTTTTGTATATACACAGTTTGATCTCAAAAATAATGAAATCATTATTTCATTATACTTTCATGATTTCATTATACTTTTAAGTATAATGAGAAAAAAGGCATGAGCATATCAAAATAGAGAACACGTCAACATGCAACACCAAAATCATTAAAACTGGGTGCAGAAAACTGATTTTAGAAGTCCCCAAATATAGGAAATCAGATAGGAAAAAATTGGATTTTCTATTGCTAAAACCAAATTTCTAATTCTTGTCATTTGAAAAAAAGTTAGCAACTGTGAGGCAAGTCTGATAGGTCATACATACAGAGAATATCGAAACAAGATGCCTGAGTGTACAAACAGCTCAATTTTGTTCAATGCATGTTTTTAAGCCAAGAAAAACTTATCTGAGTGATCCCACTTGCATTCTCCTTCTCTGCCATCCAAGACGCAACATAGTAGGACACTTACGTGAATTCAGACTTGGTGATAAACTGTTGCTTTCACTGGGATACAGCTGCCTGCTGCCACATTTTGATGGGAAAAAGTCTATCCTAAACCTGAAGCTGTATTTTAAGGGTGAGACAAGCCGAGAGCACACTGGTAGCCTATGGAAAAGAATGAGATATGAGAAATGAGGCATCAGTTCTTTATGTCACAATTTATTGTTAGGAAAATTAATCTCAAGAGATTTTGCCACCTGAGCTGGCTTAGAGAGGACCAATGAGGCCTGGAGCCACCATGAAGAAAGTGAGGGGTGTGCATGGGCAGGAGGAGGGAAGGAGATGGAGAGAAAATGAGAAAGGTGAGTGCTTAGGGTAGTGATGCTAATTTAAACCATATTGGACATCATCCCTACTGAAAAGAATCTTAAGGTATGGAAGACATGGGGAAAAAAGCTACCAAATGTTTTGCATTACTTTTCTTCAAACTTCCTGTTGTCTATCAGTCCCATTTCTCCAAAAATCTAAGTCCTTGACTCACAAGACTGACAAGGGGGCAGTTTCATACACATGGAAACCTTTGGTCAACACATGGGCTGGAAAACCTCATCATCCAGACTCAACAGTTTTTTTAATAGTTTGGGAGACTGTAGAATAAGATTTCTAAGATGATTTAAAGCATGCATCTCATATGCAATGTAGATGACTGCAAAGATTGCCTATGGTAAAAGCTCTCTGAAAGAAAAATGAAGGAAAAACATTTTAAGCCCAGTTGGCTTCTTCACATACTGCTGCCATTGTCCTGCAGCTGCTGCTGAAAAGTGAATACTAAAGCAGCTTAATACTACATATATGTGTCAAGCACGAATTCCAGCAGGATCCTGAAAATAATTATTTGCTCAAATGCTTGTATCGCAAGGAAAAGGAGGCCCGAGAAGAAGGTAAGAACATACACACACATACATGAAGAAGAACATTCTCCATCAATGCCTTTCTCGCTGTCTCTTACTCCCTTTTTTAACTAGGTTGCTAAACTTACAACAGTTCATCTAGGAGGAGAAGAAACCCTCTACAGTGTAAAAATAAAAAAAAAAACATTTTATTACTTGTTTAATTTTCTTTCTTTCATTGAACACCACTGCCAACCTAGAAAACAATTTGTATTTTTCATATCAACAATTCAATAATATTGGTTTTACAAACAAAATTTAAAACCCATAAGGTTTCTTGTGATCCACTTGAAGTGATTCTTAGCTTTGTTATACCACCGATAACATATAATCATAATTGTAAAACAAACAGTTCTAATCTGAAACACTTAATAAAAACGTAAATCATTCTATTTATAAATGAAAAAAACAAACTTTATATTTGGGAAAAAAAAAATTCTTTCTGCAACTCTGATTAGAGTCAGCATCTCCTGAAATGGTCCTGGCCTGCCAGAAACTGAGGTTGATCAGACACATAAGGAAGCATACGACCCTTGGATGAGATTCAAGGAAAGTATCTAACTCTCTATAAATGCCTGGTATATAAAAATGTGAATGAAATCAGGGCACACTCTGACCTCAAATAACCTAGGCAATTAAACAAGTCACTGACCTGAGCTCACAAACACCTCACATCTCATGGAATTCAAGCAGAATGTGCATGAATAGTCTCACAATCTTGAGTTTCAATGGGTACTTTTTAACCTTGAAGTCAGTTGTTTCATAGTAACTCATACTCTGACTGTCATGGGACTACATAGGTAAGCAAATGACGCTTATCTGTGCAAACCTTGTTGTTGATTTGCATCAGTTATATGCACCACAAGCAGGAAACGAAGGTAGTATTTTACTAGCTCCACATCAGTCAGCAAACACGACTTACGACAACTTTTAAGAGCCGTATAGTCCATAGATTTTAATCCTTCGCACCCTGCTAGTCACTTCCATCAGTCTCACACATCCTAAATTAAGAATTGTTTTCTTGCTCTCGAGTTAGCATTTTATTTTTAAAAAGAGACCGGAGAACAAGCAATCAAAGCAGTCTGCTTGGCTGAAGTTGCTGCAGCGCAGCTGATATGCCTGAAGTTTAGTGTCACTTTTCTCGAGGAGATCTTCGAAGCAGAGTTGAGCACAAAAGTAATGCCTGTTCTGGCGCGTCGCTTTCACGCCAGGAGAGGTGTGAGGGAAGGTGAAGCGGAGGAGAAATCACCTCCCTCCTTCTCCCTCTCCCTCTCCAGCGCAAGCGGGCCTGGCGGGGAGCGCCCATGGCCGGCGCCCCTCGGCGGGGCAGCGGGGGTGGCTGAGGGACCCCTCCGGCCGGGCGCCACCAGCGAAGGAATAGGGGAGGCAGCTCCCTGGGGACAGAAGGAATAGGGGAGGCAGCTCCCTGTGGACTTCGCTGATGAGCTGCTGTAGCCCAGCGGAGCGGTCACACACCGGAGCGCATGGGGGAGAGAGGAAAGGGCCGGGGCTAACAAAGCCAGACCGCCTCCCTGCCTCCATCCCAGCGCGGCTCCCGGCCGCCCCCCGCGGGTTTCCCGCGGCCGCCAAGCGGGAACGAGCCCGGGGCGAGGCGCCCGGACCCGAGTAAGGGAAGGGGCCCGGTTTCTGCGGGGCAGACGGGCCGCAGAGGGCTGGTGAAGTCCGCCGGGCGGCGGGGGCTGCGGGGCAGGCGGAGCACGGCGCGGCGATGCCCGCGGCCCTCCTGCCGCCGCCGGGCTGTGCGCGGGCGCCGCAGCCGCAGCCGTAGCCGTGCCTGCGGCAGGCGGCGGCCATCGCGGGCTCGCCGCCCCCGTGCGCCCCTCCGAGGACGGAGGGGTGGGGGCAGAGGAGGCGGAGGAAGCGGCGGCGGCGGCGCCAGGAACAGGGAGGCGGCGGCACGGCGAGGGAGGGAGCCAGAGCCGAAGCCGGGCCGGGCCCCGCGAAAGCAACAGCAGAGCCAGCTCCTCCTTCTCCTCCTCCTCGGTGAGTGCCGCTCCGCCACCCCTGGAGGTTGCTCCCCGCCGAGCCCGGGAGCCGGCGGAGGCCGGGCCGCACCGCTGAGGTGCCCGGGAAGAGGCCCGCGCCGGGAGCGGGACGCCGCGGCCTCCGCTGGGTGAGCGTCCCCGGGGCAACGGGCGCACCGCGGCCCGCTCCCCCCGCCCGTCACCGCTGGGCGCGGAGGGCTGCTGCGGTGGACGGGGAGTCGGTGGATTGGGCCGGCGCGGTTCTCCACTTGCCCGCCGCCCCCTTCCCGGGCCGCGGCCCCGGCCTCCGCTCCCTTTGTTTGCTGGGCTCCCCGAGCCCGCGGCGGTGCCAGGCCCTGCGGAGGCACCGGGGCCGCGGCGCGGCCTGCGAGGCGGCCGGGCGGGCTGCAGGGAAGCAGCGCCGGGCCCGGGCCGGCGAGGCGCTGCCCAGCCCCCGCCGTGACAGGAGGGGGTCCAGGCCAGCCTCTCGTCCCCGCCAGTCGCGGCGGCGGGGCCCGCCGGGCTCCCGTGCTCCTACCCTGGGCCGCTGCCCGAATGCACCCCGCGCCTACTGGTGCCATTGTGGGGGGCGGCGGAATTGGGCTGATTTCCCTTTACCCCGCCGTGAAACCCGCCTTCAGTAGAGGCTTTTATGTCCCTGTCTCCGGCCGGGCGGGTGTCCGGAGGTGGCGATTTGGGCAGCCGGTGTCGGGGTTTGTGCCGTGGAGGATCCCCGGGATGTGGCGAGGTGAGGGTGCGCCCAGGGCTCCCCAAGGGGTGAGCGAGAGAAGCTCCTTTCTGTGACAGGCAGCCCTTAAGAACTTGACTTTAACAAAAGCATTACCAGATCCGCAAACTTTGCTCGCTTTCATTGTTCTTCGAGCTGCTATTTGCACTCTCTTTCCCAAATGATGCCACTTCTCTTAGAAAACAACTAGCCCATGCCAGCCCGTTTGCTTATGAAAAAAGCCTTTGCAAAACAACGGGGTTTTGAGAGATGCAGTGGATGATACTTCTGTGATGTGAGGGTGCTTTGGCTATGTCTTTCTGTCCTCTTTATTTTTGTCTTCCTATATTTTCAAAATCATCTTAGTTTGGAACACAGGGGGTTTTTTTCTTGTGGAGTAGGCTACTGCATTAGAGAAGTTGGTCGTAGAATATGCTTTAGTCAGGAAAACTGACTTCCCCTTAAAAAATTATTGTGCTCTTTCACTGTGAGGGCCCAACCACTCTTTCCTACAGGCCAGGAACGTTTATGCCATGTCTATCCTCTTAATACACCTTTTTTAGTTTAAAAATGCCTGCTGCAGGCCTCCTGTCTTGGAGAGTTGCTGTCTGCACAAGTACTCAAGGAATAATGCATCTGCATTTCTGCTCTGGGCGGAAAAAACCAGAACTGGTTCTGTTTCTAGTTTTTGTTTGTGCAAATAAATACATCTTGGGATTGTAGAAAACATGGAAACTTTGGTGCAATTATAAAATAGTTTACTTAGCTTGGCTGGAAGACCCTAAACTAGAGAATGTGTAGATATTTTTTGAGTCTTCTGCAATAAAACAGTATTCATAACTCACGGTTTTATGTGTAACTTAAGAAACACAATTTCAGCTTTTTCAAAATGCTTACTTTTCTGATGTGTTAAACATCAGAGTTTTCACTTCCTAGTCGAGATTTCTTGAGTTTGTGGTATTGCACTGTGTTTGGAACTGAGCTTTTACTTGAAACAGGTTCACCTCTTGTACGCTTAATCAGGGATGCATTCCCTCTATCCCAAGTTTTGAGATTTAAGTAGATTTTTTAAAAGTTAAAATTTAATGAAATTAAGCCTTAATACTTAGAAGTTTAAGTGATAACAGTGTATTGTTATGCAGACATACCCACATTAGCTAACTCCCTGGATAGCTGCATGGGTATGGAGTAGTTAGGGAGAAGCTCTGTGTTGTTTCCAGGGGTTTCATGAGCATCACTTTAATGTGCTGCATGTATTGCAGCATCAAAGTGTTTGCATGGATTCAGGAGATGTGATGGATAATTCTAAGTTTCATAAAAACTCGAGGTACTGAAATCTAGAAAACAGCTGTGTATTAATTTATACTGTGCTATTAACTTCTTTGATCCTAGATTGTGAAGTTGGTCAGTACCCTTGGCTTATTCTTGGAGAGGGATGGTTTGAAGAAATGGTAACTGGTTCTTACTGTTCTGTGAGTAGATTACAACTTCTGACTCTCCTTAACATAATGAATTGGTGGAGTGGGAGAGTGAACTTTTAACAAAAAGTTGTTTGTACAAAGCAAGTAAATTATTTCTGCTCTTATGATTTTTTTATAGTCTTACAGTAATTTGAGTTGCAGGACTTCATTTGGTAGGGCTGCCCTGAGTTCACTACATATTTGCTATGCTATTGTTGGCAAAACTGGGGCCATAGTCCAGAGTAATCCCTAACTCCAGTGCCTTTTTTTCTCTTTCTTTCCAGCCCTCTTGGGCCTACACAGCACGAATTTAGTAGTGTTTGGGTAGTAAAATGCAATAACATAAAATAGATAGGAAGGAGACAACTGTTCTCAGCTGGTGTGTGCCTCACTGTTTTATTGATAGGGCTTTAATGTGTGTTAGCAACAAATTAGAGAGGGTAGCTCAAGCAGTTCTAATGCTCCAAAGAAGAAAGTAAGATACAAATAGTATAAAAGGGAATGTAATGCAGATGCTAAAATGGCTTGAATATAAATTGGGTAGGATGAAAAACAGAATGTTATATCTTATGTCATGTAACTGTATATTTTGTACTGTAAAGTATTACACTGAGAGCAAATATAGAAATTTGAGTTTACTCTTTTTTATTTTTTTATTTTTCAGAAGAGAAATAATTATATCTGTAATGTTCCTTGTCCTTATGTTTATTCCAAAATTTGTTTGCATTCTGTTTTCTTACACACTTAGTTTTCTGGAAATAAATATCAGTCTTCAGAAGACAAAGGTCCTAAGTTCTTATCACATTTGTTCTGGTCCCTCCCAATAAATTTGTAGCAGTAGAGAAGGAAGTATCCTTTAAGAAAAACATTTTTAAAAATAATTCTTGATGATTTCAGATGTCAAGTTACATACAACATGTTTTTGTAGAAAAGAAGATGATTGTGCTTGTAATGGGATATTTATTGTCCAGGATTAAAAAGCAGCTTCATACCACTCAA
Source organism: Passer domesticus (assembly GCF_036417665.1). Lineage (NCBI taxonomy): Eukaryota > Metazoa > Chordata > Aves > Passeriformes > Passeridae > Passer > Passer domesticus. The sequence goes on along the minus strand of NC_087474.1, from coordinate 105,119,651 downwards.
ATATATTTTTGATACAGCACAATATATAAAGATTCATGGTACACAGTACCTTCCTTCTTTTATTATTATTTTTTCCTCTTGAAATAACTGATTTCTGAATTAAAACACTGTCCTATGCAAGTTGAATAAATTTCTGTGTTAAAAATAGTTACATTACTTTTGAAAGAAACATTTAGAAACTCATGGCTTTGGTTTTTTTTTTCTTTTTTTTTTTTTTGTTTGTTGGTTTGGTTTTTTTTGTTTTTTGTTGCAGTTTTTCCCCCTGTATCTGAATTGAAAAAACTATTGAAACAAAAACCTATTGCCTACTTCAGCCTCTCCTGAATAAAACCAAACTGAAAGAAAACTGGCCTATAATTATTGCCCTGGATGAAAATGGAAAGCTGACTCTGTGTAAAGTGTTGACTGATACATCAAGGTTATGAGAAAGGGTACACAGACTTTGCTAGAGTCTACACAGACTGAATTTGAATAGGCAATGTGGAGCAAAATCTGCCTTAGTTGCTTATTGTGAAAATTAAAATTTTCAGATCAAAGCATTAGAAATTTAGCTCTTCAAGTCCTTAAGCTCACTTAAATAAAAGTTACTCTGGATATTTTGTTTTGGTAGTTTTTGTGGTCTTCTTTTGTCATGTACAGGCATGCGAACAATAAGCATTTGGAACTCCAGACAATTTCAGAAGGCTTTGAGGTGTTTGGCTTTGCAAATCTAACTGCTCTTCATTAGTCTGTAATGTGGATTTAAGAACCTATTTTTGCATATTTTTAATTTTTAAAAGATTAATTAAACTGTTATCTCTCAAGAAATTTTTTTCTGGAAAATATTAAGATAAAAAACTTTGGAAACTATTGGTCCCTTTCTGTCTTCTTAACCATTCACATAACACTTTGGACTCTGAGGAACTCAGTTGGCCTCATTTATGAGGCCACATGTTACCTAAAAAATCCTTTCTTGGTTGCTGCATCACCAAGAAAACTATGCAAGTTAAACATAGGTGTTTGTTTAGCATGGATGTCAATAGAGTTGCTGACTTGTTCTGCCTCTGACTTTAAACTCCATTGAAGGAATATGAAACAAATCTTTCTTGCAGGTAAAGCAAAGAATGCTGTATATAGACATTTCTGTCCAGGTGCTGCTCCCCTAACATTGCTTCCTTTTTTGTATATTTCGGGCACATAGCGTCTCATGCTCTGTCTTCTGGGAAACAGTTTTTTTGTAATCTGCCAAGTGCAATAAGTTGGCAATTTAAAAAAATCTTAGATTTGTAAAATGTGGGGATTTTTGTTGTAAACACTAAATAATCTTGCTGTAAACTGCTGTAAAATAGTTTTGGATGAGAGCCATTTTCTCTGGATGTGAAGGTATAGATAGTAGTTATTAGTTTGTTTTTTTTTTTCTGAGAGTTTAAGTAGTTTGAAGTTAAAAATTTAAACCATGAAAATGAACCTGTGCATATTGTTAAGTAAATCATACAGATATATGGTATTGTTCTTTGCTTCTTATTGCACTGTGTAATCAGCAGCTGTACTTGTGTCATTTAACATGGATGTATATGACACTGACCTGTAAGAGCAGTTGTGTTAGGTTTTGATGATCTTGAGTTCATCAGGTGAATGCAGCTAGGAGATAAAGTGATTAATTTAGCATTTGAGATTACCAAAGTTATTAAATCTGCATTTTTCCTCGAGGATATTTTGTATTGCTTAAAACAGTACATAGAGTGTTACCTTTGAAAACATTGTTGGAAGTGAGATTCCAGTCAGACTTGGTTTTACAGTGTGTGATCTCTTGTTTTTTCTTGAGTAGTTTTATTCTTAATTAATCTTGACATTTTCTGGTAAATGTGCTAAAACAGTAGCTTGTAGGAGTCTTGAGTAGGTGATTGTTTTTCCTTCTCCAAAGCAGTCTGCATTCCTCAAATAGGTTGAGAACATAGTAGGCTACTCCAAATGTTTCTTTTCGATTCCATAATGTCTACAACACAGTGGTCAAACTTGCCTTCTTTTTTTGTTCCTTCTGATTTAGAGAATTCTGTCTCTCCTGGCTTTACCTCAGTAAGTGCTGCAGGACTGGGCAGTTACAGGCTGTAATTTTGACTGGGTTTGACATCAGTAATGGGTTTTAATACCCTTGGAATCCCTTTGGGTTAGTAATCAGGTATCAGATTATGCGTTTTAATAAAATAGAGAAACAGAGACAAATGTCAGCAGGGCAAAGGTTTTTGATTACAGAAGGTGTGCCTTCTAGGATGAGCTGTGTGGAAGCTGTACTCCAAAAACAGGGTAGGCAGCTTTTCAGATGGATGTTCTTTCAGGAGCTGGTGGGAACTGGGCAAGTAAGGAATTCTCGCCGGATTCACTAACAGAAGCTGTTTGTGCAGGGATACTGGTTTGGGTGAAGCATGTGCTGGGGGAGTTTTCCAGGGTGGAATTTTGGTCAGCCTGAGGAGACTGGCTCTAGAATAGTTGGTTTGTGCATTCAGAGGTACACTGAGTTGTGTGTAAGAGCTTAAGTCTCAGTCTGTGTAAGGTAGGTGCCTGGTGGCTTTTTTATTCCTTCCCCTCCCTGTTCTCTCTTCAGTGGAAAAGAGGCAAAACCAGCACTGATCAATGCACACTGAAACATTGACTTTCTTCCTCTTTTTGGCTTTTGAAAGGAAAGGAGCTGCTGGTTTGTACTAGTAAGTAAAGCTGAGAGGTAATAAAATACTAGCTGTTAGCCTTTGGCATTATTTTGTGCAAAAAATCCAGTTACTTGGGAAAATACTTGCTGTGAATGTAAATATTGCATGGTCCCTTACTGCAGGGATAAAAGACTCTATTCACCAACAGCACTTATCTGAGCTGTTGTCTAATCCAGTGATGATCAGAAGAAGACATTGAATATCAGTACTGACTTGTATGTCCTATGTATTACAAAAATAAGTGCTTTTGGAATCTACAGTGTTTTAAATGTTTTTTGATGGGAGGAAAAAAAAGAACTTAAGTTCTATGTATCAGCATTGAAAAGTATGTATCTCCTTGACTGTCTTTTTTTTTTTTTAAACTGGGCTAATACTTTTTTTCTTCATTTTATTTATAGTGTGTCTTTAAATTTAATGTCAGAACGGGAGAAAAGAAAGTCAGTGTGCATGTACATGACTCTTTTATTTGTGGTTGAACTTTGAAGCTTAGCTAGCTTTTGCAGCCAGCCTTCGATACTCCTGGCTCTGCAGAAATTTGACCTTGCTGTGGAGATAGCTATCTTAAGGGCTTTGAGTTTGTGTAAATCTGATAGAGCACATTACTTCATGCAGACAGTGAAAATTTTATCTTTGATCCTGTCTGTGTATAACAATTTATACACTGATGTGAAGTTGCTCAGTGTAAGGCCCAATTTTTTCATGTGCAAGCTGAATACAATGTACAGTGAGGAGTCCCATTGAGTTAAATGTCTGCTCGCAGTTAATTAATCTTTGTTGGGTTAGGACAGAATATTAGCAAAATCAGATAGTTTAGGGCTAAGTGTAAAATGATTTTTTGCTACTGGCAATTATTTTAAAAAAACCCAAACCAACCATCTTCCAGCGTGCAGCAGGACAAAACAGTGTCTGTCTAAAAACTGCCATTAATATATTTGCCATCAGATTCACTGGTTGGAGTAGTGAGCTGTTTCTGTCTGCAGGTGATGAGAGTGTAGGTGTAGGAGAAAAAAAAAATTCCTGATCTTAATCATGAATAATTAAGAGTCTCTCTCATTTTGACCCAAAATGAGAAAATTTGCATGTGGAATAACTTTTGTCAGAACTGGTCTAGTCCTGTAAAAGGGTTTTACTCTGACAAGTCAGGACTTTATGAAAAAGATGGTTGAACAGCTTTGCCTGTGCAGTCAAAATTCTGTTCCTATTCTGGTCAGTGTGCAAGTTGTGCAGTGTAATGGTATATGCCTTCCTAAAAGCACCCTTGGATTTAAAAGGGTGAATTTAGAAATTTATTTAATGTTTCACCTTTTTTTTTTAGGGGAAACAAAGTGTTAAAGTACTTTTGTGATATTAGCTGGAGATAATACTCTTTCTACAGGTGTGTTTACCTGGTGTATTTGACAGTACTTTAAGCACAGCCTTGTCTCCTATTTCCTATGTGTGGAAAGACTCTAAACCATAAAGATTATTAATTTACTCTATTCTTATTGGGCCTCCTGCCAGGGAAATCGGGAAGGGAAATATTTTAAATAAGCTGTATTTTGCATTCTCATTTTCTGAAATGCTGAGGTTGGGTTACTCTCTGCAGTGGGTCCGAAGACCTTGGAGGGTCAGCGAGGCCAAACAGATGGGGGGATTAGTGGGCACATAGTGCTTGGTGCTTGACTGATACAGATTGTGTTACTGGAGCATATTCCAGGAGAGACTGCTTAATTAGAGGTACTCAGGATGATTGCCCCTTGGGGACCACCTGACTCAAGATCCCCCCAGTCTTTAAACAAGGAGAAGGAACTTCTGTTCCTGCCCCTTCACCCCCTGCATTCTGGTTTGTTGTGTTGTGCTGACTTGTCTGTAAAATAAACCTTACTTTCTGTTTTGCTGATTGGATCTCTTTTCCTGTCCATGAAAGACTGATCGTACAATAGCTGATACTGTTTGACGATATCAGTTGAATTGTATCTCATGAAATAGGTGTGTTCCAGAAGAGAATTGAGGTGCAACTATGTAAGAGTGATTTCCTTATGCTGTACTAAATGCTCCTTTGCCTTTAAAATGGATTCCCAAGTGTGTGTGAGTGGATTGTTGTCACTGTTATTTGTTTAGGACCATCGATAATAGGTGGATATTGGGCATATCATCTCTGTGAAGGACAAAATGTATCTGCAGTGAAATATGAAATTAAATACAAAGGTATGTAGCTAAAAATTTCCTTGTTATTTGCATGTATAGGTTTCACAGTCTGCAAGCAGTTACAGGCTGCATTTCCCAGTGATATAAAAATATAGGATATAACAGCTTGCTAGGTAGAGCCCTTATTCAGAATGTAAGATAGCCACAGTAATTTTCCATTTCTCTCCTTTCTGTATGAGGACTACTCTGAACAGCAGCCTTTTGGCTGCTCTGTAGTGTGAAAAGGTTTCTACTCCTTCTTCTAAAGCCATTCTGAAGAAGATTAGCAGAGCTGAAAATGATCTAGATAGTGTGCTTTTTCTCATCCTGGTGGAGTAAGCAACTGATTTGGAGAGGGAAAAACTGCATCTGACTTTCTCTCCCAATTCATCCTGCATCTGAAACTGTTGCTGCACATAGGATATATTAAGTGAAACTCTCCTTTTGTGGTGTCTAGGACCACTGCCCAAGTTAATTAGACTTTGTAGTTTGATTTCCATTTGTGCAAGCTCCGTATGTGATCCAAAAGGATTCTTTGATCATGCTTCCACTTCTCATGATGTCCATAAAAAGAAGTGGTTGCCACTGAATTCTATATGGCATGATTCTGGGTGATGATAGACAGTATTAAACATGTTGATAAAGGTGTCAACCACAGGGCAGCCACTGATACTGTTCTTTTAACACTAAGTACTTCTGCTTTTACAAAAAATAAAACTAAAGGCTACTGAGGAGTTTTTAGTTAAAAGAAAAAAAAATCTCTGAAATTCTGATACTTCCTCAATTAAGCTGCTCCCTGTATGTGAAGGATTTTCAAGAACAACAAAGGTCTGCATGTCTGTGAAAGTTTTAAGGAACCTGATTGTTGTAGTATGCCCAAAGTACTTGCAGCTCCTGTAGATTTTTTAGAGGGACTGCTTATGCCTAGATACTGAAAAAAAATAATCCTAACTTGGACAAAAGCCTTTATTTTAGGTAAGAGTAGTTGCAGTTCTGACCTTTGTAGTTTGTCAAAATGTACTTTGCTTTCAATTGTATTTTTGGAAAGCAGGCCGTCAACCTCAGATCTGTTGTTAGAAGCAGAATGGAGTGGGGGTTGTGAGAATGCTTTGTGCCATGCTAGTGACACCAGTTTAGCCAATTCAGAGCTTGTATCATGCAAAACTTAAACTCTGGGTCTTGGCCTATTTTTTAGTCTGAATTAGCTTTCTTTGTGGCTTGTACTTCAATCACTTTAATTAAGGGTTTAGAGCTAACCTTGAAAGGTGTTTGGGTTTTGCTGCACTTTTTTTTTTTTAAGAGAAGAAGGGGATTTGGTTTTTTTTTGGGGGTGTTTTTTTTTTGTTTGTTTGTTTGTTTTGTTACCATTCTCCATAACTTTGGTTGTTTGCTTTTATTTTTTTCTGCATCTTCTTAACATCTTTAGCTACATACCACTGATGGATCCTCTGCTCCTCATCCTGCTACCTGATACATCTTGGTGTACTGTAACATGGGCATTTGCTTACTGCTTTGATAAATAAAACAACTGGGCTGAAAGAACTCTGTAAAATATCTGCTGAATTGTGACGTTTTAAAGGAAGTCGGGAAGTTGAATCATGACTAGAGGACAGTGATGGAAGGTTTACTGAAAGGTTTGGTATACTTACTCCTCCATTGTCAGCAAACCTCTGAAAGGGACCAAAAGTTTAAGTGATCTCTTGCAGCAATTTGCTGTTGCAATCAACTCCTGCGCTGGCGCTGCTGTTGTTTAGTTCTGCTGCCATCTTAGAGAAGTGTGGGAGATTTCAGATTTAGGAGGGTAGGTGTTTTCTCAAAACCCCAGCAGCTCTCACTCATTTTCACCATAACTCCACATTACATGAATTCAAAATTTAGGTTTCAGAATTAAACTACCTTAGTTTTGCCTGATGGTGCATGTTATTCAGCTTATGAATGCAGCTTAAAAAAGTGGAAATTAATCTCTCTATGTTCTGACTCTCATGAAGTTGAATAGAGCACTGAGTACCTGTGCACTAACATTTAAATGTTGGACATGAAGACAGTAAAAATGTTACTAATGAAGTCAATAATTCTGTCTGGAATGTTGAGTTTAATTGGTGTCCTGTAAGTAAATGTTAGAACTATACATTTTAAAGGATGTTGGAGAGCAGCATTAATGTAAACATTTTTGTCCCACATGTGAAAAAAGAAAGAGGATTGGTTAGGAAACCCTTCTGGCTTTTCTCAACTTCCGAGTTCTTAGACGTGGAACTTTAATTAAATTGTCTACTATGTTTCCTCTATAAATGGTTCAGATAAAGGATATAAAATTATTTTTCTCACTGTGCTGTTCGAGAGGTAAAGCACAAAGGATTTTACTTGCTGAGAGAAGTTGATTGTAGTTATTTTACTGATAATTTTTAAATTTTCAAGAAAGTAAAATTGTCAGTGGAACTTAGAGATGATTTTTAAAGGTTTAATATTTTGTGCTACTGGTTTCTTAATGCAGTGATATAAAAAGTATCTACTAAGCCTTTTGCTTTTTAACAGTTGATCAGAATTGAAAAACAGGTCACAGTAACAAAATACTTTTACTTCTAGTGAACGTGGGTGGTATCTTTAAGGTCAGAGGTAAACATTTTTATGTTACAATGAAACAGTTTTTGTGAACATCATCTCTCCGAGAAATGGAGATGTTTCATGTCACTTTTTTCCTTGGTTTTCAAAATACTTTTGAATTCCAGATAAAGCTTTTCCTGTGTTTAGAAATGCCCTTGGATTTTTGTATATGTAAGAATATATGAATTTTTGCCATGGCTGCTCTCTTAGCTGGGACACTGCCTTTCTGCTTATTTGATACAACTTGGTTGGGCAGCCCTCAAGGGACTTCAGGGCATACACGGAAACCTTGCATGGTTGAGTTTTCTTTCTATGGGAAGTAATGCTAAAACAAACAATAGTCTCTGAATGTGAATTTAACTCTTGAGCTTTTTTTTTTTCCTTGAACTTTTGAGAAGTGACTAGGGAACTTGGCTTCTTGAATAGAAGCCTCTTACTTTATGTGAGACACACTATTGCAGTATTTTATGAATGTGTTGTTATTGCAGAGATTAGAATGACCTTGGTTGACTAAATATACGTATTGCCTAAATGTAGGCAATGCCTTTTCATCCCAGGTCTGTCATAGTTCACTGAATATCTATTTCTCTTTTCAATGAATTTTACTGAAAGGATGCATACACTTGCAAATTATGTGTATGTTATATATGTATTGTAGTAAGACAATTGGTCATTGATTTGGAAAAATGTTGTCTTTAGTTAAAAACATTTTTATATGGTCTGGAGGGGAATGGTAGGACCTTTGTGACATCTGTGTAGCAAATACATTGTATTTCTCCAATAATTTAGTGAAGAAAGTCCCAAAACAGAGGTCAGTCCTTTCTTTGTGATTCTGGGGATTGTGCTTATTAGCTGCTGACTCCTCAGCATGCTTGGAGATTTCTCTGCATGTGTGAACTCTGTACAGATATTGTGGAAGATCTTTCCACTTTTATTTCTCTTTAATCAAGGCACTGTGTTCTTTCCTGTCAGACCATAAATGAGTTCATTTAATCCTTCCATTTATGTAGAGGGTTAACTGTCTCTCAAACAATTTCTGCATCTTAGCTTGAATTGAGAGGACAGTGTTATCTTCCAAGGAAAGAAGGCTTTTATTCTTATTAAAAATGCCCTGAATGAAGCAGGTGAGGGTGATAACAGTAAAAACATTGGAGATTCTACCTGGTCATACAAGTTCAAAGGGTCCTTCAGTCTCAATGAAAAACTGTACTGAGGAGGTTAATTTGGAATCAGCCTCAGTCATGAGATCCAAGGCAGAATGGTACAAGATGGTATAAGGCTGCTGTGTATTGCTGTTTGTTTGGGCCTTCTAGAAGAGCTGAAAAATCGGAAAATGAGTCTTCATGCAATTACACATTCTCCAATTGCAGAACATGACTGCTGCATATGGCAGAAAAACAAAATCCTCTTTTTCTGTGTAGTGAATTATAAAGCCAGTCACTATCTTGAAAACTTGTTTCAGGTGCCTTCATTTCAGCTTGTGTGTTTGGTAGACAGATCGCTATAAAATATATTTATCTTTTAGAGTTTAACAACATTTCTTTTATTCCTGCTGGAATACATTAGATAACTAAATTTGAATTATTGGTTGAAGAATTTAATTACTATGTTTTTGGCATACTTTTTAAAAGGCTGGTGGTATTTTTCCATCTGGATATTTTTAAAGGAATCATATTACCTGGAGCTAATTTGTGCAGATTTCTTTTTCTTTTTTTCTTTCTTTCTTTCTTTTTTTTTTTTTTTTATATCTTTGATGCGAGGTGGATGTTATTTGTAGGAATAAAGGCCAATTACATATGGTCCTGGTTGTCCGTCAGGTACAAGCATAAATGACAAATGTAAGTGGAAAGGTGAGCAGTTTGCCACTTACTGGTGAAGATATTTGTTTTGCAAACATGGGATATGAAGACGCGTTGGCTACATAGTGTGGCAAGTGAGGTGTTTAAAAGTTAGGTTTAACTTTGTTTTGGATTTGTTGTGTTTTGGGGTTTGTTTGTTTTTGGTTTGTTTTTCCCTTGTGAATGTGACTTCATAGCTTTCCTGATATGTTGTTTTCTCTTTTTTGCTCCTGAAGAAGAGAGTATCCCGTATTGCACCTTAAAGAAAGCAAAATATCAGTCATGCTTGCTTGGTCCTATAGTAATTTAAAACTACTTCCTCTGTCTTTATTTTCATGTCAGGTGACTGGGACAGGCAGAAGCAAAAAAAGATGACTATAACAAATTAACAACTCAATTTAGGGGCAATATTTAAAAATCTGTAATATAGTGACATATGTAGTGATGCTGTACAAACCCTTATAATTTTCAATAGAAATGTGAATCACAGAATATTTTGAGTTGGAAGGGACTCGAGGTGGGGTGAGGCTTCCCCCAGTGCGGAGCAGAGCAGAGCAGGACAATCCCTTCCCTTGTCTGGTTGGTGATGCTGTGCCTGTTGCCCCCCAGGACAGACATGGCCCTCCTGGCTGCCAGGACACTGCTAACTTGTGTTCAACTTGCCACTGACCAGGAACCTGAGATCCCTTTCTGCAGCACTGCTCTCCAGCACCTCATTCCCCAGTCTGTCCATACATCCGGGATTGCCCTATCCCAGGTGCAGAATTGGGCACTTGCCCTCGTTCAACTTGGATGGTTGGTGATTGCCCAGCCCTCTGACTTGTCAAGGTCTCTCTGTAGGACCTCTCTGCTCCTCCCAATTTTGTGTCATCTGCAAATTTGCTCAATATCTCTTGAGTTCTGTGTCCAAGTAATTTATAAAGATGTTGAAAGAAGCACAGGGCTGAGGATGGAGCCCTGCAGAGCCCCACTAGTGAGAGGTCGCCAGTCTGATGTCACCCTATTCACTATAACCCTTTGTGCCCGACCTGTGAGCCAGTTGCTCACCAATCCCATGCTGTGTTTATGCAGCTGTGTGCTGGACGTTTTGTCCAGAAGGATCCTGTGACAGACAGTACCAAAAAGTACTGAAATCCAAAAATATAACATCAGTTTGCTTCCTTTGATCACCTAGGTAGGTTACCTTGTCATAAAGGGAAGTAAGGTTTAACAAGCAGGACTTTCCTCTCATGACACAGTGTTCTGGCTGTGACCAATGACCGAGTTGTCCTCCAGATGTTTTTCAACAACTCCTAGAATGATATCTCTGTAATGGTACCATATGGTGTGAGTCTTCTGTTTCTATTTTCTTGTATTTTCCTCTTTCTCCTTACAATGTCTTCCCTTTTTTTTTTTCCTAGTGATTTTTTCCCCCTGGTAGCAGGAAACAAACACATAATGTAGCATTAGGTGTTAACTGAGAGGTGTATTTCTGTATTGCCTATTTGGTACGTGCCCCTCGTACTGTGGGGTTCTTTGGTGACAGATGTTTGGCCTGAGAAGTTGAATGTCTGTTCTGATAGAACAGTAGGAAAAGATCATTCATGCTACCTGTTTAATGTCTCCTTGTCAAAACATTTTTTTTGCAGCAGGCCCTTTTCAGCTGTCTTGGTTTGTGTTTTGGAAGCTGTACACAGTAACAGTGTTTCTGTGCTTGCTGTAGAAACACCAGCCCGAACTTTGAAAGCGAAACCAAAATTAATATAAGTCAATGTGAAGTGGAACTATTTAGCTGTTGCATGTCTGCTGAGTGTTTTCTTTCCTTTTTTGGGAAGAGCTGGAAAAGTGTTTCTCACAATTATATTATTTTGTCACTAACATGAAGAGTGGTCAGATTAGTGCTGACCACAAAAAATCACTTTGAGAGAATGGTGTGCTTTATTATTTCTGTCTTTCTGGCATATGCTTTGAAAGGATGGATAGCATTTCTAAAATTATGTTTGGAAATGCATAATTGAGGATTCAGAAACCAAACTGCATTGGGTTTTAGTACCCGCATCCATACAATTACATATGTTATGTTCTTTTCAGCATACATCCCAGCATTTAGACATTAATGTATAGTTCTCAATGAAAATAAGTGCAAAAATGCAATTTTATTTTGTTTTTGGGTTTTTTTTTTTTTCTGTTTTTCCTATTCTTCCTTTCATTTTCCTGGTATTAATTTCAAACACTTATGTTGTTCTCAAATATGTAGGCACAGAATCTGTTTCTTGCCATCTTAGAGGAAAAATGTTTCAAAATTGATTCCTTTTACAGAATATGATGTCGGTCTGTATTGTAAAATGAAATGCTGTTTTTTAGAGCATTATAATTTTACAGCTTTTCATAACTGTGTTATGGTTTAAGAGGATTGCATAAATATCTTGGATAAGCATAAATCCTCATTATCAAGCTGAGGCTATCCCATACCTTACAACAGAAGGAAAACATTTTGGTGTAATCTTCTATCAGGATGGAGTGACGGATGGACCCTTAGTTGGAAAGGAATTCTCATGCATTATCTCCCAGGAAGTCTAACCTTTCCTTATGAAACGACTTAATTTTTGCTGACAGTCTGCTGCAAGGCTGGCTGCTGCATTCTTGTAAAATATTAAGAAATGAAAGCAGAGCCTGACTGAGCATTACACTCACTCTTCATCTGCTTCTGCATATTTGTGTGAAAACTAAAAGCAAAAGTTTATTTGCAGTCAATGGATGGGATTTTCTGCAGTGAAACACGTGAACACATCTTTAGTGACTTCTCCCATTTGATTAATCAAAAATGTTCTTTTCTCTTTTTCAGCACCTTGGCATACATAGAACTGCCGAGTAATTTTTTATTTTTTTTTTTGCTTCTTTTTCCCTTGCTGTTAATCAGGGTCTTAGAGCCAAATTGTGGTTTCATTTTCCTGGTAATTTTTCCACATGCTCGAAACAATTTGTTAGCAGTATGCTTTGCTTAATATGTTTGCTTGAAAGAAAGTGATGAAAGGTGGTACTTGTGTCTGTCTTTTAGTAAATGTATGCAAAGTACAGTCTGCTTGTTTCCCTATTTGGGTGTTGATTCTCAGTTTGTGAGAGATCTAGCAGGAATGGCTCAAGTGGTTACTGGCTGTCATCCACCCAGCTTCCCTGGAGTTTCCTCCTCCAACAGCAGCTCTGGTATCACAATGTTTTGTGTGTTCTTGAGCCGACACCAACTGGTGCCGACTTCAGTTTAACACCCCCATGTTAGTGTGCCATGGTGGCTCGGGAGCAGATACAGATCCCAGCCAGCCATCCTTGGGTAACAGAGATGTAACCTTGGCTGAGGACTGTTAATATTAGTAACTGGGTTTGGCTGTTGCAGTGATGAAATTATTATAGTTACAAGTCTGTATATACACATACGAACCATAATAGAGATGCCATTTAACACCCTTAAGTTACTCCCCAGAGGAAAATCACCAATCAGATAGAAATATTCCATTCTGCAACCAAATATGGGAAAAAACAGGACCTACTGCAAACACTCATGGATTAAATGGTGTTCAAAGAAACAAAATGAAAAAAAAATTAAAATTAAGGAAATCTAAATGTTAAAGGGCATTCTTTTTCAACAGCAGGCTAGGGAAAAGAAGTCAAGGTATTTGGACTTTTGCAGCGGCTGTGTCCTGGTTTTACATACTTTTAATTCCCATAATCAGAAGTGACAAAGAAAAATTTCATTGTGTCAAGTTTTCATTATTAATTTACTCCACTTTTCTATGTATTACCAAAGGTGTACCTTGGTTATTCTCTGCTAAAGGTTGGTAGTGATTAGGGTTACACTATCCTCTGTTGGAACAGTAGTGCCCATGGACTGTTTTATGTTTAAGTTCTGTAAAAGGAGGAAAAAAATAGGAGCGAGATGATGTGACTAAATAATGTGACTTACTCTTGGTTGGTTGGTTTTAAATTGTAATCTGTATAAAACCTGTTCAATTATATTGCCCTGTAGAGAGGTTGATGGTACTTTCCTCAGCTGCTCCATTCACAGAGGGTATAAATTTAAAATTTGTAGTGAATAACTCATGGTTCAGGTGTTTGATTAGTTAGCTTAAAAATAGGAGGCTTTAAGTACTCTTGAATTGTTATAAGTGTAATGTACTGTCAGATGAGCTTCTCATCTGTTTTTTCCTTGTTCCCAATTTTATGTGAAGTTGTACATCTGAGCTCACTAGAAAAGCAGTGTGTGTCAGAAGGGCTTTTATAAAATTTGTGATCATATTAGGGGAGTGTTCATCCATTAGCAAGGAAGCCACTACATTTACCTTTTTTTGTCATTTTCAAGGTATAAGAGTATGCGATGGAATTTAGATTACTTAATTTAAAGATTCTTCTTCCTTACTGAAAAGGAGTATAATGTAGGAATTTACTTGAAGATCAGCAAAGGGAAAAAACTCACCATCTTCAGTGTGCTTATGGCATGTATAGAGAAAAAGTGAAAAGTTGCCTTGTAGTGTGTATGTTGTTTTAGAAATTGATGATGTTTGAAGTAGATACTGAATCTCTCTTTACATCATGAGTATTTTGTGCAGAGTTTTTGTACGCATATAGCCTGAAACTCTAAGTACCTAGTGGGAAATTCCTCAAGTCAGTACTTTATATACTGGTTTAGTACTTTATATACTGGTTTGAAGAAAAACTTCCAGTTATACAGATTCAGTATTGAAGTAAAATTGATGGGAATGTGCATGGAGACCAACTTCTTAATAATTCATATTAATAGATTTAGTAACTTTGGAGAAAATGTAGACACAGGAATTTCCGAAATACAGCACTAGAAATCTGCATTACCTTAAGATGCTGTGTTTGACATGCCCTTCCAAAGAATGCATGAATATATTTCAGTGACAATTTGGGGAAAGCTGGGGAATGACAACTTACACTTCTGCAGATTAGAATAGGCTTCATTATCTGACAGTAATGAGAACCTAGTTGTTGTCATGCCCAGGAATGCAGAAACTTTTCACTTCTGAGGAATTTTTATTTTCCTAATATAAATATGTTAAGATAAATTGAAATTGTAAATGATGAAAGTCTTATGATGATCCAGCATAAAATAAAGATTATGTATTTCTAAGTGAAAGACAGACTTTTCAGGAATGATGCAGGATGATGTGGGTTAAAACAAAATCAAGTTCAATGCTCAACTGTTTCACTTTATGGAAATAAATAAGCAGATTAACATTTATTTTAGAAAGGTTTTCTGAAATAACATTAACTAATAATTTGAAGTATAATTTGTGATGAATTTTTTATTAAACTTTTTAAGAACAATTCTTTGCTCAAAGATGAGTTGTATTTTTCTGTATGTTTCCAGTATGTTGTTTTCTGTCCCAACTCCTTAAAGTTATTCCTCATTTATTTCTATTGTAGTGCATTTTGGCAGCATTGTTTATAGTATTTGTCTTGGGAAATGAGTATGCCTAACATAAAAGTGTGAAAAAGATCAGAAATTAATGAAGACAGTATAATCAAACTTTTTTGTTGGTGTACTTTTACAAACACTGCTTAGAGTTAGCTATGTGATTCCAATCTACTGAAACCATTTTGTACCATCAAACTGAAACTACTCTGAAATGTTGGAATATTCAAACAGGATTTGCAGAAATTAATATATATTTAAAACTTCATAATTTTGCATACATCAGTGTTGGCCACCATAATAATTAATGTACCATTACATGGCCTGCTTTTCATATTTCCAAGATGCAGCCTGTAAAGTGAACTTTTAGTCCTAATTATCTTCACTAGTAATTTCACGTTTGTATGTGATTGATAAATGTTGCTCTTCCTCCAAGTGAGGTGCAAATTTAGTTTTCATTATTTTTATGTGCAAAAGGGGACGTGGTGTTTACTGGGTATTAAGCTTGTAGTTTTCATCCAGAGACCTGGCTTGTATTTTGTTAACCTGCATAATAGTAAAAATTCTGAGATACAGAATTTGTGATGGAAGTTCTTAAGTTTGAATTTCATTCATCCACATTATTCTGTGCGTTAAGATCTCATTCTCTTTCTGGATTTGATTAATCTAATTTTCAGTCTGTGTGTTCCAGGTGTTTCTGCACATATAGTCACCAGGCTTTGGGAATATATTGGTAGAGTTCAAGACTGTTTATAGTTGCAAATATCTGCCAGAAGAATTTCTAGAGTTGTCTCTTGTTAGGCTGTCTAATTCACTGTACAGCAGATGGCACTGAAAGAGCACATCGGTGGGAGACTTCAGTCACGCCATAATTCAGGCAAAATACTAGTGAAGCTGTTGCTGTGCTGAGGGTTGTGAAGAAGTTGCATAATTCATTTTAATGTATTCCAGGAAGGGGTGTATGCCTGGCTTCTTCTGCTCCAGCTTTATTAAATGAAGACTGCAATGAATTCTATACTTGCAAGCATACAAGTGTATCATATATTGAGGGCTGTTTATACAGTGTTTATAAACACATTGATATGCAATGCAGAATTAGCTGGTGCTTTTTAAGTATGTGCAAAGAAAGAGGAGTATAAGGATCAATTAGGGTATTTGACTTCAGGGTGTATTTGTTTTCTCCTGTCCTACATAAAATATGTGTAGGAGGTATTGTAGGGTGAGTCTCATATGGACAACTTGTTTAGAGACTTGCTCTCATGATATGAGTGTGTTCAGTTTACTGTGAAGAGCTTCGACCTGGACTGTCACTAGATTTTCATCATCTTCTCATGCATGAATGAACTGGGCTTCTGGATAGATGCATGTTGTTTATGGGCTTTACAGTTGATTATCAAACCTTTCTTATATCTTGACATGAGTTTTTACAAGAATACAACTAATAAACCAACCATTTTATAGAATCCAGAATATACTGAGTTGGAATGAACCCATTCAGGGTAATTGAGTCCAGCTCCTGGCTCTGTGCAGGACAGACCAAAGAATCACATCATGTGCTTAAGAGCGTTGTCCAGACACTTCTTGAACTCTGTCAGGCTTTGTGCTCTGACCACTTCCCTGGAGAGCCTGTTCCAGTACCCAGCCACCCTCAGTGTGAAAAACCTTTTCCTGGTATCCAACCTAAATATCCCCTGATTCAGCTTCCTGCTGTTTCCTTGAGTCCTGGTACTGGTCACAAGAGTGATGAGATTGGTATCTGCATGCAGTACCTTCCACAAGGAGGGGGGAACGTTTCTGGAAAAGTGGAAATAATATCAGCTTGTGGATGTCAGAAGCAGTTGGAGAACACTGTGGATTTCACAGGTGGAGCTAATGTGATAGTTCCCAGGATTCTGGTGCACGAAAGCAGAGTTAATTTTATCAAATGAATGAATGCTCTGATTTGTTAGTTTAGGAGAAGCAATGCAATCCTGAAGTTGTAATTTTAACTCATATTGTAGGTTAATTTGGTTACATATGACAAAAAGTTCTGCAAATTGGAAAGGTGGCAAAATCCAAATGGTTTAGGATTAGAAAGTCAATGACATTTTGAGTCTCCTTTTAATTTTCATGTAATTCTCCCTTTATCTGCACTTGTAGGAAAGTAAACATAGTGTCTTAACCTTTGAAAATTCATACCCATAACTCAGAATTGTGTTCACATTGTGTAACTGGACGATGGTGTTTTAGGATTTCATGACTCCTGATACAACAGGTATCCTGTTAAAAGTGGAAAATAACTAGTGAACATATCATAAAATACTGGTTCTGTTTTTTTAAATCTTAATACTCATTTATAGCAAGTAATTTATTCTTAGGCTTTTGTTTAGAAAGCGTTTTGGTCATGTTTGTTCTTTGCTGGTAGAAAGTGAATCAGTTTAGAGACTGGAGTAACCTTTTATTTCTTCCCCATTGAAATAAAGGAAAGTATTATTTAGTTTGGTAGTGAAGAAAATGGAATGGAAAGATCTGAATGATCTAAAGATGAATTTGGGAAATATCAGAGGTTATGACAAGGACACAGAACCAGTCTTTGAAATAGGTTGATGCAGATAGGACTGGGATACAATCCACATAAATCAGTCTTTACTACTTCTGCTTTTTATGGAGCAGTGTCCTCCCCTCTAGCAGCAGAGTTTTACGTAAAATTTTTCAAGGTGTTTTGAAGTTCAGAATCTGTAGATGCTTCACATTGCCTTTTAGTTTGCTTTGGATATGATCCTTTACCTTTTGTATACTTGAGGACCACAGAAGTTGGGCTGGGCAACAGCAATAGGCAGTGGACTGCTTTTTGGTTATAATAATCATTGTCCTTCCACGCTTTTATGCAGTTTTGAATGTTTATTTAAGAAAACAGTATTGTTTAGTTGATAAAACTTATTTCAGTCTGTTGCACCGTTTTTCTCGGTTTGCTTATATTGTGATACTGTGGGAGAAAAGTGGGAAGTATATAAGGGCTGTTTTACTTTCCCCTCAGTCCACCAAGGTTGGAAGATTTCTTGAAAGATTCTTAGACTCCTTCAACTTGCCATGCTTAGCCTGGAGCCAGGCTTGCTCCTGCAGGTTGTGCTGCTAACATCACATGTATTTGGAGGTATGTGGAATAACAGTTACTACTAATTGTAGTACCTACTTCTGTGCGAGTAGCAACTTCCCTCTCTTCTCTTTCTCATGCGTTGTCCTTCTCTTTCCAGAGCTCTTTACTAAGGTAAAGAGGTCTAGCTAAAATTAAAACAAAACAAACCATGCCCCTCCAAAGCCCCCCAAAACACAGTCAAACCTCAATCGAGGAAAAAAAAACAATCCGAAAGATCAATTTTGTGGGTACCTGATTCTGCAAGATGCTGGGTGGGAGCAGCTGTGTCCACTAGATCTTGGCAGAAATATTGGAGGAAGAAAAGTTCTAATGATTTTAGGCAATAAGAGGCTGTGACTTTGTTTCCTGTGGCTAAAAGAGATTGGAAATCCTTTCTTCCACAGAAGTTCAGGAGGGGACTTGCAGTAAATATATGTTACGTTGCTGTTAAGGAAAATCTGTATTTTTGCTGCAGTTAGTTTTCCTATAAATATGTAACCTTCTAAATATTACTCAACTTTCTTGTGTAGAGAAAGTATAACCTTATAAGACCCTGTTTTGGGATCGATCACAGTTTAACCTAGATGTAGGAATTCTGTTGATTAGAATATTTTCTGTAGTTTTATCTTCTGTAGTTACTTGTGGGGGGATTTTTTAGGAGCCTTTGGAAAGAGAGGACTATTCAAAATTATATATAAATGCAATAAAATATATCTGCCAGTGAGTGTAATATAAAGTGTGTGGTTGTTTCAAAAATTACCATGCTGAAAGCAGAATGAAGTTCTGGAAATGTAGGAGTTTCATTTTTTGACCCTAATTGTTTCGAAGTCAGCAACCTGTTTTTACTTTTATGTGATACCCATTGTTAAATTACTGCAATTTCTGTTCTGCTTGGAGAGGGGGAAACCCTCATAGATAATTTCTGAAATTTTTATTTTGTGAATGTAACTGGTTTTTTTTCTTTCCAGGAAATGGCTCTTGAAGTTAAATGAGGCTGGATCAAAACATAAATGAAGCAGAAGCTGCTCTTCTTGTGTTAGGGCTATATCACTGCAAGCACTGCTGATCAGCCAGATTTGGTAACTTGTCATAATGAAGAAAATTAGTCTCAAAACAATTCGCAAGTCCTTTAACTTAAATAAAAGTAAAGATGAAAGTGACTTTGTAGTGGTTCAGCAGCCATCATTAAGTGAATTTGGAAAAGATGACTCCTTGTTTGGCAGCTGCTATGGTAAAGATTTGGCTAGCTGTGAAGTCAATAGTGAAGATGAAAAAGGAGGCAAAAATAGATCAAAAAGTGAAAGTTTAATGGGTACGTTAAAAAGGAGGCTTTCAGCAAAACAAAAACAGAAAGGCAAAGGCAGCACACCATCTGTAAGCTCTGCAGATGATGACACATTTTCTTCCTCATCTGCTCCAATAACCTTCAAAGATGTGCGAGCTCAAAGACCTCTGAGATCCACTTCCCTCCGTAATCACCATTACAGCCCAACTCCATGGCCACTTCGACCTACAAATTCAGAAGAGACTTGCATCAAAATGGAAGTGAAAGTCAAGGCCTTGGTCCATTCCTCTAATCCAAGCCCAGCACTGAATGGTGTTCGAAAGGACTTCCATGACTTGCAGTCAGAAAATGTGTTCCAGGAACAAACAAATGCATTAAAAAATACGGAATCTCAGAACGGGGACTTGCATCTTCATATTGATGAACATGTGCCTGTAGTTATTGGATTAATGCCTCAGGACTACATTCAGTATACTGTGCCTTTAGATGAGGGAATGTATCCTTTGGAAGGATCACGTAGTTACTGTCTGGATAGTTCCTCACCCATGGAAGTTTCGACTGTTTCTTCTCAAGTGGGGGGAAATGCTTTCCATGAAGATGAGAGCCAAGTGGATCAGGACGTGGTCGTTGCACCGGATATCTTTGTGGACCAGACGGTGAATGGTTTGTTGATTGGTACCACAGGAGTCATGTTGCAAAGCCCAAGAGTTAATCATAGTGATGTCCCTCCACTTTCACCTTTGCTACCTCCAATGCAGAATAATCAAATCCAAAGGAACTTCAATGGATTAAATGGCACGGATGCCCATGTGGCTGAAAGTATGCGCTGCCATTTGAATTTTGATCCTAACACTGCCCCAGGAGTTGGAAGAGTTTATGACTCTGTACAGAACAGCGGTCCTATGGTTGTTACAAGCCTCACAGAAGAACTGAAAAAACTTGCAAAACAAGGATGGTACTGGGGCCCCATTACACGCTGGGAGGCAGAGGGAAAATTAGCTAATGTGCCTGATGGCTCGTTTCTCGTTCGAGATAGTTCTGATGATCGTTATCTTTTAAGTTTGAGTTTTCGTTCCCATGGAAAAACTCTTCACACTAGAATTGAACACTCAAATGGTAGGTTTAGTTTTTATGAACAGCCAGATGTGGAGGGACATACGTCTATAGTTGACTTAATTGAACATTCAATCAGGGACTCTGAAAATGGAGCTTTCTGCTATTCGAGATCCCGGCTGCCAGGATCTGCAACTTACCCAGTGAGACTGACAAATCCAGTGTCCCGGTTTATGCAGGTGCGCTCTTTACAGTACCTGTGTCGTTTTGTAATACGTCAGTACACCAGAATAGACCTGATTCAAAAACTGCCTTTGCCAAACAAAATGAAGGATTATTTACAGGAAAAGCACTACTGAAAGCTTACGGGAATCTTGCATCTTGCACTTTGGGAACAACAACAACAAAAAGAGATTGAATTACAGTTTACAGACTTTCATTATTATCAAAATCTTTTGCTGCCATAGAAATATTTCATTTTTGTCTGTAAAAGAAAAGTAATGCATTTGGATTTATGGTTTGTTTTGGGGGGGGGTTTGTGTATTTTGGGAGGCTTTTTTTTCTTGTTTTTTTTTTTTTTTTGTTGGAAAGAATGATCTCAAGTTTATTTTTAGAAGTGTGAAATAGCTATCTTTCATCAATGTGCAGATTAATCACAATGTGAATGATCAAATTCTCCTTAATTTCCCCCAAGTCCTTTGCTGCTATCCACTGTGATTTTTATGCATTGAAAGCACATTTCATGTGTATTCAACGATGAGTAAAAGTCAAATGAAACTTGTTGAATGGAATTTTTTTTTCCTTTAAAACAACCTCTGGAAAAAAATGATCATGGATAAATAACATATTGGTATTCTAAATTACTGATTTTACATCTAAATGTAAAATGTTTCCTAGTGTTGTAATTAGACATTTCTGTAGAGATATGCCCCAATGTATAGACAGAGCTGTGTGATAGGAACATGGTTATGCAGCATATCTCTGGGAAAAAAAAAAGCCTTCCTCCTAAGCCTTGTACTAAGTCTGTACACTCTTGTGTTTGAGAAGGTTGGTTCAGCCTTCTTCTCGTCTCAGTGTTTTGTCCTCAAAAAATGGCCTTTAAAAAACAATCTATGAAAGTCAATGTACAGTACCTAGAAGAAAATTGTGGTATTGGGGTCTTGCAAAATATTACTTATAATCATGCCATCAGTTAATAAATGAACATCTACCAGGTCCACTCTCTCTTTCCTTTTCCCTACTGCCTATTCCTGCAGAGTAAGGGAAGGAAGTTTCCTGGATTTGTGGGAAGACTCTAAGAATTGTTGTCATGGGAACGTAAATTTGTAAGCCATTTTGGGGATGGGGTAAAACTTCTAATAGGATGATTTCTACCATATTTATGTTCAAGCTACTTGAAATTTTAGCATTTCCATTTTTCTACATTTTTCTTTCTCTTCAGAAAGTACAGTAATACACTAATGTCCTTTTGGATAATTTTCCCCTTTTTTCTATATCCTTTGAGGAGGAAGGAACAGGACTGATAACATTTTATATGGAGGATGTTTAAATGCATCTCTAAAGTGCTATTCTCCTAGCCTTTCAAATTACTGGGAAGAGATGTTTGGATATACAGTGACCGCAGAATATGTTTCAGTTTGCTGTCATGAAATATGTTTTGACATATGAAATATTGAATCAATTAGGTAAGTGTTTATGATATCTGTCAAAGATTCTGGCATTTGGAAAGCTTACAGTTATTCTAACCTTCTGTAGGGAAAAATAGACTTTCAGTGGGGAGTACAGGTTCTACACTGTAATATTTTCATCGTGCAAGGTTAATCCATGGCATTTTCCTGTTTTATTTTAGTTTGGTTTTATTTTCTCCCATGTTTTTATCACTTTTATGAGTTACTTCCTAAAGGGGTCATAGCTGGCTTGGGAAGAAGGCTGCCTCTGCATTGCTGACCGGCTTTGCTTTGCATGCCTCTGCCCCCCTATTTTGTGTTTTAAAATGTCATATTGCCCGTCTCTGGTATAAGTGGCTAATGAATAAGGATCATCTTAGGAAAAAAGTCCATCTTTGATACATCTTTCTTGTTTGGGTCATTTTCTTCTTATTTAATCTAGCATTTCTGTCCCCTAAAATGAGTCTTTAGAAGTGAATACAGTATTGCTGCAAGGTGGTGCAGTAGCACTACATCTTGGGTTGCCTGAATTGATAGACAAAATTTATATTTTTTTAATTTATTTTTTGACCATAATGTTTAACTAAAAAATAAAAAAAAGAAAATCAAAGGTATATAAAGACTGCCTTTGCTTTTAAGGGAGGGAGAATAAGGATTTCCTCTTTAGTCTGTTAAAGTTTTAAACTTAAAAAAGAAAATAATCTAGAGCAGTCTATACATTTGTTGGCTCTGCCATGGAGATATATGTATGAAAGGGAGGATTCTGTTTTCTTTTTTTTCCTCTACTGACTTCTCCCCATACCCAGTCATGTCCCATTCCCCCTCCCCTGAATCAGGATCACTAACTTTATTCAAAAAGGCACAATAACCTATTGTATGGTACAGTGTTCTGATTCTGTCTGTGGAGAGGAAAAAGAAAATCATTTTTATGGATTTCAGATGCATACTTTTGGAAGAAAACCTCTGGCATTTTCTTCACTTTAAAAATTCTTTCCCCATACTAGAGGGCCTATGCATTCTACAGAATCTTTGAAAGATTATAGTATATGAAATATTTTCATTGTCATTTAATACCACTATTGAATACATTAAACATATGTTTATACTATGCCACATGCATTAATTTAGCAGTCATTGGGTTGAAACCTAAATATTTGAAGTTATGATATCCTGGCTTATTGTGGAATTGAAAAATGTGCAAGAACACACATGCTAAAATTCTTGCCCATGCCTTTATAAATTTCAGTTGTTCACTCATAAATGATGCTTTTTAAAATAAAAAAAAAAAACTGTTTTAAAACAGCTACCCAGTTTTTGAATTGCCTTCCTTGCTGTGTTGTTCATCTGTGAACTTAATCAGGTGAAGTTAACTTTGTCATTTCCCCTGCCATAAAGCTACCACAAAAGGAACACTTAAAAGTGGTTGAGGTCTAGGATGTAAGAACCATAGAGCACTTTGCTTCCGAATAAAAAATGGTGGTGATATTTCTACTAAGCTCCAAATACTTTAAATCAGTAGACACAGATACTTATTTTTACAGATTTCTTTAATCAGAACCTCACAGTACTTTTTCATATTGAGGTGTCTGGCCAGCCAGGAGAATGAACTTAGAAAAAATACTTTGAAAATAATAAAGATACTTACAATTTCTTATTATAAAGATTAATATAAAGGAAACACAGTAGTATTTAGTCATGAGTCAATTTATAAGCACTCAATAACCACAAAATTTGTGTTAACTTCTGCTTCGTGAGAATTAGAGGAACAAAGTGTCCTTGAGAAATAAAAGAAGGATGATGGAGGATATTTTGGGCACCTTTGGAAGTAAATACACTAGGAACAAAAGCTAACAGACTATGGTCCTTATAGAGTAGAAATATGGCTATTTATTCAGCACAAAAGTTTAAGGGTTCAAAAAGTATGCTTTTTATACAATTGAATTGAGTAAAAAGGTTTTTGAAAATGAAACTTTAAAATAAAACTCCTTTCAGTGGCTGAAATGATTGACATTACTGATAACTTTGCTTTACCAATTAGAAGAGTAAAACAACATCTTGTATTTAGAAATAATAAATTTGCACAATTTCCTGGGTTTTTTTAAATTTTGTTTTGTTTTGTAAGCCAGTGTTATAAACAACTGAAAATTATGTATATTCTTTGATCTGTTTGAAGGGTATAGCACTTATCCTGCTGTTGACATAGTGAATGCCATCTTTTTATCAAAATGTAATTATGTCAGAAGGATCAGAAATGCAATTATTAATTAAACTTTTTGTTCTCAGTTGAGCTGACTTTGCATTTTGTTAAAGCCAATTTCTTTTTGTGAATGTTGACTGCTGGGCTAAATAAAATCTGTGCAGTTTTTGTTGATGCATTTCATCTATGTGAATACTGGAATTATAAATTTAAAAGAGCATACCAGCAATATATGGGTTATGATGAGAAGTATTTCTCTGTTACTGAACTTTCAAATTCTGAGCTAAGCTATAGATGAATTAATGATTGCCAATTTAAGTTCCTCAAATCTTTCTATGACTGCAAACAATAAAAATTACAGGCATTCTTTATAAATAAAAAATGGTAGTTCATAATGTGAAAAATATGGCATTGTTGTACCTGGAAAGTGGTCTAAATTCTACACAGATAATGAAAAATTCTAAAGGAATTTTTTATGAATACCTGTTGGGTTAAAGAATTTTTATAGTGATGATGGAGTGCCATGAAATTAATACTTGCAATCCAGATTGCTGTAGTTTACACTTTTCTCTGTTTCAGACCTGGTGTGCACTATTTGTACTAAGCACGCCACAGAGTGAATTATCCAAAGTCCATTGATTTTAATGTGTTTTGGTTTGTAAACAAAATTATAGTAATTTCTTGCACATTTTTGAAAAATAATTGTATAAGGATTTATGTATCTGCTTCTGGATACAGTGTGTAAATAAAAATTTCATTCACAAAAAGGTTTGTGGAGTCTTCTATACATTAAAGACATTCTAAAACAGAAAAAAATCCTGAGAGACACTGTAAAATTTGGTATCTGATTTAAGCATTTAAATTTTAATGGTTACTATTGTAACTATTTTGTATTTTTTAACCCTTACTAGTTGACTTTCAAAGTATTTCTGTATACCAATTATTTTAATTTCTAGTTTACAAAACAAAACAAAAAATTGCCACGATATAGCTAGAATATTATTTTTGAAAGGTATGCATAAATACTACATTAAGTTAACCTTTTGATCATTTTAGTTGGGTTTTTTCATTTAAAATTTACCGAATTCATAACCAAAGTCTCCATTTCATCCAGATGTACCTCTTGCCTTTCAAGTAACCACATATTTCTTATGTATCTCCACATTAAACATTTAGACATCGTATTCTTCATCATATATTCACTTGATGCTGGGAAGTCACACAAATAAAACAGAAGATCAAAGATAAACAGTGTGTTACAGAAGATATGCACAATTGTTCACATGTTTTCATGTAATTTGGACTTGGAGTCACTACTCAAATTCAAGTGAGTGCCAGCAGCAACTCCTTAGGTCTTGCTCTATAACCAAGTGTGGTGGTAGTGGCGTGAGTTTGGTTTGAGGAGGTTTTTTTTTAAGCAAACAAATTAAAAGTCCAGCCTTGGTAGCAAATAATTAGTGCTCGTATGGTCCACAGTGATATGTACTTTTCTGTTTATTCTGTAACCTAAGTCCTCAACAGTAACCAGGAAGGATTCATAGCTTTTGCTGCTTAAGAGAAATGCACATTCTCCTATTTCCTGCTGCTGGTATTGCTTTATGCTCAGTATATTGTGTGATTGTTCCCCTGGGAGTTGTTCCCCTGGGGAATCTTGCAGGGGTTTTGTTACTAGGTTTGCATGGTGTTCTTCTTTATGTTTGTTCTATTCACTCTAGAAATTCGGTGAAAAATAAACTTAATCTCAAATATTTCCATGGTAAGTAGTGAAAGGTGAGTAAGAAGTAATTTTTCAGCCACCTGTAAAATTCTCCTGATCCAGACAGAGCTGAATATTTTATGCCTACAGTACTATTTCTACCCCACATTCAAACTTCATAGTTGTGATAGAAGAGAAGGAATGAGACATGCCTGATGCTGAAATCTTGCTGTATGTCTAATAATGCAATCCTGGGACCAAAGCAGGGCTTGGCAGCCAGGGTCTGAAATATGTCACCTTTTCCAGTTAAGACCTCAATACTTACAAAGCTGCCAGGTCTAGTGGAAGTCCTTGATACTTAGAAAACAATATTCCAATATTCTGTTATTTTTCCCTAGCACATGCAATTTACTTGCAGTCCATCTTTTTGGTTTGGTTTTGGTTTTATGTTTTTCCTATTCAAAGGTTAAGGTTAAGCCAATTTTGGCATCTTTTGCACAATTAGTATGCACTTTGATTTTTATTTTTTTTTCTGATAAGGTAATAGCTATTGGTTCCTCTCAATGCCATGTGGAATAGGAATAGGATATTGTAGGGAGTGGAGACCAATGGCTATTTCTCAGGCTTTGAGGAATGACTTGGAAATAGGAGTTGTTCTGCCTCAGGGCAGATGCTTAGTTCAGCTTTATAGAGTGGCTTGGAGTTGGAAGAGACTTAAAAAATTGTCTAGTTCAACACCCCTGCTGCACCTTCCACTAGACCTGTTTTCTCAGAGCCCCATCCAACCCGGCCTTGAGCTCTTTTAGGGATGGGAGACATCCACAACTTCTCTGAGCAACTTGTTTCAGTGCCTTGCTATCCTCAAACGAAAAAAAATATTCCTAATTGCTAATCGAAATGTACTTTCCTTCAGTTTAAAGCTATTCCTTTTCATTCTGTTACTACACACCCTGGTAAAAAGCCTCCCACCTTTCTCTTATGCTCCCTTCAGGTACTGGAAGGCCAAAATTAGGTCAGTCTTCTCCAGGCTGACCAATCCCAATTCTCTTATTCTTTCCTCATGGGAGAGATGCTGCATCCCTTTAAAAAATAGGGTCATCTATTATCATGTGATCATTGTATCTATTTTTTAATTCACATGGCTTTTCAGTTAAACACCTTTCAACTAAGGAAGAAGGGAAAACAGCTTGAATTTCTTAAACTGTTACTAGGTGCTTCTGTGTTTGACCACACCACAGGAACCAAGGGGCTATCTGGGCTGAAGAGATTTTTGGTAGTGCTGCTTCCCAATAAAATACCTCCCTTCTTCTTCTGCTCCAGCTCTCTGCTTCTATCCGGAGACAGCATCTGTCTTGTTCAGTTTCTGGTTGGAGTTTTTGTTTGTCAAAAGGTTTTCTGTGCCCACAATACAAATGCCTGTTTCCCCTGAAAAGCATACTTTACTTTTTTCCAGGGTGCCTTTCTTCCTTGGCTGTCTGCCCGTATCACTCCAAGAAGAAAATAAGTCTGTGAGCATTCTAGTCTTTCTCAAACCTGATCTTTCTGAAGCAAAGCTCTTTCAAAAGTCCTATTTTGAGCTAATGGAAAAGTTACCTGAACTGTTTTAGTCAAGCAGTGTTTTCTGCCAGTCTGATGATGCTGAAATCTCTGAAAGTCTCAGGTTCAAGACTTTATTGTGCAAAAAATTCAAAGATACTCTGTAGTTCTCATGAGCATGAAGTTCAGAAATGCAATGTTCTAGAAACTCCCGTCTTTCTGGGCTATGGTGAAGGTAGGAAATAACAAAGCGCAGGACCATGGCAGACGTGTTCCTTTTTGTAACTCACCTGTGAGTTACAAATCAATAAATTTAAAGTTTTCTAACTTCCCCTTATGTTTTCTTTCTCTTCACGTATCATTTTTGTTTCAGTGGATAAATCCAAATTAAAAAATTACAGAATTATGGAAATTGTTACTATAGTATTTTCAGGGAGAATTTTTTTTCTCTGATTACAGGCTGTTACATAAACTTCAATGCTGACATCATTAACATCTTCATACCAGTTAACTGTTAGGATGTGTTCATCAAAGAATTGTGCACTCATATCAGTTAATGTAATACTGAAATTGAAGATAACCTCACTGTCATCATTTGGTACTTAATTTACTGTATATCTAGGTTTCTTGTGAAGATAATTATTGCTAAAATGAAAGCCATATCCTCTCATTATTAGATCATTACCTTTTCTCCAACAGTGGTATTTGGGAAAAAAAAAATTCCTTACACGTAAAAAAAAAAAAAAAAAAAAAAAAAAAAAAAAAAAAAATGCACTGTCAAATCTTCAAATTAACATTGACCCCAATAAATTTTCAAGTTTAATTAATTTTAAATTGAATCCTAGAACAGTTTTCTGTGGATAGTCAAGAAGCAGAATGTAGCCTGAAAATTGTTTCAGAAACAGCAATTGCTGATGTAATAATTAAAGACTAATTGTCTCGACAACTGGTAATGTATGAATTTAATATATTATTCTAATATAATAAAAGGACTTCCAACTGTAATAATAAAAGTAAGAACTAAATATTGCTTTCACTGATTTTACCCTACTGTACTGCTGAGATGATCTGGTAACTTCCTAAGATCAGCTAACTTCATTGTTCAGTGGCAAAACCACGTCTGTCTCAAGAGAATGAAGCAATCCCTGCCTCAAGCTACCCCAAAATCCCTATTTATTTTATACATTACCATTGTGCACAGTGTGAATGAAAAAGGATTGTGAAAGAACAACAAAATAATAAACCCTTGAGATTTGTCCATATATAGGTAATCACACCAGTGGCATGTATCACATACAAATAGATCAGTGCTCAAGAGAAGCCTTAGGGTGTAGTTGTTAAATATACATATGATGGTGTCACTTAGAAAAGAGACATATTGAAAATAGAAACAATTTTAGGGACCCTGAGAAAAACCTAGAACATACATAAAAATTATTTTCAATAACTTTAGTGAATTAGTTGTTCCAAGTATCAGTTCTAATTTTATTCAACAGAGACTGACATTTAGATGTCATGCATCCTAGGTAATACCCCAATTACTTGGTTAGTTTATAAAAAGTTACTTATATCAGAATTAAACTCGTAATGGTAGCTAAGAGGGTTTTTTGTGGAGGTGGAGGTAGAGGTAGAATTTTTTCCAGTATTGTCAGCTCTGCACTTTCAGGAAGGTTAATGATATATTTTGCACAAGCTGAGATAGGAACTGCTTAGTTTCATAGAGATTAGCTTCTCTTGAAATTTAGGTAATGTGTTCAATCATTGGAAGGTTATTGTCCTTGTAAAATTGTCAATATTTTATAGTATAGAATATTTGATATACAATGAAATGCAAGGGAACAAAACAGTTATAATAGTAATAGCTTTACTCTTCTAGAATAAAAATTTGAAGAAAAGTTTTTATAGTTTACTCAAAACGGAGGTTGTAGGGTTATATATTTTTGTTTTCTGTCATAAAATAGAGGTTTTAAGGAAATCTACTTGAAGATTAACAATGTTTTAAAAGTTTTTTTTTGGTTGTTTGTTTGGTTTTTTTTAAGGAAGAATTATGAATTACAATGCTGACACTTCTTCACATTCATATGTATCTACCTACCTAGTTGAGGGCATACCAGTGTGTTCAGCAGTTCTCTTCAGGACTGTGGCTCAGTTTTCCTCCCCACAATTTGCCCAGCCTGATCACTTACAGCTCGTTCTCTCCTGTAGCTTCTATCACTTGTTTTGGTGCCATTTCCCCCTTGCAGCACCGCTTCCATGCTCACTGCGTGGGACATTCCTATTAAAACTTGCAATGTGACTCAAAGATCAATTCTATCCCTTCATATGGCAGAGAGGAGGAAGCACCACACAAACATCAGACCTGTGCCTGGCAAAGTCCGTGCTGTCGCTGCTCCAGGGTCTGTGCAGCCCTGGGAAGGGGCTCCAGATAAAGCTGCTGGCTTAAAGCCTGCTCTGGTTCCAGCAGTGTGGTAGTGGTTGTTGCTTGACAACCTGAAGGAAATTATCCTAAGGTTAGAACAGTTTAACTATTAGCTTCTAGAATTCTCTGTAGAAAACTTTCACAATTAATACTTAAGTCTTTTAGCAGTCTAAGACAAGCATTTTCAAGGGTTATCATAACAAGAATAAGTGTAATATGTAATATGTAAGAGAAGTGAACTTCCATTTAGCACCAGTGCTGCTAATCACAATTTACCTGCCCTAAGTTATAACCTGCAGCTACTCAGGGTCACCACAACCAGCTCACTGTGGATGTAACATGCAGGTTGCTGGCCAAGGACAAAGGAATTATTGCAGGTGGCTGATGAACTGTGTGTAACTGGGATCAGTGATTCATTGCCTTTCCCAAAACAAGATCTAAAGGGGAAAAAGGAAAAATAGGAGGAAGAGGTTCAAAAGAAAGCAGTATGAGCTTCATACAGCTGGTCTTGAGGTGTGAAGCTCCTTTTCTAATGCTTTTTCAAATGCTAAGAATGTGTGTGGGCAAGAACACGGTCAGTTCATATGTTAGAAATACTTGTGCTGTTTTCCTAAATGCAGTGATGGGACAGGATGGCTAGGAGGGCATCTGAAGGGCAGATTGTTTATACAAGGTAAGACTAAATTCCTGTAATTTTGTGTTAATCTTTACCCAAGATGTCTCCAACCCCTCTGGTAGTATTTCTTCTCTTTTTTACTTGCTTTTATTTACTTTTACTTCCTGTGCTGGTCACCTTTTCCAGAATTAGCTTCTAACTGGACAAATATAATGCTGAGATGTGAGGGTTTGTAGTCTGACTCTACACCTGTGCTTACGTTTTTGCATTGGATGAGAAATTGTAAATCTTGAAATATTGTCTAAGAATTCTTATTTCTATGTTTTGGAGTTAGAGGGAAATTTTAGGGTAACTACCTTCTTGATCATTGTGGAAAGTGTTACCTTTATTA
Source organism: Passer domesticus (assembly GCF_036417665.1). NCBI lineage: Eukaryota > Metazoa > Chordata > Aves > Passeriformes > Passeridae > Passer > Passer domesticus. The sequence continues at coordinate 105,088,977 of NC_087474.1, read as the reverse complement.
AAAAAAATATTTTAAGGAAACATTAAACAGAACAGTAAATAATTTGGCCTTTGCAAGGTAAAGGATTGTCCCCAACTGGAGCATCTAACAGATTTTTCACTAAGCTCTTCTGTACTTTTTTTAGTGCAAAGCCAGTGTTAAAATTAATTCAAGATCCGCTTCAGATTCATTCTAGCACTGAAAGCTTTGAAAAATATCATATCTGAGAGAGACATTTTTTTGAACCAACACAGAATCTGTGTAGTATAAATATTTCAGCAAACAAGAAAAGCAAGAGCAAGTCTGAAATTACATTTTTCCTCCTGTGTTTGCCAGAGCATAAGCATATTTAACTGCGCAGAAAATGGTAGAAATCTCTGTGTATCAGTTGGTATCAGGAGAAAATCTGACCTGCTTATCTTTAAAATTGATTTGAAACATAATGACATATTTATTTAATGTTGTATTTTAATTCTTACATTGGAGGTTGCTTTGTTTTAATTTGCTGAGGTGATGAAATAGATGAGGGGAAATGAAAAAAAGAGAAGGAGGAGAATGAGGAAAATATCTTTCATCCTTCTATTTTTATATGCAAGTAAAAAAGAGAAGAAATACTACTAAAGGGGTTGGGGACATCTTGAGTAAAGATTAACACTACATTACAGGGATTTAGTATTTACTTTTCTTCAGAGTGTGTGTGGCTGAATTTGGTCATGCTACCCCTGTACAGTGTCTGAGCTTCATAATTTGGCACCAGTATATATTTATTTCTTCTCAAAGGCATTTTACATCTTGCTTTCAGAGAGTTTCAGAGATTATCTTTTCAAAGACCTATCAGAAAACAGCTTTGTGATTTTGATTATTTTCATTAAAGATTATATTGCTGTAGAAGAAAAATAATGAAGCCTAATTTTTTTGTCCTGAATAGTCTTGGAAAAGATCAAATGCTCAGCTAATGAATGGATTAGTGCTTTTTCTCATTGCTTTATAAGTCTTAGATATTTCCCGATGGAAATATATAAATAGATTTTGATAACGAACAAAGGGAAGACATATTTTATTCCAAAAGTACTAATGCTGAAGGGCATGCCAAATACTGCAGGGGTTTTTTTTAGGTTTTTTTGGTGTTTTTTTTCATGAGGAGAGAACTGAAAATCACCAAGGATTTTGACCAAAGATTTTTTTCAAGTGGTGTGAAGTAATTAAAAGCAATAAGTCCATAATGAGTGATTTCTAAACTTGAAAAGGGTATTAGAAAAACCTGAAGTGCTGGGATATACAAAAAAATCTGGAGCCTCATGCATATAGAACCATAAATGCGTATGCATCACCTGTTCCATTTCAAGGTCAAGGAAAATGAGAATGTTCCATATTAGAAACGGAGCTAGTCAATAGTACTGTAAGAAGAAAAATCGTGTAAAAGAAGTAATTTTTATTACTTTTTTTTTTTCTCTAATCTCAAATTCTAATTTGAGAGAGTGGATGTTGTGAAAATCTGGCAAATTAACTGAAATTCTTGCCTTTCTCTAGGAATCTTTTGGGACTAGAAAACCTTATGGTTTTTCTAGAAGGTGATAGTCAGTGTTTGATTTTAAACACAAATTATTTTGCAGAGCTGTTGAATTACAAAAGAAATTATGGATGAGCACGAATTTTTTCTCTTCAGAAGACCTTTTACAAGTGTCAAATCTTAGACTTACCAACACACATTAAATAATCATCAGGCAGTTGACATGCCTCTTGGGAAGATGTCAGGAAGTAAAACACAGAATATAGAGAGGTGATGTATTATTAAAATCTCATCTATCCTTAGTAGTAAGATGGTAAGTATTATATCCTCATATATTCTTAATAGTAATGCATGCTTTATTTCGGAACTATATCTGAACAACTTTTGAGCCAAACTGAAGCTTGTCCATGCCTCACACAGATCCTACTTGAATTTCTTTTTCAAATCTACTACTTCTTTTCTTAGACACACTGTAATATTAATACAGAAAATATTACCTCATAAAATCCTTTGTCTTATTATACATCTTGCAATTCTCTTAAATGCAGTTATTTACAGGACTAAAGCAGGAAAGTTTAGAAATCAGGACAGAAAAAGAGGCTAATTTTCTTCATGTTAGTGAACTACTGTACTGTTTTTCTCTTAGCTTCCAAGAAAGATTACAACAATAGTGGGTCTCTGTTGTCTAGAAGAGAGTTTAATAAAGGTACCAACAGCCACAAATGTCTTTCATTTTTTAAAAATTGGATACAGCACTGTTCATTTCTACAACTTGTCCTTCTGAGGTGATACAAGAAGAGGAAAACTGTTGTGAACTTTACTACTTCTGAGCAAGAAGATGGCTCTATGGCACAATCAAGCATCTACCAGGAGAAAGGGGAAAAGACAACCTCTTCTCTACCTTATCCTTCTTGACAGGATCATAATTTGCCTAAGCTTATCTGTAGAAAAAAAACCAAACCAAACTCAACAGGCCTCAAAGTGACAGGGATTCATATTTTTCTTCCTATTTTGTATGCAGTTATATGTCTGTTTTTAAAACTTGATGCTAATTTTGGCTGAGCAGACACATATGTGACCCTGCACCAGTTGTTTAATTTCCCTGAGCCTCAGTGAGCTTGGCAGAACAGCCAGACAAGAACACAAAACCACTGGATAATACAGATGGAAAAGGAAAATAAATTTTGCACAAAGCACTATGGTTTGAGATGAGTAATTTGAGGGGAAGATGTGAAGCGAGCACTGGGCTGGATGAGACTCCAAAAAGATCACCTAAAATATCCAGGTAAGTCAGTGTACTCAAAGCAATAATCCCACAGAGTTTTTGATCTGAAGTGCAATCTGTCCATCCATTTTTGTGCCTGTGTGGTTATGCACATTCGTGTCTGTGTGGGACAGGATGCTGGAGAAGTTCAGAGAGGTCAAAAGAGCATTCCTGACCTTGTGATTACAGTTGTGAATTAGTCTCATGCCATCATAAGCAGCATGATAACATGCAGGAAAATGTTTACTTTGCATGGAAATTTCTGTAATCGCCTATGTGCACAAATAGCTTGAAATTCATGCAATATTCATGCACATAGTAAAAAAAGCAGCTTAAAAGTAAAATAAAGTACAATTCTGCATTTTGTGTATCTTGTGGGGTGGGGGTTTCTTTGTTTTCTTTTTTTTTTGGTTTTGTTTTGGTTTTTTTGTTTTTTTTTTTGTTGGTTTGTTTTTTTATGGTTTTGTTTTGGTTTTTTGGGGGTGATTGTTTTTTGTTTGTTTGTTTTGGGGGTTTTTGTTTGTTTGGTTTGGTTTTTAAAATTTGGTTTGGTTTCTTGTAAGCTGAAAAGGATTTCTCTTGTGTTAAGTAGACTTGGGGAAAGAAACTGCATCTGGAGAAGGAAGCAGGGTAGCTTAGTACTAAAATTAAAGTTTTGACTAAATGATATGAAATGCTTATTGCTTAAAAGATGACTCCTAGAACTCTGGAAACTAGTAAACCTCTTTTGGTTTTCCTTGCAAACTAAACTATTGCATAAGTAGTTTCTGAGCCTGCGTTTCTTATTATGACTTAAGGAAAAAATACATTAATAACTTAATGACTGGTGACTGAGGCATACTCCTATTTCGTTTTTGTATTCTATAAACACAATTTAAAAAATTTTGAACGAAAATTGTAGACAAGTAGTTCCATTTGATCTTTCTGGCTAGAAATCAGGAACAATTCATATAATGACAAATGTTCTGATGAGAAACTACAAAGTGCTTTAAAGCCAGTGTAAGCTGACAAACATTGATGGGGCATTGCAGAGTTCAGAGCCTGTTGTTAGTCAGGATTTTGGAGGCAATTACATTTCTGTGGGTGTCAATACTAACTCATCTCTGCTCTATTCAAGGGAAAAATTTGTTCAGCCACAGGCATCAAACTGTAATGAATATAATTCTAGGAAATTATTCAAGCCAAATGTTTGTGCCAAATTAACAGAAGTGCTAATTTGTCAGACAGTATGAGAAACTACTTGTGTCAGTGTAGTGAGGGTTTTTTTTTTAAATAATATTCCAATGCCAATAGATGTTGACTTATTCTAAAAGACCTGAATTTGCTAAGAACTTCAAATATAAAATTACCCTTTTCTTCTATTGCTAGGCTAACTTAGTGTCTCTTAGGTTCTGTCAACTGTGATTTCTCTAAATACATTGATAATTATTTTAGTGATGTTGTGGAGGTGAGAAGAAAAGCAATAAACAACATGCTCACTTGTATATTTTAAAGTATGATATCTATGTCTATCATTATAACTTTTCCAGATTGCTGAACAGAAGAAATTAAAAGTGGTCAAACCCCATAAAAGTATGAGACAGCCTTGTCCCTAATTAGAGCTTTCAAAGTTTCTGATGGTATAGTCAGTAAAGGAGAAATAGTTTAGAGATTTGTAGCTTAATTCATTACTTCACCATGTCATAACTTTTGTATGTTCTTGGAAAGCAATATGGAGAGAATTCATGTTCTGTTCACATTGAAATCAAAAGCATCTTGCCTCCAGAGGGGTTAGAATAACACTGAGATTTTTTTCAAATTTCACAGTACAGTCTATTTTATTTTTTATGTGATTCAGCAGCTGGAATATGTCTTCAGAGAGGCAGTATCTATGAGCAGGTACTTGGAAAGATTATCAGATCACTATTGATCAGTAGATACATGGAATCACTCTTCAAATTTGAAACTAAACTATTGATACATAACATCCTCCAGTGGATGTCGTCATTTACATGCCTGCGGAGGGCTCCATACAGCCTTTGTAGTGTACAAAGAGAAATCTCTGTTAAACAGCATGTCATTGCTTTATTTATATATATGGGTGTTTATTTTATTCAAGAAACACAATCAAAAATTACAGCTCTGGCTTCTGGTTCTTTGATGAAAGTGGAACAACACAAGGATTCTTTCAGTCCTAGGAGAAGTTAAACACCAGTGGTCCTGCCTTGTGAAGCAGTCCCACAGTTGGACAAGTACTGATTCTACAGGTTAGGATGTTAAAGACAATATATTTTAAAAGCAAAATCTTTCCCTCAACCTTGGCTGCTCTTTGGAGGAAGTTAGGGGCATATTTATATTTTAAAAGTATGCTAACCATTAACAGCTGCTGGCTGAGGAGTCTGCATTTTGCCACTGCCGCTTGGATTTGGTGTATTTTGGTGGATTTGGATTTGTATCCAAGGGGTATCTCTGAATCCCAAATTTCTCCAGCAAACCAAAGGTGATGTAGGGTTTCTCCTTCATTCACCTCTGGATGAAAGAGGTGATCTAAAGCCTTGAGGCTGGTCACTATGGATGGTAATTGTCAGGGGAAGGAATATTTGTATAACCATTATTTCACTATAATAAGGAATTTATCACATAACCACTTCAAATTTAGTAATACTGTTAAAATGTTAGCAATTTAAAAATCTTGATGTAATAAGCTTTTTCAAATACTGTAGGGCCTGACTGCGGTGTACAATTACCAGTTAGTAAAAAGAACAAAACAAGAGTATCCAGTTAAATATACTGAGGAAGATCACAGGATCATAGAATAGTTGCGTTGGAAGGCACCTTTATGACCATCTAGTTCAACTCCCCTGCAATCATCAGGAGCATCTTTGACTAGATTAGCTTTCCCAGAGCCTTATCCAACCTGACCTTAACTTTCCAAGCATGAGGAATTCTCTTCTGGAAACCAGCTCCAGCATTTCACTATCCTCAGTGTAAAAAAAAAATCTTCATTGTATCTAATCTAAACTGACATTCCTTCCATTTAAAGCCACTAACCGCTGTGCCATCACAAGAGGCCCTGCTGAAAGGTTTGTCTTTCTAATACTCCCCCTTAAGGTATTTGAAGGTGCTGTAAGGTCTTAAAGCCTTCTCTTCTCCGGGCTGAACAACCCCAGCTCTCTAAGCCTGTCTTCACAGCAGAGGTGTTGCAGCCCTCTGATGAATTTTGTGGATTCCTCTGAACCCACTGTCTTTGTCTTGCTGACAGCTCTGTGATAGATGTTTCTACTAGCCTGATCAGATTTTGTTGATATATGCTCAGTAGATTGCCATTTGTTATGTCACCTTGTGAGAACATGATAGCACTACCTTCCCCATTTGAGTTATTCATTTTGTAGCTTTCAAATGAGCAGTGTCAGGCCTGCTCACTTCTTTACATTAGCTGAGTCGTGAGTTTTCGGAAGGATTAATATATACTCCTTCAGCTTTCACGCCTTTGTGCTGTCCTGAGACTCATAATGCAAGAGGGATTGATAGGTTCAGCATTTTACTCATGTAACATGAAGAAATCATTTAGAAAAGTGATTTATGGTGTTGCAGTGATATGGTTCATAAAGGATAATGCCTTTCTACTTTAAATTCACATTCTATTACATAGGAAAGGCTTTGGCATTTGAAAGAAAAGTCAGCTGTGGAATCATCAATTTATAACAGACTCTTTGAATGTGAAATAGAGGGAAACACCCCATCAAACACTTTATTCCTAGTAATGTTAGCTTCCCTGATAGTTAATTAGTCATGGAGGGTGCCATTTGACAATTAGCTGTAGATTTCTGATTGTGATGAAGAATGGTTGGAAGGAAAATGAGAGAGACAGTAACCTATACAGAATTTCTGTATGTGTAGAAGAGGTAATTTATTCAAGGACAAGCCTTTAATTCTTCTGTCTTTTACATGTTAAGATGACACAAAATGGGAAGGTTGAGACAGGCTTACCTAGCTTATTCCCACTTCAATATTCAGCAGCAATAATGAGATTAGAATATATTTTCTTGTTATCAGCTGACCTGATACTTTTCAATACACAGTGGAATGAGAGCTATTACAGCGGTCCCCAGATATTTGAGCCTATTCCCATTCTCCTTTTATCTTCCTCATTTTTTTTTATTACTAGTTATGACTTAAATCACAGCTCAGTTCTTTGCTCTCAGTTTAGAACCAGTTCCTACCCACCAGCTTGGCTGTTTGTTGATTTTGAGAGCTACTCTGCCTGTGGCCACTGTTCCTTGCCTAGTGATCACAGGAAGAAAGCAAGAACCTGCTGATGCAGCAATAACACAAGTAGTGCTCTCTGGGGATTTTATTTTTTCTTTTGAAAGTACACAAACATGACTGAAAGGTATAGTTTTGGTGCTGCACTGGCATGGGCTATAGAAGGAAGAGGAGTATTAGGCAGGAAGTTGGTGGAAATGACAGAAAAGAGGGATTTGTTGAATTTTTAATCACATATGTCAGTTCCTCATACCCTGTGCATAGAAGCAGAGTAACAGGTTTAGGGGACACACCTAAATCATTGTAAAGGGTGATTGGGACCAGTTCCTGCATAAAGTGACTGAACAAGACAACACCTTTCTTTCTATGAAAAAGAAAAAATCAGAATAAAACTTCCTTTATACCAAAGAAAAGATTAACCCTGCCTTCTTTATCCATCTTCCCTTAATAATTAACTTATCTGAATGCTACAGGGTGAAGTATGGCATTATTCTGACTATTTATTGGAATCACACGGAAAAGGTTTGTCAAAGACAAAGTTCAAACTTCTGTGTATTCATAAATTTTCCCCATAAATTTAGTGAAAAATGTGACTATATGCAAATACCAAAATCTAGGAGAAACAAACAGAAAGAAAGTAGGAACTTTGGTACAGTTTTTTAAGGAGGAGTATGAAGTAAGGACAGTAGTTGTTTGACTTGATGGGGTTCAAATCAGGAAAGCTTTTGGTAATCAGAAGCTTTTGGTAATTCTTATATTTGCTCAGAAGAATTGATTCTCACTTAAGAACTGTAATTTTCGCTGTTTGGATCACTTTTTCCAGATGTTTTCACAAGTGGCGCTTAAGACACCCCTGAATTTATGTGGTTTGCTCTCTTCCTTTGAAGTCCTTAATAAAAACATCAAGTTACATAGGATCTTAGCAATGACCTTATTGGTAGTTTGCCATGATTGTATACATAAAATCTTCAAATCTAGACTGCTTCATAATTATTCATTATAATTCATAACTGCACTCATCAGAGACTGTGGCTAGTGTTTCTTAGAGGCCTTATGTAGGCTTTATTCACAGGGAGTATGGAAAGGAAAGAGAGCTGCAAAACTAGAAGAAAAGTAGTTACTGTGAATTACCTTAGCTTTGTTTGCTGCTGCTACTTTTTTTTAATAAGCAAAGATAAATTCCAAGAAAGAAGAGTGTTTCAGTTCTATCTTGTTCGAATATTGCTTCCATAGCTGCATATTTTGCTCTTTCTCCCCTTTACCTCTTCTTACCTGTCCCTTCAACCAGTGGCAAGTGCTGTCATAAACCTGTCTCCTGTTATTGGTGACATGAGAACAGAGAACATCTTTTTGTGGCAGGAGTCTTGGTAGTTACAACAAACCACTTTATCTTCTTAATAAAAAACATAACTTTTTTATGTTTTATCTTTCTGTTAGTAACTGCAGTGATATTCAGTACTCTGCAAAATGATTTATTTCTTTCAGTTAGTTTCAGAGCTGCCTCAAACCTCTGGTATCCAGATCTTGGGATCTCTCAGGCCTTGTGTGTGCTTCTAGGGGCATGATGTACCACAGCTATTAATTTCCTCAAAAAATAATCAGAGCTGTGAAGTGATCTAAATGGGTAAGAATTTGAAACATTGAGATCAAATTTATAATTTACTTTTGGATGAAAATGTTGTTGCTCAGTTTGGATCCCTGGGATGCAAAGGTCAGAGGAGATGAAAGCACTGGGAGATGAAGGCAGTGCTCTGCCATTCTTGTGCCTGTGAGCTTGAAAACCAAATCTCCTTTGAGAACCAACTGTAATTAACACTCAGTTTTCTGGGTAATGGAGGATTTTGTTGCCCAAGAGAAAAGCACAGATAATACAAACCTATGTAAATGAAGTCTAAAAAAACAGGATCTGTACAAAGCCCGTGCATCCCACTGCCATGTACATAAGATGTTACTACTTTAGTCCTGAGATGATTTGTGTTAAATTTAACCTGAATCACTGGCAATGTCTACTTCCAGAGATATAAACATGGGAAGTTTCCACTGCAGCAAGGTGGATCTGAGAGGCATTCTAAGATTTTTCAAACATGTCATATGATGGCATTACTGGATGCTAATAAAAAAACTGGAAGTGTCCAGAGTCCTCAAATCCCATATGGAAGAAGAAGAGGAAACATCCAAGGAAACCAAATCGGTAGAAGTAGCCTTGTATCTTCTGAATTAAAGAGAAAATAATGAAATTTCATTGCAAGCATGGCCTCATAATTGAAAGCAGAATCTGGTCCAGAGGGTTTGAGGAAGTTAAACCACTTGAAAGCTCCAGTCCCATTCTTTAGGACACCTTTTGAGTCTTAAACCTATGAGCAAAATGTCCATGCGTGAAAATTAACTAAGTGCTCAACAAAATTCAAATAAAACCTCCTAATATTTCATTTAAAAAATGGTGTTGAACAGGGTCATACTTTCAGGTGTCCTCCAAGCAGAAATTCAATTTCAAGTGTCTTCTTTTTGATCCCATTGTGTTATGGATTACTGAGCCTAAATCTTGAATTATAAAATCAGTCACCTATTAATTACTTCTGCAAAGCATGTTACACACAGTTCACATTAAATCATGGAGCCTTAAGACAAGAAATATTTATGCATGTGGTGAGAAGGCCTAGAGAAAATAGTTTTCAGTAATAGCCATTTTTCTGAATTCTGATAACAACTGGTAGAAAAACCTGGAGTTAATTTTTTAAATTTAAAATACATCTAAAACAAAAGCACGGATAATTTTTTTGTGTGTATTTAGCTAAAAGTTATTTTACTAAAAAAAAATTTTATCCTCTGGGTTTTTTTTCCTATCCTGCAATTATTCTTTGGAAACCTTATTTATAGAAGGAAATACACAGTTCAGAAAATTATATGCCTAACACGGAGTCAGTGGAATTTCATAATGGTACCCCAGGTGGATATTGCCATACTAGTCCTTTTATATTTGTATGGAGACTTCAAATTCAACTCAAATTCAACCTACCCCTCTTAAATTTTACTCTTATAAATAAGTCTTTTAAATATTAGCTTCTCTGAAAAATTAGCTGTTATATTTTTCAGCATATGCCTTAATATAATCTTTGCTGACATAAATTTGCAGAAAGGATGTTACCTCATCAGAGGGGCAGAAAACAGATGGTACAAGAGTTCTTGCTATATTTTCAGGAATTTTGAATCTGGCATGTAGTTTTATCTGAAAAACAGTGTGGCAGAGGGGAAGAAATTCAGAACATAAAAATATTTTATGCCATTCTTCTCCAAATGAAATTTTTCACTGTCTTACTTTGAAAGTTAGTTTGGTACTATTTTAAAAATAGGGTGGATGGCACATTTGATGAAATATTTAGGGAAGTATAATTTTTTTCTATCATGCTGAAGTAACAAGGAAGAACAGGTGCTTTGGAAATGAAATGGAGTCATCAATAGTATTCATTATTGATGAATAATGAATGATTACTCTCACTGTACAAGTAATTGGTGTTTTCAGAAAACTTCTATCTGAATTGTTTGGTAATAAAGGGCAGAATCTGGAGACAGAGGTAACTTCCTTTGCTACCTCTTCTTCTTATTAATTTGGATGACCCCTCCAGAATTATTGAGTTTTGTTTTGAAGATTACTAACACAGAAGAACTATAACTGATGTAGCTATGTCTCTCATATTTACTGCTTTTGTCTTGGATCTTTATAAATACTTCATTGCTGTATGCCTTTACAGGGCCTACCTTGGATATAATGGTTTTCATATTAATTGCTGTATCTACTAATTAAGTGTTGTAGAGCTTACAAAACTCTTATCATGGATAACCTATCTCTCTTTTAATATCCATATACACAGAGTATGTTTTCTATGGTTCTTCACATTATTTTGAATAATTGATATTTAGAACACATCCTACCCCATTTCAACAATTGGTTCTCTATTTTTCAGGTGCAAAAGAAAATTTTAGAATCTTCTAGGATTCAGGGGCTCATTTATCTACATGGTTCACTGCTATACCTATTCTCATACTTCTATTTATAATGCAATAAAGTCAGTCATTGTCACTGAAAATGCAGTGATAGAGTGTAATGGATCACTAATTCTGTAGCTTTCATGCCATTAAACTGTGTGTAACTGAGCAGCGCATAGAGTTAAGGGTGGAGTAGAACCTGGCAAATATTCAGGAAAATGCATTTCCTTTTTCAAAGTGAAATGCTGGATGGCTTCACTCATTATTGCTGAGGGAACCCGCCTAGCTGATGGGAGCACTGCAAGCCCTGCACCATCAGGGGAAGAGCTGGGGTGTGGAGGAAGTTGGTTTGGAGATTTGTCAATGCCTTGATCTAAATACCCCATGAAATAATTGTCACAGTACTTGATTAAGAAACAATGGTACCACTTTACATTTTCCACCAAATATCTCAAACCCCTTGCAAATACCATTAGACTCAATTGTTCACTAATAAGAATAAATAGTATTTAATAAAAGAGGAACATGCATTGAAAAAAGTACTCTTATTTTCTATTATTAAGTCACTTTCTAGATTTATCGCTAAGGTTGTGATAGCATTTTTTTTGCATAGATTTTAACCAAGTAAATAACTCGAGAGCCCTGGTTAATATTATATAGGAAATCCACTGCAAAACTGGGAACACAACTCAGATCAGAGGTGACCACCCCATCAGAGATGACTACCAGGGAGATGATAAGAGCTTGCAGAAAGCTTCACTGCTTCAGCTGTGTCTAGTTTTGTAGGATGAATAGTGTGACATCATATGAATGATTAGTGTGGGTCTCGTCATTCTCGAATGATTCATTCCCTCACACAGCTGGGGAATTGGACAGTCCAGCAGCTCCTGCCCTGGGACAGCCTGTGCCAACGCAATCAAATATTCTCACCAGTCACAGGCAGGGGAAAAGCCATAATTGCCCCTTTTTTTCATTTGGGCATGTCATTCTGGTCTCAGAGGGATCAATGGGACAAAGTCCATCTCACAGCTGCTTACTGGTCATGTCTTTTGGGGGTCGGTTCTGAGGCTGATGCTGTGTAATATGGTCTTAATGAACTGAATGATGAAGCAAAGATTCTCACTGTGATCTCAGCAAGTGAGAGTGGGCAGGGCTGCTCTCCAGAAGGATCTTTGTGGCCTGGAATAATGCAGGTACTGCAAGAGGTCAAACCAGGTACAGTCCTGCATGTGAGATGGAATAACCCTGCACAGACACAGTTTGCAGATGACTAGCTGGAATGCAGCTTCAGAGGAAAGGCCCTGGGGATCATGGTGAACAACAAACTGACCATCAGCCAGCAGTGTTTCTTTATACTGCAGAAGGCCAGTCGCACCCTGGGCTGCATTAGCACAATTATAGACAGCAAACAAAGGGAGGTGTCTCTTCCCCTCTGTAGAGTGCTTGTGAAATCAATTCTGAAATACTGCATCCCATTTTGGACTCCCCAGTGAGATGCTCAAGGGTCTGGAGCACAAGGTGTATGAGGAAAAAGCTGAGAGGATTGGGCTTGAGCAAAGCCAGCCTTTAGCTGAAAGCTCTGAGAAGAAAATACTGAGACACAATACTGTTATTGCTGTTCAGAGCTGCCTAGTGGGAGACGGCGTAGAAGATGGAGTGAGACTCCTCTTGCAGACACATGGTTTTGAGACGAGAGACATGAGTTGGTAGGTGAGAATTTTCTTCTAGATGTGATTGTTAGATATAATTCTATGTAAGAAATAGAGATATTTATTTTTAATCTTGAGGTTGGTCAGACACTGGCACAAATTGCCCAAAGCATCTTTGGAAGTTCCATTACTTCAGAGGTTGATTCACCTAGAGAAAACATGAGCGACCTACTTGAAGCAGACCTTTTTAGAGCCAGAAGCTGAAAGTCATCTAGTGATGACTTTGAGAGGTCTCTGCCAGACTGAATGATTCTGTGAATCTTTCTAGGTTTGTGTAGTTTGATGTCTGATGAACACCACTGTATCATTACAAGGTTTGCCACAGTGTGTAGGAAGCTGCTTATCCCATAAGTTTTTGGTTTCAACCTTAAAAATGAGAGTTACATGTAACTGAGCAATTATGACCACAGAGTACAGCTCTATTTTCTGTGAGGCTGTCAGACTTTCTGTGGTTATTTTAAATTGCAAGCATTAAAAAAAAATTATAAAAAAACCCAAATTATTGATTATACTGTAGAGCTGATTGATGGGAAATGACACCAATTCCATTTACTTTTCTCCTTCCCTGATGTCATTTGGACTATATCAGTTTTCATTACAGGAGCTCCTATTTTTATGATGACTTTCCTGCAAGGTTTCTCATGCTCGTTTGATTCTGTCCTCTTGAACTGATGAAATGACCTCAGTGCCCCAAAGCATATCATTCTTCTGTTCACATCAGTGGATTTTCTTCCTGTCTCCACCCATTCATGGTTTTGTGGCTGTCTTCTATAAATGACTGGCTTTGTGGTACTCACTCCAGGATGCTGCAGCTTCCCAGCTTCATCTTTCATTTGCGTTCAAGATATATAAAGCAGGCTACACTTCAAATCTTACAGTTTAACACTTGTACCTGCCATTTCCTAGCTCTCTGATTGTGAATCACATATATTGAAAATAAATCCTTGCACACTTGGGTTTCTTCATTGTTTCAAAAATGTTTGATCTGTGTTATCACAGCAGACACAGCTCTGCCTTTACGAGACAGGAAGCAAGAAATATTAAACAAATGAGGGGGACAAAAGTAGCAGCTCCACTGAGGCAGCAGGGCACTGTGCAGCAGGAATGACAAGATGGACTAACAGGCTCAGTATATTCATCAAATAACTGATAGGTTTATGCCCAACTCCCCAGTGCATGACAGATGTGTTTGTAAGGACTGGTGCAATACATTCACTTGTATCTAAGTCCAAACAGAACACTCTGTGAAAACATGTTCAAACTGTTCTCATGCCACAGAGAATGAGAGGCTGAAATCAACCAGTGGAAAAAGTAAAGTCTTTTGAATGTCTTGCAGTTTATTTTTGACTTCCTTGCAGTTGGCAAAATTAAAATATCTTCTTGAGCTATATTTAATATTGTCACAGTAAAATAAAGCCAGGCTCAGGTCTAGTTAGGTGTTCTTGGACTACTGCTGTGGGTTTGTCTAGGCAGGGAGAACAATGTTTTACACTGTGGTCAGTAAACGGTGCATTGATGTGTAACAACATGATAGCTTGGAGGTAGATAACCTCAGGAGTGGCTAGAAGAACACATCTCTAAAGCTAGAGTCATATTTAGTGTGGTGACACACGTTTTAAGTACAACCTGTATTTTCACCCAATAAGGATAGTAAATGAATGTAGAAAACCTGCAAATCTGTTCAGTGTGGAAATACAGCACCAGGACTGTGTATAGGATTAGGAGAAGGGTGTGTCCTTTCTTTGTTCTATTATGCAAACCAGACAATACATTCAGTAATTCAATCTAATCAGACTTTCACAATCAGGTGCTGGCGTAGAACTATAGCAAATATTTCCTGAATCCTTAGCCAGCCACATTTACAGCAATTGGGAAAAAATATGACATGGTAACCCCTTCATTGCCTGTGTCCATCACATAAGAAGCAGCAGTCCTACGGACTCACTTTGATCTCATAGGCCATAGCTACTTACTGTGGCAGAAGAGAAATTGCTGCTTATATTTCCACTTCTGTCAAGGTTTCTACACAGCCTCCCAGGAGCAGGTCTGCTCCCACATGGCAGCCTGGTGAGATGCACACTAGGTCACCATCAGAGCCCTTTGAATGTTCCTTTTTAAGGTTTATTGATAATGGATCTTCCTCTGGGAGCCATGAGGATGTTTATTAGGCATTTATAGGTACCTGATCTGTCTTGTTGTCTGCTGCAAACCAGTCTTCTAAATCACAAGCAAATCAAGGCTTTTAACAAATGTATTCAAAAATTAACTGAAGATTCATGTGAGTTTTCTACAACTGCTAGAAATATCATCCAATAATCTAATATCACAGCTTTGCAGAACAGGCTGTTAAAATACCATGGCATGGGCAGAGACCAATTAATTAATAAATGAACAAAACCACTTGCAATGTAAAAAGTTCTACTAACATTAAAAATACTCTCAAAATGTAACTGTGAAATGTAACAGCATTGATTGGTTCACTTTTAAAATGATTAAAGACAGCATTCAGGAACGCAAAGAAAATTCTTGTTTCAGTGAATGACAGACATTACAGTATCTGTGCGAGGAACGATGAGAACAGCAAAATGGCCCCTGTGCCAGAGCCTTTAAACAGTACAGGCCAAAAATTTTCATGACTGTTACATAAAAATATCCATTTCAGAAATTAAGTTCTGGATACAGCTATGCATGCATGCCTGCCATCTTAAAATGGATTCTGTTTCCTAGGAGGGTCTTCACTACCCTCAAATCACTCAGAGATGTAAATTTGCTACCATTCCCTAGTACTGCCTTTCTATTCCTCAGAGATTCCCAGTCCCAGCTGCTTCCCACAACACTTTGATGACTGGAGCCAGTTAAAAGGGATAAACAATATTCATGACCCTCTGCAAGTAAAAAGATCTCAGGTTTCTGATATGAAATCTAAAATTCTTGCACGAAAGCGAGTGTGGGTGTGCAGCCTAGAGATTAAATGAAATAATTCTTGCCAGCTTCTGTTGAGCAAATTAAGCTAATAAATACATTTAATTAAATGAATATGTTCAAGGATATTAATTGCTTAGAGAAACTGTATTGAAAAAAGCAGGTTCAATTCATTATTGGAAATACTTCTATATTTTCTTGTTACTCTCTGTGAAAAGCTAACAACAATAAAGGCCCAAAAAAGGATTTAAGATGGTACTTCCAGTCCTTGAGTGCTGGGAAAAGTTCTCCATTAATTTCAAGAGCATTTAATCAGAGAGCAATTTATGCCTTTTTTTATCCTCAGTTGCAATTTTTCTTAATTTTCAGTTTCAACATGTCTCTTTCTGCTTGAACATGTCATCTGTTTTCACCAGTTTAGCCATGGTACTAAAGCTGTGGGAGCCCCTGCTGCTGAGATGCAGCCTGAACTGGTGTTTGAGGACATTGTTTCACACTTGAGAACACTCTTTATATAACTGTGCCTTGCTGCCTCTGGCAGGGTAAAGCCACAAGGAATAAAACTGTTCACACATTGCAAGTGGTTTCTATTCTCTTAAATCTCCAGATGTGATGGTCTAATAGGATACCTGAATTCGGGGTACATTTAGCAAGTTGGAAGAGGATGAAAGTTGTACTAGTATAGGTATAATTTAGATGTAGTATCCTGAAGCTGTCAGACACTCAAAGCAAGAGTTCTTTGATTCAAAAATCAAGCAGCACTCCTTACAAGACCATCATGTGTGAACAGCAGTTCAAGCGAAAGAATCTGCCTTCTAGGTAAGGTGTACTGATCTTCTTGTGGAATTTGTGTTTTCTGCAAGGTCTGGCAGCTATTACTGGTACAAGTTTTCCCATTGTTTTGTTTTAATTTCTGTTAGGGTCTTTAGATTTCACACATGATCTTTCCCTCTTTAATTATTATTCATCTTTTATTTTGAAAATCCAAAATGCTCCCTAATTATTTAATGAGGTTTGCATTAACAATTCCAATTGCAAACTTCTCACAATATGTCCTCATTTTTTTTTTTTTTTTTGTTCTGGCAGACAGTCAAGGATTGTGCTCCCCAGTCATTAAGACTGACTACCAAACCTGGTTCTAATCAGAAGGATCTAAAAGTACTTCTGAGACTGGGGCTACACAGACATATTGACTCTTTGTTTTTATGAGAATGAATCAGGTTTCGGAATCTGGAGAGGTCTGTAGTGCACAGGCATGACTGGAGGAATGCGTATGAACCCAAATGTGGTCACTTATACTGCTCACAACTGAGGTCCCAATCAAGATTGTCTTGGGCTGGTTTTGTTGCTTGAGGTTTTTTTTGGGGGGTGGGGTGGGTGCATTTCTGTTTGGTTTTTTAGGTTTCGTGGTTTTTGGGGTCTTTTGAATAGAAGTTTCTCTTTCAGGTTAACTGATTTAGTTTTCTCAAGGTATCTTTCTCTTATTTTTCTCTAAGGCAGCTATGGGTGACTCATGTGGGCTGGATCAGGATGACCCTGTGGTTTGTAAGTATTTTCAGTGATCTGGCTGTACCTGTGACAGAGTTTATTGGTGGAGATCCAGCAGATAAATTCTGCACAGATTTTAGTGTAAAAAGAAGAATGAAATTAATGAGTCTTGTTGCTTTCACCCTGCTTTAGAGATAAAAGGTTTTAACAAACTGGATGAAATCCATACAATTATTTTGCTTAGCATGGCCAGAACTGTATGTGTTGCTAACCAGGTAAGAACAATTATCCTTGTTGCTGTGTCACTTCCATAGCACTCTTATGCATATATCTAGCCCTGGAAGAAATAATCAGATAAATACATATAGATATGCATCCTGGAAACAAAATTATGTAACTTCCTATATAATTTAATAGACCTGTATTATAAATTGTTTGCATCTGGAATAAAAGAGCTCTGGTTTCTTTTACTTTAAATTGAATTAAATAAATAATATCATGTATGCTTTTATTTCATCCTACAAACATAAAAAAAATCAAAGAATGAACAGAATATTGAATAAATTTAAACTTAACCGTTTGAGATTGAACTGAGTTATAAGTGGGAAAAACTGGTAAGGTAACTGCTAAGGCAAGCAGCCTAAAGAGGTGTTGTATTGCATCCTTCCTTAGCAGGCTTATGTGGATATTGACAAACAGAAATGGGATAAAGGGATCTGTTTGGAATCCCACTTGTTTATGACACGGAGCAAAAAAAATGGTTGTTACAGTCAGGCCTGCTACATATGGAGAGTTCATTCTCTCTTTCAGTTTTGCAGTTTTCCCCTTCACCTTCTCAAGAGTGCTACAGAAGTGCAGAGAGCATACATTTTATCCATGGAAATGGAATGAGACAAAAGGGTGATTCAAATGTCTGGATTTCCTCATGTGCGGATGTATACAACTACCTTATTTTGTTGATGCTCAGTATATATTTTCCCTGTTCCCAATGCAGATTATACTGAGGAGGTGCCAGCATTGTTAACGTTGTTGTTACCAGTACTACTCAACACAGTATTGCAAACCCCAATTGTCTTTACTTCTGGGTAGATTACCTTTCTTCCCTTTTCTTCCTCATTTGCTGCTGGAGTAGCAGCTTGGAGGCGGGAATTGTGTTTGTCCTCTCCTTGGTTATCCCACTCCTACACCTTCTTAAGAAAACCCTGGAGCAGAACTACAGCACATGTGGGGCTGTTGGGAGCCTGCAAATCCTCTTGTGGGACTGGGCAATAGAAAGGACTGTGACAGAGTAAGAGGTCCCAAAAACTTTAAATAATAAAGGAGACACTTTGTACCTCTTTTAATTCCTGGCTAATGGGGGCAGAATGGAAGGGTGGATTGGAGGAGGAGAGGAAGAAATGTGAAAGACCTATGTTCTCACACACATCATCTGTGAAAAGGTAGGCAAAGTATCATTATACTTTTCTGTTATCAGTATTATGAGAAATAGGTGAGTTTTTGCCCATATACATCTTAGTTACAGACTATGCTTAGCTTTGAAGCACACAGTTTTCTGTATCCTTCTGCATATGAGAAATAGCAGATTTCATTACTGGCTCCAGTCCAGCTGATGACACCAAAACTTTGTGACTTTATTTTGAGCAGACTGAAATGGTGACTGAGTTGTGAATAGCAACTTCCCAGCCACTGCTGGTCTCTCTGGGCTCAGTTCAATCAGTTTGGTTGACTTTATGCTAGAAAACCAGTCTGATACAAATCTATGTGGATTTGACATGTACGTAAGAATATGTTACAAGTGCCAGTATGTAATGGAAGCTTTAGAAATGCAGAATATTTTAGATATAGCTTTACAGACTAAGTTCTCGTTCCAGAGGAAGCTACAAACCTACAGAAGACTAGTCCAATCTAACTTGAATGCCTTTCATTCTTAAAAGCAATTGTAAAGGAACTCCCGACAGGGACTTTAGTTCCACAAGACTTATGGAACTGGACTCTTTCTTCATCCAGTGAATTGGCCAGACATTCTTGCAAGTGTGTGACTGCACCCCTCAGGATCTGACCTATAGACTATAAATGTCACTTCCAAACTTTATTGCAGCAGGGAAGAGAAATGACTGCAATATTTTAAAAAGACTTAGTGAATTCTATCTGCTGCTACCAAATCATGATAAAAATGGCCAGAACAGCCAAAGTGGTCTGCTTCCACACACAGAGAGAATTCAGATCATACATATTCATATAACCCCCGTGCCAATTATTAGTAATTCTACTTATCTCATTTTCCCAGGATAGCATTACTCCCATTTCAGCAGATGGTGTGCCAAGTGGAACAGGTTAAATGACAAAGTGGTAAATCCTAAACTACTATGGTGCTGTCTTTACCTTCTCTGAAGGGGCTTGTATACAATCTGAATTTTGGCCAGCTGGTGATTCTTGTATAGCTTTGAAACAGTTTTATCTGTTAATAATCTAATTTTTGCTTCTTTCTCTGCTCCAGTGCCATGCCAGAGAGTTACTCCACAGCTCAGCTGTGAGCCCCGCTTTCACAGTACCATGTGGTGCCCATTCAATTTCAATGGAAAGTTTCCATGGTTTTTGGGTGAAAGCACTAGTTTACAGTTAGAAGTTTATTTTTCTCTCCTTTTTTAAAAAAACATGTAAATTGGCCAAATCATGAGGACTTGCTAGTTGCAAGGTCAAGTCAGTGGTTCGGAAGGCTGTAAGCTCCAAGTGAAAAGAGTATTGCAGCAACAAAGATAAGTGACTCTAAGATAATTAAGACATAGATGATTTTTAATTTTTGCATGCCTAGAAAAAGATCTTAATGGTAAAGCCAGAGAAATAAAAATCTTGTCTTCTTTCACAAGAAATTGTATTTTAAAATATTTATCTTTTTCTGCACTCCTCACTGATGTGCAATCTACAAAACCACACTGGTGATTTGACAGGAATTATTTAGATATTTGATAGTCATTTTCCCATTTGGTTCTTGTGGATGAGTTTTTATGTTAACAATAAAACAATATCTTAACTTTGTGTCCTTCAGTTACATTAGTTTAGGCTTTCACCTAATTTTAGTATTAAAGAGCTTCCAAAACTAAAATTGGTGGGAGAAATAAAGCTCTATTTTCATTCCCCCCCCACCCCAAACTCTTTCTGCATTTTTCTCCCTCCTCTGTGCATCCTACTCACCAAGAGCCTAGAACTAATAAAAGACCTTTCTTTTTAAGTTGACTGCATAAATGTAAATGTGCATTTATGAGAAACAGTGCTAAATGCATTACAGTATATCAGCACTTGAGAAGCTTCTAGGCCATTATTTATATAACATCCTTGTTCTTCTAAAGGTAAATGTATAGAATATTTCAATATCTTTTTTTATTCAGGATTTCGCTGACCAAATTTGACAAAACGTGTCTGGTCTGTTGTGTTTTGGGATGAAATTCTGATCTGAACCTGAAGTTTTTCACACAGAAAATCAGACGAGGACACTGGTATCAGGCAAAACAATTCTGTTGGTTTGACTTCAGCACCCCCTCGCGGTGAAATTTATTGTTTTCTTATCTGAAGTCATTCGATAGATTTACTCACACGGATTAGAACATCAAAATTCTGGTAATGCCTTATAACATCTACAGTCTGTGGAAAAAAATATTTACTGGTCCTGCCTGCTAAATTTTAAAAGTTAATTTTGGCATGAAAAAGACCAGGGGAGGGGCAAGCCCTCATTTATTGAATCAAGAATGCTTGTAGCAAAATTAAAATATAAAGAAGGAAAGTTTAAAACAGTTTTTCATTCTCTGACATGAAGCCCTTATTATTATTTTTTTCTTTCTGGCATTGAAGGTGGGAGTTGCATACAAAAAACATGTTAAATGTTGAAAATCTGTGTTGAATATGATCTTTTTAAAAAGTATGTTGAGATTATACTGCTGTCCATTTATGTTTTATTTCATTCAAATTTTAGAACAATTAAACATTATGTCTAACAGAATTGATAATTAAATCTTGTTAGACAACACATAAAAACACTTAAAAAGCAGACTTGCTTGATACAGGCGGCTGAATTCCATCATTTTTCACTGATATTCAGGTTCCTCTGCTGAACTTAGTTACTTTTGATTAGAATAGATTTATATATTGAAAGCAGACAGTACATGCTTAAAGCTGAAATGTCATTTAGGCGGTCCAAAATCATAACACTTTAGTATGAATCTCTGTATTTTTACTCTGATAAAGTGAAGATGTCAAAAGCAAGATAATTCTATTAATTAGGGGAAATGAAAATGGGGTTACAGCACTTAAGTTTCTATTGCTTCAGTGTATGTCATGTTATGGTTTGGACGGGTGTGTACAACCTACCATTTCTCTTTTTCTCTCCACTAAAAGACCTGTGGTTGTGTGCAGTGGCTTTAGTGACAACCAGAGTACCTGTGTTCCCTGACACATCCAATTTTCATGTATGTGATGGTTTTGTAGGCTTCTCACAGAGAATTAGGGCATATATGGGTAAAAACTACTCATTTCAGTGTCCACTGAAGTCTCATATATTATATACAGTAAATCTCAAAAGAGCAAGGGTGTATGCAGTCTCATTATAGCCTCAAAGTTCTGCATTTCTTACCTCATTCCATGTGTTTCCCTTCTCTACTTACTATGAGAAAACCATTTTAAACATTGCCAAAGTAATGGCAGAGTTGAAATGGTGTGTATAAGTGGTTCCAGACTAGTGTAGAAGAGACTCAATTTGCAAATGCTGTGTTTCTGGTTCTGTGTTTAGGATTCTGAACAGCTTCTGTTTCTCCCTCTTTGCTGACATCTCCTCTGGGAATGAAATCTTCAAATTTTGTCAGCTTTGGTATGGTGTGGCACACCTAAACACTTCCTGACAATTTGGAGTTGAGAAAACTCCAACCCCTTATACTGACATCTATTTCTGGGTTAAGATAGATTGACAACCTTATTTAGGGCTATTGTAATTAAAAAAAAAATTTTTACAAATGTTTTTATTTTCGCTTTTATTAGTAGTAGTAAATCAAAATCTACCAGCCCTAAAGTAGTGAAGAAGTCATTTCAGAGCATGTGAAACTGGTGTGAAAATGGGGACAGATGTCACTAAAGAGTTAATGGAGAAAAGGAATGACATGGGGAGGAGGAATTTGTATTGCAACTTTTGACATGTATCTCATCTGTTGGCTGATTCATACTCTGCAATCTACCTTTAAAACATTAAAAGATTGACTATATCTCATATTTCTTCTACTTTGGGCAGCACAAGACAGACTCAGTTGTCAAGTTAGCATTCGCTCCCCTTTTAGTCACCAAGCACTCCCAATCATTGTATTAGGAATGTTAGATACTACATTCCTAACCTCTCAGTTTAGTCCGGTGTTGTGGTCCATGAATCAATCTATCTCTTTTTTTGTGTGTGTGATGATACAATTTCCTTACCATGTTTTCCTGTCTTTCATAAGTTTAATAATGCTCATTGGGTGAAGAAGTATTTTAACTTGTCTTCAGTAAGCTTCTCACTAGTGTTTCAACAAGCACTTCCTAGCTCTCTAATTGGAGGATTTTGTGAATAACAGTTTTATCTTCAGACCTTTTATTACCTTCATGATTCCTTACAACCTCTCTAGCCCCATACTGAAGACTCACAGACTTCCACATCTCTTCTCATAAGGTGGCTCTGTGGTCCCTTGACTGACTAGCTGCCCTTCTCTGTACCTTCTCTAGCTCCATGTCCTTCCTCAGATGCAGAAACCAGAACTAGGCAAAGCGGTCCCAATTTGGACATGGCCAACATTTCTTAAAATGACACAGTGATGTTCTTCTCTGAACACCTTTCTTTTGACGTCCAATATTTTATTGGCTTTTTTAGCTTATTGCAGTACAATGATTTCAGAGAACTGCAAGCAATGAATAAAATCCTCCTAAGTTACAACTGAGTTTTTATGAATGCAGCACAGTGTATGCAAAATTTAGGGTAGTTTTTCCTTATTGTATCTTTTTCTGTTAACTCATCTGCCACCTTTTTACCCATTGAGAAAGTTTGTCAAGAATTTTTGGCATTCTGGGTCTATGACTTGGCTTTGGGACACCTCAAAGAGTGGAATTGGCTTCAGGCTTGCAGGATTCACAGTACAGTGGTTTCTTCAGCTTATTGATAAAGAAACTGAACGAAGCTGTAACCAGCATAATTCCCTGGGGAACTTGACAGCTAACTCCTCTTGATCCTGAAAAGTGTTCATTAAGCCTTGTCTTTTGATTCATATTAAGCTGTGAAATATTTTTCCTCCCTCCAGTTCTGTGGCAACTGTTTTATTTAACAGAAATATTTTTAAAAATCACTTAGAAGCAGTTTTCTTGATTTCTTTCATCATGTGTGCTTGATACACTCAGAGAACTTCAGAAGGCCAAGAAGCCAGTGCTTCTCTGCAATAAGTGCTGGCTGCACTGTTCCACTTGGAGCACAGACTGGCTCCGTTGCATTGGTTTCACCTTGTCTGGGTGCCAGATGCCCTCTAAGCTGCTCTATCATTCCCCTTCCCAGTGGGACAGGGGAGAAAATAAGATTAAAAACCACCAGTGCATTGAGATAAGGCAGTTTACTAAAGTGAAAGAAAGAAAAAGCAAAAGTTTGTGCACACATAAGCGAAGGGAAAAGTTAATCTCTACTTCCCACCAGCGAGCAATGTTTGGATACTTCCTGGGAAGCAGGGCCTCAGCATGTGTAGTGGTTGTTCTGGAAGGCAAACATTGAGGAATAACAAAGGCACCCCAATTCCTCCTCCCTCCCTTAGCTGTTATATCTGAGCTGGCATCACAGGGCGTGGAATGTCCTTTTGGTTAATTTGGTTCAGCTGGCCTGGCTGTGTGCCCTCCCAGGATCTTGCCCACTCCCAGGCCTTTGATGGGAGGATGGAATGTTGGGGGGACAGCGCTGCTCAGCAGCAGCCAAAGCACTGGGGTGTTACCAACAACCTGCCAATGCAAAGCACAACACCTTTGGGGGCTGCTAAGGATAAAAATTAACTCTGCCTCAGTCAGACCCAATACACCTCTGTTCTTGTTTTCTCCTGCATTTTTTTTTTTTTGTTTGGGATGGGTGCACTGACATGTTGAACTCACGTTGGTCTTCAATGTCTCTGATGAACTACCCATTGACACACCTCAGCTGGCCTGATGTGTTTATCCTAATGCTTCCACCCTTTGCTGATTTCCATTGTTTTATTCATTCCAACACAGTTTTGTGGTTGACATTCTGGAATAGTCATGGATATGGCCTGTAGGCCATTTTCCCCCTTCATGCCACTCTAATACTACCTGCATGGCTCTGGCTTCTGCAAAGTGGCTGGCCACTTCTCTTCCACTCAGTTTGGCTGTGCAGTGAGTGAGGGGCCTCTGCAAGGTTGCTTTCCACAGCCTCTGTCCCCTTTGGAGTCTGCAGGAACTGTCAGTGCACTGTGTGCACTGTTGTTCATTATGTGAGTCTGTCATGGGCTGGTGTTTTGGTGGCTGTGTTTTCTCTGGGGATTTGTTTAATAGTTTGTCTTCCTCAAGACAACGGATAGTTTTTTCTACCAGTGCTGAGTGTACTTTTCTTTCCAGAAGAATTCACTGGGCCATCAGTGCAGTCCAGTTGCTCTGTGTAGGCGTGGTGGTGCAATGACTGCTTTCACCCTTCTCTGGATACCTGGAGTGGTATTGACATCAGGGAGCCAACACAGCCATTTGAAATGTCCCTGGTATTTCAGGTTCTGCCTGAACTCCTCCCTAGCTAGTAAGTATCAATTTCTCTTGGGAAATGGGATCAGATGTGCTGGGACAGTGCACCCAAACTGTGTGATCAATAAGGGAACTGCTATCCCAGAGAGACACAGAAATCCCAATTTTCCACAGCTAGTTTACTGTTTACCAGTGCAGATCTTGAGGAATTTTGTACCAATCTTCACTTACTATAGCTGTAATAGTCCATAGAGCACTCCCTTATTATCTTCCAAAAAAATGAAGGAGAAATATCAATTTGTTCAGAAATAGAGAACCCTTCACAATGTGGCTTTGACAGGTACTGCTAAAGAAGAGTGGGCCAAGTTGGGAAAAGCAGTACATGAAAACACTAAGACAGAAGGCATCCCAAAATATGTCAGTTATCATTCTTGATTACTTTTGATTGACAGTGACTAAAAGAAACTCATAGCTCTGAGCAAGAAAACACTGGAGTGATGTCTGCCGTATTTCAGATGGCAGGCTATTGTAATTTTCTGAGATGTGGGAGGAGGAAATCCAAATGTTGTTGCTTTCTGTATCTAACACTAATTTCTCTTTTTAATTGAAATTACCTACAAGAGTCTAAATTTTGTCTAGGTATGTAGAAGCATCTGATACTCAGGCAGAAAAATAATAAAAAAAGCTATAAAACAGGGCAGAAGAGAGAAAATTCAAGCCTAAAGATAGAATACTAAAAAAACAAACAAAAAAACCCCCAAAAACCAACCAAACAACAACAACAACAACAAAAAAAAACAAACAACAAACCAAAAAGAAGGAAGTTGTTTCTGGATTGCTTTTCCAAAACAGCTGAAATCAGAAAAATGAAAATTGCTGCAGATTCAGGTAGTGGTATGGTGAAGGAATATATCTCACATCTAGGTGTTATCTAGTGTTTGCCTCTTTGCCATAGCCAGGTGGCAGCTATACTCCTCAGCTGATCATTCTCAGGCAACTGTGAAAAAAGAAACAAGATCTGCATTTCTCCCCATCAGAGCTACCTTAATTTTCCCATACTGTACTGCTTAGCTGGACTACTTCATGCACTGCTATGTAAAGAATAATTGTGGACATCCTAGAACAGAACTGGATTTTTAATTAGGATTTTACTTCAATGTGGCTATGGAGAGCTACTGTCACCAGATTGTCCTGTGTGAAAACTCATCTCTCCATCTGGTTGCCAATCAGGAAATAAAGCAAAACAAACACTGGTTTAGATTAGTTAGCTTTGAACTGGATTTAAAATTGCTTTATCTTGCTGAAAACCCCTTGTATTTATTTAATGAAAAATATTCCATGCTAATCTAAGAATTTTATTTTGCTTATTTTATGTCTGAGAAATTGACTTCAGCATGATCTCAGATATGATGCAGAGACATAAAAATACAGAACATTAAAACCCTGGCTTACATAGTTGGCAAATGGCTGAGATGGTTTTAAAGCTTCTCTCTGAAAAAAACCTGCAAAGAAACACTAATATCTGCCCTTTTCTCTTATTTTACTTACTTATTCTTAGCCATGGAATTTCTCAAATTAATTCCAAAGTGTTTGCTATATTAGCCCATCAAATTTGTTTGCTTTCTAAATTATTAGAAATTATGCCAGTCCAACATTAAGAGTAATAGGTTACCTTTTGATTACAACTGAAAATAGTGGCTTTCTGATTTTAAGCCAGTTCTAGGTATATATATTGATGTCAAGCATGTTAATACATTTCTTCCTTAGTTCTCAATTAATGAAATCTTTCTCCTAACAAAGAAATGTTAGCATAATGCAGTCAATTTTATGCCTTCTAATTAAGTGGACCTCTCAAGGGTCTAATTTCCTGCAAAATTAAAAACCACATTTGTGTGAATACAGTGAAAGAAGGTGAAGAGCAGGAACAGAAAACATTTTATTTCAGAGTACTTCACAACATGGACATTTCTGTATTTCCCTGTAGTGTAGTTTAAGACCCTCTAGTGAAGATGAGATTCAACTGGGGTTCCCTTGTGTAATGATTCAGATGCTGCATCTTTCAGCCAGAAGATTATTTCTTCCAGCCTTAAATGAAACCCTCAAAAATGCCCTCAAATTAAACTACTTTGTGAATATCCAAATGACTCTGAAATGACCACAGCTTCATTTTTCAACAAGTATTGTTTCTTCTCTTGAACCCAATTAAAACACATGTTGAAGTCCTGGTTTCAGGCATGAAGAACTTTTGAAAAATCCCTCATTTGGGTGATGCCAGCACAAACTTGTTCTCTGTACCAGGATTCTTTGCCTTGCTTCAGAGATACCATATGAGTTGAACTTAGTCACAAAACTGTAGGACTTGCAACTTACAGATGCAACTCTCTACAAAGAATTCTAAAGACTCAACACTCTCTTCTTTTCCCATAATACCAAGTAGTTTCAAAAGCCCTTAGTCTGTCACAGGGAAGCCTGGGGATCATGGTAAATGCAGGCTGTGGAGGAGCCACATGGTTCCCTGATATTGCAAGGGAACCATCAGTCACTTTTATTCTAAGCAAACACTCAGTTTCTTTAAGTTCTCAAGTCAAACTTTCATAAAACTTTCCAAACTTGCTCTTATCATATAGTAAAAAGCAATCAAGGGTGATGTTTGTAGCAGTATTTAATCAGAAGAATGCTACTGGTGATGTGATGGAGAGAGGCATGTACAAAGTGTCTTTTAGCAACAAACTGGATGATTCCGGTTTGTTAAAATCCTTGTGGAATATTTTAAAATAATGTCATTACTGCAGGCAAATTCAAATTAAGAACTTTACTTGGAAATACAGGAAATCGAGCTGGTAAACTGATCGGTTTTACTTCTGTCATGAAAGTGCTACAGCCTCAAATTTTGAATTTAAATCAATATAACCTTAACCTGCAGAAAGAGAAAACTGTAAGGAACAAGCACTGTGCTAACTTTGAAAGTAGGACAGGAACTAAATGTAGAATTCAGCATGATATGATGCTTCTTAAAGGCAAAATTGTGGTCATGCTGAGATGTATGATTGACAGTGGAAAATATCTTTCGACTACTCAAAGATCAATTTTAATTGGAATTTAGGTCAGATGTAGGAAAGTAACTTTCAGTAACCAAAAATTTATGCCTGAAACTAACTCAAAATAACGATCAAAATCACAGGATTCGAAGGCCTAAGGTGACCTTAAAAAGTCTTACAATCCATTTCACTACTCTTAGGCAGGATTAACTATAGCTAACCTACTTTTGATATGTCTAACCTGTTCTTGGACCCTCAGTGTCAGGAAACTAAGTTTGCCATCACTAACTACTTTCCAAACGTTATTATTCTTAACTTTAGAAAGCTCTGACATTCTTTTCTTCCCTTACTTGGAACTGAAATGTACTTGTTCTGTCCTTTCCAGATAGGGAGAATAATTCTTCCCATTTCTTTGCAGTTACTTTATTAAGAATTTAAGAACCAGCTTGCTTCTCTTTCCTTCAACAAATCTGAACAATTTCAATTGATTATCTTTTTTTTCTTATAAGAAATGCTTTCCAGACGATGCTGTTAGAATTTTCATAACAGTATCGTACTTTAAACTGAACCAAATACCTCAGGAGAGGTTTGTTTATTTATGAATAAACAGAAACTTTACTACTTGTGTATTATATATATATTTGGTTTTGTTTTTGGCTAAGAGATTGGTATTGGTTATACTTAGATATAGTGCTTGAGAAATCAAATCACCCATTATTCTGGGTTCTTGTCTTCTTAGGCGTGGCCTCTGCTGTACCTTGCTACAGCTCCCATCTGGTTTGTATATGAAGCTGCTGTCCTACATTTGAGCCAGGCAACATACAGCAACCGGGAATGCTGAGACAGTCTACCAGCTGAAGTGAAACAGGTTTTGTACCTAATTCCTTGTACTTATGGGACTCTCAGCCAGGGTTTTCAGACAAGTCCACTGTCCACAGCCCCTCGTCTTTCATGAGCACTCTACAAATCAAAACACAAAGTGAGTGAAATATGAATTGTTAGACACAGGTCTCTAGAATGGTCTTTCAGAAGCTGCAGAATTGCTGAGCAAAACTTCCATGGAAAGGTCCTCCAAACCTCCAACATATGACTGTCAGTCATTGTTAGAGCAAAACTAAGAACAGTTTTTGTTTTTCTCTTTTCCAGTTAGTGACAATATGTTCTTTATGAAACTGAGGTATTCAGGGGTGACTTCATGACTTATAAATGGATAAGCTGTCTCAAAGCCTCTGAATTTGTGACCACCCCATCTATTGCTTACCTGCTCCCCTCCCTGACTTTAGAACAGCTGGTCTAAAGGGGAGGGCCTTTTTGTACAAATATGGGCAAACATGCATTAAAAAAAAGGATCTATCAAAGAGGTACATTTTGGACAATAGAGAAAATTTAAGGCGCTCTAAGTATACCCTTAGGAAAAGAATTTAGAGTCTGGAATAAGGACTACATCATTATGGGTCTTCCTCTTTTTTTTTCTTATATTCTTCAAAGAATTCTGGATTCCTTGAAAGGATAACCTTACTGTAATGCCTGTGAGAAGGGTGCTTTATAAACCTGTGCAAAGCAGCAAAACATTGTCCCTGCTCAAATCTCTTGCAACAACTTAAGGATGTCTTGATGACTAAAAAAAATTGCCAGCAGATCCAACTCCCATCTGCTGTGATTTGTGTCTGTCATGTTGGCCAAGTCTGTCTCACTGTTGTTCCCTAATCTGTCCATATTGATCTGCTGTGTGGGACAGAAATTAAGTTTTTCTACTATGTTTTTGCTTAGGATGTCCAGAGAAGAAGATACTAGGTACTACAGTAATATGAATTATAGAAATCCTGTTGTCATTTTCTGTAGTTCTGCTATGTACCCAATGTCCTGACAAATTGATCCCATCAGAAATGCTTTCAGAATAAGAAATTAATTCAGTTCTATTGCATATGATCTTCCACAGTTATCTTTTCTGCACCTACTGTAATTTGTTTCAATAAAATAAGGCAATTTATTACCAAGGCCCTGAGCAGCTCATTTTAATGCTGAGTTTAGGCCTGTTTCAGCTGAAGAAGGGACCAGGAAACCTCAAGAGGACCTTTCCACTTCAAATTATGTAATGTTCTACATTTGTCTTTTTATTTTTGAAATAATTTTTCATTTTTGTTCTAATAAGCTTTAGTTAGTGAGTTGCTTTATTTTCATTTTCTGGGCAAAGATGCTGTGCTGGTGGTTGGATGGGTTTCTTCACTTTTTTGTCTCTTTTCTGCTCAAGGGTGTGTCACAATGGTTTAATCTTCTGGTTTCAAGGATATAAGTCTCCCTAATGCCAGATGCTCAAATTCTTTCACGGCTTATTCAGACCTTCAGTCTTTTTAGAAAAATAAACTGCAGTTTCTGTGTACGAATTTTTCAGCTGCCACATTAAAATTCCAATGCCTTCTTAACTGTTGGGACATTACACCCTTTCTTCACTCCATTCTGCTGCATGGCTTTTTGTATGCAGAAAATTAAATCATAGTTAAGTCTCAGCACTGGTACAGCAATATTTGCTTCTCAAAATATCTAGGGAAAAAACCCCCTCTCTTGAAAGAATAAATTTGGCAGCATGTTATAGTAAGTGGGATAAGTAAAAAGGCTAGCATATTATTGGAAGCTTTAGAAGAAAGGTAAGAAGCAACACTGACTGACCTTAAAAGAATCAATTTTTTAACAATCATTTATCAGATAAAATGTCAGAAAATATTAAAATAAAGAACCTTGATTCTTCTGCAAAGGATTTTTTAGACTCTTAAAGTCCAAGCTTATTCTGCCTGTCAGGAGTACAACTAATGAAGGGCTTTCTGAGGACTTTTGCTGTGATCTTTTGGTTTGTAAAGAAGAGTGAAAAAGGAATATCTTCTTGCTCTAATAGTGATCTTCAGCTATTCCTACAATGCCTTGGCTCAAGCTGCTTTGCAGCTGCTGCTCAAATTTGACTTGGCATGACTATTAATGATTTGACCTTCATCCCAAGTTTACTTTGTGCTTGCAAGAGCAGTGGGTAGTGATGAGGAATATGATTTTGTTCCTAGTGGCAATTAGGTTGCTTGGTAGCCATAGTGCTACTTACAAGGGGGAAGTTTTGTCTAACCATCAGTAAACTTTGCTCAGAACATTTACAACATTTATGGGCTGTCATTCTTGCTCCCTCTGTGATCCTCATTTTGCTCTCAGCAAGAGATTTAAGTGCTCCAAAATACCACTGGATCAAAAAATGTCCATAATTTGTAAAGGTAAATAGCAAATCTAATATGCTCCTTGGGAAAATTAAGGATAGTTTTATGTAGGTAAAACAGGTCTGTCTATACTGCAAGATGTAGAATAGTGGCATAGTCACCTCATGGAAGCATAATTATCCTTTAAAAGGATGTGTGTATTCTACTGAATCCCTTAGGACTAGCTCCTGAGAAAGAAGAAATGAAAAATAAAGCAAAACTGAATAAATAGACTGGTGTTTTAGAATTGCTTGGCAATTTCTAACTCTCAAAACAGTAAAAAGATCTCTCAAAGTGAGAAAAATTTTTCCCTGTGTTTCTGCACACCGGAAGGAAAGACACAGGAAGCAGCAGAGCATCTCAAGTGAGTTACTATAAAAGATTCTATGGCTCTATGGCTGACATTTTGATTGTTTTGTATAATGTCATGTAAAAAATATTATTCCTAGTGTCTGTTACTTACAGCTGATGAGCTTGCCCTGCTAGCAGCTGGACAAATGCAATCAGTTACTGAGGGGAACATTTACGTGTATTGCGCTTTAGTCCAGCAGGACACCTCTTTCAACCTGTATCTTATCAGTGTGTGGCATTCCTGAATGAAGATGTTTTGAAGTTTCTATTCCTTGAAGGTGCATATTTAATTCTTCTCTTTGTTTTAAAATATGTGTATGCACAGACACCTGTATTTATAGCCATATCCATATCTG
Source organism: Passer domesticus (assembly GCF_036417665.1). Lineage (NCBI taxonomy): Eukaryota > Metazoa > Chordata > Aves > Passeriformes > Passeridae > Passer > Passer domesticus. The sequence goes on along the minus strand of NC_087474.1, from coordinate 105,057,170 downwards.
TATGGATTTAACTATACCAGCATCTGTGTATATATATATATATTTTTTTTTTTTTTTTGTGTGTGTGTATGTATGTATGTAGGTACATAGGTACATTTGTGTGTATTTGTACACTTGCCATGCAGACACACATGTACTGATAAAGACTTTAGAGGTTAATATTCTTTGGCTGTTTTTTATCCTATTGTAGAGATCTATATTTTTTTTGAAAATTCTTCCTTAATATTGTTCTGCTTTGAAAATAACAGTATGTGACCACAATTCAGGGCTTAAGGAAAATGGACTATGAAATACAAAGGAGGAGACATGGATGGAATTTTGATCTGCTCTGTGAGAACATACAGATGTTTCAGCTGAGAAAAAAAATTTGGTTTTCCTGTGCTGATGCCTGTCTTTCAAACAAGAGGGTTTTAATGATTTCTTTTTATTTTCTGTAAGCCTGGTCCATGGTTAAAATTTACAGTTCCTCTGCTGTATCTAATATATACTTCAGTCCTTTGCTGGATTTGGAACACTGTGTGAAGGTACTAAGGAAAACTTTCATTGACCTTCAATATTCTGTCCTAGAGTTTCTTACTCAGCCTTTCTAGAAGCTGTTTTCAAATCACTTCCTTATTTTGAAGGTATCTGTGATTATTCTTTAATTTTGAATATCTCTCTCCTGTGTTCAAATTAAGCCCTTTAATTTGATCTCCCTTTTATAGCAGTTTAGTGTTTGCATTTCCTTGTTGTCTGAGTGGCACAGTGGAAGAGACACGACTACTACAGTTTATATAACTGAAAATAATATCCTGTGGGCACTGGGGAACATCTAATGCAGACAGTGCAGTATATAACTGCAGATCAGCTAGTGCAACTATTTTTTTTTAGTGTAGAAGGAGAGGCTCAGTTCAGATGAATTTCATTTCCTTAACTTAGATTTTTCAAGGAGAGGTCACAAATCTGAGAAGAAATGTGATAAATGAGGGAAAACGTCTGTTTCTCATCTTAACAACTTTGGAGATCTCTAACTTCTACTGTATGAGACACCAGGCATGTGTGTTGTGATGACTTCCAGTAGGTCCCTGTCAGGCACTGCAGGAGCTCATTCCCAGTACAGTCCTCTCCTGACTGGGGCCTCCAAAGGAGCACCCTGCAGCTGATGCTGCAGCTGCTGGAATTACAGTCCAAGAAACTGGGCTGCCCATCTCCTTGGAAAGGGATTCCTGGATCATGCCTGTTTCCTTTCCTGCTTACATGCTCCCCCAATGTACTCTGTCACTGCCTTTGCCTCTCCTGAGCCTGGCTCCCAGAGCCATGCCAGCCCAGCAGGTGCTACTGCTCCTCCATGGAGAGGCACACCTGCCAGCAGCTCCTCCTGAGCCACAGAAGCTTCCTTCCATCAGGCTTGAGGTCTGGCAGGAAATGCTTTCTTTAATGTCCCGATGGAAGTGCATAGTGAGAGAGAAAGTAGGGAAATGCTCTGAGGAGTGAGGTACAGAAGCTTGGACAAGCAAAGATGTGGTGGAGGCCATGCTGGGGCAGGAACTTGAAATGTGCCAGATGGTCTTGGCAATACCATCTTGGAAGATTTTTCATCTTAACAAAAAACTGTCTGCATTATTGATAAATGATTTCTAGTAATATGTAAACCAATTTGTATGTTTGAGAGAGAATGTGGGCCCCTCCTCACACCAAAAAACCCCATGTCCTGAAACCAAAACATGCCCCCCTCTTCCCCCTCTCCAAAAGAAAAAGACTACAGGTTTGAGCAATGTATGTGCAAAGAGGAAAAGGAGACCACGCCGCCTTCTGTGGCATACTTTTCTGACAAGTACATTTTTTGTGTTTGCTATTTCCAAAACTTTTCCTGATATTTTATTGTATGTTTGAATTACAAGGCCAAATGAAATGTAGGAGGAGTCATCTCAGAAGACTTTGTAGACCAGCTCTGTCCTTAAATAAGCATGTATGTAACACACATCACGGTTGAGATCCAGAGCAAGATATTCTAGACCTGGAAAGGTCTCCCTCTCCACCTCTGGTGCTTCCAAGTACCAAAAATTCCTTCAGTTTTCCCTTAGCAGTTGCACCTTTACCTGCTTGTGAACAGTTTTCAGGCATGTTTTCTGCTGAAAGACTGTAAAAGGTTAGTGAGAAAAAAAACCCCAAAGTAACAGCTGAAATCTATGATAAATATAGCTACAATGTCATATCTGTATATCAAATATTGCTGCATGCAGAGAATACATCTGCCTCAACACATTGAAAACTGGTTCTGAGAGCATAGTAGCCAAAGTTGTGACTTATGTGCCTATCCATAGTAATTGAACATATTTACAATGCTCATTTCAAATACAGAACTTTAGCAAGAGATTGGTCACAAATGTTTCTCATATGAAGATACTACAGTAAAATAATTTTATCAATGAAAACAAAACAAAGCAACTTTTAAAGCAAATCTGCTGAAAAGTTTGATAAGACGAAAAAAAAAATTGTTCCATTTTTTTCTCTTCACTGGTAAACAAATTATAGTCTTATCTTTTTTTTTTTTCCCAGTGAAAAGGAATTTTGTGTTTTTAAACAAGTTAAACATCATAACAACTTGATCTGAACTTGTTGTCTCTCGTTAACAATTTGGTGAATTCCAGTATATGAGCTCTGCAGAGCTGTTCTAAAGAACATTTATTTTTCTATGGAATGGTAGAGAATTTACTTAAATTAATTGGGAAATTTTTGCTTGCTGCCACTAAATAAAATTTACTTTAATGAATAGAGATGTAGTTGTCTGCAGTGAGTAAACAATGTCTTTCTGTATTACATAATGTTTTCCCCTCTTAAAAAGAATAAAATTTTGAAAATGGAAAATAACAAGAAAATAGGACTCTTTTTTTCCTCATAAACATAAGCTTCCAAGCCTTTTAGGATGTAATTAGACTATACAGATCACTTGACCCCTGATATTTTTCAGTGACAGTTTTTCTTGGGATCAGAATGTGAAAGATCTAATTTTAATGAGTTTGTATTTGTAAAAGTCTGCACACACACAAAAAATCTCCAACTGTCACAACATCCAGTAATTGGCAGAGAAATGCTTTGATAAAAGTGGGAAGACATCCCTGCTGGTTCAAGACAGGTGGACATCAACTTGAATCCAATTTACATCTTAAAATGTGCAATAGAAAGGATTTGCATTACATTGCCTAGATGAAAGGGAACTCTTAGTCTGAGAGCCTCATTTGCTTTCCCCTCTTCCTTTTCTTTTCTTGCCCAAACACTCAAACTCTCTGTAGAGAAGTTTTAATGAAGATAGCTTGTTCAGTTCCTGTTTGAGGCAGCTATTTACTGGACTAAGGCTCAAATCTGAACTCATGCTGGGCTAAAAAAGAAAGCCAAACTGATAATTGGGCAAACCCGAAATTGGATAACCTGCTTTAACCTCTGCTTGAATCAAATGAGCCCATCTTCTATACTGAGTTATTTTTATTTGGTTGCCTGGTCAAGGTCCCTTGCAACATTTAACTGGGATCTAGCAAGAGACCTGCAGTGGAACGTGCCTGCTCTCTCTAAAAGGTACAAGAAATGTCTCCTGATGGAGCTGCATGTGATCCGAGCTGCATGTTTAGGTGTTCAATCCATATTTTAATTGTTACTTCAGATATAAAATGTTACTCCATCCTAAAGCTTTTGGAGTAAGAGTCTCACACTGTATTAGGGGAAAAGTAGTTTTATTCTTGTCCAAAATGGATGCTGAAGAAAAGCATATAGGGAGTAGGTAGGTAGTCTGAATCTTTGTTCCCATGCAGTTCTTCTCTAATTGTTTGTGTCATGACTGATGGAAAAGTTTGATTACAGAAGCTTGTAATATTCTGTATGTATATCTTCAGGTAGAAATTTCAATCTTGCAATCAGCAGTGTGAAGTCTGTAAAGACTTCTCTAGATTTATATGTGCATCTCACACTGACATTTCACTATTTGTTAAATATTTGATTCTGATTTGGCACTCCTTTTTTAAAAAATAACTTTTCCATTACAGATAAGACTCTCTGTCTCCTTGAAAAGACAAAGCAATAGGTCAGCAATGTAAACATGGCCCAGTGTTGTAAAATGTAACTTTCCTTCTTCCACAAAGCATGCAATTTTCTATTTTGTGCAGTGCCTTAAAAGTGTGTCTAATAATCTGTATTACTCCATGCTTTATCTAATTTTGGGTAACTTTTATCTAACTTGCATGTGAAATGGAGAATTGAAATTAATGGGGCTACAGAGTACTTTGGGGTGAAATAGCCACTGAGGTATCTAAAAGTGACATTGACTCTGTTGGACACAAGGGAAGCGTCTGACGGTTCTCACAGAAGACACCTCTCATAGCTCCTCCTAGACCAAATTTTGTCATGCAAACCCAATACACTGACCTTGTCCTCGAGTTCAGTTGCACTTCTCATATGCTTTTTCGCTGTGTTTGCAAAATTATTTGTGTAAACACAAGGGGGGAAACATTAAAGACTAAGAAAAGCAAAATCACCTTATGTGGTTAATGCTTTATATTTTGTTTAGTCCTTAAAATTTACCTGTGAGTGTTAGACTAACATGCCATGCCTTTCTGTATCGGCTAGATATGTAGACCACTAAGAAAAGAAACAAACTGAAAGCATTTTCTGGTACCTTTGTTGTGCGTCTGCATGGTAATATGTCTATGTCTGCAGGACTCCCTGCTCTGGAATATAATCTCTGGGTTTTTTGAGTCTGAACTGAAAAAAAGAGGGAAAGAAAAGGCTTACTGCTGTCATTTCTGATGTTATAAGGTTACAGGCTACAACCTTGGGAGATTTTACACTAAATTTGATTTTTATTGTTTCGCAAAATGGGACCTGTTTTCTGACAGTCAATAAAACTGCAGGTGATACTGCTCTTATAATAGATGTGAATGGACTATTACTGTTTGCTATAGCAGTTTAACTGCAGGGCAATCTTATAAAGTTTTTTTTAGAAAAAGCATACCATCTTTTTTTAGCCACAGGACTATCTCTTTATTTTCATCAAGTTTTCTGGTAATATTGGTGTATACCCACCTGAGCACATCTGAAATAAGCAGAAAGTTGTCTGCCTCTGTAGTTCAAAAGAAACTGAAAATTGAAAATCAGTATTGGTGGGCTAGAATGATAGTGGTTTTAGCACAGTATATAAATAAGCAATCCCAAGATTTAAAGTCATTTATCAAGGCAAATATTTTGTAAGTATTATACAGTAGTGGCAATGTAGAAATCAACTTTATCTCTTGGTGCTTTATTTTAAGTCATATTTTCTAGTTCCGAAAATCTGAAATACTGGTATGTGGTATTTATACTTTGAATCACAGCACCACTGAGGTTGGAAGGGAGTTTTGGGCATGGTCTAGCCAAATGTTCTGGCTAAAAGCAGCATATCCTAGAACTAACTGCTAAGGGTTGTGTCTGGTTGTATTTTGAATATCTCCAAGCATGGAAACACCATGACTTCTCTGACCAACCTTTATTTCAAAACAGTCAGGGTGAAAAAGATTTTTCTTACATTTAAATAGAATTTCCTCTCTGAATTGGTGTCCATTGGCATTTTTCCTGTCACTTAACATGAGCAAGAAGAGTCTGACTTCTGTTGCGGCGAACACCCCATGTGTGAGGACACGAGGCTTGACTCCATTTTGCTCAGAAGGCTGATTTATTATGTTGTATATTATATTAAAATACTACATTAAAACTATACTAAAAGAACAGAGAGAGAGAAAGGATCAGAAGGCTACAAAGAACAAGAATAGAATAGAATAGAATAGAATAGAATAGAATAGAATAGAATAGAATAGAATGCATAACAAAATCCTGTGACTGCTCACAGCCTTGAAACAGGTGGCTGTGTTTGGTCACTAATTGAAAACAATCCACATGGACCAATGGAAGATGCACCTTTTGCATTCCACAGCAGCAGACAGTTATTGTTTACATTTCTTTCCTGAGGCTCTCAGCTCCTCAGGATGGGAAAAATCCTAGCAGAGGATTTTTCATAAAATATCATGGCTACAGACTTCCTCTTCTTCTTCCCTTCCATCATGAGTACCTATATATAAGTACTCATATATATGTATGTATATATATATATATATATATATATATATATACACACTCATGTGGATAAGAATGATGGAGACTTCTCTTAGTCATTTTTGTGTCCCTTTACTGAGCTTTCTCCAGTATTTCCATGCCTCTTCTGTACTGAGGAGGCCAATATTTGATCCAACATTTCCGATGTGGGCTCATCAGTGCCTTCTCTGATCTGGGGGAAAGGCTTTTCTTAAGAGACCCAATGTAATTTCTAGCTCCTTTGCTGAGAGGAGGCACTGTTCATTCATGGTCAGCCTATGGTCAGGAAGGACCCAGTAGCAGTTGTCTGCCTGCCACTTATCCTGAGCATGAGACTATTCCTACACAAGTGCAGGATTTGATGTTTGTTGAACGTCATGAATTTCCTGTCATCCCATTTCTCCATCTTGTTGAGGTCCCTCCTCAATGGGATGGCAAGATGACTCTGGAATGACTCAAGTCATTCCTCTTGCTTTAATGTCATCTGTGCTATTCCATCATTCAAGTCAATGAAAAAGTTACATAGGATGGCCCAGCAGGAATCATTCAAGCATGCAACTAGTAAGTGATCCCCAGCTGGATTTTGTGTTTTTGATCCCAACCCATAGAGCTCCAAAGCTCAGACAGTTTCCAATCTCTCTCATTGCCCACCATCTAATCTCTACCTCCTGTCAGACTTGCTAGTCCTCATGCAGTTCTTCATGGTTATTACTGAGGCTACACTCTGCCCCATTGTTTAGGTCATTAATTGAACAGGATTGGAGCCAGCACCGACCCCTGGGATACCCTGGTAGTTATTGCCCTCCAACCAGAGTTTGTGTCACAAGGTCACCAACCACTCCGTCTCTGGGCCTGTCCATTCCATCCATCGCAGTCTGTCTGTCCAGTGAATGCCTCATCAGTTTCTCTCTGAGAATCTTACAGGTGACAGTGCCAAAAGCCTTTCTGAAGTCAAAATACGCAGTATCCTCTGCCCTCTCCTCATTTGCTAAGCCAGTCATTTCACTGCAGAAGGGGATCAGCAGATTGGTCAAGCAACACTTTCCTATGATGGTACCATAAAAACTACTCCTGATGAGCTTCTTGTTCATGTGGCTTACAGTATTACTTGCTTCATCGGGTTCCAAGGTTCAAGGTTCTCTGGGTCTATTTTACTGCCCTGCTTGAAAATGGGAGTGTAATTTTCTTTCTTCCTGTCCTCAGACACTATTCTCAGTCACAATGATTGTTCAAAGATCACCAAGTGATCTTGCAGTGACAACTTTTCCATGTCCTCTGTCAGGATTCTGTGATCTGCAAACAATATAAAAACAAAGTCTATCCTCTGAAGTCTTGGAAAATTTTCTGGTAAATGATTCTATAGAATAGTGTGAGTTTAATGCATTAGTATACCAGTGACAAAATAATTCACTCCACTCTTTTAGTTTAAGAGTTAGTTTATAAAATAGAATGGTTACTGGTAGGATGGAAATCATTAGAGAGGAGAAATGAAGAAAAAAATAAGAGAAGATGAAAGACATGAAGTGTGTGAAAGAATCAGATTTTGGAGTTTGAGATCAGAAAGCTCAGTAAAGCATGTAAATACCAGTAAATGTCAGCTGGCATTGACTTATATTTGTGAATCTCGAATGATGAGTTCATCATCACAAAAGTTTAACACCTCTCTGGTGGCTTGGTCTTCACCTGCAGCTTTCTGAAGTTTTACCTCTTTTATCCTTCCTTTATTTTTTTCTTTTTTGTAGACTTTTTGTTCACCATATTGGGATATTATGATATCTTAACTTTGTGTCTGAAACTGCAACTACAGCACTACTCTGCCTGCAGGCTGCCCTGGCTTGTATTCCCCTGTAGCACATTTTGCCCTCTCTGATAATTATAGAGGAAAGGCAACTCTGTAGTCCCCCCACCCTTGATGTCTCATTTTTTTATCAAACTCAGTAACTTCTTGTGGTGTTGATCTGGGAGTCACCTCTTGAAAATTCTCTTTATTCTTTTTGTGCTGCTATGTATTTGCCATGTTTTAATAGAACAGGCCCTCTGGCTGGGGAAAAGTTGCCAGTTACATCTGTGAGACAGACCCACTGTTTTATTATTATTTCTTTCAGAAGATTTTCAGTGTCTTTGATGTCACCCATGCATTTGCATTAAAAGCTGTGAGTTATTTTAATAAAAATCAAATTATCCTCTTTAGTTCCTAGTGAAAAATGAAAGGTTATTTCCAATTTAGTTGTGAATATAAGTACATGGAAGGAAACATACTAGTTACTAATGGAAATGTGGCATTAATAGTCCCAGCAGAAGCAATGAGGGTTAATGAATGAATAATGCTGTACAGACTTAATTTCAGTAACTTGTGCAGAACTATTTGGGTTCAAGGAAGAAAACCAGCTGCTTTCAAGGAGCTGTGCTAGGATAATGCTAGAATACCATGTTTCTCACAGAGTTCAGTATCCCCACATTGTTCTTGAGCTGTGTACACATGTGAAAAGAAATGACATTTCCAGGAGGTGGCTACTGCTGCTTTCTAGGGTGATTTTTTGAGCCTGATCTCTTACAACTTAGGTTTTCTGTAGGTTCAGAAGGAAAAAAAAAAAAAAAAGAGGGAACTTCAGACTCCTGAACTGTTAAATTATCATGATCTCAGCCGTGTATTTTCAAAGCAAGCTTTCTCTCTGGCAGCAAATCCTTGATTTTCCTATACTTCCAGCAGCAGGAGACTGCTTCCATATCAGCTTTTCTTTTCCTGGAACATAGGACTGGCTTTTTGGTGCTTCTGAAGTTTTCCTATTGGTAAAAAGAGAAAGGAAGGGGTCAGTATGTCTGGTATCTTAACTATGGGCTGGTGTGAACTGGAATTATGTTATAAAATTAATTGCACCAGCCAATTGCACAGACAGCTTGGTTGTGTTATCTATGAATTATAGCAAACTAGGTGGCTTTTTTTGCCAAAGGCTGGTTATAAGCAGCAGTGAGATTACACCAGTTTTGTTTGGGACATTGAAGCTGAGATCATTTGGTCATTGTCACATGTCGCACCTCAGATCCATTTGAGTTCCCATTTGAGCACAGCAGCTGTAAGCTGAGAAGCCCATCAGGCCTGGAGTACAAATATATGTGTAAGATCAATCTGTTGTCTCAGTGGTATAGATGACAATCCTGCCCTTCCTTCACACCCCTGCTGCTTAGTTTTTGTGAAAAACATCTTGCAGTGAGCCTCAGAATTTTTCTACTATCTCCTTTCTCCTGACTCTAACACAAGACCTGTTGACTACTTTGTGCAGTAAGCCTCTATTCTTATTCAAGATATCAGTAAAGCTTTGAAATGAAAAAAATATACTTATGATACTAATGACGGGCTCAGGAATGGCCCATCACAGGAAATAAGAGGTGTAGGGAAAGAGACCTTAATTAAACATTTGCAGGGAGCCTTACACACAAGACCTATTTTAGAAATTTTGTTTGACTAATTTCCAATCTGTTAAAATGATCAATTATAAAAGACAAAGCCACAAATACAATGCAGTAGAAAGCATCAAACCCCAGAAAACAATGACTTTCATTTCATATCTGTCTACAATGATACCCTTCTTCTTCATCAGATTCATAATGGGATTGGTCCACATTGTTGTTGATCTACCATATTATTTTATATAGAATCATAGCATGGTTAGGTTGGAAGGGATCTTTAAAGCTTATCTAGTCCAATCCCCCCTGCAATAAGCAGGGACATCTTCAACTAGATCAGGGTGATTACAGCTCTGTCCAACCTGACCTTGAATCTGACCTCATCTGTCTCATTGCCTAATTAAAAGCACACTGTTCCACATCTACCCTATATTGCTTCAGCTAAACTAACTTTTCTACCTTACCAGTTTCTCTCTTAATCATACTATTGGTACTTCTTGTATTCATAAAGTTCTTATTATCCTTACATCAACATTCTTGTTGTCTTTACATCAACATTTCTGTTCACAGAAATTTTTAAGTGCTAAATATACATTTTGTGATACACAAAATGTTATTTAAGTTTCCTCCTTTCTTCCATCCTAATTACAAAAACTTTTGACAGAGTTGACCCAAGATAGAGAAAGCTTAATATCAGTTTAGTGAAAGGGCCCTGTAGAAAAGATCCCATGAAATATTAAACATTTCATAAAGTCTTTAATAAACAGTCTTTATTGAGCAATGTCAAGAAATTAATCAGTAATTTGACTGGTGATATTGAAAATCCTGTGTTTGTATGTGGTGAAAATAATTCAACGTGTGTCACAAAAAGTCGGCTTTGCTGTGATCTGTATTAATCTCCTCAAATATAAGCTTTTCCAGGGTCAGCAAGATTTCAAAATGGCATAAAATTTCAGTGAGGAAATACTGTCAGAAAATGAATTTTTGAAATTCTTGATAAATTTATTAGCCTTTTTCTTTTTCCGTACTTTTTTTGCAACTATTATTGCAAAATAACATGCTTGCAAATGTTGCAGTCCTGTTCTCTTAACCACAACACAGAAAATCTGCAGAAATGCTGTAGGAGAGCAACTGAATTTTGGATGCTGCTGTGAGCCTTCACATTCACACCAATGTTCCCACAAGCTGCTTGGGAATGACTGCTCTGTACCCAGGGGGATTTCCAACTTCTACAGCCTTGGCTGAAGTAGAATATGGCAGTAGAGGTTTAAAACTAACTGTTATTAGAAGATAAAACAGTTACTTATTCATAGGTGGTCTGAAGCAGAACTTTTCACTATGTACATAAGTTTATGGTATAGTTCAAAAGACTGGCTATGATCCAGCTTTATATTTGCTGCGCTAAAATATTTATATTTGTATGATGTAAACCTCATTTATATTGAGGCTTATGGCAATGATTGTTTTGAAGAACCCAAATGTATTTTGGAAATATTCAGGTAAAACTCTCTTAACTTCTATGTACAAAAGTAATTTAAACTCTAAAACTAAGGAACAGGAGTTTGGGCATAAGCACAAGCACGTAATAATGAATGCAAACCAAAAACCAAGCTATTTTCAAACCACCACACTTATATGAAAGAAAACATTCATATGAATAACAGCAATAAAATGACAATGCACTGATATATTAAAGTTATATTCTTGATGAGTAAAGAGTTAGTATCCTTGTAATGTGTTTTAAACTGTATTTTATGGTATGTACAAAATCAGTATTTTATAGCATATCACCTCTGATACAGTATTATGAATGATGTAATCCCAGTGAAATGTCAGTATCATATGAAAAGTATCTAACCAGTGCACATATTTTCCAGCCCGGGGATGAAAGGAAAAAAGATTTCTCAAATGAGAATTTGTATATCTTAGAAGTGAACTTAGGTGTAACAGTCCATTTACTATTGCTCAGATGGTGGTGAGCATTTCAGCTGCTTCCAGCTATCTTGTAACACTTCTTTAATCTTAGGAATACATACTTTTTATGATGCCAAAATATAGTATGTCCTGAAAAAAATTTAGAAAGTAATGTGAATGTTACATTAATTGAATTATTTATGGCAAAACTGTTAAAGAACAGACACTTAGTTAACATATCCTAGCACCAGAGCAAGTAAGTTAAAGGAGACACTTTAATTGATCAAAAGAGAGGTAAATATGCATTCTGCAGTGATTATATAGGTCTCAGAAATCAGACATATACCACTTTCAGTAGTTTAGAAAAGGCATTGCTAACTTTGTTGAATAGATTTCTCATAAAATGTTAATTAGTCATTACAAGTAAAAGTTGTTAGTGGAAAAATCCTTGCTAATTTGATTGCTAAATTTAACAGTTTCTTGATGCAGAAATTTCATATATTCTTCAGTTTTCTCATATTTTGGGTTTTGAAGAGTTGAATTTTTCTTGTATTAATGCATGAGATGGAAGCAAAGTTGAAGTTGGCATTTGTGCTTCAATAATTTTCTTGTTAGGAAAAGGCACTTAGTTAACACAGTCTGAAAATGAACCAAACATCTTCAAAATTGTTTAGAAAGAGTTACTTGGTTTAAGAAGGAAAAAAAATGGATGTAAGATTGAGAAACACCTATTTTCCCTCCACCTGAAAATAATACAACTGTATTTCCTTTAATGAAGATACCACTTTATGATAAAAGTGCTGTGCACTTTGGAGTTATGTTTTAGTAGTGCCTAAGTAGTGGTGGCAGTCTCAGACCACCTGTAAGCTGGATCAGGTGGAAGTGATGAGCAATGTCCCTTCATCTGTTCTGCAGGACAGACAGTGTGTTTCTGGGATTCAGGTGTACTGTCATTCTTTATGGTGTCATCTCTTGTTGTACAGCAGGGAGCTGAGCTCTCAGAAAATTTTTTTTTCATTGTAGGTCCTTAATGTTGTAGTGAAGGTGACCTATTTTCCAGCACTTTAAACTGCATTTTCTTCTCTCACTTCATTGTGAGTTCTTCTCACTGTACACCAATAATGATTTCAGTCCTCTGTGAGAGGTTTAAATCTTCAGACACAGTGCTAAGTGTGAGTATTTTTATTTTTCTCATCACAGTTTTTCCTCACAGAGGCAAGTTGCTACAATGTCTGAGAAGACAAGGAATCCATAAAAGTATCTGGTATTCTTTCAGTGAAGTAAAAATACCATAATATAAAATGAATGATCAAAATTAGGAATGGGTGAATGGAGAAAACTATTGATTAAAAAAATGTATGAATTAATATTTGGAAGAATTAGCTTATTCATATGAATGCTGTTTCATATCTTGAAGCCAAATAAGCACCAAGTACCATAGTGAATATTTGTCTTAAATACATCATCAGTCTGATGAAAATAACAAATACACACCAGAATTAGTAGAATAGTGAGTCTTGAAGGAAAGGCAAGAAATAACTTGTGGGATTATGCTCAATGAACACTAAAACTTGCTTCCTGTTATCAGCTGGGTGAAATTTCCTCAGCTGGGGGTGTCATAGTCATTGCTTTGATTGCAGACCAAGAGCTGACATTTGACTTTAGCAGTTAAAATACAGTCAGTACAGCAGCACTGTGCTCTGAAGCTTCAGATGAAATGTATTATGGCAAATGCCATTAACTTTACTGCTTAAAATGACTTTAAGCACCATTTCCTGCGTGCTATTATATGCTGCTATGAGTGTGGCAGGCAGTGATCCACCTTTGCATGCATCTATGATTGATTTCTTTGTAACCCTCTTCTGTGCAATGGCGTTCGCTTGTGATTTTCTACTTCCTGAAGGATGTTCAGATGGATGTCTGAATCATCAGTGTGAATGTTCGAATCAGCAGCAAATGAGATGTAATTTAAATAGCAGTGGTGGTATGGAACACTACGCATCGAAAGAATTCACAGTCGTAAGCAACTTGAGCATCACACCTAAAATACCTGAGCAAGCTGTGAAGGAAAAAGGGTGTTATATTATTTTCTCACCAGGTTGCTTCTGAAGATGCTGAAAGGAGCTGCTCTTCTAACAGGAAGGAAGAATATTTATTTTCTGGAGAAAGAGTACACGGTGAAAGCATTTAATCACTGCATTGACTTGAAATTGGTTTGAAGATAAAATGACATTTGAATCAAACTACTACCTGATCCAACATCTAAACCAAGATGATACTGTTAACTGAAGTGCTGAAAGAATTTTCCTCCCATTATAATGAGAAAAGACTTATCAAAACAGTTGTCAGAACTAAGAGGTTTGTCTTAGGAATGCGAACACAGGCTGTGATCCCATAGAGAAGTGTGCTGCAATGTGCCAAAAGTACGAAGGCTTTACTATCAGCAATAGCATTTCTGCAAGTCCTGATTGACACGTCCTTAAAGTATAAGAGCAAATAGTCCTGTAAGTTAAGTGGAAACAATTTTATGTCAAATGATCCAGTTATTACATTTTTTGTTTTCTCTTACACATTTTTAGTAATTTCTAAGAATATAATCCATCTGGATCTCCTATTTTGAAACCCCCTGAACTAAACTATACATATGAGGACCTTGGAAGTCATGTTGAATTCAGAATTTGTACAACAGCGTTCCAGGAAAATGTAATTTTCACAGCTGTGGAAGAAGGAAGCAGAAAGCAAATGGCACTATTTTCTGTATCTCTGTTTGGAAAGTCACAGATGATCTCTGGGAATTTATCCAGTGCATCTATACTGACAACAAGTACCAACTGCAATAGGCCAGAAATAAAACTCTTTTATACAATTAGCCTAGTGAGAAACAGTAGGAAAAAGAGCATTTTAAAAGAAAATAACTACCTGCCTTGAGGTGAGTGGTTTTGAATTGACCATAATGACTTTGTCTCTCATACCATAATTCTCTGTTATCTGTTGGCTTTCTTTTTTTTTCCTAGCAGACAAACAATCCCTTTGAACAGAGCTCTCTGAAGTGTCACTCTGGGTATGAAGGGATGGAGAAGAAAACCTTTGAGCTTTGACTGTATGGTAACAGATGCACTAAACTCCATGCAGGAGTGAAATCCTGTGGGGGTCATCACTGGAATTCAGGTATAGCTAACAAGGAATAACCTGCTATGTTTATCTTACATGATCTCTTCTGTTTGCATATGCTGAAGATGTCTAAAGACACCATACTCTTGACACACCCATGACAAAGTGATAACAGATTTGGCTTATTGATGGGGAGCCTCCCAAGTCTGAAGATGTACCATCTGTCCCTTCCCCCCTACACACTGTGCATTCTCAGGCTACATTTGTTTTGTAACTTTTAAATTTTTTTAAGTTTAGACAATTCATCATTTTGACTAGATTTCTGTTAAGTTCTGGGAGCAATGAGAAAAACCAGAAGCAACAGATAACACATTTTACTTCTGACTTCTTAGTGTAAGGGCAGAGGTTTCTGTGAAAATCTGACTGCTTCAACCATGCTCTTGGTGATCAACAGTATTAAAACAATAATTTTCTCTTATTTCTAGGGTATTCTGAACCATTCTATTAATGTTTCTGTTTTTATAGAGTCTTTGTTTTACTAATGCCAGAAATGTTTGTTTTTCTAACAATCTAACACAGAGCATAAAATTGTATACTTCAGACCAGAGAAATGACACATTAAAAAACATATTTATTGTACAAACTTGCAATAAAGAGATGTGAAAAAAGCCCACCAACAAACCTCTCCATTTTTATGTATCATAACTTTTATGTGATGGATGAAATATGGCCTATGTCCTTGGAAAGGACAGCATTTAGAAAAGGAGCAGGATTTCACCTCATGCACAAGACTAGTAGGAAGTGCACTATGTGCCTGTCCTACTGTGTTGATACAGAATATAATCAGATATAGTCAGATCTAACTATAATTTCCCTTCAGGTATGCTGAATTATCTGGATTTCCCACCTCACTTGATATATTGTTGGGTTATTACACTCTTCATCCAGATGACTTTTCAGATCTGAGGTGGAGTTTTTGTTCAGACGTGAGAGCTAGCCTGTGAAAAGCAGCCCATTCTGCAGGAGTTAAGCCAGTAGTGGGAATAAAAATGATTTAGTCAGAGCAAGATTTTTAAACACATATTACATTGCAAATAAATGCACTTAAAGATGTATAACAAAGCGTGAAACCTTCCTGTTTCTTTGTTTACTCTTGTTCCCAAAAAGTAATTGCCTGTCAGATTTTGAACTTGTTTGGCATAAGATTGGAAAAAACCCCAAAACCTAAAGTGTTCTTTGACTCTGTTTTGCTGTAATATAAAGCAGAAATAAAAATAATTTCCTTATTATTGTGATAATTTAAATACAAATTGGTCCCAATCCAGAGCATAAAATAACTTATATGGTTTCACTGACATGCAACACAGGATGTGAGTTTTCATGGGGAAGTGAGGGTAAGAGGCACGGACTGCAACTCCATGAAATGTCTTATCAAGAATGTTTTGAGAGCTTCCACACTGTCTCAGAGCTCAGTCACTTACATACATTTTCAGTAAGAAAGCTGCAATTAAAATTAACTTTTTTTTTTTTTGTCAGTCTATGGACTACCAATGGGAAGCAGACTGAAATATCCTTTTGGAGTGGCCTCCTTTCTTTGTCAGAGAATCTATCACCACTGTGAATACCAGTTCTGAAAAAGTGAATGAAAAGGAAGGTTGGTTTTCTTTATGTGCTGTGAAGATATATGTAGACTATGCATTGTACAGACAACATTTCTGGTGGTTAGAGAAATACAAAGATGCCTTTGATGGTTTTTCTTGCTCTCAACCATTTTCTAGTAGCCTATGTGTTTTGTATCTAACTTCTTGATGACTTCCTGGACTGCTTTCAATTTCTCTTTGAGAATACTCAGTACTTAAGCAAACCAACCAACCTACCAACTAATCCATGGTTAGCCAGTCTGCATAGCTGATGAAATCTCTCTGGAGAGATAAACCAGTATTTTCTATTTCCTCTGGCATTTTCAAGACTTTACAAGGCATGTGGACATTCATGCTTCATTGCCAGCTGTGGCAATCAACACTGATGCTTATAAACTAAGTCTTTATAATTTTAGTTATAAGCTAAATAGCCCAAGAGATTAGTATCTTTGTCATGCTGTGCAATGTTTAACATCTTTTCGTCATTTGGTGAATAAACTTACCATACCCGCTGCAGAAGTCTCCAGAGTAAACTGCAACAGGAACATCCTCTTCAATAGTATAAGGGAAAATTGCACAATAAAGATTAAAAATGTTTCCCAATAATAAATTTAACAGGACTGGATTAGTATTTGCACTCAGCTTAATTATGAAAATTTTAAAGCTGCAAGGAGATGTATAAATGAGCAAGATTGGGACAATATGTACCAAAATTATAAGACACATTTAGAGAGCTACAATTTTCATTTTTGCATTTAAATAAACCTAAAAATATGTTCTGGAAGGTGGAGTATATAAAAGAATTTCATGTTGCTCCTTTTTTGGAAATTACAATATCCTGGGCTTCACAAGTTTGTTAATTCATACAATGTATTACTTTTACCTTTAAAAACATGTGTCATATTAAAAAAAAAACCCAAATAACCCCAAAAAAACCCAAAACAAAGAGTTGTAAAATATTTGCAGAATCAAGTATGTATATAATAAAAAACATAAATGTATTATCCAGGATGTTTGGAAGCATTTTCTCTTACAGTTTAGCAATTATAACTGGGGTATTTCCTCTTTGTCCTGTAACAGCAGAGTAAATACCAAGTTTCATAAACCTTTCCTTATTGTAAGCCTTCAGATATACAATTGTTCTAAACTATTCAAAGACTGCTATAACATGCCACTAGGTAAAATTTGTGGGTTTTTGTGGATACTGCACTGGTTTCTATGTGTAATAAATGTTACAACAAAGTGAGGAATGATGGAGAAATTTATTTTTTCAAACAGGCATTTTATCTGTTCTTTAAAACTTTAGTATTGAAAACTAGGAATTGTGTCTGATTGTGGTGCTAGTGGTATTCCACTCCACACAACCTCTAGGAAGACTGGATGATGCTCTGCATGAAGCAGCAGTCTTCAGAACAATGCAGTTTAAAAAGTACTGGTCATCTCCATGGGTGTAGCAATGGACAAATCTCACAAAGTTCTACTGACTTACATGCAGAAACTGCTTGTTTTAGTGGAGAGGAGCCTGATGGGGGTGCCTGAATTCTGCTGGCACTAGTGGGTTTCACCATTGCTGTAAGGTGGCAAATTCTGTCTGTGATAACTGAAAGCAGGACCATGTATAACTGGGATGTCCTATATAGCATATATAGCTCTCTTTCCTTCTGTACAGCTTTGTGCTAGTAGGGCAAAGTGTGCATAGAAAAAGTAGAGATAGAAAGGGGAACAGGGAGAGTGAACCAGCAAAATATGCAGAAAAGGGACTCAGTGTAGTTTTCTCAGGCAGTCTGCTCAGTTGTTTTCTTTTTTTTTTTTTCTCTTTTGTGTTTGTTTGTTTGGTATTCATTTTTAAAATCCTGTGCAGCCAATGAAGAATGAATTAAGGTGGCATTCTTTATGTGTTTGCTTGTTTGTTTCTTTTGGCAGAAGGATCTGACTCCCTTTGAAAACCTGAGAATATTTTCCATTTGTTTGCTGTTTTGCTCATGTCTGCATCAAGGCAGAGAGCCAGTGTGCTTATTGGAACTGGATCCCTTCAGAGCTCCTCATCGATGCCATGGAACAAGGTAGATCTAAATACAGCTGGACCAGAAATAAACTGCTCTCACCTGAGTAAAAGGAAGTAGGGTGAGAATATTGAAAACTGGAGTGGTCTTGTAATTTTTGCTTGATCTTCTTTAAAGAAGTCCCCAACTGAGGCTGATTTCAAGAGGCGCCAGCACAGATGAGGATGCAATGTGTCCTGAGAACACCCTTTCCTTCCTTGCCAGGGGGTCTGCAGGTGCCCTGTAAGTAGATTCTTACCAGAATTTGATTTAAATGGGTGTATTAGCTTGAAATAAACATCTCTTTTGTGTACTTGTGCATTTTTAAGTTGTGGGAGTGTCTCATTAATTCATTTAATTATGCAGAGATGTGGCAGAATCTGCTTTCCCTGTTGCAGAGCAAATTAAGGCCAAAAAAGGGCCTCTCAGGAGCTACATAACCCAAGCAATTTCCTGAGAAGCTGCGTAGCTGCAGCCTCCAGACAATTTGCCCTTGCCTTGCCTATGCCTCTCTGAAAGTAGACTTGCCCTTCTGATGCAGACCAGAGCATGAAGTTTTTTCCTGGTAACTTTCCCCTATAATAGCATGTCCCATGTAATATTTCTTAGTAAAAATCCTCCTCTTGTCATAAAAAACAAGAGCTCTGAAAATGTTCTGTCATCTACTGTGGCTGTTAACCAGATGCATCAAGAAGAATGATCCGTAGGACATAACAATGCAATATCTCGGCAGGGTTTGGATAACCTGCCAGTTTCTTTTTCGTACTAATATGCCATTAAATAAACAATTAGTTTTAATGTCTTTTGGCGCTTTAATCTTGTAATAATGCCTCCTTAAAGGCTAGAGGTTTGAAAATTGCCGACTCTTGTGGATCATCCCTGCCAGGCTCATTTTTTCCTCCCCGCTGGCGAACGCGGGAGAGCGGCGGGGGGTCGCTGCAGTTCCAGGCACGGCCACGGGAGGGCGCTGCGCACCGCCGGTGGCTCCCGGCGCTCGCTCGGGATCCATCCCGGACCATTCCTCACCGGGCGCTGGGAGCTCCGCCGGCAGCACGCACGGCGAGATGCATTGGATTCGAACAGGAGAAAGAGCGAAAAAAGCCCATCCGCAGAGTAATAAGGAAAATAGGTTCTATCTAGCAGCTACAGACATCAATAAAATTAAGAACTATTAAGCGGCACGCTCAATTGCGAATATGTCTTAAGGGCATGCCATTTTTATCTATAAGATAGTCTAATACACACCATGAACTTGCAGCCGTGTGCTTCTGTAGTGCTGATGAGAATCTAAAAGCTGTGATTTTCTGCTTGCATGTTCCACTGCTTTCCCCAGACCCCCAAAATCCAAACTTCCTAATTGGTTTTAAAAATGAAATATCTTGGAAGTTCCTGTGGACCTGCTAAAGTGTTTCCTAGCTTTACCTGGTAGAGGTGGGAGTATGTTCTTTTTTACTCACACAAATTTTCCTGCCTGTTGCCAAGAAAAATGCGAGTTCAGAGGGCTCAGCAGCAGACAGATTGCCTGGGGAGTGTAAAAGCTCCACTTTTGCTAGGAGAGATTCACAGACAGCACAGATCAGGAATGAAATACTACCAGGTAAACTAATTCACAATTTATCAACTTTAGCCCACAGGACTGCCTCTGAAACCATCCCTACATGTTTTGTAGAGTAAGTCCTCTGAATGTGCACTGAGGAGGAAGAGATGCAGCTCAATTTAACTGGGAGGTGTGCCCAGTGTCATCTTGCAGCTGTAAGGTTTCATTAGGCAGGTTGCCTTTCTGGGGACTTCTATAGCTTCAAATCAAGTAAATAATTTAAAATAAGTACTTTATCTCACTGGTCATTGCAGTTCTTGAAATGTAGCACTTCAAAGGTATGGTTAATAAAGTGATATGGATAAATAAAGGAAGTATCCTTCATCATCAGTAGGATGCTACAATAATGAATTGACATCCTGGTAGTTAAACAAAACAAAGCAAAAAAAGAAATCTTTCAGATGCATGAAATTTTAAATGCAGAACATTTTTAGAAGTTAAATCACTGAGCAATAGGCAATCTTCATGTATTTATTCTTTAGTAAGTACAACTTTATTTTGCCCTTGGAAGCCATAAAGTGGCATTTATAATGTCCACAGATGTCTATTTGTTGCTAATTGCCAGCAAAAATAAATCCTGAATGGTGAAAAATACTTTTAAACTATTTATAAATTATATTATTCTAATTGTGGAGTTGATGTTTGTCTTCATATGGCATTTTTCCACTGTGACTCAAAATCCAGTTGTTGTTTTCCTCCTTTATTAATTTTATTCTTGTCTTTCTTCTCATACAATTGAGGATAGCTAGGTCTTTAGGTAAAGGTTCTATAAAAGACCTTGGGTTTGTTGTGCTAGTTTGGATGCCTTATGGAACAGCCCATATTAACAGATTTCACAGAAACACAGAATTACAGAAGTAAGGTGGGAAGAGTGTTCTGGTCCAACCCTCCTGCTCAAGCTGTGTTGCCTAGAGCTGTGTGCAAGACGGTGTCCAGATGGCTTTTGAACATCTTCAGGCTGGGAGTCTCTACTGCTCTTCTGGGCAGTGTGTGCCAGTGCTCTGTCACCCTCACAGTGAAAAAGCTTCTCTGGTGCTCAAAGGGACCTCGTGTATTTTAGTCCTGCCCCTGGGCACCACTGAGAACAGCTTGTCTCCCTCCCCTCTATACCCTACTTTCAGGTATTTGTACACATTGATCAGATCCTCCCGAGCCTTCTCTTCTTCAGTCTGAACAGCTCCAGCTCTTTCAGCATTTTGTCATAGCAGAGGTGATTTTAGCACAGGTGCTTCCAGGAATACTGCTCTGCCAGGGTCTCTGCAGCTACTGCTTCTTGATCCAGGGGATTGTGGCAAAAACTAGAAGAAGCACTTAAAAAAATAAGTAAAATTGGTATTTAAAAGTAAAATCTTGGTTAAAAATATGAGCTTCATTCTGTAGTGTCTGGCTGAACAGGAAGAAAATGCATTCGTTATTTTATTCTTGGTCCCCTGCTAGGCCAGGGTAAATGTCATACAAGGTATTGACATTTCAATTTATATTAGACTATGAACTAGTTCAGAGAAAAGGTAGAAAAAGCCCCACACTGAACTGTATCAGAATACAGTCTGTAACTTAATCCTTTGTATATATATTTTTCAAATATCTGCCAAACTGTGAGTTATCATACAGTGAGTAAAGTGCAAAACAACAGCTCATGTGCAACAATAAATTAAGGACTTCTACTAACTACTTTTGAGATTTGACATGCAGAGCAGTCATGAGAATGAAAGTTGTATCTGCCAACACATTAAATCTGTCACAGATAAATCAGCAAATAGTATCACATTGTCATGGGTGAAGAGAGAGCTTCAGACAAAACTGTTTAGAGAAGCTCTCCCACTGAGTCACAAGGTGCAGCAAGGACCCCCTTGCTCTCTAAATGCCTTCTCAGAGAGGAGCCTGGCTGCAGCTGGAGTCAATCCTAGACCCAGACTTTTTCAGTGGTTTAAATCTAAGGAATTATGAAAGCATGGTTGAACCTTTGCTCAACTTTGTACTGTAAGATTAAGGATGGCAAACCAGATATATCTATATGAAAAGGAATGATTTTGATAAACAACTAGACAAAAAGATCATAATCAGAATTATTTACTATACAGTATAGAAGCTAAAACTACTATTATAACATAGTACAGTATAGTGTACTATATTAAAGCAGCTATACTAAATCTAGCAAAGAAGAAACAGTTATTAAGTAGAGATTGATGTTGCTCACCCATACCAGTGACATTGGGCAAATCTCTTTTGCTCAGCCTTGAGGGGATTCCACCCAAGGGTGGAATCTCTGCACACATGAGGAACCTGCTGTTTGAAAGTGGGACTGGCCTTTCAGAGTTTAAAGTGACTGTCAGTCGTATGTCTCAGGCCAGCTGCACCAGCTCAGCATTTTTGATAAGGGTAATTTACCATGTCTGCCACATCTTCACCTTGATGTCAGGGTGTTTAACTTTGGGATTGATGAGTCAGACTGGTTTTAACATAACTCAGCACCAAAAGCAAAATGACACCCCTTCTCAGTTCACCATGGTAGCTTTGCAGAGAGGTCATTGTTTGAATTTTTTTGCCACATTCCAGGCAGAGCATCCTGCTACATGACTATAATGAGAACTGGAATTATAAATGTAATTGTAATTATACAGTATGTTGCTGCACTCTACTGTCTATGCAGATATGTAATGTCTAATGTAATTTAGAGGTAATGCACTACTTTTGAGCTTCATTGTTATATTGCTGGAATTGCATTATCCAGACATACCTTTCTGCAGGACATAAAAGCCAAGTCTGGGAGGACTGTGCAAAAACATACAGTTTCTCCAAACTGAATTGCTTTTTAGGATTGTCAGTGACAGTAAAATAAGTTTGTTTTCTGGACAAGAGTGCAAGAGTGTGTGTGTATATATATTATATATATTATATAGGTTCTAGACTTCACATTCTGCACTACTTTTGAGAAACTTTCACATATTTAGTCTTGTTACTCATTACTCTGCTTTATTGAGTAATATCATGGATGAGACTAATGAACAACAAAACAAAAATAAGAAAAATAAAATTATTTTCTAATTAAAACCTGATAAAACCTGGTTAGAGGATAGAGTGGCACAAATTTCATAGAGCATTGAAATGCAGGTCCATTATTGCTACTGCTTTTGGTGTATTTATACAGGGTTAAGTGAATAGGCATAGACTTAAAGCATTAATAAGCCAGAATCTTTGTGAAGAAGCTTTTTATTTTTTTTTTCCTCTAGACAGGGACTCTAGAGATGTTTTTTCACAATATATGAGTGCAGGTGCAGTCCACACCAACACCTCAGCTCATTTGGTCTGTGCAGTTGGCTGGTACAGTTGTTCCTTTCTCCTTGGGGACATATAACTATAAAGCACAATGTCAGCTTTTGTTTTAAACAAGAATCTCTAATCCTTTTCTTTGTGAGTAATAATCTTTAACCAGTGGAATGTTGTAATCCTGTTACTAAGGTTGAGCTTCTTGCTCTAATCTGTCATTCTCTGAAGTTCAAGGCTTAGTCATGCTCCCTGGGACTATTCAGAGCCCTTTTTGGGACACTGTCAAACTTCCACAGCATTTATTGATGTTGAAAAGGAATGTCAATTAAACAGTAAAGGGAGTTTACACATCTAGCAATAAACCCACAGAAATCTTTTTGTTTACTATCTGATTAAATTTTGTTTGATTTTAAGCTTTACTGCAGTCTATTCATGACTTGATATCCTCTCTATATCTTATACTAGCAATTTTTATGTCTCTATTTCTCCCACTGCAAACTGAGTGTAAAATTCCATCTTGTGTCCTGGACAGGATGCTGAATAATCACTGTCACAGTAGCTCAAGTGAAATAATGTTATTTTGTAGCTGGGACAGGCTAAGAAATCCTGAGCCATACATTTGGCTTTGATCTACTGATCTTCAAAATATATAAAAAAATATTTCCAGTTCTATGGACAAAGCAGATACAACTGTTTGAGATTCATTGCAGGAAATTAGGCATTACAGTGTCTCAGATCAAGAAAAATTCCTGACTTGATCACATTCCTGTGTATGATGAAAGATGAGGGACATTTGAAAAAAAACATACTGACACTTATTCCAGGATTGGGGGCACAGCCCTATGAATAGTCTTGAACAGTTATATAGGCAAAGATTATGAAAGTCAAACATTTCAGGGAGGTCAGACTGTATGTGACAAGTGTTATCTTTTTGTTATGAAACAGGAAAGCCAGATTAACATACTTTGGAGTAAAATTTTGCCGTGGTGTAATTGCTATGTGCACCCACAAAATTAATGTTTGTGTTTCCAGACACACCCCCAAAAGTCATGCAATTCATATAATAGACACCACTTACATTGTTAGTTTGTGAGTCATCATATTCATATGCACATTGAGTCTTTTACACTGCTATTGTTCTACTTATTTCCTTTTTCCCTTTCTGTCCTTCCAATATCACCTTCTCTTGAAATGCTTTATTGTTTTCACTGGCCCCCTTACTTTCCTTTTCCATTTTTTGGTGTATTTTTAGGTTTTTTTAATGCTTTGTTTTCAAAATATATCACACAGTGCTTTTAATTTAACACACTCAGAAGCCTGATGAATCCTTGCTGATGCTTAGGATATAGCACACAAATACTACCAAAGTCCATTTAGTTCTGCAAGACTGTACTTAACAAATTCCCTTTTGTGAATTCTTTTTGAGACATTCAAATGTGTGAAGGTATAGTGGTCACTAGGGACAAGGGCCAGCCTAAGGTGACACAGAATAACACCATTCACATTTTTTGACAAATGAAAAAGGAATTGGTTAGCTCTGACTGTCCTTCATTCTCTTCTGTTTCTCTCCTTCAAGAGTGAAACTGAAATTTGAAGCTGGGAAGTGGCATCTGGTATTTGGTTAACCACACAGTGTTACCAGACAATCATCCTTCCTTAAAGCAAACAAAGCTAATTTACAGAAACCAGTTCTGTAATGAATAAGTGGCAAACAAAAAAGGGCATTACAGATAATGTGGAGCTTGATTGTTTATTCTTACTAGTTGATCTTAGAAAGATGTAGCAATGCTAGATATGTTTTAATGGTATCTAAATTGCCATACAATTTCTGAGTTAGAGAAATTAAGGTGATATCAATACAGTCCCTATGTGCATATGGTCAGTGCAGTAGTGATAAACAAAAAAAAATTAACAAGACAACCCTTCTGATGGAAGAAGATGGATGATGATATTGGCAGCCATTTAAATAGCTGTAAAATGTGCCTATCAAACAGAATTGTTCCAGCCCTGGGACCATTTTACCTGCAAAAGGGGGCAAGTAAATCACATGAGACAGATTCCATTGACTTTGAGGAAAAGGAAAGACAAGCCTTTTTTATTGCTATTGATGTTTGCTCTTATTGACTAAGTGTTTGCCACAGACTCAAGTACCACTAGACACATAAATACAAGGAGAACCTTGTGTGTGTCCTTTATCTGACTTGGGGAAACAATTTGCAATTTACATCCAAGGGATCTGCAGCTTTCCTCCAACACGCAGAACAGTTTGAGAAGAGTGTGCTGAAAATTGGTTCAAATAATCCTCCTGTCCTACAAAGTCCTTGCTGAGTTCAAAGAGAATGTTTTCCTTTATAGTGCAGAAGAAAACATTTGACACTCTATCACTGTGATTTCACTGCCTGAATTATCTTTGAACTTTGCTAAGTCACAGCCTGGCTTAGTTTGCTAATGCTATATTTTGTGAAGATGCTAGGGCATAGGGTCACCTTAAAAGAGACTGATGCAGGAATTCCCTTCCTCATATAATTTTGTGGGAAAAACCAGCTCTAATAAATGAGTACAAAAGAAAAAGAAAACAAAAAAATTGTAACAGCCTGAATGATTAAGAAGAGAAATATTTCTGAATGATCAAGATACAAGTGAAAATCCATTAAAGTAATATAACTCTCAGCTGTCACATCCCTCTCTGGGAACCACAGAGGAGCTCATGTTTCCAGAAGGGATAACAGACTTCAGCTGTTACATCTAACAAGGTTACTAATTTATCTCTGGAGGTAGAAATCTGTAATTTTTTACCAGGAGTTTCCTGTCCAGACTTCTCAGGAGGGTCGTTACAGTGAGACCAACTGGGGATTGAGTAATATCAAACAGAAAATATAGGCTTTTGGCCAGGACCACAGCTGAAGTTCTGGGAATAGAAAGTGTGTTCTTGAAATTAGTAGCCATCTTTATGAATCATTATTTTTACATAGGCCTCAACTTATTTCAAAAGAGCTTTACAGGAATAAAATCTTCCTATGCTATCTGTAGCAAAGCAGTTATCATATATTGCATATTACACGGATATAATAAGGGAATTCATGTATCATTTACATAGAAAGCTAAATTTTGGACTTTGTGATTTATTCATTGTAAAACTTCAGTACTTAGAAGAAATTAAAACTGAAAAGACATTATATTTTCCTTTGCTGAAGAAATATTGTAGCTTTTATGATGAAATACAGTGAATCTTTATAAAGTATAGCATTAATCTAAATTTGTAAGCACTGTTAGGCAGACAATATGCATCTTTTGAGTAACTAAATATAAGTGCAACGTAACCTCAGCTGCAACAGTGCAATAAATGTGAGTAGATGACTTTGCTTTTTTATTAGTATTTTTTTAATTGCACTGTTGGTCACAGTTTACTGTGAGAAAAGGAACATGCACTTTTAGAGTTAGGTGAGTTATCTGAGCTAAAGCAGTTTTCACAGGGACAGCCAGCAAGCATCCCTTTGTGCTTAAAAAGGGATGGGTAAATTTCAGAGGGAAAGTGATGTTGTTGCTACAAGGATTACAAAGACAAACTTTGAAATATGGATCTGTATCTACTCCTGCAAGGTGACACTCCATTGACTTCACTTGATACTTGCTTTAGTGAGAATTGGTCCAATAGATTTTAATGCAGACAGTATAACAGAGAAAAAATTGCTTTTGGCACAGCTGGTGGTGTAATGTTGTTTTAAACAGGTAGATGAATTGAAGCACTTTCTCTCCCTCCCTCCCTCCCTCCCTCCCTCCCTCCCTCCCTCCCTGTCTTTCACTTCAAATGTTTGTATGACAATGGTCTTTTCTGCACTTAATCAGCTTTTAGATGCAAGTGGCTATTCTAAAGTCACTTTTATTTTTGTCAACCTGTTTGCTTGCGTATTGCTTGTTGGAGAGTTTTCTTATCACAGCATACCATTGTAAAGAAAATCTATAAGAGGCAGAAGTAAGAGATGGCTCAAATCACCTTGTAGCTAGTGTTTGTTCCAAATAGAACAGTCTCCAGGCATTTGTCATTAGAACTAGAAGAGTTTTATGGCCCTAAAAGCAAAGGTCAGAGAATGTATATACTTTTGTACTGCATGTAATCATCATTTAGAATTGCACTAGAAATAGTGTGAAATGCTAGTCAGATTTTGTTGTTTTTTTCTTAACCTCTTCTCATTTAATAAAGTGTATATACCAACACAAAGACTGCAATGAAACACTAAGATTTCTCTGTCAAGTGTTGGGTCACTATGCTCTTCTGAAAAAGTTTGCACTGCTTGTCCTTGGGGCAGAAAAATAAAATAAAAAAAAAAAAAAAAAAAGAGAAATAATAAAAATCTCAAGTTGTTAGGCTGAGTTTTTTTGTGAGCCTCGAGGATGTCACTGTTTCACATTTAGCACACAGTTCCCAAAGAAATATTTGTTAAATGTTCAATGGATAAAGTCAAAGGGGAGATATTGATTGAACAAATGAGTTAGAGGAGCCTGGGGTTTGGGATATCAGTGCTGCCATTTTGTGAGCTGTTGAAGCTAATGATGTTTATGAAGGTAATTCTGGGCTTGACTCAGTATTTGATAAAGACAGTAGAGGCCCTTCTGTCTAGTGGCATTTCAAATAGCTTCGTAATGGAGTAGGGGACAAAGCCAGCTGAGGAGAAATATCATCCCTTAGATGTCTTTATTGCTTACATATCTGTATGTGTTTATGTATATAGAAATATTTTTAAAAATTAAAAAATCTGTATTTTTTGATCCCCAAGAGAATATGCTTTCTCCCTCTCCTTTCTTTTATGGTGTTTAGGATTTACATTAATCCTAGCAGCAGCAGCAAGATTCATTCACTAAAACCAACATCATAGCCTTGAGGATTTGTGGCTCTTTATACTTGACAATTCATAAAAGTGTTACTTGGATCACTCCATTCTCATATATCTTAATTAAAAGAGTGAATGTTTATGTAGAGGTTATGCTTTCTGAGAGTTATTTTCTTGGTAACAAGACTGTCTTACATAGAATCAAAAAATGGCCTTGGAAGGGACCTTAGAGATCACTGAAATCAAATTTCCCCTGCCTTGCACATGAGCTGCTTCCACAAGAGCAGGTTCCATCCAGCCTGGCCTTGAACATTTGCAAGGATGGGAAATTCACATCCTTTCTGGGAAACCTGTTCCAGTTCTTTTGTAAGAGCATTTAGGCACCTTTAGAAGACTTGTAACTGTAGAGTACCTGCTTGGCAATTGCTTGGCAGTTGAAAAACTCCACATAAATATTCACATTTTAGACTTTAGCCAATAGAATTTTAC
This sequence comes from Passer domesticus, assembly GCF_036417665.1. Lineage (NCBI taxonomy): Eukaryota > Metazoa > Chordata > Aves > Passeriformes > Passeridae > Passer > Passer domesticus. The sequence continues at coordinate 105,028,783 of NC_087474.1, read as the reverse complement.
AACCTCTCTTGTCACACCAGCAGAGCCATGGGCTGAAATTAGCACAACCTTGAATGCTTCAGCTGGGCTTGTAGCAGAGTTTTACAAATAACATTTCAGCAAGCAGTGGCCAGAATCCCATCAAGGATTCTCTAGAAAAAAAGCCCCAACAGCTTAAATCTAACCCCCTTTCCAAGGTAACTCAGAAGATGCAGAGTAAGATAATCTAAAATCTCCCTTGAGAATTGTGTGGAAAGAAAAAAAATTTGTCTTTTGGTTAGAATGAATACAACTCAAACAAATATGCTATAGGAGAAAACAAACTAATTAGGAATTTTGCAGTGAAAGAGCCACAGTTCATGGCAGACCCCTGCTACTGAACTGCATGATTCTTTGCAACATAGATCATCCCCTAATTGTGATGATTTATTTTTATTCTAGAGCAGTTAAAACTCATTGTTATGCTGCCTGCTTAGCACTGCCCTTGCCTGGAGACCACTATAGCTTAAACCTCAAATATGTTAAACAAGAAATTGTAAATAGTGGCATGAAACTGTGGAGGAATTAATTGGAATGTAAAAGAAGCATTATAATTTAAAAGTGTAAATTGTAAATATAAGCACGTGTAACTGCTGGAACAACAAAGTGCAAGGGAGAATAGAATCTATGGGATCAGTTTTCTGCCCCTTCATAAAATAATCATGAAACCCAGAAAATCACATCCATTTAAAAATATTTGGAAAGATATACATTCCCTGGATACCTTATTCTCCCTTTTTGTGATAAAGATGTTTTTTTCCTGTGGAGCAAAACTCCCCCCTCCCTCCTCTTCCCAAAGTCACCTCAGGGAATAAATATACAGAAAACCTTCCTACAAAGACTCACAAGATTTCTCTCTGCCTTGGCTTTGCAATGGGGTCAGCCAGCTTTGCCTTACATGAATATCAGATCAATTAGTATAGATGTAGATTTGCTGATAGTCTATCATATTTCTCATAGCAACAACAGCTTCCCAATCAAAAAGACTACACAGAGGATACCTTATAAAAATATAATTATAATGTAACCTGGAATTTCAGCTCATATGGATTGAGAAGGGATGGCTAGATGTGTATTCATGAAGGATGTTGCCAAAGCAGGTGTAAAATGACAGATCTGCTTTTGGGTGTTTTGGGTAGCCATTATGTGTGAGGAATTTTAGGACTAATCAGACTGTACTTGATCCTCAAGCACTCTCAGGACTTCTGATGGAACTGGAGCATAACACTGTGGGGCTTGTGAGAATTATCCTGCACTAAAAGGAAAGGAGTTTTCCAGGTGGGGAGGTTCCCACTATGGCTGTTACTTCAGCCTTCGGACACTGTGCAGCTGAAGGAAATAGGCTGATTGTTTAAGTGGCTGCAGAAAAAAACAGTCACCTCTACTCTTTGCTGCCTTCTTGGTTTGTGGCTTGGATTTGAAAACATGGAAAAGTTATCTTGACATTGTGATGTCATAAAATTTCCTACAAAGCTATAGTTTTCTATAGTAGCAAGACTGTTATAATGAGATACACCTGTTAGATAAGTTTCTCTTACATATAAAGAGTGATTCAAAATTATCCTGTGGATGTTAGAAACGTAATAGAACAGAAATATATTTTACCAGAGATATTGCAGATGATAGAAATGAGTAGTTCTTAGATTACATTGATTAAGACAAAAATCTGCCCCAGTACTACTGAGGTAGGAAATAATCCTGGGACAAGTATGAGAGACCAAATTCTGCCTAAATATGACATTAGTGTCAAATAGTCATGTAGGAGGGAAAACAAAGAGAAAATATCCAAAGAAGAACTTTTAACCTATACAAGAGGATCCAGAAGCAGTGGTAAGAGAAAGAGCAATTTATATACAAAAGTAATTATATTGCTAAGTAAGCACATGCTTGAGGGATTGAAAATGGTACTTAAAAATAAAGCGAGAAAAAAAAATTAATGAACCAAGGGAAAAAACATAATCTGTGGTCAAAGTGAAGCTTAGAAAAATTTTAACCTTCAGATAAGAAGAGGGCTGTTGAGACTAGGCAATGAAACAGGGAAGCAAAGGTGAAGACTGATGCTAAGGTTTCATAGGAGATGAGTAGTGCAGTTATTAATTTTTTAATTATGTGAGTTACAAGAAATGTGAGACAACAAATATTTAACAAATGACCAGCATTATTTATTCATAGAAGATAGAGCCAATGGAAAAGGAGAAAATATTAATTAATTTTTCACTTCAGGATTCCCAGCAGAATATGTAGAACAGATGCTGAAGGTAAATAAATCTCTTATGTTGCAACTGGACTTTGCCATTGACACTTACAGTTGTAGAAGATGAGTAATATAAAGAAGAGGAGTAATATAAAAACTAGTGTAGGAATCATACAAACTCAGTTTCCAGACCATAAACCTGTAATTTTATTTTCTTCTGCAAAGTAAGTGTTATTTTATCAGTATTTATTTTGTAATAGTTTCCTGTACAGGCGTCTGAACAGACACTTTAGTCTTTGTCCAAATACTTAATATCTCAGGCCTCACAATGTCTTTCTGAGCCAGTGTTTCTGAATCTTCCAAGAATGAAATTTGATTCTGCCATACTTTTTTCACAACTCCTTCTGTCAAGTGTCATTCCTTGATTTTTTCCTCTAATCTCAGTTTTTATTCTTTCCTCCTGGAATTCTGCTGCTTTCATCTTGCTTGTCATCCAGAAGCAAAAGCACAAAGGGGTTAAATAAAATCCACAGAAAGTTTGCATAAGAACACAGTTATATATTGCAGCTCACCTATAATCTACTCCAAAGCATCCTTTACCAACCTATGTAGTGACTTGGCTAGACACTTTATTCAACAGTATGATATCATTGACTGATTAAACTGAACCAGAATAAAATTGTGAAAAACACAACTCTAGGCCCATATACTTATCACTGTCTGATCCAGAACTGAAAGTGAGAAAAAGATTGAAAAAAAAGTTCTGACTTTTTTCAGAAGTTTTTCAGAAGTTCCAGTACCTTCTGAAAGTTAAAACCAAAGATCTCAATATTTAAATCTTTACCCAGGTGCAAGTTACCCATCTGCACAGAGCAGTAGCTGGTGGAGTTTCTGGGAGCTTTGGATCAAGTCCCAAGTATCATATGTCAAATGCAGAATAGTTTCCATCTCTAGGAATTGACTTTTCAGAACATAGGCAATTCCCAGTATTGAAGTCTTTTGGGTCTCGTTGCAGAGGACACAAAGAGACGTGTTAGATTTTTCTCTTGCAGACTGCTTCCTGATGAATAGGAAGTACTTGTATACGAACCACTGCTGAAATGTGTTTTGGAAATGATTCTCTTGAGAGCAACAATTTGAGAGCTGGTAAAAGCTATGGGATAATAAATCAGAATAACTTCTTCTACACAGACTGTCAGAGGATGATCTGAAGCTCAGACAAACAGATATCAGTCACATTTCCAGTACAGAAGAGAGATCCCACCTATTTAAAAATCATACCTTCTCTTCTTTCTTTTGTGTTCTTTGACTTGGTGGTATTCCACAAATATCAGCCGTGCCTAAAAATAGAGAGATTGGGATGTTCATAGAGTCATTAATATCACAGACATCATTAATTATTGATTACTCTAAGGCACATGGGAAAAGAAGACTTTATTCCTTGGAGAAGTTAGATGTTCCATAAATTCTGATTTCAGATAAACAAAGCATCTTTTTTTGTGCTGTTCTTAACTAATGGTACCAATTTTATATGGAACAATAAATGAAGCATTCACTATAATTCACATAATTTACAATTGCTACTAAGACACAAAATCACTGTATTAATTAGAGATTTTTCTGGAATAATGGGTACAAAAAACTCACAAATTTGCTGCCATAGCTCTATTACACCATAATACACTTTGCAAGAGATAGGAAGAAAAGATTTAAATAGCACACACTATGTCGTTTGAAAACTAAAACTTGACAGAGGATGAAGTCCATAGGACAGGGTTTTATATAAGTTTTAGAAACTTGTTGAAGCTCCTAATTTAACTGTAGCTTTTCTTCAGCAGTGAAATCAAGTTCAAAGAGGACCTTAGAAACCCAGCTCAATTTTGTTCTCAGCAAAACCTGGAGGAGGTCAAAGAAACATTTTTCTTTAGTCAGAACTTTAAGAAGAAATCATTGTGAAACGGAAAGATATTTAACAGGCAAGGAAATTCTCTAGAACTTTACACTTATCTTAAGTATAATAAAAAAGAATAAGATTTTAACAGGAACTTGTCATATTTTGCATCTCTGAGGGGACAACAACAGACAAAAGACCAATTTTGAAGGTGCCATCAGAGAATTTCAAAGTGAGTGATCTTGTATTTAAGAGTCTGTTCTATTGCAAGACTCATCCAGCTAGCTCTATGTCTCTTTTCTACACATCTAAGTCCTAGAATTTGACCAAACTTTTCAGAAGAAAGAAAGCTATGCTTTTTCTTCTTTATTGAATTGTATTTTGATTTTGGTTATCTTTTTATCCTTTCCCTCTGAGTACTTTTCCTCATTAGTTGTGAGATAAGTAGACCTAGCAAGCACAAATATATTTTGAAATTGTCAAGCAGCCTATTTGCTACCTTTTAGTTTATTCTTCAGTACCACCTTTTTGATATATCCTTACTGCTAAACTATCTACTTAGGTGATTAAATTGAAATTTTTGGTAAGATATTATTTAGTTTATGTGTAAAGTATGCTCATGTCTTAATGGTTCCATTATTTCTATTTCAATTTTCAGTTGCTTGATAAAATAATGTTTTGGCTATTTGATCTTCAAATTTCCCTTCAGCCCTTTTATAAGTAATAATTGCTGTATTACTTATCACACAGGATAGTGTTTCTGCTGTATTCATGTTTACTAGTATATATGAACACATACTTCCTTAAAGTAAATTAGGAATGTTGAATACATAAATGTTTTTACTGTTCTGAAAAAGAAAAAAGTGTACTCTTGGGGGTTTTTTTTCCTCATTTTTATCAGTGGAGCTTAAAGAAGCAAATTTATACTGTGGAAAATAGCAGTTTTTACTTTATGTGTGGGCATTAAGTAAGAACTCTTTACAAACAGAATTCAAACACTTGTTTGAATTTATTCTTACAAAGCTCTCATCAGGAATTATCAGACCTGAATAGTACTAACAGAATGACAGAAGCAGAAGCAGTGCACTGTGAATGATCTGACATCAATACTTACAAGCTGAGAACTAAAAGAAGAACCACCAGGTAGAAAGACATACAACAGACTAGAAATGGAGATCCAGTTTTCCAGATGATTTTGGAAAGTGACCACTGGAGAGGGAAGAAAAACCAGGAACAGAGAAAAAAAAATCTAATGCATGAAGACAAATATAATGAAATATCATTCTATGGTAGTTTCTGGCTGGATATTAATTGCCAGTGATTCCGAAAAGATGGCCAGGGATGCCACAAATTCCATTCATTGATTACTTGCCTGGGAGATGCATCTCTTTTCTAGTTCTACTCAGTTATAGCTTACTTGCTGGGATGGATCCATTTTGATTTTTTAAATAAATCTCTTGCACAGATGCCACTGTACACAGTAGCATTGCAATAATACTCTTTGATTCAGTGAAATGGGGTTGAAGGCAGGTAGGACTGGTGCCCTGGAAGGAAGTCAGGCAGCCTTCTCAGAAAGATTGTGTCAAATATTGGTTTCTTCAGTCCTTGAGGTCTGCAAAGAATATTAACTCTCTAGCAAGGGAAGGTTCTTAGACATCTATACAGATTATGAACCAAATATTTAATTTGTGTGCAGAAAATCCCTTAATGAGAGTAAAAGGAACTTTGGGATTCACCACATCGCACCAGAGAGGCACTTTCATGTCAGGCAGAGGCTGCAGGACTTGCTATGTATAGCACCAGGGACACCAGCTGTGCCCTACATAGAGAGAACTCATGTCACCAGGCTACTCAGGGATGCTGCAATGTGCTCACAAATGGCTTTATTTATGGGGCTAGTGATACATTTTACAGACTGCACTCACCCTGGCAACGTGCACTCACAGCCCAGAGTGCCAATCCTTTCCTGGGCAGGATCCAGAGCAGCATGGCCAGCTGTTCAAGGGAGGGAAGCTTCCCCCTTGCTCAGGTGAGACCCCACCTGCAGTGCTGCGTCCAGCTCAGGGGTCCCAGCACAGGAAGGACATGGACTGGCTGGATCAAGCCCAGAAGAGGGCAACCAAAAAGATTAGAGTGCTGGAGCATCTCACCTATGAGGACAAGATTAGAGAATTGGGATTGTTCAGTCTGGAGAAGACTTTGGGGTGACCCAGTTGGGCCTCTCATCATCTAAAGGGGGTCTACAAGACAGATGGAGAAGGACTTTTCAGAAGGACATGTAGTGTCAGGACATGAGGAAATCTCTTTAAACTGAAAGGGGGTAGGTTTAGATTAGGTGTTTAGATTATTCTTGATTGTGAGGGTGGCAAGGCAAGATGACCAGGTTGACCAGGGAAGATGAGGATGCTCCATCCCTAAAAATGTTCAAGACCAGGTTGGGGGGCTCTGAGCAGCCAGGTCTGATGAAAGGTGTCCCTGATCGTGGCAGTGAGGTTGGAACTAGATGATCTTTAAAGTTCCTTCCAATCAGCATTTATTCAGCATTACAGAAACTCAGCATTTGCTGTTACAGCTGATATGGTACCTTTCAGAGCCTGTCTTGGCTTGCCTTGAATAAAGTGACAGCATCTCCAAATCCCATTTGCTATTGACTAAGCAGCAGAGGAGCCAGATGACCTCTATCAGCTGTTCCTGAGACATGCAGAAGAATGCAAATACCACCTCTGTAGGTTTGTGCTTTGCAAGTCCTCCTCTTGTTGACAGCATGGAGATATGGATGCTATGCATGACAGCACATCAGAGATTTTCTGATCTAAACTTGTACAAGTCTTGCTATCTGACCAGACAAAAATCCATCAATTGTTCAAGCAAGCAGAAAGTGCTCAGTGTTTAGCCACAAAAAAGAGAGCAAAACTACTTACACAGAAAGTGTACTTTCTACCTTTGTGAGTCTCCCAAGAGGGCACCCCACCTCCTCTGATGGTAGGTTTTGCTCATGATTTCCCACAGAGTGCTGGTTACCCAGGTTTGTCTTTACCTGATTTCAAACCCTTCCTAGCGGTATATCCGTTGTCAGCATTGTGCATGTACATCTGAAGGGAGACAGCAAACAAAGAGGGAAGGCACCCAAGGGGAAGGCCATCAGTTTGCAGAAATCTAACATCCTCAGGATGATCGCTAAGGGAAGCAGATAAATTAAAAACCTTTCCCAGCCAGCATTCTCCTGAGGGGCTGTCCGTGCCTGCCCCTCTCCCGCTGCTCATCACACTTCACTTTTGCAAGCAGCAGGCAGCCCTGAGATGCCTTTTTCCGTGGAGGCCTGTTGAAAGGGCTCATCCTTTCCAGTGTGTTGTTTATTTATGGTGCTGGTGCTGCAGCGGGCATGGGGCCTCTGCAAAAGAACACACGGCTCTGTAAGATAATAAAACAGCCAGAAGGCTTTCTGCTTGTTTGTGTCACAAAAGGCTCTTCAGAGAGGAGCAGTTTTAGTGTCTGAGGAATGAAGAGCTATTTCAGAATCTGGAGGCTGTGGGTTCTTTTAACAATGGAATGATTTGTCCATATTTTTCTTGTAATAAAAAGAGCAGCACAATATGCCTCCTTGCTTGCTTAGAGACCATTTGAAATTTTTAATGCTTAAACCAGAGAGAGAGCACAGAGTTCATTGCCAGGTTGACATGAACAGAGAAATACTTTTTCTGTCTTTGCTGGGGACTGAAATATATGATGGAAAAGACTTTTAAAAGATCTGTGGTCAGGAGGATGAACTGAGGGGTTGATAGTCAAGATCTAACTCTAGCTAGATGCAATTTCAGATACAAGATTAGCAAGGTATAGATTTGCCTCCTACTAGACTACTTCAGTTGAAATTTCTTTAGGATTTTAATCCTAAATCTAAGAAATTAGGTTTTAGTACTGGTCTTTTTTTAAAGCAAGTTGCTTTCATCCAGACCACATCAGATTATCTGTTGCAGCAGACTGTTGAAATTCCTAGTTTTAAAGAAAAAAAGATGCAAATATTTTTTCTCATAGTGTTGCAAAAACTTCGTATTCAGATATTTTGGGTTGAATTCTCATTCCATTATTTGCTGAAAGTCGGACAATTTTTGGTGTGAATCCTGGTCACTCAACCATTCTGCATAGACTCTCACATTTTCAGTTTCTAGACCAATCCACACCGTAGGGCAGAGAGGTTCTGGTACTTTTTGGTAAATAGGGTCGTTGGTACTACTCATCAACATCTTGGTTTTAAGACTTGTTGTACATTGTGAACAAAATTATTTTGTTTAAATTTATAGAGTTTATTCTATAACTTAGGCCAAAACCCAAGTTTTTACTGAAGCACATATTTTGCAATAATGGAACAAAGGTAAAAAAATAGATAAAAACCCAGTATAAGTTATTACAGTTATAATCAAGTGTGGGGATTGACATGTAAGGTACAGTATCAAGTCTCCACACCCTGCATCATTGATTGCAAACCTTAGAGAAAAACTACATCTTTTCACCTCCAGCTGTCCAGAATCACACAACATAGAAGCTTGGGAACTTGTCTCAAGATGGATTAACCTCTTCTTTATTTTCATTTTAGATTTATATGACTCAAATTTGTTACTATTTGATGCTAGGGCATGGCATCACATGATTTGGTGAAATATATTAATTATTTCCTCTTCTTTCAATGTTTTATTACTGTTAGATACCTCAATGAGGTAGCTGCTGGCTGCAGACTACACTCTACTGATCACTGCCTCTGCCTAAGGTGCATAACTTTATGAATTGTATGTGAGGAACAATAGTCATGTCCTGTCTCATTATAAAATGTATGCTTTTTCTCTTGATACATACCTCTCTAGTTTATTTGCATTTCTTAGTAATTATATACCTGAGATATTTATTTCAATTATTTTCAAAAGGACTTTTTTCCTAGACATTATGAGTTTATTATATTCATTATTATAATTTCAAAGGAAGTGTTGTTTGTGAAGTTAATAGCTGCGTGTTTCATCCGTTTCTTTATTTTATGTATAAAACTGGGTGACTTAATTTTGAATAAACTTCCCAATGCAGCTATCAAAATAGCTAGAAGGACATAAGTCACTTTTATTTTTTGAAAATAAACTGCTATTTTTAATAAATCTCCATACTATAAAACCATCAGGTAATGAGGAATAAGAAAAAAATAAGAGAAGAATTATATCTCTACGTTAGAAACATTAATATTATTATTATAAATCATGAACTGGAGGGAGAAAAGCAGTTCTTTTTTAATGTAGCTCTGAGGAAGAGATACTGTATTGATAACACAGGTGAATGGAGTCCTGTGCCATATGGGTAATGGTTGTCCAAGTCTCTGCAGCTTACTCTTAACTGTGTTTACAGCACCTCAGGCTGTGAAGTTTTAGCTTTAAACAGTTTATTCACTTCGACACCTATTCAGCTTATGGAATACCTGAGGGAACCATGAGACAGAACTTGTTATATTATTTCCAGCAAGTAATACTGGATATTAATTTTCTATGCTTTGTGACTCAGTCTTGCTTTCCTTTGTGGAAAAGTTCTTTAAATGACAACAGAGTGTGCATTTGAGGCATCCTGGTTCTCTTCTGTTTCTGTATTATAGCATACAGATTTTATATCTGAAAAATATCTGTGAAATGGAGAAGTGACTCATTTTGCTAAAAGCATGAAAGCATTTGAGAGGCACTAGATAAAAACTTAGGCAAGGACAAGAAGGAAGTCATCATATGCATCACAGGTCTAATGGAGTGGCATGTTCCTTCCTATCCATTTGCATAATTGAAATATTTTCTCCATAAATGTAGCTTTTTCATTCTAACCACTGGTAGCTGATTAACAGCAAAAATACCTGATATGACCCAGTATGCAGTCTCTGTGGTTTGTCTGTTTAACAGGCTGCCTGGCAACTGTAAAACTGTTAAAAAAACAGTAAATAGGAAAAGGAATTGCTATTTTAAGCTGATGCACAACAGTTTTCTAATGCTGTGTCCCATTCCCTTCACCTCAGACACATGTAATCCTGATTATTTTGTTTAGTAATTGTTGTATTTGCAGTCTTTGAGACTGGTTCTCAAAGAGAGGAAGAGTTGGTCTTCTAGTTGCCAGGCAAAGAGAGGTTAAGGAAATAACTGCAAAATTGTGAAAAATAGGGAAAGTTTTCATATTCTAGGGTAAGCAGAGGCAGAATAAAATATTTTCCACACAAGTGTTAACAAGACTGAAATTTCTCTGATCTCACTTTCTTTGAGTAACAAGACCCTTCACTAATGCTCTTTGTTATGAGAAAAAGGACTCCTTACCACTATTTGACTTGATCTCTGAGACACTTAAAACCAGGTTTTAAAGATAATTTTAAAAAATTCTTTTAAGTCATCCTTTTAAATTGTTTTTTAAGAAAATATTTTTAAAAAATAAAGTCCATAATTTACATCTTTGATTTATTGAAACAATATATAAAACAAATATTGGAATAGGGGGTTTATACAGACTTTCCATCCTTCAATTTTCTAAGATTTAATGCAGCAAGACAAATCTATTTATAGCACAGACTAACTTCATATGTTTCACTGCTGCAGAAATCAATAGTCCTTGGCTATGAAAACAAAAGAGAAGACGTATTAATTCATTAGCAGGTCCAGGTTACATCTTACAGTGTGGTCAGTCTACATTAATATTCTCTGGGAGTGAATCAGAAAGAGTAGTCTTTGTAGTACACCAGGTTGCAGCTGGCAGAGAAAGAAATGTTTTGGTTTTGGGATAAACATCTCAATTGCATTTCTAACAGAGCCTGTGACTGAAAGATGTAGGAGCTGAAGAAGTCAAAAGAAACCTTCTGCACTAGGTATGACTTCTCCTATCAGGTACTGACATGCCCTCTTGGTGGACCAGTGAGAACATTTCTGCCCATTTCAATATACTTTAAAAAGCACTGAAACCTAGTGGAGCTCTTTCATAGTTCTGTCTTCCTGCACCTTTCGCAGATCTGCAAGTGAAAACTGTGTATGTAATATATTAATTTCCTTCTGTTTTTCTGTTGGTATTTTTCTATGGTAAGTATCTAATTTGAAGAGTGACTATTTTCCTGAAGTGCCAGCTCTGGGAAATGATATGTTACGATTCAGATGATAATTCTAAGGTTGGCAGTGAGCACGGGAAGTAATGTATACTTAGTATAATGATAGTTATTCTATTTTTCAGTCAGCAGATGTAAACTTCCTTGCTAAAAATCTATGCAAAGGCAATTGAAATCTTAATTTTCTGTTTCTTTTACTATTTCAAAGATTAAAGCTAAAATCAGTTCTTATTTTTAAATGCCACTCACTGAAAATGTGATGAAATTATGTAATTCACGCATGAATATACAATTAAATGCAGATCTGGATTTTAAGCAGCTATGATTGGTACTCAAGTGCAGAGTACTTCACATGAGACGCATGCTCTAAAGCAAAAGTGAAACCCCTGGTCAAAAAATTCTTTGGTCAAAATTTTCTTTTTTCTTTGCAGTGTTTTAGTATCACAATGACACATCCTTTCTAAGTAGCACTGTGGTGAAGGTTTGGCACTCCCATCCTCCTAAGGGGCATATCAAGCTGTCTGCTGTGATGGGTATGAATATGGAGCACGTAGCCTTGTCCAGACATTCCTCTTCCAAGCAGACTCAATACATTTAGTCTGCTTTGCAATAAAACTCAGACTGAGTATCTGGCCTACTGATTCTAGCCCAATAAGGTGGCAATAATAGGGTCACATAACCACTGCAGCAATTATTTCTGCTTTCTAAAACATAAATCTGCAGTCCTTTTAGACATGACCAAGTCCAAACATAAAAATAAATTAAATAATGCGTATATAAGTGAAAAATCGAAGTTTGTGGGGTTTTTTCTTTGTCTTTAAATAAAGCCATGAAATATTGTCTACTAACACTTGTTAAATTAAGTATATTATGAATACTTTATAGATTTTGTACTCTTGATGATGAAATACCTAGTGATTCTTGTTGGATTGCTTTGTACAGGTTTATATGCTTTTATCACATATTGTTGCTCCTAAATTATGAAAATTCTGACCTAAAACAAGAGAAGATCCCTTGTGTAAGATGTAATTGGAACTACCAGCTGCTGTCTTTAGACTTATTGCTGTGTCATGGATTTGCAGAGCTCTTCTGTTGGAAAGTACTGCTGCCTTCTTATTTTGAGTTATATTTTTCCACATTGACTTTATGACCAATTTCCACAACAGTAGTTTTGGCAATGTGTACAATATAGTGCTGAAATAGAAATAAATTTTGGTTAGAGAAATTTTAAAACTGGAAAATAATTAAAAGAAAAACAGCAACAAATTGAATATCAGATCCCAGACTACCACATCTTCAATGGAGAAATGTGCTCATCTTTGGAGAAGTTATCACTTGTAGCTGAACTACCTACATGTCTTTCTACTTTTCTAGCCTTTCAGCCCAATCTTGTGTTGCAATAACAATATATTGTGTTTCTATAATTTCTGACAGTACAGCACCCTAATGCTTTAAATTGTATTTCTATGCCACTGACTTTGATATCTTTTATTGAGCGAGCAAATGCTATTTTCAATATTAGTAGAACATAAAAATATGGAATTAAGATAAAATAGAGTAGTATTTTTATAAGTAGGATAATTTCTTTGTTTACCCAGAAGAGGATATCTTTAAAGATACAGTTTTGTACTTGCTCATCTAATTTTTTTTCTATAATTCAGAGAATAATTCAGCCAAACTTTTTTAGAGTAATCAGGATTGTTTTTGTTATGACATATTTAAATCTAGGCATAATGAATAGCTGTGCCTTGCTTATCATTCTTGCTTATTTATTCTGTGGCAATCCAAGAATGACTTTCAGAAGAGTTTGATATTCAAGTGTTCTCTTTTAAGGAAAATAAACAGCTGTGTATGAATCTATAGCACTGGATACAAAACTTGATGGCAAAGATAAAAAATATAAATAGCTTAATAGCAATAATAAGAGTTGTGAAGATGCATAAATTCCCAGTCCTGAGCAGTATTTTAGTAGTCAAAATACAATTCTTCAATAATTAAAACATTACTTGGCAGATAATCTCAGAAAATTATTGTTGCAAACTAAAACCACACTAATTTTATTTGCAATTTGCACGTCAAATTTACAGAAAAGACTATTTCTTTCTGAAAAGAAAATGGCCTAGCAATGAGGAAGGAGCGACAGTCTCAGAGCAATATGCATGTCTTCTTGCATATGTTTAGTTCCTCACAGTTATACTTCATTCACAGAAGAAAATATGTAGCATGATGGATTCTATATGTAAAGGTTTTCAAATGGGTTCATGTGCAAAAGTTTTCAGAAACCTGCATTATGCCTTCATTTTGAATGAATTGTTCTGCAAGTTCTCTCCTCAAGCACAATCCTTTGAATTTCTCAATAAACAAGGGTCCATGGGACAAAAAATGGGGCTAGAGGTGTGGCTTCCCAAAGCCCCTGCTGATGGTTCCCTGACATGTTCCAGTTTTATAAATTAGAAATCTGGTCATTTCAGATTAATATCTAAATAATGCCAGCTGTCTCCCCTTCAAGATATTTTGAAGCTTTTTCATAATTTTGTTTGTAACATTACTGCAGAAAGGCACACGTAAGTGATGATGCTAATAAAAATATTGCCTATTATTTACTAAAAAAAATAGATATTGGTCTCCTTTGATTAAAATAAAAATCTTTAGACTCAAAATCAAAGTAAAGCTAAAATACCTTCTCTTCTAAATTTCCAAGTCAAAAGCAAAAATAATATACAAGGAAGTGCCTCTTCTGTGGATGTGTACAGTATTTATATAAGCTCCCTCTTATCTCTGGGTTACAAGTGTTTTGCAGTTGCCTGTCATAATCATAAACAGGAAATTTGTGTTGTAAAAAAGAGAAGTTATGGGAGAAAAATGAGATTTTCAGGGGATGTTTGTTTACTTCATATTGATGTTCATATTCTTCACACATATTTTCCATAGCATTCATCTAAATTATTTGCTCAAAATGAACATGAGAAATACAGTCACAAAGAGAACCACTGGATGGAGCTGTTTGTTGTGACTTTTATTTTACTTTGGGATATTAAACACCTGTAGGTGCAAGCAAAATATCCTTAGGGAAAAAAAAGAAAAAAAGAAAAGAGATTGGGGTACAAATGACACATAGAAAAAATTAATCAGAGCCCTGCAGCTAAGTAGGCAAACACCCTCGACCTAATTAGGCAAACTACAGAATGGAGAGATCTTGACTGAATGGGACAGGATGGAGTATACTATGAAATTATGAATAAAGGTGAAAAGTAAAATTTCCCTCAATCATTGCAGTAATATCCTATTCAGATCTCTCACTAGATGTTTAGTACATAAGAGATTGTGTTTGCATGTAATTTTCTCTTCTGCCTTTAAAAACAATAAAACACTTGCAATTTAGTGAAACAGACATTATTTATTTATAGCTGAGAAATGAATGATAGGAACAATAAAGAATGATACCTTTTCGAAACAGCAATAAAACTCCACTTCACTAGGCTTGCCCATGTTTTCTTCAGATGCAAGTTTACTAACTGAAATGTAAGTTGTTTAAAATATAAAAGCAAAATCTGTGAAATGCAGCAATAAAAGCTTAGTCATGCACTCATTTGTACTTTGTGAAATTTAGACTTTTATACTTCTAACACTTGGAAATATTAGAATGATTTCTAAGCTCATGAAAGTGGTGGTGGTGGTGGTGTGTACAGGGAGATCTAATACCTTTATTCATTTATTTCATCTGTCACAGAGTAAAATGTGGGAAGGTAGTTGTTCTGAAAAATAAAGGAAAAATCCTAGGAGAACACCTAGACAAATTCAGTTTATTGGTTCTCTCCTAGAGTTATTAAAAATCCCAAGAATTAAATGAGAAACTTTAAATCATTATTCTTAAGATGATAAATTAATTCCCACCACAATCAATACTGCAGCTTTAAAAAAGGTATGAAAGAGCAAGTACTGAAAAATAAAACTATTAGAAGGATAGTTCAGAGAGGTGTTAATAGTAATTATGGCTGAGAAAAACTAAACCCAAAACCAGAGAGCTTTCAATTGAAAACATCTAATGCTTTTTTTCAGGAAAAATGAAATTAAAATAAAAAGAACCTCATTAAGGGATTAGCATCAAGCTACAGAACCTCAAAAATATCATAATTATTGTCCATATGATTATTGTACCTTTTGATAAAAAGGAGTTATAAAACACAAGATGAAAAAAGTGAAAAAAATAAGCCTTGGAAGAGATCTATAAAACATTTATTGAAATTCTTCTGTGTACTCAAGAAAGTATACAGGGCTAGTGACAGAGATTAAATGTTCAGCATCTACATTGAGATATGTTGAGGTTTTAATGTACTGAATATTGATTGTGTGATGAGTCCTAGAATTTTGTTTCCTGCAGTTTCTCACAAGGGGAGGGAGAAATGAAAACATCGCAGAAGATTCATGTGCATAAAGTAGGGTGTTAATGGCTTCCTTGAAAGGAAAATCTCTTCAGTCTATGCACGTCACTAATTATGCCTAAAAGCCAACAGAATTGCTGAACTTTTTTGTTCACGAGGGTTGAGAAGTATGAGATTCATGTTATGGTTACTTTTAGAATGGGAGCTTCCATACAAAATGTTGGGCTCTAAAGGAGACTCTTCAGAAAAGGATTTTTCTTCTGCTTTAGGTCACCTTTTCAGCACTTGCGAAGTAAAAAGTCTGTTTCAGTAAGAATATGCAGTCGAAGAAAATTAATAACTTGCATGTCTTGCAAATAAGAAAAGTATAAGCAAACTTGTAGTTGATCTCAGGGTGATATTCCTGGAACAGTCAAAGAGCTTTACCAACACAATACCCTGGCACCTATGATCCATTCAAATAAAAAATATTGCAAGATCTACAGTCTTGACATTTTCTCCAGCTTAACAACTGAAATGATGTGAGAAAAATGGGCAGCACCCTTACTTTGAAGAAGTGATTTATATCTGGTAAATCCATTGGCAAAGAACTCTGTTCTGCAAGCTGTTGCTCTCAAAAACTACAAGTTGAATTTGGCCTGCATGAGTGCTTCAGGCCATCTGCCATTATTTAGCCACTGGATTTTGTCTCATCTTCCAGGAATCATTTGAACTCTGCAAAATTATCTTTTATGGTTGAGCAGACATCAGGCCTCATGGTCGTCTGCTGTCACAGGAGGTAGATGGGGAGCTTGCGTTTAGTAGTCACGTGTTGTTTCCACTGCTCCCCATCCACAATGTCCTGTTTTTCCCTTGTGCCACAGCCAGGGTGATTTTGTAGGATAGGGACTTAAAAAACGATGTTGCTAGAAAGTGACACCTCTAGGTGGTTTAAAAGATGACAAATCTTATGGCCTGACACAGTTGGAGGGAGCAATCCTATGAACAAAACTGAGAATTAGAAAATGTCAGTTGACTAAGTCAATAAAGTAGGGAGCCTGGAGTTCTATCTATTGTTGTTTATTTTAAATTTTTTAAATAATTTTTTTTTAATTTTAAAAAGTAGAATTCTTTTTATCTTCTTCCAAGATTTTTAAATAAAAATTTAAAATTTTTCCAGATGTTGACATGCAAATAATGGCACTCAGTATACTGTGGCATACCTATGCACAATCCTTCCTGTTCTGACATGAACAATATTTTCACAGGTAGGAAAGTGATCTGTTCACTCATGTCTGTTTCCAGATACCAGATTTGAAAAATCATGACTGAAAATCTATTTTCAACATGGAAATTAAGCTAAAAGTAATTTTTTTAGAGGGAAAAACCATCACAGGAAAAGATTTTTGCTGTTTCTGACAATGAAGGACATCACTAAGCCAAATTTATTCTCTTTAGTCAAAATTAAACTAGAATAGCAATTCCAGTAAGGCTTGCTGATTTTTCTACAGAAAGTGCCTTAAGCTATTTCAATTAATGTTCTGGTGAGCAATAGTCAAAAAGTGAGAGAGAAATAGTCAAAATTTTGTTCGAAATTCCATGGGGAAAAGATACACATAGGTTTTGTGGTAGAATATTTCTATACACTGACCTACAATCTACATAGTGTGTAACTATGTGTCCACAGTCCTGTGCATGGGTGGAGAGGCAAACCCCTTATCTTAAAGATCTTCTCACTGGCAATATCCTTGCAATGTAGTCTACCAGCTGAGCTGTTCTGTAATCTATTTCAGCCACAATTTGCTTGCTGATCAACTAAAAAAATACATCTTTGTCCAACTGTTTTTTTTTTTTTTGACTAAGTGGCTAATGAGTTATTCAGTAAACAGTGGAATTTTCAGACTCTCAAACCAAACTGAATACTTCAAAATAGCTTCAATCACTTTCCCTGAGAGAGGCATACATTTGTGCAAGGAGCTGAATGCAATTCTCAGCAAAATAATGAAGTGATGTAAAGTTATGGGACTTGCTAACTCCATCATTCACAACTGCACTGAAATGACCCATTGCTCAACCACGCAGAGATCTGAATATCTGAAGTATATCTTAAATATCTTAAATGTCTTAGATATGTCACTCATTTTTTGATAAGTCCTTCTGGCAAGCAGGAAAACGTTGTGCATATAGATCATTCCTTTATTCCACAGGCTACAATTTACTTTTTCTTATAAGCAGGAACATGGGAGAAACAAACAGTATGTGACTCATGTTGGCTATTGAAAACTTGTAGCATTGGTGCTTCCTTTATTTGAGCTGTTCAGCCTGAAAAAAGAGGACTTGAGTGTTTGATTCACTTTTCTATGTTCAACTGCTCTCTGATGATCATTATTAAAGAAAAAAAGAAAAAGGAGGCTGATGAAATTAAAAAAAAAAAATCCAGCAGCCAAGAATCACAGTTTTTAATCAGGTTTCTGTAGACATACATAAAACAGGGAGAGCCAGAAAAAGGGAAGTGTCCTTCTGTCTCATATCACAATGCAACTGAGAAATCAAAGAAGTCTAGTAATTCCTTTTCTGGTTACTTTTATGCTATAATGCATAGTTCAAAACATAACATTTTGTAATTTTTATAATTTATTTACAAATAAAGATATTTTTATTATAATTAGTCTGAAGAACATGACTCTATTCAGGATGAATATTTAAAATACTCAAAATTATACATAATCCTTCTACATAGACTGAAAATAATTTGAAAATATCTATATTCACACATAGTATAGAGACCTGCAGTATAAAGTTAAGAATCACTTCATTCTAGACAAATAAAATGGATTAAATCCAATTGCTTTTCCTGAATCTGTGTGATATAGTTTAGCAAATTTTGTAAACATTTCCTGAGTCATCAGCCTGTATTTATCAACCTGTATTTACTACAGAATGGTAGATATTCATGAAAGCTCTAGAAAGGAAACCCAAAGAGCTGTGTGACACAACTTACTGTTGATGGTAAGCTCTTCAGTGTAGCATTTATATTCATATTCAAATTCAAGAAAACTGACAATGAAGGATTACAGAAATGTTATGCAAATAAGTGACTGGGTGGTAGTAGGGAACGTAAAGGTCAACATATACAAAGATAAAATAAGACAGGCAAGGGAAACCTCCCTCTGCCTCCAAGTCTGCCTTTATGCATGCAGTGGTCTTGCAATTTTCCTCTGCAGAGCACTCCTTGTGTTTTGACACACAGTTTCACATGAACGAAGACTCAAGAATGGCTGTGAAAGTAAAACAAGTTAGAGTGATTCAGAAAGCAATAGGTCACAAAGCAAAAAACCTGCCTGAGTATACTCAGCAGGGCCCCATCTTGAAAATGGTGTGCTGTTTGCTTCCCTTTATGTTAAAATACATATACTAGATCTTAAAAAGACACAAAAAAGAGCACTGAGGTTCACCCTGTACTCTTACAATCAATTATAAAATGAGATAATTCTTTCTTACAATTCATCCATTGGACAAGAACATCTGAAATTTAAATTTCTGGGAAAAGTTTTGCTTTCTTTTTCCAGTAACACTTCCTGTCTTTGTCTTAGAGAAGTCTTAGAGAAAGAACTTGATGTTCTTATTTCTTTCTCTTTTAAAGTAGACTAGATGATTAATTTTTCAGTTACTTATCTAAAGTCCTTTGAATAAACTATTTAAAGATAATATTACATTCCTGATGCTTTTGAAGTAAAAATTGGTCGACAAAAGTTAAACGCTATTAACTCAAATACTAGAGCTTGCAAGAAGAGAGCAAGAAATGCAAAATCAATTTGAAAAGTGACCTAGCAGATTTTGACTGGTGTAAACTATGTTGTCATTCATACTTCAGAAAGGACAGAGTCAAACCTTAAGGATTCTGGAAATTTAAACTGAAAACCTCCTTGCCACCAAAGGAAAAAAAAAAAAAGAAAAAAAAAGAAAGAGAGGTTAAAATAGCAGTCAACTGTTACTTTTACACTTACAGAGATATCTCCTTAGAGAGTACAGCCCTGTTTTCAGCTTTGCTGTTACCATCATAAAAAACCTCCAAACCAACAAACAAACCCAAACCAAAAAACAGAAGTGAGAAATGCAGTGCTGGTATTTCTGCACTTCCTTGTGCAGTTGTATTAAAAATGTGTTAACCATTCTGTTCCAGACTACCACACCTAAATTTCAGCTTTTTCAACAGTATCAGACAAATACATGGTCTATACTCTGGAAATTGCATGAGAACATAATCTTTTGTTCAAAGTTTAAAACATAACTATTCAAGTTAATTATTTTTTTATAAACTTGGTGAAAAAAACTTTGCATTATTGTAAAACAAATAGAATGATTCTGTCTTGGGTATGAATATGTGACTTTTGGTCAAATGAAAACCTGTGGCTGCCTATCTAAAGACACCACTGGCCCCAGAGCATTTCAATGAAAGTAAAATAGCCATTCATGTTATTCTGTAATGTACTTTGGTTGCTCTAATTACATATAAGGAAGAATAAATAATGCCAAATAATTTTTCATTTAATATATAATAGCTATATCAGAAATAGCTATCAAACCAAAGTGTACTGACTTGATGTTAAAGTAGAACAGTCAGGAATTATTTTTAGGTAACTAATATTTTTGCAACATCTACAAGCCAACGAAAAAGAGTTTCAGATTAAATAAGTGAAAAGAAGATTTTGAAATACTGATTCTCTAATATAAATTTTAATATAATAGAAAAAAGTGAAGACATGATCACATTGCTACTTCAAAATGTAACTCTGATTGTGTACTATTGCATTCTTGCATTTTTAGTCAATTTAATCTTAATTCATATTTATGTGATTATTTTACTCTTCATCATGAAAATAGGTCAACTTTATGTCACCTTTGTTGCTTACATGAAGATAAGGCATTAATTTCTTTCCATTTTTATACACTTTGACATTTCTAAATGATGAACAGTGGTTTTACACAGACCAGTTCTAATTCCTCTGCTGAAATTAACTACTCAGGGTCTCTTCCAGCTACCTGGCACGGGTACAAAGGGAACATGCTTTTGTTTTTGTATCTGGACAGCTGTGGTTATTGCTGATGATGTCCAGTCTTTCTATCTGTTTGTCATAATGATATGCATATTAAATAACTAAATATTCACAAGTAAGCATCAAAAATTCCCACTGTAATTCCAGAGATTTATTAATGTAAAAAATGTGTTCAATAGGTATTATTATACACATAATTTTCTTCAGAGTATCTCCTTCTTCCTTTTTATGTTTATTGTTTTTCCTCTTGACAAGCCTGTACTTTAAAAATTTATAGTAATTTGAATTCTTAATTCCTGGGTGCAGAATGTGGTTATAAATGCCATTTGTCTGTCATTTGTTGTGTTTTATTCTTAGTGCTGTTTTATTCATTAGCTAATCCATTGTGTGTGTTTCTGTGCAATGTCAATTGCTATGAGCTTAAACAATGCTTTCAGAGTTAGAAAATAACCAGGATATATATTGATTGAAAAAGTAAACTCTTCCTATTTTCTGTGAGTGGACAGTAAATGAAGAGTGATTTTAGGTGTGGTTTGTTTTGTTCTGGGTAGAACACTTGATGTCTTGTGTCTAAGCTTCACTTGGCAGGAAATCTCCCCACTAGCAGCTTAAAAGTCTTTTATGGTTCAGATGTTAAGGTTAGTTTCCTCCTTCAAAGGCTAGGCAGATGCTGTGAGTCTGGATGATGCAAGTCAATACTCTTACAGCAGATTTTTTTCTTTTTCTGTAATAACCGAGTCCTAAATACTTGCTGTTGTTGTTGCTGCTGCTGTGGTTTTCTTGTTTGGGCATTTTTTTTAGTTTATTTTTGTTTTGTTTCCTTGAATGGGCATCATGAGCATTTGTTTATTTTTATGGTGTCTTATAGACATTTTCAGAGTTCATGGGCCAGACTAATCTGAGTGCAGACAGGATTGAAATGACCTTGTGTACCACACATTTTCCACTTGCACAGCTGGTTGAGAGAAATGGCTCTGACTGAGGACCTCTTACAGATCATGGCAATCAAACGTGTGAGCTGGCCCCCAGGATATCCTGAGGCTAAAAGAAAGAATTCCTGAGAAATTTGCCTTGGAGTGATTAAAATAAAATGTTTGCAGAGAATTACTTTCCCAGTGAAAAGGTAGGTTTACTGGTAATAGAGCTTGACAGGCATTTGCTTTTGCCAGTGATTATGAACCTGTAACAATGCTGCAAGGACTGAAAAATTAATTTTGAAATCCAAAGACCTGCAACTGACAGCTTTCTAATGATGAGTGATGTCGTTATGCAAAATTGTCAAAAAAAAAAAGGATTTCTTGAATTCTGGTCTTCTGATTCATGTCTTTTTGTTTACTGAAATACTGCTTTTTACAGTGTCACTGTGTATATTGCCAAAATGATTCTGCTGCTGTTCACTGAAGCTGTGTTTTTATGTTTTTAATTAGAATAAATTGTATTATATCATATTGGAATTTACACAGGAGAGACTGAGAGCAATGCATTTTGGGTAAAGATATTCAGTATTTAATCAGTTAATAGTAAAAGTAGCTAAAGAACTTAATTCCCTAAGTTTACAATCCAGTTGTTAATCATAAAGCTATTCAGTTTTCTTGATTTATGTTTTTCCAAAACAACATTAAATATTACCACTTATTTTAATTTCATTTCTATTTCCCCACATGAGTAGAAAAGTGAATATGATCTGAGGTTCTTATTGCCATCACAGTGCTGTTACAGATGCTATTGCTATCCTAGGTAAGACTCTTGGACTCTTGTTTTGAGTAAGATAGTTTTACATATTGAACTGAAAATAAACAAACATGAATAATGTCTACACTCCAACCATAATGGAAATCTGTCGTGCTCTGGTAGTGGAAAATAAGGACTCTCCCTAACATGAATGCACCTAAGATTAATGCACTAAAGGTAAGATTAATAACCTGAATTCCTATGCTGAGAAGGCAAGGTACCACTGTAGCATCAGCAACTCCTGCCCCAGGTTGCCTAGACAGCTACTGAAGAGTTATGCCATCCCTGAACTTTGCAAGGAAAGGCAGCAGCATGACAGGAATCCATTCTCCAGAAGAGGCCAGGGACACTGGATGGCAATCTGGAGCCTGAGTCAGTATGATACCATTGCAGAGAAGGGAAAACACCTCCCTGGAATGCACAGTCCTCTGTTCTAGGAAGCCTTGGCAATGCCTGAGCTGGAGTGCTTTGTCCTGTTCACCAAATGGGAATGGGCAGGGCTTTAGGAAAAGTGATATGTGTTGGGTTTGCATGGTCAGGTTTCGGTAGTGTGAGGGCTACAGGGTTGGCTTCTGTGACAATCTGCCAGAATCTTCCTTATGTCCAGCAGATCCAATGCCAACTGGCTTCGAGATGGACCTACCACTGGCCAATCAGAGATGCTGGTTAATGCCTCTCTGATAACATATTTAACAAGAAAAAAAAGTTGTTGTGCAGATGTAGCTGTGGCCAGAGAAGAGCAGGGTGGGAATAACTGAGAGGAGCAACTGTGGAGGCACCAAGGTCAGTGGAGAAGGAGGAGGAAGAGATGCTCCAGGTGCTGCAGATGAGATGCCCCTGCAGCCCATGGTGAAAACCATAGTGAGGCAGCTTTGCCCCTGCAACACATGGGGGGACAGATCCACTGCGGAGCAGATCTGCTCTGGAGCAGCTGGATGCTCAAGAGAAGGCTGTGGACCTGTGGAAAACCAGTGTCAGAACAGGTTCCTGGCAGCGACCTGCAGACCCACAGAGAGAGGATCCCATAATGGAATAAGTTTCCTGGTAGGGTTTGTGACCCTGTGGAGGACCCATGTTGGAACAGGCTGGGCATGAAGGATTGTATCCCATGGAAGAGTCAGCAGCTTATGAAGAACTGTATCCCATGAGATGGACTCATGTTGGAGAAGTTCATGGAGAGCCATCTCCTGTGGACAGTTCTGGAGCAGTGGGAAGGCTCTTATCCCTAAGCAGCAAGAGAAATCACCTGTGATGACCTGATCATAATCTCCATTCCTTGTCTCCCTGCACTGCAGACTGCAGGGGTAGGAGGTAGAGCTGGGAAGGAGGGAGAGGTGGGGAGAAGGTGTTTTAAAGATTATTTTACTTCACATTATCCTGCTCCGATTTTGTTAGTAATAAATTCAAATAATACCTCCAACTCAAATCTGTTTTGCCTGACATGGTATTTGGAGCATGACCTCTCCTAGTCCTTATCTCAAACCGTGAACCCTGCATTGAATTTTCTCTGCCTTGCCCAGTTGTAGAGGGGAGTGATGGAATGGCTTTGGTGGGTTCTTAGTGTCCAAAAATGGAAATCAAATAAACTGTGATTCTTTAGTTTGAAACAGGAAGGGAGACATGAGTGCAGCTTCTTGAGACTCCAAATATAAGGCATTACTATGTTTATTTTGGCAAAAAAAATTTTGTCTGTGTTTTAGTATGTCCAAATGGATGTAAAGTATATGTACTATACAGTAGTTTACTATTAAGCCCAAGGTTTATTTATCCTAAATGCACATGTCTGTGAATAGATTCCTACTACTTGCAAAAATTATATTTTTTCTATCAGGTCATCAAAAAGTGAGGGCACTGTATTTTATTTATTCAGAGATCTTTGTCTCCTACTTTTCTGCTGCTAACAGCTCCAAATGCCACTCAGTTGTAATATAAGCTACTAATAAAGATCAGAATTTTTAAAAATATTTTGGCTGTGGAGTGAAAATTAGACAGTCATTATGAAGGTGGATGTGGGAAGACAAAGAGTGAAGGAGAGAAAATGTGAGATTCAGCAATGTTCTGACAAGAAAGTGATTGCGTAGGTGGACTTCTGGAGGCTTGTCTGAATATTACCTGTGCAGTGGGTTCCTGATGGGAATGACAGAATTCATTTCAGTGTCTACCATGAGAAAAAGAAGGAGTGAGAAAAAAACCAAAAAAAAGCTTAGTTCATTAATCAGCTTGTTAGACAAGAGGATCTGCTCTATAATGAGCTGCCTCTGAGATCTACAGAAAGAATTGGAAATAGTTTTACTAAAGAAGACTGATAGCTTAATATGAAATGCAGCATACTGGGCATTTTGTCACTAAAATATGATGGCCAGAATTTGGGTGCTAGTAATACGACATTTATTTGGTGCTATAGTGTTGCATAAAATAGTCATGATACAGCAGATTATTTCAGGAAACTACTAATAGAATTAAATAGGCGGTGATTTGGTCACTACTTAGATCTACCCTTTACACTCTGACTCTGAGAAGTCAGAGTGAAGGTATGCACACTTCCATTACATGTGGTCATTCTGAGCTCTGAGGTATTCTGCTCCCAGAGTAACTGGGTATGTATGCAAGTCTGAGAGATGGACACTGGAATTATCTTAAGAGTTCTTTGTAAAATTAAAAATGTGATGTAATAAAATATATATAAATGCACATATATATATGTTGCATATACATTGACTCTTAAAAAATTTATACCTATGAAGAACACTGTATATTTGGTAGTTGAAAATGCACAAATGTTTTTCATTCAAGACTAACAAAGATTTTTCAACTATGTTTTCTTTTTGAATATTGTATAATAGCATATACTGTATTATGTGAACTGATCTTTGTGACTAAAGAGGAGTGATCATATGATCTTGCTGATGTGCAAGCAAATTGCCAGTCCACTAAGTTTCATGAGCAACATTGACTGTGTGTGGATGAAAGCCATTTTTCAACAGAACAAGCAAATATGGAAAGCACACCTCCAATTCAGATGGAGTGGAATTACAGATACTGAAAGGTACTAGAGTGCTGCATTTTTTTTAAGGTAGAAGTGGACTTTGAAAATATACTGGCACATCCTAGCATCTGAGATAATTTAGACTGTGGGGTACAAACAGACACTGTTTTCAGAGTGTTAATCAGGGAACTGCAACAGTGATAATTTGTGTCTGTGTCTTCCCCAATAAAGATTTTTCTTTTATGCTGCAATGGAACTTTACATATAATTTTTGCTTAGAAAAAAAATTTCCACAAAGAGATAAAGTTACTAACACTTGGCATAGCTACATGGTCAGAGCAAAATATGTCTTTTTCAATAAAACATGTTGAAACACTTCTATAGCATGAGATGGTCATTTGTAGATGCAGCCTTTTTCATTATTAATGCCAGAAGTTACATAAGTGGAATTTTTATTCTTCCCTTATTCATTCCAGTATTAGCCTTGTCTTCTCTTGCGTAGCTTTCCACCACATTTTATCTTTCAGTGCAGAAGTATGGTGCTATAAGTGCTGAGAACTGCAAGAGAGAAGTGTATCAGGGTTGTGTGGTAAGACTTTGGTAGAGGAGAGCTCCAGAAGTGGCTTCTGTGAAGAAATGCCAGAAATGTCCCTCAGTTCTGACAGGGCCAATGCCAGCTGGCTCCAGGACAGACCCACTGCTGGCCAAGTCTGAGTCCATCAGTGATGGTGGTAGTACCTTTGGGATAACGCAGTTAAAGAGGGGAAGAGGGAGGGAGAGGAAGTGCTCCAGGTGCCAGGGTAAAGTTCTGTGCTGTGCAGGGAGCTCAGGACATAAGGCCTCCCTTAACCCTAGAGACCATGAAGAAATAGCTTCAAGGGAGGATTGCATGGAGTCAGCCCCACGTTTAGTTCATTGTAATCAGAGTGCCAGGCTCTGTGGATGATCCTGGCTGAAAGCTGTGTATGCTGAGCATTGCATGTGACAGTCCATTATCCCAGTGGCTCTTAGCCTAGCTGAGAGAGTAGCAGTCAATGGAGAGGTGATTGTTGGGCAATTCTGATATGTTTAAGCCACTACTGAATCCTTTTATCCAAAGCTGTATCACAGCTCTGTCAATCAATCTGTAGGACGCTGTGTCTGTGCAAAGCCTCACTGGACAGCTGTCTCTCTGTATCAAAGTGTTTCCTGAACAATCCTTTGTACAAAATAGTGATGTTCTGAGTGTAAACCCTGTCTGTTCTGCAATACAAAACAGAATTGATGGCAAAATTGATGATTTAGTATCTGATGACTACACAAAGCAGCACTGGGTTAAGGTGACCCTACACTGCCTTATAACTGGTGTGGTTTAGTGCCCATGAGTGAAACTGCTTCCTAAAAACAAAGCATGCTTTTCTTGTATAGAAGCATCACCCATAGAATCTACATATGTATGTTTTAATTTTTCAGATTCACTTCCTAGATGTTTAAGGAAGCTTGAAAATGCTGCTCTTTGCCACAGGGTTTCAGGCCATCCTGGCTGTGCTGGGAGAAGCAGTCTGCAAGGAGAAGCTGTCAAGAGCTCTGGAATTGGCAAGGTGACAAAATGAATGTGTAGAAATCGCAAGAACTGCCCTGTCAGTTGAAAGACTCTTGCTCAGGTGCTTCAAAATACCAAACAGCTCTCATCTTGGCTAGTTAGAAGTTGTCATTAGATCTATCTGTTAATAGGACTTCTTTAGTATGACTTCCAGAAACTAGAAGTATAGAGAAATTATTCTTCCACCCTAAAATATGGCTTATAATAAAAAACATGGAAAAAACTTTGTAATTATTCGTGTCTCACAATTGTCTCTGTTTTGCTCTTCTAAGGAAAACATATAGCATTTTTAAAAAATACTTTGTCAAGTAAAGGTACCAGAGAAACACTTTGCTAAGCATTAAGAAAGCCAAATCTTATTTATATTGAAAGCAGAATAAATCTTTATTGGTTCAATTTTGACTGTGATTATTCTATAAAACAGGTTTAATTCTGTAAAACAGAATGCTGGCATGACAAGTGCAAGAAAACATTCACCTGCTCTACTTAAACAGGAAAAAAATGGTATGGATTTCAGTGCATGTTGATATAAATTATGCTAATTCATCCTTCAGAGGGATAATTTATTTATATGACCATGTATTCAAAACTTCACTTGATGCATAAATACGCTATTAAGTACAGCAGATGTCCCTTGTGTCTGACAGCGGTGTAAAACTCAACAAATAACAATTATCTAAGCAGATGCATTTTATGAATACAATGTAGGCCCTCAAATTTGAATCCAAAATTAAATCTTTCACAGTGTTTTCACAGTGGTTTCCTCGTCTTCTTCTTTTGACAGCATCATGGTAGGAAATTCTAAATTCTATACTGCAGATACTAATTGCACTAATCGGAAGTATAACATTGCACATGCTATTTTAGTCTGTGCTTTGCAGGAAACACCTGTTTGGAAGCACAGGTTAAACTATAAAAATCTTAATAATTAATGGGACAAGGGTGGCAGTTACAAAGATAATGCACATTTAAATAAGACGATGTTCAACATTCAGACACTGCTAGCAGAGATCCCTCTAAGGCTTAAGGACATACAGGAAAAACAGAACTTAATTGGAAAACAAGTTGGACTGAAGAGCAAGTGAAATATGTAAATCCCTTTTTATTCTTCTAATTTAATCTCTGGAGTCTAGGTTGCAAATTGACATATGAAAATAAAACTATAATCAGTAAAATATCAATATGCATATTTAATACTAAGTACAAGTTCTTGTATTTGAAGCAACTTGAGTATAAATGTTTCCAATAAGCATTTAATTTAAATTTAGGGAGACAGCTCCTCTGCTAATTAGAAACTCATAGATTGGTAGAAATGTAGCTATCAAACATTACTATAGTGCTTACAAATAACTAGTTCAGTAGTCATGTAATCATCTCAAAGTTATATAAGCAGTAAAAGTTCATTTCCTCAGGGATTTCCTCAAATTTCTTTGCAGTATTTTACTTTTGTTTTTCATGAGAGTTTCTACAAATCTTGAGTACTATGTATTAAACTGAATATAGATAACAGGAGTTTGTCTTCTCATGCTTAAGTATATCAGTATTTCAAAAAAAGCCACAGAGTACATGGCATGTATTTAGTGTACAGCAATTAACTATTACTACCTTTATGTTTCATTTGACACATTAATCTACTCCTTAATCTAGTTTCCTTTTTTTTTTTATTTTTGAGTAAAAAGTTTCAGCAGAGCTTCAAGATCTGTAAAAAAGAAAAATTAAAAAACATCAGATGCTGTCACAGGCAGGCATGCTGGTTTTAGCTGGGATAGAGTTAATTTTCTTTACAGTGGCTAGAGCAGGGCTAGGTTTTGGATTTGTGCTGAGCACAGGGTTGAGGATACAAAGATGTTTTTTTATTGCTAAACAGGCCTTGCACAGAGCCAAGGTCTTTTCTGCTTTTGTACCGCCACACTGGCAAAGAAGTTGGGGGTTCATGGCAGATTGGGAGGAGACCACTGGGTCAGGTGACCCAAAGGGACCAAAGGGATATTCCAGACCATATGGCATGTTGTCAGTATATAAAGTGGGGAAAGGGGGAAGAAGGGGAGGTATGGCATTGGTCAGCAGGGCATAGAGTAATTGCACTGTGCATTACTTGTTTTTTATTATTTACCCTTACTGCATTTTACAGTTCTTTTCTGTTATTAAATTGTTCTTATTTCAACATAGAAGCTCGAGTTGGATTCTCCTCCTCATTCCACTGGGGTGACGGGGAGGAGAAGGCAGTACTGAGCAAATGACTGTGTGGTGCTTAATCTCCAAATGGGTATAAATCATGACAGCAGGAAACAGAGTTATTTACCTGCCCCTCATTTCCCATAATTTTCCTGTAGAAAGACAGCATAGATGTGGAGGGCAATAACATGTTAGAACTGACTCCCAAGCATGCTGTGTTATGCCTGCAGTTGAATTCAGCACAGTCTAAAAGGCACAGAATTTCTATTAATGTATACACAGATGACATTCCAAGGTACATTGTGGTTTAGTGGTAAAAGAAATACACCTGTGGAACGCAGTGATGATAGTGTTTGCAAATAACTTTCCTTGAAGGGAAAGATCCACTATGTTTGGCAAGGTCCATAATGAGAAACAATGACTCAATTCCATTCACTCTTAATCTCCCAGATGCAGTTACATGTCATGGTTATACAGGGAATATGCCAAATATATGCATGCATAGACATATATCTATATCTATCTATCTATATCATCTATATCTATATCTATATCTATATCTATATCTATATCTATATCTATATCTATATCTATACCAATCTATATCTATATTTATATATATATAATATATATATATAGATAGATATATCTATATATATCTATATCTATATCTATCTATCTATCTATATCTATCTATCTATCATGTAGGGGTTGCAGAGGCTCTGGAAGGTCTGAACAGGAACAGTCAGTGCTGATGGTGTTTTCCGGTCTGCTTGATAATTTTAAATTGCACGCAGTTGAATAATTACATCTGAAAATGCATCTTTCTTTATATTCTAGTATTTAACTTTTGGTGTACTAGAGAGAGAGAAGGAAGAAAAGGAAAAGGAAAAGGAAAAGGAAAAGGAAAAGGAAAAGGAAAAGGAAAAGGAAAAGGAAAAGGAAAAGGAAAAGGAAAAGGAAAAGGAAAAGGAAAAGGAAGGAAGTGGCGGAAGGAAGTGGCGGAAGGAAGTGGCGGAAGGAAGTGGCGGAAGGAAGTGGCGGAAGGAAGTGGCGGAAGGAAGTGGCGGAAGGAAGGAAGGAAGGAAGGAAGGAAGGAAGGAAGGAAGGAAGGAAGGAAGGAAGGAAGGAAGGAAGGAAGGAAGGAAGGAAGGAAGGAAGTGGCGGAAGGAAGTGGCGGAAGGAAGTGGCGGAAGGAAGTGGCGGAAGGAAGTGGCGGAAGGAAGTGGCGGAAGGAAGTGGCGGAAGGAAGTGGCGGAAGGAAGTGGCGGAAGGAAGGAAGGAAGGAAGGAAGGAAGTGGCGGAAGGAAGGAAGGAAGGAAGGAAGGAAGGAAGGAAGGAAGGAAGGAAGGAAGGAAGGAAGGAAGGAAGGAAGGAAGGAAGGAAGGAAGGAAGGAAGGAAGGAAGGAAGGAAGGAAGGAAGGAAGGAAGGAAAGAAAGAAAGAAAGAAAGAAAGAAAGAAAGAAAGAAAGAAAGAAAGAAAGAAAGAAAGAAAGAAAGAAAGAAAGAAAGAAAGAAAGAAAGAAAGAAAGAAAGAAAGAGAAAGAAAGGTTTCATTTTCCCTCATTTTTTCTCACACTGGGCAGCACCTCTGAACTCATACGTGAGTGATAATGAAATATTACAAGGCAGAGTTTGCTACAGCTTGTATTCTTTTAGGAGGAAACGAAACAGGGATAGAACTGAGTCTCCCAATCATTAGCTCTTGAGATTGTGAAGTTATACCCAGGCCTTTAATAATAGTAATATTAATAATAATAACAATAACAACAATAACAACAACAATAATAATAATAATAACAATAATAATAATAACTATAACAATAATAATAATAATATTGGAAAAAAACCCTACACAGTCTGCATTTTAATATTTGGTTATACAATGATTGTATAACCGGAGGCACTTCATGAGCTACCTCTTGCCCTGAGTTTTTATGAGCTTCTCATTTCAAAATTAACTGCCTGCTTTTATTGCCTCTGACCAAGGTAGGGCACATTGCTTGATCTTTGGAGATTTGTTCAATGTGGGTATTTTAACCTAAATTTTTAGGTGAGTTAGAATAATTTTTGTCCCTTCTTTCTTTATCAGTTAATTTATTTTCCTTCACAGATCATCCAGAAGCATATTTTATTCTTATGCAGTTATGATTTACATTCTTAGAAAAGTATAAATAAACTGTATTCCTAAAATATTAGAGGTAAACACTGCCATTTTCTTTGCCACAATTAGTGAATGTGAAAGCAATCAGATTGTGCTGTTATACTTCCCATAGGAATGCCAAATGGTGTTTTATGAATGTCATTAATATAATATGTAAATGGTCTGCTTGGCTTTTGCTCCTCTGTTTGGATTAATCTAGTCAATCAGTCAGATGTTGCTACGAGAAAGTTGATGAAAGCTTATCCAGTTGTTGAGAAGGTCAACGAAATGACAGACCCCCCCTCTCTCTTTTCACTTGCCCTACAGCTAGAATACCATACATGGCAATGTTTGAATGATTAACTGAAGCCACCTGGGTATTGATAAGGGACTCTGAAGCAAGCTGTTATAAAATTTCCTATAACAAACATTTATCATAATATGAGCTATTATAAAAGAGTTTAATATATTTGTGGAGTGTTATATAAGGAGTGTTCAAATAAAATGGAGGCTTCTTATTGCAGGATTTGCAGACAAAGAAAAATTGTTAAAACCTCCTTGTTGCATAAGACAATGCTCACACCGAAGATAAAACTTCTAAATAATGATTGTTTGCTATCTGAATAGCAATGCTGTCTGGAAATCTCTGTTGCAGGAGTGCTTGTAACAGCATCTTCAGCTGAATCAGGATAGATGTCTTGAATCACTTTTCTATTTGGTTTTACTCCTGCTGCCCAAGGTCCTACATAACCTCTTCAGCAGCACCTTTGACCCTTTACTATTGATTATATTAGTCTTAATACAAAATGTCTCCTTATTATCGATGTACAAAGGACTTATTTTATGATGCTGCATCTGCAGTAACAGTTTGTACTTACAACTATGTACAATATGGCCAGTTCTACAATTTGGAATCACCTGAGATTCTCTGTGATAGTCCCAGTCTCCACCCAGGATATTAATCTGTATATTTAAACATAACAATTGGTGTATGCACAGCAGAAGCTGCCTAGGGGAATCTCTAGACCTTTCCAAAATTTCCAGTTCAATCACCTTTTCTTATCTCAAGCCAGTCCATTATATCTATTCAGTCCCCGTTCAGAGATCATCTGGGGAGTTCCTGGACCAGAAAAATAATACCTTAGTGCACTGGGTGTGTACACAGTGTTGCTCTGATACCAATTGACACCCCAATTATAACCATAGGGCAAATCTGAATTTGAATCTTATTTTTCCTTTATGACTTGTATACAAAAATTATTATCATTGTATGCTTTCCACTTACATTTATGAAATGGCAAAAGAAAATACTTTAGGTGAGAAATTATAAAGCAATACTATAAACTTTGGTCAGAATAATTTGAAAACCAAGTGGTTTAACATGTAGAAACTAAGAAAAGGAAGTCACACACTAAAAATATAATTAGATTTCATCAGTGTTTCCTTGCAGTGAGAATGTAGCTGGATATGTAAGTACATCATGATGCTTCTGAGCTTTGTATTTCAATAATTTTATACTAAAATTTCTTCTTAGATGATTGCATTATACAGAAATATCACCAAATGAATAATACTTTTTAGAGGCTATTATTTCAGAAAAGGTTGAGTACTACAACTTTAGTCAAAGGCAGGTGACTTAAGAATAGCTCAGCTAAGAAGAGTGCTAAGAAATTCTGTTTTGGCCTGCAATCTTTTTCTTATTAAATATAATTCCTGTGAAATCTAAACCAACAATTTTATATTTTTGTATTAGATTTCA
The DNA here is from genome assembly GCF_036417665.1 of Passer domesticus. Lineage (NCBI taxonomy): Eukaryota > Metazoa > Chordata > Aves > Passeriformes > Passeridae > Passer > Passer domesticus. The sequence continues at coordinate 104,995,793 of NC_087474.1, read as the reverse complement.
GTACTATATCTTAGTGGCTTTTTATGGGAGAACTACTTCTTCTGAATGTCTGAACCTCTGGACTGAAGTGTGCTTCCTTGTCTGTCTGAACTTCTGCAAGGAATTTCTGTAAGAAACAGCTTTGACTGTATTGTCTGAAATTTCCTTCAAAGTTCAAGGAAAATATGACATTGAAGATAATCTTTTCTTTGAAAGTAATAATCTATTGGTCAGTGAAATGCAGCAGCTGTGTTTTAGCCCCAGACAGCAGCTCAGCCCCACACAGCCACTCACTGAACTGTGCAAATGAGAGAAGTCATGGGTTGAGATAAAGACAATCTAGTAATTAAAAAACCCCAAAAAACAAACAAAAAAACCCCCACCCTAAAATATCAGAAACCAGAGAAAAAATTCAAAGAGGAAAATATATTAAACCAAGAGAGACAAGTGATGCAAAAAACCCCAAATGCTCACAGACTCATGCCCAAGTAGTCCCCAGACACTGGCAGCCACAGACGACCTTCCTAACAGGCAATATAATGGAGCACAAAGCCATGAGGTGTGGAATGTCCTTTTGGTCAGTTGGGTCAGCTGTCCTGGCTGTGTCCCCTCCCATCTCCTCGTGCTTCCCCAGACTCCTCACTGGTGGGAGTGGGGTAAGGAGCAGAAAAAACTTGCTCTGTGCAAGTGCTGCTCAATGGTATCAAAAGCATCCCTGTGTTACCAGCACTGTTGCCAGCACAAATCCAAAACCCAGCCTCATACTGGCTGCTGTGGAGAAAAGAAACTCAACTCCAGCCAAAATCAGTACAGCAGCTTATGAAATTCCTCATCAAGTTAAGATGGAGGGCCCTTCAGTAAGAGAGCTGACCCAGCATGACTCCTGGAATCTGTCTTGTCTCTACATCTCTTGTTCTGCTGCAGTAAAACCTTTCTAAATTGCCTACAATCCCAGTAGCCTATTTGCTCCAAGGCCTCTTACTCCTGTCTTCAGAAGTGAGTAGGCATACAGTGTTTGTTGCCTCAAATTGCTATGAGAGTCCAATTCCAAATGGCTCATTTGGCACAAAATGATGTGTTATTTATTTCCTCACAAACAATATATTAATCTATTCAGCTTTAGTGGGGACATAAAAATGGGGCTATTCTGTGGGTGTAGAGTTATAGCACTCTGCAGTCCTTGGATACATGACAATAAATGTACCACAAAGTTCCCACATTATCTAAGTCACCCAATTATCTCTGGACTAAATACTGTGAATACTCATGTAGTAGTAGACTTCAGAGTAGTATCAGATTCACCATTTTCATGTAAAGAAAAATTGTTTCAAAATCAATTGAAGTCATAGAAAAATAGTTTCTTCTATTTCTATGGCCTTTGCTTTGTGCCACAAAAAGGACAGATGAAAATATGATTACTTATTTTATGAACATTACTCTTTATGTAATTTGTTTAGGCATTTTTTATGAGGAATATTTATTTTTAGTTTTAATGAGGCTTTAAAAAAGTAATCTAAATAGGATCTTTCAAATATCTAAATTCTAGGCATATTTGAAATATTGACACATTTGCTATGAATACAAAAAGAGAATTTTTCTGCCATAACAAAAGCAGGGAATTAATTGATTGTAATAACATCATTAGAGAGATATTCTGCTTTTGCTGTCAAAAATACATAAAGGTATTTAAAGCAGGAGATTTCAAGCCCCATTTTGATTTGATAGGAGAAATCAATAAGCATAAAAGAAGACTGGTTTTGTTTTGATAGCTTTTTTTTTTTGTGCACTAGTGTCCTGATTTTCTGCTGTTCCTTAGTAACATTGTTATTATTTTAAAAAAGGGTAGTGCAACAGAGTGCTCTTCCTGGACTTGTAGCCTTCAGAAGGACCAACTCTAGGAGCTGTCCTCAGAGCTGACATGCAGATATTCCTTCTTCTTGGTCTTCTGCTCTAGCACTACCTATTCTGAAAAGAGAGCCAAAAAAAAAAAAGATTTACCATAAAAGTGCTGAATACGTTGTGCAATGATGAGTGTGACTTCTCAGTTGACACTCTCTGCCAATAGATGATGAGCACTACCTGTATGAGCAAGGTGTCACTGCTGAAATCTTCAGGTAACATGAAAATAGCTCTAAGCAATTCAAAAAATAATTGTCACTTCATTTGTCTTTGCAAAAAAAAAAAAAAAAAGAAAGAGCAGAAGGGAAAAAGAAAGCTGTAGCTCTACAAGGAAAAAGAAAAAAATAATGATAGGATGATTTAACAAGTAATACAATGTAATAATAATCTTTCCATTGAGATGGGTTTCATGTCAAATTAATTCAAGGTCAATTTTCATAAATTCAACATTTCTGGGAAAAAATGCAAGCTATTCCACCTTCCATTAAAATGAGGGATTCTAACTTCTTTCTCTGCTGACATGTCATAGTTATATTATGTGTCATGACATGCAACTGTCAGTGAAATAATGTCAGATAATTTTATAAAAAGCATAACTGAAAGATGTGTAATTAGCTGGTGGCATTGCAACTGAGCTTGAACCTAGGTGTTTTGTGAAAGTCTAGTCCAGACTAAGTTCATTTACAAGGAAAGTGAGAAGTCCATAGACACTTTTTTCCCAATGTGTTTATAATTAAGCTGGCAAGATGTATTTCTTCTGTTAGAGATATTTTTAAAGCCATATCTTTAAGAAAAAAAAAAATTGAAGTATTATGGCTTCAGGAACATACAGGAACAAACTTCTTTGTGAGACCTTTTATCTAAATGTCATTATTAGTTTCTGTTATCTGGCTTTTTGGGATCACAGAACACTTGAACTAGCTATGGAAGCAGCCTCCTGAAAGTGTCAAAAATCCACATTCCTGGGAACAGAAGAATGGGACACATGCTGTATGAATGAGCAGTTTTAGGCGCAGAAAAGGGAATGTTTTCCATGGAGCCAGCATGTACTTGCAGCCACAGGTGAAACCTGGAGGCAGCTGCAGCCAGCCTGAATTTCAGTGGTGTCCCCATGCTGGGCAGAATGGTGCTGGCAGGGCCTGACAGTGTGAGAGACCTGGAAGTGGAAAGCAGCCTGGAAGGTGAGTGTTCTGACTGAGTGAGCCTGTGGGCAACCATATGGAGTTTCACAATAAGTTCTTCCAACCCTCTTCCCTCACGAGGCAAAAGATATGCTACCACTTCCAGGAAGGGTGTCTTCTGCCCCAGCCAGACAAACACATTTTTAAAATGTTTTTTTGACTTGCCTGTTTTCTCAGAGTACATAAAGTCTGATAGTAAAAATTGAATTAATTGAACATGGGCCTCTATTATGTGGCCTCAGAAAACATGGAACTTGTTCTGCTGGTGTTTCCCTTGAAATCCAGCAGATTTGAATCAATGGTATGCACATACTGGAAAAACTAAGAAACAATAAAAAAATAAAATACTATAGGGTTTGAACCAAGACTAGATCCACATCTTTTTATGGCTGCCACGCACAAATGCCAAATGTCACACACCAAGAGCTAACTGTTGGCTTAATGTTGGCATTTAGCAAAACATCCTCAGAATAGGCTTGAGTTTCTTTAGCATCAAAATAGTGAGAATATTTGCTAGTTGTGGCTTACTCATTCATTGAAAGACTGGATGTTCAACCAGGAGATATTTTACTCCAAACTCAAATAAAGGCTATAATTTCAAACTCTTTTTATTGATTCCAGTGTGATTTGTAACAGCTTCTACTGTAATTCTGAAAATTCTTTAAACTGTAAAGAAATTCATACTCCATGATGCAGCTGAGGGACAGCTGGATCTTTTTATTATCTGCAGTATTCAGGGTCTCCCCCTTTCCCTCATTTGAGCCTTTCCTGGTGCAGAATATTTATACTGCATGGGGCAGATCAAAGCATCTTTGTGTGAAGCCCCTCCCTGAGCTGAAAACTTCCCTGCTGCTATTACCCTACAGGAACACCACAGTTTCAGCCTTATTTTATCTCAGGAGAAAAGTCTGAAGGAAACTTAATTTTCCCCTGACTCCTTCACCTTCTCGTCAGCTATGCAGCCACAGGAAGACCTCTTCTGCAACTCTGTCTTGTACCTGCACTGTTACTCTCTGTTTTGCTGTCATGCTCCTTGATCCTGATCTCTACCAGTCAAAAAGGACCAGAACCACTGAACTGCAAACAGCAGATGCTTGGCTACACCAGTGGGCACAACAGAAACCCCATCTGATCTCAGCTGTAAATGTGAGAAAAACTCAGTATTACCACATCCTTAGGTCTTCCTCTGACCAGCCATGCCCTGCTCTCCACTTCAGTATAAGATTGTTGATAATCCCTGTGTTTTTTTTTTTTTTTTTTTAATTCTCCTTTCTCGGTATTCACACTCTCTGTACCAAATTCCTATGGTGACAGGTAATTCTAGTGACAATTTAATATACCATGCTGTGAACAGCACTGGGAGCTGGATATGATCCATGCCTTTATAAAAGAGAGATACCTCTATACACATCAACAGAAGTTTGAATAGTAAATCAAATCCCATTTTAGTAAACCAATTGTTTATTATTTAAATTATATAATACATGCTATTGATACTAATAAAATTTTGATTTATGCTTAAAATTGAATGTGAATCTGTTATATTGTATTATGAGTCTGAAATAGTCATGGTATAGAAGATTTGTAAGTCTGCTACTTTTGATTTATAAAGCATTTGCTCAAGTAACAAAAGCACCCCCAAAAAATCTGAAACTGTTATACCTCAGAGATAATGACCCAGAGAAGAAACAGTGGTTTTGTCTAAGTAGCTCAATAAGCTTACATCAGGTCAAATGATATCCGTGTCTCCTTTCAGTTATAAAGAGAAATCCTAAATAAACCCTAGCACACTAATGGATAGTGGTAGAGAAATGGAAAACCACAGATCATACAATAGATTTAAATGTCAAGGTCTTAGAAGCACATTTCTTTACTGTTTCTGAAAGAAAGTTTGGCTCCATTACCCTAGCATTTAAAAGTAACAACTTCATTTTCTTCTGCCTAACTCACATAACCTTTTAACATCAATAAAGTTTCAGTGGCTTAAAGGAAGGACTTGGTTCTAGCTTTTATCCACAAATAATGAATAAATAAATAATGAAACTTCTATTCATTGTGTTCACTCTGTTTCTGCTAATGAGGAAATGAAAGTTTTGTTGCTGAATGGTAAGTTCTCTCTGAATGATAGTAGTTTGCACTGTACTTGTTCATGGATGACCCGAGATTTCTATATGTTGATGCAGAAAATATACAGAAGAAAATTGCATATAAGAGAGAGTGTTTCCCCATATTTTGCAATTCTTTTCAAGAATAATTTGCACTATTTCATTTAACATAGTTCTGTAAGTTCGCTATAACATTCATAATAGTGATTTATAGGTGTGATGATAAAGTTTCCTTCCAAGAAATGTCTTTGTAATGAACTATTTTGCTCAACTAGTATAGACTTTATCTATTATTCATATAACATAACCAAAAGATTAATACAATGTAATTAAATAAATGTAAAACAAAGTGTATTTAATTTTAGCTCCAATAAAGACATTGAGGTGCTGGTGTGAGACCAGAAAAGAGCAAGAAAGCTGCTGAACAGTCTAGAGGGTAAGTTCTATGAGGAGCAGCTGAGGTGGATGGGCTTGTTTGTCCTGGAGAAAAGGAGGCTCAGGAGGCACCTTACCACTCTCTACAACTACCTGAAAGGAAGGTGTCAACAGGTGGGGATTGGTCTCTTCTCCCGGGTAATGAGTAACAAGACAAGAGGAAATGCCCTCAGGATGTACCAGGAGAGGTTCAGGCTGGACATAAGGAGGAATTTCTTCACAGCAAGGGTTGTTAAACATTTAAATGTCTGCTACCAGTTATATGGTAGCATCAGCATCCTGGAGATGTTCAAGAAATGACTGGACTATGGTAAATCAGACCATGGTGCCGTGGGGTCTGGTTGACAAGTTGGTGTTCATTCAAAGGTTGGACTTGCTATTCTCAGATGTCTTTCCTATCTAAGTGATTCTGTGTATCTACTTAGCTTATACAAAACACTCCTGTAATTCAAAGTTCTACCCTGGAGCTAAATACAAAAAATTTATTACCCTAATGGAACTAAAAGTGAATCATAAGGTGAAAAAAAGAGAATTAACCCGAAATAAGTGAAGTTCATATCCTCATGTGCATTTGGTTTCGCCTTCAATGCTGCTCAAATAGAGCACTTGATGAAGAGTAGATTCTGACCTGCAGTTATTACCCTATTATTAGTAACTTTACTATTGCTATACAATTTCCTGCTCTTTGATGCAGCTTTGTTAATTTTCCCTGATACTTAAATCAGTAGATGTAGGACTGCTGTTCTATCCAGCATTTTAGAGTCTTAATATTAAATGTTAATTTTACAAAATTATATTACTTTAAAAATTACGTCAATTCATCTGGTTATCGGAATTTAAATTGTTACAAAATAGAAGTGGTCTGTCACCTTGTGCTGGTGAAAAGAACCATAAGGGCAAACTCCCCAACAAGTGAAAATAAAAAACATGTCTCTCCATCATCTCATCCATCCCTGAAAGATGTTAAAAATGTCCTGAATGCTTTCTCTAAATATGTGAAGGAAAATATGTCTATCAGCAGTATTCAAATGGAATAATAGAGGGGAAATCCTGCTTGACCATTCTGATAGACTTTTGTGATGGAATGACATGATTGATGAGGGGAGAGCAGCGGGTGTGTGGATGCCAAGGCTGCTGACACTGTCTCCCATAGCATCCTCATAGGTGAGCTCAGGAAGTGTGGGTTACGTGAGTGGACAGGGAGGTGGGCTGGTCAGGGCCAATGGCATTCTGGATGGCATCAGGAAGACTGTGGCCAGCAGGTCAAGGAAGGTGATCCTACCCCTCTACTCAGCTCTGATTAGGTCACATGTGGAGTTCTGTGTCCAGGTCTGGGCTCCTCTCTACAAAAGATTCGTGGAGTTTCCAGAGAGGAATCAGAGGCTGCAGAGATTATGAAGGATCTAGAACATCTCTCCTATGAGGAGATACTGAGGTAGCTGGGACTTCTAGTTTAGAGAAGGGATGACTATGATGTGACCTTATCTATAGGCACAGAGGTGACCCTGAGATGAGCTCAGGTGGTTGGAACATGGTGCTAATAATGACAAGGATTTGTGGGTTTGAGACTTGGACTTGATGATCTTTGGAGGTCTCTTCCAATTCAGAATATTCTGTGATTCTGTGAAACATCTAGAAGATGGGTGTCAAGATGATACAGCCAGACTCTTTTTAGTGGTGTCCAGTGACAGGCCAATAGGCAAAAAAATGACACACAGGAAATTCCATATGAATGTGAGAAAATTATTTACTTTGAGCATACCTGATCACTGGAAGAGGCTGCGCAGAGAGCTTGTGGAGTCCTTTTCTCTGGATATATTCAAAACATGCCTGGATGTGATCCTGTGCAACCTGCTTCAGGAGAATGTGCTTTAGCAGGGAGGGTTGGACTAGATGGTCTCCAGAGATTCCTCCCAACCACAAACATTCTGTGATTTATTCAAGTAAATTCTCAAGTAATTTCTTATAAGTAAATTAGGACCTTCAATAGGACTTAGATATCTAACCACTCTTAATGCTTTTGACCATTTCTTTAAATGAAGCTAATTTCTGCACTATTAAACAAGATATCTTCAAGAGACAAAATATTTAAACAGACCAGAAAAAGAAATTTACAACTTGCTGACAATGAGCTTTAACATTTCCTTCTGAATTTTAAGTGTTAGGTTTACATGCCAAGACCTTCTTATAGTTTTTCTATCCTGAATTTGAGGTGGTCCAATTTCAAAGCATGTAGATTGTTTTCTGCCTTCCAATAAAGTAGTCATGAAATGTGTTTTCCCTTTGATAATTCAACAGGCATGGAATGTATACACTCTTGGGGACAAAGAAATAGCACTAAATAAGGTGGCTGGTTATGTTCTGCACATAGCTAAATTGACCATAGCTAATTTTGTTTTCACATGATTGGCAAGTGGGTAGGTGTTTTGAACCAATATGTTAAATGTTCCACTTCATAAACTGGAAACATGCCTGGAGCACCTGATTGTGCCAGCTGGCTGTCTTCAGCACAGGGTGTGTGTTCACTCTGTCTCATGGCATTGAATTAGCCAACTGCTTGTTGTCCCCTTTTGAGTCAAAACTAATAAGAAGTGTGATTAAAGAACTACTTTATTTCACCAATCTTTTCCTCAAAAGTAACAAAAATCCTATGCCAAAGGATAAATTCCTACCCTTGGTTACTCTGTAGGTTAGCAATCCAATTAAAAACAATTGTGAAAAATATTGGTGGCAATGCATTTTTCTTTCATTTCTGTGAGTGGAAATTTGAACATCCATGTATGTCACAAATGAAAATGAGTAACATAATTTGAATCCACAAATATTTATTTAGTAATATGGAAATATAGGAATTTTCACATAAACCGAAGAGAATAAAACCTTTTTCTCTTTCAGTGTAAGTATGTTTAAATACTGGAATAGGTTTCTAGAGAAGTTGTCGAGGCTCCATCTTTGGAAATACTCAAAAACTGACTGAACAAAATACTGAGCAACATGCTGTATTTGACCTTGTTTCGGAAGAGCTCTTGAACTGAACAATCTCCAAAGGTCTTTTCAAGACTCAATTATTCTGTGTTTCTGTGGTTCTGTGATACTGAACAAAATTTCAGGAAAGTGAAAGGGAGAGTTATTGATTTTATTTGGTGATTTAAGTATATTTTGGTTATTTTTGTGTTTTCCTCTCTCAGAAAATGCTATTAGCTGAAATCTGAGCTTCACAGATATGTGTTTTTACAAGTGTTTGCATCTTTATGAGTACTACAGTTTAGACTCCCAACAGATCTTTTGTAAAAAAATTGAATTTGCTAGGAAAATAAAATATAGGTTGCAATGTTTTATAATATTTTATGGATCAAAATGAAATAGATGCTGTAACAACTAGTATTGTTTATACCACTTACCTTAGTTTTCCATGGATTCAATAAACAAAGCACGGTGTAGGAAGACTGATCCATGAAAAGCAGTCTAATTGGGTTTCCTAGAAGACTGTTTTGTTTCTTAAGAGCAGACACTTCTATCTTTGTTTTCTCTGTATCAAAGTTTTCATACTGACTGTAAGAATTGTTTATACCTGTATGAAAATGGCACAAGAATGAGGTGGAAAGACAGTGAGTGCTTGAATAGACATGAATAATAGTTATTGAGAGACCAAGTGGCATCATCAGATATGTACATCTATGAGGCACCAGCTGTTATCAGCATGCTCTGATTTGGTGCTGTCATTCCACGCTCTTACACAACTGGAAGCTGGGGAGAGTGGAATCACTTGTCAATAATGCCCCTGGCCTTAACCAGCATTATCAGAATCGATGTTCCAGGTACTGGTGCAGAATGTCACTTAAAGACATGAAACCTGGGTTAGAGGTAGGATAGCTGGCAGGGTTACTTCTGTAATTATTGTGGCCCACAGAGGAGCCTTTCCAGTCATCACTTCAAGTGACTCAGCTTTTGTTGCTGGATTGGCTCTGGTGCAAGAGGCTTAAGCCAGGGTGAAAGAACCACAGTAGTCGCCCTGCTGTTGCTGCACATCATTAATGCCACATTATTGTAGCAAGGTGCTCTACCTAAGCAGACATACAGCAGCTTGAAATTAATCTTGTTCCTTAACCTTAAGAGTGTGTCATCACACTTTTTGCAAGTTATCAGTCATGGCTGGAACAAGGAGGATCTGCTGCTTGCTAGAGCAGGGAAGATCTACTGATCAGTGATAAGATCGAGCAAAGAGGTCTTTAATGCTGAAGAATGCTGAGACAAGCTTGACCAACTATCAGACTCACCAGGAGGACTTGCAAGACAGATGCTCCCTGACTGAGCCTGGCAGCAGCAAGGGTGCGCAGGCCGATTGAGAGGGGAGAGTCAAAATGAATCAAAGAGCTGCTGACACCTTTTTCAGCGCAAAGCATGTGTTTCTGAGTAAACCTGACAGCACATAATCTAAGAAATGCATATGACTGGCAAATCACTTTATAGTCAAAGAGGCCAGTCCCACTTTTGCACAGTGAGAACTTCTAGCATGTCCCCCTAAGGTGTGTAAAGATCCTTGCTTTGAGTGGGGATGCCCCTCAGTGTTACTCCTTGAAGCTGAGAGAAAGAAATTTGCCCACAGCATCATCAATCTCTGCTTAATAATTGTTTTGCTAGCTTTACTATATTTGTGTCACTATAATTGCCTTAATATAATTGCTTCAAAATAGATGTTGGTGTACTAGTAGGTACAAATATATGTATTGTATAGTGACTAATTATGATTAAGTTATTTTAGCAAATAATTGTAATTATTTTAATAAATTTGAATAAATTATTTATTATATTTGTAAAATAGATTTGTTTTGCCATGCTTAATCCTGTAGAACAGGATTGTATACAGGTTCAGTTATATCTGTATAATCCTTTAGATGTAAACTGTTGACTAAGTCTGGGCCTAGGATTGGATCCAGCCGCATCCAGGCAATCCTGAGGAAGGGTTTAGGAAGCAAAGGGGGTCTTTCCTGCACCTTGACACTCAATGTGAGGATTTCTTTAATCAGCTTCATCTGAAGCTCCCACTCTGTCTGTGACAGCCATGCACTGTTAATGCAAAGCCAGCAATGACAGTGCAAAAGTTTGTCAGTTCTGCTACATTGAGGACCAGCAGAAGAAGAACACAATTTGAGAAGGTGTTGAAGCAGCAGTAGTGTGCTTAGGATACCTTCTGAGATACATACTGGTAAATTGAATCAGACCTTGGCTTGAAGATGGTCCTGAATTGCTGCAAAAATTAAGGACTTGTAATTTTTTTGTGTTTTTGATCACCTGCATGCCATCCATGAGCAAGTTCTGGGGCCAAAGTACAGTCATTCAGGAAATTAGGAAGGGTCCAGGAACTGTGCATGGACTCACCTTATGGTGATTCCTTCCAAAAATTCACTAAGTTCTTTTGAACATTGCAATCTAGGCAATAGTGTTAACATTTAAGAAGTTTTAGTTTGTAATTTTAGGGCCCATTTTTCATATTCCTAAAGATGAGGAGAAATAGACCAAAAGAATACTTTACTAGTAATTTGTCCTGTTTTCAAGAATAATTAGATTGTAGTTAGACAATTTTTTTTCTGAGTGTGATGGTGAAATATATCTTATTTTATGAAAACAACAAATTCATGCTTTTGAACTACAACAGCTCAGAGTAAAAAAAAAAAAAAAAAAAGGAACATTAAGTATGTACTTCTGAATTTTAAAATTCAAGGTGTTCCAGGGAAACTGTTCCACATGTTTCTTTTCTATGTTAATGGAGGAAGGAAGATTGGTAACAGACAACTTATTCATAAGCTGATGATATATATTCGTGTTGATGCCAACACATCACCGCATTTTAAGGTTTTACTGACTAGTTGATTAGCATGTTGCTCATTTTGCTTGCCACAGGTTTATTGGAGAGAGACAGAGGAAGGGACATTTACTCTGAAAAATCGGTACACCCGTTTTGAGGAGGAACATTAAACAATTTAAACCAGCATTGCCTTCTAGCAATTTAGTTGCTTCCCTGCTGCAATATCGCCCAGCACTTCCTAAATATTGTATGAGGTACTTAAAGGTGAGGACACAGCTGTTGTGAATATCCATATCCATGAATCATTATTAATGACACTGCTTACTGATGGAGTTCGCTGGGTGACTATTGCACCTGCCTCGAGTGAGACTGACAATCCCTTTAAAAATGCATCAGTTCTTTTCACTGTTTACATTGCGTAGGCTTATCAAACATTATTAACCCTGTTATTTCTTGGACAGACTGTAATAAATGCTCCAGCACTTTTTCTCTCTCCCAGGGCTGCTTCAAAATCTGCTTTTGCAAGGAGTGACTGAAACATATCTTTCAAATTAGAAGTCTGGGAAAGTAAGAAAGACAGCTAGAAATGTAGCTTATCCTGAGCTTCAAAATAATCACCCTTTAGCATTGGTAATGCTCTATAATACCTTTACATTTACTTCCTGATATCCTCATAAGCCATATTGTGCTGTCATGGACTAGATTTCTCAAGGAGCTATGTCATAAGGTTGACACTAAGAACATAACATGTCTCACCAAGCTTATGTTGAAGCACAGAGAATGTAGATATTTTCCAAGAAAGACTTCCTGGGCAGACCATATTGAAGCTGCCCCCAAAAAAATAATGGCATAAATTAAAAAAAAATCATGAGAGGTATTTCCTCTTTACTGCAAATTCATGTCTCTGCAGGTTTCCAGGCCTGAAGTTGTTAGATTACATAGAATAAAATATTTAGTAATTTATTGTCTTGTGTCTAGACTAATGTTATTGATGTCATGGATCACAATACATTCATGTGGCTCACTGCTCTTCGTTATTTTCTTTAGGGTATTGCATATATATGTTTCTTTTTTTTTTTCCTTTTTTTAAAATTAAGAATTAAGCTGATATTTTATTGTACCAAATTAAGCTCTTGTTGCTGTTTCTATATCAAGTTCCAATTTATATTTGAAATATTATATTCTTTACATTTTTATAGTGCCCAAAAAGGATTTTGCCATAAAAATTATTTTCTCTAATACTGAGGAGTACAGAAAATCGATCTGATACCAGAGAATTCATTGCAGCCATAGCTAAAGATATTTGGGTTGATATGAGGCAACAGCAATTATTGATATTTTGTATTCCATGATTTTCAGTTTCCCTTAAACTCCTACCTTGCAATTAGTATTTAGCATGTACAGAATCTGGTTCAGACTTTTAGATAGTTTAATGCTTAGGGATGGAACTCTTTTATATTTAGAAATTACTCTGTTGTTTTAAAAATGTGATCATTATGTTTTCTTTAATAGCTTTTTGTCTTGGCATGTTACAAAGAATTGAGCTCCTTTCCCAGAGCTAATAGTTTCTTTTCATTTCTCTTCTGGAGGAGAATAAAAGCTGTTCATGCAATTTCCTAATTATTTGCATTGTTACAGAACGTGGTCCCAGGTGTTGTTTACTGAGCAAGAAAAGTTTATCTCTCAGTCTCACATGGATGCTCTACAATGGACATTTTAATCTACGTTAACCCTGTGGAACATTATTTTTCTTGTCAGGAGGATTTGAAAGAGTGACTATCGATGACCATAATGTAAAAAATCTTATAAGGAAATAAGGCATGACATAATTAATAACAAAAAATGAAACAAGGGACCCTGTACCATTTATTAAATATACCGAGTAGCTATTCAGTGGGAAACACTAATCTGAAAGCAGACAAATACTGAAATTTAGGTGGTGAAATAGGAGGTTGGTAAAAAAGTACTTTGACACTGAAGGATCTGAGCATGAATATGAATGCTCCATATCCCTCATAATAGCCAGAACACCCTTCCACCCCGCAAAAAAAAGAAACAAACATCAAAACAAATAAAAAACCCCAACCCCCTCAAACCCTTGCTTTTCAATGTTTCCAAATAAGCACACTCATAACCAAAGAGCTGCATGCTCAAGAATATTTTTTCCTTTTACCCAAATATTCCCCTGTCCTCTTAAAATTTGTTTTGAAACAACTTTAGTTTTAATAAAGTATCCTTTTCAAATAAAGTCTTGAGAAGCTTTACTTCTGGTGGAATATTGCAGGAGCAACATTGTAAGAGATAGGACATTGTAATCCAAATTTCAAAACTTTTAAAGACTGCTATTAAAAAAAAATGTAGAAGATCAGCTTTCAGGATGAAATATTACATTGCAGAAGCATAGCACACATAGCATAACATAACCTAACAAACATAACATAATGTAACAACATAGCATAAAATATAAAATAAGATAACATGAGAACTATGTGTAGATGCTTTGCATGTAAAAACAGCTATCAAAAATGGTCAAATTTGCAATAGGAAATCACATTTTTAAATTTTACTTATATATTTCTTAAAGATTAATTATTTTAAAAATAAAAACATACAAGTATTATGTTCTGGACTGAGGGAAAATAATTTAATTTTTCCTTTGATTATATGCATGTAAAAACTGTTACTCCATTTATACAAACTCATGCAATATCATATGTATTTTACTAAGTATTTCTTTTTGTTAAGATGTCTGTAGGGTTATGTGTTGATTAAAAAGCGAAATATGTTGCAGAACATATAGTGGTGTTTTCTTTGAAGAATTTTTTGTGTGTACTGTCAAACTACAATTCTCATTTTCCTACTACTTCTCTCAGAAAGTTGTACTTGCTAGCATCAAACAGAATTCCAAATTTTGCTAATGGTGTGATGTACAGAGAGTTTTAACTGGAAATCTAAACTGGAAATTCCTATTACCAGTATTTTTCTCCTACAGAACATGAACAAAGTGTTCATCTTTTCCTTAAAGATATTTTTGACACATTAAATGCTTCAGTTTTGAGAAGGTTTCTGATATCTTTAGGCTTTTTCATTTGAAATGGGATCTAAAGTCCATTGAGTTTGTTAACTTTATATTTGTATGCTGGATGTGTGTGCACGGGCTAAATGGGAGACTCACAGGGGCTCCTACAGATTCCTAGGCTGAATTACTGAAAATATATCTGAGGACTCTGAGATCTGTGTATGGTCATGCACAGTCAAATGAAAGAAGGTTGTGTTTTTGGATATTATACAGATTTTTTAAAATAGCAGATTGCAATTTGTCAAAACTTTTGGAAACCATGGAGTTTCCACAAACGTGCAGGAACATTTTCATTACAGATTTTAAGTTTCAGAGGTTATGGCTTGTTACAGACATAAAGAAAGTTTGCTTACTATGATTCCAAAAATGAAGAATTTTTGCTGAGAACTTTAAAATATTTCTGCATCAAATGAAATAGTTATATATATACAAATGATGTCTCTTTTATGGTTATATGCTTTTAACTCCCCCCCTTGTTCCCAAATATGCACAGATGTTGACATCAGTGAAATTTCTAAAAACCCTTGTTTTTTTAAATTTGTATCGTATACTTTTGCTGTTTTGTCTGAGAACTGTGTTACAACCAAAAAGATTCTTGTTGATAAGTGAGGTCCTAATTAATTCTGTTGACATGGAACTATAACAGAAATTAAAGGAAACTTTTCAGGTTTTGATTTTTAGCATTTTGCAGGTAAAAGGTTATAAGTGAGAGCGCAACCGTTTTTGAAAGCTATAAAGTAAAATTACAAACAGTTGTGTGAATAGTTTTCTAAAAATTCTGATACATGTATCATTGCTTAATGGTTAAAATTATTCAGATTTAATAGTTTGTCCTTTTTTCCTCTAACAGAATTTAAAAAACACTTCATGAATTCCTATGGAAGGTAACACTACCACTTGAGGAATTATATGTTTGGGACATTTCATTTGATTCAATACTGGCGTTTATGTCCATATTTGTGTAATATGCATGCAATTTAAGAAAATATCTCTCTGTAATAGATGTTTGTATCTGAAAAGATTGCAGCAATACCTTGGACAGACAAGGAGGGACTACCTATAGGAAGAACAGTGTAGCTATGGTACAGGATTGGAAAAACCATTTGCCAGTCTCCTCCTGGGACATTTTGTTACCACATTCTCAAAGGGTCAAAAGTACTCCTACCTGTCTGGCTCAAATTGTAACTTTTAATGTGGATTTTACAAAAAAGATCACATTGTAGCAAAGAATCTGTGCAATTGTGTTCTCCTGAGTCTGCTCAGATGTTTTCTGTAACTGTGGATGCCAGGTAGTGCAGAGCACCAGCTGCTCTGGAAATCTGGAAGCCTTTATGGCTGTGACCCCAACCTGTACACCTGGCTGCTCTTTACAGAGCAGGAGTTTCTGAAAGCACCAGGTCCCTGTCCCCAAGGCAGTGTACATGCAGAGCTGAGCTCAGAGCAGCAGACCTTGTGAAGGCAGACACTCCATCAGATGCCACAAAAAACTGACATTAGATTTTAGACAAGACAAGATTTTCATGTTTGTTGGGAGAGATGGCAGCAATGAAAGACAAATTCTGCTGGTTCAGCATTTGGTGGCAAAAATCTCCTCTATTTAACTGTTCCTGAATAACTTTACTTCAGCTTTCCTAATATACTCCAGTTTTAGCCTGGTAATTTAGCCTGATGTCTCTATTTTTTTTTTTAAGCATTTTGTCCTAGTCTTATTAAGTACAGGTAATTTGCATTCTTCCACTTCTTCCCAGTTGTACATTATTTTATAAATTTTCTTTTATTTAATTTTATTTTATTAACCAATTCTATTTATTATCTAATTAAATTCTTATTTGTTTTGATTAATTTTATTTTTTCCATTTTCTTAGTAAGTATTATCAGTTAAGGCTACAAGAATTGATAAAATTTTTCTCTGTATTTTGTATATTTTATTATATTATGAAAGCTAAAATTTTAAAGAACAAGAATTTTGCAGAAGATGAAGTAAAGATGAATGGCATTTGTACAGACTTAGAGATCCCTAATAGATGTGATTATTAATGTTACCATGCAGAAGAACTGTCAGTATTCCCTCCTGAGTAAATAATTTACATGGGTTTGTTTGATTATACTTGCCCCTTAGCCTGGGTTTACTGGTTGATTCACCTACTTCTCTTTCTATATGAGGTCATGTTAGAGCTTGTGCATCCATCTGACACCCAAAATGTCAGTAAAAATTCCTTAATTATATAAAGTGATTTTTTTTCCACATTAAGTTTTTATTTACCTTTTTTTTTTTTAAATTATTATTATCATGACTCAGTTACCTTCTCTCTGATTCAGACTTCTGACTTCTGTTTTTGAAAGAGATTCTTTGTGCATATAGAAAATATTTTCTCTTCCTAAACTGTGTGGTATTCTTTGTGGCTGTGGGCTCTGTTATATGGGACAGAGGATCATAAACCAACAAATTATTGAACTGATAATGAGCTTGTTCTTTTACATTTAGAAATACCTAGAAGAGTACCTTGAAAATACTCACAGATATTTGTGTACCACATAATTATATGTTAGAAGCAATGTAGTTAGGTTAACCCGCAAAAGAATTCTTATTATCTCCTAAAGTTCAGGAAAAGAAAAAGTATCTTTTGGTAAAAGAAAGGAATCAATTAAAATAAAAAAAAATTTGGAAGATGAGGCATTCCAAATCAAGGCATAAAAAGATATGAACTACAGTGGAAATAATATATTTCTGATGAGCACAAAGATGATTCAGTAGTAGAGGAGCAGGTGTAAGAGGAAGGAGCTGTCAACAGATTGATTTTAGCTTTTTTAAAAAGTGCTCAAATACCTTAATTATACGAAAATCTGTCATGGTGCTTGGTAAGATGCTCATGCAGAGAAAAGATTCAAACATGAAAATGAACTAACATTTTTACTTTTGTTGGGTCACAGATACAAGGCCTTCTCTGTCATAATAGGGGGCAAACTCTGGACAGTGTTAGCGAACCAATGGGTTTGGAAGTCCTCAAACTTTGTAAAATACTCATAAAATACTAGATATTTCAGTACAACAGCATTTTGTGGTGGCAGCTTTTTTTTTTTCAGCTGAAGATCTGTTGCCCTTTAGCAATCTTGAAGGATCAGTTGATCAAGGATATTTTCACCTCTTATCCCGAGCAGTGTGAGCAAACATCACATGCCAAACAGCACAAAAGAGCAGCAGACAGACTGCAAAGCAGATAAACTGTGCAAAGGCTGCCCAGTCATCTCTGAAAAATAACAGGTAAGACAAAGGAACAAATTTGGAGAGACAAAATATTTTTGGTGACTAGAATGAACAAAACCAAAATCAAAGTATGGCAGAATTTTACTAATATAATCATGAAAAGAAGGACAACTGAAAGAAAGGATGAACAAAACAGAACCCATAAAACTGAATTGTCTTCAAAACAAAGAAAAAGCACTATAAGAGGCATATGTGATAGAGCAATACAATAAAAATACATAATAAAGCATCTTAAGAAAGCACACCTAACTGAAATTACATGTGAATACATATGAAAATGTGTACTAAACACAGGATAGGATAAGCTGTCACAGTTACTCCTCACACCTCTTATTATACAGTCTTTATTTAAGATGCCAATTATACCTTTAAAATGAACATATAGAAATCTCTATTGACCTTACTCAGTTACTTGAGCATCCAGCACCTACTTGCATTTATATGCATTATGTAGATTCTGAAGGATATAATCAATGTCTTTATTTTATAATTTGACTATGTTTTGACTTTTTTTTCCCAAATGAGAATTTAGAATAGAAATCTTCAGCATATGAAAGAAGAAATACAGGAAAGAGAAACATGTGAAAAGCAGGAAGATTCCAAATTCAGATGAAGTTGTTCATATCAAGTTAATACACTGTGTGTGACTCACTTAAAAATGCTGAATAATTGAGAGTCAGAAAATGGACTGCCTCCTTAATAATATAAATAATAATATCAATAATAACAGCACCTAGTTCCAGTGGGGGATATTTACATAAATGTATGCAGGCATGTATAAATATTTACATACTTTATTCTCACTCATAGACACACACATTTCAATTAAGATGCATAGTTTAAAGAATCACAGAGCCTTTATTTAACATATGAATGCTTCTTTTGCCTAATGAAGTATTTTTATTTTTCAAGGTTGACTTCGCTCATTGTAAAGAAAGGAGCAGTACCATAAGCATATTTTCCCCTCTTAAATTTTTATCTTCTGCTGCATTTTATTTCTTTGTTTCATATTGAAATGCATCCAGATAGATCTATTCTTGAAAAAGCAATGGTTTTTCACCAAACAACAACAAAAATTTCTTAAAGATCAACTTCTAATTAAGTCCATTCATTCGAAACCATGCAATGTAAGTGGTAGAATATTTGAGGTTATCTTGACACAAAAAGATATTTCTAAATCACTCTCATGACAGAATTTGAATCACAGAATCAATAAGTTGTAAAATACCTCTGAGATCATGAAATCCGAGCTCCCCACTAAACCCTGTCCCCACACGCCACGTTCACGTTTTTTGCACATTTCAAAGGATGATTTCTCCACTTCCCTTGACAGTCTTTTCCAAAGCTAGCCACAAGTCACCTTCATAAAAATGTGATGTAAACCTCATGCAAAATAGCTTCTGAGATATCAGAATATAGTTTTAAAGAGTATTTATTACAAAACCAAATTCTTGTTTAATTTACTATGATTCTAGATGAATATACTGTAAGTCCAGATGGACTCTACATGAAACCAAGAAAAATATCTAGCCTGTAGTGTTTATATTGTCTCACTGCAAATGGAATATTTAAACTTAAATCAACCATTGCACAAATGCAAATTCTGAGCTGGACTTAAGTCTAAAAATAAAAGCTTATTCAATATATCACTAAGATTTTCACAGTGATCAGCTTGAATGTTGAACCTTGTTATCAGCTTAATCTCCTTGTCTTCAAAAAGGGGCATATTACAAATACAGTTTTAAATATTTTATGTTTGTATGGAGAGATGTTAATATTGATTTATAAGATTTTAAGTCTATGTTTCTCATGCAGAAGCTTTTCCTTTGACGTGGATTCACAAACTCATCACCTTAATATTGCAGTGAGAATGCCTATCCTGATACCTATTTTTAGGGGTCTCAGGAGTGTATTTGTATGGGCCTGGTTCTCATGCTAGATGCTTGGCACTCTTAGAATTAGAATAATAATATAGCTTTATTATTTTCCAGTTTTTGAAAATTAATAACAGATCCTTAAACATTCTGATTGTATAATTTCTCATATTTAGGATGTGCTGTAGACCAGGTTGTACAGATGCAGCCAAGGATGAATGTTAGGTGTGCCTTCAGGCTGACTAGTTAATCTAGTTAAAAACCTGTTTCAAAAGAAGTGTCTGAACCCTGATGTATATAGCAGAAAAATACTTCTTTTTTATTGTGCTGCTTTTGGGTATTTCATACTGGGAAGACTCTGGGTGATGTGTTGAGACTGAAATTTGATGAATCATAAAAACTGGGCTGAAATACTTAAAAAAATGGTGTATTCAATATATTTTATGTCTTTTAATAAGTCACACACTGTCTGCAGGCGTATTTTTACATTAAACTAACATTTAATGACCATGGAAGCAGAATTCCTGATTTGTTCCAGTAAATAACTGTTTTAATACACCTGACAGCTAATCTTTACATTTTTTTCTCCTCCATTTTTCCTCAACTTTCTGCAATGGTGGACTTTCAAAGTAGAAAGCCTGTTGTTTAGCAGCTTTCTTAAATTGCTCAATGTCTCACAGTCAGAGCAAATCAGGGCAGACACTTTCACAAGGTACTCTGTTATCTCATGGGCAGAGGCAGCTCTACTGCCATTCATTTAAACACAGTCCTGAGATGTGTTTAAATACCTTATGATTTTAAAAAGAAGAAGTTTAATTTTATCTGTTTTGACATGCTGTAGACAATTACTATTAGCTTCCGGTTAATGTGTCTGAGTGGTGTTAAATGGATGAAGAAGCAGAGATGAATTTCTGAGTACTGTTCATGTTGAAATCAGCTTATGATGAAACTATCTATTAAAACTTTAGCATTTAAATATATTTTCTATCAAAAATTAAAGATAAAATACAATATATAAATACAATTTATAAATAATTGCTTAAATAGTTTTATATGCCAGAATTAAGGTAGCTTACTAGGGTTTTCATATTTTGAAACATGAAATTTAATTTAATTTTGACATTTTTGTGTACAATATTACAGTATTTTGCAAGTTTTGATACTACTCTTGAAACTTCAGAGTTGGGAGGGAATATAGCTTATCAAATTAATTATGGCAGACCCTCTTACTTCAATGTAGCAAAACTGTATAGAAGATTTTAAAACTTTGAATATTTTTCAGCCTTCTTTGTGACAATTGCCACTATGTTGGTTTGCCTTAACCACTGGTATTTTGGAACAGGTGCATAAAGTAGTATCCCCACTCTATTTTAGGAGAAATAGACACAGGTGTAAGAAGGGCAAGTTTTGCAAAATCTCAACTGCTTCTGAAAACTTATGTTTTTTTTCCAATATATTTATTCTTCTATATTCAAATTATTATGCTGAAATGCAAAAAAAATCTTTGCACAAAAAATATGCTCAATGTAATTTTGTAGATAAACTCTCACTTTCAGCTAAGAAGACAAAGAGAATTCAGAGGATTTAATGAAGTTCCAAGTAATCATGAGGAGAAACATTTTGACTATGATTGGGATACATGAAGAAGATATTTAGCTATTAAAAATATTTTTCATTCAGTTGTTCAAAAGTTTTTAATGCCCCACTCATGTACATTTACTTAGAAGAGGTTCATTGGGCGACCTAATATAAAGTGTAAAGAATACAGATAATTTATATCTCCTCTCTGCCTAAAGGTTTTGGTAAAAACTTGATTGATAATGTCTGATTGAAATCTTTTTATGACTAAGATTGTTCTGAACTTTAAAAGAAGCTTTTATGGATAGTGAATATAATATAATTTTTATATAGCACCTCTCTGTCATATATTAAAAACAATCCTTTGGGAAACTGGTTGTTGAGTGGAACAGAAGTAGATAGAAATCTTCCAAGGAAATGTGGTGTTTATTTTTTTTTTCTGAGTTTTAATTATCTCATATAACATTCATGGCTTTTAAAAATGTAAATATGTTGTACAACACACAAAATACCTCAAAACTGATTTATTTATTTGTTTATACATTTCATATTTTTATGTAATAAACATGGTTTTGTAATGCTGAATACAATTTAAATATATTTACTGATTGAAAAATGGTGTGTTCTATTACTACTGACATCTCTTACACTCATAATATTTTGACATGAAAAAAATGTTTTGTTTTATAAATTGGTAGGCAAGTCTTATCACAAATGATATAATCACAGCACAAAATCACTCTAAGACAACTTTTCCTGATTCAATTTGTGTCATATAACATTGCATTATTTGTGGATTTTAAAGCACATGAAATTTGAATAATTTATAGTGGATAGAATTTGTAAAGCAATGTAGAGAGACGTATATATATGATAATTTTAATTTTTGAGAGCAGAAATTATTATGTTTTTCAGTTAGTTTCCAGACTACATGATATTAAGATTACCCAAGGTGCAAAACCCAAGACTTTGAAAGAAAAAAAAAACATAAAATATAAAAACTGGCATTTAATATGTTCAACGTGTAAGCTACAATTTAATTTAAATTCTTCATGCAAATATTTTCAATGAGGGATTTTTGTAAAAAAGGTCTCCAGTGCCTGATTTTAATTCACTCTGTAACTTTTAAATAAAAATTATAATATTATAAAATTAAAAATTAGATCAACCTAAATACCTTCTTTGATATTGATGTGGATGCCCAGTTCCATGTATCGCATGCAGCAAGAAGAGAAGGCAGAGAGTGCTAAGCATGAACCTGAACTTCCTGTGGACATGAATAATACATGGAGAATTGTGCTTACGCAGACATTCAAAGAATTGCAGCCACACCCTTGTGCTGCTCTTACAGAATGATGTAGCAGAATTACAGCCGCTACCTGTTCCCTGCAGCATTTATTCATGTTGTAAGCAGCAACTAGGGGAGGAGACCTGCTTTCATAGCTAACCTTAGGAGAAAATTCATTCCTGAAGAACTTCTTCTAATTCTGATTTTGGTTTTAAAAACATGTTTTCATGCCAAGATAAAGGCAATTATGGGAAGATCTTGCTATAACAGCCGCTATTGTGCTTTGTGTTGTGGAGTGTTTATGTATTTTTGTATGGATGCAAAGCCGATTATGAACTACAGTCATGCTTTATGGAAGATTTATGGAAAATGAAGAAAAAGCTGACTTTTTGGGCTTCCTGTAATCAACATTATTACATATACATTAATACTACATTATAAATATTACATTATTAATAATGAAACCACTATCATGACTAAAGCATTGGTAGGAACACGTGAAAGTGCTTGTTTAGATTCAGGACATTCTTGGATATATTCATTAGTATTTGGGGGAAATATGAAATACTTAGCAAACTATTCAAATCTGATTGCCCAAGACATTGAAATATTACAAACATCTGTTGAATTAATGACAATGGTTGTTTCAGGACCTAAATCCATGTCAGAATGGAAGGAAAAAAATCCTTTAATTTTTCAAGAGGTATATGGGAGGAGACGTTACTTCTATGAGGTTGTTTCCACAAGGTTGTTTAATTGGAGCATTTGGCATTAAAAAAACCAACAAACAAAACAGTAATATGTTAAAATATTTATTTGCTGATTTTTCCAGTTGACTCTTTGTTGGTGCTTGATTCAAAAAGACCAGAGTAAACAGTAATGCATAAAACCTGCTCCTCTGCTCTGCTCTCATGGGAGCACACCTGGAATGCTACATCCTGCTCTGGGGTCCCTGGCACAAGAAGGACATGGATTCATTGGAGTGAGTACAGAGGAGGCCACGATGATTAGAGGCATGGAGCACCTCTTAGAAGAGCAAATGTGAACAGAACTGGAATAGCTCAGCCTGGAAAAGAGAAGGCTTTAGGGTGGCCTAATTGTGGCCTTCCACTACCTGAAGGGAGCCTACAAGAAAGATGAAGAGGGACTCTATACAAAAGCATGTAGAGACAGGACAAGGGGGAATGGCTTCAAACTGAAAGGGCATCAGTTTAGACAGATTAAGGAAGAAATTCCTACTGTGGAGGTCAACTGGCACAGGTTGCCCAGGGAAGCTGGGCATGCCCCATCTTTGGAAGTTTTTAAGGCCAGGATTGATGGGGGTCTGAGCAACTTGGTCTAGTGGAAGGTGTCCACGACCATGGCAATGAACCAAAAATCTTCAAGTTTGCTTCCAACACAGACTATTATTTGTTTCTACAAAATCATGAACATGAATGGAATAACATGACTTGGTCTAGCACAATGAGCTTGGTATCTTTGTCAAACCATAAACTCAATTTCACATTAATACTATTGATCTGATACCAGACAGAAAGTATAATAAATTTTGCGAGGAAGAGAGGAATGTTAGTGTTTTTGTTTAAAAATGTTGACGGCTTTCAAATAATATAATCACAATATAATGTGCATTTTACAATCAACAAATTGCTTTACAAATTACAAACTTATTACTCCATCTCACTGGAGAATCAGAGCTCTCATCTGGGGGAATAAAACATTTCAAACCCTTATTAATGTAAGAGATTAAAAATGTGTATTAGAAGCTCAGCTGTGTGCAAGGACCCTGTGAGACATAAACTGCCTCAGACTATTTCATCCATAAATGTCAGTGGATTTGTCAGGGAATCAGTTAATCAGTTATTTCTCTTTATTTCAAGGGATGGGGGAAAACCCCCAAAACTGCAAGAGATACTGATTCCATCTTTATGCCCATTATGAGAAGTGAACAGTTCCTTCAGATAAAATGAAATCTCTACTGCCGGTTTTCATTCTCATTCTCCACTAAAATTTTCAAACAAATACTTGGATGTGTTCTTCAACTTTGTCACTCATGCCTTGGAAGAGGTCCCAGTGGGTGTTAAAAACAGTACAGCTCCATCCTCTTCAAAATCTGTCACTAGAACACACTTTTGCCATCACATCTATAGGAGTAAGTTGGTACCTATGGATGGTACCCTGTTCCATGGGTACTTTCTATCAGGCAGCCCTAGGGTGTTCAGGTTCACAAGTATAAGCTTCTGTCAATCCATTTTCAGAGAATTTTCCTGAACCTGCCCACTGCTCTCCATTTTTCTTCAAGGAGGACTACTTTGCAGATGTCTCCAGTATTTCTGGAAACAAACACAAGAGAAGAGAAAGAGCAAGGATTCCTGTCACAGGCAGATAATTCTGGAAAATAAGGACTACATCTGAAGAGAACAGCAGCAAAGGGTATGAGAAAGTGGACTGATGATGGGACTAGTGCTCCAGTTCTCAAACACTCATGAAAAGAGGTAAGGAGATTCTGAATTGTTTGACTGGGGTCTCTATTGTAGTCATTGTACTCAAGATAAATAATTTAATAGAAATATATAATTTTGCTAAAATGGTTTAGTAATGTGTATTTTTAACATAAGTCACAATAACGCAGATATGAGAGGAATATATGAAATATAAATATTGCCACAAAATTTAGCTGTGCTTCCTTGAAATTTTTCGTTATGGCAAGCATAACACCGCTATCATGGGAACCTGTAAATTCTGTCAAAGATGCTTGAACTAGAAGTTCATTTCAATGGGATTTAGACAAGAAATGTTCTCTACTTTCCTCTCAGCAATTCAGGTCCTAAATGCACAATTTTTATATGCTAATTAATTTTCTTTGGAGACTTCAGTTTTTCAGTACATTAAATATGTAGAATTAATGACAACAGTTGTTCAAAAGGTTAGGCCAGCAGCTGAGTTATGTACCAGTATGTTTCTTAATTGTACAGAAAAGTTGCACACTCTGTTATCAAAATAATACACTTGAAGGCTGAAGGTTTGGCCATTTGCAGCAGCTGTGCTCCAGCTATGATTCCTCAGCTGGCTGTTTGACTATTCCCTCCCTATCACTTCTCCATGTACTGGTACTTCATATCATTTCAATTTGATGAGTGTATATTTCTTTCATTTTTATGTACACCTGGTTTTGCATGTTTTTTTTTCTTTTTCAAATGTCTCTTTTTCACGTGACACTTCATTCCATTTATTTTGCTGTCTTCACCTGTACTATTCCAGATGAACCCTTCAGATCCTGAAGAAAAGCATTCTGAGTTGAATCTCTCTCATATTACAGATAGCCCTGATTAGCCTTCATCACCATAAATCACTAACTACTTATTCCTGTGCCATGCTTGTGTTTTTAGCAAATAGGTGCTCCTGAAAAGCTAAATGTTCAGTTTCTGGAGGATTAATGCCTGGGGACCAATCTTTTCTGCATCATTTGAAATGAAGTTGTAGTGGTGCATATATGATTTGGCCATCAGATATAAATCACATGTCCAGACACTTTTGTTTCAGGAGCTGAAAACAAAGTGATTGAATTTTACTTTTAGAAAAATTGATAATACTTAGTAGCCCCAAAATATAAAAGAATATATTCCTATGGTCCAAATGATACTAATTAGCGTACTTGTCACTGTGGTTGGTTTTTTGGACCATTTTAATACAGCTTGTATAATGGGTTTGCTTTTTTAATATTTATTTGAAATAAGGGTGTTGTAGGTTTGAAATTTATTAGTGTGGCAATCGTACTAAATGCGGGACTTCTCTATAACAGCTAGAAATTAAAGACAAGCAAAGAGGATGTATAAAGAATAAAACTGAGAGACCTGGAATGTAATCACCAATTTTGTGTAGAAAATATGTTTTATGATATAAAGTTGTTGCTTTGAAATTTGTAACTTCAGTAAGTGATTTGTTTATAATCAGAAGAGTTTCTTTGGTCAACACATATTAATTACAAGTTGTTGCCAAGACAGGCTGCAGGATCCATGCATTGCATTGAGAGCTGAGATAGCATTGAGGAAACTTAAAAAAAGTTTATTTTACCTGAAATAATAATGTATGGACAACTGAAAACTCATGCACGATTTTAATGAGGAATTTAAAAAATAAGACTTTCAAAAGAGGAGATCCTGAAAGGATAGATTACTAGTTTATTTTGTAGGATTTGTACACTGATTTATTTCATTAACTCACCTCCTGTGGAAGACATTTGCTAAACAATTAATTTTGGCTTTGAGGAACAAAAGGATAACATTAATGGTTTATAAATTAGAAGCTTCACCATGGCAACCTAAAAATTAATCAGTTATTCAGACTTGTCAGATCTCCCACAGCTGCTGCTGTTGCTTAAGAGAAACCTGCTGTCTCAACTTACTGTGCTTTTGGACTTATTTCTGAAGGTCAGACCATAGTTTTTAGGATCACAGTTAAGGTTCTTTCCTCTTAAAAACAAGGGAATTAGTGATACTCCCAGGAAGAGGCAAAAAAAAAATCCAATATGTGTTTCTGATGTTGAGGTTGGAGTTATAATATGAAAAATAATTAGAGTATAAAATTCAGCACCTTGGGAGATGGCAAAGAACTGGCAAAATTTCAACAAGTACTTTGAAAAAATTAAACCTTTGATCATACCTTTCTTCTTTGCAACAGAAACAATTTAGCAGTGGTGGTCCAGCAGAGAGGTAGCAGTGGTAGCTCCAAAAACAAGGAAAAAAGACTCTGGGTTCATTAACAAACTGTTCAGGTATGTTCATTTGCCATGCAAGCTGGATGGCAGATGAAGCTTAAGCAATCAAACTGGACAAGTTGTTGAATGACAAGAAAAACATAATATATATTTAATTTTTTTTTATGGATATTGGTGCTGGTAGTCAAGCTTTAGAAGAAATTGAATGTCTTTATATGTCCTAAAGACATAGGAATGTCTTTATAAATATCTGCTTTAAAAATAACCTAAAATATTTTGTTTGTCAAACAAAATTATTACATTTCCCCCTATGTAGTATTATCCGTGGGGGTTTTTATGCAAGTACAGCACAGAAAATGCTCATACATGTGATGTCAGTGCTCCCAAATTAGGAAACTGCATATCTTAGTCATGTCAAACAAGAGAGAGGAAGCCAGCTTGAAAGAGTACATATTTGGGGGAAAAAAACCCAAAACAATTTATACCACTTGGAGGATTTATTGCTGATGAATGTACAGATCCCAGATGATAGTCAATAAATACATCTGGAAAGAAAAAAAGAGTAAGTGTAAAATAAGTTTTCTGCTTTTATTTATAGCTAGCTGAAGTGTCTACCTGTATAGAAAGAATGCCTTATTCAATGTCAGAAGTGAAAGGTGTGACATTTCCAGAGATGAAGTCTTGATTTTATGTGTCACACCAGAGCTTCAAAAAAAAAGACCCATCCAGTTCTGTAAATATTAAATTTCTTCAATACCCGAAACTTTCAGACTTTAGTTTTTTAAAGACAGTCTTACAAACAGGGAAAAGAATCCCATTGTTAACAAGGTCGGTTGCAAAAAAATCAGCTGATTTACACATTTCTTCAGAAAATGCCAAGAGTGCACTGTAATAAAGGTGTAATTTACAACAGTCTGTAGGCACTTTTCTTCATGTCATTCAAAATTTCCTCCTGCCCCCATTCTGCTTTTTTATCTTGCAATAGCAGCCAGGAAGGGAAATGAACTCCCAAATTTATCTGACTTTGTAGTTGCACTAGATTCAAGTGACTCCAGTGATTTGATGTGGCATGTTGATTACAGTCACATCACAAGGAAAATAAGACTCAGAGGGAAAAATGTTATTTCTTTCACAGAACCTATGTAACTTAGTGTATAAATCAGAATAAGCACACAGAAGTTGTTTTGTTATATAATTATATTACATTGCTATTACATCTGTTTGACAAAAGCTGGAAAAAACCAGTGATTGTAAGAAATAGTTTCAATGAAATAACATTACTAACTTTATCCTCATTTCACCTTTTCTGAAATAGAATAAATTCTGTGAATAGTACTTCAGCAATACATGATTCTTTGAAAGTTTCAGAATAATTTGCTCTGCATGAGCTTTTTTACATAATTCCTTTTGAAATACTGTAGAGAATAAATAAACGTATTTATGGCCAGCAATGTTTGTAATAGGCATATCGGAACATGCCAGTAGCTCACCAAGAGATTAAAACAAGACCTTTGCTATGGTAAGAAAATTTTCTATTTATTTAACACTGACAAGTTGTATGATATCTTTGATAACAGAGAGAAGAAGTGGTACAGTGTGGTACATGCAAAATGCTGTGACTGTTCTAGATTTTAGGAAGCTTCTATGTAAGGCTAGATTAAAGAGAAACCTGTGTTTCACCTTCATTGCAATAGTGTCAAAATAGTATCCAGCATACTTTGGAATCACCCTAATGAAGGATATTATTATATTTTCCTGTTTCCAGTAGTAAAATCCGATCCCACCAGTGGGTAATTGAAGGTTTACAACTGAAGAGATGAAGAGAAATATTTGTAAATTTCAGAAACATCTTGAAATGTACAGGTTGCAAAATATTTTGTTTATAATTTTGAATTAGAAGGTGTCACAACTGAAGATTTATTCTCAAAAAGTGCATGAAGAAATTTATGACTGGAATATCTATGTTAACATGCTTGAGTCATCAGGACTTGTTATATTATTAAAATTATCGAATAGATCAACAAGCAAAGTTAATGCTTTTTTGTTTGAGCAATTTGAAAATTAGTTTCCATAACTTTGGAGATGATGAAAGTCTTCCATTGCATTTGTTTGTATCTTTTCATGCCCTTCAGTTTTATGACCTTTCTTCATTCTCTGTATAAATTTGTACCAAATGGTCATACATTCAATTCCATTTTTAGAACACATGAATCCATGTACAAACCTTTTGCTAGCTATTTTGCCACACCAAGAAAAGAGAAGCTTCTCAGTGTTCAACAGTATCCAGTCCCTGAGACTTCATAGTTCTTTAAAAGTGGTAACATTTTCCAGTATGGACAGACTACACAGAAGTGCTCCTAGTCAGGTGATGTGGTCACACACCAGAGTCCAGCCAAAGTAAGTTATTTCCCATTGCACTTTCCAATTTAGTTGTCTCTATTTTACATGATATATATAATGAGAATGAATGTTGGCAATCACACCACAGACCTAGAATTGGGAGAATTAGAAAATTATACTGTCAGTCTTATGTCTATACTGTGGAAAAAGAAAACTGTTCTGACTAGCAGACTCTACCTATCAATAGTTAGAAAGGAAGAGGAGTCTGTTGTAAAGCTAATTTATGTTAATTCTATCAATATGTAGCCTCTCTCTATTCCTTGTTCGAAGAGAAAAAATGTTGTTAATCATAAGCAGCCTGTCTTCCCGCCTGAATAATCTCTACTGTGAAACACTTCAGCTGTGGATGTTGTTCTGTTGTTTAGAAAAAATAAAAGAGGAAACAGAAAGGACAAGATATGAACATACACCTTTGGTGTAACCTGTTCTTATAATTTCTGTGTTTTATATTATGAAATATGAATTTGTTATTTACCAAGCTCAGACTTCACAGATCTTGAAAACAAAATGTTCATTAGTTCCATTTAGTTTCCTTTTGACAGATCTAAGTTGAGTTTCTAGGCAGGGTAGAAAACATACCATGGAGGCATCTCTCCATCTTACCTGCTTTTTGTCATTGCCAAATAAAAAGTACCTACTGTCTGTTTTAAAAATTCTAGAACAAAAAATAACACTAAAAATGGATATTAAGGGTTCATGGTGAACCAATTATCTGTATTCTGCTCTCAGGGGATCCTGGTGTTTCGGCACTTTGAGTTAGTCCCTACATCATATATTACTTGTGTGATATAGATCTGGACTAAAGAAACTCCCCAGTTATTACTGAGTTATGAATGAGATACAGTAATTCAGCAGGGAATTCATATTCCGTGGCCTTTCTGCAGCACTTTAAATGAATATGTCTTCAGGCAGCAATGTAAAGTCATTCCATCACAAGTAATATGTCAATATTGTTACTTAGATGGGTCCCCTCCTGATATCAACACATTACTACATACCTTATTTGAAGTGTCTTGGAATAAGAGACAGCACACCTTCAGGTGAACACCAAAGGGGAAAAGTCGCTGACACATTGACAAATGCTTTTTAGACAATTTCTGCCTGTGTGACCTGGTCTGTGTTTCTCCTTAAGTGCTCTTGTTGGCTATAAATTTGCTTGGTGGTTCCAAAGCTTACTCACAGAGAATGTGAATGGAGGTGGCTGGTGTTCCCTTCCTCTTCTCATATCCTTGAGAGGCTGCAGGGACAGGGCAGCTGCAGGGCTAGAAGCTGCTCTCTGAACTCACTCTAAGAAGCCTGACTTTTTAACATCACCACACAATACAAAAAAAGCTTTTGTCAGCACTTTGATTATAGATTTCTACATGGGAAGATTCTGCACTGTGAGAAAGCAGAGTGTCCTGGCTAGCCACATTGTCATCATCATCATGGTTTTCTAAGTTACAGTCCAGTGCCTTTCCCAGAAGATGGTGACTAAAAAGAATGTACAACACTCACTATCAGGCTTTCAGTTAACAATACAAACCTTAATTCTAGTACATTTTCTTTGCAGAAGTAGTTAGTTTCTAGTAGAGTTCCTGTGCTACTCTCCCTCTTTCCTTTTCCACTTTTCCTCATTTTTTTCCCAGTATGAGCATTTTTGTTCTGCTTATTTAACATGAAAAAAACTTTATTAGTAAATTGGCACTGAGAACAGTTTTTAAAAATATCTGATCATGTCACTTCCAGCTCCTGAAAATGCACAATGCGATGCTGCCATTCACTGTGATCCATTCCAAACTGGAAATTAGAAAAACTTTGTGTGAACGTTTGCATGAATGCATTGTGTGCATATACAAACAGACTGCTAGCTAGCTGGGTAGATATGCATATATTTCTTTTTCATGGCTGTGAACTTCCTGCTTCATAATAAAAATTGTCCATTGTGAGAAATGCTATTTTAAAGAGAATGAGAATGCAGGCAAATGATTCTTCACCTTTACATTTCTTACACCTATTTTTGTCTCACCTTCTTCCTTTCCACACAGCTTATATACAGAAGAGATTTTTTTTCTCAAGTAGTTAAAATAATATTATCAAAAACCTAGCCTTAACTTCAAAGAATTTAGAAATCAGCAGTTTTCCTAAATTGCTTTAATTCTCTGGAGATCCCCAGCTCTACCTTTCCCCCCCTCTTTGTTCTTGCTGTCTTTGTTAACTCCCATTTAACTGAGTGATAGCTTTAATAAACACTGAACTCAGTCACAGGTTGAAATTGCACGTGGAAAGGAAAAGGCATTCGTGAACTTTGTTTTAAATGCCAGCCTTCAAATCATGGGTCGCACACATTCCTTTAATATTTCAATGCCTTGCTGTATCTATACATCTATCAGTCTGTAGTTTGCTGCCAATGACTTTCTGCCAAACAGCAATTTGTCAAGTAAACCTTTCACAGAATCTTGTAAAGCTCTTTCAGAGGTGTGTATAAGGCTCTCTAAAATACAGAGCAGACAACAACTTCATGATTGAAGAAGTGCCTACAAAGGGAAAAAAACCAAGAGATTGTTTAAGAAGATAAGGGTTGGGGTTAATTCTGTATCACATAGCCAACTATACTTAGACACAGAGAGTAGTGCCATTGAACTTTATTAGTTTTGGCCTGGACATCAGCTTTGACTGTGTATGGTAACCCAGAGCATGATATCATAGAATCATGGAATGCTTTGCATCAAAAGGCAGATTGAAAGATTGTCTAGTTCCAACCGCACTGCCATGGCATGGGTAGGAACATCCTCCACTAGACCAGATTGCTCAGAGCCCCATCCAGCCTGGTCCCAAATACTTCCAGAGATGGGGCATCCCCAATTTCTCTGGGCAACATGTTCCAGTGCCTTACTACCCTCACAGCCAAGAATTTCTTCCCAATATCTACTCTAAACCAATGGTCTTTCAGTTTGAATCCCTTCTCCCTTGTCCTATGTCTACACATTCTGGTGAACAGTCTCCATCTTTTCTGTAGCCTCCCTTCAGGTACTGGAGGGGTGCAATTAGGTCACTCTAAAGCCTTCTCTTTTCCAGGCTGAACAACGCCAATTCTGTTTGTCTTTCCTCTCGGAAGAGGTGCTCCAACCCTCTGACTATCTTGGTGGCCCCTCTCTGGCTCACTCCAACAGGTCCATGCCTTTCCTGTACTGAGGACCCCAAATCTGGATGCAGCCCAGGACATGTTTGGCTTTCTGGGCTGCAAGTGCACCCTGCTGGGTCATGTGCAGCTTTACTTACCAGCATCCCAATGTCTTCCTCAGCAAGGCTTCTTCTCATATTTTATCCCCTTCTACTTAAGAAAGTAATACATGTTTTTTCTTGCTTATTAGTTTGAGCATACTTTGTGGCTTTGATAAGACAAATATCAGCACAAGAAATTCTACCAAAGACTTCAGAAGAGCTCTGACAGCACATGCATCCTTTTGCCTATTTAATATATGGTCTCCTCACAGACTCCACAGACCTTCATGTTTCTGAAGGACTTGTAGTTGTAAAACACTTTCTGAACTCTTTGGCTACTCCAGGAATTGAAAAGGCTGCTAAAGAACAATTACCTGGATTTAACATCCTGTTGTGAAGGAAAGAGGCAGCTTTCAAGAAGCTGTTTCGTATAACGCTTGGGGCTGAGCTCTCTTTTTGTTAGCAACTTCAAGGCCTCTCTGAAGATACAAAAAGAGAAGAAATAATTCATCAAGGAAAATTCATTTTCTTGATATTTTCTTTATTTCAATTATGATACAAATTATATTTATGAAATGAAGCATGAAAGCACTGGTACTAAGAACCCATGGAACAGGCTGCATATTTCCTCTGTTAGTTCTATTAGCTTAGTTATTAGCAAGATCAGAACAGGAAAAAAGGGCATTTATTTTAAATTTCTTTTGTAAAGAAATTTCAGAAATTTCCTCTAAAATGGACTAGTAGTTTATTAGAAAAAAATGTCAGATGTGCAAAAACATTACTTTTAAAGATTAAGTGTTTGTATCTTAACTGTAGCATTTCTGAATGTTTTTCAGCTTTTGTAATTCTTTAACTTCCCATCAGAATGAAACTGAAATATGAGCCGTCCCCACTCCTGTCATTGTAATTTTTGCCATAGAAAGTACTTGAATCTACTTCTGTTTAAATAAAAATGAGCCCTCGTTTCACAGGGAAGAAGGAAAAATAGGTTTCTATGACAGGTTAACAATCTGTGTAATTGCTAAACCAGGACTGAGGTCTGTGTGGTGCAAAACACTTTCCCTTCAGTTTCAGTATAAGTTTATCTATCCTTTCAATATTATATTACTAGCATTCAAGATTGAATCAACTATTAATAAATATTACTTATGTATTTAAAGCATATACTAGAAATGCACTCTGGTGTCCTCCACATCATGAACATTTTTTCATTTATTATTCATTAGTAATTCAGATCAATAAAACTTCCACATGGATCTATGACTCTTTCATTACATATTTTGTTTTATGCATATCAACACTATTTTTCTGGATTTGTAAACTAGCTGATGGCTTCCATGAATTAGTGTTACTTCTCTTACATCTACTGAGAGTTTTCCCACACTATTAGCTTTCTTTTTTGATGGATTAAGATGTTGTAACTAACAATTCTTTTCCCTGTCTGTCACATGAATGTGAACATCCTCATGACATGTGCAACTTAAATTGCACAAAAACTAAAATGACAAAACTGTGAAATATTATTGTATATTACAGTAGAAAATTCTGATAACCTATTTTTCCTATAATCAGTATAGAAAATTTTATAAATGTAGGTTCCTTTCCTTTAGTAGAGATAGTAAAAGGTGAAAAGAAAGTAACATTTAAAAGGAGAATTTTCCCAAGAACGATTTTTTTCCTAGGGCACCACATAGCTGTTTATTAAACACATAATCTACTCAAAAACATTTTGTCACTCACCAAGTGAAGTGTTGTATTTCAGTGAGTTAAAGAAATAGCACAGTATCCCCACATGGGAGTTTAATCAATTTAACCAGTCAGCAATCTTGCTCAACCAGCAGGTGTTTGGCAAGAAAGTGCACAAAACAAGTACCATTAATGCAGAGCATAGTTTATCTTATTTAAGTGCAGAGGGGGTTTAATTTGCATATGGAATTTTTTTGCAGTTGAACAGTCTATTTATTACTAGTACCATTTATGTTTTTTAGAAATACAAATAATACCTGTGGTTTCCTTAAAACAACATACCATATTTGAATCAAATTAAAAATGGTACAGAATTTTTGGAGTTGATTGTTGTTGGCCTAAAAATAATTTTTGGATTTTTTTGGTCATGAAAATATTTGAAAATTTTTAATACCCAGGAATATTTTCCTTGTCAGAACTTAAATTACTAGTAGAAAAAGAAAATTCCCTCCACTCCTGATGTTCTTTATCAAGAACAATTTTAAGCATCATTTACAGTATTTTTTGTTGGATGACTTTAAGGTACAAACTAAAGGAAGTGCAACATTTAAGAATAAGATATGGTGCTTCTCAAAGGTAAGATTATGGAAACATGCAGAATTTTCTATCCTTTTCTAAGACTAATGCTCCAGCCTTTTATCTTTGCAGAAGTCTGATAATTATCAACACTGTTTTATGGGCTATTGCCACTTCCAGTTCCAGCTCTACTGTTTCTTTTAAATCATTGATTCTATTCAACAAGTAAGAGAAAAATTTCACTGTTAAAAATATTTACAGAGAATATAGATTTAGATTGATCTACACAGGAAAATTTCTTCAATATCACCTAAGATTTGGATATAAATAGAGGTACAAATATTGCCACATGGATATTTACCTTGCAGGTTGTGTCCAAAAGGAAGAGATCAGGGAAGTAGCGGTTGGTTCAAGATGTTTTTGGAGGCTTTACTGGTCACTCAACGGTCATGGCAACGGTCACTCAACAAACGCATTTAGAAAAATATTTACCATGTAAATGGTTTTTCCTTAAAATACCCGATGAATAGATATGAAAGTGTTAGATGCTGAAGTTTTTTCAAATGTCTTTTATTTAACTTGTTTGTTGTGCCAGTCCTTAGCATACTGGTTCAAGTCTACTACACTCTTCTTGTCTTTCCCATATGGGAAGAAACCACCAACATTTTATTTCATAAGCTTTTTTCCCTCATGATGACTTTGTGTTGTTAAGTGGCAATGCTTAATTTTACAGAATTTTACAGCTTTATAGCTAATTTAAACTAGAAGTGCTCACAGATCAAGTGGGATAACAACTCCTCCATATCCTTCCAAGTCCTCAATTGACTTTTTAGGTTGTCCTTTGCAAACAGTGTAAGTTCTCCCACAGCTTTGGAAAAATGAAAAGCTTTTCTAAAGACTGGAAAGTTCATTTATTTGAAATTTCTCAGTAGGTTGAAGAAATCCCACCGCTATTTGTAGAGATTTTCAGCTATCTATGCCTACTTCATAATATTTTGTCCAGTTTTTCATCATAACCCGGATAAATATCCTGAGCCTAAAAATCTTTGTAAAACTGGTTAATCCCTAGTGTTTGTATTCCAGGTACCTTTGTTGCTGTTATACCCAATTACATTTGCCTTTCCATGTTTTAGTCTTCCTCTGTGCCTGTAGAACGACTTGTGAAAACATCTTTCTGTTTTCATCTGAAGCAATCTGTGCCTGTCTACTTCCCACGTTTTCCATTTTTTGGACATATCCAATCAAAGAGAGACAACTGATCTCCTGCAACAGACACACTGGCAGGGCTACAGAGTAGGATGTCTTTCATGGCTGTGACAGATAAATCCATGGCATCCAGATTTTTTGTTCCGCAGTCCATTCAATAAGAAATACAAATAATACAGAGAACATCACACAGATTGTGAGATGGATATTTCAGTGCTGCATTGTCAGTCAGGGTATGTCTGACAATTATTTTGAAGCCCATCCCCTATTCCTCATTTAGAAAATTGATAGACTGTCCACACTCTTGCAAATCCATGTCACCTTTGTTTGCCAGGACCTGGAAAAGTTTTGACCAAAAGACTTGACCTGACCTACATGTTCCTCATGTTCCTACATGAGATCCAGTTAGAGACTTCCCAAAAGTTTATTTTAGTTTTTAACTAATAAAGCAGT
Organism: Passer domesticus; assembly: GCF_036417665.1. Lineage (NCBI taxonomy): Eukaryota > Metazoa > Chordata > Aves > Passeriformes > Passeridae > Passer > Passer domesticus. The sequence goes on along the minus strand of NC_087474.1, from coordinate 104,959,062 downwards.
ATTATGTACCCAAGTTTCTTTGTAGCCAATTTAAGATGTTTGCAAAAGAAGAGGAATTAAACAAGTAATTTCTCCTTCTTCCTAATCTTAAACCTAATCTCACTGGAAATATCGTACTTTTAACATAGGGTGATCATTTCAAATGGTCATGTTTTTTCTGGAGCTATCCAATCTTTTGAGCTGTTGATGACAGCCTTATGTTCTCCACTCTTTCCCCATGGTTTCTCCTCCCCTTTCTGACTGTTTAATTGTAAACTTGCAACAATTTTCTTCATGCTTAGGAAGTGTGAATAGTTTGAAACTTGAACATCTGCTAATTAATCTGCTAATCAATTAGCTAATCTGCTAATTAATCAATTTTCAATCTAACTTGAAAACCAAATAAGTTAATTCTATACTAGAAACATATTGAATGTAAAATATAATATGATCAAATGTAGCTAAAATTTATAAGATTTTCCATCAGTTCTACAGGTATCTCATGATGCCTGTTGAACATTCTCAATAGAGTATGCAAATATCTGGGACTTTGAGTTTGGTACTTTGTGAAGGAAAGAAATGAATTTTATACAGAATTTCAGAAGCACTCAAATGTGCAAGAAATACATATCTCTTCATTATTACTAAAGAAATTTCACTCATTAATATTTTTCCTTTTTTAATGTTAAAATAAATCTGAAATATCCTGATAGAATAAGAACTAATTATTCCCTTTGAGGGCTGTAGGGAGACCATTCCTAATTAGGCAAGGTCCCATTCTAAGCTGCTGCAAATTATTTATTATTAATGCATAGTGTTCTTACTGTAAATAGATAATGAATCTCAGAGATTTTTCTCTTAGGTGTGATTTGATTTATATTAAAATAAGGTTATGATCATTGTGTCTGAATGGCAAAGGAATGCAAAATAAAATATTAATCTCCCTTGGTACGTATTTTGATATGTCTCTTGGTCCTTTCCTACTTTACGATTTGGAGAAATTTGTTCTGATTGTTTTGTGTTTGAAGAAATATTTGAGGAAAATGAAATCAACAGTTATAAAATAGATTTGATTTTAAAATAAAGTTCTATTTCTTCTTGAGCTTAACTTGTTTTTGAGTTTATATTATATTAGTGTCACTAAATTCTTCTGTTTAAGAGATTCGGTGAGTACATCTGAAGAATAGCTAACAATGCTTAAGCCATAGCAGCACTTTTTCCAAAACAGGCTTATTTTGTACAGTATTAAAAATTAATTTTTTTCCTTCGATTCCCTTATAAGAGATGGGAATACCTGTGGGTTTCTTTTGTACATGTAACTATTTACTGATTACCAAAACCAATTTCAAAGTCCAATAGTGGTGAACAAGAATATCCTAATAATGTTAAGTTATTTTGGTTAATAGAGGACAGTTGAATATATTCAGTACAAGGTGAAAGATAACAGAGAATATAATTTAAATATTTCAATTTATTATTTTCCTCTCATGGAATGAACTGCAGTAACAGTGAATTTCTTTTTCATTTTATGGGTTGATTTTTTTGGTCTTTTTTTTTTTTTAATATAGTGTTAATTGGAATGCTAAATTCTGTAGACAAAAAAATATGTTAAAAGGAACCTAAATTTTTATGCATTCCAAATGTCAGTCTCCCTTATTTTCCTCCTTTTGCTTCCATCCTACTGAAGTTTCTTTTCCTGTTTTTTTTTTCTTTATTCTGATGATATCTGATCAAGACAACTGCCAAATGGATAAGTACTACATTGGTAGGGGTGTTAGAATCTAAACGAGAGATTGGCCACCACAACACAATGTCCTGTGGCAGGTATTTAAACACTTTTAGGTAATAAATGCTTTAAACACCAAGAATTCCTGTGGCATCTTGATAGCTTGCTAAACTGTGAAATGAATAAAATATCATATACCCCACCAAGAAGTCATCTCTCTGGAATTCTGAAAGGCCTTTGGCATGGTCCCCCCCACAACATCCTTCACTCTAAATTAGAGACATGTGGATTTGATGGATGGACTGTTCAGTGGATGAAGTCTGAGAGCAGCCCTGCTGGGGAGGACTTGGAAGGACTGTTGGGTGAAAAGCTGGATGTGATCAAGGAATATACAAACATACACTTACAGCCCAGAAAGCCAACAGCACATGGGCTGCGTCCAAAGCAGCGTGGCCAGCAGGATGAGGGAGGGGATTCTGCCCCTCTGCTCTTTTCTGGCAAGACCCCACCTGTAACACTGGGTCCAGCTCTGGGATTCCTGCTGCAAGAAGGACATGGACCTCTTGGATCCATTCCAGATAAGGGTCATGAAGAAGATCAGAGGGAGGGAGTACCTCCCCTATGAGGAGAGCCTGAGAGTCAGTGCTGTTCAGCCTGGAGAAGGTTCCGGGGAGAACTTATAGCAGCCTTCCAGTACTTAAAGGGGGCCTATACGAAAGATATGTACAAGATTTTTAGCAGTAATAGGACAACGGATATATTTTTTTTTTAATAAGGAAGACATTTTTGTGGTGAGGATGATGAAACGCTGGCACAGAGAAATGGTGCATTCTACACCCCTGGAAACATTCAAGGTCAGGTTGGACAAGGCTCTGAGTAATCCAATGTAGTTGAAGGTGCCCCTAGTCATATATTTCACTTACACTTTTTTCTTATGCTTTACATAACAAAATTTCTAAAAAAAATTTTAAGAGTACTTATTTTCAGCTATGCTGAAAGTGATACATTAAAAATAAAGCTTGTGTTTTGCATACATAGGCATTTATGTATTGGCAAACTGGTTTTTTGGATGCCATTTGGCATAAACTTCAGGTCATTTTTCTCCAGGAAATGTTTTCAAATCAGATCGTTTTGTTCACTTGTTTGAAATAAAAACATAATACACCAGAACAAATACTAAGAGCAAACTCTTAAAATAAAGTTGGCCTACTGAGCACAGAGTGCCGGGAAAAGTCTTCTGTTTTAATTAAGGCCATTTCCCAGAAAGACAAGTGCATTATTTCTGGCTTAAGTGCATCAAGTTCCTTGATCATGCTATTCTGATAGATCTGTTAGGACCCCCAGGTTTGTCCTTCTAAATGTGTGTTAATACAATCCAGTGAAGACATGTTTTGGTTCTTATTTTTGATCCATTGTACAAATTGAAAACTCCTCTAGCAACTCTGACTGATATATTTTCTTCTCTAAATTCATGTGATTACTAATGGACTAGACTGTAAAATGGTGCTAGAAGTAGATTCATTTATTGTAGAAAAAGTTCTCTGGGACAATTAAATACTACAATTTTTTTTGCCATTAGATCTGACAGAATAATTTCACTAATTTATGTTATCACTTCTTGTGATCTCAATGTTGTTGCATGTGGTGCTAGTTACAAATCAATATCAATTAACCTTAGTATAGATTTCTGTTCTTGATTCATTAAATCATTCATTACATCTGCTTTAATAATGGACCTAAACAAATGTGCCTGATACATACAAAATGCAAATGTAGGGCTCTAATAGTATTACAGACTGATATATTATCTGAGTGAGATATTCCCTGCATTATTCAATTTTCAAGTAATTTAGAATTACATATATACTACTACTTCTTAGATAAGGTAAATGGCTACCAAGATCCTGTGAGATATATAGATATATAATTATGGATGAAAAAGCAAACTTGCCCTGAAACATTTCTGCATCATTTACAAACAATATTTTAGAGTTAGGGTACTTAATTTAGTAAACTTCAAGATAGTTTTAAATTAAGACAGAAATGCACACGTTAAAGAGCATTTCCATGAAGAAGTATGGAAATCCCAGACTTTTCAATTTATTCTGATTTTTTATTTCTTAAATGGAAAGTTACCTTTATGAAGTTTGCACCTTTAAGCAATCTTTCTTGGCTAATATGCTTAGGGCATTGTGATACAGTACAACAGACAATGTCAACATATATTGAAATTCCAACAATTAATTCTTATTTCTGGATCCATGGTGGTGATTATGTATCTTTTTACTCGTAATTTCTTTGTTTTTCCTTATACATTTTTATGCTTTTGTATCACTGTATTACAATATACAATAAGCAAAATGGCTACTTACCTGCTTTCCTTAGCAACTAAATTGTCCTATAATAAAACATACATAGATCTATGTATTTATGAACTCTGATCATTCAGTGCTCTTTCACTCTAATGTGCCCCAAGGGATCTATTAACAAGAACCTCACATTCTGGAGTGTACCCATGATATTTTATGAAAAATCCTTTGCTAGGATTTTTCCCTGCTGAGGAGCTGAGGGCCTCAGGAAAAAGGCAATGTCAACAATGACTATCTGCTGCTGTAGAATGCAACAGGTGCATCTGTGATTGGTGCATGTTGGTTGTTTCTAATTGATGGCAAATCACAGATGGAGCTTCATTGGACTCTGAGAGTCACAAGTCTTTGTTATGCATTCCATTCTTGTTCTTTCTAGCCTTCTGATGAATCCTTTTCTCTCTGTCCTTTTAGTATAGTTTTTTAGTATAGTATTTTAATAGAATATATATCATAATATAATAAACCAGCCTTCTGAAACATGGAGTTGAGATTCACGTCTCCACACATGGGGCACCAGACACAACACTGGAGTGAGTCATAAGAGATACAGGTAGAAGAGCAAAAGTTCTCTATGTGGTACAGGATACAGGTGGAAGAATAAACTGAGCTGCCTTATACTGAAACCAGATATTTATTTTCATCCAGTCAAGGCCTAGCTTGACTATGCTTTAAGCATTTTAGTTGTTTGTTTTTTTTTTTTTTCTGGGGAGGAAGAACTAACATTAAAAAAGCCCAAAACTGTTTATATTTTCTGTCTGTTTACACATTCACCAGTAAGCAAATATTCAGAATTGTCTCATGCCTGTGCTCCCATGAAGATCTATCTTATAAGAAATTTGCTAGACAACAGCTTCTTAGTTACTAGTTTATTCAGAACTGTTTCTGGCTGTTTCCGCCAGTAAAATTAAACTAGTAGTGGGTCTGTTTCTATGGCCCTAAGTCTCTCCCAGCTGCAGATGTAACTGATTCTACACCTCCCCTTTCCTTGTTAAATTTTAGAACAACGATCTGCTACTTCATTTAAGAGAAATTCCAGATCCAATTGTGACCTGCCACTGTTCTTATGGAAGTGCATAGCCTGAAGACTCAGAGTGTGAGGGAGTCAAGATACAATCTCTCTTTATTAGTTCCTCCTGACTCAGGGTATTATAGCAGTCAAGAAACTTATTTGCTGACACTTATCTCTCTCTGAGTAACATACGGGGAGTTTAGGTACGTGACTCTGCTGCTACAAAAACAGTGCATTTAAGAACTGCTTTCAGTGATGAAGAATATATTAAGCCTTCACTGAATTTGATGAAGCTTGTTAAATCAGTGTCTATGTTTTCTTCACCAAAATTTTATTTCACATTGACTTACTCAAGGTAAAACTCTTTCTTTCATATGAGCCCTTAGGAACACTAGAAAATTGACCTATGCAATAAAAGCTTTTTAGAATATCAGATAATGTGCTGTCTTGGACTTGTCATTTTTTAACACAGAAATAAAATAGAAAAGATAACTGGACAGGACAGACCTATTGAGTGTCAATTAGGTCTAAGGTTCAATGACAGGCTGTAATATAAGTCACTTTGTGTACAAATGTTGCAATTGATTTTCTGTTTAACAGTATTGTTTTCATCATTCAGCAATTATTATATCTACTGCTAATTTTTTCCCTTTAATACCATATATAGAATAATTTTCTTTTTCCTCCCCATTTTTCTGCCTTTCTGTACTTACATTGCTCTGATTTTCACACAGAAGTATTGTGATCTGCAACATTACTTTTTCTAAATTCCTTGTATTTCAATAAAGGGCTAAAATCATACATCAAGAATATCACTAGTCCACATCATTGTATTTCATGAAAGTAGTTCACTTGCAGTACAGTAAAAATGAATCTTCAGTCTCTCAAAGAAAACATTACATTTTATTCCAGTGCTTACATAGGCAGTTATTTAAAAAATCTATGAGATTATTTTTAATTTTTGACTTCTTAATGAAGTCTGCCAGGAAATATCTCTTCTTTTTTTCCCACAGAAATGTGGTTTTGCTGTTTCAGCAGAAATACTTTCAACTGTTTTGTGTTTCTGTGGCCAGGTGTTGATATTGGGGGCTTTACAGGGGTGGCTTCTGTGAGAAGCTGACAAAAGCTTCCACCACCTCAACAGAGCTAAGCCCTGACAGCTTCAAGATGGATGTGCCACTAGCCAAGGCTGGACCAATTAGAAATTGTGACAACACCTCTGTTATATTTCGTAAGAAAAAAAAGTTTATGTGCGGCTGTAATTGTAGCCAGGGCAAAGCAGGATGAGAACACCTGAGAGGAGCAGCCCTGCAGACACCAGGGCCAGTGAGGAAGGAGGGGCAGGATGTGATCCAGACACCTCAGCCAAGACTTGTCTGCAGCCTGTGGTGGAGCCCACAGTGAAGTAGCTGTGCCCCTGCAGCCCCTGGAGGTCCATGGGGATGCAGAGATCCACCCGCTGGATCAGCCGCTGGAGGAGCCTCATGCAGGAGCAGATGGATGACTGAGATGGGGCTGTTGCTCTGTGGGAAGCCCTCTCTGGATCAGGCTGCTGGAAATTTTCCTGTGGACCTGTGAGGAGAAAAGCCAACACTGGATCAGGTTTCCTGGCAGGACCCTGTAGAGGACCCACGCTGGAGCAGGCTGTGCCTGAAGGGCTGCACTCCATGGAAGGGTAACCAACATTGCAGCAGTTTGAGGAGAAATGTTGCCAATAGGATAGACTCAAGCTGGAGAAGTTCATGGAGGGCTATCTCTCATGGGAGACACTCCATGTTGGAGCAGGGTAAGGATTCCTCTGAGCAGTGTGCAATCACTGACCGTAACTCTGGTTCCCATCTCCCTGCACTGCTTCGGGGAGGAGGTAGAGCTGGGGAGGAGGGAGGGGTGGAGGAAAGATGTTTTTAAGGTCTTGCTTAACTTTCTTATTATCCTGCTCCATTTTTGTTACTTATAAATTCAATTAGTGTCTCTAATTTGAATGTTTTTTTCTGTGACAGTATTTGGTGAGTGCTCTCTCCCAGTCTTTATCTTAACCCATGAACCCTTTTTTATATTTTCCCTCCCTTGTTCAGTTGCAGAGGGAAGTGATAGAATATATTTGGTTGGTTCCTGGCATCCAGCCACAGTCAACCCACTACACTATACGGAAAGTTCAACTCACCTAAAAAGTGTTTGAAACTAAAGTGTTTTTGCAGTGTTTAACCAGCACTTCATTTTTAAAAGGTTTTTCCATACCTACAGAAATGTCACCTTGCAATCAAGAATATGCATGCATCAGAAAATGTTCTGAAAAATTTTAATTTGCAAAACACATAGATACAAATGACTGTAAGATTGATGGAGGTATGGTAAAGATGAAATAAGTATTCTGGTAAACATTATAAGTTCAAGAAGACTTACCATGAAACTTTTTAAGATTTGGCACTCCTTGTACTCTGTAAATTTCAGTCTTAAAGTGGCAATTTCATCAAACATCTACCTGCTCTAAAATAGAATTAAAATACATAACTATATGAGTGATTTATCTTTTTTCTCTTTTCCTTTTTAATATATACCATTGTTAAACACCAAACTCTTCTGTAGCAGGTTTTATATTTAGAAGCTCTATGAGGTCCAAAGGATTTGTAGTGTACTCAGTGGTCTTCTGATGATTCCTGGAAATATTTTAATTTGTACAGTTGACTTCATGTCATGCAGGCAGGACAATAACCAATAACACCCTGTGTCCCTGTTGAGCTTTAAAATTGAAGTCACACTTTCAGAAGACTGTCCTAAATTTGGTATCACAGTAGTCAAATTGCAGCACACAGGTGGCATCAGGACTGCCACCTGAGCTACATCTAATAATGCACACATCATAAAATGCCCATAGTTTTCCACAGTTTTCTTTTTGGCGCTTTCATGACTGAAAAATCCACTTTTTTTTTTTTTTTTAGGTTTATATTGGGTCATGTTGGCACAAGCCCTTCTGATCTTATCCCACTCGCCTTCTCCCTTTTCCTCTCTCTTCTGTCTACCTCACCCCTTTTCTCTCTCTTTCATTCTCGTGGGTGGGGATTCTTCAGCCACTTGTCTTGAGACATTTGAAACAATGGTTATGAATGACAATGGAATATATTAATCTGCCGCCACAGGCTGTTGTGCCCCACAGAGAAGGAGCTGTCAGTAACCTCCAGAATATCTCCAAGTTTTGTGACCCTTTTCCAAATGCCATCTAATTATTGTCTCACTACACTTTCTTCAGCAATCCATCTGAAAACTGACATTCCTTGGAATTTCCTATGTGTTTAATCTTCTGCTTCTTTGAGGCTTTCATGTTACATGTTTCCTTCATCCATGTCCCCTCTGCCTACAATGTAGTTATCCAAGCAATTGCCTAAGGAGTGCCTTGCTTTCTCAAGAAAAGCTGGGACAACCCTTCTTGAGCCCAATTACACCCAGTGTGAGTCTATTCTTCTCTTTAGTCTCCCTTAAGCATTTGAAGGGAAGAAAAAAGTATATTGGTTGCAGGAAAGAAAAACACCCTCCTTAAGAAAGTGTTTAAAAGAAAAATTGAAAAATATCAAATACTTTTTAATCAGTTTTTCATGCTTCTTTCTTAGTGATGAAGGATACATTCATAAGTTTCTGAGCCATTGGACTATTTATAATAATGAGAAAATATTGTGTTTCTAATGGTTACTACTTTTATGAACTTCATCTGTTGGGAGGATCTGTGCCTAGTGTAATTAATAAGCTCATGTTTAAGAGTATTTATTTTAAATAGAATAAAAATGTTGGGTTTTTTCACAAATATTTGGTAGGTATTTATTATTTTTCAATATGAGCTTGAAAATGAAATGAAGGCAGGGATCATGCCATGATCATTAGTATATTTCATATTTGGAAAATCTGCTCAAAGTTAATTGGTACTTCTTTTTTTTTAATATATTCTTGGAATTACTTGTGGGAACACATTTGCCTTTAATAAGCCATGAGTAAAGTTTCTATGAATGATCTTAGATTTTCTTTACTTATTTGATGCTATATTACAAACTCCTCACCCCACGAAACCACAAAATGAAAACAATTTGCATTTCCCGCATGTCGCATTTGTTATGCAGACAGGTAAGACATCAGTAACACTTTCAGTGGGTAATGAGAGTCTTTCTACCTGCAGATTCCACAGCAGTATAGTCATGTTTTGTATTTTGTACCCTAACAATTCTTACATTAAACAATTTTCCTTTCACAGTTCCCTTCCCTTGCTTACCTTGCTACCTAAATGGCTATTGAAATCTTAAAATAATTTGAAAATAGAGGTACAACCCATCTGCTCAGAAGCCAAATAATGGCTGTAAATGACAAAGCTTTCTTTGCTGATTTATTTAAAAGTGTGGTGTTGCTGCTATGCAGCTATTTATTTGAGAGATGACAACCTATGACATTTTGTGGTAATAAGGGTAAAGAGAAAGGGCTCTTTAAACATATTGTGTAATGAGAAAGCCTTTGGGTGTGTTTTTAAATGCTGAAACAAAAGATCACCAGCATGATGCAAAATTATTAGCTCTGCTCCTGCTAATTATAGCTGTTTGGAGAGAGACAGGTAATTATTGCTTTGTCTATTTGTCAGAAAACTTTAACTTTGTGTTTGTTATCCTTTTCCCAGACTCTGAACCAGTGTTTTACCATTGTTCAGTAATACTGGTCTACTACAATCATGGAAATAATCCGTTCTATTTGCAGGCAGAATTCTTGATAAGAAGTAGTAGATGGACTAAGAGACAAAGAGGAAGTTGCCTCACTACAATTAATGTATGAAACGAGCAATTACAGAAGGAACATGTGTTATCTGCGGGATGGTAGATTAATAATGCAAAGGCAGATCTGAATCTGTCATTGAAGTGGAAATTTTTTTCATGAAAAAATCTTCATCTGAATGTGCAGCTGAAAGTGAGTGTGTTCTGAATGAAAGCACCACCAAAGTGAGGCTTCTATCCACACACGTCATCAAGCCAGACTGAACTCCTCAGGAGATTGGACTACATCTAGATAAGGAACAGAAGGCTGGTTTCTGATAAGAACAGGAACCATGGAGTTTCAAGGCCTGGGCTGTCCTCCAGAAATGTTTTTTATAGTTGTAGGCAGATCATTTAATCTTGGTTAAATCACATAAGTCAATGAGGTGAAGACATACCCTTTTGTAGAGAAATGGAAAACTACAATCTATCTGAAAGCAAATGAATCATTCCCTTCAGTCCTTGTGTTGGATAATTGTGAATCAGATACTGAAGAGTTTTTGCTGTCTAATAACTCTGCTCAACATGCACAAATTAAATTAAATTACTTGGTAATTTAGATTATTACATTTATCAGTACATTAGATTAAGACAAAAGTATTCTGGGCCTATATCCTCTAATTCATCTTAGAGCAAGAAATCAATTCAGTTCTGAGTCCACTGATAGGAAGTTTCAAGAAATTATTATGACATAGCTTCTAATACTTTGGTGGGTTACTTAACAAACTGAAAATGTATTCAACTTCTGATTCTCTGCACAGAATTAGGTCCTTTTTTCTTTTCTGTTCTGCTTATGAAGGCATTTGGATTCCCTGCAGAGAAACACTGTGTCTACCATGCCCACTCTATCTTGACCACTCACTAATTAAAGACAAATATATTATTTCACTTTCCAGAAAATTGTGGATTTTATGTATATATTCAGAACAAAAAAAGAGCAATTCCTTTAGTCTTCATATAATTATTTGTCTTCCAAGGTCCCTCCTAATGAAGTGCCTTATCTGTCTTCATTTGTTATAGAAGTCCTAAGAACTGATTGACTACCATTGTTGATAATTTTTTAAAAATTTTTAGATTGATAGTATATACTAAGATGTATCAATTTTAGCCATTTGTAATCTAAGAATATTTCTAGTATAAGCCTAAATTTCTTCACAAATTGATTTAATTGACTATAACGCTGACAAATTTACCTTTCTTTAGACCCCTAAAAATAATCCAAGTGCTGGAGGAGCACTGTGACTGCCTGATGCTCCTTCTGCTACTCTCTGTTGTGGAACTGGATGTAGTGATGCAGAAACCGTGTTGGACTGAGCAATTTGGCTTCAGATGAAGAAGGTGACCTGTGTCACATTCACTGGCTAGGAATAATATAAAGGTGCATCCAATATCAACTGTATAAATCTGTGAACTATTAATAACATGCATATTATTACTTGCTTAATATGTTACATGCAGTAAATATACTAATACATTGCACTTTCTACAGATTCCAACCAGGAAAAGGATGGAATTAGTACTACAAAGCACCCAGGACAGTGTGCTTTTCCTAGAACATTTTAATCAGAAAATCCTTAGATGCAATATATGTGCATGTATATATTAAATATACACACATTTATACAATTACGTGTGATATATATTACTTGTATACATAGAGATGAACATACACACACACACGCACACAAAAATAAAAGAGAAACAGGGGTATTGTCTGATGAAAACTGATGTTTTGCTCAGTCCTTTACCAATTGTACATTAGCAATTTGACAGGAAAAGTCAGAACTATCACTTTCTGCCAGTTCCTTGATGGGCTGCAAGACTGATGGGAACTCGCAGGCAATTTCTTCAACAAGTCCTTCTGAAGCTGATACAGAAATGCTTATGGAGCCCCATAAGCAACAACAATTCTTATGCAATGGAAAAAGAGGACAGTTTTTTCCTCTGCTGTATTTAGTTGGCATAACATGAAACTGAATCCACCAGCAAAGAAATGCAATATTTTATACTCACAAATATCACAGGTTTAGGGTTTTTTGTCAGATTAGACTAATAGGATATGCTAATGTTTTCTGGGAAACAGGATGCTGTGAATTTAGTAACAATGTCTCTTAAAATGGAAAAATAGAGTGAATGAGTTTCTTGTTCAAATCACAGATGTATAAATTCCTACAGCTAAAAAGATGAAAAAGTTAATGAGAGACAAAATCTTCTGTTAATATTTTAGCAAGTAGTTTTTTTCACCCAATAGAATGTATATAAAGATACCTTAGTTGAATGCGTGGTTATAGTCTCAAAATATTAAACCAAACAAAATGCGTGCACTTAGGATAACAGTAGAGACAAGATCTATGCTTTCCTACCAATGTTATTTTCAAACTATGCATTCAGATTTATATCAGATCAGTACTGCACACCACTTGACATACAGTGTTGTTCAATAAGAGAGATTGCTGCTCCACTTGTATTGTGAAATAATGCCTTTTTTCCCCGATAATTATAGAATAAAGTGGAAACTCTCAGCCAGAGACTTGTGCTAATACTGCAAAAAACTTATAAGATTGATTAGGAAAATGGATTTATTTTCATTCTCTTTACACTAATTTTTGTTTGCTTTCTGATGTGAATAAACACTCTATAAAGGTCTCTATATAAATCAGTTGATGCAGAATAATTTGGAATCCTGCTTGATTAAATTGAAAATTAGACAACTTTAGGGACAAGCAATAAGTACATTGACGAGCACAAAAAAAATCCAAGTTTTTATAAAAAGACAGTTTTTAAAATTGTTTGGATTATTTAATTTAAAATGATCAAAGGCGTAAAGATAGCAAACATAGCTTTTGTATAAAGATAAGAGCAGAGAATAACTTTAAAGCATAACAAATATTTTATTAAGGATTTGTCATCCAAGCTTAACATAAGAAATTATCCTATGAATGATGATATTTATGATTTCTATCTAATGACAGGATTTTTTGATTAATATTGAAATATATTCACAAATGTGCAGATTTTGTTTTGGACCAGAATTATTCCAAAGAATATCCAGATTTTATTTTTATTTAATATTGTGGCATATGTCCATTTCCTTCCTGCATTTGCAGGCCATTGCATGGCCATTGCATAGCTACCAAAATTTTGCTGTATTCTTCCAGATCTCAACAGCCTTTAACCTTCAACACAGAGACCTGTCATCCACCTCCTAAAAAACTGACTTTGTTGATGCTTTTGAGGCAGAGATTGCAGTGTAGGACTGATGACTGCAAGTCAAGGGAGGAAGTGACCTGCAAGAGCATCAACACAAGCAAAAAGCCAGATAATGCTTTCTCTCTCCAGCATCTCTTTTCCCCCTCATTCTCCTACTTCATCTCCTGCAGCAGGAAGAGCTCAGTCCTGCTCTCCTTCACTATGGCAGCAACATTTCATTTTGATTGCACTGATGGGAATATTGGAAATGAAAGAGCAACACTGAGCAGGCTAGAGACATTTTTATTTTGTTGCAAATGGCAACAAACATCTTTTCTGGATATTGAAGTGTCTGCTAGGGTGAAATAACCAATAAAAGAGATCTTGGATTTTGTTGATTGGGACAATATTTATGTGAAATATTAAGACATACAAGTGTTTCCAGTTTGGTATTATTTTGCAATTTCAACAGTCACTGAGATTGAAATAAGGTTGATCTGATTCTTTGAACAGGCTAAAGAAAATTATATGGCTTTAACTTTTTTCAACTCTGTATTATTCCTAAATTTAAAATTGAATTTCTAGATTAGGTAATATATTAAAAAATCATGCTAGATATTACTTTTTTTATCACAATGACAGAATTGTTTATTCATGGGAATAAAAAGTCCCATGAAAACTTCTTAATCATATAAAGACCTGATTTTCAGCACTGAAGCTCTCTATTTGAAAAAATGTTGACTCATTTTAATATTGCAAAGTGTTGTAATTGAAAAAAAAAAGGATGAGTTTTCTCTCACATTAAGGTTTTGATTTTTTTTTGTCCTTTAAGATTTAAGCAGTCTCCAACATTAAAGCAAACTTTTAATTGATATTTGGGGATTCCTCTTTTCAAATAAGATATTAACACTTGTCATATAATTAATTTACTCATTTTGCTTTGTGAGCACTCCTCACAGTTTGCTCTCTGTAATGAGTTGAAGGTGAGCCCATGAGAAAACTATATCCTGTTTTCTGAAGTGTTTGTGAAACGTGAGCTGCACCATGCTGAGGACATTTTCTTGTTTCTCTTGCAGCTCTCTGGCAGAATTCTGCAAGGAATTTCAAAGGTCATATCTTCATGCTGCTGCATAAGAAAGGAACAATCTCCTTTCTTTTTAATTTCCTTCCCAGATGTAATTGAATATGGAGCTTCTGCCAAAAGGAAGGAGTTTGGGGAAGAGTCCTGCTGACATCAGAATTAATTCTTTTAATAACAGAAGGTATTAGGAACTTAGCAAGCCAACATTCTACAGATTTAGTAAGGTCAAAAGCATAGGCCTTGTTTGTGCTTTGATCCTATTCAATTTTATACTCTTTAAAATGTTCTAAATCTTCATTATTTGAAAAGCAAGTAGCAGAAACAACTTTTGTGTTTTACAGGTGGACAATTCTAAACAATAGCAGAGAAAATTGTGGTAGTGATTTGTCCATTATCAGTGAATAAACATTTAGAAGAGTCAGAAATATTTGTAAATAGAATCATATTCATTTTTAAATTTGAAAATTTCCAATTACGTTGATGAAGATCACTGTAATTGTATTCCAAACTATAAGCTTTACTTGGATTTAAACACAGTTCTGGAGATCATAGACTAGTACCATGACTTCACACCAAAAGCTACAAGTTATTATATTAAATTTCATTTAATATGTGCTTATTGAATATATGCATCCACCCTGTCTTGGTGTGCTAATTTTCTGATAGTTTTATGTCAGTGTCTCAATTTTTTTTCTTTTCAGTTTTAGAAGACTATAAACCACATGTTTCCTGGATGGGATATTGTGCTGACTTTGGCCGTGGTGGAGTTAATATTTGTCACAGTAGGTGATGTGGGGCTGCATTTTGGATTTTTGAAGGAAATAGTCTTGATAAGCCAGAGATGTTTCAGTTACTGCTGAGCAGAGTTTACACTGAGCCAAGGCTTGCTCTGCTTCTCATTCCCTCTGCTGGCCAGGAGGCTGGGGGTGCACAAAGTGAACACAGCCAGGGTACCTGACCCCAGCTGACCAAAGAGATATTCTGCATCATATGTCATCGTGCTCAGTATATAAAGCTGGGTAAAGAAGGAAGGGAAGGACATTTGGAGGGATGATATTTGTCTTTCCAATTCACTGTTATGCAGGGTGGAAGCTTGCTTTCCCAGGAATATCTGAACACACCTGTCTTCCCATGGGAGGTAGTGAATGAATTCCTTGTTTAACTTTGCTTGTGCACATGGCTTTTTCTTTCCCTATTAAAGTTGATCTTAACCCATGAGTTCTCTAGCTTTCACATTACTGATTCTCTGCCCTATCACACTGGAGAGTTCTGGAAGGGGAATGAGCAAGCATCCGTGTGCAGCTTAATTGTCAGCTGGGGTGACAACCATGACAAATTTGAAGGAAAGGATGATGTTTTAATGATCTAATCCAATCACATTAAGTAAAGGATGATAGTTTAATGATCTAATCCAATCACCTTAAGTATGCTTTTTTTCTGTCTTCATGAAATGTATAACTAGGTGCCCTGAACCCTGTGGAATTAAGATAGGAATCTGGAGAATACATAAGGAAACTGTTTCAAAATGTGCTAGTCTGGTACACTGTAACATGTTGATCAAACTAATTTTCTGCTGGGTTCCTTTATGTAAAACCAAACAAAAATTTTCAGCTAAAAGCTTGCTACACAAACGCACACACACATGCATATGTGTGATACAGAGAGAACATATGCTGCTATAACCACTTTCACTGTTTTCTGCCTGGTGAAAAACCTCTAGAAACTAATAGGGGCATCTGGATATTTACAAGAAGAGCATCTATAGCATGGCAGAAGTCCAATGCTATTTTATAGTGAAAGGTCAAGTTGAGTCATCATGAATCTGTTGCATAAGAGCTCTCACCTTGTTCAGGAAAGCACTTATGATACTTCCGTGAGCTGTAGTTTTACGAAATACTTGTTGAAATCCATTTGCTCAGAAAACAAGAAGTACCAAATAAACTCCACTGCTGCAAAAATTTGTAAATTTCAAGGGCTTATTCTGACTGGAATAAAAATAATATGTCAAAATATCCCAACATTAATAATATTATTATCACTACATGACTGAAAAATGTCTGGGTTTTATGCCAAGTACATGGTTTTTTTTGAAAAGATCAAAGAGATTATGCAGGAGGGATTTTTATGTTAACTAATTCATAGTGTAACTGGTATAAAACTTAAGAGCTTTTTTTGATTCTTAATTCAATACACAATTTGAATAACACAACCCCCACTCAAGTATCAAACAGCTACTGAAGAAATTTACAATGAGCTTTGATATGGCACCTGGAGTATCTGAAAAAGCAATTTATTGTTGTTTGCCTAGATTATTTCTGTGTGATTTGTTCATGATCAGCATCATAAACATTGAAACTACTTCCCATAACTACAGGATGGCAAGTTCCTTTACAGCCTACATCCTTCCTTCTTTGCAAATTTGTTCCCCACATCCTCGCTCGGAGTCTGCAACAGCATGTACAAAGAGTATTGATTCCAGGCTTTTGCAGTTCTGAACAACCACTAGAAGGAACTACACATTGTGCAGAGTGAGAAGAGATTCACTCGAAACTTGTAAGCCCAGACAGCCCAAAAGGTAAATTGGCTTTCTGAGGAAATTATGCCTAAAGGTTTTAGCCATTCTGCTTCTTCTCACCCCACGTTCTCTCCCATTTGGACTAATGCAAGTGCTTCTGCTGCCAGGGGGTAAAGAGTAGCAGGGAACTGATCCAGCTGAAAGTACTTTTCTGGGTAACTTTTTGACTGGACTGATTTCTCTGATCTGATAATCTGTTTGCACTGCTACATCATGCTTGGGCCAGTTGGCAATGCAATGGCAGAAGGAAGCGGCCAGGGTATTTTGGGAGCAGGTGGCAATTAAAGGAACTAGATTAAAACCTGAAAATACTGACTGAATCAATATGATCTTGGCTGTCAGCAAAATTTTAGCATTAATTATCTTTAGTTTATGCGGGGTAGTTACCTCACTGCTTATTTCCAGATACCTGGTAAACATTAAAAGCCGTAAAAGACTTTGTGTATTTTTTACTTATTAACTTGCCATTTGATTGTCTGTGAAGGAGCGGGGATTTAAGACGTGGGCATTGGACACAGGTAAATCTTGTTAGGGTGAGATCAAGGGGGAGTCTGCATCAGAAAAAACTTAGCCAAAGTACACTTCTACATGGAACTAACAGGTCTTAAAACTGTCTGTGCAATCCACAGTCAATGTGATTTGCCTGCTCCTTCCTCTGCCTCTGAGTCTTTCCATGCCTTTTTGCTCACTTTTCTCCCTCTTCTCTCTGACTAGGGGTTAGGCGTTTAGAAACCCTTTTTATGGTGCTTGTTGGGTCCTAAAGATATGAGGTAAGAACTCTGTTTTTGTAAAATTCATGTGTGCTTCCATGGCTGTCCAGATGTGCTCCAGGTAAATTAGTGAGATAAGAGAATATTTCTCTAGGACTAAAGAAAAATGGGAAAGGATTCCCTCTTTCTGGGACCAGTAAACTGTTAGAGGGATCCCATTATCTAGGAAGATATTAATTTTAGTGGAATTTTTAATTGGATGAATGAGACTAAAATGCTTCATTTTTTTGTTGATGTTAATATTCTCATCTGACTGACTTAAAAACCTGAAAATGTTTGCTCCAGCTTCTATATCATCACCACAAGTCTATTTTCTGAATGCATTGCTGTGCTTGAAGCAGATACATGATTCTACTGACATGAATAGATTAGGCAAATGTAGAAAGTGTAGTTTGTTAAAGAAAATCAACCTCCTTAACACCACCAGCTCTTGCTATTTTATATTTTCCATGAAAAATTGCAGTATTTACCATTTTCTAATTGTGAAAAGTTCCAGACACTGAGGTTTGTCTACATGTCAAGTATTTTCTTATTTCTATTAGTTATCAGCTATTTATGATAAATACTCTTTTTATTCTCTCTCACCTATGTCAAGAAGAAAGTGAAGGGGCTTAACAAAGGATGTCTTTGGATGTCTGGATTCCCTTAATACCACCAAAGGCCGTTTATCAGAGATGAAAAGGAATAGTAATTTCTAGCTGATCCTATGAACTATTTAAATATCCATCTTCATATGGGGTGAAGTGGTTCCTGGTGTCTCTGAAGTGCAGTGTTTCATGGTTTAAACCCAGCTGGCAGCTCAGCCCCACACAGCCACTTACTCACTCATCCCTCGTGGGATGGGAGACAGAACTGGAAGTGCAAGAGAGAAGATTTCTGGGTTGAAATGAAGACAGTTTATCTGGTAAAGCAAAAGCCATGTATGCAAGCAAACAATTAAGTCCCCGTTTCTAATGGGCAAGTAGGTGTGTTCAGCCATTCCTAGCAAAGCAGAGCTCCACCATACTTAATGGTGACTTGGGAAGAAAAATATCATCATTCTGAGCAACCCCTCTTGTCCTTTCCCCATGACTATATGCTGAACACAACCCTACATGGTACAGAATGTTTCTTTGCTTGATTGGAGTCATCTGTCCTGGCTGTGTCCCCTCTCAGGTCCTTGTGTACCCCCAGGCTCCTTGCTGGTGATGCAGTATGAGAAGCAGAAGAGGCCTTGTCTACACGTGAGAGCTGCTCAGTAATCACAAAAACATCCTTATCAGACTGTTCCCAGCACAAATCCAAAGCTCAAACCCACACTAGCCACAGTGAAGAAAATTAAGTTACCCAAGTGCAATCTGGAAATTAATTATTGTGTCATCAGGTAGAATATAAGAGAGATAAAACAGTTTTTCTTGAAACTTGCATTTTAATTAATGGCTACATAAAAGCAGCCAGAATGGGATTAATAAAAAAGCTTTTGCAAGGAAAGAAATAAAAGGCATCAATAATTTTTAAGCAGGCCAAATAAATTTTCTTGTGGCATACTCCAATGATGTTAATGGACACAATGTTAATTTTGTTGCTCTTTTTAAAATACTTTTTCTCAGACTTTTTATCTCACTTGGAATAGATAGATTTTTTTTTTGAGTCAATGCATTAGGAAGTTAGTTGCCTAAAGAGGTTTTACACTATGTTCCTCTGAGCTTAAATGTTTTCCTGGACATCTAATCCATTTTGAATTTAGGAGCTGCTGCCCTTAAATTTCACACTTCAAAATCAATAATTTTATTTTTAATGTTTGATCCATGTCTGCTAAGAGACCCTTGTTGTTCTAAGATAAACAGAAGATAGCTGTATCAGAGGAACTCAACTGGAGTTGTACAAAACAATCAATAGTCAGAAATATGCCCATAGACAGCCTTATGAATAATTTCTTCTCCAATACCAGCTGCAAGAGCTATGCTCTCCTTCATGATTAACCAGACGACTTTATGAGCAGTTTATCTATATAAAACTCATGAAAGTAAATTATTTGATGTATACCAATTTTAAATGAATGTGTGGAAAAGTGGAAAATAATGTAAATTGTAATAAAAATTATTTGCAAAATAAAATAGATTATGGATTGTGGAAAATGGATTAAAACACATCATTTTAAATGACCATATTCAAAATTTCTTAGCTTTCCATAGGAACATGTATTTCCCTCATGGAGAAGTACTGTATTGATTGTAATTCTGACACTAATAATTCTCAGTGTAAGAAAAAATAAAAATAGAATCAGCTTGCTAAAAATTGCTCATTTGATTGCAATATTGAATATAAAATACTATGTATCTCATGAGTACTTAACATCCTTAAGGCTAAAAAATACATCAAGACATATTTATTGCCCAACTAGCTAATTAAGAGTTTTCCAGGGCAGAAAGTTACAGAAATTTAGCCAGAGCCTGTTTATATTGATTTTCTTGGTTCTTTGGATCCAGTCCCAAATTAAAAATAAATAAATAAATAAACAAATAAGTCAGAATTTATTAATGTTCTCACTTTGTTTAATTCAGTGATTTCAAAAATCTAATTTCAAGTCTGGGTATATTCACTGTATTATGTAAGTGAATAGACACAAGTATTTTACCTGAGTTGGAAATCCAGGGCCTTATACAAAGTAAAAGCCAGTGCAGTGCTGTGCAACACCATAATTTCAATTGTATCCAAGGGAATTAGTACTGTGCAAGTCTAAGCTCTCAAGGAGTGCTAAATGGCCGAGCAAAAAAATAATACTTCATCAAATCCCAAGAATGGAAATATTTTTAAACTTCAAATATTTAAAAATTGTCTAAATTTGTAATATTTTGGTGCTCTTGATAGCTTTTTCAGTGAGATTTTATGTGAGAGAATTCCATGATTGATGGATTGGTATTAAAATCCAAAATAAGAAGGCATTTTGTTAAAGGTTAGTGAAATTATAAACCTTTAATCCTTGAAAAGTCATCAAAAGAGAAATATTCTTTTAAACAACAGCCACATGGATTTGGTTATTATCTGCTGGAGATAGCTCTGAGCTGGAATGAAAAGCACTACCAATTATTTTTCAGAAGTTAATATTTATTTTATAACCAGAAAAAAACAAAGATTTGTATAAATACCAGGTTTACTTAAGAAATCCACAGCTACAATTCAGGGATGACATAATTCTGTTCTGATGAAGAAAAAAAGGGTGAGTATTTGATCACTCATTCTCAAGAAAAATACAAAAAAAAAGGACCAGATTTCTTTTACGTTTGGAACCTGGAATGGAGTTTTTTCCACTGCTGATAAAGACAACTCACAATTAGAAGAATAAGCTGTCTTTTTCTCTATGACAACCTTAGCAAAACACCAAAGCAAGGAAAAATGATTTCTGAGAAGGGGTAGATATACAAGAAAGGAGAAGTGAATATTGAAGATGCTTCAGTCTTTGGCAGACTTTCTCATTTCTGCATGTTATGTTATTCATCACCAGACACCTCATTTCTGTTTCGTTTGTCATTGTTTAAAGCAAACAAGCAAACGAACAAGCAAACATGAAAGAGTTTCTGAAGGACTCACTTTGCCCACTGTTTGGTGGAAATCATTATGATACACAAAGCAGGCACAGGCCTGTTAAGAGATGGAGAGCAGTTATAGACTTGTTAAGATGTTAAGTACCAGAAGATAAACAATTTTTACTGTATATAGGTAGATAAATAGAAATAATTCACAAATTACAGGTGATAATATGGAGAGAATATGTATTATTTACTTCTCTGTTCCACGTCATAGGCAATTTTTCCTCCCTTACAATGTAACAGCAGAAGTATTTCCCACTTTTTGACTATGAACAACCTAATAATTTAAACTTCAATAATATCTTTAATTTCTTTCATGGTAATATTTAATATTATGATCAGCTTTTTTTGCAGAGTTATTCAAATCCTTTCTAGTACTTATTTTAGTACTTTACGATTTTTTATTTCCCCTGTTCTTATTTTATTATAGTTTCTTTTACTTAAGTTTCAAAAAAGTTTTTATACAAGTTTAATATATATTCTTTAGTGTAGCATTCATAATATTCTTAGAATCTTACGAGCACTTATGTTTTTTGTTATAGGAAAAAGCCATGGTAATGAAGTAAAAATAAATAAATTGTGATGTGAAAACTGGGGAGTCACTGTCACAGGAAAGAGTAGTTTGCAATGAATAATTCATTCTATGATTTTTTTTTTTGAGATATTTCTGAAAAAAGATAAATTGCAGTTTCTCAAATTAATTATTTGAAGCTCTTTGCTGAAAAATCCTCATGAAGAAATATAACTTATTCATAATCTCATTGTAAATATTTAGTAGTCAAAATTTGAATTTCAAGATTTTTGTCATATCCTATTGCACTGCCTGCTGAAATCAAGAGAAACCATTTCACTGGCATTTGTGAGCATTGGAGAGTGGAGTGATTGTGTGTTTTATCCCTTTTCTAAGATAAAGTGAGATTTCAGGGTCAAGTTTCTGCTACATGTGCCTCATTTGCCAGCCTCCACCCATGTTTACACAAATTTCTGGTATGTTTGCTTTACCAGGGGAAATATTGCTGTCAGTACTGTTGTTAATTCATCTTAATTTCATGCCCTGGGCTGCTACAGAAGTTTGAGGACATAATGAGATAAGTTCACTTTAAATTAACATTCATAAATATAAATTTTAGGTTTTATCTGTGTGGGTTTTTTTCTCACCCAGACATACTTGTAAAGATCAGCATTTCACTTGTACTATGAAGAGA
Organism: Passer domesticus; assembly: GCF_036417665.1. Classification (NCBI taxonomy): domain Eukaryota; kingdom Metazoa; phylum Chordata; class Aves; order Passeriformes; family Passeridae; genus Passer; species Passer domesticus. The sequence goes on along the minus strand of NC_087474.1, from coordinate 104,936,809 downwards.
CCACTGAGAAAATTATTGGAATCTGTTTGCCATCATTGTGTGAAGCCTCTGCTGCTATTGCACTTCATTACCACCTAGGGATGTTGCTGTATTTAATGGGATAAATTGACAAAAATGTTAATAAACCTCTGCAGAGAAATTCATCCATCAGCTGAATTTGCCTTTCTAAAATGCCCTTTGTGAAATTACCTGGGGACATGCAACACAATTAATATAAAACAGAGACACCAATAAAATTTTAAAAGGCTTAATTCTACGGAACATTTTTTTAAATGAAGTCTTAAACATGTTGTCTGTTTCAAAATTCTTAAATTGGGCCACAGTGCCACAGTCTGAAAAGGCACAGCCTTTTGCACATGTTTATAAGAGTATTTATAAACTGCATTTTAATGAATGAATGGAACATAGAAAATTAAAATCCCCAAACTTTAAATTAAAATCCCTTTAACTGGTCAAAAGCTTTAATTGGGAGAAATGTATCTTAATTGCAATTTAAACAGAGTTGCAGAACTGTTTGAGGCACAATATGTGTCTTTTCAGTTGAATTGCTCACCAACAAGAATTAGCTTGGAAACCAAGAACAGAAAATTGCAGTGCACCAGTTAAAGCAGGGAAAATAGACACCCCCTGAGCAGTATGATCTAATATCTGTGTGGCTGCCCTCAGGAGCCCAGATCTCAAGTGCTCCATTTCAGAGGTGGTAACAAGGCACCTTGATTACATGACTGCTCTGAACTTCTAAATAAATCTCAGAACTGCTCCAGCTTCAAGGTTACAGAGTTAGCTGGAGGACAAAGGAAACTTCCACTGATATAAGAGGCAAAAATATCTGACCATCATTTCTTTGCTATGTCTTTAGTGAGCTTCCAGGGTATAGGCCAGCTCCCCTTGCTGCAATGTAAATTAAAAATTCTTCCTGATTTTGAGCCCAAAACACCTACGAAAAAGGCAGTTCATTAGCATCTTGTAGAAAAGGATTGTAAGGATGGTGCTATAAGTAAATTTTCAGTTTCACCACCAGTGCTGTCAAAACCAGCATTTCCTTCTAAGGTCCCAGAGCAGTACTCAAAGAGGAGTGTTGAACCCAGCTGTTATATGAAGACAGACTGAGATTGCATCCCCCAAACTGCTGCAGTTTGGTTTCATCTGAAAATACAATCTTACTGTATTGGAAAATTATTGTGTAATTATGGCATTTGATTATATAAAATACCACCAGCGATGATTGAAATGAATGAAGGACTTTTACAAAGGGAAAAATAGGGCTATTCTACATGGCAGTAAAAGCTGAAAAATGGCTAAAGGATAGAGTTATTTTCACATTTTTAAGCAAACAAGAAAATTAAGATTTAAAAACACAGTGCCATGTTAGCCCTGAAATATGCATGCAGAATCGGATCTAATAAGAGATGTAAATCTAAAGTGTGTAATATTCACAGTCACTGAACTGTCAGAGACTGATGTAATTCACCTGCTCTCCTGTCAATGCATGTGAACACAAAAAGAAACACCTCAAATATTCTGTAATTAAACATGAAAATGCTTCTTATTCCCCAGCCGTTCTGCCAAGACTGTTCAAAAGCCATAACTAGTGGCAAGGAATGCTTTTACATTACAAGAAGATCTTGATGATTTTATTTCACCCCATCATTTTCTTTCTAAGCAAATGGCAAGGTTTTGAGGAATTATTTCAGTAGATGGCTTTAAACACAGAGGTTCAGCTTGGTAATTCCAGTCCTAATAACAGAAGCTGCATCTTCCAAAAAGATTTCTGCTGTGTTTCTGTGACAGGGAAATAAAGGCCAGGAGCTGATCTAAGCTCTGCCAGCTGGCTAAAGGTACTGTCGTGGCATGGAGAAGATTTTTGGGCAGGCAGTTACAGCTTATTTTGTGGCACAGTCACAGCCCATTGTAATCCCGTCCTCATCTTCCAAATGCAGTGAACAGTTAGCAGACAAAACATATCTCAAATTCTGTATTTTTAAATGGATTTTTAAAGGAGTATTAACAAAACTTATGAAAATATTTGGATGGAAGAAAACTGACACAGCCCAACATATTTCTGTATTGCTCATTTTCTTCCTTTGCTCTTAAACCTTGCAGGAGTCAACTTTTAGACTGAAGTCTTATGTAAGTGTTCCCCAGGCTCAGATTAGTGAGTTATTTCTATTTCTAATCTGACAGAACAACAAATACCTCTGCAGCACTCTGTAATGCTCCTGTGCTTTTTGTAGCATCTCTGTCATTGTCAGTCTCAAGGAAGAACATAAAGTCCTTTTCTCTTTGTCTGCTCCTTTCATTCTTTCTTGTCCATTACATCTCCCATACCTTACCCATTTTTTGTTTCTGATAGGGTTTTTTTCCCCTCTTTTACAGGAACATCCAGAGTGTGCTCTCTGCATTCCACCTTGCACTAGAAATAAATATAAATTCTGATGGTCAAATTCAAGTTAATGCAATTTCTGTCAGGCATTTTCCTAACAATAAAGTTGAAAGGGTTTTTTTTCTGTGCATATAAATATTTGACCTGATATTTGAAGTAGGATGCTTCATGTGACCATAAGGCTGAGACTTTCAGAGGCAGCCATTCAGTCAGTTTTAGTGGGCTATGAAGTCATTGCAGCACTACCAGCACACAGTGCCAATCTGGAAGGGAAAAAAATCTGCCTCTGTGCTCTCTTTCTTGCCCAACCCCTGTTCAGTATATTCCATTCAGTACTGGGATATCTGAAGATGTTTTTGATTTAAATTCATCCTATCTTCTTCAGAAATACTGTACACATGCAGTTTATCCTTGGTGTCTCTGTGGGCGGAAGTTTGTTCTTTTCTTAACACTGTTTAAGAGGAAATGCTGCAGCATATGCTGTAAATTTACCAAATTAAGAGAATATGGAAGAAATCTAGAATATGGTATGTAATGTGAGCTACTTTAAATGGATTTTAAATTTGGGCTACTTAAGTAACTTCAGGGACCTGTAGGATCCAGACTGCATTTGATGAGCACTTGATATAACAAATATTAAATATTGGTATTTGTTTCCAATTATACAAGAAAAAATATAAAGTATGTAAAATCTAAAAAGATAAAATTTTCACACTGTGTAAAATAGTATGAAAGTAAACAATGCATTTTTTTCTTTTTTGCAATAATATCTTTCAAAAAACTATGTGTTTCTTTGTTGGTTTCAAGGGAATATATTTATTTTCTCATGGTAGACATTTACTTTAAATGTATCTCAATACTTCAATATATTTTTCAAATAGCTGGAAAACTGAGCCCCTAAATATTTGGGCAAATGAATAGCTTTCTTAGTGTGAGGAGTTTCACCAAAATTCATATCTACTATTTTCAGTCAACAAGTTTATTAATGCAGACAAAAACTAATCCATAAATAGACACTTACAAGGCTTGAACACCACGTTTTAAAAATTACTAACAGCAAAGTGTACAAATTAAAAACATCTTTATAAAATAATAACCTCTGGAATTATGGCAGGTGTTGCCATAAATGTAAAATTAAATTAAAGCTATTGTTTATTGTTTTAAAATAGGTAAAGAATCAAAATGAATGCCATCTTACTATATATTTTCTTCTTTGTGGGTAGTTTACTTTCTGAATCTGTTGGACTGTGTTCCCAGAAGCATAGATTACAGGTAGAGTGTAAACATTTTTTATTTTCTACTGCTCTTAGTATTATATTTTGGACTCCTTATACCTAATCCAGAATAGATTTCTTACTGCTTTTCCAATGATTTTCTTTCACACACATCTCCTTACCTCAGCAGAAAAGAACGAAGAAAATAAGACAGATCATCCACCCTACCGTTGTGGTAAGGGAGAATAAATATACATAAAGTTTTATCCTGCTTCCCCTTTCCATCCATATCACCTATATAGTTTTCCAATTATACAGGGACCATCTTAGCTCCTCCTCTGTACACTATTTGAGGATTCCTTTATAGCTGCTATATCAAAGATGTGAAAATTTTTTCTATAACTCAGTTTACATTTTCTGCACAGTCTGCACAAAAATTGGCTTAATACCTAGAAGAAGGCAACCATTTATCATGTAAAGTTATTAACATCTTTGTTTGTAAAGGAAAACTTTTTTTATCCTTTATGAAAATAAGTTTTTGCTGAGGCTGATAAAAATATTTAGAGTAAATTGTGCTCCCTCTGTGCTCAACACCTGATTTCATCTGCTGCCCTGTGAGAGATGGCTTCTTCTAGGTTGTCTTGCAAGAACTGCAAAGCTCAGCCAAAAGAGAGCTCAGTTGCTTTGACAATGAACATCTGGTAAGGTGTTTATTTTTTCTAGTGATCTTTTTAACAAAATTAAGATATCACAAACCTCAGTAAAATTTATTTTTGACTTTTCAATGGCCTGAGCACCTTTAATAATATACTCCCTGTGTCATGCCATAGTGTTACATGTTGTTACACATCGCCTGGATGATTTAAAATTTCACCTGCCATAAATGTCCTTTGACATTTGCCAGGACACCTCAGTGGTATAAGTATATTTCTGCCATAAGGATCAAAATATGAGCTCCTTCCAATTGACTGGGTCAACATAAACAAACTTGAAACAAATTTTTCTTTTTTTATTTTTTTTTTCTCTGAGAACAGCATGATGGAGATTTATTCCTGATACTGTCTTTTTCATTTGATCTTCTGGTGTTTTTTTATAAATTTAACCTATCTTCCTCCTGCTACAAGAAGTGTTTTCAGCCACTAAGCACCATGCCAGGGTCTCAAAGGGAAATGAGACAGAGATTTGGTTCTGCAGGCTCCAGCATTAAAGTCAATTCAGTCAGGAATGACGCACAGTTAAACCAGGAAAAGACTCTACATATCTCAGTGTCTCATGCATTGTGGCTCCACATACATTGTGCCCTTCTCGAATATGTGTGTGCACTTCCTGAGCAATGTGGAAATTACCTTTTCACTTAATTCAACAGGAATTTACATTTTCCTGAAAGGAGTGAAAGTGTGATACAGTCCATAGAAATTGAACTGTTAAATATTATTTGACAAAACATAATAATTTTTTTCATTGCATGAAAAAGTCACTAGAGCAATATTTGTACTTTTTTTGATGACAGTTCTAAATTGGTTTTAGGTTTTGGATATAAGCACATCCTTGTCAAAAATTGTGCTTGACTTTGTTTTTCTTCAGAGAAAAATAACTAAAACTATTACAAAAACAATCCCTTATATTTAAGGAAGCTCATTTAATAAAGGTTTCAGTGAGATAAGAGGAGGGCAAATAGGAAAATTACTTTTCTTTGGAGGTGGGTTAATCCTGAGAAATTGAGTTAGAGGAAGAGAATGTAAACTATGATGGAATTAGTGTGAGACTAATGTGGTTCATGTCAAGTACCATGAAGAAAATTAGAGGTGTTATGCAAAAGCAACAAATACTGCCTTCTCTAATGATCAAGGATAACAATGATAAGAAGCTATGATTTGATCTTGTTGCATCATGGGCTTGTCCTTTTGTGGATGTTGAAATCCAGTTTCACTTACCTTACCATCACAGCAGAATTTGCCCTAAGAGGTGTACTTGTCTTGTATTGGAACATCAGTTTTTAAGATCAGCTATCATCTCTAGTAATGTCATGTACATCAACCATAAAATCTGGAATTTCATGGCAAATTTTATTTTTTATCAACTATACTTTAGAGGAGACATTGGTCCCCTTTTCTGGAGGGTCTACTTCTATTTTTCTAGCTATATCCAACCACCCTCAACTGAAATGATGATGCCTGGCAGAATGATTTTGTATGCTAAAAAACCCCCAAAAATTTTAGTTTTTTTGAGAAATGTGTTTTGAAAAAAGCATACAAAACAATGGGTTATTGTTCTTACTATGACATTTACACAGTTATTGAATATATCCTCATGTCTATAATGTGGGAAATTTTTTTCCTGTTAGATGCTGTTTATTTTCTTTGCATAAATGTTGTGAATGAACACTGTCTCAATGTTCCTATACTTGTCTAAAATCACATCATGACCTTCTATGCATCTTCTAGGAAGAGAGCCAGATAATGCTGTGTGTCAGCCACAATCATTCTGCTAGTTTAGTTGAAACACTGAAATACCATTTTGACCACTGTGGAAGCTGTTTCATAAAAAATAAGATTACTTTTGATTTTTTTTCCTTTTTTCTTTATATTTTCCTTCCCTTTGGGACTAAAGCCAAATAAAGTTCAGCTTTGATTGAAAAAAAGTTTTAGTTACTTTTGTTTTTTACTGTGAGTGATATGAAGTTTCTTTCCTGGTGTTTTAAGGAAGGCATCTTGTGAGTACACGAGCTGTACCATTGCAAAGGATGCTGTGGTAAAAAGCAGTTATTAGCTGGCATTTTACTTATATGCATTAAAAGTTGTCTATAGTTTACTGGAGCTTTACTAATCTCAGTTTTCTGGCTTATACATCTATTTTGAGGAATATTTTGTTACTGTTCAAGTCAAGAAAATTCAAGGGACTTTTTTTTTATTTTTCTCTTCTTTATGTTGAGTTGAAAATTCCCTCTTCTAAATTCTATTAACAAGTCATGACCATGTAACTAATGCCATTACAGCAGAGGACCCCTGACACAGAGAGAAAAAATGGAAAATCAAAGCAGAGTATTTAGGTATTATAATTCTTATTTAAGTATTATAATTATTATAATACCTATGTGTATTTTAGACCAGCTCACTAACAGTGAAGGAATAAAATGCATGGGTCCTGCCAATACATTTCACTATGTGAATACTAATTGTACTAATCCCTTATTACCATTTTTTTCTGAAATTTTCTTCCAAGAAGAAAAGAGACAATACAAATTTATTTTTGGTAATCCTATGAGGGGAAAAATTTCTGCCAGTAGCTCATTTTAAGGTTAAATTTCTTCCTAAAGTACATATCTGAAATCTTCCTATTTTTAGAAAAGTTCCCCTAGTTTAGTCCAAAGATGATTTGCAATTTATTACAGGTAAAATGAGCAGATTTATATAAATCAAGATACTCAGGGGAAAAAGATTATTGCTTTCTTAATTTACATCCCCTCCTCAATCATGCCTTTTCAGGAAATAGTCTCTATTAGGCACAATTGCTCTAGAAAGTATCTTCCAGCCTGTCAGTCTCCCAGGCAAATGGCAATGGTTTGGCTTATTGCGCAAGAATATTTTATAAATCACTGTGTACGTGGTGACAACAAAGGATTCTGAAGGCTTTGTTTGGCAAACATGATGTTATCATTATTATATGCTTGCTAATATTGTCAGGAAAGAGTGTCATGGATGTATTAAGGAAATCTGAACAAAATTAGTGGGAAGTTTTTCTTAAACTTCAGTGGTGTAAAATAAACACAAGTGATCAGAGTAAATGTAGAATTAATTTTTAATTCTGTTTTAAATGATAGAAAATTTATTTCTGCCTGTAAAGACAAGTTTTAAAAGTAATGTTTATATTATATTCTCTGCACTTAGTAAAAAATAACAGCTGGGTAATAGTAATTAGGTTGTTTTGTGAAATTTAAAGAAATTTCTCAAATAATAATTAGAAAAGAAATTTTTCAGAAAAAGATAGAACAGGAAAATACAGCAAATGCTTAACTGCAGATTTGATCACCATCCTTTCTTCCCTCATAATGGGAAACACAGGGCTTAGATACCCTATATAAGGAAACCAAGGCATAGGTTGGTGAATTAATTAACTTTACAGCTGTCATGTCAAAGGCTATTAGCAGCCACACAAGCAGAACCCTCTCCTTCTCAGCTTTAATGTCTATTTCAATAAGCCTCTTTGCCTTTTTAGCTGTGTCTTACTAACAAAAATGGAACAGTAAGAAGATAGTGCACTGGGAAGGAAATTATTTTTTTTTAAATGGTTATTCAGAATAAGCATTACAGTCATTAAAAAGCTTGCATATGTCCAGGTATGTAGCAAAGACATGTCTGAGTGCTCTCCAAAGGATTCAGTCATTGAGTAATTTTGTAGAATCAGAACCAAAGAACAGTTTGGGTTGCAAGGGACATTAATGATCATCTAATTCCAATCCCTCTGCCGTGGACTGGGACATCTTCCACTAGACCACATCACTCAAATCCCCATCCAACCTGTCCTTGAACACTTACAGGGATGAGACAGCTACAGCTTCTGTGGGCAACATGTTCCAGTACCTCACCATCCTCACAGTAAGGAATATCTTCCTATATTTAGTCTGCACCTACCATCTTTCAGCTGAAAGCCATTCCTCCTTGTCCTGTCACTACATGTCCTTGCAAAAGGTCCCTCTTCAGCTCTCTTGTAGCCTCCTTCATAGGCTTTATAGTTATAGGAAGGCTGTTATAAGGTTTTTCTGGAGCCTTCTATTTGAAAAATCCAAGCTCTCTCAGCCTGCATTTATAGGAGAGGTGTCCCGTCCTTTGATCATCTCTCTGGCCATCGTCTGGATTTGCTCCAACAGGTCCATGTCATCCTTGTGCTGAGATCCCAGAGCTGGATGCAGCACTGCAGGAGGGGTCTCACTAGAGCCGAGGAGAGGGGCAGAATTCCCTCCCTTGCCATGCTGGCCACGCTGCTCTGGATGTGGCCCAGGACATGTTTGGCTTTCTGGGCTGCAAGTGCACATTGCTGGGTCATGTCCAACCTCACATCCACGAGCACCACCAACTACTTCTTGGCAGGGTTGCTCTTGATTCATTCTCCATCCAGCCTCTGGGATTGCCCTGGCCCCAATGCAGGATGTTGAAGTTGGCCTTATGAACTTCATGAGGACCACACAGGCCCACACCTCAACACAGGCCCAAAATACCAAGCCTGGTTTGGTCTCTTTGGACAACCTCCCTTTCCTCCAGCGTGCAGGCTGTGCCACACAGGGTGGTGTCATTGGCCAATTTGCTGAGGGTTCACTCAATCCCAGTGTCCACGTCACTGACAAAGATGTTAACACAGCTCTCAACAGTGACCCCTGAAGCATGACTTGCCACTGATCTCAATGAGAATTTTGGTTCAGTGGTCCAATAGACACTAGCCTAGCTTAGTTAGGCTTAGTTTTACTAGTTTACTTAGAAGTAAGCTGTAAAAAAAAAATATATATCCCAGTTTAGATGGCCTGAAAAAAATTTTAAAAGGTGTCGGGGATAATTCAACACAGTGGGATTAACTTTATTGAAGGAAATAAAATTGTTAAGAAGGATGAAAATGTGGACAAGCACAGGACCATTTCATTCCTAGAGATGGAACCTAACATAAGGTTTGCATTAGGTAAGACTTTGTACTAGATCACCATAATGCACTACCTCATAAAAACTGTAAATAAAGATGTCTGATAAGCATGCAGCCCTTGCTCACTTAGATGATATGTTGTGAGCTCACATTACCTTCATCAAAACTATTATTACAGTAGTCTCTGAAGTAGTTTGTGCATTGCACAAACATCAGAAAATATGTCACTTATTGATTCTGAACTCTTAGCTATTTTTTAGAGTTTGGCATTGTTACTCCTAAGTATAGGCAGATAAACTAAACCAACCTTCTTTATGTGGAATCTTATCTGAACAGAAAAATACTGTACTTAACACTCTAACTCAAGGTAAAAGCAAGTATTTTTATCTGTGATAAAGTCAACTGCAAAAACAACAACAACAACAATAATAATAATAATGATACCAAAACTTAAAGTCTAAACTTTAACCAGTAGAAAATAGCCAAACAAGTTTCCTGAGACATAATTCCTACATAATAAAATTAGTTTATAAACAAAAGAGAGACTAAATATCATAACCCACTTGTTGGGGGTGCGATGTTCATTTTCTCATCATACAGAACAAAGACATGTCAGGGAACTCTTATGCTTTTATTGCATATTTGGTATAATTTTGACAACCAGCTCACTGTTTTGACTTGAAAGGTATAGAATAACATGCCCTTCTTCTTACAATGTATTTCCACAAAAAATGTTGGCTATAAGCCCTTTAATTTTGTACAGTGCACTTCTCATCTCTCCCAACACACTCCCCAAGTTGCTGGCTCATGAACCACCACAAACAACCAAAAGTGCTCGTGCACAACACACCATTACAGAAGCTTCCCAGTCCCATGGCCAAGTTCAGTAAGAAGTATGGGGTAGATTATGGTCAATGTGCTTAGCCCAGAAAAGCAAGGGGAGAAAACACAGAGTATCATCAGTCCTCAGGTCCTGCATTGATCCTGCATGGATGCTCTAGAGCTGGGCAAACAAAAAAAAAACAAAAGAGAAAGACAGGAGGAAGAGAGAGAAAAGAAGTAGAGTCAGGGGAAAAAAAGAGAGGGATGAAATGTTGTCCTTCCCTTTTACAGTTAACCTAGTGCACATCTCTAATATAAACTAGATTGTTCACGCAATTTTTTTGGAAGACTCAATAATGTCCCTCAAGTATTTCTTGTATCTCTGGACAGTTTAAGTGTTTTAAAATTTTGTGCATGCCTTGGTATCCCTGAGACAAAATAAGAGGAACAATTGGCCCCTTAATAGAGGAGAAAGAGGAGAACCTATTGATCCAGCTCCCGAACCATTTGACTGAGACTGCTTGAGAAAAAACTAGATTGTCTGGGAACATCTCAATCTCATGTAATGAGTTTTCTGGAGACTGGCTACTACTGTGCTCATTTTCCTGCAACAGTTCAGTTTTATTGATGCCAATAAAGCATTTACCCACTGATACTCTGCCTCATTGTTGAAAAGGAACTGATGCAGAAAATATCTACAATTTCTGAAAAAATAAATAAACAAAAATTGTGATGAACAAGCATTTCTTATCTGAAAAACTGTCTGTAACTTTCATGGAAAACTACAAAAATAGTTGTGTCAGTTCTGTAAGTTTTACTGTGTGATTTTTTGTCAATGGCTTGTTTTGAGATTGTACTGTAAATGTTTTCATTGAAGTATGGTACAAGTTAAAAGTGAACTGCAATTAATTTTGAATAATGTACACATGTAATGGAAAGAAAAACAGAAATACTGTGCTCCTGAAGAATAATGATGGTTCTTTCACTGACTTCAAGTGAATTCATATTACACTTGAACATTTTCTGCACAATTAGGGACCATTTTGGACAAAATTAGTCTGCACCCACAGTTCTAGACAAGTGCATTTAAGAGAAAATGAATCAATTCATTAAGTCAGCATTTAAAATGTGGCTACAAATGTATTTGATGCTAAGAACTTTCCTTCAAAATTTTAGGAATTTGCCATAGGTATTTAAAATAAACTTATTATCATACATATAAGATTCTCTCAAAAGCTATATACATATACATCTCTTTGCTTGAAGAACTAAATAATGATTTTTCTATTTTAAAATGCCAGAGGTGAAGTATCAGTGAGGAAGATAGTAGAGCAAGTTCTTAGTAATTCTGGAGGAAAATATGTGAGACATAGCAAATCTCATTCTGAAATGGAAAACAAGGATGACCTTATTGTAATGATTTGCCTGGAAAACAACAACAAAAAATATTCAAACTTAGCTACATTTTGAAAGTGCGGAGGAAAAAATATTCTCTCTGCACAGTAGGAAGTTCCTCTGCCTTTCATATTTCTAATTCCAGGCAGCATGCTATCTGCTCCAAGGAGCACGAAAACAAATGCCAGGCTTTAATCAGAATTATATTGGCTGTGTAGGGACTTTCAGATCATTTGCCCACTCCTAACAATGTCATGCAGATTTCCTTCAGAATATCAATGCAGAGGCCTTTGCCCTTGCTGTGAAGCAAAGGTTGCAAAATACTGAAGATGAGCAGCAGGTCTGTTTGAGGTTAACATTTCTTTTTGTGATGGGGAGAGGAAAAAAAGGTAAAAGTTCTGCTCTAATTTAATTCCTTAATGAAACTAAGAATTAGAATCCCTGCAGTGTAGCGCTAACCTTTTCTCTGGTGTCAAGTATTTTTTTTCTTAAATACATCTTGGATAATGCTGTAGACTAATGGCTGTCTGAGGGTTAGCTTAAAGGCCATTAATAGACATACTGTACTGAATTTGATAGACATTATACATCTACCTTAACCAAAAACCTTTTTTTTTTCCAGAAAGTAGAGTCCTGCCTTTCAATAAGAAATGTTAGATCATTCCAAAGTTTGTTTATTTCTTTACAGAAAATGGTAGCTTTTGTCTACTTGACTTTACAAATTTAAAGATACGTTCTTTTCTGCTTCATTTTTCCCCCAGTTTCCCTAAAATCCTTGGTTTTCCATATCTTATTCTGTGAAGGAACAATAAAACGTGCCCAGGAACAGGTAGTCTTCAATGGAGGTAAGATACACTTTGGCCATCATATTATTTGGGCAGTAAAGAAGATGGAGAAAACATGACAAGGAAAATAGCTCTGCTTTTATAACTTCTGATTATGAGGAAAAAGACAATTGTTTTTGGATCCATTTGAAAGCCAGTGCTGTGTGTCCCCTTATCCTCTCTTATTTTTCTGGCCAAAAATCATTCTAATTAATTTATTTTTTAAATGTCTATTATATAGCTATTTAATTTCTGTCACTATTACTGTGGTTTGAGTAAATTGTTATCACTGAAAGGTGTTAGTGAACACAATATCATAACAAGAAATAATTGTATCTTTCATCCATGTTAATTTTACAAGGTTCTCTTGAAAGAGATATACTCTACTTGGTACTTGAGCCTGCATGTTCTTATCAGAACCTCTTCCATTTTGAATTCATCTTTCCTGGACATGACTAAACAGATCTGAAAATTCTGGAGAGATTTTATAATGGCCTTTTACTGCAAATACTACAACAAAAACATATATCAGGGAGCATGTAATACAATGAAATAGTTATAATTGTTTTACAATTAACTACTTGTATTTTTCTAATTTTTCAGATTTCTAATTTGCACTATATGTTCTGGTACCAGGTTAGCACTGTGTTTTTGTCTTCATGCCCTTCTTTTCTACTACCTTCCTGGTCATCCCATCCTGGTTCTTCTAAATCCTCGGTTCTCTCTGCAATAAGACTTCGTGATATATTGTCCAGAGGTCTTCACATGCTAGATTTGTACTTTTGTTTATCTTTCTCTTTAATTTTCTCTTACAAACTCTTTTATAATGTCCTAATGTGTATATTCACCCTACAATCCCTTCCTCTTTTAGGGATTTTTTTTTCCAAAGAAATATATCATTGTTCTTAGCAAAGAACAGCCAAGCTTTTTAATGATTATTCTTTAATCTATGTTTTTGAGAACTAATATCTTTCTAAGTGAAAAAATACCGACTGTTTAAGCTACCACAGACCTGCTTTATGCATGATACACGTTGTTGTATCTGGACAACTTCTTGTAGCTGGAAAATTTATACAGATAGTATAAATTTATTCTTGCATTTTAAATATTATTGCATATTAGAAGGATGATTCAAATATTTTCAAATAAACGTTGACTAAAAGACAGCAATGAATGAACACTTAAGCTTAACTCTGCATCCTATGGGAAATGTTACTATTTCTGTTGGATTTTTTAATTCTGGATCAACATGATAACTCTATTCCAAACTTGTAAGAAGTTGACAACCTGCGATTTAACAGGATATTACTTGAGATGTTAATAACTGGGATTAAATGTTTGAATGCATGATCCCAGAATCACAGAATCAAGTAGGTTGGAAAAGAGCTTTGAGACCATTGAGTCAAACTTTGTCTTAACACTGCCCTGTCAACTAGACTCATGATGTGTTAGGATTTCTTATTATGAGCTGAGAATGTTAGAAAATAATTTCAGATCAAGTTTTTCATCTCTTTCTTTTTTGTTGTATGCTAATAGCCAATCAATCTAGATCCTTCTAATGTGGAGTCTGCCTAAACATCTAGTTTAACCACGTAACTATGCCTTTGGAGGGCAATAGTCAGTTTCTTCATTAAGAGATGCATGTAAGCATACATTAAAGATTCCATTTGCTTTCTTCCCCTATTATATAAGGGATATTATACATCACATATCCATATTCTTTCTCAGAACCCTGCCTACATTCCCTAATCAATGATGAGGAACTGATATGCCACAGGAGATAAAAACATACAGTCAAGGAACCAACAAACTAGAAGTGATGCATGCTAGCTCAGTTGATCATCTTTCAGAACATGCAATGAAGTAAATTTACAAGTGAGAGAAAGATGTACCGTTGTGAGAGACAGTGAGATAATTCTTATGAAATTGCCTAGAAACTCCGTGTTGGAGACTCTATCTCTTCCCAGGTCAGTGTAGCTTAAGTTTGGGGCTGAAAAGCAAAGCTGTATTATGGATGTCTCCTTTCTGCTGAATGGATATTTTATACAAGACTTGTTCTATCATTTCTTTTATTTCTGCTTTTATTTATTTTCTGAGTTGTTCTGCATTTAAATGTTCCTACTAAGATCCTGAACATCCCCTAAAATAATAGGAAAGTAGTACGACTACTCAGTGTCAACTTAATCAAGTTCTAAGTACCATTTTCTCAGTATCTTTGTGCATAGAGCAAACAGAGAGGAAAATCAGAATAAATCCATCTGTACATAAATCCAAAAAATCCAAATATCCATTTTTATAAACAACTCTACAAAGTAATTTGAATAGGAAAGTAATGTAGTCAGATATGCACAATGGATGGCTCAAGCACAGCAAAGTCATGAAAGTTCAAAAGACTGGGCAGAAAACTAGTCTTCAAATTCAAATTTTCAAACAACTGTGAAATTTTGATGTTTGGCAGAATTGTATTTCAGAAGCTGCTCTTAATTTTCAGAAAAAAAAAAAAAGCCTTAGAAAAAAAGTAAATTCTCTTTTCAGTGCTTGAAAAATCAGGAATAAGGGTAAAATACAGTCTCTACTTGTGAAAATATGTATGTGTGTATACTTTGTGCAAAAAAATAGTGACATGAAACATTAGCAAGAGGAAAAAAAGGTAGTACTACTCCTTTTGGAAAAGGAACAAGTTCCTTCACTCATCTAATCTTTCACTTTTCCTCTAAATCACAACTTTCACACAGCTATTTCTCAAATAAATATTTCGGGGTTTGGAATTAATTAAAAAGAAAAAAAAAGGTAGTCTTTCAAAATGTAGCAGTATTTTATCTCCATTAAACAACACATAATAGGTTTCACTGGGCTATTCAAAATATTTGAAATATGCAATTTATACTTTTTATGGTTTGTTTTTATTTTCTTAGCTTGTGCTATCACAATTCTCTAATGAATGGTGTGTGGCACAGATATATCTTATCTAGAAGACATTGAGCTATCTTGGGAAATGCAATGTCATGTTGGAGAAAATGTTTTGTGTGAACTAATTTGATTTAGCTATGCTGTGCTGAAATGGCTAGACTTTTCCTAGAAATATTTATATCAAATGTCATTGCACTACAGAGACCTTATATCAACTGAAAATAAAATAGACAATTCTCATTGTCGTGGCAATCATGTCCGAGTGTTTCTCAAGAGGAATTAATCATTTAAATAAGATCTTCTGTGTCATCTTTGTGGACTTGGATCTTGGCCTCCTTAATTTGTTTTCTAATTACAATTTCACTGAGGACACTTGGCACGAGACATAAACACATGAAGCATTCAACTTATCAGTGGCCTGCCAAATGTATCTCTGATTGATCAGGTAAGAAACGAAAGGATTTGTAAGAAAATTGAACAATGTTTCATACTAAAATACATGTTGTTCCCCATAATATATTCTTAAAGGCCATCTATTGGAATATCCCTCAAGCACGTTCTCCGTTCCTCTTCACCCTTGTTTTTTTCTTTCCTATAAGATGCAGTTTATTGCTAAAAAAAAAATCGTACAATTTGTTAGCTTTTATTGTTTCAAAACAGAGAACAGTTTTCCTGTGTTTTAAAGCACAAAAAGCTCAAACCTGCAAATATTTCCATTACTTACAAAGACAAATAAAATTGAGTTAATTGTGTAATAGAACTTAGAGGTAAAACAAATTACATATTAAATTGTATCAGGTTTTTTCCCAGTGAAAATTGATATTATTGTCTTTTCAAATTGGTCTACAACATACTTTTTTTGTTCCCAATCACAACTTTTATGTTACCCTTTCACATTAGAAGTACAGTTCAAAATATATATAACTATTTTTCATTTTATTGGAATAGACCATAGGGGCTCTCCTATGCTGCATTCCGTATTATGTTTAGCTTGTGTTTTCTGATAGAACATTGCTAGATGACTACCATCATCCTTTGTTGTATTGCTTCCCTGAGCTGCCCAGTCTGGTTTTTGTTCTGTTGCTATCAGGCCAGAGAGCAGAGTTTCTATCATTCATCTGGCACATGCTTCCAAACTGAAGAAGTTCTCTCCTCTTCCTCACATCAGTGAGAGATTGAGGTTTCCTTCCTTTCCTTGTCCTTACTAGGTCTTTTTGTGTGCTTGCTGTATTTTAGGAATTGTTTCATCAGTGGATTGCATGCAGCTGGTGTGATAAGTGTATTTAACTCCAGCCAGGAACAAGGCCCCACACAGCCACTTGCTCACTACCCCCTGGTGAGAGGGGGGAGAGAACCAGAAGAGAGAAAGTGAGAAAATTAATCCTTCCTAATAAAGACCATTTAATAGGTAAAGCAAAAGTTGTAATACACAAGCAAAGCAAAATGAGGAAATCATTCACCACTTCCCACATGCAGGAAGGTGTTCAGCCATTCCCAGGAAAAAAGATCTCCATCACCTGTAATGGTGACTTGGGAAGATGAACAGCATCCTGAATGTTCTCTCCTTTCTTTTTCTTCATTTTCTTCCTCCAGATCTATATGCTGAACATGATGCCCTATGGTATGGAATGTCCCTTTGGTCAGCTGGCATCAGCTGTCCCAGCTCCTCCCAGCTCCTGTGCACCCCCAGCCACTAACTGATGTGGCTGTACGAGAGGCAGACAAAGCTTTAACTCTGTGGAAGTGCTGCTCAGCAGTAAGTAACTAAAACCATCATTATGCTATCAACCCGTTCACAGCGCAAAACAAAAACACAGCCCCATAGCATCTACTGTGAAGAAAATTACCCGAGCCAAAAGCAGCACAATGGTGTTGATGTAGCCCAAAAGCCCTGCCTTCAGTTGTTTTCCAGGCTTTTTATCTGAAATCAGAGTAATGTTCTCCCAGAAATCTTCTGCAAATCCGTGTATTTTGTATATACAGAGCTTATTAGGGGTACCCATCCAGTGTTTCCTTGGCTTTAACAAATCTCTAACTTCCAAAAAAACTTCCCTGTAATTCAGTGAAAACTTCCTCTAAAACTGAGAGGATTTACTGTGTGAACCCTTGGAGATATGTTTTGGACCTGGAACTACAGAGAATTTGTATTAAAAGCTATGGTAATCGAATAAAAAATTTTCTTATATAGTAGGGAAGATCCGAGTGCTTGAGAAGGATAAGTTTTGAATTAAAAGAGGATTTTACAAGTGAGGATATGTTCTCAAAATAACATGATGAAATTCAATAAGAATAAGTATTATATCTTTTAAGTCAACCTGGTCTCCTGTCCCAGCAAATAACAAATTTAAAACAGGCAGGAAAATCCTGCTAGGAGAGAGGAAATAACTGATCTTGGTGTTTTATCTATTCAAATATGGTATTTGAGCCAAAATGACTTTGTTGCAAATATGACAAATACCATCAAGGAAATTTTTAAGTAAAGATAAATAATATTTTTTTTTATTAGTTGTCTGCCTTAGAATTATCATGTCAGCATTTTTAATACAGATGTTTACAAGGAATTGTTCCTAGGATGGCAGAACAGGAGAGATAGAAATAGGGGAGGTTAGAGGAACCACAATATTAATGTTCACATAATACACTGTTACTGTGTCTATGAAGTATCTGTAAATACAAAGACTCTTTCTTATCATCAAGACATAATTAACTTGACTTATTGAAGAAATTATTTATTTGAGAAACTGGGGAAAATATCTGCTAGCAAGGACAGCTAAATAATAGAACAATCTACTTTGTGATGTTTCAAAAAGAAGATAAGATAGAGATATTTTTTACAGGCTAAAAGATAGGACTGGTTGGAATGCTTCATAATGACACCTCAAACCCCATGAAATACAGTTTCTATGTATATTTAAGTCACTAATGCCAATGGTAGTTTCATGACCAGTTTCAGTGATTAAGTAATCTAAATGCAATTAAAAGTCTCCTCTGCATGCCAGCAAGATACACAGCAGCTACCTATCATTATCTTCCTTTTACAGATGGAGAAATCAAAGTAAAGGATGGAAGACAATAAGTGGCTGCAAGACAGCAGTATATGATTTTTCCAGAACTCAGAATTCAGTTACACTGCTTTCTTCTATGAGTAAAAGTGAGTCACTCTTAACAACGTGATTTATGGGACTTGCCATAACCATATATTTAATCAAAAAATCCCTTAAGTGTAGAAAGGGTTAAAAGAGATGAAGATATAAACCAAAAGTACTGCTTTCTTTAAACCTCTCTGGAGCTATTGTTCTAACTTCTCTGGAGGCTTTTGAAAGTCCCACTTAATAATAATAATTGAAGAGGGCAGCAATGTGCTTTAAGAAAATGTTTTGAAAAATGCACTCCTACATTTATGGCACTAAAAGTCTGTATTTTTGAAAGCTAAAGTAGGGAAAGAATAGCTGGGATGACATCTTTTGTCCACATTTGGGAATTCAAATGAAAAATATACTGCTTTGCCAGTGGTAGACTTTTATAGAAAATGTTTTGTTTGCTGCTTGGAAAACTGGTGATTTGACTGAATCAACAAGATGCCCAAATAATACTCCACAGTTTGCACCTGCTTGTCTTGTTTTGATGAATGTGAAACAATGCAGATTAAACATGAGCAGGTGTAATGCAGGAACACATATGCTCAAGCATTCTGCTTTTCTTATTCTTCATTCCTCCTTCTCTCCTTAAATCAGTTTCCATGAGCATTTTTTTAAGAAACATGACAGAAGGGTTCATAGCCCTTTCACTCGGATAATTGTGCATCACTGTAAGCTCTCTATCCTTTCCTTCATTTTACTGATCTAAATTATTTGCTCAAAATACTGCTTCTTTTATGTGACTGCAAAGAACATGATACTTTCTTGCCTCTGTACTAAGAGCTAATAATGAGAAAATATTGTGTGTGTCTTTGGCAACTAGAAGACCCTAGAGAAATCTGAAGAGCTCTTTCCAGAAGCATCTTGTTACTACTGGGAAACTTTATGATTTTTAACTTACTCTAAGGTTTTTATTTTTCTTTTGCATGTTTGTGCATGGATTTTCTTTTTGAACTGCAGATTAATTTTGATATATTTTGTGTTAAATACAGTGATAAAGAATGTACCAAAACCAGTACCTCCAACATAAACCAACAGTCTTTGTCGTCCCGGTTTTAAATATAATTTTTCCTTCTGGGGTCAACAACATGTGTCTATAGGAACAGATTTCTCTCCAAGCACTCACTTTTCATTAATTAATTAACTAATAAAACCTAGGCTTCTCTACATTAAGAACATAGATACTATTTCTAGCTCACTGATGAACTGGAGTTGTTCAGAGAGTTGAGATACAAGATTAATCTCTGGTTAGGTGTTTATTACTGTTGAGATATGCACATGTATACATGTGGAATGAAGTCCTGGGGGAAAAAAGGAATATAAAGGAAATAACTACATCCATATGTTTTAGCTGGACCAGTGCTAAATACTCCATGGGTAGGAAAAGAAGACACTGAACAGGAAATTTCATTGAGAAAAAAAATATTGTTAAAGCAGATGTGAGAAATTAGTATTTACAACTGACAGTTGATATCTACACTAAAATTTAGAATTCCTTGGCTCTGTCACATCCCTGGAAAGAAAGGAATGGGAATGACTATATCACAAGAATTCCATTTTCATTGATATGATATGCACTAAACATTTAACCTCAGTGGAAAATTTGAGGAAAAAAAAACTTATTAAAAAGTTATTCCTATTTATTAATGAATGTAGAAATGAACAGATTCTTAATATATTTACAACCATCTCTATAAAAAACAGAGGCTGCCGAAAATAAAAAATGGAGCTGCAGTCTTTTTACTACTTATGTCAAGCAATAATAATATGCAAAACATAAACTTCACATCAAAGTGAGACAAGAAATTCTGTGCTTTTAATTTGAAAACCCCTAACTGTAACATGAAGGTTATGTGGACTCTAGCAGCTTAATTTAAATCTGCATCTAATTGTAACAACAGGAGTCTCTCCCTTTGTGACAAAAGTAATGAAATCACTCCTAGAATCATAGAATAGCCTGAGCTGGAAAGGACCCTCAAGGATCATTAAAGCCCAACTCCTGCACAGAATGGCCCCAAAAGTCACACTCTGTGCTCAAGAGTGTTTTCCAAACACTTAAGCTCTGCCAGGCTTGGGGTTGTGACCACTTCCTTGGGGAGACAGTTCCAGAACCCACTGAGTGAAGAAACTTGTCCTAATATCCAGCCTAAACCTCCCCTGACACAGCTTCTTGATTTCCCCTTGGGTCCTGTCACTGGTCACTACAGAGAAGAGATCAGTGCCTGCCCCTCCTCTTCCCCTCACAAGGAAGTTGTGACTGCAGTGAGGTCTGTCCTCAGACTCCTCTTCTCCAGGCTGAACAGAACAAGTGACATCAGCCACTCCTCATACAGCTTTCCCTGCAGATTCTAATCACTTTATATCTCTTTTATATTGTGGTCCCCAGAACTGCCCCCAGAACTTGAGGTGAGGCTGCCCCAGTGCAGAGCAGAGTGGCTGGTAGTGATGTGCCTGACATAATTGGTGAATTGTAGGGGGCAGTGGAGTGCACACTCATCAAGTGTGTAGATAAAACCAAACTCAGGGGAGACAATTTGATGTGCTTGGGGGTAGGGACACATCCAAAGAAACCTGGACAAGCTAGAGGAATGGATGTATAAGAATCTTGTGAATTTGAGCAAGGACAAGCATGAAGTGCTAGTCTTGGGGCAGAAGAGTTCCTGTATTGGCAACAGGTTTCAAAGAGACAGGCTGGGAGAAGCTCTGAGAAATCTGTGCTCAGCAGTGAGATGAACCTGAGCCAAAAGCTCAGGGGAACAACAGCTCCCTGGTCTATATGAACAGGACCATGGCCAGGAGATACAGGCAGCAATTTATCCTCTACTTGTTAGGCCAAATCCAAAATATTTTGTTCAGTTTTTCTCCCCCGATAAGAAGAAAGACATCAACAAATTAGAGTGTATTTAGGAGAGGATCATCAGAATGGAGACAGTGGGAGAACCTGCCCTGTGTGATCAACCTGAGAGACAAGACCTGAAGCAGAGATGGCTTTAAAAACAGCCTCCCAAATCCTTTCAGGGATGCTATCAAGGAGATGGAGCCTGACCTTTCTCAATTGTGTGTTGGGAGGAAGAGGGACAAGGGCCACAAGCTTGCCCAAGAGATATTTGTGTTGGATTTAAAGAGAAATTTCTTCATCTCAAGGACAGCTCAGCAGTGGGTCAGGCTGCCCAAAAAGGCTGGAGTTTTGGAGGTTTTCAACACCCACTGGGACAAAGCCCTGAGCAGCTAGGTTTGAACTCAGAGCTGGCTCTGCTCTGAGCAGGAGCTCACAAACTCCCTTGAAGTCTGAATTTTCTGTGTTTCCATGAATCTGTGAAAATCCTGTTTCCTGACCAGAATGCAGGTGGTATACATAAATGTGAAAACCATATTTGTGTGAGATTTTGTCCAAAAACTTGCACAACATTTAAGAATTAGACTTTGAAGAACTTCCTGTTTTGGCTTTATAGGAAAATATCTATCTCCTATAAAGAATATGACACATAGACATTTATGAGGAGATTTTTAGTTTGTTTATTTTTTCTTCCTGAAACATTAAAAAGAGGAAATCAGCTTGTGGCTGCTCTTCTGTGGATAAGTTTATGCTGTTATTTTTGTTAAGAATTAGTAGCAGGAGGTAAGAAAACTAATGATCAAAGGTACAGTTAACTATAACAAGTAAAAATCCTGCGGAAAGAGAGTCAGTATGGCTAAACCCTTAGAGAACTAACTTCAGCCTTAATTATTGCAAAGCATAGCAATAAAGACTTTATTTCTTTCTTTATACAAAACCATGCCTTTATTTACTCTTGTTTCTGTTTTGTAGTTTCAAATTCTCTTACAATTCTTTCCAGAGAGAGACTGTTCCTCACTGAGGTCTCATAACATTTGTTTATGGACTTTTTTTCCCCCTGAATTTTATGCCAGAAGTCTAAGAACTATGCCTAGAAGTGAAAATGATAACAGTGACCATAAAGACCCTTTGCTGGTCAGAGAGACATGGTAGGTTTTTGTTTTGGCAAGTACCTTCCTCTAACCTAATGTATTTTTTCTCTATATTTTAACAAAACACAGCAAAGTCTCTTAGGAGGAATCATTTAGTCTGTTACTGGAGAAGTGTCTTTTTTATTATCTTTTATGCAGGCAGACACTGTAGGCAGCCTGTGTCTGACAGAACTGAACTTAACACAGTTCTGTTCCTTTCCTGAAGGCAACATGACTCTGTGAAGATCCCCTGCCCTAAGCTGTCCACTGAACATCATCCATCTGCATTGAAAGAGAAGGCAAATAAATACTATAACTCAGAGATTTCATTTAACATTTACTTTACAATCACAAAACTGTTGTTATTTTGAAGTTTGTTTACCCAAAGTGAGGGCAAGGTCTGTAAAACCAAGAGGTTGAAATTCCCATGGATCACACTTTTTATTGATTGAAGGAAAACAATTATATACTTCTTGTTCACTTACATTCTAATTAATCCCCAGTTCATTTGCTCTCTTTCTCAGTCTTGGTTTGCAGGTTAGCCAGGTTCTGAACCACTTGATATGCAAATCAAGGGCAAACATATCCACAGGTTTTGTGCCAGTTGTAATCTTTGACTTGTGAGTCAGATCTTTTGGCAACATGCTTGGAAAACTGGTAACCAAGCTGGCAGATTTTTGAAAGCAAAAGTCAAAGAAATGATTTATTAGTATGATCATTTTCTTCAGTATTCCTGTATCTTGGAGAAGAATAAAGCACAAAAAATTTGTCTCAAAAATTTATGTTGACAGAACTGTATTGATTTTCAAGTATAATCATACTTTGAAGAATTCTTTTGTGCTTGTACAAAAAGGTAAAACAGACATGCCATTTTCATTAGCTTGGCCCACATGAGTTCCTATCTAGACATTCTATTGGCATTGTGAGAATTAGGTTGCAGTAATAATACAATCATTGGAATCATCTGATGTGACTTCAGTGAAAATATTGATAAACATCTGGCTAATAGGAAATATAGATGTCATAAAGAGTCTAAGAAATTGGGGTGAAAAATAGATGCAATAAAACATAAAAATCTGTTTTGATTTGTTCCAGACAGAGTTGTATCTTCAGTCAGCCATTGTCTATCTATGGATCACATTGAACATAAACATGATAAATAAAGTCAAGGACTACAGATTTTTATTGAAAGCAACTTTTTGACTCTAAAAATATGTATTTTTTGATCTTTATTGAGTATATATTTTTATTTCTTATAATAGTTTTACAGTAGCATCTTGGAGATTAGCAAAAAGAATTTCTTCTGACTGGAGGCATTAAGTCTCAGTATAATCTGATGGTCAATAATGGTTTTTGGATATTATCTTGTCAGTTTAAAGCCAGAGCCTTTATAATTTTTTTTTTTTTAAATCAGCTTATTGAGTCTGCAGGAAGTCTAAACCTTGATACACTGCTTTGTACTATAACCACAGACTAAATACTCTGCTCTTCCATGATTCATGTATTGACAGTGCTTTCTTCCACAGGAACAAGGATAGGTTACATCAGAATACAAAGTGTCTTCTACTTGCCCAAAATGCCTTTTTCACTGCTTTTCCATGTATGTCCATGTGGAACATAGTGTTGAAAGATAGCTAATGATGTGAAGTCACCAGATCCGGTAGGGTTCCTCAGTACTGCCACTCTCAGTATCTTTAGTAGCGGTTGTATCTACCTTGTTACAGCAAAGATGGATAAACACATCTGACTTGTATTAAACCAGTTACTTAAAACCTGAGCCTTTACCCATGTTCTTGGGCAGGCTGTAAAGGCTGCTCTGAACTCCAGGCAAGTTCCACTTCAGGCAGATCTGTTCAATCTGCAGAGGAAATGTGTCTACTGCAGATTTTGTCAAACACTTTAAAGACACTTGTGGAAGTCCCACCTTGGGAATCTGGGCACTTTTTATCACAGACAATGTATTTACAGGCCCTGACACTGATAAATACAGTGTAAACATATATCACATTATATATATATATATATATATATATATATATATATATGTGTGTGTGTGTGTATATATATGTATATATGTATATATGTATATATGTATGCATGTATGTATGTATGTATGTATGTATGTATGTATGTATGTACAAAGGCATAGATTGAGAGGACTTCCAGGTTTTTAGATTTGTATTCCTGTTAATCTATTGTCTTAAACACTTGGGAAAGAAAGCAACAGAAATCACAGCAGTGCAGAGATTTTAGTTCATAAATAAAGGTCAGAGTGGAACGTCTGATTTTACAAAGCCTTTGGAAGTGAACACTTTGATTTGATGAAATAAGAAAAAAATTATTTTTTCCTCAGGACTCACATAATAATACATTGTTATTAGTGAGTCTTCATTAATTCAAACCATATTCTCTGAAGATTCCAGATTGAAATTTATTTCATCGTAAGTACCTATAAATTTTTCATGTCCAGTACACAACATAATACTTATAGAGTAAATAACAAATGCTAATGAGACACTAGCCATCTATCCACCCCACACACTGATATTATTAAATTGCAAAATAGGTAATAAAAAGTTACTTTATTTCAAGTACCAGTTTTTTGAGAAAAGCCATGTAAATGTTGATGCATGGTGAATTAAAGTAAATTAATCTGATTATATGAGTGAATTGAACAAGCTGTGCAATATAAATATTTTAATCACTTCTTGATCCAGAAGTACCTTATTTACAAATGAGCAATTACTTTCTACCACATGGGAGTTGTCTTTAATTATGAGGCAGTCTAGTTGGAGCTATACAAAATGTGCATGTAAATATCAAACATCAGGCCCTTGAATCTGTCATCTATAATATGAACAGCATTTCCTGTCCCTTTGTGCAACCCTGTTTTTGCTTTACACTAGTGATTTTATTTGTTGTGTTTTTACCTGAGCAGACCAGTCATTATGAAGCTTTCATTTAATCTGTAGACAGAGAAGCATTTCCCATAGGAAGTGTTAATGTAGGTCTATTAGATCTTAGCCTAGGCTTGTATTTCTCTGTTCCTTATAGACCAGCCTGCCAGAGCTTTAGGCCTGAGGATTAGAGGTTAAAAACAAAGTTCTGATACAAAAGTGAATTGTTTATTGTGTTGTTTGTCACATTAAAGTTATGTGTGCCACTAGTCCTACTATAACCTTGATCAACCTACTGTGTACTTATGTTCCCATAACTACAGCAAAGGACATTGGCATCTGTGGATGGAATGATGCCTGCAAAAGGAGACCAAAGAATTTTGTGTGGCCCACTATGGTGCACCACTCTGGGCATTTTGTTTCTGTAGGGTAGGAAATAGCCTTGGTATCCCAGCAGACTAGGTAGTTTCAGTGGATGTCATTTATGTACTGCATTTGTTCTCCTGTTGAAAATTAAGGACTTGTGCTCACTTGCTGCTGATTGTTTCATTTCTGTTCAGCCTGCACTGGAAATGCATAAATAATGGGCTGAGAACCTTGGAGACAGAATTTTTGTGTTACAATTACTAATTTTTCCTTAAAGGACACAATCAGACTTTCTAGTTTGACACATATATAAAACACCAATTTTATATAAAGTAAGAGTGAAAGTCATATGTGCTTTTGGGACAACACTTTAGTCCACCTAGCATTTCAATTTTGTATAAGATATATTTGAATGGACTTACTCATATTCAAAGAGTATATATATTTTAGAGGGGGAAAAATTTTCCCTGGGCCATTTAAGAGAAGTGCTATTCATTGTATGTCTTCCTATTATTTAAAAAAAAAAAAAAAGTGAAGCAGAGGAAACTGACTGATCTGATAAAAAATATGTGTTACTGTGAAATACGTACTGGTTTTGCTACCTTTCTAGCAAATGTCAATTAAACATAAAAAATCAGTGTTTTCAAACATCACCAGAGATTATAATTACCACAAATCTATCTTTTATGCAACTCTAAATTTCCATAATGCACCCTTACTGACAGTGACAGGAGAAAGAATGTCATTATTTGTATCAATGGATGAGAAAGTCCTTAGAATTATTTCCCATGTACTTCACTGAATTTACTGCTTCTGCCACAAAACCCCAATTGTTTCCTGAAATATTTATTTTCAAGTTCCTGTCTTTGATTTTACCCTAGTGATATCCTATGAGGAATCTTCTTCATTTCCTTCTTTCTACTTCAATTTTCAGTTGAAGAAATACTGCTTTTTTAAGCACATGACTCTTTTGAGATGCAGATAGGTGACAAATGGTAGTATCTAAATTGATCTTTGTATCTTTGGGATTTCTGTTTGGCTGGGGTCCATTCAAAGATTTCCATCATATTGTTTTGCAGAAATGAGATATGCAAACCGCTGAAATATAAATCAGGGTGTTAAAATTACCTCTGGGAGTTATTCTGTGAGAGGAGTATATGTTTTTACAAGGGATTAAGAGCAAGAGAATGGACAGTGCTAAAAGTAGATGGGAATGTATGAGGAAAATAGAAAATGCAGAATAGGCACAGTCTTGTTTTCACACATCCTGCTCTCTTGTAAACATGATATGTTTATAAACTCTAATGAAATTTCCCATAATACTAATATGAAAAGATTTCAACTCATTAATGGGAAAAAGCTGGCAAACAAAAATGTAAACAAATGAGTTTCCAACTGAACATTTTGTGTTCCTAAATTAAT
Organism: Passer domesticus; assembly: GCF_036417665.1. Taxonomy (NCBI): domain Eukaryota; kingdom Metazoa; phylum Chordata; class Aves; order Passeriformes; family Passeridae; genus Passer; species Passer domesticus. Next base: position 104,909,845 of record NC_087474.1, on the reverse strand, counting down.
GCCTTTAAAAGGCCTGCCTCCATTTCCTTCAATAAAATAAATACACTTGGAATATGCAGTTAAAAGTCCAAAGGAATATGTAATTCATAGATTATAATTATCAATATTAATAGATTTAAATCAGTATATCTCTCTTTAATATACTTAATTAAAAACTATTCTCATTAAATAGGAAAGATTTTATTTTTCTTATTGCTTGTAACATCATCAGTGGCCTTACCAGAATTATTTACTAAGCTGCAACATAAAACTTTGAAACAATCTACCTAATTGACACTCTCAGATACTCATAATAATAATGGAGAAATTTGCCTGAGTATACTGTTTACATTTCATTAATTTACTGCTAATAAAAGACAAATAACAAACACAAAACATTTTTTTTTGGTATGTAAAAATATAAAAAAATTTAAGATATCTGACTGCCCCAATTTTAATATACCATACCAGGACTGATAAGTAAAATAAGCCTATGGCTAACTTAATTCAGTAGAGTGATCCAAATATTTATAATTAAACACATAGTCTTTATGTTTCTAACCTGGAGCTTTGATAGGTAAATTCCAGCTAATTTCTACTGGAACTCTTGTGAATACAATGTTTGGCTTTAAATTTTATACTGCAGAACTCTCTTGCATCCTGTCCCTCCACATGATGAGTCATAGAAGTTAAATATATATACCAACAATCACTTCAGTCTGTCCTTTGTGTCAGTGAGGACAGGCCAGCCAGTGAGTACTCACTGTAGTTCACTGACAGAATCTGAAGTGATTCTGTCTCTTTTTTGGGGGTGGATGTTATTGGGTGATAGGGCTGAAAAGATATCTTGTTTCTTTTATTATTAATCAATGCCAATACCTGTCCAAATTTATCTACATCCATATCTGTATTTCTATCAATATCTATAGATGATCTCACAGAAAAGGATTAACCCCTTTTCCCCAGCTTGCTGGCCATAGAAACTAGAGCATGGTCCTGAACATTTCTGTCCAGTACTTGGTGCTTTCCTTTTCAAAGCCTTCTGTGAAGTATATTACCTCATGATACTTGCAGATTGTGAGTATAATATAGGTTCTGGTGCAGTGTATCTCTGTGTCTCAATTTAAAATTAGTCGCTGTAATGACTTAGTTTAATGTAGCTGCATATACCTAACTCGTGAAAATCTAGGTAGGTATTAATGTGTAAAGAAATGGTTCCTACTGTCAGGCTCCTAAGAACATATTGTGCCCTGGCATCACAGATTTTACCTGGAAGGTGCTCCTAGTGCCTTCTGCTGAATTCCTGAAGAAACCTCTACTACTAGCACTGTTCTGGGTCTTGCTGAAGTGGAATAATTTTCTTCATAGCAGTCCACACATTACTGGTGTTTTAGACTTATAACTCTCATTATTAGTGTTTCAACTCTCAGTTCTTTGCTGTTTTCAAGGTACATAAAGATGTTCTTCCATAAATATATTATCTCTGCATGGTTCAGCTGCAATAGAGACTGGAGAAAGTGAATATGGTTTTAGTTTTGCTACTGGGTAAAATCGTTACCCTGGAACTAAGGATTAGTAATTTGCTTAATTGATGAATGTGTCTATACTAGATTGTACTTACAATTCAAACAAACAGAAGTTTTAAAGAGAAACTATCTGGCTTTTTGAAAACAAAAACATTTCAGTATATTTTTATCAAGATTAGAAGTGTCACATTTCTTCTTGCTGAAAAGAAAACTTTCATATAAACTTAGAGGGAAAAAAGCCCAATTCTGATTTTGACACTGTCACTTTTTGGCTCTGGAAGTTTTCAAGTCATTCCTGTATCTTTTTATGACTTTGTTTCTGTCTTTTGTACATTGACGTGTATGGAAAAAAACTGAGAGAGTTAAAAGTGTCTTTGTTTACAGGAGAAAATTGTAGCTAATGATTTGTACTCTATAAACAACAAAAAGCAAGATGACAGCAATGCAGAGGAGCATCACCTTTTCTTGGGCTGTATGAGCCTGTGGCACCATCCTGTGAAAAGTGTGGTGTATTTCTTGTCACGCTTGAAAATCCATTGCAGAACCTGTACACTACATATTATTATGTAGCACCTTCCTCCATATTTTTTTAGAAAACTTATTTTCTACTGGCTTTAGGATGAACTCAGATTTATTATCCACTGTCTAATAAAAAATATAGCATGCAAGGAGGGGACTTATTGCTTATTTCTATATGCTTGGTTGCCTTTTGATCACATAAAATACTGCAAAACTTCATAAATGGGAATTATGCATCACTCCTTTATTTATTTTATAGCTCATTCTTTATTCTATTTTTTGATTAATAACCTCTCACGTTATGCTGGAATACCTTGGTTTTCCCTTTTCTTTGTTGTTGTCACTCTTAACAAATGCCAAACACCTTTAGGTTAAAGCACAGTGAATGCACATGGGAAGAGAAAGTCAGAATAGACAAAGCAATAGATATCTAAGATACCTACTGAGAATAGAGGCGTCACTATCAAATGGGAGAAGGATAAGAAAATGAGGGTTTCTTTTTGGTCACTTGCATTTGAAAAAAACTTGACAAACAAAAAAATATAAAACTGGCATAGTCCTTAGGCTACAGAGTTAGAAATGCCATGGTAATTTATATTTCATGTTCTGCCTGCTATTTGCTACTCGGAATTATATGTATTTTATGTTTAGAGCCAATACAGAGATATCTGAAAATCCTATATGTTTAAATGTTGATTCATTTCATAATTGTTCTGTATTTTAAATCATTGAATAACAGAAATTATGTTAGATTATTTCCATATTAATGGCTTGCTTCTAATTACCTCCTTGAAAATTAGGAAAGTTGAATATTGGGTACATGTTTATGCTGGCACTGTAAGCAACTAGTAGTCTGATCATACTCAAAGTTCAAAAAAATAAAAAAGAACTTCAAAATCCCTTGCTAAATCTTTTTGTCTTCTGTAATGTAACTTATCAGAGAGGAGGAAGTTCTGTAATCTTTATTTATCACTGTGGAACTAACTTCCTTAGGAAAGAAAGACAGTTAAGCCTTGACATCTCATCAGAGATAAAGCTACATATGGTGATAACTTTTGTTTTCTTTAGAATATTTTTGAAAGGTCATTGTGACCTGGAAGCAAGCAGGAATCTCAAAGCATTGTTTTCTGTACTAAGAACAATGTTTTATCTATTGATTTTTCCCCAATAAAATGAAAATGTATAAAGACAACGTGACAACACCACTGCACTTTTTTTTCCTCTTATAATGAGTGAAGAATAATCAGAGACAACCTTTTTGGGTGCTTTATGTGTGGGTATTTAAACTACATCGTTTTATTTTAAGAATAAGTATTTTCCACTACCACTAGGTGTCATCGTATCTATTATTAAGTCCTGTAGAGCGCTCTTCCCAGTATATAGCAGAAAAAGTTGATGACTTAATCAGCTGCATCAAAATATTTCAGTTTAAAAAGAAACAGAAGAGGTAAAAATATAAGACAAAATGAAATTAGAGAAGTTAATTCCTGAAAGCTCAGTTACATAGAAAATAAACAATTCTATAAGATCAGAGACTTGGAAATTAAAATCTAAAACACTTATTTCATTAATTTTGAAACTTTGAATACAGAAGTGCTTTCTTTTAATCTTCATCTTCTTCCATACCTTCCGTTACTGACTATTACATCAGTCAGATTCCCAAAAGCACACAGGCACATAGCAGAATGAACTTTACCATCTTAAGTACAAAGCTGTGACAGGAAAGACGAAGCAGCTCCCCATGACTTTTAATCTGGAAGCCACTCCTCATGGCAGGCACAACCCTGTGCTCTAAGCATCTGTAAGATCCAGGAATAGATGCTTATGCTCACAAAGGTGTTGGTGCCCAAGGCTGTGCTCCAGAGTGCTCCAGAGACACAAGAGAGCTTGGCCCAGGTGCTTTGAGGGTGTCAAGCTCAAAGTGCAAGTAACACCCATGTAACACACTGATTCTGGACTTGGTTGCCCAGCCATAAGAAGAAATACTTTTGTGTTGTTTTTCTTTGTCTTCAGACACAAGGGAAGGTGAGGCAGTATTTCTGCCTTTTGAAGGATTAAGAATGTGTCAGACACATGCTCAACAACTGATTCAGCATGTTACAGGCCCTGGCAACACTGTGAAAAGATTCCTTAGCTGTCAGACTCTGTGCTAGATTCGCTGGGTATAATTTTCATCTTTTCCATGGGTGACTAGAGAATCAAAGGTCTATAAGGGAGCATGGAAATCAGTTAAATGTTTCTAATTTGTCATAATATCCATTTGATTCTGGTTTCCAGGCTCTGTGTCTCCAAAATATCCAGGTATTTTCTGTTGAACATGCAGACTCTCTATTGGTGATGTTCTCCCCTAGACACCTCCTCGCTCAAAACTTCCTAATTATGTTTCCACCAGAAAATACTTCATTCTGAGGCATGTTCTTTATCATAGGAACCTTACAATAGAATCTCTAATGGCTAATCACATCTATATGCCTTACGGGAGAACAGAGACCTCAGACACTGCATAATGTGGGACTATTTACTTAAAATTCAGTAGAAGTTTAAAGATGGCCATTGGGAAACTGAAATTGTGAAATATTGAAGTTGTTCAAAGAAACCAAAGCAATTCCACCTTCATCCCCATACTTACAGTAATTTAACATACTTATTAGTCTCTCTTCTGTCATGATTCTACCTTTAAGTGAATTTAACTAAGTGTACCAATTATGTTATCTTAAGTTTTTATTTTTTCAAAGCTGAAGCTGTCTAAACTCCCAGCGTGAGGAACTTAGAAGGTGACATTTCACTAATGACTGCTCGGAGAAACTGACAGAGATTGATAGAGTGGTTTTAAAGATGTCCCCATGAGAAGCATCTTATATAAAATGAAAATGACACTGAAACTTTTAAAAACTAATTCTGTGTCGTGCAAGTGGTTTTGTTTACAAGAAAGTACTGGGATAGAGAAGCACTTCAAAGGAGTTTTTGAAATGCATGGAATGTATTTTTTATTTAGAAATATCTTCAGATTGTTTCTTAAACAACAATTTTATGCTTAATAACAACTCACAGAAAGCTCTTTTTCACCTTCCTGTTTACCAGAAACATGCACATTATGGGATGGGCTGTGCATTGGCAGCTCAAAGAACCAATACGGAGTGGCAAATTTTCTGTTGAAAAACCTACACACCTCAGCATGAATGAATACATACAGCACAGCCCTACCCTGCCAGGTACTGGGAAGTAGAGCCTTACCTGCCAATTTGCTTTTATTAAATGCATTGTCTCCCCATAGATGCTAGAAACCTCAAGGTTTTACTAGCACAGATGGTACATTTAAGGCTTTGCTCTTCTGCAGGAAGCACAAGGATCAGGAAGATTTTTTAGCTTCTCTCTATTTCCCTCTTCCTCAATCTGGTGGGCATGGTTGCCAAAGGTTACTGTGATTACCATTATTCACGTGATTTCAAGTGGAGGATACATATTGAAAAGTGGCTTAAAGAGATGTTAATTATTGCTCCTATCTGTTTATCAAATTGTGTTTTGAAGCTACACATCCATATTTCAGGCACCCCAATATTAATGGAGTCCCTCTGCAGCCAAGAACCAAACAGATGAACACACCATCCTTCAGGAGATGAGCAGGAGCAGTTCTGACCTGGGACAGCCCAGCCCAGCCCAGCTCAGTAGTTCAAATGAGCAGTCATAGGACACAGTGAAAAGAGCATTTGATCTTTGTGATTCAGTGTGATTTTTATATCCAATTGCAAATGAAGGAAAATATTAATATTCAGGAAGAATAGCCTGTTCCTTTAGGTACAGGTAAATGTGCATCATAGGAGGTAAGCAGCATTCATCTAAAAAGGGTAGAAACACCACATTATGTCAGCTTGCCATAGATTTACCTATTTTGACACCATCCTTCTCTCTGGGCAGGAATCAATTTGCCACTGAATGCTGCTTGACTTTCATCAGAGAAAAATGACTTTGATATTTAATGTTTTTTACCATTTCAGAAGTAAACCTCGCCACTCCAGATTTACTAGTTAAAGTAAAATTAAGCAGGATATGAGTGCTGATAGGAAATCTGCTGTTCTCCAGCTTGAATGAATTCATTCTAACAGCCTCATCAACACTTCAGAAGAAATTCTCTTCAGAAGAAATAATGAGAAAGGAGTATTTTATTCTCCCCTGACTTAGATATGATTTTCAGGTCTCTGTTGGTCTAGTCTCTCTTTTAGAAAGAAAAGTGTGTGAGCATAAGTATAAATGCCAGCTTCACTGATTCCCCTGTATCCTCTCTGTTCTTGAAAAATAATTAAAACCAGAAATAGAAGAGAGTACTTGAGATGGGAATTGCCATCTATAGAGCACATGATCATAGTTGTACAGTTCTGCATGGTTTTATGCAGTTCATAAAAATCTATTTCATTCACATGATTTCATGCAGAGGATACATATTGAAAAGTGGTTTAAAGAGATGTTAATCATTGCTGCTATCTGTTTCTTAGATTGTCCTCCTGTCAGGTGCAATGCAGGTTTAAAAAAACCAATATCCTTTTCTTATGGGTATATCAATGCATTAAACTCTTCTTCGTGAGAAGCATTTCCAGATCAATAAGACATTTTATCCACATTTTCATGGTGGTCCCTTGAGGCCCAGTTTCCATCCTAGCTATTAATTGAGCCAAATGGCAGCAGCTATAAAAAAGATTTCCAGCTCCAAGTCCTTTTACAAGTCCCACATTGAAACCTTTCAAAATTGTATTATTCAGTTGCTCAGGTACAAGTTTTCTGCTTTATTTCTTTCGGACAATATCATGCCCCCTTCATATTTTTCTCATTATTATTCTTTGTCACCTGTGGGGCAACCATTACAATGACAGAGACTTTTTAGGTCCAGTGCCTAAGTCTGCAATTGAAGGCATTAGAACACATTTTTACTTAGGCCATGTCAGCATGTGTTTCCAATCATGTGAGATCTCTTAGGATTTACCTTTATCAAATTATGAGATATCAGTGCAATGATGTACATCGATATGACTGTCTATCCATTGAAAGTTCATATTTTGAATCTTGTCAGCCAGGCTTTGCAATGACATACCCAGGATCTCTGGTTCCCATGAATCACTGATTTCATGTGCCTGCCTTCCAGGCTTCCTAGTCCTAGGCATGTAAAACACTTCTTTGGTCATGCTGATGAGCCCAGCTTTCAAACTAACCTTCCTCTAAAGAATACAAATATACCTGGACACTAGTTTATAAGAAACAAATTAAATGAAAAAGTAAAAGCCATGAGACTTGGTGCATATTACCAGTAAGGAAGGAAATTTGCCTGTTTGAGTTTACAGCTTGTTACTGTCAAGGGATTATATATGAGACACTGTGATAAGAAGCACTGTTTCTTCCTGCACCTACCAGGCAGAACATAACAGAGGAGCACACATTTATCACAAGGATCACTCAGATAATTTTTTTTCTGAGTATTACAAACAGTTACATTTAGAACTGCTGTGCCTCACCTGTACTCTGGATGTTTACCAGTGTTATGCATGTTCTGTGTCTTGACATAGAATGGATTCAATGAGGTAAAAAGCCTGGAAAATATCATATGGGTCACCTTTCCAGGAAATTAGTGAATGAGTAAAAAGAACAGAACAGAAACAGTTGTGGAATTAGAGAAGATGCAGCACAAAAATCAGACAAGATACAGCACGAGAGTATCACAGTGTGTATGGTATATGGGTGGCATATATGGGTGGTAATATGGGCAAGGCATGGATGGACAGATGGCTCAGGAGAAGGAAGGTGGAATAAAGGGCAGAAGGTCCAACTCTAACAGTTCAGCAGAAAAGCTACCATCAATCAGAAAGTATTCTATTTGGAAGCAGGTTGGTGTGACAGCGTTTCGGGGCATGGAGCAGTTTGAGAAACAGCCTCTGTTTATCTGACAAGAAGAGGCTATGCTGTGCTGGTTTCCTCTGCCCAGGCTAATATGGTTCAGTTGGTGCTAAATGCCAAAGAAACAATGTGCTTGAATCTGGGAACAATACTCACTCCCACAGCTCTGCAAGCAGGGCAGGAGCTTGCTGTGGTTTGGCCACCAGCCTTTGAAGAGCACGTGGTATGTGCAAAGGCTACAGCCAGCACCAGGTTTCTGTGTCAGGTGACATCTCTGAGTCCTTCCCTTGTGGTCTTCCCACAGACAAATAATTTTAGGTTATAGATACAAAACTCTAAATGCTTCTAGCTGTCCAACAGATTCACTGGTTCAACATCCCATATTGTCAATTTTCTCAGTAATTGTTATGTTTTTCTATAACCTCCCATCCACATGAACTTTGTGATGACAATTCCATCTCTCTCCAGAAAGAAAAAAAAGATATGATAATCTTTCTCTGTCCTGTGGATGTGGTAATACTAGATAAGAAACATCAAAAAAGAAGAGATATATAAAAATAGATCTAGGTATCCCATCATTTTAGGTCAAGTGTCAGGGCTTTTCTTTTTTTCCCCAGTGCTTAGGTTCACAGTATGTTTTATATTTCATGGCGACAAACTGCAAAAACAATCAGTGCTAACTTCTGAAGAAAGAGAACACAGTGGTACCAGCTCTTGAAATGACTACTAATTATCTTCACTTTGTGAAATTTGGTATTTTCAAATATCTGAAGGCAAAAGATGCTAAAATTGGTTCTGGATTTGAATCAATGCTGTGAAAATATTTAGATACTCTTGTTACCATCACCACTACAGATGTTAGTATTCGATAGCAGTAGCCACAACCCCAGAGAATTTAGGGTTTAAAGGAACATTATTTTAAATTTAGAGCAAAGATGAAAGTTAAAAGAGAAGTTTTAAGTAATATTAAGGAAAATAAATTGTGTAAAAACCCATTCAAAATCATTGGGTTTTTTTCTAATAAATTACTATTGAAGCAATGATTTCACTCTTGTTCCTGTTTTTAATACCTCTAGTTCACCAAGAAGAAAATTTAGATAATTTTCATTTCTACATGCTGTTAATTTGTAGATGGCATAATAAATTCTTTGAAGGCTGATTTATTGAGTGAAACACAAATAGGATTCAGCTTTACTTGTAAATGCACAAGTGGTGTTTTTATAACTGAGAAACCCAAAAAGGTTTCACCATGAGCTTCAGGACAGTATGAGGAAATCTTCTGCATGATCCATACTACAGTTTGTGCAATATGCCAGCAACATGCTTAAAATGCCATTTTCTGTATCATTATTTTCTGGTTTTGATTTTGTTTTTCTTTTCACTGTAGACTTGCTTCCTCCCATTCCTTTTTCATTTGTCTCTAGGCTTAGCCTTTCCATGCTTCCTTAACTTCAGGTTTTTACTTTTGCTTCTCTGATTAATTCTTTGTGACTTTTTCCTTAACTATCCATATTCTCTAGGGGTTCTCTGAGGGCATAATTCTGAACTTCATGATCAGAATGACTAGACTGACCTTCAATAACATTAAGTTCTTTACAAACTTTGTCAATACTAGCGCTTCTGTTTTTCACTACAGATTTAACTGCATAAATAATAATATGACACCAAGATTTAGAAGAAACTAAGCACATTTCAGTAGCAAAAACAGCATCAATAAATGGCTAAATATTAACATAGGAATTAAACTTTGAGACACAGAATTTGTCTGATAACCTAGATAGGAACAATACTCCTAAATATAGATAGGCATTTAAATCTAAACACCTTGAAAATTATTAAATCAACCTAAAATCACTAGATTGTTTTTTAAACGAAAAGTTTAGCTTCTCTTTACCTAACAGTGCACCTCTTGAGCAAACAGAAGGTTCATTAATTGCTGTTTCAAGAAGTGAGAACTGACAGTGTCAAGAAATAATCCGACTTCAACGATGGGAAATGGAGGAAAAGCACCAAACAACAGCAGCAACATATTTAAAAAAATTACAAAATGGAGTTTGCACCAACATTTTGTGTTACAGATGGGCCATTGCATGTCTATGACACAATTCAGTAAAAAATTGTTGGAAAGAGCCCAAGTCCAGTGCTGCATCAGTGCACAAATGTTAGCATGGCACTTTTCCCAAGCTGATGTTTGTTACCTCTCATGACTGTACATGCCCTGGTTATCAGTTTTGCTCAGCACTGACTGCATCAGAGAGACATACCCTCGAAAAGCTAACTCATGAATGACTGCTTTCACATTTAAACCTGCCAAACTGGGCTATAAAACAAGTCAAACCTACTTTGTGAAGTTATCAGTGCCACTGTTCCTGCTAGTGCTGGTTTGTCTGAAAATAACTTTAGGGCAGCCTGGCAATTCAGTTCCATCTGACACAAACTACACCAGTATGAAAAATCTTTACTGTAAGATAAATATGAAATGTCTTGATTAGATTTTAGAGAAATGGAATTTTGGATCATTTATCTACACCTGTTTTCTTGTCTCCCTATATTACTTCCTTTGCTTCATTATAAGCAGATTGGTGTAGACCTCTGTAGCAAGTTTCTCTCTCATTTTCCACTCTAAATGATTCACTTAACTTTTTCTTATGACAAGGAGTAGCTCTTCCTTTTTAGCATGACTCTGGCTACCCACAATAGAGATGTTTTGTCCTCCAAGATGTTGTCTCAGAGTATTGAGACAACATGCAAGGGGATGCAAGGCCAAATTCCCTGTTTCAGGATTACCCAGCTTGTACTGTAGCGTCCTCTTTGCTTGTGTGCTTCGTTTCACTATTGATGACAGGACCATGGTTCCCAGGATGTCATGATATCAACCTTTTCTCTGTTCTACAAATCTCTCTATGTTTATTTTCTGCGGTTCCAGGGGCACAGCATGCTGAGTCTCTCCTGCATCTCTCCTCTTCTAAATGCAGGATCCTTTTCTCTTTGTAATATCTTCTGGGCTGTCTCTGGACTGCTGACCTGTGAGCATGGTAGGTGCTTGCTTCAGTGGGTTGGTCTGAGCCTAATCAAGCCTGAGGACGTTGTAGAAGTCAAGGGATCATAAAGGAAACAACCTATAGTAGACAGGTTAATCAGAGCATGCATTTTTATAACATTTATGAAACAACAGACAGCCTGCAGTTGTTGCACTTGTTCTGTCTTAAAGCTGTTTCTGAGGAGTTCTACCTGCATCTGAAACTCTTTTTCACTAAAATACCAAATGTTATTAACTGTAAATATAGGCCTGAGATGCACACAAATATCTGATAAACTGAGTCTTGCACATATTTAAATGAAGATACATTGTGAGGTTGATTTTGGGCAACCATGGACTGGTATTTGAAATTTATAAACACTTCTTAAAAATAATTGCCAGTATATAGTGAAATAAAAATTGAAGAACAAACATTAGGAAATTATAACCACATTTATATCTCATTTACATTTACATTAGAAGAAATATTTTAAGACTCCACACAGAATTGAACCATTCTGCTACGTAATGAACAAATTGTTTGTGTTCAATAATGTTGTCTGTGTTAAATTTTGTTTAATTAATTTTTTTCCTGTGCTGTCCCTTATCTATGTATGTGAAATAACAAGTAGCACAAAAAAGAGTTAAATAAGATTTTTTAAAGATAATTTTAGTCTCTGACACAAATTATGTTTGATATGGCTCTTAAGTTAAAGTTTGTATAGCTTCAGTTGTTCTTCTTTAAGTATGAAGCGGTTTTTAGAAATTTATTCATACAGGGAGATTTAATATTTCTTTACCTCATAAGGTATAGATAAAAAAATCCCCTGTGGGTAAGAGCTCACTTGTTTCTGCTATAACTATTAACATGTACTTATCAATTATGCATTACTGCATACCATGGGGCATTTATTTACCTTAAGAACAAGAACATTGCCACATAAACTTAGGACTGCATCAAATATGTCAGAATAATGGTTTTATTTCAGCACTTTACAGTGTCCTTATGCTTAGCAGGGAGTTTTTCGTTGATATGAAACTGTGCTTGAAGACTTGTCCAGAAGTTTCTTGTGTCATAAAAATACTTGTTACATCATCGACATAATAAATGTTTTGCTTACTTTTCATGACAGGTGGGATTAAGAAATGGAAAATTTGGTGTTCTCAGCATCTTGCTTTCTTGATATAGAATCTTTCTTTTAGAATAGATACCCTTTGTTTTAGAATAACCATTTGGCCCATGGAATTTCATGGGCTATCCATGGGAAACTCAGAAACTTAATGGGTCTATGTTCTTGACATTGCTCACTCCACTTGGTAAGTATATGTGTAGGTTGAAAGCATCTTGTTGCTAAAGGCATGCAGTCAGGAAAATTTTCAATGCAAAGGGGGATCAAAAGTAAAGGGAGAACTGGTAAGTGGGTAAGTGTTGGGCCACCAAGAAACTTTAGGCACAGAATTGAAGAGGAACAACCATAAACTTATGCTGATAAGAAGGGAGAAACATAAGGAACATGGCAATTTGAAATATCCAAGAGCAGCCTATGGGAAAATGTAAGATTTCTGAAAGAACACTTAAGGGGAAGGAATGTGGTGGAACAAAGAAGAACTTTAGTAGAAAGTCATATAAAAGAGGCCTGGTGTCAAAACTGGGGCTAGTCAGTACACTTCTGTGACAACGCCTGGTGTCAGATCACCACAGTCTCTTTTCCCATTAAGTAATTTCTTAAAAACCCCCGCATAATCTCACTCTCCATTTCCTGTATCAGGGCTGTGAGGGCTGATTGTCAGCTACTGCTGAGACTTATGTGAGTAGATTTGGTGCCAGCAGCAAGAGTCAGACCAAGGTGCCCTGTGGCCAGAGGTGCCAGCTACTGAAGCTAGTGGAGGTCTCAGCCACTGTCACTTGGGTGGCACTGGTGTAACTACTGGGGAAATCGGGGTAAACAAAGTGAGGGGGAGGCTCAGCAACAGCAGCTGGAGCAGAACTGGGGGTCACAGTGTATGTACCTGGTGGTGGCTGCTAGAGGTCACCAAAGTCTTTGCATCTTCCTCAAAGCCAGCGTGCATGGGAGTATGTGTGTGTAATTCACCAGCAAACCTTATGCTGGACAAACTGGAAAGTAAGAGAGCTATGTGGAGAGTCAGATCACCTGGGATCCAGGCAGGGCTGCCCAAGAGACAGAGGCCCTGACAGTACACAGAGACCCTGCAAATATGCGGAGGCTTGGGAGCCTGACCTTCAGTCCTGAACAGCTGGAGTCCCCACATACATTGTAGGAAACTCAGAAATTCAATGGGGTTACTTCAGAATTACCAAAGTGAAACTATAATGCAGAATTAAGCTCACAGAATTTTAGGTAAACATCCTGTCTGTGGCATTATCTCTTTCTCAAGTGCAAGTTTCATTTATTTAATGAATAGTGATTCCATTTTAATTACTTTGTACACTGCACCACCTTTTTTTTTCTTGTTCCTTTCCAAGAAATAATCAAAGAGAGAAATTCATGAAGCACTGGTCAATACTGAAGTCACTTCTAGTCAATTTGCTCAATTCATATTAATTCAGTGGTTATAAGCCCACTGGCAAAACTTTTGTGTGTTTTTTTCAAGACTGGGGAAATCTATAGGGAATAATAATAAAGAGTGAGGCATACAATTTGCATGGTTAATCATGCAGCAGCCATAAATGCTGCCAGGTTGCCTTCATGGTGAGACTGTAGATTGATCGTTCCTATTACAGTCTTTGTACACAACTCTATGCTTGGACCTAATTATCAGTGTTTCCTATATATGAGAAAATGTGAAAAGATTTATCTGGGATTCAACCTATTATATCAGCCACGTTTCTTATAAACAGCACTCTCAAATGATGAATTTGATCCCAAAAGAATATATATTTTAATTAGATTTTTTTAAAAGAAAAAATGCTCTTTAATTCCCAAGAATTCTTCAAAGGATACTTTGAAATAGAGAGAGAGAGGTAGAGCTTACAAGTTTCATGTCATTCCAAGCAGATTAGAGATTAGATAGAATATTTTTGGGAACTTTTTAGCAGGCACCAAGGGGAAATTGCTAAGGAAATTTTCTGCAAAGAAAAATGAAAGGAGAGACAATATTGAAAGGGCTTTTGTAACATGAAGAGCAATTGATTGAAATTGAGGTTAAACGATTGAAAGAGTTGGACAAAGAGCTAGCAGGAGCATATCCTGTATGACCATTCAGTTTTAAACATTTCTGTCAAACTCTATGTAACAAACTCGTGCTAAAATTAAAAGATCCATCACTTGCTTAGTCTAGCCTATCCATAATTTAATTTTTTTGAGGCAGAGTATGGGGAAACTTGGAAAGAAAAATAAATGAAATAGGACTAGTTTTTTTTCTATTCCATTGCTTAGAAGACTAATTTTTTATAATACCAGTATGAAACTAGAAATATTTTCAATGAATCATTAAGTTGATTCAGACCCAACATCTGTTGCCCTGTTTAGTTAAAAGAAAGAGTAAAGGGCGACATATACGGAATGATTTACCATAGGCTCTTGTTTTGAAAGGAAAAGAAAAAAAGAGAAGACACAAAACCCCTTATAACTAATAAGATTACCTATAATAAAATATGAAAGTTGTTACGCATATACCTCTGCTTTGTGTCTGCTCATTTTTCATAGATCCACCTTCACACTGAGTCTTTCCAGATTTTTTTATTTTTTTCATATTATGTGCTGCTCAATGTATGTGCACTGTAACTAATTCTGAGGGTTAATCTTATAATAAATATAATGAGCAATAAAAATTATCTGTGATAAGGTCTGACAACAGTATTTGAAGCTGAGCTTAAAGTTCAAAAGTGTTTGAAGGGCTGGATTAAGGCAGAACAAATGAAACAAATTTATGCTTGTGAATAAGGGAATCCTGAATTCCTAAGTCAATTCAAATTGTTTAGAAATGGATCTTTCTGCTGCAAGTATCAAGTTTTTGATTCATACAGAGTCTAAGTTATTTAGCTCTATTACGTTTTTGCTTTTACTTGTTCCTTTTCATGTTTTTTTTCTTAAGTACAGCTCTGTTGATAGCAGGAAAAGCTATTATTGATCGTAATAGCATCAGCAATTTTTTTTTGCTTTCTGAATATTTTTTTCTTCACTCAATTCTATTCCAAATAAAAAAAGGGCAATTTGTTCATTAGACATTCCAGTTTGAGGAGTTTTAAATTTTCTTTCATGTTGTTTGTAAATTTTTTCTTTGATATGGTTTTAAGGGACAGATCTTTTTATTTTTCTCTTTAAGTTTTATTTCAATGATGACAAACATTTCACATTTGCAAAATAATGTGCAGACACTACTTTATTGGTAGTGGGTTCACCACATGGAGGACATAATAAGAAAAACAAATCAGACATGCAAGGGAAATTCTGTGTCCAGTTCAGTATGATAATTTATGTTTTTAAAACTTTTCTTGATAAATAATAATATACTTGCCTGCAGATGTGACTAAGCAAAGTTAAGAAAAAACCATCCCCCTTGGATGTCCCTGTTATGTCTGAATGGTGCTGGTAACTGCTAGTAGGAGAGACCAAACCATGACTGCAGTGTGTGAGCACTGCTAGAAACAGAGCTGGAGAAATGCAGTCAGATGTGCAAATAAAGCAAATGCCAAACATAAAATTAATTTCTCTTAACTATAGCTAGGAGTCTTAACTACACCAGTAGTTTTATACTCAATTGAAAAAGATCTGTCCAAGAGACAAGTTATCACATCCAGTGGGGACACTGTAATTTTTAACTTGTGCCTACAGATATATCTAAATACCTAGCCTTAATGAGATGAATAAACTTTAGATGTTGAAGTTAAGGATGATATCACATCAGAAATAGGTCAATATCAGACTTTTTTATTTCTTCAAATTGTGCAACTGAAAAGCAGCTGTGATGTCATTTTGATAAAAAAAAAAGCCAAATTGTGCTAGGGTAGAGTCTTTTCTTTTGAATTAATATGGTGTTAAAAAAAGTACTCCTGGAAACAATAGTTTTTGTGTTTAAATCAGTTGTTGCATACACCTTGCAGTTGATACAGCTTTATGGAATGCAGAGAAAATAAACAGACCAAATTATCTGAGTCTTAGATAAAAATGTGCCACATAAAAAAAAATCTATACAAAGACCCCAGTGCCAGAGTACATATGTATGTATGTGTATATATATATGTATGTATGTATAAACATACAGAATATGACATGTTCTTTGTATTTGTATTTGATAAAAGAATAATGATGTTTTCTGAAAAATAATGCAGCATTATTTAATGTTAGAGTGTCTCATGGAAAGAATATGCAAAATTAAATAGATTTAGGAGTGCATATTTTCTTCACTCTTCTTTCACCTTTCCTGAAACTGGAGCACTGAAACCTTAAGATTTCTTTAACAAAGTTTCTTTGCAAGTCACAAAATATCTTACATTCCTATTCTTTCTTCTCTTGTCCCACACTTTTCCCACTGTACAGGCCACTCTCTTTTTCTCTTGTTTTTCTTTCCCTGCTGGCATATCATTTATGCAACACCATATAGAAAGGCAGAAAAAAAAAAAGAAATAAACTAACTTTCTTTCTTTTGAACATATGACTTATGGTATCCAATGAACAGTACACTAATAATTGCCAGGTAAGCACCTTACGGTGTTTTTTTCTTCCATGAAATCTATCACAACACTTTAATGCATGTCTCTAAGAGCAGTTCTGAGATTATTCCAGTGTAAAACTTCCATTTGAATAGCTGTATTTTTGAGGCTCATTGGTGAGTAGGTCAGATTAAGTCAGCCATGAATGGTTAAAAATGATGTGATTTTCTTTACTATAATTTACCTGTGCAATTTGAAAGATTTAATAATGTTTTATTCCAAAAAATAAATTCACAGAAAGGAGTTGTCTCAGAATGGCTTTTGCTACATTTCGCTTTTTTATTACATGCATATTGTGTGCGCTGGTGTATTTTTTGTTGTGTTAGTGCAATTTCCTTGCGAAACATTGACCTGAGAGCCTTTACTGTAGAAATTTTCTGCTTCAGCTGGTGTAGCAGTGTCCATATTTAGCATATTGCTGGGTACAAAACAAGATATAGCTGGTTTTGAATGCCTTCTAATTAGCTGCAGCTCTGCAACAGCATTCATTACTTTGCAGAGTGTATCTAAAGCTAATGCTCTGTTACATTCCTTCTAGTAGTTGCTTTAGCTGTCCTGAGATACCATCTGTCTCAGGTACTTGTAGCTGCCATTATTCCAGGAGCCTTTTCTCTTCTCTTAAAGAGAAAATGACTTCTCTCCCTCTCTTCAAGACAGGGTATATGTTTATGCCCATGTGTGCATGTGTTCAGATGTGTGAACACCTTCTTGTGTTCCTGGCTCTTGCTGAGAGTTTGAACAAACTTTGGCAGCTTTGCTCAGCTGAGGTTTGGGTTTCTGAGGCTGGCACCTTGAGATGACTACACCTGCCTTATAGTCCTTAAGTGTTTTATGCCTTCTATACCCATGAAAACTCAGCTGCTCTTCTAATATAGGCGCAGAGCTGCTGTTCAGTGGAACTAACACAAGTGATGTGTGTTTATACTCTCCTAGATATCTGATGAATAACAGTGAGTTCAGAGTTTCATTTATCAAGAGCTAATTTTTATCACCTGTGCTAGAAGGGTCTTCTGTGCATCCATTAAAATGGCTTTCCTCACCAGTTTCCTTTGACCAACAATATAAGGTTATACTAATAAAGCAACATGATGATCCAAGGTAGTAATTTTCTGGGTATCAGGTGTCAGAGACATTTTTGACAATATAAAGTTTTCACACCGGTAGAATTCAAGTTCATTAGGGGGCTGTCTAGAAATTTATTTCTGTGAATTATGGTCAATAAGTCATCAACCCTACTTTATAAAAAAAATCTCAAAACAAAACAAACCCAAATGAATAAGGTTTAACAACAAAGCAGGGCATAAATCCTGTGAGAATAGAGAAGAGTAGGTATACATCTTTGACAGAGTATTCAAAGGATTGGAGATTAATTCACTTTTGGTGCACATAGCTCACCCCTATTCTTAATAACTACACAGGTTAAGTGTTGCAGGACAAAAGTCAAACCTCTCTAAATTACTTTAGAGCTCAAATTTTTATTTGATTGTAAAGTCAGCTGATGGGTTGGAAGTTGAGAGCCTAAACAAATGCGATGTGAATATTATAAAGACTGATGTGAGTTCAGATTTGAGCTCCACTGACTATTGGCATAACACCAATACTGGAGTCAGGTCTTAAAATCACAGAATAGCTTGGTTTGGAAGGGATCTTAGCAATCATCTAGCTCCAACCCTACTGCTATGGGCAGAGACAAATTCCACTGGATCAGGTGGCTCAGAGCCTCATCTAACCTGGCCTTGAATGCTTTCAGGGATGGCACAACCACAACTTCTCTTGGCAGCCTGTTGAAATGCCTCACCACCTTCCCAGTAAAAAAATTCTTCTTAGTATTAAATTGAAACCTAGTCTCATTTTGAATCTATTCTCCCTTTTCACTACATGCCTTTGTAAATAGGCCATCTCTGCCTTGCTTGCAGGCCCCCCTTAAGTACTAGAAGGCTGAAAAGATGTCACCCCAAAGTCTTCTCTGGCATGAAGAACCCCAGCTCTCTCAACTTCACAGGAGAGGTGTTCTAACCCTGTGAGATTCAAAATTTGTGTCAAAATTGGAGGTCAAACCTCGGTCTCCCGTGTCATTGCCTCATGGCTTACTGCTGGTTCGACCTTGCCATGATAAGAGGAGATAGAAAAGAAAATGAAGAAGTCAAGATAATGCTTTTTTTACCATAAGAGGTACTTATAACTGCTGATCTGCAATGTGGGATTTCTTTCAAGTCTTCCATTTAACTTCAGCTGTATATTTCAGTGTTTCAGGGGAAAATTAAAACCAGTGAACTTTAATGTGAATTGAATTCTCAGTGTAACAAATGAGGTTCTGCTAATGTCTCCTTTCACTTATGCTAGCAAGATTTCTCTTTATTTCATTGGTTTAGATCATTGTATTCCCAAGTATTGATTTATCCTCTGGACAAAGTGGGGTTAATTTAACCAAATTCTTGCTAACTGACTCTAGGTTCAATTCTGATACAGTAATTTTCTGCTCACTCATTACTTAGTAGAAAAATATGCTTTACAAATTGAAGAGTGCTCCTAATGTTCATTTTTGTTAGGACTATCATTTATTTTGTGAAGCTTTTTGAAATGTCCCCTGAAACATTAGATATTATTTTTAAAATCAAATTAATGAGCCTTAACATATCTATATATGTCTATATGTACAATAAAAGAATCCTCACAAGAATGTAAATGTTAATGTTAAACTTGTTTAACAAGTTTATTTTAACAATAATGTTAAACTTGTTTAAAACATTAATCAAAAAAATGGTGAACTCCTAGAATTTACCTGACACAGAAATCTAAATAATAAGGTGCAAATAAATGTCAGATGACTTTTCAGATCATGATTCTGTTAGTCATCTACCATGAAACAAGACCAAAATTTAAACTAGAAATCAATGATATTTTTGTCTTTCCTAAAAAGGAAATAACTAGTGATAGGGATTTCAGAAAGTGCTAGGGATCATCCATTGAATATTGTTTTCCTTCAAGCTAACTCTTCTCAAGCAGCTAGAAAATGAAATATTAATTGTCAATATTCTCTTTTGGAAATTCTAATCTGAGTGACTCTAAATTCCATTCCAGAAGTAAGAGCCTTCAGAATCCAACAGTTAGGTATCTGATCTCAACTCCTTAAACTACAGCTTTCTTTGTCTGTGCTTACTTACATTATACTGTAATTGTTTTTCTTCATTAATCCATTTAATTCATTTTACATGTGAGCATAATTCACCAGAGTTTGTAAATTATGATTTAGAAGTCTTTAATTTTTCAGCATAGTCACTTTAAAGGAAAAGGAAAAACAATGTAATGAGGAAAATAATATATTATTTGTAAGGGGATAATTTAATTTTACTTTCTGAGATGACTAGTTGCAATTCCTCTTCATATATAAGGAAAGCTCACTAACTACTCACTAATGCTTCTTGCAAATGATATCCTGAACATTAATATTGTAATATGTAATCCCCACAGCTGTGGATGTACATCAGCTAATATTTTAAAGTAATGCCCATTAAGATCAACGTCAATTAACCAAAATTCATTGTTTGAATATCGATCAAGCATATTTAATTTACCATTAGTGTTAACAGAATGATGTATTAGTCAATTAAGATAGCATTGACTGAGAATCCTAATTAGATATTTAATTCTTCAGCCAGATTTAAGAAAAACCTAACCATTGGTTTCAATGATTTCCCTTTGTGTAGAATATCTGATTATATTACAAGGAAATTTACTGACATGCATCAGTGTGAACTGCTTTTTTTTTCAGCTCACACTGATTTTCCCTGTGCTTTAATTTATCTCCTGGAATTTCATATTTCAAAGATTTTCTAAATCCTGCACATCAGTTTTCTCAAGCTAAATAGGGAGATTGCAGTGAGCTATTGCCTAACTGTGGAATGGCCTTTTCCAGACCAATCAGGAAATAATTCTTAAGACAGTCAGTCACTGGCTGCTGCAGGAGAAAGAAGACTTGACTGGAACAGAAACTTATGATCCCCAAGTATTTGTGCAGAGGCTATTGGAGAGGTTTTAAAATAAGCTGAAACCGTCTCTGTGCCTTATTTGCTAACCAAGCTGCATCTTCGTTTAGTCTGCAGCCTTGGTTCCTAACTCTATTATCCCTTGCCACCTTTGCTCAAATAGACATGCCTATTTACCCTGCACATCCCTGTTCTGGCACTCTTGTGACAGACTGAAGTAACGCTTTCCTGATGTGTGGAGTGGTAAAGGACAGCAGACTTTGGATTTGTACTATTTAGAGAGGAATGAAAAATAAGAGAAGCAGACAGAAAAGATATTATCAGAAATTTAATTCTAAATACAAGATTTTCTATTAACAGCAAGATACAATAGGTGAAGAAAATATTCTCTTTCAACTGGATTGAGGCTCATAACTTTGTGCCTCAAAAAAAAAAGCTTCAAAAATGAAAGAAAATGTTTCAACATTGTTTATATTCAATGTTTAATCAATATGAAATATAACTTGTTTTTAAGATTTGATTCTGAGAACTTTAATATTTGGAGGTTTCATTGCAAAATGGAATGAAATAATTCTGTCATCTCATGAAATCAAAGTTTCATACTGCTGCATTTAAGAATACTCATAGCCAAAAAGAAATTAAAGACTCATTCCAAATGGAGAACAACACTGCATTTGAATTTAAGACTGTTTTATATAAGACTTTAATAACCAGTGCCAGTTAATAAAACCTCAGATGAAGCAGTGAGAAACAGGTATTGCATATATTTAAAGTGGACAAACTCTTTTATTTACTTCACCTCACCACTGCTGGAACAGCTGCAGTTTTACAGAATCATGAATTCTGAATCAGGAGTGGCTAGATTAATTTAGTCTCATTTAACAGGTTTTTTCTGGTTAAATTAAGGTGCAACTGCTTCATCCTCATATGATTTATTGTTAAATTGCCTCTTTCTTGAATAAAGTTTTTTTGTGTATTGAATCCTGAAAGAAGAATATTAAAGATCACTTATAAGTAACTTTTCTACTAATTATTTCTACTTTATTTCTAAATATTTTTTTCCCCAGCAACTTTAATGAGATGCTCTTCCCCTTTTCAAAGGTTCTGTTTTTTTGAAGTGGATAAGAAAACTGTTTATCTTCTAGGGCACATGCACTGGAGGTACAAGCATTACAATGTTGATCAGGATCTCCTGGTGCTAAAGATAATCTTATTTTAAAGATTTTGCAAGGGAAAATCATGTTATACTTGTCCTGTTTCCTGTCATTTCCCCTAAGTACACACTAATTGACACTGTCAGACATGGAATTCCAAGATGGGTGAAACTTTGATTTAATGGTGCATGGCAGTTTTTTCATTCTTATGAAGATAAATTGTATTCTGAAGTATCAAGAGTCAGAAATAGCAAAGCATTGAAGAGCTTACAAAAACCGTAAAAAGAAAACAGGATTTTCTTAAAAGATTACAATCCTACATAATGAAAATTAAAGATTGTAAACATTTCTGCCCCCTGCCATTAAGAAAATGCTCACAAGATACTCTTGGTTCCAAATATTTCTTCACCAGTGTGCTGGAAGCTAATTTCCTGATTTTTCTGAATTGTCAGTAGCACACAGCTCTGAAAACAATTAATGGACCTCTCTAATCAGGCTTTTAGTTCCCCTGTGAAAACCTTGTGTAGCGGTTTTGGTTTGCCGGTTTTAGATTTGGGCTGGCCAATGTATCACATAATGTGGTGGGTTTAGTGCTGGCCAAAATCGCCAAGGCACCCACCAGGATTTATTTACCCATTTCCTGCTGAGAGATGGGATTAGGAGAAGAGCAAAGCAGGCTCAAACTTTAAAGGGTATAAAGAAGAATTTATTAACAGAACTAAAAGAATAATAAGTATCAGAATAAAACCTTCAGAACCCTTATCTTCCCACCCCCCCACCCTGCCACACCCTATTTTCTTTCTCACTGACAACGAAAAGAGAAAAAACTTGGGATTTGCAGTCGGTTTACCACTTCTAGGGTAGTGTTTCATCAGTTCTCTTAGGGAGAGGAGTTTCTCTTGACATGCCATGGAGACTTCTCCGCAATTAATTTCCACTAATAGCAGCTGCCTGGAAATCTGCAGTTGCGAAGTCCCTCCCATCTTTTTGCAGTGGTGTGTTTATGGGCCATGCCAACTTATGGAGTACAATTTTAAGGATGAGCTGTTCAAAATAAAAGGTTCTCTTCATCTATCTCTGAGATTATCTTCATCTCTTAGAACAGAGGTCTTCTTCTTTACCTGGGGCAAAGGGTCTTCATCACTACTCTCTCTCTGTCCAAATTTCTCATGGGATCACAGCTACTTCAACATCTGCATGCTTCAGCACAGATACCCTTGCTTATAACTACAGTTTAAACATTCTATCCCTCCATGCTTTTTCCATGAATTACAGGGCTATTTCAATGTATCATAGTCCATCACCATGGCCTTTAAAAGAATTTCAGCCCAAGAGTAAGGCATCTCCCCATTCTCCTTCCATTTGGCATTTAACTCCTTCTTTACTGACCTTGATGTCTTCATGTGGTTTCTCGACATCTCTTCACTCAGTCCTTTCCTCTCCTCTCCAGAGAGGATTGAAGGTCTGCAAGTCTCATCTGTACAGTAAAAGAGTTAAAATCTCACCTGGGCCCTGCGGATAGTCGTGTCATTTTCTGACGGGTAGTGAGGAAGCACTCACAGTGATAGACTTTCAGGCCATGCTGGGGTTGCTGTGTCAGGATCTCAGGAGGCCTGGCTAGAATGGCAGTGGCCACTCTGGTCTCTGGCAGCTGCTTTGTTCAATTTCAGCTGTGGGGGAGAGGCTGGTATCTCAGCAGCCAGGCTAGGGCTCAGCAGCAGCAGCAGCAGCAGCAGCACACCGTGGGCTGATCTGGCCGCACTGAAGTTGGATGTGGCTCGGCCAGTGCTGCATCAAAGCAGGGCCTGGCCTTGCCAGGATGGGGCACAGCAGATCCCAGCTCAGCCTGGGCTGGCAGTGGGGCAGGGCTTAGTGTGGGCAAGACTTTATCAGCTGCAACCCGGCCCTACCTTGGTATTGCACTGGAAAACAAAAAAAAATAAGCCATCACCTTCTGCAGGACAGACAGCTTATGGAGACTGCTGTCGCTTGGACCCAGCTGGATGGTGATGGGGAGCGACAGTCCCCTGTCCCCAAGCTCCGCTAAATCCCAGCTACCAGTGGTGGAGCAGTATGAAATGAAGAGCAGCACCATGGGTCCCAGGGTAACTTTATTTGATGGTAAAACTTCCCCTCTTCAGTATCCCAGGACCCGGAACTGAGGGCAGACAGTAATTTATATATGGGGGCAGGTCCCAAGAGTAGGATACAATCTTTAACAAATCAGGAGAACTGGGAGTAAAAAACAAGGCGGGGAATACAATATATAAACCAATAAAGAATTTCAAGGGAGAAAAACAGTTTCAGTGAACTACAGTTTGAAGAAATATAAAACAGACTGGGAAAATTCTCGAGGGGAAGCAGGCTCAGGGAGAAACTGGCATCTAATAAAAGGAGAAGTGGTGAAAGTTCTGGGAAAAGGGCAGGGACAAAAGGAATAGCATAAGGAAACTACAAAATTACAAATCAAACAGTAAACATACTAATAAAACAAAAACCACACCACAACAGACTGCCTAATTAAGGAAAAAAAAAATCAGGGCACTATCAGAGGTGTATGAAGGTCTAAAGTTATTTCCATTTTCTAACATACAGAAAAGTTGAAAGAGTATTGCAAAAGATGTTTTCTAAGTTGTTTTCTAGTGAATTTAGTAATAAATTCTAGTGATTTAGTGATAAACATGCCTCATCTGCTTGCATCACTTCTGGGAAATCACAAAATATTTCAGATTTTCAAAATAAATGGCCACTGATTTAAATCTTAATAATAAAGAAAATTTGGGAATAGACTCACAGAAGAAACCCCAAAAGAACATGACAGCTGTTTTAAGAGGTAGGTGCTAAAGCATTTACAGAGAGGGTTAAAACACAGTTGTCTTAGTGACTGAGAGATGCTATAAAAACTTTCTACTGCTGCCCTCCAACAGATGTGAGGTACAAAACTCCCACACTGTGTATTGGAAAAAATCAGATCAGAAGGCTATGTGGAAAAAAATAATATTTTTATCCTTAAGACTGTGATAAAATTGTCACTGATGATTTTACATTGGAAGAAGCTGCACATCAAAAAGCTCTAATCTGGTACTTGTGGCTCTGAGTTGGATCTGCATGAGCAGGATCATAGATGGGCATCACCAAGCTACAGGTGACAAACATAAGTTCTGAGACTGGTGTTGGCACAGGAGGACACTTGGTTGTGGGTTATTTCAACATTTGTGAGTTGTGGGGCTGAGGACGCAGGCAGCACCAATGCCATTGTGCCACGTCTGTGCTGTGTGCCAGCCCTGCTCGCAGGGATGGTACGGTATGGGGGCACTGAGATATCCTTAGAGCTGGTGGCTTTGGGACTGTCACAGCAATGACAAATGGCTATTGCTCTAGAATTCTTCTTATGACTGAACACATCAAAGGACAAAGAAACCTAAACATCCAGATAAATCAAAGGACTGTGTATCATGCTCAGAAAACAATCCCTGTGATATACATTGTTCCTGAAGGACAGTCTGGAAAAGTAAGAAGAAAAGATCTCACAATATCAGTCCCTAAGACTGAATTCAAAACCTATTAAAGAAAGTAGCAGCCATTGCAACAGATCCTCTAGAGATTCTGACCAAGGTTTTGAAAAACACCTTAATTATTTAAGTGTTTTTCTCAGTATGCAGTTTGTAATTTTGAACATCCATATTACAGAATTCCTGGAGCCCTGATGTTTTGTCCTGGAGCTTTGATGATTCTGATCAAATGATGAAATTTCATTAATCTATAGGAAGCTGTGACTGCCTATGGGATTCTTCAGTTCATTATTCATATTCTTAGAGCAGAAAAAAAATACTATTTTACAGTATATTTTCTTAGGTGTGTATTGCAAGTTTTATATGGTTGTTATAGTGACGCATTTTAGAGTCTAGTGTAGCTCTTAGATGTTAAATGGTAGGTTTTCTTTGCCTTTAGCTGGAATTGGAGCATATTTTTGATATAGACAAGAAGTGTTTCTAATGTATTCATATTACAATTTAATCTGTTTAGTTTAATTTTGATACTGATAGATGCATAAAAGCCACCTGCTCATGCCAAAAAATATTAAACACCAGATATTCAAATGGAAAAATCTGCTGTAAAACTGAAAGAAAAAAAATTTTGCTTGATATGTGTACAGAATGAAGTTATGTTTTAATTATTTGATTAATAATGCAATAGGTGGTGAGAAATATGATTTTTAAGCAGTTTGAATGCTTTTCTGAATAAAAACATCCTTTCAGTTTAAACAATATATATTTTGATAAAGCCTTCTGTGTTTATTACTCTTGAATATTTTTTCTTGCAGTCATGCTCTGCAAGTACACACAAGTATCACTTTTTATCCTATTTGTAGGTAGAATAAAAAATTAGATAAATGTGCATTAACTTATGTAGTTTTGAATTTTTTTAAAAAAATGTTTTTAAGTTTTTTTCCATAAAACTAATATTTCTGAATATTACTCAGATTACTATGATTAAAAATCACAGGGAATCTTATCCATTTAGATAGATAAGTAGATTTTATTTTTAAGACCCTCATTACATTTGTAACCACGTGAATTTGTAGTAATTACAAATATTTTTTTAAATAAAAGGATCAAAATAAGTAACCTTTAAAGTCTATGTCATTGGACATGTAGCAATTACAATGCAATTTCAAGGGACTGGAAATCAAAATCTGCGCTGCCGAGCACTGGCTTGTCAGTGTTGTCAATGGGACGTGTTCCAAGCAAAGATGACAGGACAAATGATGAGATGCTTGTGAAGATCTGTACTATAGATGCTTGTGAAAATGGAGTCAAAGAAGGCCCCAGCATCTTGCTTGAATTTTGGAAAAGCTGTAAAAAGCTGTGAACCTAGGAAGGTCATAGCTTTTAGCTGGTTATGTGAAAGTAAATAAAAGGCGGTTGGAAGGCTCTGCAGAGGGATTTGAACAGACTGAACTGCTGGGCTGAATCCAAAGATATGGGGTCAGATGAGGCCAAGTGATGGGTCCTGCCCTTGGGTCACAACAACCCCAGGCAGTGCTACAGGATGGGGACAGAGTGGCTGGAATCAGCAGCAGCTGAACACGAGCCCAGGTTGCCAAGAGGGCTAATGGCATCCTGGCTTCTATCAGGAATAAAGTGGCCAGGAAGACCAGGGCAGTGACTGTGTAATTGACGCTACTGAGACCACACCTTGAATCCTTTGCTCAGTTTTAGGCCCCTCACTGCAAAAAAGACATTGGGGTTCTGGAGGATGTGCAAGGATCAGCTGAGCTGGTGAATGGCCTGGCACCCCAGGCTTATGAGGAGAAGCAGAGGGAGCCGGGGGTGTTTAACCTGGAGAAAAGGAGGCTTAGAGGGGATCTTATTCCTCTCTACTTCTACATGAAAGGAGGTGGCAGTGAGAGGGAGTTAATCTCCGAGGCACCTAGTGACAGGACAAGTGGTCAAAAGTTGCAGCAGGGAAGATTTAGAGTGGATATTGCAAAGTAGTTTTTTTTTGGTGGTGGGGGGAAGGTTTGTGTGGGGGGTTTTGTTGTTGTTGTTGTTGTTTTTGTGTTTAGTTTTTTTGAAAGAGTGGTTGGGCATTGGAACAGGCTGCCCAGAGAAGTGATGGAATCAGCATCCCTGAAAGGGCTCAAAAAGCATACGGATGTGGCACTTGGGGATATGGTTTAATGGTGAACACAGCAATGCTAGCCTAATACTTTGACTCTATGATTCAGAGGTCTTTTTCAATCTGAATGATTCTAGCATTCTAGGATATTGCTGAAAAGGGGCATGGGAAAAAGCTGCCTGTTGAAAGTACTGTTAAGGCAGATGAATACCCTAATGAAGACTGGGATTTCAGTTGCAGGGTCTGGTTATATCCAACTAAATTTTTGTCATAACCTAAATGTGATTATTTTCCCATTGCTCCTTTAATTAGTTGCTGTATCTACTGTCTTAAAGGTTTCCAGAAAAAAATGAAAAAAGAATTGACATGAAAAAAAGCTAACAAATTCTTTATAAAGAACACCCATGGACTGATGGCCTATAAATGAGTATTAATAAAAGACTTAAGGAATTTTGACAACTTGGGGAGTCTTAATAATGCTATCTTACAACCTTTTTTCTATGTTTGTAAATTCTAGAGAGAATATGCAGAACTGAGCTACCACCAAAATTTCAGTGATACCTTTGGTACATTTGAAATGCTTAAAATGTAGGCTCTGGAAGACTTTTTCCCACCTTATCAGTCTTTTTCATGGATTACTATCTCAGAGCAGCAATTGTGTCTTCTGTGTGGGGACACCATCTTTCAGAAACCAGCCTTCAGCTGTAGTACTGATCACAAAATCTTTGTCCTTGCTTTGTCTAGTTTACATAGCTTTACTTTTTATGTGCTTTTAAAGTAAATACCCAAAGAAATAGTTAAATATGTTATGCATTCTGTAGAAATGTTTTTAATTGTTGGTGTAAAGATGGATAACATCTAGAAGGGTAATATAGTCATACTCTTATGACTAAAGAATTTTCATCTTATTACTTTCCACTACCTTCTCTCTCACATAATTTTAGTGAAAAGCCTGCAAAAACTTCCTTTCTATGATAACCATTTCTTGTTAAAATTCATTCTGTAATTCTGCTGGAACAAAAGAAAAGAGGAATAGTATCAGTCAATAATATGTAAGTCCCTGAACAATCTTCTATAATTTAGGAATTTTAAAAAACCACAAATATATATGTACAATATATAACTGTATAAATGCATGCTTTAGTGCTTATTATGTTAAAAATATAAGCTTTCAAAGACATAACTAGCTGACAGGCATGAGGCATTTTAGAATGTCCTTCCAGAATATCTGTGTACTAATTCTTACTAAACTAATACTAATGTAAATCAGAAATTATACCTGTAGGAGCTGGTAAATTATGCGAGCCTGATAACAGTATAATTGAAATAAGAATCTGACAAATTCATGAAGGGCAGCTATCCCAAAGGCACTTGCAAAGGCTATAAAAGCTGGAATTAAACTCATAAAACCAAAATAATTCAGACATATGTCCAAAATCTATTCCTAAATCATCTCATTGTGCCTATTGCTGTATTTTGTTGTGTATACTACTGAAAGACTCAGGTAGTATCAGAGAACACAGAAAATAAGAAGAAATCAAGACTGATTTTCTTCTTTGTAAATGTAAAGAGTTATTTAATATTTTGATTATGTTACAATTGATAGGAAAAAAATCCAAGTAAAATTGGTAAACTTTCAGAATATGGGTGATGTCAGCTTCATAGTTGAAAAACAAAATTTTAACATTTTAAGGCCATCTCCACTCATTCCAATCCCTCAGTAATGTGCAAATAGATAAGAAAGTCCAGGCAATATTCTGCAGAGGGTAAATGTGTAGCTGTATCAATCTCTCTGTATGTGTTCTGCGTCTTGTCTGGTAAACTTAGTGTATAAAATACACATTTATTCTATTATATTTAGTCATATAGAATTAAAATAATTGAAAATTTTAAGTTTATCCACTTGCTTTTTATTCAATAGTTCCTCTAACTAAACAAGTGTAAAATGGCACTCAGAGTAAAAATGTTGGCAAGTTGACATATATGTATAGATATACATATATATATATATATATATATACATGAAATAAGTGTAAGATTGCTTTTAGGGCAAAGATGATTGCAAGAGAAACAGTTATCATATGTTTGACCATGTTCTGAATTGCTCATATATGTTTGAAGTTATTTCAGCTTCTATTTAGAAACATTTATTATGACAATTATTCTAACAGAATAACAGCTGGTACTGTACTGGAGGCACCAGCTCTAGGAATTTTCTTTAAATAGAAGAATTAAAAGTAAAATAATTGTAGATTAGATTTGGGTATAATGAAAAGCTGATTTTCATCAGGTTGGTTTCCCATGTTATGGTTTCTTGAGATGACATTCAAATATGATTTCTTTATTATGTTAAAAAACATTGAAAGTATTGCAAAGAGAATTCAATATTATTTTAGAATGAAGCAGAGAAAAGAAAATCTTTGGAGTACAGCAGAGGAATGGATGAGAGCTCATAGAGGCCAACCACCAATTTTAAGTATACTGGCTTTCATCTTTTGTGCTAAGTCTAGAAGCAAAGTTCAAGTGCTCAGTGAGAACTGCTTGAATAAATGAACTTATTTGATATTTTGTAATATTTGACATATTCCAGAAAGAGTGTTAATCTAAAAGAAATATATTTAATGACAGGCTTTTCTTTTTTATTTTGAATAAATGAATAAATAAACAAACAATTGGATAATTTAATAACTACTTTAGTCACTCTGCACGTCTTGTTCAAAGATGTTCCCTGATAAAGTCCTAAGATTTCCTTGACTCCAGAGGATTATTATTATTTCATTAAATACACCACCAGTATCTCATTTTGTATAACCATAAGCTGTCCCAGATTTTCATTGCAAATGGCCAATTGACTTTTTGATGGGTGGGATTTCTTGCTCTTCTTCCAACACTCTGGAGAGGGCATGTGGAATGTTCTGTGGCCACACTTCATACTTGCATTGCCAAAATTTCTAGATTCATATTTCTTTCTTATTTCCTGCTCTGTTAAGAACAGTCTCATAACATTTATACTTCATTGAGAACCATGCACTACTTTATTTTGAATTTTGCACAACATGTGCATATAATATTTAAACTTTTTCTGTTGTAGTAATTTTATATTGAGCTCATATATACCTTAAAAGAAATGGTGTAATAAAGTTATGCAATATTATTGCAGTGATCAAGCTTACAGACTGCAGAAGAGAAATAAGCAAATAGATCATAACAGAGATGTATACCACAAATGGTTTTCCTGCAACTAGAAGCACAATCAATTTCTCTTTCTCTCTTTCCCCCTTTTTCTCTTTCTTTTATGGTATCGTGTCCATAAAAGTTTTTGAATTGACAGCCCAGAAGATTGAAATAGTCAATTTATCCGCAGAACAAGTACCATGCAGTTGAAGTAATAATCCTTCCATATTACCTCAACCTCAGGAATGACCAGACAGAGGTTGTGGTTTCATTTCTATTGAGTCCTTGGCCTTTGTGCTGATTTTGCCATTGAGAAGACCCAGCTGAGACATGACTTTTTTGAAGCAGGTGCCTGCTTGCTGTGATTGGTATTGATACCAGAGACAAAATAAATAACATTTCCAGCCCTCACAAGAGACAGAGTAATAGCAAGAACTGCAGTAAGCATAAACATAACAATAAATTTCCTTTTTTTCTAATTTTTTTTGGTACCTACTACCTGGAATCTCACAAACTTGTTGTTGCCTGTGCAAAGACAACTGAGATAAATGCACATTGCAATAAATTGAGACTTTACCTGTGGCCTTTCTCTATGCTTAATCCACAATCCTCTGAGACATTTCATCTGTGCTTATTGATATTCAGTAATCACCTCTACAGAGAAACAAGGGAAAACAAAAAAGAGTCTTGTTTCCTTCATATCTTCCTTACTAATTGCCAACTGAAGTTTTCATAATCAATTTGCATGAAAATATCATGGCTATCCTTTTGAGTCACCCAAGGAGCTTTGTCTGAGATGGGTGCAGAATGGCAAAATGGGTACAGAATGGCAATTTCTGTCTTTTTCTGAAGAAGGAGAAGTAGTAAATATAATTAACTCATGGGCAGTTCTTCATGAGTACGCCTTTGACCAGCTCTCTGGTGCCTAGCTGCTGGTGTGTTAACTGGGTCCATCAAATAAATGAAATTATTCAGTATTCTGTCTAGTTTCTGTTATAACATGCCAAATGGCTGAAGAGGAGAGTTTACTGATCAACCTGGGAGGGTTTGTGACAAGAGGGTAGGAATTACACTAAGTCTCTTGTGCAGAGAGCCTGAAACTGAAACAGCTCTACCTGGGGGGTGCTCTTGGTTGTGTGGCAGTCCTGCACAAGAAACAGTACACAGAAGAATTGGGAACCACCAGCACTTCTCTCCTCGAGTCAAACTACTTCCTGCCACAGGTAGTCAGTGATCTCACAAGGAATGGCATGCTGATTGACCTCATACCAACAAACAGAGAAGGTCTTGATGGAGTTTTGAGATTGCGGGCAGCCTTGGCTCTAACGACCATGAAGTTGTGGAGTTCAGTACTGGGCAAAGAGGGAGTAGGGCAGCAAGTAAGATTATTCTCAGGGACCTCAAGGCCATATCTAGAGTGCTATGTCCACTTCTGGGCTCCTCAGGACAAGAGAGACATGGAGCACCTGGAGCAGCTCCAGGGAAGGGCAAGAAAGATTCTAAAGGACATCTCTCTTACAAGGACAGGCTGAGTGAGTTGGGCCTGTTCAGCCTCAAGAAGATATAACTCAGACAGGACTTTATCTATATGTCTAAGTATCTATAAAGGGAGGGTGTCAGGAGGATGGAGCCAGGCTCTTCTTGGTGGTGCCAAGCAAGAGGAAAAGAGACAGTGGTCAGACCCTGATCCACAGGAAGTTCCACTTGTATATGAGGAAGAACTTTACTGTGCAGGTGACCAAGCACTGGAATAGGTTGCCCAGGGTGGTTGTGGAGTCTCCCTCCTGCACAAACTCCTATTCAAGCACCATCTGGACTTAATCCTGTGAAACGTACTCCTTGATGAGTCTGCCTGGGAAGGGAGGCTGGATTAGATGACCCACTGTGATCCTATCCAACCTGACCCATTCTATGATTCTTTAAAAAGTGTAACATTGCAGAATAACAGCCCTTCCAGTCACTCATGATAGCTGAAGGACTGAATAATGCAACCTGATCTTTAGATTTGAGGGGTGGTTATATATGTATTATGTGTTATTCACACTATTCTTTGCAATTCATTCAGTAAGATCTGCTTAAATGGAAAAAAAGAGAAGCAAAAGCTCATAAATTAGTCTATATATTCTAAAGGAGAAGAAAGTATATTCCTTTTGTTTTCATTGAAGCACTTCTTCATCATGTCAGACCAAAGGTACATAAAACCCAGTAATCTGTTTCTTGGAGTGGACAGGAACACATGTCTGAGAAACGAATAAATCAGATGTGTGCTTCCCTGGTATATTTGACAGCAAAATATTACAGCTTCTCTGGTCTTCCAGGGCTAGATGGAATGATTTTGTGGGTTTTTAGGCTTGAGTGGATTTTTCTTTCATGTGTTTGTCCTGCTACTTTTTCAGTCTATATGAACTATGACCCCTACAATTTTAAAAAGATGTCTTTAACTCATGTGAAAGACGATGAACTGTTATTTACCTTTTCTATGCATACCGTTCTATAGAACTGTATTATACCTCTGTCAGTATCTCTCTTCTGTAAACAAAAAACTTAACTGTGACTGTGCTTGTTTCTTCTATATAAATTCTTCGTGTTGATAGTTTCTTTACTTTTTACAAGTGTTGCTTATCCCTTTTGAGGGAGACACAGCAATGCTCTGTGGACACTGCTGTTGTTGAGGACTTCCTTTTTACAAAGAAGTAACAGTGTTTTCAGATTTGTTCTCTCTTCCTTTCCTAAACATTCCTAACACTTTTTACTTCTTGGCTTGCTACAGAGCATCAGCTGCCATTTTCCAGAAGTAACAGTGATAACCCCATCAATGAGTGCATCATTCTACATTTTTGTCTGCTGAATTGCAGTTGCCTTTTCACCCCTCAGCCAATCCATTACATGACATTATTTGGCTGGCAAAATGATTTATTGTTTTTATTTTTTTTTTGTTGTTGTTGATGGCAAAAATGTAGTACATATTTTGTAGTTTAGCAAAAAGAAAAAAAGCAACAACAAAAAAAAGCCTGCTGTTGTCAAAGACCATGCCATTTATCTAAGCAAGGAAGTACAGAGTGCGGCAATTGACTCTTCATTCTCTGAGGATTTGTGAATATTCTGTGTATGCAGTTTCAGCCTGGCTGTGTTCCTACTATCCTAAAGAATGAGTGAAATCTTCTGTCATGAGAAAGCCATAGAGCTTCATTAAAATAACTTACAGTTTAATTAAAATAACCATATACCACTGTGACTATTTTAGTGAGGTAAGTTGTTCTCATGCTTACATAAAATGATAGCAAAGCTGGCACATCTGTGTTGCAAAAACACCCCAGACACTGGAGTAGACATATGCTCACTGACATCTTGGTGGACTCTCTCACCCTCCCATCTACTCAGACACAAAAATAAAACTTTGCAGTGTTATTCAAGGGAGCAAGTGGATAGATATTTCATGAGGCTGCGTAGCCAGAACTAGAGTGGGAATAAGAGCTGATCCAGGCAGAGAAGAAATGAGACAGACAGTGAGCAGTCCTTCAGAAGAAGTAGACTTGGTGCTAGCGTAACACTCCAAATGCATATATTCTTCCAATTTCTCTTCTTTCATCTGTATAACTTCAGGAGATTTAAGGAAATAATGAAATATGAAGGAAATCAAACCATTCACTCTCACTTAGCAGCATGCAGTTATGGATCTCAATAATCAAGCAGTGAAGCATTCTGCCCCCAATGAAAGCTCAACCCCCTAGCAAAATTAGAGGTACTTTAAATGCAGTTATTAATAGAAACACTAACTGGAGTGACTTACTGCTGAAGCAAGCTAACTGAACATCTTTGCAGCTCAGAAAATGACAGCCACTCAGTGCCTACAATTGCCTTAGGATGTGCACTGACAAAGTCCATGGAAATGTTCATTAACTCCGACATACGTTCATTAGGTCAGCTCAGTCTCTCCAGACATACTTGATTACCCTTTTGCCCACTGCAGACTTAACAAAACCAGGGAGGGAAAGGGATACACCAGATGTAGGGCAAGATTCTCTGGCCCATTAAATCTGTGATAAAACATGTCAAAACAGGCACTTCAATTAAGAGAGGAGCCTGCTGATGGTGAGAAATGTTTCATATTCACAAGGTAATGTTGGGTTTGCCAAGTGGCTTGTCCTCTATGCTGTGGTGCTTACCCAGGAAAAGAAGTGGGCTTTGGACCCTTACACAATCCATAATACCTAAATACTCTCTAGTTATTTCAGTGGTCTGCAGCCAAACTATAAAGTAGAAAAATTTCTCAAATCATATAAAATTATTTAGAGGAGCTCATGCTTGAGAGGATGCTAAGGAACTTCTGAGAGACTTAGCAAAGTTACTAAATGTCAGAAAGATATATTTGTTCGATTCAAAACTAGCCATAATCTTCAAGAACTAGAGATCTATTATATGAGCCAGCTGGTGTCCTTAACTCAGGCTGTTTTAGACTATTTTATGAATACTTTTGGAGACAGCTTTTTTTTTTTTTTTCCCCCAGAGACAAGGAAGAGAATAGATGGCTTCTGGAAGAAGAAGCATAGATCATACATTTTTCCCCATAGATAATTTTTTTTCTGAAATACAGGCATCCTCTCCTGAAGTTCTCAAACATCTCTATCACAATGAAATTAAATTTCATTTTTATTTCCATCAATGTTTTAATCAAGATATTTCCCAACATATATCTGTATTAATGTCCCATGGACAATAATGGAAACAAAATAACGACTAAAATATTATATGAGATCCCTCGTCTTTTTTGATATACAAAATTTCCCCTTTCTGAATTTTGTTATGCAAAATTTCAAATTTTATAATTAAATGTATGTGCTGAAAATTCAGTGAACCAAATTTCTAGGAAAAATAATAACCTCTATCAAATGTCTTTTCTTCCTGGTGAATTAATATTTCCTTCCAAAATTAAAAGTTAATACAAATTTTTGTGTTATTACAAAAGTTAAATTTTTCTTAAATCCTTGTCCAATTCTATTATTTGAGACCTTTCTTTTAGACATTGTATTTAAATAATACAATTGTTAATTGAAAATTGTTAATGCCAGGTCAATTATTTACATTCTTTCCTTTCCCTGAAACAATTTCATTCTAATGCAGTAGTAGTAAAAGATTTTCTTCAGTCTTCTAGATTTTTCTTTGGGAAAGAGAAGGAATACATTATGCAATCACATTGAACTGTGGAGATTTTTAATATTTAAGGGGTACTTAACTGCTTAGAATTTGCAAGAACCATGGACACAATGCAAGAAAAAGACCCTCTAGGTATTCCCAAAAGAAGTATAAAAGACCTATTTTGAATTTTTTTTAAAAACCTCAAAAATACACGTATATATATATGTACACACACACACACACACACACACACACACATATATATATAATACTAACTGTATGGTCCACTTAGAGTTATATTATTAGAGTATCTGAAGGACTTTATAGAAACTCAAATTTTTATTTCAGGAAAGATGGTGTTTTCACTGTTGCAGGGAATATGACAAGTAAGAACTCTGACATGTGTCATAAAGTGAGATAGTCTGAGAGTTTTGTTCAAATAGTGGCTCTCATCAGCAAAAAGACAGTTATTGCTTCATTGTTTGTTATTCAAATTTAAGTTTTGCAATGATAAGCTATCTTTAATTATATTACTAAGCATATTGCTCATTTGTTCATTAAAAGCACTCTACAGTCTAACACATGGAGCTTAAAATATATCAGTTACATAAAATGTGATTTCCAATGATAAAAACACATCTCCTGTAGCATCCTAGAGATATTTGAGGATCCTGAAATGTCAGAGAAAGAAATCTGTCATAGGTAATATAAAAACATTGAGTAGTTTGGTACTTGACAAAACAGATATAGAAATAATCTCTGTAGATCAGCACCATTACTCAGTGAAGTCTCCTTAGTTTCTAGAACAAGTTTCTGACCCAATAGTAGTCAATATAATCATCTGGGTTTGGTCTTGATTTTATCACAGTACTAAAAATTTTAAAATGGAAATGGATATGTAGAAGAGTACATATACATTTTATAATGGATGTATCTCTTTGTAAATCTCACCCTCTGCATGCAGACTCACAGCTAACATTGTCATAAAGTAAAAGTTTATGACAACTTAGGTCATAATAAGCTCCAAGAAGTGGTCTGGAAGTTGCTACTCAAGACTCCAAAGTTAGAGTTAATTTCTTCTCCAAGGACCATCTGAGGATCTGTTAGCTCAGAAAAGACCACAAAATAGAATGACCATACTATTCCTGTTTTCCAAATAGTGTAGTATTCTAGTTTGTCTTTCTAACACATGTAATAAATTAAAGTGCATTCTCTTTAGTGCACAGTGTATTCTATAAAACTTTAATTTCCTTCAGAAATATAGATTCCAGTTTTATTTCCCTCACTAGGAGTTTTTGTAAATGCGTGGGCCTTGAATTATGCAGACTTACATGAATGCATTTTTTGCAGCTGTCAAAGTGAGTTTACTTTGTAAAAGCTTATTCAAGAATCAGTTGGTGGAAAAGTATTTTACTTATTTGTTCAGATAACTCCATGTTTTTACTGAAGGAGTTTTGTAAATAATAGTATTAAGTAGCTCAGAAGTAAACAAACCAAACTGAAGAATTTACTACTGATTTTAGCTCATTAACACTTTAAACTTTTTTGGGTAGAAAAAAAACTTAGAATAATGTAGAATTTATGTGAATTCTATTCTATTCTAAATTCTATTATAGTAGAATATATGTGAATATTTACTGCTTTTTTTAAAAAAATAAGTGTAGGATAACAATTATATACATATGCGTACTTATCTCCTCTCTCTGCAGACATTACACAGGAATAGCTGGAAGTTTAAGGGGGCAGTAACATTCCAACATTAGCATCACAAAGTTCACACAAGTACCAGACTACAACAGGAGGAGCCAAAGTATCCAAAATTCAGTGTGGGCATAACTCGTTTCCCAAGTAGCCCCAAATAAATTTCTGTCCTCTGTCCCTACAGTGACTTGTCATTGTCCTCTCCCGGAGAGATTATTTCCTGTCAACATCCTCATCCCTGACCTCATTCCATCAAGGGGGCTACAGAAAGGTAATGTTAGAAATGTACTAAAAAGTGATTTGATTCACCAGGGTCATTTTACAGAAGTGGCCAGCAAGGAGGCAGCACACACTGGGTGAAGGATCTGTGGGGATGGTGGTGTGGGTTGCTGCCCCACCAAGGGTGGGTAGCACTGCAACACTGCTGTCCTTGACTGACTCCCAGTAAAACCTGCTTTCAGGGGTATCCTTTCAATATCAGTACCTTGTGGTCTCCATTGTTGAATTAAAGCTAGTGCCATTTTGTGGGTATAATGAAAAGCTTAATTAAGAGCTGCAAAGTAATTTTGTGCCTCCTCAGAGAAGAGCTCAAATGGTGCAAAACAACATCAGGTGTTGAAATTGTAAATCCTTTAATGACAGATCCTGAGACTCCTGAGATTTTCCAGGAGGCGATTAAAAGAAGCCCTGCGAACAATTGTAATGAGAATACTATTGGTAACAAAAATAATAACATTGTACCAAGACACCATTTTGGGTCAGATATTCTTGCTGAAGGCATTAGAGACAAGAAAATTTCAGTGCCTTGGCTTAATTTGGAAAAAGAAGGTATATAAATTCTAAATCCTAGAAAATATACTATTTTACTGTATTTAAGTTATAAAGGAAAGGAGACATGTGGGTAAGTCATCCTTGTGAGTAACAAAATTTAAAAGTTATTCTTAACGACTACAGTGGTTGTTCAAAAGTTGCCTCAAAATGTGGGTTAGGTTCTCAGTCACTGTTGTGCTGAAGTCAATGATGGTGATTCTTTTCCCACCTTCACTTATATCAACCATAAATGCCACGACTGAATCTTTCAAATACTGTATTTACAGAGTCCTTCATTTCATAAGCAGGAATTTTTCCTTGGCTTGCTAATTTAAATTACTTTCTTTGTATGTTACTTGAGAAAATCTGAAATTATAGGACTTGTTCTTTGACTACTTTGACAATAAACTACCATGTTTACTTGAGCCTATTAACACACTATCCTGTGCACCTGAAATGAAAATTATTCATATGTTTCTATTTTACAGGAAAAATTAACATAATGAGTTTTGTTCAAATAACCTAACCTAATTAAGCCAGTCCTAGATTGTTAAATAAAACTAAACAATCTCTAATCTGAAAACATTATAGACACAGAGAAAGGCTTTCCTGTAAGGAAAAGGAGAGGTAGCAATAATTTTTTATAAAGTTCCAAGTGATGCAACAAGTAGTAAAAAAGAGAGGTGAAAACATATAAATTAAACCAAACCTAGCACACATTAAAGTTCACATGACATGTATTTCATGTTGCAAAGCATTCAATAGTTATTCCATTTACCACTCAGCAACCAAACAACATAGTGAGAGAGAACAGCATTTTGTGTGACAAGTATTACAAGAAAACTTAACACAAACTTCAAAGAAAATCTGAAAATTTTAAATAGATCATTTTGTTTCTTGCCCATCTTAAAATTAGTAATCATGATTTACATTATAACTGTGCTTCAGCTGTATTTAGTACATTTGAAAAAAATTATTAATAAAACATGTGAAACTAATAGATAGATAAAAAGAAGTGAATATATTACAACCCAACCATTCCTTAATAACTAATACATTTTTAATTACAATTTTCTGAAGTATATGAAACTCTTTCCCCTGTGCACATATTTTTTTTTCCTGGTAACATGTAAACGAATTAAAAAAAAAGATTAATAGCAAAATAATTTATTTTTCTTACTTTAAAAACACCACATTATGAGCCTATCCTCATTTATTGCTTTAATCACTATTTTCCTTCTGATTGCACACACCTGCACAACTAATTAAAGGCAGAAGATATCCACATTAATGAAATACATCCCTTTAGCAGTATGTTCAACTACATGTACAAAACCAAAACCACACAAAAGATAAAATTCCCTTCTGTTCACATTCCATACTCTGCATTGGTGCTCTTAAAAGTACTCTGTAGCACCTTGTGCTGCTGGAATTTGTGTGTCCTAACACAGAGAAGAGGAGGTTGCCAGTGGAACAATGGGTTCAGGATGAAAAAAATCGCACTTATTTTATTAGCTTTGCCATTGTTCTAATATGTAGTTAGTACCCATAACTCCATCCTCTGTGTCTCTGTTCCACTAGTTTGGAGCACAGAGTTTTTCTTATCTCATCTTATCTTGTATTTCTTAGCACTGAAGAATTCTTGAGTGTGAGGTACAGTGCCAGAAAAGAAAGAACAATGTACCATTTACCCTGCAAGTTTGTCTCTGACTGGCAATATTGGAGGGTGTTTAAGAAGGGCACAGAACCTTGATACCTTTATACCCTCCACTAATATTTAAACTCCAGAGCATCTTTGGTCATTTGGCATTGCAAGGACTATCCCTTTCTACTTCTTTTTCCATCTATTTATAGAGTTATTGTTCACAATTTGTCTCATCTCCTCTATCCTGCTGATACTGTCTGCCACTGTGATCCCTCTGAGAGGAATTTCCAGAAGTTCTCTGCCCCAGTATGGAAAATTTCTGTACTTTATTTGTTTTGAATTCAATATCTACTAGTTGTACTGTTTTACTCTAATTCCAGTATTGCAAGTTTTGATGGAACTCAGTCCTAAACAAATCATATGCACAACATTCATTGAAGAGAGAAGATACACAAATGCTATTTTTATTCTCTCCTGGTAAGGAAATTTTTCCACATTCTTGCTCATTATATTTGCCCTTCTCTACATTTTCTTTAGCTGTACTGTATCTTTCCAGAGATTCCAGGGACAAAAGTAAAAGTACAGATAGTGCTTGTAGCTTGTTAGGTTTGCATTCAATGTCAAAAGGACATTTTCTGTCTTGTTTTCAACAGTACCATACAGATAATTAACTAAACCATATGAAAAAATATATAGGACTTCCGAACTGGTGCTTTCAGACCTAGGATCTCAGGCTAAACATGAGCTTTGTATTGCCAGAGTCCTTGATCCCCTGAATTGAAAGGGGCCCATTGCAATTCATTTAGCAGAGCTGCAGTGCAAAATTTAAAATCCAGGGCAGAATGACTTAAAACCACAGTGTAGATTTAGACATATTCTCAGAGCTGGATATCTGAGAAAGAATATCCACAAAGACAAAGTATGAACCAGAGATTTGTGAGTGCCAAGGGCCACATAAAACCACGTGCTACAGCACCTATGCAACACCTACCTAGCTATGTTTAGGTACGGCTACCTGTCCTGCAATGACACCCCACAAAGGACGCTTGGCATATTATTTTGGCAAGACTTATCAGCTGCAAAGCTACGTTTTAAAGAAGTTTAAATTTTATTCTTGAGTAAACATGAAGAGACTCACTTTTCACCTCAGAAGGTGGCAAAATCACAAAAAAGAGGTCATATATAAATTTCAGTTCCCTATTTACTTTGTCATTCACCTAAACACACATGAAAACACAACTACAAAGATGCAAAGATGCATAGAGTTTCCAACACTGTGGGAAATCAATTAAAATAATTTTTTCACCCCTCAAGAAAAGCATTTTGCCTGCTTTCAGGATAAGGATAATTGAACCAAATCTAGTTTGACACATTGCTGCTCATTGTAAGTTTTCACCTTCTTCAAATGGTGATTAGTATAAATTATCTATTTCAGATCTAAAGTTTCAGAATGCTATCCTTTTTCCTGTCTATTGGAAAAAAATAAATCAAAATATCATGACTCTTATGAAACATAGACAGTAAAAGATGTCCTTTGAAACCCTTGTAATTACTTTTGAGTTAATAGCTGAATATTTTGAGAAATTTATCTTTAAAAAAAAGGTAAAAAACAACCAGTAGTTTCCAAAGTAATCAGGACTTTTAGAATTAAAACCTTTTAAATTATTAGGGATCTAAGCTTCATTTTGTCAGTACATTACTTGTTTTGAAAAAAGAGAATAACAAGATTAAGGCTATTAGAATTAGATCCTAGTATTAGCTTATTTTGAAATTATATTTGAAAGGAAAAAAATCCACATGGATGTTTCCCTGTTTAAAAACAAAGTTGTTTATTGTCTGCTAATTATCCAGATAGAGTTGGTTGGAAAACCCTTACTGTTAGAGAAATCACAAAAAGACTCACATTTGTAAAGTGACAAACTTTTTTTTTTAAAAAAAGCTTGTAATTATACAGATACTAGGGCAATATATCATTGAGAATTGTTTAGTTACTACACAGTTACATTGGGTGGTTCACCAGAGATTTGCACTGGCAGATGGTAAACCTGATGAAAATTATCTGTGTGTCATTTACTTTCCTTTCAAATCTTCATTGCACGAGAAGAGAAGAGAAGAGAAGAGAAGAGAAGAGAAGAGAAGAGAAGAGAAGAGAAGAGAAGAGAAGAGAAGAGAAGAGGTAGCTTTCCTGTGTAGACTGTTTTCCTTTATCAGTCTGAGACAAATTCTTTGTTCAGAATCTCCGATGAAGCATTCCTTTGGCCACATCCTTAAACCCATGGAAAACCAAGTGCGTCAGCAGAGGCAGCAGGATAGGAGCAGCCCTGTACTGGATGACTCTATGGGACACCCGATTTACAGGGATGGCCTCACAAGAAAGAGCATCTCAGCTACTGAGAGTAGAAATCTGGACCTTTATGAGGAACAGCTAATCATAGACATCCATCCCAGACAAACAAGGAAAACTTTTCAAGATAATCTGGTCTAAATCTAAGCATGCTAGTGGAGTGCAGTAACTGACAGTAATCATGGTGTTGGGAAAAAACCTATCTCGACTAAAATTATTATTCAGTCATTAATCTAGAGCTTTAATTCAACAGGAGTTAAACTATTACACTGAATAAAATTAAACTATTGAAAATTTTAAAATTGATTTTTTCTATATGTGAGTAAATAGGCAAAAAAATTAAGCAAGTAGGCAAAAAATTAACCAAGTTATAGCAACAAGGAACTGAAATGCAACTATTAAAGGACATGAACCAGGAGATATCCTGTTGCAGGAGAAAATCTTAAGCTCAAGATTTCAGTAATTGGTATGAAGTTTGTGTTTGGAAAATTTTGCTCCTGAGAGGCCAAAGAAAACCTGTGTCTCAGCATCTTTATAGATCACATATACTTGTCTTTTCTAAAATAAAAAGATAAGTAAGATCTCACACAAGATTAAAGAGTATATTTGGTCTTAGAAACCAAGAAAATGCTATATAGAGACCACATTTCTCAATTTTTTTTGTTTTGTTTCAGCATTTCATTTATATTAATGACAATGTAACAGTCAAATTCTTAAACCTGTATGTGAAATGTTAGACTAAATGGGCTAATTTGCAGAACTCTAAAAAAATTAAACAAGACTTGTTTGTGTTTTTTTCAGAAACCTGCCAAAACACTTTAATTTCCTTAGTAATAAATAGCACCTCTACAAAGTGAAAGCCTCTCTCTTAACTGCAAAATTCTGCATTTAGACCTTTACCTTAGGGACTAGCAAGTGAAAGAAATCCTGCCCTAGCTATTTTATGTAGACTGAAGCTTACAGCATGTTTCATTGTCTTCTTGAGTGCTTTCCTTTATTGCCTTTCTGTATGATCTTATGCTCTTCCTCTTTTTGGGGAGGGGGGTATGTGTGAGGGGAGGGAGTGCTAAGCACGTGTGCTACCATAGCAACTGCTACTGCAGTTCCTGTAACTGCAGTTACAGGACCAAAAATCAGTGCTGAAGTCCAGACCTGACTTTTTGGCTCTGTTCCTCGAGCCTGAGGTTTTCAGAGCTCTGAGGTTGTTCGCAGTCATTTCTAATCATTTCATTCCTTGTATTCTCCAGAGGCTCAATGGATGACCTGAAGGAAGACCACCTGACATAGTGCCAGGATATTTCCCTTCACAGTCCAGTCTCATCAGTTTCACTGGTTCATAACTACAGTACAAATTGGCCACTGAATTACAACTGCTAAATCCCCTAAGTGTTAATTATTCTAACTTTGTCTGGAATTCCCTGTGTTTGATGAGAATGGCACAAAGGGTTATGTGTTTAGTACATTTCTGTTGAGGATTTAGGAGACCTTCATATACAGAAAGTTTCTATTTAAAATTTTTTAGTGGCAAAATATTTTATAATTAATTTATCTGAAGTGATAGAATAGAATAGAATAGAATAGAATAGAATAGAATAGAATAGAATAGAATAGAATAGAACTTGTTTTCTAAGTGAAAAGAGCACAAAGAGCTGCTCTAGTATAATTAGAGATTCCTCTGTAAGGGTTACTTGTAGGATACAGTCAGCTCTTCATAATTTTCCTTACCAGAGCAGACATCACTGGAGCATGCTGCATGCCAGTTTCTGACACAGACCATAAGAAACTGTTCTGCTTGACTTTAAATTGTAGTGAAAGCTTATACTGTCCCCAAATTTTCCCTGGTCTTGGGAATAGAAAAACAGAATTTCTCCACAGTGACTCAAAAGCTGCCACTGCTGCAAGTGCTCTTGAAATATTGCCAATTGTTTGCTGTTTTCGTTGGTTAATTTTGTCAGCACTTCCAGTTTGGAAATACTGTAAAGAGAAAAGCTACTTGCTCCTGAAATGACTGGTGGAAAATGCTGTCTTCTCTTTCCATAGGATAAAACTGACTTTTACTCCACACTGATGTTAATACACTCCTGTGACATCAGCCTTCTGGAAATCAGTGGGATTGAGCAGCTAAATCATATGTTTACATCTCAGATAAGCAGGAATCAGAGTCAAGGACAAAGATTAGAGTTAGGGTTTGAAGAATCTGAGAGGCTGCATGCTTGAATTTTGGACTGAATGATTTTTCATTTCATGGATATTTTAACAGATGCATTTGGTTCAATAGTCCTCTAGATATCAGCATTAATACTGATAATTAATAATTAAATTATTCCATTATGGTCAGTACAATTATAATGAATGCATGAATCATTAATTCCAATATTTATTCTATAGTTTCTTACAGCAGAAGTTAGGTATTTCCAAGCTAATGCAGTCCTACAACCGGTATTCCAAAAAGATAAATTCATACAGGAACAAATGCAGAAAATGGCTCCTAGGAT
This sequence comes from Passer domesticus, assembly GCF_036417665.1. Taxonomy (NCBI): domain Eukaryota; kingdom Metazoa; phylum Chordata; class Aves; order Passeriformes; family Passeridae; genus Passer; species Passer domesticus. Next base: position 104,865,181 of record NC_087474.1, on the reverse strand, counting down.
GATTGCAGTGATAAAGAAAAAATCTTATTGGCATAGACTAAAAGTGTTTGACTGGATTCACCCAGCTGAAGGCCTATAAATACCTCAGTGGAGCAAACATCTGAGTAAAAGAGCTGTAAAAAGTAACAGACTATCCTGGAACAAAAATACATTATTCTAAACTGATAATGAATGCATTTATTGGATTCTTTCCAAATATCCAGTCAATTAATTTTTTTGTATTGCTTTCCAAATAGCATGGTGAGGGCATAAAAGTAATTCACTTTTGAGATGGGTTTTGATAACTATAATTAAGAGAATTATATGGAGCAATTATTTACAGCAGCTGAGGGTGATAGTCTCTAGTACAAGCTTTAACTTCAAGGTTTTTTTACTTAAATTTTTTTTTACTTCTTTTGTAAAGAATTTTTCTACAGTGAACCTACTGTCTTGTCTTATTGTCTCTAAAACCAAACCAAACAGCCCCCCCCCGCAACCAACCAACCAACCATGAATAAATAAATAAATAAACAAATAAAAGTACCTTGCATAAAGGAAGCCAGAGCCATATGTTGTTGTCTGTCTCACCCAAAGGATGCTCTTGGTTAAGGAAACCTGGACACACATCTCTAAATGGACTCAGCACTGGAGAGTTTGGGAAGAGTAGGTTGCTGGTTTGGGGGAAAATTGAAATTGGGTTGAATAAAACGACCACCCATCCTGGCAGCACAGCAGTGCTGCAGCTGGGTCTTCCTGCCTCTCTCCTCTATTCCTTCATGACAAACTTGCTTCTCACTCCAGTAAGTTTAAATAAGCAGTTAGGTAATAAATTGTACTTGCATAATTCCTATCTGTTCCCTATCTTTATCTTTCTCCTACTTTAGAGTAAATTCTTTCTTTCCATAACCCAGTTAAACTCCTTCCTCTTGTAAATTCACAAGAAAAAGGAATTATTTAACCTGGTCATTAGGTAGGCTTTGTCCTGGCTCTAACAATAATATTTTCTTCAGTATCTCACCAGCCTAATCCAATCAGCACATTTTTTAATTGCTTTTGCTGTTTGCTTGTGGCACTCTCATTTGGTTGTGGCACATGTGAGTGAAATGCTTTATTAAGCCTTTGTATTTTTATTTGCTAAGAGATTTAATTGCTGTGTACATGTCAATAGTATTTTAGAGATGTTTACGGTAATTATATCTAATTTAATTGCTTCATTTAAGGGCTTCCAGGGCAATGAGTGATGGTTAGCAACATAAAATTTTTGAAAAGGTGGAGTACATACTGTTCTTATTAAAGATATTCCAAGAAGTGAATTTATGTGTTGCCTGGAAGCAAAATGAAGAAAAGATATTCTTGAGGTGCATTGTATGTAGGGGAGGATGCCCAACACTTCACACCCAGTGTGGGTTTCCTGTGATGGAGACTGATGAAAACACAGGAAAACAAGTTACATTTCTCAGGCCTTTCAATTTATACAGTTCTGGAAAGAACAGAAACAACAAACTCCTGTGCTTTTGTGTCCTGCAGCACACAGTAGTGTTCATGTAAAGAATTAACAGTGGAAGATTTTTTGCGCACTCTCTACTGGACAAAATTCTCTACTTGAGGAGGAACAGAAGCTTTTAAAAGAGCATAGTGATGATTACTATAGTGGGAATATTGGTAATGGAAAAAGAGAATGGGGAATAAAGCTGGTGCAAAGAAATAGCAGAAACTAAAACAAGGAAATTGAACACTGTAAGGCTTAGCTAAGTGAACACCTACCTTTTGCCTTCTGGAAAGCAATATTTTTCTTTCCACTTTAAGACTGGTAATTGATTATTAAAGGTGGCATAATATTTTTCAGTTATATTTTACTTTAACTGCACTGCAGGCAATCATCATGTACAGAAATAATTTATTCTCAAAATCCAAGATGTTAAAAATAATTACTTTAATAGTAATTGAATTATGCCTTATTATCAGTATCATGTAAGAATTGTATTTGAACATGCCCTAGTGATGATATGTAAGCTTGTAATTCTACTTAAAGTGATATATGCTTCAATTACATGTCAACTGAAATTAGTGTTCGACCTAATGGAAAATGTACATGCTACTATTCAGGCTCTTCTAAAGTCACTGTGAGTCTTGCAATCCATTGAGTATGACACTAGCATCCATAATGTTGCCATTATGGACACACATTACATTTATATATACAATAGGCATCTTTCACATGCAGGTTACAGCACAGATGCTCTAAACGTCTATGTATAATACCATTACAGAAATCTGACAAAGGGTATTTTTATTAATTGTCTTGACCTAGATATACAATTGAAGTAAAAAATTCTACTTGCAAAACTTGAAGTCTAGAAAGTAGTGAAAAAAAGATTATGGCACATCTACACTCTGGAGCTCGTGAACATAATTCAAATTCTAGTATGTACTACAAAAATAAAGAATGGTGTGATACGTCTTTAGTAAAATGGATTAAAGACAATAGGGGTAAATAATCTGGTGCCTAATTCTATGGCAATTTTAATTTAATGGCACAAGGAATAAGGAAAATGTGCAAAAATTCCATCCCAAATCTAATTGTTACTAAAAGCATGTAAAAAAAGGAAAGGCAACAAAGTAGAGAAGATGACTGGCTTAACTTGTCCAAATTTCTTCATGACTGAATTGAAATGCATTATTCATACATCAATTAGCAATTAAAAAAATTATACAATAAATACACATGTAAATAGTTTGAGAAATAATTTTATTTCCTTTGTTTTAAACACACTTAATCTGCCAGGCAGTTTTCTGAAAATTTTCTGGATCTAATGTAGTTCTGATGCTCATATTTATTATACAAATATTCTGGGATCAATTAGCAAACTTATTCTGTATGCAGCCTTGACTGTGATGTCAAAAATACAATTGTGTGTAATAAGACAGTTTTGAAATCTCACCTGCAGGTACATGGGTGGGTATTATGTTTACACTTCACAATGAGATTTTTGTACTTTCTACATGAACATATCATAAATGATCAGGCTTTAATAAATATATTATTTTGAAATAAGAGGTAATTTTACAAATAACATATGATTGCAATGTACATATTTCTTCTTCCATAAAAATCAGTAACATTAACATTGTTAACATTAACATTAATATTAACTTTTAACATGAACTATGATGAGAAATGTAGTGTACCTCATGTGTTTTGTCCAATTTTTCCTGATATTTCATATGCAAATTCAGTGGGGAGAAATATACAGAAAGGGCAACCTTTTTTTTGAGATTTCATTGAAATAAGGTTGGCATAATCTTTTTTTTTTCTTTTGGAAAAAGGAAAGAGAGCCTTCTCTTTACATAAATGATTACTGTAACCCAATAAACATAACATTATACTCTTCACATAGTTAATAAGAATACTGATAGCTTTCTTATTTTTATCTCAGCTTTATTTTCTCTTTCTTATTGTAACTTATAAAGGTAAATTATTGCAAGGATTATATGTGAAGGGAATAACAAGTGTGGCCTAAAAATCTAGTACAGCTACAATGCAGCTGAGTCCTTGTGTTTCAGTAATACCTACATAAAGAGCCAGAGGAGTGAAACAACAACAGAGAAAAATTTTAAAAGGCCACAATCTGTTTCAAAGACCACATCTATTGTGACTAAAGAGAAGTGAATATAAATGCCAGCCTTGTCCTAAGAAAAAGAATAATGATTATCTATTCAAAATTCACACTTCTATAGTTAGTTTGTTTTGAGACCAAAACAGGCCATAATACAATGTAGGATAGTGCTTGAGAGTTGCTTGCTTCCTTCCTAGTTCTGAAAGGTTCTGGTAATTGTAGACGCCAGCATTAGAAACATAATATATGTACTCCTTTTTCTGAGAAAGCTTCCTGAAGAAAATATTTGAGGTATGGCTAAAATAAACTTTATAAATGAGTTAACTCTTATGTTTCAAGCTGACAGAGGCACAAGTTTTTTACTCCTTTGCCAAAGTGAAATGCTGAGAAACCATTATTTTCATTAATTATTCAAAGTTCTGCTGACAGTTTTGGGGATTCCTACTTTTTGAAAACTTCTTCCAAATATTAATGCAGCAATTTACTGAGTGTCAAGCTGTATTTTAAACTTCTGCAAAAGAACAAAAGCAAATGGATTCCTGAAAGACAGAGGTATTTTTTTACTGGTTCTCAGTCTGGGACCCAGGTCCAATTTCTTCCTCTGCCTGAAGCAATTTACACTCATGTTTCTTTGTTCCCTGAAGAGTGCCCTCACTATGAGGATATTCAGACTTTTTGGTTAAGATCTGTCAAATTCTCTTGTTAAAGCTAATCAAACTCACACAGGAGAACCCTACTTTGTGATTAACACATGGGGGCTGTATCTTTCACTGTAGCGCTGTCTTAACTTGCTTAACTTGCATTAAGCGAGTTAAGACAGCACAACAGTGAAAGAAATGAGTCTCACTTCCTCCCCTCTTTTATTGAGTGCGGCAAGGGAACGTAACAACAGCTTCCTAGACCAAAATACTTATTTTGTACTGCAGCACATTACCACCAGGGCAGTGGGTTGTGCCTCTCAGCTGCAGTGTTTATAGCTATTTTAAAGTCAAGAAGTATTGGGGTATAATGTACTTAGAGAATAATAGCGTCAGAATCTCCTTCTGTTGCTAGCTTTGGGCTGTTTGTGTCTGTAATATCACTTAATGATTATGTATTTTGTACACATACAGAAGGATTTGGATTATGAAATGCAGAAGTAGAGGATTAGACCCAGGTCAGTGAAACCCAAGTACATTTAGATCCACTGAACGCTTCAATAAACAGTTGCAGGGGATTCTATAATGATGATTCATGCCTCCCCACCTCATCCTAAACTAGTGAGATTTATGAATCTGTGCACAGTTTTGTGAAGAGAGGCATTAATGAAATTATTTTTGTTTATCCTTAAGACTGAACTAATTCTCAGTCAACTCCATTAGGTATTAGAATTCACTCAAATTTGATATTTCTCTAAGGCTCAGGTTATATGTTTCCAACTCCTTTTATCTTTCAGTATGGAAACTGTCTTCTAAGGATCCTGCCATGAACAACACTCTCAGACCATAACATTTAATAAAATTTTTGAAGCTTGCAATGAGTATTAAGTAATTGTCAATATATTTTTACAAAGTGTCTTTGCATATGTTTTAATAGAAAAACTTTTTCATTCTGTGAGAAGGAATATCATTAAGATGTTAATACCTGAGAAATACTTTATTGTGAAATTAAACTTGAGCAACGGTAAAGTAACTTGAAAATATTAAAATAAACTGTGTTAAATGCCTTGCTAGAAACATTCAAATTCCCTTTTCTATTGCTAAAATTTTCTTAACAGTTGCGATGATTTTTCATGTTGTATTGACAGATTGAGGAGGTTTTACATATTTCCTGAGATACAGTTTGAATCTTCCCAATTTAAAAAGAAAAAAAAGAGTATTATTTGATCTAAAATAATGTACCATTAAACTACAAAAGTAAAATTTTCATAAGATAACAAACTCCAATTCCCATACTTTTATAAATTTGCATTTTTGGTTTTACTTTTCCTAAGTAATGGTCTCACTCTATTTAAGCACCTCAGTAAAAAGCCTTAAAATGAACAATGCTTTCAAACTCAGAAAATTAAGAATTTATGTAAATTTATTGTCTTTTGTGTAGCATGGGAATGTTTTTTAAGTTATACCTATATTTGCTTAAGTTTGTTGAGCAGATGTGAGATTAATTATATGTTTAAGTGCCTTGTTGAACAGAGTTCTAGTTCGTGTTAAAATCAGATGCTTAAGTAGATGGCCATGTATGGGATTTAGTGACTTGATAGTGCATTAAAGTATAGGTATAGTATTATTAATTTTATATAAAACATTTCCCTTTAGATTACCAGCTCTAGTGATTCACAAACTGAGTTGTCCTGTTAGTTGCACAGTTTCCTGTTTCACACAGAGAATAAATTTACCTCTAAAATATCTTCTCTGAATACTAAATAGTGATAATATAAACAGATGAGAGAATGTATCGGTCCTCAGGAAAGCTGGAAATTGATGATTTTGAGCTACAACAGCAACAGCAAAAAACATGAAATTGTGCATCATCTCACACAAACAAAGTTTATGGTACTCAAGAGAAAATCAATTATTAAACCCATTTAAAAAAAATAAAGAATGTGACTTTCACTTGTTGCCCATTTCTTCAGGAAAGTGCCAGTAAGTGTTCTTTCCAGCTTACCTGCAAGGGAGATGAAAGTCTCCTCAAATTAATTACTGCTCAGTTGTGACAGGCTCAGGAGACGGTTTCTATTCCAGAGCCTTTTTTTTTTCTTCTTCTTCTTTTTTTTTTTTTTTTTTAATGGTGGATTTCCTTTATTTTTGTCTGATCTCTGACTCGCCACTATGGAATGAAAAGAAAAGCTTTCTGTGCACTGCACAGACTGCCACGAATGTTATCCTGATGATAGCATATGATTAAATACAGGTTTTTTTCTTCAGCATTTTTATTGCTACTTGTAGCAGACCCTCTGCTGAAAGGAGAAAGCCCAAGATCTTTCCCAAAGCCCCTTGACGTGCAGTGAAATATTGCTATTTGAATTAGACCCTAATCAGGAGCAGCAGAGAAAGTGACGTGTTTCAGAGCTGCCTTTTTTGTAGCCAATTACTCCAGGCTCCTAGTGTTCATGTCTTCCATGTACTTCCTTTAATTAGCACTTTATTAGTTTGGCTTCAGAGAGATGGTTCTGGAGAAAACTTTCCTGATGCTGCCAAATGGTCACAAGCAGGAGGTGATTAAATTTAGTCCTAAGCAATAGGCATCTGCATGAATTCTTTGAATCTCAGTGTGCTTTAAAATGATGTGTTCCTAATAATTTATGTCCAGAGGGATGCACTGTCAGTAAATAAGTGTGGAAGAAACTGCCTCACAGTATTAGAACTGTCTATATTCTCTTCATTTAGATCTATTTTAATAACAGGATTCTTGACTCCTCCCTATTAAGATCAAGTTGATTTATGTTAATGGAAAATGAAATATTAAATGCAAGGGCCTAATTTTTGGTAGATTGAAAGGAGAAATAAGCAGCACTTTCTGTTCAGTAGAATTCTTTTTATTGGTTCCATTATGAGTAGGTCTGTTGTTTTGATTTTACAGCTATTAACCCCAATATCGGCTTCAGAGAAAATTATTAAAGAAAACTGTGCTATTCAAGAGCAGCAAAAGAATTGAATAAACACAGATGATTTAAGAGAACACATACAGGGATATTTTCTCTACTTCTTGAGAAACAGTAAATTCAGAAGAAGATGTAGTTGTAAATCCTGTGGGATCTGTTAAAGAGCAAATAATAGCAATATCAATGAAAAGTTTTGTATTAAGCAAAGGCTAGATCGCTGGTTAGGCTCTTTAGCCCATCAGATGCCAGCTGTGTGGAACGTCTCCAAGGGCAGGGAGCAGGCAATGAAGGCAGTCTGAGGACAGGTGGAAATAAAGCACAAGTAGGGATACTTCTTACTTAAATAGTATGGCCTTCATTCTACTTCTAAGTGACTGATATCAAGCAGATGAAACCAAACTGTGTCAGCAGGTCTGTGCACAGGCAAAGCAGACCTTCTCCTGGGAAGAAGAGTCTGAGTTTCAGGGTCTCTGGGCACTTACTGACAGCTGTTTCTCTTGTTACTATTGCTCCACATCTTCCCTCACTGGAGTTGTAGTGTGGAGGATGCACAGCAGGACCACAGCATTCTGGTCCTGGAGTACCCTTTTTGGCAGTTTACTTAAATTTTTGAATGCTACTGCAGAAGTTATTGGACATGCTCTTCCCATCTAATTGGGGTGCTTTTCATGAACAGGTGACTCATGTCTGCCAGGTCATGAATATGAGTTGTGGCTGAAGTGAAAAAAAGATGATTTGTTAACAATTTACAAGACCTGTCTCAGTGTTCCTAGTTATACTATGGCTTAACTGATTTAAACCCAACAAAATGCTAAAAGAATGCAACGACAGTCAACTTCAATAACTTTTTTTCTTAATTTATAGCTAAATGAATTTTTTATTAGAGTTAATGAAATCTGTAAACAAATTAAGAACTTGATTCACTATCTTGTACGTAAATTGCATGCATGAATTTAATAGACTCATTTGTTCGACACGGAGGTCAGCAACCTGCTCCGACATACACCCTAGACCGTCTTTTGTGTCTGTGCTGAGGGACTACAAGATGCAGTAGGTGGCTAACCTAAGGACACAGCCCTGTGTTTCTTTAAAAACACTTCTTGATTGTAAAGGAAATGATTAATGAAGAATTGTATCTTAATATGAGCCAATAACATATTGTTCTTGGTAGACAACATCTTAGAAAGAATAGGAAAGCAAAGATTGATGGTCAAAACAGCCAGAAGGTGCTGCTAGTATCTATAAAAGTCTTTTTTTCTCCAAGGCAGTATATTTTTGTGAGACTCACAGAAAGTACACCAAAAATTCTAAACAGCCCAATTTTAATAGCAGTTAATTTTGCAAAAATCTCAGACCTGAGTATTTATCTACTTTTTCTGCTATCAGTGTCATATAATGAATGAATTCAGACTTCTATTTCCTCATGTTATGCATTTCCAGCTGGCAGGTAGCAGAACATCCCTGGAAATAGCAAGGAGTAACATTTACCTTCATTCATCAAGGCCACCGATAGCCGCTATGACTTGCTGAGGTTTGACAGAATCTCTAATACTCTCTAGATAACAAAATGTTGGTGTTGTCTCTAGTGCTCTCATAAGCAGGGCTGCTGCACTGTACATGACTGGATCCACAAACAAACCTGTGAAAAGCAGACATGGATAATTTCTGCACCCTCTCTGTTGCTTTTAAAGCCCTACAGTGTTTAATCTCCTTTGAACTGCAGTTTGGTCAGTTTAGAATTGACTCTGCTTGTAGTATGATAGCTCCTCCCAAGCCCTGAAAAGGAAACCAAGCACAAGCACAAACCTATACACCCTTGTGAAGGCTTAGGTGAGTCCTGAAACAAGCTTGCATTATTAAAATTTAAGGTGACATTTTTTTCTTGTGTTGTATCTACTGTGTTAGTTGCAAGAAATCTGTGAATGCACACAATGAAGAAACCCAACAGAAAAGTTTAGAAGGTGTGAAAGAACTGGATTGTGACTATTAAAGAAATTATTTTCTCTGTTCAGTAAAAAACATATTATATATACACTTTGTCACTTCAGTTTACAGTGTCAGTCTTTACACTTTATATTGAACAGGAAAAACACTTAAATTTCTAGATAACCATCTGCCTATCTTCTATCTAGCTGTCATTTTCATTTAAAAAAATGAATCAGTTTCTGCAATTTCTGTTACACAGGCAGAAAAGATTTCATTTATTGACAAAATGCATCTAATTATAGGAGTAAAAAAGATAAACAATCTAGAAAACCAGCAACACCCCTAGCACAAGAAGAGAGTTATTTTTTTTAATTCAAAATTATGCAGTAAGAGTTATTCTTCAAATTATTAAACCTCTTGGAATTTTTCCAAGACAACAGTTACTTGGCATGAAAGACAGCAGCTAAAATAGGTTGTCCATGGATCAAGCATATACAGTTGAATAGGACAGAGTATAATAGTTTTATAAATTAGCAGGAGTCACAAAGTGTTTTAAAATACTTAGCCTTTAACAACTAAGGTTTCAGTATGTTAATATTTGGGAGTAGCAGGAAATATGTATCTGGTCAGAATAGATTTTAACAGGTTTTGTCTTTCTGATTTGTGTGATTCTGGATTTAGTGTTGTTTGATTTTGTTCTGTCAGGCACTTTTAAGGAACATATTAATTAAAACACAGAACTTAAAATATATTAAGTAATCTTTCCTTAGTTAGTCAAAATCTGCCATTAACAGTATAAGATATATGGTGTTTAAAATTCAGTGGCTTCCTGAAATAAATTTGTGTCCAAATTTGAAGTTAACAATGATCTAGATCTAAATATGATTTTGTAATCTTCTTAAGTAGCAACATCAAGTACTTACACAAGATAAAGAGACAATATTACACTAAAAATACTTGATTATAAAGTTCAAAGCAAGAATACTATAAAACAACACATTGTACTCATTTTATATATATATTTTATCTGCTTGACTAAAAAGTAGGATTTTTAAATTATTTATTATATATGCAGAAATTTTGCACATATTTATCCTGTCCGAAGGGGAGAATGAGCAGGAGAGAACAAATAAAGTACTTACTGTACTGTGTGGATTAACTATAGCTGCTTCTTCTGAGAGTTTAAGGTGATTTGCTTAAAATCAGAATAGAAACTGAGAAATTAAATTCAGAAATATCTTATAGATTCTTTAATCTTACTGCCAAATGCCTCACAGCCTTTCAGAAAGTTTGTCTTTCTGCAAATGGAAAAATAATGACAATCTTTTGCTGCTTGTATTTAAAATCACAAATGTAATCTAAATTTTTGTCATTAAAACCATGATTTTTGTCAATTTAAACATTATAATTATATTTTAATATGATAAAATAATGAAAAATAATGGACCTGTTTTATAATTTCTGTGATAAGAAAATTTTTATTTCTTTCTAGTTTGATGAAGTTTTATTTCTTTCGCATAAAACAAATCTTTAAATAGAATAGGAATTTATGTCAATTTATTTCTCACTAGACATATGTTTGACTAAAAAAGAAACATGATCCTTGGGATTCCAGTTGTATGAATAACTGGTGTCTGCCAGAAAGGATGAATAATGACATTTAATTTTTGAATGTTTTCCCACAAAATTATTTGGGATTTACAGATAATACATTTTAATATATATCAAAAGGCATAAAAAATTATCATTGTGAATAATTTTTTTTTAAAGATTGAATCAATTTTAGTGTGCAATCTCTTTTTTCAGCTTATGAAGCAGCTGCACTAATAAGAAAAGAAACAGAACCTTTATGTGTGAACTAATTTAAATGAATGCCTAATTTTTAACCTTATTTGAAAGTCTGAGTTTTTCCTAATGCTATTTTTCTCTTTTATCAGTCTAGTCCCTAGTTATGACATTAAAGCTTGATTGGCTCTCCGGAAACCCTTTCTTTGGGGATGTCTCATGGTCTGCTTCATTTAGTGACTAAGTTCATCACACAGTTTCTCATTAGGTAACAAGAAAGAGAAATAATGAAAGGAGCCACGTGCAGTCAGCATGTACAGAAGACAAAACATCACCATCTGGAAGTGAGGCACCTCAGCTCGACCCAAAAGAATCCACACCTTCACTTTCAAGTAACACCATTATATACACTACAATTAAGAAAGGAAATACCTAAAGATCATAGTAGCAGGAAGATGGCATTGACTAAAGTGAGAAGCAATTGGAAATGACCAGAGATTTTAGGTGACAGCACAAGCATGGTTATCATCTTTCAGGAAGGAAAAAATAAGTATTAAATGAGTGTCTAAAAAATACAAAGACAAATGGCAAAAGGACTGTAAGAAGACCGCATCATTCATGCAGGTTTTTCTCTGAATTTTGTGGAAAACAATATTATCAGTATAATATTGAGGAGGAGACTTTCTTTTTGTCAGAATTTTCTTCAAAAAGCAGTGATGCAAAAGCAGAATTACTTTTTATGTTAGGTTCTGGAAGGGCAAAGACAAAAATAAAAAGGAGGAAATAGGTAATTAGGATCTTCTGACTGAGGAGTGTAAAGCATGTTCAACAATTACAAATTACTCCCAGTTTAATAGCTAGAGGTTTCAGATGGATTTTCCCACTGAAGTTTCAAGGACTACCCTTTTTTGCATAAAACATTAAAAATCTTGCCTGATTCCTCCATGGTCTGCTTAGCATGACTTAGCGTGACTTGAGGGAATGTACAGCTGTTTCAGAATGTTTTTCCTACAGTAATACATTTGCAAAACGATCTGGAAAATTTATGTTTCCTCCTCCTCCTCTTCCTTCTTCTCTTCTTGCTCTTTCCATGGGGTGCAGTCCTTATGAATGGACTGCTCCAGTATGAGCCCCCCAAGAGCTATAATTCCTGCCAGAAAACCTGCTCTTGTGTGAGCTTCACTCCATGGGCTGCAGTTCCTCCATGGACCCTTCTCCAGGGAGGATTGTCTATATATTTAACAAATATTACACTACAACACATATTGATAAAGCTTAGCAGCTGCATCTGCTCAAGATACTCCAATAATTGCATCATGGACTGGTAGACACCATGGGCAGTTTGAGTGAGTCCTGCTGAAAAATGTGTGGCTGTAAACAAAGTGTACTGGAGGAATTATCTGCTGGACTGGGAAGGGTGTCTGAGGTGATATGCATCTGAAGGTTGCTGCTGCTTCTAATCCAAGCTGAACACTTGGAAGAAGTTATTATTTTCCTCTGTTTTGCTTTCTCTCCTGCTCTCTCCTTTTTATTTCCTTTTTTCTCATTCCTCCTTGGTCTCATAGGAAGTGTGCCATTAACTTATCCATTTGGATATATTCACAATAATTTGCGTGTTTGACATCATTGTGGATGTCCACAGCATGCAGTGCTGATGAAAATGTGAGAAGCTTTTGGTACAATTTGAATATGAAGCATTCCCACAGACCTCTTGGCTCAAAATTCCTTAATATCTGTTAAGTTTACAGACATTCCCTATAGAGAGTTATATGTACTGTGATACTCTATTAAATTCTTCCAGCTCCTAATAGTAAACAAGACATCCTATACAAGACATTTGAATTATTAACAGTACCTTTATGTTTTATAGGAAAAATGAAAATTATTTCATGTTAGGTTCTCCCTTACCTCTTCTCAAGAGACACCTGGTGGAAGTTTAGTTCTTGAATTAAACTCGTTGATTCAAAAATTTCCAGAAAGGGATACAAGGAGCAATGTTTGACTGCATTTCAGCTATTTTCCTAGGTCCCTTGCATTCTGAACCTATGAGTCTTTATGAATCGCAACAAGTACCGATAAGTGATTGAAACATTTGTATTCATTAAAAACCAACCAAACATCAAGTTGGTGTTAATACAGGTATTCCACCTGAAGCATCTATTTTCTTTTCCCTTCCATTTTGTTTATTTTTTAGATTTTGGCTGAAAAACAAGCAGAAAAAAAAATCAGTATAGTCATTATTTTTATCAGCCATAAGAATGGATCTAGCTTTTCCTTAAATATTTATATTTACACATCCAAAATATTTTAGTTTTAGTTGTCAGAGGTTGGAATAGTTTTTTCAGCTTTTTTTTAATGAAGTGGAAAAAAATGTTAAATGTAGTTTGTAAAATGTTTTGATGAGGGACAAAAGGAAATAAGCTAAACAGTGCTCATGTTAGTATTTAAGTATCAGTCTTTTACAGTCAATATTGCTAGTTGTAAAATGATTTAAACTGTATCTGTCTCTTTTACTGATCTCTGGTACATTTTTAGGTAAAAAGAATATATTGATACAGCATTTTTGGACTTAATTGTTATTCTTCTTGCCCTGTAAAGTTGTAATATATGGAAAATACTGCAGACTTCTATTCCCTGGTGACCTATTGAGTACATGAAATATTGAGAGTCCTTGGCTTGCATTTTAATAGCTTGCATCTAACCTACATTTGTCAGGCATTTGCTTGTGTGTTCAAATTGAATTGTGATATTTTTAATTGTGTCTTAATCAGAGAGGAATAAAATACTGAGTTACTCAATGCCCATTTTTCACACACAGCTTTACATTTAGTGGATGAAAATGTTGCCATCAAACTAGATTTACAGGTTTATAAGATTTGTAATCATTAACAAACTTCTGAAAAATGGCTGGAAGCTACTTGGAGAATCTGAGAAAATAAAAGTAGCTTCTATGAAAAAATGTCCTTATTTCTCCAATTTCTGGTTTCATATAAGTTCAGATGTGGTTGGTTCAGCTACCCAGATTTTCACTGAAATGCTGCAGCCAGCTCAGTAGCACTACTGGTCTTCAGTCTCAGCATGTTACACATTTGTTCTTTTTGCTGAGACACTACCCATTTCCTGAATTGATGTAATCACAAAATATATTTGGAAGTGCTAGATATGTTTAATGTTAATCTTCTTAACCCAAACAGCTCTCACTATTGTTTTTAATACTTTAAAATATGCATAACCAAGAGGTGGCAGTAGTCCATCCTTCATTTACTTTGTTTTTTCATTACAAGTACATGTTTGTCTTTCTTTGATAGTCTCAATTATTTCAAATCAGACACATGAAATATTTTTAAGTTTTCAATTGCCTGGAATTCTGAGTATTCAATCAAAGTCTCAAAGGTCTCTGTCAGAAGTAGAGAAAATATCTCCTTTAAAGGCTTCATGATCTGAATATTGTGAAACAAGTGCTTTCAAAGACTGTTTAGGTATGACTGAGACCAGGCTGAGCCTTTGGTCCTCATGCAGAGTGGGAGACCACTGAGACTGGTTCAGTTGGTTGGTGCTGACAACACAAAGATTGTGGGTTTGATCCCCGTTATCGACCATTCACTTCAGAGTTGGACTCAACGATCCTGGGCGGGTCCCTTCCATCTCCCTGTTCTTCTCAGCTTAAGTATTCCCATATATAATGATGTGTGGAGCCCTGTGGTGTGATTACATGCAGTTCTATGGCTTTGTGAAGCCCATGTCCCAAAAAAACCACTCAAGGATCAGGATTAAGAATGATTACTGCTTATGATTATTGCTAAAATTATCCCATGACAATCACAGGCATGAAAGAGAAACAAAGATAGCCAGCTGACAATAGGGCCTATGTCAGACATAAAGAATGAGTTTTTCTCTTCCCAGTTTTTCTCTGTAGCACTTAGAAGGGCAGTGTGTGGCTGGAGAAGCAGAAGTTTTCCTGTTTGTCCTCCAACATTTCTGCTTTTCAATGAGCACTTGGCTGAGCATGAGAAAGGGCTTCACATGGAGAATCAAACGGTGTGAAGAGCAGAGCAAAGCTGGCTTAGGTACATGAGAACTGCCAGAGAGCTTTTGTTATCTCATAAAGAAATTCACACTCCACCAGGGAAACAAGGTGAGAGGCTGGACTTTTTCCTAAAACACATAATTCTTCCCTTTGGCTTTTGTAAATTGAGGGCTGGATGGATGAGCCTTAAGGAAAAAGACAGATCTGTCCTCTGTTAGAGTATTCTGGAGGATGACAAAACTCTTCTCCTGCAGGAACCTAAAGACCACAACTGACATTCTCAAAGCCCAGTCAAAGCCTCAGCAGGAACTTACCATAAACTATGCCACCACAATAGGAACTCGAGATAAGCACAGACCCCAAACAGGAAGGAGGTTATTCCAGGTGAGATGGAGGTGAAGATTTGGTTAGCATATCAGATGAAAATTCCCAATGTACAGACTTTCACAACATATTCAGTGTGATAATTTAGAGTCTTAACCAGGATTAGCTACTTCCCTAGGCTGTTTCTGTGGTAAAAATTAGTTTTATCCATATTTTCAGAAATCCAATCAGAAACGAACCAATTTCTTTCCTCTACCAAGGAAAGGCCTCTGAGGAACTGATGATGCAGCAGCTGCCAGGGCTCAGTCAAAAGAGAGGTAGTTATACAGTCCCTAAAAAAAAGAAGAGGTGGTCTTTGTTTAGTTATGGGAAAGGTCCAGGACAGTCACACATAGGTCATTGGGTTGTTTTAAACATTGATCACAGATGATGAGGAAAAGAATCAATAGACCATTAAAACAGGAAGGCAGGGTTGAAAGAGGAGTTAAGGGTATGCTAATTCTAGAGACTGGAATTTTTTATAAGGAGTTGCACAATACATACAGCTGCAGTGTCCATATATATATGTGTCAATATAAATATATATATAAATATAAATATAATCAATATAAATATATAGTCAGGTTAGCCAGCATGATAATTATCTGCAAATAAAAGTTGGAAAGAGCATCAAATAAAAGCTGGAACTACCAACCTGTTAGCCTCATTTCAGTGCCAGGAAAGGCTCTGGAACAGATTATCCTGAGTGCCATCACAATCCCATGCAGTACTAGAGGTTTGGGGGAAGGGTGGTTGGAAACCTGCCTGGCAGAAAAGGACCTTGGCTCAACAAGCAACTGATCACAAGGTGGCAAAGTGCCCATATGGCCAAGTAGGCCAATGGTATCCTAGATTCTATCAGGAATAATGTGGCTAGCAGAACCAGGGAAGTGATTGCCCCTCTGTACAATGGCTTCACTCATCACTGGTGAGGCCACACCTCAAATTCTATGTCCAGTTTCTTCACGGTAAAAAAGACATCGAGGCAGTGGAGCATGTCCAGAGAAGAGCATGGAAACTTAGGAAGGGTCTAGAGAGTAAATCACATGAGGAGTGGCTGAGGGAGATGGGGTTGTTTAGCCTGAGAAAAGGAGGCTCAGGGGAGACCTTATTACTCTCCTCAAGTCCCAGAAGGGAGGGTGTTGCCAGGTGAGGGTCAGTCTTCTCCCAGGCAACTGGTGACAGGACAAGAGGAAATAGCTATATCAGGGAAGATTCTGGTTACACATCGGAAAGAATTTCCTCACTAAATGGGTGATCAAGGATTGGAATGGGCTGTCCAGGGAAGTCATGGAATCACAATCCTTGGAAGTGTTAAAAAAATGACATGGCACACTATGACACTATGGTTTAGTTAATATGCTGGTGTTAGATGAAAAGTTGGCCTCAGTTATCTTGAAGGTCTTTTCCCACCTTAATCATTCTGACATTCTATGATATAGCTCACATTATATTTGGCTCAGGCTGTGACATGAGAAAAATGTTGCTGGAAGTTGATAATGCAAGTTATCTGGCATAGTTACACTTTGGCAATTTGATTTTTTTCTCTGGTTAATCTTAGTATAAAGCACTCACTTCCTGCACAATTTAAGCAGGGATCTGAGGCATGGGAAAATTTACTCGTTTCTGTTTAGGGCTAGACCAACTCCTTATAGAACCTGACACCATGACTACTGAAGCAGAGGTTTCTGCATACTGCACGGGATGAGAAGGCTGCATTTGGTCCAAGGAGTGCTAAAACCTGTAGTGAGAAGCTGGGTCTAACATTTGCACCCTCAGCTTCTGCATACATAAACTTAGAGGGGACAGGAAGTGCAGGAGTAGGCAATAACTGTGCTGTGCAAAGCTACTGCAGCACAGATATTCTTCTAACAGTGCCTGCTAGTAGCAGGAGTTTGCCTTTTCACAGTCAGGGAGTTATGAGAGGAGGGGGCTCATGTGCTCATGTTTGTGTTCATGACAGTACTTTCCACAGACAAGTATTGTTAAAAGTCTCACAGTAAGTCAGGATTTAATTTGTTCAGGATTAGTTTGGTTATTTCACATGGAAATAGGGGCCTGTTAAGTTAGGGTTATCAGTGGTGTCATGTGAAATCATAAAGCAATATAAAATCTCCACCTGCAGAAGGTAAATCAGTGGTTTATATTTGCTAAATTGTTTCATTTTATCCTTTTTTTAGGGTTGGATTATGGGTCACAGTAGGTGGAGACCAGCAGTGTGATCAAAATATTGCAGCCTTGGCTTGCAGCAGGTTTTCTCTTCCTTTTCTGAGTTTCTCTGGATGGAGATTTATTAGAATTGAAGCTGTCCACAAGATCAGAACCATTAAAGTAGGAATCATGACTTGAACTGTGTAAGTTATTGCAAATAGTTCCCAGTAGAATTAATAAGGTTGTGGCTTAAGTAAAACACAAAGTTCTTCATGATATGTTGGTCTACTAGTTTTTTGGGAAAAATAAATTTGGATCAAATTGAAATGAGATTTTTTTTTTTTAGCCCGTGTTTTTAAATCAACATATTTTAAAATTGGTACTTTAAAGATATGTATAAGGTAATAAATTTGTCTTCAGATGGTTATAAATGCAAATTGCTATTTTTCCATTTCGAATTAATTCAGATATATTTTCTTAACTAAGTTTTTTTAAAATTCTAAACTATGTAAAAAATAAAAGCACTACTTATTTTTTGCGATACCTTTGCCAAAAGAGTGGTATTAAAATGGCAATATAGTTCACATTATCACAAGTATTATTAACCATCAAATCCTATTCCACAGGGAGCATGTGATGAAACAGTATTCATCTAATACCTAATGATAATCCTATACAAATATTCTGATGTGTTTGCTGTAGCATGTTTATGATCTTGTTGTGTCTGGTCCAAGTTTCTTGACATTCTGAGAACCCCTTTGGGGAAATATGACATCTTGCAGTAATGTACGCTGTGCATGTCAAAAAACATTGCCAATCTGCTTCTGCTACTCTGAGTTATAAAATTGGATGAGCAGGCTGCCCATTTTTCAACATATGCAGGATGGTGGTGTTTACAATACCAGCTGGAAAAGCAAGTACTTGTACAAAACAGTGCATGGAGACAACAGAACGGGGAAGAAATGAAAACAAAATAGATAGCCCCAAACTCCAATTTTATATATGAAGCAAGCCCCTAAAATAGGAGAAAGATCTCTGCTAGCATCCCTGAGCCTTACAGGCCAAACAAAATGCATCTGAAATACTTCATTTTATGAAACATTTAAAGAGTGGAACTATTGCTAGTTCCAGGTCTTCCCGTTCATTAAAGGCACCCCCTGCCAAAAAGCCCCACTCTCCCTCTAAAAAACAACCAAACCAAGCCAAAACCTACATAAGAAAAAAGGAAAATAATAGTAAGAAATAAAATAACTACTTGGAAAACATATAAAATAGAATGTAGACTGGTAATCTTCATGGAGTTTTTTTACCAAACATTAGAAAATAAATTGCTAGATAAGGTAATAAAATCTTCTAAGTCTTTGAAGTAAGTCAGTCTTAGTTCCAGAGGGTCTGATGATTTCAGCAGTGGATCACAAGTTCAGCTGGTTCAACTAAGGATCAGCTCTACCTTGCTTATATTATAAAATAGGTCATGAAAAGGTCTGTCCTGATGTGGTTGTGCTCCTTAGAATATTTTTACAGGCTCATCTAGAGCTATTCCAGAGATTTCTATACTTCACAAAGCCTACTATTTTTATATTATTCTAAGAATATTTAGAAAGAACATAAAAGAACATTGATATGATATTTTGCAAATAAAATTACATTTAACTGCATTTGATTTTCAGAAGCTATCCAGTATTTAGATAACAAGAGGAATCAGAGTAAAAACTGTCTTAAAAAGCTTTTTCTTAGGCTTTTATTTATAAAATGACATATAAATTATCTCTTGAGTGAGACGTTCTATTTGTTAGTCTAATTTTTGGCTATACATTTTTTTTTGTTGTTGTTGTTCTGAACTTAATTAGAAAGAAAATATGAGCACATGCATTAAATTTTTTAGTGCTAACAATTTGAATTCAGTGGAATGCTTAGGAACCTTTGTATGTATAGATCTGTCTGCCCTCTGTCTTCTTCATTTATACAGGCTTCTCTCTGTACTGGAGCAGAAATCTCCTTTTCATGGTGCAAGGCTACAGTGTAAGTCAAGCTGCCAAAGGAAAAAGAAAAAGAAGCAAATGGACTAGGATAATATATTCCTTAGCATAGTGTTGTTTTTGTTGCTGCTTTGTTGTGGCTTTTGTTTATTTGTTAGGGGTTTTTTTTCAGCAATTAATTTTCTTCACAGTAGCTGGTGTGGTTCTGTGTTTTTGATTTGTGCTGGAAACAGTGTTGATAACCCAGGGATGTTTCCATTATTGCTTAGCTCAAGCAGTGCCATGGCCTTTTCTGCTCCTTGCTGCATCCTACCAATGGGGAGGCTGAGGGTGCCCAAGGAGCTGGGAGGGAACATAGCCAGGAGAGCTGATCCCAGCTGACCAAAGTGACATTCCCTGCCATATGACACCACACTCTGCATATAAAACTGGGGGAAGAAAGACAAAGGGTGGGATGTTGGGAATGTTGGTGTCTGTCTTCCCAAGCCACTGTTATGGATGATGGCACTCTGCTTTCCTGGGAATGGCTGAATGCCTGCACGCCCATGGGAAGTGGTGAATGAATTATTTGTTTTACTTCACTTGCATGCATGGCTTTTGCTTTCCCTATTAACCTACCTGTCTTTATCTCAACTCATGAGCTGGAGTTTTGCCACTTGCACTCTTCTGACTCTGTCCCTGGTCCCACTGGGCTGGGGACGTGAGTGAGCGGCTGTGTTCGGCTCAGCTGTCAGCTGGGGCTAAACCTTGACACACAGCTAAAAGCAAACTAGATATTTACTGCAGTATTAGTAGCAGAGTTTACAAGTTAGGTGGGAAATTTTTAGCATGTTCTGTGCAAAAAAAAGTGTCCTCTTTAATTTTAGAATAATGGAATGTCCTAGGGAAAAAAAAAAATTGTTTAACACATTTTGAAAGCTCAAGAACTTTGTGTAACATCTGAATGAAGAATTAGGCTTCTAATTTAAAAACAAACAAAAAAGTACCATAGGTCTATTAGCCATATATAATATGTTGCATGTTGCAAAAATCATTCTTCTGAACTGTAACAGTCAAAGCACTTGCTGATCTTACACCATCATCTTTGGAAACACAAGTATCAGCAGAGTAAAACCAAGCTATTGTCATTCAGACTCAATCTTAGCACCAGTCTCTAAGGGATAATGTAAAAATTGGGGTCATCTTCTGGACCTAAGGTTTAAAAAAATGGTACAGCTTCTCATAGGAGTATTTTCCCTGTTGCATTCTGCAAAAATACTAAAAAATAATACCCTCAGATAATTAATTTTTTGTATTTTCTCTAAACTAATGAATATGCAACTATCACAAACACTGAAAATGTGAAAAGGTCAATAAAATTATCATTAAAAGATACAGCTTTAGGATTCAAGTAGTCTTTTCAAAGTGGAAATAGGATGGATTTTTGAGACAGAAGAGAAATAGCAAAATATATACTTTCCTTTTTTAAACTTATTTATGAAACCAAAAACTACATGAAGAGATTCAATAGAGTTGTGTAGATTAGTTAGAAAATATTGACTGCAATTCAGGTTCATATTTCATACTTCATAATATATCAATAGAATATTTAGACACGATGGTTAATCAAAGTATGAATGTTGGTTTTGACTTTACATCAAAGCCATCTCTGAAAAGGAAAGTTTATATTTAATATGTTATAAAAATATATTTTCTTTCTTTTTTGTTTTTCTTTTTCTTAGGATGTCTTAAGACAAGATAAAGAGTAAGAGCAATGGAATTACATATAAGCCCAAAGGAAATATATAGAAAGTCATTTGTTTTGTAGAAAAATATGGGTGATTGATTAGTTCTAGAATTTAATACTAAACCCCAGGACTATAACTAGACAAAAATATCTAAAACTTGTAGAATAAAATAATCAGAAAAGAGAAGGTATCTACAGTTAAAATCAGACTTTTGTAAAATGAAAAAAATGTAATATTAAAAAAAATTAAAAAACTTTAAAACTTTATTTACATTATCTTTCTCTGAAAACATAAATAGAATATTAGTTACTTTATATTTATAGAAATATTTTAAGATGTGTATGGAATGAAATTCACAACATGTTATTCAAATAGAAGTTGCTGCACTGAGATGAGAACTTAGATCTTCCCAAGACCACAGTAGACAGGATATTGAAGTAACAAGATAGTTAAGTTCCACAGATTTTTTTCAATTTCTAAAATGTAAAAACACTTGCCTCATGCAGTAGCAAGTTTTCAGGGTTATCTGTCACCCAGCAATCCAATAGTACATCATGTAATATTCCCTGTATTTTTCCCTGTATTTTTCCCTGTATCATGAAAATAGGTCATTAGCACTTGAGGTAAAACAAAATCAAGCACTCTAACATCAAACCCATCAAAGCGTCATTGTTTTTAGGGATAAAGAAAAGAAATATTATAGTTTAAGGTCTGCAATCTATAAGAATGTTTCCACTTGAATGTTTTGAAAATACTTATAACCATTTTTTCTTTCTTCCTGTGGTTAGCTTCAGGATTTTACATAAATATTTGTAGGATCAGATATGAAAATTGTGTTTTCCTTAGCGCAAAAACCAAAAAGAGATGTTGTTTATATAGCATGTTTCGCTGAAGAGAAGTAGGTGTCAGAAGAAAATATGAGTATCTTTACAACAATTTGATATAGACTTTTGTACCTTGTGTGGAAACCAATTAGAGTTTACTAGTTGACTGATAGTTCTATAAACCGCTTGTAAAATATGAAGTAAAGTAAGGGTTCCACCTTTCCATTTATAATGGTAAACTGTTATAAAACCATTAACAAAAATGAATCAAAACCCTATCCTTATTTAGAAGGCTGTCAGAAATAAATTATTGCTCATAGAATGAAAATCATAGAAGAGAGGCTTATAGGAAATTTAATTACTATAGTAATTTAAGGCTTATAGGAAATTAATATACTTAAACAATGAAGAATTAGTTCCCTTTTTTAAAAGCAAGATGCATAGGTTAGATTTCGTTCTTATTCTGTACTTCCACAATTAGCAGTGATTCAGTCAAATTCCGTGGATGCAGCCTGCAATGGAACAAGATAAATACTGTAAAAAGTTGCTGGTATATATAACCTGAATTAATATGTGTGGTGTAACTTACTGCCTTGAACCTTACACGGAATGCAAAACAGAGTAGGCACTGCATAAACAAGGTAAGAAACCTCTAATGTTCAAGCATCTCATTGGACATAAAAAAATTCTTTACAATATCTCACCTCCAAAAGGGGAGATGGAAGATATTAAGATGGTGGCCTGTAACTGACATATTTTAACTTTATGTGTATATATACTATGTACATGTATATTATATATATGTGTGAAAATATTTGCATAACTGCTCCAATTTTGCTTTCCCACGGAAAATTTTGCAAGTCACTATGGCTGTAGCTGAAAGATTAGAGAAATTTACTCAGAGAAGGAAAATAGAACATATTGAGGGAAAGGGAAGCAAGGGGGAAAACAAAGATCAAAATCCATAATTTTAAGAATTAAAGGGCCTCTTAAAACACTAAAGATTTGAAAAGAAGATATGGAAGGAGTTAAGAGGGCATTTTTATTCTAAAAGCAGTAAAGACATAATTAAAATTTAAGAGGGAGGACCAAGGTCTTTGATCCATCCAACTGCTACAATAGCAATTAATGCCTTGTCAGGAAATAGTCCTAGTCTTCTCAACTTCATTAAAAAAGAGAAATGGTTAACACTCCAAAGCTGCACTTTTTTTTTTTTTTTTGTTAAAAATCACTTTGAATCATTAAATGTATTTTGCTACAAAAACCCCCAAAACATAAACTGAGAGGATTTTCAGTGTAATCAAAGAAATATTCCTTTGGTTTAAGTTGAGGTGATTTTATTCAGAATTTTTATTTTACAAACCTCTAAACTGTTCTTAGTTTTCATACACCATTTTAAAAAAGGGGTTTTTTGAGAAAAAAATCTACTAATTATTTTTCTAATTGTTATATCTGTACCTCTCCCATACTAAAAACCTATTTTTGAGAACATTACAGTAATACAGATGATTTTTAAGTATGAAAAGAGCACCTCTTTAGTGAACAGTCTGGCATTTCACAAAGTCATAAAAATTAAAATTTTATTTGACTAATTTTGGTATGTCAGGTAAATAACAAATCATCCTTGTCCTAAAACGGTATTACTACTGTATCACAATATTGAAGAAACCATGCCAAAATGATCAGGAGGAAAGAAAGAGTGATTTATGTGGCACAGCTGTCAGTCTTTGAGTTCTGAGGCAAAAGTTTAATAGTTCCTATATTACAGTTATCTATTTCAGTATACAGTTTTGAATCCAAGTAGTTGAGCCCCTTGTAGCTGGAGCTTAGGAAGCAGTTCTGACTGCTTAAATTTCACATTCTATTCATGATGTGTTATTATTAAGTCCAACAGTCTGTGAGACAAGAAGATCTTTTATAAGATAATAGGAAAGTACATGACTAATACCAGGTATCAGTGCATCAGTACCTTTATTATTATTTGCTGATGTATAATTAACACTGCTAATAATAATAATGACAGAACATTAATCCCATGTTTAGTGAAAAATATCTGCAATGGCTGATAGGGAGATATCTGAATGGTCTAATACTGGAGGAAAGACCTTCATGAATAATGACTTCGTTTAAGCATTGATAGGTGATGGAAGTTTGGAAACACCTTCCTTGAGGAAATGGAATATCAAAGCAAGTGGGATGACCCCCAGGGTGTGCAGGAGGCTGCTGAGCTGTGATATGTCTCAGTGTTCCACACAGTTAGGTTTTATTTTCCAACTTGTGAAGCAATCACTTTGATTCGCCAGATTATTGTAACTCTCTTCATTACAGTTGCATCCTATCTCCTCAAATACTTGTGATGCATTTCTTTAATGGTACTTAAAACATTTATGTGCTGATTCCTGTATATATGGCAATTTTATTCACATTTTAGAATAATGGACATAAAATAGATATCAAAATTAAAATATCCCACAGAAGGTCAAGACATATGGTAACTCACACCTATTTTATGGCTTAATCATCCATTATTCTGCAACCACTGAGAATATAGACTATAACCAATAATAAGTTTAATAATAATGGCATAAGAAGACAAGCATTAAAAGACTGGATATGCTGCATTTGATATTCACAAAGGCGATACCATGAAAATCAGAGGGATGGAATTCTTTTGTTTTCAGACATTCTCTTCAAGTCTCATTTGAATACAAGCTAGAGAAATGCCTTGCACTTAAACAGAATGATTTTCTTGGCAAAGGGCATGTGTGCTACAGCCTGTATTCTAGTAATATGTGTCCTTTTTAATAAATGGTTGTTACCTCTGAAACTGGGCTGCAGAGCCTTTTTATACCAATAGATTTTCTGCAGTTAATATAATGTTTGAGTTCTTTATTCTCTGTGCATCAGATGGCAGTTCCATAGATATCATACTTTCTGCAGGACTGCTCCATTTTGAAAGAAGTGAACAGTAAGAATTAAAGCAAATTTCTGTAAGATTAAGTGGAAAAAGAAAGAACATAAAATAAAAAAGAAAATACAAATTCACATTCTAAAGCCAACAGAAGTTATTTAATTATCAAAATCATGGCAATGGGCCCAAGGGTGCACACATTGACTATGTGTGTAAATTAAATAAAACAAATAAGAAAGAATTTTAATTTGAGACAAATAAGAAATTTCCGTTCCACCTGTTTTATTAAGATATAAAATAATGGCAATTTCCAAATGCACCTCAAACCTTTCCCACTAAATTAATTTTTCTTTGCCACTCAAATAGAAAATAGAGAGCACATTTTCCAAAGAAGCAGCTTTTTTAACATCCATGAGTAATATTATTGGGGTATTAAGGAATGCATTTTCAAATGCATAGCAGAGGGAAAGAAACAGACAAATAGTAACATTAAAACCAAAGACATTTTAACAACTAAGGTATTGTGAGTACTGCATCAAAGGTAGAAATGCAGTGTTTCAAAACAGAGTGATTAATCTAGATCTGATTCTTTTTTTTTCAATGTCATCATTTTTATCTGAAAAAGTGTGCTTCTGTACTCAAAACTTAATATTTCTGTTGGCAGAAGAAGCTTGCAATTTTTGTTGTATTTTCATTGTCTTCCTGAGTTCTATACTTTATTCAATAGAGCATTTTGAAGACTTTTTTTTCCCTTTGATTGCTTGCTATTTTTAGATTGTTGCTGTTTATTTTGTGTGGGATTTTGGGGATTGTGTGTTTGGTTTAGTTTTGGTGTAAGTTTTTACGTGCCCTGAATATATAACAAAAAACCAAAAACAAAACCAAAAACAAAAGGCTATTTTTAGGTATGCAAAACATCACCAGGTGCTTTGAAGCTCTCAGTGCCTAGTAGTGAGACCATAATCTGTCAGAACCCAGGACATCCCTCTGGATGCCCTGAATGGCTCAGAGCCCTGGCAGGGGCTTGGAGACACTGGCAGGAAGCCAAAGACACCTGGTAATTTGATCTCAAGTCATGGAGCAAATTACCAACCTTATATGAAGAATTACAGATCACAAAAGTTTAAGTAGCATAGTAATAACAATCACAGGGTGAAGGGAAAAATTTTGGAGTACTGTACACGGGGGTTTTGAACCTTGTACAGGGGCTTTGGAATTCTGTACATGGGGGTCAGGGGTTCCAAGATGGAGGGATTTGGGCGTGCCCTGTCCTTCTTCTTTCTTCTCCCTGGCATCCATGTTCAGGATGATGTTGGCATTCACAGATTGGTTTAGAGTAGAAAGTCACTGTCTAACATAGGTGATAGGTATTGGAACATTATTGCAAACATATATGTATACATAGTTTTTAGTATAAAAGATACCATCAGCCCGAGAGGTGGAGTGTGTGCCTGGGACCGACCTGCAGAACAGACCTTGGCAGGCCAGAAAATGTTTGAGGTAAAGAAATAATAAACAACCTTGAGAATGACAACCGAAGACTTCTTGACTCCTTCTTCGGCTGCTGGGTTGGGGAAAAGAGACTTTTAACAGAGACACATCTCAGGATCTTCCCAAGCAGACCAGAGGAGATCCTGAGATAATCCTGGCCAGCACTTTGCAGGAAGCAGACATATTGGTCAACTTGGTCCTGGATGCAGATCCAAGTATGCATCTCCATGTGGACTTAAAAAGCTATGCTTACACTAAGCAAAACCTAATTCCATTACATTTCCCAGGCACTTCTGTGCTCTGGACAGGAGTAATTCAGGAGCTACCTTTGGTGTTCCATCATTTTTGCAACTACTACCAAAGTCAAAGATTTATTTTCAGGGACATGAAATTTCAGAACTGTTACTTGAAATACTGACATCAACACCAATGTCAGGGTGGCTTTTCCTTTCTTTCTTCACAGGAGGGAAGGCTGAAAAACTCAGCTAACATTAGAGTCTGATCTGATTGATCTCAGTAAGAATAAAGTTTGAACAAATTCAAATAGGAATTTCAATGTGAATGTCATCAAGTTTGGAATGACTACACCTACCTATAGGAACAAAAGATCATAAGATAGTTCCAGCTGGAAGGCTGCTCAGCAGTCTGCAGTCCTACCTCCTGCTCTCAGCAGGACCAGCTCTGAGGTCTGTCCTGGTTGCTGAGGACTTTTATTGGGATAGGTCTTGAAACTGCCACAGATGCACCACAGAATGCACAGAATGCACCACCTCTCTGGGCAGCCTGTCCCACTGTGCCCTGTCCTCAGGGGAAAAAGTCTTTTCCTTACATCCTGTCACAATTGCTCTTGTTCCAGTTACTTCTTGTCCTCTCACAGTACATCAGCATCAAGAACCCAAAGCTGTCTCAACAGCCTCCTCACAGCTGCTCAGGCGTTACTGCAAGGTGCCTCTGAAGATATCCCTTCTCCAGGCTGAACAATTCCTACCTCTTCAACCACACCCCACAGTGTCAGCTCTACAGCTTCCCTCCCCACAGTCCCCCCAAACCTTCAATGTCTTGGTGTCTCTCTCCTAAACATTTTCGAGTTATCTGAAGTCTTTCTTGCACTGGGCCTCCAAATATCACCATATTCAGGAGCAGATCTTGATGCCAGGGGTGTACTCCTGCTGTGTCCTCTCTCTGGAGGTTTGCCTGGGAAACATTAGCTGTAATTTTTCCCAGTCTGGAAACCAAAACCACTGCCATGATCATGTGCTGGTCTGAACACCTCATGGACTGGAGTCACATGCAGATGGCATACAAAGTTCTGCATAGCTGTAGATTTAGTCTCTAAATACCAACATGCTCTTTTAGCATTTTTTCCCCCCAGAAATTGTGCAACTGCCACAGAAATTGTCATGGTTAGAGCACAGTGCCAGTAATGCCAGGTTGTCCCTGTATGGACCATTCACTTAAGAGTTGGACTTTATGATCCTAGTGGGTCCCTTCCAACTCAGAATATTCTGTTCTTTCTGAAATACCAGAATAATTAAATCAATTAAGTTAATCAAGCATGTAACAAACACGGTATCTGTATGGGAGTGCTAGGTATGTTACATTCAAAATATTTTTATGAAGATTGATAGATTGTTTATGCCTGCCTGTGGGCAGGTCTACAAGGTGATCCAGAATGTCCGACTCCTTGCAGACAGGGTTGCTTGAGTTACCACTATCTTCCCCAGGTCAAATTCTGGTAAGGCAATAGATACTTGAGTATATACTGAGTTATAGATATAGCTGCCATATCAAGATCCAGTACACTGATCATCAAAGCTATAAGATTAAAATGTATCTGTATGTGCTGTACTATGCAGTAAGGATGGCCAGCTTTAAATCACTGCGTGACATTAGTGTGAGAATGGCATGTGCCTTCATTAACAAATTGACTATGCTTATCAGTATCCCCCAGGAACTGTTTAATCGAAGACAGATCTCTGAGACACCTTTCTTTTTTTTCCACAATACCCTGGGGCAGCAGGATGTTCAGGCTTGTATTTTCATTCATCATTCTGAGCAATAGTGGCACAATTTTTCTGAGCACCATAGTTTTTCTAGGACTCCCTGACTCCAAATATTCTTTCAATACTGCATATAGTATAATACTGTACTCTACAGTACTATGTAGTGTATGGTACTGACATCCTGCAGGTCTGTGACCTTGTCTCTGCCATGTTCTGTGACACAGCAGTGAACCAGCTCTCCCATTAATGCTGTGACTGTCTCCTTCCCCTTTTTGGGCTGTAGTTGGAAAGAAGGAGGCAAAGAGGTGTAAAGAAGAGGTGCCTTCCCAGCCATGGCAGCAGTACATACCAAGAGAACAGCTGCCGTTTTATAGTTATTCTTCCTTAGATAATCTGGTCCAGGAAGAGAGTTAAGTACTTTTGTAGTCTGTAGTATACCAAAGGTCCTTATTTGGCCACCTAATATCCTGCTGGTGGTGACTAAAGGCAGGCATTTAGGAACAACTTTAAGAAACAGAGGATTATTTGAAAACTTCCTGTGTTATTCCTGATTAGCAAAAAAACCCCAAAAAAACAACAAAAAAAACCACCAAAAAAACTTCAGGAATTTTCTGAAATGTACAATACATCTGGACAAACAAGTTTAATAGTCACTGACAGACAATCCTTCATTTGGTTAAAGCCTTTTAAAACACATTTATTATTTTGTTTTCCAAAACATCCATTGAAAATGAGCTCCACAATTTAATTATGTTTCTTTGATTTAGCTGCTTGTTCCCAGGTGTCCTCCTACTCTATCTACAGTTATCCAGAATTTCCTGCTGACATTAGCTGTGCAGCTGATGCTCACAGAAGAGTAAAAGGCATTTGTAGCGATCATTAAACTGAGCATTGGAAGTTATTGCCTTTTATCAATGGGGAGAAAATGCCCACAAACCCCAAGAAATATTATTTCTGCTTATCTTAGGCTACTGAAAGCACAGAATGCTTAAATAAAGATTGTGAAAACCATTGCAGGTGATGGAGACTCTTTTCAGTTCAGCATGTATTGTTTAACTAATGCTATCAAGCAGTACAGTCTGGAGACCTAACTGGAACAGATAACTGCATCTTTTTATGCCAAGCTGGAAATAGGTTCCACAGAATCAAAAGTTCAATTTCTGATAGTGCCAGTTAAACCAAGCAATTTAACTGAGACAGAAAAAAATGGAGTATCATATAGTTTGCTGTGTTATAGGTCTTTCAGTAAGACCTCTATGATTTTTTATTTTATGTGGTCATAAAAAGGATCCCATAGCTGTTTTTTGTTGCTGACAGAATTTATTCTGCTCTCCTTGGAATAATTTTCTCTCCTTTGAACATTATGCAAGATAGTTCATACAGCTCAGCTGCTGCCCTCTAATTCCAGAAGGGGATATACTTCTTCAGTTCCATATGTTTACAGCAAATAAAAGATTTTCAGACATTTTTGACACAAAAATATTTAAAATATAGATCAATATTGTATTTATAATAGATGAGTATACTTCTAAATGCTTTCAAAACACCAGTGGTTCAGGATGCTGGATGATACTGTCATTTTATCAAATTTTATTATTTCAAAACCATTTTCTGAACTGAAATACTATCAGATGATGACTGAATCTGGTAAGTTAAATAAATGAATAGGTGTTTAGCTAGATGTAACTACAGTTCTCTCATCTTAGATACCGTCTCCAAGAGAGCTTTAGGACAACTGAGGTCTCTGCTGTCCTCTTCACAGCATCACCTGCAGGGAAAAGAGCAGGAGTGCATCATTGCTACCTCATGTAATAGTAATGTTGTTCTGTACTGTTTCTTGGCCTTCACTGTGTTTTTTTAGAATGTGATGAGCAGCTCACCCAAAAGGAGAACATACAAATGTCATCAATTCAGTCACTGAGTTTTATTCTTACATTAAAAGAATACTTTAATACCCTGTGTCTTCAAGTCTTGCAGCTTTGAGTCACTTGACCTCACTTCTTCACCACAAAAAGTTTAAGGAGACAAATCATCTCAAATAAACTATTTGTAAAAAAAAAAAATTATTTTCATTAAAGGACTTTCAGTTCTAATTGTTTTTATCTTACAAAAAATTGCTAACACAAATATATTTCACCAATATCTGCAAAACAGTAAGCCACCAGATAATTTACATTGCCAAATTACATAGAGCAGATATGTCAGCATGTACATACAAAAACTTAGATGAGTTCAGACAGAAATACACTTTATCAAACATGAACCTCCTAACTTTTCTGTATATAGTGATTTATATATAGTATTGATTTTATTCTGAGTGAAATATCCTTAGCTATTCTTAAGACAAATGTCATCCATCTAGTGAATATCTCATGGCAGAAAGAAAAATTTTGTTTTCTGCCTAAATGCAGTGATATACTTGTGTAAATAACAGTGTGAGTTTACAAAGAATACAAATAAAAAATAGCCAGAAATTGACAGCTTGAGCACCAGTAAGTATTAACACCCTCCTTACTAATTGCTGCCATCACAAATTAATGGAAGCCTTTTAAATCTCCTGACAGTGGTTATATAACGTTCTGTGGTTAAGGGAACTCAAGTCAGTACATAACAGATGCCATCATTAATATGCAACTACATATGCTTCCAGTGAACAAGTTTTTGTGAGATTTTTTCTTTTTACCCTCTTTTTCTTTGCCATTTGAAAGTAATTCTTTAAAATCCTTAGCTTCTTCTTTTCCATCCAGGTGTTTTAAAGT
The DNA here is from genome assembly GCF_036417665.1 of Passer domesticus. NCBI lineage: Eukaryota > Metazoa > Chordata > Aves > Passeriformes > Passeridae > Passer > Passer domesticus. The sequence continues at coordinate 104,834,059 of NC_087474.1, read as the reverse complement.
GAACTGTTTTGACCCTTTGTCTTTTTCCATGAGAGAGCATATTTGGGCAGTATTGTAAAGATAATGCTAAGTGCCTATTCATAGTACAATCAGGATTATTTATAGTTTAACACCTTTATTTTTTTTAATGTTTTTCACTGGGCTTTTTTTCCTCCTCTTTTCCTAGAAAACCTTGAAAACAGACTAAAACTTTGGGAAACCAAGTGATATATTACCCCACTTTCATTTCAGACTCTTATTTTTTCAAGTGTTAAAATCTATCCTGATTTTCTGGGTTCTGTTTCTTCATAGAATTACGTTGTCTGCTTCCAAATATTTATGGGTTTCATTTAAATAAAAACTGTTCACTTATGGTGTTGCCTGACTATGCAGATGAAGTCACCCAAAGAAATACATCTGTCTTCACTTTCTTTCCAGTGTTAATAATTGAGCATGGCATTGGAAGTAGGGACTAATTTAAAAAAAAAAAAGAACAACCAAATAGTGGTATAAACTTTATATGAATAAGAGATTATTGTTACAGGTTTTCTTCATTTTTCATTTCTTGCTTTCTCTGCATGCATTTTTTCATGCCCCCTCTCTTCATCTCTCCATCCTTTCTTTCCCTCTGAATGGGGACATCTTCAACATTGGTTTGTGATGGATTCCTTTCAGTCCTCACCCTGAGCTTTTATCTCTTACTAACCAGGATGGCAGGAGTCTAAAACAAGGCAGAGTCTAAAAGTATCTTCATGACGAAGATACACACACCTCTTTCTCTTTCACAGATCACAGCTTGGTTTCTTCTGTCCCTTTGCATCTCTCAACAGTCTCCAACAGGGAATTGATGTCACTTCTCCTGGCAAAAAAAAAGTTGATGTACATCTGCCTTAGGGACTTGGGACTTGTGCCTGAGTCACTGATGGAATGTGACTGAACATCAGTGAATTGGAGGGGACATTTCCAGAAAGAGAACTGCACATGAAAAGCTTCCACCTTTCACATAGTTTCAGGTTCAGAGTCTCTCAGGTCACCAGAGATGTTCTGGTCTTTTTATCTCTCCTGGCTAGTTTGATGGAGACTCCATGAGTGGTGGCTTGGGAAGCAGATTGGCTTGGCGAGAGCCACATTATAAAAACATGTCAGCGACTACCTTTTTTTACTAAGAGAATCAAATGATTGTTGTTAAGTGATAAAATACACCATTGAGACAGAACCCAGCCTGTCCTGTGGTTTGTGATTGTTTTGTTTCAGGTGTGCAGGGTTTGTGTTTCTTTGCAATACTTCACACAACCCCTGTTGGCTCAATTCTTCCTTGTACCAAATTTGCCTGTCCTGTTACTTCAGTGTTATCCACAAACCTGGTGAATGTGGGCTCAATCCCATCATGGAAATAATTTACAGGGACACTGAACATAATCTGACCCAAGAGAAACTCCTGAAAGTCTCTAAATCTGATTTTTGCCAGTGGGACTTTGAAACACTCACCCTTTGAGCTTGGTAGTTTAGATAAATTTATACCCAAATAATGGTCCCTCTGTTTATCAGACAACTTGAAAACTTGTTTATTGGGATATTGTGGGAGACCAGGTCAAAAACCTTGACAAAATCAGAGCAGATGACATCCACAGCTCTATCGTCATTCACTCAGCAAATTGTTTCATTGCAGAAGGCAATCAGATTGGTCAAGTTTGATTTTATCATAGTTATTCTGTATTAGCTTCTTCCAATCACCTTATCCTTCATGCTCCTTAGAGGTCCCTCCCTGAGGACCTCTTTACTTTTCCTGGGAATTAAAGATGATTGTCTGCAGTTTCTCTGACCTTTGTTTTTTTCTCAATATTTGTAACTGGGCAAAATATTTGCCCTTTTCTGATTACTTGGTTTCTCCTGATGCCATGGCTTTTCAAAAACGATTTATAGAAATTGTTTGGTTATCATGTCAGCCAGCATTCTCAGCACCCTTGGAGACAGCTTGTCTGGTCCCATGAATATGTCTATATCTACTTTGTATGGGTGGTCCCTGACTCACCTCTTCTCTCTCATCACTAGTTCACCATTTCCCTTTTTTCTGCTCTTTGGTGTTAGAGATGTGGAACTGAGGACTAAGGTGAATGAAGCAATTATTTGGGTCCTTGCTCTAGCATTTGTGACTGACTTGCCAGTTCCAGTTGACATTAGCCCTTTATCTTCCTTTTATTTTAACATTTTAGTAGCATTTACAGGTTGCTTTCATGTTATTCATTATATCTCTTATCAGTTTGAGTTGGAACAGATCTTCTTCTCTCCTCCCTGCACTGTTGCTTGCCCACCTGATATTTCTATGTTGTCATTTTGGAGACTCTACCTTTTGTCATCTCTCTGTCTTTTCTGTCTCTGAAAATATCTGTCCAAACCCATTTGTCCTGCATGACAGACTCCTTAGTGATCTCTATGCACTATTTCCTGAGGACGCAGAGATCTGCTCTTCTCAAAGGCTTTATTTGGTTCTTGTCTTACTTACCCTCAGGGTCTTAAACTACACAAAATTGTGATGACCACATTGCCAAAGCTGTCATTTATATGCAGGTGTCTAAACAGATCTTCTGCTTGTGCACAGCTGTTCTAATAGAGCACCACTTCTACCTAATAAGTATTTTCTGGGATTGGTTTTGGAAATTGATATCAGTGGATTCCAGAAATCTCTATTGCTTTTATAGTGCTGTGATGCTTTCCAACAAATATCATGTTGAAGTCACAGTGAGAAGCAGGTCCATCAGGTGTGAGGTAAGACTGTTATGTATTTAGTAAGTGTCCAGGTAGCAAATGATTCTACTAACTCAGAGCTGTGACTTCAAGGTCCCTGTTTCTGAAACTGAATATTATGGAATCATATCTTATGCTCCTGTCTACAACTGATACATCAAAACAGTCCTTCTCACTTCTGGGTAGCTATCTTGGCTTCCTGAAGGAGTGAGGAGATGGAAAAGATAAAAGACCAAGACTAACATTTGAGCAACAAGAGGCATAGAATATTCTTGATGGTCAGTAATTTTCTACTTTCTCACCTCCATTTGTCCACCTCCTTTTCCTGTGCACATGTAGCAGACCACATACACCCTGAGCACACACACAGGTGCCACATGGTCACCTTCTAACATACTGCAACAGCAAGTGAGCACAGCACAAGTTTCACTGGATTTCCAGCAGCACAGCTTTGTTTATTCTAGCTTTGAAGGTACCTGTGTAGCAAAAAGTCTATACTTTATTCATAGCAGTCATCTGCATGGCAGTGGTTGAGATTTCTTTATAATACTTCAGCATGTGTAGATAATTTCTTTTGCTTTATGTTTGTATTTAAGTATTAAGTGCTATTAGTATTTTTAAATACTACATGATTGTTTTGCTTATCCAAAAAAATGTAAATTTGAGAGATTAATTTTTCTGCTTCACATAAAATTGTGATTTTAAAAAATTATTTCAATGTTATTCTAAAAACAAACATTTAAGTGTTTCTGTATTTTGTGAGGAAGCCAGTGTCTTATGTCTTTCTGAATGGAGCAATAATTTTTGGAAAGAGCTAGGTTTCATGTAGGTAGTCAATTTGAATCTTTGTCTACACAACCTTTTAAACCCAATTGCAATACTCTTGTTATGTCTCTTTTTTCACTTTGGAACAGACTGCCAATCACAAAATATATCTGTACAGGTGAGAAATTATCTACAGAATGCAAGCTGGTAGCACTGAATTTGTCTCACTTGTGACCTAAATCTAGTCATAACTCGCTTCCAGCTTGAAAAGCTTATGCATTAACCCACTGTGCCATGCAACCATTCTCTATCTCTGACAAGCAAATGAATGATTCAGTGGCTTTCATGGCTTCAGTTCAATATTATATCTCTGCAGCTGGAGACACAGTTTTAAAATATTGCACGTGGAGCATGCTCACAAAAGCTATTGGTCATTAATGCAATGTATTTGCCGTATTTTCTCAACAATGGTTTCTCCCCCTAATCTCTTAATTTTCAATTACCAATTCTTCTGATACTGCAGTATTAACAAAATGTCCTGTAGGAACGTTTAAGGTGACTTTACCTTATTCCAGTAGGATTTTGACCTCCACAGAGAAAATACACACGTACTCTTCAAGCACTAATTACCTATAAATAAATAATTTCCCATAACCAAATGAGGAGAGAAAATATAATTCTGATATTAAATTTAATCTGTTCCATATAACTCTGATTTAATCTTTTCTGTGTGTGATACTATGGAAATACTAGGATCACTTTGTTAGCTCTGCAGCACAGAAAATAATTTAGGTACTCTATCCATCCAACCAGACACACCAGTATAAACAGAAATATTCTTGTTACTTCAAATCAAATGTATGTCATGAAAAAGAACATCTACATTGAAAAGAAGGAGTATTTTAAACCTATTTTATAGGTAATAGTCAGTGCTTTCCTAAAGTCAGAGCAATTTCTGTTAATAAGGCTCATAGACCTGGGATTCTTCCCTGCTGTATTATCCTGTGCCTGCTCATTGTTGACTTAAAAAGGAAGCAAAGAATGTGAAGTACTTATGCTGAATGTTATTTAAAAGTAGCCAACACTGCACATGAGGCCATGAAGTTTACTTCTTTCATTTAGTTCAAACTCAATTATGCAGATATAAAGAAAGTGCTTAAGGCTGTTACCTGTTTTACTCTCATTGATTTTCAAAGGAGAGAGAGTGGGTCTAAATTCATTAGAAGTTTATGAAACTCTTGTTTGGAATCTTCTGTGGTTATTTAGCCCAGGAAATTTGGGCATATTTTATTTCCATAAAAAATTGTGCAGCACATCTGTTGAAGATTTTTTTCCTACAAAAAACAAAGGACTGAATGTGTCAAAATTCCACATTAATTCTCAAAATAATATGAAGTTCCCCCTAGGGAGAAAATTCTACTGTTAATTTTTAAGTTATATAAAACACATCTATTTTTTCTGGCCACATGCCTCACTCTGTGTTTGTGCCACTTTAGATTTAAGATTGTTACGCCACTTTTTTTCTTTCAGATCAATGAATAGAGGCCAATGTTTATCTTGGTGTCTAACATCATAAGTTTATAAAACCACCCCTAAAAGTTTGTTTTTCTAGATTTGGAATGTCATAAATCCACCCTGTCAGCCTGAACTTCAAGGTATAACCTAATTTGAAGCAACTTAACATTGCTTTTAAAATGAATATTAGCCAGCTTAAATGCCAAGAATAAATCAATGTCTTTAACAAATGTACAGATACTTAGGAAATTATTTTTAGAATTATCCCAAGTTATTGAATAGCTCCTTCAGTGTCACATGATGCAGAATATATTGGTCCTAGCTCATCCTAAAATTCTACTTGATTCTGAGAGATGCCAATGGTCTGATAGCCACCACCCATATTACTACTGCCTTTCACTTTTAATTAGGAATACTCTTCACTTTAGACAAGATGAGTGGATTGGTACCGCACAGTACTTACATTCTGATTAGTAAGAAAAGGAATAGAAATGTTTAATGGTTTTTCTATTATTTTTCTAACCAATTAGCCTTAGAAATTGAGTCCTTTTTTCCTGTAGAATAGCTGTATTTGGATATTTTTGTAAAATACACTGGTTGTTTCCTATAATTGTCCAATGAATAAATTGTTACAAATGCTGTTGTCAGGCCATTCAGATTTTCTCAGTATGCAGCAGGTTTTACATACACAGAATGTTTAATTAATTTTCTGATTAATGGGCTTCTTTTATTATGCTACTGCCATTTGGCAGCTGTTTTGACAAAACTGCCTTCCTCATTACAGAATTTCTACTTGTGAAAGGAAGTCAACCATAGCAAATGGGCTTATTGAATTATCCAGCTCACCAATTATATAGTATAAAATTATTCATCCTGATATAATTTGATCAGGAAAAATCATTTATCTTTAGTAACTCTGTTAAATTAGATATTATTCTGCTGGATAGGTGCAATTTTGCAAGTGTCAGTACTTAGGAAACTTTTTTTTAATTTACTGGAACACTAAGTTATTGCCTATTTTCTGATTTCACTTTGTTACCAAAAAGGTTAGTTTCTGACTAATCGCTCCATTGAGCCCAATTCATTCAAAGCTTAAAAAGCGACACTTAACCATTTTGGAGAAATGCCAAATTGATACATATCATTGGCAATGCAATTTTGAAAGATCTGATACAAATGTATTTCTATCTGTTAATAAATCAATTAGTTTCAAATCAGTCTTGAAATTTTAGCATTATTTACTTGTGCGCTTTGCATGTATTTTGGTGCTCTTCCAGCAACTCTGCAATCAACATTGGCAATCCAATTTTTTACTCCCATTTTATTCAATCTAACACACTCAAAATTAACCTCACTTTCTATACATTTGCATCTTGTCATTAACCTACATAGCCTCTCTTAGAAAGAACCAATGCTTGATGCATGTGAAGTAAAAGGGTGCAATGTTTCAGAAAATCCCAAAGGTGTAAGAGAATACTGTGGACCACAGTGAACAGTTGGTAAAAAATAAATATTTATTATTGCTTAACTTGAAAAGCATCATCATTTGTTTTATGCTCCACAATCTCTTTTTCAGTGTAAAACAACCCAGAAACATTGCCGAATGGGAAAGGTATAGTTTATTTGGGAGATGCTCATCTGACTGTAAGTCAGCTCAAGGATTCTCCAGATATTTCACCAGAATATGCAAATTTCTCAAAGCATCAATGAGTTCTTTATCGCCTCTGTACAGCTGGATAAGCAATGGTATAATGACTCTAACTGTGTGCATGCACAGAGACTGTTCCCTCAGTCTGGTTTTGGTTTTACAACACTTTTGGTGTTTGTCTTGTATGACTTCACAACCAGCACTGCTTTTTGGTTCTTCCCTGCTTTCATCTAAATGCACATTCTGCATCTCTACCAGGATTTATCATGCTATGTGTAAGAACAAACACTCTGTTATTTTTCAGACCTTACCAATCAATCTCAATGTCTCATACAACAGAAATTGTCAACAGAGAGACAAGTGACAATTATCCCATACCACCCCATGAAGTCATGTTTACCTGGAGGATAGCCCTATGGCCATTTACCCCTGGCTTTATTGCTGTTAGTGTTTGATTAATCAAAAGCATGTCAACAAGTGCTGGAAATACCTAGGATGGTAGTGCTAGGGTTCTAGAGTGGTTATTTTCTGTGTCTGGACTTTAGCTGGTTCCAGCATCAGCTGTGTCTTAGATATCTTCGATACACATAAGTGCATAAATATAGCTGAGTTGCTGGAGCCTACTGGCAATGAGAGAATTATCACTCTTCATAGTCTGTACTTGTTTCAGGATCAGATTTTCTCTGTATAGGGTGATCAATAATTTATGTTAATTGAAAGATACTCCTGCCTTCATGCTGTTGCCTTGACACAGGTGACAGGTGGCTGTTTCTGCAATCTGGTTCCAGTCCTGTGGATCACTCCCTTTTCAAAGCTGTCTGGATCACAAATCTGCTGCAAAAGTAGGTCAGAATATCCACCATTGCTTTCAATAAGGGTAATTGAGGCTTGCAAGGTTTTTCACTGTCTGCTCTTCCTCCCATTGCTATCCACAATGGTTTGTTGTTTGCGGTTTTCATTTATTTGCTGTTTGGTTCGTCGATTTCCTGTTTTGTTTTTTCTTTTTCCCACTGAATAGATGCAGATACAGATTATGCTCTGTTTTACCAGAAGCACCTTTGGGTCTCATATCCTCATTCAGTGTTGCCCTGAAGGGCTGAAATTAATTAAGATTGATGAGACTACTGCATAAATCCATGGCCCTGAATACCCTGGTAAGCAGTTTATACAAGCTAGCATTGTCAGTGCTGGCCATTGCTATTCTCGAGTCTTGAAAGTTTCTTGCAGGACAAACTGTCATGATGCTCTTTCTGGGGATATCAGTGTTTATGTTGTTGTCAGTGGGCTTGTAAACTTGCTGTTGTTGATATAGCCTTTTAGTCCACATTTTATTGCTGCATTCTCATCCACTGTATTCTCAGAGAAGAAAAAGTTCCTTAGTGTTGCAGGAAAATAACTAAATAGCGAGTTGGAAAATGAACAGCTGTCCATCTCAATATTTATATGAGAAGGGTCCATCCATGTGGGAAGCTCAAAGAGGTGAGGGGAGGGGAGGTGAAGGATTTTGTAGGGCCTGAAAACACTGCTGCACAAGTACAGAAAAAAGCAAAATTTTTAGGGAGCTGTGATTATTAAGCAATTTATTATTTACAAGTGGCATATTATCTATAACATTTAACTTATTCATAAGAAAGTTTCTATTGTAGAGAAGTCTTACTAACTGGAATATGAAAAACTAATTGCACCTTGGTAGAGTTAGGTCTTCCTCAACTATTTTTTCTTTTCTGTCCTGTGTGTCTGTGCATACTTACTCGTATGTAGACCCAGTATATAAAAGTCAAAGAGCAACAACACAGAAGAGTAGTGCCTAGTGATAATGTATTGACAATGAAGAGGTGAGCATCTGTGACCAACAGGTCTGGATTGTAGCAAACTGGTTGTGTCATGGCCAGTATCAGATGCTGTTTTGCTGCCTTGAATCAGGTGACTGTGAGTTCAGTGACTGAGCCTGAGAAAACACGAGTGCCTTCAGTGTTTCCCATAAGTGACATTACATTTGGCACTTTTATATGTTTACTGAAGGCTATTTGCTCTTTTTGCCTTGAACAGAGTTTTAAAAATTTTATTTATCAGGATTTAATAGTCCAGATACTTAAGAAAGGCATAAACACTGGGCTAAAAGTCGGTGAGTAGCTATGGACAGCCCTGGACTTACATTGTTGGGGTGGCCTCTGTCTCACTTTTCCTCTTCAAAGAACTTCAGATTTTTAAGTGCCTGGGCTGTGATTTCATTCTTTCTTTATTCATGAGCCCTTTTCTCCTCACCTTCAGCTGGGAAGCTTTTTCTTGCAGCCATCACATGGCACATGCAGAAAAACCATGGGAACAGGACCATCCAGAATGGGTTTAGGAAAAGCAGGTCCTGCTTGACCAATCTGATCTCCTTTTTTTAACAGGGTACCTGCTCTCTGGGGAAGGAAATTACTGTAGATGTTGTCTATGGGGATGTTAATAAAGCTTCTAACATTGCTTCCCACAACATTCTCCTGGGGTAACTGGCTGCTCATGGCTTGGGTGGGTACAGTCTTTCCTGGGTAATAAACCTGGGCTGGCTGGCCAGGCCCAGAGAGTGGTGGTGGATGGTGCCACATCCGTCTGGCAGCCAGTCACTTATGGCATTTCCTAGGGACCAGAGCTGGGGCTGGGCCTGTCTAATATCTTTATTGACGACCTGGCTAAGGGGATTGAGGGGTCCCTCAGTCAGTTTGCAGAGGACACCAAGATGGGCAGGAGTGCTGATCTGATGGAGGGCAGGAAGAATCTGCAGTGTGATCTGCAGAAAGTGGATCAATGGACTAAGGTCAATGGTGTGAGATTTGAACAGGCTGAGTGCTGAGTCCTGCAACTGGGTCAGAACTGCATGTAGTGCTACAGGCTGGGGGCAGAGTGGCTGGAGAGCTGCTAGGGGAAAAAGAACCTGGGGGTGCTGGTGAACAGCCCGCTGAACACGAGCCAATGTGTGCCCAGGTGGCCAAGGAGGCCAGTGGCATCCTGCCCTGAATCAGTAATAGTGTGGCCAGAAGGACCAGGACAGTGGTTCCCCCTACTGTACTCAGCACTGGTGAGGCCACAGTCTGAATCCTGTGTCTAGATTTGGACCCTTCACTACAACAAAGACATTGAGGTGCTGGAAGGTGTCCAGAGACGGGCACCTTGGTGAGGGGTCTGGAGCATAGGCTTATGAGGAGCAGCTGAGGGAGCTGGGAATTTTTAACCTGGGAAAAAGGAGAAGATATCTTATTGCACTCTACAACCAGCTGAAAAGAGACCATAGTGAGGTGGGGGTCAGCCATTTCTACTAGGTAACAACTGACAGGATGAGAGGAAATGGCCTTGAGTTGCTCCAAGGGAGATTTTGATAGGAAAAATTTCTTCACTGAAAGGGTAGTCAAACACTGGAACAGGCTGCCCGAGGAAGTGGTTGAGTCACCAGCAAGGTGAGGTATTTAAAAGACCTGTAGATGTAGCATTTTAGGTTTTATGGCAGACTTGACAGTGCTGGGTTAACAGCTGTTCTTGATAATCTTGGAAGTCTTTTAGAACTGTAATGATTCTATGATCCTTTCAGTGGGCTTCAGCCCACCAGCCAGGTAATTTTGCATTTCTACCATATTTTTATTTGAAAATCTAACTATGAACAGCTTTTCTTAATGTGCATTAATGGATTTGAGGAGTTTTTCCCAGGTGTATTGGCTGTTCTCATGTTGTGCAATGAGGAAACTGTTTCCATATGAAGCTCTGGGAGCCTTTCTCTCCATCTCACTCTCAGCAAACACAACAAATTTCTTCATAAGTGATTCCCATGCTACACCTAGCACTCTTCACTCTGACTGTAGGAAAACACTATATATTACAAACTTGAGGTATAAACCTTGGTGGTCTTTGTTCAGTGTTGCCTTAATACTGGGAAGGGAACAGTGAGAAGAATAAGAAAGCCTGGTGTAGCTATACTTCTGAGAAGGTACATCTGGCAGCCACACAGGGGTGAGCAGCAGCCTTTGTGGGTTCACAGCTTTACAGTATCAAAATGTAAAGCTCTGTAAATCAGAAGAAAAATGGTACCTACAAAAATTCTATCTCTTGTTACATACCCCAGGCTTGACCTCTCTGAATTCACTCCATCATAACTTCCATGATTCAATCTGAGATGGTTCAGATGAGTCCTGCCGGATAAGAGAGAAGGAGCAGGTCTGTTGTCACCATATAGAGCTGTTTGAAGAGACCCTCCATGATCTGGCTGCTGCTGCTGCTGTCTGGTACAATATATGACTTTAAGTGGTGCACTTGTTTTCAATCTTCAAGAGCAACAGTTCCAGGTCAAGCTGTACATAACCGCATTGTGTCCACCCACACAAAGAGTTTAAGTGGTGATTGAAACAATATCTCATCCCATTTCTATTTACCAGGTTAAAGGAAGTTTCTCTCTGGAGCCGTCTCTCATCTATTTGCAGCAGGAAATAAATTTCTTTTAAAAATGAATCAAAAAGACTCTCAGGACTGCCAGCACAGGTCAGTGTAAAATGATTCTATAATACTTCGTTATTGCAAAGTTTTTTTCTGAGCACTTTATCTGAAAAGTACTGAAAACCTCTCAAAAATAATTTACCTTCTCTAGCTAGTTTGTACAGACCTACTTAACAGAGTGAAACTTTTAGGAACTTTCCTTTCTTTTTGCCTTCACCAAATATTTCAGTTACGTGTTTCAAAACACATTTTTATGACAACTGAGAATTTAAAGTAGTCATTTAAATGACCATTCTCATTATAAACTCTTGGATATAAGTACACAAAGCAATGATATGAGATAGCTATGAATTTTGTTAAATCAGTTAGAATTTCAAACTTCAGGTGATGTTACAGGTACATAACTTAAGCTGCCTGCTCCTATAGAATAACAGAGAGGAAGAAAGTACTTGAACATTGTAGTTTTTTTTTTCCTGTAGGTTTTTTCCCTACTGAATAGAATATCAGTGATTTGGTCCAATTCAATCCTAGCTGTATTAAAGATATGTTTTTTCTGTTATTTTTTGGTTATTCCTTAATGTAGTTATGACACTGCAAAGTAAATGAGGAAAATGGTGACTATATGTCTTTATTACTTCCTTGAGAGAAGCAGAAATGTCTTTTCTCCTAAAAACCATAGAATTTCCTATACTTTCTATTAACTTGCAGAAGTTCACAGAATTTTGTTGTTTTTTTTTTTCTGGTATTGAAGTTTCATATATATGTAAAGGTTTGTATGGTTAAAGACCAGTTTCCCAACATGTCTGCACCTCAAGTCTAACTTTTAGAAAACTAAATCACATCAGAATAAAAGAGAAACTAATGGGATTAAAACCCCCAAAAAACCTTACCAATTTGTCACTAATTGTCTGTTGCTTTACACAAAAGAAATTGAGGTACCAGATAAATATTTTTATAATTTTCATAATATTTTTTGGTTTGTCTGCACCTCAAGTCTAACTTTTAGAAAACTAAATCACATCAGAATAAAAGAGAAACTAATGGGATTAAAACCCCCAAAAAACCTTACCAATTTGTCACTAATTGTCTGTTACTTTACACAAAAGAAATTGAGGTACCAGATAAATATTTTTATAATTTTCATAATATTTTTTGGTTTTGCTGTGATGCAAAAATAATGACAAAAGTTAGACCCTTTACCAGTCTACAACTTACAGATATGTTTTTTCAATTTTTTTCTGTTAGTGTAGTGGCTTGTCATTACAACCGTGTAAGAAATTTTCCATCTATAAAAGAACTTCTTCTCTTTAAGCACCTCAGGAGTATTAGCCAACTCAACTAGCAAAGTTCAGAGTGACAGCAAAATTCCAGAAAAAACAAAGGTGTTCCTAAGCAACTGACAACTAACTGTAGTGCACATGTATTTATCCTATATATCTGTCACATATTTATGTTGTATCAGTAGGGCAGCCCCATTAAAACAGCTACTTATACATTTATCACAGCTTGTGCTCCTTAGTACAGGACCCCATAAGTGCTCAGCAAGGAGAAAAACAAACAACTGACTAACAAAAGAGATCAGCAAAGCATCTCAAAATCAGAAATATCAGAAATAAGACAAAAAGTTATAAATCTGTGTAATCCAATTTCTTCTCCTGTGCATTTTGCAACGGGAGTCAAAGGTTACCAGTTCATCCTCTGACAGCATTCACTGTTAGGTCTCTCTTGTGTGGGGCAGTGTGTAGCTAGACCAGCTTGCTCAGTGTGAAGTGGCTGCTCTGTTTAGATCTAGTTGGTCAGAAAATGGAAATGGTCACTTGGAGACTCTGTGTGTTTCTTCAGTGCTGCTCTGTGCAAGTAAAGCAACATCAGCAGGGGTCAGCAAGACAAGAGTGCCTAGAAAATTGATTGAGTGATCTTCAGCCTTTTATTGGCAGCTAATGAAAGTATATAATGATCTTCTACTTTACAATCTTCCCCACAATCATGTCATGTTTGAAAATCACCCCTAATGCTTTGTAGTATTAAAAAACCCAAACAAAACCAGATTCAACAGTTATGGAGGCACACATAAGAAGAGGACAGTAGAAATCACAGGAGTGGGCAGACCTCTCAGGTGATTGAATTGCAAAGAATTTGCCAGTTGAAATTTCTTACATGCTTACAGAAAGAAAAACAACAAGATGTTCCTCTCTCACATGTGTTTTCACCTGATAAAAGCAGATTAAAATATACTTTGCTACATCATGATGAAAATTTGTTAATACTACTTAATTCCTGCAAGTAAAACTATCACTAATAATGCACTTTATTTACTGTTGATGAAAGAAAAGGTTGGAAGTGTCACCAACAGAATTAATTTTGTGAGCATTAGCCAATTTTTAAATTAGAATTTTTTAATTTTCCCCATTAATCTCTGAAGAAAATGGACAATGCCAAGATTCAGAAGTCCAGCTGCTGCTATGCTGAATTTGTTTCCTCACATCTGTGTTTTCTTAGCGTGGCTTTCAAGGAGCTCAAAAATTTCAGAGCAATTAGATTTATCTGGATATTCTGTAGTACCAGATTCTTGTAAGGAGCTATACATACAGTCCCAGAGAAGCAGTTTTTTTTTTTTTTAAATATCCAGGCAGAATGCTGAAATTTGAGTTGAAACTAAAAAAAAACAACCAAACAAATAACAACCCCCCCAAAAAAATAAAAAACAATCCAAAAAACCCCCAACCTTTATATGTGTAAAAGTATCATATAATTTTATATATCTATTTTTAGTTTCTATCCCATGCCATACATACTTGTGCTTCACAATAAAACTATAAGAGAAAAGGAGATATTTAGAGCAATGTAATTTGTTTTCCCAAGAAGCTACTGTACCCAATGGAGCCCTGCTGTCCTGGAAAAGTAATGCCTGTCTGTGGGAAATGATCCTTTGTTTTCTTATGCTTCTATGCTTCAGCCACACAGAAGCATAGCAAAACAGAATGGTTTGCCTTCCTTTATTAAACCACTTTTATCTCAATCCATGAGTTTTCTAGCTTTTGCCCTTCTGATTCTCTCCCCCATCCACTGAAGGAAACTGAATAAGAGTGTGGGGCTGAGATCTGGGCAGAGGTCAACTCAGCTCAGATAAAAACCCTTCCATTGTGTGATTTAGAAGCAGAATGTGCTTGGCTAGAAGTTCATAATCTCTGGTAGAGAGACAGAAAGAAAAGGTGAACTGGAGTGGATTGTATTGGCTGCAAAAGAAGGAGTGAGATTGAGGCGTGGTCTTTCCAGACAGAATAACTATTCCATGGTAGTAACTAAGATTTTTCTTTGTTATTATTTTCCCTCCTCTATCATTAGACAGGAAGAGAGCTCCACACTAAAGGCAAGATATTAATTTTTCTTCTTCTTCAGTGAGTGATATGGTCCCTAAACACTTGTGGTGACTCTGATTCCACTGTGTCTTTAAATTCTGTGCATCACAGGGCTTTGACTGTACAATGTTAGCTTTTTACTAGAACAAGAATTAAAAAAAGTTTTCAGGAATTAAACAAAAAAAAGAGGGAATGAGAAGAATAGAAACAAAGTAGTTGTAAGCATATGTCCCCTTTCCCTGCTATACATTTGAATGATGAGATTCAGAAAACTCCACACAATATCAGTTATTCTCATTGTTCTTCTAGCATGTCTCCACACAATATATAATTATCATTTTTCCTTTTAACCTCTCTTCTCTGCTTGATATTCTCACCAGCCCTTGTGAAACGTTATATTTTCTCTCATTGCTGAAGTCCACCTTATCTGCAGTGCAGCAAGAAGGGCGAGGAAAATGGGGCCTTGTTAACAAACCACATCCTTTCAAGGGACTTATGTTCATATGTATTAACTGTGAATATGTGACCCAAACACTTTGTATGACTTTTAAAGAGAATAATGACAATATTCGGGGGAAAAAAAGAAACTAAAAGAAAATGCACATTTCCTAGTTTTCCTGGTAAGAAAAAAATGGGACAATTTCTAAAAAACTTATTACACAGTAACTTAAGAATAATTACAGGAAAAAAAAAAGACATTTGGTATGCAGGTCTTGTTTGTCCATTTCCTTTTTGCAGACAAGAGTCAGAATTTTTGGTTTTATTTCCTTAAAGGAAATAAAAACTAATAGGGTTAGTTCAGACTCACATCTAACACTTTTTTTTCCTAAGCTTGATAAAGACTTGTAAAGAAAGAGAAAGTTAAGGTAGGAGCAAATTAAACAAATGATCAGGTTTCAATAGCATAAACCAGAAATATTGTCCTCTTAAGAAGATTGTATTGGAGAATAATCAACTCCTAAGTTAAACCAGGGGACTGTAAAATGTTTCCTCTACTTATTATCAAAGTTGCCATGAAATTGTAGAAGTTAAGTCTCAGGACCTAAGCTATAGCAAGTGAATATTAGCATCATTTTATCTAATTTTATTAGTCACATCTGGAGTGCTGTATCCAGTTCTGAGCTCCTCAGTACAAGAAAGACATGAAAGTCCTGGAGTAAGTCCAGTGGAGGGCAACAAAGATGATTAAGGGTCTGGAGCATCTCTCTTATGAGGAAAGGTTGAGAGAGTCGGGCCTGTTTAGCCTTGAGAAGAGACAACTGAGAGGGGACCTCATCAATGTCTATAGTATCTGAAGGGAGAGTGTTTACAGGATGAATCCAGGCACTTCTTGGTGGTACCAAGCAATAGAAAAAAACCCAATGGACAGAAAGAGATACACAGAAAGTTTCACCTGAACATCAGGAAGAACTTTGCTCCATGGATGACCATGCACTGGAAGGGACAGCTCAGAGATGTGGATTATCCCATCACTGGAGATATTCAAGTGCTATCTGAAATCAATCTTGTGCAAGGTGCTCTGGGATGACCCTGCTTAAGAAGGGTGCTTGTACCAGACACCTCCACTGGTGATTCCTTTCAACCTTAACCATTCTGTGAATCTCTGGTCTTGATAAGCCTGTGAAAGATGGGACCTTATTTTCATACAGATGTAAACTGGATGAAAGAAGTGACAAATATCTCACTTTGTTTCCACGGGTATTTTTTTTAAATTATGAGTATGAAATTTAAAACTCCTCTTATCTTGGTCTTTTTCATCTTTCTCTACCTTTGAAAAGATGTATCTACATCCTCTTTCACAGGATTGTAGAGCCTGAAATAAGTGAGTATTTGAAGTAATGCATTAAACTTCTACTCAGTCTGTGATGACAACATCTTTATATATCTTGTCTTTATAAATTGCCACTGTATTGTCTTGATAGTAATTATATTTTGGATGATAGTGTTTAGAAATTGCTAAATAAACCAAATAAATCAGTAAGTTTCTGTAAATTTCACTCTAGGATGATAAATTCATGCAAATTTGAGTGTAGGTTGAGGCATTTTTTTAAGTTTGGGGTCAGGTGATCAGATTTGTGTGTGTGTTTTGGTTTTGAGCATTGGCCAAAAAAATACCAATTATTTTTCTCTTTCCATGTCAACTTTAAAAGCCAAAAGAAATATTTGTTGCTTAATATTTTCTTCCTCTTTTTCTTTGTATAAGGTTTGACCCTCTAGAGAACACCACAGAAATTATTCTGTTGAACATGTCCTTAATATATCAAAGTGGTAGACTAATATTTTAAAATAAAAGGAGACAAAACTCATACTAACTCAAAAGAATCTTTTTTTCACCTCAAGGTAGATTCTTTTTTCTTTTATCCATAGTGACAGTTCATGTTTTCTTAATGATCTCCTTTGACTTAACCATTAAACCTTTACTGACAAAGCAATTTGGCAACTCAAGATGTCTAGGAGGATTTTAATATACTCTAAGGATTTTCTTTACTCTGTCTACATCTGAAAAGGCACTCTTTTGCTATTGTAAGACCCATACTGGATATGGTTAATAAAATCACCATCAACGTTGACAAGAATGTGTATCAAAGGACATTTACATGTCACTATGCAGTAGACTTTAAATTTATGTCAAAATTAGTCTATTCTCTGTTGTGAGTTATGGCTTTCTTAGAGATAGGCAGGAAGCCCAGGTGTGATATCCCTTCTAGAAATGCAGAAGACAATACCCTTGTGGTTTAAACAGACAAGTCTCACTTTGCACTAAAATCAGATAATTTCACCTATCACTTCTGATCTGAGAGAGATGTAACCTCCATACTGGAGATATCAGCAGTTTAACAGTCTTCTTGGCTGCATTGATGTAAAAACTTTTGTGTGAAATTTTTCTGATTACTTTATAGAAAATTCTAAATTAAATTCACTTACAGAAACTAAATAACATCTCCAATAACCCAGTTTCTTTTGTGCTGTTCTCACTGAATTTTGCATACTAAAGATTAGGTGAACTTTGTGCAGATAAGGAAGAAAAGTAACTTGCATTTTAAAATCAAAATCTTAATTTTCTTTTTTGCCGCTTTTCTTTTATTTTTCTCCCCTCAAAAGATTATCGGATTCATTAATTGTCTATGGTTCTGTCTTTTTCATTAGACATATAATCCTGTTCCCTTAAAATTAGCATAAAACAAATCACAAAGTATTAGTGCTTAGTGCCAAGATCCTGTTTGGTTGTTTATGGTATCCTGAGGACTTTATTGGATACATATTAATACTTCTATTAATATGTATTCTCCAACTTGGTGGAAAAGAGCATGTTTCCTAGAGTTTTATGGAAAGCTGACAGCATTTTCATTTTTTTATGGAAATGTCTGCTTTTTAAGCAAGTGTATTACCAGGGGGTTCTACATGAACATTTAAAGAGCAGTAGGGATAGGTGCTGCCAAAACAGGCTAAGGAAGGAGATACATGATGGAAACAAATATTTTATTAAACAAAGGAGAAAACCTTTTTTGGACATGTCACAGCTTATTGTAGTGTTTTCAAAGCTGCACTAGTCTCCATGCTTCAACAGAGAAACCACATTTTTCATGGTTTCAGTCCCAACATTTTTGCCATAGATTTGGGGGGGTAATGATGTATTGGTTTCCTGCAGCAGAATGCCTACTGCATTCTCAAGTCCAAAGCTGCTATATTGCTGGTTTAGATGTATTATGTTAAGCACTATAGTAGTAGTAGATAGTCATGATAAGAAAAGCACCATGAAAACAATGGAAATTATGATTTGGACCTGAAAAGAAAATAGTTTGCTAAAGAACATAATTAAATGGCATGTTAATTTGTTTATCAATTCCAGTGAACTATCTTGCAATGGTAAATTTATTTTTCGTGTTGAAATGAATGGGATAGTATGTGCCCAGTTGAATGGATTCATGACTTTAAATAGATGGTAATGTAATGTAAAATTTTCTAATTTGCCAATCACTTATTAAATGTATTTACAATTACAGAGTAAATTCTAGGAAATATACTGAAACTGAGTGATAATATTTCCTATTTTATAGGACGCTTTGCCTTTAGTGACATTAGATTAATAAGCTACAAGAAAACTACAGATATCTTTAAAAAATCACACTCCTATTCTGAATACATATAACTCTACTCTCCAGAGTTATCACTCATTTTTATTACACTGGAGTTAAATGGTTCATCTGTTCTAAATCTTCAGTAAATGTATATAGCCTTTTTACAGAATGCAGCCAAAGGGGAAATAAATCAGTGTCAGAAATCCCCAATGTTTAATTTTTTACTAATCTCATGTTATATCTTTTCTGGATGGTGGAAAAAGAAAAAAGAAAAAGAATAATTCTTTCAGATTTTACCTTTTGGGTTGTAAAATAAAAGCTACCTTGTCAAAAGTTCAAATTATATCTGATAACTTTGAGCAAAATCTAAATGCTGTCAAATAGAGAAGAAAACAATATTCCTATCTTCCCGTAGGAAGTAATAAAAATGACTTGCTGACTAGAGGCCATTTCTATACCTAAAGTTAAACATGTCAAATGGTAAATCAGATGTATGACATGATTGCACACCTATCTCCCTGCTTATAGACATATCAGTGCATTAAATGTGTATTTACACTGCTGAAATATTCATGTGTCTAGTGAAAAATTTAGATTTCTGATATCCAAAAGAAAGCCTCTGGTTTTATGTCTATTTTCTTGCTTGTTTTTGATGGATGCTTAGTACTCTCAGAGGTCTGTGGGCTCTTTCAAAGTGTACCCACTGGAGAACCAGATTCCTGTCTGACTTTACAAGAAGCATTTGGTACAATGATTTATGACGATCACATGCACTTTTAGCCACAAAGTCACTGCAACAGGGCAAAGCTATCAATCACTTGTGGTACAATGAAGCATGACAGGTCTCCCAGAGAACAACTTATAATTCAGCAGGGCACTTGTCTTGGAGTGGGTTTCCTTCTAAGGATGTGTCTTGTTAGTTGGAAACAACACAAAATCAGGGCATAAGGTCAAGCAATTTCAATTAATTAAGAATATTTATTTTTTTTATTATTAGAAAGTAACAATGTTCTTTCAATTGTATGTATATGTTTGAGTTAGAGTTTACCTAGACAGAGGGTTGTATAATCACAGTACCTTATTTGCTATCATTAAGGTCCCCAAAACAAGAATTTAGTAAGAATTTTCACTCTGGGAAGATTATCTTAAAGCTCCTTTCCTCAGTGATATTTGTACTTCATCTAGTACACCTAAGTCCAGCTTATTAAATTGTTGTTTAATTTATTGATTCTTGCATTAATATTTATTTGAATTAGGTGTGGTAATTAAAATGTTATGGAAACATTTTGGAGCTCCTTGTTTAACAAGCCAGTAACATCTTGTCAGCAGTTGTCTTTTTCTATGTGTGTGTTGGTTTGGGTTTTTAAAGTGTTGTTGGGTTTTTTTTTAAGGAGGCTTTTAATTAAATAAGCAAAGTAAAGAGGTATAAGAAATGAATATTAAATGCAATTTCTGAAGTGATCTCAATGGAACACAATGAGTTTATTTTTGCTTTTGGTAGATAATGGTATGTAAAGCAAGAAATGAGAAAAATACTGTGGCCACCAACTGATCATATAAATATGTGCTGTTCATAAAGCCTCAGGAAATAGAAATCAAATATTACCTTTTGCAGATTAATATGGACAGTTATTAATGTACCTATTCATTTGAAAAATAGCTCATATTATATCTTATTAGGTTAATCAATAAAAATAGAGTACATATGGAATGCTTCTGTGCTTGATTCTTATTAGAAATTTTTGGTTACTGAGAGTAATTTTTTCAGGAGTTTTTACTGACTTTCATGGAAGTCTAGATCTACATAACAGATTTTTATTGTGTGAGCAGGCTTGTTCATTCCTCATACGAGTAGGTGATTGAATCAGGTATGAAGCTGAGCAGGAATGCAGAGAGAGGAACATCCAGTATAAGGACATGACTTTACCCAGGAGGTCAGCTGCTCAGGAAGTCAGCAGTTGAAGGCTAAGAAAGATATTAATTTACTAGAACCTCAACTTGCATGCTGCTGGATTAACTATTAAAACTGAAGGTCATGAATAGAAAAACTTCTTAAAATATGAAATTTGTGCAAAAACAATCTTCAAGAATTTAACGGTGGTTTGGAAGAGAGTTCTTGATGAGGGTTTATAAGAGAAGGCAGGTTTGATCTCCTGTTAATTGACATTGAAAAGAATAACATTTAGCAAAAAACCCCAATACTGTTACGGAATTTTAAATTTAAGGCATTGTGACAAATTCTAAAGCTCCTTCAGTCTTGAAAAGATGCAAATTTTGATGTAGCACTATAATAGTTTACATTTTGCTTAGAAAGATTTTGTAACAGTATTTTTTTCTATTTTTAGTCTTTTAGTCATTCTTCCTAAGAAATCCTGATGAGAATTCAGAGCAATGTGTCACCCTATAGCCACACCCACTCCCCTCATTTTACTGAAGGCAAATAGAAGCATTTGGAAAAGAATTGACTTTGACAGCTCAGCTATCTGTCTGTTTACCTAGAGGATGAGTTTATTTCTTCTTTCATGTCGGAATGTGAAAAAACACTTTCACCACCTCAGTATTTAGGTATGCTTCTCAATGCCTTGATGTCGTTCTGATTATTATACTATTGTATTCTACTCTTCCTTTGCAAAGCACTCTGAAGGCACACTTTGTTCTTGCATACAGTTGGCATCTAGGGAAGAATCACTAACATTTCAGTTAAGAAGTCAGCAGAATTTCATCCTAGTCCCTTGAAGTCACTCTTAACTCAAGGCTGGGTAAGGTAAAATGTTTATGAAAGATAGATTAAAAAATAATTAAAGGAAATAAAGTTATTAATTTAATTTCATTAATTTGAAATCATAAATGAATATTTTCTGTTATCTGCCTGATATCCTGACCCCCACCATTCATAAGTTTCATAATTTTGAATGCAAATCTACCTCAGGAAGCAGCTATTAGTGGGAAATGTTTTACAGTGGAGCAGATCGCTTTAAAAGATAATTTCTTTTTGAAGTCCTCCCTTTCTGAAGTATTTTTTCCTTTTTTTTCATACATAGGTGATATCAAAAATAGCTAACGTAATTAAAAGTTATTTACCTTTGAAAATGTGTCATTTTTGAACCACATGTTGACGTTTGTGCAGATAGTAACACATTTCACAAGAGCAGCACATCACCTGTAGTAAATTTTTGTGTGAAAATGTTTCCTTTTGCTGTACATCACCAATTGATGTCAAACTGGTATATATATCAGTATATTGGTGTCCTTGATTAAACAAAAAATTCTGCGTGAGGAAAAATGTGCACAGTTATTGCTATCATTTTACCAATGTGGCTGTAAATGACCACATGGAAGTGAGCAAGGGGGCTTGGGGTGACATTTTTCTTCTTCAGCTGCTAACTTTCACACCATTCAAAGGATTGTTTGCAACTGCAAAAGGGTAGAGCAAAGCTTCACTGGAGAAAAGAGATGCCCCTGTTCCCATTCTTTTCTTTTCTTCCAGAATGTTCTGGCAAACAAGAGCTCTGTTAAGGGCCATTTTCAAACTGTACCAGACATGGGTTTGCTCACTGAAAAAATAAATTGGACAAACACAGGCTTCAGCAACACAGAAATAAAGGCAAACCTGTAGCAAAGAAAGAAGCGAGGCTGAAGACTTCCAAAATGGGAGGTGGTACGGTATAATTACTCAGTTTGGGATTGCCTGTTAGAGTCCCTATTAAGAAAGGGTAATTTCAGTGCTCTACATGTTTTGTATTTCATGCTGCACAACAGCACTCAGACGTATTTAATGTTTGTGGAATGAACAGGGAGAATTCACTAAAATAGAGAAGTTGTTCCAGCTTGTGGCATTTTGAGACGTTAATTTTTCTATATACAAATATGACACTTTCTAACATTTAGAAAAAATCCCCCAAACAACCCAAAAAAAGTCTTTTGAATTCTATGGGGTACAAATCCTTCACAAGCAGGTTACATGTACAGCTGTTATGGTAGATATGCCTGAACCTGTTGTTAAGAATCAGTGAGTCTGAACAGTGACTTCTGTGTAGCTAAATGCAAAGAAATGGCTTTTAGAATGTGTTCAGTACCTCTGTACTTACATTAAACAATTTTCTATATGGTCCATTACTTATGCTGACCTTAGATATGCAGATGCAATATTTGTCCTTTTTCACTGTATGAAAACTCACATTGTCAAAGCCTTTAGTCCTATAGGAAATTTTGTCTCATAATATTTTTGGCTTCATTCAGGGAGAAAAATTAAATGTGGACTGTTCCAAATCTTGTTTCTAGTTGATTCACTTTCACTTTATTGTCTTTCCAAGGAATTATTTGTCATTGTTTTTTGGGATTTTTTTCCTCTTTCATTTTCCAAATGTGGATGTACACATATGAATGGGGTTCTGCTCTCTCAGTAATCTACAGATAAAAAAATAAAACTATGGAGAGAGATAAACAATTAGAAGATAACACACGACACAATAATTTAATTTTTTCAGTGAGTTCTAGTAGGCAGAACCTATGGTGTGACAACCAGTTTGTAGCCTGCAATTAAAAAAAAAAAAACCTGCCAGAAAGAGAAAGGAAAATGGAACAAATATTATCAAGATTTAAAGTATTTATCAAATTAGCCCTCCCATATGTAGAAAGAGTTTCTTTCTTTCATATAGCTGTCCTTAAGTTGTTAGTTGTGTGCCCTACTATGCTGTTTTAATGAGGTTACAGAAAATTTGGGTGAAAGATGGATTTAGTGCACAAAGCAACTTAATATATTTCATAGAGCAGTAGGATAGTTTTATTGCCAGCAAACTTCCTGAAAATAAAACAAAAAACCCTGTCCTTATTTAAATAATTAAAGCAGATGGTTTTTATCTTCAATGTAGTCTATAATGTGAGATGACACAGGCAGCATATTCTTTCTGAAGAATGTACTTTTCCTTATGATTACCAGCTTTTGATATATTTCTGGGACTTTAATAAACTGAAGTTATTGAGAGAAGCAAATTCAGAATTGTTATGGTAATAGTCTAAGATTATTTCATTCATATTGGTTATGATTATCTCAATATGAGTGGAATCTCATAAAATTACATGAGAATTCACTTTTGTTAAATTTAGCCGTCTTATTAAAAAAAAAAAGGTGGAGGAACTGAATTTTCTGGTCCTTAGAGGAATAATGTTTTGTGAGTGAAAATATAGGTATTCTACTTCAGTATTTTTCTTCTACCATTTTCTCCCCCCATGACTCCAATTTGGTCTCTATTGAAGACATGACAAAGGTGTTTCTTTATTCATTTATTCATTTTGTAACTATTACCTTTAAATGCCTCAAAATTCCAAATCACCCACAAGAATACTTCTTATAAAAAAGGTGCTAATAAAAGCATTCAGAAAAAAATAGAGAATGTGAAGGAGACATTTAATTTCTATAAGCAGTTTTTTTCTATGCCATAGTTCAACAAGTTTTTTATTATTTTGCCAGTTTTCATTTTATCTTCGAGAAAAACAATCAACATCTGTCCCACTTTTTCTGTATTCACAGTACAAGGACAAAGCTTTCCAGAAAGTAAAAATGATGATTTTTGTAGAGTATTTTCAGAAAATTAAGTCTCCTTAGACATGAAATAAAACAAATATGGATTTAGTTCAGGCTTCTAAAGCAGAAATGAGGAAGGTGGAGTAAAAAGCCTTCCAAATGGATTTTATTAAGAAAATGCTTCACAAAATGTAAGTGGTTTTACAGGGATGGGGTGAACAGCTGGAGATATTATATCACACAAGGTCAGGTAAGGTGTTGATTCTGAAAGCTGGATCTGTTTATTCAATAACTTGATTCTCTTCAAGCTAAATTACAACTCCAGCCTTAGTCCATCTTGAAAGCAGACTATACTTCTGTGCCTGGTCTCCAGCAGAGTTGTGATGGCACAGTCCTCAATAGTCTTTCAAAATATTTTTTTCCCTTTCCTCCAAGACCAGACTGTCGTGCCACAGTGTGGGGTAGCATAACGTGAGCACCTGTCACTGCGTGTTTTTTGTGCTTAAAAGAGACTGGCAAAGTTTTCATAAGACCTGCAGGTATTTTTGCCACAGTATCTCTGACCAAGCCCTCTGACAGGGCAGGGTTTCACCAGATAATTTGAAATGTGTCACTGCTGCTTCTGATGGGCAGCAAAGGTCCCTGAGACCTCAGCTCAGCCCTGCAGAGCTCCTGCCTACCTTCCGTGGTACCTCTGAGGCTCAGTCACCTATCAGCCCTCCGCCCACTGAGTTTAGAAGCTGTACTCTTTTTTTAGCTTAGGTAGGGACAAGTGCATCTGAAAACATCTTGTTGCCAAGTTTAAAAGAAGGTCGGCACACTCCTTTTCTAGGTCATTAATAGATGGGGTCTTAGAAACACTTTGTGCTGCCTCACAAAGGCAGGATGTCTGCAGGGAGACTGAGAGGAAATTCATGTGGTGGCTTGCAGAGAAGACTCTGCAGGAAACAGCCAATTCTCATATCTATTTTCTAACATAGAAGCTAAGGAAGCAAATGGTCTAAGCCTACTATGTGGTGTTCCCTGTTAAGGGAAGGTTTAGAGCATGATGATAAAATGCTCTTGGGAAGTTTTCTTGGGAGTTCATGCTGCAGGTTCAAACAGAGAATTTATCCCCACTTTTATGGTGTGGGTTGATACTGCTCCACTTTCATGTAAATGAGCAAGGGTGAGTAATCTGAAAAATTAGTAATGTAAGAGTACAAAAGAAAGATGAGAGGAATTTATTTGTCTGCCATCTGATTCATTAGGTTGTGCCAATGAGATTCTAATGATATAACAAGTCTTTCTCTTAGAGGTCATTCTCAATGAACTTAGAATTCTCATTTAGATACCCTTCAGACAGAAAGAATACAAAAACAGAACGAAAAGTCTCATTTATTTTTTGTACTTATGCTAATGTGTTTGTGTACAGCAGTGACCTTTTCTCAGATCACCAATACACTTTTTCCTTAATATGGCATTTAATTGTGTCATAGCATGCTCTTGTAATTTTCTAACTTTATTTTACCCTTCCATTGCAAACTGCATTTGGGTATGGTCAAGAAATAGGGGTAAACTGAAGATATAATAATTGAATAGTGGATCGGGAGACAAAGAAGAAATGAAGATATTTAAGAGGGAAAACTTTCACCGCTAATGTCTTGAATCCCACTATTTCAGTTCTCATAGTGTCTCTTCCTTTAAAGTTTCACCTAGAAATCTTGTAGTGATATCTAGTGGATTTCTTTAAATTGAAATTGTATTTACTTTTGAAAATAACTTTGTTCTTTAGGTAAGGATAAAATCAGTATCTGCTAATTCTTTTGCTGATTCAATTAAATGCCATAAAGACATTCTGTTTCAATGAACTAGATATTTAAGATAATATATTTATAGGCCAGATTCTTTTTAAACTAATTCATTGTGAACTTGAGTATATTCAGGTGTTTGTACCATGTTTACCACCAGAATATGGGCACAGATCCACAATAAAATACTCTTTTTAATTTATTTTTTTTTCTGATGATAGGGAAGGATTAGACACCTTATTTATACAGCTGTAAAATGATAACTGCTGTTATAACCAGTTGGTTGTCTAAGGCAAGCCCTGCCCGGTATCTTTTCAGCTTCACTGAGATATCTATTATCTGACATGAACCCCTTCCTGAGGGCTTCTAAGTAATTTTCTTTCACAACAATGATAGTAGGAGTTTCAAAAATTTAGCCAATATCTCTGTGACTCTTAACACCCACCAAGGGCACAGGTGGGCCACATTCAAAGGCTGCCTGTCCAGAATAGATTCAGATTCATAGCTTCTCACCGGGCAGAAGATGGTTTTGCTTGGTGATTGGGAGAGTGGAGAACAATATCCTTTTTTTTTTTTTTTTTTTTTTTTAGTGACCACTTAAAAAACTTCATTGTCCCCACTCTTTCAGATCAGGCAGAAAAGATCTGGTTTTTGTTCAGCTTTCCAGAGCTCTTTAGAAGTTGAATGAGGAATATGACATTCATGATTTCAAAATAGAAATTGATGTGATGTAGGCTAATGATGTCTGTGACTATAGTACCCAGGTAAAATTTTACCTGTCAAAACATAACTGCTCCTTTCCTCAGTGCTTCCAGTTGTATCTAGGCATCTTTTCAATAAATTCCTTGAGTGAATATTATGAATTTGCTTTTTGATGACATTTACCTGTCTAGTGCATGGGCTTGGGGCCTTTATTTAAGATGACCAGCAATTGCTTCCAGAAAAAAAAAATAGTTAATTTGACTATTTTATCATTAATTCTTCTATGTCTTGGTTTGGTTTGCCTAGAACTGCAGGACCTCCTCTGCATTGGCAAATAAACACTGAAATGCTTGGTAGAAGTCTAGAATAAAATAGGAGCAGTAAATTTTACCTTTTAGTTCTCAGAAGGAATCATCATGCTTGTGTCCTACCATTCCTTAGAGAGCAAAATCTTTAAACTGAGTCTAGTCCTGAATTTGAGTTTCCTCAGGAGACACTAATTTGATTTGTAACTTGTCTTTAATAGTAAAATGCATCTTAGATTGTCAGAATAATTTAGTAGTATAAGGTGGATTTTTCTCCTTTAATCTTAAAACAAAACAAATAAAAATTAAAACAAAACACAGCAATATATGCTTGTCTCTCTCCCTTTCTCCCTTGTTCCATCTGGAGATCCACAAATGCCAGTAACAAGTTCCTCTGCAACAGGTGTTGGTTACACCAGTTATGCTAATCATTGAATGGAATTCTAAATAAAATAATGTAGGTAACTCCTTAAACTTCCTTTTAATAACTGTGGCATCCTTTAAATATCTGTTCTAAATGACAATATTGGATAGTCCTTTAAATTGATACATCAGAAAGATTACCTTAATTATTAGGATATGTGTTTAATGATAAAGGGGAACAACTCCAAACAGACTTAGGCAATGACATATTGAGCTAGTTTTCGTTACAACTTGATTTCTTTTGTGATTAACAATATAAACCTGTCCATTAAAAAAAAAGTCTTTATTTCTGCTTTTAGTATTTTAAATGAGCAAAACCTTGCAAAAATATATAGTCACTTTGATACCAACATGCTTCAGATTTTTAGTCTGCCATTTTCCATGATGTTTCATACATCTCTCACTTTCTTCCTTTCTTCTCATTATTCCAAGGGAGTGAGAGAAGAGAGTGGTGGCTGGCTACTTGATCTGATCAGTAGACTTCAACCTGAGAAATCTAGATATTTCATCATTCTAAAGAACAGGAGATATGCAGTTTCTTCCACCCAGATTGGTATCTTGCATAACATGTTTCAGTTCCCAAGGGTTAATAAGGTTCTTCTGGTATTTCAGAATCTCTGCAAGAGTATTTTAATTTTGGAAAAATCTAAGAATCTACTGCTGTCAGCACTCACTTTATAGTCCAGTATTTCAATCTGTATTCTGTCTGTTCTAGTGTATCATTCTCAGTGATTACAACAACAAAGCTGGAGGAGAAAGCACTATAAGCTTTGTCTAATATTCACTGAGCTAATCAGAAGATTCTTACTGACCTCAAAGTGCAGCAGTAGGCAAAACCAACTGTCTTCCACTGCAGTGTTGGCATTCCTTTAAACAAGGTCTTGTATAAACCAATAAATAAAGCACTGCTAATAATACCCACACTGCTCTTGTACATTCATAATAGGCTTCATTTAAAAATTCATTTTTTATGATCGACCCAGTACAGTTTGACCAGTATATTTATGTGGTCTAATTGCACTTACTGTAATCTGAAAAACACAATTGTTATTGTTCGGCATCATTCCCATGGCTGCAGTCTTGTCTCTCTTTCCTATAATTGAAGTATCTGAAAACCCACTACAGATCTATGACATTCTAACTTCAATTTAGTGGCTTAAAAATCCATTACGACTCTAAGAGTGTGTACCAGTTTTCAAATAGCTGAGAGTTACTAGAACTGGTAGGGATGAAAATTTATTTTTTTTTCTTTTTGATGTGAATTTACTGATAAATGAATGAGTACTGATAGTTAAATACATGTGTAAGACTTGAGAGCATTCGCTCTGCTTGTTTAAATAACTGCATCCATGAAAATGTACTTGTTTTATACACTGAGTGGTGCTGCAAAGTCAAAATGTCTTCCCATTATTTTTGGCAAAAGGACTACGATGGCAGTTAATTTTGTGTAAATTCTTCCATTTTGTCTATATTTGCTGCAAAAGACTGATTTCTCAAGTGAGAATATTTATCCACAAACTGTCATTAAAGGTATGGGCTATTGGGTTATGTGGTATGACTGCACATAGCACAGTGCACAATGTAGACAAACTTCATATGAGCATCGACACATGGCAGGAGAGGACAATGTTTCCGTGAGAACCAAACCACAGGAGAGAGCACCACTGTATCCTTAAACTGGCAAGGCCACCATCATGAGAGGACATTTAACTTGGCAGCAGCAGGCAGCACAAACTGTTCTGGAGCAGAAAAAACAGTGATGTCACTCAGTTTCCTTGTGACATATAGAAGTATCAGATCAGAGTGAAAAATTAAGACTTTTGATGTTTTAATTTCTTTCTATGTATGCAATTTAACAGATCTGTGAGCTATGGTATGCAGCTGTGAATGAATGAATCTTGAGTTGAAAATTGCATTTGGAAGGATTTTCCTCATGAGGAATTCTAGCTGCTGTTTTCCAAAAGCCATACACACTCTTGGAATTCCCTATTTTTTTCTCCTACTTATTGCCTTCATGTTTTGTTTTCTCCTCTCAAGTCTTGTGTCTTAGAAACCAAATACAGAGGACTCAGTTGACTCAAGATTACTAAGATAGAGGATAAGGAAAAGATAGTGGTTTTTCACCTTTTTTTTTTTTTTTTAAATACAATCTCACCTTATTGTGATACAAAATTTTCTAGATTAGGAGTTATATTTAAGCAAATAGTATAAAGAGTAAATAATATAAATAGTATAAAGTAAGAAGGAACAATTATATTATTTTCTTATTCTACAGTATGACTGCTGGCTGCTCCTTGGTCAAACTTTATTGTTATTGTCCTAGTAGTAACTGGGAGAGGGATTACTGTGAATGACTTTGATTTATTTCCTGCAAGAGGGCCAGTGTCTTCTAACTCCATTGACCTCTTGTGCAAAAGAACATTTAGACCTAGTACTGCTTTCAAGAGGAGAAACAGCAACAAAATATCAATTGTAAGAAGTTAATGCAGGATCTTTTTTGAAAGGCATGAGTGCTCTCACCATGCTGCTGTATATGGTTGTCTTTAAGCTGTTCATGAAGAATGATTTATTTACTCAGACAGGACAAAAAAACCACCAAACAACAAACCTACTTTGTTTATTATGCTTCACTTATTCATACTTACAGAACACAGTCATAATTGTACTTTTCTGAATATTTGCAGATCGCATTCTATACCACTTTGGATGTTTTTCATGTTGCAGAAGCTTTCATTTTGCAGACTATAGGCAGCTCATAAGCACTTGATAAAATATAGCTTGTGTGGGCAGGAGAAAAATATTTGGTGTATATATGAATGTGTAATCACTTATGGAGCACTATATACCAGCCACACAGTACTGCGAGGTGTGTTTAAGGTTTTGATTGCCACCTACCATAACAATTTATACTACAACTTAGTTTATACAGAACTATAAAGTGATGAAGCATGACTGTGCACTGCAAACTAACTTTTCAAGCCTGAAATAAACTCCACTGAAGTGAACACCAGTAACATTGCCTTTTAATACTGGAATCCAAGTGATTCTGTGATGCTGTGCACTCAGGTAATTTGGTTCTTCATTGGTTTTGGGATTTTTTTGCAATCATCCAATAATATTTTGCACAAATTTCTTAAAAGAAATAATGAACATTAGCTAATTTTCATTTGTTCTGGTTTTAGCTGGGATAATTTCCTTCTTAGTAGTTTGTACAGTGTGATGCTTGGGATTGAGTACAGAAATAATGTTTCATCTTTTGCTAAGTAGTGCTTGCTTTAAACCAAGGACTTTCAGTATCCCATGCTCTGCCAGTGAGCAGACGCACAAGAAGCTGAGAGGGAGCATGGCCAGGAGACAGCTGACCCCAATTGGCCAAAGGGATATTCCATACCATAGAACACCTATAGACTATAGACTAGGAGAAATGAGGTGTCAGGGGCTGAGGGTGGAGAGCAGTTATATTGTTTATCACTTGTTTCTCTTGGGTTTTATTCCTCTCTCCCTCTGTCCTTATCATTACAACAACAACAACAACAACAAAAATAATAATAATAATAATAATAATAATAATAATAATAATAATAATAATAATAATAATTCATATTTTGTTTCAATTCTTAAAATATTTTTATGTTAACACACACATTTTGCTCTTCTGATTCCCCTCCCCATTATGGACCGGGAACAGAGTAAGCGAGAAGCTGTGTGTTACTTAGTTGCCATTTGGGGTTAACCACAGAAACTTTGTAGAACAAATGTTACATTTTTCATACATATTTAATTATTTTTTCTTTCGCTAGAAGAATGCAGGAGATTAAAACAAAACATATATGACTTTCTCAAAGTTTCAATGAAATTATCTTACACAATAGAGGTGACAACAGCTTGTTTGTTACAGCTTTGATAATTAAAAATTTTACCGTTGTACTTTGTCAAAGCATGTAGTGGATGAAGGAAAAAGGATGAGTGGCATATAATGAAAGCAATATATATATATATATATATATATATTTATTATTTATTACTTAGAAATGCCTTGATGACATTTAAGGCATTTTTTGCCTTACCTGGGAGTTCCAGCCTCTGTAATGGTTAACTTGATTTGCTCAGAAATAACAAAATCACTTCAAATTTTAGGAAGTTCTAAGTGTTTAAAAAAAAATAAACAACAGTTTCTCGCTAATCAAGAGCCCTTTTGAGTACTTTTGGATAATTTTTACTATGACTTTATCAGGCTTAATAAGCTTAGAACTTGTCAGTTCAAGAAAAACAAAAGGACTCAAATTTTGGGAGTGGGAACCAAATGATCCATAGAGAAGCAAAGCTCTTATTTAGAAGACTATTATAATTATCAGCATGCACATGAATTCATTTTACCCAAGCAACAATGATTACACAAAAAAATTACTGATTAACTATTTTAAACTATGTTTTGTTTTATTTTGTTTAAAGACTTGAAAAGTGCCCACAAAAATCCCTTCCCCATCAGCTGATACAATAAAAGCTATTATTGCCATCTGCAAACTTCTACTTCTGAAGTAACCAGGATGATTACTCCAGACATCTGCATTAGTTTGGTTTCTCTCTTTTAGAGGACAACAAACTACAACTCTTAAGCCACACTGTGCTTCTATAACAGAAGGTGTCAAAACAATGTCCTTATATTCACAGCTCTGTTTGACACGGGAGGGAAAGGAAAATACATTGGCTTTTTAATTAGACTACCCACTTCTCTCACTGTCACACTAGAATATATTACTTTTCTGTCATTTAAACTATTACTAGAATAGATGATAAAGTAGGAAGCATGTTACAGGTTGATGGCATGCAGGTCTATCTACCTTGCAACTGATAATTTCCCTTTCTTTGCAGCATGGAGATGAATAGTAAACTAAAACCTGTGAAGCTACACTGAACCACCATTTGGCAAGACTATTTTTAGTCAAGTGACTTTTGAGCAATCATTTTCAATTAGTATTTTTTTTGTCAAGTAATAGCAAAAAGAGGTTGTTTCAAATTCTAGTTCAATTACTAAAATTGTAAAATTTTGAATGGTTAAAATTATTTTTAGAAATCTGTACATCTCTAATAATTTCATTAGAATTAATGATTTTCCTCTGGTATTTTTTTCTGTTCTCAAAATGCCTTTGAATTTCATATAGATCTGAATAGTCAGATACATTAAAAGGTAAATTAAGACAAGCAAGATTTCGCTTTTGCCTTTGGATATATTTTTAAAATATTTGGATTAATCTTACTCTGTTTATATTGGCTGTTTTATATTCTACATTAAGTTCTGGTAAGGCTACAGAAAATAAAGTTGGCAAATGTTATGCAGAATTTTATGGAAATATTTGAATTCAGGACTGAGCAAGGGTTTTTAGAACTCCTTGCATTATGTGAGATGCCACTTAGGTCAGTAACTGAATCCTTTCACGTGACTAAAAATTATTTTGAACAACTGAAAGGATTCCTCTAATCAGATGTTACCTAATGCATATAATTTCTGTGATAACTGAGTGTTAAGAAAAATCACTTGTCAAGCCGTTCATATTCATTAGGTCTGATTACTAAAACTAAGAACATATTAGAATATGCTGGATTTGCATTTATGTATGCCCAGTATCTGAAGGGAAGTCAGGCTCTATTATAACACATTAATGTGGGTGATTCACAGTAGCTGTCATGAAGCTTTCATTGAAATCAAATATTAAGTAGTTATCTGGAAAGAAATAAGACTTCAGAAAGGGAATATCTTTTTAATTTAAAGAAATGTCTTATTTATTCAAACTGCAAAATCTATACTACATTACAGAAATTCTAGATCCATTACAGAAATTAGAGAGATTCCAGTATCCTAGGGTAGCACTGTGACATTTTTAAAAATAGTTGGGCTGACATTTTGTTGTAATTAAAGACACCTGAACACTAATGTCTATTTAAAAAACCCAATTAGAAAGCTTTCAATTGCTAAAGTTAATTTTTATGAATTATAAATTTACCTTTTTTGCTAACACTATATTTATTTTATCCATTCTTTTTGTCTGTATCCTTTTTAAATTCTAATTTTTATTTTTGTACCTGGGCTTTTTCTTCTCTAAGAAATCCCAGGATATAAACATTTATCTTGTCTTAAATTTTGATGAGATAAATAAACATTGAAACTCTTTGCTGAAAAAAGATCACAGAGTCACAAAATAGGTTGAGTTGGAAGGTACCAACAGGGATCATGGATTCCATCTCCTGACCCTGCACAGGACAGCCCAAGAGTCACACCGTGTGACTCAGAGCATTGTCCAAATACTTCTTGAAGTCTGTCAAATACCCAATAGTGACACTCAGCTATCATCTGACTTTTCCAAATTGCACCATTTTTGTTCTCAGATGTTCTTGTCTTCCACAGCAGGTGATGCAGTTCCTTTCTCCTTCGCTGTATGAAGTCATATCATTCATGTGATGCACTTTTGTCTCTTCTTTTGGCTAAAGTGTGATAATGTCTAAGAGAAGAAAATGATCTGAGATTATAGGTACTTTAAGTTTTCAGGTGTTTCTTTCCAATTGAAATACAAAATATTTCAACACTAGTTGTTAGGTTCATTCTGGTTGCTTTTTCCCTAGTGGAAAAAGAGAGCATTTCTCCTAATAGCCATTCAAGATATTATTCTGCCTCTCCCTCCACTTTTCTAACAAGAGAAAAAGTGTAATCTTTGATATAATGTCTGAAAATTTTTGATTGGTGAGTGTGATATGCTAAAATATAAAATATTTGTTCTCATCACATAGATAAATAATTATAGACTGGAAGAATTCTGCAATACTTACTTATGTGAATAATTATATTTGTTTTTAATAATTAATAAGTGGACTTCATGAATAGGAAAAAATTCTGAAAGATTGATTTTTTTCTTATATGACAGGAAGTCCTGAAAAGATATTTCTACTCAAAAAATTTAAGCCTGTGGAGTGTATCATAAACAGTGCAATCATTTTAGCAGTGTCAAACACTTGAAGAGGGAAGAAATATATACTTTTTATTAAGACAAAAGTTACTTCATTGCTCTAGTTGCACAGTGTGAATTTTCTCAAAAATGGCAGAGAACACAAATCAAATATTTTTTATTTGATATCTAGCTAGACTTGGGACTCTTTGTGGAGAATGTTTTTAGTTCCATTTAAACCAGGTGTTACAAACATCTACAGATGTATCTGAAACCTACAGAAAGGTATACAGATATATATAGGTATATTGCTTAAAATAATTATAAATAAGTAAAATATTATTATAATAATATTTTACGATGTATGTTAGTTTATTTTTCTTGGGCCAGATCTTATAAACCCTCAAAAGGGAACCTAACACACCTAAGGATAGTTTAGATATTACCTTTGGAGGTAAATAATAAGCACGATGGCTTTTGCTGCAGTGTTAGAAACAAAAAAGTTTAATAAAAGGCAAAATAATAAACAGAAAAACTTGAGCCAGGTACACAGGTCTGCCCCTGGTATAAACACCTCACAAAAGCCTCTTAGTTCTTTTGTTCTCCTCTTTTCTACCTGATGGGCCAGGCGGGACTTTTTGTCTTCTATCCAATTAGATGACTCCGAGTTTTTGGTGAAGTCTCTGAGGTCCTATGAGGTAGCTTTTCACCTAATTGTTGAGAGAAACTTCTGGGCTTCTTTCCTTTTTTGAGGGACAAAGGCTAGCTTTGCCACTCTGTCATTAGGAGGCACACTCCTACAGATGTATGTTTTAAATTAGTTGGAAACCTGTGTGAAAATACATATATGATGAGATGCCAGCCTCTCTTAAATGTTTGATTTTGGCCATTGATTGAATGTAACAGTGGATCTGATGGATATAGCTTTTCCACTCTTACTAAAACTGCTCTTCAGTAGAACTCAAAAATTAATGAAAGTTATAAGGGTTTTAGTGTAGCTCCATCTCCTTTGTGTAAGAGGTAAAGTTCACTTTACAACATATGTGGTGCTTTACAATACTCAATTCTTTCTCTTAATCTTACTGTTTTCCAGATGTCTCGTGCCTTTATAATCCCATAGAGAGATGTAGAACTTTTGTGTTTTATGCTCTCAGCAGACCTGAAGTATTTCATAGAATCACAGAATATACTGAGTTGGAAGGGTCCTGTCAGGATTATGGACTCCAAGTCCTGGCACTTTGCAGAACACACCCAGAATCAAACCATGTCCCTGAGAGCATTGTCCAAACACTTCTTGAACTCTATCAGGATTACTGCTGTGACCACTTCCCTGGAGTGCCTGTTCCAGTGCCCAGCCATGCTCTGGGTAAATTTCTATTTCTTACCTTCCATCTATTTCCATACAGAGCATGGAAAAAATTGAATAGATTTAATTTTTTTTAAAAATAAAATGAATCAGAAGGAAGCCCTTAGATGTCATTCAACACCTTTCTAGTTCTTCTGGCATTCATTTAACCTGTGATCTGCATAACACTACTGCCTGTTTTCCTGAAAAACTGTAAATGGCAAAGGATTCCATAAGTCAATACGTGGGAGCATGGATTGTAGAAGAATAAGAGATAGTGCTAAAGGCAATCACTCCCCTGATGAGCTGCAGCTGTACTAATTACCAAGGATTAGGAACAGGCCTGCCCTTAATAGGCCACAGGTGTATCCAATGAGGCTGAATGTTATAAAAGGGTGGGCTAGCCAGGTGAGAGATGCTTGGAGTCTGCTGGCTGTGAGGAGCTGCCCGTGAGAAATTACAGAGAAGTTATGAAAGTTTTACAGTAAGACAAGAATGACCTCACCAGGTTAGAATCATCAGATATAGTCATATTTCCTGTTGTCTTGTGTGGCAGAAGCCTAGGATTGGACTTGTGGCATTCTGACACGTTCAGATGCCTTGGATAAGAGGATGTATGTCTTACCATGCAGATATGGAACCAAAACTTCCTATATGAGGACACTGGGCTGCTTTACTAGCTAAGGTAAGAATTGCGAAGATGTTATATAATGCCACTTAGACAGTGGTTTAAAAAAATTAATCAGGATGCTGTTATTGACAAAAAAATAATTTCATTAACTTTTCAATAAGTTTATATTTGTAACCTTAAATTTACAACTTTGTAAAATAGTTATTTACCTTAATATTTAATTTTTTGTAATTGGTGAGAACAGTTATAAGATAGCACTCTACAGTGAATCTGGAGAACAGATTTATTGGCAAATTCGTTATACTATGTTTATGGTGAGACAAGTTTTGTAGCTAGAGGCTGGATTGCCTTCACATTCATCTACCTTTGACAGCCAAGGATAAGTTTTCCAATATTCATCCTTCTTTGTGCTCTTTTTCTCTGTATTTTTTAAAAATTATTATTAGCTACATGTACAGTGAATAAGAGTAAACTAAGGAAAAGAGAAAATATGTTGCAGTAAACAGCTTTCAGTATAATATTCAACAGCCAAATACAAAACATAAATGAGTATACACATCCCTTGAGCTACAGTGCAATGGTTAAGCAGTTGCTATACAAGTTTTAATTATTTTAATCCCCTAGATCTTTAAAAATTCATCAGGGATGATAAAACTGTTATTGAAGGATTAATATTTACAATGAAAATTAAAGAAATTCTTGAGTGTTATGAGGGACTATTAAATAAAAAAAACTTGAGAATGTACCTGTGAATTTATTCTGATTGCTAATATGGAAAAAAGTTGTAGACGAATAATTCAGAAGAGATTAGACTAGAAGAATTTCAGACACTGGAGCTACATGTGGTTGTGTCACTGGGTCCAGAATTTTCTTCTAGAAGCATTTTGGAAAGAAATCCAGTAAAATGTTTTTTTATGAAGTGACAATACTTGGAAGATTTTTTTACATATTCTGATAATACCCAAATCTATATCCTTATCTTTGATGGTGTTTGCACCTTTATCTTAAATGTAGATGTGCCTTTAATAATACAATTTGCGGTTAGTCTGTTAAAGATCCTTGTGAAGTTTTCCTGTGAATAACAGCAGTAGCCACAGTGCAGCTTTCTGCAAGAAACCTACTATCTCTGGTTTATCATTACCTTTCATTCAGGTTGTGTACTCTGGCTTTACTTTTGCTAGCAGCAGATGTGACAGTCGAGGATCAGAAGTATAATTTTTATCTTAGACTGTACTGGGTAAAGAGCTTCCCTTGTGTTCTGTCACACAGTCATAAAACTATGCTAAATTTGTGACAAAAATTGTAAAAAATGTTTTTATTTCTTTCCGATTATACTAATAAAGCAAATGAGCTTTATTTATAGCAAATAATGGGTCTTGTAAAGCAGAAGAGTCAAAAAATTTCCTTGCGGCTCTATAGGCACCACTCAGACTGGTGTCATATCTTGTGTTTTCTTTCTCAGTTTAAATTTCCAACTGCTAGGAAGGATTTTTATCCTGGAGCAAGGCTTGAATATAAAACATTCTCATTCAAAAAGCAATTTATATGGGGTCATAATCTTTCCCAGGCTTAGCCTATATTTCTGGTATGTGTTCTGTAGAGATTTACTTGAGCTGAGTATGAACCTTAAATCAAAGGTACTTGAAGAGTGATAACAAAAAGCGCAGTCCCAGAGATGCACTGCTTGTTACAGGCTTCTGTCTCCTCAGGAGGACCACTGCAGCTTCCATTATGAACCCAGTATAGATTGCAAACACTGTGCATCAAAGTGCAAACAAAAAACTCAACAAAAAACTCTAAAAAACTGTTTCAGCTACCACTAATTTTTATGTTCTTGTGCCTTGGATGTCTTAATCATTGAAACAAAAGTTTTGTTGTTTGTCTTAACACATTCCACTAGAAGTACAGTTGAGGATTTAGGACAGTGGCTTTCCTAGAAACCTGCTGTAGGTTTCTTTTTTACTTTCTTTAAAACATTTACTTTGGGCCAATTGTTTGTCTGACTTTCACCCCAAAGTCTGTGCTGGGGATAAGGTTTCCCCCTTTTTTAGTACAAGAATGTTGAGATGACAAATGACACATAATAACAAAAATATGAGGGCACTACTTGTACACTTAATTTATATTTCTGTGTGCTTTCCAGAATTTAGAACAAACACTGCACTTTTGAATATGGGTTTGGGGAACCCCATTGCACAAAATTCTCCTTTCAGTACTTCTGATCTCAAGTAGAACAGATTTTCAAAAACAATGGGAGAAATACAGCAAGAGAAAGGCAGACATGCTTTCTCTCTCAAAAGTAATTGAGATTAGGTCACTTGTAAGTTTCTGCTTCTGCCTTTTTTTCAACTTTCAGCTTGTTCATAGGAAATAATTTATTAAATTATTTTTAGTGTATGATTTTGTAGAGAGGCAATTCCAATTTTGTGCAAGATAGTGAGGAATGTCTATATAACAGCAATACACACTTGGTCTTCAGAATATTAATTTTTAATTCTTCAACATTAAAGCCAGGTTTGTGTTTTTTGTTTTCCTTGTTGTCTTTGAAAGAAATGTTTTTAATTCTTTTGTTCGAAAATCGAAAATTACTTCAGAGAAGGAAATTTGCTATATGATAGAGTAACTTATGACACTTCGCTTCAGTTTTTCTTTATCCAGCAAGGGGATCCATAAATAATAAAGGAATTAATGCAGTTTGCACACATCCTCCCCTCCCCCTTCTCTCTCCACTGTTTAATAATCCAAAGGTTAGCTGCCTAAATATTTAATCACCTATAGCTTCTACAGAATAAATAGAAACATGTTCTTGTAAAGAAAGGAACATTGTCTATCTTAGGCATATGTCCAAGAATGATGTAGCTCTCTCTCTGTTGGGTATGGAAAACCTAGGATGTCTTTTTAGACAGGACAGTGCATGACAGCCTAAATGAATTGTGCCCTGGATGT
Source organism: Passer domesticus (assembly GCF_036417665.1). NCBI lineage: Eukaryota > Metazoa > Chordata > Aves > Passeriformes > Passeridae > Passer > Passer domesticus. Next base: position 104,794,901 of record NC_087474.1, on the reverse strand, counting down.
ATAATGGTGAAATTGCATTTTGACTTAAACCAGACTAGTGTGGTGAGACAGCTTGTGTTCCCTGTCATAATATACTCGTCAGAGACCTGGTGAAACGTGAAACTGTGTGTTTACCCAAAATTTTTGGAGTAGGATCTTCACTGGGGTTGTTAATGCCTGGCTTTTCTCAGCTGTCCCTTTCATAGAAAGATTCATAACACTAATAAACAAAAAAACATATCTTAGTTCTGTAGAAAATTTACTAGATGCTATGCAAATCTCTAAGCAATAGAGGATGATGACTCAGATACCAGGTTTTGGAAGTGTACTTTGCTGAAAAAGCAGCACTACATGTTTCTCTCTACTTGAATTTCTTTAATGCATTGCTTAGAGAAAAGGTAAAATACAAGACTTTGAACAGCTATTTTCTGGAAGATTATTTTTAGGTGCTTTTTAAAAAGATGTACTTTTAGCAAGTACATCTTCTGCCATATCATAAAAAATAGATGAATTGTAGGCTTGAGAGTCTAATTTTTACTAAAGCCTGAAAATAAAATATGGCTATGTTCTAACACTATCACACTGATCTCTTAATCTCATCTTGGAAAGTCTAGCCAATATCTAAGTTTTGCACGGAAGAAAACATCACGTTTAGGACATCATGTAATTTGAAGTTAGAAGATCTTAAAAAACCAGGCAATCATACCAAGAAACCTATCGCTCAGTTTGGGACACGACTACAAGAGGAAATAAACCTTGGGGGTTCAGAGCTATTTTGCACTAATTCCCTGTGTGGGCAAATGTTCAAAAGTGGAAGTTAACTCTTGCACTTAGCTGTCTCAGAGGAAGCCCAGTGCAGCCAGGAGAAACATGCTGGACCTGCAGGAAGATAGCAAATTCTCATGGGGATATATTGTTCTGTGTGAATGCATCTACAAACCACCCATTCATAGAAACTGTGAAGACAAATTACCAGAGCAGGTGTTTGCTATCTCTGTAGTTGTCTATATTCTGTATTTTTGCTGGTTTTGAACAAAAAAATGACATGACACTGATGTGAATTCTTGAAATCTAGTTCCTTGAACAAGAAAAGGCATCAAAAGTTGCCCAATATAAGGCTTCCAGAATGCTGCAATTGGAAAAAGTCTGCATTTTTGCTTAATATTTCTGGAAATAGTTCACAAATTTAAGGGTTTTTTTCATACTTTTAAAAAAAGATTTCTCAGGCAGACACTGAATCTGAAATACAGTTGAATGATTTGAATTATGTGGAGATGAAAAAATTTTTTCTTACAGTGGGAAGTGTCTCAATTCCAATGAAAATTGAGGCCATTGTCATTAATGAGGACATGAAGATATATAAGGAGATAGAAAATGCTCTATGAGATCTAGTACTGTATCTTTTTACTTTAGAAGTATATAGCTTATAATTGTGTCATCATATTCTCCTGTTGATTCAGGCTTAATTCCAGGACCTGTGTCATTAATGTAACATAGTAGCAGCTCTCTAAGGAGCTAACTGTAGGAGGCAAATCCAGGTGCTAAAGGAGATTCCTACTAACTTAGTATAGTTTTATTGGAGTTTCAAGCAAAGAATAAAACTCCCAAACTATTTCTTAATGTGATTGATAGACTTGTTTGAAATAGACTCAAAACCTAGTGTGAAGCTGGTGGGTGCATTTTATAAGGAAAGCAGTTTATGCAGTTTCACAAACCTTTTACAGTTAAGTAACTGTGTGTACTACAAGAAAAACAGATCCCGCTTGCATTTGAGTTTTTAAATGACTATTAAGACTATTTATTAAGCACTATAAATTCTTCCGTCCAGGACATAAATATGAGCAACTGAATTTTTGGGCTCATTAGTGCTAAGAAACTAATTTCAAATTTATAATATCACTGCTAAGTCTGGAATTATGATAAACTCCATGATGTCCTATGGGAGAAAAAGAGCTGCTAAATTTAAAGCATGATGAGAACACTTATATTTGTGGGCCATTAATAGTTTCACAAAACAAGGACAATAGTTTAACATTAGTTGAATGGTGGAAGAACTTGGGTAACTACAAGGGAAAAGTGAAAAGATAAAAAGTAAAAGAGGAAAGGGGAAAGACATGCAGAAAGGGAAAACAGAAAATGGAAGTGGAAAGAAGGGGAGAGGAGAATGTGATCTCAGAAAAATTCATGTTTTCCAATGCTATATAGCCCAGTAGTGGTATTTTGTATTTTGATCACTGTTAGCTCATTATACTCAGATTAAGTAAATGTGAACTCACAAGAAAACTTCAAATTATCTTGTCACTTTTGAAATCAACAGATGTCTGGTTTAAGACTGGTTTAAGAGAGCTGTTGAAAAATGAGAAGTCATGCACTAAAATGTCCAGATGCAATAGAAATTATTATAAGTTCACCAAGATTCAATGGAAAAACCAGAAAACATATCAAATATATAAAATATGTCCATAAACTTATATAAAACATATTCAGTATAAAACACATGACAACTGTTGAGCCAGAAGTTAGGGCTCCCTAGAAAGAAAATTTAAGGTGCTATTTCTTTGTAAAGAAAACCTTCATGCTGGAGCACAGCCAGTAAAATACAACTATTCATGCATATAAATTTAGAATGCCCATTAGTTCAATATATTAAATGAGATTTTGTTTCTTTAAATATGTTAATATTCTATACAGTATAAAAAGTGTTTCTGAAAATTGCGTGTGATAAACTTGTATTAATGAAGAATTTTACTGAATCTGGTGATATTACTGATATGAGTAAATTCAGCTATCAGCATTTTAACAATCAAATCTTAGTTGAAAAATGTCTAGCTAAGGACTTAGATTATCAAATCTTTATACTAGAATTGCAGAGAGCACTATTTGGTAGTGTAAAAAATACAAAGGTAGCAGACATTCCTTTTCTAAGCAATCTGTCATGTGTATGGTAGGGTATGAATATGCTTAAAATTGACAGAAATTATGACCAGAGGCCCAGAAAAAGAGACCATACTGTGATTCTGAAGAAGTGGAGAGACGTGAATAAAAATTAACACCAGAAGAAGAGAAAATTTAAAAAAAAGAAAGCATGAATAAAGAGTAAATGAGAAAAATACTTTGCTCATTCTTTATTTCAAAACTAATTCTTACAAGCCTAATTTTCAAATAGATTGTCTCCCATTTTGTCACTGAAGGACTGCATCAGTAGAAACTGAAAGTTTTACCTAGAGAAAAGAAGGGCAAACGATAATCAAAGGTCTGGAATAGCAGAAGCAGAAATCTTCAAAAAACTGTAAGGGCAGTATTATGCACTCAAGCATCCATTGGGGTTTTAGTTTTTAAATAAACTCTTGCTATTTTACACAATGTTCACTTTGAAAAATGCAACACAAAACTTTCTGAAGTATACTTGCTTTGACTCTGTTAGTGAAAAATGGTATTTTTTTATCTTTCCTGCTTCAGTAAAACTTTTACTGGTGACCTAAGTTTTCCCCCTCAGTTTTTAATATATGTTTCAGTGTTCTTTTTTAAAGTGTTCATTTTTCTTTCCATTATTCCTTTTCTTTTTGTTCTTTGTGCAGATTTCATTTTATTAACATTTGACTGTTCACAGTGTTCCGGTTCCCCCTCATCCTCTGTTATTTTCTTTGGCCATTACAAGTGTCTAAAGACAAGTTCAGCTGTACAGAGACACTACTAGTGCCACAAATGTGTATAGGGCAGGAACTAGACAGAGCTTTTGCTTTCTCTTGATCTCTTGTGCACAGAGAAATGTTCTTACTGTTTTACTAGACCCAGAAACTTTCCCTATTTTGTAAGTACATTTTACTTTTCTGTAGTATAAAGACTTAAATTTTGTGCTTGAACAGCTGTGCTGAATTTTAAGCTGAGGAAATATGTAAGTATGGCCAGAAATGTAGTCCAGTGAAAAATCAGTTGTGCTTTAGCTCATTCAGAGTCCTACAGAAAACTGTGTTGAATGATATCCAGATTAGTTCACTGAAATGTTGTGGTCAGGCTTTACCCTGCTAGACTGAACTGAAAATGTTAATTTATGGTATTACTATATTGACTGCACCACTGCTGGACACGGTCTGTTTTTTCTTTGCCATATATGCCCTGACCTAACACAGAGATTTCAAATTTAATGACACAACTTTGTTAGTTTGAAATGTTTCTTTCCCATTGCTTTAGGCTGACAGAAATAATGGATAAGTCTAGGGAAAGAAATTTCAGGACCTCGACTCCATGTCAGTCTACTATAATGCAGTTTCAGGGTCCTTACCTCTTTTCTGATGTAGTAGGAGTTGGTCTTTAAATGGAGACATCTTTCAGCACATGTCCTGGAAGGTTCCTCAAAGCAATATATGGTCAAACAATTTATAAAGAATGTAATTTTCATGCCCATCCTAAAAAGGGCAAGGATCTTCATTTCAGCATCCACTCTTGGAGAGAAATCAAATTAAAATAATCAAACTAAGTTCTGATTTTAAATATGCAGTCACCTTGCATTTCTGCTCTCAAGCTTACTTTATGGAAATGAAGTAATTTTGGGGCAGAAGTTCCAGACTGTTGAAAAAAAACTCCAGCAGATTTTGGGGTTTTTTGGGAGGGGCGGGGGAAAGATATGAAAATACCTGAGGATTGTGTAGGTTTTCTCAATTTACTGCCTGTAATCAGTCCTGTTTGAATAGAAGACATAATTGTTTTGTACCTGTCACACTTCACCCAGGCAGAATTCAGTGATAGAGTCCTGTATGATTCCTTTATAAAATAAGAGGATAAAAAAAATTATTATCCCTTAGATAAAGTATAGCTTAAATTTTATTTCAAGACCGATCTTGCTTTTTTGTTATCAGAACCTATCTCCTGTGAGGCTATACATGATGAAAACTCCTCTGATGAAAGTAAGGGTCTTAAACCTCACAAAGAGGAGGTATAGGTATCAGCAAAGGGAACAGCTGAATTTAAATGATGGTAAGAATCTTTTTTGTAGGGCCTACTTGACAGACAGGGGAGGTGTCAGCACAGTGGATGAAGATGATTTGGAGGATGATTTTGGCTGGTTGGGTCACATCTTGAGTACTGTGTCCATTTCTGGGCCCCCCAACTTGGGAAGGATATTGAGATGCTTGAACGCACCCACAGGAGGGCACAAGGCTGGTGAAGGGTCTGGAGTACAAGTCCTGTGAGGAGTGGCTGAGGGAACTGGGCGTGTTTAGCCTGGAGAAGAGGCAGCTCAGGGGTGACCTTATCACCCTCTATAATTGAATAAAAGTTTTGTGCACAAACAAAACATGAAAAATACACATAAGAAAGTCAGGTTAGAGGCAAGAAGGGGGATTTTGAAATATAATAGTGCAAGGTAATTCAGATGTCCCTCCATTGTGGGAGAGACTTGAAGGAGAGAGATGACCTGCCTAAAGAGGAGCTCCACTTCTATGTACTAAACAAGTGGTCTTTTTAATTTTTCTTTCATAGAAATGTTTTAGTTACATTGTACCTCTGTTTTACCAAAGTAAATTATAAGGCTGGTATTGAAACTTTGAAATTTGCTTGGTTTAAACTCCATTAAAAGCAACATAGTAGAAGTGATAGATTTTTTCATTCAAGTGATGAAGACCAACTCACTGCAGTCTGTAGCCCACGGAAAGCTTGCCAGTCTTCATTTCTGGGATTTGTTTCCTAAACTACACACAAAAAAGTAAAAACTCTGAAAAGCAAAAACTTGTTAGTCATTCCATAGAATGTTTTTTTTCCAATGCAGAAGAACCATTGGTCACAGGCACTTTCCAGTCCCCTCTGTGAAGAGGAAAGCAATACACATATAAGCTGAACGCTGCGAAATATTTTTAGGTCTTCCTCACGTTTCAGTGTCTTAATTGTATTTCTTAGGTAGGAAGTTTTCAGACCTCTTTGCAAGGTTGAGAAGTACTGTAAGATATGTAAAGACCCATGGCTTCTGTAAATCAGAAAGGCTGAAGGAATCAGGCCAGCATTTTGATAGAGATGAAAAATCATTTGTCACACTCGCATACATTCAGAGAGACACAAAACTGAAAACAGAAAAAGCCAAAGAAGCATTAGGATGCTTGGGCGTTGGTTTTTATGGCTCCCCCTTCCCACTTTGGTTGGAACTCCTGTAGTATTTCTTTAAAGTCAAACAAACTTGCATTAATTGAAGAGCTTTTGATCTCATTAATAAGATAGTTTCTACAGAACGAGCCCCATTCATAAATAAAAAAGGGAAAAAAAGGCAAAATTAACAGTGGAATTATGTTAATATATTTTTAAATAATTTAAAAAATATAACCTCTGTGAATGAGGCTTCTGGACAAAGACATTTTGTGTTTAATGTCATACACGCAAATTATAGACTTACTCAAGTCAAGGCATATGTAGTGTAGAAATCTCAAACTTGAGTATTTTTTCTAAATGATTCTGAGCTAAAATAGGATTTTAAATATTTATTTGCAGAAAATCTACATCAAATAATTCAAGAAGATGTAAGGTGAACTGGGACAGTACATGACAACGGGCTTGAAAAGCACTTCAAAAGGCTTTATAGATAGTAGATCTTTTATCCAATAGCTGGTTGTTTTAAATCAGTATCTGGAAAGTAACGTTTGCATGTTCTTAAAAAAAACCAAAACTTTCTTTCCCAAGCATTTGACTTGGTTTCTAATATATCAGTACTCTGCTTCCCTGCTTCTTTTTCTGCAGGAGTATTGTGTTTATAAAGGGGTTGGGTTTACATAAAAAAAAAAAAATAGGAGTTACACTTTCTACCCATGAAATTTTATCCTATGTTAAATCAATCTTTGATGATCACACCTACCACTTCTGAGGAGATATACATACAACTTATTCTGCATAAATTTCAAGGTTTCAGTGTGCAGTTCTCTAATATAAAACAAATCAGGATCTTTTTCACCTGTCTTGGTCTTGATGACATAGTACTTCTGAGCTCCAAATTCATTCAAATTCTCAACTCAGAGTAATTGTTCATTGGCTCATACTGCTGAACACCATCAAAATGGAAACTACTCCTTCCTTTTGGTGATGGATTCTGGATGAATTTACAAATTCTTTGCAAAAAGCATTTGATTTGCATCCAGGTAGAATCCTGAGTAGTACCTGTTGGATTCTGAGGCTGATTTGCTGTTTATCCACTACAACATTTTGATTGTGGTCATTTTCATGATGTTTCAATTAAATCATAATTGATTTTATCTTAGTTCCTTAACTAGTCTACAAAATACTTGTATACTTATTTTAAGAGTTTATTAATAATTGCTTAAGTTTTTCTATTTGAAAATACAAAAAAACCCAAACAACAAAAAACCCACACACAACATTCACTCCCCCCACCCCCCCAAAAAAAAAAAATCAACAACCCTCTGATACTGGTTGAAATGGAAATATCTAGAATGCTATCTAGGATACATATTTGCAATGCATCACATGAGCTGCATTCTCTGTCAGAAGAAACAAACACTGTTGCGTTGTAATTTAATGTTTTCACTACCAGAGAGAGCAGGAAGCTCTGAAAACCATGTTTTGTCTTTGTCTCAAGGGCCAAATTTATTCTGTCAAAGCATTTAATTTCTTCAAAACTGTCTGCTAAATTCTGTATTAATATGCAAGTAGAGTTGCACAAGAGTTATGGCCTGTCATAAATTCAACAATACTCTACATAATGGCTTCAATATGCCTGTCATAAGCTTATCTTGTCTTGGCAATGTCTACAATAATGCAGAAGTCAGCCTTTTTAAATAATTAGATAAATGTGCCTTTTTGACAGGAGCTGCTGGTTCTAACTTTCAGAAGTACTGTGGCACATATTCTCTACTGACTGTTTGCTACACATATATATCTTTGCTCCCCTCTCTGTATGTTTTCCTTTTTAATCATAGTAAGATATATTTGTAGTAGGTAACATGTTTGCAAAGCCATTTGTTATATGGTATATGCATTTTTATGCTCATAGAGAACTCCAAAAATCTTCCTGCAGAAATTTATTACATCATTTCCCTTGACTTCAACAGAAACTGGGGTAGCCTGTTGCTCACTAGGGTTCTGTGGATGTGTGTTATGAGATACAGAAAGGTGTGCTACTACTGAAAGAGCATGTTTAGGTACAAGAATGTGATAGCCACACCAGACTCTCATTCTGCTCACGGGGGGAATTAGCTTTTCTCCAATAAGTTTTACCCCTTGTCAACCTCTAATTTATTGGGTACTAAGGAGATTCCAGTGTCCAGCCAACCTTATCCACAGCCAGCTCAGCTGTCACCATGGAGCACAAAAAGAAGCCAGAATTATTATAAGTAAACACCCTTAGTAGCATTGCCTGGTGCAACTGTGTGTTTCAATCACATAAGTTAATAACATGGATTTAATTTTATAAGGTTGAGTTTCCCTTCCATTTGTCTCATAAACAAGTAAGTAAGATGACTGAATTGTATTACTGTGAAAATAAAGACTTCTATCTCTTCTTTCCCATTCTAGGACTGGATGCAGGAAATTTACAAATTTCATTGTGGAGAAAAAAATCCAGCAAATATTTTCAAATACTTAAGAGAGGTACTAACACTCCAAAGAGTGTGACACTAATTTGAACTAACCCACATATATTATTCTCAGAATCAGATAAGTTCCAGCCTTTTATGAACATGTAGGTCCACCCATTTGACATTTTTTGTGACATTCATAATGACTACCATCTAGTTTTTGGAGCTGGATATATGTCATTGGATTTAAGATGTAGCATATGAGCTAGTCACTTATTCTCCCTTTGAAATCACAGAAGTTACTTCATATATATGATTTACGTCATTATGAAGTAGATATTTGAGAGAGATGCTTAACTTCTTTCCATTGATTTTAAAAGGAAGACTAGGTAATTTATTCAGGTATAGCTACTACTGCTAGAAATACTGAAAATTAGACATCATTCTAGGAGTCTTCCAGTGAGAATAGCTTGAAAAGACAGCTTCTGTAGGGTAAAATATATATTATTTTTTTCAAAGTAGTACCATTGTCCCATGTTCTTTAGACAAATTTATTCAATGACTTGGACCTAGTCTTATCTTCTGCCTTGCATTTGCTTATAGATTCCAAAGAGCTATATTTCTTTAACAAAAAACTACAGTTCTGTGAACATGGGAAACTTTGTTAAAAGTTCTGTCCAGTCTGCCCATTCTTTCACATAGTTAAATAAATGTCATTTTAACTATTGCAAATTTCTTTTAACTATTGCATTCTTTATATGATGACTATTGCATTCTTTATATTCTTCTTTATATGATCTTGTAGTTTCAATGAATAACTAAGTGAAACAGTTTCATTGATTTCTAAAAAAGAAATATTTAATAAATAATAGATTAATAAACAATAGATTTTAATATTTTTCAGTGTAATACGAGAAGTTAGATAATAGACAGCACTGCTATTAAGAAGAACTAGTTATGTAGGAAATTTGTTTTTGTCGAAGGACACAATAGTAAGAAAATAGTACATTAAATATGATTTGGAGTTAACCGGACTTTCACCAGAATTTTATAGCACTATAAAGAAATAGACAAACTCAAATTTTCTACTTGAAAATCCAATAATGGAAGCAAATCTGTCTAACTTTTACTGAAGTACTGGAATTGCAGTTATATAGGTTTTTAATGTCAATTAATACTGCATTTCCAGACACATACTTGCTCTTGCATCTCTGCTTCCACTTAAGCTATTGGTTTTTGCATTTTGAAAGTAAATGGGAAGATCAAGAAAAAAGAGGAGAATGAAACATACATTTACCAATCAGTCATGTAATGTTGGCACAAAATATGTTCCAAAAAGACCAACATATTCCATCTACTGCTCATAGAAGAAGTCGATGATGAGCCCTTGGGAGTAGGGACAGTAAAAATGTTTATTGTTTATAATTTTGGGAAAAAATAACTGTTAAATATATTAAGATTCACTGTCTTCAGAAGCAAACAGTGGAACAATACATTGGTGGCACTGAACTCATTTTTGTGTTGAACAAATCAAGGCTTTGCATTATCTCATTAAGTTCACATACATAATTTTAAAACTTTAAATTGGTATTTAAAATATTTGAACTATTTATTTAATATGTAGCTAAATTTTCTCACCATCTTTCTCTGCTACTTCTTTTTGCTGTTTCTAACATCAAATTTTACAATAGTAAAAGAGAATTGGCTTGCTGAAATCACATACCTCGTAACACACCAACGGGTGCATTGAGAAGGCAGGCTGGTAATTAGTCTGTGGGTCTGTGGTATGCACCTAAAAAAATACCTTTTTCTTCCAAAACTGATTATCATAGCTTTTGGAAAACCCCCAAACCAGCACATTCAGTGAGTTCAGGATGTATCATGCATGTGAGGAGATGTTTGGATACTAGTGATAGTAACTAAAAACTCTGGAGAGATTTATTTTTAATTTATGCTTGTAATGAAGACAATAAGGATGTGTATATTACAATGATACTAATTTCTTCAACTTCTAACTTACAAATTAATAGCACTGTAAAATATTAAAGTTTCAATTATTGAAGACTAGAGATAAATCACCTTTTTTAAAAAAAAAAAGCTTGGCTGATTTTCTGTACTTATCTACTTTCCTGTTGTGGTATAGTTTTAAAATTTTTGGACAGTTTGAATTTTTTGAATTTCCAACTTAAAGGGAAAAGATTGTACTAATTTGTGTGTACAAAAACCCAAACCATATGTATATAAACAAACAAAAAATTATAATTTATCTGAATTATTGATAATGAGCTCTGTTTGAAAGCAGAACTGAACATCTTTTAAAAAAATTAAAGCTGACTTGGGAATGTGAGACTGAGAAGATATTGCCAAGAAGGCAATATTATATTGACTAGTTGTTTGGTTTTTGGTTTTTTTTGTAGACTCAGAGTAAGCATGGTCCTGTTTATGTGTATTCCTGTGCTTCTAAAGGTTTGAGAAAGAGGCACATACAATTGGAGGTAGACTCTTTGTAAGGTATTTCTAGAATTACCAAAAATAAGTTGAAAAAAACCACACAAAACATAATGAATGTTGTGACCAAAAAACCCCCAAGGAGGATATGAACGGAAATAAAGATAAGATCTGTATAAACACTGGAAGATCGAGAGTAATAAGGCCAGCAGCAAAAGAGCTTTCAGTAGGACATCATCTTTCTGAAACTGTTTGCAATGCTGAAATTTATAGAAAAGGGAGGTAATTGTTAAAGAGCCAGCATTATCCTTGTCCAAGAGATCCTCAAACTTTTCGGAATATTTTTCCTCTGATATCTCGCAGTGCATGTTATGCCAATGTACATGCAAATGTACATTCATAGGGCACCAGCTAAGGTAGGTTCATCCTAGATATCGTCTGTAAGGTTTTTAATAGGCCTTGAATCCCAGCAAAAGATCCTAGGAATTGAGATAAAGATCAGCCACTTTAGTGAATTATTGTGACTAGGAAACCTTGGTAGGGATCAACAGATTAGGTTACAGAAAACTTCAAAATGGAGATATAAAATAGTATGGCTGTTTTGCTCTCCTCTCATGACCCTTCTGTGTGTATGGATGGAGATAAAAAAGCCTTTTTTTCCCTCTGAGGAGGGAGTATTTGCTCAATCCAACATATGAAAGCAGAAAAGATACCTTTCTTCAATGTGGCAAAAAGAATATGGCATTTACAGTTCTGCAGATTACAAATTTATTTGGTCTACAGTGTCCTTCAGACCTCTATGTCTTCTGTGGAAACCATTTAAAAACTAAAAGTCTTTTTCATTCTCTTTTTGGGAACTGATGTTATGAAATATTTCCTTAGTAGTTCCCTCTGGAAGGTGCGGGATTGAAGGAAAGGAGTGTTGTTGTTTCTGCCAGTAGATTGAGTCTCTATAAGAGGATCCCAATGTGTTCTGTTCCTCTGTCTTCTCAGGCTGGAGCCAGCAAGCTGTGGAAGAAGTCACTGACCATTAGACTCTTGATTAGTAAATCCAGCTTATTCATTGTTTGCTCTTAGATGTTAAGCCTTGTTAGTTAATTTCATTGTGTACATAATTGATTGTGACTTTAATAATTCCAAAGAATTTTAACAGACATTAAAAAAGCCTCTGAATATTAGGAATTTGGACATACAAAGCTATATCACAAATCTCTAGGCACATTAGTCTTCCTCTACAGAAGCCTACGTGTAAAGTCTGTATTTAAAGTTTTCTTTATTTATGTACTAAAATTCTTCTTTTTTAAATTTTCTTTATTTCCAGCTAAACATTTAATTTTATAGGGAACAATGGAAAAAACATTTTAGTCGGTTGATGAGGAAGTCAAGTTTCATATTCTGTAATGCTTTTCTTGATAAACAATTAGATTTTTCTTTTTCAAGATGTTCATGTTTGAGTGTAACTCTACATATAGGTTTTAGAAAAGCAATCAAAAGTTTATTATCAGTATGGAGCTGACCTTTTCATAACTGAACTGCTTAATCTCCCAGGATGATTTGTCCCTGCACTTTAATTATTTACATTCAATATTTTTGGGACTCTAAGGTTGAAGAAGATCAATATCTTCCCTGTATATTAAAACTAAAACCCAGAAGTAGTTGATTCCTGGAATACCCTAAAAAGTGTATCCAATATTTTTCAATATAATTACTGTCTTGATCTTTGCCATCTTTCCTAGCCAAATATTCATTAAAACTTAGTCTAAGAAATGATCTCAAGATGCCTAAAATTGGAACAGTACATTCTTAGAAATGACATTTGCTTGTGACATTTCTGACATTCAGGATCAAATCAAGCACTCTATGTTGCTGTCAAAGAAGAAATTGTAGTGCTTGATATGAGTGTTGTTGCAGTCTCAACTCTTTTTTTCTACTTATCAAGGGGGAGACAGGTAGAGCACTGAAATCCTACAGCAACCCTGTGTCTGTTTATATACACAGAGAAAATCATAAACACATGCAACAACCATTAGCAAGACTACCACTATTGTTCTTTTCTCTCAGTTGAAAAGCCATGCTTAACACTTTTTCATGTCTCCTTTTCTAGACCTTTGTTTGTGTAGACTAAGTAATCCATCCTGCATTCTACATTTTTGCTCTTGCAAGAAATTTGCTCCTATCATAACTTCACTATACAGGTGATCTGTTCAACTTAATTCATTTCAGTTTTCAAATCTTTTTTCTTTCCTTGACCTGACTGATTAATTTTTATTCTGTTTGTACAAATGGTTCTCATGAAGGTGAACCCTGTGGACCATAAGTAGCTCAAGCCTTTCCTCCAGAATTCTGCATTTAGAGCAGAGAGAGAGCTGAAAGGAGGCAGATGCAGGAGCAGAGAACAAGCACAGCATCCTTTCTGGTTTTGCATGTGATGCACCTCATGCCAGCACAGGAATATGAGATGTAGCATACATCTGTCTGTTCACTAACCCTGTGTGCCATAGGATCCAGAATCAGCTACACACAAATGGTGACTCAATCACAAAGCAGAAATACATCTCAGACCACTTTGTTTAATGAATTTAACTGCAAGGAGGTCTCCTATTTAGTTATGACTTAATGTGTAACATTCTTTTTTTGAGTTCGAGTCTTCTACAAGACTACCTCTCAAAATCAAGTCATTTAAATTATTGCTTCAAGCTCTAATGTGGGTATGAATTCTACCAATTTTGTGAACTGTAAAAGGACTGAAAAGTCTCTCTTTTCCTTATTTGAGACTGCTCAGTCACCAGAGTCAGATGTAGAAGAGGTTTGGTGAAGCCACCAAAGATACATTGTTTGTTTCCCTGTGCCATAGTGTTTAATTGAGTTAGTTAATCCTGGAGCCTCCTGAGCATGGGAGGGAAGACAGAAGGCAGTGTTAACATTTGATTATTATGATTGTTAGAGAGATGTCTCTCTAACAATTATGCCCAAATTAAGGTGCAAATGAGACCATATGACAAAATCAATAATGCAGATAGTACTTAAAAGGAATTTTGAGGCAGAAAGAGATAAAAGGAATAGACAAGGGGGTGGGGGGCGGGAAGTCAAGTAAGAAAGAGAGTGAGAGATGGATTAAGTAGACAGGCACCACACCAGTGGATCCAGCAGCATCCTCTTGGACCTCTTCACCCTGGGCTTCTCAGTGGTGGGCCCCACCAAACACGGGGCAATGGATTAATGTATATTCTGGTACGTGGGAATGCCAAGCACTTCTCTTGGAGAGGAAAATGGTTTAAACTGTGGGTTGCAACAGACTCTGGATGTTGCAATGCTGTGTATCAGGACAGCTGCTGGGCCTGACTCTCCTTGAGGACACATTCTTCTCCCCCAGCATTCTTTACTTCTCCTTAGACCTGACATAATTGGACACACCTTTATCTTAATGCAGGTTGCTTAACTCTCAGTCTAATTTCCAAAATTTGAAGAGACATGTTCATGCTTTTATTTCAACCCACAAGCTTTTTCCATCTTATTTTCTCCCTCTGGCCTGGATGCAAGTGTGTGGATATCTGGCAACCCACCAAGGTAAACCCATCACAATATTTTCATCCACTGATTTATAAAGTAAAGCATGGTTAATAAACTGTATATTGAACTAGTAATTTCAGCCATGCTAAAATCTGTTCCTTCTGACACCACCACAAATTTTTCCACTGAATGTAATGGCTACAGAGTTGAAGACTATTAGATATATGTCTCTTTTTCAAAGGTTTATACATAGGCATGTGGTTAGGGTTTAGCCCAAAGTGTCTTTGTTTAAGATTAATTTTTGACATTTTTTCTAACATTTTATATGCCTAATACCTAGTAGTTTGAATTACAAGCCGTTGATGGGGAATTCTAGGTCTGTAGAGGAAAATGTTAGCCACTGTTTTTTCCTTAATTCAGTGAATATAGTAATTAAAGTCCTATTTGCTGGCATAAACATCTGGAACTACAATACCAAACTTGACCTTCCTTAATGAAAAATATTAAAAGATAGCAGTAATAATAATATACAACAACATATTATTAATATATATAGTATGGAATAGTTAGTAAAACCTTTTATAATCATACAGTAAATTGCATTCTGTACATCAAAGTGAATAATAAACAGAATTGTGTTTTCAGGGACTCTTCTGATAAACTTGTTTATTAGGGATAGTCAGAATAAATATAACAACAGAAAAGGAACATTCTCCATATTTCTGTTGCATTTTCATGAGAAATGTTACAGCATGACGTTTCTCGTGATTTATCAGGGCATTAAAAAAACCCCCAAAATAATTAATATATTCAGTTAACTGAGGTATGGAAGTAGTCAACAATTGATAAAAGGAAAGAAAATTAAATCAATTGTTTTATAATAATTTATAAGGCATAAGAGCTGAAGAACTAAAGCTTTCTATTTTCTTTCTATTTATCATTATCTGCAAAATCTAGGGAACAGTAGTCTGCATGTTATCATATAACTTTTGTAATAGAATATTGCTATTGTCCCTTTCCCTTTTGAAATGTAATTTCCTCTGAATATTGGACTTCTGGTAATGTTATTTTTTGTGATTATTAAGTTGAAAGCTATATACGTTCAAATTGCAAGTAGTAATAATACTGGTTTGTTTTGAACTGAGACCTGGGAATAGGGGATAGATAAAATTCCCACCTATTTGATATTAGAAAATACTAACATTTCTTTCCTTTTGCTTTCTCCCTGTTAGTTGTGGAGTTTTATGCTGTTTTCTCAGGTCTCTTCTAAAGCTTCAGAAGCTTTAGTTAATTTAGTCATTACCCGAATAAATGTTTACAGTGTCTGTTCATTCCTTACATGTATGGTGCAACCTGTTTGTTCATTTTTGTTGTCCTTCTCCATCCTCTCTGGCTTCCAAGCAGAACATTATCCTTTTGTGATAAGGACAGTGTCTGCACACAACATTGAAAATATGAGTTCATCTTATGCTTTTATTTTGTTTCTCCCCTTCCTTTTTTAATACTGTTTTCTTGACCAACATTGAAATGTCCTATTGTTATTGTACATCTTTTTATTCTTCAGTGGTACAAGACATAATAAAGATCATATTGCTATTTATACAGAATAAGATAGTGTTTTTCCTATGTGTTCTGCATTTGTATTGAATTCTTCTTGCTGATATAATTAGGTCTGACCATTCCCCCTCATCATATCTCTTCTATGTTTTAGCCAATTAACAAATTTATACTTTTTCTGCACCTTCGTTTCCTCGAGGATGTCTCTGAAAACTTAGGTAGACTCTATTGTGTTCCTCTTCTCCACAGATTTCCTAACTGTTTTTTTAAATAAGTCCATTAATTTTGTGGGAAATAATTTTCCTTAGAAAATCTTGTCTCTCCTAAATAAAGCATATTTTTCCCTATGCCCAGCAATTCTGTTTTCAGTCCAGTCTCTACAGAAGTCCCATATAGAAATCAGGCTTTTAAATTCTCAATTCTTGTGGCTCTTTCCCCAATTTTTTTTTAATAGACACCACATTGTTCATTTACTAACCATCTGGACCTGGTACTTGAAAAAAACCAAACATCTCCATGGTACAGTTAGCAACCTGGCAATGCTGCCACTCTCTCTTTTAGAATAGCATGTAATTCTTTATTTTGTCCAGTGATCCCTTATTCTTTCTCATGATGTATCAAAAAGGGACAGACCACCTGTGGTTGCTGAAACCTCATGAAAGTCACTCTTGGTGGATGCAGCTGCAAAAAATACATTTGGCATTGGTGCTGCTGTCTTACCTCAAGTGCTCCTTCTATAATTTTATATCACTGAACTTATCACAACCTTCCCTGCAGTGATGCAATTTCAGAAAGATTTGTTAGTTGAAAGAATTGTGGAAGTTGTATCTCTAGAACTTCCAGGTGTGTTTCTAAATCCTGTTTCTAGTTATTTTTACAATATTTTCCTAGTATCTCCAGTCTTTCTATGGCTTCTCCCATATGTATGATAGCTTCTCCCCACTTGCTTTCCAATTCCTTCAGTTTTTCTCTGTAGTGGGTTGACCTTGGCTGGAAACCAGGTACACAGCAAAGCTGTTCTGTTGCTGTCCTCCTCAGCTGGGCAGTGGAGAGAAAATATAAAAATGGTCAAGATAAGACCAGGAAGTGATAATCACCAGTTACTGTTACAGTTAAAACAAACCTGACTAAGAGAAATCTGCTTAATGTATTACCAATCAAAGCAGAGTATGATAATGAAAAAAGAACTCTTAAATCTTAAGCAAACCTTTCCCCCTTCCTTTCCTTCTTCAGGGGCTCAGCTTTGCTCCTGATATTCTTTACCTCCTCATCTTCAATGGTACAGGAGTGTGAGGAATGGGGGTTCTCATTTTCTCCTCTCCTCTTTGGCTGCATTTGTCATTGCACAACATTTTTTTTCCTTAGATGCATTATCCCAGAGGTGCACTGCCATCACTAATGAGCTTTGCCTTGGCCAGCAGTGGGTCTGTCTTGGGGTCAATATTGCTTCTGCTGTTCATGGAAGAAGCTTCTGGCAGCTTCTCACAGAGTCCACCCTTGTAGCCACCATGTTACCAAAACCTTGCCATGCAAACACAATACACTTATCTCTCTGACAAATTACTGTATAATTAGAGTACAGATGGTTTTGGTAGTACCCAGAGCTTGGTGTTCTGAAGACGCAAATGAATTCTCTTGGTTTCCAACTTCTGTGCAAATTTAGCCATGCTTTAGTATGAGTGTTTTTCTCACCAATTATCCAATTAGTTAATGGAGTTTTTTCATCTCTTGCAACTTTCTTTAGTAGGTCGGTTTACTGAAAGGTTTTATTTGGTTTTAATTGGTTTTATTTGAGCTAACAATGTGAGGGGAAAAAAAGAGATCTATTTTCCTGCAGTAAAAAATGGCAATACTATACAGTGTTTGGGTTCTCATGGATGAGAATTAAATAAGGTATAATCCTGTGGCAGGCCAGGTGGCTTAGCAGCTGTTCAGAGTATTGTGGAACAGGGAGGTTGGTTTGAAAGCAATCTCATCTATCTTTCTCTCACCCATTTGCTTGGCTGGGAAGGCTCAGCCCTGCTGATATTGTGAAGGTGATACAGTTTTGTGGCCTCACCTTGGCTCCTCTGCATGATAAGGGATATAAGTAGAGGAGCTGGGGAAATGACAGCTGCTGAAGGTAAGGGTACCTCCTGCTGATCAGCTGATAAAGGAACATAGAAGTTACTTGCCTGCTGGTTTTCTTGCTGTGTTTATTTTTTGTAGTGACTGCAACACACACAAAATTATTTCCTCCCAGTGCAATCCAGTGACATGTATATATTGGCAGATGCAGACAAACTTGAGATTGTACTGCTCATGCTATGCAGGCAGTTAAAATGGGAATGGAATGACCTGAGCTTTTATGCTGTTAAATGCAATATATTTTTGTTATACATGATCACTTATTCTAAATAGTACAGGTTCTAACTTCTAACTATCATTCTATAAAATCATATGAAGCTTTTCTTATATGTACTTCACTCATTTATGCCTTTAGTTTACAGCCATATAAACAGATCACTTTAGAGTGAAAAATTGCATTGTGATGGAAGTTCACACAAGAAACTGTGTCTAAGGCAGCTTTTAGAGAAAAATAGGAGTCAGTTTATTGAGCAAATGATTGAATTTGTACCTAGAATATAAAGAAGGCAAGAGGAAGAACTGAGGTTTGTGTAAATACACTATCGGTCCTTCCTGACACTGACCAAGATAAGTCAAAAGTAAACCTTAGTGATCTCATTTCTGGAGGCAGAAATGATTTCTATAGCATCCCTTTCCAGTTTAGAGATAAAAATAGCTGCAATTGAAAGATATAAACATAACTGTGCTTACTAGGAAAATGCAGCAAACTTGGTTGCTGTTGCTGCATTCCCATCCTTGCTTGTGAGAAGAAACACAGCATAAAACACATAACCAGCATGTGTCAGATTCAATGATGCCAGGTGGAGTCTCATAAGAGCAGAGTAGAGGGTGGGAGTCACCTCCCTTGACCTACTGGTCATGTTTCTTTATACAACCTGAGATATGATTCTCTTTCTGGGCTGTAAGCATACACTGCCAGCTCATTTCCATTGTTTTGTTTACTAGGATGTCCAAGTCCTTCCTCTCAAACCATTCATTCCCCTGTGAATAATGATGCCTGAGGCTGCCCTGCCTCAGGCTCGGGACCATTTATCTGGCATTATTGAACTTCATGAACCTTCACATGGGCCCCATCCTCAAGCCTGTGAAAGTTCCTCCCATTCTTCCAGCATTATGAACTGCACCAGTCAGTTTGGTATCACCTGCAAATTTGTTACAGTCCCACTGTCTATGCCACTGACTGAGATGTCAAATAATAATCTATAGATCCCTGAAAGACAGCACTCAGCACAATTTTCCACTAAGCCATTGAGCCACTGACTGTAAGTTTTCATATATGGCCATCCAGCTTATTCCATATCCACCCAAAAGTGCATTCATCACACTCATGTCTTTCTAGTTGAGTGGCAAGGATGTTGTGAGGGACCTTATTAAAAGCCTTATAGAAGTCCAAGCAGATGAGTTTTGTAGCTCTTCCCTTGTCCACTGATGCAGTCACTCCTTCAGGCCACTGCATTAATCAGGCATTATTTGTGAAGCCATGTTGAGTGTCTCTAAACCCCTTCCTGTCCTCCAAATGTTTTAACATATCTTCCAAGGTGATCTGTTCCGAGGCACAGAGGTGAGGCTGACCAGCAAGTGGTTGCCAGAGCCAATGACGGAATAATGACTATTAATGATAGTATTTCAAACCATATTGCCTTACCATGCTGCTGCCTCCTAAATTCAAGACCTCAGTACGGACAAAAAATGTGATAGCCACACGTACAGACACACACAAACACTCTAATTATAGATAAATGATACTTAGGATCTGGGAGTATACATGGGGTAGATTTGTTTCCACAGCAGGGATTTCTTCCTTTTCTCAGCACATCTAGCAGAGGGGGTTGGTCATTAACAAATTACTTATCAGCAAGTCCCATTACTAAGCTAGCTGATGCTGTTTCAACAACAGTTCATTATTCCAATAACAACAAGTGGAAAACTTTAGAAATATTAATATGAACAGATAACTACTTCTGCCAGAAGAGGCACGAAGATCAGTGGATAAATATAACTCAATAGAGAAATGTTGTAATGATTTTTATTTGAAAGAAGTCATCTCCCTATGATCTGTTATTTTTTAATGGAAAAGATAAAGCTAATGCATTATTGTACTGTAGTGTTAGTATTTATTTTGTAGCCTCCCTTTATATCTCTTTTGTATAATCTCTGGGGAACTTTTGTTTAAACCTTTTTTGTTGTATTTGAGGTTGTAGATTGTACATCACTGTAGAAGTCAACAAATTTAGAGTTAAAACTATGGAATATTTTTAAATTAAGGAATATTTCATTCATTTGCAAAGAATTGTTGGAATCAAAGAAGGAAACACAGTGGTAAGAGAGAAAAGTGAAAAGGATAGCCATTGTTGGAGATCTCCTCCTCCTTTACCATTAACTCGGAACCAATCTGATTTATCTGAAAAGTTTGCTCCCAGTCCTTCTAAAGACATCTTTGGTGTTTCCTGTGGCTGAGGAAGAAACAAACCATTTTACAGAGTTCTAATTTCTTCAAGACCTAAATTTTAGTGAGACAAGGCCATATCAGTGCAAAACATAGAGACAGCTTCCTGTTGGCTCCAGACTGGTTTTGCTCAGCCAATTAAAAATGTTCTGACGCAGTACCTAGAAGAAAATGAGGCATTGAGAAAATGCCTGGTCTATCTTGCTGTAATTGAACACAGAGACTAAAATTTCATTAACATTTAGGAATTTGGTCTGCCTAATAGCTTGAATAGTTGCCATATTAGGGAAAAACCTAATAGTGGTATAACACACTTCTGTAGTTATGTAGATGAGCAAGTCAAGCGTAGGTAACATATAAACTGTGAGTGAGGAATCTGTGCCATGCAATGGGCTGTGGAGCACATAGGAAAAATTAATGTAATCATGTCAGAGCATGAAAGAAACAAAGCAAAGAAAGGTAATAAAATGCTTTTGGATATTTTGTTGTAAATTATTTATGCTATTAATCATAATTTATCTGCCATTTTATAAGAAATAATTTTTATTTCTAGTCTCCCCTTAACTTGCAATGGCTTATAAGAAGAGGAAAAATAAATCATTACTAAACACTTTTATATTTTGTGTTTTCTTGTTAGTTCTTAGTCTGAAATTTCTGAACTTGAAAGTATTATATTGCTTCGAGCTCTGCAACAGAGCAGAACTGTTTATCGTATCACTGTCAGTGTCCTCCAGGCCCCAGGGTTTCATTTTGTAAATTGAGTCTGGCTTACTGTGGTAATTCTCAGAAAGCAAATTAGAATTTATTCTTAATACACGAGGAAAAGAAAATAAAATAAACCTTTACTGTTATGAAGGCATATTAGGTAAATATTTTAATGCAATGCAGCACTGTAGTCAAATTTGATGATAGCAATATTTCAAAAATGGAAAGAAGTAATGTTTGTTATTTTTACTTCTGAAAGTTTGCTCTAGACAAATGTTTCATCTCAATATCAAATCATAAGTTGCACTGATGCCTAAGGTGTTATACTTCAAAAAAATCTGAAAAAATAATAACTATACTAGAAAGAATTGTATAAGAGAAACTCAGTTACTGAATTTTACTTTTTACACTGAACCCCTTATATTCTGAAAGGTGAGTTGATACAGTTGAAAATGAAATTTATGACTTTTTAGATAAACTCCCAGCAAGAGACAAATTAGTGTTAATTATAGGCAAAGACTGAAGTTGTGTTTTAAGAGTGAGAATTAACTCAAGAATGCAAATAGTATTAAAAAAGAGAATCGGACATACTGTCCAATGGCAGCAATATCAGTGCTGTCTTCTGAATTGGAGAAAATGAGGGAATATCCGTTTGAACTAATATTAACCCTTGTGTTTTAAGCAATGAAAACCTAGACTGAAGAAGTATTGTCATTGACTGACAGGTTTTGGCAATGCAGTTATATCTCATTGATGTTTTTAGTTATAGTGAATTATAATTTTAAAGCTTTAATCCATTGTTTTGTTCTACTGAAGCAGTTGTAAATAATTTTTAGGCTTATCAGTTGTCTCATCATTCCGCTCTCCATTTATAATGCATATCCAAAATAAAAGCATGGTTACCAATAGGGTTATTGTATATTTTGACCAAATATTAAATACAGACACAAGTAATATAACTAATAAGATATCAGTTTAGAAATTCATAAACAAGATATGGAAAGGTAATGCCAGAAATTTGTGCTAAGTACCTAAAGTGGATCCTAATACAGTTTCTCTCTGATAGTCCCATGGACCTTCCCGTATGGAGCAGCCCATGCTGAATTAACCTGCCTGCCTTATGACACAAGAATCTAAAGGAACTTTATACAGCTTTCTATAGCAATCACCTAATCTCTCTTTCCTACATCTGCTCTTTCCAAGTTTGAAATTGTCTCTTGCATTATCAGACTTTTTTACTCCTTCTGAACAAAATCACATTTTCCCCCCAGTGTATATGTCCAGGTAACATTGAAACTTTTCCTCTTTTTCTTTTCTCCCTCACTTGCTTATACATTATTGATGAAATGGATGTAAATTTTTCTTTGCTTTTCACTGCTATACTGTGAACTGCCCGAGCTATTCAACAGGTCTATAATATTCCATGATGAAGGTGGTCCATCTCTTCTTTAATCCCTTCAGGCTCAAATGAGAGTGTCAAAATCACTACAGAAGCCTTTTGTTTGTGTTGATCTTTCACAAACTCTGACATAAGCTTCAGGCATGTCTGTTTCTGTGAAAATTCATCAAAGGTCAGAAGTTTGTTTGTCTCTGATAAGCATCCCTTAGCAAAGAGCTGTCTCATTGCAGCTCTGCCAGCTTCTAGCTCTTCACTACAGTCAAAAATCAGAGTTTCCAAGCAACAGTGACATCAGTAAGCTTTAAGAAAATAGTAAATGGTCAGTTGTGACTGATTTGATAAGCAATTATGCAGCCAAAATGAGATGCAGTCTTCATTTGCAGAAGAATAATTTTGTCTAGGGGCAACTAAAGCAATAGCTTTTCAATGTATCTCTTATTGTCAAGGTGTTTACAAACACACATGGATAAACACAGCTAGCTCTGAGACTGTGATAATTACAGTTGGTTTAATGATTCAACTCAAGTTTCTTGATTCTTCCAT
Source organism: Passer domesticus (assembly GCF_036417665.1). Lineage (NCBI taxonomy): Eukaryota > Metazoa > Chordata > Aves > Passeriformes > Passeridae > Passer > Passer domesticus. Next base: position 104,771,677 of record NC_087474.1, on the reverse strand, counting down.
CATCTTTTCTGAGTAATTTAGCCTGTACTTCCTTACAAGATGTTACTTGAGAACCACTAAAATATTTTCTTGTGTTTCTCTTGCTATAAATTGCATGGCAAACTTGTTATTATTACATTGGTGGTATAATAAAACGGTTTTAACCTCAGAGTAGTCCTTTTTATCTTCATAAATGAAGGTTCTTTTGAGGAAGATATAACAAAGAAGTCAGATTTGCAAGGTATTTAGAAATCTAAAATGCAGCTAACCCCCTAAATCCCATGGTTACCAAAGTAAATTCAGTAACAAAGTATTGTCAAATTATCATTGGCCTTTATACAATTTGGCAGTTAATCATGTTATTAATCACGTATCATTCCTACATGTGAATAAATATTTTTTCTTGCTGTCTCCCACCTAAAATGAAATGTGTAAAAATGTCTAAAATATATTTTGACAATAATATATTTTCCATTTTAAGGTGAAACTGAAATTTCTCTGATAATCAGGAAGAAAAATTCACCAGTTACTGAGTCACATAGTGGATCTGTGTGGCAGTTCTATCTTGAATGATGTATATAATTCAGTATTTTACTAGGAAACATTTTCTTATTTTTTTAAAAAACAGAGTAAATTAGTTACCTTATTGTGATGTAAAGATGAGAGGCATCTGACTGAGAAAAAGGTTTAAAAAAAATTGAAGATTGTATAAACTGATTCACTTGTCTGACTTGACAGAATTGGTATGAAACTGCAGCATCATGAGCAGAAACACTGTCAACTCCCAAGACCATAGAAGTTACCAGAAAAATAATTTTCATTAAATCAGTCATAGAGTGTGATTTTTATGGAATTGGATAGAGGAGTAACATTCCTCTATCCAATTCCTGTCACTGAGCTAAATATGATAATTGTCTTTGACTATAAATAGACTTACCAAAAGGAAGGAAAAAAGCAACAACAATAAACAGTAAACATGTTTTAAGCTGAAGAGAATATTGGGCTCTTCTTAATTTTTTTCTTTTCGCAGAGCCATAACAATAAAACCCCAACTAAAGCAGAGAATGAAATTTGGTAGAATATGGAATTACACAAAGTATAAGGCTGATCATGACCATCTCTCCTCTGTCTAATCCATTTTCAATAAGGATGAATTTTTGTGTTCCAATTAATAGATATTTTTTCTATTTTTCTTCATTATGTTTCTGACAATCTTAGGATGAACCTGGCCAGAAAAAAGATACGCTTTCTGATTTCTCTTACATCGGATTTTTACCTCCTTGTTGAAGTAAAATACTTTGTTCATTGAAAAGCACTAAAATAAATAAGTCCAATATCTTGGAAAGCAAAAGGAAATATTAAAATTAATAAAGTAAGCAGACCATTTCAACCCTTTGGATTTAATGGATACACAAATTATTACCAGTTTCATTTCCATCTTTAAGCACTTTTTCTTTAATACTTTGAAGTATTTACTTCAAAGTAAATGCTTTTAAGTATGGATATATGGGAAGTTATGTTTTATCATTAATTAATACCAGCTGAACAATCTGATCATTATTTTTAGACACGTGCAGTTTAGAATTTATTAGTATAAAGCTGGAGGTGTTGTGTTTCCATCTGTCTTCAAATGTAGAACATCTACTTTGATGATCCTTTTACATTTGACATTGTTTTCAATCTACATATCTTGCAGGGCATCCCAGAAAATCAGCCAGATGACTTACATATCCACATCTAAAGCAATATCTTGGCTTTCATATTTTAGCCCAAAGTGGTCTTTTATTTTCCTTCACACTAGTTTGGTTTACTGCACTGATATGAATACTCTCTGAAGTCTAACTAAAGGAAGTAATTTTTCAATTTATTTCATTGTTTCTGATAAACTCAGAAGTCTTGCAAAGGGGTAAATTGTCCTCATCTGGTATTGAAGTTATTTTTTTATTTTCAATTGTTAGATCACAGATCTGTTTGTCAGCTATACCTCAACAACTGTTTGACACTTTGTAGAAACAAAGTCATGTAAAAAAGCTGTAAACCACTCAGTCCTTTGAGATTTTTTTTGCTCTACTTCAAAAACAGCATCTCCCACAACATTTATAAAGGGCCAAAGTGCTTACTGCCTGCAACAATTGCTTTATCCTAGCAGAATGAAAAGAACATCTGTTATGGTAGTTAGCACTAATATATGCCATGTCATCAAGTCCGAAGTAAAAAGGTAAAAAGCTTTCTTTCTTACATTGAAAAAAAAAAAAAAAAAAGCTAGTGATGGTGTGTCCTAAGTGTCAGTGTTTCTGCTTCTGGTAGCTGTTATATTGGCAGTCAAGTAGGTGGATGTGTGTATTGTCAGTCTAGGTAATGTCTTGCTGCAGTGACATCCTGCCTGAAAGGCTGGAGGGAGATTCACTACATATTCACTTATTTAGTGAATCATCTGTAGGAATAAATTTTTACTATCCCTACTTTACTTTGTAAATACCTTTAGTGTATTTGTTGCACATCTATTTACCACTGCTTTGTTCACTTAGCATGAGAAATACAAAGTTGTTAATACTTCTTTCAAAACTTACTACTTTACACTAAAGAACCCCAGCCCAAAACCAACCAAATAAAATTAAGCAAAAAACCATAAATCAACCCCCCCCTAAAAGGTAGCTCCTGCTAGATCATACCACATGTACAAAATACCCAAGTACCTCCAACCTGCAAAACTAGTTATAGTAATTTATTTTATGGATAATATCACTCCTGATCCAAGACTGGCTCAATAGGTGTAAAGTGTAAAAGAAAATTTGCCCTAGGAATATATTCTCATAAATAAAATGCATCTGCATACTCTGACTTTTTCTTCTCTAATGAAATAACAATAGGACTTTTCTCTATTTTCCTCTTACAAATAGATGTTTTCCCAGAAGTGTAACTATTCTAGCACTAAATCCTCAGAAGAAGGTACCTGCTGAGAATTTTTAAGTTGAAGGACTGTTGAAAATCAGTCCCAATTTTCAGCTAATAAATAGTTTTATCTCTTTCTCTCTCTTTCTCTCTCTTTCTCTCTCTTTCTCTCTCTTTCTCTCTCTTTCTCTCTCTTTCTCTCTCTTTCTCTCTCTTTCTCTCTCTTTCTCTCTCTTTCTCTCTCTCTCTCTTTCTCTCTCTCTTTCTCTTTCTGTAAGACAGGTAACTTGTGTAGTTCTGGATGGTCTCGATATTTCAGCAACTGAACTCTTCTGAATGAAACACCCAATACAAGTGATGCAAAGGTGAGGTGGTGGGTCAATCTGAAGCCAGACTGGGGTATGACATAAGCAAAAAATTGTCAGTAACATTAACCTTAGCTTAGGAGGCTAATGGTGAAATCTATTCAATATAAATTTTGTGAAATTGCAAAAGGAATGCTTTCTGAATATGAATTCAGAGGTGGGTAGTTGAACAGCAGTAGAAATAGTTGTTGGGGCTTATCACTCCAATAAAATTTATCTTTACCTAAAATCTAAGCAGGTCAATGACTCTGAATCAAAACAAATAGAGCAATCATTTTCTGAATGCATATGATTAAATCAACATTAGTTCAAGCTTGTCACATTTGTACAATGCCTGGTAGGAGAGATACTTGGCTTCTGAGACCATCCACCGCGATTAACAAAAATGAACATGCTAAATGTGTTGTGGGTATTAATCATCTCTTCCATATGTGAAAAGCATCTGCTATTTCTTTTACTCAATTTAAGTGCTTATATTTAATTTTGTAGGTAAAATAAACAAAACAAAGATTTAAGGCATTGGATATAATAATTGAGATTTGACAACATGTCTATTAAATATATTGGTTTTAGCTAAAATACAAATAAAATGCACGTGAGTCTTGTTCTAAAAAAAAAAAATAAGTGAAAATAACTGTACAAACCTGAAGGTTTTAGCCCTTAATGTTAAGTTTTTATCAGTAATATTGAATATAAGAAATGTTTTAATTTATATGCCACTCATCTCTTTTAAGACTGGCTATGGCCTTGGACCTTGGAGGCTCTGTTCCTCTTCCTAGGATCTGTCTTGCTCTCCTTGTCATCAGGGGTATCTGGTTTAGCTCTGACATTAACAATCTTTCACATTTTAATTTTTTAACTTCAGAGAGTTTTGAAGGAACTTTTGATAGTGACCTAGCAGTATCAGATCCAGAGTCTTATTATCATAAATGGTAATATTTGATAACTGTAGAGAAACAGTTATATTGCAAGGATGGCCTAAACTGCCAAAATATTCTCCAAAAGAAGGAATATGAAACTACTTATGCCACTGGGAGCATATTCAGAATTAACTGAGGCTGTTAATCTCTAGGGATGAAATTGTTACAGTATGAAACTGACTTCTCAGTGAAGTCCAGAAAGGTGAAGCATCTGTGTCCTAAGTTTCCAATGGTTAGGGAGAAATATGATAGAGATTGTCTGAAATTAACAGGAGAATGAATATTTCATAATTTTCATATGTGCAACGTGCTCTGACTTTTAGGTATAGACCATGTGAATCCAGTAGAGAACAATAGAAAACAGGTTAGACTTGCAGACTCTTAGAATGTATTTGCCTTGCATTTCTCATTTTGATTGAGATGTCTTTTCCAACCAAACTTGTCAGCTGTCCTTCTGCTTTGGTATATATCACAGATCACTTTGGTTTACACAAACTGCTTTTTTTCTCTAACCAGAGCAGAAGACATGCTGCAGAACCACATTCACAGAGGCCACAAGTTGGCACAGGGCAGGCTGTGCCACCCTTCATCCTGTCTGATTCTGAGCTTCCTGCAAAGTTCAAGGCGTGGATATACTTACAGTAGAGGAAATAACCACTATACAAATGTGTTCCCAGAGAATGTCACTGTTTTCTTATGGAGACAAAGCCCTAAATTCCATGAAGACACGTCTAGAAAATGTTGTTAGCCACTTGAAGTAACAGCTGGAGGGAAAAATGTGGGTGGACCTCATCTGTCCAGTGAGTAGTGAAGAAAAGATGGCATTACTGCTTAGGAATTCAGTCAGCCAGAATGTACCTTGGATCAGAATCTCATCCACCTAGGTATGTAAGTAGTTTGAAGAAGAGAAACACATGAAAAGTTCAAACAGGGGTATTTTAGATTCTTTCAAGCATGTTTCTCACTGTACTGGGGCTAAGATTTTTTAAAGTATTTTTATTTTCATACTGCTCCCTCCCCAAAAATCTACAGAACTTAAAGTATGTTCTGATCCTTCCCTAGTGTGGTTTAATACTATCTTTTCTGTTGGAAGTAGTCCACCTTGTCCACATTTATGAGATGTCTAAGGTTTCTGATGCATAGGAGAAATGAGAAGCTAAGCAGACCGTGTACTAAGATGATAAAAAAAATAAAATAAAATAAAAATAAAATAAAATTTTGACAATCCCTAAGAAATCTTAGGTATTGTCTAGATTTTATATATATTAGTAATGGGAAAATTGAAGCACTGAATTATCCGTTCATATTTTTAATATGTTTACAATCAAGAAAAATGTTGCATTGTGATACATCTTACAGTAAGAGGAAACATCAACTTTTGAGGAAGAGATAATCTTATCAATAAAAAATGAGAAAAATTATGTTACATCTAAATCAACTACCTACATAATATATTAACTTCTGCCATAAAACCTTGATAAACAGTAAAGATAGAAATGTTTCCAGTTAAAAGCTTTATCAAAAGCCCTGGGGCTTTTTATGGAAACAAAACCCCAAACTGATTGCATTAAACTTTTGATAAAGGATAAAATGCAGTACAAATGCATAAATCACCTTGTTAGTACAAACTGAAGTATAAACTACTGGAAAAAACCCCTTCAGGTCTGAATAAATAAGACATTTTTTGAAAGATAGTTTTTATTTTTGACATTTCAAAGCCACAGCAAAACAGTTATTTCTAAAGAAAATCTCTTAAGATATGAAGGAACCTATTTCTTATTTAGATGTACAAAAATCTTTATTAAGGCCTTTTTCTTATTGATTTGTTCCTGCAGGTGAACATGAATGAATATACACAATATACTTAATTTGATGGACATACTGTTAACACATTGTAACAAAGTTTGCATGTGAAATAATTATGTCCTTATTTTGCTTTGAAATGGATAGGTTTCCTTCCTTCCTTCCTTCCTTCCTTCCTTCCTTCCTTCCTTCCTTCCTTCCTTCCTTCCTTCCTTCCTTCCTTCCTTCCTTCCTTCCTTCCTTCCTTCCTTCCTTCCTTCCTTCCTTCCTTCCTTCCTTCCTTCCTTCCTTCCTTCCTTCCTTCCTTCCTTCCTTCCGCCACTTCCTTCCGCCACTTCCTTCCGCCACTTCCTTCCGCCACTTCCTTCCGCCACTTCCTTCCGCCACTTCCTTCCGCCACTTCCTTCCGCCACTTCCTTCCGCCACTTCCTTCCGCCACTTCCTTCCGCCACTTCCTTCCGCCACTTCCTTCCGCCACTTCCTTCCGCCACTTCCTTCCTTCCGCCACTTCCTTCCTTCCGCCACTTCCTTCCTTCCGCCACTTCCTTCCTTCCGCCACTTCCTTCCTTCCGCCACTTCCTTCCTTCCGCCACTTCCTTCCTTCCGCCACTTCCTTCCTTCCGCCACTTCCTTCCTTCCGCCACTTCCTTCCTTCCGCCACTTCCTTCCTTCCGCCACTTCCTTCCTTCCGCCACTTCCTTCCTTCCGCCACTTCCTTCCTTCCGCCACTTCCTTCCGCCACTTCCTTCCGCCACTTCCTTCCGCCACTTCCTTCCGCCACTTCCTTCCGCCACTTCCTTCCGCCACTTCCTTCCTTCCGCCACTTCCTTCCTTCCGCCACTTCCTTCCTTCCGCCACTTCCTTCCTTCCGCCACTTCCTTCCTTCCGCCACTTCCTTCCTTCCGCCACTTCCTTCCTTCCTTCCTTCCTTCCTTCCTTCCTTCCTTCCTTCCTTCCTTCCTTCCTTCCTTCCTTCCTTCCTTCCTTCCTTCCTCCCTTCCTCCCTTCCTCCCTTCCTCCCTTCCTCCCTTCCTCCCTTCCTCCCTTCCTTCCTCCCTTCCTTCCTCCCTCCCTCCCTCCCTCCCTCCCTTCCTCCCACCCCTTCCTTCCTTCCACCCCTTCCTTCCTTCCACCACTTCCTTCCTTCCACCACTTCCTTCTTTCCTTTCTTTCTTTTCTCACAGCTGTACAGAAACAAATAAATGGTTTTAAAATGGGAGAAAATATGGAATCAAGTATCATTGTAAACTGGAAAACAAATTTCTTTAAATTATGACAGAGAAACTTGTTTACACGGTCAAACGTCAAGTTCCAGAGCTTTGACCTCTTTCTCCATTATTAACAATCTTATTATTTCTGTGAGGAAGGTACATTTGTTTCTTATAGAGATTGCAGATGCTCTTAATCATAAATTTCAGGTCCAAACACAACCTATAACTGAATTTTTTGCCTCATACACATCCCAGCTGCAAAACTTAGATTGCAGGCTTTCATAGGACCATGTACTTATCCTAAGCATATGCACTCTTTCATCCACAATTCACTTGTTTTATAGGCATTAATGCAATGGGTGAATTCTTCATACTTAGGTTCTGCACTGATAGAAATAATAGACTAATAACCCTTCTTAACATTAGTCATTTCTGTGAGCTAATGATCTTTCTCCTTGGAGGAAATCATCTTTTACAAAGTCTGTCACGGTCTCGAGCAATTGCAACTTCAGATCAGGCTGTTAAACATTAATGGATTTATCAATTGCTTTTTTTATTTTCCTTTTAATTGCTTCTATAACTCCTCTATCATCAGGATATTTCTAACAAGCTGTTGAAGGAAGGTGGGTAATTTTTAAACCAAATCAGTAAACAGTGGAACAGCAACGTTCTCTGTTTGCAAAACATATGCTTCCATCACCTGTCAAACTATACTGGGTTAGACTGAGCTTAGTTATGAAATAGGGCAACAGTGTTCAGTCCCTTTGGCAGTGGGGTGTTTGTTTGCCTCCTTCAGTAGTCTGTTATGTGCCCTTTCATGCTTTTCTATTTTCATCCCATTGGGACTTCCTGGTGGGAGATGTGCTCAAATATTAGGTATGCTTGCTATATTTGAATGACTTAGATTTATTGACATCCTTTAAACCAGGAGATATAGACATTGAGCAGTGTGTGTGTGGAGGGATCATTTCATGGAAAATTGAACTTCTTGTAATGCAGTGCTGGATGTCTTTGACAATGGTCACCGTAAGTATTCAGGCAAGTCTAAATGATCTCCAGAGTATCAGGTTATTAAACATATGTCTCCTATCAATTTTGCTGGTATTCTGATGAAAACAAACAAACAAACAAAAAGCCCAAAGCAACCAACCAAAACAAAATAATCTACCACACAACAAAAAAAGTTAAAAATCCTACAGCTTTTCAGTGATGGAAAAAAAATCTATGGAAAAATATTCATAATGGATAACGCATTATTGATAAGAGTAAACCAAAACCAATTCTTGTTTTTTCCTCACCATTAGACAAAATGGAATTCTGAACAACCATAAAGACCAAGAGTTGAATATAAACACTCCAGTATAATAGCTCACACACTTTTGCGTGAGATATAAAACTGTTGTTTTGGAGAATTTGCATGCAGAAACAGTGAACCAATTCTATTACACTAAGACATCACATTTTTTATTATTTTGCTGTATACATTGCAGCGTGCAGAACAAAAAATAATCACACTCCCATCTCACAGAATTTTTGTACACAGGTACAAACCAACACATTAATTATAGACTTACAAAATTGATATTAATCTTTTCTTTTCTAATATAGATCCTTTTTTTTATTGCCACAAGTTGCCATAAATTGCTCATTAAACTTCAAGCATTGCAATGCAATGCTTGCTACCATTTATTGGCAAAGCTCTCCAAAGTATAATTAAAGGGAGTATTATGACACAGAACAATGGAGACAATTATTTCTGAAGTTTATTAATGCTAATTAGCATATGGCATCTACGACAGCTGCTGATACTTCATTGCTAAATACTGAGGGACTAATTAGTGTTTGATGTTAATTAGCTTCTTTTGCATGTGCATTGTCCTTAGATGCATATGCACTGTCACCACTGGGCTATTAAAAATCTGGCCTAAGCCTTCTTGCAGTGACAGGATACAGCATTTAGATTTTGCAGACTGTACTATATAGCTCTCTAATGTGCCCTTAATAGCGGCTTTAAGAGTTTTAACAAGGCAAACTCACAAATTTCCATTGCAGTACATTGGAAAACTTGTTTTAAATGTAGCTGAATAGTGTATAAATTGTTTAAAATTGGCAGATTCTAGTACTTTTATTGATAGAAATGACAGCCTGAGAGATTAAAGAAAGTCAAATCCAACAAACTAAAGAGGGAAATAGAATTTTAAGGCTTATGCAATGTTATTTTCTATTGAATCGCTTTATTTTTGATTATAGATAAGCTTTTTTTTTTTTTTTTATTTCCTACAGAGATCCCTGGTCTCTGTGTATAATCACGTCTGTCTTAGACAAGTTTTTTTGGAAGTTTGAATGTTATTTACAAAAAACCCCAAAACAAGTCATCTTATCACCAGCTAGCAAGGAGGAAATGAGCATATCTTCTTTCTTTCTCAACAGATTATTGTTGTTTTACACATGAGGTTATAATTTAAGACCATATTTTTTTCCAGGGCATATTAGCATTCCAATGAGAATTCCCCATGTCAATCAGAAACAACATTTATTTGGTAGTTAATAAAACTTGGCTTTAGTGTAGCCATTTTCCTATATAATTAAAGAATATGCATTTCCTTAAACAGTGGAAAAGGGACATAAAAGATTAGATAAGAGATGAGGAAAAACAAGTCAAAACCCTAAAGTTTGCTAGTTAAGTCTTTTGTTTTCATCAAAGCTGCCCTTCACTGTGACAGCAAGAGTTTTGGTTGAAAACAGAAAGGAAGAGGAGATGTGACACAGGATAGGGACTACCATGCAACTTGTTAAAAGGGAAGCCAAAATAATAAGGAAACTAACCAAACCAAACCAAAAGGTAAGATAAGCCTGAAAGGCGAGGAATATGTGAGGAAGATTCTTTGTGACAAGCAGCAGAGAGTTTGAAAACTATGAAGATTGAAAGTTATTGTCCTCTTCAATTTGATTTTGAGCTTCGTCTACTTTCCCACCCAGTTTGTAGACCTAGATAAAAACCTTTGATTTATGAAATAATTTTAACACTTCAGCTACCTTGTCAGATGTTGTCAGTATTTAACTGACAGCATTGTAGGCAGAGTCTTTAAATCAGTGCTGACAGAAACTGTCCTACTGGCTTATAAAACACTATGAAAACATGGCCTAAAGAAGGGCTGAACTGGTAATGATTTAATTTAATTCAGTGAAACCAGCTGTTAAAATCATATTTTATTCTTAAACTCCCCTGACTGCAGCTAGAATCAGTATTTCAGAGAGTTGGGAACCTTAGGGAGCAAAAATTATCACCTTGGGTTTAAATCCACAGGTCATTCCTTAGTGTATCTAATTTTTGTTCTTGATTTTATTTTGATAATTTCACAGCTGTTCTGGATTTAGAAAGCTTTTTATGACTCTCAAATATCAAAGTATAAAAACACTCAACTTTGCTTTGTTTGTTTGAGCACTGTCACCTGGGCTCATATGTACTGGATGCAACTATTAGACTGTTGACATCAGCCTGGAACAATAAATTGATAAAATTAGATTTCGTAGACATATTTCAGGCAAAGAATACTGAAGCATTAGTAACAGCACCTTTGTGGTATATACCCTGGTGATCCTGGTGATATCACCAACCAAGTGGCAGAGCTGTAAAGGAGAATACTCTGAGCTTGAGGATTACAGCTACTCTGATTATAAGAGAAAACAGAGGCAAGCTTTCAGTTTTGAGAAAAAAGAACATTGGTGTTTGTGAACTAGTCCTACAGAGTGTTTTATTGAGAGCTTCCCATATATCTTTGTAAGAAATAACTAGATAAATGAAAAACATTCATAAACCAAAGCCTTAGGGATGTTACAATAGCCAAGAAAATACTATTTATAAAAAAAAAAAAGGAAAAGAAAAAAAAGGAAAAAAAGTGCCTGTAAAACAAGGTATTTAAAATTCAAATTTAACTTCTAGAATGCATATTTGGTGCCTGTGGCTTTACTTTTGATGGGAAAGAGATTTTTCTTAGTTTTACAGGTCTGGAAAAAGAATACTTTCATTGAAACTTATTCATCAATTTAAAACCTGAGGGCAGAAAAAGAAAATTCTGGTTTTTAGTGTATAAATCTTACTCTTATCTCATTATTTGTTTAAATTAATTGAGTTGTGTGTGTGAAGAACAAAAAGTGATATCCATATTGTGACTGATAGTAGAAAACAGATAATGAACTATCAGAGAGGTTTGCTAACAAACGTTTCATACTGATTAACTTACTTTCCCCAGAATTTACTTGGCAGCTTCAATGGGATAGTCCTTTTGAAAAGTAAACAACAGAAAAAAACAAAAAAATCACCTTTCCTGAATAAAACAAAACCAAACCTTTTGCTGTTTTGGGGGAGAAAAGACTTCTAGGAAAAGCCCATGTACAAAAAGGCAAGTGTTTTCCAGGAACAATCAAGCTAGCATTTCTTTTTCCTGACATTGTTTAGGTTTTATCCTATGCTTGGCCAGATGTAAATCAAGAGCAAAGAGATTGAAATATCTTTTGGATTTTTCCTTCATTCCATATGTCAATCTTGTCCATCTGAAACTTCTAGGTTTTAAAATATTCAGAAATACTGACAAATATTTCCAAAATAACATGCCCCCTTATTCTTTCATCTGAAACAAAATTTGCTGCCTCCTTTTTTGTGTCTTCATCTTCCTTTTTCTTTTTTTTATCTGCTTTTATCTCTACTTGTTGTCATCCTTGCCACTTTTCTTTGTTCTCTTTTATTTTCTCATGTTGACTTGGTTGTCCATTTGAAGTGAGAAATAGAGCTAACTAGCTGCAGGTTCTGCTAACTCTAGCACAGCAGTCAGAAGACCAGTGAAAGCTAAAATTGTGTGAATGAAGATGGAAACAAAAAGTTCAGGAAACAATAAACTAGAGCAAGAAGTAAAAGGATGCCAATTTATAAAGAAAGAGGAGGACTGCTTTTTATATTAGGTCTCTAACAGAAAGCAGAGCATGTTCTTCTGTCTGGAGGGGATATCAGCAGGGAAGGAAAGGTTTTAAGAGTGTGTCTCCTCTCTTTTCCTACACATACAACTGCATATAATTGTAGCTGTATTCCTGATTCTCCTTAGGGAAACATAAAAGTACTGCAGACTGATACCAAAAAAGGCTGTATTATTACAAATTTTAGCAGCAACTTTACTGAAGTTGTCTGCAACACAAATATAAATTGTAAATGGAGGCTGACTGGCTAATATCCAGTGCAATCTCAACATTGATACATTAAAAAACCCTCCAACTACTCAATGTCAGTTTGTGGTTTGTTTTTTTTCCTTATGCAGTTTCCAGCCACATTGAAGAAAACTTTAAGTAAGGAACTGGAAAATGTATTGGGTAAATTTTAACTATTAAGTCATGAGTGTTCCTTTGTCATCCTGATATCAGTACTACTGGAGATCAAAGGAGAGTCTGTAATAGAATATTTATTAGATTATATGCTAGAATTATTTGTAGAGCATAGTACATCTCTGGAAATCCATGCTCATCCAGTTCATGCTCATCCCAAAAGGCTGTTGGCCAAATGTTCTTAAAATACCTTGACTTAATAAGAGAGTCCACACTAGTAACAGAGAAGTGGAGCCAACCCATTTGTGATTCACAGTATGGAAATTCAAGTATATGGAAAATAACTTGGATATTGCCTCAAGACTATTGTATTCCCTATATAGATGTCATGTTTTGCATGCATATGTATCTCACATTTGCAAATATAGAAGTTCCAAAAACCTTTAGTGGAGCTGGTCTGGTAGGGGATGCTTAGTTTATCTGTAATACTAGTTATTTATTTTAGTTTTTTATTAACATGATAGGGTCTAGAGGGGGATGGGAAAATATTCCCTGCTCTCAAGTTCATCTTTATTCAATAGTATTGGACAGTGAAGGCATGTTATCTGATTATTTTTTTTCTTTTTTTTCCCCACAACAATATTGGCAAACTGGCATTGTTCTGTCCCAAAAGCTAGAAAAAGAAATATATTTTGTCAAACATTGAAAGAGCCCATTTTTAAACATTACGTTTTATAATAGTTCAAAATTCTTTATTATAATCACTTGTTTTACTTGTAAATTTACTCAGATCATGCCCTAGAGATGTAAGTAATGAGTTTCAAATAAACGATATCAACAAAAATTTGAATCACAGAAACACCTAAATTTGCCAAAAGTGGTAAGTGGTAAAAAAGTCTGCAATTGAGCTTTTTTTTTTTTTTTCCCATCAGTATTAAAAGAGAAATGTTTTTAGGTACAAGGACCAACTGAATTATCAACCACATAAAACACCTATGGAATGCACCATCATTCAGCCCTTCAAAATTTCTATTTCTCAGGCAGAGAGTAGCCTGAATTTTTCTGCATATTAAAGGCTGTTTATAGTTTTGTCTTCTGCCTTACCTCATTAAAATTTTTGGTTGTTTTTTCTTTTTGTTGGTTGTGATTGTTTGTTGTTTTTTTTTTTTTTTCCTGTTTTGTTTTACTTTTACCTTACTTTGAAATAAACAGTGAGAAAATAATTAGGAAGAGTACATACATTCACTGGGCATACATTCAGCACAGAAACTTCTCTCATGCAAAAGTTAATTATTGTACAATGAGAGAAGAAAACTGTGAGGAGGAGGCTAATTGGCTACTATTAAGAAGTGCAAATGAATAATAAGCAAACCAGTTCTTTGGGGAGAATATGAAATATTTAATAATCTTTGCAGTGTACACATTCCTTTCTCACTCCTTTTTTCATTAACTGCATACTGCATCAGTCTGAGCTCTTCTGGAAGGACTTCCTCCTGTCACGTTCTTCAGTGACCAGTATCTGGTGAGCTCACATTCTGAGGCAGGCTCATTACTGAATACTGTCTCCTTCTTCCAAATTAATAATTGACAAAATCAAGGGTAAATTATCATCAAATTTCATTGTCCAGAATTTCTTAGTAACAAAAAAACCTCACTTCAGAGTGGAAGTGTTTTCTTCTACCATGAAGAAAATTGACTTAAGGCACTTTTGGTCAATAGGAAATCAGTGAGTCGTGAGCTCTTTGTGCTCCAGTTTTAAGGTACTAGTTTGAAGAGTACCAATCATCCTGTTTAAAATACAGTATTGACTTATTTTTTCCTAAACTGCTTTCCTTTATCTCAACTTCTTGAAATGAGAGAATTTAAAACTGTAATCATAGATATACTTAAAACTTTGTATAAGTCAATACAACAGTCACATTATTCCAAGCTTATGAATTTCATATTTGAAAGAAAAAGGGAAAATGCAGAATAAAAATAATAATGACAATTTTACAGTTTAGTAACATTTTATGGACAACAATATTAATACTTTATTTTCTGATAGCTTCTAGAATACCTCAAAAAATTAGTGGAGATATTAGTAATGAGATAGATGAGCATAATATTTATAATAGTTTTTGAAGGAGAGAAAAAGACAACAATAATTTAACACATGAGCTAGGGTTATACATTAATTTCAAACTAGACAGTCATTAATCTGTCTTTTGAAAATGAAAATTATTTTGCCATGATGATAACAAAGCCAGGCCTTTAGAGAATAAATACAAAAAATTCATTAGAAATGCCATTTGCTGTGCCAAAGCATTGAGAAACTAATGAGAACATGTGATGAGAGACTGAGAGACCTGGCATTGCTCAGCCTGGACATTCTCAGGGCAATAAAAAGTAACAGAGCCAGACACTCCATATTAGTGCCTAGTGGAAGGACAAGAGGCAGTGTGCACAAATTAAAACACACACATTCTACCTGAACACATGAAAACAGTTTTTTTACCCTGAGGATGGTCAAACAATAGTGCAGGTTTGTGACTCTGTAATTTCACTTAGATACCTTTGAAAGCCAAGTGTCCATGGGTGAAATGGACTTTACTGGAATCCAGAGGAGGCTGGAGAAGAAAGGGGCAGAAGTAGGAGCAATAATTAAAGGAAATAATCCTCCACAGAAAAAGAGAAAGATGTATTTATTTATAATCCAAAACCTGGTTGCTAACCTGACCAGTTTATCAGCTGATCAATTATTCTTGTGTGCTTCATAATCTTCTCACTTCTTATGCTCATTAAAATTATTGGATTTTTATAGATGAGAGGATTCTACTTCTAAGAAGTCTACTTACGTCAACATATATGTAGTAAATTATGAACCTTCTGATCCTTGTATAGTTTTGTTTCCTGTGATTAAATTTTTCTATCTCAATTTCTTTTTTTTTTAATATAAATTATCAGAATATCGTCATGGGGTAATATTTTCCATATGTGAATTACTGATCAATTAATGTTTATACACCTTAATATCCTTGGAAATATACATAACTGTTTAAAGTATTTATTATTAAGTAGTTTTAGTTTATTTCTGTATCTCCAAAAATACAGAAATGTAACTTACTTTGTAATGGCTTTCCTCTACTTCAGGAATAAGCAGTTCAGAAATATAAACCAGAAGCAAAACTTGCCAAACAAGGAACTTAGCTTTATTTTCATGAAAAAATCAATAAAATTTAATGCTTCCACAATAGCAATAGTAGAACCACATTGGTGTGTTAAGACTGCTTATTAAAATCTTCCACAAAAACCATTCAGGAAGAAAATTATTTTTATCTAAATGATGCTCCTTTTAAAGTGACTAAATATTTTTTCAATATGTAGTATAACAATGTGGAAGAAAAAGTGTGTAGTAGTAGTTTAAAGCATGCAGACAGCAGTATTGGAATTCAAATTAGGAATTCCAAGTGCTCAGCATTACTAAGGGATTAATATAAAACTAGAAAGGTTTATATAAACCTAGCAGAATTTACACTTCCTAGAAATATCTTGGTACTTAAAAAAGATATAACTGATTCAGCAGCGCAACAATCCCCTCTGTTTGTTTATGATAAAGAATGGTCACCCAGATGCAGAATTTAATCCATATGTCAGACTTAGGCTGGAAGAACAAGAATGTCAGGTAGTGCATGGAGATGTTGGTCCCAGTGTAGCAGCCACCAGACTGAGGCACTCACCTGTGTAAGAGGCTGGGCTTCCTCCCAGTCCAGGCACTGCAATCCCCTCCCCTCCCATCTCCCCAACCTGGTGAGCTCCCAAGGGGCACGCAAGGTAGGTGCAATAGAGAGAAAAAATGGCAATACTCCAAAGTGTGGTTCAGATGTAGTTGCTTTTTCTGTATGTGGCTTTTCCTTTCTGTTTTTCGCTCTATCCTCTGTTAGCTGAGTGAGAGCCTCTCTTCCTGCACCTTGGACCACTGAATAACACTTGCTCCTTGAATAAAATAAATCAGAAGGGACAGTTTTGTTCTAATTTATAAGTAAGCAGATTTTCTGTGATATTTGGTATGTAACACAAAAGCATGGTCCAACTGTTGATGTCCTTTTTGGCATGCCCTGTAGTCTGAGGAGAAACTGCATATAACTGAAGTGAGACATCACTGCATGGATAATGTAGTGGAGGAAAGTAAAACAGAGATTTATCATGCCTGAGACAGCTCATGAGGATCTAAGTATGAAACTTTAGCTCTGTGTAACTGATGTTGTGCAAAAATTTGCAGTATTCCCTAAGGAACCCATTATTTCCATATGCACTTGTAAATGTTTCCCTATGTGTGCAGCTGTTTGCAGTTCTTAGTATGCCATTTGTCTGGGTGTGGGGCAACTAAATTGCTATCAAGTGATTTTTAGTAAGCTTCCATTTCAGTTCCTAACAAATAGCGTAGTTTAATAAAAAATTATAACATAGGCTTGATGCTCTGGTATGATATGTGATAAATATGTGACAGATTTCACAGCATAACACAATTGCAAAAAAAGATATTACCTTCTAAGATTAATACTAATTTTCTCTAAGGATTTTTATAGGGACAGTGCTGCTTGGATTTCACATAGGTCATGGTGCAGATAGAAAATTGACAAAAGTATTCACATTCAAATAATAGATATTATTTGCCTTCAGACACTGTGAAGTTACATTCCTTTCAGCCGCGCTTGTTAAAGTTGGCATTAACTCTTGCAATCATTATTTAATTTTTATAACTTTTTTCCTTTAATCTAGTGCACTGCACATGTCTCCATAAATAATCACTTTCTGTGTCCTGCAGCATTTATGAACTGCTTCTACTTGAATAGTGTTCGAAAAATAAGTACAGTTTCTTCTTACCAGATACTCCCTCCCACGCCCTGTTTGGTGCTGCTCTTTCTGGTTTTATTTAGAGATAACTTTGAACTCACTTTTAAGTATCTCATTTATTTATTTCTATATCATAATATTTTATCTTGTCCTTTTCTAAAGAATTTCACTTGCAAAGCACCCTTTCACATTTCCCTATGAGTAAACAATTCAAATTACTTTCTTATGTTTTTCTTTGTTCATGGGGTTTTTTTGGTCTCTGCCTGTTTAAGAGGTTTGTATATTCAGGGTAACATTAACATCAGCGAACCTGTATCTGTAATATTATTAAAAGAAATTGTGTATTTCTCATAGTTCACACTTTACAGTCATAGTGGGTGGCTATTGATTCATTAAAGATAACTTGTTTGAAAACCAAAAATTACTCATGGTCCTGTATACCACCTTTTCTATTTTTTCTCCTTTAGCACTTGCTAAAGTGAAAATTACCAACCAGCCCCTTCATTCTTGAAACCCATTTGTTCACTATTTCTTGAAATATGGAAAAAACATAACCATTTTTAAGTCAGAAATGAACACCAGAATCTGATGCAGGAATAAATGCCCCATAATGCCTTCTTCTGAATACACTATCCTTAAACAACAAGGAATAAACATCTTTTCAGACAAATGTATTTGTATTTTGCTGTCTATTTTAAATATTAGAACAATATTATTTATTTAAATATCTCTTTTTCTAGTGGGTTTGCTTTCTAGTGGTATAGAGCAATGGGCACTTATTTCCATTCTAATGTTGACTGTTTTTTTCTGGATAGTTACAGAAGAGACCAAATGCAGCTGCTATCCTTACCTTACCTAAACATTTTAAAGTCCTGTTCCTTGATGCAATCCACTTTCTAAGAAGGCTCCAGATTACTTACCCTCTTGTGCTTTTGCAAATGATTTTTATCCCTCCCTAGAGACAAAAAAAAAGTGCTATAAACTTCTCCAGATATTTTAAATTTAAAAAATCTACATGTGTCTACAGTGAATCCACAATAAAATAGTCTGTATTTTCTACCCAGTTTTGTGGACTTGATCATTGCTTTAATATCAGTATTTGGTGCCTTGGGATGCTTTCATGCTTGCTTCTAATTAATTTTTGGTCAGTTTTCTGACCAAATTTAAAGCTACTTCACTAGCTTTAGATTCCTTCAGTTCTTTAATTACAATTCTTCATTTGAGACTTGACCTGGGTTGGTTTATTTCTGCATATGTACTAAAACATTACATTCAGTTTTGCACGCTGGAGTGCTTTTGACTGCAACTAATGGAACTTGTTCTAGGCCTTTAAGAGCACAATTGCATTCACATATTAATGACACACACACCCAATTTCACAGCTGGCAATTGAGAGGCTAAAACTGTATCTGCAGTTCAAGGATACAAAAAGAATATCTTAAAAATATGTCCCAAAAAAATGTCCTTATTTTGTCTGTAGAAACTTCATTCTGATCTGACTTTCATCATTACAGAGACACCTAAAGCAGTCTAATCTAGGATAGATAGTAAGAAAGACTATCTTGAAGTTTAGCAAAAAATCTGAGCTGTTTGAAGGCACTTGGGAGAGTCTTCTGTCAGACTGTGTGTGTATGCGTGATTAAATCTTTGCTTCAAAACCTGGGTAAAAGCAGCAATATTGCTACCTTTCCCTTTAACCCCCTGGGAAGGAGCACTTGGTGTGGAAGGAGCAAGATCAAAACATTCAGCAGAGGCTTTATAAGACTGGGGCAGGGATCTCAAAAGGAAAGATAAAAGTTGGAACTGAAAGGTGATGAAAGCATTGAGTATTAAACTACAGCCAAAGACCTTTGTAAGAACATGTGACTCCCCTTGCAAAATTTCCTCCTTTTCCCTCTCACATAGGAGGATGTGAAGAAAGATGATACTGAACAGATGAGAGAAGTGGCTTCAGCTGCCTTTTCTTATGGATCCTGTTATCGCAGATTGGAGGAGAGGCAAACAGCAGTGATTTTGTTACCTTTCTTCTTCTTACCCATATTCAGTATTTGTGCTCTTTTGTACATTATAAGTAAATTGAAAACAAACATATGTTTATAACTGATGAAAAATTATGACATCACAACTGTGTGGCAAAACAGGTAGCTGTGCTGTGAATTGTTCTCAGTATTATATTTATTAATTGATCACTCAAAATATCCCACTTCCACAATTCCTAAGCGCTATCATTCAAGAAAACTCTTCCAAAAATTACAGTGTGATCCTATTCCTCAGAATAAGGATTTCAACATGTTAACTGAATTGTCAGTACTGACAATACATTTCAGACCACGCCTTCCCATGGGACTCTGGCAGTGCAGACACACAGAGCTCAGGAAAGAATCACGTAAAATCAATAAAAGAGGGATTTCAGATCAGTCAATGTTCCTTCAATGCCAGTATTCCCAGAAGGGACAGGGTAAGTTCTCACTGGTGTGGGTTTTGTTGTGGATGAAGTTTTTGTTGTTGGGTTTTTGGAGGTTTTTTTGTGTTAATTTTTAGTACATTTACTGTACATTAAACATGGACAGTAATGTATACTTGTCAACACTACACAGAGGTGATATGACAAAACTGAAGAGAGTATGAATTACTTTCTATATTGATATGATGCCTCTTTTTCTACAAACAGAAATGCATATTATCAGTAAATGGAAATATTATTTGTTCAGTTCTGCTATGGTCAATTTGCAAACATCAATGCAACAGTTCCCGCATTTAAAAAAGAGTCAGTAAGTTGTGCTTAAGTGCCTATACGGTGCCAAAAACATTATTTTGATGTAGAGATAAAAATAAGCCTTCCTTGAGTCCTTTACCCATCTATTCTTCTGTATTTAGTATATTTATGTGTTCTGTCTTTTCTTAAGGTGCCATAAGATAATTTATTTTGTATAAAGAAAACAGTCAAAGGGGGAGGAGGAAGCAACTGGTCCGTCTAAAACTCAAAGCAGAACTATCCATATGGTGAGATTAGAATCTGAACTACTGAAAGGAGGTAGTGCTTCTAACACCTTAATTACCAGAATAATCAGAACCCATGGTTTAAGAATTGGAGAATGATTTTTTACTAAGCAGTTGTTTTATCTGTATCTTATTTTAATAAATGATTTGGTTTTGTATCTCATGATATTAGATGATTTTATGGAGTTGATTTTAAAACTATGAATGTAACTACTGTACATGCTATTAGTGTCATGCTTATAGTTACAGCTTGGATGAGACAAGTGTCTACCTAATCAGAGAGGCTAAATGCTAGGCAGCTGTCTGGAAGAGTGAGCTTTGACATTCAGTATTCCGTAACATGTTAATTAAAAGGGAATGACAAAAGTAAGAGAAGATATTTGCATTAAATGTTGTCTTTAATGATAGGGAAGGAAATAAGACAAACAAAGGCAGAAGCTTACTATGCCTTTTGGAAGACATAATCAGCTAACTGTGGTTTAGAGTCTATCGACACTAATAGGAGCAATTGATTCATTGCTGTTGATTTTTGGGGGCATTTGGTGGGGTTTTGGTGGTTCAGATTTGGTGTGGTCTTTTTGTTGTAGGGTTTGATTTTGGTTTGCTTTTTAATGGTGCAATCTTTTTAGACAGCATTCAACTTAATGTTTTTGTTGTTGGCAAAAAATTGGCTATATCAGATAGCTTTTACCATGACACCACTTTGAAAATATTTAAGACAGTGTTTTGGGCAAGAATCCACTTTCAGTATAAAATGTTTGTATCATCCATATTCAGTTGGGAAATTTACCTAATTCACATACTTGTACTCTATCCTGGGAAAGATTACATTGTGAAATATGCTGCATCACTATATTAACATCTGGTGTTAAATAGTTTGCTTGGAGCTGAAATAGCTCTTGCGGTCTATAAAAGATGTCAAATACATGTTAAAAAAGAAGAGTACTCTGGCCATGACTAAAATGTGTAAAGCTTTTATCTTTCCTTAAAAAAGGTCACATGAATTGTCTTGAACATACTGACTATATGAGACTTAGATCCTCAGTTGCTTAAATAAAAAAAGAGAAGTCATGCATGCTACTACATCGGAATCTTTTCATAATTTCTAAGCTTTCACAGAGATGGGAAGGCAATCACGAGTAGGAGAATGTTGAGCTACTCCCTTCATATGGAAGCAGTTTCCCCAGTTCTAGCCCTGCAGCTTCTGGTTGGTGTTCTTTTGCTCTTCATAAAGGACATTAATTTCCTTTTTAAGCTTCCTTGTCAGCCATCCTGATTGTCCCTGCAAGAACCACTTTAAAATGACTATACCCTCCAAAGCACAGTTTCTGAGAGGAAATTGGAAAACTTTATAGCAGATTGTTTTAACTTATATGGTACATGTAAGGTATTTTATACTAAGAAACTTGTAGAAATGTTTTTCTCATTACACTATATGGTGTTTCTTTTTTCTAGGAATTGATGTGGTTTTTTATATCTTAAGCATGTACTTGTGGCCAGTATCAAAGCATCGTGTTTTAAGAATATGCCACTATCTGTTTTTGGAAAGCTCCTTCAATATTAAAACACTGAAAGCCACTATTAGCACGACTTTTATTTCTTGTTTACAGTAGGAAGTTAAAAAAATCTAATAATCTTGATAATGACACTTTGGAAAGAGCAAATACCCACCTCAAGAGGGGGAAAAATCAAAGTTTATGCAAGTTAAAAAACCCATGAACATGTTACAACAATTTTAGATCTTAACAAAAAACAGCAATGAATATACATTTAACTCTGGAAAGTTCTAGAGAAATTTTAGCTTACAGAGGAAACTTTGTTAACTCTGTTCTCCAAGCAGAATTTTGCACTTAGTAAAATATGGATGAAATATCCCTTAATAGGTTTGACACTAATTTGATTATGGTCAAGTTCTTTAGACTTTATTGCATAAAAGCAATATTTTCTTATTTTTTAATATTTGACAAATATGTTTGTAAAGAAGTAGAATGTGGAAAAATCATCATGGGCAAGAAAAATATTACAGAAAATATATTATACTTGAAATATTTGTGGCAAAAAAGAAAAAAAAAAGCATTTTTCAAAAGTCTCATAATCTGAGCTGAAAAGCTTACACATTTCATATGAGGAGAAAAAGAGAAAGCAAAAAGACAGGAGACAGCTCTACAATAATTAATTTTCTGTATTGACTCCCTAGGGTTAACTATATGGAAGAAGGATTTATATTAGGGAGAGGGGCAAGTCTTAACTAGCTGGTTATCACACAGTAACTTTATTGTTCTCTTTATAGAATATTTCCCTCAATGTTGGCATCAATGTTGGCTTCATTACCCATTCCAGATATCTGTCTTGAAAATTATATTAAAAGTACTGAAATTATTCTGGCTGACCCTTGCCTATATTTTCCATTTTGCTGAACAGTCTCACATCCACCTCCACACATTTCACATGGGAAAGAGTCCTTTCCACATAGATGTATACCTTGTGCTCTCTGATCCCCTAAGACAGATTTACTTTTAACTACTTATGAGGGAAATGTTAGTGCTTTAACTATGGTTTGAGACTTTTTTCTATATGAAGCTATTTGATTCTCTAGGAGGCTAGATAACGAAAAAAACCAAAAAGCTTTTAAATGGTCCCTGTTACAAATTATGAAGATCTATATTAAATTCTGGGAATTAAAATACTATTCAATTCTAGGCTTTACTTCATTCCTGTATTTGCAGCACTCTCAGTGCTATTTAGACAACTAGCCATCTACTCCTAACAGCAATGACATCCCATTCCCTTTTAATCATTAAAGGAATATATTAATTGGCTTCAGTTTTCCCATGCACTCAGTTACAGTACTCCATAACCCATTGTCTACAGTCTCGCCTCAAATTCGGTTTTGAAAAGAATTTCAGCAGAGTATACATCCCCAAATTATAGGAAACTGTGTTTTTTATTGTCATGGGTTGTTCAGCTATTTAAATGTAATGATGTTTCGTCCTTGTCAGCGGATAGTTATAATATTTTACAGAAGAAAAATTTCTCATTAAAAATGGCAAAAAATTGTTAACTGACTTTGATCAAGACCAATTTTTATGTGAATATTTTTGATGCAGGTTTCAGGAAAATTGCTGGAAAGAACCCCAAGAATTCATGAAAATATCAGTTAAAAAAAAAGTTAAGTTCTTGAAACTAAGAACAGTTTTTGTGACTAATATCATAAAACATAAAACACTTTCTTCTTCTAGCAAAATAAGTCGGCTTTGATTAAGGCTCTTTTTGTTGTTGACAATATGACCAAAACTAGTAGAATGAAATAAAAAAAAATTCTCTGTAATTTTAGAGATTTAACAAATTTTACTTTATTTAATGTTGTTAAAGAAAAACCACTATTCAAAACTATCCTACCAGATTTTCTCTCTAATGCATAGCAAGCACATAATTGCCCAGTAATCTCTGATTGAAAGTTTATTATGTAAGGCTCAGAGTGGTTTTTCATTTCTTAGGTCAGAACTGTAGGGCTAAAACCCATTGAAATCAGCCTTTGACTTACAAAGAAAACTGTTGCATTATGTCAGACTTTGAGAGAAAGATAAATATGGAACCTCATGATGTCATTGTCATTGATTCACTTTTCAAAGTACAGCAGTGCTATACTCACAGTTCATGTCAAAAGAACAAGGGGATGCTTATCACTTTACAGGTAGTCCAAGAACTGCAATAGATTCCTTCTGTTCTCAGTCACATAATATTGTCTTACTTCTTCTTCTTCTCCTTCTCCTTCTATTTCTCCTTCTATTTCTCCTTCTATTTCTCCTTCTATTTCTCCTTCTATTTCTCCTTCTATTTCTCCTTCTCCTTCTCCTTCTCCTTCTCCTTCTCCTTCTCCTTCTCCTTCTCCTTCTCCTTCTCCTTCTCCTTCTCCTTCTCCTTCTCCTTCTCCTTCTCCTTCTCCTTCTCCTTCTCCTTCTCCTTCTCCTTCTCCTTCTCCTTCTCCTTCTCCTTCTCCTTCTCCTTCTCCTTCTCCTTCTCCTTCTCCTTCTCCTTCTCCTTCTCCTTCTCCTTCTTCTCCTTCTCCTTCTCTTCTCCTTCTCCTTCTCCTTCATCTCCATCTCCTCCTCCTCCTGTTTTTTTCTTCTCCTGGAAAAGATAAATTCAAATCCAAAAGGAATTTGCATGTTATCAAATTAGTGTATTTGTCTTTTTTATCACATTGGTCTTCTTTTTCCCATGTCCATTATATGTCAGGTGTTTTTTTACCTGCTTCTGCATAAAAATACACCATCAATTTTTCTAATTCTAATGATTTGAATAATAATTTTGCTTGGTGACAGCTTACCTATTGCTCTTTGAAATGATATTTTTTTGCTCTCTATAAACAGGGATTTATGTAAGAATTTGATGCCCATCGTTCCCTTGTTTCATCAGCTTTGAACCAATAATGAAAGATTTTTATTGTTTGAAGAAACATCATGGAAGACTTGAAAAAGATGACATATATAAAAAAGAATGCAATGAAATATTTTGGTAATCAACTTATTACATCTACTGTCAGAGTGAGGATTTCTGTGTATTTCCTAAAGTGTGTAACAGGCATTATCAGAGATATTGCTTCCAGTTGCCAATATTTGCTGTACAGAAGTACCTCAGACACATCTGTTTTTAACTGTGCTTTCTTGGACAGTGGCAGGCAGACATGGCAGATGGGCAAGCACCTGCTTATTTTAGCTTTTTAGTTAAACAGGCAAATCTATACCATTTTTGAAATATATTGGTTTAATCCCAAAGTTCTGGTTAGTCAAAAGCCCTGAAATTAAATAAAAATACACCTTATTGACTTAACTTCTGCAAAGTTTTGAATTTTTTTGCTTACCCCCATCGTGGCCATTGCTTTAATTTCTATGGCTGTCTATTTTAAGTCTATTTGACCTTTTGTACAAGTAGGCTCTAGTATTTTTGATATACATTCTTGCAGACTGCTAATTATTCTTAGAAAATACTGAAGCCTTTGTCTGAAGTTTTAGGAAGAAGCAGTTCCTCAAGGTCAGCATCTTTTCAAGTGATTTTTGGTTTTATTTAATTTTTTGCATTATTTTTATAGGAGTGTTGTATCACTAAAACCTGTGTTGTGTCTGAATATTTTACCTGAACAACTTAACATTTTTGTTAAAAAATTAAAGTCTTCACTGCAATTTCTCTCATGAAGTAAGTTGATGTTAAATTTAGCAGAACCTAATTAAATTCCATCATGAGGTGTGAAATGCTTCTTTGAATCTGTATCGCTCAGTTCAGGGCCAAACAATGATTTTTGATGTACATATGCATTACTTTTTTTAAAGTTATACTGAGAAATGCATTTTTCTTCCATAAACTTGTCTTAAAGAGCATATAATTACTGGTATGTGAGCTCTTCACCCGCTGTTGAAAGGACATAATGGATTTTTCCTGTACACAAGCTGATTTTAGACATTTTCTTCACTAAATATGTGAAATACAAGACGTTGGATAAAGCATCTGTACATCTGTACATGCACCTGCTTTATGTGTACGCACAAGTAAGTTCAATTTCTAGAATCTACAGAGGTTAAGAATGGCAAATTACATGTCAAAAGGCAGACATGACTAAAGATCTTCTTTTGACCAACTGCATTCTAATTTTTTTCTATAGATTTTCCATTAATTTGGTTGTTGTTCTGGGCATAGGTCTATTTCTTGAAACAGGATACAAACATTTCAACCAGATTTTTTTTTGTATATTATCATGGTAGGTTTTGCTAAAAAATATTTTAATAATACTATTTGGCCTGGACTATCACATAAATAATTTTGTAGCATGTCTAGAAATATTCAAAATGTTTTTAGCAAGTATAATTCAAATGTTAGTACTAAGTAGCTAACATGCTTGTCTATGAAATAGCCTAGTGAGGCTGAAAAACCTAGAATAAGAATGCGTGCAAGGGTGCTGGTTTTGGCTGGAATAATTTTCGTCATAGGGGCTGGTATGGGGCGTTGTTTTAGATTTGTGCTGAACTCAGGGTTGATAATACAGAGATGCTTTTGTTATTGCTGAGCAGGGATTGCACAGTCAGGGCCTTTTCTGCTTTTTGTATTGTCATGGTGGGAAGGACATGGGTGTGCATTAGAAGTGGGAATGGGACACAGCAGGATGACCCAAACTGACCAGAGGGATATTCCAAACCATATGGCATCATGCTCAGTATATGAAGTGGGGGGAAGAAGGAGGAAGAGTGGATGTTTGGGGTGATGGAATTTGTCTTCCCAGGTCACAATTGCACACAATGGGGTCCTGTTCTGGAGGCAGCTGAACATTTGCCCACTCATGGGAAGCAGTGAATCAGAGTCTTTTTTTCTTTTGCTTGCAGGCACCACTTTTGCCTTCCTTATCAAGACATCTTTATCCCACCCCAGAAATTTTCCAGCTTTTACGCTTTGATTCTCCCCCACATAATGCTGGTTGGGTGAGTGAGCAAGCAGCTGTGCTGGGCTTGGCTGCTGGCTGAGGTTAAACCACAACAGTAAGATATTTTAGAAAGAGGAACTTCAATTATTCTGTTGAAAGGCCTTTACATTGAAAATATTCAAACTGAATATTTTCAGTTTTAGCAACAGCTGAATATATAAAAGGGGCAGAAAAAAAAGGACAGTATAAACATATGATAATGCAATATAAACTGCTTGGAAATTGTTTTGAAAAAAACAGTCTGAATCTTTTCTATTGATGGTCACAGACCACACGTCTGTAGAAGGAAAGAAATTGCAAAACAGTGAACAGTGTCATAAGAACAAAGTACTGATAATGCATGGGAGAGATTTTTTTGCTTTGCTAGAATTAATGTTTTTTATGAAATTCACCACAGAGAGAGACAAATCCCAGTAAATTTAATTTGGCAGGAAGAAACTTGTCTCAATAGGTGAGGCAAAGTAATACAAGGAATTATATCTTGAAGCACGGGCTTGTACCACACATATGCACAAAAGAGGAAATAAAACCTCAAACCACTCCTTCCTCAAACAGCTTCCTTAAAGACTGCAATCTCTGAGAGGAAACCAGGTTTTCTGTGCTAAGTTTTTTCTTCTAAATAATTTTTATGGTGCCTTTTCTACCCATGAAGAGACATTAACGTGGAATAAAGAATTGCATAACATCTTTCACATTTATTAATTAGATAGATGCTGCATACCTACACTTCTTTCTAATTTGATCACATAAACCTTTAGATTTATCTTCAAGCAAAGTTATTTTAAAACATTTCTAGTCCAGTCATTTTCTCATTTAGATCAATTTATTTGTCAGTTAATATGTGGCAAGTGTGTAGTCATCTTCCAGTTATCCATGGACAGTTTTACTTGAACTGTTTCAAAATCCTATTTAAAATGCAGTTTATCTTTCATTTATCATTTATGAGTGAATTAATAGCATTCAAAAAAGAAAAAAAAAGAGAAAGTATATTACATTTTCTCTATATCTTAGCTCTTACAATTGTTTCTTAATTAAGAGCACTGGGATGAATTATATATCTAATATCTTAATAAGATTAGTTTCCAGTTTATTCCGAGATTTTTTTTTATTTATGAGAACACTCAAGAAAACCTTATATAACACATAATGGGTGATATTAATTGCAAGAAATGCCTAAAGAGAAAGATCCTTATTGGATATAGAAAGCACTGTATAAGGTTGTCTTTTGAAAAATGTATATACTCTAGTATTTACCAGTGGATTGTAAGAGATTCATACATTTCTTTCCTCAGTATGGAACTATTTATCACTCTTTTAGCAATGAAATAGCTGACTTACACTTTAAGATAAGAAAAAGATAATTCTCCTAGGAAAAGAACAGTCTTTAAAAAAGGTTCAGGAAATTTGACATCTTCTCATCTCTGCAGGATTCTGTTATTTTTTAATTTAGTTTTTCAGCACTAACACCTCTGAGAAAATTGAGGTTTCATTTAAAGAGAGAGAGAAATTCTGCAGTGGTTTGCAAATAATTGCATTTAGTTGTGATAACAGGATGATAAAAGAGCTACTGTATATACAGGACAGCTTGCAAATGTTGATTCTTGAATGATGATCTCCACAGCCAGGAAGTCTACCTTTGTTTCAGAACAGGTCTGTACACGTCCACAACATCACTGAT
Organism: Passer domesticus; assembly: GCF_036417665.1. NCBI lineage: Eukaryota > Metazoa > Chordata > Aves > Passeriformes > Passeridae > Passer > Passer domesticus. Next base: position 104,743,208 of record NC_087474.1, on the reverse strand, counting down.
GTATCATCAAACAAAGTGACCCTGAAGAGCAAGCAAAAGCTCCCCATTTAACTTTGCATGAATAGGGGTACCAAATATCCAGTTATCTGCCTTGACATGTGTCTTTTTCTGTCCAGACCTACTCTTGGGATGTATGGTATACTACATATGTACAGATGTGTGTATAGATATATATTTGAAGTTTATACTTTCCAGGTACAGTAGCTGTATTACCCACACTTTGGCACCAATTGGATTCAAAGTCTGTGGTCTTGTATGCTTATTTCTGTTCTGTCAGCCTAAGAGGAAAAGACAAAAGGTTGGTACATTAGGCAGTAATGGAAGACATCAATAATTACTCATCAACTCACATTATAAGAATTCACACTTAAAGCATGAGACAGGTGAGAAAACTGACAGAAACTTTTTTTTGTACGAGTCTCTTTGAGTGTATAAGCCCTTCTCATCCTGTCCAGAATCCGAAAGTTCGGGATTTCACATCTTGATTGCAACATATAAGGGAGAGATAGACATTATTCAGATTGAAAAAAAATAAATGTTGAAGTATTAGTGAATCTAGAATGGCAGATGTTTGTATAAGGATTGTCTCTGGCTAATATTTGTACATCAGGAAGAAGAATGTTCTTTCTGGTGGCTTTTGTAAAAATAGGTGGAGAGTCAGGAAAATTGTCAGCATTCCTTCATAAGCAAATAAATGTTCTCACATTGAGCTAAACAGAGGAGAGGATATGAAGGTAATTACTTATCAGCAGGTGACCACTAAAACATTTAGGCTCTTCTTTGCCATATAATACATTGCAATGTCCTGCAGAGCAGAAAAAAAAAAAAATCACATTTTTAGTGAAAGACTTAGTAACCTTCAGCTGAAGCAAGCTGCACAGATTTGCTAACTCTTCCAGTTTCAAATTGAAAGGTCAAACAAGTAATGAAACTAATAAACAAGAAAAGCTTACCTACTGAATATTAAAAAAGGCCTTGCTACTCATTCAAGTTCCCTTCCAAAATAATCTTCATGCACTAAGACTTTTCTTTTTTAACAGATTCTAACCTGTAAGAGCGCTTTTTTTACCTGTGTTCTGAAACCTCAAATGCTTGGAGATCTTGAGATCCATGTGGGAAATTTGAGTCTGGCTCTACAAAGTAATTTTTAAGTTTGATCATTTGACTAGGGAAAAAAAAAAGAAAGACTGAAAACTGTTGTAATTGACTAGTTGGTCAGGACTTACGACACAAAAGTTTCTGGTCATGGGAGAACTGGTATGAAGGGCTGTCAAGAGTTCTCTAGCTCAACCTGTTGCTCAAAGCAGGATCAGCTGTGGGATAAGATCTTAGTGTTTATGGTCCAACTTAACAGATCTTGGAAAGCTCCAAAGATACAAACCATACAGATTCTCTGGGCCACCTTATCCATTGTTGTGGAACAGGTTACTGTGGGCAAAAAGTTTCTCCTTATATCCACATGTATGTTTTCTTTGTTTAATTTATGCCAATTGTCCTTCATCCTTCCCATTTACTTTTCATACATCTTGTGAAGAGCCTGACTCCATCTCTTCCATAATCTCCTTGTAGGCACCCACAGACTGCAGGAACATGCCTCCAAAGCTGTCCTTGCTACAGCCTGAATTTTCAGTCTTTCTTTACTGGGCAAGTTCTCCAGTCTCCATTGTCTTTCCACCATTCTGCTAAACTCTGGTTTATGAATGTGTGTCTTATTTTGGGGTGCCCCAAACTGAACAGACTTTTGCAGAGTAACAAGTGCTAAATAGAGGGTAATAAGCACTTACAGTCTGGTTGCCATGCTCCTGTTCATTCAGCATGCAATGTTATTGGCTGCTTTTGCTGCCAGGTTATGCATCTGGCTCAGGCTTATTTTGTTGTCTACTGGGCCTCAAAGCCTTTCCCAAAGAACTGATCCCAGCACGTCTGTCCCCAGACTGTGTTTTTTCCAAGGCTCCTCTGTCCCAAGGACAGGAGTTGTTTCACTCTACTAAATTTCATAAGTTTCCTGCCAATACATTTCTCCAGTATTCCCCGGTCCCTCTGGATTTTGTCCTCATCCTTGAATGTGATGCCTCATCCCAAAACAGGTGTCATCTTAAGCAATGAGCTGAAGGAGATTTCAGGTTGTATGCTCATCAGGTTTAAATACTTTGAACAGCTCATGTGCCTTGACAGATCTCTTAAGTACTTCATTTATTACAAAGTCTCCAGGTAGAACATGACCTATTAGCCATGAACTTTTGAGTTCAACTGCTTGGTCCGTTTATTATCTTCCTGGTTATCTATTACCTGGACTGTACTTTTGAAATAAGAATACTGTGAAAATCAGTCATGAAAGTCCTACTAAAATTTGCATAAATTATATGCACTTCTCTCTTTTCTCCAAATCAGAGAGGTCAACCAAGGAGGTCAGTCATCATTTATTTCTTTATCAGTTCATGCTGATTCACTTTCCTCTTTATGTGTCATGGGGGAACAAGTACACTCTCAGCAAGTTTATGAATGACAGCAAACTGAGTGGCCAGTCAGAGACACCCAGATGGGAACCTCATGAGGGTCAACCAGGCCAGATATAAAGTGCTGCACCTGGGATGGTGCAATCCCTGTTTGCTGTGAGTTGCAAAGGTACATTCACAGCTCAGGAACACAACAATGTCCTGGGTGGCATCAAAAGAAGTGTGACCAGCAGGTCAAGGGAAATGATCCTCCCCCTCTACATTGCCCTGTTAGGAATCCACCTGGAGTATTGTAATGTAATGTCCCATTACATTGAAATGCATTGACCTAGTGGAGTGGATCTGAAGGGACTCACAAAAATTATCAGAGGGATGGAATATCCATACTATGGTGAAATATACGGAAGAAGCCATTCACAATGAGGGTGTTAAAACATTGAAGCAGGTTGTCTAGAGTGGTGGTATACATGGAAACACTCAAGATCAGATTGGATGGGGCTCTGAGCAACTTGGTCTAGCTCAAAATGTCCTTGCTCATTATAGAAAGAATTGGACAAGACAACATTTAAAGCTCGCTTCCAACCCAAATCTGTGTATGATTCTATCCTACACTTTTGTAAACATGAACTACTATTGCAACAAAATATGACAGAGAGAAATCATCTAACAGCCTTTTCTTTTCCAGAGAAACTGAATTATATGTCCGTGTAGCAAGAGCTATTTAATTGATCAAAATAACTATCTAACTGTTGGGCTTTTCTTAAAAAAAATCAAGTAATGCCTCTCTGCTTTCAGACTCTCTGTCCCCATAAGGTCACAATTCTGAACACTGGGATTTCAAGCGCCAAATTGTTGTACAAATCCTTTTCTGAATTCTGTTCTCCTAGAATTAACACGTGACTGATTTTCAAGTTCATTTTTATTTTTACCATGATAGGTAGACAACAAAGAAGGACAGAGTGACTGGTTGGAAATGAGATGAGGATGCCTGATTAAGGTTTTTATATGGGATGATGAGGAAAGTCCATGAACTGTAGAGAAAGTACAGCTGCTCTCTGATCAAAGAAAGCAAGTTTATGGGTGCCTTGAACACTGTGTTTCATTTCATCACTGCCTACATTAAGAACAATACCCTTTATTGTTAATCACTGGCTAAGAGTTTCATTTTCATGGTCAGTGATACCTAAGTGAAAGTATACTGTTACTCGGTATTGTTTATGAAGGTGAACAAATTTTGACTTTTTGTTAAGCTGCATTTTTCCTTTTTCTGAAGATTTTTACTTCCTGATCTCAACAGCTTTGTAAGGTAAAATTAAATTATGACACAGGCTTACTTAAGTTGTCTTCACCTGTCATAGAGAGTTTTAAACCCGTATGCAGTGTAGTAATTGCTTCTTAGCAAATGTTCCTACAACTTCTAAGACAATGGAAGACTTGACTTCAGTTAAAGCCATTAGGGCTGCCATGGAGCATATAATTGCAGCTTTGCACTATCCATAAAACCTAACATCAAAATTAAACAGGCAATAAAAATTTGAAAAGTAAGTAACCTATATATAAGATTTAAATAAGGACATTTATATTTGAATTAAAATCAAATCAATAGCAGTCATTCACTAGCTACATAAAGCCTTCCTTTTGATGTTAGAATTGTATATTGATTGTAATGCAGCTTTAGATGCAGTCTTTTCAGGATATATGGTTCACTATAAACTTGATGATTTGATGTAAGAGCATAAAACATCTGCCTGTAAATAATAAATAATACTGTTCAAAGATCTTTCTTGCAAATATCTTATTCTCATTCATAGAAATATTGCATTTTGGTTTTTAAAATTTTCTTGATAACTGAGCTCTTATGAAAAAGTTTCATAAGAACTGAAATATTTCATATGCCTGATATGATAGGCAGTGGTATAGGAAAGCTATAAATATATATACTATAAAGATTTATAATATATATATATTTATAGTATTTTAATGCAGTGGTTTATTTCTCCATTGTTGATATTTAAATTTTTTGCTGAAAATCTAATATTGCTTTAGATTATTCTATTATTCCATTGTTCCCTTTTGTGTTTTTTAATTTTCTTAATATAACATTGCTTACTCTCAGCTTTTGTTTGTGCTTTGAGATCAGTGTGCTGCCCATAGCAGAGATATGAATATGCACAGGACAATTCTGTGAAACAGAGAAATGTTTTAGGATGAGTGTAATGTGACGCTGTAACAGATTGTCCAAAAAGGTTGTGGATGCCCCGTTATTGGAAGTGTTCAGATTGAGGCTGGATGGGGTTTTGAGCAATCTGATCCAGTGAAAGATGGCAAAGGGGCTGGTCTGAATGGTATCTGAAGGTCTCTTTCAACCCAAACCATTCTGATTTTAAGCTCCTCAGTACGTGCCCAAGAAGATATGCCCTGGATGTCCATAAATTCTATCAAGCCTCATTGCAAATTTGGCCACGGTCACAGTGTTCATAGTTATATTTAGTAGAATCCAAGTATTCTTCCTGCTATGTCTTTGCAGGCATAGCAGCTCACATTTATTGACTGCCAGAACATTGTGTTACGGGTAAAAATTATCTGAAAATCTGGTATCTTATGCTACACCCAAGATATGAACTTCCACAAAATTTACAAAGTTATCCCTTCTTCTACAGAGCTGCTTTTCAAAAGCCAGTGGAAGAGGAAGTATTTTATTACTTTAACATATCACTACTTTACACTAAGTTTGGATCGAGTCTAATACCTTTACATTTCCCTTTATTACCTTATCCCTTGCATTTAAATTTAAACTTGTTTACATTCTTGTAATTAAGAGTACATTAAAAATCCATAGGAGTTTGCAGGGGAAAAATAAAAGGAGGGTGAATTTTCAAGTGATTGTGAGCACATACAAGCAAATCACCTCAGATCTTATCTGGACATGATTTTAAACAAACTCTAAAGATGGGGAAATGTAGAAATGCCATTTTCGGCTTATACACATCATGGTGTTCAAGTTTAATCTGATTCCTTATAATGAATTCAATTTCCAAGATGTCTTGAAGGTAAAATAGTAAGGAAGTGAAGGAAGGAAGAAATTCCAAGAGAAAACTCTTTCTTTTGAAGTTACTTTGCAAGAAATTCGCTTGAAGACTGAAGGCTTAAAAAAAGATAATGTAAAACTGATAATGATAGGAATAGTATTAAAAAGAAATATTATAGTATAGGCCTGTCTTGAGGACTCTGAAGCCAAAAAAATTATTTATAGTGGGAATTCTGGAAAGATGGATGGTTAATGGATAGTTGCTATAAATGAAATACAATAGTTGTACTACTTATACTTGTATTGAAGAGACATAAAAAAATATTTTCTGAAAGCAAAAAAAACTCAACCAACAAAACAAAAATCTGCAGAGAATTTGTACATTCTCTCATTTTCAAGTTTCTATTACTTCTTTGCAATAATTGGCTAGAACCTAAATGAATCACTTTCATAACCTTAATAATGAAAAAATAAGTTCAAAGAAACCACATAAGACATACATTTCATTTTTTCTTTGCATTAGGAAATGTTTCCTCTTTCTGATAAAGCTGAAGACAGTTATAGCAAATTATACAAAGGAAGTTATGGAAAAGGCTAACTTTCTCTGCTGCTTGAAATGACTTCAGATGTGCAAAATGCAACTTGATGCTTCTGTAATAAAACAATCTCAGTAGGCAAAGGCCTTAAAAAAGTGAGAAAATACTTGCTAGACACTTAAGGAATTACACTGCAGACACAGAAAAAGATACAGCCTCTTTTTAAACTGTGGTTAATCAGGACAAAGGGGCCTCATTTCTACAATACATAGATTCTGTGATAAGAAACGTGATGTATAAATCATATTGCAGAATTTTATTTTATTTTTTACTTTTTCGCCATTAAGTTTTGGTGATTTTAGGGGTTTTTTGAGGATGTTTATTGACAGAAAACTCTCACACTAAGTAATACTTTGAAACTACTTGAAAGTATTAAGAAGAGAATTATTGGTGTCATGTATATGAGAAAAAGTATACACCATACACTCAAGTATCCATTCCTTTAAATTAAACTAGGAAGATTATATTCTTTTACCAATAAACATGGCAAAAAGGAAATCCTTCATAAGAAATGTTAGTTTTCTATTTTCCCTTTAAACTGATATATGCTTGGAAAATTTTCTGGTCTAATGTCAGAACTGAAATAAAACAAAATAGACTGGAGTCATCTTAAAAATTTGGGATTTAAGTTATCTGTCAAATTTAAGCAAGAAAAATAAGGTCCTTCTCAGACTATAAAATATTTTTTGTCCTCCAAAAATGATGCTAAGGGCACAACTGGAAAAATTGCTTAGACCATTGATAATTCTGCTGAATTATCGAAACAAAGTTATATCAATGCAAAATAGAGCATCAAACGCAGGGTAACACTGGAGCAGAAAGCATAGTAAATAAGGAAGGACCATCAAATTTGCATGTTTAAACACAGTACAAAGTCCTGCAAGCAAACGTTTAGGAGAAAAAAGAAATCACAGAATCATTAGGCTAGAAAAGGCCTTCAAGATCATTGAGTCCAACCCATGCCCTGACACCTCAACTAAACCATGGCACCTGGTGCCACATCCAATCTTTATACTTGCATCTTCCCCACGTTGAGAAAGCCATAAATTTCTCATTGAGTCTAGTATATATCAAGCATTGATTCAAACCTAACAGGAATTAAAAGAATAGATGCAAAGAAATCCAGATGACTGTCTTCTCCTTTGGCTATCTTCCCCTAAGATTTAAGGCAATTTGGACCTCAGAACACACGTGACATAGCTAATTAAAGGGGAGTGTGATAACATCCAGCTATCAACACCTCTGCTCCTGCATGTTATAAGATATTGTATGCTGACAGAACTCGGTCTGGACTGGCATTGCCTTTTCAGCTGGTGTGGGCTGGAGTCTGGAAGGCAAAGCATCTGACACAAGCTTGGCTACAGCACATTTTAAACACTGGCAGAGGAGGCTCACTTGCTCTTCAGCTGAAATATTTATGATGGAGGAAAAATGGGGAAAAAATTTAGATTTAGATTATGTATGTCTAAACCATGATATTCACATTTCCCACACCTGAGGATGAGGTTATAACTTAAGATTTTATTAACTTTTTTATTAATTTAGTAAAAGAAAGTAAGGCATAGTTAGTTCTGGTGAGTTAGCAGCTTTGGTGATTGATATGGATAGAAAGATGTGTGGATGATTTACTACTGAGGTGGGAAGTGACTGGATTTCTAATGAGGTATTAAACTCTGTGATGTGAAAAATTAGTAACTTAGGCTAGGTTAATAAAATTGCTTTGACACCTATTTTTGATAAGGTACTTTATAAAGATAAGTCATTTTGATGTTAGAATCTCTCATGTATATTTGTAAGGCTATGTTAGTCTTAAATCCATTTTCAGTCTATGATCTAAATACAAATGAGGTTGTGCTCAATCAGTAAAACATTGTTCTTGAGATTTGTTTTTCAACAAATATTTTAACTGACATATTAATGTCCAACATATGTCATGTTTGTCATGCAGGAAACAAAAACATGACAGCACTTATTTGTTCTACTGTTCATCATGACTGAATTTTAACAACAAAAGTAGTTGACAGATTTTTCTTTTGTTTTATATACTTTTTTATTTAAGCCTCTTTAGCAATGAACTAAAAAATTAGTAAAAACTAGCTTTGATCACTGAAAATTTAAATGGAACTTGATTTTTCAGATACAGCTTTATAATAATATTTTTATTGACAACAAATTACAAAGTTAACATATTTTCATTTATTTGTCTTTAGTTCCATAAGTTTCCACTACTTGCTAGAGAAAACACTCCCTTTTTCCTTAGATATGTGCATTAGTCAGGCAGAAAAAACATAGATTTTGCTACTTAACTAAAAGAAGCAAAAAAACATTAATGACAAAGTAGTTAGCAACAAAATGTAGGCAGAATTCAAACTTTTGATGTGTGTACTGAACTTAATTTTTTTCACCTTTGCTATCAGATTTTGTGTTTCTTCATTATAATTAAGCATTAACTTGATATGTTCCTCTATTAAAATCCATTTTTAGCTGATTAGAGAATTCTGTAACTCTATGTGTGACCCAGGGGGAAAGAAACTTTAATTCTGGAGAACAATGGACTAAGAAATATAGATATGAAACTAGGGTATATGAGGAAGATATAAACCAAAAAATGGGAAATCAGACTTGTTTGTTCCTTAAAGAAGGAAATAAAGAGTGCAAAATCATGGCTATGGCTACTAAAACAACAATAAAGGAAATATACTAACAAACAGCTCTTTTTTTCTCCTAGGTCCATCATTTTTGTATAGATTATTTCTTCTTCCAGTAATTGTCTTCTGGAAGCTGAAGGACACAGGGCACTGTATTAACTGATAAGTTCTACAAATAGTTCCTCCATGTTAACCATAATTTTAGCATTTAAATTCCAGTGTAAGTGTACATCGCTCTTAACCTACACGCACCATATCTCTTAATCCAACCTTTCTTTATACACACATTTTCAGGACCTGATTAATCTTCTGTATCTTTTATAGTCCTGATGTCTTTCCTTTTCTGTTGAAAATGAATTTGATGCACACCCATCATCGCAAAAGACTAAAAGAATAGATTGGTAAGCACTCCCTGGGATGCAGTATTTTCTTTGCTCTCTACACTTTGACATTTTGAAAAATCACCCAATAAGTGAAGAAGTCTGAGTTAACCATGAATGCAACATCATTCCCAGGAGCAGGAGTACCTTCTCACTTCCTTCATCTTTCCTTTGCAGAAAAGGTCTAGGACAATGGTAGACATGGTATTTATTTAAAGAAAGATAAAAGGGGGAAGAACTATTACCTAATGGGCAAATTGTAGCAAGTAAATAATTAAAAGTAGGTGGGATGTAGATGATGTATTGTCCTTGAGAAGCAGATAGGATAGATAGAAAAGCAAAAGTGTGAAATGTACAGCTTGAATGATAAAAAAGAAAATGGCAACTTTTAATTACATATGGGACAGTAAAAAATGCTAAAAAAATGATAAGTAGTTCCAGATTCCTCCAACTGTACTCTGCCATTTATACTTCAATGGTATTAAATGTGTGCAAGAAAGGAAAATTCAATGTCTCTTTTGTATATCTTTTCTTTCTTTAACGGATTCTCTGTTCCCCTCAGACACTGTGATAGACAGGGTTTTTTATTTGTAATATGCCTCATCTCACACAACAGTGCATGTTGGCTCTTTGGAGTCAGTCTCCACTGCCCACAAAGCTGGAATTTCATCTTTTGCCCAGATGTTCATTCTAGTCTTTCCCTAAGTAAGACACTGTCTTCTAATTTATTTTGTGGAAAAGTAATTCTCCTTCTATAGCTATATAAATGTATTTTTTTTTTTAAACACTGAGAATGATCTCTACATAACTGTCTAGTAAAGAATTGACTGTAAAGTGTTAAGCTCCTGCCCATCCAGTTTTGGTAACAACTAAACATTCTTCAATATAAAATGCTATCTTCTACTAGACCATTATGAAGAAGGGGCTGATTAAAGTCTCAGTGCTGAGGCCACTCATGACAGTTAAGAATTCCTTGGAGAGAACTAAAAGTCAATTTCTTTTACAAGAAATTAGGGGGGTTGTCCTTGCTTTACATATACACTAAGCTCATTCAAAAAAGCACATGTTTTAATAGCAACAACTATCTAATGTGCTTTTTTGAATGTGCATATTGTAGTATTATTTTTCAGATGGATGTGGCATTTTATACAAAGGGAAGAAAGATGTAGCATAAAGGCCTTATATGAAGTGTCAGAAATAATATTTGGGAGCTAATAGTTTCACACTAGGATTTCAATAACTTGCTAGGTATACAACTTAAAAAAATACTAGAAATTTGCTAACTAAGTGAACAAAAACATGTTTAGGTCATCTTGCTGAGAAGATAAAAGGAGAATTTCATAGAATGATAAATAATAGTTCACCACGATTTGTTAGTAGTAGTTTGTAGTTCAGGTACTTTGTGCCCTTGGTGAAGCATTATGTAATTATACATTACCATACTAAAAATTTCTTTAAAAACATTCTTAAATTTCTATTGCAATATTAAATTCAAAGTTGAAAGTGGTAATTAATCTGAAATGTTTTCATGACATTAGTACTACTTTTAGAAATTTTATAAATTTAATATTTAGGTACTATACAAGAAAATTAACAATCTTTTTATCTCTAGCCCAGTTGAGGTGACAAAGTTTTGTTCTCTTCCCTGGGCTAGTAAAACATAAATATTGCATAATATTTTTTTTTTTGTGCAATAGCTGAACTTTCTTCATTGTGCAGATAATGTTGTTGTTCTTCTCTTAAACAAACAGTTGAACACTTTGGGGTTTCTTTTTATAACCAGTGATAAAAATGCTCAGTTTTAAAATCCATTGTCCAGAAATCCTAGTATAAAAATGTAAGGTATTTATAAATCCAGGCAAAATTCTGTTATAGCTTTCTGTGTTTACCAGTGTAGTGTAAAGAATTCTTTATATTCTGCTCTGTCTATAGAAGGACAGAAACAAGTCTCACTGGACAAGTATAGACAGTTGCAGACAGGTGGCAAAGAAAGTGAACAGTCTGCTAAATTAATTTCTGGATAAACAAGGAATGTTGTTTGTATTGACAATATGTTTCTATTGACATATAAAAACTTTTTTGTTTTTCTTTTTCTGGTTTCATATATGTTAACTGGAGATGTGGTAATATTTCCTTATGGAAATTATAAAATAACACTAGGGAGAACTACTGTGATCTCACTGATCTGCAAAACACATACTATGAGATTCTTCTAAATGTCTGCATAAACTCCAGTAATTTCAGCCAAGCAAATATTCAGAAACATCCAATCTTGATTTTAAAAATGTCAACGTGGCATAATCCTTTATAAATTCTAAAGTAAATTCTAGTAAGTGTGTCATAAGTATCCTAACCTTTATAATTCCCATATATTTTTTACTTTGACACTGTGTTCTTTAAGCCTGTGTTTGCCTACATAAAATATGCAAAGTAATTCTAGCATAGTCCTTTGTTATCTATATCAAAAATGTTGTAAGATTAAATCTCTATTATTAATTTTTATGTAACAAAAATTAATAACAAAAGTAAAGAAACTTCAGTGATTCTGTGAAATATATGTGCTGAAAGGATTTTAATGAGGTCCACTAATTGATTTCAAGTTTTAATAATCACTGGGGTTTTTTTAATTCACTCGACATGTGGTAAATCATGTAGTACAATGATGGTGTCTGAAAAGCATTGTCTGGGAAGATGGAAACCCAAGTACTATTGATTTTACCATTCTCATTATCCAATTTGTTGGGTTTTTTATTAGTCTTCTCAAATTAAATTAGTCTAACAAGTGTAGACTTGGTTAAACAGCATTAATTGCATCCTCCTTCAGTTCTCAGCTAAGGATCTGCATAATACTTCTATAATCTAACTGTTCACAAATATTATTTACTCCTTCCAAAATGACAGCATTGTATTATGATTTTATTTTCTGTTTTCTGGGATTATTTTCTCCTCCCCATTCATACCTCAGGATTCTGCAGTGTTATAAAATTGCCATTAATGGTTCATGAAAACAACATTCACAGTTAAAAATGTGGGATACCTTGGAAAACTTGGCTAAGGACTTATATTGTTTATCTTTTGCCACCGAGTAGAATCAAAACATAAGTTAACTTCCTAGCTGGAGAAAAGTAAGTGGAGTCAAGAAAATTTGTAGAATTCAGAAAGAGTGTGCAAAAATGTGCCCCTGGAAACAGAACTTCCCTGGGTCAATGCAGGTATGCAATGTTTTCATCTACATAGAGGACTAGTCTCATCAGAGGAAGAAATAATTTCTTCATCAATCTTGATTTATTATCAAAATATGATTTTGATTTACTATTAAAGAAGGTAAATAAGCTGTTCCTGAAACAATTCAATGTACGTCAGTACACTAAGAAAAATTCATTTTCAATCAATGATTTATGCTTTACTGTTGTTAATAGATGGTGTACTAATTATTAAAATATTTATAACTCAGAAAAGTGTTGCAATTCATTATATTGTGGCACAAATGGCCTATTAGTGCAGACTTTACTTTTTCCAGTTGATAAATTCCAATCTGTTAAAATAACACTGTTTTGTGTAAGTCAAGGCAGATGTTGCTAGAATTTTGTCAATGAGTCATGCTCTCCCATGCCCCCAGGTCCTCAGCAAAAGCACTGGCAATATGGCATAGTGCAAGGCAATCTGTAATGAGTTAAGATATTGGCTCCATCCCTGCCTCTCAGAAAGTTTTTTCTGCTTGACTGAAAATGAATACTATTAGATTCAAGCCTCAGAATCTTCTTCCAGACAGCATGGACAGCTGGTACTTGCAGTGATTAAGAATCTTCTGAGCTGTGGTTATGACAAGCAGGAAAAATGTCTCTAGTTTGGCTGCTCAGCTTCATTATCAGAAAATGCCTTAAAATGATACTTTATTTATTAACAAAGACAACTCCCCTCAACAGTGCTATCGATCATCCCAATTTATTCAACATAGCTAATACTACACTGCTATTCACTATAAGTAACTAAAGATAAATTACTTCCGTTGCAAGGCAAAACTGCACTTTGTCATCTGCTTACTCCAAAGGCATGGGTTAAATGAAGAGAAAAAAACATCTTCAGGAAAAAGATTAGATATATAATCAGAGCAGGAAGAAGCAAAAGCAAAAACTAGCAGTCTAATTCTTTCTAACTGTAAAAGTCTATCTTTATTAAATAAAACACATGGTATGAGTGTAGTAACTCACACTACTATATGTTCCAAAAGATCTAAGAATGTGTTTTGTATAATTTCAAACATTTAATCCTGTTATGCAGTTCTATTCATAGGGGAAGAGACTTATACCTCCAACAGCAGTATTGATGACTAAAATCTACCAAAATTGTTTTGTAGGACCTCTTATAGAACACAAAACTTATCTTGACACACTCTCAGTGTGCTTTGATTTAATTCTTTTAGCAATATCAAATTATTTTTAACTATGATATGATACTTGAGTTGTTTTGCCATTTTAACAGGAGTTAAAACTCAGTTGAAGCTGGTTGCATAATGACTAAATTAAGTGTATCTAATGACAGTGACAAAGACAAGTGACATTGCATAAAAAAGTGCTCAGCTCTTTAGAGCTTCTTCAGTCATCATCTATATTTAAGTGATTGGATATTTGTTATAGAGAAATCTTTTTATCTTATATAGTATCTACTCTTTCTGGGTAGACTTCTGCCATATGTGAAAGAGAAAAGATGCCTTTTGTCAATGTTATAAAGTTACAGAAGGTTTGACTGGATAGTGTGAACACATACATCCTTCGGGGCATGAAACTATCCTTTGTGACAGATTTGGTTTGCTGACAGCAATAGAAACATCTGACCATATGGTGCCAAGTTCCACCTTTTGAACAATTCCCCTCTGCATACTTCAGCAGCAGTTTCTTAGTCTTTTATAGTCCCTTAAGACCCTGCCTGCACCTCATGTGCTCCAGTTTGCAACCTGAGCTAGATCCAGCTACCAGAAGGAATACTGTTTCTCTATTTGGTACTAAGAAATAAGGAAAGAGAAAGCTACCAGAGCCAAGTCCAGGAGACAGACATATTTGTTCTTAATCATGGGCCACAAACAATGAAATAAAAACTCTTTGATTAAAGATTTTGGTAATATAATGGAGTATCATAAATTCATGCCTGCATAGCACAAGGAGTTTGACAAAACTTTAGGAATTATCTGGGGAAGAACCCAATAAAATGTAGATTAGGAAGTGTGTTTGGGCCTGCAATACATGGCAAGAAGTAAGGGGAATGTGGAGCTTGATGTTATGGAGAAATTAGAAATCATTTGTCAAGGAAGCAGAAAGTATTCCCAACAGTCATTTTTAAATCTTGCTCTTTGTCCTGGTTTCCACTTGGTCATATTGCATGAGTCCATACTAATTACTCACTTCTCAAGTAAATTCTGTCATTTCTTCCCAGATATAGGGGGAATTACTTTTGCTCTAGGATCTACTCTAATCACTGCATGTCAGTATGATGTTCTGACAAGCTTAGTCTTCCAACATAACCCATCTTGTTCTGCACCATAACAGACATCCATGAATGCCCAGGTTATGCCTGTGAATATAAAAAGAACACCTGGAGCCATGCTAATAAAAGGAACTCTGGCAGACAGCATCACACCTGCATGGGTACTTCCGATCCTCTCATTTGAATACCTGCAAATATGTTTTAAAATAAACCAAGAGTATCAGACTATGACTAAGAAGCTGATTGTTATGTTATGATAGTTCTGTCAACCCAAACTGTTCTAAGCCTGAATCAGTCTGCAATTACTGAAGTAAACTTTGTTCTGCTGTACAGTCCTCAGCTATACAGTATAACAATCAGCTGATGGGGAAAGCAAGGATAACACCCCGATTTTGGCAAGGAGGAAGAGCAGATGGTATAAAGCAGTTCTCTTCCAGAATGTCAGGTTTTGTTCTTTTATTAGCAGTTACTAATACTGAAATGTTTTACATTCCTTTCTTAGATCTGTGTGTTATATTGTGAGATATTTAAAACCCACTGGACACAGTCCTGAGCAACCTGCTCTAGCTGACCCTACTTGAACAAGGGAGTTGGACAATAATGTCAAGAGGTCCTTTATGGACTCAACACTTCTGTGATTCTGTGGTTTCTCAATCCATCTTTGTACCCTACTCTGCAACAACTACAATAACAAGCCTTTTCAGTATAAAAAATGTTTGATTTGAGATTTCTGCAACAATTCCACTTCTTTCAGTTTTTTCAGCTTCTTTTCTAGTTTATTTTGTGATATGGAATCCATATTCAGTGCAAATAATACTGTTTTGTTTGCTCAGAAATTTGTTAAAAAATGACGAAAGGCAGAGATAGAAGAGATATAGAAACGCTTACACCTTAACATTTAAATGGTGCTATGTGGGAATACATTGTCCTTCTAAATGTCATCAAATCCAGTGGTTATAGGAAGGTCATGCTGGTCAAATTTCTTATAGGTCACTAATCTATCTGTCCTCCTTGAGAGTCTGAGGATTGGACATGTCAAAAGTCTGGGTAGTAATGGAAAAATGCAATCAGATATTGGTTTGGGGTTTTTTGATTTTTTGGGTTGTTTTATTTTTTTGTTGTTGTTTTGGGGGAGGGGTTCTGTTTTGCTTTGCTTTGGTTTTATTGGTTGGTTCGTTGGTTGTTTGGTTTTTGTTTTAATAAATAAAATGCCATATAATGTTACATGATATAAAAGTATATGTCACAATGGGAACTTCAAATTAATAGGTGCATCTGACCTTTTCTGCTTTCCTGTATAAAGGAAAAAATTGTTTTCCAGGTGTACTGCAAAAAGCAAGCGATTTGTTCATGTCATGGTGTAATATCAGTGATAAATACTTTAGAAGCCTACAAAGAAATTAGTTCTGCCTTCAAGAAAGAGTTTGAATAATATTCAGCAAGCAAAACATATGACCACACACTGAATAATGAAGATAAAAATGTTGTGCAGGAACAATGAAGAGTATGAAAGGAATCCTGAATGAGACAAGAATGCTCAGAAAATTGTATGAAAGTAAAACATGATTAGACATTGTATGTGTACAGAAGGACTGAATTAGAACAAATAATATTTGTGGTAGCTTCTGGCTTTTGAGTGTTTGGTTTTGTATTGTAGAATTCTTAGCATAAACTTGTGAATGTTACATTTCTAGATTTTAAGGATTGCGTAACTTTGAACACTAGTTGCTGTTAGTCACCAACACTTAAATTGCAATATATCTGACAGTAGACGTTGGTTCCTTGGGCTGCTCACACGTACTGCTGATTGCCTTCAGGCTAAGGCTTGTAATGAAACAACCCCAGCAGAGGGGTACTACCTCACTCACCCACATCCTGGGTTTGAGGACATAGATGGGCATAATCATTAGACATATGTATGCTGACCCACTGATCCCTTTTTGAGAACAGTTGAGCTCCAAAAGAAATTAAAATTGAAACTCTGCAGGTACAGGATTGGGTTCATAGCAATTTTATCTACTTGTAAAACAGAATTAGTTAGAGATACACCATTTCTTCATTCATAGCCACACTGAGCTAAAATCACTGTAAAAGCTAATAGTTATTTAAACTCTGGCAGCAGAGTGACTTTTTCAATTGCTTACAGCCCTCACATTATACTGAAGAGAAACAGATCTAAGCAGTGTGCCAGAATGAAGAAAGGCAGTTCAAATGGCAAAAAAAGTGAATCTGCAGTTACAGTCAATTATTTCAGCATGCTGTCTCAGTGGCAATTAAGACCCAACTCTAACGAGCTTGGTGTCAAGACTGGCAATGTCATCCTGGTCCTCATAGACACTCTTTAAACTTTAAAATCAAACCCTTTCCCATTAGTATTTCATTAAAGCTTTTTAGGTTTTCATTTGGGAAATGCAATGTTCATTTTTGTTTAACAATTTCTCTATTGAATCATACTCTTCACGAGTCTCTCCATGGGAACATGAAAGAAGTTATATGGGGTCAGATAAAGGTCCATACAGCAGACCTTCTGTCTTCATCAAAAACACATGACTAGGAAATAGAAAAGCAAGCACAAAGAAGTGCATCTCAAGAGGACTTTTGTACCTACCACCAATTCTGAGCTTCCACAGAGGTTTTCAGGATGGCAGAGAAGGGTAGAAAAGGGTGTTGTTGTTGAGTATAAGAGTCCAATATATGATTTCCTTCTGACAAACCTGACCTCACGTGGTGAGTCTGACCTTGGAGGTGACTCTGAGGAAGGAGTTTGGACCAGAGACTTCCTGAGCTCAATTCAAGTCTGAACAGTTCTGTAGGCCTGGGAACCTGCAGCAAGAAATTTCATGAGTCCTTAGTAGTCAGCGAAGGCATAAAGTTCTTTTATTTTTAGCCTGACACTTCCTAGTTTTATTTGTTACATTAAAGAAGAGAGTGCATTGCAATTTGCCATTCAATATCTGTATGTCTCATTTATTTTATAGACATCTATAACATATCTATCTGTTCAATCATTTCTTTTTCAGGCTGAAGAATCTACTCTATTTAATCATTCTTCATGTGAAACTTTTCTACAGATGCAATTGTCCTGTTCCAGTTTTACAACATGCCTTCTTGAGATGGTATGAATCTGGAACAAATATGCTAGGTGTATTCAAAACGTAATACACTTTTAATTTATTAAGGAGAAGCATGATGTTTTCAGTATTGTTCCCTTATTTTGAGTCTCTCAATAATATTCAATAATAATTCGATTAAATAATTATTCAATAATAATTTTGAATATTTTATTTCCTTTTTTGACAAATACACACATCTGAATGTAAAATTTATTTCACCTTTTAGCCAACCAGTATTGTGATGGTCTGCAGTACTTAACTGCTAGTCCATCCAGTACTTAACTGCTAGTAAAGGTCTTTATTACCATAAGAAATTCAGTATCAAGCAGAAACATCAACATTTCACTCCCTTTCTCTCACCCTGATCATTTTTCAATATATTACATCTAGTTGGTTGCAATACAATCCCTGCTGATCATTTCAACACTATCTGCATCTGGCCATTCTCTGTTCTCTGTATTTCTTTTCATAATTTTTTAATCCATGTGAATATCCTTTTTCTTATCCCAAAGCAATTTCTCTTCTTTAAAAAATATTTGGTGAGAGACTTTATTATGCACTTTCCTTAACTATATCAGCAGATATATCCTATTTGTCTATGGGGTTTTGTCCTATGTGCTATGGTTTTTTTAACTGGACTGGAGAAAAAGAAACAAACAGAAAGAAAACAGATAACAAATCCCAGAGAAACAAAATTATTGTGCTTTTTTAAGGTTGGATTTGTTATGTGTTTGACTGGCTAGGTATAGTTGAAGAGAACAACTGATAGCTGCAAATGCCAAGATTTTTAATTCTCCTAGTTAAAAATTTCTTAAAGCTCATTCTAAATGTATTTCCTCCATTATGAAAATGGGATTCCTTTCTGACATGTATGACTGCATGTGTTTTATTGCTCATTGTTTTATGTATTGTTAATACAGGGAAATAACAATTATCTATCATGGTCAAATCTTCAATGATTTTCTCTATACAGGGAATAAAATAATATTTGAAATTTGTTAATTTGATGATGTAACCATGCATTGTTTTGTTTCCTTCAGGCTTAGGTGAAATGGATAGCATTATTTTATATTAAAACTGGAAATAGATGTCTGAAATATCAATTTAAAGCACAGTATGCTTATTGTCTAATGAATTCTATGACCCTTTTAGAGATTCTTTTATTTTATTTAATTTCCAAGCTGCCTTGTGTTTCATCAGGGCAGTTAAAGCACTTGAGCTGCCTCATTTAGTTACTCCTATTTCACCCTTCATATACTGTTTTCTCTTCAAATATACCACATTATTGGCATTTGTGTTGGGATATATTTAGTATTTGATCAAATACTTCAAATTTGCAACTAAATGTTCTTTTAATTTTTTTTCTACTGAATTGTTTTTTCAATAATAACTTTGAATCCATTTTATACTGAAACATAAGATACTTGCAATAACTTCATAAAGAACTGTAATATAAAGTTAATGCTTATACAATTGTGAAAGGTCTGGTTAATACACAGAGATCAAAGCTTAGACAAGAAAGGAAATGGCAGATCCTATCTAAGCACATATAGATAGGGATATGCAGGGTTTGCACAGCGAGGTGCTGGCAGCAGGAGGTGCAGGGCAGCCTCTGTGAGGAGAGAGCAGGGCAGCTCTGCACTGTGCACAGCCGCTTCCAGCCATCCAACCCAAGCACCTCAGGGCACAGCTGATCTCCTCAGCCATGGGTGGAGAGTCTTTGGCTCCCCAAAAAAAGGTGCTACGTGTATGGACTACAAAAGATTCGTGCTGATGAGTATATTAGCTTGAAAGTAAACCAGTGGGAGAATCTGAGTCGGAAATACAATTTAATAGGGAAATTAAAATAAAGTCAGAAAACACTGTATTTAACTGACAGTGACAACCTGATACCCTGTTGGTCAGGATAGTGGTAGCAGTCTGATTAACTGGTGGCTGCAGTCCTTTTGAAGTGACAGATGTGGTTCTATTGAAGCAGTGATCCTGTAGAAGGTCTGATCTTCAACTGGAGGTCCAGTGGTTAGGGAGCTTTTGCCCTCTGGAAATCCAGTAGAAAAAGACAGCCCATAGTGTTCCAAATTTCAGATTATATCCAGGTAGGAATGCTTTGTTCCTCCCCCTGGGCAGAGCATCTCAAAGTGGGATGATGTAGCTTTATGAATCATGCAGTGAGACTTGATGGCCCATTAGCAGAAGATATTCCCAGAGGGAGTTATCAGGGATGAGTCATGGAAGAGACAAAGAATACTGCTCCACCTGTTTTTAACAGCCTGTGAATATGGTCATAGAATACGTGCCTTTGTTTGCATCTTACAGTGACAGTAAGATAATGCAAGACAATGAATGAGTCTGAGTTCATTATTATACAGTAAGTGATTCATATGCTGGCAATAAAAAAATTGATGTCTGAATAACAAAAATGGCAGCTGGGACCATCATTCTGATGAAAATGAAGCACTTCTTGTTACTCGAGAGCTATGTCAAATATGATTACATTTCAAAGTAGCCAGTTTTCTCCTCTTTTGTCTGAGCTCCTTTCTATTTCTTGTTTCTTTTCAAAATTTGGAAACACATCTCAGGAGTGCTTACAACAAACATAATTTGCACCAGCTCACAAATGCTTCTGATTGCACTTAGTCAGACCTGTTATTGCGAACAGAATTGAGCCAGAAGGTTAATGGTAGCACATAGTGCATTTGTCATCATATTGCTAGATGTTGATTTTACTCAAGCTTTGTAAAAGACACCGATGATAGAGGATGAGCTATCACAGATGGATACTATAAGATATTCTGTAAATAGTCTTGGAAGCAGTAAGTACTGTCTGGCTATGATGATCTCCTTATATTTCACCTTACTCTGCCATACTGAGACCTATAAACCTGTGGTGATTTGTGACTTCTATATCAATTCTTAAGCGGTAATGTCTCTCAATGATGGCAGGATAATGTCAGAAAGAAATCTTAGGATCAGTATGGTTATTCTTCTGCTAGCATATAGCAGCAGAAGGATTATATTTAAAGAGGAATGCAACTTTACACAGAAGAGTATGGCAATGACAGAGTTAGTGGTAAGTAACTAGCTATAGTATCTACCAGTAGAAAGTTATCACGATATCAGATCAAACAAAATATTAATGCCATGAATGGGTTGAACATAGCCATGGCACTGCCAAGAAGGAATGAAACACGTGTCCTGACCCATGTGATGGTGACTGATATAGCTCAGCCTGGCACTGTCAATAGAGGACTGGGATTCAGGAAAATCTGGAGCTGATTGCCTGTTTCTTTCCAGCAGGACAGGAGCAGATCAGACGCAGATTTAAATGAAAACAATCTCTCAGTTTCTGAACTAAATCATGAAACTGTGCATTGCTGCCTATAAGCTAAATGGAAATCTAATGCTAGGTATGTAAATGCTATAGGAACTTAGTATTGGCCTTTTTAATTGTTGGAAACATTACGTTTCTATTCATGGAATCAGTATTGTTTGTTTTTCCCGCCAATTTTGTACATTGTGTATATATCTATATCTATATCTGTCTGTCTATCTATCTATCTATCTATCTATCTATCTATCTACCTATCTATCCAGGAACAGTGTATGCATACACAATTTCAGGGAATCATACTGCAATTGACCACAATAAAATGATGACGTTTAACTTTATCAAGAGCAGGGTGAGAGTCTACTCTATGGGCTCAGTCTAACATTTACTCTGTATGAACTACACACTTACATTTAATAATTCATTTATTCATGAACAACCAGTAGATAAGCCCCTTATTCTGTGTTTCAATTAAAATAAATAAGTGACCATATAATGTGTGTCCTAGAAAATGGAAGACAAATCATTATTCTTCTGAAAGAAACTTTGAAGGGCAATGGAGATTGCAAACTTGTACTATTGTGTTTAGAGGATGTACTTGTACAAGGCCTCTGAAACTGCATACTTTCAAAAATGGATTTAATAGACTCTTTCATTGTTCCAATTTATTAGTGGGCTGACACTGCAAAATGGTATCTCCTCTATTATTTGTGTTCAACTTGGCCAGAATCCCATCGTGCAATTACACCAGGAGAAAGAGCGTTCCTTCTCATTCCCTCTGATGTTCTGCCTCCTCCAAATGTTAGTTTTGAATGTGTGTGGTTAAAGCAGTCTAGACAGGTATGCAAGCTGATTGACTGGGTGAATCTAAATTAGAAGGAGAAGATATAAAAATACTAGGTAGGGTCAGAGAAGTGGGCAGAAAGTTATACTGTATAGAGATGGCTATATATAAAAATACTATATGTCTATAAAATCTTTTCTGATAATGACTACAATGAGCTGCTGCAACCAATCTCAGCTTTCTACCTGCATCTCTTCCAGAAATGTGTACTTTCTTTTAGACTTTGAAAGATGACATGCAAAGATGACAATTTCAGCAATAGAAATTGAGGTCAGATTGCAAAACATAAAGCCATATTTTGCTTGGTTTCTAGCTTCAGCATGTTTTTATAACCAGATAAATAAATAAATAAAAATTCAAATTTAACTTACTGAGGAATTTATTCTTTTCATAAATATCTGTAAAAGATGTTGATTATTGCAACTGTTTTATTAGGTGGGAAATATCAAGTTAGAAGCATTATTTATCAGTTTGCTTTCTACTGTGTTAGAAAGTGTCCAGTGGAGTGTTTCAGATTGTTTTGAATATGTGCAGAGACCTATAAAAATTTTGTGCTGTGTGACATCGCATAATTTTTTTTTCTTATAAGCCCTATAAAAAATCAACCCACTATTCTCCCATTAAAAAAAAAAAATGGCAGCAAAACAAAAGACGTGGGTAAATTCCTGTTTTAAGTGTTCTGTCAGAAGAAAAGCCTGTAGTAGAGGGCATGTCAAAATAATTTTCCTGCCCATGGTATTAGGTTGTATTCCATATCTGACTTGTAGACAAGTTACAATATTTGGGACAGTTCTTTCACAGCTGGCAACAGTCAAAGAATTTGGCATGGTGAAAGAGACAACCATGGATGCTTGGGATGGAGCTCCCAGTCCTTACGTCTTTGAATGATCTGGTAGCCCTGCACAGAGCTCCTTCTCCAGTGTGGGGAGAGAGCCTGTCTGAGAGCTTCTGAGGTCTCAGGTGGCCTCAAGACAATTCAGTCTGTTGATTTTTAAATGGAGAAAAGTTTAAGTACAGAAGGGAATCCATTTGTGAATCTTGCCAACCACTGAATCATGTAGCCACTTGATCATAGTCAAGCCTTTTCCCTACTTTGATTTCTTCGTGTATTTTTTTTACTATAAAATATTTTCTTTCTAGCCACTCACAGATACAGAAGTTGTATCTGTGAACAAAACCTCTTCTATTTTCTAAAAGCCTTACTGCTCTCTTTCAGCATTAGACACTGTAATCCTTTTTTCTGCTTCACAGTGTGTTGATATGGAAATGGAATTACAAACAGTATTAGAATGTAGACATGGGCTGAAAGGTTACCTTTATTTCCCAAATCAATTGTTGTCTTACCATACAGTCTTAGGCAGCTCATTTTACTTCATCAGGTCCCTAATTCAGCAGAGATATATAGACAGTACTACCCATCTTAAATTGATTTGAAATGTGGTTATATCACATCCCCTCTTTCCTAATTTTCCAAATAGAAATGGAACTAATATAATCCCTCTCCCCCAAATATTACACTTTGTGACATACAAATTTGTAGGATTCACATTTTCTGAACAGAAAGATACAATCCTCTCTCTCAGGGTTTTTCCTGGAGAAGCAGGGAAAAGAATGATCAAAGCAACTCTAATCTCATTGTCTGCTCCTGTGTTTGTTCACAAGTGGAATCTACTCTGGAGATTGTTTACCTGAGGTGACCAATTGCATCCACATGTGTGTGTTGGGACTGTTGGCTGACAGTCATGCACTTTTAGCAGTAGTATAGAATTAAGTATGATGTAGTATAGTAAGTATCTCTTTAATATAATATAGTATAATAAAGTAATTAATTATTCTTCTAAATCAATGGAGTCAGATGCATCATTCTTCCCTGCAGCTGGGTTTGCCTGCTTCTACAATACAAACTGTCCCTGAAAATTCCAAATGTAAGGTCCCCTGAAGCCCCTATTTAAACTTTAGTCACATGATCTTTGTTCAATACCTTTCTATTTGGTGTATGTTGCATAAAGTAGTGCATTATTTGAAAAATAAGTCTGTTGCATTGCCTAGCATAATAAAAATATTCATCCCAAATTTTCACTTATGATTATCTGTACTCATAAGCCTGGCTATAGATTTCAAGGGGGTGGAGGGAGAACCTGCACTCCTCATTACCATTTCATGGAACAAGTTTTGAAATTGCTACATGAGATATGGTTTATCTTTTTTATTTCCAAGAACCAGTAATATTGAATGTGTGTAGGATTTAATACAATAAAAAACTATTTAGCTTGGAAAAGATAATCTTTAAGATTATCAGTTCCAACCATTGACCCGACACCACCAAATTCACCACTAAACCATGTACCCAAGTGCCACATCTGCACACCTGTTAAATACCGTCAGGAAGTGTGACTCAACCATTTCCCTGTCTGTTCCATAGCTTGAGAGGTCATACAAGAGCTTGGTAAAACTACACAAATTATAGGTAGTGTTCTGTCTATGAAAATGTCTTTAGAGAATACAACTTCTACAGATCTACTTTTTCTTGTAATTAAGTTTTAAAAATAAAAGAAAATCTATAAAAGCAGGGTACTTTTCCTGAAATGGGGTAATTTAGAGTCCTCCATGAGGTTATTCTGCTGCTTAAGGATTGAGAAACATGTAGTATTTAAGCAGAATAAAATTATATGCACATATGGTTAAGTGAATTTATCTAGCCATAACAGTGTAGTCTTATTTTGTAAAAGTAAATGTGCACATTTAGACCAGAATGATGTGTCTTTTAGTGCAAGGGAAGTATTCCAAAAGGGATTCTATTCCCCATTTAAGGCTTCTGCACAGGAGGCAGCCAACACTGTAAATCCAATAATGATATTGAAATTACTCACAGAACCCTACTGGCAACTGATCCAGAAGGTTTTATTACTTATGTTGATTGTGTTCATGCCTTTTATATCCTTCTGTTGCTAAGTCACCATTTAAAGCAGAATTTTCCCAAAATTATGACTTTCATGCATGCATTATGTAATATCTAAGCTTGAGTCTCAAACCTGTCAAATTCTCCTTTGTCAACTAATGTAAAATAACATTGGAACTTTAGATAGCAGAAAAAAGGCCCTATTTTTAAAAGCAAATTCCCTAAATGACAAAGCAGGATAACACAATTTACAAGAGTTAGAAGTAACAGTTCATCCTTCTGCTCTATGTATGTACCAGATCTGGTCATCACTGGATCTCCATTAATCTACAGTAACTGAAGATACAGTTTTTCTGAAGAACTGATTTTCTTGATATTGCACTATATTAAGTTTATTATGCATTAGCTATTAATTTAGAAGGTAAATTTAAAAGAGGAAACATATTTCTGCATTTGTAGATGAAACATTATTCAAAAAGAAAAGTATGCAGGAGCTTAACATATTCTTAATTAATGCCATTTGCATGCCAAATTTAAATTGTTTCCCATTTCCTCACTACACTGTTAATATCATACTATTTCTCTCTGTCATTACTTGGCAGAATGGTTGTATTTTTTCCCCCTGAGGTTTTACTGGCTTTATTTATTCTGAACTACATTGAAGCATTGCATATGAAAGAAGTATAAACTAAAACCTGTTACTTTAAATATTTCATTTATACAGTCATACAAGTGTGATCATTGTGCCATAATAATGCTTCATTATGCAGTCAGTTTTAAAGGAAGCCTTATAATTTATAAAAGCCTTAATAGAGATAGAAATCCAGATATTTGTTGCACACAATTATTTTCTCTGGGGAAAAATGATTCCTGAAATGTAAAGGTAATGACAGTGGAAAGGCAAGGGTTGTTGCACGGCATGATGTTAGACTAATTTTATTTCAGTTGCAAACTTTGCTATTCTAAAATTTTTAAATAAAGTTCTAATATAATCATGTCACTTCCACAATTCTTATCTAAGTCAGCTCCCACTATTAACATCTATAGAAGAGATGAGTAGATTTTCTTGTCACCTTGGTAAACCCTTTATAGAAGTAATTTATACTGTTAACTGATTTAAAATGCAACCACAAGAAATTATGGAAAGGCACAGGATTTATTTAGATGTATAAAGTAAGCTAGTTTTAAGAAGAGGAAATTTCTTCATGGAACTGTTTGCAGCTATGCTATTTACATTTCCCTCTATTCTTATTTATTTGCACTGCTGTCAGTGAGATTTTTTCCCGTTGATATTCTTCACTTAATTCATGGAGGTGCTGCAAAGCTTGTGCTTAAGAGTTGCAAAAACAGAGTATTGAATAATCGGACATATATTTTATGTCTGTTATAAAACTCTAAACACACAAATGGATACAATATACTCTGCTGGACAGGTTTGGTGTGTGTCCAGTACATTTTAATGCTATATTAAAAATCTCATGTCAGAGTTCTTAATTTATTTTTCTCCTACATTTCTCATTTGGGTTAAATTGCAATAATATATTTTCATGTGATCTTGCCTATTTGAGAGCTGAGACCAAGATCTGTTTTCTTAAACCTTTTGATAATGTTTTCTGAACGTCTTTTAGAAAATATTTATAGCTACTGCCTTTGAAACACATTCCACAGCTGCCAGCTCTTATGTATGATAAACAGATAGTGCAATGTTCAGCACTTAAAAGCTCTAAACATAGGGACCAATATACTCTGCTTTCCTTAAAAGCAGCAGTACTGGACTTTCCAGTCTAGAATCTCCAGCTTATGGTTGTTGTAGTTTTGGGGTGAGGGAAACAGAAATTTCGAATGTGCCCAGAAAAACAGGAAGTTATTATAATTTTAAATATGTCAATGATCACAGGAATATTGTAATATTGGTGAGAAGAAATTAGAAGAAAAATGTTAAGAGTGGATCAGAAGAATGACTGGAAGTAAAGATCAGCATATTTCAGATAAATCTCAATCATAAACCAATTGGTGACTTGTCTAGCTGTATGAGAAAATTAAGTTCCTTTAAAATATGTGCCAAGATTAGTTGAATCAGAAGTTAAAACCAGCCACCAACATGTGTTCAGTTTCATCACTTGGCTTTTGTTTTTTTTGTTTTAGGCAAGCCAAAGACCTCCATCTACAAATCAGAGGTTAATTTGACTATATTGGTTATTTATTGAGAAAAAGATATTTTTTAAGAAGTTATAGAAAATATTAATAATTTCCTCTCCATTCTCTCAAAAGCTCCTGACCTGACAGGTTTAACAAGCAGATATATTTGTGCCTATCTCCATTGCTCTGAATGTAAAACCTTTTCCATTATAATAGGAAATCTGGATAGTTTATCTGGATAGCAATTTGAATTTATTTTTCTAGTCAGTTCTGCCCCAGTGTGCAGAGAAATCATGTCTATTCCAATCAACTGAGAAAAACCATGATTACATCTCTGTAAAAAGCATTTTTGATGATTAGACATACTGGAAAATGGTATGCATAGACATATCATGAGTCTTTTGGAGACAGATTTATTTTTCATTTTCACTGGGTTTTAATAATTACTTGGATTGTAAGATTTCAGAATTTTCTCTGCACATACAGTACCTCTGCTAGTGACTGGATCACACTATTTCAGATAATATCCAAGAAAGTTTTTGGACAGTGTGAAGTTTGCAATTTAAAGCAACTAAGACTTTTCTCCCAATTTTGGCTGTAACAAAAGATTTGAAAAACCTCTTAAATTAACTATGCACAGTGTTATAGAAATACACACTGAAATAAAAATATTTTCCCAGATTCTGGACTGATGAATAAAAGAGACGTTAACCTTCTTTAAACTGATGCAAAAATTTTCCAGCTATAAATGAATAGAAAAGGATTTTCTAAATCCATGACATTTGAACATTAAACAGAAAAGAGAGACATTATCCACTAGACTGAAATAGAAGAGTAAAATCAATCCATATATAAAACTGTAAAGAATATAATGATAGGAGCACATCATAAGTCCCTGGCCAAATATTTTATTTTATTTTTTCCCCAGAACAAACAATTTAATTAACTAGGGGTATAAATTGCTGAATTAGTTATTTTTGAGAGGTTCATTCTTATTAGTGAGGCATTATACACAGAACCATTATATAATAAGCAAAGATTTGCTGACGTTAGAATATTTCCGAAAAAGTTTCTAATGAATAAATCTGTTTTGACTAAATATCCTCATTGAAAAAATCCTGAATTGTGCCAGTAGACTGGTTAGCATCACATGGTGAGACATGAAGCCATGAGGCGTTGCTTCTGAGAGCAGTATGAGTTACACAACAGGTGCCATAGAACTGAAGGTACGAGAGGCTTGAGCAGCCCATCACTGTATGAACTCCCCAGGCTGTCCCTTCACCCACACCAGTTTGGGCTGAATCTCTTCCCTTTTGATGCTGCTACCCACTACGGTAGTTTAATGTGTCTCATACTAAACCAGCTTGTGTGAATACAGACGATGATTAGACTGTCAGTCAGCCCAGAAGCTGGAAGCCAAAAGCCACCCATATGGCATAGTCCCTTGGATTCCTGAGAAGTGCAATGATCCATTTATTTGTGGGGAGGAGAAAGAGATGCCAATAGAAATGGAGAATATCATCTGTAATCAAATCATGTTGCTATAAATGATATAGTTCCTCTCTGCTGATTTGGGCTGAATATTGAAAAAACAACTGCCATGGCAATATCAGTCGCCACTCACCACACTCTGTTAATTTCGGACTACACACCATATGGAAAGCAAAGAATTTAGAAGGTGGGGGGAATTAGTAAACTGCAACTAAACCTGCGGGTTTAATAAATTCATTAAAAATGCATAATGGCAAATTTAGGACAGAAAGAGTCAGCACATTGTCCAAACAAAGGAAATATTTGCACAGGTCTAAAAAAGTTTTACCAGGAAAAAGAAAAGCAGAAAAGAATAAAGCAGAATAGGCGGCATATAAATTAATGTACTCATTATTTTAAAAATAATGGTTTAATTTATTTAGAAATTAAAATACAAATAACCTCTAAAACTAAAACTTCTTTTAAAAGGTTCAGTTCAAAGAAGACTTTTTACACAACAGTATCTCTGTTGGCAATATATTTAGTCTGTAAAATATTGATGATCACCTATGCTGGTGGTTATATCAATCCTGTGTGACTCAGGTATTATCAGGGTTTGCACAGGTGCTTTGATATATCTACTGACTAAAGAGGATCAATAGTCTTTGTCAGTGAAGCTGTTTCTGTAACCATGTGATTGCTTTTCTATTAATTAAATATATGAACTTAGTACAAATTACATGGGAAACTCCTGTATTCATTTAGTAGATAAAATAAAAAGAAAATTCTTTTAAAAATTGACTTATAAGCATTTGAGAATAAATTTTTATTAAATTCAACCACTTTCTTTTAAAATCAGCATGAGATTCAGGTTTTGCTTTAACATTTTTTCACAATAATCCGGTATTTAACAAATTGTAAACAAAGGCAACTCTCTTAGAGTTATTCTCCAAATAGAAGTTTATGGTAGGACAATATTTCATTATAAAATGACATATTTCCTGTTTGTTACTCTTCCTTTCTAATCTAATGTCAACAAATCCTTCTACGCTTATGCCTTTGGGATTTATCTGTGGCTCTTACAGATTTTGTCACTGGACTTTAGGGGAAAATGACTTGCAAGATTAGCAGGACTGGAAAAATGAACATCTGTTGGAAAAATGAACAGCTGCCTGTCTGAGTTGCATGATGAGTAATCTGTTACTAAACATTTTCCTCACAAGTAGATTTCATTGCAATTAATATAATCGATTTAGTGTTCTTTACTGACTTAAGAATTTTAACTAGAATTCAAAAAAGAAACCCACAACCCTCCCACAAAAAGACACACACCATTCCCACAAACAAAGAAAAAATCCCTGGAAAGTAATTTTCACTGTCTGAGTTCTGTATTGCAATCTTTCATTGTAAAAATCAAATGTATCTCTTTTTTCACTGCTTATTTAGCATTATTGATAGTCTGCTTATTTTCAAAAGTTTCATTTATTCTCAAAAATAAGTTTCATTCATTCCCATTAATGCTGACAGCAAATAGGTTTACTTATTTTATGTATGCTTTTCAAACTTCCAGTGCAAGAAAGGATGTTCTTCTCCTTCTGGCTAACAAAATAATGAATGACATTTGAGTGAGACACAGATTTGTCTTTAGGTGAACTCTGGAGCTATATGTCAGCATCTGAATTCCCAGAGGAAGAAAAGTTATTCTTTCATCATTTTTCTGTAGCCTCTGGTGAAGAGGACATCTTGATGTGAACAGAAGATGCTACAGAATTATTATCTACTTTTTAAGTTAGAACAGCTTGAAGTTAAGATCAGCACAAATGCACAAATCTGCATGAAACTTCTGGCGGTTTGTTACAGCTACTTACTCCAAAATTTCAAAAGATATGGTGTCCTATTCCTTGCAGCATCTTCATATTGGGCATGTTCATAATGGAAGGAAGGAAGGAAGGAAGGAAGGAAGGAAGGAAGGAAGGAAGGAAGGAAGGAAGGAAGGAAGGAAGGAAGGAAGGAAGGAAGGAAGGAAGGAAGGAAGGAAGGAAGGAAGGAAGGAAGGAAGGAAGGAAGGAAGGAAGGAAGGAAGGAAGGAAGGAAGGAAGGAAGGAAGGAAGGAAGTGGCGGAAGGAAGGAAGGAAGGAAGGAAGGAAGTGGCGGAAGGAAGTGGCGGAAGGAAGTGGCGGAAGGAAGTGGCGGAAGGAAGGAAGTGGCGGAAGGAAGGAAGGAAGGAAGGAAGGAAGGAAGGAAGGAAGGAAGGAAGGAAGGAAGGAAGGAAGGAAGGAAGGAAGGAAGGAAGGAAGGAAGGAAGGAAGGAAGGAAGGAAGGAAGGAAGGAAGGAAGGGCCAATGACATTTATCTGTATGAAAGAAAAATCTTTGCACCCATATTTTATGCCAAAAAGGGGTGGCTTGCACAGCAGACTGGACTTACAATGTTGCTTTGAAGAAAGATGAAAACTTTTACAAGGAGAGGTTTTGCTGTCAGCATGAGGTTTGATTGCCAGCCAACACAACATCTGGTGTTATATGTCACGTTGGAGGAAATCATATCTAGTCTCCAGCCACCAGTTCAGACTAGATCTCCCTTAGAGTCTGTGTCTTACTTACTGGCTTCAGTAAGATGGTTTGCACATGGTGGGGCACTTGAAATGTCCCAATGGTCCTTTTCTGATCAGACAACAGACCCATGTCCATGATAATGAAATTAGCAGTTAGAGGTGTATGCTTATGTACTGGTTTTAGTTTCCATTAACAAGGTGAAAAGCCAAAGATTATATAAAGGATATTACCTATATATCTCTTGACAGTTTGGGGGGTTTTTTTAATTTTTGTTTTTTTCTCCTAGACAACATATTGCAACAGATTTATTTTTCGATGATGTTAAAATTGCATACAAGCTTATCAATGCAGTTAGTCCCCTGCTTTGTTTTGGTATTTATAACATTTATTTCATCCCTTATTATGGATGCTCTTATAATCTACTATTAGTTTCACAATAACTTTGCATTTTACCTGTAATAGAACATGTATTTCCATATTTTAATAGTGCTACTTCAAACAAACAAAAAACCCAAACCCACAAAAATCCCCTAAGAAACATCAACAACAAAAGCCCCAAGGTGTGGTTTTCAGAGCATTCAAGCATAACAACTCTAGATTTGATTTGGTGATTGAGTCTTACTGAGATAAAAGGAAATGTATTTT
Organism: Passer domesticus; assembly: GCF_036417665.1. NCBI lineage: Eukaryota > Metazoa > Chordata > Aves > Passeriformes > Passeridae > Passer > Passer domesticus. The sequence continues at coordinate 104,711,626 of NC_087474.1, read as the reverse complement.
AACAAAAACATTTCATGAGTAGCTATACTGATTGAATACCTTTATGGTGCCACTGCTTGCATTACTCTTATTTTTCTTCACATTATATGAATTATTTTTAGTACCTCTCCCTCTTCTAGAGTATTACTAGTTTTACCGTCATTCCTCTTTTCAATTTTTTTTAAGTATTCTTTAAATTCACTGATTTCTTTCTCAAGGGAATGTGTACAAAAACACTGTTCTTAATTATATTAATGTGAAAAAGCTGTGATTTTCTCAGAGACAAAATATTATTTCTGTGTTGCATGTAAAGGATATAGAAGAGTATGTGGAACATTGAACAGTTCTGTTAAGAAGATTTTGCTCAGTTGAGCGATCAACATGATCACCTAATTGTACTAAAATTTACTATAAATACTAAAGGAAAACATCAAAAACTACAGCACAAAATAGATGATTGTAAATTATGTCATTTCTGAGTAGAGGTAAATGCTTCAATTTTGTAGAGAAGGAACTGGCTGGGTCACCTATAAATGCCCATATATACAGATTTTGAATATTGTGAGAAACTTTTGATAGTATTCTGGTTTCCATCATAAAGAGAAGTGAAGATGGTTCTGCAACTATAAATTTACATTTAGACAGGAAGGAAAAAGAAAAGGTAAAAGAAGAAAGAAGGCAGAGTTTGGAAATAAGTCTAAAATGTGTAAAAATCTTTTCAAGAATTAGACTTCATAATTCATTCACTCAGTTTCCCTTAAGACTGAGCTTTTTTCTTTATCTAGACTCACAAATTTTCAAGAGGATTGACTGCTTTAGGAATATTGAGACAATTTTTCCCAGCTTTCCCTTTCTTGAAAATGTTCTAAATCAAATGGCTCTGAAAAGCGTTTTAAGGGAATTTTCAGACATTCTCATTAATAATTGCAGTACTTATAATACTTGATTGACTACCTGTCTGAAGGGTGGAAGAGTTAATTTCTTGATCAACACTATAACATTTCTAAAGCATCTATTTTGTTTTATGTTTAATTCTGTGGGTGTTCTTGGCTTGTTTATTTTTCTTGACTCTTTTTGGTAAAAAAGAGCTGAAAATAACCCAGGCACAATTTTTTAAAGAATAAGGTCATTTTGTTTCTAGAATCTCAACAAAACCACATTGGATGACTTTAGTAATTTTGGTGGATGGATTGATTAAATATTTGTCTCTAAATTGTATGCAAAATGTTATATTTTTGCTCACTCCTTGACCAACCTTGTTACGTATAAAGGGGAAGAACTCTTGCAGTACTCTATTTTGACAGAGGAGAACAAATTATTAAAACAGTATTTGTTTTTTCATATTTCTCTTTTATTCAGTATGTAGTGAATTATAGCATCTTTTGTGTTGTGCATAGCATTGCCTAAGCTATTTATTTATTTCTGACCTCAAGCAGAATTTGCCATTTACAGCTGTTTTTTCATGGAAACTCACACTGCATAATTAACAGTTTCACATCCCTCTAATCATCAAAGTGCTACATTATTGGGAACTATGTTCTTCAGCTTTCTCCTCTTTTTATTTGCGTTTACTAAACTCGGTGTAAATGCAAAAGCTTCATTCTCAAGAAATTATGAACATAACCTGGTGTAATATTGACCAAAAAAAGAGTTACCTCCTTGAAACTCTTCTAATGATTTAGTTTGTAATGCTGAAAATATTCAAGGAATGTTTTCTAAGGCAAAGTTTAGCATTTGTTTTCCTGCTGAAGAAAGCGGGTGCCCTATGAGCGGGATATAAAAGTACATTCTGTCCAAAATATGAATGTCAGATGGCAAGGCCCTGAGGCTGTCCAGCAACCTGTGTAACTCGGTGGAAGAATTAGCATCTGTTTCTAGTATCATTGCTAAAGCTGAAGAAAGCACACCAAATGGATTTTGAGAGCAGCCATATAGGAAACTTCTGCAGTGTTTATGCCTATTGCAAATATTTTTTTCATCATTATCACTTGAATAAGGTACATTATAGTATGGAAGAATCACCAGTGTGAAGGTATTTCCAAATTCCATGTGGACCAGTAATGCCTTGTCAAAAGTTAACTCTTAAATTGTTATTGAAGGTTTTGGAATATACTCAAGTATTAAAGTTAAGGTACAATATTCAATCTTTGGTCTCAAAGAAATTATTTCATCTCTTTCTCCATTGTTCTTGAGTTAATGAGAACTTTTGCCAAGTTGAATTTTTTTCTGAGGTACTAATGTGGTCACGTTTCTCATTATTGCATAGTATGTTTTCAGATTAAGTTTAAAAATTCAGTTTCCTTGGTATTAATTGTACATAAATTTATACATTGTGTGATCAACTATTTTTATATAAAATAAAATCTCCTGTTTTCCAAAATCTCATCTGTTGTAATGAGAGAACAAAGTACAAGATTGTGCAGAATTCAAAACTTTGTTTTCCCTTTATCTTCTGAAAAGTTAGAAATGCTTGCAGAAATTATATTTATTGACAATAAATAGTGGATATTGCTCTATTTTAAAATGCAGCTAAGCATATTCAGCTAATAGGAACATTGTTTTGAAGATGTTCCTCAACAGTGACAGTAGCAAATATGGACTTTTATTAAAACTTTCATACTTTTTAAATTACTTCCAGGAAGAGATTAAATGAAGTTTATCAGAAAACAAATAAAAGAAAAATTGATCATAAATCTCAAAAATGTCAGCAGTTTAATGCCTTTTTTGAGAAACTTGTTCTGAATTTTTAAAACTGTGTTAATTAGACTTCAGATTTTTACATTTTGTGAAGAAAATATTTTAATTAGGATAGCATTAAGGCCTGGTAGCAACGTAATTATGCAGATAACTATCAGGCTCCAAAATAATTCAGTTTTGTAAACACAGGACAGCAAACTGAATCTAACACTGTTTTTCAAGTCTTGCATTGGAATTCAGCATGGTTATTTTTTAAACATATTGACAATAGGTAAGGGCTGTTTCTTATGACCACTTGCTCATATAACATAGCCTGGCACAAAACCATGTTTGTGATATGGTTTTGTCATATTTTGCCTGTGGACAACCAATAGACAAATTCAATGTCTTTACATCCTAGCTAATACTGTCCTCTATCCTTATTATTAATTATGGAGTTCTCAGAATAGAAAGAAGCAGCTCAAATGTTTCTCCTTACAAAGTCCAGACATGCCTATTCCTTATGGGGTGTACTCATACTGCTTGTATTGCTGACAGCAGATTGAATAGACATTTTGCATGACATCACTGTTGTGGTGGAAACATTACCTCTGTGTAATCTTATTATAAATCTATGAAATTATAAATTCTCTCCTGAAGGAGTTAAAGTTAGTACATTCCCAGTGTGTCTGAGTTCAGAGACAATGAGGAATTCTTACTAATAGCCGACTTTTTAATGTAGGTGAATGGATGATAAACACACACTCACAAATCTGTTTATCCATCAAAACACAATCATTGTATTTCCACTATCAATGGGGAACTTTTTATCCTCCTGTCTTTTTTGTTTGTTTTGTTTTCTGTTCTTTGGATTCTTACTTAATAGAGATACATCATAAGTCACTAACAGAAATTAAAAGTAATTTGATTGCGAACTGAAGAAAAAAGTATCCAGACTGAATAGAGACAATCATCACTACTTCAAACTTGTGATGACCCACCTCAAATTTTACTGCTCACACTTAATAAGAATTGACACACCCATAAGAATTTCCATTGCTGTAATTTTAAATACTTCTGATATCTCACAGAATATCTTTCAATACATCCACAACAGTTCCAGAATTAGTGATAGATGAATTTATAGTGTATTTACAATGACATAAATTAGGATTCATTAGGAAGGAAATAGGGATACAGATGCAAAGTGTTCTTTAAAAAACAATGTCATTTTAGTAATGTAATGCACACCACGTTAAAAAAAAGTCTATTTAACTGCAAAGTGAAGGGGCAGGAGTAACATTCTTGATATATCCATTAAAAAAAAATTAAAAATTCTATGTCAAAATGAACTGATTATATGCAAGGAAAAGGATTTCCCAGAAGAATTCAAATAAACTTGAATGAATCAAAATGTTTTTTTCCCCTAAAATATTTCCCATAGCAAGCTTAATTTTCTTTGGAAGTCCTTTTGCTCATGCTTAAAGAAAGTCTAAGATGTATATATTAAGCTTCTGAACTACTTGAGAGATCTTTGAGAGATTTCAAAATAAGTTATCAAAGTTTTCATGGCAGTACTTAGTAATCTTACATTTAGTGGAAACAAAAAATGAAATCACTGAGTCCTAACAAGAAATACAATTTTTAGTATGTCAAGCATGATCATTGCATTTTCCAAAACATGAAGGGTGATGGGGATGTTTTATTTCCAGCAAAGCTGGGCAGGTGAGATTAATGAAGCATCCTTTGGGACAGAAGCTGAGTGTCATAACTACAATTGGTTTTTTTTCCATTTTATGAGAGGTACCTGGCTACAGACAATTGTTTATTTCAACTCATATATAAGTATTGGTGTCCAGAAAAGACATATTAAGACATAAAAGCCTTCTTCTCCTCCCCACTTCTACCCCACACCCCGCAGTTATGTGTCTCACTTTTGATTTAACACAGCTCTAGAGAAGAAGCCCTTTCATCCTTGTCAGGACCTTTTTCAGGCCACAGGCTGGTTTGTCTTTGCAGCTCTGACAGCAAAGTTGTAAAGTCTAGGCAAAAGGGAAAAGAATTACATATAAAATATTTCTGTAAAAATTCTGAAAGTATATTTGGCTCAGAACCTCATTCTTAATCCAAGTACAAGTACATTCTTCAATGTTTAAATATATTCACTAAGTGGTAGTGAAAGCTCACTTGAATTCATTAAATATTGTGGAATGTTTATGAATTTGCTTTGCTCCAATATGAGTTTTGTGCTAAGAAATCCACCAAAGACAGTGTATGCTTCTACTTCTTTTTTCTCTATACCTCTCATTTCTTCTTGAATGCCATGATTGTGTTTATAGCCTTTTTTTTTTTTTTTCTGGAGCAAAATTTGTATTACTAGATTTTTTCCCTTGTTACTGTCATTTTGTCCTATTAAAGAAAAAAGATTCTGGTATAAAGATTTCAGACAGTTTAAAATGTATTTTCCATATATAAAGATTTCAGACATTTTAAAATGTGTTTTCCATTCCTTCTTTTGTTCCTCCAGTGTCCAGTCGAACACAGATCTCATCTTTCCTTAGACCATTTCTTCTTCGTTTTCCTTATGTTATAATACCCTAATGAAGAGGTGGTCTGTATGGGGACAAGGCAGGGACAACGATCTGAGGATAGACCTTTAATATTCGCTGCTCTCCAAGGACAGGAGCAGTTCCTTGCCAAGCTTAGGAGACAGAACCCATAATTTTCCTTCTGTATGTAATTGACTATAACAATAACTTTTATTCTAGTTGTTGATTTGTTTGTTGCATTGTTTTCCTATGAGACATTTTTCCCCCTTGTTTTCCTTTAGATATTTAGTTAGCTTCTGCCATAAAGCAATCCCAATGAATGCAACAATTTTTCCCCAGGGAAAAAATTGACCAAAAGTCTGATTTCTAAATTTGAAATCTCTCCCTTGAACCGTTTTTTCACAGACCCTGCTAGAAAGCATATTTTTATTATGAAACATAGAGAAGATTAAAAAACAAAAATTAGGACACTTAGGTGAAATGTATACATGAGAAAAAAAATCAAATTTTTCTTTTAATTTAATTTTTTTAGATTTCCACGTTCATTTCCATGCATGAAAAAGCTCTAATTTCTTTTGATTATCAAATTTAGGTGTGCTAAATTGTACAATTGAAATTTGATTAATCATAAATTGATTACCCTTGCCAAATAACACTTCTTTTATTAGAAAGAAGGAGGTGAATATTTACATTATTTTCTAAGCAATCTTTTTCCATCCATCAAGGGAATTGTATACCTACTGAAGCAATGAGGAGAAGAACAAAGAAGACAGTTGAAGTGTTCTTCACTATCCATATTTAACTCAATCCTTCATACTCATATATACACTATTTTTGCACAGGCTATCTTATGGTGAAATATTTGTTATGTTAATATTTTTCTAATACTTGAGATACTATTTATAAGAATTGAGAAACAGAACACGGAATGAACAACCCCTCCAAAATTTTTTGATGCATCAATATGAAATTCCATTTATTCACTAAGTCAAATATCTTTATAAACTATATTGTATAACTCACTAAGTAAGTTCTGTTTAATCTAAAATACTTCTCTGTCCACTTAAGACCTATCAGGTAGAAGTATGGAATTTGAGTAATATGAAAATAAAATGCTATTTGAAAGCTATTATTTTTTTCTTTGCATTTTCTGGTTCCTTCAGTTTATGTAAGCTTGAGCTAATGGCATCAGGAAAATTATGAGTTTTCTACTAGATATGTATTTGCCATCTTTAGAAATCTAAAGAAATTCCTTGAGGGGATCCATAAAGGTTCTAAAATACAGAATGTTAAAGGATGACAAAAAACAGACTCAGTGAAAGAAGAGTATTTTGAATACTAGGATACTTTCCTGGTTTTGCACAGATATGCTTGTTGCCATGGAGAAAGAGAGTGAGTGCTGAAAAAAAAAATTAAAAAGACTTGAATTTAAAGAATAAGTATACTTGCTTTCAAGAATCCAAATCTCTTTGGATTGAAGAAGACAGAGAGCTGCGGACAGTGAATTAAAACACACTGGGAGTATGTCTATAATCTTCCAAAAGCAAATTCACTCAGCACTCTAAAAATGTGGGGTTTTAAATACTTGTGTAAATGTCTTACTTTAAGAATGTGCCATCTTCTTCTCTCAGATGTCACAGAATTCAGTGAATAGCAGTTTTTGAACTAAAGACCTCCAATTTTCCCCAGTACTTGGCAATCAGAACTTAACTTGGTTTCTTAACATGCTAATGAATTTTTAGAAAAACAAGATCAGGGGTTCTGTATTACTCCCAGATTAAATGAATTCCTAAAGCAACTGCTGTTTTTCAAATAAGAACTGTCAGATCTGGCTATTTCCTTTGATAGTGTCTCAACATCTGCAGATGGGCCCCATTGCCTTCTGTTTAATAAAAATAAAATCAAATCAAACTTTAATGAATTACTTAGCTCTAATGTGAATTTGTAAACAGAAATTAGAGCATCAAAGCTGTTGGAACATAGGTTGCTCCATAGGAGACACTTGTGCTAGGCCTGATATGTGACTACAGGGCAGGAAAGCATGTTTTGGGAGTGTGTAGAAAATACTCCAAGGTTTACTGCTTTGGACTCTGAATGTAGTTGCGTTGAAATATACTTCAAATTATAAAAATTAGATCTTGGTTTAGCATTACAAAGCTCTGAGCAGCTTTGAACAACTATCAATCTATTTTTTTTCCTTTGTATTTCAGGAAACCCTCAGCTTCCAAGTACAGAATTGTTAATAACTTGAAAAAAAAAAAACAACAAACAAAAGACTTATCTATGTTTTATGGTACATTTCTAAAAATAACCAAAACCTGAGAATATAAGACATCAAAACCAGCAAACCAAAAATAATTATTTCTAAAAAAATGTACATTTTTCACCTCTAGCAGTGTAATGCTGGAAGTCAACACTTTTATATCCCAGTATCTTCTACAGGCTACAGAATTTTTGTTCTCATCTATTCCTCCCTTTTATCACTGGACAGTTTTAGAGGTGGAAGGATACAAAACAATAGCCCCTACAAGAAGTTCTGGACCTGTCTTTAGAAGTATCTGTTTTCTTTAGGGTAAGATAAAAAGATCAATTATGTTGATTAAATGTGATATTGAGGATTAGTTTAGATTTTCAAATGAGTTTAAAATACTTAGGAAACCATTTATTTTGAAATTACTTTTGAATTTTCTACCTTTTGTCAGTCTTGAGATTTTTTTTTATGCGCTCAAACCAATATTTTTATTTTTTTCTTAGGTTTGTAAATTTTGGTCTCAGAGCAATCATTGCAATCATATAGTCTGACTTCCTGCACAATATGGGCTATAAAATTTCATTCAGTTATTTCATATCTTTCCATGTATTATTTTGATGGCCGTTTAAAACTGCTCATGCTACAGGTAGACTTAATAACCTTGTCAGATGTACTCATGCCTCTTTGACGACTAAAATCAATTATGCCATTTAGATCTGTAAGCATCAGTTACAAAATGCATACAAACTGGATCCAACATGAAGTATGTAAGCTGTTTTTTACTTGTATTTCTGGTGATTTTCTAGTTGCTGTCTTTTTTGCTTATGGCACCAATGTTGTAATAAAAAGGAGCTATCTTGTTTTGAAGTTATTTACAGTTTTGTATGAGATCTGAAGATTGCATTTTCCATAAATAATGGGCCTCATTTGTTCAGGTCCATTAATACATACAGAAATATAGAAATTTCTCCTTTTTATTTTTGTTTGGTTTTTTTTTTTTTTTCTTTTTTTCTTTTTTTTTTTTTTACCTCTACAGCATGGCATGAAATGATACACAACATCTGTAAGCCATCTGATTACTGCTAAACAGTAAAATTCTCTACATCTCTGCATATGATACCCATTTTCTACCCAGAGTTAAATAATTGCTACTTTATATAACTTTTTATAGATGTTGAAATATCATAAAAATCTCTGTAGAATACATAAGAAATAAAAAAAAAAAAAAAAAAAAAAAAAAAAAATCAGAATTAGAACAGAACTATAGCAGCTGTGGAAATCTACTGTAAAAGTATGGATTGGAATCATGCCAGAAAAAAAGGAAAGCTAGACAGCCCGGACAGGATTAAAGTCATTTGTTGTGGTAGGTAAAATAAGAAGGGAATATATTACTGAGAAAACACCAGATAATTGCCACAGTATATGAAAGTTGTGTTTCTGGTTGGAAATAATAGTATCCCAGGAGGATAATTCAAAAAGGTTGAAATATAAGGAAGACTTCAAAATACAATTTAGTGAGTTTTGTGCAAAATGAAATGAAAATTCCAGAATTGTAGGGTTTTGGGTTTTTTTCCCCAGAGGAAGAAGCGAGAGACTGTAAATGTACTGAAGACTGTATTGTCTTTGATGTTTTATATGAAATGTCTCCCACTGGTAGGTAGAAAATGCTAGAGGTCCTTTCTCCCTGTTTTCCTTTCCTCTTAATAAGGAAGAGAAAACATTTTGCTTTTTGAAGAAACTGTCTCCTTTAAGTTACATCTGCAGACAGTGATCTATCTCGCCTGAAAAAACTTGCACCCAGTGTTCTGTGTGCTGACAATTTTCCTGGTAGCACTTATGGATGTGTATTTTACTGCATCTTTTCAAACAAGGAATTAGCAATTAATATTCTTAGTTTCTTGTGCTCTTTTTTCTTGTGTCAACCTGTAGTAACTTGTGATAAATGCATTTGTTTTAAAAAAATAATTTGCTTTTTACTGAATGGGAAAGTGATATCCACAGAAATCAAGGATTAAATCAACAGGAAGCTAAGAGGCTTAGGAAAGGATGAGAGGTGATTACTTGAAGAAAAAATGCATTTCTAATAAGAAAGAAGGTGCATACAATGAAGTCCAAGTGATTCACTTCAAGTTGTCAGCAAAAGGCTTAAAAGCATCACGAGCTGTTTCATGTTGTGAAAGTTTGCTAAATAAAGTTTGTTAAAGGACACAGAAAATAAAATACTATTATAAAGTGGCTATTTTTGTAACAGTTATAAGACAGGTAGTGAAAGGTAAGCACATTCACACAGCTGGAGAGGAAGCATGCCTTCACCCTCCAGCATCCTTCTGGTCTCTTCCTCACCTTCCTGTACAATCACACTTTCTCCAAAGATAGCCTTTGACCTCTTGTGTGCAGGGAGCTTAGGAGGCTGCCATGAATCTGGAAGAAAAATATGAACATGGGGAGATTGTGAATGAAAAGAGAGTAATTTAGTTGAGCTCCTGGTGATTTTACTTTCAATATTTTACTTTCTTTTTGATAGACCTTCGGCTACTGTAAAGCTCATCCAAGCTCACCCTAGTGAACATGAGATCTTTAAGCAGGAGGTTTATGGATCTCGGGAAGTCTGGAGAAGAAACTGAAGTTTGAGATAGGGCTACCTGATTAAAGGCTTTTAAAGGATCAGACATCCCCATAGAACAGACTGTGTAATTCTAGTATGGTTTCTGCTTTTGATGTTTGGTTATCTACAGATTTATTTTTTTTTTACTCAACTTCTTTGGTGATTTTTCTGTTTTAAAAGCATGATCATTTACCCTGCCATTAAAAATATGTATATTTATTACCTGGTACTTGGTTATATGGAAAAATAAATTTTTTTACACACATGGTATTGTGGATAAATCATCTAATTAAAATTTTGCAGCGAGAAAAAAAGTAGTCATTAGCAGTGAGAATTCCCAAACTAGAAGTGGTTCCCAAGGGATTTGCAGAAATATTATTATTTGGCCCATTTAAAACTCAGTTGAACATCATCTCTCAACCATTCTAAAGGGAAAGTAATTCTCATATGAAAAGGTCTTATATTATGCAGTCTTCTAATACTTTAATAAAGACCAAAGACACTAGATGTTAATGACAATATATAGTACTGAAATGCTTTTGTCTCTTTAGAGAACTGAAAAAGTATGGAAAATATTTTTACCTTCAGCAGAGTTTATTAGTATTTTTATGTCCCAAATGCCGCTGATTTTTTCTTTAATTAAAAATAGTGCTTTATGAGATGGGTAAAAATTGATTTTTAATCTAGCAGTTATATCAGTAGAGGGTTATTTAGGAAGAAATCTGTAAAATTCTGTGCCTCAGGTAAAGAGACACCCATTCCAACTGTCATTTAGTTATTCAATAAAACAAAGTAATAATAATACTACTACTACTAATAATGTGCGAGTTTTTTTCTCATTTTATTATTGCTACTCCTTTGTTTGGGGAAAGGGTTTCACAAATATCTGTTTAATCTTATCTATCATTACATTTGTCTATTTCAGCAGTAATTCTTTCAATATTTATCCTTTTTAAATTAAAAGGAGAGATTCCCATGTTCCCAACAGTAACTGTAAATTTTGCTTTGATTTGGAAGATGCATAGGTAGAATATTCTGGTTTTAATATCTTTATGTAGGATAATATTATAAAAATATTATTTTTCCTTGAAAGAAAGTGGAAACTAAAATATTAGTTGATATGTGTATTTCTACAGGTAATTCTTGAGAAGCTGTTCAGTGTTTGAACAGACTCAGTGCCACTTGGATGTTTTAAAGTTTGATGAAATGCATACTTTTTATTAATGACAGTTGATAGAGAAGAGTAGTTCACAAAGAATATTTCTGACATGATACCTTCTTGATGTTATTGGCTCTGAAATTACTCTCCTTACAAAATTAGTTTTGGAACTAGTCCAAGATTGTAATTAGTAACAAACTGATGCTGAGTAGTTGACTCCATCAAATTTAAAACAAAGTGTCTGAAACGTTGAAATTCCTCTATATCATCAAGCAAATAACCTTTGCAGTGCAGTTTATATTGTTTTTTTGGGGGGGGGGGCGGGGGGGGGGGGGGTTGGTGGTGGATTTTTTTTGTTTTTTTTTTAAACAATGGTAAATTTAAACACTTTTAATACACACTTGTGTTGCTGAAAATGCTTGGGCTCACCACAGACTAGCATGATTTTGTTCCAGAGTATCCCAAATTATTTTCCAAATCAATCAAAACATCATGTCTCCCCACATTTTCCAAGGATTCTGAAAATTTTATGAAATAGTTAATTTAAATCTTTGGGAAATACTTATTTGTTGGAGTATTTATACTTTCTTTTTTCATCTTGAGTACAGTAGCATGTAAGCTCCCACATGTGTTGCAGAAGGATAAATCTAATATTTACTCATTTTCTTTGAATGGAATTGCTACATATCCATTTGATTGAAAGTAAAGATGCCTTAGCAGAGTGCTGCAGTCATGATCTTATTTAGTTGTCAGTGATTCAGGAGCTGCTTGTGATGCTGTAGGTCAGAAAATTAAAAAAAGGGTGACCACATATGACATTAAATAAAAAATAAATTACAGAGTTTGTCAAAATCTTTATTGCATTAGAATGCAATAAAACAAACTGTACCTATGATTCTTTTTTGTATGTGTGAAAAAATTCTAATTTTGTTATAAATTCAGTCTCAAAATTTGTGAAGTTTATTCTGTGTGACAGCAGGTATCCTTGCAAGCACAGAACAAAAATATAATATAGAACTTTTTGCTAATGATAATACATTTTTTTTATCAAGGCAGAATGTCAAATTTGTATGTCACAATGGACAAAAAGATAGTATTATCTCTGTTTATCATATAGCATCTATATAATTTAGTATTGGTTGCAATTCTACGCCTGATTTTTAGACTCTCTTCACCACTTAATTCTCAGCTTTCTGAAATTTGATTCTATCTGATACCTGTACCCATAGACATGGAAAAATTTCAAGACTAGGTCCACATGCCAGCTTTGAAATGTATCATCAAAAGCCATAAACAACATATTAATGTTCATTAAATAAGAAGCAATGTGCTTATTGCTTTATTAATAATCTGAGAGGAGGAATTTTCCCTTGGAAAATGTTGCTCCTGAAGATTATCCCCATAAGAATGCTCACACCAACTTGGGTGTGGGGTTTGGTTTCTAGCCTGGCTTTCTATCTCTACCAAGTTTGTACCTAGTTCTGTTAGCTAACATTTTCCTTGACAAGTAAATAAACAAATTGACTAGTAAACCACTGCAATATAGTTTATGTTACTGGTTTAGTAGGTCAGAAACTGGGAAGAACTTCTATGGAATGAGGACTACAGATATCAGCATGTGTTTCCAAGAATGCTCTACTTTTATTCAAGTTCTCTGACTATAGCAGATTATGTAGCCAGTTAAAATGTCTTTCAGTTCCTGCAGATAAGGATAAAGAGTAGCTTACCTTACTGCCCTAGACATTTATAAAAAAGCTGTTAAAACCATGTTGAAGCTCAGAATAGGTGAGATAATCTTGTCAGCCAAAAATAGGTGTTACTTCTTTTGAGAGGTCGGTGGACAGAGATGTCGTGTTCACTCTCAATTATATTATTTGAACACTTGACAAAAGGATATATAACCTCAGCACAAATTGAGCACTGCATGCTAAGCGGTCTTCATTGTTTATTTTTCTTACTTGGACTAAACTATTTGGTTTAACCATCTGTAGTCAACAGCTCTTCATTTAAAGAAACATCTTAGGATCATCTGTGCGAAATTATTAGTCAGATATGGAGAGCTTTGAGTCAGTGGCTACTCTGGATGCAGCACGTGAGAGCTCTAAATATTACCAATTGTGGCTCAAAATGTTGACTATATCTCAGTTAATCATTGAATAATTAACTGACATCCCTATCAAGCTAAGATCATTATGATGCAATTTATAAAGTAACTAAAAAGCTGTTCTGATCATTGGAATGGGCCTTGTAATAGCAGAGCACTATTATTTCTGCACTTTTTGTGGAAAGTGATGATCACAAAAGCTACATACATAAATTTACATCTTCTTTGTCAATTTTCTTATTCCACTTATTTCCTGTAATTGTGCAGCTGTCCCATCTTCACAAATTAATATTTCAGGATCTGCTACCTACCATGAGATCTGTTAGGATAGACTGAAGATTTCTGTCTTTCTTCATCTGAGAGACAAAAAATTGTATAATGCTTCAATATTATACAGGTAGCCCATGTCTGGAAGTTCCTAATTTGATGGATATCCTATACATCTCCTTTTTCTAACAGAAGTTTGCTTCTGATTTCCAGGTAGTATTCTTGGACCATCTCATTCAGTAAGCTCTCAGTTTCACTAGTTTTACTAGGAGTATCTTAACAAGGATATAGGTTTTTTAAGAAAGACCTGTACAATGATAGGTGTCAATCCCAAAATTAGACAGCTTTAACAGTTTGCCAGGTTGTTATTCTTATTTCCAAAACATGCTAGTCTGTGGTGAGCACAAGCATTTTCTGCAACACAAGTGCCTATTAAAAATGTTTTAAATTACTAGTAAAAAAAGCTCACACATGAAACACACATTTAAAATAAAATTTCAATAACAAATTCTGGAGAAGTATAGTTGACATAGTGGCATAACCACATGTGATAATTTTCAGTGCAAATTAGAGCACAGTTTTTGGCCTGGCTTTGGCAAGTATAACTGCACTCCAAGATGCCAAACCATCAATATCCATCAGCCCTATTAATGCTATCCTGTGTGGTAGGTTGACCACCACAGCTGCTCACTAACTTGCCCTTCAGAAGGATGGTGGAGAGAATTGGAATAGCAAAACCTGAAAACTTTTGGTATAGATAAATGTCGGGACCCAGGACATCTCTGGATGCCCTGGATGTCTCAAAGCCCTGGCAGGGGCTCGGAGACCCTGGCAGGAAGCCAAAGACACCTGGAAATTTGACCTTAATTCATAGAGCAAATTGCCAACCTTATATAAAGAATTACAGGTCACAAAAGTTTAAGTAGCATAGTAGTAGCAATCACAGAGTGAAGGAAAAAATTTTAGAGCACTGTACAGGGGGGTTTTGTATGTTGTACAGGGGGGTTTGAAATTCTGTACATGGGGGTCAAGGATTCTAAGATGGAGGAATTTGGGCGTGCCCTGTCCTTCTTCTTTCTTCTCCTTGGCATCCATGTTCAGGATGATGTTGGCATGTGTGGATTGGTTCATAGAGAAAGTGCACTTGCCAACAAGGGCAGAAAGTATTGGAAATTAAAGGTAAATATCTAATACGTAGTTTTCACTATAAAAGAGACAACCGCTCCGTGGGTGGGAGAGAGTGCCCTTGGCTGTCTTGCTGATCAGACCTTGGCTGGACAGACAGAAAAACTTTGTAGATAAGAAACAATAAACGCAACTGAAGACCGAAAAGCAAGAGTCCAGACTCCTTCTTCGAGAGCGCGGCCTGCCCAGAACCACCTTTTCCCGTGCTGGGGCAGAGACAAGTAACAGCCGACCCCGACAGATAAAGACAGTGAAAAAAATAAGTGAAATAAAGCTGCACACGGAAGCAAAACAAGGAATTAATCGATTATTTTTCATTACCAGGCAATTTTATCCCCATACGCATAGACTTTAGACAAGTTTTAGCCAAGGTCCAGATGCAGTCTTAGAAATATATTATTAAGAGTCAAAATACACATGGCTGACAAATTTCTGAAGAAATTATACTTCCACAGAAGCTTGTATAAAAGTTACTTGGGAAGACAAACACCATAACCACAAATATCTCTCCTTTCTGATCTTTTTCTTGAGATCTTTTGCTGAGCCCAGCATCATATGGTATATGATGTCAAGATGTCCCTTTAGCCATTCATATAAGCTGTCCTGGTTGTGAGCTTTCCCAAAACCTTGTGTTCTCCCAGCTTCCTGTTAGAGTGGGTGGTAAAAAGAGAAAATGCTGACGCTAAGTAAGCACTGCTCAGCAGTGGCTGAAGTATTGGTGCTTTATCAACACCGGTTTAGTCACAAATCCAGAACACAGCACCATATGGGCTAATATGAGAACAATTAACTCCATCCCAAGCAGATCCAATGCATTCAGTTCTGGGTCTTTGGTTTTTTAATTTTTTTTTTTTTTTGCTTTAAACTTTTTTTTTTAGTAGGACACTCCACAGAAAGGAACAGCACAGATTACTCAGGGGTGTATGAATGTAGTTCATGTACTACCACCTTATGTATTTAGCAAAGGGTCAGAAATGGGTGCAAGAACCTATGGAATAGTAGGAATAGCAACTAGAGGTCAAATGAGGAATCAATGTTTAGCTAAAAGGGTGAAGCAGATCTTCCTTAAATACAGTTAGAGCAAAATAGGTTAGTGTTTTCATGTTTATCTGTCTTTGCTGTGTGCTATATGCTGGAAATATTGTAGATTATATATTATTTATATGTAGATAATGAAATGGATATTATATATTCATATATTTATTGAAATAAAAGTTTATTGTATTGTATTACTGTGCACTTCTAATCAGTGCAAAAGATACAGCATGGTAAAAGAATAAATATATTCTTGCATAAGAAAAGAAACGTTAGTCAGGAAAACCAAATGAAATGAACTTTTTTTTTTTTTCCCTTTTATTTTCCTTAACAAGGACTTATGGCAATACAGAGAAATTAAAACTTCTCTAAACTTATTTAACATTGAAGTCCTTCTGAAATTGTTAATGTGATTTCCAAGTATTCAGGAACATTAGGCATTAAAAATTGGGTTTTATGTCCTTGGGGAAGGAAATTAATAGACATAAAAGATTCTCTATCTTAATCTATATATTTATAATATGTACATAGTTCTTGTCATTGCTTTAAGCATTAATGAATATTAAACAGCAGTGGAATTACAATTTGCAGAACCAACCTTCTGGGACTTAAGTAGTCATGAATAAAGCCTAGACCTTCCTTCTCAGAAGCTCTAAGCTGCATCTTTGACTGCTGATGTACAGCTATAGGTCATGTGCTGCTGCAGCTGAGCACTGGCTTAGTGCCTTAATTTCCTCTTCTCAGTCACCCATCCTTGGTCTCTGATTCCAAACCCCCTGACAGCAGCACCAGCAACCTCAGCATTCTGTCCATTTTCTCCCTTCCATATCCCTGCTACACTTTCACCCTTTCTTAAAGGTTAAGTTTCAGAAGCAAAGAAAAAAAGAAAAAGGAAAAAGAAAAGGAAAAAGGAAGAGGCAAAAGGAAGAGAAAGAGAAAGAGAAAGAGAAAGAGAAAGAGAAAGAGAAAGAGAAAGAGAAAGAGAAAGAGAGAAAGAGAAAGAGAAAAAGAGAAAGAGAGAAAGAGAAAGAGAAAAAAAGAAAAAGAAAAAGAGAAAGAAAAAGAAGAAAAAGAAAAAGAAAAAGAAAAAGAAAAAGAAAAAGAAAAAGAAAAAGAAAAAGAAAAAGAAAAAGAAAAAGAAAAAGAAAAAGAAAAAGAAAAAGAAAAAGAAAAAGAAAAAGAAAAAAGGCAAGTAGCTCTTTGGATAAGCTTTTTACTTTATTGTTTTGGGGTTTTTATGTCTCATTTGGATTCTGCTATTTCCCTTATCTCAGTACAGATAATTTGAAAGCCAAGTACTAGAAAACATGGCATTTTCATAACAGACAGAAAACTATAGCAAGCTGCCTTCCCCCTGTCTTGGACAAATGACTGCCAGTCACTGTAGTAGATTCAGTGTATACAGTGAGTGCTGACCTGCGTAACATCACACAAGTATCATCAACCTTATGTGACCCTGACTACTTCTGGTAATTGAAGCTGAAAAATGAATTTGCTCCCTTCTCTGGTCTAGTGGCAGATGTCCCTGCCCAGAATAGGGTGGGGTTGAGACTAGATGATGCTTAAGGTCCATTCCATTCCCTCAAGATTCCAAGCCCTTAACACTCCATGATTTTATGATTAATTTTACTTCCTGTTTTTTATCACTTTGGGAAGTGCAGTTCACCAATACTGCCAATATATTATTCCCTTTGTAAAGGTATATCTATTTTCTTATCGGTTATATTGATAACTATGCTAGAGAAACCATTTGATCTTTAATTAGTCCACCTATTTGTGAATCTGTCAAAAAGCCAGGACTTTACAAATTCAAAGACCTCACTAGCTCTAGACTTTGAAAAAAAATCAGTGTTTTAATCACCTCCTCCACTACTCTACCAATTTTATTTCAGAATAAGGAATATTCTTGTTCAGTTTTATGACATTTAAATTATTTTTTTTTTTACCTTGATTCTACTCAAAATTTGGTTTGATTTATTTATGAGTCCAGAGTGAATCACATTATCAATTTTCCTGTTGTAGCAGGTTAACTCCTGGAGAACATCAGATCAAAAGGAAACATATATCTTTGTCTATAAAAAGTTTGGCTTCTTTGTAGAGACACTTCTTGCTGTAAGAAAAGATTAATAAACATTTGTGAAATCAAGTGGTTTATTTAATGTGAAATTTTGCTCAGAAATGTTTACAGAAGTTGATGTATCTAAGTGGGAGAAAGATTTGGACTATCTCATTAATTAACATTTCACTTTAGAAGAACAATTTATCTACTACATATAACTCAATTACCTTAGAAAATCAAGGTCACAAAACTGATGGTATCAATGTGTTATGGTCAGTATTCTCTGCCTTCTCTTAAATGTTAAATTACATCCAAATCTTAGACTGTGAAAGGACCCAGACTTCTGTAATTTTAAATAATTTAATGGAGAGATTTATAAATAAACTTTCAGTTCTTTATCCATTTAGTTATTTTATCTAGATCTATATCTGATCTAGACCTGTTTGAATATTTCTAGACCTATTTCACCAATTGTTATCCTACATAGCATATCTATAGACAAAATGACATAGATAAATGAATAGAAATAAATACCTACATCTATATCTATATCTATATTTATCTATATATCTCTACATATGAAGTCTGCCTTGTAAGAAGAAGAATGCGACCTTCTAGTTATCAGATTCAAAGGTAAGGATAAAGGTCAGGTCTGTTCCTTAAAGAAGGTATTCCATTGATATTTATTGGCTTGTAATTTCAGAAACACTGTTTTAAAAGAAAATTAGAACTTTTGAACAGATCATGAGTCAACATATTTTGAAAACTGTACTCTGTTGTTATATGTTATGACCTAGTTTTGTGGTGAGGTGTGTTCTAAGATTTACTGCAAATATCTGAAGTAAATATACTATTGAAATGTAGCTAATAAATGCATTTGAAGGTAACGTATACCACCATCTGTCATTATTCATGCATTTCCTCAATTTTGTAAAAGAATCATAGTTTTCTACTGCTGCTAATATCTTCCATTTAGTGACTGACAAGTCAAAGCTGCTACTGGAGGTAGAAAAAAACACAGTAAGTGATGTTGTCAGTGCCCCAGAGGTAAATAAATACTGCCTTTTTCCATGATCTGACCTTTAGGCTGATTATGGGTATGGTTATCTTTGCCAGAAGCACACAAGATAGATTAAACCAAGCAGACTTTTAAATACTGATTAATCCTGATGGAAGTAGGTTTGTTTAGTCCTAGGGAATGCAGCAAAAATATTGGTCTTATCATCTGAGCAATTTTTAAAGTTATCTTTGATGTGAGCTAGGAAGTGCTTGTGGTTTAACTGGTCACAGTGTGAGAAATGCCACTTTTGTTGATACTTTAAATTGGCTCTTGCTTTCATGTTTGCACATAATCCTTGTGATGGAGGTTTGAATGATATACCCAGAGTACTAAAAAAAGTGTTGGAAGACACAGATTTTGGGGTTTTATTTTTTCTTTTTTTTCAAGAACTGGCTGCCAGACTTGCTTGTCTTTAATCAAAACTCTTCCTTTAATTAAAAATGGGTTGCAAGATGCCTGGCAGTTTCACAAAATACCATAAAACTGATTCTGTGCCAAGCAGACCTGAACAAAAACCCTCCAGCCCTCATCTCCCCATGTGTGTGACTGAATGAGGGAATTGCTGAGGTTAGGAAATGACTGAACTGGGGAATATGCATTCTCTCAAGCAAATGTAAATAAGCAATTTGGGAGACAGCCTAAAGAAGACTGGATCATTTTTGTATGAATCCTGTTCTCCCCAAAGAGATACAAACAGCATGAATGGAATAAAGGGAATAAAGCACAGGGGGACAGAAAGAGACAGCTAGAGCTGCTGGTGAAGAAGCAGAAAGTCTAAGGAAGGCCAGAAGAAACGAGTCATCTCCAGGAAGAGCAGCAGCATAAGCAACACGTGTACTGTGTCAGTACACAGCTGGGAAGTCAGGCTGGGGACAAGGTGGATTTGAATGACAGGGGATTAGTGTTGTCAGATGGATGGACAAGAGGATGCAATGACAAGTTGTCTTCCACCCAGGCTGATCGAAGGCAGCATTGTGATGGAATGCAAGCCATATGGCCAAATTGCATTCTTATTTTGTCAGTACTTGCACACGTACAACTCTACTGACAGGTGCCATATGAACGTAATGAAGCAGGGCACTGCTGGCCCCACACACATCCCATCAATGTGACTAGCAGTGCTCCTTGGGATTACACACCATACACAGTTAGGTGATCTGTAGCAAAAGCAATCTTGTTGCCTTGGTTCTTTCTCAATTCCCTCTCTTCTTGTTGAAATTCTGTGGCAATGTTTTACTGCCACATAGCTGAATCTTGAATGCCTCTCTGCTCTTCTTTACCCCTCTACCCTTTCTCTCTCTGCCCTATACTGCCTTGATTTTTTCAGATCTTCATTGGACAATTCTATCTCCTGCTCTACTTTTATCTCCAATGTCTTCTTAAGACATATTTGTAGTCTTTTCAAACACACACTTGCTGACTTGTGAAAGGGATCAAATACAGCAGTAATTTTTTCTGAAAACTGGCCTGCTCAACCATCTTCATCTGGCCCCCTATACCTGTAGTATTTAAAATCCTTGGGTTTTTTATGTAGGAATTGACACATGCATGTATCTAAGAAAGTAATAATTTCAGACATAGAAGAGATACTCACTGGGACTGCCTCAAACACTCAAAGGGATGAGTAAATGGAGATCTCTCTGCAGAGCTAAATGTGATTACAGTACATGAGTGAGTCAGTCTGAGGAAGCTAGATCTGGACTAAATGAAAGAGAGGAGGCATTTTTAAGTTCCAGAGAAGGCAAGAACCCAGTGCTGCCTGTTTATTTTTCCCTGTGTTAGTTAGAAGTGGTGGACCCTGAAGAGAAGGAAAGTCACTGTAATTGAACATTGACAAGCCAGGAAAGAGCTGGTAGTGCAAGCCAGATCTATACTGTGAATAAAAAAATCTGACAGAAATGGTACACAATTCTAAAGGAAAATAATTTTTAATTTGAATTCAAATTAATTTATAGTGAAAACCTGATTATATGAGTCGGACACATTCATTCAGAACACATAAACGTGTCATGTATGACAGCTCAAAACATCTGGAATTTGAAGGAATACATATTTGCACAAATTTTAACGATGGAAAAAACATGGCCAAGAATTATTGTCCAAGTAAATTGCTGAATAACAAACAAATATATAGAAGCTGCAGTCTGTTATATAAATCATTAATTAGAGAAAAATGTAGCAATATTTTTCTATTGTGAATTGTTTCCTAGAAACCAATTAG
This sequence comes from Passer domesticus, assembly GCF_036417665.1. Taxonomy (NCBI): domain Eukaryota; kingdom Metazoa; phylum Chordata; class Aves; order Passeriformes; family Passeridae; genus Passer; species Passer domesticus. Next base: position 104,690,476 of record NC_087474.1, on the reverse strand, counting down.
AGTGGCTTGTGATACTTGATGATTATTTAAAAGGCCAGTAAACAGTGCTCTAGAGGGTAGGCTTTTCATAAGCACAGCAACTCATATCCCAAAAGCTCTAAAATACTCCCTTGTCTATAACTTTCAGAATTTTCTGTTCAAAATGTGATCCTGTACACAGCTGGTCTGCTTTCAACACACCTAGAGATTTAAGCAAAACAAATTATAGTGATAGAGTACTTTCCTGATACTGCTGTACGTGTCAGCTGCTGTGTGCAGTCTATGCAACACAGGTTTCACGCTTGATATTATGAAAACTGGGGGGGGGGGGGGGGGTGTGTGGAGAGGTTGTGAATTTGTTTTATCTTCTCTGGTTTTTGGGGGGTTTTTTGGGTTTTTTTGGGTTTGTTTTTTTTTGGTTCGTTGGTTTAGGTTTTGTTGTGTTTTGGGTTTGGGGGTTTTTTTTGGTTATTTTTGTTTAGTTGGTTTTTGGTAGTTTTGGGTTTTTGTTTGGTTTTTTTAAAAATTTTATTTCTGGTTTGGTTTTTTTCCTGCACTGCTCACAGCTGACCCATCCTTGGGCATTCGTCTGAGCATCTTGGCTACAGAGATGACTTTTTTCCCCCTTTGTTGCATTCCTGTCATTCTCAGCCCTGAAGAAAACAAAACAAAACAAAAAATCAGGAAAAACACCAACAGAACTTCAACTTCAGCAAATAAGCCAAAGAATGACAAATGCCTTATGACAACTCAGATGTTCCTCTTTTTAAGAACACAGTAGCTATACTTCAGGCATGAAGACTTGGGAGAAAATTCAACATTTGGAAACTCACTGAAGACAGGATAGTTTTTAGTTTCAAAAAATAATTTCAGAAAAAAAGCAATAATTTTTATTTGCAAAAATGTTCTAAAGGATTGCTTCATTCTTTATGTCATCTGTACCATACAAAAGAAAAAAAAGTATTGTTTTGTAAATAAGTTCTAGGTTATGTAACTTTTAAACACAAGTGAAAAGCTTCTCACTGATACCTATTAAATTGTTTTTTTGAATGAAAAACTTCTCACTGATACCTATTAAATTGTTTTTTTGAATCACATTAACACAATGTGGACTATGATGAATGTAGAGAGTAGCAGTATGTATGGTGTATGCTACATCAGATTGTAGCAATCAGAGGTGACATGAGACAGCCAGAAAGCAAAATATCTTTAAAAGTAAAGCTTTCAAAATTACAACAGCTTTTCTAGTAGTTGAATTCTGGAAGTAGAGAAATATTTGTTCAAGTGTGTGTATAGTTGGAAATATGTATGTGTGTATTTACAAGCAGGTTGATTTTGAAGAGTCGTGTGAAGAGCAATATTGTGTGAAGAGTTAACATTTTGATGTGTGTGTAATTGTACAACTGACTGTATGCTTCATTTTATGATAGTGATAATACATGTGAGACTCATTACAGAACCAAAAGCATTACCTGAATAAAAGTGTAATGTAAGAAAAAGTAGGATAAGTCCATTTTAAAGAGTTGTACATTCAAAATTACTCAGCTTTTTTGTTATTTGTGTTATTTATCTAAAAATTATGCAATATAAATGTATATAAATGTGCAATGTATATAAACATATGCAATAATACAACATTGACATTGATATTTAAAGAATGTAGTTCATATATATGGTTATAGCTTCAAAACAATCTGTATGTTTTAATCACTGTTTGCTCCAGGTGCATTTTATCTTTACAGAATTCTGTAAAGTCTTAAAAGACTGTTTTGCCTATTTTTCTTTTTTAGAAAAAAAAAAAGAAAAGCTGATAGTTAATTATGGGAAGGTTGTTATACTTTTAGTAAATTAAGCTAATTTGTCTGAAATGTTTCTTAGAACAATGAGTATTCCCAATGAAGCTTAGTGAAAAATATTTCAGTATTAAAGGAGATTTAGAAACTAGACAGGGGAAAAAAAGAAACAATACATAGAAAACTTTTAAAGAAAAAAAGCCCCAGGAAATAAATATATAAAGCGAAGGACAGTTATCAACCGTACACACTAATTGTGGTGTATTAACCATCAATAGTGGTTTGTCAAGCCTTAATACAAAGTGACTGAGAAACCTAAATAAAAGATATGTTTGTGACTGCCTGAGTTCTTATGGATAGTACAAAAAGGACAGTGTGATATTTAACAGGAAATTGGAAACTGCAGGGAGTAAATAAAGATTATTTAAGTTTCTTGGACTCAAAAGAAAAGTGGCACCTTTGTATGGCCATGATGGGCTTCAACTAGATCAGTGGCAGCCTCAGCTGAAGCTTCTCTATGGCTAGAATGCTTTCAGAAACAGAAAGGAATGGCTGTCAGCATCATCAGCAATCACCAGCCATGGGATACCGGCAGAGCTGGAGTGAATCTTAGTCAAAAGTTAGAAGATTTTTATTGAGACTAGAAGAAAGACATTTCTGACTGAGCATCTACCCCACTTATTTGTTCAACAGGAAAACCAGACAAACAATATTCCTTCTTCAGGCAGACTAAATAGAAACAAGTATAAAAAATATAAATTAAAGCAGGTTATAATCCTCATCCTATTATTATTATCAATATAGACATAATTATTACAATTGCCACCATTAATTATTATAATAAAATACTATATTTGGGGATTTATTTAATTTTCATTTCTGGGGTCTGGAATAGTTCAATGAAGCAGGAAGATTGCCAGGTAACCAAAGCAAAGCAATTAAGAGACAGTAGACAGAAGTAAAATGTAAGTATTCCTGAATCAATGGCAAAACTAAGTATTAAATTGGTTAGAGATGTGAATAGCTGTTTTTATGTTTAAAGGACTTCAATCCCTAGATTGTGAAACCACAGAACTGAATCTAATTTGAATTTACAAAACTGATGGCAGCAATAGTCTTTGTCGTTTACATTTCAATTACACTAAAGTATGTGTGTTGATCTTTCAGGGTACAAGTTGGTAAATCTTTTTCACTGCTATTTCACTATTCATTTTTTCCAAGAGGTACTTGGCTTCTGTCTCTAGTTCCTCATTAGATTTTCTTTATGTGTCATTTTCTTTTAAGGGCCGATGTCTGTTTTAATACTTAATTTTTTACGACATTCTCCTTGAAAGAAAGAGCATAAAAATATCTGTCATTGCTCTTGAGGTCATGAGACCACACAGCTTTTATACAAGGCAAAGGTCATGCAGTTTCCAGAAAAGGGAAGAGAAATAATGTTCATGAAATATGTGTTTCAGAGTTTTTGAAACTTATCATTCACCTCAGGGAGAGTATTTTTCATTTGTTGTCTCCTTGCAGCCAAATTCTCTGAACAAGTCCATCAGCACTATATACATAATAAAAAGCAAGCAAACGAACACGCTGAAAGAATTTTTGGGAGGACTGTAGAGAAAAAAATTGATCTTTACATTTGCATTATTCCAAAATAATGCAAAACATTGTAAGAATTTGTACATTTTTATCAACTTTATTCTCTACCAGATTCTTTTGCAAATTTTGACATCTTAAAACCCAAGATGATCTAATTACTTCATTCATAGTGGACCGTTTCTTTTCCCTTGCTTATTTTATTCATACAGTCAGCGACATTGTCCCAGTAAAAAAATCTCGGTGGAAGTAAGATGGATTTATGTGACATAGGTGTCTCAATACCTTGAAAAGAGAAAATAGAGATTGAGAATCATATTTGTAGGAATACATTGGCTTTTGCTGCTGCAGAGCTGGTAGATATTTCCCCTTTATTTCTGACACTTGGCTAGACCTTGAAATAAAAATATAATGAGCACCTTTCAGTTAAATGTTTGAACGAAAATTTAAAGAGGAAGTGAGAAATGCTAATGTGAGACTGCTTAGAACAGCCAAACTGAAAAGAAAGAAGCTCCTCAAACCTTAAAGAGAGAGAAAAGCAGAATATAGGAGGGATGATAATATATCTATATAGACATAATGCATACATTTTCCCTGCTAACCATTATAGAGAAAAAAAAAGTCTTGTGACAGAACAAAGAAGAGGTATCGACAGCAGAAAAATAAGAAAGAAAACCATGTTGAGAGGCATGTACAATCCTTCCCAGAATAGCACACAGCAGTGATAATGTGCTTGGGCTCAACAAACATCAGTGAAGTCAGAAAAGCACTTGTGGTGGAGTTTCAGACAAAGCACAGCTCCATTAGCCATACTGAACCACTACCTAGCTAAACTTTATGGCTGCCCTCTTCCAAAATGTGTAAATGCATGGATCATTCATGTATTGATAACACTGTACATTTTAGCACCATCATACACTAGATACTGCCAAATGGGCTTATTTGGGGTTTGAAATACTCTTGTTCATGGATCAATGTTTGTTTCTGCGTAAAGCTTATTGCTTTGCAAATACACTCTGAGCATAGGCAGAAAGAGCATTCAGGAGTTACTAATGGTCAGCATCATCCATCTGAGTACTCTTGCATGAATTTTATCAAAATCACTAACTGTCAAGGAATCATTAAACCATGCTTTGTGTCTGTGCACAGATACTGCCGCCACTGATGTTTCCTGTATGTCAAGGGCTTCTGGTTCACAGTCCCTCTAATTTCCAAGCTACTTCCAAGATTTCTGTCTTATGAAAATAAATGTTGATTTTTCTGTTATTGCTTTTATTGTTATCAGTCCAAATGTGAGGTAGTGTGATGTTGTGGCATTCTGTACAACACACCTGCTAAATGAGATTTGTAAAAGGAGATAGTTTGTGAACAGGCCAGAACTTGCTGTCCTTATTAATGTATATGAACTTACTAAATGATCCCATATGATTTCTTGCTTTCTAAATATCAGAAAAGGGAACATTTCTGTTCTGAAATACTTTTTTTGATCTGATTTTTGTTTAGTAATGTTAATTATTCCACTATCCACACTGCTTGTCGTCAGGCTGCCAACAAGTCATGCCTGATGCCCACTATTCATCTGATGTTTCTCTTAATTTTTAAAAACTAAATAATTATGATTTGTTTCTGGTGTGAACTTGTTTTTAATAAGCTTAAGGACTGTAAGAAATGTAATTTTCTTTGTAAATATCTGTCTCTTAATTTTTGTTCGGTTTTCTCAGTGTTCCCTTTGGTCTTTGGCAAAAGCTGGTAACTATTCCCAGAGCTGTGCTGACATTGCCAATGATGGTAGCATAAAACTCCAACATGGAAATAAAAATAACATGATTCTCCCTGTGTTTTATTTCAGTTGGAAATCAGGGAGATAGTAGCAGGGTAGGAAATCAATGAATGCCAAATGGTGGAAAACAATGGGACTCAGGGGGAAAATATTTTGCAGTTTAATTGTAGACATTAGGACTGAAGAGATTAAAACCATTAGGTACTGAAGAACTGAAGTCTGTGGGAATAAAGGGCAATCAGTGACTCCCTGAGCTATTCACCATTTCTTGTAATAAGACCACAAAACAGTGCTGATGCTTTAGGCTGACCTCTTGTGCTCTGGGATAAGGCAGCTCTACCGGTACTGCAGAATAAATTGAAGTAGCTGTAGTTGCAGTCTCAAGATTTCCTAAAACAATCCCTTTTTTTGCAGAGAAATGCACTCCTAATAATTTAGGATTAGGAGTAATAGATGCTGAATTTTTCTCTCATTGGTTTTTTTGATATTTTTATTTCAGAAGCACATCATGTTTCTCCTTTAAACCCTCTGATGGTCAGAAAATTGAGTTTAGTTACAATCTGCTTGTAACAGAGAGAAAACTAAAGATGGAAGACAGCCATCATTTTTCTAGTAAAAGCATATGCAATATAACCATGAAAAAATTTTATTTTTAAATTTCTTCAAAATTGAATTGAGTTTTTAAATTACAACAAATATAAGACAAATTCAGACAACCCTGAAATAAAGATATAGACCAAATAACATAAGGATTTAATAAATAAATAAATAAGTAACAAACACACGTTCTACTAAAGGTTTTCCTAAAAAAAAAAAAAAGTGTAAATTATGCATCTGTGCTGGCTTGAAAATGTTCACCAGAGATGACTGTAGCTACCCCTCATAATTTTCTCCCAGGAATGACTGAGACAGAACTCCTGCCTGCTTTCCTAGATCCTGACAGAAAAATCAGGTATTATTTTTCTCTGTTTGTTGTAAAATGTCCAAGAATAATAGAACAGTAGAATATAGTCTGACAAAACTGAGCTTTTCAGGCCATTTAAATTATTTTCCTTGATGGACAAAGTGAGATACTGTACTGGTAACTTCAAAAGGAAAACAAAAAGACTAAACCAGAGGAAAATCTTTTATAGTTAGCTGTAGTTGAAAGACTTTGCAGCAGAAAGAACAATTGTTTTTATTTATATTGCTTTCTTAAATAAAATAGATTCTTTTCAGATGTAAAAACAAAATTACGGACATAGAATCTGTTATTGCAGTGCAATGGTTCCAGAGGGAATAACAGACCTCTAGTGCATATAGTACTAAATATTTCCTAATAATCCCTTTAATTTTTACAAAATAAAAGGAAATTGCTGCATGGGATTGAACTGAGGTTATTTCTATCTGCTATGATACAGTCTTCATGAGAGAATTTTGGCTAATTTTTAGAATGCAGAAATATCATCCAGGATCTGCATCTACATTGATTTATTATTTGACATTTTTCTCTTCCTGAATGTTGGCTATTTGAAGAAATTAAAATGAAATTATTAACACTTTTGATATTTAGACCCATTATGTTTGGCTATTGAAACATCTTGAAGAATTTTCCTTTTGTTTAATAATAAAATATATGGTTTCAAATATTTTCCAAGGTATAGATATTACGCTAATTGGTAAATTTTTAAAGCATGACTGCATTAACAGGAGCAGTGTTGCTTTGCAATTAAAAACAAATATGTATGATACAGTAAGAATTTTTCTAATATATAATATTTTTGTCATAAGTGCTGTCTGACATGTGTTTTGATTGTTTTTTCTTTAGTTACAGTACAAGATGCCTGCAGGCTGTACAGCAGTGCACCTAATGGTGGTATCAACCTGCAGAATGAATATGTACTGACCATGTGAGCTCTCTGAAAGCACTGAGACCGAGAGATAGAGTAATCAAGCAAAAGGAACCTTAGAAGAATCAAGTGCATTTTTATTCCTGAATTTGACACTGACTTTTGTGCTTCCTCATCCATACTTCAGCTTCCTTGTGTAAAAGACAGAAAAAATAATAATGAATACTGTATTATTGCAGTACTGCACATAATGCTGAAGTATTGTGAACTTAATTGGATAATGCATGTCCAACATTAGAAAAGAATTTGTAAATGCAGAGACAGTTTCAGTGAACAGGGTGACATCAGACTGGGGACTGGTTGTTAGAGAGGTTCCACAGGGCTCCATGCTCAGCCCTACCCTCTTCAACATCTTCATAAATGACTTGGAGGCAAGACTGGAAGGGACACTAAGTAAGTTTGCTGGTAACACTAAATCTAAAGGATCGAGAGACCTTGAAGAGAGACCTTGGCAAATCAGAGGGCTGGGCAATCACCAACGATATGAAGTTTAACAATTCTCCACCTGGGACTGGACAATCTTGGTTGTGTGTATAGACTGGGGAATGAGAGGCTGGAGAGTGGAAAGGGACCTGGGGGTCCTGGTCGATGGCAAATTGAAAATGAGTCAGCAGTGTCCTGGTAGCCAGGAGGGCCAAGTGTGTCCTGGGGGCATCAGGTAGAGAATCGCCAGCCAGGCAAGGGAGGGGATTGTCCTGCTCTGCTCTGCATTGGGGCAGCCTCACCTTGAGTGCTGGAGGCAGTTTTGGTGCTACAATATAAAAAAAACATTGAACTATTAAAGAGCACCCAAAGGAGAGCAATGAATGTAGTCAGGGGTGTAGAGAAGAAGCTATTCAAGGAGCAGCTGAGGTCACTTGTCCTGCTCATCCAGGAGAAGAGGAGACTGAGGGGACACCTTGTGACACTCTTCAACATCCTCGTGAGGGGAAGAGATGGGGTAGGTACAGATCTCTTCACTCTCATTACTAGTGAAAGGACTTGAGGAAATTACATTAACTGAATTGTGGGAGGATTATATTAGATGTCAGAAGAAAGTTTTTCTCCCAGGAGTTGATCAGGTACTAGGAGAGTTTTTTTCAGGGAAGTGGTCACAGCACCAAGCATGACAAAATTAAAAAAGCATTTGGATGATGATCTCAGGCACATGGTGTGACTCTTGGGTTGTCCGGAGCAGGGCCAGGAATTTGCCTTGATGATCCTTCTGGGTTCCTTCCAACTCAGTATGTTTTATGATTCTAAACAGAAACAAAAACTATAACACACTTCAGGAAGACAGCATAATCCTAAGAATGAACTATGCGCATAATCCTAAGAATCAACTATGCGCATAATCCGACAGGGAAATGTTAAATCTGTTACTTCAGTGGAGAGAGACTGGTTTCATTTGATTTGTAATCTTGAATTTCAGTATGCAAGAAATTCACACAGTTAAACAGACAAAAGATTATCCATGAACCCATGATAATTCTTACAGTAATTACTCAAAGTTATATCTCTTCAGTTAGTCTTCAGTGTGTAACAGTAATTGTCTTATAAACAAATATATATAAATACTGAAAACAGGATCATTTATATCTATGTCACTCTTGAAATTAGCATTTATGAAGCTATCCATGTTCTAAAATATTTCAATTCCAGTGGTCTATTGAACCTTTCTTTCTGTTAGATGTCAATTTTTTTTTCCCTGAGAAACAATCCTTCTCTCCCTTGTTATTTAATGTCATTATTCCTTCCCCTTCACAATACTTTTTACATAGTCAAAGGCCATCATCATGTTTCTAAACCTAATAAATCTATTTTCTTGAACTTTACATATAGCTGTTCTTCCGGGACCTATTTCCACACCTGTTACTATTTCATGGGCTATCATGAATTGAATCAAGTTAAGATGCTTAAAGCTGGAGTTAATATTCCAGCTGAGATATTACTATCACTTAAAGAGGAAATTGTGACTTCAGGGGTTTTTTTGCAGGTAATAGCGCAGTTCTTATCTCATTAAGTTAAATGAGTTTTCATCATTAGTGTGATATTTTTGATTAATATATACTGTGACTGTAATTCCATTCACCACCCTTTTAGCAATTTCTGCAGTGCTACTTCCCAGACAGGTTTTCTACACCCTGTGGTTGTGCAGCCACCTGCATCTAATTGTTTTTAAAACTTTGTGGGTTTTGTTACTAGATTACATCCTTTCCATACAGTTTCTCATATTTGCCAAGTTTATTTAGATATGTACTTTTTTCTTCCAGTATTTTTGGACTTTGTAAAAATTTAACTTTGTTTATGATTTTAATTATTAGAATACTGGACTTACAGAACCCTATACGATATATTATAGTTTGAGAGTGCTGCTCTCTGGAAAACTCTCTTGCCAGTTAGGTGTTGATATCATAACAGTTTAATTTTTCTAGATTTCTTATGAGAATCCCAGAAAGGTGGAAAAAAGCTTGCTGAAATGAAAATATGTGATATCTAACACTTCCTTTCTATTCACAAAGTCTATTACTCTGTCATAGATGGAAATCAATTTGATTTAATATGACCTAGGCTGTTATTCTTCCTTTTATCTACCAGGTAGATAAATTTATTTTAGTCTGTGTATTCTACTATTTCTCCAGGATCTGGTGAAACTCTGGACATGAACCAACAGTTGCATTTGTGTCATGATCTTCTTACTGAAGTTCTTAGAAATGCCTCTGCGTGAATTAAGGTGCAAATGAGATCATGTGCCAGTGACAACAGTATGGGTTTTATTTGATAGTATGGAAGGAAGGAAGGAAGGAAGGAAGGAAGGAAGGAAGGAAGGAAGGAAGGAAGGAAGGAAGGAAGGAAGGAAGGAAGGAAGGAAGGAAGGAAGGAAGGAAGGAAGGAAGGAAGGAAGGAAGGAAGGAAGGAAGGAAGGAAGGAAGGAAGGAAGGAAGGAAGGAAGGAAGGAAGGAAGGAAGGAAGGAAGGAAGGAAGGAAGGAAGGAAGGAAGGAAGGAAGGAAGGAAGGAAGGAAGGAAGGAAGGAAGGAAGGAAGGAAGGAAGGAAGGAAGGAATAGGTGTATGGGGGTAGAGGGTGGACAGAAAGAGAGTGACAGAAACAGAATGAAGAGAATATCACCACTCCATTGATCCCAGCTATGTTCTGTTGACCCTCTCCAGTTGGTCTTCCTGGTGGTGAAGGTCCCCCCAGAAAGCACAGAATCTGATGGGTTAATATATGCTTAAGCTAGGTAGGAAAATCCAGGCACTTCCCTGGGCAGGGGGGGTTTGCCCTTGTCTCTAAAAACAGACTCTAGGTTTGCTGCATCACATGCGGTCCTGTGGTGCAAGGCTTCAGGAATGACTCGGGGTGGGGGAAGGCACTTCAGGGAATCTTTGATGGATCATGACACCCCTCTTCGGCCTCTCATGTGAATGTCCTGTGGATGTGGCCTTCCCGGGGTCCCAGGGTTGGGGATTTCACAGCTGGGCCAGTTTGTGTAAGGGAGGATGGGTCACTGCCTCCAACCAGAGGTTACACCTGAAAGCTCCTGCCCACACCTCTGTTTCAGGGAGACTCTGTGGAAACCTGCATTCTGTGGGATGTGGTCTCCCCCACCCCATATTGAGCCACGGAAAAATCTCTGCTGACTTTGGCTTTCTTGTGGATGAATTCCTCTTCTTCGTCTTTGTTTGTTTTTTCCTGGTTTTGAGATGATTAAAGAATGGGTTTTCCTTTATCTAATCTTAGTGGTTTAGCTTGAAGTCCAAAGTCCCAGTCTGGCATCTTCAGGGAGGCATCTTTGGTTGTAGCTTCTCTATACGGTTTTTGTTATAATGAGCAAAACTTTGTATCAATGTTTGAGGCATGAACTTTTTCAGTCTCTGACAACTTGCAGCCCAGAAAACCAACTGTATCATGGCTGCGCTGAAAGCAATGTGGCCAGCAGGTCGAGGGAGGTGATTCTGCCCTTCTGCTTTGCTACCATGAGATCCCACCAGGAGTAATGAACCCACCTCTGAGACTCGCAGCATTAAAATAATGGTCCTGCTGGAGCAGGTTCAGAGGACAGTAGGAAAGGTGATTAGAGGGATGGGAAATCTCTCCTAAGAGAGATTTCCTATGGTAGAGGAATTGGAACTAGATGATCTTTATGGTCTGAAACCATTCAATGATTCTGTGTTTCTATGACTGATGTTAACTTGACTGGTCTATACTTTTCTAAGTCCTTGAATTGTCTTATCTCTAAAGGAAATTTGTCTTTGTGTTTTTCCAGTCCTCCATAATTTCTGCAGAACCTACTTCTGGCAGTTTAAGGATTTCATTAACAACATATCTCAGAACAAGTACTTCATCAGCTCTCACTAATTTTAAGGGGAGGTAACATATGTAAATATGTCTAATGTTTTCATGCTTTGTTGTAAATGGAGGTCTTATTCTTCTGCAAAAGATGCCAGAGACCTTTTTTTTTCTTGAAGACTGAACTAAAAAGGAATCAAATTGATTCCCTTTCCAAAGTCATTGCTTGATACTTTATAGTTCCCTTACTCTTCTGCCCAGCAGTAAGACATTTCATTTCCTGGTCTTCCTCTTATAATGAGGTTTGGAATTATTACTTTGTTTACATATTTGAAAATGTTAAAGGTGTCATCGATTAGCAACAACCAATATAATGTTGGATTTACAAAGCCGCAGTACAAGTCATGTTTCTCATATAAAAGAACATTAGAAGAGAAAGAAACGTAGAGTGCCATTTGAACATCAAGATGACTTGACAAGTAATTCCTTCATCTAATGGTTCCAGTAGTATCAGAATACCTGTATGACTGTCCAGGGAATAATTATAACAGTAGCAGAGGGAAATATCATATTCCTTAACAACCTGTGCATGTAAAGGCCACTTGGAAAACCTGCAAGTGGTCCATACCCAGATGTCTGCTGATGTCCCAGTATGTTTATTGTTACAGCAATGGTGCACTTCCACTGCCTGGCACCTGCGGGCAAACATGACTTTGAAAGCCATCCCCCTCTCCACCTTGCACTATGTTTCTGTTTTCACTGTCTATACTGACAGGAAATCCAGTTCAGGAGGCAGCTCTGAAACATCCTCATGCAGAATGTAATGGTGTTCTTGTGAGCATATAAAAACAAATACAATGGGCAATAAATTAGTAGATTTATTTTACTTTAAAAGTAATTGCAAACAGAGGAGAGCAGCATGAGAGATAGTATGAAGCATGGAATGAAATGAAAATAAAATGTTTTTGCTGCAGGAATTATTAATCTAGTGTGTGAGGTGACCACTAATAACTGGTATTGCTGTTGCTAGGAGCTATCAAAAGAAATGTCACTCCTCACAGCAAGTGAAGAAATTTGACATATAGCATCAAAGGATCATTAAAACTACACCTGCTGCAGAGGAGGTTGTGTCTTTTGAGAGACTTTCAAGCAGAAAAGGTTATTCCAAGAATATGAAAGGGTATGCCTTTTTCTCCTTATTTCTTAATAAGTAATTAAGAAGCAGTAAAAATAGCAAAACCAGTCAGAAAAGGCATACAAAGGAAAATCCAGTTTTCTTTATTTTCAATGTTTTATGGAGTAAAAGTAAGAAACTACTAAGATAATTTCTTCCTAAAATCTAGAACAACACAGTTGAAGCTAAATCATTAATACACATAGCTGGAAAAGTTCACTATCTTTTCTCAAAGTTCAGTTCTACATTCTACAGCTATTACCTTAATGAAGATTCTCTATTAGTTTTGATAGCATTTTAAAGTGTAAACATTGAAAATTTTGGTCAGAAGCCTGAAACTGTTTGATATTTAGTTCGTCATGCACACATTGAACTATGTATAAGAAAATTGCTGCTGACTTCAGTGGATGTCAGCACAATTTCTGAGTCACCACTGAATTTATACTATAGAAGAACTCTATTTCATAGTAATGAAGGTTTCTGTTGTAATTATATTTGTGATTTTATTCCTGAATTAGAATGGAATTTTCATATCTTTTTCTATATTTCAGCTCATACAGTTCTTACTCTTGTTTCAGACAAATAAATAAACACATAAAGACTTGTTTATTGCCTGTGAAGATTTCTTGGAAGTTATTGCTAGAAATTAATACACATAGAGAAAGTATTCAAGTAAAACTTTGCTGTAAAGCTGGTAGTTATAGAGTTGCAATGTGCCTTTACTGGGAAAACTGAAAAAGCAAAACAGCTTAAAGATATTAAAAAGAAAAGCAATTAATGTATATGTGTATTTAGTGGTTACACAGAGCAAAACCTATGAACTATTACTAATCATGTTTCTTCACTGAAATGGGTATAGTGACAAAATCATTCACATTTTTACATTTGCTCTCTGTATTCTCCATGGACTAATTGTCTGGGATTTTCCAAACTATATTTTATAGCTAGCTCTGCCACAATCTCCTAGACAGCTGTGGCCAAATCATTGCCTGTGCATTTCACTATACCAGTCAGCAAAATAATGGTAGTGTTGCTAAAAAGGTCCTAGATATTCATATTGGTGTTTTAATTTTATTCCTTTAAGCTGATGTATTTTGAATTTTTCCAGGAGTAATTTTATATATGTTGACATGTTGACCACACTTTATATATATATATATATTTTATTTTTTTTTTAAATATTTTTTTTTCTCTAGTCACCGAGGGAAAATGGATAGATTCATAGATCCCAGAGTATCTCAAGCTGGAAAGGACTACAAAAGTCATCAAGTCCAACTCCCTGCTACTCACACAAGCCTAACTATAGATAACTGTAAAATATTTCAGTTCACCTTTAAATAACCTTAATTTTCAATTCTGACAACATAAAGGAACAATCAATGCAGTATAAAGAAATTGTGCAGAGGAAGTAGGTATGAAAGCTGTTGTACAATGTATCTGCTGAATCTCCTATAATCCAAGGCTTTAGTTTCCAGTTTTCCACACTGATTCCATCAATTCCTTTGCTTTGTTTATTTTTGTTGTTAAGTAATGTGGTCTACCTTTATCAAGATGATTCAAAATCATGATTCCTTATATAATATTTCTATCCATAGCTGTAAAAGTTGATATTGTTGAAGTCTGCATGAAAAGAATTGATTTGCACCATTCTGCTTTTTAACAATGAAAATAAATTTTGATCTTTTTCCATTAACTTATTTTAAGTGCTGGAAATCAGATAGTGACATTAAGAAGGAGAAAAGGGAGGATTGGATCTTAGAACTGCTTTGGAGCCAGTTTTCAGCCAATCTTTGGCTAAAACAGACAAGGATTTCTATTACAGTCTTTCTACTATGTTTTTGTTTGCTCTTTAGGAGACCAGAGAATTAGAAAAAAATTTTCTCAAACCTGAACAAGCTTATCAGAAATCAAAGGGGGATACAGATTATTTGTTTACAGTGATGATAAAGGAAGTTTTAGGTCGATCTTTCTCTTTTGTAGCAGGCAAATATGGAGCTACAGAAAGTGATTTGTTAATCATACTGTTGGAGCTAATTTACAATGAAGATGTGAACTTAAGATGCATTTCTATGATGTGACTGGAATAGGAGTGATAGTGCTGGCAAAAAGCCACAAAAGCTCTTTCAAATGGCTTAAGAGAATGTGCTGTCTGGGTTTGAATCTAGACATCAGGGGAATAGTGTGTTAAAAGAATACATAAAACTGTAAGTGCTGCATCTATTTTACAGTATTTACTTCAAACAGCATTATTTTAAGATCAGAATCAGCTACAGGCCAATAGAATAAACAATACTGAGCAATTATGTTATGACTGATAAAGGCTTAGGAGCACTTATTGTTTTCCAGTTGAATTAAATCTAGGACAGACCAGGACATAAGTGAGTAAATTAGAAAAGCTCTGCTAGAGATACCATGCATCTGAGGTAAAGAAAAGATTTTTAACTCCTGCAGCCTAGAAGTTCAAAAGGATCCCATAGCAGCAAGGCCTGGTTTTGTAGTCATTGCTACTTAAAAGAGAGTCACCCAGAGAGAGTGGGTAGCAAACATGGTTTGTGGTGTTGCTTTTTGTATCAAAATGTAGTGTGACAAAAAAATGAAAAAGTGGGCAGAATCAGTCTAGAACTTGTCAGCACTCTGCATTGATTTTACATCACATCTCTGGAGCTTGTAAGGATTTACTAATGCACATTCATTCAGTGCTTTGAATAATAACTGTATGTTTGATATTAACATTCTTATAGATGAAAATCTCATAAACATGCTTTTAGATAGAGAAATTCTTCCTCCTACCTTCAAATGAACCCTGGTTTGAGTTAAAATTCTGAAAATTACCATATCCTCCCATTTTGAATGAATCTGCTGGTAATGAAAAGTTCTAGACTGATAGCTCAAGAAAATTGGCTTCTACAAAAATCTCCCATTTAGGTTTCTTTCACTTTGCTTTTCCAATATTCCCGACTGTGATTCAAGAACAACTACTTTACTGATTGACAGCAAAACCTAGATGTATGGATTTATAAATCTATTTATTAAACCTTATAGGAATTATGCTAATTCTGAAGACTATTTTTTCTTACTCTAAGTTCACTAAGTATACTAGAAATTAACATCAATTTATCCTTTTTGAGGGTCATGAAATTTTAATAACTTTCTAATTAATAGTAATTGGGTTATTGTTTAAAATTACACTAGCTAAAAACAAAAAATTAAAATCTTTTAGTTGTCTCATGATCCACCCAGTCTTACCAGATGCTTTTTATTCCTTTTTTTCTTCTTCTTGCTTTGGACAGTTGGTTCAACTTACCCATACCTTTTTTGCTGGTAGTCTGCCTCTCACTCAACCACATGATTGTGTATGTTTATGCATGTTATATTTGTTCATACAAGTTATGTACACTTATGCAGATTCTTTCATTCAGCTGAATCTTGGGATTTGCAAAGGTAGTGTTTCAGTATTTTATATTCCAAAGGACACAACATAAAAAAAAAACCAAAAAACAAAAACAACTTGGTATTTAAACGGATTTCCCAAACAGAGAAGATTTTATGCAAGTTTGTTATTCAGGGTATTTGTGATGTATAGAAATTATATGTGTGGAACACTAACTTTTATCTTCTCTGATTAATCAGGGAAATTTACAAATAAACACCATTTTAAAATTGCCATGAAAGGGAAGAAAAAAAATACTTTGGAGAATTAAATTCAAATTTTACTGTAAGTAACTACAAAGAGGGCTTGATTTTAAACCTAAAATACTGGTCTAATTTTCTTACCAGTATGTGCCTAGATATTCACCTGTGTTTTTTTGGTTGTGAGGTTATTTTAAATGTAGTTTAGATTGGTGCTATCATTTTCAAACTGCTGGTTTCAATTGCATCTGGAAGTCGCTGGAAGCCTGGAAACGCAGGAAGCATAAATGCAGGAAATGGTGTCTAAAATTCTAAAATGGGCAGTAGCCTTTTATTCCACACACACAGGTATTAATGTCTGTAATGGAAATTCTTCAATAACTTGTGTCCAGCAGTAAATTATGTATAGTTCTCTGAGATACACTAAATTCCATTTCTTGCATTATGGCTATAATCAGGGCACTGGACTTCAGTTCTTTTCATCACAAGTTTTGTGTCTCAGTGGTTGATAGACTGATGGGTCTCATTAAGTTTAGATTACACCTCTCTGTATTAAAGTGCCTTTACCTCTTTCCAGAAATATCTGCAATGAAGTCACAGGGAAAAAAATTATTCGGTAACACACATTTTTGCTGGTTTGGTAGACTGTTACTTCCATCAAACTATCAATTTTGAATGTTATGTTTGTTTATCACGTAGAGCTCACAGTCTTTCATGATTAATCAGCACTAAAAGAAGGAAAGGCAAACAGTCAGCAAAGTAGAAAGCTCTGTTGACAGAAGTGTTCAGTGTTTCATGACCTGACCCAAGTTCTGAAATGGAATCATGAAAAAAAAAAAGATTCTTCATTGTGCTGAAGAGAAAGTCCATTTTTTTCTTGATGAAAAGAAAAAAAAAAAAACACGTCAGGATCTAAAGTTCAGAGTTAATATTTATTTTGGCAAATCTCATTTTCCACTGGATAGTAAACCTACATTTTGTTTTGTGTTTTTCTTCTAGTATCTTAATAGTTTCTATTCTTTTTCTTTATAGTATCTCTGTTTTGCTTGTTATTTGCAGACTAGTTACAGTTGTGTTTTCTGAATGATCATTTGCAAACTCCTTAGCAGATAAATGGATAAGAATGATATGAGAACTTTCCATCCCATAAGAATGCCATATACAACAGGAGAAAATGTTTGCTTCTTTTGTTTTGTACCCAAACACAGTGAATTAAGAATATGGAAACATATTTCCCTTGAGGCTTTCAGTTACAGGTTCATAATAAAGATTATGTCTACTCTGACTACAGTGTTACTATGGAGATTTCATGGCATTTCTTAAATCTTCATTATTATATCCCATTACTTCCTCATGACACTAGGAAATACATGCCAATATATTTTTTAAAAATATGTAATGAAAATTCAGGTGCCTAACCATACACATATTAGTGATACATGAGAAAATTAAAAGCATCAAAGCTCTAAACATAAAATGTATCATGTGAACTGCCAGTAATAGTGTATTCTTGGATTATTCATGCACAATGGTTTATTTCTATTAAGTTTTGGTGTGTTTTTTTTTCCAAGTTTCAGGAAATCTTTCAACCGTTGCATAATTTCACCTTCTGGAATGGTCTGCATGTTTTTCATCTGGCACTCTTCAGATTTTTTTTTTTCCCTAGGATTATTTGAGATGATTACTACACTGTACTCAACACATGCAACCAAATTAATTTTATGCAGTTTTTACAATATCCCAAACCACAATGTTTGATTAGCACATTAGTGCAGGCTGCAAACTTAAAACTTATTATTTACTGCTATTTGTATGAGATGGGCCAGAAGTGCTGTTTCAAAATATTATGCCAGGCAAATTGATTGATAAGTGCCACAGAGAACATCAGCTTCTATCTTTCAGAATATTTAACATGGTTGTTTCAAAAGCATAAATAGGCAAATTTATCTACTTTTAAAGCAGCTTCTCCATCTGGCTAGAACTTGATTGCATGTTTCAAAATGGCAGTACATTTTAATATGTTAGTAGGAAATATAAGTGATGTCACAGCTGGTAATGACAACTTCATGGAGTTTGGCCATTTAACTTACATTGTGTTAAATAGACAGCCCACATTAGAAACAAAGAAGAATAGTATTTCAACTCTAATGTGAAACTTTTGTGGTTTAAATTCACCATTCAAAGCTGCATTTGGCGTGAGTGCGACTTTAAGTCATGCTTGAATTTTTTCTAATCTTTTGAAATGTATTCCATTTGAAAATTTCTCAAGGTAGCAAATAACCTGATATTTGAAGAAATGGAAACAAGCTCTTTTCAAATTATAGCAATTAGTGAGTTCCCAGCAGTTGATAGTTCTCTGCATTATCAACAACCTTTCAATTTTCGTCCCTTTCCACACTTCAAATTACGGATAAATCTTTGATTTTCACCTCAACCCATTTTAAAAGACTTTGAAATGTAATATGTGCTAAGTTGCAACTGTACTTCTATTCTCAAATGGTGAGCAAGACATACTTTCCATGTCATAGTCTGTGAAATATTATACCCTCCAGCAGAATTATTCCCTGTTTTCTTTATTAATACATCATATCAGCTGTATATAGCATTGCACTCTTTAATTTTTCCCAGCTTCATTATTGAAACTGTAAGCCACAACACTGTCTACAGCAGTATAAAATCTAATGCTTCCCTTGCATATTTTCTGGTGATTTTGAAACTCTGTTTTCCTTAGTTTCATATCTAAAACTCAGAGTTAATTTTCAAAGAGCAGTGAATACAAAACAGCAGTGAGTAGTCCTGATAAGGTAGAAGTACCACTGTAAACTATTGATGACACCATTTTTGGTATTTTTTCATTGTCACAAAAAATGTTAATAAGACTGAATAATACCAGTGTTCCTGGAACTAATGACCACTGAATTTTGGGATGTATCTCATTTGATTTGTTTTGTTGAAAGTTCCAAAATCTTCACATATTCCTGGAAACACTCTTAGACAAAGTGCTCGCTTGGTCATCTTTCACAGCTAGTCAAGATATGAAGTATTAGTTAAATGTCTATTTGTGTCTGAGTGTGATTCTGATTTAACATTTTATCCCATGACATTTAAAACACTAGTTATCTTAATATTTTAATTACCTAAATAATGTGATTTTTTTAATATTTGAAACATCACTATGTAAAACCTTGGTCTGTGTACGGTTTAATGCCTTAGCACAGGAAATCTTGGTGATATGGTTGTTGTCAAGCAAAGCTAAGGAAAGAAAAACTATTCCTTGAGGTACTTATTTTGATTTATAATAACAAGAGGAGACTACTTTATTCATTGTCAGAAGAACCAAGACTTCTGCAGTTAGGAAAAAAATAAAGAATATTTCTCATATTTTTTTTAAAGATACTTTGGCTAAGACTCTTTGTTGTAGGCTGTCATCACAGTGTATTTTCATTTATATGCAAAGAGAAGACACAACAAATTTCAATTTAATCCTATATACTATGGATAAAAAGGAAATTCTTATGGACTAGAGACTTTTCTTTATCTACTGAAAAGATAAAATGTGGATAGACAATTACCTGAATAGTTGTTCTTCAGAAATAGTTATACTTCAGAAAGGTTGATAATTCTAAAATAAGCAATGTTTTAGTTGTGCTAGTCTCTGTAGAATTATAAAGAATTTTCTAGCTGTTAGATAAGACATTATTGCGCAACACTTAGAAATAATTTCATGCGCTTTATAATGCATTCTATTTTTCTGAATGTTAGTTCTTATTAAAGAACTTGTCGTGGTTTGTCTGCAGTACTGTACAGAAATTAGAATGAAGATCAATTTTACTAAAAAAAAGGTTCCAATAAAATGCCATATCCATCAGTATCAAAGCAATAGCATCCCACTGTTAATACTGTATTCCTAGAAAGCTGCAAGATTCTTCTCTAAGTCTATGAATCACTATGAATATACATACCACATTTTTGATGGTTATGCTTTTTTCTGAGGCACCTACTTTCAAGTGGCTTTCTGCCTAAATTTTTTATCCACCAAGCACTACCATTCCTGAATGAATGTCATCTTTGTCTAAGTAGTATTATGGTTACTTTGTTATTTTGATTTTATCTGAGAGGTGAGCATCCAGTTTTTCCTTCATATTTCTTTTTCTTTCTGAAAACTGAACTTCATTAAGGCAGAAGTACTACAGAGTAAACACCACTGGTTTGACAATATGTAAACTGCAGAAAATAATACATGTGGTTTTAAATTAATAAAAACTTTGACTTTCATATATTAATAAATATTTTTAATGAGGAAAAGAAACTCAAAACTTCTTACTCAAGTAAGAAGGAGATTTCTTAATTATTTTTTTAGATGTAAGCTCTTTCTGACTGGATTGGAAAAGAATAAGGTATGGATTTGCATTGAAAGTCTCAATGGAGAGGTAAATGTGATGGTTGGTGTCATCTCAGATACCTGGGAAAAGCTTAAAAATATATCTAGATTTAAGTTGAAATTTCATGTGTCTTTGAACATGCTTTGGTTTTCCTTCATTCAAAACTTCCATTAAAATAAATGGAAATAATGTGTTTCTAGAAGTGAACAGGATATAGTTGACAACACAGCAACTGAAGGCAGGGTTATTTAATTATTAAATTGCAGCAACTGAGAGCACTTTAAAACTGAATTTAATGAGTTTTGAAAAGAATTCTAATTCAAAATCAATATAATAAATTTCTGAGATTAAAAAAAATATATAGGGCTATAAGTAAGTGTCATTAGGTGCTCTTGAAAAAATCAGTTAGTCTTTGTTAATGTAGAGACACAAATATAACATGCATGCAGCAGGTGAAGAAGTAGTTTCAGTAGCTACTGTCTTAATTGTCTTTGAAACTTTAGTTTCAAGGTAGGTTGACTTCTCTAATTTTGTGTGCTTTTCACAAAACCAAAGTTAGCACTTTCCAAATAATGGAAATTGCCTCCCAGTAAAAACTGGGAGTGCAAATATTGTAAAATCTTCCAAGGGAAAACCTGTTTCCAACTGGAAAACATTAGTTGCACAAAAGACGTAGCATCTACCAGGAATAATTTCACCTGAAATTTCTTATACAGCTAGAGCCACCACTTTTCTCAGGCTTGGTATATCTGTCCACAAGAGAAAGTAAAATATATTTATTTTTAAAATTAAATTATCAAGAAATAAGTCAACTATATGTTTCTCTGGCAGTCCAGCTTCTCCATATTTCATGAAGTATTTTGCTTCTGGAAGTGAAAGTTAAGAAAATTGTCTTACTTCAATACATAAAAGGCACCATGCAAAGTGAAAATAACATTAAAAAGTCTGTGAGGTCAGAACTCCATTAAGTTAAAAAATACTGAAATGAGATCATTCAGGGAGACTGAATCAGAAGCAACTGCTTTGCCAAGCTGCAGCTGATTTCTATTCATTTTTATCTGGTAAATTCCATATGCATAAACAAATTATGGCTGAACTCAGGGCTGGAGGTGATTCATTTTTCCCTCTTTACAAATAGAATATCAGGTAGTTTGAGGGGGGAAAAAAGAAAACTAAGATGGATAATACAGTGTTTATTTCTAGAAACAGAAACTCATATCATATTGTTGATTAAAACACAGGACCACTTATAAATAAGACTGTTTCAAAGTGAAGGTCAAAGATAGCCTAAGCAAAAAATTAATATCCCAGATTAAAATGTTAATCTTCTATCTGAAATGCAAAGAAAGAAATGTGCTCTTATTTAGTGACATTTCCCAAATTCCAGCAAAGATTACTACATTAACCTGTTATGTATTTTTCATTAATCTGAAACAGAGACAAAACTTTAGGGACAGGGTTTGAGCATTCTGACCCCTTGAACTTCTGAAGACTAGAGCAAGTTAGATCCAGCTTTTTAAAGAATATTTGTGAATATTTTCTTTCAGTTAAACAGACCAAGACATAAAAAAAGATAAAATATTAATTATAGTTTCCTAACATCACTGAAAACTAAGACTAATTATTGAGGCTGAAATTGTGGAAATTGCACCTGTGAATTCAAAAACCATATTATGACAAAATAAAACAATACCCCATATGCCATATATTCATAATAACTCTAAGGTCATCTCAGATTTTGTGCTTGTGATCAAATTCAGACAACTTCTATTTTCTAAACACAAGGTGACAATAGTTACTGGGTAACGTAGTTTTGTCTGTAAATGCTAACACCTCCATCAACAACTGTGTCTGGACATTTTCTTTACACTGTCAATCCATTTGCAATACTACAGGCATGGAAATATGAAGATGTTTTTGTGCTTGTAATATCCTTGTGTGTGCATTTGGTAGATTGTGTGTTTTATTTGTGTACAATAGGTATAAATAATACTGATAATTTGGCAAAGTGTGATGTACATCTGCTTTCCAGCTGCCTCAGGTCTTTTCCACCCATTTTTGAAACATCCTTCTTTCTCTGGGACTGTAATGTAGTCTGTATGAATTGCTATGTTAGTTGTACGATTCACTGGATGTCCTCTATAGAAATTGGATGGTAAAAAGGATCTTTTGTGGTTGGCCTGGTTTGGGAAAGGGGCTCCTAAGAAACCAGGAGATAAGACTTAAAGATACTTAAAGATACTCAGAAAATCTATCCAATGTCAGTTTCTACAAATGTTCACCAGGAGACTTGTAAGTTTTATCGAGGATTTTTAAAATTTTCGTTTACCTTTGTTTTCCTTCCAGTTCAAATCTGAAAACAAAATCTGGGGAGCAAGACTCCAGAAAATGAAACATCATGGATGTATGAGGGAGACTGCTGTAGGCAAAACAAAAGGGATGTCAAGTGTCTTCAACCAAAAAGTCTGATGAAGGTTCATCTCAAATGCCTGTCAAATTGCATCATTGCGTCTATCCTGTTCTCTAGCACTACTTTTTTTTGGTGGTGTTTCAGTATTGCTATGGGTTTGTTTCTCATTATTTTACCATATAACATAAAATATATGTGTTCCCCCCATCACGGCCCTGAGGCACCACCAGCCTTGCTATTCTCTGCCCACACCCCAACCCTCCTCCCACCCTGACTGCAACCCTATGCAGTATTGCAGCTCCCTGGGGTGTCAGCTCCTGCCACAGTAACACAGTGACATCCCAGCTGGGCTGGTCTCCAGCTCCCCACAGTCCTGCCCTGCCTGGCCGTGAGGCCATACACACACAGCTTTCCCAACCTGGCCTTGGCCCATTCCAGCTCCCAGGGAGATTCCTGGGGCTGAGTCTGTCCCTGGTGCCCCTTGTTGCCAGATCCTGGCTGGCACTGTGGGACCCTGCCCTGACAGAGCCATGGGGAGCTCTTGCTGATCCTGGTGCCCTGGCCCCTTGGAGCCACCTGCTCTTGCTGCTTCCTGACACCCATCTATTTTATACCTGAATAAAAGTTTGTGAAGCCATCCTTATCAAGAAAAAACAACCACTAATAAAGCTCCCCTGCAGTGGACTGTTATTGTTGTGCTGAGATACATATGAGAAGACTTTCAGAGTTAAAAATGGAAGTATGAATCTCACATAGGCCTAAGCTGCACCACTTCATGCCTGTCTTAAACCAAAAGAGGCTCCTAAGAGTCCAGTCACTTTTGTGTCAAAGGGCATTTCCATGAATTACCTTTATATTCACCTCTCAGAGAGTCTTAAAAATCTTTGCCAGGCAACCTGTGCCAGTTGGGGAGGGGTATGTCCACAGCTATGCTATCTTTAAGGAGAGCTGTTGCAATGTGTTTCCATATTCATCAGCATCAATCAATGTGTCATCTACTACTTACTTTATTTACTGTATTCAGGAGGCCCAAGATATCATTATTTTCAAAGAAAACAAACAACTATGTCTTAAGTGAACCAGCAAAGGCCAAAGTATTATATTATTCAAAGCAAATACACTGAATACTTTGAAAACAAGACATGATACAACAAAAATACAGGAAATAAAAGATAGGGATTTCTAAACAAAGTAGCCTGACTGAACAAACCAACCTGACTAATCAGATGGATAATGCATAAGCTAAAACTTAAGTAATAAGTAAGAGAAGGGCAGAAAAAGTCAGCCTGAGCTTGGCTGCTCTCATTATCTACTTTTATGCCAGTCTAAAGATTTCTGAACAAAAAAGAAAAATGTGAAAACTTTGTAGTTCCAGACAAAATAATGGTACCTATTTTTCATTAAGATGCATTCTTTCTTGATAAGGTCACACTCCCCTCTTCCTCCTAGCATTTCAAGACTTCTTCTTTCTTCTCCCTGCTTAATTTATGATAACAATTAAGAGGAATTATGAAATCTTGTCTTTTTTCCCCACATTTCTTAGAATCTCTTTTTTGCTCCAGTCATTGAAACTGGTATCATCATTGCTGGTTGCATTTAAGGGAGCTAAGTCACAAAGTATTTATGACTTAATAAACATAAAACAGAGTTTTTCATTCCACAATGAGTTATATTGCACATGTAAGGCCTTTTTTTCAAAGCAAATTACTTTCTAGAGGAATTACTTCCTCTCTAATTAAGTCTTTCATAATACAACAACAACAAAAAGCCTAAAGGATGGCTTATCCTGCTTTACATCCTGTGTTCTAGACCTCCATTTGGAACCCTTTTGAAAACTCAAGAATGGGTTTTGGCTCTTACACAAATCCTACTACATATTGCACACATTTTTTGTGTCCCAAACAGTCTACAGTAAACAACAAGAAAATGTGTTGTTACTGTATCCTATCTGATTTTTTTTTTTGAGTTGATATCTTTGCATTCTTTGGGAGCCTGGCTTGCTTGAAAATTTATGGGTGGCAGTAACACTAACCTATGAGCAGAGAAAAGAGGAAATTCTGATTTCTTTGTGTTTTAATTTCTCTCAGTCTTCTCATCTATTCAGCACAAAGGAAGCAGAGCTTACTTTTCAAGTCCATTATAATTTAGATTGCATAAAGTTAAAAAGCAAAATCATCTTTTCTTATTCTTTCCTCAGCATGCTGCTACAAGGACATGGTTTAGTCCCAAATACTGTTGCTGCTGAGTTTTGTGCTGAATGAGACTCTTAGGAATAATTTGTATTCCAACAGGTGCACTATTTTATTACTGTTACATTTAACATAAGGTTACTGCTACTGTATGTGGAATTCTATAGCTTCAGGAACCAATTCAGTGAGACCTCCACTTGAACTGAGACATTACTAATTGCAAATTAATTAAGTTATTTAAGGCCCTGCTGTGTAATGCTGATGCGAGACTGAGCTGGTTGTTCTGTCACTCCTGTGAAAAAAATTAAGCGTCTTGTAAAAATGCAGAATTTTATAACAGATTAAATGAGGGATTCTAAAAAGAGAATGCTAAGATTTTAAGCTGATATTGTTTTGGTTATAATTTAGCTGCAATGCAATTTTATATTAGCTTCACTTTAAAATCTAATTCTATACTGACAGTGTATGCTGTTATAAGTCAGTACTGTCAGTCTATATCTCAAACAAATTCTTGGCATGTTTGTTGAGAATTATTCATCTGTTTGGTTCACATGCAGTCATTCTTCAGCCTTATACAGGGTCATCTAGGTCCCCCAGTGTGTGCAGGGAATCCAGTAAAAATTTGAATTTACACAAATTTTATGGCATTTTTAGAGAACTTTGATGAAATAATTTTTTAGATGTTTTTAGTGTTCTGAGTATTATGTTGAGTAAACAGAGTTTTTGTTTGAGAAATCCAACCAAAATATTGGGTAGGCGCCAACAGTCAGGGAACAATTGCCTCAGAGAAATTAATGAAAGAATTATCAGTAATTTTATCTGGCCCAAGATTTCACTTTTAGAACGTTTTTTGGCTATTAATCCTGTAAGTAAAAAAATAAAAACTTTAATTTTTTGGCAGCAAAAAATAACTTCTAGTATATTTCTGGGAGTATATTTTAATTTTGGGAAATTATAAATCATAATTATATGACTTGTGATAATATATATCCAACTGTAGATTTTTCTAAACATGCTAAAAGGCATTTTAGGTATTAAACACAGGTAAGCAATTGTCTCATGGATTGGGTGCAAAGAGTTGTCTTAAATGGTGTTACATCAGTCTGGTGTCTGATCACCAGTGTGGCTCTTCTGGGGTCTCATGGATTGGGTGCAAAGAGTTGTCTTAAATGGTGTTACATCAGTCTGGTGTCTGATCACCAGTGTGGCTCTTCTGGGGTCTATCTTAGAGCTAGTGCACTTCAATATCTTCATAAATGATTTGGATGCAGAACTTGATGATGCTAAATTGTGAGGGTAATTTTTAAACAGAAAAAAAGAAAGAAGGAAAATAAAACAATAAAAGTATTAAAGTGGACCAGGCAAATAAATAAAACTTTCAAGCTTCTTTTTTTTTATGCCACTGAGATGCAATTCTACCCTTTGTCTGTTTCTGAGTCACATTTAAGATCACTTTTTCTGCAAGTACAGCTCTGAAAAACATCTTTTAAATTAAAAAAATCTACCTGTAGTCACACTTCATACTGATTGTATTTCATTTTCACTATTCTATATTGCAAAAGGCATTTGTATGAAGACCTTTCTTTGTTTCTGAAAAATTAATATGCTTTAGCTTCTTTCTCTCACCTGAAATAATAATCCTTCCTTTGTGACCTCACTTTTCATTGTTGTGCTATGATTGATATCACAATCTGAGATTCTGGCTTCAGGTGGGAATAAACACTAGAAAGAGAAGGAATAATACAGAAAAAAAAGACATAGAGTTTTCATCATCTTAGAATATTGTCAAGAACAATATATAGAAATGAGATTTTAAGCTGAACCAGAATAACCTTGAGAAATTACAGGATGACTTTTCTTGCATGTTTAATTTACATCTATAATGTAAATCTGTATTTCAGATTCAGACTCGGCAATTCAGATACTGCTCAAGATGCCATTTGGTATTATCAATTTCAATAAATAATGCCCCAATTCTAATATTCTTTATAGTACTTCACCTATTTAACATCTGTTACTTTAGGCAGCCTGTAGAAAATTCAGTGCAAAGGAACAATTCTGTAGTGATTTGTAATCTCCAGTATAATACTCTTTAATGGACAGATAATATTCACTGTCTCATCACATTTAATCACTAAAAGCATCATCTTTTACAATTGTCAGTTTGAGATCTTACTTGTACACTGCTGTTAGATCAATAAAAAACAATGACTCATTCAGGCACGTATAGTAAGGTAATGTGAAGGAAAGGCTGAGAAGAATTCATTCAGTTGTAGAAAATTATCCAGTAAAATATAATGTACTGAAATTAGACTTTCTCTAACTTTGAATATTATTTTATGTAGTTCGCTTTATGCGCTTCAGCTTCATGTGATTATTTAAAGGAGGTACTAACTATGAAATCTCTATGCTTCAAATATTAACAGATGTAAAGCTGTGTATTTATTTATAATAATAAAATAAATAATATAGTTATTATAGTCAAGTTATCAATTCTTCATAATTAATGCATGTTTATATTTTGAAATCCATAAATTATATAAAATATACATAATGTACATTAACTGCATTTATCTAATTGTCTACATCTGTATATATCAACATCTTCATGTGCTGAGTTCTCCTTGGATGTTCATATAATTTTCTTTACATATGAACTTTCTTCATGATATGCTAATATAATTTAATTATGCTTAGTCCCTTAAGAATGGGAATCTTCCCACTGAATAGATTTTAGTTCTTCAAGAATCAGTATGATTGGGAAAATATATCTAACTATGTAAGTGCTCCAGAATTGTTTTGTAAGGGAAACTTGAATAGGCAAAATAATATGAATTGTGAGAACAAAATTTGGAAACTTAGAAAAAAGCTTATGTGAGTTTATAATTTACTTTGTAAATGACTGCTTAAACTCTACAGAAGAATTGATTCAGTTTATAAAAGAATAAAAAAGAGCAACAAATAAAAAAAAGCCAATCAAAAAAATCACAAAAAACTTGCTAAAACTCAAAAAAACCCTCCCTCCCAGAAAATAAAATATATGTGAGTATAACACATCTATGAAAGGTAGAATTTTTTTTTTTTTGCCATGAGTAGGAGTATATCATAAAATGTCCCCAAACCATTAATGGTCAGCAAAAAAATTTGATATTAACAGAGAAAGGCAATTTATTTAGGTCACACACACATGTTTCTGTAGATGCTTTTATCAAGAACCAGAAGTTGGAGCAATGAAGATCAAAGATAATAAAGGATCAGAGATGACAAAGCGTCAATGATAATAATGCAAAGCAGATATTCCTGAAGCCACATGGTCATTGAACCAATCTGTTTTCACATTCAAGTCTGCACAGTTACAGTGAATAAACACAGACTCCTTATAAACAAACAAAAAAACCCTCATGCCTCATTTGTTTCTTATCTTCTTTGTTGACTGTCCCCCACAAGGGCAAAAAAAATTCCCAGTTCTTAGGAAATAAACAGTAAATCAACACAAGCATTGCAGATACTTGCATCTTGTTGAGACTGAATTACTTTGCGAGAACCAAATTCTGCATCTTCTCCAACTAGGATGGAAGGAGGTTGTGCTAAAGGGGAAAAAAAAAATCAAGTGATTATTTAACATAGATAGTACAAACCAGAGCACAGTAGGTTTTCTCAAACTGTTTTGTTTCCCTAGAGATAAAAAGAAAAAGAAGGAAAAAAAAAAAAGGAAAATAGTCTTACTTTCAAATTCCACAGTTTTTACTGCTCCATATGGTTTGCTTTTAAACAAGGAAAATGTCGGAACTAAAACTAAAGTGTATCCAAAATTCGGTTCAAGTCTTTCTGCAAAAGGAGATATCTTGATTTTGCTACTTAGTTTCAGAACACAGAACACAGTCATACAACAAATTCAGGTGTTCTCTGTTTTGTTGGTCGTGTATGGATGCTATTTGAGAAGACATCACCAATGGTAGTGAAAATTTACTCTGTAGCCTTCTATAAAAGACTACAATAATAACCATATCTGTCAAATATCTTTCTATAAGGCTAGGGAAAAGAAAAAATTGAATTTATCAGAATTTATTGAATTTATTTTCTTTTCTGCACGTCATATCTGAATAAAATAAGCACCGTCTCACTGATAGCATTTTAACAAGGAGAATATTAGTTGCATTACACATAGACAAATCTTGATGTTTTAATTCTGTTACTGAAACAATAATAATTAAAATACTTAATGAGCTCTAAACTAAGTTTAGGAGTAAATCATATTTATTCATGGAAAAATAAAATTCTTTGGACTTTTTTGCATCCCAAGACTGCTTTGGGCTGTTCATTACATTTCTGAATGACTGGGAGAGCTCACTATGTCTATATTGCTACAGAGTAGTAATAAAGGTGGAAAGTGGTGGCACTACCACTGATTGAAAATGAAGCAAATAGTGCCAGCTCAAAGGCCAAAACAGTTTTGTCTGGAGAAATGGGCTTGTTTTAAATAGGTTCACTACTATATTGTAAGCTAGTTAACTGTGACATGAGATATTGTGTTCATGCTTGCCATGGGAACTCTGTCTAAAGTGTCAGGGAGTTCTCTATGTACTGATTTATAGCCAAAGTAAGATAATGACTACTGTGTTGCTTTCTCCCTTGCCCAGAAAGTAAACCCACTCTATTCCCAGAATTCATATGAAACTCCAAAGAAAAAGCAAACAGATACCAGTCCCTGGTTCGTAGAATTTGTAGTTAAATTTTGATTGAATTCATTAGGAAGGCATATTATTTTTATGTCATAACTCAGATTTCTGTCCTGAAGTGGAAGAGATAAGTCAATTTTCTAGAGGATAGCACAGAATGCAGCTGTTATTCCCACTCTGCACTTGAAGAGGGACTTCAGAGTGAGAAAGACACCGCTAAAATAGTGGATCAGCACAGCTTTTTCTCTCTTGTTCTTTTGGGGGCCATACAGTTGGAATTCCAGTCCTTTGAACCTATCTCTGCTTTGCAGCAAAGGAAATTTAACCCTCTGTTCTTATGTCAGAAAAACATGGATGTGGAGAGCCCAGAAAAATATTCTTTCACTCAAAGCAAGTATTGAGAAGGAATTTTTACTCTCTTTCTGTAAGGAATTTGACCAGTCTTTTCATGAAATAAAATATTATCCATTAATTGTTTATTTCCTACACTGTTCAAGAAACTGTTCAAGAAACTATATCATGTTATTTAAACAACCACTTCCTCCAACTATAATCTCAACTGAAAAATAATTTTAAATGGAAACACACTGATTTCAAATTTTATTTGAAGCGCTGATTCCATCCTAGGAGGGGATTTATTTCTCTATAATTTTTTTCTTTTGAAGTTGAACTGATATAGCACAAGAAATGCAAACTTCAAGAGATATTCAACATTCACATTCCAGGATTTGTCCTTAATTGCCTCCTATGTCACACCATCTTCTGATAACTTATTAAAATTAATGGACTATGTAAGATCATCATAAACCACAAATTACTACTCTCTGTGTAAACAGTTATGGACAAAGAACTTCAGGTCAGCAATCTAGTACCACTGTTTCCTATATGTTTACTGAGAAAAATGTATTTTTCTGTGGTCTAACTAACTGGTGTCCACATTGCAGGAAGGTGTGCGCTGCAATAGTGTATGAGGTAAGCCTGAGCAATGGCTCAAACAAGAATCTGTCCAGTTAACTCCTGGAAAAAATCTAATTCCTTGGCATCTTGGACAGTGTCATGTTTAATGAAGTCAAATGAAGTCTGAATAGCAGGATGGTTAAAATATAGGTCAATTACTAGATACAACTGGAATTATATAGCTTACTGATTTCTTGGATAAACTGATGTTAGTTATTTTTTGAAATGTGTATAAATAGAAAACCCAGAAGACTGTTATGGACTTCAGTCTTTTTTATAACAAGGTAATAAGCTTCTTTAAAAAAAATACCCACAACTATTGGGTAACTAGGAAATTAAAACTTCTCTGAATGTCATAAAAATATATATACTTAAAATGATCAAGTTTTTACTGAAAATTCTAATGATTCACCCATTAGGACAACAAGAATTTTTTTACCCAATAAATTCTCCTTCATACTGTCCCATTTCCTCTATTAGTGTTTTCTTCCATTTCCCAGATGTTCAATTCAGTTTTATGATGAGTTTACTCTGAATTTTAGAAGGTGGAAACAGAAGAAGTTCCTTCCATGCCTACCAGAAAAAACCCTCTTATTTTTGGAATCCAAAACCTGTATTTTTTAATTGTCCTTCAAAAAATAATTGTTGCTTACTCCAAATTTTGTCATATATATATGCCCATTCAAGAAGAAAACTTATGTAATACCATTTTATAATCAATTATTTTTTATAATATTAATAACAATAACAACTATTTCCTCTTGGGCTTATGTGAGAATGGAGGATCAGATACCTTGACAATTTATAGTACTTACTGTCAAATCACAGTCAATGTGATAATTACGTGTGTGTCTAAGCTTTTGGGACTTACAAATTGCTTCTTAAACACTGAAGAATTAAGTACCCTCTTTATGGGTGCAAATGGGCATGATTACTTCTCTTATATCCTGACTGGAAATCACTTCTGATCTTATTGCAATTTTTCTGAAATCATTATTTTCAGTTATACTTATGACACTAAGCTTGCTTTTCATCATACAGAAGTTTTCCTAAGAAAGAGGAAACAAGACTGTATTCTGTTTTCCAACAGAATGATAATAAAGTCCTTGAGCATTAAGCACTTATCCAAGGGTCTTTTTATTAGGGAATGGGTAAATAATAACAATTTTTCTTCAAGATCATTAGTTTGCATAGAAGGAAAAAAAGATGAAGAGACAATTAAGTTAGCTAATTTAATGATTACACAATAAGAGACTAAAAGAAATTACTTTAAGTTAAAAATCAAATTTTTTTTTGATTGTTTCTGTTTTACACAGTCCAGGTCATTTTAGGCATGTCATAATTTTCATTTTTGCAAGTACAATTTTAGACAAATTGAAAAGGAAAAACCTGACTAAACAGGAAATGTAACACTAGAGCCCAGCTAAGTGCTCTGGTATTTGCAGATCTTGAGGACTTTTAACAATACAGTTAGGTAATATTGTAGTATCAACCAGGGATGCAAACCATACCACATATGGGGATCTTTAGAACCTTTTAATTTTGTGTCATGTATTGATTTTGGCACAATGCCAGTGCTCTCATGAAAATACACTTTCTCTACTGGCTTCTGTGAGATGTGTTCAGGAACAGAGCAAAGCAGGGTTTAGCTTGGGAATGGAAGGAAAATACAACACTATTAATCTATAACATAAAGACAAGAGGGGAAAAAAGAGGAAAAAAACCCTCCACACACAATACTCCACAATGGAAGACCTCCAAAACACTCCTCCTCCCTCCACCCTGCTAACACTCAATTCTCAGTTTAATACTATCCTCCACAAAACCTCCCCCCAGTTCATCAGGAGAGAGGAGTCTTCCTCTTACACCATGAGCCTCCCCAGGAAACACAGCTGGAACTTCCTGTGCTTCCATGTCACACGTGGCAACTGCCCAGAGAAAATCTACTGTGGTAACTACCTTCTTTCTATGTCTAGTATTCTCACCACTGTCTATAGATTCAAACTGCTTCTTAGGTCCTTTTAAGAATACCTTGTCCAGTTCCAAAAAGTGGCAGCCTTTCACTATTTGAGACACCTGTCCCTTCCTATATTTCACTTCCTAGGACCGAGAAGCTTCATGAACAGAAATCCTTCTCTGCTGAAGGCAGAAAGCTCTACCACACCCTCTTCATCAGTTTCTGTTCCTTTTACTTCTTCTCATAACAGCTTTGTCACTCCTGGCTTCTAGCTAACCACCTTCCCCAAGGTGCAGTCTTTACATTACAGAAAGAAATTAGTTCTGTCCTATGGCCATGTGAGAGAGAAGTCCAGCCAAAAAACCAGTGCAATCATCTCCTCCATCTAGGGCACTCCTCATCTGCTGGCATTTCTTCACCCACTCAAACCTTCTTCCCATTTGCCCATCCTCCATCTCTTCTCAATTTTTAGCTAGAAAAGATCAGTATTTTTTACAGCTTCCATTGTCTTAGCACTAAAGGAGTTAAAACCTCAGCCGTGGTCTGCCGTCTGCTGGGCACCTTACCCCTCCCTTTCTTTTCTTGACCATGGTGTCAACACACATCAAATGTCAAGCCAGCACAGACTCTCTATCACTCTCTCCTGGAGGGGGGCTGTCCGAAACATCCCCAGTCTCCTACACCCCTGCACCTTACAGAAGCTCCAGCCTCCCTTCCCACAGGCCTCATGGCCTCTCCCTCCTCCACGCAGACACAGCTGAGCAGGAGAGGTCAGATCAACTCACTGACAGGACGAAAAAGAGAAAGCTCCTCTAGAAATCTTCTGCTTTTAACCCCTGTGTGTGTTCTCAGAGATGTATCTAGATCCCCAGTGACCACACTAAGTGACAATTTTCATATTTGGCCACTGATTAGTTTGACCACAACTTTCTCAGAAACTCACTTCCTAGTCAAACCACGACATTTTGCCAAGGTTTTTCCAGGCCTTTTTGAAAATAATTTTTTGCATTTCTTTGAA
Organism: Passer domesticus; assembly: GCF_036417665.1. Classification (NCBI taxonomy): domain Eukaryota; kingdom Metazoa; phylum Chordata; class Aves; order Passeriformes; family Passeridae; genus Passer; species Passer domesticus. The sequence continues at coordinate 104,656,780 of NC_087474.1, read as the reverse complement.
ATTAATTGGGCTGTATTCCTGTCTACAGCCCTTAAAGAGTCTTCCATTTTGATTGCACTTGGTATAACCCGTTTTTATGACAGAATATTTTTCTTTTTTTCTTCTCTAACATGAAATCCATTTAAATTGCAGATAATACCCTGATATACTCAGGTTGTTTACTTGTTGGCTGTGACTTCATATACCTGGTATATTGTGGTATAAAACCAGGAAAACCATCATTCTGATAATTTTTCACTATCAACATCACTGGTTTAGACGATTGAGTTGGACTGAGTTATTTAGTAATGTCATCAGAAAATATGAACCACATGGAAGCAAAAGATTCATACATTTACTGCATTTAATGATGAATATTAACTACTTTATTAAAGATTAGCCAAAAAGTGGGTACTATCAAATTTCTCTACTTTCTAAATGTCTGTGAATTAATTTTTTTTACCCATATTTCTTTCTTTTCCTTTTATCCTCTCTCCTCACTTCCTTTGCATCCTGTTTCAATGTCTTTTTCCTCTTCTTTTGTTCTTTCCATTTAGATATTTCTGCCTGCGTATCTCTTCATCTTGCATTCCCCAAAACAATTATTTCTAAAAAAAGTCTGCATTTTTTAACCTAAGATAAGCATAATTCATACCAACTATGTCTTCTCTTTCTTTTCTAGAAAAGTAATAGTTTTGTGTCTCTGTTTGCCTTTTCAGATCCTAAACTTTTTGGAATAGAGTCCATCTTTTAAAGAGTAGGAGATTATTCAATGGTATATTGATCTCAGCAGGACCTTTTAGATACTAATTAAATATAAACAATTACAAAAGATTGCCACATGCCTGATCTCCAGCAGCTGTGAGCTTCATAACAAGAGTGTGATGCTCCTGCTCTCCCACTAGTCACCTCTCCAATCCCACGGTCCAGTCTGCAGTAGGGCACAAAATTTCTGGGTTTGGCTCTTCCTCCTATTCCAGCAGTAGTTGTCAGGCAGTTTCTGCAAGGTTTGAAGCACATCTGGGCAAAGACTGAAGACCTACATGTCCAGTGGCCCTGCAGGTTTCCCATGAACAGTTCATCTGTGCATGATTGTCAGATATGAGTAGGAAAGTGATTTTTGTTAGTATTATCAGTATATGAGACATTGAGAGTTTAATTTTGAAATTAAATGTAGCACAGACTAGCTTCAATATTTGTCTCTTTAGATGTAATTTTTGAGTCTTTAAGTACTGGCAAAGTATAGAGTACACATGAACCTTGACTCCTGTCTTCAAAATGCTAAAGATATGCTTAACTTTTAATTCCTAGGTTTCATGATTTTTGACCTGAAAATAATTTTAAGTTGTCATCAAATGTTTATTATTTAAGGGCTTTCACTTTAACCCCTTCACATGAATGACCTGAAAATAAATGCCTACTCATGAACTAAGACAATGTTTTTATCCAAGAGCTAAATAATAAGTCTTTTGTAATAGTAGAAGCAGAAATTGTGATATTAGAGCATTCATGAACTACAGCATTTATCTTCAGATGTGAAAGTAGTAGAATGAAACTCTGCACTATACCTAAAACCAAATTTACTTTCCAAATTCATTATTTTTCTCTGATATAAAGTGTTTAACATAAACACTTAATATAGCTAATAGGTATCAGACATATCTCAATACAGGTACAAACATAAATGCATGACAAAAATTGGTGGTACAAAAGTCTATGTATTTCTGTGGAGATATGAGGTACAGTGCTGCTAATAAAACTATTTAAGTTATATTTCTAATATTTATCTATGGTAGCAATAAAACCAGATAATTATTTATAAATAGAAGTGTAACCCATGATAATAAACAAATAAATTGCATATTCATGAAGTATAATTTAACCTGATTAATATTACTTGACAGGCACAGCTTTTGAAAAATACCTTAAATCTAAGCTCCAACTACACAGTCCTAAGGCTCAGCTTAGATTTTTCCCTTTCATTTATTTTGTTTCCAGTAATTTATAAATCCAGCTTATACACTAACTGCTGCTATTTATTACAAAAAAAAAAAAAAAAAAAAAAAAAAAAGGAAAAAAATAGAAATAAGGTCCTAAAATGAATTTACAGATCTGTAAGTTGTTGGAAACTGGATGCCAGCAGGTAGGCTGTTCTTTCCCCAGACATGCTTCAGATTTCACCAGGGAGCTATTCTTAGCAATGGAGCCCTTGAGGTTTGAACTCAGATATTAAAAATCAGTGGTCTTTTATAGAAGTGTTACCCAAGAATCTTCAAAACCCCAGCAGCTTAAAAACAAATAAATTTTGTTCTCTTTCCTAACAGTTTTAAACTTCATCCACAAAATCATGGCTCTTTTTTTCCAGTTATCAATGTCTTATTATTTATCCTTTAAAAACAAGACTGAAACTTCTCCTCTTCTATGGGAGCTTAAGACATGCAATATAGTATGACATTGTATATTAAAATAAAATGTAAATTACAAAAAAAAAATTTAAGGCTAATTCAAGACAGGTCACTAGAACCCTTAGTAACCAAGGTCTTACAAAATGTTTATTATGCAAATTCATTTTCTTTGTTGGGAAGTCTGAAAGATTGTTTTATTTTTAACTCTATGTTATATGGACACACAGTAATTTTCAGTTTATCTAGGTTTATGACTGGGAAGCTGAAAAATATCTATCCAATAAAATTACATCAACAATAATATTAAAATAGTCACATAATATAAAATCATATAAACATTTAGGTTGGAAATTACATCTAAGATCCACAAGTCTATGTTAAATATTTTAAGCTTTTTTCATTTGTATTTCCTTGAAGAGTCTTGTTTTCTTCAGTTGTGAAAAATTTACATTAAAGGAATGAATAAAGAAGAGATTATGATTTATATAAATACAGTTTTGGGGTTTTTTTTTGCAAATTTGTCTAGGGGAAATATCAGCTTTTCATTAGATGAAACACCTGAATGCATTGACAGAAAATGATGCTCTGTTGCAAATAAATTTTCCTCTGCTTTAATATTTAGTAACAAACAATTGCAGAGTTCTGCATTGATATGTTGTTTTATATTTTGGGGACCCTGCTAATATATTTATTTTTTAGGTTTCTCTCAGACTATGAGAGATGGTAGCATTTATGAGATAAAAATTAAAATTAAAAAATTTATAAAAATATTCAAAAATTTGAAAATTTGTCAATACTTAGCTGCTTATGAGTACATGACAGAAGTAGAAATATATGGAAAAGTATCAGAAAGATCTCTTTTTGCTACCACAAAATTAATATCAACTAAAGATGAAATTGAAAATGGAAGATCTGTAAAAGAGATCAAAGTGAAAGGTAACCCATAGAGTGCAGAAAAACCCATCCAAAATTAAAGGTTTCCACAAAAATGACAGTCAGTCCTGTTCCATGACAGAGTGCAAATGAGAAAGGAGCTTCATTGTCACAGCTACAATCCCTGTGAACATATTAATATGGCTGGGAATGTTCTCTAGTATCTCTGGCATGGTGTAACTAGGAAAGAAATGAAGGGATATTTTTCCTCCTCTTGCAGATATGAAGAGGCCCTCCTTTTCAAGGACTTACCAGCAGCCCTGGCTAACTGGGGAGGTTCCGGTGGTCTGGAGGTTGGCCAATATAGCACCCATCTACAAGAAAGGCCAGAAGAAGGATTCAGGGAACTATGGGCCTATCAGCCTGACCTCAGTCCTGGGAAAGGTCATGGAGAAAATCTTCCTGAGTGCCATCACATGGCATGTGCAGGACAGCCAGGGGATCAGGTCTAGACAGCATGGATTTAGGAAAAGCACGTCCTGCTTAACCAGCTTGATCTCCCGCTTTGATTAAGTGACTCATTATTCAGTGGGGGAAAGGCTGCAGATGCTCCCTGAGTGAACTTTAGTAAAGCCTTTGACACTGCTTCCCACAGCATTCTCCTGAAGAAACTGGCTGTGTCTTGTGTGAATGAGTTCTCTCTTCTTTGGGTAGAAAACTGGCTGGATGGCCAGGCCCAGAGTGACCATGAATGGAGTTAGATTCATCTGGAGCCCACTCATTAGCAGTGTTCTCCAGGGCTCAGTGTTAGAAGCATTCTTGTTTAACGTCTTTACTGATGATATGCATGAACGTACCTCAGAAAGTTCACCCCAGTAAGATAACACCAAGTTGGATGAAGTGTTGATCTGCTGAAGGGCAGGAAGGCTCTGCAGAGGTGTTAGCGTTCTGGAACACATAATCATGGAATGATTATGTACAGGTGCTTTTATTGAAGAGCTCTGGGTCTCAGGGGTACAGACCCAAATCTAACTCTGCCACGGGTTCGGGATGAACATGTTTTTATATTCTATTGTTATATAACTTACATATTAATTATTAAACTTACATTGTTCTATTGTATACATTGATTTCATCCAAGCATAGGTTTCTCGTGATATCCCCAAACCCTTGAACATAGTTTGTCATGATTCTTCTTACGATTAAACAATAATCATGCCTAAACAATCATCATATCTAACAATTATATGATTTATCATATACTGATATACTGGTTACGCAGGTGCAATTTCATATGATCTGGCAAACACAAGGCCTAATGTTTCCCAGGGCCTACTTTTAACATTTTCCCAGGGCCTACTAAGCATAGCTTTCTTTCTAACTCACCAAATTTTCTATGATTTAAAAAAAAAATCAGAGATATCTGGACAGGCTGCATCAGTAGGCTGAGGCCGCTTGTAGGAAGTTCAACAATGTAAAGTGCCAGATCCCAGATCCTGCACTTGGGCTGCAGCAACCTCAGGCAATGCTATGAGAAGGGGAAACAGTAGGTGAAAAGCTGCCTGGTGGAAAAGGACCTGGGGTAGCTGGTCCACCTATGGCTGGATGTGGTCTAGCAGTGTGCCCAGGTGACCAAGACAGTCCGTGACTTCCTGACTTGGATCACCAATAGTGTGGCCAGCAAAACTATGGTAGTATTTGTCTCTCTGTCCTGGGCATGGGTAAGGCCACATCTCAAATCCTATGTCTTGTTTTAGGCCCCTCTCTACAAGAAAGACATTGAGGAGCTGGTGCATGTCCAGAGAAGTGTAACAGAGCCTGTGAAGGGTCTGGAGAAAAGACTGGTGAGGAGCAGATGAGGGAGCTGGGGTTGTCTAGCCTGGAGAAAAGGAGGCTCAGGGGAGACCTTATCATTCTCTACAAGTACCTGAAAGCAGGTTGTGGCCAGATGTGTGGTTGGTCTCCTCTATCAGGCAACTAGTGACAGGACTAGAAGAAATGGCCTCAGGTTGCAGAAGAAGAGGTTTAGATTGGATATTAGGAAAAATTTCTTCACTAAAAGCATTATCAAGCATTGGAGAAGACTGCCCAAAGTGATTGAATCACCATCTTTGGAGGTTTTTAAAGAATGTGTATATGCTGCACTTGGGACATGGTTTTAGTGATGGATTTGGCAATGATACATTTGGACACAATGATCTTAGACTTCTTTTCCAACTTGAATTATTCCATTTTTCTATAATATGTAATTTGGAGCTTTTTATTAATTTTTTAATACATTATGCATGTGGAGTCACTGTGAAGGTCAAGACAAAAGTAAAAAGGAGTAACTAGTATACCCTTTGCAAATATCTGAGGTGCTTCTGGATATTTCTGTGAAAAAAAAAAAAAAAAAAACAACAAAAAAAACCTTTTTGTGAGCTCATTTTTACCTGCATCTATAGAACTTTGTAGTGAAACCTTTCCCCAAAACCAAAAAGCTCTTTTACCCAAACAACCAGCAAAGGCCACTGTAGGAAGATATCAAGATTGACTCCCAGATATGTAAGAGCACCATGGCTGTGTCTAGAAAGAAGCCCTACATCCTGCACTCATTGTCACCTAGACTTTCTCCAGCAGATCCTCACTGCAAAACTTGGTCTCCAGAGCAACCAAGATCAGCCTGGATATTTATCTCATTTCTAGGCCATTATTTTGTATTTGCCTTCCCCCGTACTCTTTTAGGTATGATTCTTGCTTTGATTCACTTAAAATCAGCCTAGATGTGTTGTCTGGGATGTGCCACTTGTTCTGTTATGGCCATTTGTCTTTCACTATACTCTCCTTTGCAGGTTTGAACTTCATCTAGGTCTCTTTCTTGCTCAAGTATTATGTATGCATTCTAAAAATTTAAAACTCCTAAGATCTTCTCTGTCCTACATATTGTACATCATATTACATCCATGTTTCCCCCAACCTCTTTTCAGAGAAGTATCAGCCTTGTTATGAAGCCCAGCAGTGAAATACTTGGATAAACTGATAACAAAGCACAGCTATTGGATCCACTCTGTGGACCTTTTTGCAACCAGCTTTCTTAACTCCCTGTCTTCATCACTGCTATAATCAGTTTTAGAGGTATATAGGTAATTCTGAAAATGAAACTGTGTATGTTTGATATATGTATAGTCCAAATGTACAGAAGGGCAAAAGAGCTTAATGAGAAGATAGTTTTATATTCCCTCTTAGGGAATAGAAAATAACCCTAAACACATAGTCAAAAAAGATTGAGAAAAGATTTTTTCAAAACATAGAGCTTGTTACGCAGATGTTTCATAACCTCTCAGAAATATTTATCTATATGTCTGTCAACATGCATGCATAAAATATAGCTATAACTTCCAAAATTAAAATTCATGTTTATTTTATTTATAAAAATAATTTTATTTACATAATCTTTCAAACTAACAGAATAACAACTGCAAAATTTCCCTTGCCACAACGTATCTTGTCATTAATGTGTGTACATCATCAAACCAACGTCTCTTAAGATGCACTAACAAAATATACCATCAAAATTGTATTGCTTAGAAGATATATATCTCAAATATAAGTCCAATTGGCAATAAAGAATATATTCAGATATTTAACTTTTTTTCTGTGTGTTTCAGATAACTTAGGTTATTTGAATATGTAGTTGAAGTTTAGAATGCTACTAGATCTCAAAAAATGCTCAATTGTACTTCAATATGTGAAAATTGATTTTCCAAAATATTGTTATTTATTTTTACTAGTTATTCAATGTATTAGTAGTCTTTTTATTTGTTTTTATTCTTCATTTTAAGAGTGTTCAGACACATGTTGATTAAATTGTATAATTTTCTTTCTCATATATGATAAACGTGATTTGAAGCTAACACTGTCAAATTGCATTCCCAGTTTAAACCTTTGTTCAAAAAAACTGTTCATGAAGTTTCACATTGTATTACATTATTACAAGACATTACTTTTAGTATCAGTGGTATCTGTCCAAGTGAATCTACCACAAAATGCATTATTGATTAGGGTTTAATAAATAATTTGTTACAATGGATTTATTTTTAAAAAATAGCCTATTTTCTACATGTGGAAGATCTTCCAGCAAAGAAATAAACAAGCAAACAATAATATCCTTGAATAAATTTAGAAACATTCAAATTATCTATTTTCAGGATTTGCTTTTTATTTTGTGTAATTTGTATCATTCTCTGCAGCTTGCATGTTCATGAGCCATTTGCTATGAAATCTAAAATACTAACTTACTGGTTATTTATTTCTGAAGTGTCAGTTTTATCACTTTATTTTATTTTTTTTTTTTTTGTCCTTACACGAAGGCAGAAAGAATTTTCTAGGACCAGTAAAGCTTTTGCAACTATTTGTCTAAAACCCTGGCTTTGCAAACATTCGCTTGCATCTTTGAAATTTACTTTCCTTTAATGCTCTTGCCAGTAAAACTCAATACTTCAAACATTCCTCCAGAAAGATCACCAAAGGGTTGCACGTATTGTGAAAGCAAATTCACTCAAAGGTTGGTTGAAATTCTTGCACTGTATTTGCTCAGCTGTGTTAAAAGAACAGCTCATTCAAGTTCTTCTCAAGGCATCCCCTATGAAAATCTAAGATTGGAAAAGTGTGTGCATATTTGAGGATTCATTATTTGTATATTCTTGATTTAACACAAAGTTTTATGAATATGCACTTCAAATTTACCTTTTTTTAGAAAAACCATTTATTAAAACTTTGATGTTGTTTTTCAAAATATCATTTGCTTAATAGCCATAAGAACTATTGAATGGCAGACAAAGCAATATCTGGAATCTTCTGAAGCGTTTTTTTCTCTGGTGGAAATTAAAGAAAATCTAATCTTTCAACATTTATTCCCTATTCTCCCAATTGCCAGTCCATCCTTCTTAGGGATTATTGTATGTTTCTACACTGCACTTCTTAATATTTCATTATTTATGTATAGAAACTTGTCCCCATATCCATTTCTCGAGGACGGGATTGAAGGCAGTTGAGACAGTTCATATTTGGACTTAGGTGTTTATTATTTCTTATCAGTGAAACAGTCTCACAACCATGAGTTTGTCAGCCTTTCATTAGCAAGGCACAAAATGGCTAACTATCTCTTGTTACAAGGTCTTTTAAGACTAAACAATCCAATTAAGAAAAGCACCTAGATTATTTTCCCTTTATAACCCAATAACTGATCCCTCGAAGCCCGCAATGCGGACTTTTCTAATTATGAAATACCACCCAAACCCATGAAGAAGGAAGACGGTAAAGAAGAACAACCTGTCTCCACCCTAAACCCTCCATCTTCCTTCATATTTATTTCTATATTCTAAAACCTCAAACTTAAGTTTTCCACTCTGTGATATTACATACTTCTAACCAACTACACATCCATAATCCCAGTGCTATTAATCAATTTTGGAAGCCTGTTCCATGGCCTCAGGTCAAATGCAGTATTCTCTTGTGGGTCTGTGCCTTTAAGAAAAGAAAGTTTAAAATTCTCAGCATCCACGATTCCAACATCCCCACTAAAATAATTATAAGATCACACTGGGGCTATAATAACATATGGGGAATAATCCCCTCATGCTGCATATTGATTAAATTAATTTAAGATGAGCATGGATGTGATGATATTAGGGAGAAAACAGTAGCCTAGCAAATTCCACTGCTTTTTAACAAAGTGAAAACTTTAACTTATTTCCACCATAATTTTAATTCATAAGTATACCATATCCCATTTGACATCTAATTCCATCTAGGAAAGGAAGAAACCCTACCATATAGTTAAGCTTGCATTAAAACTTCCAGTTCATATGCTGTGATAATTTTATTCTAAAATTGTAGAAAAACTAAAACTTTTCCCTTGGCACAAAACAATCTTTCTTTTATTGTTCCATTTTTAAAAAATGTGAAATATTCTACATTAGATACAGAAAACACATAAAACTAAGTGTAGAAAAGTAAATATGGACTGCTTTCATGCTCCCAGAGTTGAAAATCTATTTTGTCAAGAAAAGATATTTAGTGTAATTGAGACAAGAGTGCATATGGAAGACTTGCACATCTCCAAAATAGCATCGCTTAGTATAGATGACTTTGAAAAGTACTTATTCCTTTGATTTCCTCATTCATTTTTTTTTAACAAGGCTAAACATATTATCAAGACAGAATAACATTAATTTATTTTATGAACTTTTGCTTTAAAAACAGTAAAAAACTCAAAAGTAGCATTTCCTTTAACTTTTTAGGATAACTTAACAAGACACAAATATTCTCCTGTGAAAATGTGTATCTCCAGTTGATGCTATAAAATTGTTAGAAAATCCTACTTTAGCTTCTTCTGCCACATCCTTTATATTATTCAACTGTTGATTTTCTTGAATGTTAATAAGAAGGAGAGATATGTGACAATATTGCTATTTTTTTCTTCTTTAGTATGTGAAAGCAGTTACTATTGAAGCAATAAATTCACATTTTTTATCTGAAGTCTGAAAGATTCAGAGGACATGCTAACAAAGACTGAATAGTGAAATATAATGACAGGAAAATTCTGAAGAATTTCATAAACTGTAGGGACTTTAAGAGTTGGATAAATATTTATAAAGTACAAAGTTGAAAACTGCAGTCACTGGAATTCAACAGAAATTTTCTGTCACTGTTTCTCATGATAAGCCTTTATATATTCAGAGTGCTTCTCACACCTGAGATCTAAACAAAAGATCTTTTCTTCCCTCTGAAAAGCTTTTTTCCTCACCCCATGAAAGGCAAAAATAGCAGTTAAAGTATTGCAGAATATCAATTTAACCTTCAATATCCATCAATTTCTATAGATATAATCCTCTGTAATATGTTTCTATTATTACATGGCAAAAATGTTTTCGTTTACAATATGACATATGGAAAACATTAGAAGGGACTCAGGTTATTCAAGTGAAAACCGTGTTTGAAAATAATTCTGAGAAGAAATTAAGTGATTCTGAAGGTAATGTTGTAGATCTGCATGCATGACTCTCAGTGTTTTCTAGGCCAACACTTAACCTAGAGGAAAATAGGCCATTATATTCCCAGAAATTCTGTCTGGAAATGTAATTGAGGCTGAGACCGTTACTTCTCATACTTACCACTATAAGGATTTTTGTATGTTTCAATGATGACTAGGTTTTGATTTCTCACTAAATATTCTGTATAAGATACAAAAATCCATAAGAAACCAGGAATTTTTATTTTTGCTACATTTATTCTGTAAAGGGAGTAAAGATAAAAGAGTAAAAAATGTTCCATCTCCAATTAAATTGATACCAAGAACAGGTACATTTAACCAATGGTTAATATTAAAATATTACTTTCTTGAACCTCAAAACTGGAACATGCCAAAGTGCGGAAGTCCACCAAAAGTGCCAGGATATCTGCATGGATGAATGGTCAGTCTCAAAGACAAAAGAACGCTGTCAGAAGGTGGAAGAGTTAAAAGAGGGAACAGGTAACCTGGCAGGAATACAGAGACACTCTCAGAGTGTTGACAAAGTTAGGAAAAGCTAAATCTTAACTTGAATTCAGTAAGGGACATCAAAGGAAAACATATATAGAAAGACTTCTAGAAATACAAAGTTGACAAGAGGAAGACTAGGGAAAATGTGACCTGATGAGACAAGACATGGGCAAAGCTGAAATGCTTCTTTGCCGCAGATTTCTCTTGAAACCTCTGCCTTCAGAAATGTCAGGCCATGGAGGCTAAGGAAAATGTGGAGACAGAAAATTCTAGCCTGTGGTGTAAGAGGATCAGGTTAGAGGATGTTTTAAAAACTGGACATATATAAATCCACAGGTCCCAAGAGCACACCCCCACAAGTGCTGAGGGGTTTGTCAGTCCATAGGCCTGTTGTTATTGTGAGGCCAATCCATTATCTCTGAGTAGTCATGATGGCTGGGAGAAGTTCCTGGTCATTGGAAGAGAGGAAACAACACTTCTACCTTCAAGAAGGCAAGAGAAGATCTCATAGAACTTCAGAGCAATTAACCTGACTTCATTCATGGGAAAGCAATGGCGAAGGTAATACCAGAAATCATTTGTAGGCACAAAGACAAGAAAGTCATCAGAAAGAGTCAGCATGCCTTCACCAAGAGGAAGCCATTCTTGATGAGCCAGACAGCATTCTACAATGAAACAATTGGCCTGATAGATGAGAGAAGTTCAGTGATTGCTATCTACTTGGACTTCCCTAATATTTTTGATATTGTCTCCCATAAAATCCTCTTAGAGAATTTCATGAGGACTAGAGATAGGTCAGTTAGAAAGTTTAGGGATTGGAGCATCCTTCATATGAGGAAAGCCTGTGAGATCTGGGAGTCGAGAAAAAAGCTCAGGGAATCTCAACAATATGTACAAATATCTGACATCTGGAGCATATAATGAACATGAAGCCAGGCTCTTTTTAGTGTTGCCCAGTGATGGGACAAAAGACACTGTTCACACACTGTTCACAAACTGGAACACAGGAGGGTCCCTGTAAGTGTCAGGAAACACTTTTTCACTGTGGGGCTGACAGAGTTTGGTAAAGACTACCCACAGATTTCATGAAATCTCCCTCCTTGGAGATATTCAAAAGCTGTCAGAACCTGACTTTATGTAAGTGGCCTCTTGGTGACCCTATTTGAGGTACAGGGTGGAACCAGGTGACCTCCAGAAGTCCCTTCCAACCTCAGCCATTCTATGATTCCCTGACACCTCAGAGTATCCAGACACTTTGCAATGCACCTCTGTAGTTCATGTCTGTTCATAACTTTTCAGAAAATATTGCCACTAAAGCATATTGATGGTCTGTAACAAACTGAGAAAAAGTTTGGTGCTGTTGAAGAGAGCCCATGACTTGGTAAGTTTACATCTACAAGAAAATAAATAATTAGAGAGGCAAGACTCCTGAAAGAGATCCAATGGTTCTGACAGAGTTATTAAACTATTTACTGCTTAAGTATTTCTATTCATTCTGGCTTAGTGTTTTGAATTTTACAGGAAAAGAATCTGTATTATCCAATTTCAACATGATATATAATACTATGTGTAACAACAATCTACATAGTATAGCAAAGAAGTGGTGAAGACAAAGATGTCTTTTAGAAATCTTGGTGAACTCTTGATAATATTGGGGCCATTACAGCCTCTGGCGAAATTTAGCACAGCCTCAAGGAGGCTCTAAAATCTGCTGGTTTGTAAATGCCTTCTGGGGCCATTATGCTAAGAACAGTCAAGCCATGCCCTTGGCACTTGACATGCAGGAAGGACAGAGAATGATAAGGGTAAGATAAAGCCAATGATCAAACAGACAATGCAAGCATCAAACAAGAAATTCTTAATCTGTATCAGAGGAAGGAGTACTGAAAGAAAGTTAGCAAATCTGTCAGAGAATTAGTGGAAGGAAAAAAGCTATTAAGGAAGAACATAATATCAATGAGAAGCTAATTTTTGTTTTTGTCTTTACCATATGCAGTGATTAAGGAGTTGATTATCTGAACTTCCTTTCTAATAATAAAGAATATCAAAGAATTAAAAGGCTTTGATACAAATTGATAAATGTATTATCAAACCTTGCTAACATTTTTTTTTCATTTAGCTTCTGCACAAGCTGAGGGAAGAGGCTGTTCAGCTGCTAAAAATTTTCAATTTCATGTTAAAATCAATTAATATAGCAAAAGAGTAAAGCAAGTGCTGTACATGTATTTTAAAAAGTTGTTAAGCATGATCCAGGCCACCGGAGATATAAAGCACTACTTATACACCTGTTTAAATTATTTGAAATTATCTTTGATAAAAATTAAATTGTTGGGAAATGTGGAAATTAATTGTATTGATTTATGTGTTCTTTTCTGCACAAGGGGAAAGTCGTGCTTCAATAATCTGTTGCCATTCTTTGAATGTAAACTGCATGTTTTTGGATTAACTTTAATAATGTTACTTTGTTGCTTAGAATTTGCAAAGTCTCACAATGATCTTTTCATAAAGAGGAAAATAAAACAAAACAAAATTAAGAGCTCTGCAAGAAACTGGAAGACAAGTAGGGCAAGTACTGTCTTCTCAAGTACCTCTGCAGTTAGACCTTTCACACATAGTATAGTAAACTAAGACTGCAGGAAGAATTAACAGCCACAATTTGCATGTTCTGTGAAAATCTTTTAACTACTAAAACATGAAAACATTTTCCATTCATCTATGTTTAGTGAGCAGTCTTGTGTTTTCCACAAAGCTGAGCTTTCACAGGAAGGTTCTAAGGTGGTTTAATTCAGAAAACATTATTCTGCTTGGAAGATCCTTTGTCCTAAACATCAGAAAGAGATATGAAACTGGATTGTTTGGAAAACAATAAACTTTAAATATATGGACAGCTGATGCAAACGTAATGCAGGTATCCCACAACACATTGGATAAAACTGGCTACTGTAACTGATATTTCTCCTTAGGAAAATTCAATATTCTTCTCATACATTTAGGCCTCAGATACCTGTTGAAAATTATATACTGAAGTTTGATAATTTTTTCAGACAGATAAAAATGTTACATTTGTCTAAACATATCTTTTCTGGACTTGCTTGTGAGACTGCAATACAGCCCCACGTGTTTCTTGACAGAAAAATGTGTATTTATTCTCTCATACAATAAATTGAATGGAAGGTTAGATATTATTTTTTAATTCCTACTGCTGGTCCAGTCACAATTTTTATCTTATTTTGACATCATTATTATATTTTTAAATAAAAAATTATTAGATTATTTTTAATGATAATTTTATTCTTTTTTTGCCAGTTAGCCATCTGTTCACTGTAGACTGAAGCCACAGATTTGAAGTTGCTTTGTAGTTTGTCTCTGGCCCCAGCTGCTATTTTCAGAAAAGAAAATGGTACCTGTCTTTTTCCTCCAGATTAAACTAACCACATTTAACATGTGTCACTTAACAATTATTGCTTTGGTGTTTTTTAAATTTTTGCAGCATTAAGCTGAAGTTATTGCAGAAAAAAAAAGTTTAAGCAGAAAGCAGGGAGCACAAGTAGCTTAATTAGCATTTACTATTGCTAATATTACATGAATTGCTCATACTACCTGTGAATTGTGCATATTACTATACTACCTAGAACAAATATGTTCAAGGGAAAGAGTCATCATCAGTGTGCTTTTTTGTGCATTTTTCTAATCTGTATTTACATAATATCTCTTAGAGATATTTTATTTTACAATAGAGATTAATTTTCATGGACCAGACAAATCACTTTTGACAAATTTGTGGTATTTATCATATTATCATTCTTTCATTATTATTGTCATGTAACTCAAAATGGTACTGCTAAGCAATATCAGTTCTATCAAAGAGCTCAAATATTTTACTTAATAAAAATATAATGTCTTTGACTTTCTTTTTAATCAGCATGCTGATTTTAGCACTCATCTTGAAAGTTTTTCAATTAACACCAAATGCCACTTTTTTCTACCCATTTCTACACTTTAACTAAGTCTTTTGGGACCTAAAGCTTACCTTTTTTCAAGGGTTAGTAATTGTCGCATTGATCTTCTCATTTTGGCAACCAGTTCACCTTATCTAATGCAAATATTGATCTAACACAATCACTCCATAGCAAATTTAAAGTTTTGGGGCAAAATCTTCTTTACTTCTGACTGGGTCATTTATTTTTTGAAAAAGTATCTACAAAAGATACAGCACACACAGGAGCTGAAAGGAAAGGAGAGAACTGAAAACTTTTAATGGGAATCCAAACCTTCTACTGAGAGGTTGGACAGGTCATCTCCCTTAACAAGACAGATAGGAAGTATTCATTTCTTTTAAACTGACATTGGCAAGGACAAAATGTGAAATATCTTTATTAAAAGAAAGAACTTGAACTCCCACAAAGGGAGTCATTAAAAATAAGTCTGTGATACAATGATCATAGTTAAATACAGTGCAATTGGCATTATAATTCCTAGCAAAAGTCTACTGACTAAAGTTAAATATATGACATCATTTCCTAAAATTAAGTTACAAGACACTTCTGTTAATTATTAAGCTTATAGGACCTTGCCCCACTGTGCTGGAGTGCTCTAATGGCATTTACAAGAAACATTTCTAAAAATATGAAAGAGGCTTTAGATCTTAAACATTAAATAACAGACATTTTTAATCTATGTAAAGGTTAAAAAAAATGGTCAGTATTTCTCTAATTATTCACAGCCTCACAGATTGTCTTATCTATGTCACAGATTTTTAATGGAACCCCTTTAAAAGAAAGTCAGAGAAGATCTACGAATACTGTCCATTTGTTCCAAAAATCTCAACTATTTCACAAAATTGCAGCTTTTCCACCATTCCTATATAAACATGTAAAGGTTCTAATGCAAATAGGGAGATAATTTTATTCTAACTTTAGAAGATAATGAAGTTTTACATCCTAGCTTCATCAGGTCCAAGTGTATTCTAGTTTTACAGGTATATTAGCAAAGACAGCAATCAGATTGAGGACAGCCTATTAAAATTCCTTCCAGGTAATAGTCAGGTGAATTTATATTTCATATTATATAAAATTTCCTTGAAACAATTCCTTGTTGTGCTTCTTTCAAGTGTCAGTCTTGAATCTTGTGTAGCATTGTTATCCAATACAACTGTCTTTAGGAAAGAATTTTTCCTCTGGGCACTTCAATATGTTCTATCTATGTGGTGTCACTCAGATGTCACTCAGAGATTACAAAAGCTGACAAACATATGTGAACCCACAGACCACAAAGATCCGCAATTTTTATCTCATCATTTATCTTTATGCCATGCCATTTACATGGGTTTCCCTCCAGCTTTCAGGAAAATTATTTTTTCAGCCATCATGAAGAGACAAGGGAACAAATATCTTAAAGCAGAGAGCACAGACTGGAATGCATAGCAGGAGTTCAGATAAATAGTAAACTCTCCAAGGAGAGAAGTCCAAATATTTTTTTCTAAAACTCATACAAATACTGGTGGACTGCTTTGAAGACCAAATTTAAGCTAAAAAGACATTGACTGTCATTGCAACTGAAAATTCTAAAATCATCATCTTCCATAAAACTGACCCATTATTTTAGTTTTTTTCTGGGGTTTTTCCTATCCATGAAGACAAGATTTTACCAGTGAATTTCCTGGGAAACTATCCTAAAATAATGCTGATATCAGGGGAAAATACTTTTATCTATATCTTACAGTTTTCTTTCCTTTTTTCATAGCTGGTCATACTGTGGTAATTGTTTAGAGCAAGGAATCAGATGGACAGTAGATTTCCAGCTTGAAAAGCCTTATATTCATGTTGAAGTGAGTTTCAAAGGATCTGAAAAGAAAACTTGCAGAATATGTCTAAAGCCACAGCAAAACATTTTAATGCATTCCTATTGTAAATGTACAAGTTATATGTTTAATTCATTTTTGGTGGTCAGAGTACTGAAAGGTGACCATGTACCTACTATTACTCACAACTCTTGTGTCTCTATCTACTAAAGAGCATAGTAAAACTAAAATGAGACAGAGAGGCAGGGAATGATCAAAGATAGAAGTACTTCTATAGAAGGGGATATTAGATTAGGCATCTTTAGCTTAGAGAAAAAAGACCCAAAGGGATATGTTCCTGATGTATAAAATAATAAAAGCCATGAATAAGGAGGCAAGGGAGCAATTAGAGACTATTTTTGTAAAACAAGAACAAGGGGCATTAAATGAAATTATCATCTAGAAAATTTTTAGCAAACAAAGGGAAGTGCTTTTTCACACACTGCATAATTAAATTGTAGAACTTGTTGCCACAGGATGCTGTGGAGGCCAAATATATAAATGGATTCCAAAAGGGATTACAAATATGAAAGAAGATCCATCATAACCAACAAAAAAACCCCAACCAACAATAAAAAGAGATGGTACTCAGAAAATACCTCTAAATTGCAGTGCCAGAAACTGTAACTCTGTATTTGCCCTGTTCATATACTCTGCTTCTGACGTGGGTCAAGAAAAAGCAGGACATGTAATCTGTTCATACTGAGTGGACAACCTTTTCTGGACATGCCTGCCTGGAAGTGCTTGAATGGAAGAAGCAGCAGGATATATCTGATTTAAAACATATTTTCTTCCACCACCAGAGGTCCCCAGCAGAAAATCTGATTCTGGCATATAGTATGGCTGTTTTGCTACAGCTACAATACAACAAACCAAGCAAACGCGATCTGACCTGACTTTTGGGCCAGACATTCTTATCAAAACTCATTTTACTTAAGGCTGTTATAGCCAAGATGTTACTATGACTGAACTATAAAAATATTATTTATTATGTCTAGATGATCAGGAGCCTCTGAGGAAAATCAAAAGTTTCTCTAAACACACAGAAATTTTCTGAATGAGTTTTCAACAAGAAAGAACTGTAGAACTTAAACAAATGTTTAATCACTAAGTCAGTTCTTTGAAGTTCTCCTATTCGAACAAAAACTTATCATAGTGCTTTGGAGTCTTTCAGCCTCCTTTGACAGATTTTGAATCAAACCAACAGAAATGATAAGCATTGCTACAACTTAAACAGCCACTTCAGGATCAGTTAGAGAATCTAACAGGATCAGTTTTGTCATCTGATAAAAACAGATTTCTCTACAGGTTAATTTTCGGTAACTCCTCTCTGAACTCATTTATGTTTTAAGATTCCCCCAGAAAAACTAGAAAAAAAGGCTTTTTTCTTAAGGTAAGATAAAAATAGGACTACGTTTTTTTCCTAAAAAAACCTTAAAACAAGTCTTCTGTACTTTATATTATCCAAGATCTTGACTTAACTAAACTGATAATATTAACAAAACATAAAATTGTGCAGTCTTTCAGTAATTTCTTAAAATGGATTTAGGATTTTGTTATCCTGCCCTATAATCCTTGCAGTCTTGAGTGGACACATATGGAGGTGTTCACATGAGTGGTTTTTTTGTATCTAGTCCTTACTCCAAATGTTATTTATAACTCCTGACTTTATATAGAAGTAATTATGTAACTCGCCTGAGAAGGCATGGCAGGGGGGCAAGACCATTAAATAAATTAATCACAGGACTAGCAGTTGAAGACAAAGCTACCAATTTAGCACTTGTCCATTCACTGACACAAAATTATTCTGGTTTCAAGGCAGATGACATTTATACCAATGAGTTTGGTATATGAGCAATCTCTGCTTCAAAATCATCTATTAGTCAGCCTCTATAACTGGACTCTCAAACAAACACAGTAGATTTTATAAGTAACTACAGAAGACAATCACAGTTTTTGTTTGATGAACATCAGCTAAAAATCATAGATGAGAGGCTAGATACTGTTTAATCTACCTAATAGAATAGGAGTATTGTATAGCTATAACAGATAGGAAGTATCTGAAATGTTCCATTTTACCTTGTATGGTTATTAAAGGTACCAGTAAAAGAAAAAGATCTGAAATAATTTAGAATTATGATAATACCTGCTGGTTGTTTTTAAGTGAACCCACTTTACTGATTAAATACTATTACATACATTTAGCAATTGAAAACAAGACCATACAGACTACCCCTAAAGAATGTTACAGTGTCTATCTCTCCTCAGCTAATAACCTTGTGTAGATTCATTACACATTTGCTCTCTTCCTCATAAGACATTTTTATCACTGATAAGTAAGAGTCTTTTGGAAATACAGTGAGTAGATTCATGAGTTAGAGCTGGACTTTGACAAAGACTGTGCCTTTTGTAATCTGTGCCTTAGAATTACTGTGCCTTAGAATTACACTGTTACTGAGGAAGCCTCAGTACAAGTATGTATATAATACAAACTTGCAGAAGATTGTACAACACAAGACAGCTGGGAAAATGCAAATGTATGTCTGCTTCATCTAAATATTATGCGCTCCAAACTAAGGCTAAAAATCAGGAAATTTCTTGAACATTGCCAAATAACAGATAAGGATGTTAAAAAATATATTCTAAACTGTGTCTGGACTTTTAGGGATAGGTATTGATGCTATGAGTGAATAGTGTTTTGGTGGATTAAACGTGTGTGAATATACACAAGTGCAGAGTCTCACAAATAGTTATGATATTCCACAGAATTTTACAGGAAGGCATTACAAAGCAAGAGGAGACATCTCCTATAGAGGAAACAATTCTTGCAGGTGGAGAAATCTATTTTGCAGTCACCAACAGTAGGTTTAGAGATTACTTCAAAAGCCCTTCTCACTGAGTCAAACAGCTTTACTGCTAGATTTGTTTCCTGCTTCTCCACAGCTATCAGAAATCCTTCTGTATCACCCTTCTTTTTGACCTTAAACTCTTGGTGGTCTCTGGCTGCCCGAATAAATTAATACACAGTCAAATCAAAGAGCTTCCCCATTTTTTTTAATGAGGGCATCAGCCTCCTGGTGCAAATAAGACAGGGGTCATTTTTTTTTTTTTCCCTAGCTATACATGGTGCTGTTCAGAAACAATTGAAATAAATTTTTTCTGTTATATCATTGTGTGCAGTCACTTTGACAGAAACTAAAGATTTTTTTTTTCTGAGAGGCATATGGTGATGGGGGGAAACTCATTGGAGAGGCAGAGGTTATTTGAAAGTATTTTTACTGACAAATTCTGATATTTCACAGGAAATTCTTAAGTCACTTTTCAATCTTTTCTTACACAGCTTGGAGTTTATATTTTGGGTTTGGGGTTTTTTTGCATTTATGCAAATGTTTTTGCAATACCTTTATTGCTTAGTCTTACCAGACACATTACTGAATCTAAGATATTTTAGCAGTCAGAGAGTGATTTTTTTATTCCTGTGTAGGACTTAAATTTATATTGCTTGTGATCTTAGGTTTTAAAATATGGACTATAAAGGGAGAGAAGAGTTAGGCTGCAGTATTTTTTTCCAGATGCTTAGGCACCTTCTAATTGGTTTTGTCACAATGTTCTTAATTTTCTGAGTTTTAATAATAAAAATCTGCTGATAATTTTGAGTGTAGACAGCAAACATAATGAATTAAAATCTATATCACTTGAGAAGAAAAAGAAAGAAATAAGGAAAGAGAAATGAGACACTATTGAAAACTTGGAAATATTGTTGATGCCTTTTCCTGGTCTTTAAAAATGGAGAGCCAGACATTACTAAAGGATAAGGGGTTTTTACCTCAGTATTTAATAAGGATCCTTATGGTGTGTTGTTTTGCCAAGGTGGGATGTGCCACGATGCACACACACAAAAAATCGCGTATACAATTTATAGACCTTACAAATTAGTCTATCTTACAAGGATGCCCCAGCGAGACACTTGAATGAATGGTGTGAAATCCTCCCATTCCAAGGAATTCCCCCCTGGATGGGCCAAATCTCCAGTTTACATGATACGTTCTAGGGAAGACATTGGTTTCTCAAGATAGCAGGGGGTTTTCCAGCCTCCAGCTGCAAGGCCTTTTTGGATGTTTGGTCTCCTGGCCTAACAGAATACTAGGACTATGATACGTTATTAGACTTAAGGAATTACAACTATGCATGCTGAGAGTACTGAAGATGCATAAAATAAAAGGCAAAAATCGTCTTGGCATCATTGTGACGGAAAAAGTAACACTCCTTTAAATGATCAAGTCTAGAGACTAACTTTTTGTCTTGTTCTACCTCATAAGTGAGTAAGGCTGCCAATCTTCCCTTTCCGACTTTTCCACGCTGGAGTTAAAGGTAAGATACATTATTCCTTTAGGCATTTGGAGAATCATGTAAAATACTTCTGTAGAATTTTGGCCTGGGTCTTGCATATTTCATATTACAACAAAATCCAGAGCTACTCTGAGGTAGTGATTAATATCCACTATTAAACAATCTGCAGACCTGGCTATATTGAAACATTTATGTCACCAACATCCATGACCTGAGAGATAGTAATCAGTAAATAGGCAGATTATTCACTTTGCTGTTATGGGACATAGTATATTAAATTTACAGGTGAAAACACACTTAGAAAGTACATTAGTGAGAACAATTTCTTGATTACTTTCTTCACTGTAACAGTAATGATAAGACTCTGTGTTGACTTGAACTCTTCACTGTGTCTACTTTTAAAGTCTTCTCGAGAAACAGGCATACAGAGGTTCTCTAAACTCAAGAACCATAATGGTCTATAAGAACCATAATGGTCTGAAGTGACTGTGGTAAGCTCCCAGCTATAAAAAATGCTGAATGCTATCTGCTTTTCATCAGCAAAGTGAGTTACAGTTATAAAGCGACCCTGAACACAGAAATAACCATAGGAGCCAGTGGGAGGTTTGGAACTATACAAGACAAACCTTGCACTTACAGTGAAATACATCCTCACTACAGTTACATTTTGTGTCTCTGAACTTTGCTAGTATATAGCACCAACACAAAATTTTCTTCAACGAGGACCAAAATCTTGTGACAGTAATTAAATGTGATCAAACTATTATATTTTTGTTATTTCCATAAAAATCAAACTATGGACAAACCCACTTAGATAAATTATTCAGTAGACATACCGGATACTTCAGCTTGCTGTGATTCAGTGGCCTCTCTGAAAGGCAGATGGCAGAACAGTGTGATGAATAATTTTCTTTCCCTATTTAGAATAACGATTTCAGGTATCACTACAGCTTAATCTTTATGTTCCTAATGTATACTTAATTTTTCTCTTTCTTTTGAAGAAGCAAGAAATTTTATTTGACATATAAGGAATCAGCATGTCTAAATACAGCACTATTTTAATTTCTGTGCCATAAAACTCTATCTTAATCTGCAAGCAGATGAAATTATATGAAGCTACTGAAGGCAGTATTGGGAGAGAAAATCAAATTAAGTGTACAAGAGGAAGTTATTCAGAAAGAATATAGTTTCACTAGGATGAAAGTAGGTATTGAGAGAGAGTGATAGAAGGAATAAAAAGCAGCTGAGTGAACCTGATATTAAATATCCTATACACTCAATTGCAAACATTTCCTAACCTGTGAGTAAACACAAAAATATATACAAAGCTCACAAGATCTTTCTGAAGATACAGAAAAGAGTGCAAAGCCTGGGTTGCCCTAAATATCCATGAAATAGATTGTCATATGAAACAAATAATACTGGCCCTGAATAATTAATCAAAGCCATTTTGTTACATAACCAAACATAAATGAAGATTGTAATGAGCCCTTTAAGGAAATGTGCTTACATTTCCTTTAAAATAAAGTACTTATATTGCCACAGAAAAATGTTAGAGAGAACATGTAGGAGTACAAAATCCCACAGAGAAATTACAGGGCTTTTAATATAACACTATTTAACTAAGTGATATGAAAAGATGCATAGGAAAAATGTAGACTGTATAAATGGTGAAGATTGAGACAAGGATTTTTAATTAGAATTTGAATAAACAAAATGAAGGAATTGAAAGGGTAGGCTGGAAAAAGTAACACATTCTATTTGGTCATCTATATCACTCCATCATCATAATGTTCAATTTTCAGAGCTCATTTTCCTAAGAAGGAAGTATAAATTGAACATAACTATCGTCATTAGGCAAAAAGTAAAGCACTGGAGCTTCAGGTGGGAAATATGCACGTGTGTGTTTACCCACTTAGATAAATACTTGTTAGTTAAAAATTCAGAATTACACTTTGGAGTACATTTTTCATTGCTTTAATAAGTGGACCTTGTAGAGAGAGCCTTTGCCATGAATTGGAGAAAGGAAAGGACTTTCTCTCCCACAGCTCAAATAACTGCTGTATATTCCCAAAATTTCCCCATAAAATGCTGTAAAGAATATCAGTTATTTGCATTGTTCACTTGACAAATCACTTGTATTTTTATCCACTCTTCTTTTGCTGTTTGAAGGAAGACACTGAGCCTTCTAGGTAACATTTAATTTGTAAATTTTTCATATTTTTAAAAAAATCATTTCAATGAGGATTTGAACTATTACCATAAATTTAATGTGGGTATTTTGTAATTTTTTTCTTTAATCCAAGCCTCCACCCTGCCTTTTGCCCAAAACCATCACAAGATAAGGAAAATTCTGGTATATAAACAGCAGTTTAATGACTGAGGAGTATAAATAACAAGTAGAATGGTGGGTAGAGTTTCTTTAATTTAATTACCAAATATGCACTTTGTTTCCCTATTTATGAAGTTTAACAAATATTTCTAGCCATAATTACTTCATGTCTGCTTTTATGATGGCTCAAGCAAGAAATCCAGTAAATAAATTTCAGGAGCATCAGTAACTGCTTTCAGCATTTTGGCTCTCAGCATATGCTCCGTCAAGCAAGTAAGACAGATGATTTACTGTGTACCACTATCCTTGCATTTCCTATATTAGTACCCTCTCTCACAGGTCAGAAGCTCTTCACAGTATTTCATAAAGACAGGGTTAAATATGCATTTGCCTCCATGTATCCTCCAGTTGCTTTAAAAATTATTGATGATTATGTCAAGCTATTTAAAGAAGCACTAAATGAAGATTCACCTGTTTAGGCCCATGGTGTACTTAAGAATAGGTATTCTTTAAGAAGGAAAAAAGGTCTTTTTCTCTGTCTTCTTTCACAGCCAAAGAGAAAACTGTGAACTATCAGTGTTGGTATTTTTTGTTTGTGTTGTTTTTTTCTTTTTCTTTTCCCCAAATATTCCTAAGTGGGAAATATAAGCAATGTCTTTCTTTGAAAAGTAGTACTTTATGGTCATTGTTATCAAGCCCTGATAAAACTGTGTGAAACACCAGGGATTCTGAAGGTAACGATAATAGACTAAATAGACTAAAATAATGCTTCCATATTTTGATCAACCAAGTATATTTCCAATCCAAGCACTGTGATCTCAAGTTAGAAGCCAGTGTTACATATACCGTGATTTTTTTTCTTTTTAAAAGGGAAGAAAAATACTTTCTACTCCAAGCAATGGACTTTCAAATAAATTTATTTTTGTTGTTTTGGAGGGTTTTTTCTGTAGTTTGGTTTGGTTGCTTTTAAAGTCCAGCTAGGATTTCAGCTGTCCTTATAACTAATAGTTGATTGAATGGTCTTAGAACTAAGGCATAATTATACACTTCAACAAAAGGAGCACCAGGCTGTCATAGTGTGCAGTTTCTTCCAAGAATGAAGCTAGGTTTTCTGATACTAAAATGCAGTAAAATTGTAGCTTGCAGATGATCAAGAAACATGTTTATAAATAAAATTTTCCATCTCATCTAGAATATTGTGTACAAAAAAACAGGTGTATAACAACTAATAATCCATGTAATGTTGCTGTATTTTGAGAAAGATCTCCTCTTACAGGTGTTTTAAAAGGTGCATTTATATATTATTCGTTCAAAAATACATTACTCTTATTTTGTCTAATTTCATGTTAGATGTATTGAAGTAAAGTAGCATTGTAAAAAAAAAATGTAATGTAAACCAATATATGTTTGTGTAAAGTTTATTCACTACATAAACTACTATTTCTTAACCATGCAAGATGAAAGCTGGTGATTCCCTATAGATGGGAAGATGTCTCATGCTTACCAGATATCCCCCTGCAGGGATGGGTTTCCAGAGGTATTTTCCATTGTTTGTCAGCTGCCTCGTAGCAGGTAGGTAACTCAAAATACTCTTGGACACTCCTCAATCTTGTAAATGGGTCTGGAAAACATGTTTAGGCATATGAATCAATCTTAATAGTAATGAAACATATTGATAATTAATTAGGTATTTTCTTTGTAGTTCATACTTATAGTGGGTCTGGGGATTCGTGAGGTAAAATGCTTTTCAAAGGATAGATTTTAAAGACCGAAACTTTAAATTAGTGTAAGTCTTATTTTATCCATTATCCAGAAACTGAAGATACATTTCACATTTGTCCCTTAATCAATTCTTGACTTAAAGGAAGAATAGCTACATTTCCTGATTAATTTATTTTTTTATTCAGCTTTAGTGGTTTTTTATGCATATGTATGTGTGAAAGAGAGAGAAACAGAAACTATTTTCTCTCTATGGTTATATGAAAAAAAATTTTCTGATACTTGCCTAAGATCACTGAGAGATTGAGAACAACATATGCAAAGACCAAACAGTTTTTAAAACGCACTAAAGAAAAAAACATTTTCTTCCATGTATGTGTATAACTGTCTATAGGATGACTCTTTTTGGATATGAAGAATAATATCAAAAGTTTGGTTTCTGTTTGAAGGTTGAAAATACATTTCTGCATAAACTCCTGGAATACATTTTGTGGAGTGAGTATTTTGGTTTAG
The DNA here is from genome assembly GCF_036417665.1 of Passer domesticus. Lineage (NCBI taxonomy): Eukaryota > Metazoa > Chordata > Aves > Passeriformes > Passeridae > Passer > Passer domesticus. The sequence goes on along the minus strand of NC_087474.1, from coordinate 104,631,248 downwards.
TAAGTTTGGTGTACTAATTTCTGGCATGGAGAATATAACGTCCTTCAAAACCTGCTTTGTCTACAGATGAGAGGGAAATGTGAAACAACTGGAGACCTGTACATAAAGAATGAAGTTTGTGTGTAAAGCAGAATGAAAATGTGACTAGTAGGACTAGTACAATGTATCAATGAAATGAGAAAAACCCTAAGTCTATAATCTAATTCTGACCCTTTTTCTTTCTTTCTTTGGTTTTTTTTTTAAATCAAGAAAAGAAATGTAGGCTTTATTTTTGCTCCCTTGCAGAAGAGAAAAACTAAATTTATACACATTCTGCCATAGTATAATGATGAATGTATTGAGGTACCTTTACCATCAAATGCCTAAACTGGAATTCATCCAGCCAGGTCATTAGCAGGAAAGCTCAAAATATGTAATATAAATAACTGTTACTGAGCAACTAGTCAAGTGAATCAAGGGGTGTCCTGCGAAAAAAGAAGGTGTTGCTATTTAAGGTTTTTAAAACAAAACACTAAAAGGGCCATAAACTGTTTTGAGATATTCTTATAAACAAATAACACCTGTCATAGCTAAATCCTGTACTCATTTAATTAGGATTAGGTAAATTGGTGTAAGAATTATTCTCAATAGCCTAATAGTGGATTCTGCAGTTTGGAGAAAAGACAAAGAGCTGAAATTTTCTCATACATTGTGTGCGAAAAGGGGTGGCATCAAGGCGCCTCTCTTTATCTCATCAAGTAGACAGTTAAATCTGTAGTTGAAATACAAGACTATTATAATTGACAATGTGTTTCAAATTACTGACAGGCATTTAATGAGAATATTCTTTTCAACAGGCTTTTTATCTTAGTATTGTTCTGCAAGCTGGCTAAAAAAGGAATTCTGCCATATGAAGATTTTAGTGATGGTAGAAAATATTGAAATAATGGAAAATAAAATAATGGGACTGAAGCCTACATATTCTGTATTGGTGACTCAATTTATGTTTGTGCCGTATATCCTTGACATTAAAGATTTGCTTCTCAGCTGAATAAGAATTGAGTAAGGTCCTTAGTACATTCCCTAGGTATACAATGAATTGTTCAGGTCAACCTTCTTTACCATTTATTTTTAAAAAGCATTACAAAAGCATCAGCTATAAACCTAGCAATTCTGGTAACAATTCGGAGCTTGTTTTGGCTTAGAACCAGCTGCTTTTTTGGTAGCTATCCAGATATTCATGAGAGAATTTTTGATGAAAATTTTGTTTTCTTCAAAGTTTGAAGTCATGTTTTCAGAATCAAATTTGATATCTCATGAGTTTCACTTTGGGTCACTACATTCCTCTACCATCCTGGTATATTCCCAAGACAAATGAAACTACTGAAATAGTATTTTACTATTCCGAGTAGGTCAAAGCTCCATTACTTGCACAATGACTCATCTCATTCCTTAATCTCATTGTACATTTTCAGGGAATAATTTTCACTGTGTCTGAGGTAGTCTAGTCATAATAGGACAAGGACAGAGAATGGCAGGTAAAAGTCTAGAATCACATATAAATGATGCTACAGATTACATTTATAATGCTGGGGGTTTTTTTAAATTTTGTTTCTGCTCTTCCTACTATTATATATTTATAATGTAGTAGTGTCTAGAGAGCAACAGGCTTTGGCGAGTAGAAAAAAATGGCATTCCTTTGCTCAAAGGGATGACATTCTCAAAGAGACTGTGTAACAAGTGATAGCAACAAGCATATAGAATAAGGGCATAGCTGCTGAGATGTTGTGAAGAGATGGGAGGAGGATGGTTTTGAGCTAGTTACAATGCTATCCCAACACATTGTCTGCAAGTTCACTGTGTAAATTGTTAAATTTCACCATACACAAGTTACATATGCAACAGTTCATGTCTCTGAAGTGCCTGTATCCTAATGCAGGCAGCTTGGGGAGTTAACATGATCAGGGAGAGATCTCTGTGCAGCAGTGGACTGTGGTCTTCTTGGAGCTGTGGTGGGATGACTTCTGTGTCTGGAGTGTTGCGATAAAGGAGGGGATATGGACTCTTTAGGAAGTACAGAAGGAAAAGCTTAAAGAGATAGTGTCTTTTTTCTAAGGGTCTGGAGTACATAGACCTTTGCCAGGATGACTGAGGAACCGAGAGCTCATTTAGTAGAATTTAAAAAAAAAAAAAAAAAAAAAGAAAAAAGCGGCAATAAAGTGGATGTCTGCTATTGCTGCTATTGGCCATCCGAGCAGGGAATAGCAGTGGATCAGGTCTTCTACAGAGGAACAGGTTTATTTTCACAAATCTGGAACTCATGGGGACTTCAACTACCCCATATTTGCTAGAGAAACAGCACAACGAGACATAAGTAATTCTAAAGGTTACCAGAGTGCATGAGCAGTTACTTTGTCCTCTGACTGATAGAGAAGCCAACAGAGATGGTCTCCCAGACCTCATGCTTACCAGCAAGAAAATAGTCTCTGAGGATGTAAAGATCAAAGGCAGCCTTGGCTACAGTGAGCATGAAGTGGGGAAGTTCAAGATCCTGAGGGCAAGAGTGAAAGGCAAACTCACAAGCCTGGATTTCAGAAGAGTACATTTTGGCCTCTCTCAAGACCTGTTTGGAAGAGGTCCATTGAATTGAATCCTGGATGAAAAAAGGGGACTAAGAAAATTGGTTAATGTTCAAAGATCATCTCTGCCAAGCTCAGGTTCCACATGAAGGAATACGAAGTCAGCCAAATATGCGGGAAGGTCCGAATTAGTGAACAAGGATCTTCTAGCCAAACTACCTGAAGGTAAGGTGCTAAGAAAATGAACTCAGGTTCTTAGTGGCACCCAGTGGCAGGAAAAAGGGCAAAGGACTGAAACACGGGAAATTTCGTCTGAACATCTGAAATCTGTGAGTGTATCTAAGCAGCTGCAGAGTTTACCCAGAAAGGTTGTGGAGTCTCCTTCACTGGAAATACTCAGGAATTGTCTGACTGTGGTCCTGGACAAGAAGGTAGCCCTACTTGAGTAGGAGGGTTTACGTCCAGAGGTCTCATTCAAACTCAAACAGTCTATAATTTTGTGATTCTGCTTTGCACCAAAGGTGAATCTTGAGGTGGAAGCATTTTTACAGAAGACTCAGAAATCTGTATGCCTCTGGAAAAATGCCTAGAGCTAAAAGACTTGCTTCTCATAGATTGTGATGAACCTGCTCTACTTTATTATTAATGCTATGCCAAATGCACAATCCAATATGAATTTCCATCTGATTCGTCTTGTTGAATTGTATATAACACAAATAAATTACATGAATTTAAGCAGACTTTTCAAGGACAAATACAATACACTAGCACAGTGCTCATGAAACAACAACAAAAAAAGAATCTTAATGACAAATGTCATTCATTACAAAAAGGTAATATATACTTTTGCTTAGATCATACTGACATTTTACCAGTGGAACCTTAAACTGCTCCCTATTAGACAAAATGACTTATTCTTTTTCTTGTGAAAGATCAGAGAAAAAAATAATAGCCTGTTGCTCCAATGAAAACCATCAGTTTGTTGAAAAAATTCCAGGCCAAATCTGCCTTACCTTTGCTGCAGCAGAAACCTCATGCTGAGACTAGAGGTGTCTGATTGACCCATCATCCCTGCTGGAAGCCTCTACTCCTCTGCTAGCCTTGACTTCTGTGACCTCGAAATAAGTGCTGATATTTTACAATTCATGACACAAAGGAAAAGGAAACAATTAAATGGAATATCTGATTAGGAATATAATTTTCAGCCACCACTGTTTCCTGAATGCTTTGACTCCTGGTACCAGCAGTTTGAATGTGTATATATATTATGCTGGAATCCTTCTTCCTGTTAAAATAGACTAATGAATACTTGGATTTAAGCAGGTTTTTTTGTTCTTAAGTGGAATGCAAAACAAAAAGAAAAAAAGAGCAAATGTCAAGTATGAGTACCTGTCCTTCATCAGCCAACAAAGCATTTAATTAATATATTGCAAAGATCTTTTTCATGTGTGACATAGCTCCGTTATTCATACTGGAATGCTAGTGGAAGTCTAGAGTCAAATATCATATTGACTATTAATAAAGACTTGTGCAAAACACAACAGGTGGTTGTACAAAGTGATGGAATTTTACTCCATTTTAGAACTAGAAAGATAGAAAACCATTTAAAATCTGTATTGAAACAAGACAACTGGGTTATACACATTTTTTAGTAATTCTCACCAAAGAGAAACCTAAAATTCTGTACTACACTTTCTTTTAAGGATTTCTTTCCTTATAGGGACTATAAAATATTTTATTAGTTTGTGGTAGTGCAGTATTTATTTAGAAGAAATAATACTAAGAATTTAGTGTTTCAAAGTGAGTTCTCAATCATCAGTATCTATGTAAACGCTTGAAACAACTTCTCTGAAATAGCTGATCTCAGTAGCCAGTTTTTCCTGTTAGCATTCCAGTTCAGTCTCTTCTCACTGCTCTGTCATTATCAAAGAAACTTCTTTGACTAATGCTGCCCCTACCATAACATTTCATTTTTGCTTAGTCTTACAATTATCTTATTCTCCTCTTACCATTCTATGGTATGTACCCATTGATTTTTTGGCAAACCTGTTAGAAGATATGTTGAAAAAATAAACAACCCACCCTCCACCTCCCTTGCAAAATATCCAACCAACCAACTAACCAACTAACCAACCAACCAACCAACCAACCAACCAACCAACCAACCAACCAACCAACCAAACCAACCAACCAACCAGCCAAAAACAAACAAACAAACCAAAACAAAACAAAAATAAGACAAACAAAATCAAGAAAAAAACAAACAAACCCCACAATGATTATGCTTTCTTCTGTATTCTATTTTGGTGAGTTTCAAGATTTTCTCTTTCTGTTCAGAATGGTAATGACATGAGCAGAGATTCAGAGCTCAGGATCCAGCTCACAAGTGGCACTAGTCTATCTTACAGCTGAGCATGAGGAAAGGTGAGGATTTGGTGTGCCTTTTCCCTTTAGTACTCCAAATCCAGTTACTGCATTATTGAAATGGTTGGGGTTTTTCTTCTTTTTTATTTCTTCCTTTTCTCTTTACCTTTAATATTGCCAATTGCCTTGATGTAAGCATGAAGAATTTTTGGGTCTTTATGAGAATGTGAAAAAATTTGATAACCTACACAGAATTGCTGTGCACTGAGAAGATGCATAAATCCCAGAGTAAAATCTTTTCTATATAAACATGTTACTTCTATTTTATTAAGTTACGTTACTCAGATAAATGTATGATTACATTTATACATTTATAGTCTTTTGGAAATAAAAAAAATATATAGATACATATACATATATATGTGTGTATATATATGTATGTGTATAAGTGTGTATATATATGTATGTGTATACATATATATATTTATCAGTAATTTTGTTTGTTGGCTGTAAAAAATTAGAAGGCTGATAATGAACTCTGTTGTGAAGTAGACTATCCCTGTTATTCAGTTTTTTCACTGTAAAGCGCATTCTGACTTGCAAAAGGGAAACAAAAAAAACCCACCCAAAACATTATTCTGCCTTTCCTATTGAACATATTATTCTAAATAAACTATTATTCCGGAGTCTAAGTAGAAATTCTGGTTCTAAATATAATTGGGCTAAGAGCTTTTAATGCTAGCATAAAATACTAGTAAGAACCAGAAGCCAACATACATTGTGTTTTGTGAAGGTACTTCAAATGCATTCAATGAATTCAATCAATGTTTAAGATGCTTTTCTTATTTACTTCATCTTAATGCATGAATCTAAATTATTTTTTTCTTCTAGCTAGAAATGGCTGTCTTAACTTCAGTCTATTTTAGCTTAAAAAGTGTCTTTTTCTCTGCTGTGAATTAAAAATAATTTCTGCTTTCAGACTATACTACTAACTGAACTCTTTAATAACTAGTTATTTGTGTCACTATAGATAAAATTTAAGACCAAGTTCCCCTATAGATGAAGGCTTTATTATTGCTTAAAGGAGTTGATATTCATATCAAGTCTGCTTCAGATACAGATTTATATATTACCAAATATCATGATAAAAAATCCATTCATCACAGTTATTACCTAAATTATTCTGAACCAATAGGTCTAGAATGTTGTTAAAACACACATTTTCTTTTTTTTTTCATTTTACTTTCTCTTTAACAGTTCAATCCTGAATCAAAGAATGTTACTATAGTTATATGTCTTAGCAATATTAGACAGCACTTTGTTTATTTGTATGTTCTGATTAAATTTATTCCTGTTGTTGGGGATTTCTAACTCCAACACATTTTCCAGAGGTCATTTGAGTTCCACTTATTTTCAGCTTTGTGAGTTCCCCATTCCTTGTGCCACATTCTTAATCTCCTGACATATCAGAAAATATCAAACTTTAATGTACAATATAATGGTTATTCCTGGCGCTGTGCCATGTGTCTTGGCCAGCTTGACTAGGCAGAACAACACCCTGGGCAGCAAACTACCAGAGGCAGCTGCTTTCTCTGGGTAGCCACAAGACTGACTGATGCTGGGAGGCAAGTAGGAATGGTTTGAACCATCATCCAATGACAGCAGCAGTAGCCCACCCTACAAACATCCATTATTACCATCTTGCCCAAAGGAGCTTGATGTCTTTTGCAAAGTCTCAGCTTACCTCCTGCTCTCCAGGGTGATTTCATTCCTTTGAATTTGTCCTTTCCTGTAGGAGCCACTTACACCTTAGTACTCAGCAAGTGCATTTTGCATTAATGTCCCGTAAGCCTTGGGCTCTGTGTGATTACCTCGAGGTTATAGCTAATAGATCATGTCAAAACAGTTTGTGTGCAAACTAATGCTCCATATCTTTGGGCAATTAATAACATAATTTTCTCTTTAAGTAGTGAAGCTCATTTTTTCTATCAGGTTTCAAAATCTAGGTCTTCACTTTGGGTTTAATTTTGCATCATGTATTCTTGATTCCATGTATATTTGCATCAAGTATTCTTGATTCCATGTACATCTCCATGCTCACATGTAGTACTCTGTCTCCATTACTACAGAAATAGTAGACATAACATAACAAGAAAAATAGATTTCCTTGGTTGGTTTCCTATCTGTAAAAATATGTCATTGCCTTCACTCCTTTTTTCCTTTTGGGTTTCTCTGAATCCTGAACTCTTCTCAAAACACAGACTTGAGGATTAAGTGTTAATTGTCTTCTGTGACCATGAGTAACAGAAAGTGCCAAAACTGATGTGACAAAACTCTCTCTCTAAATCCCACTCTAGCATCTAAATATTTTATACACCCTGTGCAGGCAACACAACACAATGTAAAGTACTTTCACTTGATGGTTGTAAATTATGAAAGAGCTCCTAGTATTCCTGAAACCTTAGGTGAAATCTAAGGACTCTTGCCAAGATGTGTCTTGCAAGTTAATCAGCTCTACCTCCATATGGATAACAGTTCAGACAGATGACCATTTTGAGTCCACTGTTTAGCCATGGAGGAAAAGGACAAGAAAATGGAGAAGAGAACCTGTTGGGACAAATAGTACAGTAAAATATGCAATTTTTCTTTCTTTATTACATTATAAATTGAAAGTGCTAACTAGTTGAAAGGTCAAGATAGACATATCTACAATATTAAAAGTATTGAGGTGACATTTGATGTGTTCCTAATAACTGCTCGCCTACCCATATTGGGTGAGGTTTTATATATAGTGCTACACAATCTTGAATTATTGATAACTAGGATATATAAAACCTATATTCATTGAAAGACATGAGCAAAAATAACTTCTCATTCTTCTAATATGCAGTCTGCCATCTGATTTGAGAATTCCACTTCAGAAAGGATTTTCCCAGATCAGAGACTAATTGCATTTGAATTTCCAAATCATCCACATAACTGTAAGAGGAAAGACAGCAATCAACTTGCACTATATGTATTCAAAAGAAAGAGCCCAAAATCATGTATACTTTTGTCCATGTTTCCTTATAAGATATGATATATATTGTAAAAATTGTTCCAGTCCTTTATGTAGAATATGACATAAAAATATTATTTGCTAAGTCATATCCTATCAGGCAGACTTTCCATAACTTTTTTTTTGAAGGTTATTGTTTTTTCCTGACGAACCTTTTCAGTTGGTATCTCACGTGAGCAGGAATAACAACTGAATCCAAAGGGCTCTTCTCGCCACTGAAATTACTCTAAGATCATTTTTGCCTACATCTCCCTGGATTTGTGTACTATTTGAACCCATTCTGCTGCATATTCTCACAGCCTGTTTCCCCAGACTACTCAGGGATCACACTTTTTCAGACATGCATTTGGAGAACAGTTCCAGAAAATGATAGAGTATTTGGTCTCACAAATCTACTTCCTGAGTACAAACTTCTGTGTGTCCAAACTGTTTAGCAGTACCTGAACACCCTACCATTATCACACCATTGGCAGGTACTTCTCAGATCATAGCATTCCCATCAGCTCCTCTTTCATAAAATCAAAGTCATTAATTCCTGTTTGCCACTAATATTCTGCTTATCTGTCTTGAAAATCTTGGGTCTGAATTAGTCACCTTCAACCAAAGTACAACTTTACATCACTGGAGTTATTTTTGAAAGTAGTATAAGGACAGTTTAATCAGTGGAAGTAGTATAAGAAATTAACAGAGCCTGCATTTCCAACTACTTTTTAGAAACATGCAAGAAAGTAACATGAAAATGGTGTCAGGAAAGAAGAAGAATAAACATTAAGAATAATAAAAAAAAAACCTTAATAAAATAGTTAATTCAATGGAAAGAATAACAAATAAAACTATGAAAATGTACTTTTATGGACCAGCCATAACTGTATAGGATGCACAGTTTCTGAAGTTGCTACAAAAGGTTAAGATTTCTTTTAGCAATGACTACATAGGGTTTATAAATCTGATTATTTCTACTTTTCTGTTTCACATATCTTTAACTTTTTGTTGTTGTTCTTAAAAGTGATTTTTTTCTTGTGAATTCTTTTATTTGTCACAGAAAAAAGACATGTAGACATATATAGCACATCTATTATATGGATTATAATCAGTCCTTCTGGTTAGTACTTAGAGCCAGAAATTTACAGGAGACCTCTGGCCTCCCACTGTCTTTCTTGATTTATGCCAAAATTCAGCCTTTTTCCTGTGTTTCCTTTCTGCCTTCTTCTGATGCAACACTGGCAGAAAATATCTCCTAACGGTGTGATGGTAATATTTAGTATTCTTTTGTTATTTTTCTCCATATATCTACATATACAGATAATAATGTATATGTACATGTATATATTTTGGTAGAGTATTTTAATTTAAATTTTTTCCATATTCCTAAATACTACACTAACTATGCAGGGTGTTTTTGAATCTCCAAATTTAATTTTCATGTTCACACTCTATGAAATGTTTTGACATCAGGTAAGTAACTTTAAAGCAATTAACACAAGATGTGGCTAAAAATGATTAATGTAGCAATTATTACAAGAAATTAATTTTTAGTTATAAAGTATTTGAATATGAAACCTGAATTTTCAAGCAGCTCACTTAATATACAAATAAGTGTGTGTGTAATATTCTCCTTTTTGAGATTGTATTCTTCTCACTAATGAAACAATAAGTTCCAAAGAAAACCAAGACATCATTTACAACAAAGTTGTCTTTAACATCCCAAATATTCTAGGGCTTTCTGAAATAGTGCACTAATGATGTAATATCATGATCTAAAGTCCACTTTCAATTACATCAGTATGTCTGTCTTACAGGATGAATGGTGCATTCTAAAACAAAAAAAATCTTCTCACTTTTTAAGGGACGGATGAATGTCCTGCCTCTTGAGGATAATTTGAAAGAAAGCTGAGAGCAGCAGCCACTCTTAGTTATGTAAATTATAGATAGTCCTTTTAATCATCTGACAGATACATGCAGTGAAGTGCTATAAAGTATTTTGGCTTCTTCTCAAAAGGCTGCCCAAACCAAAATTGTGGTAGGTTAGACACCATGTGTCCCACTGTTCATGTATAAAAATTATTACCATCACCACACTAACCCAAAATAAAAAAAAAACAACAAAAAAAAAACCCCCCAAAAAACCCAAAATAAACAACAAAACAAAAACTTCGCAGAAAAATATAAAAAGCAGTAGCAAATGTTTTAAAAAAAGACCGTCTCAAAAGATTTTTGTTTTTTGCTTATGATTGGATTTGTTTACAGAGAATCTCTCCAGACCCTGGGATGTCAGAAATAATCTGGGTGTAACAAAAAGCTTCCAGCCTTGCTTTTCTGTTCATCTGTTTATCTTCAAACAAGAAAGGCTTTGAAACACGGTATTTACTTATCTTCAACTTCTAAGCTTTAGTCTGCCTAATTATTTCTTCTATTAAAATCTAAAGAGTTACAGTATCCTAGTGAGTAGCCAGTATCTTTCTTAAGTAAGGATCCATCATCAAAACATCTTGGAAAGACATAAAATGAAATTGAATATTTGAATGTCTTAAGATTGCATTCACTGAGTTTCAGTTTCAACTTTTTTATACCATTATCTGTATATTGTATTTATTTTCTTTGTTTAGTTGAACTTGGATTTTTAATTGAAACCCTCCCTGAATGACATCTGCCTTCCTTTCTTGTCTCTGCTTTTCATTTCCCTTATGTAAATCTACCATATTTTTCACTTGCATTACAAAAAAATAATTTATTTGTCAGAATCCTCATTAGTCATATTCAAGATTATTTCTTTCTCAGTGTCTTCTCAATTATGTTTCTGTCTGCACTTGTGATGTTGCTTTCTATTGTTTCTCTTTTCTGTTCACTATTAAAGTCTGACTTAATAACTACTAGCACATATCAGTAAATGCTATCTTCACTCCCAGCTAGTAGAAAAGGATCATATCATTGTTTTTGGTTCTTCTGCTCTCTCCCAAATTTTTATCTCTATTTGAAATATAAACTTTTTGGCAATGACATTTAGTTTACTACTGTAATCATCAATACTTGGAACTTGGTTTAGTATTTACTGGTGTTCAAAATTATCATTATTTACCTAAGCAGAGTTTTGGATTTTCTTTTCCATACATAAGAAAATGAAAATGTGAATAACAGCACACTGTACACAAAGCAGTATAGTTCTCCATATTTTCAAGACAAGCTTTTTGGTTCTCAAGTATTATTCAGTTTTTCATTACTCAAATATTTTTTGAAATTTACTTCATGATGCTTTAAGAAAATTTGTTTTTTCTTCCTTATTTCATTTTGGTGCTGTCATAATGTGTTTCATCGTGTTGTACAGATAGAATTACAAAGGAACTGAGAAAATAATTCTGATTCTGTAAATTGTCTAAACTCATTGCAACAGCCATTCTGCAAATTTTTATTTAATTTTTTTCTTTTTTATAAAGAAATTATATTTTGCAAGGAAATACACTTAGTAAGTTTTCAGTGTATTTTATTAATTTCAGTGGAAAATATAGAATAATATACAAATATAAAATTATTAAAACCCCCAAGATTTATTTTAAGTGAAATGTTATGTTTACAGTATTATACTAGCAGGAAGTCATCCAAATAAGTAGAAAGTGCTCAAATTTAGGCAATCCATTAAGTTACAAACACCAAGTTTCTTCCATAGGTAAGGGGGATGGAGAGACATCTCTAAGAAACCATCTAGACTACCTAGAATTTGAACCATACTTTTTAGACCACCCCTCTCTTAGCTTTAATTATAAAAATGTAAGGAAAGAGGAAATCTCAAGTTATAGCACTTCTACTTTAGTTACATTTGGGTTCTGTCACAATTCAGTGGAGTGCAAAACCAAAGTACATTGCATGTTAAGATTTTTATTTCCCATCCCAAATGTACCTGCTTTCTGACTTGTTTGTACAGATGCACAAAGAGAGACAGAACCTAACCTGCCATTCCTTCATCAATTGTTGTATTGGCACAAGCTGAAAACCGTTCCTGTAGAGGGTGCCCAAATATAGAAGCTAGACATTTCTATTGAAATTCAAATAACAGTGTTATTTCATAATTTAGAGCCCATCTGGACCTGAGCCTCCATGTTCTGCCAAATGAGCACCTTGGCAAGGGTATGAATTGTTAATTTTATGTCATGGCATTTTTTATTAAATACTGAGCATGTAGCGCTGTGAATTTATGTCATGCTTTACAAATAGATAATAAAATACAGTTCTCCTCCCAATTCTGTGATGAGATTGCAAAAGACAAAACAGAAATATTTCAGGAATTTAAAAAGTGAGCAGATAATGAAGACAGAAAAGGGGGAAAAACACTGAACTTTATTTCAATGAACCTTATTTGAAGTGAAATAAGTGTCAGCCTTGTCAGGGAAAAGAATCAAGTTTTCCAAACTGCATCATGAGAGGAGGCATGAAAGTTAATTTAGTAGAAAAAATATCAGATACCCAGGAAAGAGAACAGGGAAAGATAATTTATCTAAAACATCTGTTTCTGTATCTCCAGGTCAATTAATGTAATGACATCTTTCTAAAACTCCTTTACTACCTTTAATTTGGATTACTGTAAATAACATTGACTCACTGAAGAAGTCAGTTTGCTAATAATTACTTTTTAATGTCTTTCTAAATGTATTGAACAGCATATGATTGAAGTCAGATCATGAGCACTAACTTCCCCCCCTTATTTCCTACCTCTTATTTGATTATCAATCAATTAAAATATGTTCTATGGATTGTGCCTCACCACATACTCATTCACTCTGTCTGCTATTTTCATTTATTATTATTATTTAATTTGATTTTTGGTTGCAAGAACCAGAATAACCTTTTTTTCTGGGCAAATATAATAAATAGATATATAATAAATAGATATAATAAGTACCAAGAATGCTGATATGGTCAGAAGTATAAGAGAAGCAAACAGCTCTGCAAAACATATTTTGGATATTCAGAAAGATAAAAGACCAGACAGGTGACAGAAGGGCATCTGTCTCAAACAGTCTTATGAAAATCCCATTAACAAGGCTTGAAAAGTCAATCTGCTCAAGGTGGGAAAAACACTACTCTGTCTCAGCTGTTGAAGTAAGATCCAGGTAATTAAGGAGATATAAAATTCTTTCACCTATTGATAAAAGTTTTTCTGGGGTAGAAACAGGATGGGTTTTTATGCAGTAATTTTCAAAACATCTGTTGGGCTTTATTTATCTTCATAACTTAAAAGTAAGTGGATGTATCATAGAAGCCTTCCTCAAAAATCTCTCCCTGTGTGCACAAGTAGATTATAATAACTATAAGAATCAAGAATTAGTAAGAAAACAACAGTTTATTCAATGGTGGCATTTTCTGTCCTTCCTAGCAGTTAAGAATTTAGGAGAAACAAAAAGAAAATAAATTTAGAAATTTTTGCTATAATTTTATTAAGTAAAATTAAACAAAATTTGGAGCATAAATAAAAAGCATGATCACTCTATGACTTGATAGGAAAGTTTTTTAACACTACTTTTAATTGGAGCATATCTGACATGTAAATTTTAAAATATCTGTGGTCAGCTTTTTGTCACTTTCAATTAAATGCACTTAAGAAGAAGAAGAAGAAACAATATACATAGTGATCATTTTCTCCTGCATAATTTACTTTCTTCATAGTGCAAACCTGTATGGTTACTAATACCTGATAGAAATTTTTTGTCTGCTCATTTTTAAAATCCAAAATTCTTAGACATTTCTCTGTTCCTGTATAATTTTAAAGAGGAAAAAATACCTTATAACGAAGCTAAGCTCAGTGTTTTACAGGCTTTGATATACAAATAGATGTACTCATATAAAAGGAACGGTTTAACCTGGGCATGATGACTTATAATGGCCTAACTAACCTGTTTCTTTACATGCAATGCATTTAAGATGAAACAGTACATCATCTTGTCCTATTTTTGTCTCCACTCCAACACATGAGTCAGCATAGAACTAAAGCTCTTTTCTATCTACTGTGTTCTGTAAGGTGTGATGGATAAGAAAAATCCAAGGTATCCAGCATGTGTTAATATAGAACCTGACAGACATTTTGCAAACATAGATTGACATGGCCATATGTATTGCTTACAGGCAAAATCACCTCAATGTGTAGTGCCAATTCAAAAGAGTTGAAGATTTTCTGACTAGGACAGGCTTTATGTAAGTTCAAAAGATTAACTGTTAAAAATCCCGATCAGTTCTGGGGGGGAAAAAGTTCCCAAATGTAAACACTGGTGTGCAATGAAAAGTATAAGGACTTTCAAAGAACCTAACAATGCAAAAGACATAACAAAACTACTGGGTTTTTTTTTGGTTGGTTAGGGTTTATTGTTTTATATTTTGTTTTTATTACCATTTATTAATTTATTTTATTAGCATTTATATAATTTATAATTTTTATTATTTATGTTTGTATTATTATTAGATTGGAAAATATCTTTAAGGCCCTCTAGATCACCTGTAAACCTAGTACTGAAGTCCACCAGTAAACTATATCCCTACGAACCACATCCACACATTTCTTTGAACACTTCCAGGGATGATGATTCCACCACATCCCTGGAAATCCTATTTGAGTGCTTGTCAACCCTTTCAGTAACAAAATTTTCCTGATATTCTATCTAAACCTCCTGTGGTGTAGCTTGTGGCTGTTTCCTCATGTGCTGTCCTTTATCACCTGAGAGAGGAGGCCGACCCCCGCCTGGACAGAGCCACCTTTCAGGCAGTTGTAGGGAGTGATATGGCCTCCCCTGAGCCTCCTTCTCTCCAGACTAAACAAATCCAGTTCCTTCAGCTGCTCCTCATAGGACTTGTGCTCCAGACCCTTCACCAGTTTTGCCGCTATTTGGATGTCCTTCAGCAGGAGCTTTCTTTTGTTCTTATAATAACGACAAAAACCAAGAATCATTTTTGTCAATATCACTGACTTTAAATTGTTGAAAAAACTGGCATATTTTTAAAATACTTTTTTTCTTCACACTGGTTATCAGATCAGCTAGTTGAATATAGAAAGGCAGTTGGTAAAGTGGTTGAATGAAAAAAATTTACATACACATATTGATAATTTTTCCTACACACTGATCCATATTTTAGTAAAGTTATTCCATACAAATTCAATGAGTTTTAGAAATCCAATAAGTGATCTTTCAGCCAGATGTAAATATTTGGTAGCATTATTAGACATAAATCTTTTTTTTTCTACTAAACTTAACCTTTTTATATAGCTTATGTTGCTTACTGCAAAAATAATGGACTGCTGAAGGTTAAACAAACATATCTCATGAACGTAATGATATTTCATGTGTAAAATCAAAGATGCCAGATAAGCAGCTTATGAAAGCAGTAGTCCCAGAGTAAAACTCTGTAGAAATCATATTGAAATTGGCATAATGCAAGTTTTTCAACATAGCACGATGAATGCTCTTCTGCTCTGTCCTTAAGGAATACTTATTGCTGAAAAATTAACAGAAAATTAATACATATTCCTTGGCTTCTATAATAAAACTGCATCTAGTAGCAATTGGACTGAGATTGTAAATTTTTTATAAATGGCACAGTCAGTACCATGCAGTCATTGTGAATAAAATAAGGTGTCTAATTGCCTAAGATGAACTGATTGCAATGTCCTAAGAGGCAGGGGAACATTTTTTTTACCAATGCCTGAAATATCTAGTGTTTCTCCTACTGCAAGTGTTGGACATGCCACGGACAGAGAGGTGCAATATTTTTTTTTGTTTCCATCACAAAAAGTTGTATTTAAAGGGTTTTTCTGATGTTAAGTAATGAAATCTGAAAGTTAGTGTGACATTGACAATGTAACTTGAGTGGGAGTTGGTCATTGAAATGAACTTTTCCAATTCTTATTATCTAAGAGGAGGTCTGTAAAATAAAGAGATGATGATTACAGTTATAAGCCAGCTACATTTCAAAGAAGTACAGCCACCAAGCAGATTTGTTCCAGTATGTAATTCTCTGTGCATTTCATTTTGTATATTTGAAATTAACAATTTCACTTCCTTAGCAACATTTGCTGCTCTCTATTAACTGTTGAAGTAGTCTGACACAAGAACTGCCCAGGGTTACAAAGATACCTCAGAGTAAAACTTTTAGAAATAGTGGATTTACTTTTCCACATAGAAAGCAAAAACATGATTAGAAAGAAAAAGATGAAAAGTAGAAAAGAAAACTCACTGAGGTGAGAACTGAAAGAAACTGGATGAGCTGATCCTGTTTCAAGTTTCACTTTTCAAGGGATTACTGTGTGTGTTACATTCATACATGAGATTAATAGAAATAATAACAGATACACAGTAAGAAGGGTTTATCTTCATCTGTCTAATAGTCTAAGCTGATTACTTGGACCCCTTTAACCATCAAAAGAGAGGGACAGACATCTCTAAAGGATATTGTGCTGTCTACTTCACACAGAGTGACCCAGTCAGTGCAGAGCCTCTGTCTCTCCAGTCGTTGCAGGGGAAAACAGCTGGGCACACTTGTAAAGTCAATTCTTTGTGTATTTGTTAGACAATGATAAAAAAGAGAAGTTTACCAGCCACTGCTGGTGCAAGATATGTGGGGAAGACAATAAAATCCTTGGCTACTATATAGCAACTTGCTGATAGTTACATGAGGAAGGCTTGTTTTCTTTCTGGGCTAAAAAATATAGAGTAAAAAAGATGAATGATAATGGTATGTGGGAGGTGGTTAAAGGCTTGAGCAAAGCTACTTTCTCAAATACTTTTATGTGAAAGTGAAAATTGTGGAAAGGCTACAAACAGTGCCAGCATAAAGTTAAAATGAGATTTCATAAGAACGTAGCAGTAAATTAGTTAACGTGTTTTAGAGAGCTTATCTTGTAAATGACAGAAAAAAATCAATTCTAACAAAATCTCTAATTAAAAGGATTAACAAAAATATTAACCATCCATGACATAAATATTAAACATATCTGATATATAAAATGTTCTAAACATATTTCTAAAGAAAAATTCTAATTCAAAATGATTCTACTAAAGAAGTACTTATTAATTTCAGCAGTAAATACGTCCACATAGAAATGTAGGTAGATAGATAGATCTTACACAAATTAAATATAGCCTGCTCACAATATTTTTCTGAAGAAGATATTTTCAACACTCACTCCAGTGCTATGTATAGAACAGTGATTTTCCACCAAATGAAAGACCTTGGTGTATGTAACAGACACCGATATCAACTTTTAATGGAAAAATTCATATATCATAACACAGGCTGTTACTAAACAAAGTATTTCCTTATTTTCTGTATGTCAGATTTCATGTGTACAGTGCCTTTTAGCATTTTTCAAGCTTAGTCTAACATCACTTCAGTGCCCATAGCCTTATTGGAACTCTGCCTCAATCCAGAAAGGAGTACAAAGGCCAGTGCTGAGATGTTATGACAACTGGAATTATGGTCCAAAAAGCCAGTCTAAGGAGTCACCATTGCCCATTTAATCTACATATATATTACTTTTCTACTGACTAAACCCAGATTCTTGTAGATGATGAACAGGCCTCAAAGCTCTCAGATGCTTCCAGAATCAATTGTGTCATGAGGAATAGAGTTGCTGTTTATCCAGATCAACAGTGAGTATTTCAGTTATCTCCTTTGTACCTACAAACATCATCTAAGAGCAACTATAATCCTCTCCAAACAACACCTATGCATGTAGTAATACAATACACAGTAGGGTATTAGTTGGATCGTTTTCTACATGTACCCTGAGAATTACATTAGGATTTAGCACAAAGTGATGCTATTATGCTGATTGTACACTATGGAACAGTATAGAAATGGATTACTGAGCAAAAAGTCTGGGATGAGATCTGCCTTTTAAGAATGACTTTTGAGTGTGTGGGCAGGCATAGCTTTCTGGGGATGTCTGAGGGTGTTGGAATTACTGCTGTAAACCCATCTGTTCTCCACCAGAATGTCTGTCATTCTCAACAATCTATGAATAGCTGCAATCAAGACCTAATTAATTTTAATCAGGATGACCTCAATCATCTTAAACAGCTTTAAAAATTAAAAGCTTTGCTGACATGGCTGCGTTTAACTGCAAGTGGCTACAGAACAGTCACATATGCTGTTTTAGAGCCATACCAAGGTAGAGAGGGAAGGGAAACTTCTGTCAATTGGGAGATTCGGTCAACTTAAAATGGGTCATTGTTCTTTGGTGCAATTGCAGGGTTCATATATGCCTGTGGCTGCATTGTTGGGCCAATTTCTATAAATCGTGAGCAGCATTAATAGATGCTCAGCAAACTCAACTCTGCTGATTTGTTTGCTTTTTTGTCATCACTTTTTTTTTACTGTTGCTTTTCTTCCTTCCTATACACCTTCCCCAACTTCACTTGCAATGCAGAAGAAAACCCAGTACTTATCTAAGGCATCTAAATGCAATTGATATTTGGGTGGTGTTTCTATGCATTCTGACAAAGTGCAAAATAAAAATATTTGTCAAGCTCTTCAAAGCAGAACAACATACTAAAAATGTTTATTCAATTCTTTTCTTAACTTGAAAAAATTGCAGCGAATGTTATTTTTTTATGTTTAATATGTTTTTAATTATTTAAGGCAATCATGTTTACTGTATCATTTGGTAAAACAGATTTATGTTTACTTTCATCACCACAGAAAAGATAGATCTATAAAAGTAATAAATCTTTCAGTGCTTCATAACCTTACGCAGTCTTTATAGGTTGAAAGATAATCAATAATCATGACAGAAAAACTGCATATGATTCATCTTTCAAATCAACTCGCTTCTTTATGACACAATGCCAATAGATGAGAATGTAAATGTTGTGATAAATTTTTTTTTTTTTTAATACCTGGACTTGAAAGGCTATTCATTAGAATTACTTTCCCAGGCAAAATTAACACTAGATGGATCTTCCATGCTCACTACCCTTCACATGCTGTCAGATTGCACTATCCAATTATGCGGTCTTTGCTGTCTCCTGCAAAGTATTTCGGTCTGCAAATTTAGCTGTATTTATACTTTTATTCTGACAGTGTTTCTACTTCTAATTCATTAATGTGAGCAAGTGTTAGTGAGGGGTTTTTTACCCAATGTAATCAATTATTTTTGAATAATTCAATAGATTGAATTTCATTTTAAATGAGCAGCTTTTCATTTCTGAAGTGACTGTATCCCAAAGTGTCAGGCTTTTCTTGCTGAATCAGTGTGCTTGAGCTCAGACAGCCTTCAAGATGTTTGTTGTCCTGGTGACATCCTTCATAGTATCACTTCAGCAAACATAAAGTGCCAAGTAGTCAGGAATTTAAATTTATCCATACAGGTATTAATTCAGACAGGGCTCTCAGAATCAGGACTTTAATTTTCATTATTTTTTTTTTTTACTCTACTTTATTCCAGACTGTAAATCAGGACAAAATGTATCAGGAACAGTGCTTGAAATTATTACTTCTTTTTCTTCTTCTTCCCCTGTCTTCTTCCCCCTTGAAAATACAGGGAATTATAATGACAGCATAACCTGTGAAGTCACTGTAATTCTCAGTTGGGAAGAGAAATTTGCTCTAGCTACTTACAACCCTCTTTGCCTGAAGGTATTGGAGTTTTTGCCTGATATTGCTACTCTATTGAATGTAAAAACCATGCCAGCATGATTAGTGAGATACTGAACAGCTAAATTGTGACTTGAAAGTCAGTCTCATTGCATATCAGCACATTGATTAGTTGTGCCTGAATAGTGAAAGAAAAACC
Source organism: Passer domesticus (assembly GCF_036417665.1). Classification (NCBI taxonomy): domain Eukaryota; kingdom Metazoa; phylum Chordata; class Aves; order Passeriformes; family Passeridae; genus Passer; species Passer domesticus. The sequence continues at coordinate 104,611,498 of NC_087474.1, read as the reverse complement.
AATGGAGAAACTGTAAAATCAAAGTTTGGTTCAGAATGTGACTGACAAGTGCACCGATTACAGGATAATTGTATTCAGCCCATCATATCCTCTACTGAATAAAGATACCATAAAATTATTTTTGAAATATTTTTGCTGTGTTTTTTTGTCAATGGAGTTTATAAGAACACAAGTAGTTTGCCATTCCAAGTTTTGAAGCTCATAGCATTAATGTGTTTAGGATTGTTGCATTAAACTAAAATATAGTTTAGCTTCATATGCAATGAAATATATATTTAATACAATTTTTAGTTTTATAGTTTCTAATTCTAGAATTTATACTATTTGTACAGTAAATGACAGAGAAAATTAAATATGGCAAAACATTACCTTAACAGATGCAACTAATTTCAGATATTAATCTAATACTTATTTGTTTATTGTTTAATAATGCATGCTATGTACCTCAGAGACTAGGTTGGTGCATGTAACATTGTCATGGGATTATATATGCTGGGTTACACTATTTTATTATTTACTTATTATCTCAATTCCAGTAGACTTTCACTATGCTGTAGACTATGTGATAACAATAAATAACTCTACCATGGTCACTAGCTTGAAGTTCTTTGGAAACTTTATTCTTCTCTTGTTTAAGGTATAGGTAGTATTCATATTTTCATTCAAGATGAAAGCAAATATAGGACTGTTCAAATACTTGTACTCTCTACCCAGAACACATTCAAGTGGATATGTCTGTAGAGGAGGTGTGTGTGAGTGAAAATAAGGAGACAAAGCACCTCATAAAGCCTGACCAGCCTTCCTGCAAGAACATGAGATGTGAGGGGTTTGGAAAAAGTTGCTGCCATTAGTTGAAGAACTCAGCCTGCACTCAGATATTAAAAGATATGTATGTATTTTTTTGTAAATAAAAGTAATCCTAGAAAATACATTTATATATATTTATATTTATATTTATATTTATATTTATATTTATATTTATATTTGGCACAGCATGAACTATTGTTTCTAACTGGGATAAACAAGATGCCCCAGTTTCACTTTACCTCTCATGGAAAAAGGGGGAAACAAAGTTTCTATGAAGCTGGTACTTTCACAGTCTGCAGCCAGGTATGTCCGATGGCACATAATGTGCTTCTGAGATGACTCCTGACAATTAGACAAACTGTTACCTTTTCAAAACATTTGACAGTGACTATTTTCTTGAATACAAAAGCATGTGGGCTGGTGGGTAAGGGGAGGAAGAAGACTAGTCCACCTTTGGGTCTTGCTGTACTGTGGGGCTGAGCCATGAGAGTTTTGACCCATTTTTTTGGGTCAATACTGGATGTAGTACCCTGGCAATGAGCGGTTTCAAATAGCACATATACAAACAGATAAGAGTGGATTTTCAACTCTTGCTGGACTTCAGCATGTCTAAGTATTAAGCCTTTTAGGATTCTCTGAAAATTTTATTCCTTCCATCTTTTTTTTTACCGACACTTCAGAACTTAAGAAATATCTATTCCTCAATAAAAATAACACTGTATATGTACTAATACCACAATATGAAGCCTAGAGACAGAAATTGCCCTGTAATAGATAGCAAATCAATATAATCCAGAAGCAAGATAATGTTAGTATTACAAATATCCAGAGATTTAAAATTTTCATTAGTTTTAGACTAATTTTGAGGATTGTTCACACTAAAATCCTCTGTTAAAATATGTGTACAAAATGGAATTTTTAATTCTCATTTAGGAATTGTGCTATGAAATGTCAACTGAAATTCATTATTTTTCTTCAATAAGAATTTGAGCAAAAATATTTGTTTCAGTGCACTATATGATGGACACAGCATCCTACCCTGCAGAGTAAAAAAAAAATTCTTATACTAACATATAATTCTTATAATAAAAAATTCTTTCAGGTTCAAATAACTTGGTATTTTATTAAGTTTAGTAAAAGGTTTCTCTAGTGGTATAGCCCTCCAAAACAGCTAAGGAATGGCATGTATTAATATGACACTATAAAATCATTTTACAAGTAAATGCTGGACAATAGTTTTAAGTTAAAAAGCAGTGTGTATATAATACAATTCAGAGTATATACCAGGAAGTGAGTGTGCTAAAATGATAAATTATATATATACATATACACACACACACACACACATATATATATATATATATATATATATATATATATATATAAATGTATTAATCCTTCATAAAACGTAATGTGTTGTTTAGGGATCTGATTTGTGCTGATTTACACCATGAAATATGCTATAGTGTGAAATTTGTTGCATGTTCATGAACATATACAGTCACTCTTAACTGTGTGTGCTTGTGCATTCCCACTGAGACGAGTCCAGAATTAACCTGGTTTTTAAATTTGCTATCTAAACAGATAAATATCATGTCCAACGGATCTGATGAAAATCTCTGTGCTCTCTCTGCAATTCAGAGAATAAATTAACAAGAAATATAGTTTGTCACAGTATTATTGCTTAGTTTTCATAATGAAAACAAAAAGCAAACAAACATAGCTTCTCCTTCCCGTCCCTAGTTGTCTGGGTTATGTTGTGTTGATTTTTTTTTTTTTAATTAAATAGAATAATTTACAAAAAAATAAGATGTTTCGCCTATTTGTACATGAAGGGATTTAAGGAACAATTCAATAGCTTAGAATAGCAGCATATGTTGATCTACCTAATATTTAGCTTTTTGGGGGGTTGTCTGTTCTTTTAAATGGTGGTCAGTCACTATCTGCTTCAGCACATCAATTTACATAGATTGCATTGAGATAAAATCTGGTTAGTTGAACAGTTTTTTACATTGAAGTACTTTAAAATCATTACATATTTTTAAATCTTAATTCCTCATGCTGAAAGTAGGAGCTACTGCTATCAATCAGCATGAAAAATTTCCCCATGGTGGTGAACTACCTAAGTATTCTATGATCACACTGAATAAAATATGAGATAGTGGTGTAAAGTTTAATCATCCTGTTTCCTCAATTTCCTTCTTTCCTTTCAATGGCAGCCACTGGGGGAACAATTCACTTTTCTGCTTTGTGGAAAGCTCAGGCTAAGGATTTTCTGAGCTCTTTTAATTACTTGGTTTAAGCTAGAGATGCCAAAGGACCCACTAAGCAACAATAAGGGGTAATGACTTATGCATAGAAAATTGAAAAGTATTCATCTTGGTAGAACAAAGGAGAATAAAACAGAACAAATGGCAAGTAAAATTGAAAACACAGAAGAAATGAAGGTGAGCTATATAGAATTCAAAAGCAATCTATAGCCGCAATTAGAAACTATGCATTAAATCAATTTTTAGCTCTTTTGAGGAATTGAAAGTAACAAGGGTAGTTTAGAGTACTGTACCTACTTAATAGATTATTGATTTTCAAAAAAAAGATAGCAGGACATCTTTCACATAGAGCTATCAAATTCACACTTATGGTACCTTTACATTCTTTTTTTTTTTCCCTCCTTTTTTTGCTTAGTTGACTAACAAATTCATGATTGCTTTTGGGAAGCATTTTCTCCCAGACACATATTTTTCATGATGTCTAAATGAAACCCTGATAAAACTTTTGCAATCTTTCCTATAGCTGTAAAGTTATAAGAGAATATGAGAATATATTGAGTTCTATTGAGAATACAAGTGTTATTGCAGCGTTTTGGTCTTTGTTACCTCATCCTTCCAGCAAGACCTGGACAAAATCTCCCTTGGTTTCCTTGTCACCTGCAGTAGCAAGGGCAATCACACCAGGAAGAGTGGCTGTTAGAAATTCCTGATGCACTTATGGGATCACTAGACTATGACAATACCCAATTCTGAGCCACTTTCATGCAAGGGGAAAAAAAGGTAAGAAATCCTTAAACTGGTAGTATAAAATATAGGGGTAATTGAAAAGAGCATTGCTTTTTATGTAGAGTCCTGCAAAGAGGGAAGTGCCAAAAGTCTCAAATCCAATAGGGACTTTGATTTGTTTTGTCAATGTTGCATACAAAAAAATTCAAGACTGTTTGAGGGAACTATTTTAATTTCATTATGCATCAATAGTAATCATGTTTCTGTCTATTGCAAATATAAGCATTTGGACCCGAGGCAAATAAGAGCTTAGACATTAATATGCAAGATAACATGTTAATTTTAATTGAAAGCAAATTATTGAAAAATCCATGCCTAAAATATAGTTTATGCAGTGCTGATATTTGTATAAATACTTTGATTTGCTACATTATGCAGCTCATTTTCTACTACAAAATATGCTAACTGCACACATGACCTGAAGAGGAATCTGTTCAAGGCTACTAAGAACAGATGTGACTGAGCAAAAACTTTTTGATGTTTAAGTTATTTTAGGGAGGAGTCATGGTGTTTATTCCATATTTATATTATTGAATATCCGGTATTTGTTGCTGTCTTAAATAAGGTGCAAGAATAGGAAAACCTATAATTTGACTCCTTCTGTCAGCATTGCCATTAAAAGTAAATTTTTAAAAACAGTTTGAAATCCCTCTCTTTTTTGATTACTATTATTCTCTCAGTATGACTACAAGAGCATTATTTCAAATGTGTTGAAATACATTTGAGCTGAGAAATTACAATTAATTTTCATATCTCTTCCAAAAAAATAACTAATTTAATTTGAGAAGCAAAATATTTTATTCTGTTTTTTTTACTTGATGGCTAAAGCAGTTGCCTAGCAAGAAGACATCTCACTATATCCAGTTCTTTTAGTGTAGTTAATGATCTGGTACCTGTCTGCAAAGCTGGTTTTATTTTGATTTGTTTGTTTGGGGGCTTTAGTTTTTTTGTTTGGATGAAACAAATCTCTCTTGGACTGCTCTATCAAGGCCCTCCAAAAATAGTTTCAGAATTTTTATTTTCATTTTGTTTGGGTGTAGCTTCCAATACTGAGTTTTCGTTATGACTTTCTCTTCAAGTAGTGTCATTTAGCCCCTGTGATGCTAAAACCAAATTTCTTATTTATCTTGATAATAACTTTCTTTTGATAGAACACTTGGCTTCAACATGGAAATCTGCTGAGGGATGAGCTTTTTTAATGGGTTTTTTTGTTGTTTTCTTTTGTTTTTGTTTTTGTTTTTTTTTTTTTTCTCCTCCAAAACTGGATTCCATTATGAACAACTACTTCACTGCATTTTGGACAGGTTCCATATTTTCTCTTTTAAATTAGTTATTTTTTTTTGCTGTATTATTAGCCTTGACAATACAGGCTCACTGCTACTGTATGAACCTTAATCCCAAATCATAAAGAAAATACTTTTTCTTTTTTCTTCTGTATAGGCTTTGCCCTTTTGAAAATATATGACAATAAAATTACTCATTTTTTAGAAAACACAAATTTGTCATTTTTCTCATCTAGCATAGTACATCATATACCATTTGTCTAATTATTGTGTCACAGTATTCTTTGGAAATGCAAAATAGTGCTCAAAAAATAAATTCAATCTAACCATCTCAAATGTCAAAATAATTTTTCATTGTTAGTTCTTTTCATTGAATTCAGACCTCCTTCATACCTAAAATAAGGTGAGAACATTAGCTTATTTACTGACATGGTTCTGGTGTCACATTTCTGACTGGCCTTGAGGGTACTTTGTTAAATAGGTATTTAAATTTGGTGTCAAAATCAGTTTTAAACTGATGATAAAAGATGATAAAAGCAGCATTTAATTTTAAAAATATTTGTCCTGACTTCTTGTATATCAGGTTTTCAGATAGATGTGTCTGGACATTTTAAATGCTATTTTTTATTTACTTATGCTTATTAATGTATATGTTTAATTAAGTGGAATTTTCAAATCCAAATGAATGATAACCATATAGATCTATTGTATTCAAAACTTTTCAGCTAGCAATTTACTCTCAGTCTTTACTGAAACCCTAAAATGGAAGAAGGCTGTGAGAAGACTACACAGAAGGTTCATTCATGAGGCTCAGGGAAAAATATATGTATTGGCTGACTGTGGCTGTTACAAAGAATGCTGAATTTGTCTCTACAGTGAAATCATCATTTAGGCTATAGAGCATTAGTAAGCATTGCACTTGTATTGTGGTTCTGCTGTAAATTAAAACTGCCATATTCTCATAGGTGTAATTTGTATCTGTCCTGTGATTTACCTATACAGTTGTATCCCCCACTTAATTAAAATTCAGTATAGCATAAAAAATTAAAATTTGATATTAGGCATCACACTTTCCACAAGTAGGTAATTTAAAAAAACTTGGTCAGAACATATTAGACTCTGATAAAGCCCTAAAGGAAAATTCTCACACTCCCATGTTAGCATTGTTCACTCATCTCCCTGCAGTCCCATCCAAGTTTACCTGAGGGAAATAAATTAATGTTATCAGATAACTTGGAAGCAGCCAACTGTAGTAATAACCAGTTTCCAGTAGTAGCATTTACTGTTCACAAGTAAAGAATGGAAAGGGAGAAAACTTTGGCTTATGTGGATTTTCAGAGTGAGTTTCGAAAGGAAGTTTGCATTTTAAATGCAGTTTTACCTCTCTGAACAGAAGTATGCCGTTCTCAAAGTAACCTACCCCTTTACTTCCATTTAAGGCAGATTTAACACTTACAGCTCAAAACACCCTAACATGGAAATTATAAATTGACAAAGAATCATAAATAAATGCTCAAATATGAACACAATTAAGCTAGAGTAGACAAGCAGTGAAGAATTCACAAGCTGTTTTTAATTTTGTTATTAGGAGATTAAACCTTCTTGGAAAACCTGTTGTCTAGTGGCTTGTTTTAAACTTAAGTAATTCAGTAAAAATCCCTCTGCTATACATAGATATCAATTTAAGCTATTAAACTGTGCAATGTATTTACAGTACTTTTTCTATCTTATATAAGGCTAATTATTTTTTTTGTAACATTCCTGTGAAGCAGGAAGTACCTCCTTTTACTAGAGAAAATGAAGAGACACCTGCTTTAGTGCTGGGGTTTTGCTTCAGTTGTTTCCCTTTTTTTTTTTTCTTTTTCAAAATGACACTGAATAGCTGTATCACAGGATCGTAGATTAGTTTGGCACTTTTAATCGTAGATTAAAAGGCACTTTTAAAGATTCTCTGGTTCCAGCCCTTCTGGCATGAGTAGCTGCAACTTCTCCTAGACCATGTTGCTCAAAGCCCAATCCAACCTGGCCCTGAACCTTTCAGTAATGAGGTATCCACACCAGCTCTGGTGAAGAAGTCCACACTGGAGGGTGGCTTCTCTGGGAAAGCCGACACTGGATAAAGCTCCTAGCAGAACTTCTGATCCTGGGCAGAAAAAGTCGATGCTTTGCAAGCTTTACTGGCAGGACTTATGACCCTGTGGGAAACCCACATTGGAGCAGTCTTTTCCTCAAGTACTGCACCCTATAGAAGGGACCCACACTGAAGCAAGGGAAGAATTTGAGGAGGAAGTAACAGCAGACCTGTGATAAATTAACCACAGCTCCCATTCCCTTGCTACAGTGTGGAGGAGTAGGAGGTGCAGAATTCAGGAATAAACTTATATGGAGAATGGAGGAGGTTTGGGGTGGAAGGGGGCTTAAAATTAGCTTGTATTTCTCATTATCCTGCTGTGTTTAATTAGCAATAAATGAAATTATTTTCCCAAAGTCCGGATATTTTGTCTGTGTTTGTAACAGCTGAGTGATCACTGTGTCCTTATCTCAACTCATGAGCTTTACTCTCTCTGTCCTGTTGGTGGACAGAGAATAATAGAATGAATGGTGGGTACAAGATGGCCAGCCCAAGTCAACTCACCACAGATTTGTCCCAGGATTTTTCAGGGCTGACAATAAGATCACGACATTCTGGCTGCCTAGCTGGGCCATCGTCCATGACAGCTTACTAGAGAAATATGTTCTGAGTCCTTTGTGGAGTATCACAGGTTGTTGTTTTCCAGTTGTTGTTTTCCAGTGACTGAGCAGGCTCTGGTTCTTTTATGTTGTGCAAAACTCTACTGGCTTCCCCTTTTAAAAGGCAGGCATTGAAACAGGGAGACTGAAGCATAATATGAATTAAGAGACAGATTGAAATGAACTGTTTAATAGCACTGTATTAACCAAAGCAGAAAATAATGCTGAATATCATAAAATCCCCTGATTTAAGTTAAACTACTTGAAAAAGAAGCATTTTGATTTTTTTTTTTTAGTAATACATACAGTAATAATGAAAACTTGAATTCCATTTATGAATGTAATTCATACAGTATCAAGAATCTTCAAAACATTTTCAGCTCTCGTCAAGGAATTTATGACTTACCATTAGGAACTTTTGATTAAAATATGACTTTTTCAAGCTGGCTTATGTATTCTTAAAATAGATATATTATTATCGAACTGTGATTGTGCTTGAGTTTCTACTTCTCAGCTCCTGGCAGTCTTTATTTATTAATGATACATAACTAGTTTCAACTCTATATTTCTTTATCAAACTTGCAAATGGACAATTTATTTTCATCTGATTAAAGTTTTTCTTTTCTACTAAAAATAAGTATGTACATATATGAAGATTTACTAAAAGATTTTTCACCATCCAAGGTTCAACAGGTACCTCAAAGTGTCTCCCTATAGGAAAGTATTTGCAAATATATTAACAAATATATTTTTGAAAACTCTGGTATTTTTAAACATTAAATAAATAATTGAATTTTCCCATTAAAAACAAGAATGCCATTTGTAGATTTAATGAGTATTTTCTATTTAATATTTTCAAAGAAAAATTAAACTATGTGCCTCATATATATTCTGCAATCATAAGTATCTTCTAGCCTTGTTTGTTTATTTCATTAGTTCTCTCCATTGAGAGCACACACAGTCCAGTATTAAGGGAATGCACTGAGTTCTGTAATGCTACATACAGAGCTATAGATCTACACATATATCTTGCACTCATATACTAAGGAATTCTAAGGAATAATGAGAAAAATACATGCACAAATGTCTCTGCAAAGAACAAAAGTTTATCAAGTGTATTTTGGAAAATTATGTAATTGTCAGTAGCAACGTTCTTTAAAAGTTAAAGCTTTGTTGATTACTAATTATTAAATGGATTTTTAATTAAAAAAATCAGCAATGCCTATAAAGTAAGACAGTTAAGAGGGAAAGACTTTTAGAAAGAAAACTACGGAATTTCATGATGTATACGTAATAAAATCCATCTTTCAGAAAAGGCTAAGACCCAGTACCTACTGTTATGTCTCAGAGAAGATATCAAGGATCAACCAAAACTAGATTCTAGACTTTCTTTTATCTAAATTTTCTGTCAGCTGCGAACAACAAAAAACTGTAATGATTAATTAAATACTATTACATCTACATTCCCTATTTATGTGTGAGGGAGTCTTCTGCAGTAAACAAAATCACAAGACGTGATTGACTCTTGGTTGACTCTTTTTCAGTGGGACTATGAAAGAAAGAAGAAAAATAACACATTATTTGGAAAGGAATTACTGAATACCTGGAAGATATTGGATTTTGGCTCAGTCAGACACAATTCAGTAATGAAAAATATGTTCTGTATTTGCAAGCCTTGTCTGAAAACCCTCTATATTGATGTTTCTGTGGGTGGGAGCACAGGATTTGTTATGTTACTCTGGGAAATAGCTCTACCTTTGACTTTCAACACCTCTTAGCATGTTATAATTTAGAACCAAAATCTTAATGTAAGAATGATTCATCATATCCACTTGGCAAATATTTTTCTGCCATATTATAGTTTAATTAATAGAAAAGGAAAGAGGAAAATACATAATATTAATATGAAACAGTCATAGATGACACATATAGACTTATTACTGTGTAATAGTTTAAATAATGGCATGATGTTATTAATTTTAGTAGTATTAAACTCTAACACTGATTTTTTTTCCTCCTGATATTTTTTAATACAGATATATATCTATCTGTGGTTTTCACCCTATAGTCTTTTGTTTGCAAATCTTCTTCGTTTAGAACACAGAATAAAGGATATTCTTCTGGTGAAACCCACCAAATGAGTGAGGCTATCAAGATAATAATTAAAAATAAAGCAAAAAAAATAAGGCTTTCTAAGTAAGATCTTCAAAGCCAGTGGCTGCAGCTAGCACTAAGGTAGCAGCACTGTGAAATGAGTGCCAGCACAGTTTGGAGATGTGTTAATTATCTTAGAAATCAATTGAATTGTACAATTCTAGAATAGATGGATTTAGATATATAAAGGCATCTATCCTGTACTGAACTATAGTCTATACAAAACAAATTGTTTTGAAAATGGTGGGAAAACTGCACTCTGTTAGATAAGAAAAATCGAATTAGTTGTAATTTTATACAAGACAAAAGTATGTCAGTTTGTAGTAGTACTGGTTTTCCCATGTGTTCCATATTTTCCACTACCTTAATTTTCCCTATTCTTTCCCCTGGATGGTGTAGTGTTATGATTCTTAGTCTTTATTTCTTTAGAAAAAAGAATGTTTCATATACAGCAGTGGTTTTTTTTCTCTTCTTTTCATTAACTTTTGCTGTTGTTTTTAATGCTTGGTAGTTTTCTATTACTAATTTAGTAAGCAATTTTTAAATATTCTACCCATCAGTGTATTCAGTTGTATTGGTTTTGCACAGCCTGATTTTTGGCAGCAGGGGAGCCACAAAGATGGCTCCTATGAGAAGCTCCTGGAAGCTTCCACCACATCCAGCAGAGCCAATCCGTGATGGCTCTGATGATGGACATGCTGCTGGCCAAAACTGGGCCAGTGAGAGAGGCTGGTAGCACTTCTGTGATGGCATATTTAAGCAGAAAATCAAAACAAAATCACACAGTTTTTTCTTCTAGCCAGAGAAGAGGTGAGAATGGATGAAGGGAAACAACATGGTGATACCAAGGTCAGCAGAGAAAAAGGGGCAGGAGGTGCGCCAGGCCCCAGAGCTGAGATTCCTTTGCAGGCCGTTGTGAGACCATGGTGAAGCAGCTGTGCCCCAGCAGCCCTTGACGATCCATGGGGGATGCAGGGATCCACCCACGGACCATGGGGCTCCATGGGGGATGCAGAGATCCACCCACAGCCCTTGGGGATCCACAGGGAATGCAGAGATCCACCCACAGCCCATGGCAGAGGTGCCCATACCAGAGCAGGTGGATTTGTGGAGGAGGCTGTGATCAACTGAGAGACCCAGTGGAGAAAGAGGGCTCCTGCTTCCAGGCTGGAGCAGCCTGTCCTTGGAGGACTGCACCTCATTGAAAGACAGACCCAGGTCACAGCAATTTTGGGAGGACTGTCTGCCTGTGGGGGGAACTCGCATTTCATCAGGTGCAGTAACGCTGCTGCTTGTGAGAGTAGACCCACACTGGGGAGTTCACAGAGCATTGTCTGCTGTGGGAGGGACCCCACGGCCTCCCAGGGGAAGGACTCTTCTCCCAGAGCAGCAGAAGGAAACCTTGGATGATGAACTGACCAAACCCCCATTCCCCGTCTCTCTGCAGTCAGTGGGAAGAAGGGAGGGGCTGGAGCTTTGCTTTAAGGTGCTTTAAGGGCTTATTTTGCTTCTCATTATCCTCCTCTGATTCTGTTAGTAATGAATTCACTTTGCAACTTGAGCCTGTTTTGCCCTTGAAGTGCTTCTCCTGGCCCTTATCTCACTTATGAACCCTTTGTTAAGGGTCTCTGCTGCCAAGCAGTAGTAGGGGAGGGTGAGTGAGTGAGTGACTCACATGGGTGCCTGGCATTGAGCCAGTGTTGAACCACGATATCAGTTTACTATAAAAAATTAATCAGCACCACCCTACAAAGCTGGAAGGATACACAGATCAGGAAATTGTGTCTCAGCATGGACTGTCAGTGCTCTAAAATCTTTAGAGCTTTGTGAGCCTACTGGATAGATTTTTTTTTTCCTTTTAGTGAACATAAATCAACAGGGCTCTTAAGCACCAAAGCTAGTTTGGATTTCAGCAAGAACTAGTGATGGCATATTTTGAACTAGAACTAGAGTTCTGAACTCTAGTTCAGAACAAAGTATTTTAAAAGCAGAGAAAACAAAGTAACCAAAACTCATAGAATAGAAATAAAAGGGCAACCCAGAGACCAGCAACAAGGACAAGGCCAACATACAGGTTTTGCTTCTTATTTTCTGATATCCAGTCACATGATGTTAAAAAGAACATAATACACAACTCATAAACTACAAACAAAACAGATAACATGGTCTTCATCTAATGGTCTTCAGCTTGTCACAGAGTTTAGAATTGCATGATACCTGTATCATTTTAACACAGGAATCAGTCATTGTGTTTACTTTCTTGGTGGAGGCTGGTTGCTAAACTCAGCACAGAGGCTTTGGAACACTCTCCCTCACTCCAAGAGAGAGATATACAGGATCCTGGACTTTAAAACAATTGCTCCACATTTGAATGAAACTTGAATTGCCACTACCTGCAAAATACCTGGAGACAAGAAAACTCTTTGCAAACCACTCTGAATCTGTAGATATTTCCAGAGAATATGAATTCTCTTGATGGAGAAATGTAAATGTCATCCTTAGTTGACAAGTCCTTACAGTTGACAAGCACCCAGTACATTTATTTACTGGAGGATGGTTTAACAGAGAGAGATGGTCTAACAGAGAATTAACTTCACCAGTGCCTAGAAGCTCCAGTGAATCAGCTTGGGTCCACTGAATTTCACCCTCCATCCATACAAAACAGTAAAAATGTTCCTTCACTGGCAAAGATACAGATTTGAAAAGGTATGTAATAACCCACCTACTTTTCAAAACCTCCACTGCCTTACTTTTTGAAATTTTCCTCTTTTCTTCAGAGGGAGTTGGATTTCTTTTTTTTTTTTTTATTTTGTACAGAATGCTTCCATAAATAAATTTTAGAAAAGAAAAATATTAGAAATAGGAAAAAAAAAATGGTGAGTTCAGGGAATCAGCAAAGTGTTTCTTGCTCTGTGTCTCAGTAGAGGGTTAATAAAACCATGAAGTTATTCTATTAAATATGGCAGCAGTTTCCTTCTATTGTTTTTTGTAAAATGTTTTTTCAAAAATTACTAAATATTTAGTGTCAAAAAGATAAGGCCCTAAGGCCTAGATTATGGACATGTTTTTATTTACTTTCTTTGAATGAGTTAACATGCAAGTAGCTTTACATTTTGATCTAGAATGGATCCAACAGATGAAAGATATTGCTCCATACAATATAAAATAGTAATAAGCTTTCTTAAAGCTTAGAGATCTCATTCTCTATCCCTGTACTAAACGCCAACAGAAAGAGATATCACTAAGTAAAAGAGTGTCCCAGCAGCTTGTGTACAGGACTTAAGAATATCAGTGTCAAGAACATCTTGACCTTTTCTTCAGCACTGTGAATGGCACTGGAATATCCCAACTCATCTAAGTCTTTGTATCTGATTTATTATGAAGATAACAGAAAAAAAAAGTTCATCTTCTCTTTTTCCAGAGAATTCCAAATTCCTACAGCAGAAAGAATATGCTTGCTGCTGATTATTATTCTGGTTATATTCCTACAAGGACTTATTACAGGAAAAAATGTAGAATGTTAAGGATTCTAGATGGATGACAAAACTATTTTGTCTACTAACAGTGGCTAATTTAGGCTGGCTTTGAAAGGAAGGAAAAATTAATATAATAATCAGAATGAAAAAAATCAGGCTATGGTGGAAAAGAAAATTTCCGTATTACAGTCCATAATATGTCACTTTCTAGAGAGAATAGTTTAGCATGAAGCCTTAAAGTGATAACCGTTCCCCAAAAGCAGAACAAAAAATGTAATCAAATGTTATGGTTTTGTGTAATATTATGTAGTTGGCTTCGTATAATAAAGCAGTATAATTACTTTTCTAAGGCTCTGAATTGAAATTTTAAGTAAACAGTGTCTGAAGATTCCTTGATGAAATTCCATGTTGAGTAATGACATTATTTATGTCTCTCTTAGAAGAGTTTTTTGTCTGTTCTTCATTTTGTTTCATCTTGCTTATCTTAAGTGTTCTGGAAGGTTATTTTGGAGAGTCAGTTAAAACAATGTCTTTAAGTGTTAGGTAGAAAAATTTTTCTACAAATAATAAAAATGCATTTTAAAGACTATTGGAAATTAATTATGAAATCAATTATACATTTATTTGACTAACATAAAATTATACATTGACCATTAATTCACATGTTTTATATATGTTGTGTCTCTGTATTTTGATAACTTGTCGGCTTTTCCTTGAAAATGTTGGAAAATTGGCCTGAAATTATTTTCTTTTTGCATCAGTTTCTGTTTCTTCTCTTTAGTTCTTTTCCACTAGCCATATCCATCTATCAACAGGTGATGTTGTGGTGTTTAAGGGTTCATCTGTTCTTTTTTCTTATTCTCAACTTGAAGATATAAACCTACCTTTATGCCATAATAAGCAGGTCTAAGGAGAAAAATGTAATCATAAGACTTCAAGTTGAAGATTACATCCTAAAGTGAGAAATAAGCAACAGAAGCAGATGAGCATAGACTTTTTATATGCAAATTCTCTTCATAATAAAGAAGGGAAGAGAATTGCACAAAGTGCACTGTATATATCCTATATAACTCTGCATGAAATTATTGAAGTTTTCCATGTGTCATCTGTGGTCTTTGAAAATACCTGTTACTGGCAGTTAACTCTGTATACAAGATTTCACTGAAAAAGAGACCTCACTGAGTATGTTTTAGATTGAAAAGAACTTCTCCAGAAGAATAAAAGTAAGTCAGGCGGATTTAAATGCCAGAGAGGACTTAAAAATACATATTAATACTGGCAATATTCCAAAAATACCTATTCAATTAAAGAGTATTCAACAATATTTTCCCTTCTTTTTCAAGACCAAATTGCCATAGCTCAATGAGAAATTTAATTGTACTGAGTAAATCAGTAAATCTGAGCATAGCAAAAGCTTTACCAAAATTAAGTCACAGCTATATTCTAAGAGGCGGGAAGCTGCACTGCTTTTCACACAGCCCTCAAAGAGGGAGGTGCTCTCTGGAGATGAACTCATACCATGACATTCAGGAGATCTCAAACACCCCTTTGCCTCTCTACAGATGCAGCTCCTGGAAAACACTTAGCAAATTTTACAGCTGTATCATCACATCAAGTTTCTGGAGGCAAAAGGCAGAGCAAGCCACTTGCTCATTTTCAGGGTGAGCTGTCCTTAATGCAGATGCAAAACTGGTGTAAATGAGTAAAACTTATTTCCCTTTCTATTTATTTATTTATCTTTAAGCTTCCTTAATTTAATTTGGCGTACTCTGCTAGGAAGACAATTTGCATATTTCTTTGCGAGAACAAATGAATCTTCTATAAGTTGCAGACACCGTAATATAATTTTTTAGAATACCATTCTTATGAAAGCTGTGTGGTTGAGGAACATGCTTTTAATGTTTTCCTGTACTTTTAAAAAATCTTGATGTAGATTTAGCCTTCATGTTCTTTATTTTAAATTAAGCATAATTTTAAAACTTATGGATACAAGTGTTTTTAAAGAAAATTAACTCAGCATAGAAATTTTGGTGCAGATTTGTGTAAAAAGAAAAAAAGAATAAAGCCTTTGGAGTGTTCAGACAAAATTTCTCTAAGTTTTCTTCACCAATACAAGTAAGGAAACAAAGAAAAGTATACTTTCTATTCAGTCCCCTGCCTAAAATATTGATCAATAATGTCAGGCCTTAAAAGAGTGTTTATGATAAGGTCTAAGCTTCTGAATTCTCTACAGTCACATTGCATTTGAAAACATTGTATGACTCCTCCATTACCAGTTTTGAAAGATGACAATGATTTGTGCATGATAGCAAGTGAAATACTCTCTGGATTTTAACACAGCTAAAGTGAGCAAAGTATGACTTCATTAAGCACATGCCCATATACTAAAAGAAGTGGCAGGATGGTTGCTATCCATACCAGATTATCTTCAAGTCAGTTTTGTACTTTATTTGCTCACTGGAAGGTCACAAAATGGATGACAGATCCATCCTTGTCTTATAAGACTACACATGTCACTACAGATCCCTTTGAAACTGGAAACTAATATAGATGACCTAACTGGAGCCACCTCTTTTCTGACCTGCTGGTTTCTTGCATCCCCTGGGATTCAGAATGCTTCTGATTCATCTGCAGCAATATTATCATAGTATGTATGGTCTCTTTCTCTCTGGAGATTTGCAATACATAGCACCAGTTTACAGCTTAGTGCCACTAAACATGCATGGCTGTGGGCACTGCCATAGGTTTCAAGGGTTGGCATTGTTGAAGTGTGCAACTCTTGTGAAAGATTCATACAGTACTGTATATCACTAATGTGACTATAGTTAAGGAACCTGTAAACCATATTTTTGAAAGTTGGTCTCTGAACACACCAGCATTCTCCAGTGTGAGCATCTTTCTGAGACTTTTTATAATAAAGAAAGCTATTTTTCCAAAAATATGTTGTTATTGAAGCCCTCAATATTTTCAGAGGTTGACTCCCTGAGAAACTTGAGTACCCTTTCCCCAAACTTTTTAAATGTCCACTGTCTAATAAATCAGGCCTTCAAAAAAATTAACATGCTAGTCAAATATTAGCATCTTGATAAAATAGGTAAGGAAAAATTACTTCAGTCTTGTCTGTGACATGTCATGATCTGTCAGCGTTATTGCTCTAACTTCTTGACTTTGTTAAACATTGATAAATGGGAAATAAGATCCTTTGTGAATACTAGAAGGGATTAAAATCATGTTCTGACTTGAATTATTTGCTGATTTAAAACAGAAAGACTCTTTAAACCTAATAGGACAGCAATAAATTGTGCTAGAGTCCAATTGGTAGTATCTCCCTGCAATGTTATTTCTACCAAACCAAAAAATTGTAAGACAAGTATTTTAACATCAGTTATTAATACTGAAGATGCCAATCTCCAAAGCATACACTGTGAATTTACACTGAACAGAATTAGGTTAATAATTAGACACGGGTCATGAGATCCAGGCAAGAAACAGTTTTACCATGGTTTCAAAAAATGCTCATGGACTCCATCTGTGTGACTGAAACAGTTCATTCTTCTCTTATCCTTCTAGTCTACATTTTATTCCTAAATAAAACAATTATTTTTAAAAATAATAGTTAGAATACATTTACTACCTTTTTACCTGCTGTCTAAAAGTGCCTAGAAATATGATAGGACACTCCAAGGGTAAGTTTATCTGTAGGAAATCTGGTCACAGGTTGTTTCTGACAATTTTTGTGGTACAGACCTTAGTTTTTAAGTTCTAGTAGTATAAATTTAGATTAAATTTATTTCTCATACTGATTGCTTGACTATGTTTATCTTGTCACTGACAAAAAAAAAACAAAACAAAATTTGAGATTAAAAAGAGCACAAAATGTCATGTGAAGATAAGTATAGTTGGAGGTGGAGGTCTACAGCTTTCAGTGAACTGGCACAGACTGAAATAAAATGTCATAGCTGCAGTACTGCAGTACCGTGGTCCACTATATATATTCTTAAATCTTCCATGTAACTGTCAGTAGTGCATTTACTGAAATATCTGACATTTTTCAAATTTTTAATGTATTCTTATTCTTAATCTCTCCCCAAAGGGAGGACAGGCTATTACACAAAGTATTTTCTTCCGGTAGGAATATCTTTATTGTATTGTTTGGGATATTTTTCAGCCTGATTTTCAATGCACTTTTCAGAAAAGCAACCCTGAAATCAAATGCAGTGCTGGAATTAGAGCTGTGCCTCCAACTCATATTGCCTTCCAGGAAAGGTCTAATCTTCACAAAAATAATTTATATCTTTTGGTATTTGCTATCCACTAGCTCTTCTCACTAAATCATCATGGTTAAACAACTTTCTTTATGATTTGTAATAATTCTCCATTCATAGTCATAGAAGATAAAATACTAGCTACAAAAAATTAGTGGCAGAACAAGTTTCATGATAGGGGGAATGTATCATAACAAAATAACATTTTGTAAAATGAATGCAGATTGTTCTCTGAGAGGTTTCACTTTGAATGCTTAGAAGTTCCTGGCTTGAATAGATTCTAGACATTGTTATGCTCTGTTTAAGTATAAAATCTCAAAGTTATTTTAGTAGTTAAAATGTATTTTTAAAAGGTTCCTTTTCTTCCTTCAGAAAACAGAGGAAAGCATACTCCATAATAAGTCATCTAGTTGGTACACTTGGAAGTTTTTCCTCATTTAGAATATACATAACTTCTGTGAATTTATTCATTATGTGTGAGTAGCCATTATTACTTTTTAAATTATTCCAAATTGAGTATTGAAATGCTTTATATCAAATAATTGAAAACATGTTTTTATTTAAAAAAAAAATGACCTAAAACATGGTTGTAAATCTTTGTAATTTTGAAAAACATGGTCTTAAATGTTTATAATTTTGAAGGCATTTATAGATGATGCTGAACACTGAGCAAATCCCAAATTTTTGGCTGAATGAAGTCAATATGTTTGACAGGATTGGTCTTTTTTCAATATATAAATATTTATTCCTGGTGCTATTTCTCAATCTGATATTTTTGACCAGCTGATTGATAAGATGGTTTCTTATATAACTTTTACAGAATGGATCTACATTCTCAAGGATATAAACTTATTCACGTCTAGTTTCTACCTGTGCTGTGTTTTGTGATTTTGAAATCTCCTTTCTGAGCAAATTCTTAATTCCAGTGTAAACAAAATCAAATATAATTCATAAATTACACCTTAATGCAAATGATTGTTTATGTTTCATGTAATTTTTTTTACTCTACCCCTAATGTCAGTAGACTGAAGTAGTGTGAAAGGGATACTATCTTGAAGTATATGAGTGCCCCTATTGAAGATGTGCCTTTAAAATTAAGCACAATCATTAGTAAAAACTACTGCAGCTTCACAAAATTTTTCTCCATTATATACAGAAGCTCATTCAACATAGTGAATGAACTAATTATTGAAAATCCAGAAAGCTAACCTCTTCATCCATGTGAATATACGTTTTTCACTAGAAATTCCTTACTCTTTAGTCTTAAAGCTTACCAGTCACATGTTTATCATTAGCACATTGTGCAAATGGCCTCCATGTCCTTTATAAGTGCCAGAACCGAAAAATTTTCATTACTTTCAGATATCAAGGGAAAAAAAACCATACAAAGCACAATAATACATTATAGTCTATGACATAATGCCATTATAACTTGGGAAAACTGCATTACTGGTTTCTCTGGGTATGAATTAGTCTTCCTGACTTACTTACAATATCTTTGTATGATGCTGTCTGCTCATGAGATGGAAAAAACTATCAAGGAGAACTATGTAAGAAAAGAAATCTCACTTCTTTTTTTAACATCAATACCATAGATGGGTAGCCAATGAGATCAGAAAGTTCTGCTCACAGCATGATGATCAAACTGACCAACAACATGAAGAATTTTTTTTTTAATTGCTATATGAAAACTTCATCACTTGTTTTTTTTTTTTTTGTAGAGATCTTTAATAAATGCAAAGCACTGTCAAAAACAAGTGGGGTTAGAATATTTTAGAACTGCATATAACTATCTTCAATAAAACAGATGTGAGAAAATATAGGAATTATGCACTTTCTTTTTCCATGCGTAATTGCTGACAATAGTGTGCATTTCATCCATCATACTAAGTTATGACTGCACTCAATTAACTTAATATGGTGTTAATGCAATATGGAAGAGGTAGCATTCATTCATCATATTGTATTATAGCAGTAATACAGTAGTATTGTATTAGACTGATGTAATAAGGCTCTTAATAGAAGGCAATAAAACTATTATCAGGAAACTGCCATTAATACCTGGGATTTTTAAAGGCCATTTCTGTTGTGCTTGTAAATCTTTTCCTCGCCAAGATGCAATAAGAAAGACCCTCTGAGACTGCAGAAGGACTTGAGTATGTGACATTATGAATGTGCTATTTTTGGCTTTTCTATGGAGGAGCACATCTTATAGCACCTAATAAATCTGTGCAGAGGGTTGAAAAGCATATTTTTCTGTTGAACAGTACGCAGTAATATAGTAGAGCTATATAAAAGGTCATGACAAGTTCTAAATATTTATTCATTTCTCTATGACATCAAGGCCAATTCCTTTTTCTCTCTACTAGGAACAAAAGGAGGGGTTTTTTGTAATCTCTATCATTTTCATAAAACATACTAGATTATTAAAAAATCTTTAGTTGTTCTGTGACTTTATTTCAAGATAAATGTTTTATGTTAGAGTTTGCACATGCTCTGTGTTTGTTAAATTTGGGTTGTATTCAAGGAACCAAACCCAACTGATTACTTTCATTATCAAAATACTTTGTAAAAGTGTAACTTCAACCATGCCTCATTTGTCTTCAGAAAGACACAGATTATCCTCATAATCTTGGTTGTTTTAGTTTGGGGATATTTTAGTGGTTTGTTTTTTCCCGAAGTCATTTGACAGAGATTTATGGTACAATATAAGCATGTGCAGGTAAGATTTATTTTGTCAAATCATATTGCTTTTGTTCAGAACCCCAAATTTATGGCATGACTCTATTAATCTAATACAATATGCAGCATTTATATTAATTTTATCAAAGTATGAATACTGGAGTGTTATTAGGAGCATATAGAACAATATTCTACCATGTGTTTCAACTTCATCTAATGCAAACCAAAAATAAAATTTATTGTTCCAGATAGAGCAATTCCTTCTGCACAGTGTTGAACCAGGGTTTATTAAAAGCCAGTTAAAAAAAGGGAATATTTTTACAGTGCTGGCCAATTCCTATCTCTGTCTCCCAGCCCAGGTAATTCCTCACACTGATGGTTCTGATAGATGTTGTGCTTGCATTCCTCACTAGGTTCATAGGTCTAGACTGCAATGTTGTTCAAAATGTTCTGATTTCAATATCAGTTTGCTATGAAGATTCACATAAAGTAAAAAGGGTACTATTTATATTCTGTCCCCACTAGCCTTTATCACTGTATTATAAAGCTGAATGCCCAAGCTCCGTGCATGGAGGGTGCTACTGCCTGTGTCCTCCACAACTCATCTCTTTGGATTGCTCCAAATAATTTTCTGTTACATTTAACTTTTTGATTCCAAATAAATAATAATTACATTAAATCATGTGAATTGTTAAAACTACATATGCTGTGAAAAAAGAAAGAAAAAGAAAAATAGTTGTGGAGTGAAAATAAAGATGTGGAAGTCCTCTTTGAGCTATTCCATGCACTGTTGCTCAGTTTACTTCCCCTCCCCCACTTCCTTCCCACCAAAGAAAATTCACACTAAAAAAAAAATAAAAAAGAATTAGCCAAATTAAATCTGGCTAATCTGGAAGATTAGGTAAATAAATAAAATTGTATTTCCTAGTTTAAAGAAACTCTAACATTATATTATGCTCATATTCCACTTATTCCTAAATTTTTTCCCTCCCAGATATATATTAAAAATATATATTCCACCCAAATCATAATTAAAGCATAAAATTAAAAAAAAAATCTTTAAAAAAATCTAAAAAAAAAAAAAAAATTAAAAAGAACTCTCTAAAGGCTAAACTTGTGATATTGAGCTGATGATTACTGCAGATAAAAAAAAAAAGTATCTGTGTTGTGACAGCAGATGTTTTCTAAATCTATTTATCACAAAACCAGAGAACGGGATAAACATTCAAGACAACACTATTCAGCAGAATCCTTTGTCTATCTTCTTCACTGTTTGCTCAAATGCAGCTAGCTGGAATGCCAAATGTGTGCTCATGCTTTCTTATTCCAGGAGATATGTTTATGAAAGCGGTTTTGCATATTGATTTGGAAGTGCCTTGGATACATAAAGAAGAGACCAAGAGACCAAGTTTAGTGAGTACAGTAGCACATCCTGCTTTGTGCCCTGTGAAATAATGGCATCAGTGTTTCCACTCTTGATTCTCTACAGAGCAAGTCTAGGAAAAATTCTGGAACATTGTAAATAACTCCTATTGTTATCAATTGAATCTACTGAATACAACAATAGATAAGAATGAAAAGATGAAATTATTCAAAGTATTTAATCTAAGATCCTGATTTGAAGATCTTCATGGCCAGCAGCTGTATGTTTTTGCATATGTGTGCAGTCAAACATGCAATTTACCTTTTGAGAATTCTTGCCCTCAAGTTGTCCAGAATGAGTCCAAGGGAAAAAAATTCCAAAACAGAAAACAAAAACAAACAAAAAACCCAGCATCCCTGGCCTTGATGCAGGAATGCATTTAAGTCCATGTCTATGTGTGGAGAGACTACAAGAATGCACTTAAGGGAGTCTAAACTAGGTTTAGCATTTTAGTCAAATTACATGTTTTCCAGAATCAGAGCCAAATATATCAATTTGCAGTATACGGGCTGCTCTGAAACATGAATTGTATATAAAGAAAGTAAATGTAAATGCAAAAGAACATAATGCACTTTGACAGAAGAGGGGTTCCAGGTATATATTGCTTTCTACTGGCTACTGTTAAGAGTAAACTGAAAGCAAAATTCTACTGTCCCAACTTCTTTGACAGTGATTGGTTGAGAAAGGAAAAACAACCCAACAAAAGTAATAAATAATAATTTCAATACTTAAAGTCTTTTATTTATTTCTTCAGAGGATTCATAGAATCAAATAATATTATACTATTCTGTACTGAATACTACTAATATCAAGGAAGAATCTTAGATTCTTTTTCCCCTTATAGATAGAAATAACAGGTAACTTCATAGATAATGAAATTTCACCCAAAGAGAGACAATAGAGACTTCCAAAGGGTGGTTGCTGGCAGAACATCTATGGATGGTCACCTAGTGAGGTACTTTTTGCTCAAAAACAGACAAAAAATGATGTGGCTTGCCCATATTATGGTAATAGCACCAGATTATAATGAACAGCAGTAATTACAGAGATACATTTCAAATGCCACAAGTGTCTCACTAGTGCTGCTCTTTCCCATATATCTTTTGTTGTGGGAAAAATTTAAGACAGCTGTGGGATGTGAAAGACGTGTTAGATCAGGAGGAGACCCCAGCAGGTGTTTGAGAGAGCTGATCCAGCACTGTTCAGTCTTAGTCTGTGAGAGTATCCTGCAGGGTGCATATTTTGGGAAGGAGGGGTGATCCAGATTTGGTAGTGTCAGATTTACAGTTAGTCTCAATGACCTTAAACGTCTTTTTGCAACCTAAATGGTTCTCTGATCATATGATTCTATCTATAAAGTAATTAAATTTTTACCCTCTCACCTAACCACCATTCAGATGGTTGATAAGAAAACTAGTTAAAGAAACCAAAGAGAAATGATACAAAAGTCTTTTGCTATACCTAAAATCAAGCGGTTCTCTAAGCAAAAAATCTATTCTATATTCCTATTAAGAAGCTATTCATAACACCTTAGCTTTCTTTATACTCCTATTTATATCTTCTGTAGTTTCTCCTAGCTAAGAAGCACACCTATCCTAGTGTGATGTCCTTCTGAAATCCCAGGCTTCACTGAAAACCATCTTTTTTTGATAGACAAATATATTTACTTAACTTTCTTATTAATATTTCACAATTGGCAACCTGAAGCTCCTTTACCTGCATGCAGTGTTTAATGATAAACTCAGGTGCTATTTTTTTGTATCTTAATTACAAAGAATCTCTACTACTGTACTTACCACTTCCTAAGAGCTGGAGAAGTACCTATGCACTTAATTATCTGCTCTTATTTCATTTTATGTGATGCTACTGGATCTTAAGACAAATTCTGTGCAGCTAGGCAGAATATGTTTTAATATGATTTGGATCAGTCCTAGAATAATCCTTCAAATTCAGGTAATACTATCTCACAGACTTATTGTGTTCAGAGGTGCTTTCTGTGTTAGATTATATATTTGTATTTTCCTGAATCTGAGTAACAGAGTATATACTGAAGAAGAAATTTACAAACACTGCTCCCTGCCTCAGAATCAGAATATTATAAATGTAAAACAGTCTGTTTAAAAATATGAAAAGTTATCATTGTGAGTTGTTTAAAATAATTTCTTACACACAAGAATCACAAAATCCATGCTTGTTATATAAATATTAAATAAACAAAATAAATAAATTATTCATCTTGTTATTAGATGCAAATTTTCCATCTCCAGCTGATTTTCTTTCATGTTTGAGCTTCCTAGATCTTTTAATTTTACTTTTTGTTTCCCAACCAAGCAATTATGTTCCTCAGTTGGCCTTCTATTTTTCACCTTCACGATTTGTTTTATACCTTGAACAGTATTGATGTTACAGACTGATTCAGGAATCTTTCCTAATTCAAGATCTGATCAAAAAGTACATCGAAGTTGTCTGTAATAATCTTTGTACTGGCTCCAGGCAGGTAATATAGAACAGGGTTAAAGATTAATACAGATGAACATTTCTTCTCAACCTCTGCTACAAAAGCCACATATGGAATGTAAAAAAAGGAAAAAAAATCTAGTTTTATTAAATAAAATTGTTCCCAAATTCAGGCTAAACTGACAGAGTGTTTTGCCTAAAAATATGGGGCTAATTTATTTCATAAAGTTGAATAAAGAAGACAAAATGCATTTTGAAAATCTACACAGTCTATTTTTGAAATAAATTTGTTTGGATGGTTTCTATCAAACGCTGGGTTACAGCTTCAGTGCAGAATTCCTTTGTGTCCCACTGATGAGACACTAATATAAACCAAGCTCCTTGTCTTCTACAAATCTATCATTGCTTTCCTTGCTTGCCTTCACCACCTATTTCCACTCCTTTCACTGCTCACCTTCTACCCTGACTAGCATTTTCCTTAGAATTCTTACTGATTATAATATATAATTTGCATGTGTTAGAAATTAAGCATCCTTGTTCTACTTTATTTTCTTGAAGAGTTTATCAGCAGAAGTCAATATCTCTTCTTATTACTTAAGATTCACATACCTATGAATGACTATCTAGTGAAATATTCTTAATATTTTTCTCTGTGTAAAATACTATTAGCACTAGTTGGAAAACTTTTTTCACATAAACTCCATAAATCCTATCCTGTGTGCAATCACATATTGTTTCAACTAAATTCTACTCAGGTTCAGTGGAAATTCATTCTCTCAGGGTTTTGTTAAATAAATTCTCCAAACCTTTCACTTAACAGTCTTGGATTAAACTGGTTGGGTTTTCTCCACCCTGTTTCAATATTTGTTCTGTGAGATCACTGAACTGGTTTTTCAGCTTTGTGGTCTGAGACCATGTAAACTATCTACAGTTTTGAGGTGCTTATCTGTTAGCTGGGCTCTGTTTTGTTCTTCCTTTTGTGCCCATTTATAGATTTTTGTGTGTGAGTTCTATATTGCCATCTGTGACCTCACATGAAAGACATTCTCCAGTCATTAAACACATTGATCTTTCACATCAGTAAGATATGGGCTGTACAACACCAGACAGAAACTGACAGATGTGGCTGCCATAAATGACACCTGAGCAACCAAATTTTAAAATACTTGACCATTTCATGTTCTGTTACTATACGCAACTCAGTAATTTCTAAGTATTTATTTAAGAGTCTCTGTGAGTAGCATATGGATGTAGACTTCTGTTGGAGTGTATATTGAACATGAGAGTGTTACTGCCAAAAATACCATATGCAGTTCTCTCTATTGAAGGTGTATATCTTAGCAGTCTCAAGGTAGAATAGACTTTTAAAGTTTTTAAGAGTTGTTATAATCAAGATTACTTTAGTCCTCTATTGTAGAAATTCCTAATGATCACTGTATTGTTTTTCCTCCTGAACTTTCTTTTATGAAACATTATTTCATAGAAATATTACATCATTCATTTAATCATTACCTACTATACCTATAGGTATAGGTACTTTGCCTTTTCAATGCAGTCTTCCTCCCCATTTCAGTTTAGCCCAAGTGCAAGAAATATTGAAGTGGAAAAAAAGTGTCTGCATAATTCACTGCTTCTCTCTGCATGTATATATACAATTATATACTTTTTTGGATGGGAATGACTTAATTTTCTTCATAGCAGGTCATGAATTGCTGTGTTTTGGATCTGTGGCAAAAACAGTGCTGATAACACATTGCTGAGTGATGCTTACATAGAGTCAAGATCTTTATGTTTCACACTGCATACCTTCAGGGAGTAGATTGAGGATGCAGAGGAATCTGGGAGGGGACAGAGCTGGGACAGCTGACCTAAACTGGCCACGGAGATATTCCATACCATATGGAATTGTGCTCAGCAAGCAGAGCTGTGGGAAGTAAGGTGGAAGTGGGAATTTTCAGTTTCAGTATTTGTCTTCACATGTATCTGTTATGTATGATGAGGTCCTTCTTTCCTGGAAATGGCTAAACATGTACCTGGCCATGGGAATTAGTGAATTAGCTCCTCATTTACTTTTCTTGTGCAACTTTTGATTTACCTATTAAACGGTCTTTATTTCAAAGCAAAAATTTTCTCATTTTTGCCCTGACCTTTTTTTTAATATATTTTATATTACAATATTAATATATTGCCCTTTACCCCATCCCTCTGCAGAGGATGTGAGCCAACAGCTACATTTAGCGGGGCTTACCCACAACAAAGTTGTATCTTCACAACAGTCTGTCTCTTCAACAGTTAGAGCAATGCTGATGAAAGAAATTCCATATAACATTTTCCTGTTTTGCCAAACAGTACTAACATTATGCCATTCTTCCAGGGTTCCTCTGATGTTTAAAGATTTTTTATCTTTTTAGATATTCTTCATATATTTGTAATTTTGTAGACTGTTAATACATGATTATAAACTCCTGCTATTTTTCTTACCCTTTCTCTTAGATTTTATAATAATAAGCTCACCCTTCTAATGCATACTTGGAATTCTGTTTGGCCTTATTCTTAAGAAGAAGCCCAACAAGAACATTTTGTATTCTGCTAGAACTTAGAAGATATAACAAAAAGTGGTACAAAGTCCTTGGAACAACTCCTGTGGAGCAGAACCTGGAGGAAATTACCTAGCCAACTAATTGGACAATATTTGTTAGATATATTAATTAAGTAACCTTATAACAATTGTATAAATAATGTATCGTGTGTGCATATAATTATATATATAAAACTATATATAGTCATATATATGTATATAGCGCCTGAAAGCTTTCAATTAAAGACATGCTTTTATATTAAGATTTTAACTCTGTTTGGAAAGGTTTTGTATTTTGTTCTACTCAGCACCTCATTGGCTCTCCAGTCCCTACTTGTCACTTAGGAGAAAGGCAGCAAACACTACGGGGCAGTAGTTTTCTCTCAGCCACTTCAGCTCAGTTAATGGAAAAAAAAAAAAAAAAAAATCAAAATTTGCAGAAAGGAGCCCCAAAAGACTGGTTGTTGCCAGTTTGTTCTTTAGTTCATTGTCTTTTTTTTGCATATTGGATTCTGTGTTTGAATGTTGCTCTTGACATGGATAACCCAAGGGAACAAGGCTTTATTGAGTGATGATTTTCAAACAAAAAGGCATGTAAACATTTGAAATTTGTTTGAAGTGACAAGTAATGATGATAGCAAGTCACATGAAATCTATAACCACTGCATGTAGAAGGTAAGCGCTCCTCTTTCTCTATGTCTCTCAGCTCTGTTTATTCATCATCCATCCATCCATCCATCCATCCATCCATCCATCCATCCATCCATCATCCATCCATCCAAGATACATTTAGCATATCCTATCATCATATCATATCATATCATATCATATCATCATATCATATCATATCATATCATATCATATCATCATGTGTCTGGTATTGTGATTTTTCTTTCCATCAGTAGACAGAAGTAAAAAAATAATTGTTGTTAATAGTCTATGTATTTAAGTTTTTGAAGAAGCCTTGTCCAAACAGAACCCATTAATTCCTTTTTGTAAGATTTTACTTTGCTGTTGTTGTTAAGGATTTGTCTGGTTCCTTATCCAGAATTTATGTGCTTGCTCTTTGGGGATAGACGACCTTTTCAGCTGCATGATATACTTGACAATTCAGAGCTGCTGTAGCAGGTAATGGTTTTTGAGTCAACAGAAAATTTTACTTATGAAAAAGGTTTTTTTTTCCCCCAGTGTTTCTGTTTGGGAATAAATATCCAAGTGGTGTAGGCATTTTGCTAATATGCTAATGTAATATCAAATATTTCTAATAGTTTTGAACATTTTTGTAATTTTTTCCATACTTTCTAAAATAAAAATTTCTATGAACTTTAGTTTACTGATATATTTATAGACAGACTATGGCAACCAGGACTTTTAAAATTTCTGATAAATATTTATTACAATCAAATTATAACTATTTCTGTACTAGCCTGTCAGGTTACAGCTGAAGTCCTGGACTGAAGGTTTTACACAGACCTCTAGAAAGAATCTTTTTTCATCATTAATTTACTTTTTTAGCTCCATTTTAAGCAGAAGTCAAGAGAGCTGGGTTATGCTGCCCTCTGAATTACTCTCAGGCAAAGACACAGGTACTCCCTGGATCTCCTGATTAAAGGCAATATAAGTTTAATTGTAGTATGCTGCAATACATTTTAATTTTTGATAGCAGAGCACAAGATTTCAGTCACTATTCCACACTTCAACTAATTTGAAGTGTCACTAATATTACTTTTAGTCAAGTGAGATGAAGTCATAATTGGTGTAAAACTTGGTGGCATAGCTTAACTATGCTTTTCAAAAATTTAACTTTTCCTTTATGTGACTTTGCTTTGTGACCAATGTATTTCCCCAAATCTTACATAAGCCTGCATTAAAAAAAAAAATAAAAAATAATCTTAAAAAGCTCTGGAAATACATAGAAGCAAAATTGTTAATGAATGATGTCTACACAGGCCAATGTCATGGAAAAAATTAAATGCAGAATTAATTGTTTTATTTCAAATAACATTCTGGTTGTTGGACCTTAAGGCTCTTGGTTTCATGCTGTTGTCTAGTCTGGGTTTTTTGGGTTTTTTTTGTTTTTTTTTTTTTTTTTAATTTATATATGTGATCAAAAGAGTGGCTTTTAATTTGGTGTAGCTGTAGTAGAGTACATGGCCAAGACCCCTGAATAGTTAATGCTACCTTTTATCCTTTATCATTTTCTTTTATGAGCTAAGGGATTGTTCATTCAAGTTCCTCTAATCCTCCTAATATCTTGGTCATTATTGCAAATCCTAGCTTTTTGGATAGCATCTAATTTCTTATGAATCTCACGAGTGCTGAAGAAATCTTGTTAAATGAAAATAAAACATCGCTTTTTACTCATTATTTCATTTGTAATTCAGAACTTTAAGTATCAAAAAATAGAGCCTATTAGCTGTGAATTCAGTCTGCACACTCTTAGTTATAGGCTTTTAAATTTTGCAGATATGTGCCATATACTAATGACCATTACAAGACTTGACAGGCAGTGTGCTGTTAGTTATTAAATTAAACGTCTTTCCTGGGAAAGAAACTTACGAAATAAAAAAATTTATTACAACAGTAGTTAGTGTTATAAGCAACTTTATTTTTTCCTTGTACTCAGTAGTACTGTCAGTAATAATCTTTTAGGAATTTATACTTAGTGATACAATTCCATATACTTTTCCCAATAACCTCATTACCTGATGTCCTGGAATCACCTAAATGGAAAACCACACTGATCTACTGCAGACAGAACTTCATGACCACAGAGCCCTAGGAAGTCTCTAATACTAAGATGTAGCTCTCCCTTGCATATTTGTTTTACACTAGAGAAAGTTAGTGATATGAAATGAAATTATTTGGGGCATTTTTGCTTTAATAGTAGTTGTGTTTCTTTTTAAGTGGGTAGGGATTGATCTTCTGAAGACTGTTAAGGGGAAAAGTATGATCAATGTCTAGGTCTTTAGTGCAGGCCACAAGTCACCTGTATTTAGTTTTCTATTTTGAAACTATCTGTCCGTACCTCCATTCCTCTGCTTTAAGATAGTGACTGCAAGGCTTTCAGATTTTGCCTACCCAGTCTTGGGAACTGAATCCCATTCCATTCCTCAGGTAAATACATCTGTCTGAGCTTCTGAACTTGAAGGCATCCAGTTGAACTGATATGTAAAAACAAAGAAATTAAGTATTTCAAACACCCTGATATCTATATGAAGCAGGAAGTCCTGGGGTCCCACACTCAGAGCTCTTCAGTCTATAAATGGTTATGTTAAACAGCTCCTATCTTTGAATTTTTACAGAGTTTCCTTCTGTAAAATAAACAGAGATGTGGTTCCAGTGTCTAGAATGGTGCCACTTCAGAGAGACAGTCCTCTGGGATTGTTATTTGATGAAAGGATAAAGCAGAAGGGGCAGTGGATGAGCAGAGTGAGGTGGTACCAGAGGCTGGGCCATCTTTTGTGTGATGAGGAAACCAAGTGCTCTGGGAGAAAACAGACAGTGCCTAGGTTTTGGGAACAAGGTGTTTCTACCCAGGTGATTCCTTTTCTTACTTGTCTGCAAATCCCTTCTGCTCCTTCCAGCCATTTTCTAATCTCTCTGCTCATTAGTGTTGGTCAGGCTGAAATCTCTAAATGCATTGCTGGCCAAAGAATCCAAAGGGACAACAGGCTAACATTGTAATGCCACAAACTGTCCATAGCATGGATGTGACAGGCATGGATAACTGCTTGTAGTGTCATGGGACAAGTTAAATGCACAAGAGCATCACAGGATTATGCAGGACTCAGGGAAAACACTGAGTTTTTTTCCTGTATGCTTGTGTTGAGGAGGGAGTGCTCCCATTTGGGGCTCCTTCTCTGACATTTACATTTGCAGCTTCGAGATCAGTTTTTCAAAATAAAACATGACCTTAAGATAAATATAAATATGACCTCAGCAACAGGGTAAGAGTAAGGTAAGGTAACACATGGTAAGCTAACTATCTTGACATATACATAGATATTGTCAGTGTTGTAATAAAATAATGTTTTTTTCTAGCTCATACAACAAAAGAAAGGGTTAGTGTCCCCAATTCAAGTGTGAATTCTTTCTCATGTTGTAAGCAAAAGGATTATATTTCCTACATTATGAGAATATGAATAAATACTGGTTAACATTTCTCCAGGTTCAGTTTTAAATATATATATACCTCCTTTTCACATGACCTCTGTTACTGAAATTATTTTAACCTGGTAAGAAAAGTCATATTTTATTC
Organism: Passer domesticus; assembly: GCF_036417665.1. Lineage (NCBI taxonomy): Eukaryota > Metazoa > Chordata > Aves > Passeriformes > Passeridae > Passer > Passer domesticus. The sequence goes on along the minus strand of NC_087474.1, from coordinate 104,580,326 downwards.
TGTTGCAGAGATAGAGAATATCTTGTCATACATCTGGCAAGAGAAGAAGGCAGGGTTTTTAACAGAAGCGATTTGAGAAACCTGCCTTGTAGAGCAAAACCAAACCAAAACAAGAAAACAAACAAAGCCCACACTGGCACATCACAAAAAGTAAAAAACAGAGTAAGAGGAGTTCAAGCAAAAAAGACAATGTTGGCAAATGAACACAACCTGGCCATTAATAATTTAGGATGGACTACAGACAAAAATTTTCAGTCTCTTGAATGATGACATTTCTGTAACAGATTGCAGCAGAAACAGTAGGAACTACACAGTAGAGTGCAACAATTTAAAATTAAGGTTAGAATAAATGATAGGGCCATCTACTTCACTGTAGGATGGAACTTGAAGAGCCAGCATGTCTGTTTATGCTACCAGATGATTCAGGTCTGTGAAGTGTAATTAAATAATGCAGTGAGCCTATCAGATGGCATTTCAATAGTAGGGTTTTCTGGGGGTAATACTGGCTCTTGGCTTAAATTTTTTTTTCTTTGTTGGCCAGGAAGTTTTAAAATTTAAGGTTTTTTCAGCTTCAGATTGCATTTTACTGAGTCTTTCTTAATAATAGTTAAATTAATAAAATTAAAAATTTTATTAATGCTTATATTTTCCTCAGCTGAAAAATTTTGGAAGATACAATGATCATGAGATTTTTTTCCAGAAATTATCTGGAAACCAAGATACTATTGAGGTTCACCCATATATGAAATTGATAAGCCTGATGTAGGAGAATACATTGTGCATTTGAAGCACTGTTCCTAAATAGTGAATTATATAACTAAGCAACAGAATAACACACTAAGAAAAATTTTAAAAAAAATTAAGTCATTCTGAAACCATTCTAAAAAGCAAATTGTCCAGAGAATTCTCTTTTAGTCCATGCAAAGTTACAAGTATTTCAATGTGAATCAATCTTCACTGAATGCACAGAGCCAGAACAATTTTGTCAATGAGAATTTCTGTATAGCAATCACTTTATCTGATAAACCCCTTCTATTTAAGTTTAATTTTATCAGTGACCATCTCATAAAAGGCTAATAATATTCAGACTTTTTTCTTCTTTCTCATTTACACGTGAGACATATAATTTTTTTCTCTCTCTGTAAATGAGAACAGTTGAGAAAAGTGATTTTAGGCTCTAATGGCATAACCTTATGCTATAATCTGACCTTATACATGAAATTATCTTCCAGTTCCTAAAATAAACTGATCCAGTGCTTTGTACATAGTAATCCCATCCTCTGCTGTTGTTCTAGACCTCACCAGAGTTATTGTTTATATTTTTGCACAGCAGGCTTCAACTATTTGTATTCACGACTTTGAATTTTAAATACAACAAACCACCATTCCTGTTTATTTCATCAAAGACATTCCTTCATTCCTATTGTTTATTTTAACTAGAACCAAATTTTCATGACTTTTTCACCATCTTTTTAAGTCTTTATTTCTAGATTTGCATTATATTAATTTTGTAAATACTCCTGTGTAATATTATGACAAATATTAAATTGAAACAGAATTATCTCTTATATTTTTATTCCTTAAAATATTTAGATAAAAGAAATTTCATGAGGTAGCAGGATTCATTTTTGCTTGTGTTCCTTTGACTGTCCATTTGATTTCATGTTTTCTTGATCACTTCTGATCCTAAATCTTTACACATCCTAGCTACACAGGTTTTTATACCATTAGAAAATAGAAAAGGTGGGATTGACGGCTTAGAAAATGTGTGATTGCTACCTCTTCTGATTTAATAGATTTATTAAAAATCCTTGTCCGAATTACACTTGCAATTTCCTGTGGCAGCTGTCTCCCTATTTAGAAATGGAGATTATCCTTCCTTCCTCCACCTCTGCTTTCTGCACCCTGTGACCTGAACACATCTATGTTCTCAGGTTTTCTTTTTAAGTTAGGTGCAATAATTTAATTTCTGCAGAGTATTTTAAATTATGTCAACCCAGGTTTCAATTTTGCAGGCATAATTTTGTGCCTACAGGTAAAGCCAAGAATATATACTTGCACAAATTGTAGCTTTCATGTGGATATCTATTTATTTAAATTGCAGACTTTATTGACTGCAAGTACAAAACTGCACCTAAGGTAAAATTCTTTAGAAAATATGGATATTAATGACAACAGTGCAGGAGTATAGAAATAAATTTGTTATTTGAAAAGAATATTATTTTCTCTACATACCTAATGTTCATTGAGTTCTAACATATGACAATCATTTTTTTCTGTTGCCATAACAGACATATAATGAGTCAGTCAGATGAGACAGAGTCCAAGAAGAAATTCCCACAAGCTCATATGTTCACATAAAATAATTCTACTTAAACCTGGCACACTCACATTGCACTGAAGTCTGTGGATTAATGTTCTAGGATTTGTTTCCTGTGGGCATAATAGAGACATCCCACCTGTCTAGAAAGGATCTTACAGAGATTAGAAAAAAATAACATTAAATGTTTTATAAAAATCCGGTAGTAAAGAAATACTCTGTCAGAGTAGAAAGTTCAGAAAAGAAGGTGTGGCTTTTCCGGAGAATAATAAATTCATTTTCAGCTGATGGCATTTATAAATTAGTTGTCAACAATAAAATAACAAGAAGGAACCGACACCAGAACAGAAATTATGGCACATTTTCACATCCTCAGAAATCCCTGTGTTACAGATTGAGTGAGATACTGGGGTTTGTGATGATGGTGATGTTTACAAATACAAGAGCTGGCTTCTCAAGGAGTGTATTGTGTAAGGATTTTTATTACTTTTTTTCCACTGTTTTTATGTACCCCTGGTTATCTGAAAAAAAAAAGCCAAAACCCCAAAAAAGTAGCAAATGGAAATGGCTGTAGATTTTAAAAATGTCTAAAATTAAAATATAATTATCTTATTACTTATCTAGGAAGATGAGGTCACCAACAGGCAGAGTAAAATAGAATAAAAAGATGCTGGTGTCTTCACAATGAGGTAAAAATTTATTTCATGTACATATGTTGGAAATATTACCACCAACAATTTGGGCAGCATGCTTTCTCAAAATGCTTAACAGCTTTAGGTAGAATTCAGACTAATTCTTGTCACATTAACGTCAATGTTGAGTGTACTGCACAAGAAAACACCAGATTTGAAGTCTGAAGTACATGTTATATAACCTGTATCTGAGATTTCCCTTGTGAGATATTACTTTCAGTCACTGCACTGTGCTCTTGAGTACTGACATGTACTCTCAAGCCAAGTCTGAAGATCCACCAGGTATAGTTAACTTTTGAGATGAACTTTGAAGATTCATCACAATCATGAAAGTTTTCTCCTACAGTACATTCTCTTAGCTGGTTCTCATGTTCTCTTCCAATTATTTCTTCACTGAACACCAATTCATCGGAGTTTCTAAGGGCATGTGCTTTCTTATATTGCATTATTGCTCTTACTTTTAGGCTAGAAATAGAAAAAAATAAAAAAAAAAAACCACAAAAAACCCAAAAAAACCAACCAAACAAACAAGCAAAAAAAACAAAAACAAAAAAAACCAAAAACAAAACTAAACAAAAAAAAACCCCAAAAAACAAGAGAATGAAAATAAGCTAAATTCCTGAGATAATATACCTGAAGTTCTTGGCATATAACTGAAGGTTTCACAAACGCTGAGTGAAAATTACCGAGTACCTAGTTTGAGCCAATGGCAATTTAATTACTAAAATTATAAGGATGCTTCAAGGTGCAACTGAAGTCAATCCAAGAGCTCCTGTGAACATATAAAGTACAAATATTATGAAATGTTGAATGATCTGATAAAATAAAGTATTCCTAATCTGACTAGAGCAGTGAATACGAGAACAGAGACAATAAAATCCTCAGTGCTTTGCTCTCCCTCTGAGCATCCCATTTTAGTCAGGCATTTAAAGCTCAGTGGCTGTGCAGTCAATCAAGCATATGTGTGCAATATGAAGAAGCATGTTAAAAGGCTGATAGAGTCAGTGAATAGGGCACTGGCTTTGAACTCTTAAGACCCAGTGTTAGTACCAAGTACTTTTTTTTCTCTCCAACTCGAAAAATATTCAGGTTGCAAGAACTTTGTGCATTCAGTATTTAATTTATTTCTTCCGTCACCAAAAAAAAAAAAAAAAAAAAAGTAAATAAAAAATGTTATTCACCAGAAAAACCTATTCCTTGTTCCGGTAAAAAACTAAAAAAACATAGATGAAACATTAGATTTTGTAGACAAAGTTAGTGACCAGTTAAACTTCACATCTGAACTTCCCTGTCAGCATCCTAGTGATAGCAGCATCAATCAGCTATTTGTCAGAATCAGTCCCTTTCTTTCCATGCACAGTGATGGAGAAATTGAAAGAATCCTACAACAAAGAAAGAAGGTTCAAAAGGTGTATACACTACTGCATGTAAGTAATCTCAGCATTAGATGCCTGGTGGTGCTCTGCAGAGAGGTAACCTGATGTAACTTGTATTCCCAGTATGTCAGTGAATGCTGTGTGGCATTCCCTGTGCCACTGCTGGGACATGCCTGAGCCAGCTTGGATATTGCTCTCCTACATTTCTGTCACACAGTTTACACAGCACAGGAGGAGAATGTTTTTAAAAGCCTGGGAGATAGTATGAGTGATACCTTCATTCTTCAATAAAACCATCAATTTAGTTGTAAGAGAAACATTTTATTTTTAATAAAAGGTGGACCTTCTTAATAAATTTAGTCCTATTTTCTTTCTTGACAGTATCTAATATTTAAGGAATGGTTTGCACAAAAAGTGAAGTATCGCAACAGAATTTTCCTACATACTCTTAGTATTTCAGAATAAACAGATGAAGAAAAGAATTTACTTAATCCATTCTAGATGCATCATTCTCGGAATGCACTTATGAGCTAATGAGCATTCATGACACACTTCTATTCACAGATAGTTCCTTTTTTAATGCCACTGAATAACGGTAGGCAGTAAAACTCTCCTTAAAATTACACTTTATACATAGCAAATAAATAAAATGAGTGTCTTGTAATGGTAGCGGAGTTTTTATTGTTACAATAACTGCTTTATTCATTCATAGCTCTGCCATTTATAACTTACGTAGCCACTGTAACTCAGTGAATATGGCTTCATCTATAGCTATCAATCTTTTTTAGGTTATTTTGTTGGGGTTTTTCCTCCCATTTTATGAGATATTACTCTAGTGAAGCTGTGGCTGAATTACAGGAGGTACCTTTTTTTCCTCCTGATATTCCATTTAAGATCTTTTTTCTTTTTTAGATGTGAAATTAGTCTATTGTATGGTGAATGCTTATGAATAACTCAATAATATTTGGTGAGACACCTCTGAGATTTTTTTGGGGGATTTTTAGCTTCAAAAAATATTGCTCTTTCCACTAGTTTTTCTTACTCAGCCAGATTTTTATAGACTGAATAATCAAGTGTGTAGATGAAAAATTAAATTTAAAATTCAAAATTTTTATAGGTTGTGAAATAATTCTTTAGAGAAAGTTAGACAGTTTCTTGGATGAATTATAGTACTATCCACTGTGACAATTATCCCACTCTGGTGACCACTCCATGGAAAGAACAAGACACCTTCTAGCTTTATGCATTAACAATGTTTTTATTGATACAAGTAGCACATAATTTTTTGTATTTTGCAACCAGAAGGTTTTGACCACCATGTTTTGGCATTTGAATACATAACATGTATATATATGTCTTTTACATATATACACACATTCTGAAATCAAATACTGTGCTTTAGCACAATGAAAAGTTATTGGATACTTGATACCTGTCCTCTATGTAAGACCCTTTAAACACCTAATTAATGTCAAGGATGGAAGCATAAATGAAGAAATAACAGGTCTAGAGCATGGTTCTAATAAAAACTCACCATATTCTGCTGTAGGTTTTTGTTTTCAGCAAGTGTAGAGAGAAAACCACAGAAAATTCTACAGAACTGTGAAGTAATTCAGTAATTCATCCACAATTCAGTAAGAGATTTTCTATTTAAATAAAGAACAGAAAATACTTCTTTTGAGTAAGTAATGTGCAAAAGAAATAGGACAGCAAAGAGAATGACAGAGTTGTTTACCTTTAAAAATTTGATAAATTTGATGGGTAAGCATGACATTGTCATAAATGGTGAATCATCTGCAGTTACCATAAAATGATAAGAGCTGAGGAAGTTAACTTTATGCCTTGGGATATAAGTGATAACTTTTGAGTCACAGGAGGAAACCTCTTTTCTAGCTGCTATTCTGATGAAGTAGGTGTAATGTCATTGTAATTATCAATCACATTTTATAGCTGCTGGACATCTGTAAAGACACCATTCCAAACACCTACTATTTAGAAAACTGACAAAAAGAAATTTTTCAAGAACCAGAATCATGGTGAAATAATTAAGAATTAGTGCTGCCTAAAACATAAATATTGTTCTGGTCTTTCTAACCTGGTATTCCAAGAGATGTCATCTTCAGACTGGAAAATAAAATCATGAGTTTTTGGATCTTTGTCCAGACCTCAGATCCAAGCTATCTTGAGTGAATATTTAAAGAACTGTCCTTAAAGATCTGATAAAAGATATGCATAAAACTTTGCATTTCTCCTGTCACAGAGGAGGTGTTGTACATAGCACTTACTGCATGCTCCTCGTTCCATTTTTCTTCCTGTTAGAGTGTAGGGAGCTGCTCCACAGCCTGCTCCAGGCTGTGGCCATAGCTCAGGCAGGGCTTTGCCCCATTAAAGAGGGAACAGGACAGGAAACCTAGCCAGAGCCAGATGGGTACAGCACCGGGCCTGGGAACCCCCACACGAGGTGAGGTGCAGTCAGGTCTGGGGTCATCCTGGGAAATCCAGTCATGAAGTCAGTTCTGCTGGAGGCAGGGCTGCCAACCACATGGATCAGACTGTTTAAGCCTCTGGGCCATTGGGCTGGAAGCCACTATTGGGAAACCCCAGCAGAGGCTTAGGTCAATGGTGCCTTGTTGAAGTCCTCAGGGCCCTGAGACCTCGTAGAGTCATGGAATATGATGAGTTGGAAGAGACCCATCAGGAGTTTTGGGTCCAACCCCCAGCTGTGTGCAGGTCACTGTAAGAGTTGTGCCATGTGCCTGAGAGCATTGTCCAAATGCTTCTTGAACCCTGCAGGCTTGGTGCTGAGACCAGTTCCTTCGGGAGCCAGTTCTAGGGCCCAATCACCCTATGGGTGAAAAGTTTTGTCCTGATATCCAAACTAAACTTCCCCTGACTCAGCTTTGTGATCTAGTAAAACATGTACTAAGGCCATTTTTAGGGTTATCTTTTCTGATTTTGCCCTAAGCAGCATTGACATAATGCCATTTTTTTTGGCTGAGGTAAAGACATTTTAGACTGCATTACTGTGGTATATAAATAGTTTTTATTAAAATTTGTGGAAACAGAACCCAAAAAGGTAAATCTGTGTTTTTAATCCTGTTAGGGCTGCCCCTGACAGGCAGTGTCATGAAACCACGAGTTCTGTAGATAACACGGATATCCAAATGCATGTACATGCACACATACACAAACAAAGACACGCACATTTAATTATAAAAGTACAACTAAGGCCTTTTCTTCAAAAGTATGAACTGTCAGGTTAGATACCAATTGTCTCAGCTCAGTGGAATAGCAGGGAATGGAAAATAGGACTGCCTCTCTTCTCCTTTAACAAAAGCTAGTAATTGTTATCTTCTATGAGATCGAAACATCTGCATCAACAAAAAGCATTTTTATGTTCAAGTTCCCATGGAAGGTAAATACCTCAGTGGATCAGTACAGAGATCACAACAGAGAAGATCATGGTTTTTTCAATCTATTGCAGGTTAAAAGACAGTAGTCAGTTGTGCCTTAGTTAAATCTCTTAATTTGTTTTGATAACTAAACTGTTTAGACATGGTTTTGTTGTTAGTTTCATAATTGAGATATTCTCTTATGCATTTTGGCTGAGTGATTTCTCACTGTGCTCCATTTACAACTGCACAGCCTCTAGAGTCTGCAGAAATCAGATGTTCATGCTTCTGTTTCATCATGTGTTGCTTGTAATTAACTTTTATTGTCAAAACCTGTCAGACTCATGACTATCTTCTTGAACCAAAAATTACATTTGACACTTTTAAACCTAAATTAATCCTTTAAGTGATTTGTATTAATCTGGCATAGGACCAAATCCCCAACAGGTTTAAGTAAGCATAAGGCTGTTGACTTGAGTGAAGAGATAATAATTTACATGAGCCAAGAATCCAGCTGCACTATTTTGAAAACACTTGATTGATTTGAAGCATCTAGACTCTTATGGGCCTTTATTTTGCAACACACATGTTGCATGCATTCTGTAATTAAAACAAATGTAATAACAATACATATGGTAATACTTTTTTTTTTCACTGACTTACTCAGAGGATCTTAGACACAAATCAAATTTTTAATTCAGTTATTTGTATTAAAGTAGAAATCTGTGGCTTTAGATCTTCTGGGTCCAGAAATTACCTACTCCTTAACTGCAACCACCCATGCTTGTAGGGCCTGGTCCTACTCCTACTTGTTGATCTCAAATCAGTTGTTACACAGGAAAATCCTAACTGTCCTTAATGAAGGGCTATTCACTGGGGATCTCTGTGATGGAAAAGCAAAACTTCTCCAGCCTGAGGTACAGCTGTGATAATGTCTACCTATGTTTTTTTGTTATCATGACCTTAAAATGTTTCTTCCCCATCCTAGATGAAAAGAGCAATAACTTTCTCTGCTTATACTATGACATCTGGTGCACAAGAGAGAGTGGTAACAAAATGACCTTTAATTTTTTTTTTCTTTCAGTAATAGGTTTTATTTTTGGGTGAAAGAGGTTTGCACCATCTGTCAAAAGCATTTCCTACCCATTTAAGAGTACCTGCAATTGCTAAATACAATATACTTACTATGATCAAGCTGTTCTATCTCCTTTAAATTATTAGGTGGTAAAAAGAATTAATTAAAAAAAAGTAAATGTCTTCCTTTTTTTTCTTTTTAAATTCCCAGTGTATCAAGGTAACGGAGCATGAAATTTTAGTAATATCTCTTCATCAAAATTGGCTGATCAACAATTACAGGGTAGTCACTGCTTTTGTGTATTTCCAAGAGATTTGTGTAAGTCTGCAGCTGAAATCTCTCCAGCGCACCTGAGCATGAAGAAACAAGTGTTTAAGCATTGATTCTGGATTACAGATAATGAATGTCAGCTATTATGGGCAAGGAGAAGAAAATGTCAATTAGAAAAAGTCAAATGCAAAGGATCCCACAGGTAAGATCTAGAACGAAAGAGATACTTCAAAATGATGCTTAATTCAGAATTTCCCTCTTTTATCTAAACTTCTCTGCTGAAAGAATTATCTTGATTTGGGATTTCTGCTTATTGTTACTCCTTAATAGGTACTTACAATAGGTTTGAGACTCTTAAAGAGATGGTGGCAACACCTTTCCTTTGACGGAAAAGCAAACAATTATGGTCAGCACAATCTGCAATACTGAAGAGTTTTGCAGACAGCATGTACTGAGGTTTATTTCTACAGCAGATGAACAGCAGTGCTGTGAAGCAAACTCTTCAAATGATTACTGGCCTTCAGAAGCATCACCATCATATATTTTTAATATGACATTTTAGAATTATCTTGGGGCAGGGGAAGTAGGGTTAGGTCCTCCCAAAACTAATATTTCCCACAAAATGTTGAAATGGTATAATTGACACAATCCTTGTCTAGAAAATGCAAGCAACTTTTTCTACTAATTGATTTTTGGTACCTTACATTCGAGTCCTGGTTGGAGAACAAAACGTGTTACAGACAGTTGTCCAAGATTTTTGTTCCAACAAGGTCATTATTATAAATCAAACAGAGTGTTCTTCAAAGTACATGTAATTATTTATGAGAGTGGGGTTCTTTTCATTTTTTTAATCTGAAGATCTTTCCATAGGAGGTAATGACAGACTTTGAAAGCTTGTTTACCATAGAAATAAATCTGTTAATTAAGTACTTGACTGAGGTCCTGATCTTTTGAAGTACATAGCATATAGGATAGACAATGATCATTTATACAGAAAAATATATAAATTCAAAAGCATCTTTTAAGCTTGCAAATACTTTTTTTTATTTTTTCCCAGATTGATTTTTATTCTATACCTGAATAATTTGGGAATACTGAAATGAATTCTTCAGGTTGTGGTGGTTTCTTGTCACACTGAAACATGGCATGCCAGACCTCATGTAAGTAAACATGCAGTAAAATATGTATCTCTGAATAAAAAAGCACTGGAAACACGTCATGTTTCACACATCATCATTTAGCACACATATTTTTAGAGAAACTGCTTTCCTACAGCAACTAGTCCATTCATAGGCCTTCTGTATTTTTCTGCTTCTGCATTTTCTTTGTCTGCTTCTACACTTTTTCCATCTGTATCACTGAAGGGTTAATTTATTTTGTACCCTCCTCTTCCTCTACATTTATCTCACATGAAGCAGCTGCAATAGTTGCAGTCACCCCACAAGTGAAATGGCAGGCAGGCTCCTCCGAGATTGCATTAGTACTCTGTGAGCAGCTGCTAGGGGAACACAAAGACACAGTGCACTCTATCTATCTTTTCCCAGAGTCTCAGACTATTTTCTGTATGATAGCCCTTTTTCCAGCTGGTTTGAGAACTGGTAGTCCCAAGGCACCTCCAATAACTGTGCTTGTGGGGTAATAGGCCTGTTCATTGAACTATTAGCAGAAGCATTAATTTCTTTGACCAAGAGTTAGAAATTATAATAAATCTGACTGACGCTTCCTCTGATAGTGATTTGTGAAGCCTCTCATTTTGAATATATTAATCTAAAATGCATTTGATTATATAACAAGGAGGAAGTAAAACCATCTTTACTTAAACCAACATAAATACTTCACTGAAAATGTCCTGCTGCTAGACAAAAAGTAATTCAGAATACACCTGCATACATGCACGTATATGAAACTGCATCCCACAAGAACTCTCAAAAACTGGTTTGACAGTTTTGTTTTAAAAGAGAGAATAATTCTCCATAATAGTGCTAAATGAGTTGTTTTCATTCTGGAAAGTTAACTATTCAATTTCTATGTTTGAAGCAGAATATCAACTAGGGACTCCAGGGGGATGTTGTCTGCTTCTTTTCATCTTCAGCAGATGAATCTTGCCTATGGTGCTTGATTCATGACTCAAGAGAATATAAAATGCTATTATAAAATAAAAGATATCTACAATGAAAATACAGTTATAGATTATTGCGCAGAACTGTGATGCTCTTCAGAGGGTTTTATAGAATAGAATCTTCAAATTCCATCTTTTTTTCTGCAATGAAAAGCAAACTCATAAGACTTTTAGTTGACTTATAAAAGAATCAATCATATTTGGAAAGTTTGTGCATGGGCTGTTTAGTCTTTTGTTCCTTAACTTTTTGATTCTGAGAGACAGATCCTCTGATAGTTTTAAATATCTTAGCTGAGAGTGGAAAAACATAAGGCAGGATTACAAGACCAGAAAAATTGATCAGATTTCAAATTCAGATCTAATTTCTTGTACCAATGAGGGCTAGCTAAAGATGCTTTAGAGGAAGTCTAAGAAGCCTGTAGCAGACAGCATGAGATAGTCTGTCCCTGCTTTTAGTTTCAATCCATGTGCTAAGCAGGAGATTTAAGCCTGAAAATTAACAGGAGACAGGAGATTTAAATAAGAAAATTTAGCAATCCCCATCAATCAGTGCTACCTGTATTGCAATTAACTCAGTAGACAGTCTCCGATTATTTCTCCATATATCCAGTCCTGTTTCTTTGTTCTAGTCCCTTTCTCTGGCAATGGATTTTGCATATTTTTGAAAAGTATTTTTTATTAATTTCCTCTTTGTTTTTCAGGTCTACCATGTGATCCCATTGCTCTGGTATTATTACAAATGAGAGCAAGCAAAGTCTGCCCTAAGCAGCTTCACATATTTTTTAATAATTTTCTTTTTTATACACCTATTTCCTTGGCTAAGTGACCCTAATCTTTTGTCTCCATTTTCATACAAGTGTTTTGTCAATTTATGACTAACCTTTATTCACTCACCTGTGGTGTGGCAATGATTTTCTTAATACACGACAATTGGTCCTTAAACCCATGTTAAAGGTGAAATCTCATTATCATTTAATTTAGTTTTACTGCAGCCATTTTCTTATTATTGACTACTATTTATCACAGCTCAAACACTGAGGGCTTTTTGCTGTTGTTTTTTAGTCAGGCACCACTTTTTATTTAGAGCAAATGAGCAGACGAACACATTAATATTTAATACTTCAAATTTAAAAAATATGAATAGCTTTTTCTTTATATGTTTTTCTCCTTTTGTTTTGAGATTTGATTGTAGGCAGGAAGGAACATTGCTTTGTTTTAGCTGCAGAAGCCCTTTTTCTATCAGTCTTACAGCACAGTAACACCTCTGCCTCACATGACAGGCTGAACACAAAGTATTGCATGTCTTCTGTCCAGACAGTTCACCCCAACAAGAGGGTGCATCCAAAAAGATATTGTCTAGTCAACATAAAGAAAAAAATGCTAAATCTATAGAATTTGTAGCAAGCCCAAAAGCAAGCTTCCTTTATTTTTTCTTTTTTTTTGGATTTGAGTTCTTTATTTGTATTTAATAATATTTCTTTAGTGAAAGACACTGTAGCCAGCTAGTAGTCCTGACATGACACATTTACATTTCTCCTTAAAATTAAGAGCTGAAAGTAAAACTCCAGGGAAAGATAGATAGATAGATAGATAGATAGATAGATAGATAGATAGATAATAGATAGATAGATAGATAGATAGATAGATAGATAGATAGATAGATAGAGATTTGTAACAAATCCACAGTTATTTATTAAACAGTGTCTTTGCTGAGGAAGAGTCTCTGGCAGCCTTGAACTCTACAGTTCATTCCACAGAGTAATTTATTGTTATTTCCATATGTCCAATAGTGTTCACAGGTAAAAAAGAGACAGACCTTAAAGTTTTTAAGAACATATTTTGCTTTCTGTTCCACATAGTTTGACAGATACATGCTGAGTTGATATAATTTTCATTGTGTGAATAATGAAATAATAACTATAAGTGCCTGGCAGAAGTTTATTTTTTAAATAAATTGGATTAATTATATACCAAAGGCATGAGTTATCAGCATAAATAGTATTTATTATTCTTGGAGTATACTGAGAGTATAATGAGAGTGAGAACAATTATTTTTCCTAAAGTAGTATCTCTAAGTCAGGACTGAAAATAAAGAGTTATAACTAAAGACAAGTGAATGACAAGGAGTTGCAAACTTCCCTTTTTACTAATACAAGATAGTCTCTCAAGCCTAATCAATCACAATGTAACACATGATAACACAAGTAGCTATTATGACAAAAGAACATTTACATGATAATTGACATTTCCAGGCCTATTAGATTGTTATTAAGAAAATTGTGATGTACATCTAGGAAACATAACCCTTCTATTTTTTCAAAGTGTTATTCAAAGACGCATTTGTTTAGACAGACATTATGAAACTGTCAGTCCCCATGGCAAAAATTAGCAAACAGGAAAACTCTACAAAAAACCTTCACACAGATTTGGTTAATGTCACGCTGTTACTGAGCAAATAAGCCATGATAATTAAAATACTTACCCCTGCAACTCAGCCATCATCTATGGGTTTGGGAGTTTATCTAATGTTCATTGTGGTAATCAGTAGCACTGATAAAATTCAGTCACATAATCTTACAATAAAAAGACCATGTAAATATTAATCATATACATGTTCTTGTATCTGCACAAACCAAAGACAATTGCAAAACTAGTTTTAAAGCCACATTTCCATATTCTTAGCAACTAATGCTTTGCCAAAATATAGCTATTAATTGGAGCTCAAGAATTGCTAGATATATATTTCATGTCCAGCTGAAAACCTACTCAAAACGCATGAACTTTACTATAAACTTGTGCAAAAGATGCAAGTCCAAATATTTGTGGATGCAGTATTGATATTGCTCATTGAAAAGATTTCTAATAATGTCTGTCTAGTTACAATATTTTTTTTACCACCATAATTTTTATTAATGCTAAGAAAGTTATCACCACCTTTTCTTTAGAAATGGTAAGTAACAAGGTGCTTCATGGACCATAAGACAATTTCAAAACCTTCTCAATTAAAAACATCCAAGAAACACTGATTTATATAAAGAAATTATTAAAAGCCATCTTTTTCCTTTAACAGAAATTTATAATTGGTGTGGTTTTCAACATATGTTATAGAGAAAAAAGATATTACTTCAGTCAATGGTAGATGGTCATCTTCCAGGTCAACATATGTTTGCATGGCTGATACTGAAGTCAGGGCTTTGATGTTCATGACTTCCCAGAAATGAGGACTGTTAGATAAAGATTGAATGCAATTGGGAAAAGAAAAAAACAAAAGCCTAAAGCAAACAAACAAGCAAGCAAAACAAAGACTCAAAACCCCAAACAAACAAACCAAACAAACAAACAAAAGAAACCCATCAAAACAAAACAAACAAAAAAACCCCCAGTGGTTCGTATCAATCTCAACAAGCTGGAAAAATTAGGTGAACCTTAGTGGTGAAAAAAGTGAATTTCTGCACTAGAGGTCAAATAATCCCATGTGGCAGTACAGGCTGGGCTCTGCCGACCTAAGCAGAAGTGTTTTGGCCATATGATCCCAGAAACTCTTTTCCAGTCTAAATTATTATATAAACTTATACAACAGTAACAATTTTTTTAAAAAGTACAGTTTGACAGAGGGGATGAGGGGAAGAGCCAATGTATGTAATTAGCATACTTTAAAAGAAATTACATTAAATCTTATTTATTCTTCTCTCCCCCTAAGATTACAATTGTCTGTAAACAAACTCCATGTCACTGGATTTTATTTAACTTATTGCTTATAGATCTTAACTTGTCTTCAGCAACTCTTCAGATTTAATTAATTGCCTTGTTCTTGTCATGAAATCAAATTAGTGTTCACAAAATAGTTTTTTATTATTCTAAATTATATCTTCCTTTATTCTGAAATTCCAGTATGTGGAGCATTACTATTCTAATTGCTCCCAACAAAAAATGTACAAGAGTAAAGTTTAAGTCACTTATTTCTACTGTCCTAATTACCAGCTAACTGCTGGGATTTGGTCCAAGCAGAACTCTATCTGGAGTCAAAGGAAAAGTCTTCGAATTAAGACAACTTGTAGGATTGGATTAAATATGCTCAATGAATAGGTGTTCACTGATTGCTAGAGGGGATCATGAATAACTAGTTAATGAACATCAAATTTCTACACAGATAATTGAGATTATTATCATGGTTTCTCCCATGTTTACTCTAAGTAAAGTAGTTTTAATCTTGTGGGCCTAAAGCAATACAGAACCAAGGTAAGAATATGCCCATGCATTGTGTAGATTCCTTCAGGGGAGTATGTATGTTGGGAGCAATGAACCAACTGGAAGTACTAAGATTAAGCACTGAGCATCTCCAAGATTTTTAGTTTTATACTTCCATGGACCTCTTATAGTGTAGAGACAGCAGGCCTGACATGGCCGTGCCTGCACGGCCTTCCCTGGAATCCTGAGGTTTGCCAGAGAGGTGTATGTGACGATGGTGACGGCTGCCCCATGACATCAGGGCATCCCTCCCAGGTCACCAGTTGGGTGGGACACGGCTGCTGCCACCCACAAGGTCTGGTGCCTGAAAATGTGGCAGCCAAGCAAAGAAGGGTCATGCAATATGTGAAGGCACCTGCCTGTGGCTGTGTGTGTTACTCTGTTAGGCTAAAATCTGTTTGCACACAACTGAAACTTTACCCTTAACATAAAAATTATAATTACTATGCAGTTTTTACTTAGAAAAGGGATAGTACAAATCAGTGTTCCTCATGGCCATTCAAACACCATTTTCTGTGCAAATTGTACTTTTGGTTTCAATGCTTTGATTACTCTGTGAACTGGAGGTATTCAGAGCAAGGAGCTCATCACATGGCTTAATGAACCCAGAGAGCCCTGTGCAATTTGAGTCTCAAAAGCAGTATAAATGCATTATCTTGCCACAATACCAGAGTGAAGACAGTGTCAGGCAGCTCCACGTACCGAGGTCTTTTAACCAGTGCTATGTATGTCTTTAAGATCAGTTTTTTAACCTGCACTGCAAAGACACTTGAATATTAAAAAAAAAAAACAAAACAAAAAAAAACAACACAAATCCAATGCCTATATTTTTTCTAATTTTTAGGAGCATTTCTCTCTTCTAAATGGTCATATTTGCATGAAATTACACATAATTGTTTCCCTCACTTGTTTTAGAATTTCTCATCACTAATAAATATTGCTGAGCAAGACAGGTTTCTGCCAGATTCTAACACTGAACACTGACTGCACTGAACAGGAAATTTCTCTGTGGAAAGCTATTACCAATGACTTCAGGTAGATGATTTAGATGAAGGCATTAGAGGAAGGAATTCAGCTTAGATGCAGGGCAAATCTGAAGGACTTCATAAAGCGTGGTTGGCCTATTTCTTGTTGTGATCACACATTTATTGCTTTTTTCCCAGACTACTTAGTTTTGTTGGTTTAGGAAAATGAGTCCTCTTATTTGTACATGAGGTTTTATTTCACCATTTCAGTACACCACTACCTAATATGAAATCCAGGTCCACATGAGGACTTGGTGAAGAAAATTATTCAAGTAGTAAGTCCATTCACATCTTTGGTGAATAATGGTTAGATATCAATACTCAAAGCACTGATATCCTGTGGTTATGCAAAATACCCAAATAGAGCAAAAGAAAATATTTGAAGTATTTGCATATGCTTGACAAAGAACAGAATTTAATGACTATTTCCCATTTGAAATACAGATGTTTTCCCATAACGGTTTCTGAACTCTAGGCAGCCCTATATATTGACAGTATTTGTTCTTGGTACATTCAGATTTTGTACCTCTATGAGCACAGGAAAAGAAAAGTATTTCATCCTACACAAGTGGAAAATATGCCTATTGCAACGTACCCAATTTGTTAGTGAAAACAGATGCTCTCTGTGATGTATTCTCTATATTCACTAGGGTTAACAATGTCAGAAGGTTGCAAATATGTGAGAGGGGAGGCTATTTATGGTAAAACAAAACATAATTTCAAAAAGTAAAAAAATAACAATAGTAATAATAATAGCAATAGTAATGATAGAAATTTAGTCTGGGTGTCAGTGGAATATTCAGCTACAGTTAGTTTCAGAAACTATATTTTCTGACACATTTTAAAAACAGAAGGAAAGACATTGGTAAATACAAGATAGCAAACATTCAGTAAATACTACTTTGGGAAATAGTTATTTGTACAAAGAAATCATTAGATCATTTTCATCACTGAATTTCACTTTTCTAAAAACAAAGATCTATCAGGATGTTTTCTGCAAATACTGAAATCACGAGGCTACCAGAAATTGACATATTTCAGATGTATTTTTTGACACATGCTTTCCAAGCTGATGTAAGAAATTGTGGGAGATGGACTGGAACGTGACAGTTCCAGTGTAACTGTCAGGAACTAACCAAAAACCACAGTAGAGAACACTAATGGCTGTGAACCATGCTCCTCAGAACAGCTTCAACCAGTCTGCACTAATAACAGAGCATGTACCCCTCGGTGATGACACTGTGCTTAATTTATAGAGCATCTACCACATGCAATAGGTTACTGCTATCACCTGCAATAGTGAAATCAAAACATCCAGGCTGACATAGACAGATTTGTATCCCCACCTCCTCGCTTTATAAATAGCAGCCAAAAGAGCTATAAGCAGCTGTCAACATGAATCTTATTCATCTGTCCAACAGCTAGCACTTTTCATGCCACTGAATATCTAAATGGGCAGGTTCTGCTCCTATGAAGCATTTAAAAGAATTTAAAGGGGTTGTCATTCTGACACTTTAGATCAGAGCATACCTGTTATTTATACTGTGTGCATTAGTGCTTGTGTGTGGATTTTAGCTCTATATAAACACAGGCAGACTTTTTACCTCACTCAGCTTTTCCTGAGTTTCTGTTAAGTGAATAGATTATTAACTTCTCTCTGGAAGACTTTGTGGGCCAGATTCCCTCTACAGGAAAAAAATAATTATAACCAACTTACAAACAAAGAAAATTGAGATTTAAGGAATGAATGTATATGGACCATAAACTAATGCCTTCTAACATCACCTGTCTCAATACTTAGTATCAAAGAGGTAGGACAGAGGTGTTGTAACCTTATTTTAGTTATTCACGCCAAGGTGTCCAATTATCAAGGTATCAATTCTGTTTCTGCTGAAATCAAAATGATTAAAAGTAAAAGGGTAGAAGAGCATGGGAACTCATAAAATGTCCAAAATTGTGTATATACATTTTGAAGTTTATTTCTTTTCTATTGAATAATTAATATAATCAGAAGTCCCAACATATCCAATACCTGAAATGTAGTTAAGGATATTGCATTCAGAGTAGACCGTGAATATTTCAATAAATGGATTGCCATAATCTTTTCTGCTGTGTAAGGGAGTCAATGCACAATTCCTTCCTTCTTCTTTCCCCCTGCTGTGCTGGCTGTGACCAATGATTCCGTTGTCTTTCAGGTGTTTTTCAATAATTGCAGAATAATCTTCTCCATAAATTTATCAGGCACTGAAGTGAGACTTCAGTGACAGGCCTGTGGTTTCCAGGGTTTTCCTTCTTGTTCTGAAAATCAGATTAACATTGTCCAGCTTTCATTCAGCTGGGACCTTTTGTTCTTCAGCAGCAAGACTGCTGAAAAATCATCAGAAGAGATTTTGTGTTGACATCATCCAGAGCTTGAGGATCCTTGGATGAATACCATCAGATCCCATAGATTTTTAGAGACCTAGTTGGGGAAGACAGAGGCAAAAAATGTGTTAAATACCTCTGCCTTGTTAATGTCCCTGTTTTTGAGATGGCCATCCTCATCCTGTAATGGATTAAATGTTATTTTTACTGTGCTTATTGCAATTACTGTATTTGAAAAAACCTCTTTATTTTTCCCCACAGTTCTGTCAGCTTCAGCTTGAGTTTTGGCCACATGAATTTTCTTCCTACAATGGCAAGCAGCATCTCCATATTCTTTCCATGTCACCAGACTTTTCTTCCACCAAGTGACTCACCTGGAACAGGTACTGTTACCAAAATTTTTGGATAGTTGTAACAAAAATAAAATCACAGTATTTGCCTGTCACCCCAGCCAGAAAACAATATTTTTAATCTCCAATATTTATAGTACTGTCAGTGCAGCTCCCTTTTTGTGTCTTTATGTGTGTGGCTGAATTATTTAATGTTTTTTCTTGCTCTGAAAAATGAAATGTAGCATGCTGTTTGATGTGGTACAAGTACTTAATTGGCAGGCATGGAATTGTATTAGCTTTTTGGTAAATTTAACTGAAATTTTCCTCTGTAGTCGTGCTAACATTTTAAAGGGAATTTTAAGATAAACTGCAGTCAGCCACAGGTTGTCTGGTTATAGAACTACACTGGTAGGAATGTGTCAGGGATCAAGAATTAAACACTAGACTCTAAGCAGATGCATGTCACAGGAACTCAGTGTAGATGTAGGATCTAAGAACAATCTTTCTCCCTTTGATAACATGAAGAAAAGATTGATGATTAGATGTCTCAAGCCTTCACTTACAGTTGTTATTGTAGTGTAAAAATAAAGGTTATCCTCAAAGACGTATTTAAGGCTTTTTAAAGTGTGATTAGTCATCGTTTGAATGTAATGCAGTTAATCATTTGCTTAAAGGCAGACACATGCCTTAAATGCCTTGAAACAATGGGAAACTAATTAAATTGATTCAAAGTTTATTAGTTAAATAAATTGAACAGAATCACTTAAAAAAGCATTGATCATGGTAAGAGGATGACTGGTTGGCTCTGTCTTGGTGCACCAAATGAGACTCAGGCAGAAAATTACGTGCTGTGGATAGGGGTAAGACAAAGATGCCCACACTGTTACTCATGAAATTGAACTCACCGCCCACTCTTACAATATTTCTTCCCCTTTTCTATATGAGCCTCCATATGGCGGACTTAGTATTTGAATACAGAGAAGCTTCACAGACTTTCTACTGCTCTTGAGAGTAAATGGGAGATCAGTAAACTGCATGTCACGAATGAAACCCAGGAGCAAAGTCTTGGTGCCTTTCACTTGTTACTGCACAAAAATTTTCATCATAGAGGAGAAACTGTAGAGGCACATGTGTGATACAGGTGTCAAAATAATATGACTAATGTTCAAGGCGCAAGAATTGAGTTTTGAAGAGAGATGGAATAATCTGAAAGCAGGTGTGATGAAACAATCAGATGATAACATACAGAGTCAAGATGTCTTAAGAATAGTTTTCAGTAGGGGTGATGAACCAGTAACTTTGGAAGGATTTTCAAATAGCATCAAAATGTGAGTGTGATGTAAATTTAAAAAGAATATCAGAAACACCTAAAACCTTATAACGTGCTGTTGTTACTATTCCAGATGACTACTGTGTTGGGTTTGCATGGCAAGGTTCCGGTAGTGGGGTCTACAGGGCTGGCTTCAGTGACAAACTGCCAGAAGATTCTGCAGCTCCGAAATGGACTCACTGCTGGCCAAGGCCAAGATCATCAGCAACAGTGGTAGCACCTCTGAGATAACAGATTTAAGAAGAGGTGTAATTGCAGCTAAAGGGCGAAGTAAGAATACGTGAGATACAGGCTTGCAGACACTAACGTTGGTGAAGAAAGAAGAGCAGAAGGTTCTCAAGGCCCCAGAGTAGAGATTCTCCTGCAGACCATGGGGAAGACTGTGCTGAGACACGCTGTCCTCCTGCAGCCCACAGATGACAACAACAGAGCAGATGTTTACAGGCAGCCTGTGGAGGTCTCATGCTGGAGCAGGTGTTTGTCCAAGGGAGGCACTGGGTACCCAGCCACGGTCAAACCATTACAACCATACATGCAAATATGTCATATTATTACAGTTCCTTTAATCATTCCCTCCTGAAAAATCATTTAAAGTCTGAAGGGAGCATGCAAGAGCTTAAAATTTTCATAGAAACTATGAAATCCATTTTGTACTGACTTCACAGTTACTTTCTGACAGATGGATTTTTCACTGTAGGAATGCATGCTGGAGCAGTCTTCTGGAAGGGGTGTGGGCCCATGAAGAGATGACCCCACACTGGAGCACGTTTACTGGCAGGACTTGTGACCACGCAGGGAATCCACTCTGGAGCAGCCTGTTCCTAAAGGACTGCACCCTACAGAAGGGACCCATTTTGGAGCACTTTGTGAAGAACTGCAGACCATGTGAAGGAGAATGTGAACTTCAAATTACAGAAATTCATAGAGGACTGTCTTCTGTGGGAGGAATCTGCTGGAACAGGGGTAGTGTGTGAGGAATCCTCCTTCTGAGGAGGAAGAAGGAGAAGAAACAACAAGTGATGATCTAACCACTATCCCCATTTCTCATCCCCCTGAGCCAGTGGGAGAGAGGAGGGAAAGAAAATTTAGGTTAAAATTTAAGAAAATTTAGGCTAAAATTTAACAGGTAGAAGGGAGCAGTGGGCAGAAGGTATTTTCAAGATTTGGCTTTAGTTCTCATCTCCCTATTCTGATTTTGTTCGCAATAAATTAAACTGATTTCCCTGCATTTTGCCCGTGACAATAACAGGTGAGAGATCTCTCCCTGTCCTTATCTCAACCCACAAGCCTTTAGTTCTATTTTCTCTCCCTTCTCCAGCTGTGGAAGGGAGTGGCACTATGGCTTTGGTAGGCACTGGGTACCCAGCCAGGGTCAAGCCATTATAACCATATATGCAAATATGTCATATTGTTACAGTTCCTTTAATTATTCCCTCCTAAAAATCATTTAAAGTCTGAAGGGAGCATGCAAGGGCTTAAAATTTTCATAGAAACCATGAAATCCATTTTTTAGTAACTTCACAGTTACCTTCTGCCAGATGGATTTTTCACTGTTGGTGCACACATTGACAAGTGAAAACTTTGTCATTTCCAAGAAGTGCTGATGTGAGCCCTCATACTTAGTCTGAAACCTGTGTGTAAAATTGCTTTTCTTGCATCTCTTGAATCAATTTCTTGCCTACCACAATCATGAAAAAGACATCTACAAAATATACACTACAATGCAGATAGTGTTTAGCATTCCTATGACAACATTCTAAATGTCCATGTTTTTCTAGACTCTATTACAGTGAAATAATGGACTGCCACTTCTTCTTAGAGTCAAAGAGCCCTCAGCCACAGAATGCCCATTAAGCCACCTAACAAGCTGGTACTCAGGGCACTCAGGGGGCATGTGGGTGTCCCCAGTTAAGATTGCTTGCTCTGCAGTCACCTGAGTAAGACAGCATAGGTTACTATACCCTACAATTCCCAGATAAAATACTAAGGTATTATCCTGTGGACCAATAAAAGTAGTATCAAAAAGTGAATTATCTCAAATAAGGACGATTAAAAGAAACTTTTACAAATCTTGAGGACTAAAGAATAACCTTAATTTGACAGAGCAGTGACCTGTAGCTCCATCCTTCTGTCTCCTCAGCAAGTACCTTGCAAATCTCTTAATAGTCCAAAATGTACTTTGTACAGTAATATATAGTAATATATTTAGTTAAAATATTTCTCTCAGTCCATCATTTAGTCAGTATAATAGACTATGTTTCGTCAGTAGGTTTTCAAGAACCTACTAACTGTTTTGTTCAGTTATACTTCTGAGATAATTGCAGAAGTTGGAGAGATATTGTAAACACACTGTTGAACTTCCACGAGGAGTTTCCCCAGCCCATGACAGAATAGGTCTCAGTACAGTAAATTTTGATGAAAAAATGTGCATTGTTCTAATTCAGTCAGACTTACCTCTTATTTTGTCAATTTGTCAAAAAAATATCAGTAATATAATTGGGACAACTGGAGAACAGAAGCTCCTGTAGATGATTTCTATACTATCAGTTTAGCTTCTCTTTTCCTTTTCTATGAAATATGAGTATGTTTGTCATAGAAATACTTGCAGTCATTAACAAGCCCATTGCACTAAAAGAAAACTTTCTGTAAAGTTTTAACAAAGTGCCTCACTTTGTCTGTTTATTTTCCTCATAAAATCATGCAACATCAAAATATTTCAAAATCAGTTCAATGTTAAATTTTGTATCCCCAAAAACATGTTCCAAACTAGTTTTCAAATGCAGAAAGAGCAAAACAACTGATAAGTTATAATTACCTACAAAGAGATGAGGTCTGAGTAAGTGTGCAAAGAATAGAAAATTTGAAGTCTTTGAATTCATAAAATTACCTAGATAATTAAAGCAGACCTGTTGATATAAAACAAGAAAAATTTATTTGAAATTAAGATCTAAAAAAAACCTATTAAGACTTACAAGTACAATAGAATCGGAGAGTGCAATAGAATCAGGATTTTTTATACAAAATATAAACATTCAAGATGTGCTCCACAGTTCACAGAAAGATAAGTCTCCTGCTGAACACAGTTGCAAAAAAAAAATAAATTGGTTTCACTGCATTAGATTTGTCTTCTCAGGATAACGAAAAAAGTTCAATAGACTAGATATTACTAGTTACTTTTAAATTTTTTGTCTCAGTCTTGGTATTTTCTTTTTTTTTTTTTTAATAAGGGCACACTAGCATTAATATTAAAAATCCCAAACCGTTGCTTTCAAAAAAAAAAAAACAAACCCAAACCAGCTTACATGACATGAGTTTTTTGTAGAAAAATATAAAGCATTGATAAAAAAAGAAAAGTCTATCAAAGGCCATTGTGTATATTCAACTGTTCTTGTACCAATTCTTATGTGAATTGCACCAATTCTAGAACATTCCAGGTACCTTTTTGGACTCCATAGCTTATTGCTAACTTAATCTTGAAATAAGAAGATAATGAGTTTCCCACTTTTGCCAATGCAATGCAGCATACATTTGAAAAAGAAAGAACATGCAGCCATGACTTACATTCCTCAAAGGAGCAAATTAAGTAGAATTTGACCTTTAAATTAAACTATTAAAAGAAAATAACAATTATTAACTCCCCAACTTTTATCACTTCATTTTTAGAGTTTTTCTGCTTTTTGGTTTTTTTTTCTTTCAAGTCTCTGAACCTTTAGATGGGGAAGTGATGTCTCTCTCACTGTATGCAAAGAGCAAATTAAGGACTATTTAATGAAACTGAATAACCACAAGTCTAGGAGTCTAATGAGATGCATCCCAAAGCAACTGGCTGATTTTTTCTCCAAGCCATTTTTGTTTTCATTGTCCATCACATTTGAAAGGTCATGGTGGGATATCCCTGGAGATTGAGAAAAAGGAAATATCATTCCTATTTTTACAAAGGGAATGAAGGAACATCCTGTGAACTACAAACTAGATGACTCACTTCTGTGCCTGGAAGGTCCTGGAGCATGTCCTCATGAAAGCAATGTTAAGGCTCATTTAAGACAAGGAGGTGATCCAAGACCTCCAACACAGCTTTACTAAGACCAAACCATGCCGGCCCAATGTGGTGTCCTGCTATTATGGAGTGACAGTCCATAACACTGGTTGACAAGAAAAGATGATCCATGTCATCTACCTAAACTTCAGTAAGGCCTTTAAGATGGTCTCATGCAGCATCCTTATTTCTAAGTTAAAAAGACATGGCCCTGAAGGGTGGACTATTCAGTGGCTAGTGAACTAGAGGAAAGAATGGATGGAACCAGAGAGTTGTGGTCAATAGCTCTATGTCTAGGTGGCGACTGGTGACAAGTAATGCCCCTCAGGGCTCTGTCTTGGCACTGATGCTCTTTAATATCCTTAGCAATGACAGTGAAATCAAGAAAATCAACCACATACTAGGCTGAAGCACAAGAAAAGTGGCTACCAGGTCAAGGGAGGTGATTTTCCCCCCTACTCTGCCCCTGTGAGACCCCACCTGGAGTACTCTGGCCAGTGCTGCATTTCTCACTTGATATTATATCAATTTGTTACATCCTTTCAAAATCCTGACTAACAGTTTGTGTGCATGGGAAAAATGTGTTTCACAAAGTATTACTTTTGTTTTGACATTTTCTCTGCTAGCAGTATAATGATCAACAGAAACAAGCAATTTTTTTTATATTTCCATTTCCACTGAAGGTGATTAAAAACTAATTGTCTGTCATTTTGTGTAACTGTGGTTTTATGTGTTGAAAATGTTCATGACAACATAAAAATGGTTTTGATAAAAGCATAATATTTTTGAAACATAGAGAGTGATCAAAAGTGAAGATGGAAAGAAAAAGAAATTTAAAACAGCAATGCAATTTTATATGAATATTTGACTATAAAGTTTTCCAATTCAGTCTCAGCTTCACCTTAGCTCAGAGCAAGTTCACAAGCATTTTGTTTAGAGTAGCTGACCTGGTCTCATTAGTTATGAAGAAAATTCAAACGGTTCAGAAGTTGGATGCTTCAGTAAGATAACAAAATCACTTGAGACAGGGACACACAGGTAGTATTCTCCTGAGTAAAGAGCATTTTTGAGCCTGTCAGAAGCCTTTTCCCTGCCAAAATAACAGGCAATTATTGTCGTTCTTTTTAATGTAATAAGGAGGATGTGCTGGACACAATGGCATGCTGAAGGAGTGTTACTCAAAACACTGAAACAGAAAAATGGTGTCAGGTGTTAGCATATCTATTTTAAGGAAATATTTTAATGGGGAGGCAGTATTTTTAAGACAAAAAGACTACGAAAACAGAAAAGTAAAGCACATTCTAAAATTTTCACTTTCCTCACACCATGCTTGGGAACTATTCCATTGAAGTTTTAGAATCAAATACTACAGTGTGCATACATAGAGCTTTTGTGGACTTTTAAGAATAGAAGAGAGGTCATGTACAACTTCAATACAGATAAACCTTTAAATTGTGTATCCAAAGAAATTTCTGTAGTTCATTATAGGGCAAGTCCATTAAAAATGGAGAAAAAATAAACCTAAACATATTCAGAATTTTCTTCACCCAGTGTTTGCTATGAGCTGTTCCAGAAGTGTCATAGGAAGCCCACAATGATTTTGTGAAAACTTCTTAACAAAACCCATGCATGTATACATTCCCCATTGGCAACTATCAAATTCATCTGGGCGGAATCAAACTAGTAAACAAATATTCAAAGTTATGCCTAAATTTTGAGCAGTTCTGTGGGAAAGCCAGTCCCGTAAATTAAAAATACAATGGTTTTGGAAACCACTGTCTGGTTATGACACGGTAAGGTGGTATGCACATATATATACATATATCAATTTAGAAGTGCAGAGCAAATACTACTCTAATTCCCTCTCCTGACCCTAATAATCCTTCAGCTATACTGCCTACATGAAGCAGTAGTATCCAGGTCCAAGCTCTGTTCTATTCACTCCTTTGCCCTCTTGAATAAAGATGTTATCAGGTTTTCCCTCAGCAGTAAGGTTAATATATACAGATAAGTACTTTAAAAATTCTTGAAAATTAAAAAACAACAGAGATCAGGGACCACAAAGGCATTTAAACTGAATTTTAATACCTAGAGTAATTCTGACCTGTTTCAGTAGCTAATGGATAGTTCTTTAGCAAAATATTTGGGTGCAATTTGGAAATGAACATGAGTTACCTCTTTTAAACAGAAATAAACTACGGGGGCAGTTGTCTGCAATTTTACTTTTGATATTATTCCCCTGAGTCTGTAACAGTGAAAATTCTGTCACTAAAAAAATGACAGCTAAAAGAATCCTGACCAAATTTCATTTCTAGTTTGTTTTCTCCTATTTTTTGGCATTCCAATTTACCCTTCAAAAAACAAGTGAGATCACTTTTGGGGAAATAGTGTTTTGCATTTTCGTTTAACATTTTATGAAGCTTTCCTTGGGGTAAATTTAGCAACCTTTTTTTATCAAAATAAGACACTTAGTTGAGAAAATAATTTATTTAATGGAGAAGGAGTGTTCTTTTTCTTCATAGGCAGGAATGAGATATTAATCTTAGTTGAATTCTGTGGTGATCCTTAGGTGACTAAGGTATTACAATTTGATTAATATGCACCTTGACATACCCCTGCTTTTTGGTGGTCAGGTGCTTCTTAAGTTATAGCAAAGTGTCACGTTTTTCATGGTAAGAATTTGAGCATGTGAATATATTAAGAGGCACATGGATGGTTGCTGTAGTTCAAGTTGACCCATTCTACAAGGGTGCAGCCTCATCTCGAGTTTTGGATGCCAGAGTAGAAGGACATAAAGCTCTTAGACAGCATCTAAAGTAGGGCTACCAAGATGGTGAAGAGTCTTGAGGGGAACCCATACAAGGAGGGCTGAGGTCAATTGGTCTTCTCAACCTGGAGGAGACTGAGGAAAGACCTCACTGCAGTCTACAATTTGCTCGTGAAGGGAAGAGGAGGGGCAGACATTGATCTCTGCGGTGACCAGTGACAGGACCCAAGGGCCTGAAGTTGTCTCAGGGAAGATTTAGATTGGATATTAGGACACATTTTTTCACCTAGAGTGTGGTTGGACACTAGAACAGGCTGCCCAGGGAAGTGGCCACAGCACCAAGCCTAACACAGTTCAAGAAATGCTTGGACAATGCTCTCAGGCATACGGTGTGACTCTTGGGGTGTCCTGTGCAGGGCCAGTAGTTGGACTCTGTGACCCTATGGTTCTAAGAGGTCAGGTGGATATGTATTTATCATAGAGACACCCCTTGAAAGACCTGATCTAGAAAACATTCCCTGGGTATAAAAAAAGTAGGTTTCCATAAAATAAATGTACTTTCATTCTTCTCATAAAATTATACTGCTTTCTCCTTTCTCTTTTTTTTTTCTTTCCCTTTTAATATCTATCACATGGGCAAGAATTATCCCAACACACAGAAAAAAAAAAGGGATTTTGGATACTACAGCAACCCTGGAATCAAAAGACATATGATGCTGTTTGGTGGTGCAAATATTTGAGATTTCCATACATCGTGGTAGCAGCATTCCAGAAACTCCAGCATGTTAGCAAATGTTGGCAAACAGTTAAAGCTGCTCCACTCAAACTATACAGTAAGTAAATTTGCTTTGGCATGCTCATATTCTGATTTTCTTTGCACATTTTATCTGGGCATTGGTACTACAAAACTGCATCAGGTGTTTAACTTTTAGTAAATAGTGTTTAAATAGTAAATCATACTATACTAATCTTTCAAAAATTTTCATTAACTTTCATAGTGTAAATTAATGCTTTCATACAGTTAAAAATAATCTAATGAAATAGACTTTCAGAACATGATGTAGTGTTCTGCAGAGTGTAAGCAGTAGGAAATGTATCCTTAATGACATGTACATTAAACTTATAGGATGACAGTATTTGCTTTGAAAATTTAGTTCTATGTCTGTCAACCTTTCAGCTAAAACAATGCAATTTCTGTAGATGATGCTTTTTGTCTTAATTTAAAAAGACAAGGAGTATACAGATTTAGGTTTCCAGAAGTCTTGCAGTGAGCCTGTGTTTCTATTTCATTTAGGGACTGCAGAATCTGTTGGTAAGTATCTATTCTGTGTGCCATTATGAAATCTACTTTAATTCTAACATTTTACCATACATTTAATTGCTATTTCATTTAGGGTAATTTCCTACAGAAAGGGGCTATAAAATTTAACAGGCAATGATAACTCTCTTAGTTTCAGTTAACCAAGACATGAAATTTGAATTTAATTCATGTTATATAGTTAATTGTCCTTGAAAGTGAAGAAAGAAAGGCAAGACAGTGGGAAAAAGATTTTTAGATAGTATGACTTCATTGTATTTCACATCTGGGAAATATCAGTCTGTAAAACAGTCAGTGTAGGTCATTCCTCCCGCATAGCTTTGCCTAGGCAGGAATGTCATTCAGTTACAACACAAGAAGATTTGTAGAGGTGGTAGGAGCAGGGACACTGTATAAAAGAAGAATTTAAAAGCAGGTCATGCAAAGGTGGTATGAGGAAAGTCAAAATTCAGCTGGAATTTAAATTTGCAAGTGACAATGTGGGCAACAAGAAGACCTACCATTGCATAATTTCAAACATTTAAGGAAAATAGAAACCCATTGCTCAGTGAGGATGGTGATTTAGTGGCTGTGGATACAGGCTAGATTGAGGTATATAGTGTCTTCCTTGCCTGAGATTTTGTACACAAGATCTCACAGGTACCTGTGACCAGATGCAGACTTCAAGGAAGGGGATGACCAGATGTGGATGAGAATTTAATCAGGGGTTGCTGGAGAGATTTCAATCCATGCAAGACACCCATGGTTAACTCCAAGTACAGCCAATGTATTTACAAGGTCTCAATCTTTCATCTTCAAAAGTTTTTGAAGACTGGAGAGGCTACTAACAAATGAAGAAAGGTAAATCCTGTAGCCATTCTCAAAATGATAAAATCGTGATTCAGGAAACAAGAGTCTCATCAGTCTCATTGTAGTCTTTGGAAAAATCTCAGAGCAAATATCATTCAGATGTCATTCTTGTCCTTCAGCAAGAAACAAAATATCTTAAAGGGGTTACTTTTAGAGAGCAATTTAAATAGCACTAAAAATTATTTTATTCCCACATAAATGACAGACAAGTTTTCCTTAGCTGTCATTGGCGCACTGAGGACACAAAAATAAAATTATTAAATAATTTTACTTATAAACCTGAAATATTCTAGTATTTTTGGTGCCACTAACATCTTACTAGTTATCTACTTCATTAGAGACCAGAAGATGGATTCATCCCTTGGGTGGTCCATCATTCTTAAAATCAATGAAATTTTTCAAGGAATTTTTTAAACACAAATGCTATGCTAAAATTTTGGATCATTCAAATAAATGAAATTATGAATTCCTCTACTTTCTTTAAAGGAACAAATAAATAATTTTCATTTTCTTTCATTTACCCTGAACTTAGTTCATAACAAATAGGCAAAATAAAGTCTGAATATTTGACTTAGTTTGTTGGGTTTTTGTCCAACTAAAGTGTTTTTTTTTTTGCTTGCATGTTTGTTTTTATCCACTGTATAAAAAATTAGATGTCAACAAAAGGTTTACTTTTTTCTTAAAAGAAGATTTATTTCTGCTTGTGTTGTAATTTTTGGTAAAATTCTAAAATATTTTTTTAAAATACATTTCACAGTTTAAGTTTAGTACTCCCTAACTTTTCTTCTCATGAACTACAGCATTCTTTCCCATCAGATTAAAACAGAAAAAAATCAATGTCTTTTTTTAAACAGTTGTAACAAAATCAAACAAGAAATATTTGCTGCAAAAAAGGCTGAAAAGATATGAAAAATACAAGCAACAAAGACTCTTCTATCTGTTCTATTTTGTTGAGGTCCTTGAAGAGTTATTCCATTCACTGGCTTTAAACTTAATCAATGTATCAAAGGTAAAGATCATTAATGTACTATGACAGTTTATTCCAGACCACTTTATTCTTCCTCTTTTGACCTTACCAAGGTTTCTGGCTTCTTCTCTGATGTTGAAATGCATAAGAGAATATACTGGTGGATAGCAGAATAGGCAAGGTTTCATGTAGACACTCCCACAGCTATCCTACTTGCAGCTCAGGGTTTACACTGTTTTGCCTACTCTCTCTCTGTATTCCTTCTTGCTTCATTAACGACAGTGAACAGGTGCCACACTCTCTGTAAAACAGCTTTCACATGGATGGAACAATAGAGCTTTAACTGCTGTAAATAACTTAGGAGATTAAACCAAGCTTCAAGCAGCAAAAGCCCGTTGAACAAGTCGATTGCATGAATATAATGAGATTTTGTGTAACAGTTATAGGTCAGAGAATGACAGCCATGAGAATAATTTTAAAACCATGAGAGTTCAAGTAATAGCCTTTCTTCAATGGGGAAAATAATTTGATGTTTTATAAGGCAGTAACAGCATTTTAACACAGATTTACAAGTATTTGATGTGTCCTGCATATTTTCCAAATTAATTGAATTTATAATGCCAAATTATAGCACAAATTTAATTTAAAACTGTTGTAAGAAAAGACACAGAGCTAAGAAATTATTAGGCACACGAGAATAGTATTGACTGGATAGTTTCACACCATGTCAGATTTTTAATATTGGGCTGAGACCCCAAGAATTAAGATATCTGTAATTCATCAGTGACAAAACTAAATAAGAAGATAGGTAGCAGCTGTTTTCTGATCAGAGAGAAAATAAACTGTTGCACTAGTAGAGCTGCAGTAAGCAACTTGCTCTTCAGATTTGAGAGCTATGACAGAGAAAAGCTCTCCAAGCATGAGAGCTTGCTGCTATTAACCTGGTTGGCCTGAAACAAGCAGGAACTGATAAAAAATGTCAAGCTGCTCCAGTCAGGGGAGGCAAATCAATTGCAATGATCATACAGAGATCATGTTTTGAACAATGTGGTGTTATTTCATTGCATGCCTGTGATAGCATGAGTACCAGGAAAAGAAAATCCTTGAAGGCTGAGTAGATCTGAGAAGCATGGGATAAATCTCTTAAGAGGACACATAATTGTCACCATTCTGCAAGCATCCAAAAGAGCTACAGATGAGTGAAAACTCATACAGAATGAAAATGTCTGACATTTTTCTGCATATATTTTTTTTCATTAGCTAATAACATGAGCATTTGGTGAAGTTTAAAAAGTGGAGAAGAATAATACTTGGACTTAGTAGAAATTCCAGTGCTCATATCTAATAGTTTCTCTGTTATTTTCAATCAAAACTATGTTTAAGACCAGTAGATTGCAGGAAATTTTCCTGCTTCATTCCCCTCTCTGTTCCTCTGTGTTGCTCCCAAATTATATAGAGCACCTCTCAGACTCTGCATATCACTTAGGAGATTACCTATTTTCTCTTAGGAAGGTCAATCTTCCCAGTTCATTTGGGTTGAGAAAAAAAACTGTTTTCCATTGAGATATTTTCATTTCGTTTCTTATGGAAACTGGGGCCTCTGTGTGAAAGGATTTTGTTACACAAACATATAATTCTGGAAAAATAGTGTATCTTCTGTGGGATTCCTCTGTGATATAAGAAAACTCATGTAAAAGGTTTCGACAGATGGCTGCTATTTAATTTGAGATTCCTGCAGAATAACTTGCAGATATTCACTGTAGTCTTCTCTTTGATGTTGGTCACTGAAAGCTGTGCTCTAAACACAAAGTAGTGAATAATGTTACTATGGATCTTTTGTGTTCAAAATCATTAGGAACTTTTAACAATTTGAGCTTTAGACTTGCTTTGATATAATTCCTCTGTTATAGAAAATGTGAATAATAATTCTTCACCTTATGTGGGTGTTCTGAAGATGAGTTCTGGAAAGGAATAAGAGCATTGATGTTGAAGCACTTGAGGAAGAGCTGTTACAAAAAAGACCAAACGAAACATCAGAAAATCCCAGACTCAGTTATGTGTATTTTGAGATTGTTTTTAAAAGCAAAGTAATGTGTGAAAAGGACTTGAAGAAAAAAAGAAGTTCTAAAAATAATTTCTCTGTGAATGATAGAATAATATTACTATGGAATTGATCATAAAAATATATCACTATTGTGAGAATATATGTTGAATTTTCTCTTTTGAGTTCTTGGTTGTCAGCATTCTAACAACTTGCTTTTCTTTTTAAATCTGTATCAGAAGATAATTGAAAATACATGTCAAAGTAATGCAGAAAATAATAGAGACTATTCTTTTAATGGGTGGGTTATTATTTCAAGCAATTCATAAAAAGTGTTGCCACTGTTCAGTATTTTGTATACCTTTATAAAAGATTTCAGACAAAAATAGAGTTCACTTATAAAGTAGAAATAGACAGATAAGCCTTAAATCAAGTCACCCACTACAAAGCAATAAGCTAATTCCACATGCTTGGTTATTCAGGTATCCAAAGGATAGTTTAATATTCATTCAGGAATAATTCATTCAGTTAGACATTAACTTAATGAGCAGTAAGTTAAAATCGTTGTACAGACTGTTAACAGACATTTGAAGTAGAAGAATAAAGCAATGAAACAAATCAAACTGATAATCTGTGAGAAGTTCAGTTCCTTAAAGAGACCAAAAAGACAAAGTGGTTTGGACAAAACACTTGAAATACCAAGTCTGCCATCATTATTCCTAATGTGCCATGCGTAATCACTACAAAAAGGTAGAAGTAATCTCTATATTTAGATTCTAAATCTAGCAGAGCAGTTACTCCTAAATACAGGTATGAGTGGTTTATCACAGAATAACTTAATGGTTGATATCAGAAGGGACCTCTGAAAATCCCCTGGTCCAATACCTCTGCATAAGAAAGACCATTTACAGCCAGTTGCCCAGATATATTTCCAGATTTCTTTTGAATGTTTTCAAAGACAGAGACTCCATAAACTCCCAGGGCAACCTGTTCCAGTTCTTGGTGTCCCTCTCACATTAAGAAAGCATACCCAAAATTACTGTTCTATTGAAACACAATATGAAAAAATAGTTCTCACACATAAAATCAGAAAGACAGTGCAATTATGTAATAAAATAATCTGTTTTCTACAATTTTACACATACATGCAAAATATATGAAATTATGAGCAAAACTGCATAAGTTCAACAGTATAGCTTGTACCATGGTGCTGACATGGACGAGGTTCTGTGTGAACATGAAGAAATCAGATAAATTCAATGGTAAAACACGTAAAATAAGAGAATTGCCTACACTGAGAAAAAGTAATTTTTTAACTACTTAGGAAAGTCTTATTCAAATAGAAGAGGATGTTCTAAACTGAAAAAGTCTACAGCGATCTTATGAGTCTACAAAATCTTTAAAAGGAATTATAAGACTCAAGCTATACTAAGGAGCACACACAGTGATTAACAAGGGAGAGAGCCTCTGTGACTGTTTGGACATTTAAGTACTGGAACACACTGCCCTGGGAGAACATGAAATCATCTTTGTATGGGATAATAAAACCTAAACAGAATCCCATGTATTACTGAGAATTGCAGAATTAATTTTTTCCCAGATAAAAACAAGAGAGTGACCACTCAAGCATTTTTATTGTAAAATTATTCTATATGTGCTCTACACAACTCTCTTCCTCACCCTTAACACAAGCAACTACACAAATGAGTCCTTTCATTTCCAGCTCGTTTCACACTTTAAAAAGAGCTCTATTTTTCAGAATCTTTGTTTATTATTATTCCAGAATTTTCTTTATGTATTTTGTGGCTTATATAAGACAAAATGATGAACTGAGATGCAAAGTGTTTCTCATTTTTTCATGAGATCATGCTGACAACAGAATTGCTCTAGAAACTACGTAAAAAAAAAAAAAAAGGAAAATTTGAATATGTAATTTGATTTAGTAGATATGTAATTTTTCTGCAAGCATTTCAAAATATTTTTCATTAACAATTGAAAAAATCCCTTTACTCTCTTTTTTTTTTAATCTGTAGAAACACAGCAATATAAAAGTATAAATCTAACACTTAAGAAAATGTTTGTGAAAGAAGCAGTAAGAAAGATTAAGAGTCGAAAGACATCACCTCTTATGGATCCAGAGACAAGACCTGATAGTTGCAATTTTGAGTCCTCTGATTGAAGTTATTGTTGCTCTCTTGATCCATTGGGGTGGGGGAAAGCCAATAAATCACAAATTTTAGTGGGTTAATATTAGCTCAGGTTCAGGTGGAATGCCCAGGTACCTCTCCTGTGGGGGGTAGGAGTTTACAACT
The DNA here is from genome assembly GCF_036417665.1 of Passer domesticus. Taxonomy (NCBI): domain Eukaryota; kingdom Metazoa; phylum Chordata; class Aves; order Passeriformes; family Passeridae; genus Passer; species Passer domesticus. Next base: position 104,545,493 of record NC_087474.1, on the reverse strand, counting down.
TTGTGGATGTGTTGCAACACTGTGGATCATGCACAGTCCTCTGGTGGAAAGCCCCAGAAATTATTCTGGGGCACTTTGAGAGAGGTCTTTGATGGTTTATGGCTCCTTGAAAGACATGACCGCTGCCTCTTACATCATCATATTTGAAGCAATTAGGCACCATCAGAAAGGATGAATATTTCAGGACTACATGTCTATGTTTGGATACCTTTCCTGGGGTGCTCTTATACCTGAGCCAGTTGTGTAAGGGAGGACATTGCCAAGATAAAAAGCACTACCCCACTTCACAGGATCCACTTTTTGTAGGTCTGTTCCCTTATCTGGCTCAAGCCCCAGCTTGCAGCCTCCAGATGTGCACCTGGGCTGTTACCTCACACCCTGTCATCAAAGCACCTGCTGCTTTTGCAAATAGTCAATTGTTTGAGTCATTAATCATCAACATTTCAGTTTCTCACTACTGCTCTTTTCAGATTTCATCATTTCTGGTAGGTGGGTTTTTCAAAGCACCCAAACTTTATACTCCTTTCCTATCAGACAAGATGGGTAGTTAAACAGAAAATGTAATCTGCAATCAGATTGACAATGCCTTGCTTGTGGTGACTTTTCTCTGCTTGTAAGGAACACAATTACCTTGTTAGCTTCTTCCATTGAAAATAAGAACAGGAGTTCAGTTGCTGGTCTTAAAGTGTAGCCAATCATTGCAAAATAGATAATATTAAGACATATCACCATTAAATAGAATACCACTTTGAGAAATTTTGTCCACATTTTTCTTAACATGAAACATATTCCTTGGGGTTTACTTTTCTTTTCAGAAGCATCATTGCAATACTTCTTATGTTACTGAATTAATAAGGTTTCTGTGGACTGCAAAAAGGCAACTGGCATTTGACCATCTACTCTTTATTTTTTCTTCTGAAGTTTCCTTTCTAACTTTATTTATCTCTACCCACAGAGGAAAACTGAGTTTTCCAGAAAGAAAAATCCCTTCCATAATCTTTCTGTTTTCCTCACTTGCACTGCAATATGTCTTTCTTTCCCTTCTCTAAAACACACTGCACTTCCTTATTGATCAACTAACACTTCCAAAATGATGCAAGAAAATTAAGACTAACTAAAGAAGAGACAAAGTTAAAAGAACTGGATTAACACAATATAGAAGCTGGAGAAAGGAAAGTCAACAAGAGAAATGTGGAGAGCAACATAAGTCACACAGAAAGTATGAATAAAGATGCATAAAGGAATAGAGAATTTTGAAATAAGGCAACTAGAAAAGGTCATAAGGAGCCATGGGTGTTTTACACATTTAAGATTCTTAATGGAATGAAGACACACCAAGGTGGTGGAGCTGCAACTGGAGAGAAACAGCTGCTATCTACGTTGATCCTTCCAGAAGTTATTAGTTGTCATCCTGGGGAGCCTGTAAGTTTGACAAATAGAATGTGAGAGAAACATAGAACACATATTTTACAGTGACTCTGGAATTTGGAAACTATATAATTTCCTTGTGACATCCTTTTTCACTTTTCAATTTTATTCTTTTGACAAAATTTTAATGTGAGAAATTTTTGGGGACCAGCAAAGAGGATTTGGGTTATTGCTTTTTTAGTAACTAAAATTAAAGTGACACTTCATCATACGCTAGACCAAAATATTAATGATGGGACATACTCCACATTAGTATTTTAAGAAAAAGAATAATGTTTGCCAAATCATAATGTAAAAGCAATTATAAAAATAGTAAGGATTGTGGAATTAATTCTGAAGACCTTAAAACATATGGTAATTTAGACATTGAACATCATCAGGTTATGTTCATTGGTTCACATGACTTTCCATAGAGGCTGCTCTTACTTCATTCAAACAGACTTCCAGCTTTGTCTCCACATAGAGTACATGCTCAGAAATGACAGCTTGAGGTTTGTGTCATGAGGTCTGATGGCAGTGTTCATCCAGTTGGTTTAGAGGTGACTTTGTAAGAATGCACAAAGTACATGATGATGCCTTGGGTGTCTTTCTCCATCTGCCTTGGGGCTCCCAGGAAAGTCCTTTCACTAGTGTCTCCCATGAAATGATTCTCTGGCTGCTTTTTGGGTAACTTTTTTTCTTTTTTATTTTTTTCTTCTTTTTGGCACAGGTGAATTCCAAGCAGCAATTTAACTAGCTCTGGACTCCTTGCTTTTAATAATCCAGTTCCTTACACCTGTATATTCTTTTCATATCTTAGATTACAGAATCTCATGAAAGTCCTATAAACTTACTTATGCCTGTTTCTGGGAAGAATTATTAATATGTTGCTGTATTTTAGATAAAAAATACATAATGTTTGACAACTGTTTCCAGGGAAATTGTTTCTGTATAACTTGGTGTAACTTGAAGACTGTAATAGAACTGTATTGAGATTGCATGTATACTTTCATTTTTTAGTAGAGTCTATATTTTCCTTGATAAAGAATGAATGCTGGTGTATTGAAGTGAAACAACTTATGTTAGGGAGTTACATTTGAAAGAGAAGCAAGTTTAAAATTCCCAGTGTTAGGATTAATCTTCTTTAGAACAAAGTTTTAGTCATGCTAAGCAGAAGACTGGGATCTCCTCTCCCTTTTTTCATTCCTATTCATATTTCCAAGTGACCAGTGAATAAACCCTTAGAAGCCTAAATGCTCCAGTTGGGTACCATGGAGGTGTAGGAAAGGATCCAGGTCAATGACCATGAAAAATTTCAGACAAAAAGAACAAAAAAGACACAAGTTTAAAAAAAAAAGAAAAAAAATCCTCCATTTTATACTGTTATACTTAATTTTCAAGATCTAACTAAAGACATCAATACTGGACTCTTCCTTGTTTATAATTAAATAGCTAGGGTGTTTCTGCAACCATTCAGCAGCTGTATTGAAATTTGACTGATTTGACTGTACAGTTTAGTGATTTGTCAAAATTTTCTGGTATTTATAGATTGATGTGAGTACTACAACTGGGTAGCATTTCCTCTGTTGTTTCTGTTGGGTTTTTTTTTAAATGAAGGATAAGTATGATATAAAGTTACTTGTTTATCATCTAATTTGTAAAGCAAAATTTTTGTCCCACATATCCAAGAAAACCAGCCCAAAATAATTTTCTGGTGTTGTTTTTATGACATGGCAGGATGGGCTGAGGAGGGGAGAGCAATGAATGTTGCCTACCTCAACTTCAGGAAAGCTTTTGACACTGTCTCCCATAACATTCTTGTGTGTTGAATGCATGAACAGTGAATCAAGAACTGGCTGCATGGCAGAGCTCAGGATCAGTGGAGTAGAACCCAGCTGGAGGCCTGCAGTCACTGGCATTGCCCAGGGATCAGTTCTGGGTCTGGCCTAATTCAGCTTGTTTATCAATGACCAGAACAAATGGAGAGAATGTACCCTCAGCAAGTTTGATGATGATGATGATACAAAACTGGGGAGTGGCTGATGCAGCTGGAGGCTCTGCTGCCATGAAGTGGGACCTTGATGGGCTGGAGAGCTGGGTGGAGAGAAACCAAATGAGGTTCAACAAGGGCAAGTGCAGGGTCCTGCACCTGAGGAGGAATAACCCCAAGTACCAGTGTGGGTTGGGGGCTGACCTGCTGGAGAGCAGCTCTGCAGAGAAGGACCTGGAAGTCCTGCTGGGTGACAAGCCAGCCATGAGCCAGCAGTGCCCTTGGGGTCAGGAGGGCCAGTGGGACCCTGGGGTGCATTGGGAAAAGTGTGGCCAGCAGGCTGAAGGAGGTGATCCTTCCCCCCCCGCCCCCCACTGCTCAGCCCTAGTCAGGCCTCATCTGGAATGCTGTGTCCAGTTCTGGGCTCCTCAGTACAAGAAAGACAAGGAGCTACTGGAGAGGGTCCAGCAGAGGCCACAGAGATGATCTGGGGTCTGAGAGGGGATCTCATCAATACATATAAACATCTCGAAGCCAGGCATCAAGAGGATGGTTCCAGACCCCTCCGTGGTGCCCATCAACAGGATGAGAAGCAATGCTCATAAAGTAAAACAAAAGAATTTCCAAATCAACATGAGGAAGAACTTTACATTGAGAGTGGCAGATCACAGGCACAGCTGGTCAGGGAGGTCATGGAGTCTCTGTTTCTGGATATATTCAAAACTCATCTGGATATATTCCTGCATAAATGCTCTAGGTGACACCAACTTGGTAGGAAGAGAGGAATAGACGATCTCCAGAGGTCTCTTCCAGTCCTAAAAATTCTGTGATTCTGTTTATCAGAAGACAATTTTGTTGAGGAATATTTAAAATACTAATGTAAAAATGTTAAAAACTCATGGAAGGCGATAAAAACATCTAAATCTAAACCAGTTTATTTTGCTTTGAAGAGGAGTTTTTTAACTGACCTAAACTATCACTGTTAATTTTAACAAAATAAAATCTATATTTATATTCATGGTATATGTATTAATACACAATATCATATGCATATCAATTATAGAACTGTTTTCTACCAACTCTTGCAGTTTAGCTGCTATGAATTCTGAAAGCTGGTAATATTTCACTGTATTAGATAACATTGAATTTATTTCTGAAGCATCCTAAGGACATGATATAAATGAGGTGAGCAGGTTTTAGGTGTTTAACCTACTTAAATGCACATCTAAACAGTATATGAGAAGACTATTTTCAGGAACATAGTTGTATTTTATATCTGATTCTTAAAGAAGGACACAATATACAACACTGTCTTTAGAAAGAGATAATGAGTAGAAGAATAATATTACAAATTGCTATGCCCTAATAATGTTGTCATGAGATAAGAAAAGCATGAAAAATAAAATGTGAAATTGTGGGGGGGATAATGAGAGGACAAACAAGATCTAAGCTCCTTAGACAAAAAGGCCTGAGTGGTAATACTATGTGGGATACTTTTCAACTGAGAAGCATGACACTAAAACACTCTGTCTAATTTTTTTGATGCATGAGAAACGCTAATACAAAACCAGAAAATAAGCTTTAAGATCTCTGTCTCTTCTAAGCTCTCCCCTCATTAAAAGCCCAATAGGAGTTTTAATCTGTTGACACAGTATGAATAGAAACTATAAAGATCACAGCTATTTCTGTCATTTCTTTTGCCAGTAACAAAGAAATTTGGCATAAAGAGCACATATACAAAGAACTGCTGAATTACTCAGGGGCAATAAATTAACAAGCATATTATGACTGACATTGGCAAGGTATTCCACACTGGAACGTAAATATTCTTATTTTAATTTTTCTCAGCCTGAAATCAACACAAAGGTTGACAATTCAAAGGTTAAGTTGGTGTTTTTCACCTTTAAAGATTCTTCTTTTCAGTAGTTCAAACCCCCACAATATACATGTGCATCCAACTCAAACCTACCATGAAAGGTCAAAACATTTTTAACTTCCCATTTAAACAACAACAAAAAAGGTGATTTTAGTTCAAAAAAACAATGCTACATAGATTTGTAGATGCAATCACTCTATGAATAATATTTAATTTTTAAATAAATCATCCCTTCTTTTCAGTTTTCAGGAAGGAATAATCTCCAAATAAAGTCTCAGTTTTATGCATCATGTTTTACCATTAGCACGGTATGTTCAAGTACATATTGAATTAAGAAAAAGTATATTAGTTATTAGCAGTGTCCAAATGATTCTTAGTGAAATCTGAGAAAATGTAGAGCTTATGGAACACCACAATAACTTTGTTCAGTTTTCCTAAAATAGCCATATTCCAGTGGAGCAAAGCAGAGTTTTACCTCTACCTGTTGATTTTAAGTTTAGTGTTGTATTTGTAAAATTTCTGTGTGAATCAAGTACACCAAAGTGTCAATTACTTTGACAGAATTTCCTTGAAGTCTCATAATTGTGTTTTAACCACAGTGTCCATCAACACTGAAAATAAAGCATTAACAGACTTTGCAGCCTGAGACCTAATAAATCACATTATCAGACTTCAATGGCCTTTATGGCCTAGAGACACAATGCCTTTTTCCTTTCAGATCCACAAAAGCAGTGCTTCCAGTATCCCTGAAGAGCTTCAATTTCATCTAAACCCCCCCCCAAAAAAAAAGAAAAAAAAAAAAACAACGCAAAAACCCCAAGCAAAACAAACCTAAAAACCCACAACAGAACAGAGAAACAAAAACAAATCACAAAACAACCAAAAAACCAACCTAGAGCATTTTTACTTTTGAATGAACTATTTTTTTCAGATCATAAAAGTTAAGCAAAGAAGAGAAACATACAAATATACATGGGCTTTATTCTACCAAGATTTTCTGATAGTGAATTTTGACTTTGAAAAAATCAAGGACAATTCTCTTCTGCAAAGACAGTTCCTCAAAACTATGACTATTCAGATGAAGAAACTGGGTAAATGACATTGCCTGTCTCAAGCAGATTTCTTCCTGCTTTTCAAGACAACATCACTGCTGAAAATTACATATAATATCTGCATATTTTCATTGGAAATTTGTCTCCATGTCATAATTTTACTTGCTTATTTTCAACAACTAGATAATGGTGTTACCTAGTTCCCTAATGAGGGGAACTGTGAGGGAAGGCTTTCATTATAATGCTCTGTTGGGAAAATTTTGACCACATTTTTATGACTTTTGAGAGTAGTAAAGAGGTAAAAGGCACCATACTGCAGTAAAGGAGGGTAAGTGGCTTATTTAGTCTTTAGCAGCATTGTTTATCCAAATAAAAATAGCGTATTGCCATTAACCTACAAAGCAAGGTGTTTCTTTCAACTCAGGTTGTTTTGGAGGGTGCTCTGAGGAGGCTGTGTCCCCATTGGAAGCCTGTGCTGGAGGCAGGCTCGTGGCAGGACCTGTGCACCATGGAGAGATGGACTCATCTTGGAGCGGGTTTTCTGGCTGGACATGATCCCATAGGGATCCCATCTGTGCCTGAAGGACTGCACTCTGTGGAAGGACCCCATGCTAGGGTGAAGTTGAATCTGGCAATCTGGGAAGAAGGGAAGGGCATAGCAAAACTGTGCAAGATCTGTTTTTATTTGTTGTTAACATACTCCGACTTTTGATTGGCAATAAATTAAATTAGGATCCCCAAGCCAAGTCTGTTTTACCCATGATAGAAATTGATGACTGAGTTCCCTGTCCTTTTCTCAACCCACAAGCATTTTATCATATTTCTCATCCTGTCTTGATAAGGAGGAAAGTTGATAGAGCAGCTTGGTGGACACCTGGCATCCAGTCAAGGTCAATCCATTACAGAATCTCAGATCTTTTGATGAAATGACAAAACATGTGCTTAAACTCTGATAACTGAGTTTGAAAATGCGTTATATATAAATACAGAATGTTAAGTTCTAAATTGCTAATGCACAACATTTTGCACTTATTTGCAATTGCCCTTTTCTTGGCAATCATCTTATTAGTGCAGAAATGCAAGATTTGTGTGAAAATAATGTGCAGGCAATAGAATATTTCACCTTTAGAGATTAAAGTGGTCTACTGCAATCTAAAGCTGGAGAGAGTCAGAGTAGCAGAGGCATGAACTCTCCTTGTGAAATCCCACCACCAATTTTAGGCCTTACATTCCAAAACCCAAAGTCTGGATTTAAAGGAAAAAAAGACATCCTACCATTAAAAATAAAAAAAAAAACAAAAAAAAAACCACCAAAACAACAAACAAACTACAAAAGATACATCTGCTGACATATTATGACAATTAGAGTCACTAAATACATGTTCAGATTGGGTTTTGCAAAGGATTTGAAACCACTGTAAGAAGGTGACAATAGACATTTTACCACTAGAGCATTTTTACTTTCTCCTCCTAAGATGTTTGCATCTTTTTCAAAATATTCTGGTGCTGAGATTTGTTTTTTAAAAAAACAGCTATATTTGAGCAAAAAAGTATTAATGCATTAGTATTTAAGAAAATAGAGTGTTCCATGTCTTTTCTATCTTTTGAAAGAGAATATTTAGCTCCTGAGGGAAAAGTTGACAGCAATAAAGTCAAAAGAGGGAAAGATTTGAATGCTAGGTCATATCCACTGGAAGGGAAGGGAAGGGAAGGGAAGGGAAGGGAAGGGAAGGGAAGGGAAGGGAAGGGAAGGGAAGGGAAGGGAAGGGAAGGGAAGGGAAGGGAAGGGAAGGGAAGGGAAGGGAAGGGAAGGGAAGGGAAGGGAAGGGAAGGGAAGGGAAGGGAAGGGAAGGGAAGGGAAGGGAAGGGAAGGGAAGGGAAGGGAAGGGAAGGGAAGGGAAGGGAAGGGAAGGGAAGGGAAGGGAAGGGAAGGGAAGGGAAGGGAAGGGAAGGGAGAAAAAGTGAATAAAATAAAAAGTAAAGCAAAGAATTATGGAATCAGCTTTGCTTTCCTTCCAATGTGAAAAGCAATAAGAAGCCTTTCATAATGTCAGGGTGTAATTCTGCTCTGTTGAATAGAATTATTAAATTGTAACAGTGGAAAGACTGTGTACATAAGCCATGAATCAGTTAATAGCCAGCCATGGATATTGAAATATGCTTTCTTCAGAGATGAAAGACTTGGATAGGAAAGTAATCACCTGTCAGCCTTTTACTATGACAGAATAGGTCATTGTACCAGACAGAGTATTTGTGCAGAGTGGGAAAAAAAAAAAAAGAGCCATGTTGTGGTTTTTTTCAGTTTGTGGTTATTTGTCTGAAGGTGGAGAAGTTCTGAATCAAATAACTCAGCCTTTGTTTTGCCATTTCTCTCTCTGTTCTACATAAAATCTGGATTCATGAGGCCCTTTTCCCTTCCTAAATAATCTGATAACTTTTGCTACATCTATCCCTGGTATGGTTTTCCTCTCTCAGTGTGTCTCTGCACCTTGTATCTTGTCTTTCTGATTTTTCCAAGAAGCCTTCTCTAACTCTGTGTACTCTCTAGAGAAGTTAACTACTATTAACAAAGCACTAAAGTCTTTAGGTCAAGCTGCCACAGGTTAGCTGGGCTCCAGGGACTAGCTCTACTCCCTTCAGAACACTAACAAAACAAAACAAACCTCAAAGTTGTTTCTTTAAGGAATCAATAGGGCTAATTAAAAGTATAGTCTGCCTTTCTCAAATCACTCAGCCCCTCAGGACAAAGCCACTTCCTGCACTGAAGCCTTAGGCAGCTACAATCAGGTTTACAAGTGTACATTTATGGATGTTAACAGTCTTATCAGAGACATCACTATGTTTTCATCAGCTACGAAGCCATAAGGTTTTATTTCCAGCTGGACAAAAATTATGTGCAGTCATACCACTGTGAGAGCCTTATAACTGAGGCAGAGGTTAAATGAGACTTAAATGTCAGCACCACATTTTGTCTCTAAATGGCTTAGGAAGGAACAGTCTCAGGACTGAAAGGTGTACACATGTAAGTTACCTTTGCCTACAAGTACAAGAGGGATTCATGCATTGTAGAAAGTGACCCAGAGTAGCTTTAAATTACTTTGACATATGGGGACTGAAAAGGAGTAGTGGGCATATCTCTATTCCTGAACATAGGAATGGAAAAGGCCACAGGTGGATTGTTATATTAAATATGTGAACTATGAATGCTGAAAAAGATTATGCTTAAGCTGAATGCCAGAACAGTTGAAGTACAATCTTTGTATATTTTCATTTTGTGTCTTTGCAAAAGTAAAACCAGAATAATTCACAGCGAGCAAACACATCCACAAGTTCTAAAAAAATCCCAGGAAATTCTTCTTGTACTTCAACTTTTGTTTTAATGAAGCTGCAGCTTTCCCCATGGTTAGAAAATAGTAGGATATTACAGACAGTAGAAATGCAATACATAGATGAGTGCAAATATAGATTTTTTTCCACTTTATAAATGTCTGAAAAAAAAAAATAAATACACTTTTTTTATGACTCTTCTATTTAAAAATTGAAGTCATGCTATGTTTATTTGGGGCACTCTGCATTTTCATCTGGCATGCAAGATGGAATTGAAGAAAATTATCCATTCTACTAAATTTGGAGTGTTTTATTTCTGTTTATTTAGTTTTTCTATTTCCAGCTTAAAAAAGCCCCATCAATTTCCAGACATCTCACTGAAGTCTCCTGAGGCTTGGTTACACCATCTGTTTGGGAACTTTCTCATTATAGGATAAGTAAATAAGCACTAGATGCAGTGTTCATACTGTGAATGTCTCTTACACTATGGCTTTTCTAGAAGCTTAGCAGATCCACTTCATATTTTTTGTTTTCACCCTACAAAGGGCTATGTGTGGACATGAAGATGCTTATCAGCTTTATTTCTGCTATGTTGACTCTCTGTTTATGCTTTAACATATGGCTTACAATTCTGAATTTAATAACAGTAAGAAAAAAATAATTTCTTGGAGAATCTGTTAGTGACACTAATGAATTTATAATAATCATGCTTGAAAGAGACACATTTGCGAGCATTTGTAGGTATTGTCCCTCCTTCATTCATGCCCCTTTAGTGCTCTTAATTTTTCAAGATAAATGGAAGATTAAAACTCTTCTCCATACATACATTCTTATCCTTTTGTGTTTTCATACCAGATGTTACTTACTTTTTCATTTTTCTGATATTCGGGGGATGATGAGGAGAAGGAGGAGAGAACAAGCAAAGTGCTCACGCTGATCTGTGTTTACTGTGGGGAAGACAAGGCACATTGTACTTCATATTTTGTGACTGACTTGCTGTCAAGAGCAAGAGTTCCATGTTTCAGATTCATCCTCACGAAAGTCCCATTTCAGGCAGTATGGATATTGCCCTTGTAAAAAGATCCATACTGCCTGTAGTTTCATTACTGTGCTGGAAGCATGTGCTCCCCTTGGTAATTGGAACTTAAGACTGTCAAGGTTCTTGAATGTTGAACAGTCATGAGCTTGGTGAAGAACAATCCTCTGTACCTAAAAGATATCACATTTCTACATATGCATTTTTTACTGCTGAATTTGAGAAAACAAGGTCTGACCTTTCAATATGGTTCACAAATTGTGACTCACCATGTTAGTGCAGTATCAAATTATTATAAAAACAGCTCTTGGAATAGTCAAGGATTTAAGTTAGTTTAATACAAGCACTTATTTAGAAGATATTACAATCAAAGTCAAAGATCTTTTCCTCCAGCTTCTCCAATCTTAATTTCTTTCACATTATTCCATTGAAATACGTATTTTATTGTGTAGGATTAGAACCTACTGTATGGATCATGTTGACTAGTTATTCAAATAAAAGGTGTCTGAGACTGGAAGATGATAAACAACTGATGAAAAATGCTTAAGCAAAGCTGTGGAATCAACATTCAGCTGAGAAATTATTGTGAACAGCAAGCAGTATTTTTCTAGTAATAGGGCTCTGAGGAATACCAACAACCAGGGTTCAGTCTGGTTGGTGAATTAGTAATTTCTTTCTTGAGAGAGATTTTTATTCTTCCTTCCATTGTTTGTCCTTTCTACAGCCTTTGTACCTAACGAGCTAATATCTCACACATTTCCCTCTCGTCTTCAAATCTCAGTGGAATGATTCTTTGCTCTTTCTTTCCTTCAGAAATTTTTCATCTCTGATGGGTATTTCTTTTGCCTCACAAATTCTTTTTCTATTTAGACTAGCAATTGTGTCCTGCCAATTTTTTAATATATTCTTTTTTATATTTAAAAATAACTATTCTTTTGTCATCCATGACCACTTATTTTAAATTTGTACCCCTTGCTCCTTTATAGTGCTGCACTGTTTTTTATAGGGGATCTAATGAAGATAGTCAGAAGCATGCAAGGACCAATAGTGGGTCAAAAAATATATTCAGTGCAGCTTATTGCATCACTTTTAAGCTTTTATTCACTTTTTAGAAGAAGAATTAATATTCCTAATTTTAATTACTTTTTAATCATGGGTCACTTATTTTGTTTAATCAGTCAATGGAATACATAAACCCCAAACTACTGTACCCAGCACTCACCAATGGAGTCATAATGATATAAAAAAAAATCTGTGATTAGTAGATCTCATCAACTAAGAATGCTGTTGCTTAGTTTGCTGTGGCAGGAACTTTGCACCACTTTGTCTGAATCTAGTAGTGCCAATGAAGGAATATTTCTAAGTCCATGCAGAAGAGTTAAAGAAGTATTATGGCCCTCTTCCACACATTATTTATTTCATATTGCTGCTGAAAATCTTCCAAATTAAAATTAGTAAGTAGCAGTTACTATTTTTTGTGCTTTATGTAAAGAAAAACTTTAATCAAAAGACTATTTAAATTAATATAATTAATTATTTATCTGTATCTAGATCTAAAGCAAAATGGATTTTGAGTGAATTCCCAAATATTATAGTTTCCTGAATACAATATGTTACTTTTATCTGCATCATGCAACTTCATGCAGCTCTTCCAAGCAACAAATATCCAAATGTTAATTTGCCAGCCATGTATATCTGAGGACTACCACAGAAATTAAAAGAGTCAGAGAAGCATAAGATCTTTTCCTTTTATGAGACACTGTTTGAAACATGTGTCTTACAAAAATTGAGAGAAATGGATGAAAATTTCTGCCAAACCAGAAAACTGAACTACATTGCTCTCTAGAACTTTTCAACAGTTAGTCTGCTCTTAAAATAGTTATCTGGTGATGCAATTCAGGACAAAGAACTTTGTGAGGTCTGACACTACCCTAACAATATAGGAAGTGATAACAATGTATGGGCAGAATTCAGCGGAGAAACTCACAGTAACTACTGCTGTGCACTTCAGGGGCTCAGTGTCTTCTTATCTGAAGTCCTCCACTGTATTTTGGTACTAAAGAATAGCTCACAAAATATCTGGCAGCTTTGTTTTTATTTTGGTTGTTGCAAATAGAAAAAGAACCCAGACTAATCCCATCAAGTGTTTGTTTTCCCCTCCATGTCTGCTTTTCTATTGAAAGGTATTTGGTCTGATAAATTGCTAAGGAAGATAGTATTGAGGTGCAATGGAAAATGGATAGACAACTTTACTGTATTTAACATATATAATTATTATTTGGCAGTCATTGTTTTCATCTCTGGCGGAAAAGTTTTTTGTTATTAGGATTTATAAAAATGCATTTAAAAAGTCAGGCTGTGGTGGAGATTAATTTTGATTTCCTGGTGCTATTGCTCATGCATATTATAAATGTTTAGTTAGCACCTGACTATTGTAGTTGAAGAATCTGCTCTCAAGTAGAAGAAGACGTTACCTGGTTTGAGTGTTCACTTCTTTTCTGCTTTGTGATGACTACAAATGGCTTTGAACATATCTTCTCTGTTGAAAGACCTTCTTGTGAACTTTGGCTAGAAAACCACATTAAAAAGAGTGCTTCTGAGAATTTCTCATCTTTATTACTGTGCCTGTTACTTTTATATATATCTGTCCATTTCTAATAATTTTAAATAAATTTAACTTCTCAATTTTAACTTTTTCATGTCAGTATAGGGCCTAAGTAGCTCATTAGCAATTTTGTCCCAAATTTTGAACTGCACTTTAATGAGTAATCTATATTAATAACAATATGTGGATGAAAAGTCAGACTCCCTCAGATTTTTCTGTATCTCCATGCATGGCTTAGTGTTGAAACAGCAGGAATATAGTAAATTGAACATTCATACAGAAAAGTAATAATATTGGCAGAAAGTTATTTCCCTACTTCTAGCAGATTGCCTCATCATTTATCCTTAAAAAAAATCTATAGAGCAAGCATTTTCTGTTATGTATTTAACTGGACTGATTGAAGGACTTCAGGAACAAAGTTACAGAGTACCTCAATAATTATTATCCTTTCATTTCACCTATTTTATGTGGGATTAAATTAACAATTTTAATTAAATATGAAAAATGTTTTAGGACTTTGCCAACATTATTAAATGTCAGATTTTAAATTGGTAAAATAGTCACCAGATCAAAATTTAGTATTGATCCTCTCCTCGTAGTGAGGAACTCAACTGAATCATTACTTGTTGCATTGATGTTTTGGCAAATACCTTCTTCAGTGAAGGAGACTAGTGAAAGATTTGTCCAAAACTCTGTGCAGTTATCATTCCTAACACAATACAGTACTTATGTATTTATTTTTATTTAGACATGTGACAGCCATAGTGAAGACAACTAGCTTATTCCCATGCCCCAAGACCTGGCTGGCTTGGTTGCCAAAGCCTGACCTATAAAACCCTGGGAGCCAATGAAAAGTCTGTGTTGGTGTTAGGCTTTTGTTGGGAAATGTCTATTTGTTTCACTGTTAATTTGGGATAATTCCTGATTTTCGTATACTGAATTTTCAACTTCCACATAAAATACTGGTATAAAAGATCACTTGTGTAATATAACAAAGTAGACAAACTCAGAATGACTTTAAAATCCATAAAGTGCAATGCTTTCCTACTGCTGAAAGCCTTTTAGAAACTCAGTGTTGTTTTGCAAAAAAAAAATCCACTTCACAGGTGAGTATAAATCATGCAGTTAAAGCAATATCTATACGTTCCCTTATTAATGTCAAATTTCATGCTGTGATTAATCTTTCTAAAACGGAATTATTTTAAGACAAAAGTGTTGGCCTGTAAATGTAATTAAATCAGAAATCTGACAATATTAGTATTATGAAGACTATAAAGGCTTATTGTGTGTGTGCATACTGACACTGAAGAAGTTCTTGAAAGGAAGTAATTATAAACAAATAAAAAAATAAAGGAATCATAATTCTGTAAATATTTTCAGGCCCTAGATTTAAAAAAAATCAATGATGATTGTGTTTTTAATCCTTTTAAATTCTACTCTAAGACCTATTAAAACTAAAAAAGAATAAAAAAATATTTAGTGCAGAAAACCTAATGCTTCAACCAATCAATGCTGATTAGATTTTGCAGTCTAACTGCAGTTTTTATAGTTTTCATCTAAGCATTTTCTCCTAGATTATGTTTCTGGACAGATCTATACTATAAGAATTGCTTTAATCTCATTCGCTGACAGGCTGACAACTACCATGCAATGCAATTTAGCTCTCACAAAAGTCCAATATTTCTTCTCTCGCTCATTTATAACAAAACTTACTTGGTTTCAATGACATTGTACAATAATTTCCCACCAGCAGTCTCTCCAGCTGTGAATTTTCTGATCAATCCTTATCTACAGGGATGACCACTTGCATCCTGTTAGATCTTTCATGCTCCAATGAACAATAAAGTTTTAAAATGTGTGTTAACAGTTGGCCTCTACATGAATCTTTGCTGAGCCTTCCAGGAATTGTGCTTGTGAAGAATATCACCCTATCCAGAAAAAGATCCCACTGCTCAGCAGGGCTTGGGAAACGTTTCCCATTCTGGTACAGTATGAATTACTCTTGTAGCATTATCTGGCAAAAAGGCAAGTGATGCATGCAGTTTATTGACATCTCACATTACTTACACATGAAGGTCACAAAATCACAGAAGTGTTATAGTTGGAAAAGACCTCTGGAAATTATCTGGAGCAATCAAAAGCTGGCAACCAGCTGCAATTTATAACAGGCAAATCTTACTAAAATGAGTTACTGCTTCTGCTGAATTGCCAAAGAGCTCTTAGACATCAAAATTCTGCCATGACTCTCCTTGAAGTTGAGACAAAAAACTCTTTTCTTTCTTTACAGATCTTTTTGCATCAGGATTGCATTAAAAAAATAAAATATATCCTGTCTGTATCTGAAGGAATCTTACTGGAGGACTGAAAAGTTGATAAACTTTTTAAAATGCCCTTCAAAGCCTATCTCCAAATTTTGTCAGTGAGACCTGAATTTATTGTAATGATCTGTCAAATTATGTCCTACAAAGAAGAAAAAGTAATAAAATATGAAAAGCCCTAGTGACTGAAAGAAGGTCATGTCCAAAAAGATATTTGTTAAGAAATCATGTTACTTAATAATCAGTAATTTAATACAGAGTTATTGATTATTTAATTAATATTTGTAAGATTACCTGGCAGCCATGCAGACCTAATCTAGTCTTTCGTGACAGCTTCAAAACCACCCTGTGCTGGAACAAAACCATTGAGCTAAGTGGCATATGTTTTTAAACATGGGATTAGTTACTACCAGTGATCATAATTAGCTTATTTCATTGTGATTAATTTCAACTTCAAATCATTAAAATGGAGTTAATGTAACCCTAAATGGTTGGGAGGCCAGTGCAACTCCAGCACTCCAGTGTCACTGCTTTCTCACCATCCTCTCTGTGTCTCAGCTGCAGTGGCTGCTCCTGGCCCTTGATGTGTTCCCACCATAGAGGCAACCCTGCCTTTCCCAGCAGCTCTCTCACGTCCTTGTCACCATGCCCTGCCAGCTCTTTAGGAGCTCTGAATGTGCTGAAGCCATGGCATAAGCCAGACTCTTTCCCATGGTGGTGAATCTGGAACCTGACATTGTGTCTCCTCCTACAGATGATTCCAATGACACAGAAGTACTGCATAGTAATGCAAAAAGTTTTTAAAGAGAGGATCAAAATCCAGTGATGTCTAAATTTCTCTTTATATGCAATAGGGATCCTCTACACAAGGGAGGAACTTTAATTTGATTGATCGGAAGTTTATTATTGAAAAGAGTACATTAAGTCTCTAATATATCCTCAATATTACGTATAAACCTGAATGATAGTTTAGTTAATTCTTTTGGGAGATAATGTAGAATAAATTGTTCTAACAAAATCTGTGATTATCAGTGGTTCTGAAACCCACTAGCTTAGGATTTAAATTGCATGACTGTTTCCTACTTGTAAACTTTTCCCTTGCTTTTATTAATTCACTGGTGATTTTCCCGGTTCGTATGAAATATGAGAAGACAGGGATAATAACAAAGATAAAATTGGTTATAAAAGTGAGAAAATAAGTAGAAACATTATTTGAAAGGCAAGAGATAATTTGAGATATGATCTTGTCCTATTTTACTGTTTATCTGCCTTCCAATCTTAGACTCCTTAAGGGAACACAAGGCTAAATCACACTGATTTCTTTATGTGCCTATTTTTGCCTCAGTTTTGCTGTCAGAAAAAAAGAAGAAGGACTATTGAGCAAGCTTCCCTTTATCATACCTTCTCTGGTGAATACCAGAATACAAATTTCTGTGAAAAAACTGCTGCCCTGATTTTTTTTTTCTTGTATCGATAATGCTCAATTTTTCAAATTGCCAAAAATTTGCAATTTTCTTTTAGGGTTTTTCTAGTCTTCTACTTTGAGGGATAATAGTAATGGAGGGAGGGAGGGAGGGAGGGAGGGAGGGAGCGAGGCAGGGAGGGAGGGAGGGAGGGAGGGAGGGAGGGAGGGAGGAAGGAAGGAAGGAAGGAAGGAAGGAAGGAAGGAAGGAAGGAAGGAAGGAAGGAAGGAAGGAAGGAAGGAAGGAAGGAAGGAAGGAAGGAAGGAAGGAAGGAAGGAAGGAAGGAAGGAAGGAAGGAAGGAAGGAAGGAAGGAAGGAAGGAAGGAAGGAAGGAAGGAAGGAAGGAAGGAAGGAAGGAAGGAAGGAAGGAAGGAAGGAAGGAAGGAAGGAAGGAAGGAAGGAAGGAAGGAAGGAAGGAAGGAAGGAAGGAAGGAAGGAAGGAAGGAAGGAAGGAAGGAAGGAAGGAAGGAAGGAAGGAAGGAAGGAAGGAAGGAAGGAAGGAAGGAAGGAAGGAAGGAAGGAAGGAAGGAAGGAAGGAAGGAAGGAAGGAAGGAAGGAAGGAAGGAAGGAAGGAAGGAAGTCCTGGTTTAGGGCAAATTTGGGAAGAAACTTCCAAAGGGGTCCCTCTAGAAAGCAGATACAAAGCAGCCCATCCCCCAACTGGTTTGGGAAAAGATTCCCTTGGAAGAAAGTGGAAAAACCTGTTTATTTAACAAGCAAAGCATTCACAAGCATAAATAATGAATAATATCTAACAATAAAATTTGTCTCTGCCCCAAAGAGATGACAAATTTAAAAAGTCCTTGTCCTGGCGTGTAGCTCGGCTTACTCAGTCTCTTCTCGGTCCTTCCTGCACTGGAAATCCTGTGTCCACATCCCCGGTGGGCCACAGGTGTGAGCTCCCAGTGTTTTTCTGGGTTTTCAGTCCAGAGCAGGTTTGAACAATTCCAAGAAAAAGAAAAGCCACAGTCCAGAGAACCTTTTTGCCTCAGCTATAAAAAAAACCAACAACAAACAAACAAACCAAAAAATACCCAAAAAGCTAAACATCCCCCCGCAAAAAAAAAACCCCAAAAAACAAAAAACAAAAAACAAAAAAAAAACCTGATTAAAAAGCAAAGGAGAGCTCTCTCCTGCTGTCTGTCTGCAGACAACACAGTCCAGGAGAGAATGTGGGACAACAAGTGCAGTTTCTGAAAACAAACGCCATGCTTCTTCCCCCCTTCACTCTTGGAACCAGTCTTAAAGGTACAAAACTTTATATCCAGCATAAACAGAATAGGTGACTGGGGAAATAAGCATCATAAAGTCACCCTAGGACAGAAGGAATTATGACAAGCAAAAAGACAGGTGACAGTAAAGTTATATATTTACCAGAAAAGTGAAAAGTCCAACTGCACATGGTGAGTGTAAGAGATCTATAATGCTTGACCTCTGTCCATGCAAATTTGATCTCACAGGCCTTGAAAATGCATTATAAACATTGTTGGTTCAATGTTTTACATGCATACATAATTCTTTTTATTACAAACTACTCACATTTGTCATCTCAGGCCTTACTATTTAGATATGGCTCAAAGGTTCCTTGAGGTCCATGGGAGTCTTTATAAACAGCTGAAATCAGAAGATAACTACATCAGAATGCATATACATAGATTAAAGGAGCTTGTGACTATCAAATGCACTCTGAATATGGATAGCAATCAATTATGTGTAAGATATTATTTATAAATGTATTTGGTAAGAGTGCCATCCATTCAAAAATTCACTTTTTCTCTGGATTGACTCACATGGTTCCATCATTCCAATTGCAGTATATAAAAGCTTCCTAATCTGCTGATGTAAACTGGCACGATGGGTTGTTAGCTTCAAATTTAGGAGCTTACCATGCCGATGTAATGCATGTCTACCATGAGAGATGAAGATCAAATCCTGTGTGTGTAATGCCACAAAAAACAGATGGCTTACAAGTCTGAAACCAGCCTGACTGTAATGATACCTCCTCATAACGAAATTGGCAATAAAATCTTGAACTCAAGAGTGATTTAATTTTCTTAAAAATAAAATAAGTGCGAGTAAGAGTTTACTGCTAATAAATGACGTCAAACTTTTACAAAGAAAACTGAAGCTCAAAGACAGCAAGAGAAATTGCATAATTTTGTGGAGGTATTGCAAAAAAATCAGACTATTCTGGAAGGAGCACCAATATGAGTAAGAAAATGGTTTATCACCCATTATTCTTTCACCACTGGGCTTCTTTGGTAGAATTGCCAACAAAGAAAGTCTGCCCCAGAGATATTTTGTGATGTTATTTCCCCAAAGAGAAAAGGAAAAAACAATATCACACTCTATGTCAGTAAAAAAACAACTTACATTTTAATTATACAAGGCATATTTGAAATATTCTCCCTCCCATATTTCCAATCAACATCCTCAAAGCATTTTCATCTTCATGTAGGCAACCTCAAAGCCACATTTCCTCTATTTATTTAGACAAGTATTTTGTATGTTTCCTTTGGAAGATGCTCTTCTGTTGTCTTTCCACACAAATTATGATAGAAAGCACAGAACAACAGCAGCTCGGTGAGTATCCAAGGCTTTAGTTAGACATCTGGACATGGAAAGGGAGAAGCAGATGTAGATCTGACTGAAATTAATTTTGGTCTCATCCTATGTCATAAATATCCAGCAGTAAACTAAAATGGTGCGGAAGGAAACACCTTGCTTAGAGATGAAAAAAAAAAAGTAAGACTATTGTGAGCAAAACCAAATCCCTTGTGTTTTAGTCTTGTTTTACTGCAAAATCCTCATTTTAGTTGTTTGGGTTGATTTTTTTTCTTTAATGCCTGTACAGTATTTCAGTTGCTGTGTTGTTTAGGTACTAATTTCTGTTAGAACGTCAGTCACAGAAAGAAAAGTGCAGTCTTTTCTTTTTTTTTTCATTGCTTATATTAGAGAAAAAAAATTCCAAGTGGTGTCATGTGATCCACAAATAGTTTAAAACCCACAAGCACTATTTGATTCAGTAGACATGTGTTGATTCTGGAGATCTGGTCAGAACACTCTGTGGACATAAACAATATACTTCTAGTTAAAGCATCAGTTGTAGTTATCAAATTCGGTTATTGTAGTTCATATGGAAATAAGCACCTTCATCAGAACAAAAGATTTTTTTCTCTCTTATGAAGCAAGAAAATCCAGTTGCTTCTTTCCCTATGACACTTTCCTGCCCTTTCCATTTCTCCCCACCCCAAAAAAAAATCACAATTGTGATGGATTTGAGGTTTGAATTTAATGTGTTTATTTGTTTGCTTTAAATTTTTGCATTATTTTCTCTATACTCAGTAACCATAGTGTTTTTGGCTTATTTTCTTGTTTTGCATCATTCCTGGCTTTGTCTGTGTGAAGTGAAGGAAGAGCAAACTTGTCTGGTCAGCTGGAGCTGCTGCCTAGACATCTGCTGAATGCTGTCTTGGGATTGTGTTTCCTACTATCCCAAAGCAGAGCCATCTGGCCCTCACATAACAGAAACTCTGAGATATCTGAAATTTCTAAAGAGATCCAAAGTTCAGAAATAAGCTACTATCACACCTCATATTCCTATGAACAGTTTGCTTTGTGACATTGTCTCTCCCCATGGTATATAGTGCAGAACTACTGTGTGTGTTCTTTAAAGCACAGAAATCTTTAAACGAGATTAATAAAATAATGAAGATATATTTATAGTAACATGACAGCTACATGGCTGCATCAGACACCAAGCTTTTTGATATCGTACAATTGATTTAGTTTTTTAATGGCATGTCACCAGGAAAGAACTTGTTTTTAGAATATTTCATCTATGGGATGGTGTAACAGAACTTCATAAGAAAAGGTATGGTTGAATCATTGTGTTCTTGTTTGATCAAGTCTCATGATTTAGATACAATATTAATTTATCCAAAAGGTAGGAATAAGGACAGATGTCTAAAGAAAGTTGTTTACAGATGATAATAGTAATATAATATATAGATGGTAGTAGTAATATATGACATTCATATATAAGTGTAATATTCATATATATACCTATATATGACTATGATTTATAAAATGTAATATATTACTTATTCATCAGGGTGAAAATAAACTGCATCCTTGGAAGTTTCACAGAAAGTCTATTTTGTACACAATTAAGCCATTTTGAGGTGTGTTGAATAGATGTTCATTTTATTTTGAAAATTTTTATTCAGATATAACTGAATACATGATAGGTATTTATTTTAATTAAATTTTCACCAGCATAGTTCCATTTATTATCAGAAACATTGTACATTAGCTGATTAGACAATCAGTTTTCATTAGGCTACTTGATTTCAAAAATCATTCAGCTAGAATTCAAAGATCCTTATTGCTTTTAATGCTGGCAGTTGTGTGTGTAGAGACAATTTTGTATTTTCTTACTGAACAGAAAAAAAATAATGGTTTCCATGAGTTATCAAGTCCAAAACTGAATGATATCTGGCGGTCACAAACATTTCACAAACAATGACATGCCTTCTTGTGTTTCATGAATTGTTTGAACATGTTGCTAATCATTCTTCTCTGCCAGTTTTAATCAGTTGATATTTACTGGGTGCTGAAACATAGGGGCCCAGTTACTCTGTAAGCTGAGACATTTATTCTAGATTTCTGAGTCCGTCTTTATTGTGAAAGAGATTCTTCCAGTGCTGGAAGGAAAAAGAAAAGCATCTCCTATATTACATTTTTATATTAATACCATATACATTATATACGTAATGTACATAATACAAATACCTTATATTTTTATATTAACAGCATGAACCCAGTATTCAAATAGCTTCAAAGAAAAAGGTAAAAAGAAAAATTATTAAATATTTCAATATTTATCTTTAAATAACCTGATCACTTAACTTTAAATAACTAAGAATATTGTTTGCTTTTTTGGTGTCTTTTTCTTAGAAAAGAGCCAAACCCTTTTGTGTAGAAAAAGCAAAATAAGATGCCAAGAACACTCTATATCCAGTGAAAAAACTTGATGTACTTTGTCCTGAGCAAGTCAGATGGCTGCTAGGTAATGGCTGGGTGTTGGAACTGGAAAGCAGAGACAATTAGGTGTTCATTATTTCAGTGTAAGCTCAAAATCAACCTTGTCTAAGCTGGACTGCTTCCAGTGTAATAATGAATTTCTCTGGGATTTTCTTAGTTACTCCAGATCTCCACAATTTATAGGCTTCTGAATATTGCCTACATTTTCTTACTTAGCCCCTGCAGTCTTGACAGAAAGGTCAGAGTTGCACTGATGCTCTTGTTCATGTTCTCCAGGACCCTTGAAATTTCTTAACTTAACTGTGACTTAAGTCTAACTGTGACTTCTCTCAGTGAAATCAGCTCTTGGGACATTTCACCAATCACCAGGAACATATAAATATAATATCTGAGTGGCTTTTTTCCTAACACATCAACTTAGTTACATATAATGATCACCTATCTATTTTGAACTGGAAAACAAGTAATCCATTTATGATTTCAAGTAAATGGTAACATGCAGAATGTGGAGGAAGTTAATAAGGTTTATGACTAACATAGAAGAAAATAAATCTAGTAATAAATATCCACAAATATTTTAAAAGTGAGTGAATCAGAAGGTAGATGTTTTCAGTGTCCTAAATGTACAATAATTTTATAATTTACTATAAATTAAAATAATATGCTAAATTATTGCAACTAATGTAGCAATCTTATAGTATTCTTGCTTTAGAGATTCTAGTATAGTGTACTAGAATCTTTTGATATACTTAACATTTTCTACTATTTTATTTTTTGCATTGTGAATATTCACAAGTGTCTGTGGAAATCTAGTCATCATTTCATATACACTAGAATTAGTTTCTCTACATACATCAAAAAATATTTGAAATTCCATCCACCAACTTTTCCATATCCCTACTATAGTTGTAGGTATTTGCTTTTCATCTCTTTATCTCACTGAGGAAGATAGATGCTGCTCTGAAGCACTGTGATAATGGTCCTGAGCCAAAACCTCCAACATCTGTAGTCACACCCAGGTCATATTCATCCAATATACCCAAATGAAACATTTAGGCAAAGAAAATGCCAGGGATTTTTATTATTATTATTTCTCTCTTGTAAACATGCAAATTTTTATTTAAATTAGTTCCATATTCTGTTTAGGAACTTATAAAAAATAATTGTGGAAGGGAGGGTGCTTGATGAGGGACTGAGAGATGTTACGTTTGGTAAATGATCTCTTGAAGATTTTGCATTTTCTTTATAATCATGTTGGCCATTTACTATAATTTTATAGTAATGTTCCTAGTTTAATGATAATTTTAATAGCCATTTTTCAATTTGGACTCTGCTAGATATGCTTATCCCCTTAGATTAACTACTAATTATTTCAATGATATGATTCCAGTTATACTGTCTATGGACACACTATATAAATTAAACTACTCATTGTTTCTGGAAAAAAACACACCCCAAGTTATTAATGTGTTCATTTCTGAGTCATTGTTTATTTCCCTTCATTATAAATGATTTATGTGATTCATTAGATTGTGGTAATTATCATTTTAGACTCATAAGTTTTCTATTTACGCAAGCTTTGCTGGTGATGAAGTACACTGCTTCTTGCAAGTCAGGTTTGATAAGTAGTAAATGCAGGATAATGAAACCAGTCAAAATATATTTAAAGGACAACAAAATGTGTTGTGCTTTATTCATAGAAACACCTTAACATGACATTAAAAACAAGTGCATTGTTTCTTAAGAAGAAAGAGAAGCTCTTGGATCCATTACTGCATTTCAAGAAGAAACAAAATAGTCTTTAAAAAAAAAAAAACCCAAAAAAACAGCTATGCTAATAACACATCATCTTCAGCATAAAGGAGAGATTGCTCTGTTTAACACATCTCTACAAAAAGATATTACGTGTTGAACTCCTGAACTAACCATTGGCCTTATCAGCCCTCCAGTGGTCCCCCAGCACAATCCCTTTTCCCTCCTCTCCCTTCTGCCTGGCAGTGTACTTCCAGCCAAGGCCACCAGTTTACCTTTGAGCCTACAGGCCAAACTAATGAGCCCAGCACTGCTTTGAGCTGACCTAGCTCATCAGTTTCCAAAGATTTTAGCATGCCAGTCTAAAATTGTAATTTCCATTCATCTGTGCCTCTTTTGAATCAAAAAACTAAATAATTTATAAATCATCAAATTATTTTAATCTGTCCTGTATTCCTATTATATCAGGAGCTATGGTTCGAATTTTCTCCACCGTCCTTCCTCTGGTTGTTCCAAAGTACTGATAATTTTATACAAAGGTGAACACAGAATATTTTTACATTGCCTGTTTGAATTTGTCAATAACTAATTTTAAAAATTACAAAAAAATTAAAATAAACAAACAAAAAAAGACAAGGCAGAAAACATACATATAGTTAGAAGGGACTAGTTTAGTCTTAAAATGAAATAGAAAATGTCACTTAAATTTGGAATTTAAAGTGGAACACTTTCTTCCTTTGTAAGCATAAGTTTTGTAGCTAAAACAGGTTTTGGGGAGTGAAAAAAAATCTTGCTCTTAAAAACTACTTTAAAATGCCACAGGTATATTTTGATGAAATGATAATAAAACAGAAATAATCTTTCTATTGGGATTTCAGAATTATTAATTAATCCATTTTCTTATTTTTAAAAGATTTTAACTAAAATAAAATAACAACCAGGATGTCTTCATGCTAGGAATAGCAACAGTTTTATAGCCTAGTAAGTAGCAGTTGAGGTATTTTTTAAATTAATGTGAGTCAAACTAATCAGTAGGGAAGTTAAATTCTTATAAAGGCAATTTGGCAAAGAGTTTACAGCTCTGGCAGCAGGGGAAAGAAAAAGCAATTTTTTGTCTTCCAGTTAATTGTCTTGAGTTACAGTCTGAGTGCAGCTGACATTTATTGTTTAGCAGACCAGAAATGTGCAATATTTATCACTATTCTTTGGATTTAAAACTGTAGTTGACACTAAGTACACTACCTGAGAGACCATGGAAGCAGATAATATCATAAAACACTCAAAGAATATATTCATGTTAGAACATGTTAGATATAACTATAAGAACTTTTTTTTTTAAATGGCAGTGTAAGACCATCTCAAATGTAACAGATTGACTTAGGGGTGGGTACTATGCAGATATACTCCAGTTTCTTATTTCCTAAATTGCCCCCTGATATTGTCTTTGGTTTTTTGGGGGTATCTGGGACCTCA
This sequence comes from Passer domesticus, assembly GCF_036417665.1. Classification (NCBI taxonomy): domain Eukaryota; kingdom Metazoa; phylum Chordata; class Aves; order Passeriformes; family Passeridae; genus Passer; species Passer domesticus. The sequence goes on along the minus strand of NC_087474.1, from coordinate 104,520,148 downwards.
GAGCTAAGATGTGCTCTGCATCTCCAACAGTTCCACAAGTCACTCTGTGCCAGGTGAGCAGCAAGATTTACCATTTACCCCATGGGTCATTCAGCTTCTATCACAGTGAGTTAGACCAAAGCAAAATCAAAGTATACCACATCCTGGTGGAGCAGTGAAGGCAGCTGTGATCTGCTAATGTATATAATACATACATAAGTGTCGTGGGGACAGGACATTTTCATGCTTATTATCCCAAATCGTGGTTTCTGTCCCCTGCTCCGTTTGTTGTGTCTATCGTTTTTGTCCTTCCCCCCCCCCCTGCCTTGGGGCTGGGCTTTTTGCATGCTTGCTTGGCCGGCTGGCTGCTTGCTTGCTCTTCTAGCTTTGCTTCTCTTTCTTTTTTTCTTGCTTTTTTAGCTCGCTTGTTTTTTTCGCCATTTTTCTTTTTCCCCTCCTTTCCCCGGTTTCTGTTGTTCCCTTCCTTCCCCTTCCCCCCCCCCCCCCCCTTTCCCCCCCGAAGATATCGGACCGGCACCGGGCAAGGGGCTCTGTCCGGGGTCTGCAAGAGAAGCTTCGTACCCTCCGCAGCGAAGAGAGAAACGGCTCGACCCCTTGGACTGGTGAAACATCTGTTGCCATCTCAGGCTATTTCTCTTGTGCTGGGAGTGTTTTTTTGTTGTTCTTTAATAAACAAGCTTTTTCCACTTCCCCTCTGAAGAAATTCTTCCCGAACCCAGTGGTGGGGAGGGGGGAAGGTGCGGAGGGTTTTGTTTCCTATAAGAAGCTCCTTTAAAGATATTTTCCCTAATTTGTCCTAAACCAGTTCAAATAATTTGGTGGCCCGTACGGGGAGAAGGACAAAGTGGAAAAAGCTTTACTCTAATAATATTTTTTGGCTTTAACTGTTTGTGGGAATATTGGTATGTCTCCTTTTAAAGTTGTAATGTCATTTGGAGTGAAAGCCTGCCTCTATCTCTGGTCATTAGGGTTCTTTGAAGTTTTCATAGCTTTATGGTCACTGGGGTTATTTTCTTATCCAGAAATAGCTCCGGTATTGTCCCTAATACGTAGCTTTTGTAGCAGAGGGGCACTAACCAGAATATTCATCGGGCTGGGCTTGGGTGTGATATTTTGCAAGGGGATTATAAAAATGTTGTTATCGGTTCCAGGAATGTATAATTCGTGGTTGCGGCTGTGTGTTAAATTTGTTATGGGGGAGGAGGTTATTCAGCCTTTGTTTTCCTTTTCCTCCTCCGAATTGTTTACATTTCTATTAAAAAATAATCACTTCTCCCTGACTGCCAAGGACACCATCTTTCTGTTATTTAATTTAACAACCTTGCTCTATACTGTCTACAGTTTATATAAGATGAAGGCTGAAATTTCTAGAGGGGCTGGTGAGACCCCTGATTTAAAGGTACAACCAAGGGTAAAAAGTCCTGAGTGGTGTGGGAAATGGGAGGATATGGGCCAAATTTTAAAGGAGTTTTCTGATCCGGTAGACTAGGACTTTCCATCTGAACAAATTCAGAACCCGGCTGAGGTGGCGAAGTACCTGAAAGGGAAATGCCAGGATAACCCTAAGGAAAAAAGGATCCTTGCAGTGAGCTGGGCCCTGGCATATGCTTATCGTACCCTGCTAGATACTGTAAGGCAGCAGACAGAGGCAGGGGGACAGGGAGATAAATCAGCAGCTATCCCAGTTACTCAGGCTGCAGCTAACACCCCAGGCTCGAAGCCAGCAGTTAAATCAGACAGTGAGCCTCAGCCAAGGGCTGTTGCTACTAGTACAAGAAGTGGAAAGTGTACAGATAAGACTGACCGACCAGTGGAGGATAATGATGATTACAATGCAGGAGAAGGACCCTCAACACCTCCTGACATAAAATCAGGAGTCAGAGCAACTGGCACAAGATCAGAGGCCACTATTGATTCCTTCTCCCTGAAGGACCTTCGAGGCCTAAGGAAGAATTATCGGCGACAGCCCGACAAATCTATAATTAGTTGGCTGGTCCGCCTTTGGGATGCGGCAGGGGAGGCTACCATTCTGGATAGCACTGAAGCAAGGCATTTGGGATCCCTGTCACATAATCCCGTCATCGACCAAGGCATGATGAGGGGGGCTAGCCCTCACAGCCTCTGGGAACGGGTCCTGGACAGCGTGGCACAGAGATATCTGTGTGCCGATGACCTCTATGTTCAGCAGACACGATGGAAGACCATAAAACAGGAGATCCAACACCTGAAAGAAATGGCAGTGGTGGAGATCATTTTTTCAGACGATGTAACAACTAGAAATCCAGACTTTGTACCATGCACACCTGTAATGTGGAAGAAACTGGTGCGACTTGGGCCACCTGAATACGCTTCTGCGCTAACAATAATGAAGCGGGAGGAGGTATATGAGACTGTACTCGATATGGCGAAGAAACTTCGGGCATATGCGGATGCTGTACATGGCCCGACTCATGCCAAAATTGCAGCTGTGAAAACACGACTGCAAGAACTAGAAGACAAAATAGAGAAAAGCAGCAAGAAACTCAGGGAAGAGATTAAGAAAGACCTCCTCCAAATTTCAGCTGTACAAATTAGAAGCCCTGGTACCCAACGCAGACGTTCCCTTGTTGGGGAAAAAAGGTACACCCCACGAGCTGAGTTGTAGTTCTTCTTACGTGAGTCTGGAGAAAACATGAGGAAATGGGATGGGAAACCTACTGCTGCTCTGGCACAACGAGTGCGTAAATTGAAAAAAGGTAAAAAAAGGAAAGCAGCCCCAGTTGCCCGTAGCCGAACAGCCAGGTATGATGATGATAATGACATGTCTGATCCCCTCGAGGGAACCTCCAAGACATATGCCCCAGGAAAGAAGGATAAACAAGCGTAGAGGTGCCCTACCTCTAGCCAGGTAGAGGCATGGGAAAACCGTATCTTTTGAACAGTGTGGATCCGATGGCCTGGCACATCAAAACCACAAAAATATGACGCTTTAGTAGATACTGGTGCACAGTGTACTCTAATACCATCAGAACATGTGGGGGCCGAACCTGTTTCCATTGCTGGTGTGACAAGGAAATCACAACAACTGACCCTGGTGAAAGCTGAAGTGAGCCTGACTGGGAAGGAGTGGAAGAAACATCCCATTGTAACTAGCCCAGGGGCTCCGTGTATTCTGGGCATAGACTTCCTCCGGAACGGTTATTACAAAGACCCAAAGGGACTCAAATGGGCTTTTAGCATAGCTGCTGTAGAGGCAGAGAATGTTAAGCAATTGAACACCTTGCCTGGACTAACAGAAAACCCATCTGCAGTAGGACTCCTGAGGGTAGAAGAGCAGCTCGTGCCAATTGCGACCTCGACAGTACATCGCCGGCAGTATAGAACGAATCGAGATGCCGTGATCCCCATCCACAAAATGATTCGTAAGCTGGAAAGCCAAAGAGTGGTTAGCAAAACCCACTCACCCTTCAACAGCCCCATCTGGCCTGTGCGTAAATCTGAAGGGGAATGGAGATTGACGGTAGACTATCGTACCTTGAATGAAGTAACACCACCACTGAGCGCTGCTGTGCCGGACATGCTAGAACTCCAGTACGAGCTGGAGTCCAAGGCAGCGAAGTGGTATGCCACTATTGATATTGCTAATGCATTTTTCTCCATTCCTCTAACAGCAAAATGCAGGCCTCAGTTTACTTTCACCTGGAGGGGCGTGCAGTACACCTGGAACCGACTGCCCCAGGGGTGAAAACACAGTCCCACTATCTGCCATAAACTGATCCAAACTGCATTAGAAAAGAGTGAGGCTCCAGAACATCTGCAATACATCGATGATATCATTGTGTGGGGGAAAACAGCAACAGAAGTGTTTAAGAAAGGAAAGAAAATAATCCAGATTCTCCTGAAAGCTGGCTTTGCCATCAAGAAGAGCAAAGTCAAGGGACCTGCTCGAGAAATACAGTTCCTTGAAGTAAAGTGGCAAGATGGACGGCGTCAGATTCCCACCGATGTCATCAATAAGATCACAACTATGTCCCCACCAACCAGCAAAAAGGAAACACAAGCTTTCCTAGGCGCCATAAGGTTTTGGAGAATGCACATTCCGGAGTATAGCCAGATTGTGAGCCCTCTCTACCTGGTCACCCGCAAGAAGAACGATTTCCACTGGGGCCCTGAACAGCAGCAAGCCTTTACCCAGATCAAGCAAGAGATTGCTCATGCTGTAACCCTTGGCCCAGTCAGGACAGGACCAGATGTGAAAAACGTGCTCTACACTGCAGCCGGGAACCATGGCCTGTCCTGGAGCCTTTGGCAGAAGGTGCCTGGTAAAACTCGAGGCCAACCATTAGGATTCTGGAGTCGAAGCTATAGAGGGTCTGAAGCCAGCTACACTCCTACAGAGAAGGAAATTTTGGCAGCCTATGAAAAAATCCAAACCGCCTCGGAGGTGATTGGCACGGAGGCACAACTCCTCCTGACACCCCGACTACCAGTGCTGGGGTGGATGTTCAGAGGAAAAACTCCCTCTACCCACCATGCCACCAGTGCAACATGAAGCAAGTGGATTGCTCTCATCACACAGCGCGCCCGTATTGGAAACCTGAATCGACCTGGGATTCTAGAAGTAATTACAAACTGGCCTGAAAGTGAGAATTTTGGTCTCGCTGATGAAGAAGAACAAGAAGTGACACGAACAGAAAAAACACCACCATACAACCAACTGCCGGCAGAAGAAACACAGTATGTTCTTTTTACTGATGGTTCTTACCGCATTGTAGGAATGAAACGGAAGTGGAAAGCAGCTGTATGGAGCCCCACACGACAGGTCGCAGAAGCCACTGAAGGAGAGGGTGGATCAAGCCAACTCGCTGAACTTAAAGCCGTTCAGCTGGCTCTAGACATTGCTGAAAGAGAGAAGTAGCCAAAGCTCTACCTCTACACTGATTCGTGGATGGTAGCCAATGCGCTGTGGGGCTAGCTGGAGAAATGGAAAGGGGCTAACTGGCAGCGTAAAAGAAAGCCAATTTAGGCTGCTGAAGAATGAAAAAATATTGCCACCAAGTTAGAGAAACTACCTGTGAAGGTTCGCCACGTAGATGCCCATGTCCCCAGAAGCAGAGCTAATGAAGAACAGCAAAACAATCATCAAGTAGATCAGGCTGCAAGGATAGGGGTGTCAAAGATAGACCTAGATTAGAAACACAAAGGAGAGTTATTCCTAGCTCGATGGGCCCATGATGCCTCAGGCCATCAGAGTAGAGATGCCACCTACAAGTAAGCACGAGACCGAGGGGTGGATTTAACCATAGACAGTGTTTCTCAAGTTATCCATGACTGTGAGACGTGTGCTGCCATCAAACAGGCCAAGCGAGTGAAGCCCCTATAGTACGGTAGGCGGTAGTCCAAATACAAGTATGAGGAGGCCTGGCAGATTGATTACATCACACTGCCTCAAACCCGCCAAGGCAAGCGCTACGTGCTCACAATAGTAAAAGCCACCACAAGATGGTTAGAAACCTACCCTGTGTCTCATGCTACCGCCCGTAACACCATCCTGGGCCTTGAAAAGCAGGTCCTTTGGAGGCATGGTACCCCTGAGAGGATTGAGTCAGACAATGGGACTCATTTTAAAAATAATCTTATTAACACCTGGGCTAAGAAACATGACATTAAGTGGGTATACCACATCCCCTACCATGCACCAGCTGCAGGTAAAGTAGAGAGATGCAATGGATTGTTAAAGACCACCTTGAAGGCATTGAGTGGGGGGTCTCTCAAGAACTAGAAGCAACATTTAACCAAGACCACCTGGTTAGTTAACACTCAAGGTTCCACCAACCGAGCAGGTCCTGCCCAGTCTGAGTCCCTCAATATAGTAGATGGAGATAAAGTCCCAGTGACCCATGTCAAAGGTTTGTTGGGGAAGACAGTATGGATTAATCCTGCCTCGAGTACAAGCAAACCCATTCGTGGGATTGTCTTTACTCAAGAACCAGGTTATACCTGGTGGATAATGCAAAAAGATGAGACAACCCGTTGCGTACCTCAGGGAGATCTGATTGTGGGATGATATCATTGTTTGTTAAGCGTGACCACCATTGTCTGTACATTAGATCATACAGACATGAAACAGAAGGAAATATGAAAGTGTCGAAAGTCTGAGCAAGTAAGAATGAAAGAAAACGTGTAAGTGTGAAAGGTTGGAGCAAGTAAGAAGAAAGTTTACGTTGTTCAATAACATGTTCACGATATGAGATAAGGGGTGGAATGTCGTGGGGACAGGACATTTTCATGCTTATTATCCCAAATCGTGGTTTCTGTCCCCTGCTCCGTTTGTTGTGTCTATCGTTTTTGTCCTTCCCCCCCCCCCTGCCTTGGGGCTGGGCTTTTTGCATGCTTGCTTGGCCGGCTGGCTGCTTGCTTGCTCTTCTAGCTTTGCTTCTCTTTCTTTTTTTCTTGCTTTTTTAGCTCGCTTGTTTTTTTTCGCCATTTTTCTTTTTCCCCTCCTTTCCCCGGTTTCTGTTGTTCCCTTCCTTCCCCTTCCCCCCCCCCCCCCCCTTTCCCCCCCGAAGATATCGGACCGGCACCGGGCAAGGGGCTCTGTCCGGGGTCTGCAAGAGAAGCTTCGTACCCTCCGCAGCGAAGAGAGAAACGGCTCGACCCCTTGGACTGGTGAAACATCTGTTGCCATCTCAGGCTATTTCTCTTGTGCTGGGAGTGTTTTTTTGTTGTTCTTTAATAAACAAGCTTTTTCCACTTCCCCTCTGAAGAAATTCTTCCCGAACCCAGTGGTGGGGAGGGGGGAAGGTGCGGAGGGTTTTGTTTCCTATAAGAAGCTCCTTTAAAGATATTTTCCCTAATTTGTCCTAAACCAGTTCAATAAGCATTACTTTGACTCAGAGGATACACGGCAGCAGCAAAATGTGGGGCAGTAGGAAGCAGGGATTGTTGTGGCTATGGCTTCTCTCTCCCCAAGTAGCTGTTAATAATGAAGCCCTGCTTCTCTGGAAATGGCTGAACATCTGCCTGAATAAGGGAACTGTGAATGAACTTCTTTCTTGATCTGTGTGTGCAGATTTTCTTCCTTTCTTAAGCTGTCTTGATATTGGTCCATACTTTAATTTCTTGCTTTTGCTCTTCTGCTTCTCGTCCCCGTTCTGCTGTGGGAGTGAGTGAAAGGGTGATGCTTAGCTGCCTTCTGTGATTAACCCACAGCACTTGTGAATATCAATGTAGCCATAAAGCAACAAATATTTATCAGTTTATTACTAATTGCTTTGCTGGTGGACCATTGATCACCTTTTTAGTTTTCTTTGATCACTTGGTGGAAAAAACAGAAAAACATCAAAACTCATAGAATATTATTTGTATAATACAGATATTTGCTTTTTAAGTCTGAAATCAATCTTCTTGAAGTGAAGAAATTTCTTGGTTTGAAGAACAAAAAGTGAGAAGTCAAAATTCCTTTTCATGATTTATCCGTAATTTTAGAAGGCAAGGCTGCAAGGTAGAAATGTTTTCATTTGATTTAATGTGTTGTATTAGACTATCATGAACTTCATTTTTAATTAAACATACTATAACCCTGTTGGGAAAGTTGAGCTTTAATTGCATATGAAAGTTACTGAAATAAAGTTCAGGATTTCACTCTCGATGAGGTAATAACACAGTTTTCTAGAATTTGCATATTTTTACCATTGACCCCTCTGAAAATTACAACAGAAACATGAGGAAAATATATTCATAATGATGCAAATAGGAGAAGTAAAGCAATTTCTACATAAAAAGTATTTTGAATTCAATAAGGGTTGTGTTAAAATAACCCATGTTTTATCACTCTGCTGCTCTTATCCAAGGATACTTTGGGAATCTTGTTAGATATGAACAAAAATGATTACATTTTGCAAATAAGATCACTCACATTCTGAGGAGAGAGGAGGGTTAAAAGTAATACATCTAACATGTACTTTCCTCATTTACTTGACAAATGAACTTTTAGCATTAATTCTGAGGATAGTTCAAGGTTAGGTTAATATGTCTTAGAAAAGTAATGAATTCTTAAAAATATGTGAGCTCATTTGCGGCTCCATAGTTCTATATAAGAAGTCAGGATGTATTTTTTTTTCTCTGTGAACATTGATAGCTTTGTATACACATGGTTATATGCACATATAAAAATATGCAACAAATGTAAATTTCTAATTCTACCATAACTTCAGTAGCTTTTTCTTAAAGCAAATTATTTGAACAAATAAAATTACAGAGATACTGTCCATGATAACAGCAACTCTCTCCCCATTTTATTGCATGTTTCTATATTAAAAATTTCTGCTTTGTTTTGCCACAGTTTTAACTTTTTTAAACATAAACTATTTAAAATGTTGGAATATTTATGCTTCATAAAAATTCAGTGTATTTAAACACAAATAACTCAGGCATATTAAGAAAACAGCAGAGCTGAATAAAACCAGTGGTCTGCCATGTATTTAAGCATCAGTATAGAGGGTTTTAAATAGTTTTACCATCCTTATGCCATAAAAACAGGGATGAAAATAAACCCCATTTTTTAGATTAAAAACCCCAAACACTTGAATTTAAATACCATATCATAATATCGGCTACCACAAGTGCAAAGAAATCCACTACAGTCTGAAAATAGTATTTTCAAGTATCTCTGAAATAAGAGCATATTTTACTCTCCTAACTTCTTAAATGGGGAGAAGGAAACATCAGACACAGATGGAATTCTGAAGTTGTACTAAAATAATATAGAGCTGGAGAAGTAGTTCAGAAAAAACCTTTGCCTGCATTGGTCCTGCGCCAATTGAAATATGGAGGTAATAAAAGGCAAATTGATAGCAGCTAGGGTTTGGAACAGTGACCAGAGTATGCAGAGGCTAGAGAAAGAGCTGGAGAATGCAAGTTACACCAGAACAGTGGCAGAAAGCCTCAGCAGTGGGGAATGGACATGAGAGGACAGCAGAGTCCTGGTTTAGACTCCTGGTTTTTCAAGTGGGTGCAATGGAGTCACTCATGTCCAAGAAGATCTGAAATCAATCTGTGTGATACTTTCAAACACCTGGAAACCATTTAGCTGTGTGGCAACATGTCTGACCTAGAAGCAGTATTGAGGAGCAGGACCTAGAGAGTAAGGTTTGTCTTTGTACCCTTTTATCCTTCTTGCTCCTTCAATGTGGCTGATCATCAGCTTGGAGCACAGGCAGAATTAATCAGACACTGCAAAAAACTTTGTAAGCACAGTCCAAAAACCTCATTCTGAAAGATACTTTGCCATTCATCTCTCATTCACAAAATTTGGACACATATTTGTTATAATTTTAAAGCATCTGCAGAAACTATTACTGTCCCATGGTCATTTGTTACTGTTCCATGAGTGAAGCCTTTACATTTCTACTTCTGTGCACAAGTAGCTGAAACTACAATTAAAACAGATAAAACTACTGTGATTGATTTGACATTGATATGAATTCAAGTTGTGTCATACAGCTGATGCATACGACTCAGAGACAAGCACATGAATGCTGGCAGATAGAAGGATCTAATCTGTGGAGACAATGGCTTCTTCAATTTTGACAGTTTATTCATGAAAAGGCAACTGTTTGTAGCACCAGATCAAGTAGCTGCAACTTAATTGTGATGACACTACTGAAAAATCACATGATGTTATGCTTGTTTCTGATTTTGTTTTTCTCAAAATATGCAAAAGAAGGAAATATTTATGACAAAATACTTTATTCATGCTGCAAAGTCAAAAGCTTGAGTGAGAAAAAAGCTCCACAACCTGCCCAGCATTTAACAACATAGTAACAGGCAAAGGAGGAGCTGCACATATGTAGCAGTCTCAAAGATGGTGTCTAGAGAAGTAGAGAGAAGCTCTAGTGAATTTAAGCAAGTTCATCAATGCTATTTTTTGCAGGTGGAACCAAGTTATTAAGTGCACAAAGCAGGATTATTGTATAGCAAGGCCTATTGCTCCCTATAGAATTTCCAGTTAATTATTTGCCTAGATTGGAAGATCTGCACCTAAGAATAGATGAGGAATTTTCATAGCTAAAGCCACAGAATTATGTTCTGATAAACTGCCTCTGTATCAGTTTCAGGTTTTGTAGATGATGCTGTAGATTTTTAATGACTATTTCATTCTTTGAGTGATGTAGTAGATATAGGATGAGAATCTATATTCCTTACTTCCTGATAGCAAATCTATTGAAAAATGAAGACTACTATCCTGTGGCTCTCTATTCCTGCAATTTCATATTTGTAAAAAGGGAGCAATATACTCCGAATGAAAGTTAGTTACTACGAGTCAGGAGTATGGTAACAATATTGTATAATAAAAACAAACCAAACTGAACAAAACTAAAACAAAACAGTTCTGTGAAGGTAAAGACCAGGACTACTTCTTGAGCAAGGAAGGAGTAGCATGGTGATGAATATTATGTGATTGAGTGAGCATGTTGCCTGTTGATTGATGCATCAATTGAAGAAGGGCTCGGGAACAAATTATGTCACTACAACCAGAGGCAATCAAAGAATGCTTTCATGTCTTGTTTTAAAAATTTGTTATTTGAATTACAGATTATCTACTTTGAGATACTCATGAGCACTAGCAAAACAAAAAGGTACATAGTGCAGATAATTCATATTGCATCAAGATATAATAGTAGAGAAACTTCAGACATTCACACAGGTCTGAAATGCTGCAAAATCAGTTACTATGGAATATTGCAGACCTGCTGAGAAATATTAGTAAAGTTAAATGCATATCAAAGCATGGTCAGATACCAGGTTACAATTCCTGGTTCACTGAGGCCTTAACTCTGAATTTATAGGTTTCCCCATGGAAATTCTTTTTTTTTTTAGACAAAATGAGATGCTGATGGCTAATTTTTGATCATACCTGATTTTGTGAAGCTTGAAGGATTTTGCCCTGTGTCTGATATTTAACAGGGAGTTGTTTTTGGTTTTTTTTGTCCTTACTCTTTGCTCCTGCAAACTTCCTATTGGAAGTAATCCTGGAACAAACCCTCTCTCTTCACTCTGAAAAGTTAGTATTTCCATTTGATATATATCCCATAAGAATTATAATTTAATTTTTTTTTCACATTGTTAACAAAGTTCTTAGGATAATCAGGAATTTTTCTTGGACATGGAAGGTTGAGGAGGCTGCTGTCCTGTTTACTCATATTCTGTGGGATTTCCATTCCTTCACCAGAATGAGCTCTTTGCACACTGCATTCTGAAAGTTCAAATAACCATAATAAGCCAACAATATTTATCTTTAGTACAGTGTTTGTTAGGTACCTCTACAACAACTCCACTTGTATGAATTTCATTGTTCTTATTTTTTTACTATCTTTAGCCTTGGCAGTCTTCTGATTGATTTTATGACCTGCTGTCATACAGTATAAAATTGGTGAACTTAATTTAGTCTTTGACCCTATGCTCTATGTTTTTGTACATTGCAGAACTGTTAACTTCATGAAAACCAAAAATTCATGTTTGTTTCTTTGGTTAATAACTTCATAAAGTTATTAAAACCATATAAAACCATTAAGTAAATATTTTCTAAGTCGTTCTTTTACAGGGAAATTTTTCACTTGATTCTATTGAAGAAATAAACAAACCAAAGTAATGAAATATAGAAAGAAAAGAATCAAACAAAATAGAACAAACCAAAACTCAAAGAAAAATAATCTCCAACTCCAGCATCTTATGACTGACAATTAGGGTGTGACTCGTATGGAAAGGACCTGCATGGAGCTTAACTTTTCATCACAAATCACGAGAATAAGAAAAACTGGAAGCATGAAATTAACGATCAGATTTAGAGAACCAGTCTCATGCTCTGTGTCTCATTAAACTCCCTTCAAAAGTACTCCAGGGAGTGAGAAATTTCAAGAATGCATTCTGGTATTAGAGACTATTCTTTAATATTGGCAAATTCAAATTAAGATCCATCATTCAGTGGTGGTTTATATCTCTTTATGCAGATAAAACAAATGCCTCCTAGTAATTTTATTTTAAAGATTCAAGTCAAAAGTGAAGTTTCCCACAACTTATGTATCTCGTAGTAGTAACCAAGATAATTCTGGGGATTTTGAGGGCTCAGAACAAAACCAAGCTTATTGTCAAATATCATTGGTATTACTTTTTCAATTATTTATGGAATCTTCTTTTTTTCAATAACTCTGTGTCCCTGTGCCATTTTTTTTCCTTCCTCCCCAAACCAACACATATTGTAGAAGTGCCTATAGCCATATTCAAAAGCACACACACTGGGAAGAACTACTGGTTAGTTTCCTGCAAACCAGCTTAGGGTACTTCAACCCTATTGGTCCTTCCTGTTTAGCAAACAAATTTTTTAAATTTTTTTCCTTTATAAGTTAATATTTTGTATACCTCTACTGGCACAGACACACATATATACATATACAGAAATCTGTGCTGCAGAGGACCAGCTCCTTGTGAACTTATGTCTTATTGACAGCTTAATGTTTTTTCCTAAGCTTTTCTTCATGCACAAATGAATTCTTCATCTTTTTCTTTAATCAGGTTCATGACTTTTACCTTGCTGTAAAAATAAGAGATATTGGGTAAAGCCACATGACAAGATTTAGTCCTTTTTTGATAACCCAGTTTGAAGCTGAAAATAATCAGCAATTTAAATTGTTTGGTTTGGTTCCCCCCCCCCACCCCCAGTTTTGCATTCTGAGTTTTAGAGTTGAATAGAAGGTCAAATTTAATTTTATAAACGTGGGGAGAAATCTTAATGTTTAACTCTCACTAAGTGATGGAACATATAGAAGTTCTAAAGATATAAATGGGTATATATTCATACATTTGATCCAGGAGATTAGGTAACAGCAAAAGATCTAAAAAAAAAAACCAAAAAACAACAAGGAAATATATCTATCTTGATAGAAATTAATGAATTAAGTACTCATTTACAGTTTTAAGCACAAACTTAAGTACTCTATAATATAACAAATGTTACAAATTCTCATAATCGAAACTTGCATTGTTATACTTTAAGAACATTTGAGGAAAGTGAAAAGGCGGAAAGTGTATTGAACTCAGTGATGGGAGGAGTGTATCTCGTAAGAATGTGTGGTGATACATACATTTTCTTTCCCTTAATACTTAATAATATTGCGTGTCAGTTGCATTTTCTGTGGGCTTGAAATGCTGAACCTGAAACAGCCAGGCCTCTGCAGAATTGGTGAGATCTTTATCAGGATGAATATCCCAGTTAGCGGTCAGTTCAGCTGTTTCTATGGTTACAGAATAATTCGGTGGTTAGAAAGGCAACCTTCAGTATATATATCTCTTGAACTGGGAACATAAGTCAAAGTCAAATATCTTGCGGCACAGCTAAATTTGTAAGGATGGACTTGTAAGGATAATTGTGTAACAAGTTTTCAACATCTGTGATTTCTTAACTAGTACTTAATAAGCAACTTTCATATTCAGAAAAAAAAAAAAAGAAAAAAAAAAGAAGGAAAGAAACAAATAAACAAAAATATTCCACTAAGGTTGCTATTTAAGAAAAGGAATTATTTAGAAGTAAAGATCCCAACACCTACAGTTTGGGTATTATTTTTAAAACAATTTTTAAAGTCTGAAGAAAACAATTCTACAAGATTCTACAAGATTGTAGCTTCAATAATGAATAACTATATAATGAGTGTTATTTTATTAAATCTCAAATAAATTAGAATTTTAGTAGCACTCTTTATTAAAGTGCATTTCTGGGTAAGATCACACTAATTTTAGACTCTGCTTTATGCATAAGTTTAAGGAAATCAACCTCCTTGTAAATATGCTTACCAAAATGTAACTTTAAAAGCAGGGATTTGTGACACGCCTTCCAAAATCTTCACATTAATTCTCCGCATGATTTATATCAATGTTGTACTGAGTATGGTGACTATGCCTACAGAAGTTATAGGGAAAAAAGCCCACTAGTTAATAGCCAGTGAAAAGAAAACACAGATTATCTTAATGTTAAGGATACTTTTCTCCACACCTAAACAGCCTTTGAGCAAGAACCATATGCACTTTAATCTATCAAGAGTAAACATGCAAAGGGTTTCTTTATTATGGTACACTGGAGGAAGAATAATGTTCTTATCCTTCTGTATATGCATTAGTCAGAATAGAAAATGAAGTCAACAACATCAGAATGTATTATCCATTCTTAATTCAGTCTAAAGTGAAACACCTTCAGGTAGAGAGTATTTCTAGTGTTGTTTAGTCAAATGCTGATGATACATTTATTGGGTGGCAGATGTTGATGCTCAACCTGTAGAAGATGAAAAATCACTTAAAAAATTCAAAAAACAGCAAAATTAACAGGAAAAAATATATCTAGAGCAAATATACCTACATAGACAAAACCAGTATTGCATCATATATAGATAATCTCTGTTTTTAATTTTATTATATGTTTAGTAAATACATCTTTTTAACTTTAAGAGAAAAATTATGTGGAAAATACCATCATAAATGGTCTTGTAGAGCCTGGGGTGCTAGATAGCAGGAAGCAGTCTAGGATACTTGGATTATCTTTTTCAGGGTAGCTGATGTATCAGATAACTGATGCACAAAATCTGAATTAATATAATAGGAATTCTTCTCATTCATCCAGTTGTAAGGTAAAAGAGGGACCAGAGGGCCCATAAAACAGGGAATTGCTGGCTAACCTTTTTTTTTTGTCAGTTTTTAAAAAAATTGTATTAAGGTATTACAGTATCTTATATGCAAAGTAACACATTTAATACAAAGGATATGTATGAGCAATCATATACATTTTTCAAATATACACTGTATTAAATTTTAGTATAAAAAGTGATACATGATACATGATAGAGATGCCATACTTCCTGGAGCCTTATAAATGGCTTTTGCCATGAGTTGAACTGGTCTTCATACCAGTCCAACTCATGACAAGAAACCAGAAAAATGCCTATTTTTCGTTTGCTATGAAAAGCAAATGAAAAATAGGCAGGTGTGTCTTGAAAAGACAGAAATTACAGAATCGTGGCTAAAGCACATTAACTTCTACTTTAGAGCTAAAGAAGAACTGTGTAAATGTGAAGTAAATAGGTTGTCTCTTATCTCATGTAGACGTGACAGTAATTAACAGTTCCATAAAGAAACAGAATGATGTGCTGCTTCTTTCCCACATGGCTTCCTATGGGAAATGTCATTATGACCTCTCTTAGAGAGTAAAATACAGCCTGCTCAAATCGTGCCTGTACTTACAAGCTTAACACTTTCTATATCCCAGATGGTTAATCCAGACTTCTTTTTTTCCAGGTTTCCAGGTTTGTACTCAGATATAGTACAAGTAGAGGTACAAGACAGAAATACAATACATTCATGGTTGTATCAAAGTGCATGTCATGAATTCAATTGATCTTAGAATTGTGTTGAGCAGATGAAAATGGAGGAAGAGATACAGGAGGAAAAAGAGACAGAGATGTGAAATTACAAAGAATATAGCAGCTCTAGCATGATTGCTAAACTGCATTCCTGAAATGGTTTAGAGAAAGTAGACCTGTATTCCTGCCCGTACAGCCTCCCATCCTATAGCAGGAGAGGTAAAAAGTGCCAACATGGCCAGAGAATTCTTTGAAATGTGTTTTATATTATAACACAGCTGGAAACATAGGAGATAGCATTTCTCGCATCCTTAATGGAAAAGAGAGACACTCATCTTAAGCAAGGTTGAATAAACTCCCTACAAGCATTTTGTGGCTCTCATTCATCTCTGTGCAGAAGAAAGAGAGCACAAGTGGCCATATGACTAAATTTCAGTAAGGCAAAACCTGAATTGAATATCAATGTTAAACAACAGAATCTTATTCCAGAATAGAACTTTATGCTGAACTTATTTCTATTGTAAACTCTTTTTCTTTTTTCTTTTATTTTTTTTTAAATTAACAGTATATTAAAGTGATTTTATGACAGCAGACATAGGGACAGTAACACATACTCATGCATCAGAAAGTATTAAAAAATTTAGAGTTATGGCTGTTGAGTCTAACCAGTTCAGGCCAAGTCCTAAAAACTTCGTGGGTGTGAAGTCAAGTTAACAGAAATTGGTCTTCCTAAATCCAGAAGCCATAATAAAACACTGTAGTTAGGCCAGTGTTCAAGTGCTTAAAAATGAATGAGAAATCTGTTTCTCCTTAACAGGAATGATTGCCTATTTATTCTACTCTAGCCAGTATAGATCTCGGACTTGGGCAATAACATAACACATAAGTTTTCTGGAGCAGAGACCCTGGTGAGCAGAATTGGTGTGGCAGAAGGAAATAATACTATTGATCAATTGCTTCAGTGACTATTGGTATTTTAGTTGGTAACAGAACCAATGAAAAATGTGCTTTCATTGAGAATGATTTGCAAAATACATTTAAGCAATTAGAAGAAATCTGCAACTGAAGGTACTTGCACCTAGAAGAAGAATGAAGTATAAAAAATGAGGAAAGGAAAATACTCTAAAAATCCATTCTCTATTTTTATGTGCTCACAGCTAAAATATGCTCAGATATATGTCAACAATACCCTTTTTTAACTGAACAAATTTCATTAGCATTAAAAGTAATAATCATTAAGGTGAATGTGCTACATGAAATAGCAAATGTTGCAAAATTAGTTATTAATACAAACCAAATTTTACCTGGTTGAATTTTTAATTAGAATAATATTAATTGTGAGTTCATACTAGTTTTTAACTAAATAGCTATTCACCAAAATAGGTAACCATTTTTTTTTCTGCTGACTATAGTTATTATTATGAGTTAAAAAAAACTTTTTATATTCTTTCTTTTAATCTTTTTTTTAAATTGATATTATCACTTCTGAGTAATGTTAAGTTCTGGAAAAGATATTTTCAGACATTACTAACAAAAAGATTCCTGATCTAAGTGTAACTTGACAGATGAAGTTACATTACAGGTTAATGTTGACATCTTTTTTCCTCTACTGTATTTATTTGCATCCCCACATTAGGGGTAATTGTTTAGAGGAGAATGTGAATTAATAAAGAAAATTCATTACATTTTATGGATTTAAAAATTATATTAACATATCCTGTCTCTCTTTTAGCCTTAATAGATACAGCTGCAGTGTACATCTTACTAGTTTCCATATATTATCTGGAATGACTAGGCTCCTAAACATGGGTGCATTCAGGTGCCAGTGATTCTAAGTCCAGCCTTCCTACAAAAGCAGATATGTTGAAAAATGAACCACTTATAAGCCAAATGACACCTAGGTTCTTCTTGACACAGGTTTTAGATGAAGTCCCTTGCAAGTAATTTTTTCCAAAATGAAGGTAATATGGTTAAGCATTTGTTCTAACATGTATTGAAGAAGGATTACACTATATGGCTCAAGTTTCAATCTCCCACATTTCTTGTAAAGATTTCAGGTTATTATACACTGAAGTGCAGAGAAAGACATATTGACTCAATAGGACCACAGGGCTGAAAGAGCATGTGTCTCTGAGTCTAGGGGAAGCATGACAATTTAGTTGACTCCACCTTTAAAACAGAAAACAAGAAAACTAACCAAACCAAGCCAAACGAAAAAGAAACCAAAAAAACCCACCAACTTTTGCTATTGTGTTGTTGTTCAAGATGAGGCAGCGAAACTGGTTAAGTCTAGTCTGCCCATCAGTGGCAGATTTAACCCTAATTGTTTAGGAATGTTATGACATCCAGGCAGGATGTAAAACCTGTATGCTCTCCTGAAGGTCAGAGGATATTTCTTTCTAAACAGAAAAATTTGATCTACCTTGTAACTGGAGCCACTTATACTTCTTCTTAAGTCAATAGAACAAAATAATAGGAGATGTCCAGATTCATTGTCATTAACAAAGAAATCTAAGATTGTTATTTCTCTCTGCATGGTGAAATATCATTAATCCTTGGGAAAAAAACAAACAAACAAACAAACAAACAAACAAACTTAATCCTGGTTTCCTTCTCCCAGATAAAGAGGAGGAAGAAGAATGAACAATTTCCTAATTAATACGAGTTTTCGCACTTTGTGGTTGATTTCCTGTTCATTTCAGAAGTTTCAACCAAGGTTTATTTCATGGAAAATTCCCCATGGGGAAGTGGCACCCACTTTGTCACACTAAAGGCAAACTTTTCTTGCAGTCACACCTTTTGCACCACTATGTACTTCATGGAAACTGTTTGCTTTACCAAGACCTACAAGCAAGGTGTAAAACATTGTAATAATGAGGGAAAGACAGGTAATAGGTTACTCTGCATAACTGAATTGATTATGGACATGTTTGGAACCAGAACTTTAGGGGTCTGAATAGGTTTCACGAGAGTGCACTAGGACTTAGGTACCAACTCAAATTCCAGAGTCTCCTGATTCTTTCTCTAGGGCTTTGATGGACCACACACAAGGCACTACACCTTGCGGTCTCTGGCAGTAACATCAAATTAAGGCCATCACTGACTTTGTGCCATCACTGTAAGAACTGCTGGAACCATCCCTCTATTAATTTCTTATAAGAGGCTCCTAAAGTTTATTTAGTTTATCTTGACATTGTTCATTATTGACTCTCATTCTTATCTGAGCTTATGGATAATGAATTTATTAGTGATACATTCATTTAAAATTATCTTTCAGAAGAGATAAGCATGTTAGTGAATTCAATTTGACAGCGAACATGTAGCCAATCTAGAAAGCAAAAAGTCTCTTTTATAGATTACAAGGGTAGGACAGAAATACCTATGAGCCCTTTTGTACACTTGTAGTTGACTCTTTATGAATTGTGCCATCTGGTCTTTCTTAGGTGAATGATTGATTAACTGAGCAATGTATGATTAGTGGCTTGCCTTGCTACTGTACGGTACAAATTGTTCTGGAGTGTGCTCTCAACAGCCACCATCTGTGTGCTTAACAAATCAAACAGTGCAACATCCTGTTCTGTGCCACCCATGCAACCCTTGGGGCTTCTCTAAGGTTACTGATCTCTCTAGTCTGTAGGGCTGTGGTTGAACAAATCTGACCAAAAGTAGAGGTTTTTCTGCCTGATTTATTATGATCATGTTATTAGTCCTTCCTCCCTCCCCCCTTCTTTACCTCCTTCTCTCCCCTTCTCCTTGCTTCTCTCTTATTCTCCCCTCCCTGTAAACCAGAATATTTTACTTTTACCTTTTCTGCTGAGATTATAAGTAGTTGTTGTTGTTATTATTGTTTTTACTATTATTTGAATTTGATTATTCAGGAACAGATATCCCAACAGTGAAAATTTCACTTGATACTTGAAGCTTGAAAAAACCATTTAAATTATAATGGGAGCTATTGGGAAACTTATAACATCAGAATCACAGCATGGTTGAGGAAAGAACTGTGGAAGAAGGAAGCTCTGGACTTCATCTTGTCCAACCCACCTGCTCAAACAAAATCTCCTAGACTCCATTTCCCAGGAGCACATCCAGGGCCTTTTGAGTATCTCCACAACCTCCCTGAGCAAGCTGCGTTGCAGCTCAGTCACTCGCAATAAAACAGTGCTTCCCAATGTTCAAAGAGAACCTTCTCCATAAGAGTTTGTGCCTGTTGTCTCTGCCCTGCTACTGGGAACTCCTGAAAGGAACCTGGCTCCATCCTCTTCGCACATCCCTTTCAGGTATTTACAAACCTTCATGAGTTCCCTCCTGTCCATTCCCTCCTCCAGGGTAAACAGTCCCAGGTCTCTCAGGCTTTCCTCAAGGGAGAGACGCCCTTAATTGTCTCTGTGGCCCTTCTTTGGACTCTCTCCACTATTTCCATGCCTCTCTTGTACTGAAGAGCTCAGAACTGGGCACAGCACTCCTGGTGTGGTCTCAGCAGTGCTGACTAAAAAATCCTAGGACTTATCATACCCACATAAGCAATCCTAGGACTACAATGTGCAAACATGCAACATTTGTCATGGCTCTGATCATCCTTGAGAAAAACAGGGTTTTAGACAAGACCATAAAGTATTTTTTAATACTCATGTTGGCTAAAAAAGGTAAGAGCAAATGATTGACAGACACAAGCAATAAAGTGAAATTTCTAGGTTAGATTTGTTAATGATTCACAAAAGACCTTATTTTTAAACTTTTGCTATGAAGGTATTGAGTATGTGAAAACTGATACCATCATCATTCATTCTTAAAAATTGCTGCTTCCAGTAATGAGAATTTAATGATATTACCTGTCAGTAATTTTGTTAAATGTTAAGAATGTTGCAGTTGTTATTTTATAAGAGGGGGGGAAAAAAGTTAAGGAGGTGTTTTTTTCTTCTACAGCTATACTTATTTTTAAAATATAATTTGAAAAAAAAATAAATAAAAACCTCCCCCTTTCTCCTTCTCTCATTATGATTTTTTACTGTATAAGTGGAAGCCTGAGCTTAATGTACAACCTATGGACTGGTCAGAGGTAAAATATATCTTTTATTAAGAAAATATTGGAGTATATTTAATTAAGTGCACTTGTACTGGGACAGAAGGGGAATTATATCACTGGGTCAAATAGTTCCCAAGTGTACTTTGATTACAGCTGTAAAATGTTATATTTTTTATGTTGGCATTGGACCAATTAAAATATTGCCAGTAAAAAGCTATGAGCTGGAAAGGAAACTCTCAAAATAACATCTTGTTAGTGCACATATCTGCTTTCTGCGCAGGTTCTGCTTCAGGGTTTTACTGCTGTCAATACTGCTGACAAAAAACTGTAAAACCACAAGCTGTGCTCTATTCTGCCTTGTGCATCATCAACAAAATTGACGGTTAACACTGATTTTAAAATCTGTATTACTGATGGGTAAAACTGTATATCAACAAATATTGAATTGCAAGACAGCCTGCAGTCCTGTGCTGAAAACAAAACGGATGGGAAGAAAACACAAAACACAAAGAATACAAACTACTTTTAGGTAATGCCTCGAAAATAGAATTAAGCTTTTGCCTCAATGACTTTTTAAAAGATCTTCTATGTCTTATAGTTAACAGTTCTGTCTTCCTATATGCCAGAGTGATGAATACAATGATTTGCAAAAACAATGACCCTCTTTTCCCCTTAGCTATATTTCTTTTCTTGGCACATAGATGCACCCCGAACCACGGCTCAGAGCAGTGCAGTATGTCATTAAGTTTACATACTAATTCCTCCAAAAGACAGCTGCTAGTCCACATACCTTTGCAACAAATTCAAAATGTCTGTCAGATGCAGGCAGCTTGTACTCCCTCACAGGCAATTTAATGGATAAATATCAGAAGTGGATAGTTTGGTGGGAGCCAAACTATGCTCATGTACCACAAATATTTATGTAATTTGTTCATTGTTCTTCCGTTTTACCTCTTAATCAGGTTCTGGTGTCTGACACAGCCCAGCACTGTGCTCAGAACCTGAAGTGAGGCAGCATCAATGCAGAGACAGAGTGGGATAGCCAATCCTTTTTACCAGTCAGCTGTGCTCTGCTTAAAGCACCCCAGGATCCTTTTGGCCTTCTTGGCTGCCGGGAACAACATTAGTTCATATTGAACTTCACAGCAAACAAACCTCCCAGATCCCTTTCTGCAGAGCTTCATTTCAGCCTCTTGTCCCCCAGTCTGTACATGCACCCAGGCATATATACTGTCCCAAGTATAGAACCCAGTATTAGTTGTTGCTCAGTTTCATGGGGTTGGTGTTTACCAATTACTCTAATTATCAATATGATTCTCTACTGCCTCTCTACTCTCAAGGGAATCAATGACTCCTCCTAATTTTTTATCTTCATCAAACATTGTGTGACCTAACTCCTGTGTCCAGATCATTAAGAGAAACATTGAAGAGAATTTTCTCTCAAATCAAGCCCTAAAGGAACACCACTTGTAGCTGCCTGCCATTTAGATGCTGCCTCCATTACTGCATCACTTTGAGTCCTTCCTTTCAGACAATTGTTCACCTACCATATAGTATGCATGTTCAGCTATGTGCTGGACATCTTTTCCATAAAGACGTTGGGAGAAATGGTATCAAAACCTTTGCTCAAATAAAAAAAAAAAACCATGCCCACTGCTTTCTTTCCATTCACTAGGGGAGTATCTTTGTAATAAGTTAATAACTTATCACTTCATGAATCCATGTTGGCTTTGACTAATCATTGCATGATCTTTCAAGGGTTCTTCATTAACTCCCAGGAAAATATTTTTAATAATTTTACAAAGCGCAAAAGCATGATTCTCAGGCCAGTATTTAACAGGGTCTTCTTCTTTGCCTATTTTAAAACCTGGAAAAATGTTTGGCATTTTTCAATCACCTGGAACTCCTCTAGATTCCTAAGACTGTTGATGTATAGCTACAGTAGGTCTTGCAATAACATCAGTGCATTATTTCATTACCCTGGGGTAAATCCCACCAGGTCCCACGGACTTATTTGTGCTCAGTTACAGCAGCAAACTGTACCAATTCGAAGTTGTCTGGGAGCTTACCACTCATGGTCAATCATGGTGTTCCATCCCAGGGCTCCCAGAGCCCCAACTCCCATGACTGGTGTTAAAGACAGAAGTGAAGAAGGTAATAAATATTTGTGATTTATCTTCACCCATGTTCCTAAAGTGATCAGCCCCATCAAGTAACAAATCCATGGTCTTAAGACTTCCTTTTGCTGTCAATGTACCTAAAACCTTCATTTGTTGTCCACCAATATATTGGCCAGCTTTAACTCCTACTGAGCTTAGAATATGAATTCTCTTCAAATAGTGGTTTCAGTAGCATATCTACAGTCCTATTGTATAGCCTGACCTTACTTCCAGAATCCATATACTTTTTTTTCCTAGGTTCTAAAGGAACCTAGAACTGCTCAGACAAGCCAGTCTTCTGCCTCTCTTTCTTGACTTTCAATGCTGTGGGATTGCCTACTCCTGCACTCTTAAAAGATGTTTCTTAAAAACTGACTACCATGTGTGAACCCCATTTCACTCAAAACTCAGATTTCCATGGAAATTTACTAACTAGTACTTTGAGCAGCCTACAGTCTACTTTCCCAAGATGTAGTATAGTAGCGCTATAGCTTTATTTTTTTAAATTCTTTTTTTTTTAAAGTTTTGCAAAGATGGTACAGATTGAAGTCCACAGGAATTCAGCCAATTGATTCTCAAAATACTAGAATAATGCCAGATGAAAAAACCTTGTCAATGAAATGGATATATTATTCTATCACAGGACAATGAACATAAAGACATTGGCATGATTCATTCTTTAATGTTTTCATTAGCACTACATTGCTTGTCCTTCCACAGGTGTTCACACCTTAAGCCAATTGGGGATTAATGGATCATTTCATTAATATATCTGTGAAATTTGTTTATATGTTTACAGTTTTTCTCTTCCTCAGGGTTGACCTCTCAGCACGTCTCATATAACTCCGAAAAGCATACCTGTGTTTCCTTAATTTTCCTCTGTTGTATAGCAATGTACAGTTTCTAAAGCTAGGAACAAACCTTTTTCTCAATTCTTCACAGTCGTAGGGGAAGTACAGCTAATTGCATTGTTGTCCTACTGTTTCAATTGCATATTAGAGAAGATCTATCTGTAGACTAACTTGAAAATACTGCAGAAATATTAAGAGAATGAAAAACCTAGGGATATATTTCAGAAACTGACTTATCCAGCTCTGGCTATGCTTTCACTTAAGATCTAATTTGAAGAAGACAGATAACAAGAATATACATTTATAGTATTTCTGTAATTTGAAGTCAAGTTTTAGACCCCAGAAGGATAATTTAAATAAAGATAACAGTCATAGAAAAACAGAAGAAAGCAGCAGAGAAAGAACTGAGGATCACGGGGGACAACAGGCTGTCCATGAGCCAGCAGTGCCTTATGGCCAAGGGCTAATGGTATCCTGGAGTTCTTTGGGAAAAACACTGCCAATGGTTGAGGGAGGTGATCCTTACCCTCTACTTAACCTTGGTAAGGTCACATCTGGGGTGCTGTGTCCAGTTGTGGACTTCAGTGCAAGAGAGATCTGGAGTTCCCAGAGCAGCTCCATCAGAGAGCTATTGAGGTTATCAAGGGACATGAGCATCCCTTTTATAAGGACAGGCTGAGGGAGCCAGGCATGTTCAGATTCCAGAAGAAACACGGCAAAGGAATCCTATCAATGTCTGTAGGAATCTGAAGGGAGGATGTCAGGAGGATGGAGCCAGGCCCTTCTTGGTGGTGTCAAGCAATAGGACAAGAGGCAACAGGCAGACTTGGATGCACAGGAAGTTCTACCTAAACATAAGGAAGAATTTATTTACTGTTCAGGTAACTATGCACTGGAACAGGCTACCCAGAGAGAATCCCTCACTTGGGCATATTCAAGAATTGCCTATACACAATCCTGTGCCATGTGCTCTAGGATGACCCTGCTTAGGCAGGGAGGTTGGACTGGATTACCCACTGTGGTCCCTTCCAACCTGATCCATTCTGTGATTCTGTGTTTAAAAAACAAGGAATTTTTATTCTATATATATCAACCTGTCTGATGAGCAGCATTTTTAATGCTGCTGGAATCAGTAATGACTGTCCATGGCAGTTAGTGAGAGGAATTTAAGCAGTGATTGATCCTTTATTTTGTTAATAATCTAAACACTGTTATTGCACAGTGTGTTGTCTTCTCAAGTAGGAAGGAAGATTTTCAGCTGAAATACAGAGGTTACAAATCCAGCATTATTAAAAACTTGCATTTGATAACTTTTTTAATACTTATGACAAATTATGCCTCCCAAAAAGGGATAAGTGAGAAGGAACAACTTAAAATAGTTGCAGAGTGACTGTAGAAAAACAGTCTGACTCTGAAAAACCTGACCAACTTTCAGCTAGCATAGTTAGTCTGTAAAATAATGATAAAAACATAAAATTATACAGTAAGTCATTAAAAGTTTCTTCCTGTCATAGTCATGATTTATTCAAATAGTTTCCAGTCTACCATCAACACAGGATAAGACCTAAGTTGATAAAAAGAGACAGAGGTTCATGTCCTCAGTGCTAAACATTAAAAAATATAGTAAGTTTTTAAAAGTATAAAAACCAGTGTATTGTCATAATTGTCATATTACTTTCTGAAGGAAACCATCTTCCTGTCATTCTTTTTCCTGTTTCTAATTCTATTTCTATAGATTTCTGGGGATTTACTGTGTTTTTCAAATTGAGATTCCCACAGCACCTGCAACATTAGATCTCCAGATACAGCAATACACTGACTTTGTTGATTTGAGTAAGTTTCTAGTTTTAATGGAAGAAGAAAACTCAGAATATGAAGGCCCTAAATCCTTGCACTGCTGCTGGTCTGTTAAGCTAATCCTTGACAAGGTACTGAAAAGTCTTTGCCTTAATGATATCATTTGAAGCAGAGAAGTAATATTTCTGAATCTGAAGTCACAGAATTATTTTGTCATGTAATTATGCTGTCCTGAGGAGTGTTTGCACCTCTACCTGCCTGTTTATGATCTGTAAACAGTCTATAGGTAATAAAACCAAGACAACTACCTAGATGATAGAGTTCGAAGAGGAGTTCCTGAAAATGTTCTGACAGACAATAGATGAGTTAACTTTTTAGAAATTCTTGGAAGATATTTATTTAGGTAGAAAGGGTTTTAATAGTGGGTAAATTATTTGTTGTCTTCATATGGTAAAAAGCATAAATTGGTATGTTGTATGATTCAAATAATAAATCAATGGGTATTTAACTTTTCATGGAGCAGTGCAAGAAAATGCTTTTAACGTATCTGTAAGTGCCTTAGGATAAGTACTCTGATTGGTGTATTTGAGGGAGACACAGATATCCAATGAAAAAGTATCAACTCTGACACCATCTGTTGAGCAAAGTGATTCCATCTGAGGTGAAATCAAAAGGCAGAGAAAATAATATTTTTATATCAAGTGCTCTCGTATCAGTCACTAAGAACCAGGAAAGGGAAGGCTATAAAGTATTTTTCAAAAGATGTAAGGGCAGCAAAATAGCAAGGCATTATAAAGCAGTTACTCTTAGCATGTAATGAGATAGAAAATGGGAACTACACATCAAATATACATTTAAAAGAATTGAGGGAATATTAAGAAAGATTTAAAAGCAATGTAAAAGAAAATGCAAGAGAAACCAAACCAAAAAAATCTAGTAAAATCCAATTTACTCCTTTCATAGGATAGCTAAAGTAGTATTTTAAGACCACAAGCAGCAAAAGTGAAAATGCCACATAAAGCTTTTGACATGTCATCCTTCCACAGAAATTTTAATAACAACCCCCTATGCACATTCATTAATGAAAGAATATGTGCTATAGGCTAAAAGATTTCTACAGAAGGAGATGCTGTATTTTATATTCTGAGAAGGTCTCTAGCTCAATCCTTTGAAACATTTTTGTTAGCAGACAAATTGATGAACTAAAAACAGCATTTAGACCATTCACAGATGGTAAACAGATAGGTAGAAGAGCAAACACTCTTCTGGACAGGATGAAAATAATTTTGATAGAGTGGGAGAAGTTCTGAGATCAACAAGATAATATCCAATAAAAGCAAGTGCATAGTTCTACTCTTTAAAGGTAACAAACATAAAATAAGGAATATCTGGAAGATGTCTGCAAGATTCATAGAAGTCAACAACCTTATGTTGTTTTCTCCTTTCTCCTATAAATGAGAAAAACAGTATTTTGGGTTATGCTAGTAAGACTGCCAGATGGAAAACACAGAAAATAATACTTCTACTCACTGTGAATATAATTCAAGACCAAAATAATAAATTTGGGGTTCAGGAGGAAGACAATTTTAAACCATCTCAAAAGCAATATTATTTGGGCAAGAGGTTTGTCTAGAGCAAAAGAGACAGGGATAGAAGGGTAACAGTATGATATGTTAGAAGCGTTGTGGTAAAAGTACCAGTTTTACATTATTTTCCTGAGTCTACCAATGGCAACAAGGAGTCAATCAGCAGTCTTTATTACAGCAAATCTTACACTGAAGACTGAGAAAAGCTTTCTAATTATACGAATGGAAAACACTGCAGCAGCATGCCTGAGGAGATGTAATCTCTACTAGATTTCAAAGACTAGGATACTCAGCCTATAGCCAAAGTTTAGAGTAGCTCAGCTAGATTTCAAAGTCTGTTTTATTAAATATTTTCTATTATTATACACAATAATAAAATAAATAACAAATATTATTTCACCTGTATGATTTCCTAGAATGAAAATGTATATCTTTACGCAAAATATTTACAACATTGTGCAATAATAAAATATTATTTGGGCATAAACTGCCCATACATACACTTATGCAACCTACATGCATGCAGAAATAGATGCAAAAAGGCTACAAAGGAACAGCAGCGGGTTTTTTGCAAGATGTTGTTTTATACAGTTTGATACTGTAACAATTTGAAACACTATTGTCATAATCCAATAGAAATTGTAATGGTATTTATGTAGGTTTACGTTTGCACTCCCCTTTCTCCTATTTTAAAATACTTGGATTTTTTTGCTTAACATGTTTTCTCAAGGAACCAGTATTAAATAGATCATTAATACTTTGAAACATATTTAATGTTCACTGTCATTTGCTTTTATGCATAATAAGGCATAGAGATGAAAAATTCATGATAACATACACTAAGAAATTGGATTTCAAATTGAGAAAAATTATATGCAAATAAGGGGTATCAAAATTCAAACAAAAAGAGCTGTTATGAACTTAATAAAATAATTTTTAAGAGGACAAAAAGGAGGGGAAAAAATGATAAAAATAGAACAACTGTGCTTTGATGTATGATAAAAATGGATTAGTCCTTTAAGTGCCAAGCTACTTGTATAAACAATATTATTAGCTCTATCTTTTGATGATAATGTCAGGCTGTAATATCTACAACTTTGATTTTTAGAAACAAATTAATTTGCAATCCACATTGTCTGTGATTATAAAAAGGGGTATAACATGCCAAAGGCATGTTTTGATATGGGGAATGATAATCATTGCTAGTACTGTGAGGAGGAGGGGGAGTCCTAGGTGTATGGATGTTAAAGAGCAACCATGCAGATTATTAGAGACTGTGTCAGATATAATAAGTTCTCAAGCTCCACATAATAACTCTGTGCCTGACTGTTCTGCTCTAGCAGCTTTATTTTACAGTGAGAATTATTAGAAGACAGAGCAAGTGCTTTAAGAGTCACGAGCTACTTTACCCATTCATAGACATCAAATAAAAAAAAAGAAAGCCAATACTTGGTTGTTAGTAGCCACACATCCCTAAAAGCCATAATAAAAGTCTGTCCCAAGTCTACAAGAAATATAATTATGAATTTCCCACATTTCTTCTTTCACACAAACTCTGCTGTTGTGTAGAATCTGTATAAAGGGAAACCTCCCAACAGAATGAAAGGTCAGTAATAAAGTATTTTTTGCAATAGTAATTTCATGAGTACCCAGAAATAGGACTATGGAAAGCAATTATGGATCACTCACATATGGATTTACTGAGAAAGTTTTGTGTGTTGCTCTTGTGGTTTGGTTGATTTTGGCTTTTTTTTTTGTTTGGGGTTTGTTTGTTTTGGATTTGGATTTTTTGGGGTGTAATTAGGTTTTTTATATTATTATTTTTAAAATCCAGATTCTAGTGAACAGCCAAGTTGAAACTGCTGCATTTGGGTGTAACCTAAAGGACACATATGACCAAAAGATTTCTGGAATCCTAGGCACGGAAAGATAGCTCATATATATATAAATTTCCATTAAAGTGAGAAAATCCTTCAGAGAAAAATAGAATTATCCAGATATGCTCCCTTATACATAAATAATTCACACACTACATTTAAATTTATTGCAAGGTAACCTCATCTTTTAGAAAGACAAATGGTCCTATGAGTTTATACAGAATATTAAAATGAAGCTTGGAGTGTTGGCAGGGGTAGTTTATTTGATTCAATGACTAAAATTGTAATAGGTTTTGTAGTACAATACTCACTAATGTTCAACAATACTTTTTGTACTTTATTCTAAAACTTTTCTTTATACTGTATGCAAATTCACCTGCATCAGGATATTTAGTTGGATAAATACGCTACTATGTTAGAGCAAGCATTATTTAGCATTCTTAGTGAGTCACAAAGAAAATGGGTGCTTTTTATATTTTTATAAGAGAGCACAAAAGAAAAAGTATTAAATGTCCAAAACAAAGTACCCATAATTCAGTGCTCATAGTTTTAAATACCTTAAAAAGTTTTTAAATACCTTAAAATATCTTAAAATGTTACAATTCTCATTATATTAAAATTGTTGTAGGAGTTATGGTCATATCAAGCAGAGGAAATTTTTTTTAAAGGATTAAGATGTTAAAATAGATCAGCTTTGGTTCTGAGAAAGTAAGGGTCTGATAAAAAAAAATCCTCACATTGTTAGAAGAAATTTAAGTAGTATTTAAGTATTGTTAGAAGAAATTTAAGTATTAAGCATTTAATATGCTGCAGATATTCACAGAAGACTTTTGAAGGAGTTTTAGTAAATGCCCTCTAAATACACTATGGGCATTCTGGCCATGAGCTTACCACTTCAAAGTTTAATCTTTTCTTTAAAAAGGATGAAATTATTCAACGTGTGGAAGTTATTACAAATGTTTTGCTAAGTTCTGGAATCCTTTCATTCTGTCAACACTTTTGAAAAGAACAAGTTTATTGTTCTAAAGTACATTGCATACAGCTGTATAGCGCTTCACATGTGATGACTTCTGTTTATGAAAGAGTTTGATTTAATTGGCAAAATAATATTTGTCATTCACCAAACTCAGTTTTCTTCTGTTTGATCCAGAATAGTACAAAGCAATAAAGCTGACAGTTCCTTCTCTGCAATATGTTAGAAATTCAGAAAACTGACTGACTGAGAATACAAAAGATTCACAAGAGAAGAAAACAAGGCTCTCAGTGGTTTGCATAAAAATTTGGAAATTATTTTCTTTATTTAGATCTGTGTTAAAAAAAAACCAAACAAACAAACCAACATTTGATTCTTTTTTTTAATAATTAATATTAAATATTAAATAGTATTCCTTACTAACTTAGTGCTTTTCAATAAAAATATCTAAGGAAACCAGAGACATGCCTCATTAAATTACCACCATAAAACAGTATTAGGATATTGCAATGTAAGGATGAATTAAGACAGTTTAAGTATAATAGTAGAGATGTCATTCAAAACGACACTCTGAAACAATTTTGATAACAACATCTAAGACGCAAGCATAAGAAGCAATAGAAAATATACCATGATTAAAATGTCAGATAACTATTGAGCCTAATTCTGATGAAGAATATGCTATTTCCTTTGCACTAAAAGTTTGGCAAAATTTGATTATATGGCTTAATGCATTCTCTTACATGTAAGTAAAATACTGAGAACATAATAACTGAACCCTGTTGCCTTGTGCCAGGCAAGGAACTGCAGTGAAGCTCTTAAGTCTGAGACTGAAGCATGATCTTTGGAATATTACTCAAATCCTTTTCTTTCGCTTTGGTGCATTTGTTGAATAAATGAATAAATCTGCCATCCATTATCAATGAGATCTACTGATAGAAAACTATTTGATTACCTGTGACAAACTCTTTCATCAGCTGCTGATAATTATGTTTAAGTAGTGTCTTGGCCAAAAGTCAATATAGATTATTGACCTGTCCCTGAACAAGAGCAAGGTCTTAATTAGAGGTTCATAGTTTTATCAAAATAAGTTTATTTTACATAGTGATATAACTATTAAAAAAGCTCCAAGAATGAGTGGAATCAAATGTCAACATATATAGTTAGCACTAGACTGGAAGTCCAATGACCTTTTTTCCATTTTTACAGGGCTTTTCAATGTGAACTCTTCTAAAGTAGATTAGATTATCATAATTTTTCTGAAAATTAAGCCCGACTGACTAAGATATCTGAATGAAAATGAAAGGTAAAACAATTAAAGTAGTATGAAGCATTAGTTTCACTGACCAGTTATTTAACTTTTTCAAATAATTCCTGAAGATTTTACTGATGGCAAGAGTCTGGAGACTTCACTAACATACTATTTTTAGTGTAAAAATCCCCAGCCTTAAAATAATGCTAGCAGACACAAGATAAATAAAAGGATTTTTAAAACTAGTACAGCTACAGCACAGTACCCTTGGGTTTCTGGAACTTCATGAAGTTTGCACCGACTCAGTTTTCAAAGTTGTTGAGGTCTGTCTGGATGGCTTCCCTTTCCTCCAGTGTATCAATTGCACAACACATCATGGTGCCATGCCAAACTTTCTGGGGGTGCACTGAATCCCACTGTTCATGTCACCAACAAACATTTTAAACAATGCTGGCCCCAATACTGACCCCTGAGGAGCACCACTCACCACTGATCTCTACTTTGATATTGAGCTGCTGACCACAATTGTTTGTGTGTGACAAACCAGCTGGTTCTTTATCCACCCATCAAGTCCATAGTCCTCCAGTTTTGAGTCAAGGATATTGAAATGTTAACAGTTGTGGAAAGGAGGAAGAATCATTTTAATGTGAAATTATTTACATTTATTTTGTTAATTTTGAATAATCATTTTACAGAAATTTCCCTAAGGCTCCCCCCATGTTATGCTTGTCTGTGCAGAAAACAGAAAGTGGGGAAAAAAGGATTTAAAACACAGGGGCTAAAACCAAAATTATTCTAAATTCCAAATCACCACATGGACCTAGAATCTTTTTCTTAGGACAGCATTATTGGAGAAAGTCCTACTTCCTTCACCAATTACTACCAAAGAAAACACTGCTGATATTATAGTTAGAGAAACTCAGGAAAAACAAACAAACAAACAAAACAAAACAAACAAAACAACAAAATAAACAAAAACCTACCATTTTGCCACATGTGAGTGATTCAGAAAGAAAATTAGGAAACAGTTATTTGAGCCAAAGACATATTAGAAATAAGAAGTTTAATGAATTTCAGTGCTACTTAATGAAAAATGAACTTTGGAAACAAAACTCATGCCATTTGGAAACATTCCTCCTGCAAATTTCCCTAAAGGCCTTTAAATCTTTTGAAAAACACCATCTCCCATCCACAATCCAATTCTGAAGCAAAGCATTAAAAAGCACACCTTGTGTTTTGAAACTTGAGCAGATAGCTCAAGTAGGGACACTGAGAGTCGTCACCTTTTGTGCACCAAACACCTGGCTGCAGGTACACTGCCAGTCACGGCTGGCTAGTAAATGCACTGTAACTGGTCCTAGTGCACTGCCCAGGGAAGAAATTGCACTAGCAGGAACTGGGAGCACCCTCCTTCCCCAGCATCACTAAAATTTACTAATAACAATGGACCCTTAAGATCAAGACCAAAGAGATAAGGAAAAGAAAAGAAATTCTCACTTAAAACACATCAGTTCTTAAAATAAAAACCAAGTTCTGCTTCTGTGTCTCCATAAGTTAATGCCATGTGACCTTAAGAATGTGAAAGGCTGTTATAACAGAAAAGGAAAAAAAAAGAAGAAAAAAAGGGTTTAAAAGTGCTGTTAAGGGAATTAAAACCTTAGAATGTTACATGCATCTTGGAGACTTCTTAGGAAAGCTTTATTAGAAGCAGAGAACAAATCTATACTACTCATAAAAGTCCTGAGAAAAGAAGCAAGCCTGGTTAAAAGACAGGGGAAAGGGGAGTTATGTGAAAGCAGTGTTCAAAGAACTGGGATCATGTTGAAATGAAGAAAATAGAAGAAAAGTAATATCTGGAAAGTTGAAAAAGTCCATAAACCTGTGTGAAAGAAGAGTTTGAGGTAGAACAAGCAAAATTCATAAAAATTAATAAATCTTTCTTCAAACGCATCAGGAGGAAGAACTCTGAGAGACTTCAAATCCCACAGATTATCGAGCTATAAAAGGATCCTTCAGGAAAAATAGTCACAGAAGAAAGCTGAAGAGACACTTTGTGGTTGTGCTCACTGTTGAAGAACATGTACAAATTTTCCCACCAGAACACCCACCCACTCTTTTTTTCCCTTTTTTTTTTTTTTTTTTTTTTTTTTTTTTCATTTGGAAAGGATTTCAGAAGATGTGTTTCAACTTGAGCTTCCCTAGGAGGTCTGGAGAAGTCTCAGGGGAAAAAAAAAAAAAAAAAAAAAAAAAGAAAATAAAAAAAGACAGTAATGAGAGACCAGAAGCAGATAATTTTTATCCAAGGCCTTAGAGATTTGTACAATTTCTCCCTCAAAACTTGTGAGGTACATGAGAAGTTAAAGAGAAGTCCTGGGATTTATTTAACCACAAATGCTTGCAGG
Organism: Passer domesticus; assembly: GCF_036417665.1. Lineage (NCBI taxonomy): Eukaryota > Metazoa > Chordata > Aves > Passeriformes > Passeridae > Passer > Passer domesticus. The sequence goes on along the minus strand of NC_087474.1, from coordinate 104,486,842 downwards.
CTTACAGATTATTCAAAGGAGGTACTAATCTTGTTTCCCCTGTTATTATAGTCTTTTCTATGCATCTGCTTTTGATGGTAGCACCAGATGAGAAGGACATTTGTCCCCATTTCAGTACCTCTTCTCTTCCATGCTTGAGTTATGATGGGAATGACAGTTTAGGTATTACCAAAATGTGACTAAAGCACCTAAATACCATGCTAAAGTATCCCTTACACCTGCCACAGCAGCAAATAAAATGCAGTACCGGGATGGTTATTTTTATTGCAGGAGAACTCTGTTCTCTAACACTGAACTTGTCCACTGGGAACCCCAGGACCTTTTCCACTGGGCTGCTCCCCAGATGGGTGGATCCCAATTCTCCAGCCAATCATACATCAGTTTGATTCTCCAGACTGTCATACATGTTTCTCTATATCAGGCTGAATGAATCCTGAAATCCTTGTAGTAATGTACTAAAATCCTTGGAGAAATCCATGCAGGCAATGTCCACTGCTCAGTCCTTAGAGAATCTCCAACTTCTATAGGTCAAATAAAACTAGGCAGTTACCTTAAAGTCTGAGGAGCTACCTTGAATAGCTGTCATTAAACTCTGAAGCACTAATATGTAAAATACCAGATTAAAAGGGACAGAGAAACTTTGCATCTTCCTAAATCCAAGATGTGATTCTCCAAGTTTCCTTTTAACGGTTATATTGTAATGAAGAAATTAGAAACCTGTGAGCACTCGAATCACTGAGATCTCAGATCCTAGCTGCAAGCTTCCAAATGTAAAAAAAAAATATTAAAAAAAAAAAATTTAAATGAAAAATGTAGATCTTTAAGTTTAGCAACATCTACATCTTAGGTCATTCCCTAGGCCCTTATGTTCCAGAAGCACTTGATATGGTGTGAACATTTACAGTGTAAACATACCATCAATTCCTTTACTAAAGAAATATATAACATTAGCAGGCAAAAATTGCATAAGCGGCATGGGGCAAATATCAGAGCAACACCTACAGAACTGAATTTGTAATGTGATAACTCCTTATATGCATTATATAAATAGATGCTGTTTTAGTTAAAGCAACTATTAAAAGGCAGATTATGTGGTTTTGAACTTAATAAGCAGAAGAAACCTGTAATGAGGACTTCCATATCTTAGATGTATCCAATGAGATGCAAAAGACTGAAGAAAAGAACAGCATTTGGTAACTCAGCATTAAATTGAAGAATTTATAAAGCACCCTCCACCATTTTGTTTAGCTGAATGTGGGAAACTCTCTGCCAGATAACTGAGATGTTTACATGTTGGCTACTCTGCAGAGCTCTCTCCTAGACAAGAGCAGCCTTTAAGCAACATAAGAATTACACATACATATGCATACACATATATTATATGAATATATATTTCCAATTGGCAGTCTGGAAAGAATTGTAATAAATTCCCATGAGAGCTTGAAACCTGAAAAGAGATAGATGAATACTATAAGACCATGAACAGTATAATACACTGTAAAACCCAGCATAATCTGAAAACTGACTGTGGACTTTATTTTTTATGGCACTAACAACAAAAAATAACAACAGTTTTAAAAGGATATATGTTATAAAATCAACTCAATGCTAAATTTCATAGATCTATATATATATAGAACACTATTCACAGCTCCAGATGTTACAACTTCTGACAGAAATTGATCCCCCTGCTTCTGAGTAGAGTTTATGCCCAAGACCCTCTGGACACACTTACAGTTTGTGGTTATTTTTTTCAACTCTGCATAAGGTTAGAATACATTCACAAATGCCTGTGATATGCATTTGTGAATGTATTCTATGCATAGAAATAGCCAGGTGAATTCCTTTAATGAACCCTGTATAATATACTGAGACACATATACACGTGTGTGTGTGTGTGGGTGGGTGGGTGTGTGTAGTAGGGAATATGCTGGTCCCAGCTAGACATGGATTGGCCCAGCCAGATAATTTAAAACTGCAGCCAATGGATATTTTTATAGAGATACTTATTGGTTTATTTATGTCAGTGTCTATCCCTTCTCCTCCTTTTTCTCCACCTCCGCCCCCCCCCAGAGATTTTAATTCATACTCCTTGAGAAAAATTCTGAAAATCAGTCCTAGCCACTTGTGTATTTTAATATACTCTCGAGGATCTAGTAGGTTAAAAAGAGAGGTTGTGAAGTCTTCATCCTTTAAGACATTCAAAAGCCATGTGGACATGATCCTAGGTAGCAGTCTCCATGTAGTCCTGTTTGATCAGAGAGGCTGGACCAGGAGAGGTGTCATGGTTTGACCCTGGCACAATACCAGGGCCCCCATGAAGGGGATATTTCTAAAATGGTTGCTGTGAGATGTTACTCGGGAATAGAACAAAGCAGGCTCCCATTCGGGGATGGAGGGAAAAACACACTTTATTTATTACAAATTTAAAAAGGAACACATACTAAGCTAAAAATAAAAACCTTCCAGATACTTTCCTCCTCCCCCTCCCTTTTCTCCACAGATTCACCACCCCTCAAATTATCGACCCTCAAATCCATCAGGGAGAGAGGAGTCCCCCCTCGCCTCATGGGCCTCCCCCGGAAGCACAATTGAAACCTCCTGTGCTTCCGTGTCACCCATGGCCCCACCCAGAGAACATCGGCCCTCGTGACTTCTCCCCCCCATGTCCAGTGCTCTCACCACTGGACACGGGCCAGGACTGCTTTTAGGGCTCCCCGTTTAAAGATGCTCCACCCACTTCCAGAAACAGCAGTCTCTCAACTTTGGGACACCAGTCCCCGCCAAATTTCACCCCTGGGGCCGAGGGGCCTCATGAACAGAGATCTTTCTCTCCGTGGAGACAGAGGGCATCTCACACCCCCTTCAGCCGTCTCTGTTCACGCCGCTGCTTCACTCTTGACTCCCTGGTGTTGCCTCCCCTTAAATACAGTCTCTGGGTCACAGGGAAAAACCACAGGTCTGTCCATGGCTATACAAGAAAGAGTCCAGCCCAAAGCCGCTCCATCATCTCTTCCACTCAGGACTCTTCTCTCCTCTTCCAGCTTTTCTCACGCTTGCCCATTTCATCTCTCATCTCTCTCTCTCACCTCATCCTGATTCAGGTGGATTCAGTATTTGTAAGGTTTCTATTAGTCTAAAAAGGGGTTAAAATTTTCACTTCTGCCTGCCCAAGGACTCCCACAGCTGCCGGGCACCTCTCTCGAGGCATCCCCCGCTTCTGGCCGGCTGAGTTGCCAGCACAATTTCTGTCCCTCTCTCCGGAGCGGCTGCCCAGACATCCCAAGTCTCTTCCACCCCTGCATGTTCTCCTCCACCTCTGCACCTTTAGGGGCTCCCGGCCTCCTCCCTGTCATGGCCTCCCCCTCCCCCACCCAGATGCCGCTGGGCAGGGGACAGGCCAGACTCTACTCACCAACGCCGGATTCCCAAAGAGGGAGTTCTCTGGGAATCTCCTGCTTTTAACCCCCGTGTGTTCTCAGAGGCGTATCCAGATCCTCAATGGCCACATCACATGCCAATTTTGAATTTGGCCACTGATTGGCCCGACTTAAACCTTTCCAGAAACACATTTCCGGGCCAACCCACGACAAGAGGTCCTCTCCAGCCTCATCTATCCTATAATTCTGTGATTACTAACCTTATCAAAAGTCTTCTATTCTGATTCTGACTTGCTTAATGCCTTTTGAGAAAAGCTGGGGGCAGATAAAGATCAGCAGTATTTGTTTTTCATATTGTACCCTTTTGTATGTGGTAACAGCACAGATAGGAGCAGGAAATAAACACATGTAATAATAAATTAGTGTTTCAAATTCTCAATTTACTCGTCTTTATTTAACTTGTGATACTCTTTTAAAGGTGCTTTTTCTGCTCCTAACTTGTCACTATTTAGAAATACATTTTATTGCAATTCTCTTTTACATGCTTATAAGCATGATGTCAGAACTCTTTTTTGTTCTTCCCTTAACCGCTACTGATAAAAATCAAGCTTGGTATGAAACATGCTCAAAATCCAGAGTAGACACCCTTTATAATAGAAATTGTGATTGTGAATCTTTTTATTCTGGTTCATTTATGTGTCAATCTGTGCTGCAGAGATTCCAGTCAGAATTATATTAGTAATTGTATTAAAGTTGTAATGTGTCATCCTTCATGATTAGTCTTCATTTTCATCATTAGAAAGAATCACATAATCATAATTAAGTTTTTGTTCTTTTAGAGTGTAAGCCAGTGTCAGAGCTACACAGAGAGAAAGGAAGGACAGGATCTCATTATAGGTCCCACTGCAGCTGGAAAATGCTCCCAACTCTGGATCATGAGTGGATCAGTATTAATCCATTTGACCTCTATCCTGGGTAAATTAAAAGAGTTGCAGGCTCTGGGAGCTGAGCAGGATGTATGTAACACTACTTACTAACATTCCTTTACAGGAATCTCTCTTTAGGAATAATAAATAGCTTAAAGACAGAAAGAAGCTTTATTTACTAAGTGGAGATTTTGTGTGTTAATGTGGTTCAAATCTCCATCGTGGAAATGTAAACCCAAGAAATTTAAAAGGAACATCTTGATCATTTTGAAGGCTTGAGGTAGGAAAAATAAGTCTCTTTGCTGCAATGCACAGCCCTTTATTATTTAAACCTCTTCTAAGCATTCTCTACTTCTCTGATTCCCTGATGAATGCAACAGTGAGAGCACCAGATGAAAGTAATTTCTGACAGAGACAGCTTGTATCTAAAAATATTTTATGTCTTGAGTATGATAAGTGACAAAATGAACAAAAGGATGACTTGAAAATTGTTTATCGATAGTTCTTTAACAGAGACAGCTTGTATTTATAAATATTTATCATCCTCATTGAAATATAAACGTGAATGGAAAATTAGAGTTGGACACAGTATCTGGAAATAAACTAATTACCATTATAATCAATTATATGACTGAACTATGCTGCTTTTTCAATAGACATTGGATAAATGGGTTTGGAGAAGTGATTTGCTGAATGTGTTAGTGGAAAGCATTTAGCTTATTATTTTCATCTGGACAAATTAACAGCACCTTTTTTTCCACTATGACTGCTTCAAATGTTTAAATGCTTCCATTTCTTTCTAAATGCAAACATATGAATACTTAAGTGAAAGAAATACTATAAAAGCTAACTGGAAGTTTACAGAATTAATATAAAATAAACTGAAGACACTTTTCTAAACATGTTGCCAGCTGTTTTCTCTGAGTGGAGAAATCCACAACAACCTTGTAACAATTTTGTCCATTATAACTTAAATGTGCACCTAGACTTCCATGCCAATGAGGAAAACTGGTGATGCTTCTGATTGTAATGGTTCCATTAAGAAGATATTTGGCTGACAAGAAATAAACCAATTCTAAACCAGACTCATTTGGAGGGGAGGTTCCATGCAGGTTAAGGGAAGAACTGTATGCTTTGGAACTGCTGGTAGTCCTGAGACCATTATTATACGCAATTGCTATCAAGCAGCACAGTGTTTCATACAGATTCCTTAACACAATGTCTCTGCTCTCCTCAAAACGGGTTTTGTTTTTTATTCTTTTAATTTTTAATGATAAGAATTTTCTGGTTATGTACACACAGAAAATATTGACGCACACCAGATGTTTGAGAATCTTGGTTGACATTCTGTGACTGAGCATACTGAGTGGTCTTTTCTGGATTTTGGATAAATCATCCAATGATCAGAGCAGCAGCAACATTCTACAAATGCACCTAAAATATTCAGTTGTGTTCTGCCTGATGTTTAGAAGGAGAGTCGATACAAGTCGCTATGTGAGCTCACATGACACAGCCCATGAGATAAGACCCAGAGGAACTAAAAATACTGAGAAAGGCTCTTTGTTATTGGGCCAAGAATACTGTTCTCAAATCCAACTTACTGCTTAACTTAATTCTTTGATTTTCTTTTACAGGGTTTGAGATAGTTCTCTGATGTTAACAGCATGTTATTTGGATATTAAATAAGACGTGACACAGATTTTTGTAAATCATAAATGAGACACTAGAGGCATTGCCACAGTTTGTTTGCCATCTCCTGGAATTTCAGAATAATCTAAGGAGGCCTTTGTGTGCAATGATACATATGTACACCTTCACACACCCTAGAATTTACAATACCTGATTAGATATTTGAATTATCTCACAACATGGATAAAGAGAGTTAAGTGCTCACTATTACTGTTTTAGTTTCCTGACTGCATAGATTGTAGATATTATTCTTATGCTATATCTGCACCTAGAGTATACTTGGCAAAGTTAAAGCAAAAGAATTCTGTGAGCGTGCAAAAGAGTACAAAACCTCTCCCTAGAATAAAAAACCTTCCATTTTTTCTCTGAACACAGATGGCTTCTCTTTTTCAGTATATTTCAAAGAATCTCTTTTATATGAAATCACTCAGTTCCAACTGGAAGGAAAGAAGAATCTATTGCCCTTGCACAACCCAGAGTCAGATATGACGAGTAGTCTTGGAAATGAATGTTGGGCTGTAGGTAGGTAATAGGGGAAGTGCATTCATACAGAAATCCTACAGATGTTCTTGGGTGAATGTAATGTCTCTTTCCTTTATCCTCTGAATTTCAGCGAAAGCTTTTTTTAAAAAAAATGGAACAAAAAGAGAATGGCAAACATTTTGAGCAAGCCTTGTGAGTCTAAGTAGCAGAAAACTGGATTCAGCTCTTGCCTTTTCCTCCATCACAGGATATAGCATGCTTGAATCAATAGGGAGAAGACTAATTTGAAGAGAAAAGGTGGTCCCAATCTGTGTTCTCTCAGATTTGGAGAGATCCCTGTTCTTTTAAAGCATCAACTATTTACTATTAACTATTAACTATTTAAATACAATATGACTTTAAAAGAGAGCTGATCCTCAAGTACAGCCCATAACTGGAATTCAGTGTTACTAGGATTGTCCATATCAAGAAATTCTTAGCATATAAAAATAATGTATGTGATACAAGACCTGAAGCCTATTTCTTTTATTTGTGAAGCAATCAGTCTCACTCTACCGAGTTTGCATGTCAAAGCTCTTGGTAGGGGGAGGACTTCTCTGAGAAGCTGACAGAAGCTTCTGTCATGTTGAACAGAGCCAGTATCAGATGGCTCCAAGACAGACCCACCACTGGCCAAGTCCAAGTACATCAGTGAGAGTGGCAGCATCTCTAGGATAATAGATTAAAGAACAGAAAAAAAAGCCCTGTGCAACAGCAACTGCAGCCAGAGACAGGAGTGAAGAAAACATGACAAAAAAAGTGCTGCAGACAACAAGGTCAGTGAAGAGAGATGGGGAGGAGGTGCTCCAGGTGCTGGAGCAGAGATTCCCCGGCCTGTCGTGCAGACCATAGTGAAGCAGCTGTGCCCCTGCAGCCCATAGAGACACACAGAGGAGCAGAGATCCACCTGCAGCCTGTGAAGGACCCCATGCTGGAGCAGGTGAATGTCCAGGACAAGGCTGTGATTTTGTGGCAAACCCACTCTGGAACAGGATCCTGGCAGGACCTGTAGCACCGTGGAAAGAGAAGCCCATGCTGGAGCAGGTTTTCTGGCAGGATTTGGGACCCCACAAGGGACCCACACTGGAGCTGTTCATGAAGAACTGCAGCCCATGGAAAGGACTTGCATTGGAGAAGTCAGTAGAGGTCTGTCTGCTGTGGGAGAGACTATCTTGAGCAGGGGAAGAGTGTGAGGAGTCCTGCCTCTGAGGAGGAAGGAGCAGCAGAGGCAACCAGGTGAACTGGCAGGAGCCCCATTCCTGGTCTCCCTGCAGCACTGTGCAGGGAGGAGTTAGAGAAAATTGAGAATGCAGTTCAGCCTGTAGAGGAAGGACTCAAGAGAGGAAGGAAAGTTTTTTAAGATTTGGCTTTCTCATGATCCCACTCTGATCGGTAATAAATTAGGTGTTTACATGTCTGTTATTGAAAAAAGGCAGTGGCAAGATGAAAAAAAAACCAGAACCCAAACATTCTACATGACATGAAAATACTATAAAAGTCTTCCAACACAGAGATTAAGATCACTTTTTGTCACAGATCACACATTATAAGATCACTTTTTATCACAAATTATCTCAACCATGTAAAAAAATCTGTTTTACAGAAGGAGAGGGAGTGGGATTAATCATTTTTTTTCCTAGAATATCTACAGACCTCCTTAGACCATTAAATTTTGATCCTTCTTGCCCTTTATATTTGTCCTATGGTGCACTTAGTATTGTCTACTTTACCAGTCATTTTTCTGTGTTGAAATTCTGAATATGAAAGTTTAACATCCTTTTGAAAGAGAATAAATGTGACTTCAGACAACAAAGGGGTTACTGCAGAGCCAACCCCAGGTAAAACCTTTTTTCTGTTGATGAAGAACGTTCCCATTTATTGAATCCCTGGAAATAACATTGTTCTTCTATTTAAACATAGCCAAAATACCGCTTTTTTTTTTCTTTTTTTCTTTTTTTTTTTTTCAAACTGAAGAAAACTAAAATTAAGGTCAAGATCCAATCTATTCAATGTAGACTACAATGAGAAAGTGTCACAGCCTTTTTCTTCATAAGAAGAAGTCACAGGAATTTCATCTTTGCCTTTATTCTGTCACAATTCTCTTCTGTAATTCCAGGGGCTACCTGCCCTTCACACAGCTCATTACGCATCCCCAGGCTCTCTGCCAGCCATTAGCAGGCCAAAAAGTCACAAAAGGCTGCTTTGGAAGTGGTGGGCATAGATACTTAGACCATCTCTGTCTTACATCTAAATATCTTAGAATGCTTGAACATAAACCAAACCAAACCAAAACCAAACAAAAACACAAAACAAACAAACAAACAAAAAAACCACCAAAAAACCCCCAAACCTCCAGACTGACCAAAATAGTCTGTGAAGGAAAACACTCTGCCACTTTCCAAAAAGGTGGCAAAACTTTATAACAAGTCACTGTCCTACAGACAATCATATATATGCATTGTCCCAGTGAAATCGTTCATTTCTATTGTATTTATACTAAGTGTAAAAATACACATTGACAGGTTTGAAAAAGCAGCCACTGCTATTCTGCCACTTGCCTGACCTCTGGATGACATGGAAATGTATAAACAGAAGCTCTTTTTTAATAAAAAGCATACATGGCCCTCCTCTCAAAAAAGAAAATAAAAAATTATGAAAAACCTGAGGCACAACCAAAATCAAACAAAGCCAAACAAAAAAACCACAAACCACAAACTAGACTAGAAAAATCCCCTAAAAATAAAGATCTCTATTAAACTAACATAAGTTTGTGAACTATTACAGTTGTCTCAGTACTGTAGTTACAGCAATTAATATCTAAAATGTACTGCAAATGGTAATATATTGCAGAAATAATTCATTTGTTTACAGGATTTAATTAAACAAAATACAATTAAAGCTGAATTTGCTGATTCAGAGAGCCTGAAATGTTTAATTTAATATACTTGGAGATCAATGAACTGCTGGCCAGGACTTGGTACAGACCGAGCAGATCTTGAGAGCTCCTGCTTCTCAGGGAAACACCGCAACTGGCCCCCTTCAGAGCAGCCACCTATTCACCTCTGAATACACAGGAGCCCTTTGCCTGACAAGTCGGATTTGGAGACAGTGCTCAGCCATACGGTCCTTATTCTTCCAGCTCTTTAAAGCACAGCAGCAGCCCCCGGGGCTGGGGAACAAAGTGCTGTTTAGCTCCCCACAGAAGGGAACACAGAAATCCTAACGCCACCAGCTCTGGCTGAAGTCTGGACTGCAATATCTTCTGCCCTTGCAGGGTGACCAATGAGTCTGTGCCCACACTGCTTAGTTAACCAGGCAAGCTGCACCACAGCTCAGCCACTTGCCTGTCTCACTCCATCACTAACTAGCATTCTCCATGATGAAGATATGTCTGTGTGTGTGTACATGTGCATGAGAGAAATGGAGATTTTAGGTATTATTGTGTGACTAATTTATTCCAAATACCTTAAGAAAGATCCAGAAACAAACATCATGTATTTTGAAAGGTCCAGATTATACCGTGTGGCCCAGGGTCAAACAGCAGGTCTTGCTTCTGTTTTATTCAGAAGTACAGATGTAGTCTCAAAGAGAGCTCTGTGGTTCAGAAGCATCTGTCACAGCAGGGCTACCTGTGCTCCCCTGGAGCTGGTATAATAACAGTCATAATCCACATAGATTTCACTGATAGTACTCAAAGACTGTTATGAAACAGAATCCAAAGTCATCCAGAGATATTTTTTATGGGAGTTATTTTGTTTAAAAACTGCACCAGTTAGCCCCAAGATGACATTGACGGAGAAAGGGAGCCTCAGGCTGGTCCTCGTGGGTCTGAGAAAAGTACTCCTAAAAATTTCTCATTAAAGGAATTTGCTGTTTTGAAATATGTTTTTTTCTGTTTGTTCTATTGTTCTGAAAACTGTTTTGAATGTGTTCTGAAGAAACACATTGGACACCAGACTAAGCACACCTACAGACAGTACCTATCATGATTCCAGGTGGGAGTAATATTTTTTCCCTACAAAACTTTCAAGACAAACCATTTAAAACAGATGAAAAGAGAGGACTAAACCTGCAGTGGGAGATGTGAGTCACAGAGAGGAAACATTTGCATTTAAAAGAAGCAGGCAGTTTAGTCTTTCCCAATTAGGGGCTAAAACAAGCTGATGCCAGCCAGTCCTGAGTTTCAGTCACTATCCTGAGTTCAGTGATGGGGTAACTCAGAAACTGAGTCATAATCTCTTCAAGGTTATCTACGACCTCAGAAACTGCATTCAGACTGAAGCACACTAGAGCAGAGGAGAAAGATGTTTAAGAATAGTGCTGGCAAAATCTATGTTTTAGTCTCTCCACTAAACTTTTTTTTCCAAGTCATCCAGCTAGCACCTGTGTTTAGCATCTTCAGTTTTCAGAAAATTCATGTTTCCTTATTCAATTCATTAAAACTTCCATGTTAACTGTGTATGCATGAAACCAGGAAATTAAAGTCTACAGATTGCAAAGAATTAGCAAGGAAATGAAACCTTAAAAAACTTTCCAGCAAAACTCTGTCATCTCCCAGAGAACTTATTTCATATTTTCAAACAAATAATAATTTTCCCAAGAAATAAGAATTTCTTGAAAATTTCAACTCAGTGAAATGCTGAAAACTCCTGTATTTGGTTTAATTCAAACCCAAATCAAATTTCTACAAAAACAAAAATAAATCCTGATAAATGAGAATTCCCACTTTAGTTAGCTAAACCTGAAATAGCAGCACAGAATTGTAGAAACTTAGAAAGTAGGAAAAAAAATTGTATTGCATCAGTTTCTGCATGTCTGAATAACACCATGTAATTAAACCTGTTCAGATAATGTTTTCCATACAAATTTATATGGAAAAAATATATCTATGTATATATAGAGAAAGAGTATTTATTCTACATTTATTCTAATGTGACTAACATTACCTTTTTCATCCAGTCAAATTTATGATGGCACAGGAGATCACCATGTAATCATCATATATCTCCACAAAAATTTCACTCACTATGTTTTCCTACAGTCTCTAAATGGCTTTTTCCATAAGCATTGACAAATAAAAGTATAATTAAGCCTTGCTTAAAAGTTAATTTTCATGTAAGGGAAAGGGCATTAATATCTCATTATTATCAATGCAGAAAGTTTATAAACATAACATTAAGCCCAATGCTAAAATATTTGCAAGTTTCAGTTCTTGAGGAAAAAAAAAGCCTCTCACTCCAAGATATCAACAAGAGATGGAGTACTGTGATTAACTATATTTGTTTCAATAAATGGAGATTATACAGTGACCTTTACTTTAGCTGCCTTGGTATCTCCATTTTTAATCATTATGCAAGATTTGGTAGGATTTGTTGCTGACACTCTGCTCCTCAGGGGACAATTAGCAGAGAAGTGAATTCACTAGAAAGGCAGCAGATCTTTTCATTTTGCTACCTAAAATGACAGGAAAGAGCCCAGCTTTGCTGGACTGTCATAATGCTCATCTATGGCTGGATCTGAGAGAAGCTAGACAATTCAACGCATCACACAATTACATAAATCTCTCTTAATTAAACATTGGCGATAAGGAATGTTAATGACATATAAAATATGTTCTGTGGTGTTACAATTAAAAGTTTCTCTGCACAATAAAGTAAAAACTTCATTGTTTTCATTCTGAAGGAGTAATGTTTCAACTTGCCCTGAAACTTGGCATATTTTTCTTTTCTTGAAGTACTACTAATGTCAAAAGTTTGCACAAAGGGATATGTTAAAGGATTTTGTAGGCCTGATCTTTATGTTTAATTCTTTCCACCTCATCCCGTGCAGGCAAACACACTCACCTCATGTCTATTGCAAAGGCCTCTGGCTGACACATGCTTTTTACACAATCTTAACTTTATGTTTGTTGTTTACACCTTGCTAGAAGTGTAACTCCAAATTCCTGGTGTCTGTATGCCTAATACATACAGTCATCATTTCAGTTCCATTAGTGTAAGTCTATTTCTATCACTCTCTATGTACTTAATATGCATTTGCTGTCTTCTACAGACTGTGGTGTGGTAAAGCATACAAAAATTCCAATTGTTTAGTGCCTCCAAACAAAATAAGTGTAAGATTATTTATAAGTAATATGCTATTCAGTAGAAAAGGTCAAGAAACAAATCTTCTAAAGAACTTGCATGTCTCAGGGCTTTAAACACTTTCCTGTGCTTGACATTCACAGTCTCAGGAATAATTTGGGAAGAAGGTAACTAAGCTTTTTTTGTATTATGTCCCATTCCTGCCAGGAACAATGTATGTTTCAGGGATTCCTTTCGGAACTATGAATAGGAGAATATTTGGATCAGGATATTAGGATATTAGGAGAATATTTGATCAGGAAGAGAGGCAGATTGCATAGGGTGGCAGAGACAACTATAAGAATGACTGTGGTATCCAAAAACCCCAAAATACAAAACAAACACCTCAAAGAAATTAAAGCATGTAATCTTATTTAGTACACACTGCCATAGAGAAGTGTATAAAAGACAGTCCCCTTCAAAAACTTGAGGATATTTTGGTGATTCAGACATATTTATTTGCAGTAGAAGCAGAACAAAAGGAAAATACACCTGCAACCTTTCCAGTTTTCTCTCAATAGGGAAAATCAGGTCTGGTAATTAGAGTTTCTTAGGTACTTTGGGGCAAACAACTTGTGTGGTGAAAACTTGACATAACTATGTAAATGATGCCACATGGAAATAAAGTAAGCACCATATGACAAAAGAATGCTAAAGTTCCTAAACAAATGAATTTAAAGATAAAAAGAAAGTGGTAAATATAAAGAAGGCTATGTAGACATAGATCAGTATATCTGTAAGAAGGAGAAAAAATATGAAACAACTTGTTTTTTGATCAAAGTAGGACTTCATGAGACAGTGTTATGTACAACTTTTTAAAAAAATCTTTTTATTATTACCAGAATAAGCAACCATGATCTGTTATGGCTGATTACTGGACTTACTTAAAATATATATTTTAAAGCTTTGTGCATGAAGATTTAAATTGTGCCCTATTAAGTATTAATGCTGAGTTTGAATTAAGGGGATAATTATAATTTTAAAAATATGGAAAATGTTCCCCTACAGGTATATTTCTTACTGTGTGTTTACCCCCACAGAGATATGAGACTTTTCCTTCTATTAACAGCTGTATTTTACCTGTGAGGACATATAATTGCTTCAAACATTTTTGACATAAAATTAACATGAAAATTTTCAAATGCCTAGTGGATGTTGCTGCTGTAAAACATCCTGTGTGTGAAATTACAAGACTTTTTAAAAAGTACTGCTACAAAATAGATACTGTGCACAGTAGTAGCAAAGACAATATGTATTTTTATAGCTTCTTAATATACAAGTCAAAAAATGTCTTAAAATACTTTCTTAGTACAGAGATCTAGTTCTGTATTTAGGACACACTGTGTTTATAACCCACTTATAAATTAGCTGAAGACAAAGGAAAATCTCCTAGAGTAAATGGTAATAGGATTGGCAAATCTGACCTGTCAAAACACACTCCTCAACATGCATCTCACACCTGCACATGCTATCCAAACACTAAGCAAACCTTCAGCATTCATCTAGTATGGTTTCTAATGCAATGAAAGGGAAATTTATGTTCTGCAACATGGATTGTTTTCAAATACTCACATATGCAAGGCTATTCACCAGTGAGGACAAAATATTTTTCCATTTAATAGTCCAACTAGAATAATGACATACAACTGCTAGATGTTGTATCATAATGTAGTCTCAATTAAATAGTTGAAACCCCAGAATAGTCACAAATATCTCCGTCTTGCCATAATAAAAATAGAATAGATAAAATTACTAAGGAGTAGTAGTCACATAGTAAGAAATCCTGTTCCACCTTAATCCTAGATGTAGCACACATAATTTATGTACAAACTATATTAGGTGAACATACAAAACTTTTAAACACATCACCAGTTATGTTCAACAATCTGTGGATAACACTAACTCCTCCTGAGGCCATTGATCCCACTGGAATATACCACATGTAAAGTCCAATGAGAAAGATTAATTAATTCTTAGTTATTGTAGCAGAAGTTTTGCTGGTTTATTTTGGGGTTTTTTTGTTGTTTTTTTTTTTTTCAGAAAATTTGAGGGAGATAATTTAGTTGATAGCTTATGCATTTTCACATACCTGAACTGTAAAAATGTCTTTGTGTAGAAGTAAATATTCAGGGGCATCATAAAACTTACTCTTTTAAAATTTGTTGGCAGGAGTCTCAAGGAGAAACAAGACATCTCTGGTAAAGATGAATATTCACTGTATTGTGTTGTCAAAAATATATTACCTTAATGATCAAAGTTATATGAAAAATAACATCTGGAGCCCTGGTTTTCTTCTCATTGGTCCTGTTTGGTCTCACTGATGAAAGTTCAGTGGTATCACCTAGAGTTTAGAGTATGGCAAAAGGCAGTTTGAGTTCTGAATAATCTCAGAGCACGGAATTATTAATGTAGGGAAAGATGATTACAGCTATTAGAACTGAGCATGAGCATTTTGGGGAAGAATTATTCATCTTTTGAATCCCTGCACCATATAATTGAGTTCCCAGTACAGTTAACTACAGTTCTTTATTTTCTAATTAGCAATTAGTTATTGTTTTCCCTACACAGTTGCAAAGCCCCGAGATGTATTCTTGTTCTACTGCCCACTGCTGTCAAAATTTGTTCATCTGATTTATTTATTGTTTTAATGATACATTCAAATTGTAATCATCTTTTCATCCTCAACATGGCTAAATGTAGTTGAGTAAAAAGCCTATCACTCCATAAACAAGTCAGAAGAAATCAGCTAAATAGTAGCACTTTATTTCAATGACATCACTGATTTCTTCCACAGCCTATTTATCAGGCCAAGTTTGGTTCAAAGAAAAGTAAACTATATATAACAGAAAAAAAATCTAATTTGTTTCAATAATGACAAAAAAGGGACTCTAAATAAAAAAAAAAACCAACAATTGTTTTCATGTAAGTAACGTATTTAAAGAGAATGTCACATTAATATAAGAAAGTCTTCAAAATACTCTGTCTAAATATCATACTTTAGTCAGAGCAAAGCCTTCCATCACTCTGCCCTCTTGAAGCAATCTACATCACAACTAATTGAAGTTCTGCACTGAACAATTTAATTTATAAAACACCTTTTTTTATAATTTCTATAACAATTCATATTTTTTGTAATAACAATTGAGGCTTTTTTTGCAAATCACAATAAATTAAAACAGTTTTTGCTAGTCACAGTTCTCATAAGGATGCAAAATGTCTTTGCAAATAGACTTTAGATTAGCAAAGACATTCCAGTGTGAAGAGTAATCTCTGGAAAATATACTGTCTATTTTTTTTTAAAGGACACAATTCCTATCATACTATTTGCATGAATCAACACAAGCATTCAAATCTAGTTTGACTGAGCACAACAACATCTTCCACATACACATTTTAATAAACATTTCACACTGGACCTTGTTAAATAATACATGCAGTTTATAATCCATTGAGAGGGTGCTAACTTACTGCAAGCTTACATAGAAAAACATATTAAATACTTCGCATATGAAAGTAGCAAGCAGGTGTCCTTGATGCAGATGAAGTTACATAATTTAGATTCTGTCTGAATTAAAACAGTTTCACAATTTGTTGTTATTTTGCAGCATAATAGTTTCCTTCATCTAAAATATCAGCAATGCAACATTAGACATATAAATGAAAATGTCCAGACCATGCGTGCAAGCGTAGAGGAGGACTGTTCACTTTCTGTATATGTAACATTATTCACCCGTTTTAAATACCTAGCAACCCAAATGCTTTGAAGGAAAAACTAGAATGTTTGCTGACACAACATATGCTGATAACTACTTTGACGACTCCTTACAGAATCTTTAAAAAGTCTTCATTACACATGGTTTGAAGATCCTGTAATTATCTTGAAAAATAAAAAATATATTACTACTAAATCATAAACAGCTAAAGAAATAAACTCAGTGTTCTAGCTATTAATGCTGTGTATAGTACAGTATTATATATATGTGGAAAATCTAATTGTATTATTTATTTAACATGTTCTAGCTATTGTGATGATGCTGTATAATAATAATGTATGTATGCAATCAAAGTGGTGTCTGTCTACATGAGCTTGATATTTCTCCTTGAAATATCATTGTTTTCTTGAATGCAGACATTATCTAAATCTGTTCAGAGGTCTATGATCATTTCTGGTCTGCATCATCACCATAACTATCTGTGGATGTATATGACAATTGAAATTCAGGACAAGTTGAAATTTGAGTTTGAACAGAACAGACTGCAAGTTATCTGATAAGAGGAATCTATTGCTTAGAATCCATTGTTTAATCTGAATATTTTCTGGTTTTGCTTTGGCTGAAATATTTATTTTGTGTTGCTGGAATTGTTGTTTTGTGGGGAAATTCAAGATTCTGAGCAACTCTTGCATATGTTGGTGAGATTCCTCTGCCTTATTAGCCTGCTTTTACTGTTGATTTTTTTTTTCTGTTTTGTTTTTCTGAATAATTTCCAAAATACCAGGATACTAAATATGTGAGAAGACTCAGCACTGTTCTAATTTCTCTTCTACTCTAGAAGGAATGGAGGGCTCATAACACCCAACTAATTATCAATAAATAGACCAGAATTAGCTATTATTAGCATTATTGTACACCACCACGGTGTACAAGAAGTTCAACACGAGATGGCAATGTGTTCTTGCAGACCCAAAAGTCAAGTGTGTCCTGGGCCGAATTAAAAGAAATGTGTCAAGGCAGGATAAAGGAGATAATTCTGCCCCTCTTCCCCACTCTTTACCTGCATCCAGCTCTGGGGGCACCAGCAAAGTGAGGAGGGTTAGGGTTGCGATCAGAGTTAGGGTTAGGGTTAGGGTTAGGGTTAGGGTTAGGGTTAGGGTTAGGGTTAGGGTTAGGCTTTTGAAAACCACTACGCCAAGAGATCCAGGCACAATGCAGCAGCAACAAGCATGCCAAGGGGAACAGAAAACTGCCACAACATGGCTTCTCCCACAGCTTTTTCCTTGGAACCAGTCTTAGCCGAAGGCTGCTTTTACAGTCTGCGGTTAGGGTTAGGGTTACAGCTAGTGTTAAGATTTTGGAAACCACAAGGCCCAGAGATCCAGGCATACTGCAGCAGCAAAAGGCATGCCAAGGAGAAGACAAAACTGCCAAAATGTCATCCCCTGCACATATTTTTCCATGAAGCCAGCCTTAGTCCCAGGCTTCTTTTACTGCCTAGGTTTAGGGTTAGGGTTACGGCTAGGGTTAGGGTTTTGAAATCCACAAAGCCCAGACATCCTGCCACACTGCAGCTGCTATAGGCATGCCAAGGGGAACAGAAAATTGCCACAACATAGCTTCTCCCACAGCTTTTTCCTTGGAGCCAGCCTTCAACCAAGGCTGCCGTTACTGCCTGGATATAATGTTAGGATTACGGTTAGGGTTAGTGTTTTGGAAAACCACTACGCCGAGAGCTCCAGGCACACTGCAGCTGCAACAGGCATGCCAAGGGGAACACAGAACTGCCAAAATATTGGTCTCTCCACAGCTTTTTGTCAGGGGCCAGACTTAGCCCAACTCAGCTTTTACTGCCTAGCGTTAAAGCTACGGTTATTCCTAGGGTTAGGGTTTGGAAACCACAAGGCCCAGAGCTCCTGCCACACTGCAGTTGCAACAGGCATGCCAAGGGGAACACAAAACTGCCACAACATGGCTTCTCCCACAACTTTTTCCTTGCAGCCAGCCTTAGCCGAAGGCTGCTTTTACTGCCTGGGGTTAGGGTTAGGCCTAGGATTAGGGTTTTGAAAACCACAAAGCCCAGAGCTCCAAGCACACTGCAGCTGCAACAGGCATGCCAAGGCAAACACAAAAGTGCCACAACATGGCTTCTCCCACAGATATTTCCTTGGAGCCAGCCTTACCACAAGGCTGCTTTTACTGCCTGGGGTTAGGGTTAAGGCTATGTTTATGTTTGTGGGTACCACAAGTCCCAGAGCTCCAGGCACACTGCCGCTGCAACAGACATGCCAAGGAGAACACAATACAGCCAAAATGTTGTCCCCTCCACAGGTTTTTCTCTGGAACCAACCTTAGCCCAACGCTGCTTTTACTGCCTAGTGTTAAAGCTAGGTTTACGCCTAGGGTTAGGGTCTTGAAATCTACAAAGCCCTGAGCTCCAGGCACACTGCAGCTGCTAAGACATGACAAAGGGAACAGAAAACTGCCACAACATGGCTTCTCCCACAGATATTTTTCCATGGAGCCACCATTAGCCCAAGGTTGCTTTTCTTGCCAAGGGCAAAAACTAGGATTTCGGCTAGGGTTACGGTTTTGAAAAGCATTAAGCCGGGAGAACCAGGCACACTAAAGCTGCAAAAGGTATGACAAGAGGAACACAAAACTGCCAAAATGTCACCGCATGCACATATTTTTCCATGGAGCCAAACTTAGCCCAAGGTTACTTTTAATGCCTAGAGTTAGGGTTACGCCTAGTGTTACGGTTTAGAAATACACAAAGCCCAGAGCTCCAGGCACACTACAGCTGCAAAAGATATGCAAGGGGAACACAAAACTGCCACAACATGGCTACTCTCAAAGATATTTCCTTGGAGCCAGCCTTCACCCAAGGCTGCTTTTACTGCCTGGGATTAAGGTTTGGGTTAGGGCTAGGGTTAGGGTTTTGAAATCCACAAAGCCTAGAGACCCAGGCACACTGCAGCTGCAAAAGGCATGCCAAGGGGAAAACTGCCACAACATGGCTTCTCCAACAGCTTTTTCCATGGAGCCCGCCTTAGACCAAGTCTTCTTTTACTGCCTGGTGTTAAATCCAGGGTTATGCCTAGGTTAAGGTTTTGGAAAACTCAAAGCCCAGAGTCCAGGCACACTGCAGCTGCAAAAGGCATGTTAAGAGGACCACAAACGTGTCAAAATGTTGTCCCATCCACAGCTTTTTGTCTGGTACCAGCCTTAGCCGAATTCTGATTTTACTGCCTACGGGTTAAACTAGGGTAAAGCCTAGGGTAAGGGTTTTGAAAACCAATAAGCCGAGAGATCCATGCGCACTTCAGCTGTAAAAGGCATGCCAAGGGGAACACAAAACTGCCAAAATGTCATCCCATGCACATATAATTCCATGGAGCCAGCCTTAGCCCAAGGCCTCTTTTACTGCCTGGGGTTTGTGTTAAGGTGAAGCCTAGGGTTAGGGTTATGAATACCACAAAACCGAGAGATCCAGGCACACTGCAGTGGCAACAGGTGTGCCAAGGGAAGAGAAAACTGCAACAACATGGCTTCTCCCACAGCTTTTCCCGTGGAGCCAGCCTTCGCCCAAGGCTGCTTTTACTGCCTAGGTTTAGGGTTACGGTTAGGGCTAGGTTTAGGATTTTCGAAACCACAAAGCCCAGAAATCCAGGCACACTACAGCTGCAAAAGGCATGCGAAGAGGAACACAAAACTGCCAAAATGTTGTCCCCTCCACAGCTTTTTCCCTGGAGCCAGTCTTTGCCCATGGCTGATTTTTCTGTCCTGGGTTAGAGTTAGGGTTACGCCTAGGGTTAGGGTTTTGAAAACCATTAGGCCCAGAAATCCAGGCACACTGCAACTGCAAAAGACATGCCAAGAAGAACACAAAACTGCCACAATATTGTCCCCTCCAGAGCTTTTTCCTTGGAGGCAGCATTAGCCCAAGGCTGCTTTTACTGCCTATGTTTAGGGTTACGCCTAGACTTAGGATTTTGGAAACCATAAAGCCCAGAGATCCAGCCACACTGCAGCTGCGAAAGTCATGCCAAGAGGAGCACAAAACTGCGAAAATATTGTCCCCTCCAGCGGTTTTTGTCGGGGGCCAGCCTTAGCCCAATGCTGCTTTTACTGCCTAGGGTTAGGGTTAGGGTTAGGGTTAAGCCTAGGGTTAGGGTTTTGAAAACCACAAGGCTTAGAGCTCCTGGCACACTGCAGCTGCAAAAGGCATGCCAAGGGGTTCACAATACTGCCAAAATGTTGTCCCCTCCACAGATTTTTTCTGGGGCCAGTCTTAGCCCAGGGTTCCTTTTACTGCCTATTTTTAGGCTTATCGTTACACCTAGGAGAAGTGTCTGGTGAGACCCTGTAGAAGCCTTCCAGTATCTAAAGGGGGTCTACAAGACAGCTGAAGGGGTGCTTTTTATAAGGTCATGCAGTGCTAGGAGAAGGGGTAATGACTTCAACTAAAGATAGTAGTGTTTATATTATATATAAGGGTGAAATTATTTTCTGTGATGGATGTGAGACATTGGAACACCTAGAGAAGTAGTGCTGAAATTCTTCAAGACAAGGCTGGACAGAGATCTGAACCACCTGGTGTAGTGGAAGGTGTCCCTGACGATGGCAGGAGGATTGGAATGAGATGATTTTTAAGCTGCTTTCCAACCCAAACTATCATATGATTTTATAAATCTTTCTTTCTGAAAACTCAGTCTCAAACTAATCTTCTTTATGCTTTCTGGCTGGATGATCTATTCACTCTCCTTGCCTTTTCTTGTCAGCACCAACCAGGGCTTGTATAATTCTCTATTCTCTCTCTTCACACTGATTAAATAAAATCAACCAACAGAGCCATTATGTTTCTTATCGTCTCACTGTCACAACTATGACTTCTCTTTCAGCCCACTCTCTCATGACTGACAATTTTAGTGTGCAGGTTCAAGACATATATCCTTATTGTGGTTAAATTAAATCAGGAATGAAGCTGTTAATAATGAGATGAATCTTTCTGTATTGCATGTATCTTTCAGCTAAGCATATTTACTTGGAATCAGCACAGTAGGAAAGACTAGGGCAAACTATAGCAAGACATCTATAGTATGCAATCGATCTCAGTAATTGTCTTACACAACTGTGAATTATGCTCCAAATTATTTTCTTGAGCAGAAAAGCATAATAACTTATTTTTCACTGATGTATGAAATTTCTGAGGAAGTGTGATATGTCTGGAAGACTTGCCTCCTAAAAGAAATAGAATAGATTTCTTTTTTTTTTTTTTTTTTTTTTTTAGTTTCCTGGCTCATGGCAGCCAGCACACTTGGCAGGGAGCTTCCTAGTGCCAAAATTTCTGCACCTCACCCAACAGTAGGCATATACAATCATAGAATGAGAGAGTCATAGATTGGTATGGGCTGGAAGGGATCTTGAAAGGCCATCTAGTCCAAGACCCCTGCAATGAGCAGGGACATTTTCAGCTAGATCATGTTGCTCAGACTTCCATCCAACCTGACCTTGAATGTTTGTGGGGACAGGGCAACTACCACTTATCTGGGTAACCTGTGCCAGAACCACCCCCACATGAAAGAATTTCTTTATTATAACTAGCCTAAATCCCCACTTTTTTAGTTTAATACCGTTACTCTTTGTCCTATCAAAATGGGCTCTGCTAAAAATTTGTCCCCATTTTTCTTACAAGCTAAAATCCAACTTCAACTCTGGACTGGAAGAGTGCAGAAGCAGAACTCAAATATCAATCACTACTTTAATCCTGAAGAATTCCTGCTTAGTCATCAGTAACACTTCATGCTCATCTAAAGAAAAAGTATGGGCTACTTCACTGGAGCAAAAATACCCATTCTGACAAAATGGGCCGTGTAGGTCAGTCATCCAAGGCAGATTGGATCCAAAATTATTACTGTCCAATTAAAGAGAGTTAAAGAGTTTGACATTTGTAGATATCATAAAATCTTTATAGTTTAGGATTTAATCCTACTACTTCTTTGCCACAGCAGCACTTAAAATTGTTGCTTCTGCCTATGGATGCTCAGGCCAACCTGAGAATGCCATTGTCTTTGCAATGCCTTTTTAGAGTGTATACATGGTGAACAGAATAGTTTAATCTGTTTGAAATCTGAACTTTTCACACTGCAATCTATTATCTAGAGGTTAACTTCTGGTCATATTAAGAAATTACCATGTTTAAAAACCTATTCTAGGCTAATGGAATATTTTTTTTCCCCTTAACATGGATTAAAAGGAACTTAAATTAAAATGGCCTGCATTCCAGACTTGGTTGTAGTTTGTTGTTGAACAGCTCCTCATTTGTTGCCACATTTCTCTCCATAGAGAAGAGCAAGGCACAATTCTTCCCAAGAATATTTCTGTGTTTCACATTCTCTGAACATCAGAGAAAGAAAACACAATGCTTATCTCACTTGCTGTGCCCGTGTTTTGCCAAAGTAGAATGCAATATGGAGATTGTTTACCCAAAGTGAGGATGTTTTGTTTCCTTGGCCTATCAGGGGCAAATGTGTGCGTGTGACAGTCACGAGTCAGTCACAAGAGAGTCAGGACTGAGTGCAGTTCTGTGCAATTGTGTGCAGAGTGAGTGCATGGCAGATTCAGTATAGATGTATGTAATATAGTTTAATAAAGTAATTAATTAGCCTTCTGATAAGATCGAGTAAGGTGCATCATTCTCTCCCTTTTGTCGGGGGTCACCTTGACAGTAATACTCATTGAAGGTCAAATATATCAGAATAAATAAGGCCCTCTTTATCCTATTGATCAGCTGGAATTCTGTTTTTTGAATGAAAAACAGCTTTAATTTCTGTCTGTAGCAGCTAATAAAATCTTAGAACCTAAAATCACAAAATACAAATTCATCCAAAAGTAATTTTGAATAATTTTGAAGAATTCAGAAATTCTATGCATACCTAAATGGTTAAAAATCCATCTATTCCACAAATTCATAAAAGTTAGTGTTCACAAAATATTTATAGGTAAGTTAGTAGTGTTAATAAAAAAAGAAATAAAAATTTTGATAAAACTCTGGAGTAAAAAAACACCTCACATAGATAGCATTTATAGATTAATCTAAAATATGTACTTGTAATGAAGATATCTCAATCAGGAATTATTTACTATAAATAATATTACAGTATATGTAATATATATACCTCTTTTCTCATAGTTTCTTCAAAAGAATAAGATAATTTCTAATGTAATGGTTGAAATAAGTAGTCTGAAACACTGACGGAAAGAAATGCATGCATACAGGCACAAAATAAGGTAATTGAATCTTAGAAGACCAGTAATAGAAAAAGCAGCTCATCAGGCTCATCTTAGGTTCATTGGAGAGGTTAGGAATAAATAATAAGGTTTGGTTCAGATTAAAAAATAGAAGACAGTTATGCAAGGACTAGAAAGGAAATCCTGGAAAAGGGATGGGGGAGAAGGAAAAGCAGGCCTAAGAAAAACTGTATATTAAAAATGAGCAAGAGTGAAATATAATTCACAGAGAAAAAAATAATCATCTCTATTTAGCTGCTGTATAAAGGCTGAGTCTTTTTTGATTTCTCTGTGGATCACCAACTTAATTAGCATTCCACTAAGCACAGAAATTTGCAATTGCAAATAAAATTTTCTGTTCTTGACAGTACTGGCTCTAGCTGGAATGGAGTTAATTTCCTTCATAACACCCCATATAGTGTTATGTTTTGGATTTGTGAGTAAAATGGTGTTGATAACACATGAGTGTTTTGACTATTCTTGAGCAGCACTTATACAGTATCAAGATTTTCTTTTTCCCACTGTCCTGGAGGCAAGTTCATTGAGGATATGTCATTTGAGAGGAGACATAACCGGGACAACTGACCAAACTGTCCAAAGGGATATTCAATATTATATAACACCATGTTCAACAATTAACCTGAGGGATAAAAGTTTGGTTAGGTAACCATTCCTTGGAGATTGGTTTGGCAGCAATCTGCTTGTGGAAGGTTATGATGTGTTGTCTCTGCATCACTTATTTTATTTAATTTTCTTTTTTATCATATTTTTTTCCTTATTCAACTATTCTTAACTGACAAATTTACAGGGTGTGTTCTGCTCCCTATCTCACTAGTGAAAGGAGTGAACGATTTGCTATGTGGTGCTTAGCTATCAACAGGGGTCAACACACAACATCCTCTATGTGGCTGCTGTTTGAAATTTTTTTGCCACCCAGAAGTCACCAAGATCAGCAGGAGTCCAGGACAACTTGACTGAGGCCAGTGAACCATCCTGTTTCAGAAAAACACTTGCAATGCAGCTGATGCAGTTTGGTTGACAAAGTCAGGTCCAGTGAGTTTGTAGTAATGAAACCACATCTATAACAGGTTAAATATGCTTCTCTACACTCTTTAGTAGGGTGCCATGAAATTCTCACCTTGCTCATTTAGCAAAAAAGCTATAAAAAAAAAGAAAAAAGTGGTAGCAAAATCACTCCTGAAATTCCTCCCTTAGCTGAATGTTATTTGCTGTCCTTAATGCATACACTTCTGTTAAGACACCTGATTCACAGGGATGTGAGTTCAAGTACAGGATTAATAACAAAGAGCTCACAAGGCAACTTGAAACATCATCTTAAAAGTTAGATAGAACTGTGGTGCTGTGAAAACCATACTTTGATAATTTAAAGGTTTGTAAAATAAGATAAATGATTCATTAGATTCAGTCCTCCCAACTAATTATATTACCTAACATGAAAAGGACTCACAACAGGTAAAAGAGGAACAATTAAACTACAAAGTATAATATTAAATACAAGGAAAAATAAAGCAAACCCACAAACATCTGAGAAAAGCAACTGTGCCAGTGTTTAATTATTCTTGTACAAGAGCAAATATATGCAGTTGCTCTAATGGGAAAACAGAGAATAGTTATACCCTTCTTTACTGCTTGAAAACTACCCACTACTGGGTGAAGGCAGATGTCCTGCTTATATGAAGAAGCACACTTTAGCTGGATAATGCTGCTGCCCATGAGCTGCACTTAGTACATGATAAAGATGGCTCTAGCACTAGATTGTTACATATAGCCTAACAGAGAAAAAGGGATGTGTCCCATCACCTTCCTAGTTAATGCTGGCTCATGAGCTCCCTAAATAACATAAATAGAACCAAATACATTATTTTTTTCTGCCATTGAAACTGATTATCTTTTGATGGATAATGGTCCACTAATTTTCACATCTAGAAAATATACTGAGATGCATCAGGCTGCTGTAATTTCTTTCACTTTACTGAGATGGTCTGGGTTTGAGACCATTCATGCTGGACTTTGTTAACATTGTGTTCTCTTCTTACAGCACATAAACAGAGTGATAAAGCTTTCATTTTTCTTTTACTCTCCTTAATAGTGGTTGTGTATCTATTACTTTGAAACTTCACTGTCTCTAGAGATGCATGCCGGTCCCAAGACCTATTATTAACTATCTGCTTCTTTTTAAGAATGGCAGGGAAAATTGCTCATTTGTAAATAACCAGTGTTCATCATTAGCCAGAAAAATGAAGAAAAACAAGATGTTAAAATCTGTTATAGGTGTCAACCCCCTTTTGCATTTATATGTCTTTAAAGGGATATTGTCACCTTTGGCAAATATTTTGCTTACTAACTTGCTACATGGTTAATTATGTTGTGCAATGTCACGTGGAATCACATTAATACAACAAGGTAATACATGATATCAAGTTAGAACAGAGTACTTTAGCAATGTTTTTAAACAAATAAATCTAAAGTATTATTTAATTGATCCTCCTCACACATATCCTGCACAACTTTCCTTACCCCCAAAATCTTCCTAATTTTCAGAGCCAAAGTGATCATATTATATTATATTATATTATATTATATTATATTATATTATATTATATTATATTATATTATATTATATTATAATCTATTTTAGCCATTAAATGTATATTTCTAAAGGCAGAAGAGCCCCCACTATTAATTGTTGTGGACAATAGGTTCTCCATAAATTACTCTGTAAAACTCTTCCTATAGAAAGAAATAAATGTCTGTAACTTTAGAGATACCATGGAAGAAGTTGACAGAATAAATAGCTCTTAAAAAAAATTCCCATTTTCTCTCCTCACAGTGGCCTACAAGCACAAGATAAAAAGCAAATTGCCCCGAAGAGAGCAATGGTAAAATGGCCATTATTCATACTTGATACATAGACCTGTACTTTCACAAAAAAATTCTGTGACCTAACGTTCCTGATTTTTGTGTAAGCCAAGCTCTTACTTTTTCTCAAAACAATTGAGAGAAAGGCCTGACTTCAATGGACCCTTGCAGCATCTATTGAAAATTTCTGTGACATTTTCTACTTACACATTTGGCCTTCTCGCCAATTTAATGTGATGGATTTGGCTCAAAGCGGCAAACTCTGGTGGAGATCAGGTTCAATGTATCTGAATGAAGAGCATTCTGGACAGAGAATTAATTTAACTTGTTTGAAGGATTGTTTTTGTTTTTGGGGTTTTTTTCCCCGTTTGACTGTGCTTCTAATTAATTAGATAACCTTGGATATATGGCTTAATATTTTCTTTATTTAATATACATGCCCAAAACAGAGACAATATCACCTCAAAAAGTGTGGTTTAGGGCAGACATAACAAAATTAACATATAAAAATTAGAAATAATATTTATGAACAACATGAAAAAGACACTCATTGAGATTCCACAAATGGTATAAAATGTTTAAGTTACACTTGATGCTATTTTCTGTTGGTATGCAAACCATAAAAAATGAATTTATTTTTTTTAAATGTTATCAATATAGTCAAGCTGAATACTTTCTAAACAGTACATTTGCTTTAGAAGGCCCTTGACAGAGAAGATCTTTTGTGCTGCAGTTCCTATTAAAGTGTTTGCATTGAGGACATTGCTATTCAGCTACCACTTTCCTTTTTAAACATCCTCTAAGGCCTTTCTTTCCTAAAGGACCATACGCTGGTCTAGTAACTTAATGTTATATAGCTCCTACTGCAATACTCTTCTTTGGTGTCATGGGGCTCAATGAGACAATGAAAAGGGTTACAATTTTAAAACTAATTGACTTCCTAGAGAATTCTAATAGCAATGTTAAAACAAATATTAAGTTGAAACAGACAGGCAATTAGAGGGAGAAACACTGCCTTTTAAATTTCAGTATTTTTTCATCCAAAGGTATTTATTTATTTATAAGTATTTCATTATTATTTATTTATTCCTAATTTTTTCTCTGAAAAGTTACATCTTCCTTAAGTAAATGTGATGTTGTACCAACAACAGGGTAGCAAAACTGCAGATCCTATTCCACTCAAACAGTTACAGAATGGAGCCCACAGGAAGTCAGAGAGGCTACTTAGCATCAATTTAAGAATTTGGCATTAAAACTTTCTGAAGCAAAGACTTTTTGTCCCCTAATTTACCATGTATCACATTCTTTCATGCTTTCAGCCTAAGAAACTGTATTACAGATGCTCTGCCTTGTAGAAAGCAAGGATGAGAAGTGTTAAATAATGCATAATACTAAGTTGTATATATAAGGCTGCATTTTGCCTTATATTGGCATATTTTTTCATTCATTAAAAATCCCTTGCAGCATAGCAAGACTACTGAGCTGCAGCTATGCATGTTTTCTTGCCAGAATACAGACATTATCTCAACAATGAGCAATACACAGTAGGGAGAAGAGAATCCATAGAGAATTATTTTGTGAACTAGAAAGAGAGGCACTAACAATATAAATATCTTCATCACAACAACAAAAGAGATACATGTAAAGTTTATCAGTGCAATCAATAAAATCAAAGCATTCAGTTCTCCAGGCTTTAGCTCTACAGAATTAGAGTTAAGCTATTTTTGAGCATACCCTTTTCTCTCACATTGTCATAACACCAGAACAAATTTGAATTATGTGAAAAAATATCCTGAAACATAGGCCTTACTACAGGCTATTAAAGTGCTATTACTTTAATGATTAATTATTAATTAGTCATGCTTTTTACGAGGAAGAAGATCACCTGAAACCAGTGTGACAGCCACCTTATCACAGGGCACGTTCCACACATTTCAATCTACAAATTAATTTGCTTTATCTGAAACATTTAAATATTCATTTAGCATTTATTTTCTTGAAAGTAATGGCAATACAACATCAGAATGGTAGACAGCCATCCTCTGATCATTACAGAAATATTTTCAATTTAACTGAAAAGATCTTCTTGACACAGGGAGAAAACTCCATAAAATGTCTCCATTTTGACACTCAGACAACTTGATCAGATAACTTTAGATGAAGATTTCTATCTTCATTCTTTATTTACTTAATTGGAGAAGAGGAAATTCTTCCAGTTATAATAAGGTTAAATAAGGTTATAAAGCATTGTACAATTAAACCTATAAAGAGCAATTTGAATAAAATTACCAGCAGAATAAACTATGTTATTATAGATTTGTTTACAGTTTCTGACAACTAATTTGAATTTGGTTAATGAAGTAGTGCTTGCAAACTTTTCTGTTATTCAGAGGATATCAACAAAACAATTGAAAATATCTTTAACTGGAACACAGTTATGATTGTTTTCCTCTTGCTTAAAGCTTTGACAAAGTGTGAAAATTTTGGGGATTTAAGCCATTTGCTGACTAATGAGTTATTAATTTCTCAAATATATGTGCAAATCCTTAACTTGCTTATGCTTAAATGCAATTTTGAGGCATTTTCCCTCTGTCTTGAAGAAAGACGTGGAAGTGTCAGATACGCAATATGAAAAACATCATTATGCAGATGACTAACATGACCATTTTACACATTCCACAAATTTGTATTCCACTAATATTCATTTTGTCTTAACTGCACTGGGGCACCCTTTCAAGAACATGCAGCGCCACGAACATGACAACATTTTCCATCACTCCCAGCTTCCTTAAGTGATATCGCTGGTAAGCTTATCAGAGCAGGCATTTAGTGTGACAGAAGTTACAACAAACAGAACAGCTGTCCCTTCATCAGTGAAATTCAGGTTAAGTTAAAGTCCTCAGGTCTATCATAGTCTGAGCAGTTAGGTTATAAGGACATGACAGTAAGGATTATAATAATAGGTGCTGGGGGTTACAGCAGAGCCCTGGATGTGAGTACTGTAATTAATGAGGGTCAAAAGAGAAATGTAAAATCCACAAACACCTCCCCCAAAGAAGGAGGGAAAAACTGCACTGCAAGCTTCTAAGTGTGATCATCCTCAGACCAGATCTGAATTAACTGGGCCAAAGAAAGTTCCACGGAGCTGTTGCACTGTAAAAGGAGAAAATAAACCAAAGGCATGCAACCCAGAAGAGAGGGAAATAAAATAAAAAGTGAAGACTGAAATATAATGGGGAAACTGTGACAATGTATGTATGTAACGTATTCCTTAAAATTCCTCTAAATCTGCAAGCAGCTAAAAATATTTCTCCTTTCCTGAGTTTTTAAAATATAATAAAGTAGTTAAAAATACAAAATAGAATTTTAGTAATATTTTGAAATTGTTATGTGAATTGCAAATTTTGACCAACTTTGTCCTTAACATCATTTAGATTCTGAGGTCTCCAGCAGCACTTGCAAATTTCAATGTTTTTTGAGGGAAATTGATCACAGACATCATTCTTAGGGCAGGATATTTCTGTTATATGATGTCGAATCCATTAACAAGAGAACTTACAATTCTTAAGATCTCTTCCGCCTTTAGGCAGACATACGTGAGGAAGTTAATGGCTCACTAGAAATTCCAGTCAGTGTCTTTTACTTCTACAGCTTTGAGAATATTGCACTGCAGACAGCAAATTTTCAAAACACTTCCTCTTGAGTATATTATAATATGCTCAAGATACCAAGTAAGAGAAATGAGTTGTTTATAACCAATGCTTTTAAAAGTAAACATATATACTGTTCTGCATCCCAAAGTGCACACTACCAGAATTCAGACTATAAAGGGTCCCTGAAGAAAGGCAGTCACAGATGCAAGATGACCTCAATATGAGAATGGAAGGAATATAATGTTTTGAATATATTTACTCTTAAGTTTATGCTTTGTGCTAGCTCTTATGCAACAGAATCAGATTTATCTTTGTCATCCTTCCTCAAATAAGCTCTACATGTCTAATACCCCTTAATAATTTTTAACACAGTCTTCCAAAGCTCAGTTATAACCAAGTCAAGAGAGAGAGAAAAAAAGTGTGATTTTGGAGTTGAATGTTAAGGAACTAGAGCAGTAGTTAATAGATCTGATTCCCCTGAATGGGAGGTAATGGACACAAAGACCAGGAAATAGTCTCATTCTCTTGCAGTCAATGACTGAGATGTTTTTCACACTGAGCAATTTCAACTTGAGAGCTAAGAGAAGGAGAAGAGAAACAGTCATCAAAGTAAACTATGTTGGCATCTAAAAAGAAGTTCTCTTTAGGCTTACAATTTGTTGGCAAGTGACTGACCATAAAAAGGAATCTTTTAGGCAAAAAAGACAACATGAAGAAGACTATGCTGTTATATTTAATTTCATTTTACACAATGCTGAACTACAATCTTTAAGGTGTTCAGTTATTCACAGTTTAATACACCAAAAGTTCAGTGGTTCATTTTCTAGGACCTACATGAACTATCAATAAGGTAATGTCCACACACAGAACATGCAGGAACATAAAAAAAAGTCCATGAAACACACAGTCTTACAGTGTGGAAAGAATAGAGAGCAGAATAGAGCATGACAGCAGCCTGTCTATGAGAACTTCTGCAACACCTAACAGAAGGTTGATGTCAAGATGACAGTCTCAAAGGTTTGAGCAACACAAAAACATGGGTTTCCAGAAAACTAAGGAGATGATGAAATTGATGTAATATATTTTCTTACAATACCAGCTAGAAATCAAAGAAGAATTTTAGTTAGTCAGATTTAGATTTTCATTTTGTAACTCAGAACATAATGACAAAATATTTCATGAGGGATGTTCAATTGCTGTTTATCTTATGATTGTGCAGCGATCATTTTCCATGCTGCAAGGATACAGGATTTAAACACAAAAACGATAAAAAAAAACCCCAAAAAAACCCCACAAACAAAACAACAGAAAAAAAACCCAAAAACCCAAAAAAAACCCCAAGGAACCATGAAGATCATGTAGATACAAGCAGTTGTAACAGCGCTGGAGACTTTAATGATCATTATCTAATCTTACATTGTGTGTTTCATAATATCAAAACACACTTACCTGTGCTAGCAGAGACAGTCTCAAAATAGTCAAGGGCCTGTGAAGAGAAGACTGTTAGCCCTTAATTCCCAACAATTCTGTGGTTTCTACAGGGTTGTGATGGATGTCTCCTACAACAGCCTAGAAAAAGGGTATATCTTCCTTTACCCAAAGACATTAGGTGAAAATAAGGCTCAAACACATTCATCAAATTTTTTTTGTGCACTATTTATGTATTTAAAATACTTTTGGTATATTCATGATTTAAGAGTACTCTTAGGCATTCTTTGTGGGGTGGAGACTAAAACCACAAATATTGTCTACTGTTAACTAGTTACTGTGTACTGTTAATTAGTTACTATGTACTGTTCAAAGGCTCTAAAATACAGTACTATTTTGTATAAGGATTTCTCTGTCTATGCACAAAGCTGCAGAACTAATGGTACAGGAAGTTTTGAATGGGTTTCATTGATGTAAGATAAATATCATTGGTTCAGCAAATACAAGCACTTTCATTTCCTGAAAAAAAAAAACAAAACCTAACAAAACCTGTATTTATGATTCTAAAAAGAAAGATTCAGACATTCCCCATATGATGAGGGAATGGATGGTCAAAAAAATAAGGAAATACCCCCTGCACTCACGATGGAGTGAAAGTTTTGGTGTTACTATAACATATTAATATTCATAAAAATATATATTAAATGTCTATTTTTTTTCTGATGAGGTCTGGGAAATGGGGGAAGATGGATTACATGCAATTTGCTATACAATCAAGCCTCACTAATGTCACTATTGATTCAAATTTAAGTATTAAGAACAAAAGCCATAATATTATTAACCTTTTGAAATCTAATTATTTAATAAGCATTGTGAATTTAAGAGTGATTTCTAATGGGAATTAACCTCGAATAGGAACAGAGCCATTGAGTCTTGTGGGAAACATGGTTTCACTGGCCATCCCAATAGCTAAATATCAGTTTAGCTTTTCCCATGGCAAGGTCCAGCCACTCGTCCTGCATTAGAGTTCTGCATCATTGGAACTACCATTGGACTACTGCTCTACCACACCCATGTGAGAACTTAATCTAAAAGTAATTTAAAATTAAACTAATTTAGAAAATTAAAAGTACTTTTAACCTCCATCACTCTGTCAGCCTGTGATAGTTTTGACATTTTGGACAAGGGAAAACAGTGCTATTTTACAAATCTGTTAAAAAAGCTGTAACACACTTCTTCAAATCAATTAAAATCGGCTAGTACAGTTGTGTATAATACAGAGTTATTGGCTCCCTCAACTCAGTAGAAGAACAGGGCTCCACAACTCTGTGGTGTCTTGTAAGAATGAGAAATTCTGCACATAACACAACTAAGGGAAAGCTAAAACTATCTACCAAAAGAATCATCTCAGAGTGATACAAGGGTCAGGTCAATATAGACCCCCTTTCAAGAAGGTAATATTACTGATTTACATACAAAAAGCCATCTCCAACAAGACTTTCCTAGATTCTTTCTAATGGCATTTTGTAAAAAACCCCGACAAACAAAACCAAAACAACAAATAAACAAAAAAACTGACAAAAACAAACAAAAAAAAACCACCCAAGTTTTCTTCCAGCAGCATTTGTATATTTTGTTTGCTAAACTTTGGTTAGTTCTCAGAATAGCTTTGAGTGACTGCTTGTCTTCTTTCTTGAACAAATTGTTTAAGCAGATGTTGGTCTTCAAATCAATCTTGTGGACAGAGAAGAAATCCTTGTAGAATAAAGTAGAGACATTAATTAAGAGGGACCTTTCAGTAACAGAGATTTCACTCATGAACATTTTTTTCAAGCAAGTAATTACCTTTGAAATGTTACAAACCCCTGTAACTACTAAAGCTGTGTCCATCTTCAATTACAATTACACCTCTAGCAAATGAAGCAAACTCACAAACAGATCTAGACTTGGTTTTCCTGCCTCTGTCAGTCCCAATCTAATAATTGGTTACTTACTTTTTAAGGAGTTATTCTGAGAAAAGTGACTTATTCAGGAAAGCAAATGTAAGGGATGAAAAGCCAAAGAACTAAAGAACTAAAATATGACTTCTAATACTGTATTACAGAGGTGCTCTTAAGAAAGATGAACCTTAAACATCAATCTAGAAGCAACCATACATTTTAATGTCATCTACATCATACACATATGATTTAGTGAGATAGAAGATGCAGACATTTAGCTTACAAGTGAGTTGTAATTACAAATGATTAAGGAGAATGCAAAAAATAATTTTCTTCATACATGAACCTCCCCAGGAAAAATTCATTGACTCTCAAGTCTGTGAAAAAAGATCTTAAGGTAAGTACGTTTTAATTTTGTGGCAAAGTAGTGAAGACAGACTTGTGACTATCTAGCACACTAGGTATGAAATTTTAATTTTCTAACTAGACATCTGCTTTTCTCTGTATGCCATAGAAGTTTGTTTACCACAGGCCATTTTCTCAGGCGTATAATTATTTTGACTTTAAATATAGTAGTCATTTATTATGAGGCATAGAAGCTGTTTAGAGCTGTGACAGCTGTGACATCATATCACATTTTTCTAAATCACTCAAGTCTGCTGTTATACAACAGTGTACTTCAAATATAAATTATATTCAAAGAGGGGGATCTGTCCAGAAATCTGAAAATTTTTTAATGAAAGCACAACATGTGTAAGAATCTAATGGAAAAAAACACATCTAAGAAATTTTAGTCATGGAAAAAGAGTAAGCAAAACACAAACAACAGAGGCATAAAGACAGTTTCACTGTGAGTCAGACACAAGTTCTATAAAACATTACAAAATTCACCTGCTCATATAGTTGATAAGTACAGTGTTTAGAATGTCTTACCTCTGCAAAATAAACATGAAACTGTTAAAAGTTGAGAAAAAAAATACTGTACAATTTTTTCTCTGCTTACCTGTATGAGCAAATGATTCTTCAACAACTTAAATGTTACACACAATCTCCCTCTGATTGTGCTGAAAGTACATAGAGTATGGTTCTGATTTTTGTTTTGTTTCAAGTTTCTTCATGGAATAATATTTTTTTTCAGAGCAGAAAAGAGTAATTTAATGTTTTCTTTTTTCTTGTTCTGGTTGCAGGGGTATCAGGTATAACAATAATAGTGCATTTTGGAGCAAATAAATCTACTTTTCTTTGTTTCACAGAAGATTTTAAAAAAATATATATATAAAGTATGCAGAGCATCAAGCATTTGCTGAGGAGTGTCCATGATTACAGGAAGTTAATGCCTCCTTTTTTAAAAAGAGATTTTTTAAATTGTACAAATATTCCAAGCTACAAACCGCTTTATCTAATTTCAATAAAGAGGTGATTAAGATTTCTACAACTCTGAATTGAACACACAAGAAGCTACAATCTTGAGCCTTGTGACAAAAGTGTAATAAGCAAAAAATATTTGGACAAGCATTCAAACTTTCCTGGCTTCTGCTTGGGAAAGTGCAGATGTTGAGTAATACTATATTTTAAATGAATCCACAAGTTAAAAGTGATCTAGTTAACTTTATCAGAATGGTGAACCACTTCTATGGTGTTGCCTTGCAGGCAAGGCGTAACGACCTGGTTCCAAGGAAACGCAGCACGACGGCCCAATGCTCTTGGCCGCTCGGGCTAAGGACACGCAGACATCAATGTGATAGACGGTCCAAAGGCCCTTTATTGGTTTTCTCCTCGGTATATATACCCTTGGTCCTTCCCCTACCTTTGGGGTCTGACTTTTACCTTATATGGTTAGTAAGGGGACTGGGTGGAGGCCGTGTTAGGTAGGGTTACAACATTCTTGGGGGGATTACAACATTCTTGGCCTCTTGTCCTGCGGCTATCCTTATCTCTGGGAGTCAGGTGAGGGAGGCCCTATCAGGTTTCCGTGACAGCCCGAAATCTTCCGACCGCCTGTCCCTATTCTCTCTGCCACATCTCCCCCCCCTTCTCCCACAAATGGATGAGGTAGTTGTCTACATGCTGATGTGAGGTATCTAAGGTTGTCGCTTGACAAGGAAAGGGGATTTGGGGTTCCTGAGTTAGTTTTTCTGCCTGGCAAGTTCTTTCTCGGGTTCTTGCGTCCGGCAGCGTTCCCTGTTGAACTCCCTGTTGAATTCACAGCATCGGATGTCTGCCTAAGAGCAGGATGTTGGTCCGTTCCAAGCGGGTCCGGACGAATGAGACTAGCTTGTTCAGTAGGCACGGTCCGAAGGTGACGGCTAGAAGCAGGATTGCTAACGGACCTATTAGGGAAGAAATTAGAGTGGTTAGCCATGGTGATTGATTGAACCAGGATTCGAACCAGCTTTGTTGGTCGTCTCTGTCTCTCTGTCTCTGAGCCAGTCTGTTTCGGAGTTCTGCCATGGAGTCTCTGACGACTCCTGTGTGGTCTGCGTAGAAACAGCATTCTTCCTTTAAGGCGGCGCACAGGCCTCCTTGTTGCATGAGTAGGAGGTCCAGTCCTCGCCTGTTCTGCAGGACCACCTCTGAAAGTGAGGAAACTGATTTCTCTAGAAAGGATATGGATTTCTCTATTCTCTGTAGATCCTCGTCGACGGTCCTCTGCAGCTGGGACAAACCTTGGTGATGGGTCGCCAAGGCCGCGACTCCCGTTGCTGTTCCTGCCGCTCCTAGGCCGAGCAACATTGCGATTGTTATGCCTGTTATTATTTCTCTCTTGTGGAGTCGGCTGGGTTCTCCGAGGAGTTGGTACACCTCCTCGTCTGAGTGATACAGGATCCTGGGAACGATCAAGACTTGGACACAGAAGTCTGTTGAGTCATTGAATTTGTCTAGGAACACACAGGGACTCACTCTGGATCTTTGGCAAACCCACATGCCCGATGCGGATGGGACTACCCACTTTTTTCTCCTGTCGGGTTTGACTACTTTGGTGCACACGTTGCCTTCCCGCCTAGCTAGGGCTGTATTTCCAAAGCATCTCCCCCTCCCCGTGACCTGACTCAGGGTGATTCCTTTGCGGGGAGTGTCCCATCTGCATTGGTGAGGGGCGTCTGCTGAGGAATATGTGAAAGGGGTATCTAAGGCGACTCCTTCGTAAAAGGGTGGTTTGACATCGTAACATAGCCAACAGGAATTGGTTAGGTTAGGGTTGGATTCGTTTAGGGATAGGAAGGTAGCTTCTAACATGCGAAGGATTGGGTCCGAATCCGACTTAGCTAAGCGATGTGTCTGAATGGTTCTCGCTAGGCTTGTCTGGGTATTCGCGACCCTTGTAGGTAAGGTTTTGGGGTAGGTCGTGTTTTTCTCTTTCTGCACGCTTTTGATTGCTTTGTTTGGTCCGACCGCTCGGGGTACTGACGGTATGAGCCTGATAATCTGCACGTTCCGAAGGCCCAACTGGGGTCTCTGGGCTGCAAGACTGTCATGTTGTACCTAATACATTTCTGGATTTTTGGGAGTTTGTGGCTGTTTCGATGGGTGCTTTCGTGATGGAAGAGTGGTGTTTTGCAGCCTTTTGGCGCCCAAGTGAACTGTCCTGTGGGTCCCACCCCGGCCCTGTCGGTCTGGTGTCTGTGACTATTGTTTCACAACCGTAGTGTCCGCAATATCCCCACCCCGGGCGATTACAGTAACTTTTTCCGGGGTTTGAGGCTGGGCACCAATAGGATAGGTATGTGTTTTTGGCGTATGGGGAATGAGGGTCTGGCTTTGGTCGTCCCGGGAACAGGTCTGTAATGCGAAGTATGAAGGATGGGGCGTCTGGTGTAATGACGTGTCTGAGCACCTTGTCATTGGTGAGGTGCCGTATGACCCACCTGAATGGTTGATGGGGATAGTGCTGTGAGCTGGCTTGCCCCCTGGCAACTAGCCCCAGCAGCAACATTACCCAGAGATACCCTTGATGACTGGATCTCGCCCGTGCCGGTCCTTCGGGTGCTGTCTGGCGGCTCGGTGGTCTGTCTCTCTCCTCCGGAACGCGAGTGTGCACGTCTCGCGGACGTCCCTCGTTCATGTCCTGTAAACAGAGACTCGCCATTCTCGTTAGCGTCACCCTGCTCCTTTTGGAGATCTGGTTTGATCGATTTAAGTGGACACCACCTGATTTCTCCGTCTTTTTTGACTGCTGCGTACCCTCGTCCCGTGAGCATTAACCTCCAACCCCGTTCCCATTCGCCTAGCTCGTTCCTTATTATTACTCGTGGACCCTCCTCCTGCATTCGAGTGGTCCAATGTTTTTGGACAGGACTGTTTGTCTCGTCCCCCCTGGGAAATTGATTGAGCGCTAACAAAGCTGTTGCTAGTATGCGTGCCTGCTCTCCTGGGGGAATGGAGTTGGCAAAGCCGTCTGCTTTTGCCAACACCTCTATTCTGGTTTTTAGGGTCTGATTTGCCCGCTCTACTATTGCCTGCCCGGTACTGTTGTAAGGGATACCTTGTACCAGGGTGATACCCCATTTCTTGGCGAATTCTTGCGCCTGCTTGGAAGTGAAATTCGACCCGTTATCTGTTTTGATTTGTTTGGGGACACCGAGCCATGCCATGGCTGTCAGCCAGTGCTGAATTGTGGCTTTTGAGTCTGTTTTGAGGTGCTGCGTGGCTACTATCGTTCCGCTGAAGGTGTCTACTGTCACTGCTAGCCACGCCCTTGGCTTCATCAGTTGGCACACGGTGAAGTCTGATTGCCAGATTTCTGAGGGCTTGAGGCCTCTTGGATTGACTCCGCTGGTCCACAGTGGTGACTTCTGGCAATGAGGACAGGTCGCCACTACGTGTTTCGCGTCTGCTGTCGAGATTCCGCATCTCTTTGCCAGTGCTTTTGCCCCGATGTGAAGCGATTCGTGCAGCTGACGCGCTTCTTGCAACGTCCAAACTCCTTTTGCTGCGGCGTCCGCTTTGTCGTTGCCGATCTGGAAGTAACCTTTGACTGGGTTGTGGCTGTTGATGTGTATGACGGATATGGTGCCCCGTCGTGAGGAGAGCGCTTCTTCCAGCATTTGGGCTGCTGCTGATGTTGACACCCCCGGTTCTGCCATGGCTAGGCAGAGTTTTGCCACGAATATGGAGTCTGTCACGATGTTGAGGTGTTCCTCTCGGAAGAGTCCGCACGCCAAGGCTACTGCTGCTGCCTCCAGTTGCTGCACTGACAGTGTCGGGTCACACGCTTTGATGCAATGCCATTGCTCTCCTGCCTGCCACACTGCCGTTGCGGTCGAGGTCGTGGAGGAAGCGTCCGTGAAGACTGTCGGTCCTGGCTGCGGTCTGTCTCTGACCTTCGGTGGCATGTCTATGTCGATGATGGTCAGCAGCTGAGTCCAAGGCGGCTTGGCGGAGTAGGAGATTTCTCCTCCGAAGCCGGTGAGTGCAAGGGCTAGGTGCTCCGATATTGTTGTCGATTCTGTTGCCGGTTGCTTGCGAAGCGGAAGGTGGATCCTTGTTGGCTCCGTTCCTAGGTGTTTCAGGGCGAGTTTTCTGCCTTTTATGATGAGGTTCGCGATGCATTCTGTTCCTGGGGAGAACGCTCGAGCTGGTCTTCCGAGGACCACCCATTGGATCGGTCGGGACTTCTCGGTAGGTCCTTGGGCCAATGCTCCCACTCCTCCTTTCGGCGTGAAGTGGACGTACAAGTCTAGGGGCATAGCTGGGTTCCACCTGGCAAGTGTGCCAGTGGACATCTGGTGTTCGATGAAGTCGAGGGAGCTCTTTGCTTGCGGTGTCAGCTCCTTTGGTTCCCAGGGCTGCTTCCCTTTCAGGAGGTCGTGCAAAGGGTCCATGACCTCCGGAGGAACCAGGATGATGTTGCGAAGCCACTGCAGTGATCCTACCAGGCGCTGGACGTCGTGTAGTGTCTTGACGTCTCGGTTCACTCTCACCCTTGGAGGGGTCACGTAGGAACTTGTGATCCCTACTCCCAGGAATGTCACGCAGGGTCCTTTCTTGATCTTTGCGGTTGCGATCTCGAAACCGTTGGCTCGCAGGGTTTCTGTGACTGTGGACACCAGGTGATCCACCTGGCTCGTTGATGGAGCTGCGATCAGGATGTCGTCCATGTATTGGATGATGGTTGCGGTGGGATAGGAGTGTCGAACTGGCGTCAGCGCTTTGTCCACGGAGATCTGGCATATAGTCGGACTGTCCACCAAACCTTGTGGTAGCACTCTCCACTGGAAGCGCAGATTTGGCCGCTTACCGTTCGGAAACACAACGGAAAAGGCGAATCGTTCTTTGTCCTCAGGGTGCAAGGGTATGGAAAAGAAACAGTCTTTGATGTCCAGCACTGCGCATGGCTGTCCCTCGGGTATGGCTGAGTTTGCGGGTATCAGGGTCTGAACTGGACCCTTGGGTTGAATTGTCTTATTCACTTCTCTTAGGTCGTGGATGAGGCGATAGCCTTCCCCTGACCTTTTGGGGATCACGAATACAGGGGTATTCCATGGGCTAGTGGTCGGTTCTATGTGACCCTTTTGTAACTCGCGATCGACCAATTCTAATAAGGCTGCCACTCGAGGCTCAGATAGGGGCCACTGCTCGACCCATATGGGGTTTGATGATTTCCAAGTTATCTTGATTGGCAGCGCTGGGTGTATGGCAGTGGCCCTCATTATAAATTTGTGATCCTGACTCCTAACATAGCAAGGATGTCCCTTCCCAACAGGGGTGGAGAATTCTGCAGGATGTATGGATAGACTGCTACTGTTTTTTCTGGCCCCTCTTTTGTGTGAAGCGTTATAGCTACCAGCTGGGTGCTCTTCCACGCTCGGGATTGTCCCCCCACTCCGTTCACTGGTGGGACTTCTTTAATTTGCCAATGTCTGGGCCAACTTGCTAGGGGAAAAACCGTGCAGTCTGATACCTGCCGCATCAAAGATCTTACGAGCGATTTGTCTAATATCGAAGGGAAGTAAATCGTCATTGCAAAAAAGCCCGTCTATTAAAGTAGTAACCACTGCTGAGTTGATCCCTTTTTCTGAAATTGC
Source organism: Passer domesticus (assembly GCF_036417665.1). Classification (NCBI taxonomy): domain Eukaryota; kingdom Metazoa; phylum Chordata; class Aves; order Passeriformes; family Passeridae; genus Passer; species Passer domesticus. Next base: position 104,446,271 of record NC_087474.1, on the reverse strand, counting down.
TTTCGCTATTGTCTGAACCTCTTTTACGTTTATTGGTGTATACGTTCGCTGCTGATTTCCCTGGGCCCCTGTAACTCTGACTGGGTAAGCATGAACGCTGGTCATATCCACCCAATCTGCACATGCTATCTTTATTTTGCCCCAGTCTGTAAGCTTATGTTGTGTTTGCTTCCCGGTTTTATTGAAAGCTTTATTCGGTTTCGCTTGAAACCGCGTTAATTCTGCCCTCTCGGCTTCCGAGTCACAGTCTGACTCGGTAGGCTCGGTTGAGCTGACTGAGGAGCTCTCACTTGTCTCCGAACCGGAAGTTGAATGCCAGTACGCTTCCGGTCTGCTCCGCGTTTTCCCGCGGCTCCGCCCCCGCTCCTCCCCTCGGGGGTGGAGTCGCGCCTCCCCTCGCGAGCGGTGTCGCTCTCGTTCCTCCCCTCTGGAGCGGCCCCGCTCCTCCCCGCGTGGGCGGTGTCGCTCCGCCTCTCGGGGGGGGCGCCGCTCTCGCCCCCCGTGAGTTTCCTGCCCCCTGCGGGGCGGGGTCTCCCCTTTATACGGTGGCGCCGCTGGGCGCGGCTCCCGTTCGGGTGTCCGCCCCCCCGCACTGCCCCGCGCATGCGCGGTAGTGCTCCTTCTCGGCTCCGTGCCGTTCTCGCCGCTGGGCGGCTGGCCCCGCCCCTCTCCCGCGTGGCCCGCGCCATTTTCAAACCCGTATGGCGGCGGTGCGGCTCTGGCGCCGGGTCCGCCGTTCGCCGCCGGCACGGCGTTGCCGGACTCCGCGGCCGCGATACTCTCCGCGCGGCGCGCGTCTGCCATTAAACCTTCCCAGAACGAACGCGAGTCCTGTTCCGCCGTCAGCGTCCCCGAATCGGCGGTTCGCGGTGGGGGGAGGGGAGGGGGCAGCGGCTCCGCGACCCCGGCGGGCTCCTCGGGCGGGCCGGGGCCGGGCGCGCTCCGCGGGGGGTTCAAGGGGTCCCGCAAGGTGGGCTGTGGGGTCGGGGAGTCCCGCGGGCACTGCGGAGGGGTCAGGGGGTCCCCCCGGGGCGCCGGGTGGTCGCGACCCGGGCTCGCGTCCGCGCGCGGGTTCGGGCGGGGAACGCCCGCCTCCCGCGTGTTGCCCCCCCCCTCCGGGCTGTTTCCCGGGGCCGTTTGGGTCGCAGCCACGCTCCCGATTTTTGGAGTTGCTAACATCATGGTCTTCGCTGCTTCCCATGCCTCCTGCTGTTCTGAGGCCTTTTTTAAAGCTTCCTCTGCTTTAGCCCACGCCTTAAGACATTTCCCACTGCCTGTAACCTTTAAATCCTCGGTTAAAGCGAGTGTACATCTCTCCCACACCTCTGAATTTAATATGTCTATGGGACGAGTTATCGTCCTTAGCTCTTGGAGCTTATTAATAGCAAGCTGAAAATGCTTGAAGTCACATCTAATACCCCATTGTAAATTAAAATAACTCACGACTCGGGCTACAGCTTCCATGAGGCTGAGGCGGTCCCCACGCGACTCGGGCCACGACTTCCACGAGACTGGCGGTCCTACACGACTCTGGTCACAACTTCTACAAGGTTGCGGCGGTCCTCGTAAAACTCAGGCCACAGCTTGTATGAGGCTATGGCGGTTCCAATTCAAACTCAGGCCACAGCTTCTATGAGGCTGTGGCGGTTCCGGAGGCGTCCCTCCTCGCTGTGGTGGAGTCCAGGACCCCCCGCAGCCGCTGGCCTTGTCCAGGAGACTCCCGATCCCGGGTTCTGTTTCTTTTGTGTTCCCGGGTTTCGGCACCACTTGTTGCCTTGCAGGCAAGGCGTAACGACCTGGTTCCAAGGAAACGCAGCACGACGGCCCAATGCTCTTGGCCGCTCGGGCTAAGGACACGCAGACATCAATGTGATAGACGGTCCAAAGGCCCTTTATTGGTTTTCTCCTCGGTATATATACCCTTGGTCCTTCCCCTACCTTTGGGGTCTGACTTTTACCTTATATGGTTAGTAAGGGGACTGGGTGGAGGCCGTGTTAGGTAGGGTTACAACATTCTTGGGGGGATTACAACATTCTTGGCCTCTTGTCCTGCGGCTATCCTTATCTCTGGGAGTCAGGTGAGGGAGGCCCTATCAGGTTTCCGTGACAGCCCGAAATCTTCCGACCGCCTGTCCCTATTCTCTCTGCCACACTATGGTCATTGCTTTTCTTATAGTGGGGCTTATGGTCAACAAAACATTAAAAAGGCAAAGAATCCCAAATTCTGACACTAAAAATGCAGGTACTGTTAAATTTTAGTGTTTAGTAAAGGTGAACAGGCAAGTAGGGTCAGTATATATTTACAGAATAAATGTACACAAATATTAAATTGTCATTGGTAATAAATCCTCATGTGAGAGCATTTTGTGGGCATTGTTATTCTTGAAACAGAATCACTTTTTTATGTCATTTAATACTCTCGAAAAGAGACAAAACTGGAAAATTAATGTTTTAAAAAGAAAGCACCAGAGATAAAGAACACATGTCCCTCTTTATTTCTAAAAAAATCTGCTTTTTAGTCTTTTTCTGTAAAGCATGTTCATTATGGAAGTTTCAAAAAGCACGACATTAAGAAGAATGTTTGAGTTTTTAATAAGATTTTTGAACATATAAGAAGCTGAAAAGATGTTCAGTGTGAATTTAGCTGACCTTGTGCCATGAAGCAGAAACATAAGTGTTGCAGTTAAACGTCAGAGAAACAAAACTGTTGCTATCCCATAGAGGCCAATTAAAATTTTTGGGTTTTTTTTAAACAAATGGATTAAAATTTAATTGAATGCCAAGTCTGTGGAGGGTCAAAGAATGACATCTCATAATTGTATTGAGAGATTTAGAAAGTGCATCTTGAAACATATTTCTTAAAGTCTTTCCTGTACAACTTCCCCTTCATTGCAGGAGGTTTACTGACATTAAGCCACAGTATTTAATGCACTAGTTTCAGCCAGCATACTTCTTGATAAAACCATTTCATTCCAGAAAGTCATGACCAAATGGAGCAATAACTTCTAAAAAATGCCTGAGTTGTTTCCAAAATCTGACTCATCTGTTCAAGATCACAAAATGTCCTGTATTGAAGCTTTTTGAAGCTGTTATTTACCTAGCTGTGTTACCTATGTAACGATTAGAAATTTGAATACAAACTGGAGGTGTTATAAAAACAAAGAACTTATTCAATAGGAACTATTTTCTAAAAATTTTTTTTCCAGTTCACAGTCACTCATTAAATGACACATTTTGTTATATTTCAGGAGTAAGTTCTTCCTTTAAAAAAGGCAATAAAAGAGAACTCAAGAGTGGAAGGCGGATATACTTTCAATTAAATTGGGTAAGAAAACAAAAAATACCTTTCATTTAAAATTGCCTCCTTCTTGGCTATTTCTTTTCAGTGTCTTGATTAGAGTTTTATAAAGAAGATATTCAAGTAGTATAATGTTATATAATTTCACATGTATAAGAGAAGGATGTAGGAAATTTAATTTTCACTACCTTTATTTATGGAACTTCCATGTTATAACAATAGGAGTGTTTTCTAGTCCTGAGTTCATTGGCAATTTTTTTACAGGATGGTAAAAAAGTCAAAATAGGAGATTCCATGCTGAAGGATTAGAGAAGTGGGCAACAGCCATGAAGAAAGTAATTTGTACAAGACATAAAATTTCTTACAGAAATGGCAAAAACATGATGAGTGACATTGCATGGAAATCAAAGACAACCATCACTTTAAGTAGCAAAATTGAAATGCATCTATTTGATTATACTTTCCCTAGGACAGACATATAGACATAAATACATATGCAAATGTATTTAAATAAGAAAAAAAAAAAAAAAACAATTTGAACAGAGCACATTTCAATGGAAAATTTCAGGAGCTTCCTGAGAGAGAGAGAACAATATGTCAAAACTGTTGGCCAAGCCACCTTGTGTACCAGAAGAAAGAGCTTGAATGATAGAGTGTATTTAAAAAACTATTTGTAACTGAGGAAAAGGGCTTATACTGAGAATTGGTGATTCCTACTCCTGATCTGTCACCCACCACTATGCTACCATAAGAGGGTGTTACCATGTTAATTCTTCAGTTTTTATTCTTTAATTAATTTAATAAGTACACTGTTTCTTCTCAAAGTAACTTGGCCATGCTTATTTAATTCATGTTTTGTAAATAAGGGTTGAATATATCCTTTTGTAGAACTGAGTTGGATAAAAAAGGCAACAAATTCATATAGTTAATGGTACAGGAAAATACTTGATTTATATGTAATTGTGCATTTTTCATTAATCTAGAAATGCCAAAATCATCTGAAAAGATAGCAAAGAACAGTGTGTTAATCCACAGTCATTTGAGTTTTTAAATTGTGCATTTAGGGAAATAAGGTATGGTCTGAACTTGGGGCTACAAATTCCCCGAGCAACAAAAGAGTTCCAGGAATTTATTGGAGTTTAAAAGGTAAAGAAAGTGTGGAGACAGAAGAGGTTTTTATTAAGCATTAAGAAAGGAGACCCCTGACAGCTCATCTTAATGCAATTGGAAAGGTTAAGTGATTAAAAATTCTGCTGGAAATCTCATCAAAACTTCTGGTAGCAGGCTAGTAAATTTAACTGTGTGGTACCAACTACCACAGAAATCCTTTAGGACACATCAAGAGAATCAAAGACTTTTAATGCTTTATTTCTAAAAGTTCTTGTCCCTGAGGCCACATCAGCTGTTCCCAGCATCGATGACACAGATGAGATTGTTAGTTTTAGACCTCCTGTCTAGAGCAGATAACAGTTGCAGGGTTCACTATACCAATATAACATATGAACCTCATCAGCACAAATCAGGTGAGCTGACTGTATGCTATCCTAGTCCTTCTAGCTCTTTTTTATCATAAGATAACATGGAACATGGGGCATGGATATAAGGAAGAAAAAAAAAACCTCACAACAATAAAATGCTAAAGGCATGCATTTTAGGTATCTATTAAAAACTCCATTATATCTTTTTAGCACAGTGTAAAATATTTGTTATTTTGGTACAATAACAGGATTTAAAAGGCTCTGCACTTTGCTCTGTAGCACTTGTCATAATAAGCCAGTAAAAAAAAAAATTGTCTGAGTATTTATTATTTCTTGGAAAACTGAGTGGAAAACTGAAGTCATACCTTCAACTAAAACAAAAGAGCCAGAGAGTGCAAATATAACCTCATTAAATAAGACAGTGAATCTAAGTGCCATACAAGGCTATTAAACAAACTAGATTGATCCATAATAATAAGAAACATATTTCACATCTGTTGAACAGCTCAGAGCTTTTAACAAGTAATAGGCATACTACCACAGTAAAATAGTTGCTATTCTCCATCAGTATATCATTGTCAATGGCTGTGCCATCTCAAAAGAAGCACTTTCCCCATACACTTTATTGCTTGATAGCTTGCTGATTGCTTTTACAAAGCAATAAATTGATGGCCTGATTCAGCAGTGACATTAAGTTACGTTCATTCTCTGTGATTGATGCTTTGAATTAGAGCTCTTACATTCTCTTCTGTTTGGAAATATAAAATTCCAAACAAGCAAACCTGATGTCACAAACAAAATGAGACAATGGATGTCAGATGAGTGAGATTTATACATTTAAATATCTAAAAAGCATTCCTCTTTATTAAAGTTTTCATAATTTATTGTTGAAGGGACTGTCTTTCAGTTAAAATAATCTAGTCAAATAAGGATAAAAGTTAAAAAATTACAAGACAAGAGTAGAATTTCCACACTATAAATTTCTGCAGCATTAGAAATGCATGTAAAGATGAACAATAAGACCATATTAATTATTTAGCTCTCAATTAAATAAATTTCATTATTTATACATTTTACAGCAAGTTTTAAGGTAAAAAGGAATTTCATTATTTTTCACTGGCTAAAAAATTCATCTATCAACTCTAGCAGCCTTTTATATTATACATAATTTTGAAGTTGCACTTAAACTAGTAAGGCAAAATAAAAAATAGGAAAGGGTGACTGATGACTGTTTTCCATTATTTCTTCATGATAAACAAATTAAATAGGAATCAGTTTGTTAAAATAATTTTAAATATGGAAATAAAGATCTCCCAGAAGTTAAGAATTTCAGTTCATCAGTCCTATTTCACTACAAACAAACAAAACCCAAACAAAGAGAAAGCCCTCAAAAGCAAAGAGCCCCTACAATCTGTTGACCAAAACAGCTGTCAGGAAGCAGTTCTCCGCACTGAATGTTAAATTTCAGAAAAAGCACTGTCATGTGAGGAGCAACTCCAGAATAAATTTATATTTACATATAGATCATCCCAGTCACTTAGTGACAGAGGTATGCAGCTCCTTCACACCATGCATAAAGTACATCCCTGACTGCACTGCAGCCCAACATTTGAAACAAGAGAGACATGAAATCCCTACTTTGTAAAATCTGATTATATTTTTATGTGTGCACTAAGTTTCCTGGATAAATATATATAAATTAACAGCTTTAGCTCCAGTGTCTTCCTTTAATCTGACAATGACCTGAGAAAGATTATAACATCTCATTTTTCATATCTGTGAATTGAGGATGATGTTATTTACTAACCCTCTTGCTGAAGCTGTGCACATTCATTTGCTGCCTTGCTCTCTTTTATACTGGTCTTTTAAATTATACAGGCTACATTTAAGTGATAAATATTTATAGCAAAAGGCAAAGCATGATGGGCATCTGCTCATAGACTGCTGTTCTTATCACTGAAAGGGATATAAAATACAGTAAATTTCACTTTTGGCTTCAGCATAATTCTTAGGCCATTCCTTTCAAAGAAGCAATGGGTAAGAACTACAAATGAGCTGTACTTTCCGGCAACACACTTCTTTTTTCTTTCTTTCTTTTTTCCCTCCTTTTTGGTTTTGAAATCCTGATACGAATGGATTTAAAAATCATTTTGATTTCACTTATACATCAAAACAAGTCACAAATATATCAACCTATTCTGGCATAGTTCAGGTATCCATTCTGGTATAGTTATTGATATAACCCCTCCCTTCTAGGGGTTTCAAAACACATGCATATTTTCATATTTTCATGTTACTGACAGAGTTCTTTACCCCACCACTGAAAAGCACCATCACAAAGTTTCCCCTACTATGCCATTTTTTGTTGCTGTTTCTTAATTTCTTTTCAATGATATTTGTAAATATTTATTAAAAGACTTTGAATACCCAATTTGATGATTTTTACTATCCCTCTCCCAAGGAAAAAACCATATGCATTCTCAAAATGTCTTTTAGGTGTAGGTATATTTTTTGTCATGGCACACAGGATGAAGCCCCCTTGCAGAGCAGGGTGCTACAGGCCCCATGCCCCAAACACCAGCATAAACACCTGCTGCAGTCCCACAGCACAAAAGTGTCCCTGCAGTAGCAACTGGGACAAAGACATGGACCCTGTGTTCCCTCCTTTGCCTGATTTTAAAGTGCTGTTATAGAGCTGGGGCCAATTCCTCTTTTCTTCCTTCCTCATTTCATTCCACTGACTTTAGTTTTGGAATCATAGAATGCATGGGGTGGAAATGGACCCTAATGATCATCTAGTTCCAACCCCCACTGCTATGGACAGGACCACCTCCCACTAGACCAGGCCACTCAAGGCATCATCTAAACTGGTTTTGAACACTGTTGGGTTTGAGGCATCCCCAGCCTCTCTGGGCAAGCTGTTCCTGTGTCCCACCACTCTCACAGTAAAGAATTTTTTCCACATATCTAACCTACATTTCCTCTCTTTCAATTTGTACCCTTGGCTCCTTTTCCTATCACTACAGTTGCTGATGAATTGTCCCTCACTAGCTTCCCTGTAGGCCCACTTCACATATTGGAAGATTGTGATGAGGTCTCCACATAACCTCCTCTTCTCTGTGCTGAACAGCACCGACTTTCTCAGCCAGTCCTCATATGGGAAGTGCTCCAGGGCTCTTGTCAACTTCGTGGCCCTGCTCTGGACTTGCTCCAATAGTTTCACGTCCTTTTTATATTGGAGGCATCAGAAGCATACCCAGTACTCCAGGTGGGGTCTCACAAGAGCAAAGTAGAGGATCTCCTCCTTCGACCTGTTCCCTGCCCTGCTTTGCATGCAGCCCAGAATTCCATTGGCTTTCTGGGATATGAGCACACTCTTCCAGCTCATGGTGAGTTTTTCATCAACCATCACCCCCAAGTCTTGGTCTGCAGGGATGCTCTCAATCATTTCTCTGCCCAGCCTGTGTGTGTCTGGGATTTCCATGACCCAGGTGTAGGATTTTGTGCTTTGCTTTGTTGAACCTCATGAGGTTTTAATCGGCCCATCACTTAGGTCTGTCAAGACTGAGGCATAAAAGTTGTTTAGAACCTCAGCCACCTCTTTGTCCAGGACAGTCAGGTGTCCTGTTTCCTCCTGGAGAGGGCCAACATATCCCTTGTCTTTCTTTTGCTTTCAATACTTCTATAGGAAAACCTTTTTGTCCTTAATATCCCTTGTAATGTTCAGTTCTAACTGGAACTTGTCTTCCCTAACTTTGTCCCTATCTTCCCATATACTTTGAGTACTCCTCCCAGGGCACCTGTTCTCACTTCCACCTCCTGAAAACTTTTTTGCTCTGAGTTTTCTCAGCAGCTTCTTATCCATTCCTAGAGGTCTTCCGACATTTTTGCCAAATTACTTCCTTGCTGAGGTGCCTTGCTCCTGAGCTTAAAGGAGATGATCCTTGGAAATCAGCCAGCATTTCTGAGCCCCTCTACCCTCTTTCTGCTTTTCATCTCACACAGGTGTGCAAAGACTCCAGAGCAATGGATTATGTTCCAGGTTTTATGTTTTACATAAACTTAAAGAAATGGCTTCATGTTAGGCAAGTGCCATTCTTCTGCCCCAGCAGTAGGAAACCTATACTGGTGCCCCTCACAGAGAGGTCAGACCTAGGATGACTGGCAAACAGATTCCAAGCTTAAATCTAGAAGTGGCTTGCACTTTAAAATATGTTCTTGTCGGTTGATTTTGGCACACTTTTTCCTCTAACAATTTTTATTATATAGTTGTTAATATCGTTCCTATTAAAAATGCTTTCAGTAGATATAGCAGCAGGAAGTAATGGAAAATTTTCAGGCATCAGACTGCAGCTTCATACAGTCACACAGGAAGAAACAGCAAAAGTCAATACATGGATTGGAACTGTGGAGAAAAAGTCAACAGGTTGCAGCATTTTTGAATAATTGCTGTAGAAAAGATAAATCGTGGCTCTAAACTCTGCATGGTCCTTAGCACATATCAGAACTTACAAGATAAATTTGGTTTGGGGATTGTGAGATCATCTAATGATCAAAGGCTAATAAATAACATAGGTGATTTCAAGTGGAAAATTAATTATTTGGAGTAATCAGTTAACCAGAATCAGTTCCTGACATCTGACAGAGGCATTGAAATTTCCTTAAATGAACCAAATGAACCTTATATGACAAAATTAAAAAAAAATACACAAAACAATTATAACATGGAAAAAAAACAAAAACAAAAAACTCATACACATCACCTCATATGACCAAGAAAATGAGGAAGGATTCTGATGGGTTAAATGGCCCATGAACAAGAACATGTTGTAGAAATATTCAGTAGCTATGATTACATTGGCAAATGATTTTTTGCTTATTCATTTTCAATGACCATGCTAGCAAGATGAATACAAAATCTTTTTATTCATAAAAACTATACTTTAGACAAACACAGTCAAAACAGAAAAAAAACCTTTTGAAAACCCTTGTTAAATCCTTTGTGTGGCATACATCTCCAGAAAGCAGTGGTAAACAGAACAATGTTGGCAAAAGTACCTAAGACAGGATATTTTCTGATAAATCTTCCAGGAAATGTTAAAAGAAGACTGGGTCATTCACATGGCACAAAAAAATGTTGGAGAGATCAGCGAAAAAGATTATTTAGGACTTATACATATGCAGTCACTGACATAAGATCATGTGGGAGAATGGCTGGTAAAGATAAGGCTTTGCTGCTGGCAATCAGAATGTTACTTTCCTCTTAGAACTGGCTAAACTGGCAGGTTTCCTCATTTGATGCTATCTTTATGTTGAACCTTTAACATTGTGGAACACTAGTAAAGAATACCAAACAAAAATCCCTGCAAATAAAGTAGCATTGAATGAGAAAGCTGATAAATGAGACAAAGACTATGTCCTGTTCTCAACAGGACACAAAAGGCAAAAACAGTCTAAATCTATCACTGAGAATTGGAAAATGAGGCCTCCAATTGGTATGCTGCAACTGGAGAAGGAGAATTTTATTATATTTGCATTCTTCTTACCAGCATGAGCATTACTAACCAGGAAATTATAATCAACATGTAGTCTGTTAATTCTTGGATTATAATATTTTCCTAAGTAGCAAGGAACAGTGGTGTAATTATTGCCTCAGAGCAAGAAAATATAATGCCAGCATGCAAAATACTATTTGATTTTGAATTAGAAGAATCTGTGTCTATGAATCTTTATATATATTTATTTTTACAATAAAAATTTTATCAGCAAGTGGATATGAAGTATACACAAATAAAAAGAAAGTTTTGAGAATTTGTCAGAAGGACTATTTGTTGTTTTACAGAGTGTTAACTCATTTAAAACTAGTATCCCTTCTCTTTCTTAGGTCTGCCTTAAAAGTGAGCTTTTCTGATCTCTGCTCTGAAATCAAGCCTGTTTCATCTAAGTAAATTAGAATATTTCATAAGTGGGCACATCTTATCTGCACAATAGATATAATTTGACTGAAAAATTACGTGCGTGTTTTAGTGCTCATATTCTTTTTTTGTTGTTGTTGTTAATATTTCATCCCATAAGTTTAGCTGAAAGGAGGTACAGTGAGCTTCACAGTGCTATCTAGATAATAAAGTTCTAAAGTACTTTTTCTTCTTTAGCATAGTAAATTATAGAGTGAGAAACACAAAAATGAAGAATCAATACTATTGGATTAATGATAGATAAGACAACCTGATGCCTGCCAGGATTTCTTTATGACTAACCTAAAAATACCCACAAAAACCCAAACAAACACAAAGCCTCTACCAAAACAAACACACACACATATACTCACACAAAGAGATGGCCTAAATAAAATTTTGTGTGTCCCTCTCTCCCTCCCTCCCCCAAAAAGCAACAAATAGAAAGGTGTACTGTAGAACAAACAAAAGAGTTTCTTTCAGTACAATATTAAAAGAAGACTAATGCTGAGATCCTTAAATTGTTCTTTCTAGAGCCAGATTAAAATCCAAAAGATCTGTGCCTTCATTTTATGTACTATTAAATGAAGGTTTGTATTTTTCCTCCGAACTCTTCAGGTCATTGGGAAAGAAGGCTGGCTAAACTACATCTTGTTTCCTTGTTTTCCCAATCTGTCTGGCACCCCTCCACCCTGAGATGAAAGGGAGCTGAGTGAAATAAAAGATAACCTTTTTCTGCACACTGCATAAAATCAAAATTAATCAGGGAAAAGTGTGGGAAGTAGCACTTTACCTATGAGCCCCTAAACCCCAGTGGTTTTTCAGACAACAGTAATGATGTACTTTCTTCGTCAGGAAAACTCTGAAAAAAAGTAAAAGGCTCTCTTCCCCCACCACCTCCCCCCAAAAAAAAATTCCTTTACCTTATGAAGAACTCTGGGTAAGTAAAATTCATTATATAATAAACTTGTTTTTATTTAGCAATAAAGTTTGCCATGTAAAGCAATAATGCATTTGTGATATCCAAAGCCCTTCTTCAGACAGAGCTCTTTATGATGGATGTGTCCCTTGCTCCAACTCTATATTCTGTTTTTCAGTAAGTGTAATAGCTCTGACTCCATGGATAGAAATGTTCTCAACTGATTAGATTAGTTAAATGCCAACTCTCACTTTGGGATCTCAAGGCTGCAGTAGTTGCTATTAAGCTATTGATTAGAAAGTAAGGCTAAAATACCAAGGTTCGCAAACACTGAGAATCTCTTCTCTCCCAGTCTGTTTTTTAAACCTTGAGAAATTCAAGGCATGGGTCTCTTCCTACATCTACAAACATGACCATTTATACTACACATGAAGAAAACTCAAATAAATTAGCTAGATGAGGGGTCCCACCTAATTGAGCAGAACCATATGTGTAGCGCTGCTGCAACCTGGAGAACTATATAGAACATGAAAGAAAAATTTTAAATTTGGCCATAGACTTTGTTGGAACCCAGGACATCTCTCTGGATGCCCTGGAAGTCTCAAAGCCCCAGCAGGGGCCCGGTGACCCTGGCAGCAAGCAAAAGACACCTGGAAATTTGATCTCAACTCAAGGAGCAAATCACCAACCTTATATGAAGAATTACACAGCACAAAAGTTTAAGTAGCATAGTAGTAGCAATCACAGGGTTGGGGAAAAGAGACTTTTAAACAGAGACACACCTTGGGATCTTCCTAATCACACCAACCAGACCAGACCAGAGGAGATCCCGAGAACTGGCATCCCTGGGTAGTCAATGAAGCGTGGGCTCCCCACCAGGAGAAAATCCCTAGAAGACTTAACTGATATATTTCTGACAGGTGTGGGTTTGGACTTAATTAGACAAGAAAAGTAAAGAGACATCAGTATTACTGGTTTGCTTTTAATATGCTAGCACTATTCTTATGCCTAATTCTTCCGCAATGTACCACCAAAAAATTGATCTTTCTAGTAACAAATATGAATTGTGTCTCTCCTACTGTTTTGAAATGGTGACAGATTTTCTATTATCTTCACGTTCCCTCATTGATGACAGCAAATGAGCCCTTTTCAACCTTAAACATTTGTCTGCTTGTTTGATTTCTGGTCCAATGTAAATACTTAACATTCTTCACACGCACTGAAAAGAAATAAAATATGAATTTTAAAGTTCTCAGTGGCATTTTTGTTTAATTTTAATGAGCTACCAGGTTATATGTACCTTTGACAGGAAGGGAAGTTGAAACATGCTTCATTCACATTTAGATTTGAAATGAGTGATCCTAATGATTCACTGAAAACAAAACCCCAACAGATAAAGAGCTAATTATATTACCACGGAAAGGCAAGTATCCTGAGATGCTTAAAATGTAACATTTTCTGAAAAACTGTTACCACAGATAACAGTCATAGTTATAAAAGTGAGCATATAATTAAGCTTAACCTAGTATCTTTGGAAAAAGTTTGTTTACATCAAATATCTGAAAATGATGATACATTTCTCTGTAAAACACATAAAAATAGTTAACATCAAATATAAACTTTTATACATTATTCTACTGTCGTTTCTTAATTCTGACCTGGGGAGACATCTAGGGGTGAGAGGTTGATTTTGTACTTGGTGTCCCTGCTGAGATTGCCAGCTGGGGAACCACAGCCCTGGATGGCCTGAGACTCACACTTCTTCCCTGCTGAGGTCCCAGAGCTGCACTCATCCTCCAACAAAGATTTTATCAACATGCTTGGCCTCTAATCAAAAAAGTCTCCCCACACAAGGAAATATTACACGTTCTATAAAATAACATAATAAAATGGTGGCGTAGTTATTATTTGTAATTGTAGTTTATTTGAAAAGTATGATATTTTCCCATTTTTATGATTTTAATTTATAGTGGATTTTTGAATGCATTCCCATCACGTTCCAGGACTCCCAACACACTGAATACAATACAATACACTGCATGCTCAAAAAATTTTAAAAATTCTTTTCAGTTATGCAGTTTTTATGTCCTAAATCAATGGACTAAAGAGAGGTCAAGCTGTGTAAGTTTCCCAGTATCTGAGATCGTGTTGTATTTGTTCATGTCCAAAAAGAAATTCAGGTAATAAATTATTTTTATCTGTTTTATTTTAGTCATTCTGCATTTAAATCCGAAAGACTGAGGAGGTGTTTGACTTCTAAAGCTGTGCATTGGTATGTGAGGGGTTTTTTAAATGGTGGAGTATTCAAATACATTTTTAAATACATGCAGAAGAACACTACCTAATGATGTACCTTCCCCATGACGTACTCTTTCAATAGAGTAAATGCAGAACAGTAGGGAGGACATAACAGGGAGTGAGCCCAGAGTCTCCCACATTGATCTCACTCCCCATTTAGAATATGATAATGAATCATATTAGGCATATGTGCCTAATACATATGCCAAAGTTCTCTTTTCATGCTCAGCATTCTCTTTAGAGCAAGGAGGGAATGAAGACTTTGTTGTATAAATTGAGGAAAGCCAACTCTGAGCCCAGGTTAGGGACCTGCTGCTTCTTCAGCTGATATATATCTATTAATCTATAGAGAATGAATTTATCACAACATTGTTTCACATGCTAAATTAAAACTTTACAAATCTGCAAGGGAAGCAGAATCAGCATATGTATACATCTTTGTATATATATAACATAAAACATACTATGTTTGTGACATGCCATCATTTTAAACCTTCTGCTATTCTGCATTCAGATTAAAGTTACTTAAAGATTAGCTTTAAGTACAGAAAAATCAGGCAGCTGCTAGGAGAATTATTATTTCTCTTTCTGCTTTCTTGATATCATGGTGTTGGGTTAAAAGAAAAAAGAAAATAAAAATAGATTCTCACTGCTGCCCTCACACAGTGTGGGTAAGGAAGCAGCATTTCTTACAGAAATGTAAGACAGAAACTTACCCCTTCTCTGTACAATCAAGAGAGAAAGCCTGCTCTGCAGGATCCTCCCAATAGATCTTGATCTTAATTCTGTCAGTTTTCCCTCCATTTCTCACTGTCTTTTCTGCCACAGCTCAGAAACAGACCTCATTTTTGGGACCAAAAAATATTACATTCTGTCTATGCTTCTGGAAGCTTTGGATGAAGCCCACTGAATGATCTTTGCTTTGAAAACAGGCATACAAACAGCACCCCACACCACATAAACCACCCCTCTATTTCCATTGCCATGAAAGCACATAAACAAGATGACGTTCATTTCTGTATTCCTCCACTTCAATTATATCTCTTTCTGCAGACTGCACACAACATTCTAGAGCCCCTTATGAGTGATAAACAATGCCTAGACAGTTCTTGCTCCAAGAATCATTATCCAACTTATTCCTCAGATAGGCTAATATAAAGGTCTTTAACTGGCCCCTCCAGTGGGGGTGTATCTACAAGATTCCCACCCATTTGGCCACTGAAGTTATATAACCTGACCAAAAGGATGATTTCCGCAGCAAAGGCATTCCTCTAAAAGGACAAACTATCAATACCAGTATTTCTCAAATTTCATGTTCTTTTGGTATTAAATTAATAAAAATAATATGCTTATGTCTGAAATAGTTAGGCTTGTAATAAGACCCAGGAGGATTTTTCTTCTGAAACAATTTCATTGTGTATAACTTAAGATATTGATTCTTATTCAACCTGTTGTCTTCCATCTCATGTGTCTCTCTAGACAGCTCACTTCCCTTTTCAATACCTCCTTTCTTCCAAACTCATATTTCAACTCTTAACACACCAGTGTTTCTTGATCCACTTATGTAGCACCAGAAGCCTCAAAATCTTAAGCATATTTCAATACAATATAAGGTCATATGAAATCTTTTCCAGGAGACCCAACATCTGTCAAAACAGGGGATGACTCTATCAAAAGAGAGGACGACCAGAGCAGAAAATGTATTTTTCTATTCGTTGAATAAAGAAAGAACATGTCTGAGGTTTTCAGATTGAGTGCTTAACAAATATTCTCTACATACACTAAATTTGTGTTGCTTGATGTGATACATCCATTCTAGGCCATGTGTAACTCTAGCACTTTTTCTGTGCATCTGCATCCAACCCCACTTATAAGAAGCTTGGTGCTGCTATTGGCAGCTGACTCAAGATAAAAGAATAAACTCCATGAAATCTTGTCTGACAGGCATAGTATCCAAGATAGACTTGATGACAGTTTACTGTATATTTTGTTTCAAAAGGTGCTTGTCATCAGTGAGGAGCTGTCTGCTCACTGTTTTGTTCTAGAGCATGAAAACTGCATAGCTAAATGAATCAAAGATGGAACTGTCCCTGGAAGACACTGGGAATGACCAGCTGGAGGAAAACTTCTGGATTGCAGAGGGTGGATCTTATGGACAAAGAAAGATGTAAAGTACCACTAAGACAGTGACAATATGATAAGACTATAATAACATAACCAACTGTATGGCACAGAATTAAAAAAAACAAAAAAGGAAAAATAAAGCAATTGGAAAATCATCCTAGAAAAGTGCAAGATTTATGGGTTGTGAATATTTTATTTTTGTCAGAACTTTTAATGTCTTAGCCAGCAAATCTGACTTTTTGACATTTCAAAAGTTTCTTTGTTCCTCTGCTGTAATAAGATTGTGTTTTAGTAATTGGAAAGTCATCAATGATTTTTGGTAATATCACTTTAAGGAAAAGTTGCAGACAGTTCCACTTCAAGGATGTGGCCACACCGGAGTTTTGTCACAACTTATTAGTAAAAAAGCCAACATTTCAGTGTGTGATGGCTGCGTTGAAAACTGCTGCTGAAAGGTGAGGAGTGCCTCTCTGTTACTTCTACAACTTCTACAGCACTGAGTGGTTCACTATCTTTCACATATCATCTAAAACTTTCTGCAACAAGGTAGAGCATATTTCTAACTAGTAAAATGAGAAATAGATATCATCAGTAATCTATAGTATATAAACCAGAAAATTCTGCCACATAACAGATTGCTTTTCTTAAGTCTGAGTTTTCTCTGAAGTAGAACAAACCAGTTTTTCTTGATTATATTAATGAATCAGGACAAGGGGAAGGAAATAATCAGTATCCCCAAATCAGCAAATGTGACTGCAGAATAGATGTATCCTTCCTAAAATTATTCCTGCAGTATATAACACAGATGGTATAACTACACTGTTTTCCTTCCTTTCTGAAAGGGTAATCCCATGCCTGCTCCAGTATGTATCTTACTATTACGTAGATCATGTCTTTGTCTGCTGTTAGCAGGCTTGCTAGATTTCTGATTAATATTCAGAAACAGCTGTCCTATAAACCCCTCTTCAAAGACAATTGTAAAGCAATGGACAAGCACTATGTGCAGTTATCTGTGAGGAAAGTCCAACATTTTCTTTCCTTTTTAATTTTTTTTTTTTAATTTTAATACAAATCCAGTGTTAATGGTTTCCTCAGACAGTGACATCCAATGATATTATTAATTGTGGTTTTAGACAGAACACCTATTGTCAGGTATTACAAGGGGTTAGCAGCAAATTTTGTCACAGAAATAGTTTAATTTTTCAGTAAATTAAAAATTAATTTCCATACTTCAAAATACAGAGCATGCCTAGACAGAAGAGAAGACAGAAAATTTCTGTATGCCCTTGTCTCCACATTGTTCTCATAATTTGAGAGTAGGACATAGTCTTGAGTTCACTTATGTCAATATATGAACAGAATTGGAATTTTTAGGTGGTTTGTATTACTTACATTTAGATGCTCACATTTTCTTAGGTCACACTGCAACAAAGGACATAGAATAAAAATGTTGAAAAGCCTACTCTGTGAGGACCTTAGATTACCTTATTATTTGTTAATGCTTCATGTTTGAAATTAGATTCAGGAGTTTCTTTATATATATATATATTTTATTTCAATTTTTTTCAAATTTATTTAACAGAAAAAGTGATGTCAATTCCCCAAGTGAGAGAGAAAATATGTCTAAGTCATGGGTTGCCAGCAGCAAGAGTCACTACAGAGATTAATGAAAACAAGATGTTATCCTAGAAGATGTTGTAGTCATTGAAAATCTCTTCAGAGAGTGAAGATCTCAATATGGTTCCATGGTAATTGCAGGCAAATGTCAACTTGGCATATTTAGCTGCAGTTAAACATCATCAGGGAAAAAAACCCCACAGCTCTGTATTAGGCTTTGGCAGAACATCCATTACAGCTAATTGTCATACATTTCAGAAATCTCATTTTACAGTGAAGTGGCAGAGAAATCACTTGTTTTTTGTGTTTTCTCAAATTTCTAGAATTTGTGCTTAACAGCTTTTACCTAGGCAGGGGGAATCAGGTGAATTGATTTTCTTGTCAGATACATGTTTTATTAACCACTCAAAATGGTAGGAGACCTCCAATTAATCCTCTGAGAAGCAGGAAGGGTTGCCTGGTTGAGATATATAGTAAACCCATGTGCTCCTCCTAACAGGAAATTATTATAACCATCAAAGAGGCCAACTTAAAAAAAAAAAAAAAAACAACAAAAAACGAAAGGATATGTCATCCCTCAACAATAAAAGACATTTGCAGAGAAATTCTTTAATTCCACAAAGATTTCAAAGTAAGGGTGAGCTCACAAATTTTCATGTCTTGAATTTCATTTTGAAGGTGCCTCTTTGAAAGAAAATTTGTTTATCTTTGCATGTTCACATACAATAAAAGATGAGGCATCTTTTATTTTTAAATATAATGCAATAAAACCATCAGTTATTCTTTTCAATTTTTTCAATTTCTGGTTCACCTGCACCACAGAAAACAGGAGCCTTAACATCAGAATCAGTTTCTCATATTGGTGCTGGCCTTTGAGGACGGGCTTCTCATGCTGTTGCATGTGCTGTCTGACAGGTCTCAGATCAGGTTGCTCTAAAGTGTCATGACAAGCAATTTAAAAAAACATGTTAACAATAGCCATGACATATGGCCCCGTATTCCTCCTTCTTGGGAGTTCTGATCTAGGGATTAGGACACAGATTTAGCCAGGCCAGAAAACAGCACATTTTAAGGCCTGGGGATTCACTCCAGGAATGAAAACATCAGAAGCCATGCAAGAATTGAAGTGAAGCAAATAGAAGAGGAAATACTTCTCGCTCTTCTTCCGCATTAGAGCTTTAAAACAAACCAAGTAATGAACAGTGCGATTCTTGCTCCCACTCTCCTAAAGTATCCAACAGGGAAAAAGTAGCTGAGGTTGGATCCCAAGATGAAAGAGGCTGATCCCACACCCTCTGTGGCCTAAACTAGCCCTCCATTATACTACCAGCAGCTAACCAGCAGTTATGGCCTTATATACTTCAACTACACTGAAATGTTAAGGCATGTTGAGAAACTTGATGTAAAGCAGCCGTTTTGGGGCATGTGAGTTAACACCTACTGAGATAAATGGGCTTGTTCTCATTTCTCAGAATTTTGATGTCAGTCTGCAGGTATAAGGAGAGGTCGCTTCACTCGCATTGAGGAAAAGACTTCTACTTCACTCCTGAAATGTAAAACTAATTGTAAAAAGAGAGGTATCGATTGCCTCAGACAATTCTGAGGACACCAGGCAGCTCTAGTTCAATCTTGACTGGTGGGAGTTGATGACAAAATTAAAAAATACTGGCATTCTGAAACCAAGTGGACTTACTCTATCAGCCACTGAAACCATGTCATCTACAGAAGACATTGCATTTCATCATAACAAATAAAATATCCATGTTTAATATTAGCTATTTACTTTTAGAATAAGGATTCTTGTCATTTATTACTATTATTAGTAGTAGTAGTAGTAGTAGTATAGAAGGTGTTCTGTTGTCAGAATTTTGCCATATATGCTCTGAACAATCAAATTTTAAATGTTTCATAAGAATAGTCAATATATTAGAGCAAGTTAAAAGACAGATAGTAAAAAACTGCAAAGATTGTAAGGAGATTAATAAAATTAGTATTTCCAGTGCCTCAGCTACTCATTTTCAAGTGTTTGATGAAAGCCAAAAATGTACAATCTGATTTTCACCCATCCTCCCTGCTACATGAACTACATCTGCTGAAATCATGCGGGAAAATACATAATTTGAAGACAGAAACAACTTTAAATTTTAAAAATTTACAAGAGAACTAATGTGGTAATTTTGTTATTTATAATTATGTGATATAGTGAATTCCTGTCAATAATGCACAACTATTGAATACAGTACAAGAATATCGTCAACTTTGAAATCAAATAAAATAATCTCAACAAGGCTGGTCAGAAATATATTATCCACAGATGCCATAAACTTAATGGATGCTACCTGATCTCCTTTTAATATGCCAGCCTTTCTAAACAACTTTATGAACAAGGGAATTCTTCTGTGAACATTTTTCTACATACACCTATAAACATATACATACATATATATTTAAGAAATAGTTACATATATCTATATATTTATATATTTATATATTTATATATTTATATATTTATATGTGTGTGTATATGTATATATATCACAAAATAGATTTGTGTTAACCTAGGGGCTCCAGTCACTAGATATTACTCTGTTTCCTAGCTAGGGATCTAAGGTAGTCCTGAATAATTTCCTGATGAGTAGAAGTCTCTTTAAAAAAAAAAAAATCTTGCAATCCAAATAGCATAAACTAAAGCTGTCTTTTTCCGTGTATGAGATTAACAGGCCTTAAACCATGGCCTCTGCCAGATAATTTAGCGCAGTACCAGTTATATTAATATTTCTGGTATATTTGTCTAAATCATCTATGCACTGAAATAATTCACAGTGCCATTGTACCAGTTTTTTCCAAACAATAATTACAGAAACTGACACAAAATACTTGATTTGTAGGTGGGCTTATTCTTTAAATGGATCTTGTTAATGGAAAAGACTCTTGATTCATGAGTGTAGTTTAATGCAAAACAATTTTATGCCATGGTAAATTACCATCAAAACATAAAAAATAAATGAAGCCAAGTTGTGCCTAAGATTAATCAAAACTATCTTGAAAGGTTCTTGATTTTCAATCTAAAATACAAATTGACGGAAATAAAAACTTAATACAAAACACAAAGCTAGAAGCATCTCAATATTTGACGGGTAAGTACCTATAGAATGTGTTTTATAGGAAATTAAAGTTGCAGATAAAAACTAAGGGCATTTAAATATTTTATAAGAGCTCTTCAGTGGTGATCGTTCCCCTCCAAAGACACCAAATTTGATTTCTTGTACTTGAAAAACAGTTTGCAGCTATAAGAAGTGCCCATTAGTTTACACCACTAGTGGTCCATCGCATTTGCCCCTGCAGAGCTGGGAAGGTGCAGTTTTTCTTTCTTCTTTTTCGCAGCAGGAATTTCAATCACAGCTGGAAGATCCACACTTTGAAGCAATATTAAGTATCACTACCTCTTGTCTCAGACAATAAGAGACATCTTAATGAAGGCTGTGGAAATATAGATATCTGAACTGCTAAAATATTTGTCTAAATATTCACCAAATTTATTCTGTAAAGGAAATTACTATTATGCTAGACTATTCCTGTCATATCATTTTATGGCTTGTCTGAGAACTGTAATTTCCAGAAAACTTCCCTGTACATGGAAATTTTCAGAGTTAAGTCCACCATTATGTGCACCTCCAGAGACAGTGAAACCTGGTAGAAAATACCCAAGTTACATCTAAATATGGGATCAGGAGCTGGAGACACCAGATCAGACAGGGGTCTGGACCTCCATTCCACAATTCCTCAGTGTCTTGCTTTCTAAAAAAGAGAAATCCTAGTGAAAGGGCTGAGCAAGAGCAAAGTAAAATTTCAGCAAGCTTCAGGCCTGAATAACCAGGGAGATGCTGGTTCCTGAGGGAAGGGTGGTGCCTGACTGAAGACAGGACTGGAGCAGGGAATCCGCCTGTAAACTCAGGGCTCTTCTGCCCAAGCCAGCCTGGAGAAGCCAGGACCCCCAGCTGCAGCAGGAGCTCCAAGAGCTGGCTCTCCAACTTGAGTGACTGGAGGCAAGGCAATTCAAGGAGCTTCCTGGAGTTGGGGCACTTGGCTGATCCCTTTGACTTCGGGAAAATCCAACAGGACAATTTTCCAGAACATTTTGCTAATAAAAATTTTCCTTGGAATCAAAATTTTTACTTTTCTTTATATAAGTGACTATATTCCATTCTAAACTGGAACAGTAATTTTTTAAATATCAATGCTTTCCTTGACACAGAGAGCAAGTTTTATTCAGTTCTACTCACAGTTGAAATCATGTCCATCTGATTGCAGTTTGTATGTAGAAAAATCAGGGTTTGACCATCTTAGAAAAGAATTTTTAGTCTTTTATCTGTCTTTTTTTCCCAGCAGAGTCCACTTCTGCAAGGGCAATTATTGAGTTTTGTGGATCACTCAGATACAACCATGATCAATATGATAACAAAGACCACAAGAAAATTAATTCATCCTGATATCAGAACAGGATTTACAGGAAATAAAGAACTTGGCCACATTTTGAACTGTGAGGATAAGAGTCTTACAGCTTCCTTCTACATGAGTAGCAGGGAAATTTTGCGCAATGAAGGAGGAATGACTTCTGTCAGAGGGAAAAAGAGACATGATCATGTAGTCAGTAAAAGTCATAATTCAAGCAGAACCCAAAATGCAATTCTGTGTATCCCTTGAGTCTCTTTCATCACATAGTTACTGCTTTTCAAACTTCACATGTCATGGAGCTTAATTGTAAAGGAATGAGACTTCTGGTTTAGACCCATCTCTATGCCAATCCAGTTAGCCTGACTTGAAACCTCTGTTTTAAATACTAATGGTCTTTATTCCCACTGAGCAAAAGTTCAGGTCTGGACTTAGACTTTACAAGTGTTTACTTCTCTTTCATTTGTATAAACAGATAAATAGTTTTTCTTTTCTTCTCTGGATAACTTGAGCATGAAAACCAGTTTTAATGTGATTTCCAGCTAATATCTACCCAGCCAAGGAAGATTTTGCAATGAATTTTACATTTTGTAAACAGGCTGAGTATAATGGAGATCAAAGAGTCATATGAAATCAAATCCTGACTGATGAACAAAATGTAAAAGTAAATGTAAATGTCCATTATAGATTTATCACTGTCCTTGTTCTTGTTTTCAGAAAAGGCATACACAATTTTTCTCCTGATTTATTAGTGAAGTAGAAATTATATCTATCCATTTAGTGTTTAATCATTAAGTGATAGCTCAAGAGCAAATGTAAAAAGTGTCTGTAACCTGGAGGCAGAAGGAAGATCTCTAGGCCATGATCCTGATTGATTTTTCCTACAGTCTCTTTCACCTTCTGCCATAAAATTTGCTTTCAAGTAACTACTGGCACATCCAGAAAGATTAAAGTGCTTCACTGAAAGGAAAATCTCATCTTCAGATGCTTCACTTGTGGTCACTTATGGTATAAACAACCACATAAGTAGTTATGCATGACATGAAAGGACCCACCACCTCTGAAGAAAGAGCCTCAAAGCCAGTAAATACTTTTAACAAATCACTTATGCAGTACTTTAATTTCAAAGGACAAGTGCTTCTAACAAACGAGCACATGTGTATGTGCAGTGTTCTGGCTAGCTTAAAGCAAACTGTACACCTGACCTTTACTTCAAAGGAAAGTTAAAGGGCTGCACAGAGATGCTGCTCCCAGAAGATTTAAGCAAGATACCAGCAGCGGTCTTCCAGTGGTTAATTTCATCCAGTGAACAGCCTCCATTCTTTCAGTGTTAATATGTTGAAACATTAACTTTATGGATCACAAATATGCAAGTTAAAATCATGCTTCATCCTGATAAAGCTGTTGGATTTACCCCTACTTGGAGTAAGGTTCAGCAGCTGTTGAGGGTGTGGCTGAGGCAGCTCAGAGCTCTCCTGTGCAGCTGCTGCTGGGGAGCCTGGGTGCTGCAGCTGCTCTCTGCCAGCCTGGGCTGCAGCAAGCTCCTGGTGGGGGCGACTAGTCCAAAGCTAACCAACAGATACTTACACACTGAAAATGTGAAGGCTTATGTCTGTATGTTTATATGTATGAATACTTCCAGTGTGGCTGCCTGGACCCTTTAACTGGATATCACTTGATAACAACCTTCAGAAACTCTCAGGTGGAGCCACTGGAACTCTGGACAGTAAAAGTAAGGATAGGGAAAGTGGAGGAAGTAGCATATCTCTTTAAGGACAGATGTAGTTGAAAGAAACATCACAACAATTCTTTGTTGGTTGTTTTCAATATGAGGAAGGCTGGGAAACAGAAAGAAAAAACTTAAATTTTAGACAAGATGGATGTACGTTTACCACAGAACTACATGGTATGATCAATATTTAAAAGGTTAATAATTAAAAGATGAATTATGCTATTTTAAGACAATCACAGATAAAAGAACCAATTGAGAAAAAACACTTAGGAGTTTGTGCTTGTGTTACACTTTGCTATATGTACTGGTTGGTAATATAGCAACTCTTTTTCATGCAGCAGAAAAAAATAAGTAGAAAGCACATAACTCAATAGTGGAAACACAAAGTCTTCACATTTTGCCTCAACTGCGAAGAAATAAAAGAGAGAGGTTCTTCTGTTTTCAGCCAATATTTTCAACTGCGATCTGTCCTCATACCATACATATAGGCACATACACACACAACCAGGTAAAAGGAATTTCATAAAGCATTGATTCTAAAATTCAATATATTCCTGTAAGCAGTGGTAAAAACTAGTATTGGAAAATCTTCATTGTCTCCATCTGTAGTAAAACACTGCATCAACAGATATTTAGTGAAGGGAGTTAAACCATCAAAAACAGCTTTTCTGGAAAAAAGAAATCTGTGGATGGCAGGTAGCCATGAAAATGCCTATTTGCAAGTGAAATGTGGCATTCATGCACAGTGATAGTCAGTGCTAACTTTTCACTCATTTTTCCATCAAAAAATGAACACTGAAACTGCTCAGTCAGCGGACAGCATCTGAAGTACTCAGACATGTCTGTCAATCACATTACACCAGTTAAGAAATAGAGCAAAAAGGCAAACACTTTGCAAACATGCGCTTGAGCATACAAATTACTCAGGGGATGCTTAATTATGATGCTTACAGAAATCATTTCACAAAGATTCGTTATATGAAAATGGAGGTTAAGTTAATAAGCTAAATTCTCACTGTTGCAGAACAATGCAATTTAAAAGCTCCAGCACTTTGCCAAAGAAAAGTCACCTTTCCAAATTCACTGTGCTAAAAGACATCTTATAGAAGAAAGACTGTAGACTACTGAAGACAATAGGTCAGCCAGTTCGATACAACAGGCCAGATTTTACCTCCAGAGTCATCCTATCTGAGTTACACCTGAGATTAATTTACTCTGTTGTCTATGTAGGACACCACTACAATGAATACATCAACCTTTTAAACCCAAAGTGTCACTTTCATGCCATACTGGCTCCCTAGCTCTGTGGCTTCCTTAAATAAGAAGTGATGGCTTAAGTTTACTAGTGGTTATTTCAATCAACAAACATGTGAGAAAGAATTTTTTGCACAGGATTAACTTACTCTTTTAACATCAAAGCTGTGATAATAGAAGAAGATTTGTTTGCATATATTTGGACCTGTGTGTATAAACACATAACATAATGTGGTGGTACCTTGGTAGGTCTTCTGTCTGGTAACAGCAGCACAGTGTTGAAAAAAATGTTAAAGACTCCTTAAAAAACAGTGTCAAATGTGAAAAGAAGTAATGTCTTTCCTCTTTTAACAGATGGATTCAGAAATTAACCTTCTGAGCTCCATAGGTTATCTTCAGAAAAAGTACAGGATGCTTTGAAATGAAATTGAAGCTATTCTTCTGCAATATGTCAGCATTACCCACAATGTTGATATTAAGTGACATAGTTCCATCCTTTATTGAATAGTTTCTCTCATGACTGTTACTGCCATCTACAACAAGCTCAAGTATATATATATATAAAATATAAATATAAATTTTGTCTTGCACAAAGATGTTATATGGGTTCCATGGTGGTCATGACCACTAGGAACTATCCAAGGATCAAAACCTGCAATGATATCAGAACTATCAAGAGGTTAAAACCTGAAATGATATCTACCAAATCAAGGTGAACCTCTCAGCTGTCTGTTCAAATGGGATGAAATATGGCCTGGACCTGTAGAGAAAAGGTTTGGGTTTGTTTGTTTTTGGTTTTTTTAACCTCAGGGAAATAAGTGGGTTTCCTGACACTATGATCTAGAGGATGTTTCAAGAGAACTCTTGATTTTTTAATGACTATTTCAAGAGAAAAAAACCCTGTTTATTTCTAAACTATATAGAAGTTTTTCCTTAGTCTAGTCAAAATAAAATCAGTGCTGAAAATAGGCATTTCAAAGTGAGACTGATATGCTCTATGCAAATTAAGCTCTATAATTCAGAAAAATTATGATATTATAAAGTATGTTTAGACTGCAGTGGAGAAACAGGAAGGCTTTAGCATGTGCCCATGCAAGTAGAGCAAGTAGAGCAAGTGTGCTTATGCTCTAGAGGAAATTACATGTGAAGGCACTCTTAAACAAATTTGTTGTTTCCTGATCCAAGAAAATTATTGTAATGCCATCACTCCTCATTTAATCCTCTCCCTAATGTTCTGTAGTCATGGTCATCATGTCAAGTCTAATGTGTTGATTACAAGCAATACCCTATAGGAAATTATTTAGGTTTTAATGTCTACTCCAAAATTAAGAGACAAAACCTCTGGCTGCATTAGTAAGGATGTAGCTATAAACCAAAGCACAGTAAACTATTTTTTAAAAACCAAAATATCATCCAAGAGCACAGTTAAAGACAGAGTTTATAGATAATATTTTTTAAGAGACCATTATCAATGTGTCTTCAGCAGAAACTAAGGAGGAAGGAGAGGAAGGAGTTCAGATGGGGTCTACTTCATACGATGGCTCTTTCAAAAAGCATTGTTCCAAGTAAGTTCCTTTCAAAAAAAAAAAAAAGGCTTTAGCTGCATCTGGTGAACACTTCTTAAAAATGCATACTTAAATATCTTATCTTATTCAAATTAAAAATTACATTCAATAACAACTTAATAAATTTTAAACACAAGTAAAAAACTTAATTAACAATATTCACTTTAGTGATTTTAAGGTTGCAAAGAGGTCAGATTTGATGGTGCTGCTATACAAGGACTGCAGACTGATGTACTCCACAGCACTGCCCATGGGCTACATAGTTTTGAAATCATGATTACTGTGCTTCTGAACTGATGATGCATTTTCCACAGACCCTTTGAGCTTTTCCACACTTTACATTAAAATCTGTGTTCTGATGAAACACATTCATGATGTTCTCTCCAAATACATGAGGGATGTGAACCCCAAGGGTTCCTATGTCATGGATACCTGTAAATCTGTAGGTTGTGCTAGCCACAGGCCACAGTGGTGCTCATCAGCCATGGATACTGAGAGCCCCACAAGCCACTGTGTCCCAGATCAGCCTCCTTTTCTGTATGTGGCCTCAATTTTTTGTTCTCTGACATGGGTTTGCTCAGCAATTTTAAGTGATAATTGCTTGCCTATAATCATCTTTACAAATAAAACTGATCAGATTTATTACTATGACATCTTTTACATAAATGCTACTTTTTTTTCTTTTTCTTTTTTTTTTTTTTTTAGCTTAGCATAACTAATAACAATGTGTCATAGTATAATGACAGAAAGCTCTTTCTGCATGATCTCAGGAACAATCCACTGTCTTAATATCCCATTAACATTTTTGGTTTATGACCTGTCAGTCAGCCCTTAATCCACTGATTATGTGCCAGGTTGAATTGGGATCAATCAGCTTCCTTAAGCAAAATACATTGTAGCACAAGGTCAATTAATCATACATGCCTAAGACAAATATATCAATATTACTTTTGTCAAACAGAATAATCATCTAAAAAACCAATATCTAGATACTTTGACAGACTATATTTTTCATAAGCCCTTGGTGATTGGTATTCATAACAACAACCTCTTTAGTATGTAACTTAGCATCCAACATTATTATTGTTTTTGTTGTTTTTAATTTTGTGTTTCTTTTGTGTTGTATGTACCTAAATTATGATATTATCTTTAAGAAATACTGATTATCAGCTTACTGCATATTACTGGAGCTTGCATAGTAGAGCACAAATATCCTAACTATTGGACACTAAAAACCCTTTGAAGTAATTTTAAAGTTTGGAGTGTTTCCTATGACTATGTAGTCTTGTTTTAATCCAAACAAAGAGCAAATTTTTTTTTTTTCAGAATTTTCTGCCTCTTACTATGATTACTACAGTTTTTGCAGTTTTTATATAATAGTCAACACTGTTTTTAAGGCTGTTTTCATACTAATAACTTAGGCTAATAAAAACTCATCCATGCTAAAAAAATGTTAATGGGAAAGGGAGTGTTTATTTTAGATGTTCACATAAAAGTTCACCTGTATAGATGATTGAAAGTTATTGGATTTCCAATTACGACAATCTGACTCAAATGCCATGCATGTACTGCATCTCCACCAGTAACTCCACAAGTAATTCTAGTGTAATGAAACAAGTCACTTCTCCTCTGAACCCAAAACACAATTAAGATATTAAAAAAATAAAGAGTAATATATTAAAAAAATCCTTCTCTAGGTTTGAAACAAAATACATTCTGTTCCTAAAAGAAAAAAGAGGAAAAAAAACAACCCAAAACCCTTTATTGAACGTATTGGCCTCTGAAATATGAGAAGTACACCTTTACTTTATGCAATACTCAGAGACCAATCTCAACCAGATATTTCACATTATAGGGATTTTTTTCGATGAGCAGACATCCAAATATTGCAGTTAACTTTTGTGAAGTAAGGCAGGGAATGGTGCTCTCGTGTTATTTTAGTGTTATTTCAGCTTTTAGAACTCAGTGATGGATCACTGAAAAATAAATGCCAAAGATATTTTTATTTTTCATCCAGTTTCTCCAGTCCTGAAATGAGTTTATATTGCAAGTCTTTTGGGGTATGAATTGTATTTTTAGTCTTGTGTGTGCTTAGTGTTGCTGTGCATAGGAAGCACCATTATTAGTAACACTTAATATTCTGAATATTCAAGTAAATTAATTTATCAATAGCCACTAGTTTACTTTGCCAGGTTTTTTAAGGTGGCAGATAATAGTAAGTACCCTTAAAACTATTCAATTCATAATCCTTAAAATACAAAAGAATTTTCATGGTCTCCATAACTATTATTACGCTATTAATAGTGCATTAATTTCTAAAAAGATTAAGATGAGACATAGTAACCCTTATTTACAGGAATATTGCCAAAGAGCTTTACAAGACAGTATGGAGCACTATACTTCTGTCTTGTGTCAGTCAGGTCTGCAACAATAAGACAAGATTTATAGGTTAATCACCAGCATTATCTTTCTCTTATTTTTTACTGCAAAGTTTGTTGCTGTGGTTCAGTTATCAACTTTTGAAGGAGCACTTGCAGACAGCATCCTTTGGAGTAATTTTAAAGATTAGGGAGTTATTGGCATGAAAAAAACAGTTTAATACCTTTGAATCCTTTAATTTACTGTCTAATTCCATAGTCCAAATAGATGCTGTTGCTGAGCAACAACATACCTTAAGCAGCAGAAAGATATTGTAAGATATAATTTCCCACAAATCTTCTCTTATTAAAATGACCTAAGATGTTTATTGCAAGCCTTATTTTTAATAGTTTTTTAGTATGAATTTTTTTTTTGGGGGGGGAGGGGGTTTCTGTGGGTTTTTTTTGTTTGTTTGTTTGTTTGGGTTTTTTGGGGTTTTTTGTTTTGTTTTTTTTTTTTTTTTTTGTTGTTGTTGTTGTTGCAAACACTAGGCATAATGCTTGCTATAAAACTAAGCCTAAATTTGCATACACAATAGTGTAATAAAGTCTGGATCTGTTAGCCTATAGTGATTTTTTAGGGATAATAATTTCAGCATTAACAATTTTAACTGCACTTTAGAAATTACACAGTACCAAACAATGTCTCAACAGTATTCATAGAGCAGGTATAATGAGATCCATGTACAGGAAAAAATATCAGTGGTTCATTTTTTTCTGTTCCAAGAAATACAGCAGTGCTTTAGTAGAGAAGTGGACTTCTTTAGAACAAAATTGCCTTTAAAAATTAAACTGGGAAGAGAAATGAAAAGAAGAATATATGGAAGAAAAATATCTTCCAGATCACTGTTATTCCTTTGTAATGATATGTGTGAGGTTAATGATAAGAAGCCAAGTGACAAGGTTAATAAAAGCAATCATAGTGATAAGCACAAAGGAAAGACTCTCACTCTTAGCAAAATTTGTTCAAAATATTATTGCTCAACATAGTGAATATCCTAATTTAAACAAAAACAAAAGAAAAAAAATCAAAAACCAAGTAAACAAAAAGTCCCATTACAAACAAACAAAACCCGCCAACCAAACAAGATCTCTGCAACTTTATCCATAAGCTGAAGTAAAACCGCTGAGGTCCTTGTCCTGGTCCCGTAACACATCAAAGAACAGATCAGCAAGAGCTGCCTTCTTCCACACCACAGTGCAGCAAATAGTGAATGTATGCAATTTAGAGGAGTATAAATGTTTCAAGGAATATACTAAATCAAACAAAGAAAACCCCTCCAGCATTGCCAAAAGAAAACCCAAAACCCTGAAAAAAATAACCAAAACCAAATAAAAATACCCAAAACCAAATGAAAAAGTCAAAATATTTTCCACAATATTTAATACCTAAGTTTGCACTGTAAACATCTTTTTCTTTTGGCCTGTGTCAATGATTGAGAAATACCAGAACACTTGGAACAATAAGTTTTGTCAGAATGGCAAGCCTAAGGATCCAATCTCTCTCTATTTATCAGATGATATAAGCATGTAAGAATAACAAAAAATAATAATAATATGAACTTGTAGTTTAATGTAATAGTTTCTTGATTTTTCTTTCAAAATTAAGTAATTCTTCTCATACATCAACAGTTAATTTATAAATGTAAGATAATTATTATGTATAATGTTGTTTAATGCAAATGTATCAATAACTACCCTTAAAAACTGATTTCATAATTTAAATATTTTTAATTTTAAAAATCTAGGCTTTTGTACTGAAAGCATTGCTATTTCAAAGCCACTTGGCATGCTTCTACTATGTAAATTAAATTAGGTTGATGATTGTAAACAACATGAAATGTCAGATTACAACCTCTATATTGGTTTATATATTATTAAAATAATATAATACTGCATTTTGCAGTCTTGTGTATTGCCCTAAGAAACATGCTGACTATTCATTAAATTACAGATTGCAGTGTTGTGGGAGAGACCAGAGCTTTAGTAAGGACAAGATTTAGTGTAATTTATATCAAACTCCTCTTAATATCACAATCTAAATCTCTTGTTGGACCACTTGATTCTATAATCAAAAGCTTAGTAGTCACACAATTCCCCTCCTAGTTTTAGTCATAACTGACACGGTGTGGCACAAGCTACCTTGGACAGTTCACAAGACAAGGAAGCATAAAACTGGTAGGCAGGGAGGTGGAGAGAGGTGGACTCTGCCTGTCAGGAAATAATCCCCATTTGAAGTAGCGTAATGATGATGCTGTGTTGGACAAAACAGAAATGCTATGGCAAAGAAATAGTACACATCTAGTCTCTCACCTGCATATTTCTCCTCAACTAAAATGGTAGGATAATAGTGTCTTGTGTTTTCATATGTTTTTGCAACTGTCAACTTAGATGTGCAAGATGAAAGATGCACAAATGCTTGTGCTTTATTCACAAACAGTGACTCCTTCCACTCCAGAATGAGTGAATTCTCCACAGCTGGCATAAACAGAAGAGGTATACCAGGCAGATACAGGGAAAAAAAGGCTAGAAAAAGTTTTTGTTATAGCACAGCATGCTTCTGGATTCATCTGGGATTGTTTGGAATTATATTTCCTTAGAGAGTGCTGTGTATTGTCACACGTGGTTCCTGCTACAGGGAGCAATTCTCATCCCAAATCATATCAGAAATGTGAAAGAATCTCACGAACATCAGCTCTGTATTTCTGCCTGTGGGTTGCTTCAATTAAGTTAATTACTTTAGACCTAACCTATAATCAGATGTTAGGATTTGTCCTTTGAAAGAGAACTTATCACGAGGAAGTGCACACCCCTTAGA
Organism: Passer domesticus; assembly: GCF_036417665.1. Taxonomy (NCBI): domain Eukaryota; kingdom Metazoa; phylum Chordata; class Aves; order Passeriformes; family Passeridae; genus Passer; species Passer domesticus. Next base: position 104,414,345 of record NC_087474.1, on the reverse strand, counting down.
GCAGACTGAGATTGCAGGGTATGTCAGATAAGAGAGTAAGCATGAGGGTTTTTTTTCTCTTCTTATCCCTTCATTTTGACACTGTATTAAATCTTGCTGGTAATCCCTCTGCAACATTTTCCAAATCCACTTATTCTCTTCTCTTCCCAAAGAAAAAGGAACTTTTGACCTTGACCTTGATTTCCAAAAATATGCCTTTGAATATAAAACAAATCAATTTTACCTGGTGTGTCCTTCTTTCCATGTAGGCAGCTTGAAGACAGCATCAAATTGCTTTTGTATAGTTTACCAACATGAGACTGAGGAAGTATCACTCCTAAAGTTGAGTTTTAATATTTTCTGTCTTGGAAAAAATCCAGATCTAGTTTCTGCTCACAGGTAAACTATGAAATGAAAATGTGCCTCACAGAAACAAAAAAATAAATTATATGCACATATATATATATATATATGTGTGTGTGTGTGTGTGTGTGTATAGATTGCATGCATGTGTATGTTTATCTGTCTATATTTGTATATATATAAGCATTCAAAACAGACTGTGGCACTCTTCCACAATAAATATATTATTTTCACACTCATTATCCAGTATGGGTGGAACTTTCCTTCCCCTTCCTCCTGCTAGGTCCCTCTGTGTTGTAGTCAGCCCAAACCGTACTGTAGTGATTGCAAATTCCTCACTCCTAAAATGCCATGAAAAAATAAAGTCCCTTTCCCTCTCTGCTTCCCCCTCTGCCAAAGCTTAGACTCGATCTGTTCATGTGGATGTGGTGCATATTCCAGTATATTCTTGTGGTAATATTCATCGAAATAGGGAGAGAGATCACAACTGCTTTGTTGATGTACTGTGCCAAATCAATTCATTACATGATAACATCAAGGACAATGAGTGTGATAATTCACTTGTGGGGAATTTTTGAAGGAATTCTGAATGATTTAGAGAGGGAACCTCTGAGTTTTTTGATTATGAAGTTTGTTTTCTTGTTTTCTACATAGGCAGCAAGTGTGAGTTTGGCTCACATCATTACAGCATGGTTCAGAAGCTCACAAGACCCTTAGTTACAAGACTTTTTAAGGCGTTATTGATTAATAAAGCACTACTAACAAGGACATTTATGTTTTTGACCTAATCTCTAAATATTTTGTCTTATGGACCCATGTTACAGTGTAAACATTCTTAGCCAATCATGTTAAAACACATAAACCTACAGTATCGCATTCTAAACTCCTTGTTTACTTTTCTAACTACTTTTATCTTTATATCTCAGACTCTAAACTTTACTTAATGTGTCTCTGCTTTAAACTATAAATCCACATTCCAACTTCTAACACCTAAATTTAGAAACCTTTTCCAAAGTCTCAGATTAAATCCTATGTTTAATTCTAAGCTTTAGCTTACAAGCCCCAAATTCTGAGTTCCTTACATTTCAAATGCCTATAAATAAGTGTCATTTGGAATGTGTATTCAGTGTTGCTCCCCTTTCCTGGCCTTTATTGCTTAATCTGGGGATTCATTCATATCCGGGCTGTGGGGGGAACATGGCAGGATAACTTCTGCTAGCCTTTCACCCCCCTCTCCTTCTTCAGATCTGCTGCAACAGCATTTGACAATTTGGAATTCCCTCTGGATGTTAAAGAAAGCGTGCCCTGGTTGATATGCTTGCTATCTCTCCTCTGTACAACCTACCACATGTTTAGAGTCAGGAAAAATGTTTGTAGGGACCAAACTCCAGCTATGTGCAGAAATTGCTTTCACCCTGATACAGTCCTGCCTCTCATCTGTGGAAAGTCTGAACAAGGATGTCCGGAAATTAAAAGAGGAAATTAAAGACTGGCTGCACAAGGGTGAATTGTTTCTGTCTCAGTGGGCCCATGATATCTTAGGTCACCAGGGAAGAGATGAAACATATAGATGGACTCATGCTTGAGGGGTGGACTTAACCATGGACACTGTACCCCTGGACCTATGGTGACGTGACAAAAAGAATTGAGTCAGACAATGGTACTATCTCAAAAATAGCCTTATGACAGCTGGGCCAGAGAGCAGGATATGAGTGGGTACGTCATATTCCCTATAGTGCACCAGCCTCTGGGAAAGTTGAACAGTACAGCTTGTTCTAAACTTAATGCTTCAAACTATTGGCTGGCAATAGTTCACTTGCTCTGAGAAGCAGTTTCTGTTACTTTGCCAGGTTTGGTGTGATGGCCATGTTTTAAAGACCTTTATCACCTTTTTACAGAATAAAGAGTGCTGAGCTTTGTAACCTCTGCTTTTAAGAAAGTCAGTTGCTGTTTTATGAAATGAATCACTCTTTTCCCTTTCCTCTAGCTGCTATATCCTTTTGAGAATGGTGACAGAAATCGTGCAGTTTCAAGATGTGAAACACAATAGATATAGTGGCATAATAATTACATTTTGTTCCAACCTCTTCTGAAAATTTGACATTAATTTTGTCTTTTCTACTTGTCAAACTGAATAAATGTTTTCAGAGGATTTTCCTGGTCACTTCAAGATCTCTTTCAGGCCTGTATTTATGTGGGAAGGGTTGGTACTTTTTCCCCTTGTTGTCTCATGCACATTGCTTTGCATTCTCTTTGTTTGACGATTCCAGAGACTGAGCCTTGCCTGCAAGGTTTTGCAGTTTCAGTATTTACTGCTATTAGTCAATATCACAGAATATAGCAACTTTGCCCCCTTACCTATTTCATGACTGTGAATATGTTCAGTAGAGAAAATTCCTGTATATGTCTTGAAATGTGTTTGCTAAATGCATCAGACAAATTTTTTATTAAAGATTGTGTGATTCATTAAATTTACACTGTAAGTTGAAACAAAATAAATTTATATTTGAAATGAGTTGTAATTTAAATAAATAAGTCATTTAACCAAAATTGTGTGAAATTTACCATCAAAAAGAATCACTAAAGCTACTCTTGAACTCTATTTCTAAAAAATTTGAAAATTAAGAGTGGAAGGTAATTAATTTGGAGGAGAATATTTTTTAAGTGCTATAATTTATTTCAGGCAAAGATTAATTCCAGAGCTTGAATTATTCCAGAAGTCAAACCACATGTCTTTGGCCTAAATCCATTAATTCCATGCCTACAAACACAGCTTTCCTAAGATTTAACAATGGGTGGTTGAGTTCTGATCCTGAAGAGTGGATACATCACCACAAAAATTACATGGAAAAAGATTGGTTAATGACCTATTACAGTATAATAAAAAATGCAGCTAATAATGGAAATGCACCATGCATTCTTGCAATAATAACTTGGAAACCCGCAATATTTGTGATTTTTGTCCTGAAAAGGTCTGCATTGCCTCAGCCAGTGATATCAAACAGATTAATGCATATGTGCTCTGTGACGAGGCAGAGATACTGAAGGGAACAAAAACTCTTTGCCAGGCAGAGAGAGCAGTGCCAGCCCCTCCCTCTGACCCAGGTCTCAGCATGTTCTTCACCCTTCCACACCTTTGACCACCTTGTGTTAGGCATTTTTTTCACATTCTTTCCCTTACAAGCCAATCTTAATTTTTAGCAACAAATTTGATTAATAGTGATCTAGCCTGTTGTTCCACAAGCTAATAGAAATCTGCATTTCATTTTCTTTTCTAGTTTTTAAAAGTTGCACACAAAAAAATACCAGATAACCAAAATGGGATTAAGGAGATGAATCTCATTACAAGTAAGACCCAAAATACTCTGTAGCTTAAAGAATTTATGAAATAACCGAAATGGAAAAAGAATTTGATATTTCTGTATTTTCAATGGGAGAAAAGGAATTTAGGTGTATGATTAAAAGATTTTTGTTTTCCTCCTAAGTGGCTTCAAATTTTGTCTTGTATTTCTGGCCCTGAATATGTACATAACAATAAAATAGTTTTACTCAACTGCATGCTGGCACTATTATTTATTTGATACTCAGATATGGATATTTTAAAAGCCTAAAATAATAAGGTAAAAAGTCGCCTAATAAACTGGCAAGAAATATGTGAAAGACTCCAGCACTCACACATAGCCCTGAACACATATTCCTCTATAAAAAGTGTTCTCCTGAGGGCACTATCTTTTTTTTTTGTTTTTTAATCTCTGATCCTGTCTTTTCTCTCATTCACTACAGAGTCTATATTTATTATCTGTTGCTATCTAACTTAGATTGCAAGCTCCTTAGGGCAAGGACCTTGTCTTCTTACATGTCTGTAATGTACCATGAACACCTCCAGCACTAAATAAATAATAAGCTCTGCAAACTCCATTTAGTATCCATTTCAATTTGTGGTGAAGGCTCACCATGTTTGCAGAGTGTAAGGTTCATTTCTTTATTTTAATGGCTGGTGCTGGGCAAGAATAAATATGAATCCATAGTTTTCTGGCTTCTTCTGGATCAAACTTGCTTATTAGAGCTCCTGCTGACAGTGACCCTAGGCCAGTCTAGGCAAATCCAGGTCTTCATGGTTAAGGTTTTCTTGCAGTCAAACTTTACTACCCAAATGTCTTTAGTTAGCTGTCTTGGTCCTTTATAGTCTTCTCTTACTAACACAGCTTCAAGCTTGAATAACTAAAACATCTTCCAGAAATCTCTGGTGGTCTGTAAAGAATCAAGAAAGGAGTGTTCAAATAAGAAAATAAAACCTATCATATTGGGTTGATCTATTTTCTAGCAGGCCTTTCCTTGTAGACAGAAGAAAAAAAAAAAGAAATCAGCTCTCCTGACCACTTAGGAAATTCTTCCTTTGTTAAGCTGCAACTTTCCTGATTCCAAGGAAAATTTTTATAGCTAGAAAACAGAATTGACTGATTTACCTTACTTGGAAAATTGCCATTGCATGAGACATTTCCTGTATTCTGCTAATCATACTCTCTAACAATTTTTTCTAAACCTGAATATAGACCTTGCCAAACTACCATGACATCTTTAAGCAAAAAAAAAAACAACCTGTCATAAGCTCTCACTATTATACTGTGTTCCCTTTGAATGTTGGGATTTTTCAGAGGTTGGGAACAGGAAGGGAAGAAGGAAGGCTTCAGTTTCTCCAGCTAAAGTGGGCTGGGTCACATCAGACTCAATGTAATGTGGCAGTCCTTTCAAGCTCCATGCCAAGGAGGTTACACTGCCTCAGTTGCTCCAATGGTGCACACAGAATGTTTTAGGCACATTGGTTACTGCCACAGCCCACAACTGCAGGTGGGAGGATATGCTGGAATGAAGACTTAGAGAGAACCTCTGTTTCAGCCTGCTTTCAATTCTGCATGCTGGCTGAAATGTTGTGATTTTTCCTCAATCAATATTTGAAGTGAATATTTATAGTATTTCTGAATTATGAAAATAATTGATCCAACAGCTATCCCTTTCAAACTGGAAGAAATAGACTTCCAGAAAGAGTTACCCTGTGGCCTTTAGCTAACTGTTGTGCATATTTTCTACATATTCTATTTTAACCAAGGGCAGGGGTGTTTTGACCAAGAGCAGCCCAGCAACACAGTGGAATTGGATACTGAGCAGAACACAAAAGCTTCAAGCATGTTTTAGAAGACCCTTGTCTGTTAAGAACACAGTCTTGTACCTTCCCACAGCTGTGCTGTCCTTACAATTTTCCATCTAGCAGTTTCCACAAGTATCATCATTTCACAGCACCAAATCTGTTTGCTCAAAGCCAAAGTCAGACTACTTACAAGTATTTAAGAAATGTCACAAAAAGCCCTAGGAGCAACTAGGTAATGTGGTGTTAATAGACTCTATAACATAATAATTCTTTTTGCTATATGCTTATGGATTTTGAAAGGTGGGATTATATTAATAGCCTCTACTGTATAATGGGTAAAGTGAAAACCATGCGTGTCTACTCAAAGTGGCAGGCTTTAATGAACACACCAGTGTCTGTCACTGCTGAGGGATGGGAAAGTAGGAGATTGTTTCAAATCCACAGATGTCTTAAGGAAAGAGAGCTCAGTAACATCTTAAGCTCTAGCAATTTATTATTTTAGAAACTACTTTATAAAATGGCAAGATTAAATTATTCAGTCAGTGTTGTCAAGTTAGCTTGTATCATGAATACACTGGGCATATAAAATCTTTCAATGACCTGTTTATCAGACGGTTTGTCACTTGATACATGGCAACTGTGGTCATCAGCAGGTTTGGTTTTGTTTTTGTTTTTTTTTTCCCTTTTGCTGCAAGGACACTAATTATTGCATTGCTGTAATGAATCAAGGACTGTCAACATGTAAAAGTTTATTGAAAAATTTGGTATGGATTGGGAATGGCACCTTGTTCATTCCTTTAATCATTATGGGGTAACATGCAGCAACAACCATGCAGCACTCAGTGAATAGTGAATGGAGTTTAATATCCTGTTTTCTGAAATTTTTAAAAATAGAAAATATTGTTTCCAGAAGCTGAACAACCATAACATAACTCGAAGTGAGATGATGGTAGGCAAAGATGATCATGACAGAGAAGTGTGCTGGCAGGATCCCCCCACTACTGTGGATAATCTTTATAAAAGTTAATACAATCTACTAATTTGCCAAGAAATCAGCATATGGCTTCAGCAGAGCTATAGTGAATTCACAGAAGTCCAGTGTCTTATAAAGAAAGGAAAAGCACAGAGCTTCTGCAGAGAAAATATTCTCACCTAGTGACACTACTGCAAACCATGAGTGAGTTTCTCAATGAGGCTCAGCTTTAGAATAGTTCAGGCCTTGGATTTCTCTGGCTCAGTAACTCATGACTCAGAAAAGAAAAAGTATATATCTCTGTCTACCTAGTTATTAATTTTTAGACTTGTTCAGAATATATCACGGAGTCTGAAAAAAGGTCCATATTTTTCTGCAACTTCCTATTCAGATATACTAGCTAAAATCATAAAAACTTGCTGTTTTCCACATGGAAAACAGAATTATCCCTGCTCCTCTACAATCCTCTATTTCTTTGCTCTAAAAAAGGAGAAAGAGTCTACTTCTTCCAGTATCATAAAACCCCAAAGAATTGCACCTAGAACTAGGAAATCAAAAGTGAGTTTGTCTTTGAGGATTTTCAAGTCCCATGGCAGCATGAGCTCCTGCCATTACAGGACACCTTGGGAACTCCCTGGACCCCGCCTGGAGCTTGGAGCCATTTTATGGCACTCTAAAGAGACATTGGCATATATCTTTGAAGGAATAAGGACAAGAATGTCTAAGTAGACAAAGTGGAGAGTTTACAGATCCAACTGCCCAATATATCAAGAAAACAACATTTGAAAAATAAACTAAAGTCTCCTGCTCCTGTCTCTTGTACGAATCAGCAAAATCATGTCATATTCACGTTTTATGTAACGGAATAACTTGCATCTGCAGAAGTGCCCGTCATGTTTTTCCTATCCCTGCAGAATGGTTTCCATAGGCTGCCTAGAATATCTGCTATGTGTTCAGACATGAGAATGTGATGTTGTTTTTACATGAAGAATTTGGTAAATTAGCCAAGGGTCACTTTTGTTTCAGCCTTCTTCAGGAACCAATATTCCATGCAGAAGTTTTTGTGAGCAGCCTACCATTGAGGATAAAGCGGTTGTACTCAAAGTCAAATAAATCTTCTTAAAATGGGAAGTGACATATAGAATATGTCTTTATAGTGACATATGATTTGCTGAAATATTTAAGGGGTTGAAACAAAATAACCTGGTTTTACAAAAAAAAATCTGTTTTCAAATGAGGATTTTTCTAATACTGTAATTACTAGATAAGCAAAATCAATTGTGAAATAAAGAAATGCTAAGGCAGAAATTAAATTTCTTTCCTACAATGAAAAATCTCTGAATATAAAGTTATTTTAAAGTTTTTCATACATGAAAGATCAAATTGCAACTATCATCTTTTCTGATATTTATCACTTATTTATACTGCATGAAAAATTATTTAGACCCACACTTATACAGACATACATTTATATTCAAACACTAATTTTCATATGCTGGAAGATTTACAATGTAATAAAATCTAAGCTTGATTTGTATTTAGTTTCTAAGCATTGAAACATCTCATTAAAAGCATTTTCTTTGTGCCTTCCTTTCTCTTCTTCTACAAACAAAGATACCTTCCAGTTTAGCCAGGAAGGTGGAGGTGTACAAACATCTATGCTTTGCTAGAAGCATTGATTTTTTGCCCTTAAATAAATGTAAGTACAATGGCATAGGGATAGATTAAACCTGGAATGAGAGCTATGGATTTCTTAGTCCTTACCTTACAACCAAAAAATGCATCGCAGTGTCTCCAGTTTTTTAAGATAGACATGTTAAATACTCTCTTTTTTTCCTTTTTTTTTTCTTTTATTTTTTAGCTTCTTATTTATACCGCACTAACCACAGACTTCAGAGCTTTTTTTTGCTGATTTGCATGGACCAGAACGGAACCTTGACACTCCACAGAACTCGAAGAATTACGTTTCCTTCAAGCATAATTTTACTTCTCAGGTATAGGTTTCCTTTCTCTGCAGGAATAGAAACTTGCCTGTTATGAATAAGATTAAAAATAAAAGGGAAAAATATACTAACTGGACTTACTAGGGAACAAAATTAGATATCAATTTAAATCTTTAAAATATCTATAAATGTTGATCTTCTTTCTTTTAAATTTTTTGTTATTACATGGCACATGAAAGACCTGAAAGCGATTTCACTTGCAAGTGTTTTTAGAACAAAACAGGTTATTTACCACAGTAAAGAAACTGATGAACACTTAGACTATTCAGTCCCACTGGACAGAATGTTAAGAGGAGCTTCTCCCCATCTAAGAGATGACAATGTAGCATAAAGCAATAATAAAACTGGCACAAGCCAAACTTTACTGTATCAACAGCTTCAGTACTCAGAATTTCAAAATGGGGATGGTTCTAGTCAAAATCAAAGCAACCCAAACATCTCTGACTATTCATATCCAGACTGCTTATCTTGAGTCTTAGGAGTAGTTTAACTTATTTTTGAGAGACTGTGACTAGCCACAGAAGCTACATTTTCAGCTAATGCATAATATATGCTACAGGAATCCAGAAAGCTATTCTGAGTATAAGAAAATCCAAAAAGCACCCAACTTCCCACACAAATAGAAAAGAGCAAAGAGAGAAGATACATGAATAATTAACAAGAAAATGCTTGTGGGGTAAGCAGTTATATTATTTTTTATAATAAAGCTGAAATTTCTAATCATATTAAGATGATTTAAATATGTATAAAACTTGTGCATTGAATTACCACATTTCAAACTATTTCTTCTTCCTTTTTTTAGCCAAAATTGCTCTAACACATCAAGTTATATCTATCTACATTACTTTTTAAGAAAGAAATCAATAAAATGATAGCTAAAAAGGCAAATTATCCAGCTAGCTATATAAAGCACTGCCCTATTTCAGTGATTATTTAAGATGTAGCATAGAAAATTTGGCTCATAAATGTTTTGGTGAATTATTTACAAGGAGACAGGTTTCTTTGAGAAACTCAAGCGTTGGTAATTAAGTGCAGGGAGGAACACAGAAGCCTAAAGGAGTTAAAGCACTAAAAAGTATTGAGGAAAGAGTACATATTGAATAACAGAGACTTAAAGAAAAATTGGAATCAAATGCTTTTACTTTGGAGCCTCAGTGGTACGGCCTCATACTGAATGCTTTGGTGTCCTGGTGCTTAACTCTATAATGCAAAACTCCATTGTACAGATTCACAGTGACGACTAAAAAATTAATATGGGAAGAAAAGAAATCTATGCATCTGTAGGGTTTTCATAGCTAGCATATTGCATTGAAGAACCTTCCAAGGGAAATCCAGCTCATCTTTATGTGTGGTTACACACTTGTATTGTTATTTGATAGCTGTCAACCAAATGGGGAAATACCTGGGACATTTTCCTGTTACCTTGAGTTAATTTGCAGGAAATAAATATTATCCTCATGGTTCTACACCCACGACACAGAATTTTGCAGTACTATCATCAGATAAAAATAAAAATTGAAAAATTCAATAGTGATTAGCTGCAATTCCAGAATGAATCCTTTTTCTCCTAAAGTGTAATGCATGCTCACAAGCATCCAGCTCTGTGTTGACCAGTGCAATGACACATCAGCATAAGGGAAACATAACAAACAGGAAATTTTTTTTGCTTGATATTTTTCTGGTTCTTTTTAACTGCAATTATAGAATTGATTCTTATGTGGAGTAAGTAGCTTCTTATTAATGCAGAACCATTATCCTAGGATAGGATTTGCCTCTGTACTCAGTGTAACATAAGCTTAGAGTTGACTACCATGTAGCTGTGAAAGGGATTATAAAAAAACTTAATAAAATAAAAAGGATTAATTATGGATTTTATCCTTCAATTAGTTCAACAATTTATTGCAGCGCAGGGTACTTTAGTGGAGAATTTGCAGATTAGCAGAGAACCATTCTCCTCCATGCATTATTCCAGAGAAGTTTTTCTGAAAAACAATAAGCACAGACTCCAGACCACTGATCATATAACTTCTGACTTTTAAAATATATTCTAAAAACTAGTGTCTTTTAAAATTCTCAGAGGACATGAAATTGAATTAACCTGGAGTCAAAGGAACCACTAAAAAATCTTCTTGCTTTATTTGCTGGAAGTCAAAGGTCATAAAATGAAGCTAATCTTGAACAACGAATCAAGAGGAGCATTATTAGAGTACAAAGGTAAAAAGTTTCCAAAATGTAAACCACTGAGCTAGAAATGTGTCTCTTTTAAATTTTTAATAGCTGATATAAACTGCTTAGTGTAGTTTACAGTGGGTGAGAATTATTCTTGATGAAGGAGTGGTGCGTTTCTCACCATCCTCCCTGAAGTGATAATTACTGTTTCAGAACAAAACAGAGTGCAGAACAAACCCCTTCAGAACAATAATTATGTTTCAGAAATAAACACTCAGAACTAAGTCAGACAACAAAATACTGGACTAGAAAGAAACATAACAGACTGTATTTCTCATATTTAAAACCTGTCATCTATTTATGTGACTGTAACACATTAGGTCACTTCAATGGCTGTTTCTCTTTCATACTTTGTTTTAGATACTTATTTGAGGAATATGAACTGTGGAGCAGCTTTTATAATACACAAAAGTAGCTAGAAAATAAGAAAGAAAACAAAAAGATATGCCACCACTGCATTGAAAAAAAACCCAAAAATAAAAACAAATGTATTAATGCTGTAAAGAATGAAAGAGGATGCTAAAAATAATTTGTATACTACCTTCTCTTGATTTTCAAACCACTAGGATCAAAGTACAATATCTGGACTTCAGTTTTTGTCACTGCAGGAATCCTTGTCCCAGATGAAAGGGATTTAATCTAGCAGTCAAATGAAAGAGCAACTCCATCTATGACAAAATATTCCCTCCAGTATTGTACGCTGTCTGCTGCTCATCATTTCCCTGAGATTTTAAATATGAAGGGGTTTTTTTTTAAGAAATAAGTACAACTTTAGCAGATAGAGTTAAAAATTGAGGGATTTTAGTGGCAAATTTGGCCTGGATCTTTCCTAAAATCTGGGCATATGAGACCTCTTGTAGACATGTATAATATCCTTTTATAGTAATAACTTTTGCTTTCACCATCCTCCTGTCTCTGTAGATGCTGAGCTGCTGTATCTGCTGTGATGTGCTGGCACCTTTCCCAGGCATGTGTGCTGGGCTTGGGAGCAGAGGTCTGTGTTTGCATCTGCTCCCTAGAATAAGACATCAACATCCATAGTAGGAGTAATGGAGAACCCTGAGCAGGTGAGCAGAGAGACTGAGAGGCAAGTGCTGCCAAAGGAGACATTTTCACAAATGTGTCTTTTTCATCCCATTCTACATCCTCTCTCTGTTGGCTTGTTTTGAAAAAAAATTTCTGCAACCATCATATGAGTTGTCAGCTTTGGACTTGGGAAAAGTCCTGTATCAGCTGCAGAGAATCTGCTGAAAAACTATTTGAAGACCTGAGTGGCACTAACATGTGAGTGTTGAGGTCACAAATAGTGACCTAAAATATGGCAGTAAAGTAGATAAGTACCAAAAATCTGCAAAATGAAAATTAACTCCCAAGCAGGAAGTTGTAACTAGTTTTCAGTGTTGTCCTTCTTGATTATTTTTGTTTTTAACCAACTTGTAAAGGGACAATCTATTCCCTAAACAGTGGCTAAACATGGGGGAAAGTACTGTGCAGGGCCAGAACATTCTTGAAGAATCCAAGAGGACCCACAGTTTTCTATCAAATTCTACCTCTAAACAGAGCAGCAGAACAACCTTTTTGTCATAGGCCACTTATCTTCCTATTTCTAAAGATTCTGCAGTTAGCTTTGTCTAAAGGTTTTTTATAGCTATACTTTTTCTAAACAATTCTTAAATATATATATAGTTGCAATCTTAGAAGTTTAAGTAATTTTTGCTACCTGTGAGCAGGACTTTATATCAAGCAGATTGAACAGATTAACACATTTTGCAAAAACAGGCAAGCTTTTATCTGGTATGGATGTTTTGCAAGCCTCTATGCAATACTGAAAGATTTACTGAGCAGGAGTCTCCCATTAATGAGATATTCTAATTAGTGACTTGTACATGTGAGAAGTAAAAAAGGAGCGGAAAGAAAGAAAAAATAGTTGGGTTCTAAGGACTTTTTTCTTTTCAAATTTGTTTTCATGTTTCATCCTACTTTGCAATAACACCAAGAGTTTCCTAACTTGGCAGTACTTGGGATAATTAATACTCATTACCACAGTGATTATTATCATCTAAGCAGTGATATAACTGGCAGAGTAGAAAAAACTAGACACACAATTTTTCAAATATTCATATAAATTCTTTATGGGTTCACCTCTAGCTTGACCATGAATTGTTTTCTATTCTCAGAATCACTGAAGTGTGCAACTAAAAGACTACTGTTTTTACAATAATGAGAAAGTTACTCTTATGAGACTAAACTCACAATTAAAGGAATTAATTAAAGAAATTAAAGGAATATCTTTCTTCTTGCTTTGAAAACTCTGGTTATTCATTGGTGCTATGTCAGATAATATCATGCAGGCTTACATACTGAGAGGGTTAATGTCTCCTGTCCAGTGTTAGAACCCAGGCAGGTTTGTTTTTGAGACATACACAAAGAAAGATGTCAAGTGCATGCAAACTCAGGTTGCAAATGGCTTATCTGAGTAGCTTTCCTGTGACTACACTGTGCAGTAAAATATCTTTCTTGATCCTTAGCTTTTCAAAATTTTCAAGAGTAAAGATCATTTCCCATAAAAATTAAATTTTTGCTTAACCACGTAGTATTTGAATTCCCCCTCCCCAAGCTTCAAGGTAAAGATTCCATCAAGATCTGGTACTTTGCATTTAATACATCTTAATAATGGCATGGAGTACTTGAACATGGTCTGTTAACAGAAATTAAAGGCACCCTCCAGAGACCTGAAGTGCATGTCAGCAAGAAGGTATAGATTTATGGCAGATTGGACCACACGAATCTCATTCCCCAAGGAACATTCCAGTAACTTTGAACAGGGAAAGCAGCTTCTTTAAAATATAAACAGCAGTAGCAATAACATTTTGTATGTAGCTGTTAAGGTTTGTTACAGTTATTAAGTCTTTCCGCTCCATGAAGTCCAAGGAAAATATAATGTACAAATAATAAAGCAATTATTTGACATAATACTGGGCATACAATCCTGGGTTCTTATTAACTCATTATAAGGCTTTGTGTACTGTGAATATATTGCATTCCTCCATCAGAGGAACATAATTTTCATACTGGACATCTAAAACTCGAGAAGGACTTGAAATTACACCTTTTTTTTTTCAGACTCCTACATCAGTATGTACAGACTCATACATGCTGTCTGAGTACTCCTATAGCATAATTTAATTAAATAATTCACTATACTTTGCTAGCTCAAGCTTGAGACTAGCCTTTATCCTCTGACACAATTATTTTGGCAAGTCACTACCTTTCCTGACTTTTCTAACTGTAAAATTGAACAAAAAGCACTAGGATTGCTTGCAATTTTAGTCAAATGCCAAAACCAATAATTTTATGTTATTCTTGGTTCCACAGGGCAGCCACAATTTAATTACAGGTTGATGGTCAGGATTTTTTACTCTTAATTTAAATTAGTTAAAGTATGCAAGGAGTAGAACAGAAATAGCTGCTTTAGATGATTTCCAATCCTATGCTTAAACTGTGACAAAAGACCAAGAGATAAAAACTCAAGAATCTTTTTCATCTGCTTGCACATGTATAAGATCTGGGTGGTAAGTATTTTTGAATACATAAATGTGGCAAACAAATTTAGCAAGAACTAGACTAAAATAGAAGTGTCAAAGCAGTTTTGTTAAAATAATATAAACACACATTGATGGATTTATTATGATATTTTAGGACTTAAAAATTTATATAACAACTAAGTGGTATTTCAATAACATAGAATATATTCTATGGCATTCAGTTTTTATTTTTTTTTTTCACGTTCTGGACATATTCTTTTGGGAAAGAAAGGAATTCTAATAGCAGAAGAGATAAAAGCTAAACCCTCCTCCCTTTTACCAGAGGGAATCTAATGCTAATGGAATATCAAAGTTGAAATCCATCTATTGGACCTGAGGAAATAATTTTCTTGTAAAGATATGCCAGAATTAAACTTATCTCTAGAGATAGTGAAAGGGAACAGTAATCAGTATAGCAATTCTGAAAGATCATATTAAAGCCGGGAAAAAACATAAGCAACAGAGAAGATCTTGCATTGTCAATTACTCCCCAGCACTGGGTTCATCTATCTGTCTGCTGTTAGCTTGGCTTCAATTACCTGAATTCATCACTTTTCATCTCCACTGTCCTCATAGCATTCAACACCTCCAGCTCCACTGAGGCACTGAGGGAAAACCTGATGCAAAGAGTGCTCCACTTCCCAAGTGCAAACCTAAACCAAAAAAAAAAAAAAAAAAAAAAAAAAAAAAAAAAAAAAAAGCCTCACCAGATTCACCAGATTTTCCTAGCATTCACAGGACCTCCTTCTGTAGCATCCTTTGCCCTGCCCTGACTGACCAGGAATGAATTTGTGTGGCTGCAAGACAATTGGGTTCATGTGTTAAGATTTTCTACTAAGATGTCTGAAATTCAGGTTGTTTCCTTCCAACAAAAGGCAGCCAGAATGATTTACTCATAGTAGGAAATGAACTCTGTGATATGCTGAAAAGAACTGGTCATAACACTAAGTTAGTTTTTTTCAAAAAACAAACAAACAAAAAAAAACTTAGTTTCATACATTTTTGAAGTGAGTGGTTGGCTAGAGGAGTGATGTTTGATAATTAATATTTTCTTTCTGACACTTTAAAAAAAATTTTTTTTGTAGTGAAAAAATAATTGTAACTGGCATGGACTTAAACTGTGTTCACCTTTCATCATAACAATATCCTTGACACTCCAAGAATTCAGGCATGCTTAGAGTAACAGAAGGGAAGTATTTGCCTCACAGCACTGCAGCTTACATCTCACTCAACCTGTTAATTTCTCAGGCTCTTTTGATTATGAGCTCACATAGTTTATGGCAGCTGGTACCTCCATGTCCAGAGGGCAATGAAACACCTTGAATAATCAGGTAGAAGAAAAAAAGAATGTGGGTATTCTTCTTCATGAATTATGCATAGACTGCAGACTCTGACTCACCTGTAAAAAAATAAAAAGAAATATGTGGGACTGAAAGTGTGCATTTTCACAAAGAGAGCATTTAGTTAATTATATTTAGGTTTGGAGTGCTCATTGTTTTCATAGACTCCTTCTCACTGCCAGTTTGTCTTTGTTCTATTACTGCTTTCTTCTTTTCAAGCATTTTCCCATCATCCCATTAAGTTAAGACAATAAAGCTAGTTTCTTTGAACTAATATTAGTACAGTCCTGGGGAACTATCTGACAAGAGATACTCTGACAGAAGCAGTCCCTGAAATCCACAGTATGCCAGAACTTACTCTCTTCTGTGCTCCATACATTCATCATGGGAATGGGAACAGAATAACACCTTCCATCCCCTTAATCCATTCTAAAAAAGTTGATTTATTATTTCATATCTTACCTCTAGAGATTAAGACCATAGTAAAACGATTTCTTCAAACACCCCAGATCATCTGTGAGCACAGAAGATAAACTATATATGTTCATCTGTGCAATAAGGGCTGCACCTTCTTTATTTATTGACATCACCTTTTTCTGAGTTAGCAAAATTACCTAAGTGGTAAATGTTCTTCCACACAAGTTACAGAATTTGGCCCAGAATAATTAAACAAGCCTCCCAGCTATATATAAAAACAGTAACATTTGTGAGAAAGCTTTTAGGAAAATACAAAATGGTAGAACCACTGTGATTGCTCCAAAATTGCAAGCAACAGAAAAAAAACCACAGGACAATAGGAATCAGTTGTGTAAAAGTTTTGTGCACCTAGAGAGAGACCAGTTGTGACTAATAAATCTCTTCAGCCTTTTAATTCCACTTCAAAATCCTAACTCACTGACTATCTAGGTTCTAGATATCTGATAATTTTCCAGATTCACTCACATTATATGTAATATGAGTGAATCAAACAACATAATGACAGGTTCAAAATTATGGCAGAAAAGAAACAAAAGCAGCATATATATTATATACATATAAAAACCTGATTTGAGAGCTAAAACAGTTAACTAAAATGAAAAAATATGTTTGAGAACAGACAAAAACTCCTCGAGATAGAATTAAATGATGAGTTCCTGACCTACATATCAAAAAGAGGAAAAGAAAAGAAAATTTTGAAAATGCAAATTAAGCAGCAGAAACTAGCTTTACCATTGTGCTCTGTGAAGAATTTGAACATGCAGTCTGTGGTATTGGAGTGATGGTGTAGATCAAAAATAAAGAGAACCAGGAAGGATTTACAAAACTGTAGTGTAGGCTTCTTTTTCTTATAGTCTTGTACAACTTTTCTTCAAACATATTCTTAGTGCTGAACATCTAAAGGCTACCAAAAGCAGAATGCACATATTGCATGAAAGGAAAAAGGAAAATAGTTCTAGGGACATAGCTACATTTCTAAAGATGCAGAGCCAGTTACAGTTAGGAGAGGGCTTTTGAGTTAAGTTGGTGTTTCATATATAAAGGTATTAAAACAAATCCTAACAGTATTATAAAAATCTAATTAAAATATTTACCTGTTCAGCTTTAAATTAAACTTTATACAAATTTTATAACATTAAAGCAGGCCTATTTCTGGGAAAATTAGTATGTATCTGCCACATGGAATATATAAGATTAAAGAAGCTAAAGAAATACCTCCAGATGGGTGTTTCTATGGAATTACAGTAATCAAAAGCTAGACCATCACTTGGTATATTACAGCTAAAAAGATATAACATCAAAATATGGGGAAAGTTTATGATCTCAAAAGCAAATGATCATTATTTGTGCTGCAGTCTTTCTGTCTAATTAGCTCTTTTAAAATGATAATCTCTATATTTTTTCAGAAAGAAATGTGGGGGTTTGAGCAATGATGTGGTACATCTTTGAAATCAGTTGAAAGAACATTCATTCTTTCAAAAAGGATGCTAAGTACTTTTGTACCATAAAATCGAAATTGTTACGAACTCATTTAGCAAACATGGAGATGTAATGGTGAAGCTGGGACACCATTTCTTATTTATATCCTGGTATCAGAAAGAAGAGGAGTGGAAAGACAACCCACACACCTTACTTCAAATCTGCAGATTCTATAACCTAACAGGCAATAAATTTTCAGGGCAAAACAATTCTCTTTCCTGTAGCACTGTATCCTCAGTATCCCGTCTATTTTATGTCTTTATACAGTGGGTGTGGCAACAGTAATCAGAATGAAATCACTTTTGTTATTTTAGCTATAGCTTTGTTCTGGATGTCAGAGCTGGGCTAGTTAACACGTTCAGTGTTCTCACTCAAGTAATTCTCAGGCAATCTGGGAACTGCAGAGATGAAACATGGGACAGGTTTGAGATCATTTGGAAGCAAGGTGATTGATTGAACCTTCAGTATCAAGTATTTGACTGATATGGTTACAGAATCCCTCCAGATGGGAATTTTGTACAGTTCTTGAAATTCCCCAAGGCAGCTCCTACTCAGTCTCATCTGATTTGTTGGCTTAAATGTATTGACTGACATTCTGGATGGAGTAAGCAAAGACTTCCCAAGTGGTTCAGTCTGCTGGAATGGTCATACTATTCAGAAGTTAGATATTTGTTAGTCAAGACAAAATGTTCCCACAAACATTATAATAGGGACCTGTTCTTGTTTTTGACTAAGATAATCAATAGCAATGAATTACGTATGTTGCTGGTGTAATTACATACAACCATGGGCAGCTGGGGTACAAGGACTGAATAGAAGACCAGCAGACCCATTTCTGAGCTCAGACCTGGTTACTCAGAATTTAGTCCAGTCAGACCTCAAAGGAGAGGACTGCACAGTCTCTCTAGTTAGCATGTCTCACTGCTGGGTTGCGCTTTCAGGGCTTGTCCCAGCCTCAGTGTCCTTAGCCAGTGTCATTTTAGGGGCTTCTCTGTCCCAGGAGCAGCAGATGGCATTTGCCCTTGCTCAGGTGAACAACATTCCTGTTGGTCCATTTTTCTAGTCTACCCAGGTCCGTCTGGATGATACCCTGTCATGGAGTTTTCTCCCCACTTTAGTTTCATCTGCACACATGATAAGTGTGTTCTCCACTACCCCTCCAGGTCATGTGTTAAAGGATAAAAGCACTAAGAAGCACAGTCCCAGGACAGATCCTTACAGTCCTCCCCTTCCATGGACCACTAGGTAAAACATGACCCATGTCCCTTGGGGCTAACATCCAACTACCTTTTTACCAATTGCCCATCCCTCCAGACCATGACGTCCTAAGATGGATACAAGAACATTTAGAAGACAGTCAGGTTTGTCAGATATGATTTGCTCTTTGTAAGTTCATGCTAGCTATTTCCAGCAGCTGTCTTCTCTTCCACATGCCTAGAAATATGTTTCTGACCTCACTCCATGGTTTTTTCCAGGATCCAGACTAAATCCATCCAACCTGCTTTCCTCAGTCCTGCTTTTTCTCCTTTTGAAGAAGTGTAAATAATTTACCTGTCTTCAGGCATTGCAGACATCTCCTGGTCTCCTGAACCTTCCAAGCATGATGGTCTTGGAAGGATGTGAATCTTTTCTTTCATGTCCAAGCTGGATACAGAGTGAACTAGACAACCAATTTTTCTTAGAACCAGAGAACTTGGTGTTATGCAGTTCTGCCAAGAGCCATGCCTTTCCAAAAGCAGCAAGAGAGGGGTCATCATTTCGTACAGAGGAACATTTCTACTGACTAGCTGACAAAACTGATTCATTATTTTGCTCTTCATTTTAAATTTTTCTTCTGCTGTGGGAATAATTTCTTTCATTCTGAATAAAGTGTCCAACAGAACATCAATGGGATGAATTTATGGGATTCAGTGAAAAATGCATCTCAGGCACATCAGTCAAAATTGTTATATATATCTGTATTAACCATTGAACAAAAGAGCAAAATGAATCTGCTAAGAGCAAAACTGGGTACATAAGCCTTAGCTTGGCACCAGTTCAAGATGTTTTAAATGGGGCTAAAGGACAAGTTCTTCCCTAAGGAGTAAAATCAGGTTGAGAAGAGACAACTCATTTGTTACTTTAGTCACCCCAAGAGCTCAAAATGACAGTGAAAAAATGATGACAAATTGAAGCATGGATGTCAAGACTTCAGTTATTGCTTACAATATGAGTTCAGTGTTGCACATTTTTGGCTGAATAAAGCATCTGTATTTCTGAGACTTGTTGGTCAGTGTTTGCAAAGAACTTGTGCTACAGGTATATTGTTGGCTGGCAAAATGAAGTACCATACCAAAAAAATACATCACAGACAAATACAGAAATAAGAAATGTTGGCTTTTCAGAAATGGGAAGAAAGAGCAAAAAATTAAGCCAAAAGTTTATAAAAACCCCACAGTAATTACCTAAGGAATCATAAGTGATAACAGGAATATCAAGAATATGCATTGGGTAATGCTAAAAAAAATACCTATGTATTTATTTTACAAATTAAAATCTAAGTGAAATGTTTACAAAATTAATCATTCTACTGAGCTTGGTCGTGATGATTGTAAGAATACCTACTCGAGAAGTCTTTTCAATGTTGTGCATGAAATAGTATAGTATCACTTTTAGGCTGACCTGTGTCAGTGGTTTCTCAAAAGGTGACAAAATTCTATCTACGGTTTTTAGGGGTATCATTGTTCTTTAATTTAAAATTGTTAATAAAAGGTATTGCATTTACTGGGATAATGTCATCCATGGTATTGAATTAGACAAGGAATCAACTAAGCATGAGTTCTTTCATAAAGGACAATAATGTCAAGGCAGTTTTAAAGATCAAGTAAAATAAAAAACAGCAGTGAGGAACAGTAGAAGGTGAAAATAATGTTTATTGAGGATATTTAAAATAAAATTACAAGATGAAGAAGACAGAAAAAAAATAGCATTCTTGAATGGACTCTGCAGTAGATATTTTACAGCAAGAAAAGAAGAAAAAATAGGTAAAAATTATTAAAAATGTCTCAGTTCTAGGCCAAAACATGGAAATAATCTAACCTGGTCAAAAAATTGTATGATATGAAAATGACAGTCTACTCAAGGCAATAAAACACACTTCATTATCTTTTTGAGATTTTTTTATCTAAACCTAGAAAAAACTATACACATATATACACCTTAGAGCTCAGTTTATATTTCACAAAAGTGTCTATATATTGCAATCCAGAGAACACAGAGGATTTTTATCAGATTAATATTTTGATAGTTGGACTAGGTTTTTAACCCTAATTGTTCAGGTACTAAACTAGCTGTCTTCTGAATATCATAGTTTCTGTTAGAGTTAGACAAAGAGAACATGTAAAGATCACAAAAGCAAGAAACATTGTCTTGTTGTTACCAGCAAGGAGAGAAATTAATACATACAAAATTTAGAAAATTCTATGAGAAATTGTGACCACAATAGTAATAATTTCTCTTTGGCCTGTACATCAGTACCAGTATTAGCAATATATTTTATCCTATATAATTTTGCAGTACTTCAGTCTGTTATAATCTCACTTGTTGACAATTTCAAAGCTAAATTATTAACAATTAATAAGAACAATGCTTGCTTTAAAATTTTCTGTTATTATTTAAAAGTAGAAAATGTAATTTCTAATAAATGTAGTGCAGGTTCTTTTTTAAAAATATGTCCCAAAATCGCTCCCCTTTCAAACATATGTTGCTGCTGCACTTGTCTAAGAAATTCAAAGTCCCTTCAGATAAACAGAATCCTAAACTATTCACCTAAAGGTGACAGTACAACACAGTGGAAAAAATAAATCAAGATCCTACTTCAGTTTAAAGCACAGGAATACAAAGGGAAAGACAAAATTTTTGTCCTTCAGTATAACTGAGACTCAATGGTAAAATAAAATAAGCCTGTAATCACCTTGAGTTGCAGTCTTCTCCCTTCTGCAGACATAATTTCAAGATAACATACTTTTTTTTTAATGCTGAAAGAGATAAGACACAAGTAATGTTATATCAGTAGTATCATAAAAATTTCTTAATAACACATGCAAAAAATTTGTCAAAATTATGACTATCTAAAAAATTTATTAATAATAACCCAAGATATCAGTTTATCTTCTTTTCACTGCAGTGAAAAATAATTCAACTGCAGTGAATAAAATCAAGATAATTCTACATTATTACCAAACAAAATCCAAGGGAGAAGGAATATTTCAGCATGAGCTCATCAAAAATAGATATTCAATTGCACAACAAAATTTACCAGGTGAAGAATTTTTTTGAAAGAAAAAGGGTAAAGTTAATGTTTTATTTTGAAAATAAATTTAAAAATTGAAAGAGACAAAACTCGTGAAAATTTTGGATATAAAAAGGCATCAAATAAAAATTTTGCTTTTCCTAAGGGCTTTTATAGAGTCAGTGGGCTTGCAATATTTTGGTAATATTCTGCTTTCCAATTACATGCAGGTCAATTTACAAATCTACTTATTTGTTTTTAAAAGTATGAATCATTTTGAAGAGTTTTTTCCCACTTGGGAATAAGAAACGTCAATTATAGTATTGCTTCTAATCCTATACTCAGTCTGTACAAATAATCATTGGTCAAATGACTGTACAAAGTGAAAAACACCTACAAATTTCTATGGTGCTCCATGTTGTTTTGTTTGAATGGATGCTTTTGAATTTTGAACACTGACTTGGAAACAGACTGCAACTTTTAGAAGTAATCCAGAAAAAAAATCATTAATTTTCAAAGACAAGACATAAATCCTAAGCGCTTAGGGAAAAAAGGTTCAAATGCAAAATTAATTGAGTAGATCCTTAATGAATTTAAGAAAAGGCATGCACCCAGGTATCTTTCAATACATTTGCTTGATGCCCTTTAATAAAAGGAAGGAAGTTTGCGGCAAATCAGGAAATTAGGCTGGGGCCATTACAACATTAGAGGGGTTTTTTTCATACAATTATATATTCTGTATATCAAGTGACTTTTATTCACAGGATCTTGCAGACACCACATCTGAGAAACAAATCTGCTACTTCAAAACCAAACTCCTTGACTCTACCCCATACAAACCCACACGTGGCAAGTTGTGGATGCTGGAAGTCACTTACACACTTCTTATGTCATTTTTTTTAATGTCATTAATTTGTCGTTATCTCAGTCTTATCAGGGTAATATTTCAATCAGTCCCCGTGCTGTGAAGGCCCTTGGTGCAGGAGGCTGCTCTGCACTTTTGTACCTGGGCTGCAGTGACCATATTAATCGCCCACTAGCATTTCAGTGAAGACTGATATTCACGCTGGGCAGAGCTGGCTGCCAGGCAAATTGTGTTAATCAGAGGCTATTAACCCAAGTGAATGGGATCCTTAGTCAGCTAAAACTTTAAGCTAAATCTGTCTAGACTTTCTCAATTCTGTATTCTTTAAATAATGTTGAAATGCTTCTAAAAAAAAACCCCAAAAGGCAAACAAACAACAAAATAAAAACCTTACAAGAACCAACCTAACAAACAAAAAAGCACCAAAAGGGACAAACAAGTACATAAACAAAGAAAAAAATATTCCAAAAATCACCTTAGACAAATTTAAGTTAGATGTCTGCCAGAATAGAAGTACAGAAAGCTTACACCTCCCACTCTGTCCTCACAAGGCAGATCCTTGTTTGCAAGTTTGTTTCTACATACCTGTGTTACCTTCTGAGCTGAACTGAACCATTCTGTACCCACTGTT
The DNA here is from genome assembly GCF_036417665.1 of Passer domesticus. Taxonomy (NCBI): domain Eukaryota; kingdom Metazoa; phylum Chordata; class Aves; order Passeriformes; family Passeridae; genus Passer; species Passer domesticus. The sequence goes on along the minus strand of NC_087474.1, from coordinate 104,391,006 downwards.
GTCCCTCAGAGAGCTCTTTTCATCAACTCTGAGGCTGACTTCTCTTTTCACCAAGAGGTCCATCTGACAAGGCACTTCTCCCTTTAAAAGAACAGTGAATAAAGTTGAAAAGAAAGGAAGAGGGAAAAAAAACCCCAAACCAGATACCCAGAATGAGTGTATTTTAGAGATTTCAGTACTATCCATTCAGTCTTAACAGGAAAAGTATATCACTTGGCAGCAGAAATGAAAAGCAGCCCTTCAATCCCTACTGTGTATTCCTAGGAGTAGCAAGTAGCAGAATTAGTTTGGCAGTAGGGGTGAGTGTTCAACACAGCACTTTTAGAGAATTTATGTCTGTTATTGAGTCGCTTCTCTGTGCTCTCCATCATCTTGTTTGCTTGGACTGCAAAACCCACTTTTTTTCTGATTTAATTACCAGTGACTTAACTCACTATTTTAATAAATATCATATTTTTTCTTCCTAGAATCTAATAATAGTTCCTTTATTATTTAAAATTACCCTTTTTCTCTAGTGAAAACAATAAACTCCCAATCTTATTAGAGGTAGTGTGGGTTGTGTGGTTTTCTTTTTTTGGTTTCACTGACTCAGCTGTTATTCTTCAGACCTTGGTGAACATCCAAGTAATACCTGCTGTACTCTTAGCTTCCCTCCAAGTCATGATTACTGAAAAGATCTGCGTATGTTGAAGCAGAGTTAAACAGATCACTTGATCAAATGATGTACTTTCTGCCTTATTGCAAATCTTAGCTGAAAGATGGATAAAAGACCTTTATTTGGACACACTGAATTCGTCTTACATGCAGTTAAGGTGTTTTCTATTAGAGAAATCCATTTTTCCTGAGGGTTCACAGCATTTTGTCACATTTCTTCTGTCTAATCCATCATAAATCACAAATTCTTGTTCAAGGTCTCAAAACTGTTCTAACATATATTTTTAAACATCAGGGTTTATACACATTGACTTGTAATACTCTGAGTAAAATGACAGTCCTCACAAGGCTACCTAGAGAATGGCTAGAAGGATCATATCACACTAATACTGGTTGTCTTAACATGTGTTCCCCTTTTAAGACTCTAAGCACTGTAAATATTCTACAGGGATTAAGCTACTTTTCCAGACTCAGTGCCTGAGTCCACAAAGGTTGTTTTTTTTTCCAGTAGTCATTTCACACAGGTTTAGTATTTCTAAAGCTTTCCTCCAAAAAGCCTTCAATTAAGAGCTGTATACTTTGGGACTTTATTTGTCTGCATTGTTTTTTTCACTTTCTACCTCCTCCACCTAGATGTGTGCTGTTTCAGGTGCTTCCCACAGTTTGCTTTCCATTCCATCTGAAATGCAGATTAATACACTTCCTCTTTACTTCTCTATTCCCACAATAATCTGAGACTTCACCTTGTATCCCAACATATCCTTCCGTCATGTGCTCCTGACAATCATACATATGGTTAATTTGCATCTTCCTTGAAAATTCCCTCCAGAGCTTAGGGATCCTCAGGCTGAGGTGTCCCCTTATGACAATCGGATGTGAGGATATAGATATTCTAGAAATTGCCTGATTTTTTTTTTTTTTAACTCCCAGGGTGTAACAAAACTTTTTGGAGAAAAAGAAGAAATAGACAATAACAAAAACAAACAAACCCCCCAGACTTATTTGTACTGAAATTGGGATTCTGTGTCACTATGAAGCTCTTAACCTTGGCTCCAGGGAGATATTTTCAAGGGAATATTCTGATCACTCCTCAATCACATATTAATAAGTACATTATGTCCTCCTCTGTAAATTCATAACCAATATATTATTTTATACTTTAGGAACATGGTCCTGAGTTTGGAAATACTGTTTTAATTCACTCTTAACCGTAATTTTCAAGGCGACATACTTTGCTCTTTATACTGAGGCTTCCCAGCTTTTCATCTGCAAATTGCACCAAATCTCTCTAACTTTTATCACAGGTCTTTAACTTTCATGCTGAGTAATTTTTATGCTGAGTTCATTAATGAAAATGTCAAAATATCAATATCAAAACATTTTATTTATGGTAGTATTGAAGAATGTTTTTCTTATTTATTCTCTCCCTTTGGTGCAATCAAAAGTGATCTGGCACTTAGCCAGGTTCTCATCTAATTTACATTTCTAGTGCCAAATTCTTTTATGAAATTGAGACAGAGGACATTTGCTTTAATCATTTTCTCAAAAGAGTTTTATGATTTTCCTAGGTGAACTGCCTGTGTTCTCATTTTGAACCCTGCTTTCTGGATTAATCATATTTCAGATATTTATTTTTTTTCTGAAACAATTTTGATTAATTACTTAAACTTTTTTATTCACCAGACTTCAGGCTTTTTTTATTCAAACCTGAAATGATTAGTTACGTGATGTATTATTATATGTGACAACCTACTAATATCTTATTCTTTCACATTATCTCTTGTGACCCATCATAAATAATAAATAGATAAATATATGGATAGATAAATAAATAAATGATGAAGAGAACTGGCAATAGAATAGGGAGGATGTGTGGTTAGGAAGTGTAAATAAGTTACAGAAGGGAGGAACAGAGAGGAGTGAATAGTTTGCTGACATTCAACTAAACTTTAATCATTCTCTTTCCAAAGAGGTAATTGCTATTTACAGGAGTTCTAGGTCATGATCCCATCTTGGACCCAACTTAGAAGAAGTTCTTGAACAATGCAGCACACCATGAGACCTGGGCTGTGAATGAGCACATCTTCAGACTTCCTAAGGTGCACTGCATCATTAAAAATAAATCAAAGACTGTAAAAGTTGACATACTGTAGCTGTTTTCCTCACCCCACCTGCTTTAATTTGACACATTTTCAGAGAAAAGTCACTATTCATTTCATATCTAAACCTGTCAAAACTTTTTTTTCCCTTCACTTAATACCAGAGGAGTCAAGTTTCTTAGTATGGCTTGTCGAAAAGCTGTAGAGACCAGACAACTTGTTGCATGCAATGCATCAGTAGGGAAATAAATAGTCTATAACCGAGTAAATATTAAAGATTGCAAATCAAAGTATAAAAAATTGAATGCTCAGAGCATTAAATTCTATGTGAGAAAATAAAATTAATTGATCCTTAATATTTCAAAAGACATCTAATTCTATCAGAAAAATAATGATTTGAAGTTTTGTGTTTGTTTTGTTTTCTTTTTTTTTTTTTTTTCATTTTTCTACAGGTAAAGTTCAAACTCCTTACCTCTGAACCTGAATTTCTTAGTTAGTGTTATGTATATTTGATAACAGTTCATATTTTCCCGAGGTAGAACCATGAGACTTTTTGAAAACTTGAAATGTCACATAATGCCAATAATCAGAAAACAACTCCTTACCTCATTCTGATTTCAAGAAATATTCCTCAAATAGGTAAAGAGGAACCAAGAAGCATGGGGATGTAGTTCTACCACCTGAGGGAAAAAAAAAAAATACCTTTGACAGGTAACTCAAGTCCTCTGTATGTCAATATTGCAACATGGTGCCAGCAATTTAGAAGCAGAATGCCCCTGAAACTTTGATCAGCAATTCAGCATGAACTTAGTTGACAAAAAATGTCACAGAAAAGAAGAACCAACCTTATGTTTTGTTAGAGGGAATATTACTTTTGAAAAATATTTAGTTGAAATGGACCCACCAAGGCTTTTAAAATGTTGTTTTCAAGTTCCAAGAGTAGCTTTTCATCAGCTTATGACAATGGGAGCCTTACATACACTTCTAGAAAGTAGAATAATTATTTTTTCCCAATTTTTTAAAGTAATTTAAACAAAGCCGACACATTAGGGAAGATATAAGATTAAAAAGGAAAAAAATGCTGCCAGAGAATTCACCTTCTTTTAAGGTAAAATCCTAAATGATCAGACTAATGTTAATATGGGACTGTGCCAAGTGATATTAAATTTATGTGGAAATATCTGCTCAACCCACAATATTTGTGTCTGGGAAAGAAATCTGGAACAAAAAAGTGTGCAACAAATTAAGCTTTGCATTAATCTCAGCATCTGTGAAATGTGTTATTACTGTGTGATTTTGACTTTGGTAAAGTCTTTGGTTCAGTCTCAAGCAGAGACAAGCCTCCCCTGTTAGCTGATATTTTCATTGTTTTAATAAATTAAGTTATCTTTGTGTCAAAGTTGCAGGGAAGAATGCAGCTGCTCGGATAGCAAGGGCAAAAATCTCATGGAGTGATGTGAAACACATCTGCTCTGCTCAGTGTGAGATCATTGCAGAAAATAGTGAACTGGAGCTATACAATTCCATGGATCTCACTGAGAAGGAAAGCTGCAAGCCTCCATCACTACTACCAAATTCTTTAAATCTCTGAGCTATGAATGAGTCAATTGCCATGTTTACCTTTGATTTGCAACCACAGCTTTTACAATAGGGAGCACTGATTCATAAAAGACTCCATGGCCATGCAAGGCAGTTTAGTAACATGAAACAAGCTCAACTGGAAGAGAGAGAGCAAGTGGTTAGCTCTGTTAAGAAAGAGCCACAGCTGGCTTCTTCCTTTGACAATTAGTGACACCCACCAGCACCCTCGGTTGACCAACTTAAAAATGAAGAAACTGGCTCTAATAATACATTTTGTGAAGAACAGAAGTAGTAGACACAGGAATTGCAGAACTGGAGCAAGTGTTGAACAGCAAATTTGCTTTATAGGATCATGCTGGAATTGAGGCTGCTGAACACACAATTATATCAGACTCTGGTGGCCAGAGTGCAGTTTTATTACAGATGCTAGAAATGTCCCAGTTCCAATAGTCAGGTATAGGCAGAACTAAGATCTGCCTGATTTTAAAACTTATGCTGACAGAGCTCCAAATATCTCTTTATTGTCTGCTGGCAAAGCACTGATGTACTGTGTAAACTCCATCCAGTAGCAGAGGGCAATAAATATGCATGGCAGGGAGAAGATTAAGATTCCGGCTTTCCCCAAAACTATCACCCAAAATTGTCTGTGAGAAAATTAAAGACTTGACAGGAGAGAGTGCAATTAAGTACACTCAGGTGTATTTGCATGTGCCCTGAATGAATTACAGGATACAGTGGTTGTGCCAATCACAGTAGAGAGAATTATAGAGTGAATAATAGAGTAATAACATACTCATTAAAAGTACATTAAATCTATATCTCAATATTTTGAAAAACAAAGCAAAACACATCATCAAAACCACTCTTTTTTGAATTTTAAAATTAAGATAAGGGCAAAAAACTCCCTTTCATTTAGAGGGAAAACTTTTTATGGCAATGCAGTGGATTACAGGAATTTTATGCAAAAATACTCAACACCTGCCAAGAATTTTTAAAATCAATTATAAGTTTAATAAAATTATGCAGAAATTTTCTCTATTCCTACTTAGAAGACAAATTTGTCATAACTAATAGTGATTTTAAATTACCTGAATAAAATATTTAGAGAACTAATCTTCTAAGATTCTAAGTCTAGTCCAGTTATGGTTAAGGTTAGGGTTAGAATTGACAGAGGAGGGTTAAGAGAAAAGGTAACAATTTTGTATATTTTAATTATTTTAATGTAAATTTGATCCAAAAGTAATCATTCTATATAATTCTAACATTGTGCATACTCATTGACACTACTTTCTTAAAAATTTGAGTGCTGTTCCTAAACTCACTGAATTAATGCAACAGCAAAACAACTAGAGATTTCTAATTAAATATTTCAGTCACCTTTAATGTCACTGAGTTAAAGCAGTATATTTTGGGTTTCAAATATGTTAATGTAGCTGATAATTCAAATCATTGTACACCTGTAATTTAAGTTTCTTTCTAAAAAACACCATTTTCTTGAAAACAAGATGAATTATTCAGAGTTCATAATGAACTTGAAACCACAAATCATGTTTCAGTGCTTTCAAACTCTCAGTATGGTGGCTAAGAAGCTTGCTGTAGGTGTTAATTAATGGCTGCATTAATTGTTAATTAACAAGTGTTGAAATAGTAGCAGAAATTAATGCAGAATACATTTAGACTTGCCTAGGTTAACCACTTTAGAATAGTGACTGGCATATTGAGTCAACTTGATGTTTCTCAGGCTTTTTTGGTGATTCAGAATACATCCACAGCCACCGATCTTTTTTTTTTTTTTTTTTTTTGCTTGGACAGGGCAGGTTTTCACTTAATTCTCTGCTGGGAATAGAGAAGTATCAGGGCAATCCATTCCAACACTCCAGCTCTTGTGACTGGACCGTTTGAGTCACATTAGGAAGCAGAGTTACTGCACAGTGCTTGGAATGTGTAAGGGACGCCATGAAGGCAGCCACCATGTCAAAGTTTTCCTGGGTTTCCTGCTTCTTGGGTCTGAGTTTGAGAGTGGGTGAGATATCAGGATTTGGACTCAGGGAGAAAATTCACCTGCATTAATGATTCTCTTCATTACAGATTTATTTTTAGTTCCCCAAGCACAAAGTCCAGTGAATATTTTGAAGCAAAAAACTCCTCTTGTTAAAAGTATCACCGTGTGGGTTGTACAATGCTAGCACAGCAAAACCTTAGTGACAGCATGATGTCTTTATCAATAGCAAATACATAGTTGCTGATCATCCAAACACAAGCTACAGTTTAAAAAGACAGGAACACCTGAAGGATCATCACATAAAATATAAGTAACAGGAATTTTTAATAAAGTGATGGCAGGTTATGAACACAAAAAAATTCAGTAACAAACTTGGTATTCTGTCAAATGTTAAATTGCATAGTTCCAGTAACAAGGCTAGCATTTATTTCACAGCAGTCTAATGCTCAGAAATTCCAAGGATGAGCACATTCTACTTCACAAATAATCACCAACCTTTCCTTATGTTGCAGACTTTGAGATTCTAAAGTGAATCATAAATATTTCATGCAAGTATTGCTCTGTGGCACCCATCTGGAAGAAAGGTATTTTCTCCTTTGTTGATTAAAACTTTATTGACCTTACTGTCTGTCAGGTCCTGCTAAGGGGATTTTTGCCAAGCAAACTTTTAATATTGTGCTTGCCAAAATGCATCAACAGATTTTGTAAAGGGTAATCGTAAAACCATGGGGAACATTTAATATTACAGCTAAGACCATGGCATTTACATTTTAACTTTTGCTTACTTTCAGATTTTCTGCAGTTACAATGGGAAAATGAAATGCAGACAACACAAACACCCCTACATAAAACAGTGAAATGTCATAGGCTCGATAATTAAGGGATGTTGTAACCTTACTGACAATATTTCCAAAGCAAATATCCTTACTTAATAACTAAAAGTTTTTGGAAAAATTCTCCTTAAACTATCTTATCTCTTTTTTTTTTTACCTAATTTCTGATAAAGAACAATTTTGATGAAGAGTCACAGAAAAAGATTGTTGCACAGACTATGCTCTGAATTTTTGAGAGCTTCTGAGAGGGACCATTCCTCAGTAGGAACCACAAGGGATTGACCATTAATTTTCTCTGCAGGCAAGAGAGAGCAGAGGTTCGTGTCTGGCGAGAAAGCCCAGCTTCTCCCTGTAAGTTCTGAAATTCCACTAAAGGGAAGGCAGTTCCAGGTGGAACTAAGGTGCAATATAGCAGGGCAAGGGAGAAGACTTTATTCTATGAGAAAAACAAAAAGTATTTTAATAACCTTGGTCTTAAGGCTGGACATGAAAAATAGGTTTTCAGAAGATGTTATTGATTTGTATATATGAACCTTGTTTGATAAAATAAGAATCTGTGCTTTAAACAAAAATTCTTGATTCATTCTAGCAGAAAACACTCCAAAAATGTTGGTCTGTCTCAGACCACTCATCAGATGTTTGTCACTGTTCTGCCAGTATTCTTCAGATATATTTGAACGAACCATTTTTCAGAGAGAAATGAAAGTACTCTATTGACCAAACAACTGCTTGTGAGATAGAAGGTTTTGATTATCAGTATTAGTACTGAGGTGTGTCACTATATTACAGACAATCTTCTTTTCTTTCCCATCCTCTTTAAAAATTCCAGAGTTCTTTCAGGCTTCATCTATTTAAGTTCTAATCTAAACCTACCGATATACCTAAAAAATTCATTATCTCTACTGTTAACTTAAAAATTGTTCTCTTCAAAACAAGGGTGACCTAGAAAGACCTGATATTATCCAGCCCACCACAACTCTTTGGGATGATTTACCATGGAGTGAAATGTAATGGACGATTTGGAAAACACACCTAGTCTGATGGTGCAACAGAACTCCAATACAGGTAGTGTACCAAAAAAATCCAAAATAATAGGCTTCCAGTCAAAAAAAAAAAAAAAAAAAAAAAAAAAAGACAGAAAATAACCAAAGTAAAAGAGTTCACAAACAAGTGGAAAAAGGAGTATCACCACAGCCAATATCATCTGAGTGTTTTATTAAAATTCAATGTTTGGATTTTATAAATGTTTTAGGCAGACCAGACACATAGAAAATTCATCAAATGTTGTATAAACAAGACTGTATATGTTGTTGAGGTAGATCAATCGGTTTCACAAAACCTAAGTTAAACTGAAGGGGAAAATAAGAAGGCTTTGCTGAACTGTCTTTCCCTGTTAACTTCCAAAGAACCTTCAGTCCCAATAATAGTACCAACTCAACAGTACCAACTTCTAGCATTTCATATCTTCAAAGTCTCATTTATCTTCACTTATACATCTGTCAGTAATCCTTTTCTTCTAAGTGCTATCCAAACACAACACTTCAACAACATTCAACCACCAGGCAAAAGTTAATCACTAGACTGACAGAGGAGGAAACAGGGCTACACAGTGGGTCAATGTTACCCAGCAGAACAAGGGATCATCATGTTTCTGTGCCATAAATCCAATGACTGCAACACGGCAGAAGTAATTCAAAAGTAGTTCTGATTTATCTCAGCATAATTCATTTAAGTTTTTGGCTAATTTCTGTGGAAATATGCAAATACCTATTTCAAACAGTATGGGTAATATATATATATATGTGTACACACGCACACGCACATATATATATACATATATATACATACATACTCTTTGTTGCAGGCAAAACAACTATTATACTTGTAAGTTCCATTCCTGAAAGAACAGTAAGAAAAGTAAGCATTTGGCTAAATACATATGTCATTTAAAGAAAAATATGATAATTATTTTTAAGATACATCTTTTGGTACTCCACAAGATAGAACTTTCCTGGTCTGTACCAGAACTCTTCTGTGTCTTATTTATTTACAGTTTGGTATATTGACCATCAGGAGAAGTCCATAATTTTTTCCAAACCACTCTGCCTGATGAACTTGTCCAAAGAGGAACTATAGTGAACTAGAGGTGGTAATGTGGTAAAAGCCATAGTAAAATAGCAGGAGATATTTTAGTTGAGTTGATTTAGCAGGTGTTTCTGTTTTGGTGGAAGTCAAAAATATGTCATCTGAGGTTTCCATTTAAAAATCACTTGCCCATATGGAGTATGTTACCACATCTGTTCAGAAAAATAGGTCACATATGTAAATATGGAAATTAACCCAATAAAAATAATCTACTCTGCATCCATAATTTCTGGCCCAAATAATGCCCTGACCTCTAGAGCTGATAAATCTGCGAGTAGATGGCAAAGATCTAATGGTAGAAAAATTTATACTTGTAAGAGGAACCCACAAACAAATTTATGGTGACAAGCAAACATGAACAAAATATTTATATATACAGATGTGCTGCAACAGCTGCATTGGGTGACCTGTTTTATATTGTGCAGCAGCAGTGATTTCCTCAACTCTTACACTATATTTATGTGACTGTTCTTTTTTTCCCCTAACACTGCTCCACAGTGCTCCGCAGCTATGATGACACAGCATTTGCTAGCACACCTGCAGCATACTTGGCTATATCCAGATCTGGAATCATGCCTTTAAATTATGCATCCTACATCTGGGAGATCAGATCTGAGCCCAGACATTACAATCATTTTATCAGAAATTTAAGTAACCTTCACAGGCCCTGTGCTGATTTCTGCATACCTACCATCTGAATCCTTCTCAGAGACTGGAAGGAAAATCCAATGTATCTGCAAGATTTAGTATTTGAAAGACAAAATTTTGAATTATACTAGATGTTTTTTTCCTTGCTTGCTGTAAATTGTTAGGAAGCTTTGCCTTCTTTATAAATTCCCTCAAAAAATCTAATGTCATAAACTGAGCTTTACAATGGCTGAACTGCAGTGGCCTTCAAATTAATACACATGTAACTATTTGTAACATAATAAAACATTTCTTTTAGCATCACACTTTGTCAGCATCCCTTGTGATCCTGTTAATCTAATTCAAACACATAAACTGTTATCCTGCATTAGGAATTTGTTCCAGCTATACTGAAGATGTTTAATTTCAGCTGCTATTTGTTTTTTATTAAAATAGAACTGCCTAAGAGCACTAAAACTGGAAAAAGGAATCATGTTTTCCCAGTATGCTACAAATCTGGGGAGGTGGCACTTAAAGTGCAGACAGACAGAAATAAAGGAGACAATGACACAATACAGGAAGCATGAAGCAAAATGTCAGCCTAAGTACTACAGTTAAACCACTAATATTTAAAATTATTTTTAGATTGTTTTTGGGGTTGTTTGTTGTTTAGCTGGTAACAGGATTTATTTACAGGACAGAACTGGAAGAGAAAACACAACAGTTATCATATCTTTAGGGATTTCCTGCCATATGCAAGACAGGCAACCTTGAAATACAAAACTCTAGTATCCAGGAGTCAAGATACCTAGACTAGTATTACAGAATCACTCAGGCTGGAAAATTGTCAGGAGATCTCTGCTAAAAGCGGGGTCTGCTCTGAATTCAGACTAGCTGCTCAGGGATTATTTTATTTGGTATCAAATATCTCTCAAGACAGAGATTGTATAACTTCTGTGGACAACATGTTCCAGTGCTTGAAGTTCTAACAGTGTTTTCCCTCCTACCTCCCAATATCCAGTTAGAAGAACAACTACAAATAATTGGACCCTGATAATATCCACCTGAAGGTGTTAGGAGAGCTGGCTGATGTCATTGCAAAACTGCTCTCCATAATAACTGAGAAGTTATGAAGATCAGGAGACAAGCCAGAAAGCTGGAAGAATTCTTATGCCGCCCTCCCCCCCCCCCCCCAATCTACAGTAAAAGCTTATAGGAGGTTCCAGGAAATTATGGGCCCATCTGGTTTACTTGATACTCAGGACTCCTATCCCACCTCCCAAAGTGTTGTGGACCACTTTGTTACCAGGGCTTACAACTGACTGGTGTTCAGCTCTTTGTTCTCCAGGGCCCCAAGAAGATCTTCTCCCCATCCAGTCAGCCAAATCCCCTTCATATTATTGTAGGAGGTTCATTCCCAAGCACACTACTTGGCATTAGTCCTTGTTGATTTTCATGAAGTTCCTGTTGTTCCATCATACTAGCCTGACTAAAGCCATCTGAGCTGCAGATCTGCCCTTGAACGTTATCTGTTCCATTTCCTAGTTTCCTGTCACTGAAGAAATTGGCCAGGGACATTGTGTCTCCTCCTCACCACCACTGATAAAGATACCAAACTGGATAGGCCTCAGGATAGACCCTCTGGAAAACTCCACTTCTAAACATCCTTCAGGTACAATATGGACCCCAACTGCTACATATTGGACACAATGAGACAGTTTTTCACTTCTCTGGTAGTCAATCTAGAGTGTAGGACTACAACATTCTAACACAGAGAAAAGATGCTACAGGAAACTATGTTGAAAATTTTGCTGCAGTCAAAGTAGATGCCAGCTGATGTCATATCTTCATCCACAAATCTAGTAATTTCATAGAATAACAAAATAATATCAAGGTTTGTATTGGTAGGTAGATTTTAAAGGTAATTTAGTTCACAGATTCAACTAGATCAAGTTTCTCAGAGCCCTGTTGAAAATGACCTCCAATGTTTCCATACATGGGGCATCCACCACTTCTCTGGGCAACCAATTCCAGTTCCTGACAACCACCACAGTAATGAATTTCTTCCTAACCTACCCTCCTCCAGTTCAAAGTCATTTTTCCATGTCCTAACACTATATATTCTTGTAAAAAATCCCTCTCCAACTATTCTGGTCCCTAGTAGGTACTGAAAGGCTGCTGTGAGTCCTCCCCAGTACCTTCCCTTCTTCAGGCTGATCAGTCCCAACTCTTTCAGCCTCTTGTCATAGAAGACATCCTCCAGTCTTCTGAACTTCTCTGTGACCCTTCTCTGGACTCCCTGTAACATGCCCATGTCCTTGTGCTGAGGAGCTCAGTGTTGGATGCAGTACTTCAGGTGGACTCCCACAAACACAGAGGGTGAAAATAATCTCCTTCAATGTGCTGGCCATGTTTCTTTTTCATTATATAAAGCACTTAGGTTGGTCAAGCCCAATTTGATCTTGATAAATCTTTTCTGGTTGTTCTCATTCACATTCACATTCTTCTTCAGTGGCCAGAAAGAATTTTGAACAGGACTTGCTTTGAAACCGTACTAATGACTCAATAAAGGTTGACTGGCCTGTCATGACCGCTAAAACTGGGATGAAGAGTTGGAAAATGAATAATAAGGATCTCAGTAGTCTGACAAGAATCTCATTAAGCTCTCCAAGAAGAAAATTGTGTACTTTCTGTTCAATAGACAAAAAAGAGAAGAAGGAGCAAGAGTCTTCTTAGAGAAGTACAGTAATAAAAATTATGAATACCTGTAAACAGCATAATCTAACCAGAATTTAGACTTTCAATGAGAAATAAATTGGAAGAGATTTCTAAAAACCTGTTCAAATCTTAATTATTTAATGACTGTATGACAGAAAAATAAAAGCAACTGGAAACTAGCTGAAAAAGTCAAGGCTGGAGAAAATAAATTTATTTCTCTAGTAAAATTATGAATGACATACAAAATATAAATAGAGGAAAAAGTGTTTTGTGCTGAACTATCAATAAATAAAATGATGAAAGCCATCTCATAAAAAAGAACATAATGAAGCATGACTATATTAAGTTGGAAGATACTTGACTTTAGCCACTTAGTAAGTTACTCTATGTAACAGGAAAAACTTTGGTTCATATTTATACAGATTATTTGTTATAGAATTCACTTTTTCATAAGAGATGAAGCAGTATTACATTGTCAAGCATGATAGCAATTTGACTGTGATTCCCCTCTTGCATAAGCATGTCTTGAAGCAGAAGAGAGAAGATCAATATAGGATTCGTGCTCCTACCATTCAGCTGATGCCTCAACAAGCATTATCTCTCCACTTATTTTTCCACATTGTTCTCACACTCAATGTGTGCTCATGTTATGTGGCTATCTGGTCTGGATGAGTGGTTTCGTTTTGTTTCCTCTTCAGGTGCATGATAAAATAAAACCAAAAAATTATACTTATAGAAAACCAACATCATCTTCTGAGATCTTCAAAGTTAAAAGCCACTTATCTAAATGTATACATTTAGAATTTCAAAGTTCTACAAACTGCTACTCAACTAATTTCTCTCTCTTATACTTAATCTGGCACCAGGGCCATAAGGGAAAGCTTCCTGACAAATTAACATAGAGATATTGAAAAATTTAAAATCTCCTAAAGAAACAAAAAAATTATTTTTACTTACTATTTATTCTGTAGCAAACTGTAAACAAAACATTTGCAGAAAAATCATAGGAAACTTTCTCAAGTGTAAATATTGGCTTTTTCCTCAATCTTTTCAAATGTAACTGCATACAAAAGAAAAGTCTATAAAGGCAGAATTTAAACAAAGTTGCTGTTGTCCCAAGTTCAGAAATAGTTCTTTAGAGTTGCACTGCAGTTACAGCAATGGATTCAGTCCTGCTGAAGAACAGTTTTAATTTTGTCAAACTTAATGACCTATTGTTTAAGAGTTGGGAGATGGACAGGGACATAAACACAGCTGATGAAAACATCCTTCACTTATATTTAATTTTGAAAAGATGGAGGACCATCTGCTTAGTGTATTTAAAATGCATGTATTTAAGGTAATTACAAATATTTATTAATAGATTTCATGCTATATATTTGCTAACTTTTATTCCATTTAAAAGATTAAATTTTAGCTATGGCTGAACTTTCAAGTGTTACAGTAGCTGAAATTGACAAAATGCAATTGGAGACCAAAATTCAACAAAATTTAATACTTGATATGTTCTTAATAGAATATCCTAAATGCCATTACCTTATTTTCTACTGATTCCCCAACACACACTTTAATTTAAACATCTTGACGTTAATTCATTCTGCTGGGTTATGGCTGATTTGCTGTCATTTTAAAACAGACTTTGCAAATTCTTATGGGGAAATTCAGAAATTATACTGAAATCTTATGTTTCAATTTTTATTGTATTTGTTAAATTTACAATTTTTACATTTAAAAATTAAGGATTTGTTAAATCCCTAATAAGGAAGTACATATTTTAATAAAAAATATAATTTTGGAGCATTTTCTGATACTTTGTTACTTTCTGCATGTAAGACTAAAAAGAAGAAAGTTAATGACACTATGAAAGTGTTTAATTTTCTTTCAAAAATGTTATGGAAACATCCACCAACATATTGTTTGTGCACATTGACCAAAGGTACTTGAAAGAAAAGAGTTGAATACCACATTTTGGGGAAAAGCGGGTGAGCAGGGATAAATTATGCCTTTCAACAAATTCTTGCCTCTTTCCATGAGTCTAGCAGTGAGACTGCTTAACTCACTTTGACTCCATAAAAATACCTTGGTATACTTTACTTTCCCACCATTGTTTGAGACCTTCCAAGGCCATTAGGAGCTCTGTAGATGAACATTACCTCAGTGTGAATATTTCATAGACATGCTGTTTCAATTCCTAAAGGATCGTGTATAAAACTTTTCCCCTATTGATGCAGGAAATCTTGGATGAAAAACCCCAATTCAGGTTGAAGTTTAGGCTGTATGAAAACTGACTTCATAGTTAAAAGCTGTGAGATAAGTGCACACAGACAAAACTCTCTCCTATTTCTGAAAGCCCTTTCTGTATCATACAGAAATAACATGAAGGGTGGGATTAAGGCACATGAAACTTCAGGGAACCAGAGGCAGCAGACATGCACATGATGTTTTGCCATAAATCTGAGTCCAGGAGTAAGAGCTGGAGGCCATCTGGAGTTCAAGGGAATGTCTAAGGTAACTCTACTGCTCAAATACCTTCTCTGCTGTCATAGAACTGTTTGGTTTGGAAGAGACTTTAACATCACCAAGGTCCAATCCTTCTTGCTTGGGTAGGGATGCCACCTACTAGATTAGCTTGTTCAGGGCATCCTGGTCTTCAGCATTGCCAGGGATGATGGATCATCCACAACTTTCCTGGGTAGCCAGTTCCTGTGCCTCACTACCCTTTGTATAAACAATTTCTTCCTTAGATATAATCCAAATCCCTGGGTTTTTTTGTTTAAAACTGTTCCCCTGTGTCCTATCCCTATCTGCCCATTAAAAAAGTTGCTCTCCCTGACTGGGAGAGTTTGGAAAGAAATTTAAGACCCTTTAGTTTTTAAGGACATATCTAAATAAAAGTTTTGTTTAAGGTGAAACTGACACTGGAATATGAAATGTCCTTTAGCAAAGATTGTAGAGATTCAGTGCCTCTTAAATCCTTCTGAAGACCATGCACTCCTTGCATCTTTCAGTTGATTCAGCTATTTGCTTTATTCCTGGAGGTCAGTTCCTTCATCTTTGGACTCACAGTGGGAAATTCTCGTCTACTTTCCTCTTTGAAAGTGTCATCTAATAATAAACAGAAGAGAAATTAATTCCTTTTCCTGGCTCTACTATATGATATGGCAGCTGCAAAGAATAAATAAGCTCAAAAAAATCACCTATATGGTAGTTTCACTGTGGCTTCCTGAGCTTAGATAGAAATGTCTGAATATCCCTGGTTAGACCTTTGCCACTTGAATATATTTTTCTTAACACTACTCTATATATAACATTCATGAAACTGCTACAATAAAATGTATTCATTTCTCCTTGTGACAAGAATTTCTTTTCTATATTTGGTATTTACATAACTACTATCAAGTAATCCTATATGTTTATAGGATTATATGTTTATGCCATTTCTTTGTCCTGATCAGAAGGTATAGGAAAAAATAAGAAAGAGGGGGAAAAAAAAGAGTAAAAACCAAAAGAAAAAAGAGAGAGGCTGGAGTAGTGCTGAACAGGAAAAGTTTTTCACATTAAAGCACAGCTGTGATTTTTACTGCAGATTCACAATCCATTGTAGTCTTAGGACATCATAAAACTATTTTACCTTTTTTGTTCCCAGTGGTTAGTTTCTGTTCAAAGACTGGGTTACTTCAGTCTGAATTCCACTCTGAAAACAGGTTTAATAAGTGGTTACACTTTTGTGTGTTTTGAGATATGGATATGGGTGATTAAGACTTGACATTGAGTATAGCAACACTGGGTCAGAAACAGGTCCACCTACCAACATATTCTGTCTCTGAGAGCACATATCTCAGGGGAAAAAAAAGAAAAGGGCAGACATTCTGTGACACTGTACCCCTACATTTCCTCTGAGATAACAATAATGTGCACCTTGAGGACTTTTGAGTCACAGGTTTTATCCTTGTGCTTATCAGCACTTAATGACTGTTTCTCCACAGATTCCAGTAATTTATTTTTAACTCATCTAAACTTTTACTGTACATATTATTTAATGTCAGAAACTCATGTCATTTAATAAGATTTTCTGTGGGAAAAATATGTACTTACTTTTTTTTTTTTTTTTTTTTTTTTTTTTTTTACTTAAATCTCCTTAAAATTTCATTTGTGTCTGCCTTGTTTCTGTATTCTGAGAATGAATGAAAAACTATTCTCCTATTCACTCACTGCCATGGTGCTCATTATCCATTTCTTCCTCAGACAAAAATATCCAAATCTGTTTCACTTTTTCTTTTACAGAAACCATTTCACCCTATTTATCATACCCATTGCCCTTTCCTGTACCTTCTCCATATCTAATCTTTTATTATTATAAATAGAACTGCAAATAGCGTTCAAGATGTGAGGACAACATGGATTTATACAGCAGCATAATTATACTTTCTGCTTTCCTCTCAATTCTTTTCCCAGTTCTCAAAACTCTATTTTTCTGACCACCACTAAACATTGAGCTGAAGTTTTCATAGTATGATTATATAATGACTCCAAAATCTCTTTCCTGAATAGTAATAACTAATTTAAAGATCTTCACTGTATATGTAGAGATGGATTGCTTTTCCAAACAACACCACTTTGCATTTGTCAAATGTGAATCTTACCCTTTTATCATCAGTCAATCAGCTTCACAAAATGTACCCAGTGTTCTTCATTCAGATTCCTTCCTCAATATTTTGCATAAATTTAGCATTATCAACAAACTTTGTCACCTCACTCTCCACTTCCCTTTCCCGACCAGACCAGCTCTTCTCTGGCACAAACCCCCTACCAGTTACTTCCAGCCATTTTAAAAACAGTCTGAAAAGGGTCCTCTTGATCCAATTAGCTACCAGTGGAAGGATGTTCTCATTTATCAATTGAGGGTTGTATGTGTTTTCTTATGCCCAGACATTTTGGTAACTCTGTGAAGTTGTTCATTGCCTGACATCTCACATGCCTGCTCCTCTCTGGTTATCCCACAACCACCACTACACTCAGCTTCTGGACTCCGCAATAAATGCAAGCCAGCTTGCTCCTTCTGAAAAATGAAATTGGAGTTGGAAACCAGAGGAGTCTGCTTCAAACTTTATACCCTTACAGACAAGACGGATTCACTCCCCTCTGTTTCAGTCAAGACCCTCTCTCAGCAGTGAGGGAAATGGCTCTTGTGTTCACTTGACCACTGTCCTATACGGACAAGCACGTCACCGGTGAAATCCTGCTACTCAAGGAGCCTTCCAGCACATTTTGCAAGTCAGAAGGATGCAAGGACAGAGACAGACTAATTAAGATCACAGTAGAAGACAGCGGTTTTCCCTACATAAATTACCCATAGACCAAGAAGATCATTCCCCAACAATCAAAGAGGATGGATATCATCTTGGGGCTGACAGCTACCAAGACAAGGCTTAACAGAGTTTGATATTCTAGTACCTGTACACAGAGGTGTGCAGCTCAAAGCAGGAGGCCAATGTTGCTTGTGAGAAATGCCTGATCTGTACTGAGCTCCACCAAGAAGGCAAGCAGCTATTTTTATAAAACCTTCAGGTTCTCAGCCTGGGTCTATGTGTGAAGCTTGTGGAAAAGTTTAGATTGCTAAGGGTCTTCATAACCATCTACCTTAGTGTGATACTAGTGAAGGATGAAGAAGAAAAGACAGATTGCCTGATCTTATGAGATACACAGGGCATTTAGTATTTGACATGAAGGCAAGTGCTAGAAGAATTATAGTGGTACATTAAGATATATATTATAATTTGTTTAGCAGTACAAAAGCAGCATTCTTTCCCTCAGTACTATTATTAAAGATATGTGAAGCCTATGTC
Organism: Passer domesticus; assembly: GCF_036417665.1. Lineage (NCBI taxonomy): Eukaryota > Metazoa > Chordata > Aves > Passeriformes > Passeridae > Passer > Passer domesticus. Next base: position 104,372,501 of record NC_087474.1, on the reverse strand, counting down.
TTCTGTGATTTCACTTCTGGATCCAGTGATAACTAAATGTGATCAACCACAATAAATGATCATGCACTTCTTCAGCTCACACCCAATTATTCTTGGCTCAATTTCATTGGCATAAGGTAAAGGCCTGGTAGCTGTAACTGTTCATCATCGATGTCAGCGCTGATAAGTGAATGAAGATAATCTCATTCCCATTCTATGCTATAACACTGTACTCTAAATTTAGTCACTGATTACTGTGGCAAATTTTTCCCCTGAAGTGCAACCTGCTGTATGTTTCACTGCCAGTTTGTATTGTCAGCTAGACATCTCTGTCTTCTCTCTAGACTATTCCTAACATTCATTTCACACTTCAGGCTGTTTGCATAAGAAATTTAACATATCCTGTGATAGTACACAGATAATAAAATGGGGTAGAAGGTAATCTCTTATCATGTACCAAAATATCTGTGTGAAACCTTCCTTAAACGTATCCTTCTTTTCTTCATTCAGGGAAAAAACAAACAAACAAACAAACCCAACCCAACAAACAAACAAAACAAAGCCCAGATATCTTTCAAAGGGTACCCTGTATATAATAACTGTGCTTAGTCAGGTAGCAAGAGATGATGTATGGGACATCAGGAGGACGTTGTGGAATTCAAGTTTCTAACTGAGGCATGCTTCATGCAGAATCATTACCATGAATTTCAGTAATCATTGGAGCAGGTCATCTCACACCTGATACTTCAACCTGTAGTGAGAAGTACCAGCTGCTGCTTTCTTTGTGTTTTAGATATAAGTTCTGTTTCCAGTGCTGCACTTACAGAGACCTTTTGTATATGGCTTTCAGTACAGAATTTTCTTAATATTGGAGCTGTCTTAGAGTGATGAGCATGGGAAAATAGTCTTCTGCACCACAAGATGATTTGAAATATATATAGATTATCTTCACTATGTAATAAAAAATTAGGCAAGTATCCTGGGTTTCTGCAACAAGATTGCAGTTCGTTATATTTTCATTTTGTTACTACTGATGAGAAACAATTCTTTGCAAGATGGGTCTTTGTTTCACACACATATACTCACATATGTATACCCCCACCATTTGCAAATGTAAAAGTGTAATAGAACAAAGAGTTTTAATCTCCCCTCACTTCCCAACAAGCAGTTATATACAAGCAGGAATTCAACTAGCACAACTCTGTGAGGAAGTGTTTACACCTAGGTTGTGCCACATACTGCATAGGAGAAAAGCACAATACATACTAAAAATACTTAACTTTTACTTTTTCCTCCACAATCAATTAATGGCTTAAAAACTTACTTTTGATACCAGACACATTCAGCAAACGGAACAAAATGAAATTTACACTACAAAAAAAAATAGTTTCAGGCAGATAAAAGATAGCAAATGTGTCATTTCAGTACCCAGGAAAGCATCACTTGTTAGGGACGAATAAGTAAGTCACCTGCAAAGATCCTGGTAATATGCACTGCTGTATCTCTGCTCAGATGAATATGTTCCCACTAAACTATTTGCTGCTGGCCTCACACAGTTTGACACTGATTCAGACTATCAGAGATTAATTCCACTACCAGTCTGGGAAGCTAAGGAAGCAACAGGAGCTGCATATGCAGCAACCAGGTTGTATCAGAGCAGGGGGAAATCTGCATGAAAACAATGCAGTACAGCTTTGCAGGGAAATCTCTGTAGGAAACTAGCAGGGAAATAATCCCAAATTTATTTATTTTTATCAGGAGAAATGCATTAAGAGCATAAGGAAGATAGCAGAAAGTTTTCTCTCTTTTATTAAATATCTGATTTAAATTCTAGAGCACAGCAGACATTCATTAAAATTCAGTTGTTGCCAGAAATTTCAGTGACAGAACTGTGACAGCTGACGATGGGGATACTGTTAGTGAGGTGGTCGAAGCTTCGCTGACGATTCCTCCTTTCAGAAACACAGTTTGATCAGACCTTTTTTCTTCCTCCTCCCATTGCACTGAGTGTTGCAAAAGCAGATTTGTGATTAGACTGGACAGCCTTTCAAGCTAGGACTCCCTGCATATTCAGATCACTCTGGAACAAAAGCCATGACAAACATAAAAAGATCCACAGGACTACTCAATAAGAGCAAAGACAAAGACAATAGTGCCATGGGCACACAGCTGGTAAACAGAGTAGCAGGAGGGACTAAGAGAAGAAAGAGCCAAAGTAGCATATATACCAGTACTGAGCCCTGACAGAGCCCTTCCATCTTATTTCTCTTACTCCATAGCCTTTACCTGTCTCTTTGTCTGTCTGGTTTCTATCTCTTTTCTCCCAGGAGTCGAATTTCTGCTACCAATTAGGCTCATTAGGATATCCTGCAAGGCTCTGCCACTGCCCAATTAAACCAGTCGCCTGATTGCAGACAAAAATTGCAGGTGACTCCCTGTCTGAAGTCTCTGCAAAGACTGCAAAATCATCTATCTGTACACAGAACAGAGAGTATTAACTACTTAGGTGCTATGTAAGCATGGCGCTGGCTCAGAAAACAAATTTTCAGAAGAAATTTCTTAATGTCTATACTACTACTCTTAGTTGGGGTTATTTATTCCTGCCTTTAGTCCCACAATGAAAAGTAAATCACAATACCACCAGCACCTGTTACATAAACATAGTAATAAATTAATGAATACATAAATAATATGGAATGACAGCATCCATGACTGTTGCCTTCTCTTGCAGGTAACCACACCAGTCCTTAATTTGCTAATAACATGTGCATTACTCTAATAATTCTAATTAACACTGCTAATAACATGTACATTATTCTAATCACATATTTTAACTGATGAAAATCAAACTTCACCCAAAATATACTACAGAAGGAAAAAAAAGTAAATCATCCCCAATAGTGATCTTCTGCAAGTAAAGTAAAAATCAGGGATAACAAAATGTGCATTAAAATTGATACGCTACTTTCTAAGTTCATTTAAATGAACATATATTTTGTCGTCCCTGTCAAAATCAAGGTATACCAAAACTGCTGGAGATTATCATTAAAAATTTAACGACGAAAATTTCAACACCACAGGTTTCAAATAAATCTGGAGATTTTTAATGGAAAAGCTTTGAAAAAGAAAACTATGAATGACAGCTTTCAGCATTATTGTTCTGAAACATTTTGCACCTTTGTCATTCTTTTCTTCTCAGTGCAAAATTCGTAATGTCAAAGAGAACAAACATAAGACATGATTAGACAAAATGACTCTTCTTAAACTGTAGAAATAGGTATGTTTTGAGTTTAATTTCTTTCACTTCTCAAGTAGAATTCTTGTTATTATCTGAAAGTGGAGAAGATAAAGTTACTTTTAAGTAAATAAAATTTATCATCCATACAATATTCATGTTTAGACCTTCTTCTAGTCTCCAGTCTTTGATGAAACTTATCTTTATTTCATTTAGTCTGTCATTTCATAAATATCAAATCTATTGGAGAAAAAGAAAACAACTGAATATGTAACAAAAATTTAGAGGAAAAGTTTCTAATTCAGAATTGCATGGCAACAACAATGTCATATGCAGGGAAGCTCTGATCCAACACTTACTAAAATCTTGAAAGGGGAGAACTTTAAAAAACACTTTAGGAAATTTCCCCATCTTACACTATTAGATATTACCAGTGTCAACTTAATGCTTTGTTTTCCTCTATGAGAATTTCAAACTCTAAATCTATTGAAAATTCACCAACACGGTTAGCTCAGTCTCCAAACTGAGATATATCTTATCCCATAATAAAGGCCAATCTGTAAAATATTGGTCCAGAGCTGGAGTTGTTTTTTCTCAAAACTCTAAAGTTAAGATATCAGATTTTAACCAGATATTCTAATTTCCATGTACCATGTCACAAATTTAGGAGGGAGGATTTTTATAACAAAAAATAGCTCATATTCAGATCAGTAGTTTTATATGCAATAAGATGCTATTGGCATGTGTATTGCTTAATTCTTATCACTGAATGGAGCATGGAATGAACATTGTAGTGTTCTTGAGGAATCTGAAGAAGGGGATCTTTATTTGTTTTCCATCTTTAATACAGAGGATCTTTGTCTCACAGAAAGAGCCATACATCTCTGTCTGGTTGGGGTTTTTTCAGATGTAAACACATAAGTATCTATTTATAAGTTCTTTCATAGGATGTAGTCCTAAAGAGCTGAGTAGGTACTATGTGCTCACGTGTTAATTCTTGGTTAATTCAACAGTATCTGAAAGCTGACTGGAGCTTCCACATCATAACATTTCAGTGTATAGCAAAAGTGTTTTATTCCTCAACATCCTGGAAATTTTTGCTGTGAATTTCATGCTATTTATTTTAATACTTTCAGTTATTCCAACATATTTTCCTTAAGACATCTATCTTTGATGTATCAGGGAACAATTTTATGGCAAGTATTCCTCTACTGGTGTCAAGAAAGATGACAGCATTTAACAAGGAGTGCTTCTATACTTAACCCAGACTACTTTATAGCACAATATAACAAAACTCTTTTTATATCACCTCTTGCTCTCTCTCCTGGTGTCAACTTCTCATCTATATTTGATTATCTCAGTCTAATATTTACACATCCTCCTTTCAGAAAGGAGGGTGATAATGAGGACCCTGGGATTTTCTTCCTTACTCTGTTCTTGTGAAACCACACCTAGAGCACTGTGTCCAGTGCTAACACACAGCCCAAGAAGGACAGGGACCTAAGAAAACAGGTCCAGAAGGAGGGGTCATGAAAGTGGCCAGAGAAGTACCTATTCTGTAAAGATGGGCTGAGACAGCTGGAATTGTTAAGCATGGAGAAGACTCCAGAGAGACCTTATTGCAGTCTTTCAGTACCTAAAGGGGGTTTAAAAGAAAGATGAGGACAGTCATCTTACTAAGACCGTTAATACATATGTCTGTTGTGGGTACTCCATGATTTTATGTTCAAGGCCAGGCTGGATTGTGCTTTGAGCAATCCGATCTAGTGGAAGGTATCTATGCCCATGGCAGGAGGGTTGGAACCAGATGACCTCTAAAGGTCCCTTCCAACCCAAATCATTCTATGGTTCCATGACTTTATGTTTTCTTTTCCATCATGCAATAGATATTGGACAAGGTTCCCTTTTCACAAAAGCATCAAGCCATTGTAGTGTATTTCTGTCAGAAAAAAATTCTCTCAAGGCTTTCTAGTTATTCAAGCTGCTTAAAATGCATGAAGGGTTTGTGAGGTCAAAATAAAGCCCCCACAAAAATTATCATTATTCATCTCAGAAAATTTACCTTGAAGTATGAAAGGTATGTGTTCTGGTTTTTGCTTTTTAACTGTTCATGCATTTTATATTTGTAATTGAAATTAAAGAAAACTATAACAACAAAAATAATAACAAAGTCCTAATTGAGAGCAAATAAATACATAAGAAAGAAATAAAAAAATGCAGAACTAAAACTATCTGGAGTGTCTTTCTTTCTTTCTTTCTTTCTTTCTTTCTTTCTTTCTTTCTTTCTTTCTTTCTTTCTTTCTTTCTTTCTTTCTTTCTTTCATTTTAATTTTGCCTTCCTCTCTAGACATATGAAAGACCAAAGTATGTTCAATATTACAATCATCAGCTTAATATATTATGTAAGAAAGTCTTCAGCTTTCTAGGTAAGCATTATAAACAATATGCAATAAAATTGAGAATCAACTGTACAGTTACATGATTTCTTCCCTGCCTGCATTTCGACAGAAAAAAACTGTGATTCCTGCTCAATTAGCATGAAGGTTCAGAAGAGAGCCTTAGTATCTGCATTCAGGTACTACATTGAAGGCACCTGTCCTTAGCTCAGAGCTGGATAAACATGTTCTGAAGCACAATGAGAAATCACAGTATTTCCTGCCACCAAAAATGCAGAATTTAGTGACCTTTGTAAGGTGCATAATCCTCTCTAGATCCTGTAGAGAAGAACTTAAAGTCATCTAGTGCTGGGGCTTACATTTTGTGACCAGGAGCTTAAAAATCAGGAGCTATGGCACCTCACATGACAATAATGATCTTCTGTTAGATTTAAGTGTGGAAAAAATCTGAAAGGTCAAACCATAAAATACACACTAATTCTCAGGCTATTTTTGCCATCACTGTGAAAATTATTTTTTTCATCCTCTATGCTTTTATAAAATCTATGTGTTAGTAATATAATTCAATTCCTTTAATAGAGGGAGCCATACGGAAGAGCTAGAAAATATCCATATATTACTGGAATCATAATTCTTTTACAATGTGCCTGGAAAATTCTAAATGGCTTCTCTTCTGTGATAAACAGTGAAGTCAAGCCTAAGTCCTCTGAGTGCAAGAAGAAATGAAGACAAGAGACAGAAATAGTTCTGATTATTTTCTTTAGGTTTTGTTGGTGTCATTTTCTGCCAGAAGTCTTAAACATTATTTCATTTAAAAGGATTTCTGTTATTTATTCTCCAGTGTCCACCTGGAAGTATTTTTCAGTACACATATCCTACAAATAGATCTTCACCAAAAATTCAAGCATCTCTGTCAACACATTGATGAGCATAAATCATAATGTATGCTTGAGAAGCACTTATTAATGCTTCAGAATATACCAAATCTTTAGCAAATTAACAAATTCACAATATAATAATGTTTCTTTTTATGGAGTAACATATTATTAAAGGAAACAAATATGATTTTTTCATCAATGTTTATTCAAGCATGGGTTCAAGTCTAACTGCATTGGTAGCAGCAATATTGTCAGTGTTACTTTTTAATCAATTTGTTTCTGTTCTTCTACATTGGTAAATAGAAAAAAAATGTCTATTGCCATAAACTGACTGTAGTGACTAAAACAAACTAGTGTGCTTAGATAATCTTCGGCAAAAAGTATAATAAATGCATACATACTGCTTTTGTCAGGCTTTTTGCATTTAACAGTCTCCCAGAGCATTGTGCTTTTAACCATCTGTCCACATAAACATGTGGAAACTCTATATTAGGCTTCCAGGCTTGTCACTTTTTATGTGATTTGGCATATCAAGGATAATGCTGGTTGAAACTAAGCTTGTCTGTAAAAGATGAGGCTTGTGGGCATAACTCCATTTTACAAAACTCTGCTCAAAACCTCAATTAGTGTTGAATAAACAGCTATAATAGGAATTCAAATTACAACAAACAAGTTCTGTTCACATCAGCCTAAAGCAATCTGATCATTTGGGCTTTCAGCCATGCTCTCAGCTCCTGCTGGCTGTTTAGGCTGAGATTCCAGCTCCAGCATGAGAGCAGGAGCTGTGTGCAGCTTCTCTGCAATCATCTGCCCTGGGAAGGGAGGCTTGCAGGACCAGTGTGACAGTGGTTGATGTCAGTCACCTTGACATTTGATACACTTTATGTGGCTAGCTCCACATTCTGGGGGATTTGACAAATATTACAATGTCAGGAGCTTTGAGAAGCATCCTGATGCTGTTTACAGTATATTAGAGGAGGCAGATGTTAGCACTGCCCTATGTCATGACTTCTGTCTACCCATGCCTCGATGTCAGTTTATCTCTGCCTGAACTATTCCAGCACATTCTCATTATCTTCTCACAAATACAAGGCCTGGTTCTGAAAGCTGCTGAGTGTCCTCAATTTCTAGAATTCAGTTCCATTCAGGTTCAGAAAATACTAAACTTCTCTAGGATACCTGGATTCAACTGACCAGTGCAATTCTCTATCCATAATAATATATGTGGACAGATGCCATCAATTTGATTAGGAGAATCCTTGCCTGACAGCACTGTTAAGCAGATATGCTGACAACGTACAGAAGATTTTGCAGATATATTAATTCAAAATAACAGATCCAGTAAACAAAGTAGACCATTCAGCTCCTCTGAAGTTTATGCAAAAGGCATAAGTAATGTGTTGTGTGCTTCAAAATTAAATAGATGTCTACACTTTTTTTTCAAGTCTGATTGTGTAAATTCTTGACAAGATTTCCTTACAGTTAGAGAAAGAAACTGTATTAAGTAAAAGAAGCAGACCCTGGCCTCTCAGCTCCCTCACTGGCTTTCATTTTATATCACTGAATGAATTTATAAAAATTCTTCTGCTAAAGCAGTAAATATAGCCATATTAGCATCCTTTGTAGGCAAAGAGGTACTTTAAAAACCCTGCATTACAATGAAGGTAAAACTTATTATAATTTCTTTTTATAAAACAACAGAATAAATGAGGGTTTCCCATTACAATATGTTAGGAATCTTGTGTATATTTTCCTCTGTGAATGCTAATTTTTCACATTTTAAGAACATAGATTAAAAGTCTACTTCCTTGGTCTTCTAATATTCAGCTGATAGTGACAATTAAAGGGAGAAAAAAACAATTTTTATTTTGATTTCACAAAATATCAGTATCTGAACAATCTAAAAAAATATCAGCTGTTTTGCTAAGAAGCTTCAACTGAATTACTGTGGAATTTTGTAAAAGTACAAAATGCAAAAAAAACCCTAAAAAATCTTGGTAATCTAAGTATAGTTCTAAACTATGGCATTCTAAATTATATCTGCTAGATGTTAGCTATTTTAAGAACCAAAGGCTGAATTATCTAAAATAAGGGACAAAAACCTATCTAGCTTTGACCCACTTGAAAAAAAAACTACAACCAAAAACCATTCCAATTATTATTATTATTATTATTGCAATTATTATTATTGCTATTGTTTTTTTGATTTTAACAGCATAGTATCTGTACTTGAAACATTTTTAAATATCCTTATTAGAATTTCATTTGCATGCTCCAACCTACCAGTCTGAATTTGACCTTCTCACTCATGACAGTACCTAAAACACAACTTCTCTCAGTGAGCTTTCTGGTAATACCATGACTTGAAGAGTAAATAATGCTTAGCATCTGCAAGGATGTCACAAAATGACATCAAGAAGGAAAATTTTTAAAATATGGTATCACAATCATATAAACATATTAAATTTTATTTCTTCAACAAACTTTTACTTGATTCTGGAAAGAATAAATCCTTTATTGTAAGCAGAACCTTTTGGTTTATATAGCTGCATGCACAAACTGCCTTACTGGTGTGATGTTTAGAAAACAAAATATGCTGGAATATGGTTCACTGTTGATGTGAATGTTTTTCTGGCAAAGAATCATGAGTTGGAATTGACCTGCAAGGATCATCAAGTCCATCTACTGACCCTGCACTGGACAACCCCAAAAATCACACCAGTGTTGGCATGCCAGTGGCAGGACATGATGAGGAAACACAAGAGCTTTGCTTAATGCTGTAACTTTTAAGTAATGATTCTTCTGTAAAACGAATGTATGTAGCAGGTTTTTTCCCTTATATTCTGTTGTTAAAATAAAGCTAGTCTATTAATAAGATTTCCGAGCAAACTTGGAGGCAAAAAAACCACACTAGAGGTTTGAAAGAATATTACAGTAACATTAACTTTGTTACATGAAATGAAAATTTTAAAAGTTTTCCTTTTTTTCTTTTTTTTTTAATTGTTCTGTAAATTAAGCAATTAACATTTAGCCTACTGGTGGTCAGCTTTATTTCTGCTTCCATTAATTAATAGGTTATGTTTTTAAAATAATTTAGTTGATATATATTATAATAAAGATTTTAACACCCATATTTTGATTTAAAGGCAGCTTTGTTAATCTGAATTTTTTGGGTATTTTTTTGGTAAAATGGTAGCAAATATTTACAAGTAATGTTTTACTCCCTCCTGTTATTTTTGGTGTTTTCTTCATGGTCAATTTACTGTAGAGTTCATTGTCTGCAACACAGTAGAACTAAACTATCCATTTTCATTCTGTCCTATTACTCTGCTTGTCCAAAACAGCAGAAAAGATGGCTCCCATGACTTGTTTTTCTGTCTACAGAAGAAAACTTGGGAAACATGAAACTCTTCTTAGAAGAAGATATATTTTGCAATTTTCCCAAGCCAGGAACACAGATTACAATTTTAGAGAGCAAAAGAACAGCTTGTCCTGATGGGAAGAATTTTTTTCTCTTCTGCAAAAAAGTAGTGGGGATGCAAAGTCTGATGTTCAAGAGGTGTGCCCTGCTAAGCACCAAACCTTAAACAGCACAAGATTCTGGAGGTCTGGACATGGTTTATACAGCTGAGAGGCTGAGGAACACTCAGGACAGCTAAGTCACTCTGATCCCAAATACATTGAAGTTAATACTGTGGCATGGTGAAATGTGAATACAATAGATTTCTGATATGGGAAATCATTGTAAAGAAAACAAATGCAAACAATACAGGAACACAGAAAATGTAATAATAATATAACTGCTTTATATAACTGCTTTTCTGAAGTGTTGATCTCTTCCTGTGACTACAGACTTATTTGTTTCTCTGGAAATATTTAAAACATGGAACATTTTATTGTGGTTGACCACTGACTAGGAAATTGCTTTTACAAACAGCTATTAATGAAGTGCAGGTGGAAATAGAATTATGTAAATAAGTATCCCTCCAAATTTTACCTCAAATATAATCATAAGAAGGGAAAAGATGATAAAATATGTTGGCACAGATCATCAGAAATGTTTACTCTTCAAGCTGAACTTGAGAAACTGCATCTACCTAAACATCTGGGGGCGTGCATGAGAGCCGCATTATTAATAGTAGTGTTATTAGTATTATTAGCATTATCAGTTACTAACAACAGATGAACATAAAAGAGGAAAAATATATCAAGCAAACTCTAAAACTTACTATAGAAGGTGAAATTTTTAGAGGAGCAAAAATGGGGGAAAAAGCTATTAAGTGAGGTTACTCATGCCAATATAAAATGTTTTAGGCCAAATAATAATAGCTGTTTTGTTGGAGAGAAAGGCCTCTGCCTGAAATTGCACTGCTCCTGCTTTAAAGAACTAGTCCCCCAAAATGCTACTACAGCAGGATCAGCAAATGGATGGAGGGGAGGCACAGCTAAAAGGACCTTGGTAAAATTAGGTCCTTTTATAAGTTTAAGAAATAGAGACTAATTGATGATCAGTCTGCTCCAGTTTTGTAAATTAGTTTACTAGGAGACCTATTAGGCTCTACTCTAGTTTAAAGAGTTTGGTGTTAACACAAAACCTAGTTTAGCACACCATAAATAGAGCTGGTCAAAAAATCTTGACGGAGGTACAGTTTTAGATAGTATTTGCACTGAAGCTTCTTATCCTTTTTATAGTTGTCTCCATCACTAATGGAATGCTTTTAGTAGTTTGACTCAATTTGGACAGATGTATTTACCTTGTAGCTGTGTAACCAGAATAGGTGTAACATCCATAGGCGATGAAAGGGAGGACACATGCAATCTCTACCTTGTTTAGCATAATTGACAGCAGGTATTATGTGGGAAAAGTAAAAGGGAATCGGAAGATCTTGAAAGACATGGGAAAATTTAATGTGAAAATACGAGTTTTTAATCTAATTTTTTTTTTTAAAAATTAAGCAGACCTGGATTAACATATTACATTAAAAAATTCTGATATGCGTCAAACTCTTTCTTGGTTTAAATGTAAAGCTTTCAGAAGTTTCCCTTTGGAGTGTTTTAAAATTAAATACATCCCCACTGCACTCAAGAAAGTGAAGAAAAGAACTCAGAAATGAAATTTTTAATTCTACACCCAAATATTTTTGTTACCATTTCCCTCAGTTCATCTACAATATTAAGAAACCAACTATTTACCCAGAAGTATTCAGGTCACTCACTTCATACTTTGTCTAGAATTCCTAAATAAATCAATCCATAGAAATGGACTTTTTCATTTGAGAATGTTCAAACTCCTCCATTTTTGTAAATCTGTTCAGATGCTTGCCCTCTTTGTGTAGCCTAGACCTGCAGCACCCAGACTTAAAAACCCTCAGAAAAAAATACTGAAACAGTGTTCCCCTCCTCAGGACTGAAGGTCAGGTTTACTGACTCGTCTGCTCCGGTAAAAGGACAAGACAAAAGTGGGGCTGTTGGGTAAAACACCACTGAGCAACTGATCCAGCTCACTGCCATTTCCAAGCTGTAACTAAGGAGCCCGGGGCAAGCAGAGCAGGCTGTCCCTATTTTCCTAATTGTAGCAGCTGTCTTCTGCCCTTGTGGATTCTTAGATAAAGACAGAGATTTAGGTATGTGAATATGTTCTTCCTGAGCGCACTTTGCAGTCATTTCACTGCTGCAAGTACAGTAGTACATGCAGGTGAATATGTCATCTCACACCACTGGGAAGCAGCAGCAGGAGCTCTGCAAGACTTATATGACTCCTGTAACAAGAAGTGTGGATATTGTACCTCATTCGTGGCAGGAATCAAAAATGTAAGTATGACTTAAATCCTTTTAGTGGAGCAAATAATGTCAGTTAAGGAACAGATTTCTGTGCATTAAGTTACAGAGAAAATTGTGGACAAAATATTGGCTCCAGTGTGTATATGCAATGCAATTATTTAAAAATAGGGAACTAATGAGTTTATTCACAGAAAACAAGACTTGTTTACACTGGTAGACCAAGCGAGCCAAATAAATTATTCGATGCAGAGCTCTTTGACTGGCTTCACTACCAGCTCTCCCCCACAGGCGTGTACCTTTCTCCAAAGGAAATGAGCTGCACACTGCTAACGAGGCTCATCAGCATTCCTGCCAGCATCGATGCCTCCAGGCTCACCAATCCTTATTAACAGAACTCTAGGGCAGGTTAGCACCTCAGCTCAATCATGTATGGGGTCACTTGACCATGCCACAGCACCATAAAGAAGTCTCAAATTGGAACAACATCTTTTAAGCGTACTCTACAGCCTTTATTTAAATGCCTTTTAATGTAAATTCACTGCTCATAAAAGTGAAAGAATGACTGTTCTGGCAGCCTCTGGGCATCATTTGGGAAGATGAAGTGCAGGCTTATCTGCATAACTGCAAGTGCACTGTCTGGCTGTGGCCTTGTAACCCCAGCTCCAGTCTCTTCATCAGAATTAGCCCAGCAGTTCCAACTTGTGCAAGTGTTTTATGGACATGGCCAAATGTTCACTGTGGTCCAAACCAAGTTTTGCACTTGTGTCCTAATTACAGTTTAGATTCAGTGTGTGTCCTGTGACCTGCCTGGTGAGTCATAGCAGTGCCAGTGGGAAGATCTGGAGAGAGATGAGGATGTGATGATGACACAGCACTGGAGAAGTGCAGGGTGGTCTCAGTCCAACTCCTGATCCATCAGTCACCATTGGAGCCTGAAGCCCTAGAGAGAGCACAAGTGTGCTGATGACTCAGTAGTTTAACAGTGTGGACTCTTTCCTGCCAAATGCTGAGTCAGTTTTACACAAAATAAATCCGTTTCCCTTCTTTTCCTACCACTTCATCTGCCTCCCACTTGTTCATTTCATAGCAATTAGGACTCAGACTGGGGTCATAAAAGACAGGAAAGACAGAGAGAGAGAGATAACTAATAAATGTATTCAGAAGGCAACGCACTTTTTTAGCCATGCCTGATTTCTGTACATCACTCATCCGCCCACAGACTTGACACTATCACAGACAGCCCTAGTGTTACCTTAGAATTTATTACCATGAAATAAAAACACCAAAATTGGCAAACAGGAAGCAAAGAAGTTCACTTATCTGAAATTTATCTAGTGTTACACTGGATTTTAAAAATGTACAACACATAAGTTGTACCCATATGGAACAAGTTGCCAGTTTAAGCACAGTTCTGGGAACCCTCATGAAGACATTACTGCAGCAGTTCCAGCCAGATTTCAAGCTTATGAGGCAGGAGTGTCCCACTTGGCAGACTGAGAAGGAGGCTGGCTATAAGAAGATCTGATGGGAAGTCCTGATAATAAAGGACCAATAAGTCATATCAAAGGTGAGAAGTTGTCACCAAAATAAAAATCTGTCTGCATACACCCAAAGGAGAAGGACCACCCGTAGAGATCCAAATCAGGCAATGGAGCAGCATATGACTTTAACAGTGAAAAGAGCCAAAAGCCAAAGGCCAAACACAAAAAACCTAAAAATAAATAAATTAGGTAATCTAGAATTTGCAAATAAAATACAGGCACAAATATTAACTTAGAAACCTATGCCCAATGCCATACTCAAATATCCAGGGTCTCTGAGGCTTCAGAGGGTTCAGACAGGCCTCACATGAACTATTGTTTGGGGGCTTAAATTTTACACAGCAGACAAATCCGGCCATGGAGCTCCCCTCAGTAGGCAGTGGAGATGCACTCCTAGGCGCTGGGATACCCCATATCTTGCTCCAACTTTCCACAAAAAAAAATGATGCTAGCTTCATGGTAGTTATTGAAACTTGATTTCTGTCCTGCATAATCTATTTAATCATAAGAAGAAGATTCAGCTGGCACTGAATGGAAAGAGCTTCCAAATGATAGATGGCAAGGAATGAACAGCAAGGGCAAGAAGGGTGAAGTATTGTCATTTAATCAACATGCAAATTTTATCTTCCATCATTCTTTAATGCCACCTTGCCTTATTTTTTTTAAAGCAGGTCTCATTATTTCAGTACTACATAGAACATCCACTTGTGCCTATTAGGCCAACATCTAAATTGTTTCTATCTCCAGTACATTAGTAATGTACCTGAAGATGTGCACATAATCACATTATTTATGATCTTCTCTCCTGGCCAGTATACCAGAAAACAGCTCTCAGTTTTTCTTTTAGAAACAACTTTTAACCTGCCTTGAAAATTTAGATGAAACTAGAAAACAATGCACATGGTCTTGGGTAAAAAATGGTTTTAGGCAAGAAAGATGGGCTAAATTATACTGTTCAAGAAAAAGTGCTATATTTTATGTAGAAAACTAAAAGGAAAAATAAATAGATTGAACAAGAGAAATTAAATAGTTCAATATTACAAATAACTAAATAATTTCCTCAGTATACCTTGCATTTTTGATGTTGCTACCAGTAGTAACAGTAGAAAATCTCATTACTTTTTATGCTTGCACTGTGACCTAAAATCATCAAATTAAAAATTACTACAGCTTTTAAAACTCAAAATTCATGCACGCGTTGTCAAAGGATGCTGGAGATTTTGACAACTGAGTTGGACATTCTGCCTAAGATCCAAGAATGCACTTTAGGTATTCAGATGTGCAGTTAGTACTACCCAAATAAATCCTGAAAATGTTTTCAGAAAGGAAAATGGAATCCATGCTACAATGGAAATAACTGTCTCCACATGCCTTTGTTATTGAATATGTTCTAGATCTAAAAAACTTTTGTTTCTTATTGAAGTTGATGATTCTTTTCAAGCATATGCCTAGAGCCAAAGCCATTGGAATGCAAGATCTCTCCTGGAAATGTTTCTCAGACTGCATTCTGGAAAAACAAAAGCAGCAGATTGCTGAGCAGACTTTCAATTTATAATCTCTTTGCAGATGAGTCTTCCCTTCCCATTCACTGGTGGAAGGAGCTAGACCTGCCAGAATGTCTGCTGTCCTAACAGGCCATCCAGCACTTGTTTTAATGGCAAGTGAATTTCTCCAAGACTGATAAATGTGCCCTTAAAATTTTGGTGGCATGGGACATAATTACAGAAAATACCAAAGATGATAATGATATCCTAGAACTAAAGAGAAAAAAATTACTAATAAAATTTTAAAAAAAGTTACAACCACTATGCAAAAGAATAATAATAATCCAAAACTGGGCTATTTGTGATTTATATTATATGGTTCTTTGCATTGTATGGTTCTTTGCTGGTATAAGTTTTCTCAAACAGGTAAAATATCTCTAACTTTGTCTGGTTTTACCATGGCATCTGTCACTGCTGAAATTCAAAAACACACAATAAATTTATAGGTGTTCTCTTTACAATCTAATTAAAAATTGTTAACTAACAATTGATCAATGATAGTACAAAGAGATATCATTTAGGACTACTTTATGGCTGGTTTTGCTCTCCTTCATTTAGTCAGGAAATATAGATCTAAATTGTTATTCTATTTCTTCCTGTTTCTTAATTTTCTTGCTCAGCAAATAAATGTCAATATACAAGCTTGTGACAGAGATTGGCTCAACAAGATTAGAAGACAGGATCTTCCTTATTTCTCATTCTTTATCATAGATTGTAGGTTGCAAGGCCTCTTCCTTTTTTAGATAAATTCTAGACTGCAGACTGTGCCATATAGGTGTACATATATATGGAGATATATATGTGTATATATATGTAAGTACATATATAAAATGAGTCAATGGTCAAAGCAGGGACTGGAAGTCAATAAATGGGTGGGTTGTTTCTGATTGAAATTTTCCTGCTGATGGTATTTGACTTATCCACACAAGATCTGAATTCAGTGTTGTGCTATATGAGAAGGTGTTTAGGGAAATACAATTGGAGAGGCAAATTATTTCCCCAGTTATTTTTATAGGTCAATGTAAGATGTCCATGAAACACTCAGAGATATTAGTGAGCTCATGAATGTATCTATGAGCACCCTGAGAAGATAAAGGTCCATTGCAGCCGTGATTCAGCCAGCAGCATTCAGTAATAAAAATATTTTTCTTCATTTTTGTGCAAAATCAAAATCACTGTGACATGGCCTCTCCCCAGAAATGCTATATTTGCACTGGCACAATGTTTGATCACAGTCACTGTTCTCTTACATTTTCTTTCTCACCATCCTTCTGCTTTGCAGTGAAAGCAGGATTTTCTTGTTTTTATTTAAAACCTGAAACTGTCCTTTTCTGATGAGGTAGTATGAAACAACATATTCTTTTTTGATAAGTGCTTTGGCCTCTTCCATTAGACCATTGCTTCAATTTAGTAAAATTAAGGAGTGTGCATATATATACGTCTATTCACAGGGTATGTGAATTGAACACATACACATAAGGTATGTGTATGGAAATTGAGCACATGCTTTAGAAAGTGGTGATTTTGTGTCTTATGGACTTTGGAAAAGATGTTTGGCATCCTGTTTTACTTGATTTCTCATCCCAAATTTCACTTCAAGTTTGTAGTTTAGATGAAAAATGTTTAACACGCTTTGATTATTCATGCCACATTTAAAGCAAACCAACCAGAGAGAACAAGGATCAGGAAACAGACATTTGTAATCCCTCTGTTCTTCCTCTCTTTCCATCTTTCATACACAGAATATTGTCCTTCAAAATTACTTTTTTTTCTATCATAAGAAAACCTGTCCATTTTCAGATCTTCTCTGCTCATGATATTCATTCTCTTATTCCTCTGGTGCACACAGAGGCCTTCGAGAAATGTTGACTGATTTACTTTTCTGACATTCCAGTTCTTTGATCCTCATGACAAATAAAGAACAAGTCAAAACTTGGAATAGAAGAAGAGTGAAGAAGAAGAAGAGAGTAAACATACTTTTTCACTTTTCTTTTTTCTTCTGAAAATAGAACAGAGATGGATATGATTATTATTGAATATAACTTCCTCCACAGGCAATATGTATATGTACATATATATGTAAAAAATGTTGAGGATGGATTTTCTTTTTCTATGTTCTTTTAAAGACATTTTACTTGAATATCTCAAAAAGGTGTTTGCTGTATGAACTTGTCACCCTAGAAAGCTGGGTGAAATTCAGGAGGAGGAAGGAGAATGACAACCTTATACTCAGAAAGGGGGATAGATGGCAATAACGTAACTAGCAAACATACTAGCAAACATCCTTTTTTTCTTTTTTTCCTTTTTTTTTTTTTTCCTGAAATGACACAAACAGTAATTTGTCTCAATATCAGCATGGTATAAACCTGTCTACATAGAAGACGTTCTAAAGGGAGACTGAGACTCTCTCTCGTTGGAATTTTACAGAGAAATTAATTATTTAGTATACATTCATGACAGGTGCTTTAGTATTTTACACAACTACTGCAAAGAAACTAAATATTGTGTATACCTCCTGTCAGCGTTGAAAACATTGCTTGAATATTAATGGGTGTTTCAACATGCATGTGTCAGAAGAATTTTGAAATAAAAATTCTGTTAGGCTAACTGTTTTCTTCTAATGTACACCAAGAAAAAGATTAAAAGAGAAACATTTTATGCTCTGAAAAAAGTAAAACTTTTATAAATTTTTTACTTTCTTGAATTGAAATGTATTTATTTCCTGCAAACTCTTAAGATAAAGTTGTTAGATATGACAGCTAAAACTTACTAATTGCTGCAAGAAAAATTTTGTTTGAAACTGCTAAGGGTTAGGCAAAAGATAAATAATTTTTGAAGCAAGTTTGAAGCTTCATACAGCTACTTGAAAGATTTTTCTAAGGATGGACATGTAAACTGGAAACAGAGGGAAATCTGGGCTCACCACAACACAGGGCTATTCATGTATGAGATTTGAACAGTCATTTATTTGCCTTCCTGAAAATGTAAATTTGGCATACAGAGGTTAAAGTTTAGAATAGGAACAAAAACCAAAATAAACAAAACACACAGTAATAAACAAGCTGGCTTGAGTCAAAACCAATCCAGTTGCTCAAGGTCACCTAGAAACACTTGCTCAAGATCACATCCAGATTTTGGGTACCTCCAAGGTGGAGGACCCTGAAGCCCTCACAGAAAAATGTGTTTCTTGATGTCCCATTGGAGGTCCTGTGTTTCTGTGTGTTGCCCATCACTTCTGGCACTGGGCACTACTGGAAACAGTTTGGTTCTGTCTTTGTACTCTCCTTTCAGATACCATATACTGAGTGCTCTCTTTTCCCCAACCTAAAAAGTCCCAGGCCTTGCAATCTTTCCTTGTAAGACAGTGGCTGCAGTCCTTTCTTTGTGTTAGTTTGTTGAACTCTGTGTGGTATATCCATGTGTCTGTTTTACTGAGGAGCCCAGAACTGGACAGAGTGTGTCAGATGTGCCCTCACCAGTGCTGAGTAGAGGTTCAGAATAATCTCCAGCAGCCTGCTGACAGTGCTCCTCTTAGTGCAGCTCAGGATACCATCACAGTTTTTTAACACAAGAAAGAATACATTGCTGGCTCGTGTTCAGCTACCCAGATTCTTTTTCCTGCTGCTTTCCAGCTCAGTGGCTTCAGCATTTACTGGTGCCTGAGGCTGTTCCACACCATATGCACAGCTTGGTGCTTCCCCATGTAAAGGTGTATGAGGCTCCCGCCACTCCTTTTCTCTATCCTGGTGAGGTCCCTCTGGACAGCAGCACAACCCTCTGGTGTATCAGCCATCACTCTCGGTTTTGGGTCATCACCACAAGAGATTCATATGAAAAATGACATTTCCAAGCCAAAAGTTCACAAACTCATGAACTATGGAGGACAGTTTGGAGCCTGCTAGGGCTGAATTAAGAATTCTGGAAAGCAGGTGCTGTGAAAAGACAGTTCACACAACTTTTTTAACTACAGAAGGACACAGAAAAGACATAGGGAATTCTATGTTATATCCCAGAATATGTACCTGATAGCTGTTGACATTGTTAAAAGAAGAATTTTTGCTGATTGTCCAGAAACATTTGAGAATGTTATGCAGCAGATAAATAATTAAATAAATAAAAAATAAGCTGGGTTCTACAGTTTCTTTGTGACACTTTCTTTCTTTTCCTGCTAGTTTACTAAACTTAGAATATTTTTAAAAACTTAATTAAAGAAATTTTTCATTTTGGTTTTGGTTTGAAGTTTTTTAAAAAAATATTTCTCTTGGCATTCTCATTTGGAAGATGTTTTTCTGCCCAATGAATAAATAGAGCAAAATTTCTTATCTAATGTTTTCATACTATCAATGTTTTATGCAGTGATTAATTATAAATTGCAAAATTTGAGTGTGTTCACACTGCAGTACTATTGGACTACAAAGTCCAATATAGTACTATATCCAGTACTATATTGGACTTTGTGTGTAATTTATATAAAAGTATGAGCAAAATAAGAAAGAAACAAACATAGAAATTAGTAAAGACACTAGCACAAAAGAAAGGGGTTTTTTAAATACAAATTCCATCTTTATTTGTATGTTGGTATTATTAATACGACAAACGTACTGACTGAGAATGTTTTAGAGGCTAAATAGAGAGTAGAGGCACAGATTTTTTTAGCTTTTAAGTAATTTTAGAAAAAGGGAAAAAAGAAAACTCCAATGAAATTCTATCTAGTTAGAAGCATGTGGAGTTTTGACACTGTCTTCAATGAAAAAGAATTTCATATTTTCTGTTAATTGAAATAAAAATAAAGAGAGAACTATCAAAAGAAACAGCTACATTGATATGTACAACTAATTTTCCACAATCTCAGTAACAAGGACTTTTCTAAATTACTTTGCTTTTAAAGCTATTAAGAATGTATAGATTACTTGGGTTTAATCAACAGTTGATAAAGATAATTCCATATGCCTTTATCTTATGTGTTTTTTTGAAATAACATGATACTGAAGGTCATGCAATACTTGTATTGGGTAAGTATGGTTGCAGTATTTGCCAAGGTTTCCTTGCCTTGCAAAGTCAACTAATTCAGAAACTGTTAAATATTGTATAAGTTTCTGTGTTTGAGATGAACAAGATATTGAAACCAAACAAAGGTATGGTTGTTAATTACAAAACATCTCATTCTTGCATGTTTTCATTTCCTTTCTGTAACTAAGGGAATGTCTTAAAGGGATAACAGAAACATATTTGATTAATTTGTTTACAGTCAAGCAGTGAAGCATACACCAGGAGTCACATTTTGACTAGGAACACTGTAAAGGACAGAGCAATCAGACTGATATGTTAATGGCTTGTGAGTGGCTAAGATGAATAAAAATATTTTTGGTACATTAATATGTTATCTTCATACCTATATTTATGTATACATTAATTAAATACATATAATTTGAAGGAAAAATTATTGCAAGGTAGTCTCTGCCTTTGTTTTTATGGACACTGGTTTATGCTACGTTTTTGTCACTATTTTTTTTATTTTTTGATGAGTCTCTAATATGTTTCACAAAAAAAACTACTCATGATTCTCAAAGACTACTAGGTTGGCAGAGGAACACACATCAAACTATAGCTCAGAGAAAGTAAGAAAAGCTTTATACAGGCAAGATGTGAGCATAAAAGTGTTCTGTCCAGAAGTCACGGAAAACACCACAGAATCTATTCCTAAAATGAAGAGGGTGAGACGTTTCAAAAGTAAAATAAGAATTAACAAAAAAACCCCCAAAAAACAAACAAAAATCAAACAAACAAAAAAAAAAACCACAAAAACCAAAATATAAAGAGAAACCAGTCAGGAGTAAAACTGTGTGGTAGACTCAAAGGCATCTCTGGACTTGTCAGCATCACTGCCTGGTGAGCTTATGCAGAAACTTGCCTCTGGCTTTATCAGATGCCACAGCTGGAAGAATATATTCCACTTTTTTTATTTTAATGTCCTTCAGGTGTCATCTGAATGAGGATTGAGAGTCAGTGGAATAAACTAAATAGTGTTTTCCTACAATTATTTGTAACAGAAAGGTCCAGAGACAAGTTAAACTAGAACAACTCTCAAAAAAATATTCTTGACTTATCAAAATCAGTTATAGTTTGTGTACTAATTTATTTTTTTGGAAAACACAGAAAGTTCCTCATATACTACTTAGTTCATTCAGCAAATTCAGTAAACTTTGTGTACATAGATTATTTTTGCATATTTCCAAAGAATTAAACATAACCTCAACTGTTTGCACATCAGAGAAGTACACGAAGAGACCAACCAAACATCTGCAATGATAAACTGTCCGACGAAGCCAGACAGTTCCATGATTCTATAATGGATCAGAAACTACATGTTCTACTGTGAAGGCAAAGGATAGGAAAAATGCTATTCAGTCTTGATCATTTCTCATAACTGCTGAATTTCATCTGTGTGTTATTGATTCTCATGCTAGTTACAGCACTCTTGCTCTGATCTTGGTGGTGCCTTTGGATGAATGTCACTGGAAGTCCACTTTGAATAAAACGATCGATGGTTCAGTAGATCTACCAAATCCATATTATTAAAACTATGGAGTAACTGAGTCTGAAAAAAGGATTCAAATTAATCACAAGCTAGGCAATTTTACACCAGTGAGTCCTACCTGGTTTGTTGTCTTAAAAATGACCAGTAATGGCATTGTCAATGAAACGTGAAAGTACACAAAGACTGCTTGTGTTTAAGCCTCTCTGTCACCAAGGCAGGAGCTTATGCTGCACAATGAATCCAGTAAAAGGGATCTGAATAGATGCTGATCAAATAATACAGATGTGCTTTGACAAACGCAAAATACGCTCTTGTTTTATATGTAAATATTTTGCGTGAATATTTAAATGAAACCTGTAGGCTTCCCAGCCTGGTCCATGGAACAGGTTACATCATCTTGATCTGTAATTTCAGGATGACCAATATTTCTACTGATTTCCAGCACAAAGACTCTTCCAAATGATTCCTAAAGACAGGGTAAAAAAACAAGTCACAGATAAAACCAAATTATGATATAACGCTCCCTCTGTAAAATGTACCATGTAGAATGTTTTTTGAACAACTGAAGTGTACTAAAATCTCAGGAACTTTAATTCTTATAGCCAGTTCAAGATTTAAATGAACTCAAACACAACTCTTTGGGGGAAAAAATAAATATTTTGGAGCCCTAGCTGACTTAGTGTTTTGAAATTCTTTTTATACACAGACATATACTGTATATATATATGTAAATATACACATGTAAATCATTGTTTGGGAGAGTGGATAACTCTAATATTGAATTATTACAAGCATTCTGGATCATTCCAACTGATAAAGTATTATTTTGCTTACAGGTTTTGTTTGGTTTTTTTTAATTGACTATTTAGGGGGAAAATGTTCTTAATTCATTTATCAGTTAAAATTTTTGACAAAAAAAATTAATTAGAGTTAAGGAAATTTTTGCTAGCAAAGAAAAACACATTAATATGAAAGATGCATTCAAATTGTGATGCTTGCTTCAGAAGAGGAGAGAATAGAAGAGAATAGTTCAGTGGAAAGGACCTACAACAAATATCTGTTTCAGTTGCCTAACCACTTCAGACCTCTTCAAGAGTTAAAGCACATTCTTAAGATCATTGCTCAAATGCCTCTTAAACACTGACAGGCTTGGGACATTGACCACCTCCCTAGGAAGCCTGTTCCAGCATTCTACAAGTCTCCTAGTAAAGAAATGCTTCCTCCTGTAAAGCCTGAACATTCCCTGGCACAGCTTTGATTCATTCCCATATGTCTTGTAAATAGACAAGGAGGAGAAAAGAGCATCTGTAAAGACAGATGAAGTCACCCCTGAGCATCCTTTTCTCCAAAGCAGAGAAACCCAAAGGCCTCAGTGATTCCTCATAAGACATTCCTCCAAGCCTTTTCACCAGTTTGTTTGCTCTTCATTTTCCTTGGGAAAGTACTGAAAGGAAAATAAATTGGTTTTAATTTACAATTTTCTGGGGTTTTTATGAGGTTTTCCCACTTGTCTTTGTAGATCACCTTAAATTGTACATAATCTAACAAGACAAGACACAGCACCTAAGCAGCATTCTCTGTTAAATATTCTCTGTGACTTTTTTTCAGGACTCTGTGGGTTAATTTTTTGCTATATGAAATAGGAAGTATATAGAAATAATGTTTTCACTGCCTATTGACGTAGCTCAGAGGTTCAACTGCTATATCAAGACAGTTTATTAGGTTCATTAAGATCTCAGCTTGTACAGAATTCATTTTCTGAACAAGTGCACTGTGAGTAATGAATATCCATTAGTTACATTAGCAACATTCCTAAAACTTAATTTTTTTAATGCTCAGCCATTACACAAACTCCTACACTTAAAATGACAGCTAAGTACTTTCACTGTATTAAAATAGTAAACATTGAAATAGAAACTGATTTTCCTTACATACATTAATTCTCTAAAAGAGAAGTATGCTCCTGTCATGGGAGCTGTATCACTGCTCTGCATATTCACCTCTTGTTCACAAATACTTGCTAAAAACTCAATATGAAACACTACTTGCTTTTTGAGGTTGTTTTTATCAAGGTATTTTCAGAGGCGTAAAGGGTAGAAATGGAACTGTATGAAACAGGGAAAATCCACTTTGTATTTAGTTTTCCTGTACATCCAGGAGGAGAAAGTACTGTTGGTGCTTCTTTTCTAAGTATTAAATGAACAGGAAGACACGACTTTAAAATGAATGTCAAGACATCATAGTCTAGAAAGTCTAATGAAGAAACACAACACTCACAGTGGTAAACAGTTTTTACAACTGATTTTATATGTGCTTTTTGCTAAATCTCAATTTAATTGTTATTAATTACATGGACATTACTAATTTTTAATCACTTGGATTGTGGAAAAAATAATGTTTACAGCTCTCTGAGAGTACCTAGAAAATAACAATGTAGCAAATTTTTGTATTTCAAATCAATTACAAACTGTTCTGTATAACCTAAGATTGCACAAAGATTGTAAGATTGTTATTAAGAGGAAGCCAAATCTTAGTGAGAATCTCTGCCATGCACCAAAATTCATGCCATCTTCCCCAAAATAGATCTAACCTAAGCCTTCTACCCAGGAAGATTATGCAATGTTTTGTAGTGTCTGTGCAGTAACACTAAAGTAAAACTTGTCTAAAATGAATTTTTTTTTTTTTGGACTATTTTTAAAGGCTGACTCTGCTGCTGGTATTTCAGTAAGAACAGTAGAAAAAGTGCTGTGGGTCAGACTAGAGGTCCATTTATCCTAGTACATCATCTCTGAAAGTGGCCGAAAGCAAATGTCTTAAAGAAAAGAGCAACATGGGGCAGATGTATAAGCAGAAGTATTTTTATTCTCCTTAAAAAAACAAATTTGTGTCAGTTTAAATAATTTGCTGGAAAGACTCTCAGTTTGAAAGGAAGAAGCCAGAAAGAAGAAAAAGTACTACAAACTTCTCTTTATGCCAGCCTACTTCTAAAGGTCCTGTGAACTACCTAGCTCAACCTCTCACTAAAAAAATGAAAGATGAAGTGATTCAAGTTGCCTGTTGGCTACCTCCAACCATCAGCATTCAAGGACAAGGCAGCAGTAGAAAGCACAGCTGCAAATAAGGCTTGTACAGAAACCAGTAAAGAGAGTTGGCCAGAATACCTCTGGTTCAGTCGTGTTTCTCTTGCATTAGCAGCTTTTCATTAAAGAAAAACCTGCTGTAGGATTGTATAGATCAGAGAAAAGACAGAAATGTTGCACATATGCAATGTCTAATCAGTCAGTAAAAGAATGTCATTAACAGAAAAGGATAGTAATCTAGACATTGATGTTTGAATAACATTTAGGTTTAGACACAGCTTCACAGACAAATATGGTATACAGGAGGGCTAAACAGAGCATTTCAAATTTTCAGTCATGAGATGAGAACATTATGGCCTTTGTTTTGAGCTGCTCTACTGCTATCCAATATGTAAGTTGGACTTGCACATTTAGTCATAATTTGCAGTCAATTGCTTTTTGTGGTTAGAGATCATTCGCCAAGTTGGAAGTAAGAGTCCAACAGCCCTGAATATCCACCAGAGTAGATAATGGAAGAAGGAAAAAGGGTTTTTTCTATAGATTTTTCACCTGAATAACAGGATGTCAGTAATGAAAATGTTAACAGCTGCTACTTTGTGTGCATAACTTTGTAACATTATAATTACGGTCTCCAGGCTGAGAAATGGCTCCATGACAATGTTAAGAAACAATGTTTTCACATGCCAGTGTTTGTCTTACCAGAACTCTTTTCATTTCAAGTGCATCTGTAATATGATCAAGACATTTTTATACTTAACTAAGAAGGTGAGATCCAAAATGCCAGTTTATAGTCAAAGAATGATTAAAGGAGACTGTTGAACGCCTCCAGGAATAAAATTTTCAGTAACAGCACCAATTTAATCCAGAATTCCGATTTGTAAGTAAGATTGCTTAAAAAAAAAAAAATATCCCTTCATATTCTCCATTAGTTCTGCAACACTGGAAAGAGCCTTTTCAGAGTTGGACAACTTGACAGCCATGAGAGGCTGTCCTCGTTTTGGATGGCATATAATTAATTTTCCCAAGTAACTCGTACAATGTTATATTTTGGATTTAATATGAAAATACTGTTGATAACACACTGATATTTCATTTGTTAAGGAGTGCTTACTCCAATGACTTTTCAGTTCCAAGCTCTGCCAATGAACAGATGCGCAAGAAGCTGTGGGGAAGCATAATGAGGGCAGCTGACCCAAACTGGCCAGAGGAATATTCCATACCACAGAATACCATGCCTAGTACGTATACTGGGGAGCAGGCTGGAAGGCACTGATCACTGTGTGTGGGATGGGCTGGGCATTGTTCAGCAGGTAGTGAGAACAATTCTATTGTGCACCGCTTGATTTTCTTGGGGTTTATTCCTCTTTCTTTCTCTCCTTTTGATAACCATAACAATAACCATAGCAGTAGTATTAGCAGCAGTAGTAGTATATTTTCATTTGTTTAAACCATTTAACCCATGCTTCTCTCAAGGCTTGTCTTTTCTTTCCAATTCTCCTCCTGACCGTATGGGGGGACAAGGGAAGATGACTGGGGAGAAATTGGCTACATGGTACCTAGTTTCCATCTGGGAGTAAACCATTATAGACTGTCTTTGCTGTTAACAAAATGGAGGTGCTGGTAGAAGTAACAGTTCCATTCAAAAGCTGGAAAGAGAAATAATCCTTTGTACAACCTTAGCCCTATTTGATTTATTTCTAGAAGATAAGACACTCTTTACAGTAAAGTTTTTAATAAGCTCTGGTTATGAAAACAAGATCCCTACATTATTCCAGTTATTTAAATTGGCAGAATAAGGAGGCAGATACATCTCTAAGAAAGAAAGAAAGCACTAAGCAAAATGTAAATTTAAGTCTGCAACAAATATAAATTCCAGCAATGTCTTTGGATTTGACCACCCAGTAAATCCCTTTGTGAAGGTAATTTTTGAATTTCTTTTAGAGCAGAACAGCTAGATGCACATGCAATGTCAGAAGCCATATATTTTTAGTTACTTGGTATTAAGACAGAATTAGCAGTAATGTTCATATACTGCAAAAAGTTAATATCCCAAAAGACATTTCAACACTGCTGGTATATCTGCAATTTAATTGAAAGATATAATGATTGAAAGATAATAGCCTAAAATTCGTTCACCTTGCCAGAAAACAGATGGAAATTTTACATTTAGTTTATTGCACTTTTTATTATCTCTTTCTCAGCTTTGCAGCACTTTTAAAAATCAAGCAAACAATGAGACAGCTATATATTTGATTTTAACAGACACCTTGAACAAGCAAAACAGGATCTGGAAGACAGGGATAGGAAACAGAATGAGGTGCTGATAATCCAAAGCGAGACACAAAATTATGGCCCCAGAGGGGAGGTCAAGCCCTGTGTTAAGTTTTGGGCACCAACCCCTATCAAAAAAGGACCTTGAGGTGCTGGAGCATGTCCAGGAAGAGGCAACAAATCTGGTGAAAGGTTAGGAGCATGAGCCTCATGAGGAGCAACCGAGGAAGCTGGAGTATAGATTGGGTCTTAGGAATGATTTTTTCACAAAGGATTGTTAGGCATTGGAACAGGGTGCCCAGGAAAGTAGTGGAGTCACCATCCCTGGCTGTATTTAAAAGATGTGTTGTTGCAGCTCTTAAGGATATGGTTTAGGAGGTTGGCCTCAAAGATCTTACAGGGGTTTTCCCCAACCTAAATGATCCTATGAGTCTATTAATTAAATTGATTCCTTAATTTCCCAGAATAAACTCTTATAACCCAAAATATTCTTCCCTGGACAATTTTTGGACTGTAGCACCATATTTAACACGTTACTAAAATGTGAAACAAATGCATTAGGTGCTAAGTAAAACACAACCATGTCATTTAAGCATCTTATTTTTAGTTTTCTTTCCTGTTGCATAAGTCACAGATACTACAAAATGCTTAACTCAGAAACTGTTGTAGCATATGTGGCCTTTGTAACAAAGTTGGGAAATTTTATTTCTTAGGTTTTTATGGCAGGCTAATAAACTGAAGTAATGCAAAGTCTACATGCTGCAAAAGTGTGAAAAGGGATTTATCAAAGTATTTTATTAACTTGCATCTGTTCAACAGTGTCATAGTTAATGTGGTCATTTAAGAATATATTGTTACCATGTTAATTAATGGAATTTCTAAGTTTTATGGGACCTGAACACATTCAAAATAAACAATGAACATTGCCCAGGTTTCCTAATATTGCACTCTAACAGACCTTCAAATTAGCCCTTGTGTTCAGGTTGAATGATAAACTCCACAGCTGTCCACTGTTAAAAGAACATCCGTTTATGATGTTTAAATTAGACACTACTTCCCTCCCCTTTCTTCCACCCCATAAAAACTTAGCATTCATAGGACTTCGGAAGTTTCTTTAAACCAAGCTCTAGATCAAAGCAATATCACCAATAATGGATTGATTCAGTGACATTTTTGTCTCATAGAAAAGTCCTCCAGTGATGCTATCTTGTAATCCCCCACGACCCTCAAGCCTCTTCAGCAGGGAAGCCTCCCAATCCATGTGGAAGCTGCTTGTTTCTACTTGGCACTTCTCCTTGCTAATATCCATGAAGTTTTCTGCCAACTAAATTCTCAGATTTCTTCAGGGATGGAAACTCTACCTTTCAATATGCCAACAGCTTTTGTCCATGAATTTAGCATCAGCAACACTGAATGCAATCAGTAATGCAATGTTTTTAATATCTAGCTCTACACTGCGTATTTAATTAGAATTATCAAAGAAAACAAAACTTTATAGATTACTAAACAAAACTATAGATTTAAGTGTCAGGAATCTAATCTAGTTAACTAAACACTAATCTAGAGTGGCTGAAAATACATTCTGAAGATTTTAATATTCTATTTGGCATAAATATTCTATTTTGAATACAAAATATTAATTTTCCAGTCTTTCTGCTGAAAGTTATATGATAGGTTTGTCAGATAGACTCTTCAGGTATTTCAAGAAATTTTATTTTTTTATGTTGACTTAAAAACAGTCACTGAAGTCTAAATTATGTGGAAAGATAATTTTTTTTTTTGTTTTCCTCACCAAAACAAAATTTTCTCTTGAAATAATTGAAAACACTCATATAAATCTTCCTACATATATGTGCACTTTTTATCACTACAGAAATAAAAGTACAATATTTGCAAAATTACAAAACACCACTGTCACTCATGTGATGTTGATAAGTTGATTAAAACTGCTCAAACTTATCTTCCTTACGAAATCTTACCAAATATGCAATCTATTTTCTTCAGCTCTTCTCCTGTTTGATATTTTCCTAAGAAATTTTTTAGTCTGTGTATTGCATATATATAATCTAATATATTATTTGAAAGATAACAATTGAAATAGGAAACCTTTGATTTCTATTCTAGAAGCTCTTTCACAGTCAGAGACTTGATAAAGTTTAACTAACAAAAATTTGGAAGCCAACAGAGATTAATTTGTCTGTATAAATAGGATGGCCCCAAACATTCATAAGTTATATGTACAAATTGTATTTTAACAAATTTATCTACTTACAGGGATGGGAGAGTTTATATAAAGGGGTTGACATTTCAGGCAAGGTGCTTGTTCTGCTGAGATGTGTTTGCAGTTTCACTGTGGAGGCCATGGCTGCCACAGAAAACCCAGTCCTGGTCTCCAGCCTTGTACTTTTCTTCCATGCAGATGGTATTCTCCTTCTTTGGGACAGACCCTGTGAACATCCATTTTGTTAGCACAGTAGCCTGCCAATATGGAACAGACTTCAGAATTGGGGTCATTCCTATTAGGTTTTCCTATTAAAATATTTTTTGTTGCTTACCTAGAATCTCAGTTATCAGAGATACATTTGTAAGTGATACTGATAAGAGTATACTACATGTAGTTTGTACATACGCTTAATGTACAACTATTGACAGTACAAAATCTTTCCTCCTACTGCTGGATTAAAAAGTTTCTTACCAGAAGTCTCGCTGGGGAAGAGAATACAAAGCAGACATAGAGAGATCTAACATTTAAGCATAGAATCTATTTTTCAGACTGTTTTTGAAGAGGAACTGAGGTTGTAAATCAAACAGCTTTAGACTCTGTGTATAAAACAGCTTTAGACACTGATTAAAAGACAAAAAAAACCTCACCATGCTACTTGTTAATCATATAAAAAAGTAGGAGAGTGGGGAAAGGCAATCAGATTGTCATAAAGAAAAGGAGGACTCAGGTTTTCACTCTTCAAGTGATGCCCAAGGAGGACATACCAACACATCTGTAGTTTTGTTATCTGAAAAAAACAGAAGAAACTTGCTTCTGTGCTACTCTGGGGAAATGGCCAAAAAACCAGATGCCTTCACTGAAAAACAAAACAAAAAAAAATTGAAAGAAGGAAAAAGCAGCCTGGAACCTCAGTGTCTCTGGCAGTGAAATATTAGAATCTCAACAATGATTATTTTAATCCTTGAACGTCCCAACATTGTCGTACTGAATGCAAGAGTACTTATAGCAGTATTTGTGTTGACATATTGGTTTCTACAGGCCTACAGGTGTTTTACACCATTTTTAAGGCAGATAAGTGTACCTGTTTTCCAGATTTTGCTAAAATGTGCTTCTAAACCAAGAGGTCAGAAATGTTAACATAACACTTAGTTCTATGATACAGGTCTCAAAGAAAAAAAAGTGTTTGACTGAGATGCTGGTTCATCCTAAAAATATTTGCTTATTGTAAAATTCTTCATGGTGCCTTTAACTGTTTCAAATCTTACAGAGAAAGGAAAAAATGCAGCTCCTTTTTTTTAAACTCATTTCACTACTTCATAGTCTCAGTATGACCTATCTGGAGTAATAGAAGCATATAAAGTTGAAAAATTTAGTGCAGAAAAAAGCCTATTCTATTGGCAAATAATGAAATTATTTTTAAAGCTAGCACAAAGCCTGGTGTTTTCCTCTCCCTGCCTGCCCCCTCCCTGTTTCCAGCTTATATTTTCCCCATATTTGTCTGTCATATCTTTCTCTTAAGATTCTAGGGAGATTTCTGGGCTTAGACTTTAATATTAGTAATCTTATTAATTTTTTAAACTTTCACAAGCCTTAAGTGAGAAAACAACATATGGCTGTGCAACAGAGCACCTCTGGAGATTTTATACTCCTCAAACAGCACATAAAATCTTATGTTGTGTTCATTCTTATTCATTGCTTGTCTGTCCATATTTTAACCCTGCAAGTATCAAGGTATCAGTTTAATTCATTATGTTTTATTTGGTACCATCTGCACCTTACGGATTGTATTCATGGAAAATTAAAATCTCCTTTCACAAGGACAGTGCATAGGTGTTATCTCAGTAGCAGGACTATTCCTGCAATGAATAGCAAGATATGTGACTACTTGTTGGACCAAGGCAGCCACAATTCTCTCAGGCCAAAAAGCTGCAACTGATACATAACATGAAGTAATCAGTCAGGATTATGGCTCCTGATATCTAGGACAAAAATCCTGCAATTATAGTCAGGCATTTTCTAAAGCCTAATGACCTACACTTGCAATTGTTAAACCAGGGAGGACCCTTGTTTATATTAGGTGATTAAAGAATGACACTACTGAATGCAGAATCTCATTTAAAAATTATATTGGGGACATTAGGGATGCATAGTTAAGCATGCATATCATTAAAGGCTAGTGCTTTATCAATTTTTAATAATAAATGGTAACCATATATATGTATACTGCATACAAAAGACATTAAAAGAACATTAAGGTTGAGAAATTCAACATTTAGATGTTAGAGAATGACAGAATAAATTAGCCCTGTTGTGCATAGGCATTATGACAGTTCTTTTCAACAACACATAGGAAGTCTGTTGCATTCCCAGGAATGATTTAAAAAATCTAGTTTTGCTTGGTTTCAGCTTAAAGCCTGAGTTATAAATTGTTGTCATTTTTTTTCTTATTTTTTTCTCTACAGTCTTCTTATTCATACCATCTTCTTCACAATATCTCTGGTCCTGAAAAAAAAAAAAGTGGCTGTGATCATGTACAGACGAAGATACTCTTTCCTGAAAAAAAAAAAAAAAAGCAACTGTAGCAACTGGTAAAATGATTAGATAATATCGAAAGATAATACAGTATAAGACATAGCTTTATCCCTGTGTCTGATTGTGTGCTCATAAGAAACCTGTCCTTGCCCTAAATCTTATTGTGACTGTGGAAATCTTTGTCAGTAAACACTGTTTCTACAGTCCTGAAGAAATACAATAAATATTTCTAAAAAGCACATTGACAGAATACGTCCTTTCTTGGAGATGCCATTAGTCTTTATTCATTAAAATTAAGAAGAAGCACATCTTGAAATGAAGCCTGTTAATGCAAGATGAAGGTCTTTTTTTCAAAAAGCTTGATGCTGTTAGTGTGTTGTGAATTTCTAATCTACATTACAAGAGATATTTTAACACAA
Source organism: Passer domesticus (assembly GCF_036417665.1). Classification (NCBI taxonomy): domain Eukaryota; kingdom Metazoa; phylum Chordata; class Aves; order Passeriformes; family Passeridae; genus Passer; species Passer domesticus. Next base: position 104,340,083 of record NC_087474.1, on the reverse strand, counting down.
AAATGAAAATAATTATATAAGGAGGGAGACAGAAATAACCATTCATTGCAACAGAAGTAAATATTACTCAGAGTTATAATAGCAAATGTGATTATTTATATAAATCCTTCATACAAGCTTTTCATATGCTTTCTGTTTAATTGCAATCTAAGAGCAAAACACAAAGGGTGTTCACAGATATCACACACAGTTATTCTGCTCTATGCTTTGTAAACACTATTGTTGCTGAGAAAAACTGAATCATGTTTTTTATAGGACTACTGCCATGCTTGATTAGAGAACCAGTCTGGTGTTCCTTGATTGTACCAAGTATGTTTGTCCCCCCTTTTGGGGGAGATTCACCAGAAATTAGAAATGTCTGCTATGCATGGACTTTTTAAGGAGTTAGGATTAAAACAATTACAAGACACTTATCTGCTTTGCCTTTATGCTAAGCACATTGGCACCCATGTTGTCAATTGATGTCACTGCCAACATGCAGAGGCATAGAGAGTCCATCATTATTCAAACACCATGGAACAGCCATCAAAAGATGTAAGTCCAGATTCACATACTGCAACCAGTTTCAAGTAAAATAAAACTATTTTAAAGAATCACAAAATTATTAAATTATATTAAAGGGTATTAAAGGGTATTAAAGTAATCATCCTGCTGGGAGAGTTAATATCAAGTCTAAATTCCTTATTTTATTTTCTGCATTATGCAGAGGAATTCGCATAAGCTTTGAAACATAACCTAAGTAAAAATTAAATGAAAATATCAAAACGTAAAATGGAATTTTTTATAGTTTTATTTCTTTTTTGAACATGCATTATTATAAAAATCATCCATGTGTGCTTTAATTTGTTTTGTGTTTTGCCTTCTATATCATAAACTTTATCAAAGATCAAAAGAATGAATGAAACAACAAAAAGCTTATATCTCTTTTCCCAAATAAGTACCACTGCATATCTAAGCAAAGTCACAATTCATCTCATTCATAACCATTTCAGCCTATAGCAGATGTGTGCTTTGAAAAAAGTTATTGGCCTTATGAATAAAGATTAGCGTTCTTCTCTTCATCTCTGTTGGAGAGAATAATATTATATAGTAAATGGACAGGAAATTCAACAGCGGGATATTTCAAATAAAATTGACCAACTTAATTTGGTACATTTTCAAAGAACTACGTGGAAGAGATTCACACAAATACTGTCAATAAAAAGCTTTATAGATGTGCATCTTTGTCTTTAAGCATGATTTCTGACTTATGTGAATGAGGAAATGTAGAAGACAGAAAGAAAATTAAATAAACCTGACTGATTAGAGATTTTAAACTTAAAAATATTCAACCATGTCCAGTTTGGCTGTGAATTTATTGTAATGCTAACTAGTGTTTAAATATTAGATCTGCAGGAAGATATCAAAAGTCAGAAGACTGGCAAGGATTTGTCTCTGTTTCTTAGCTAGCTATAGTAATGGGTTTATAATGTAATATTAAATGAGTAAATAATGGATAATGAAACAACAAGTGGTCAAATTTTAAGTACTGTTACACAGCATCTAACTTCAGCAAGGGTCATTGTTGCCAACTATCTGCCAGTTCTCCTTGTGATTGAAGCATTTTTTCTGTTACATTCAGATGAACAGCAGATTTAATGTAAAATCTAGTTAAAACTCAATGACACGATTGAAATGGAACAAAGTATACACACGCAAAGTGGCAGAGCATATTTTCCAAGAAAACTACTTTTTTAAGCTTTTTTATTCATATTCTTTGGCTTATTAGATCAATAATAGGTGAGAAAAATATTCCATCATGAGTAGCCTTGGGTATCAAATATAGCTATGTTTGGTGCTGAATTGGCCAGAAAAAAAAAGCAAACCAAACAACCAAACCAAACCTAACCAAACCAACCCAAACCAAAACAACCCCCTCACCCCCACCCCGCACAAAATGAAAAACAAACAAAAACCAAATCCAAATCCAACCCCAAACCAAACTATGACTTGACGGGTAAATTGAACTAGTAAATAAGGTTGAGATGCCTATTAAAATAAAAAATAAATTTCATAACACAATAAAAAAATCCCAAGCCATAAGAATTTTCAAAGGGAAATTGCACATAAATTATAGAAAAGGGAAACATAAAGGAAAATAATCTTGGTTTTCTGAACAACATCATTCCTCTATATAAATAGTAGATCATAGTCAAGGACTCAGGCTTTATCATCAAAGACCAGGATATTTTTGTCCCAGGCACCCATAGGTTGCTGCTTTCTCTGTTATTTCTGTTATTCCTTTTTTTTTTCAAGAATATTTTTATATTTTTATTCCAAGAATAATTTATACTGCCAATCCCAAAGAATGAAAACAGCAGAGAAAAAAAACAACAAACCAACAAACCAAACCCATAAAAACACCCACAAGCTTGGTTTCTTCACATCTCATTATAATACTGAAGTTTAATAATTTCAAAATAAAATGCATTTTCCCCTCAAGACTTTTAAATAAATAATAAGAGTGGTGGTAGTAGTAATGTTATAATAAATTATTGCCATATGGCTCTCCTTCCTGATCAGGGGAATAAATGGGAGAACCGAGCATGATCTCTTACTATGCTCAGAGGGTCTATAGTCATTCACGATGCTTTTAAATTATATTGTTGATGTGGAGAATGAGAGTAACTTATATTAGTTTTTTAATTAATGTTCACATTACCTGCTGGCTATTCTTTCGTTTGACTTTCTGGAGTTAAATCAAAAAGTCCTCTAGCATGATTAAATTGTGGTTACCAATAACAAAACATCCTGTGCCCATAGAAGAACAGTGGATTGGACCTTTTGGTAATCACCAGGCTCACAGAAGTGTCAGGTGTTTTTGAGAGTGGAGAGAGAGGAAGGGCAACCTGGGACCAAGGGGTGTGACTGTTCATAGGGGCTGCCTGGCACATGACTGCCACAGGAGAGGAACCAGTTCCTTCAACAGATGTGGTTGCAAAGGCACTGGTCTGACTGTGTCAGATCCTTAAATGTTGCTAAACCACTGTCCCATTTACTATTACACTTTTTTATATTGCTGTTTTATGTCCATAGACTTATTGATACTTCTGTCTTACAAGTGAAGTGAGTCATTCCATCCATGACAAACAGACACTAAAGAAAAGCCTTTTATCTCCTCCAGACCACAACACTGCTTGCTTAGAAGAGCCAAACTTAACACTGCGTTCCACTAAAAAAACCAAACAAGGTTTAAGGAAGACTGAGATTAAAAATTTTAACCATTTTAACTTTTCTATCTGACTACTTTCTAAGTGGGTTAATAAATACTGTTTTATTTTGTAAAAAAAAAAAAAAGGTTTTCTAACTTACACTATTTTCTAGACACAGATTTAACAAAAGCTTTTTTGCTGGGAATACAGACCAAGCAGACACCAACAGTGCTATGTGCTCATTACCACTTCATTGCACCTGCCATTCCTACAGTCATCATGAATTATTATTATTATTTTAACAGTCTAACTCAGGTTATCTAAAACCATTTTTACTTTCATAAATTGTTGTGTGATGTTAAGACTTCTTATCACTTCCAGCTTTCTCAGGTAGCCTTTTCACTGAGGATCTGTCTAGGTGATTAGAGCAAGGATCTGTTGGATCTGAGTCTTCTGGATGTTTCAAGTACCAATGCATGGGAACATTCAAATGCTGCAGAGTCCTTTGATCCAACAACATAAGATCATTAAACAATGCTACATATGACCCAGATCATTTCCTTTGTAAAATATTGATTCTTCTGGACCCAAAGTAGCTGATTTACTTAGGACTTCTGATTTTCATTTCAATTATTTGGAGGACTTCTAGTTATGGCAAGGTGTATAATTTTACCTGGTCAGTTTTGTGGATTGCATTATGTGAGAGATGATTCCTTTGCTCAAACAATTACATAATCAAACACAACAGTCTCTGATTGCTCATCTGATGCCATGGTACACCACATCACTGTACTGCGGCAATTTCTTCCTGATTCCTTGTGCTTGTAAGATATTTTTGGTATAACTATAATTCCTCATTTCCTCAAAATAGAGTGGGCAGCAGAAAAGACTTAAACATAACAAAGCTTTACTAAGATCATAAATATAAATAGGGAGAAAACTTGAGAAGAGGAAAACAAGACCTTCCAACAACCAAAAGGAAGTAAACAAATTTTTCATTAGGTTAGGTACCAATATGCTAGATTTAATATGGAAAAAGAGAGAACTGTGAAATCAAAGTTTAAAATAAAACCAGAGGAAACTTTATTGATCTGTCTGTATTTTGCCTCATGTCTATTGCATAGCAACTGAGAAAGAATGTTTTGTTATCACAGTTGCCAGAGCTCTGGAAAACTCAAGGCACTTCAGAATATGCCAGCAAAATGCTGGTGGAAAAGTGGTTAGTTCACAGAAACCTAATCATGGATTGATATGCGTTTAAAAATATCTTTAGATATCATTTCGTCTATCATCCCTGCCATAGGCCAGACAGACCATTTAGAAAAGCACTCCAGAATTTTGTAGGAAAGCCATAAAACAGCTGATGTGACAAGGCCCATCCTTGAAGCCAGGCAGCCCCAGCTGTAGGGTCATCAATGGTGCCTGCTGAGATTTTGGAGCTGCAAGTGGACAGGGAAGATCAATGCCCTGATTGGGACAGAATGCATGTCCAGTATCTCTCCTGGCTTTTTTCTTGCTTTCCAAATCCTCTTGCCACTGACTCTTCTCTGTTCCTATCCTTCTTCATCCCCTTGTAGCTTTCTGAATGCATCAGACATTTTTTGCATCTCATCCTGGATTCTGAAGCAGAGCTTGTACTCTTGAGCTTCAAGGAGAGATAATCATCAAGCATCTACAGAAGAAATGGAGTTTATTTGGTATTCCTCCAAGAAATGTAAGAAAAATCATTTCTTCTACAGTATAAAACTTATTTCACAAATACTAACATTTCTAATTTACAAGATGGGCTGATTGGAAATAAAGGATGGAATTAAAACAAGACTTATGTACACATGGTGTGTGTATTTTTAATCCTTCATCTGTCCTCTTAAATAAAGAGGAAAATTACTAACATATAGCACCATTTTGCTGCTGAGGAGTTATATTTTCAGTTCTGTTTGCTAGATTGTGGTTCTATTCAACTGTACATAGAATTTTTTTTTTTTTGCAGTTTTTTCTTCAGCTATAGGATATACCTACATCATTATTGCCCTATCCTGTAAATGTCCACAAGAACAAAGTATTTCAAGGCTTTTTTTTTATTTTATTTCTACTGCAGTCTTAAACTGGATAGTAACTAGTCAGGTATGATTCTCTGAATGCTGAAAAGACATACTTGGATTGACAGAAAATAGGTCAGCTGGCTGTTTCGGACCAGATGTCTGTTGTATATTTGGAAAAATACATTGCTACCTGAAGAATAAGGAATTAAAATCCAAGTAAAGGTAACTTAATTTACAGCCAGAATTAGATGCTGAATGACATCAACATGTTATCATTTGAGAAATACCTATATCTGAGACTTTAATTCAAAAATTTGCTGTGATGACAGACTGAACTAGTTGTTTGCAATGATAAACAGCAAATACCAACATCTCCAAGGAAGTTTGGAGAGGATTATTATTCTCCATATAAATTGTATATATGCACAGAAAGAAAACATGGTCAGAAATTCCTTACAGTTTAACCAGTCCTGAGAACTGCTGAGGATGAGATAAGGCAGAGAGATGAAACACCTGATGAGTATTCTCAAGAAGTGCAGTAAAAATCTTGGTTACACCACCACTCCTCCTGGGGATGCCTAGATAGAGAACTGACCCCTTCTTTTCACTCTTTGGCCCTCATAATAACCACTTCTGCTTTGTCCCACGCTGATCAGCCGCTCAGTTTTGAGACTATTGCTCTAGGACTCACTGGCAAAATGCCACGTACTTCTCCACTACCTCAAAGAGCCACAGAAGACAAAAGGAAGTCTTACAGATGGCCAGATTCAATCTCAGTCAGTTCTGACATGGAAAATTAAGTGACATATTACTAGGACCATGAAAAAGTTGTTTACAGGCCATGATATAAATTATATCATGGTTTTCATGAGAAGATAGAAGCTGGTTAAACCAATTGCACTCAACAGTGAGAAATTTGGCTATGAGCTATACACAGCCAGGTTATTTTGTAATTTTTAGTTGTAATGAAAATCAAGAACATTCAGAAAAAGATATTGGAGTGCATGACACTCAGTGGATTGGAGATTTTTTCGAAATACAATATTTCTATTTCCAAAAGGCCAAGAAGCTAGCTAAATTAAAAAAAAAAAATCTAGCAAAGCAAATGAACTTCAGTGACAATTTCTCCAATATATACTGCTCCATTCATCTCTGATTAAGTTTGCCTTCTACTCTCTCTGTATGGCTATTCAGGGTAAACACTTCCAGAAAGCAATTCAATATATTCTACAAAAACATACTTGAGTCATCCTCTGACAGTATTCATTTCTCTCCATTCTTCTTGGATGAGAGAGACTAAGCAGCTGGTTTAAAGTAAATGACTAATTTAGAACTAGGTGATAATTTAGTAGAAGCTAAAAATCTGTAATATTTAAAAAATTTTTGAATGCATTTGAAATTTATTATTTAAACATACGTATTTTGACAAAGTGACTTTACCATATTTATTGTCAGACTCACTGCCTTTATATAAGTCAAAAAAAAAAACACAGGAGTACAGGCTTAGGTGGGAAGGGACTTTCGGGAGAGCATCTGGTCCAATTGCTCTGCTGAAGCACCAGGTTGATGGGACCATGTCCACACTGCTTTTGAATATTTCCAGAAAAGGACCACAATATTTCTAGGCAACATTTGTCAGTGCTCAGTCACCCTCACAGTTAAAAACTGCTTCCAAATATTCAGACAGAAGATGCTGTGTTTTACTTCATGCTCATTACCTCCCATCCCTGGGTGAATAGTGTCTGGATGTTCTTTATACCCTCCATTCAGTGGTTTGTTCACATTGGTAAGGGCTCCCCTACATCTCCAGGATGAACCATCTCAGCATCTCAGCTAAGGAGAGAGATGCCCTTAAATCGTCTTAGTGATCCTTTTTTGGACTCTCTCTTGTGCTTGGTACCTCAGAACTGGATCCAGAATTCCAGGTGTGTCTAAATAAATTAAGATCACTTGAAACACATATGAGGCTTTCAGTCATACTTGTATGAAGCTACCTATTATAATTTTCATAATAAAAGACTATCACTCTCATTTTTATCAGTCTTTCCACTAAAAATCTGGTGATAGTCCAGGAGATGTCCTACCAATCCTGTGCTATCTGCCAGGGATGTCTGAAACCTTTGACCATGAAGGAAACGGATCCCTTTCTTCTTTTGAGGAGAAGTTAACATTGAAATCAGATGTTAGATGATCTGGAGATATGATCTTGACTAGTCTGAATTTTTGTTGGGGTTTTTTTCCCATCAAAAATTAAACATAGGTTTCAAAGTAGAAAATATCACAGCCCATCTGCTTATTATACTTGATCTTGCAATGGCTCCTAAAGGAATTGCTCAGACATCTGAAGCAAAATAAAACCTAGGTAGTAAGTGCAGAATAGAAGAGAAAATGACATAAAATTGGCATTGTCAATGAAGATTATCAGCAGAGGAGGAAAAATTTAAAATACTGTACTAGGCAGAAATTAGGTAACAAAAATTATTCATGTATGATAAGCTTCTAAAAAATCAGAAAGAAATTTTAGAAGCATATGCAATTAATAGCACACTTTATCTTTAAATGGAAAAAAAATCTGAAGTCAGTTAGATAATCATAAATTAGCAATTTTTTAAAATTAAGTAGGACTTGACTATTGAGAGTATACATAATTGATAGTGCTTTCACATTGTAGTTACTTCTGATGTTTCTGCATGCAGGTGCTAAATCACGTGATTGACCATTGTAAAGTGTGTTTGTTTTACAATGAAATACTTTGTATTAATCTGCGCACACTTACATGTACACATGAAATCACCTGTAAAAACCTAGATGCCATTTCTGCAACTTGCTCTTATGACTGTATGTGCTATAAAAGAGGGCAAAGAGTGTCCTTCAAATTTTAGGCTTTATCTGATAAAATGGAAAATCTAGCAATGAAGGAAATATGTAAATAGTAACAAGATTATAATTAAAGCAAGGAATATTTTCAACTAATATACAGGGACATCATATAAAAGGGAAGTTAAGGTTCTGCTGTAGTGGGTGTCCAGAGAAGTATTTGATATAATGACATAACGCTTCCTACAGATTAGAGGGGCAAAAACAGATGCATCATTGTTTAGCATGAACATTATCAACAAGAAGTGATAAAGAATTCATGAAGCTATCACTATAGGCAGCACTAGGCCTGATCTAATGTCGAATTCTACTGGATTCTTAGGATGTACTTGAAGCCACCGGAAAACTCTTCAAAAGATGGTTGCCTAATAGAAAAGTAACTTAAGCATTTGAGGTTAGCTTTATGAATCTAAAAATTGACACCTCAGTTGGTAGCTGTTTGGCATTCCACTCCTGAAACAAAAAATCAATATCCAGATTAAAAGTAAAGATAAATATGATGAAGTGCCTTTGTGGTGAAAGAAGGAAGCTCCCCATCTCCTCCTTTCCCACCAGACTTTGTGCACAAGGAAGTTACAACCACTTTTATATGGGTGCCTGAGACATACTTCATGCTGGCATTTGTGAGTGCTTATTGAGTTGACCTGAGGGTCTGCAGGTGACAAAGGTTCCAGTACAGGCAGTTACACTCTTTGGAAATCCAGTCCTACACCGTGATCCTCTTGTGTTCCTGCTTCAGTGTGCTCCTACAGAGGTGGTGATAAATTCAGGAGAACTCCACTGCCTCTCAGAGAAAACCAACAGTCACATAAGTCTGTCAAAAAGTACTACAGCTTTGGGGGGTTTATTTTATGGATATGGGTCTGGAAAAGTTAATACAATACTTTTTTGCTTTCTTGCCTTAGGAGACTAGATACAAATAGAGACAAACAAGTGTTTTAGGCCAGGCTAGGCTGAAAACTTGCAGTCTGTCTCTGCTTCATACTAACTGCCATTGCCATGCTGAAAAACTGATGGTTTTCCTCTTTTGGGGACTTATTTAGCAGGAAGAGGATAGATGGGGTAAAGAAAAAGGAGGAAAAAAAGGGAGAGAAAAGGACAAAAAAAGAGGATACCAGGAAAAGTCCAAACCTGTGACAATAAGGAAAAAATAATTTTGGAATACAGAAATATAAAAAAAGCAAAAGTGCTATAAAAGTCTTGAGGTAACAGTTAATAGGAAGTCAGCTATATTTCAAAGACTATGCCAGCAAGAAGAAAAGCAAAAATAACTTTGATATGATTTTACCTTTGCAAACAGAGGTTCATCCATCATAGACCGCATATGTGTTAAGACCTACCTAAATGCCAAGGCTGTGGCTTTGCCCCATAATATTGAGCCGTGGGCATCTCAAAATTTACAAAATGTAAAGAATTCAGAATAGAAAAACTCAAACTGAGATTCTATACAATCTGACCTTTGAGAAAGGAATAAAAGTAGGGCAGAAATGTTATATATTCTGCATAATATATGTCAGAGAGAGAAAACTTTGAAAAGTATGAATATAAAGCCATGAGAAAAATGACTTAAAGTCATTCAAGGGGGCATAAATACAATAAAAGGGGAACAACAAGGCAGTGTATAATTTCCTAGCCTGGAAATACATTCAGCTATAGAGCAGTCTTATAAGGCAGTGGTGGAAAACTCATCACTCCAGTACCTTCACCCTGTATTCTCTTGTTGCATAACAATTAAAAATTTCAACATCAGAAGTAAAGTAAATTCTGTTACTAAAAAGAAAAAAAATAGTATGGACAGGACACCTTAACAAAATCTTTTAAAATGGCCTTGTAAAAAATATTTTAAAAAATAGCAGGGAATAATATTTTATTGGCAAAGAGAATGATAAGAGGACTGAATAGAATCATCATTACCAATTTACTTAAAGCCAGCTATGTGCGTATTACAAAACATCTTACTCAGTAGTATCTTTCACTGAAACAGGCTTAGATACTAGGGACAGGGATCTTTAACTTCAGTACTTCTACAAGATCAAAAACTGAGCATAAAGCTAGATGGGGCAAAAGTGTTTTGTTTCATTTTTCTTTTTTATTTTACTTTAATACCTACAGTGTCAAATTAAAAAAACTCTAGAAATAACCATAGTGACAACAAATTTTTAAATATCACATTGAACAGTTATTTGTGCTCTTCGGGGCTGGAGTGAGGGGAAACTCCCTGGGAAATAGACATTTACCCTTTTAGATCAATCCAGGTAAAGGACTTTTCTGACTGCCTGAGAAATAATGTAGCACATTCCAAGCAGTGAGAATACAAGGAGATGAACAGAAGGTAAACCACTGTGAGGCTACTGAAACAGAGTAATAGCTGTTCAGTCACACTCCATGTATGGCAAGCACACAAACACAGTCTGATATCACAAAGGCATTTGATGAAAGAGGTAAATGAGACAGAACAAACAAAAATACTATTTTTGAACAGGCATTTTCCTTTAGCAGCAGCAGAAACAGCTTGTTCTTTCTCCCTCAAAGGAAAATCTCTGCCCTGTACCTTGTTTCAACTTTTAAATTTTTTTGCAATTTTTTTTATATTTGCATCCCATTTGGAGAAGTTTCAAACTGAAATGAAACCTGTTCCAAACTACCCCATGTGACCACAGATACTTGAGCTGCCTCTCATTTAACAGCAATGGGAAGCAGCAGCCAATACCCCACGGGCCCTTGTCCATAAGGGCCCCTGAGGCAAGAGCTGCTGCTCTTTTTGAATGCAGGTGAACTGCAGTGGATTATTGACTCAGTTTAAGGACAAGTGAGACGTTCACAGAACTGAGTTCACAAAAGAAACTTGAAAGTAATTAAGATTATGTCACTTTGACCTCCCCTACCACACAAAAAAAAAAAAAAAAAAAAAAAAAAAAGTAACAGTCTTTCTTGTGTTTATTGGATGCAGAACCAACAGCTGCTAAAGGATTTTAAGAACATGAATACAGGCTTGAATGGAACAGTCTGAGAAATTTCTTCTGCAGAGGGAAATACTTTGTGCAACATGACCAATACAGTATGATGTATTAAAGCACACAGCTGCATGGAAGAAGAAAGAACATTTCAGGGCAGAGAATAGCACATGATACATTTTAAACAGAAATATTACGGCTCACATTTTGTCCAAGGCTAAGATGATTGGAAAATAACCTAGTTTTACAGGTCACATTTACATTGTGGCAAATACAGAACAAGAAATACTGATTAAGAGGTTTCTCAGTGAGCATTTACACGTAAAAATAGTGCTGCTTGTAAGTTCTTTATTAAGTACCATCTTTCTTCCTCCTTTGTGAATTTACATCTGAGCACAGATATGGAAAAATGAGTCCCAGAAACAGTACTGTACAAAGAGACAAAAGATTATAAAGAGCTAATCCAACAAAAAAAAACAGCTTGTAGCCAAAATGAAGCAGTGTACAAAAAATAATTTTTTTGCTTGCCTCTTTCCCAATCCACACTGCAACTTGGGCAAATTTAATCTAATTTGAACCAAAATGTCTTTCTTTGCAATGAATGAAAACCTAGGGATTACACAAACTTGGCTATTCCACATTTAATATTTGCATACATGGATATAAATATAATGCATTTACAGATACAAATTTGAAAGCAGCACAGCTTCTTAAACATTTGTGCTTATCCCCTTCACTCACTGGTGTGTTTTAATCAGATTGACTTATAATATGTATAATGAGACCATTTCCATTAGAAAACATGTAAGTTCTTGTCCATTTAATCCAGAACTTAAATTAAGTACTTCCAATCACTCTAACCTGGTTATTACCTGATGAAAGATTTCTTGTCTGATAAATTCCGGTGAAAATCATTCCAGAACAGGAATCTAACATGAGTTCAGAGAGGAAACAACCAGGACATCCTAAATGCTGACTTTTTTTACAAAAAAGTGTTTCATTTTACTATTTTCATACTCTTATCTTCCTAACAATGTTTCAATAACCAGCAATGTTTCCTGTATTTCAATATTTACATTTTTTGAAGGGCAGCTTTTTTTTTTTTTCTTTTTTTTTCTCTTTTTTTTATTCACTGGGAATAGATTAAAGTAAAGCTAAGTAATATCTGTGTGTGTTTTACTTTGATGATACAGGGCCCATCTGCAAATGCACCATTTAATATTCCTGTCTATTTTGACTACAATTTTTGAAGGAAAGTTAGGACTGAATTCAAAATAAGATAATAGGAAAACAACTTTTATTTATTAAATAGATTGAAACATAAAATTAGCAGGAGGCCATTTGATTTCTAATATGGGTATCTAACACAGTAATAGACCAAGGACTAATAACCATCTTTCACATCCCATGCCATGCTTACCCATGAGCACAAGCTTCAAATTCAAAGAAAAAAAAGATTTTAAAAGAAATCAAGCAATAACTCTGCATAAATCATCAGCAAACTCTACAAATTTCCACTTAAAAGTGCATTCCTAAGCTTACTTTCAGCACCATTCTTTCTAAATGAAAACATAAAAGTGCTTTATGAGACAGCACAACCAGAAGATGTTTCTATATTTTGGTACACAAGATTGGTTTCTCATACGACCAGGGGTATTTTGCATATTGGTGTTTTTTAGCAAAGACTAAAACTCAGACAATCCAAAACATGCATTTATATATTTATACATCAAGGAAAACCTGTACCAGGAAACAATAAGGCTGAATTAGGTGTAAAATATGAACACATATATCTGCAGTATTAGATTTGGTTGTGCTGCAAAAACTTAAAACCTTTTCTTACCACAAAGTTAATGTAATTTTCCCACATTTTACAGATTTTACAATGCTCTATGCTTTCCAGGATTTTAAATCATGTTTTTCTTTTACTCTGATATATTGCAAAATTTAAGTTCATCAAAATTGTACATACATTCAAGAAAGCAAAACTTGCATACTCTGCTATTGCTCCACTGACACTTTATTATTTATTTCAATTTGGAATTCCTATAATTAATAATGAATTCTGAAAAAAAAAGTAAAATTTTACCTCCACTCTGTTTCAAGACAAGAGATGCTTTTCTGAATAGAAATACATTTTTGAATTATATTTTTAGGCATGAATATTTGCTAACTTTCTGCTAAAAATTTTCTCATAAAATGCAGAGCAAAATTCCCAACTATATTTCAATGTTCAAAATAGGTTATCCCTCTCAAAATCAATAAAGTTCATTCAGCTTGATTCCACTAGAGTAGGATTTAGTTTCTTAGATGTAGCAAAAGGATAAATTCCCACAGAATTTCAGAGCAGAGTCTTCTAGCCTTTGACAGTACACAAAGACTAATTTTGCATCTAGAAAAAATGGCAAAGTTTGCTAATGCAATCCATATCTCTCAGATTCACCAGTCTTATGTCAGTTTGCAATATAAAATATTTTGAAACTACTGCTAATGGTAGCATTTTCTTGCTGCAGCTAAAAAATTGTAATACTGTAGCAGGAGAAGATGAAATATGATTTATTTTTCCCTTGGTTCCTAAAATACTGCAAAATCTTGTTTCAAAAATTCTAGTTTTAATACCCGCTGTTTGTGCCTATCAGAGATTATTGCTGGGAGATACTTGGAGCAGCTCTGATCAGATGACTCCAGCATAGGCTCCTTCCCAGGAATCATTTCTGCCAATGTCAGATATGGATACCGAGTTGAATCAACCTTTTCCATCATCTAATATTCCCACATTTTTAAGATGAGTGCAAGTCGGAAAGAAAATATATAGAAGCAAGCAAGCAAACAAACAATGTTTCTCAGCTGTTGCCTTTACCTATCCATACATCAGACAGACATTTCCATTTACAAGAAAATTAATTATTACTGCCAGTTCTGAGTGTGTATGTGTGCATGTCCACACATATTGTGTGTGTGAATACATACACCAGCATCTAAACAGCCAGTTGTGACTGAAATTGCAGTCTCCCTCTGGATGAAATAGATTTTTTTAAAAATAGAAAATATTAATATTGCAATTTATTTTAATTTCCTGGCATTCAAAGAGATTAATTAATCCATTTTAATGACACCTACCTGGATGAATTAAATTTCAATTAGACTTTGATTAGAAAGAGATGACTAGAGGGGCTGCCACTAAAAAGAGAATAAAATAACCAGGAAGTGTGCCCTAGAGGACTGTGAACAAACCACAAACCAGAGGATAGGGCTGGTGTCTGGCATTTTCAATGCCTTTTTAATTGTAGCATCTTTTACCATATTTACTCAAAGAATTACATCTGATGCTTCTGTTAGTTACCAAGGGCACTTTTCAACCTACAATTGTTCTATCCTACAATTTTCTGAAATCCTTGCAAGTGTTAGGTCAGAGTGTATCTTTAGGCTTTCTGCATGTAAGGACCAAGATAGTTCTTGATAAGTTAAAAATAAATATGATAAGTAAAAGTTCCTGAAAATAACATATGGCTGAAATAGAAAGTTACAAAAGGGCAAGGAGCAAACATCAGACAGCAAAAGATGCATACATTCCATAGAGAGTAATTTGAATATATATGGCACAGTTCTGACCTGGACATAAATCTGACAAGAAAAATGTTATTGTTTACTAAGTCTAGTCATACTTTCATAAAAAATTGTCTATACGTGAAGAGCCAAAAAACCCCAAAGTTTGGGAGGAAACCCAATATTACCTTAGCAAAGTGCAAAGTGCTAGATATTTTAGCGATGCTTCACATAAACATACAAAAAAACATTTTTGAATGCTTACACTGAATCCTGAATCATTTCTGCAGCAGTAGTTAATTGGACATCTTTGTTCCTGGGCTACATGGCAATTCCTGAGTTATTTCCAAATTGCAGCACATACATCTATGATTAAATTCCACTGCTTTGAATTTATCTTTTTCAAGTTCTGTTTTAGAAATGTGGCTGACCTGGCAGCTCCTGACTGCTTGATGTTACTTCGCTTTAATTCTAAATGCCATTAGAATTCTGCTTGCTCTACAGTCCCTCACCTCACTGTCACAAGCTCACAGAGAATGATTGTGGAGAGAAGCTCTGTCTGAGCAGCTAAAATCCAGAAACAACCCAGCTGGATTCCAGGTCTCCATTTATATCAGCAAGTGCCTTTTCATACAGTGAGACTAGAAAATGGAATGTACACATGCAAATAAATGCATAACATAGTATTTGTACGTACATAGCACCTAATAAACAAAATATTTTCTATGCAGTATTTAATCCTTAAATTATTTATTCCAAACATATCATCTTTCAAATTTTTTATACTAATAGGATAATGGTCGAGGTCATCCAATGGCTTTTCACAGAATCACAGGATATGCTGGGTTGGAAGAGACTCACAAGGATCTTTGAGTCCAACTGCTCTCCCTGCCCAGGACCAACCCCAAAGACATAAGTTAACTTTTGGGCTGCACTTTTTAAAATGCGCCTTAACTGGCTTACTAAAGGTCATAATGGAGAAAAGCTTTAGAAACAGAAGATACTTGGTCTAAATCCAAGCATAAAATTTCGTCTATAATCATTACATATTTGGCACCTTTTAAGAAAATGTTATCAAAAATTACCAGGAACAGAGAGACAGCTTTCCTTGCACAGGTCAAATGCAGCAGCCATTAAAGTGAAAAAAGTATTTCTGTAGTGAAACCAAATGTTTGTGTAGCAGCGATGGTTAGGTGAAACAGAAATATAGAGCACACTACAAATAGATCATCTGAAATAATGAATAGACACTTTATTTACTTATAAAGTATATGGTAAGACAGTCTACCTACCTCAGTGTTGAATTACCAAAAGATAGAAAATGCAAAAAATAAGAGGTTTATTATAGTTCCCTTAGGCTAAAAGATCTGGACATCACTATAATGTCTAATGCCTATCTCACTCTTAGGAATACTAGTGGGAGCACATTCAAAATTATATTTAACTATGAGATCTCCCTGTGTCATTATATTAAGGCAAGCTTTCTTCATGCATCAGCAGTGTCAGCAGAGAAATTAACAATTTTGGAGATCATCAGCCCGTGATTCAATGACATTTATCAATAAGTACACAATTTTATTTCTGTCAATTGAGTATAAAGGAAGAAAGGAAGACTTAATTTTTAAAATGACTTGTTAATCAATTATTTACCAGAGAATAGAGTTGTAAGCATCTGAAAACTGAATGTTCAATTTGAGCTGTCTGCAGTTGTGAACTTCTGGGCACTGCTGTTTATGAGCTTATGGAAGAGGAGGTCAAAACTATTCTTCAAAATCCTTAAAATTTAAAAGCAAAAATTAACTCCCATATATGTTCCTCCTTGGTGTTCCATGACCCCCAGTGCTTTTAGGACAATGAAATGTTGATGCCTTTACTCACAGATGACCAGCAGAAGAACATCGTATTAGATGACAAAAATCAGATCTGGGCAAGAAAAACATATTTTAATTAATGAAAAATTAAAAATAATCTATTTTTTACCCTAAATATAAATAGTAGCCACACCTAAACCCTTAAAACATTATAGAAAATATTTACATTCTTCCATCCCCTGATCTTTGTAAGTCTCAGGATTTCATGTGAGAAAATTTTCATTTTGAGTTATTGATCTGATATTCACTGCAAATCAGAGACCTTTTGCAACCTTTTAAAACTTGAGTTTACAAAGAGGATTTTGATTTTCACACACATTTAGACAGCTTATATACTCTTGTATTTTTCTCTCACATGATATTCCAGTTATAAATAGTCAGACAGGAAGAGCTGACTTTTTTGATTAGTTGCTCTGTGAAACATTTTAAAATATAATTTCAAGAAAACAGAATACTGTAACTCAGAAGAAGTTGAAATTATAAGTTTCAATGTTCAAATATTGCTTTTAACTTCATATCTAATCAGAATGTTTCTCCCTTTCCAAACATTTCCTTTACTACTATTTCCAAATTAAGAGGATGCTCTGTCTTTTCTGTATTGCTTGCAAAAGTAATCTAGTGAGGACTGAGAGAAAACTCTTTCATTAGAGAGGAGGAAGTGAATATTATTCTGCTGCATGAATTTACTTTCAAAAAATTTATTGAAGGTCGTCTTGAAATACTTCAATGTCAATTAGTATTTGTTCAGTAAACCAATTTGATTTCCATAATCCTCTGTTTTGATTTCAAAGCACAGAACTATAGAACAGTTTGGCTGGAAGGGACCTTATTAATCCTCTAGTTCCAATGCCCCTGCCAGAGACAGGGACACTTCCCATTAGACCACTTGCTCAAAGCCCCAGTCAACCAGTCATTGAGGCCTGACAGGTTTGAGCCATCCACAGCTTCTCTGGACAACCTCTTCCAGTGCCTCATCACCCTCACACTAAAGAATTTATTCTATTATCCGACCTAAATTTCCCCTCTTTCAGTGTAAACCCATTACTCTTTGTTCTATCACTGCAGTTTGTGATGAAGAGTCCCACTCTGGTTTCCCTGCAGGCCCTTTTCAGATACTGGAATGTTGCTGTGAGCTCTCCATGCAGCCTTCTCTTCTCTGGGCTGAGTAGCCCCAAATCTCATAGCCTCTCTTCACAGTAGAAGTGCCTCAGTCCTCTTATCATTTCTACAGCCCTCCTCTAGACTTGTTCCAATAGTTCCATGTCCTTATGTTGTGGGCACCTGAACTTCATGCAATACTCCAGGTGGGGTCTTTTGCAAGCAGAGGTGAGAGGAAGAACCACATCCCTTGATCTGCTGGCCACACTCCTTTTGATACATCCTTACATGATTCTTCTTACAATCTTCACCACAATCCTTTCTATAAGTTTCAGAAGCAGAGACAATTTTTCTTATACAGTGATGCAATATATTCAATATTGTGGTCTATGCAGTATGTTTTTACATGTGGACATGCTGTGTTAAATCTGCAACAGCCTGCTACTTCCTAACTGCATTGCATGTATGTGAAACTACATAACACTGGAAAGCTGCAGTAGATAGTTTTACTCTGTGCCTAGAGCCCATTGAATCTTGTTATGCATTGTTCAGAATTTCCTTGCATTAAATATGATCATGTGAATTCACATGACCTGAACTGATTTATTTTTAGGCACCACTCTAACGTGCTTATGCTCACGTGTTCATGAATATTGGAAGCATGAGGTGCTGCATGAAATTGGAAGTTCAAAATGGACTACTGTAATTTCTAGGTGAATTTGATGCAATAAATTAACATGCAAAGAATTTGCAGTGAGCTGCTTTTATGAAAAAATCAATAAGCTCTTGTAATAAAAATGGTAATAAACATGCTAGTTCAGTAAATAATGAAAAAAGTAGATTATGTACTTTATTGGACTAATTAGGAAATGCTTTATATGATCAAATGTTCTCACTAAAATTAAAGAAATTCCTTTTTGAAAGAGTCATGGATATAGTTTCCCTTTTCTTACTGAACTCTGGAAACTACTAGAAACTCATTGAACTGAAGCTCTTCCACAGATTTTATATGGGTTTTTTTAAATGGGATTTTAATTTGTTTAAAGTATAAAATACAATGTCTAAAAATAAATAAATTTTAAAATTCCACACCTGAAATAGTGTATGATTACAGACATTCTGTATTGTGCTTAGTAAATTTATTCAAAAAGAAATAGCACTGATTTTTTGAAAAATCTTTTTTACCTTAAGGAAGCTTTCTCTGTTAGATAATTATTTTTTGCCCAGCTATGATTTTAAACATGCATTCAGCATAGGGAAAACATGAAGGAGAAAGAGTTTGCTATTTTATTCAATGAAATTAGAATTGCATCTTTACTTTCCTTTAAATATGCACTTAACTTGTTTTGCTGAATCAAGTTGAAAACAGTTACCCTTGGAAGGTGTCTTACCCTGCTCCCAATTAGTTTAGCAACTGTCAAGGATTTGAAGTATTCTGTGAACACACTTTCTCTGTCACCCTCCTATTTCATGACTGGCTGTTAGTGACAAAATATATTCCCACACAGTCACAGTTTCAAATGATTCTCTTTTAATTAGTCTTACTCAAAACCATCTGTGACTGATAGAAATAACAATAGTTTCAACTTCTTTTCATCATGAAGCCTGAACTTTATGTATCTTGTCCAGAAGACTGATTGTTTATGCCACAGCCTGTCCTAATACCTTCTAAAATATTTGAGCCTTTTCTGTCTTGTAACAAAAACAAAGGGCTAAAACAGACGACTTGTAAAAAGCAGATCATTTAAAGAGGTGTAACTTGTAATGAGGCATAAGTTCAGGTTGCTGCTTCTTACTTTCATGAGAATAAAACTTTTCATATTTATATTTTCTATCTTTAAATTTTAATTTATTTATCAGATTACATCTATTTTATGCTAGATCACTGTCCAACATCATTCATGTCTGGATAGGATAAAAAACTGAGGTAAAGGAGAATGTGTTTTTTTACAGGAAGAAATTAAAAAAATCAAAACCTTCTTTCTGGTGCCTTAGCACATAAAAATTCATATTTTCTGAAAATTCTTGGCTATTTTGTGCACCAGGTCTATAGTAGCTATACAATTAATCTCCCATTTAATACAGCTGCAGGCAATGAGATGTGGGTTTTATGCATTGCAAAAGTCTACAACTAATCATGGGCAATGCAATTCACCTGTCAAACCAGGAGAAAAAAAGAATGGAGAACATGAACTGGCTCTAAAGTCTCTCAAGAAACTTCTTTTAGCTTTCATGAAAGGAACAGACAAAAGGAGGTAAAAGCAGAAATTCCATCTGTAAGGCTGGCCTTCAAGTATGTGAGTGGCTGCCATAGAGAGATCAGCCACATGGGAGACTCCAGTTGCTGTAAGAGGAGGACAAGTATGTGCACAGGAACCAGAGGGACAGAGAAATTGATATGCTAGATATGTATGTCATGCCAACAAACCCAGGGTTTTTCCAAGAGAAAGGACTGCTCTATTAAACGTGATTTAATCTTGGTTGGATATGTCAAGTATTGCTGACTTGAAACTTTTATGTGGTTTAAAATAACAGTCCCCCCAAAACCAAAATAAAACAAAATAAACCCACAAACCCCCACAACAATAACAGAAAACTGCTCTATTTGATTTTTATTAAAAAGGTATTTTCTCTTCCAGCAAATACACAAGTGGTTGAAGAGAAAATGGAGGAGAATGTATTCAGTGTAGTCTAGTCTGCAAGGAATGTAAATAAGGTTTCGGTAGCTTTGTCTCAAAATCACATATGCAAAATCATATAGGCAAATTATCTAAAATTTTTAATTTTACCCAGAGTGTTATTGTTCAATTGTCTAAAATCCTCTCCCAAATTAATAACAAAACATCATTATAGTCCTTTGCAATTAACTTTGCTTTAATTAGCTTCATTCTGTGGCCAGTCCATGGCCATTTAGTTCAATGAGAGCTGGAACAATCTCATAACATGCCAGTTGCAAATTTTGCAAGTATTGCTTTTTTACAATTTTTTTTTTTTTGTCATAGGGAAATATATGCTTTTAATCCCCACCATGTTTTCCTCTAAATCATGTAGTGTGCAGTTACATATCAGCACGTTTTAAACCATATGGTTTAAAACACGCTATTTCTTTCCACAGACTTGCTTAAAAATAGAAAGAGAAACATCTCTACTCAGAGACACATTTTTTTGCATAGGACAGTTATTACAGTAATGAGGTATTCTTAAAGAAAGATATAGCAAACACAATATTTACTTGTTATTTGGTAAAACAATGAAAAGACCCACAGATATTCAGGATTCAGTAACCATTTCAGAATGGTAAAACCTATTAATTCAATTTAAAAAATGCAAACTATCTTTGTATTTTTCCCATGTATCTTTTTTTTATATCATAGTCACCTTAATATTTTAATAGCCATAATTAGATTAAATTGGTAACCACATTATTTAGGCTAATAATTTACAAGTTCACCTTATACTGTTACATAATCTCAATTAATCAATACATTTCATACTCTATTATTCAATCTGTTCAATGAATCAGGAGGATTATGACTAGAAAAATTGTGCTGGAGAGTTTACTTCTTCTATATTTTCTTCCCTAATAAAATAGCCTATTAATATAACTGGAATTATTGAAACTTAAACACATCATGTGTTAAGACGTTTTTTCTTTTTTTCTTTCCCTCAGAAATCTTTCAATTTTCCAGTGTTGTATAAGTGGTTAGAGTAACTTGCTCTTCCTTATAAAAGTAATTTGGTACTTTTTGCAGTCTTAAACTATTGAGTTGCTCCCATTAATCTTCACCTTCTTTATTAATTTATTTTACCAGACCTGGAACATTAATTTCTATATGGCCTGAAAATACACCGTATGCTAACCTCACCATAACAGCATTCATTACAGTTCACAGCCTAAACAGAAGTCCCTCTTGCCTTATCCACTTCATTGGGTTTACATGGCAAAATTTTGGTAGTGGAGGTACTGCACAGGTGTGCTCTGTGAGAAGATACCAGAAACTCCCCCCACGCCTTGACAGAGCTATTTTCATCCAGCTCCAAGACAATCCTGTCTCTGGCCACAGCTGAGCTCATCAGGAACATCGGGATTTAGAATGTTTAAGAAAAAGGAAAAGTATTAAATGGCAGCTGTGAGAGAGGAGAGAATATCTGAAAGAAACAGTCCTGCAGACAACGAGGTCAGTGGAGAAGGAAGGTCAGGGACTGAGATTCCCCTGCATTCCCCCCATGGTGCAGTCCATGGAATTCCACAGAGATGCAGAGATCCACCTGTAGGTTGTGGAGTACCCTCTGCAGGAGCAGATGGATGTCCAAGGGAGGCTGTGACACTGTGAGAAGTTCATGCTGGAGAAGGCTTCTGACAGGACCTGTGGCTCCATGGACAGAGAAGCCCACCTTGAAGCAGGTTTGCTGGAAGAACTTGTGATCTCAGGAGACACACACCTTGAGGAAGTTTGTTCCTGAGGGGCTGCACCCTATGGAATAGGAAACATGCTGAAGCAGTTTGTGAAGCACTGCAGCCCATGAGGGAACAATCTGTGTTGCAGAAGCTCTGGAATGACTATGTCCCTTGGGTGGGTCTTCATACTGGAGCAGGGAAAGCGGGTAAGGAAGGAAGATTATTAGAGACATGTAATGAACTTACTGCAACTTCCATGCTCCTGGAGCTTCTGTGTGGGGAGGAGCTGGGAGTAAAGTTTAGCCTGCAAGAAAGGGAGAGGTGGAGGGAAGGTGTTTTTAGATTTGTACTTGTCATTATCCTACTCTGTTTGATTGACAGTAAGTTGTATTTCTTGCCTGAAGTTGAGTCTGTTTTGGCCATGACAGTAATTGGTAAGTGATTTTTTTGTCCTTATCTTGATCCCTGAGCTTGTTGCAGTACTTTCTCTCCTTGTATTTTTGAGGAAGAGAAGTGGTATAGCAGCTGGTGGCAAGCCAGTGTCAAACCATAATATCCACCTCACTTGTTTCTGTGTTTCTTTAGGGGTAATATAAAGAGTTCTTCTAAGTCTCTAAAAGATACTAAGACTCTTTCAGGAAGTCTAAGTCTTGACTAAAAAATACTGTGAAGACCATACCAGCACACATATAAGAGTGCATAAATGTTCTGAAGTTTTTCTAAGATGTTTGTATACATGTAGTCCAGACTACATTTTAGAATGCCTGAAGGTACAGGTTTTTGCCCATGAACACTTTGCAGAAGTTCCTCTTGGTCTTTTTTAGCTGTGCAGGCACATGAATTTGGGTAAAGAGAAGAAAGATTGGTTTTCTTGAAGTACAACTAGTGGGGAATATTGCCATTGAAACATATGTAACAGTTACTTTGCAAGTACTTCACATTTATTTTACTTGGTTTCATTCTATTTTATATGAATTAATCAAGCAAGAAAGAAACCAAGTTTCTGAGAATTTTCTTCCAACTGTCTCCAAGGACTTGGAAGGGTTTGTACCCTACAGGTCTCTCTCATATCAGCCACCTGACAGAAGTTGTCCGTAACATAATGCATATCTCAGTTCAGAACATTGTCTGCTCATGTCCTCAAAGTCAGTTTTAATACTAAAACAGGAAGACATAGGCTCCTATCTGTTGACTGGAATATTCTCCTATTTTGATAGTATCTAGCAGTTTAGTAAATAGGGGTAGCAAATTGATTCATAAATTAGGATATTCAACATCCATTATTTAATGCTACATATTTTTTTCATGCTTTCCAGCTGAGAAGGAGAAGATGCCTTCCCAGCTTTTGTCCTGGAAGCAAACCTGGATGCAAATGTTTCATTTACTGCCCACTATGGTTCACTGATAGTGACCTCATTATTTCCACTGAGGAGCTGAATTTTATTACCTGTCCTCAGACACATTGGTCCACTTTTCTCGAAGATGGATTGCCTGCTGTTTTTATCTGTCAGTATCCTAACTGGTGGTCATAGCATTTCTTCACTGGGAATAACAAGGCAAATTACAGCAAAATTATGTTAATTCTATTCAAATTAATCAATTACACTGTTTGCATAGATCTTTAAAACACTCATAGAATGCATTGTCTATGACAATCAATACGTAAACATTATAGGCACTCTCACATCTCAGTTTGTCAAACATTTAAAAAAAAATATTTTCTCACTAAAAACAAGACAGAAAATATGTTATCGCCTGAGTTACTAGGCTTAAATGTGGAAATTGCACAAGAGTATGTCTACAGAGCAAACGCAAACTAGGAAAGGAAAATATTAGAAGCAGAAATTCCAACTTCTCCAGGAAGGGACATGCAGCTGGACAATGTCCTGGTCTTGCACTATTAACATCAGCTGTTGTTGTAGTACTAGCACTAGATTCCAGAATGTGATAAATAAAAATCCTCCTCACAGGCAGAATATATCAACTTCATATTACATTAATATTGCATGTCATAACTACAAAATTCTATGTAGCCAGGTAAAGTGGGATTATCACCTGTCACTGAGTACAAAGACAGACGGGGCAAGTATTTATTCCTTATTTAAGCCTATCACTTTTTATTATTACTTAGGTTTTTCTTTTAGGTATGATTTTCACTTTCTTTGACTACCAAGTCATTACATATGGAATTGGAAAAGCTAGCTGGCTCATCATAGAACTGTGATCATTATTGCATGGCTGGTATATATATATGATTAAAAATCTGATGTTTTCTACAGTAATCTGACTTCATTTTAACTTCTGCAGGTAGTCTGTGATTGTTATTTCTTTGTACCCTTGAAAGTTTGAGGCACAAACCCTAGCAATTGCTCATTTTCTGTAATGTGTAACCAAAATATTTAACCAACAGGCATTTTACTCTCCAATTCTAATCTCAAGATTATTAGCCTTCTGTCTTTTTTTTGTCTCTTGTTCTCCTGTGCAAATTGCACCGTTATATCAATATTGCTGTTATGAATATTATCTCATGGACTTTCAGTTATAACAACTAGGTGATGGTCACCACCATTCAGTAACATTATAGGCAATGAATTTGCATATACTTCAAGTATTTAAGTTCTTTAAGAAAATTATAATTAGTATAATAAACTTCATATTCAGTTGCAAATTCAGTTCAGGGTATCTTGAACCAAGAAGACAAAAAACGTTACAACACTTTTCCTCAACTCACCTGCATGCTAAGCCTTGTAACAAACACTGCCATTCTAGGGAGGGTCTAGGAAACTGACACTGCACCTGCTTAAACTATTGTGAGGTAAATCAGGAATCAAGCACTCTCTCCCAAGATACCCATGCAATTGTCAGTAAAACCAATCGCCTACAGATCTCGTTTCTTAGCTTGCATACATCTTCCTTCTTCCAGGTCTGAACACACAGTGTACCATTGTATTCTTTAAAATTCTTGTGGGAATTAATTTCCAATGTGCTGTGCACTGACACTTAAAGCCCGTTTTAAAGATTCAAAACACTGCTTACATCCATCTCTTTTCTGTAAAAGATAATGCCAAGTAAAGGTCTTAACATGTTGATTACATCTATGAAGCAATATTTCTCCAAGCTTGAGTAAAACTACTCTAAATTAGGCAATGTGAGACTTTAGAGTGCAGGTCAAGATTCATCTGTTGTACTCCTTGTGTGTATGGTCTATGTTCTAAGGATTTTCAATTGGAGCAATAATTCCTTTCCTTTGAATGATTCTCTTCATAATACCAAGAATAGCTGATGCATGTGTAAACCTTTAGTGAAAAGGATAGACAGAAAAGGGGGATAGAAGATTAAAGTAACCTGCAAAAGGACAGACTAGCAGAAAAGAAATTAGTTTAGATCCGGCACACCCTCTCAGCCAGATCTTCTTCACTGCATCCATTTCACTTGCTGTTGTACCTAGATCCAAAGAGAAAAAAGGTGTCACCAGCAGCAATTAAGCAAAAGGTACATCTAGCCTTCAGATTGCCTTTCCTTTTGCCTTGATTTTCATTAGGTTTTTGGGTTTTAACCAAAAAAAAAAAAAAAAAAAAAGAGGAAAAAAGGAAAGGAAACTGGGAACTGTTTTTTTAGTTCTTTTTTATTTTTTTAGTATGTGTATTGTATCTGCTGACTTTGCATGAGCTATTGTTGCACAATTCATCATTGGATCAGCCATTCCAGAATATGTCTAACAGAAATAAGTTTTCAAAAAAGTTTCACAGATTTATAGTGAGGTACTATGATAGGTCCGAGCAAGTGAAAGGCATATAACTCTGCACTCTAATACAATGTCTTCAAAATTTTAGCCATATTTGTTAAAGCTATATGTCATGTTTCTTCCAAATTTCTCTAACTTTAAGAATTCCATATCACTATTTGAAACTATTGTAATACATTTTAATATGTGTTTGTCATTTATTTGAGATAATAAGGCATGTTCATCAAATTAAAGTTATGGTAAAATACGCTTTTCTATCATAGACAAACATAAGAATATTTTTAAGAAATCCCTTTGTAGCCTAAAACGCTGAAAAGGAGGAAAAGAAAGAAGAAAATAAAAAGTACTTTAAAGAACAATTCAGGAAAAAAAGAACAATTAATTTTACAGGAGGACCCTCTTCAGGACACTCCAAAATGTTATGCTCAGTGCTGCTCATACCATTTAGTCTTGAAATTATTATACCTAAGTCAACTTCAAACATCTTCTCTCTTAAAAGAAAATGAGTCATTAACAATGCCAACAGACTTCTGCTGTTATATTCAGGTAAATTAGGGTGCTAAGAAAATAACATATACATATTTATGAGGAGGGTTTCTACATAGAAGGATGCTATCACCTCCTAATAAAAAGAAAGAACACTTAAAAATATTTATGAGTTATTGAATAAATAGTTAAAGATAATAAAAATAGGCAGATAAACAACATCATTAGCAACAGAAAAAAACCCCAATACTATAGAAAACATTATTTCCTAACTCATTAGTACAAAAACCATTCATATCACCTTCTATTTATTACAACCCATTCACCTTACCAGACAGCTGAGACAAACAGAGCAATGCACAAAGATTCACAGACACTGCAAGACAGCAAGATACAACTGATGTCTTTGTGAATATAGACTGTGGGCTAACACAGTGGTTTTGATTACTTTCCTTTTTTTTTCCATTCCACATAGTTCAAAGAGTTTCTGAAACACTGCAATGAGACCATAGGCTTCAAGGTGCACAAAGTGTTTGTCATTGATGTCTTTCCTACGGCTGGTATTCTCACCATTTTGTAAAAACTACCTCTTCTAATCCCATTTTTACATAAATAACCCCCTCCTTCCATATACTCCCTCAGAAGGTATACACAGCTTACCACAGAAAGTGACTATGTAGAATAGGTGTGCAGCAATCTCTTACCTTCATGTATCCTTAGGTACGTGAAGACTTACCCCTCAT
The DNA here is from genome assembly GCF_036417665.1 of Passer domesticus. Classification (NCBI taxonomy): domain Eukaryota; kingdom Metazoa; phylum Chordata; class Aves; order Passeriformes; family Passeridae; genus Passer; species Passer domesticus. Next base: position 104,313,131 of record NC_087474.1, on the reverse strand, counting down.
TCATCCTTTCCTCTAGGGCTTTCCTAAGATGCTCAGTGCTCCTTAGCAGGATTTGATTTTACAACTATTTCTTTTCTTCAGTGTCCTACTCTGGATAAACTCTAGGTGAACCATACCACTCTCAGAGCCCAGTGACAAAAGGTGGATAGAACATTGCTATGAAAATAGGTGGGAATGGAGGAGAGCATTATTATCAGAGTTGCCTCTGTGACCTGTGACTGTATGATTGACTGCATTCATTGTGATCTTTTAATCCTTTCTACAAAACTGAAGAGTTTTTCAGAAGTTTGCATTTGTGCACTTCATTATTTTTGTGCAAATGTTGATTTTTTGGGTTGTGTCCAGGTATTTCAGATTAATTCCTCCTTCTGAAGACTGTTTTGAATATCCCCTCTGTCTTCCTAGTTCCCTTATGATTCATCCTACCAGATTTTCCACTACACTATCCTGTCTGATAAAACATTGAGCAGAACTAAAGCAACCTTCAGATCACTCTGATATACTGTCCAGTACCTCCTTCCTTTTTAGCTGTGAACAGTCAAAAATAAATGTGACAATTCTCTCAGAGTCATCCTCCTCAGACATGTACAACATAGTTTCTTCTTATTTTGAAAAAAATCATGGAAGATAACATTCTTAGACTCAATATCAGATGGTATGGTACCTAATGTGTCCCTCATCTAAAAAGCCTGTTATCTTTTCAGAAAGAAATCTCCACTGTTTGACATTATTTGTTGACATATATATTGACATATTTGTTGATACTACTCACCTACGTGTTGTCTTCTGAGTGGTTTGTATCTTATTTGCTGAGATTTTGTTCTGTTATTATTTTCTCTTTGCCCTCCTAAAAACATAGAAAAGAATTTTCAACCAAATGAGAATTCTCACATTTTAACAGAGCACTTGTATTTGCTTTTTTCAAATAAATTCAAGAAGTAGATTTCTTCTACTAAAGGGTTTGGGATTTGAGGGAATTTTTTATGGTTTTTTTCCCCCCACTTTTTAATCTCTATTTCCACATTGTATAGTCTAGATTTAATGTGTACAAATTTTTCCAGTTCCCCACATTCCCATCTATATATTTCAGTATATGTCTGCTTTTTTATATAGTCTTGAATTTTGCTCATTTCACCTCCAAAATTTGTGTCCCTGTCATCTCTTTCATCTTATGAATAGCTGATCCATATTTATCCCATTTATTTACAAATAAAAATTTTAGTAAAAATAATAATTATACCTTTCTATTAAAAAAAAAATTGTTTGGGATCTTTCTTAACATGGACTTTTTAGGGTGATACCCCAAACTTATAAAATAAGTTTTCATTAGTTCCCTATTCTTCAGAGGATCACAATAATATCAGTTAGTACTGGTGAAAATCACATTAAGTCTTATTCACCCATTTTTACAATAGCAGGCTATTGAATTAGAACTTTTCAGAGAGTTTTAGAAAGTCAGAAAGCACATCCTTAAAAGTATGGGTTACCCAAGGCTACCACTGCTGCTGCTGCGAAAGCAGATGAGAGAAGAAAATGCCTGTACTATCTTTCACTAAACAAGAGAGAAGGTTACTAAGGATATACACCACTATTCATTATAGGAATATGAGTGCCAGCATCAGTTAAGGAAGTATTGTTATGTGGAAATCAAACAGCCAGTGCCTTTTTCTGTGTCCCAGTTTTACCCCTCACACACTTACTCAAAAGTTCTGCTTTGCCTCTGCCTTGACTCCACAGCTGATGTTGGGCAATTGGAGTGCTGGATGTGTCTCACCCACCACAACTGTGCCATGGAAGCAGCACCGTCCTTCACATGGACATGATGCACAGTCCAGATAACGCCATCAACCAAGGTGTGTGCACTGTGCTTGTACAGCCCTTATATCTGTAAGGAAAACACCAAAGCCAGTGAAGCTTATCCTCCAGAACTGGACAAGTAATCACTGTTATCTTAAGACTTTAATGAGACTCATTAGCAATTTACTGCACTGCAAATGCACTGCTTTTAATTAATTTCAATGGAATACTTGATGTAGTGATTTGCTAACTGCTCTGTAGGACATCCAGTAAAATGGCAGGAATGACAAATTGTGTGCAGAATAATTTTGTTTCTACCTGGGTTCAGGAAATAATGAAAACTATTAGATTCAAGCAGCACAAATCAGCTATAGCTGCAGATTGCCAGCTCACAGTTTAATACACACATGCCCTTCCTAAAATATACGTTAATTTATTTGCAAATTGGAGGGTACTTATTCTAAACTCTGAAGAAAGCATATTTTAGCTATAATTTTGGAGGTTGAACTAGAGAAGTCCTCATCCTTTTTCATAATGTGAGTGACATAATCTGGACAGGCTGTAGAACTATTCACATTCTAAAATGACAACTCGTGGGCAACACACAGTCTTTACCCTGAATGAACATTCAACTGTTTCAAAGAGTTAGCAAATTTGACCCTACTACTCAGTTGAATAAATTAGTATTGGATGGATGGAAATATATCTCTGCATTAAAAAAATAAAACTAAAAAAATAGTACAATAAATAAAGAAAAATAAGATTCAATATCATGCGTTAGAAAGAGTATTGCTTTTTAAGTGCTGCACACAAAAGTCTCACAAGAATGTGTCAACTCTAAAGACTCACAGCTTCAAGCAATATTAAAATATTTCACTTTAAATGGAACGCATATGCGCTCACAAAGGTAAACATTTCACTTATTTTCTATAGCACTATTTCTGCAAGTTTTAGGGCAAGGGGTGGGGGGTTGGATGTTTTTTGTTTTACTTTGTTTTGTCTTTATTTTTATTTTATTTTAGATACTTTGAATCCAAACTCTCCAAAATGTCATGTTATATCTCTGAGTTTTCCTAATGATCACATAGTTGTCTGGGGATTTTGTTCCTTGTTAGCCTTTACTCCTAAACAGCCCTGCTGAGCACAGTTGCTTTCTAATTATTTTAACCATATCAATTAAACCTTCTTCTTAGTGTTTACATCAGAGACTTCTGTGTAAGAATAGCAGAAACTCTCACAGAAAGCCTTCAGCTCAGTTCAAAGACTGGTGACAAAGGTCATTAACAAAATGACTGAAAGAGAAGAGTTTCTTTCTAACAGTCTTGAAAAGAGAAATAAAGTGTAATGAGAACACTACTCTGAATCCTCACTTTCTCACTGCTAGCTGTAGCCCTTAAAGATGCCTGATTACAAGAAATCTATTCAAAGACCTTTCTTTAACCTGAAATAAAACAACATTTAAAAAAGAAAGTGCTTTCCCCCATCCCCTCCCCCCCGCCAAAAAAAAAGGAAATATTTAACCCGACTTCAACTTGCCAGATATCAACTGGAAATACAATGCAATAGAAAGAGAATTGTCTAAGAGTTTGTAGAACTTGTGGAAGAAAACTTCCTGACACGTTGGCAAGGGAGTCAGCTGGGGAAGATGACCACAGGACCTGGGGTTTTTAGTGCACAGAACACTTGTGAGGGCTGTGATGGTCGGAGGCCATCTCAGGCATACCAGTCATGAAATTTATATGAATTTCAGCCCAGAGATGTAGCATTATATGAAGAATGGAATAAACTCCTTAGAGTATTTCTGTTGCATGTTTGATTTCTCAGTTGGAATGAAGCATGTACAGGTGCGCCGTCATAAGAAGAACTATGACAACTAATTTATTTCATTGAGCTTAATCTTTATTGAACATTTTAATTAAATGTTATAGAATTTGAAATCCAATCTAGTGTTCAAACTAATTATGTATATATACTGCACAGGGTAGGGACATAATTAGATCTTGATAAAATAACCATGCTTTTTACTGCTTCACTTATTTCCTCTTTATTTTTTCATGCAACTGTTACAGGTGATTTTCTTATCTTCCCATGGGACTGCTTTCTATGTGCCCATTTTTTCCATTCAGAGCCCTGAATCCTTCTCAAGCCTAATCAGACAGGATTATGACAATCCTATCCATGTTATGTGAGAACAGAGACCCATAGTGCCCACAATTTCATCTCCTATATTGGTCGAGACTGGATTTTTGCAGGGGTGCATAAGTAAAGAAAAAGAAATTAGGCACTTCTCTCAATGAAGACTCCTTTTGTAAGTATGAGGTTTTAACGTTGTACCCACATCATTGTAGTTAATAGCCCTTAATGGGGCTTACTTCCATCCATTCAGCTAATTGCTTTTTGAACTGATTTATATTTTGGCTTCAAAAACATCCTGCAGCAATGAGTTACACAATTTAATTATGTATTATATGAAAAGTAATTTACACTTCAGCCTGGTAATTTACTTGGGTTCTTGCTGGTTTTTGTGTCATGAATGGTGAATAAGATATCCTAAATCACTTCTGACCTGCCATTCATGACTTCATATATTTCAATTATACCATCCTTACTCATCCCTTTTCCAAACTGGAATAACCTTGCTTATAAAATTTTTCCTTGTATAGAAGTCATCCTCTATGGTTCATTATCAAAATTACCCATGTCAGTACCATTTTTAATTCTGGTGATCACAGTTCAGTAGAACAATGAGTTTTACTCTCCTATAATTTTGTAGTGGAACAACATGCAGGAAAGAATATGTGCAACACCAGAGACTTCACCACACTCTTGTTTTTTTGTTAACACCAATCTATTTTTTTCTTTTTTTGGACAGTAGTGATTCTATAAATCTATTTTTATTCTAATCTTATGGCAGTTTAATCTCTCTAAGAATCTTGTTGAGACAATCTGTTGGCAACAGATTGTTGCCAATGTATGCATACTGTACCAACCATATCAAATCTGGCTGTGTGCTCAAGTGATTTACTTATACAACAGATGAATGTGAAATGTGACTCCTCTTTACAAAAGCCACATTAACTGCTCTCCATTGTATCCTGCCTAACAATGTATTTATTAAAGCAACAATTTCCTAGCATTTAAAAAGGTTTACTCAACATGAAAATGAGATTAAGTTGCCTGCGGTTCTGTGAGTTTTAAATATTTTGACTCCTCATTAGCCAAGTACCAAAACTAATTAGAAAGGTTACCTACAAATCGCTACTTTTTACACAATCAACAATTATCAATCACAACTATAAGTTCAGCAATGTCTCTGTTTTCTCTCCTGAAACTCCTGGTTGAAAACGTTTCAGTCTGGGTGATTTATTGCTACATGTCCGTAATCTTTTCTACTGTTGCTACAACCTGAAACTGAAGGGTGAATCCAATCTATCACTGAGTTGTACAATTACTTTGGAGCCCGGGTCTCAGACCAGTATTTTGACAATTGTTCTATAGTTTTTGCTCAGTTTCTAGTTCATCATCTAGTGGATGCTGGAGCTCTGTTTAGAAGTCAATTGTTCTAGAAATGAAGTCTATTTTCATTTCATGAAAACGTTACTTTTTCTTCAAACACACAAATACCTGCCAAGTTTCTATTGACATGACTCTTACATGAGTAGATTGAACATCTGTATCAGTGCATAGAATTCTTTATTCAAGCTGAAGATTGCTCTTTTCATTATTCTATACACATAAAGAAATCGAACACTGCCAATTATATTCCATTCATGTTTCAGGTTTGTTATTTCTATGAAAACTTCAAACCTAGAGAATGCTTAAAGATGAAGTATTAATTTGTTGTGTTACTCTGAAAGTCTGGATGCTTAAACAGTAGTCTTTATTCCTTGTATCTATTATTTTATCATTTTTTCTGTGTGAATGTCCTGTGTTATTTTAGCTGAACTACACTTGCCCACCTGTACATATGCTATTTGCTATCTGTACACAGTCTTTCATTTAGCATTTCTGTAATTATGCTCTGGAAAGATGTCTAGGTGAAATTTACCTAAAAAACGCAAAGTTTACTAGTGAGATTAAAAAGCTAATAGAGTTGTAAAGTTTAGATCCTCCATATACTTGGCAATTATCCTGTCAGTCTATGATTAGATTTCTATATAAAGAAGCTATAAGAGAAACTCCAAGACTCTTGCATAATAAACAGTACAGACATTAAAGAAAGCAATAAAAACTAGACAAGTGGGTCCAAATTACAAAGTAGTGTTACAGCAATTGTTTAAAACCTACAGTTATTAATACGGTTATAAAACAATGTGATGGTCACTTCAGTATTTTTAGTCAAAAAGATAATTTTTGCATAAATTGTAGAAGATTTATTTTACTGTTTGACAAAGTTGTAGCTCATTAATACTTTACCTTTTGGTCTGGAAAAGCTTTTAGAATAATGCAAAAAATTTATATTGTCAGAGGTGGTCTTCATAACCACAAACTGACATTTTAACAGTTACTCAAATGTTTAACATACAATTTTCTCTAACAAGTAGTTATCAGCCAAAGTTCACCAACTTATTTCATTACACCCAAAAATGTATCACAACAATAATTTAATTCTTTTCTCAACTTCAGGTGTTGTGTTCCATATTCTGACATCCCTTTCATGTTTTGATTAATCAATAGATTGTTTAAATTGCAAATGACCTCCTTTCAATCCTAGATCTCCCCTCTTGGACCTACTTATATTTCAAATCACATCTTACAAAAAAAGAAATTTTGTCATTTGCCTACTCATTTATAGAGGCAGAATTTTCCTTTGATATCTTTTATGCAGCACTTAATACCTCTATATTTAATCCAAAACCATCTAACTGTTCATTTTATGTATCTTTCCACCTTACACACTAATACTTTTTCATGTCCATTCTCCTTCTGTCCCTTTTTTCCTAATCTCACAGGTCACCATCTCACAGACCTTGATATTACACAAGAATTTTGAAGTTAAACAAGAATTATTTCGCTCACTATTATACCTTAGATAAATCAGAGCAAAATCTTAAAGACTGAAGTTTTACCTCTCCTTTTGACCAAAAAAAGGATTACATGTTTTTATTCTTTCTTTCCAACTAGACTGTAATTTTATTTTAAAAAATTTTATTTGAAAATAAAAATCAGTCCACCATTTATTTAAAAATATTTCAGGGGGTTATTTAAGCTAAAATATTAGAGAAATGTTCATATATAAATGCTATCTCTAGGACTAAACTTTTCTAATGCACAAATGATGAAGCCAGGAAAACACAGGGTAATGGGTTCTCTTTGGCACAGGCACATCAGAAGGGGCAGAAATTAAGATGAAGACATTCAGAGTCCATAACATTTTCTCTCTTCCAGACTACTTCTTTTATATCTATATACATAATTTTGTATAGCCTTTCTGAGTGTACATGCTTTCATATGTTGGAATTCAGATTTAGATTTGCATTTCTGCATTTCACCCCAGAAATTGTATCTATAACTAAAGCAGCAGCATCACAAGAAATGCAGGCACTGAGTTCCTGAGATGTACCCATAGATATATAGTGCATAAGACACCAGAATTCATACAATTAATGGCATGTACCCAGGTTCTGTCAGGAAAACACTGGAGGATGGGTGAAATGGTCCAGTTGATGTCTGGTTTCTCTAAGAGCCTCCTCACAAGTAGATTTGGGAACTGTGGCCTGAGGCATACACATGTACCAGATGTGGCTGCTCTTCTGCTCCTTGGGGTGGGGTGGGAAGCAGCTGCAAGAGTACATGGCACACCAGGAACCCTAATGGGCAAGTGGACAGGACTGCCTGGGAGATGGGGGTACCAGAGTCAAGAGCTCACATAAAATGAACCTGCAGGGGAACTTGGGCAGGAGGGTTGGTTTCAGATGGGGAAGTTTGCAGACACATACTTTGATACAAACTCATTAGGCAGCTGTGGCAGGTCTGTCACAACCAGTGTAGTAACTGGTTGTGATGGTACCAGCTACTCTGCCCTCTGAAAGCCCCCAGGCATATCCATGCTGATGTGGAGGTCTCAGCATAGCACAGTTAGCTCAGAACCATTACGATAAAAGCTAGAAGTACCACTAGAGGGCATTAAAAACACCATAAATAATTTTTGTCTAACATCAACAAAAAGGCTTGATAAGACCCAGATGAGAAAAGCCACGAAGGATGACAAGAGCAGTACAGAAAACACGTGGGTCCTGTGCAGTGTACAGCTACAGAAACCGGGCTGAATTGAAGGTGCTGAAGGTCCAGAGCTAACAATGCCAGACAGTTTCTAGAGAGAAGACGAGTTAATACTAAATTTTATGTCAGCACTCAGATAATTAGCTAATTTACATATTTCAGCCTGTAGGCCATCTACTTAATGACTTGTGAATGTTATAAAACTATGACAAAATTATGTTGCATACAGCACCTAAAGATCAAATAGTGATCTTTAGCTTCATTGAGGGCAATAGAAAGAGCAGTGGGTAACAAACGCTTTAGATTCACCAGTCGAGGCAAAGAAAATTGTTGAGATGTCTGTGCAGGTTGAGCAGGAGGGCAAAACAAAGGGTGCCTGCAATCATCCAAAAATCAGAGTTCTCATTTCCATTGTAACAGTTAGACATTTTTGCTTCATATTATCTCAGCTGTGCAACAGAACAAAAGACATAAAGGAAAAGGCACCTTGTAAGTAACAGGGTCTGTCAAGTATTGTCACTTATAGAAATACATGTTAGGTTTTCCTGCAGGCTTTTCCCAGCACTGGAGAATTTTTTTCTATGCATTGTCTGATTTATCTTATGAGAGAAATTAAAAAAAAAAAAGCTGCCAAAAGTGTAGTCACATTTCTTCTTAGAAGTTCAGTACCCCAAATGGTCACAAACTGAACCTCCCATCCACAGTTTGCACGGCCTAGAGGGATCATATAAAACATTTATTTACTGTTTGGAGTTATTCTTTTGGAAAGTAATGTCCCTCTGGATTATTTTATTTTGTTTCTGGTCTGAAAAAGTCTGTATACAAATATACTATACAGGTCAAAGTCAAAAAGGTATCAGCCCTTTAGGCCAGTAGGTCAAGCAGGACCAAAACTGCTTCACAGAGGAGTGTGGAAATATGAGAAAATGGAAAACAGACACAGCTGAGAGAAAAATATTTCTTATTATAGAAGAAGAAAAATTAATTGAAGTTGTGAATGCAGAGTTCCTAAAACATCGAGTCAGCTGTGAAATCCTAATTTTGATATGTACAATATATCTCCTCTTATCACCAATGAAGAAAAAATATAGAAAGCTTCTTCCATGTAAAAAGGCAGAAAACAGACAAGCACACTCAAGGAAGAGAGTTTTTTAAACAAAGCTTTCCTGCTGATTCTAAAGTATATGAAAAAACAGATATACACCTGAAAACAATGAGAAAAACAGACCCAAGCTGGCAAATGTTGGTTTAGGTTTTAACAAAAAATCTGTCCATATAACAACAATATTTACTGCAATTTTTTATCATCTAATTTTCCAGAAAATCTAAATCTGAGGGAAAATTTTTTATGAGATTTGCCAATTTTGATGCATTCTTGTAAAAAAGTGACAACCTCAGCCACAAGCTTTATTGTCACATGCACATTCCTAACATTTCAGACTACAGAGACTCAGTACTTACTTTAGTAGACAGCATGGCTGATCTTACATGCTCCTGACCCTTTAGAAGTATGGGGTTCAAATGGAGCATCCAGCAGAGCACCGTGACAGAGGAGAGCTTTCAGCTGGTGAGCAACCTGTCTGAGAGAGAGATGCAGATCCCTTTCTTCTCTTTATGTTACCCAGCGTTTTGTTATAAATTTCAGCTCTTGCTTCTTGCGATTCAAATTTTGAAATGTTACAGAGGTTCAAATTTTCCATATGAAGTGTGTGGCTCTGGCAGAAAGACTATATTCTCCAAACCAAATGATTTAACAGTTACCCAAACAGTTTAATTTATGAGGTTCCTTTAGGAAAATATCAATTTCTGTAACATACTCCAATTATATTATAATAAGTTGCCTTTGTATCATCCAGTTGTGCTTACTTTATAAATATTAAAATTAAATATTTTACATAAGAATAGCACATTCTAATAATATAGTACATTGTATGCAATATGGTCATTTCTACAGTCCCTTACAGTGAAATTATTTTTCATTTTAAGCTGTCATGACAATAGCAATATATTTAAAATTTCTGAAGCTTCATTTACCTCACCAAAAAAATATTCATTTTCCTGCTGTACTTACAAAATCATGAACAGAAGGACCATTAAATGTTTTAAGACATTAATAGAAGCATGACTTGAAATGGGTATTAATGCATGATGCAATACAAACTATGAGACTTGTTTGAAATCTCTTAGGACTTGTGTGAAAGTATCTTTCACACTAACATTCCTTATCGACCTTTCTATCAGATCTTTAGACCCTCGGCAGCCCTTATGGGTCTCTTTAAAGTAATTGTTTGACAGAGGAGGTACAACTAACACCAAAGAAGGTTCCAAGCATCAGCATTTTATTTATTGTTTCTCAGTACAACCCTTTATGCCCTGCATCTTACATGCATCACACCTGTGTGATTGGTCAGTACACCTCATCATTCCATGTTTCTTTGCCTTCAATACTGGTCCCCTGCCCTCCACAGCTGTGTCCCATCAGGGATGAGCTACAGCCACAGCCCCATTCCCAATCACCACAAAAAATTGCCTACAATTGTTTTTAACAGAAAGGGGTCTAGTCTGACATCATTAATTAGACATGTACTAATCAAAATAAAAAGTCACATTTGGTAACTGCTCTTCACCATTGAGTTGACAACTCTGCCCATTTTTTTCTGTATTGTTGTGCTTTTAGATAAGCTGTCATTTATGATCAACTAATGACACCCAGACTTTTTTGTAATTTCTCTTTCAACAAATGTACCATGTCATAACATTCAGTAAATATTAGACCAGACATGATTAATCTCTGAGAGTATAAAAATAAATCCACAATACTTAAGACACTGTAAACAAAAGAAATTCACTGAAACACTACTGAAGACACAAAATGCATCAACCTACATAAACAATCCCTGAAGATCTTAATTAATAATACCTAACTATATAATACTCTTGTAGTAAAATACCAATCCCCCCAAAAAACAAAAACAACAACATTGCAAACCAAACAAAAAAAATCCCAGACAATACAACCTTTGGAAATATTTCCATGAAAAATATCCAGTTGGTTTCAGTTTTTCTTATATGCATTCTCAAAATGAAGTAAATCTGTTAACCCTGTACTCCTTCTGGAGATGAGATAAAAACAATGGTAATAATTTTTTTAAATGAAAATTCAAGATCAATTTTTAACAGCTCTCTTTTTTTTTCTAACAGAGTAAAAAATTGAGTAGTGTATGATCTGAACAATTAATTAGAACGTGAGGCATCCTCGTTTTCCACTATTAGTTTGTAGATTTACTGATATTCTCCAAAAGTGGAGGTTTACACTGCCAGGTGCAAAGAGAGACACATTACTAACTTACAAAAAATGTTGCATTAGTATAATTTTAATATTGCATATAAGTTTATATATAATCCAAAAGAAGATTAATTCCTGTCTTAAATGTAATGAAACATTCATTCTACTACCACAATTGTGTAGTCAACAATTATTAGACATATTGATATTGCCCTGGAGGCAGCAAGTCACAGAAAGACTATGCCATTTTAACTGAATCTTTGTTTCCTCAAGAGAAACAAAAAAATTTGCAGTAACATCAAAAGTTATGAGGATTTTTTTTTTAAGTGAGGATCTATATATTTAATGATTGTTCAGTCTTGCAAACAGTACCTTGCTTTAGAAGCCAGTGAATATATTTTAATTACTGTGGTCAACATTCTACAGAGCTTTTGTTGTTTCAATGGCTCTTTCTCTGCCATTTTTTATATTCTGCAAGATATTAGCAAGAACACCAGCATCAAGAAGTGCTTCATGCTGAGAATCTGGAGTTGGATAATTTCAAACAATACTGTTATCATGAAGATCGACAGTTGCAAACAATTTTCAAATAATTAAAAAATATTTCTGCATGTAGTTTGATTTCAACTAATGCTACATTTACCAAGCCAGGCCAAATTGCCTTTCCATAGAACTTGTCAAATGTAAAGTCTTTTTTCTTGTACTGTGCTGCCACTCTTCCTTGATGAAAGGTTTCTATCACTGTCAGTGATCCATTTTCCATCCATTTCTAACATTACTTTAGCACTAATAATACATCATTTTTTCTGTTAGATTACTGATTGCTTTACTTGTTCTGTGATGCATTGTATTGGACCAAAAAAAGCCTAGATATTGTGCCTCATGCAAATAATACATTATCCCTGAAAAAAAAAAAAACCAAAAAAAAACAAGATCATTCTCATTAGAAAGCAAAACAATGTCTGCATAGGATTATTAGAGGCAGTTTTACTGTATTCTGGAAATATATTAGAAATGTTTTTTCATGCACTTAAGCAGTAGCTGAAGCAGCTTCTACACTCTGTAAAAATATAAAAAAAATAAGGAGTTTCTCTTTAAAATAATCTTCCTCTTGATGAACATTTATCATAAAAGTAGCTCAGATGCTTTTGGGGGAATGAGAAAATATTTTCCAGTCCAGCTGACCATGTTATCTTCAGGCAGTATCAGAGGGAACTGAGACCTCAGATTAAATGAAAGTGTTCTCCATCAGAGTTTTAACTTAACATTCTAATCCATATCTTCTCCAAGATTTAAGGAGCCTTTTCTTTCTCTGTTCAGTATTGTCACTAAGCTCTGAGACCTTGAAAATCCACATATGCTACAGAAAAGTCTGTTAATGGTTGGAACTTTCCCATATGGAAGCAACCAAGTCTTAAAATAAATTTCCGAAGAAATTGTTAAGATCTGTACCTTGTCCCTGCTATAGTAGTAAATGGACCCAAAGCCTGCACGTAACAAGCAGGTAGCTCTTACTCAGATAGGAATTGACTCTCCCATATATTTTCTTATTTGAGTTCTGTCTCCTTACAAAATTTACTGATACAAAACCAGCATTTTAGATAATATTTCTCAAAAGTTGGTACAAATTACATAGTTTTGGTCAAATTTTTGGTGGTTTTTTTTTTTTTTTCTGTTGGTTTTCTTTGGTTTTGGTTTTGAATGTTGAGGTTTATTTACATGCTAGTTATTTTGCTGGCTACATGGCTTAGATGCAGGATGTGATTGTCTGAAAGCTGAATGTTTCTTTTTCTCCCTTTTCTTTTGGCAGAGGAAGGATAAATGACAGTCATGTATAACAGGAGGTGAGCAGTCACCTTGAAATGGCTAATGGCAACTGATTGACAGTTCTAGTGTAGCCATTTCTGGATTTATGGATGAAATACTGAAGTGTAGTGGGTTTTATTTTTAAAAATAAAAAGTAGGAACACTGGGCTTTATTATGTTCTTGCCAACAGTCATCTGAAAATCAGCTCTGAAGAAATCAAATAGTCTGATCTTGCAAGTTTTATGCCTTTCTCTGCTAAATCTGTCTAGTTTCCACGAGCATGGGAGAAAGGTCATAGTGCAAATTCTCTGAATCACTCATCCTTTGTGCCTCAATGCTGGTAAAATTATAGAGGTAACATGCTTAGATGAAACCTCCTTTACACAAAGTTGTGTTTCTCATCCTTTTTACCTGAGGGACTATCATACAGTAAGGTTATATGGTCAGGGGCCATAAGCAGAAATCTGTCTATTTTTCTGCCATGAGAAGATGTGGCACAATCCTTTCTGGCATCATCTCCCATTTTCTCCCTAAATCTAGAAAAACTATTACAGTAATACATTCAAAATATCGGTACTTGATGTCTCTAAATGCTGTATAAAGATCAAATAAATTGTGTCTTGAAAAAAAGCTGGTGCTGAAATTGCACTGAAGCCTCATCCTTTTCAAGCTTGCTTAAACAAACACTCCAGCTGAAGCAAGTGTGATTTTCAAGACATTTTTGTCTAGAAGCTTTATTCTAAGGAAAATATTTTCCAAACAGAAGAAGGACCAATACAGCTAGAATGCTGTCTCCTTCTCTGATTTTTAAGCTTAAAAAAAATCACATCTTTTAACCACAGTCTCTAGAAAAAATATACTGTTCACAGAATTTCTTCACCAAATAGCAACTGAGCCAGATATTGCTAGCTGTGAACTACTGAATTTCACTGTAATTATCTCGATAACTTCTACATAACACAAATTTAACCTTTTTATGTTTAGCAGCATTTCATAATATGTTGTTGTTTAACCCCAGCCACCAACCAAGCTCCAGACAGTCACTCACTCATTCCCCACCTTATGGGGATGAGAGAGAGAACTGTAAGTACAAAAGTGAGAAAACTCACTTTTTATGAGTTTGAGGGTTGAGATGAAGAAAGTTTAATAAGAACAGCAAAAGTGACACACAGGTAAAGCAAAACAAGGAATTCATTGACCACTTCTCAGGGAAGAAGGTGTTCAGCCATCTCCAGGAAACTCAGGCTCCATCACCTGCAATGACTTGGGAAAAGAAAAGCTGTCACTCCAAACATCCTTCTCTTTTTTCATCTTTCCCACGGTTTTTATTGCTGAACTTGATGCCCTATAGTATGGAATGTCCCTTTGGTCATTTGGGGTCAGTTGTCCTAGCTGAGTCCCTTCCCAACTCATTGTGCTGCCCCAACCTCCTCACTGGTGGGGTGGGGTGAGGAGCAGAAAAGGCCTTGGCTCCACATAAACACTGCTCAGCAATAATGGAAACAACCCTGGGTCATCAAGGCTGTTTTCAGTGGAAATCCAAAGTGTAGCCCCATATCAGACAATGCGAAAAAAATCAATTCTACCTTAGGCAAAATCAGTACACAACCACTGCAACACCCTAAGACTAAATTCAGACCGAATATTTCCACATTATGAATATTCCTTGTGTACACTTGCACTTTTTATTTGTGCACACACGCATTTCATTTGATATTTATGGTACTTAAAGGGAAGTAGTAAACTAATTACCCCCATGAAATCTGCCACTCGCCACTCCTTTTTATTATTGGAGTTTTTGAATTCTTTTCTAAAAGTTCAACTTCAAAACAATGCAGAGTGCTGTAATTACATCAAGACATGAGAAAGACCCACATAGCAATACATTTCAGTCTAAAATCACACCTACAGAATACTGATGAAGAGGAAAAACAAGAGCAGGAAAACAAATATGCCAATATTACATACTGCTGCAAGTCCCCTTGGTGGGCTATATGATACTACTTCATGAATAAAGATGGAGTAAACTACATTTGTAGCATAATAAGAAAAGGTAATTAGTGCCATCTATTCACCACAGTTAGAATTTGACTAGAACAATTTGATTACTTTTATCACATTTTAAACTTTGAGTAAGATTTTCAGCTCTGTAATCCAGTTAGTGCTAAAGTGTGGAGAATATAAGTCAGCTTCCCAATATGATTGATGAGTATGTGCTGCACAGGAAAGGAGCTGGAAAAAAATACCGAACTCATAATATAGACACTGTCTGCTTGCTTTAAAGCAAATCTCTTCTAAATCAGTTTGAATCCTTCAGCATGACTAAAATATAAGCTCAGTATCTTCTCTAAGCAAACAGGAAATGGAAAATTATTCATAGGAAAGAGGAGCCCTTTTTTTGGTTTTAGCTTAACACTGTGATCTTTCAGATATGCATTTATTATTTATACTTTGCTAACTCCCACATCTTGCTGAGAATTGGGCTTTACTCATGCTGGGTGTTTTACAAACACAGGGGTAATTATAGTGATAGACTATTTCAAATTTGAATATAAATCTGTTGGTGAAAGGTTGAATGATACACCCTGAGACAATGTCAGGCACAGGGATTTAAATACCTCTGTTTTCACTGATGGTGAAGCAGCCTTGGTACAATGAGACACATTAATATTAAGAGCCTGGCACGAGCCAGAACTCCCTACAGAGATGCTTCGTGAGGTTAGAGGCTCATTTGCTGCCTCTTCTCCTGAGACCTAAAAGACAACTCCATGCAGATCCACAACATGATCTCAAGTAGTAATGGTAAAAGCAGACAGATAAGCTGCTCAATCTCTTTGAAGGAGGGGTGTCATTTAACTACCTGTGCACTGGACTCTTGAAATCCACAGGAGTTTTAGGAAATTACTTGTTCCCATCGATTAATAATGACCTGGGTCACACCAAGAGTGGGATGTTTTGCAGAATGAAGATTTAGTTACCCTGAGCTGTGCTTGTCATGCTTTCAAGCTTCTCATTTTTTCTTCCTGTAAAATTAAGGTCATTTAATGTGGCAGTGATGACAATGTGGGAGCTTTTGATTGTCTCTTTCTAACAAAGCTTTTTCTATTGATGAAAATGTGGCAGCTTTTCCTAGATTATGAGATAACTAGTTATCTATATCTATATAGATAACTCTATTATGAATAATCATACTATTTTCCGATATGATTTTTTGGATAAACATTTATGTGGTGTGTATTTTTGCTGTGGTGATACAGCTTTAGGTACTAGAATACAAATTATGTTTCTCTATAAAATATTTAAAAGGCTGTGGGACTCCCCTTTTTATATTTAATTTCCACCCACAGTGTTTTAGGGACCTCTTTATGACAAGATCTTTCTTCTTTTTTGTAAATGTTGTGGAATATGAGGATTTATATTTTTTTTGTCATTTCTCTGGTGTTCTGTAATTTTTATTTTTTTTTTTTTCAAAAATATAAATCTGTTTAAGAATGGCTGTAAGGTCAAAGAATTGTTCAGGGTTGAAATCTAGCAAATTAAATGAGAGGATTCAAATCCAGTCCTTATTTTGATCAACGTATTGCTATAACTATACTCCAAACCTGCAGTTTCAGGTTTAAGTGTCTCCAGGTGCAGAGATCCTGATTTCAATGACAGATGCTTTGGTTCATCTATAACACTGGATGTTCAATGCACACTTGTCTGGTGTTTTGATATCTTTGGAACACACAGTATATACATATCTACTTTGAAGAAATAGTTAAATAAATACTGTATTTATCAGTATTATTATCCATTTAAGTATTTTAATGCAATTTTCAAAATATGTAAAAAGTAGTACTCCACTTAGTAGATAACAGTTATTTCCTTTTTGAAATAGAAATGCTGAAGCCCTGAAAAATTTAATTGACAGGCCCAAAATTCCAGAGGGAATACAAAATAATTGTACTAAAATGAAAATTAAAACTCCTTCCTTTAACCTAACTACTTTAGATTTGACCATTTCATAACACTAAATGATTCTTTCACATAGTTTCTGTGCAAGCTATACAGATTAAAAAATAACATACATGGCTTAGATGAAATATAGGCACCTGAGCTAAACATTAGATCTTCAAAACTCTTGTACTTTTGCCTTTTATCTCTGTAGGCATCTGATGATGCTCATTCACTGGCTCTGATCTTGATTTCTACTGTTAAAAATTATTTTCAACAGAAGAGGAGACAAAGACTACTGTCTGATAGTACTTTGTGGAGAGAGGAACAGAGTAACAAGAAAATTTCAACAAAAAGAGGAACTCTGGCTTGAAACATATCTCTCAATAGAATATTTCAGGTGTGGATCCTACATGGGGAATAATAGTGTTAGATTGCCTAAGGAGGGCATTTGAACTCTGAAGAGACTGATTGTAAAAATAGTTAATTTTTTTCTCTATATCTCTGTGGTTAGACTAACTATAAATATATTTTTCCCCAGTCGAGTATATTAGTTTTGTGCAACTCACCAGTGAGTTCTGGAAAAGATTCAAAGGGACAGGCAGCCAAAAGTTAGGTGTAAAACTGACGGACAAAATTCCAGAAGTAGTTCTGTAAGTAAAGACAGTTCTGTAAGTAAAGTATCCCAAACTGACTTATTGCTGTGGCAGGAAATTTAATCTGTTCTAAGCTGCTGGTTGTCCTTTGACCAAACATCAAGATTTTTAAAAAATGGTTGACTGAAATACAAACCAGTCCCTTTTATTCTTTCTAATGAACAGGTATTTGGCAGTGAGCACAGGACAGAAACTACTATTGATTCTCCATGTGACCTCAGACATGTGGTATTAGCCCAGAGTCTTTCTTCTTTTCATTAATCAGATTTTCCACTTTGCTCAAATATTAATATAGAAAAAAATGTGCAGCTTTTAATGGTGAATTAATGCTTCAAATTCTCCTGAGCATTAAGGCATTGCTCTGATATTTCAAGATATAGTTACTGCAAAAGATGAGAAAATATCAATTAGCATAATGTAAGTCAACAGAGCACTTGACATGCAGGGAAAAGATTATAAATGGGTAATAATGTAGGGTGTCTCCAAACTGAATGAACCCCAACAGGCAGCCTTACTCCATTCCTTGTCAGACTGGCCCACAGGGCTACAGAGGGAACAAACACTGTAATGGATCATGGGAGAACATGTTGTGTCCATGCTAACTAGTGCCATTGGCTGCATTTGGATTAACAAGGTGAGCCATGCAATGCATTTGTATGTGTGTGTGTTTGGGGGTGTGGGTGTGTGTCACACAACACATTGTAGGAATTTGTGTAAGAAGTGAAGGGATGTGTTGTGCTTTAACCTCAGCCAGCAGCCAAGCCCCCAGCCATGCTCGCTCACTCCCCCACCAGAAGGATCAGGGAGAGGATCCAAAGGGTAAAAGCTGGAAAACTCGTGGATTGAGATAAAGAGAATTTAATTGGGAAAGCAAAAGCTACACTCACAAACCAATCAAAACAAGGAATTAATTCACATCTTCCCATGGGCAGACAGCTCCTCAGCCATCTCCAGCAGAGCACAGCCCATCACACCTAATGGTTATTTGGGAAGACAAACACCACCACTCCAAACATTTCCCCCTTCCTTTTTCTTCTCTCCACTTTATATACGGATCATGATGCCACATGGTCTGGAATATCCCTTGGGTCAGTTTGTGTCTTCTCCCAACCTACCATGCACCTCCACATTTCTTGCCAGCCTGGCCATAAAAACAGCAGAAAGGGCCTTGGCTCTGTGTAAGCCCTGCTCAGCAACAACAAAAACATCTCTATTTTATCAACTAATGTTCAGCACAAATCTAAAACACAGCCCCTTATTAGCTACTGAGAAAAAATTAACTTTATAGCTGATACCAGCACATGATGTTATTTCCCACTACATCTTCACTGGGATCACTCTGGAAAAAGCCTATTTCATTGGCCTTTCCGCATACTTCAAAAAATAACATCAGTAAAGGACATAGAGCATAGCCACAAAAATTATCTGAGAGGTGGAAAAACTTCATACAGTCAGAGACCTCAAAATGTCAGTCTTTCAATTTTCTCATTATTTTTTTCTTTTTTTTCAGGTGATAAGGATGCAGTAATATCAGAGTGCCATATAGCGAGCGAGCAGTATGCTGCAATACTGGGAATATGCCCACATTTGCTGGTTCTGTGGAAATAATATCTTGGGCAGATTCTCTCATTCTCACAACTGCATGGCACTCTTGTGCATTCTGTAGATTCTGTAGATATATGCATTATGAACTGGAATTACAGGATAGAAATACAGTGTATCTGCTGAAGAGAATAGTACTCACTACTATTTTTTATTATTCTGCTGTTTCACTGGGAGATGTCTCAGTCTACCTTTTGATAAGCAGATGCAAGTAAAATACATTCTATAAAATCTGCTTGAACAAATTGTCAAGAAAAACTGGTGGACATTAGATTTTCAGAGGTTCTCAGACAGACTAGCTTCCTTCTATAGGATGCAATTAGTCATATATAAGTTCTTAGGAGTAGCTGCCATGCAACAGAACAATATCAAATTGAGATAAGTAAAGTGCTTCACTTAAAATATATTTCTCTCTGAAGTTATCTTGAGAACCATGACAACTCCTGGCTCTATTAAAATATTGCTAGGCAGAAAAATGGCTTTTGCATCTCCTTCTGTTTAACACACCTGAGCAATGAGCACTTATTGTTGTCACTGTTGCCTGTATATCAGCTGTATTAACACTATTTCATGAACAAGGCATTTCTCCTGCCTTGTTTGGGCCACATACAGTAAAAAGAAAAATGCTTTGGAAGACTGGAGAGGAAAATGCCAGAGTAGCTCTTGAGAAATAGAATGGTCATATATTATGTAACATATTTCATAAATAGAGTAGTTATAATAAGAAACATGGGAATGCATCAAAACAGGAAAAGAAATACACAAGTGAGGATCAAATTGTCTACCTTGAATACAGAGAAAAAGGAAAGCCACTAGTAATTTTCTGGAAGCAGTGAGACAACTTTAGGGATATATCTGAAAGATGAGAAGGATATCATCTTAGAAGAATCCAGAACTAAGCAGAAGAAAAGACATATTTAAGAAGTATAGTGAAGAATTATTAAAATTCTCTCTATTTTTACTAAGATTTAGATCTGTATTCAATATTGCATAAAGTCTCATATTGAAGTGTATATAGGCTATCTGTAGAGGCCCAGAAAACTTGACTTCAGTTGCACCCAGATCACACTATGATTTGAGAAATTCTCATTAGGCTTTGACCTTTATGAGCTTCACTGGCTCTAAGCCCCTCTCCAGCTTGTCAGGGTCATAATATTATCATATTAGGGTATTTGATAAGAAAAGGTTGGTATTATAGTTCCAAATCCTATATAATTTTCGATCATCATTACTACGTTTTCTTTGTTAAGAAAAGGTTTTCTGGTAATTAATATTCAGAAAGAGGTGCTTGCTTTCTCAAAAATTATTATTATTAATCTTTGTGCATTGTTTCAAATCATCCTGTCCATGTCATCATTGTGTACAGGACATGTGTGCTATGTATCAATGGGTACAAACTTTAATTAACGTTGTTTCATCAACCCCACTGGGTTTAATATGTTTAGATTATTAATAAAATTAGAGAAATGCTGCAACTCATCCTGTGTTTCTAGGAAGCTGCAGCTGAAACAAACAATATTGCTACAGATCAAAAGACTTGAAATTTGCCTTAAGGATTTACACAAACTGCTCATTTTGATCAGATTGAGGTCATATGTGTGATTGCCTATTCATTGGCACAATAGAAAAATCCTTGCATTCTACACAGTCTTTTTTGTTCTTTCACAAACTAACAGAATAGCTGAGGTAAGAAAGGACCTCTGAAGGTCTTCTTGTCCAAAATCCCTGCCCAAGGAAGGAGTTCATATGAGCTTTTTGTGAAAGCATGAAGTAGAAAGATTTCTGCAAGACATATTTGACAGAAATAATGTATAATTTACAGAAAATAGCATAATTGCAAACCAGGTGGCATTTATACATGGGGAACAGATATCCCTTAACCTACAGGCCAGCAGCCAGGTAAACACAGGCACCTGTGAAACACAGGTAAAAGAGCAGTGGCACAGATTTTGGGGCAGATGATGTATTTGATGCAAAGAGTAATGGATAAACGAATCTATTATAACAAGATGCATCTTTCAAAAGATAACCAAATATTTCTGTCATACTGCTGAGATCCTCAACCTGTATTTTACAAAGATATTCATACCGTACCTCACTTCTGACAAAACAGCAAGGTAAGTCACAATTGTTACTGACGTGGGAGTTTCTCCAACTGCTTTTCTACACCAAAAGCCTGAGAATTCATCTCTCTAAATGTTCCAGACACAAATATTCACTGCACAGACAGAAATGAGATTACCTTAGTCCTGATTTAATCTTTTAATCAACCTGAGTTGATTAAAGCTGTAAGATCAGATGGCAACTTCTTACACTCCCTTCCTACTAAATTCAAGCATTCAGTGCATTAAGTTAAATGTTTTGTATCATTATACACACAATATCCTAAAAGAATGCCACAAAGTATTCAGGTGTTCCTAATGTGTATAAGTATGGATGATGCTGTCTCAGACAATGATAAGTGTCACCTACTGACCCATTTCTGGCCTCGAGCATACAGCGAGAAAAGTGCAAAACCCATGAGAAGAAAATTGTGATATTATTTCTTCTAGTGAGCAACAACTTGTAAGTGTCACGTTTTCTGAGCCCAAGGTGCTAGAATTGTCCCCATCATCCTTTGCAGAAAGTCAAGCACATGAACCTCCCTTGTATTTAGCAAAATAAATTGCAAAGGTTTTAAAGCAGTCAAAATATTTCATCACAGGATAAAAATCAACTTAGCTTTGCTCTTGTTGTAAATTTGAACATGGGGAAAAAATTAAATTGGTTTTTATTATATCTAAAATGGAGACAACAACATCACAGAAATTAAAATGTTTTAATTTTATGGGGTTTTTATTTCATATTTTATTTTGCAATTGTTGTTTCTATGTGACATTTAAAAAATTAATTATCTTTCCTAGTTATTTCAATGTACTCAAACCTTCCTTTTCTTCAAAAACTTTAAAAAACACTACCACATTCTCTGGAATAGATGTAATTAATATGACTAGTCACAGATGTCTCCAATTATATAGAAGGTGTTATAGGGAGACAAGTCAAAAGTCTGCACTAAAAATCAAATATGGCATTGCCAAACCAGTCTGTAAACATGAGAAATATTAGTGCCTAAGTGGCCCAAATGCTCTAAATAAAACAGGTCTTCACTTTTACTCAGTTCCTCATATTCATTTTTTTGCATATGTTTTTGTGCAATCATGGAATAGAAACCATAAATGATACAAGAAGTAATGTATGAATAAAAAATATCTGAGGTCTTCCACCTTAGTAAAAATCCAAACGCAACAACAACAATAAACGCTGCTGTGCACTCAGCCAAATTCATAGATTGAACTAGAAATTCATCTTTTTTCCTCTGGCCTTAATGTTTAAACTATTATTCAGCATAGATAAATCAGCTCAGCAGGACTATTTAGAACCAGGTCTTTCTTGGCAGCTATTTCATGTCATCCCATCTCATTAACATTAAAGTTGCATATCTGGGAAAAGAAATTATACAAATATAACCAATGGTTTTCAAAGATGATGATGGTACACATCATTGGAACATATGCTTAGCTTCAGAAATCAAAAGCAAACTTGCAAGTTTTATATACCTCCTAAATATATTTTTTTACTCTACTGAGGGAATGCCTAACCTTATTTTCTTTCATACTCTCAGAAGCCATTTGCAAATAAAACATGAAAGTGCTCTGGTCTGGACATATCTCGCCTGACTCTAAAATCTGCAAGCATATGAAACAAGATTAATAATCCTGGTAATTAATGCTTTGATTTCATGGCAAAAAAAATCAGTAGTGTATCTGAAATACTGCAAATTGAATCTCTTGTGGTGAATATCTAGATTCTTTCTAGAGAAGGAAATACTCCTGACTTTCTGGGGTTTCATGAGGTAACCAGGTGTTGGGGAGGCTGCTTTCCTTGTTTTATTTTGTTTTTATTACAAACACCAAATTCACCAATCTCAGGCAATCTAACTCTTTTAACTTTATAATTTTTGCTTTGATTGTCTTTGCATTGAGGGGGGGTTTTTTATGTTTCTTTTAAGATTTTTAGTGGGTTTTTTTTGTATTGCCACAGCAGATTTAAACTAATCTCTAATCTGTATTGAGAATATATTTAAAATCAGCTCCTGGCATGTTAATGTTTCCTAAGTGATGTTTAAAAAATTATCTCTATAAAGAGTGGGCCATGTTACTGTGTCAGACCACTATTTCTGGTAATGAATGCTATATTAAATAAGCAAATAAATGAATAAATAGGCAAGACCATATATATTCCAAAAGCCCCAAGATTCTATTTTATGATACTCAATATTTAAATTGATAATTTCCTCACTGAAGTATTTCCCTATTTTCCCATTTGTTAATCCAAAAGTATTCAAATAAACAAATACTGGACTCAAGTAATGCCTTATCTATTTAAAATGAAGTAATTTAAATATTATCACAAAAAGCCCACCCACTACATTCTTTATCAAACCTTTAGAATTAAAATCATAATTTTAGATTAATGTTGTTAATGGATGTTAAGTAAACCAAACCTTGTATATCACTCCTTTCACTTACTTGACAGTGGCCTGAAAATTTCATTGAACTGATACAAAACTAGTTTTTCTTAATTTAACACAAAAGACAACTGTATACTTACATTGGTTTTATCCAATACAAAGCATTTTCAATTACTTTTAATTTTAATTTCTAAGGAGCGACTGTCATATGTTTGTGTAAAATATAGTCGTCTTCTTGATTTTCAAGGACAAACTACTGCTTTTATTTTACTGCTTTTCAAAAAGCGACTTTCTATTGGCTGCCTCTCTGTAAGACAGAGACCACCAACAGTATTACTTTATAAAATAAATACACAGAAATATATTTCTGATGTGATAATTTAATAAGATGTATGTGTTGGAATTGTGAGTTGAAATCACAAAAATTAACCAAAACTTTCTCAACTCCTACTCACTACCTTATGCCAGATAACAGCTAACACCAGTAAAGACTGGAGTCTTGTGATACAATATAGACATGTTGAATTATACAAGGAAATCAAATAGAAGTAAATCCTCAAGGGAAAACTCCACTGTAATCCAAGACATAATATAATTACAAAGGAAAGTAAGTTATTAAAAGTGAAGTATTTTGGTAATGAAGAACAATTAAGGAGAAGGCAGATAAACAGCTCTCATCTCTCAGGAAACAAATTTATTGATGAAAACAACAGAATGACCCTGTTTCTATGTTCATGTTAAAAAAAGAAAAAGGTTAAAATAGGTAACTAGATATAGAAATTCCCAGATATAGGAATAGAATAATTTCAGATTTTTGGCATTTCATTTTTATTCTTATTTGTCTTCTTTCTTTTAAGTAAAAAGCGTGTATAGAATTTGCATGCAAATGTATTTGCATATTTTCTTCCACCACAGTCTAACAAAGGATTCTTGCACAATTTTTCCTGCACTAAGTGGAGAAACAGATGGTCATTTGAAGTCAGAGAGACTGAGTTGATATTCACACCTGCTTCATAAAAGTTCAACCCTCCTAACACTCTTGTATAGCATACAGATTAAATTTCAAACAAGAAGTTACCCCTAGAACAGGAGCCAAACCCAGTTTTCTTGTTTCTCCTGAGGTTGAACTCTTCTTACACTGGGTTTCTTGCAAGCAAATTCCCCCCTTCATTTAAGTAGAGTCAGATTGACATTAGAAGAGCTATCACTATAAATACTCCATTTACCTTACATCACTGCTCAAAGTCACAAGTCAAATATTTGTTTACATCTTTAGAATGCACTTCCTAGAATCTGTATGTCAGTTTTTCTATAACTAATAAGGTTATCTGTCAGGAATTTTCCATTAATTATATGTTAGGACAATATAAAGCTAATGGTTTCCTTTCAGATCTACTTTGTAGCTACAGCAGAAGCCCCCCATGCCTTGCTGGTTTGAATTAAGCAAGTAGTAGCTCAAAACTTTTGAGAGTCATCCATCTGACGTCACTTATGCATGAGATTTAATATTTCATCATCAATTATTTGTGATTTAGATCAAACACTCAAGTCCAGAGACTCTCAGACGCCAGGAGATGCACGTAAGAGTCATCAGTGTACCTTGTACCATTGCATCTGAAAGGCTTCCCTATGCAAATGATGTGTGACCATTGCAATTGCACCTGCAGCATTTCCTGTGGCTGGGGTCAAATGGTTATTAATAGAACAAGGACAGCTTCACAGCTTCTAGGTCTATAAAACAACAAGAAAGGAAACAAAAATACTTCCCAGGTTATCACATTTTTTAACAATGTACAGTAACTGCAACTTACATTGTACAGTCTTAATAAACTAATTGACACCTCTGGCTATTAGATTTTCTCCAAAACAATGATTTGTTTTAGCTTGGCTTTTGGAAGCCTTGGTAGACACACTTTGCATTACAAGATTCAGGAAAACACAAAAAAGATGAAGAAACTTGTGGCAACTTGTGCATTTTCTGATATTCTGCATTAGAAAAAAAAGCCCCATGATTTAGTACAACACTTATTCTGTCTAATCCCCTATTCTCATCACTTACTTGTTGCAAGATTCTGGGAAGACTTTTATACACTCTACTGTGTCTTAATGTATCCCTATATTGACAATAATGATTTTTTAATATGGACTTTCCATTTTTTAATATGTACATCCCATTCTGATGGGTGTTGTGGCCAGCAGTAGGTTTAGAATTAGGAAGTAATATCTTTTCAGTGAAGGCTACGAATGTGCTGGAAATCACTTGACGTCTTGTATTCCCACAAAGAAAACACAGCTTTCTATTGTACAGAATACAACAGGTACTGGAATGAACACATTTTACTCTCCTAGATAATTCTTTCCTTCTTTACTACTGCACAATGCTTTGCTAATCTGTCTAACACCCACTTCCATGAGGATGTTCTTTAGAAGATTTTTATTCCATAAAACCATGAACCCAGTAGCATAATACATATTTCTTTGTAGCATAATACATATTTCATATGATTTTCAAGTTGTTTGATAAATTAATATTTAAGATCATTGGATTAAATATTCCGTGTGAAAACTGAAAGGTTAAATGATTGCTAATTTTGAACTTTTGTTAAATGAATAGTTGTGAGTAGAATTAAAAAAAAAAAAAAGAAAAAGTTATTTGGTTTGTAGAACTTTGATCCAAAAACTACATTAGAGTTTAATCACATTCAAAATGAATGCACCAGCAGGCCTGCCTCAAAATCTAAAAAAAATTTTTAAGGAGATTTTTTTGTTTTGGTTTGGGGCTTTTTGTTTGTTTTGTTTTTTTGGATTTTTTTGAAACAAAACTGTGATTCCTTAACATTTTTCTGAATAATTTCTACTTAAGGAAGAAGCATTTAAAGGAATAGAGTGAAGTAAAAAGGAAAAACAAAAAACAAAACGGCGTAATCACAGAAACCTAAAGCTAGAATCATTAGGAAAAAAACCCACATTAATTAATGAAGAATCACTGAAGCCAAATTTGACTCAGAAAACTTGAAAATGTCAGCTTCTGGTCAAAGCATTATAGTGTTTCCAAACCAAAATCTACTTTGATGTTCTTCTCTCTAACTGTACTGTCAGAAATTAATTTTCTTCAATATCATCCATTTCTTTTATGTTGTAAATAGCAGAAAATAAACCAAACAATTGTCAAACTCCTCAATACCTGGCTATCTAGTTTCTTGCCATTTTAAAACTCAACAGTGGAGACAAATGTCATAATCTTGAATATCTCCTTTTTTCTGAGCAGGAAACAGTTTCCAGCTTTCCATTCTTCTTCTCCTGACACCTCCCACGCATTCTCCCTATCTGTTTCTTCTTCCCGCTTTCTGTAGCCCTGTATTTGTCGTATACCCCCTCTTATGTATTCTTTTGCTCAGTCTGATGAGTCCTGTACTATCACCCTGCTAATGCCCTGAGTCATGTTTCTCCCCTCCTGATGGAGTCCCTACCCAAATTTTCTAAGATCCAAAGTCTTAGAAAATTTGACCATTATATCCCTGATATATGCAATTATTCAAATTAATGCTAGTGTTAAATGGAAAACTCATAATGCTGCACTTACTGCCAGAACTTCCCAGAAATTTCCCAGAACATCATTTACATTTACAGAATGAATCTATATTTGACTCAAACTTAGGTCCCTGATAAATAGCAATGGAATATTTCTCAGAAACTTTACCTTTATGTGAGGAATGCTGCTATCCACACTGCTGTAACCCAATGAAAATAGCTATGCATCTTTCTCAACCTTTCCAAAATGTATAGGGGCCCTGTCTCCATACTCCATGTGTTTCTCCATCTAAATGGCAGAACTTCAACACTTAAAGACTCCAAATCTGCAGAAACTACATTAGACTGGAGCAGCAGAGAGAAACATGAACTGAAGCTGGTAGCAGACTCCATTTAGAATTTCACAATAAAAACCTCTACTTTCCTGTTACTGTAAAATACTTGGATTCAGAGATTTAATGTAGAGTAGCAAAGGTTCAAAAAATCCCTACAAATGTTCATGTCAATTAAAAAAAAGGTCATAATTAAATTATCTCACAATCTAGATATTTGGAAAATTGACATTTCTGAAAGTGTAACATTGAATTAATCTAATTATATCCCCAATATACAGCTTCAGAGTTTCAAAGTACTGCTGTACTCCATTCCGCTATTTCAGGATTTACCACACTGAAAATGTGATAATAAAGCAAGTGAAGTCTTGAGAAATCTAATTCAGTTAAAGTGAAATCTGTGTTAAAAAAGGAGATGAAGATCCATTACTTTCTTAGTAAATTTACCATATACTTTCAGTACCTGCATACACACACGCACACACACACACACACACACACACACACACACACACATGTATATATATATACATTCAACAAAGAGCCAAGAGTTAATCTGATTGTCTGAATATTTTTAAATGTTGCTTTCTAAAATAAGGGAGTAACTCTTTCTATACAAATAAACAAACAAACCCCCACCCTACACCATTTACCTGCTTGAAGCCAGGTACAAGAGCTAAACTGGCCAGAAAGCAGGGTAATGTAGGGGCTGAAGTGGGATACAAAACGTATACCTGATACAATTTTTTTACTCTGAAGCAGCTGCTTTCAGACACATGTAGTATATGAGAATTCCAGTCATTTGATCTCCAGGATCCCATTAAAATGCAACTTTGGATGTCAAAAAGAATTTAAAGAATAAATGTTTTCCCATTACTGAAATTCTTACTTGCCCTTAGAAAACAAATCACATTACATTTTTGATGTGGCACCTCATTTAGAAAATTTCAGGCTACAAAAAGTAGATTATACCAGTGAGGTATTTAATTACACTTGCTCAGGAAACTGTCTAAACCACTAGAATAGTAGTTAGTATAAACCAGATTAAATCCAATTGTCTGAAAATTTTCTTCTTAAGCTTGGCTTTCATTATATGAGTAGTCAAAATTACCTTGACAAGTAAAGTTGGCTGTCAAGTATCATTACAGACATATTCTTAATACATTAATTTATTCTCATTGACCTTCTTTTTGTATGCTATTTCAAAAAATTAAATTTAAGATTTTAAAAAACCAAACTACTAACCAAACAAAAACCCCAGCCTTTTATACCTCTCTTAAAATAAAGGAGCTATAATTTTCAAGAGTCACAGAACCACTTGTTTTAGAGTAATTCTTGAAAAAGGAAAATGGCAGATACTATACCACATGTCATTCATTAAAAATTCCAGAATTATGCTGTTAAGAATTCTTTTCAATTATGATTTTATAGAACAGAGGTTGCCATGAATGAGACTCAGTGGTAAAGATCCAAGCCAGATATGGCACCTCTAAACAAAAAGCATCAACTCTGTGATAAGCAAACTAAATTAATGTCATCTATTGTCATTCCAAGGGCTGTATTGGGATCTAAAAGACAATTAAGTGGAAATAATTTTAAATATGTCATTTTTCTACTCTTTAATGTCTTTTTAAACTTTTTAATATTTTTCAAGTTATTCATCTTTAGATAACTCCAACAAACACTTGATTTGTACTAATATTATAACAGAGGGAATTTAATCAGAGAGAAACAATCAAGCACAGAAACCTAAATGGCAATGAAGCTTACTTAGCTGCCTGTGGTATTGTCTGTTTCTGGTGCTTTAATTTAGTGGAAATAGGGATCACATGTTAAATCAATTGAGAGAAAAAAATAATGACTCTGGTTAATAGACATGCATTTATTAGACATCAAAGTGCAAATCTGAGGACTTCTGTCTGAAGTAATTTAAAGGCTTCTCTGCACATTCCTTGTAGACATAAAGCATAAAACCAAAATACTGTGAAATAGCCTCTTCCAGTCCAACATTTGGAAATGTCTTGGAGGCAACAGAGAAAGTCCAGAAAATGGAAAACAACAAAAGTAGACTAAACTGGGATATTTTGTGCACATTGTGACTATGAATCTCATGAAGTAACACTCAAAGCTATGCTAAGTGGACTCTGGAAGCTGTTCACCATGCCTGAACTACGTTTTGCCAACAATATTCCCAGTTAGCCTATGATTCAGCCAACAAGTGATAAAAATAAGATTATGAACTCTTACAATGAAGTAGATATTTTCCCCAATGAAAGTGAAAGAAAAAATCATACAAAAACACTAAAATATTCAGTACCTTACATTAAAATATTCTTATGGGCCATGTCTCTTTAGTACTCCAAATGAAATTTTTCAGCCAGTGGAAGATTTTTATCATCAGTAAAAATCATAGATAGTGACACTTAGAAAATTATTTCCGCCTCCTCCGGAAAGCTAATCACTTTTCTCTGTCCTTTACTTTGGTCTCCATTCCCAACCTTCATGTTTTCATTCCCAGTCTTCATGTTTTCATTCCCAATCTTCAAGCTTTCTAGAACCATTGTCTTGTATTAATCTCGTATGTTTAAGACTGATTGTGGCAACATTGCTTTTAGACTAATCCCTAATTCACGTTTATCAATTGTAAATTGACTATATGTATGTAAAAGTAAGAGCTTGTAAAAGAGAAAACATTTCCAGGCATATGAAGAGCAGAAGTTCATCACTGAACCTACATGTGGTTTCAGGACTTCCTTCCACTTCTGCATATTGCCAAACTGACCCATTTCCAATAAAGTCTGCCTCTGTGTGTGGAGAGATGGGGACTGTGCTCTGGTCAATCCATTCCCACTCACATACTTTCACCACTGAATATTTTATATTAAAGCTGGCTAAGAGAGAGGCAAGGAAGTTATGAGCTCTACTCCAGATCCACTGGGTGTTTTTTCTAACAGAAAACTCTGGCTTATATCATTATATATATCCATATATACATATATATGTGCACACACACACACACATATATATATATATATTTAGCTGCAGATCTTGTGCTGAAAAATTATGATGCTTTTTTCAAGTAGCACGTGTTCTGTCTGCAGCTGAATAGAGAAATCTGAAAATGATGGTATGATGTGCAGCAGTACCACAAACATTTTGCCTAATTTGTTGTTGTTCTAGTCCTGAACATTAGGGAAAAAAAAAGAATTGGGAAATTATTATTATCACTTTTACAGTGGATGTCAGCAGGACATATTTTGAATTAAATTAAATTATTTTGCTTATTGCAAAATAGCTAAAGATGATTTGCAGTGTTCAGAAAAAAAACTACAATGCATCCCTTATTTGTGTCATCATCCTGAATATTTTTTCCATGTTTTCACCTGGAAAATGATTAAATTGATTTTTGTGTTCTAGGTTTTTTCTAGTGCTAAGGTATGCTTTTCTCCCCACAATTCACAAGTCTCATCTCAAAAATATTACTAAACCTGCCCTGTATCACAAATCAAGATGGAAAACATTTTTTATATTTATCTTTGTAATTATGTAATACCACTGCATTAGTAAAATGAATAGGTTTTTATGATTCTATTTTGGGAACAAGATGATACATTTGGGGTGGGTGGGGGGTTGGTTCCTGGTGGTGGTTTGGTTTTTTTACTATTATGGGATATTTTCCTAAGTGTGAAATTGAGAAAAAATAAGAATGAAAGAACAATTTGAGAATCCATAGAGCTAGATTTTGACTGAGTATGTTAAGGAAGATGTTGGGATTTAGGGTGGGGTTTTTTGATTGTTGTTTTTCTTTGGGGGTGGTGGTGGGTTTAGACTTTTAGCTATTACAGTAAATGTAGATTGTTACTGGGAATGTTAGATTTTAACCACTGTTGGCAGTAATATCTTTTCTCAAACAAGGTAAAGAACATATTGTACATAGCTAGTACGATATAGAAACCAAAAAAGGCCCCTGAGAATTAGCACCAGGAGGAAGAAAATAAAAATCACGTTATGATTTGCTTAAAATGTTTCCAGTCAAGATGGTCTTATCACTGACCTTTCAAGGGACCTGTTCTCAATTGTTTACTGCATTTTAAGTTAAGACATAAAGAACAAATCCTCTTAGTACGTTTTCCCCCCTAGTATTAGTTCTCAGTATCAAGATTTGCAAGACCAAACTTTGCACATAGAACAAATAGTTAAATATACAAACTCAGAGCTCAGAGAAGTGTATTTATTTAACTTCTTCATTCTTTATTGTGTTTATTTCAATGACTTGCATGAATTATTCAGTATGCTTTAGGGTAGCCTAGAGAAAACGTTTTCTTTTAAGAGGCTTATTTCTCAGACATTCTTTTAAGTGAGTTAGATGGCAACAAAGTTTTAGAAACTATGTCTATAAATATGGAATGATTTTTTGTTTAAACTAACTCCTTCAAAAGTAAGCAATTCGGTATTATTACGAAAAGACAATCAGAACTCTTGACCCAAACTGTTTCTTTTTTTAATTGTCTCAGCAGAATTCATTTCAGCCAAAGATCATTTTCATGTCTAAAATCAATTTCTGCTGAGAGACTGAGGGAACACTGGTGATGACTACAACACAGCACAATTGCTTCAATTTACGCCAAGCATTGTATTGGCCAACAAACCTCTCTAGCAGTAAGCAACCCATGTAAAAATACATTGAAATTCACCTTGACATGCAGTTAATATTTGTGTATATATATATATATATATACACACATATAAAATATATTTTTTATATATATATATATATATATATCCTTTTTGTTCAGGAAAAGAAAAATATATCTAAGAATTTTAAGTGTTGCCCAACAACACTTGCAGTGAAACTGAGTTTGCAAACAAAAGTCAGAACATTTTAAGCATTTTCAATTTTTCCTCTCTCATAACTCATAATAATGGCACATGTGTACTCTGTGCCCAAAAATATACACTCACATTTTCAACATATGTCTTATTACTTTTATATATCTGAAACCCTGTCAATCTAAAACATCAGAAGTGAGAATTAAAAGTGATTACCTCTACAAATAAAAGCAATAATATATTTTCATTTTAGAGCTTGTCTCTTGAAAGGCAGTTTTGGTATTGATATGAGAAAGACGTAACCTCAGAAAAGTCTTCTTCATGCAAGACACTAGTGAAGTTTCAGGGTTTAACTAATTCCATTACGATCTTGGCTTTTAAAAACCCATAAAGTCTTGATTCAGGTTTTTCTAATCAAGCTCTTTTGCTTACCTCTTATTTTATCTGGGAACACTCATAGTTTACAGTCTCTCTGACACATTACCAAACAGGTTTGACAAAGCAATTAACATTCTCCATCAAATATGTAATAGTCCTGTTGAAAACACAGAGCCATCATGATGACTTCAATGCCCCCTTGCCTTTAGTTATTTATTTATTCAGCCCATTATTTATGGGCTGAACTGGCATTACTATCTCCCACAGCTGCTTTCTTCAAGATGTACAAGTTCATTTTCTTATGTCAAAGGACAGGAAAAATCACATTCAGTGTGAACCAAATCTACAGGCATATACTGCTGGCCCAGATCCAGGTACTGAAGAGCTTTAACTCCACCCTTGGCTAAACTCAGAAAGATCCTGGTCTTTGTGACACACTGGGCAGCAAAGGGAAAGTTTTGCAAGAACAAATTTAAACCCTTTGGCAAAATCTTGAACTTGTGACTTCATTCTTATGAATGCGTCTGTCTCTACATGAAAATGACCTATTTTTATGACACTTTTTTATGTAGCTGATTTATTCAGATTTTTTTCTCTTGTTTGCTTACAATTGATGCTTATCTCAGTCCTTCACTTCTGATGTCTTATAAATCCCACCAAAGCAGCCTGTTTCTAGATTTTGTGCTATGCCTAGTCTCAGTTCAATCAAAATATCAAACATTCTGCATGAATATGCAAAACTGTAACATATCAAGATACAAACTAACATAATTATCCCTAATTCAAGTTAAACACAGAGGTCTTAATAAACCTTATGTAAATAGCAATAAACTTATATAGGCTGACTTATAGATATCTGAACATAGGAAAATGTATATAAGGACTAACTTTTAGATAGATGAACATAGGAATTTGTATCTTATAGATTAGCAATATTTATTTGGTAATCATCACAAATGTTAACATAATAATTTTTATGCTATTTACTTTTATCTAAGCCTACACTCAAAAGATGTCTCTGCCTTAAAAGTGTTATCATCTGAGTTTTTATTTCATACAACCCCCAGACAAAAATCTAATTGCACTGAACCTTCATAAATAAAATGCTCTCCTCTGCTCTAAGACTTTTAGAGACAAATGCAATAGGCTTGACTCCACAATAATCAGATAAATTTTTTCTACTGTCACCATAGTGCATTAAGTCTTTACACATTAAGGTCACAGTTCTTAAATAAGATTTGGAAGTTGCAAATGTCTAGTTATGAATTCATGAGCTGAAAATGTGCAGTCATAAAATTTACAAGTCCCACAGCTGAACATTTACAATGCATGAATCAGAGGAGATTTATGAAGTTGTATGGTAGTCTTGAGCAGGTGATGTCAATGGCCAACCTCATGGAATGCTGGATTTTTTTAAACATACTTCAGGAAGGTGTGTTATTCAGTGAAGAAGGATATAAGACTGTCTTCAAGTAATTTAGGAGACAAACACAGGCTCAGGTGTATCTTTCTTATTATCATGACCAAAACGACCAAACACTTTGAAGAGCAGTTCTGTTTTTCTCTAAAGCACAGCCTCAAGAAATCCCGTTCATGGTGAGATCACTGACTTTAACAACCAGTGGTTGTAATGGTTCATACAGCTTGCCAACTAAGTGCTAAGAGTGAAATAGGCTTTGTCTCTCTCACCATAACACTCCCTCAAGGCAATCAGTCCATCAGATATACCACATGTAATGATCGATAAAAATGCACTTTCAATCTTTCCTACTTCCCAGTTTTACTGAGGTCACTAAATCCCTTATGTGAAACAATTAATTCTTAATAATAGTGACTCCCTGACATCACAATAATGTTCCATGTAGTGCCTCAAGAGGAGAGTTTCCACCACCAGACAGGCCAGAAAACTGAATTGCTCTTGGACATTTATCTTGGAAAAGTCAAAAGGAAAAATATTTGGAAATAAAGCCTGTTTCAGTTTTATCTTATTTTCAAAATAGCTGGCCATACAATTGTCTAACTAGTTTAGCACCTTGGGACCTCACCATGGTGTCTGATTTTTGTGTCTGCATTGTTCTATTTTTATCTTAGAAACACCTTAAAAGGTATTAGAAACACCTTAAAAGGTATTTTAACACTAAAACTTAGAAAGTTAAAACAATCTACATGCATTGATATCCACCATTTGAGTGCTATGAGACATTTGTATTTCCTAATGCATATATGTTCATAACTGTAATGCAAAGCAACAGGCATATTTTGAACAGTTCTAAAGTATTTTTTTTCCAATTTCATATATTTCTGCCAGTAGTTTACAAAAGTTCATACAAAAATATATTTTGTATGAACATATGAAGTGCATTTATGATGGTGTTTTCCTAGGACTCCTTTCAGAGGGGTATCATGATAACAGAAAATTTTTGATAGATTCCTATTTTATGTTCTATTTTATGTCCACAAGAGTGAAAGTATTTTTGAAGTTATAATACATGAAGTCTCCATCTTCCTCAGACCAAAATATTTATGTCTTTCCTTCAAAAATACATCAGTTCTTGTCAGTCTTTCAAGAATACCTAGTAGCTTGTACCACTATAGTTCTTCTCATTATTAGTCAAAGTACTCATCAATTTTGCTTTTTCATACTGCTTGTTCTAAAAGTAGCTAAATAAACATTTTTTTCAACATTTCTTGACTGCTAATAGCACTGGGCAGGATACTTTCATTTCAGTTCACACAGATACTTTCTGCAGCTTCAATTTATAGGAATTTTCCTTAGTCTGTAGCTTTATTCATTCATTTGAACCTCAGAAGTTAAAGCAATGACCATTTGAATGAAACAATTTCTCTCCTTTTTTACATCAAAACTATGCAAATTGATGATCAGAACTTTCTTATTTCTCAGTGGGGAATAACTGCTCTGTTTATTTTCTGCCTCTTCTCCTCCCACTCACTTAACCATTTCTCATTTCATTAACATTGGTTTATGTAGCAGAATCTTGTAATATGGTCATGATTTTCAATAGGTGGTTATGTATATAAAAGCAAATTAAACTGGGTCATGAAAAGTACCTGCCATTAAATTCATAACAAGTGAAGAGATTTCAAGTGTTCTAAGGATCTTGACATGGGAGATTTGACAAGAAGGACCTCATTTGGCAAACAAAGGAGAAGGCAGTTCTCAGAGCACCTAGAATACAGTGCATTCTTGACACACAGCTCTTCAGGACACTCATTAAAGTCATTAATTTAACTTTCCACAATTTTAGTGTTCAAAAATTATATCAACTATATAAACCACAACTGTCATCTTTGTAAACGCTTAAATCCCTGTTCTTGTTGAAGAACTGAAGTGTCAGAGGTAAGATTCAGAAAAATCTATTGCTTCCCAGACATTCTGCCTTTATTTTTAACATCATGATAGTATATGGTTACATATGTTAGAAAAACAAGTCCAAGTACTTTGGACAGCAGCCTGTCATATTTTAAAGAATGTATTTTAATAAATATTTTTATATAAAGATTTTTTTAATGAAGTAATATTATGCTTTTTCAAAAAAACCTGCTACCCTGGATTTCAAATGTTTTTTTTTTTTAAATTCTATTTCCAAATAAATACTTTTTCCCAATATAACTAAATCTTTCCAGCAACTCAACTGTGAACTGTTCCCAAAAACCTGTTCCTGTATCTTTCCCAGAATTGGATCCTACTGGTCAGTGGCAGAAATAAAATAGGAAAAAAACCCTACCCAAACCAAACTAAAACCCCAAAACAAATCCTTTGTTGCTTCCTTCTGCCCTCCCTTTCATCCCACATTTTCTCCCTCTATTATTTCACATAATAATCTATTGATTTACTCTTGTTTTAGAAGCCATCTACGTTCCTCTGTACTCCCAGTGCATTCCTGGATTCCTTTGTACTTCCACTATTATTGTCCTTTCCTTTTCAAACTGATGTCCCTTTCTGTCGTCAAAGTGCAAGAGTCTCTCTCTGTCTTTTACCATCTCTTCCTCAAATCTCTTCTTAGTTCTCTAAACTTCCCTTTCAAGTTTTGCTAGCCATGCTTTTCCAAGTCACCGCCTCTTGAACGAGTGAAGACCCTCTTCTGTTCAGTTTTCAGTCCTTGCTTTTCCCTACACAGGAGCTATTCTTAGCTATTCAACACAGAGGAAAAACTCCTCAGTGCACATGGTTTAAAACAAATCAAATTTATTGATTTATTATTGATATGTAATTAACCAGCAATCAGTAAGCTATGCACACAAGATGGGTGTCTGTGATAAAACTGTTAAACCACAACAGGAAGAAAATTCACAAAGTGTGTTTAAATGTTTAAATGTTGTAGATGTTTATTAGCATCCTTTCGTGACTAATACTGAGACGACCGTACACAATGTACACAAACACAGCCACATGTACACTTGGTGCAGGTTTGCATGTATGCCTTGTGCCCTCTGGGCCAAAGATGTGCATCCCCTCATCTGCAGACCCCTCATGAAAAATGTGGGTGCTGCAGCTCTGCCTGATGACACCTTCACCCATGATATCACTTTGGGGACAAAGACTTTCAGACATATTGTGTGTCCTTACTTCCTACCCACCTCTCGTTCTCTATGCTGTGTCTTTTTTTTTTTTTTTAAATCAGCCCGTGACATTACACTTACTGATCAGTTATTCCAAATCCCTGCACACTTTGTCACAATGTTCCTGTTTTTTAAGAGAAAGAACCTATAAACATCCTCTGAGTGACTCACTATCATTTTTTTGTTTCTCCTCTTAGTAGGCTGCTTTCTTGTGACAGCTGACAAAAAGTTAACAAAGCTTTTGATAAGCTGAGATCGTCCTGCTGATCAATGCATTCTCACTATCTCCTTTCACTCATTTTATTGACATCTTGTTTCTTTACTTTTATGTTATATTTGTAAGTTTTATGTGTGTGAGGAGGAAAATGGTGGTGTTGTGTTCATGCAGTGTCAAAACAGCATTATTTTTCTCCATATTTTGAGGTTCAAGTCATACAGTAATATAAATTGCAATATTTTGTGAAAAACACCATCCATTGAATGAGTGTTTGTTCAGGGATTGCTCCATTATATAAGAATTGTGTGCTCTAATAAAGTATCCTTCAGAAAAGAATACAACCATCCCAAAAGTCACACAAACAAAGGATCCAAATATGAATAAAATACCAAGCAATTATCAAGGAGCTGGTGTCCTTACTCACAGAAATATATTATCTCAGAAACAAATAGCATAAATCTATCACTACCTTCAATCAGCATTATGGAGAATAGTAACAGATGTTGGATTATTAAAAAAAAAATTAAATATATTATGCATGTCTCTGATTTAGCAGATGAGCATTAAAGGCTCAAGTTGTCTGTGAGTTTTCAAATATCCCAATTATTTTTTTCTTTATTAATAATTTTTTAGTTTGCATGCACGAGTATTTAAAATAGAAAAAAAAAAACCAAACTATAGAAAAAGGTGAAATGCCAGCCAGGTAGCAAGGGAACACTATTTTTGCTTTGAGAAATTGCTTCTTTTTCTTTATGAGAGAATGATGTTATCTTGGTTCTTTCAAAGCATGTGATAAAAACCTGCCAAAGATAATGACAGCCACTGCACTCCTAGAGCCACCATTCAATTAGAAGAAGGGTCCTTACATGCTGCTCTACATGCCATCATAAAACCTATGACTCCTACCATCTCATAATCACCAGTGTACTCCGCTTTCTTCCATCCCTTGGGTCTCCCACTTGCCTCAGTATCTATAATCCCTTCTTACTTCTCCAGACACATTTCAGGCACCAATTGGAGCTATTAAGGATAGATACAACTGCACTGCACAGCAGAATTTTTTTCCATGGAGCCAGAGACATATGAGAAGACCTGTAACCACCTTAATTTATTCAAATAGCTCTTTGCTTTTACTTGCAAGTAGTATAAAGCTTATAAAGTAAAAAGTATAAATCCACAGAATCCACATGTTTTTGTTTGGCTTATAGTGAAGGTTCAGACACAGTTTCAGAATAAAAGGAATAGAATTGTTCAAAGATTTTCCATTGCAATTTTAATCAAAGATAAGAGTTCACATTTACAATACCTTTTAATAATAAAATTTTTAAAACTCAGTATTTTGTTAAAATTTCCCATATTCATCTTTTAAGAAATATACATACAAATTTTAGTGATGTGAAAGCACCAAGGTGCTGGGCAAAGGCTGTTTACTGAACTTCCTCTGATGCTTAGGATACTCTGATTATTTAGCACAATAGTGGAAGGGATGGTTGTGCACAAGCTGCATGGTTTGATACCTCAAAGCACACACTGAAATCCAGGTCAAGGACTCCTTTTCCTTGTATATATTGTCAGAAAGTAGTCTCAGAAGTCAGCTTTTATAATGGAAAAACTATGCTTTTCTTGTTGTAGTTGTCATTAAACGCAGAGGTGAAATGAGGAAGAGTTTCTCTTACAAGAGTTCCCACATTTAGATCTGAAGTAAAAAGTGATCAACACTGCAGTAATTATTTTGTTGGAGAGAGGCAAAGGCTAGAAATGTAAGCATGCCTATTTCATGGCAAATACAATTCACTCCTTTAAGACTTTCACTACCGATGCACTGACCCGTAAGCAATAAGTATCACACTGATTTTGCTGAGACTGAAAAACCTTTTACATCTTGGTGTCTGCTATCCATGAATATTTATCATTTCTTCACACAAAAAAGAATTCCAAAATCTTCCATAAACCTTCCAAGCTTATGAGACCTGTGTGTACTTCACAACACCACTGTATGAATTAGATCAAGACATGCAAATTCAGTTTCTAGATTTTGGCATCTATTGTGAAGAAGCAAAACAGCTTCTGTCAGCAAGAATCACTTTACTGATATATATTTCCAAAATTATTTTTAGATACATGGACCCTTGGTCCTTGAAGCTATAAGACTTTTCTTCACTGTTTGGGAACATTGCTTTCTTTTTATAATGTCCTATTTAACTTTCCAGTGTGGAAAAAATATCAGTATGTTTCCAAGCCCATTAGGTGAGACTGGGTTTCTGGTGTCCAGGCATAAAAGGCACACATTTTTACCATCATTTGCTAAGAGTTAAATAAGTTGGAGATTTTCACAAATTCGATGCAATGCAGACTGACAATGTAATTAAATTATTGTCATGTGTGATTTGTATAGATTGAACTGAGAGCTGTAACTAGATTAACAACATGACTTGCACACACTGCCTGCAATGAGTTATACTACTCTAAATAATTACAATAATTAAGCTCTAACACAGACTATATACAAAATATATTGGCTCTGACCAGATAAAGTACTAGAATGAATAGGTTTACACCAAATATACACATGAAGTGAAAGTACCTTGCAATGTAAAATACAAGAGAAGAGAACTGACTGTTTGCAGTACAATGCAGTCACAGATCATTCTCAGTGGGGTGATCTGGTGCAGTCTACCATATTTTAATACTGCATAAACTTCTGAAAGCTCATCTGTTTAAACAATGGATGTGTCATACTGCTTTTCTAGAGAATATTGTAAACAGGATATGCCTAGTTTGCTAAGAAAGTAACCTATTTGCTTTTAGTCCCTCAGTGTTGGGTTCTCAGAGAACAGTAGGGCTCAATCATGGTGTGTTATGGCTAAGGTCAATCTCCCCTGGACAGGGTTAGACTTTACCACAGTGGATACTCATTTTCCTTTCCATTATGCTGTAACCCGGGTATGGTACAGACAGGAAGCTAGAATGAGCACTTGTGGAGTACTCCTTGGATCACTGGAAGTGTTAGATGATTAAAGCCTAGCTGAAATGACCTTTAAGTTTCACTAAGGAACAAAAATGGGCTAAAACTTTGTTTTTTCCTCATGGATGCATGCTTAGTACCGAGTTTAATCTCTTTTCTAATTCCCCACAATGAAAATTTTGAAAGCATATTTACATTCAACAAAGTTCTCCCAAAGTAAAAAGAATGATAGGAAAAGGCACTCAAAAAAAGGCTGCAAACAGGAAAGAGGAAAAGTAAACAAGAACTTTTGAAAATTAAAGCTGAATTTAAGATTATAAAAAGCATGAAGAGACACGACCTGCTTTAGTTAAGATCCCAGAATATCACAGCAGTTTCATGAGAAAATCAGGGAACTTGTCTACAAATTATTCTATAATCGTGAAAGCAGACCAGGCTTCCTCACACATCTATAGCTAAATGCTTTTACAGGGTTAGGAATCAAATATTCCACACCCACCTACCTGTTCTTAACCATGCTCATCTTTTCAAACAGCATGCAGAGGCTCATATAAATTTAAAATCTTTATTGTTTGTTTTAAAAGACAATTTTACGTAGGTAGTTTGCTAATGAGTAAATTACACATGCACACAAAATGGAAAATAGAGTAAGTGAATTTATTATGTAAAATAACTATTTAGTTTTCTTTTCTGCTATGAGAAAATGCGTAACAAAAAATGGGGAAAGAGGCTGACAGGCTGGGAGAGAAGGAAATATAGATGCTAGAGATGTTCATTCTGTTATCTGCAAGAAGAAATAAAGAAATCTGGGCCTTGGCAACAACAACAAAAAAGAGCCAAAAAAAAAAAAAAGGAAAAAGATAGAATAGGCTTCCCGATATGGAAGCTGTGTGAAACTCATTTAGCCTGTCTCTGTCACCAACCCCACACCATGGTGTAATAAAAAGCCTAAAACACAGGTATAAATCACAGAAAGGAAAACTGTCAACTGTGATATTGTTAAGATAAGCATAAGCCAAGAGAAAACTGAATTATGCCTAGACACTTAGACTAAAGCTTTTCCATGTGTCAAAGAACAGCCTACATTAGAGAAAGGATGCTTTCAAAATGAGGAGAGAAAAAAAAGTCAAATTAGGTTCAGGAGGATTTTTGAGCAGCATAAAAACTGAGGCTACATATCAAGTATTTTCTTTGGTTTACAATTTTATATCACTGTTGTACTTGGGCAGCCTACAATTTACATGCATACTTATCCCATGAATCTATCATATTTCTCCCTAAAGGCAGAAAATCTGAACTTTGTCTATTTCTTCAGTAACTCTTCATTGGTAGAGTTTTGTTTATTCATATACTACTGTTTACTTACTCTTTCTTCTTTTTCTAGCATACCTATTCCACTAACCATGCAATTAGTTTATCACAATTAGGTTTCTCACTACTATTTACTAATCAGCTTCTTATTGCTGTTGCAAGAAACAAAGGAAAAGTAATAGAAACAGAATTACAAAGGCTATACTATAGGAGTCACCTCTCCATAGTAAGTTCATCTGACTCACCCTGACTGTACTTCAGGCAAAATTGGTAAGTGGGGAGGCTGAAGATACTAAGGGTGTATTCAAAGCAAGCTTTACTACATCATCAGTATTCAGAAACAGGAAAGACTGCAGGTCCCAAATACCCAACTAACTTCCGAAAAGAAATTAACTTCTAGTGTTAAGGATCCTACATTTATGTCATACCAGTCCTGATCCTAAGATCATCATAAAATACTAAGCTGATTTATACGTCTCAGTTTCTTTTTTTTTTCCTTACTATATTAAGTAAATATAGTCTTATTTCTATTACTTCGCAGAGGTATTAAAAGGCCAGGAATTCAGGAAAGTAAGAAAGCTAGAAAATTCAGGAAAGTGAGAACTTGAGTAGTATGATGCTGAAGAAACATAATAAACAATTTTCTGCTAGGAATTCCATCTCCTGCAAGAAGAAGAATCAAAACAGCTAGTAACAACGAAGAGAAACATGTAATGAAGCCTAATAGTATCATAATATCAGATGTAGTGAACAGTGATGTTTAGTGGAACTTCAGATGCTAGCTACATTTTCAGTTTTTCTAATGGGTATTGGCTCCCTCAATTTTGCTCATATCGGGAAAGCCAGGTAATTTATTTTTTGGAATCAAACAGTCCAAGCAAGCAGGAACACAACATAACAACCTATCTTAGAACTGAAGTGGAAGCCACTCTCACGACTTATTAAGATTCAGCCTGAAACATAGAATTAAGTCAATGTGAGCTGAATTTAGAAGCAAGGGAATTATAAGAAAAGGGAATTCAGAAATTAGACCCAGGTGGCACAAAGTTTGCAAATCTCTTCTAAGGTAGCCAGAGCAATACCTGAATTC
The DNA here is from genome assembly GCF_036417665.1 of Passer domesticus. Taxonomy (NCBI): domain Eukaryota; kingdom Metazoa; phylum Chordata; class Aves; order Passeriformes; family Passeridae; genus Passer; species Passer domesticus. Next base: position 104,270,080 of record NC_087474.1, on the reverse strand, counting down.
AGATTGTAAAAATACATACATATATACGTTTGTTTGATGACAGCTAACAGCCCTCAGACAAGCTCTGAGAGCTGGTTCCCTGGGTGCCCCTTGTCCTTAGCTGCCCTAGCTATGATAGGCAGCATAAATATAAAAATATTTGGAAGAAGAGAGAAGCAAAATTCTGAGACTAAAGAACCACACTGTAATAAAAACTTTGTTTTAGAGAGTATATATTTTCAGTACAAGAATCATATTTTCATCACCAATCAAAAGAGAAAGAGAAGACAAAATGAAGGTTTAGCAGATGACATTTCTTGTCATGTGTTGTGCACAAGTGATCCTTTCTACAGCAGCTGGATTTACTTGTCTTAGTGTTTGTGGGTGTTGGAGTACGAATGGATAAAATTAAATTTCCTAGAGATTTTGCATAACAAAATCACCTTCCTCTTCCATGAGAGCTCAGGCTTTTTTTTACACGAATTTACTGCATACAAAGCCACATTTCTGTAAAAGAAAGTTTAAATTTAGATGCACAAATATTATTTTTCTGATTGTAAAAATGATGCCCAACTCCTAGAAAACAGAAGTGCATCATGTGATTTATGTACTTCTGTTGAATGCTGAACCAGTGTCCATTTAACAATGATTTGTTTATAGAGAGGTTAAATCATCATCATCACTATCATAAAAAGAAGGAGACAAAAGAGCTTGTCTTCAGCTATAAACATATCCACAGATTTCACTTCACCTTCCTGGTGACTGAGAAAAAAGATATCTGAAACTTGTGGTGGAGCAGGACTTTTTTTTTTTGTGAAACTATTAAAGCTTATTGCAAGAATTATTCATGAGCATTGAAATAGAAGAGATATAAACCAATAAAATGGAACTATATCTGCACTAATTAGCAATAGTAATTACTCTGTATGATGTAGGAGAATAAAGTTAAAATAGAAAATAACTAATTCTTAGGTTAAATTAAAGCATGAAAGAGCAGACTAGCATAATCAGTGCCAACAAAATCCAGCTACATAAAAATATATCTAATCTAATATAGATTTTTTTTTCCTTTTTTAAAGTTCTATAAGCAAACAAAGCTGTTGGGTTATAAATGACCAAATCACCTGAATGGCTGACAACAGCAAACCCATTCTGTTCCATGTCTACACATTGCTTAACATCTGCAGAGGAGACAGAAAAAATATATATTGGTGTTAGAAGCATGTAAAGGACAAATAAGATAATTCAATGGGAAAATATTTCTACACTTCTAAATTTCAAATAATTTCATCCTAATAAGTGTGTATCTGGGAGCAGGCCCTGACACCAATACAGCAAAGCAGTTATTTCAGAGACATGAAATCCTTTTACTGCACCCACAAAAGTAAGCAGTCAATACATAGAAGTTTTCACTGGTTACTTCCTCTCAATGACACTTTGTTCAATTATCAACAAGAAAGAAAATAATTTACTAATAAAATTGAGCTGAATGGAAAGTAGACCACTGGGTTCAAACAGAAGATAAGTTGCTGCCTCTAGACTCCCAAACGCTTTTATTTCTTTTACATCCCCTTAAATTTCTATCCTTTTTAAGACACTAGAAACACATGAATTGTACAACCACCCTTGGGCATAAAACATTTAATAATCTTAAATCTAAACCCTGTAACAGTTTTCAACACAATAGAAATCTTGGAACTTAAAAAGTGGGCATTATCTACCCTTTACCCTGCAGATATACACATGCAGACGCATCCTATGCCTGAGAAAGGGGAAGCCTAAATGTACTATCTCATTACAACCTAACAAAGGGATTATCTACTATTGGAAAGGAGATTTTTTTTTTCCTGCAGTGTAGATGGTCCATGACCTTTTACATAAGAGCTTTATATTACCCTTATTGAATACTGGTAATGACAGATTCTGTCAACAAAGATTTGCAATGAAATCCTAAAGCCATGACAATAAAATGTGAAATGTGGGTTTAATTTTAAAATCTTCTTCAGAATCTTCATCAGTATTTAATGATCATATGGTAGATTCCAATATAAGCATTTAAACTTATATGTGTTATACTGTTCCATTACATATACACCTATAAATAACATGGTTCTTAGCTTTCACAAACAACTTTATTCCTAAGGTATATAGGAAGATAATTGTCCTGAAAAAAAGGTTATTTTCATCAACCCACTCTTAGTGTTGGGTAGCAGGTATTCACACCTGCCACAATACTTGTAAAACAGATGGTCAAAAGCCACAGTCATTAATTATTGCATTAGAGATATCCAGGTGCTAAAATTGTGAATAGTCTGCTGAATTTCTTTGCAAACATCATTTATACAGGAAAGGTATTCATAGAGAGAAGCTTATTGGTATTTTGGACTTTTGAACCTGATATAGCAAAGTAGTGATATATCATGTTGCATTACACTGCCTTCCATGAAATCTTACAGTGTGCCAAGATAACTAATAACTTTCATAGTGTATCATGAGGAAATTTAAATGCAGCACCAAAACTACTGTACAGATTTAGTGTCCACTCCTTTTCTTCCTACTCCATCTGGTAGAGAGATACTTTCCAATGTGGGGGAGTGTGTAAAAGGAATAAGCAGTTATTATCCTGCTATCCACATGCAGGAGTCCCTGCAGCTTGCCCAGTGTCTCTCATCTGAAGATCTGATGGTTGTTTATTCTCAGCCAATGCCTGCTGTGATTTTGTTGGTGCAGTGGGGTTACATATTTGAAAAGCCAGTCATCTGAAAAGCACTGAATTCAGTAAATTTCCCTCAGCCTTTCCCTTTGTCTCAACATGCATAAATTTTCAACATGCAGTTTCTTTGTGGATTTTCACCTTAAATGATTCTGAAACATATAGTGTGACACAGAAAAAAAACTGCCTCAGCTAATGATGCACAGTAGAGTCCAGCTTAGATCTGTTGTAAAAGTCAGTTTCTTGATGATTTCACATTTTGGGTATTGTACGTGGTTCCAGGTCAAACTACAAATCTGTCAGGTTTGAATATTAATCAAGCTGGCCTCAATTTTAAATATATTACAAGTTACAGCTGATTTACATAAAGAAAATGACCAGCTAAAAGTGGAGATATAGACCAGTGTCTCCAACAGAAAAACTAGTAAAATTCCACTCCTTCTTCTACATAAAATCCTTGTTCCCGTGTGTGATAAAGGATGGCAGCTATCCATACGTTTCAAGAGATTGCTGTATGCAGAAGGCATATTCCTCTCCACACAAGCAAAGGAATCATTTTAGTTGTGAGCCTAATGAAATAATAATCACTGGAACAACAGGTATAATTGCTGTCAGCTATTACTATGCTACTCCATTGGAGTGTGTGATTTTATTTTGATTGTTCTTTTTCCTGCTTGGCAGATGGCGAATTGTCTTAATTACCCATTCACACTCTGAAACCTCTTTAACCTCAACCAATTGCCTTCTTGAAGACCATCAAGCAGAAAACACGTTCATCCAGCTAAGCATGATTATAAACTGTCTTTTTAATCATGCAGCAGTTTACCATTCCAAGCAATGTTTATCTTATTACCATAGCAAGAGGAAGAGCTTCCTGTATTAATAGAAACCATCCTCTGAGAACCCCCGTCCTACTGCCCACCATGCTGACAGCAAAGGCAAAATCAACTTTGCAATCTACACTGCTTCACTCCATCCAACATGTTGTAAAATATTTCTGCTCCCTGAGCAAAGTATAAGCTTTGCTCAATTTTTTTATCCTCCACTGACAGTAATAACTTTGAATGTATTCTCCTTGTACTTATTATGTGAGGAGCATAGAAAGTTCACTACTGGGAGTTACCAGTTCTCACTTAGATACTGCATTAATTTTGCAGCTCCTAAAAGGGAAATGCCATGTTTCACTAATCAAAGATTAATGAGTTCAGTGTTTTCTGTGGAAGTATTTTCTAATGCAGAAGAGGTTTCCATAACCACTACCAATACTCTCACTTTTTCTCCATTTTATATTTGAGTTGTAACACTGGGCAAAGGTCATAGAGTCATGAAATCAGAGCATGGGTTGCTTTAGAAGGGACCTTGAAGATAATCTAGTTCCAACCTCCCTGCTATGGGCAAGGACACCTTCCAGAAAGCCCCATCCAGCCTGACCTTGAATACTTCCAGGGATGGGGCATCCACAGCCTCCCTGGGCAGCCTTGCAGTGCCCAGTTACAGTGCCCCACCATACTCAATTAGACGTCAATTTAGTAGACATCTATCACTTTAATGTCTTGTGAGACTTAAAACCTACATGGTACACATGGAAATTCAGTCTAAAAAAATTAGATGAGAGTCACTGATCAAAAAGTCTACATTCTCACAATTATGGGGACTCTTCTGTCAGGAGAGAGGACAGCATAGCTTGCACACAAAACATTAACAACAAACCACAAAAAAACCCAACAACTACAGGCAATGGCTCCTACTTGGAACTGAGAGATCAATTGTTCAAGGCACTGCAGGTAACTCTCTTTCACACAAATGTAATTTAACTTTAGGACTAATATTGATTTAAAAATATCCAGTGAAACTTTATTTCATAGGTGTTTTTCAGAGATGCAGAATTGACTTCTCCAATTAAAACTCCAAATTCAGAGGACTGTCTGGTGCTCTGTTCTGTACGGGATGAAAAGGATTCCAAAATCTCACAGATGCTGTAAAATAGCATCATTATCTTTTAGACAGTCTTATTTAAAATATCTTTTCTATCTTCCCTATATGCAGGAAAGCTCACAGAGATGTCACATGGAAATTAAGAACCTACAGTATATAATAATTATATGTGAAATATAAACATTATCTACATGTGTAAAGATGCTTGAATATTAACATATATTAAAAAAAACTTTTTAAAAAATTATTTTCTAAAAAAATGCAATAATCACAAGATCAAAAATCACTCATCACTTGTGGTGATTTTTAAAAGTATTTAAAAGTTTGATTAAAACACTGCTGTTCAAATGTGAAATTCACTATAACTTTTTATTATTGTTACTATTAAAATTATTATTTTATTTCAATTATTTATCTTTATTTCCATTTTTGCCTCAATCTACAAAGTTTAGCTTTTTTTTTTTTACTTTTTTTCTAATTCTTCTTCCCATCACACTAGGGCAAGAAAGGAGGACTGAGTGAGTGGGTGTACTATACTTAGTTGCCAGCTTGGGTTAAACCACAGCATAAAGAACTGGGAAAAATTGGTGTAAACTGAAATTCCTGAGTGTATGAATTAGATGTCATACTTATTACACACTTCTTTCCTTGTACAAACCATAGAACAAGACTCACTAATTCTTTAAAATAATATGAATTTTCAAAACTGTTATTTTTAGGTCAAGATTCACATTCTGTGAATTTCACATTTATTTTATTTTAGGATTTGAGAATGCCATTGCATTGATTTCTTCCATTACTTCTTCTCCTGCTGTCTCCTGAGAGACATATTCCTTTCTACTGCCCAGGTGAGGCTAAATTGTCTCCTCTGACAAACCCCATTCAATTATCCCTGTCGAGAATTTAGCATTAAAGTCAGTGTGTTTCGTTGTTGGATTTCCCACACTGGCTTCCATTTACTGTTATGAGTGAAACACAGTTATAGTGAAATCAAATAAGCCATAGAAAACATGACTATGAGTAATTCCCAGAGTGCTGCAGTAAACCCTTAGCATTGGCAAAGAAGATGTAACTAAGATTTCTTGGCTACAAAAAGAAAAAAAAAAAAACAAACAAACTGAAAACTAAAGAGGAAAAAAAGAACAAAACCAGCAACAACAACAAAAAAAAACCCAAAGCAAGAAACTTTTCTGACAGACTTTCTGTACCACCAGCATTTTGGGCAGGTTTCTGTATGGTGCTATTCATTTTTGTTTGACACTGCTGTATAAAGTCTATGATGTTCTCCACATGACTCCGCTTGGTGTTTCTTCAAAAGTGTGCTCTGAGGCCAATACACTCCCGAACAAAGAAATTGTCTTTCCACCACCTCTTTCAGTGATGCATCAATAAGAGATGGGTAGAGAGAAATAAGAGACTTAGACAAAACAGAAAAATAAAATAGCATGACCCAAACATCAGTCCTTGTCATTTTCTAGTTTAAAAAAGGTAAGTTGCAACAACTATGAATGTAGAAATTTGCCATATTTAAATTCATTTCAGGTCATTCAGCACTTTTACAAAAATATTAAAAAAAAAGTAAATATGTTTCAACTAGTCAACTAATTTAAGTGAAAATTAATCATAATAATTAACTTACATTAAAAAAATACATTTTCTTTCTTCAGAGTATGTTTTCACTCTAAGACTTTCTTACAGAATCAAGAGTTTCTTCCCCAAAAACTGAATGCATACATTATCAACAGTCAATCTGCTTTTCCAGACAATCTCAATTGCCTATAAACAAGGTATGTTTGTATGTAATTCAGGTCATGTTTTCCTCATCTGATATCAGCTACTGACTTTATGTTGCATGATTTGTCCTTTATAATCTGATATTGCTTATTCCAAGAAGGGCAATATGGATAGTGTATCAAATTCCTTCTTTCTTCCTCTTCTTCCTGTTTATCACTTCTTCTCAGCAGAAAATATCAAACAGCATCCAATAAATAGTGTAAAATCTAGTTTAGGCTCTACAGCACAAAAGTGACCTCTAGACTATACTACCCACACACAAATTTTAATGACCTGTAAAAGAAAAAGAAGTGGAATGAAAAACTCAAGCATGGTGACTGAAATACTTTCTCAGTGTTCACAGATCTTGATGCAGTCCAAGATTAAAAAAAAAAAAAAAGAAAGAAACCATGCAATCAAACAAAAAAAACTAAAACCTGTCATGGTATATATGTTCTAACTTTTTTCTCGGTATTGAAAAAGTATCAAAGTAGATGTGTTATACCAGACTTCAGTACCCAGACTGCATCCACTCAGACATAGCCCCTTGCTTCAGGGTGCTTTTTCCCATCTGAATTTCATAAAGGATCTGGAAACTGAAAGCAGTCACACAGTCTGAAAATACTGCATTCTATGAGAAAAAAAAAAAAAATACAGCTCATTGACAGAGGCAAACCACTGCCTCTGCCTCAAGCCCTTCCACAGTGCCAGGTTCCCATTTCACCTCCTATCTGAGCACAGTGGGAGCTAGCACTTGCTCTGCCACAAAGAGCAGTTCAGACAAGAGGAAGCAATCTGGTAAAGCACTAAGCAGTGCCTTATAACTCTTGTTTTATGCTATTTAACTCAAAATCCAGCATATGAGCTGCCAGTTCAATGGTTTGGAAGGTCTCTTGGCTTTTATTGTGTCTAATGTATTTCTAGATTCCCCGATATATAGACTATACATAAATATTTGAGGCAGTATGGCTGGAACTCTGCCCAAACAGTTGTAAAAGTAATTACGGCAGTTAAGGTCAATGTAAGGACTAGCATATTAATTTTGTGGCACATTTTAACCATTTTTTCTGATGCTCTGAAATGCAAGCTCCTTCCTAAAGTGAGCGGCTCTACTTCTTATTTGGATTTTCAACAGTCCACAATTCAAAAACAGATGAGAAACTCAGAACAGGCAGCTAATGTGGTTCCAGTGTCAGGTGAGTAGGTAGAACACCTTCCACCCAGAGGCCATCAACACATCATAATACAGCTGTGCGCAGCTTAGGGCTGTCACTGCCACAGCTGCTTGATGCAGCATGTGGGATGATGCTCCCAGATCAGTTCCTAGTGGACAGATACACGTATAATTTAAAACAACATAAATCTCTCACAATTGCCACTAATTGGCTCCCTTCTCAGCAGTTTCAGCAGTGAGGCTGCAGATCTCAAAGCCAATGAAATTAAACAGTTATCTAATCCCTAGAAGTGAATAAAGTAAAAGGTTCAGTGAAAAGCAGCTTGCACTGGTGCTGTCTGTGCTGTCCATCTTCTTGGGGTAATTAAGGTTCTCATTTTCTAAGGCTGTCACTCTGACATCTTCCATCAGCAGCAACATTCACTCGATCTTTGCATTTCATTTTGTTAAGAGGAGAGAAAGAGCAGGAAGGATAAGCGGAAAAATAAACCTTACAGAATGAAGTGAAGCACTTCAGTATAGTAATCTTATTTACATCTGAAAATCGATTGAACCCCAAATTTGCAGTGACTTAACAAAAAAAAAAAAAAAAGGTAAGTTTCTGATTGTTGAGTACATGAAGAAGGAATGGCACAGTGATATCTCATCTTTAAATACTTGTTCATTGAGTCCTTTTTCCAAAGCCAGGTTGGATGCAGCTACAAAATGAGTTATATGAGACACAGAATAGTCATGCCTATTTCTTTATAACATGAAATGATATAATTAAAAAGACTCTTCTGTGAATTAAGTCATTCCTTTCCCAGTAGTGATATTTCTTCATGTTACTGAGATGGTAAAAGAGAAGTGTAATTAATCCACTGTCCCTTTATCAAGACCAATAAACAGAGAGCAATAAAATATAATCTGATTGTGCCATTATCTCAAATGAATATTTTATCATCTGCTAGCAACTCAATAATAAATTATTTTTCAACAGCTTTTTAATAAGATGAGAGATGATCAGTGCATGCTATGAAATGTTTTAATACCCAGTTTGAATAATGTCTGTTTTCTGTGAAGAAAAGGATGCCTTTTTTTGCCTCTTTGGAAAAGTACAAAAATAGTGAGACCTAGAAAGATTAAAAATAAGGTGATTTTCTCAGGAAGAAGCTCAAAAGCTCCTAAATTTTGCACATTGAATTTCACTTTCAGGTGGTGTTAGGAGAAGTCATTTCACCAGTTGCAGATGGGGCTTATATTAACATCAGTCTGCAATCAGATATTCATCTCAGTGGTCAGTATCTGTAATGACCTTCATATGAGCAATTACAAATTTGGAAGATATAAATTTGCATCAGTGTGGATTCCTAGTCAAGCACAAATACTACCAGCCCTTCTTAATGCTAGAACAAGAGATTCACTTGGCATCCAATTTCTGGTTCATTTTCTCCACTTCTCATTAAGTCTGAGGGTGCCTATATTTAATACACTATCTGGAACACTAAGCCTACTGAATTAATAGCAAAATAATAACACTACTATTCATACCATCAATATCAACACAGGAAACTACAGAACTGATGCATCTCATTTTCCAGTCTTCCCAGGTTTTTTCAATTAGTTTTGTCTAGTAGGGAAAGGACTTTAAAAATTGTCCCTAAACCCATCCTTCTTAGAAGAAATGTATAGCTGTTCAATCACCGTGTAATTTGTGCTGTATATATGAGATGGATTTCAAGGAAAAGTAGAAATAGAATATTTTCACTTGGAAAAAAATGTTTATTCAAAACATTATAAAATCTTGCTCACATCTGGGACAAACCAGCATAATTTTGTTCTCTTTTGCTAAGCCAGTTGTAATCTGACATAAGTAAATAAAAGCTGGTTTTGCCATTCATGTGTCTGCTTATTGACACATACGTGAGCACTTTTGGATGGTAGAGCATGGTGCTGTCCCTCCACTAAGGCTATTGCTTACAAGTGCTGGACTTAAAAATCACATTTACAAATGCAGACCCTTTGGATTTCTAGTGTAAGCAGCAATGGCAGCTTAGGCATAAATGTCTTTCACAAACAAAAAAGCTCCAAAATAAACAAACACATTTGATATTTGTAAAAACTATATTTTACAGGTATATTTCCAAACATCACAAATATTTTTCTTATGAACAGATGAGGTTATTAATTTTTAACACTTGCACAGTTTGTGCCATGTTTGAAGCACTCTACAAGAATTAAATAATCAAGATTTCTACGACTCAGATAAATTGTGAAGTATCAGAACTGGAACTTGGTCGCCACAGACATGTCAACCTGCCCCAGAACTAATAGTATGCATCATTATCTAAATATAATGTCACATTATTCCAAATGAATGTAGAAATTAATAAGCAAATGGAAAAGGCTAGCTCTGTCAAAAAAAAAAAAAAAACAAACTATCTAAAAGAGACTTCACCTCTAAGACCTCATTGAGACATCTAGAGTTAATCCTTTCTGACTGGTACAACTTCGGGGACTCACCAACCATACTCAACTGAATTTTTGCACAGTATTCATTCTACTACACAAAAGATGAACATGAAAGGATGGAATATTTTAGAAAAATTCCACAACTTTATATTGTCTTATTTCAGTTATCTCTATTCCATTGTCAGAGAGATAAATAAAAGGAAAGAGAAACAATTTCAGCTAATATCAGTTTGGTTGCTAGTACCAACACATGGGTAATGCTTAAAAAATATTGCTAAATATCACTTTTTCCTCAGGACCACTCAGCATTCTATTAGCTCACAGCACTTCTGAGGACCTTACTAAGCATTTTGCTTAATAGTATTGAAGCTTTAAGTTCAATAAACAACTTTTTCACATACATTTTCTAAAACAGCTCCTCAGCTGTAAAGTGGAGCTTTCTACTTGGCTTTCTATTTGCCTTGAAATGAGACTCCCAGAGTTTTAAGTACACTGTAAAAAGTTTTTTCTCTGTCTGCTTCAATACATAATTTTAGCTGATCCATGATATCATGAAATGAAAATAAGATCTACCACAAGAATGCTTAAAATTTTCTTGAACTGCAGAGCAATTTTCATCTTTTGAAGAGCAAGAAACCACGTAGGTGTTACTTAAAATATTATGGATTTACTTTTTCTCTGTGTGTTTGCATACATATCTGGTTTTTAACAGCTAGAATATTGGAATATTGAGAAATTACACCATGTGATAAACATTGTATCAAATGATACAATCTAGTCTAATGATTCATAACATTTCTTAACGTTATATTACAGGGTAGAATTTTGTTAGTATAAATATATTGATATATCACCTCATAATCAGAGGTGACAGGTCCATATAAATGTGATTATCTCAAGTGAGCCAAGTATTTAATGAGCAAGATTTAGTTTCTGTTGTAAAAGAGGACTCTGTAGGAGAGGTAGAACCACTCCTTATCACTGTGCTCATATATGTACTTTTCTATACCTTTTTAGTTTAATTTCTGTAATATACATTTAAAAGGAAACAAATACTTCACAAAAACATGAAACAAAGCCAGTAAATATTACCAGATTCTCTAGCTTCCACCTTGTTGTCATCACTGAATATGGGACTATAATTATAATGTTACCAGAACACTTTTAGAGATATACAGGAAATGACTGCTGTAACAGGCTTTTCCCACCTGCCATAACTTCATCGCTCCCTTTTGACAAACCCAAATAAAATATAATATAGATGAAAAAGTACTAATTGATTCATTTCCATGCTATGAAACTTTTGACAGGTCATTCAGAGACTGTACTTATAAACTTGCTGTAGAACCAATTTATGACAGGATGAAACAAGCTGCCAAATGTACAATACACATCATTTGCATTTAATCCACAGCTACACTCTCACTTTCATTTCTTCACTGACACCTCAGGGTGCCAGCACAGAGTACAACTATGAGATGTTAAGAGAAATACATTACTATTTGGACCAGAAATAATTCACTTTTTCTATTAAGAACTTCTCAAATTCAGGAACACTACAAGGTTATATAAAGGCAGATTCCAAACACTGATAAATTATGTGTGTTTCTTATACAAGCTGTGTGAGGACAGGGCAGGAAAACACCTACATAGAATACAAATGCTTTGTGAATCAGCATTGCTGAGGATATTTTAAAGAAATATCAGACATGCTTGCTTGTTCTGTTGGAAAATCTTGTATCAAGGTGAAGATATACATACCTCCTCAAAATTCTTCACAATGAGTCTTTTCTATGCCTTCCCCAAGTCCCCCTATAAATAATAGATCTCAACTACTTCTAAAATCATCTATTTGAAAGTGCACTAGTAAGATAACAGTTGTATGGTTTCACCACAGATAATTGCTGAGCTGCTACTTTTCTGCTGAATATATGCAGGTTGTTTCACTACAAATATGTTTGGTTTTTAGTCAAAATACAGTATTGTCACAAGCAATGAATTAGCTGGACAACATTAATATTGTGATTAATTCATTGTGTCTGATTCATTGTTTCAGCAAGTCTATCCTCTAAAGATGAAATTATCTAGACATGCTAAATTGAGTCTAAAAAGGACCAAAGGATACCAAATTTAATTTAGAGCACTAACAGATTAATACTGTGCACAGAAAAATCACATCAGATGCCCTGTTTAAGTGCTGATATCAACTGGTTCAACACAAATAGGATCTGAATTCTGTTGACAAAAATTGCATTTTCTCAAACATGGATCATTGACACAAGAGACCATAACATCTTCTTTAAAAGCATTTTATCATCCATTTATACAACATAAGAGCAATTACAGACAAGTTCTGGCAGCATGGCTACTTTCTATGCACATTATATCCTAATGCCAAAAAACAAAGGAGTTCACTAGAAGGAAGTAAACACCATGTGTTTAACAGTATCATGTTTTCACAACTAAATCTAGTTTTCTTGTTTGTCATTAATACTGTTACTATGTAAATTCTAAGTATTGAATGCAAACAGTAGGGGAAAAGAAAATGAAGTAACACATCTATGGTAAATTATGGTCTCAATTTATCATCCTCCCCCTCCCCTTCAAGAAATATAAGCTCATTCAAAAAGGAGAAGTTAAAAATTGAAATTTGCAAAGCATTTTTCCAGACAGCTATTATTAACCAGAATACAGGCTCTGATGAGCATGCATTCCATGATTATCTACATAAAAAAGGTAAAATAACTGCCATTGTCCTGTTTTCATTTCAAAATTTGACAAACATCCCAATAGCTTCTTGATTGTGTACAGAAATAACGTCATTTTCCACCAGCAAGTGCACCTAAAGCACGCCAAAGCCAGAAACTGCATGCTCCTTTCAGAATTCTGGTGGAATTAAAATAAATCTTAAATGCTTAGGATTATCCTGGTTCGTAGACAAAAAAGACCAAGAGGTTGCCATCTGTGGTGTATAAAGTGGATGGATGGATGGATGGATGGATGGATGGATGGATGGATGGATGGATGGATGGATGGAAAATTAAGAGGGAACGATAAAAGTCCTGCTCTGGCAAACAGCAGAATGAGCTTCAGAAGATTTATCAAGATAAATTTTAAATGTAGTAAGGCACAGTTTTGTAGCACTAAGGGCAGTTAAGAAGGAAAAAATTCCTAAAAGGCTTGGAAATCGACTTATCATGCATACAGATCTAACCCTTATTTTGTCTCTGAAGAAAAAAGGTAATTGTTTATGCTGTAAGATCTGATGCAAATGATTTGGCTTTTAGTTTACACAACTACATAATCCTTGCAGAGAGGGAGGTGCTCTGAATTGTCTTCTGTGGAGCCTTATCTTCCTTTACTGACTGAGAGAGGAGAGGCTGAGGGGAGGGCAATTGTCCCTTACAATTATTTGCAAAGACATAAATATTTCTCCTTCATCCCTGCCTTCTGTGCTGAAAAATGTTTTGATCAAACCAAATTATTTCCAGACCTGGAAAATGTTATTTGAGAAAGAATGTGGTGATTTAAAAACAGAGAGAAAAGCTGTTGTTAACAGCACGGAAAATGTTATGTTTGTTGTAGGCAGCAAAGCCTGTGGATAGACTAGTAGGGGCCTGAATAAAACAGCCTTGAAAGCCATTTCATTACAGGTTTGTAAGCAGAAATATGGAATTAGAGCCACAGTTCTTATCTCAACAGCATGAGAGAGCCCTGAAACTAAGACTGTTCTCATTTTTGTCACCTCTACTGTCAATTAGCTTTGTGTTCTTGCACAAAAAAGTGCTTGTGTTTGCCTTCACAATCACATCTGGAGTAAAAGGTGCTTATGCACATCAGGTCCAGCACCTGCTTGCTGTCTCTGACAGCAAGTGCTCCCATCTTGATGCCAGTGCACCAAGTTTCCATTGAGCATCACTGCTTGCTGTCTCTGATAGCAAGCTCCTCTGCAATGCTCTGGATGTGCTTCCAGAAGGATTGTCAGGATCCAGTTCTTCATTGATACAAGGAGGGTCCGTGGATCTTCAAGGGATCAAGTGCCTAAGAAGTGCAAACTAGTTCAGTGATTCTCTTTGAGGAAGAAACAGAATTGAATGAGAAAATGCAGACAAATTTCATATGAATCTTTTTCAGGTTGGGCTTTATCTGCCATGATACCCAGGACGTACCATGCTCAGGCTGACTCAGGCAGAACAGCACAACTGTCAAACCAGTTTATACCTCTTAAGCACTTGGTCCATTGAGGATCTGTGGATCCTCCTTGGAGCCCTGAGGATCAGCCTTGCTGTTGTTGATAGAGGTTAAGGCCCATGATAAAATGCTCAGACCATGGAGCTGTTTCCATTGAGCATCACTGAGAAGTTAAAGAAATGCAGAGTGATAATGGAAAAGGGAACTGGGCAAAAATCATCCGCTGCTATGCGAAGAGACAGTGCACACTGAAGTTACTTCCCTGGTGGAAATATTAAATAAGGTATCAGATTTGTTAAAGAAGAAAACCGTGAAGTTTTAGATAAACAAAGTCAGAACTGGTGGCTGCTGTGTCATACCAGCACTTGGGTGGTGGCTGAGGGCACATTTTGCTGGTGGCAGGTGGTGCAGAAGGAACAGTGTAGAAGCAGATGTCAGCATTTCTCTGCCATAGGTACTCATTTTGTCCAGGGAGCAGGAAATACTTGCATTGGAAATGGGGAGGCTAGGGCTCTGATATGGTGCTGAGAGCCCAAAGTAGGCTTTAGCTTTGTTACCACCCTGAAACAAAACTCTAGGTACTGGTTGCCCAAAGGTGTTTTCCAGAGATTTATTTCTACTTACCCTGATCATCAGCTCCAAGGAACTCAGCAACAGCTGTGCTCACCAGCAAATGAGCTGCCAAAAAAAAAAGAAGAAATAATAAAAAATGCATTATAATTATTCCAATAAATTACTTGGACAGAACACGGAATCTTCCTTAAGTCTATTACTGCAGTAATTATCCCCAGGTCCATTACTGTCATATTATTTGGGTATAATTTAGAGGATTTAAGTATAATTTGAAAGATTTGAGAATAATTTGGGGGATTTAAGGGAGATATAAGGTTATACTGTGGGGGTAAGTGAAACTCACAGACAAACAACAGTTCTTGAGGAACTTAATCACGATTCACCTTGCTCCCAGTGTGTGAGGATGCTGCCAGCACTGGCACCAAGATGAGGAGCACCAGCAGAGCTATGGTGCAATCCTCAGAAGTCATACAGAGATCTGGGGACATTTTCCATGTCCCTCTGCATCCAGCAACAGTTGCTGATAGTTAATGTCTCTGGTATTACCCACCTTATCATAAAAATTGGGGATGTGGGGGATCACTAGGCATTGTCTGTCCAAGGTCATCCATCAATGTCCTTTGCAAAGGATTCTTAGGTCACTTCTGAATTGGTTCTTCATTATGTAAAATAATGATGGTAGTTAGAGGTACTATGTTGACTTTCTCCAAGCACAACACAGTTTAGGGAGAGCCCAGAGCAGGAATCCTTAGAGCACTGATTCCTTATCCTGTGTTTGCAAAACTGAGCTTGCTATCCCTTAGAGATGGCTTTTTCCATTCACACTTAACAGCTTGAAGGGGAACATGATGCAAAATCACTACACCATTCAAAATAGTCCAGATATTCAAAAGAGCCCAATAATATAAAATAAATAACACAAAGTCAAAATATATAGTATAATAACTCAAAATAGTACAATCAATCAAAAATGTCTGCTGTGTAATATCCACAGCTTCAACATCTGTAGGCTTCTGGTTCATTGTCTTTTATTCAACTGAATTTTCAGGATACAAGGGTTACTGACTGCACAGCTTTTATCAGCTATGGGCAGGTTTTAAAGCATGATCACAAGATTTTTTCTCATTACTTGCTGGTCTTCCTTCCTTTAGGGCCATTGCCCACCATGGGAACACCTGTGGCTGTCCAGACTGTTCCCAGTGTATACCAGCTGTCTCCAGGCCTTGGGGAGAAAGCTACTTTCATGGTGATCACCATTGCTCTTATCACAAAAAAAATCATGATAAAGGGATGGAAAATTAATATTATGAACTTCAACATTACACGTATCTATATGTACACATACATGTATAAATATAATTACTAGTAATGTTTGATTAATGTAAAAATATTATTTTCAAAGTAACAGAGGTAGTATTTTAACTGGGATGTGAAATAAGAGTAACTTGTCTTAAAATCTCCAAGTTGAAAAGACTGGGCATTTCACACATGGGAATTTCAGACAGATCCAATTTTGGCAAAAACACCAAAAAAGGTGGAAAATTATAAAATTTGTGGTTTATTATATGGTTTATTATGTGGTTTATTTAATTATAAGTTTGTGGTAACTGTCCCTGGTGAACTCAGCAATTGAGACATTGAAATCCTGGTGGACCAATCTCTCCGTCACATGGCAGTGGAAGTAATTGAAATTTACCAGCACATCCTGCTTACTCCTTCACTGTTCTAGTAGCCCGGCAAACCCACAGAGCAGCTCCCAATGCAGAATCAGGGGATAGAATTGACTACCAGCAGGATCAGGAAATACTTTTCATCAGGACCCATGAGTTATTGTTTGCCAAAGAATGATTAAATTCTTTCTTAATGAGACGCATCCACTTGTGAATGTGTGATGGGTAGCAACACCACTGGAGAGGATGTGCCAGGTTTTGCTGCTGCTCAGAAAGATGAAAATGACTTTAAAAAAAAGTTCCCAGTGAGCAACTTGGTTTCTTGGTTAGCAATATCAAGTTTGCCTGTGCAATGCTGCAATTTAATTACAGAAAAAACTTAAAGGGTGTGCTGTTCCTGCACTCAGGAAAATACATCTATTTTTCTCAGCAGAAGAAATAAAAAAAAATTTAAAATAAAATTAAGAGAAATTGTCTTCTCTTTTCCCAGACGTCAGAACAGAATTTAAATGTATAAGGGAAAAAATAGTTTATGAGAGGTGCTCTGATGAAAAGGAAGACTATAATATGCAAAAAACCCCCAGCTTTTAACCTGACCATGTAAAAACCTGAAGAATGGATGGATGGATGGATGGATGGATGGATGGATGGATGGATGGATGGATGGACGGATGGAGAGGCCAGAATAAATAGTTTGCTTATCCAAATTATAGCAGTAGATAAACTATTCTGGAGGACCTTTTACAAATGCCATTAAATATTTATTCCATGTTTTTATCTCAAAACCTCCTTACTGAAGACAGGATCTCCATACATAGAAAACCTTTCCCAGGAAATGCTGAAAGAAAGATTATTTTCCTTTCAGTAGCTGAAAGAAGACATTTATTATGAGAAATACCAGGAAAGTGCTTTATCTTGAAAGGTCTTTTATTGTTTGTTTCCTATTACTATAGACTTCAAAAGTATTTCCATATACATTATATGGGACACCCCAGAAACTGTGAAGTCATGCCAAAGAATTGGCCCATAACATACTAGAACCTGAGCATTCTAGGAAGAAGAATGAAAGTTGTTTTATTTTAAAAAAGGTTTACCAAGAAGTATGTTGTCTTTGTAAATAAATTTTCATTTTTATCAAAGGCTTATCTTACAAAATCTGTTTAAATTTGTGAATGTTGCAGTTTACTTTAGGATCTGGTGTGTTCTAGAAAACTCATCAAAGCAATAAGTGGATGAGGTAGCAGAGGTCATAGCAGAGGCAGTTTTCTCTCTGTATGTGACCTGTTCCCATTCTGACAAGAACCAAAAATATCATATTTGAAATCAAGTTCAATGTTTTTTACTAGAATGTATTAAATATTTAAATACACATTTAATAGCCAGTTAATGTGTACATGCACTATAACATTCTTTTAGTTTCCTTGACAATATTTAACACTCTCTTGGACCATGAAAATACAGAACTTATTCACAAGCTACATGGCACAGTTATTGGCCATAGTTCATGGTTCTCTAAATAGTCTACAAGTGTAATTATGTCCTGATTTTAATTACAATATTACAGAAGATTTTGCTCCTTTCCCAGATTTCTATTCCCAGATCTGCTGGGAAGGAAAATAAGGATTGGAGTCTAGATAATCTCTTCTTTCCAATGCCATAAATCCCATTAGGGAAACATCTTTGAAGAAATTAACTGTTCACTGATCTGAGATTAAGCTGGGGAGAATAAGTGTCAGCACAGACATCACTACCCTGTGCAATAAAACAGCAGTACTTGCAGATGATTCAGAAAATCCACAAACTGAGCTGCATTTTTTGATCTATTAACTAAGTCTGATGGCCTCAAACTAATAACAAAGACATGATATATTTTGTCATACAACTATTGTTTCAAAGAATCTCTATAATAAATTATAAGCCCTAGCACAATTCTCACCTTGACACATCACTGAAATAAGGGAATGTGGACTAATTCCATAATACCAACAAAATTTCAGTCACTCGATTTCAGTTTTAAGACCATTTAGAGCACTACATTTTTCAATTCATCAGTGATTAATTCACTAGAAAATAATAATCTTCTGCCCTGACTTGTCACAAAGTTTCCAAATTTCGCTCTTAAAAAGAGGATTTTTTTCTTTAATGTAATTGCAATGTAGCACCTCAGCACCTCACTTAAATTATCTCAAGGTTTGCAGTTTGGGTTTGGGTTGGGTTTTTTTTGTTTGTTTTTTCATAGGATTTAGTGACCCAAGGTATTTTAAATTTATTCAGGGGAAAAAATAAATGAAAAAATCCTACCAACACATCACTACCTACATCTCATGCCAAATAAATATTTAAAATATGGTACAGCAAAGAAATGAAAAGGTTTTAAGTGGAAGCAATTGCTCCTCCAGCTTACCTTCTGAAATATTTATGTTGTCCATTCTATGAATCAATACATTCTGTAGCATTTTAGCAGTCCCTGGAGTCATAACTGAATTGTTTTGAAAGGAATACTTTCAGTGGAAATTTGCAAAGACAAATCACCCAAGGAACAATGGGTGAAAGCCAAACACATATAAAGTTTACTTATCCTGTAAACAGTTCTTTCAGGGGAGCTACATGTAGTAACTCTTGGATAAAGGAGGTAGCATAATTTTTTTAATGTGTTTTGTTGTTTTTTTTCCTAATAGATGCCAAAGCCAAAAAACCCCATGTGTATATAAATAGAGGTTTGTCTCTTGTTACATTACCTATTTCAAATGATAATTTTTAAATAAATCTTTATGGTCACACATCCAGAAATCTTTGTTTTTCTGAATTCTTAATTTGCTTTGGCCTTCCTACCATACTAGTTTACTCTTTCTCCTTCCTGTCCTAGTGTCCATGGACAGTCAGGACTACTGATTTCTGACATAGAGCTGCTATCATGACTTAACACTTCCTTCAGGTACGCATCCCTTTTCTCCATTCCACTTATTTGGAAGATGAATATTGGAATGGGAATGTGATCAACATGGTTTCCTTATTCAGAGCATAAAATGTAAGCTAAAAGGTGTTTCATTCACATTCAGAAGAAAGTAATCACATCTACTCAACAATTTCAGAACTGAGCCATAAGCTTCAGATTGATTGGAGTCCTCATCCATATCTACATCTCTATGTATCTCCCCTGTTTATATGCTTACTTTCATCAACAGAGCACTTTAACTGTGCAGTGAAGAGTTACTAAATCCCATGTGTCATTCTCTAGGCCACTGCACACAAAAATAACTGAAGTTAGAATAACAGTTGTTGGGTAGATGTCTAGATGTCTAGAGGGTGGTTGAAAAAAATATGATTCATCAATTCTAGAGAGACGTATTGTCCTGTGGTAGAATCTTTCTTTGAACCACTCAACTCCAACTATTTGATTCAGCTTCAACCAAAAGTCTCAAGGTGAGTGGTAAAAGTAGTTCCTTCATATCTTATGAGAAGAAGAATCAGAACTTGTTATGAAATTCTAGATTGTCACAGCCCATAGTATTCATAATTTAGTATAAAAGTTTATTTCAGGTTGACGATACTCTTCCATATGTGCTGTTTTGTAGTACTTGCTTCTTCTCTTATCAATGTTTAATATCAAAAGAAAATTTAATGTTACTAAGAAAAAACACATTTTATTAGCAAATAATATTAATAGTCAATAAAATTAGTTTCAGCTTCATCTAGATAAAATTTAATCAAACGGGGCTTTTCTCAAAACTAGAATAGCTAAAGGAGTTTGCAATCAGGCACCAGCTCTAACAGTACATTTATTGGGGAAATAGAGATATGCCAAGGGAAAGAAGCATTGAAATGGGGTGAGATACCTTCTTAATATTATATCCAAAATGTTTTATTATGGCACTGACATGAAATTAGATCAAGCAACTTAAACTCACCATCTAGGAAATTTCCTGCTTTGGTTAGACTGTAATTTCCATTTACCATCTAGTGAAGTTTTATAATTCTACAGTGAGAATGAAGTTCCTTGAACGTTAGTAATACTCCAGTGCTCTCCCAGATCTTTCTCTTGTCATCTAAAATTTGTATAAATGCTGGGAAAAGAATTCTGGAGCACTGTAATAAAATGAGTCTTGGTAAATACTTTTAGGAACACGTTTCAGGCGCAAAGATGGCATGAAAACATTGCAAGGAAATTGAGAAAAAGAAAATTCAAAATATAGCTTCAATAACTCTTTTTGGTTACAACAATAATGCTAAATGGACTCTTACACTGCCTTGTGGTCACATGACCACGGCTTTGATGTGTGAAACAAACAGTCAGATCACATTTTGCTCAGTTTACTCACTTAACTTTTACAAACTCATCCCAATGTAGCAAAAAGAAGGTTTTTGCCCAACTTCCCATATGGAAGATGAGACAGAGGATACAATGGAACTGATAAAAGAGCCTGATATCTTAGGCCTAATCAAACAGAAACTGTGGCATTCACATTCTCTGAAAAAATTCCTTCGCCCAGGGTTTTTCTCCTGGGAAGCTGAAAAGCAGCGAGAGAGGCCTCAGAGAAAAAGAAAACAGTTCTTATCTCATTTGCTTCTCCTGTGTTGTGCCTGTGTGAAATGTGTTTGGAGATCGTTTATCCAAAGGTGATTGCCTTATTGGACTCTGGTGTGAGTTGTTTTGACTCATTGGCCAATCAGTGCCAAGCTGTGTCAGGACTCTGGAAAGAGTCACGAGTTTTTATTATTATTTTTATAGCATTAAGTATCTTTTCTGTATTCTTTTGTATAGTATAGCATAGTGTTGTTTAATATCATATAGTATAATAAAGTAATAAATTAGACTTCTGAGAACATAGATGAATCATTCCTGCCTTCTTCGGGGCTCTTTGATTACAATAAGAAACCATGGGAGAGACAGACACAGATTACTCCCTGGGATAGAAGTGACCAAGAGATACATTGTAAACTTTGTAATGATTGCCAGGTAACTGATATCATGCAGAATGTATAAACAATGGGAATTTTTTACCAAAACCAGACTCCTATGTATAAGTGTCATACAAATATATGCCATATAAACTTTTGTATTCTCAATAAAATTGGCTTCTGATCCAGGTCAGTTGTTCCCGTCACTCCATCGCAAATACTCCCAGGCCAGACAAAAATACAGCTACATTTTTCCCCACCTAAAGGCTGCAGTTTTCAAGAGAATGGATATTACCATGCAATCCCACTTATTTTCACAGGTACAGCAAAAAACTCAAATCAGTTATTCAAAGAAATTCTTTTTCTCAACTGATGCAAAGCACTTTCATAGCTTCTACTTAACTATATCCACTTAAAGCTCATTGAATTACATCACATTGAAGGCACTGACCAGTGCTTCATTGCAGCTGGGGAAGGGAAGGGAAATCAGAGATCTTAATTTTTTTATAAGGTTAACAATATTTTCATCATCAATAGTACCAGATTACTACAAGGCATTTTAAAAGCTACATGCAAAAACAAGTTAGCTCCCACAAATGGGTCCAAATTCAAAGTATTAGCCATATTACCTTGGGTGAAAAAAATATCTCAAAATCTTAGGAAAACTGGGGTTAGGAAAAAAGAAACCTCAATATTCCCATAAATTCTCGAAACTCCCACATAGCTGGAGTTCAACAGATTTTCCATCAGACTGCAAAAAACATTCACTCAAATGCCTTTTGACTGCTATTACAAGTCTGTTGGGGCATTTTTTATATTGATAATTATTTATTCTATAGGAGGGAAATGAGAGCGAGTATGAATTTATAAATAAATAAAAACAAAATATAAAAGACTACTTAAGACAATATGCAGAGGAATTTATTTTAATTACTCCAAATACCATCTTATTTAGCTAACTGGCACATATGGAATTTTTTGATCTGAAGATTTTTCTGAGAGGAATCAGCTTTTCCAGTACACAACTTCTATGATTATTTAAGATTCAGATTAAAATTTGATTGCTAAATCAAAAAAATCCTATAATCAAGACTATATTGGTATGATTTTGTCTTAGTTTCATCTGGGAGATAACACTATACCAGCTACCAGGAAGAAAATCAAATCTATTCCAGCCAAACCCAGAACATTCTTAAATGTATTTGAAGATCAGACCACTTTTAGAACTCAGTAATAATGGAGAAATTTAGAACATATTTAGTTAACAAAAGGAATTGGTGTGTTCTAATTCTTAAAGTTATTTACTGAAATCCTTTTACTTCAATGTGACAAGATCAATATTTTGTTCATTGATGCAGTCACTTAACTGTTTATCAGTTTCGAAGACCTCATGTCACTAAGTACTCAGATCACAGAGTTGCCAATATGCTACACTTTTCCTTTTCTTGCAAAGATTTCTGCAATAAATAAAAGGAAATTGTAGTTATCTTGCTTATGCAAGAATGTTTACGCTCTGAAAACCTAGGCACCAGTCTCATTAATTTGAAATTTTCTCAATGCAAATTTGCTCAGCATTGGGGTTTTTCGTTTTTGGGGGGTTTTTTTGTTTGTTTTTTGGGGGATTTTTGGGTGGTTTTGTTTGTTTGTTTATTTTTTCCCCAGTAATTCACACTAGAATTTTGTGAAAATAGAAAAATGTCAACATTTTATGGTAAAAAAAAGTCAACATTTTATTGGGTAAGAGGCTGCTTCAGTACATCTTGTATTATAAGTCTTTTAGTCTGCTGACTACTTTAGATGGTGTTTTGTTGGTATAAACTACATACCCAAGGTCTTCTCAAATGTAACCTAGGTTTCATTGTATTCCAGAAGCCTAATCCTCTGAATAAAAAAATTTGCAGGCATATAATTATTGATTTCATTTTCCCCCAACTCTTATGGAATAATTATTGAAAGGAGTAATTTAAAGACAACTTATAATAAGTTCCGTTTTATCATGTTCTTTAGTCAAAACCAGAGACATTCCTTAAAGTTATAAAACATATTTTATTAACTTTATAAGGTATCACACCAAGGCTGGAGCCTGTCAGACATAAATTCTGGAAAGGATAAGAATGCTGTGCATGCTCTACATCTTCCAGCTTATGAGTACCTACTTGAGACACTGCTTTCCATCCTCAACATTTCAGGTACTACAGCACCTACAGTCAAAGTATCACAGGGAGAAAACAGGAAAGAGAAATCTGTTAAGGCTGAAAAAACAAAGCTATCCTGGCTTTAGCCTTTCACCCTCCATAGAAGTTAGTATAAAGAACAGATACTAACTGTAAAATATACCAAAAAAATAACATAATGAAATCCCAACTGAGTTGTGAAACTCCTAGGAAATGGGTGTATATACATGGTTAAATTTTTATTGAAGCTCCACATTTCTGAAAATATTATATATTTACGGAATATGCCACAAACCATTATTATACATTTTGATTCCATAGACCACAAAGTCTTATTTGCTCAAGATGAAGCAAGGCCTGCACAAAACCAAAACCAAATATACAAATAAAAAGATAAATAATGTATTAACTAGAGTTGCTTGTGGAGAATATTTAACGAAGACATTTTTCTGTTTAAACAGAAACAGAAAATCCACATCAAACATTAAATCCAGCAAAATCAAAACACTACTTTTTTTTCAAAACTAAGTATTCTCCTTGGAAATTCAATAAAACATTTTATCTTTGTCCCTTCAAGAGGGACAAGAACTTCTTTGTTTTCATAAATTAAGAAAAAACTTGACCAATGTTAGTGGAATCAATTGCCTTCTCAACAAGTTGCAAACACCTGAGTGGTGCAGTTGACACACCTGAAAGATGGAATGCTATTTACAGGGACCTGAACAAGCTGCAGAAGTGAGCCCATGAGAACCTCATTTGCTTCAGAAAGACCAAGTACAAGGTCCTGCATCTGGATTGGGTCAACCCCCAGTAACAACACAGGCTAGGGGATGAAGAAATAAAGAGCAGCCCTGGGGAGAAGTAATTGAAGATACTAACAAATGAAGAGCTGTATAAAACCCCATGATGTGCGCTTGCTGCCCAGGAAGCCAACATGTCCTGGGTTGCATGAAAGGCAGTGTGGCCAGCAGGGCAAGGGAGGGGCTCTGCCCTTTGCTCTTGTGAGACCCTCCTGGAGTACTTTGGTCATCTCTAGAGTTCTTAGTACAGAAGAACATGGACCTGTAGAAACAAGTCCAGAGAAGAGCCACAATAGTGATCAGGGGGTTAAAGCACCTCTTTATGAGGTTTTCCTGAGAGAGTTCAATGTTGTTTAGCTTGAAGAAAAAGCTCCAGGGAGACCTTATTGTGATCTTTCAGTACATGAAAGGGACCTGCAAGGAAGATGGAGATAAACTTTTTATCAGGGCCTATTGAAATAGGACCAGGGATAATTGTTTAAACTGAAGGAGGATCAATTTAGATTGTATATAAGAAAAAAATTGTTTATAATGAGGGTGGTAATATTCTGAAGCAGGTTACCTGGTGAGGTGTTTGATGCCCCTCCTCTTGAAATATGCAAACTGAAGTTGGACAGAGCTATGAGCAACCTACTGTAGTGGAAGGCATCCCTGCCAATTGCAGGGGATTTGGACTAGATAACCATTATAGGTCTCTTCCAACTCAAACTATTTTATGATTCTAATTATCCACTAGCCAAACAACTAATCTTCAAACTACTTGCCAACCCCGTCTGGTACAGGTGGTTCCAGAGACTGAGCAACACATACTTCTCTTTCCTTCCACCTGAAGCAGAACTCATGTCTTGGGTGTGTTGTGAAAGCCTTCGTACGTGAATCGATCACCATCCAAGCTTACTTTTGGTCTCTTCCCAAGGAAGGAGGAGAGTGTGTACAACATCCATGGGAGCTTATAGGCATCCTTGAGCAAGGAAGTTTCATGTGGCATTTCTGTGCCCATTATTTTCACATATAAACTCTTTTGGAATATTTGATGTGGGGCTGTGATTAGGAATGACGCAATTGGTGTTCCCTTGGTCTCACACTTAAAAATATGAGATAAATAAAAGCACATTAACTTACATAAATTTTGTAGACTGGTATTAAAAAAGCAGTTGTCAGAGGAGCAATAACTACTGAAAATAGGTCAAACTACTCAAAGGACTGATATCATAAGAAATCAGCAAAATTTTGCCCTT
Organism: Passer domesticus; assembly: GCF_036417665.1. Lineage (NCBI taxonomy): Eukaryota > Metazoa > Chordata > Aves > Passeriformes > Passeridae > Passer > Passer domesticus. The sequence continues at coordinate 104,244,510 of NC_087474.1, read as the reverse complement.
TTGCTGCCTATGCTCAAAACTAAGAGCATTTGTTTTCCAGCTTAAAAATCCTGCTTTGAGTCTACAAAATAATTCAAATGCTAGAAAAATTATTTGCTTAAAGAAATAAAAGAAAAAATGACAGAAGTAGTCAAGTTCAGCTGGACTGTGAAATGTGACAGTATTAAAGTTTGAAGACATTTGTCTTTAAACTGTAGTTTTATTCCAAATAACAAGTAGCCTAACCTGCAAAAATTAAAGGTTTTTCAGATGTTAGTTCACTTGCTGTAATACAAGAAAAGGTCAGAAAGCAAACTGAAAAAAGAGTCTAGACAGCTTTAACCTCAAGGCTTTACTTTATTCCAAGAGACAGGGTTATCAGTCATATTATTTCCTATAAGAATAAAAATAACTAACAAACAGAAAAAAATCATAAAACTTAACATTCAAGGATATGACAAGAGGCTACTATTCTGATTTTGGAAGCAGTGTTAAAGCATGTGAGGCAAAATATCATTCACCTTACTTGAACATCCAGATAGTATTTTTAGCTTCTGAAACACCCTGTGATGGTTTAACTTATTGTGAATTTCTCAGTTATTTTAGCATGCAGTGGTAAGATGGGGAAAACCACTAACAAACCCTCAAAAACTGTTTATACAAAAATGCAGACAAAAATCCTGAGGGCCCACTTGAAGTAATTTACCTGTTGTAATTTATGTGCATGTGATTTGTTAGATTCAGCTAACTATTTTTTTTACCCACTTCCAGAATAATTCCATAAAATTATAAAGATATTTTCCAAAACAATGACGAAAGAATAGCAGCTATGATTGGAATTTTGTAAATCCTCTTTAAAAAAGAATGAGGAAATTATCTTGTTTGTAACACAATTATTACTAGCAGTAAAAATTTGAAGGAACATTTACATTAACAAAAACCTGTGAAAAAAATAAATTAAAACAAATTTATTGCAAAATAAGACTGGAATAAAGGAATTAACTGTTATAAAGTATTGTGTTACTAAATTTCTTATTCAGTCAAACTAGATTATTTCAAATAGCTTCAAAAAATAAAGAAAACTCCTCCATGGAGGTAACTGCACATGTCATTGCCAGAGTTGAGATAGGACTACCATAACATACATCAAAATCTACATAAACAGGAAAGATTGTAGGAAAAAAAAAAAGGTCAGACATATATAAAAAACTACTGAGTGGTGGCTTTCCCCCAACAATCTTCATTTTGCTCTGAAAAAAAAAAAACCACTTGAAAAACCTGTTTAATTTACTTTGATCCTTTTGATGAGGTTGAGCATTTTTATTGTGAAATTGACTATAAAATAATTTTACCTGTGACATAAAATCTTAAAGCCCTAGAAAGGCACAGTTTAATGCTTTTTAGTAATTTTACTTTTATGAAAAAACCCCTCTATTATTCCTATAGTCTTCACAAACTTATTATAAAGAATAAAGTGCCCCAGTGTCCCTGAGGCAATGACTTTTCTGTGTATTCAAGTGTCCCATATTAACTCTCACTTTTTAAAAACTAGAACTGACAGAAATAGCCCTACAGTTTTTTGCTGCTACATGTAAAATAAACCAATCAACCAAACAAACAAACCCCATCTACTTTCTCAATTTTCATCTTTTATATGGAGACTGAAAAAGAACCAATCTGGTTACTGTAGTGTTTAAATTTTGTTAAACACAAATAATCCCACTTCAGTTGTACAAACTATTGCTAATGTAGAAATTGAACATAAAGGTAACCAGAAGCATTCTGTTTACATGAATTTTACTCTGGTTCTGTCTTCACAAGTCTATCCATACCTCCTCTTCATCCAATTCTGTATATACAAAATTGAGAGAACTAGAAGAACTTAAACTCTTGTCTATCAGAGCTTCTTCATTTAGCATTCATTGGGTAATGTTCACCACACACACACACACATATTTTCGCAATTTTCTTTTAAATTTTTCAGTGTTAAGTATTTTGATAAACTTGTATTCTGCTCTGGAAAGCTTTTCTAGAACATTTTAAATAAATTCTGTTCTGTCTCCCTAATGACATTTAACATATTTGCCCTCAATATCACTGTTCTTTGGCAAGGAAGAAAAATAATCCAAGGAGGGGGAATACATGATTTGTTCATGATGCCACAAAAGTCATTAAGTAGATTGAATCAAGGTTTTCTCACACCAGCTTCCAGCCTCTTAAATGTGTTATTTTTCTGAATAAGTTAAATTCACTGTTTTGAATCATGCAGTATTCTTGAACTGAAGAAAACACTTGTATTCCATGTCATATTACTATGAAGAAAGATTATTTTTTACCAGAGGGAAAAGAAAATATTTTAAAAGCTTCTATGTAATTTATGTTTTCACTTCAGGAAAAGGTAAAACACCCATTTACATCCTTTCACCTTTCAGCAATTCCTACCTCCTATAACTGCCATCTGTTTCCTACTGTCTACTACACAAATATGTGAGGTTTTTCAGTTGGTAATAAAAGTTCTTCTTGCATGCCACCTGACAGTAGCTTTCAGATAATTAAATAATTTCTATATGAATGCTGAATAAAAATAAATTATTTAATGGGAAAAATTTCTGAGAGCAAACTAAATCTTTGGAGAAATATCATGGTCCACAGAGAGGGGAGCAGAGACAGTGCAAGCCTTAAAAGCAATAGGGAATGAGCCAGCCAAGCCATCCATAAATCCTGCTACAGGTCTAAGAAAGCACGTTCTGAAGCAGAATGCTGCTGTTAGGGAGGTTATTGTGATGTATATTCTGCCCTGCAGCTGCCAGTTCTCCTCAGTTCAGCCAGTTTCCCCTGGGGAAACCAGTACTACCTGGAACATCATTTCCAGTCCCAACCTGCATGATAGCTCTTGCTAGAGACAGTCCAGATGAAAAACAAACTGAAAACCAAAAAAAAAAAAATCCACCAACCTAAAAACCCTACCAGCCCTCAAAGGAAACTCATAAATGAGCACCCAAAGCCCACTAGAGAATATGCCTTGAAGCCATGAAAAGGAGCACTCACACAAGTGATACCTATAGGATAATTTGTATTTATTTTTCCTTACTCAGTTTCTTTGGGTTTATGTTAGTTGTGGGATTTTTTTTGCTGGTGGGTTTTGGTTTTGGGTTTTTTTTGGGAAGGTTTTTTTGTGGTGGTGGTAGTGTGGGGTTTTTTGGGGGGGTTTGCATTATTTGGTTTTTTGGGTTTGGGTTTTTTTTAGTTAAGGCTTTAATTTTATATGGAATTGAGAAACAGCACATGACAACCCAGAAAAGACTATGGTCAATTTTTCTGGTTATCACCAGAGACTAACCTAAGGATTTCCTACTGGCCAGGTTGTGCAAAAGTACTTTGGGTAGTTTATTACAATGTGCTCTGGGATGATCCCTCTTGGGCAGGAATGTTGGACCAGATGATCCACTGTGGAGTCTTGGAGTCTTCCAGCATTACCCATTCTGTGATCACAACTTGAGGGTTTATCATGGCTTAATACACTAAGTATCGAAATGAGATCACATCAATTAAAGACAATGCCTGAGAAAGTCCAGGAGATAAATAGAATTTCAAATTCCATACCCATAAACACATTACAAATTGTGTACTAATACCGAATGACTTTTGAGAAAGTTGTGTTTTTCTTCCTCTTTACAAACTAAAGAAAAAAGCGGGGGACAGGGGGAGTGGAGGAATGGGAAAGGCTCTTTCTTTTATTTATTCTGGTTTACTGTTGCTTTGCACATGTGTGTCTGTCGTTTTAGGAGGCTGTTGGCAGAGTAACATACCTCGACACTGCCTTTATCACAGTGTGAAAAACACCAGATGTACAAAATTAACGTTCAAGTTAATCAAAATATTGCTTGACAAAGCAAATAATTGAATTGCACTTTCAATGCACTGTGGTAGACAATAATTAACAAGCAGCATCTTCAACATCTGGATACAACTTTCAATTTCCGTTTTAACATCATAGAATGCTGTCTACACATTTTTTAATGGTACCCCTGATAATAATATATTCTGTTTTTAATCATATTCCACGTTGCAGGAAATGAAGCTTGCAATTTTCCCAGGTGCTTATCAAATTACTACTGCAAGCTAATTCTCATCCCCCAAGTTAAGAGTTTCAACACTGTGCACATTAACGGCCTGCTTATGTTCTTCCTGTACAACAGAAGGTAAGTTAATATGTGCTTCAATTATATCCAGTTTGTGCATTTATAGCACCCTGTGGGCAGCACTAAGAAGGCTGTAAATGTTCTTATTCTGCTTCTTTAATGCTCTACTGTATTATAGGGAAGAGGAGGGAGAAGGGGAGAGAGAGACAACTGCATCATTTTATCAAGAGAATCAATAAGGAACTCAACTTCACTGTATTGATTCAAGAGGGCTGCTAAGGTGCAGCTCTCATTTTACTTGTTACAAAAAAGCTTAACCAAGCTTGACTTTTATATAAATTTCCCTCTTCTTCACATATGCACGTGAACGCACGCATTAGATCTGTGTTTGTCAGCTTTAATAAAATGCACGTGAAGCACAATTTCAAGTATTGCAAACATTTTATCTTAAATTAAAACTGAAGATTTATTGCATGATTCCCTCTGCTAACTGTGATATTGACTAAACCGAATAGTGTCTTAGAAGAAGGCATCTCTTTATTTTCCTAACTTTTTATTTTATTGCATTGCTGGCAAGCCTGAGGTTCAAAAAAAAGTTGCATAATAGCAGTCATACAATTTGGATATTTTCCTTCTTATTTCTAATCCAGTGTTCACTTACCTGTGGAGGGTAAAGTAAGGGCATGTCTGTATTTTAATTATTTTTTTTAATGGTAATCACTTTCCCACTTGTTCTTCCAAGAAATTTTCCAGAAGCAAAAACCAACAGTGTGACAAAAATATCAAAACTGTCATAGTATTTTTTGAAGGCATATAAACCTCTTCTGCATTAAGGGACATGACAGATGTATTTCCTGTAGATAGGGAAAAAAAAAACTTTTGAGAATTCTTATACACAAAGTGTTAAAATGAAATATTTTGGAAAATATTTCCTCTCAATTCTCATTCAAATAGCTCTTGCTATTCAAAATTTCAAAGGGAAAAATTTGATTTTATGACTGTTAATATTTAGATTTCACTACAAAACTGTTAGATTTAGGCAATGTGATACTTCCCTTTATCCTTCTATTCTTTATTTACCACATTAAAAAAACCCAAACCAAAATTCAAAAAAAACCCAACCAACAAAAAAAAAAAAAAAAAAAAACAAAACATAAAAAAACCCCAAAAAACCAAAGCAAACCAAAGCAAACCCAAGCAACACACAAAGAACAAAAACCAAAACCAAAACTGTGGTTCAGCAAAAATCCACACATATGTGCCATATTCAACTGGACAAAGTTTATAACAATTTAATCCTTTTCCAGAAAAGGTATGATTTGAGATGTGATCTCATTGAGGTGCTGATTACATACACAACACTAACCCTTCTTTCTCAAGTATGTTTTCTACACTTGTAAAAATTACATAAACAGAGGTGCATTTTTTAGTTTATCATATTCATTGTTAAATATGTGAGTGTTCCTCATCAGCAACAATAAATCCACATTATTTTGAATTTTCTGTGCCTTGGAGAATGTGGCCTTTGCATATTTGTGTGTGACATAAATTTGACCAAAGGGAAATGGAATTGCTTTTGTGTGCTCATTTCTCCTTCAGAAGTCCTCAGGCTTGGCGTCTAAATGTCTACAGAAATCTAGTATGCATTTTTACTGCATCACCACATAAATCCATTATGATTATTTTAAATCAAGTTTTCTTTTTAACAGTCTAATTTCTCAAGCTTATGATATTGATGTTCTTCTCAGTGGCTACAGACATTCTGAAACACCGTAGAAGCAAACATTAGGTAAACATGTACTGGACTTTCTGATATAAACTGGTTATGTGCACCTTCAAGTCAACCATAAACAAAAGAACCCTCTTCATCCTTTTTAGGACAAAGATAAAGGAAAATCTCAATACTTCCCTCTGATAGATCCAAATATCTCCATTTCACAAGCTTTCGCTCTGCTTTGCTGAAAATTTCCAACTCACCTTTACAGGAGATATCATAAGTTGTTTCACAAATATGTATAAAACACTAGAGATAAAAAAAAAAAAAAAACAAAAAAACAACTTTTCCACCCTCTGATTTTTCCAGTAATTGTAAGAGCCTTCTAAAGATGAATTTGACAATAGTCAGTGGCTCTTAAAACCAGATATGGTCAAAACACAGAGTGCATGTTCCTACACATACCACTTAAGTCCCATTTCTCATGTCCTTACTGAATGTTAGTACAGAAGATTTTGAAAAAGTTATAGTTAACTTAAAATCAATTAAATTATCAATTAAAGTCAAAGAATGTGAAGTACATTGGTATAAATCCCCTTTAGAGAAATCAAATTCCAAACCCAAATGCATTTATACCATTCAGTTCAATCCAAAATGGCCCTTAATTTAGCAAATTTGGAAGAATGAAATATGCTTAAGCCATACAATCAGTAACAATAAATTTTAAAAAATCAACAATTATTTTGATTTTTGTAATTATTTTCTTGGCAGGAGTTTCAAAGTAATTTTTAGCTATTAAGAAAGGTCGTGAGAAATGTAGTTTTTGTTTTTCACTCTTCAATGGTTTTTTGTATATATCTCATTCATATATTTGAGGAACTAGATTTATCCCATGGGATGCATTGTCACAAAAGTAAACATTCAAATTAGGTAATGTGGATGGAAAATGAGAGTAATATTCTCACATTCTATGTTCAGTCAGTTACTACTTTTAATAAATAAATTTTAAGCTAACCTCATTGAATTTGGTGGGATTATAATTACAAAACCAATGGAGAAAACTCAGCAACCTGAATAACTGCTTAGAGGATGAAACAGGATGCTCATGAATAATTGATTGTTTTTCTCTATTAATTCTCTACAGAGAAATCAGTTGCACTATTCTTCCTCAAACCAGTTCTAGTTTTAAATCACCAAATTGAATCCTGTATATGACAGTCTTGAAGGGAAAGGAAAGAAAAAAAAAAAAGGAAGAACAAAACCCCAAACACATTGTGGTTACTTGCTGCTGCCTCCTTTGGGGAAGCTTTATTGGTACCAGCCATCAGTCTGGATGATGCAGGCAGCCAAGAGATCACTGCTGTCTGGCAGTCTTTGTTGAATGCATCTGCCTTCATCCTCTATTTTGGGATTCTTGACACACAAACTGCCCTAAGAGACTCCAGTCTGTAGGGATGAAAGACATCAGATACAGGTCTTAATAATATGAATTAGTTTGGGAGAACCTGCAGTCTGACATATCAGCTGGCAGAGTTCTCATATTCCCCAAACACTAAATTACAATAAGAAATATGGAACATAAAATAAACCAAACAAAACCCACTTTTAAAAAAATAATTAGTAAAATATGTTCAATTTTACTGCCAATTCCTCACCAGTTGCACAAAAAAGGTTCAATTACTTAATATTTCAGTAACAGAGAAAGAAGAAGGACAATAAAACTATATGTAAAAGTGTGCTTGACCTACCTCCCATTAGATATTACATTTCAATATTCACTAAAAAGATTAAGAAATTCTCACAATTAGTCCTTTGTTCATGCTCTGCAGTTGCTCTTTGAGAGCATGATCAGCTCTTGAGAGAATGGTAACATAATACTTAGAAAAAATATAGAAAACACATTGGTCTGCACAGGTTTTTCAGGAATGTTCTTGGACACAACTGTGTAGTCTATCAGTCTATCTATGCTCATCTAGAATATGCCATCTTAAAAAAATATTACATATTTATAAAAGGAGGTCCTCTACAAGAGCTTACAACATGGTCTTCTAAATTCTCCTGGAATGTTTTCTTGTGCAAAACCTGAAAGATTAAACTGTGATTAAATGCATTTTTTCCTTGTTCTAAAACAACACTGATAGAGAAAAAAGATGTTATCTAATTTATGATAAAAGGATATATACTGGTGGGATACATGTGTACAACAGCAATAATGAATCTCAGTGTGTGTCTGTGTGTGTAAAAGCAGGCAGATGCATATACATGCACACAATATACAGAAATGCTTATGCATATATATATATAGTCAGATACCATTTCTCATCTCTACTGGATTATGCAATCGTACCTCACTATGTTCATCCAAGCAATATCCAGTCTCCAAAAGCACATTTTTGTTATGACTTTTCTTTTTAATACTTCAGGAAACATTGGTGGGGCAGACAACAGGCTAACACTTTTAGATAGTTGCCTTATGCCTGTGTTTACCATAAAAAGGAGTATATTCTGCACAAATGCCTTCAAGGTATCATCACAACGTTCTTCTTATGATGGGCCCTGAGCCTGCCAAACCTCGATACTTCATTCTATGTATTTTTCTCATAAGAAAGAATCACTGAAGCTTAAGTGCACTCAAAGACTTTTTTTTTCCCTTTTTCTTTGTAATTAGGGGAAAACTAGAAAGATACTTTTCTTCTTGCAAGCTGGTGTCTTTCCTTCAGATCTGTTCAATACAGAAGCTGTGCAAATTTTGTAGGTTGCTGCAACCTTCACAGTCACCTTTGGCTGTCTAGAAAGACAGAATTTGCAGTCTTTCAGCTTGAAGGATAGATACATGACTTTCCCTTACCCAGTCTCTGTTCTGCAGGCTTCCAGATCACCCATGCACCTCCTCAGTTCCTTATTCCACAACATGCTGAGAAAACTATCCCTTCTGCATGAGTTTTCAGGAAGAAGCAAGTTCTCTTTCCCCCCTTGGAGCTCCATGTATGCTAGACCACAGCGGTCTGATTGTACCAAGCCAACAGGCCCCTTTTCTGCTGGTACGCAAAGGACCACAACACAAATGACACACAGCACAGAATAATGAGGTTCCATTCACCTCAGAGAGCAACGTGTCAAAATCAGATAAGTAACTTCTGTACAAATACTTATTTCAAAATTTGAAAGTGAAGGGTAATTCCCACAGATTTTCTACACTAAAGAAGATATTTTAATGCTCTCTTGCACAAGGGTCATTTAGCACAAAGTAAGTGATTTACCACTGACAGGTACTTAGGTGTCATATGCCACAGAATCTTTTGGAATATCTGGTCTTTAAGAAAACTTCACTTTATTAAAGCACTGTGAAAACTTCATCTTACTGCCCTTGTTCAGTCATTTTTTGTATTAATATGGGGATGGTTTTCCTTTTTTTCCCTATTTCTTTTCTCATTTATTCTGGATTTTTTTTTTTAAAAAAAAGAGTTAATAAAAAGGGCAGGTCAGCATTCAATATTTCAACTTCATTTTAAGACATTCTAGTAGATCTCAACTGGCCCCTCTCAGAACTGAAACCAGTGGCACAAGCTTCTTATGTCTTAACATACTGATGATCAGCAACACCAGTGAGATCCTCTGTGGTGGAGAAAGACTTAATAGTGCACATGGGAGGAGTCAAAACCTTATATGATCTGGAGCAGAGATGGTGAATCATCCCAACCCTAATGAGTGGTGTCTCCCTTCTCTGCAAATGATTAGCCAAAACACTTATTAACTAATTGGTTCTTGATGTCACATCTTTTGAAATACCAAGGATATCTTTCATGTCTTCTTAGCTGCTACCATTGTGTCTTCTGTCACAGGATTTCCATCTTGAACACATACTGCAGTCTTAGCCAGTAGCAGTCTTAGAACAAATACTGCATCTTGTGCTTCCATAACATGACTGAAGAGATGATTAAGAAGTGAAATGTGATTTGCAGATTTCCTGTTGCCACTTTCGCTTACCTTATTTTACCATTTACACTCTTAAGCTTCACCTAGAGAAAAACTTGCCTGCAACACAGAGGTAGCAGTGGTAGATTTTTCATAATGATATAAATAGTTAATTTTTTGCAGTTGTGTTGATGCCTAGAGAGGCTGACCTGGAACAGAGGCTAGCCAGAACCAAAGCAATAAAGCAGGTATTTATTAAAAGGCCATCAAAGGATACACCTTGGGCAGCACAAGAGCCTGGCCATGGCTCTGCCCAAGATAGACCCAAGATGGACCCAAGATGGACAGCTGTCCACAAGTTTTCACACTTTTATAAGTTTGATCCATTTACATATTGGGGTTAATTGTCCAATTATAGTTTCATGTTATAGACTCCCATCCTTCCAGATTGCTTTCTTCAATTCACTGTTGTTTACACTTTTTGGGCCCAAAGCTGCAACAATGTCCTTGGTTGTCAGGTTGGAAAATAATTGTTTTGTTTAACTGAACTGTGAAGAGAATTTACTAACACTTTATATGAAGTTCAGAGTTATACACTAAGGCAGTACAGAATCTGAAAAAATATAAAAGCTAAAACTTAAGGCATCAGTGTCAATCAAAATATTCAAAATTGTATTTTCAGTTTTCCTTATAACAATTATGCCATACAATGTAATGAAAGGGGAAGAAGATTTTTTACACCAATGTGGGTATAATTCTGATGAATAAGTGATGAGGTACTTATTTTATGGCCATTAAACTATTAAGAACTGGTAGAATAATCTTCCTTTCTCTCTTTTCCTTTGTACTGTAGATATTCAAGATAAGGTAAAATGATGTATTCTAATGCTTTATGAAGTACTTTGAAAGTAGAATAAAAATAACTTTAAATGGTCTGTTAAATTTATACTTCTAGGGTTTTCTTTTAAATTAAGTTCGTTAAAACTTTTTTAAGCTCATCATTTTTCCTTGTAACATTAGGGTTATTAAGTACATCAGGTATATAATTTTTCTCTTGTATATGTGGCAAAAAGCCAAATCATAAGCCAAGCCAAATGGAACATGCAGGGAGAGAGAAGGGGGGTGACATAAGAGAAGTATTTCTTAATAACAGAAACCTAGCAAAAGAGGCATCAAATTTGTCAGCAGAACTGCAGATATGACTCTATCAATAATCCATGGCACTTTTGTATTTCCCAGCTGAGGCTATTATACAGCTTTGGATGACAGCCTGCTTCAACTTCATCATGCAATCCACTGGGACAGAAACTCATAACTGGCTTTCAACATAGATCCTTCATATAAAGGGTAATAACTGCAGCCAGTCAGTGCGGTAAGATTATCAGAGACTGCAGCAATGAACTGCAAAATGTGGGAAAGACATTCTGACAGAAACCTGACAAAATAACCTCAGTAGGTTAACTCCTTTAAATATCAAGGAGAGAAGTAAGGTACCAGAAAGGTGCCTTGCAGAACCTTCTGCAACACTGTTCAGTTGATGCTTTTTAATTAAACTTATCTAGACCTATCTTCAGACAGTAGAGAAGATGAATAATTAATCAGAAATTTAAGCTACTTCAAGAAAAACGATAAAGATGCTACAGAAGGTTTTATCTGTACCGATGAACATTATTGATGTTCTTACAAGTCCATTGATTTTCAGAAGGATTCAATAGGACTGTCATAGTGACATAACAGTATTACCTAATAATGTATTATCTAATAAGATTTTTATCTAATAATGTATCTATGCAATGTACATAAATGAAACTTAATTTTGCCTATTAAATTGTCAACAGAAGAAGTTTTAAAAATTTCAACATGACTTTTTTTGGGCTCCACTATCTCGCTTTTAGTGCTTCAATGTAAACCTCCCTCTGCTCAGAGCCGGACAACTTCATCTCCAGTTTTTGATCTCCAAAATTTACACAAAATTTTATTCTGCATTTGAATCTAATATAGGCTGTCTTTCACATCAAAGAGGAGATTCAAGGACTTGAGCTCCTGCAAACTGCCCCACAATACCAAAGCCCTTTAAGAGTACACTTTTGATTGTACATGTAGATGTAGATGTACTCATTTGGGGGCCTGTCACCAGTGATGCTCCCCAGGGCTCAGTACTGAGGCCAGTTCTGTTTAATATCTTCATCAATGATCTGGACAAGGGAATTGAATGCACCCTCAATCAGTTTGCAGAGGACGCCAGGTTGGGCTGAGGGACTGTTGATCTGCTGGAGGGCAGGAAAGTTCTAGAGGGATCTGGTCAGGCTAATTTGATGGACCAAGGCCAGCTGTATGAGGTTCAATACAACGAAGAGCCAGGTCCTGCCCTTGTGTCCAAAAACCCCAAATGCAATGCTCTTCACACAGCACCATTCAATCCCCATCACTCTATTTTGCAAGGGAACAACAGAGAACTCCCCTAATGCTGTTGTGTCATCAGCTAACACGTACAGAGACTCCATCTAGCCACTCTAATTTTTTTTGTTATGGCTTTTATTTAATGGTTTTCTAAGGAAAAAAAAGTTAGTTTTGAGTACATAGGAAAGGAATATTACTTTTACTGGGAATCTGTTATTTTTCATTCAGAAAAATCAAGTAAGATATGTTTTTGAGGGTCATTTTGACACATATCAAAGAATTCCTTTTTGAAATTGGAACAAGTGTGTGTTACTGGCTCAGTTGGTTAGAGCATGGTGCTAATAACATCAAGGTTGTGAATTCGACCCCCATATAGGCCATTCACTTAAGAGTGGGACTTGATGATCCTTGTAGGTCCCTTCCAACTCAGAATATTTCTACAGAACAATTGAACTCCATAATTTTGGATATGTGGTTTATGATTTCACCCTAGAACTGTCCATTTCTTTCCCTTGACTATAAGAAGACTTAATAATGATGACTGAAATCTTGAGGTTCAGTTGAATTCTGCTGAGTTATTTTCATATTTTGATAGAAAGAAAATTCTGCAACTTTTTCCAACAAGATATTTGTGGTTCCCAGTATTTGCCTCATCCTTCTGCAAAGAATAAAAATGTCAAAACATCTTCCAAAATAAAATATCTTTGTTTTACTTGTTACTAGTTATTAGTAACGGAGCCTCAGAAATCTGTCAATATTCTGAAATATAAGGTACAATTACATAAGTTTAAAGATCTTAAGGAGACTTCCAATAGAAAATCACTGACAGCTGAAGTGCATGACAGCTATTGGAGGGCACAGGTACTGTGTTAGATTGCCAGGCATTTCTACTGAAGCCTACTGCAATATATTAACCCTTCTTCATGCATCTAACAGCAAACAACAAGCACAAGGTAGGCATAATTCATGTTAAACTTTCAGCTACAGAAAATTATGTAAGATAACGTTTCAACCGTCTCCAGCAATGAAGAAATAGTCCCATTTGTCTAATAAACCCTCCTGTGCCTGTTTCCTTTCATCTATGACCTTTTCTTAACTGTTCTCTTCACGCCTTACTCAGAACAAAACACTACATTCGCATTTGAGGAAGCTGTTTTGTTTCTGAGTCAATCCCCCATATAGTAGCAACTCAAGGAGTTATTTTGATACATTTCTGTGTCAGATCACAAAAGCCTTTTACATTTTTATAGAGATGCTGTGAAAAAAATTTTTTGGGATTTAAATATAGCAAAAAATCTTAGCATGCTCAAATGCAGTATCATGATTATTCTTCCAAAAAATAAAATCAGCAAATAACGGAGTAACTCACCTCTGTGCAGTGCCTAAGAAGATAATAATTACTTACAGAAAGAGTGAGATAAAAAGCTATATAGTCATGGATTATTACAGAGGTTTATGTCACATATTGCATAACTGTGTCAGACTTCATTCTCCACTGAGGAATTAAATCTATTCCATGGAAACCTTAAAATTCAGTTATGTTCTGAGTCAGAGTGAAAAACAAGCTTATTAAAATTCTCCATGGGAGCAAAACCCTAGAATCCTTTCACCAAGGTAGGTCAATGGTTTTGCTGAATCCAAAATCTCAAAAACTCCAGGGTTTCTGCTCCTGGCAGCAACCTTCTCCCTGAGTATTATGAGCTTATGGATACTTGAATGCATGATGTCAAATAACATCATGTAGTACAGAACTTAACATTTTTTCAAACATCTAAGGTGAAAGTAAATAAAATTTACCCTGTTTCCAGAGGAATTTTAGTAGAATATATTTGCTCCTCCCCCTCTTTTTAATGACAAATCAAACAAATTATATTAAAATATCCCAGATTCATTCCATCAACTTTTTCTCAAAAGAACCTCTGTTCTATTACTTCTGTCACATGGCATGTTGTACAGTCTTTTAAATGAAGCTTTACATGTTTTAAAGAATTACTACTACCTATATGAGACAGGAGAATTTACAATCAGCACAAACTAATTCATAAGGTAATTATTCATAAAATCATAAAAATATGGGCAACAACAGACATCATTTAGTACAATTTCCCACTCAAAGTAAGACTGTTATCAATACTAAAAAGATCACTTTTTGTTTGAATCTTTAATGAGTGTTAGAGATGCGAACTTTATAAATCATAAAACCTTAATAAAGAAGTCATCATGGACTTCCAATTTTTCACATACCAACAACATTCTCGAACCATTTTTTCTGGCATTATCTCAGGGACAAAACATAACCACCACCATTGCTAGAAAATATTAATTCCTTTCTAAAAATGCACACATTACAGAACATAACATTAAAAATATATGCAAGATCATTTAATGTATGTTTATATGCAGCATAAATTCTTACTTATTAAAATAATAAAAGATAAGCTAAAGACTTTGTTGAGCTGTATTTATGTTTATTGTAAAGGTATTCTGTATTTCAGAAGGTGCAGTGGTTGCCACAGAAACTAATTTTTAGTCTATTGCAGAGTAAGTAATTCCATAAATCTCACTTCATATCCAGTTCACAGGTATGATTTCCTTTTATTATTGGGATGGGAGAGGAGATGAAGATAAAATTTTTCCTCCCTAGGTATTTTTTTCCGTTTGTACTTTTTCAGTTTGTCTAGCAATGTCTTTTAGAAAAACAGAAGTAATTAAGTAGGAAGGAAGCAAGATCTTGCAGAAGTCCTTGTCTGAACTAAAGGATGATTCATGAACTTATGGAAAGTCATTTAGTGTTCAGAACTTCATTAGTTCCATATGTAGAACACAAATAAAGGATTACTAAAGGTAATTCTCAGTAGGTTGAGAAGCTGAGGTCTTTATTTTTGTAAAATTATTCAAAACACTGTAACTAAAGATGTTGTATAAGCTCAAAGTTTTACTGCTATTTTGATAATTGCTACCATTTATTACTGTGCTTGGATCAGTGAAGCTCATTTTTATTAAAAAGTTCTTATATGAATTTCACACTTCCTGGGACCTGCATATCATGTGTCACACACCAATATTTTAATGTTTTAGTTTCCAATCATCATGCAGTCTTGTACTCAGTAAAAAGGCCTGTGAATGTTCCTTTGATATGCAGAGGTATTTACTGTAAGAATGTAATTGGTGGAATTGCACTAAGAATTCATTCTTTGCTGTTTTACATCTTTGTATGCTGTTGCATTACTATCTGTGGAACACCATATATATTACCATGTATCTAACAGAAAAACTACTTCTCTTTTGTGCTCAGTTTTTCTTTTCTTCCAGAACCCAGATTTTCACATTACTTTTTGCAGTCTATCTTCTGCAACATCCATGCAGAGATGGAAAATGCAAATCCCAATTCTATCAGTAGGACTAAAGCACACTGGAGCCAACAGATTCAGCTAAAACTGTGAAGGAAAACTGAGCCAGGGCCAGAAGATGAAACACAGCTTCAGAACCTACTGTCTCTGCTTAACTGGTTTTCTTGTCAGGGCCTGACTACCACAGTAGCAGGGAGGGAAGCTGTCAAACAGTGTCAGCTCTGAGTGTTGAACATGGCCATGCCCAGCAACGCTATTTGTGGAGTTCACCACTGAGCCCATTCAAGACTTCCTGCAGTACACACACATTGAACTGTACCCTGAGGAAATGGATAACTGTAAGGAAGAGAGGAGGAGAAGATAAGGAGTTTCTGACACCTGAAAGAGAAAGAGGAAGGGGGAAGACAGGAAAATATGTAGAGAATTGGTGTCGCTGCATCTTCCCGGATTATGAGGGATACAAAAGAGGAAACATTGAGTGGTGCTGCTGGCAATGGATCCTTCATGATCCCCAGCAGCATCTGTCTGTCTGCATCAGGTCTCCTGGCTTTTCCTACTGCTCTGACATAACAAAAACAGGCAGCAGGGCCAAGGCCATTTTGCTGTCCCCAGGGTTCTGCTGCCTTGGAGAGCCATCTACCTTGGCCATGATGGGAGCCAGGCCAAGCTTAGAAACAGCAAAGCTCCAGCCAGGGCAATTTTATGCAGTTACAGCAACATTAGAATAATAGAATATCCTCAACTGGAAAGGACCACAAGCATCATAGAAGTCCTACTTAGGACAGCCTGCACAGGACAGCCTGAAGAATCACACCATGTGCACTGCTGTATGCAGATATTATAGTTGTGATGCAAAAAGAAGGACTGCCAAATATTTATGAATATCAGGAAGGCCTCCACAAGGAAACACAAGCAAAAGTAGCTGGTGGAGATAAAATTGTATTGCTGTATTTTTCCAAAAGTCTGCCCTGTCTCAGCTCAAATGAGCATAGCAATGCCTCTAAATTCATCTTATAAGTGATATAAAAAGGTATTTTCAAGTTTGGATTGAATGGAGACTTCTTTATTTTGATAGCTGCTAGAGCTAGATCTATTTCTACCTTTTGTTTGTTTCCATGTATTCTCTTCTCAAGCAAAAACTGCTTTTAATTTCAAAGGAAAGTGTAAGCGCTCAGACTTCAGGCAGATTGTACATGCACTCAAGTCTGACAAGTGGTTTAACTTCTTCACTTTTGGTGTCTATGTTGCAAATAAAAGAAGGGCTAAAATGTCATTTTTGAGATACCTCCAGCAGCTGCATTAAATCACACTGCTCAGTTCAGTGTTTCCAAACAATATTATCTTCCTTATATAGAATTTACAGACTTATTAGGAATAATTAGGGAAAGGATTATCATGTTTTCTGATTTGTTATGTATTTATCCACACACTAATTCCATAGATAGCATACTTCCTTTTCTGATGCCAGCAAAGTACTCCTCATGTACTTAATCTGAAAACTTGGGCATTCTGGGAATGTCTTGTTTGTTTAGCCCTGAGGTTCTGAATGTTTTGGGTAAATAGCAAAGGAATCCGAATGCAGGATTTGGTTTCAAGGAAATACAAGAAAGAAAATGATCACACAAGGAGATTTTATATCTAAGCTATTTCTATTCTTACAAGTCTTCAGACCAACATCAACATTTCAGAGCTTGCCAAACATGTACACCCTTGAGCAAAAGAACTATCACACAACTGCAAAGCTGCTACAGATGATAGCCATCAATAATCGCAGATTCTTAAGGTACCTCCTGTTTCTGTCTGTTTGCAATCCTACTCTAGCCTCTACACTTTTCAAAAACTAGGGTGTTTAATATTAACGCTGTTGTAATGAATGTACATTTGGGTATAAAGCATTGGACTGAATCATACAGCTTAAAAATTTATATAATAACATGATACAGTATAACTTAAATTAAATCATGCTAAAAAATGTGAGCAATTGAAAGGTATTTTAGAACTTCCTAGTCCTTTACTTAAATTAGGCTTCACACTTAAAGGCATCCAAAATCATGAGATTCAAGAAAATTTTTCTTTCATGTCCATTTTAAGACTGCAGAGGCCTGCAAAAATGCTATTTATTTTGGCAGATTTTCTCAGACATAATTTCAGTAACTCAAAAATTCATGCAAAAATGTCAAAATGAGTGAATTTCTTGATATGTACACAGTATAAGGTGTGAAAGGAAAGTCAGAATTGCAATCAGAATAAGCAAATATTTTTATACCTGACTTTGTAACTAGAGAGATTTGATTTTGCACTCAGACATCTGATATCCTGCAAAGTTCAGAGCAATACATGCCCATTTTCTTCAAAATAGTTTTATTGAAATGGAGGAAGAGATGAATTCTCTTATTGCTATATGTTGTGCTAATTAAAATGCACTACTGTGTTCAGTTTACTGAACTAAAACGTCCAATATCATTTAATATTGTATCCTCACTGATTTTGGGTTAGTGTTTTGAGGGGTTTTGCTTGGTTGGTTGGTTGGTTGGTTGGTTGGTTGGTTGGTTTTTAATTCAACACCTCTTGTTGCAGTACAACATTTATTCGTTGTAAAATTCTTCACTCACCTTTCATACAGTATTTCAGCAACAGTTACACATTCACAAGGAATTAAATAATAAGAATCTGCTTCATACTGACAACAGAAAACACAATAGAACTTGATGTCTGGTCTTTATTGTAAGCATCAGTTTTGTGGGAAAATAAAGGGCAAGAAGGCCATGACAGAAGGAAAGGAAGCACTTACTGAGACAGGTAACATTTAGAGCATTTAGAAAGGTTTGTTTCCCCTGGAAATGACACGCTTTATATATGACATGCTTTTATAGACTTCCTCAAAAAGTCCATAAAACAATATAGTTTAAATTATGGGTCATCATTGTTTAATTTTGCACATAGATAATCTAAATGTCTAAAGCATGTTTGAGATGGGGTTTTTTTCAAGAAATTCTGATCAATGACATTGATTTTGAGGACACAATATGTCACTGTTAAACTCCAATCTCCTTCTTAATGCACAGTTACAATGCACATTAAATAAATAAACCCAGAACACAGTACCTCACATAACTTCATTGCCTCAATTAATCAAACAGTTCAATGCCTTTAATTAACATTAGTGTACTATCTGGTTTTAGGACAGGGCAATCATTTTAAGCTGACTCATAAATTGCAGACAGGAGCACAGGTTAGTGCTGATCCCACTTTATAGCCCTTACTTCTCTCCAAGAAGGAAGTCATGCCAATCAGCCACAGGTTCAAAAGCTCTGCTTCAACTACAGTGTAAAGAGTATGAATACATAGACATAAAAAATAAAATTAAATAAAAATTCAGAAACAGTCTATTCATCAAAGACAATATCCATTAAGTTCACGTTAATATGCACAGGATATACAAGACTGGGGTTTCCTTTGTAGTTAAAAAGTTCTGTAAAGCAGGAGAGATCTAATACAGTTTTTCCCCAGCAGCAGATGAATCAGTCAGTTGCTTTGTTTTCATCAAAAAATGTCCCAAGTGTTCAAGACTACAACGTAATTATGTAAAATCTACTACTGGAATTATAGCTGGTTCATCAAGAAACCATTAATTGTCTCCATCCAGCTGTGTTTTCACTCTTTTTGTGGCTACTCCTTAGTCATTCCCCTTCAGACAGATACAGCCAGAACTTTATTCCATTTACCAAGTCCCATCAGTCTTAAAACTCGGTCATCCTTTTGCATAGATAGCAACTTCCTCGGACACATAGGCCATAGTTTTCTCTGCTTAAAATGTTTCAGTTCCTGCATTTAAATGTGCCATCAGAAAAAGCACATGGATTTCATTAGATAGTATAGGTCGGAGGATAAGTGTAGTAAGTTTGTCAGCTTTATTAAGATTCCTATCCTATTGTATTTTCTTTTAATTTAATTTTATTTTTGCCTGTAATTCTGTGTTGTCCTTACTTGACTCAAAAAGGGTTTCTTACTCCTGCCTAGATCCAACATCCCCTTCCAGGGCCCTGTTCAGCAGAAACACAAGATCCCATAAAATTCTTTTGTGTGTATGAAGCAAGAGGACAAAACAGGGAGAGCATGAAATAAGTGTTAAGAAGTTATTCAATACTGATGGTGCAATTTTGTTTGTACTCATAACCAACTTTCTGTCTTTTTTGGGGTCTTGGTCAGGGAGAAGGATATCTTAATTTATTAAAGTATTTCTATTGTCTTTTTAATAAAAGATTTTGTGTCCAATCAAAATAATAAATATATTAGTAAATACTTTGGTCAATATTCATTACATTGGGAATCAATCTGCTTCCAGAACACCAACTGGGGTTTTTTTCCAAACCTTCAGCAAAAGGAAGATCTAGAAGTAAGCCTTATGGGAAATATTATTATTTTTGTTTGCAATCTTCCTGCAGTTCATTTCTGAGACACATCCAAGACATGAGAAAAGATTCAGCATCTCAGAGAAAGAAAGAAACTGCAAAACTACAAAGACTTCTCTAGGGATGTCCTTCCTCTGGTCTACTGGCTTACAGATTTATGTACAGAACTGTCACTCTCCTAACTGAACTGATAGATTTTCCTTTTATGCCTGAAAACTGAACAGAGATAAAGAGTCAGGGCAATACATATCTTTATTCCCTCAAATATTCTGTTCTTTTTTAACAAACACATTTGAGAAGGAGAGTTCACCAACCCCCCAGACACAATTGTGCTAAAGCAAGACTCACCTGGGAATCCATCTATTTATCACACACCACTTTTGTCACATTTATTTAAAGTGACAAAATTATACACAGTATGGAATCACTGCATGCGTGCATGATTTTTTTTAAATTCTGCTACTGCATGCATCCAAAAGCTGGCACAAGGCAGCCTACTGAATTCTAAATTTTTGTTCTTCCTCCATAGATGTGATAGTAACAAGTCCCCATTCTACAGTTTCCTGCTCATGAACAATTTGTTGTGTACACCTTCAATTTTCCTTCCCACTGCCCCACACTTACTAGTGGTTCAGTGATTCTAATTATTGATTTAGATACCCAAAGTTCAAAGCTCTAATGCCCAGATAGAACCACGAAAACTGAGTTATTCTTTCTGGAGAAGCTATATAAATGACATATGAGACAACAGCTCAGATTTCCCTGAAATGCTGCTTTATCTGCCTATTTATTTGCTCACGGAACTCCAGCTGTGGTGCTTTTATATAGATATTGGTAATTTTTTTCAAACAAATAACTGTCTGAAACATCAGGTATTTTTCATGACCTTTTTTCTGTTTGGTCAGTGTTTTGCTTTCATATGTGTGTCACTCCAAAATGCAGCATCATGTTTAGTTAGCTAATGGTTTAAAACACTTTCCACCCCAGACAGACTTCAACAGATTCTTGAAAAATTTCCACTAATTTATTTTCTCACTTACCTGAACACTACGTTTTGATAACTTTTACCTCCATTCAATCAACTTTTATTAGTTGCTATCATACAGGTATATCTCATCTTATCTCATCTCCTCTCAGTAGCTACAATATTCATAGGAGACATTGCAGAAATTAACTGCAAATGCATCAAGATTTATAAGTACTTGTAGAATTTTTCCTGGATTCTTATTAGAGTGGCAATTTTTAGGTGCATAACTAAGCTTACATTTTCTGTTTCCTCCTGCTGAAGCTCTTACATTCTCACTCAATTGTCTTATTTTACAACTGGGTGACAGCTCCAGATAAGAGACAATATTCCATGTTTGTAACTTTCTTGCAGCAGATAATTGAAGTATATATACTGGGGATTTCCTTAATATGAGTTAAAGGAGTACTGAGTAGCATGAGTCCATTCATTAAAGTTTGTGCTGGTTTTGACTGAGATAGGGGAATTTTCCTCAGAGTAGATGGTATTAGGCTGTGCTTTTGGTTTGCGCTGAAACCACTGGATTTATGGTGAACACATCAGTGTTTCAGTTGCTGCTGGGCAGGGTTTACACAGAATCAAGGCATCTTCTGTTCCTCATGGCAGATAACCCCTCCACCAGTGAGGGGGCTGGAGGTGCTCATGAAGCTGGAAGGGGACATAGTTGGGTCACCTGACCCAACAGACCAAAGGAACATTCCATACCACAGGACATCATACTGGGTATATAAAACTGAAGGAGAAGAAGGAAGGGACATTCAGAGTGGTAATGCTTGCCTTCCCAAATCACTGTTAGATATGATGAAGCCCTGATTTTCTGGGAATGGCTGAACAGCTGTCTGCCCATGGGAAGTGGTGAATGAATTCCTTGGTTCGCTTTGCTTTGTGTGCATGTTTTCTGCTTTATCTACTGAGTTGCATTTACCTCAACCCATGAGTTTTCTTACTTTTACTCATCTGGTTCCCTCTCCCTTCCCAAAAATGTGGAGTCTATTAGCAACTGTGGGGTTCGTAGCTGCCAACTGCAGCTAAACTACAACAAAGTCTTAATAATTTATGATTCCCTTTCTA
Source organism: Passer domesticus (assembly GCF_036417665.1). Taxonomy (NCBI): domain Eukaryota; kingdom Metazoa; phylum Chordata; class Aves; order Passeriformes; family Passeridae; genus Passer; species Passer domesticus. Next base: position 104,222,503 of record NC_087474.1, on the reverse strand, counting down.
AAGCACCTGGGCAAACTGCACTATTTATAACTAATTAAAGTTATAGGACAATTTGTTTTGACTTGGAAATAGGACCCAACTTGAGTGGAACTGTAAAAGAGATATTCTGAACCCTATTTTATTGTGACTACTCTCTACTTTCTTTGTGGGAGACAACATAATCTGTTGTCAGCTTCTTGGTACATCTGATTTACTATGTCAGGATAACCATGTCTATAATGCATCTTTTCTAAACAGCAGTACAGAAGTTTTCAGTAGTATGGAAACACCTTGAAATTATTAGAAACTTTAGAAGACAGTTACCATACAATTTACAGATTACATTAGTCTATTTAATACCTTCAAAAATTGTCATTAACTGTTTTTTTCACCTAGGGAATCTGCTGATAACATTTAGATGAAAAAGTATAAGACACACTAGTGAGTACAGCAAAAGGGTATGTGTCATACATGTTAAAACAAGGCCAAAAGAAGCTGAAACTGTGGCTGAGATATGCAACTGCCTCTGCCATGCCAGGTCCACAGCTGTGGTTGTCAGCTTTTGCTGCTTTCTAATGATCTGATGGCATATTTCAATACTTCTAATGACAGTTTTGGCTTGAGGTTGAACCTTGACATTCTCAGTTCTCTATATGTAGTGCTAATGTCCAAAAAATTGCAAGGTGTTTGTTTCCTTTACCTACTCCATCCTGTAAAACCTTTCCCAGGGCTTTATACTGATAACTTTTGGACTTTTGCCGAGTAATATCACAAGAGACTCCCAACTCTTTTGTGCTTCAAATACTGTACTTCAAATACAAAAGGAGATTACCTGGCTTTTTAATGCCTACCAAACTTTTATTCACTGTAGGGAATAAGTCACAGTCACACAGGAAGGATAAGTTCTAATCCACTGAACTACATGTAGTTTCCATTTTCCTGAAAACTTCTACTTATATATGTCACACAACTTCAAAGATGACCTAATGTCTCCAATGACCTAATGACCTAAGTTTTAATTTCTGCCAGCTTGTAGCAAATGCAGGGTTCATTTAAAATCAGAATTGTTTAAATATTTGTCTATATTGACAACAAATTATACACATTTAAAACTTATATATGCTTCTAGTCAGACATTTCAGTGATATGTAAGAATCACTAACCAATGATCTTATTTCATGTACTGACTCTCATTGGTTTTGTTTGTAGATATATTTCACCTTTTGTGATCTAAAGAATGCTCATGTTCCCAGGAACAAACAATAATATATATTGCAAAACACAACTGGATTTCATCTGGTCCAACAACCTAGTTATTCAGACAAAGCAGGTCTAACTTCATATCTACTGGCTGCTCACAGTTTTTTTCTCTAGTCAGTCTTTGAAAATGTCCAAAGACAGACAACTCACAATCTCTTTGGGAAATAAAAGAGCTCATCACCCAAATATGAAATTCAGTCTTAGAAATAAGTTTGACAAGAACATTGACACCCTATTCAATTTTCTCAGTCAAAACCATGTGATAACCCTGGATATATTTTCATAAAGGAATAAATAAAACACTATCATGGGGCAACAAAGGGCAGATTAGTGATGAGGAAGACAGGTCCACAAATCACTGCAAATTGACTAATTTGAAGACATTACATGGTATTAAATACAGAACAACATATTCTCTGCCATGGCAGATAACCAAAGGCACGTGGGTGAAATGGGTACTGAGAAAAGCATATATTAGCAAAATAATGTATCATTTTAGGTTAAGACCAATATAATAGAGTCAACATGTTTTCTTCCACATCTTGTGTTAGGGTTGAATATGTCAACAAGATCGCACAACTTTTCACTCTCAAGCTGTCATCTGGAAATATTTATTAAGCCAGCAAATAACAAAGCAACAGCCCCAGCTTTAGAGTGAAAATTATATTCCTTTATCTTCAAAAATGAGTGGAGGATAAAACCATCCAGCATTATACTTGCCAATATAATTTGAAGTGTAGGAAAAAAAAGATGATGAAGTTTCTTTCCACCTTACAGTTTTACACTTTTTGCATCAAAACCATGATCTAATGAACTCTGCTGCTGTGATTCTTATTACATTTTAGTGCCAATAAAAATTATCAGTTGATTCAGTAGCTGACAGCATACAATTACATTTCTACCTATAAGTAACTTCTCTAAAAACTTCCTTGTAAGCAGAGGTAAATGATTTCACCACTACAAGAAAAAAATCTAATTTTCCCTTCTAATTTCCTGAAAGTATTAGAGGAAAGTATTTATAATGCAGCAATATGGTTCTGCAGAATTAGAAGGAAAAAAGAGCTGCTGCTGCTGAACTTTAAGATCATACATCCAGTAAAAACCTCTTTAAAAATAGCAAGCAGCATTAATGAGATAACAGATAAGGACAAAATGAGTTGCAAATTGGTTTTGTAAATCTCTAAACATAACTTGAATGAGTATGCAGTTTCATTCATCAAATAAACTTATGTAATACCTTGTTTTCTAAATGGTCTATAAGACAAATGTCTGACCACAGTATCTAAAAAAACCCCAAAAACCCAGAAAACAGTTGTTTACTAGAACAAAAAAGTACCAATTTGTACAGTATTGCTTATTTGTTTGGTCATGTCATCTGCAGAGGAAACTCATCTGCATAACACATTTTTAACATGTTTTTTTATAAACAGGCATCTCTCCCCACTCTGGGAAGCTAACTGGCATGCTGATGTGTATATGTGCTTCCATAAAGGCAAACCAAGACATAGGTTGCATTTTTAAACTATGAATGTCTTACAAAACAATTAACTGGGAGATATTACTTATAAAGCTTGGCTATAAAACTTAATTATTATTTCTGTTGTATAAACTTCATAGACTAAGATACTAAGGTACTAAGATGCTAAGACAATAAGCTGGGCATGCTGATGTTTTCAATTCCCTCTACCTTATCCAATTTCTAAATTTTATTTCATCTCAGCCTCCTGGAAGAGTCACTGACCATTTTCTGATCATAAAAACATCTGCAAAGGATACCAGAAAAGGTGTAGATGCATTTTAATATTTGGAGATGAAGGAGAATACTTCAAAATGCTATTACTGGTTAAGAATTAATAAAGCTGTTCCACATTCAAAGGACAATGTAATCTGCATTGCTTACTGGCTGAGTTAGACATCTTGATGCATGTTTATTTTATTAAAAAGTTAAAAGCATTGAAAATAAGTAGTCTAAAGAAATTCACTTTTTAAGAACCTGAAATTACAGTGACAAAAGGAAAATGAAACATATTTGAAATAATTTGAATTAAGGAGAAAAATATTATTGATTACTTGCAAGCAGAAATAGCATGCAAACCTGGGCGATGAAAGTGTTTATGTACTTACAGTGTACACATTACAAATATTTCTATAACATAGATTAAGGTTTTATTGGAATCTAGAATAAGCTGATGCTATTTGGTTTTACTCTTAAAATAATGTAGAGGTGTAATCAGTTCTAGGGTGTTTCTAATATTTAAAATATTTTAATTTTTTCTTTTATGGTAGAAAAGTATTTTAGAAAGGGAAAAGTGTATTATTTATAACACTAGAGTAGATTATGGCAGAAAATGCATTTGAATGAGCTGTGGAACAATTGAAATGATATTGAGAAATGAAAGGAAAATATATTTTTGGCCAGTAATGATATTAATAACAGTTGTGATACTATGAAAAACTTCAAACTCTTCTGGGTAGCATGTTGAAAAAATGTGCAATATTTACTATCTGTACCAAAGTCTGATATATTTATCACTGAATAAAATGCTATATCAATAAGCAAGTGCATAGAGACTTACAGTAAATACAAGATATTTGTCAAGTGTTTTATTTGCTCTGTCATTTATAAATAGTGTCAAGAAAAGAAACCTTTTTCAGGCGTGGTCATCTGATTTCCTTCTCTTTCTGGCACCTTAGAGCTTCTAGATTTTTTGGTAACTCCCACCCCTTCCCTGCCCCACCCCCATCCCCACAGAGTCATTTCTGAATATCTTAAGCAGAAGGAAAAAACATCTGCCCTAAATGACCAGGCTGGGAAATGTATTATTCAATATCCCGAGACCTCAGCTCCTCTGATAAGGCTCTGATGGCTGAGCAGTGCTGGTCAGAGTTTACCTGGCACAATGGCACAACAGGGCTTGTACTAGAAAAATGCGTTTACAGAAGGTCTAAAAGTAAGATTTCAGGAAGTTAGTCCCATTTCCCACCAGCATGTCAGGCTCAAAAGGATCCAAGGCAGGAGAGCCCATAACAGTCCAGGCCAGGAAGAGAGAGTTTCAGAGTTGCAAACCCTCACAGAGCCCTCACAGATGAAACTCTGCATTCCTCTTGACAGTGAATTGTCCATGTAACTTTGACAGTAGCACCTTTCCATTCTCCAAAGGCAGGAGAAAGAGAACACCAAACATTGACAAATTCAGTGATGAATTTGAAGTTAAAACTGAAATTTTTATTACTCATTGTGGAAGATTCCAAGTGCTAACTTTATGCTGTGTCTCTGAAATACAGCTAAGCAAAAAAACCTAACCATTGACTCTGACAGAGTTTCCAGAATTCAAAAATTTTACTGAAATGTTCCCTTGGAAAGAGCTAGTCTAAAAACCCTAAGTTTGAGAGAACTGTAATATGTTAACCATGAACAAAGGAAGCAGCTCTGAAAGTAGAAGGTGCAGATGGTGATCAGTTCTTTTGCAGTTAAGCACATTATCTGCTCTGGAAGAATCAAAGTTCAAAATAATGAAGCTTATGGTGACCCTAATAAAAAAGAAAGATTTTAAGACACAAAAGTCATAATGTTATCATTTGCAATTTTATTTGTAAGTTATCCACAATATTGTATAATTTATTTGCTTGGAAATCTATACATAATGAAGATTTCATGGTCCTCTGTTTAGCACCTTTTCTCTTGTCAACTTGTCAGGAATTTATGTAGGGAACATTTAATAATGATAAAAGTGATTCTTTGCATAATATTGCTACGCTACAAAGAGAGACCTCTGATTTGACCCTCCTCTTCTCCCCCTTCTTCAGTATTTTGTATTCTCTTTTATCTCTTTTCTATTTCTCTCTGTGATCAGCACTTTATCTCTCTGTCAGATCCTTTTTAGGGGCTGCAGAAACTTTTTTTTTCTGAGTATCAGACTGAAAATTACTGAGACCATCCTCAACTAAGCAGACATTTAGATGCTGGAATCTTGTGAACATTATGCTTGTCAGGTTTGCTTGTCAGATATTATCCTCATCAAACACATGCTCTCTCACAGAGTTAATCCTCTTCAACTCACTGAAGGGTTTAGTCCATATATTTTGAACTGATTTCTTTCTTATTTAAAGAAAGAGCGGAACCAAGGGAGAGATTTCCTACTGCTCATCTCTTTCCCCTAATATTTCTGTCTTTTACTCCACTGTTTTAGAAGAAAAGGATTCCTAGGTTGTTGATTTAATCTGTTTGATAGAAATGTGTGTATTGTGAGGATGTACTGGGTCTAGCTGGGACAGAGTTAACTTTCTTCATAGCAGCTTTTGTGGTTTAGATTTATGGCCAAAGGAAGACAGATAAAAAAACCTGTTCAACTTTTGCTAGACAGCATTTGTACCAAGATCCTTGCTGTTTCAGTCTGCCCTACCACAGTGAATAAGTTGGGACTCATGCAGGAGGTTGCAAGGGAACACATGTCACAAATTAACCAGAGATATTACATGCCATATTATGGCAGGTTATGCAATAAAAGGGAAAAGAAGGGAGTTTAGGAGGCTAGCCACCTTTTACCTAGGAACAGGCTAGGTGTTGGTCTACCTTGATTTTACTCTTCTTTCCCTCTTTGCTGTCCCACTGAGGGTGGGGGAGTGACCTGTGTGGTGCTGAGCTGCCCTTCTGTATTAATCCACAACAGAGGGACCAAGGGAAAGAAGGCTGAGATCTGGAGATTCCCTCCATTTAAGGGTATAGGAAATGAAAGTATTTAAATGTGTAATTAAGGGAATCAAACAACAACTATTTCAGTAACGCAGGCACGACTGTAACTTCTCATTTCAGTCCAGCCTGCAAGGGAACTTGTTTTCTTGTTGAACTCTATCTGTCAGAAATACATTAAGGAATATCATTGACCCTATGGTCATACGTACTTTGTTCTTTCCTCTTTAATCTACAGAAAAGAATAACATGTGTAATGATAATGAATAAAAAACCAGCTCTTTTATTTGCTTAAATTTTGTTTTGAAAATGAAACAGTAGAGTGACAGTTACCTGGGAATTTATGCTATATCCTGAAGTGATTTTCGTAGCCAACAACAATTTAAAGAGAACAGAACTTACAATAGCAAATTTTATTAGTATTTTATTAATTTAATAAGGTGAATTAGCAGATGATGTACAGTCTTCCTGACTGTGTTTTATGAATATGCCAATACAATTCCAAGATTCCTACATTAAACATGCAGAATTCATTTCTATAAGCAGTCACCAACATGCATTTGACTTCAGCCCCTCTGGTGTGCTCTCCTAGTAGTATTCTCATCTCATATGGCCAAGAAGGCCAATGGCATCCTAGCCTGTAGCAAAAAATTCTGTGTCCAGCAGGACCAGGGCAGAGACCATCCCACTGTACTCAGTAGAGGTGAGCTTGCACCTCAAATCTTGTGTTCAGTTTTGGGGCCCCCACTGCAAAAAAGTATTTGAGGTGCTGGAGTGTGTCCAGAGAAGGGCAACAGTGTTGGAGAAGGGTCTGGGGCACAGATTATAAAAGGAACAACTGAGGGAGCTGGGGTTATTCAGCCAGGAGAAAAGGAAACTTAGGGGGCAGCTGCTCATCCTTTGCAACTGCCTGAAAGGAGGGTGTAGCCAGGTGGGGGTACCACACAACAGGATGTAAGAAAAGAATCTCTGGTTACAGCAGAGGAGGTTTAGACTGGATATTAGGAATAATTTCATCCCCAAAACTCAGTCAGGCTGCCCAGAGAAGTGGTAAAATCACCATCCCTGGAAGTGCTCCAAAGGTGTGTGAACATGGCACTTGGGGACATGGTTTTGTGGTGAACACAGCAGTGCTGGGTTAATTGGCTTGATGATCTTAGACATTTTTTCCAAACTTATTAATTCTATGATTCTGTGATTTTACACATTTTGACAAAAACTCGTCTCTCCTTCATGCTATTGACAACCAAACAAAAAGTGCTCTCCTAGGAACTGTATTCAGTAGATTCTTTACAGATTAAAGTCTCTATCAATAGATTTTTTTAACAGCTATTACTCAATTTAAAGAATGTATCCACATTAACAACTCTGCAACAAGGTGAAAACAATATACAAGTTGGAATGTATCTCTTTTCCACAATGCTCAATTTCTACCAGCAGTTAAATACCTAGTTATTATTTTGTTTTCCAGATCTTAAAGGACGTATCAAATGTTCATTAATAAGACAATTCCCCCCCCACATTCCTATCTCAGTGCATTAATATGTCCATATTAATCTGTATACATATTTAGTTATTTTAATTTGGGTAATATACATATTACTATTTCTACTGAAAGCTAAGCTACAACACAATACAAATGCACATGTCTTCATAAAAAACATAACAGAGAAAGAAAAAAGCTGAGGATCACTGACACTGTGATCAGCACTTCCAGGGTAAATATTTGTTTGTAACAGATGGATTTACAAGATCTTCAGTTGAAAATAAAAAAAAAAAAAAGAGAAAAAAAAATCCAAACACCCATGTTACTCTTAAGCAGCACCTTATAGGTCTCATGAGACAGTGATGATATGGTCAATACATTTAATAAAAGCATTATGTGTGGATTTTTGTACAATATAAAGTAAAAATCATTAATGCATATTTATAAGGCTGGATTCATTCATATTATTCCTTCCTTAAATTTGGGGCTTCTATTTTCTTTTTGCATACAAGAAAGCATTTGTGGTGTCTAGATTCCAGAGAAGAACTACAGCTGTTTTGTCCTCTCACCTCATCTTTTATTTTCTGTTCCCACTTTTTAAATTATATTTCATTCTTTCAGAAGTGTCAGGACTATTTTGTTTTAGATTACTCAATGTCACTTTTTGTTGTTTTTTTAATCATATGGAATTCGACAGATGGTTTGCAATTACACATACTGGAAGAGATCTAATTCTGAAGAGGAATCATCTGTAAAATAAACTTTTATACTTACTCTATACAAAACTAATTTAGTTAATGTAGACATCAATAGATAAAATCTTTCATTAAAACAGGTCAGATATCAACTTTCAGTGCTCACACAGATCCAAAACTCCACAATTTTAACAGAGCATGCTGCCTTCAAAGTCTCTAAAAAACAGTGTTATGGTTACAGGTGCACACAGCCACCCATTTTTGCTTTGCTGCATTTTTATTAACATAGGGACGATTTACTGTTAAGACTTCTACTTATAAGCTCTTTTGTAGATGTTAGATATTTTATCACAAAATTATCTAGAATCGTGTTTCAGTGAAGTGTCGCATTCGATCTTTCTGAACATTATTTGCCTTGAGATTTCTCAAGATGGAGGAACCACCAGCTTTTCCAAGAGAGTTAACTAAGAGAAAGAAATTGATATGTAGTACTTCTCCCTGCTCATCTAAACAATATAGGGACATCCATATGCAAATAGAATTAAGTTCCTAAATAATAGAATTTGAAAACTGTGTCTGGCCACAGTTCACACAGTTAATTTTCAGCTGATTTCCCTCTGAAATCAGAGGGATTTCAGAAATCTCTCTCATTTCAGGGGGAAATCAAGTTTTTGCTTCTTTTTTAGCTACAAGATAAAGAAGAGTCTGAAGGTGCTTTGTCCCTTTGGTTTGATATTTAAGAAATCCAAATAACCACAAGAAGCAGAGAGGTTTTATGCTGACTTTGACCAACTATTCCTGACTGGGAAAGCAATGGTTTTCCAACATGCTGATAAAAAGAGAGCTATACTATTTCAGTTTAAAGAGTGGAATAATATTTTAGTTTGTTTATCTGTATTTCAGAAATGTATTCTGAAATATAAATAAGAAACATTCTTTGAATGTATTACTTTCAATCATGTTTTGCCTCTTAATATTAAATTCCTTGCTGAGTAGACAATTTCAGTTCTTAGGCACAACTAGATGGTGTCGTCTGCATTTACAGAATAATGGATTACTCACTTACCAATGACCAGCCTCATTCATGTTCATTTAATGTCAAGTAAAAAGCAAATTTTCCAGATAAGTGGAAGCTGCAACTGTCAGAACTGAAAATCCTGAGAGCATTACATACCAAGTGTTACCACAGCACTCCCTGCCAAAAACAGTGCAATATTTGTGTTCATTCATATCTGTTAGAAGCTAAAGACAGAGCACAGCAAATTCGTATTCCTCAGAGAACATTACCTCATCAATTATTTCTAGGAGACTTTCATATCAGTTACATTTTGTGTCTATCAAGATTCTTAAATTAAAAAGATCCAGATAATCTGTGGACACAGCCAAACTGAGACTAGCTGCTCATGAATATATTACTTAATAGTCATCCCTCTCCAGCAACTGCTTTCCTTTTGTTATGCTGCTTAGGTATCTGTGCTATAATCTATTGGATAGCAACACACATTCAGGAATACACTAGTGGATCATTAGAGAATATTAAACACAAGAGTAACCAAGCTCAATAAATGAACTGGCCCAGATTTTTCTTTCATACCTCAATTTGGATAAGCACTAAAAGTAGTTCAAGGAGAAAGGAGCTGTAGTTTCCACAATACCGCAGTAGATTAAATTGCTTCAGATGATTGAATATACATGAAAATTCTCGAAAAATGAGAAAATTAGATGCTGTATGAGACATGCTTTTTAATCTCTAAGCATGGTGAAACTTTTTAACCCTGAAAATTTGCAGTAAAGGGCATTAAGGTAATAGGTTAGAATATGCAAGAAACCATAAAAGAGCTTTCCCTACTTTAACTCCTTCTGGGAAGCACAACAGCAAAACTTACATATTCTTGCACAAATGAGCACAATGGTTACTGGAAGGAATGAGCAAATAAGTTGTGGTGAATTCCCACAAAGGAAAATGCAAAGTCCTACATCTGAAATAGAATAAACCCAAGCAAGGGCAACAGCACAGCATCGTATCAAAACTATGGCCTGACTGAGCACGGTTGGCTGCATGCAAGTAGCTTTGCAAGAAGTGTTCCACAAGAGATTTCTTCTGTGCTAAGAGATTTCTAAGCCTATGCTTCCCTATGTTTCATTTTCACAGTATTTATCATAGTAGCATGAGGAGCTAGTGGTATTTTCTTCCAGACTGTGGGCTGTGTCTTCCCCCTGGAGCTTTCATCCTGTACTTGGCACTGTGATATGGCATCCGTTCCATCCCAGGACAGCAAAGGCTCACACTTGTAATTGCCAAGATGGAAAAGAAGAATGCTTCCCTCCAGAGAGTTCAGTTTTTCTCTCCTAGACTCACATTCAGGTTTTATTTGTTTTTCAATATTACTGTAATGATTCTTATTAGTCATCATATAATGCAACATCAAGGGACATAGGAAATTAATTTTCAGTGTCAAAAAAATGAACGAATTAGGTAGCTGTGAAATCCGTAAGGAGAGACTGGCTCGTAAATTATCTTTTTATGAAAAGAAGCATGCACTGATCCAATAGCCAGACTAAAGTTATGTAGATGATGGAGAAAAACTCAACTGCATCCACAGAAATTGGTAAATGGCGCATCAACAGATGCCCGAGTAGCTTAATTAATTCTTCTTACAAAAGTCATAGCTTTATTGCAGAGACCAACATGTCCATGATGTTCTGACTCCTCTCTGACTCATTGAATATTCCTCTTCTGTTGTCAGAGTAGAGACTGCTCCCTTCCAGAATTTGTAAACTCTGTGGAAGAGGGATATGTCAAAAAGTTTTACACTCACAATAGGCTCTCATTTCTATCTTTTTTCCTCTTGGCCCAGCCCAGCAAAATCATAAAGGAATTTGGATAAAAAAAGAGAAAATATTTGGACTTTGAATGCCAGTAGGCTCAAATGCAAGACAAAGCTTTACATGAAAAAGTAGATGACATCTTAGTGCAAAGATCTCCATAGAAATCTCCATGGCATTAACAGCACACATTTCCAGGCTAAAATCTTTTTATCAGCTTGTATAGCCATCATCACTTTGAGTGATACATGCAGAAACCAACACTGCATGTTTAGTAAAACAGTTTTTAGTTCTTCAGAGGTTTTCATACCACTCAGCTCAGCACACAAAATAAAAGCATCTACATAAGAGACCAGTCTCCCTTTAAATTTATGAGAAAAGAGGTCTCAGAAGTCTTGGTTTTTAAGACAAGAACTCACTCAAGGAGCCCATCAATCACCATGACTAGACTCCTTATGGATATGTCACAAGTCAGTAACAACTGAGAAATATCTTATTTTGTATCAACTAAAAAACTAAGCAATAGATCATTCCTGGGAAAAGAACTATCTTTGCTTTGAAAAATATAGCCCTCTGCAGTTTCAAATTTCTCATCATCCTTGCAACTCTGTCTAAAACTTAGTAAAAATTATAGTCTAGAAAGTCACACATTAAAATGTGTAACAAATATTTTTTTATTGATAGATTCACGTAACACACTCACTAAAGCTGCCAGAAATCTGTAAAAAAAGGCCACCCCTTGTTTGAAGATTTCCATATATAACAGTGCACTCTTTAAGTTTGCAAAATCAGATCATTGTGTTGATAAGCACTCGTGCATCCAGATCGTGAACCAAAGGCTACATTGGGCTTAAAATAGACAGTTTTTCCCAGTTTATTTCTGTAACTGAATATAGTGTTTGACTTCATACAATATTTTTCACAGGCTTTGTATGATCTTCAGCAAAAATATTTCTATGGTGTCAATGACAAAATAGTTGACTTCTACAAGCAAAACTATAAATTGGAAACTCGCAAGTGCCCATACTTTAAATTTATTTCAACAATGCAGACAGGACACTGTAGAAAAACACAGCACACCATCTTCTGAGCTTTTTCTAAATTATATATAATTACACATGGATAGTCTTTTAAGGAATGCATTATAAATTTGTTAGGTAATTTATTTAGCTAATGTTAGTAATAAAATCTTGCAATAATCTCATGTACATACAGTATAATTATGTTTAGCTCATCAGAATAATAGTTTTAAAGATCATTTTATAAGCAACAGTGTGAAAATTGCTACTATGGACAGCAGTAGGATTAACACAATAGCAACAGATCAGACAAACAGAGAAAACCTCCCCAGGAAAAAGCAACAAGCTTGTGCTGTTTGCTTCTGTAGACTTATCAGTGTGCCTCACTGATATCTAAGGCAGCAGAACTGTCACCTCTTTTGGAAGCTGAGACTGCAAGATCTGGTAATGTATTTTGTATGAGGAGAGGATCCCCAGCCTCACACTTTCTTCTCAGAACTGCACCAAATTTAGGGGTTGGGGAGGTAAGAAGTTTCAGACAAGAATGTTCACCTAGGATTTTCAAGAACTAGATTAACATCTAGAATACCTGTATGGTGCCAGCTTTTTTGAAGAAAAAGTTACCTAAAATATGTTACTGCTACTTATACAAATATATTAGGTCAAGCAAGAATCATAAAGTTCACAAAGTGAAGTACTTATATAAAAACAAAAACTGCCAAATAATTTCTTTTGCATTAAGTGTATTTCTACACATTACCTGTTCCTTGGACTCTAATTCCAATGAGTGGACAAAAACAATGCCAAGGATATACATAGTCAAAGTAGTAACCGAGGTGGCATGAAGTACTGTGAAAACAAAAGAAGAAACCAGATGCAGAAACTCACTGCTAATTTTCACTCAGGCATCAGCAACATTCTAAACTGCTCTCACTCAGCCATGTGAGAGCCTCATTGGATTGTTTAGAAGAAGATGAAAACAAGCTAAACTGATCTGGCTCTGGGATTACACCAGGTCCTAAAAAACCCACTATAGTACACGCATAGAAACAAGAAAAATACAGATTTGGGACTTTTTTAATTTTTTTTTTTTTAATTTCAGGAGAAACTTTTCTGCCAGAATTACTCAAACCACTTTTAATTCTTAACTCCCAGTTACCCCACCTCCTTCATCTCTTGTAACTAACTTGTTTTGTTTGAAAGACAAAGAGGCAAGAGAATAAACACAAATAAATGCCATGGTAAGTTGACAATATTCTGTCAAGAACAGTGAAAAACCTGCTACCACCTGAGATGAACAGTTACAATCCAGTTTTCTATTGATATTATTGGCTGTTAGGTCACTACTTGAAAGAATAAACGATTGAATCCCTTTGTCATTGCCACATAAAAGTACTGAAGTCTGCTTTAACTGAATATTTAGTAAGCTGGTGTTTGCTGGGGTCATTCTTTTTGGGCATGGGTTTTGTAGGTTTGAGAGATATTAAATATTCTATGTGTAGTTATTTTTAAATTTGAAAATATTCACATGTAATATATTATGATTATATTTAAGCCAACTAATATGAATGTAATAGAAGAAGGCATGGCAAAATTTAATACACAAAAAGGAAAATCTCATTAGGATTAAGGAAAAAATCAATTTGGTAATATACATACAAACTTACAGTAGTTCCTAGTCAAGTCAAAATCTAGAGCAATACAATCTTTTTCTCCTTTTCAGTTACCTATATTTTCATAATTCTCTAGATATTATGCTTTAGTTTCCTTGTCCCAGTCAACCCAAAATCTGAAGAATCCAGTTGAATTAAATATATGTATAAAAATTGCCTCTTCCATAAAACTGAATTCTAAATCTAGCAGCGGCTGATTAGAGAAAGACTCCAGTTTTCAGTGTAGGGATTTGTTGTTGTTGTTGCTTTTTTTTTTTCCAAATATTAAAACCCCAAATACTGGTGGGGGTGTTTTGGCTAATATTTCATAAACCTATCAGCCTTGAAGAAATATAATTTATTCAGTAGTGGCATTATGGGAAATTGAAGAGAATACTGTATTGGGCTGAGGCAAGGAGAGGAAGGAATGAAACAATATTCCTTGAAATTTATAACAATGGTAAATCCTGAAAGTGGTTTAAGATTATGCATACCAAGGTCATAACCAAATATTTTCTGGTTATACACAACCCAAATACATGGCTTTTATTTCTAAACTGTTTTGCAGATGTGATAGCTAGGCTGTTATGCATTAATAGAGAAATAATTAGTTTTCTGATGTATGACATTTTATTCTGAACATAATTTCATAGACTCCTTCTTTCAGTAAATAAGTAAGTTTTGGAGCACAAATTTTTGTTGTTGTTTAATGCCTAATAAAAATGCAGACATTAAGTGAAAATTAGGAATTTTAAACACACTTCATTTCTGTCACATGAGAAAGTCCAAACTCCAAACTTATTGATCTACCACTGTATGAGAGACTGGATGGCTGGGGGAGACATTATTATTAAGAGACACTTAATAAAATTATTGGAATATGTTTTATTTCAGTTCTAGATAGTTGAAATAAATAGAAGTTAAATACACGAAGTACAGAATTTAAGCAAGTGCACATGCATATGCACTTTCTAGCCTTCAGAAAAACATCCTTGCAATATAAAAAGGTCTTGATACTGTACTGCCAGTTGCACTAGGCACAGAAGAGTTCACCAAGACACAAAAGTTTAAATTCTGCATGTCATCTCTAGCCCATTATTCTTGCAAGCTAACTGAGAAGTAGCATTGAAATGGGGCACCACAATGAAATACTGGAAGCATCACTTGAAGGAAATGTGTGCACAGCACTTTAGCTACTATTGATCTTTTCTCTCCCACTTTTATAAAAGAAGGGTATCAGGAACAGATACATTCTAGTAAAGCATTACAGCAAATACACTGGATCAGGCAGAGATTTTTCAAAGACAAAGTCATGGCAATAGTTTGACCTTATCACATTGTATCTTTCTCAATATAACTTTTTATAACTTTGTATTTTCAGCTTTCTCTTACTTGTTTGCTTGGGATTTTTAATTAACTTCCAGCAAACTTCCACCAGCATGGAAGTTTGCTGGAAGTTAATTAAAAATCAGACACTCACAAGTTGCAGTGTCTTCCATGAAACCTCAATAAGGATTTTTTTTTTAGGGTCTGTTTGTTGATTTTGTCTCTTTCCTCTTGGGATTGGGTTGTTTTTGGTTTTTTTCATTTGTTTAGTTTTTGGGGTCTTGCTGAGGGAGAGTTATGGAGTGGTGATTTGCTTTGCTTTGTTTTTCAGATGCAAAATTTTCCTCTGAAGCTTCAGGCCCAAACAGAAACTTATGAAGATTACTGACCTTTTGCATCAGTTTCTCAAGCACCAGCAGTGTTAAGACGCCAGGTTGCTGTGAGCTTTAAAAAGACAAGAACTAGAAGCAACCTCAGGCTCTGGTTTAGCAGATATCTCACGCAAGAGTATTTGTCTTGGCCTTATAAAAACTCCGGTCTGTCACTAACATTTTGCACAATGGAGTAGACCTCTTTAGCAAAATTAAAAAAAAACAAATCAAAACAAACCACAAAAAAAACACCACCAAATAAAGCATGTTCTAATTTTTAATTGTTTTGGTTTTTCCAAGAAAGTAATGCAATGTCCCATACAAGTTTCCAGATGGGCAACATTAGAATAAAGCACAATGCCTCTGCACATGCTTGGGGGTATCTATATTCTCTTGATCTGATTTCCATGGTGATGTATGCTTACAGTTCCCACAGTGCAAGCCGTGCCTTGAGACCTCCACACAAGAAAAGGAGAGTAAAGAGATGATGGCTTGCATTGGTCTAAACGGTAAAAACATGCTATATCATTCTTTCCACACAATGTTCACCGATATGAGGTCTACACTGCACTCTATGCACAGGACAAAGAAGTAACATGCTAGACATGTAGCAAGGTCTGAACAAAAATCAGCTTTTTTATTCCAGAAATATAAACACCAAAGTATTCCTAAGTTTGGAGTGCTGACAAACAGGAACACTGACTGAAGTTGAGACAGATCTTTGTGAAAGTTGACAAAAGAATTATTGGGTCTTTTGTGCCTAAAGATCTAGAATCTCATCAGATATAATCTGCCACCTCTTCTGACAGTGCAGTGTTATGTTCTTCAACACACACAGAACTGTCTGAAATATCTACAATTTGTTAAGACTAACAGTTGCACAGTACCTTGATACCACTTTTATTACACCCTTATCTAACCTAAAATTTCAAAAGGGTTGAGTTTGGAAAAAAATGTTTCAGAAACTGCCTACTCCTATGCTCATGCTCAAAGAAGTCTACGCTACAATTGGTTGCTTAGTCTGTCCAGTCAGGTTTTGACCTTCTCCAAGAGTGGACACTTCATAAGCTTTCTAGAAAACTTGTTCCAATGTTTAACCATCCTCTCTTTTAAAGCTGAATAATCCCAGCTCTCAGGCTCTCATACTGTGTATGATGCTTGAAGTTATCATATCTGTAGTCTTTTATTGAACCCAGTCCAGTATTTCATGCCTCTTACACCACAGAGTGCATTACTAGATATCACACTTCAGAAGTGGTCTCACCAATCGAAGAAGAGAGGCAGGAACACCTCTCAACTTCTCACAAGCTACTGAAAAGGCTTTTCCAAATACAGTTCAGGATGCTGTTGACCTCTTTTGCAACAAAGGCACAATGCTGTCTCACTGTCGAACCATTTCCCACCATGACTCCCAGGTCCTTTTCCATAAAATTTTCTCCCAGGCACCCCTTGACCACCAGTCAGTTTGGTGCATGGGGTGATCCCCCCCTTGTGCAGGACTTGCATAAACTTCATGAGTTTCCCATTTCCCTAGTGTGTTGAAGTCTCTCTGAATAGAGGCATAAACTGGTATATCAATTACTCCTCACAGTTTTGGATCAGCAACCTGATATTCATCTAGTGCAAACTGGAAAACATGAGCAACAAGGAAAAAAAAAGGCACTGTATCATTTGAGAACTGATTGTAAAAATTTTTTACATTCTGTGATTTTCACTGAATAGAAATTTGTAATTGAAAATATCAACTTCATGCACCTTCTTTACCTTGTAACAGAACAACTTTCAAAATATTTAAAATATAGCTCAGCAAAATTAGCAATTTACTCAGGTAAGTAAGCACCAGTTGTATGTAAGCTGAGAGAAGAACTGAATAGGGAGGTTTTGCCTGTGATCCACAACATCCACATAATTAAACAGTGATTCCCACACACTTTAATCAATTTCAGCTAAGTAGCTAGCCACAAGACATCTACAGTATGTATCTATCCAAAGGCCATCTGACCAAATATTTTTCCTACTTTATCACTAAAAGAGCTACAAACACATCAGATGATCAAACGATACACTGACTATGTATTTCTAACAATTTTTTTCCTCCTCGACCTAAAATGTAGTTTGCTGTCTTTCCAAAGAATCAGAAATTCACTTCTTGAGATAAATTGACAGCCATGAGTTCGCTAGAGTAATCATCAGAGAGAATTCTCATTCAACCATGTTGCACATATGGATAGGTCTGATTGCACAAAATCTACTAAAAATAATTACTCTGATTCAAAAACAATAGCAAGACTGCTGTTAATCATTCTATTGTCTGAAACATCAATTGGTAACAATCAAGGGAAAATACAAGAGCAGAAAAATTGTGGAAGGAACAATGACATTTATTAAGCATATACAGGTCACCAAAAGGCAACTCTTTTTATGATAGCACAAATGTGTAACTCTCTGTAATCACACAAGACTTACAGAACAATACATGTTATTGGCAAATAAAACCTGAGTATTATGAGAAGATCGCATGCTTCTGGAAAATGCCTCTCTTAAAAAACCCCCCAAAAAATCAGTAAGAGCATAATGAGGAATGGTGCTGCTTTATTTAACAACAGAAATGGAAACAACACTTTTGTGGTGCTTGTCTAGCTGTCAACAGAAAATGCTTAAAAAAACTCGCATCAAAACCATTTTTTTTTAAATTTAGGTCCAACTGAATTGAATTATTTTTGTATTTTTAAAAAAATCTATTATGAAGCAAAATATTTAGGGTTGTTTTCTTCACAAGAAATGCCTCATTTGACCTGATATTTCTTCAATATTTAATGAAATAAAATTAAATGTTAACCTTACAGTGCAAGGGGTAGGGTGGAGGTGGGAGAAATTTTACAAAAATGCTAAAGGAAAGGAAAGAATCAGGTTAGATAAGGACTCAGTGTTAAAGACCACCTAAATATGGCAAATAAGCTTGAAGCAAACTTAACCAAAATAACTTTGTATCCCAGCTTCTCACCTGGTGATTTTTTTCCTTGTTCATCATACTTCTGAAGCATTTTTTTTCTGTAATTGATTTTATCAGCAACATATTATCCTAAGAAAGACTCACATTTAGTATTTCACTCACTTCTCAAAGATAAAGAAATGGAAGGGTCTATATTAGAGTAATCAAATTTTTATACAGAGTGCAAAGTGACATAGAGAAAGCCTGAAATCAGAAGATTAATTAATTCCAATGGGAATCTGTAATATTAATCCTGTTGATATCCAGAACATTTTTTTAATAAATGCCTTGCATGAAAAATTAATTCTGCTTTCTACCTGTCCCCTCAAACAGGTAAGCATTTGATTTTTCTGACTAAGCTTTAGTTGCATACTTTCTGATTGTTAAAAAAAAAAAAACAAACCAAAAGATTCCAATTATGTGGTTCATAGCTTTTTATTTTTGATCACAGAGACACAAATGCATCAAAGTGTATTACTTATTGAAGGCAATAACTTCAAAACTGAGCAAGTAATTGATGACGGATAGCATGTTAGAAGGGTCTGCTCATAACAGCAGTTCAGCAAACACTAGTTGCCTTCTGGGAGTGAGGCTATATGTGTATTTGTCAAGACAAACCCACAGACATTTTTACTCCTTCTGCACATTTGAATATTATAAACGATTCCAAAAACATTACAAACACTCCCCAAAATAACCAAGAGAGAGTTCAGGAAGACTTTCTCTCTTGTGTCTAACAGAATATCAAACAAGTTTCAAATAATTAGGTAAATTTGTGTACCATTAAAAACCCCATACTATTTATTATTTACAGCTTATTTAGAGTCTTAAAAAAAACCAAAACAACGAGAAAACCCAAGATCAAACAAACAAAAAAGGCCAACCCACAAAACCACACCCCAAAAAATAAAAATTAAATGTATGTTGAACTGTTTGGAATATCAGGGGTTTAACTCTGTATTTTATTTTTTTCTACTCAGGCACTGCCTCCTAAAAGCATGTATTTCTGTGCGCATGCATACATGCTGCAGAATATTCATGTCTTACCAGTTTGTGTCAGGAGATTCTTTCAGTCTGCTTTTCTCCTCACCTTTCCTAATTTCTCCTTTTCCCAAATCTAATCAACTTCTAAGATAACTTTGAATAGTGTTTGCTAAATTCCAGGGTATAATGAAGGGAAGAAGTCATCACCATTGACTGAAGTATCTTCAACTCCTCCAGTTCTTATCCAATAATAACATTCTAAGACTTTATTGAGATATTGAAAATACAGACAAGAGAAAGCTTTAGATAGTTACTTATTGTCCAGTCATTTGATGAGAGGTATCTTACTTTGCAACTGACCTGAGAGCTTAGATTCGTTTTCTCATGTTTCAAAAAAATGATATTATTATTATTAAAGCTTAAGTAATAACTTTTCTAATTGGAGGACACCCACCAGGTTAGATATAATTTTAAGTTCACTAGCATCCTATTCTCACTTCTCCCTGAACTTCAGCACAAACTCGAGAAAGTAATTTAGACTTAGTTAGCCTTGGTTCACTGAAAAATTACAATACTAATGCCAAACTCTCTTGACCATTCTAAGATTATACAGTTCATATGCAACATGGGGAGACTCCATAATGAACTTCATTACAAAAATGTAAAGTATTATTCATATATTCCCTTGAAGTATCACTGAAAAATAGCTTTCTTAAATACCCTTTAGTATTTACTCCTAATAATCTTGATTACACAAAAATTCAATAACAAGCCCACAACAGTGTTTCTCTGCAAACAGATGTCCTTTTTCTAAGTTCTGTCTCAAAGAAAGTGGCCTCCAACATGACCAGGAATATAAACTGAGGGAAAAAAAATAAAAAAGGAAAAGGCTTGTTTATTTGGGATAACAAAATCTTCAAACCTCAAAAAGGTTTCAGCAAGCCTGAAAACTACTTTTTCCATATATTTGTTTACAAATAAAAACATACACCAATTAGAAGTGCTTAGCAAAGATAAAGGCCAGCATACCATATGATTTTCCACTGGCCAAGTACATTAGTAATGTCTTCCACCTACAGGGGGTCATAAACAGGAAAAGCAAAGACATGGTTTGACATAAGTTAAAACAATTTAGAAATGAGAAGCACAAGCTATTCTTTTGAGATTGTCTAAGAGAAAAAGCCATCCTCTGGAATACTGAGATTTTAATTTGGGCTTTTAAAGTAATCTGTTATTTGTTTCTCCCATTTACAATAGCTCTAAGTCCAAGCCTGGCACCTCCTTTTACTTAAGGTTGAAGAATCTAGTTTGGTAATAACACACAGTGTTTGACACTCACAGTTTTGTGACTGTGCAAAGATGAAGCCTTTAATCTTTGAAGCCTTTGCACTGTCACAAAGCTATACTGAGTAGAAGGAAAAGGAGACCAAAAAAAAAAAAAAAAAAGAGGAAAAGAAAAACAAACAGAAGAAAAACATGGAAAAGAGCGAGGAAAGATGGAAATGGATTGGCTGAATAACAACAGAATGAGGAAGGAAATTTCAATGCAATAGAGATAAAAGGAGAGAAAAATAGTCCTAACATCATTGTAGGAACCTGTCAGTCAGAGATCAGAAACACTTATTGTTCTGGCAGCCAAAGATTACAACCACAAAAAAAGCAAGCATTCAAGCACAACAAAATCTGAGGAGATGCTCTATTCAAAGCAATCATTTTCTTAGGAAAGTTTGTAAACATGAACAGCGAGGTTTATGAATAAAGTAAGTGACAGTTTATTTCAAGTATTATATTAAACTGAAAATATATCACTGATTAATTATTGAACTACATTTTAAAGATTAATATCTTGTTGTTTAAAACTCCAAAGTTTAATTAAATAACCTGATGAGTTTTACTTTACTTTTTAAGTCTTGAGATAATAAACTTCACTAGTTTTAGAAAGTTAAATGTATAAATAAAACAGATTGGCTGTCCACTAGATCCAGAAAATAAAATCATTCCCTTTAATGTCTAGAAGAAAGGCTTCAAAGACCAATATTCCAATCCTTTGAATAGTGACATAGCTGCCATCTGAGCAATGTAATACTGAAAGCTAGATTAACTTGTGTGAACAGATTCAGCATCATCTAACTAATGTAAGGTAAACAACACTGAAGGGATTAAATCCTTTCGACAAAAAATTCTCTCCTCCTTTACCAACTATGTTTTAAAAAAGAAGAAATTATCTACTCAGTAAGGGAAGAGGTCTGTCAATATACATCTAAATAATCAATGGTAAATGAAATGAGTTACACCAAGCTTTTGACATCAGCTGGAAAAGACAATAGCATGTCTCAAACAGAAACAATAGCCCAGCTGGGATGTTTTACCCTGTATTGGGAACAATTTTTGTTAACCAGTATATCTAAGCCATCTGTATAATGAATAAGTTGATAGTATGTAAATGGAGATTGAGTGGAAAGGTTGATAAAATAAACAAGAACTAGAACATCTATTGTGTTTTGTCCATTTTTGAAAAGATGAGAGTGAAGTTGCTTTTGATCAAACTGTAAATGTAAATTCTCCTAGAGCTCCCTAGAGAAGGCAAAAGAAACTCCTTATGATTCAATCCATCACCCTGCATTCATAAATACCTATTGAAAAATTAAAATGTTAACTGTTAAAAGATATTCATCAGCAGAAGGTTAATATCTTCCTTCATCGGTATTTCTCAATTTAATTGTAAACTAAAAGTCTTATTAGGCATACCCAGCAGTAAACTGATAATACCACCTAAATGCTCAACAGATGTCTCTAACTGGAAACATAAAATTTTAATAGTCACTTTCTTCAGTATTTAAAGACTATATTGTTATCAACATATTTTTCAAAAAGGAAGTCATGCACTTCTGCCAGTTATATTTATTACACCAAGGAACACTTTATTACAATAATGCAGATATCTTCATTCCACAAACCCCAAAGGTACTTAAAGCTAGGATTTTATTACTTGTGCCTGAGGCCAAACAAAGCTATAAACCTGCTACATTCTAATTCAAATACTGCTGGTGGGGCTTGCTTTTTTGTTCCATAAATTACAATACAATGTAATTAAATGCACACAGAAGTGGTAGTCATAGAAACAGTCTTACCAATTGACAAAATTTTAAGACAAATGAAAAAAAACCCCTGATTTATGAACAATTATTTTTACTCTGTACTAACTTATTTCCCCTCAAAAGGAATATATGTTAATATTATTCCAGCAGTATGGGATACTGACTGCCCCTGAAGTGCTACCAAGAGCTGCTCACACTATCTACCATTATAACAGTTATTCTGTTCCTGTCTAACAAGGTGCACCATCAATTGCATCAGCTCTGTGTTTTCAACAGGCTGACACTGACCAAGTGTTTCATCCAGTAATGGATGAAATATTCAGACACTAAATGCATAACAATTGATGTCTGTTGTGATATTGCTTTGTTTAAAATGAGAGCACCCATAACACTTGGAAAGCCTCTCTAGAAGTATCACAAGAACAGGAAGCTCTCCAGTACTTTGTGATACCTGAAGCTATAAGAATTTTAAATCATAAACAGTGGAATTCCCAGAGTACGACATAAAGTACACAAGTTCTTATATCTAACAAGACTTTATATTCTTCTTAAGAGTTCTGTTTAAGTTGTGTAGTATTTGGTAGCACTTATAAGTCAAAAATCTATAGCTTGCTTTACTAGCATTTTATTTCTAAAAGTATTTTAGCATTTAACTCATTTGAACATATTTCTGAAAAATCTTACTATTTAATATTATCTTGGCAAAGGCACCAGAGGGTCACAGCTAGGTTGAAATTTTCTGCATATTCCACAGACATGTAAAATGGCAGTCTGATACACATCAGGGCTTATTACATGTACAGTACTTGTCTGGATTTATAGAGTGTTATCCTGACTTTTCCACACCTGTCATAGAGACACCAGTTGTTCTTCCTGTAACTTATCAGGATGCCTAGACTGCTTTATAAATTTTCCTTGTCATGTTCATAATTTCCAAAAGAATAGAAAAAAGGGGATATGGTTGTGTTGGTGAGAAGGACTTCCCTGACATATTTTTTGTTACTAAAGCAACTGGCAATGGACAAAAGGAATGAAGAGGACAAGTACTCTTCTGAGTGTTTTATGAAGCCAAGTTTTAATGTAAAAAAAGAGAAACTAGGTGTCCAGAAGGCATAAATTGATGTTTAATCATGTATGCAGAAGTAGGTACCTTTGCGTAAAACACCAGGTTTGCACATGCTCTCAAAACAAGTGAACATAGACAAGTTTCTAGCACTTAGGCTTTTTTTCCAAAGCAGGAACTATCCTTCATTCATGTGTTTCAGCTCAGTGTTCCTGGAACTTTAAAATGCAGACTACAATAGAATCCATAACTATTAATAAGAAACATCAAACAACCCAAGATAATCCCTTTCCAACCATTAAACACATCCTCAAAAGAGAATTTGACTTAGATTCAGCATATTAAAAGCAAAAAACAACATGGAACAGAGAAAGTGCCACCTGTCACTTAGACGCTGTGCCAACTCTAAAGCAAATGTGCAGCAATTCTACACATACACACAAATGCTTAAAATTACAGAACAAAAGCTGACAAGTCCCAAGAAATAGTATGCATACTTATGTGTGAAATTCCCCTTCTCCAGCTCTCCAAAGTAGGTTCAATGAGTTCATACAGCACAGCAGGGTCAGAGTAAACAACAGTGTAATTTTCTTTAAAGCATATAAGAATGCAAGGAATCTGGAATTCAGACTAGACAGAAAAAAACCCCAAAACATTCCACAGCACACTCTTAAATCCTTATCCCTGCTATGAACCAGATAATCTATTTCTCTGGAGCACAAGTTTCCTCTAGCTCATGTGCTCAGGTTTCTTCCTGAGAGAAACCAGAGCAAAGGTAGCTATGAGTAAGCCATGACTAGTTTTTAGTCTGCATGGAGCTGGAAAACAGCTAATTTTACTAACTCCAGAGCTGATGAGTTTGGTCATCAATGCCAGAGTTCAGCTGTTAGATTTCTATTGAATAGAAACCTCAGCTTAACCTTAATTTCTAAATTCACCTTCAGATATAGAACAGGTGTCAAGTAAAGAATGTTACATGCAGAATGTTAGGGATGCTCTAAAAACTTATTATAGAATAGGAAGGTGAAAATTAAGCTTTCTGTGTTCTATTCTTGTTTGGCAAAGCCCAGCAGCTAACAAATATTCCTAGATTTTGATCCAATGGTTTCTCATGTTAGTAATGCTGAATAAGACTGCTAGTAGGCCCTTTTGATCACTCTGACAGTATTGTTCTTTGTGGTCTATGATTTTCTCTTATATTTTCTGATTGTTCATCACCACCACTACTGTATATAAAGACACCAGGGATTATTTCCAAAATTGGAGGTAGTTAGGCAGTAGCCGTTTTATTTTTCTTAGTTATAAGTGCACCCAGTTTCATTTTTTTCCAGCATATCCATTGTTTTGTGTCATCATTATACCAAGATATTTCTTAGAGTAAAAATTTCTTTCAGATAATATGCCCTCATATGTAATGAGATTTTTATGAATGTATCTCTCATTCTAAATCTAACATAGGCAGTCTAAGTCATAATTCAGGACAGTAATCTTGTATCAGAAAGGAAAGAAAATGCTTTATAAAATTAACACTGGCTTTCTAGCATTTTTAAACAGTTCTAATGATGTCAAACATTTTTAAAACATCAAAACTGTTGTTCTGGTTAAAAAACACCAAACATAAAGAAGAACAATGCCTTGTCCATTCCCTTTTTAATTTTTTGTAAAAGAATTTCTGATTAAATATAAACAATTAAAAAGTATTTAGAAAAAATAAAGCAGGCGGTTCACAGTAAATCATTGTTCTAATACTACAATTATTGTAAGTACTTGCATAGGAAAGTGTCATTGCAAGTAGTGTAATTCTCACCTTCCCTGGTTTCTAACTGCAGTATGCAAAACAATTTCATAGAAAAAGCCACACAGTAATAATATTCTCATAACAATTTCAAGTCTACTCACATTTTTTGTTTGCTGGGTTTTTTAGTTATGTTTTTTTAATATCTTTCTTTTTTTTCTACTGACTCTCAAAGAGTTATTTATTCAGACTTATAAACTTTTGTCTGACTTTTTCATTGGGCCTTCCCCACAGCTTCATCATTTAACTATCCACAGCTGCAATCTAGATAGCTGAGTACAGCATTAACTCATTACTGGCCAGCAGCTCAGAGCAGGCTGGCCAGTAATGAGTTGTCACAAATGTCTATTATCTTCTTTATTAGTGTTCTGGTGCATTTAAAAACAAATGCTGGTATCTTAGTAACAAAACCAGGTATTATGTACTCCTCTGACTGTGCTGTGCATGCCTTTCAGATATAAGAATTGTATTACCCACAATTTATTGATCAAGTGAAAAAAGTATTGCAGCTGCTGACAATACCATTTTGCTATTTGACCTTTTGGATTTGAAAGTGGCACATTTTGATTATCTACTGAACTGCAACTAACAAGCAGACAAACATCACTACAATCAAATTCAACAATGTTGTCAAATGTAACAAAAATTGAAATTTGCGCATATTTCCAGATATTGTTAAAAATTATATTTATACTGCTTTTTGACAATAGGTGTTAAGTAACTTATGTTCTTACCATTTGTTGCATTAGGACATGCACTACCACTATGTGCGCTATTTTTTAACTGTCTTGGGGTTCTCCTCTTTAGAAAGAACTATATATTTCACAGCTGATACATGTTTACACTGACATCATGGCATAGAATAAAGGGAGCATCAACCTTATCCAGAAATTTGAATTGGAATACTAGCAGTTACCTTTTCCTATATGAAATAGTGTGGCCTGTTGTTTTACTGTTCAGTTCAAATATTGTGTAGCTCTAACTCTGCAGAGAGATGATACATGTTTTAGTCAATGCTGAGATTTGGGTATTTAAGAGCCAAAAGAAGCAGTGTCTCTGTCTATATATCTGCATTTTGATTTTTAGTATTGCCCAAAGGCCTGCAAAAACAGAGAATCTATAACCACACAAATACACAGCAAAATTTTTCTGAGAATCCTTACTGATAACACTGAAGATCATTCTTTCTGTTCACTGCAGTGTGCCTCATCTGTGTTTTACACAATATATGAGATTTAATGAAGTCAAGCAATTAGAACGGACAATATCTTCTTTCACTATGTTAGTTAGCAGGTTTGGAATTCCCAATGGCCCTACCTTTCTTCTTGTAAGATTTTGTTTCTAGGAACTTCCTGTGATAGTGCATGGCCCAAACTTTGGCTGCCATAGCTTAAGAAAAAGCAACACATTTCTCTTCTAGGGTGTGTTCTCAAACACAACTGAATTTCATTTTCAGATACAAGCAAGAATAAACAAAAGGATCCCCCAAACAAACCATGGTCCACAGACATTTTTTGCCATCTCTGTTTAATCCATAATGCCATTCAAAACACAACAAAGGACACAACAAATTTCAGTTTTTCCTCCTGAAATTTACTTCTGAGGAAGCTCTGCATGATTTGAATCTCTTGATTCACACCAGCTGGCTGCCACAAATGAGAGAGAATGCCTGACCCTCAGCCTCCTGCCCCCACAAAGAACAACCCTTCCTCCTACAATCTGTTTCATACAATTACCAGTGTAGGTTACCTCTGCCAGGTTACCTTTTTCACTGTCTATTAGTTTAGAATATCATCATAAAAAATATCTCTTACCAATATTCCACGTATTATCCTAAACGCATGAGTTAATTAAAGAAACCATTCAACAATTACCATCAATCAGCATATCAGGAATGAGAATTAGGCTTCAAAAAACAGCTTAAATTTTCATTAACGCATACTCAATTTTATGCTCTTTTGTGGTTTGTTTTGTTACCTTAGTTTTTTTCTTAAAAATCTGTTTTAGCAGCAAAATATAAAAATAATTAAACAACCCTTTTTTGCTGTGTTGTGCTATTTCACAATTCATCACTAATTCATGATTGTTTTAGATATTACTTTTAAACACACCCTTGCACAGAGATGCAATTCTTCCATTTCAAATGTTTTAGCAATGATAACATGAAACTTAATGATCCTTGAGTTGTGAAGACTTCAGTAGTCTGCAGAGCTACTAGCTCTGCATTACCTGTATAGATTTACATCAGAGAATTTCACAGGGTAAATTAGTTTCAGCTGAGATTTCAGCTCGTAGTCTGCCCCCAAGTCACCCCCAAACAGCTCAACAAGCAATATGATTCTATGATACGGTCTGGTTTTAAAATAACGTAGTTCCTTTAGGCCAGGAACGTATCACAGATTTTGGTTAAAGTGGTTTTGGCGTTTGATTTATAAAGCTACACTGACTAGCTTGAGAGTAAAAACATCCTAAGAGAGTGAAACAATGCCCTTTTGAATTTATGAAAGTAAATACCAGAAAAGAAAGATCTTAGAAATTTCATTATTGTTATTTAGGAATAAAATTGAGATCAAAATAGACACAGTTGCCTGCGGGGTTGTTAATTCAATAAACTACATCATTCTTTTGGCACATTCTCCTAATAGGAAGGTAGAAAAGCAAGTTTAAAAGACAAGTTAATTCTGAGAAAGAGCCATATGAAAAAGAAATCTTTGAAATAATTCTCAGTCTTTGTAAGCCAATGCTCAATTTGAAGATTTCTCTTTTGGTCTCCTCTTTCCAATTATATAATTAATGAAGAAGAGTGAAAAAAAGAGAGTAAAAACTGCGCTTGAAGATTTTCTATGCAAAAATGTGCCTACTTAGGAAAAGAGAGCCTTTTTTTTATCCAGGAGCTTGAAAATCCATGGGGTTATCCTGCTGCTAAATTGATGTTGACAAACTCAGCATTAACACGTGCAGGCTCATTTTCTCCAGTTTCAGGCGGCCCTTGAGAAGGGAGTTAGTTAGAATCACTCTCACCAATGGCTTCTGAGGAGGTGAAGTTGCCATTAGGACAAGATATTTAACAGATGCTGCAGAGAAGCTGTAACTCGGCAATGGTATCTATGTCTCAAAAGGCCTCAGGTCATCCATGAGTTAAGAGGGACATACTCTTGCTAGAAGGTAAAACTTATCCCCTCACTGCATGATACAATAAAAATTCAAGAGCTTAAAAAGCATCAGGTTTTGCTTCTCACTCTGCTGGAGCAGTAGGCAGCTGACCTATGTGCCAGCAGATCTGAAATCACTACTTATATTGAAGAGAACAAGACTTTATTCCAGCCAATGGAAACTCTTTTAGCAACTTCTTTTCATTTTACAAATAGGATTTAGAAGGCAACTTTTCTTCTTTTGAGAGAATTCTAATACCTTCTGGGTTCAAAGTGCCATCTCTTGTCTTAGAAAAGGTTAGCATATTTCTTGAAAGAATCCTCTCTTCCATTGCTCTGTGGTTCATACAATTCTGTTCAGAATGTGAGTATAAAGCAGATAATAAATTCTCTCATTTATATTACTTTAATATATCTTCCAATAAGGTAAAATGGAGCTCCTTATACTAATTTAAGTATGACATTACATAGTTGTGAAATAATTTTCAGAGAGATTAATAATGAACCTTGCTCATGATGAATGCAGTCAAGGAATGTACTCAAAGGTAATGGTACCATTCTTTTCTTCTCTTACCACATAAAATGACATTTTCTGTGTATCTATTTACTAATTATAAACAGTAAGTCATCACACTTAGGTTGTTGTATGTAGTTTCTGACAGTAAAGTCTCAGCTAAAACAAAACTTATTCTGATCCAGTGTAAACCAGTGCAACTACTCTGAGCAGACTGAAATACCCTGACTTAGTTTCATAAAAATGGTTACTGAGTCCTTGCTGTGAAATCTGATACTATCTATGGACTTAGGGGTTTAGTAGACACCACAGTGCCATAGATATGTCATAAACTGGCTCATTGATTCTAGCGACTGGACTCCTGAGCCACTGGGTGTAAGAAAGTTGTCTCTGTAGTACACCCAAGAGTCTCTCATCTTGGAGGGCCTTGGGTCTTCAAGTCTCCCTAAACAGAACAGGAGTTTGGGGTCACTTTGCCAATTTAGGTTCAACATTTTCAGAACACAGATTTGGCTTTCTCCCAAATATACTTTTTCTAAACTTTTCTAAATTTTTCTAAACTTCTTCTAAACTTCATTGTGTGAGAACATATAACAACTCCCTTTGGAAAAGCTTTAACTACAAGTTGAATTTTTTTTTATTTTTATTTCTTAGAAAACAAGCCACTCTAAATGTCAATATTGTTTTATTCTTTTTAATTAAAAATATTTTTCATTTTCTGTCAAAATAATGCACAAGTTGTTTGACTTTTACTTGTCTAAGAGAAGTGAATTCTGCTTTCTTACTGTTGAAGAATGCTACCAGGTTTTTTTCTTGTTTTGTTCTTTTTTGTTTTGTTATGATAAATATATTTTTTTCCTCACTGGATGGGATTAACCTAGACTCCCACAGATACTTTACTGTTATTCAAAAGTACCAAATTCCCCTTCTTTGTGGCTGTGTTTAAAGAAAAGATGCTTTCTCTAGAGGTGCTCCCTGAAGTACTGGGCCACTACAAGTCATCAGCACCAAGATAATTGAGACTTCCTAGCTGCTCATAGATTTAATATAGCTACTTCCAGTATATGATCTGGAATACATTACTCTGCACTGCTTTCCATGTAGCTGTGAGATTCCTTTCTACCCTGCAGCCACACATTTTAATTGCCACTATAAACCATCCTTTTTTGTCCACACAGGTGCAGTCCAGCTCTAATCCAAAAGAAGCCTTCTTTCTTTCTCAAAATCCTAATGATACAAGGAATTCTTGCTGTTTATTATGTATTCCTGAGCAGTATTCCATGTGGACTACTTAATGTGTGCCAATAGGATGTATGACCTTTAAAGAGATTCCTCGCAAAACATCTTCTGAGAAATTGTCCTGTTTAAAAAAAACTTTATGTTGTGACACAAATTTCTATTTTAGACATTATCTGGAATCAGAACTTTCTAATTTGTATATTCCATCATTGCAGAAAAAATGTTCTCCATCATAATTTAAGGAATGGATTATGAGGTCACAAGAATCCAGTAATGGAGTTCTTTATGGTACCATACATAGAAAAGTCCTCCACAATGTAAGGATACCACAGTGATTCTGATAATGTTTAATGTAAAATGTTTAATGTAAAGTTAAATGTAAAATTGAAATCTGAATATTGATTCAGATTTTTGAATTTTTTTTTATTTAGATTCTGCAACATTTCAGCTAGTAACATGATTTTATTGAGAGCAATTGAAGTGGATGTGCATCGGAGAAACTATTACTTTTGGAGCTTTATGGGTACATGTTTTCCACGGCTTCAGCTTGTTCATGCATATCTCTGGAGCCGACTGACTGCACTTGTGGTACTGATCTATTTTTCTATACTTTCTCAGCCAACAGAAATAAATCTCTGTACAGTTTTAGCATTCCAAGCAAACTAGAGCCCAAATTTAAAGATGAGAATGCCCTGAAAACCTTTTTAGACCTAAATCCCAAAAGGTAGGAATTTGCATATTAGTCAAGCAGCAACAGTTTTAATCCCAGCACTGCCACCTACTGAAGAGATCATTATAATAATGTTGGGGGGGTTTTTCTGAAAGATGCACTTTAATACATAAATTATTATCTCAGGAATTGGGTTACTGGATAAATGGAGTTCCTAACCCAATAAGCTATACTATACAGTCTGGCAAGATGATCAAATGACCTTAAAATACATATAAATCCAATTACAGGAATGGTGACATTTCAGCAGTAGTGAACAGAAAAATACCAATTCACTGTGCCTAGGCCTGACTTTCTCCAATTAAAGGCAAATAAATCCCATCTGAACTGAATAATAGCAGAATCAAATGCTGTTTCAAGTAAGTGAGACTTGATATCAATCAATTAATTGCCCAAAGAGGCACTCAAATTAATAAATCAATGTTCCAAACTCTGGAGGGATGAATGCAAATTGTAGCTGAACGATATTTCATGGGGGACAAATAATTCCTATTTTCTTAAATAAGAAAATCTGAACAATAATTTATGAGTGAATAAAGCTTGATCACTCATGGACAGCTTCACCCCTGGTGTACCTGCCAGTTCCCCAGAGGATGCTTAGGGTACCTGCCAGCTGTCCACATTTTAATGACTGATAACTCAGTGTAGACACCTTGTTCCCCTGCTGCATCTGCTCCTGCATGAAACAGCTCTATTAGATGTTGGTGAACAGGTTAGGCCATATCCCAGATGAATGCACTGGATGGTTTATTGATACTGAACATTTCCAAAATTTATTCTTGAGGAAATCAGTCTCAATTTCCATTGTAAAAATATGGGTAGCCAAGTGCTGGCAACAGAGGTGGAAAAGTGGTTTGTTCTGTGTGGATTGAAACAAGCATTATACAGACATCACCTGAGATTATTTTGTTATTTTTACCTAAACCCAGGAGTGTAGCAGGGCACTGAGGGGGCAGATGACTCCCAGGGTTTGAAGGACTCCAGGATTGGAGTGGTCCCCAAGTGGTTCACCAGGAGCAGGCAGAGGGCAGAAAGCAGGAAAAGCTTTAGTCCCAGGCATAGGACACCTCCCTGGTGACAGGAATGTGACAAGGCAGGGCCAGGATGCTGACCTGCAGGTAGGCCTGGTTGGCAGGGTCCATGGCCAGGCAAGGTCAGGCTGTGGGGAGCTGAGACCAGCCCTGCTGTGGCACTGCTGGGGCAGGAGCTGATGGCCCTAGGGCTGAGAGGGGGTCCTCAGCCCGGTGTCTTAGGTTACAATGCGGGATATAGCCAAAAATATATATTCCATGAGCATCTCCATAAGCTATTAAAACCAGGTAGGGCAGCATTTGTCTCATCCATGACACATGGCTGATAACTCCCTCTGGGAATATCTTCTGCTAATGGGCCATCAAGTCTCACTGCATGACTCATAAAGCTACATCATCCCATTGTGAGATGATCTGCCCAGGGGTAGGTGCCAAGCATTCCCACCCGGACATAATCTGAGATTTGGAACACCACAAACAGCTTTATCCACTGGATTCCCAGAGGAAGACCAGACCCTTCTACAACACCACTGGACCTTCAGATGAAGACCAGGCCCTTCTACAGGATCACTGCTTCAACAGAACCACAACTGTCACTTCAAAAGGACTGCAGCCACCGTTTCAATCGGACTGCCACCACCATCCTGACCAGGGTGTCAGGATGTATCCTGACTCTGTCAGTTTAAGCCAGTGTTTCTGTATTACTGTCTTTATCTTAATTTTCTTATTAAATTGCAATTCTGACTTGGGATCTCCAACTGGTTTGTTTTCAAACTAGTACACATGGGCAGTGTGCGGAAGGTCCCAAAGGGTGGGCAGGGACAGGTAGGGCTGGCAGCAATTCAGTGCCATAGCAGGATGTTAGATTGGCTTCTAGTAAGCCCACCTTCCTTTGGAAGTGTTTGTATTCACTGTGTTTTCTGACCACCAAACTCACAGACTATAAACTAAGAAGTTTACACCCCCCCCCAAAACACTATGAAATTGTTTAAAGATGCATTCTTTCATATCATTCTGCCCCCCAAACTGAAAATTGAAATATTACTAAATCTACAGCAGAAAAAAAAAATCAACTCAAAATATGCATGGTTTCTTTTTCTATTGTTTTCAGTCAGGCACTGGAAAAGCACTGCAGCTAGCCAGATGGATTGCTGGTTGCCCTCAGCCACGTTTGGAAGCTGCAGCAAAGAATCACCATCTCTCAAGAAGAGCAGTGTTTTACAAGGAGGTGCAGGGCACACCAGAGGAAAACAAAAGGAAAGGGGCAGGCTAGCTGGCCCAAAACAAATTCAATAACATATTTTGATGGGTCAGGGAAAGAAACTTGTTCTTAGGAAGCAATGCTTACTTGCCACTGGCATAGTTAGGAGGGAATTGCTCATGCAAGCTATATTTTCAACAGTTGGTAGGACTGGTGAGTCATTTGCAGAGAATGAGTGGAACTAGCATAAATGGAAAGGATGTCAGAAAAAAAAAAAACAAGTGGGTACAAAAGCCCTTGACATAAATAGAAGCAAGAAAAGGAAAATGAGGAAGTGCTCAGAATTGTGCCCAGTCCATACATTTTTGAGATAAACGCATAAAATCTCACATCTTTCACTTTTACTTTCTAAATTTATTTTCTGCATCCAACTTGGAAATCACTTGTAAAAGCTATATCCCTTTTGCCATGGGGCTCCACTGTCACATCAGACATTTCTATGATTCTCCTGTCTTATCATGTATTTTTTGTACTGCATGATTTCACAGCTTTCCTTCTCTGTCTATACCTACTTCTTACTGCAAACTGACCAGATGCATTACAGGCCCTAAAACCCCATTTATTTGTTCCCTTCTTCACTCTGGATTTCCTTTTTTCTCTTTCTCCACATTTTGTTACAAATTTTTCTCCAGGTCTCTCACTCTGTGAATCCTTCTTTTCTACTTTGGACAAAATTCTAGTCTCTGACTCTTGTTCTGGTATTTCAAGATCAGTCCCATGTTTTACATCTAATTTCTCTCCCCCATGCCCTATCTATTATTATATTAAATCATTTTCAGTCCCAGCAGCACCTTCCAAAAGAATCCCTGCTTTCATTGAAGTCTGTTCTCTTGCCTCTCATGTTCTTCAATTTGTCATTTCATATCACTTCTTGTCTCTTCTGTCATATGGTTATTCCCATTTCTTCACAATTGCCTGACTTTAAGGTGCTAGAAAGATTCATGATGGTAAAAATATCAGTGAAGAAAGCACATCATTGTTTCTATTGTCAGATTAGTTGGTGCTGAAGTGTCAAGATGCTGTCCAAATGTCACAGATTATAATCATAAATTTTCTCTCCACTCAACAAACCTCAAAGAATTAGTACTAGGGATGCCAGATCTATATGCTTATCTCTTCACCTATTACTTGTTTCTAAGCAGATTTGAAGTGCATTCTGCACTCAGGATTTTGTAGAAATATAGCAGAGGCTCAGCCAGCCCCTAGATTATAAACCTTTGCTATGTACCCATGTGACTACCAATAGCCAGGGGGGGAAAAAAAAGTATCAAGACAGAGTGACCCTAAAAAGTTTGAGTGGTATCTTCTCAATATTTCCAGTGAAGGGAAAGGCTCAGGGACAATCAAAAGTACACTGTGTGCCAATATCTGCCTCTGTGGCTCATATCCCAAGCAGGGTTTGTGCGCCTGTGACCACTGGACCATCCCTTAGGATTAAGGAACAGTTGTCTCCATCCGATAAAGTGGGACAAAAGAATTTTTGAAAACAAATTTGTTTGCAAAATGACATAGCATTTATACATGGCTTTTCAAGATGTAGACCAAACCCCAAGAGAGGCAGCATAGTAGGAGTAAGGATTCTGAGAGACAGCACAATAAAAATGGTCTTCCACATTCCCTAAAAACATCACTACTGGGAATATATCCAAAGTGCCAAGACACAAATTTCTCCAGCGTAAGGAAAAAAAACCCGACAAAACAGAAAAAAAACCCCAAAAACCAAAAAACCAAAACAGAGGAATTAGAAGTTGTGATCAGTTGCTGAGTAACAGAAGCATGGTGGGATAGTTCACATTGCTGGGGCAGTGTAATGGGTGAGAACAGATCCTTTAAGAGGCACAGGTTGGGAATGACAAGACAAACTGTGCTTTATTCAAAAGAGCAGCTTGAATATGTGGAGCTTTACCATGAGGTGGTTCACAAGCAAGATGAGGGTTTACGGGTTGGGATCAGAGGGAAGTTAGTGAGGAAGCTGTTGTGATGATCAAGGAGTAAAATAAGATACAGTCTTCTTTAGCTGACTGAAAGCAGACTTGCAATCAGGAAAAGGATTAAAAATATTGATTTGACATGGAATTATGAATTCTAAAACTCTGCTGCAATTGAAACTGGCAGGCAATGTGAGTGGCAAAAATAAAAACCTCTATAAGTATACTGATGGGAAAACTAGAGGAGTCTTGTGATAAGGGTTTACAGTGTTCAAAGCTCTGATTGCTGAGACATTTTACTGATAAGGTATGCCCTTTGGCTTTTCAGGAGAGCCTGGAAAACTGAGGTACTGCCTATGGTAGGAACAGATTAGTTAATGATCAATCAAGCGAATAAATTTGTTTTACAGCAGTTCATGAGACCACAAGAGAAGCTGGTGAGGAAGCTTAGCCAAAACCTGGATGATCCAGACAGGGCCTTTGTGACTAGAAAATGGAAAATGTCACATCGTTATTCAAAGTGCAAGAAAGAGAATTTGGAACATTAGATGCTGGTCAGCCTCACTGCAGTCTCCTGGAAGATTATGGAGAAATCTACATATGGAAGTCATTCACAGGCATATGAATGTTAAGATGATTGGGAA
Organism: Passer domesticus; assembly: GCF_036417665.1. Taxonomy (NCBI): domain Eukaryota; kingdom Metazoa; phylum Chordata; class Aves; order Passeriformes; family Passeridae; genus Passer; species Passer domesticus. The sequence continues at coordinate 104,186,768 of NC_087474.1, read as the reverse complement.
AAACTGCAATGAATTTACAAAGGTAAAATCACACCTCGCTGGTTTCCCTCTCTGATAAACAAATTGGTGGTCAGGGCATATTATTTGCCTTGACCTTCTCATGATTTTTGCATGGTTTCCAATCATATCTTTGTAGCCAACCTAAAGAGATATGGACTGGATGCATAGACTACAAGATGCTCACAAAACTGATTGGACTACAGGGTGCATGGAAAACTGGTTGGATTACAAGGATCCAAGGGTAATGGGTTGCAGTTTGAAATTCACTTGCCAGATGGCTACCAGAGGCTTTCCTCACAGGCAGGTACTGAGACTATTACCATTTTATATCTTCACTAGCTACCTGGATGACATACAAAAACACACTCTCATCAAGTCTGTGGATGAAAACAAATGTAGAGGAAGATGCCTAACAACAAGGTTGCTCTTCAGTGAGGCTGTAACTGACTGGGACTGATGGAAATTCAAGAAGTTCAACAAAAACAAATAATTTCGAAATCTGGAATGAAATAGCCATGTGCAGCGGTATTGTCTGGGACTCACTAGATAGAAAGTTTTGCAGAAAAAAGAAAAAAAAAAGAGAGATCCTGAGGTTAAAAGTTTGAACACCAATCAACAGTTGCAGTTTATTGAAGAGTGGGATATATTAGCAAGAATATAGCCAGCAGATTGAAATCCTCTGTACTTGGCATTTGTGACCACATTTAGAGTCTCTTGCCCAGTTTTGGTTTCCCAGTACAGGAAAAGTAGTGACACTGGGGAGCAAGTCTAATGTAAGTAAATCAAGATAGACCCTAGGGAGATTTTTAAATTTTTAATAGGTCATTAACTCTATTCTCTTGTGCAGCTATATGTGGCTGGGGACTTCTTTTTCAGTCCAGATGAATTCACCACATTTACTGTTTACAAGAAAGCATACACTGCTTTGTAATCTTTGTCCCAGCACTAAGGTACTCTTGAGATACTGAATCTGTACTTGGCCATGCCACTTTTATATTTTCTGAAGTTGTCTTTCACTGCACCTGGCTGTCATGGGCATGGATAGAGTACAGCCTTTATCCAACAGATGTCCTGAGCCTGGCTCTTTCTAAACATGATTGAGACACTTAAACCCTATGTGGTGGCTTGACCTTGGCTGAATGCCAGGTGCCCACTAAAGAGCTCTAGCATTCTCCCTTCTCAGGTGGTCAGTAGAGAGAAAATAAAATGGAAAGAAATCTCATAGATTGAGATAAGGCCATTTACAAAAGCAAAAGTGAAAGGCGCTGTGTGCACAAGCAAAAAACCCAAAGATTTTATTCTTTATTTCCCATCAGCAAATGATGTCCAGTTGCCTCCCAGGAGCAGGTCTTCAGCATGCCTAGTAGTAACTCTGGAAGGCTAATGTTGCAAATAACAAATGTCACTTTATTCATCCTCATTTTTTTTCTTTCTTTTTTTCTTTTTTTTTTTTTTTTTTTTTTTTGCTGAACTGATTTCATATGCTTTGGAATATCCCTTTTGTCAGTTTGGGTCAGCTGTCCTGGTTGCATCTCCTCCCAAGATATTACCCAACTCCAGCCTTCTGTTGGTAGGGCAGAATGTTGAAGAGAGAGTGCTGATGCTGTGCCAGTGCTACTCAGCAGCAGCCAAAACACTGGTGTGTTATCACCTTTATAAATATCAGTGCAAAGCCTAGCACTGTGAGTCCTGCTATGGGGAAATGAACCCTGTCTCAGACAGACCCAATATAGCCTTGTTTTCACAAAATTTGGTGATCAGTGGTATGGTAAGAAAGCCAGTCCCTTATGGGTTTAACATGTTAACGTGCAGTTGTAAATCATATGTCAATTATTAAGTTCAGACATAACCTGAAAAACATTAGTGCACACATAAAAAGCAAGTAACAGGCAAATATATTAGGGAGGATGGGAATATGAAGACAAATAAGTAAGGCTCTTTTTACTTTCAGTAAGAACTGAATCATGCTTTATAGTGTATGTAGATTCCCTTTTTGTTTTCAAGAGGCAAGCTACTTCTCGACTGAGGGGTAAGGGAAATATACAGAAATATTTATAAAATGTTTATCTCACTTGTTATACTCCAGTGGTCTGAATTGTACTAACTGCAATCTGATCTCTGACTTTCATAGCTCTGTAAAGAAAATTTTGTAAATTTTTTGCACGAATAGCTTAGATATATGTTATATAATGCATCATTCCATGCTTGAATGGAATACACTGTGTAATATATCTGCATTGAGCCACTGTCCTTAATAAACATTTTGGTCCAATCACTAATTGCATGGGCATCTTTAATCCCACCAATATTGCATATGTATTTTCTCATCTTTTTTTTTTTTTTGCTTGCATGAATGTTAGAACTGTGGGAAAGTATTTTACGTACAGTGCCTGTCACCTATAGCTATAGTTCTTACATGTATATTCACATGTCCCGGGATGCTTTAGAGGTTTGTATTTGTGCAAAGAATAATAAGCAACTCTCCAGGTTTATTTTCAGAAGGGCTTCTTCCCTTCCTACAGACTGCTCTTTGTCACAAAGTGTTTGTGTTAAAGGATCACGCAGGTATTTGAAGATCTCATTTGTTATTTTTTACCAAAACCCTAACACCTATACAAGAGGGTCTGTAATTTCCAAATAGGCTCTAAAAGGGAAGATTCCCAATATGCCTGGAGTTTTTAAAAAAGAGAGGTACTGAGTCACTTGGTTGCTCAGTCGTTCGGGGAAAACAGACTGAATGAGGTCAAAATATTAACCAAAAATCACAGATTCATATACATATCTCCCACCATTTATTTATTTATTCATGGTTATATTTTTCTTCAATCAGATGGGGTTCTCCGGTTAGAGTTCTGGCTGCATAACAGAGGGAGAATAATCTGTGAGCAGTCAACTAAAGCTGTCATAATTTTGTATGAACAGGTTTTCACACAGTTGGAAAAGCATTATTTTAAGCAATACTCAAAAAAATTCAACATCAGAAGCATTTCAAATATGCATGAAAGGGCAACAGAGGGCAAGAGAAGAGAAATTACCATGTCTTAGGGAGGCAAGTGTAATGGGAATATTCTTTTCTCCACTGGATATTTTTAGCACAGTTCATGTGGTATAAGAAAACAATAGAGCCATTGCAAAGAAGCAGAAAAATGGATGCTTTCCTTACCCAGGTGAAATAATTAGGTAAAACTGGATTTACTTGACAGTCAGGGTTAAAGGACAGTTTCATCTAGAGAGATTGAAAATTTATATGAGAACACATAGCTGTACAGAAAATTTCAGATAGGGAAGAAGACACCTGTTAGAAGGTCTAGCTATACCCATTTAAACTCCATCCTAAAATAGTCCCAGTCATATTATTACTGGGCTGAGAAAACTCTTGTTGATAACAATAAATAAGAATTTGAAAGATTATTTTTCAACTAATTCCTTGTATATTTTCACGGTCACAAAAGTCTTTAGGAGCAACATATGTTCTTTGCTAAGTTATTTCTTCTAGTGAAAAAAGTTCGAGAATTCTTTTTCCTTTGTCCACTATAGTCTCTGTACTCTTCGTTCTGATAAGTGACAATATAATGCATCTCTCTAGATGTAAATTAACACAATCAAAATTAAGTCAGCATATAAGGATTACTGTTGCTAAACTAAATATAGGGACATGTTTGCTTTCAGTTTTAAAGAGTACTGAAATTTTCCCATCTGGTGTCAAGAGAAGGACAGAAGTGAACCTCCAGCTGTGGTCTCCCTGTATGTCTTTTTGAAGCAATTCCCACACAGCAATCCCCGCTTTAGTAAAACTAAAGTTTGACTCATCACAAAATCTTTCTACAGAACTTGAGGTACTTAAGTCTTTTATTAATAACTGTATGTTGCACTTTGCCCTAATATTACCTAAACTGTGGTAGCCCTCAGACACTGAAATATATACTGTTATTTGCTTTTACTCTGGGCAGTCTTATAGGTAAGAAAAGATAAACAGCTTTAGGTATAGAATGACAACAAATAAAATAAAAATCAATTTGTTGAGGCAATGCTTCAGAGAAAGGAAGGTCAAACTGCATATGAGAAAAAAGCAGTTCTCAATCCATCCCTAGCTAAAAATGTATTTACATGCATACATATACATATGCATATATGTATGAATACATATGTGTGTGTGCACTTTTTTGTACATTCACACACTGAAAACTAAAAGTATTTCAAAGAGTCAGTTTTAATTAATTTAACTATATCAGCATAAATGACAATGTCTCATGATAACTACTAATAACTAATTGATGAACTTAGGTTTGATTGAATTTATAGAACCCAATATCTTAATATGCTGAGCAAAGGTCTTTTAATGCAGCAGATCTCACAAAACAATTTAAATTATTTTTTATTCCCATAGCAAAAATGACACTTCATTATTACAATGGAAGTGCTATCAGTCAGAAAGATTAGTGTAAAATCTTCACTTTGATATTTTATGAGTTTTGGAGCATTTGTCAATAAGACCTGAATTTCTGTTTATGCACATTTTTTTTTTTGGTGCAGAATTTATAGTCATTATTTGCTTCTCCATGTTTTGCTATGTCATTATTTATACCATCTGTTATATGTGATCTGCAGGGAACCGGCAAGTTAGGCAACTTTATTTTGCTGATGAATAGCAGAGATGATTCACTAAATAGGTTAAGCTAAATGAGCTAAGAAACAGGAGATTTTAGATAAACATGGTATGTGAAGTGTATTTTCATTATGACACCCAGATAGCATTAAGTACAATTAGTGGTCTTTAGATTTTATTGGCAGTAGGAAATAAGAAAAGTAGATTATTATTTTAGATAAGACCATAAATGTGACTAGTTTGGGGATTGATTTAAAACACGCATTCAAAACATGTTTGTAGACCTTTGCTCATATTATCAGAAACATGACTAGTGTTGAAATACCTCAACACCCAAGAATAATTGTGTTAACTAAGGGTTTGCACTGATTACTGTCACTGGTTTTTAAATGAACATAATGGTAGAATCACGACCAAATCCAAACTGTACAATTCAAGCTCAATAGTACTGATGTTTTTCATAAGCTCCACTCACTTGCTATTGAGAACAGTAGATATTGTGTAGACATACTTTTAAGGAGCAGATATCCTGATACATTTTGTTTAGAGGGGGAACAGAAACTCCATAGATTGCAACAGGGATTATGATGTGAGAACAATTAAAAGACCTTCCCAGCACATTAAGAGTAGGCTTATATAAAGTAACAAATATAAATAAATTGATTAGGTAACAGTTAGAGTTGGTGTAAATTTAATGTTAAGAGGAACTCAAGTAAAGTCCATTCATAAGAGGGATGGACTTTACTGAAGTGAGTGAGACAAGCAAGATCAGCCTCTTAGCTGAAATGATGACATGTTTATTTCTCTATGGAACACTTGAATTTTACTGATACTTGATTATATAAACAGCTGATCTAAATGCTTGTCTATCATCTGCTGCTCAGCCACCTAGTCTGTGTCAAACTACACTCACGATGGATATCAAAAACTCTCAGGAATTTAAAAACTTCAAATGTGACTTAATTAACAGGTGGCCAGGAATCATAAAGTTCTATTTTAAGCATTCTGACAGGTGAAATCATGTCAAATAAAAGAAGCCACTCTATTAAGAAAATACCTATTTTACAACATATCATAGTTTACTACTGTGATTAAAAATTGGGCATGACTCCTCATGATAAATGATCCTGGAACAATTGTTCAAGACAGTAAGTGATTCCAAATCCAGAAACTATGCAATGACTCAAAAACATTCCTTGGCCTTTCAACAATATATTAAAAGAGGGGAATTGATTTTATTTCTTTAGTTATATATAACTGCCTAATGATAAGTCATTACACATGAAAATTAAGTATATTAATGACAATATTTTTTGAGTGTTTATTAACACTAGAAAGTTATCCTGGATCGAAGCAGACTATTAATCATATAAGCTATTTTTAAACAATGCTACCTGTGACTCTGCCTATTCCAGAAACCAATGTCACATTAGAAGGATGTGAAACCACTTTCAGCTATTTCTGAATAAATGCACCAGTAAACAAGCCCTTTTAGCCTATCTTCTACTTTGACAGATTGTCCAAGAAACAAATTTGGTCAATAAAAACAAAATGTTCTCTTTAAAAGTTAAAAAAGTCACAGCTGACAAACACAATGTAACTTCTAAACAACTCCTTAGTTTCATGTCCTGTCTCTCTCCTCCTCCCACAGATCCAGCTTGCAAGATGCTGACCAGTAATGAGATACACCACACATCCATCACACCCACTGTCTCAGGGGGAGGTGAGAGCACACAGGCTCTCTGGCAAGACTGTGTTCAAACCATGGGTATAAAACTCAAGAGGAAGGCAGCGATATATATGATGAGAATTTATCATTCCTAATACAGCTCCTGGCTTCTACCCTGCCGTAAGTAGGCTGAAGAAGTACTAAAACAGTGAACACCAACAACACCCAAGTACAGATTGTTCCCTGGAAGGGAAGCAGTCAAACAGACAGTAGTTTCATGGGAATATGTTACAACTGTTACACAGCAGCTTATGAGAAACCTTGAAAGCTGTTGGAAGGGGTCTTGTGCTACTGCTCCCACAGGAACCAGTCATTATGGTGCCACTGGTCTACTTCACTACCACGTGTTTTACACTTCTAACTCTTGTGGTGCTCCTCAACATTAAATTTAAACCAACTCTGAAGGTTACCCAAACAATTTATTTATATAAATTATTTTCTGTAAGCTTACTGTTAATGTACTGGGAGGCTCTTTTAATCATTCTCACTTCATATTTCCTGCAATCTACAGTGCTGTGGTTGTGCATTTCCCCCCTCCAACATAAAATATATCATGATATACAACCTTATGTATACAACAAAATTTCTACCGTTTCCAATAGCATGTAGATTTTACATTCTCAAACCCACATGCAAAATTAAAAGGGAAAAGATATTGCAAAGAACATAAAAGAAAAAAATCATGAGTTCAATTAGTGTACAATAAGAATTTACTCCACATTCTCCATTTATTTAAACTGTTTATATAAGAATCCTAACTCTAGAGCTCAGCATGAAGGACACCAGAGTAGCAAAGGGAAAGTGGAATTGTATGAGATAACTTCTTTAAATTCAGAAGATTGGTTACCATATAAACATATCTATAAAAAAAACATGGTCAAGATTACTGAGCTTGAATACATGAAGTGAAATATTCAGATTATGCAGCTACAATGGCCTTTAGAAATTTCCAAGGATAGTTCCAAGGAAAACATTGCCATTGGCTTCATTTATGATAGGAGAGATCCAGAACTAAGATGTCATTGCCTTTTTCAAGCCAAATGAACTAATGTAAATGGTGATTATGGTAGGCAGAATTTTAAAGCAAAACTGAGTAATTCTTATTTTATATTATTTTGACTGAGTATTTTTATTTTAAATTAAAAATATAGCAGAAACTAAAAACTTGGCAGCTTGAACCCACCTCAGTTTCTGTTTCCTTGCATGACACGATCGAGTTATAAACACAAGAAGTAGTTTTACAATGTCTACCATTAAGACAACTGTATTTATTGTATTTTAATAGAAAAAGGTTGTTGCTGACTCAGGTTTTATTTAATGTACTTAAACTTAGCCCTGTGATATTTTGCAACTAGAAGCATTGCAGTCATGCCAAAGCACAAATAGGAACTAGAAAATGCAACCCATTAAAAAAACCAACAACCTGAAACCAATTCATTAAGTAACTGGCAAAGTGAAACAGCAAAGCAAACAAACCACATCAATGGTGAAAATGCACAAAAATCTTAAATATTAAATTGGCTTATATTTTAGTCATCTGAGGTATATAAGCAACACAGATAAGGGTTTTTTAAGAATATATTACTTTAATTTTGTCCCTTGAATGATAAATTTACAATGAAAATGACATGTCCACCATAATTCTGAAATACAATGTAGTTACCACTGCTTTCCTGAAAATGCCTTTCCATTATATTTGCTTGTGGCAGAGGAGTAAATTTGACAAAAATAAATTCTTATGCACATCCACCCTTAGGGGATTCATAGTAAAATGACACATTTAAAATTAAATAAATGTTGATAAGACTTCTGTAAAATAAACATTCCTTCTGGATCTCCTCAAACAATATTTTCTTCAGCATAATGTTTTGTACACCACTTTAAAAAACCCAAACAAAACCCACCAAACTAAAAAAATAAACTTAAAAAACTGAAGAAACGGGACCTGTTTATTGAGAATGAGGCAAAAGGATACAGTTGACATTGGACTGACATTTTACCTCTTGCTGATTGGGATAATAATTTTCTCAGTGTTCAATACTGATGTCAATCCATCCCTAGAACTTTGAGGCCACTTTTGTTGGGAAGAGCAGACGCAGCAAATATACACATGGCACCTAAGCCAATTTCTGGAGCATTTGTTGATCCTCTGAGACCCCTCTCCCTCTGAGGCTCCTCTCCCTAAGGCTGTCAAAGATGCTTGTGTCTACTCCTCCAATACTTGCCACGGACAGATCAAGTAGAGATGGTTTTATTTAATTTGGAAGAGGAAAAATTTGCTCTGACATCTCTCTGTGCTCCCTCAATGTGTACTCAAGCATTAGTAGACAAATATATCAAATAAATGTTAGATAAAAACACCCAAAATATGGAAGTGTAAAGAAAGTATATATTTTAGGGTATGGTCAGAGAAGATATTCAAAGCCTCCACTGTTGCTTCTAGAAATGTCAGGACAATTCAGAAATGTCAGTTCCTTTACTGGTTTCCAGATTGTAATTGAAGGATCATGTAGCTCTCTCACTCTTTCTCTCTCTTTCTCTCTCTCTAAATAGGTCTATAAAGATCAGCTGGAAAGTGCAGACAGAAATTGTTCACTGGTTAGCTTTACTTAGAGCTACAGGGTATATATGTGCTTTGTTTTGTCTTATTGATCAATCTAGCTTACATTTTTAGCACACACAAACAAAAATCAGGAAAAATAAAAAGTTGATGAAAAACACGAACAACACAAATAAGGTTCCAATCGTGCAAATTTTGCTTCACTGGATAAAGCACTTCTTGACACAGTAATGTCCAGAATCCCCCTCCCCCAGAAAAATACAGGACTGAGACTGAAGCCATTCTTTTTTTTTTCTTTTTTTTTTTTTCTTTTCTTTTTTTTTTTCTTTTTTTTCTTTAAGGCTATACAACACAAAGAAATAAAGCATGGAAGAACACCTCATTGGGCTGAACACTCCGTTCTTCTGGCTCTGAAGTGAGCCTTTGACAAAGTGATTCTGTGGTCCGAGTTATTTGTTTCATTGGGACAACAACAAGAGAAAGAAAAAGAGGAAAAATGAAAGAGAGGAAAAAATAAAAAGAATAAGAAAGTCAATGATCCCAACAATAAAATCCAAAATTGACTTTACAATCACAGGTACAAATTGCTCAGGTCGATAATTTCATTTCTCCTAAAGATCACTGTCGTCTAAAACTAATTAGAGGCGCAGGTTCCAAGGAATTGTCAATATTCAAAGCAAATGTTGGAGTTTAGAAGGTTATCATTCTTCTACTGTGACAGTCTGACAGGGTGACTGAAAATATTGTCATGTGCTGCCAAGTTCAGGGTGTCATTAACAATTGAATCCTTGCTCCGGCTCACGGATCTGTCTCCTATTTGGCCTTCTTTTATAGTGGAAAGACTAAGAAGCCAGAAAAGGTTGAATATTTCCACCCTCCCATGAGGTTACCCCTTTCCAGTTTGAGATGCACTTTGTCTTCTCTTTCCATGAGGAGCAAGACCCCATTGCTGGCTGCTTCTCTGGTGACGTCCTGATCCCCTGCAAAAGCTGAAATCACTGGGTAGCCGTTTTGCATTAAACTTACCTAAAAAGTGCAAAGAGACAGAATCTGAGTTTTCTCAATACTCTCAATTATTTTTTTGCCCTGTGCACATCACTAAACTTTTGTACAGGTCAGAATCTAAGTTGAATTGAGCTAAGGAAATAGGCAATGTGTGATTTCTGTCATATATGCAGACCCCTTTAAAAATAACCCACAATCTCATTCTTCAATTTCTGGGGTTTTTAAAAATATGAGTCTAGAAATAAGCATTTGAAGGGAAAAAAAGAATTTAAAAAAACAAAATGATAGAAAGGACAGCATCTTCTTTTGATTAGAACCCACCTGGATGGTTTGTCTGTTATAGACCTTGACCACGTGGAAACTGAAACTATATATCCCTTTTCTTGGTGCTACAAATATACTGGACGTAAGATCAAAATGGTTGCCAATATTAACTAATACCTGGAATACAAACAAATAAAATAGAACAAAGAAAAGGAGAGAGAGAAGAGAGAAATCAGAGAAATCAGACTCCACCTTAGAGAAGCACCAGCAAAAATCTGACATGAGCTCAATGACCAACATAAAGCATAGTCAAAATGGCATTTGCAGCACAATTAAAAGTGCATGGCAGGCGAATGGAGTCAAGTTACAGAGGCATTTAAAAGGCATCAGAGTTAATAAAGCAATTTAGTTACGCAAAAATTATCTCCAAAGCCTGTTAGATGAAGTGCAAATGTCCACACTGAGCTGTCAATAAAGCAAAGGTGGCAGAAGGAGGAGGGGGAGGAGTGTGAAATGAAGGGAAGGAGGGAGGGGAAAAAAGGTAGGAAGAAATAGCAAAAGTCATTAGCTCACAATGGAAATGCATGTTTTTCAGATAGCACTACTGAAATCAGAGCTGGCCTCGAGTTTAATAGGGTATAGAACTATAACTGCACTACAGAGAGGGGCAAAGGAGGAAAGAGGATGCTCAGCAACAGCAACATCTGCCAGCTCATGTCTGTCTGTCCTTCTGGAGGGCTGTGCCACTTGGCCCACATGGTACTCAGGAGGCTGGGGTGGCCATGCTCCTCTTTCACGGAAATAACCTTAATTTTTCATATATTTCAATGGTTTTTTTGAAACAAAACAAAACAAAAAAAAAAAAAAAAAAAAAAAAAAGGAGTGGAGGAGTTGAGCACTCCGGCAGATGTGCAAAGATGTTGGGAAGCGGCGGCCGCACCCTGCCCATCCCGCCGATCTAACAGGGACCTGGTTTCGCCCGCCTCGTCCTCTGGCGCCTTGTCCTGGCTCTAGTGACGGGGAGCAGGGTTTGGCTCACCAGGCACGGGCGGCGGGCAGGGAAGAAGGGAAGAACCTGCGGCTCGGTGGCGATGCCGTCCGGCGAGCGGGTGTGCCCGAGCCGGCTGCTCCGCCGTGCCCACCTCGGGGCACGCCCGTCACGCTCAGTTTGCGGGCTAAAACAACCACCATCGCCCCCACGCCCCAAATCCCAAGCCTTTCCTCCCAAACAGCCAAAGTCTATAGTTCTCCCCCCCAAAAAAAGAGGAACAAAAAAAAATGGTTTATCGTGGGAGCACCGGGAAAACGCCTTCAGACTCCTAGGAACTGCACATTGCCGGGAAATGCATCTAAAATATTCTATATACTTAGCAAGTTGGGGGGTTATTTTTTTGTTGTTTTGGGTTTTTTTCTACTGATGACTAATTTTGTGAGATCTTGTATGTGAAGAATGGCTGTGCAAACTCATTAGGAAGGACAGGTAGACAGATAAATGAACACCAGGCAGGTAAAAAAGCCGAACAAATAACCCAAAAAACAACAAACAAACAAGCCCAGAGAAAACAGTCTGGTATGCTAATTTTGGCTGACTCTGCAATACTACTTCAGAAGTCAGAAGCGGTAGGAAAAAAGGAAATTTCACCGCAAAAATAAAGTGGATGAACGGGGTTTGGTCTCCGGGAGGGGAGCGGTGCGACGAGGGAGGGGCAGAACGAGCAGAACAGGTTGTTCGCTGCTCTGCCTGGCGTATGCCGTGCGGGATAACACCATTCCGATACAGCTCGCCGGGGACACCGTTTGTCTCGTCTGATAACGAGGGAAACACGCTCTTCTTCCTCATCCCCCCCTCCCTCTGAGAGATGCTGTGACATTGCCAAATGCGCACCGATCCAGCGACTCCTCATCGGCACCTCTCTGAATTTGCACCGAAGGAGGGATGCGCACCCTTCCCCCGGGTCGTTCCTGGCTGGCCGAGGCAATCCCTGGCTGCAAGGCGCCCCCGCACGCGTGCGAGGCACAGACCTTCACGTTAAAGCTCTTTCCGTACTAGTGATTGTGACCGGACAAGGAGCCAGCGTGTTCACCCCCATTGCCACCCTAGGAAAGCCCCGCAGCTACCTAAAAGAACTTTCCAAAGTCTTTTTGGGCCGTTGAGACGTGAAGCTGCTATTGAGCGAGCGGGTCGGGATTAGAAGATGGAGCGGGAACCAGGAGGAGAACACGCGTGCAGCCAGGGGGAGGCAGGGGCGGGGGATGCCCGCGCAGGGCGCGGGGACAAGGGGTAGCGAAGGCGAAGCAGGCGGCGCCTGACCTGGTCGAAGTAGATGGTCATGGTGCGGTTGCTCATCTCGGAGGGCTCGTGGTTGGTGCTGCGGGTGGCCGAGAAGGCCACCTTGGCGCTGCCCGAGCGCACCGAGATCCCCAGGGAGGAGGTGATGGCGCCGTCGGCCGAGGGGCTGGAGTCGCAGACCACCAGGCACTTCCCCTCCAGGACGATGGGCTCCGTGTCGTTCTGCGCCCGCACCGGGCACCCGGCGGGCAGCAGCAGCAGCAGCAGCGGCAGCGCCGCCGCCAGGCAGCAGGAGCAGCCGCCCGCCGGCTCCGGCAGCGCCCCCCGCCGCCGCCGCCCCATGCCCGGCGCCGGACCGCCGCCGCCGCCGCTCCGGATGGCCGCCGACATGCGGGCGGGCGGGCGGGCGGCCGCGGGGAGGCGGAGGGGGCTGCGCGCCTGCTGCCGGCCCGGCGCCCTGCGGCCAGCGCTCTGCGGGACGGCGGCTGGGCAGCGGCGGCTGCGGCCGCGCCTTCCTCCCCTTCTTCTCCTCCTCCGCCTCCTCCTGTGCGCGGGGCGAAGGAGCCTTCTCAGAGGGCGGGCGGCACGCAGCAGCCTGCCGAGGGGAAAGGCGGCGGTGAAGCGCAGCAGCGGGCAGGCGGGAGCCCGGCGGGCTGCCCCTCCCCGCCCCCGGCGCCCCAGCGAGTACAACAGGTCTGGGAGACACCTGGCTGCCCGGTGTTCCCTCTTTCTCCGGCTCCCCAGCAGCCTGCCGTACTCCGAGGGGGGAGGAGGGGCAGCGCTCATGCCCAAGCCCCCGGCGGAGCATCCTGGGGTGCCTCGGGCAGCCCCTTTCCTGCCCCACAACCAAAGGGGTCTCCAAAACCCGGCTCCACTTCTTCCCACAGACCCACTATTAACTACATCTGCGACCCTGGTTTGTATCCGTCTCCTAACGCCCCAGACACCTCGGAAGGAGATTTTACTCTTGTTATAAGCATCCCCTCGATGGAGCTGCCCCGCTATCTGTAGAGTTCGCTGGCGGCCGGGGCGCCCCGAATTCCGCGCTCCGGCCCCGGCCGGGCTCTGGAAGCCGCCGCCGCCCTTTCTCCGCCTGAGCTGCTGCTCTCGGGCACCGATTTGTACTTCCCAACCTTCCGTGCCCCAGGCCAGGCTACCGCCACTGCTGCCGACCTCGGCGACTCACTAAACTCCCGAGAAGGAGGCAGCTGGCTCAGACATCCTCCAGTTCCCACCCCGGCATGCACACATATCGCAGGAGTCAAATCCTCACCCGGCTTCTCCCTCTGAAGTTGCATCTCAGTTTTTCCCGTTCACCAGAACGCCCGGTGATCTCGCTCCTGGGAGATCGCCCCTACACTTCCCCAGAGACATCTCTACAGTTGCCCTAACCCCGCACCTTACTCTTGCTATCATTTAAAATGATATTTTGCAAAAAGAACAGCCGGCGGGGAGGAGAGCGGCTTTTTTACCTGGGAGGTCCATGACGGGAGAGGCGGGTTGGCTAGATAGCTCGTCCGTGAACTTGTATAGCTTAGAGAAAATGAGCCGAGATTGCGCTGGCAGAAAGAAAAGGAAACAGGAGTCGCCTCTTTCTCTCCCGCCCATTGCCAATAATCATCCCCCTCCCGCCAGCCGCTACCACCACCACCCCTCTTCCTCCCTCCTCCCCTCTTCTCCGGCACACACGCACACACACACACACACGCACAGGCACCCGGCAGGGATTCAGACACCGGGACCAGAGCGGAGTGCTGCCACAGCACCGCCGGCGATGCTGCGCCCCAGTCCTTGCCCCGGCCACGCACCCCTGCGCCTTGGAGCCGCACCCCGGCACATCGCGAGCAGCAGCGACAAGCCGCGATGTTCCCACTGGGACAGCCTCTCCGGTGTCACCGGAGGCAGGGATCAGCCGTGCCGCCTCGCCCCCCTCCCCCTCGCCATTATTTCTACTTGAACCCGTCGTGCTAAGACGCCCCTGTTCCAACATGCCACCGACACATTAGCGCTTACTGGGAGCTCTTTGGAATTCACAGACGTTGATTCTGACAACAATAATCGCTAAAAAAGACGTGTTCTTCGGGGCACTTCGGGCCGTAAGGCTGCGCCCCGCACACCGCAAAGCCCCATTCCCACGCTCGGACCCGCACACCTCGGCGCCCAAAGTTCGGCGGCGGCTCCCCCTTTATTGATGTTTTTCTTCCCCGGGGCGTCCTGATTCCCGGCCCGTTCGCAGACCGTGACCCACTCCCTGACCCGCTTCAGTATTCTGGGACTTGCTCCCCGACCCGCTCCCGAACCGAACCCGTTCCCAAGCCGGCTCCCGTTCCGGGGCTAGCTCCCGGCCCCGCTCCCGGCTGCTCTCCCGGCCCCGGTTCCCGGTCCCTCTCCCGGCCCCGGTTCCCGGTCCCTCTCCCGGCCCCGGTTCCCGGTCCCTCTCCCGGCTCCGCTCCAAGCGCGGTCGCGAGGCGCCACCTGGCGGCGACGGCGCGAGGCGGGACGCGGGGCTGCGAGGGACGGAGGGAGCAGGGAGGGACAGAAGGAGCAGGGAGGGACGGAGGGAACGGGGAGGGGGACCGGGAGCTCCCGGCAGGGGAGGGAGGAGGGAAATTCCCAAAGGACAGAACGCTCGGCTGAGGAGCTGAGTGGCCGCCCCCTCTCCCTGCCTGCAGGGTCTGGGTGAGCTGGGCTTGTGGGTCGCCCCTGCCTTGCGGAGGGAGCGGCAGCGATGGTGTCTGTCACAGCCAAGGTTATCATCAGATGTTGCTGGCTGCAAATGTTTCATGCTCCTCAGCTCGTGGGGCTGCTGCCGAGAGGTTATGAGCAATGCGAGGGAGGGTAAGGCAGGGCTCTGGCAATGCAGTTTTGAGAAACACCATTGTATTTTGATGCATTTCTCTCAGTTGTAAGCTGGGTTTTTCATTGCATATGGCGTTTTCCTAGAGATCCTGAAACTTAGACTTCAGCATCTGGAAGGAATTTATCAAAAAACTGTGTTTACGTCTAAGTGGTAGCTCCTGATATAGAGAAAATTTGCAGATATATGTCAACAGTAAAATTACAATCATCTCTTCTATGAACGAGCACTCCTCTGTTACAATCTTCTGCTTTAAGCAGAAGCAAGGGAACCCCTGAGGGTGTCTGCCTGGTGATTTGCACCGAGAAATTAATCATGCCCTGAAATTACAGCTAAGCAGTGTGCAGGGAATTCCTAACCTATAGCTCCTTATTTCAAACGAGAAATTTATGCTAAGCCTGAAATACTCATGTTTAATGGTCTTTTTCCGGAGTTCAAGCACGGAGCGATGAGAGTAGAAAGCTGAAAAGTGTAGTGCATTAAAATTATCAGAAATCAGAGCAGGAACAAGTCTATGGCTGTAAGGCAACACCCATTCTGCAAGACAGTGAAAAGGACCACAGGAACTCCTTTAGAAGAGACTGACACTCAATCTTACCTTTGTCTGGTACACTAGGGAGTTGCTGTTATTTCTCTTTGGATCACACTACTCATTGATTATGACTAGGTTGTATAAATGAGGTATTAAAGCACAGACAAAGGATTTGTACCTTGTTCTATATGACTTAGAACATAAGGCCCAGTGCTGAGGGAATGATGGCATGTTATCAGTTCTGCCTGCAACTTTCAAGGAAGATGGGCATAAGAACTAAAGGGAACTGAAAAGCCATTAAGTCCAATGTGCACCCACAGGGGAAAAAAAAAGAAAAAAAAAGATATTAAATCTTGCCCCTTTTTTGTACAAGAAATGGATCCCAAATGTATAGAAACTCCCTTCTTCTTAGATAGGTAACTAGTAGAAGACCTGTAAGTAAAAATCATTGCAGTATGAATGGGGGGGGGGGGGGGGAATAACAGTAGAATATTTACTTTTAATAAAATATTGAATTATATGACATTTACAGTGTTTATTAGAAAACAGTTCTGTGTGTTCCTTCTAAATAAATATTGTCCATAATGGAATAAAACTGCAGTCTTCATGGAGCTATGTAGCTGGTGAATTTACTTAAGCATCTTTCTTTTTATTTTTGAGTTGGAAGGCTGAAAATATAGAATATTAAATTATTAATGTCAGAAAATGCACCTCAATTATAAAGTGACTTCAGAAGGTATAGCTTCTAAAGTAAATTAACAGGTAACTTTTCAGTGAAGTTCTCTTTCTTGAGTTCAAAAAGTTGATTGTAGTTGGAAAATAATAGTGGGTAATCAAGCTCATGTCATTTTTCATCACTTTGCCAAGAATACAAACATTTCTACCAGGGATGTGTTGAACTTGATGGTGTGGAAGTTACACAAGAAATAAAACTGCTCATTTCTTTGGAACCATTCCTAAGCTAGTCCTCACCTTGAACTCATTTAATCCAACTGCTTCAAGGGGAAAAGCTTTTTGTCTTATCTACTAAATCAAGTTATCAACAGAAAGGTATTTTGATCAGTAGCTCCCAAGTGTTTCCCATACATTATTTACTATAATGCCAAACAAAATAGGACACTCTTTTCCAAAAGAAAATTGTGTATGTCCTTTCCTGAAATTATTTCACAGATATTTGCATATATTATGCCATTGTTACATATATATAAACCGAGAAAGAGGAAATGATCATTTAATGTGAAACATTCTTTTATCTACCTGAAATATAGTAACAAATTTGTACCGAGGACAAAAAAAACCACTTCCATGACCAGCCAAGGTGATGATTTCTGAGTCCACACTTATTACATAGGTTACCATTTAAATGGCTAAACTGTATCTTCACGGATTACTTGGCCTTTAAACAATGACTTTACTGTAAATTGTAATAAATAGGATTTTAAAAAATCTGCTCATTTTTTTCTCACAAGTACGCTGTTGAAATATAATCTGATGGTAGAGAAAGTTCAGTCTTCTGCACGTACCCAGTGATGACCTCCGTATTAACCACAAGTTGTCAGAGAACCAGCTGAGGTATAGCCACCCTCTGTGAGAGCAATCCTTGTGCTAAATTCAGCTATCAGCATGACTAAAAGAATGTTTTGTAAATTCAAATCCGTGTTTAATTCTCTGTTCTATGGGGACTCCAGGGCTTATTACCTTATAGCTGTCAGCTATGGCCAGGAATATATAACTGTGTGTTCACAACATGCACAACATTCTGAAGTATAAGCAATATAGAGAAAAATTACATAATAAATTAGAATACATTCACAGAAATACTTAAACTTGTTTGCTAATCTCTGAGTCTTAGTATTTCACACATCAGCCAAGGCAGTTAGGCTTTTTCCCTGCATAAGAAAATTCACCAAAAGTTTTTATCGGGTGACAGTTCTCAAGTGCAAAGGTTTTCCCTTCACTGGAAGGTGAGGAAAATGGAGGATGGATGGAGGAATCTACCCGTTCTCATAAAGAACATCATGTCTGATATAATTTCAGGAATATCTTCATAAGATTTTGCACATTGAAAGAAGTGAGTGTAATTTCTCAAGAACATTTGGTTCTTATAAAAATATCAGAACAACCCAAACATCATGTTCTGACTCTGTCATCAGCCTCTTTGACCAACATATTTTTGAGTCATTCAGGTTTGTTAGGGAAAAATTTGAGATGGAGATGTCATATCATTAAACTGAAAATGGTGCAAATGGCGCTTTTTAATTTTTTTTTTTCTAAATATATGCCAATTAGAAACGTCCAGACAATGTGCATCAGCAATCAATGTGTTCTGAAGGTTCAACACTTGCACCCAGTTTTCAAGGTTTGGTGCATCCTAAGAACAAACAATTTACAGCGATGTGGAGCAGTTCTGTTGTTCTCTGGATTCCTTCTTCACAGAGCTTTTAAGTAGATAAATGATGACAGCAACACAGTCTGTCTTCCAAAGACTGCAAATTTTTTGTCTAAAAAAGAAAAGGCATTTGTGAGAATTGTTTACTACAACAACAGCCAGACACTGGGCTTGGCAAGCACAAATAATTATTTTTTCTTTTATATGTAGCTCTGTACATTGCTTGCATGCCTAGGTTTTGGGCACTTTTCATTCATATAAACTCACAACTTGACCTTATAAATAAACCCTCCATTTTTTAAAAATGTAGCTCCTAGCTAACAAAAGTAAAGACCTTATTTATTCTCTTTCACTTGTAAAAATGTATGTGGCCATCCAATATCCTCTCTCTGAGCTTCTCAACTGAGTTCAGAGACTGAAGAGTTTACATGAAATTTATAATGAAAACACTGCTATAAACATAGCACAATCATAAGTTTCATTACAGGAGATCCCTTTGGGCTCCTAGCCAATATATACAAACTTCAAATGAGTTAACATATGTTAGATAATATCTATCTATCTATCTATCTATCTATCTATCTATCTATCTATCTATCTTATAGTGTCTTACAGATATTACTTAACTTATTTTATATATTTATATATATGAAAGATACTATAGGTGCATATATATTAGGTACCTTATTTTATATATATGAAAGGTACTGTAGGTGTATATATTAGGTACATACAGATTTTGTGTGTTAATAATGTGTGACAGTTGGGAAGAATTGGTTGTATTAAACTATATTTTTGTATAGATTTTCTTGTTGTAGGTGAGATGCTGCTATACAATGGCACACAAAAGTAAAATTCAAGAGATGCAGACTATTTCTTTTCAGAAGAGAAAATCTTGAAATAAGACTTTGAAATACAACAAAGAAATGCTACAGCCTTCAATTGCTTTACTTAGTTCATTGCTTCTTTTGTTCATTCAGCTAGATTTCAAAGAAGGCCTTCCAGTTCTAATTGGAAAACAAAGTTATACTGAACCAAGTTTTTAATGATTCATGATAATTTGTATTAGCAGAGAAGACCTTGGCATTTCTGAAAATGATCCAAAGAAATAAAAATACATGACATAGATGGAAGATCACATTATTAATGATTTTATTTAGTTAGTTCTGAGTAGAATTTCAGAATGCAAATCAGGTTTAAAAGCAACACTGTAGAAGACAGTCTCATTAATGACATACATAGAAGGAAATCTATAACTCTATCATTCAGATACTTTTTGTTGTTTTTTTTTTCTTAAGTCTGCTTTAAAGATTCATTCTTTTCTTTTTAAAAAGCAACTTCTCTGAAAACAGGCGTCTATACCTTGATTCAAGTTTTACTATCACAAAGTAGGAATACAAAAAAAGCTTCTTTCTATGGAAACCTTAGCCATTATAAAGAGCTGTGATCACCCTGGTAGGGAGCAAAACTGGTTAAGTTCAGTCCTTTTAAAATTAATTTTTCTTCTGAAATAAATATATCTGAGTTGCAACCAAGAGACTCCATCTTCAGAGAGTTGGAACAGCTGTATTTGGTCACTTTTATATGGTAATTCCAATTCAGCACATGGCTTGTGAGAACTCTGATAACATTTGAGAGACCCAAAGGATTTGAATCTTAGTTTCCTTCACTGAAATTAATAAAGAAGTTTTCTGGTCATTGTTAACTCACTTGTGTATTTCTCTCAGCTTTTATTTGTATTAGGTTTGTTTCGCTTTTCCTCCATCAGAGCTTTTAATTTGAACTAATAATTAGACTAATATACTGTTGAGATTTTTTGTCATATATTTTTTTGTGGATCTGTCTGTGGATGTGTCTGTAGAACTTCCTTTATTTGAAATGGGAAAAAGTGGAGTTCCCCACCCAAAGAACACTTACAATCCAATCCCAACTACAAAAATGGTATTTCATCTAAGGTGGGTGTAGAGAAAATCCAAAGTAGTCCATGGCTGTTGAAATGTTGTCTAGGATGCAGGAAGATTTACATCCATCTAAGGAGGTCACATCCTTGATCTGAGTTCCAGACACCTCACTTCAGTCTCAGCTCTCTGCTGCTGTAGGTTTCAGCTCTACCACTTATGACAAAATTTCACACTGCTTTAGCTTTCTCAGGTTTGTGGAGACTTCTGTTCTTGCCTCATCTGAAACAGTCCTGAATAACAACTTTCCATCCTTCGAAAGCACCAGGAAACATAGCCAGTGCAGATCCTGTCACTGTGCATCAGTATGACATTAGGTTCTTCTCTTCCAAAATCTAAGGCTTTTATCAAAAAGAAGGTTTTAGCTACCATAACTGCAGCAATAGCCTCACAAACCAGGGCTTTGCATGAAATGGCAGCTCTCCACTGCCTTTAAGTATTTGTATTATGAGGTGAGACTGATCCCATTCATCTCAGTGACTGCTAAACTGGGTGTCCCTGAAAATATTTGTGACATGTCACTTCTTCCGTCCTCACCAAAGCAGATAGGAAAGGAGGTGAAACATTATCTGTTGCACATTTGTACAGTCCACTGTGAAGGAAAGCTCATTTGAGCTAGATAAAGGCATCTGGGAACAACAGGATTTGTCTCTCCTTACAATAGGGAGCTCAAAGCCAGAATCCAGTTAATGTCTTACATCTTTAATGGAATAGAGAGTGGAAGGCACTGAGGCCAAGCTGACATATTCGATGTCAAAGATCTTGAGAGCAAGGCCCACAGGTCTGGGGAAGGTATGAGAAAGAGTATCTGGACCGTTATCAGTTTTAACAGCTTCACTGGAGGAAGAACTGACAATTAATTTTTTGTGCTGAGCTGAACCTTGGGCATACATTACTGTTTAGACATTTCCTGTTCTCTTAGGAAGTATTGCAACAGGTGAGAGATATGTTTATGCAAAGTTGTTGCACTCTTTTGAAGGATATCTACATACGTTTGTACCATACCTCTGTGAAACCGTGTACATCTCTGATCACGTCATTTGATATAGCCAGAATTCTCAGGGTAGTAGACATAGGTAATCTTTCACTGTAAACTCTCATATAGCCTGATTCACACCTATTCCAAATACTGAACACCCAACATGCTTTATTGCATGTGACTGCACAGAAAAATAGTGGTGCCTGAAGGCACAGAGAAAAAGAGATGACAGAGAAGCAGTCATTCCCATCACCTTGTATTCCTCCTTCCAGGGAAAACTTGAAACATTTAGTATAGAAAGAAAATGCACTAAATTTCAGACATTTGCATGAGGAACTTTGAGGCAGACATAGAATTTCCAATTCTAATACTGAGGCCTTCACAAGGGATTTCACATCTGAAGCTTTTTCATTGCATTGAACTGAATGACACTAAATCAAATTTAAAATAAATGATGAGCCAGAACTCTGATAGACTTTTACCAAATGCAACAATAATGTGTTGTAAAAATGAAATAAAATACACATTGCAAATAATTCCTTTACATAGCAGTATATATATATAAACAATATACACTATATATATATAAGAGAAATTAATGTGCAGAGACACTGAACTGAAAGTCTTAGGCCTTCAAAGACTTAGTCTGTATTTTACTTGAAGCACATGAGCAGTCCCACTGTGCTTTGCTCTTTATGTACATAAACCTTTGTAGGCCTGGAGCCACAGCACAGGAGGCAAAAAATACCAAAAGCAATTCATAGCATTTATTTTCATGACTTTGTGCTTGTGATGCTCTTGAATCTGTATCATTATTACTTTTTTGAGTTTTGTCATTGTGGTGACACAAAGGATTTTAGTGCAGCTCTGTAGAGACTGTTATGCCATGGACATATGTTTCAGCATCAGTTCTGTTCTGTTTAAAGACAGAAAGAGATTCTGGAGGTGGGATTTGTAATGACCACAAAGCATCTGGCATCTTGTAACTGTCCCTTCTCAAGACCAAGGAAAATTCTGTGATATCTTTTACAGCTCTGATTAAACACTGCATGTGCCAATGACAAATGTGTTTAAAGCTATTTACCTTTTTAAGCCACAGTGTTTTATCTGAGTAGGACTTTCAAATAAAAGAGGATAGGGGCAATGACTTTAAGCTGAAAAAGGGTAGGTTGATGTTAGATATAAGGACAAAAAATCCTTATTTTCAGGGTGGTGAGGCACTGGAACAGCTGTCCAGAGAAGCTGTGAATGCCCCATTGCTGTGAAAATGTTCAAGTTCATGTTGGGCAGGGCTCTGAGTACACTGGTGTAGTGAAAGATGTCCCTGTCTATGGCAAGGAGGGCTGAAATTAGGCAGTCTTTAAAGTCTTTTCCAATCCAAGCCATTGTGTGATCCTATGATTCTGTGATAACAGTGGGCAGGGTTTCTCATGGAAGAGAACTGATAATGATGTATCAGTCTAAGGGAGTGTCTCTCTATGCCCTGTCTGAACATACAGAATAGATATTTAATTTTTTTTTCTCTCATTGACTTTCTTTTTTTCTCTTTCCTAAGGTCTTTATGATGTTTTATACTTCACAATATATGGGACTTAACATTAAATTTAGGGCTACACAAACACCATCTCCAAGCCAGTTTTAAGCCCTTGCTTATATTAAAATCTGCTTCACATCCATGAAGTCTAGTTACTAGTACTTCAGGTCTTGGCTGCACACTGATAGCTAGGCCTAGAAACACACCAGTCAGAGCAAAGTCAGCTGGCTGTGCTGAGCAATGGAAGATGGTACTGCCACACTGGTGAGTCACAGCTGGGAGTCAGGGTTGTCACCTCTTAAGATCAATCTTGGGAAAAACAAGAACTCAAACTATGTGTCCCAAAAAGCAATATATAAGTAATTGACTCACCTTAAACTATTCAAAAGCAAATTGTAACACCAACATAAGCAAAGGTGATGTATATCTGTCAATCTTTTTAAGGAAATAATTATTGATCTGCCAGAAATTATGAATTCACTTGAATTGTCACAATCCAGCTGAGAGTATTGTGCTTAGTGTAACTTACTTAAGAACAAACAGTAAATGCTATAAATGCATGTTAACACTACTTCCCAGTGATATTTGGGCTGAAGAATAACTCTTCTATTTCCTTCCAATTATTTTTTCCCCCACATATGAGCTACAATTATATGGAAATTAATGCAAATGAACACTGATTTTCAAATATGAAAATATTGCATCAAATGTTGCACCATTTTCACTTGAAACACAATTGCTGCCAGTCATATCTCCTCCTGTTTCATTCTGACAGTTTGCATCATCCTGCTTTTATAGATTTTCCTGTTATAATCAGGTGAATGCCCTCAGAATGCCATAAATGTTCTATACTAGTATGCCATGGCTTCTCACAGTGAAAAAAAAAAATACAAGGTAAATTATATATTTATGCCTCTGTTTTATAAAAGTAAACAGAGAAATACACAGTTGAATTCCAATTGAACCAGAATCCTAAACAAAGGCTTTCTGACTCATGATGACACCTTCAATCAATATTTTCCTAAGCAATCAACATAAAATGTAAACAGGATAACCGCAGTGTTGGTATGTTAGAAGCAGGCTTCCTGAAGAGGAGCTTGTATCAAAAAAGACATGCAAAGATGAAAGAATATGGCTTAAGTTCAAATTCAGTTGATTAGTTCATCACATGCTGAACACTGAGCAACTCAGTAGACTGAACAAAGCTAAAAAGCTGATTGAGTGGAGTTGGACTGCTTGACTTTCTTCAAGCAGTCTTTGACATAATTTGGAGTTCCTCAGATTCCTTGGGACCTAGACTATATTCACCCATCCATCCTTTTATCCACACTATAGCTGGCACCACTACAACCCTTAAACTGTGAGGACTGAGTGGTCACACTCTGCAACTGACCCTGTGTGAAATAGCCCCTCCTTTCTATGTGTGCTCGCTCATAGTGTTCTTGAGTAAAAGTAAGATGTTCTCTAATCTCTTTTCACTGCATCTGCCTACAAATATCACAAGAATATTGGGAAAAATATAGTTCACTCATGTTGCAAAGTTAGCCTTGGTGTTTGGAGCAGCACAATATTTGCATATAATTTTGTAGTTTGTTCAGAGTTTCTAGCAGTGCACTGGTTTTCAGCATTTCTATGTTTTTTACAGTAAAAAGGCTGTCCAATACAATGGGAAGTTAAAAATACTTGAAGAAATCCTGAAGTATTTATTGAATTTTATTTTCAGTGATTCATCTGTTTTACTCTTAAAACTTTACTGTTCCTCATCCCATTTATAATGCACTATGTATATAACCCAAGTGGAACATTGCTACATCTGTCTTAAAAACAGCCCATGACACAGGATAAAATTCATCTTCATGGTGCCCTAAGTATAGATACAGTTAATGGTCGACACAGCCAAGAGATTAGACCCTCTTTGGGGAGATCCATGTGCCTGTACAGAAAAGAAAGTCATTAGGCAGATAATTATGACAGGTTTGCAACCGCTGGAAACTTCATGACAAACTCCAGAGGTGTATTATGGAGGCTTAACTACCTAAGCAGTGGGATAAAATTCCATAGCAGCAAGCTGATATTTGTGTTTGAATTTTAAGATACTGAAGATCAGGTTCTGTGCAGAAAACCATAAGGTTAGGCTTTTTAAACAATTTCTTGCAAGTGATAATATTTACCTTCAGATCCTCCAAAAGGCAAAATTTCTTTCATATTTTTCAGTACCATTCAAGTGGACAGAACATGAAAATCTCACTCTTTCAGATTTTCAAGTAGTTTAGAATCCAGAATAGACTGAATGTTGAAGGGCAGAGTCTGTGTTGAAAAAAACCAACAAACAGAAAAACACAGCAAATATGTTTGGGTCATGCAGAAGTCTAAAAATAGAATATTCTGAAAGCTGGTTATGCACTGAATCATCACTCTTTCAGTAGTCCATATTTTTTGTGTTGTCAGAAAGAATGTTGACTCATAAGGGTGCAGACAATTTATACAAATGTTAACCACACCTTTTTATACTATCATTTGAAATTTTCACTTGGAATGAAACAGAATTTCAGAATTTTTTAGAACTTCTTATGCCATTAAAATAAGCTTTCCAAAGAGGACGCATGTCAATAAGCCCTTTCTACATCAAAACCTACTAAACTTAGCTTTCTCTTTCAGAAAATTTGTCAAATTTACTGAAGGCAGAAGCATATTTAGCCACTTAGCCACTCCATTTAAGCCACTTTAGTTGTGGATTGCACTGAAATCTCTAGTCCTCCTTTGGAGCTGGCCAGTTTCACATACATGACTAAATAAACCCTGGAACACATAGAAAAATTAATTTAGTTATTCATACCTAAATTCAAACCCTGCTCAGAGTAGTAAAGGCATCCCTCACTATAATTGTAACATTTTAAAAAATTAAAGACTCCCGTTGTTTGGAATGGAAGAATCTTTTCTTTCTAATCCTTAGAAACTTCACCCAATTACCACACATTTTTACATACCTAGTCATTAATTTTAAGAGTCGTGATGGGTGTCTAAAAACTAAAGCTAATCAAAGTGCAAGCTCTAATTTCTAATATGTAAATCTCACACTGATCCATTGTGGTTCTTTTTAGGATTTCTTTTACAAGTGACTAGTTACAAGTGACACAGAGTTTTTCTTGCTTCAGAGCACATAACCTTAGTATTGTCATTCTCTCAAGACCTAATGGACATTTCAGAGAAATGGATGACTGGATACTTCAAAAGACTGATCATGAAGTTTCAACCAATTCTGAGGTTAATTGTTATCTTGGGGTTTGGACTAGATGACTACAAAGGTCCCTTCCAACCCAAACCATTCTTTGAATGATTCTTTGGTCTTCAAACCCAGAGCTGACTCATGTACAAAGGAATTATTATTACTTCTTGATCTCCAGTTAGATTCTCTTAAATAGTTTTGAGACTGAAGTCAGCCATCTTAAAAGAGCTTTCTCCATCTCTTTCCTGTGTAAAGAAGATATCTTTTTCTTCTGCAGAACCCATTTTTCTAAAAACGCATTTCAGATGAATCAGAAAAAATATGATGCCTTCTTCAGAGGAAATGTTTACAACAGAAGACTATTCCGTTGTATTAACTACTCAAAAGCATTTCTGTGGATAAAAGGAGTTAAAAATAAAAGAAAATTTTCTCTTAAAATTAGATATTTTAGATGAATAACCACATTGCAGAGAATGGCCTTTTTACATTCTGTAATATAATTTCATATGTGCATACACAGTAAGTAGCTGGAATATCCGGGGTTCTTGAAAACCAAAAGTAAAAAGACAGAAATGAACAATTATGATGAAAACTTGCTGTAATTTAGGACAAAAGTGATATTGTGGTAACTAAATAAGCTACAGATAAACTTTTTACTTACAGATATATGCAGAGCTTTGCAGTACTTAATACTGTGGATTGTGTCAGTATTTTCTTCTGGTTAGTCTGTACTTCTTGCATAGGTATGAATGTATCTGCTGTTAAAAATTCTCTCAGCTTTTGTAAGGAGAATAAAATGATAATATAACTTTAAATAAAGCAGGAAAAATATATTTTCCCCCCCCCAAATTTTAGATAAGTTGTGTTTCCTTGTATTGTATGTATTTACACTTTTTCTTTTTAAAAGATACATGTTCTTCTCCATGTAAGCTGGCCTAGGTATCAAGAGATGTTGCCTTCTGAACAAAAAGAGCTGGTAACCCTAAATTAAGAGGTGAATTAAATGCTTGTGAAAGTACCAATTGACACCCTAAGAGCTGGAAAGACCAAGCTGCATTCTTCTTCATATAATTTTACCAAGATTCAAGTACCAGCAGCATTTCCTGCAAACATCTTACAGTGAAGTCATTAGCCTGGATTGAAGAGGTACCAACTCCAGGAGTCAAACCACATTACTAAGGTTTGAATTTGAACATGCTGCTCTCAAACAAATGAGGAATTAGGTCACTGAAATTAATCAAGTTAAACAATGGAGATGGATATGAGATGGAGATGGAGATGGAGATGGAGATGGAGATGGAGATGGAGATGGAGAGGGAGATGGAGATGGAAATAAAGTAAATAATTTAAATGTGCAAAATCCTATTGTATATTTATTAAGGGTGTATCACCAGCTACAAAACCAACACATCAGAACCTGCATCAACGACAGGATGATTGAAAGTATGTCCAGTCAAACTCTAAATTCTTTTGTGGTGCAGCTTCAGTGAGACTCTGGAGGACACCATCTCTGGCTGGTTAATGTGATTTGGTGGCTTAGCTGACCTAGTCTGGCTGAGGCTACACACCCTCTGTATATTCCTCAAGAGGGAATCTTGGGGATTATCTCATGTTGAGACCTACACAACAGACTGAGAATGTTAACTTGGGCATGAGTAAAACCTGTAAAAACAATGATTGTAAAAGAAACTGTAGCCATTCTTGTGTAGACAGTGACATATTCTTCTTCCAGTTTCTGTAGTGCTTCTGTCTCTGACACTTAATTTTGTTTCTAAACATCCCTCCACCCCAACCAAGTACATAACACCATATGGCTTCAATTCTACTGTGCAAAGACAGTACAAATGAAATGTCATGAAAATAGTTTTGTCATTCTCTAAATGGATGCTTAAATCTGTTTGTTATTTAAAAGGTAGCAACTCTCCATCTTACAGGGTTTTTACTGTTTAAATTTCAAATTCTAGAGATGATATTTGCTTATGAATAGACAAATAATTGCATTTATCTGAAATTGAGAACCAGTTTTCTACCAATTTATCTGTTTTAAGATAAGATCATCAGGACCTTAAACTTTTTCTTTTTTTTGAAATGCATTGTTATTTAAATAGTGTAAAAAAAACTTACACTGTGACTACACTTACAATGAAAACTCTTGACCCATTGATGGCCTATTCAAGGAGAACTGACTTCTAATTCTGCAAAGAATATATTTTGGATTTGTGGATGGAGAGCTTCACCATGATGATTTCAAAGATGTTATTATTGTCCAGATTCTCTAATAGAAGAATATAGAAAAGGTATTCTGACTGAGATTATTGTTATTCTTTGCTTGTGTCTTTAACTTTTTTCAACTCAAATTTTCTTTTCTTTCATTTATAATTTAATTATGACAGTTCAGAATTGCAATATTGTGATTGATTTTTAATTTTAATATTCTTTGCAGAGCAAATACACATGTAAAACCAGAAATCTCAAGAGGCATTAAGAGAAGAGAGAATGAGAATTGTTCTGCTATGTATTGTGCTCTAGATTTGTACGAGTTGGCTATTTCTGGAATAGAATTATGGAGTATTCAGTAATTGAAAACACCTCTTCCTTTTCTAGGACTGAACCTTTGAAGCTAACTGAAGTGTAGTTTGTACATTAAGGAAATTATTTTGAAGGAGGAAATAATTTTAACAAATATATTTTACTTTTTGGGGGATAATAAAGGGAGAAAGGGAGGTAGTTGGCATTATTTTGTTTAGACTTCTAAAGCACATTTTACATGGTATGACAGATAAAAGCAATTTTGAAAGTAAATTCTGTTTGGGTTATAGAAGGAATAAAAAAATTGGTATGTGGCTAGAGGAAAAAAAGCAAAGATCTATGATTTAAGCAGTAAACTTGAGCTAAAAGACAGTAATTTGTTTGGTTCATTACAGTGTATTTGTTAATGTTTCTTGTGCAGGTCCTGACTTTTCTAGTAGTAAAATATAGATGTGTCTAAATTATATTAATTAGTTTTTAATTCCATGAACAGTAGGTAATTATACATTAGTAAAACAACCCTCTTAATTCTAGAGCATGGTGAACCTGGGTAATCAAATTCAACATAAGCTAATTAGGTGTTGAATGTCAATTTATTTGATCTCCTTTACAAATTCTTATTTTAATGCATTTCTATAATATTGGTGGAGAAAAAAAATCATAATATTTTACATTCTAACTGCTCATCTTTATCTGCTTGTGTTAAAATTGTGCTAATTTTTTTTAAATAAAAATTGTTAAATCCTTTCTGGCTGCTAGTCACTGTTTCAGCTGTTATATGTTATATTAGTGTTGAACAAATTACTGCATCCCAATCATTTTTCATATGTCCAGAAAGACATGTACCTTTCTGTAAATAAGAAGGAGGCTGGAAGAGAAGCTGCAGAAAAATTCCTTTTGTTTAATAAAATCTGACTTCAGCAAAACTCTTCCATTTTTTTTTTTTTTAAGCATACTCAGAGTCTAGTTAAACATGTTCTTAATTTTGCTCTTTTGACAAATTCGTTCTAGGCTGCCTTCTTTTGAAGGAAGACTGTGTCTGACTCTTTACTAATTTAGAACATATATCATTTCAGCTCCAAAATAAATACACTGTGGGAACAGAGGGTGGAAGAATGAAAAGGAGGTTCTATTGGATGTTGGCTCTTTGTGGTAACAGTGCATCTCCAGCTATGTAATGATAACAGTTACAAGGGGAAATGTAGTCAAAGGTTCAAGCCAGGTGCTTTCTTCCTCAGTCATATAATTATAGAATATCTTGAGTTGGAAAGGACCCATAAGAATCATTGGGTCTCTTTCCTATTTATTACATATTATTATTATTATAAGCATGGTATAATTTCCAACAGTATGATTAAAAAAAATAGGAATTATTTGGGAAAAAAAAGTTAATTAAAAGAAAAGTGTATCTATTAAGTCTTTATTTAAGTCAGGTTTACAGTATTCTCTGAGAATCAAGTGCTTATGTCAGATAGTCCAAGGACACTCTGAGTAAATGTAAAGGACTGTAACTCAACATGAGTTTTTTTGCTTTTTCATTACCAAGTCTGGAGGATTTGGCACAATGTAGTTCTACAACAGGAACATAGATTTTAGATCTATTAACAGCGAGTAAATTATTTATAAACTTACAGGATATCAGGAGTTATTTGGCAGTTGGCAGGCATCAGTGAGCCAAGGATTAACAGAACACCAATTTTGTGTCAAATATCTTCTGAGCAATCCATTTCAGAACAAATTTTTTAATAGATACTCTTATTAAGGACAGAAAATACCCTTAAGCTGCTTTTCTCACTTAGTATTGCTCTGTCTATAGGCATAATACTATGTTTTATAGTGACTGAAAGGAGAAACTGAATACATTGTGAGTTGTTTCTGAAAACACCAGTTATGTACAGCTACTTAACAGAGGAATGGATTTGCATTGTATGCTAAAATCAGCAACAAAACTTGAGCACATTCTGGAATAGTTTTTTGGTCCTGTTACAATGGGAGAAAAAGTGGCAACAATAGAAAGACACATGTGAAGACAGCAAGAGACCATTTCTTCAGAATGATCTCATCGGGAAGCACACCCTGGGCTGCACTAAAAACAGAGTGGCCGAGGCAGAATGAGGGAGGTGATTCTGCTCAGCCCTAGCACTATCCACCACCAGAAGAATAACCATGTCCACCTCTGGACACCAATTTTTATTTTTTTCTGTGTTGTCCTCAGCACAAGAAAGACATGGACCTGTTGGAGCACGTTCACAGTAGGCCATAGAAATCACCAAAGGGCTGGAGCACCTGTTCCACAAAGAAAAGCTGAGATAAGTTTGGGTTGTTCAGTCTTGAGAAGAGAAGGTTGTGGGGAGACCTCCTTGTGGCCTTCTGGTACTTAAAGAGGGCTCACAAAAGAGGGAGAGAAACTTTGTACATGGGCAGAGTGTGACAGGACAAGGGAGAGCCACTTTTAACTGAAAGGAGGTAGGTTTAGAATATATGTAGGAATAAATTCTTTGCTCTGAGGGTGGGTAGGCACTGGAACAAGTTGTCCAGAGAATATCTGGATATTCCATCCCTGGAAACACTCAATCCACCCCTGGATGGGGACTGAGCATCTTGAGCTAGTGTTTGGCACCCCTGCTCATCATGAGGGAATGAAACTAAATGAACTTCAAGGTCCCTTCCAATGCTATCCATTCTACGACTCTCACTGGCAGTCCCATTATCATCCCAGAGGAGTGGCTTGTTTCCCAAATGGCTTGTTCAAGGCAAAATTTAGCAGATAAACAATTTTATTGTGCTAAAAGACTTTCCTGTTCTTATACTCTGCACTTTTATTCTGTAAGATGCAACTGTGAACAAAATAGTATTTTGTTGTCTTCTCTAGTTGCAGCTGCTTTTCCTCTGTAAAATAACTGAAAACACTGAAGCTTTTGCAGCTTCTGCTGGTTTCTGAAGTGTCTCAAACTTTCTAAGCTATCTGTCATTTCAGTATCTCTGATACTGCTTGAATTTTATGTTGTCACACTGGATCAAGAGCTTAGAAAAAACCAACAAACCTTAGGCATTTTCCTTTTCAGATGTGTTTCAATGGAAAAGAAAGGGTTCAGCGAAAGGCAATTTATCCCAAAATAGGAGCTTTCAAAGATTCTTCTGAAAACTTCAAAATAGGCCCTCTCCCCACCTGGGATCCCAGGAGAAGCCAGGTGAGGGGGACAGAGGATGATAAGTAGGCCATTCTATTTAGGTGAACTAACAGTTATATTAAGTTAGAAATGCTTTTTAGTGTGTTTTCAGCTGCTTAAAATACTTGCATATTTACATTTTCCTATGAAAATATTAAAAGGAGTAATCACCTGTGAATAACAAGCTCTGAGTGAGAAGTGAATCTCTTGAACTACCATTGAATTTAGAAAAGAATATTACAGAAATTAATATAATTTTCCCAGTTAAAATTACAGTTGTGAATAAACTATAATTTTTTCACAGGAAAATGTAACTTATAGCAAAATAAAGTTTGAAAATGACAAAATTGTTTTTCTTTAAAATAAATTTTAAAAAACAAACACAATTATGTTGATTTACTATAAAATTTTATTGTAATAATAAATAATATTGTCCCTACTAAAACTTTTTGAACAAGTAATAAACAGTTATTAAAAATCGTAATAAACTATTACATATCTTATTAGCAATACCTCAAAGATTAAAGCAAACAACAAAACTAACCAAAAACCCCACACAAACTCTACTGCCCTCAAAAAAACTTCAAAGAACAAATCAACAAAAATATCCTCAGAAAACTCAAACCCAACCCCAAACCTTAGAAAATGGGTGGCAAAACAGCCCTGCCAATATCTGCGTATAATGAACAAGGGATACTCAAATATGATAGGATACATTAATAGAAAGGGTAAACCCTGAGAACTTGTCATCATGGAAGATAGATAAGGTTAATTAACCCTATAGTGATGGCCAGTCCTACCAGATGATGGACACCAATTATGCGCTCTTATTCACCTCATAATATACAATTCTTCATCTAAAAAAAGAGCTAGCAAATAACTAGCCCTCAGAGACAGATAGAACCAGTTTGAGAAGTACTTACTAACATTAAATTCTCATTTAAAAATCCATTGATTTTGATAATATTTGTCATTCACACACTGACCACGCAGTTTCTGTCACCCATCCCAATACATGAAAACCTTACATTTGTGAGGAAAGTAATAAGTATTTTGATAATTTTCGGAGAAGAACTATTACACAAAAAAATGCTGTGCTAAAGGAAAAATGGTGAAAACCAGATAATCTGAGTTCACTTACATGATAAGTACAGCTAAATATTGAGGCTAATATGTTGGAAAAATAACAAGGAACTAACCCAATGACAAGCATTAAGCTAATTTGTATGTAGAAATGTAGTTGTTTTCAGAGTCTTCCAGCCCCTTTCTAAAATTCTTTTAATATATAAAAACCTGTATTATTTCTGATCATGGACAAGTCAATTTTTTTCTTACATTCCGACCTTTTTTCCCTCGACATTTCATGGTAATCAGCTAACTAGTTTTAGAACACATAATGTTTGTTTTTATAGAGTCTATGCAGACATACTACCCCTCCAGGGTATGAAACAGCTCATAAATGTTTGAAAAAGTATTCCTGCCCCATTGGTTTTCAGGCTATATCACTGCTCCACACACAAAACGACCATCCACTTCTTATGATCGTAGAGTACCTGACTGCTAAAGAGGCTGAGCACTATATGGAAACACATAACCTTAGTTTGGAAAAGTTATTTCCAAGCTCTATGTGAATAAAGAAATTTGTGTTGCTATTGGGAATTAGGATTTTTCTTTTTTCATCTCAAAGTACGCACATATAGCAGGTATATCATGAATTAATATTTTAAAAAAAAACAAAAAAACAAAAAAACCTGCCCTTGAAGCAGGCATCTGGGAATCTGATATATAAATGAAAGAATAAAATTATTTCTGCATTTTTTGTGGAAGAAAAGGTATTACATAAAATCCTACTGTCAATTTTAAGCCATAATTTTTATGTTATTTTTTTCAATTTTTTTAAAATTTAGTCTTCTGTACCCCACGATCACCATTAAGAGTGTCTTATATTATGGCAATAAGTAGGGGTAAGAAGGAAAAAGCCATCGTTCCATAGGAAGAAATGAATGTACTTAAGTAGGCATCACACAGAGTTATTTGCAATACTTTACACTCATCAGATTTGATTTATTGTCCCTTCACATACCACAGAAGACTCAGAAGCTAGACTAACACTTGTAAAACTGATGTACTGGTAAAGGAAACATATATATGTATATAAATCCTTATCCGAGTACCTACAGTAGGTTTGTTATCAGTGGCTGTGGCTTGATTTCCCGGTAGCTGTTGGATGGCATTCAATGTGTTCCTAGAAAGCATAATCCAGAATAGATTCATTTCAAAGAAATGGAGCTTTGGTCTTCTAAACTTCTCTACTCCCAGAACCAAAACATTTCAAAAACACACAGCTTTCAAACAGCCTAAGCACAGCTCTTCCATCTAAAATGGCAATATAGATGAACCTAGCTGATATAAGACACTCAAAGTGTCACTGCAGTGTCACTTTGAGTAAAAACATATGATTTCACAAAATATCCTGATTTGGAAGGGAACCACAAGGATCTTCAAAGTCCAACTCCTGGCCCAGCACAGGATAACCCAACAATCTAAGAATCACACTGTGTGCCTGAGAGCATTGTCCAAACCCTTCTGTCAGACTTGCTGCTGTGACCACTGCCTGCTCCAATCGCTAACTATCAACAAGGCAGAAACTTTTTTCCTCATATCCAGGCTAAACCGCTCCTTACACAGCTTCAGGCCATTCACTCTGGTGCTGCCATTGGTCACCAGAGAGAAGAGATGAGTGCCTGCCCCTCCTCTTCCCCTCGTGAGGATGCTGAAGACTGCACTGAGGTCTGTCCTCAGTCTCCTCCAGGCTGAACAGACCAAGTGACTTCAGCCACTTCTCACACAGCTTCCCCTCAAGGCCCTTCTCCATTCTTGTGGCCCTCCTTTGGATGCTCTTTAGTAGCTTAATGTTGTTTTTATGGTGTGGTGACCAAAACTGCACAGAAGATTTCAGATGAAAACAAAATCCATTGTAGACTGAATACCCTGTCTTTGGAGTTTAGTACTTCCTAAGAGCTTAATACTTTTAAAAATGTCACTGCTTATGTTTTTTAGCTTAACAATGAAGACAGTTGTACCAAGAAATATCATTCTGTATTTATTTCAGTGTTTCTGGATATATTTCTATTTCTGCTCTTCATAAATATCCACAAGTAATATCAAAGGAAATTTATAATATGAAACCAGGGAATATTTTATGCCTCAAGAAGCATGTGAAAATAATCCTATAACCACCTGTGCCTTATTTTCATGTGCAAAACTTCTGCTCTGTTAGACTATAACAAGCAGAACACAGATATCATGCCTGAAAGCAGTTTTCTCCCCTGTGAAAGTGCAAGGGGATGACCTAGGACTTTTTCTTTAATGTTTTGAAATTTGCATAACTAAAATATTTCTGCCTAAATACTGTTCTGAAAAAGCATTTTGAGGCGATATTGAGAAAGTTCTTCAATATTTTACCTCTGGGAATGAAATTCTGACTCCACCAAAGTCAAACTTTATACTCACAATATCAAGGTTGAAGATGAACTATTCTGTTTCAAAAGTTTGTATCAGTAGAGAAATATTATTTCCACATATATACTAAGAATCTATCTGTAACATGCTCCTGGGATACTTAAAAAAAATGAATCATGTTCTTGACCAAATGCAAATCTTGTCATAACTGAATGATACTCTTTCTATTGCAAAAGGAAAAAAACCAAAACCAACCAAGAAAAAACAAAAAAAAAAAAACAAAACAAACAAAAAAAAAAAAAAAAAACAAAAAAAAAAAAAAAAAAAAAAAAACACAAAAAACCTGAGCACATAAAACCTATATACCTTGCCTATAGAAACACACATATCTAAAAATATTCAGTCTATGAGTAATGTTCAGATATAATGTAAAAAACCCCCAACAATCAGCAATGATGTATTTCTTCAAAACAATGTGGAATGTAGAACCAGAAAATCTTTCTCCAACCCCAATTTCTCTTCTGCAATAACTTTGCAATATACCTACCACTCTGTATGCCACCAAGTGATTAAATTTTGAGGAAGCTATTGTTCCTGAAAAGGAAAAATTCACCTGAGAAATTTTCTCTCACACCTCATCTTTATGTCAGGATGCAGTTCATTTTAAGTCAGAAAAGGAATTGTCATTCAAGTAAAAGAGACAAAAAACCAAGGTAGATTTTAGTGCTAATAATTCTAACTAGAGGAGCCACAGGGCGCTGGAGCACAAGAGTAGCTAACAAGAAGTGTATGTACATGTCATAAAAGTGTTTGAGATGCAGTAGGTTTTCCAACCATGACAGTCCAACTAGGAGATTCTTACATAATACAATTTTATTGCAGAATATGAATTAGACATTCAAGTACAAACAGAGAGCAATGAACCAAATAAAAAAGGAGAAATACACTAGTGATATTTAAAAATGCTCAATAAATTATGTCTATTAAAGTACATTACCTTCTCAATAATTTTCATATTTGGAGAAATATTCCAGAAAGCAAAGAACAATGTAGCCAAAATTGTTTCAGTTCACCTGTTTGGTTTTTTAATTTTTTTTTTTTTTTTATTTTCAGAGTATACATAAGTATACTAGTAAAAAGTAAGAAAACCATAAGATTAATCTAGCTGTTCCTTATTTTATGGTGGCTTTACAAACATTCTGTCTACAAAGAGATTGTTTATATCTTAAAGTAAGAAAGAAACACCTGAATGTTTCCTTAGTGGGCTTTTTGTGTCACTAAATTCTGAAAGGCGGTGGCATTTCAAAACTCAGATGATGCCAGAAAAAAAATCTAAACTAACAAACACAACAAACTTCTTACTGAAGTACAGAGCTATATTTCTATTGTATTGTTATAGAGGTTGTTGATGAGTTTACACAATCATATCTTTCATTTTTGAGCATTACAGATTTCGACAGAACTTGTTGATGTTATGTCTGGAATAAATAGGAATTTATGTTTTAAAATATGCTTATCACAATAAGCAAACACATCCACAGTGAAATTTCCATGTTGTGAAATAATTTTGACACAATGGTAAGTCAACTCCCAGTCTGAAGGGCTCTTATTATTTTCACATCTTTCAGTGAGAATGTCAATTTTTCCATAAGGAAATCATGCAGTTATGAAATGTCAAGGTTTGAAGTTTCATCTAAATTATGATGATTTCTCATGCACCCATTCTTGAAAAGGGTTCTGTTTTTTAGATAGAAAGTTGTGTTGTGAATATCACTTGACTTTCTTTTTGCCTAAAAAAATAATTTAAAAAACCCCAGACCCAGCTCCTCAACAAATAAACAAATAAAAATACTAGCATTCCAAACAGACAAGAAAATCCTTGAGCAACCAAAAGCACTTTTAAGGATTATGTGATATAAGACAGGTCACTGTTCACAGCACATGAAACCTGGATCAAGGGTCAGCTCAAACTAGCTTTTGGTTTCTTTGGAAGGGGTTGGGATAGCAAGAGTGGCACATCAGCTGGAATGTGCTGAATATTAAAAACACCTAGAGAAACAGGATGAAGAGGAGTTGTAGCATGGTAACCACAAGGAAGATGGAGATTTTTTTATCAGAGATGGATAGAAAAGAAAATCTAAATTATGGAGCTGACCCTTTTGGTATTTGTCCCTGATGAGTTCAAAGAAATTGTATACTCTGTCTGCATCTTCTGCCTAAATAAACAAACCTGTACTAATAAATACCCAGATGTTATCATCTAACAAAAGACTATCTTAATGATTCTGAATATTATTTAAGTAGTCGTACAGAAGGGAAAGAAAATATGCTTTAGCATGCAGTCACTGAATAATTTAGGTTGGAGTGACCTCTGGAGGTTATTAGGTTCAACTTTCTTCTCACAGCAGGGAAAATTTAGATCAGGCAACTAATCATCTGTACTGTACTGTGTCACATTAAACCATTTTCCTAATATATAATTGGAATTTTACATGTTACAGATTGTGTGTCTTGCTTCTCAACTTGTCACTGAGCCCTTCTAGGATAAGTCTATATCTTTTATTAGGATATATTTGAAGACAGCAACTAGATCTCCCCTTAGTCTTCTCTTTTTAGGAATGAACAAAACCAGATCTGTCAGCCTTTTCTTGAATTTCTTTTGCTGCTCTGCCTTGAGCCCCCTCAGGCCTCATGGGTCCTCTCCAAAAATGTCCAACATTGTCTTTCTTCCTCTACGGAGCCACAAACTGGGCAGAGGGCTCCAGACGCAGTCTCATAAGCATTGGCTAGAGGAGAATAATTACTTCTAGTTATTTAGAAAATTTACTGCTGGTTAAATTTTTGCTAATACAACCCAGAATGCACCTAGAAAATATGTCTCCACAAGGACATTCTGCTGACTCAAGTTTAGCTTGTGGGCCACCTGGATGCCCAAGATCTTTTTCTGCAAAGCTGCTCTATACCCCAGTCTGTGTGGTGGTATGGATAGGTGTTGGATTTTTCCTATACATTTTTCAGGTGTAGGATTTTTCATCTCCTTTTGTTCAAGTTCTTGAAATTATTGTCTGCCCACTTCTTCGTTTGATATCACTCTGAGCAGCAACTCTGCACTCCAAAGTATTGAACACTATCCTCAGTTTGGCTTTGTAGCACAGTGAAAAATGCCTCTTGCAACCAATTTCCACATGGACTTAGTAGCTTCGATCCCAACTTTTTCAGCCCAGGGCTTCTGACAATTTTCCATCAAGCTTCTTATTTATGTATTTCATCCACATCTCCTCAATTTGCCCAGAAGTAGACTAAGGAAGAACATGTCAAAAGCCTTGAAGATATCAAAGTCAGCATTCAGAGCTCTCCTCTTGTAGTGTGCCAGTAATCCCTTCAGCAGAAGACAATCATGTTGGCCAAACACAATTGTCCTTGGGAAATTTGTTCTGTGTTTTCCCACTTGTCCTTTCTTTTTGGTGCCTAGCCAGAGCTTCATTAACTGGAAACTGCACATGACCAGGAACTAGTTCTAAATTGTTTCCTTTGACCAAAACAGTATATGCAGCTGCTTTTTACTTTACTTTCTTTTTTCATTTTTACCATAAAAAAGAAACCTCTGAACATTAATGGAGTGAAAAGCTCACTATCTTGTTAGAGCTTTGTGTTACCAATAATGACCATAATGTGAAAAAGTTCAGCTCAAACTTTTCTCTGTCCTCAACTGCTCTTAGCATTGCTATCCTAGAAATTATTCTTTTTCTATGAAAGTCATTATTTCTGAGACCAATTTAGCATTTTCTGTCTCCAGTGAAAGGAAGGTGTATCAGGCAAACCCTACCATCTTGCACTCTAAATCAAAAAGCAAGGTAGGGCATATTATTATGAACATGCATTGAGCCTGAAGGGTCCTGAAAAGTGCAACTCAGGTTTTTCTTTTTCCTTCCAATTAAATTAGTAAGTTTCCTGTCTATCTGAAAATAGTGTACATTTTATCTGACAGTGTTTTGTTTGAGAAAATCACAGGGAAATCCCAGGTTGGAATTTTTATTTCTTCTGTTTGTAATGGACTTTTGTAGCTATCCTGAAATATAATTAATTAAGCTGTCAATAAATATTGCAGCCACTAGAGAAAGACAGCCAGTCAGTACTTTCCCCAGATGAAAGGCATATTAGAAATGTTTCCACATCTGTCTGAAAAAGGTGAAAATTGACAAATAAGTATCTTAGCACTTCACTCTCCTGCATGATTATTGACAATTAAAGCTCTTCATTTTTTCTAAACCTACTTGAGGCTTTCGGTATTGTCTCAGAGGCAGACCAATAATTATGAAAAAATTAATTTAATTGTTAGATAAAATTCATTCTGAAAACCATGACTGGCCTGAAAGCTACAGTGGGAAGGGGAAAATATTTTTATGTAAGGCTTGATCAAGGGTTTTGCTGTTAGATTTGTTCTTACCTTGGAGGAAGGTCAGGAAAAGACCAGATAAGCTGAAACATAACATTAAGAATGACATTATATACTGTATAGCCTTTAGCTCAATATCATGGGTTTCTATTGAATTGATTACCTTAGCACTGATAAAAACATAACAAAACTGATTAAACAAGCAAACAAGCAAGCAGACAAAACAACAAAGTAGGATAGATAAAATAAGAAAGATCAAGATGAGAGCCTGATTCCTTTAAAAAAATACATTGTTTATTGGAGACTGTGCAACCAAAATAAATCAAGATTTGTAGATGTCTGAAAAGACAGAGCACATATAAAGTAGCAAACAAAGTCCAAGAACCATAGCAGGCAGAATTGGCGACAGTAATTAACACATAATTTTCTGTCTTGGTAGTTCAACATTTGGAATATTGAAAACAAGCTGTAGGGTGGAAAAAAAATTTTAAAAAATATATAAAAAAAGAAGGCCTGCTATTTATCATTGTTAGTTGTCCAGGCCACCCCACTTGCTCACTCCTCATCAGCGGGTCTGGGGAGAGAATGAGAAGGGCAAAAGACAGAAAAATCATGTGTTGAGATAAAGACGGTTTAACAGGGAAAGAAAAAGCCAAAAGCTGCGCACACAAGCAAAGGAAAATAAGGAACTAACTCATTTCTTCCCATGGGCAGGAAGCTGTTCAGCCATCGCAGGAAGAGCAGGGCCCCATCACATGTAATGATGACTTGGGAAAAAAACACCACCACTCCAAGTGTCTCTTGCTTCCTCCTTCTTTCACCCACTTTATATACTGAGTGTGATGCCACAGGGTAAGGAATTTGGTCATTTGGGGACACCTGTCCTGGCTCTGTGTCATCCCAAATTCCTATGCATCCTTACCCTCATCACCAGCATGGCAGTACAAAAAGCAGAAAATTATTTGGTTCTGTGTAAGACCT
The DNA here is from genome assembly GCF_036417665.1 of Passer domesticus. Lineage (NCBI taxonomy): Eukaryota > Metazoa > Chordata > Aves > Passeriformes > Passeridae > Passer > Passer domesticus. The sequence goes on along the minus strand of NC_087474.1, from coordinate 104,146,301 downwards.
CAGCAATAACAAAAACTTTCATATTATCACTATGTTCAGCACAATCATAAACAAATCACAAACCCATATGAGCCACTGTGAAGAAAATTAACTCTATCCCAGCCAAAACCAGCACAATGATAGACCTAATTTCTGAAAAAGTACACAGTTCACATTACAGTGAGTGCTAGAACACATGACAAATACCTACATCTCAGAGATGCTGCCTTAACTTCTCTCCGCCCTATAATTGTCTCAAGAATCTCCTGCTGGAGTTAAAATGTCTGTAGGCAATGTAACATAAATGAAACAAAACATCTAGTGTTATTACTTCAATATTAATAAGAAAGGATGAATTTAGGCTTGTTATTTCCAACACTTATGATGGGATAATGTTGTCTAACCTGTAACATCAACAGAGCCGATATAGACCCAAACATGTAGAATCAGTGCACTTGGAAATAGAAATATTTAATTCGATTCCCTCATAAGTATCAGAAGTATCAAAATTCTTTCATTTACACTGTTTAAAAATAAGATACTGAAAGTCTTCCCCTTGCTAGGCATTCTACATACATTGATGTATAATGTATTTAGTCACTGCAAGATTAAAATGCCTTTCAAAGCATCTAATTTAGCAACAACAAAGGAAATTAGAAATAGATTTTTACATTACAAATCTAAAGAAATCAGCAAGATACTTAAAGTGAATCCTTCTAGAGGAACCTTATTGATTACCAGAAAGTCTTTGGCTATATCATTCTAAGAATCAGGTTAGTAATGCTTGAAGTGCATTTTCTGGCTCATCTAAGCACATTATAAAATTTGTTTGAGAAGGCACAACATAAAAATTAAAAACTCTTTCCTCCATGCACACAAACCCCCGCTAAAAGCCTGACTAAAAAGAGGTATTTATATGTTTCAAATGTTAAAATAAATTCACCTTTAGTTTTACTTGTACTAAAGTCTCCCCAGATTCACAGTTAAGAATGGAAGTATCTCAGCTCATGCACAGGAAATGCAACATAAGGTCTATTGTGAGGAAGGAAAAGGTAGAGCAGCCCAGTGAAACCTCACTACCATTTGAAGCTAAAACGTTTTTAGTCCCTTTTTCTGTCCTTTATTGGCTGAATTTACATTGATGAAAGGGGTAAAAGCCAAAATAATTTCTAAAGAGTTAAAAAAATAAAAAGGTGCAACTAGCTTTAGTTTGTTGTAGAATTTGGACAGAACACCATTATGGGTAACTAGTAGTCATTAGTACTCTCTGTAAATTAATGTCACAATGCATAATAAGTAAGTACTGATGAAAATAAATTATTATAAATGATCATTTGAGCTACCTTTTATATTTTTTTTCTGCAGGGTTCTTAGTTTAATATATGAGTTTTACACTTAGTTTGAGATTAGTTCATAAAAAGTATTAGCAATTGCATTTAGACCTTCTTCAGACTCAAGCTGAATGTCTTGTAAAGGAGTAAGGGAGGTCATAAGGAAATAAAAATCATTCAGCGACAGCAGAAATGCACCAAATTAATTATTATCTTGAACGCACTCACTGTAGAGCTATTTTATTTGCTCAGTAATTTCTTGCAAAATAAAGACTCATCATAAAGCTTGCATATTTTCAAAAGCATAATTAAAACAGCAACACAACTTAGAATTTGCTCCATGCTCAGTACACAGAATGCTGCACTAACTCTTACAATATATCAGCCCTGAGGTTCAATGGAAAATGGGTCACTACATGAGTATGTATCACACAAGCCAAAAAAGCTGACAGAGCATTTTGGCTCATAGATGTTCTTGTAGACCACATGACCAATGGGGGCAGAACAACAATCTTGTTTATAATCACCTAATAATGTGTTGTGGGGTTTTGGGTTTTTTTTAATATGGAGTAATGTCTAGCTGCTCTGTGACTTAGAATAAACCTGGTTTTCTTCAGAAAGACTTGATTCCTATAATCAATATTTAAACAAAACAGCCACAGGATTTATAAATTTCGAAAAAACTGACAACAGCATCTGTTGTGTTCTGTTGTATCTCATAATGTAAGGTCTAATTTGTCTGTGGTATTCTAACTCACTAGCAGAAAAAAATGAATGAGTTTACTTGGTATAAGACTTTAAAGCTCTCCCAAGTATGTGTATGTAACCCTGCTTTGAAGTTCAAAATATACAAAAATAATTTAAAACCACAACCATCCCAAATACTCTTCAGTGAAAATTTTAAATTTATCATCTCTCTCATTGAGTTATTTTTATTGTTCCATAAATGCCCCAACAAATATTCCTGTATATTAAATGAAACACATAAATAAAATCAATATATTTTTGCATTATTAATTTAAAATGCTTATCAAAAATGGAGAGTCAATTCTATAAATAACCACAGCAGAGAGTTCATACTCCTTAACTGATGAATTATATATCTACCACTGTAGAGTTTACATGAGCAATATAGAGTGGACAAAATAAGTATCCCTAACTTCAAGACTAAGATACTGAGAAAACCCAAGAGACTGACATCAATGAATACCTCTAACACATCTTTGTAATGTTGTCAGATTTTGTTGGCTTACTCGTCACACTTTGCAGATAAGAATTGATTTGATACCTTCAGAAGAAATATTATGATATAGGTGACACCTTGCATCTTTCATGCCTGAACCCTTCAATGCAGTATTTACAAAATAGATATATAATAAAGGATAAAGCTGTACATTGGAGAAGGCTGAAGTAGTTTTGCTCTCATTATCTTCTTGTGTACAATTTTTAAAGGTGTAGAAAGCAAGAAACTAGAACTTTTAGCTTATAATACCTCTCCCTCCATTTTCAATGGGAGTTTATAGGCTGAATACTATGGAGAATGAGCATAAGAAGCACATTAAGGGCTCCATAATTTAGAGTGGCTTGAAGAACTCTCTTCCATATGCTTTACTTTTCTGTCTTCAGAAAGTACTAAGTGGTCACTGGAATGCAGTCTAATAAGACCCCTAATTACTACGAGTTGTATGGACAACTTAATTTCCTATGTCTCTTCTCTAATTTATTGGAAAAGGAAGGACATTAATTACTGTCTTATCCAAAACACTAAAAATTAACAATGATTATAAACTTAACACTAAGACATTGTAGCTGAAAGCAGCACAAACTTAAATAATGCAAATTTGCACACTAAATTAGGCAAAGAAGAAAATGAGCAAAGAAAAGCAAAACTAAAACATTAATATCTGTGTCATTCTGGCATGAAGATGGAAAGAATCTGAGTCAGAATAATGTTTTATTTTGCCCTGAGGAAAACTAAGGTCAACATACCAATGCTCAGTTTCTAAACTTCATACTACACCCGCGGCAGAAAAAAAGCGCTTTAAAACCACCATAATTGATTCTGACTACCAACATTGAAAAGCAATTGTGTTAATTAAAGACTGTGCAAAATGTTTATTTCTTTTGGTATTTATGGTAATAAAGCATATCTTTCCCAAACTGGCATTGCTAATCTGCAATTTATCTTCTTTTTATAGCTCTTTCAGAAACTCCTCTTTTAATAATGAAAGGAGCTTTTATTTTAAATGGCAGAAGTGCAATGGGATTTTAGACAGTTATATGACAAGGTTCATTAACAGTGACATGCAAATGTTTACACACTGCTCATTCAAAAATAAAACGCTAACTGCATGCTGCAAGAAATTAAAGAAAACACAGTCTAACACAACTGCTAAAGGCTTCCAGACCACAGGCTTTCCAGCTATCCCAGCTATTTCTGAACTATCAGACCTTACGCAAGGTCACAATGTTCAACTCATTTCACAGTCTCTTCAATGGTAGATGTCCTTCCTCTTCCAATAAATTGTTTTCAAACTTTTCTCATGGTAAGTAATATGTATCTCTACGTCTGAAGTTGAAATGGAAATTATATTTTAGAATAATCGTGAGCAAATGAGTGAAGCCACCACACTCAGTTTTGACACACAGAGAATTTACTTAGGAATTGTTCAAATCTTTATGGCCTATAATGTTAAATGGATATTTATGATGTCTTTAAATGTCAGAAGTATTCAGTCTAGTCAGATGCTAATGTCTGAAGCTGCTATCAGATTTAAGAATCTACAGTGAAAAACAAGTAAAAGATCTCTGCCTCAGTTTCAGTTCCTTTTCAGGTTTATCATTCTTCCAATTATTTTTTGCTCCCACAGATTTCATTGTGGGGAAAAACAGGAAAAGTAATAATCAAACTAATTAAAATGCTGGGAGCACAATGAGCAACAGTAGCATAAAAGAATAAAAACTTTCCCTTATGAAAAGTTTCATACTGTCAGAGGCATTCTTAAAAGACTTCAAGACTGAATTCAGGAAAACAGATCTACAAAAGAGAACTACAAAGCTATTGTCATTTGGTTCAGAATGACTGAAATCACAAAGAACTTTTCCTTTGGTCAGCTCAGAGGGAGAGAAAAAGGAAAGAAAGCAAAAACAATATTCAGAGTAGGAATAGGGAAGAAGCACAGCCATGCATGAAGCTCTTGTGGAATCACCAGTGAAATACTCCATACAGTTCTGAGCACACAGGGAGCTCAAGCTGGGACAGGAGTAGGGAGGCACTTCAAGCAACCTAATTTACAAAAGGTTTCATCTCTAGCTAGATGGATAGAACCTGCAGATGAAATCATAATCTTTGCTGAGATTTTCTCTTTTCATTCAGAAACATTTACAGTATTGCAATACAAAAATAAAATGTTAACAGTTTGAAATAACAAACCATTGGATAGCTAATTTTTTAATAATAAAATATTTTCTTCATGATACTTGTTATATTTTAAGTAAAATCTCATATGCATATTCCTGTTCCATTATGGGGACTTAATTACACAGAAAACATGACTGTAATGAATGCTGTAGCAGAACATTCTCTTCAACCCCTGTTTTGCAGTTGCACGTCAAGATATTAAGAATATTGAATAGATTGAAACCTTCACATGATGGTAGATGCTTGACCATTAAATGCATTTTAAAGGTTCTCTCCAACAAATACTTTAAGAAAAAATAATACTATTGAGCAGCATAGCCTTTTCTTGAGATGATTTCAATAAACAAGCAAGCCCTTAAAATGAATAAATCAATATTATAAATGGAATTAAAGAAACTACACTTTGCACATTAAAAAAAAAAAAGTGAAAACATAAGTGCTTTTGAAAAGATAAGAAAGTTTTCTGTAAACAGCCACAGCTGACCCTATACTTTTTAGAAATATTGGAGAACCACTTCTGAGGCATGAGACAGCTTTACAGTGAAAAGGAAGGCAGGAATGTTATTCTACAGTGCAATAACATATTTTATAACGAAGTCCAGAATGATCTCCTTTCATTGAGGGAAAAAAGTCGTATTCAAAAATGTAGAAAATATGGACTCTTTGGACACAGAAACTAAAAATTAGCAGGATTACGGGAACAGGCATTTCTTTATGTTGAAGAAAACAGCAACAAGAATATCCAATGGATCACCAAACACTGAATATTTTTTTTATATAACATATAATGCCATATATTTTTGAAGAGAATTATAGGAATTAATTTGAAAAAAGTTTTAATTAGCTAATAAAACTGAAAATGGTCAAGATATTTCAACAGAAGCAATCTGCCAAGGACTCAACCAAATAGAAAACCAATTGAATAGACAAAATATAAATAAATCAAGTTTCAACATGTAAGACTAAGGGACACTTCAGGTGTTTTCTATTAATAACTAGGAGCTAATGGCACTGTTGTTTTACTTTTAAAAATGTATTCTCTTTTATCTAAAATTTAGTTAGAATTCACTATATTTTGCAGAACTTTTACTGGGGGTTACAACCTCAATACTCCAGTGGTTCCTGAGGTCTATTACACCCATTTGCTCTCATTCCAGCAGTATTCCTTTGCACAAAACAAGACTCTCAAACATGTTCCTCCCCAATCTACCATTCTTTTTTTTTTTTTTCCAGAACATGTATATCCTCTCCAGATATTTATGTTGGTACATTCTTTAAGGCATGAAAGTAATTATGGCTGACCTCTATTAGATTCAATTATTAGCTGGAAAATCATGCACAAAATTAGTTATGATCCAGTAAAGAAACATATCTGTATCTCTTTGTTTGGTTGCTCACAAATTATTCAGTTCTTCCTTCCCAATGACAAGTATGGTCAATCAGACAGGATTTGTGAAAAGAGATAAAGGGAATATGACCACATCAAGCAGAAAAACTCACATATCATTAGCTAATAGAATCATCCCCCAACAACGCTGACCTTCACTCTCCTGCTGTGCATGACTGGAGAAGCACACACACAGGGCCCCTTCTCGCTACCAAGTTCTTACCCACTTCAAAATTTATTGCCCATATTCTGACAGCCCAGCTGCAGAAAACCTTCTATAATTGGCTCTTCCTTGAAGGTTGCATAATTTTGGGAATTTTGCTACCATGCTGAAGGTCAAAAAAAAAGCTCTGTACGAGAACTTTTAACCCAGATGGCCATTAAGGATGGCTCACATATAGAGATGATCGTGTCATCCACAATCAGCCATTTATGATCTACCATGTGTTATGATTTTTCTGTTGGCTACTCCTCTGGCTGTTTGTACTGTCTCAAACATTATATCAGATTTTTTTCTTGTTGTTTCTTTTCCCCCTTCTAAGCATAAAAAAAGTCAGTGGCATCTAGTAACTTATGCTGCATCTCACTGGGATTTTTCTTTTGATTGTACATTGTTCACTTAATTTTACTCACATCTTAATCCATTGTAAGAATCTAGAAGATTTTATTTTATGGCAAGAACAGACCCCAAACTCAACATCAGACCCCGAAATCCACTCCTGTAACACAAACTGAACAAAAAACAACACCTATTTTAGAAATGATTGAGGGTTTTGTACTGAGTTTCTTTCTTGTTCACTTGAGAGTTGAGTTCCTGGAAGTTGTTTCTTTTTATTGAGGTCCATTTTTTTCTAGGGATGGGAAACCTTTCATTATCTTTTCATTGAAGCCTATTTTTTCTATTCAAAATATGAGGAAACATCTGTTTCCAAAAGTGGAAGTTTTCTATTACGCAAGGAAAGACATGGATCTATGCATTTAGCTTCCTCTGTATAGAGGAGATTTGCAAAATGCGTCCCTCCAAAATATTGGGTAGCCCTGAGACTGGTATACAGGCAAACAGTGGCAGATCATACTTACCTACAGAGAACCACTGCATCAATAGGACTAACATATTCATTATTTATTTTCATTACTATCACATCTATTTGGATAGTGCTTTGAGAAGTTTCATTTCTCAGACTTGCAGCTCCCCCAGCGGCTCCTAATTCATGCTTTCTAGATCCTTCACCACCTTTGTTGCCCTTCTCTGTACTCATTCCAACACCTCAATGTTCTTTTTGAAGTGAGGGGTCCTGAATTTATCACAGTACTTGGGGTGTGACATCACTGGTGCAGAGTACTGAGGCACCATCGCTGCCCTGCTCCTGCTGGCCACACTATTCCAGACACAGACCATGATGCCTTTGGCCTTGCTGGCCAGCTGGGCACACTGCTGGATCATGTTTAGTAGGCTGTCAACCAACACCTTCAGGTCCCTTTTCACTGAGCAGTTTTCCAGTAATTCCTGTCCCAGCCTGTAGTGCTGCAGGGGGTGGTTGTGACCCAAGTGCAGGATAGAAACCTTCACCTTATTGAACCTCATGTGGTTGTCCTCAGCCCATCCATCCAGTCTGTCAAGATCTCAAGTATAACTTGCTAAAGGCTAATATTCCCTGCCTCCAAAAAGTGCTAACTATATGAAAAAGACCAAAGAAATATGCTAGAACATCTGCTTTAAGTGGGGAATTATCATCATGATTATAGATTGTCATATAGAGAGAAATTCAGGAACAGAGATTTATTCAGGAAGATCTTTCTCTCTTCCTTTTTATTCTTTCCTCCCCCAGAAGTTAAGCTTTTCCCCACAATGAAAAATAACAGAGACCAAAACTAAGAAAACAGAACTCACCCAGAAACTATATCTATATTGCCCATTAATTTAATTCAAACTTCAAAATTTTGTAGCCTACAATAAAGTGGTACAGTTTAAACAAAATTAGACTGGTGTCTAAACACTGAATCATTTATGAGCACATTACATAAATATATTTACATTTTGTGCTACATTTTTTGCATTTGGCCTAAAATGCATCTCTGGAGTTTGAAACTTTATTATCTTTTTGGAAATCAAGGCCTTTGGATAATTACAGTTACTTTTATATAAAACAAAAAAACTCTGCAATCTTTCTAACCTATATCTAGATGTAATTGCAATTTTTGCACTTGCATTTTATTGCTTTGCTTTGAAATAAATAGTAAAAAAAAAGGCAAAAAATAACATTTCACATTTAATCTTTATGCCTATTTTTTCTTCATGCAAACTTTTCATTAAGTACCTTCAGATAGATTTAGTTCTGTAAATTAAAATAAATATTTTTTGTTTCAGAATTATCTAAATACATGGAGAGGAATAATAATGAAATATTATATTCTCTATCCACTTGTCACTTGTGGCTGAGATCACATAGATTCAGGTTTTTGGAAAATTGTGCCTGGTTTGCCCAATACTGCAGATCTTCAAAGTTTACATTATTTATTTATTTATTTATTTATTTATTTATTCATAAAGGAACATCTTAATCACAAGGAAGTAAATGTAGTTGTATGCAGAGCACTGTCTTCCTGAGTTTCCAGACGAGCCAGCAAACACACAAATACTGGTGCACTAGGATTTTTTTTTTTTTTTTTTGCAACTTGCCATAAATATCAGTTATTAAGTTTCAAATGCTACATTAGAAAAAAAGTAGATGAAAACATCTCATTGTAGTCCATGATATCAACTGATATCAACTGGTTGTATGCTGACAAAGAAATTGACAGTTGATATGTAACATCATCAGGGACAATTTCACGGCCATATTAATGAAAATAAGGAAGTGGATATGAAAGCTACATAGACAAAACACAGTCAAAGTTCAGATACACAGAGGGAAAAATCATAAACAGTAATTGTCCTAAGAGCCTGTAGTGGACCTCTAAGCTGGTGAGACCTCTCAGAAATTCTTGTGTCCAGATCATCTTATATAGAGCATTCCCTATAAGGAACAAGTTTTGAAAACACAGATTTATTAGACTATAAATCAAGATAGCAAATTTTAACAGAAAAAAAAAAAAAAGTGACTTGGGCAATCACAATGTGGATAAAAGGGTTTATACCCAACTCACCCATTGCCTCATATGTCTTTGCAAGAGTATCTTGCTTCCAGGCTTGGTTTGAGTCACTCAGTAACCTTCTGTGCTGCTGCAAACTCTGCACAGCTTAGAAAGTGGGTTTTTAGAAGCCCTTCCTTCTTCATCAAAATTGACATCTCCCTTCTCCTCTCAGCAGTCTAGCAATCACGCTGTTCAAACTGCCTTTCCTCTAGCTCTTCCCAGCATTCCTTGCAGTTTGTTTTCTCTTCTGTATTTGACCAGGATCAGTAGTCACAGATGGCAAGGATCAATCTTACTTTCAAGTGGCTCTGCCTGACACAGTATTTAAGGAATGAACATAATCTAAATATGTATAAGAAGGAAAAAGACACATAATACCTCTCCTGATGGCCTACTAAGTTGTACTATTTATATCAAAATGACATCAGAAATAGAAAACAAGATAACAAATAATGATCAGATTCTTCCATTCACCAATATCCATATTTTCCACAAACACCAGAGGAATTTCATTAACACTGGAGGATGGCATGCTTTTTCATGTGTACTTCCACCCACTACTGATCTGACAATCTCTTGAAATCAGTCTGAACTCCTCCATACAACATTTCAAAGAGTCTTGTCAGGTCAGAAGTCATGGGTGATACACTTAAAATCACTTTCCATCCCCCAAAAGATCTTTATGAACCCTTACATACCCCACTGACATCAAAGATAATTTTGGAATTTCCCTCAGGTGTCTCATGTGGCTTCCTTGCCTCAAAGGCAAGGCTTTGTGTGATGCGAATGAATCCACACTCAGTGCCTTGGGAGTGCCATGCAAAGCCAGATGGGCAATTTTCTTCCAAAATCTGTCTGATTCATTCTGTCACATTCCTAGTAGCCTAAACAAATTTACATCCTATCAAAGACCATAACAAACAGCTGAAAATTAATATTTTAATGTATAATAGAAATAGAATGAAACTCCTATAAAAACAGTCACCATTACAATTGTAAAATGTGCAGATTCTGAAATCCTGTATCTAGAGAATATGAAGACTCAGGACAGCCAAATGAGTCACTGTTTTTGCAGATGTTGTCTCCTATATCTTTTCCTGATAACATTCCCAAGCACATGAACTTCAGATCTGATAGGGACTTAGGAGAAAATGAGGGGTGGATCACATTACAAAGTCTGCTACACAACAACTGCAGTGAAAAACCGACTCCTTGACTTCCTCACTAATGGGCACTTACAACACTTTGGAAAGACATAAGAGTTAACATTTCCCCACATACAGACAATTGTTTTCTAATGTATTTCCTCTGTCTGCTTGATCAGCTCTGAGCAGAGGCAGCTGCACGGGGACACCCGACACCTTTTGCAGAGCTGGAGGCAGAGAGGAACATGGCACAAACACATTTGCTATGGCAAGTGCCTTCCAATCCTCATTTTGACCTAGATTTAGCAGAGTACTGTGCCTTAACTTGGATCCAGTAAGATGTCCTATCACATTTAAAACAGGGCAAATTTCATAGCTAAAATAATGATATCTTAGATGGTTCACTGTAGTGGGCACCAGTGAACATCATTCATTCCTTGCTGTATTTTGGTTACTGTCAAAGCTACTCACTAACAATCCCAGTAGACTTTTCATCCCAAGAATGACTTTTCCTACTTATCACAGGCACATTTGGCTTCCTGCAGCTCTTAACCATTCTAAAACTAAATCACTAGACAATTAATTGATTTATCATTGTTGTCTAGGAAGAAACTAAATTGCTGGAAAGTGAAGATGTCAATAACATTATCTTGGGTCAGACAGTGGCTTAGCATGGGATGCAAGTGGGCACATAAATTAATTTATGTGTTTTCAGGTAAAACGCTTAAGTATCTCATGGTGAAACTATAAAATTAACTAGTAAATTTCTGCAAGGATAGGATGCCACTGGAAATTGTGAAGTTTTGATTTAATTTAATTTATACTTGCTCTTACTTTATTTTCCTCCTAAGCTGGTTCTGATATTTCTTTTGGGAGAAAAATCCCTCAGAGAAAATTAGATAATAAGTTTGTTTTTCATTATTCTGCCTAAAAAATGTTTTCATTTGTTGGCCACTCCTTTCTCCTTTAGCAAACTCTACCAGAGGTCTGGCTACAGCACAACCTGTCTGGTGCCCTGCTGGACACAAATGCGCTGCCTTATTGCCTGCTGCTCCCCCTTTCAGCCATGAAACCTCAAACTCTTGGTTAACTCCATAGATGCCCTCTCCTCCTTGAGTCTTTTCTCCATTTCTTCCTTCATCTTAAATGCTGTAGTTTATCCCTAAGCCTTTGTACTGGGTACAGGTGCCCAAGCACTGGCTTGGCTGGGGAGGGCTGCCAAGGGCGGCCTCCCACGAGGAACACAATCTGTTCCAATCCACCCACGTCCAGGACACAGCTGAACACCTCAGCCATAGGTGTGGTGCCTCTGAGAATATGTGTTTAAGAAAGAGTAAATAATGCTGCAAGCAGTTAAGAGACAGAAGTGAGAAAAATGTGTGAGAAACAGTCCTGCAAATACCAAGGTGAGAGAAGAGGGAGGGAGGGAGAGAGATGCTCCAGGCACAGAGATTTCTCTGCAACCCCCAGAGAGGACCATGATGAAGCAGATATTCTCACTGGGGAGGGTACCACACTGGAGCGGAGGTACATGCCCTGAAGGAAAATGCAGCCAGTGGAAAGACCCCTGTTGAAGCAGGCGAACAGCATGAGGAGGAAAGAGCAGAAGAGAGGAGCTGCTATGGATTAACTATAACCCCCATTTCCTATCACCCTGCACTACTGTGGGGGAGGCAGTTTGGAGTAAGGAGTGAAGGAGTGAAGTTGATGCTGGCAGGAAGGAGGGATGAAAGGAAGGTGTTTTTGTTTTTGTCTTCATTTCTCATTATCCTATTCTATTCTTAATTGGAAATAAATTAATCTTTCCCAAGTAACATTAATCAACAAGCACTTTTCCTGTTATTTATGTCACCCCTTGAGCTTTTCCACCCCATTTTCTACTTGTTGAGTAGGTAGAGAGGAAGAGTGAAGCTAGGTGGGCATCTGGCAGCCAGCCATGGTCAACCCACCCCATCCTGCCCCCTCCCCCACCCAAAAAAAAAGGAAAAACAAACAAAATAGGACCACCACCCTGTTTTTCACTCTGCTCAAGTACTGCATATTCATTCAGCCCAGAGTACATCTTGTGTACAAGCAAAGATCCAAATTGCTGGAACACAGGCTCGTTTAATATTGTAGAACTCTGATTGTTAGCATGTTAAAATGCTCATAATTCATACTTGTTCCTTCAATGTGATATACCCACAATCCTCTCTGACTTTATCTTCATTTCTTACTAGTGGATTTCTTGGGGACTCAGACAAGCACTAAAGCTGTTTATAATGGGAGCATTTGCAGGAGGGATAAAAAAGTAAAGGTGGCAGAGAGGAAAGAGCTAGGGAAGATCCTTATCAAGTTCATTGCTCTTTAACATAGAGACCTCCTGTGCCACTACACTCTTAAATTTCATCCACGCAGAGATCAGTGCAAAGATGAAAAAATTTTCTGCATATCACAGTTAAAATTGTACCGTGTGGTTTGCTGCCTGCTCTGCAAGTAAACCACTCCTAACACATCCTTAAGCCTTCACACCTTGTTACTCACCTGTTTGCCTGCAGACTTCCTGGCTGTAGAGCAACATATGTCTTAAAATAGCTCTGGTAGGCAGTCATTCAACTCATGCACCTCATCTTGTCTCTGTAATTGCACCCAGAGGCATTTGCCACACTGCCCCTGATCCCAGCGCTGTGTGCTGCATTCTTTGTTTCACATGGCTTAATGCTAATGACAGGGATCACAGGGAAGTTTTTGATGGTCAGTATAATGCCCAACACAACCTTCTGAACACATCCACTCAGTAAATAATGTAACATCTACCTGACATTTATTCCAGGGATTACCTGACAAGTTTATTTCCTGCTTATGGAAGTAATTGGCACCCTCTGGTGGTGTGTGGCTCCTACTGCTTGACAGCTCTCCTCAGATGCCATAAGCAGCACCAGAAGTGTGGTACCAATTTCTGCAGTGATGACAAAATTACCTACAAGCCCTTGGAAAAAAAACACTGCTCAGTTCTGAAAGCAGACTCAACTACATTCAGCTACTCAGATTTCAACCCACCATTCTGCACAAAGTGAAAAACAATTTATAAGACGCCTTTCCTTTTTTCAGTCCCTACACATTGGAAAAACCAGACAACCCCAAACTAGCCTACACTTTTATATTTTCTTTGGTTTAATATGCTGAAAGTTTACAAAAACACTATAGACAATTAAAATGGAGTCAAGCAGGAAGATACCAGAACTATGAAACTTGCAGTTACTTTCCTAAGTGTGAATGTCGCTTCCTACAGGAAATGTTATACTAGAATTAAACTCAACTTGTTGTTTGGTTGTGTTTGTTGTTTTTTGGTTTGTTTGGTTTTTTTTTGGTTTTTTTTTTCTGTTTTTTTGTTTTGGTTGCTGTTTGGTGGTTTTTTTTCACGTTTTACAACAGCAAACTATAATTTCACTGACAGAGCTAATCTAAATCAAATTTCATATTGGTTTGACTGACAGATAGGAACAAGGATGCTGTTTTACTGGTGCAAACCCAGTCATGCAGAAGATTATGTAAGCTCGTCAAAACACTTGTTCATAGAAAGGGCAACACACAGAACTGCACGCATCAGATGTCATGTTATGAAGGGCAATAAGGCAAATATTATCCGACCTGGGGCTGTGTGTGCCCTGATTCTTTGTTCTTTTTGTCAATGGAGCGGTACTGCTGACAATATTGAGAATGTCATGGCCATTAATCTGACAGCACATGAACCAGTAAGGAAGAGATGACCAATTTTTCGAACTCATATCTTTTGCAGACACATGTTCACATTTGTAAAGCACAGGTGGGAGCTGCAGTTTATTTAAAGCTGCCCCAACAACCATTTTGGCTACCAACTAATAATTTAAGATGTTCAAAGGAAAGACTAACCTTAATGATCTTTTCCTAATGAAAAAAACACAAGTATTTTCCATAATGTCAACAGTCGTACAGCTGTTTTCATGAAAATTCAGATCACTCCTTTTCTCTTAAGAAAGGGAGCATTGAAGAGATCCAGTGGCAGGGGAATCCACCATGTTTTGGACACAGTTTGCTTATTTCAGAAGTAGGCTGATAGAGAGGGGCAATACTCTTGAGTTTTTTTTTTATCATTGTCCTTGATGATCATCACTATGAAGAGGAGATTATTGCCTCTCTCTACTTCATATATAATGAAACTGAAATTAGGAGCTGCAAGGTGTTTTATTGGGTTTGCATGGCCAAGCTTTGGAAGTGGCAGGGTTACAGGGGTGACTTCTGTGAGGAGCTGCTAGAAGCTTTCTTCAAGTCCAGCAGAGACAATCCCTGGCTGCTCCAAAGATGGACCTGCTGCTGGTCAAGGCTGGGCCAATTAGAAATTTTGTTCACGTCTCTGTTGATAACATATTTAGAAAAGAAAATAAAGTTATTGCACAGTTGTAATTAGAGCCAGAGAAGAGCAGGGTGAGAACATGTGAGAGATACAACTCTGCAGACACCAAGGTCAGTGGAAAAGGAGGGGGAGGAGGAACTCCTGGCACTGGAATTAGAATTCCTCTGCAGTCTGTGGTAAAGGCCATGTTGAAGTAGCTGTGTCCCTGCAGGCCATGGAAGTCCATGGGGAAGCAGAGATCCACCTGTCACCAAGGAGAAGTCCCACACCAGAGTAGGTGGATGCCTGAGAGGAGCCTGTGAACCCATGGGAGCTCCATGGAGAAAGGACCTACCACTGGAGCAGCCAGTCTTGAAAGACTGCATCCCATGGAAGAGTGACCCATGATGCAGCAGTTTGAGGGAAAGATTTAAGATTGTGTGGATGGACTCACTTTGCAGCAGTTTGTGTTGATCTGTTGCTCATGAGATGGACTTACACTGGGAAAGTCCACAGGCAATTGTCCCTCATGGGAGGAACCTCCTGTTGAAGGAGGGGAATGACCCCTTTCCTTGAGCAGCAGGAGAAAAAACATGTGATCACTTACCATAACCCCCATTCTCATCTCTCTGCAGCACTGGGAGGGGAGATAGAGTTTGGGAAGGAGAGAGCAATGGAGGAAAGGTGTTTTTAAAGTTATATTTTACATTTCAGTATCCTGTTCTGGTTTTATTAGCAATAAATTCAGTCAATATCCGTAATTTGAGTCTGTTTTGCCCATGACAGTATTTGATGAGTACTCTCTCTCATGGTTCTTATCTCAGCTCATGAACCCTTCATTATGTGTTCTCTCTCCTGTCCAGTTACAGAGGGGAGTGAGAGAGTGGCTTTGGTGGGTGCCTGGCATACAGCCAGGATTAACCCACTACACTTGTGCAAGGTCATATAGGCTGTCTACATCAAGCTTCTACTGCCAACTTATTGTCCTACTAACACAACCATTTTCCACTAAGCTCCAGAATCTATTTTGATAATTAATATTTTCCAATTAATTTTAGTAATTTTCATATTACAGGTAAAAATTGTAGATTAGAAAGTGTCTTTGGAAATCACAAGGAAAAAATTCTTATTTCAAAAAAACCTAAGTTCAAAGGTTTTTTAGGCCTCATCTTGATCAAGATTCTTCCTATTCAGCAATACATTACAACACATCTGTTAAAGAAATGTAAGAACTCATAGAGAAAATCTTTTCCTTCCTCATCATTAAAATTTTTCCTGTTGTGCTGAGCTGCTGTCCGAGGTTTTTTCTCTACTCCCCAAGGCTGGGGAGGAGTCTGCACCGGCCGAGCTGAAGGCACAGCAGCTGACAGCCGGGGGGCACTGCCCAGATGCGCCGGGGGCGTCCGGGGAGTGCCTCAGCAGGAGGCAGCAGTGATCAGCAGGAAGGCGAAGTAAGAAAAGAGGGACTCGTCTCGGGGGCAAAGTCCAGACTTTAATGCCGCCAGGAGAAGTGATTCAAGTCGAGACCACGAGGTGGGAGTACAGCCGATTATAAAGGGACGGAACATACAACACTTCAACCAATGAGGGAGAACTTGGGAGGGAGCAAACTCGTGACAAACATGCCGGCTCGCCAATAGGGAATGCGACAGGGAGGGACTCTTGTTCCCCATCCAATCACCCACCAAAGAGGGGAGAACTTTCTGGAAAGAGGGAAGGGGACAGTGGCTGATGGACAGGAACTCAGGGAGGGATTGACAGAGGGTAACCAGGGGAACAGGGGTGGAGACAAAAAACTGACCCTCTCAAAAGGAGGGGTTGCCAGGGGAGGAAGAGGGGGGGAGCCCCAGGATTGAACCTTTATAACTTTAGGGGGAAACAGAACAAACCAAATGAACCATGCACTGTTGGAGAGAATTTTGTGAGACTTATGATAGAAAATAAGCTATAATTATAGAATTAATCAGAATGGATTTGGTTAGGAAGGACCTTAAAGGGCATCTAGTTCCAGTCACCCTGCTGTGGTCAGGGATGCCATTCACTGTGTCTGTTCTTCCAACCTGGCCCTGAACACTTCCAGGGATATGACATCCACAACTTCTCTGGGCAAATTGTTCTAGTGTTTCACCATCCTCTGATTAAAGAATTTATTCCTAATATCTAATGTAAATCTACACTTTGTTTGATATCATTACCCCTTTGTTACACCTCAATCTCTTAAATCCAGGGCTAAACCCGGGCAGACGCAAAGGAGGAATACTGACCAGATATCCTCAAAAGGTAAAAATCAGACAAAATTTTATTGCCAAATTATGGAAAACCAAAGAACTTTGGCAAATTATTTAGTACAACACAGCACAGACTTAGCAGATTGAACAAAGAAACCTTTAACCCATTCGATGTCATGATGTTACATACAAAGAGCGTTAGAAGGAGAGAAAAACAGACAGGAAAATGTAGAAAAACAGTCGTAGCTACCAACTCCTGGGTTCCAGCAATATAACAAGTGGAAAACTCTGAGATGAAGGCAGGGTGAAAGAACAACATGCTTGTCTCGTGGTCAGCCTTCTTGAAATCTTGACCCATCCTGGGCCTTCCAGCCACTCAGCCACTTAGGGGCTGGCTCAGACAACACTGTGGGGCTGCCTCCACTGTGCTGTGATTGACAAACATGGAGGGGCTGAGGGATACAGGGGGCAGGGCACCACCTCACTAGATCAAGGCCTGACCCATGCCCTACCATACTTTCCAAGATGTCTCTAAACAGATCCCCTTTTCCTTTCTCTGACACAAGTCTCTCTCCTTCCTTTATGTCAACTGTCTTAAGGTATTGGAAGGCAGCAATGTGGTCTCCCAAAGTCTTCTCTTCTGCTGGTTTAACCACCCTTGCTGTCTCAGCTTGTCTTCACAGCAGAGGTGCCCCATACTCTGATCTTTTTCATGGCCTTCTCTGGACCCTCTCTAATAGATCCATATCTTTCATGTCTTGGGGATCCCAGAGATGGACAGAGTGCTCCAGGTAGGGTCTCACAGCAGCTAAAAGAGGGGCAGAATCATCTTTCCTGACCTGCTGGCCACATCTTGTCTTATGCAACCTCAGATGTACTTTGCCTGCTGGACTGTGGGTAAACAGTTGCCTCATATCCACTTGTTTATCTGCAAGAACCTCCAAATCCCTCTCTGCAGGAATTCTTTCAATAAAACTTCCATGACACAAGCACAGCACCTTGAACTTGTTGAATTTCATGAAAGCCTCATGGGCCCACTTCAGCTTGTCTAGGTGCCCAGATGGCATCCCCTTCTTCTGTTGTGTCAAATGTTGCTGCCTGCACTGTTCACTCAGCTTCATGTTATTTGCAAACTTTCTGGGTGGGCACTTGTTTCCACTGTCAATGTCATCAGATCCCATAGCTTGTGGCTGTTTAACACCATCAAGAGATCCTGAACCTGCTACTTGCTTTTAGTGGTAGGGACTTCACTCCCCACACACCCATGCAGAGGATCAGGGACTTGAGAGAAGTAGGAAGCCTGACACCAAAGACTGAGGAAAAACTCCTTGAGTGCTTCAGTGTTCCTATTAGTTGCCACCAGTTTACCTTTCCTGTTTCTCAGGGAGGTACATTGTCCTTGGCCTTCCTTTTGTGATCTGTGTACTTTTAGAATACCTTTTTTTAATTCTTCATGTCACTTGTCCAGTCCTGCTCTAGCTTTGCCTTGGCTTTCCTAGCCGCATCCCTACATAGTCAAAACATATCCCTGTGCTCTATCCAGGTCACTTCTTTCTGCTTCCACTGTCTGCGTTTTTCTTACTGCTCAGTTTGAGTAGCAGATCCTTGCCCAGCCATGACAGTTTCAGGCCTGCCTTGTTTCCATTTCCTACACATTAGGACACAGAGCTCTTGTGCTCTAAGAAAAGTGGCCTTAAAGAGCGGCCAGCCTTTTGTCCCTAAGGACACTTTCACAGCGGATCTCATTCACCAACTCCTTAAACAGCTGGAAGATTGGTCTTGCAAAGCTGAGAGTGTTGACTTCACTCATTATTTATCACTTTTGAGGGATGGGGTTTTTCCTCAGTTTTGTCTTCATTCTCTCTTCCAGCAGTGACACCCAATACGGGAACACCAACAAGGTTGCTCAGAGCATGTCCTGGAAAAGCCAGCACTGCTGCATCTATATAGGCAGCACTACTATATGGATCAGGTATACCTGAAAAATGCTTTATTTCTAATGGTGGAAAAAAAACAACAGTCTCTTCTTTGCTTGATGACAGAGTGTCCTCATTTACCTTAAGCCCTCTCTAACACCATAAGCTCTCCAAATTTTATTTACAAAAATTATGTTAGCCTTCATGGTGGTTAAAAGTACAGAATTTAATGTCAAGATTTTAATTTTGTTGCCATCCTCCTGAGTACAAAGGGGAACTGGAAAACAGCCTGTTTATTTCGCAAAGTAATAATTCAGCTACTGATTGATCAGTTTAAGGATGATCATATTTCTAAAAATACCCCAATTCCAATTAAAACTAAATCTAAAAAATTAATTGCTCTTCATTTAAATATTTACAATATAATTTAATCTTTGGCAGCATTAAATATTATGCATAATTTATTTTGTATTTACATCAATATATATTATTCTGGGAAATTTACACGTGTTCTGCACTGCAACTTACCACAGCAGTGGTTTGAAATTGCCTCAGAACATGAATTTTAAAGTCTCTTCATACAGTATGTGGTCTTTAGAGTCAATTAAGTTGAGAGGGAGAATTCTGGAACTGCCAGCTAAGACTTTTCAAGCTTGGTAATATTCTTGACTAATGTCTGTTAGTTGTCCTTAGGCCTTTCCTCTCTCATTCGCTCCCATGAATGTCTATTTTGCTTCATCAGGTAAGGGAAATTTAATGTGCTGTTTGTAAGTTTTGGTTTTACTTTCTATTTTGCATTTTCTTTAGCGATGTGCATACTATTTATACTGAATACAGATCTCAGCTGCAGTTACAATGGTCACTTAGAAATTATTCTTTTTCCATCATGTCAGCAATTATCTACTGAATTTAATTTTGAGTATAGAGAAGACAAAGATCAAAAGTAAAACAATCCACACATACAAAAGAAAACATGAAATCTTTCTTAGATGAAACCTGTAATTCTTTTTTTGCGCACCTGTGAATAAAGCAAATTTTAATCCAGCTGACAGATCTAAAATAAAATAGAGGTAATGTAAATATTTGGACATAAGGCATTGTATGCTGTGCATGACTTTCTCAGTCTCTCTCCCCTGTGCATCTTTGGACATGGGAATCTGTAGCAGGCACAGGGCCTGCACAGCCTCCCTGGAGGTCAGAAGCCTGAGCTAGGAAATACCAAAGTCAGCATGACTAAGGTTTTAGAAGCCCCTCTCTTCTGCCTTTTCGGACCCTGTTATCTCCCTGTATATCCATAGGTCACTTTTCCCCTGACCCTTACTATTGGACGGTTTTCAATACCCCTGTAAGGTATAAAAACCCCTCACTCTGCCCGGTTCGGCAGAGGAGAGCTGTCACTGGACCCTTCGCGGAGACCCCAATAAAAGAACCCTGCGGAACCCACACAGCGCTGCTCCCTCTCTCTCTGCGTCTGCTGCGGTGGCGGTACCGACGGCCCCAGGCAAGCTAAAAGAGCTGAAATCACTAAAGAGCTGAGCTGCAAATCACTATAGCTTGCCTGGGTTGCCTGAGCCCCCCCACTGAGCGATCCTGGCCCTCCGTGAGCTATCCTGGCCGGCCGGCATTCCCCGCTGGGCTTCTGCCCTGAGGGGAATAGCCCAGCCATAGGAATCCTTTGTTGTGTTTATGTTTGTGTAGAATGTTCTTCTAAAGAACAGAGATGTAAAAGTCATTTTCTGGAAGATCCACCAGGTCAATCCAACTATTTTACCTTTCCCTCAAAACCTATCAAACTTCTTGTTATGTTTCATGGCAAGATACAGTGAGCCCAGCCTAATTCAATTCTTTCCACCATATGTTATATATGAGAAGGTGGTTTTGGTTTTTGATCTCTTTGTTCCAGACATCTAATAGCTATAGCATTTTTTAGGATGGACACTAGAATGAATTTAAGGCAAGAATCTGCAGAGGCAGCCAGCTTTTTGTTGGTCTACCAGGGGTTGCATGGCTGTGATTAAAGTTAGGGATGAGGTTAGGATTGCGTCAATCGACACCTCTGGGTTTAAGTGTTTTTACTTCATACAGGTTACTGTACCTGAAACCAAACTAGCTTTAGGATCTGGCCATGCAAGATTTCCTGTTCAAGTTTTTATTTGAAGCACTCAGTGTCTCTGGACTCAAGTGTTTCCATGTAATTAACACCATAGGATTTGATGCCATTTTATAAATTGGAGAGAAGATTTATCTTGGTAAGCTGAAGACTTGAAGTTGATTGCAAGGAGGAGGCATTGCAAGGCTGCTGAGGAAGCAGCAGCAAGTAACCATGTGTTTTTCTCGTCTTGTGCAATCCAATAACTTAAACATATTGGAGACTGTCTGTGCACTCCTTTCTTTTATAACACAAAAGTCCAGCATGTTTTATGCAAGTCTATAACTCCATGGGATTTTTATAAAGATTGTAGACTGTTAGTTCTTTCCTATTTCCATTCTCTTTACTGTACCCAGAAATCACGTAATTTCAACATTTCACCTCAACTGCATCACTATGATTTTGGTGTGCTTGATGCCAGCCAAGTAGCAATTCCTTAGCAAGACAGGCATTCCAACTGTGTCAAGTTTCAGGTACTGTCTGTATCTGCCTTATGTGTGAACCTGATGTGCTTGTTTGAATTTGATCTTTGTCTCCTAACGGACATGAGAAACCCGATTTTCAGTCGTCAATTGATTTACATGTGCATGACAGTTTTACAAAGGACACAGAGGAAAGGGATGGTTCCTTTTAAAACTTTTCTTTTTAAGGAAACTGTCACAGCATGTTCTTCCACATCTTTTGTCTGTCTTGGCTTGTGTCAATCCTATTCAATGAAGCTGAAGTTCTGGTAAAGCCCTATATTTTGCTTGTGTTGTCTTTTTAAACAAATCAAGAACATATTTTCCTCACCACTAACCAATCATTATTGCAGTGATATTTGAACAGAAGACAAGAAAAGAATTTTAAAATTAGAATTTATTGCTTGAAGGTGAGAACTTTGAATTAAATAAACAATTAAGGAACAGTTATTGCCCCATATTTTCCAATGCATAAATTCCTGTCCCTTCTGCATTCATTTATATTACATCCAGACCAAAGTATCAAAAGGAAAATTTGGTGTGGCACATCGCTCACATTACCCTGAATTTCTCAGAAAGGAGTGTTTTGTCCATGACTGTGTTTAAACAAGTTCCTTTTCTTTGCCATTAGGTGTCTCTGTAATCCTTTGTAAAACACCAAAAACCGAAGGACTTTTTCAATGTTTTCTGTCTTGAAGTACAAGCAAAGGAGTTAGGAAAACAGAAAGAGCTGAAAGAGAGCATCTCACAGCAACTCCTGTTACTTTGCCATAAGAGATTAATCAAAGCTGCCCAATCAAAACAGAAGCCGTAGAAAATAATCCTGACATAGGTAGCAATGAGAAACAAGAGTTTTTTCATAATAATCTTTATTATCTTGGTACAAGGACACCACATCTGACAGATTAGTCAAAGACACATGATCTGCGTAAGTATTAGATACCTCTGAAGTAAAGGCCAGCAGCCCACGGGGCTTTCTGAGGAGTGACAGACAGTGTGACAGCAGTTCCAGCTGTGGGCTGGTGTAGACATGATTAAGCTGTCAAAAATACTTCTAGAGTTCAGGTGGCTGGTCTAAGAGGAAATCTAGTCATATTCTGGTTTGCATATTTTTATTTTGGTGTACCTTCTTTTGGTAAAGCTAATATAGGTCTGGGGACTGGGTTAGAATCTGTGCCTGACTGTATAATATGAACAGAATTGGTACATACATCCTCATTGCAAATCCTTTTTTCTTGAAGGATTTTTGCACCATTAAAACCAGGTTTATTCTTACAAACCACCCAAACTTGCAAGCAGTTGCAAAATCCAATGTATAAGATATTAAAAAAACCTTGTTTCATCCAAGACTCATCAAGAAGTGATAAATGTGAATTCAAAAAAGTGAATTTTATGAAAGCCCCTTTTCAGAGCAAAAACACATTTCAGTGTCAGCTGAGTAGATGCCTTTATGTTGTAGAAAAAACAGTTTAGTGTACCATCTGTTGCTTTTAATATCAAATGAACAACATGAATTGTAGTTAATACTGTTGATGTAAAATATAAGAGCAATGTTATCAAAACCGCTCACTGAAAGATATAAACATGTTTTGAAATATGAATGAGCTCAATAAATTCAATATGCAACTTTTACAAGCCAGCTGTTCTCAAAAGATAAGACAGTAAAAGATTTTTAATGAACCCCATGTCAAGCAAATGCAAGCTCATTTCTCTGGCCCACATGATTGTGGGAGAAGCATTTCCAATCTAAAGCACACATAGAGTGATAGTTTCACTTAACCCCTTCCATCTTGGCAGAACTAATTATATCTTGTATAGACCAACAAGAGAAGTGGTATGAAAATATCATCATTCATATGTGTATCTATCTATCTATCTATCTATCTATCTATCTATCTGTCTATCTATCTCTATCTACCTATCTCTATCTACCTGTCTCTATGTCTGTATCTATCTCCTTAGAAGAGATCCTGTGACAAAGATTTTTTACAAAGGTGTCTAGAAAAATCCATATTGCTCTCCATATGATGATACAATGAGGTGAGTTTATAGCACAGGTCTTGGCTCTGTGAATGCTTCTGTACTGGGACATGGCACATGAATAACAGCCCAGCCAACAAACATAACAGCTGCCTTTGAGAAGTTCAATACTGAATCACAAAGAAGTGAATCCTTATAACAGCTTCCCCATTTTAACGCTGAACATTATACACACTCTACATATTATGCATTTTCAGCTCTTTGGATAATCAAGATTATTATTTAGGAATTTTATTTATACTATTGTAATTAAGAGTAGCCATGTTTTGTTCCTCTTCTACTGATAGATGGTATCTCATTGCTTTTAGAACCTGCAAAATGTTCTTTCTCATCCTGAATGGTTCAAGAAAACAGACCGAACTATTTCTTGACAGAGAACAAGTCTCTGAAATCCTTTAAATATTATCTATTAGTATTTGTTCTTTTGGTCTTTTGGTGTGGAACTTTTTGCTAGTTTTGTTAATCATCTAGAACACCAAATAGATTCTTTTTATCTTCACTAATCTGAAATAATAGAACATAAAAAAAGCACTTAATTAATGCCATTTATTTTTTAAAGAGTTTTCAGATCTCATTGAAAACATATAATTTATAATTCATCACAGGTTTTAATTCAGTGTCCCTGTGTATTATTCACCCATGATGAATTATATTCTACTTACATAGAGATATACTAACTTCTGGCCCAATTACTTTTCTGTAATTGGTAAATTTATGCTATTTCTGCTGAACATTGGTCAATAATAGGTGTAAGCCATCTAGTCCAGATTAATTTAGCAGAAAATTACTATCAAAATTATCAGAAACAAGTGACAAGATAATTTCATAGAATCCAGAATCTGGGCAGTCTGATCTGGCTTCTTTGATTCCCTTTATAATATTTGCTTTTTTTGTTTATTTAAACTTGTTTGAAAGTATGTGTGTAAACTGATAAATTAGGACAATGGTGGTACTGGTAGATTGACATGTGGCACGTGAATTTACTCCTCTGGGAGGAGGGTGTTAGGAAGTTTGTGAAAGTCTAGTGCATACAAATTTATCTTATTTCATCTAAAATGAAATTGTAGATTTTCACTGCTGAATCTATACTGTAAACTTGCACATTTGAAGATGTTTATCTCAGAACAACTGTTCTTGAAACTTCAGGTTTGTTTTTTTTTTTTTCTGCACATGGCAAATATGTTTTGTCCTGCTTTGCCTTACTTTCATAGAGCCTTCAACTTCCAGAGCATTGATCAAATTGACATTTTTTTGACAGAATTCCAGGAGCCCTGTAATGTTCTTGGCAGTTACACCACTAATAAAATTGTTTCTTTACAGATGGCGAGGACTAACTTTATATCCTCAGTAGGAGGCATAAAGAGACAAGTAATATAATGGTTTTCAATAAGGTAGTTCAGTATTGCATGTTATAGCTTCTCATCCATAGACAGGCCATCATAGAGACAATAGCTTTAAATAATTAACAACAGGGAGCATCTTATTGATGTTTAAATGTCCCATCTTATCATTTTATCAGTAATGACAGTGACCATACACTGTTAGCTGTTTTCAGGATTTTATTACTAGAGATCATCACACTGCATCAAAAGGAAAATTAATAACTAAAGGAAACCAGTCTGCTCAGCATTCTATTAACATTACTCTGATTCCATGTTTAAATTCAGGCATATAGATTCCTTCCAGGGGGTGTTGCTTTATATGATAAAACTTTTGCTCATAGTTTTTCAGATCCAAACCTATTTCTTTACCTCATAACTGGGGAAAATTTTAAATTTCACTATTACACAGATACAATTTACTGAGTGCAGGGGAGAGTTCATTTGTTCAAAAAGCTTTTAAAAATCATACTGAGAGAGCTTTCCATAAATTCACAGTTACCAGATATGCACAAGTTTTTCTTTTATTCTCTCCTGGCCACAGTGCTGTGCCCAAACTAAAGCAGTAGTTATGGCCAAGGCAACAGAGAAATTCTGTAACAAACCAGCTTAAACATGTATACACACATATGCATATTAAATTCTGCTGGGAAGAGATTCTTTACAGCAAATGAAATCATCCTTCAGATTTGAAAGAGGCTTTGGATTTATTGAACAATGTTATAAAGCAAAAAGATTTAGTATTTTAATTCTGTAAGACAGTAGCAATTGTTTCTGATGCAAAACAAGTCCAGAATTCAATGGTATTTGAATGAATAAATGGATTGAACTGTGGTCTGCTGGTTGGTTAATTTACACACCAGTCATACCCTTTTCCATTTTGTATAGAGACAGTTCTCTCTTCATTAAAGAAAGAATGTGATATTGCTCCACTGGTTAACAGAAATTCCCAAAATTTAGAAAGAATTGACCTATAAGTTAATTAAAGAAAAAAAAAAAAAAAAAACAAACAAAAAAAACCAGATAGCGACAAAAGCAAGTTCAGGTAGGATGACATAATAAAATTTAAATTAATAGATTCCACTGATAACATTGCTTAGTTTGTTGTAAAATAACAAAATACTTCTTATAGCTATTTTGTACATAGTTATTTTGATACTGCTCTCATATTCAGGAGTACTGAGCAGCTTCAAGTCAAACAGCTCTCTACCCAGTTAGTTTCCCAGAATTTACAGATTGTTTTATATTCTGATGTGGATCATTGGCAAAAAATTACCAAAAACTATATTAGAGTTCTATCAATCTGTGCAGCCAGAGTCATGTTATTTCAGAAATATATGATACCTCAAAAATATTTGACACATATTGGTCCATTTCATAAAAATCTAGAAATATATTCTGTATATTTCTGTAATATTTTTCTGTATGAGAAAGAAATATATATAAAGGTATCAAAAGCAGATGTTTGTAGACTTTTGCAGTGAGGAAAACATAAAACTTAGCCCTCATTTTGTCTGTTATTAATAAAAGTTGTTCTTAAAGCTGAGATAAAAAACATTCTTTTCCATAATTTTTTTATTTCTTTTAAGTTTTAAATACAAATTACTTTTTTATTTCCAGGCTTAAGATAATTATTATAAAGCTAAATATTCTCTGAAGGTTCTGTTAGCATTCAGTGTGTTGCTGTTCTTGACAGGCCAAATGTCAAAACTGTAAAAATGTATAAAGTAATGGCTCAGAATTGAGCTGTGGAATTGA
Organism: Passer domesticus; assembly: GCF_036417665.1. Taxonomy (NCBI): domain Eukaryota; kingdom Metazoa; phylum Chordata; class Aves; order Passeriformes; family Passeridae; genus Passer; species Passer domesticus. The sequence continues at coordinate 104,119,621 of NC_087474.1, read as the reverse complement.
CCAGCCAGCTGGGAAAGTAGACAAATGAAATAAGCAGGAAATAAGAAAAACACAGCAAAGAAATAAAACTCCTACAAAATGGTAAATTTCTGTTCTTGTCCATTCAACTCAGATTAAGAAATTCAGGACTTAGTTTTGGTAAAGACTTTTCAGGACTTTGGGGTTTTTTCCCCAGATATGCCTTACAGTTCTCAAAATCTGAAACATTCATGCCTAATTGGCATGTAGTTTTATGACTGATGAATTCATGTACCTTCCAATTGAATTGGTCTGATGTGACCAGTAGTAATAGTCTAGAGGGTACTGATTTTATATGGTCAAAAAGTACAGAGGCAGATGTCCCTTTAAAAATTTATAGAACATACCATTTAGAAGATTTATTAGAGATCTAATTGTTTGACTTGTCTATATTAGTCATGCTTTTCATTCCCCTCCATGTGGATGGAAGGAAAGAGTTTAGATGCATCACCTTCCACACACTTCTTCACACTTGACCTTGGACAGAATGCAAAGGAAATTACCCCTCAGCAGAACACAAGCTTAATGCACGGAAGGGATTTTTTAATTTTGGTTCTTTTTCAGCAGAACAGCCCCAGTGAATACTCTTCTGTGCTGTGAGTTTCTAAGTGAAGAGCTGTTCCACTCCTATGAGTGCTTTGGAGCCCTGCACCAAGCCCTGCCAAGGCTGCCTGCAGTTGAAAGGTGTATGTTGAATTTATGTTGCTGGACAGAGATATTCTCCTCATGCACGACCTGGATCTGGTGTCTACAGTAGCTTTTCTTTTCTCTATTTAGTCATCATTACATATTTACTTACAAGAAAGTCCTCTCTGTTCCTGGGGCAGGGTCTTTGCAGCAGCACAGGAAACTATGTGCAGCCTTTAGTCAGGATCAATTACAAACATTTTCTACTACAGCACTGCTATAAAATTGTATGACCCTAAAGGCAACCATCACAGTAATGACAAGGAAATTACTTTTTATTGGAACCAGACAAGTCACACCGATGTGTTAAGTAAACCATGATTTTATGTATATTCTGAGGCCTATTGGCTTCACAGACAGCAGGAGGGATAATGCTTGCATTTATAGCCCCCCAGCATTAAAGAGCATATGCTTGCCCAGCTTGTCTGGTAGACACCAGTGGAGTTTTGCCCTTGACAGCTCCTGTTTATACAGATGGTTTTAAAAATGTTACTGGAAGAGAAAACAGCCTGCACTGTAGGAAGCACCTTACATAGGAGCCAAGACTTAACAAGGAAAACTATTTTCATCATTCTCTCCTGTTCATCTAGAAAATTTGAGAAGAATTTGAAGGTTGGCTATAAAACTAAATTTAGACTTATTTTTGTCTCTTATATTTAGACATGTCAAGTTTTTTTAGCATGATATTTTGAAGATCCTGTTTAAGCTATTTATTAGAGATCTGATTATTTGACTTGTCTATATTAGTCAGGTTTTGCATTCTTCTCCATGTGGATAGAAGGAAATAGTTAGGTGAATCACCTTCCATATCTTTACCCTTGCCTTTGGATGGAGTGAATCACTTTCTAGAGAAGCCTATACCTTCCTGAAGGCTGCAAGGGGAACCGAGCAAAACCAGAAATAGATAACTTGTGTGTAGGACCAGTATTTCATTCCAGAATCACATCAAAGTTAGAGAAAAGATTCCCATCACTGTCAGCTGCTATAGGGCCTCCATCCTTTGTCATGTGAACTGACAGCTGTAGGACTACTGCCACCAGTCCTACAACAATAATGTGCCCCTGCAAAGTATGCATTTCTTATAAAGGTGCGGGTGGTGGAAGTTCTGGTAGCTGGTTTTCCTGATCCAGAATATGATTCATTCTCATACACTCATAAAAACAGTCCTATCCCAGCTGTCTGCATTTATATTTGGTTAATTTCAAACCCCTACCCTCAAAACAAGCAGAGCAATACAGAAGACCTGTCACTAACTTTTACCTTTCCACCTGCAGTGAATGAAGGTACCTGGGATGAAATCTGAGCTTTGTGAGACTTTTAACATTGACTTCAGCAAGACTGAGAGTGTGTCCCAGAAAAGCTCCCCATTCTGTGGGCTAAAAGCCAAAACTAAAAAAAAATAGTATATAGTATAACAATAAAATATATGCAAATAATGAATTACCTATCTTACAATTCCTTTAACATTAGAACATGCTCACCTCCTCTGCAGGTTCATTCTATGTCTTGTCATTGCATTTGAGGTGGTGATAATACAACGCTGCTGTTTGCTGACAGTTGTTATTCAACAGCAACAATATGTAAGCCAACTTTAACAAGATGGAGAGATACATGAACAGTGACTGATACAGAAATGGAAAGAAAGAGTTTTCAGAAACTGACAGGACATGCCATTATCTGGGATAATGTAACTTAAAAAACTTAATATTTTTCTCATCTTTATGAATTCTAATGATAAAATTAAATGTTTGTAAAACACAGTAAATTTGTAAACAAATGAAACTGCTATATTTGGAAAATTTTTAAGGATTTTTTATGTATGAATAACAGAGATAAAGCCATGTACACACATCATCACATTCATTAAATCATAGAAATCAAAAGAAAAAAAAGTCTAACCTTAGAATAGTCAAAATCATACCATAAAACTTGAAACAATATTCAAAGAAAGTTTTCCATATGTCAGTAATCAGCAGTGTTGAGGAGAACACGGTTATCTCATGTTTAATATATTTTTTTCTTCTACATTACACATATCCTTCCAACAAATTTTTGCCTGTACAGGTTTTACAGCAACACACCTTTAAAATGCAATTTTGTACAATCTATTCTATGAAGTCAATCTGCAGTGATTAGAATTTTTTGAACTATAGTTGAACTTTAGATGAAATGCAATAATGACTGTGCTTTTGCAGTACTCTGATGAAAGCTTTACTGAAACAAATGGACTTCTTTTCTTTGTTTTAAATAGATTTTTAGGTTTGGAAGTAATTTACTTCATTAGGGAAGACTGCCTTAGCCTAGGAAAAATTATAATGAAAGAGATCTAAGAAGTTGTCATGTTAAAGATAGATGTTTGTTTATTGGGGGAGGGGCCCAAGCCCTGTTCTGATGAAAGAAGTAAAAAGTAACCAGACATCACTAGAGCCACAGTGAGTTCAATTTATGCACAGATATCTGGCCAGTAGCTGCTTTGGTGAAGGTGCTGTATAGGATTGGAGTTGTGTCCCTACTGACAGTGTATTGAGGAGCTGTTGGGTACAACTGAGAGCCATTTAAATGCAAATTTACTGTGAGTTTGTCATTGACTAAAAACAATCTTCCAGGCAATGGCATTAATAATTAGAAACCATCTGGTACTATGAAAGCTTACAATACTTTCAGTATTTCCACAGGCCAAAAGGATGTAATTTATCTCCTACTAAAATAGAAACACCTATGCTATATGTTAGTGCTCTGACAATTAACATGCAAAATCAGATCCATCTTGATGTTTTTCCTCTGGGCCAGTCCTGGAAAATAAATAAATAGAAGTCTGGAAAAGAGAGTGCCATAGACTTCACAAAGGAAGTTTAAGGAGAACGCACAGACAGAGATGAATACCTGAAAAGATGAAAGGAGATGTGTTGAAAATGTTGCCTCCTTTTTACCTGATAAAGTTATGAGTGACATAAAGTGAGTTGATAACTGCTGTCAGATCGCCTTAAAAAATTATGATCTGAATTTTCAATGTTTGGTATGTAGAACTGGATTAAAAATAAATTAATGAATGTAAACAGTTTCTCTTTTCTGGCCCTTAGAAGTTTGGGGCTTGGAATTTTCATGCTGTAGAGACCAAAATGAAAATGTTCTAGTCTGTCCCTCAAAACTTAAAGTGCCCTTCATCATCTTTCTTTTCAAGCTAATATTCCCTAAAGAATGTATGGGCAGGTTATTCTCCATTAAAAATAATTCATAATATCACACTTTCAGTCTTCATTTGAGAGATCAAGTGAATACTGAAAAAAGATAAATTTAAATTGGTAATTACAGTAATTGTCTTCTTCAACACCATGTTCACATGGCATTTACAATTGTCAACTTCACTTGGTAGCTTGCATGAGTTGAAAACTATACAAAAGTCAGCTTCAAAGTTTATTAGGGATAACCAGTTATTAAGGATATGGAAGACAGCAAAAATTAAGATATTTCATTTTGAGAATAGCAAAAGAAATAGCTATTTCAATAGCTAGAGAAATAACAGGAGACACCCACTGTAAGAACAAAAAATTGCAGTTTTTATAAACAATGAAACTGTTGAAACATCCCAGTGTGCGGTTATCAAAGAAAAGAGGTGGTGGTTTATCCTCTGTACTTCTGATCTGAATAATGTCAGTTTCCAGGCTGAACAGTCGACATCTGCAGACCACCTTAGAGCCTGTGTTTCTCAGACTAGAGTTCTTAGTTTGTTCCTAAACCTTATTCTTACATGCACCAATGTCATGTCTGTATTTCCTGTTCTTATAATTAATGGAATATTTTCTTTCAAAAACTTATCTCAGAAATAAGATATGCCAGAAATAATGAAACTGAATGACCAAAAGAGTGAGTAGCAAATGTATTGAATGTGTGTGAAGAGAGTTTAGGTGTCTGTATGTGTCTGTGTGTAGCAGATTTCCACATCTCAGTTCAGGAGCACTATTTTTCTTTTGTGTAGGTGAGTATGGCAATTGGGACTTTCTTTCAAGTTCCCAAGACACAGGGCTTCCTGTGTACTATTGTACTTTGAAATATATAAGCTCCGAGCAATGAAACTGATTTCCTAGGACAAATCAATTTGAGACTCTCAGCTGTGAATCAAAATATTTTTTCTGTTTCTGGGTATAAATTGTTAGATTAAGAGGTCTTGATATTCTTTTTCTTCTAACATGCACTGCCCCTATACAAAATCAAAATTTTCTCTCCCTGGTATTTATAAAAAATGTCACTAGACATTAATGGGTTGTTTTATACCCTTACTTCAATCATTACACGATGTATAAAAAAATCAAAACCATTTGCCAACAACAATGCTTCATTCAATATCCCTTTGTATAATAGCTGCCTAAGTATCTAATTTTCATATGAGAATCCATTTGTTGTCTTTTTTGTACATGAAAGGAAATATTTTCCTGTGTGCTTGTGACTTTCAGTAACAAGTAAACTTTAACCAATGAGACAAACCTACATAAATATTCACTTCACTATAATTTTCAGTTCATTTTCTGTTCCACCTTGTCCATCAGTATGGTTTTCTAATTTCTTTTTCACCTCTCTTCTCAGCTAATGCATACACATTACTTTGAAAAGAGAAACTAGCAATAAGGTATTCCAGATATGTTTGAAACAGTGATAATTTCATAGATAACTACAGAGCTAACATCACTTCAAAGATTCTTAGATTCTTAAGAGTGCAGGTCTTAGGTGGTCTGTAGATAATACAAATTTCCAGAGATAAAACATAAATTTTCTACAGAACACTGTCTGAACCAGGATAATATGCAATTTGCCACACCACAGCGACATACTTGAATGAATTTTTGCATTTCATGTTTCTGTATTCTTTAAAAAAACTCAAAACCAAACCAGAAGTAAAGGAAAAAAGGGGATTTGTCTTCAGTAGACAACTGAAAAGGAAGTTTAGTGACAGCCCTGCAATTTGGTCACTTTGAATTTATGCTCTGTAAAGCACACATAGATTCTTTTTCGAGCTGTAGATACAACTCATCATCCATAAAGTCCTTATTTTATAACATCACTCACTCACAGAACAGAACCTCCAATTCCCCGTTCATATTTTTCTCATTACTTTTCTTGCTTGCCAAAGCTGTTGAGAGGTTTATAGTGTGTAACTATAAACTGGTTTTTAGTTTATTTTACTGAATTAAAATATATTAACAGAAATGACAGAAATAATTTACAGAGCTTAAAGGAAAACAATTCCAAAATATTTTGGCAGTATCATAGAATTTTTTCAAGAATATAAAGATGCATATTGTAAGCATTCTTGTGCAAGTTAGGAAAACAGATTAATTACAGAGGGAAATCTATAAATGGTTTTAATCAGTGTTATTGCTGAAGTCTAAGAACTAGCAATAAGAAAATAATACAATGAAGTGATCATATAAAAGAACAAGCTTAACATTTATTTAAAAAATTATCCAATATAAAAGCAAATTTCAAAAACCAGTGGCCCAAAGTCAACTTCAAAACTGTATCTATAATTTACATATAGAGATTTACAGTTTAACTGCATTATAATCTACAGTCATATCAATTGGATTTATAACTTTGGAAAATGTGATGGTGAACCTTTCCAGCGTTCAAATAGAATTTTTGACCTATACAGCATTTTAAATGGCAAAAAAGGGTCAAATAAGATCACATCAATCAAGGGAGATACAAACCATGACAAGAATCACCTGGCAAAGCATTGAACAAGAAAACAAATTATATGTTGAAATAATGATCCCAATTTTAATACATGCTTTCATCATAATGTTTCCCCAAAATCTGTGTAAACCAACAAGATTAATGCATTTAATTTCTAATGGGAAAAGAAATTTGGATTAAATATATAAGCAAGAATTCTTGAGGAGTTTCACTGTACTATTATATCTCCCAAACAGATTTTTCAAGCAGGTCCATTTCCACTTAAGTTCTCTTTCAGTCAACCAAGAAACTCTACTCTTATGGAATTACTGTAAAAGATATAATTATCTCAGAAGCACCAACAGTCTGCCCCATATTATTTATTTATTAGTTTTGACAAAGGAAGAAAAAAAAAAGAAAAAAGTTAACAAAACATTACAAATAACTCTTTCAAAGGTGCCACAAAAAACAAAAATGTTCTTTCTCTCTATGCATGTCATTATACCATGGAAATGAGGAGCAAAATGGTCTGTTAAAAAATGTCAGTTTCTGTCAGAACTTTCTACAAGTACAAGGCAGCAATCACTTCAGAGTGTTGGCAAGAAAAAGAAAATATGAGCACCTTCACATAGGAGGAAAAGGAGAAGAATGTATCTAGGGTGTCTGAATTTAAGATGTCCTTGAACATCTGGCAAAAATCTTTCAAGCTCTTTCTTCTTCCCTTTGCAAATCACTTGCTTCAAAGTTGTGAAAATTACAATTGGCAGTGTCTAAGTCCTCTCTACTCTACAGGAAGGATTTCTTGAAGTCCAAAGGCTGTATCAACCACTTCACTGTTGAACCTCTAGATTTTGGTTTGTCCTGATCACAATGTTTTAACGTTCTCAGTTTGTGTCATGAGGATGGAGGAGAAAGCAAATTATGTGCTCAAAAATATACATGTATTTTTTTAGTTGTCATATTTGTTTCTTTCATAAAGATTATTGAGATAGAGGTAATTTTGGGACATAATTCATCAGATCAATATTGAGAAACTACAAGAGCATGACAAGATTTCTGCTACAAAAGTGTTATCTTTAGAGGAAATTTTGAGCATCTCAGACATAGAGACAGTCCTGAAGATGCCCAAGTCAGATATTATGTAAATAATCAAGACTATAAAGTCAAAACCCCTGAAGCCATTGCTTGCCTGTATTATCAGGAATTCGTGATTCAGACATTTACATGACTTAATTAACTTTATTTGGAAAGTACACAGGTTCAACAATTAGAGATTTAATTTTTTTTTTCTAAAAAACCCGCAACAACCATTACTAAACAAGAACTTTGCAAATCCCTTCTATTTGTTATTTTTAAATGAATCCTTTATTTGCCTTAAATTTTGTACCATATTGACATTCTTTATAGAAACTTGAAAATCATCATTTTCATAGACAAATTGATGATTTTGTGTTAGCACTATCATTACAGATTTTTTGACAGAAAGTAATGTCTCTATTGACATTATTGTTTTTACTTTTGAACATCAGGAATTCACATACTAGAACTCTGAGAGTTTTAAACTTAAATAATCCCCTTTCCCTTGGAAACTAAGAAACATTCAGAAATGTACCAGCTTTGTTTCTCGTAATTTAACAATTTATTTTATGAACATAAATCCCTACTTCCTGGATGAACAATTCTGAATGTAACCAGCAACGCTTAGAATTTGAAGGGTTTTCTTTGCTTTTAAGATACACTGGGAGCTCCCCATGAGCAGTGAGCCACACACACAGCCGTAGTCACGGGTGAAAAATGAGTATTATTGTCTTCAGTATCTTCTAAGATCTCAGGAAAGGATGCCACTTGCTTACAGCAGATTTTGCTGAGTTTATTCATTTTAGGTAGTAAAGGCCTGATCCAAACCCCGATGAAGTCAATGGAAAAAGTCTCCCATTGACTACAATGGGCTCTGGATCATGCCCTAAGTCCATTCTCTTCATTAATCCAGGATTAATAATAGGATGTCTTTCCAGTAGCCTGGAGTACCTAAGATCCCAGGAATTTCAGCTGAACAAGTTCACTTTAGATTGTCATTCCATTTGGAATTTGAAATATGAAGTCACGATCTTTTTTAGTGAGAAGAAAACTTTAAATGGAGGCATTTTCAGCTCCTGGTTATAGTCAATCCCACCAGTTCAGTGAAAATCCTTGGGCATCCTAATGAGAAAACAGCAAGAGTAAATGCAGCCATAGAAATTTATCTTGTTCGGGGCACACTTCAGAAATACACTGTAGACTTTGGTTTGACCAATGAATAGATGCATGTGGATGTTTTTGGAGAGATCAGTGTGGAGCCTGACTACAAAGAACAAATTAAAAGGTTATAGCACACTTAAATATATCAAGTTTTTGCTGTACTTTTTAAAATTAACAGATGAAGAGAGACACAAAATTTTTCAAAGTGTTTTCTCAGTTTGAAGAACAAAACAGCATCAGTTTGTAAACAACAAAGTGACAGAAAGATACTACAAATAGCAATAATACCACTAAGTTTTCTGAACTTGCAGATGTGAACTGTGAATGTTATATTAGCACAAACTTTGACAGACAGTAAGTAGATGGAATAATCATAGTGTTATTAAATCAGAAATAAAATATAGCTGTATTAGGATCCGTTTTATATAAAAATAAAAATCTGAAACAAACACAGTTTGTTATATTACTGTTTAAAAATTGCATTTCTGATAAAGTAATGGATAGCTCAGCCATTCCAAAAGATCTCTAGTGCTATTCACTACTCATATTTCATTAAACTGCCATTAGCATGATTTATTACTTTACCTTGATTATTCATACTGAGAAGAATGGCTCAAAAATTGAAGCATGTTTTTTTAACCCAATTACTAATTGTTCTACTAAACAATACTATCCAAGTTGCCATGTACCTTATGATATTTCTAAAGTTATATTTTAGGACTTAAAAAGATGAAAATTTGCCATAATTTCAATAGTATTTGCCATTAAAATATCAGCACATCAATTGATCTATAAATTCTTGCAAACATGCCACCATCCTCCCACTAAGCCAGTGAAATATTAAAGTTTTGTGTTTTCGGTTTTCCTTCTTATTTTCAGAGACATTTTTGCAATTTTGTTTCACCACTCACATTTAGTTTTAAGTAATTTAAAAGCCTGCTAACAACACTTATACTCACTAATTTTAGAGATAAAAGAAGGAGATCTTAAATCTTCATATAAATACATCAGTTTTCCAGAGGAATAGGTTTATTTTGCATATTCATAAATAAAAGCATGCTCAGCCAAGGAATATTCCAAAATACAGAAAAACCTCATGTTTAGATCCATGACATGGATCATCATGGACTCATATATTTCTCTCCAAAATATCTGAATAATATAATAAAATTATGCCATTTTTATCTATTTCTTTGCCTTGATGAATTGAAAATAAATATAACATTATATTATTCTAATAATAAATATAAACCCATGTTTATTATTACTATTATTATCATTAATAATAATAGTAATAATAGTAATAATAATATATTACTTTGCTGTAAAATAAACATGTAGTTTTTCAAATCTTGCCAGTTTCTGCCAAAGGAAAATTTTCTTGTAAAACAAGGTAACTTTAATTGCATCTGAAGCTCACATAGTCATGACCAATATCAAGGAACACTTGAGTTGAGTCTAACATGTCCTCCTAACAAGTCCTTTTTCTCCTTAATCTAAAAATTCTGGCCAGATACACTACTTTAGCTTAGAATATAGTATTTAGTAGCACAGAAACTACCCCAATTTCAACTTTTTTGAGCAAATCCAAGGACTGTTTTCTCTTTAACTCAGTGTCTTTTTCCAATCACTTCATTCTTGTTGAAATTAATTTTATTCAAGATTGCTTCATCCAAATCATAGTCTAAAAGAGAAAATGAAGGGATCCCCCCACCTGTATCAGGTGAAAAAGGAGAAAATTAGGGCAGTTTAAAGGCTGTTGTCTGGAGCTAATATAGACAAAATAGTTTCCCATTTATTTGTTTAAATAAAAGGCATTTAATTTGCTTTCATGTGGATTTCAGTTTATATATTTATCACTTTCAGATGAATGGTATGGCTACAATCAGCAAGATCAATAGACATCAAAGCTCTTTAAGCAAGGTTTAGCAACTGCTTCCTTGACACATATATATCTCAGCTACTAAAATTAGCTTGTGCCATTGGATTATAAATAATATCTTGATCTGTGGTTCCCATTTGATTTAACTAAACAAATATTACATTCCTGTCTTACAGTGACATTGGCAAGATTTCAAGCCCTGGAAGCTGTTCAGGATGTACAGTGCATAGAAAAGACTGTACATTGATTTTCAGACAAAAGAAAAAATATCAGTCAAGATGAAATGCAGTACTGGATAGGTTTTTTCAGCAAAAGGCTGAATTGAGAAAAATTTCTTCTTGCCCTTACTACATTTAGAGCAAGGAACTTAAAGTGTTCAGGAAGACACTCAGGAACCCTCATCAGAGGGAAAAGTTAATGACATGATAGCATCCAATATGTTCTTTGAGTTAGTGTTAAAGTCAACAATTAGACAAAGTTATTCAGACATCAAATAGGCTGTTTTCAGGAGTTTTAAGTCATTTCAATATACATGAGACAGGCACTTCAGATCAGTCTGTAATATTCCTTAGAGACCAAGAAATCAATAAACAAGTCAATAATGAATTTGTAAGACAGTTTTATCATTAGAAAACCTTGTAAATAGCCAATAGTTTAATTCTTACAAGGAGTGGGAATTACCCTCATACATCCAGCACCTTACACTCTGTAATTTAGGTTTTAAAATAAAAAAGTAGACCTAATTACGCAATTAGAAATAATGTTTTACCAACTTTGCACATAAATAGCTTTCTTCCCTTCTATCCCCCTGCTGTTATTAAACCCAAGTAAAAATTTAAATTTTCCTTAATTTCAGATGCTCTAGAAAGGTCTTCAGTTACCATCTTGCATATACCAATATGCTGTGTGAATGCACACAGAAAAGTGATAACTAGCATATTTTTGGCCTTGCACATAAGGCCCAAATTAATAACTGCAGTGCAAAACCTTTACTTAGAGCAAAGTTAGGATTTTCAAATATTTGCCTGAACAGAGGGAGATATAAGTTTGTTCTAATATTAGCCAGGCAGTGCTACTGGTACATTCTCTGCCACACAACAAGTACATGGTCACCAGAACAAATCTGAAGAAAAATCAAACCAGAGTCACACAGAATCATAAATATTGTAAGAGACTTTCAAGATCTAGTGCAGTCATCAGCCTTGCACCACCATAATCACCTCTACACTATATCCCTGAGTGAGAAACCTGGACTCTTCTTGAACACCTCCAGAGAGGGTGACTCCACAACCTCCCTGGGCAACTTATTTCAATGATTAACCATCATTCTCAGTGATAAACATTTTTCTAATGTCTAATTTGAACATTCCCTGGTACAACTTAAGGCAGTTTCTCCACATTCTTTTGAATAAAAAATTACAGAAGTGACTGACTCCCACCTCACCACAACCTCATTTCAGGTAGTTTTAGAGAGCAATGGGGTCCCCCTTCAGCTTCCTCATTCCCTTTCTCTTTCCTTTCTTCTCTTGACCACTGAAATAGCTTCTATCTTTGTATAAGAATAGACCAACATTCAAGAATCTTTTAGAGGTGTTGCTTTGCCCACATCTCCTGCTTCAAGCTCTTATCTGAATCTTCAGTCCCTGATATCACATTCCTTTTAGCTGTATTGTCAGGGATAGCAACCAATGACAAAAATTGGATCAAAAGGCCTTACTTTCAGTTGTCCCTGATGTAAGCACTGATCTGATAGATTTAAAAAGAATGAATGGATAAAGGTAATAAAGCTTCAGAAATTAATCCAACTATCAGTAATAATAATCTAGTTTTCACAATGGACATTTTGTCAAATATAAAGGAGGTTTATTTTTTTCTGGAAAGTCTGATGAACATGGATTCTTAATAATCAAATACATTTTTTTTCCCTTTTTTTCTTTTTTAAATTAAAAGAGGGAAGAGAGAAAGTGTATGTTTGCTCTCATACCCCTTATTCATCATCTCATTTCCCAATTCATCCTCAAGCAACCACATTTGGTAGATTAAACCTCCACTAGAAAAAAAAAATATTCCTGCTTTTTTCTTTCTTCAGAAACCATCAAAACTAAAGCATATCCTGAAAAGTTTTAAAATAAAGCGGCTTCCCTTTACCTACTCACAAAGGAACTCTTAATTAAAAGTTACAGAAGGACAGACTAAAAAGCAGTAACACAATATCAAAGAATGTGTGGACGAGAAGGCAACATTCACCCAGAGATGTTTAATATTTTAATTGGTTATCTGGAAGAAATAAGAAACTGCATGTTATGAGTCTGATTCTAACCTTATTAAATTCAGTGGCAAAAAGCCCAGTGAGTTCAGTGGGGCCAAGATGAAGCTCTAATTGAATTAGAAACTGACTTCAGATAAAATATGTTACCTTCTTCCCCTCATCTTCTCATTTTAGCAAAAAGAAATAAGAAAGGTTTATTGAAATTCGTCACAGAGGCAGTCAATTTAGTTTGTTTTGAGCTGGATCAAAAGAAATAAGTATTCATGAGAAGAGTAGTTTTGACTATAAATTCATTTAAATAACAATACTGGACACTGAGCTTTCCAGTAGAATCTGACTGCTCTACTGAAGTGTTTAAAGCCTGTCCTGCACTAAAACCTAAGTTGTCTGAAAACCTTGGAGACAGGGTAGGTATATTTAAACACAAAAAATATGGAGTTGTCCTCCAAAATATAAGTGAAAATGCAAGATTAGTTAATAAGAAAAGACCACTACTGTGTTTATAATCCCCTCTGCCAGTCAGCATTTGCTGTAAGCTCAGATAAGGTGTAAGTACGCATAAGGAGGGGCTGACAAATGAAAGCTTCCCTTCCTTTTGCTCTTTGTAAGATGACTTATCAATTGTTACTAATAAAGCAGCAGCAATAATATACTAGGAAAAGACCTGTTTCCCTTTTCCAACAGGAAAAGACCTGTTTCCCTTTTCCAACACCCCCTCAGGGTCTTTTTCGTCCAACTGCTGCTGACTACTACCACCCCTGTGACCTTGGTCATCTGTGAGAGCGACTGCACTGGGAGGAGGGGTGGCTGCTGTGTAAGGCATATGTTGTAAAGCATCTCTTCTTCTGTAGGGATTTTCTTCTAGCCCTCAGAAGTTCCCAAATTCTACTGGAATAAGAGAACTTAAACAGGGAATGACAGACACAATATCAGAGTCTGCCCTCAACTGGAAGGTTTCAGATATGGTTACCCAAAGCTATGAATTTAGCTCAATAAAACTAATTGCCTGCAAGCATAACACTGTAGTTGTTCATGCATAGTTCTCTGTTAAATAACTCATGCGAGAATTATTTCTTTTCTTTTTGAAGACAAACATTCATTATATTAATAAGGAAAGTGAAAGGAGTAAAGAGGAGTTCCCTTCCTTGGCCCCCTGGTTAGAGGCCATTTTCTTTCATGTGGCAGGCCAAGCTTGAAACATCCCTGATCAGTTTCAGAGTTTCATGAAACTGAATGCAGATGAGCAATCACCTACTAATAAATTAGAAGAATGACAGACAGCCTTAACCTGCCTCTCATAGTTTTTTGGTTAGTTTTTTTGTTTTGATGACAGTAAAATAAGCACTTTTACAGAAGCAGGACTTTATTTACAGTACTTTGGTTTCTGATAGGCTGCAGAGTCTAAGAAAACTTTTGAAGTTGTTCAGATGAGATTGTTTCCTTCCTGACTCTCCCTGTAGTGGCATAGACTTGAGGAAATGACAAGTACCTATTTTTCCTTTGGCTTCTGTTGTGCTTAAGACAGAAAAGGTTCAACCCTCCAAGATTTTAACCAAGATTCAGCTTTGAGACATTAAATGCATTTGACTAACATTCATGAAGGGGGACTTAAAGACAGAGAAACTAATAACAAAATACAAATAAAGTTAGAGTGGGGTTTCCCTAGCCATGAGCTGGTTGAACAGCTATTTCCTATGCATTGTGGCATTTTAGCTGCATCTTTTTTTCCCCCAGAATAAAGGACTACCAGCATTTTCAGAAAGTGAACTGATAAGTCTTTTTAATGTATGTTCATCATCATATAAATTGGAATAGGTTTTGTAATGCCAAGCATAAAATATTCTGGAAACAGATGAAAAGCTTCCTTCATATTTCTCTGTCCAACTTCTTTGTGTAATATCAGTCCAAATACTTGCAACATTAGCTTGGGCACATTTGCAGTTTTCAGCAAGCTGATGACTGCTTATTGCTGTCTGGGGACATACAAACTCCTGTGTTCGTAATAGAATGCCCATGTACCTGAGAGATATGCATACTAAGTGATGGAAAGCATGCCACATTAGAAAATTGATTGCATATGTCAGCATAAGCACCACCATTTTAACAAATTAGTCTGTATTAAACTCCACGATATGCATGGTTTGGAGCAGGGAGAGATCCATGACTTTTGTTCAAACTTGAGCTTACTGCAGATTTTTTAATCTAGAATGAATTTCCTGCTGAAACCAACAAAGTCAAAATGCTGTAAGAGTCTCATTTCATGTTTATTGGATTTATGAATTTTATGAAACTTCAATAATGATCTTGGAGAAGGCTTGCATAAGCATCATCCTTGCATGTTATGACTGAAAGCCTACATCAGCACAGAATTCTCCCCAAACAATACATTACCCAAGCAGTAGATGTAGAGATAAGCATAGCTATTATCCTAAAAGAAAAAAAATCTCGTTTATGCATTTGTTCTCCCTTTCTCCTTCACAATGTTTCCTATTATTGTAGAAATCAGCATATGAAAAAGGACAAAAGAAAGCTCCTTAGAGGTGATTCTGTACTGCCTTTTCTCTAAAAGGTCCTTTTCTGGGGTTTTGTGGATGGCATCCTTGAATGTGACATTATAAAACTTCATTGTGTTTTGCCCCATTTTTCAAACAATGCTCTATGATTGCCGTATTGACTAGATGCCATAGGTATGCAATGTTTTTCTAGGCTCAACAGGCATTCCATATTGCAGTCCCTGTGATCTATATATGATCTACATAAGATTTATAAAATAAGTGAAGTATGTGAAATTGTTGAAACTGTCTTTCTAACACCTTTAAACTACTTTTATGGATGTAGAGAGTCCATAAATCTTAGAAGTAGATGACGACAACTTAACTAAAGTGTTAACAGACAATCTCCATAAACTCATTAGAGGATTATAAACAAATTATCCATGAAAATTATCCAAAAGGAAAAGAAATGGCTCCACCCCAGATTATGTTGTATATTAATTGTAGGCACAAGTATACAATTATTTATTTACTTACCACTGCTAGGGTTTTGCTTTTTTTTTTCTCCTTTTAACCCTCCTTTGATTTTCACCTTCTCCTCAATAAGCTTTGAAATTGAACACAAGGACTGTTTTCACATAACCAAAATACAACCTGGTGAATTGAAATGTTAGGGTTTTTTTCCACCTAGGAGTAGAAGGCATCACATGGCTCTAGTACTGAGATGGTTCTTCTCATTGAGAAAATGGATTGATAATATTCTGATGAAATTTTTTTCTCCTTTCTTCTGACACAGCTGGTATTCAGCCCTGACAAAAGTCAGCTTCAAACTGGATAGCAGATCCTGAGAGGCTGGAGAGCTTTGAAATGTTAATAAATGTTAAGGGGTGAGGTAAGATATCAAAATTTAAATCTTCAGGACTTCATTCTCAAGTTAAATGTTATTTGAGCCATGGCATAAAATAAGAAACTTTTGATAGGTGTTTATCAGTTAACAGGTTTCAAGAATGCTAAATAAAATCCAGAGTGATAGAACCTATTTTAAATTAAATTAGCTATCCTCTAATTTCTAGTTTAATTTGGTAAAATGTAAAGACAAAATGCAATACATCCATATAGTTAAATGGTAACTGAATCAAATTTCTCATCATCCACTAACTTCTGTTATTAGTATCATAGCTGAAGGTGGGTTTTGTAGTCCTAATAAAACGGCAAGTCTGTTACAAAGATCCTTCTGTACTATCAGCTCATTTACTGCCACCAGCAGCAGAGGCTGCTGAGCCTCAGAGTCTGAATAACAAGATTCTGATTCAGGATCACTAAGTGAGAAGCTTCCTATTTACGTAATTGGCTATTATGCTCTTGGTATGTCACAGCTTTAAATTGAATACCTTAGAGTAAGGAAAACAAAGGGACTAAAATTTTGCAGTATATTAGGGTGTATTTACTAGGTTCAGAATCACACACCATACCTCTAAAAATTTCACTACCATGATCTACTACTGTTCCTTCTTAAATATTGCATTTTATACCTCCCATTTAAATGGATTGTTCATCATTATGCACGGATTGTATAGAAAGGAGCTTGTGGAAAATCTGTTTGATTAATTCTGAGACAGAAGAAGCACTCATTTTCTCAAAGCATTTAAAAAGTTTCTAAATGTTCCCTTACTTTTTACTCCATATACTCCAAACAGATGTGTGTTTAAAACTTAATGCTATATAAAGTTTATGTCCCTGTTGAGATTTCCATAAAAGTTTATGCCTGTTGAGATTTCTCTTTTGATCAAATCCAGTAGAATAATAAAATCGTATAAAACTAAAATTGTGCAGAACTTCTAGAGTTATTTTCTATTTTTATTTTTATGCATCTCCAATCTAATAATTTTCTAGCAGCACATTGTGATCCAGATAAACTCTAATGATATTTGGTAGACCTTTTTATAAATCTGTATACTATATGCCAGCACAGGAATTTTTTTTTTTCTTTTTGAGTCCCTGTAAGCTACTGAATTGCAAAAATGATGCTAATCTGATAGACACATAAAGACTACAAAGCTTGCATCCCAAAAGGGAGGACTAAAACTAAAAATCCTAACTGAATCAAAGGGAAAAAAATCACAGATCTGAAAACTGTAGCATATTTAATAAAAATCCTTTCTACCTTCTGCTAGGAGCTCTAAGTTTTCCATGTTAACATCACTCTCTTTTTCAATCATCAAAGAGATGGTGATGTTAACAAATGGAGATGTCATGGTGACATTTAAAATATATAAGATTTAAATTCTTTCTAGTGAAATAATATTTGCTTAGGTCAGTGTAGTAGACTTTTTACCAAGATACTAAAAGCTAACAAGATACTTTATGCCACTAGAGTTATTCTCAAATGACAGCACAAGTCTCTGGGCCTGGATCTTGGCCATGAAACTTAGATAAGAGTTGAAGAAATTCTTCCTGCAGGCAGAGCTGTAATGTACTGTTTCATTACTAAAGTGGTGCCAGATATGCTCAGAATATCAAACAAAATCACCCCATGGGTGTTTTCTGCACCAAAACTAGTCAGTAGAATGTGGGAGTGAAAATGTTGGAAAGAAATTAAAAATGTCTTCCATTTGGCAAGGAAAACTCAAAATGCAGAGACTTGTCTCTGAAAAAAAGAAAGACAGTAAGTTTTTCTGACCAGCAAAATCAGTCATGCTTAAAATAAAGGATATCAGCACCTTACAGATATTTAAATATTAAATTTGTAATTTTAAATTGGTATACAAGTATAAAATCACTCATATTGCTGAGCTGAATTTTATCTTATGATAGTATGAAATTTATTTTTAAAAATGAAGGCTAGGACTTGGCTTGTATGGTACCCAAGGGTTCAACTGTAACTTTTGAAAATATTATTGTTGCTTTTATCATTGGGAAAATATGATCACTTTAGATTTCTAGAGTTCTTTTTCATTGTTTTACTTCTCTTTTCAAACTTACATGGATCACCTAAGTATAGAGCACTAGCTTTCCTTTAAATCACTGATATTTAAAATGAAGGGAAAGAGTAATGACTTCTGTTGAAAACTCCTCTAGCTCTAAGAAATGAGAATGAAGTTCTCCTTCCCCAGTATAAATCAAATTTTTGGCTTCACTAGAGACGGTGGAAGTCATTCACTTTCAACAAACTGATTTTTCCTAACTAAAACTTTCACTGAACTCAGAAAAAAAAAGCAGGATCTAAAAGGAGGATGTGACTAAAGCATGAATCAGGCACTGCAGTTTTACAAGTAAAATCTCAGAGGAAAGGTGTTTTCATTTAGTGATGCAATTGATCCAACTGAATGGTTCATTTAACCAGATACATTAATCCAGCATCTGTGCAAAAGGAAACACCTTTTTTTTTTCACAATAGCTGCAGCAGATACCACAGGTATTTTCACATCCAACTAAACTTGATATCAAGTAATTGCTTTCCTGTAAAGCCACCATTTTTTTAAGTAGCTAAGTCTGTTTATTATGTACCTTTCTGGAGGACTGACTAAAGAATTGAAAACTTAAAAAACCTAAATAACTAGATGTTGCTGCATGTAGCAGCACAAGACCACCCTCATAGGCCCAGGAAGTCCTTGTCTGCCTACATTTATGCAAGAAGCTTTTAAGTCCTGCCAGAGGCCAGAATAGAATTGGTACTCACAGTTGTAGCATCCTTCTCCTTGGGATAGAGAAGGTTTGAACCACAGTTTTCCTTTATCTGAGAATGTAGAGATGAAATGATGCTGCACAGAGTTGGTCAGGTCCGATACTTTGGTAAAATCTAAGCCCTCTTGTTCTTTCCATTTTTCATCATGGGCTTCTTAATTTGTCTCTCTTCTCCCAGCTAGGATTCATTGCTTGAAGGGAACAGCAACTTCCCTTTTTCCCCACAGTGACCTTGTTTGGAGACTGGATCAGCACAATTCCTTTTCCTGGGAAAGAAAATGAATGGAAGCAGCAACTCCTGCTTCTTCTGGCAGCTGGTGTTCTTACCTTGCTGTTCTTACCTTATCTCTGCCACACCTTTGGCAGGTGTTTGCCAGGCTGTGCACTGTTTTAACAGGTGTGTGAAGGAGGCAGGGACATGAATTTATGTTGTGTGGAGATACATGCTAATATAAATACAACACAGAAAAAAACTTAAAAATTCTGGACGTGGTTAGACAGTGGTGTTAACTGGAAGAAGAAAAATGGTGGATGGCTATCACAGGAGAGGCCATGCCAACACATGGGGATAGACAGCCCAGACAACACTGATGCACAGTCATTAAAATGCAGAGCCAGTATACCCTAATGAGCCCATTCTCCTGTCCATTCCAGTGCCCTTCATAGCTTTTCTTGTTTTGCATAAATTGAGGGTGATTAGGATATGCTGAGATCTCATGTTTTCGTTTTGCTGTTTATAGGCAAGGTATGAATAAGATGGCTCTAAAGAGACAGATGGGAAAAGAGGAGGTGGATTCAAGGGTAACACAAAGGCAGGGAGCCGGTAGAACTTCAGCATTTTCAGTGACTTTTGAGGTGAGACAGGAACAGAACTAAACTCAAACTAAACTCACTGTGGACAGAGATGAAAGGCAGCAAGTGATGAAGATGTAAAGTGATCATAAAAGAATCAAGAGAGATGATCCTAAGGTAATGATGAAGAGCAGTGGAGTTGTGAATGTAAGACTTCACATCAAGTGCTGAGCCACAAATGAGGAGATATTTTCAGATCAGATATAGATTTCTATGTTCAAAAGAGTTTTGAATGGTGCAGCTTTTTGTCCTTTATATAGGCCTGTATACTTCAGCTGTTCTCTCTCTGCTGAAATATCTTTGTGGCATCAGGGAGATTCACACATAAAGTAGAAGACACACTAAAACCCCAAATTTTGTTTATAGGACAGTGTTCTGTGAAGTATTAATTCTGTCTTTCAGAGCTGAACATGAACAGAATGCTTTTATTTGGTGGTTAAAAGATTTATCTGTCCTAAAAATGTTTGCAAATTTGGGAATAGTTATGAGCAAAAGTCCTTTATATTCCTCTTCTAATTATACTACCTTTCTGTGTTTCTTTTCTTTGTCTGATTTTTTGAGGGGTGTGGGAGGGTGTGGGGGCTAACAATTTCTCTTTATTGAGAAACCTTCCCACTTTCTCTTATTCCCTCTCACTGGCTACATTGTTGATAGGTTCAAGAGAGTATCTCCAGCTTAAAAATTGAGAAAAATTGAAGGATAAGGTGCTAACATTTATCAGGGTCTTTTTTTTTTTTCCTAAGCTGTTTTTAGAATTGTGAAGATAGAAAAAGTTTAAATGAGGATGATTTACAGTATGAACTTCCTGAGTTTTTTAAATGAGGCTGCAGAGAGTCCTTGACAACTTGCCAAGGCCATATTTCCTGGAGCAGATAAAAAAGGTTGGGTGCCTGTTCAACTATCATGCAAAAAGAAAAGTATACTCATAACGCTACATCCATGGAGGGAAAAAAAAAACAGACCACAAAACTATAAACAATATTTCAATGCATTATGATAAAAAAACCTCATTTTAAAAAAGTATGTAAAAAGTAATTATACTGTCAACATAGCTGTAGCTGACACTCATTGCCCCAAAAACCAAAATCATCTAGTAAAAATAATCCTTAGTTTTAGTTTAAGGCAAATGTGGGGTAAAATACATGAAACGAGAACTAGCAGCTCAGCTTATCCACAGTAATTTACTGTGTTGTACAATATTAATACATACAGCTGCACTAAGTTAACCCAAACTTGCTCTCCATAAAATTTAAAACTTTTTTAAACTTCCTTCTAGTTTTAAACAAGTGGATTCATAAAAATAAAATATATGTATAGGAAAGGAAAACTTTACTTTCAGCAACAACCCCTTTTATTTTAGTATTTTTAGTTTCATAGATCACATTAAGATATCCCACTATTTTGTGATAAAAACCAAATATTATCTTCACTGTTTGCAGTATAGTGGACTAGGCTATTATTCACACTGACTATAAAAATAATTCAATTATTGGAAATTAAATATTTTAATTATAGTATTTTATCTGTGTTTGATTTCATTTTTGTTTATATTTTTAATAGATATAATTTTACCCCAATATACAATGAATTTTTTACTTATAATGTTTTTTGTTTTAGGGTGTACCTAGCTATTAGGCAGTATGTTTCTAAAGGAGTTTCCATGATCAACCATTAACGTTCTCACTTTGCTTGACTTGTTCCATTTACACAGCATTTTATGTCTCTCCCTCCGTCTTCTGTGGCACAATTATATATTTTTAAAAGAAAGCAAGAATGCACATGAAATAAAATTATTAATATCCATGCCTTCTCCAGTTCATTTCTTTCAGTTAACACTTCACTGGAAAAAACTTAAAATTAATTTTATTATGTACTTGTCTAGGAGGGACTAGACAAACTCTGTGTTACAGTGGGATTTAGGCACTTAGATATAATTATACAGCAATTTTAAAAAAGAAGTTCAGCATTTTTCTGTGTGAACAACATAATTCATTCAAAGCTAAATTAATATTTAGATTTTTCCTTATTTTTTACACTATGTCCAATACTAAATATCTATAAATATTCATAAAAGTGTCTGCATGTATATGCATTTATTTTAGCAAACATTTAATTCTTCCTTTATTTTATAAGGGATGCATGGGTGCATCCATTTTAAATATGGATGTGGCAAATATCTTAATATATACTTTAAAAAAGGGATGATGAGCTAGGACTTGGAAAGGTTAAGGAAAAAAACAGTGATAAATTGCATGAACTTGTGAAGAGATACTGATCTGGAAATGAACTATTAGTCCATGCTGCAAACCCATGTAACTGAGGGATGACTTAATGATTCTCAATGACTGCAGAAGAAAGAGGACTGTTTTCAGCTAATATGTGAAAACAAATTATTCAAGGTAAAAAAATAGTTGTAAAATACATTGTAAATATAAAAGTAGTCAAATACCTGAAACCCTTCTCATGTCACTGTTGTTATATCACAGTTGTAGAAATCAGATTTTCTGTACTTTTAATTTTACAAATTATGTATTATATATTTAAATAGCTCATATAGATCACCTTATTTTTTATGTCAGTCTTTTAGGTTTTCTTTTTTCCCACGCACTTATAGTTTAGGAACATAGATAGAATTGCTTACAGTTTTTCTAATAAATCTAGCAACATTTTTATGCAGGAAAACCTAACAACCATGAATGACACAAGATATTTCAGAAGGAGCTTAGATTTGCTTTGGAAGAGAACTTGAAAGATACATTTTAAATAGATAATGAAACCATTATTTTATGCATGGTTACTGAGTTCTTAGATGAGGAGGCTTTAAACTTTACATAATTGTGGGTCTTCAACCTATATTAATTCCTTAAAAACATAACCTCTCAAATTTGATTTTAGTGTTGGTTATTAATGCTTACAGCTTGAATTGCAAACATAATTTTATCTTGCATAAGGAAATGGTTTGTGTCTGTGTTTCTAAAGTTGGAACCCAATCATAAGATTTCTGTAACTGATAAAAATCTGCTACTCTACTGTACTGAAGCAAACTTCCTAATAATTGCCATGGAAATAAATTAGTTAAGAGTACAGAATGGAATACATAGATTATCACAAACCTTTTAACTGAAATTAGGTGATCAACCTATTATGAATTCATTTAAATCTTTAAAAATTAATGTATTCTTTTGAGTAATTGAGGGACGAGATACAGTTGATTCTCTGCTCTATCTGTGTTTCAAGTTCCTAGAAACTACATTTTCAGCTTAATCTCCTGAATTACACAGGATTGGTAAATTAGGTAAAAGAAAACATTGCATTAAACTCAAGGTACGAAATTATTATACATTATTTTATGTATTTTTTATATAAAAGTTACAAGTAGCAAGCATATGACACAGAAATGGAACAGTAACAGCAATAACTGTGAATGCATGCTTTTTACAATGTATCTAATAAAGGGATTTTTGCCAACTCAAATATTCAGTAACATACATGCAGATTAATTTCTCAATGTCAAATTCAGTCATATTGCTAGATGCTTATCCAACAAACGTTTCTATTGAAGTGATTATGAATGGCTAAATACCTGATTTCAATAAATTGTTCCTGAAATTGGGAATTTTACTTGCAACAAAAAGAAGAGAGAAAAACAAAAAGATAAATGACAGATAAGCATAATAACCAAAGTCTTATTGCCTTCTAGTAATTTTACTCAACACTGCTGAATTTTTTCATGATAAGAGAATAGCTGGTCAGAGTCCATAAAACCTCTAGCTGGTGTTTCCAAGGACGATAGTTTCACATTTCATTGTAGCATGTTCAAAATCACCCAGGAGCGCACTATTCTCAAGCAGTCTATATAATGAAAACAATGTACATATAACAAAAGTTCAATGTAAATCTTCTTCCACATATCACACAACACACGAGTAAATAACAGACATAGATCAACTTAAAGAAAACTATTACTTAAAATAAATAAATTAATAAATAAATAAATAAATAAATAAATGGACAATCTCAGGAACTCATTTCTTCCTCAAGTTTCCAGCAAATCTGGAAATATATTTAATAACTAAGGAGCACTTTGTGGCCAGAAACCAAATTATAAAAGACATGCATTTTCGTGCAATGGGAATATCTTGCTAAGGAGGTAAGATATGTCTATACTTCTTAGGTTTGCAGAAAGGCAATTGAATTAAATTGAAAATTGTCCACTCTCTTTTTCAGAGAGCTTAGATAGTTCGTTATTGATTTTTCCATTCAGAGTTTGCATGACTGCATGAACAGTTTTCTGAAATCAAAACTAAGTTAAAATATGCTCTCTCTGAGGAAAAAAAAAAAAAAAGCAGACAAATATTTACTTAAACTATCTACAGGCAATAAAACCATTAATGGATTATTTCACTGTAAAATTGCTTTATATATATACACACATAAAAATCTATATACACCTATCTGTATATACACATTTATAAATGGACAGACTAACAACTATCTATAACTCCATTATAAACATCTGAGATTATATTCATTAAGTGATGATAAAAATTATGCAGAATGAAAAGTCTAGGAAAATACTCCAAAAGAAAACATTAACCTTAGTGCTACAGAATCTTAAATTTATCAATCCTAACACACACTGTTCTTCCAACACTTCAAAGTTTGGATGAAAAAAATGAAATGAAAACACATAGTTCCACACCTTACTGATTTAAATTAAAATGCCAAGTTTTGCATTCAATTTCACATGCTGGGGCTCTAACTTTTATTTCCATAAATAATAATTAATAAATAAATAAATGAAATGCAAGAGCCATGCAAAGCACATGACTTTATAATACAGTTGGAATGAAGATCATTTTTGCTAGAGGCTGACTGTAATTCTGTCACGAATAAGGAATTAACAGATTTTGCTTAGTTTGCCATGCTAAAGTGATCATCTGGCTTTCAGTTTTTTTAACATTCAAACCTGTTTCCATACAAGATGACATACAATTTGAGTCCTAATATGCATTTTAGCAATGTAACAAATGAAATGGAAAGCAACAGATGATTCAATTGCTGTATAGATATGTTTACTTACCTCAGGTTTCTCTCTTAGACCCTAGTTGTGTTGTACTCAGACTCATGTTTGCTTAGAGACCCAATGAGGCAGAACCTGGAATGTTATGGCTATTTCATTCAAAATAATAGTGTTTGCATAGAAAAAAAGAAATATATGCATATAGATACTTTATAAACAGTACACTTTGATAATCTGATAGATATTCATGAAGTAATTTACATAGACATGAAACTGGATTAAAATAACCAAATAACTGTATTTTTTTTAAGAGAAAGAAATGTTTTAATGGGCAAAGAAAATATGAAGGGCATGTAAAAAATAACAGGAAATGCATAAATAATGCATGCAACAGAAAACACAAATATATTAAAAAAGGATTATGTATTCTTTTTCAAATAAATTTTTCCTAAATTTTTTGGTTTTCTTTTTCTTTTACGTGTAAACTTTTAATTATTCATATTCACAGTGATTCAAAGTGCAATATACAGAAGAAATAGCTCTTTTATCAAAAATATTATGCTTGATTTTTCTTTTTTTATTGATTAGAAATATTTCCTTTAATTCATTTTTATGTGTAAATATGTATGTGTTTGTTATGTTGTCTTATGTTCTAGTCTGTCTATCCATGTTTATTTGACAAACCAAAATACTGTGATCAATAACGGAACAGAAACAGTAAAGTTTTGGAAATACTGTCATTCATTATATAAAAGGCCATGAGGAAAGGGGTTTCCTTGCCCCAGGACTGTGTTCCTCATTCTTGTGTCATGCATCAAAATAGAGAAATGTATATTTTATTTATTGATGAATTTATTTAGAGATGGTTAGACCAACACCAGATGATATTCAAGGCCACCTCAGTTACGAGGAAACCACATGTATGTGGCTGTTCCAAAAATCTAAATTCACACAATGTTCTTTGGTTTTTAAAAATTGTACCTGTTCTCTGTTGACCTGTGTGTGCATGCACGGGGGTATATGTAAAAGAGTAAAAGAAAAGGAAAGAAATTAGAAAGGTAAAACGGAGATATAGGATCCTTCAGGAAAGAGGAGCAGAGATGAGAAAGAGAGATAATATAATGGCATGTGCTATCAGGAAACAGAAATTTAAACAATAAATAAATAAAGAAAGAAAATGTGTCTTTACTGATCAAAGAGTGAATATGTTAGGGCAATCAAGTCCTTACACAATAGTCTTCATCAAAAATCTATTGATACTGACCGCTGAACAGCTTTATCATGTCTGGACAGTCTGTGACTTGTGGTTGGCACCTCTTCAATTTCGTCTATCTCGCACGCATCAGCAGCATCTTGTGAGTAGCTATGCTTCATGACAAGGATATTTCTCCTGTTCATGGGCTGAACAAGTGGTTTTACAGGCTGGGGTTGTATTTCTGTCAAGACAGAAGCATCTCTTGTGCTGAGGTTACTACGGCTGCCCTTAATACTAGACACTTGTGATCCACAGTGATGGTCATGAATGCATTTTGAAGAGGATCTCCGCAGTTTATGATAATTTTCAAAGTCATCTGCAACATCAGCAAGGTCAGCTGTAGTCCCTGTCCCTCTAAGGGTGCATAACTCATAATGAGGAGGCTCAAACACCTCCTGGAACACTGTTTGATCAAAGTCTGCTTTCCTTTGAACAAATTTTTTACGAGGCTGCTTGATCTGTACTATAATAGAGATAACAATGAGGATGATCACAATGCAAGAAGTCACCCCAATTATAGTCCCACTGGTATTGGTAAGTTGGTCCAATAGGTTTGCTTTTCTTTTTTCTGCGTGACAGGAAATAAAAAAAAAAAAAAAGCACAGCATTAATTACAGTTCAAGAATAAAAACAACTATGAAAGGTTCACAGATTACTGCAAGGCTGAGTCTAGTCTATTTCTGAGTTCACTTAATCAATCTCACCAACAAAAAAGAAAAGGAGAAGAAATCAGATATTTGTGAAAGCCAAAAAAGCAACGTGCAAATCCTTTGTGTGCCTATTCACTTGGAAACTAATTTATTCAGGGTATATTGCAAGTTTAATTAAAAAAAATTATAAAAAACAACCACCATAACAAGCAGATGGCTTCAGTCACCTCTGAACTCCATTTGGCTGCTAAAGCCCCCAAGACTTACAGATGTTCTCTTTATTATTTTCTCTCTCTCTCAGTAAATATACGCAGCTAGGACATTAGGTCCAATGAAAGAACAAGATTTTACAGGATTTACGGTCTAATATTTGTGAGCTGAGTGGGAATTTTGGCAGCGTTCAATGAAAAAGCTAAATCAAGATAGAATAGAAAAGTTATTCAAATTTATATTTCAGAAAGAAAAAGAATTGTGCAAGTTATTTCTGCTTTTTCCCCCCCCTATTAATTACCAAAACCTTTCTAAACAGCCATAAAAATCCAAAATCTGATCATACCTACTACCCTTTACTCAGGAGCCTCTAATAAGTTAGTCAGCAAATTCTGCATTGTGAATAAAGCAGAAAAAATGCAGTAAAATAATAAAATAAAACCATTTTCCCCCTCCTCTGGTGCATCTTTCTCTGTGATTGGCTTTCACAAGGCTGCAGGCACAAAATGGTGATTGAGCCTTGTAGAAATTCAAATTGAAATTGTTTGCATCAGTCTCTCTCAGGCATAGCAAGACAACTGTGGTTAAGTTTCAACATCCAGTTTAGTGTAATTTTTCCTGGCAACCTAAAACATACAAAAGGAATTAAGAAAAAGCTTTTGGAATTGAAGTTTTGGCACCAAAACAGTAACATTCTTCTCTTCAAAATCTCCTAGTTACCAAAACTTAACTCTTCAGTAGATCATTGTCTAAGCTTGTAGATTCACTCAGTGCTTCTCTAATTGACTGACACAGATTCTGGAGAAAAAGCAGAGTTAGGAAAAGCAACACTGCAGCAAACAACATTTCTGCTGGAATCAGCAATCTTCCTTTTTCTAGCCAGAAAAACAAGAGAGGATAAATGCACAAGACCTGATAAAAGATACTTGACGAAGGAAAGACGAAAATCTTTCGGGAAATTGGAGAGTGATGAAGGTTTTCTGTTTTCCTCTATTGTGATGAACTAGAGAATGAATAATCATTTCCCAATTGTCTGTTTAGTTTCTTTGAAGAATATTATGCTCTGCCATAGTTTAGCTGTGTTCTTTTGAAGTATATGTTTTCATTTGTGTTTTACACTATTGCACTGCTTGTCAGGATTTTACAGGCTTCAGTAGATTTATGGGCTGACTGCTAATCCACTTCATTCTGAATTTTTTTCTTGATTGGTTCCTAAATTTGGCATATCCCATGCTTTCAGGAACAAATCTGCAGTAGGGGGGAAACAGGGGGATACAAGACAGAAGTGAACTGTCTCCCTAGCCTGCAATGTAAGTTTGTTAAGCTCTTTTCCCTGAAGACAACACAGATGCTGTTTTAGGGCTTGTTTGTTTGGTTTTTGTTAAAGAACCACAGAAATAATTAGAAACCATTGTCAGTACATGGGTAGGAACATCACTCTCTGTCTATGAAATAAATATTACATCTGATTTCCAGATGTAATATTTACAAGCTTGTTATTTGCATTTCAATTTCACTTGATTATAGGTAGATTTCGTTGCTTTCTTACAGAAAAAGACTACCTGGGCTATTATATACATAGCATGCAGCTAAAAGACACCTGCTACTCATATGTCACTCCACTACAGAGGTAACTATGGCAAAGAAACCAAAATATTACACTTAATTATACTTTATATTGTATGGAAAGCAGAGACCAAGTGATCAGAAGTGCGTAAACAGATAGCACTGCAATACCAGAGAAAAAAATGAAAACACTGAAAGTAAAATCCGCTGGCATTATTTTACTTTCCTTCATTTTCTCTATTGCTTAATTTATGCTTTCCCCAAATTACTCTTCCTGATCTTTCAAACATTTGGCACATATTTAGCAAGAAACTGAAGATTATATGCTGTATCTCATGCAGTGCAAATTACAACTTTTTCAATTCTATGTGTTACCTTTGCAGTGGTTTTCATCCCAGGGATACACACAGTTCTGGAGTCCATTGCAGACCAGTGTATTATTTATACACATATTACTGTGGCAAAAAAATGTGTTGGCTTCACAGGGGGCTAAAAATGAGAGAAATTATAAATGATATTAAATTAGAAAATCATCCAACTCTCCTCTACAAACACATCTAGGAGTGGACATGTATTCTGTAATAGAACAAAACTATACAACATGTACTCCTTGTGCATATTAAGTATTTGACATGCAACATGGAGAGCAGTTGAGTCACAAACTCTTTATTATTCTGTGACAAGAGGTTCTCAGTTTTGTCTAAAATGACTGAACCTTTCCCTAGTATGACTCTCCTGGATATAGCAAGTTGGATTCCAAACATTGTTGGGAAGTCACCAATGTGTTATCAACAGTTTAACCACAGAACCAAAACACATCACCCTATGTGCTGCTATGAAAAGAGTTAACTGTATCCCAGGCTGATCCAATGAGTGACAGATAACATCTTATAAATTTTTTGCTGAAACCTCAATTTTGTAAGAAAACTGTGTGACTCAAAGAAGATATGTACTTGACGGTGCATATCAATGGTATCTGACCATTTATACACAAAGTAAAACTATTCTAAAAACCTTTTAGTCATAAAAAGGCTACAGTTAAGAAGCACCCTTTTGATCACAAGTATGAAGATGAAGAAGCACAACAGTCTTCAGTGTCCCTGAAGCCCATAGCCAAGAAGAATCATGCAGATTAAAGCTGCAGGAAAATGGTTTTACTGATGGCCATGTATTATTACTGTGAAGAAATCACCTGGAAGCCTTTGGAAGGTACCGAAGATGCTGCTAAACTGTGGTGTTTATGGAAGTATTGGGAGATCATTTGGTGCCAGGGTTGTGAACTTATTGCTCCAAAAGTGCATAATATAGTACAGAGAAATTACTCCTCATATCTCTTCTTTAAACAAGAAAGACTTGTGTAACTTAGAAGAGCCACAAACTTTGTAGGTGTTAAATTGTGAAAAATGAACTCCTTATGTATTTTTTTTAGTCCAAGCAACCCAAAAGTGTTATTATAATTATTTTTAAGGGAGAGCTAAATAATAAGCTAAGACCCCTAGCTAATTAGAAAGCAGTACTGGTGTTCATATTACTGATACTTCAAGTTTGATACTTCATGGAAATTGTTCTCCTCTGCAACTTTAGAAGCAGTTCCTATGACAACATAAATGCATAGCAGAGAGAATGGTTTAATGGCTTGCAAATGAAGGACAATACAAAGGATTTGTATGACTCAATAGATCATGTCAATAAATCTACTTACCAATAAGTGTTTAAGTTAAGATATCCATAATTGGCTTATTTGGAGCAGTTATGTTGTGTTAAGGAAAGAGTAAATGCCATCAAAATCAAAAAGCACACCCTAAATATGCAACCACTCATTCAGATGTAACACTGTACATATACTGTATCTCTTAGCCAGAAGACATCAACCAGCCTGTCCACTGTTCAGTTTTTGTTTTTAAATCTGGTATGCCATCTCCTGAGGTTCAGGGAGCCTAGTGACATTTTAAGTGTGTTACAGAAAGGATTCTCCTTCATGCTGGGCAGATCAGAAGAGCACATGTGCATATTAGAAAGGGAGGATATTTAGGGACAGTCCTTATCTATCTGTTGCTGTCATTTGGGGACAATGAAGGCTGAGCCTGGAGGATGCTGTACCACATCATGATGTGACACATCACGTAGATAACACATCAGAGGCATAATCATCTTTTCACACTGTAGCTGCAATCCCTGTTTCCAGGCAAGGTGAAGATCTTTTGGGATGTTCCCACATGTAGAAACAGCCTCACTGCCTACTCTGAGCCAAAAGAAGTGAGAAACCTAAGAAGATCTAAAGAGGCACCCATTCAAAATACAAAGTGTACCAAAAAAAGGCCCAAATATCAAACAAAAAAAAAAAAACTTCAAGGAGTGACAGAGGAACAATGGAGAAATATGAAATACAAAAGCAGACAAACAAATACTTGCAGGATTATGATAGGTTATATGATTAAAGCCACAAAGAAAAAAAACAAAGAAAACAAAAACAACAAAAAAACTCCGACCAAAACATTCAGAGTGGCACAAAGGATCTTAGAAGCAAAGTCAGAAGGACAGAGTGCTGACTGAATTCAAAAGTATGGTGATGATAAGCAGAAAAGGGGAACTAAAGGAAGGTAAAAGGAAGTGAAAATAAGACAAAGAAAGAGAGGCGTCTACAGGAAAAAATAATGCAAATTGGTTATTTTATTCTGCACTAAAAGAAATAGTGAGATTTTCTATCAAATGAAAAATATTAGGAAATGTTTCATAATAAGAGAAAAATAAAGAGCAATAAAAAAGGCCTTTTTTCATATTTAAGAAGAATGAATAATTGTGCAAAAAGGTGACAGGGACATCTGAAAATGAAAAGCAAGAGAAAGGAGGAAAAAAATGGTATTTGAATAAATGTCAAAACAGGATGAATAATGAAGCAAAGCAATTTCAGATCCAGTACAGCAAACTTAGTATGAGAGAAACCCAAATGTAAGATTCAGAAAACTAATAACTCTTGTTCATGTTTGTAAAATTAAAATAGCCAGGTTCTCTCTGTGGTCCCATGAATGCAGAGTGATTAAACTGGACAAGAAGTCAATATGTTTTCCCTACTCTAATTAAGGTATTTTTTTTTGAATGAATGAAAGTATAAAGAGAAGCTGAAGATTTGTCAGTCCTGTTGTACATTGGAAAAAATTGCTTTCTTGCCCAAAAAAATGCACAGAAAAAGAGTCTTGGGACGCTACATCAAGGACATTCTAGTAACAAAAAAATAGATAAATGAACTGATGGTAAACAAGATTCTTTCACAGCAAGATGGATCTGGTCCTGATGCAGTATTAAAGCTGTTACAGAACCCAAGATGACAGTGGAATCAAGCAGTACGTGACAGCAAGCTTGTAGATGTTTTCACAAAAGGAAACTACTGCTATCTTCAACTTCAATTAGACAAGACAGCACAAACCTCTCCACACACCAGAAGCCGTCCTATATCACTCCATGGGATTTCCTATCACTGTATAAATGCCCTTTATATAAGAGAACAGCAGCAATGCAGAGAGCTTACCCAGGTGAGGAGCCGAGTAACTTTTTGGTCATGATTAGTGGAAAGCCCAGTGGAAAGCTACCAATATTGTACTTTATGTCTGGACTACTTGATGTCCTCATCAAGTAGTCAAGCAGTCAATTAAATTTTCTTCAGGCAGCTGGAAGTAGCCTCATGATGACAGTCCCTGGTCCTTATGGGGATTTGAACCACGTGATATCTGCAGAAGGCAACACAGCAGGGTACAAGCCAGGAAGTTTCCAGAGTGCATTGATAACTTCCTGACACAGCTAATCACAGAGTTGATGAAAGTAGCTATGCTGTTCCTCATACTTTTATGAACAAGAATCAGTTGGGAAGGTGTATGTCAGGAGCACGAGATGATGGAGTTTGAGATGCTTCAAAGAAGGAACAAACCAAAAAGCACAATCCTAATTCTGGGCCTCAGAAGAGCAAAAGGTCACTATTGAGGGGTATGGATGGACAAATACCATGGGAGGTGGTCCTGGAAAGATACAAGTTCCAGGAGAGCTGGTTGATCCTGTAAGATCACCTCCTCCAAGCTCAGCAGATGAATATCTGGACTAGCCAAAAATCAAGTGAAGGTAGCATTTATCCTACATGGATGGTCAATGAGCTCCTGACTAAGCTCAAAGTTAGAAAGGATGCATATATGTGGTGACGGTAGGGCAGCATGATCCCAGCAGAAATATGGCTTCTCTGAGTGGAAGGGGCTGAGGTTAGGGAAGGACAGACATGAACTCCTGGATTCCATTGTGATGCCCCCAGTAGGTGACTCACATCATTGTGAAGCCACTCTTGACTATCTCTGAAAAGTCCTGCTGATTGAGGCTTCAGTGGGCTGGGCAAATAGGATCTTCAAGTAGATCAACAAAAGGAAATGTAAAGTCCTGTGTATTGTGAGGAATAATTTAATGCACCAGTACGTGCTGGGGACTGACCGACTAGAAAGGAAGCCTGCAGAAAATGTTCTGCTATCAATAAGGTCACCTTGAAAATCACCTTGAGCCTGCAATGTGCCCTTGTGGCCAAGAAGGCCACCACTGTCCTGGGCTGCATTAAAAACAGAATTGTCAGCAGGCTGAGAGGTTTGATGCTTCCCCTCTATTTACCTGGAGAGACCACATCTGCAGTGTTGTGTCAGGTTCTGGGCTCCTCTGCTCACAAGGGACACAGATGTCTGCAGTGAGCCCAGCAAGAGTCCATGAAGGCCTTTAAAGGCTTGAGATATTGGGGGTGAGAGGAGAGGCTGAGAAAGCTGGGACTGTTTTGAGCACGCTTTTGTCAATGCATCCAAACACCCTCTGGGCAGGAGTGAAGAACACAAAGCCAGGCTTTTCTCAGCAATGCCCAGTGACAGGAAGCAATGAACACTAAATGCAATACAGAAAATTCCCTTGGAATGCAAGAACTAACTTTTACTTTGAGGCTGGTCAAACACTGTGCCAGAGATGGTTTACTAAGTGAGGTTGTGGTGTTTCCATCACTGAAGATACTCAAAATCCACTGAGCCACCTGCTGTAGCTGACCCTGCTTAGAGCAAAAGGATTGAACCAGACCATATCCTGGAGTCCCTTCCATTCCTTCCATGGCCCTCTGAAAAAAAATCTGATTTCATAATTAGATTAAAAGTAACAGCTGGGAACACACAATTGTGTTCTTTCTCCTGTGACTCAAAGCTGCCTTAAGTCAAGCTCTACCAAGGTACTGGCCTAGAAGTAAGTGAGACAGCATATTCAGCATGATGAACAATTCATAATAATTATAACACAGCTGAGAAAATTAGAACTACATTGATAATTTGACCTGATATATTTTAATAAGATCTCTAATCAATTCTTTGCTTTTTACAGCACAAAAATACTGTATTCTAAATTAAATCATTAATTAAAGAAAAAAATTATGAGAGGTTATTTTTCTAGTTTGTAATTGAACCAATAATAATTTTAATATAATTATTTTATTAAATCATATATACAATATTTAAAATACAAAACATTTTCATTCTGCATTACTTTAATGATAATATTTTCTTTTCATGGCTGTGAGTGCTATGTGTAAGAATACCTTGTATCTTAATATGCAAACAAATGTTATAGTTCTGGAATTAATTTTAATGCAACATTTCCTGCATTGCAACAGCTATTTACACTGAACAGAAGATGGTGCTATTATCCTAGCAGATACATAACCATGTGTGTTAACAGGAATAGACATGCTATCCCAGTCTTTTTCAGGTATAGAAACCTATGTTTAAAAACACCAGCTGTAATAATAACAACCCTCTTTCTGTTAACAAGAATGTAAATATGTTCTGTTTCTAGTACAATTTAGGAGATTGTTATATTATTTATATTTCTGAAGATTTCCACCACAGTATTCAAAAAAGCTTCGGTTTGGTATTTGAAGGTTATTGCTTTCAAAATTCTTAAAAACTGAACCAATGTAGTAGCCTATATTTTATAGGAAGGTTTTAGAAATGCATGTGCCTGCAATCGACACTTTTAAATTTATTAAAACATATTTTAATCCTGAATAGCCCTAAGGCAGAGAAACATAAAATGTATTAATAGTTCTTCCATATGCCATCCTTAAAAAGCTACATGAAATAAAAGCAGTTGTAATTTATATTTTTAGAAAAGTTATACTGGTTTCACTCTGACAATAAAATAAATGGTCACAAGTAAGGCCACAAGTAAGGCATTTCAATTTATACTATAAAGTTACAGAATTTGTAAAGCAGTATAACAATTAAATATTCCATGTGATTAACAATTATTATACCAT
Organism: Passer domesticus; assembly: GCF_036417665.1. NCBI lineage: Eukaryota > Metazoa > Chordata > Aves > Passeriformes > Passeridae > Passer > Passer domesticus. Next base: position 104,084,812 of record NC_087474.1, on the reverse strand, counting down.
TGTGGTATTGTTACATAAGTAACAAAACACACTATTTCTGTGCATTAAGAATCATTTTGTTGGGCATTGCAGGATACTCTGGATATCAATTGCAATCATGGGCAGGTCAAAATATTTTTACGAGATGGAGCTAAAAGCAGATCTGTCATGGAACTGGTGCGCAGCCTGGCTGCTCCACTTCAGTGCCGTGCTTTCTCCAGTGTACGTCTCACTATTTCTCAGCACCATCCACAGTTAGTGCAACTCCTTTGCTTCCAGGGTGTGAACTAGCTGAGCCAGCCAGCTTGGGTGTCTATGCTGCACTTCATTGAACCATGTGGATTTACCCTTTGAGCCTGTTTCAAGGCAGGGATTTCAGGCCAGGATGGGATAATCTTAGACAAATGTCCTACCCTACTTGTTATTTTTAGGCTTATCTCTCTCCCTCCTTTCTCCCCTTCCTTTTTTGTCATAACATTTCTGAAAGGTCTTGCTTCCTTCTGAGGGTGAATGGGAAAACTCTGAAATCTCAACAATGGTTAGATGTGAGAAACATTTTACACTGAAGTTGTTAGAAATTTCACACCTACTCCTCCTCTATCCAAGATAGCTCATTGCATCATGCTCTGCACACACAAATTCTTTAAGTACAGATCATTTGGATTTTCCCATTGTTCTTTAATGAAAAATAATACTTTCTTTCCTCCACAAGACAAGGAAAATTTAAATTCTTTAGATGTTCCTTGAATCATCATTGGAAGGAAGAAGTTTTCTATCAGTCTCTTCAAGGACAACTATTTATTGAGAGACAATTTCACGTGCTTTATCAAAATTATAAAATTATTCAGATTGTTATAATACTGTGCACTACAAGTATATGATTTGCCAGTAATAAAAAAAAAAAAAGGCTTGTAAAAATACAGCTATTAGAAACTTGGAAATGAAATGGGCTTAATACTGATGCTTTTTCAGTCACCTTCAGACAGCTCTGTGAAAGACAAATGTAACTTTTATGGACAGTTAATACCATATACAGATCAATAATCTAGTCTTTCAAAAACACCTATATGTGGTTTCATGTTTTTTTGTTCAGGGTTTCTTTGATATACAAACTCACCAGAGAATGGCAGGTCAGGAGCCTGTGCTCAGACCTCCAGCATGTGTTCTGTTAATACACTCTGGGCACCACAAAGAATTATTTTGTTCAGAGTCACTAGGATGCTTAGACAGGGAGGGGTTTTCACTAGAGATAGCTGCAAATAGCACAGAAGGGAAGAAAATCACAGATGAGTGCTCACCAGTAACGAGGCAATTCCAATGGTTTCTTTTTAAAATATTAGTGTGGAAGCAGAGAGCAGAACCAGCAAAGCTGCAATCTGTTTACATACCTAAGTCCTTGCAAAGAGAAGCTGCCTCTTTACAGGTTGCACTAAAGAGCTTGCTGTTCCCTTTTTCAGTACTTCCCTTAGCTTTGCCACAAAAACACAGTCCCTAGTGCTGCTACAGTCCCTCTTGCCCATTAAAGAACTGCCCATGCTGGGTGATCTTTCTCAAGTCTGTAAACAAGGACTTGAATGCCATTACTTGATCAAACTGCACACTACTCTTCAAAGCTTGGCCTTAGACTTCTGTCCAAATATGGGTTTTCTTCATAAAAATAAGATAAGAATGATAGAACTTGTGCTCCATTAGGAAAGTTGCTTGTGACAGGGCTCTAAGAAGAGACTTTGAGCTCAAAGGGACAATAAGAGAAGGAATGAAGTCTTTCAGGTCTGGGGTTTCTGGTGGAGGGTTATGGGCACAGAAGGAAGCCGTGCTACCAAAGGGCAGTCAGAGGTGAGAAAGTGAACATCTTGTCTGCTGTGCATACATAGGGTTTTTCTCTTATGCCATATGCCCTGGTTCTACAAATCTGCTTTTAGGCTAAAGCGTAGGTGTGTCTGCTGAGGAGCAGCTCTTTGAAGAAGCTGTGGGTGCAGCATGTCTGTCATTAATCAGGCTGGAGATCACTCTTCAATCACAGAAAATGAAATGAACATTTAGTCAGTGGGTGAGAAAACAAAGATTCATTTTTCAAGTCTTCTTACCAGATGATCAGACACCTTCTGATTATATCAGATTTTTGTTTACCTTTTACTGATGCTTATATTAATTTATTGGATATTTAAAATCTAGTGTAACAGTGACTCCCACGTACAAAAATATGATCATACTTAGAAGGTATCTTAAAAATTAAAAAGATAAGGATAAAAGGAGTCAAACCCAAAATGGCTGTTGGAATAGTTAATAATGCTGACAATGAAATATCAGAGCATCACTATGAATTATCACTATTAAGAATTAATCATTTATTAAGAGTTGCTTAGACCTCAACTACTATTTTGACAATGATGAAAATCATTCCTGATTTTCTGGTGCAGGGAATTTAACAACCTCATGCATTGCATGCTGTATGCCTTTCCTTAAGACATATTTATAGTACTGCTGCTCTGAAAGAATCACTGTGAGAGGTTTGGAGACTTGTAAGACTACTTTTTAGATGCCAACAAAAAAATGCATACATATTTTAAATGGATTTGGAACACACTGATTGAAACATGTAAAAACAATCATAGAAGAAATCTATGATTTCTCTGTTCTGTACAAATGTCAAGTCCCCAAGAAATGGGTCTGTAACTGAAATAAACATTGAATAGACTCACACTGAAAGAAAACAATGCTCAGGCTTAGTAGCTTGTTTCCACAGGATACCACTTCCAGTACACAGAGCCTTGTGTAAAGGAAAACTCACAGTCTCAACAGCCTAACTCCACACTGAGGAGAGGAACTATAGGAGTAACAAATCACAACACCTCCTGGTCATTCCCACAGGAACAGAAAATACTTTGTCACTCTTTCCGATGCACATTACTGCAACATAAATGCAATGTTCTATTTTGTTCCTTTCTCAGCTTTATATGAACAAAATAGAATATTTTTCCTCTTTCTTTGTCCCTGAATAGACACACAGGTGTCTGTTCCCTGATGCACATCTCCCTGAATGAGGTCTGACATTCCTTCTCTTCCATGCAGATGATCTAATTATTCCCACACGCTGCTGAAAGACGTTGCAGTTTCCGTGCCATGAGCTGTGTCTCAGAGTGTGTCTCACTGACATCTGTTCTAGCCAGCTCCTGACAGCCAGCACCAGTGTGTGGTGGAGGGCAGCACTTAGGGACAACTGACAAGACACAGAAAATACCATCTGCATCACCTTTACATCTTTAAAGTTAATTCCCAGCATTAAAATCACAGATGCAATTTTTTCTACTATTTATGAGCAGGCTATGTAGACATATTTCAAAGTATTGTTTAACCTTTAATAAATTTTCAGCTTTTAGTGAGCAATGACTCTTCAGAGCAAATTGACAGGAAACACATTATGTAAGTATTTTGAATTTCTCAGTCAGAATACTATTCAGTATAAACTATCATCTGCTTACAAGAAAGGAGTAGCTCATAAGATGTAGCATGTCAGGTAAATATATTAGGAATAATGTAAGAGAAAAAAAACCCACTACATTTTTCCTTATTATCCTTTAAAATATGAGAGCTTTGCAAACATACACTTATTTCAAACCTTCATTTCAAGTTAGTCATCATAGTGCTTCACTCTCCAGTTCTTTATATGCTGTGAACCTCCAGTGTCTATGCAGTTGTTTCTAAGGTAACAGATCAAGATGCCTTGTGAAAAAAAATGAATCAGATCTTGAATATTCAAGACATCTCCAGTTGCAGAAATGAGAAAAGGGCAGTATCATCTCAACAAGAGTTCTCAGTGTCTTTTAGACCCCAGCCTGATTTGCAGGCAAGTATAATATAATCCACCCTAAGGCTGTGAATGTGAGAGTACAGTGGTTCATGAAGTTTCAGACATGTAAAATGTCAGAAATTTTTTAATCAGAGCCATAATTAAGGAATTATGGAAGCTGTTCTCAACAGAGACTCGTTGCCTCATTGCAGGGTACACACACACAGAATACAGATGAAGAATGTATTTGGTGGGTTGAGCCTTCGTTCCAGCCACTGGCAGCCACAAGGAAATCTTTCCATCAGACACACGATGCACAAACCAAAAACACATTAAAAATTAACATGAACCAGCATGTGAAAATAAATGCACCTTTCTAAAGAGGCCAAATATGTATTATTCCTATCAAAGGAAACAAATAGATATCTTTCATAGGTCTTTCACAGGATTATCTGGGTCAAGAGTTTTCAGTGAACAAAACTACTGGGTTTTGTTGAGGGATTTTTGTGATTTGCCTGATTGTTTCTTTTCTTAAACAGGCTAGAACTACATTTTGCTTCTTTTACATTGCTTATTATCTGAGTCCAGATTTCATATAAAAATATAAATACATGTAAGCCACATAAAGAGAATGTTAACCAAAATATGAAAGGCTTTTAGAAAGCTTTTGTTACTACAAAAAAACCCTAAACTCTTTGCTTAATAATATCTGACACATATGTTCACTGCTATATGCACACACCCACTACTTGTGCTAAAATAATCATAAGGTATTCTTCAAATTCATATCATAATGAGATCAAAAAAACCTAAAAAAATCAGAGAAAATTATCCGACTTCACAAAAACTTTCAGAGTTGTATTATTTTCCATGTTGTGTAAGGAAAAACTTTCATGCAGCTTGGGGATCAGACAAAAGTCACAGCTATATGACTGGACCGGTCATGACCACTTGTACCTGTTTTCTTGGTTTTGAATCTTGTGGTCTCTCTGCTGCATTAAAAAATATTGCTTACTACAAACACTTGGAATAAAAACTGGTTGAATATTTATATAGCTTATTTGGCAACATACTTCAGTGGCTGCTCTGCATGAAGAAAATATTAACAGATTTTGGGACTTGTATCATTTAACAAACTGAAAGAAAGATGCATTGATTAGGGTCTTACGTTCTTGGAAAGATGTGAAGAGCATCTGGAATCGGCTGTTTCGACTGCCTTCATCTGCCCACATGCGGATTACACCCAGACCTGTCCTCAGCATCACATCATTAGCAACTGTGCTGCAAAACTTTGCCTTCAAATCCTCCACTGAGCTGCTTCCGTCATACACTGCTACAAAATTCCTTTTGCATTCGTTGGAATTCTGCATCTCATAGTCCAAAAATCGCAAATAGATCTATAAATCAACCAAACAAAAAAGGGAACATGTACAGACATTTGAGAATGACTGAAAAAAAACATTAAGCAACTTTGCTTTACATTGCCGGAGAAAAAGTACACAACAATTCCATCAAAATATTTTTTCTGGAGCTGGTGATCCATAGGGCACTTCTTTGGAAAGCCATTAATATGCAAACTGAGCACTGTTTCTACTTCCTGGTATTTTGTCTTTCTTCCAAGTAGAATGTCTCAGAAGATCTAGATAATTCTTTGTTCTTACCCACAGTAAGGTGCTAATTTGCAAATATATACTTTTTTTTCAGAAGTATGTGCAATGGTTCTTCAAGCTGAAGGACAGATAAGATAGAAATTTCTTCTTTTACTGCTTGGCACGATATTGCTCTATTACATGACTGACATGTGAAATAATAAGGCAAATCATTGTTGCTCCCTCCCCAGAGTCAATGTGTCATCTTATACATTTCTGCTACACTGATTCAGGGAATGAGAACCTAAGAGCCAGGCAGAGCTCCATCATTAATCTTTTTATGTTTCCACAAGGATCTGCCACCATCTCAGCTCTTCTAAACAAAGCATTATGGTATACTTTTTCATAATTTAACTGGATTCAAATCAAGCATATTTTGTGGAAACTCCTAGAAAAGTATGTCTCTTGCATGCAAGCTAAATTTTCTCATAAAGTAATATATATATTGCCCTTTGCAAAGAACTCTTTAAATCTACTTAAAAAGAAGCACTGGTGAGGATAAAAGACTACTATTTGATATCCAAGTGTATATGGACTTTAGGGAAAACTACCAATTTTAAAAGCAATTGATTATAAAAGCAACATCAAATTGACAGAGAAAGCAAGTACTATTTTCAATAGATACATGATACATAATCAAACTGCCAAGGGTACTCCTGAGATTTCAGGGAAATGTTACAGAAAGGTCAGTTAGGACAGAAATTGTATAAAAAAGCAGTAAGCATACACAGCATTGAGCTGTATGGACCTCCACTTGAAAAAATTACTAAAAAAATAATCTCCACTGTATTAGACATCAAATATACTTATTTCCAAACAATTTTATTGACTTCAGGTATTTCTTTATATGGACAGAACAAATATTTTATAAGCTCCTCTGCTTTCGCAAAAAGTACACAAGCAGTGCATATCCTATTAGCAACAAACCTCATAATTTCACTTCGTTAATATATTAAAACTCTTATGGTTTAAGAATTATGTGCTCTCAAGCAGTCTGCTACAGTTTAGTAATAGCTCAGATTTTTTAATGGGCCTTTTCAGATATTGTATTATTGTATTTTTCATTCCTTGTTATGCTTCGCATAAATGTGGCTCTGAAAAGAATATTTGTGAAAACTTTTACTTAGGTATACCAAAGGCACATCTTTTTTTCTAATCTGTTATTCTTACAGTGACTCTTACTCATATTACATCATTTTCATCTTTCAGAAGAGTTCAGAGGGATATATTTCAATTAAAGTGCAGTTAAGTGTACTTTAATTTCACCATATATCCTGGAGTTTATATACCAAAAAATAAGGAATCTGCTTGTATTGGTCTCTACAAAGTGAAACAACTAACAGAAGTAGACAGAGACATACTGAGATGGAAATATTTTATATCAAGGTATAGTTTTTATAGTGTTTCTCACTTCATTTACTGGTTGTTCAGTAAGACAGTGAAATGATGCACACTATTGTGCTGGCAGAGAAAGGCCCCACATGGGGGGATCCCACACAGGCGAGGGAGGTATGGGAAGAGGCAGAGCCATGATACAAACACCCAGTGACTGACCACATTTGGGACACACCAGAGAGCTGTTTCTGTGTTCCAGACACCAGATCCTCCTTCTTGAGCAAGGGTGAGACAGTCACTGTGCAGCCCTGGCACCCAGCCTTTCCTGGCAAACTGCTGAGACCTCCATAATACATCTCTGCATAACTTAGGGAACTAAATGTGCCCCTTGCTTTTCTTTCCTCAGTTACCTGAAGCAATCTGCTTCAGACAGGTGTCCCAGTGCCTGCCAGCCTTGTCACAGGTAATGCAATGAAATTTTCCTGCAGCTGATTATAGGCAATATTGCATACATGTGACTGCTTCCCAGGAAGAGAAATGTGTCAGATAGATTGTTCACAAAAAACAGAGGGCATGCAACATGCTTTCTTAATGAATCATTGCTTTTACTGTCTGCATATACCTATCATATGTACACCATTTATATTTATATGCCATATACATATATATACATACATATATATATATATACATGATAGACCAGAAAGTTATACTGCAATGCACCACATCATATTTTTGTCTGTTCCCCTCTTCAGAAAAGCTCATATTTACTCTAGAAAAAAAGATTACATTAATCTGATGGCAGAACAGTAGTAAAATCATACGTACTGTGCAAAATTGTATACTGCCTTGCACACTAGTTCACATGTTCTCTATTTCTATCCTGCTGCCTTTTATATACGCATTTATATGTACAATTGCATGTGCACATATATAAGTACATGTATTTCTTTGAAAGGTTATCCGATTTCAGTATGGAGATGTAATTTTTATGAGTTTTCATTCTTACAAGAAATGTGTGCTGATCCTCACTGTGGTTACAAAATATCAGCTCTCCCAGCAATTTCCAGCATTCATCAATTATTCCTGATCTGTTCAAAAACACGGTTCATATAACTGTCTGTACTGTTGTACAGACAAAATCTTATTTCTATGGGCTTATCATTTGACATTCTTTAGTTTCTGGAGGCACACCAGCCTTATAAAATAGTAAAATATTTCTTAGAGTAGCAGTCATAAATACTGAAAAGGAATCAAGAGAATAATAACTCAGCATTTTGTTTTGAGTCTTCCAGTGAACTTCCGTTTTTCCCAAGCCTGAATTCTGCTGTCAGTGATACCTGTTCATTCCTCCGTGTGGGAAATTCAGCCAACACCATAACATATACATATGATAGGTAGTGGAACCACTGGATAAAAATGTTTGACTTAAAAATCTGTGTCTATCTAGTAGAAGAAACATGCCACTTTCTCCAATGGCATGAAGTTTCATAAATTAGAGAAAATAAATTACTGATATTCTGAGGTTAGTTGGAGCTTCATTTTCATCATTGTCTTTGGAGATGACTACTCCCAGAACTTTTTATAAAATATTGAAGACTTGGTGCAACAACCCTGAAATGAGTGGGTATATTTTAATCTATTTATTTGAATCAGACCTTTGACTTAAGACTGCAGTGCATTTTTAAAAACTGGAAACTGATTACACAAACTGACAACCTGATATTGGATCAGATTTTATTTTAAAGAGCTGGAATAATTTAATTGCTTCTGCACGCCTCTGCCAACTTGTACAGTTTCATTGCTATATATTTGCCATTGTTCCTGTCACTGGCTGTAAGACCCACACTGGCAGAAGAAAATGACTAATAATAAATTGAGTTCCCCAGGGAAAGAATAAAACTGATTATATGACAAACCCTTATTTAATGCAAAATGTTCCCTATACATAGCTTTTTTAAATCAGTGGCAATATTCTCATTACTTTTGCTGGTATGTGGATGTCACTAAAACAAATGCATCAGAAAGTGAGAGAAAAATTGTCAATATTACTGGTTATTTCATTTACAGAGATCTTAGCCATTACTTCTACCATCAGTGGATAAGAAAGTTTGTTCCCCTGAAAGAACATAAACTAAAGAAGAGGTCACAGACTCAAATACCACCATCTGCCTTCATTAAATATTTTTTCATTGATGTCAATAGGAGGTTTTGGAATGAACATTTCCACAGATACTGACACATTATATTAGCATAATCGAGGCATCCTTGCTGAAGAGAACATCTTATTTGAAAGAAGAAGCATAACTGCCATATCTTCTTCTTTCACATTTTTGCTGCAAAATTTTAATAAGACACTTTTGTCAAGTCATCAGCTCCACATTACTTAGGAGAAGGGGCTGCTCAAGTATCAGATTAACTGAGTTTTGAGATGTCACTGCAAATGTCAATGTTATTAGCAACAAAACTGAAAAAGCCTCACTGCAACCGTGGCATATGTAATTTACACTCGGTCACATAATATTTTAAATAATTCTCTCATCACCTGTAAGTTTTGTATTGCCACCATAAATAATAATCAAAAAAGGAAATTCTGGGAAATTTTTACTATTTCTTTTCATTTAGATTTGAAAGCAACAAAAATCTCTGACTGAACATACTAGGAAAAACCCCAAAATTATTATAAACTACAAATAACATATCACCTCAGTAAAATAGTCAGATTATAATCTCCTCATAGTGAATCACTTCTGATGAGTTCTGCCTCTTAATCAATCACTGAAGGTTAGGGATGACAACATGATTGATCAGGCCAGTCAGAAAAAGCTTCAAACCATATCCCAGCATATCAGACTTAATATATCTGCAGAGACACCCAGTCGCCTTAAACCAAACCAAACAAAAAGCCATCGTTCAGCTGCCAAAAGTAATTCAGACATAAGAGAAAAATATCCTCTTCATCCAAGCATAATGTCCAGATTTTACATTTTCTCCTTCTGGGTTCAGTCAATTCACTTGTAAACAGAGGACTGGGTTAAATTGTCCCATTGCTCAGTGATCAGTTACAACACCTGCTTTTTTCGAGATCTTTTTCAGCTCTGTGTGATTAACAAAGTACTTTCCAGATGATACCTCCAGTATTTAGGCCTGGGAAATCCAGTTTTTGTAAAGCAGATTGTGCAACACTAATTGAATTCCTTCAAGGCAAGTAGACACCAAGTACAACAGACTAAAAAGAATATTATCAACGGGGCTTGAATTTGTCATCTGCAATGATCTGTCCTCTTGCTTGGATGCTATTTTTTTTTAATCAGTATTACTTCAATACAAAAGTGCTAATAATACATGATTTGTTGGATTTTTGTTTGTTATTTTGGAGAATTATTCTACATTTTTAGTCCTTCTGCGACTATGGCCCTTCTGGGACCATGCTGTGCAAACAGAGAGCTCCATACCTCATATTTTCTTCTGTTCTTGAGCTTGGAGAATACTGTCTGTCAAAGATGATAATTTTATATAGTGCTTCTAAGATACTGTGATTCACAACCAAGGCTCATGTATCAGAACATGAGTTTTCTAGACAGGTGAAGCTCTTTGGATTTCTTTGCTTTGTCCTATTTGTTTCTTCAAACTTTTGTGACTATCCAATAGTTGACATTTACTCTGTCAAGTCATCCTCATTTTTTTCTTTTACATTCCAAAAATGCTCATAAGTGGGCAATATTTACAACTCCTTGGTACTATTCTGCTTTTTAACACTGAAAACTGGAAATCAAGTCCTGATTCTGCTGTTCTCTTTGACAGACATTTTATTGCTTTCTTTAATACATTTTTAAAATTATATTTCTTAATAGCTATTTGGTTTGAGGATTAAGTTCATTATATTTCTTTACTTGAATGGAATAGATTCATGGTAACTTAAAAGTGAGGTTTTTGACAGCATTACTCTGGCATGTGCATTGGCATGCCTTCATAGCAAAGATTCCAAACATGTACTTGGCTTGCACCTTCGTCTCACAAAACTATTTCACATAAGGGATTTTAATAGTTTAATGTAGGAAAATAATATTTTGTACTTGTTTAAACATAATTTGTTCACCTTGTACTTACCATATATACATGTGCTCGACTTTTTAAAATCCATAATATTTTTTGCATTATCTGTATGTTAATAAGCTTCAGAGCTGCTTCAAAGAAGGAGATCATCTGAAGCTTGCAAAGCTCTGATTAAGTTATTCAGCCTTTAAATTTTATTTTTCTCTAACATTTCAAGAATCACCACTGAAGTGGCTCCTATTAAGTTTTAGTGCACTACTTAAAGCTTCTCTTCTGCAACTGATTAGAAGCCTCCAAAAATTAGTGTATCTTAGTCTTCCAGTGCCAACAGCTTAAACTGCTTTTCTTACAGGCCTCATCTAAGAGCACAAATTTCCACTTCACATGGGAGAGCAGAAAATGTTTTGATTTAGTCAGATCAGTTTAAACAGACTCACTTGCAGCTCTGCAATTTTCTTCACCTCATGTTTGCTCCTGACTATCTTGAAAATGCACGGAAAACAGCCCAGTCTCTCTCCAGACTGCTCTCCCTAGTAAGGTGGGCACCTGGAACCAAAGGGTCATCCTTCCATTTGGTCAGGAGCTTGCCAGGTAACAGTGCAAACCCTCAGTAAACATACAAGTGTCTTGATCACACTGGGTCCCACTGCCCTGCTTCCAGCCTCATTCCTCACCACTCCAGCCTTGCCAAGCTGCTGGCCAGCTTGTGCTTGGGCCAGCCCCTCTGCCTGGGCAAGCCCAGCCACCATGGCCAGGCCTGTCCCAGTCTCATTAGTCATGTGGCCTCCCTCATCCTGGCTCCCTCCTATGTGCTCTGTATTCCCTTCCCACTGCTCCCCAGTGGCTCTGCTTGAAGCAGATGCCACCACCCCCTGGCAGCTCAGGGTTAAGGATGCTGCCATGATGTGTCAAATGTAGACACTCATTAATTGACACTTTGGATTTTCTTAATCTCTTGTGTTAAGTCTTGAGTGCTATAACCTTTGTCCAATATCGTGTTCAGGCTGGGCAAGAGAATTAGACATCATTTTGCCTAACTAGCTTATAACTTCATTTTATTTCTCATGGTGCAAATAAAGAGGCTACACCCACTACTTCTTCAGCTTAAATGTACTTATTGCTTTTTCCTCCAGAATAGATTATTTCCACTAGACTACATTCAAATTAATTCCTGTTTTGATATGGTTTTCTGAGGCGCCCAGAGTGTTTTCTGATGTGCCCAGTAAATGGTGTTTTAAATGGCACTGCTTACTGAGTTTTTTTCACAACATAAGAATATCATATTTGTAAATATTTTATTGTTCTTACTATCAAGTTCTGCTGTCTTATTTTTTCTACAGAGCCTCTCAAAGAACAAACATGACACAAAGGTACCTTGCTGGGACAGTTACCCACTAAAGAGAGCACAAACATGTTTCTATCTTCCTGGGAGTTTTGTCAAACTATGCTGACTCATCCAACATAGAAAAACACTTGTTGATATTATCCCCCAATGCTTCACCCTTAACAGAAAGTATAAAAACTATAATTCTATTAATTTTCTTATTTTTTACTCCTAAATACAAAATCTTTGTGTATTCACTGCTTGCAGCGAATAATGTCCCAGAAATTTTTCAAATCACTCTACAATAAGCTTATACACTTCCTTCACTGGGCTTTGCTCTACACTGAAGAATTTTCAGATCAGGAAATCCCTCCAGAACTTTATTGTTCTGAGTGGGTTAGCACTTCCAGTCAGCAGCTCTCTTCTTAATTTTCCATTCTTGCTCTGAATACTAATTGCGGTCACATTCTATATGAAGTGCAGAACCCCAGGGTTACTCCACTCAAAACTCACAGCTATCTTACTCAGCAGGAACTGACTTTGAATGATTACAAGAAACACAGACTTAACAACTAGTCACTTTCACTATATAAGACTCTAGCTCTGCATATAAGTTGTGTTCAGACTGCCTTCTGCACTTAGAGAATGTTTGGAATCTGCATGCATTTCAGATTTATTTTTCTCTCTGTGTGTGTCTGCATCGGGGTGTGTGTGTGTGTGTGTGTGTGTGTGTGTGTGTGTGTATGATACAAGGCAATCAATGATGGCTCTATTTTAAGAGTGTGCAACAAATTTTCTGCTCTCTGTCCCATTCCAGAACACTGAGGACAGAAGCATTAGACCTAGACTGTCAGTTTGAAGCTCAAGCTTACAGACCTCAAGTACACACTTCCTGGCTGATCTCATTGCTCATATATTGAGCTCAGACTTGGCTGGAATTTGGAATTGGAAACCAAGGGAAGGACTTGCATCTTGCTTCTGCAGACAGTTTAGACTGGATGAGCTTACGCCAAATTGAAATGCAGCAACTCACATTCTGGCACAGTTTAATTAAGAAACTAAAGATGAGAAAATCCAACACAAATTCTCTCTGAGAAACTCTTGCCTTTTAGGCATAATTCCCAGTAACAAACTGTGCAGCCCAGGGTACAGGAACATGTGGGTTTAAAGATGTCTGTGGAGTTCTCACTGTTCTTAGCAGGAGAGCTTGTTTTCATAGGTGCAAACTGACATAAATTAAAATGATGTCATTAAATAACTGTACTGAATATGTCATTTATTCAAGGTTAGATAGGGACAAAGGAAGCTGACTGTAAAAAATAGATAGTAGATTCCAGTTCAATTGAATCAGGCCCATAAACAATCCTATCAGAAACCTTACTTCATACAAAGTTCTTAATAATTTATTCAGTTTCCTCCTTCCTTAATATCTGTATGTTTTTCAGCTTGTCTTAGTATGATGATACCATAACTGTATGTGTGTGGATCTATGCATGTGCATACTTGTCTGTGTGTGCATAAATATATTAGTTTGGAAAACCACACTAAGTTCAAATGTTAAATTGGTCTTACCCCCTCAAAGATGAATCTAGCTTTGAAAAATCTTTTTCTTTTCCTAGCTTGCTGTGAAACCTTTCAACTCTACATTAGGAAACACTGATTTATATATTTTTATATTGCTCAATCTCTCCACACAGGTAATTCTGTAAGATGGGAACAGCATGATCCATCAAGAGATGACCCAGTCCAGCCTTCTCCCTCCAGCCTAAATGTAGGATTATTAATGTTTCTCTCATTTTTTCACAGGTTGTTATCTAACCTGCACTTTCAGACCACTAACAATGCCAGCTGAACCAATCGCTCTCCCTGATGTTTGAATTTTCTTCCTTCATATTTAACCTGAAGCTTTCTTCCAGAGAGTGGAACCCTGAGTTATCTTACAGACATGGGCATCACAGCATTCCTTCTTCCTTGCAAGAGCCCGTTATTGTATTGTATTACTCTCCTTCACACAGTTTTCTAGATATCATTAAATAACATTCAGTATTACTTCATTTTTCTAAAACTTTGTTGTTGCTCTCCATTCCAGGTACCGTTCAGCTAGGATAAGCTTCTTGGAATGTAACACAAGTAAATGCAGATATGGAAGTTTATGAAGTATTAATGAACTTTAAATTTTAGCCCTCTACTAAGAGTGATAGTTTAGTATTCTTCTGATACACAATGTATCTGCAGTTACATAAATACCTAGTTTGGAGTTTTACATCAGAACTGAGGTAAGGATAAATACTACAGGAAGGTAAAGTCGTGATTTTTAGCAGGGCTTTGAATCATATAGAACTTCAAAGTCAGGTCAAGTAAGGATATCACAATTGCATTATATGATCAACCATAAACTTGAATTTAGTTTACAGGGAAATACTATTTAATTAATTGTGCTGATTCTAATAACAATTCTGTGTTTGTCTGTTTTCTTTTTACTAATACCTAAATACATCATAGAATAATTCAAATTTGAGGGGGCATGTAAAGGTCAACCGGTCCGATATCCCTACCATAAGCAAGGATGTTTTCAACTAAATCCAGTTACTCAGAGCCCCATCCAACCTGGCCTTGAATGTTTCCAGGGATGGTCATCGACCAACTCTCTGAGCAACACGATCCTGCATTTCACAACCCTCATTGTAAAAATATCTTCCTCATATCTAGTCCAAATCTCCCCTCTTCTAGGTTAAAACACCTTGTCTTACCACTACTGTTAAAATACTTGTCCCCATTTTCCTTACAGGCTCCCCTTAGTACTGGAAGGCTGTGATAAGGTCTCCCCAGAGTCTTCTCTTCTCTGGATGGAACAAACTTTCATGTCTTAGCCTTTCCTCACTGGTGATGTTCTCCATTCCTCTCACTATTTTTGTGGCTCTCTTCTGGACCTGCTCCAAGTGGTCAATGTCTTTTCTATGCTGAGGATCCCAGAGCTGGATACAATCATACAGGTAGTGTCTCACCAGAGCAGAGCAGAGGGGCAGAATTTCCTCCCTCACCCTGCTGCCCACACTGCTTTTGATGCAACCCAAGACACAATTGGGTTTTTGGGCTGGATGTGTACATTTCTGGGGCATGTTCAGCCTCTTGTCCACCAGAATCCCAAAAACCTTATCGGCAGAGCTGCCTTCCATCTGTTCTTCCTGAAGTTTGTATCGATACTGAGATTTGCGCTGAACGAATATAAACTGCCTATAACACACTGAATAATCATTCATCAGTCCAATCATTTCATATCGCTACTTAGTGTGGCGAAATGGGAAGCTCATCTACTTAATTGAAAACGTCTATCAATATTAATTTTATCCGAAAGTTTAAAAAAACCGAAAGTTATAAGATGAAAGTATATTCTGGAAATCATTTATCTGTAGTCTTTATGAGCCAATTCTTTTCCTATACTTTCCCAATAGAAAAATGCTGATACCAATGATTTTTTTCTCTTCTGAAAACCTTTCCTGAAGAGAACCCTTCAGCATTCATCCATGTGTCATTCTGATGATGAAACAATGACATATTCAGTACAGTCTGCTCACTGAGGTTATACAAAAAAGCCCTTATCAGTTTAAAGACAGCAGAGAATAGTGCAATTCTACTTTCTAAAACCTTTCCTGTCCAATAAAAGACAGCTAGAAAAAGTGTGCAGTGGGGTGTCTTTAGCACAGTGAATGCAAGTAGGTGGGAGGCATGAAGTTGTTCCTGTTGCAAAGAGGGAAGAAGTGGTAGTGTAGCCAGCAACAATTAATGCATACCATAACTGAGAAGTTAAGAGACAAGAGATAAAATCAAGGGCAATCCAAGAAAAGTATTTTTTAATTCATTGTAGCTCTCTTATGTTTCCTACAAAGCCCTGGCTTGCCAGCTGTGGAGGAAAAGAAATGAGAACTCTTTTTGTCTGTGTCTCTAAACCAAAGGAATTAAAGGCTTTATAGAGAGGAATATTAATTTACTTTAGGTCCATTTTCACAGTTCCCAGATGAGAAACAATGATGACCTCAGGGAGCCAGCAGCACCTCCTTAGTTGTTCTATGTTAGTTATTTGAAATATATTGAAAACTAAAATTATAAGATTACTTCCCACTTTAAAACACACATTGATTATTTAAAAATATGAGCAAAATTAAAGATGAATTTAAGAAAATTACTTATAGCACAAAAAACACATTAGCACTGCCCAAATCATCATTTATGAAGAAAGGTGGCTATTTTGGCAAAGATGACAAATTACCCTTCCACAGCAGAAGGAAAAAATTAGTTTATAGTTCAAGCTGTAAAGTTATTGAACACGATCTGACTGTACTAAGAAATGCACAATATATTAGAAAAGGCAATTTCTTAAATTAAATGGCAAATCAGCAAGTGGATGAAGGACTGACCTTGGATCGGGGTGGTGCTCGGATGTACCATTTACAGTCTACTGCTTCAGTTTCAGAAGCTTTTCCTTCTTTAACAATTTGTACAGATTCCACAATTCCTTCAGGTCCTCCCATCTCAAACTCACAAACTGAATAACAAAACACCAGAAAAAATGAAACCTGAACAGCAAACAAAAATGTTTTCTACAGCAGAGTATAAAGGCCTCTAAGTTAGAAAAAACCCCCAAAACAGCATACCAACCTGGCAATGGCTTCAAAACACCAAGGTCCTTAAAATCTGGGTCTTAAAAATAGAGAAAGACAAAATTAGTTTTGTTCAATATCTAGGATGTTATGCTAATATGTTCAAATTTTATAATGCACTTTAGTTACATAATTATACATATACTTATTGGAAATGGGAACTGTTTCAAAACTATGGCAACACAAAAATTATTAATGCAGAAATTATTGATACCATCATACCAAGTTATTTTTTTCTGTTATAGAATCCTGCTTTTCTCTGTCTCTCTCTTTCAGAAGGGTACAAAAATATTTCTGCATACATTAGCAAGTGAGAACATCACACAGCTAACCACATGACATTTTAATACATCAGCGTAGTGAAAGAAGATATATTTACAGATCCATTCAAAATCTTTTTGCCAATTTTGCATTTTGATATTAACACTCAACTTGAGAAATCCAAACTTAATTCTGTGTTTATGAATACTCTGCCATCCCTACTGACCAAAAGGAGACACTTTCTTTGTCAGAAGCATCCTTTTGGTCTTACTGGAAACAAATACCATAAGAATTACCATTAGCAGTCGTACAAACAAGGTCATAAGTCTAATATGTGTGCTATTTTCCATCAGATAAACATGATTGTATTTACTATCTGAGAGGGCTTGTATCGTGCCTTTATTGTCAGGCGTAATACAGAGATAAAATGAATTTGGTCTTAGACCTGTGCTTCAATAGACACCCATCCATATACAAAGCATCATTTCACAAAATTTGGCTCAGGTTGAAGATACTGCCCAAAACCAGAAATATGGGAGTCTAAAGCAATTCAAGAAGTGATTTCTTAGAATAGACTGGTCTTGTCTGGGAAATTTTTATCACTTGCACTGCTTTCCTACCTAAAATTAATGTTGTGCACTGTTTTTCTCAATTATGCATGAAACTTGTTTCAGAACTGGGTCAGTGTAGAAAGAACTATAAATAAAAAAATAAAGGAAATTAAGAAGAGAAGCTTCGGAAGAAGGAGATGTATCAAATGAAAAAAAAAATTAAACTCACAACCAAGCCACAAAAACTGTTCTTTCCCTCTAGCCTTAGTCAATTAAGAACAGTAATAATCATAACCAAATAATATAACAAAGTAGTCTAGTGCTGTATAAACAAGATCAGCCATTTTAATCTGAACAGTCAAAACGTGTTGACTTCAAAAAGTGGAATTGTAAGATCACTTTTTAAATTGCCCCTCTATAACCAGGCTGCTGTTCTTCCCAAATTTCTTTTATAGTTGGACAACATAAATAATGAGTACTCATGAACTTACAGGACTCCAAATATAGCTGAGTAGGCAATTAGTATTAATTGTTATGTATTTTTATGGATCAGTAGATAGATTACCAACAACACTAAAGTTAATCAAATATTTCAGCTAATGTACTTGGGAAGCTGATATCTAGCTCTGAAAGTGAGATACTGAAAAGAAATCTGCTCTTACTTATGGTTCGAATTACCATGCTGGTATCTCATGTAACCATTGCATTTCTTCCTTTTATTGAGTTTGCAAGGATTACTCTGATTTACTGAAAACACTCCAACACATTATTAAAGTACATAGGAGGGAAGAAAGCAAAAACCGTCCTGCCAGAATTTTCCCCATATGAGAGTTTTCATATAAAGCAATGCTGGTAGCAAGAATCCAGGCTGAAATACAATCTAGACCATATAATTTGACCCACAAAACAACTGTGAAAGTATGTTCTCATTTAACAATACAGTAATGTTGGAACAACACATACAGAAATGCACAATCCACTAACATTCTAGAAATATGGTAGACATGCTCAGTTTTAAAAAATAAATTTCTGCAAGAGTGAAAAGGAAATAAAATCTATGACAACTGAGGTGATAATCATTAAATATTGCTATTATACCAATACTACTGTAATAAAAACAAAATCTGTAAATAAGGTATTAGCATGCATGCTTAAAATTCACCCATGTTTGAGCATATTTAACTAGTAAATATTTACTTTTTAAATAGTCTCCTATTAAGTGGATTAGATTTTAACAGCTCTTCTGTATGCAACTCAATCAAATTGTTATTCTCAGTCTGGCTGGGTTGAAATATCAATGTTATATAAACACTGACTGGCTAGATCTTCCAATAGACCGATCAAAATCATGTTCCCATGAGGAAAACACCCAAGATTGGAAAACATTTCTCTGAAAAATAAGATGTAACAAGTAGAGAGAAAAAAACAAAGGCAAAATAGGAAGCAATGTGGAGCTGCTAGAGACGATCCAACAAAGTGTCATGAATTTTTTGAAGGACATGTTGGAAGGACATGAAGGACATGTTTGAGGAAAGGCTGATAGAGTTAGAACGGCCAGTCTGGAGAAGGGAAGGGTCAGAGGTGATCCCAGCAATGTGTACAAAAACCTAGTGGAAGGGTGCAAAGAGAATGAAGTCAGTCTCTTTTTGGTGATATCCAGTGTCAGAAGAAGATGCAATGAGCACACATTGAATCCCACGAGGTTCCATCTGAATATCAGGAAACATTTCTACAGTATGAGGTGACTCAGGACTAGCAAGGTAGCCAAGAGTTTGTGGAATCTCTATCCTTGGAGATATTCAATAGCGGTCTAGACATGATCCTAGGCAAACAGCTTGGAAAGGGTGTTGGACAAGTCACCCTCCAGAAGTACCTTCTGAGACCAGCCATTTTCTGATCCTCTGATTTTGTAATAATTAAACAATAGAATTGGATAATAGTGAAATAGCCAATCAAAAATCTAGATCTGTTATCTAAGGTAGCAGCAGAAGTTAGACAAATCTCTAACACAATGCAGACTTGGTTTTGTGGAATTTGCTCTGAGTTGCAGGAACATACACAGGCCTGGTTTCAAAAAGCTCCACTAGGTCTTCATGGGAGACTCTCAAGATTTTGGATGCCAGCTTTGGAATCTATATTTTCTGTGGAAACCATACTACATATCTTTATTTTTCATTTCACTGTTTCTATGCAAGAAGTCTGGCTCTTCTAAGCAGCTGGAAAACATGGAATTTAAATAGAAAAACAGGAGGGCGATTGTAAGGAGTTAGGGTACCCAATTGCTCAAAAATCTTATGAAATGAAGAAAATTCTAAAGTTAAAAGGCATTGTGCATCAACTGGATAAAGTCTTCCAAAAGTATGTAAATTACCTTGTTTACAAGTACACTGCAGCATCTTATGGGATTGCCCAGGTGAGGTATATCCACACAGAAATATGTTTACCCACCCATGCATGCACATACACATGTAACGCCTTACTCCCTGTCACTTACTTACACAGAAAGTGAAATTGTTTAAAATTATATTACTTGAATAATTTCTGCAAATCATAGGAAAAAACATAAAGTTCAAACTAATTACTAGCAACATGATGTTCTGCTGGTAAATATTATTGCAAATCAATTTTAAAAGATCATCTGTTGAATTAAAAATTCCACACTTATATAAAGATAATTCAACTTGTCTTCAATGAGAGATGGCGCAAGGCTTTTAAAAGTAATGTTGTAATACAGAAAAATTAAAGTATTTTTACTCTTAAAAAGGTAAAACTTCCAAGTGCACGTCTCACATTTTATTCATCTTTCCTTATCTTTTCATATAAAATTCATCTGGGCATTTTCTTACCCAGCAATCTTGAAACCTACTGCTTTCACTAATAAAAAATAATAGGTATCTCACTCTGGAAGTCAAAAGATATAAGACAAAATTTTAATATCTCTTTTAAAAAATGGAAGATTGAGTTTATGTGCTTCTGATCATGTCTGGACTATAGTATACTTAATTTTTTTTTTTTTTAATTTTAATATCTGAAGTGCAATATATACAGTAAAGAACATGAGCAATTGCTGTGCAGTTAAAAGTCAAGAGGGAGGAAATGTGTAATACAGTACTCTGGTGCTGAATAATTTTTGAAGTATTTTTCTTTTTTCTGCTATGAATGAGATGTGGAGGAATTATTTGAACTATTTGAATAAACCATACACTATAAAGGGTTGATGTTTAAAACCTAAGGGGGTTTTTGTAATTTGTGAATAGAAAAACCTCCTTTTTAATGGATATATACAGAAAGTAGTCACAATAGTTTGTAGTCATATTTCCTAATCAGAAGTAGGAAAACTGTCCACTTTAATTCACTGATCAGAGAGCTGTAGATATATGTTTTCACTTCTCCATCTTTGACTAGGAATAGGTATTCAACTCCTACCCATCAATATTTAAGTAATTTTAACACATGCACATGCTTGTCTGACAGATAACTTACAGATCTGATTTTGCATGCAAATACTCATAGAATAGTAAAGAGAATTGCACTATACAGCAAGCCACTAGTTATTTATCTGTAAGTTTACTAAGTCAGGTTCTTTTGCAATGATTTCTGGGAGCCTAAACCAGCCTTGTCCTCTCAGGGGGTGAGGTACAGTTCTCTGTAAAACCAGACCTTGCACAGTTCAGTACAGAAAAGCATTATTATTCTAAGGTATGTCATTGCTTCAGTATTTGATGATAGAGTAAAATTATTGGAAGAAGATGGCCAAAGGATTTTAAAAACATAAAAATCTTCTCAAAGAATCGCTAATATAATTCTAAAATAGAAAATCATTTCTGTACAGAAACATTTTTTTCTGTGGTGTTCAAAGGAAACAGCTATTCTGCTGGGGAGAGTAAAGAAAAAATAGTGAGAAAAACAATATTAAGTTAAATTGCTATGCAAAATCCCACAAATTATTTCTTGTTAGCCTAGAATGAAATTTGTTCTTATGGATCTTTTAATATTTTTAGTCTTTTTGAAACTTTCATATATATATCTATAAATGTACTAATGATATCAAAAGGTATTCAAAGAAAGACTATAGTTTGCTAGACACTGTGGAAAGTTTTGTAATAATTATAGTTGGCAATATTATGTGCTGTATCTGCTCTTTATTTTCCGTTTTCTTTTTAAGGACAATATTGTGATCAATTACAACTCATTTGAAGACTACATATTTGTAACCTAAAATAACCTTTCTCAAATTTTTCACTCCTTAACATTGTCATGAAAGAGCTCAAAGCTGATAAGTGCAAATGTAGCAGTGAATATGACTCCTGCTATTTCACTTTGAACACCTACCCGCCATTAAATCAGCAAAGAGTCATATGAAGGCATGTATTGTTGAAATAACACAAACTATTACCCAAAAATTTGATTTCTACAATACCTTCTTTCTTTTTTTTTTTGTCACATTACTACTCTCAGCTCATTCTTACAACTTATTTGTTTAATGTAATTAATATATTCAGTGATTTGTAAACTAATTGTATTGCTATGGTGACCACAGTAAAATGAGATATACTGCAAGTGTTAGCAATAGTTGACATTTGTATGCCAAAATTTTGTGTTTCTTTGTTTCGTTGCAATCTATTTAGAAATAAAAAAGACAACATCAGAAAAAAAGAAAAACAAAAAAATTAAAACAAAATCCATGTTATTGCATAACTTCTTGCTGATATTGCTCAAACTCAACAGACAAGAAGCACCTGAATAAATTCCACTGGAATAGAGCACATGATAACAGCAGTTGCAGTTAAATTTCTGTTTTCATGCAAACAGTGGTATCCTTTGAGATTTTAGCCTGCTCACCTCTGTTGCCTATTCTGCAAACCCTTTAAAAAGTTGGCCCTTTCTCCTGTGTAAATTTTGTTATGGATAAGAGCCGTGTTGGAAAGCAAAAGGTCACATGAGATTCTGGCTTTCATCCTCAAAGGGTGTTTCAGCCCTTTTATATGTGCTCCTAAATCCCAGAAGTGAGAAATGAGAGCAAGCATGGACAACAATGTCATACTCAGGCTGATGAGTGGAAAGAGGAAGTCCTGGCGCCTTGCTATGTATGGGATCACTTTTGTTATGTTCAATATTTACACTAGCAGCTGAGCGCTACAATAAGGCATTATATTCCCTTTATGCAGCACACTCTGTGTGGAAATGAAGGGGAAAATGATCCCATGATGAATATTTCAAGTGCTGCATGTACCTTCACCTGCGTGTTGCCCGAAAATATTGAGGCAAGACTGAACGAGCTCAGGAGTCCACTTTATCTGAGTAATGCAGCCTTGCTGTGACAGTGCAGCTGACTTGACCGCCAGGACTGACTATCAGTCAAGGGCAGCACCTTGTCTGTGTCTCCCCAAGATAATATCCTGGAGGCTTCCTGTAATTGACTAATGGTCTCTGAAGTGGACTAGGAAGAGAGATGTGCAACGCTATAGTGCTTTTCCTGAATAATGTTAAATTCTAAGTATTCCTAGTCATGCAATTTCAGCAGGATACTACTAAAGGCTCAGGATTTGTCTCATCATTTTTTAAATAGATTACACCTAGCCCAGTCCAAGGAAATAACACTTTAAGTTCATGTCAGAAGACCAAGGGGAAAAAATGAGCCCAAAGATTTAGCTACAACTGAGTACCAGGCATTACTTCTGCAGTTTGAACCTATTTACACATGGTTATTTCTTGCTATCACTGAGTGCAGAATCTTCACATCCTTTTCAGTATACTTATGCTGTACCAGTCTGCTGGGTGTATTTCTCAGGACAGAAGGATCTTATGAAAATAACTATGTGATTTAAAATAGACTTTGTGGTTTTCATAGGAGAAATGTTTTCTCCTAGTTTTACCTCAGAACATTTAACAGAATGAATGCATTCATTTCTTTTGTAGTGTTCTTTTGAATAGCTACATCTTTTAGAGCTCTTATAGTTAACAGAATATACTACTTGTGCTGCTTCAAATAGCACTGTATAACCTGTTG
Organism: Passer domesticus; assembly: GCF_036417665.1. Classification (NCBI taxonomy): domain Eukaryota; kingdom Metazoa; phylum Chordata; class Aves; order Passeriformes; family Passeridae; genus Passer; species Passer domesticus. The sequence continues at coordinate 104,061,199 of NC_087474.1, read as the reverse complement.
TTCACTGCACATTGTGGCACATTTCCAATTTAAAAAGAAATACAACACAGTGTTTACACCTACTAATATTCTCCTGTTGTAGCTGGCCACGCCAATGATGATATCTTTTTGAAGATAACTGCATCTCACATGAGAAACTCAAATATCTCCTCTAGTTTCTACATATGAATAACTCACTTTCTACTTTAACAAGAAAATTCTTTTACTGTCTCCAATATTTTTTTCTGTTACAGACTAGCAAAACACCAGTTGATCTTTTGCAAAAGTGAAGAATTGGTCAGAGAGCACCAAAGGGAGCTGAATTGTTTGTAAAATCAACTGCTTGCTTAATTGCCTGGCCATTTATCAGAAGCAGATGAAACAGACAAAATGCTACAGAAAATAGGATTCTTAAAGTAGAAACAAGTGAAATTGCCATAGGCTGGAAAAAAACCCCATTCATTAGTTTACTGTGCAACTGCTAGATTATGTAAAGTTGTTGGATGAATTATATTCTAGTACTCTCCTGTAACAAAGTCACTGTATGATTCAAAAAGTCAATGTCACAGGATGTTTTTAAAATGTATTCTGTATTCAGGGTAGAAATCCTTAGGATCAAAGGGAAAAAATCTAGGTTTTCATCCCCACTGGAACCTGAATGTTCTCTTTCTAAGGAAAAAATTAGGAAAAAAAAAGTAGCATATATCAAAGGAAAAGTGAAATTCATTTTTTAAACCCAATTGTCACCTCCAATTGTAATTATATATGCCCACCACAGACACTTTCAGTGAACAAGAAGGGGAATTATAAAAGTCACACAGCTCAGTGAGTTGCTGAGAAAGGCATATTAACACCAAGTCCCAAAAAACTGTGGAAAGAGTAAGTTTTCTGTCCTGTCATTTTAGAATTCATAGCGGTATAAGTCAGTGACACCAGATCTTTCCCTTTTCTTGTGCTACTCTTAGCAGGTTTTCTGGCTAGAAACTGTCCTTTTAGGGAACACTGAGCTGTTGACCTCAGCAGTTTCCCCAAATGTACAGAATGAGATGTGTTTTTAAGAACTTTAGCAGCGAAGTGTATTGGGGAGTGTCTTTGGAGACATTCTTTTGCTTCTTCATCTTTTTAACTGCATAGGACAGCAGCTCTCTCTGAGGAAATATTTCAGAAAGAACATAGCTCTGTGTTAACTGTGAATTCCCTACATAATTACCCACTTACATTACCCACAAACATGAATTTTACATTTTATTATACAAGGTAACATTGAGATATTAAAAGGATATAAATAATACATTGGATGTAAGCAATAATCATTCACCCTTTTCCAGTATTATGCAATTCAGCTTCCCCTGAGATTATGGAGGCAAAAATTTAGACAATTTTTGTTTAATCTGACTTCACAGCCAAGTTTCTTGGCTTTCAGTTAATTTGTTTCCTGATGGTTATAACTTCATGACAGTGACATTCACTTTTGTTCAAATTGATAATTTTTCTCCAATTTCATGCAATTAAAAGTTCCAGAGAAAGTTCAAACCACACTTAATTCCTTATACTGACCTAGAGTAGACATAAACTCTTAGAAACAAGACAGGCCAGCTGTGACTGCTATTATTTTGATGAGAGAAGTCCTACTGTATGCTTTGCTATGTAAACCAAACATAATTCACACCAGCTCTAGCCCCAAACTTTTCCACTGAAATTAGTGACTAAAGATTGTTTCTCATAAACAACACTAACATAAGTTTTACTGCATGCCTGTATGAAAAAATCAACTTGAAAATAAATTCTAAACCAGGGGATATTGCCTTCAATCTTTTTTACTTTTTCTTTTAACAACCTTTTTCTAGTGGATCCTCAGTCCTCTCTAAGTAGCATTTATACCACATGCCCTGTGTTCACAAAATGACCTCAAAGTGGTTTGTCAAGAACATCACAAACGAATCTGTGAGAAAGTGGGGATTTGGAACCTAGAATTTGATTAGAGTTACATTTATCTATGGAACTATTTTGCATCTGACTTTTCCTTTCCCCAGAAACTCCAGATTCTACTGTCCCTAAAAAGTTATTACATTAAGTATGGATTAGTAATTTTTTAATTATATTATCATAACTTTAGATTTTAGGTTTAAAAATTATAGTTTACATGGAATTTAAGTATACATTTTTATGGATTTACATTTTTCCTCCTCTGATCAATATCTACTGGTTTGAATAAGTAGTTTTCTTTTCACTGGATTTACTCATAATTTTAATACCGTTTCTAAAAGAAGCCAGTTTAGGCCCACAATCTGAGCTGAGTTTAGCAATTGATTGAGTCCTACACTAACTGACTGGTTCAGCCCAATACAGAGAATAAATAGTGATTTTCTGCATCACACAAATGAAAAATAATTTGTGATTCATTGAATCACAATTTAGAAAGGCAGTGTTCATAAGTCCTTATGCCTGCTTTACACAATACCCAATATTGCTATGTAAGTGGTTGAAGAGATAGGGAAAAGAACAGCAAAGTGGGGACTGATTAGAGATTGTCTGGTTCTACATTGATGGGGTAATGTTTAGAAGGAATGAGGTCTCAGGAGAGTCTTGACTTGCAGCAGAAGCAGGTCAAAACATGATGGCCAGTCATGGCTCTCAGGATTGTTAAGCAGGGGTCAGCCGCTTACCCAACAAATAGACAATAATTAAATTTCATTTGAACAGATCAAGTTTTTGACTGCCAAACCACAGGATTTCTCCTAGCTTGATTTAAAAGAGTCATTTAAAGTTCTAGATATAAAAAGAAAAAAAAGTCAAATATAAATTATACCTTTCATTTAAAAGTGCTTGGTAAATTGCTGCTCTACACTTGTATTGAAATATCACTGATATGCAATATTCTAGAAAACAAATAACTGTATTATTGCTAAAAATTATTTCTGTGGAGGATGCACATAAAATTACAGAGATACAAACTAGCACATCTGATTTTTAAAATCCTAGGCCAGTATTCTTAAAAAAATATTATAAAATTAGTTCGTAGAATTTCGATATGGAACTCATAGTTAGTAGCAGTTAACAACCAATTGTCTAAACCTCATAATGAAATCAACATTTAGGAATAAAATATTTTCAGGAAGTATTTTCTACATTCTCTTTTAATATTATTTTTCACATAGACTTGAGAAATGAGCTACAGGAAAAGAAAAGAAAGGGAAAAAAATCCAAAAGAAAGCAAGAGGAGTATAATACAATCTTTTGTTAACCCACATACTGCAACCAGCAGATTTGATAACATTGTCTCTTGAGCTTCAACTATCAGATAACATCTGGCAAATGATGTATGTAAGTCCGGTTACACAACATCTTCTGGCTTCTCAGTGTCATCTAGGGGACTGATATGTGACTGGAATAACACATTTCACACTGCCTGCTTCTGTCATGCTAGTACAAAATTTTGACAATGGATGTGTCGCAAAAACGAGTTCATTTATTTATGAATTCTCAAAAAATAGTTTATAATTCCGTTTTTATCATCTTATTCATGACTCAAGAAAACTTAACAGAAATTTCTGGATATTACATAGAATTTCAACATCCCTTTATTCAAATAAACTTTTTGCATCTCTAATTTGTAATGACCTCTGGAGTAGGTCATTCAATATTTTTGAAGTGTTGATCAAAAGTATTTGCTTACTTATTTTCACAATTTTATAATGAATTTATTCCTTTCAATGTCATCCTCAATTGTTTGGTAAATCTTATAACCCTATATATTAAAAGACAAAAAATTAATTGGAAGTACATTTTACAATGTGTATTCTAAAATATCTTTTTGTCATTGAAGTTAAAACCTCTTCTACAAACCTATTTGAGGAAACCAAAACGTGAGGTATTCATCTCCCCAGTGATTTGTAGACTATGCTGTGATCATGTAAGCAATGTGCATTTGAAATAATCAAGAAGATTTTTTAGATAAAGAATAATTATATTATTATTATTGTTATTATTATTATATAATTTTCTCTTTAAAAAATATACATAAGTGCTGCTCCATTTTTGTTTTAAAAAAAACCTTTTTACAGTGGATGCATGAACAAAAGTTGCTGTGGGAATGTGGTAAAAAATGCACTGGAAGTTTATTTTATGTTTCAAATTTTGAAACATAAAATAAACACTGCAAATGATTGCAGAACTTGTATCACTTCATTTTACAACTTGTAAATCTGATTAACCAACTGAGTAGAACCAAAAACGCATATCTGAATTAATTATGTTCCAAGCAGAAGATGACTGAAGGAAATAATTTCATTTCCGACAATTCCAGGGTAGCTTTTTTAGGGACAAGGGTATCCAGAGGAAGAATAGTACAGGTATACAGAAAAATCATTAATCATGGTTTCCCAATTCCAACAAAAGCTCAGCTTATTGTAACAGAATATTAAAAAAAAAAAAAAAAAAAAAAGAAAAAAAATAAGGAAAAAGACTGAGTGAGTTGAACCTATTTAAGGCTATATTAGTTTGATAGTGATCAAATGGAGAAATGCTGAATTGATATAGATCTACCACATAATTTGTGTGAAGGTAGAAAACCAGTTTTAATTCATTCAAAGATTTGAAGAAATGGTAGCTTTGCTCTCCAAAAGTAACAGATATTTAATTTTTACTTAGTTCCCTAGATAGAAAGGTAGAGGACAGTCTTTAAACACACTTACTTTTAAGTAAGAACCCAAGCCTAGAGATTGCCTGGATTTAGGCGCATGCTTAGATGTAGGCTTCCTGAAATTCTTTGCTAAATTGAGACTAGATTTAGTGGCTTGTCAGTGCAGCATTTGAGTATAGTAAGCTTAAGCAACTGTTCTTTGGAATTATCCTTGGGCATATCAGAAAGTAATTTCAGAGATTTTTGATGGATTACTGTGTTAAATTATAGTAGCTGTTATTTTTATTTGGCCTGAGGACCTTTATGAAATGAACAGGTTTTGCAGAGAAAAAATCAGGACACCTAGCATTTGGATTTGTCACCCTAAAAAAAAAAAAGTGCAAATTGAAAATATGCACATATTGAACATAAATGGAACAAAAAAAAAATACTTGTTGACTTTCCCAAACAAAAGATTAAGTATATCTCTATCTAATGTGAGTTAAGGAAAAAACTCTTTAGTCTACTCAGTGTTCACAAATATTAAACAACATCCACAATGAGCAGGTGATTCTTTCATGAACCCAATTATATTGAAAATTGAATCCTTTTAAATTAAGACTTTAAAAAAATTTAGCTTCTCTCTACCTCAATTTGTCATGATCTTTAGGACAGCACACCTTGTTGTACAGATGTCATTAGTCAATGTTTTGAGAGGAGGTTTGTTTGTATCTCCTCAGTGTATGTATAAGATAAAGGTATATATGGTGAAAGGAAGTTGTCAGAAGGTTGAGATAGGCTATAATTGTACAGAGAGAAAAAGAAAGTGAGAAAAAAGGAAAAAGCAAATTGGACTAAGTTAGGGTGTTCATAAGCTTGATTCACTATCTTCCAGGAGTTTTGTGTCTAGCAATAGCTATATTGGTCAGATTTAACCAACGAGATGACACCTACTTCTCACAGAAATTATTGTATGATCTGTTTCTCACATGAAAAATACTTTACATTATAGTATTTCCCTACCCCAGCAGTATGATATAAAAGATTACAGGCTCTTCGATATCTTAGCACATAGTAGGGGGAAAAGAGAAGATGGATCAAAGGCACAGATGCTCTAATGGGTAAGGTAACTTTATTTGCAAAATATTTAAAAAAAAATTTGGGTCAAAGTTGATGAAGCATGATCTCATTTTTAGACCTGACCATCAAAGAAGCTCAATTGTGATATCTGAAATAAAATTATTACATAGCCTGCTTTACTCAACAAGACAGTAAACAAATCAAGATAACTCTCAGCCATCAATATGCAAAAAAATATATTAAGATGACAACAAACATCTGTTAGTACTAAAAATGCGCAGATAGTATTCAATAGCATTCACCTCAGTACTGGTAGGCAAAAGAGATTCTCTGGATTGTCCTCTTTACAAAAATATGAGTACTGTCCTTGGAAAATGAACTAATGCTAGACATTAGATGAGTGTACGTAACAAATGGTGACTGGTTTTTATCTGACACATTTCGTCATTTTCTAAACATCGCATACTGCCAGAATATTCAGTTCTAGAAACAGAAACTACTCAGTTTTACAAAGACTTAAGTTTGCAAAGCTACGAATTATGGGGCAAGAAGCCTTTTTATTAGTTATAGGGAACTGAGTGAATTCTAACAACAGTTTGTGCATGTTTCTTTAAGGAGAATAAACTGGAAGCACTACACAAGCAGTAAAAATCTGTTTAAGAAAAGGCAAATATCTCAATAAAGAACACTATTTATTGCTGCTAGAATTGAGAAATGCTCCATTAAATAAATTAGACAATAACTGGAACAATCTACAATCACAGTTACTTGAACCTATGCAAAAAGATGACTGAAAAGAAATTATATAAACATGGGTTTTACCTAATATATACTGACAGCTAAAGAATCAAACCTGTCACAACTGAATGGACATACTGAAAAATAGTTTTTCTGCCCCGACAGATGGGGCACACTCAGACTGATTAGACAAAAGCACTGGGGTGATTGCTAAGATTTACTTACCACACCAGTAATATCTTATAAACCTGTAGATACAATGCATAAAGATGAAATTTGAACTGATTAAGAAAAGCATTAGTGAAGAAAAAGAATTCTTGCAATGTCAGCAGAATCTCTTGACATATCAACATTTCCGAGGTCCCTAAAACTATTACAGACAGCAGAGTTGTTAGAAGGAGAACACAATGCAACCACCCAGGAGTGCATCCCAATATGAGCTATTAGAAAATCTGCCAGATGAGAAAATCAGATGACCTAGAAAATCTTTGAAGAGTAACTAAAAACTCTGTATTCATTACATATGAGACAAGAAGTTTCCAATTTTTCCCCTGAAGAAGTGCTATAATGTTTAGAAGAGAACTACCAAATAACACAACAGGCTTTGGAGGTGCTGTTCTGAATGTGGATAGTCACAAAACAATGAAATTTTCATTGTAAATAAGTTGGTTTTAAACACTTGTAGAAGATGAGTACCCAGTGCAAATTCCATATTATCCTCCCTGATCTGCCATTTCCAAGTGCTTCACAAACGTTACAGAGAAATCAAGAATTAATAGGGAAAACAAATTTCCAGGGCCCACTTGTTATTTCCTCATTTTATAAGTGTTTAAAGCAAAGGGTAGTCACTTTAGATCAGACTCAAGGTTAAGCTAACTCAGCATAGTATTTACACAAAGAAGTCAAAAGTTTATCCTTAGGGAAAAGAGGATAAGAAAAAGGCCATATTTAAGGAAAATCCTCTGCTGCTTCTAAGGTTTAGATTTAATTGTTTTGTAACAAGTAATAATATAAACTCTTTATAGAATGAAACGGTATTATAAAAATGCAGCTGACTCTTAAAATGTTGGTTTTCTAGGAATAATTTTTAATGTACATCTAAGCTTCCTAAAGATCCTTCAGATGCTCCAAAAACACAGATATTTTGTCAGAGAAATGAGACTCCCCTGAATAGAATATTTACCATTGCAACATAATCACCATTATTGGTGACGTCACCTACAAATGAAGAAAGGTGTTTCCTGTGGGGGTGGAATAGAATTATGTGTACCTGTACTGCTGTAGAATATCCCAGTAAACCTTTCTAGAAGTCAATGTCCAACTTATTATGACATGAATACAGGGAAGGGAGTTTTGTAGAGAATAAGGTGCACTGATGGCAGGGGAAGCAGTAAGTATCCCTAGTTAAGCTATCATTTTTCTTTACTCCAGTGCTAGAAATACTTAAAACTGTATCTTATATTTCTCTTGCACTTGTTTTTACATCAAAGCTCAACAGAGTAGGTACTTAAGTGTTCGACTTCCTTCTGTTGGTAATATGATACTCCCAGCACGCAGGAATTTCTAAACTAGGAAGTTCTGTATTTGCCTTTTGGGTATTGTTGAAAGAAACATATAACTATGTGATGGCAAGACATAATATGGGATCTGAGAACCCCATGAGACCTTTTAGATACTCATTTGCTCCACATAAGGAATTATTTTACACTTGAAGTTTAATAGAAACTTGTGATCATGATTTTCAATGTAATGCATCATCCTACTTGAGAGAAATTCCTTCCCTTTCCCAAGACCAGATGCCCCAATGCCTTGTAAACAGTAATGAAGTGCCTGACTCTTATGAAGCACACTTGTAGTAACACAATAAAAGTTCATAACTCCAGGAAACTGCTTATAGCAATTTGAAGTGCTGGGAAGTTATATCTCAAAAAATAAAACAGATTCACACTTTCTGGTTTGTTTTTTTCTTTTTTGACATCACGTGGTTCTGTCTCAAAAGTTTAAATGAAGTTATAATGAGTGTAATGTAATGAGTGTAATTTCTCATCTTCCAAACCAACTCTGATCCCAAAAGAAAAACATTGTCTGATTCAAAGTTAAACGGCTCTGGCATTGTTTATTGATTCTCAAAAAGCTTAACTGGATTTCAAGTTGCTCTAAAAGTGATTGTCATTGCTGATACTAAATTAGAAGTAATCAGACCAGGTTCAGAAGAGTAAACAAAAAAGTACAAGTGACCTAGCTCACATGGATATTCAGCTATTCCAGATGCCTGGGAAATATCCCTTGCTTGAACACATTCCAGGCAGAAGATGGACATTAGATGGCAAAATCATTTGACAATATTTTAGCTAAGTTTTTTTTAGAATTGTGATTGAATTTAATAAATGCTCATTAAATTTTTCATGAGTTCTAAAATATACAAATTCCCCAATGAAGAGGAATTTGGGTTGTTTTTTATTTTTTTTCCCCTCAAGATAGATGACATAATTATTTTATTACTCTGACATTCACTGTAATGGGAATGTAAAAGTTCTATTACTCCCGTTAGAAAGTGTTTAATATTCCACTTTTTGGAACACAAGAATATAAATCTTTTTTTCATTTTCTGTTAACAGGCAGTTGAATAGAAAACATTACTGACTGACGTTTATATTAATGAGGCTAAATAAAAACACAGATGGCTTCTGCTAAGTGAAGGAACTGAAAGTAATGATGTGCTATCTTAAGCCACTGTCCTGCAAAATCAGGGACCAGGATAAACAGAAATCTGATTATTCTAGCTGAGCAAGAAAGCCCAGATAAACACAGCCTCTCTCTGCCTAAATTCTTGTCTGTACTGAAAAAAAAAAAAGAAATAAAAAAGAAAAAAAAATTCTTTTTAAAGAAGAGTTGTCAATAATTTGAAGTAGTACTTGAATTTTTCTACACAAAACAGTGATTCAACACAACTTTGGAAGACAGTATTGAGATGAAAGTTTTTAGAAAAAATGAGAGCAATAGATTGAGTCAAAGAATCTAGAGCTGTGAAATGAAACTTCAGGTGTAGGCCTTTCAGTGGCCCAAACAATGACAAAACAAGAGCAAGGATGAATTATCCTTGTGTCACTGGTTTTTCCCTAGCCAATCAATATAGTATTCAAAATGAACCAGCAGGACCTGAAAATATTGTATCCTGGTATGTGTTTCTCTCATGCATCAGATTTCCTTAAAAAGAAGCAACCCAACAAAAAAGTTTGTAAAAAAAAATTTTATGAAGGTTCAATAGGTTCAGATAGTTCCATTTTGAAATTAACACAGTTAATCAGAATTTTAACATAAATATAAAATTATAATAGTATATAAAATTAAAGAAGTTTCCATTTGTTTGTAAACTCTCATGTATGCAAAATGGTTGAAAATTTACATCAAAATGCATCAGATTATTACTGATACTAACTGTAATTCTGCAGAAAATGAATACTTTTTCCCTTAGCTCAGAGTCTTAGAGTCTATTATACCATACATACAACTTCATTGATCTTAACAATGTGTCGCTTAACACTACAATTTAGGAATGACAAAAATGAAAGCCTAAATTATTCTCTTAATAAGGAATTTTCTGAAAAACTTTCAGTAGTTTTACCATTTTCTGGGTGTGTTTATGTTGGCTATGTGTGTAGCTCTGATTTTGTTGCTAAAGGTTTTTCTTCTGCAAGATCTCACTTTTTAGAGTACTGAAAAGACCTCTGAAGAAAGGTTCATTTAAAAGGAAAAGAATGTATGGCAAAAGAGTTATATTTGTTTCTGAAACCGCAGTCCCTACTGGATTTTTGTCCTGGATGGATGGATGGATGGATGGATGGATGGATGGATGGATGGATGGATGGATGGATTTCCAACCATTTCAATACCAAGGAGTCAAAGAAATTATTGAACAGAAAAGTTGTTGTGATTGCAAATTATTAGTCTATATCTTAGGATTTTTATACATAATTTCTTTTTATAGGACTTAGTCCAAACTAGATTTTAAATGCCTTAAGTGCAGGACCCTTTCCATTTGCAGAGACTAATAGATCTTCATTTCAGCATTTTTCATTATATCCTAACTGATTTTTTTTTCAACTTCATCCAGTTATCTGTTTTTGTACACCCTGGAGACATAGTAAATAATTTCTTTCCCTGTTTCTCCAGGTACCATTCAAATAACAATAAAGAGTTGCAGCTTCAATTTAGTCAAATTTACTTTTTATTTTTTAAATCTTGACACACACCCACATGTTTAGCATCACATCTCTTCATTCTCCATTAAGATCTCAAATGCAAAAGAGGCAGATGAGAGACACATCAGGGGTAGGTGGGGACCCTCAAATATTGCTGATACAACTGCGTTGTCTCTGGATGAAAAAAAGCCTCCTCTGCAGGTTGCATTTAGGAAGAGCATCCTGCTTTTGGCAAGTGAGATGAGTGGCAACAAAAACCACATCTCCCCTGAGCATTCAGCTGCTTGAGACAGGAACAGTTTCCAAATGAGTCTTTGCTCTGAAATATTTTCTTCAAGTTCCTTAAGGAGAGGTTAGCTGAAAATTTTATTCTGATCTTTCCGTTGTTCATAATTTAATTTTTTCATTTGTCACTACCTAAGCTGGTTCTGGGTGGTTTGGGGGATAATTTCTGTATTGGAGTCCTCTCTATGCTGCTCTGTTATACTCTGGAGTGGAATCCTCTCTCTGTTACTCTCTTATAGAACCTCAAAAGCCATCATTCTGTTTTATGAGTTGGCAGGAACCCCTCCCTCTGCACACCTATGGAAAATAGATCTCAAAATGTCATGTCTTCTCCATGTATACATAATAAAAGACTGTCCAAGTAATAATGTGGAATGTGAAGTTCTTCCTCTTATTGATGATCAAGGAGGCAGCAGTGCTGTTTTGCACTTCTCAGATTAATCATATTCTCATTTTGGCCAATATTCTTTGAAGCTCTCTACTACTTGCAGAGCTTCTATTGAAATGTATGGAGTGGGAAAAAGGAAAGAATCAAGGAAGAAAAAAGATATAGCTATTCCATCTTAAGTCTAGAATAATTTATGCTGCTGTATCAATTTATTAGCATTGATCTTTGTGTAGAAATTCTCCTTATATCAGTAGAAAAGGAATGAGGATAAAACATGGTCCATGAAATTGTCTTTTACTTAAGAGTTTTTAGACAAAGTAGCAGATTTTTCTATTAATATATTTTCAACCATAATGCACAACTCTTTGGAAAAAAAATGGTAAAGAAATCTAAAGCAAAGGACATATGGCACAGGGCAAGGAAGTGACAAAACCCTGAGGCCCATGCTAAATGAGAGATAAAAATTTAACTCTCTTTTCAGAGTGGATATGCACAGTTATAACAAAATTTTGTCTATTGTCTTTGAATTTACAACAGATACATATACCTGGATATCAGATAATTTGCTAAAGAAATTCTCCCTTCTGTTCCTGTTTGAACCTCCTATATACGTTTAGCCACTGAAAAACACTATCATGGACTTGAAAGAAGTGATACTGTTTTGCTATGCTGGTTAGTTTTATAAATATTCTCCTTGAATTAATGAAAGAAAACCAGAAAGAAGAACACAGAGCCGGTAGACCTGCCATCTTCTATGATGCTACTGGAATAATTAAGGAAGAATTTTGGGTCTGCTAATTTTAGACAGTATTCTAGAGAATATTGTTCAACCTAATACAACAATTTAGCTGAAAAAATAGTGACATAATTGACAAAATTACATAATAATTACAGTGCTTTAGAGTCAGCTATACTAAAGCATGACTCATCACTCAATACATAAGAAGTCACAGAACTACGTCACATCCAGCAGTGCAGTTGCAGTGCAGTATAGTGGAGCTGCAGCCAAAGAAGAAATTTTAAATCAGCAATGTTTTGTTAAGTGGGGGAGCTGGGGAATTAATGGAAAGTATGACTATGAATTTTGTTTTACTTTAATGAATTAAGCAGTGACAAAGAATACTTGTACAATTGCAATTAAGATTTGCAGCCTTTTAAGAAAAATATCTAATACATGTTACTATTTGAACCTCACATATCTTCTGGCAACACTTGTAATAGTTTGCTTTATTGAGGAAGGAGAACTATTCTACTCCTCAGCTGGGGAAATGATTGGTGAAGTGGAAAAGCAATGATGGAATTTTCTGAGATAATTAAATTTTTTTATTAGAATACTTTATCAATGATCTTTTTGAAAGAAAAGCTGTACAGTGTAACAGCCAAGCATAAAACACTAAACTTCCTATGAAACATTTTGAATGACCTTCTGTAATAGCATTCATTTGAAAATAATACTTTTAAAAACTGCAGAATCTGAAAATCTTTCTCTTGAATAAGCTTTACTTGTTATGCAAAAGATACATATGACTTTTATAAATTTCCTATATATTAATACCTTTCTTGACAATAAACTAACCCGCAGTTAAAGATATTGTTCAACAGCAAGATTATATATCATTAGAAAAGTTGCAATGATAAGATTTTCTATTAGAAATGTGATGGTTTGTACTTACCAGGTGTAAAATTATACCGAGCAGAAAACCCAATAGATTCCAGTTCAGCATCGGCAAAAAATTTAATCCACAGGAATCTGCCACTGGATTTTATCATAGGTGGATTTTGCTGTCCACAGAAACGTCCAAGGATTGGGGAAAAGCCAAAAGGTCCATCTCGTACTTCTATGTGGTCAAATTTACACTCCCAAGAAGGCTCTATGGAATATTTTTCATCAAAGTGTAGTTCAATGCATTGTCTAGGAGCAGCTAGGGACCAAAAAGAAAATGATCTTATTATTTTCTAAATCAAGACCCTTCAAAACTAAAACAAAACTGAATAAAAAAAATTTATTAGTTTTGTATGGATCCTAAAATTTTGTTTAAAAACTTGTACAAAAATTAGTACATCTATATTATTTTAAATTAAAAGTTAGTACATCTATATTTTCTATAGCTTTCACAATGTCAGGTTATTTGTCTGTTGTTCTCCTTTAAAAAAGTATTCTTTACAGCAGTGCTTAGTAAAGCTAAGAGAGAGATATCGATGATGAACAGAAAAATATAGCCAGGGATAATTTCTTCAAATATAAAATAGAAAATGTTTCTAAGAAACTTACATATTTAGAAAAATATATTTTTTCTCTTGTATTTTGTGGAGGGGTGTTAATCAGAATACTTTTTTAATACCTAGTACTGAGAAAAATTATGAGGAAAAGGCTGATCAGAACTGTGCTGCAGTGAGGACAGACTATCTTCCTATATGTGTTGCAGCCAATGACAAACTGAAGTGTAATTCCGTATACCCAGAATTACTTCTCATTAGAAACATAAGAACAAATGCAATGAATTCTCACTTAAGAAATAAGGATCCTGGATAAGGATTATAATTGAAGAGCAAATGATATACTGAAAATCTTGAAGGAATTTCATTGTGGACATTTAAGTAGACATTTTAAAAAAATCCATCTTTAATGATAGGTCTTAAGTCTAGAGATGATTGGAACGATCTGTTTTCTATGCTTTATCCTGGCCATAGGAGAAGCTATGTGCCTCCGTGTCTAGAGCATGGTGCATTGGAGCCTTTTGCTGACAAAGCCTTCTGCTAAGACAAGGATTTGTTATGTCATTGCCTGCTGTGCCTCTCATGGGATCATGTCCTACACTTTACACATATCAAAAGAGGTTTGCATTACCATGAGCTTTGCCAGAGTTACCATTTTTTTCACAAGAAAATATGAAAGATCAAACTCCATGCCGAGTTATTAACATGGAAACTGCTTAGCATGGAAACTGTTGCCACTCCAGGAGTCAGTATCTCTACATTTATTTCCTCAAGAGTAATAAGAAAACTGTCAGTGTCACAAGAACAAAGATCTTGTTTGGATTCTGAAATGTTTTAAAGTGAAGCTTTTGTTATGAACTCATTATTCACGTAAGGCGAGAGACTATTTAAAATTAACTGAGTAAGAAGATATCAGGTAAATTTTGAAATCTTTATATAAGAGCACATAGTCAGATCCCTCTTACGACTATTCCATGTAAATAAATATGGCCTCATTTTATAAGAAGCATTTGAGAAGTAAGCTAATAAAACACCTTATTTGGAAAGAAAGAATATTTTAACAGCTTTACTTACAATACTAATGTAACTGGATGATTGATATTTATTGAAACATTTAACTGAACATAAAAAGAAACCTTTTCTACTGTTCTTAATTTGAAGACATTCACATTCAGGGAAATACTAGTGACTTGTTATTATTTATACTAATTTACAGGAAATTTGTGATCTTTATGCCCATACAAATTCATTAGAAAAAGCAAAGGTCTATGTTTTACATATAATTGCACCAAATTCACAGTCTATGGAAGCTACTTTGAAAGTACAAAAAAATTTACAAAAGTAAGGTCAGATAATAAAGCTTGTAAAGGAGTTCATAATGATGTTATCCTTGCTGAGGTTTGAAGACCAAAGTAAATCTTTTTAGATTATAGTAAAATATTAAGTACCTGGAAGACATCATTGATTAATTTTACTCAGAAGTTTCTATCCTTGAATTTACACTTTTATAAAAATTTTTGATTTAAACTCAACTAAGCAATACAAGGACAGAAGAGAGCAATCAGCAGCTTTCAATTTGGGATCATATTCTGCATACTCTTATTCCATTTGAGGAGGTTTGTTGAGCTGCTCATCATCCACCTAAGGACTGTAGTGTCAGGTATCAGAAACTCTGTTCTGACAACACTTTAGGTAATCTTAAGAATGCTCATCATGGCTTGAAAATCTTACACATTCACGACTCCAATGTTATGCTATTAACCTGTTTAGAGCTTTATTATTATGTTTTAATCTCACAAAATAGATATGAAGATCAATTCTCCTACTACTGGCTGTCAGCTATGCTGACATACAGCAACATACAGCTGTCCTTCCTGCAGCCACAAAGTGATTGCTTCAAAAATGTCTTGTGCCATTATCATAACATATTTATCCTTTAAAAACTTTCTTTCTGCTGCTTTATTTCATACAAAGAATAGAGTTAAAAACTTTATTTCTGCTGCCTTAATTCATACCAAGAATAGGGTTACAAGTGCTGGCCCATAGTTAAATTCTTCACAGGTCTTCTCTGTATCCAAGACTCATGTAACTTTAAAAATGGCCACAAGTCCCCCTCAGAGTTCAGTTATTTGACATGATTTTTGATGTAGAAAACTATACAAAACTATAGTTTTGATGTAAAACTATAGCCTTAGTGTAGGAGGCTCTGAAGTCAAAGGAAAGATTGTGGATAAATAAAAATCAGGCCTACAGAGTTACACATAAGAGCTATTGGCTGGGTGAATGAATAACCTGAGAAAAAACAAAATTTCCACAACCCTAATCTACATGTCACTTTCTGAATCTGCCAACCAGTTTTATGACCATAGTATTGGTATAGTTTACACTATTCTGCCTTTATTTAATTTTCAGCAAACTAAACATGAGGCTTTTCCTAGTGAAGCTCAGATCTTGCTAGAGGATCAGAGAGAATCAGCTCAAGAAGGGCTCGAGTTTCCACTTTGCCCTGAAGGTCCTGTGAGTAGAGGCCACTTCACTTTAGGAATGGAGCATGGAATATTCATTAGCAGCACTTCTCCACTGGGGATAAAACAAGGCTGGGGATTGAGTTTGAAGGCTAGACCACTGCCCGTTCATATCCCTTATAAATGTGAAGTCATGTTCTGGCACCATTTTGGCCATGCCACTAGAAACAGTTCATATTTCTGTAACTGTGTGTAACTCCAGAGTGTAACACACACATCCATGACCTTTTCATCAGGTGTTTTTAAATGCATTTCTGTTTTTCTTCTTGTGTTTCATATTTAGTTAATGGTTAAATGCTTTGTTTGTAATAATCTACATAAGACACAAAATTAGTCAAAACTTCCTAGATATGACCATAAAGGATGAAAACACATAATTCAAATTCTCAATTTTAAGTTCTGTTTAGCAAAAATTGTATCATTTCACACTTATGCTGTGGCTTTGATAAGGGGTTTCTTTTCCAAACACAAGGTAGAACAAGCAGCTATTGTTTAAGTACACATCTTGTGCCACAGTTTTTGCAACAAAGGATGTGTGAATGAGGTTCCTGTAAAATTTACAGAAATAAACTGGGAACAAGTCCAGAACAGTCACTAATACTAGTGTGTGTGTACCTACAGAAAAATAAATCAAAAAACATCCAGAATATGCAAATCTTCCAGATCACATTGGTATCTGGCCATCTGATCAGAAAAGGAAGGATGGAGTGGTTATTTCTGGTATCCTAATTAACAGGTAGAGCCCATTCACATCTTCAGAACTTCTTCTGTGGCTGTGATGTCAGGAAAAGTTGTTGTCCACTCCAAATGAAATATATTGAATAATGTCTCACAAAATAACTTGATTTCAAATGCCACAACTTCCATATTTAACTTCCAATTATCTTTCTTCAAAAAATGTTTAGAACCATGGAAAGGCCTATTTAATGCTTGCATGTCTTGTCATCTTTTTCATCTAACTATCTTACACAAGAGCTGTCTCAAGATTTTACATCCAATGAGAAAAAAAAGTAATTGGGCTCCATCTTGCAGTAGAACAGTTGCAAAAAACTACACAATTAAGGTTTTAATACTGATCAGCCTCTAAGTCTGTGTAGTGACAGCTGAAGTTAAGTGAAAAAATCTGTTTCAATTTGCCACACTGCATGGAAATTAGAAACAACTCAACACCTACTGCCATCTCTATGAACTGCTGCCCTACTAATAGTTTCAATAATCCTCATTCTTTCTGGCTATCCTGCTGTTATTGATAAGGAAACCACATTCATCTTCATTTGAAAACAGGGTTTTTTCATTGTTTTGGTGAAATTTTTTTCAACACAAAAATCACTGTGGAATACAAAAGGACTTTGAGCAGAAGTTGTTCATTTGGTGATAACATGACAATTTTCTAACACTTGTGAAATATCATGAAAGAGTTTAATGGTCTAACACTTGTGAAATATCATGAAAGAGTTTAATGGTCTTTTGTGAGAACATGAGATTTTCAAGATTGATAACTTTGTATGTTTACAAACTTGTAAAGTGGAAGATATATTTTATATCTCCATAAAGCAATTCTGGTACATACCTGCATTTATAAATAAGCACTTAATTGTTAAAAGCAGAAGAGTGGTTACAATTTTACAGGTTTTTCACTTATATGATTGTTAAACTGATTCTCAAGTTATAGTGTGTATGGCATGACTATCCCACTCCCCAAATATTTTAATACAAATAAAAGTCTTTGCTCCTACAAAATCTCCTGCGCAAATTTCCTTTTATAGCACACGTGCCAAATGTTCTTCAGTCTGGCAAAGGCTATTGCTGTCACTGCTGTGATTGTTCTGGGCAGCTGTGAATTTTGTCAGGTTAGAATCATGAATATGCAGAAAAAGGGTGAAATTTGGCCAATTTTTCTCAGCTCATTTTCTATGTTTTCTATATGCCAACTAAGATTGAAAGGAAAAAAAAAAAAAGAAAAAACCAAACAAAAAGAAAAAATTCTCATTGCATTTTGAAAAGCAGATGGGATTCATCAGAAACTCCTTGGGGAGTTGTATCCCACTCCTCCAAGCCTCATTTGTGACACTTCTCTGTAGCATAACAATTTTTGTACAGAGGCCATGATTTCCAGATGACTTAAAGGATTTCTTTTAGAAAGGCATTCAACCAGAACTTTAAAATTCCTAGTTGTCTAAAGAGTTCATTTTTGTTACTACAAAATCAGAATTTAAACAAAAAAAAAAAAAAAAAAAAAAAAAAAAAAAAAAAAAGAGAGAGAGAGAGAGAAAGAAAACAGAATAATCTAAGAAACTTCCAACTGTTTCATTTGCTTATGTCTTTGACTGCTGGGATAGAAGCCTTTGCAGTCAGGAATCTCCTTTTCTTTCAGTTACAGCACACTACAAGCTGCAGTCCTCGGTAACGACCACTTAAAGTCACTAGGAATTGTGTTTGAATTTGCCCTAAGACTATGTTTGACAGCAAATACATGAAGGAATGAATGCAAGCAGCCAGGAAAGAACCTGGTGATTCATATATGCATTTATACCCACATCATACAGCTTTCAGTATGTTATATACAGTCCTGGTAGGCTGAACTCCCTGAGAATCTTAACAGGGAGATAGTGATGGGCAGATGATATTCTAGACCACATCAAGAGTCCCTCTAGTTTGGTGCTTGGCATTCAACAAGATTCAGAAGCTGTTCAAGCATATTGAAATTTCAATACTAATTATAGAAATAAAATGCATAAAGAGATGTTTCTGTCTTACTCTAAAATATTTATTTCCTCCATTATTCAGGATTACCCATGATTTCTATAGGTTGTTATCTGATTTCAAAGGCATTGCTATCAGTGTTTTTTTTTAAATCTTTTAATAGCAGTGCCTTATGACAATGAGTTTCACAGAATATAAAAGATGTAGGGAAAAGCTGATACTTACTAGACTTCTTTATAATTTTCTGTCATTTTATATGTTGCAAAAAGAATAAATATGGATAAACAAATTATTCTAATTACAAAAAAGGTTTTGTTGACCTTCAGTAGTTCTTTTGCCTTTTTTGGAAATCTGACACATTTTAAAATC
Organism: Passer domesticus; assembly: GCF_036417665.1. Taxonomy (NCBI): domain Eukaryota; kingdom Metazoa; phylum Chordata; class Aves; order Passeriformes; family Passeridae; genus Passer; species Passer domesticus. The sequence continues at coordinate 104,042,092 of NC_087474.1, read as the reverse complement.
TTATTGCTCAGATATCTTCCTATATCTCTGCTTATTTTTGTGACATTTTCCAGACAGAAATTACTATTTCTGATTTTTTTAGAAGACAGAAATAGACACGGGGACATCAGACCTGAAAATGTTGTGCAATGTCTATGGTTCATTGTAGGTTTTAAAATAACCAGCTGGAATCCAAACTGTTGATTAGGCTGGGTGGGAAGAAGAAAATACCCATGCCATAAAAAAATTGTGATCAACTGAATTTTACAAGATTGAATTTTCCAATAAATTATAACAAGATGTCTCTTGAGTTTACTCTTTTCCTTATACATTGCTCTAAACTTGTCAATGTGGAATTTCATCTTCGTCATGGAAGTTGGTTGAATAAATGTCTCCTTTTCAAATTGTTATTTGGCATTTCCATTTTTAGATATTTTAGATCACATTATTTCAACAGTGTATTTTGCAATCTTTCAGCATATTATATTTTTTAAGTACTTAATTGCTACAATAAAGATAAAGGTCTTTACTATATTGGACTTTCAAGCACCTTCTTACTGTGAGAAAGAATATCTCATGACCTGAGATGTGGGACTAAATTTTATAGAAATGGTAGGTTATTTTCTACACCATTTCACTTTAATGACAAAACATCCTGTGTTTCAGATCTTTGAAGATAAAACAGGCTTGCTTCTTCCCAGTCTCACAGGAGTGTTAGATAATTTGATCAATATATAGTAAAAGACCCGGATTGAGCAACATGAGTGTAACTGGAAAAAAATTATACTACGTTGTATATTTTGAACTTATACATTTATCTGCTTCAAAAAACATTATTTTAAACCAATTACTAAACTGTGCTGGAATTTAAATATTTACCATGTGTCTGTTTAAATTTCAGACATGTACAGACTAGCTTAAATTTTGTTTTAAGAGTTTGTTTGGCTACGTTACTTATAATCACCTCTTCTGACTTACTTCTGTCAAGTTATCTAGCACCAAACTGAAATTCAGTCATTTTGCTGTGACTCTTGACTTTCTAAAAGTACAGAGTGTGTGTGGGTCCAGAACAGTTCATTCAATTTAAATCAGCTATATATCTTTGGAAATATACCTTGATGCTACCTGCATCTTTTTTAAAATAATGATTTCTGTAGTTTCTCACTCAATAATTAATTAATAATTCTCTAAATGAAACATGGATAGAAGACCATCACTGTTTTATTCTACACGTATTCACAACTCATAAAAGAAGTTTTTTGATTCCAGGGATTTACTCTACAGTTTCTGATTCATCTTTTCTGAGCTCTGAGAGGATCTAACCTCTATTACTTTCCACAGATTCATTATCACAGCAATCTTTCCAACATCCAGTGTACTAAGACTAATGAAAAGAAACCACATAGTTTGTTTGTAATACACCTTTAGTCTTTCTTACATCACTTCCATGCCTGCAACTGTATACTCTTTAAAAACTAAGTTTTAGAGATGCTTTGTGCCAATGCGTATTCTCCTCTAGTTTAATTTTGTAGGTTGGGTTTATTTCATTGTAATTTCTTATGAACTGGATGGAAAACAATTTTAACACTCACTACATAGATATTTTCTTTTACTGTACTAAGCTTGTCATCCCTGGTTCAGCTACAGTAAGTTTAAAATGTCTGCATGAAAGTCAAAACCATTTTTGTTTCTCATGTTCATTTTTACTACTCATTTTTAAATATCCTTTATTTTGTCACATTGCATTTTAGGTTCTATTAATTTTCTAAATATCCTGAAATAAATTCCTGAAGTACTATTTATTACTAAGTCTTACATACTTACCACCTTAACGAGTTATATCAAAACAGAAATCAAGAGGTTCTCTAAATCTTTTGTCTTGAAAATATTTGTTTCCATGACTTTACCTACTTTTCACATGTAATAAAACCTATTATTTTTAATACAGCTGATGGCAAAATATAAAGATTCTTCTTTTGGTCACCTTCTATAATGTAGACACACTCTCTGTCCGGAGGATATTTGTTGGGGTAATTTGGAGAAGTGAAGATTCCTCCTTCTGCATATTTTGTCCAAGTTCCACACTGCACTGGTCTCTGTCCTTCGGAAACAGTTTGCTTTTCTGTGAAATAACAACATTAAGCATGATATAATTAGCCCAAAAATTATTATGTCCATGTGACACTTAAAACTCTCTCACAAGATAAATACAACAGCCCCTTTTCTGTCAGTGGCCTCAAACTTTTATCTGTGGAGACTGAGTATGATAATTGATCTAGGGGAAAATAAGACTGTTTTTTAGGGGTACAAACATATAATTCTTACTCAAAATATGTTTTTCAAAGCAAAGGAGAGGTTTGAATGTCTAGGGGAAAATGAATTTGCATTGCTTTTAAAATAATAACCTTCTAAAGAAAGCACGTGCTTGAGAATTGGAAGGCATGAATTTCCCACTCATACATCTCAAAAAGCACAAGCATGTGCTTTATCAGCAAGCTTCATGCCATAATACAGGAATATATCAGTCACAAAATCAAGGAAATAACCCAGAGAATTATGATCATATATATATGTTGTTTTAAATCTGCAGCATATTTAGTCTATATTCACTGGACAGAGGTAGACAGGGGAAATCCTGGAATCTGGTTCATAGATTATTTTTATCTGTTTGCTGTAAAATTAATAAATAGCTCTGAGGCCAGGAATCACAGCCCAGAACTTGTCTTCTCCTAAGTGAATCCTCAGAGAGCAGAGTCAGACCTTCTTGTCTGCTTTCTTCCCAGCCCTGAATCTCTTGCATTTCTTTCTGCTCTCTGGCAGAGAGACTGGAGTCAAAGGTTTGGGCCAGCTGAAGCTGAAGATCAGGGATCCCTTCCTAAGCATCTTGCTTTGACAAGTAGGCTAAAATGAGATGGATTCTTCAGAAGGAAATATATCTAGGCTGCTATTAAAAGGAAGGATAATAGGTTCTAGACTGGTGTTGCTCTGAATGAGGTATTTCATAACCAAAGAGCTGTCCCATATTACTTAAGCCCCCTGTGCACAGAGTAAAGGTGTTTGAGGCTCCCTCTTAGGATCAACGGATGGAAACAAGCACTTTCCAAGGATGATATTAACCATCTGAGATCAGACTTATACTCTGCAAGCATTTCTTTTTCACCCTGGTGCATATCCAGGCAGAGTATGACACGGAGCCCAATTTCCTGCCATAAATTCCAGCCTGCAGGGACTGTGCATTCAGACACAGGTTCAGACACACACCGTGCTTAGCAGCATCCCCTGACAGGCTCTCCTCACACTGAGCATCCAGGGCTTTCAAGAATCTCTTTCTCTACTCCCCCTGCACAAATGCACCCATGATACCAAATTTCACTTTTTTAATCATACTTCAACAAGAAAAAAGGTTTTAAGTGTAGGTGGCTGAGTGCCCAAACTGGACTTCCCAGTTTGAAAGTAGGAGTGTTTTATAGTCTTTAGTTAAAGTCAGGCTGAGCCTGATGAGCACCCCTGGATTTTTTGTGTGTATAGAGGCATGTGAATACTCCAAACAAATGGACAAAGGGCAGACACTGGAAGTAAATGAGCTACTAAAAATTTCAAAAACTAAACTAAAACCTCAAATCCATATTTTGGTCTTTACTAAATTTTCTGAAAAAAATGTTTGACATTTACATACCTGTTCCTTTTTTGGTTGCCCCAGACAAATGTAGGATGATTAGACTTGCTACAACTGAAAGAGAAATATGCATTAAGTATCACAGAGTGATAGTTTCTGCAATCAAATTACTTGCACTCATCTTACAAGAATACAAATGAAATAGCATTGCTGTAAAGAAAAAGTTTCATTTTTACTTGCATCTTTTAATTGCACATATTGTATAACCAAGTTTCTTCATGACCTTTTCTTGTAAGTACTTCTCTTTGCAAATGTATGCAAATAAAGAGGAAATCTTTTGGGTTTAAAACAAAATCCACAGGCACTGGTGTTTCCATCCATTTTTTTTGTTTTTTCTTTAATATTAGGGAAAAACGTTTTTACCAATACCTATTTATATAATAATAATTCATGTCAGTAGTAGAAAAGTGGCTGCTTTTAACAGAGGGAGACTAAATTTCAATGCCACTGTGTGTACTAATGTCTCTCACTCTGGCATAATAAAATTTGAAAATGAGTACTGGGAGTAGGAAAGAAGTGAGAGGTTGGGTTCTTCACATCCATCAAAGCATTTGCAAATCTCTAGTGAAGTAATTTTTTTGTGTGTGTTTAACAATCTCATTAATCTAGTTTGACTTGTTGAGAGGGTGTTGCTTGTTGCTTTTTTGCTGCAGTGAACCTGCAGCCCACTTTATAAACAGGTATCTGCTGTCTCCAACCATGATAGGACAACTGTGCCTCTTAGAAACAAATGCAACCCTTTTCTGAAATGGACTTTGACCTGGAGATAATGACTGGGTTTCTGGGAATTTCCAGATACAACAGTTTGACTAGAAAAGGCTATGAGGCAAACCCTTAGTAGAGTCATAATGAGACTAATTTGGAAGATGAAAGTGACTAGCTAGCTACCTGATGAAGAAATCACACAGTGATTTTCCTGTCATCATTCATAACTTCTTTGGCTATCAGAGAAAGTGGAATAGCAAGTGCAAAAGAGAACAGATCCATCATTTCTTGGAGTGCTTAGGGCTTTACCCCAGCTAGTTTGGCATTAGGCCCAAACACAGTGTCCAGGCTACACTGACCTTAAGGTGGAAATTAAGTTGTGTGCTTATTCGGAACATTTTGGATCAGTCAGCTACCATTTTGTTGATGACTATGACGAGGAACCCATCAATTAATAAAAGTAATTGAATGGCATACTTTCTTCTTATTTTCCCTAAGAGACACTAAAAGCCACCATGGGCTAGTAATTATGATCCTTTCCAAGATGGTGCTTTCAACATTTTCACCTTTTTCATCACAATTTATGTGTAATTTTCACTCCAAAGGAAGCCATTCTCCATATTTCCAGTATTCTGATGGCATTGAGATCCTTATTTCTTTGTCTTTGACCTTTCCCATGTGACAGAGGGTTTGAAGCATGGATGATGGCTGCTCTATTAAGCAGGGTAAGATTGAAATTCTGGGAAAATGAAGGCTTGGCAGCAAACTCTCTATTTCTTGGTCAGGCTCACAGCCGCTAAGGACAGATGTTGGCAGCACTGATAGTTAAATCTCTTGCATGTCATGGGCATTCAGTGAGAACACTACACTTTCTGCTTGGATCTGAATGCTACCTAGCCATTCATGCCCTTGCTCTCCTCAGGGATGAATTCTGGGAATACATGCTAGCTGGGACTCTGCCTGCCAACTCTGTCAAAATCCAAAGGCAAAGCAGCAGTCATCCCTTTACTGAGTTGCTCATTTACTTGAGCTGTGTTTCATGCAGTGATCATAATGCATCTATGCTTGCAATCTTTACCAGCCTACACCTAGTTTCTCAATAGTGTAAAGTGGATTGGTGTTCAAATATGAAATCAGCTGTGAGTGTTCCTTCTTCCCATAAATTTGTGGAAGCTAGAATAGGATGCGTGATAACCAAACAAAATCCACATGAGAAGTGTTTCCTTTAGGCAATTCATAACAATGCATATCTGATCCTTACACGTTTATTTCAAGCACCTTTATCTATTAGGTTTCCCCTCATTTTCTATACAGACAAAAGTGAAGTTCAGAGAAGTAAAGAGAGTTGGTCCAAGTCACAGATATATTATTACTAAGATGACAAAAGCCCCACAGGTCTTTTCAGTTCCAGCTGTAACTTCTAGAAAAGAGGTTTCCAAACCATAGAGCTGTTTTCCTAAAGCAGAGAACTTTACTTAAATGTCATTATATTAGCATTTGCTGCTAATAAGCAGTCAAAATAATCTTGATAATAAAGTCTAATAGACAAGCAGAGACTTAGAAGCTAAGTGTTTGGGGGTTTTGGTTTTATTCTAGAGGTATAATATTTAACATTTGGATAGATAAAGTGAAACACTTCTCTCATGTTAAAAAAAGAAAAAAGAAAAAAGAAAAAAGAAAAAAGAAAAAAGAAAAAAGAAAAAAGAAAAAAGAAAAAAGAAAGAAAAAAGAAAAAAGAAAAAAGAAAAAAAGAAAAAAGAAAAAAGAAAAATTTTCTTGTTTTAGTGTTATTAACAGCAGCACCAAAATATGCAAGTTGCCAGAAAGTAATTAAAATTGTGGTCTTCTTGGGAAAAGCCAACACAAATACATATTATTCAAGTAGACAAGGCAGATCATTTTATTCTATGATCCCTCTACACAAATGCACCCATGATACCATATTTCAGGTTTGAATTTCTCACGCCTTTTTCTTTCTCAAGCCACAGAAAAATAACAGTGCTTTTCAGAGACGGGGGGGGAAAAAAGCAAGACCCCAAAGAGATCAACCACGGAATCTTCACTCATTGAAAACTGTCACTTGGGAAGTGTTGGCAGCATAGCAACAATATTGTCATTATCTCGGTTTGGGAATTATTTTAAAGAAGTTTCCACAAAATTTCTTGTTGCATTCTCACTGTCTTCTTCCTCCCTCTTTCCCTCCTAATCACGGGTGTAATTATAATCGTGCTTTCTAGTGCCACTCTGATTACGCATCTTTCCATCTTTTTTGGATCTGTGCATTTTTTTTCATTACAAGCTGTACATTAAGTGATTTATCTTTTGGCCAGGCTTTTAGGAGGCTGTGATTTGGCACAGACGTGGCTTAGCCTGGCGAAGAGTTGTTGGACAAGCAATACCTGCTCATAGCGCTATTGTACAGGTGTGGGCGCGCAGAGAAGTGCTGGGAGGAACTGGGGCCAGTCGAGCCCCTTCAGACCAGCGGACCCTCCGCAAAACAGAGGCGGGAGAGGGAGTCCCACCTCGCACCTCGAGGCCCCTAAGGTCTTGGAAGAGTAGGTGATATATTTCGGTGCCTCCTCGCTAATCCTGGTGGATTTCAGCCGAAAGCGCCGCCCCCGCCCCGCAGCTCTCCGGGATCCGTGCCCGGTGTGGCCGCCCCCGCCCCCGCCGCGGCTCCCGGCGCTGCCCCGCGCCCCCTCACCCTTGGCGGCCGCTTCGAGCCCCGGCCGGGGCCCCACGGCGCCGCGGGCAGCTCGCTCCGCTCTCTCCCGGCGCGGCAAAAGCCGGCAGAAGCGTCGCGCCCAGGTGGAAGCCTCCAGCCCCCGGGAGCGTGCCCCGTCGCCCGCCCCACGGCGCTGGCAGACACCGGCTGCCCTCCGGAGCACCGCAGCGTGGTGGGGGAGAGGATGCGGTGTGTGCCTGGGGGGAGTTCGCCCCCTCGCCCGGGAAGCCTGGGCGTCCCGTTGCGCCAGGAGTGGAGGCAGCGCAGGGCAGGAGCCCGTGCGCGGCGGCGGAGCTCGGTCGGGGGTGGCAAGGGGGAGATTGATACTCACTGTGAAAGAAGCTGCGCCCATGGGTCATGTCTGTTCCTTACACAAGGGGCTTCGGTCTCCACTAATTCCATTTAGATACGGGAGGACTTCCAGTGGCGGGGAGAGGATGGAAGTAGGAAAAGAAGAAGAAGAAAAAAAAAAAAAAAAAAAAAAAGGAAAAAAAAAGCCTGAAGCCCACACACACACAGCAGAGCCGAGCAGCCTTTCCTCTCCCTCGCTCTCCCTCACCGCCTTCAAATGATCACCGCCGGCTCAATCCCATCACACCCGAGCGATCACCAGCACCGCCAGGAGCGGTGCATCGCGGCGGCGGCGGGCAAGGCGGCGGCGGCGGCGGCGGCCCGCGCATCCAGGTGCCGGCGGGCGGCGGCGGCGGAGCGAGCCGAGCCCCTAGTCACCAGTTTCATACAGAACCAAAAGCAGATCGAAGCATTTCCTGCAGGACTCCGAGCCCAGCGACTTCCAGCCCTTCGGCTTCTTTTGATGCATTGAAGAAGGGATTAATGGGTCCGTCATCAGCTCCCTGTGCTTGCTCCTCTGAAGGGGTGGGGGCGGGCGGGAGGGAACCCAAAGAGGAGGGGTGGGGTAGAGAAAGATTTACCAAATAGGGGATTTAGTCATATTTGTGTGCAATGAGAACCTTATTAGAGAAGACATCCTTTAAAATCGAATAAATCCATTTTTGCAAAACCCTCTCCCTGCGCATAACACAGTATCAAGTGGTAGCAGCGGCAAGAGGCTGAAAACACATTGCACGGTCTGAAATCCCCTTGAGAATGGATGGAGCGAGAAAGAGATGGACGAGGATAGACCGATGCCCCCTCACTTCTCCAGTCCAGGGCGAGAAGCAGAAGAGAACCGTGGAGACTCTTCCATTCATTCAGTGGAGGGGAAGGGGAAGGGAAAGAGGAGGGGAAGGACAGGAGGGCGGCAGTGGTGGGGAAGGAATGATTTCAAAACTGGGAAAGGAAGGGTAAGACAAGAGGGATAGCTTCCCCTCTCCTAATCAGCTGATGGATCAAACAAAATGCTCATGAGTTCCTCCTTGACCTGCACCTGCCAAAGCGAAATTGAAAAGATTTTCCCCTTTGAGAGACTTCTTCCTCTACACACCCACACCCACGCACGCACAAAGACACGCACACACACGCACAAAAGGGAGCAATAAAAGTTTATCTGCTAATCCTCCGGCCGCAGATACAATGATTACCTCTTCCAATCAGCCCAGAGACGACTGCAAAATCTCTCCCCTTCTCTCCCGCCCTCCCCCCGCGTCTAGGACTTATCTTCCTCCCCAGCTACAACCCATCCCAAACACCCATCCCTTTGACGAGATTGCGGAGGGCTAGTGGCCAGGGCGGGAGGGACGGGGGCAGAATATAGTCGAAAAAACATATTAATAATAAGAGTGGTGAAATGGTCTCAATGGAAAACAAGAGGGGAGGAGGAAGGGATGAACAGAAAGGGCTGTGTCCCCTCTTGGCCTCGGGAGCCGGCCCTGCAGAGCCACGGCACCGGCACCCCTGACTCCCGCAGCGCCGCGGCCTCGGCTCTCCCGCCCCGGGCGAGGGGAGGGCGGCAAGAAGGGGCAGGGAGCGAAGCGCACGGCTGGGGCTGCGGGGAGGGACGAGGAGAAGGGAAGATTTGTGTCACAGAAGTGCAGGGGAGCAGCATGGGATTCCCCGGTTCCTTCGCCAGGCTGGGGAACAGCCGGCGCGGGAAAGCCTCCGACCCCCGCGGGGATGGGGCAGAGCCAGGGGACCCGGGATACCCGCAGCCCCTGCCCCGCGCTCCCCGAGCCGCAGCAGCATCTCGGAGGCGGGGTCGGCGCCGCTCCTCCTTGCCCGCACCTGATGCTCACGCCGTTTGCAACAAGAAAAGTGCGTCTGGAAGCGCAGCCGGGGCAGGGAGAGGAGGGGAGGGCGTGTTGGGAAGGAGGCTGTAAGTCAATCAAAAATGAAATGCAGCCCGGTCGGGCGGCAGCGGTGGCTGTGTGCCCGCGGCTCCGCGGCCGGGCGCGGTGCGGGGATGAGCTCCCCGAGCCGGGCTGGCCGCTGGGGCCGGACGGGTCTGTCCCGCATCCCGGGATCTGCCGGCGAGCTGGGGGCAGTGCTAGCATAGGCGGGAGGCCTATTGTCTTCAGGGCACCTTTTAGTGAGGTGGGTACCCCTGCTGCCTTTGGGACAGCCCTGAGCAGCACAGCAGCTATTCTGGAAGGTGAATGATGAGGAAGTCTGGATATTTATTTATGCTTTTTTTATTATTTATTTGTTTATTTATTTATTTTTCCCAGTAAAAAGCTATGTTTTAATAAAAAGCTTCAGTGGGCTTTTTCAGCCTGTGGATGGTCTGCCCCATACTCTGGAATGAAGACTGCATCTGCCATCACTGCTCACGATTGCAGGCAGTCAGCAATAACAGTGTGCACATTAGGGTAAGTCAGAAGTGATCTTGGCTAGCAGGATTCACCCATTCAACCAGCCAGCCAGCCAGCAGCCCAGCCAGCCTGACTGAGCTCTTAAAAATCCTGTGGGGTGAGAAGGGCACAGGGTTTTGCTACAGAACTGTGAGTAAGCTCCTCGTAATAAGGAATATAGAAGATGTAAGACTTCATGAAAGCATTCACGTGTTTTGTGTAATCCATCTTGCCATTAGCAACATCAGGTTTGCAGCTGTTAATCTCAATAAACTGTCCTACTCTGCTTTCTAACCCTCTCAGCACTTTCTCTGACCTTCCTTATTCTCATCCACAATGAGTTGCAGAACTTTATTTGTAGAGTAATTGAAAGACACCTGATTTATCCATAGGGCAAACTTCTGTACAGGTGTGCAGACTATCTTAGGGAACAGTAGAGTAACAGAAAAAGGGCAGGGTTGAAAACAGTCATACAAATGTTTATAGACAGTCAGATGTTTCTTCTGCAGGATGATGCAGACATCCATATGGCTAAGTTTCAAGTTATAGTTACTTTAAAAAAAGGTAATAGAACAAGTAGGCACAAAACAGCTGATTTTGCTGTTCTGGGAAATGTGCTGTGTCACATCATATAACAGTGAGCTTCACATTTTTCCTTTTCTGGAACAGGATGTTTTCAGTTTTAAAATTCCTAGATCTTTTATTGTCACTCAATTTTAAGAACACCATTGCAATAGTATGGAGAAATAGAAAGTAGAACATACCAAGTGTGTTTATGCCAAAATGTAATCAGTAACTATTATGGAGGGAGACATCCACAAAATAAATGAGGCATGACCACAACGGCCACTGAGTGTTCTCATTAGCAATGAGACCTTAAGGAGATATCTCAGGATCTACATCACTGAATGCTAAAAGCTTATGCAAAAGTGTTTATAAGCAAGTACCCAGGGTTTGCAATTTAAAGACTGTTCAAAATTGCTTTCTGCCTCAGTAGATATCACTTCTGTAGAGAGTCTGAAACTTTGAACTTCATACAACTACTAAAATGTTCACCACCATCTCTTTTTGGCTTTATGTCTCATTTTGTTGCAAGATTTCTTTATGTGTGTTTTGGTAAATGCTCTTTCTAGTAAACTAGTAACTCATGCTCTTAGGTGGGCACATCTTCCATTACTGTGGAATTCTATAGCTAAATTTTTATAAACTTAGTGTGTATTTTTACATCCCTAATTAGCCAGTTGCCAGAACCCTACATTTCTATGATGCAGTAAATTTACAAAGGAGGAAAAGGACTGACATTTAAAAAAAAATGAAATGTTTTAAAAAAATGGGAAAGCCTAATAACCATAAACAATTATGTCAAATGACATCTTAGTAGTGTTAGGAAGTCTTTGAATTTACTTGGTAAAAGTCCTATTGATTTTTAAATGAGTTTAAAGTTTTTTTTAGGTTTTGCATTTTTCTTAGAGTAACAACATTGGCTTATTTTATTACACGGAATGACAACTACACTTTTAGATTAGAAATGTACTTTCATTATTTCTGTATTTGTTGTCAGCTAAATCTTGTTTTTAAAAATAGACAAGAAAATCCTACAAAATTATATTCCTTGATTCAGTACATACCATTCTTTGCTGTTTTAAACCATCTATTACACAGCAATCTCTTCATATAGCACATTTTGTTGGCCTCTCTCTTTCACTTTCACAACTGAATTTTTCTATTGATTTTTAGAGCAATATGTTTGAATCCAGAATATTTTATTCAGCAAGACATAAAGCACTTCCTTCCTGTTGTCTAACATCTTTAGGCCAATCTAAGACACTGATCAGCCTGAGGATGGTTGGTTTGGCAGAAAGGAGATCACTCATTTATAGACCAGTTTAAGCACTGTAAAACACCTCCACATCTAGATTATAAGATGAAAAAATATAAGTAGGCATGAAAATATCTAACATTTTGGTCCAAAACAGTAGTATACAAACTCCTATTGAGATCTAAATGAAGCACTGGACAGTTTTCTTCAACAGATAGGAAAAAAGCTTTTGCCTCTGAATTGTGTTATGCTGGTGTTTCAATGACAAGAGAAGGAAAGAAAAATTCTGCTTTACTGTCCCTCCTTCTGTGATTGGCCTATATGCTTGGATGTCAAAAACAGAAGTCCTGGACCACTGGCTGAAAGTGGCCCTGTCTAGGCAGGGGGTTGGACAAGACAGTCTCCAGAAATCCCTTCCCACCTCAAACACTCTGTGATGCTTTGAGTCTGTAAACAGTGGGTGACAACGGATCATAAAGTGGGGGAACAGTTTCAGTGAGAAAAAGAAACTCCTTAACATTCAGGACTGACTTGGTTTGCTTCCGGTTGTAGTGTGTAAGAAGATAAGACAATATATCTCGTTTATTTTCTCCTTGAACCAGAGGAGATTATTCAGTCTCTGTTAAAATGGTAAATTAGTCACAGTTAAAAATTCCCCAGCATGGAGGAACCTTAGGTAAATTACTCTATACCTTTCTCAATTAAATTCTTTCTTGTGAAAACAAAACCTGTCCAGCGTTTGGCCATCTTTTCTTGGCTGCTTTGGATAGTCTTGTCTTATCCCAGCTCTGCCATTGACAACTGTTCTAACTATAGTCCATAAAAACTAAGTGAATTATATCCTCTTTGTGTAGATAAAAGACTGAAAGGATTCAAAATAGCCATGAGTTTCTCCCACATTTTCAACAAAAGATTCTTTGAACTGGAAGAAAAAGCACAGTTATGAAATGGGGAAGGCACAGGATTCCTTATTTATGGAAAGCAATCTATGCTTCTGAGGGTGGGAAGGAAGAAATACGAGAGTGGTATTTCTCTTTATGCCTTCTTTAAAAACATTTTGGATTCTGTGCTGTCATGTGTAATCACAGATGCACTTTTTGCTGTAATTTCTTTGTGAATGATTTTTTTCTAGAATGTAGCAAATCCAAACTACAGTCTCAGTATAACACATACACAGTGTGACATTTGAAAACACTGAAATGAGTCATCAAGCTGATCAGCACATCTACATTCATGTTTAGTTCAGATAAAAAATATGGTTCTAAAATGAATCTCCCAATTGCCCTCACTTACCGCATTTTGGATTGCAAATTGGAGCAGACTTTGAGTGTGAGAAATGTTTTTCTTACAGACAAAACTAAGCTGAGAGATGTGTTCTTAGAGCAATCTGTTTTCTAACTTCTAAAGGACATGAAGCTCCACAGGAGCAGAGTAAAACTAGTGCTAAATAAATACAGGTGTAGGGCAGGCATGGAGAACTTGGTACCAACCATTTCACCTTCCAGATAGGCTCCTTTTGCCCTGAATTGCAGATCAACACAGACTTATTCAGTATTTCTTTCAACAGTGCTAGTAGCTGAAACATGAAAAACTGAAATATATTCCATTCTTTTGTGATGAAACACTTACAGAGAGGCATAAAATATACCTTCCTGTGTGATATCAGGATAATGGAACCTTTTACTCCCTTAAAATGACATCTTTCCTCTTATCCATTTTCTGGTCATTCACAAACTGTCTCTTGTAAATGCAGAAGGACTTTGGGTCTGCACTCTTCCAACAAATGTGTTCCTGAATATGGCACATTTAGAACATCTCTTCTGACACAGTTTTCTTGAAAATTGAAGTGTATTTCCATTCTGCAAACCAGTCTGGGGAATAACCCTTAAATAAGAGAAGAAAGATGTTTAAACAAGTAATGAAGATAAATCTGACACTTTTCAACTGCATTTTTTCATAATTAATCTTGTATTTAATAAGTGCAACTTGTATTTACATGACACCACATAAATTCAATGGATAAAAGACTTCTCTTCTACAGGACACTGTTATTTCTTCTTCTCTTTCTTTTATCCTGTTTGATTAATGTCACTTTGAAATTGAATGAATTAAAAAGTAATTTTTTTGGGGTGATACAGGAATAGACAAGGTTGCCTACTGTACTCAGTTTTCTTTCTTTATTTAGAATGGTGGTCTCCAAAATGTGGGGAAATTGTGGACTAGTAGAGTGCATAATAAAATCCATTGGGCTGCAGAAAGAATTTTCTTTTACACCATTAATAAAAAAAACCAAAAAAACCTATTTTTTAAAAAAAAGTTTTTTAGTTCATCTTTACCTCATCCTTCTTAATTTCTATTTTTGTATGTGGTTTATAAATTCAATGCATTAGTACAGTGGTCTGTGTATGTATTTTATAAATAAATAAACATATATTGGGCATGCTTAAAAATCTCTTATTAATGGGTGTTTGCAACCAAAAAAATTTGAAGAACACTAAAGTTCTGCCAGCTATCCCCTCTGAAGCAAATAGCATTTCCAAAAGTGCTAGCTCACATTCCACATTTAAGACAGAGATAAATTTGTCGCTTAAATTAGGGCTTTCAAGAACCTTTAATTCTACCATTTCAAGAACAGGGGCAATTCAGAAGGCGGGTGGTGTTTGGTTTTGTTCGGTTAGTTGTTTTGGTTGTTTTCATTCACATGTTGATGGTTTGATTTATGAATTAAACACAGACATGTTGCTATCTGAAAGAGATCAAGAAAATCCATACCTGTTTTTGGCGAAGTCTGGAAGAAAGCTGTTGAACAGGAAGATCCAAAAAAAATTTTCACTTTTCCAGGTCATCTAGTAAGAATTTTGTTATTACTACTTTCTGGCTAAAAAAACTAACATCAAATGACGCCCCCCCCCCCCCCCCCCACATAAGCAAAAGAACAACAAAAAATGATAAATGATCAGTTTTTAAAGAAATGACTGTAAGACCACATGAAACTCATGGCAAATCTTCCCAAGATTTTATTCTGAATCATTTATCACAAGTTAAGAATTTGAAAACAACAGTGGAAGATAAACCATGGGAATCTGCATAATTTCAAATTAAAACCTGAAATGGCAGAAGTTAAAAATCAGTTTTAAAATAGATAACCAGTTTCTTACAAAACAACTATGATTACTACATAATAAAATTTTTCTAAAAATTATTAGTTTATTATTAGCTGATTCATCTGCACTTACCTCTGAGCCATTCCATTGCAGCTTTTACTGCACTCTTTTTCCTATAACTCTATCTGGGGTAAATAAACACAAATACTCAATGGGAGTCCCATCTGAAAACTGTATTTAGAAATAATGTGACATATATAGGGACTGTATGAATCTGTTCTTCATTGTGAGAATGAAGAAGAGTACTTAAGAGAAAGTATAATTCAGTTATATAGATATTTGGATGTTTTCCTGAAATATACTCTTTAGTACTGACAAAAGAAATTACCTCCTTAATAAGACAAAGCAGCACCATTTCTCCTACACAGTAGTGAGGAATCTTAGAAGGGTTAATTGAAAAGTTCAACTAATTCCTATTTCATTAATGTTCCAGTGGAATGCTGTAATTAAATGCATTTTTTCCAGAGAATTGTTAATAGGGCTCAATTTACCATTTAAGACAAATAGTCTTTTTTGCACTAGGGAGGCGGAGTGAGTCATATTTATTATTTAAGTAGAATACTTATAATATTGTGCCATGGAAAGAAGTGGATGAATCTTGCTGTCTTGCCAAACATTTCATCCTTGCTAGAGTAGCAGAGGTGGTGGCAAATAATATATTTTGGAGTTAAATTAGCTATTACAAATACTATGAAATTATTAATTACTGTAGAACTGGTTCAAAAAAAGCATTTATTTATAATCTCTTATGGAAAAGTAATTTGAAAGCTGCATGCAAGTTTCTAACTTCCAAGTCAGCATCTTTGCTATATCTAGCACATGAGTTATACACGTAGTGCAAGCAGCAAAGCTACAAGTAAATAAATGATGGACTGCAAACTAGACTGAGATGAGGGCAGAGTGGGAAGAGTTATTTGGGAGCTCTGAATTAGAAGCAAAAGCCTGGCTTGATCGGCAGTTGTAAATCAACAAAATTTCACTGAAGATGTTGGATACACATTTGTCAGTCCAAGTGAAGTCTTATTTTAAAAGACTAGCTCCTAGGCTAACACATAATTTATACACTCATTGCATTGTCATTTTCCTAATCTTGAGATGGGGACAAAGGGGAAGGTTGGCAGAAGATGGAAAGAGTGCATGTATAAGGCAAGTAGGCACAGTCCTAATGGAGATACTTGGATATTAATGGGCAACAGTGAAAACTTTTCTCAGGTAAAATTGATTCATTACAAATACTAACAGACCAAGGACTCTGTATACATGGGGTTTTTCTTTCAGGGAAATAGCATCAAAATATTCTAAATAAGGCAAAATGATTGCTTTATGCTTTGGGGCAATATGTTAGAATGCATTGAAGTTGCAATTTTTCCAAGAAGGTAAAATACGGAGTCTCTCCTTGACTATCATTTACATGAACAAGTTATTACAGGTGAAAACTTTTCTGTTTCTAGTTTAGAATACATGTCCTGTCATTTAAGTCCTGTAACACTTTTTCATAATTAACACAAATATGTTTAACCCAGCATTTTTAACACACATTTCCTGTAAAAAGTAAACTATTTCTTTCCAAGGCCTGATCTCATGTAAAAATAATCATCTCTTTTTAAAGTCATAGCTAGGACAAAATTTAGTATCATTAAGTCAATAATGTTAAAATTACTTTCAGTTTCCATCTTCTGAATGGCCTTTCATCTGGTATCCATATGCAGATTTTGACAGAAGTCTTCATCATTAAATGAATAGTATGCTCTTGCACATGACAGTATTTTAAATTGCAGTTCATCTTTCCCAGTGCATTCTGCATCAGCCTACTAAACTGAATAGCCTCAAGTTTAGCTATTCTATTTTAAAACTGTCAAACATTATTAGCAGAGCAGAGAAGCAGTTCAAAAAGTAATTAATTCCAGGGCTTAGAGTAAACTGCTATTTTAATTAAAAGAACACTAAATACTAATGTCCTGATTCTTTGTACTTAGAACATGGAATAAAAAAGTCTAAATCACTTACATTAATACATTTTAAATGGAAGTTGAAATACATGAAAGGCACATCTCCTGTTCCTGTTCCTTATAAGCTGACTCAAAAAAAGGAAAACATTATATGCCATATATTGGTTTTGTTGTGCCATTTTTCTTATTGATTCTTTTCCAGTCTGTGCTGAGTAGGAATATCAACAGTTACACCATAATTGCACAGTGTAGGATGCCAGACCTCAGCTGTGCAGTTGTGACTATTGCCACCTATAAACCCACAGAAGATAAGAAGTTCAAAACAGGTTCTCTTTTGAAGTCGTGAAGTGCTTTCTGCGCTTTGTAAATTTACAACTGCCATCTTGTGCAGACTTTAAATGATACACAAGGAAGGCACTTGACATGTGAAGAAGCACTGTTCAGAGAACTAGAACAGGCTGCAGAGAGAGGTGGTGAGGTCTCCTCCCGTGAAGATATTCAAATCCCTCCTGGAAGTGATCCTGTGCAATGTGCTGCAGGTGACCCTGTTTAGCAGTGGGGTTTGATGACCTCCAACCCTCATCATTCTGTGATTCTGTGAAACAAGACTTTTAGGCAGTTTGGTTTTTACTACAACTTTACAGTCTCACATCTTTGGTGTGCCTCTCTCCTCATGGAGCAGCTGAAGTCTGCAGGTATGTCTGCAGTGTGCCACAGAGCACAGCGTGGCTGGTCCTAAACTAGCAGTGATTCCCTCACTGCCTGACACAAATCTCCATCAGGATCATCATCACCATGGCCTGAAAAAGCTTGAGCTACAAGGCACCCTCGAGATCAGGGCTGATTCTCTGGAGCAGGAGGCTGTGTGTACCACATGGTGGTGTCAGCACTGCCTGGGGCTAGCTCAGGTATCCGTGTACAGATATTTGCACAACACAATTCTGCCTCACTCCTGATGTCTGTGATGCTCATCTCATCTCGGAGCTGAACTGCAGTAATGCAATACTTGTCACCACAACAGCATGTGGAGAAAATTCCAGCTTGTGCAAGATGATTGACAAGGACACTATGTCAACTAGTCAGACTATGTTTGTCCTTCCCTCTCCACAATACCTCACTTTCTCTATAATTTCTAATTAAGCTGTTACTTTATGGCCAGGAACCCAGGAAAACTAAAAGATCAATTCAAATTTTGGTAAGAAAACACAGACAACAAGCTTAATAATCTAGTTAAAAACCAAATAAAACAAAACAAAACGAAGAAAACCGCAAAACAAAACAAAAAAACCTACTCCACCCAAACCAAGACCTAAAATTTTATCACAGAATATATGTCTAGTCTGCAAGAACACCTGATAAAATTTAAGTAACTGATGCAAAATTTTGTCAGCCCTGTGAAGGAAATGACAGAAAAATACTCCCCTTTCTTCCCAGTTAAAAAGTTCAGCACTTTGACCTTACCTTCTCTAAAATGTTTACAGATTTGGACAGAAAAGCTTCATCTGAAATTCTGATTCAAGGGTTTTTGGTGTTTCTTTTTCTGATTTAGACTAAAGATTTAAATTAAAGGTGCTGCATCCTAAATAATTATCAAGAAGTTGACCATTGGGTTTTGTTTTATGTATTTAAATTTCCTGGAAAATCCAGTGCTGGACATAAGAATCTTTTGGTACTCTGGACACTTGAGCCACTGTTCTTTGCCACCTCCAGACAAAATTTCATGTCAGTATTGTTTTTTGGTTTTTTTTTTTTTTTTTTTTTTTTTTTTTTTTTTTTTTTGGTTTTTTTTTCTGGCAGAAAAATTTAATCTGAATTATCATGGTATTATATGAGACAATTTTTTTTTTCATCTGCACTATGGCCACCTGGCATTTTAATATTGGTCCAGTATTACCAGTATGAGAAAAAATTCTGGAAGGAGTATCAAGTATTAAGGCTTATCTAAAATATTTTAGCATTTTTAATTTTAGGATCCATTCTCAGTTTCTTATACTTTTATAAGCTTTATCCACCTGCGTAAGCTTTTTTTCTGTCAAGTATCTGATTCTGTCTTTTTACTTTGTAAAAATGTCAAGAATGGCTGAATCATTTCTCAGTCTAATATAACAAAATAAAATTATGTTAATTCTTTATCTGAAATGTTTTTAGAGGCCTTTCTTTATATAGAAGAATGTTAATTTAATTTAAATTTTTGATACTTCATGCAAGTAATTACAGTATTAAAAGTCTATACAAATTTGACCAATTTGGAAACACAGAAGGGATATCTTCTAAACAGTGCAAAGGAGGGAGGAAAAAAGCTATATATGAAAGGACTAACATAACTGAAAGTAGGTTTCTTCTAGATGGTGCTATTGCTTTGCTATTGTATGAAAAAAAAATCTTTTTAGAGGAAAATAGATTGTGATAAATTAATTAAGATCTATATTTTTGCTATACAAATGACAGACATTATCAGGATATAAAATAATCTCACACATAGCATACCTAACTTCTAAGTGTATGTTATATTTATGTTTTCAAGTGCTTTTTAAGGTCATTTCCCATTTCATATATATTGTCATATCTAAATTACACTGCATCAATTAACACAATCACATGATTTTAACATTTATACCAAAATGAGGCTTTGACCACAGAAAACTACCATTTTTCCACTGGCAGTATTAAAAGGCTTGAAAGACTCCTAAAACTCTCTAGGATTTACATGTACATACTACTAATCAGATGACCTGCCCATCAGTCCAAATTGAGAGAGGTCAAATAGGAAAAGATATATATTACAGAAATGTTCTATAAAGAACATTTTATAGAGGTATTTATATTTATTAATATTTGTAGCATACCACTCAATTCCTAAAGATCAGAATGTGTCTCCCCTCTGTTCAGATGCCTAATTTCTTTATATGGATTTAAGAATGAAGACTTCAATGAAAATAAATTGAGTGATTCAGTAGTATAAGTGTTCAGAAAAGCTGTTGTTCAAAATCACTTACCTGGCAAAAGTCCCAGGAAGACAGCATTGGTGTCATCTATTCAAAACATTATATTGCTCCTTTACTGCATCTCAAAGCTTTTATTGTATTTATTTTCAAATCTTCATGGAATCATAGGGAAATAAAAATGAAAGAGCCTTTAAGAGGTCACTAAGTTCTCTGGCACAAGGCTAGATGAGCTATATATTTGTCATTCCTGATGCATGTTTATGTAGCCTGTCCTTAAATTCTTTATTGAAGGAGATAACAAAGTCTCAATGGGCAGTTTCTTTCCGTGCTTCAGTAACCCTATGATTGCTAATATTCAACCTGAATCTTTCTGGATGCAAATCCACCATATACTGACAAAATGACAGGGGTCAGCTGGGCGTGTTTAAGCAACAAGTGATTCCAGGCTCACGTTGCTCAGGGTGTAGTGATGCTGATCAGTTGAAGCTTACTTCCCCATTAAGGGAGATAGATTTTGCACTTTAGCATTATGATCAGTCTAGTATTTGGCTCTGAGATCACAAAAGAAAAGTAGAAAACCAAAGATATCCCAAAACATCAACAGCAGGTTTAACACTCAGCGTTCTTCCCTCTTAATCACCTGCAGAGGAAGAGTTTGCTAAAGTACTGGTTCTTCAAGCTTCGGTGTGGGATACTCTTAAGTGATTTCTCAGTGGTCTATGAGGTATTTTAGTTTTAGCTAAGTTGCACCACTTGTGCTGTTTGTGGATGGGATATTACAGGTGATACAATTTCTGGGAGATGAGTTAGAAGTTAATTTAAGAATATTCTAAGTCATAGAGTGCTGACGGGTTTTTTGGTTGTTGTTTTTTTGTTGTTGTTGTTGTTGGTTGGTTGGTTTTGGGGTTGTTTTTTTTTTTTTTCTTTGTGGGGTTTCTTTGGGTTTTTATTTGTTTTGGGTTTTGTTTTTTTTTTTTCCCCTCACATTATATCTGTATACTGCCCTTAAATGCTCTTGGAAATACATTTTAAAAAGTGAGTCTAAATTCATCACTAAATTGTCTTTACCCTTGCAAAATGAATTATTTCAATTTTAAAAGTCCTACTGAAGAGGTTTAATTTCCACAGTAGGTCTGAAGGAAATCATAATGTCACTTATTTCATTTAATGAAATGCTGCATTTCCCAAAATAAGCCACCACGAGTCACATTCACATTCTGAGTTACGAGATGAAAATTTTAATAGGATTAATATTGGATTTCATACTACTTTCAAAATCTAAAATACATGATGTAGAGGAAAAGGGAATATGTTCATTCAGTTTTCATTTCTTCATAGTTTAATGAAAACCTGACAAATCAGATATATAAGGCAGATACAGACAATAAATAGAATATGTGAGAACACTAAGGTTTTATCAGAAAAAGAAGACAATGAATCCCATTTATTGGTTTTGCCTACAAAGGAGGTGAAGATTTTTTCTCTCTGGAACTATTTATGGGTGAGTTCAAAGTACTGCTTAAACTGGAGCTGGTGTTAGGAGAATAAATTGAAGCTGTAGCAATTCCTACTTGTGAAATGAAGCTGGATAATGATCTGGATAACTATAGATCAGCACCATTATCCACAGTGGACAAAGGGTAGAAACAAGAGGATAAATACTGGTGCTACAAGGAATCAACACAGCTTTTTTAGAGAAAAACCGTGTCTGACACATCCACAAGAGTTCTCCAAAACAGCAATAAATGAGAAAATAAAAGGCAATTTGGTTAATAAAGTGTCCTTGGCTTTTCAGTACATTCTGAACAAAAGTTTCTAAATAAACTGTCAGAAATACAAGGGAAGATTAAGTCATGGTAAAAAGAAAAACATGGGAATTAATAGTCAGTTTTCACAACTACAGGGACTTGTCAGAGAGCCCTTTTTACTTTTTCTCTGTTGTCAAATATGTTTACAAATAAATCTGAAATTTATTGGAGCGATGATGTGATGTAGCTCTCTAAGAATACAAAATCAGGCAGAAGGGTCAAAGCTGAATGTGAAGTATAACAAAAGGACCTTATAACATTTGAATGAAGCATAAAAAAAAAAGATAAAGTGGCAAATTAACTCAAATGAAATAATACAAGGTAATTAATTTTTAAAAATCAACAAGTGACATACAATAATAGATTCTGCTTTCTTATGATGTGAAAAATCTCTTGATTTTTCTTTTTTTCATTTTTCTTGATGTGAAAAATCTCTTGATATTTCTGCAGGTAGCTCTTTAAAATATGGTATAGAATATTAAGCAGTCAAAAAGGCAAAATAAATTTTAGCCATTAAGGAATATAAAAAAAGAACAAATAAGAACTTGGTTAGAATGCATATTCTTCCATGTTACCTGCATTCCTGTTCATCCCATTAAAAAAAAAAACAAAAACAAAAACAAAAACAACCTAACTTTAAAATTAAAAAAAAAAATCCAGATCAAAATACAGGAAGTGTGTTGAGAGAAATAGAGTACCTTCTATAGGTTTGGAACGAGGCTACTGGCAGAAGATGGAAGGCCCACAGAATTATTAGTGAAATGAAGTGTGTGAATTGGGAAATCCAGAGTATGATTTCTATTTCTTTTTAGGCTTTTGATTGTGAGGGATAAGACATTGAACAAGACCTTAGTTTGATACAATGTGTAATAGTTTAAAATTTTCTTATTAGCATGCTTTTCATGTTCTGTTTCAGAAAAAAAGAGGAAAAAGAAAAAAGAGCACCAAAATATTATTTGCAATCTCTTTAAAAAGCCTAAAAAGAGGGAAATTTTTACCTGAGCCTGGTCATATAATGTATCACTGGCTAAGTACTGGATTTCCATTGGGTGATCCCGGCTCTTTCAAAGATGTCTGTTTCTCTGTCTGTTATGTTAAACTCATACAAAGGACCTGAAAAATTCTTTTTTCCCCCGTGTTCCCTCGAGCAGGTCAAAAGGGTTTGAAGATACTCAGATTCTTAAGTTCCAAGGGAGACTTGATAAGCAATCTCCTACCTTGGTGACCACAGAGCTCCTGCAATATTCAAGGCTCCCGTCTCAGGAATCTCAAGGGTTCTTGCCTTCTTAAGTCCCGAGGGCTCCTTGTCTTCCTGGAGTGAGCTTAAGAGTCTGGAGTTTTCAGGTTCTTCCTACTCCAGGGTTAGCAGAAAGGGTTTTTTCTTAGTCAAACACCCTTCCTGGGATTTCTGGAGTTCCTGTTTCAACACTGAGTATCTACTGAGTCTGGAAATCCTGGCTTCCAGACTGTCAGTATACCAATAACACCCCACAGCCTATGCTTATTCTACAATTTGAATAAAAGCCTGTAGTGGGATACACATCTTTAGTCCTTGAAATATACACTTTGTTATTTGTCCTGATTCATTTACATTCCCAGAGACAAAAAACTCAGCTTAAATTTGATCAATAGAGAGATCAAACTGTTAATTCAGCAACTCAGGTGTGCTGCACACTGCTGTGAAGAGCAAAGAAACCTTAGCCAACCAAACATAACTCACAAAACCCAACAGATCATTCAACAGATCAGACTCATTTAACTTTACAGAAAAGTTAGCAACTTGGATATAATAAAAGTTGTGCCTTGAGTCAAATCTTTTTTCTGTGTTTCATAATTCTAAGTAAAATGGAGCTTGCTTATTTTTTGTCTTTTTTTCATAATGCCACATTTAATTCCAATATTTAAAAGAGAAAGAATGAAACTTACTTGCTTGGTATGACTCAATGTGTGAAAGGAAAGAAATGTAAATCATTCATAAGTTTTGCTGTTCCTCTAGTCCTCAATGTACTCTGCATTTACACATATTTTGAATGCATTGAATGAATGTTGTTCCCAAAATCTTGCTATAGCTACAACATACAATCCAATACTCTACGTTATATGTTAGGAAAAATCCCCCAAACCCTGTTAAAATTCTTAATTTCAAAATCAGTCTCTCATCCTTAAGCACACTTAGAATTTCCTTTATTTTCTTGATTTAACATGGACCCATAACTGATGTTCATATTTTCCCCCGTGTTTAATTACAGACTAACTGGATTAATCTTTTAAGCAGCTTTAGGTTTGGAAACTACAGTTCAGATGGGAGCAAGTGTTCTGATTTTTATGACTGACTACATTAAGAGAGATAATAATGAAAATCAAAATAAAAGCATGATGAGGATATCAGCTCATGAAGTTTATTCTATTATGTGACCCATAGATGTCATGGATGACAGGGAGTGTTTGCTCCATGATGAACCCAACATTTTTAAGAACTGCATTAATAAGGTTTGGCCATATTTCAGAATAAGTAGGAGTCTTTCTAGAGCATCTATCACAACTTTGATTTCATTCTCCTAAAATACAAAAGAAAAACTCTCTCAAAAATCTATCATAGCCATATAATATGCCCTTCTCAAAGTATAATATGGATGTGAAAAATCTTATTTGAATGACGGGGCTTGAAGAATTGTGTTACTTTCACAAGTAAAATAAAATTATTTAGAAAAGAATGTATGCCTCTGCAATGCAGTTGTTTGTTACCAATTGCAAGAGTACAGTGAGATTTTTCAAAATTTATAAAATAACGAATTTTTTTATTTGAGTAATAGAAGTGGCTAGATAAATAATGAATGGTTAAAAATGTGATAGCATACTTTATAGAAAATAATTTTAATTATTGAAATTGAAATTGGTTGAAATTGAAATTACAAACACCTATTAATGAACAACCAACTCATTGTGTCAGAAACTATAAAGAAATTATCTTCTGCATTCATGTAGCATTAAGCTGTTTCAAAGACATAAGATGAAAGTTTGCAACAAGGATGGACAATCTTTTGCAACACATGTACATATAGAAGTACAAGATAGTTTTAAGCTTTAAAGTTTCAGAATCCTGACATGCATTAAAAAATGCAAAATACACATATATACATGTGAGGATAAACAGACTTAAATAGCAGACTACACACTTACCAAAATATAGCCAAGATAATTGACCCCATGAAGAAAATAACGTATTTTGCAAAGACTTGATGATGACACAAGCACTTTGCAAAAATAAGTTCTCAGTATCACAGTCTTTTCCCCATGGGTTCTCTTAAAAATGTTAATAGGTGGGGGAAATGGAGAGGGACAGTCTGCCACAAGAAAATGTAGATGATCACTTTGTGCAAGCTACAAAAACCTGTTCTTCTGACCCTAAAGTACTGAAAGGTGACTAATTAGTTTTCTCTGCTTTGGCACCTACCATTGACTGTCCTTGGGGCAGTGTGTGGCAATTTATCTCTGCAATCTTTAGTAGCTTGAAAAAAATGAGATGATCAGATATATTTAGGGTTTTGACTAGTGTTCATGTGGTCACAAGTATCTTACATTGTCAGATAAATTAGCATAACATCAATGTTTCAAAATCAGCAGGGTATTCCATAATGTAACGTGCTCTGTTCAAAAAATGCCTTTCCCTCTGCAAAATACCTTTGAACAGATACTCTACTATTTCCAGAGGATGGTCATAGCAAAAAGAGAATATAGCTCCTTCAGAAGGTAATGAAAAGTCAAACAAGATTTTATTTAGCATTTACACCTGCATACACTCATTTTGGAGTTTTTCAAATGGTGTTAAATGCTGGTGACAGAGAATAAGAAGACAGTTCTGAATATATCAAAAAAATGTCATGCAGGAAAACAGATATTCCTAATGGTATGGCCACAAGTCTGGGGATATGAAAGCTTTGATAGTGATTTATTTTTGAGAGATGCACTATACAAGCTGTTTAAATACCAGTTCATGGGTAAATGGCACTTAGAATGTTGTTAAAGGCAGCCTAGTAATAGTGACATGAATGATAAAATGATATTAATAGCAAGTCCTTGGACCTTTTCTTGTTGCAAGTTGAAAATAAGCAACCACTTGATTTTCTGGTGCCTTATGAACTACCAAGAGACTGCTGTAATCCTCTGTAAAGCTGATATAGATCCTTGCCTTAAGCTAAAATATCTGTAAATAGAACAGCAGAAGATAATAATCTGATTCTTATTGCAATTTATTTTAATTTTCTGATTCAAAATAAAATAGAAACCTTTGTTCACTTTACATGTGTGCTTGTAAGTGTAAAGTTTAGGATATTCACTTGGAGTATAAGATTTGAAACTGTTTTTTGTCTGCACTGAAAAAATCTCACTCAAAATATCTTATATCTTCAGGTCATGACCTTCAGCAGTCAGCCTGTGATAATGTTTTCACCAACACGGGGAAACAATGCAATACAACAAAAATGTTCTGACAAAAGATGAGGTCACAGTTACTTCTTTCTGAGCACATTTTTGTCTCAGTCTCCACTCTGATCTATTTTTATCAAAACACTTTCAGAAGACCTCTAAAAGTTACAGCCAGACCTTTTTTCTTTCAAATGCATTAAAGGAAGAGTTCTTTGTCATATGGTTTAATAGTCCATAGAGAAACAAGTCTGATCATATTTACTGTCAGCGGGGTGTTATACTTCCATTCATTTCAATTTTAGGCAATCAGTACACTGAATTGTGTAAGTACATAAATTAAATTTGTTAGGATCCAAGAAACAGCTACACAATCTACTTTACTCATATTCTCAAAACATTTTCTGAAACATTTATGATCATACGTGCTTATGATCATAACACATGACACTAGGAAAGTGTCTTACATGTGCAAATTATAGCACAGCAAATCTGAACTCAAAAATTTCCTGCAGGAGCTCAAGCTATCAGGCAATATCAGCACACCCACCTGGCATTGCTCTGTGCACCATTTTCACTCATATAAGAATTATTACCCATGCATGCGGTTTTATTTTGAAACACTTTGAGAGATAACAGGTGGATGTATTAGGAGTTATATTCTCTCTGATCTTCCAAAACTGCTGCTCTATTTTCTCAGACCTGTGAAGAATCACACACCCTCTGGAAAAATCTCTATACGTTTAAGCTGAGGAATAACTAAGGAGACTGTTCTGTGTTTACCAGCTGGATAATTGAATTCTCAAGGTAAAATCAGTATTCATTCAAGGCAGATGTAGATTATTATCCTGCTAAAGAAATACATCCACAGAAGTTTTTTAACGTTTTATGGCAGTTTTTCTAGTTTCAGAAAGATACAAGGTTGTACAAATATTCATGTTAAGGCCTTAGAATAAATTATTGAGCTATCTCACTATCTCTGTTCTATGACAGACTGGAAGAATGAATAGGGATTATGTCCAAGACAATGTCCAGTAATTTTTCAGTGGAAAAGTGGATTTCTGAACTCATCAACAGGTCTCGACATCACAGGTTCAGAGATGCGAATGAATTAAGTTCTTATGTGAACAAAAATATTTTTAAAAAGCACTAAAATAGAGCCTTTCTTCACCTCATTATCCTAATTTTTACATCTTACATGTTTTAGGCACAGTGACTCTTTCCTTCAAAATTCCAAGTACCTTTGTGACCTTTCTGTCTCCCAGTTAGGGATGTCTAAATTATTCCTGTATGGTTTTAGAAAAGCAGAACTACTATCTTCCCAACAACTGCATGCAGATTGGACACCTGAAAAATGACTCATAAGCCATTAAATATATAGAAAGAATAAACCTTACGTTAAGATTTTCCAGAGAGCATACGTAAATAGACAAGACAGACAAGTCAATTCCTAAATTGTAGGCAGGCAGGAATTTCTTGATTGCAAAGGAGAATGAGAAAAATTGTTTCAGTGCTATGCAACGCAGGTTTCTAATATCCAGACAAATCATCTGCCATGAACATTCAAAGTTCAATTACCCAAATATATACTGGATTTATTGCTTAGTTTTGCTGTAATTTCAATGTATTTTGTTTTAGCAGATTTTTCAATCTGTATGAATTCAGTATTCTGTTTCCGTCTGCATTGCAGTAATTGCAAAAATTATTTCATCATATTGGGCAAGGTGAGCTGAAACGCAAGAGAACTCCTTTAACATCTGCTGTTCATGTGCTACTGTATGGTAGTTTTGCCATCTAAAATTATTCCTCTTTCCATGACTGATGTCATGGTTCAGTTCTTACCGACAGTAAGTGAGGAGATTGTCTCAAGGAATCTGCAACTTTTCTGGTTTGGATTATCAGGCTGATTTCAGTGTGAAGTGGTAGCCTTTGGCTGCAAAGATCTCACCACATCTTTTCACCATCTGATCTCAGGAAATGGATTTAGCAAACCAATAAAACCTAAATCTAACAAAGACATGTTGTGGAAAACAGTGTTTCAGTTGTTGTTCTTAATTATCTTCAGGCCCTTGACGAGGAGTGTAAACTTACAGTGGCCTTTATCTTGATTATTACACGTATATCAAAGGGAAATTTAATTATCTCTTGTTTGTATTTAGAAAAAGAATATTTTTTTTCTCACAACAATACTTTGATAATTTTTTTATCAGATGATCACAAATAAAAACAAAACATTTTTTGGTAGAATAAGCACATCATACACAGTGTAAATTCTCCACAATATCAGGCAGCAAACTGCTTTTCTTTTTAATACATACTTTTTCTTCTTTCATATTTTTCTGCTACCAGATAAGGTGCAATAAAACTTTGTTAGAGCTACAGCGGATGTGTGAGATATGAGAGAGTTGCCTTTCTTTTTCAATCACATGCAAAAGAAAGCTGGAAACCTTAGGTAAAAGTGAGTAGAAAAGTATGTTTCAAAATATGGACATTATATTTTTTAATATTACTAAGATATTAACAGCTAATGAGAGAGCTTCTTGATTTATTCCCTCGGGTTGCTGTTACCATTTTTCTAGAATACTAAAATTATTCAGTCTTAGTAATATTTCTTGGTAATTTGAACACAAGATCTCCCAGACAATCACCATGATGTTAGACAGCAGATCACTGGTAACAGTCTGCTGAAAGGACTGCAGTAGACATATATCATGACAAATGAAATTATAAAATGCATATCTTGATTAAAACCTTGACTACACTGGAATAATAGAGAAAAACATTTTTTTTACTTACCTTTCTTTCCAATCAACTATTATACAATATATTTTAAAAGAAAATTCTTTAACTTGCTATTTAAATAATAGTCTTGCATAGTTGATGATAAATTTGTAATTATTCCTTCAGTGTAAATTTGTTTTTACTATCTATTTATACAAACAAAAATATGTCTTCAGAAATACACACAAAAAGTAAAGTTTGCCATTCACATTAGAAAATCTGATTTCCTTTTGTACCGGGAAACTGCTTTTAGACGCAGGTAGACACAGACCATTGCCAAGTGGAAAAATTACTTAACTGACTTAGATGCAAGTGTTTTCTTTGTCTAACATTGTCTCTCCAAATGCAACCACTAGGCCAACCTCTTCTAAATTGCTGTACTTGCAACTGTAGAGTAACAAGGAAAAAACCCATATGGAATAGAAAAATATGTTCTGAACGGAAATGGGAACTCTTGGTTCAGTGAGAGCTGAAAAGACTATGACAAGATGGCTTTAAGGATGCTCTTTTTTCCTGTTAACTACATGTTTCAGATAAAACTGAAATCATGGAGAAGATAAAAAGAGATGTTAGTCATTTACACTTCAAAAGATTTTCACAATGACTAAATTGTCTGTTCCAAGTGTTAGTGTCACACATAAGGATTGTGCATGATTCAAAATGCTTTTTGCAAAAT
Source organism: Passer domesticus (assembly GCF_036417665.1). Lineage (NCBI taxonomy): Eukaryota > Metazoa > Chordata > Aves > Passeriformes > Passeridae > Passer > Passer domesticus. The sequence goes on along the minus strand of NC_087474.1, from coordinate 104,012,696 downwards.
ATGTATAAAAGCTAGTCCTTGCTTTGTTCTCACAAGCTTTCTGGTAGTTCCAGGGTATAAATCAGTGAATATAGGGAAGCAGAATGGACTTCTTATTTGTTAGAAAAAATATTTAGTGGCTTTGAGGCTTTAAATAATGTATTTGCACCATAAATGCAATCATTATGATTCAAATATCTTGGTATACTATTTTTTAAAAAAGGTATAATTCAACAAGGCATGTAACAAGATAGTTATCTGCAAGAAGTGTCCTTGCTTTGCTCTTCAAGAGTAACAATAGATTTCAGTGAAAATAACAAGATTTAATTTTTTTCATTATATAGTCAGTTAAATATGAGCAATGATTCCATTCCTTTAAATATTCAATGGCCATTCAAACTCAATGAAAACAGGAAGAAGATCTGTCATTCATTCTGTATAAATTAATATCCTAAATGCAATGTCTCATTACATATATAGTAAATTTCATCAAAGCTATAAGGTTTTCAGCTCTCTCTATAATCATTAGTTTGAACCTGCAAAGCCCTTAATGAGATAAAATGTACTAGCATCAAGACATGGTCAATTTTTTTCAGGCAGAAATATGATAAATTTCAGAAATATTGGCATGTAAAAATCCTTTTGGCATTAAAAGTTAGTACTTTAGTAATTCTGAAACATCTGTAGCCACGAGAAGACTTTAAAGATCTAAATTTTGGATTTTGACATCTGAAATGGCATTTATCACTGACAAATCTTTGTGCCAATAATCTTGTCTCTGTCTTATTTTAAGATCAAAAACTGTTCAAGATAAATAAATTCTAGCACTCTTATTTAGGGTGCTGTGATCTTTGAAAATATGTTTACATACTCATTTGAATAGATTTCACCATCTGTTCAGATATGAGTGGCTCCTAAATGATGATCTGCATAATAGTACTTGAAGTTTCCTTCACATGTGGGAAGTTTTCATTGGCAACCCATCCTTGACTGCTGCCCTACAAAGCAGTAGTCACTCACTGAGAAGGGCAAGAATAGTTTTTATTTTAAAACCGCATTTGCAAATGCCTTTAGTGAAGTTATTCTAGCTCTTATTATATTGAATTCATGTACATGTAGCAAAATAAAAATAAAACCTTAAATTAAGCGTATATATTCCATAATTTGAAATAAAATATTCCTGATTGCAGAGCTACATGACCTATAAAAAAAATCAAAAATATGTTTATATAGACTATATAGGTGTAGAAAGGATATTAAGAGATTCTGGAATTGTTTCTCTTGATAAAGATGGTGATCTGGGACATCCTGCATGGTTTTTATCAACCAATAGACCCATTGAATTAATGATGAGTCATATTTTAGGTTTGTCTAGTAGTGACATGCAAAGACTGAGGCAATGTGCCCTGACATTTCACTCAGATAATCTGTGACTAGTGGGTCAAAATTTAATTTCTCTCAAATTTAATTTTAATAATCCTACACCTTTTAATATGAAAATGCCAACTTTAGGTGATTTAATTTAAGGATGAGATTTAAACCAATTCTGGATCTGATTTCCACTTCTGACATTTTGAACTATGCTGAAACCCACTGAGTTTCATTCTTCCCAGTGCATCTTTTCTCTCCTACTTTACTTATTACTTGCTGTCATTTCCTGATCAGATACTGTTAGCAGTGCTGTAGTTTTTAAGTTTTTAACCCATGAGAAAATATTCTGGTCTTTGGTAATGATTAGACAGCGCAGGCATACGTTTGACACTGAAAATGTTGAGATAAATGATGCCTAATGTAATAAGTGGATGGTTTTGAAGAATCTGCAGTTTGAAGTGGTTTTTGTGAGTGCAACAAAGAAGTCAAAGAAGAAAAATTTGCCAGAAGGAAGCAACAACAATTAATGCAAATCTTCATTAAAACATCTGACAGAATGAGACATCACTGTCTATAAGAAATCTTGTCTTTCCTTCAGCCTAGCAACTCACCTCTGCCTTTGTGTGACACTAAACCAGATGTAGGAACTGATCTGTCTTTATTTTTTAAAATTTTTATTCTTGTTTCATTTCACCAGCTAAGTACTAACTCATTGTGAAAATTGGTTTCGTTTAGAGAGGGACTGTCAAGGTCTAAGTGAAACTCAAAACTGAAAAAAAAATCAAGTTGATTTAAAATTGATTTGACTGAAAGTTGAATTGGTTTCTGAATTGAAATGAATGAATGTCTCACTCTTAATAGGTCAGATTTTCTGAGCAGTTACCATTTTTCCAAGTAAATATCTCAAACATGTAGAGGCCTTTCTTATCTGAGATATTTCTGTGCTGCTTTGGAAACATGTTAGCATGCTAGCAGCCAGAGAAGGTTTTCCTGGATGAAGGCTATAATGAAATGGTCAATGGCTTAATTAAATTGGTTGATGAGAGAAGTAGAATAGCCTCAGGCATACAAGGATGCAGAAGAATAGCTAGCATCTCTTATTTACAGAATACACATTTTGACTCTCTAAAGATATTTAAGAAGAAAGATCTTTACAAGTTCATTGTCTGAGTCTAACCAAAAAAGAATTTTAGGAGCCCATTACTGTATTGGATATATCCATCAGGATTTTTAGGGACATTTTAAAAAAATACATAAATCTAACTATGAGGGGTTTTTTCATCCCTAAAATTTCTGACAAAACTGTTCCCATTTTAGCCATCCCTTTGAGTGCATCTGTTTGTCTGATGTAACTAATGAGATTTTTTTCTTCATTATATTTGATCAAATCCCTTGAAAACCGCTGGCTTAAACAATTTGACAAGTAGCTAAGCCACCCTCTTGTGTGTGTGCATACATGTGTATTGCAGTTCCAGAAATCTTACTGAATCAGTGGAAATGATACAGTGGTAGTGGTTATCTAGATCAATCACTATGAATTTACAGAGAGCAGTGATTGACACTTCTTTGTGTTGTTCTCTTCTAATTGCAGTTTAATTTGCTCAAAAGCTCCTGAGCTGAACTCTGGAACTTGAGGTCTGCAGTTATATTTGTCATACAGAATAAAACTGTCAGCACTGAGCTTCCTGCATGAACAAACATCAACTGACTAATTTCTGCTTGTGTTCAAAGCACAAGTTAAATACTTTAGAATTCTCTGACCTTATCTCAGAGATATTTTCTCTTAATGATCAAATGCAATCATTTATGAAGATTTCAGCTGTGACAATACAGCATGACACATTAGGTTTTCTCTTGCTCCCTTAGCAACAAGCACTGTGTATTGCTCCTTTATTAAGGTATAGCTTTGCTAATCCTGAATCTTGTGTGAAGAAAGACTTCTTTATTCCTAAGGAACTCACTGAAGACTGGTAGTGAGTATCACACCACAAAGCAGATTACATGCTCATAAAATTATGATTAATTTAATAATATTTCTTCCTGTTTATAATGTAGTATTTCATTATACATTATATTACATATAATTATGTTCCCATTTGATATAGGTTTCTGTTCTCGATCCTAATGATTCCATATTTTAAAGTTTAAACTGTGCAAAACTCTATCAAAAAGAGGTACAAGGTTTTAGTTTTTGTTTTCTACAATTTTCTTTTTATTTCTCCTGTGAGACATGGAGGGAAAAGAGAGGAAATAGGAGGAAAATTGAAGCAACTTAAATATTTCTACTAGTTCACAAAGTCCAATACACTAGAAATCAGCACAAGTAGTTAAATCTACACCCAGAGCTGTAAGAGTGCAAAAGACTGAGATTCAGAAAGATCTGATTATAGACTTACACTTCAGTGCATTGTAAATATAAAGCTGCTGTGTCTGTGTTCAGATAAATTTTAGACATTAAAAAAATAAAAACCAACAAAATAAACACAGAAAAACTGTCCCAAACCTAAAACTGAACCAAACACAATCCAAAACCAACAAAACACTTACCAAAACAAAAATCTCTCCAATACCAACACTCCAAAATCCCAATCACAGTAAATTAGACAGGATGTTGTCACAATGATTTCATACACATTTAGTTGTAAAATTGAATACAAATAAAAAGGGACTACACAGACAAAGTTTACACCAAGATGTCGGTGAGCATGAATCTTTGAATTAACTTGTACATGTTCAAGAACCAGAATACTCTTCAAAATCTGCATCAACATAGGTTTTCACTTTTAGTTCTGTACAACTTTGCCAGTGATTTTTTTTTTCTGTTGTTAATATAAGCCTGGAGGCAGATGTGTGGTTTCAAAAGTTTGCAGTGTAAACCCTATGGATTTCCTACATAAATTTTTCATGAAATCAGTTTATTGTATCATTAAGAACAGGTGCAAGGTGCAACAAGACTAATATTTTGGAATGCTAGCATTCAGAGGACATCAAAGAAAATTACAAGAATGAGCATTTATTCCTTGGGACTGGAAGAGAAAACAAATCTACTGACAGTAAGTTTAATAAGACTCTGAATGAACTTGGAATTTGGAGTAAAAGGACTTTTGGAATTCTTGAAAAATCTAAAGGGTTTTCCTATTCATGTTGTTCAGGTTGTCTTGAAATTATCAGACCTGAAAAAAAATTAGATGACATTTTAAACTAAAATTTCATTCACAATAGGAGTGCAAGAAAGCACACCATACAAAGCATTCAATATAAAGAACACTCACTCTGATTCTATAAAATTCCACCATTCATTATTAGGAACACCTTTATTTTTTAGTGACCTCTATCTGCTCACCTTGCTGTCTCCAGCAGTCTTTCTAGCACTGGAAGTTCTTTTCATGTTTACAAAGACTTTGAGGATTTTATCTGTGTCTAGTAGTATGAACAGGCTGGAAAGAATGAGGTATATCAAGCTTTGCCCAACAGTTCCTTCAGGTAAACCAGCAAGGAAACTGTTTTGTAAAATCTCTCCAAATATAACAGTACACTACTATATCTAGGAACAGAGAATTTCCTTTCAGTACTCCCTTTAAAGCCTTTATAAAAATTCAGAAACATTGATCTACAGTTAAGGACTCTACAGAGACCATTTGAGAGAAAGTGCATCCTGGGTACCTGTTCAGGCACAAAGTGATTCCAATTTTAGCAGCAAATGAATCTCATGACAGAGTGCTGCATTTAAAAGTTTTGAGGAAGGACAGTTCTTTGGTTTTTTTTGTTGTTGTTGTTTTGCTTTGGTTCTTTTCTTTTCTTTTCTTTTCTTTTCTTTTCTTTTCTTTTCTTTTCTTTTCTTTTCTTTTCTTTTCTTTTCTTTTCTTTTCTTTTCTTTTCATGTTAAATAAAGGAATTTGGACATTGTACCAAACAAAATTTTCAGAGAAAAGTCTTGGGACATTTTCACAAGACATCAAGTCTCCAATGTCCCTTTAGGCTATACTCCTGTCTAAAGGATTCACTCTATGTCACTACTTTGCCCTGCTATAGGTAACTGAGCCTTTTGGCCACTGAAAATTGAAATGTTATTAAATTTTATACAATATTGGCTAGGAAAAGTATGAGAAATTGGTGCCCAAATCTCTGAGTTCTAGCTGGCATTTTTAAATAAAAAGAGAAGCAAAAACATGAATCTTCAGTTAGTCCTGCCTATCCCATAGGCACAATACGATATATATTTTTTGCAGTGCTTTGAACAAGATTATGATCTTTTTGAGTTGAATATGGGAGGGACTTATACATTACACATAAATACTCCATTAATTTTTCATTTTATTTCTGACTGAAAAGATGGGAAAATGAAGGAATCAGAAAAAATATTAGGAGTATTCATGCTACAGTGAAGCAAAAGAATATGCATACTGTCACAAAATCTCAAAGAATAAGAGGTTTTCTACCATCACTGATCCTGCTTTGTACTTTGAAAGGACTTGGGCACATGACCAAATTTCTCCAGGAATAACAATGTACATCAGCTGATCTCTGCTATAATTAACATCCTCCAACCTGTCACACTCAACAAAGCTAGCAAAGCTGAAAAAAACATATCTGAATATTTCCACAATTCGTGTGATTTCTATAAAGATATTGTTTGGGAAATAAACAAGATATATGCACATATTATAGAAAATCAGTTTTAGGAAGGAATACCCATTTTAACTGGCAGAAGATTTTTTTTTTTTTTTGAATGCCAGAAATGGGAGCTCTTTTCACTTTGACAGCTGCTGTCTTTTATCTTGGAAAAAACATACTTCTTCACAGAGATTATTGCAGTATTATCACAGTTATGAGTAGGATGGCTATGAGAAGGTAAATACTAAGAAAAAAACAAATCTGACAGACTGACAAAAGAAATTTAATTATTTCAAGAAATACAGTTGCTACCCATTGCAAATACACAGTGATGCACTCTCCCACTTCTGCTCATTCCTCTAACTCTAGCACGCACTAGTTACTCATTCCGGGTGGGAAGGAAATCAGTCAATTATTTGTACAACTTGTTGAAAACATCCACTCCTACAAACTTATGTCTTTGGTTTCACAATTAAGCAGACTAGATCGGTGCCAGCCTGCCAATAAATGGAGATCTATCTTGGAGGCTCCTCACCTCAAAGTCAAGGAATGTTCTTTGTCCACTTGCAAACTCTTTCCCCTAATAAGGACATTTCCTACAATGAGGGATCACACAGCTCAAATGTCAGCTCCCTTTTTTACCTCTAGTTAACATTTGACAAGAAATGTCATAAATATAGGAGAGAAAGGATTTGAGTTTTAGTTTTGTCTCTGACCCAAAACCTTCCTACAGCCAGGACACTCAGCTGTGAGTTAAATGTGTAAAAAACATCTGAGAAGATGATAGGTTCTTCATCAGTTCCTCATAGACTCACAAGCCCCAGTTACAGAAATTGCTGAAGTATGGTCGAACTGGACTTGTACTTTCAAATATCTTCCCAAGTGAGCTGGCAAGCAGGGGCTGACAAAGCACTGTTTACTGTGCCTGAAAGCAGCTGCAGTGTCTGGACTAGGAGTCTGGACTCCTTAGGTCAGTCATGTCTCAGAGCCTTAGAAAAGAAGTCTCCAATTTATAGGAAGTGCAATCCAGGCATATAGTGAAAGTTTGATGAGAGGAGATTTCTATGCCATCATTGCTACCTCTTAAATATAACAAAGCATTTCATTCGCTGCTTATAAAAAATACAAAATTGAAAGACACCTACACAATATATAGACAATACTAATTTAACTTAAATGATGTAGATCCCTGCAATAGCTCCTGGTTCAGTCTCCTTACCTTCTGCTCTGGTCCTTGTGATGCAGCTGTGTTATTCACTCAGTAATGATTGCAATGACACATTAATTCAGCTTGTTAAAAAGCTTGGAAATTAAATATATTTAAAGAAAGCAAGGCAGAAGCTAAAACTCAACAGGAGTTGGCAAGTCTGACAGGAAATTATACAGGTCTAGTTGCACACTGGAAATACTCAAATAATAAGACGCACAAGCCATTTTTCTGAAAGAACTACTTAATTTAATATTTTGGCTGTGTTTCTCTAATCAAAGCCAGCCTGATGGGCCCAGAAAAACAATCACTTTTCCTATGCAGTATTAATACTCATAAGTGGCTTCTGCATCCCAGATTGCATCATACCTGTCATTACTTGAAGGTTGTGGTTTAGCAATGAAGTACCTGCAGCATGCTAAATGCATCCCAGGCGCTGACTCTTGTACAGTATAGTCAAACACCGTATAAGTAAATTGTGTCAAATAGTTGGAATTATCTAGTCTTCTCTCTGTAGCTTGTCTTACATAACCTGCATCAGGCTTGTGAGTTCAGAAAGTCACATTGGCAGCTTGCCAATCCTCAAGAATTCATTGGGATTTTAAAGCTCCTAATGATCTTACTCGATATCACTGCCAAATATTTGTACAAGTGACTTTGGTTTGTTGCTCTTCAAATGAAAAGATAATCAGATGAGAGATTCTCCTAGGCTTTTTAGAGTGTGGTGGGGTTTTTTTCTTAAAATTAACCAGCAAGTACAACGATAATACTCATTTAAACCACTATTCCTCCAGGAGAATATATTGAAGTCATAAAAAAATTATAATTCTGATTCAGAATTTGTGGAAATTGAGGCAATCCTTATCCTTGCACAACCTACATATCTTCAGCATTACATTGGAGAACAGTGGTTTTCCAGACATTTACATGTAGTACCAGAGGCAACAAGTCTTAAGCTACTGCTTCATATCAGAATATATGGCATTTCCTCCCAAACAGTCTTTTCTACCCCCAGCACTGCTGTGGCATGTACTGACAAAAAATCAAGTGGCAAATGAAAGACTTCAGTCTGCCACTACCTAATCTCAATATTAGATTCCAAGATAATTACACATTTCAAATAGAAATTAGATTAAAACTAGACTGATATTCTAATCAAGTTAGAGTTCAGTTTGGTAGCTCTCATTGCAACATATTAAAAGAGTATGATAAATGTAAACAAAGGCTGTAATAGTATAGTTGAAATAATTCAGATTCCTGCATATTTGTAGCCACTGAGTTATTTCACTTCAAGGAGATGGGTCATCCTTAAAGAGGTTAAACTCTTTGGGAAGTCTCTAAGAACTTGCAAAGATTTTCTCTAAACTGGCTCATCTACCTCTGTGTGAGCATGTTTTACATATTGAAATATTCCCATTTAAATATTTCTATGCTTTTTCAGTCCAGTTTGAGCAGTTACTTCTCAAATGAGATATTTCAACTGTTCTGTACTCCACTCACATAAATAATTGTTCTTCATCTGATAGTCACTGCACAAGATGGAGGTAAGTACAAGGAATATTTGTCTGGGCTGGGATTGCAGCGTTGGGTTCCCAAAGAAACAGTGAGATGAGAGGCTAAGGAAAGTATGATCTTACTTGGTTAATTAGCTAATTTGTACTCACAGCAAAGCTTGGCAAACCAGCTCAACTGCAGGGTACACAGTATTCTGACAGCAACCTCACAACTTGGTATTTTAATGTTCATTAAGAAGACTTGACTTCTCCTGCTCTTATTAAAGTCAGGTTGTGCCTTCCTGGAGTGAATTTGATTAAGTATTCAACACCCTGGAATTATACCTCTCCTTCCAGCATCTTTTTCCAGAAGTAACCTAAAGGGAGCAGCTTGATGCCTAAGCAGCTCTTCTCACACTCATGGTACTCAGATGTGTTTTACCAAGTGTGGGTTAAACACTGAAAGGGCAACAACCACATGGAAAAATAAAGCAGTCACTATGCTTTCTGCAAAGCCTGGACAACATCCAAAGACAGACTTGTTTTTAGCAAGAGGGGATCTTGGCTGGAATCCTGGTGGCCTGATAAGGAAGAGGAACAAATGCAGAAATCAAATCAGATTCTCTCAGGAGACAGTAAAGAGTATTATTCATAGCACTTTATTAGCATTGACTTTCTAAACTTTTGCCATTTATGATATTTCAGGTCCTCAGTTCACCAGAATGTATGGGATTTTCTATCAGCCCTTTAGCCCTCACTGATACGAGTGAATGAATTCTTATTTACTAATATAAGAAGTTTCTCTACTCATTCTTTTGCTTCAAAGCATAGAATCAGAATCATAGACTAACTCAGGTTGGAAGGGATTTTTAAAGGTCAGATAGTCCAATCTTTCCTGCCATGACCAGCAGCATCTTCAGCTGGATCAGGCTGCCTCAGGGCTGCCTCAAGCCTCACCTTCAATATTTCCAGAGATGAGGCATATACCACTTCTGGGCAAGTTGTTGCTGAGTTTCACCACCAGCATCATAAAAAACTTCTTTTTAAAATCAAATCTAATCCTATCCAATCTAATCTAATCTACCCTCCTTCAATTTGAAAACATTATTGCTTCTCATGTTGCAACACCAAGAAGATGGAGGCTAGGAAGAAGAACAGGACAATGCCCAAATCCCTCTATCTTGTCCCCTAGACCCCCACAGTAAAATTCTTCAAAATTCCGCCTTTCACCCTGTGACAACTACTGTTATGCTACTTAAACTTTTGTGACTTGTAATTCTTCACATAAATTGGTAATTTGATCCATGGGTTGAGATTGAATTCCCAAGTGTTTTTGGCTTCCTGCCAGGGTCTCTGAGCCCTAGAGAGGATTTTGAGCCATCCAGGGCACCCAGAGCAATGTCCTGGGTTCCAACATGTCTCAAATACATTGACAGCCACAGACCTGTACACAACACTCCAAGGGGAGCCCCATGAGAGCAGGGCAGAGGAGCAGAATAGTCTCCCTGCTGCCATACTTGTTTTGATGCAGCCCTTCTGGGCTGTAAGTGCACACTGCCAGCTCATATCTGGCCTCTCATCTACCAGCAACCCCAAATAATTTTCAGCAGGGATGCTCTCAGTCCCTTCATCCTATGTTGATATGTGGGGTTACACAGACCCAGGTGTAGCACTTGCACTTGGCCTTGTTGAACCTCATGACGTTCACTTCTTGAAGTTACTGTCTGGATGGCGTCGTATTTCTCAGCTGTGTCAACACCACCACTCACTCAATGTCAACTGCAAACTTGCTGAGGGTGCACTCGATCCCTCTGTTGAGGACATTGATGAAAACATTGAACAGTATTGGTCTCCATACAAACCCATGTGGGATACCCCTCAGCATTGATTTAATCTGGACATTGACACATCAACCACTCCCTCTGGATTTGACCATCAAAAAAATTCCTCATCCAGATGGTTCCTCCCTCTACAAAACATCATTTTCATTTTCAAAATTTGTTACCTTTCACTCTAATAGGTTAGTCCTTCATTTACAAACTCATATTTTCAGTTTTCTTTAGCTGTTTTCAATCTTATACTCATTTCAAGGATTGTGTTAATTTGGGATAATGGGTGGTTTATGCGCTTGAGTAGAATTAGCTAAATTTGTTTAACAGTCTGTATGCTTTTCCATTAATAAATGATTATTCCTTGTAGTTCAATAAACTAGAAAGTTATACTGAAAGAGTATAACATGCTATCAGTTAGGAACAATGCTATGATTGTGAAGTAAGATTTATTTCAAATATTAATTAGTTTTTAATTTTTAATTTTAGCTACAATAGAGTTCATATTTCATTACAGTCTCTCAAACATAATAATGTCAAACAGTAGAGAATGATGCAAAAGGTTTCTGGCATGTCCAAGACACACTGTGAATGCTATTGTCTATTTCAGTTTAATGGGCCTCATTTTCTGTGGCTAATATATCATATTGTGCAAAGAAAAAAAGCATAATTAAATGCTATTCCTATGTTATTACATCATCCATTATTCATTACTAAAATTAAGTCAATTGTAAAAGCCTTATATAAATTGTTAGAGAAAAATAAAGATCACTTGAGATGAAACCTTGTTTTAATGCTTTGTTATATTACATGTCTGAGTGTCTGTGGCCTGTGCTGAAAAAGGAGCACATTAAATTCCTGAGAGAAGAAAGTCATAAGAGAACAGCAAACCATCATTATCCAACATTATCACTTACATGGGGGAAAGGATACTACAGAGATATCAAAAACCCCCATATGAGAAAATCATAAGATATCATACACGCAGTTTTTGTATTCAGTACCCATAGAGCAAGAGGTACTGAAAGATAATTGTACACTTGATATTCTATGAGATAAAGATATTTAAGCTCATAAGATTTTCCAACATGTCTGGGAACCCTAATCATAGAAATTTAAGGTTTTTAAAATCGTTATATCAGTATGTGGAACATATGTCATGAGTAACAAAGTGTACTATGAAACCCAGTAACATACAAGACCAGTCACCCAAGTGTTCTAAAATTGTTTTCAACAAAAAATAATTTACAAAAACCCTTTCCTTTCCCTCTCTATGCTCACCACTGAAAAAATCAGAACACTGTCGAACTGTCGCAAAAATGTCAGACATACTTCAAGCAGAAGAAAATTCTATTTGTCTGTTATAACACTGCTCAAATGCTGTTACTTAAGAAGCCGTAGTGAGGATCCCAAAACTAAGTTCTGAAGCTTATTGTTATATAAGGTAAACAGTACCCAAAAGATAGGGGGGGACTATTTGCAAGAACATGTAATGACAGGACTAGAGGAAATGGCCTCAAAAATTGAAACAGTAGATTTAGATTAAATATTTGGAAGAAATTTTTTACTATGTAGGTGGCAAGGCCCTGAAACAGGTAGTTTAGAGAAGTTCTAGATGCCCTATCCCTGAAAGCATTTAACATCAGGCTAGATGGACCTCTAAGTAACCCAGTCTAGTGAAAAGTATCCTTAATCATGGCAGGGGATTTGGAACTAGATTATTTTTAAGGCCTTTTCCAACCCAAGCTATTTTATGAATCTGTGTCATCTGGTGAAGACAGGAGTAATGATGCAGACAGAAGGATATCCTCGGCCAATCTGGACATTGGCTGGCAGGGAAGGAAAAAGCGAATCAAGATGTTAAAGATATTCTTGGTGGGGAAGGAGGGAAAGTACCGTCCTATTTACTGATCTACTTTTGAAGTGCAGTTCTCTATGAAAATCTCAGCATTTGAAAGAGAGACTCCAGAACAGGAACCAAAACAACCTTTGAAGAGAGGGCAGACAGCATACAGACAGTGGAAAGATGATGATATGTTTTTTGTCACAGTACTACTAGGAGGATTATTTTGACTCTTAGAACAACTTGAATATAAAAGATTATAGAGTCAGTATAGCAAAACATTTTTCAGTAAGTGCCAGCAGAGAAAATTAAGCCAATTACACACTGATAACAGAAGAAATGGGCATTTTTAACAGCAAATAATGTCAAACAGATAAAATTAGAGAAATGTGTGAACTCAGTTACAAATGGGGAGATGGATTACATCTAAAGAGAAATGAAATGAACTGTGGTCATAAATTGAACACCATACCATTACATGCACAAATTCAGTGGTAAGATCCATTTTTCATGGTAGATATTAGATCTGCTAGAAGATAGGAAAACTCACACGAAAAAAGCTGGACTATTCAATGAAAGAGATGTTGTCCAGGCTGATAAACAAAAATTCCAAATCTTAAAGTGATTATAAGACTAAGAATTTCCATAAAGGAAAAAATATCAATAAAGCATGAAGAATTTTAGAAATTTTAGAAAATATAAAAATAGGACATATTCAAAAGAAAGGAGAGGCAATGAAGGGAGAAAAATATTGTTTTTTACATAGTTCAAATGGACTTATATCTTGGTTTTAATATTAGTCTGAGGCTAATGACACAGAGGCTTCTTGAATAAGACAGAAACAGGCCCACTGTAGCAATACATGGAATCATAGCTTGCATCCAATGTGACAGATTCATATCAGTAGTTCAGACTTTAGTTTAAATAATTTCAGTTTCTAGGTGTATAAGGATATTTTGAAACCTTAGCAATATAAAGAAATAAATCTATTCAAATACAAGATTTCTGTACCTTGCAAAACACTTTTAGCAACTGTCAATTTAAATAACCTTAAAAGTACAAAAATATTTCAATCTGTTATTGATGTATCTTCTACAGTAATTTGTTTTATCTATCTCTTTTATTTCATACAGATTGCCAACCAATTACAATATGTAAACTGAAAGAAAATTTCCACAGCCAGTGTTGCTCTCTCAGTTTACTGGCTGATATAAAGAAATGCTACCATAAGAAAAAGAAAGGGCACAGAAAGCTACGCAGAGGGGCACCTTTGGAATGTTCAGTAAAATTTTCTTTAAAGGTACAGAAAATTATGCACAAAATGCAGTAAAAATAAAATGTAAACTTAAGTCAACCTCTACAGTATAGTTCACAAGATAAAATCAAAGCTGCAGTAAGGTGGTGTTTTCTGACTGGAATGAAAACAAAGCATTGGATGTTGGAATGAGGGAAAGAGATCTTGTCCTCTCACCTTACCTACTGTCACCTATCATTATCTAGAGACATAATAATGTCACCATCTGGCCTTCAATGAGACTTTTACTACAAAATTAGCTTAATTGCCAATGCAAGTCAAGATGTAATATCAACCCCGTGTGGCAAATGCCCCTTATGCACTGGTCAAAATGTCATCTTTGCTACCAAACACCTAGCAAGCTTTCTCATTATCTTCCTTAGAGTTCCTGCAAAATAAGCCTCTTGCTGTGCTATTTCCTAAATACTTCCAAAACATGATGCTCACAAGTGCTCTGAGTAAACTCTTGCAAAGCTGCAAATCACTTCAAGGACTGACAGAAAGCAAAAAGCAACCAAATTGTAGCTACAGAGTTTTTAAAGCTCCATTGGTCTAGAAAAAAGTTGCTGCTGCTGCTACATGACTGCAGACCTGAAGCGATTGATAATCACAATGATGAGTCATTCTCTGGGTAATCTCAATTAAGTGGTTTCTAGTGTTCAGCAAATTCTTCTTAAATGCATTTTGTTTTAGAGAAGTGGACAAACAGCAATATAACATTGTCCTAACCTTGTAGGAGAATGTCAGGCTTCATTAGTACTTTTATGAAGATTTACATCTTCAGGTAATGACACCATCTGCCTAAATATATTTTTCCCAAATCATAATTAGAAAAGCACTTAGGTTAAAAGGTTAGGTAGTTAAGGATGGCTTAATTTTTTTTTTGTTCAAATCAACTCATGTTAGTCTTTCATCATGTTCACTTTTTGTCTAAATGTTTTCTAGTCATGTCCATTTGACTCAAATGTCCACCTTCTAGTGGAGCATTAGAAAACTTGTTAAATGTATTTACAGAGTAAAAGCAATCTGCCTTATCAATATATTTTGCTGTGTGCTAGAAATGTTGCAACCCATTTTAAAACTTCCATTTTAAAGCAGTATAAGTCCAAACAAATTATGCAAGTCTGATAGAAGATGCAAGAAACTAAAAGCATTACTGAACTCTCAAGAGTTTAAGTTTTAGTGTCTTGCTTAATTTCATGCTTCATCTGGCTGCTTCTCAGATTTAAAAAGAAAAAAAAAAAGACTGATGAAGAGAAAGGGAAACAAAATATTTTCCACCACTTTTTCTGGTCCAAGAGCAAAAGGGTATCAAATAAACTGGCAAGTACAAAAGAAACGAAGGAAAATATGCCCATACACCATGCAGAGAGGACTTGTGGAATCCCTTTCCACAAAACTTTTGCAGTACTAAATGGGTTTGATGGTTTCACAGAAGAGGATCCATGACCTTTTATGTATACCATGAAATACCCTGCTTCTGTCACCAAAGAGGACCTGGAATTCAGCTCAGGAGTTCTTGTGAATTTATCCACACAGTGTCACTACATATTTGCACCAATTTTTTTTATTTTTTTTTTCTGGTATTGACAGAGGGAATACTTAGCTCGGGCTTTGAACCTGAAGCGTGTATCTAACATTGGTAGAAAATATATCACTGTGCTTTTTCAAGTAGCAGGTCACAGAATTATCTCTACGCTGAAGGGCAAAGACCTGATCTAAATTTGTACAACTCACTAAGTCAAGGTCAACTCATCACCTAGGTGATTAGAACTTGAACTCATCACATAGGAGATTGGAACTTGAACTCATCACCTAGGTGATTAGATTGTAGTCTCATCTATGAACTAATTACTTAGAGAAAGCATTCCTGTAATTGCCAGTTAAAAGCCATTATAAGTTCTAGGAAGTATTTTGTATTTTTTCAGAAAAGTCACAGTTTTCTGAAAAACACCTAGGTAACATGGCCAGGGACTAAAAGTTAAATTTCAGGATGGAAATGATCTTCAGCAAAATTTGCCTTTGAATGGTCTGCCATAAACTGGTGGGTTTGAAGGGATTTGTACAGACTGGCTATTCAATATATTGTGCAGCTTTTTTATTTCTGCAATTATAAACCATGAATTTAGGTGTTGCTGTTATTATAGCATTGCCATCAAATTCAAATTCAATGTCATGTTAACCTGACTTCCATTGGCCACTGCAACACTCGGAATTTGTTTCTGTGTTTGAGTTGACTTGGCAACATGGACTCTAGATAACAGGACATCTCCTCTAGGCTGAGATGCAATAGTGCCAGAGACCTGTAAGCCAAAATACCAGTTCTACTCTACCACAGATTTTTATAACTGCTATGAGATCATAGAGAAGTTATTTGGGGTCCCTGTGTTCTTCCTTTCCAAGGACCTAATATTTATGACATTTTTGGTTAAAATGTCATTTTGGCATGTTTGCTTAACCACTGAGAAGGCACAATCCCAAAATAATTTATTATCAGTCCTGACTCTCTGGAGTCTAAGTACAGAATCATATTGTAGAGAACAGAATTTACTCCCTATAGTCAAAACTTCCCAGAGGGAAGATCATCTCAGAGCACATAAATAATTGCAGGCTGACATCTTTTTTTTGTTTCTTTTTTTTTTTTTTTCCTGGCAAAAGTAATCACAGGAAAAACACAGAAGAATAAAATTAAGCATTAAGAAGCTGTTGAAAAAATAGCTTTGGTTTGAATATTTACTCTAGCAGAATTATTCAAGTCTATATTAGGCAAAATTTGTCTTGCACCAGTCCACTTCAGGGAGGAGGAGGCCAGTGATGCAGTGATGGCTGTGATTTTCAGACAAAGCCTAAACTAATCATTTTACTAACTTTTTCAAAATTACTGTGAATCATGCAAAGTGGTGGGTGGTGGTAAGGAGGAAGAGAAAAAGAATTATTATATGTGGAAAAACCAGCACAGGCCTGACTCTTTTAGCAATGACCTAGTGAGTTTCTCTTTGTCTGGGCTGCAGCTCCAATACAGTTCTGGGAAATGAACACACACAGACGCAGAACACTGTTGCACATGAAGAGTGAATCCAACACCTCCCAAACACAGTGAATTATTACATCACATGAGACAAAGCCAATGTCTGATTGAGCTAGCATAACTGGAATTTGCTGTGCCATCTGGGACAAAGGATACATTGGCAGTGGTGACCAAGATGTACAACGGAATCTGCACTCAAAAACAACTCTCTTACAACAAATCTATAATGCAATTGAGACTGAAGGCTGTACCCAGAGTACTGGAAAGTTTGCAAATTTAGTTCAATGCAGTTTAACATTACAAAAGCCACAGTTTGTTCAATGTTACTTAGAAACAACAGAACAAGACGAACTGAAACACTTGTTTCTCTTGATATCTACCCCTTTTTTGGTGAACAGCTAGTTCACTAAAAGACAAAATTCATTCAAAGAATTTATTGGCAACTGGAAAGGATACTACTTATGAAAACAGGAAAGTGGCAAGAGGGCCCCAAAGCAAGAGTGAGAGAAGCAAGGAAACAAACATTATGACAATAAAGGAGAAAAGAACATGCAAATAATAGGAAAGGAGTGGAAGTTCAGAGCTAGTGAAAGTCTATACATGAAGGTTAATCTTGAACTGAACACATCAACAATGGATTTGCTTTATTATTTCCACAGTTAATAATACACAAAGTGTGTTATTTATACCAATGGTTACCAATAAATCTCAATTTCTTAAAAGGAGTAATATCTCCTCTTCTTAAAAACTTGATGTTCAAGACAGTGAACATGCAAAGCAAGGAGCACAAGATATTATTCACCCAAGAACTGTAAGCTACTGTAGAAGTAATTCCACTAGACTGTAAATAACTCTCTAAAAATACAGTACAGGAATCTTCATTTTCACTCAAAAAAAAAAAAAAAAAAAAAAAAAAACCCCAAAAAAAAAAAAAAAAAAAAAAAACAACTTTAAAAATAAGTTTATAATATAGAGGAAAACCAGCAGCCAAATCATTAAAATTAACAACCAGGAATAGAATAAGGAAAGAAAAAAATGCAACTACCACTGAAAAGATAATAAATGCCTTATTACTTTTAGAAGTGATGCTGACTTTGCAAAAGCAAATAGAAAATTTGTTTAAATATATTTAATTACACATTAAAGGAAATGTAGATCATATATTTATTTCTTTTCTTAAAACACATGAACACTTCATTTTTTCAAAATTATTCTGAGAAAAAGTATTCATTTCTTCAGTGGAAGCAGAAGGAGCTAAGTTGAGCAACATTATTCTTAATTCATGACTTGTGATTTCTTTGTAAATTCCAGCCTGGATGTTAATCAGAAGGATTGAAAACAGACTGAGTCACCATTTTTTTGTGAAAAAATGTAAATTCTTGGAAGATGGCCAGAGAACAGCCAATAAAAAATAGAATTTTCATTTGTGAAATAAAGAATTTCCCTTCCAGAATTTTGATGAAGAAATCATTTTTACCCACTATAATTCCCCACAGTATTATATTATTATTTAGTATTAATTATAGTAGTATTTTAGTAGTATTATTTGTATTTGAGAAATACGGAAAAATGCATCCAAAAAATATTGGTCTCTGCATGACTGGGGTTTCCTTAGTTTTAATGTTTTTGCACATGCTATGGTGGGGTTTGCAGTGTTGTGCAAAGCCATACTTTACAGATAGAACGAGTATATTTGAAATATAGAAAGCTGTATACCATTTAAAAGCAATAAAGGTGTTAACTTATCAGCATATGGCATTATGGACACCTCTGCCCAATCCTTCCTTCCTCTGCTCCACCTTCTTTCCATCTGATATTCTTTTTTCTTTCTGTTTTTTCTTCCTTTTTTAGCATAGCAAAAAAGAGAAAGCATGACAAAAAATAGCATAGCTGTCCTCATATTCCATCTTTAAAATATGTTTTAGGAAGAGATGTAAGGCCATAACACAGAACAGTCCACTATGGATTCTGGAATCCGGTTCTGTTCTCTTCTGCTTTCCTGGAGAAAGGTTTGATCACATGGCAATAGGAAATCTCTGTTTGTTTCTATTTTTGAAGATGTACACTTTGCAAAGAAGAACCGCAAGTCTACTGGACAAAAAAAAAAATTGAGAAAAAGAAAATGACCCTGCTTCACTATGTGTGTTTCACTATGTATTCATCTGAGAAGAAAGAAACCTGTTTTGCCATCCCTGCTCAAATTGCTCAGTATTTTTATTCCATTTAAGTATTAAAGCTTCAACGCTCATTAATGTAACTGTAATATTTTCCTTCTCCCCAGAATATTAAGTTGATACATTAATGCTGTTTTACCATCACCACTGTTAGACTGTAGAAGAAGGAAGAATTGAGGACTTGCATTTTGGATTTGTGCTTGCAATTTCCATTTAACTGTTACACCAGACAGTGAAAGTTTTTTATGGATTAAGGTTTTAAACTTTTATACCTCAAGTCGTAAAACAGAAATACATAACTTTCAATGTCTCACAACATTGCTGAAAGGTTTAATTCACTGACACTGACTGAAAATTGCTTGGAAAAAAACCCTTGAATGAAAGACAGAGAAGTGCAAACAGAGCTGTCTTTGCAGAGGAACTGTGGAAAGGATTTCTCTTAAGAAAACTTGTCAAGCTTGGCCATCCAACACACGTTACTTGCTAGGGATAACTGCGTAAGAGCTGAATGAAAACAAGATCTACTTTGCCTCCAGTTTTACTGTGTTTTAATGGACAACTTGAACGGACACTCATTTCACAAAGACAGTAGATAGCTTTTACGTTCTTTGCCAAACTGAACCACTTTTAAATTGTTCAGTTTCTTTTCCCTCATCAAGAAAATAATCTTTTTCTGGATGAAAGAATAGTGAAGTTTATTCATCCCTTTGTACTTATATTTAGGAAAAAACACCTCAACCAGAAGCTATGTTCTTCTGAGCTCTAACATCCAAGTGCAAAGGGAACAGTTCCTTATCATGCTTGATAGCATATCTCATGGGTACATGGGATGAAATCTCATTCAATCCTTGTGGATAAAAAAATTCTATTTAAATAAGTAATGAAATAAGCACAGTCAACAGACAAGATTTACAGTTAACTCCTTTAAATCCATACTGCAAATAAAGACACTTTTACCTTCTTTTTCTTATGTCCCTTCCCATTTACTTTCCAAAGAGAATAGCATGCTAAAATAATACAAATATTTTAAAATTCCAACCAGATGCTATCTGTAATACACTGAGGCATATTCAATGTAGTTGTACCTTTAATTTCCTTAATATGTTTTCTCTAGAGTATATTGCTGGCTTTGAAAGAAATAACAACAAAAGAGGCTTTCAAGCTTTAATAGTCATAAATATGTTCATTTAGGTCTCTCACAATAAGTTAAGTTTATATTTTAAATAGTTTTATTCTATGTTGTTGTGAAATATTGAGAATGGCAAAAACTCTGGATACATGGTATATAATCAGGAATGATAAGTCTTTCTTTAGATTAAAAATCTTTAAAAATGTATGATACATCTACAGTACCAAGAAATGTCAGGGGATTTCAGGGGATGATAACTGACATTAAGGGATCACAAATTCTAAGACAAAAAATAGACAGATGGCTGAAATTAGTTGCAATTATTAAATACAAAAGCAAACATTTTCTCACTTATTTCTGACAAAAGAAAATAGCTTTTTTCTGAAGTAATCCGCTTCATCTCACAATTTTTAAGAGTTGCAGATTGTGTTTTAACAAAAGTAGCAGGAGTTGCTTATTTTCAAAATTCAAAACACATATGTCTTTTTCATGACACTTCCTTAAACATCAATATTGTATTTTAAAATTGAATTTATTAGATGAGTAACTCATGCACTACACAGAGTAATAACAGAAAATGAAAAATTACACCTTAAGGTTTGCTTTGGGTTTGTGGAGGAGGGGTGTGATTTTCTGAAAAAGCAGATTAAAAATAAAGGATAAGCTTTGGAACTGATAGTTAAAATGTCAGATTGTTTTTATTTAATTAAGATTTTTGTATGCTCTATAAAAATCAACCAAATCTTTCTAATAGTTTCAGTATTCTTGTACAACTGCTGTCATTTAGTGCAAGTCTTAGAGTGAATGTAGCAGTGCAACATAGTCTGAGCTTAATTGCATTTTTTAAGTTCCATTTTATTTTCATAATTTGCTTTTGACTCTTTTAACATATTTAATACATTTTTATGAATTGCACTGTGCTTGTTTGAGGAGAAATTTACTGTTTCTATAGTTATGTGCAATAAGGTAGTCTCTGAGCACAATGCTTTCCAAAAATGGACTGGTTCTTTGACTGTAGGAAGAAGCAGAGCTTAGGAATGATGCAGAACCATTATCACAGGAATCTGAGAGAAGTACCAAACATATTCTTTAAAATGGATGTTTCTCAGTTATACAGAAGCTGAAAAATGAATGATCCTAATCTTAGAGACAGGAAAGGAATAAATTGTACTCTGAGCACTTTTAAAATGTTATAATAATGTGGACTGAATAAGAACAGACAAATATCAAAAGTATATATTTACTCTGGATTTAAGTCAGTTTTCTGTGCCCTACCTTAATTAGGACAGTGCAAGAATAAAACTTACAGTAAAGAATAACCTTGACCATGAGCCAAATGTGACCTGCTGACACATGCATTAAAATCAACTGCAGTTGTCCAAACGAATTTAAGAGAAGCTTTGTTACTAAATGTATTCTACATGGAAATCCCCCTTTACAAGAGTTTAACAAGCTACACAAATGATCTCAGAATCATATCTCCATAAGCCAAGGAAATTTTAAGCTTCTTGAGTGTTTAATAGCAAGGCAGGTTGAAAAGATGAGCAACTTTATTCTCTTTTGTGGGAAAACATAAAAGCAATACATATGGAGCAGGTTCTGAAGTTGTATCAGCCTCATATGGCCCAGATTCCTTAATTCAGAAAAATTTTCAATGGAAAGTCCATTCCCCCACATTTGGACTGTGATCCTTTTCTGACAGTCATCTCTCAGTTGCAATGCTTCCCTGGGTTTTGTTTTCTAGAGCATGGTTCTATAGCTGGAAGTTAGGGAAGAAGATGACATGAGTTTACCAAAGGATTTAATCATAACCTTGCAAATTGGTCCTGGTTTTGTGTTTGAGATGAATGCATACAAACTAGCAACAGTCAGAAGGGGCTGACAAGCACCTGCCTAGACTGAAAATATTGTTTAATGTTGGGTTCTAGCAAAGTTTGACACTTAAGTGCTGATACTGACCATGATTTTCAGTGAGCTATGCTGTCTACCTTCTTCCAATCAACATCATGTCTTCTAACTTGACATCTCACCAAAAGAAATAAATCAAAAAAGGATTGTTCTGTGGAAGAAACTTTACCTGATGTGCAAAGCCACAACATCCCACTCTTTCTAACCTAATCATTGATCTGGAGAATGCAAAATGAAAAAACATTAGCCTCCTATATGACAATAGAATGGTCAGACACTGAATTTTGTAATGAAGAACAGCAAAACAGCTTTCTGCCACTCTGCTTCCTTTCACAGTGATGCTCATGAAATGGGTTTTGAAAATTACCTTAGCACGTAGTTATGTGCTTAAAAAATATCAGAGCTAAAAAAATAAAAATACAAGAAACCAAAACAAACCTAAGCCTCCTTCACCTCTCCCTCCTTCTAGCCATGCTCAAATTCTCTCCTTCACTTCCAGCCTCTCCACTTCTCTACCTCTTCCCCAAGTAGTACGGTGGAATAGGAAATGAGAGTTAAGGTTAGTCCATAAGAACTCCTCTACGATGCTTCCTCCTCCTCAGACTTTTCCACATGGATCTTTTCCATGTGCTACTGTCCTTTAGGATAATCCAGTTCCTGCATGGTTTCTTTATGGGCTGCAATTTCTTTCAGGGAATACATGCCTGCTCTGACATGGGCTTCTCCATGGGCTGCAGGTGAACAACCTGCTTCTCCATGGTCTTCTCCAGGGGCTGTATGAGAATCTCAGCTCCAGAGCCTGGAGCACATCCTCTTGCTCCGTGTTCTCCATCTTGGTGTCTGCAGAGCTCTTTGTCTCACTGTTGTTGGTTTTTCTGTTGTGGTGGCTCTGTGAGGGCTTTATGTTTCTTGTCCTCCCCTGCCCCATCCCCCAAATTGCCCTTGTTAGGTTCACAAGCACTTTACAGGTTGGTTGTCCTACTTAAGGAGGCACCTTATTTTTCATCTAAGACCCATCTAAGTCAATGAGTGTATGATTCCAAGTAAAGCTGCACTTGTTTATACTTGCAAAACTGATATTATTTTTCCAGGATACTTGCTCTTACTCTTGATCTGGCTTGATATAAATTGTCAGCTGAAATCTTGAAGACCTTCCTATATTCCAAATCTCCATTCTGGACTTTTGTTTATGAACGCCAATATAGGGGGTTTTTTTGTGTAAAACCTGTGCTTTATCTGTCAGAATTTAGCAGTTAGTTATGTTCTGTATGGGTAACAAGAAGGTGTTTTTCAGAGAGTTGTTGCACAGTATTTCAAAGTCACATTATTTATAGTAGGAGTAAGGCATTTGCTTAAGAATAAGGGGTTTGGTTTTTTTTTTTTACTTTTTAAACTGCATTTCAACTTTGCACTTTTTCAACAGACAGTTGTTTTTGTGAATTTTTAATCATATGCAAGATTTCCTATTCAAAATAACTTATCTGAAATGACCATCAGCTACCTTCCCTATACAACAGAGAGAGTGGTGATAAAGGGAGAGAAATTGAAAAAAACTTTACTACTAAAACTTATTTTTCAGGAATAACTTTTTTTTTTTGTGGGGGAGTAATGAAGATAGTTGTCACTATTATTATTTAAACTACAAAAATCAAGAATTAGGAATGGATATTTAATATGTGCTCAAGTCATCCATAGCTAGATGTTGTTCTTGTGGTGTATAATAAGGATTGTTCAATAATCCTGGATTTATAGTGATTGATCATTCTTAATCTGATCAGATCTGCACCACAACAGATACAAAAAATGAAGTTTTGTTTTCAAGAAAATATCTGTATTAAAAGAGAATTGTGGAATTCCTTAGTGGAATCCAAAGAGACTAACTAGGGGAAAGAATTTAATCTGTCTTTAAAATCAGAAAACCAATACACCATAACCTTATTGTGAATTAACACATAAAAGTGTTACCAGGAAGGTGTGATGTTAATACATTACAGTTAATGGATTGCCTCTAAAAGATTCCAGCAGAGTGGAGACAATATGCAATAAAAGACATGGGGGCTTACAAGTCAGTGCTGCTCCAGCAGAACTGTTTACCAGATCCTTGGACTGGAATACAAATTGAAAAATGGCTCCTTAACTAGGGACTTCAGAACAATAAGCCAAAAAACCCAATAGTGAGCACTGCTCTGTGTAATGTTAGACTGGAGACTGAATTCCCAGCTCTTTCTTCACCATTTAACACACAAAAAAAAAAAAAAAGGAAAAAACACAAAAAAAAGAAGAAACTCACCAAGAAACAAAAAACAAACAAAAAGAAAAACCCAACCAAAAAAAACCAATAAAAAAACCCCATAAAACCAAACAAACAAAATAAGAAAAACAACCCCAAACAAATAAACCCAAAATTCCTGAACAAACACCTGTCATCTCATTTGTTACTTAATTTTTTAAAATTAAGCAAATGCAAATGCCCAGGTGATGGACTCTGACCATTTTGAGAGGCCCTACAAATCAGTCCTGTGGCTCAGATTAGCAGTGAGAAGTGTTACTCATCCCTCCTTAGGGAACTTGGAAGCTTCTTTCAAGGGATCAGCAAGGTGGTTTTTTGGATCACAGTTTCAGAGCTGTGTGTTCATCTTATTCTTTGGAACCAATGCCAAAATCTCAGGATCATAGCTGCAAAATATGCTTTCCCTTATATCTCCAGATCTTCCAAGGGTGACCTCCCACTGAGGTACTGCAAGAAGAGTGAAGCCTGTGGACTTCTGTGTCAGCCAGTCTCTATGGGATGCTGTTACAGAAACACCAGACAGGGAATTGATCAGATATTGACCAATGCAGCTGCAAACAGTGTTTAGTCACTTCAAGTTTTCCACAAACTTTCAAGGAGATCAATCAGAAGGGAAGATGTGCTGTAGATCAGCCAAGTAAGATGCCCTTTATTTCAGGAAATTTTGGGAAAAGTTGTAGCTTGCCAAATAGCATTTAGCAAATGTGATGCACTTTATTTGCGTCATTTGGAGACAAAGGATGACAGCCTGCTCTTGATACACCTGTGTTAATAATTTTTGGTGGGATTTTTCCTGCTTGGAGACCAAGGAATATAACTTAACACATTGCCTGAAGACAATTGCCACTGAATATTACCACAGCTCTTCTGAGGCTATGTTGGCTCTTACTCTGGACTGTTCTTATGCCCAGAATTTTAAATTGTCAGTCTGTGCTTAATATAAGAAATGCATTGAGAAAAGGTATTACCAGTGTATCCATACACATATATTGAAGAATCTTCCTGAAAATGCAAATATTTTATCAAGTCCTTCTACATAGGCAATGATATTTAAAACTTAACTAATATTAAATAGTAATAGGCAATAAATGTGAAAAAGGTGCAATTGCCTTCATTCTATGAGAATTATGTGAGATTATATGTTGCTAATTGCAAATGTTGAGATGTTACAAGACACACAGGAGTCAATATCAAGTGTTCCAATTTTCCAGTAATTTGCCTTTGTGCTTACTGTTTAGGCTTTATTGTTAATTTGCTTTCTTGCAGATACTAAGAATATTTTTTCAATGCATGTATTATATCTTCCAAATTTAGGAATATGCATATTATTATTAATCATCATTTTTAATACCTTGGCATTCAGAAACAGATTTTTGTTTCTGGTTCGTGAAAAATTATTTTGCCTTAATGCTACATATCATTGAGCTTCATTTCTACTACCCCAAACCTTCTGGTTTGGGGTAGTAGAAATTGCTATATACTGAATGGGCGTGCTGAGAATTCCTTTGTCAATATCTAGAACTCCCTGCAAAGATGTTCAAAATAAACAAATCCTAGTATTCTCTGAGCCTTTTATACAAAGAGAATTCTTTTCTCCCAATTATTTTTTCACTGAGTGATTTTCAGAATGTAGAGATACTGATTTAAAAGAGGAATCATTTGACATTCTTGTTTTGTGTTTCAACTTGTGTTTTTAAAGGTTTGGAATATAAACAAAGCAATTTGACTAAAATGTTGTGACAAGTAAGTCAGTGCATCAAAGAGGTAAAATAGTGATAAAATATTCTAAGAGCTACAGAAGAAAGGAAGCATATCCTGTAGGGGCTCTGAGCTCCATTTGTCATTAATTTATTGGCATAGCTTTGTGAATATTCCATTATAGAAACAACCTAACCAGCTATCTGTGAAATCCTATATGTCTGCCAATTGGTGATTTTCTTTTGGAACTGTCAGCACTTTTCACTGTACATGAGGCAAGTTACCTCGAAGGATGAAAGAAAACACAAAATCAATAGCTAAATTTTTTTTATGTTGAAATGCAGGTGTAGAAAATAATCCACTGAAAAGGAGCATGAGTTAATTGAATCACATGAAAACAATGTCATATATTGCTTTGGAAACAGTACAGTATAATACTATTATTTCTAAAGCAATAGTCATGTTGCTCTTCTTATGCATTTCCTTTTGCTGTTCATGGAAAAAGTCAAATTACTGACATAGCACAAGAACAAGTCAATAAAATCCCATTTAACATTTTTGTTCATCATTCACCTGTATTGCAGATCATTCCCCAGGCACTTTTATAATATTTTTTCTAATATACAACATTCATTAACATAACCAAAACAATTTGACTTTCAGATATAAAGTCCCTCTCTATTCTGCCTCCTCTAGTGATTGATTTCCAGACCTAGATTTTACCTTCACCGATTACATCAGTAGTGCTGTCTTTCATTATTATTGAAAAATCTATATTAAAAAAATAATTATATTTTAAAAAATTCCCCATAACATGACAAGAAGAAATTAGTTTAATGTCTTGAAGCAAAGTCCAGGTCTTCAATAGCAGTCTTTTCATCCCTCAGTTTTTCAGCCAGCATCCCATAACTTTGATCTTTTTTTTTAAAATTACCAGCAATATGGTTATTTCAGACTTGGCTTTTATCCTTCTTAGCCCACTAGTGATTGTCTGCTTTGGCACACAGACAGACAACTCTGTGGTAGAGGAAGGAAAGTGGAATGAACAGCAGGGTAATATTATCTGGAAGTTGTTTCCTATACTATGTGAAGAAAGATAAAACCATTGCATTACACTGTAATATGAATATAATTATTTTTGCAATTACTATCTCACAGCAGTTGAATCTACCAGTTCTTTCTCCAGAACAAAACTTTGACTTTCCCCAGTCCATTATTTAACCATGGACATTTAAAAAAAATATCCAAGTGGATGCAGTTCTGTGGGATGTCTGAGTTGTCATCTTTATCCATCTTTAGCACTCTTCACAACTCATATAATGATTGAATGAGATTTAATATGTACAAATTATACAAACGTATATGAGGCTATATTTATATATGCAAGTAAGTATAGCAAGAAATACATATTTCACACAAAAATGTATAAAACTCTTGTATTTCTGTCTGAAAGAAGAATTTGAGCTACACTATTTTAGTTTTCAGTTTTCAGCAACATAATGGCTAGCTGAATCTGACATTCCCTTGAGTTTCAAACTGAACAAACTGAACTAGCTGTACTAATAAATCTAGTTCTCACATAATTTTTTTCTTTCTCAGATCTCATATTCATCCTGGATCACATTCCATCTTTTCCCTTTGCTTCCTTTTTTCATAGTGTTTAAATCCTATAACATTTTTTATTATTTTTTTCCTAATATATAATGTTCACGAACTCAGCCAGAGAACGTGGTTCTTCACATACTCTTCCTTGCAAATCAAAATCTTCCAGTAAGGCATACAGAAACTTTTTCAATAAAGCGGGTGTTGATTATAAAAGGAGCTTTGTCAGAACCAAAACATGCTAAAAAAGCCATGTTGTTAGAAACAGCAAAAAATTTTCAACAGGGAAAATAAAAATGTGTATTTTTGTTTCTTTCTTTCTTTCTTGAAGCATTTCTTTGACTTTAATAATTAAAAATGGTATCAACATTTCCAGGTTTATGTTTGCTTGGAGGTTTTGTGTTAGTTTGTTTGCCTGCTTGTTTGCTTTGAAATATTGGAATTTTCAGGTCAAACAAAAATCCCTTTTTGAAGAAACACTGGTTTTATTTCACTTTATAATCATGATATATCTTTCTCTCCAGGGACACACAGATGCATGGCTTGAACAGGTTTCTGTAGGAAGTTTACCCAAAGGTCAGAACCTGTGTTGGGTCGCTGTCAAGTCCTGGCTTCCCATCACTCAGCATCTGATCCTCACTGCTCCCTGATAGAGAAGAATGGCCACGTATTTCAGTAATTAATAAGTTTTTTGAATGTTAGGAAGCAGTTTTCTTAGTTGGCCTTTAGCAATGACGGTTCCTAGCTCTTCTTCACAGAAGGAGCAGGAGTTCAGAGGAAAAAGGGCCATGGCATGAACCAGCCCTTACACTTCTAGCAGTGAGGAACATGAGACAGAGCTCAGTAGGAGCTTTGACTTCTGTCCCTTCTACCTTTTACTTCCAAGGGGGCTGGACAGAGTTTAAACCTCTCAGCTTAGCTTTGTCCAGAAAATTGTATAACATTTCCCACAACTGGCAGAACTTACTTTAGTTACCAAGTAAAGCCAGCTTCAGTAAGCAGAAGCTAGCCTACTCAAGACTCAAAAAACTTTTGAGATTTCCATACAGAGCTTGGAAAATATCTTATCTGTTACCTGGAGAAAAATCTGTAATACTGTGAAATCTACAGTAAGCTCTGCTTAAAAATGTATTTCTGCTGAAGACAGACTCATAACAGAGATACTTATGTTGTCTGACGAGGAGAACATTTGGTTTCTCCTGTTTTTTGTCTGATG
The DNA here is from genome assembly GCF_036417665.1 of Passer domesticus. Lineage (NCBI taxonomy): Eukaryota > Metazoa > Chordata > Aves > Passeriformes > Passeridae > Passer > Passer domesticus. The sequence goes on along the minus strand of NC_087474.1, from coordinate 103,984,021 downwards.
TACATATTCCAGTCTTGAATTTTTCCTTTGGAGCAAGCTTATCATTTCTGTGATTATTTTTCTTTCCATTAATATAAAAAATGTTTGAAGTCTGAGCAACTCCTTTCACAAGAAAAATCTTCATATCTCTGTGGAAACCCTCATCAAAGCTTCATGTCACAGTGGGAAGAAAAGCCTTTTATAAAAGCTCACATTGTATGAAGCAATTATCTTAATCTCTTGGCACTAAGTGGATATATAATTTTTAAGATATCTATGTAAGGGAGCAGGGCTTTTCACTCAGGCACTTTGTTTATTTAAGGTTTTTGCACTACCATCAGTGTTAGTATATAAAGCAAATATATCTCATTAAGCTAAGAAATGTGCATATTTCATGGTTAAAATAATAAATTTACTTTTTAAAAAAAAATAGTCAATTCAGACATTAAAAAACAGTGTAATTAAAATTTAAAATGGTTTGAACCATTTTTTTCAAAGATCAAGGCAGTACTGGATAACAATGTAAAATCCAGTAGTCAGGGAGAAATGCTTTTAAAAAAACTGAGACCAGTTATTTTGTGTACATATGCACCTATGTATTGGAGCTATCTGTGAAAGTTATATATATGGTTACTGTGAGTAAAGTACATAAAAATATTTTTAAAAATAGGGTTTTGCCTGCTGTCTTGAAGAAAATGTTTGGAATTGGTTCAGAATTAGTTGTGAAAATGTTATGTTCAGATATATATCTGAAATATCACTTCGGCTAAATCACTTTTGAAATATTTGAAACATAGATCTACAAAGATGCAAAGTATTCATTATATAAAATATCATCTGCACCTAAAGTAATGGTAGCCTTATGGTTGCCTATAAGCCTAAAACGTCAGGTTTCAGCTATCAATGAGGGACATTTTAAACTTACACCAACTCAAAGTTGAAACAATCTGTTTCATCAAGTCACATAAAATAATAAAAATATTTAAGAATAAAATCATCTTAGCAAAGTTGTAAATTAGGATAACACTCACTTTTTTCACAGCACTAAGTCTAGTGCTTACCTTAAATTGTTTATTTATTGTCTCACTCTCAAAAAATATAAGACAGCTTCTTTCATGTTTAGACATTTTTAAATGTCTAAATCTGATTTCAATTTTCAAATGAATTTCCAAGAAATTATCAAATTTTTGAATTTTGCTCATAACTGCTTAGATTTAAAAAACAACCTCAAAGACATACATCTGTACTTCAATGTTATGCTTTAAATATTTTATTGGTGGTATAACTGAAGTAATAAATGCAGCAAAGGGTGTGCAAGTAACAATAATAATAAATTTTATTGTTACTGCAGTCACTAGAATTTTCTTTGGGTTTCTCAAACTGTCACTCTTAAGATCCTCTGTCGTTTGCTGACTCTTTATTCTTTATCCATTCATTGCTCATTGATTAGAACTGCAGAGGTTATCAGAAATATTCATGACTTGTGCCAAGTGACAGACAAATCACAGGAGAGAAGTGAAGCAGGTATTTCAAGAACTGAAGCAGCATTCACAACTTTTACCTTGAATAAGATACAAAGAGCAATCCACAAAGCTCTCATATTTTAGAGGATTTTTTTTTTTATGTGGGAGTATTTTCTTATGGTAATGGTTTAATTTAAAACTGTTCTTTTAAAAGATAATAATTTTTTTTAATTCTACCCATTTTGTGTTTTTTACCATCAGTCTAAATACAGGCATGTTAAAACATGTTTCTTCTCTCTTCCAACCCCAAAACAGATGTCTCTAAACTAGCTTTGAATCATGACCTCTACCTAAGGAAAAGCATTTCCTATTGTACTAGAAGCCTCAATACCACAAGAATACTGGATTTTATTGATTTATTGAATAAACTTAATCCATGTCCGAGCAGTACTGTGACGAGCTGATAAAGGAGTATTTTTCTGCACTCTAAACCTATTCCACTGGGTAATACGCATCTGCATTTTGATTCCAAATATTGGTATTGGTATAACAGTATAATTTAATCAGAAATTAAAACTGTCTTCAGAGCCAAAAACTGATCAGATCTTAGACAGACTGTTATGTCATGAAATTTTCTGAGAGCAGTTTTTAATAGTTTGATTTTTTTTATATTTGTTCTTTTCTGTGTGCATCTTCAAGGTTTTTTTTACTGAAAGAAACACTTATTAAACATGACAACACAGTAATGGTGTCCTGCCATCATAAGCATCAATATTAGACAGTTGTTTTCATAAAGTAAGCAAGCTCCACTAAAAACCTGACAAATGGTGGGAGGTTTTTGTGTATTTTGTTCCCCCATTCCTTTAGAAGGATGCTTCTCTCTTCTCTTCACAGGGCTCAGATGCTTTTCATATTCATAAGGACTGTCCTAGTGGGCCTGCAGCTCTGCCACCCGTGGTCTGCTCACAGCTCTCTGCCCTCATCTCCTTGTAAAATATTCCAATCCTCTTCTGTGCTGATTTTGTGTCTCAACTTTGCGTCATCTGTGTTTCATTAGCATGATCCTGCTATTTGCACCGGTGTCATTAGTAGAAAGAGACTGCCCCTAAGTCTAAACCTCAAGGAATTCCACAGACAAGTCTATACAGCAGAATAATTGTCCTCTCAGCAAAGGTGTTTACACTCACTAACACTTTTTTTTTAGTAGAAATTTGGTTACCTTGAATTAGTAGTGAATTCTTTTATACTAACTGATCCAAATATTTGTTAATGCTGAGTATTCAAATTATTTGAGTATTAAAAGATGTCCTAGAAAATTTTGTGTTCCAGAAATGAAAATTGACAAAATTAAAAGTCTTTTATGAAAAATTCAGGGCCCCTACTGTTGTACATCATTTTAACCAGTCAGACTATTAAGCCTTGATAGTTTTCTCATTGTGTATTCTTTGTAGAACACACCAATATACTTTTTGGGAGAATTTAAGTAATGCATACCAGCACACTCTCACAGACAGAAGCACATGCTTGCTCACTAATTGCACACAAAATAAAGTGGTTGTAAACTCATATAAAATTATATTAGCTGGAAGTTATTAATAGACACTATATTCACTAATGTTGATAATGCAATCCATGTTTATCTGCCAACTTTCATATTGACAAAATACTTATAATGGCCATAAAAGATCAAGAACAAGCTTTCTTCAAAAAGTCTATAAAATAGTCATGGGATGGATATCTATATTCTATGTGCACCACTGAGCACAAAAATGCAGTTGTTGCTTTTTCTCCTGAGGCAATTTCTAACCATAAGGCAGTCATTCAGAGAAATTGCATCCCTAGCTCCTTAAGGCTAAGCATCTTTCTACTGTAGGAAATGCAATCTAATTATACTGGCAAATAAGCAGTCTTCTGAAATTGAATTCCATGTGACAGTAACATGTGATGACATTTAGCAGTGTTTATTTCTTCAGAGTTTCTTTGTATTGCAAGAACAGTCTAACCTGTACAGGAAGAATATCTTGTTCTAACTCCATCTGATTTTGTGTTGTCAGAACAGAAAGCCATTTAGGCCTTATGGAAAAGATTGTGTTTCAGTAGAGGTATTTATGGGATTTAAGTAACAATATTTACACTGGAATATTACAGTTAACTTACCACTTTAAAAAAAATATTAAAAAGCTTTTTGTCTCTTGATTTGCAAACCCTTGCAAGTAGGGGCATAATACCAGAGATAATCTCCCAAATCTAAAAATCAAACATGTTTAATTAAAATAAGCTAGAACAGCAGGGAGGAAAACCTTTAGAAGTGACTACTTTTCCATTGGCTGCCACTTAACCAGAGACACAAATACTTAATATGTGGTGATAACACAGACAACTACTTTTTATCCTGCCTTTTAAATAAACCAGTGGCTTTAGGGAACTATCTCCTAATGTTGATTTTACTGAACACTGCCTTGCTATAGGTTTGAAATTAAAGAAGAAATTTCAAAGACAGGACAATTATTCCAGTTGGAGAGCTTTAGAGATTTCATGGTTATGGCACTGAATTTAGGATATGCTTATTGCTCTAGAGGTAGGCTATGTCCATACTTCAGATGGCACTGTAGCATCCTGGTAAATTGAGACAGTTTAAATGATCTAATTCAGGTAGCAGGAGCAGCCAAGGAGCAGCTGCACACAGGTCTTGCAGCTGCAGGAATGTGCTCTAATTTACCTTTGCTGAGAAGGCCTGATAATTCCCTCCAGCCGAGCTCTGCATTAGCATGGTTAGCCTGCCTGCTTTTTTAAAGGTATGTTGAGTAGCTTCTCAGTGCAGGGAAATGCAGTGAAAAAACACAGTGTATTCTACACCGACGCTTGAAAAGTGTGAATACAGTGAATGGGCTCAGGTTTAGCAGCAGTTACAGGTATCCAACGATGGGGGGGTGTCCAAAGAACATATCATGCAGTGCTTACTCTTCCTCTGCACCACGATACCATGTAAGAATGCACGTGCTCTGCATTATTTCTGTCTTAAAAATGCACCATTCTGTTACAGCCTTAGTGTCGATTTCATCTTTTTGATTCAATAGGAATGGCAGGAATAGGGCTGAAGTAGAGTGTCTTCCAGGACACAGCAGAAGTATTCTGTTCAATTCCTCTGTTTCCTTCCTCTGTTTGGTCTGTGGCAGTCTTTGATTGATATTTGCCACAGGACTGTTCACCTGACTTAAAGCCTTTTCAATATTGCTCTCAGGAAATGCTTTCTCCATCCAATAATATTTGTGTGATAGATGGTGCAAATGACCACCACAGTGATGTTAAAATAGTAATAGTAATAATAATGTTAATTTCTAATAGTGTTAGAAATTATATTGCTTACTGCTTGATTATATTGCTTACCAGCTGACAAGGGTGGATGACTAGCAATAAGTCATTAGTCATAAGTCTGGGAAAAGAAAAAAATCACATTCAGATTCTCTGGTTTTTGGAACTTTGGAACTAAATTTTAAGAGTAGCTCCTCTTAATTTTTTTTTCTAAATGTCTTAATACTATGTTCTTGATCTCTCAGGACATTTGCAAAACAAATCTCTTCCCACTGGAAATAGATCTCACCATCTTAGTCATTCTTTCTCCTTAAGCAATCTATTATTTAAACTCTTCTATTCTTTGTAATACAGCTAGGTTGTCAGTGAATGTGTGCAGAATATATCATCCCATGTGGACACTGCCAGGTTTCTTTGTGTTTGGGTTGCTAGCTGTTTTGGTCCACCAAACATGTCAAGAATTCACTTGTCTGGAACAATGAGGTCTAAACGAAAGAAAATATAACCCTTATAATCTCTGATCTTCTTTCTACTACGCCCATCCTTATTCTCCCTAGAACTGGAATACAACATAAGAATTATGCAGACTTTCAGCTTTAGGATGACAGGACGTTTCTTGTCAGGTTGAGAAATCATTTTCCTACATGCTCTGCATGTCTACTCATGATGTCTTGATCAAATTCCCCTCTTGCATGATTCACAACTCTGCTTGTTTGCTGCTTTAAGTTCAACTGTTTCCAGCCCCATGAAGACCCAGACTGGTAACTCTCTCTGGTAACTTGCTTCCCTGCTTTCCATGAGCCTCCTTTTAACAAACTGGTTTAAAAATTGATGTCAGGTCTTCTCCTGGCTCCTGAACTATCTAATAAGTTGCATTATATTTTCTTATTTATTATTTCATTTAAAAGTTATTACCTCTCTAAGGCATATGAAAGTCTACAACACATAAATAAAATGCATGCAATAGAACTGGAGAGCTCCTTTTTATTCCAAAAGAAAGACAGTGTCATTCAAGATTATTCCTAATTACTGTCCAGTCTGTTGGTAGAAACTTATTTTATAAAATGAACTTTGGTTAATAAGGCAACATTTGGCTTCTTTAAGCTTCAATCCAAGGTGAAACTTCTGTTTAACTATATTTTGTTTTCTATAAAAAGCAGAAGTCTGAGGATGCTTTGCAGTGATTTGTGACACCTGTTTATTCTCAAATGGAGCCGAGTAGAACTGTATAAACATCTGGGAAAAGAGTAAAGAAACTTAGCAACACTGTAAGTTATATTTTCAGAATCAGTCAGTAAAAGATGTCTAAGAGGTATTTTCATTCAACTAAAATTCGCACTCATTTTGCATTCCATTTCTTGCAAAAATCTTTTCTCTGAACAAGATAGGTGTTCTGTTGCTAACCATTCAGAATTTTGTATGACAGTTCAAACAACAGATTTGTCTTTTTAACCACATGATTTATATCTCTGAATGCTTTTATCACTTTTTTCCTTTTGCAGTAATAGCAAACTTCTACAATTGTTCTTCAATTCCACTTGCATTTTAAACTCTTCCTATAGTAAATAAGAATGATCAGTTTCACTTCTGACTGCTTCATGATGACGGTTTTCACTGCCTTTTTTTTTTCCTGTGTGTTTGGTTTTGGTCACTTCTCTCCCTTACGCTGACACTCCGCATTTAAAAATCAGCACCACAATATCTTTCTGCAAACCTTACAATACATGAAACCTTCCTAAGGAGCAGTAATAAAACTGAAAATATGCAGCAATGACTACCTGTCATATCCACTACCCTTTAATTTACTTTGCTTTTTATTTATGACCAAAAATTATTCCTTGCATATCATGTGATAAACCTCAAGCAAAGAATACAAGGCACTTTTTTTGTCCTGCATTTGTGTAATACCTACAACAGTAGCCACACAAAATTTTCTTGTTGGAACAAATGAAAATAGAATTTTTATTTAGATCTGGCAGAGTTATAGGATGTAAACAATATTGTTTTGTATATTCAGCCTTAATTCATGAGACCACTTTCACTCTGGTATGTCCCACTGCTTCAAAAGGACAGACACTCTGTAAAATCTACCATTCAAATGCCTATCAAGATGGAAAATATTCATATCCTACTGATTATATTAGGCCAACTGTTGGAAATAACAAGATTCCATTTAGAATTAAGAAAAAAAAAAGAAAAAAATTCAAATATTTTATTTTGGAACTTTATTTTATTTTAAAAAATCCACATTTTAATTTTAAATATTTGTACAATAGTGTATTTCTTTTAAGGACAGTTGTTATAATCCAAAGTATGAAAATATTTTTGCATTTCTTTTCTCAGACTCTGAACAGTATTTTTAGTCCTTTAGGAGGCAAAAAAATAAAAGAATTTTGGTCATAAGGAAAGGTTATCAAAAAGCAAAGAATCTCCATGACAGAAGAAGGAGAGAAAGATGTTAATGTTCTTTTCCAGGAATAATGATGCTGACGTTCACAAATTTGCTTCTCTATTTTGTCTCTGCTTAACCTTCACACTCCCAAGAGGAAACACACTTGTCACTGACAAATTATTCACATTGTGTCAAATGACACTAATCAAGTAATTTATTAGCATAAGTTTTCAACTGTTCCTCTGAACAACAGCACTAAATAGACAATTAATCCTCAAGTCATGCTGTGGGTATTAATAGCAGCTAAAATGGAGAAGGACAGTTTAGCAGGAACAATTTGGTCAATTGGGTAAACAATACATATAACCTCAAGTAACTGATTCATTATTTATCTATCTAATATTCTGGTTGAACTATAAAATCCATTAAAAAAAAAAAAAGAAAAAAGAGGTATTGTGATGACAAAACAAGAAAATACTGCTCCAGGAAAAATTGAGATTATGAAGGTGTTATTTGTGATAATTTTGTTTTAAAAATAGAGAATTGTTGAATTCTTATTTAAATCATAAAGAAGATTTTGATTTCCTTAAGGCAGCTTCACTTGGTTTCAGACTGATATCGTAGCCAGATTTTCAGAATAGTCCTTTGTCATTCCCTATCTGCAAATCAGTGCCAACAATTGGACACTGACAGCCCCCTTCAAAAATTGGCTTTATACACTTACTATGCCATTTTGTTTGCAAGTTCTTTGTTCACAGTGACCAACTGCAAAAATCCTTGAAAATCATTCTGTGGGAATGTCTAAAATAAAAATCAAAGCACTGTGGAGCATGACTTCAGCAAGCTGTCCCAAATAACACACAAAAAACCAAATCTGCCAAAGAAATGCCTAACCCATATTTTTCATCTGGAAAAAAGCTCAACAGATGATTCTGATCCTATTAATTTTCATAATTACTGAAAAACCTCATATACAGTAGCCTTGAAAAACCATGAGTTCTTTCACCAAGGTTTATGCTATGAATTGTTGGTATCTCAGCTATTCAAAATCTGCCAATCTCATATTTAAAACTGCATTTAAAAAGTCATTAAACATGGAGTATAAAGATCTTGCACACTTCAAGATTTCCTCTTCTCACATAAACAAATTTTAAGTTTGGGTTTAGGTTTAGTATTTGCCACAACTTTTGGAGGAACAAAACTATGAAATGAGATGAGCAACATGAATTAATGCTTCCATAACAGAAACAAGGCATGTTTTATCATCCACCATCTACTATCAGTAAAATTTTAACTCAGAATTATCTGTATTTTTTTTATTTCTATGTACATTGTTTCAGACTTATTAGCAGACCATATTTCCTAAAAAGTACAATTCTCTGCAGCTGTGTGATCAAAGAACAATATGCATTCAGACAAGTTTGTCACAGTTTCTATTGGTTCACCTCCTCCCTGACTCATCTGCTTCAATCAAGTTTATGTGATTGACTGATAATGACATAATCAGGAGTACAGCAAATGAATGGATGTTCTGCTAATATGTAAAGCTCTGATCTCGTCATTTGCCTCAGCATGGCAGAAATCTGGTTGGGAACAGCACTCTGAAGTGCTAAAAAAGTTTGACTCTACCACAAAATGAAGCAGCTAAGGAAAATTAACTAATTTGAAACAAAATTATTACAATGAAACAGAAATTCTAACAGTATATTGATCATACCATATAATGTTAGAGTAATTTAACAGTAAGAAATATGTGGCATTATTAAGCATGTATATTGTATTTTTGTTACTATTTTTTCTGGTTTGCTGTTTAAAAAATCCTCCCATATTTCTATGCATTTAAGGAAGACTACTAAAAGCAAAGTGTGGTCTTTGTTATTTGTTTGTTTTTCTATTTTATTATTAGAACATAAATTGCCTAGCTATCTGTAAGGACTCTAGGTCAGCAAGCACACAGAGAGTTGCTACTGAGAGTAGCACTGAAACTTAAGTGTTTCTGTATTTGCTAAACTAATTCTTCAGGTTTAAAACAAACACCTTCCTGAAAAAAAAATCTGGAGTTACAAGGCCTCTGCCAAGATAAGCATTGCAGCAATATCCAGCTGTCTGAGTTATATTTGAAGCTCTGATCTCTGTGCTGATGAATACACTCACTGTCAAAAATTGAGAACGGCAGTAGTGCTGTTCTCTTCTGTGACAGCTTCATCCTGGCTGACAACTGTTTCTCTTCTCCTCCTCCTAGGCTAGTAGGAAGATAACTGCTGAGAAAAGGTTGAGTTCATTCGGTTTCTACCAGGTTGAACGTGTCTGTTACTTCTTCCTTCCCTCTGCACATTATATCTTCTCACACACTGCTGTTCTGCCTCCTTCTGCGTTTCCACTCATACTATCATCGCCTAGAAGAAATCTGGAAAACCCAGGTTAGCAGCAGGCCAGATCTTCATTTATCACCTATAGAGCTGCTGTGCATCTTATTCCTCACTCCTGGCATCCTATCTTTAAACCAAATACAATTTAATTATTCTTAATTGAAATTACTTTGAATATATTTCACACCAACATTTGCCTACTACTGTGTTCATTGAATAGCTGAGCTATAATTTTCATTGTTGCAGCTGGCTTTGGAAGGACAGCTCTATCTGTGTATGGTGGCAACTGAGCCTGTGTTTTTTATATATGTTTAAAATTCAGACAACATTTTGGTGTGCTATAATAACACTTTAGAAACACATCTAATGTGATTACCTGGACATATGCCATGAAGCTGCAGTGAGTTCTCCATGTTGTGAAGCATTTTCTTCCTGTCTACCCAGACATACATTATTTGGGCATTGTCAGGATATAGGTGTCCACTGAGTATCACAGTTGGTGGGAATTAGCTGATCATTCAGAAATAATTTTCCCTGGAGTCCCCAAAAATTTATTCACAAGTCCTTGAAAACTGACCAAACATTAACCTGCAGGATGTGCACTACTGCACCATTCTCATTTCTCTGCAGCACTGTAGGAAAAGGTAGGCAAGTCAGATGTTGCCAAAACATAAGTGGTAAGAAGAGGGTTTGCTGGAAAAGAATTTGTATCACTCTTTTCTCACACAGAGGCATGAACTGAGTGGAAAGGGCGTGAGGGCACTGGCCTAAAATTATGATTCTTTTCTTCTGATAAGCTAGAAAAATATCAATAATTCACTGAAACTGTCAGGGAAGCTTAAGTGGAGACACTACAAGGAGTGATGGTTTATGTCTTATCCCTCAAAAATTTCAGAAATATTCCTTCTATTTAGAAATTTCACAGACTCCTGAAAGTGTACATTATACATCTAGAATAAGGGTGAAAAAAACACTAGGGAATCAAGACTAATTTCTTTAAATATTTCCCCTATATTTTGGAATAAAAAAAATAATGTATGTATCAAGAATAGTGTGGCCAGAAGGACCAGGAAATGGATCATCCCCCTGCACTGGGCAATGGTGAGGTCATGCCTCAAGCACTTCATTTGGGTTTGGCCCCCTCAGTTTATAAAGGACATTGAGGTGCCAGAGTGCATCCAGAGAAAGGCCACAAGGTTTTAGGGTCTAGAAGGATCTAGAACCCATGTCTTATGAGGAATGAGGAGGGAACTGTTATGGCTCACCCCCACAAAGGCAAGGGTAAGCCTTGTTAATAGATCCTGTGGGGCAAATTAGAGTGAAACAATGGACGATCACTGTTTGTAAATATAGATAGATGCAGGTTTTATTTTAGAACAATCTAGTTGCAATGAAGGGCAGATATGTGTCCATTTTGTTTATTATCTATGGTAACATAGCAATATGAAAGCATAAAATATAACTTGAAAAAATTTATAAATAAAAGATAGAAAGAGAAAGAAAATATAAGAATAGAAACATACAAAATCACCACCCATGAATCTCACAACAAGACCTGATTGTTGCAATTTAGTTGTCCATTAGGGAAATGATGGTCTCGACCTGTCAGGAGGAAGGAACTCTCAAAACACAAAGTCATGGGTTAAAATACACTCAGGCTAGATAGGAACACCCTAGTGACTCTCCTGTGTGCGAGCAAGTTTTATATGGTCTCTTGCAACAGAAATTTATGAATCATGTGCAGTTCTTTGGTGAAAGGCTTCAGGAATGGATCTGGGCATCTCTGATGATTTATGATACCTCCTTGGTTGCCACTTACATCAGTGCAGTTGAGCCAGGTATGCCCCATCAGACCTTCCCTGGGGGAAGCAGCGTGGGGCAGTTGTACAACTCACAGAGTTGTCTAAGGGAAAGCAGTTAGCCCTCCTAAAATCCCACACTGTAGGATTTGCCTCTTACTGGCCTCAAACTCTGGTTTTTAGCCTCCAGGTGGTGACAGTTCACCCCTCTGCCTAATGCAGACTAGCCATTACACAGCCAAAAACTCACCTCCTCCATCAATGGACACAAACCAAGTCTCAGCAAAGCGCCCTGGCGCATCCCCAATTGGACAAATGTTTTGAGCAATTAATCATTAATAGCCCAGTCTCTCACAGGAGCTGGGTTTGTTTAGTCTAGAGAAGAGGAAGCTCAAGGGGAATCTCATTGCTCTTTACAACCATCTGAAAGGAGGTTCTAGTAAGTGGGGGACATGTCTTCTACCATTCCTGAAGCGAGAGGACCAGAGGAAATAGCCTTAGTTGAGATGCAATATTCATGTTAGATATTAGAAAAAATACATTCTATTAGGGTGCTCAGACATTGGAATAGGTTGCCCACAGAGGTGGTGGAGTTGCCATCCCTGGAAGTGTTCAAGAGGCATCTGGATCTGGTACTGGGTGATGCTTTAGTGATTTAGGGGTTTCAGTGGCAGTGCTGGGTGGATAGTTGGACTGGATGATCTTGAAAATAGACTATTTTCTATGACTTCTATGATAATTCTATGACTTTCTTATTCAAACATTCTTGCAGAAACAAAAGAACACACTTCAGTGTAGAGAAATATCCTTTAGAATACTGATGGAAATTTCTAGTGCCGAGTATCCATAACAATAATTTTAGTTGATTCATGTTCCACAAAGGCTCAGGATCTATGAAAAAAAAACTCCCTTCTCCTGGTTTCAATGCTTTTCCTAAATATTATTGTAATAGATATTTGAGGGACAGAATAAGGAATTATCGCATTTTTGAGGGAAATAAGTGTACATAAAGTTCTGCAAATTGTACTACAACAAATTGCATATCACCTTTTTAGACATGTAGGACCCCATGGTTATGCAAGGAGAATTTTAAAGTAATCCTTGAGAGGAAAATACCAGCTGTCAGCTTTTTTTACGACTTATTAAATAATTTAATTACAACATTTTATTATCAAAAAAAAAAGGCCCCTAGACTAATTTCTCTCCTTAGTGTGGCTTGATGATCAGGAGAGGTGTCTGCTGGAGGTGGTACATGAGGTCTTCACATGCAAGCAAGTAATTTTTAAAATCTGCAGTCCAGGGAATACTACAGATTTTACCATAATTCCTCAATTAAAAATAGAAGGATAATGGCTGGGCCCTGATTTTTAAAGAGTTATGAAATTTTGCACATATTCCTGGAGATAGGTTGTGACTTCGGTAGTTAGGAATGATTTCAACAGGTGCGAATTGTCTCTTTCAGCGCTGACACGTGAATAAGAGAATGCATAAATCATTATGCTTCTTTCTTGGTTCTCCTAGACAGCTCAGCAGACCAGTACATGAAGCCCTGTGATGTAATGCTGTATCAACATCTGAGGTACATCTCTCCAGTTTAGCCCATTCCAAGAAAATTATTAAGGAAGCTTTTCCACTTGCCAGGACTACAATGAATAGGTAGATTAGGATCAATCACAGACCCTCCTTTTACTCTAAAAACTTCTTTTAATGGAGTAGAATAAAAATATCTAGCAAACAATATTTGGCAGTCTTTTAAAATAAATGGTAAAATTTTATTCTGCATCATCCGATGCAATACCATCATTCAAAATAAAAAACCCTTATTCAGCCTTTTTATTAAAAGATTGAGACATTTAACTAACATAAATCTACCAAGGGGATCTATGCATTCATTTTAGAATGTACAGAAGTAATTAGGCTGACACATCCAAAGTGGATTTCTTGAGAATTGAAGACAAATAATGAAGAGAGTGAAGAAACTTACCTTTTGGTTCTCATGGAAGGAGTTATCTATTTTTCAATATACGTAAAGAATTTCCATTAAAGTTACAGAAAATCCCAAATTTGTTTAGCCATCCTCATTCAGTCAAAATAACCAAGGAATATAGTCACACTTACAGAAGCAACCTGACATTTTTTCCCCCTTTCCTCTGCTTGTTCCTAGTATTAATGTTATGAATAATGTAGAAACAGTAAACTTAAAAAATAACCAACCATCTAGGGTTTTATTCCTCATGCAAGCACACAGGTGTCTAATTTTCTTTGCTATTTCCACCCCCCCCCATCATGCAAGTGTTTGATGTCCTAAAACTTTGAGCTTCCATCCACAAATTAACCTTAAGTGAATAATCTAAATCAAATTGTCAGCTCTAAGAAAACCAAATGCCATCTAAGTCAACCTCTCTTTTTCCAAAGACAGAACTTACAGAGGGCATTTCATGACACTGTGGTTTAGGTTTCTCACATCAGCAAGGTATTTTGGAGTGGGCATGAGAAGAAGTAGCAGGATAAGATACACTCTCCACTCTACCTTCACAGGTGCTCCCATATGGTACAGCTTTGTGCTGGTGTATGTACATCTTTCCTTCTTTGCTTTCTCCCATGGGCAACCATCCATCATCCATCAGTGCTCTCTGTTCAGCATGCTGCCAGTACAGCCTGCACCTCTCCAGGGGTGCATTCTGCTTCAGTCATGCAAACCCCAACATTACTGCTGCTTTCCCACAGGCCAATATGTTTCCCTGTGCAATTTAGCTTCATTAGAGTTACTGTACAGCATGCACAAAAAGATCATTTCTCTTCCAAAGTGTCTCTGTGTAAAATATTACAAATTCAAATTAGGAGTTCATGGCTTAACAAGAGATAACCCTGGCCTTTCTCAATGTAAGGTCACCAAAGATTTTCCTTTACTGGCAAAAAACATGGTCAGTGAATAATGATTTTACAAATTATATTATTGCTAAAAGGGCAATGAAAATGGTTTTAGCATGTGCAGCAACCTTACCTTTAAATCCAAACATCAAATTGAAAAATATGAAGTGTGCCAACATCAAAAGCAGCAGCTCACTAGGTAATAAGATGAAAGCAGTGTGAAAACTCAGGGAAGCATTTTGAAAATTACATGTCTAGAATAACAATAATTGTAATAATTATATAAATATTTCATATTTTAATGGTTCTATAGGTATGGACAAATCTGTATATTCACTCTTACACACCATATATCTGTATGTAACAATCTCTCTTTATAGAAGGTTTTTATATATTCACCTTTTTTTTATATATACACACAAATATATGTACTTTTAAATATGCATGCATGTGTATATGTTCAGGAAAGCTTTATTTTATATATGTATTTCCAAGAGTTACCCATTTGAAATTTGTTCATTTTTGAGTTTTCTTTTGTTAAATACAATCCACAGGGCAGTGATAGTGTGGCAAAGAGGAGCTGCTGATTACAGTTAAGTAGAGACTGACCTTTTAGAGAAGCAGCAATGATTTGCATGTAGTAATCTCTGCTCTGTATTTTTTGCATCTCACTCTTCTTGCTCTCTCAGACTTGCTAAATTAGTAAATCACATTATGGCTGATACAGCTAACAGGAGAGGTCATTTAGTGAAGTGTGGACCAGCACGTCCTGCTTGAACAGTATGTGATATCTCCAAAATCCCTTTCTTTCCTGCAGGGAAAGCACAAGCTTCATCAGCTCTGCTGTGCCAAATCCATTCTCCTGCAAATGCTACTTCCCACAAAAAAATAGTGAAAATCTTCACTCACAAAGAGGCACCCAAGTTACACCTTGCTGCACCACAGTGGAAGCACAGACACCCGTCTGCGTGACAGGGATCACTGGGCAGAGCTGCGATAGTGCTGAGGGCCAAGACATTGCACCACGACTGTGAAGTGCATTCTGTGAGGAGGCAAACGGGAGGCAAAGGGCCAGGGAGGTCTGGGGTCACTGAGTCCACGATTGCTTTGCCCAGGGGCTGGAACCACAACACCAGAAATATCTCCAAGCTCCTCTGGGTGAGCGGACAGAAATCTGGAGATGAGCCCTGTATCCAGATCTATCAGTGAAACAGTGCCAGTGAAAAATGTGTCATCCTCAAAACTGTTCTGGCAAATAAATATTAAAAATACAATTCCATATTCACTCCGAGGTAAAAAGGAAAATAAATACAGCTTGTTTTCTCAGACTCCATGTCCCAGATTTGTAGATTCATTTCCCCTGAATTTAAGTGCAATTGCCTACTGCTGTCTTTAAAAGCTAACACTTAAAAGAAAAAAACTTTTATCTGGGTCTCAGTCAGGCCTCTATAATTAATACTCTTCTGACAAAAGAAAGTGTCGTCCTAGTGCATGCAGTGAACTGCAGGGGAAAATATTCATAGTCTGATGTCTGATGTCTAAGTGGCTAATTTGCTGCTGCTGATACATTGTCAGACAGATACAATGTCTAATACTTAGCAATTAAATTACATTGAAAATGAAAGGAGGTTTGAAAGTGAGTCCATCAAGACAAAGAACACTTTAAAATTTGAAAATTCAAGTATTGGAAGACTACACATAGGGTTTTCCAATCTAGTATCAACACTTTAAAAACAAAAAATCAATATTCAGTAGGCAGTGGGCAATCAGTAAACTAAGCACTCTATGGATTTAGTACTCATTCTACAGAAAACTGGGACATGTACACTGCTAGACAGAATACAATAATAATTCAATGTCAGTTGCAGAATTTTTATTCTAAAGTGCACTTTTTTGTAACAATATTTTATGTGAATCATTAATTCTTACACCTAAAATATGTATCCTTGAGCTATAAAAGATATGGGACATCCTCATTCTTTACAATCTGCAAAAAAACCCCATACTGATACTGATAATTTTGAAGCAGATATAAAGAATGACAGCACTAGTTGATTTCAGTAGCATGTACTGCATTCTTCTATAAAGCTATTTAATACAAATCTGCCTCCTATAAAGCTATTTAATGCAAGCCTGCCTCATGCTGGTTTCCATTTCCACTGATGTTCTCTGCAGCTCATCTGCTCTAAAAAGAGCCAGATCTATTTTCAGGATATCCAGGGTAAATTGAAGGGATCAAATTACTCTTGCCTGTCACAGACCAGGCTCAACTCTTGTAGTTGCTGAGTTTTGGTAGGTGGCTGTTGACCCCCAACGCCCACAATATCCATAAGGGCTGCTTAGGAAGGGGCAAGCAGCTGTTCATGAATTTTGCAATATCCACAATGATAGCCATGAATAGAAAAGTGAGGATGTGCAATCAATGTATAGTTCCATACTAAAAATCAATATTTTTACTTTAAGTGTTTTCCTACATTTTCAAAGCAATCAGAGAGAAGTTATTAAGAGCAAAACAAGCCCACAATAGATTTTTGAGAAATTGGAGAGGGCTTTTCCATCATGAATGATTCCCCATTTTTTCTCCTTTATATAACAACTTTTCAACACAAATTATAAGGGTTTTTATTTTTTTTTATTATTTTTATCAGCCTCAGCTTTATCAGTTTTAACGGAATTGTATTTGTCGGCGACAACTATGGCTTTTCTACAACAGTCTTGCTCCATGGCTCAAAAAAAACTTCTTGAGCCTCTCTCTTTGTCCTAATACAAAAGGCAGCAGTGTTGGATGGAGTCAGTAAAAAAATACTCAAAAGAAGTTGAATATTTAGTATCAGAATTGAAATGCAGACTCTTCCTCTCTTCAATTCTTGAGAATTTAAGACATTCTAGGGGTAGGAGAGTTTATGAGTCTTATTTACAGAAAACAATTATTAAACTTATAATTACTAAACTTCTACATCATGTGACGATGAGCCTTGATCTGGTAAGTGAATGAACAGGAGTTTCTACATGCTTAAAAAAGATGCCAGGGTATGATTAGCAATATTAAAATTCCAACAAATGACAAGGCAAATATGGATTTTTTTCAGTGAAACAGATCAGACAGATAGAAATATCTGAAATGTGAATCTCAGTTGTTTTGATGGCTTGCAAAAGGGATGGCAAAAAAATTATGGGGTTTTTAAAGTGCTCTCAGAATATTCCCACATCCTTCCACAGACATACTGTTATGTTCTAGTTGCCCTGAGAAATGCAGTGGGAAGATGAGGCCTTTAAGAGGCCTAGAGTTTAAGGCTAGTTCCCCTTATCTTTCTCTTAATAATATGTTTGGGTTTTAGTTGCAGTTTGTGAACCAAGTAGTGTCAAAATCTTAAAGATTTAGGGATTGTAATATGAAAAATAACAGCTAATGATATTACAAGTGTATATTTGTTCATTTACCCATGATACAAAACATGAAATTTTGAAATTCTTGCTTGAAATCCTGTTCTTGTTCCAGGTTTACAATTTCTCTTAGAGTAGTTAGTAGGTGAAGTTGTGAAATTCATAGACCAGATTTTCTAAGGTACTCAGATATTTAAATATGCAGCTGAGTATCTAGAAGGACTGGGTTTAGGCATGCAAATGCTGCATAAAGTTTAAAACTCTCAGTAATGACCTTTGAAAATACAAACCTACGTGAAGATTATTTTGAATATAGGAAAAAAATTTCCATCTTCATAATCAATGACTGCTGAACAGACACATTCTGAGATGTAGAAGAAAAGGTACCAATTCATGAAGAAATTAAGCAATTCAGATGAGCTAGCTGAAAATTTCCTGTATACAGTCGAAAGATAAATGCTAGCCTTTTGTGCAAGGCGTTTCCTTTATTTCATGTGAAAAATATATCTATACATTCAGATAGAAAAGAAATAGGCAGAAACCACCTATCATAACAATGTAATAAATTAGGCTGTTACTAAAACATTTATACAGAAATAATTAACACAGTTTTAAACAAATGGAAAAGTATAAGAGATAAATGCAAGTTATGGCAGCATCAGACTCCAGTTTATACTGAGGTAGTTGATCTTGTTTCTTGGACTCCACAAACATATCACTATGAGACATAAACTAGATAATTTTAAACCATCTTGTTAGCACTATTCTATATTGCACACCCTTCTGTGGCTTTCATGAAGGCATACTCTCTCAAGTTAAGTCGTCAAAAGGACAAAAATTCAGTTTCCTCTTCTCCTACATGGAGTATATGGGGTTTCCTGAAGGAAAATGCACTTATATTTTTGTAGCTTCCACTGGGACCTGAAGTTCAAGTCCTGTCCTACAGGCAGGCACTGTCCTTGTGCCAACATATCATATATAGTCAGCTGCAACTTGTACTATATACCAAGGACACAACACTACTTAATGGCCATTAAAAGTAATTAATGGTCTTAGAAGTTACATGTTTGGCAACCACTGCCTATGACTGCTTAGCAGAGGTGTCTTTCTCTAAGCCATCTCACACATAAACCATAATCCCAGACCTCAGAGCTATTGAAAATACTTTTATAGCCACTTCGATGTGATAGAAATTCCAGTCAGAGACTGTAATTTTTCCAACAAGTTTTCCTCTCAGAAAACCTTTGGTAAGACAGACTGGTAGCTGCCTAGTTTGGATACTTTCCACAATGAAGTATTTTCTGTACCAGTCACTAGTAAACTCCAGGCTCTGTGAATCTACCCAGGATTATATTTTCTGTCCTCCCTGGTAGTAGTCATCACTTCCCACAGCATGCCAGATCTTAAGACAAATATTCTGTCTTTGTCACCAATCAGTAATCAAGAATCCACCTCCCATGTACTGTCCCCTCAATGTCCAGACAGATCATGGCACAGAAACAGCAGCACGCCATTTGAGGTACAATATATTTTCTGTGCACAGCAGACTTTCCCTTCACAATTTCAACCACAGCATTTTTACCTTGGTTTGAAAAAACGTAAACTAAATTGCAGGTCATTATTTTATCTAACACTGAAAAACCAAGTCACAGAATTCATCTCCATCAACCTTCTGCAACCTTGAATTTCAAAATACTGGAAAAATACTCTGTGAGGAGTGGTGCTGGTTTCTTTCTTTGCCTCATGTTTACAAGGTATGACTTTGTATTCTTTATATAGTGATAAGGGCCAATAAATACCCTTCTTTAAAAAATAAAAATAATTCAATTTCTCTGTTTTCTTCATGCTCATTGACATCTTAGACATACACATACACACAGGACACTCATACCTGAGCATTTGTGGGCTTCTCTTTTCTCAAGCAGAAAATATTGAAGAACATAAAACAATAATAAGGAAAAGTATATAAACAAATCAAACATATAATGATCATTTCTTAGCGCCTGGATATTAGATAGACTTCTTGACCTGGAAGTAGAATTTTCTGACAAAATTGGAGAAAGAAATTTAATCGAAACCTGTGCAAGTCAATGATTCTGGAGCATAGTCAAATGCTTAACAAGTAGCCATGAATACATAACCCTAAATTTTGATGATAGTTCAAGTCCTAACTACATAACCATAAAAAAACCACAAAACATTTAATAAGTTAAAAAGGCATCCCACACTAAAAAGTTAAATTACATCCAAATTTGGAGGTTTTTTTAAACATTTTTATTCTTCCCAACACCTCTCAATAATCAGAACAGGTTATTTTGAATCATTAGCAAAACAAGAATCAACCATTAGTGCTGATAAAAATCATAGTACTTCTAATCAAGTTAGTGAATTGCAAAGTCAAAAAATAAAAGTGATAAGAGCGTGGTTTCTGTTTGAATTAATTAAAGCTGTACCAGTTTATTTCAGCCAGTAACTCAGCCATATGTCTGTCCCTAGAGGGACACAAATTATGGTTTATTTCAATAACTAAAGTGACCTGAGAAAAGTTCACAACACAAACAGGCAGCATCAGCCTTAATCTGATTTCAATTTACTTTGCACACAGAAATGAGCTGGTGTGAAGACCAAAGTAATACTGAAATCAGTGTAAAAACAGTAGAAGCACGACCAATAATTATGTCTTATTTTTAGCTCTTTGCCCTAGCAGCCCCTTCCTTTGCTATGATTTGTTAAAGAGAACAAAGCACTCATTAAGACTTATTTCAATTTGCTCTTGGCCTGTGCTGCAGGTCATCCTTTTGTTTTCCTTAGGTTGAAAGCCTGCATGGTGCTCCCCACCCCACTGAGCCCAGCTTGCCCAGCAGGGGTGACTCACCCTACACTTTGGCCTTTCAGGGAACATTGCAGCGCGAGTGTTTTGTCTGTGAGGGGCAGTGGGGTAATGCAGCTACACTACCTGCTTTCATCTCAAATGGAAGAGTAATACTGAAAAGGGCCCTTGCATCTAGGATATGACATCCTAGTGAAGTTCTTTCTAATTAAAGATTCTTTCTACTGAACAAGTAGCTAGAGCTTCGCACTGTGCATTAGAAAGATGAACACAGGGGGCTCATGTCCACATTCAAAACTATGATTAGAGGGGTTTAAAGAAATTATTAAAGACTCTTCCTTTGTTCACAAAACCAAACACCTGTAACTCATGCTAACACTGCTAAGCTCCTGTAAAAGAGAACTTAGCCAACTCCCTTAGAAGAATCAAGAGTAATACCTGCATCTTAAGTGACTGTACGCATAACCTGAATTCATACAGTCTTTTTACTCACCCATTGTGTAAATGAACCATTAAATCACATAATCAGATCAAGGGGGAAGACAGCAAGAACAGGAACAGAACGAAAGCCTGTTTTTCAAAAGTATAGCCAATCAAAATGAATGAGAAATGAGGTTGCAAGATTACCAGGTCCACTCCATTAGAGGATAATCTTTTATTTTTTTTCCTCTGCTCTATACTGGCCAACGTCAAATAAGAAGCTTTTTGTTAAAGTCATAATAGCAATAATGATTTCAGTGAATGATGCTCTTAAAAGCCACTAGACTGAGGAGATCTGCTAGGTATGCCTATCTCCTTGATATGTTTTGTGATCCCTAAAGTATCACCATAACTATGGAAACAGAAAAATACTGTACTACTATGCTGAGACATTATTGTAATACAGAATGGGAGACTGTTCCCAGGGCTCTCATGTGACTGTATTTATGCCAGTTATAGTTTCTATATATACATCCACACTTGCAATGAATGGTCTAAAATACTGTTTTGAAAATTGCGTATTTCACACCTCCAGGACTAATCCTTAACAATTTACAGTCGTGTTCAGGAGTGACCTCTTGGTCATTTTTCATCAAATGGGCACTATGTAGAATTTCAAATTTCTGGATCCCTAGAGAATCGTTGATTTTTTTGAATGTATTTTACCCTCTTAGAAGAGGAAAAAGAATATTGATCTTATCACACAAAAGACCATTGTGAATAATACTGATGAAAGGTTTCTATTAATATTAATAACTGTAATCTATCTGTCTGACTAATGAGTAAAACATAGACTGAAGAGGTCAGAAGTTAAAAAAAATTGCTAAGTTGCTCCAGGATTTGATCCAAACTCCCTGAAATATAGGCATAACTTTTCAGTGGGCTGACCTATAATGAATAAGACAGAATGCAGAAGTCCTTTTGAGCCCAGTGAGAGACATATTTGTACAGAGTATTCCTGATGTTAATTTTTACATAATATTAACTTTGCATGCAGAGAAGTTTTTGTGAGTTTTAAAAGGATTTTCTGCTATCTTAAATATTCACAGATAAAAATTTGGGCAGGTATTTTAGTTTTTCTCACAAGTGCTTTGAAGGGACAGAGCCTAGAGCCACGTGGGCATGACTTCTGGTGGGTGTGGTACTGGAAGGTTGGAGCAGTGCAGTGCAGACTGGAGGGTGCGCTGCTTGGGTGTTTGTCTGTTGCTGGTTTTCAATTTCTTGGAGAATGTCACCTGCAGGAATGTCCACCATCTTGCCTTTGTGTCCGGAAAACCTGGGAGTGTCACTCCCAGGCTGTGGAATCATTTGCCGTGTTGTTTTTGTCTGGGCAGCCATATGGAACTTGTTGGGGTGCTGAGCACCTTTTTGTGTGTAATTCACCCCCTCTTTTATACACTTTTGTTACTGATATTGTTGCTGTTACTGCTCGTATCTTATCTCATTGGTGGTTATCAGTAGATGGTTGTCTAAAGCCATGGCCTCAGCCTTTATCCCTCTCTCACTAGAGGAGGGTGGTCTTACTTGGAGTCTAATTCAATGCTGATTTTAAACCACTACATCAGAGTTACAGGAAGGAAATCCTCCTCTGTCCAACCCAATGTGCTTCCTTGAAAAATTATACCCTGCACCGTTTTAATAAGCACTAAAATATTTCTTCATAACTATTAAATTATTTTTTGTGGGAGACAGTTGTATTTAATTTCTGTCACATTTTCTTCATTATCACTATTTTACATTTAAACCCTGAACAAAAGGCCACTTAACTCTTTTTCCATATATTCATCTACCAAATAAATTTTAAATATTTCACTTATAAACTAAACTTCCTTACATTATGATTTTCCTTTGAAAATTAATTTGTGCAGCTATAACTTGATTCTATCACTATTTTATGATCTCCTTTGCTTTATTTGTGCTAAACTTGTATCAAAGAATCTACAGCAGTCTGCCAATAGACCACACTATAATTATAAAAAAACCTCTACTGATATTCCTTATTTTAAGGCATCAGCCTCCACTGAGTTAACCAGAGCAAAACTCTGCCACTATATCAAACTATAAACATACTATCAAAGTGCAGTTCACTGTGTGCTATTGCACAACCTCACTCTATTAATCCCTGACAACTCACTCTAAATTACTACTTTGCAGAAGTTGAACTCTCTTGAGTAAATTTTTAAAGCTAATTTTCCCTCATTTTCATTTTTCACTCTGTAATTCCAAGTTCAATCTATTTGTACTGCTGTCAACTACTTATATGTATATATATACATTCCTAAATGTACATATATTAGGCATTTTCGTATCCTTTTTCAAACCATTAGGATAGAAACATAGGCTTTATCCCCCTAGACACCCTGCTATACCTCATTAGACTTCTCTCTGTGAACGTGTTGCCTGTACATTATAGGCATTTTTAGTATTTCAAACACTCATTTCAGTCTTTAAATGTTCTAAAATTCAAACCAGACAGCTGAAATATTTCAAAAAAAAACTTTCATGGATTTTTACCAAGGTCTTTTTAAAAATACAAATGCACATAAAATAAATTCCATTAGTTTGCTAATTTTGTAATGCTGTGGAAAAGAAGGACTGACAAGAATTCTCAATTAATTGGATCAGTACAGTTTAGGCCTTTTCTCTCTTGAAATTGCTCAACTTCTACATCATCTGTTCTGACAAAAATATAAGATTACTCCTATTAAAAAATTTTCTAGGATTATTACTGAAATTTGATGATCCTCCGTGAAAACTAGACTGATGTTACAAATCTACATTTCTACTCCCTACTTACCATCATCAAAACAAAAAAAAATTTAACAGACATCTAAAATCTGTGTCTCAACAATACATTCTTTTGGCTGAAACGTTTTGTACTAAAAGTACAAAAAAAAGTTAGGAAAATAAAGGTTTGTATGTGACCACTCAGACACAAGAAGAGAAAATTATATGCCAAACGGGAAGGTTTACCTTAGATATTAAGGCCTCAGTCATTTCTTTTTAAGGTCTCTGGATTTTTAAATTTCTTTCTATCTTTTAATTTAATGACATTTTTAAGCAGAAAAACTGCAAAAATGCAGACTAATCATTGTCCTATGTAATTTAATTATAATTTGAAAACATGATGTAGAAGCTTAAGAGCTTCCATATAAAGCAGAGAAGCATCAAACTTCTTTGTTGGATTCAGGAGGAAAAACTATCTGGTGGAAATCTCAGCATCATCTTTGGCCCCAAAACTGTGCTGAGAAACTTATTTGACTCTGAATCATACCAGTCCCATGCCAAAATACCCCAGAGAAAAGTTCTTGAGGAACTATCTGGAAATCCCAGATGAGAGAAGGAGAAGAAATCAATGAACAGGCATGAGAGTTTCAGAGGGATGATACTTAGGGCTTCAGACAGTGCTTTTGTTTTGTATTTTTTACTGGGGAGTGGTTACCCTTGTTAAAACAAAATGATTTGTGGTTTGGTTGGGGGTTTGTTTTATTTTGTTTTATTTTTTCCAGGAAAAATAACTGAATCCAGGGTTAAAATTATTTTTTGTGACCATGTTTTATGTCTACATATGTAGATTCATTTATATTTGTATGGAAATAGCAGTCTTCCTGTTCTCTAGACCAATTCAATTTGAGTCTGGACACTGGCCATGAAGATGCTTGTACTACAAACTAACTAAATTTTAGTGTAAATAATCAATATTTACTGCTGTTTGAACTTATGTACATAACAAATAAAAAGCAGAATAACATGCAGGGCAATTTGGATGTGTATAGCACAACAGGACATCATAAACTTTACAATACAGGAGGGAACTCATTCCACTGAAGCACAATCCCCAATTTGCCCAAGAGTCTGGCTGCCTGGCACTGGCTGATTGTTTCTCCCAATCCTCCTTCCCTTCAATTTCACTCAACATCTTCTCCAGTTACACTCCTCTATTTTATCCGGTATTATTTGAAGTGCTCCCTTGTAGGGAACCTCATGGAATTAATGGCCCACTATGCTTTCTGTTTGACAGGCAAGACTAAAGACTCTACTCAGACACTTCTCTTTCCAGTAAGAGCTCATGCCTACATACAAAATATTTTGGCTGAGATCCTAATCATCCCACAATAATAATTATTAATACATATTTCACAATAATATGTGTGAAAGATAAAAAATATTAAAGAGACACCAATCTCCCTCCTTTAACTGGCAAGAAGCATGCACACGTGTTAACACTACCACCTCAATGACTTGTCAACCTATTCTGATAATATATGAGAAATCTAGATGGACTTTAAACTACTCAAAAGAAGTTCTCAAATGCATATCTTACAGACATATAACCTAAAATTAGTTGAAACTGTTCAGAACATACTTTTTCATGAGCAGAGGTAACATACTTTTGATTGAACATATTTATAGGTTTGAATTTCTTAAAGAAGGTCTTTAATTCAGTGCTTTGGGCTCAATGTGGGTATTCTGGATAAAGGCTATGTCCCGAAACTATAACAGCAGCCTACAAAATTTGACTGTAAAACCTAATTTTTTCATACTGCATTCCAAAATAATGTTCTCAAACCCAGGAAAAAAGTCAGATTTCAGTTTGTACTTAGGAGTTTGATTCATTTTCCAGGTGGTTTACAAGGGAAAGCCGTCTATGGGCAGGTGCAATAATTTCAAATAGAACGTGTTCATAAGTGATTATGCCCTTGTTTGATGGAGATCTTCCAGTTTCTCATTGTTAACAAAGTCTTTTGGAACTGTTTTGAGACAACCTTAATGTAAAAGTAATACTTTTTCAGCAAAAGATGTGTTAGCTCATCAGCTAAAAAGTTCATATATTCTGGCATACATTTATTACACCATGTTTGATCTAAAACAAGTTTGATTTTCAGACTATTATATTTTAGTGAGAAGATAAGATTTGTGTAATCATTTTCAATAAAATGAAATCGTGTATATTAATAACATTTATATTACTTATATTTCCAATAAAATCAAAATGCCTAGATTTCCTACTTAATTGCATTACCACTGATTTTATTATATTTCCTGTTGGTATAGACTGCTCAAAAATATTTGAAGTTTTTATCGATCTAGTATGAAAGTCAAGGAATTCCAGATGCTAAATTTTACTGAATGCTTAATTCCATTAATATATTCATGACTATGAGCACAGAGGTAATTTTCTGGAAAGCAAATAAAAAGTGCCAATACATATGCATATGATTATGAATAAATTTCATGGAAAAAAACCAACCTCCCCAGCCCCAGTGTGGCTGGGGATCAAAATTATTCATCAATAGAGGTAAAACAAAAAAATACATACACTAGAGATAGGGTATTGTGCAAAAATTTAATTTGGTTTGCTTTCTAGCACGTACTCTACAGTTCAGGCAGAATGCAAGTGGATTTCTAGTGGATTTCTACACACAAGAAATGTTTATATTTAAAAAAAGTCACTTGTCCTTATTTCTTCCAAGTAATACTGCTTCTGCTCACTTAATTTCTGTCTTTGTGTGGTGATTTGTTAAACTAAGAAAAGCCTAAAGTAATGAAACCCAAAGATCTAAGGAATGGGTTGTAAAATTATGGCTTCTGCTTTGTTATATCACAAAATTAAAATATGCAGGTGAAAATTGTCACATATTGCATCTGACGTATATAGACAACGTTCTAAATTCATATTTTGGATTTCAAAGATGACAGCATCAGAAACTGCTCTGAAAAATCAAATAATATATTATGTCATTCCAGAAATAAATAAAAAAAATCAAAGGACAGAAAAAGAGATGGATAAAATCTTATAATAAAATTCATAGAAACTAAATAAAAACATCCAAGAGCAAATATTTAATTTATTGAAAGATTATTTAATAGTAACTACCTTATCATGATGTAAAGAATAACCCAGTATCCATACTGACAGAAGATGAGAACATGATTTTACCTTGTATTCATAAAATGCCTTTCACAATGCAGTCTTAATCCTAAGATCACAAGGCAGTCATAACAAGTAAGCTAAGCAGCAACACCAGCAGGAAAGATTATTTTAAAATAGAAATCACACAAGCTAGAACCTTCAAAAAGGTATTCATAACACATTGAATTTACCCACGTGCTTAAGCATCCTTTTAAGGATCAGGGTCTATGCTAATGACAAAACTGATAGGCAAAACATGCAGATGGGTAAGGTCAAGAAAGAGGAAAGAAAGAAGAACAGTAACACAAAAATATGTTCCACACAGAATGTGTGAGCTGCTGCCTGCCAAGTGGTTAGCAGTAGGCAGTACTGTGTAGGCATCGTGGAAGAAGCCAGGCGTGCAGAAAGAGCATGAGGTCTGCTTGGCTCCTCATGCTGGAGCTTCATAAGTACCACAAGGAAATATTTGCTCAAAGTCAGTCCTAGTACTTCACCAATGAAGAACCATCAGAATCATAACTACTGATCCCATGTCTTCTAACTGCCTAATTCAGCTAAATAATCTAGCTGGGCAAATTTACCTTTTCTATTTAAGTACTTTAGGGACAGAATAGTGATTCAGAATAAAGAATATATGCAGCTGGAAGTTTCTTATATTACTTTATATGGCATGTTTTATCTCATTGAAAATGAATTTTTTGCCAATAAATCCTATGTGATGTGTTTAAGATTTTGTAGCAGTAGCATTTAGTCTTCAATATCTGGAGAAAATTTGAGAGCAGTGGGTTAACAAGAACAATATGATGTTTAAGAGACAAGTAGAAAGTCTTGCACCTGGGGGGAAGCTAACCAACCTGCCCAGAACAGAATGGGATCTGTGTGGCCGGGGATCAGCCTTGCTGGGGTGGTTCTTGGGGTCCTGGTGGACAACAAGCTGAACACAAATCAGCAGTGCACTTCTGTATCAACAAATCATATCCTGTATTGAATCTGCAGGAGCATGACTACCAGAGCAAGAGTGATGATCATCCCACTCTACTCAGCACTCCTCAGGCTGCACCTGGAGTTCTGTGTTCGATTCTGGTCCCAATAATCAAGAGCAATGTGGAGAAATCAGAGGGGCTGCACAGGATGACCTTGAATATGACCAAAGGACTGGAAGAGTTGCCTTGTGAGGAAAGACTGAAGGTGTTAGATCTTTTCTCCCTGGAGAAGAGACCGCTTTTGGGGAACTCATCACAGTATTCCAGTACTTAAAACACAGCTACAGAGAGAACAGGGGCTCTTTCTTCACAAAGAGTGACATGGAGAAGACCAGAAGCAACAGGATAGGTTTCATCTCAGCA
The DNA here is from genome assembly GCF_036417665.1 of Passer domesticus. Taxonomy (NCBI): domain Eukaryota; kingdom Metazoa; phylum Chordata; class Aves; order Passeriformes; family Passeridae; genus Passer; species Passer domesticus. The sequence goes on along the minus strand of NC_087474.1, from coordinate 103,955,882 downwards.
CAGAAAAAGACATTAACTACCAACAACCATTCACTGGAATGGGATGTGGCAGAGTCCCCATCGAAAGAGCTTTTTGAGGTGCAATTGCACAGATTGCTAGACAATCTCATCTAGGCTCCCATTCTCATGAAAGATTGGATCAGATTATCTTCCCTTCCAAAATAGTCTGTCCTGTGATTCTGTGATATTTGTCACTATAAATTGTAATTGTGGTTTTATAACCTTAATTGATGACAGGCTTTCCTTGCTTTTAGATCTAAACAATCTTGGACTTAGATCCGCTGCCTCCATATGGTTCTTTTACTACATTCTTTTAATGTAGTTCTATTACTTGAGCTAGATTTTATATTACTGTGAAAAATCATCTTACACAGTTAAAATGGAAATTTACAAATCAACACTATTTTTCTTAAAATGCAGTGCTATTATGGTATTCCACTACAAACCCACAACCACAATAGATAAACATATTTCCTTTTTAAAAGAATTTAAATTAAGTTAATAGCACTGTAAATTTCATAATTTTCCTACTTTAACAGCAACATTCTAAATTTGTGAATTAAGTTCCAACCAAATTAACCTGCTATTGTGTGTTTGAGAAAGCAAGTAGAGACCATAAGTGCTCTTTAATCTTAGTGAAACCTGAGTTATTTACAACCCTTTATTTTTCAATAACAGAAACAAGTTGTTGACCTCATGTGTAGAAACACATATTTACCTCATGCAGAAACACATATTTACCATATCTCCAACATGTTGCACAGAACACTGTTACTACAAAGCACTGTTGGTTAAGCATATTTCCTACTAAATTATCTGATCTCATTTTCAAATTTTTGTAATTTTATCATATTAATATGTTGGACTGAGGTTTTTCATCCCAGATGTAAGTAAACCGAAAATTTGTTTAGCTTTCTTACAGCTGTAAGGGAAAGTGAGACAAAGAGAAGGAAGAGACTTAGTGCAGATTTTTTACTTTTTTAATGACTAGTTAAATATATATAAAAGCAAGGAATATAAAATATTGTTGTGGAAGACTATGTCTGTACTTATCAATCAAAAATTCTGTGGCTTCCATGCACAGACAGAATCTCTGGGGAAACATGTTTTTAAACCTGACTTGGGAAGGAAAGAAACAAAGTTGACGGTCTTCGCTTGATTGTCTCCCATTACAAAATTGTCGGGAGCCAGGACATCTCTGGATTCCCTGGATGTCTCAAAGCCCTGGCAGGGGCTCGCAGACCCTGGCAGGAAGCCAAAGACACCTGAATGTGAGGAAATGAGAGAATTTCAGGCCTGAATGGTGAGGGGATGATATTCACTTGATAAAACTTGAATTGTAATGCACTGTACAGGGGGGTTTTATATGTTGTACAGGGGGGTTTGGAATTCTGTACATGGGTCAGGAGTCCCAAGATGGAGGAATTTGGGCGTGCCCTGTCCTTCTTCTTTCTTTTCCTTGGCATCCATGTTCAGGATGATGTTGGCATGTGTGGATTGGTTTATAGAGAAAGTGCACTTGACAACAAGGGCAGAAAGTATTGGGAATTAAAGGTAAATATCTAATACGTAGTTTTCACTATAAAAGAGACAACTGCCCCGTGGGCGGGAGAGAGTGCCCTTGGCTGTCTTGCTGATCAGACCTCGGCTGGACAGACAGAAAAACTTTGTAGATAAGAAACAATAAACTCAACTGAAGACCGAAAAGCAAGAGTCCAGACTCCTTCTTCAAAGCGCGGCCTGCCCAGAACCACTTTTTTCCGTTTTGGGGCAGAGACGAGTAACAGCCGACCCCGACACAAAATTACTCCCTAAGGTCTATTCCTACTGCAAGTCAGGAAAGGCATTTTTTAAAATTTTTCTTTATATCATGTCATCATTGAAAATACCCTGGGTAAAAGAAGATGATTCACTTTTTTTCATTTCGGCTCTTTTTTTAAATTATCTCTTTTAAAGATTATAATTTGTGGTGCCTTACTTTCGCAGCACTATCAAATTATAAACAGTATTCCAGGCAAGTAACTTTTCTCCAAAAAATCTTCTTCAAGCCAAACTACACTTAACTGTGACATAAATTTTTTTTTCTAAGTAGGGTGAGTCAAAAAAATCTTGAAACATAAAGGTTAACTAAACATTTGCTCTACTGCTTCCACTGTATACCCACATATTTTCCAGATCCCTTTCCTTTCTCTATTAACTGTACACAGCTATTAACCATGCATGGACAAATTTAATTACTGTATGCAATCAGTGTCACTCCATAACTTTGCCTCTAAACATTGTTAATGGATTTTTGTGGCAGTTGTTGCAAAAAAACTGATGACAGTTTAGCTTGCTTGGTTAGAAAATGTCTTCCTATGAAAGTATGACTCTGTTCAGCTGCAGTGTCTTACTAAATACTATATATACTTAGCATCTTGTATGCATTGCTTCAAAATTATTTTTCATTTGTCTATGTGCACACTTTGTGTGAGGCAATAAGCCTAGCATATCTAAGCCTCTCCGTAACAAAAAAATCCATCTTCTTTCATTATGGCATTAAAAGGTTATGGCTGGATCTCTAAAGTAAGGTAAAATTATTCACTCTTTCCTAAACAGCAAGAGCTGAATGCAAGATAAAAAAGCATCTAAAATAGCTGATTGCATGGATAATATAGAATTAAATTTAAATTCCCATAAAACTCACAAATTCTAAACCCAAGAAATTAAATGCAAATATTTTGACACAATACAGATGAAAGGACAGTCTTTAGGGTATTCAAAATAAGCATGGTTTGATTCCAGGTTGGATTGAAACAAATATCCCAACAGCAATATATCTCTGTGAAATGGAAATTATGAGTTTCAAAATGTGAAGAAAACAAAAAGGTTCTGAGACACTGTACTGATTTAGGACTTCCTGAAAACCTTTGCCAACAGGGTATCTATGGATCTCAGCCTGCTTTTTCAGAAACTAATAATGCTTTCTGCCCTTTCTCAGAAGTCTGGCACTTCTGTGCTCATGTTGAGTGCAGAACTGTGAACTCAGCCAAATGGAGTCTCCATCTGCCCAGATCTATAGGAGCTGTATTTCTGTGCTTATCTCAAAAAATATGCAGTTTTCTCTATGTACTTTATTGTAATCATTGATTAATTTTTTCCCTGTGTTTTTGACAGCTTTCACCCCCTCCCTTCCTGAAAACAAAATGCAAGATGAATTGACACGATACCTGTTAACTGAGACTTTGGCCCAAATTAACTCATTACCACCTAAACTTGTTAGATCAATATAATGTAATTTATTTCCAGCATTTAATTTCTATTAATTTCTCATAATAACACAGTCATCATGTCAAGGATTACTGTCTCAAATGCTTTAAGCAATGCAGTTATGTGCAGGTTCTTGGGAATTATTTTCTCTCTTGTAAATAAATTACAGAATCATGGAGTGATTTTGGTTGGAAGAGACCTTTAAAGATCAGCTTGTCCAAACCCCTGCTCCAAACCCCCAAGTCAGGGGCATATTTCACTAGATCAGAATTCTCAAAGCCCCATCCAATCAGTGTTTTCACTGATGGGGCAGCAGGCAGTAACCAGGGGGCAGACATATTCATGACCAAATACTGTGGGGGGTTTTCCTGCCTTTCATTGTGAGTGCGACTTTATTGACAATTTCCCTTCAAACACTAAGAATTGCTTCTTCTGCTATGAGAATTCTTAATAGAACTGTTGTCATTTTTATTTACTCTTAGTAATACAATTGCAATGAACCAGATCACTTGGTAAAATTTTGTGGTTCAGAATGTAAAATTCATTCTCTAGACACTCATTTCTATGAATGAATCCACTATTCTCTATTCATAAATTATAGAAGAGATTTTAAGAAAATGTGGACTTTGGAGTTAGAGGTCTAGGAGAGGTTTATGCACAGAACAAATAGGGCAAACAGGTCGACATAGCAAGGTCTTTATAACGTCCTATATTAAGCTGGTAATGACTACTGGGATAATGAAATTTGGTTTTGCTTTAAGTTTTGCCTCCATATGTTTTATGTCCAGAAATGGTCTGAAAGCAATGATGAAAAACACTTATGACCTATTTCCTTCTTTCTTTTTTAATAATTTAAACTGTAAGCCTACTACCAAAATATGTGGTCTGTATAAGAAATAATCAAACATATTTTTCTTTGTATTAATATTCAATAGGAGAATAACTCTCAAGCAAGAATACTTTTAGGTAAGTACAGAAGTTCTTTGAAAACATGACATTTTATAAAATCACACTCATCTGAATCCCACACAGAAATTACACAATCAGTCAGCTAAATTCCCATGTTTTTTTCTCTGCTGCCTTCCTTACTTGGTCTGCAAGTGTGGTGTTTAAACCTGGCTGCACACCAGGTGCCCACCAAAGCCCTAGAGATCAGTTCAGGGAGAGATAACTTACCTTTTAACATCATGGATAAGAAAAATTTGGGGAAAATAATTTAGTTTCATACCAATTAAATCAGGGTATGCTAATGATAAATAAAATCAAATATTAAAAACACCTTCCCGCTCCCCACCTTCTTACCAGGCTCAACTTTATTCCTGATTTTATCTCTACCTTTTTCCCCACAGCCACACAGGAGGACAGGGAACGAGGGTTATGATCAGTTCATCACACATTGTCTCTACTGCTCCGTCCCTCTCAGGGGGAGGACACCCCACACTATTCTACTACTACAGAATAGGGGTCCCTCCCATAGGAGACAGCCCTCCAACAACTTCTCCACAATATGTCTTTCCCATGGCAGCTCTTCATTAACTGCTCCAGCATTGGGTCCTTTCCACAGGGTGCAGTCCTTCAGGAACAGGATGCCCCAGAGTGTGTCCTCCATGGAATCACAAATCCTACCAGCAAACGTGCTCCAGCATGAGCTAACTTCTTCACAGAGCCAGAGGATCTACCAGGAGCCTGCTCCAGCACAGGCTTCCCATGGAATAACAGCTCTTTCAGATGCCCACCTGCTCTTTCATGGGATCCTTCACGAATTGCAGATGGATCTCTGCTCTTTGTGCTCCTCCATGGGCTACAGAGGCACAGCTGCTTCACCATGGTCTGCACCACAGGCCTGCAAGGAATCTCCGCTCTGGTGCTTGGAGCACATCCTGTCCCCCTCTTCCACTGACCTTGCAGAGCTGTTCCTCTCACAGTCTTACTCCTCTCCCTGGCTGCAGTTGCAGGTGCACAGCAGTTTAATTCATTCTCAAAACCTCATTGTCTCAGAGGCTCTACCACCGTCACTGTCACTGCTTGGCCTTGGCCAGCAGTGGGTCTGTCTTGGAGCCAGCTGGCCTGTCATGGAGCCAGATGGCATTGGCTTTCTTGGACATGGGGGAAGTTTCTGGCAGCCTCTCACAGAAGCCATCCCTGCAGCCCCCCACTACCAAAACCATGGCAAGCAAACCCAGTACAGGAAGAAAAGCAATGAGATAAGAATTGTGCAGGTTTCTGTTGAGTGAAAAGAACACTATTTCTACAGATGAAAACAAAATCAGGAATCCATGTCTGCAGATAATGTTTCCAGAGAGCTATAGCAAACATTTAACAAATAAAAATGGTGAATTCCTTCAGAAAGGTCCTACCACAGCCTGTGTTAATTAACTGCTGTCTGCTGTCTAGTCTCCTTTCGTGGATAGTGATTCCCTTCAGAAGCATTGCCAGCTATGTTGGCATGGGATTCATGAGATAAAGGGAGTCTGAGCACTGGGGTCATTTTTCTGCCCATGTGTTAAGTTTTATTCAGATAGGAAACAGCACTCAAGTATTAACAATCCCTTTTCAGTATCTCAGTATGCAGGTGAAAACTCTTCTGTTTTCCCTGCAAGAATGTAAAATCAAGCTTTTTAAAGTACATTTTTTTAAATTTAGGTAAATAAATAATTTTTAAAGAATATATCATAAAGTAATGTGCTCTCTATGTCATTGCACAAAACAGATTTGGTTGTCTCAAACTGCTGCTTTCCTGCATTTTTCATATTTTTTCTAATGCTGACACTGGGTTCAAAAGATTTCCTGGAAGCAGCTGGGTCAGAAGCAGCTGTGTCAAGACTTAACTCTGCCTGTCACCTTGTGATAAGAAGAGTGGGAGCAGAAGCAATTTCTATGTCATTCTCTGAAAAGGAACTCTGACACTTCAGATGGAAACTAAGTAAAGAATGTGAGTGATGGTCTGCCACTTGCCTCTGCTGAGGTGCAACTCACTTGCCTAAATCTGATCCTATCAAGACACTCATGCTCAGGACTCCAGTCCTTTAGTTTTGCCAGAAAATATACAGAGCTTGTGTCAGACATTTTAGTCTGGTTGAACAGTCACACAGATGCTACAGGCTTGCTGTGACTCCTAAAATGCAAAAGACCATGGCAAATATACACAACGAGAGCAAAGTATTAACAGAACACTTGTAAAGTCAATAGATTAATAACCTTAAAAGGAGAAAATACTAAAGAAATATTAAAGTGAAGTTTTTAAGCACTACTGGAATCAGTTAATATCTAAAAATATCCACTGTATGCTTCCACTTCTGTGCAAGATCCACCAAATCATAGAAGCTATTGCTTCCACATGTTTGGGTTTGTGGGATTTTTATTGTTTATCTACAGAAATCACCATAGGCTACTCAGACATGAGAAAACAGAGTTTTGTGTTTTAAAAACATCCTTCAAAATGCCATAATTAAAAATCTTCCTCATTCCCTACTTAAGCTTAACTGTCTATTCTTTGATGTTCATTTGTGTCTGCATCTGTAAGCTATTAAGAGTATTATTAACAGCACTCCAAATTATGGGCCAAAGTAAGTGTTTGGAAAGTTCTAGCTACACTTTTTCTGGAAATTAGAAGGTAAAAGTATTAATTGCTGTGATAACTTAAATTCAGGTGTCTTTAAGATTACAGCTGAGAGTATGTAATTTCCAGCGTGCCTTAATTATGCTGCTAAGTACAGCTGAGTATGTGTGCCACTGCTGTTCTTTAGTGCTTGGTTTACTGTTATTACATCATATTGACTACAAAGTGATAATTCATTAAGTTAATAAATAAGGAAGAGAAAAACTGACTCAAAATCCCAAGATACACATACAGAAAAAAAATTTTTCTGGGATGCACTGTCAGAGATCAAATCCATCACACTGTGTATTCTAAAGACCCCTGTTTCAATTAGTTGTGCTGACAATAAGTAATAAACCTGCTATCTGATGTAAAGAAAAATAAAAGGAGAAAAGTATATTGGGAAGCACTACAGCACTGACATATAAGCTATGACCAGGAGTTATCAAAAATCAAGGAGGAAATAAGGAACACAAGGAGGTATGAAAATGTCATACAGGATTTTTTACAGCACAAATATTAGCCTTATTTCAGGAACACAAGAAAAAGATTGTCTCAGTTTTGATGGAGTAACAAAAGAATTAGACACATAAGTCTGCTAAACACCACCTTAAAGGCTGAAGTTGAAAGTCTAGACTCACCCCTTCTGCTTTCTGGCAATACCACCGTTCATACTTTTTCAGCATCAGAGTTCCCTGAACATCAAACAATGCTACTGGGGGCATTCTAACACCTCACTTTCAACAGCACACATTTCGGCTTGAGTCCTATGCCAAACTATGAATTTTTCCAGCTCTGTGACTGAAAGAGTTTACTGATTTATGTATTCACAGAATACTTCTTTTCCTTTTTGCCCATCACCCAATGGTACCAGACAAGGATAAAGTTCTATTCAGTGATCACATCTGTAACACTTAATTTTCTCATGCAGGAGGCATTCATATTGATTCACACCCATCTCTTTTGGAATGAAACAATTTTGTGAGGAGGAAATAATATTTAATATGTAATAAGTTAATCCAGCCAGCTTCCATTGTACCCAGATCAAGAGGTTACAAAAGGTTTACATATACCATTCAAGGTTGCCTCTTCTAGAAATGACCAACAAAATCCTGTACATAAACTCAGAGCTCCTCTGGCCCCCACTTGTGTTCTTGCAAGTCCAAAAATATATTTTGTCAATGAATGTGGTTCCTCTGTGATGATGGTTTGCAAAGTGCCACACCGCCCTTGGACACTTCAGACACTCAGAGCTGAATCCATCATCTTGCACCTTTTACACACACTTGGGAACTCTTGCAGAGCCTGTTTTGGACTTGCAAGAGCATTACATATGGGCCAGAGGAGTTATGAAGCTAAGGACAGGAATGAGTTGGTCACTTTTAGAAGGTGGCAACCTTGCTGTAATTGCACTAAAATAATTAATATAGCAGAGGGTGAGGGTATTTTACCAGTTACAGTCTTGCCTTTCATACATGCTGGGAGTAGGCACTACAACAAACATTACTCAGATGGGCAGCTGGTTTTTATTTTGGAGAGTACAAGATGGTTTGCAGTAAAAGGAAAAAAGAAAAGAAAAAGAGAAAAAGAAAAAAAAAAGGATTTTTTCAGAAGAAAATGAATGTTTGAGGAATGTGGGCAGCTGAGGAATAGGGATCTGGGACCAAACAGAGAAGCCGAGTTATAAAACTTAGATACATTCTTAGCAGTCTTACAACCCACCACCAGGTGATTATGGTATTCTGTAGGATACAAAAAAAAAAAATTGAGATTTGATTCCAAAAGATGGAGGAGGCTGCAGATGCTATAATTTCAAGGCAAGTTCCATAACCACTAGAAAAGAGACAGAACTGTCTCATCTTACAGGGGAAAAAAAAGGAAAAAAATCCCCAACCAAGCCAAACACCAGGCTCATGTTGGATATTTGAAAGCAATGTATACATGTGTATTTTCATGAGACAGTTTAAGTTAATGAAGCCCAGGTGTTGCTTAAGCTTGAAGTTCTGATGCCTTAAAAGGGCATAAGATATTTTAATGTACATCAGTGAAATTAATGTTCCTTCTGACTGCATCATGCAACTCCCTCTCCAGACAGCTCTAAACAAGCAGTGGGGCTTTGCTGCTTTTCTTGCTTGCAGGGCTGAGGGTCTTGGTGAAGTGACAAAATATGAAAGGTTTTATGTTACTACAGCCATCTATAGAAGCCAGAACTAGGTGACTGTTTCTGTCACAAGCAGTTAAAGAAACAGAGATTAAAGTCAGTGAGGTATTTCCTTCTCCATGTCCATACACAGATCATTCTGTTATAAACAGCCCAGAACTGCAAAATAATGGTTTAAAACTATCTCTACCTGGCATTTCTCACTAACCTGATGACAAAATTATGCTATACACTAGAAGAAATAATAAAATATGTATTATTTTTCTAATAAAGAAATAATGTGCATCCTAGAGCACTTATCCTGAAAATCAAATTTGTTTCACACAATTTTTTGTACATCTCATTTAAGTCATACTATGTTTTTCCCTTAAAACAAAGTATGCTACTTGTACACAAACATATATGAAGAAATACAAAATTACTTTTGACAATAAAAGACTAGATGACTATTAATATCTGTGTTTTCTCTATACATTTTATAAAATACTTTATAGAAAAACATATGGAAAAATGACTAACATATCACATGAAAGTAATTTTCTCCCCAGGCTGCTGAATTTCTTTTTTTTCCTTAAATTTGAATGCAAATTTTTACATGTGGGTCAGAAACTCCTTGATCCCAAGAAGATAAATATTAAAATCACATAGACTTGTAAAGGTTGTTTCTATCATTAACCAACAAGAAAGAGAAATAAATAAAGCTGTGCACTTCAATGAGCTTATTCAAAACAAAAGTACTTAGGTATAAGAAGAGGTTATTCCATGTCTAAGATCAAAGTAGAAGAAGCAGGACTTAAACCTCCAGGAAAGAGAATATTGGCTTAAATGATCAAGTGTAAGTGATTCATTAAGTCTAATTGGGCTGCTGCTGCTCCTTGAGGGCTTGTCTGAACAGCAGATCCAACTTGTCGGGAGCCACACTACCACATCTATCTTGTAGGATCAGAATACAAATTACTCCCTATATGTTAAGATCATCATCAACACCACCTGGAGCTCTCAGTGAGTTTTCAGCACTCAGTGTATTATTTTGAGGGTGTTATACTCTCTCTGTACCAAAAAGAATTCAGAAGAAGGGGATTATTTCCTGCTGACAACTGTAGAAGTTTCCAGAACCATTTAATTCAACAGACTTTCAATCAACAGTTTACAGTCTGTTTTGCTTTATATATCTACATATACATTGTCATGTTGTGTAATATATGTGTACACACACACACTATGCATGAACATACACTGTGTTTTCATGTTGTTTAACAAGGACCAATATGTCCTGTTCCACCCAGAATTTCCACAGACTTTGCAAAAATTGACTGATAAAATTGACTGATAAAAGTCAGTGGATTCACTAGGATAAACCTTGAGCTTTAATTGTTCCTAGATGCATTTCAGTACACTTTCTTTTAGATTTCTTTAGTTGAAACTGCTGGTTTCTTCTTGAGGAGAGGTCACCTTCATTGTAAAGATGAAGGCAAATCTGTGAGAAGCCTACTGAGATTACTTTTAGGAAGCCATTGTATTAGTTCCATCTCTGAATGTTTACAGATCTTTTTCTGTCACGACAGATTTTGTTCTATCAGCAGCAAACCACAATCAGCATAGGAATTTTTATGACAGGGAACATGGCATTTCCAGGTTTTTTTTCTAGCTCCAGCAATAATGCAAGATGTCAGATGCCACCCTTAGGGAAATGCATTTTAAATTAAACAAACATACATTCCTGGCTGCTTTTTTGCCTTATTTTTTAAGTCTATATGAAAGGAAAAGTCAAATCTAGTCTTTCTGCTTTGCTTTATTTATTAGGGTGCTCAAAGGCCTTGTTTGAATAAATGAGGTAAATGCAATTCACAATGAGGATTTTAAAAATATTTCCATTTTTCAGCTCCTGTCTTCTAACAATGATTTGGCAGTAGTTTCCCTTGCTCCCTTTGTTGGTTACTGAGAGATTGGTCTTATCTATGTGGTCTCATTTCAAATAATTAGAAGCAGTTGGAGACACTTCTGGTTTCAAATATTTCCTTGGAAGGCAGTGCACCTGAAGTCCTTGTCCTTTCTCCTAAATCCCTGAGCTGTTCCTTATGACAGATTGAACTAAAATCCATAAGAAAACACCCTCATGCCAAAAGCTGCAGCAGTTTGGCCCTATTTGTTTTCCTGTTCATAAAACCAGGGAAGCCCATTAAAAATGGAAAGAAACCTCATTAGTAAATCTGCAAATTCTATCTAAGTGAAATGCTCAAGCAGTTTTGGTGAAGAGAACCAGTAGATGAAGTAGAACCACTCTTGAGATGATTTTGAAAGAAAATTTAATGTGTCCAAGGCAAGTAAAAATAAGATTTAATCTGGAATATAATATTTTTTTAAGGAAAGAAGTATGGCTGGCATTGTGCAGCATGGATGAGTTAGGACAAAATTGTAGCCCTTCAGTATTGGTCAGTTTCCTCCCAATCTTAAATAAACCAAATAGGCTGTAAAATTTGACTGAAAGTTACCAGCAAGAGGTTTGCTTTGGATAATAAGCAAGTGGATAGGAACTGGGCCAGGTGTGAATAGTACAAATTCTTTAGTGGGACAAAAATGAAAGAGGACAGTTCTTTTGCTGTCCAGGTTTTTTTGTTTTTCCTTTTTTTGTTAGATGACTGGGACTTTTTTTATTACTTAGAGCTTTTGGGAAGGGTCAGACTGTTATTGTGGGTTAAATGAATGGGACAAGTTAATCCTTGTGGACTTTACTGCAAAATAGGTTAATTTATTCTTCAATATGACAGAAAATATAATTTATTGCTTTCAATCCACAATTTCATGGCATAAATCAATAAGAAATTAGAGAGTGAGATATGATGTCTAGAATCAGTGATGCTGAACATTAATACAAAAGCTAATCACATAAAAGAAAAAAAATCATTAAAATATTCCATTTTCTTTACTAAATCAGTGGAGATGAATCTGCCTGCTATACAGAGAAGCTCCTTTTTAGCTGCTTCTCTTCCTGTAGTCTGGAGGATTGCATATTTTTTAATATATTTGAAACCATTAACAGGACAAACAGTGAAGCTTGAAATTTATTCAACTACAAGATTAGTTTTCTGCAAAACTCCAATATTGTTATTAAGTTCTCATATTTGTAAATGAACCTATGCAAAATAAACTTCTATAAAAGAGTATAAAACATGTCTGTTTCTATTCTTGCCTTTATTCTTTGAGTGCATCCTGGGAGACATGTGGACATATGTATGTACAGTGAATATGAATATATACAAAATATCTGTATTTCTTGGGTACTATATTGGTGATTCGTGATCTTCCTAGTAACAAATGAGCTTTTTTTCCCATGAATCTTAGTCCCTGAGTTCTTGTCAGGGTTGTTTCTGGATCTATCTCTCCTTTCTGTACTTTCTATTGTGACAAATTTGGATAATGTTTTTCAGTGGACAACTTTTTCTGTAGTTACTGCATTTTATCCCCTTCCTTGTTGATGGTATATGAGGATACACTGCTACAAAATATTTGTCTAGACTCAAAATGTAGTGCCTAAATATAACAAGACAGTGTGAATTTACAATTTGTAGAAGAATGACCACTTTCTTTTTTATCCAAGTGTAACCTCTGTAATGGAAAGATTGTTAATTGAGGAGCTAAAAGTCCAGAAGGCACTGGAGATAAAAAAAAAAAACAAGTGACTTTATAAATCTCTGTGGCTGTGACTGCTGTAATAATCCTCCAGAACTGAACTGAGGTATCTTCTCCATTTACATGGGCTGGTTTAATGGAATGGGAATTGTTATGTATAAGAGTGCCAAATTTAAGGAGGTTTAGAGGGCACCCCTCCAGGGAAAGAATAATATTGATGATTAAAATAGATTGTGATAGAAGATAGAAATTACTTTCTAAAAGATATAGGCCCTTGGGCTAAGAGTAAGTGTGGTATTACTCAGCCATCAGTTTAATATCTGCAATATCTTTCTTTTTAACAGTATTGTCTATGACAAGGAATGGGTATATGATTAATTAGATCTTTACCATCTCTAATGGCTCTTGTCCTGTGATTTATAAATTCAAAAAAGCAGAATGTCCTATCATGAGGGACACTGAGAAAATGTGTGAGTAAAGAGGAAAGCTTGAAACCAAATGCCGTGAGTCATATCAGTTTTCTCTGATGGAGTATTGAAGCCTGAATGATCATCTAGCCTGACCTCTGTAATATTACAGGCCATAAAATTTCACTTTGTTATACCAGCTCTAAGCCCAATTTATCTTAATAAAGAGATTAAAAAGTAAGAGTCAGATTTTCAATGACATTTAGGTCTTTAAAAGGTGTCAGTAAAAATATCAGTACAAATTAGCTGCTTCTCATTGATTTAATGAAAGGTTGACATCCAACAACTTTACACTGTGTCTAAAAACCCGAGTAGATCTCTCTCTGAGGGTTTTGAATTACATTGAATGTCTGTTCACACACGTGGCCATATATACAAATAACAGTACATTACACGTTTCCAAATGTGATTCATGAGACAAGAGAGAAAGGCTCTTGGCAAGAGGCATGTTCATCCCCTTGACTGCACTGTAATAAGAAGCTAACATTTCTTCATTGTTTGGATGGGGATTTGTTTTCTTAACTCAAACTTCTTTCAAATGACCCCTAAAGCTAGTATCTGTGGATTAGAAAGAGTCCAGCATCCTAAACACCAACCCTGAAAAGTGCCTTCATCTCATAATCAAATTTATTTCTAAAATAGCCTTATCAATGAGATCGCAAGTATGTATTCTAAGTGTCATCTTTAATGATATTTTAACAGGGATTAATACAAACTTCCTACTTATGGCTGTGAAAAATTCTTCATGTAGTAATTTGGTAATTAAATAGCATTAAAAAAGTATATTATGTTCTGGAGAATATTAGCTTTCCAGATGTTTTAGGTAGAAATTATGAGGGAGTTCAGTAACTATCTGCAAATCAAGTTTTACCTTAGCTTTTCCCTTCTGTAAATTACATAATTGTTCTTCTTTTTACTGCTGAGCAGAAGGTTAGTAGGAGTAAAATTACAAAACACATAGAAATATATTATTTTTGCTGTGGAAAAAAAAAAAAAGAGAAACAGAAAGAGCAACACTAAAAAGAAATACATTTCCTTCCACCCTCACTTGAAACTTCCCAGTATGCATTCCATTACTACCCACCATCTCATAAAAAAGGTTAAGCCAGGTGCAAGTTTCATTAAGTACTTAGAAATTTCTCAGTAAACTTTCTTCACTTTTCAATAGAATGCAATAGAAATAGGGTACTTCAAAGTGCCAGATATATTTCAGGGAAATTTGAACTTAAAAATAAGTCTAAGTAACTGTGCCATGCAAATTATATTTCTCTAATTGGTAAACTGGGATGGAATAAGAGCAACAGGCATTATTCATTTCAACTTCACCAGGGTTTTCAACACCCTCTGTCACAATATTTTGCATCCAAGATAGGACAGTATGATCTGGATGAGCATACAAAAGGGTAAAAAGAAAGAACTGGGTGATCAGATCTAGGTCATGGTTAATGGGTTGTGTTCTCTGTGTTCTACCAGCGTGTCAGTAACAAAAGGGCCACTGCAGGAGGCTCTACTGGTTTGACATCTCTGTCAATGACCTCTGGGTTATAATGGGGTGCACATTTATAGAGGGTACAGAGGACACCAAATTCAGTGGGAACCTGCTGATACTCTTGAGGGAAGAGTCCCTACCAGAGGGGTTTTAGCAGGCTGAAAGGATGGCTAGATAGGAAACTTCTGAAATGTAGCAGGGAAAGTGCCAAGTGCTGCCCCTGGGATAGAGAAGGACAGATGTAATGGCACAGATTTTGGACAGACAGGTTGGGATCAGCCCTGAGGGAAAGTCAGGGACCTGATGGGCAGTGAGCTGAGTCCCAAACAGCAAGGTGGCCAAGAGATTTACGGGCAGGAACATGGGCAGTTAATACAGGCAGTGATTATTCTTCTCCGACTACAGCTGAAATATTGTGTCCAGTTTTGGGACCTCCTGTGCAAGAAAGAAATCAAAAAACTGTAGCAAGTTCAGCAGGATGGAGTAGGTCAGAGTACTCACCCTGTTTAAACTTGAATACAAGGGAACTCTGGACTCCTAATAGCCCCCCCTGTGCCTACTGGAAGATTTTTAGGCAGTCAGGCCCTCCACAGCCACACATGCTGGAAGGATGATATTCAGTGGTATGAACTAAAACTAGAGATGCTCATGTTGCATATGCAGAAAAAATTCCTGACTCTGAGGACAGCCCAGCACTGGGACAAGCTGCCCAGACAAGCTCTGGAGTCTCCATCTGTGCAGGTTTTTGAAATCCAACAGAGTAAAGCCCTGAGCAGCCAACTCCTACCTCAGAGATATCCCTGTTGTGAGCAGGAGGCGAGCATGGAGACTTCTTGATGTCCTGTCTGAACCTGGCTGGGGTTTGACTCTGAGAAACATTAGGCAATAATGATATCTCAGCTGCTCCCCAGCCATCCTTAAATGTGTAACTAGAAAGACCAATGTCTTAAATTGGTCTTTCAGCATTCAAACAAACAAAAATACAAGAGGAGTCATTGGATCTCCAATTTCACAAGCTATTTTAGCTATAAAGGCTGAAAATTATAAAGTACAAGCCTGTTGAAGCCTGACACCCTGATATCTGCCAGGTCAGAGGGTCAGGCTGAAGGCCAAGAAATTCATGTCTTGAATAAAAATCTCCCTTGGCAGACATATCACAGAATTCCTGCAGTTACACTAATATTAGAAAGGTTGATTTTGCTTCTTACCCACTGCAGTGGATGCTCCCATCTATTGATAATTCAGTCAACCATTTCCTTCTTTATTAACTTTAATTATCATATCTTACATTACCACAAAACTTTTGTTAGCATCATTTGTGAAATGTTTCACATACACAGGACTGCAAATATCAGTTTAACCTGCATTTCCTTAGAGATTATTAATTGCCTGAGATATTTATTCTTCATCTCTTTAAATAAAATTTGTTTCAAATGCTATAAAGCTGGTTTAAATTGTATTACTTTTTATTTTTGCAAACCATGGATGCAAAAAAATCTTCCTGTTTCTGAAGATCCATATCAGGGTGTGATTAACCACCTTCATTCAATAAATACCAGATGAACAGTAATTTCTGATTCATTCAGAAGATATTAAAAAAAATCTGGAGTAAATAATGTTTACCTACTTAATGCTGTCTAGTAGTAAATGATATTTTAAATAGTGTGACTTTAATTTTTTGGTCTACTTGGCCAACCCAACTCAAGAACTTTTCATGTACTTAGACACAACTTAGTCACTAGTATCTCTTACATAACTACTTTAATCTTATTTTCTTTTAGAGCAGTGTGCACATAAGCAATTATCTTTGCTTAAGACAATGACTTTAAGAGAACTGACTAGAGCAAACATAAGAAGTACATATTATTTTACAGCCCTTATGCTTTATTGCTAATTTAATTAGCTCCCATTTACCCACAAACACAGCTTGATGGATATATTCTCTTTTTTATTATGTCAATTATCACCCTGCAACATGGTGCTTCCTAAAATTATCTCATCTGTTGCAGAAGACAATGCTCCTCAGTGGTCATATCCAGCAATATGTAAAGCTCACTAGAGCCGGTCCCTGGCAGCTCTTCCCAACTTCTTCTTCCCTGAGGCTGAGACTGTGATAATGAACAGGACCCTGAAAATTCTCTGCTCTGTAGGTGGAGAAAAGAGAAAGAGGTCCAAAGGCAATTCTCCAGAAATCTTAGTTTTATCTATCAGTATGAGAAAAACCAACATACTGAAATGCATATTTTTGTTTTGTTTGCAGAGGCACTTGCAAACAAGGATTGGGAAAAAAAGACCTGTTGGTCTTTGCTGAAAGCAGAAAAAGCTCAGCCAGATTCACTGCTGCTAACTTTCAGAATCTCATTTTCAGAGGGACCTAGCACAACTAGTAACATCCAGGAGAAAAATGTGGAAAAATCCACATTTTCACAGTAAACATTTAGAGCTGGTCATGACAATTCCTATTGACTTTTATAAGGAGAAATTACAATCTGTCCAGTGTATAACTAAACCCAAATATTACTGTAGCTATGGATATTCATTTACAACAAAATGTGCACAAAAATAAAGCCTTTTATTTGTCTCTGCTTCTGTTCTGACTGAGCCACTTTGTGCTGACGTGGAGTGCATTATTCACTGCAGAATTCACGTAAACAAACGTCACACATGTATTTGCTCTTAGTCATGACCACATGATTTCATCTCACAACTGGTGACAAACTGGAGGCATTTTCAACTTCTTTTCTTAGAGAAAATACTAAAGCTGTCCAACTGAGCCAAATACTGCCTTTTCAGTGTGTGTCAGTGTTCCAGCTATTCACAAGAGGAGCTCCCTTTTACCCATACACAGCTCCCTCCAACTGCAGCAGGATGTCTGCACTCAGAATCTTGCACTCAGAACTGGAATATTTGAAATTTGAAAGTCCAAAGATATACCAAGCTCTTTCACCACACCTTCTCTGGGACAGCTCAGGTTAACTATTCCTAAAACTAAACAAATAAATCCCCCAGGACTCCTAAATTTGAAATTCTATGAGCATCGGGACTGTAGCATAATTGACTCAACTTTCTCTGCAGTTTTCCCATCACAGAATCCTTTTTGTACAGATCTTGGTTTCTGAATGAAACATATCCATATGCACTGGTTGAAAACATTTTTGCATAAAGTATTTTTTAAAAATACAGACTTATGTGATGTACTACAAAAAGTTGGAGCCTTTTTGAAACAAGAATAAGTTACTTATACCTGACTGACACTTAAAGAAGAATGTTCAACAGAAGATATTTGGTGAATTTTATGGAAAATCTTTTCTGTAATATTCGGTGTGAACAGAATGCATGCAGAAAACTTCCTAATTGTAGATGAAACAATGACACCATGTAATCGAACTGAGAATTAGTGTTCTCAGGAAATCAATGCCTTCCTGATTAATTAGCATACAGCTGCTAATCACCCTCTAAATTGTTGCTACAACCAGACATAACTCTGGCAATACACTTCACTAGAAATTACTTAATTGCCTGCTGCTTTTAAATTCCCTGTAAAAAGAAGGTGATCAAAAACAGAAATAAAAAAGATAGGCCTAAAATAGAAAATCTCGGTTTTCTAACTGATTTGGGGGCTGAGTTTATTCTCTAGCCTAGGGAAGTAGCAGCTGAACAAAGGAAAGAATTAATTTCTACAGTACTTAGGGTTTTTCCAGATATGGTAAAAGCTTATTTTTACTTCTGTCATGACAGGCTTCTTTCAATCCTAGTTTGTTCTTTTTTAAAATGAAATTCTAATATATATAAATATTTATAAAATATACATAAAGAGAGGTCAAATTCTAATGTTTAATATTACCACCTTCCCTTCCTCTGCTTCCTGAGTGCCCTAAGGAAAACATATGAATCCACTATTACATTTAAATCCAAGATATCACCCGTGAATTTTAGAAAGCAGATGAGTGTTTCCCACTGAAGGTCCTATTAGGGGTATTGTCAAATCCTAACAAATGTAAAAAAAAAAATTTAGGAACCCTTGGTGTTATATTGTATTATACTTCTTTATCATGCTTTGCCTACTAATAAAGTATAATTTTATTTATGCAGCAATTTCCATCTCAGAAACAGGAAGATGGAGAGAGAGGAATTGAACTTAGTTGAGCTTAAACCATTTATTTCCAAATTTTTTTTTGATAGAGTGTTAACGAGGCAGAGAAATATAGCAAGCCTGCCCCAGCAGATAGGCACTATAGAGAAAAGAACATTACATCAAATGTGGTGTGAGTTTAAGGATCAGAGAGAAGACTCTTAAGTTGAGCCAGAAATAACATCAGAAAGTGTTAGATGGGGTTCCCCTTGACTATACACTGATTTTATACACTTCCCCTTTGTGAAATCAGTGCCATCCAAACTGAACATTAAAAACTCATTGCTGCTTCAGGAGCTTCTTCTGGCTTTACTGCTTTTGGCACTGTGTCCATCAGTGCCTGGGGAAACCCATCCAGCAAACACAAAAATAAACAAATCCTTTCATCCAAAATGCAAATTAACTGGAATGTGGCCATTTTAAAGTAATTTCAATACCATGGCAAATAGCTTATAATACCAAAAGTATTTTACCTCATCTCCTGAGAGTTTTGGTTTGTTTGGGTTTTTTTGAAAAAAAACTTATTTGGGTAAAATAGGGTATGAATGTTAAATGTAATAGCTGTCCTTGAATAAAACTAGATGACTACATTTCATAAAAAGCATAAAAAGTGCATAAAAACATACACTGGAAAAAAGACTTCCTCCTGTTTAGTCATTTTATTAGTGTTTTGTCTGAATTAAAACCAGAATTTTTTTTTTTTTTTTTTTTGCCTAAAACAGTTAAGATTATTTTAATCTAGATTCCTTAGGGCTCGTGTTAAAAATGAAACTAATCTGTGTTATGTACTCAAATAACTTCTGTGTCAAGTCTGTGTATAGCAACATCCTAAATAGAATAATTTAGGTTGGGAAAGACCTCTAAGGTCATCAACTCCAACCATTAACCTGGCACTTCCAAGTCCACCACCAAACCATGTCTCTGAGTGCCTCATACACATATTCCAAATGTTTCCAGGGATGGCAACTCAACCACTCTGCATTTTGATATATTTCTTCCTAACATAGTTCCAATGAAACTTGAATTGAAACTTGTAGTCTAATTATTTGACTTGATTGCCTGAAATGACAAAAAATTCACATTTTTTTCCAAAAAAACCAAATACCTTGGAGCATTTACTTCATGCCTGAAGTAGCAACCAATCGAAACATTCAGTAGGAAGGTTATTTGTAAGGGTAACGCTAGAAAGGAGATGAGATCTTGTCATAATACATGGGAACTGGATAGTTTCTTTCTTTACAGCTTTTGGCATGCTTTATAACAATGGAGATTTTACTATATGTGTTTTATGTAAGACCCACAGGAATGTTAAGTGAATAACAGAAAACTAAACATGACAGCAAGAACTATCATGAAAATTCCCCTAATAGAAGTTAAATTTTCCCTTCTGAATTGGAAATGTTGCAATCTGGTATCTTTCCCAAACTGATGTTAGATTAAAAAAAGGAGAAAGTTATCCATCAACAAATTAAAGAAAAATAAAATTTTGGGGGTTTGTGTTTGTCCGTTTCTGAAATGTTTTTCTCGTGACTGGTCCTAGTACAGAAAAATCTTTGGGTTAAATAGAAAAGAAAGCATAAATTTTATGGCAACTTCATAGAATCATAGAATGGTTTGGGTTGGAAGAGATCATCTGGTAGAGATAATTTTGTTCAAACTTTCCTGTCATGAGCAGGAACAAATTCCACTAGGCCAGTTTTTTCAGAGCTCCAGCCAATCTGGCCTTGAACATTTTTGGGAACTTACTTATCTTTCAGGGTCCAAATAATGGAATGGTGTCAAGGTAGCAGGTTTCTCCTCCTTTCATCTGTTTCACCTAATTGCCAGTTACATTGCCATATCCTCATCTCCATTGTTACTGGAATGTTGCACTCACAGTAACTCCTACTGTGCCACTAGACCTGAAGTTTCTGAATTTCTGGGCATAGATATTCTCCCATCCCATGTTGTCGTGCCGTGAGACTTCTTTCCCTCTACTTATAAGTAGTAGCAGCAAGTATATAACCTGGAATGGCAGGTACCTGGTCTAGACACTCCAAATGGTTGACTGCATATACCAGACAACATCAATAGAGCATGAAGGATCCACAGCTTTATTGAAGGATCCTCTACTTTATTATTTAGTATCTGTAAGTATCTACTTGGGAGTAACTCCTGTTCCTATTTTGTCTGTTGCATATCTTGGGCAAATCAACCATACTTCTTAAGGAATTTATCACACAGATATTTGTTCATGTCTTTTTATAGTATATAGCTGTCCTAAGGGTCCCTTCTGTTCAAGTCTGCATAAGAAGGTGTTGTAGCTATCTGTAAGTTTGAAGGAAAAAACATTTGGGATTTATGACATTAACAACCTAATCTGTCTTTCATTCTCTCTCCAGTTTACTTCTGGCCTTTCCAACAGATGTTTTTGTCTTCAGTAAGGGCTATAAAAATCTGTGATAAAATCTGTCTCCTACTTCTAATATATAATCAAGAAACAGCACTTGAATTACAATCCAGGATGCAATACAGTGTGAAATCAGGTGTAAAATATTAGATCAGCAATTCATTTCTCCTAATGCCCTTTCTTTTTTCTGCGAAAGTTTATCACTCTTCATAATATAAAATTACATGAAACTGAGGTTTTAGTGTTTGCAAACTATGTAGAAGCCTTATTAGTTTTAAGATAAATAAAATGCCTAAAAGGGACTTGGTCATAAGGTGCTTGAATAGATGTATTTTAATATTTGTGTTAGTAGGAGAAAAATTCCAGATCTGCTGCAATATTTCAATGCCTTACCTAAAACTACTGCTGGAAGCTAAAAGCTTGTGACTGCAACCTAATTTATTGCTGGATGTGGTAGAAATAATAGAAATATGTAATAAACAAGCAAGGTTAAAACCAGGCTGACATTTCACTGATTCCCTGTACTTGCTGGAAGATTAATGTTTTTGTCTAGACATTTGCCCTCTTTTGATATCATGACATGACAAGCATTTGTTGCGAACAAATATTTAAAGACAAAGTGCCAAGGCTAAGAGGTGACAAATACAGCTCCTGTTTTTACACATAGGTGTAGGAAGCATTTCATTCTTCTTACAGGAAAGATGCTTACTGCAAAATAAATTTTACTGTGTTATTTTCCTACCTAAAATATGTTTCTCTAAATGCCTACAATTCATTTGTGGAGCAAAGTAATAGTGATAAACTTATGGCTCTATGCAAAGCAGTGAAAAAGTCATGAAGAATGACTTCAGCTTTTAAAGCATTGCATGCTCCTATTTTATATTATAAAAAGCAATACCTAAACATACTCAATGTTGCCAGGAACTATTTTGTCATAAAATAATTTCAAATATGCAGGTAGAAATGGTGAGTTCAAATGTAATTGTCAAGACATAAAGCTGCTTTCCAGTGTGTTCTGGTAACTGAAAGCAAAGTCTGGCCTAAAGATTTTTGTCTCTTGTAGATTATACTTTTAGAAGTAATTGCTATTTAAAAGACCCTGTAGTCTGCCTATCTTATTATTATTCATTATCTTGAAGAAGCATAGGACTCTCAGCACTGAGGGTGTCTGTTTATGTCATAAATAAAATCCTGCTAATGAGGAGTTTGTAGGACTAAAGCAATCCAATTAAATGCCTTATTTAATTAATGTATCTTTTAATTTACTTCTTCATTTAGCTACATGTTTCTTTCATTGTTTTATTATATCTCTGACATGAATATGTGTTTACAGAATCATACAATGGTTTAGCTTGGAGGGGACCTTAAAATTCATCTCTTTCCAACCCCGCTGCAGTGGGGAGGGACACCTTCCTCTACATCAGGCTGCTCTAAATTCCATACAACCTGGTCTAAATCGTATCTGGGGATTGGGGCATACGGAGCTTCCTCCCAGTGCCTTACCACATTAATGGTAATGAAACAATGAAGTTCTTCCTGATATCTAATTTAAACCTATTCTCTTTCAGTTTAAAGACATTACCCTTGACCTGTCACTATATGCCCTTGTAAACTGATGATCCTCTCCAGCTCTCCTGTTGGCCCCTTTGGGTATTTGATGGAGGCCAAGGATTCAAAAGAGGAAACGGAAGAGGTGGACATAGAGTTTGAATTTGTTCCTCTGGATGTCATGGGCCACAGTGTCATAAAATCACTTTCAGAAATCTTCAGGTGTTGCCTGAAAATTTATCATCTTTCTGGTCCATTATTCCCATGACAAGACAGGATTCTGTAAACATTTTCGAAAAACAGTTGTGGGAGTTGGCTATTTATTAAAATATTCATGTTTGCTTATCTTCCATGTTTAAATGGTTTTCCAGTACTACATTTTTTTTTTTCATAAATAAGAACTCTGCCAAATCCTGTTAGTTTTGTACAAAATTATTGAAAATTCAACTTTAATCTATTTATTGATAGTTGCTTGGTACAGCTAATGTTGAGTTCATTGAAGAAAAAGAAATATTTAAGAATTATGTTTTCGATACTCTATTTGATACCCTAATGCATACTCCTCTCATTAAAAATGAATGAAGCTACAAGTTCTTTGAAGAGTAAGGGGACCATTTTCAGAAGTTCATATTTTCATTTTAGGAATAACACAATCCCTGTCCTGAAAGAGTGAGCAACCAAATGAATATCTACTTTTGGAAGAAAAGTAATTTGCTTTAGTGAAGCAGTGACAATCATACCAAAATGGTTGCAAAGAATAGGCGTATTAGAAAGCCTGAGACACAATGAAATATCCAGTAAATTTTACCAGAGGTAATCTGACAGACTGAATGCCCACATTTGGGCATCCTGCATCAAATGCCTTTTTTTTTTTTGGAAACCACACGTGAAGAAGAAGTAGAACACTGGTGAAAAGCATTGAAAGAGGCAGCAATGCTGTTTGCAAATCCTCATCCTTGATATTTCCAGATTAAATTCCAAACACCCTTGATTAAAATTATCCAGAAATAGTCACAATTTTTATTTAAAATTTAAAAAGATCTTTAAAATGGAAAATACTGAAGTGATTTGGTGATCGATTTTATTCCCTAATGAGGACTTTGAGATCTGCTGTCTCTACTTGAAGATGCTCTATATTAATGAGTCTGTCTGTGCTGAGGATACAGGGAGTGTTTCTCCAGGTTTTAGCACATCAGACCAGCTGTCCATGTGAGGCAGGATTATACAGACCAAAATTCGGATTTGAGAGTTCCTCTCTCGAGGATGGTATGACCCATCCCTAGCCTAATAATCAGGGAAAATTTTCCTTTTGCATCTAAAAGTAATCAAGTAACATTGACAAAATTTCTCCAGCATGGTGCTTAATTTACAAGCCCCTGAAAATAAAATAATAAGTTCCAGAGCTTTGAAAGCTCTGGAATAATTATATTCATGTTTCCTATGATATATTAAACCCAGGATAAGATGTGAAGACTCAGCATAACAGTATACTGCAGAAAGTAAAAAACTGCTCTGCTGAATTGGTTCTGAAAGTTTAAATCATACTCCAGGGCTTTATGCATCAGATTGGGGAAGAATACAAAGTGTATATTTAGTGCTTTTCTCCTACGCAAACCGTTATTGTCCTTCCTCTTTTCCAACTAAATTCAGAAGCCCTGATTTCTTCCCCCAAGGCAAAATTAAGGCCTTGGCTGAGCTAAAAATAACTCCTTCTAATTTAGCATTTTACCTCAGAGTAAGTACATTAAGGAAGAAATCTCTGAGGGGCTTTTGAAATGAGATAGACTGAATTGACAAGTGCTCTTCTGGATTATCTGTCTCTTTCACTAAAAAAAATTGTTCTGCTGACTTTTTCCCTCAGCTGTAACCAAAACTACTGTAGAGTAAGTGTTCATTGCAAGTGTTTATGGCAATGCTGTCCAAAAATCCTTTTAAGCAATAATAGGTTTTGTTTCTTAACTGCCAGTTTCTGTTTTGAAAATACACCCCCCATGTTCCTTGAATTCTCAGAACAAGTTCAGATTTATTAGTTTCTCATCTTTCTCCTCTGAAAATAAAGGGGTTTTTTTTCTTTTTACCATTTTAAAGCATTTTGAGAAGTGATTAGACTGCAGGCACTCACTTGTTTTGTTTGTTTTATTTTTATTTACAGAATTTTGCCCACTGGGGGCTTAAGTTACATGCCTAACTGCAACCAGAAACTGACCTTTTACTGGTCTTGCACTTAAAAGAAACTTTCAGTTCAAGTTACTGCAAGAGGTTTATCTATTTACTTGTAGTTTTATAAATATTAACACTAGAATAAAATTATCTATAGAAATTTTTGTTTTATATGCTCCCGATATCAAAGAAGATAGTGGGTCTTTAAAAGAGAAAACTCCTAGAGTTAAAAGCTTTTGTGTAAGATAAACAAGACAGTGTCTACCCCATCTTAAACAGACAGGATTTTTGCTTGGTGATTTTGAATGCTTATTAGGGAACACTTTATGGTATGAACATTAAACCAATTGCCTTTATTAATGCTGAAAATTTCATGCTTTAGTTTTCAAGAGGCTTAGGTAGCTATTTTCAGAAGGAAGGAAATGAACAACAGAACTAATGTTGTATTTCAGCTAGAAATAATTTTTTAAAAAAAAACAGGAGGAAGATGGTGAAAGAAAGAAAAAACTGTTATTTGAAAAGATAAATGTGAATTCTTCCTCCAGTGGATTTTTTCATCCAAAACAATTTCAGTCCAGGAGCTAAAACTTATTATACAGATTAATAGCAGGGGTACAAACACAACAGTAATGGTAAATCCCTATTTGAAAGGTATGAATTAATTGACAGATTTTCAAAGTACATACTAAACACATAACTTCACATGCAAATAAAGTTCATACTCCTTACATTAATCTCCTACATCTTAATCAGAATTCCTTCATGCTCTGGCTTTGTGTCCATGGAGGTCATTACTACTGCAAGTGGATGATGAGGAGTGTCCTGTGAGACTCTTCATTCCAAGACACACTGGTCAGGTTTCTCTGTAACTCACTGCTGAGTATTTTGCTTCAAAGTAGGACGTAACCTCTCCCTCTTTTAGCTGTCTTTATTCTGATCTTTGACCTTCTGTTCACTATCCAGTGGTTTGCTAACCAATAATGATTTTGAGAGAGTCCCTTTGGATGTACATGTTCTGTGGATCAAAGGTCTCTTCCCTTACTCATAGCTTTGTCTTTTTTTTTTTTTTTTTCTTTTCAACAGAGAGCCTATTTTTCTCCAACTAGTGGTTTTGCAGGGGGTATTTCTTATGAAATAATCCTGAAATGGCAGCTGACTACTTGTATCAAAAATTATAGCAGAGACCTCTCATCTCTGCACAGGGCACAGGAAGGATCTGTTTTCTTTGTCTGCCATATTTTCCTTTTTTTTTACCAGGTTTGACATTTCTGAAGACTTATTACAGGGTATTACTTTTTGACTGTGAGCTGAGAAGAGTCCTTATTAAAATTAGAACACACAAACATCTGTAAATGTAAATGCAGATATCATGAACATGGGAAAGAAAGAAATCATCTGATCAAATAGTAGCATATTTCTAAACTACTGAATAAAAGATGACATAGCAGGAGAAGAAGGAAAATTAAGTCATGAACAAATGAGATCCACTGAATATATCTTAAATATATCTATTTTTGAACAAGGAAAGTTAAGGGTTGTTTTTTTTCTTCTTCTTCTAAATTAAAAGTCAACTTCTTTGGTCTCAGAAGAACACAGAAGTTGAAAATTAGAATCCAATATTAGAAAATGTTGAAGTATAAAAGGGAAAGCACTTAGTCTTTCTCATTAGCTTTTATTAACAACATTCTGAGTTTGTGAAATTTGTGTAACAAGTTACAAATGATGCATGAAATTAAAAATTTCTGTTTACCCTATAGAGCTTTCATCCATGTCTGGCAATGCTCTTCTGGAATATATGCAGTAAGGGGTTGACAGTCTTAGCCAAAACATCTCCAAAATATGTGGTTTCTTAGCCCAAACAGAAGCAATAAAATGTTGTAAAGTTTGGGATTTTTTTCACAGAAACTGTTGTTTTTACTTTGTTCAGGAGCAAGTATCTCAAATTCATTCCAAAAGTTGACCATGACTCCATGTGTCTTCATGAAAGAGGTTCACCTCAGAAACCTGCATGCAGAGCACAGGCTGAAGGGCACTGGGCTGAAGCAGATATCATCAGAAAAAAACCAACAACCCAAAATCTAATATTTATGACATACTGTCTCACGAGACCACACATTAATCATGTCCATAAATTCAGGGCTTGCTAGGTCAACACTCAACAAAATGGTTCTGTGCCTCCTTCAGGGATGATTTGTACAAAGCTTCTGACAGGAAAGATACCTATATGTCTTAAAGCATTTCTTTCAGGGTAACCATACCTATTAGGACACACAAGACCTCAGCTCACTATCCCAAATTCAGCTGTACTAAGCTGAAATGATTTCTCCCTGTCTTATGCATGCTTTCAGGCTGTTGTCATCCCGTGATTTGTGCACATTGCAGGTCTTTCCACGGCTCCATGTTCGTGTAGGAGACTTTATACTTGCTTTCCTCCACCTCCTTCTCATTCTTTCTTTAATCTCCCTCCAGGTATTTCTCAGGAACAAACTGAGAATTATAAATGAAATGTTTTCAATCCAGAAAATGTGAAAGTCACATTCTTTTCACTTTTTTTTAACGCTGTTAGGCTGCAGCCTCTTTCCAAATTACTTCTGTGTTTGGAAACATTTTTAGCCATAGCTGAATGTTGCCATAGAGTAAAAGATAGCTTTCTGTTAGAACAGGATAAAACAATGTTAGAGCAAGATAAAACAATGAGATCACAAGACATTATCTAAGTTATGAGGTGTTCAGAGAGCCAAATGATGCATAAAAAACTTAAATTTTCCCCACCATTACTCCTGACTAATGCTGCTCGTTTCTAGTGCTTTCTTAGGCCTGAATTTGATAAACATATAGAGATTTAGGCAATAGTTTCAGGTTTCAGTGAGGAATCTGACAGCTGTTCCATAACAAACTGCAGTAGTCTCCCACCTCTTATTTGTTTTCGGGTAACAGTAAATAACCCAATAATCCAGTTTGCATAAACATAGTTTTGTGTTGTTCAGTGATGAATACTGAGAACCATGCAATGAAAAGAACCCAGCTCTCAAACAAAAAACTTTTTTTTATTTTGCAAATTACTATATTAAAGCATAGTGCTTTGGCTTTATCCATGCTAAAATTTTATTTAAGCAACACTTCATTTCACTACAACTTTCATTAAGATTTTTCATTTTATATTAACAATGGTTTTGATAAATTTATAAAAAGAATAGTTATTTGTTTTCTAACCCCAATATACAATACCACAAAGTAACAAGAAGTGCAAGAAGCATTTTCTGTATGTATAAATTATTTTCAAGTACAAAATCTTGTTTCTTCTTTCCATGTTCCTTCAACATAAGACATTTTCTTATTCTTTCTCTCTTTTTTGTTTTGTCTCCTGTAAGTTTTAACACTATAAACAAAATTTCCTTCTGTCAATTGACTTTAGCATCTATGAAATACATAATTAAATTAATATTAAATCCTACTTGGAATTTTCTCCCAAATATGAGACTAAACAAAATGGAAGCTGCCAGTGAGTCACTGAAAATATATTTGAACTTCATCTGGTGAGCCTTTTATATTGCAAAACTGATACTTTTAACACATACATAAAATATTTAATATAAAAAAATCAATAATGATGAAAGTGAAGACATTTTGACTTGAATTAAGTTGAACACAACTGATATTTGTATAATTTACAGCAAAAGAGTGTAGCAAATTGTTAGGGGGAAACCCTTGTTGGATTCCCTTTTTACTGAACTGAGTAATAACTAAAGGATTTTGCTGTTCTGTATGTTTCTTCACTTTCTTGCCCAAAAAATAGAGTTATTTTTAAGATTACTTTCATTTGTGAAGTGTAGACTTTTAGTATTTATTTCTACTTTACAGTACCTGTTATGAAAATAGGAAGTAAATAATGAAATGCATACACTAGAAAGCAATAGCAACATTTCTGGCTGTATTAAATCTTTTATAGATTTTTAAGATCTCCAGTTCCTGAAATAAACCTTGGTGCAATTATGCAAACTCATAAATACCAAGATATATTCAGGCAGCGCATAGTTACATGTTCAGCTTTGGGCAGTTTATATCTGTTGCTCAAGGAAACTTGCAAACCTTTTTAATAATAACATCAGATCTATATGGGATGTGTCTTCATAATCAGCATCAATTGTCATCTCTCACCTGAAAGACAAAGTTTTTCAGCTAGTCGATTCACAGAATTTTTCAAGGCTGCTAGGGACCAAGAATGATAGACAAGCGACCAGTTGATCTCAAATATTTCTTTGATAGCCATTCTTGCTGTGTCTTATTTCATTAAGGGACTTGTGATATCTTCAGTCATCCCATTCTACTGCAGGTAACCACATTACTTAAATTATTTTATAAACTTATCAAACTCTACATTTAGAAAAAGTTAGGTATCTTATGCATGTTACTTTATTTGGCTAATACTTAAAATTTAATTCTCATTATTACCAAAAAAAAAGTGGTTTTTTTTTTCTTGAATATATTTCTGTCCAGTTTAACAGCCACTTACAGCTATGCTAGAACTATCATTGTGTTTGAACAGCTCTTGTACTTCAAGTAATGTGTTTCATGCGCCACTTCTGCATTCATTTTGCTAAACAAGCCAGTTTTTAGTGTCTTCTTTTAGAAAGAGTACATCCTTCACTGTATTATTTTATTAGAAGATTATTTGTAATTATTTTTCTGTCTTGACCATCATGAACAGAACTGTATTTAGCATTATAGATGACAAATCTATAGTGCTTGAATTGATTAATTGTAGTGCACTGACAAATTGCTATCCAGTGCATGACAAGTCCTCTCCACACAAGCAGATGTATCTTCATTGATGTTTCCAAAAATTAAAACCTTTTAGTAGCTAGTCCTAATTACAGATGACTTGCGATCCTATCAAGGCTTCCTCATTCATTCCTTCCTCATTTAGCTAAAGCATATGGACATATTTTTATATTAATTCAAGTTATGTCATTCCAGACATTGAGCCATACATATATGTGGAAGGTCAGTCCTCCAACATGATATTTTGGTCGTCGTCTATGCTGAAAATATCTCCCATCTTTTTTTCTTAATCAAAAAAGCCTTGCATTAGTTTTCTGCTCCCTTTGTGTTTGCTTTTTTTTTTTTTTTTTTTTTTTTTTTTTTGGTTAAGGTTATAAAAATGCTAAATAAGGTCTCTGACCTGTGACAATTTCATTAGTAATCTCTTCTCTTTTTTTAAAATAAGTCAATTCTTCTCCTTCAGCTTTTCCCCAGTTTATCATTCTTATAAAAATCCTGTCTTCCTCATTTTAGCTTAAATTTTTCAACATGGTAGTGCATTATATGCTTCACTTACGCCAAGACAGATGAGATATACATCATTTCCCTTCACTATAAAACTCAGTTATCTCAGAAAGATACAAGAGTACTCTCTTGAAATAGTCTTCATAAATGTAGTAGGGTATTAAAGCATATGCAACATATCTACATTTAGAAATTTCCCTTTTTCTCCAGTACTGCAAAGAGAACCTTTCTCTACTGAGCCTTAGTGCCCCAGAGGCTTAACTTTACTGTCCATATGGAGTTAAATGTGACTGCTTGGGAGCAAAAGGCACCTTTTCCCTCAAGCCCTATGTTTCTTTCTCAAGCTTATTTTGCTGTAAGATTCAGGAACCTTGGAGAAGGCAAGATACACATAGCAAGAACTCTAAAGTTTTAATGACAGCCTTTTTCATGATAACCCAGTGGTGAGAACAGTCTCTGACAGAACATAAGACTATGTCCCATCTAAGAAAGAAGTAATATCTCCTCCCCAAAAAAATTAATTAATTGCCTTGCAAAAGGTATTTGAAAACCAGAAATCAATGAATTTTATGCAATACTGACCAAAACAAGGGCAACCTAGATCTAGGCAGCTTTTTAAGGATGAAAGTGTAATAAAAAGATTCTGATCCCTGCTCATGCAACTTCTATCTTAGCCAGATACCACTGCAGGTAATGCAGTGTTAGACAGTTATACAGCCTTGTGCCATTATAATACATGTTACAAATAACTAGCTCTGGAAGCCCACTTTTATTCCTGTGTCTTTACTGCCTCCAATAACAGGTAAGAGGTGGATCCCCTCATTTCTCCCCCATATCCCATGGCCCATGAACTTCATGGGAGTGATAAAGCAGCAGCTTCTCCAACTCAGGTTGAATGTCCCCTAGCTCAGCACAGAATACTCTAAGAATCATGAAGCTATTCATTATAAGGTTATTTTTCCACAGATACAACTCCTTTAAGTACCCATTAGCAGTAGGCAGAATGCCTCATGGGGATTTTTTAGATCAAGACTGCTGTTTGGTTTTTTCAGTTGTTTTGGTTTTTTTTTTAATCTTTAAGGTTTCAAAAGGTGGATGTTTCCAACGATGCTACTGGTTTAGCATGGATAGATCTTCAAAGAACCAATGTCTAAATGTCTAGGCTACATTTGCCTAATTGTATTGAGTGATAATTTTTGAGAGTGGCAGAGGCTACTGCGCAAAGGTCAGGGCCTGATGCAAACACAGCTGATTCCAGCCATTCCAGCTGGATCCAGTGGACCACCTCTGGTCAAAGTCACGACCATCAGCCAAGCTGGTGTTGCCCACAGGGAAACAGGTTGATGAAAAGCTAAAAAGATGTGAGACAAAACATTAGAGAAACAGCCATACAGACACCCAGGCCAGAGAAGGAGGGGGCAGGATTCCCCAAAAATTCCTCTGGACTTACTTAAGGATTATTCTAAATATTTGGCTATTTCAGTAACCTGGTCCTCATTTCACATCCGCTGACCTTGTTTTGGCATCTAGAGGATTTTGGAGAATAAAAGTCGCATCAACAGTTGCTTATCAATCCAGAGTCCAAGATGCAAAAGGGCATCTTAGTCAACCTGCTTTTAAAGGTGGTTTGTGGTGCCTGTCTCTTGCAAATCTTTCCAGCTGTACCAAGATAGTTATTTGAGATTAACTGCAATGTCTATGTGCAATCTGCAATTCAAGGTCATCTCTTCCTTAGGCAGATTGATATTTTTGCATTGCATTTGTGTAGCTAAAATGCAAATATGAATATGTATATAATTGTGTGCAACTTGTTAAATCTAGTTGAAATTTTTCTAAATATTGACACAACTGCAGATATATATATATACATATGAAAATCACTGTTGTAGTGCAGTGTAAAAGGAAACAGTAAATCTCTGGTGTCTGAGCATATTTGATAAATCAGCTTGATTTCTGTATTCCCATCACATACTATCAGCTGTTAGTTTGAAAACAAGCTAAACTGTAGGAATGCAATAAAGGATATGAAGTGCCTTTAATTTTTAACTCATTTGCAATATGTTTTACATTACTCTGGAATTTTTAATATAGTCTTTCATTAAAACACCCATAACATCCCGTCATTCTTTGACAAGCTGAAATGCATAAGTAGAATATGATAGTGCAATAACAACTACTAAAATGTTTAAATGATTTATTTAATTTAAATTTTCCAATGGGAGGTGAAGGCAGATTAAAACGTTAGTGCCGTTAAAATGAAACTACTTTGGTTGGTACCATAGGGAAGCAAGAGTGAAAAAAATGGAGATTACAACCAGAATCCCAAAATGAATATTTTTCCACATAAAGTATATTAAGTACAGATATTCAAGAAATAGTTTGATCATGATGCCCACAATTTTTTCAGTTCCATCTGAACCCAAAACTCTTCTTAATATAGACATAACCAATATTTCCTCATTGCTTTTTTATGCTAGTTTACTCTTTGTAATAATAGTGGATAGTTTTTTATTGCAGTCCATTTCTGGGCATTACTCTTCCACAGGTTCTTCACCAGGGCTTACTTTCTTTGCATTTCCAAGTGCTCATCACTCTATTATGTTTCAGGTTAATTTGTGTGGTATATCACTTTTGAAACTTACATAATAATACTAAGCTTTTTAGAATATATTTATTCTTACAGCTTTCCACAAACACTTTTCAATAATTAATCCAGTAAGCAGGAGCTGCAGAATAAGTAGCAACTTGATTAATGGTGTATGACCATACAACCCGTAATGGTAAAAAGTAAGATACTTGTAGTTGAACAAAAAAAAAAAAAACCATTGCACAAGTACTGTGTCCTCTTAAGTAATAAAAATTTCTATTTTGTAACACATTCACATTTATCAGTGAAGGTTTGATGTCAGTGATTTTGGAGAAAAAGAACATAAGACCACAGCATTCCCATTTACATCAATAGTTGACGGCTCTTTGCTCATTCTGTTTTGGGATATATTATCTAATCCACATTCAGTCCATTTAATATATGCTATTTTTCTTTCATGCCAATTCAGATTCTTAATAGAAACATTGTGCAGTAAGCAAAATTCATTAGATATATTTAATTACCATAATTTAATAAAATATAAACTAATTTAATACTTAGCATTTATAATAGTTAGCATTTTATAAAATTACATACAGCTAGTTTAGTAAAATCAATTTTCCATAAACTCATACCGAATCTAGTATAATTATTATTTGTGTGCGCTCTTTACTTTGTATGAAAATAATGGCAATCATCATGGTCATTATATTCACTTGTATCTAGTATCATTTTTCATGCACTGCTCTGTAAATACCCAGTGATATTTAACCACCTGATATCTGCTATATCTGCTGGAAGCACAAAAAATATGGGACACAAAAACCTAGGAGATTTATAGAGACCACTCAAAGCAGCTTTGTGATACAGGAGTCAGAGATCGTCTTTGTGGTATAGATGACAGGAGTCAACACAGGTGATGGAGGAGAGAGGGTGCTCTGCTAGTCAGGAAAAAGGAATGGCTGTTTGCGAGTGCGAAAGTCTAGGCCAACTTTGGTTCAATGATCAGTGCAGTGGTAGATTTCAAGATCCTAAGAGGAGGGACCAAGGCAAAATGAAGGACAGCAGCCATGGATTTTAGGAGAGCAGACTTTAACCTTATCTATCAGCATGACATTTCAGAGCACTTATTTTTCAGAATTACAGTCAGTTTTATCATTTTCACTGTATAACCAATACATCCATATGTAGATAATAATCCACATATACATAATATGAAATCATACTTTTTCATTCTCTAGCTAAACAACATACATAACACTGAAAGTGAAAATTTAAATTCAGAATCTTCAGCTGTCAATAAAGCTATCTGGATGTCAAACACAAAATGTATTCCTGTCAGAAATACTTATCTAAGACTCAAACCTTTCTAGCCTACAAAACCTTCAGGAAAAGGAAAACCTGAATCTTCTCAAAACATCTGGAGGGGATCCAAGAATGATTATGACCTAAAGTTTAGGTTAGTTATTTATTGTTTGTTTCAGACATAAATCCTTTCTCTTTCTCCCCCCTCCTACTTCTCTTTTTCTTGAGCTGTAATCCTTGATAATAGAGGTGCGCAATCCTTTTTTCTCCCCTTTTCATCTCTAAAATTTACCTGTTGCCAGTCTGACACCCACTGAACTTCCTCAGTTCACATATAAATATATTTCTAGCACTGTGCAAATACAACCTGAAATACTTGAAAGGACTGTGAAATATAATCCAGGATACCACTTTCTTAAGGCTCCATGTTGTGTAAGGACTCCAAATTTATAACAGCTTGAGCCTGCGTCTCTCACTCTGCTTCTAATGTGTTTCTCTTCTTAACAAATCATCACGGGAAAGTTGCAGTCAATCTTGAGAACTATAATACCACAGGGGTGATGAGAGAGCTGGTGATGAAAAATAATGCTTGGACAGTGGTGGGCCATATCTGGAAATATTAATAAAGTAAATTGCAACATAACCAAATATAACTCCCAGCAGTTTTTAAAATACTTGGAATCTGAATCTATAAAGTTATAAAACTATAAAGCACCAGGTGCAAATAATTCATCTGGCAATACTATCAAACTCATAACCCTCCAATCTAGGAACAAGAATGTTACAGGGGAAACTATATCAAAATCCTCACTGAAGTACAGGTAGATGAGTAGCTCTTCCATTGTCTAGTGATGCAGTCATTCCATTGTAGAACACAACTATGTTATCAGGCAAAATATTCCATTAGTGAAACCAAGTAGGCTGTCTCTATTGCCTTTACTAAAAATTTGAATAGAACAGAATTTCAAAACTATTAAGTCAGGCAAACTGAACATAAACAAAAGACTGTTAGTAATCAAACTAGCAATGTATTGCGTTGCAATGCAACGGTCAGTTGACTTCCATATGTTAACATATTTAGTTGAATTTTCACACAGATTGAACTTAGAAATCAAGACCAGAACATTCACATAGCATTGTTCATTACAGAAGTTTTAGTAATTTAGGGAAGAAATCTTTATTTTTCTATACCTTTGCCTCCAGAACCTAGTAAAAGACCTTCACACAGTCTCATTTTTTCATTTCAAGGTCACAGGTCTTCATAGAACTGATGTCATGTGTAACAGCAGATCAGGCACAATTCTTGCCTAGATTATAACAATTAGAAAACATAGATTATTACATATTAATTACCTGCATTAATTGTTCATTTACATTTAACACATTTACATGTACATTAGGCATATACATTTAACATTTGAGCGAAAGGAGAAAAATTCAAATATTATCTATTGACTCAGTGGGCTATTGATCAGTGGTTTCAATTCACCATGTGCAAAAACATAAAGTTATATGAGAAAGACATGTTCTGTCTTGACTACTACAATACCTATATTATACAATACTATCTATAGTCTACTACAATATCTATGGATGGACATTACAGATGTATATAACTGCAGAAGGCTGGTGGATCCTTCACTTGGATCCACTGTGGATCCTTCCTTGTTTCCACATGGAAAGGGGGTCTGTAAACTGTATTCAACCAAATAACATACACTTGATTGCCCATCATATGCATGATTTCTATCTCAGACATCAAGAGCAACTGGTGGTATATTTCTGATTAATAAATCAAACCATGCAAAAAGCGGAAAAAAGGTTGTGAAATAAGGGAGGATTCTGCAATGCATTTACAGTGCATTTGTTCTCAATTTGTTCCCTGCTTAATAGGCTTTTATGATGATTTTACTAATTATTAAAATCAACTATTTCCAAGGATCAGAATATACAAGGGCCATTAAAACTAGAAGCAAATGAGAATGTATAATCAAAAACTATGCAGGCTTCAAAAAATCCACACTGCACTCATAATAACCAGTGATTAATATACATTTTAAAGAATAATTACTTGCCAATGTTGCATTAATATGCTAGGAGCTTTTGCTCATCTGTAAATTGCTATCATCACAATGCCTGAAATTATATGCATATTATATTTTTAATATATATTTTTATAAATTACATTAGAAAGTTACAAAATGCATCTACATCTTTGAAATGCTCACAGTTCTAAGACCCACATTGCAAATCAATACATTATTCCTTTGCTTCCAAACACACATTTTTAAAATAAAAGTCTGCACAGTTGCTAATCTGTAGTTTTCTCCTCTATCTTATGCTCTGGTAATAGAGAGTCTGATAAAAATATGTACTTTGTGCTTTAATTCTAAAGGAAACTACTGCTGAAGGAAGCAGATTTCACAAAAGACTCCCACACAGAAGTTGCATAGCAACTGTACAGAGTATGTCCTGTAACAATAAACCCCAAAGACTGAAGAACCTACTGTCCAGTGTGTTCTTGGTCACTTGCATGATACATTTACATCATCAGAAGAGATTGCTTCTGGGATAAAGTCCTAAAACAAAAGGCTTGGAAAAAAACATCCTTAGCTTTAAACATTTTCCTGCTGATCCACAAGGCAAAATACCATCTATCCAAGAGAAGAAAAAAGTCAAATGCAACTGGAAAAAAAAAATTCATTGAGAAAAGAATTGTCATTCAGTTTTTCCCAGGTTTGACATGCAATAATTGTTTTCCAAAAGTAGACAGGTCCATCTAGAGTTTTGAATAATTATGTTAAGTTCCAGCCAGCAACTCAATGGTGTAGTTTAATACAAACACATAAAATTATTCCAGCTCCAACATAAACTGTGTTTAGACAGAGAAAAATAGTGGGCATGCACTCCTTAGAAATAAGACTACCAGGGCTGCCCTGTATTCAGACTTCTCTACCAGGATTTTGGTTAAGTCATAATACAGTCCTCATGAACACTGAAAGTAAACAAAAGTCCTCTTGATGTATCCCTGAACTTAGCTGGTTTATTGTAATCTGTGTAGCCATTCAATGCAGGACATTTTGCCTTCAAAAAAATCCAGTTCATTGATCAGTCTCTTAACACGTAAGCTGGCTTATTTGCTCAGCAATCTGTTCTCATGGAAACAAATTCTCCTAAATGCACCATCCTAGAAAAATCAAAAGTAATGCAATTGCACATTGATTTTTTTATGTCTATGCAGACACTAGGCAAAAATTTGAGAAAAATCTTGATGTAAGTTCAGAAAAAAATCAAGAATCTTGTATGTCAGTTTGTTTTTATTTTAACCAAATAAATTTATTCATTATATTTGTTCATTTGCAATCCATGTTACTTCTCATTGCTGAAATATCTATTTTATTTATTTTTTAATTAAAAATAGAACAGAGAAGACTGTTCAGTTACTTACTTAAATGAACACAGTGATAACCTTATCAGAATTAGAACATTTGTATGAAAAAAAAAATTAGATACATTTCTACAAGTATACTATACCTGTTCAGAAACTGGCTCTCAACCAAGCCTGGATACTCTACAAATCACATAAAAGCTCAGGGGCTTTGTTTGCTTATTTTGGGGTTTGGAGGAGGGGTTTTTAGTGGAAGAGAAGAGAAATTTAAATGAAGCTACTAGTAGAAGAATATCACACCACTACCTTTACATTTAAGGAAAAAAGTTAGCTAATTCTGGAAAATTTCCATGTAAACAAGGACTTTTATAGGCAGAACCAGGAAGGGCCACACACCATTTATATCCTGGAACCATGGCAAAGTAAAGGAATATCAAAAAAGTCACCTCAATATCCTTGATGTTTGCACAGTTTTGGTTTTTTTTTTTTTTTAACTTGACTGTAGAGTATGGCAAGGACTCTGAAACAGCTCTTGACCAAAGACCCATGGGAATATGTAAAATAAATGCCTAGCACCAAAACTCTGTTCTTCTGTAGTCTGTTTTCTTTCACTAGCAACCATAGGATGTATCATTGTCAGGCTTTTCGTCTCACTCCGGTTTGGATTTTAGTTTTTTGTCCTATCCATTTTACATTCCCATATTAGCTACAGAAAACAGGATAAAGGAAGGAAACCATTAACGTAAAACCGAAAAAAAATTAAATAAAATACTGTTTCTTCTATATTTGGTAGACTAATAATTAATTTTCCTCCAAAAATTTTAAAATAATAAATAATAAAAAAATTAAAAATAATTATTAATTTTCCTCCTTAAAATTTAAAAATATTATAATACTTCCATAAACTCACTGTAGGATATTCTGGCACCCGCTCAACCTGGCCTCTGCAGTACCAGCAGCAGTGAATGTATCACAGAGGATAGCCATGGAGAGGACATACACAGCTGCAAGGGTTATATATCTGTGCTGGAGAGCATTCTTGCTACTTGCCAAAAGACATTTGAGTGACACATCCATTAATGAGTTAGACTTGCAGAATGTTGGAGACCTTGACTGGGACACATGAAAAGCAAAAAGAAAAAAATAATAACATTTCTGTTGCTTCTTTATTCCTTTTTCCTCAAACTCATAGTAAAGCTCTCTTCTGTAAAGAACAAACAGGACAGTCACTCTTGTCTGTACCAAATGCTTAAAGCCAGTGTTAAGCCCACAAGTGGTAATGCAGAAAATGTTCAGCATCTGACAGTGAAAAGAAATTGGAATTGTCTCAGACTTTGCAATTACTGACATAGAGATAAGAATTACATGGGAAAATGATCCAAGAGATAGAACTGTTACACTATGGAGACATTTAATTCCCTGTAGTACACATTAGTAAACCAGATGATTGCTCATGTAGGTAGGACCAGCAGCATAGAAAAAAATGCATGGATCTACATCCATTAAAATATACTTCCAACATTCAAATTTCTCAAGCATGGTTTCACTTCAAGTGGTTCCTCAGGGAACGTTAGGAATGAACGATTGGCTTCTTTCCATAAAAACATTAATACATTAACCTTGTGAACTGTTGAGCCAGTGAACAAGGCTGATTGATTTAAAAACAGCCAATTCATTTAGAATGTGGAGGTAATGGATGCATTGATGCAAGGTTTATGTTCAGAAGTTAACTGAATAAGCAACTGGCATTTGATAAGTATTAATTTACCCATAATTTGGTGAGCTACATAAGAACCTCAGCTTTGAGTAAGTCACTGCCTTTATTCTGAGTTTAACTTTTCACATTACCAACTGTGAAGAACGAAGCAGCGGAACAAAGATAGAAATAATGTTTAAAATACTGAATCAATTTGTTCTGGAAAACCAGAAATATTCACAAAATATTCACAAGATTCTATACTAAGAATTTTACCACTCACTAATCAAGTTTTTCTTCTGTCAGGAATCAAAAAATCATGACTAGACAAAAAGTGGTAGGCTTAAGCAATGATAGATATCATCTTGCCTGTTCTTCAACCACAGATTTGATGTCCTCTTGCACATCTGGGATGCTTCAGTGAATTTCTTGAACTCGGCTCCCCATTGATACAATTTGGATCCTCCAAACAGAATGTATTTAAATCAACCTTCCGCCCGGTATTGCTAATATGTATTAATTAAACAGTATGAGCCATATGTTTAATTAGGAAAATTTGATTCACAGGCTAAGAGAAATTAAACAAGGAAAATATTCTTAAGGAGAATAATTTTTACCTATACAGATTCTGAAGTTGTTGACTGTGAAACCCTTGAAATACATCCAAGTCCTTGTAATATTTCTCTCTGTTGTATACAAAGAAACTATCAAATACTCTGAAAAAAAATTGATGTCCTCTTTCTATATAAAGAAATTATTTTTGAAAGTAAATATTAATTTCATCTTTGTGGAAGGAATGCTGAAACAAACCCACAATCCACAAGGATATCTCATTAGCCTTTAGATAGATCTATACCACAAAGCCTTTACCCTACAGATTCACTGGACCTTTTGGACCACAGCGCCAAAAATAGTTATACCATCAGCACTGGATTAATATTAGTCTCCTCAAACGCTGGCAAAATGAAGTTCTGGAATTTCAGCAGTAAAAGGGTGACAGAACTCTTGTCTTGATCCAGGACAATTAGTTTGAGTTGAAAGCAGAAATACAGCTCTTTGGCACAGACAGTCAACTTTATGCCAAATATCGAAAACAGTACAATCATAAGGAGATTGAAAGTCCCTCCATGAAAAAGCAAAAACTTTCATTTCCTTTTATACAATGATATTTGGATTTGTAATACTGACATTTCAGAAACCTTAAAAGGATGAATATAGCATTTGTAAATGATTAATATACCATTTATTTTCATAAACCAAGATACTGTTAATTAAAGCTTGTTGAAAGTAAATGAAGGTGCCTGATAGCAGCTTTCTGATGAGATTAATGCTAAAATAAAACTAAATGTTTGAGAAATCAAACACCATATTTACAGGATACAAGAAAATCCAAAAAATCTGAGGATATTCAATGAACAGTTCATTCATCATGATTGAAATTATTCAAAGACAGTAATGAGATCTTTTTACTTTACCATTTTTGTTACTTATTAGTTCTGTATTTACTAAAAAGCATTGCTCCTACAACAGCATGCTTATCTGCTTTCTGATATTCTACAACTGGGATCAATCATGAATAAAAACAATGAACACATCTTCAGATATTAATGATTTGAAGCTGATAATTCTATGTTAATAGAAACTAATACCTGTGATGAAAGCTATACCATCACCCACAGCTCTTTCAGACAGGGTTACCTTGATTTTACCTTAGAGGATGCTTTCCTGATGCTCCCCATTCAGAGAAAGTTGCCTCACCACATCTTTGATGGTAACAGCTGAAAATAATATGGATCATGACATTATACCACTTCTCCAAGCAACAGCCACTAAGTGTGGAAGGCTAGGTATGATTTAAAGGAACTTTAATAGTGCTGAGGAGAGGCAAAATAGAAAAAAAATTGGCCATCACTTTTGCCATCCCAGTGGGAAACAATGATTGTAGTTTTGTGTCTCCACATGTAAAATATTATATTTTGCCCCACACAAGTGTATTTTATCAACAGAACTGTAATTTTATTTCAATATCAAGCAATGACATATGTTTAGGATGTCGAATGATCTCCAATTAGATGAATGTGTATTTTGCTTAACTTTCATCATGATTTTGCTTAGAACTAGAATTTTAAGAACTTTTCCTGTATCAAGACTGTAATAATAATTTTTTGTGTCACAGAAATGGTCAATAATA
The DNA here is from genome assembly GCF_036417665.1 of Passer domesticus. Taxonomy (NCBI): domain Eukaryota; kingdom Metazoa; phylum Chordata; class Aves; order Passeriformes; family Passeridae; genus Passer; species Passer domesticus. Next base: position 103,914,606 of record NC_087474.1, on the reverse strand, counting down.
TTCATTAATGTTTAGTGCATTTGCCAGTCTGACACAACCAGCACCTAAAATGAAAATAATCAAACGCATAAAACAACACCTTTCCACATTTAATGATCACACAAATAATGGCATAAGCTAATGCTGAGAGATAGAAAGTCAACAATATCATTAATTTAAAGATTATCTGCAATGAAGGAAAAATAACATATATATTTGTAAAGGAACATCAATTTAAAACCCTTCTAATTACATTGACAATAAAGCAGGGCAATGGTGAGGAAAAATATATATTTCTGAAGTTGTACATCATTATGGCAGGCATGTATTGCACTGGTACAAACTGTTCTCCACACAGTAAAATACAGCTTTATCTTCTTCGGTGAGAAATACTTGAAGTAATTGCAAACAGTTGAGATGAGGTCACATAAATCTCCTTGACTGAATTAAGGGAGTCAGGGATTGATTATTCACACTCAGAAAGGCCCAACAGAGCCTGGCCTCAGATATCAGTAGAAACAGGAGCAGTCCCAAGGTCCACTGCTGTAGAGGTCTCCAAAAAGTATCATCACTATGCTTTGGGCCCAATACTTAAAAAATTTATCCAAAATGTAAAGTTACTGTGCATTGAGCTAAATACTTAATTTCTCATTTTAATTACTGACATTGAAAACATACAATTTGAACTTTAATTAACATTAATTCTGCATCAAATACTAATAGGGCTTAGTAATAAACAGCAATCAACAAAAAATGAGATTACTTTGGCTGCATATTCTGCCAGCAATAAGAACTTTAGGTGCACATTGAATGACTTAAAATATAAATACCATCCAAGATTGCAATTAAACAAATTTTACTGTTGTTCTTTCAAATTACTTGCTACACTCTTGTATATATTATGTTGTAGGTGTGCTATAAAGGAGATAGAGAAATTTGAACCAAAAGATAATATCTCATTTTCATTCTGTAAATTTATGCTAATTACTTTTTAATTTGGCTTTTTTTTACTGCAGTCAATGTATCACTTTTTCTGTTGTCTGGTCTAATTGTTGTTATTATGATCATACACATACACACCTTTATGTCTTTAAAAGACCAAGAAAACAAAAGTAAAATTTTATCAGCAATGTTACTTCACGGTAGACAGAGTTCACATAGAAAAAAGTTATGTTAAATAACTCTAAATAGATCAGAAATAAATAATATATAAATCTCAGAAATAGATAACATCTATCTAACTATCTAATATCTGCATCTCATTTCATAAAGAACACTATCATCCAAAGATGTACCAGTCCTGAATCCTCAAAGGAAATCTGAGAGTCCTCTGCTAACATTTTAAGTTTCTCTTCTGCACTGCTACAACTCGTGGATTTTAAAAAACGTTAAGAATATCCTCTACTTTTCCCCTAGATTAGTTTCCTTTTCTACACTTGTTTTTCTCTTATAATGATTTTGGTGCTTATAAAATCTATGTTAAAACTTCTGGATGTTCTCTGACTGCAACTGTCAGACAAGACCCTCAAGTGAAGCAGTAGCAGACTACATTTTTGCCAGAGTCATGTGAGATAAGAATTTATTGTTAGTCCAGTTAATGTTTTATGGCTAATGATTAGCCATCCAATCAAGGAATTATTTAATTAATAAAGACATGTTTAATTATATTGTTTAATATCTATTCTTTCAAAATATTATGCTCACCCTAGATCCTGAAGTGGGCAGTTTTGTTCTACCCCAAGAAGAGTGGAGGATTAAAAGCAGTTATCAATGTCCAAAGGTCTGAACTGGGAAGTGTCTGGTCATGGTGATAATGATGGAGTTCTTTGCTCCTCAGTCTCAGTGACCACTTAGGTCATTTTTACATGTGTACTTATCACAGCTTGGTTCCTCCTCCTTTGTTCCCTGCTACAGCTTGCACTACACACTCCCTCAGTCCCAGTTCTCTGGCACTGGATGCAGAGTGCCAAACCTAGATTTGTCAGACTGTTTGAAATACGTAAGACTCACAAAATCACACTAAACCATGTGAGGTTGTGGTCACTCTACCACCATGATATCAATAAAAATACCCAAATCAGCTCTGGCTAACACAAACCAACACAGGCTCTGAGATCCTGCACTCCCACATCAATACAAAGAAGGTGGCTTTATTTTAGTGATGGCAGACCTATATCAGTCAAGCTACAGTCATGCACGCTCTCCAGCCCAGCACTGCCTGGTGGGAAGCAATCCATTTATATATTATCTGGGGATGCCTCAAAAGTGCACCAAGAGTGGTGCTGCTTGAAGAACAGCAATGTTCTTCCCCCGTGTATAATTCAAATTTAAATTAATTTAGCAATCCTAAAATTTACCTTGCAAAGAATATTTCAGGCACCACATTGCTCAAGACTTCATTAGCCAAAAATGTCAGGAAAAGTCATGAATTCTCTCATGCCCAAAAGATAAAAACTGAACCTGGTGACATTATGAGAACCTCCCTTGTGAAATTTAATTAAAGGATTTAACCTTGCATTCTCCTCAGACCACCTGATATCATAAGGATGAGGAAATGATAAAATCAAAAGAAAAATGTGTTTCTGTAAATAAATGCTAAGCCCCAAAGTGGCTTCAGTATAACAGAAAAATACAAACAGGGTGGGTAACAGATGGTTTATTCTGCTCTTGAAGAAAGAGTCAGTAAATAAATTTATGAACTGCTGAAATTTTTAGAGGCAAAGGTCAGTATCATTGTAAATGCAAATAGTTAATACAGAATTTTACACTGAGTATTTATTGTTCTCAAAAAGTTATTCCTATAAATATTTTTCCATTAACGTGAAGCTTATATTTATTATTCTAATGTTGCATGAAAAAATACATTAGATGATAGGGGTTTTTTTATGAACAAAGGATTTATATAATCCTTTTCATAACTTGGGCAAAACTGTTTCAAAGTCACATTCCCTTTTGTTTCTTCTGCTATTTGCAAAGATAAGCATTTATAGTCCGCATTTTTTAAAATAGTCTAGCCAATGGGAAAAAATGCCATTAAGTTGTTGCTTTGGGATCAGCACAAGCCCTTGAGGAAGAGATGCAACTTTATGAAGTGAAATCCAAGATGCAAGAACAAATATAACAGGGAATCAACTATTTTGAAGACCGATGCAAGCATTACAGTGCCTTTAATAGAGTTAGCCCTCCTGTCTCTTAATTCTTAGGTGAGTTAGTTTAAGGCATTTGCCATGTGAGGAAAAGGCTCAGATGAACAAAGGTTTTTAAAGACTTCTAAAAATTATGAACAATACATACACATACCCCAAAAACAGTGCTAACTGGACAATTAAGTTGCAATATTCCAGAAATATAAACACTGAAAACAGCTTGTTTCCTTTCTACTTGATTGCTCAGAGTAGGGATCACTAATATTTTTCTGACTGCATTTCTGCTGCTACTGTTTTTTGCATTGATCAAAGTGAGGCAATGAGACTAATTTCCCCTTCATTGTTTTTTCATGTTCACCAGATTTTCCAATGAAATTCTGAAATTTTAACTCATAAATTAATGCATTCACCAAAAACATTTTGTTCTGAGTTAAATACTTATATTTTTTACAGCAACTTTTATAACCCTTTCATGCCTCAGACATATCTCTTAATCAAGGATCACATTATTATCATGCCTTCATGAAGATTAAAAGGAAGAAATATGGGATAGGAAATTATTATCCCAAGAACTGACATTCTTACTAAGACAAACTTTAATATTAAAGACGTGACTGATAAGGGAAATTGAAATACAGTAAAAAATCAAGTCACAAAGTGTTTGGTAAAATGGACAGAGACTGTAAATCTGAAAAAGTTTTTGTGGTTTCAAAGACATGCAAGGGAATGTGAGGAGCAGATTTTGAAAAACATTGTTAACAATTTTGACTTATCATAGGAGAGTTTAAAAATGATAAAGTTTTTGGCAGCTGTGCTATTTACTGTTTCTCTATTCATAACTCGTACATAGGTACAGAATTCAAGGATAACATCCTTGAATTCTGCACGTGAACATGTGAGCTTCAGTACTGAAATTCTAATGCAAATAGCACTATCCTGCTGAAATGGTGCCATTCTCTGAAAGAAAAATCCTTATAGGGGATGAAAATGTAAACGGATGACAAGCTAGCTAATTTTTATCTACTAACATGGCAGATTATATAGTTTTTTATGTGATGTGATGTGATCTTAATTGTTCATGTACCTCTGCATGCTAAAATGAGATGCTGGGTGCACATCAGATACCTAAAATTCTAACCGTGCTGTTTTTTATGAAAGGCCACTATTTGGTGGTAGAAGCAATTTCTATTTGTAGCAGTAATACATAGATATTTCCTTTATCTGAGGCATACTCTTTCCTTTCCAGGCTAAGCAAAATGAGTACATATAAAATATTAAAAAAGGAAACCTGTCCAGCTCATTTGACAACAATGGATGAAATGAAAAATCTGATTAAATGAAATGTGTGGACGAGGCTTTACAGCAATTTCTGTGAGCCAGAGAAAAGTTTCATAAGAAGATACATGTTTACCCTTGCAAGAATTTTCTAGCAAGGTTGTTGATGTAGAAACCAAGAAAGAAAGAAAGAAAGATGAAACCTGCAACTGCCTATTCTAATAAGCACTCTGTGTCTCACAACCAATGAATAAAGTGTAAACTTATGAGCTTTGTAAGAATGTATAAAAAGCATGCATGCTACAATAAAAACAATTTGAAGCCTTCTGAAAATGGAGTGTGTTGCTTTTCATTGTCTGCATCTCAACTATGACAGTAATGCAATTAGATTTCAGTAACTATATGGAAGTCAGAAAACCAGAAAATCAGCTACACATTACACATGTTCATCTCTGAATAACCAGAAAGTGTCAAAGTATAATTAATTCCCAAGCAAAAAAACTCCTTAGTGAGTGGGTGTACATCTTAGTACCCCACAGGGAAAATTTCCTGTCTGTTTATAAGGTTGTTAGCCAAAAAAACAACAATGAATTCCTTACTGAATAACTTTGAAAATGACACAAACGCAAACTAAAAAAAGGAATAGGTAACAAATAAAGAATGGTCTTTATTTTTCAGTCAGGTGGTTAAAAGCAAACCTTGCATGGCATTACAGCAGAGTTTAACACTAATGCAGGAAGTACTTGCAGAACAGAAAATGCTGGTAAGCAGTGGCCCTAAAGAATTAAAACTCATGATACAGAAAGATCTTACAACCCTTGAGTCTGTTTTGAAGGTGAAAGTTACTAAAATGTTGCATCCAGCTTTAGTGTTCAAAACTGAAAAATAACTGAAGAATGACCAATGGACTAGAAAAGTGAGATGAAATACTTCCATTATTTTGTTCTGTTGAAAAAAAAAATATTTTTTGGTACTTTGTTTACAGTTTCTTTACTAGAATGTGCACATATATACATCTATACAATGCATACTGAATTGATAACACACTAAACTTACTGATGATGACAGATTAATTTTTTTATAGTTGAAGGGAACAGTCATACTGACAAAAAGCAGTTATCTTGTTCCAGCTAATAATTAGGCAGATACATTGATTTCAATATTTTTTCTTTTTTTTTTCATGTAGCATCAAAACAACAGCTTTCAATCTCTTATTTGTTTTGTTTGTGTTTACCAGCCTAAAGAATTCAAACTAAAATAAATAACTATGAAAAGAAAATGTTGTATAGACCTCCTAAGGTCTGCCACATTGGTGTCATCCATAAGTAGATAAATAAATAAATAAATAAATTTTGAATTATCATCTTTGTTACAAACACAAATTAATGTACCTTTTTTTAAGATAAAACTAATTATTAATACCCTAGGAAAATATCATAGATAAGATTGATTCCTTATTGCTAAGAATTTAAAAATAAATACCAAATATTTTTCAGAAAAATATTTCAAATCAAGGCTCAGGTCCCAGACTTGAAAAAGGTATTTATTCAGAAAAGCCTTATGCCTTTCAAAAAGTGAAAGTCTTGGTGCTTCTTTCTTTAATTTAAAAAGGAATTTTTAAAAAAGTTAAATAAAAATGCATCTGTTAGGTTGGTACAGAATTTTTGTTCACTTCCCTTCATATTTTTTCATTGTGCCATGAAAGGAGAGAGGCTATGTAATATCAATTAGGAATATAATGTCAGGCCCCTAAGGCAGCAAGAAAGAAGAAATGCAAACAGGCACTGCCTCTTTTAGCCTTATGAAATATGGATATTTGTTTAGAGTTCCTTCTGCAAGCCTACTGTGGAGTAAAATTTTTTTTCTCTATTTTTCCCCTCTGAAATATAACTGAAAAGACAAACAGATTAATTCTGTTGTTTCCTAACACTTGTGGTTCCACAACCAGAGTGAATAAACTCCTTCAGGTAAGTATTCTCCTGAAAATGCTTTGCTTCTACTACCAAACTGTTTAGAGATATCTTTGTCGGGCTGCTGTCTTTTGCACTACCCTTATGCAAAAACACATAAATGCCACAGGATCAAGAAAACATATTGAAGAAAACACTAGCCATAAACTTTCAAACCTCTTCAATCCTCATTTTCAACTGCAGTTCAATTAATTTATGAAAAATTTCCAAGAATTTCAGGCAACTATGAAATGTCGTTGTGAATAGTTTTAGATGAAAGGTTGAAGTTTAACATCATCAGAAAAAACCAAAAGACAAGACTTCCAATGAAAACTCCTAGAAATAAAATACAATATTACAAATAAAAAAATAAAAACAAACACTCCAATTCTCCAATGTTTTAAAAGAAAATCAATTGTCATATTAAGTTTTTATTCTAATCCTGAATATAGTATCCAAAACCTCAGGATTTGAAATTTCTTTTATATTTTGGTTTTTGAAATAATTTCTCATTTTCTTTCTATCAGCTGGCCTAATTAGTTCAATATTCAGTGTCATAGATCCATACTAAGGACAACTATTGTTACAATCTGAATTACTCTTTTCTTTGTTAATTATTAGTCTTTAGCATCAAAAAACATATTGCTTATTACTGTTGTGAAAACCGTAATGGATATTTAGCTTTTTATTGTATTTCAATAATATAAAATTCAAAGATTTTCACACCTTTCTCAAGATGAAGTGACTAACACATTGTAGGAAAAGGAAATTTAAGAAGAAATTTAAAGGAATGAACTTTGTGGGTGTTTCTCTCCAAGTCCTATGGAAGGCAGCAGAGAAAAGCTACTAGTTGAAGTCAATTATCTCTTGGTCAATAGGCCTGAGGTTGAGGGCTGATCAGAGGGGAGGTTAAATAGTGAGACAAAAGTAGGCGAATGACAAAGGAAATCTGCCGTCTAAAGTTTCATGCAAAGGATAGGAGGGAATGATAAAATTGAGGTAGAAAACAAGACAAAATTTTTCAGGTTCTGAGATATGGAAGTACTGGAATTCAAGTTTTGCCTGTAGAACTGTCAACTCAAGCATTAAAATTAAAACAGCCTCATCACAGCAAATGTGCATACAGAAGCCTGAGAAATCAGGTAAACACTTACTTTATAGCATGGAGTCATAAAGGAAAAAATCTCAAAAACAGATTCATTACCCAAGTTCACATTTCCAGTGCATCTCAGAATGCTGCCTAACACAATTCTTTCCTCACACAAAACAGTCCCTTCTTTATGAACTTCTGACATCACTTTCATCTGACAACTTATTGGAAATGGAGTGACATAAAACTGAGAGCCTGCCTGGTTCTTCTCCCACCCAGGTGATGGGTTCCTCTTAATTACATTGTAGACCTACTAAGGTCTATGACGTATTTCTGGATTCACCACCAAAAATTGACTTTACAGTGTTAAGCAGTCATACCTTACAAATTACTGGGATAAGGATCCCAAAGAAATTTTCTAGGGTTGGTATCACATCCCAAGACGCATAAAACTTTCCACATGTCCACGCCTCTGCCTCTGCCTGCAGTCTCTCAGACTGACCCAAAGAGAGAAGAAATGCAATTCCCACCTTTAAAATAAAATTATTTGTTATCATATCTCTAAATTTTCCTGATTCTCTGAATTAAACATAGTTGACCCTGAAATATCCAGGGAACAATATCATGATTTCTGGGAACAGTGGTTTATCTTTTGTATTGTATTTGAAGGGGTAACTTTGATGGTAGCATATAGTGTAGCCTGAGGCTGGTAGTTAAAAACAGAGTATACAGCAAGTGCAGAGAGTAAATTCCAGTGGTACTTTAGAGTAGGCAACAAGGACTGTGTTGATTTGCAGCTGAAGAGTTTGAACTTCTGCCTTGGGACTGAACGCAGTTGCAAAAATCTTATGATTGCATAAATTTATAGGAAGTTTTTCTGTGATTGTCTCCAGCTGATACAGTAACTTGGCAATACAGATATGACAGAAGGTTTTAAGGGTTTTAAAGCTAATGCTAAGTAGAACAGGAAAAGGCAGAATAATATCTTACATTTGAAAACCATCCTTGCAGCATAAGGCAATGATTATTCTGACACATCAAAGTGACAGAGTTTCAGAAATATCTCTCAGTTTTGAAGTTTGGGCAGCATATTTTGCAAAATAAAAGCTTAGTTTATAAGAGCGTCTTGCCTAATTAAAATTAAGGTTGTAACCCCTTACAGTGGAATTTGTCGGTATTTGTTTTGAAGAGAGAGAGGAGAACTTCCCAATGGTTTACAAGTAAGAGGTGGTTTAAGTACTTGTGTAACTGTTCTATCCCTCTGAGGCAGTGAGAGTCGCTCCAAACAAAGCAAGGAGCAACATTTCTAATGAGAGGACAGTGACAGTTCACCTTTAGCTGGAGCCATAGCCTAGGATGCTTTGTCAGAGATGAGAAACCACGCACACACATGGATGCACACAGTCTCCCTGGGTTCTGAAGTGGGCATTGCAAAGTGCACAGAGCCCAACATCAGTGCCTGCTCAGCAGCAGCATCTGCCAGTAAAACCAATCAGTGAATCTGGGCTTTCTGTTTCATTGAATGTGCCTTGCTGTCAATCTTAGTTTCATTATATGTGGCTGTATTTCAGGAGAATCATTTTAAAATAAAAGGATATAAAGTATTGTCAGGTTCTCTGGGCTAATAATGATCCTAATATCACACATAACACTAAACACATTGTAACCTATACAATGTATAGCCTCTGTAGAAGGTTGTGCAATGCTGTTAACATGTTCTATATAGCAAATAATAAAGAGAAATTAACTTCCACTGTCATTTTTAATAATACCTCTCTAATAGTAAGTTAGCAAATACTTTTCATATTCATAGGCAAGTCACACAATTTACACATTCTGGTGGAATTTCTTCATCATGCCAATCCATATTTTTCTTGTAACATTAAAAGCAGTGAATAGAAAACGCAAGTGCATCAACATCAAAAGAAAATTGAGGACTTTATCAATCTAAAATTCGTTTGTTTGAGATATTTTTAAGAAAACAAAAGATAAGTTATTTTCCTATTCCAAATTTATGACCATGTGTTTTACTTAAGGTGATGACACTCTATAAATAAAATCTTAAGAACTTATTCTTAAACAGTTTCTTTGTTTCTCTTCTTTGGGGACATAATTTCTGCTACTCATCACCATTAACCACAGCCTAGATGCAATTTTCAGTGGTTAGAGTTTTTGTAGTTTTGGTTTTGCAACAGTTTTTATGAGGAAGTTAATCTGACTTTTGTTATTTTGATTCTAAAACATTCAATTGCCTTTCATTTTTTTTCTACTTATCCTTCTGTGGTGGTCTGAGTACTTACTGACAGTGATATTGGGTGGACAACAACAGGGTAAAGAGAATTTTTTCTTTATTTACAGCACTGTGCTGAAGAGGATGTAAATTATTTTGTTTCAATAAAAATGGGAAACAGCATTTCAAAAGTTTGTGTCTGGATTCTGAATTACTGAAGTCACCTATAGGAAATTTGTGGCCTGGAGACTGACAGAAGAAGAAGGTAAGTGGCAAACACTGAGAGCAGTGGAACTAAAGGAGTTTTAGACTGAAGAGTGTGATTTCTGTTTGAGCAACAGAAGGACAATAAGAGTCCATGAAAATCCTTCCCTTGACCTCTGCCATGTTGCTAACTCCTTAGAGTAGTACTTCACACTAGTCCTTTGACATCTGGCTCTTTTCCAAAGCTATGCTGTCATTCTTTCCTGAATCTGCATGAGTCTGCCAAGAGATATTTTTTTTATAAATGTACATCTTAAAGTAAGCACAGGCCTGAGATGCAGTTAATACTTCAAGTGCCAGAGCTTGAAAAACCTCAGTCTATATAAGTGCTTTGCAGGGACGATCATGAACTCGGCAGAGAGCAAAGATGATGCTCACAGCGGTACTGTGTTGCATGCTCTTAGGGCTCCTGGGCATCAGGAATACTGGGTCATGCACAGGGACCAGGTATTCTATAATTTGGTGAGGAAAAACTGTGTGTGACTTTTGATGAAGTTGTAGCTAATGGAAACAACTGGAAATAAAAGAGTGAACAGGACAGCTAGACTGGTAAGGGAGATGGGTCAGGCCTCAGTCACACAAGACAGATACAGATAAAACAGGTTGTAGGGAGAACCATCCATTACAAAGAATATGAACTGTAAGAAAAAAAAAAAGGAAAGTATTAAACAGTGGAACATATTCCTGCAGGCCACAAAAGCAATAAATGCACGATAGCTTCACATTTTCTGATTTCTCGTCAACTTTGAACTGCTTTTACTACATAGGAATTTAAAAGATTGTTTATAGAGTATTGGTACACATGAAGAAATTGATCCTCTGACAAGTAGTTTTCAGCCTGGCTAAGTATGCTACTCCAGGATTCTTTCTACACAGCAGAAATTATTTTGGCAATCCCAGCTCCAATTTCTCTCTTACATAATCTTTGTCCAAAACAATGTATTTTCTATTGAAGTTGAGTTGCTAACCTTTTTATAATTGTTACAGTAAAAAATAATCATGAGGCTATAATAAATGAATATTGCACTGAAACCAGCTTCTTAACAATATAACAATAGTTCAATCAGCTGCAGCATTGGTTCAAGTGCATTAATTGCCAAAAACTACAACCAGATGCTTACGAGAGCCTTCTAGTCATTACCAGACATTAACTGCATTGATTCAGAAGCACTTTTCTCTTACATAACATTACTTACATCATCAGTATAGGTGTGCTGAAACATCAGTTTTGGACAATATCAGTGCTTCATGTTGTTGCTCTATAAAAAAGCAAAAAAGGGAGTCTTCAATAACCAAATGATAGACAGACTTAGATTTTTCATGTTCCCAAGTGGCAGAGGTTGAAGTTTCAGGCTATAGATGAAATATACATGATACATTCCTCAGCTAATTATTTGTCAGTATATTAATAAATCACACCAGTCCCTGCAAGCGTATCTAAATTTAGAAGGTTCATGAGATGTAATATATAATTAATACCCTTAGATTGGATGGCTTAAAGGCAAGTGATTTCCTGATCTCATGTGAAGTAGAGAACATTTATCATTGTCCAAGTCACGAATTGCCAGCATGCCTGCTTTTTGGGACTGTGTATAAATGTTTCTGTCATTTACTCTGGTTCGTGAGAAGAAAACAGAAAATATATAACAAGCAGAGATAGATTTTTTTAAAACTCATGAAGCTGTGTTTATGAATGATAAAGGAATATAATCCTCTACTTGCACATAAGGATAATGAACTGACATTTGATCATAATCATCAATGGGAGATTTACCACTGATATCACAAGATTGTTGTCAGGTCACAAATATATATGTGCATGCAAAATTTTCCAATCATTCACGCATATGTCTTCATGTTCTTCAATCTCTTCTCAAAATGTTCAAATGTTCAAAATGTTCCCAAAAGCCTTTTGGGAAGATGGTCCTCATAGCTTCCTGCACTGCACATTTCTAACCCTTTTCTCCGTGGCTCTCCATAGGACTCTTTCCCTGGTCTTATTCTCTCTTCTTGTAGGTTTTATTTTTGCATGTCATTATTCAAGTGGAAGGAACCACAGTGTACAGAATTCATTTTTCCCCAGATGCAAAGAAACGCAGTTCTTGCACAGTTAGTTAATCTTGCTAGAGTGATACACTCTGCAATGGTTTTTGTATATCTGCAAGGTTTCTACATGCAGGACTGCAGACAAATGTACAGGCTGAAAGAAGATAGTGTGTTCGTACCTCTCTCCTTCAATTTTCTATCATCCACAAAAGCTAGCTTTTTTTTTTTCTGAGAAAAATTGCCAAAGAGTATGAATTAAGTTACAGAATCACACAGAATCACAGAACTGAGTTCTACAAAAATGCTTCTGCTTTTCTCTATAGACATGAATTCTCCTGTCCGAATAGAATATTACCTGACTAGGAGAGCATCCCTTCAATATCAGGCTGCCAAAAGCAGAGCTCCCTCCTCTCCTGCAGACCTTCTCCAGTATCTTTCTGACCACAGTGGATAGCACACTCATACAGTCTTTCCTCTGTGGAGAAAATAAGCAAACCCTTCACTGATGAGGTTACTTTCCCCCAGGTTTGTGACAAAATTTATGCCATCATTTATGTGGTATTATTTACACAATTGACTTCTCAAAGCTCTATCAAGCAGATGGCTTAAAATCTTCTAAAATTCAGTGATCAGAACAGTCTGTAACTCCAACTGCAACAAGGCCGACCATTTTTATCCTGTCTCTTAGGTCACATGTGATCCACTCCACTCAGAAAAGGTAGAGTGCAAGCAGAAAAGGTAGAGAACATCAAGAATCAGAGGCAGAAAATGAAGTTGGCAAATTTTTTATCATATAATAAAAGAGGAGAAAAAGTAACCATCTCCAGGTGGAGGAAAAGGAAAATAAAAACATAGCTAATGGCTCCATAGTGACTAGTGCTGAAATACCAGGTTTTGAAGTAAACATCCTTTCAAGTTACCTAATTCCTTGAAATATTTCCCAAAATCTTTCTTCTGCAATTGAACATACCTTTGCAATCACAATTTAGGCCACTTCTTGCCTGTGTGGACAGATACCCAGGCAACACTGAATGTAGACTCAGCAGCATTAAAGAAGGCCACCTGGATAAAATCCTGTTTCTCATCTCTGACTTGACCTGATGTCCTGGCAGCACCTGGGATGGAATTTGTTTTGTTCTCAGTAGCTGGTGCAACGCTGTGTTTCAGATTTAGTATGAGAATGATGTTTACAACACACTGATGTCTTTGGTGTTGCTCAGTAGTGCTTACCCAAAGTCAAAGAGTTTTCAGTGTCATGATCTGTCAGTGATCTGCCAGTGCAAGTAGCTGGGGGTGAGCAAAGATGGGACAGCTGATCCAAAGTGGCCAAGGGGACATTCCACACCTTCACATGTTATGCTCAGCATATGAGCTGAGGGGAATTGACCATGTGCCATGGACAGTTGCTCAGGGACAGGCTGGGCACTAGTCGTTGTGTGGTGAACAACAGCATTGTGCATCACTTGTTTTCCTTGAGTTTAATTCCTCTCTCTCCCTCCTTTTCATTTTTATCATTATTATAATTAGTATTATTATATTTACCTTGTTTTGGTTGTTAAACTATTACTATCTTAACCCAACAGGGTGGGCAAGAGGGAGCAGGAGGTGATGCATGGCACTTAATTGCCAGCTGGAGTTAAGGCATGGCACCTGCTTTCAGCAACTATTTTCCTAGCTTTCACATACATAAATTTATTCCACAAATATTCATAGATAAGTGATCAGAAGAAAACGTGTTCCTGTGCTTTTTTTTCACTGGATCCTTACTTTTTTACCTCAGAAAACCCAACATATGGGTACAAATAAAACCTGGATTTCACGCAGGAAGTCCCTGTTTTCATGCTACCTCCTTGCTGTCTTTATTTTGAAAGATCTTTTGCCATATATGTACAAAACTGAATTATTATTTTTATCATCTCCCTTCTGACATCTTCAATGCCTATTTGTTTCAGGACTTCAGGATTATAGTAAAACTAATGATGGCTTCACTGTTACCTATTACTCAGTGTCCTAGGGTGACTTTCTGATGCTTGTATCCCCAATCCTCTGTTCTGCATATGCTGAATATTGAGTTTTGTGCTTTTTAAACTAGATCTGAGAATGAAGAGGGGGAGAAGGAGAAGTGGTGCAATGTTTGAGGTGGCTGTATTCAAAAACATAAAGATAAGGGCTTCAGCTCTTTTTCTCGCAGACTGTGTTGTCTGCAGCATGAACAGTGGACAAGCTCTCCTTTGCTCTTAGTAAGATTTTTTCTTTTTGTTTTTCTTTTTTTTTTTTTTCTTTTTTTTTTTTTGGTTGGTTGAGACAGAGAAGTTCCCTTCACTTTTTCTTGGAACTGATCAGCCTTGCTCTGGCCTGAAAACCCAGAAAAACACCAGGAGCTCACACCTGTGGCCCACCAGGGCCTGGAACACAGCATTTTCCAACACAGCAGGGACTGATAAGAGACTGAGTGAGCTGAGCTACAACCCACGAAAATGATTCTCTGAATTTGCCATCTCTTCAGAACAGTGAGAGGTTCCATTATTTATTATTATTCATTTTTCCATGTTTGTGAGTACTTTGCTTGTTAAATAAACAGTTTTTTCCACTTCTCTCAAAGAAGGTTCATATCTCTCAAACTGGTGGGGGGAAGGGCTGCTTGAATTTGCTTTCTAAAAGGACCCCATTTGGACGTTTTCTCCCAGATTTGCCCTAAACCAGGACACCAAGAAAGTGCTGCCTGCTGAATGTAGAGGCAACGATTACATTCAGGGAATCATTGACATGCTTTGTCAAAGACATAATTTTCAATATCTCTGCCTATTAACTTATCTTACCCATATTATGGGAGAAAAATTGATCATCCTGCATCTCTTCTCATATATTTCATGAAGATATTTTTATTCTTTTATGCAACTGATGCTGTAACTGTGAGAGGGTTTTCTGTAATTCACTGCTGGTTTTCATCAGTATTTTCAGAAGACTCTGCTACAATCTTTAAGTTTAGGATTGATATTTTGCAAATAATGTTTTTATCTGTTACCCTTATTTGACATTGTTATACAAAATAGAATTATTAGTTTGTTGTTATATTTATTATATTTTATTAGTCTTATTGTAATGTAAAGAGGTGAATGTGCAAATCTAAGATAAACATATTTGAATGGATTAGTTGCTGCTTCTGCAGTGATCTACTAAGTGGTTTTGTGATTTGTACATCTACCACATGCTAATAAACATTGAATACCTTGTTATTTTAAATAAATACCTGTAAATCTGGTCAGTATAGAGACAGAAGATAGCTTATTAAAAGCATGAGAATTACTTTTCCTTCTCTGAAAACAGAAAAAGTCTATAATGCAATTGCTTTTCTGAATGCAGAATTTCCTATTATAATGATTACAATAAACAGACAGAAACAATTGTAACAATCAGGTCTTGAAATTTACATATTTAATTATAGCAAAGGGAAAAATTCTTCTTATAGAACTTGCAAGCAGCTTCAAACATATGTTTTATAAAGTGATTTTATTTTTATAATTTAAAAGTTAAATGTTTCTGCTCTAACAGGTCAGAAATGTTTTCCTTACTATAGGAATATTTTGTATGAATGACGTATCTCTTGCTCCAAATTGTTCTTGAATAAAAAAGTGCTTGTACACTGATAAAATATTAAAATTCTTTCTTAAGGAGTTCTTAAGTTTTCCAATATATTGAATTTAATTTTTATCTCTCTTCTGCGGTTTAACTCTGGAGATTTTACTACAGAACTACAGAAATGTTAAGAAACTAGATATTCACTAACATTTTTAGAGACATATCTTTAGAGATATCAGTACCTACACATGGAATGTCTTAAAATTACAAAAGTACTGTACCTGAAGGTGATGGACTGAGTTCTTTGATCTCTCCTCCTCTTTTTGGTTGAAGGGTAAAATCAGACACTTCAAATGTTCTAGTTTAGACCCGGGGGAAAAACAGAATGCTTGTTCTGTTATGTACTTGAAAAGTGGAAAATTTATTTTAAGAGAGATGGATGGTTAACACAGTAAGGAAAGGGCAAGAATAATACCTAAAAATAATATGAAAGAAAGAGTAACAGATTAAGATATTTTTTTTCAGATTTTTGTACTGAGAGAAAGCATGCCAATCTTTTTAAATTGTTTGCCTGTCCTTGTGTTTTCATTTTGTCCTACTGTTCTGCTTAGGATCATTCCGATCAGCACTAAAATGCATGTATTGTTTAACAAAACCCCTAGATTATTTTTCCTATCTGGAACACATCTCCAAAACACACAAGATGATCAATCAATGCTGAGACAATTCCTCACAGTAATGCAATCTAGACAGCGAACAAGTTCACAGGAAAAAATAAGATCATCTTTCATTCAAGGTTTATAATCTCGGAGTAACAATTTCTAATTCAAATTTGTTGTACTGCAGCTCCAACGAGGCAAAATAGCTTAAATTTAAAAAAGCCCTCTGAAATTAAATACTTACATATTTTTTCTCAACATCAAATTTCAAAGGAGCTGTTCTATAAAAAAATATACTACCTTTTAAACACCTGTCCATTTTGCTGAAAAATAAATCTGACAGAAAAATCATAAAGTAGTTGTAGAGGTCTTTTTTAATCAAAAGACACAATTTTTTGTATTCACATTGTGATAATAGTCATAGTCACACCATGAGGCAGGGTTTCTCCTAAGACAAACCACATGCTACATATGTGCTAGCACTCCAGTTATGTGGTGGTTACACTCTGATCCAAGGTAGGGCCGTACCACTATAATTTTTCATATTCTTAAATGTTGATTTTTGGCATATGCAAAGTGGATATAATTTTGTTTTTAATGAAATAAAAATATTACATGGGAAAAATATTAGTACAGTTTATAAGCTGGAGAACATTTGCTTCTATTCTTCATGGGTAGAAATAGAAAAAGATTTGTAACAAAAAATGAGTATTAATTAAAGATTTTTAGACATGTAAGTCCAATAGGAAAGGAGCTATGGACAAGGTGACTGTGCTAAGAAACATTGCAACTTAATGAACGGCAAAGGGAACTCTACGTACGACCCTGTAAAGTCAAGGTCAGAAAAAAAAAAAAGCTCCCTGAAAAAACTGGTTACGGGCTACATAAAATATTTTGACTATTTTTAAGAAGATTTTGAAAAATAAATCAACATGGAAGGATGTAGCAAATTTATTTTGTATTATTTTAATCCCTCCTTTCATGGTATGATTATTTTGCAATCCTGAGCTATCAATTTACTGAATGTTCAGTCTTGAATAGGGATTAAAGTATAATAAACTACTCAACACAAGCACTCTGTCTGAGGACCAGATTTGGATTTCATATTCAGGACTGTGCAGTATAATGAGAGACAAAGATTTGTCCTCTGACCTGCTCCAGTTCAATCATCCTGCATCATATTGCTCAATTTTACCCATGGCTGAGAAAAGACAATAGTTACAAGTGATTCACAATGACAATTGTATGGTATACGCCAAGTTACACTTGCGATAAAAATTATTTACTTTTCTTTCGGTCTCTCCATAACTTTCTGACAGTGATATCATATACTGAGTTTCATATAGAACAGCTAAGCCACTTAGGGAAATACAATACAACACCTGTGAACTTCTAGTTGTAAAATCCCAGCATTTAAGATACAAATTTATTATTGAATTTATTATTGAATATGTGTGTTCTTCCTTTTCCTTATTATTTTTGTATCTGTGTGATTTATAGTTTCAGACCTGTAATCAATAGCAAGTGCCTGCCTGGAAAAAAAAGTCCTGCCATTGTTAGAATTTTTGGAGGAAGAAAAGCCTGTCTCACACAAATATTTTATTTAGATTTTTCTTGCTTTTGCTAATCTGAAATCAATAACCTATTTGAACCTGCAGGCAAAATTAGGATGCACTCATTAATAGTGAGACTGGTGGCCCTCATGGCAGAAAACAAAATTTGTGTGTTTCCTGAGAAGGCAGGAGGCCGAGACAGGACCCCCTCACAGCTCTTACCCATGCGAGCAGCTGACAGGGAATGTGTGAGGAAATACAGGTGCACATTAATGCAGGTCACAGGCTGCTGGCAAGGCTCCACACGTGGGCTCCCTGCACTCAGCCCTTTGAGACTGCAAGGATGGCTGCACCCCTGGCTGCTGCACACTTCATCGGTGAGAAAATCAAAGCTCACATTAAAAAAAAAAATCCTTTACTTTGTCAGACAACTGGGAACTTGTCAGCAGAAGCAAGTCAAAACACATGAGCTGATTCCAGGTGGCCTTGTGCCATTTTCAGGCACATGGAACTTTTTCAGATATTTTGTCTAATATAGCTAAAAATCATAACCACGATGACAGCATTATTGTAACTAGGCTTTTCTGTAGCTGCATTTTTATTGTATCCACTGGGTCAGATACACTGAAAAACTGATTTCTAAATGCCTTCAAATTATCCTGAGCAAATTTCCTCATTTTCTTGGGAGAAGAAGAGGTACAACAGGGAACTTGCTTTATTTATATAGTAGCATAGCCAGATATATAAGCCAGAAACCTCACTGGTTGTCTGCCCGTCTGAAATGAGCACCTGAAGATTTTCTATCATGTTAATGGCAATTAAAATAGCAGTTTTTTATCCTTATCAAAGTGATTCCAGATCAAACTATCCCATATAAACAACATTGCTTGCTTAATAAACAAGAAAATGCTATGTTTGCCTACATTTTCTCTATATTATTAAAACCTTGTCAGAAGCCATACTAATTTTTCTCAAATAAATACATCAGGGCTAGGCAATGAAGTCTCCCCAACAATGAAACTGAGAGGCAAAATTGTAGGTAAATACTCTACAAAGTATTTCAATGATAATATGTTAAGAATTTGAAATAATCAAAATTTTCATTATTGCCAACTCTAAGCAAAACTGTTCTTCATTCATAGTTTGCTATCCCAAAAACCTGCTAATAAAACTGGTGCCTTAGGACATATCAGAGCTAGCGCCAGCTGGGAAGAAACACAGTCAGTTTAATCCAGTACTGAAGCTGAGTTTTCAGCTGACTTGGAATGCAAGCAGATACACCTTATACCTGAAAAGATGAGGGTCATATCTATATGAAGTGCCATGTGAGTTTGTCATGCTAGAATATGTGATCTAGACAGATTCTTCCTGAGGTGTACCGTCCATCCATACAGTACATCTTTTCTCAGATTTCTAATTTTTCCTAAGATCTCTAATCTTCTTCCCTGTTCCTTTCTAAATTCCTCCAAGTAAATATGGTACATTATTTCTTTCTTATCACATCGTAGGACTTATTTTATCCATATTTTCTCATCTAGTATTTGCTTCAGGCTGAAAATCCTGTGCCCTTCCTGCCAACTGCAGCCTTGACACAGGGAAATGTGGCTGCTTGCACATGCCTTCAATGAGGCAGGAGGAAGCTATAAACAAAGAGGTTCATGTTCAGACACCTTCAACAAATAAACCAGATATACAGAGACCAAAATTACGCAGATGAGTATTTCATGGGGCATAAATCTGTGCCCACACTATAAACGTTAAGGTTGAGTGCTCTTTAAAAATGTATTTGGAATAAATCTCAAAGCTGGAAAACAGTAAGTGAATCCTTAATGTGTCATTAGAAATAAAGTCTCTAATACTTAAAAACATATATATTGTTATCAGGAGCACTCAACATAGCCAACTTAATCTGTTTAGAGCTATACCTTCATATTGTCTTCCTTTTTGCCCATCTGTGCTTGCACAAATCTTTCCTGTAGGATTTCAAAAAGCGCCATCATTCTGGGAAATGATAAGTGCATTAACACTAAACCCACGCAGGTAGTATGTGTGCATAAATCCTAGAAATAGGTGTTTCTCTCACGTGGATTTAGGAAGTATCACATCCATTCTGTGTAGAGAATTAAAAACATTAATCACTATTTACAATGGAGTCTTTAAAAGCATAGCAAACTCCTATAGAACAACATATTAAAATAAATAATACTGTCCACATTAACAAATTCTCATGTTGTTGTCTATGTCTAAGTTTGGATTTGTGTTTTGTGGGGTTTTTTTTGTATTTTTTAATTATAGTTATAGACACTCACTTTTAACATAAATTTTTAATTAGCTGTTAGGAGAACTTGACCATATATGCAGACAATGCTGCTACCAGAGAATGCAAGGACCAAATTCTATCTATATTCATATTAAATAGCTGTGTACTCCTATATTGCAAAACCATGATTGGAATAACAAATTGCAATTACAGCCATATTTTGAACAAGATATCATCTGTGTTTTCAGATGAGCTGTTATTTCTCACAGTCCAATTTCCTGTAATGATACTTAATCTAACCCAAGTACTTTAAAAGTATCTTTTTTGATGGATACCCACTAGTAATTGAAATAGCAACCATTTAGTTTAAAAATGAGAATTTTAAGTTCATTATCGGTCCCCCGCAGAATATGCATGGATAATTTAGTCCTATCCATAATTCACTCCTTGAACAACTCTCATTTGTACTGTGAGAGACTATGAGAACCATATGCCCTGCTTTTATTTAGACTTTGATACAAAATACCTAATTTCTGGCACAAGTTGTAGTTTCTCTAGAAATTAGATCCTTCTTCCTTTTCTTTCCATGTGACTTCATTTGTGCATGGGAAAAAATGATTGTTCAGAACAATATTTGCTGAGTGGCATTTCTGTCTTTTTCAGTTCTCATTTTGAAGCTAAGCTACTTACAGAATTTTTGCTGTTAAAAAACACATTTAATGATCCTAACGATGTTAATCTGTATGTACAAGAACAGATAGATGTAAAAGTATACAAGAATAGATGGATATAAAAGTATCTGCCTACAGAATTTAATAGCTTTCAATAAGATTAGGTCCCCTGACTTTATGGATACCAAAGAATAGTACAAAATCCACTGAAACAAGCAGACATCTCAAGTCCATCACGTAGACAGAGAATTCCAGGCTCTGCATTTCAGAAGCCAAGTCAGAGCCAACAAACCAGAACTTGGGTGTCTGGAATTTCTTTTTCATATATTTAAGTCTTGATGTAATAAAACCAGGGACATCTTATGTAATGTGGCATGTTTGGGGTTGAAAGAAACATCTGGAGTTCATCTAGTACAACAGCCCTGCTAAAGCAGGGCCACCCAGAAGAGACTGCATAGGATTCAGGAAGTTTTGAATATCTTCAGGGGGGATCCAAAACTTCCTGGAGCCTGTTCCAGCATCCTACCACCCTCACAGAAGAGATGGCTGCTCTCACATTCAGATGGAACTTCCTCTGTTTCAGTCTGTGCCCCCTGTCCCTTGCCTTGTGTCTGGGCACCACTGAAAAGAGTGGTCTGTCCTCTTGACATCTGTCCTGAAGATATCTGTACGCATGAGATCCTCTCTCAGTCATCTCTTCTCCAGGCTGTCGTGGTTTGGCCCGGAAATGTGTTTTTGGAAAGGTCTAAGTCGGGCCAATCAGTGGCCAAATTCAAAATTGGCATGTAATGTAGCCACTGAGGATCTGGATACGCCTCTGAGAACACACGGGGGTTAAAAGCAAGAGATTCCCAGAGAACTTCCTCTTTGGGAATCCCGTGTTGGTGAGTAGAGTCTGGCCTCTCCCCTGCCCAGCTGCGTCTGGGTGGGGGAGGGGGAGGCCATGACAGGGAGGAGGCCGGGAGCCCCAAAAGGTGCAGAGGTGGAGGAGAACATGCAGGGGTTGATGAGAATTGAGATGTCTGGGCAGCCCCCCCGGAGAGAGAGACAGAAATTGTGCTGGCAACTCAGCCGGCCAGAAGCGGGGGATGCCTCGAGAGAAGGTGCCCGACAGATGTGGGAGTCCTTGGGCAGGCAGAGTTGAAGATTTTAACCCCTTTGTAGACTAATAGAAACCTTACAAATACTGAATCCTCCTGAATCAGGATGAGGTGAGAGAGAGATGAGAGATGGGCAAGCATGAGGAAAGCTGGAAGAGAGAAGAATCCTGAGTGGAAGAGATGATGGAGTGGCCTTGGGCTGGACTCTTTCTTGTATAGCCATGGACAGACCCGTGTTTTTTCCCTGTGACCCAGAGACTGTATTTAGGGGGGGCAACACCCGGGAGTCAAGAGTGAAGCAGCGGCGTGAACAGAGACGGCTGAAGGGGGTGTGAGATGCCCTCTGTCTCCACGGAGAGGAAGATCTCTGTTCATGAGGCCACTCGGCCCCAGGGGGTGAAATTTGGGGGGGACTGGTGTCCCAAAGTTGAGACTGTTCATGAGGCCCCTCGGCCCCAGGGGGATGAAATGTGGGGGGGACTGGTGTCCCGAAGTTGAGAGACTGCTGCTTCTGGAAGTGGGTGGAGCATCTTTAAACGGGGAGCCCTAAAAGCAGTCCTGGCCCAGGTCCAGTGGTGAGAGCATTGGACATGGGGGGGGGAGAGGTCACGAGGGCCGATGTTCTCTGGGTGGGGCCATGGGTGACACGGAAGCACAGGAGGGTTTCAATTGTGCTTCCGGGGGGGGCCTATGAGGCAAGGGAGGACTCCTCTCTCTCCCTGATGGATTTGAGGGTTGATAATTTGAGGGGTGGTGAATCTGTGGAGAAAAGGGAGGGGGAGGAGGAAGTATCTGGAAGGTTTTCATTCTTAGTTTAGTATGTGTTCCTTTCTAGATTTGTAATAAATAAAGTGTTGTGTTTTTCCCTCCATCCCCGAATGGGAGCCTGCTTTGTTCTGTTCCCGGGTCACATCTCACAGCAACTATTTTGGAAATATACCCTTCATGGGGGCCATGGAATTGTGCCAGGGTCAAACCATGACAAGGCAAAAAAGCCCAATTCTCTCATCTTTTTCTCATGAACGAGATGTTCCAGTCCCCTCATCATCTTCATAGCATCCTGCTGGAATCTCTTCAATAGTTTCTTGCACTTCTTGTAATGGAGAGCCCAGAACTCAACACGCAACTCAGAAACAGCCTAACCAGAGTAAAGAGGAAGGATTGTTTCCTTCAGCAATACTCTTCCTAGTGCAGGCCAGGATACCATTTGCTTTCTTGGTCACAAGGGCACACAGCTCTTGGACAGTTTATTATCCACCAGGACACACCCCAGCTCCTTCTCCAAAGAGCTGCTTTAATGGTCAGCTCTGAGTTATGATGATATTGTCTTGCATAAATTTAAATACACATTAAACACTCTAGGGTGTGAGAGAACACCAGTATCCTTCTGCCAATCACAGGGGTTTCATTACAGTATGTATGGAGTTGCTATATGTAACTTTTATTTCAAATTCTTGTATTATCAGATTTCAAGACCTGATTGAACAAAGCCCCAGGCAACCAGGTCTAATCCTAGAGCTGGCTCTTTTACAAGCAGGCCTTGAAGACCTCTTGAGTACCTTTCCAGCTGGTACTAACTGATGAGTATGCGGACTCGCACAACCTCTTTTACACTGGAGGGCAGCATTAAAATCCCTTCTGAACCTGAACTTTACAAATCTATGAACCTCAAGGGCTGGGTCTAAATAAGCACTTTGGTTCAGGGTACTGCAGTTTTGAACTTCATCTCCTGAACATATCCCCTCTTACAGTGCCTTAGCATGGTTCACAGGGCAGTTTTAATTTATGCAAACTAGATTCATTTAGGAGGAAAGTGGAGAAAAAATTCCTTTTACAGAGTTTTCTCTCCAGTTTCCTCCTAAAGGAAGGAAAATACAAGTCAAATACAATCATCAAATACAATCACCAAATACAATCTAAGAAATAATGGCATCATTATTGTTCCAATCAAAGGTCAGTGCTTCAAATGACTTCAAACTGTATGTGGGGTGAAGACATTTGAATCAGGGAATCAGACTAAATCTGCTAAAAATAATGCCCCAGAATGGTGGACAAGACAGCACCAGTTAATTTGATCTGATTATGTGTTTCTCCTTTGTACTTGCTGATGTAGACATAGCCAGAACTAGAGAAGTTAAGCTGCCTAGCAAATGTACAGCTGGAAATCAGTGCATCAAAAGAAAGTGAAATTAAAGGAATACCAATTACCTAGGTGAAGACCATAGTAAAATTCTAAACTATTTGCCTAAGTCTAAAACTTCAGTTTTACAGAGTTTTAGGATAATCATTAATCTGGAGATTGGGAATGGGAATTAGTTCTTTATTTTTCCAGAACTGTAGCACCAACTAATGAAAGTTTGGGGTAATTTTTATGTCTTTTCTCATTCACATTTTCAGAAACTCCTCTAATATAGCAAACACTGAAAGCAAACCAATATAAAAATTCTCAGTTCTACAGCAGAAATATATTCAGATAAACAAAGTCCTAATTATGATTTCAATACTACAGTTTTTAGGAGTATAATAACCATCCATTTGAAGTTCCATGATAAAAAGAAGTACTTAAGCCAGAACGTGAGCCAAGATTTGCTATTATGTCTTATTTATTTAGTTTTCTGTTTATGAGGAGTATTTCAAATTTATAACAAAGCTTATAAGCATAGTGTAACATATAAACATAATAAAGCTTGCTAATAAATGTTGTAAAATAGCAGAAAAGGAGTCAGGGTGGAGGGAGAGAAGGGGGTGTGTCCAGGTTGTTTATTAGGAGCAATAATTAATCTTTATAAAATTTCCAAAATTACACACATGTTATTTCAGTAGGTTAAAAGGTGTCTCAATCAAATCTAAGTCACTTTATATATAATATTAAAGTATGGTGTATGGCATATGCTTCTCTACCCTTATCCTGTCCAGAAACCCAACAAAATCACCATTAGTGACTCTGGAGTAGCTTCTCTGAAAAGAATTGTTTTTATCTCCCTGTTGAATATGAATCCACAGCAGAAAATATATTTGTACTAACTTTAGTATCAATTCACTTTCAATGATGCCTTGAGTGAACAAAAATTATAAAAAAATTTCTCAACCTTAGTTTTTTCAGGTGGCTGACGTTGGACTCAGTGACAGAAATCATGTGGAATTTCCTATCCTTCCAGTGTCTCAAACTAACATAGCCTACAGTCCATGAACAACTGAGCAATTTCTGTCAGTAGTCATTCTAACAGTTTTTACAGCAGCTTTTATAAAAACTGAATTTTCTTTACTTACATGAAAGGTAAGGAGAGACTGACACACAACTCAGAAACTTTGAGCAACATTACAGTTCCTAGAAAGTTGCTTTATCTCCACTTATTATATCTTTTTTAATTCTAGCATTTTCTATAACATTAAAAAAAATCCCCCCAAAACAATTTCTTTAAAACTGTTTTTAAATATGAATAAGGGGTTTTTTTTCAGTTTTCTCCATAGATTAGATGAAGTTCCATTTTAGTAAGAAATTGTAAGCTACTGTATAGTCTAAAGCAAATCCTAAATAGTCAGTGAAGTACTTTGCATGCTTAAAGTAAAATATGCTGATGGTGTTTTGCTGAAGCAAGACTACTTTTTTTAGGCATTCAGTAGGGTTATTGCAGAGGAATAAGAGGTAACATCTTATTTCTTGATGTAAACATCAGAAGAGGGAAGATGTGCAACTGAGAATGCAGAAATATGTTAAATCATTAATAAATCAATATAAATATTACTGATTTGTTATAATAACAATAGTAGGAACTATCTTTGCAGACCTATTAGATTTTTTTTTCTGCTCTGATGACTTAAAATTGTCTTAGTTTTCTTTAATTTTCCTCTTTCCTTCTACTGATCCTTCAACACTGATGATGTGAATCATCTTCGTGCTGTTGATTAGTGCCATTGCATATTTTTGGTTAAGAGACAAGTCAATCTGAGCCATCTTCACTTTTAGCAAGGAAATTAGAACCAGTTTGTTAAAAAACAAGGTAATTATGCAAAAACTTTATGAACATGCTAAAAATTGTAGCTCATGGCTTTACCATCTATGTGTCTTTCCAAGACAATTTGTTTAGCCATCAAAAGATCTATGGTCTGGCTGAAGCATTGTGAACTGAGTGTGTGAGCACTGAGGACAGAGTGAACTTCACAGCCTTGAACCTTAGTATATTCATCATTATCATCAATGTAAAATTTATCAGTCAACAATCCTTCCTGTTTCAGTTTAGTAGGTTTACATTGACTGAAACATTTTTCAAAACTAAAAGAGACTGGACAGTAATTTTCACTATACAACTAAGTAGACTTGGTGTCATTTAAAGAAAAATATATTTATTTATTTCATGATTTATCAAAAATCATTTTGATAATATTTGTATTAAGAAAAGTTAAAATGCTTTTTACACAGCCAAATACAATAATTTCATTTGACTTGGATATTTTGGTTTATCCTGCTTTAAACGAATTTTTAAAATTTCTTTGACCTTTTTTTTCTTAATTTTTTAGTTTGATAAAAAACTTGAAACCATCATTTGTTCACACAACTGCAAAGTCCTTTATACATTGTTATGAAAATTGCATTCCATAATATATATCTTTCAAAGGTATGTGATAGGTATAAGGTTGATAGCTCTGAGGAGTTAGCACAGAATTTTAAAACTAATATATCGATGAAGATGGTACGAATCATGTATATATATATAATTTCAAAAATGCAGTCCAGTAGAAACTCAGAGACACCAGTAAATGTCTCTTGACTAAATAATTTCTCAATACTTCTATATTCTGTAGTCCTATAACACTCTACACTTGAAGTACAGATATGCTCAAAATCCTCAAAGTGCAGTTTGTGGTCTTATTGAACTAGAAGAACTCATTCACTCAGTAAATAGGAAGCAAAAAGACAGATTGGGTAAAATACTTCAGGCCTACAGGTTCATCCAATTCTAAAATGAAAAACCAGTGAAGCCAGTGACCTAAAAAGTTCTTATTCACTTTCCCCTTTTGTTTTTTTGGGGTTTTTTTAATGAGTTTTTCATATCTGACATTGGAGAAAAACCTGCCCCAACCATCTTTTTGTCACCTGCAGTTCAGTGTTGGTATTGATGTGAGAGTATTGTCTAGTGTTTATCACAAGTAGCTAATATTGTTTTCTTGCCCAGATCATGGTTGGAGTTCATAACACTGTAATATCTTTTTCCTGTTCACTTCTCTGTTTAGTGGCAATATAAAACTGCAGGGTTTTTTCCCCAGAAAACCAAACTAGACTGTACTATACTTATAATTCAACACAAGCCCAGGAAAATTAAGACCACCAGAATGTGGGTCTCATCAAACTTCCTTCTTTCAATTACAGGGGTTCAGAGCCCCTGGATCACTGCTTGATGTGGTGCCTGACACACCCTGCAGTAAAATGGACACTGCCAGGGAAGCTCCAGACTGACATAATAGCCATCTGAAATTCAATAATTCCCAAGAAATTCTACCAACTATGAAAGCAACGTGTCATTAGTCTAGGCACATTCCTTTTTGTCCTTGTTTATATTAAATTCCCAGAGAGACTTATGTAAACTGCTAGTATAAAATATGAGATTAGAACAAAAATACTTCACACAAATGAATATCATTGTCTACACAGACTGACTACTGAAAAAGAAAGACATTTGTCTCTTTTCTCTTTTTTTTTTCTTATTCTTGCACCTCTTTATAGCAAAATTCCCTCCTGAATCACAGTCTTATTAAAATTTATTCCTTTCTTTTCTTTTGTCATAGCGAAATAGAAGTATTACATTTTTACATAAGTTATTATCCACAACACTCCCCATACACTGAAAAAAAGCATTTCTATTGATGATTCAGTCCAATGCAAATGGTTTTGCACAAAATCTTTTATGTAGCACTAAAGATTTTTTTAATGTGATAATTTTTTACAGGAGCTCAATATTTTGAATTCAGCTGAGGAATCATTTTGCTATTTATTCAATAGCTTTCTATTTTCTTTAAGAAACAAAAGCTTTCTCCTCCTTGCATGATTTACTACCAAAAATTTCATCTGCTACTAAGGACAGTATAATTCACAAAGCCCAATGATGAAAATATCTACTGTGTTCTGAAGACAGAAGTACACTCTCAAATTGTATTGCTTAATACCATTTTTTAGTCTCACAATAAAATCAGTACTTATTTCATCAAGTTGATATCAGTTTATAACTTTTTAATTAGATATACTATCACTAAAACCAAATTAATTTTGGAATCTTCCCTGAAAAAATTTTAAAATTAAGCTTTTTTGCCTTATGCTGGACAGAACTGGCTTATCAAAATTTCAATGTAAATCACTGAGAATTAAACTGCTTATGTCACTGCTCTATTTCAAATGTAATTCAAATCAAGTAGCAAGAAGAGGACTGTCATGCTCCAAAGAGCACCAAAAAACTCACACATTAATTTTCCCACATCTAGACTTTCAAGATACCTGAGTTTTTCAAAATTGCAATAATAGATATCATAGTAGATCTCTACAGCTTTTTTACAGCTTGATTAGGATAGAAATGAAAATGGTGCTGTAACATTTTAGGCTTACTATACCACCAATCTTTGTACCTTTACAATTTTGTAAGAGAGGAAGATTGAAGACTGAAGGAATGAAACTTAAAACTGATATATTCCTTCAAGTTCAGTTTCAGATGAGATGTTTCTCAAATAAATGCTTCCATCAAAATACATACTCACACCCCATCCCTCCAAATTTTATGTATTTAAACATTACATAGGTCCATCATGAAATTTGTGAGTGGAAGCAATAAAAGCCTCTGAAGAGCCATTATCCTGCTGTTTGGGGAATTCACTTGGACCATAGAGCAGCTCTTCGGAGAGAAGAGTATTGCATTATCAGAATCACTGTCATTTTCTGAATAATTCACAATCAGTCATAGTTTTTGCCTTTAGTCTTTAGTTAGATAATTTTTGCTTCAGAAAAGATTCCAAGACTATTAATGCAATGTTTTATTATGTTGCCAATTCTTGAATGGTTGCCCAACTAACAATGGATCTTGCATCTCAAATTGTTTGAGAGAGGGCTGGGAAGGGCAGTTGAAGACAGCAAGATCAGTGGAGGGAAGGCAATCCAAGCTAATACAGTTTGTTTATGCTCTTTCATAAAACCATTCTGCTGCACAGAGTTTGTGAAGAGACAAGTGCAGCAGCACATTTGTGGACTTATATGCACTGCCTAAATCAATAGGGAATATCACTGGATCTGCAGTCTAGAAAATATGTGGTCTGTTTCACAACACTAAATATAAATGAGCAAATACACAAATACACACATGGATAGCTCAGTGAAGTGGATTGGCACATGGGAAGAAATGGGTCTGGCTACAAAGGCTCTGGGGCAAAAGAGAACTGAGTTATTGACCACATGTTAAGATGCTCCATGGGGCTTCTTTGGCAAATGAACCTGACCTGTGTCAGGTCTAGCACAAGTCAACTCTTCAAAAACATTACTGACTCATGGTCAGGGTCCCTTACACCCAGGAACATCCTTTAATTATGGCACAGAGACTGTACAGAAAGCAACAGAAAGAGATATGAGACTACTAATGGAAGAAAAATCTCTGTTGTAAAAAAAAATAAAATAAAAGAAAGTTATAGGTCCCAGATATTGGTTCAGAATTCAAAAGTATGCCTAAAGATAAAAATGAACAAAATTGAAATTGAATTTGATAATAACAGCTTAACTGGGGCATGGTCTAAACCACTGAATCACATCCATCCTCAAAACATCATTCATTGTCCCCCAGAGCAAAATCAGAAAAACACCAGTGAAACAAGAAGGTGGAAATTAAGAATATTATTTGTCATATTGTTAATCACTAGTGAGGCTGAAAGAAAAGTTCTAGGTGGAAGAAATCCTTACATGAACATACATTTACTGCATATTGCATATATGCTTGCATTCATATACATTTCTTCAAATTATATTTCCCATATTAAATGTTATAGCTGTTTCTAAGAGGCTGCTTTACTGTTCTTTTTTTTATAAATTTTGTGCCTCTCGTGTGCATAGGTACACTAGTAAGTTCTACATATATAAGGGTTATTGTTGATTTTCTCTGTATGCATTATTCTTGAAAATTCCACTATAGTACATTAAAACCTAAGATTTGAGACCTTCAGTTTCTTCTGACACTGTAAATTTTTACTTTTTATATTCAATAAAGGCTTCAATTTTCTCATCAAAACTTGTTCAATTTATTGTGCACTCAGATTACCCAAACTGACATTTTGCAGTCTGTAGCCATCTTTGTAGCTCTTTCTTTCCTTTTCATTCCTTGGTAGTTTTGTCTTCCAGCATGCCGTATTTTATCGGTCACACCTAGAGGCTAGATGGCATTTGAAAATGAAAAGAGTAAAACTGGTCTGAGCTCAAAAATGAGCTGAAGTCATGCACAATTTGCAACTGTGAGCAAATTGTAAACTCATTCAAAATTGTATGGACCAATAAACCATTGGTTTGAGAACCAGCATCTGCTTGCTTTCAACAAACAGCTGCATAGAATCTGCTCCTTTATACATGTGAAATCCTTAAAACAGATGTGAAGGTTCCACATATCTAACAGACTTTATTTCCTTTTAAAACAAATGTTACATTCTATTTCTCTACATTGATCACATTTCTTTGTGGGACAGTCTTTCCATTTTCCTGGATTTGATTTTTCTACCCCATCCTTTAAAAATTGCTTAAGTCTCAAATGAGCTATTTTATTCTCTGACTCCTCCCTTCATTAATCTTTGCCTGTCAGCTGCCTTTGGATAGATATGCCCTGAATTTTTGTCACAACATCATTGTCTGTTGGTTTGCCTCTTTCTTTGTAGGTTAATATTTAATTTTAATACTTCACGTTTCTCTAACCAGCTTTCTCAGAAGATCTCTTATGATTTTTCCCCATGCTCAGAAAAAAAATACTGAATACTATGTACCTATGCAGAGAAAGAATGGAGACTATCTCACCTAATGAGGTGAAATATGCTCTGATTATGATCTAGGTAACACGAAGAAGAGAGCAAACTCTTTTGCTCTCAGGACAATAGAAAACTATGATGTCGGACCTGATCACACTGTTCAAGAAAGAACTGGGGAATGGGGGAATATTTTCATTTACCTGGGGCACAGACATCCATGGACTTTCTGGATGACACAGGATGGAGCAATAAGGTGACAGACCTTAAACTGACATTTTAGAGTAATGCTAAGATGAAAGCTGAAATTTATGTACCACTCTACCACCTTCTCCTACTCACACACACACAATTAATGCAAGTAAATAATGAACTTTTTCAAAATTTATAATGCCATATTACTTTAATAAGTGGAATCAGTATCAGAACCATGCTACCTGAAATTATGAACCTATATCTTGCTCAATTCCTTTGTCTCTGTTTTTTCTCTCACTTCAAACTCCAGTTCCCTCCTAAAAACTGTTCTGCATTATTTTACCATTAATAAAAAGAAAATTTATCCATTTGAAAAGAAGAATTTTCTGTGGAAATAGGAAAATAATTTTCTCTTAATATCTAAGCAACAGAAATACAAAATTGTTTTCCTGATTCATGCCTACTGAAGTCAATAGAATTAGCTGTACAAGGAAGGAAAGGAGATTTTGTTTGATAGCCTCAATCATCAGAACAAAGGCTTAAGAATAGAACATGATCCCTCAAACTGAAAGTAAAACATTAAAAAATGTCAACATACTAAATATTGACTAAAAAGTGCATAAACTGAACTTAAGAAAAATGGTTACATTAAGTTATAATTATTGACCTTTGCCATGAAGTTTTTGCTAGGACTTTTATGGTCACATGTACCTTTTTACAGCACAAAATAATTTTGCTTTCCTTGTGTCCTAACAAGTTACCATTAATGTTCTCAGCTAACAATCCCCACCTACACTGGCTAAAGAATCTGATTCAGACAGGGATGATTTCTTGTGGTGATTTGGCAGTTTGGATTCTCCTCTAGCTGGTTAGCACAAATTCATAAAGCTAAATAACAGTGATATTTCATTCATATTTGGTGACTCATTCTTACTTTAGATATTTGTAACTACATTAATATATGAATATCATCATGTTTCCACATAGTTATTTAACAGTCCTAAAATTGAAAAGTGCTTTTTCCCCTCTATTTTCCTTCTGGGAAATGAAGAATAGAGATACTGAAAACTAAATCCACAAATGCTCTTTATTGCCAGTCAAAATTCACAGCCTGAAGTTAGACTAATTATCCCTTCTAGAAACACCATCTTCACAAATGCCAGAAAGGTGACAGGAAACTACTTGTGCTAGCTGAGAAAGAAATGTCTGCAAGTGTTTGATCTTTGCTTGACATCCCAGTCACAGAATAGAATACAGAAATGAAGATACTTGCCCCATGACCCAGGTAAGAGAGAACTTGTCTTGAAGATCATGCCAAGTGCTACCTTCCTGCTTGATGGGAAACATTTGATTTGATCTCTGAACAAGTATTTGAACTCAGCTTTTTTATGTCTGAGGAGAGTACCTCAGCACCAAATCTGCCACATTAATTTATTCCCATTAATAAATAGATGATCTTGCCACTAAAATTAATATTTTTAATATGAAGCTCTGCAACAATTTTCATGTCTTTTAGTCTATGTACTCCAGTGAATGATTATTAATATAACGTAAAACATTTTAACCCAAACAGGCTGAAACAATATCTTTAGAGTCTGGGGCAAAGTCAAAATAGAAAATTAGGTCAACGGAGATCTCTCTGACCATATAGTTATTGACTCTCGAAGCTGGTGAGAGGCCTGAAGTGACACAAGACACCTTTTAGAGTGACTTCTCCAGATAAGTTCTGGGAAAAACACTTTCATTTCAGCATAAGGAAGAGTTAACACAGATCAGTGGCAGCAAGTTATTCAGTCACTTAGCCATCTAGGAATTCAGATTAATGAAAATATGGAGTATATTTCCCCATAGTACAGTGCATCATGTGAGAAACAGCTTCACTCCTTCTGTAGGGCAGTTCAGCTCAGGCAGAGCAGTGAACAAGTATGGCTTTTCTCCAAGATTCCAGACAGTTCATTAGCAATGAGCTGAAATACCTCTGCATAATCAGTAAGTGCACTTTTTCTCCTGTATTTATCTTCTGGAGAAGACAGTGAGCCACACCCAACAGTCAACCAACCATGGATCCATTTAACTCAATATCTGAAGAATCATGGTGACAAAAAGAGAACAAGAAGAAACCATAGTTCAATATGAGTCAATGAGTTCAATTAGAAGTGACAGCAAATCATACTGATTTGTTATCACAGAATCGCTCTTTACCCTTTAACCTTCATATTACTGTGATTATTTTAGGTCACTTTATCCAAAGCCTCTTAAAAAATCTTTTGTGTTCTAACCAAAAGATGTACTTATTGTTTGTACTTTAAATGGATAGACTGGCTAAAAAAATGTAATATTGCCAGTTCAACTTATGCCCATTACACCTTTCTTTCTTATCCCACAAACCAGCAAACATCTTTTCCTCTTTTAATCAAAACTGCAGGTGGCACTAGTAACTCTTGTTGTTCTAAGATGTTCCATGGCAATGATTCAGGCTGCATAATTGGAGTTGGAAAGGAGGATGTACATTTTAATAAGTCTGCACCATGAAAAGATTTCAAAGTATCTGATTCTCTTGCAAATTAGGTAGCCAGCCAAATTAAAAACAAAAACAAACAAACAAATATAGTGGTCCATTCAGCTTCTGAGGCAGCAAGTAACAATGGAAGTGTTCCTTTATTATAATCAAGCAGCTCCTGAACAGTTTTTTGTACATATATTTCTTACCAAGCTTATAAGTGGGAATAGGAAGACTAGGGAACTGGCAGTGTATGTTCACACTTCTGGAAATGAATGCACATGAAATAATAAAAAAATTTAAACTTGCTCTTAAAGTAAATATTTCTATGTTTGACACTCTACCTGGAATACACTCTTTCATTTGACTACCATCATTACTGAAACACTTAATATTTTTTCTCACTATTCTTCAATGGAAAAACTTAATTGGAATTCAAAGTAGTGTTTATTGACAAAATGAAAAGGCACTAATCAAGGAATTAGATTGTTATACCATACAGAATAAATAAACACCCTAACCATTTCAAATCCTCACTAGCAGAAAGGGAGTTAAGAAACAGCTCTGCTTAGTCTTAGAGGTCAAGAGTGAAGATGCATGCACATGATTTATTAAGGTCTTGTAAAACCTTCTCCCATAGGGCACAAACACAGAGACCCTTATGACTAAATTCACAGGATGATCCATAAAAGTCACACATTTCTTCATTCTGTGCTTTATATGAAGGGGAATGTCTAAGTCATCATGAGTGCAAAGGAAAAACTTGTATACAAACCCTTTGCCTTTGTCCCTCTGTAGATCTGTCATTCAAAACCATACAACTCACTGGAAAAGAAGATGTTGAAGGAGGAAAAATTAGGGAAAATTTCTTTCTTCTTTCTGTTAAAATTAATGGCAAATATTTCTATTTCAAATGTTTCTCAGCATTCTGAATGCAAATATTTTTGTCGGAAGGAAATTTACTTTTTTTTTTTACCTTCAAGATATTCCAAAATGATGATGCTCTCTGAACAAGCTCATCTGTTTTGCTTATCTTGACAAAGAAAAATACCATTTGCAAGAGCAGTCTGAAGAATTTATGACTTACTGTGGTACTCTTGAGCAGACAGATTATTAGTCTAAATAGGAAAGTTCCCCCACTTGAAAATGAATAAGAAAGTAGGGTAGTAGACAGAGTACTGATGACATTCTTAGATCCCAAATTTGAAACATTCAGCACTTATTCCCCTCCCATGAGTGCAGACCAACCTAGAACACAGCAGGCACATCCTTTTTGAGTAAATTTGCCAGTGCCAACCACATGTCAGAGATGATGAGTGAGGCAGAGATGCCAGCCACGTTCTCTGACCTCAGAGGTCAGACAAAGGAGAGTGCGACAAAAGCTGAAAAGGATCAACCCTATAATGATGATGTGACTGACCTGGCACTCCCACTATTCCCATCACTTCTCAGTACTCCTTTTACTGGTGCTACCTGCTGTGAGAAGAGTCTCTCTGGATCTAGCAGCTTGATTTCGGTCTTAGGAAAATATGAAAGGAGTCAATCAGACTGTCAGTTCCTGCCTTTCAAGCAGTGAATTGCGTGAACTGCAAAAAGGCAGAGAATGTTCAACTCAGAAGTTTGTCAGACAGAGCAAACATTCCAGATCGGTGTGAACCAGGCAGGTTCAGCCTGCTGCATTAAAAGCATGATGTTTTGCCCCTCTTTGTGAGAAAGAGTCTGCAAAACACATAAGGAAAACAGATATCCTCCTGGGAGACTAAGAATTCCATTATATATGGAATATATATATATATATATATTATTTATATATATTATATATATAATATATATATATAATATATTATATATATTCCAAATATATGGTGGGGCTTCTGGGCTACCAACATTTGCCAATAAATGAGGTTATTTAATTTTATGCTATGAGAAAGCTGCTTCTTCTACTGTGGAAGCCATCTTTTATACGTGTTGTGTAAGTAATGTGCACATAATTTATAATATTTTTCCTAGAAGTCCTTTTTTTTTCTGGGTAGTTTTTCCTTTATTTCCTTTTCCATTAGCAGTCAATTCTTAAGCATCATAGAGTAGTGTTTTATCAATATTTGAGGTATATCAGAGCCTTTTTTTCCTAAGGGGATAATAACCTGGTGTAGAGTCTTGCATCTAATTCCCTTCAGAAGGTCTGAACACACTGGGCCAAATGTCATTCTTGTGTACAGATCTGAACAGGCTTGTTTGCAAATCTGCAGTCTCAGGAAACACTGACACTGAGTAGATATTCCAAAGGCCAGCTTCATAGTTCATGAGACATTTTCAAACTTTGCAATGATTAGAGAAGAGAGAAAGAGAAGGTCATTCCCTCTTGATTTTTTTTTTTTTTTTGGTGTTTGGGAAGTAATATGGTCATAACTTCTTAAAATGTCCTTTTCTATTTGTTTTTGAAAACTTAAGATTCAAGAGAGGCAAAAAAAATGAAGTCACCTTAGGTATCCCTTTACTTTTTACATTCTTCAAAACTCACAGCAGGAAAGTATCTTATTTGCAAGCAGAACTCTAAGCAGAGATCATCGCAAGCAATTGTTGAAATTCATCATTAATGTATAATTTTCTTAACTCTATATTCAGACCAGTTAGATTTCAGCAGTAGTATAAACCATTTAATCAACACATTTCTATAAAGATATTGGTAATTTCAATATTATTTTGAAGTTACCAGAGAATGAGATGGAAGGAATTGGCTGGATATTGCGTATCTATTTTTAATTAACCCACTGCAGAGGTTATTTAAACTGAGTAAGCCTTTCTTGCTATATATTGTTGAGCTCAGAGAAACAAGAAGTGCTTTGTGCTCTTTGCTGCCTCTGCAGAATTAGTCCATTAGCAAGCACTATTTCTTCAGATTGTGCCAAACTCACTGGTGCTGTTGGTCAAAAATACCTTTTCACCATATGCCTATGTTGCTGTTTATGAAGGCAAATATTTTTATATCAGCTCCATTCAGATTAAATAAAATAGCTTAAGAATCAGTATCTTAAGTAGATAATGTGGTTTTTCTTGTACATTAACTTAGCTGTCTCTGGGTAAAAAAAAACAACAACAAATATATATATATATATATAAAGTCCTAGCTTTCAGCTTCTAAGATGCAGTAAGTCCTCATAGTGACTCTATATTGCAGTAAGTAAATGCAGGATGCATAAGTCAATTTTAATTAAAATATTTATCATATTTCAAAATAACTTGCTTTGCAGACCTTAGGCATATGCCCTGGATTTGGTTCTCAGGGCTGATCTTTCTTTTAAAAGCTTCTCTCTGGAATCATCTCTAAACACTGTGCTCATGAGTACCTGTTAATTAGGTGTCCTATCACTTCTTTCTCCAGTTTGTCTTTTAGCAGTCTTAAAAATCCCTGAGGATGCAAATAAACAACATCTAGCATGGGGAACATTCATAGAACTTCAATAGTGCCTTTCAAATACCTAACCACACTTTTACTTTAAGGCGCATTCTGAAAAATTAGTTCCATTTTCCCACATGCATACTGGCTCAAGTTCCTTAATGCTGCTGCTGAGACAGAGACAGCTTTATTTGAACTGTAAAAACATGAAACACACTGGCATAGGAAATGAAATTACGTTGATTGCACATGCTCAGCAGGAAGTCCCATTAGAACTCAGTAAAATTGCTTATATTTGCTTATATAAAAGAAAGATGATAGCAAGTAAGACTGCCACAAAATATTCAGTAGGTGACTTTTTAAGGAAGTATTATTATATTCTTAAAATATATTGTAACAGCAGGTATAATGATATGTATCTATAATGATAAGTATCTCACAGCAAAATTTCTAATCATCTCTAATTACACAATATTTTAAAACCTTTTCATTTAGCTGCCTTTTTCCTTTGATTAAATTTATTTCAAAGAAGATAGTACTGACAAAACAAAACTAAGAGCACACAGACAGAATAACCATAACTATCCTGTTGTTATTATAACGTGGAATCTAGAGGTTGTCATAAAGGAAATGCTAAGTTGCAGCTTATTTTCCCACCACTATTTACAAGCATAATTGCCTTTTCATGTTTTTCACTCCTGAGTGTCAGTAGACACAATTAACTTATTGAGAATGGTTTTGTGCAGTTTCTTTTTTTCAGCATACATGATTGTGCATTTTTCTGCACGCACCATATATTTGATACACCTGCAGATAAATACTTTTAAAAAATGAAAAAAGGTTTTAAAAGCAACCAACATTGAGAAACAATCAAAGAGTGTGTAAGTATGCAAAATTCATAACAAACAAAATAGAAGAGATTTTTGAAGTCAGATAGGGTTGGTCTGTTTTGGAAACATCTGGAAAAATATATTCTTCCCTTAATCTTATCTTCTGACATAGATGAATAATTTTACAGCAGTGAAAATAATAGGGAACATAATAACCAGATGAAAGACAGATAAAAGGACTTCCTTTGGAAAATTCTTATTCAAGTGTTAAAGATGCCAAAGCTATAGACTATTAAAATGGAATTTCATAATTCTCACCATATATCTAACTATATTTTTAACTACAACTGGTACTTATAGCAATTACCAAGTGGAACTATTTCTTGTCTCTCTTCCTCCACAAATCCTCAGGCTGCCCAGAGAAGTTGTGGATGCACCATCACTAGAATTGTTCAAAGGCAGT
The DNA here is from genome assembly GCF_036417665.1 of Passer domesticus. Lineage (NCBI taxonomy): Eukaryota > Metazoa > Chordata > Aves > Passeriformes > Passeridae > Passer > Passer domesticus. Next base: position 103,876,447 of record NC_087474.1, on the reverse strand, counting down.
TGGCAGGGATTTGAACAACCTGATCCAGGGGATGATGTCCCTGTCCATGACCAGGGGAGAGGATTGGCAGTGGGGTGGAGAGTGAGGGGTGGGATTTGGACTAGATGATCTGTGAAAGTCCCTTCCAACCCAAATAATTCTGTAAGTCTATTTATATTTATCTGTGGCTCCTTTTAGTGGAAATATGTAATGCTCTCATAGAGTTCTTATCCAACAGAAATTATAAACTTCCTGATTGATATCCTATTGACATCTTGAAGCAGTGTCATAATTCACAACAAGGGATTCTTGGCTGTTACTACAATCACTGCATATTATCATGCTATCTTCAAATGGTAAGAGCCCTATAATAGTTGTACAATGAAATGTCAAATAAGGCCCAACAGCAGCAGCACAAAACTCACCTTTTCTCTTCTTGTAAAAGATAACAGAATTTTGGCTCTGGTTTTATAAATTTGAATATTTCATCCTGAATGAGGGTCCCAAAAATATTTTACAGTGTTACTCCTTCTCTGTGTCCAACTCTAAACTTAATATTGAACAAAGATTATCACTCAGATATCTATTTATTCCTTGTTGTGACCAGTAAGGACTTAAAATTCATAGAAAAACTGATTTTGTGTGCTGATTTTTTTCCTAGCCTTGCTGCCACTTCCAAATAATTTCTTAATTATGATGCACTCTCAACACACCCTTATCACTCCTTGTTTCTGCTTACACAGATGCTGTGGATGTCTGTTTTCATAGTCGTTCTTACTTGGATATTTGCTCACAATTAACAATTTTGGGTCTCTGTAACTGAAGGTATTTTCCATGTCAACTCCACATTTCTGAGCCTATAGCATGTGCCAGTTTGAGAAGGTTTTTTATTGTGAACTGTAATGATGATATTTAACACTGCAGAAGGAATTTCTTTTGTAATAGATATGTGAGGGACCAAAGTGAAACTCCATCCAGCTTACATAGAGAAAAGTTTCCAGAGAATACAACTTACTTTTGAGAAAACTTAAAATACCAAGTGTCAGATAATCAATGCTACACTGGAAAGAGATTCATCAGGGAGATAGCATGGCCTAACAAACTGAAGGCTTTATAAATCAATGCAAGAATCCTGCAGTAGACCTGGTAGTGCAAAGGGAATTAACAGTTCACCAAATAATGATGTAAAAGACTCTGCATGGGACACACTAAGCCAGCAGTCAGGTACATTGGTTGAATGAGATCAGCCCAACAGCATTTCCCTGAAGGGCAGGGAAATGTCAAGTTCAAAGATGAAATGCTGTGCCAAGAGCTCAATGGCTTCACACAAAAGCAGTAAGCATAGAGACAGAAGCTTTTGTCTCTCTCAGCAAATGAGAAGATGAGGATGTATATCACCATCTGGAATGGGGAAAAGGAGCAGCCTCACTGTGGAGGGTTGACTGTGGCTGAATGCCAGGTGCTCACCAAGCCACTTTATCACTCCTATCAAGTGAACAGGGGAAAATGTGGCAAAAGCCTTAGGAGGGTTGCTGTCAGTTCATCATACACTCTCTCTGCCACTCCTTCCCCCTCACTGTCTTCCACTTCTCCAGTGTGGGGTTCCTCCCATGGGGGAGAGCACACCACGAACTTCTCCAACATGAGTCCTTCCCCTGGGATACGGGTCTTCATTAACTGCTCCAGCTGTCCCTTCCACAGGGTCCACTCCTGCAGGACCAGGCTGCTCCAGTGTGGATCCCCTCAAGGGTCACAAGCCCTTCCAGAAAACCTACTCCAGGGTGAGCTCCTCTCTCCACAAGGCCACAGATCCTGCAAGGAGCCTTCTCCAGTCCACGCTTCCCCTAGGCTCACAAGCTTTCAGGCATCCACATGCTCCAGTGTAGGGTCCCCCATGGGTTGCAGATGAATCTCTGCTTCCATGGATGTCAATGGGCTGCAGGGAACAGCTGCCACACCATGGTCTGCAAAACACCCTGGGGAAATCTCTGCTCTGGTGCCTGGAGACCTCTTCCCCCTCATTCTACTCTGACCGTGGTATCTGCAGGGCAATTTCTTGCACATGTTCTCACTCCTCTCTCCTGGCTGCTGTTGTACTGCATTTTTTTTTCTCTTCTTAAACATCCCCATCGCAGAGGCTCTATCACCATCACAGGCAGTATGAGCCTTGGCCAGCAGCAGGTTCATCTTGGAACCAGCTGGCATTGACTCTGCTGGAGAAGGGGGAACCTTCTGTCATCTTCTCCCAAAAGTCAACCCGGTAGCCCCCCACTACCAAAACCTTGACACACAAACCCAATACATTCATCTAGCTTGCAACTACATCCAAATATAAAAACCTAAGAAATGGATAGAGAAGTGTGAAAAAGAACAACTTTGTTGTTGTTGCTATGGCCGTGCAGTACAATATACACATAAGATGAGATCTAAATCTAAGCTACTCTGAATCAGATTTTCCATTCTCATAATTGAATTTTATAATGAAAATAACTAGATAGTTCCTTTAAAAGTATTCATTATTTTCACATAGCTCTGCTAATCATAATAAGAACAGTAATTGCTTGACATAGGATAAAGCTCTATGTCTCCCTCATGTGTAGATAATAAATACTGAACTGCTCCACTAAGACTTTACACTCCATCTCAGCTACTTGTCTAACTGCTGCTCAAATTAAAAAGTACCACAAAACACCCATTCTGCATCTATATCATTTTACAGGACATCAAATAATTTCCTATTACCTGGTAACAAATGTGAGATGGGTCTTGTGTAAGCTGCTATCTCCTGCACTAGACTTCTTCAAGAGAAACCTTTAGAAGAAATTATCTAAAATGTACTATTGATACCACTGCACTAGTACCAATTGCACCATTGGTAAATTAAAACACATGTGCAGAGGTGGGAATGGGGGAGGGGAGGGGGCTGGAAACTCTACTGATACATATTTTTAAATTTAAAAGATGCAACAGAGAAGGTCAACGACAAAGAAAAAAAACTTCAGAAAACAGATTCTAAAATCCCCTCCATCATATTATTTCTGTGTAATTGTGGGCAAGTTCAATATCTCACCAATGCCTTCAATTCTTAAGTGAAATAGCATAACAATTCTTGCAGAATATTGTTCAGAAACCAAGGAAAAACTAGGAAATAAGACAAACAGATTTGTAAGCATGGTCATAGATTTACCCTGAATGAGTTTTATAAGGTGTTTGTAAACATTTTGGTGTTTGTAAATGAAATTACTAATTTGGCTACAACTAAATCTGAGTTTGTAGGAATTAGTGGTGATCTCCCATTAATACTTTGAATATATGCAGAGGACTTAAACTCTCAGAGACTGTGAGCTGGAGACACTGTATGAAACATCTGAATCCATCTCCAAGGAACTCCATGTGAGATGTAAGAAAGAAAAGGAAAAAATCTATAATTTTTTTTAAATCACAGTAGCAGCTTTATTACAAGGCTAATATTTAATAAGGACTTAAAATACCATTGAGAATATGGAAACATCTACTTTGTATGCATTCAGAAGAGAGAATTTGGTTTAACAACTGTAATTACCCATGATGAATCCTTCTCCTGTTCCTGTAATTTCTTCAGAGGATTATAATGTACCTGTTGGCCTTTTCCTATGCAATAAACCTTTTCTGAGGAAACCTGTAGTTATAGTGGATTCATAATGCTAAAATAAGCTTTGTTATCCAGCCCCTTTGGCCCCATTAAACCATCTAAAGTATCTACATTGATCTCTTAGTAAAATAGAGACTGTGGCATTCTCTGGAATATGCTCCCTGCAGCAGACTCTTGGCTGCATGTCAAAGTCATTTCTCCTCTCACCCTTCCTTGACTTGGAGGTCACTTTTTCATCAGATTCAGTTGAGAAACTACTGTGAGATATTTTTGTTTATTCAACAATCTGTATTGGCACATAGATTGCAGGTGTAGTTCAATCCTTGTGCAAAACAAGATTCAAAACTTAAGTCTTCAGAGCTTGCAACTTTGTCACTGTGAAAAAGATGATATTAAATATTTTGAGAAGAGTAAATATTTTATGAGAAGAGAAAAGGAAAGGTAGAGAATGGGTTGATCTAAACTGTTTTTCAGTTAAAAGCTATCCTCTAATACCAAGGTCATTTTTTTAAATATGGAAAAATTATTTCTTCTCGTATTTAAAAACATTAAAAGCAGCTAATTTAAAACATAGGACAAAACTGACCTCAATACTTAAAAATTTCAGTGCAAACTGAGCCACTACTCTCATTTTGCAAATTAAGATATCCTAAGAACACTTCATAATAAGTCTCAATATGCATGAACTTCTGAGCAACTATTTTTGTTACTGATTATAATTTTTAATCCCATTTCTGAATTATTTGAGAATTAAGTTTAAATGAAATGAAAAAACCCTATTCAAAAAACATGTCCCATCAAAGAAATATATAGCTAATCTCTCAGAACAAGTTAACTTTCACATTATTGGTATTAAAAGTATGCTTTTATTTTTATGTAAACTAAGTTTGGTCTTAGTACATCATAGAATTAACTGATACATATTTTCAGAGTAGTAATTAAATGCATGGATTTCTTTTATTGAGTCTAAATCTATGGAGAATTTATATAACACATTCAAAAATAATAAACAACATTATAATTATAAATTAAGTTCTGCAGGGATAGCAGCCGGGTTATTTGGTGCATACAGTGTGCAAAGACCACCTGGCAGGAACTGAAGCACATATTTTTAAATATCTAACACACTTCAGAATCAGTGGCACTGTTTTCCCACAGGCCTTCTCTCTGTAATTTCCATGTTTACACATAAATTGTCAGGGTAGAAGCCTTTGGCTTCACTAAGATGAAGTTTACTGTACTGAAAAATTAGTGTTCACTACCTCTATGTTAAAACTTTATTTAAATAGACATTACAAGGAAATGTCCTCAGATGGAAGAAATTCTGCCTACCTCAGAGACGTCATGAAGACTGCTACAGCCTAAAGGTCAAAAACCAGTGACTCTAAAGATTAACTTTTCAAGTTCAAACTCGCGAACAATGATTTTTTTTTCAGGGTTATCTTCATCACAGCTGATTTTCAGATGTCCCACTCTGTTCCTCATACATCCTCATACAAGTCAACACTTAGAAAATGAGAGATGTCTTCTTCAAAGGTTTTTAGTAATCTCCATTTCTTTCTTAAATCGACCACAGCTAGTCCCTTCTTTACTGGTCTGCAACTGGGTTTTCTTTTTTCACTCCATTTTAGATGAAACTCAGGCATTTTAACACACGCTGCTTACCTTCTCCTGAATTTCTGAAGCCTTGTGCAGTGTCATGTGGGTCTGTTCATCTTGCATACTGCTTTCAAATGATCTTTAAAAAGAGTGCAGTAGAGAGCCTGATGGAAAAGGCTAAAACATAATTAGCTTTTTCTCTAACACATTTTGATGTAAAGAGCCTGCAGAGAACACTCTACTCATGAGTAGCTATGTGGGATCAAGTGATCTCAAGGTGCCAAGCTGAGGAATAGCACAAATGTCAGCTCTCCAGCTGTTGTCACAAAACAGCCTCATGGACAGATTTTACAGTTTCTAACACTGTGCCAAGGCAGAGAGCAATCTGAGAGCCTTCTTTTCCACTTAAATGTGTGAATATCAATAACAATCTTGGTATTATCACAAGTCCACGTAGTCCCTTAAAGATGGTTCCCTGCTTCAAGTTGCCCAGGGAGGTGGTGTGATTGTTGTCTCTGGAAGTAGAGAGGTGTTTGAGTGCAGCTGTGGAGATATGGTTTAGAGGTAGTCATGGTGGTGCTGGGCTGATGCTTGGACTGGATGATCTTGAAGGTCTCTTTCAGCCTTGATGATTCTGTGATTCAGTGATTTGATGCTAAGCATCTGAACAGAACACATAGAAATGTAAGGAAACCCTTTATAGAAATTCACCCCGCTAGGGTTTTCACTAGAGTAATATGTTCCACTGCAAAGGAAATTACAGAAATTTGTAGTTTTCGGGATATAAAAATCAAGAATGGTTTCCCTTAGGACAGATGTGGAAAACAACAATTCATTTAAAAAAAGTTAAAGCAACAACAACAGAAAAAGAACAAAAACACTTTTACAGAAAGATTAAAAAAAAAAAAAAAGAATGCTTAATAACCTAATTTTCAGGCTTAGACATCTACATTAGTATTTTAGTTCTATAATGAGAAATGTACTCACAATGGGACCTTAATTACATGTATCTCTTGCTCCTAATTCCCTTTCATTTTACCCTGCACTTTAAAGAGAATTGAAGGGTATTACAGAATTCCAGGGAACTGGAGATAATACAAGAAATGGCACTAAATCGGATTTTTACCTCTAAACAGCCGAACTTAATCCAGCTTCATAACAATTACTGTAAGATAATGTGACATAAGAAAATATATCTGTCCAGTTCCTCAGGGAAATAATTTTTAGAAGTTAACAGCCTAGACGGCAAGCAGACAGGAAAATCGGTGACTTAACTGGCTTGTCAATTGAACAATATCTTCAGCATTGTGGTTTGCATACACAGCAAGTGAGCAGAAAGAAGCTTTCACTATATTCATCTGTGCTGTTCACACTCTGCAGAATCACGAAGATTTAGCCTCAAGTACTGTCTATTTTCATTTCTACAAATCCTAAGCTGTTGAAAAAGTAGACATTAACAATGGAAAATAATATTATTCCTCTTTTTTAACTTTTATTAATATTTGTGCCTACAGCCAGAGAGAAGGTCAACACACCACAAGGAGAGTTTGTTTGCGGAATACAGACACACTACAGCCTGGTAATGAAAAAAAAATGTTAGGGTGACAAAGTACATGGGGTAAAAGCACTGCATTATTCTCAACAGTACATTCAATTTACTTTAAAAAAAGGTACAGCAAAGAATGATGTTTCATTTCCACAGAAAAGAATAAAAATACAAACTATACAACTGGTAAAGCAAGTAAAGGAAAAGTTAAAGTAATGGCAAAATCAACAAATTTTTTTTCATGAAAAATGCTAAATCACTCTCAGGATTTTTGGGAGATTGAACACTGAAATTAAAAACATTTCTTGAGATATCTCAGTGGTGGTTTTACAGGGAATGTACCACACTTATTCAACGGGTGAAATATCTGATTACCATAACAGTCTTAGACACTGTTTATTAATTCTGCTGTTCCATTTGGAAGTACAGGAGTACCTATCTTCATTTGTACTTGGATAAAAAACTACTCTATGGGTGGGTTCAGGGAAAGTAAAGAAGCACTAGAAACATATTGCCATTTTTTCTCCATTGTCTCCTTTCTCCTCTTATGAATACCATAAAATTTAGATGAGTTAGAAAAACTGAACTCTTCCTATTTGTCAAAACAAAACATTTGGAGTTAGAAAAGTTAGACGTGGTAGCTCCAGGGTTCTTTTTAAATGATGTTTTAAGTCATTACATTCTGCTTAACTAAGATCTCATAGTAGTTTCCGTCAGGTAAGCTACTCCTTGTTTTCCATGCCAAGGCAGAGCTCATAGCAATGACCACAGATGAAACCATTCTTACATACATAAACATTTTTTTCACTGATCTCTAAGTAAAATAGGCATATTGATCATATCTGTGTAATTATATTAAAAAGCTGAAATTCACAGGAGCTGTTTTACCTTTGGCAGCAGGGGGATGTAGGAGTGTCTCTGTGACATGAGGATAGATGTCTGCTAGACATTACCAGTTCCACAACAAAACATAGAAGGACACAGCCAAGGCCATTGATAAAGCTGGTGGCACCTCTAGAAAAAACTTTTAAGATCAAAAAATGTTTCAGAGAGAAGAGTGAGGAGGGAAAAAGTGTGTGAAAACACCAGTGGTGAGGAAGAAGGGGAATGACGTGCCTCAGACATGAAAGATATTTATGTCCTGCCTATGGAGGAGACCAGGGTGGGGAAGGCATTTCCCGTGAGCAGGCAAAGAGGATCCATGCTGGAGCAGATATCCACACCTGAGCCCAAGAAGTGCCCCATACCAGAACACAGGGCTATTCCCTCAAGGATCTGGGGCCTGTAAAGCACACACACTGGAGCAGGTTCATCCTAAAAACTTCAGCTTTTGTGAAGTATCCAAACACTTCAAGAACTGTGGTGCATGAAAGCCCAAAACAGAGCAGGACAATAGTGTTAGGAGGAAAGAGCAGCAGAGAGAAATTGCTAAAAACTGAACACATGGCCCACATTCTCCATCTTGCCTTGCATGGCTCAGCAGGGGGAAGGGCAGAAGAGTCAGAAATGAGGGAGGAGTTTGAGCCTGGGATGAAGAGAGGTTGGGGTAAGAGAGTTTTTATTTTTGCCTTTGCTCCTCACTATTTAAATCTGTTGTCATTGGCAACACATTAAACACATTTTCTCCAAACTGTCTCTGTCTATGGTGGTAACTGGTAGGTAGGTAGGTCATCTCCTTGTCTTTTTCCCTACCCAGAATTAATTCACCACAATTTCTACCCCTCTCCTGTTGAAGAGAGGGAGTGACTGATGTGGCAGCTGGCCCAAGTCAACCCTCCACAGCCTTAAAACTTTTGCTTCAAATTCAGTAGTGATTCAATCATCTTCATGTTAAATTACACTTTTATTAAGCAACACTTGCTTAATAAAGCAAGTGTATAGGAATTTACACTGTGAATTCCAGTCTTGTTCATTGAATAAAATCTGTCACACTAAGTTTGTGTATATGAACTGTTCTTTTTGAAATTCAAATCACTAGTAATGTCTTGAATTTTTTTCCCTCCCATGTTTTTCAGACCATGGTTGTGCTTTCAGTATGACAAATGCTTCTCATAGATGTTTTTCATTTTTGGCTCCAAATATATTCTAGTTGTGTAAATAGATACATACTCACATCAGAAGTGTAAAAAATTAAGGCATCTACTGATTTAGATGTTAACAAAAGAAATAAGTTTTTGAAAGTAAATTTACAACATGTGTGTGTGCAGAAAATCTTTATATTTTGTGAAAAACTACTATGTGTACATTGGCAATTTAGCCTAATGTTCAGTAGGAATAACTTAAGATTTCCAGAAATTCAAGGGGCAAAGCATTACTTACCTTGTCTGCTTGGTCAAGAAGCAAATAGGACTTCCATGTGGCTTTATGTACAGGCTACCTACCTGATTCTCTTGAAGACATCAGTATGCACAGATTGTGACTTTGGAAAGAAGTATTTCAAAGGGTAGGGGAAGGGAAAAAAACAACATTAAAAAAAATCACTCCACTAAAATGGTTAAAAGGCAGTGTCTTCCTGTGACATGAGAGAAGTAACTGCTGGTACTGGATATAGCTTGATTATTTGGATTCTCTTATTTGACTTCAAGGGATGATGTTGGGTGGGTGAGATGCAGTCAGTCAAGGAGCTGGTGACTTCCTCTGGAATGCTTCTCGCTGAACATAGAAAACGGTACTAAATTTTTGATTTTGTGAAAAGACTTCACTTATAGAAGTCTGTGTTTTTCTGAGTTTTCAGTCACAATCCTTTCCCCAAATATTTTCTTCGTTCCTACACAGTCTGTGAAGGGAAAATTCAAAGAAGCAACATTCAAGATTTCCCAGTTTATGGAGAGCATTTAAGCTAAGTTCATGTTTTTCAAGAAGCAGTAGGACAACATTGTTCTTGGCTCTTGCTGTGAAACAACTACCTGAAAGTTTTTCAGTAATAAATACTTTGTATAGCAAGCGCTATAAAAGGTCTCTATCAATGTGTATTAAAAACATCCTGGAAATCTAGTGCTTTTTGTAGGTATGGTGTTTATAGAAGCAATTAATTTTTGATGACTCTGGGGATGTAATTTCATCAGGAATGCTGAAGAACACACTGAACAAAATGCAGTCAAAAGCAAGAAAATCTCCTGGATTCTGTGAAATAATTCGTAGAGAAATTCTTGCAGACCATTGCCTGCATGTTAGTTCTTTACATTTCCAAATTGCTTAGGGAAGCTGACAACTGGGATAAAAAAAAAAAAAAAAAGGCCTACATCTCTTGGAACTTTTCTCCCTACAGTTCTTTGCCTTTGATGGAAATGAGGAATAACCACAAACTCTCAGAAACAAGATGATTTGCACTCTTTATTTTAATTTTTTCCCCCAAAGAGACCTATGGACCTTAAGTTATGCTATTTACACTTTAAAAAAAAAGGGCAAAGGAATTAAAAAAAAAAAAAAAAAAAAAAAAGAAACTTACATGAAGCAGAGTCATGACAAATCTTAGAGAGTAAAAATAAATTGCTTCATTGCAATGAGAAGCTCCTCTTGTATGTAATTTATGAAAAGTCAACTGTCATCAAAATTCTTAATTTATAGTGTTCAACAAAATGCTACTAACCAAAAAGCATTAATCAACATCACCAACTTAATGTTCTTTGTCAAACTTCTCAGTCTCTTCTGCCAAAGAAGAACATATTTGACAAGTAGATTGATTGGTGAGCTAACAGTGTTTGACTGAGGGGAGAGTGTACAATAAAAACCTTAAAAAAAAGATGCTAGTAGTAATTCTATTTGTTCATACAGAACCTGTGTACAATACTATTATTTTGCAAAATACTTGTCAATAAGACTGATAAATTATTATGTGGTTATAAGAAATTCTGTTTCAAATTGGATTTCATTCTGCTTGTGAAATAATTCATAAAGAGTGAAAATGTGCAACTGATATGAAACATTCCCATTAGACCTGAATAATAATCAACTACACAGTGCTTTTCTAGCTCAAGTGGTTAAAAAAAAGTCATTGAGATTCTGGCTTTCAAGCTTAAGTAAGAAAAGTGAAAAATAATGTACTTGCTTCTACTTTGTTAAGTGTAATTGATACTGAAGATTTAAGATAGAGAGCATCTCCTTTTAAAAAGAAGGCTTAAATGGGAATCCCATACTTTCCCAGGAAAAAAAAACATCATCATGTTTTTTTTCCTAATTTTCAGGTATTCCACCTATTGCAATATTTTTTTTTTTCTGAAAGTGGATAGGAAGAAGGAACTGAAATTTTAACAAAAGAGGATTATAAAACAATATATTTTTCATTGAAAGAGAATAAAAAGTGATAGATTCTAGAAGCAATTTCCACAGAAAGATGAAATGCATACATTTGATCTTTCTTCCCACTGAAAGAGCAAGTTTAAATACAGCTAGAGACTAAAGAGAAAGGGTTCCATTTATTTATGTGAAAGATTGCTGATTAAAACCACACATACACCTAAAAAGAATAACAATCCTCTAGCTTTCATAAAGAGGAATTCAAACTCTTCTTCCTTTCCAAGATCAGCTAAAAATATTTGATTTTAAACACTTGGGATAACATTTGTCTTCTAATGTTTTCTACCCCTTGTTAACTTGAACAGTTGTTTTAACTTCTCTTCTGAGAATGTCCTTAGGCATTGGTTTTAGGAATGAGAGATTTCAAATTATTCATAACTGTGTAAGGCTTGCAATAATTGGTGGCAGCAGAACTTAAGACAGAACACTCACATTTCTCACTTGCTGTAATGGTCTCCTTTACTCTTTTCCAGTATTCTAAGCCTCCTAATAGCTTGAGATATATTTCTGTTCCTCTTGGGTAACTTTGAAGTTTCCTTTATGACAATATGTCTTAATTTCTTATAGAAACTCCCTCCTCACAAAGCCCTTAAATCTGCCATACAGGCTATGCCGGGTTTGGGATTACTCCCACCTCCTTATGGAGCTCAGCCAAGGTATTTTTACGTTTTGTTATTGTTGTTGCTATATGTTGTACCTTGTAGGCCTTTGAATATTTCTGATTATTTTGTTAATTGCTTGTACACAGATCCTGTAGTGACTCAAACTCTTGCTAGTATTGATACTTTACCTGATGAATTATTTCCTGAAATAAATGAAGTAGTGTTGCATCCCAAAGCTGTGTTACAGCCTTATGATTCTGATTCAAGGAAGAATGTGCATGTATTGTGGGCCCAGCAGTATCTGGAATTAATCAGAGACTTCTTGGCCACTACAACAGCTATAGGTAAATTAGCAGTTGGTGCTAGACAATTTGATTCGGACAACACACCAGTACCATCAGGTTTAGACGATAGCATGATCTCCAAGAAAATTATGATGATTTATTTGATAGGTTATTAGAAGGTGCAAGATCTAAAATTCTTAACATATAAATACCTGCACAGATTAATATAGTCACTGCAACTTTACATAAAGAGCAAAGGACCTCAATTAATAGGGCTGCACATTTGCTGTGGTGGCATATTAATGCCATCACTTGGGGTGAGTCTGCTGTGGCAGAATATGTGGCAAAATTTTAGAGAAAAAAAAAAAAGTGGTTATTAACTTTACCTGCCTTCAGAGAATGTGATGCCCCAACCATTGAAGCAATCACTAGGAGCATTAGAGTGGCACCAGTGTCTCACAAATTGTCTCAGGGACCTAGAAGAGAGGGTGGATGTAGCAGAAGAAGTAGACCACAATGTAGAACAAAAGCGGTACAAACTCAAACTAAAACCACCTGCAGAAAGAAAGGAAAATCTAAATCTAAATCAAAAAGCCCCTCTCACAGAACTGCTACGCCATCTCGTAGAAGGTGCCCTCTCCTAGGCAATAATAAGAATTGTGCTCATTCCCTGGAACCTTTGCAGGGGCTTTATAAATTAGCAGGGTGTATATTTAATCCTAATTGGAAAGTACCTGACATTACTGCCACAGATATTGATGTTGAAAAAATTAAACAAGAGATTCCTAATGTCAGAGTGTGGAGATATTTGGCTCCGGCTAGGTTTTGGCCTAAGGGCATCTCCTACTTTCCAAGAGAGGAAGGAGTTAAGGACAAGTACCCGGGGAACAAAAGCAAACATGCTGAAATCGTAGGTCAATATTTTACTAACCTATTCAAGGTAGGAATGTTGTATAAGCGATTGACAAGATCAAAGTTTGCATTCATGGGCAAAGTTCATCATTGGGAGCAACAATACCTTGCTGAACAAGATGGGAGCCTCTCTGGCAAAATCAGTGTCAGAAAGATGGGCCGGGGGGGCTCAAGGGTCTCCTATGAGATTCACCCCTGCATTCATACCACTGGCTGAAGCATCCCCTGGCCAAGGGCAGGGTGACTTGAGCAATCCATTGCCTCCTCAAGGCTTTTTCAATGCACCTGGAAGTCCACCTCCACAATGGGATGCAGCCAGGTGGAAGGAGGCCATACAAAAAATGAAGCAGAGAGACCAAATCCGCTACCACGCCAAAGGAGCCGTTAGGCCTTGCAGAACAACCAACAGATCCATCCTCCTTCAAACCACCAGAAGAACCCCAAGAAAGATGACCTCAGAACAGGAACACCAAGGTATCACGTCTCTACCTTGCTCTCCCTCCTCCTCCTCAAAGGCAGAAGGGTGCTTATGGAAGATCATGGCCACATCCTTGAACTACATACTTGTTTTCCTCAGAGGCCTACTGGTAGAGTATTTTTTGTTGACAAGAATTCTAGAAATGCTGAGGAAGCTAGACTTGTGCTGGACTTCTCTAAGTTCTCCAGGGGTAAGAGTGCGCTGTCCTTTCCAAAATACTGGGCACCAAACCTCACAGCATTGTCAAGGATATTGCCCAAGGCAGTGTCCAGGATTTCCTTGGATGTGTTTCAGGCTTTTTATCATATTCCTATGCACCGTCTCAGTACTTTGTGGCTTGCTGTATCTGACAGACAACATATCTATTGTTTTAGAAAAGCTCCAATCAGCCCTTTCCTCCTCCGTCTTCTCAGCACTACCCTTGCAGCTGAAATTGCTAACAGGTTTAACATTTGGGCTTTCACTTATATGTATGACTTTTTACCCTGCCACCCAAACTGTCACTACCTTGTTACAGCTAGCAACTCTATATGCTATTTTCTCCAATCAGTAGGCATAAGAATTAATTATGATAAAGCTACACCTGAACCTGTTAGAGACATTAGATTTTTAGGATACAAGATCAATGATACATCGATCCAGATTCCTGATCAACAGTGGACAAAATCCAGAGACTTAATTAAGGAAATCAGCACTGTCAAACAACACGATTGGAAGATTCTTCAGAGACTTGTTGGACATTTAAACTTCATTGTACCATTTACTAATCAAGAGGTTGTTTTCTTTCAACCAATGTATCATGCAATCTCTGCAAAATGTAATTTTGTGCTCTCTAAAACATTGAAATTGTTGTTTTTAAAAATGTTGAATCAAGGACACAAAATTAAGTTGCAACCTAGAGCATCAATCTGTTGCTACTAGAGCATCAATTCCTCGAGTAGCAACAGATGCTGCATTAGACATTGGAGCCATATCCCATATCACCGGCGGGTGGTCTCATGTCAGATTTAAGAAATGAAGACATATTGTCATAAAGGAAACCTCAAAGTTACCCAAGAGGAACAGAAACATCTCTCATAGAAGATCATGTTAGGCAACTATGTGGCAATCAGGAGGCTTAGAATACTGGAAAAGAGTAAAGGAGACCATTACAGCAAGTGAGAAATGTGAGTGTTCTGTCTTAAGTTCTGCTGCCACCAATTATTGCAAGCCTTACACAGTTATGAATAATTTGAAATCTCTCATTCCTAAAACCAATGCCTAAGGACATTCTCAGAAGAGAAGTTAAAACAACTGTTCAAGTTAACAAGGGGTAGAAAACATTAGAAGACAAATGTTATCCCAAGTGTTTAAAATCAAATATTTTTAGCTGATCTTGGAAAGGAAGAAGAGTTTGAATTCCTATTTATGAAAGCTAGAGGATTGTTATTCTTTTTAGGTTATTCTTTTTGGGTGTATGTGTGGTTTTAATCAGCAGTCTTTCACATAAATAAATGGAACCCTTTCTCTTTAGTCTCTAGCTGTATTTAAACTTACTTGCTCTTTCAGTGGGAAGAAAGATCAAATATATGCATTTCATCTTTCTGTGGAAATTGCTTCTAGAATCTATCACTTTTTATTCTCTTTCAATGGAAACTATATCCCAATATTTTTCTGAGAAAGAAGTAATGACAGGACAAGACCTCAAATATTAGGATATGTCAATAAGTCATATTGCTTTTTTAAAGATACTAATTTTCTTAGCTTCAATATGATAACTGTAAAAGTATTTGTAGTCTAGGAGAGATAACTACATGAGCATAAGGAAAGCATGTACTTCACGTACAGTATTCAGAATTTTTGTTATTTCTTCTGAGCTGTATCAAAAGAAGCATGACCAGCACCTCAAGGGAGGTGATTCTCCCCTCTACTCCACTTATATGAGACCCTTCTTGGAGTGCTGCATCCAGCTCTGGGGTGCCTAACATAAGAAGGCCATGGACCTGTTGGAGGGAGTCCAGAGGAAGACAGCTGTGATGTCCAGATCATCTCACAGGTTTGGATCATCTCTCCTGTGAAGACAAGCTGAGAGAGTTGAGGTTGTTCAGCCTGGTGCAAAAAAGGCTCCAAGGTGACCTTAGAGCACCTTCCTGTACCTAATGGGTGACTACAGGAAAGCTGGGGAGGGACTTTTTACAAGGGTCTGGAGTGATGGGAGAAGAGGGAATGGCTTTAAAATGAAAGAGGATAGGTTTAGATTAGATATTGGAAAGAAATTCTTTATTATTGGGGTGGTGAGGCACTGGAATAGGTTGCCCAGAGGAGCTGTGGATGTCCCATCCCTGAAAGTGCATAAGGCCAGGTTGGATGGGGCTTTGAGCAACTTGGACTCCTAATAGGTGTCTCTGTCCATGGAAGGTAGGTTGGAACTTTAAAATCCCTTCTAGTCAAAACTATTCCACAATTCTCTGATATAAAAACATACTGGAAAAATATGGTAATGACAGAAAATACAGAAATTATTGTTTTACTTCACATTACTCTACTTGAAGCACTGTAAAAGGAAAATTTATTGAACTCTTTTGCCTGTAGCACTACATACATCTTATTACTCTACACATTTTATGTTTCATATAATACTTTAGGGGACTTACTAACTATGAAAAACACATTATCCTTAAAAACAAAGTTATGAAATACTGAACATGTACAAATAAATATGGAGTTAAAAGTAGCAGCAAAGACTTCCTTCTTCAATCTTACATTTAAATAAGAACACCAAGTGGGCAGAAAGGAAGGATCCTGCAGTATCTTTAAAAGGGTAGAGCTTTCACAAAATTTTCGTGACTCACAAAATTACAGTATAGAAAAAAAAAGTAACCTTATGATTCAGACTGTAATTAGCAGCTTAGAAAATGCAGAAGAGAAAATGAGTCAAATACCACAGCCATTCAGGGCCTTAAAAATAAGGACAAGAACTTTAAAATCACTGCACTAAATTTACAGTAAGCCTGCAGTGAAGAGAATTTTTAAAAAGGAGATATTTATAGAATAGAAATCATATTGAAGTTAGAGATGAGAGACTTTACATTGAAAAAAAATTATTTTTCTACAAATAATACGATCAGGAAATTCAGAAAATAAAGCAATCCTTTCACTGATCAACAGTTTCAGTTTGTTTACATTAAGACCGCAAAATCAGATACCAATAGTTTTTCCAAAATCAGCATTTCTTATGCCAAACAAATACCATTAGGCTGCACAGAAAGTATGACACAAGAGTTTTATATTTGAACAAAAAGAAATTGTTTGTTAAGGAGTGCGCCAGTCATTAAAAGCCTGCCCCACTAACAAAATAAAGATTGAAAGCTAAAGTGGATCATGAATCGTGCAACTGAAGACATGAAATTGCTCAGCTCTGCATCTGAGTCTGGGAGCATACACAGAAAATTCACTTGAATACTGTCTTGAAATCCTCAGCACTGAGAGGAGATAGGAAACCAAGGCCTGATGCCTTGTTACTTTAAGAGTAACAGTCTTTCTTCATTGCAAGGGAGCCATTCCCTCAAGGCCCTTCACAGCCAAGACACAGAAAAGCCACAGGGACAGAAAGAGATTATCAACAAACTAACTAATAAAAAAGTGTCCTGCAAGCTGTTTCCCTCTGCTTTCTAGGGCAAACCTAGACTTCTCTTTGTGAGTAATCCAAACAGCACACTTCTGTGCCTGCAAAACTTCACACAGTCTTTCTGTACAGTTTGTTTGCCTGTCTCTGAGGTCATCTCTAAAAGCTTTACTCTCCAGCTTGTTTTCACTGCGCATGAAAACCTTTAATCACATCACATAAACAAGGGATGGTGTTAATTATGTAATCACTTAGCATACATCAATTCATACTGGTATTTTCAGGAACATGTAGGTGTCCATAGGATGGGAAAAAAAACTTTCTACACTAACCTATTCTTTAATCTGTTTCCTGCATCATCTTGGGTACTAGATGAACAGCAGAAATCTTGTCCTGGTTTGTTATGAGTTGCTACCCTCTACAACTAAAATCAACTATTGGTGACTACAAAATTTTAAAAAATAATACACTTTTTTGTTGTTTTTTTCTTTTCTTTCTTTTTTTAAAGATCTCCATGTTATTATATGATATCCACTGAGCTAGGGGCAGCTGGTGATACTCTTGTATTCTCTGTAATGATAGATTTCTCTTCTCGAGACCAGACATTTCTCAAAAATCTTAGTAGATTTTTTATGGGTTTTTTCCCAAATGTGAAAATGCAAATTTAACATAGCATTATTATATCAAAGAGAAATAAGAAACGGGGGTTTTTTGATGCAACATTAGGCCTAGAAAATATTTCAAGAAAAAGATGCTCAGAAATACACAAACTGCTCCAATTTTCAGTGGGAATTTCTGAAGATATAATACAAGATAAATCTAATTAGCTTCAAGGAAATGACAATAAGAGATCAGAGGAGTGAGTAGACTCCTTAAATCTACATTAACTTCAAAAGATTCTCAACAGAAAAAACACAAGAAAAAGACTAATGAAGGAAATTAGCAACTGTGATATAGATAGTAAAATTCAAATTGGATTCCAGAATACCACTGTTAGGTTAATGATTTGTTGTATAGCCCATGCAGGGAACAAGGGTTTCTGAATAGAAAAGGTCTAACATTTAGCTCAAAGCTGTTGTAATTACATCATGTATATGCTGCTTTCCCCTCTTCTGTTCTAGTGGAACAGGGTTGTGAATTTACCTATCTTGGTTCCTGCACCTGCTTATTAGCTGTGTGGTAGTAATTACTGGATCAAAACTGGAGCCTGGCATTTACAAAAAATATCCTGAGGAACCTGGAGAGCTCCAAGTTTAAGCAGTGATGTGATGGCAATTCTGAAAACTAGTTGGAGATGAATGGCTGTGAATGATACAGATTAGGGTAAAATGGAAGCTAGAGCACAGTCAGTCAGGGAAGAAGTCCATAGAAAAGACAGAAGGATATTAAGGAAAGAAAAAAATTACATTTTTACATGTTGTGCCTAAAGCAAAATATTAAAACAACTGTAAAACAAGTAAGTAACCAATAAAATTAGTAAGGAGAGGAGATAGTACAACATGGGCAAAAAATAAGATTGTTTAGCAAATCTTACTTCAAAATTTAAGAAAAACAAGGCTGTTTCATTACAAAAGCTATCATGAGGACTGCTCTACAGCTATTATTTTGGGACACAGAGCCATTAATATAGGTCAGGACATTCCATAGTAGTCCATAGCCATGCACTAAAATCTAATTGTTGTTTCTGTCTGAACAAAATGAAAACCTGGTCATTCTTTTAAGTTTATAATGCATATGATCTTCTGTTCAAGGTACTTTAGTTCAAGCAGTGCCTGAAAAAAATTATTCAGTTGCCTTAATTTGAATTTACATGCAAGAGCACCTGAGTTTCAAGGTGCTAAATAATGAAGTAGAGTTATACTAACATCGGCATTAGTCAACTCAAATTATGCTTGAAAATGGTCTTAGATTTTTGATAGTGGTATGCAAGCAATATTAAATTATGTGCATTTTGCATATTCTGCACCTGCCATGTTTCCAGCTTTCCAAGGGGTTGCTGTATGCAGAGGCAACATGGTCTAAGCAAAGGGGAGCACAGTGGCAAAAGGAATGGCAAGGTGAGAGGAAAATGGATTCAAAGTCCTACATGGTGATCCCTGTTTTCAACTCCTGGACAGGTTACAGCTCTAAAAAGTCTAATCAATTTTTGATACCTGAAATCAATCCAAGATTTATTATACTAAAGTAAAAGACAACCTAAAACTAATTATGACAAATTCTCTTTCAGGTGTAACCAAAAAGTTAACCCAATGTGATTAACCAAATCAGCTGTAACTGAACACTTGGATGGAAATTTCCACCTTTCGCTGGTGGCATTGAGCAGCATAATGTAACGGCTTATCCTGGAAAGTGTCTCTTTCTAACACCATGAAAGAGAAAGAAGCTCATCAGATGTACATTCAAAAATGCACATAATAAATAAGCAATGCCAATTCATAACTGTTCTAGTAGACCATCATGGGAACAAAATTAAAAAAAAAAAAAACAAACAAACAAAAAAAAAAACTTTTCTGGAGTCAGAAACAGTTAACCTTTGATATTCCTACCTTCCCCCTACCAAACCTTCTCATATAAAGACAGACAAAGTTAAATACTCAAATATATGCTTAATTTTGATGGTACAATATTTAACAACATACCGAGAATATCAACTCAGTGCATGAACCATGACATATCCCATAAAGCCATAGCATAATTGCATGTGAACTCTGTAGAAATGTCAATCAACTGAATTCTGTGGAAGTTAACAGAGAAACTCTCTTGAATGTGCTATTAGAAGTCCTCAAGCATTAAAAAGTCTCTAAACCCCACAGCTGAAAACCTATCATGCTTGAATAACTGTAACAAGCACAGTAATAGGTGTATGGCCTCTGAGGCTGTTTGGAAAAGTACAAGACACTTTATTATTCTTTTCTGTGAATGATAAACCTCAAGTAATGTGTTGTAGGCTATTTTTACCACACACAGAACAAATAAATCAGTTTAAGGAAGTATGTTTTCCACACAAGTCCATTAGCAGAGAATAGATGGAGAAAGACATAATGGACTCTTTATGACAGTTTACCTGGAAGAATAAAGGGGGACAAGAAACTGTATCTGGGGACAAGAAACTGTATTAAGCATTGAATAAGACACAGACAGCCTTTTATTGCATCATTTTGCATTTTCAGAACACTGTACACCCTGACCTAATTAAGGCTTCATAGTTACTTCTTCAATATTTTTTGGCATTTAATCATTAGTTTATAAACACAGAACAGAGATATAATGCGGACAATATCAGTTTAGGAGCCTGAAATTAAAAAAAGTTTCAAGACATCATGAAGGATTCAGAAACACAAATCTCACTGAAAGCCAGTCTCTTTCACTGACAAGAAAGCATATTGTGGGGTGTCTAGCTCATAGATATTTTATTGACGTACTCCAGGCATGTCTTTTTGGATGCTGAAAGGTTTACAACAAAAGAAAGTAACTTCCTCCTTTTGACTGCACGGTGTATTTCATTTTCAGGTATTACATTATTTATAATATTGGCTTTAATAAACCACACACACAGAATCACAAAGTTGGAAGAGATCTTTAAGACCCTCAAGTCCAACCCATGCCCTAACACCTCAACTAAACCATGACACCGAGTGCCTCATCCAATCTTTTTTTTTAAACACATCCAGGGATGGTGACTCCACCACCTTCCTGGGCAGATTGTTCCAGAACTTTATCACCCCTTCCATAAAAGTTTTTTCCTAATATACAGCCTATGTTTCCCTTGGCGCAGCTTAAGACTTTATCCTCTCATTCAGTCAGTTGCTGCCTGGAAAAGAGACCAAACCCCACCTGACTACATCCCCCTTTCAGGCAGTTGTGGAGAATGATGAAGTCACCCCTGAATCTCCTTTTCTCCAGGCTAAACAACCCCAGCTCCCTCAGTCATTTCTCACAGGACTTGTGTTCCAAGCCCCTTACTAGCCTTGCTGCCCTCCTCTGGATGTGCTCAAGCGACTCAACGTCCTTCCCAAACTGGGGGGCCCAGAACTGGACACAGCACTCACATCTGTCACAAAACAGTGCAACTGAACAAACATCTTTTATAGCTTCAGTCAAATGCCCTGGATCATCAAAACTGTGAATTAATTTAGAGGTTACTAAAATCTGTCTAGCTTTAACCACATTAGAGCATCACATCCAATAAGCGTTGGTTGTGTGTGTGAAGAGTGCTACAGAAGGTATACAATCAATCTAGAAACTGTGATTTTTCAGTTTATTGTTCCTCTTGCCATTATGTCAGCTGCTCTGCAATCACAGTAGTGAATCACGTCTGTCAGTGCGAGTGAAGTCTGAGCAATCATCCTAAAGCATCTGTCTGCAGCATTGCTTAAAGGTTGTTTATATATTTATACATATGATATCAGGATTAAAATTAGATTTTTGTCCTTTACAGATATTTTCTCTTGCATAACTACTTTTTCTCTCGGTATATCTCCCAGAATATAATGTGATGTGTTACAGCAACCAGCTGTAGAAACCAGAAGTTTGCATTGCTTCTGTCTCCAATGTATTTTGTTCTGTAAATGAGAAAATTAGCATTTCAGTAATAGTAATTTGATAAAGCTTTTTATTACTTCTATTAGTGATTCATATAGTCTGGAATTGTAGATATGGATTAATTACACATTTTGGAGCAGCCAGATGCAGATACATAACCTCCCATGAATAAACACCCCACTATAAATGTTTAACATGATACAGACTTGTTCATAGTCAGCTTTTTACATTAGGATTATAATTCTGATATGTCACCTGCCTTAAGTAATTTTTTGGCTTTTTTCAAACTGTGGGTCACACATAATAAGTGGTTAATTTTGAATAATCACATGTTGGATAATGGGCTGTCAGCAAGATGTGCTGGTTCCAGGTAACTTACATCTTAATGTTTTCATACCTACATTAACACTAAAATCAGCAAAAGAGATATCTGGCCTTGCATAACTGAGAGTAGTTTGAATACTCAGTATCCCTATTTTACAGTATTATTAGTTTCTTACATTTAACTATTTTCTTTTAGCATAAATATTTAGGTTTTTTTGAATAATTTTTTACATATTAGGCTAGTGTCATGAGGGATGAAAAAGATATAAAACTTTTCTCAGCTTAGTATCTACAATGTACAAGTCCAACAGGAAGCCAATAGCTTGTTAGCACAACATTTAATGGGAGAGTAACAGATTTCATCCTTACAAGTCATTTTATTCAGGTAGTACAGGGAATTCAGTCTGTATCTCCCATGCCCTATAAAGACTTTCAAATTACTGTATTGCCTCCCAATATGATTAATGGAATGTGTTTCTTTCTAACAGAAATACCCTAAGATATAAATTACTGTGTTAACAATTTTAATTACTATTCCCAAGCAAACAGTTAGACCTATTTGGACTCATTAAGTATATAAATTTCAGATTAATTCAAACCCAACACAATAAAGAAATTCATCTGCTCAAAGCTACCACAGACAACTGTAGCATTATAATATAATAGACTCAATCCTACATTACCTTCTGCTTTGCATGTCCAAGGCTTCTCAAGCTGAATAAACAACATTCTATTGACTTGAGTGATTTTCAGGTTACCAATGGCAAAACCCTCATGTTTAATAACAATACTAACTTTGTATCTAATCCTGTTTTCCTAGAACCATTGCCATCCATTACATATTTCACCTAAAGTTCATTTATGAGATTTTAAACTTTTAAAGATTAACACTGATATTTTACTTGCTCAGACTTTATCCTATAAAGTTCTTGCAATCTTTAATCTAGAACATGATATGCCCCTGTTTCCACTAACTCTTAGCAACTTAACATTACTGTGATAACAAGAAAAGAAGAAGGAAAAGAGATATAAATCCTGAATTATACTTTACAAAGTTTTAGAATGAAGAAAAAAAAAAAAGTTTCCATATCACATTAAAACTCAGCTGGGAAGTTTTGCAAGTCTGAGCTCACTCATTTCACACACATTTTCAACAGTTTAGCACTTTCCTCTCATACATTATCTTTCATCAGAGTTTTTGCATGTACAAAAGTCAGGGATGTATCCTAGTAATGAGCTGTACTCTAGACTAATGTGGAAGTTTATGGACTAAGGAAAGTCTACTGGGAACCTACCTACTGCATAATACATACTACACCCTGAAAATCAAAAATTATTTCTATTTCCTCAGCTCTGTAAAGCATTAATAATAGATAATGAATAGCTACACAATTTCAGAAGAATTTATACAGAAAGACAAATAATTATATTAAACATGGGCTATAGGATTTTTAGAACATATGCTGAGTTCTGATTATATTCAACCACAATTTAGAAAATGAAATTCTATGAAATAAACATAGAGGACTTAGAAGCAAATTTTAGTGTAATTGAAGACTTCTGCATTTGTTTGACAGTCATATTCTCACTTTGAACAGCATTCAAAACACATCTATGTTGGCCACACATGCTTTGTTCTTTACTGCCATTTACTTTAAAAGAATAAAAAAACCGTTTCCACCATACAGTCTATTCCTTTTCTACTAATTTTCTTTTTTCAAAACCTTTTTTCTGAACTTCACTCCTTCATGGTCATTTTTCTTTGATGTTCAAAATTACCCACTGATATTTTATTCTTTTATTATGCAAACATTTTGCATTTAAAAAGTATTCTTTATAATACACACAGAAGTATCAGGACTGAGCCATTTCCACATAAAATTTCTCATAATTTCAAACTAGAAAACATTACTAGTCCATGTTTATTGTGGCCCTCCAGCAGCTCTCATGGGAGGTCATACAGAACTGCATGACAGCCAAGAAATTATGCTGTATCATTAATAAATAACTTACCATAAATGTCAAAATCCCTCAGCTTCCAAAGACTGCTTTAGTAATTATGTTACATTAATCTTAAAACAATGACATTCTGACCTTTCTTTCTTCTTTCCTGTACCTCAATTTGGTGGAATATCTCCTACTTATCAGCAATTTATTATGAATGAGACTACAGAGGTTTAAAATTGTTAATGCAAATCAAGTCACTTGATAGCTTCAGAGTGAACAAACACTAATATTTTTTTCTAATTGCCTAATACTTTCTCTTGAGTAACTTGCAAACATTTGAAATATGCTTCTATCATTAGCATAATATAATCATAATGCTCCCACTTAATTACAATTTATTTGAATGACTAATCATCAGTTTCATGTTTTAAAATAATAGAAACATTTTACAAACTGCAAGGTACTATCTGCCTATTAAAGCATTAGTATAAAGACAAGTGCAATATACATGGCTTTTATTAGCCATTGTCTTTAAAAATATTTTCTACTTATTTTGTAACCTGTGTGACAGACTTTAAAAAAAAAGTAACCATGAATGATGCAAAGATAACTGTCTCCCAAGAACAATTTATCCAAACTGTTGGATTTTTTCCAGCCTATGCCACTAATAACCTCAGTTACTGGCATCATCCCAGTAGGAATGAGTCATCTTAAATTTGAAGGATGTCAGCTGCATTTTTATAGCCGTGTTGAAAATGAAGGACTTTATAGTCAAACAAAGCATTATTTCAATTGCAAGTTCACTAATTTATTTAAATGACAGAAGGGTAGAACATAGAATGTCAGCTAGGAGAAATGAGGGAAAACTGTCAGGATGAAACCTTCTATACTTTTCATTCAAGCTGTCACTCCTGTCTCATCTTACATGTGTGCGCATCAATGCTTATTTGCTATTTGTCACATATTCCATATGCCTATGATTCCACATGCAAGTGAGAAAGAGCATTGCAGGTCAGCACTTTTTCCCCTACACCCCCTTTCTGTCACGTCCTTCTCTCTTCTACATGCTCATCCTCTTCATTATCACATCTGTGGTGGGACATGCACCAAGGAACTGTCAGCAAGCTTCTTGCTGAGAGAAAATGCTGCTTGTAGCCTTGTTGGGAAAGCCAGACACAAAGTCTGTTCATAGGAAAAGTTTACCACTGTGACTAAGGATGCAAAGAAGCACATTTTCTTATTTATCTAAAGATTTATGCAAGAGAGAATAATAAATGGTGGTGAAAAAACTCCCTCTCAGTAAGAGAGTCAAGCCCAGATCTAAAATGTCATTCAAATTATTTGCTAAAAGTGAATCTCCTTGAACAGAATACAAGCCAGAAGCCTGACTGTTATTCAAGGATTTTCCAAAACCTACAGCTGAAAAAAGACATGCATCTACTATATATTTTAAAACTACTTAAACAGTTAGTTGGTAGTAAAAACTGTCCCTGCTGCTGGCAAATATAATTTCAATGTTCAACTTCTCAGCAACTTTTGCTACAAGAATGTCTTTCCTACTAAAAATTAAAAATTTAAATGAATAATGGGTGAACAAAAGGAAAATTAAAGCAATTTATATATCTGAATTATATAGGTCCTTAATCACTTTATGTTATTTTATTGTGAATTGCTCATTCATAGAACAAAGACTATAGAATTGCAAAATAGCTTGTCATAGTCCATTCACCACTAGTAATTCAGACTATGTCCAAGCTGTAGCATTAACATAAACTCTTTTAATAAATCTGTCAGTTCCATATGGCCATATAGCATCAGTAGAGAAATAATGGTCTCCTCTTAAACACTACCAAAAAGCTATTCCTACTATTCCTCCTATTCTTCTTATTAGAACTAAGATTTCTCCCATCTTTTTTTTTTTCTTTTTTTTTTTTTTTCTTTTTTTTGTGTGTGTGTGTGGCCAGGAATATTCTTCATAGACAATTTCTTTGCTGGGGTAGATTTTCATATTATGCCTGAGTGATAATTAAGGACAGTGGAGCTGTGTTTTTTGCTATTGATCTTTGTTCTGTTTCAGTGACATAATTAGTGACATAATTTAGTTGCTTTTTTTCCCCCATACATATTCATATCCAAGCAAAATCTGATCTGGCCTTCTCACTCACTCTCACCCTTCCTCTACTTCCTGTTTTAGTATAATTTTATTCTAAAGGCAAAATACTAATAGTTCAGTAAATTAAAATGATAGTGATGGAACAAGAAGTTCCTCTAAAAGAATTAAAATTATTATTGTACCTGTTAGAATATACAGGGCCATTGTCCACGTTCAAAGACATAAAACTAGAAGAAAAGATAAGCTAAAACATGACAGCAAATGACATGTGTTAGAAACAGCAAAATAAGCCACTCAATTCCTCTAGGTTCTTCAGCCTCAGCTTCCATTTACATACATTCTAGCAGAGAAAGTCTTCCCATTTAGATCTGATTGCAGCCAATACATCTGTCTTCTTTATGATTTTTGTGGCACGCTAGAATAAGAAAGTTCTGGACAAAATCAATATTTTTTCTTGAAGGGACACCTTGATATCAGCTTCCTGTTCAAAGCAAGATTATTAAAAGATCAAAATTGGATCGGGTTGCTCGAGGCTTTGTCAACTTCTGATAGAGATGCAAGAATCTTTATGAGAAATTGTTCTACTCATAACCAGTCTCATTGAAAAATAAAGGTAGGGATGATTTAGCTAATTTTGGGCAGATTCTGAAGTCTGATGATGATGTTCTTGATACAGATATTTTGGTACTTACTATTTTTGTGGATAAATAAGAGTGTGAAACCTGTAGCAGCTGGAAATAACTATAATAGAGAAAATAGTGAGAGAAGAATACAGAAAATAATACACAAAAGAGAAAAAAGAGAAGAATAAGAAAGCAAAACCAACAAGGAATAGAAATACCATTATTCTGATAGGATAAACATGTACAAAAATATTTTTATTGTGTAAAAGAAATTAACATCTGAAATACATAATCGTACTCTGCAGCAAAATTGTGTATTTTATTTCTTGTGGAAACTTCCTAGAGCTTGATTTTATATTCAGGGCATTTTAAATATGTTGGAACAACCTGTTATAACCCATTGTTTGAGTCTGTTTCCCTACACTGGCTGTTCACAGCCATATTTTTTTCTGATCCATTACAGATTCTTCTTGTGGTCAATGATGTCAATCTCCCTACCAACCCAGTCACAAAACTCAACACTTATTTCCTAAAAGCCTAATTTTGACCTGCATTTTTTGCAATCAAACTGATTTAATTCCAGTATTTATCCTTAGCCTCCAGAAAGCCTTAGCCTGACCTTTGCAAGTGAATTGTAATGCCTGGCAGTCAAAGTAGCCAAATGGTGACTTCTCTTTCTGAGTACCTATAGTACCTGTCCAAGGTGAGGGAAAATGGCTTTTGGTATCTCTTTTGATGGCTTTGGCAACTCTGATTTTTCTCTGCTGGCTGTTCAGAGATGCAAAAGCAAATCCATCTGATCACATTCTCCTTTGTAGTGCCATTGACTTTAATGCCTTGTATCTATGTTTCTGCCATATTTGACTTCAAAAGACAATGACACTGTACAGATGAAAAGCTTCTATAAAGCTTCCCTCACATACCTTTTCTGAAGATAAAATCAAGCTCTAGGCATTAGTATTACAATTTTGATATGCACTACTTGCAAGAAATAATGGAAGAAAATAACCACTTCACTGTAATAATTTTTCCCATTAAGAAAAAATAGCAAGTCTTTTGTTCAAATGAACATGGTTGCTTTCAAGATTGAAATGCCAAACAAAATCTAAAACAAATGTATATATATCATGACAGGCCTCTGCATTAGCAGAAACTCAAAGATTCCAGACAATTTTCCTTTTTGTAGAATTGCCTTTCACGTAGTCAGTATACTGACTGTATTTCCACAGCTACCTCTGCAACCTGTGGTTCTGCCTAGTTTTTCAGAACAAGAAGGAGCTTACTTATTGTTCTCCTCCTGAATTCAGCCACAGCTATAAATTACTAAGAGTAGGGTAAAAATAGCGAAGATACCTACATATTTGGATCATTTGAAGGAAAGGATTAATTTGATTTTTGGTTTAAAAAATTTGCTTTTAATTTTTCTCATATCTGTGTTTGCCTCCCATTCATCAGTCCTCATTTCTAATCTGTAACATTACTTCTGCAACAGAGGCAAGCAAATGACAACATACATATAGATTTCACTTGGTAAACTATTTAAGTTGCAAGTTGAATTAGTTTGTTAGTATCTCACTTCTGTGTATAGAAAATATTTGTCACAATCATTAGATACAAAGTATAAAAGTTTTTGATATATCTATTTGTGACATCCCATCCTTAAGGGGAAAGGACTACCCATGGTTGAAAAGAACAACATAAGTCAAAGGTCCTGCAAACGCTTTATAAAAGTTTTATAAGTTTTATTAGTTTTATAAGTTAATTACACACATGGCATGGACATCAGGATATTAGTCCCTGAACTCCTAGTATAAGCACACTACAGTGTGCTGTGGATAAAAGGGGAGGGTGTAAGAGAAAAAAGAAATAAAATATTAATTAAAGATGGGGGAGAGAGAGAGTCACTGTATGAGGGATGGAGATCTCTGAAAAAGAGTATTGCCCATACTACAAGTAGAAGAGCTATTCAAAGTAAGATTCTTGTTTCTGTCAGTTCATACATGAGGACTACTGAAATAATATTAAGTGTAAAAAAAACACTAGATGTACCATTTTCCCCACAAAATGTAGAACAGCAATGACCTCAAATAATCCTGATCAAAAATAAACAGGCAATAATTGAGATATATAATTGCCTTTAGTGGTTTTGCCTTGTAACAATAAGAAAGCAGGATAATTCCCTCAAGAACAGGTAATGGGCTAAAAATTGGTTAATCACTTTAGAAAGAGTAAAGGCCTGCCCAGCAACAAAATATTTAGAAATTAATGAAGATCAGTGCAATCTTAGAAGGCAGAGATTTACATTCTCAAGCCATTAGCACAAAAATCCTGCTTCCTGACGTGTGATTACACCACTGAAAATAGAAAACTGCATTAGTCTATTCTGTTCAGTTGAAGAAAAACCAAATACTGCAGGAGTCAGATACCTTATTTCAAAAGAAGACCAGTAAAAAAAAAAAAAAAAAAAAAAAAAAAAAACCCAGAAGAGAATGCTCTACAATCACCAAAAGACTGCTTTCTCACAGACACCAGATATCATACTTTGGTGCTTTAAAAAACTTCTTCTATAGTACAGTCTCCTTTTAAGAGCTCATCTGTGGGGCAAAAATTAATCCTATTTTCAAAAACTTCTATTGCTGTAACAATTTTGAGAACAAACCAACAGAGCTCCCCTGCCAGCAGACTTCCATCCTTGAAATTGCTGCTGAAGACAACCAACAGTGACACTTCCCTGTTATTGTCAATGACAAAGTCAAGGGTCCTGCTATAAGATGACAGGTCATGCACCCTGTTACAGAATGACAATTCTTGCAGAACTCTGCTGCACATTGTAGATAAGATTTGGATTTGTGCAAGTTGCTCCTCCTTTGTCAGAGTTAATTTCAGCTGAAGTAGCATTTAGATCAGTATGAAGGGCTTTTGTAACTCTCGTACATCAATACCTTACAGTTCATCTTGCTCTTGGCCCTGATGAACCCTACAGAACTCTTGCCCTTTGTTTTTTTTCTTGTCCATTTTTCCTTCCATACACATTCTTGATTTCTGCCAATAGAACAAAACTGCTCTGGAACTGGAGGTATAATTATAGAAATGTCCAAGCTGACTTTATTCTTGTGACTTCATCTGTATAATAAAATAGTAATGACGTGCACAATTTTTGTTCAGATATGTTTATATTCAGCAGGATTGCTGTTGTATATCTATATATTTCCTGTTTACTATGAGCAAAGTAGCTGGACAAAAACTGGACTTGAATTGCCCAGCCAACTTCAGCACTTACCTGTCCATGGTGAAAACAAAAAGCAGTTGTTCCTGGAAGCCATTAAAACAATGGAAAAGAAATCCAGCCATCCTGACCCCTGATAACATTGTGAAAAAAAGAATCCCTACACTGTGAAAAAAGATTTAGAATTTCTTGGCTGTCATGTCATCCATGACAGCTTCCTATACCCTTCTAAAGATTAAAAACTTGTCCCTTCCCATCATCCTCTTTTCAGTCAAAACATTTTAGCAAGTCTTCATACTTCAGAAGTATCTCTCCCAGAAATATAAGAACAGCATAAACGTAGGGAGAAAAAAAGCAGAGATCTGGTGTTAGTATAAATAAACGTAATGAAAAAATAGACTCTTTTTGAATAATAAATTTTAATTGACTCATGTTGAAGGTACATTGCATAATGCAGTTTTCCCAGTTTTCACACTCTGAATTAGTTTATGAACACATATAATATCTCTTTATGTTTGTTGAGGCATAATCTACTTAACATTAGGAACATCTTATTTTAATTAAACTCCACCCCCCACAATAATAGATTTTTTAATGTTTTCCATACTATATTTAGGGTCTCTTTCAATTAAATATTTTTTAATAAATCAGTGCTCAGATTTTTCATTATAAAGAATATAATGCTGTCTGTAAAAGGCATAGATCAGATTTATCATTTTTGTCCCTTAAAATTCAGATAATTGCTACTCATATCTGACAGAAAGATTGGTCTCAGCCACCAAAATACATATATCTTTCCCCTAGTTCAACCCCTTTGTGTTCCCAGAGAGTAGAAACAAGTTCCAAATGACACTGGTCACCAGTACCAAAACCTTTTCTACAGATCACTGGAAAATTCTCTCCAAATATCCTCTTCATTTCAGATACAAGACCAACAGAATGACCAAACATGACTCCTGAATAACTCAGATAAATTAAATTTGAATGATCTCCACCTCCTTCATGTACAAGCTGCTTTCTATATCATTTCACTAGCAGAGCTGAAACTCTCCAGAAAAGCCTGGGTTGTATCTCACATTTCCTACTCTCTGGACTAAACTGCAACTCCATAGGAATCTACTGCCATCTTCCTCTCCTTCGATTGACTGCAATCACTCTATCTAATCCTGTTGTTCATGTCATGATGGTCATGTTTTGCATCCCATAAAGAAACAGGAATAAAATCAGTGTTTCTGGATCACAATTAGACTAAGGCATTAAGCCAAAGACTTAGCTATGCATCACTGCTAAGACTGGAGTTGTTCTGCAAATGTTTACAGGAACTGCCCTTGGAATCTGGGAAACTAGTTCTGTCCAGCATTAAATGCCAACTGAGAAAACTCTTTCTAAAATTTGGCTTGAGGCATAGACATCTACATCCAGTAAAAATTCTAGCCATTTTTATGCTATAGCAGAAGAGTCTGACTTGAAAGGCATGAATTTGTGTTATACACATGATAATGTATTTGGGGAGAACAAGTCAAGCTAGTGGACAAGAAGTGCACAAAGCCTGTAAGGCAGGATAGCATGGAACAGGCTTTTTATTAACACTAAAGAATAAACTCTCTTTGTCAGGCTACATTTACAAGATACAGTAAACAGGACCTAAGACATCCTTATAGTCACCCCTTGCCTAAAGAACATATATATGTTTACATCATCTAAGTAGTAGGTGTTTATATTTAAAAATGTTGAGGCTGAAACTTCACCAGAAAAAAATATATTTTAAATTAAATATACATGATTGTTCATGCAACGTGTTTAGAATCATGCATATTTACATCCATTATCATTCACTCACATATATTTAGTGAATATTTATGGTCTAATTAGTTGCATAACAATACTGAGCATTTAACTCCATTTACATGATCACTGAGCTGTAAAAATATTGACTCATTTTTATCAAGTAGATCCTAATGAATGGCAAGAAAATGACGTGCTACATGTATCATGAATATCTGCTTAGGAGTCCTGATATAACACCACCTGTCCATATTTATCTAATTTATACAACACTTCTGACACCTGGAACTATGAAGCAAAACCAGAGCATTGTAAGAGAAAAGTTTATGATGCAATACAAAAATTTCATTCCTATCAGTGTCTGTCATCTATAAATAAGTTGCTGGCTCAGTTTTGTTCAATTGTGAATCACTTCATCCACCAAAGGTACATTGCAAAATAAATATATCTAGGAGGATGGCTGCAAATACTCTTATTCTTTATTCTTTATTTTTTAATTTTAATTTGCATACATCATTTCCCCCCTCATTACAGAAGAACTTCTAAAATACAAGCAACATGAGAAAGAGAGGTAATATTGTGGTAACATATGCATTGTTAGGAATGCCAAGCAAAAATAAATGTGTTGGAAAAAATATGGAAAATTACATTTACGGAAATAAATAATTTTCTTTATATATGACACCCTCATTTTCAAGGAATATTCTTCATTTTTGTTGGCAGGTGGAGAAGGATATAGAACAGAGAGGCTCAGGTTTATATGCTTCATTTTAAATACCATCATCCAAGGCCACTTTAAAAAATATTAATTTTTTTCACAGCATGGTATTTGGCATCCTCATTTTTATCCTGCCCCTGTGACTGCAATCATAATTGCTTTGCTTTAAGCATGTGACTAAAGGAATTTTGTAGCTACTCAAGTAACTAAAAAAAATAAAGGATAAAAGACTGAGTCTTTCTAGACTGTCATACTGTCATACTTACTGACTGTAATACAAGTAATGGTGCTGAAAAAAATACAGTTAACTACTTCATATTAATGTGAGTAGAGTGGAGGCTCCAAATCTCATTATAATATTGCTTAGTCTTAAAGCAAAATAAATAAAATGGGTAAAAATTTCAGTTATGTAAATAACCAACAAATAAGATGTAAAAAAGCATCTTATTGGGTGCCGGTACTGGAACTGATCTCCCACAAACAAGCCATTCCCCCTCTCCCACTATTCATGTAGAAGATCAAAGGAAAGGCATTTCCACTAAGCTTAGCTACAGTCAAGAAGTGCAATATTCTAAGTATTTTCTACTAATATGGTAGCACTTGCACAGTTACTCATTTCACTTGAGTGTTTTGTGCTGCCTCAGAGCTTATTAGCCAGTCTGGTCCCCTTCCTTTCTCTACCAAGAAACAGGGTGATTTGCTCCAGCAGCAACAGCAGCTAAGCTACTTCTGCACTGCAACTAGAGGCAAGGTCTCAATTACCCAGCAATCATACAATTCTGCTCTCAGAGTGCTGTCAGTACCTTGCTTTTCCTGGAACTGCCAGAACAAATGTGTTGCATGCCCAATGTAAACTTAATTCGTAGATATAAACTCTGGAAACAGCCCTCAAACAGAATGCAACTCTACATAAATCTAATGAATTTTCCTACAGAGAACAAAAATTACCTGTAATTGCCAAAATGAAGTCTGTGAATTCAGAACACCCAATAAAATTATATGTGCAAGACTCTTATTATACAGTCTTTGCACATATCAAAACGCAAAGAACAGCCTATCATAGCCAATCCTATTAAAATTAATTGGTATCTTGTCTCAAATACATTAGGTCACAAGGAAGAGCTCAGGCTATATATAAAATGTTTGAGACATTCATATAACTTACCATTTTTCATTGTTTTTTGCAATTCCTACGTGGCTTAAGCAATCAGTGACACACAATAACGTGCCAGTGAAATCATGGCTGCATTAGTATTTATTGTGAATAAAGTGTGATCAAAGGAGTTTTAAAATGGTATAGACAGTGAAATTGTTCCATAATCCTGGGATACAGAAAGAATTTCTAGCTTCAAATGCACTTTACATAGACCAATTTGAAGTGACTGTCTGTTCACAGTTCAGCCATGTTCCCTTCATAGATCATGTGCATCATGAGAAAAATCAACAGTAGGAGGAAATAAATGTTTGAATTTGAGCACCGAAGTGAATATGCAAGTAATTTCACTATTGGACAATACAATAAACTTAATAATTCCTAACAAAAGTTTAAGAAATTTGCTGCTTCTGGGAAAATCTACTTTAAATATCACTGCATATCATAATTTAAATATCATTTCACATTATATTTTTGGTCAGTCATTTGAAAAATTGAATTGACTATCCAGTAAAGCATTCATGGGACCATTCTATCACTGTCTAAGTGTCTTTACTGACATAAAATGAATTTAGTACTGGATGCATAAACTTTAATTTAAAAGATTGGCAAAGAACTCAAACAATTAAATGGTCCAGACTTCATATAACATGTCTGGCATGCTTTCAATGAATCTTGCTTTGTTGTGCAGAGTGATGCATTTATCAAACACCACACACATATGTTTTATCAGTTCTGTAAAAATTGATCTTGTCTGTTTGTTTTTGCTTCTAACCATCTTCTGTGTATGCAGAATTAAAAGTTGGGAGAATCCAACCATAAAGACATATGCCTTGGAACTGAAAAGTAAAAAGCCAAATTGATTCTAATAAAAAAATAATTAAAACTCCATGTAAAATGTTATGTACTGTGCTTTTTAACTGCACCAGCTGAAGTTATCAGCTATGTAAAGAAAAGAATGGAGAAGTACAAAAGCAGAAACCACAAAACTTCTATGCCAGACACAGAGAGATGCTGAAATTTTGATATTTACACCAGAGAATAATCTGAACCATATTACCTCTATAAAACCCATTTAAAAATTTTCTTTCAAATTTCACCAGTGTCTTTAAAACTCCTACAAATTATAGGCATCTAGAGAAGTTATCATCCCAAAATATCTTTAGTTAGTGAATTTCAGTAACAGAGTGCTGGATTGCTCAGACACCCACTAAATGCCCTTTAGTTTTAGTGTGTCTCTGAGCCTCTCTACTACTATGTCAGTTCAGAACAATGACGCATTTGCGAGAGGAGGGGAGGGGAGAGGAGGGGAGGGGAGGGGAGGGGAGAAGAGAAGAGGGGAGAAGAGGGGAGAAGAGGGGAGAAGAGGGGAGAAGAGAAGAGAAGAGAAGAGAAGAGAAGAGAAGAGAAGAGAAGAGAAGAGAAGAGAAGAGAAGAGAAGAGAAGAGAAGAGAAGAGAAGAGAAGAGAAGAGAAGAGAAGAGAAGAGAAGAGAAGAGAAGAGAAGAGAAGAGAAGAGAAGAGAAGAGAAGAGAAGAGAAGAGAAGAGAAAAGAGATTTTAGTTAAACAGGATATGCAGTGATCATTTAGTTCAATTGTCTGACCTCTTCAGGTCTGACCAAAAGTCATAGCATTTTGTTAAGGGCATTGTTCAAATGCCTCTTAAACACTGACAGGCATGGGGCATTGAACACCCCTCTAGGAAGCCTGTACCATCATTTCAACTCCCTCTCAGTAAAGGGGGAAAAAACATCAGTTCTGTAGAGTTTTAAAAAATGAAAGGACTGCTTGTGTAAAACTGCAGGCAGAACAGTGCATGATTGATTCTGAGCTACTGAGCTTGAAGCAATATAAAAGGTTTCACTTCAAGTGCCAGTGATGAATCATGCTGAGCCTGGCCTAGGCTCCCCATCTGCATGCAGGGGAGAGTTTGTGTTCCCTGTTCTGCAGAGCTCTTGTGTCATTTCAGCAGAGATCCAGCCTCAGAGATGGAGGAAAGACAGCATTTTGAACCATGTCAGATTTGTATCTCCTGATGCTGCACTCAGACACCACGTACTGTCTTGAGGCAGACAAGGCTTGTTGTTACACAAGAGGTGTCTGTCAGAGGACAGGAATGTCAAAACTGGCTCAGAGATGTATCTATCTCATTTCCTCTGATGTACTACACTAAGCTCTGATTTTCATTCAGCGTATCCATGTAAGTGCAGGAAAAACACATGTTCCAGGCTTTGGGGGTATTTGGGTAGATTTGTGTGGCAAGGTTTTGGTAGCAGTGGGAGTTCTAGAGGTGGCTTCTGTGAAAAGCTGTCAGAAGCTTCCCCTGTGACCAGCACAGCCAATACCAGCCAACTTCAGGACTGACCTGCTGCTGCCCAAGTCTGATCCCAGCAGCAACAGTGGCAACACCTCTGGGATAACATGGCTAAGAAGGGGCAAAACTGCTGTGCAGCAGCAATCACAGCTGGAGAGAGTAGTGAGAATATGTGAGAGAAGCAGAATCCCCTGCAGGCCATGGTGCAGATGATGGTAAGGCAGCTGTCCCACTGCAGTCCATGGAGGCCCACAATAGAGCAAAGATCCACCTGTGGCCCCTGGAGGATCCATACTGGGGCACATGAATGCCCAAAGGAGTCTGTGACCCTGTCGGGGGCCCTTGCTGCTACAGCCTCCAGGCACGAGGTAGAGTACATGGGGAATAAAGTTGAGCCTCAGAAGAGGAGAGGGAAGGGGGAACTTGTTTTTAACACTTGAGCCCTTTTTCTCATTACCTTACTCTGATTTGATAGGTAATAAGTTAAATTATTTTTTCCCAAGTCAAGTCTGTTTTGCCTGTGATGGTAATTGATAAATGATCTCTCCCTGTCCTTACCTCAGCCCTCATAAGGCTTTCATGGTATTTTTGTCCCTGTCATGCTGAGAAGAGGGAGTGATAGAGAAGCTTTGGTGGGCACCTGGCATTCAGCCAGCATCAACCCACCTGTTAGTTAAAGTAGCAACAGTTGCATACAATTAGTATACAATCCATTTTCTGGAAAATGCACACACATACTCACAAAAACAGGACAGTCTCTATTCCTGGAAGACTGCAATTAAAGTTTCTAATCCTGCACTTAGCTTTACAGAGACAAATCTTTAAAAAAAAAAAAAAGTAGAAAACCTCCTTGAACTCAGCAGCACTCCTTGCAGCTGTGCATTTCCAGCCACCTGAAAACTGATGCATGTTTAAAGGGGTAGGCTGAAGAGGCTTCAGGAGTCAATGAAACATCACAAAAAGAATGATATTTACAAATGTGACAAGGAACAACAGAACAGGATTGGAATGAGAGAGAAGACTGAGAATATTATTAGGTGTTAGAAGCCAAAAAAATACTGCACATAGGCAAAATTTAATGATTCCAAGGAGAAAAGACAGAAGATGGAAACCCCAGGGCATAGGAGATTATCTTGATAAAGTGAACATGTAGAACATACACTGAGATACTGCAGAACTATGATGTCCAGAGTAGAAAGAGAAATGAAAAGCTCAAGTTGACTGGGGAAGCTGTAAAAGGCCCAGAGGGGGTTAAGAAGAGAGCTACCAGTCTAGGCAGCAGGGAAGCAAGTGATGGAGAAAGACTGCTAGGCACCCTTTACATAAGGATGTTGCTGTGAGGAACTGTGGGAAAGGGGAGCCTGCAGGGGAACCCTGGCAACCCGCATCAGGTTGTGATGATGTTTCTAATCTTTCCTTCATTTCTATGATAAAGCAGCAGCAACAGAGTCAGAATTGCTGAGAATGAGCATGAAGAACAAAAGCATGTCCCTGGATCTGTAATGGCTGTAATGGATCGCTTTCACTGCTGAAGGAAGTAACCTCACAAGAGAAAGAACCCTTTATCATTCTGTTGTTCCTCCAGCATCATCTCTTGTATCAACCAAACTGCACAGCTGAACACAGCTTTGATTCAGCCTTACACAGCTAATCTCTTAAACTAAACACAAACATCATAGTCTAATTTTTGAACAACTAAAAGGTGCACAACATAGTCATAGGGCAAATAAAAATAACAACAGTAATCAAAAGGAAGCTTTCAAAGTGGAGGCAAAAGTCAACCTCCCTCCCCCCTTCAAATGCTTTTTGAAGCTTAAATTCATGAGCTGAGGTAATGTAATGATAAGTGTTTTCAAAATACATTTTACGGGGTGATGGAAATAAAAGAATGTTTGAAAAAACACTTTAAAAGGAGCTAAGACATAAAATGCTTCCAGTGTTATGACTTTTCTTTTACAATTTTACTCAGAATAGAAAAGGAATGAAGACTAAAACAGAAGAGACAAAAGAAGTATATTTTTCTTCAAAAGGTCATTATGGTATTTTGTTACATTTTTACACAGAAAAAATTTCCTGAGCAAATAATAAGTTCTTTGTGTCAACTCCTTAGCAAATTGAGTTAAAGTTCTTTCTGTAAATGTAGTTATTCACATTAAGTCAACTCATTAAAAACACAGCTGAAGAGTTTCACTAGCAATGAAAACCATTCACAGTGCTGAGTTTGTGAGCTGGGTTCAACCCAAAAAAATGCTACCACCCTAACTCAGGTGTTTGCATCGCTTTATTGACATGGACACCTCCCCATACTAGCTAATGTTCAGTGCCTGTGACACAGAATTTTACTTTTGCTATCAACTGTAGCTGAAAATATTTCCTTCTTAATTCAAGAAATAATGAAAAAAAAAAAGATATACATTTCATAAAGTGCAAGCAATGTCTAATGCCAGGACACTAACAGATGGTCAGATCTCATTACAGCAATGTAAGATGTTACTGCTCTCGGCTCTCTTTCCTCTGCTGTGGAACTGATGCCTTGTCAGGGCTGACCTAGAACAGAGGCTAGATGGAGTTAAAGAATAAAGCAGATATTTATTAAAAGGCCTTAATGGATGCACCATGGGCAGTACAAGAACCCAGCCAGGGCTACACCCAAGATGAACCAAAATGGTCACAAAATGGACGACTGGTCATGAAGTCTTTCACTTTTATAAGTTCTGGTCCATTAGCATACTGGAGTTAATTGTCCAATTGTAGCTTTATGTTATGAAGTCCCACCCGTCTTTTTTTTCTCTCTTCAGTTCACTTTGTTTATGCTCTTGGGCCTGAAATTTGGATCAGTTGTCCTTGGTCCCAAGCTAGAAAAGGAATTGTTTTGCCTAGCTGCTATACAATTAGAGCTTATTATCCCTTAATATGAAGCTCAGAACTACACACTAAAGCAGTACAGAATCTGAAAAATATAAAAGCTAAAACCTAAGGCATCATCACAGCAGATGCACACTGCAGCTGCTCAGCCTAGTCAGCCACTCACAGGCTAAAGCAGCATCTAACAATCAAGCCGGAAATTGAAGGCCAAGAGATGTTTTTGACCAGTGGACTTCACATGGCAAAGAGAATATTCAGCAGAGTGAGCCAAAGTCCCTTTGTTGGTCCTGAGTGAAGTAGACTGTACTAATGTTCTTGTACATGTATTCTATAACAGGACTATACTCATATTTAGACTATAAATCCCAGTTCCAGCACATCCAAAACAAGCAGGGTGTTTTCCAGGAGTAGATGGGCAGTTGGGGAATGAAAGCCTAGACATCTAAACCTTAGAAAACTAAAACTAGAGTTTAAAAACATACTACCAGAAAGTAAATAGATCTACAGAAAGAGGGGGAGACAACTTGGCAGGAGGGCAGGAAATGTAGAGGCAGTGTATGACATGATTCATAAGAAGCCTAAAGAAAGGTTTTAGTACATCCACAAAGGAAGAAACCAAGGTGTGGACCGCAGAGACACCAGGTTCTTGGGGAATAATGTCTCAGTTGATGATGCAATTTTGCCCACTTACTTTCTGCTGGATAATCCACTCCTTTGTTTCTATGTACTCTATATAAACCCGGGATTGATGAAAATTGGTGTTATTCCAGTTGATGTAATCTGTTCTTGTTATTTGTTTCATTTTAGTAAAATTGGCTATTCCTGTTGCTTTTGCTCAGATCAAATTTCTAGTCTTTATTCCAAGAAACTGCTACTTGCTGAACCATGTCTTGAGTAACTTTGATATTTTTCTGTTCCATTAGTGCAATAAGTCATCCTATAAACAGAAGCTTGTTGGGGGAAATTTGACAAATCATTCTGTCATTTTAATTTTAGTACAAGTTATTATACCAGACCTATTACTGAACAGTTCACCCTCCATCTGTGTGATTTCTGTATTAGGTATTGCCGGTTTCACATGAATGTCACACAAAATTGTGCATTAAAACAATAATTTCTTCCACTTACTAATGCCTGCACTGGGATATTTCACTCTCTTCTTCCACACCCCTTTTACAAGATATATATGCCCTAAATCCATCCAACTGTTTCTTCCCTTTTCCATTCCAATAATTTTTTCTCAAGGTCACCAGTAAAGACATTAAGATTACTTTTTTGATTTAAACAAACCAGCAGCTTTCTACTGCTATCTGAAGAGGAATAAATAGCACCAAAAATGGTTGAGAATTACTTATTGCATTCAGCAACTCTGGATTATTTTAATGCCACCATATTTAATACAAGAATAACCTTTTTTTATTTTGCTTAAGTTAATGTTTTTATGCTTCTGCTTTTATGCTTCTGTAGGTTTTGGTTTTGAGGGTTATATTGGAGGTTTTTTTTTGTTTTAATAAGGTAGTTATGACAATCCACATTTATAAAGTAGCATGCTCTTTCATCATGGCCTTCTTAAACAACAATTTTTCTATTGATTTATCATAGAAATTACTGGAAAAATAATTCTAGGCTTTTAGCAGGAAATGTCAGGTACTGTATTAATACAAAGTGCTCAGAGTTCTCTTCCTGACTTCAAAGTTTGTTGGTTTATTCTTAGTCATCGACTTCATCTCATTGAGTTTATTTTAAGGAATACTATTCATCCTTGAACTTCTATTTATGATATTGAGAATTCTTTATAGAAATGACCTCAGGAGGATACAACAGCGCCGAAGCATATTGGACTGTGGCTCCCTCTAGACATGCCATTTGTTTTGCAAGCAGCTAAGTAAGCCATATATTCTTTTCATGCCTCTTTAAGCTCACAGGTACTCAAAATATTTGAAGAATTCTCAGGGCTCAGATCCCTACACAAAGAAGCTATTTTTATATATATAATTTCTATTGGACACATGAAAACATAAACCACTGTGGCTAAATCCTTACTCATACTGAGTTAAAACAGTTTCTTCCAACTTCTTTGAATAAGTACTCAGGCTCAATCTCACATTTTCGCTTGCATGTGAAAGCAATGCACGAAGGAATTCACTAACAGACCTCAATAAGGTAGAAGAGCAGTCTCCAAGGACAGAGAGAAAATACTTACTTTTATTTCAGAAAATTTAAAATACTTTTAAATACCGCATTTTCGGGTTATGCAGCAGGAACACCAAATCAGCAGCAACATATGCTGGATGTCTAATTGTCATCCAGAAGTCAGCATCATTCTGAAGTCCCTGGAAGAGCTCCCCAGAAAAGCTCCCCAGACTTCCTCCTCTCTGCATCTCTGCTAGCCCTGTAAGAGAACTCTGCAAACAGAGATAAAAAGAGAAAGAATCAAGAGTGCTCCTGCTGTACTAAGTAAATTAACTCAGGAGGATATTGATGAGATTACTTATTTATTTAACACATACACTGAATTCAGAATGGGAATAAAACTTCATCTCTTACCATTCATCAGTTACATATTGCCTAGGGCCATGAGCCTGTTCATAGCCTCTTCTTCTTTCTCCTTGTTTTTGCCCAATTTAGTTTCACTTTTCTTTTTCTCTCCTTTACTGTACTTTATTTTGGACTGAAATACTTCAAACATGAATGCTCTGGTTTGTAACAGTCAACATACTGTCACCGCAACCTTTACAATGACAGATGCCACTTTTTTTAAGTAGAAACAGGTTTTTTATTAGCAGCTCTATAAACCCTCTACACTG
Organism: Passer domesticus; assembly: GCF_036417665.1. Lineage (NCBI taxonomy): Eukaryota > Metazoa > Chordata > Aves > Passeriformes > Passeridae > Passer > Passer domesticus. The sequence continues at coordinate 103,835,099 of NC_087474.1, read as the reverse complement.
TTAAAATAACTCCTTTCTGAAAAACAACTCTGAGAAAATACATTTTCACTAACAGCTGGTCTTTTTGACTACTTGGATAACCTTCCTAAAGGAGGAGAGCTACTGAAGTGAGTATTTGAGCTACAACTGACCAGTCACTCCTTACCTTGGGACTTTCATCAGGTAGGCTGGAAATACCTGAAGAGAACCATGTCAACAAAGGCAAAGCAACATTCATCCATAATCCCTGCAGCTTTCAATGTCCTTTTCATGTGCAGAGGTCTGCAGAATAAATGATCAGCTGGTTATATAAATCAGTCTTCAGATACAGGTTTAAATAGATAAATTATTTAGTTCCCTCAAAGACTATGGTAGAGGAATCTTGAATGTTGTTCAGGTTGGGAGATTTGAAGGGCATGCAGTATGCAGCCAAAGTGGTAAAATCCACAGAGGAGTGGCATATTCAGGGAAAACAAGAGAAATTAGCTCAGACCCACCTCCTCCTGTCTCAGATCAGACATTATTCTACAGGCACAGTTGCCATACCAAGTGGGATCACACTTCTTCACAGAAATTTCTGCACTTCCCTCACCTGTTATTGTTACTCTAGCAAGTTAAAATACAGAAGAAAACCTTTATCAACCGATGCCTCTACCCCAAATAACAGTTTTCTGTTGAATGGAAAAGGGACTTCAAACTACAGAGAAGAAAGAAAACAAGTCTCAAGTCAAAAGTAGAAAAATAATTAAATATATATATATATATGTAAAGGGACATAAAATAGAAAACAAATGGGAAAAATAAATAGCAAACAAGTGAATGGGGTCAGGACAGAGCGAGGAAGGGAACACAGCTAGCTGCCAACACTGTCAGGGATGCTGAGAAGGGCAGACCTGATCAGCCTGACCCTTCTTCTGCCATATGCATCTTCCCTTTACCAGGAGCTGAAGGAAATGAACTTTTCTCCCTAGTACTACTGCTTTCAGTGAATCAACATGAATGTAGTACCACTCTTTCTAAGAAAGCACTTCACTCTGAGGGTTTATTATATCTTTCTTGTGCTCAACAGCTGCAAAGTTTCAATATCTTTGAAGACAGTCATTTTCTGATCAACTTTTCAATGTTTGCTTTCCCTCTGCTCCTTTTACAGCTGCTTCCTTTCAGCCCCTCCTTGCCTTCTTCTTTTCACGATCTTCTCATGTTTATTCCTGAACTCCCAGGTCTTTTCCACACTGCTTCAAGACAGTATTATCAGCTTATCTTGAAACACACACACTTGTGACAGCAACAAGAATTAACTGCCTGTTCTACCACACAGAACAGATTTTTATGTAGTATTAAATTTAAAAGGAAATCAGAACACAAGCAATTCATTGAGAAGTTTACTTTTCCAATTAAATGGAAGGTTAATGAAGATAACATTAGAAGGAAACATGCTGAAGACAAAAAACAGTTCACTGAGTTCTGATTATTGCTTTTTATGCAGCCTACCCCTTCTCAGCAGAGCAATTAAGTTAAGAGGTCTATGGCTAATATGTGATTGTGTGGTCTATGTGATTCAGTTCAAGAAAAAACAATGTAAGGACAAGGATTTTGCTTTCACTCTTCATTCACGAGAGCGAGGTATTTTTGCATGTGGGATTAAAAAAAGGGAATAGATTAAATCAATAATAAAGCTTATTTTTTTAGTCTTATCACAGCAAGTTGCAAAAAATTAAAATTCATCTTGAATGAAAATTTACCTAAAACCTGGAAATGGTAAAGGATTTCCTTTCTTTTTTTTTATGTTTCAATACAAGTACCTCAAACTGCAATCAAGTGACCTTGGTGACTTCACCTAAACCCTTTCACTTTTTTTCAATACTGGTAAAAAAACTGGAGTGCCATCATCTCCACATTTCCATAAATATGCATAATTTCAATGATGCTAGCTTGTTTGTAATTTTGTTGGGTTTGCATTATTTTTTGAAAACCTCATGAGAAAAAGCAATTTACTCCTGAATTAAAAAAAAAAAAAAAGACAAAACAAATCAACAAGACCACCTACATTTCTCAGTTGGAAGCCATTACAGAGAATGTATTTACTTTTACCCAAGAGCTCTAATTTTAGTCATCTTTGGGTATCACATAACATACAATTTATGAAATCCTCTTAATCCATCTGAGGAACCTGTACAGAAATAGATTGTTTCAGCTGATGATAGAGAACATGTCCCCTTCTTTCTCTGTTAGCTGTAGAGAGCCCAATAAATGCAGGCTAGGGAGACTACACTGAGACTCCACTAGCTGGATAATATGTGTACACCTGCTTCTCTACCCACTGAATCACAACATTTTGTCCATCTCATCTATTTATGTCGGCAGTATTCTGAAATTAAAGATATCTTACTATAGAAGTCTCCAGTCCTGCACCTAAATACACCCCTAACTCCCCACTTGGTATGCTGGTAACCAGTGCAGCTTCTAAAGACAGGAAAACACAATGGGCCAGTACAGAGAATTCCTGATCTTGGTTGCTGCTTTTAATACTTTATCTCAACTAACATAGCTACCATCCCAAGTTTAACGTGGGACTTTCTGTCACAATTGTTTTATATAACTCTGTATTGTTACCACATGATTATAATTTTGATTACTCCAGTTATTCTAGAATTGTCACAAACCTTACTCACTCAATGATATTGTGATTTCAGAAAAGAAGCCATGTTCTGCTTGAGTACAGTAAATTATTAAAAAGTAATTCTTCTCCTTCCTCCCAAGATATTAAATGTTATTTTGCATTTGACAAGACCGCAGGCTAGCTGAGTGATTGCCTTTGTACCTGCCCATGACTGGGAGAACAGAAGATTTTCTGATTGTTTTCTCCACCAGTACTTATGGTGTTGAGGTGGGACCACTTTCAGTTTGGCAAAGAGACAGCAGGCAAGCATCTGTATAGAGTCCCAGAACAGATGCACTGTTGAATATAAACTGATATCAAAAGATAAATTTATTATAAAAATATTAAACCATCAGATTAAGACCTCTTTTACCTGCCAAGGTTTTGATGTATAAATGGAAGGTTTAATGGGCTGCATTGATGTAATTAATTTACCATCATTATAAAAGTACACTTACTTTGTAGCTCCATTTTCTAATCTGATTTTTCCTATTAAATTGACATCTCCAGCTGACTTTCACGTTCCCACTTGTAATATCTAACTTCTTTAGGCTTTTAACCTTTAAAATCTTAATTAAATTCTTCATAATCCCATAACCCCCAAAATTATTTTTTCTTCACTAAAAGTATGAATAGGAGGAGAAAAAGGAAATGTCACTTTGCTTTTCACTGCAAGAACTGGAAGAAAATTCTAGTAACATATGCAACCTGACAGGCTTTCAACATGCTCTTAAAACAGTTAATTCAACTGGATCTCATGCATGCATCACCCCTAGATAGATTTCCCTCATTAACTTAAATAACAGCAGACATAAATCTTGACATAATCTTCTCTCTGAACTTTACTGTCCGTAAAGCATATGGAGTCTTCTTTGCCAGAGAGAAACTCAGTCATTTTTACACTCCTGGTGTGGAGCCAGGTTTTTGTATCAGTGTGGCTGGCAGGATGAATCAGCGAAATAACTCTACCTCTGTGTCTTTTATTGAATCCTATCGGATTACCAAGATTTTAAAGGCCTCATGAAAGGTTCACAAACTAAGCCATAAATTTATAATTGAGGATAAACAGACTGCCAGTCACCATCAGGGACAAACCCATACTTGGTACCAATGTGAACACAACCTGATGAACATCATCAAGATCTAATAGTCCCTCTCTTGGCACTCTTACATAACCTGAATCAGGGGTACTAGAGGTGCTGCAGCCAAAACATTAATTTCTTATTGTATAACCTTTTGCTGAGTTGTGTACCTGAACACGTAACTCATCATTTCCCTGCCATGTAGTTTGTGGCAAGAAGCAAAGCTTTATCATTTGGAAGAGGGAAGGAATTCTGCCTTCAACATGGGTGAAGAAAAGTTGCAGCATTTACTGTAGTCATCAGCTAGTTGCACTGTGGGGGAGTTAAGTCAAGAGTCCACAAGCAAAAGGCATTTAGAAGAGCAGGGGAAAGGCTGGAAAAAAACAAGCTCAGAAAAAAAGTAAATTTTAAAGGCTTAGGGACACTATCTGGAAAAGACTAAGAAGGTACCTGAAGTAGTAGAGGATGTCAGTAACATGGTATACTTGGAAATCAGCCAGAAGCTATCTGCAAGCAAAAACAGGGGCTGACAGACACTCACTGGGGGCAACACTTCATTATCAGTTCCAATGGATTACCTTTCTCACTGATTGGATAGCCAATCTTAATTTTCCACAGGTTTTACCATGAGAATCCTGAGGACATCTGAATTTCTTTAATCTATGACATCCTCTAGATATATTTCTAAATTTTTTAAGATGTCAGACAATAACTGACACTCTTGAGTATCATTACCATTTAGTGGGAAAGACTGTCATGATCCTGTTACCTCATATAAATAGACAGATATATGGGCAGACATTTATATCAACTGCAGTTTTTCTTCCACATCCCCACAGACCACCTCTTAAGAAAACTGTAAAACTATATAGAGTCAGCAGATAGGCAGATTTGTAAAGAAAACAAATTAGACAAATCTTTTGTTCATTTCTTCTGGAGCTCAAGGATGCTCACATCATCACTGATTTAGGTAAAACATGTAGACAAGATAAATTTAAATTTAGTTTATACCCCAAGCCCTCTGGACACATATAGAATAAAGAGTAATAAATGAGGATTTCTCTTCTCAGTAAGACACAGACACACAACAAATCACAGGAGGAAGGTTCCTTTGCAAAAATTGGAAAGTTAATAGGTTTTCTCAATGTCCTGCTTGAAAATTAATCTTCTAATCAAACCTTTATGGATAAATAATAGTTTTCCTGTCAACAAGACTAGATTTAATAAGATTTCTTATCTGGAAATGACAATCTGGAAAATGTAGTTAGTTTTTTTCTATTTTATTTTTATTGCAACGTAAACTTTTTTGTGTGCTTGGTCCTATACTTAGGCCAGACCTCTTAAGCAGTTTTGACAGGTAAAACCTACATGATCCTCAAGCCAGAATGTTTCTGCGTGTGTAGAGCAGAGTCAGAGTGAGGGACCTCTCAGGGGAAATCTCATGAGTTTGACATGCCCTCTGAGTTGAGCAGTGGGCCTTTCAGCACACAGCTTAAGACTGAAGTCCTTAAATTCTACCTGGTTTAGGTGGAAGTCCTTTATTTCAACTGTTCCTCACTAACACAAAGATGTACATTGCCCTCTCTAGCTGGTAACTCCCATTGCAATACCTCATGGATATTCCAAATTTACGAGCATTAGAAACACTTCCAAGTTTAGTATTCACCATTCTTGCATGGCTTGAAAAGTCCTGTTTCTTACCTTCCTGTCCAGTTTTCTGTGGGTCAAACTGCCTTCATTTGCTTTGTCACAGATTTCTAGGTCCCCAAATGTGCCTTATGTGGTTTCACAAGTATGAAAGAGGAAAACTAAATTTGATCTTTCAGATACCTGGGGTGGGGACTCACTCCATCATATTTTTGGAGTTGGAATAATCAGAAGTGCTTTCACTCAAGGATATGGTTCTAAATAAAACTAGACTGTATGCTTACAAGATAAAAATACTTCACTACAAATGTCCTCTATTTGCATGTAAAATGTTACAAGGATATATTCAATATTCAAAACATAATTTTAGAGTACAAAATGTTTATCAAATTGCTGACTATACTCCTTAAATATAGAGAATTAAGGGATCAGGAACAAAAAGCATGAGCATGACATTGATTCAAATAATTTTCCTCCTAAAACTTTTCTCTATATAATATGATCAAAGCTTAAGAGAAAAAAAATCAACAGACTAGATAACTGAAATACTTCTAACCCTATCCAATAAAATACGTTGCAACAGCATCCCAGCAGATATTTGTTTTCCACAAGCAGTTTATAGATAAGGCACCCATTTCTAAAGTGAAACAATGGAACAGAATTGTAAGTCAAGAACAGATTAATGCTAAGAACAGTGATGGAGGAAATACAGCAAAGCTCCCACTGAAAAGGCTTTCTATATTAGTTTTCTCGGCTGTAATTGTTTGTTGTCATACTCACCAATTTCCCAAACAGAAAAAGAACAGATTGACAACTTTAGCTTTGGTCTCATGATAGCCTCTTAAAATTTCGGATAAATATTGCAGTATTGAACTTAAAATATGTATTCTTTTTTTTTCAGAATTCCTCATACTTTTTCAGATATTTTACCACCTGCATAGACAGAGTGACAAGCAATCTTCAGATATGAGCTCACACAATTTCCTCTACATCCCTATCTCATTTAGTATACAAGGGTTGGATTCTAAATCAGCACAGAGTTTACAGATGTCATCTAACAGTCTTCAAATTTTATCTGTTTGATACTATAAACAAAGCAGCGTTCTTCCAAATCTCTCATACGTATGTATCATAATTTGTACTTCTCAGTAAATATTCATCTAGAAAAAAAGGGATTTTTTCCATTTTTTCATGAACACTCAACTTATTTTTCTCCACATTTATAGATAATATGTTTATTATTTTTCAATATTTTTCAGTCACTTGTTGAATTATTACAATTACAATACTTGATATGTAACATACAATCTTAGAACTCTATTACTTTTTTTTAAAGCATTTGGAGTGATTTACAGAAACTTCTGAAAACATCTATCATGGGAAAAACAAGCTAACTATGAATTAAATTAAAATATACAAAAAATAGTAGTAATAATAAGAAAGACATCTCAGCTTTTATCAGCTCACCTAGACTGAGGCTGAAGGGGGAAAAAATCTTTTTAAATTGCATCTCAGAAGACAAGTTCTTCACAACAGAATTGAAAGAAACTCTGAATCAAGCAATTATCTAAATTTTTGTAGCTGGCCAGCATTTGATTTTGTCTTTTATTTCTCCAAGATTAACTGAAGAAACTTTAAAAAGGCGACTTTCTAAATTCAACATTAAAATGCATGACAGTCCAAACCGTATGCAGCAATTTCACTCACTTTAATATTTAAAACAGCACCAGAACTACATTGCTAACTGAGTTCATTCTGCCACATAAATTTCCATTCACTGTGGCATTTATCTTGGACTATACTTCATTCCTCTACAGCACTCGTCCAAATGCAGGAGAAAGTCACAGAATCCCTGTGCTAGGCAGGATATTGAGTTTGTGCCACAAGAGCAGGAATTATCTGTGATTTATTTATTCCTGTGTTGGTAAATTAGTGAGAGGACTGCTCATATGGATCTCCACTGAGGAGACAGCAGAGTAAGACCATGGAGGTTTGGAATGAAATATTTTATATGGAACACATCTCCTCTGCACTTGAGCAAACCATCTATTTCCCTTTGTCTTGATTCCACTCTCTAAAAGACAGGGTAAGCAGTCCCAAGTACCTTCCAATAGTACAAGGACTTTAAAAATACAAAAAAACCCTCCAAAACCTCATAGCTCTTTCTAACATAGATGAGAACAATACACAGTTTGAAAATAGCAACAGCTGTTTTATCACACAGAAGGAAGAACAGTGCCACTGTCAGCTGTTCCAGGCAAAATATTTCCCATCCCCTTTGCACTAATTTTTACTCTAAAGCCCTTCACAAGTATGCAGATTCAAACATTTAGTGTAAACTGGGAAAAATGACAGCAGGATGTGAGCTGATGGGGTTAATATGTGGGAGGTACCATGTTCTTTTATTTCTTCTTATTCTTGGGACTAAAATCCCAGCTATCTATTCTCTTTCTCCCCTGTCTTTTCTTCCTCTTCCATTCTTTCTTCTTCATCACCTAAAACCCTTCAAAATGCTAATTTCCAAGTCTCATTTAAATTTGCATTAGGTTGGGTCAGGCAACCTTGGCCTCTGCTCTCAGGTGCAACTCAAAGCAAGCTGCAGACACTCCCTCTGCCAGTTTGCCTGCCCCAGGGCTGGGAGCTTTGCAGCTGCCTCTGCACCACTCCACACTTGTGTTAATTGACCCAGGCACACGCTGATGAAGCTGTAATGCTTTCAGAGCCTGACAAGTGTCTCTGCTGCCCTGTGTAGTTAGAGCTCTTATAGTCTGTTACTCCTCATTGTCACAAATATCTTTGCATTATACTTTATAATGCTTTCATTGATTTGTTGCTACATGGCCCACTTGGTTTTATCTTTATTTTTGTAATATCAGTCTTCCTATCTTTTCTGGCTGCACCATTATATTTCTTTTCTCTTTTATGACTTACCCTCAGTCTTCTCTAGTTTTGGTATTTCTTTTCTATTGACAGCTCACTCTTCTTTTTTCTTCTTTCAGCATTTAAAAAATTAATTTATTTTATTATTACTAATTTTATCCTTCCTACACTCTGACCTTTTTGAGGAAAAGGCTGAGTTCAGAGGCATGACTGACAAAAGCAGCACTGTTTTCCAAGAGGAAGTCAGCACTTGAGCTCTACAGAGCCATCAACCACTGCAACACATATGAGTTGACAGTAACATTTTTTTCTCATTTTATATTTATGAAACTCAGTTTCTGCTTTCCTGAAAAGTGAGTCTTAAGGTGAGAGGAAGAGAGGAATTTCTAACGCTAGACTTGTTACCTTCCACAATTTGAAGTATTTGTAGGCTAAGACAAAACATGCCTATTCCCTGGTACCTTATGGTCATAGACAGAGAGAAGGCTTCTGGCAGCTGCTTCCTGTGTTTGCACCAGCTCTAGGCAGTTCTCTGCTCCCACAGAGTGTTACTCTCCACACACTCTCTGATGATAGAAAAGCACTGCTAAAAGCACAGCAAATAAAGTTGCCTCTAAGGGCCCCATACATCCAACAGCTAAAGGACCATCTGCAGCTCCTTTTATGGCTGTTGAATTAAGAATTTCAGAGAAATTCTTAATCTCTCCTAGCAATTTCCATTTTCCTTTTTCTCTACCTTCTACCAATCTTTCTCTGCATGGTTCATGGACCACACACATGGCAAGTCAAAAATTCCTTCTTTTTCTCCACAGATATTTTTAATCGGTATGTCAAAATTGCTAGGAAGAGACAGTGCATGGGTGTGGAAACCCCAGAAGGAACAAGAAGAGAAAGGGATAAAAGGATGACAATTTTGGATGGCACAGCCCATCATGAAGACCCCAGAACATCTATCTACACATGTTTTCTCAATAAGACCCAGAGTGGGAAAACAAAGGATCCTCTAAGAGAAAGGATAGACCACAGACAATGGAGAGGATGGCAGGAGACACCAAGAGAAACAAGTGCTGCATAAAGATTCTCAGGAGTCAAACATGATGGAGACACACCATCCACAGTTGACATCTAGGAGCCAGCCCATGGCTGCCAAACACACTAACCAAATGTTTCTTCTCTCTTCCTCCTTCTCCAGCCTACTCCACACAAAAGGAGCACAGTCATCTCCAAAGAGACTGCCCAGTCCAATATGTTCACCATCTTAAACACATGAAAATGATATTTTAAAGAAAGCAAGCTATCAAGACACAAATCCAGAGACAGCAATTTAAACCAATACACTTCCACAGGCACTGACACTTTCCAAATCTTGATCCCCTTGAAGCAAATACAAAAGATATAATAGGAAATCTGAAGCAAAACTAACCAAAACTTTGTTTACAAAAGGTTGTAACATTAAATGCAATAGAACAATGAGAAATAAGTCCAACTCTGAATATGGCTAAACAGTCTCAAATATGAACACTTAGAGAAAAGATTTCTACCAGACATTTATAGTCTCTGTAAAAGTCAGGACTCAGTCAACCATTTACACAAATGCACTACAGTTTCAGAAAAGCAAAGATGGCTGGCTAGTAACTTCTGGCAGAGCTCTTACACTGCAATGAAAAAAATTTCCAAATGGTTGTTTACAAGGTAGATAACATTCCTCTGTGCAAATATTTTGCAGGATATTTTTTTCCTTAATCAACCCCTGTGGGTGATTTCAATCATTAATACGAGGTTGAAAGTCTCACGCTTCAGTGAAGGTCTGAATGCAATATTTTTAACAAATTTACAGCTCTAAACTAATGGTGAATCTATATCTAATGACAAAGATATTTAGTAATTAACTCCTCTGCTTTTCGGTTTAGAAAAAACCTTTTCCTTCATGCACTGGTGCTGAATGGATGCCTTGTTGCAGGGCACTGACTGGGTCTGTTTCACAGATACCATTGCCACTCTAGTTGCAATTGTTCAGAAAACTTCCCTGAAAATGGGATAACAGAATAACAGAATTTGGAGAGCCCGGATGGGGGGGGAGGAGGGTGTAGATGTATTTTTGAACCTGCATTTAAGTAAACTCTTCCATCACAGTGCAAGATTTTGATGGGACTAAAGAAAACTTGCATAATGCTGTGAGATGCCTGGGCACTGGAGTAGCCTCCTGAAAAACACCTGTAAACATATATACCCCAAAAGACCAATCATTGGGCATCTTCAGAATCAAAATTAATTCCCTCATATCTTTGGCCAACACACTAGCTGCTTTGGAGGTTAGAACCAAGACACAAAATTAACATCAGAACCTTTAAATAAACAACAAATAAAAGAAAATTAAAATTATAAAGATAGCATTGTAGGGAAATATGCAGAACAACTATGTATTAAGAAAGTCTTAAAGACTTGAATATTTATCAATCCTCCAAAGCTGTAGTTACAGAGAAATAAAGTCTGAAAAGGACATATAGGCATCAGTAACGGAATTATGTAAAGTGGAGGAACAATTCAAAGTACTGAGATCTTATAATTAGACCAGGGAAACTAGAATTCAGCTCCCTAAACTACTTCTGTGAGACAAGAAAATAAAAAAATTAACACTAAAGAGATGAAACAAACTAGTAGTCAAATATTTAAGTAAGTAGAGGGACGAATTACTTCCCCACTACCAGGGAGAAGATTGTGCATCTTGCACCTCTCCAGGTTAAAAGCAGTTTGCTTTTTCTGAAGTTTTTACAACTAGAACCACCAAATAAACATTGAAAAAACAATCATTCACCACCACCTCTTTCATCAGTTCCCAAGGATGGGACTACCAACATGAGAACTCCATAGAGAAAGCGTCCTTACATGTGTACTCTTTAAGGGTATGAAGCCTCCTACTCTACACACTTTGGACAGGACCTTGACAGTCTGGACCGGTCTGTTGAAGCACTGGGTCACAAACTACTGCACAGAAAACAGCAAAGTTGCTAAATGGAACCCACTCTCCCACAACATTTGGTACAAATAAGTTTTACATTCCACTGGGTTCTCCCTCTCTCCAAAATAACTACAGAGCCTGGTATCCCTGAAGAAAACATTTACAACACAATTGGAAAAGGGCTCCTATCAGCTATTTAACACAGGAGTGTAGGTCCATTATTAAGCTCCTTAACTCAATCTACTAGTGAGCAAGTTGCAGCTGTGGGACTGCACATATGGGTGCTTCAAACTATGCTGAAACTGAAATATATACCCTGGCTCACTAGGTACACAGTTTTAAAGAGGAAAATATCCTTAATCCATTTGCAATAAAGTGTTCCCAAGAGACAAGTTATGGTTGAAATGTTGACTGATGGACCAAATCTTAGGCTTTTGGGATAATTTGGAGCAGGTACTGCTTCTGAAGAGTTCTAAGGAGAGAATGTTTTTTCTTTTTTTCTCCTGAAGCTGATGAGTCAAAGGGAAGTAGAAGATATATTAACTCGACTGAGTTCTCATTGATTTACACCTCACAAGTGACCCTAAAATGTGGATATCTCCAAGTGGATTTGGCAGCCTCAGGCTGAAATAGTATGAATTCATCTGGAAAGAGCATTTTAAAAAAATATTGGTTAACAAGAAATCACCTTCAAAGAGAATTTTCTTATTCTTGGTCTCTGTAGAAACAGAGACAATATTTACAAGTTCTAGTGGCAAAGTGATATAAAATATAAATATGCAAGCAGTCATAGTCTGGTTTACTAATACGAAAACTTCCCAATACCTCTAAGTTTCTTCCTCTAAGAAAAACATTTAAAACTAGCATTTGCAATAGTTGTCTAAAAAATTATCTCCTATATAAATCTACCAGACTGATAGAAAAGGCAGCTCTTCAATTTGTTTCAGGACCTGTAGACATATTTGAAACTTTAATAAGTACTTAACGGTTTTTTTGGTTTTTTTATCCTCTGTGTAATTCTCTGGTATTTCCCTAGCTTATTTAAAAACCATTTGCTCCCAGAACTACCAGAATCTTCACAAAGGGATTCTTTTTTTGGTTTTTTTTGTTGTTTGTTTTGGTTTTTTTGGGGTTTTTTTTTGGTTTTGTTTGTTTGTTTGGTTAGTTTTGTTTTTGTTTGTTTGAAGTCAACACACTCCAAATCAGTTGGAATATCAAGGAGGGGAAAAAGGTAATTTCATATAGCCCAATATTTTACGATTTATTTCTAGCAGGCTGGTACAATAGATTAATAGATCCCTGAAATATTAATTTTCATTAAAGACTGCTACAGCAGAAATTTAAACTCCAAACAAATTATGCAATACATAGTAGTGACACCATTTAATAATCTTAAGTTCCATTTCTTTCAGTATACTTTCCTGCACTAAAGTCAGGCTGAAATACACAATATCATCAGTAGATAGAAAAATCCACATGACAACACTTTACCAGATTTTCATTCATACCTTGCATGGCAATAATCATGGAGAGAAAAGGTCAAATTCAAATCTATTTCCCACTGCATATTCTGTAGATATTTATCTCCCTTTAATGTTTAGGTTAAATGACATACTTGGTTATCTTACACCTCAGAATCTTTGATAACACAAGTTATTTTCCTGCATAAACACTGACTACACGACAATGTACCTGCAGTCATCCCACACAAGTCATTGTGTGTTCTGAATTATTGAACATACTGTTCTCCTTACAAATGTTCTGTCAGTAGTTTTAACAGTTTTAACAGGAGAACTTATCCTGAAAGGGAAGAAACACCCTCTGAATAAGGAATAATTAAGGCAGGGATGGAAGAGGCCTCAGGATCCACAAGTATTGTATTTGCAATCAATACAATGTTCTCGTGGCAGAAAGGAAAAATGAATCTGACTCCATGTTCTCAGAAGGCTAATTTATTTTTTTATGATATTATGTTGTATTAAAGAATACTATACAATACTAAAGAATATAGAAAGCATACTTACAGAAGGCTAAAAAGATAATAATAATAATAATAATAATAGCTTGTGACTCTCTCCAGAGTTCTGACACAGCTTGACCCTGATTGGCCAATAAGTCAAAAACAATTCACATGAAACCAATGAAACAATCACCTGTTGGATAAACAATCTCCAACCACATTCCAAAGCAGCAAAACACAGGAGAAGCAAATTTCTCTGAGGCTTCTCAGCTTCCCAGGAGAAAAATCCTGGGCAAAGGGATTTTTCAGAAAATGTGAATGCCACACACAAGCCTGGCCTTCAGTAGGAAAGGAAATTCATGTAGGTCATCTCTGACTAATATCAGATTTTTTTACTCTATACAGCATGAACTGAAGGAGGTTACACACTCTTCCTTGGTAGGCTATTCCATAAACTCATTGGTTTATGAGCCTCACCATTTAAAAATGGTTTCTTCCTTTGTCAGCAACATCTACAGATTATTTCTACTTTCTCCTAGTACTACTGGGGTGTGGGGAAGCAGTTCCCATCTTTTTATTATGGATTTGCATATCTCGCAAAAGACATAATTTCTTTTTAAAATTTCTAGAGTGGAATTCTTTCATTATTTTAAATGTTTTCCAAACCTGATGGATTTATTTTCTTCTGGATGTCCTTCACTTTAGCAATGCATTCATTCAAGGATGATACTTGAGTGTCACACACTGTTCCAGCTGAGAGTTTATTCACATCAGAGAATAATAATTAACTCCCATGTGTTACAAGCAAAACTCCTGCTACTTCATTTCAATATAAGACCTGTGATTTTACTCCTACAAGGAAAGGAAAAAAGTTTATGTGACCTTCTCCTTTTTATAGACATGTGGCTGACCACCTGCTGCAATCCTCCACTGCAGTACTAGTGATTAGCAGGTTCATCATTTCTCAAAGTTTATTCTGGTGGTTTCCTGTCATATTTAATATATTCCCAATACAGTTAAATCCAGAGGTGTTCTAACTATATGCTGCACTCTAACAACAAACCTAAATTTTAAAGCATTACACAGAGCTGTACCAAGGAAGGATTTGAGAGAAAACCACAGAGTGTGGGGTGGGGGACAGGGGATCAGCCAGTTGCACACATTGCACTGATCAGCCGTTTCACCTGGGTGATGTCACTGGTCATTTTGCTCATATCACATAAGGAGATTTCAGAATTCTTACAGGGTAAAATGACACAGGCTGCTCTATTTCTTTATCCACTAGATGAGCATTTTCCACTGAAGAAAGTAACCACATTTTTTGACACACTTTGCTCTTGTCAAATTCATCTAGTTGTTTTCTTCTTATTTCATTATCCTCTAGGTTCTATAAATTGTTTCATAATTCATTTAGAGCATGTTTTTTCTTCTCTAGCACTGCACATTCTGCTCATTTTTTCTTCACCCAAAACTACATTTTCTATATGCTGTTTGTTCTTGTTCAGTCCCCCAGGATCTAACCTGTCCTCCATCATTTCTCAAAAGTAATTAATGATTCAAAAAGTGACTCTTTCTTATTTTTAAGCCCTTGAAGATAAAAAGACATTACAGTTTCCCAATTAAAAACCACCAAGTTAATGAAAGAATTTCAAAACCGTTCTTTCTCTGCCTGTATTAAAAATTAATGCATTAGAAATCTAATTACAATGTATCTTTATCCATCCAAAACAAATGCTATCAATTGTTTGAAGAGTGATGGATGCTTTCCTTTATTTCCCTAATTTTTCTATGAATCTTTTCATCTTTTTTGCCAATTAGGCACTTTACATGCTAGTTTGGTTCTCTGCATTATGTATTCACTTATACAATTCCCTTTTTGTTGTCTTTAGCTCTTCTTCTGGTCCTCAGCTAAAATCCAGATGCAGAAAAAATATTTTTGAGTACACAAAAAGTAAAGTACCTTCTCAGTCATTACTGATTAAATTTGAGAAGCAACAGAAGAAGTGTGAATGGCCACAAACTCAAAAAGAATACACAAAATATATTGAAAGTATAATCAAGAAATGAGGACCACAGGAAGCACTGCAGAAATATTGAAAAGACCCAAACCAAAACCAAACAACCAACCAGAAAAGCCACAAAATAAAAGATAACATAACAAACCCAAAATAACAAAAATCCCCAACCTCTCCATATGCTTTCATATCCCTACTTCTGCACTAGTATAGATTGCCAGTGTTTTTAAACAGATTACATTTTCTCATAACATATTTAGAGAAGGCATGAAGAGATAGCTTTATTACTTAGCTGTTTTTCCCAAGAGACCCTGCCTATCATTTCCAAAAGACTGATTTTCCCAAGTTTATTAACTTTACCATTCTGTTCCTTTCTGTGGGGTTGTGAACACTGTCATTTCAGAAACCTTTCCAACAACTTAATAGGTCACTTTAACTTTTCCCTTCATTCTCCCTATGGAGTGAGAATATAACTTAAAATAGTCGCACTCTGTACCTCCTCCACTTTCTGAAACAAAAGCCTACCTGTCAGTGTGGCTTTACAGTGCCACTCAGGCTTGCTGTGACCTGTCAGGTTGTTTTCCCTCAGTAATTGAAGTCTAACATTGTCATTAGGTTCTGTGCTTTGGATAGCTCTTTATATTTCTCAGTATCAGACATATGAAAAATAGAACTTCTTGTTCTTTTAATGCTTAACCAGTGGCATTGTGTATTTGACTAAGTTTGAAAAGCAGCCAAAGTCTTGATGAGTTACTGAATATAACAAGTGCAAAAACTTGCAGTTTAGTTAGACAGACTTTTCCATTTTTACTCATGCTGATAGTACTTTATTCCATAAGTAATTGCATTGATTTAGTTCATTACTCCAGGTTTAGGGATAAACAGTGCCAGAAAGAAAACTTTGGCTGAATTAACAGGGGGAGGGAGGAGCACGTGAAATCAGTGACATGGCACTTAACTTTACATTTCTTAATTAAACAGTTCTCTCTGTAGCTGCAATTATCTGACTTGCAATTAAAAACTGTAAAACCACGTTAATGATTTATTCATGTCCAATGAGTAATTTAAACTGCTTAGATTAAGTATTTTTAATAAAATACAAATAGAGGATGAAAACACATCAGATAAAGCAAACCAAGATGGATATCTACTGCTATTTACATAAAACTATGCAGCAGCAGTTGATAAACATATATAATAGACAATATTTAATTAACAATTTAATAAGGAAATACAAATGTGCACTAGAGAATTTAAAGGTAGGTTTTTCTACAGTGTGACTTGACTCTTATAAAGTATAAGAGAATAGAGATCAGCTAGGTACCAGAATGACACATATATTCGGATACATTGGTGACATTCTTGTCCTTCACCACCCAATTCCTACAAATAGAAAATAAATAGAACACTGTCTAAAATGTTTATCTAAAAGAAAAAATTAATTTTGAAGTGCTCTTTTCTCTCTATTCACTATAAAAGAAGTCTAAACTAGTTTCAGTGTGGACAAGAAAGTCCCCCAAATTATAATGAAATCAATCCTCTACAAATTAGCAGTTTTGCAGGTGTCTTCCTCAAAGCTCACACATAACTCAAATAATAATTTCAACCCAAAACCATAATTTCAACTGCATACATCATATAAAAATTAGAAGTAGAAGACTGTGTAATCCTAGGAGTATAAAGACTCCCACAGGGTGAGCAGCAGTGAAGCAGCATAAAGTAAAAATGCAAAGGTGCAGATGCCAGTGTGGGCAGGTGGTTGAGAAAAAGAAAAGAACATGAAAAAGCTGCTGATAAATGAAGAACACTTGAAGCCATACCTATGCATCAGGTCTAACTAGGACAGTCTGCAGTTTACTTCAGTGTTTGCTACCACGACCAAAGGGGCAGTGGCCTCCATCTGTGTGCAGATCTTGTTGCACTCCAGCCACATGTGAAGATTTTGCTCACAAAGAACAGATCTTCTCTGCTGCCAGGACATGGCAACAGCCACCTCACTATTGTTCTTTTGCCTGAGGGCCCAGATGACACAGGAAAAGCCTCAATACAGTAAATGCATACAGCATACCAAGAAGAGGAACCATGTGTACACCAGGAATGTTTTATAACTTGCCCTTGAGACTTATCTGAAGCAACACAGAAAAACAGCAGAAACAAGCTGAGTCAAATGTTTTGGGCTAGAAATAGCTCATGGGCTAATGGCTTCTCCTCCCTGTTCTCCAGATTCTATAACACATTAAAGCAACTTAAATAACCTACTTTGAGAGACTGAAATGTTATGATTATTCACTTAAACATTGTTATAAAGGACTTTTTGCCCGTTATGACAAAACTGTATAAAGAAGCTGAGACCACCAAAGACTAGCCTTGCCCAGATCTGCCTCCTTTCTGGAACTTTGGACTGTGAATTAAGCTGCCTAAGGGAACTTGAGATAAGGTAAAAGCGACACACACTACTGTCCAGGTCTGGGGAGAAGTAAACAAGACTGAGGGAGAAGAATGTATTCACAAGAAAGCCACACCCAGCAGCTGTCCTGAGCATGATCTCTGGCTGGGCTCAAGGTGGGGGAATCCATAGCCCACAGCCTTCTCTGCTAAGGCCAGGTTTGCACACACTTCCCCCCAGCTAAGATGGTGGAGGAGAAGTTGTGTAGGGGACTGTTTGATCTAGCTATCAGAAATAAATATTTATTTTTTTTTCAGTCCTGGACAACAGAACTTAGAACAGATGATATTCATAGCATGAAGTAGTGAGCTAATCTCCATTAAGAGTACACTCAAACACAGGGCAAGGGACCAAAGCAATTGTGTCAGAATTTATAAACATCTTCCATAGGTTAATGAAGCTGTTGGAACTTCTTGCATATGACAGAAGCAAGGGCCAAGCCTTTTATTTTTAAGGTCTTATAAGTAGGGAACATTAATATTGACAGACATTTGAATAATAATAGGGCTATTTAAGAAAATGTTTCCCTTAGATTCATACACACAGGCTTTGAGTTGTGCATAATACATAAAGATAGAGCACATTAATGAGCCAAGCTGATAGACTGATATTTATGACAGCCATCAGCTTTCACTGATATAACCACACTGTTACATCTAAATTTCAATAAAAAACAAAAAACACACTTATCCCATACTATAGTAAGCTGTCATATTTTCACTGCATGATCAAGTATAGTGCAGAGATCTCTGACTTAGCAGAGTCAAAGGCACTGTGTTGACAGTGATTCAAACAGACATTCTGAACAACTTGTACTGAAGCTAATTATCTCTTTAAGAGGCAATAGCACTTGTGACTCTTCAGAATTCTAGGATGAGTATTTCTACAACCTGTTTTGGAGTAAACTTCAAACCAGGCATCCACAACATATGTAACATAGGAAATCTGTATGGGCAAAATTAGAAAATCCATAGAAAACAAAAAAGCTTAAACACCTCTTGCCTACTACTATCAGCTAAATTCAGAGCATGTATCAAATGCAGACTGCTTCTTGAGCCTCAGCTAACTTCCACCTCAAATGTAGACTGCTTTTTAAGTCTCAGATAAATTCAACCTCGTAGTAGAGTTATATTAAGAGACCTACCAAAATAAAACACTCCACTTCCAAGTGAACTTAAATAGTCCAAATCTAGAATTATATGAATTTAAATTGCTGACAGAACTTTCAAAATAAGATTACAAAAGAAAAGGAAAAAAAAAAAAACATATAGTGGACATCAGTGCAGTTACTTTATGTACACAACTACCAGACATAAATTTACTAATTTACTAATAAATTAGTAAATTTCAAATTTACTAATAATCAAACCTGAATTGCAGTATCAGTACAGGCTGAGCGATGAAGGGATAGGGAGAAGCCCTAGGAAGAAGGACTTAGGGTTAATATTGGATGGATAAAAAGCTGGATGGGCCAGCAATGGGCATTATCAGCCCAGAAGACCAATATACCCTGGGCTGCATGCAAAGCAGTGTGGCCGTTGGGGCGAGGGAGGTGATTTTGCCCCTCTGCTCTTCTCTGGTGAGACCCCACCTGGAACACTCCATCCAGCTCTGGTATCCCAGCACAAGAAAGACATGAAATTGTTGGAGTCCAAAAGGGAGCCACAAAACTGAGCAGTCAAACAGTTCTCCTATGAAGAGCACCTCTCGGTGCTGGGAGAGGTTCATCCCAGAGAAGAGAAGGCTTTGGGGAGACCTCATGGTAGCGTTTCAGTACTTAATAAGAATTTAGAAAGATAGAGACAAATTTTTAGCAGGATCTATGGAGATAGAACAAGAAATAATTAATTTTTTTTTTAAAAGAGGGCAGACCTAGACTAGATATAAGGAAGAAATTCTTTTGAGGGCGATGAAACACATCGATGAACAGATTGCCCAGAGATGTGGCAGATGTGGAAACATTCAAGGTCAGGTTGGACAGGGCTTTCAGCAACCTAATGTAGTGGACCATGTCAATGCCCATGGAAGGAATGTTGGACTAGATGATCTCTAAAAGTCTCTTCCAACCCAAACTATGCTATGATTCTGCACTCTGGTAACAGTTAACTTTCTGATTGTTGGCCTCTGCTCAAGTCTCACATTCTGAAAATTGATTGTTTGCCATATCTTTTCTCTCATGAGAGTTCTATGGGTGTCCCATACTGTTTCAGAGTGGATAAGTCAGTGGATTTTATATGAACAAGACAGTGGTGTTTACTTGCATTTTTTTGGTGTGGTTGGTTCTAATAGAAAACTGCCTGGTCTTCTACTCTGTGTTTGTTCTTTTTTCTTTTTCTGCCTTACCGAAGAATGCCCCACATCTGAGAACAAAAAGCAAGATGGGTGAACCACAACTAACCTTCATGTTAATCTCCATGAGCCTTCTTCTCCTACTTCCCATAAGGTCTCTTCAAACTTTCTTGAGGCTTGACAGCAGTACAAGAAAACCTGAAATACATACATTAGTGCCTACACTACTTCAGCAACCAAATGAAGAAAAATTCTCTACCATATCAGTTGCCTCTGAAATGTTACTTCAACACTACAGATGAGTGAACTACATCAGCTTAGCTAATGACCCTGTTGGGCTCAGTGACTCTGTGACTCTTTGTGTCACTACCCTTCTTAGGTTTTCACCAGTGTGAATGGAACTGCCAGACACTGCAGCAAAAGCAGTCATCATTCCCCGTTTACCTACAAAGATTTTTGTGCATTTGGCTGTTCACACATAGACCATACTATTCTTAAACTATATTTTTAATGACAGGCTATAAGTCAACATAAGGGTATAATTTATATTTTTCAGAGTTTGCTATCTATGAAAATATTCATAGATCAAATTTCTCATTTGGCATCCTCCAGAGGTGTTCAAAAGTGTTGTCCTTTGCTTCTGGGTATGTCAGAGTTTAATGGGAGTATATACTCATTAATAAAATGGCTACCTACCAAAAAACATCAATAAACCTTCAATCAGACATCATACTTCTCTAAAAAAATATACTTTAAAGCCTTAGTTGTTAGTTAAAAGCCTTACAAATTACAAAATCTACAACGAGCATTAAAATACAGCAACTTACAAAATCTACAATGAGCTTTGCAGTACAGCAATGCAATTTGTTTGTTTTCCTCCCTCCGTGGTCTCCTCATGAATTGTCTCGCATTTGAGAAACACCATAATGGTAGCAACAGCAGGAACATACTTTGTTTTGTTCTTTTTCTGAAAGCTATTCATTCCTCAGACACAGATTCACAGTTAAATTTCTATTTTACTCATAACATCATCAAATAGCAAAAAAAAAATGACATTGTTCCATGAAAATTGAGAAAATATGGATCATCTCTTTCACAATGTTCCCAATACAAAATTTGCCAAGACACAAAAAAGTTGTAGACAATCCTGTTTTTCAGGTCTAGCACACATGTATGTTCTGGAGCAGTTTGGATATGCTGCAGTGATACACCAACAGTTTAGCACATTAAACATGAATAGGCCAGTTTGTATATTACATATGAATAATAGGAAAAAACAAGGGAGACCTTTGTATACTAAGCAAATCCAGTAAATATTAGTAAAATAACTAGCTCCTTGGAACATACTTGTCAAGGTAATTAAAATAAGTAATATTGCTAGATATTTCTATATTATAGAAATATAGCCATACCAATAAGTGTGTACCATACTGCTTTTAGACAGAAATTTTTAGATAGCCAAAGTGTATATGCCTACCTTCTGTGACTCTACCTTCTTCACGTGCCATTCTGTGTTCAACATCCAGCTCTAACTCCATTAATCTAAATTATCCCAGAAATATTACTTAGTGACAGAAGGATTGGAGATTTTCGTTAAATTCACCTTCCTCTCCTGAAGTGTCAGTGAAGATAGCAGAAAGATAAACGGCTCAACTAAATCATCTCTAATAGATATAAATACATTTAACTTTTTGTATGTTCTGCTGAAGAAGAATAATTAATTTATATGAATAATTAATTTAAATGAACCAAGAAATATTAATGTAAATATGCTGAATATTCAGTGAAATATAAAATATTAAAATAACATTCTGATTTCATTTTTAAAGTGTTAGTGCAAAAGACATTTCTAAAAATAAATGATGATAGTGTCCAAATCAGTTCCAAAATGTTACTGAGATTAATAGTGAAAACATTTATCAGTGTCTGTGTCCCTAAACAGTTCCTTCCCACACTTGCTCAAATAAAGAGTAGAATTGAATGGAAAATTGTTCTTCTGCCATGCTTACACTTACTAGGAGTTAAGTATGGTATCTCAGAGTGACAAAGCTCTCTATTAAAATATTAATTAGATAAGTGCCAAAGGAACATTTTGCTCTCCTTAGAAAAAATGAATCTTTCTGGACAGGATCTGTTTCTCCCTCAAAGATTTATTTATCTTAAAAATAAAAATTATTTTTTTTAAAAAGTAGCAATATTTCCTCTTATTTATGAGGCATCATAAATCATTCAGCTGCAGCACATCACACAGTAAGAAAGCACTGAACTAGTCAATCTGTATCAAAAACCTTCTTTGTCTAGTGCTCAATTGTCACTGCTATTGTAAAGACAGGACAAGTCCCTAACACAGACCTTTTAACAGAAAATTCTTTACTTTTCCACTAGCTGCCACAAAGAGTGAGATGATTGTTCTGAACGCTCACATGACTACATATGGCTGCTTTAAAAGGACATTTTCAACCATGGAACAATAAAAAAAAGTTTATAATTTTAGGGTAATGTGTATGCGAGCAAGCTTTTCTGAGTTTATCTGAGTTGCATTAAAGTTGATTCTTTCAGAATATCAACATATATGAGAAATCCAAAATAATTATTTACTTAGACATTATATAACTTCACTGTGTACTTTGGGCATCTATTTAAAGTAAATAATAGTGCTTCCTCCAAAAAGAAAACTTCTAAAAATACAGACCTCAAAAATTCAAACATAAGTTATACTAAATATTCCCAACAATTAAAAGAAGCTGCAGAAAGAAATGAAACCACACACACTCACATTCACAAACACACGCATGCAGCCTGAGGGGGAACTACACCCTCAGGGTATGCACTCCAGTATGGACTCCTAAACAACATAACATTTCCTTACAAGAAACATAGATCACTCCTTGCAAGCCTTCCAAAAAATACCATTTTGGCTCATTTCAGAATTAAAGTAGATAAGTATACTTAAAGTATTTGCCTTGACATTGGAGTTTGTTAAGTGTGCTTTTTATGAGATAGCTATCAGGAAAAAACACTTTCATTTTAAAAAGTGAATCTTTAGAAAAATATTTGACCCCTGATATTGGAAATTATAAGCTAAGAATGACTGGGGTCACTTCTTAGTATGTGAAGGAGCTCCTTTTGCTTATTTAGTCTGGCCATGAAGGCTGTGATCTGGCTGCTAAGCAGAGCCAAATGCAATCTTTTGCTTCTGGAGGACTTTCATTGAGTACAATACAATACAATATCCTTTCCTGTAATTTCCTTAAAAGTATTTATTAATCTTGTGCCAAGAGGTGCCAGTATCAAAGAGGAAAGTGGCAGCATGCACCAATATCAAGCTGTATAAAGTCAATCCCCAGTGCTGAGTTATAAACACTTTCTAATACACAGGATGAACAGACTATACTTTGAGATTACTATTGACACTTTATTTCCAAAAAAAAGGATGATAGATCACTTCCATAATTATAGGGACACCTGATTTTAATCAATAGCAGGCAAATTTCATCCAGACTAATGCTGAAGTTCCCATTCAATCATAAGAGCTGTCATTTCACTTGAAAATTACTATGGATTCCATGATAAATAAAGCATCATGGGGAAGATCCATTAAACTTGACAAATTCAAGAGGAGTGCCAAGAAAACAACACAAATCAATATTTGATATTTATCAGTTTGACAAAAAGCATGTGATAGAAGGTACAGAAGAGGCTCATGAACACTCATTGCTTGATCCATTTTTTTCTTAAAAACAGAGCCATATAATAACTCATCCTCAAATGTCATGTACAAAAAGATAATACTTGAGAAAAAAATCTAAACTACATGGCCTACTCTCAGCAGTGTCAGGTATGTCTGTGTTTTTGCCCTGTGTTTAATATCTTTTCAGTTTTGGCAAATAGCAGCGAGATCAGACCTCAGTGCATCTGCTGTCTATGATTCAGATGGCAGACTGTGTGAACTTTGCAAAGGGCAAGTCAAAGCCAAACACTACAGCATCTATTAGGAGTGTTTTGCTGATGACTGTGAAGTACAAATAGCCTATTCGTAGACAGAGTGCTCTTAATCATTCCTCTGAAAGTGCAAAGCCCTGAGCAATTTATGGGCCAAATCGTGACTAGCTTGTAAGTAGCATGAGGGCACAAAAGCCCCTAAGGCTAAATAAACCAGCTTTACTTTCAGCTTTGCAATCCTGAATATAGCCAGGATCCATAAACAAAGTTCTAGGTATAAAAGTTAAAGTTGTTTAGAAGCCAAAGATTTTATACAAATAACCTTCTCCTTCATCAATGTCCCCTTTCTCTCCCTACCACTGTCCCAAGCTACAGTTAAACCTCCTGTGGCTGCTTTAAAAAGAGGAAAGAACAGAGATCCTCTTAGAATCATAGTATTGTTTAGGTTGGAAAAGACCTCTAACACCATTCAGTGTACCCATCAATCTAACTCTGCTGTATTCACCACTAAGCCGTGTCTCTAAGTGCTACATCCACATGTTTTTAAACACTTCCAGGCATGGAAGTGAGCAGCTTGCTCCAATGCCTGGCCAATCTTTTCATTCAAGAGTTTTTCTTAATATCCAAGCTATCGCCTCCTGGCCTGTCACTTGTTACCTAGGAGAAGAGACCAGGCTCCACATTGCTATGACCTCCCTTTATGAAGTTATAGAGGATGATTCGGTCTTCCCTGAGCCTCCTTTGCTCCAGGCTAAAAAACCCCAGCTCCGTTAGCCACTCCTCATGAAACCTCCTCCAGAACAATGAAGGAGGGAACTTTGGCATGATGGACTCCACCACTGGCCCTGATAACCACTTAATCATCTCATGCATTGGGATGCTCTAAGATCCAATAAAATGCAATGCTCTGCACACAGCAGGTCCTCATGACTCAGCTGCTGTGGTCAGCAGTCCACTTCTGCAGAGTGGCAGAAATGTGAAGGACAGGCGCTGCTATTGCTATCATCAGTCTTTCTCCTTCCCCTTCAGGGTGTAAAATGACCTACACCA
Organism: Passer domesticus; assembly: GCF_036417665.1. Lineage (NCBI taxonomy): Eukaryota > Metazoa > Chordata > Aves > Passeriformes > Passeridae > Passer > Passer domesticus. The sequence goes on along the minus strand of NC_087474.1, from coordinate 103,810,191 downwards.
CTTCATATTTTATATGACAGTATGATGCAGTGGAATTAAAAGTGTCTAGTAAAGGCTGGTTGCACAGGTAATATATGCACGTGATGGTTTGATATAAATAGCCTGATGGTCTGATGGAGTTTCATGTACTTAGGCTGGGAGGTACACTTAAGCACTTAAGCTTAGTAGCTGCACAGCCCTACTCACCCCAGTGCAACTCCTCAGTACCACAGCTTTGGTGAAGAGAAAGGACTGCAATATTACAGTGTTGAGAGAAAAAGAACTCCATTTTACATATGGACTTCCTAGAGTTCTCAGTCAGACATGGGCAAAGATATTAGCAGCAAAATTTCAGAATAATGTTAAAGAAATACTCATATACATTTGATTTTTCATAAAGTTATAGACAGCATTTCGGTGTTGAAAAATAAAAATGTGCAGATATTTTGAAAAACTATTAAGATGGAATGCTTTCCATTACACAGTAAATGACCCCAAGACTGGAATCCAAGCCCAAACATGAGATGGTCTTTCTGAAATAGACAGCATGAGAAACAGATCATTCTGATAGACAAATAGGCTGAACCCAAAAGTGCTAATAAATTTCCAGAAATCTGGAAAAGTTCAGGTGTGGCAGCAGTGAAAGTTGTGCCATTGAGTTCTTTTTAGTCAGGATTTTTTCCAGGGAATTTATGGAGAAAGAATATTTTCTTAAAAGAGATAAAAATACAAACAGCAAATGTAAACAAAACAAATAAAAAAGCCAGGGAAAAATCAGAAAAACAGATGGTTCATTAACAGTGTGGAATTAGGGCATTGCCTATAGCAGTTGCAGGTGGGGTTATTGATCATTTTCTCTGAGTTCCACTAATTTCTGCATTTCAAGTCTTTAGCAGAGTCAACATCTCAGTAAAAGTTTGCCATTTACCAAAGTTTCGTACTTTGTCTGGTCAACAAAAAGGCAAAAGATGAGGAAAATCCCATGCAATTCAACAGAGTGTGAGCTTGGATACTCAGAAATGGAACCATCCTGTTGTGGGTGAGTTTCTCCCTCATGAGTTCCTCCAAGACCTTTGTTGTACAAAAGTGTCAGATCAGTGAGACACTTCTAGAGCGACTTGGAAACCCAGTATACTTTTAAATTTAAAAACAATAAAAATAATGAAAAATTAGAGATATAAAGGATGGCACAGAGAGGTTAGAGAAGGAATCTTTTTTCCAGAAAACTGAAAAATTCTGGAGCTTAAAAACCCTCATTCTGCAATAGGCCAAACTTATTTTTAAAACAAAATTTCAATTTTAATTAAATTCAATAATTCTTCTTTCACTATTTTCATGTTTCATTTCAAATTTTATAAATTTTTATCATGAATGAATTACTAGAATTATTTTCTATTTTCAAAGCAAAAATATGAAACCTTTAAATGTTTTCTAAAACAAGCATTTGTTGTAAACCAAGGCTTTCTCAAAACCAAGGGGTTTTGTAATAAGTTTTATTCTCTGTGAGTCAGTGTTGTCTAAAAGCTGCATAGCAAAATGTCATGCCAGCTCCACTTGGTCATGGTGGTTGCTTTCTAGGAAACCACTGGTTTTGCTGACTAAAAACTAGATTAATTCTTCTGCTCTTTCTATGTTGAAAAAAGAAAAGACTTCAAGTGGCAAACTGTGTGGGGTAAGAGTGGTAACAAACTTAATTTTCATCTCACACCCAGCCGCAGTTTTACACAAGATCTCTGAAGCACAGCGGTACTTCTTGAAACTGAGCATGAGCACAGGATTCTTTGCTGAGCTTAAACCCCTATGTATCCAAAGGTCAGGAAGTTATAAATACAGAGGTTTGAGCTGCCCATCAGCGCAAAGCTTCACAGTTTCAGTGAGATACAGCACATACCCTGTTTCAAAATGCTACATACCTCTGAAATAAACACTGACAGCATGAGTCTTTGCATATTGTTGATTAACAAACAGTTAAGTGAATGTCTGAGAGATGAAACTTTTCCTTTCTCCTGTCTGACTACTTTTAACTTTTCCACTGTTCTTCACTTTTTTCCTTTATCCATTGCAAATGGGAGAAAGTAATGAAAGAAGAAAATAAAACTCCTTTAATCTATCAGTGAGTCTCCAAGAATATAAGCAAGCATTTTGCACAAGTTAGAGAGATCCAACTGACTTTTAATTACATATATATATTTATATACATATACACACATATGTATACATCTCTCAAAGAAGTCACATGAAAATAATCTTATTTTAATATGTTGCGAGATTATGCATTGTGTATAGTTGCTGGAAGATATCCTGTTCTTGATTGTGACAAACATTTTACTGAGTCAGCAGCCAACAGAATCGTAGAGTTCAAGCAGGCATAGTGACAATACTACACTGACAAACCCTGCCTCCTCCAAAACCATGTCACAGCAAGGTCAATCACCTTGCCAAAATGTTGCTTTTTCTGAATAGCACAAGTTTCATATAGAGCAATCTGCTTTATCTGTCACTCTTGTAATTTAGCACAGAATATTTGCTAAACTTGTAATTTAGCACAGAATAGCCGTACTCACCTTCTGCAGAGCAGCGAATCTGTGGTCAAAATTTTACTTTGAAATTTTCCTCTGGAGAAACCATAACAAGCTTTGTGTAACCATAGGAACACTGGAAATTAATTTAGGGATAGGTTTGTTATTTGACACTCAAATGTTTTGGGGTTGAAAATTAAGCAGATCTGCAGAATATAGATTTGAGGTTGGCTTCTGTCTCATCAGCATGTTTCTGTTCAGCATTTTCTCATGGCTTTCTCAGGCAGCCAGGACGGAATGTTCTTTTACTAAAAATTATATACTACATGTCACTCTAAGTATCCTTGTAAGAGCTTCTGTTGGAAGAATTTCCAGCAATAGCTGCAGTTCTTTCATGTTCTCAAAGTCATTAATTGCCCATGACTTTCCAGTTCTCCAAGTTCCCTAGAAAGTGTAATATCAGCACATCTTGACCTTGAACTTCATAGCAAGACAAGAAGGTAAATGGTTGTTCATCATTATTTGAGTAATCTCAGAGTGTGACTTAGGGAGTGAATCTTGCATATTGCCTACCTCTTCTCGTATCCTGGCTTACAAAACCAAAATATTAAAAAAAAAAACCAAAAAAAAAACCAAACCAAAAACAAAACAAAACAAAAAAAAAAAAAAGTAAAGCAGAAGAGCATTCCAGTGTGCATTGTAAGAGAACATTCCAGACTTTGGTTGAACATTAGTTTATTGCCATTACGAAGAGAATGTTTTAAATAAACTTGGCAATTAGCTTTTTTGCGCCTCAAATTGAAAAAGTATTTAGGAAAACAGAGGAACCCCAACTTTCAGGCAGGAGAAACCTGGCATAAGCAACATTCTACTGGGTATAACAACTTTTCAGTAAACTTCATGGCCTGTGATACACGCTTCTATTACTTCATTCTTTCATCCAAAAAGTGTATATCTATATCAGACAAAGGAATAATTGATGTCAAATCAGTTCTACTATTTCCTATCTTATACACTACAAACTCAAATTTAAAGTGTTCAGTGGTCCAACTTGAAAACAGCAATTCTGCCTAGGGAAACCTATCTGAAAATTCCCAAGACAGTGTAGAGAGGGCTTTGCAGTCCTTCATTATTTTTATCATCTCCCTGTCCTGTGCAGTTTCCTCTTAGAAGAAACACTGAGGATTCTGTGCTGGGTTAAAATGAAGTGCGAAGTGAAGAGAAAATCTTGCTATAGTAAAAATCTACTTTTTTTTTTTTTTTCTTACAGTACCAGGGACAGATTCAAATGTGATTCTTGGATAAAAAAAAAATCTTAATATGCCTTTTTACTTAACTCAGTACATTAAAAAAAAAAAATTAAGTAACTTTGATAGTTAATTTGCACCTACTTCAAATTATCAATTTTTCCTTTCTATCAAGTTTTTGGTGTGATGAACCTTGTTTAACAACTTAAAAGCATTTAGAGAAAATGTCTGTTAAATTCATTAAACCTTGGTGCTTCATAATCGTGAATCTTTTCACGTTAATTGTTCCTTTCGAATGGATGGTGTTCTACCCATGAATACATGCCTTTGAAGTAATTTAACAGTCATGATGCAAGGTTTAAAATTATTATGTTTTCATAACTGAAAAATTCATATTTTAATAAGACAATTCTGCTTGCATTCTCCCTCACAGTGTTTAGTTAAAATATGAAAAGAGGAAGAAGACCTTACAGATAACCATCACCCATGTAATGACACGTCTGTTAGTTAATCTTAAGGTGCTTTGGGTAGAAAATGCCTTGTTTCACTATAAACACCACTGAAGTTTTCACACAGGAATGCTTGGTATATTTGCTGTTGATTACTAAAAAAAAAAAAAAAAAAAACAAAGAAAACAACACTGCATTTACAGCACCTGATAAGAAAAGACACTCACACAAAGCATTCCCTGTATGGAGCAATTTTTTTTTATAAAGTCTATTTTCAAAAGGTGCTTGAGAACATGCAATGCATACATCTCACAGCATTTTATTACACAAAAGACATTTCCAAACTAAGCACATCTTTCCAGAGTTCCAAAAATCATCACTTCATATTAGTAGCTCTTATCACAAAATTGAACAAAATTCAGGATATATGCTAACCATAAAGACAGGCCAAACATCTTACCACAAGGCTCTGTTTACAGAAGGAAAACAGGTATGATTTAGAGACCAAATTAATGAATGTTCTGAAAAGTTTCGCATATAAGGAACTCTGAGGAATAGTGCTTATTGATTCTTTAAGGTCTGAAAACCTGCTTAGTAAATTTTGAATAGAATTGCCAGGTGACATACTTTCAGCTTTACCTTTTTTTTTCATTTTAATATTTTTGTACACTATAAGTTGCATTTATTTGAAATTTTACTCTCTAGCATTTTTAGAAAAATTCCATTTAGATGCAAAAGAACATTCAGCCACAACAACTGCATGTAGCTAAAAATAAATTTGAATCAAGTTTTAAAGAAACAAGCCTATTAGCAGCCCAGCGATGTGCAGTCTTATGTATTTAAAGTGTAAATTTTGCAAAGACATGAAAGTAATTTAGATAATATCTATATAAATCTTACTTTGTGAAGCGTACTCAAAAATCCTAATATTTAACACTGAAATGTCTCAAAGTTCTTTTTTGAACTCCGGAAAAACTGAGCTAATACAAAACATCAGTGTCTTGGCACATTTACTACTAGTGATAGTAGGATAGATAGATAAACATTTAAAAGTGATAACTGCAGATGTAAATAAAGGTGGAAAGGATTATTAAACTTTGGAATAGCTGCTCAGGAAGGTGGTGGAAGTGTTCAAGAAACTACCTGATGTGGCACCCAGTGCTATGCTCTGGTTGATAACGTGGTGATCAGTTAAAGATTGGACTTGATGGATTGGACTTTTCCAACCATAATGATTATGTGATTGTGATTTCCTGTATTCACATGCAGGTTAATGGTAAAACTGCATTATATTAAATGTGCAGAGTTCCTTGTGTGCTTTCTCTAACATGAAACTAATCCAAATTCTCACCTTTGCTTCTAAAGAATTTCCAGAAATCTGCTGTATGTCTTTGATCTTCTCTATCTTTACAAATATTGACAGGTACTTTTTCTTGTCTATCCAACCAAAGCAGAACTTAAATTAGCCTCTTCCATAACATTTCTTCACAGATGGTTCTCCAGTGTCTCTGAGGACCAGCAGCACATTCATTCTTACTGCTCTGGCATGCACATACCCTGTGGTTGACCAAGGAAACTGGAAAATTTCCAGATAGTATCTCACAGTGCAAACTGGATACAGAGTGGACAAGTCAGCAATGTCTAAGACTGCAAAAGTTAAAATTGTCACCTTTTAAAGGGAGAATGAGGTCAGGGAATAGTGCATTTTGTGGGAATCACTCAGAAATCTTCAGAGCAAGAAGATTTCATTGCTTTAAAATTATTAGAAAAGCTAATGGAGTAAAATATGTGTGGGGATTTCATCCTGCTTATCAACAGAGACAGTATTGTCACTTTGGGATTAAGCCCTAATAATGAGTAAATACACAGAGCACATTAACTAGGTATCTAATTATCACTACCTAGACAAAAATGCCATTTGCAGAGTGACAAACCTTAAAAAGCTGAATAGAGGAGATATTAATGTAGTGATCTGAAAGACAGTGAGCAAGTTTGAAAGCTGCACATGATATAACCATGTAGACACAGCATCTGTTCAACCTAAGTAAAACAACAGTAATAGCATGTGTGACAAGGTGAGAAAAATCCATTCAGCAAGGGCTAGACCTATTCTGAGGAAGTTATTGGACAACATCCAAGGATAGCAAGTTAACAGCTTCACACTTATTTTCCTCATGGTACAAAAGCACTACAATAATTCATTAGACAGATGGTTTCAAAGCAGAACGATTAGAGGGGAGAGAGAGGAGCCCCATATGAGCTCACAGGTTTGACTACACGAGCCAGAAGAAGGGCTGGCAAGAAGAGCTAGAGAGGATGGAAGCTATTTGCCAAAATACAGGTAACAAACTGCTAAGAAAGCATGAAAACTACACGAGAGGCTTCTATCACTTGTCTGCAGCCAAAGCCAGTAACATACCTTCCCCATCATTAGCACTTCTGCATTTTTCTGTAAGCCAAATTTCATAAGGGAATTTATCAAGCTGGTAGATTTGCCTAATCAGCTCCGAACCACCTACTGATCCCTGGTTTTCAAGGGAAGCACTTTTAGCTCTCTCTGGCATATGACTGAAGATAGGCGAGGAAATCCTGGCAAGAAATTGCAGAGGCTGTTTACATATCAAAAACTATCTGTGAAGAAAATCAGAATTAACAGAGATTTGGGTCTTTTAAGAAAGATAAGAAATTATTTGACCTAATGAAAAAAATCCCAGTGCCAAGACCCATAAAGAACATTTTTCACAGACACGGGAAAGGATTTTTCAAATTTTTTCCTTCCTTCCCTCTAATTAGCAGAAAAACCTCTAATAAAAACAAGTCAGAAATTGACTTTGGCTAACACTGGACATTGGCTTTAACCAGACAAGTTGGTTGTCTCTTCCTTCTTACAAAGGAAGCACAGCATATTGATCATGTTATTGATTAAGATTATCTTTATCATCCCTCCTAGAGATAAAATCTACATCATTATAATATTTTTTTCCCCTAGCTTTATGGCTATGCAAAGAGATAGCTAATTTATGTACTGACTTAGGAAACAGAATACAAAGTGGGACACTAAGTTTTTAATATTTTTGTTTGCTTGTCTGTTCTATCATGCTCTTTCATGATGCTGGGGAAACATACAAGAGCTTAGATTTCAAGAAAAAATGTCAGTTTTGCAAAGTAGTTCCAGAAACCAAGAAAAGTTTGAGATTACTTAGAAGCTTCTTGAACAGGTGAAGAAACTTCTGATATTTTTTCAAAGTTGTTAAGATCAAGCTGAACTAAAAATTCAAAATCTTCTTTCTCTTCAGCTCTTTTCTTAATAGGTTTTCTTGTGTTTGAAGTTAGGGCCATTAAGGATGTAATCAGTTTTTCTGTTGACAGGCATTTTACATCACTGGGACCATCTCTCTAAGATAACCTGTCAAAAAAAGCCCAAAACTAAAAACAAACCAGGAAAAAAAAGGAGACAATCTCAGTAAATACCAAGCAGACATGATTTAATTCATAATTGAAAATTATTACATTAAAGGAAAATATATCAAAAACATGCAGCAGCAGATTTAGTGGAGTTTAGTACTATTGCATAGAGTCACAAAATCTTTTATGCTGGAAAACCTTGCCAAAGGTGGGTAGACAATGCACTGCCTTGCTCAAGAAAGGACACTACACACCTGGACAGAACTGGGTACGGTGCTGCTGCATCTCTGCCCAGAAATTCTAAGGAATTATGTTATGTAAACCCTTGCTCTGGGCTGATACTCTGCGTTGAGGGATGTTGATGTATTTCATGAGAGAGAGGGGAAATAACCCACAAAAGTGGGAACAAGAGAAAATTCTTTAGTTTGACCAGGTGAGTTAGTGCACCTTCTGGATGAGAAGGAGAAAGGTGTTTCTGTTTTGGCTGGGGCAGAAGGAGGAAGGAAAATGCAAGAGAAAAAGATCCGTTTGCTACATCCAAGACAGCAGAAAACCTATGCCCATGTCTGCTGCTATAGTTTTTAGGATAACAAACTTGGATTGCATTCAGAGATCCCTTCTTAACTTGTACCCATTAAAAAGCTGTGGTTTTAACTAGGCTCATTCCCACATTAATACAGTACAAAATAAACATTAGAAAAATATTGGTTATCTACCTTTTCACCTAATATTAGCTTTTCACCCAATAATTCTTCCTTCCACCTTACCTAACAATAGTAACACAATTTATGGAAAAAAAGTCAAAGGAGTCAGTTCAGAGGATGAAAATAATGTCAATAATTTTTTTTTTTAGGAATACATTTTTCTCTGAACATAACTCATTTTTCTCAGATGTTTAAGGTTAAAACTACAGTATAAGTAATATTGAATCAGATGTTAGAAATCCATGCCAAGCTGCAAAAGAAAATTAAAAAATAAATCTAAAGCAATTTTAGAGGCTTTGGATTCTAAGATTAGAGGTAAGCCCTGGTATATATGGAAGAAAAGCAGAAGGATTATTTCTCAATAAAAATCAATCTCACGGGGGGAAAAAAAAAAAAAACCGAACAAACAAAAAACACACATATGGTCATATTTTCTATATCTTTCTCTGAATATTTAATCTTTTCGTATGAGAATCAGTCAGAAGCATAAAGTCTTCAAGATTGTTAAAAAAAGGAAAGAAATAAACTAAGCATACGAGCACTATTATATTAAGGCTCAAATCCTTACACTTCCATTGAGAGATTTAAAACTAAGAGAAAAAGAAGTTGGATACAAGATTAAATAAGAGATTTAAACAGACAGTAGGTTATGTATACAAATCATGACTTGTGAAATCCATTTTTATAGTCTAGGATCAAGGGCAGATTAGTTCACTGAAAAACCAAACTAACCAAACAGAAAACCTTTAGTGAACTGCAAGTAGAGGTAATAATATTTCCTTGCAGGGCTTCATCCCTACCCTCTCCCCTTTTTTCCTATGGATAAGACAATATCCTGAATATAGCACAGAAACACAAGTAAATTACTCAAAGCACCATGTGCCCTTTGATATGCTAGTGAACATTGCAATTGATAGTCACAGAAAATGTCACAGACTGTTGAAGGCAATTTAGGAAATCTAAAGGACACTATTTGACTATTTGCTTCTTATCACACTTTCCTGTTCTCCTCAATATAAAACATAGTGAGACATCCTGATGTACCAGCTTCCTTTTTTTTTTTTTTTTTTTTTTTTTAATGCCCAAAGAAATAAGATGGCAACAGTTAAAAGATGAGAAAAGGTGAACAGAACAGTTTGGAGAAGTGTCTTACCCACCAGAACTCCACAATCCCTTGTTCATTCAGCTTAGCCACTGTGATTTCAGGTGACCAGACCAACATCAGCAACATTGGACAATCAGAAAAAAGGTATTCTTCTTACCCAGGAAGAATCAAGACTCATAAATCCATTTTTATGAAAAGAGTTTTCCTTCACCTATGTATTCATCATAATTAAATAAATATATTTTACTATTGCATGTAATCATTTAGTCCATAATCAGGATGATATTTTTCTGCATATAAGATAAATTCATCAAAGATTAAACCTGAAAAAAGCTTGATTTGGTATCGTGATGCACTGCTCACCTAGATTTTATTAATGAATGTCCCTCTCTCTTTTTACAATTTCCTTTCTTTTGCCAGACACATAGCAGCATTCACAAGAGATGTTCTTCCGCTAATTAATAACAGAAATTCCTTCTCCTATCACTCATAAAAATGTTAATTAAAATTAGTAGTAACAGAGGACCTGTGTATGTGCGCGTATTTGATTAGTTGTACTGGAAGGAGCTAATTAGTGCCAGATAAAGTGCATCCAGTAAGGTCCTCCACATGCATAGACTGATCTTTTTGACCAACAACAGATGCACAGGAAGCCAGAAGGTCAGTGGTCAGATGCATAGCAGTTGTTAAAGGAGCAGCTGTCAAGGTCCAATGATCATGCCATTTTGAGAAAGCTGGAAAATCTCTCCCACGAGAATGAAGTGTTGGAAAAAGGGCTGCAAGTAGAGACATTGTGCCTTAAATCTGGAAGTTAGAGCTGCAACTCGACAGCTGGTACAGCAGCCTGTGCACCAGCCATGGTGCCTGCCTGTGGAGAGCTCCTAACCTGCCTCTTGGCTTACAACGTGTCAGGAGTGTGTTTCTACTTCATGAGAGACTGGAATTTTCTCCAGAGGTTTTCAGGGCATTTATTAAAGGGAAAATTTTAGTATAAACTACTACTAATAAAGAAGAAAAAAAAAAAAAAAAGGAACCAAAAAATGAGAAAGCTGAAGTTGACTGTGGAGTGTCAGTGTAAAATGTTATCAAATGTGCTGAGCAGTCATATCAAGAGATTTCCATGATTTCCACTCACTGCTCATGCATATTGCCAGCACTTCACACTTCTGGTGGTGATGGTCTGTCATGACTGCATGGATTCCTGGCAGTCTTTCAGCAAATGGTAGGACACCTCAGAAAAATATCATTATAACAACAACAAAAAAAAAAAAAAGAACAACCCAACAAACAAAGAGCAGAAACTTTCCTTTAAAAACAGTAAGAAAAATCTGCATTTACCATAGAAGATTATATCTCGATTACCCATATCACTCTAAATCAGTGTCAAATAATCTCTCTGTTGATACTATCTAAATACAGCTATATTTTTCAAGAAACATAAATATTCAGGGTAATGAAGGCACATTCCCTATTGCATCATGATTCCAGCATAAGTGATCAAATAAAACACAGTTCCAGAATATAAGTAACATATGTTGTTATGCTGGTTCTGGCAGGGGTAGACTTAATCTTCTTCCCAGTGGCTAATATGGGGCTGTGGTTTTTTGTATTTGTACTCAACACAGGTAGCAGTAATGTAGAGACATTTTTGTTATTTCTGAGCAGGGCTTACAGAGATCCAAGCCCTGCTCTGGATTTTTGTACTGCCACACTGTCGGGGAGGTTCAGAATGCATGGGAGGTTGGGAGGAGACAGAGGTGACCCAAACTGACTAACAGGATATTCCAGACCATATGGCCTCATGCTTAGTGTATAAAGTGGGAAAGAAGGAACAAAGGGGAGTGACATTTGGAGTGATGGTATTTGTCTTCCCAAGCCACCCTTACACGTGATGGGGCCGTGCTCTCCTGGAGATGGTTGAGCACCCACCTGCTCATGGGAAGCAGTGAATCAATTTCTTGTTTTGCTTTGTATGTGTGGTTTTACTTTCCCAATTAAGCTGTCTTTATCTCAACCCACAGGTTTTCCAGCTTTTACCCTTCTGATTCTCTCCTTGATCCTGCTGGTGGGGGAGAGAGCAAGCAGCTGTGTAGGGCTTGGTGAATGGCTGGGGTTAAAGCACGACAGCAGCAAAAAGCATTCAAGGATAAGGCCATAGTTTCAGCATCATTTTAAACCTCGGTGCTGACAAATAGGAAATTCCCACTGACCCACCTCTGCTTTCCTTCTCTCTGTAGCTTATACAGTTTAAAGATGAAGCAAAGTAACATATTCAGCCCACTAAAATCCAACATTTCTTTCTGTTCTGATAAAACTGATTATTGTATTTCTTGATCTAATTCTGTGAAACCTTATAAAGAAGAAAAGTGACAGAAATGCCATAACTACCTTTTTGGAACTTGACCAAACTTAAATATTGTTAAAGCAATGAGAAGGCTTCAGCATTACAACATAAATCTTAGAAATGTTAATGGGATTTTAACATCTGAATTTATTGTAAAATTGCTTATGTATGTGTACTGAGACTATGTTAAAAACATTGCAGATATATTTCAAAATATTTTGCAGCCTTCTACCTATTTAAATTCATTATATTTACATTAGTTCAAGTAAATAAAATATAATTTGGCTCATGATGAGCCTAATTTACATTCTTTATAATTATATGTGAAATTACAGCTTAAAACAGCAGAAAGGCATATGGAGAAATATGCAGCTGAAGGACTTTAGACAGTGAAATATCCATCTGTATGAATATTTCTGTAGAGAATCCACAGCAGCATTCTCTCTCCAAACAGTTTAGGTGGAAGCAGGAAACATGGCAAACACACCACATATCTTAATCTTCCAATGTATTTAAGAACCAAATTTGGAAGAGCTAAGAAGTCGCTGTTTCTTCAGTCTTAGATTTCAGAAGCAGAGCTAAAAGGGAATTGTTCGCATTACAGCAAATTAATTAAACTTTGACATGAAAACGTGCATTTAATAATTTTGTTCTGCTTGTGAAAAATCCCCATTTTCACAAGGAAGGAAATGAAAAAGAAAATGTTAAAAAATTTCACTCACACAGAGAGGCATCTTTTTAGATTGAACAGGAAATTTTTTTTCAAAGGAAAAATTATAACCAACTGTAAAAATAAGGTAAAATCTTTCATTAAGATTAGAGCTAGAAAGAAGATACTGTTTGGACAAACCTAAAATAAAAGTTCAATTCTCTCTGAAAGTCAGGTTAATGTAAAGCTTTTAGTATCAGTCTAGCTTTGGCAGCAGTCAAATACTTTTCAAAAATTGACACATTTATTTCAAAAGAAAGTAAATTATTTTTGCTATTAGTTGGTCCATTCTTGTCAAAATCCAACTAGCTTTCCTTTTCCCTTTAATCTTGGAATGACATTTCTGCAGTTGTCAAAAGTTAAGCTATATGGAAAGAATGAAGTTACTGGAGTACAAAGCACACCTTTAAAAAAAAGGAAAAAAAATGACAACAAAACATAAACCATACCCACACACAGAAATTTAAACTGTTCACAGAATCATTATGTAATACTGTAAATAATCATCTTCAAGAAAAGCATTAGGAGTTTTGATGAAATACCTATTATAAAAACATAAATTATTAAATGAATGATGAAAAGAATAATAAAGGATGAATCAAAACCGAATGGAATTTTATTTAAGTGCCAGAACTGTATTTTGTATTGTCTAATAAGTCCTTCTCTTGGGTTGGCCAAGAGAAGTGTTAGGAGAAAAACGGACCCATCACTCTTTCTTTTACCTGCTTCCAATAGAGCTTCCAGTGCCTCCATTAAAATGTTGTTAGAAGATGATTCTCTATTAGCACAGCTAAAAACAATTCTGGGGATGGAGACATTAAAATTTAATCCTAATAACAGACATGTAACTAGAGTATCCTGCAGGAAAACTATTAATAAAAACCATGCAATGATTGTGTTATTACTGATTGTCTACTACTACTAAAAATACCTAAAAACTTCACATGCACAAAGCCAGTTCCATGGTAGCACAAAAGACATAGAATAATGGAAGAAAACCTTTGGCTTGTACAAGAAGTGAATTTATTACTTATTTCATGCCATCTTCTGCATCAATAGCAAAGATATTAATAATAATTATTATTATAATTGTTATTTTATTTAGAGTCAGTCCTTCCAGTGGAAGGATATTTTGCCTTTAAGCTATTGGCAACATTATTTTAAATGATCTTGTAATATCTGGCCTTTTTTAGCAGCACTGAACTTGTGTGGCACCTGTGTATGTGGCATCATACACAGAGCTGGATTTGAGCCCATTCCCCAGAAGTTTCAATACCATCACGCTAGGCTAAAATAGTGCATGCCTAGCCTGGGATCTTCTTCAAGAGCCCAAATATCCCCATAGCAACATTACCTCTAAACTTCTTTGTCTGGCAGAAATACCTTAGGTCAGAGTTTCTTCACAGGTATTAAAAATCAGAATGCCTTCACTCAGAGTCAGAATGGAGTCCAATATCTTCCTCATATCTGACTGACCAGAAGCCTCAGCCCTGTTCCCCATTCCCATTCCATTTAGCTGACCTATTTTGAAACCTTTAAAAAAGAAATCACTGGATCTCCAATAAGGCTAGATGCTTTTTCCCTAAAAGGACCAGCAATTTCATAACAAATATGAAATCAAATTAAACAGCCTAAAGGAAAGAGAAACTTATGAGTTCAGACCTGTATTGTATGATTTGACACATCAAATTAATATACATCAGTTACCCTTAGAAAAAATGCAACAAGTCAAAATAAGAAATCACTGCAGCACTCCGCAGTAAACCGCAATGCAACATGCCATGAAGGTGAGAATCTTTTCTTCACAAGAAAAAAGGTTTTGAGATATATAAACAGTCTCTTAGCTGCAAAGGTTACAAGTTTGTTACCTACTGCTGTTTTCTGAGCATGATAAATAGCTTGTTGTGCACAGGATTGAGATATAATTCCACTTCCCATGGCAAAACACAGGCATCCTTATCCTTCTAGCATATATCTGGCCTCCACACATTGCTGTTTTCAATATCCTCGAAATCCTAAGAGGTCTGAGCTAAGAACACGCTAGGTAAACAGATACAATTCTTTCCCAAAGGGACAATCAAGGAAATGGTTGCAAAGTACCTTCAGTTCCAGTGACTTGCTGTATGCTAATAATCTTTTCATTCCCTCTCACACCTACCTCCTGGCTTTCAATACCATATTACAATCTTTCATTTGGGTCAGTTAAAGAAATGTAGCAGAGGTGATCTATTAAAATGGAACAGAAAAAGGATATCAAGTTTCAGGAAAAGCAAGAATCTGCTTTGCTTTTCTTTCTAAACAAAATGAATGATTCTCAAAACGAATGCATCATTTTAAAAGCTGGGTAGAAAAGTGTAATTATTCATTAAGATCTGCACCACATATTCAAGATCTTAGCTAAATATTAAGTTATATAGCTAAAACCAATGCAAGAAGTCACCAGTGGTGTCAACATAACTTCAAAACAAATAGGAGAGAAGCAAATTAGTTCCTTTTAAACATTATCAGAAGCTGCAAAGTTGAATTGATTTAATTAGTCTGATTGATTATCAGAAGCAGAGTACCAGAAAAACACTGCCTTCTTACAATTTTTTCATGCTTTATCACCAGAAACTGATTTCTAGCTACAAATTATAAACTACCATATCAGCACTTAAGAAAACCACACAAATTACGTAAGATGAAGCCAAATCAGAGTTTTCCTGTCTGATCTCAGAAAATCATTTGCGTTCCAAGTCTCTAAGAGATCTCTGGAAACTTGTTCTGTTCCTGGTAAAGCATCAGAGCCACTAATGTCTCTTCCTGGAAGTGCTGCCACCTTGCCAGAGGGACACACCTCACAGTGATTGCTTCCCAGCTCCTGCCATGAGGAATTCATAAACTGTGTGGCAATGCTGCAAAATTCCCTATCTGCATATGCATTTTAAAAAGGTCCCTTCCAACACAAGGCTATCCTAGAATTCTGTGATTCTAAGGGTGGGCTCAACAGCTCTGTGTTTTAAAACTGGCATCAATCAGTATATCCATAAAACCAAAAGAAAGGGGAGCCATCTTCCACAAAAGTCCTGAAATCGAAACATTTGCTCAGAGTGCAGATTCTGTGCCATCTCTGAAAGAAGAATTTAAGTCACATCATTTATTTGCAAGATGAAGCCATAACAATTAGGCTTCATTCCAAAGTTTTTGCTTTCTCACAGATTTGTTTGCATCTACAATGAAAACCCAACATTCTGCTTTCATACTCAAAGGAAAGATGATTAATTTGGATAAAAACTAGCAAAATTACCTGCCTTTAAAAAAATAAACAAGAATAACAAGGCGTGTTAAAGGAAAGCAGGAAAGCTCATTAAAAAAAGAGCCTGATCATTGAAAATCATTTCCTTCTAGTTGACTAAGCCCCAAATACATGCATAATAAAACCCAGCTACGAAACTCACTAGCACAACATAAGTGACAGCACTGCTAGCTGCAAAGGCCAGTGCACACTATGCTTAAGGTCTTTTTGGTGTCTCCTTAAACCCCATCTTAGAAATACACTACTTTTTTTCTTTCACCAATTGATCTCACACTATTAATTTAAACATTATGGAATTTTAAATTATGGAAGTAAAAAGCAGTAGTATAAAAGCATACTTCTCATTTCAGGGTTTGGTTTGTTTTTCTTCATCTTTTTATAAAGAGAGCCCATTTCCAGTACAGATATATAAGAGCATTTATAAGAGACCAGGGAGAGAAAAAAGGCAGAGAGAAGGCACATATAAGGGCTACCTTAAAGCAGGATTTTTTTTCTACACATTTGCCTTGCTGAGCACATGCAAGTGAAGGCTGAGCATTTCATAACTTGTAAAAAACAAAAAAAATTTCTTAAATCACAAAAATATCCAAAATGTTAAATTGAATCCTGTAAGAGTGTCATAGAGATGCACAAAATGGACTTTTAACTAACAGTGAAATTCATTATTACTGCACTCAGCACAACAGAAAAATTATACCCAGTGACAACCGTTTACGCATCCCCCATAAATCAAAATATTTTTAAAATATTTTTAAGGTTTTTTTCTAAAGTTAATTGTGTTATCAAGTAACATCTTAAATTTGGTTAGTTTATGAGGGCAAAAGATGGCAAGAAAATTCTGGTAATTATTTTTATGGTAAGCACAAATTAAAGCTGGGGCAAGGGAGAAGATGGAGTCTATTAAATTGTGATAATAAGTAGAGATCAAAGACTGTATATTTTTTTCCCAAAAAAATACTTCTGTGGATACTGTCAGGATGTATAGTGTTACTGGGCTCAGACAAAACTGTTTCTGATTATTTGAAAAAAAAGTAGTTTGCTATGCCACAGTTTGAGTTTACCTGGCATACAGTATGTGAGAAGGATCCCTCCCTTTAGCACTCATCCTGTTTTTAGAGTGTTACTAAATTTTGCTTCTGCATGACCCATGCATCTTAACAGGGTCCCCCTAAGGAATTAGACAGCTACTGGAAAAGAGCAGACAGCTCCTAATAGGAGCACACCAGGCAGTGTGGGAGTCAGCACCGTGAGAAAACGGATCACGTTGTGTAGGAAGCCCTACCACTTTTCAGTCTCCTCTTTTGCAGAAACCCGCCTGTGACAGACTATCTCCTCCTCCTCCTCTTCCACACCTGGCAGAAGGGAAGGATGCAAAGAACACAGTGCTGCTGTTGATATCATTAATGCCACTGCTCCATCAGATGCAGAAGCACGTGTTTGTATTGTAGTTTGTCTAAAGCAACACAGCATCAGAAAGAACCAATAACTCTGCATCCTTACAAACCATATCCAGACAGTCAAATGAGAAGACTGAATTAAGGCAAGTCAAAATAAAAAGTGACTTAGTGAATCTTGTTAAAAAAAATGAAAAAAATCTTGTACATAACTTAGTACACTCCCAATGACAAATTTCCTGATCTTCAGTTTCCTTCTAGGTTATTTAAAAAGATATTCTAACATAGGTTTCACTTCAAACAGTAAGCACAAACACACACAAACATACCAAATTCTACAAATTTTGTTGCTTCAAAAATACAAAATGGTACTTAATAACTTCATTATTATTATTAATAATATCATTATTATTATATTTCCCTTCACATATATTGCCACAAAATGAATGAAGAAATGGAGCTCACTGCCTTTCCCTGCCATCTTTTTTTTCTCTTGGTGGGCTACAGTTTCAAATGGATTCCAATAATAAGCCAATTTCTTGCGATGAACCAGAAGAAAGAATAACTGCAAGAGAACTTGAACAGTTTTGTGCTGATGTAACTTCCTGTAATTGGCTTCATATGGGATCAGACAAGAATCTGAATATCTGCAGAGTGGCCGATAGTAGGAGGACACTAAGGTAAGATCACCACCCTCAGAAGTTACAGAGTCTCATTGGCTTGACTGTGTCACAAAACTACAAACTCCAGCTAGGTATGTGTCCTGGCCTGGGACAGATTTGGGAGCAAACTTCCCAAAGGGGTCTCCTCTAGAAAGCAAATTTCAGCAGTCCCTTCCCCAACCATTTGGGGAGAAAAATCTGGGAAAGAAGCATGTGAGCCATTTCCCTACCAAAAAAAAAAAAAAAAAAAAAAAAAAAATGCACAGAGATGAGGACTGCCATCCAGTGAAACTGGCCCTGATCTGGCAGGGAACTTTAAAGCACTTCCAGGTTCACCTGTCTAGAAGTCAAAAAAACAAATGTATGTCTTTATCTTCTTTCTTTATCCTCTTTGTGTCTCTCAACAAATCCCAGCTTTACAGCAGGAACATAACTGTAGAATTAGCTTTTTTTTTAAGGTACTTGTTTAAATTTAATAAATTGTGGAAATAGCAATACCTACATCTCAATATAGACTTTTCATATGTAAATACTATCTTTAGAAGGTAATTCATATATCAATACATTAAGCCCTAATAACTTATTAAAAAATGTGGCATAGACTGGTGATAAGTGACTTTCAGCAAATCTCCCAATGCCTTAGATAAGCGTCAGGTGCACATTTGCCAATCCCAACCCAGAGCTTTATCAAGAAAGCAATTTGCTCAGTTAGACTTTGAAAATTACACTGACATCAAGAAACATGCTCCTTGGGCCTAAATCACAACAATATTGATGAAGGCTGATAGATGTAACATTTTTCCAGCTTCTTCTCTGGCATTACCTATTCCCCTGATATTTGAATTCTCTGGTCCAAACAATCACCAGACCTTCTAACACTAAGGCTTCACTTTGTTCCTGCTCCTGTAGTTTTGTTCCTGTGATCAACAGTACAAGAATGACTTTTTTCTGAGTGACACAGGGCACTGACATAAGGCAAAAGTGTGTGATTATTATTACAGCAGGCATGCTGGCTCTTTACATATGGAGGTAAAGAGGGGAGGAGGGGGAGAGAAAGACATTGATCTTCAGGAATTTATTGACTTGGTTCCATGAATCCTGGTAGTTACACTTACTGAAATTCTCCAAGGAGCTGAACAGAGCTTGTACATGATCTTTCTTCTTAAAAAGCAGTGCTTTTTGCACCCCATTCCCTTCATGCATTCATCCAAATAAATCCACCTGATTAAATAAAATTATCCTCTTCCTTTTCATCCAGTGAAAGAAAACAGAAAATTGGCAGTACTTGTCCCATTACACTAAGAGCACAGGCATTATTTAACTGCTATTAGTAGAATGGGACTATAGTCTACCTGTCTTTCATTTCTACAGTCAAAGCTAACACAAAGGCTTCTCTATCCTTTCAGGAGTAATTTTATTTCAAAAATTGAAGAAATAGCTACCTCATAAAGCGTTTTTCTTTAGTACCTTCCATTTATCAACTGGCATCACCCAGCTATGAAAAAACATTTACACAAACATTGAACATTTTCTTTCCCACTCTCAGAGAAGTTAAAGAAAAACAAAAGATGCATTAAAGAAATAAGTCTTAACAGTAAATGGTATTTAGCATCCTCAACTCTTCCATTTTTCTTTACTACAGAAACATTTAATGCACAAAAGTTTAACTTGACTGAAGCTTCTTCTTCTGCAAGGAAAAACCCCAACATAGGAAAAAAAGCTTACTTATTGCAGAAAAATGCTTTTTTGTCATTTTTTCTAAAGTCAAAGTTGTAACCACATAATCTATTACAGTTTTTGCTGAAGTGTCACTCAGCAGTTGCCACTGTGATCTCTGAACATCAGCGGCTGTAAACAAGATAACTTTCTTGCCTGATGAGGCCATGCTTCTCCCTTGCCATTCATGGGAACCCAGTGTAAAGTGACTTCCAATTTAATTGGATTAGCCTGCAAAAATATCACTTGACATATCCTTTTTAGCCTTCCCATCAGAAAATTCATAACTAAGTAGATTAATTTTAAAGAGGAAATCACTCACAAAGATTTGCAGGCTGAGAAAACAGGGGGCTAAGTAGCCCAGTGTAAGGAATCAGTAACAGTGTAGACTTTGCAATTGAAAAACTGGATTAACTGAGTTATTTTTCTCTGTATTTACCAAATACAGAGACTGATATATTCCACTGATGCATACTCCTAGGGAAAATGTGAAATGTCAAGGCTTTACCACTTCACCAGAGCAGATAATTAAGTAATTAGAACAATTAAACGTTGACAGAGCACCAGCGACCCCCAGGTGAATTACAGCCATGAATTATGAAAGCATGAGCAAGGGAAGAGGGAAGACTTTGGCACATATGTAGGATAGATCGAAGGCAGTTATAGCACCAGGTTTATAATTTCTGCACTTATCTTCCAGATGTCCTTAACTGTCCACAACTTTTGTTGTCAAACTGCTTATTTAGATGTCAGGGGCAAACTCATCTAGGTACATTTTCTCTCTGAAAAAACAGTGAATTAGAAAGTAGAGCATGTATTAATCTACTCTCTCAACCTTTCACACCACATGAAAAGGATGAATAAGGAAAAGAGTGTTTTAACAAATCTGCATCTCAGTAAAATACATCCATCAGTCAAGGCACGCAGGAAAGGGAATGTGAAAGGGGCCCTCTGCATGAAACATTCACAAATTATCAATCACTAAACAATGCCAGAGGCTTATAACCTCCATCACACCTTTAGTTGGGGACTGTGTCCTCATCAGTAATTGCTCATGTGTCACATGCACAAACACCCCATTTGTAAGGAATATGAGCAACACAACCATCATAGCATGAAGTTCAGTAATAATTTGCTTTTTTTTTACTGTTAGGGCAGGTTTGCTTTGCTAAGTATTTTTGGGATAAGGAATTTGGTTTAAAATACATTGGACTACCTGCTGTGATGAACCAACTCCAGGTAGAATGAGCTGGCCCTGGGGACTGGATGCATTATGTAGATGGAGAGCAGGGACAGAAGCACAATTGGTAAGCAGGCACAGCAGCAGAGTGCAGGGAGATGGGAAACACACGTAATTCCCAGCAGCTGTGAAAAGGTCAACTAGCAGATTTGTTGCAAGTAAAGAGTGTATGAACTTCTTATATGCTGCAATTCTTTTCAGGTAGAAAGTTGCTTTAAAAATTGAGAGAACAGGGCAAACAGAAGAGAGACCCACCAAAAAGCTAATACAAAACATGTTACATACAGGAGATTTCACACTTTTGTTTCTCAAAAACACATCTAATATTCTTCTGCTCTGAAGTTGTTAATACTTCATTTCATTGCCTTTACCAAATGGAAAGATATATTTTAAAGAAAATAAGATAAAAGACTATTAACTATTTTTTTCCAAAATTAATTAAACCATTTCATAATAAAAATACAGTAAGAAAACAAATTTTCAAAATTTGAAATATTAAATATGATATTAAAAACCTAATTATAATCTCTCACAGTAAACTATATACAATCCATATTTTATTTATGAAATGCCTGTTGCAATATATATATTTACTTAAATATGAGTTTTTAGAATTTTACAGCTTCAAGTCAAACCCTATATATAAACCTATATATATATATATATATGTATATATATATAAACCTATGGTTTAACATAATTGAAAAAACAGTCTAAATTAGCTGATGACACAAAAAGGGTAGAAACTATAAAAGATTATAGGGTAAGGAACAAACCTTTCAGAATGGTTTCTGTAGATTAACCATGTGGGTGGATAAGTAACTCTCAGAGTTCAAAGAGAACAGAGCAGTGTCAATGTAATGAACAGAAGTAGGTGGATGGTTCCAGTTCCAAACAGAACATCTCCCACTTCATCAAGGCTGCTGAAAATGATTCATTCTGTGGTACATTTTACATTCCATGGACATTCTGTAGATTTTCTTTCCTACTTGTCAAAGCCATGTACATAGTCAGAGGATGTGGCAAAGAAAATGCCCTTTTGATTACCTTCCAGCATTATTTTCTTTCAAAAACAAACAAACAAAAAACCCTACATACATTTGGAAACAAAGAAGAATAGGGGAACTCAAGCCTAAACTGAATTCAAGTGAAAAGAGAAGAAAATACAAATCTAAAATATGAAACTGGGAAAAACAGATTTGGAGGGAATGTGGGAAATAAAAAAAAAGAAAAAAAAAAGCAACAAACAAACAGAAAAGGAAACTCAAAAAGCAGTATTACTGAGAACACTTACCTTGAGCTTATATATGAATCCTTAATTAATATCCAGGTACTTAGCTGCATTATACCTCAGTGAACATTCTTCTAGAGGTTTCCACAGGAGAACAGACCAGTATCCATTCCTCAGAAACAGCTAGAAGAAAAAAATAAATCAGCAGTCCACTATTGCCCCCAGAATCTGTGCAGCTCCCAAAACCACAAGATTATATTTTACTAACAATATCATTAATGCTCCAACAAAGATCATTAGTTTAAAAGAAAGTAGAAAAGACATGGAAAGCACAAGTTGGTAATTCATACCTCTGTGAAAGAGATCTCTCTGAACCTGCAATGACCACTGACAGTGCTGAGCTATAACCCCATTATATGACTGAACTGACCATATTCTGCCTCACATTAAACCTCCCATTATACCTAAAAACATACTGAAATTGATTTTCACTAAAATAGGAACCTAAACATTTGTTTAATTCTGAGCACATGCTCTGCTAAATGCTGCAGAACAAAAACCCATATCCTATATAGTAAAGGAGGTTAAGTAGAGTTAAGAGCTTTTTCAGATCATTATCTTCCACCATGCACATCTGTGGAATAAATTATGAATAAGAAAGTTTGATTAGTACCTTCCAGGTCCACCCTGTATTGCTAACAAAGTTATCCTAGGTTTGATGCAGAAGGCTAGTGGTGCTCTTTTGGAATCATTGCAAAAATTAAATTTCAGGAAAAATTTCTCCATTAGCTTTTAGTTGTCTTGCAAACTAAGAAGAAAGAAAAAAAGGCATTCTTTTTTAACTGGAACTGAAAAGCAAAAGTATGCTGATGACTATGGAGAATGCCCATTGACACTCCAGTTTTCTCAAACCTGTAAATGCAGGGAGTGGACAAATATTAGCAGCAGTCACTACAGTCTTCTGACAGACAGCAAGTTTTCTATTCATCAGAGTAATACAACCATGTCATTGCTTATTAGAATAAAACATACAGGTAATTGCAATTTAAAAAAAACCACTAACCATACAATAATATTCAGAAACATACTTTTCCTTTTTGTAACAATCCCACTAAACTACTGGTTTCAACAGAAAAACATCAGATGCACAATTTTAATGGCCAGGTCGACCAAAAGACAATTTCCAGTTTTATTTTCTTCCTCTTTACCCAATACTGATAATGTGCACAAGCTACTCCTTTGTGGTTTATACATTAAAATGAAGCCTCTCTTTTTGTGCATGCATATGACTTCAGTATATGTTTAATTTTGCTTTTGTGGACTCTTCACATGTACTGTAGCCAAAAAAAAATTCAGTCCACAGGCCAATTTTACAGTTGGATCTAAATTTATTTACAAGATAAAAACTCCCCACTCCTAAACTAAAACATATGGTTGCTGCTTATCAGTTCTCTAGTCTCCTTTTTTTTTCCTCAACTCTGTCAATTTACAGGCCTCAAACTCCACAAATGCTTTGCATAAACCAGATTAAGTGATTTGATTTAGCTATCTATGCAACATGAATCTTTACAAAAATCCCTCTTTTAAGGATTGATCTGAGCCTCCTACAGGTACTTGTAAAGCTTCCTAGCAAGGGTCCTGTTTGTTTCACATGTAATTTTTCATTTTTTTCAGACCACCATTCATATCTTCCCAACTTTCTGAAAAGTGTACTCTGTAGGGTACTTAGTGATAACTAGATAGAAATATGGAACACCACAAATAGCCATAAGGAAAATTTCATATTTTAAAGTACGTTTTTTTAAATTTTTTTTAGCTTTACACTCGCCAGGTGAAAAGGCATATTCTACCACAAAACTAAATAACTTTTGCTTTTTTGAGCTTTCTCCAGGGCAGGTTTAAATCTCTGGCATTAAATCTGAAAAGAAGTAAGAACTTTTGCAAACTTTACCGTCTTTTAAATGCAAAGTGTCCTCTTTGATGTGTCCTACCTGAAAGACACAGCAGGATATTTGTTTTCTAAAGGACTTGTGTCAAAATGAAACTTACTACAAAAAAAAATCCTCTCCTTACATGAAGAAGATAAGAAAAGAGTAAACAAAATACGAAAGATAGGAGTTGCATTAGTAATATACTTCTGGAAGTCTTGGCATATTCCAGAGAAAAATATAAGTATATATCTTGGGAGGGGGGGGGAGGAGGCAATAACCCAGGATGGTAAGGGGGATACATTTCCTGTATACAAAGATACACATAATAAATAAATAAACAAAACCCAAATATCCTCTCCAGCCAACCTGTATCCTTTTAGTCAGTGTCAGCTCTGATGACCTTTAGCTGGTGACAATCTCAACAGAAAGTTTTACAGCAGCTAATGCAGCTAAGGCTCTAACTGTAAAAAAAGTGGCAGCTCTTCCCTTGGGAAGATCCTACCCTACTAAAAGTCAAGAACCCTCAGTAAACTATTTGATGGGGTTTTTTTCCCTCTTGCATTAGGGAAGGATCCCAATGTGCTACCAAGCCTGGCAGTCCAAGACACAAGCACAAGAAGCATTCTGTGCCTGCACAATGGCCCTCAGTAGAGAATCCCCTGACTGTGGTTGTGTTCAAGGGTCCCAGGACAAAGGAAGAGATGAGAATCTTGACTCCATGTTTCAGGAGGCTGATTCATTATATTATTATATATCATATATTAAAATGCTATACAAAAACTATACTGAAAGGAATGGAGAGAAAGCATCCTTCAGAAGGCTGGAAAGGACAGGAATGGAAGCACAAACAGGGGAACTTAAGAGAAAATCAAATGGTTATTCACAAGTTGACAGGCAATTCTTTTGCTTCCAATGGGTACTAAATATGTATTTCCTGTTCATTCTTATTATTTCTACAATGAATAAACTATATTGATCTTATCCAATTAAAACTCTGTTGTGCAAGACTACTACAAAATTTTCTCTTGAGATATCCACCAGCTAAAAGCATTACAGACAACACAGGTTAAAAGGATCTTTCATTAGAAAGGAGAATGTAGTGCTATAGGGACTTAATATCTCTGCTTCGTTTCCCTTCATTAGTTAGTCAAATTTCACTTAATAGACGATAGGCAATTTCTTAGTCATGTCTCCTGAGCTAAGCACAATAGAGGGAATTTGGTATTCCCAAACACTGTGCAGGGAAGCTCACACTAAAAGAAAACTATACAAGAGAAAAAGGAAGCATTTGTCAGAGCAGCCATGTTTATGCAATTTTTGTTCTGTGGATTAAACATATTTTCCTGCTACATGTTTTGGAAACTTTGTATTTTGTGCTTGAACACTAAAGAAACAGAAGCTGCCAGAATTATACATACCATTTGCATAAAGCTAAAAACTTGCCCTTTCCCATCTGAGAGCAGCTATCACCATCTTTTTTGAAGCAGTGCAAGCATATTTTATATAAGGCTAGACTTCACAACTATTTTAAAATATAGATATTATCTAAAACATTTTCACTTTCATCAAGTTTTATTCATGTAGGGAATAAATAACCAGAATTTCACTATATAGAAATCCATTGGCTTGTCCAGGATCTTTTATAAAGAGATTTTTCTGGTTGGCTGGCAACTCCCTTAGAAACTGCACTTTTACACTGTGCACAATGAGATGCAATAAACCAAGCATTCAAGATAACATCTACCTGCTTCAGCAGGATAGGGACAATAACAAATGCAGCTTTTGTTATGATTGCAGGCTATTTTTCTTTGAAGGGCCCTCTCTCAGAGTATAACTACATTGCAAGAATAAGTAAAGATCACGAAAAAAGCTTCCATTTTTAGAGCTCCTGTTCCTTTGTAAAAATTAGAAAGCAAAAGTGAATAAAGGGAAACTGGAAGAATTTGCATACAGTTGCTGTAACTTGGTGCCCTCTGGAAAAGCAGATCCCATTCTAGCACCTTCCAAAAAGATCCTGGGTGGTGCTAAGCAAACGACTTAAGCTGATTGCATTTTTCACCATGGGTAATTAACAGTGCAGTCTTCACAGCTGGCCAATCTCTAGAAAGTCATCCACAGCTAGAGCATACTGTCGATTGATTTTGTGAACTCACTGTGAAGAGTTCCTGTGATTTGTAAGAGAGATCAGACTGTTCTAGTTGGTGACTTTCAGCAGCACTGCAGGGCTCCTTAGAGAGCTTTGGCAATGTTATTAGCCATGTTACTGTGCTCAGTCTCGTGCAAGAGACACCTGCACTAATTCTCCCACATGATGGGAACAAAAGTAAACTCTAGTCCTCAAAGCAATCTTGCTGTCACAGGAGACTCACTTTTACCCCTTCATCATCAATATCAGCCAGCTGAAAAAAAATTTATTACTAAATGTATAGTCTAGATACACTGCAAACTCTTCTGTATTTGTCACAGGGGTTCATAAAATATCCTGAGTTGGAAGGGACCCACAATGGTCATTACCTGGCCTGTGTTAAAAACTTCTGTGCTTGGAACTTTTGCATGAGGCAGCTGAAAACAGATCTCTTTTTTGGTAGCGAGGGAAGATTCAAAATGCTGAGAATTAGTCTTCCTTAACTGTAGTATGTGTTCTGCTTCATAATGAAGAGTCAATTTTCTCCTTAGAACATGCACTGCTGCCCGTTCGTCTCGCTACCCTCAACTGCAGCAGAAGCTTATGAAGAAAAACAACACCAATTCAAAAGCACTATTCAAAAGTTTAAAATGTGACAGTTCAAAAAGCTAATTCAAAACACAACAATGCAGAGACATTAGTAACAGTACTCAGACTACATGAGAAGGTACCAAGATGTTTAAACAGCACCATACACCTGTATAAACTATTTACTGTTGGAATAAACAACACACGAAAACAGGCCTTTAAGCTCAGTGATGTCTATAAATGTAGCTCTTTCTAAGCTGTACCTAAACTTGGGATGAGATTGGAAGATATACAGGTAGACAAATCTAACTACCGACCTTTCTTGACAGGTAGAGAAGTCCAATCCCATCAATCACTTCTCCTCCTAAAACTACTCCATAAGCCTGTACAACACTCCAACATAGTAGGAAGTTTACCCAGGAAGAAAGAAGTAAAAATAGTTTTCTACATCACAAAATGAAATGACTCACAAAAGGGTTTAACAAGTTAAAAAAAAAGGCATCAGCTTAGCTTCTTGTGAAAATGCAGTCTAAGCTTCCACGTATCTCAGTTTCTTCTCAGTACAACAGGAATATTCATAACATTGTACCTCAGAGGAGTTTCTTGGAAATGTATTCAAATAGATGCCTCAGAAGCACTGAGAAAAGTATGATGCACTATACTGAGTACTGAAGCAAAGTCCATGAGGAAATTAATAATTCCACCTTCAGTGCATGTTCTTATAATTTGAAGTAAATAAAATATAAGGCCAAATACTGAATGAAGAAGATAAAAGTGAAAAATTAAATAGATGGTCATGAATGGTGAGCACCATTCATCCTGTATGCTAAACAATTCACTGGTCCTATTAAGCTAAGAAACCAAAAAAAAAAACTCAGATAAGACTATTTAATTAAAACTTATATTAAAACCCAATTGTACTCACTGTTTTTCTAAAGAAAATATGAAAAGACAACAGTAGATAATTCTGCAAGTGGTGTCAAAGCTCACTCTGAAGCTAATAATGCTGAGAACACTAGCTGGTGATGTTCAACCTGGCCAGCCTAGAAACTCTATAAGGTGGGGCTCAGCTTAAAAACAAGTACTTGGGGACTCCCAAAATACAAAGCTGGGCAGCAATACAGGCTAATGTATTGAAATGAACAATACATTACAGATATAGAGTCCAGTGATAGAGACTTACAGTACAAATGCAAGACAATGGAGTGGTAGATAATGAAACCAGATTGAGAATAATGCCACATAACCAAGAGAAAAACAGTCCCCAGTGGGGACTAAAGCTGTAGCTAAGAGGCTGAATGTGAGGTTTTGGTGTACAAACAAGGGAAATACAGCAAGATGACACTGCAGAGAATGACACTGAGAAGGAAGATGACACTGTATAAGAACAATGTATTACTGACCTCTGTTTCTGAAACTTAGCAATGAAGAGTAAATTTCTTGGGTAGTCCACACCAACAAAACACTTGTACAAGCTTCTGCAGCTGAGCCCTCCCACCTCTGCCAAAGAAACTGGTGGTCCCAGGTATAAGGCTCCTGTTTACCAGCTGTGAGGGCCATCAGAATAGAAGGCTGACTCAGATCAGTTACTTTTGGCACTTTGCTTCCCACATCAGAAAAGTTGAGTCTGGGTAGCTGGATGGCAAATCCAAAATTTAAACAAAGAAAAAGGCAATTGTTCAATTCAAAAATATTCAGCAAGTGATGGTTAAAGTAGTTTGATGTGTGATCCCACTGCAACAGGGATGTTAGAATCTGACAAACTCTACAGAAAACAAATCTGCAATGACAGATAATACCAAAGTGTCCAGGCAGGGAGGTGGCTGAAGAGCACCTTCTCAATCCTCTCAGGTTTTTCATCTGCATGGTCTGGAAATATCTTTGTTTATGGATATATATTTGTGATAATATACTGTTTGAACTTCCTCTTTTTTCCTGTGCAATCTCACTGATATATCCTTATTTTTCCTGTTTACCAAAAACAAGGAGTCATGTGTTTCTGCAAGTCTATGCTGACTTGCACAGGGATAAGAAATTCCCATTCCATTTACATTTTGGGCATAAAAAGATAAAAAATATTTCCCTGAATATACAAATTCTAGCAGGTGCCATTAAAAACAGATTATGTATTTTGGTTCCAAATATATCAATTAAGACAAATCAAGACATTTACCCTAGAGGGACATATAACAGATAAATTGTTAATTGAAAAAGAATATTGAACTAGAGCAAAAGTGGTTGAACCAATTATTAAAAAAAAAATAAACCTTCATCAAATGCTATTTTATATTGCCCCAGCAAAGGAAATGTTGGCAAGATATTAAAACTCCATACGGAACTAAGCTAGCTTAGTTGACCAAGAGAGAAAAAAAGAAAAAATATTAAATCCGTTAAATCCTATGCCAATACCATGCCAGAAATCATTTTGCAGGCAGGTAATCTTTTTTTATTATTATTTTTTACAGAAAACAAGCAGGTGACATGTAAGAATGTTGACTTGGACTGAAATTCCCACTTGGAAACACTGCAGATATGGAGATATTGTCAGAATTTAAAAAATTATGTATTTTGCCATTCTGAGTGTTTCAGAAGCAAAAGAAACATTCAAGCTGGAAAATTGCATTCTTTGCATTGAGCTTGAGTGAACAGACAAAACCTTGTTTTGGGATGTGCGTTTTGCTTTTTGCATAATGACCTACATGTTATTTTTCACCTTTTGCACCTCAGATGCTTTTATTTGAAGTATTAATCCCAGAGAAAATTCTAACAATTACTGTATCAGCTTAAAACTTCTTGCTCACCCTTAGTTTTTCCTTTCATGGGTAAAAGCACAAGGTTTAAAAAAAAAATAATTAACAGCTTTTTTAACTCTTGAGGAACTCTGACAATCAGAGTATAGTTGTTTCCCATAGTATTATTATGTAAAAAAAGATATTTACTAAGAGATAGTAAATCTAATGTACATCCTAGTAAAATGGTCAGGCTCTAGACTGAGTAAAGTGCTTAAATGTCCCTGCATGTCATCCTATCAGCAAACATTCTTTAGAAGCTCTAGGGAAATCAGACTGAATTGAATGGTGCAGGTAGAGTAAGTGACTGGACAAACTGAAGAAAAAAAAGACACCATGTCTGCAAGGTTACAATATATGGAAATACATGTTGCTCACAGACGAGAGCATACCCCAGCAAGCCAGACATGCATTTTCAAATACATACATGAGTGTCTTTCTGGAAATAGAGTGAGAACATCAGCTCATTCCTGTTTTCATAGTCCGACATCAAAACTCTACTGTCATCACTATACAACTGTATGTGTCAAACATAAGATTTAAAAATTGCCTATATTGCAAACAATCCATTGTTAATTAAAAAATTAAATAATACATTGTATGTCTTACGGAAGCCCTTTTGCCTCCAAGCCTGATCTATACTCAGGACTCTCCTGAAGCCAGTAAAATTATTTGATGGTACAAATAGCATTTTACCAAAAACATCTTATTTTCAAAGAGCAAAGAGGAAGCCGAGTTTCCTTAAGCAATGAAAGACCTAGGAAATAACCCTACTTGGCAGTTTCTAAGATGCCTTTCAGCCAACACAACTCTCTGCACAACTCACAACTGCTCCTTTCTGGCTTGAAACCTTGCAGGTGGGATTTTTGCTGAGATATCCACCAGGTTCTTCAGAAGTTGAACCCCTGTCGTGACATATTTGGAGGGCCTGACTGGGGAGCTGTGGGAATGGGCTGCCAGAGGATTGGGGCAATGGTGGCCATGGGCCAGGAAATGGCCAGCAGTGACTGATCTTACATGGCTCTTGCACAGATCAAAGAAAAACAGGCCCCTCAGAAAATGTTTTATTTTTATATTTATTTTAAATGCTTTGTAGAGAATAGATAATACTTTGGTTATGCAAATATTTACCCAGAATGGTGGGAAAAAAAAAAAAAGAAAGAAAAACAGAGGAAAAAGAAAGAGAAATAGGAACAAGTAAACCAAGTCCAAGTTCTCACAGCTGGGACACCAACTGGAACATCAACATAGGCTGAGGAAACCCAGATTCTGATTCATGCTTACAGAACCATCTCCATAAATGATTATGAAAGTAGAACTGATAGACAAGATTCCATACCCTCATTCCCCACAAAGTAAGGGTCCTAACTGCTGGACTACACAGCCTGTCCTACTCTCCTCCCTTCTGCACTTCCTACAGATCATTAGATGAAACACACCACTTGGCTAAGCAGTTGTAATTGCCTAAGACTCTTGATGGATAGAAGGAAGATCTGCTTCATTCTTTCAAAACTAATGCCAAAGTGAGTGTGTCTTAGGATGGCTTTTAGTCTTCATATCACAAAGCAGATAAGTTTGTGACATCTGGAGAAAGGAGCTTTGAGATATACTTTTGCACTTTGTTTTTTCTCTGGCTTTTAGCCCAGCATTCAGGATTTTCTGATTGTTTTGCTGAGCCTTTCAAATACCACAGTGTTGTTTGTGAATCTAAGTTCACAGAATGGGTAAGTTTGGAAGGGACCACAGTGGGTCATTCCCTGCTCAAGCAGGGTCATCCTAGAGCACACAGGATTGCATCCAAATGGTTTTCAATATCTCCAGTGAGGGAGACTTCACAAAATCTCTGAAAAATCTGTTCCAGTGCTCAGTCACCCACACAGTAAATTTCTTCCTCACATTCAGGTGGAAATTCCTGTGCATTAATTTCTTCCCATTGTCCCTTGTCTTATTGCTTGAGCCAAGAGCCTGGCTCCATCCTCTTGGCAGCCTCCCTTCATATAATTATATACATTATATAAATGTATATAATATATATGTATATGCATATAATTATATATATGATGAGGTCCCTCCTCAGTCATCTCTTCTCAAGACTGAAAAGACCCAGGTCCCTCACTCTGGATTTTGTCCTTCCTTTGCCTTTCAGGAAACAATACCTTAAGTATGAATAATGTCTAATATATTAGCATTTTAGGCCATTTTTAAAATTCTAGTTCCTAGCATAGCAAAGAATAGCTTCTGTTGTCTCCAGGTCTCTTAATAATTATTTATTTTGCATTCCCATGAGCTTTAGAAAGATCTGAAGACACTCTGTAGACAAAAGTCAGTCACATTTTTCTGGTGTAATGGAGCACATTAGCCCCCTTCACCATGCAAAGGATTGAAATGTTCACTGGTAGTAAAATGAAAGTAAAAACTAATAGAACTGGACAACCAGTACACTCCAAATAATACCCATAATAAATTCTCCTCTCTAAAGATTTTTGTGCCTTTTTCTGTCAAGTCCAAGTGAATTTGCCAAAGTATCTGAATGGATTATTCACCATATATACAGTATTCACCATGCAGTATCTGTCTGAAAGTGAAGCAAAAGAATTCTGCAATTTAGTTTAGTTTGTAAGCAGCTGGTGTTACCTTGATTAAATTTAGCTTTTCAAATGTTATCAAATCTGCCCTGCCTGAGATATGTTTTCCTGCCAAAACAGTCTCCAGTACCAATAAACTGAGTTATACTCTCATCGGCAGGAGAATCATACTGATGAGTGTATGTTAGATTAAGGCAATTGTTAAGCATTCACTCTGCAAGAGAATATAGAACTAATTGTGGAAATCTGCAGCATTTTCTGCTTGCAAAAAAACTGTTCATATATTTATAAACAATATCTTCCATTTTCCCCTTCTCCCTTCTGTTTTAGCTCTAATGTCTTATTTGTAAGATAACTAGAGACATCAAGAAAATTTAGGTTTTACTTCCATGACAAGCATAACATAGAGGGGAATAATAAATCTAATTTAACTTAACTTAGTTTAGCATATAAATTGAACTGTTGCCTGTACAGTTCATCATTAGACCGTCATCTGTATCCCTTTTTTCCTTCACGTGTTTACGAAATTAACCCGATTTACAACTACAGAAACTATCACAGCTCACAGCCCGAAAAGTGCCATCAAGCTACCAGCAAAAGCTTTGCCAGCTTTGAGACACAGAAGCACTGACTGAAAAAACAGGGGTTCTAGTGTGTGGCTCCACTGTTGCCTCCCTCTGTCAGAGGTAACATTTGACTCTGATGTGCTAAGCAGCCCCCAGGACCCAGGATGCCTGTGAAGCTGCGCCACTCCAGTTGCCTGCCTGCTGAGACACTCCTAGGGGTTTCACATGCCAAGAGGATGTTTTCCAGCTGCATGAGAAAAGCAGACTGGCACAGCAAACAGGTCTGACCCATTCTCACAATATCCCTTAAACTGTAGAGCGACCTAAACCTGATATCACTGTTTTTTTCAGATACAAAAGACTCTTGGGCATATAAAAGCAAATTATATTAGTAATCTACAAATTACTTTATTTTTCTGGAAAGTAATGTGAAAGGAGGAAGAAAATGCTTTTTTTAAAAAAATGGAGGGATAAAAACATTAATGTTAGTTTTGTTTAAAAGAAAATAAGTTTATTTTAATGTGGTTGATATATAAACCTCAGCAAGTGATGAACTGCAGTCAAGACACATAAATTTATGAAACCGGAATCAAGTGAATTTCTATTTCTTAGCAAAACTAAATCAACCAGTTATGACAGGTGTGAAATGACCCCTTAACTGCATGCATTTAGTTCCTGCTAGATAGAACACTGATGTTAACATAAAGAAGAGAAATATTATTATGAAGGAAACTGGAAAAGTTAGAATGCTGGAAATATATTGAGAAGACAGTCAAGTAAAATGTCAGTGGAAAATTAAATTGAATCTTATATTTCTCATGCAAAATTATTTGTATAGTGAAAGGAGAAGAAATGCCAGAGAGAAATTGTATTCACAGTAATCTATACACATGTAGGACTTGACAGAATGAGAAAACCAGAGGAAGAAAATGCCTTTTAATGGCTAGGAATAAACACTGCCAAGAAGGTCATCACAATCGAATCAGGTAAGAAGAAACACGTTGTTACTGAGACAGAAAGATGCCCTGCTGTTAACCTGTTACTTTTCCTCCCTCTACTGCCCAGAAAACCTGCTTACTACCTGTTGCAATTGTGTTTAACACTACTTCTTGGAACAGAAGTCCTGGTCTCATTATAAAAATCTCCTGTTCACATTCCACAGCAGGGACTCCAGCCAGGAAGGCCCAGATTGGCCAGTTAATATTCCAGCAGTGAGAAGAGTCCTCAGATATTCATTACCCTACCCTGCATTATGTAAATACTTTGAACTAGAGACAAACAAAAAGAAACCACAAAAAATATTCTGATTAAGAGACAACATTAAGATAAGTGCGTGTTTTTAAGGTATAATGATCAAAGAGAAAATCACTTGCTCACAATTACAGGAACATAAGTTAGAGAATCAAGTAAATTTCCTAAATCATAAGTAATTAAAAGTAGCTTGGCTAGAGAACAAAATTGATACAATATGTGCACAGCATAAATTTCAGCAGTTCATAATATGCTCCCTAAGGAAAAAAAATCCAATTAGAAAATTCAATCTTAGACAAATCTAAAAGGTGTAGTCCCAAAACCTTTTCTGTTTCTAAGTCATATGGTTCACAATTGTACAAATACTGGTTTAATGACATTCTTTCTCTGATGTTTTGCAGTATAAAGGCAGACATCACTGGTTATCTTTAGTGGGGACATGAATACTGTGCACAATTAAATGGTTAATAGACAGCTTCGTTAATTAGATACTTTTCTATTTAATGAGTGGTTGATAATAAGAATGGCTCTGTGACTTTTTAATTCTAAGGGAAATAAAGGACTCCACTTTGAATGTTTTTTTTACTTCAGCAAATTATCTGTTGTGCCACTTCAGTCAGGATGTCTGTGTACCACTGGAAGGCAGACACTAATAACAAAGATGGGAAAATGCAGGCAGCAGTGTAACCTCCTATCAACTCTCACTAGGCATGACAGCTTTTGCTACAATGAAAAATGTAATAGGATACATAGATAATACTGGATTTCTTGTTTTGATTTTATATTGTTTACTTCTTCAGTGAAGTGCAATAAAGCCAAGACACAAAATTACTGACGTGGAGAGTTCAAATTCAACTAGTTCTTTCAAAGTCCTGATTTCTCTCAAATATCAAGTAGGGAAAGCAGAGAAGGAAAATTAGACAATGTTGTTTCTTGGCCAAGGGGCAGTCCCCAGGTCAGAGAATTCTCCTTTATAAATCAGTATATGGAGCAATAATAAAAGTCATTTCTAAAGGCACGTTCAGGGATTCAGGTTGAGTTTTGAGGGAAGAGAAGTCACATGAATAAAGCCCAATAATGTACACTGGAAAACAGGAAAGAAAGACTTAGAAATCCAGTTTTAAAAAAGCCAAAATACTGCTGTTTCTGTGACCCAAGGGTTATGCAAACTGTGACCCTTATCACACCCCCATGACCAAAGCTCTAACCCACAGAATAGATTAAAAATGGTGGGTTGTTATGAGAAGGAGAGTGCAAAAAGCAAAGGTGGACCCTCCTGTGAAAGAGAGGAAATTAAAGGCGATGGCTTTTTCTAAAGCAGCTCTGAGGAAAATAACTTCATAAAATTGTTTCTTTTATGATCTACCACTGCACAGGAGGCTGAGTAAGGAAAGGAGTATAAGAGCGTTTAGTCAGCTCTGTACTACAGGTGAGCCTGCTCAGGACTCGGTATGCTCCTGCTGTAAACCAATAGCCTCCCAGACATCTTGCCAAGTCACAGTTTTACACATTACCTGACATCTGTCCTTCCCTAGATCATGTGCTGCTGCCTCTGATGACATTTCAGGTACACATTGAACATACTGCCCATTGCCAAGTTAATTCAATTAACTAAAGCAGCAGAAAACTCATTTTCCCTAAGGAAAAGGAAACCCTATCCTACTGAGATAGCAAACCAAACTGGTTCAGAGAAGAGCTGCCAGTGAGTTGTCACTGGAATGGAGTGGGGCTGTCCCTTTTGGCAGTGAGGAATCATGAGCTTAGCTCAGCTGTACATACCTTCAGCTGGTAGTGAACTCAGCAGCAATGCCTGCTGCAGAGAAGGCACTTTTAAGGCCTTTTCATTCACCTTAAAGAACCTTTACTCAGAGAAATAGAGAAAAAGCTGCAAATCAAGCCAAGCCCAAATAGCTTCCAGAAGCTCTAACCAAAAGACTTACAAAGGTAATCTTTGCTGCTGCTGACTCCAGACAAATGACAGCTTGCAGCTCGAGCCCTTGTTCTTGGTCTGTAAAATAGGAAAATGCACTGGACACTACTTTGCTTTTAGTTTAGAACAACACTCAAAAATCTTAGTGGACCACAGTTACTGAAATAAGGACTGAAAAGTAGCTTAGACAATTTAAGTTTCCTCTTTACAATCAACAAAGTCACCTGCCTCTGGTGTCTCCATCTCTCCATTTAGTAAACTCTGCAATAAAAGAGAGTGACACAGGTGTGTCCTGTATATTAAGTTCTACATATTTTTAAGAAAAATTCCTCAAAACAGTTCAGATTCAAACCAGGAGAAATTATATGTATGAAACAAAATGCTGGTTTTTCCTCAAAGCTCTCCTTGAAGACAATCACGCTAAAATCTCTTTGATAACGTTACATAAATAAAATTGTTTAAAGTGCAGATATTCAATGTCATTGTTATGTAAAAATCTTATTACCAAGAAAAGACTTTTCATAAGATCTGGGGGAAAAATGGAAGGCAAAGGGCTGTATAAATAATAATAAATAATATTCATAATAAATAATATTCATAATATATAATCTTTTATTATGAAGAAGGAACACATAAATGTACAGTTTGAAGATAAAAAACATCTTTTCAAGTAACTCATCTTGATCAGTTAAAGCCCAGCCCCCAATATGTTTACAGTTTCACATACATCAGTGGGGCAGCATTTCCTTCTGTCGCAACATCAAAGCAGACAAAATTGGCCACAAGTAGCAAAATAGCCACATGTAACACCAGTCACACGGGTGTCATTTTCTTGCATATCTCTATTCCATGAAACCACTTCCTTTCATTCCTGTTAATGCCAGCACTTATGCATGTACACAGGGCTTATCAAATGCTAAAATGTTCTCTTGAATTGAAAGCTGGAATCACTTTCCTGTCATCCTGTTAAGATCATTACAGAGAATTATGGAGGGTTTCAGCACAAAATATATATATATATACAAACATTCCATATATTTAAAAACTCCACAAATCTCACTGAAGTAACACCCTGTGGGTACTCAAAGCTATATACACATGCAGCCAAGTGGAGAAAGCCCAAATTCAATCCAGCAGACAAGTGAGTGGAATGACCTGAAATTGCTGCCATAAGAATCATCCTGTCATTGCTCTTCTTAAAAGTCATGCTCTGAGTAGCCTGTAACAGCTGCAGAGAGGTAATCAAATTGTTCAATCTAAAATAAGTTGGTCCTGTACAGTGAGAAACTCTTTTTATGAAAAGGTGTATATGGGAATGGAACATAAAATCCAGAATGGCCTTGGAAAGTACAAGCAGAGTTCCACATCATTATGGGGAAAATGGCCCAGACAGCAGGGACTTTAGATCCTGCAGTATTCAAATGCATCTCCTCTCTATTCCTCCTCATGCAGCACTATCACTGCCAAGGGCAGAGTGGGTCATGGACAAAAGACATCTACTTGAAGGACAAAATGAAAATTTTGCCAGTGGATAAGGAAAAACACATGATGGAGCACTTCGGGCTCCTTTTTGTAGTTTACTGCCGTTGAAACACCTTCCAAATCTGGCATTTAGAAGTGCTACCAGATTCCTCTCCCACACTAAGCTAACACATCCTCCAGCTACGCTTTTCTTTGGCTGAAAAATCCATCCCGTACGAACTTATCATAATTTAAACATGTGACAACAGGAGTGCTCTTTCTCCTCAGTTTTGCAAATCATCAATACCACAAATTGTTTGAAACTTTTGTCTACAGGATTTTTGCCCTACCATTACAAAGAAGTATGGAGACAGTAAAGAACAATGTTGCAAGTAAGGGTGGCAATCCTGAGGTGAGACAGGATGAAGAAGATCTGGATTCTATTGTTGCATTTTAATGGACCAGATAAGGAGGTCACCTATTCTGGGCTTTTCCCACATGGACGGTAACAGCACATTATTTTATGGACGTTTAGCTTGAGGCATTAAAATGTGATTAATTGCTTAATATCCCAAAGTATGAACAGAGTAAAATTAGGATAAGAAATTAAAAAAGGTGGATATCCAACCTGGGCTTCAGATGCTCTGTGTTCCCATTGTGGTTTTGCATGCATAAGCCTAGATGAGAATTTTTCTTGAATTCCAGCTTCACTGCTTGAAGTTTCTAGCACAGAGGGTCTTGACAACCTCTATTTACCAGAGGGAAGCCATCCCACTACCCCACTTATATGAAGGGAAGTAAGAAAAAGTGCTTTAGGGAGTAGATCCTTATCGCTATTGAGTTCTTAGTTGTTGTTTTTCAGATCTAGTCTTTCTTCACACTATGCCTCTGGGCAATAGCAGACTTTCTTGCCAGTCATATGCAATTGCTGCCTTCTCCCAGAGTCCCCAGAACTTCAAAGCAGCATACTGGAACAAAAGATAATAATGGAAAGATACATATATTTTTACGTGACACCAATGCTTTAAAAAATTCCAAACAGTACTCCTCAAGTCCCATTTCAGTTGCTGATTGCAAATTCATTATGATAAATATATTCACTGTGGTTGTTGTATGTTCCTCAAAGTTCGGTTTGGTTTTTTTTTTTTTAATCCACTTATACACTTATACTATACTAGAGATAATTAACATAATTTTCCTTTTTCCAAATTTATGAGAGGTGTTACTGCGAAAAACAAGATCATTGAGCAGTCTCTGTCCCTTCCACACAGCTTCTAACTTAATATCAGAAACAGTAACAATAACATGGATATACTGCTACCAGAGTCCAGATAAGGCAATGTTTTCCTGATCCTCAAAGTCATGGTTTGATTGATAAGCTGATAGGTTTCAAAGACTTTTTTCTTCATGCTAACTTGAAAAAATATTTGACAAAAAGAGCTGAATGGACAACACGTCTTTATCTTCCTGGATCTTTCTCACACAATCTCCAAAATTCTGATCTAAGGTTCTATTCAAATACCAGAGGTGTTACAGATCCAGCAGCGCATGCTGCTGAATTACACTTTGCCAATGTTTTCTTTGTTGATCTTCACAACCACTTCACTTTTGGCTCCAAATGCCTCAGGATAAGTCAGGCTGTGTTAAGTAATTGCAGATATGGAGACAACCGACTTTCTACTAAGATAGGAAGGTCCTGTGATTATGGTGTAGGAACGTGATCAGGAAATGTGCTTCAACAGTGCTATAGATTTTCAGTCAATTACATCCTAAGCTCTTGAAAGATAAGCTCAGAAAGCTCCTTAAAGATAGGTACTTGCTTTAACATTTCCTTCATGTCAGTCAGTTCCCCTCTTCTGTCAAATGAAGGCAACATAATTTCATTGCAGAGACTTACAAAGGCAATTTTTCAAGGCTAGTTCTTTTCATGCAGTCATTATGTTTCTTCAGCTAACCTGAGGGTATATGTGTAATCTCCATGCCTTTTAAGACTGCTGCACCTTGCATTCAGGAAACTATTGTTGTATATATAATGGGATTCTAACAAATAGGGTCCCAGAATTTCTTTATAAACAAAGAATATGGTTTCCATTTCCACAGGGAACATGCATCTTCACACTATTAGGCCAGTGATTTTGAAAAGCTATGAGTAAGTAAGTAAGGCTCACTTGTCCTTCTTATCCTATCTCAGAACATCCTCTAAAGTTTTCAAAATCCTAATATACTGTTAGACTGTGCAGAAGAATATTAGAACTGAAATGCTTGGATATGATATGTTCTTACAATAGGTATGAATCTGTACTGCATTTTAACAACCACCTTTGCCATCTACTAATATGGGCTCCTATATACAGACAGGCAGAGTTTATAGCTATGGCCAATGTATGTGTCTGAATAATGCACATACACAAGCCATGTTATCATCCCAAATTGTCCCAGTGGGTGAAAAGCAAGTAGGTAGATTTTTCTTCAGATATTGGCATCAGCTGGAATTGTGAGGAAAATCTGTGATAGTGTGGATGATTCTGAGTCCATTCCTTTCCAGCTTACATACTAATTGTGAGCTGAGGAGGTTTTCAGCTCCTAAGATATGATCATGTAGCACATCATAGGTTTAATTTAACATTTCAAAAGTCCCAGCAAGATTATTTAAAGATAAGCACTCAGAAATGTACGTCCCAAGTCTTTCTTTAAACAGCAACATTATAAACCAAGAGTTTCTGCAGCAGATTTGTATCTGAGCTATGTACACCTATGTATTTCTATGTGTACTCCTTCTATTTTTATGATGTCCATTAATCCAAAGCAAGGGAACATGAAGGAAGGACCTCAGACATTAATTTCAGGGCTCCAAATCAGAGGCATGACATTGATTTTTAGTATTTAGAGGCTGTGAAGAACTTCTTTCATGTCCATAACTCTGTCCATCATTCAAAAAATAGCATAAAGTGTATAATAGATGAACAAATAGACATTTGCTACAGGAATATGCCAGGAGAGATGGCAGGTAATTTTGTGTTTTCCACCCCTGCAGCAGAGCATAAGGACATCAACCTAGACTCTACTCACGCTCCTGTAGACTACTGAGAAGAAGGAGGAAGAAGAATTTCCTGTGCTTTTTTCTTCTAGCCAGCTCCTACTATTTTCATAAGCCTTTACAGACATGGAAAACTATGCTCCAAATATCAAGTTAACCAAGGAAGACTCTACCAACCCATAATAAAATCAATCATGTCTCATAAAAGAATTTGCTTTGCAGTCACACCCCGTACTTACTGCCAAAGTCTGTGCAGTACAAAGTGTCCAAGTAAAGCTGCTGTAAAGGAGGAGGCTGGATGCACTTCCTTCTTCCATCTCATTTTTCCTTCACTGTTCAAAAATCACACTTCTTAGATGTCAGACATCTTTTTTTCAGTATTTGGTCAAACTCACTCCATATTTCAGTATTACTCATAAGAAATTCACCTGCAGATTTGAACTCTCATTTTTCTTTCTACACTTGTGAGTATGAAGTGTGCAAAAGACTAAAAGAAATCAAAACCATTTCCCAGGCTCTGATGGGCAATCACCTCTGAGGTCAAACAATAACGGTTGAGACAACATAAAGTACATCCTTGCACATGAATTTAGTCTGAGTTAAAGAAGATCTCTAGAACAAACTACAATTGTAGGGAGAACAAGTTATGTTCTTATTATTATTATCTATAATTAATGCCCTGAGAAGTAACATCAGCTTTATTTCATCTTTAAGGTCCCTTCTGACACAAGCCATTCTATGATTCTGTGATCATCTATGGGAATCTCACTGTATAGCACAATTGTAAGTGATGTGACAAAACTTGTCATTGTCATCTCTACTTCACATATAAAAATAAACTTGGCTGAAACTCTGATTGTTTTTTGATCTGAGAACTTTCCAATTTTGTCAGCTGTGGAAATATGGATCAATCTGGACATTTATAAGAAAAGAGATATTGGTGCATCCTAAAATTACCTTATATCTGATTACCCAACTCAGACATTATGACTTATATTAAAAAATAGTTTAACATGGAAAATTATGTGTCACCATTGATGTTTAACAACCAAATGATGAAATGCTTGAACTCAAGTCTCAAGGGAATGCTGGCTTGCCATAGGCTCTAGACAACACAGTTGCTTCACCGCTGCCTCTTAACATCTTTTTTTATATTTCATGCTAGCAAAAGAAGCAAAATTCTTTGCTTTTACTATTCCACTGATACTATTGGGCTATGCTATAACCCAAATCCTGTAGCTTTAAATCCAGCAGTGTGTTCAACCACTGTAAGGGAAATTTTATTTTGTCATAACATTATATGACAAAGAAAGTGATGTGTTGTAAGTCAAAACAGGGAAACATCACAATTACGATGTACAGAAAGGATTATTATCCCTTGGAGATAGAGAATTCCTGAATCTGTGATGAGTGGTGAGAGATTAAACTACACTGTCTTCCAAAATATCCCATCTTAAGTAATGGTATTCCTGTGCAACAGAGAAAATACATCGTCTGAGAGAGTAATAGTTTCTCTGTTTAAGTTTCTCTGTTAACATGATCTTCTTTATACCACTTCAAGTAGAAGTTAAATATTGGAATATAAGATAAATTTATAGAAGATTATATAATATATATAATACATATACACATTTAAATGTGTATACACTAAGAAGTGAAGAACATCTTCCCTGTTTTGAGATGTTCCAGAATAATGTATTTTCTATACAAAAAAACTCCACAAAAACTAACCAACAAAACCAAAACAAAAATTAATTGATTGAAAGTACCGTAAATTAATTTGAGATTTTAGGAGGGCTTAGTACTAAAAGGGAAATAAAATGCCTTATTAAAAATGTACCTTTTTTTTTTACATATCAGTACAAATACAGCCATCTTGATGAATCAATATATACCAAATATTCCAATAATAGTTATCTGTACATGACTGCACAGAAATTAGAATTGGTATGAACAAAATGGACCAAAGTTATTCAAGTAATGATTGGAGTTGTGAATGTTGCACTGAAATTAAAAAGACAAAATGAAGCACCTCAAGCAAACAAAAGAACTTCATCTATTGTTAATATATTGCATATGAAATATTTTCTAGGATAGAGGAAAACATTGTGGCACAGCTCACTTGAGAAAATAACCCCAGAATGCAGCTAGATGTTCAAGCCAATGGCAGTGAGTGAGTTCTGTCAATGCTGCCTATTTTTTTTAACCCAAGCACAACACAAAGTAACAAAATGTTCCTTGCATTTCACTCTGAAAATACAGTTAAACAACGAAACCAAAAATTTTCTCAAAAAGCAATCTTTTCCTTCTCTTACATTCTAGAAACTTCAGGTAAAACTGCAGTTTTAAAGCATGGATAAGAATGGTCTACAGAGAAGCACCAAACCATCCTTCTTTAGTATTGTCATTTCAAGAATGATTTGCAATATTCTAATGGTACTCATCAAATTATTTCTGCCTTGCAAAATACATCACCTTTTTCACATAGTTGTTTGGAGTTATCCATTCACAGGGAGCATAAATTGAGAAGGAAGAAAGTGAACCAAGCAAGCAAGCCAAACTCCACTTTCTTAAAACCAGCTAACAGGCAATCCATCATTATCAATTTAAATTCCCTCACTGAAAAATAAAAACTTTATTATCTCGTGTTGCCCATATAAATTAATTTTTAAATTGCTGATTTAGAGATATCAGTTTAAACACACTGAAATATTTATGGGCCCATTACAAAGCATACTATTTACTTGGAGTTCCTTTCACTGTAAATAGGAGAGCCTTTATATCCATTGCATACTCTGATGCTGTCTTTTATCATATCCTTCATTCTTTTCATTTTTTACATCTTCTTTTCAGATTATTTCTATGTTTTGTCTAACCATTAGAGTATTAAAACATTTCCTTGTCATCAACGACTTTGTAAGCAGAGCTACTCACTTGTAGGGCAGAATCTAGAGATTTAAATGGGCCAGAAACACACTTGGAAATCATATGAGAGTCTTCAATTAACAAAAGAATAAGTGGTATTTATTAACATATGTCCTCCTACAAGCCTCTTTTCTGAAACAGTCACAAAAGATATGCTAAGGAAGCCCCAAATGATGGATGCACTGCAGGGACTAAGGGAACAGTTTTCATTGCTGTGTTCTTAAACTGTTTTTCAATGCTACACAGAACTGAACTTCCCAATCAGAGTTTTGACCTTCCTCTGCGGTAGGATGTGCATTTCTATCAAGTAGTGCTACCAAAGAAGATGGTCACCAAAGAGAGCATTCATGTTATTTTGCCACAGATGAGTCTGAATTTCTATTTCTACAACTGAAAAGATAGAGCTGCATAACAATTTTGTGTATGCTCAGTATAAATACTGGGAACTCATTGTCTCTCATGTGTTGATACGCAGAGAAAAAAGGAAAAAATGTGAAAAGATCAAAGCTTGATTTTTCACAGTACAAGTATCCAAAAAGCACAATAATAGGATGCAGAGAGGAGTCTAACTAGCCAAAAAATAGAGCTGCTTGCTGCAGCTCAGGTATAATATACATTACTGACACAGACAACAAGAAGTTTAAAAAATAAAGAAAACCAAACAAAAGCAACAAACAAAACAGTATTTATTCACATGGAAACACTACTGGACCACCCTTTCTGCCCATTCTTGCTGTGTCAATTTCAATACCAGGAATTTGATTCAACCCTCAATTCTGAAAACTCTCTATATATGCAGAACGTCTGTACATATCAAAATATGGTTTGAAGAACAAGACTTGAGACTGCCTTGTTTATGCAACAGCCCACTTCAGAACAGCCAAGTGGAATTCCCTGGTTACTCAGGTTTTTCACAAACAGGATGTTGCTCAGATGCTGCTAACGAGTAATGTTGCAATTCATCAATTGAAAGGAGTTGGTGTCGTCAGCCTGAGTGTTATTTTGAGATGCGTGAGCAGCAGCTCTGCCCTAGTTGATTACAGAAAAGGAAGTTTTGCCACCACATTGATGCTCCAATTCCAGCATTTCAGTCTTAAGTGAATATTGAGTCATGTCTTAGGAACTGTAAGAAACAGCCAAGCAGATGCGTTCAGTCAGCCTTGTCAGCTTTTCCCTTGTGCAAATCCAAATGTATC
The DNA here is from genome assembly GCF_036417665.1 of Passer domesticus. Lineage (NCBI taxonomy): Eukaryota > Metazoa > Chordata > Aves > Passeriformes > Passeridae > Passer > Passer domesticus. Next base: position 103,765,808 of record NC_087474.1, on the reverse strand, counting down.
AAAGTTTGATTAGCACTGTAGAGAAAAAAGACCATCTGCTAACAAACCAAATGCATGTCCCACTGCAGAAAAGGAGCAAAGAGCTATTAGATACCTGCAGTGCTGAAATGCAAAAAAAAGAAATTGTCATTTCCCTCAAACAACTGTGTGCTCAGAATAATATGGTAAACCATGAAACCAACATAGAAAATGTAAAATCACACAGAGCACTTTTTCTTACAGTCCAGTTTTGCTTTATGCAAAAACACAGGAAGTACTGCTGCTGCATCCAGTTTTCTAATCAGATTAAGGAAATCCATTATTCACTGGATAAAATGATCATGATTATTTTTTAGTTAATCCTAAACAGTTTAGATTAAATTCCTAAGCCTGCATCTGCTTAAATTCCTGCTGAAAAACTCTTGGAACACCCTTTATAGCCATATGCTTAAATGGATAATATAAGGTCACATTCAGTAGAATTCTTCAATGAAAGGTATAAAATCTTTTTACAACTCTGATGCTTTTGAAACATTGGCTTGGGGTGAACAGGAAAAAGAAAAAAGGTCCTCACATCAATTTTGTTTCTGTTTATCCAACAGCTATTGCTCCATAAAGATTGTTAGGAAAACACAGAATTTGGGGTGATATTTCCTTCATCCCTGCAATATCTATTACTTCATGAAATAAATGACCCTGCAAAAATGTCAGTTTATATATTTTGAAACAAGTTTTAATTTAGGCCTCTTGTCACAGTACAGAGCAATATCATAATTAATGATGTGAAACTGGTAGCTAAGATGTCATTACACATGGGAATGTCACATTGAATCAAGTTAAACTAGCCACTAAAAAATTCAGCACTGGAATATTAGTTTTTATACGCACAGTATATCAAATAAATCTTTGACAAGCCACAAAAAATGGTATGGATTAAATACGATATGGGATGAGCAGATTTGGAACATAGCTGGCCTGGAATCTCAAAGTGCCAGCAAATCAAGGCCTGTGGGTAAGTCAGGCTATTTATTTGCCAAGCTGACCTACTTCTATTACCCTTATCATTCTTCTGAATACCATTTACAAGTCTTTCTGTCACAGCAAAAGACAATGTTAATTCATCAGAGCTCTCATGTAGTTTCTAAGAAGGCTGCATGCCTCCTGAAGTTGTTTTTACAATGATTTCTAGGAAGAGTTCTGAGCTGCTCAAAACACCTTTATCCTATTCCAGCAAGCTTTTTTTTTTTTAAATCAAATGAGCATTATACCTAAAAATTATGTGTAACATCTAATTAACACTTATGCCACATTTAAAATTCCTTTCAGTTGTTTGTTTTTTTTTCATTACAGAAATAAAGTTGTTAGTGTCATAAGTTACTCCTCATCTAAATAGTTACTACCAAATTTTTAAGACACCACAACATACTTGAATCTGCCTAATATTCTGGAAGTATGGAATCTGCTAGAACTAATAAGGTGCCACATAGTCCATTCCCCTTGGGGCTGCATCCTTGTGGTTCTTATGGGTAGGTAGAGCAGGTGCTGGGACGTGCCTACCCAACAAAATTCCGAGGCCTAGGGACAGAAGTGCAATTTGCTCTAGGAATGTGAGCTGTTGCTTTTGTAAAAGTAATTTGTGGCTTACCTTACATCGTATTCAGTACACCTTCCCTTAAACAGCACACATTATTCATTGACTGACTGGAACAGAACAAAGTCATTTAAAAACAAACAACTACAAAATCTCCAAGTTTTACTTATTGTATATGCATCAGCGTATGGCAGGAGACAATTACCTGTCTGCTATTAGCATGCTCTGATATATAGTTGTTCTTCTAGCAACAAATGAGCACATATAAGAACTATTGCAGCATTTATACTTGGTGGTTTTTTGTTCCATTTTGTCGATGAATTTTTTTCCCTTTAATAATCCTCCTTTATTAATCTTGTTTTGTTTAAAGTTTATTTGTATGTTTGAAAAAAATTTTCCCCCAAGTGTGTGCTGTAGTCCTGTGAACAGTTTCTCCAGCCACTCATGCTTATGCAATCAGACACCGCAGCTACTGGAAGGACTGGCTGCTACCTGGGGATGTAACCAGGCTCATTTTGAACTGTTTTTTTGGACAAAACTTTAGCAAGGATTCAATCTCATGGGCTTCCTCCTGACTCTTGCCTCATATTATCCAAACATTTCCACAGGCTTATATTTAGAAGCCCACACTGCTCCCACTGCAATCATCAGCTGCTTTAACCAGAAAAAGCTGTTGGCTGCAAAGCTAGGCATACAGCAGTCAGTTTTCCACTGTTTTATAGATTCACCTTTAGGCAGTATAAATATTTAACAAGGATGTTTTGGAAGCACCCCTATGGAGAGTGCTTTCCCACCTCTCTCTTCCCCAACAGATATTTAACTTTCCTCTCATGCGACCCCAGCTCTCTGCATCTTACACCCATCACTTAACTCTAATAAGCTCCTTGTGTGTTAAGGACTCAAGGCAGACTTGTGGCTCAGGGAACATCTGAGAGTCCATCTGCTCCATATCACTTTTTGCTGCCTTAATACACAGTTCAGCTCCTGAGTTTGTGATATGATCATAGCTTTGAGTGGAAACTTTGTGTAAATGTCACGTTAATGAAATGCACAAGAGTGCTAAGTGATGGTATGCAAGTAACTATACAAATAGATTATTTTTATTCTCTTAAAAAAGTATGCCTTCAGCTGTAATTGTATATTGGTTTACACATTATCCCATTTTGTTATGATCATAAGGGTCTCAGCACTACCCATGCAGTCCTGTAGATGACTGAGAACAGAGGAGAAATTAGAATTTCCTTTGCTTTTCTTCTAGTCAGCTCTTAATGTTTTTGCAAGCCTTTAGAGACATCACTGCTATAAAACGTAAAATAAGAACAGTAGTATGCATACTTGAAAAAAGTATTTCATGCTGTGCATGCTGTCTCAGGTCACCAGTTTTCTAACTTGTACTCATTCATACTCCAGGGGACTTTTCTTTTATTCTTTGTTTCTGTAGGAAGGAGCAGTTAAAATCAATCAATCAAAATTTTCTCTGATTTTAGCACACTAGCACCAAAGGAAGGGCATAAAGAAAGGCAAGGGATTAGGATACAACAGCACATCATCACTGATATCATCTCTGCGAAAGACTTGATGCACTCCTGTTGCTTTGCTCTTACCTCTATGAATATAGGAAATGTACCTTTGTAGGAAAAGGATACACCCAAAATGTAAGGTGTTCGCAGATATCTGTGTTCACAGATAGAATGCCAACCTCAGTTGAGGTTCCTCTTCATATCCCACAGTCCTTATTCCTTAAGTATATAAGGAAAGGATGAAAGCATTACTCCTTTCTGAACACCTTCTCTCTAACCTTTTAAAAAGGCGTGGGCCTGGGAGGAGCATTGGGGAGGCTGGCAAGAGAAATGAGCCATGATTTGCACTATAATGGCTTTCATTCCTCAAAGTAGGGCAGGGCAGTTATTAGACAGGTAGGCTTTTAGTGTAGTTATTAATTCTGTACCTAAAATATCTTACTATGGAGCAGGAAAATGCAAAATGCCAGGAAACTCACTGCTCACTGTAGTAAAGATATCACAGAGTCTCAAAAATCAGCAAAATTTTTAGAGCATGCAAGGAATAACAGATCATAAGTGTGTGCCATGTATTATGCAGTGTGCCTTCTCCTCAAGTACCATACAATTGTCAAACCTAACAAAGGGCATTGGGTTAAAGTGACTAGATGAAAGTGAGGCAGGTCACCTTGCCAATCTGAAGGCATTTATAGTAAAACACTGGCAGCACAATTTTGAAGGTGGGAGAGGAAAAGGAAGTGAACATATTCCCTTTGAAATTCAGTCTTATTCAATTCAACTACCCAAGAGAAAACGGACGTTGTATAGAGGTCAGCTCTGTGCCAACCATTGCAGACTGGAAAAGGCTCAGAGACCAAATTATTATCTTTGTCTGCTGAGATGCAGAAGCTATGAGGAAATATTTAACAGCTATATATAAGGAATAAAAAAATATTGCATCAAAATATCAACTCTTTCAAAGGGCATCAGCTGGCCAAAATAGGCAAGTTTGAACAACACCCTACAAAAAAAAAAAAAAAAAAAAAAAAAAAAAAAAAAAAAAAAGCCAAACAAACAAACCAAAAAAAAAAAAAAAGCCCAGCAAACACAGAAAATCATGCCACCGTGATTTTCAGAGAGACTGAGTAGGAATATCTGTGCTGTGAAGAGCCTCCAGTCTCAGCTGACAGTTATACAAACCAAGACAAGGAACTGGAAGAGTAAAGAGGTGTCAGGATACACATTAAGTATAGTTTCAAAAAACAGGAGAAGCCCAAATATCAGTTAACTGCTGCTGAATGGAAAAGTCCTTCTCTATCTCCTCTCCTCCACAATTTTTGGCTCACATCCTTACAACTGATCACCCCCCTTCTGCATCAAATTCTCTTCTGGAAGAATCAGAAAACTTGGAAGGGACCTTTGGAGGTCATCTGGTCCAGCCCATGAATCTTTCTCCCCTCCTTCCTCCAAGATAATTTGGCTTATTGCAATACCTAAAAACTACTTTTAAAAACCCAGAAGTGTTTTTTAGCATCTTAATGAGTCAGACCACATCTCAAAAGGAACCTCTGAGGTTCCTGTGTCTTGTAGGGGTAGGACTCCAAAATTGGGAGAGGAAAGGAAACACAAGCAAGATTCCTCCTTCTGCAGGCAGCAAGTCATTGCTTAAGTTCAACCACACACACAGTTATCCCATTCTCTCTGATCCACCCCTTGTGGAATGTTACTGCATTAGTTTTGATTTTGTGTTTTTCTTCTCTTTCCAATAAACTAGCTGAGTAGGTTCGGGGAGGTAGTGCATTGTGTGTTTTTCTGAAAGTGCCCTGTCAGAAGCGTTTTTAATTTGCTCTGCCTTAGGAACTCTTCTCTAGCAAGGCAAACAGACCTTTACTGATGCTGCTAAGAGAACTACAAATGAGAGATTAAGGATCCATGAGATTTGTCCCCCTAAATCTCACAGGTACAGTTCCAAAACCCTACTGCATGGCTCTAGAGGTTATTTTCCTCTAGCACACGTTTTTATATCTAAGCTCACTGCTCTTTGAATGACCTCACTAGCAGCACTTCAAGGGATTTTCTCTGGTGCTACACTTCTGATGTAGCCAAACCATGAGGGATTGCGCCGGGAGCCAAGCCAAAGTAGGTGCTACAACCAGCCACTGCTTCATGCTGCGGACTGCCTGACTCTTATCTGCTGTGAGCATTGCTCTCCTTTTGATTCCTTTGCTTTAAAGATGTGTGGGTGTTTGCTGGCTCGTTGTTGTTGTTGTTGTTTTTGTCAACACCCACTGCTATCTTACTTTTTCCATAACCAAAATGTATTTTAAAGGAAGTGGAATTTTAGGCAAATAAATTTAATTCTGCCTTGCCCCTGATTCAACATTTATTTTCCCTTCTTTTTAAGGACATCACTCTTGGCTCTCAATTCCATTTTCAAGCCAATCTCAGACAAGCACCAGCTCTTACTCTTTCCCAGACAGGTGGCCAGCCAAGAGATTTTGAAGCATTAGTGCTCAACTCATTTAGACTTCCTTCAAGACTGAGTGGTTTCTGGGAGGGAACTCAACCTCTATGACCTCCCCCTACACTGTACTTTGCTGCTAATCACTCCGCCGTTAGTCCTTGAAACACAATTTTACATAATCTGCACTGGGCAAAAGGAATTACAAATATTCCAACAAGCCTTTGCTCTACTTCTGCAATCAAGTTACAATGTTGCTTATGTTTTAAACAAGTATTTTCATCTGCCTTTGTGTACAGATAAAGTTTTATGTATTTATACATTTTTATCTGCATATATATATATATGCATTTTATGTGCCTGAAAACTCATTTAAAAACTATAGTGAAAAATTCAGAAACTTAAATAAAAAGTATTAAAACAGCTGAAGCATCCAATAATATATAATGGGAAGGTGAAATTTGAATTGAAAAAATTTAAAGTTTCTTCAGTATGTCACATGTACAAATCTGTACTAATCCTAAAATCACAAGAAAAGAATGACCAAATATTATTGGTTTGAATGAATACTGACCTCTGACTCCTGCTTTCATAAATCCCAATTATAAACTCCACGCTGGAAGTTCTGGAGGCTCCAGCTGCAGCAGCTGTCTAAACCCGATGGCTCCCTCTCTTCAAATTACCAGCAGTCCCTCGCAGAAATTGCAGAAGGGATCTCACCAGTGCCTCAGTTGCCTCCAGCTTGTAGGGCACTGCCACCTGATAAGAGGCCAGCACAGCCACACAAACACTGACAGCTCCAAACTGGAGCAGCTGAAAAATGAATATATATTACTGCAGCTGCTCCTGCAGGGGAGATGGCAGCTTTAAGCTGAGAGCTGTTCCTCTTAAATACCACAGCTGGATTTCTCCAACTGCAGGAAAAGTGACTGCAGTTTTTGGTGATGTTACTTTACAGTGGGTGACTGGTGATACTCAGGCCTGTCAAATGTCACATAAGATTTTAAAGGTAACATATACAATAGCTGTGTTGTATTTGAGAATACTTTGCAATCTGAAATCATATATGGAAAACACTTCTCTGGCAGAAGAGATCAAGGGTCAAATAGGATCATGCCTTTCTTGAAAGCTTTACATATCCCTCTCCTGTGTGCATTACACTTCAGCAGAACTGAGCAGAGTCTCTCATGCAGGAGTCAGGGCTGAATTTGGGGTTGCCCAAGAGAAGCTGGAAAGCAACTGAAGGAACAGCGGATGTCAGATGGAGTATGTAAAGTAAAAAGGAAGTGACTAAGGAAAAAATGAGAAAGCATCAATGGGAAAGTGCAAGTCAACAAGGAAGAACAATAATTCAAAGGATTTTTTTTATTTTATTTATTTTTTTGTGGACGCTTTTGTTTCCTCTAGTTTCACCACAGAGAGTCATAAATGGTCAGCAAGAATGGTTCTCTCTCAGGTTTTGACACCTAAGTTCAGAAATCCAGACCAGCCCTAAAGCAAAGAAAGCTCACCCTCAGGCTAAGCATTGCATTCATTTTCCTGCCACCTCCTTTCACAAGGGAAAGAAAATGGTGCCTGCCTTGAGTTCAAGAGTCGAACAGTAAAACTTAGAGCTCTACAAGTAACAAACTGTGCAGTTAGAGCTGCAAAGGAAATATGGAGACCCCTACACAGCTTTGGACTGATAGTGGCAGCACCCTGGCATTTTACAAACCCAATGGAGAAAGGAAAAGCAGAGAGAACCTCTTGCTTTTTTGGAAAAACACAGCTAGAGAAGGGGTTATTACTCAAGGGAAAACAATAAAAAAGTGTTTGTAATATATGCTGATAATGGAAGAACTGCTTAATCCTTTTCATAGGTCTCATAGCTTCCCAGGGAATTTAAATAAGTTAGTGAGGTTTAAAATTCTTCTGGGAGATGTGCCTGTGTATAACCTTGTATTTAATAATTAAAAGTCTTTTTGATATGTAGGACCCAGAAAATTGATTATAGTAAATTGCAATGTGAACAACCAACCACTTGAGGCTATGAATAATGCAGGAAAACTTCAAGACCAGACTTCTCATGTCTGGATGGTCTACTGAGGATATGGGGCAATGGAGGACTTGGCTGAATAAATGAGAACCACATGCTTTTGAAGAAGAGCTTCACCCTCCTTCTCATTAGCACTAACCAGAATGGTAAAATGTATATAAATTTAGCAATAATGTGAATGGTATAATAATAATAAAAGAAACTTAATACCTGAACTGGACTGAATGTCTAAAGAAGAAAAAACCTGCCAGAAAACAGAGACCAAAAAAAAAATCCACAAAAGGAGCTGGACAAAAAAAGGAGACTAAATAGGTAGAATGATCTGGCTTTATTGTGTCTAAGTATCAACTGGGTCAAAGGAAGGGCAATTCAAGTAAAATAACAGCTGAACCTAAGACACATTGACATGAGCTATTTTACTTCAATAACATATTAATTTATTTAGATTAAATATTTTATATGTTATTTCAGTAACTGAGCTAGCTATAAAAAAATATAGGTGTATACAAGTAGAAAGAATATTAACATTTAAACATAAAAACATTGAATCTCCACCTTTCTATCCCTCATCACCCCTCTTCCAGAAATGGGTCCCTTTATTCCAGAAGATATTATTTCAAATTAGCAAGCAAAGATTTTGCCAGTAATGTCAAAGATGAACAAAGAGAAACATTATTGGGGAATACAGAAAATAGAATTTCAAAAGTAATAGTAGTGTAAAACTATTTTAGAGCAAGAACGTCTCAGTATTATGTCATGTGAAGGAAAGCACTTCTACATCTCAGGCCACTCTGAATTCTAGCAACACAATAGTTGTCTTTTATCCTCAAGCCCTATTCACACAGAAAATATCACATTCTCAGCCTCTTTGTGTTATTGAGGTCCAAACCAGAGAGGCATGCCTTAATTTTCTTCATAGATAGAAGTGATAAAACAAAATTACTCCATTCAGCCCTCTTTCCATTCCCAAGTAGCTTTTCTATGAACCATTATGGACAATGTACATTACAAACCCAAAAAATACTCATAGACAATCAAGACAAGGTGTAAAAACTATTATAGACAGAAGTCACGCTCTATCAGCTTTACTAGATTTTATTTCTTAAGCAGGTTCTATTTAAGGATGTGTCACAGTTTAGCCCCAGCTGTCAACTGAGCACCACCCAGCTGCTCACTCACTCCCTCCAGCAGGATGGGAGAATAGAGTTGGAAACACAGAAGTGAGAAGACTCATTGGTTTCCAGCACAAATCTAAAACATAGTCCCATAGTTGGTACTATGAAAAATTTAACTCTACTCCAGCCAAAACCAGCCCAGTATGTTTACAGGTGATTTTTTACAAAGTTGAAACCCTGAAAGATAAGCTAAGATCAAATGATCTTAGACCTAGTTCATAAATAGAAAGCCTGAGGAACACCTTGGTTTAAATGACATGAAAGCATTAAGTGTTGGTTCAAATTTTGTCAGCAGTTGAATATTGACTAATATGTAAGAGATTTTTTCTGTAAGTTACTTTTATAATTTAACTGAATTTTCCCAAATTTTTAAACATAAAAAATACCACAGGTTTTAGGGGTTGGGGCTTTTTTTAGCACAGGTAAAACAGGAAGGAGACATACGTGAATTTTAAAAAGCAAGACTAAGATGAAAAGTCACCCCCATTTCTTCTTCAGTTAGAATTTTATACTTTGATAACTGTTTCCAGTTGGCTTTCTCAAAGGAAACTGTCTTTAGCAGTGAAGATGTAGCTGTTTTATTAAGCAGTTCAGTTTACAGAATAAATTCTATAATCTCTACAACAACTTATATATAAGGAGTCATAAATCTCTTTCTGTACCTGTCATTTTAATGTTGATTCCAGTAATAACACCAGATAAAAATCTTCCAGAGTTCTTGTGGTGTCCCACCTTAAAGGGGAAGGGAGTACTGAGGATTCATAGATGCCCACAGTTGAAAAGGAATGTCATAACTCACAGGGTCTGCAAAAAGGTATAGAGTTTTATTAGTAAATGATACACACAGAATGGAAATTGGAATAAGCTAGTTCCTTGTCTTCTGGTATAAACACATGGCTGTAGATTTTGAATCAGTGGTATGGTGAAAGAAGAGAAAGAGATTAAAGAGAGAGAGAGAGAGAGAGAGGGAGAGGGAGAGGAACTAAAGCCAGCACTGGAGTCCAGAAAAAATACTAAAATGTACTATAGGTAATTTTTGTCTGGTAAATCATATCCTGTGTTTGCTAATTACAGAAATATCCTCTGTATGTGACTAGAATTTTCCATCATGAGGCATAGCAAGGTCAAATTTCTACTGTAGCCCTGCATTTTTTAATGTATCTCTTACAGTCATTTGACTGCATACACAGCACACAGACAAATAAATAAGAAGAGCATTAAACAAAAGCTGGATAAGAGATGATTGCTGAGAGCTGAGAACTAATGATAATGCTTTTTTTCTGGTTTTCAGTTATGTGCTCAGCAGAATACCTGCAATGACTAAAGTAGCAGATAATCCCCCTATCTTCTTGTAGAATCCCAAGGATCCCAATTATTGTCAGAGGGCTACATTTTTAGTCTTACAAATAGCATCCACCAGCTTCAATTTTTGCCTCTTAAAAGGGCTGAAAATAGTGACAGCTCTTTTATACTTTTGTTGTCATTGCAAATCTATGTCTGCCCATACTACATCAATATGATGGCTTTTCTAATTGGATCTATTTGTGGGAGGAAGAGGAGTCAGTAGCAGAGAGAGACATAGAGATACATTTTCAGAGTTGAGCTAGGAAAAATATTGAAGCTGAAGTTTCATCAGTATGACAGGAGTTCTGCATCTGATTTCCATGAATATGGAAATATAAGACAATCTTTCCTTATAAGAGCATAATTTTAGAAAGAGATGAACATTTAACTAAATCAGATGCTGTAATTATTTTTTTAAGAAAAAAAAAGTCTCAAAGCACCCACTTAGAACATTTAGCTAAATCTCTGGAGATTCAATAATTTTTTATGAAGAGCAATGGAGAGACAGAGATACAGCCCATGATGGGCAACAGAGAGAGACCCAGGTGACCACAGGATCAGAGGCTGAGCTCTTCATAGCCTACAGGTCTCCCCACTCTCAGGACCATGACAGTGACAAGTGTAGTAACTTTGCTAGAAATACAGCTTCTATGCTGGCTTATTGCATCAGCTATTTTACAAGTACTAATGTCCAAGTATACAAAATGTCTTTAACTCCTCATCTTATTTTAATGCAGTAGAAAAAAATCAATAGCCTTTTTCTCACTTATGAATTCACATGAATTACAGGTATTTGGTAAGGAACCATAGAAATTGTTCAGCTCATGACTCACTGACTGTATTACTCATGGATCTGGACATCTGCCAGTCCCTTAAAGAAAAAATGGTATGTCTTTTTTTTTTTTTTTTTTTTTTTGTCTAGCATCAGGACAGAAAGGTATTGGTACCAGAAGTTGTCAAAACAAAACCCCAAACCACTCCCTTCCCTCCCTCCAAAAAATAAAATATTATGGGGCAGGGTGGTGTATTTGTCAAAAGTACAGCTGACTTGAAATTGCTCATTGTTTCAACCCAGATATATCATAAGGTTCAAGTTACTAAAAAAACAAACCTACCTTTTGAAATTGTTTTGCTCAATGAAGCAGCAATTAATGGTTTGGAAATTTTAGTTTTACATCAGGTTATGGGAGATAAAGATCCTATTTACTGCTCAGCCTGAGGGATGGAGAATTCAAAGCTCATACTTTTCACTGCCCAAGAGTCTTGACCATTGGCTAAAAGAGGATGATCTCAAGCTCCTGCTGTGAAAGCTAATCCATTCTGTAAAAGGTACAAGTTCAGTGGCAGCAAGAATAGTGCCCAAGTGACCCAACTTCCAAGCTTATTTTTAGCTCACAGCACCTCTCAGATTGCATAACAAATTTTGTCTACAAAACTCCATAATTTTTGCCCTATCATCTTAAAATGACAAGATTTTAATTAAGTCTTGGAAAGCCAGAGAAGAATAAATTAAGTTAAAATGTCTTCCCTTTTTTCACCAAAATACATAAACTAAAAATTTCAAATTCCATCCATTGTCTACCATAGTGAATAGAAACAAGGTAATTTTCAAAATTTCTGTATAATATTCTTCAACACATGGTGGGGGAGTTGGGGGAATGATGTTAATAGCTTGTGAGTAACCTTTCCAGTTGCTGTGCTATTTTCAAACAATAGTTATTTTTGGTTCAGGTGTTTGAAGCACAGAGGCTTTGTAAGGTCAGTCTGAACACAGAGATGTTGTTTCCTTGTAATAGCATTTCCATGACACTGTCATTTAGTTCCCCTAAGTGACTTCACAGAGGGATATGTTAAAATTCTTGTCTCACTGTCTGCAGTTCTGCTTCATGCTAAAATGGATCTCACAGTGCGGTGTTCCTGCTAATACTGCTCTTTCTTGCAACATGCATCTCCAAACTTACAAGATAAAGTCTGGCTGCTGCTGCAGTGCCCCTGAATTTCTGTTTCAGATAAGAAACTTCTGTATCAGCAAAAAAAAATGTATATGTAATTACTGAAGTAATGTTTTGGGGTAATATCTATATTCCCTTTCACAGAACTGTATTTGTTGCTTTGATTTTTGCAGACTTTTTTTACCTTCTATTAAGGATGTGAATTGTGGGGACAAACTTATTAGGGCCTTTTGCAATAGGACAAGGGATAATGGTTTCAAAGTGAAGGAGGGTCTATTTATATTATATATAAGAAAGATGTTTTTTTACAGTGAGGGTGGTGGTGAAAACTGGAGCAGGTAGCCTAGACAGGTGGTAAATGCCCCATCACTAGAAACATCCAAGGTTAGGTTGGATAAAGCAACCTGATCTAGTCAAAAATGACCCTCCCTGCTCACTGCAAGGAGTTGGAAGGAGATGACCTTGGAAAGGTAGTAAGTAACAGCTTTGTGCCCCTGGCTGGGTACAGAGGCTGCCAAGAGTGGGAAAGTGAGAACTGAGGTTTAGCAGTTCCTTTCAAATATGTTTTCCAGTATACACACATAAGTTCATGGGTCCTAATGGGATGCACCCACATGTGCTGAAGGAGCTGGCAGATGTCATTGCAAGGTCATTTTTTATAATCTTATTGATTATATTGACTGAAGAAATACCTAGAGACTGCAGGAAAGCCAGTTGTCATATTGCTATGGAGGGCAAGAAGGACAATTAAGGGAACTACAGACAAGTCGACCTCACCTAAATCGTAAAGGTGATAGAAATGCTAATTCTGGAAAATATTTCTAGATATATGAAGGACAAAAAGTCATCAGGACTAGTCAGCAGGGCAATTTCCCCTAAGGGGAAATCATGGTTTACCAATTTGATTAACTTCTGCAATAAAATGACTGGTTTTGTAGATGAAGAGAGAGCAGTGGATATTGGCTATCTGGACCACAGAAAGGTCTCCTGTAAGGTGCTCACAGACAAGCTGTTGGAGTATGGACTGGACAAGCAGACAGAGAGGTGGGTTGAAATGGCCAGGCCCAGAGGATGGTATTAGAGGCATGGACTCCTGTGACAGGTCTTATTAGTGCATACAGACACCTAAAAGGAGGTTGCAAAGAAGACGGAGCCAGACTCTTCTCAGTGGAGCCCAGTGACAGGACCACAGGCAATGGGCACAAACTGAATTAGAGTTTGGGGAATTTTTAGCAAATTCGATGGAAAGAAGGAGAATCAAGAAGAATTATTTCTCATTATACTTTATTTAATTGCCTATTTGTTTTCCTCTGGGCACAGGGGAAGGGAAAAGATAAGCAGTTTACTTTAATCAAGTGAATTACCTTTAAAGTCTGAAATTATCAGATTACTTCTCTGATGATTAAGACAAAACTATTGTCAGTATCACTACTAATAGGTTTTAAAGTGTTTTTGAATATGTTTCTAAACTAAATGTAGGACTAGCGCTTCAACTCCAGGGTTTATGCCAGCACAATTTATAAATCATTGCTGTCTCACCCAAGTTAGATCTGTGACTGGGTTTTTCCTCAGCTGCATCAATGGTCATCAGATTTCTCTTTAAAACAGTGGTATTTATGAAATTTATACTAAATCTTTGTTTTCTTTGCTGCTCTGCTCCAACGTGCAATCAAATGGTGAGAACAGAGAATGGAACACAGAGCACCAAAGTTGGGCTAAACGTAACCACAGAAGAAAACAGGACCTCTCTTCATTAGAGAAGGACCTGTCTTAGGCAGAGGACATACTGAAAGAAAACAGTGCCTAGAAAAGCTCACTGAAGAGATCTTTACAGCCTCCAAGCAAAACATGTGCTTGTCACTGCAGAAGTCACAAGCACAGTAATAGTGGGTAATTCAAACCCAAGTGGGGTAAACCATGGAATACCCATGGACTGCTTACAGGAGTGGCTGTCTCATCAATGCTTCCACAAGCCCCTTTGCTGAAGGACTGATGATTCAAATCAGTAACCTTAGTATCAAGAGAGATGAGAACGAACAAGCTTATTTGTACAAAAGGAATTTTGAATCATTTTAGTTTGATCAAGTCACATATATTTATGCCTTCTTAATCTGAACTGATAAAGAAGTCCCTCTTTATCTTAACACCTGTCAAGGTAACAAATATTTGTCTATTTATTGTTCATTAATAATTTCAAGTTGGGCATTTCTCTATTTTCTTCTTTGTCAGGTTCACGTACCAACTATTTTTTTACTCACCTTTAATAATGATTTCTAAGAAACTGTCTGCCTGCAATTCAAAAGCTCAAGAGGTGCCAAGTTTTCAAACAAAGTATCTCTAATTAGTGATTAGAGATTCTTAAAAACAAATGTTATAGAGATCAAATTATAAACTTTAGGAAAACCTCATTTACCGACCAGTCTAAGTTCAATCACAGTAACGACAATTCATGTTTTAGCTGACTTAATATACAAGACAATGTATTTAAAATAAAAAATACCAGTTTTAAGCCAAGCTTCTTAATCCTCCAAAGTAAAAACCTTAGCTGTGTGCATCTAGAGAAATAAAACTTGCAAGTTTTAAAATATCTTCATTTGACCTGTACAATCTCAGCAATTCAAAAAAAGCATGGGACCCCTTTTAAGTCTCATATAGACCTTGACTACCAACGGTGTTTGGACAGGATATTTAAAATTTCTCAAAGGAATAGAAATAATATCAAAGGACTTTTAGGCAAAAGTTTCAAATGCATGCATTTTATTTCCTATGATACCCCTAGATAAATAGCATAATTTTAATTTTTGTTTCTTGGTACTTAAATTTTTGGGGATTTACTATTAGAAAGTTACTTAAAGCTGAATTCTTCAATATGTTCATTTCCTGTAGCATGAGGCTTCAAATAATAATGTTTTATAAATATTTTTCACACCAATAAAAGGTTTTCTCCCATTTCTCTCAAGATTAATTTTTCCTCTTCTAGCTCACTATCCTTAATCGCTTTACTGCTCTTCCCCAATCTTCCATGCTTACCAGATATCAGTATTTGTGGAAATATTTTCATGTCTCTTAAGCCTTTAAATCCTCTTGTCTATTAATACACCAATCTATTGCAGTTGTGTAGAAAATAAGTCCACAAAGGAGATTTCAGCCAAAAGGAAAAGATTTCTCTAAGAGGACAGGGGGCCTCTCCACTAGTAAATTTTATTTCTCTCACCATATTCTTACTCTTTTAAATCTCTCTATGTCTTCTACTACTCGAAGGGGATCATTTAGATTATAATTCAACGTCCTGCACAGTTCTTGATGGTACAGCCAGGATGTTATACCTAATCTCAACACCCTTAAATCCTTTCCCTATAGATCTTAGAAATCTAAATCCGATATGCTATGTTTTCTCAGTAACAAATATTAATAAAATTATTTCATGACATTTCTCTCACACCAGAAATAATCAGGATTTGAATTTTCCATCTTCACAACACATTTCACCAGTGTCTAAAAACTAATATGATAACAGCTGCAGGCTTACCTGGCTTGCAGCTTTTGTTTTTCAGCCAGCACAAAGAACTACAAGTACTGTTAATATGAGAAAAGAAAAATACAAAATTTGAAGAAAACACTTTGAATCCCAATGCCATTGGTCTGTTCCAGCTGCTGCAGGGAAGATATACTCTCATGATTATGAATAATGTGAATATCAAAGAAATTCAGTTTTGCATATTTCTTCTCACATTTGACATCAATAAATGTGATTTTTTAATTTGGTTTTTAATCTGATTTGTAAGATTTTTTTTTCTTCTAGATAAGAAACAGGAATCTTGGATCAATTAGAAATATCAACACAATATAATAAAGGACGGAAGAAATGACCCACTTAGCAGTTACCATCACCCTAAATCATGAGGAGAAATACCAATATAGTATTTGTTGAAGACTTCATGAACAACAGGAAAACAAGTGCAAGGTCTCACACCCTCTGAAGTGGAAAATTCTCAGAAAGGGAATCCACGCAGGAGCTCCAAGAAACTTTTTTAATGAAGGTGATCTGCAGTCTTTGAAACCTTTATTGCTATAAAGTCTCCTGACTATTTGCTCTGCCAGAGTGTTTATGCAATAAATACTGATATCTCTAAGGGTTTTTTACAGCATACAGAAGATATATTTTACTACCTTTCTGTGCAGAACCACTACTATTTATGATTTTCTATTCAAATAAGAGACTTTTTTTTTTTATTTTACATAGCTAAGCTACCAATCAAATAAGATTCTACTAATAAAAAATTGGAAATGTCTAGTATTTGCTTTGACCTCAGCATGATCCAGCTTACCTACCCGTGCTTACAATCCTTTCTGTTTGGCCACCTACTGATTTCACTGATTTCCTAAATTATGCAGTTTTTAAAAAATCTCTACTTGTAACTCATTCTACCTGCAATCTTTCTTACCTCCTTTAACCTTGAGACTCCAAAGTCATCAAGAGAATATAAAACTCCCAGAAACTGAATTCTGAAGGAAATATCTGAAACTGGCCAAGAGAGAGAGGTGATTTCCAGTTCTTAAATGAAGGGGTGGTGAACGCTGCAGAAAGCAAAGAACCCAGTTTAAAAAATTTCAAGATAAAATATTATTTCAGGGGGTTTTGTACTAGAAATACTGGTTTACAGATAATTTACAGTCATCTATCATGTTTTTATTTCTCTGATGAATACCTCAAAAGTGTTGCTAATTCATGGACAATGAAGAGTTCTCAACAAGAACCAGTTAAAATACTCTTTGAAGCATCACCGAACTGCCGTCAGGAGCTCTGCTGTATTCTGTCTGGCAAATGATCTCAAAGTGAAGAAATAAGAGTCATGTACAAACACTGAATAAAACCTAAACATCACTCATATCAATTGTCTCTCACTTGGCCTAAGAAGCAAATAAGGCCCTCTGAACACCAGCTGGGGACTAATTTATAGCTATCAGCATTTTGCTTTTGGTAGAAAAATGCTTGATATTTGTTGATATGACACCATTAAAATATTATAGCATGCCCATACTTTAAATTCACAACCCCCAAAGAGCTTGCCATTATGCTCAAACAGAAGTCATTAACACACTAAAAAGGCAGCAAGAATACTACAGGGAAAATAAAATTTGACTTTGTTATCAGCTTCATAAAGTACATCAAAGAGTACAGATGGAATGGCTTTTCCTGTCAGTGCATTCACATGGCCCCATTTATTACTCTTTTAATAGCCTTTCCAACAGTATTTATTTAGTTCTTAGCTCAAATCAGAGACCAGAAAGCAAGGTACACCATGAATTCACAAATTTATCTCTCTGCTGATACAAGAATGATTCTTCACGGCAGCTTGTACAGTGCTATGCTTTTCATTTCTGGTTGCAGAAGTGCTGATGCTACACCAGAATTTTACCCATTGTAGAGCACAGCTCACACACTATCAGGGATCTCCCTCCAGCTCCACACCACTCAAATCCAGGAGGCTGGGAGTGTATTTATACTGTCTGTGTTTGCTGCTGTTGTGATGACTTCATTTTGATTTTGGTGTTGTTGCTGCAAACAAAATTCATGAAAAGTATGTAACGGATTTAAATATTGTTGATTATTCATAAATGTGTTTTTCTAAGAGATGAGGAGTAGAATGAACTGGGTACAGGTGAGGTGGGGGTACCTCTGGGAAACCATATTTTGAAAAAGGCACGGGAGGTGTGGGAGACAGGAGTGGGGAAAAACATGTGAGAAATAACTCTGCAGATACCAAGGTCAGTGAAGAAGTAGAAGGAGTTGCTTCAGGTTCAGGAGCAGAAATTACGCCCCCCCCCCAATGTGTGACTACATGGATCTATTCCAAAGGACAGCAGCCTGTGGGAAAGACCCACACAGGAAGAGTTAGTGAAGAACTGAACACCCTAGGAAGGATTCCATCCTGAAGAAGGGGAAAATTTTACCCAAATCAAGACTGGTTTTCCCATGATGGCAACTGGTAAGGGATCTTACCCAATCTTGTGGCTTGAGTCTTAATCTCAACCCACAATCTTTTCCATCTTATTTTCTTCCTCTGTGTGACTGAGGAGGGGGAATGAGAGAGAGGCTGGGTGGGTATCTGCCAAGCCAGGATCAACCCAACACAGCTCATTCAGGGTATAGATTTCTCAATCTCAAATGTTCACTGTGACATTAGTCCGTGTATCCTGTGTGCATATTCTCACTGAAAACAGCTATGAGAAATATAACAGCAAGAAATTGTTGCTATTCCACATTTATTTCTCACTCACAGTTTGAAGAATAATTTCACTTTGCCATTAACATAGTTTCAAAGGTCTAAATGTCACCAGTCTTCTTCCTTGGAAATAGTGATATTGAATTTCAGTGTCTTTCACTTCATCAGTCAGTAGAAAGTAATATTTTGTCAGTAATTCAAGCAATTCTAATTTACAAAAATCTGTGTTCTTAATGTGTGTCAGTCAGGCATCATAATTGTAAAATCAGTTTTCACCAGAACCATCAGTTTAATGTAATGAATAATATTGCAGAAAGGCAGTATAAGACACAGAAGGAAATTAAGTGGTAAAGGTGAGGAAAATTTTGAGAAGCCAGCTTAGTGAAAGACAAGTGAAAGTTTAGTACCATATCAGTTATGGAACTATTTGGGTATATAATAAAGAGTGTATATACTGTTTATTATACCTGTTTTGTACTTACTCAAATGTCCCTAAAAGAGAAATATTAAAAGGAGAAAAAAAATACTGAAATTAGTATTGTATTTCTAGCCTGTAAATGTTATATTATTATAGTGTGTGATGTAATACACGTAATTTATATTCTAACCTGTGATTTATAATAACAACTCAGAAGTAAGTTTACACAGTGCAATAAGAGTGATCATTACCTTATTGTACAAAATTTATTTAATGTCTGAACTAAAGCTCAAGAGAATTGCAGGAGGATAAGAAGATTCTGGGAAAGTGCCAAGCACAGGCAAATTTCTCAATGTGTTTTGTGTTGCTTTCTGTGCAGAAAAAGTTACTGAAATACGTCACCAAAATGTTCTTCACCCAGATCAGCCATTATACGTATGCACCTTGTATTCAAAGATATTTGTACTGAGGTAAATTTATGGTAAGTTTAAATAGCTTTAAAATATAACTTCATCTTTAAATTGAAAAGTATCTCAAAACAGATGTGAGGAGCATGCATTACATATTAACTGAGAGTTTAAAAAGGTGTAAAAAGTCATCTTTATGGTATTACAATAACAATTTTATTTCAGTGGGTAATAAGTCTTGCAAATACATGTTTGTGTACTCTAAACTGGTGCCTTAGTAAATGAAAATAATGGATTTTAGAATGGGATATTGCATCTCTATAGTATTGCCCTAGGACTAATCCTAAATCTTATAACTGCTTAAAATACTGTATGTGATTTTAATAGAAAATAGCCACTTAACTCACTTTAATAGCTGACAGCTCAAAAAGGTTCTTGCTTATCTCCTGAAAAATTGAAACAGTGACAGTATATGGAAACTCCTTTTCTATATTTCCTAGGTGACTCTTAATATGAATTCAATTCAGATCATCCTTGTTGTCAGTCAAACAGGAAAAGCAAAAAAATGTATCCATGTGCCTGTACCCAGTAAAGAAAAAAATTTCCACAGGAAAAGAAATTTCCACAGAAATCAGTAAGTGAGCTTCTCTCTATTCCTAAAAGTTATGGTGAAAGCAAGAAAACCAAACACATACAAAAAAATACCTCAATGCCTAATACTAATATACTAAATAAAGTAGAAACTATATATTCAGATGAATATCTTAGCTTGTATTATTTATCACCACCAGAAGAGTACTGCCTGGAAAATCCCTGATTGGACAATATATTCTTTACTGCAGACAAATCTGGTGGTTTATGATCATGCTTTACTGAGGTTCTTCTTTTATAAGACCTCTTTTACGACCTCTTCCTTTTTTAAATAGGAGCAGTTCTTTTGCATGCCTCAATTTATTCTATATTGGTCTGAAGAAAGCAGAACATGGGAAATGTGGTTTTTTATGTGTTTCAGTCTCACCTTAGAAATTGTAGTGACAAACTTTCATAAACAATGATGCAGAATGTCATCAGACTGAGTTATTATTGAGTTGCATATTTTATTATACATGTATCTATTTTACATCTTTGCTTAATTAGGTCTTCAAAAGACAGGTATTCTCTGCCTTCACAATTTAAGAGAACTCATTAAAATACAGTGCATATTATTAGCCTGTATAGAGCAAAAACACTAATCTAGAAAACACTTCTCTTTTGTTATTCGCTTTGACATTTTGATCACAAACGTGGGAAGTAACCCTATCCCATTTTTTCTCCTCATTCCTTCTTTAAAAGCAACACAAAGTACAATACTTTGTCAAGAAGGACATCAGGACTACTTCTACATGAACTCTGATATGTAGTATATTTATCATATTTTACTTGCTTAAAAACTGAAGGAACAAACCCCAGAATATTTCATCACTGACTGAGGAAATCTGTTGTATAGTCTCCCTCCTTGCAATACCTTATTTAGTTTTGTCATTATTTCTCCGTGAAGTTATTACACAAAGGTGTTTGTATAACTACCAGTAAGTTCATGTTAAAAAAACAAAAAAAAATCCAACACAAGTATAAAAGAAAGCTATTCATTACTATTAACTGCAAATTTGTTTTTAGTTGTGTTGAGCAATTTCCTCCGAAAATCATTCCCAGTATATATTTTCCATAGGCTTTCATCCAAACTGTCAAAATATTATAAGAGATAAGAAAAATTTAATTAATCTCAAAAAAAAACCTGTTGATTTTAGTCTTAGATTCTTTTATATCAGTCCTACATGCTCAAATCTTTACCAGAAAATATTACAAATTTAATGAAAGATTGTTTCAAAGCTATAGTTTTTAAAACCTTCCTCTAAATTGTATAAAATCTTTAAATCTATTTATAGTTCCCCCTCCTTAAGAAATATATAATTCTTACATCAATATTGACCCAAAACATTGAAAATATTAACAAAGTAGACAAAATGTATTTTTTAATACAGCTACTCTTTTGTCCTCTCTGACTACTCCCCTCTGAACCCTGGACTACAGCTGGGGCAAGTTCCTCTCACACACAGAAAGACCAGAAACGATTTTGAACCTTTTGAGCTAAGCTTTAGGCTATGTCCAGGAGTGTGTTTGCACTGAGGCACACCTCACCTTCATACACATTCTCCTCCAGGTGAAACGGGATCCAGCCCTGCTTCATCCATAGCAGCAGAGTACCATGTTGCTAAAGCTCTAGAAGAAATGGAGAATATTAGCCTGATCATGCCTGTCTTTAATGCAGCTTCATCTTTCTCAATAAAAAGTTCTTTTGGAGCATCTTCTGATTTGACTCTCTCTTTCCAAATGCCTGGTAATAAGGTAAAAAATTAAACAATCAAAAATCCTTAAAACGCATGTTCAAATTTCTAGTATAAAATAAACAAATTTTACCATCAGACTGCAAATTTTTACACTTTTAAGTCCACTCCTCTATAAAACATTTATCAAAACTAGTGTCTATTTTATTTCTTTTCGACTGATAATCAAATACAAAATTTCATACTAAGCACGCGGATTAGAATTTGTGTTGCTACTGTGTCTCTTGCCTAGGGATGACAGGTGAGATGAGCCTTCAGGGGCCGAGAGGCAAAATGCACCAGACTCTGAATCAAAATCCAGGTAACTCACTTGAACTCTGAGTGTCTCGGCCTAATGAGTAGCTAAAACAGAATTAAAGCTCCCGCAAAAACAAGAATAACGTATAAGAATCAAAACATATTTACTTTTCATGACAGATCAAATTATTACAGTCTGTTAAAATTATGTTTCCTCAGTCAGTGAAATTGGGTTGAAGTTTCATTGACAGTTGCACCAAAAAGAGACAACAAAAAGATGCTATGGCCATATGTGGTCTTCAAGCAGACCTAATGGGTTATTTTGAACGCACACTGGAACTGGAAACAAGGTTTTCTACTATTTTTGGAATGAATTTGAGTTAACCTTTTTGTTCCGCTTCCTGACTATTATTGTCTTTCTCACAGTAATGCAAAGTGCCCTATCCAGCAAAAATACTCACATAATAAATATAGACTACCTATGACCCTAATATATCTATTAGACTGTAAAACAGCCTTTTCTGTCAGTTTGGCTGGAAGTATTTGGGTCAAGTGCACTGTGGCAAAATAGAAAATATATTTTCTTTTTTCCCTGCTCTATCAGAAAGGTGAAAGCTATATTGCTACTTTTTGCCCTGGAACAGGCCTCTTTTCCTGTCAATCTAGTATAAACTTCAGCAAAAAAGAAAATGGAACTATACTTTCAAAAGAGAAAAAGTCAAGGACAGATTTATTTTGTATCACTTAAAGCATGACATGAATAATTGAGTGAGTTATTTTTCTCTTTGGTGAGAAGACAAAAATGTATAAAACCCATCATTCAGAGTGAAACACTACCCCCACTCAACTGCTTACAGATGTTATTAGAAACCATAAAGTCAAAATCACATGCCTGAAAATCTATTTTAAAAAAATTGTGAACTTGTGAAAAGCATATATTAATTACACAACTTGCCTTGGCAGGTCTGGAAATTTTATATTAGTCTATTAAGAATATTTTTTTTGGTTTGGTCTAAAACTTGTTTTAGACTTCTTTAGTTAGTAATAATATATAATACTAACAGACCAGAACTGTGTAACAAAGTGTTATTGAAGAAAATCTAAGGAATTATAGCATTGCATTTTACTTCTGTGAAGAGGTATAATACATAAAAAAGAATATTGAAATAATTGCTTCAAAAATGAACAATTCACAATCTGTGGATGAACAATATGGAAAATACATTATAGATGCATTTGATAAAGTGCATTTAGACCTAGCTAATCTGAAAACCATTGCTTAAAGCAGTCCCAAGATGCTCATCACCATCAACACACAAATACTAAATAGCCAGGCAGTTTTATTCATAGCTGGAGTTTTGTACATCAGGCAAGGAAAGCTTTTCAATAAAGCAACCCTGTCTGATTCAGAATGGCCCCCAAATGCTATCCAAAATGATGTCTCAGCCTTCATTACATTAGGAAAATACAAGAACTCACACACAGAGTCGCAGTCTGACATCTTAATGCAACTGATTCCTGCAAAGCGCCACAGCTGTAGCTCCAGAGACTGAATTCCCCCATTGTTGGCACCGACTCGTTTGCTAGACTGGCACAGTGCTGGCCAGCTGGCGACACAGGAGCTGGACCAAAGCCCACAGGATGCTCCTGGCTGCCAGCTCCCTAGAGGACACTGCCTGAGAATCCAGCCCAGGAGAGAGGGGCTGTCACCACAGCCTGGACCACCAGCCCATGGCACAGCAGTGACTTGACAGCAATAGCTGCCTCCACTGCCTCCTCCATTTCATCCCCTTTAACAGTGGAAGCCCACCTCCCTGTGCCACACAGAGCACACAGTGACAGACACTGGCAGTGGGAAGAGAGACTGAAGAGAGCAAAAGGCAAGGGAAACCTTAATGAAGTGTTAGTAACATTCTTGTAGCAAACAAGGTTGCAATATCAGGCGGGAAGCAATGCTATGTGGCATGTGGTCGGTATCTTCCCTCTGCTCCAAGAGCATAATCAAGAGAAGACAGACTCTTAAAAGCCTTTACATGGAGGCTGGCCTTTCCTGCAAAATTTGCTCAGAATTCCTCATACCTGATGTGCAGGTGTATATAGATATGTGTAGGTATATATATACACACACCCACATATATGTGTATATTATATACATACACACACACACACCCTTTCAGGTATAGGGATACACAGAGTGTGTTCTTTTTCCTGCAGAAAAAAGGAGGAAAGATGAAATTTTTCATCCATCAGTGAAAGAGATCACTGGAAGTACTTACATTGGATGCGTACACATTTCTGTATGGGGATGAGCTTTCTTAATCCAACCTCACTCCCCTGGAATCCCAGCAACAAACAGAGCATTAGGGACAGAGCATAACTATTAGGAAAATAAAATATTTAAAGGGTTCATTTGAAGGGCTAAAGAAGCCAAAGAGTAGGATCAAATTCCTGATAGTCTCTAACCTTGCAGAAGTGCCTTGCAGAAGTTTGAGGCACTTTGCCTGCCCTAGCATCTCAGTCTTGAGCTATCTCAAGAGACTGACAAGCCCTCCTTTCTCCCTCAGTTACACATAATTCAAGGTTTTTTGCTTAATAGTTTGCTGTATCCAAACTCAGGATAAGTAATAAGCAGTCAATCTCAAAAGGTTTCAAGGTTTAATTCAGAGAAATATCTGAAGGGCCTAATATCCCTTCCAGCCTATAATGAGCTGAGTAGCTCATGAGAATCAGGTTTCTGTTGACATTTCCAGTAACTTGTTTTTAACAAAGATTGAAATGTTACAACAGCTTCTCCTGTTGTTTCAATATTTCTTTATATTTTCCAAAGGAAAATCAGACATAATACACAAGGGAGGAGAAGGGGGGCATAAGGAACAGAGCAGGAGGATGGACATGATGAATAGCAGAGAATTAAATTAAAGGAACAACATTTAAAAGTACCTCAAAGCTTTAATCAAAATATTCAATGGTTTTTAGGTAGATAGCTAGTTATCCATGGTTTCCAATTTTGTTGTCAATTTTTTTCCCCAAACATTTTAATCAAGGGTGAAGAAACCATCTGACATTGTATAATCAAAATATCACACCTTAGCAAAGATGTGTGATCTTTTCTTCAGCATTGTTCTACTTGAAATGTGCTTGTTTGAGCTACCAAGCCAGGCTTAATCTGAGTAATTGATCTGGGGTAACACAATTCTTGTACAAAGAGTACTTATTTTCCATAGGTCACAGCCTGATACCTAAGTTGTCCCTTAATCTCAAGTATGGACATAATACAAGATAGCCAGACACATCACTGACTTGCTATATGCAAACTTGAAATTCAGTCAGAGGTTCTTATAATAAGCAAAGATTCTGCTCAAATACACATGTAAGCTTTTTAGAACAACATTTCTTAATGTACATTTTTCTTAAGATTTAGGACTTCACAAAGTGTCATCCAATGTGTGATTTCCAAATCATGTGATAGAATTACTCACTGCTCATATACCTGCAGCTTTGATAATCCTTCCCCCGAAATATTAACTTCTGTTTAATAACAAGTTTTATTCCTGTTCTCCATGCAGTGGTTGTCCTCTGCAGCCATAGCATTACATCACCCTATGACACAGTTCAGGTAAAAACACATTCTGGAACAGATTGTTCCCTGGTGCAACTCCTCTAAAGCCAACTCAGTTTCATCAAGGGTGAACTCAGATCACAGTCTTTTAAGATGAACTCTTCAGTATTTATTGAAGGCAATCCAAAAAGTGACCTGTTTCAAAAAAATTCTCATGAAAAATGTTAATGTACCACTGGGTACTCTTTCAAGAGAGGAATGGTTTATTTACAGTATTAGCTTAATCTAAAACATACAATAGCTTCTCAACTTTCCAAGACACATTTATCTTTTAAGCACCTGAAGTGAAAAGGTGATGGCAAAGACTTCCTGAGTGGATCTAATAAACAAATAACAGGTCTAGGTCTTCAGTTCTCAAGTAGGGCTTGTATTTGGTTACTTACAGATAGTTTAGAGAGTACACAAAAGTTTAGAAGTATTCCTTTATCAAATGTTAAACTATTTATTCTTACTTTTCTCTTAAGCATAATATCCCATTTCTATTACCTTTAATTTTGCCTTATGTTGCCTAATTTTTTTGACATCTGAATACAGATGACAGGAGCTATTCCAATTGTATTTTAATATTTTCTGGATTGGAGGTTTTCTCTGTGTCTTATGTCTCTATCAAGGCTAGGGGGTTGTATTAGTCTCAGGAATACAGAAACAGCTACAGTTTTGTGAGTGTCACATAAAATATAATACTAATATAATACATAAATAGATACCAATAGCCATTTTTTTTTTAACATTTTATGTAATGTCAAAAAATGAACCATGCCACTCCACTTGAATTAGAAGGCGTATGTATGTAGCCTCATATCAACCATATTTTGATCCACAATACCTTTAGTACTTCAATGAACCAAGGTGATAGTCACACAAAATGCAAACAGATATAAGAAGAACGATATTCTTCTCTGACAGAACATAAAAGTAACAGGACAAGTATTAAAACCCAAGGAAGGTCTAGCATGATACAGAAAAAATTATGTATATGATTGGAATGGTTTTCCTGTTGAAAGCCAGATGGTTTATCCTCAGTCAGAAATTTGTTTTGAAATATTCTCCTTAATATTGGTCCAGCCTCTCTTTGATTGTTGTATACAGTTCTGGGGCTCACAATTAAAACAGGGTGTCAAGGTACCTGACCTCATGCAGAAGAGAGCAACAAAGCTGATGAAAGAGCTGGAAGCAATGACCAAGCAGCTGAAGACACTGGCATTACTGATTTGGAGAAAAGGAGGGTGAGAGGCTGTTCTCCCTACAGCTTACTGAGGAGGGGAAGTGGACAGGAGAGTCCTAAGTACTTTCCCTGGGATCCAGGGAAAGACATATGGGAAGGGTTCAAAACAACGTCAGGGGAGGTTCAGACTTGACATTATGAAACATTTCTTCACTGAGAGTGTGATCAAAGAGTGGAGCAGGCTTCCTAGAAAAGTGATCAATACCTCAAGCCTGTTAATGTTGGAGAAGCATTTAGACAATATCCTTAATATAATTTAGCTTTTGGTCAGCCCTGAAGTAGTCAGCCAGATGGAGTAGATGATATTGTAGGTCCCTTCCAACTGGAACTATTCTACACTTTTCAACTCTGAATCTTAAAATTTTCAAAACCACATAGAAGAAGACAGCCATCTCCTGATAACCTACATTGAAAAAGAGTTTTGCTATCCATTAAAGGGCTAGGACTTGATCCATTTTTATGAAGCAAAGAACAATGAAGATCCCTTTGGACCCAATACAATAGCAAGAGCTGAACATTACCTTTTCATATCAGTCATATTTCCAAACATGCTGCACCGCTGGGTCTGCCAAATTTGTCTGTGTCTTTCTTGTGCTGCTCCCAATGCAGCTTGCCCCAGAAGATGGACACAAGCTTAAACGTATTGGTACTGTCTAACAGAGGAGTGGGGGACTATGAGGCAAACTTCCCTTTACTCTCTCAGCTAATTCTCTTCTCAGTCATGTTGCAAAGGGTGTGAATCAATTGTAAACAGAAAAGGTCCTTACACTTTGGAAAACATCCAGGTGATATCCACTACTTGTGTCCCACGCTCTTTAAAACACAGACTTGAATAAAATAGCACTATTTCAGACAAGCTATGCTTGACCATAACAAGCTCCATTTTGGCCACCTGTTTCTGTCCTTGATGATCATCAGCAGTAATACCCCCTATACTGTACAGTCTCTAACCATTTTTACCATCAGTCACACTGCTTCTGGATCACCATAGCTCATGTTTATATAAAATCAGGAACCCAACAGAATTGCATATCCATTGTAATAACTGATTGTTTTATTTGTTATTTGTCTAATTCAGTGGAAGAAAATATACTTTTTAGTGCGTCTAAGGCTAAAAAATTTTAAAAACACATCAAAATATGGGGTTTTTTTCCTTGAAAAGAATACACCATTAATAGAAAATACTCTGCAATTAGGAATAAATTAGGTATTTAATTATTTGGTACAACCTTAAAAGTGAACACTCTTCAGGCAGAGAGATGATTCCCCCTGATACTAAGTTACATGCATCTTAGAAACTTGGCTTGAATTTTGTACTAAGGTTGCACAAGTAATTATCATAATTCTTAACAAGTCTACCACTTCTTGTGTAAAAATAAAATATTGAGACTCGACACATAGCATTATTTGGACATATATCAAAGTTCCTGATTTCAGCTGGCTGATTACTGTATTATTTTCAATACTACATTTGTTTTTAATTTTGTCAGTCTGCTCAGCAAAAATCACTCACAGGAGGAGAATCTACAATTAAAATTTCCGCAATATGTAACCAGTGGCAAAAATGCTAATAATGTGTATGTCACAGAGTAGACTACAGTAGGACAGCCTTTGGACTACATGTTTCCTGAATTTAATTGCTCTGCAACAAGGTTTCATTGCTTTCCTCCCACAACATCTAAATGCAGTCACCTGTGACAAAGAATGAGTTCATTCCCACAGAAAAAGAAAGAAAAGGAAGGAAATAAAATTAATGTTGCTGTATACACAAGACACTTGTACACTGTCATGAAATCAAGGTAATGAAAATGCAAAAAGCCTGTCATTGTTCCAACCTTGTACTTTAAATATTCCACAGTGTGCTTTTACACTTCTTCGTCTGACACCCAGCCTACTAGGAGTTAAGGAACTATATAAGAACATCAACACTCAGTAATTTCTAAAGCCTCTTCCTTCATAGCTGAAAAAGCACTTCAATACACCACAGAAGAATAGTTTAAGAAGTCAAAGTCAGAATGCTTATTACCCTTTAACCCACACAGCAGATTTCCTCTCTGCATATTTCTTTCATGGCACTGCCACTCCTGAAGGGACAAAAGAGAGTCTGTGAACCCGGGGAGGCCAGAATACTTTTTTGATTTGTGCGTACTCAAGGCACTTGTAACTTGGCTCTTGGAAGAGGCTGCATGGCATTGTTTATCATCATCGAGAGAAGTCCATATGTTCAGACCAATTGAAAGTAAAGATATTTTTGAAAAGATAAAGTTATAATTCCTTCAGAGATTATTGAATATTTCCATCTCTGCTTAAGTGTCAATTACAGGCAATGACAGAGTCTCCTGAGAATGTTTTGATAATGTAGAAACATCAGAACATGCCACAATACACTCATGTAACAATATTTAAACACATTGAGAATAGTTTGTTCTGTTCATTCCAGGCTCTAGCCTGAAGATCTCTCTTTTCCTCCAAGGACCACATGCTTAATTGAAATAGCAGCAAAACTTACAAGAGGAAAATATGACCCAAGGACTAGGTCTCTTAAGTATGACACTAGCTCTGATCAATCACTAGATCTGAAGAAGAAAGAATCCTCAGGGCAATGACTCTCCAGATATATCATTAATTACTTGTTGGAAGAGAAGATAGGCACCAAAATGTCTCTAACTGAGCTGGTGACAAACAAGTAGAGCAAAAACATGCATACAAGAAAGTTCTCCATATTAAGAGAATTTGAAGTGCTTTTTTTATTGTTTGTCATGCTTCACTCTGAAAATAATGCACCTCTATAAGCCCCATTTATAGAGAATGTGCATTGCCTATATGATGCTTATCACAAAAAAAGAACCCCTAAAAACCGCATATTTCAAAAGAGTATTTGTAGCATTAAAGTGCATATAACAAATTTTTGATGATTTGTGGTGATGGTATCCCCTTTCCACAATTACTAATTCTTTGGACTCTTGTTCTAATTCAGGTACTTGATACTTAGGCAAACAAAAGCAGTGTTGCCCTACATTTTTTTCACTTGGTTATTTATAAGCCAAACCAAAAAAGCCATAAGAATCTATTAACAATAAATTATTTGATAATCAAAGATTTAGTCCATGTTAGGTACTCAGGTAGCAATGGAAAAGACTTCAAGGATTGGGATTCTACTGTCTGGAATACGTTCTTATATAGAATTCAGAACTGTCCTTAGATTTTCCCTATTTTTATATCTTAAAAAGAAATAACTTTTTTTTTTTTTTTTTAAATCCCTGGTTATTAGTAAGATAGGAAGAGAATCCAACAAAGAGCTTTTGGGTGGGGATTTAAGGAAGGACAGGAAAGAGTGGGGGTACTGCTACAGCGTGACTGCACATGGGTACTGAGCAGGTGATGTTGCAGTAGCAGATAGGAACAGCCTCACACTCACAATCCCTGGTCTTCATGAGGGTCTTCAGCCACCTCACCATTTATTGGAAGGACAACAAGCAGGACACAAGCAATCCAGTAAAGAAGAAATTCTTTACTGCAATGGTGGTGGGAGCTATGGAGACCCAGAGAAATGGTGGATGACCCATCTGTGGAAGTGTTCAAGGTTAGTCTGTGCTGGGCTTTTGACAGCCTGGTCTGGTGGAAGGTGTCCCTGCCAAAGGTAGCAAGGCTGGAATTAGATGACATTTAAGGGCCCTTCCAACTCTTTCTATGATTCTGTGACACATCAAAAAGGCATTGATGGGTATAGTTGCTGTGGAACAATAATAGAAACAACAGAACTTAATGCTTATGAAAAAGAGATCTCAGTATTAGCAGTCAACAGGTCAGTACAAAAATATTATTGCTTGAAATAATATTTTTAAAGAAATTGTTCCTTTTCTTTTTCATTGATCATCATCACCTAATCAGCATAGCAGAAAAGCAGCTGGCAATAGCTCTCAAGGGATCACTTATGTTCCTGATGAAAAGGATTTAAAATAGCAGAAGAGAGATCAACATTAAGAATTGTATGTGCTAAAAGCAAACTTCTAGTACTGTACACTATCCTTCACTAGACTTAGAAGAGCTAATTTCTATTGTCAAGCGTTTTTAATGTCATCTATTAACATTTTGGGATGTGATAATTCACCACCTAACACTAAGTGAGGAACATAAAATGAAAATATAATATTTTCTTTTCTAACTAAAACAATAAGAATTGTTCTTCAATTGCTGCAATATCCCAAAGTCAATGAAAGAGATTAGGTTCCAAAAGCTGAGATGCATCAGGAGCAAACTTCTCATTTTAAGTTCTAACTTCCACTGAGGTTGAATTCCTTCTGAGAAATTCAGTTCTACCCATATTTTCCTATTGAGCTCTGTCTTGAAAAGGTTCAACATATTATTTTGCATTAAAATACCTTCAGATTATCTCCTAACCAGCTTCTCAGAATTTAATCATCAAGTATTTAGTCATTTACTTAATGTTTTGCCATGATAAAACTTAACTTTTTTCATTAGATCCCATTATAGATTTTTATACTTACTGCACCTACAAAACCCACTAAAATGAGCTTAATTCTCCTTACTATAAAACCGAGCTGTCTCCTAAACCTATTTCAGAGACAATAATTTGCTAGATTTATAGTGAGTCTGTTCTAAATCGATCTAATTTAAGCATCTTGAGAATAAAGGTTGCAAGACCTTTTATGATTAAAGTACCAATTTTAGAAATTTATGTGAGGTATCTTTTTGTCAAATACACTCCTTTGGAACAGCAGTTGTTTATTGGTTTGTATCAGCTCCATAACTTGGGGAAAGGGATGGTACAGTATGAGTTAGTTATCGTTACATTTGTCTTTGGAAATTATTAGAACCGCTACAACTTTTTTGCGATGTTCTAAATATTCCTAATATGTGTAGAAAAAAAGCTTCTATTTCATGACAATAGTATATAGTACATAGGAAGGCTACATAGTACATGGGAGTGAAAAATTACTTATTGTTGCTTTTTAAGAAAGAGATCTTGAAATTACATAAGAACTGCTACAGGTCAGTCCTTTTCTTCAGTTTTGGAAAGGCAACAGTTCTTTTTTTATTGCTGTTATAGAGTGACAGCTAAACAGATGATGCCATGTGCCTATGGTAAGATTGAGAGGAGCTGTTTGGCAGGGAGTGGATCAGGAAACAGGAGTGATTCTACAAAGTGATAGCACTCTATGTGAATTATCTTCCTGGGATTGCTGTGCTGCCTCACTTTGTCTTAATTCTGCAAGGTGCTGAGGGTTTCAGGGACTGATTCAGCAAAATACTGCGACATCAAATACGTCTTTAAATGTATCTATGCACAATGCCCAAGTGTAATATTATACAAATATTTAAATCAGTTTAATCACCAGGTAGTGTCTACAAAAGTCATATTGTTGCACATAACCTCAGCACAGAAAGGCACCAGACTGTAAGATTATGACACCTGCACAAATAATCAAAAATACACTCTGCAGGACAAATTAGTCTGAACTAGTTTCCACACTGTGTCTGAAAACACCACCACAATGAGATCAAGTACTCTTATACTATGCTCCACTTTCCACTACAAGCAAGACTCGAGGTAAAAACATCAACTAGTCAGGAAAAAAAGTGAAACAAAGCAAAACAAATCCTTGAAGTGTGCAAGCCAAGACTTTGCCTTGTCTTGATGCTTAGATCCTTACTCCACAACCACAGTCATATTGCAGTGTAAGGATGCCTGTAGGCATGTTAACCATGCCCCAGGGCCCTTCAGGATCACCAACTTAAAATTCAGCAAACTCTATCAACAGCCACTCAACAGAGAAAGAAGGCACCAAATGCAGATGGCCTGAGTGTTGATGATATACACAAACTCAGAAAAAGCAAAGCAATTGTGGGGTTTGTGTGAACAGCCACAAGGCTAACAAGGCTACTCTTGTGAGTATGCATGGCTTAGTTGGACAGAAGGCTGTTTAATCTTTTATTCAAAAAAGAAAAATACTAATAATTGGTGACATATCATCTGCCACTATCTAAAAGCATCCTGCATAAATAAGAGGATATACATTCACTTGCAAGTGGAGAGACACAGGATAGACTCATAGCATTTAAGGGTATCAGACAGGGCCAGGATAGTAAGTGCATTATCTGTAATGAAGAAACTGAAGTTCACGGGGATTTTAAGAACTGGCAGAACTAGGAAACCATTTCCATGTTTCTCTTCCATTCCCTCATCTCCTGTAATAAGTAAACAAATAAAAATCCTTAATTCTTCCCCATGTATTTCACTGAGGAATGGGTGAAATGTAACAGACCAACTTTAGAGAAAATCCGTTGCAAAATAAATCACCTTGAACAGAGAGGATGCAAACAAGAGGCTTCAGTATGAAACACTGATAACAGGATCCTGGTACTTGTTTACTCTTAAAGCTTATCAAAGTTATTCAGGGTCTCCAGCTCTTACTGAAAATTGAATTACTTCTTCTCAGAAAGTATAAACAGGAATGAAATCTCTCAAACAATTTGTTCATTTACGTGTCTACAGTTCTTCAGTAATTATTTTCTAACTCAAAATGAAAGGGCTTTTAGGTCATGACTTGAGCAGTACTTTTGTTGGCTAAAGAGATGATGGATGAACCTCATGTACAAGAATCTGCTGTTGGAAAACTTAAACCACAATATCTAAGTTTAAGAGTGACAAAATTGCTGTATATTAGCCATATTGCCAGACTCACATTCAGTGCCCAAGATATGGTGACAGACATGTTTGACTATCTTCATATCTATCAAATTCTTCTTTACATCAGAGGTGTAAGTCTTGGTAACAGGGACACATATTACCTTGGCAGCTGTTTAAAATGTTTTCTTGAATTTCAAAAGCCAACAAAATCTGTCAAAATTTGTCAGACCTTAGTCAAAATGGTTCCTACAACCCACACTGCTCCATAACATATACAGCACCAATATATCCCATGCAAAGTCAACCTAGATGCACCTATATGACCTCCAGCCAAACCTTGCAAATTGAGTGATAGGTTATTTATCCTACATTTGTTTTATATTATGAGAGGCATTTTTACAAAAATCATTCAGATGTTCCACAATGACCTTTCTTATAAAAGAGGTAGCAAGAAAGACCTATCAAGACAAAGACAGTGCATCCCTAATGATGCAAAACATTATCATTTTTATTTTGTTAGATTAACACATACAGCAATTTCTAATATCAAACCACTCAGCGCATACTATACAGGTTCTATCACTGTTCTTTTCACTCAGATGGCATTTTTTAAAATAAAAATTCCACATATTACAAGTCTACAAGGGAAGAAGTAAGAAAAGAAATATCTCAGTTTAGCAACCAGATTTGTTAGTTCATGAATAGTTCATGACACTATTCACCTTCCAATGTCAATAGTAGTAAACAAGATGAGTGTATGTTTTTCAGAGTCATATGATATACTTTTTTTTTCCTAGAGCATAACTCATAAGAAGCTCTACTCATAAATAATTTGGAGCTGAATTTTCCTCCAGTAAAATTGTGTTCTGAATACTGAGTGCATAGAATATGTTAGAAATTGGAGTTTATTTCTTTTCGCTTAAGAAACATGCCATATTTCAGAAGGCAAAAATTCATCTCTACAAAAATTCATCTCTTTAAAATCTTTTAAAAACACAAGACTACAGAGGAGAAAGAAAATGCTCTTGGGTGACCTCACATTCTGGTGCATTAACAGTGAGCACAGTCAATACAGGAACTATTCTTAGTTAGCAGCAAATTTGCAAGCATCAGCTGAGGAACAAAGAGACATGCTCCTCTTTAACTGAGGAACTGAGACACTAAGGCACTGAGGCATAATTGGAACAAAATATTACTTTGCTCAAAGGAAAATCATAGGTTATAGCTGCATTACTGTTTTGAGTCACCAGTTAGACCCTAATAAAAGGGGTGAGTTTTAGACCTCAATTGATTTCTGGGTGCTCTACTGAAAAGAAAGTATTGGAGCACAGTCCACCCACAGTGCACTTAAAGTGATTCAGAGCTGACAGGCAATAAAAGAAATATTGTTCCTCTTCTCATTTAGTAGAGCAAGAATAGCTGTATACAATTTTATTTCTGAACTTGATAAGTGAAAAATGACTCATTTTATTAGATAAAGACCATTTAAAAAGCTTGTTCCTATAATTTGCATATTTTTAAAATGAAATTAGTTCATCACGAAATGGTTAAATATAGTATTATGAGATAGGTGAAAGCCTGTAGAATATTAAAAAATGGTTACACACAGGAATTAAATAAAAAGGGAATGTACTAAAAGGAGAACCTGTCATGAATTTTATGCCTTTCCCTGCATTTACAAATGGATGTGCCAATCAAAACTGCAACTGCAAATTACTTTATCATACATGCAACTCACAAAGCTCGTAAACAAATGACCTTGCAGCTGCATTGCTTTGCTAGTTCTGTGTCGCAAATCAGGCAGGTAATGAAGATTTTACAGATTGAAAGGATGTCGTGGAATGCATATACTGTTATCTTTCTCACACACACACAGTTTTAATTAATGTATATTGGCTGTATAGCTGTCTTTCTTCCCAGCTTCCTTTTCCCAGCTTTGCCATCAAAAAAGAGTGGTGAAGAGGTAAGACATGATTTCACACCCAAGCCAGAAGCAGTTCTGTCAGGCTGTTTGCCTGGCAGCTAATAGATATTGAATGTAAGATAGATTTTGAAAAATCACATTGACATCGTTAAAACTCACACTAGAGCTACTATTTTGCTACGTACAGTCAAATTATTAATATCCTCTCTATTGGCAGTTGTTTAATTTTAAAAGTTTAATTTAAAGGGAGTACTGGGGGAAAAAATAACTTCTAGGAGTCAGAAAAGATGATTTAGTTTTTAAGTCACCAAACTGGAATTCAGGACACACAGTTCAACCATGTTGGCTGCAGACTTGTTCATGTATTTTTAAAACCATCTAATTGAATCTCTCCATAGATATCTTTTGTCTACAGCTTATTCAGGCTATATATAGCTTATTCAGATCTCTTTGGGGAAAGAAGCACAGGTTTATGTGTATGAATTCTGCACATAGGTTGCAAGGATTCTCAATGGCCACTTCTACCTGGAAAATGAATAACGAGGTTGTATGACTTCTGCTTTCTCCATCACTCATGCCTAAGAGAAGACCCCAGTGAACATCTGCAAAGCAAATTGATAATTCTTCTTCCCAAACCTTTGTCCCTCCAGATGCTTACAAATAAACACAATAGCATACAGAGGCAGCATGCCCAGAAACCAGTGTTACACCAACCAGGATCATCTTGTGTTTTGTTTTACTTTCTATCTTTGCCCTATGTTTTAACAATGTCTACACCAAAGGGAATCCTGATCCACTGGAATTATGGCGCTCCTCTGTTACCAAAAAAGTCCAGGTCCAACACACTGCCCTGCTGGTCCCTAGGGAGTCCCAGTCCCTCTCCACCCCTACAGAGTCCCCAAATTATGCAGCACCTGGCTGTGATTTTGGTACATCACATTGCCCAGAGGAGTTGTGGATGCCCCATTGTTGGAAGTGTTCAAGGCCAAGCTGGATGGAGCTCTGGACAGTCTGGTCTGTGGAAGGTGTCCAGAGCTCCATGGTCAGGGGATTGGAACTAGATGATCTTTAGGATCCCTTCAAACCCAAACCATTCTGTGATTCTGATTTTTACTCACTTGAAAAACAGCAGTACAATGTAATCCTGTTTAAGCGTCCTAGCTTTAAAATAGTTTCCATTAAAATAATTTTTCATTCTATATAAAATTGATAATAATAAGCACTACAACTGGAGCAATTTGCTACAAATTATTTGACAATAATATTTCTCTGAATTTTTCTTGATATGCAACCACTACTTCTATCGAGTCCCTCATTGGAACTTAACTCAAAGTACACATATCCCTACTTCTCTCAGAGTGTGGCAGGAGAGAGGGAATTGTAGTCAAAATAATTACAATTTTTTTTAATTTCATTTTATATTTCTTTCTAAATAAAAATCATTTTATTGCTGTTTAATCTGACAAAGTTAAAATTAGTGCAAAAGCATAAGGGAAGAAAATGAGCACATCTAGAAATGAGAAACAGTGAATTTGGACAAAAACAAACTTTTGAACAAGTGTTCTTTTTTTTAAATGAAGCTCATTTTCTCTTTAACACATTTTGAATCATTACTATATTGTGAATCATTTTCATTAAAATATTACTAACTTTTTACTGTCTAAGTGATGCAGCATTCTAAGCCTATAATTATGCAAAGGAAAAAGTACTGTTAAATTTTGTAATGCAAAATCCTTTTCATAACAAATGAACTTAGACAGATGTTAATAAATTTATTTTGTTTTGTTTTCATTTGGGGAACATTACCTATATTAAACCAAGTCAGTGGCCCAATTATCCATAAAAGTCTATGAAGGAAAGAGCAAAACTGTAGTACCCCGAAAGCCAGTCTAGCTTTTCCTAATGAGATCTTGCTCATCTGAGTAACTTTAGGAACATGCTTGGCCTATGTAAGATGTTGGAGAATAGTTATTGAATCAATGTGGAGTCCAATTATTTTGTGTAATTTCACATATGATCTCTTACATCCACTTAATAACATATAAAACATGAAATTTGTACACCAGCACACAGTGAGGTGGAGTTCTGGATCTAGCACAATAGCCCACAAGTTAAGGGTTGTGTTCAGAAAATTTCTTTCTCCTTACAACACTTACAGAAAGTGCAGCAGATCTGAAAATAGCCCCATTCAAATTTGGAGTACAGATATTTGTTGATGTAGATTCTGTCAGTACAGTTCCCATTTTAAAGGTTGGAAATAGAGTGAAGGTCTGTGATTGGCACCAATTATTTCAGTAGTATAACAAATAATTTTTGTTCTGATTTTTTAATTCCAGCTCAGTAGATGATAAAAACTTGCCCTTAAACATCATGGAAGGATTGCAGGTGGTCAGTAGATAATGAAAGTTCCTGTTTACAGAAAAGAAAATATCTTAGTATTGATGAAGTGATCTTTACCTTAAATTAAGAAGCAGTATGATTTTATATTTACTGTGATAATCCAGAAAATCCTCTTGTGATGTTAGAGATTCTTTTTTGCGTTAGAGCAAACACTGCTGAGAAAACCTCGAAGGAACCCTGCAAGTTGTTCTGGAAATGCACAGCCATGCCTCCTGCAGCCTTGCTCTGTGTATTTGGCTGATGTCAAGGACAGCTCTGGGCATAGATGAAGTCACAAGCTGCCCAAGGCAGGGCACTACAGAAGGCAGCAGAGTGCCATGGGTGTTCTCTCTCATGCCTCCGTGACAGCCCCGCAATGCGCCAGGCTTGCTTTTCCACTTACCTAACCAAAGAGACAGAAGGTCTTTCTTTTGTGGTGGTTAAAAAACTAATATAAACACATACTTATTTCCCCTTCTTCCTCATTCTTCACCTTGACAGTATGTTTACATCAAGGGAAAAAGTTCAAAGATAGTTAAACATAAATAAATGTGTATATTTATATATATATATATATGTCAATAAAAAGGAAGAAAAACCAACCAAACAAAAACCCCGCAAGAATTATGAGATACAATTTTTGATCTCCAAATTAGGGTCACAAGCTATAATTAGCACTTTTCAGTTAGGAAGATATTAAAATATATTACTTGATCATAAAAAATGTAATTTAAATGTATATTTCCAAGATACATCTCTTTCTTCCTCTAATAGAGTCAAGATGTTTTTGAAACACTAAGTTCTGTGAAAACGTCTCCATCAGAGGTCATCTCATTTTAGATTAAACCTACCTTTATTAAATCAAGTTCTTTTAAGGACAAATTGTTTGCTATTGACCCAATTATTTAACTTGTGTGTGTACTTACCTGCCCACATGTACTCTGGAAATTGCTATAATTATCTTGATGAATCACAAATAGAATTTACATTTTACCTTGCAAGTACCGGAAAGCAGTGACTAGAGCATGACTTGATTATATAAATGCTACCTTATTTCCAGGAATGACGACAGAGCTGGTAAAAAGTGTCCTTAAATATAGCTCTAAATGACCCACTCTGTTTGGCAGATAGGGAGAAAACAAAAATCAGAAAAACAGAGCTAAAGAAAATAACAAAAGAGGAAAGACTTAAAGTCACCATAATCTGATGCAAAAGCAAGAGGACAAAGAAAACACCAATAAGCTGAAATTTTTAAAAACCTCTGTAGGAAGTGTTTAAATGTCAGAAGACAGAAAAAATGTTACCTAATATAATATTCAAAAGGCAGGAAACATAACTGTGATTCTTCCCCTGCAGTTTTCTAACGTACTTACAGCCACTCTTTTCCACACAGCCTATACATATGAAGCCACTGGAAAGCCCCAGCAATTTCTGCCAGTGTTCATTGAAATTTACACTCAGCAGATTACCCCTGCAGAACCCTGAAGGGCTCTTTTTCAAATCCCTGTGGCTGAAGGACACTAAATTCTTTTTCTTATAAATATGTAGTGTCATGGTAAAATTGAGCTTTGTTATTTCTTCTGACAACTCTTCAGCTTGTGGAAACCAAAATGCCAGGAGGAGATGAAACGTTTGCAAAGCTATTAAGAGAAGTGTAAGAGACTGCCCTTGAGTTCTGTGGAGTAGGATCCAGTGCATAACACCAGCTTGATTTCTTTCAAAAAAAGAAAAGCCAAAGGAAATGTTAGAAAATACTAAATTTTGGAAATTGATCAGTGAGCTTCCATCTCAGGCTTAACTGCGACTATACCTCCATACAGTGGCATCATGATTTATGAAGGCATGTTTATTTAGAAAGATGTTTAGGCAAATACTTCATAGAAATTTTTCAGGGAAATAAATATTTTTTCTGAAACAGCTACTGATGACCTAATAACTTCTAAACCACCCCTGAGTTATTAGGCTACCAACCAAAATCTTTATCTTTTTTTTTAACACAGATTCACATCTTGTAATTATAAACTTCACAAACTTCTAGAAAAATAATACATATTTGAATATAGTTTAGGTTCCAATGCATGGGATTGAATTGAAGCACTGTTTCTCACTTTTTAAATGTTGATCCTCTCTTTCTTAATCTTCCTTGGAATATATTAGTGGGAGGAGGGTTTGTTTTGGATGAGTTTTTGATTTTTAAATTCTTTATTCTTTGAGGCGAAGAGGGACAAATCCAAGTCTGACTTTGGTAAGAAGACACAGAAACAAACCCCAAAAAAATTCTGAAACTGAAAAAGGCTGGAGAGCAACTAACATGGCTTTGTCAAGAACTAAGCTTGTTAAACACATCTAAACACCTTTAGAGCAGGGTAATAGGACTTACAAACAGAGGAGGTGCTGTAGGTGCTGTACAACTCAGCCTCTGACACCGTTTCTTGTGGCTTTTCAAAGCAAGCTACAGAAAAGCAGTCAAGCTAAAATTGATGCTAGACGGGTGCAAGATAAAGGAAGAAAATCACTTGCAGATTATCAGTGGTTCACAGTGAAGTTGTGATGAACTGTGTGTTAGCTCAGTGGTTTCTGGTACTGTTCACTACTGACTATGGTAAAGGTAATGGGTTTATGAGTTTGAAAGAAGTGAAGCTGGAACAGACTGCAAATATGCTGAGGAAAAGCTTTTAACTCCAGAGAAATTAGAGTAATTACCTGAAAAAGAGGAATATAAAAATCATTAATGATACACGCTGGTGGGAATAAACTGGCATAAATAGAGAATGGCAAAATTGATGTTGAAATTTAGTCTCTAGTGAATTTTGAACTGAAAACAGTCAACAGGGTGGAGGAGCCTAGCAGACAAGTTATGCATCTTCCCAAGTCCATACTATTAAGTATTTAATAATATCTTACCCTGTTGGGATGCACAGCTCAGGAAGGGCACAATTGATGACCAAGCGTCCAGAGAATGATCCAATATTTCAAACCCATCCTCTGAGAAAAAGCTAATAGGAAGGCTGAAGAAAATGTGAAATGTATAAAATCTTACTTCTTCCGTACCTTTGCTCAAAACATCTGACAACTGATTCTTCATTGCGATTCTTCTCAACCAACTTTACCATTATCTATTCTTCAGTTGTAGTAAGGTCATATTTTTGTAACAAAAATAGTTTTGATTATATGCATTAGAAAAATCAAACTCTTGCTGAATGCAAAACAGACTGAAAACACAATTTATGAGCGAGAGGAGAAAAAATCCAATATTAATGGTTGCTTTAAGGTATCTATCCACATATCATAACAGAAAAGATCAGCTAAATGTTAAAAAAATTAGTTTAGTCATATTTCTATTCAACAGTGAGAACAATATATGCACAAAAAAAGCCTGAAACCCTGACAATAATTATATTTAAAATACAGTCAAAGGTTCTAATTTACTTTCAAAATCTGGAGAGATTTTCTTTACAGTCAAAACCAATTAAAGTTTTTGTCATCACCTGATGTTAATTAATGATTTTGTACTGATCTCAGTGAGCACAGATGTTTTGCAAGGTGCATTCTGTTAAAAGCGATGAATGGCCTAAACATTTCATAGTAACTACCTCTGTCTTCCTCCTCCCTGTCTTTCCCGTATCCTGAACTAATTAAATCTAGGAGTGTTTACTAGTAATTTAATAAAAAACTCAATAATCTTCACAATCACTGAAATTGCTTTGACTTAGCACAACATTTGTGTTTTCCAAGATAATCGGTAAATTAACAATAAAGAGCTCTCCATGTGAGCAAGCTTGAAATGTGAATTCCAGAGTAAATACAATCAGAGGAGGTGTAATCATTCACAGGTATGAAGAGAGGCTGTGGAAAATTGAGATGGACCTGTGAATTAGGCAGTTTCATTTCATGAAAGGAAATGAAGTCTTGGAACTGCAATGAGGATCAATTCAGCAAGGATTGGTCCATTTCCCTGCACTTCATGTAATCCCATGCAATTTTATTGTTTTTACTTCACTTCAGAATATTCCCTTTCTATTTTAGTACTTCATTACACCAATTTCTTCTCCTGTCTCTTATTTTCACTTTCTTCCCTGATTTCAGGATTTCAAGGAGTATGATTTTGGAAAGGTTGAGTGCATTTCACTTAAAAAAGGAACACCCCACTGCCCAAAGTTTGCTCCCTGTACATCCTTCTTAGCATAATGCATGT
Source organism: Passer domesticus (assembly GCF_036417665.1). Lineage (NCBI taxonomy): Eukaryota > Metazoa > Chordata > Aves > Passeriformes > Passeridae > Passer > Passer domesticus. Next base: position 103,724,105 of record NC_087474.1, on the reverse strand, counting down.
GCTGGGTCCATCAGCAAAAGGCAGATTTTACTGATATGCTTACGGTTAGGCTTGAAAAATCCACAAAGCCTAGAATTTCAGCAACATTGACACTGCAAAAGGCATGCCAAGAGGAGCATGGCACTGCCCCAACATTGCTCCCTCCACACATTTCTCCTTTTGCTGATTTGCACCTCAGCAAAAGGCTGTTTTTAAGGCCATGATTAGGAATGGGTAAGCCTAAAGATTAAAAAAGACAAAAACACTAAACCATCAAAGATATTGAAATTACAAAAGCTATGCAAAAGTGGAGTATTTAAGGTAATCTCAATACATTTAATTGCAACCACTTATTTTCTGAAAATTTTTTATTTCATTCCCTCAAATTTAAATTCCTTTAAAGTCCAACCCAGGTAGTTTGTTTCATTTTCTTCTATGATTTCAAGTTTTCATTCCCTTTCCTGAAATAAATTCTTTTTCATTTTTTAATTGCTTCTCCTGTCTCTTTGTTTACATTTCTTCATTGATTTGGGGATTTCAATGTCAATAATTTTAACAAATTTCAGTCCTTTTCACTACACAACATTTCATCTCAGTCAATATTGTAGTCAATGCATTGCCAAATATACCAATTGCACTTGATATTAACATAAATCAAAGCTAGAGTGTTTGTTCCACATTCTTCTCAGATTCCAAGATTTTGTTCCCTTTTTTGAAAGGAAAAATTTCCTATCAGGAAAGGGAATGATATCTTGAGATTTCAATGAGGATCAGTTGGGTAAGCTTTGGTCCATTTCTCTGTGCTTCCTGTCATCTGAGTTGCTTTTAAAATTTTCACTTTGTTTCAGAACTTACCTTTTTATCTATTTAGCATTTTCTTTCTTCAACTGCTTCTCCTGTCTCTCTGTTTAGCTATCTCCCTGGATTTCAGGATTTCAATGGCAAAAATATTTGCAAGCTTCAGTCTATTTCACTGCACCGTACTTCAACTCAGTCCATTGGGTTGAAGTCAGTCCAATGAAAAATTTACTTTCTATTTTACAATAGTATTTCATTTAAACATTTCTCCAATCAAGAGTGTTTGTTCAAAATTCTTTTCTCTTTTCGTGATTTCATTCCATTTCCTGAAAGAAAGAAATCTTGAAATCTGAGAAGACAGTGGAACAAACATTCTGGCAGGGACAAATGAGCAAATAAAAGGAAATTGAAAAAAAACTAGAAAATTTGGAAATGGACTGACTAAAACCAAGTGTACCAAGATGAAATGACACGCAGTAAAAAGCACCAAAACTTGCCAAAATTATTCCCATCAAAATCCCAAAATCAGGGAAGAAAAGCAAACAAAGAAACAGGAGAAGAAATTAAAGAAATAAAGTGAAAAAAAAAAAGGAGAAAATCCCAAAACAAAGAGAAAACAATAAAAGTGACTGGGATGCCATGAAGTGCAGTGAAATGCACCATAGCTTGCTCAATTGATCCTCATTGAAATCACAAGATTTCATTCCCTTTCCTGAAACAAAATTCTTTCTTTTAGGAAAGGGAATAAAATCTTCAGATCAGAGAAGAAAGTGGAACAAACACTCTGGCAAGGAGATATGATCAAATAAATGTAACTGTGAAAAAAAAAAAAGGAAAATTAGAAATGGAGTGACTAAGAAAAAATGTACTGAGATGAAATGCGGTACAATGAAAAGGAACAAAGCTTGCCAATTTTCTGGTTTATTTCAATTATTCAATTACTTAAATACTAATGTCAGTTCTTGAAGCCATTGGAACAGGATTGAGGCTGCTTTTATGCTGGTTAATTCTTTTATACTCTGACGCAAACTGGTCACATAGTAAGCTGTGGCTAGTGTGTCCTTGATTCATTTTTTCACTCTGTTTATGCAAGGTAGTGTTTTAGAGTGATCCAGTCCAGTGTCCAATGCCCTTCCTAGGCAATAAGTTCAAAGTACCTTTTGATTCTTAAAACTGTAAGATCAAACACCAGAGCCACAAAATAATAACAAATTTTCATTCTGCATCCTAAAGTGATTAATCTTAATTTGTTTGCTCTGAAGATAAACACTTCAAAATGTCAAATTCTTTTTGAACACACACTTCCCCCCCCCCTATAGCTCAAGTTTATTTATACTTTCTAGAACACTTGGATCAAGTGGCATCTTATATTAAACAAGTCAGGTAATCCAAAACCAGGTCAAAGGACTGATACCCTTCCCCTCAGTGGAGCTTCTGCAAAACATAGCCAGACAGTGTCACAGAACTCTGGGTTTTAATCAAAAAAGGGCTGAAAATACCACAAACATAAACAAGAGATACTGGATATTTCCAGAGGGACTTGTTCAGGAGTTTTTTAACTTGACTATAGTTACCTTTTTTTATTTTTCCAAATAACATTTTGATCCCCAGCTACAATGAAACTCTGAAGCTGGAACAGAGCACCCGTATTTTTTCCTCTCCTCAGATTGCAAATAGCTTACTGAAAACCACCTGTATTTATGCCAGGTTTTTTTAATGGCAGACAGCTTTGGCAATCAGGCAGCTGAATGAGATGTTCCAATGCAATTTCTGCAAACTGAAAATAGTAATATAGCTATTTAGAAGCCTGATAGAAATGGACTAGTACACAGGTTTCCTCTAGGAAGAGGTTTGGTGTTTTCTTTATCCCAGGTTCCTATCAGTGATCCTGATTTTTATTGGAATCCACACGTAGCTGTTGTAAATAACAACAAAAAATGCTGTTCCCTCCCTAGATTTCTAAATACTTTAGCACTCACTAAACATTAAACAAGCTTATGTCAGTCAGGGGAAACTCTTTTAGTAATGCTAAAGAGCTTTGTAACGAAACAAATAAAGGTTCCTGGCATTAACACCTGTTATCACCCTCTATCTATAGAGTTACATTCAGCGATTCAAAATAGAGTATAATTAGTTCCTAGACTTGCTTATGATCACCATCACCTTTCTTCCTAAGGGAATCATCAGAAATATTTGATTTGTTGGGTGGGTTTTTTCAGCTGTCACCCATTTTTATTTCTTTATGGTTTTTTTAACATGAAATGATAAGATTTTTATAGAGAAGTATATTTGCCATTGGCACTGATGGGAAAGGGTGTTGATTACAACATGTGTTGTTTTTTTCCAGTCTTCCAGCTCCAGGTAGCAATTTCATCCATTGCTGCCTGTAGCTAAATAATTAGCTTTTCAGTAACTCAGCTTCTGGTGGAGACAGAATTGAAGAATTAGTAATTTGCCTGCACACCTCCAGTGCAAATGTTGCCTCTCAGGGGAATATTACATCTGTTTCCCAAGTGCAGCTAAAAGTATGCATCCAGCAAAAGAAATGTTTACAGAAATACTGGCTACCAAAATCAGACCAGATGCTGCAGCAAACTCGGCTTAAACCATTGTCTCAACAATGTTTGGGCATTTTAATCATTTTATTAATAAAAATGTATCAATGGAGAACAAAAAACTGCAGCATGGTAAACAATGATGTCAGATAGTAGATATAACAAAAGAATATTTTTCCTCACTTCTGAGAGACCATGGCCTTGAACAACTGCCACTGGTGCAGGGACACAAGGTGATGCACAAGAGGGCAGAGGAAAATCAGTAGGAAGAGCAGAGGAGCAAAAGAGATAGAAAGTGTAACACAGGGTCCCCAGCCTCCTGCTCCAAGAGTTGGTGAGGCACCAAGTGCAACACCCAGCAAAAGGGTGGGTGAGACCATGGTAGTGTTGGGCTGATATTGAGTCAGAACAGGGGGAGCTCTTTCCCAAGGTGCTTGATTGTTTATTTTCTGTCTCTTATAGCCTGACTCAGTGATGAAATGTTTGCATTAAATAGAAATAATTAGGAAAATTAAGTAAAATTCCTTGCTATGCTACTTTTGTCTGCAACAATGTGTAATACAGATATTATGCCCATATCTGCCAATCATCTAGATGTCAATGTTGTACAACTTTTAGAGCTTGAGTCAAGTTTGGTTTTTTCCATTTCATGCCCATTTCTCATGACTACCATTATCAACTAAGAGGAGCACAACTTCTGTTCAGTCCACTCAAATGAAAAAGAACCCAAAGTGCCAAGTTCAGGCTACATGTAAAGAGCTAAATGTAAAGAACAGGGATTTTCCTGTCTTGGTTTCCTGTCAGGCTGCCAAATAAGCTTCAGCTGATCCTCTGACATATCACTCCTCTTGCTATTAGAGATCTCTTAAATTATGGTTTATATCACCTGACTGGTTGATAGAAAAAAAAAAAAAAAAAAAGAAAGCTCAAAAACCTGAAAATTGATGAACAATAAATATACATTTTAAACATGGTATTTTGCTGATAAACACAGAACTAAAACAGGATATATAAATTCTAAGTTGGAAAGAAGCTGTCAATCAAACTTCACCAGTGTTTTGGGATAGGATCAGTTTAACAAGCCTCAAGTTCACTAAAGCCTCATATAACATAGTTTTTAAATCTTGTGAGTGTGAATGCTCATTTGTTTGAAATTTATTAGAATGCAAACATCCAAGGATATTTACAGAAGTCAGCTCTCAGAGAACTACATAAGACAAAATACAGCATCACACCTCTCAGAAATTGCATTTTCACTTGCATTTCTGGGCTTAGGTTTTTGTCATGCATTTAGATCTAGAAGTGAGAGACTGTAACCACAGTAAATAAACAATGGAAATTGCTGAAACTTGAAAGCACCATAGGACTAACTGTAAGAATTACAATCAGTAAGATGTAAGCAAGAGTGAAAAACTGGAGTGGTTTATTTTTCATTCATATATACTTTTGGGTTCAGAAATCAGCTTGTACAATTTCCTAGCACAGTCATCATTAGGAATTTAAAGGGACTCAGTAGTGCAGTCGTGCATTTGTTGTGAGCGCATTTTGCTGTCAGGCTACAATCACCTGCAACTACAAGGGTACCAAAAGTCTTTGTGGATGTAGGTATAAACTCCTGGGAGCTGGTAAGCATGGACATGAAGAAAAGCCACAACTTTAGAGGAACTTTTCATATTAAACCTGAAACCCTAAATGTACACCCCTCAGGAAGACAGGTACTCCATACTCACCTCATGAGTACATTTGCTGGAGAATTTCATCTAGGACAGGATTCATCTTTTTCTGCTTCCTAGAAGTTCAGTCATTGGTGAGTACTTGGAAACCATTCCTTACCCTGAGCTACTGGGAGCATGATCAAATTCAGCATAAATGTTTGCAATTATTATGTATTAGAGCTCATTTAGATAAAGTCTGTGTCATTCCAAGAGGCTCTTTACTAATTATAATTTCATTTTGCAACAAGCTTCTTTCCCTCCCACAGTGGTACTCAAATTGTCTTCATAAAAGAAATAGTTTGACACACCACATAGGAATAATTAAAACTCTCATACACATGAGGGTCTTGATAGTTATTTAATTCTACATAAAAATATTTGTGAAGGGTAAGTTAAATATTACTACCATACAAGCAAGATTTTGTCTACTCTTAAAAAGTATTAAAGTATTTTAAAAGGTAAACATTTCTTTCCTGCTCTCAAAAAGCAATTAAGATAGCAGCATACATAGTCTAAGTCTAAGGAATCTTCATTATATTGAAAGCCCAAATCATATACTAGCTAAAATCCAGAATTAAAGTTAGAATATCATGCCAGAGATTGCAACTGTAAAAATTGGAGTATTTTCATCTTGGATATAGAAATTAAGCTCATACTATATTTGTCATAGGCAGAAAGGGCAGGGGGATAAAATATTTTGTTAGTAGGTAAATTTAGTGTTAGATTCAAATGTCATGAAGATAATACTTGTGCACTAGGAAAAAAATGAAAATTTCATTTTATACCCCACAGTATTGACGGAATGTTACACCCAGCATAGCTTTAAATATTTTTTTATCCCCATCATATCTCATTTTGTTCCCAGAGATGTTAATTTCTAATTAAAAAAAAAAATTGATCACTATGTCTTCTCAAAAAAATAAGTGATTAAAAAAAACCCAGGATTTAAAAATTTAATTAATATGATAACATTTAGCTGAGTGTTCTAAAGGATTACCCTGGAAACTTCAGCTATAAAAGTTACTCTGCCCATGTCATTTTATATAAGGCTTACTATTACAATCAGGAGATCAAATTGAAAAAATATATATATACTTTTTGAAAAGTGGAATACATTTACATTTTTAAGACATCCACTGGTAAACATGGCCTGGTAAACATGAGAGACATTTTGCATCAGGCAAATATTTTGGTTCTTTTGGGGGATTTATTACAAATATTAGGGATAGAGTCAATATAGACAGCAAGAGAAAGCCCCAACACAGGCTGCCAAATCTTAATGAACTTCAAAAACTTTTTTTCCAGAAAAATTTGTGGATACTATCAAGGTAGAGAAGAAGAAAAAGGATAGATCTGCAAGTACACTGGGCCTGGGAAGCAGCAGCTGAGGAAAGCAGCTGGCTGCAAAGGCACCTGTTCCAGGAGAAAGTTTGCATCAGGGCCATGCATCCCAGGCTCTGTAGATATTTTGGGATTGTTTTTAGACTGTGAGTTGAGGCAAAACCAAAGCCTTCATTCTCCTCTGAGTGAAGCTATCAAACACTGGTACTCTTAGGTGTGTGCTTCCAGTGCTTCTGAGCTGAGGGAAGCTTTCCTTCACTTTTTGAATTATGGGGGAGGTAAGTCTGAGTTTAAGGTAAGGTTGTTCTCATGTTTCATCAGGTTAAGCTCAGCTATATCAGCTGTATTCTCAGAAGAGCTCAGTCATCACGATCTTGGTGGACTTGACCTTTCCTCTGCTGCCCTTTAATATCAGGTGCCAAAAAAATATTCAGCTGTCAAAAAAAAAAAATAAAGTGCCACTGGCCATTTGACTTAATATTCATTCATCTGGTTTGCATTTTCAGCAGTTAAACTTGCTGCCTTTGGTAATTTTATTCTATAAATTTTGTCCTAGGACAGCAACAGAAAGGGAGTTACGAAGCCCTATCTGTTCTTTGCAGTTAAATTCTCATTTTAGTTACAGTGGCATCAATCTGGTACGTTAAGTAAAATAGTGGAGTTATTATAGTGAGTAATGGCTGAAAACTAATTCACATTGCCTGAACCATAGCAAATGACAAGGTGTTTCAAACAGTTCTTAAATCAACTCTCCTCTGTCCTGAGAGGCATCTCAACCTGCAGCATTATGACACTACCTATTAATTGGTTCAGTACCAGTAAGAAGCAGCACTATTGGAAGATAGATTGCAAGGGATCTTGCTAACAACAGTCACGCTTGTTACAGTCTGGTCTTTCCAAAACCATGATTGCCTTGTTGCCTTTTCCTGGGGTTCTCTGCTGGATGCTACACAAGCACTTTCTTCAGTAACCATGGGAACCAAAGCCAGAGCATTATTTGGGATGCAGAAGCTTGACCAATGTTTTTAACTCACAATGATGCTTTGTTTTAAGGATCCAGGCCTATTAACATAAAGGTTTTTACAGATTAGTGGTTTTCCCACTTGAAAAACACAGTAAAGGTCAGCTGTTGAAAATAATAATTCTGCATTTCAAGCAGAGATTTATAGCTCTGTGTAGAAAACTGTCCTTTTCAGTGAATAACTGCAGCAGAAAAAAATAAAACCATCTATCATGAACACATGAATTTTTTAGTAATCCCATGATCAATTTAAACAATGCATCCCTGAAAATAGAAATCTTGAATTCTCTTCCTGTCTAACACATTGGCTGTTAATCTTGTTTGAGACAAGCCAAACCACCTGTGCCTCAGTTTCTGTGCATTAACCTACATCAAATACAAAAAAACCTGGTTGCTGAGCCATTTCATCCATTCAGGTTTTTCAAGCTTATTTCCCACACAGAAGTAATACAGAAAATATTAATATTAAAAGTTGTGATTGCTCATTGTAAGATGTCATGGCAAAGACAACTTGAATGTAAAATATCTTGTAACTTACAAAACCTCCTGAGTAGACACAACTGGATATCTAAGAAAACTGTGGCATCATGTGAAATTTATTCCATATTCTCCACTTTGTTTGTACCATAAATATTCCAAGCAGTCTCTTCCTCCATTTGAGTCTCCATTGCTTCACTGCCAAAAAGATTTGATTTTTATGTTTACATTTAAAAGTTTTGCTTATGTTCAACTTTTTGATAATGACTCAGGACTACTGACTAGTAGATTGCATTTAAACGACTTATCCACACTTACTACATACCTCGAATAAGTGCAGCATAGATGTTTTCACCAATACACAAGCAGAATGTACCAAGTGAAATCTGAGCTACTTTAGGCAAATTTCTAGTTTATCTATATGATTATTTTCTGTTTTTCAACAAATGTTTAACTTACAAAAGGTGAGGCGGACATCTTGGCATTAAAAAACAGTAGTATTTTGCTGTCACCACAAACAATAAATTTATTTGCAACAGTGCTAAAATCCTGCTTTCACCCTGTAAAATGTAAACCAAATATTTTTAAATAGGTTTAAACCACAATACATTTATTGCATGGGTTTTTATAATTGTTGATGGTGTTACAATGCAAAGGTTAACTTCTTACAGTCCAGTAGCTGTCAAGCCGACATTTACTTTGATTCTAAAGCTGCCTTCTAATCAAGAAGCCCAATCAAAGTTCACAGGACCAAGTTAAGAAGTCAGGCAGTATGTATTTAAAATTAAGTTGATGTGGCAAAAATACAAGCTCCTCAATGATGGCCTTTATCCTAGAGAAGGAGCTATATTCATACCTAATGTCATTTAACAACTCACAGAAAATTTCAGAGATGAAGGGGTTTATTTTGCTAAAATCAAAACCACTGGATAACATCTTTATCCAAATGCTGCGCTAGAGTAAATACAATGAACACAACACTGTTTCTAATTTCCAACATCTTATTTCTATTATATTTGTAAATTGTATGGCATTGGCATTGCTTTTTTTGGGTATTTGAATCTCCTTCTATCCTCAAGTATTACCCACCCCATGACACACACACACTCTTTTAGTCAGAACCAGTCTTGACAAGCATATATAACTGATAAACCATTTTTCACCATGCAGATATAAATGTTAATAAAATCATAGGCACTACTGTAGAGTAAAGTAACATATGGGATAACAAAGCACCTCAAGATTATTCTGTGGAATCCTTATAGGAAGGAATACCAATTTCCTTGTGGAAAGCATTTGTGAATTCATCCTTGTATTACCTCTTCCAATATCCCAGATCTGTATACAAAGCACAATTTAGGCCTTTAAGAACATAAGGTAATAAGTATCAGTAGACTGTACCTTCTAGTGCTAGAGAAGAGAGGAAAGAGGGAAAAAAAGAAAAAAGCTTTCTCGTTGCAGATCAGATCCCAAAATCAAAATTCACCCCTGACCCTCACACCTGTACCTTCACTGCAATAGAAGCATAATATGGGATATACATTACAGGATGATGTACCACACCTTCCAAGCAGCTCTTGTCTCTGCTAGATACTTCAACATAAAGTCAACAATATGGCTTGGGTGTTTCTCCAGCAGAAAATCAACCCAGCCCAAAGCCATACTGCTTTTGCTGTAAATCCTGCAGTGCAGATGCCAGGGTGCACACCTGTGTGCAGGCAGACCTAGCCTGGGGTGATTGTCAAGAAAAAGTGTCAACACATCCTCCTGTAATGACAGTAAAAAGGTTATGAAATTTTGATTTTTCTTTTAGTTCTGTTATTGTTCCAATATTTTTAATCAGTCTTTTCTCCTAGTCAGGCAACTATCCTTTGGTTTATATTTTTTGATTTGTATAGACCTTTCAAGAGATGACATCTCAATAATAGCTTTTCTATGGATCCTGTCTGGACATCCAAGGACAGGCTCTCATGATGTTTGGGGTCCAAAGAAGCTTATGAGAATTACTGATCTTTAAAGTATCAATACCATTGTAGTCTCTGAAGAAAATACAGCCAGGTTCACTTGGATTTTTTCCACATCCATCAGTGAAGGAAACAGACAATTAGCTGCAGACTTAATTTGTTTTCTGTGTGCTTTTCTTTCTTTTTTGGCCTGAGAACTACTTGAACTCCACAGGTTTCTTGTGTTCACCAATTAACCTCAAAGTGAGGCACAGGAAGACTCAGGAGAACAGTTCAGAGAATTAATGCAAGGTCAGCAACAAAATATCTGATCACAGATTTTTTAGGGAAAAATGTTTATCCCACTTGTATTTAGTACCATCATTTAAGTCATTTTGTTTTCTGACCTGATCTCCAAAGGATCCCCTTTCCTCCACACAGGGATTGCATGTTCTACTCCTGCCACTCCCATTGTACCTGTGCATCCTCTTTCACCTCATCAACTGTTATCATCAGCAGTTTCAAATAACTCCCTTATGAAAACTAGTTTTATAATACATAGACTCTACATTTATTAGCGTATCATGAATGTCACTAGAAAATGTTTCTAGAATTGGAGGTAAAAACAACATAAATGCAAGTAAAACAGCCCAACTACCACTTAATATTTTTGAAAAAATATTAATTTAAAATTACAATAAAAATAGTTTTTATTGTCTAAACTATAACACTGAGCTGCATTCTAAGATTCCTCCACTGTTATGAATCCACATAGTGGTGCATAAAGACATGTAAAAATCTGTCCCACATGCAAACTGAGAACATCAGACTACTCATTTTTAGCTGCACAAAGCAAGTAATGACAAAATACGCACTGCAGATTATTGGCTCAATTTGGTGAAAAATGAGCTGGCATTAGGAAATTATGTCCTCAAGCAAGAGAGCAGCTTACTCAAAGGGATATAACTTCCATGCTGTTAGTAAGAAACAAATATCAGATATGCTGCACAGGAGGGAGAACGCTGGGGTTTTTCCTTCCCTATATCAGGGAGATAGAAAGTCTTTGCAGCTGTCTTGAAAAAAACCATCAGCATTAGAAAATAAAATAAAAATAAAGCAATTCTTTTCTTATTAGAACATACTGTGCAGGTTGTTTTCTAAAAATTTCCCAAAAAGGAATGATATTTGTATGGATTTTGATTTTGCAATATTTTGTCTTCAGAAAGAAGACAGCATCATAGAATCTTTAATGGTTGAAAAGAGCTCTTAAATCATCAAGTGCAAGTGTTGTTGGAATGTTCATCCAAGGACCAGACTCAAAATGTATACCATATACCACATCTTTTATTCTGTGGCGATACAAACACAGCTTCATCTTCAAAATTTACTTCCACTAAATTCCCCTGTTCATTTTTTTTTATTTATTCTCATAATAACATTTTTAAACGAATTTCAGATAATATGTGCAAAGTAGCCATTTGCACAAAATTACATGTAAAACAAAGTGAGTATTTGCAGATTAAATATTTTAAACCAGTGCCATTCATTTTTTTTCCACAGGCTTGAAATTCCTCCTACCTAAGACAAATGTGTGGTGAACCACAGGCTTTCCTCAGGTTTTGCACTTCAACTCCTGATTTAGGCATAATTTCCTAAAACCTTCAGTAATACAACTTTCAGTTGCCTTCATAATCTGTATGATTTAAAAATATTTCTTAATCCTAGTTTTCAGCATTTAGATGCCAAAGTTAATTTTGAGTAGCTGGTGTTTAAAATATCCCTGATAATAGGGCAGAACTTCTTGAAATTTGGCATTTATGACAGGTATATTTCTTCCAAACACTATTAAATACCAGACATATTTTTCTTCTTAAGTATGCTCAGCATTGACAACATAGAGAATGAAAGCTCAGTTTATAAATTTAACACATAATTCAGTCACTGCTCCAGTGTCAGAGCATAATTGTTTCAACAAATGCAACAGAAATATTCACTCCCTTTCTTCCAAACTTATAAAAGACACAAAGTAAAAAACAAGCACTACAAATTAATCTACTGAAATGTTTATTTTTTTCTGAAAGACTAGATTTATAAGTAAAGTAGTATAGTGTGTGTGGTTACTTTGCACTTGGTTAATATTTGTTTGTTTGTTTAGGTAGCATATGAGAAAGGGGAAGACAAGCTTTTGGACTCATGAACTCTCTCTGTCTGAAAGGGAAGCAACAAAGTCCAAAACAAAATACATTTTAAGTTTAATTCCACTGATTCTCCAGAGTCACAGTCAAACCACTTTAAAGAAAAGCAAGCTGGACACAGTGGACATAGAGAGGCCATGCCATGGTCAGTTAACTCTCAAAATCCATGGAGCACAAAAAAGGCAGTAGCTGAAGAAGAGTACACTGGGATACAAAATTTTGTGTCCAGCAGAATCATTAATTTGATGTTCCATGCTTGGTTTTGGATTCTACTCTTCCTTTGAGGATCAAGAGCAAGAGACCACATCTGTTCTGTGAAATATTCTCCCCTTAGTAACTTATTTTTTCATTGTGCGTGATGGTTTACTTTGGTGAAAAATTGTTGTACAGATCCATTCACATTTTTTAATGATGAAAATCACCCTACTCCTAAGACTAGAAGTTGATAGATTCAGTGACTGACTCACAGTATTCTCAAGAGGACACTTTCCAGTGTTGTTCTAATAGCCATATTCATTGCTTCTCAAAAACATACTTTTAAAAATCCCAGTTTTCTGATTGATCCACATGAAGATAGGTTTAGTATTTATGGGGGGGAGGGGAATGCATATTTTTAAAAAGTAATAATTATGGAGCATTTCTAAATATCCTTTCAAGGACAAAGTTCTTGCCCATATAACCAAAATCAGTATAACACCTGCTACTGAAGAGATAAGAGGTAAATTTTATCACTATATTTTCAATCTACAGCTAGAGAGTTTTGTGGCATATGGCATAGTTCTTTGCTTCTATTAACACCAAAATAACCAGAACAGTTTGCAAATCTGAAGGAAATGAGACCATGTCTTGCAGTAGGACAAACAGACTTTCTTTCCCCCTCTTACACAGACAAATGAGAGGAAAGGAAAATTTGGACTCTCTAGAGAGCTTCATAAAAGAAAAGAGCAGAGGGAAATTATTATAGATTATTCTTGATTATAGAAAGGAAAGGGAAAAGAGAAAGAATTAAAGAGATAGAAAAGCAGGGGAAAGACAGAAAGATTTCCAAACTCAGTGCTCCATTCACCTTCCTCCTAAAGGGAGATTAAAACCATGGTAGTTAACCTCACATCAAACATCCCAGACGTTCAACTTGGTAAAAAGTCATGGCATCAGATCCTTTTCTATAACATACATATCTTGCCCAAGAGGTGCGTTGGGTTTATATACTGCATAATTTTATTTTCCATGCAGCAGCAATCTCTTTGCCATATCCCTTCTTGCACTGACCAGTAAATTTCACAGCAAGGAAAATATGTTTGCAGCATAGATTGGAAGTACAACATTTTAGTCCTTTAACATGCTGGGGGAAGTTTTAGGCTTAAAGAAATCAAAGAAAATGGGCAGAAAATAAATAATAATGCTAAAGGAAAATACCATTGGTCAGCATATGAGTTCATTTATTTTCTGCTTTTGAATTTCCCACTGCTTACCAAACAGAAACACAGGGGCTTGTTGTCCATAGAAGAAAATACATTTGTGGGAAAACGAAGGCTGCAGTGTTTTAGCAGATGTCAGGTTATTTTGATATATCCTGGTCATAAAGACAATAAAATAAATGATTATATAGAAACAGTCCTCACACTAGTAAGAGTCTGCAGAAAAATGTACACACAAGAAAATGATTCAGCATATTCATTGCCAGGTTTTAAAATTGCTTTACATAATTTAATGAAATTTAAATACAATTAACAGGCAAATATTTGATGTTCAAACTATTGTTTCAGTATTTTCTCTTTCATGGACTAAGCAAAAAACCTTAAGAGAGCAGCTTTAATTAGTTTTATTCTATACAGATTTAGAAATTAGACAAATAGGTGGCTCAGAACATACCTATTTAGTTTAGATTAAAAATCATTCCATAACTTAATAAAATAATAATTACATAATGCAAATAGTGAAATCTGTGTGTCAGGAGGTCTTATGCCTTATATTAAAATAATCTAGTAAAGATTATCAAAACAGAGATGTTAAGGGGGTTAGATTTTTCTCACATCCCACTTTTTTTTTCCTTCACTTTTGAGCAAGCTAAGTAATGCAGATCTCCCATCAAGCAATGCCAAAAAATTTAGTTCTCCTGAAAACCACTATTTGCTATAAGTCCATTTGTGGACTTGAGCTTCTCTCCTCAAGTAGCTGTTCCACTCTGTGCTGTATTGCTTTTTTAATGGGCAATTTTAACCTAAATAATGTAAAGCAAGCCTGGGGCAGGAAAATTGGGGTTTTTGCATCCAATTTAAAGCCTTAAGTAGGATAGAGCTCGAATTCTGGTTGAGAGTTACTTAAAAGCAATAAACAACTCCACACTTACTCCCATTTTAGGAACGGGAGCAATGACTCTTCTGATCTCAGTAAAAAGAAAAAAACAAGGAGAACTTTGGGAAGTTTCTCGGTATCAATTGCCCACAGCTGCAGGTGCCTGCTCCTGGCTACCGTGTTCCTTATGGAGATGCACCAGCGCCCAGCAGCCAGCTTGAAGCACAGCTCAGAGCTGACTGGGGCTGGAGCTGTTCAGCTCGCTGACTCCGCTGCAGCTGCTGCAGGAGCTGGGCAATGCACAGAAGCCAGGAGCGTGGCATGCCCAGGGACTCCAGCCTGGGCATCACTGAAACAGTTCAACTCACTTTAATTGCATTAGAATTATTAGCATCAGTTTTAAATAATGACAACAGGGATTTCCTTTCCTGAGCTTTGCAAGCCACCATACAGGCTCTGCTCCTGTCTCAATTGCAACTGAGTCCCAATTTAAAGTGAGTGACCTTTTCAAGGTGGCAGATTAGCCAGATAGTGGATTTTACAGCACCTTTACTATTTTTTCTGTGCACTGTCAGTGATGAACAAGACATCATACAAGTCTTGATTCACAAAAGCACTTGAGCTGACCATGTAATCTAACAAAAGCAGGTACTGGCTTGAAATTAAAGGCACATTCCACTGTTTTGCTATTTACAAGTGAGATTTTTTACCACCATGCAAGGAAAAACACAACCCAGTAAAACATATCCCTGCTTTGTGTAGAAAAATTACATTCTTAGATTTAATCCTTGGAGTATTCTTGAACTTAATTCCAATTTTCACATTTTCCCTGAAGATGTTCCTGATAACAGGTCTTATTCTCAGCTGCACTGGGGAAAATCAAGTCAAAGATTTCTTCAGGCAGCTCTTCATAGTAATTTCTTTAAGTATATAGAACCCAGCAGATTCATTTAACTCAAATATCCTCTCTATTATCCTAAAATCCACTAATCTCATTCTTCTGCTCTCAATTTCAGAAGCAATTTTGTACTGCATCTCATTATGCTAATAAAAGGGGAAACTTGCTTAACATAGAAAAATTTAAACTTATCAATCACGTCAGTCCCAAGTAAACTGATGTTTCAATCAACCACATCAGAGGCTTACCAAAAGAAACACTTAGAAAACAAGATTTTGGCAAAAGATGTAAAATACAGATATTAAAAAATCATCTACCCCTTCAACTTTATTTTTTTCTACTTGTTATGCTACTAAACCTAAACCGTTTTTGTGAAAAAGCTACTTACAGTGGTCTCATGTAAGGAATATTCTTGAAATAGCCAACCAATTCTTTTGAGTAAAGATTAGGATTGATTCATAAGGCCTATTTATGAAATTCTGGAGATTAGACAAATACTCTATGTCTGCAGTTTAAAAAAACTCTAAAAAAAATAAACAAAAAAGAAAACCTACCATAAATAATATTAGAGACTAGATCAGAACACTGGAAAATGCCATAAAGGAACAAAATAGTGGTAATGACTTTGAGATGAAGTGCTTGACAGCCTGTCCAATTCACAAGTACTAAATGCCACTCAATTTTACAGATCACTAATAACCAGACTGGTAACTTGAATCTCTACTGAAATAGATAATTTTGAAATATCTGGAAACCTGAAACATCTGGGATGTTTTTGCCCATCTCCCAGTTTCTTCATCTCAGCCATGTATTACAGATCCTGGCTTAAAAAAGGAAATATTATTTTTATTATCTTATTGCAGTTCAAATATTGCAGTTCTAAATTGGACAGTGTCAACTTAACAAGCCAAAAAATATCTGCACCATTTGTTCCCATCCTTTCTAGAAATAGCCAACCAAGATCCCAGGTCAGTATCCCCACACAGTAATAAATAGCATTAACAAGTGGCTGTGTGAGCAGCATTCTGATGACTGTACCAGTGTGTCACAGCCCATAACTGTGCCCTGTAAATATCCACTTCCTGCAATGAACAGAGCAAAACCAGAAACAGACCAAATGAGACCAGTGTGGGACTTTTCACAGGCCAATGCAAACTTTGACTAAAGAATGTTCTGTTCATCACGTTTCCTTACTCATCCCACTAATAGCATCCTTTCATGGAAGGCATTTGACAACAGTCTCCATTTTCAGCCTGTACAAATAGATTCAAATCGAGAGAAACTCGACAAGGCGTAAAGCTGGGAGAAACTAATATAGTTTGAAAAGTAAAGCTGCTTATACATTTTTGCAGATGTCTTTATGCTCACCAGCTTTAGAGGAAGCAGAAGGCAGAAAACAGAGCAGCAGCTAGCTACAGAGCACCAAGAGTTTCATCCAGCCAACATTGGCTCTGGGAAGAAAATGCCAACACCATCCTCTGCCTCGGCAAGTGTCCCTTTCCCTCACACCACCCACAATATGAGGGCAGAGGGAGGAGGAAGGAGACCAAGTGCAGCAGACAAGATTTCATGGAAATAAAATATACACAATTTAAAATTTTACACCAAGATGCACACTCCAGAACATTCACCAAACTGTAAGTGTTGTCAGCTGGCTAGAACATCTTTTTTTAAACAATATATAAAAAAATGTTACGCAGAATATTTCAAGATTATTATTGCTGTTTTCACCATTCCCCTGCCTGCCAAACTTTACCACTTGGGAGATGGTATGCACTCAGCAACACTGCAAGAAAACTATTATATTTTTTCTTGGTTTTTCCTTCTAAAGTATATAAATCCCCCATAAAAGAAATATTTTCACTTTGTCTCTCTAAGACACAGTTTTAAAAGTAATTCCAGAGACAGAGAAAAATCTATGTAACAAAATGCAGAAAATTATATACTTTGAAGTAAAAGTGGGAAACACTCAGCTTTATACTTTTATAGATTGCACTTTCAAGCATCATTCTAATTATCTTTTCTTTTTGGAATTGTGCAAATGCTAGCTGGGAAAAAACCCACTCTTATTGGGCTATCAACTACAAAATAGAAAAACAATTTGAAAAAAAAATTGAGCTTTTGTGGTTTGGAACGATTGAGACCTAGTTAAGGAAACATGTACACAACTTCGGTTACATAGCAGCCTCTATTCCATGTACTCAAGTAGGAATATACTGTAAAACAAGAGTTCAGACAACATACTCAAAAATTAAATACAGTATCCCTGCATCTTATCTGATTAGGTTACTATATCCCATATGTTATGGTCCATGGAATTTTCATGCTTTCTTACATTGTCTACACAAAATATTATGATATTTGATGTGTCATAAAGGCAGAGAAACATGGAAAAATGATAGCAGATCCATTGTAATGCCTTCAATGCATAATTAGCTTACCTGAGCGTTTGCAACAAACGTGAGCTGACACAGTAAGCTTATCAGTTTCTCAAGCCTCAATATCATACAGTCATGGGGGGTTTGACCAGATCAGAGAAACTTGAAAGCCCAACTAAGGCACTTTAGGGTCAAGCCACCGTCTAACCATCACCATTTAACTCCTTCAATCCAGTCCAGAAGTATTAATCAATAATCAATCAAGTATTAATCAATAGTCTTGGAACTGGAAGGGGTATGCCTAACTTCAAAAACCTGCTCTCTGATCCACAAAGTTTTAGTATCATTACGTGCATGCAGAGTAATTACGTTAATTTTACTAATTAGTAAATATGGGTAAGACTGCTTCCCATCCCTTTCCCCATTATAAGCTGTTTGAAGCCACAGAAAAAGACTTAACAACTCTTGGTAAAATTTGTTTCTCTTTGGACTTCATCCAAGCCATTTTACACAATTCCATTAAAGCACAGCAAACAAGGCTAGGCATTAATGGGTAACTGCAGTAGGCTTTATGCTGTCAACATGGATCAGATTCAGACTGGCTCCTTCCCAGAATTATGCTTTTAAAAGCTTATTTAGTAACAAATTATACAGAAGATAAACACGCAATTAACCAATCCCCCAAGAAGCTAACAATCAAAGTACTCTGTGCTGAAATATTAAACATATTATGCTGTTGCCTTCCATCACCATCTATCACTAGGGCTCCTCTGTATCTATGCTGTGTGACTCTCTGCCAAAGCCATGGTTAATTAATGCAAGTGCATGCAACCATTTGTCAATTTTAAACTCCATGTTTGGAGTATGTTTTCCATCTTACTTTCCACAGCTGTATGGAATGTAAGATGGGAAACAGATCAAGGAATGCTCCTATATGCTGTCATTTTCACAGTGCTCAGAAGGGAGGTCCACAAGTACACCAATCACAAGTGTGAATGTATATGCAAACTGTGGGGTATGAGTGACTTCCAGTGTTAGTACCTGCATCTGTCACCTTCATACTACTACTAGTTTTCGTTACCTCAAAATTAATACAAGGCCAAGCTCTAACTGCTTTATTCTTATAGTTACATTACAATCAAAGAGATGAGGCAGCTTGGAGTTCAGACACATCTCTGTAAATTTTCATTAGATTAGACAGACAGATATTGGATCCTATTTTCTTGTTTCTGAGGAAGTTTAAGAATGAAACAGGTAGATTTTAAAGCAGTCATTTCTTGGTATGCTCAGGAGTAGGGCTTTGTAAACCCAAAGTCAGTGGGTAAATCTGAAGCAATTGTTCAATCCTTATTGTGCATGCTTTTAAGCTTAGCAAGAATCCAGACAGGAAAAAGTAATGACAGAAAATAGAATAAGTCACATAAATCTGTCTATATGGCCACATATAAAGGATTTCTGGACTTTGGGCTCAGCTGTGTCAGGCTAAGATTCACAGGTAACTACCCTAGTCAGAAAATACATTTGTCATATAATGTCTGGGAGGTGATATTTTATACTTCTCTGACTTCTCATTACAAAGGATCAGCTACCTTAGCCTGTATCACTTCAATGAATTTTTGTACATCTACCTCCTTCTACTAGACATCTCGCTTTCTCCTTTCCACAGCTGTGCCACAACTGATTTTTTTCAAAAATCCCCTATATATAGTTTCAAGACATGACCTTGTCTTTTCCTCTTTCAAAATCATATGTCACTGAGCTATCTGAATTATTTTGATACACTTTTACTTGCCTTTTTGACCAAACTCTTGTTCACAGATGCAAACTATTATAGCTTTGATTTTCAATTTATCATCCAATTTCTACATCTTCTATTTGTTTTGAAAACCCAATGTTTTGAAACCCACATACTTGTTGCATTAACATGACATTTTTTCTATTATTTCTATGGAATGCACGTTATTACATATGCACAAAATTATTAAATTAAAACTAAACAAATTAAAACCTATATTGAGGCTACAGTTACTAAACTACAGCTATTGGTATTGGGATAAATGACACACTGCTTAAAGGCAGAACCATATCTAAGGGCTGTTTAACCAGCCAAATTAAGAAATTCCACTGTCAGATGATAGTGAGGAGTTGTATTCACCCACAGCAGTTTCTCCCATTTTGTCACTAAAAGACACATCCCTCCAAGCATATCTTCTTTGCAGCATACTTTTCATGCTATTCCAACGCCTGAAAAAAATATATGAAGAATATATCAGAACTGAAATAAAAACCCACAAACATGTAGTTCCAAACCACTAAGGAAATGAATTTACTTTAGTTTCCATTTAACATTGCATATTCTTAACACAGGAGGGGAAGAATTTAATACAAGGTTAGAATAACAATATTAAGAACGTGACAAGAAAATACCAAATGGCTCTTACAATCAGGCTTCTCTTCAGACACCAGTTTCGTGTTCTTACGAAGGAGTTTTGGTAGAAAGATTCAAAACAACTTCAAGGCACAAAGAAAGTGACCAGATTTGCAGGACTTGAGGAAAGAAAATAAAAACACATGGATGGATGGGTGTATACAGCAGAAGTGAGAAATTTCTAAAAATCTGCCTTGAAAGCAGATCAACAGCCCTCTGACCTGCAACTATCATACCTTGATAGAATGTTCCCACCAGTTTCTTTCAAGCTAAGGTCTCTGTCCATCCATGCAGTTCCTAATCTTTAGGAGCTCTCTGAATTGCCTTAAAAAAAATATCACCCCACACTAAACAAAGAAACGGAATTTGGTGTTAGATAGACTGTCAGATGCAGGCTATTCCTGCACCAACATTTCCTCTGGCTTTCATATAAAAATATTTCTTTTCAACTCTCACCGGGCATTGTAAGTGACAGAGAATAAAATCAACAGTGGATCCAAATCTGTTTTATATGTGACTCCCATCCAAAGACAGCATAACTGCCTCCCTGCATATAAACAGCTGCTTCTTCACCAGCATCTCACCTACTTGTCACTCAGCAGCTGAATTTGACATTGGACAAATTTTGCTGGAAGGCAGTGAAGTCTGGCATGTTTGGACATGACCAAGATGACTGTTGCACCAAGCACAGACACACAAGAGAGCCAATACATGGACACACCTGCCTGGGACCACCTTCCAAGATAACTTCATCCACAGAGAGATCTAAGAGCCCCTGACTGAAAACAATTACCAGGATCATGAATCCACAAGGAAAGTCTGATTACAGTTCTGTTTCCTTGAGGCTTCCCTTTTGGTGCTCCACACAGTCTTTTCCTCCAAGTCAGCTGTAACATCTCTCTCCTTCCTGAGCAGCCCCTCTAGATAGAGAGATCTGCCTGTCTTCTTTCTCCAGGTTCTGAACCAAGCTGACCTCATCTTTCTGCCTAAATCTCTCAGTTCAGACAGAGGCAACCTATTGAAGAGACAAGTAAGCACAGCTGACTGTACTCTCTGAACCGTGTGCCACGCTGTGCCCTGAGAAGAAGCCTAACCCCACACACTTCCAGATATATCCACCACCTTCAGGATGGGTCTATTCTCTCTTCCAGGTGCTTCATGTAATTAAAGACTAATGATATTTGCCAGGAAGTCTTGAAGCTCTCTTCAAAAAGCAGAAATGTAGACTGTCAACACAAAGAAGTTCTGGAACAGGGGCAAACATGCAGAGATAATATTATACCTTTGCCCTAAGTGCTGGGAACAGGGCATCCTGCTCTGTGAAAGCTTTCAGCTGAACCAAGGAATGAGGAAAAAGGGCTGACCAGCATGGCTGATTTGAGTTGTCACATTTGTTTGACAGTAAATATATGCTCTAGGGAAGCATGCAGAAGGTTGCCAGCTGACATCTTTGCACTGTTTCAGGACAGTTTTCTGCTAAGATTGTGTTGCTATAAGACAACAGAAACCCTGCATCAAAATAAGCAGTGTTAGATAGGTCACAGCACACCCATGGCACAAAACTCAGAAGTAGAAGAAGTGTTGAAAGGATCTGCATGGTGCTTTGACCCTGTCTGGTTTTAAGATGCCCACTAAAGTCGCTCTATCACTCCCCTCCCTACTCCTGGACAGGAGAGAGAGACTATAATGGAACCTCAAATGTTGAGACAAGGGCAGGAAGAGACCACTCACTAGGAACCACCACGGGTGAAACAGACCCAAATTGGGGAAGTTAACTGAATTTTTTAGCAACCAAGCTCAGAGTAGGATAATGTAAGGTTAAACAAACCTTAAAAAAAAACCACCTTACCTTCCCCCTTCCCAGGCTTACCTGTATTCCTGATTCTGTACTACCTTCCCCTCAGCAGCTCAAGGAGACAGAGAATGGGGGTTACCGTCAGTTCATCACCTTTTGTTTCTGCCACTGCTTCCTCCTCAGAGGGAGAAATCCATTCCCTGCTCCAGTGTGGGTGTTGAGTCTGACTACACGTAAGGCAGTTGGCAGAGCAAGTTATCTATACAATATTATTTTTTGTTACTAATTTTTTTTCATTGACTTATTCTTTCCTGTCTGCAAAATTCTTAGATGGCAAACAGTAGCATCATGCATACGATAAAATTAGTGAGGAAAATCCAGCTATTCATACTAAATGGCTGAAACACAAAAGTATGATGCAGGCACCTACTTTTTTAATCTCTTCTTTCAACTACAGACTTTATACATACCCTAGGACAACACACATTCTGGAAATTCAGATTACATCCATCTGCAAAGTCAGAATTATACTAGTGTGCAGGGATACTACAAGAAAAATGGTCTGATATATGCAGAACAACTTAAGCTCTACAATAAGGAGGTCATACCTTAAAGTAAATGGGAAGGCAGTGCATATGTATGTTCATACACATCCAAGTGAGTGACAAGACAATTTGTTCAGCAGCTCTACAGCAGTGTCATTTTCCCATGTTTTCCCTCACATATATCTTTGCCCTATGTTATTACTGACAAGCATGACAGCTGAAGAAACAGCCTAGGTGCAGCAAATGCTAAAGAATGCCTGTGAGAAGCTGAAGCTGAAGGGCTCCAAGACAGCAACACAACTGCAATCATTCAAGGATCTGTTACACTCACTCTGCCAGGAAGGAGCAGAAGCACAATTAAGCAAATCTTTGGAGGAAGGTGTCCTTTTCATGGCCACTTGGAGCAAAAACATACAAAGAGATTTTGTTCTCTCCCTACCAAGTATTATCCAAGCTTTCTACAGAAACAATGCATCATGCCTGCATGTCAGTATAATATAGATAAAAACAGACAACAAAAACTTCAAATCTTTGCAATTTTTAAAGGTTTATTCCCATGTGCTAATGTTGGCCTCAGCAGCAGTAAGGTAGCAAATTTTATATGGTAACAAATTTTTCCTTTGACACAAAACACTACTTCAAAAATCAGGCATACAAGTCATATCTTTATCTCATTAACCTTTTCCTCAGGAAAATGCACACTGTTGTCTATAACTGAATAACTTAAAGGGTCTGAATTTAGAATAAAACTATTTTTATTGCGTACTCTTTAACCAAGCACCATGCCTCTTGCAAATCTGTTTCTGCCCTCTTATTGAGCAAAGCAGCACAGAGCTTTTGGCCAAGTTGCAACGTATAAAAGTGAGACCTTCTGAATGCAGCCACAAGAACCAGTGGCACACCAGGTTCCCCACTTCAGAAGACAAATAAGGGCATGCAGGCTGCAGGAAAGCACAATTCACTGGAATCATCAGCAAACCCTTGACTATACATATGGGAATTGAATTTCTACTTTAGGGATTTCATTTTGTTTCAGTAAAAAGTTGTTAGAACAAGAGTCTGACTTACTAACAGGGGGCTGTTCTTGTCATTACCAAGCACACAACAGAATAAGACAATCTATTTTTGCAGAACAGTTCCAAAGATGAAAAGTTTGCTCTTGCATTCTTGCAGCTGTACATCATTAGATTCTGCAATACAATGGTCATATTTCCACAGCTCCCAAATTGGAGTGATAGAAATTTTTCAAAAGCATGTCAAAATATTTTTTTCTTAATTATTTCTCATTAATCTGTTTGGCCATCTTTCAAGCAGCTTTACCACACTACACTGTACAAACAGAACTAAGATATGGACCCCATCTTGCAATTCTCACTTGCTTTTAGAATTCCTTAAATTACTCCATGACAGAAACAGAATCTCTCCTGCTTCCAGCTACACCTGCTCTACTAGATGTCCTGTACTGTACATACATTGCCCCAGTTCTTGCTCACTCCTGCTATTTCTTAGTATTCCAATAGCAAAAAAACCAAACCAAACCCCATATTTACATATGAAATATATCTAAGGGAGCAAGTTTACATAAGTTAATATTTATACCAAATGCTTCACACCTCTGTCAATATCAAGAACTGTATCCTTGCTGCTAACTGCAATCTTAAACATTTTCATTGTGTTACCTGTTGATTATTCTGATACTTAATCTCCTTTAAAGACAAAGAAATGCATTTTGTTTCTGTTTTTAGTTTCACGGGAAAAAAAAATCTCTGTATGTCAGTCTCCCATCCCCTTAGCAGGTACCACCACTCCATGCAGGGAGAGCACAGCCAGTTTTAAAATTGCTCCTGTCACAAAAAGTTGTAGGAAACTGCCTTTTGGTTATTAGAAAAGGGACTGAATACATTGCACAGTCAGGGTTAACTCTTACATACAATTTCACCCACAGATTTAACACCATTTTTTATTATTTTTCCATAAAAGTAGAACAAAAACTTCTGAAGTTTTATATGTTCCTTTCATAAGAGCAGGAATCCTACAAAAATGAATTCATATGCAAATAGGTTGGATAAACAAACCTGTATAAAAACAGTAAAAGAAAAGCATTTGGTAGAAGAAAATATCAGCTGGTCATAAGACATGAGAATACAGCTATATATTCATCCAGTTTTTGCCAACTGAACACACAAATTTCTATAAAATCTGTGTCTTTGCACACAAATTAATATGTATATGGTAATGGCATTTATTAAAACCTCTGATATTGTGACCCATTTGCACAGTTAGAGGTCACACCACATGAACATAGTCCAGCCACTGTGTTACTTTAGTTCCTCTTTTACAACCCTTGAACTGGCAAATGAATAAGCAGACTCTTTCCTTTTCTACTAATTTGCTGTAGCAGGTACTTTCCCTTTCCTGCCCTGCTACACTTATGCTCAGACATTGCTATCAGGTGCTAACAACCTTTTCTTAAAATAAAATAAATAAAAGCTTAAGCTTTTAATATTTGCAAATCCCCCATACTTCCAAACAATGTATTTCTAAAACATTGTGCACACAGCAAAAAGAAACAAATAATGCTGACAAGTACTTTTTGCATTCCAGAACATTAAAATAAGATTTAATGCAGTGTCACTTCACTGTAAGAAAACACAGAAGAAAATAAATCATGACAGCTTTTTAAAATATGTTAAATTTATGTTTTGTATTGTGTGTTCAGACCTTACCAGTTTTCATAATCCATGAATTTTCAGAACTGCTAGGGACCTGCAGAGAAATGCTCCAGTGGCAGCCACTTTCTTTGGAAACGCTCTTTTCTCAGTAAACAAGTCACAAAGCTGCTATTGCTGATAAGAGGTAGTCTGATCTATCAAGCCTCCTAGCAGCAAAGCCAATTTTCCCTTCCTCCTCTCATCCAGAGGTTTGAAATCCTTTGATCTCAGCGCTAGGAAGAAGTTTACTACTTTTCCCAGGTAGCCGATTTCTCCGCTACCCTTTCCTACGCCTGAAGAGAAGTGGGGTCCATGGCAATGACTGCCCCAGCAGCTGACACTGAGGTTGGGTTCAGGGATCCCAGCCAGCTTAGGAAGCTCTCCCACCCCCAACAACATCTGCTCTCCTAGAGACCCCATGCTGCTCATGTGCTCACAGGTTGTCCCTGTTCTTACTTGCTTCCACTGCTTCTCAGGTCTCACTGCCTTTTTTTCCCTTCTTTATTATCACAACTCCAAAGCTCTGGGACCCCAATTTTGCAGGTGATTTCTAAGGATGTGAGGAGACATCAGTGGAATATTCTTATCTCCAGTCCCTCTATGACACTTCCTCCTTTATCTCAAGCCTGGCTGATGGGAATGTTTCTCCAGAAGTTCTCTTGCACTAGTACAACTGCTGATAGCGAAAAATGAGTTTGAGCATAGGCTTCACTATGAGTGAGGTCAATATTTAATAACAACATTTCTCCTAGTTTTAGTGACATAGACAATTTTAAAGCCCAAAATTCAAGGACTGACAAATGCCTCCTAGTTTTGAAGAAAGCTTCTTTCCCTTCATACACACAATATTTCCTTCTTTCACAGACTGAAATAAGAAGTTTTGAAATAGGCTTCTGTGGGTGATGGGAGAATGTATCTACTGACTCCAGTTACAAAACAAAAGTCAATGTGTACCTAGACCAATACAAATAAACATTGCAATTAACAAAAGAAATGTAGACACTCCTTATATCAGCAGAAATTATCATTAGAATTAAGGTAAACTGCAAACACCCTGCTGGGACATTGGTTAAAGAAATAGCACCTGCTTGGGACTTTTCATGCTGAAAAATGCCATCTCTTTGGTACCATCAACAGAAATTAAAATATAATGACAAGAATATAATGCTGCTCTGTGGAGAGCAAGATGATCAAGTATTTAGCAATACATGTAAACCTTATTTCTGTGCTTTACACAAAGTACAATCCAGTAAAGAATAACCTTGCAAAACAGCAACATAACTCCTTGCACAGGAAATTAAGTAGGATGCAAGGACTGGCACCTAATTTTCACCAACTTTTTAATAGACTTCGAAATGTTTTGAAGTATTACAGATATTATTTTCTCAACTGAAAAGGAAGTCTCTTCCCTTAACCTCTCATCACTTCTGGGTGTCTCAGATGTGATTGCTGAAAGACTGCCTGTGCCTATATTTAGATAACTGCAAAGATGAAATGGTCTAAATGCCATGAAAAGTGCCTTTCTTGGGTTTTTATCTAGTAATGTGGCAATTGGGACAAAAGCATCTTTCAATTTAGAGCTCAAAGTGTTATGATCTAGTTTTCAGAATTATTAAAAATATACATCTGTCAGTAAAGAAAAGCCCAGTTCAAAGGGTCATGGAGCAGGAGGAGTGAGGTCCCTTTACAACATGTTATCAAACTTGGCTTCCTCTCACTGCAGAGTCTACTAAACACATCCTTCATCTTTAAACTGAAGTTCATAAAATCAGAGGGGAAAAAAGCAGCCTTCAACTTTCACAGTTCTTTTCTCAAGGCATCACTTGAAAGAGTGTTTTGGATTCTGAAGAGATTATATTATTTTCTAAAAATGACTTCAACTCCTACAGTACCATAAATACTGAGTTCCCATTGGGTAATGGGTACCACAAGAAAAAAAGAAAAGGTTTAATTTAACATTTTCTACATTCCTGAAGATTTTTCAGAACACCATGGCTTTTCTCCACAAACTTGGATTACATGAGAAAAATGTGATATTAGTATGAAATTTCAATACAGAAAAAATTAGTCTGACTGTTACTTTTGAGAGTTCTCTCAAATGCTTAAGAATAAGCATTAAGGATATTCTAAATAATTTCACTTAATGTAACATTTTTGGTTGTTCTCTTCTGTTTTATTACAATCTCAAATTTCCATGGTGGTTGCCTTGAGTATATCAAGATGTGTTTCTCGATTACTGCTGCAGAGGACTGTCACTTGCTACTGGCATTACATGTTTCTCTGCTATGTTATAACTGGAAAATCAACATGGGATGCTTGAGATTAACACAGGAAAGTTATTATAAAGAAGCTCAGCTTAGTGGAAGTTGTCTAGAAGTGTCTTGTTCATTCAGCTGAATGAATGAATGAATGAATGAATGAATATTACTGATTTTTAGAGGGGTGTTACTTCAGAAAAGTCTCTAGCTAGAACAACCCATTTATTCCAACCCAAAGCCACAAATAAAACTCCTGTTTAAAAGAAATTGGCTTTATTTTTGGATACCATTTTACCCAATAGTATATTCACAAAAAAAAAAAAAAAAGTGGAACAGAAAGATTGGTAGAGTTTAATAAAACTAAGCATGCACATAGTACCTATGCAGGATTAAAGCCTACATCACTGTAGCTGAGAGGTTAATATTTCATTTCAAGCAATAATGAAATAGTTGTGTTTTGACACATCTACAGTCTACAGAAGTATGTTATTTGATTCAGATTTTTACATTAAGATACAAACTGCACAAAAGACTATTCAAAAATTTAATATGCAAAGCTCAGTTCGATGCATTTTTTCCTTCTGAAAAAACCCAACCAGAATAATGCATACACCAATGAGAATTTTATCAATAATATATTGTAAGAAATTTTATGCCAAAATTTATCTACAAAGGGCAGTATAAATTGGCTTTTCTCAAACTGCAGAGCAAAATTAGCTACAATCACACAATCATTCTCTGGTTTGCTACTTTTGGTATCATATCTTTAGAGATATCACTAAAAAAACAAAATCATGCATGCAACAAACACAAAGAGTTTCACTGTTGTTAAAAAAAATAACTAAAAATATAAATCTCAGAGGTAACTATGTGCTTTTGTGTATGCTCAACATCCCAGCTAAAAATCTGACATCAATAATGGCTATATCCATGCTATTGTTTCAGATCTACCTGAAACTAAATTCCAAACAGTATATCTATATAATTCAGAACTAGTTCCAGGAAAATTCCCATGCAGACACCCCCAGCTGAAAAGCTACCACTGAAAATATGCCAGAAATTGGAAGGAAGCAGATGCTAAGCAGAATTATAAATAAATTAATAAACAAACCCAAACACAGACCCAAAGAGGTAGGAATATTTTAACATTCCATTTCCTAGATGCTAGTTCAGTATTTGCAGCAGAATCATCTTCATTTACAAGTCAAGTGAACTGCAGAGAAGTTTATTCTCAGAATTTACCAATTAGCTATTTCAAGTTGGAAGGTGATGCTTTGGGGCTCCATGGGCTTCTAGTAACAGTATTGACAAGAAAAACTTTCTTTATCTGTGACACTTCAGAAGCAGTTTTCTGAACTCTCATTTTAGTAACAGCCCATGGCCTTGGCCAGCACAAAAGACTCAGTTTATAGGAGAAATGAGACACCTCTAGAGTAGTAATGACTCACATCTAAATACTAAGTCAAAAAGAAAAAAAAAATCATAGACACCTTTGTAATCTGAGCCCAAAATTTGATTTATGTTGTCCATCTCACTGGTTTTAGTCTTTTCAGAATCCAGTTTGTAGGGCTCTGCACATGTAAGTTAATGTATACTGGCACTGCAGGTAGATTTTGATAGAGATGGGGATATGTGAGGAGAAAAGGATTAATGACAGCAAAGAATCAAGACTCTTATTGAATTTAATATGGAATTTTTAATAAAACCAGATTAAGTCCATGCCAAATTTTAAAACATCAAAATGCAAGATAAAGTTTTTAAAATCTGGAAACTTAGTGGTGTTACATTTGCTTCCTCCATGTGACTTATTAAGCGGTCAAATGAGATTAAAAAAAATTAAAAAAAAAAAAAAAGATGTGCACAAATACTTTAACTTTACCAATTAATTCCAATAAGATTTTTAAAGGCCTGTGAAGAAAACCTTGTAACACAAAGGTTACTGCCACCCTACTAAATATGAGACATGGGACCCCCCTTAGGAACCAAGCAGAAGAGCACAGTCTAGTATATACCTACAAGACTCACTGTCCTCTGCTCAAAATATCCCCAAACAGCCACAGCCCAGCTTCATGCTGGAAACAACTCACAAGAACTGTGCCCAGGCAGCAGCTGGAAGAGTGCTAGTTGGCAGGAACCAATCATGCTGATGAGCAGTGTAAGCACTGATGCTCCAAGGCCATTCCTTTCTTTAGCAGCAAAGGCAAATTAAAGATTCTTTGCAGCATTCAGTATTAGTGCAAGACTCTAGATAACACTAATACAATCCATGCAATGAGTTGAGAATAATGTCCATTAGCAGCTTATTCATCTACTTACTGTCTCAAAGCTACTTGATGTTTAAAAAAAATGTACCAAATTACATTTTACTAGTTTTTATTAGATGTTCTTTTGGCACAGTCAAAACCCAGATGATGATATATTTTAATTTTTAAATGCACTTGTTTCACAGAGAGTCTTTTAATCTTTTCACTTTTAATCAGTCATTCTATATTATTCGCTCCAGATGGAATTTTTAAAATTCATAATTAGCATGAAATAAGCTATCCATAACTGAATAGAATTTAAGTGAAAATTGAAGTTCAGTGGGAGGGATTTTAAGAATGAGCAGTGAACTTAGAGGACTGGCATTATATTATTTTGGACAGTCTCCTACACTAAGTCTAGAACACTGCTATAGGTGTTTAATTAACACTGTTTAATTCCTTAATTAGGAATTAAACAAAGGAGGGAAAGGGGACAAGAAGGTAGGTGACAAACCAAAAGCTGCCAAAATCTCCATAATCAGAAAATTTTGGCCAACAAGATGCTTTTGCCATCCTCTGTTAAGATGACTTGGATGCCTTATTGCTGAGTATTCACATTTAAATCAGCAGTGGGGAGATCAATAAAAAGTGAACCAGTCATGGAAAAGCTAAATATTTTCTTTTTTTTCTCCCCATGAAATGCAGCCATTTGAAAAATACTAAACAGCACTGGCAGCAGTAACTTTTAGCATGTCACAAAAAGGTCAATATGGTACTAACTTTATAATTCTTTGTGTAATAGATAAGACACGTTGAAGCAGCTTTTGGTTCGTTTGCTATTATCCTCATTACAGCTTTATCTGGCATGAGGGATCAATATTTCTGAACATTACACTACTCCTGAACAGACAGAAGGGCATATTGTTTATTTGGCTGCCTAGTGATTTCTGACAAAAGAAGCTATCAATTATATTATGATATGAAAATCAGTGCCAACTAAAAGGACTCCTAACAGAGCACCATGATGTGGTTACTTATGAGCTGATTATTCCATTGCAAACAAAATATTAAATCTAGAGAATATTTAATCTGAGGCTGGCTCTGCAGCAATCTCTGCTTCTTTTAACCTTGCAGGCTTACTTGTCACTGACTTCAAATATTCATTTATGAGGTGGTGCAGGATTCCCCACAATCTGCTTGATTTCAGCTGCCAACAGTTAAAGCCTTTGGCCAAAATCACCCATTTAAGCAAATACAACAGCAAGGCAGGAGATGCAATTACATTACTTTCCTATAGTTAGTTATGCTCTTGCCCAGTGTGTCCATTATTGTCCAGAAGATTCTGCAAGCACCATTACCCTAGATCCTTTAAAATTTGTCTGTGATGCAAGGTTAAATATCTCAACTGCATTAAATGTAATTTCAAACTACCTCATTATTATTACACGTGCATCACTATTACAGACACTCAGCTGTGCATCTACAGTTGAAAGTAAGTTTGGCTTTACAGCAAATATCAGGTGCAGAAATCTGATCTGAGTCCAAAAGTGGGATCATCTGGATCCCTTTGTCCAGTCAGGAGCAGACACAACCATTCATTAAGATGAAAGGATGTTTTGCAAATATATGCTTTTCCCTACTGCCCCGTCCCTTGCAATGAAAACCATGTTCACTCACCAGCTGAGATAGACAGAATATTCTGAAGTGACTTGAAAAAGAAACTTTAATACATAAGGCAAAAGAAAAGAGCCAGGATGAAACAGCCTAATACATGTGATATACTTTTAGCAGTGAGGCCATCTGTATTGCAATTCTTCCCTTAATAGCAAGTCTTTCCTCTGCATCTCTTGTGATATTTGAAGATCTTTTAATACATTTATGATATATAATGAGCTGCATTTCATGCATTCGAAAATATGTTACAAAGGCCAATTAAGGCTTCCTACGTATGGAAGAAGTGTCAAATTTAATTAAGACATCTGTCCTTAGAATATAGAAATTGCATGAGGAGTCAATACAATGAACATAATCTGTTTTGTTTCTTAGCTTGAAACTATTATCCACTCAAAATGGGACAGATAGAATCACAGAAAGCCCTCGTGATGGAGTAATAAATTACTTCTGCTCTATAGAGGATGCTAAGAGATAAAAGCTTTTTAGATCAGGATGAGGCACACTGAGATTGAGATGGGAAAAGGCAGAGAATGAACCTAAGGATGGAAAAAGTCTCCAGCACTGTAAAGAAACCAAGGCATTTCTGCGTGGAACAGAAAGAAAACACAACCCAGTCCTTCCTGATGGACTACATGCCATAGGAACACATAGGCTTTGCTGGAGTACAAGAAACATTAAACCTTGCAGGCAAGTCCAGACACAGGAGACAGGACAGATAAAATTCTTTATAAAACTTCTTGGGTTTTTTCCTAACCTTCTATTTTAAAATTAACTATCAAATTTTTTCTCCCAGTAAAAACTTTCCTAGAATTTATACAGTCATACAATCCAGGTTGGAAGGACCACAGATAGGTTTTGGGAATCCTCACTGTAAGGAAAAATTAATCCACCTCACTTCAAAACATAAATGTGGATTCTCCATCAGAAAAAAAAAAAAAAAAAAAAAAAAAAAAAAAAAAAACACAAAAGCATAAGATTCAGATACTTTAACTTCATGCTGGGTTCAGATGAACAAAACATGAACTCACTAACTTTATTTACCAAATAGCTTGGAGGAAAACCCCTGTTAAAGAAATATCAGAATCATTAGGTCCTGAAGTTAAAGCAGTAACATTGTTTCTCCTGTAAAAGCAATAGACACATTTATTAGGCAAGGTTTCTTTATTCTTGGTATAAAGAATTTTAAAATAAAAGCTTATTTTCCCCCTCTATTAGCATCATACCAGAAATTTTTATCACCTGTTACCTATTGTGTCAGTCACACATAATTTAATGCAAGTCTTCCTGTTTCTGCCTGAGAACTCTCTATTTGGCCAGGATTCTTACCAAGGTGAGCAGAAGACTGGGCAAGGATCCACTGTTGTTTCACTATAATTTTAGAGTGCAGAAGCAGATGCAATGCTGTACTTTACAACTGCTTTCTTTTACAGAACCTTTTGTTGAAACACATTTACAACTTTGGCTCAAACTGCCAGATTTGTTCTTTCAACAATCAAAGCATGTTTCTGGAAAAGTTAAAAAAAAACAACTGGTCAAGAGGTTTTTGAATTAAAAACATAGATTTACAGTGCTCTACAAGTTTACACTTTTTACACAGAAATAAAAATCAAGTGTTATTGAAGTATGCATAAATTTTTGAATGGATCTTCAGAGCAGACAACAAGGGTGCAGGGACATTTTAATATAAAGGCATTTCTCCTTGTAACACAGCAGAATTCAGCACAGCATGCTAGAAAAAGAAGAACATTCCTAATTAAGTTATGATGTACATTTTCCACAGATGTGCTTTCTGCTACAATCACCATCATAAATGTTTATCTATACTAGTTAAAATTAATATTTACCATGGTTGTTTGCTGTTAGCACTTATGTTATAAAAACAGAAAAAATAAGGACTACAGAAATGCACAGGAGCAGCTTTCACTCCCGTTCTTTTGTCAACACAGTGACAGCTAAGAAGGTGCAAAAACTTCATTGTAAATTACTGCATCCACATGTCTTGGAATCACAGCAGGAGTTTTTGTTAAGGTGGTAGCCATTCAAAACACAGATTTCAGAAAATTTTTCTGTCATATTGCTTGTTTTAGACATCAATTAACAGAGCTGCCAAACAAATTAGAATATGCATTCCTTGGACAAACAAGTGCAAACTTTAGGGTTTGCTAGCTTCTAATAGGGTAATTACAAACAACAATAAACACAACAAAAGAAAAAATAAAACAGCCCACTTGTGAGTTTCTCAACAACTGATTTTGCTTAGCTTGGGAGCTACGAGGAATACTCCAAATTACACAGATACAAATTTTGCTGCCCTATTTTCTTGTCTGAAGTTCCTGTCTAGTACTTCAGAGTGCCCCTTTCTCAGGGTATTTATGGAAGAAGACAAAACACATGTCAAAAGTGGCAATACATGTTTGTTGGTGACTAAAATAAACAAACATTCTCTCAAGCCCAGAAGTACCATGCCTGTTTCTGCAGAGATCAGATAGGTTTTACAGATCTGCTCTTTGTTTTCACCAGGCCTTCACTTCTGCTTGCCACAGCCCTCTGCCCCTTTCCATAACAGGAAGGTCATTGTATAGATTTCATGCATTCCTTTTTTTTCCTGTCTCATATCTTAAGGACAGGAGAAGCAGAGCAGCTGGGACATCAGTGGCACACTAAATAGAACAGCAGGAAGGTAAATGGAGCCACAGTCCACTAAGAACAAAAAGATGAGGGGAAAAAAACCTGGTGAACCACTTCTTCCTCTCCTTAGCACTGAACTACAAGAAGGTAATTACAAGAATACTTGTTCATTACAGCTCACATGGCATATTGGATATAAGTGCTGATGGAGAGCGGTCTCTTAAGATTTGACAAAAATAGTCTAGACCAAGGGCATCAATAAATTCTAACTAAAATTTAATATGTATTTGGGATGATCTGGAATCAAGAGAAAAAATATCATCATCCACACTGTTATTTTACAGAGTCTCTATCCAGCTATGTAAAATCTCTCTTGTTTCTCTTTTCCCAAGACAGGAATTAATGACTGTTTCAAGGCACAGCACCTGACAAACAACATAGCCAAATAAATAACTTGCAACAAATTATGTAGCCAATTCACTTGCAATGAGGACTGTATTTTTTATATATATATATGTAAAGTAATTTTAGCGACAATACGTTCTGAAAAATTGCAATACATTTTGAAAAAAATTTCAAACCAGGTAGGTGGGTGTGGTATATTTTTATAATTATCTTTGGACTTCATGTCAAAGTTGAGGGGTTTAAAAATAAACAAAAGTCTTACAACTACCACTCTTTACTTCCTATGTAGAGTTGTTACTGTAAACTTTTTTATACATCATTACATATGCAAATCTCTAGATCTAGATGCTACCAACACACCTCTTATCTCTTCTCTCACAGTTTTCATTGATGCTTTCATACTGAAACATTTATGTTTGTTCTTTCTTTATACCACCAGTAATATTTCTATTGCATATTTGTGTCATCCTTTCACCTGAAACTTAGTCTAATGTAATTTCTGCTTCAACCATACAACTCTACTGAGAATCACTGTCATTCTTTCCAGACTAAAGCCTTGAAGGAAAAAATGAAGTACATCATGAGCTACCTAGAGACTTTCACTTCCTCAGAGAGTATGAAATCTAACTGTAGTTTTTTAACAAAATACCCTCATTCAAGATCATCTTTGTAAACTATCATAAATGAAAGGCAGTAGTTGGCATACAGGAAGGCAGAGATGTTTTTCAGAGACCCTGAAAATACCCAGACGCTAAAAAAAATTATCCTGCAGAAACCTCATGAAGTTTGACAAACACAGAATCCTACATCCAGAAGCAACAGAGCAGGCTGAAGAGCAGCATTGTAGAAAGAGACCCTGGAGACTTGGTGGACAAAAAGTTGAACATGAGTTTATACATGGCTTTTCAGCAAGGATAGTCACACTCCACTGCTATCCTTAGGAAGAATATATCCAGTCAATGGAATTCCTCCCATTTTAGACTGCGTTTGGAGCACTGTGCCCACACGTGGAGTTTCTGTCAAAGAAATCATTGGCATTCAGTAGCAGGTCCAGGGCACACCCTAGTGGAAAGCATCTGTGAAGATGCATGGAGTCAGCCTCCTCTCAGAAGCTCATAGTGACAGAATGAGAGGCAAAACACAAACTGTGACATGGAAAATTCCAATCAGGATTCAGGTAAAAACTTTTAAACTACTCAAAAATTGAACAAGAGTCCAGAGCAGCAGTGTCATTTCCATCCTTGGAGAGGTTCAGCATTCAACTGGTCAGAACATCAAACAACCCAATAAAATTTGACCCTGTCTGGTGCTTTCCAACTTAAATTATCCTATGAATACTAAGGAAGTCTCTAAAATCAAATCACTCTGTAGTCTTATTCATATGAATCAAATCTGACATAATACAGGTATTATGTCTGGCATGAATACAGGTAGAAAGCTTTGGTTAAAAACAGTAATTATATTGTAGTGGGAAAAAAAAAATATCAAGTTACCTAATTTGTGTCAAACACATCTGGAGGCATGACCATCCTACTTTTGATGTCATTTAGCAATTTTTCAGATATTTTCCAAAGTCTGCAATTTTAGTGTCAACTATCTTCTTCCACACACCTACAAGGTGTTTTTCTTCTAATGAAACAGAGGGGAAAAGTCTCATTTAAAGAAAACTTCAAATATTATTCATTATTATTATATTCAGGTTCCAGGGGGGAAAACCAAAACAACTTCATAGTTTTCCAGCTACATCTATTTTTAATTCTGGGGATGCATACGAGTGTCCCTGTACACCTTGGCAGGTTCCAGGACGGGGAAGTAATTTTTATCCTACTACTGTAGTCTCAAATCTGGCTTCTAAATATTGTCTTATTGGTATTGATATTTAATGTGAATTCTGACTAGTTGCCTATTTGGCTAAAATGGCTAAAGTCCTCATTACAAGAATCTGGAATTGTAAATTTTCCCAGCAGGGCAACTGTTACTCATAGGCAATAGATTTCTAACTCTAATAATCTTGGTAGACAGCATTGGAAAACAACCAACCCTGACTTCTCTGCTGTGTTTTGAATTTTTAATACCCTGAACTCCAGTTTAAGATAGAATACCTTCAGGGGCGACTTTAATTTACCCAACACGTACTAATTTTAATGGTAAATTGTTTTATCTTATTTTTAAACAACCAAATCGAGGGTGTTAGTATCTTTTCCTAGTCAGGGATGCAAGATTACCGCCCCAAATGATGATTCCACCTTTTATAAAGAGATACTTATACAAGACCTGCCAGACATTGCTAAAGAGGAAACCCAGATGACCAGATCTTCTCAGATAGAGAACATTAAATGATCACACATTCTCTGGGCTTCCCTGGAGGGAGGACATGCAAGGTAATCCTTGCCTGAATTTGTGTTGGGGCAAAAATTGGATACCATCTCTCCCAGCAACAACAAACACTTCTATACCACACCACAGTCACAGTGGAACCCATTAATGAGAATATTCCATGAGGGTTTTAATTTAGATTAGTTTTCCCTTATGTCTGAAGAAGTTAAATCCTACTGCAAATATCTGATTTTCATCTAAATAATTTTATACTATTTTTCAACGTCATGACAGCCTCGTACTCTGAATTACTGTTATTAAATAGAAGCAAAATCACTAAACTGTCCTTTGTTTCTTTAGAAAAAAAGTGTTTTCACTTATAATCAAAGCCTTAACTACAGTGTATTTCAACATCTATATCCACCCTGCTTAACAACACAGAGGTGTAAAGCCAGGAGCTGTATATTAATTTAATAAATATATCAAGCTTCTTAGTATTCAGAGGAATACATATGCCTACACACAATAGATAATTTTTGCATATATTCTTTAATTCAATTCTCCCAAAAGCTTATCTAGGGCTTTGTGAATTTTACATGCATGAGATACTAGGCTGAGTAGTTGCAACTGACCCTGATTAATAAGAGCAGTGTCAAAAGTTCTTTTCCTTTGCTTTTCAGTTTTGCAGCTAGGAAAACTAAAATTTACACAAAATCAACACAAGGTGTGATATATCATCAAAAACATCCAGCAAGTATTTGTTATTGCTTCTGTTTTTCTAGGTCTATACAGAAAAATCTAATTTTTATTAGATACCTACTCTGTGACTATTCAATTGGTTGGGAATAATTTTAATAAGCACAAAAAAAGTATGAAAATTTATTTCTAAAGCCTTCAAAAAGTTAAGATGATAAAGCAAAGTCAAAATGCTTGAAGTACTACAACAGACTTTTAAAAATTACTAAAGTAAATGACATGTCTGCTTGTCACTGAAGTTCACTGAATTTGGGAACCTCTTTCCCACCCATTGAAAAAGCCAAATGTGCAATCCCTACACAGACACTCAGCTTTCAGAAAAAAATGAAGTGCTTTCACGACATGTAAACAGCTGCTGTCTACTTTTGAAGTATTTCTCAAGTTAAAAAAATGACTAAGTAAAGGCCTAAATGAGGACTCTCTCATTTTATGAGGAACCCAAATGTCACTACTTCTATGCTGCCCATATGTATTTAGAACAGATTTACAGAATAGTGGGAAAAGTTTATTTGAAATCATGTGAAGATCAGCTCTTTTACAAATTAGTTACATATCCTCTACATCTATATTTTAACAGAGCTAAAAACTATTTCAAATTGATACCTGAAAGCAGACAAGAGGGAGTAGAAATAAGGGAATATCAGGTTTCTTGTCCCTCATCCTTCCCCTTTTTATTTTTTCTGATAAATGGGTGATTTTTCATCTGTCACTACTGTGTTCTGGCTGTAAGGCTCTGTCAAGGGCTGCCATCCAACTCTCTAAGCAAAGGTCATCAGTGGCAGGGATTGGGAAGTATTAGAGAGCTTACAAGGAGACAGAGATAATGACAAAAATCCAGTGTTTTAAGTCCCCTGCCATACCCCTCCCACAAAATCCTCATAATGAACTTTCCGTGCTATGAGGGTTTGGGGGTTTTTTAATCAACACTCTGTTGTAAGTTTCACTGAAAATATATTATATATTTTGCTACATCTCTTCATAACCTGGTTCAACCTTTTGGATTTTAGCTACCAATGCACAGAACAGATTAAAGAATAAACAAGCCCCAATCTCTAAAATAATCTTTATACAGGGCACCTGATGTACAAACATGCCTTAGCCTCAGAATGGAAAATCAGGTCAATAGTGAATTATGGTTTAAACTATTAACATCCCAACACACCTAATAACCAACAGAGTACCCAATGAGCCTACAACCATACGTGTAGATTAGAAGTTAAAACAGTTTTTCACAGTGCATTGCAACAAGAATGCCTAACAGCTCTGCAGTAGGAACAAAGGTGAGACAAAAGCAACTGAAGGGGGAAAAAGCCAAATTATAAGCTTGAAACCTCCAAAATTCCAAGTGTTAGAAGAGAAACCACAGCAGCATTTGATGAGTTACTTGGTTTACTCAGCAATACCAATAATTATAATGGAAATTATTCAGATGACATGCAGTTAATTTGGCTTGCTTCCCACCTGTAGTGTATTAGTTCCCTGATGTAAGGCTCTACCGTTATTATATTAATGATAAATAATACAGTTATTATATTAGTGATTAATAACTTTGCATATGGTTATACAGGCTATTATCAAGATGAATTAATAAAAGAAATAAGCAAAACTTTCATCTTGATTATTTTCTTGGTAAAAACCGATTAATCATCTTGGTGAAAATAATAGTGATGAGCAGTGACAGAGGGCAGAGCTGGAGCCTCCAAAATTCCAAGCAGCAGCCTATACCACCAACTGAAAAGAGACTCTGGACCATCAGGATGAATCAGAGGACCAATCCACAATCCACATCCAGCCATTGGCAACAAAATAACATCACAGATGTCCGTATCACAGGAGTGGACCAGGTTTGATTGCTTTCTGGCTTTTCTCGGAAGACATTCTCAATCTCAGTCACTTCCTTACCAGAGTATGTGCCAAGCAGAGTTAACAAGCAAGAAAAAAGACTTCTCCACCTCAAATCACATCCTTAAAAGAGGAAGGCAATTTATTTTCAAGTCCATCTTAACCTTATCTCAGATTACTTTTATCAAAGTGCCTTAATTGAAACCATATTGTTATTTATATAGCAAAATTAAGCATATGTTATGAATACTTTATTCATCCAAAACTCAGAACTTTAACACAAACTTTTGCCCTTTTTGAAGTTAATGCTACATTTTCTGCACTTGTAATTGATTTTCTTAACACAATCATGAAGCCCCAAAATAATTTCTCCTGTCAAAATATTGAAAGGTGTCTTCATCTTAGCCATTCTGCCATATGTCTGCAGCATAAAATCCCATGCCAGGCTATAATCAGTAAGAAGAAAAGCAAAATTAAGGCTATAGATGTTGCTGCATATCTTATTAGGTAGAAGCTGGCACAGAATACTGCACAGGAATTTTTCACTCCAAATTTTCTCTATCTGCGTCTCTTCAAAGCAGTCGTCTCATGGCATAGCAAAAAGTGTGATTGAAAACTTTTACTTTGGTTGTAATTCTGTTTCTCATTAAGTCACAATGTGACCACATGCCAAGGACTTTGGGGTATAATTGATTTAGTCTCTGCAGTAGTATTCAAATTAAGGACTCCACAGAGAGAAGAAAAATATTTCCTGAACAACCAGCCTCATAATTATACTGCTTGTAATTTTTTATTTTGTTTCCATTAATATATTAGTATTAACTTTGCTAAAAGTGTTCATAAAAATCTGTATTACATTGTTTACAAAGAAAAGACTTTAAAGATTGTGCCAAATCTTTCTTAAGTAAAATTTGGCATTTACAAATATGTACTGTATCAGTCCATCACCTCCTGTTTCACTGATTGAGTTGTAAAACTAATTAGTACAGTATGAATGGCAAAGTTAACCTACCAACTATGTTCATTTAGTGATTAATTATAAACTATCCCTATAATGCACTGGATGTTACTTAATCTACTATCCCACATAAGATCCTCAGTGTGTTTCTGCCTAAAGCAGTCAAACTTACCACCACATTTCCTAAAACAGCCAAAGCAGAGCTGTACACCTGACTCTGCTGGACAGGAGGAATATGAACATAATTGTGAGAAGGTCAACTGAAGGTGAAGCAAATTACTCACCAAACTATTTTTCACACTGATTTTAGTTCAAGGTTATTTTTAATACAATTTGAAATATGCAGGGAAATAAAGAGGAGAAAATAAGACTATTTTGTTGAAAAGACATAGGAGAAAAGAAAGAACATCCCCAGGTCTAATATTTTAGATGTTACTGAACAGTTGCTCAACAGTAGCACTGGGAACAGAGTTGTAGAGTTTGTGTTCCAAGAGTCAGCGAAACTCCTGCACAAGCAAAATGTGCTGCCTTTTCATGCATTTCTAAATCAGCTTATTGAGTGACAGCAGAGGCTACACAGGCTCTCTGATATCTTACTGCATTATTCAAAGCTAGGAAAAGTTATAGATCAGAGATGCACAGACTTGCTTTAAATGAAATCAAATTATTTATCCAATGATAACTTAAATGACCTGGAGCTTTTAATTCCAAACATGTTCCTTAATTCAATCCGAACAAATATTTCCATTTGCACAAAGTTATGTAAGTCACCATAGCATAAACAACATCTAAACCAATGAGAAAAAAAATATTTTCTTGTTAAATCAAAGCAACTGTGTAATACTTGAATATATTGTAAAATAACACGATTATGAAGAAACACTTGTGACCTTAAGGAGCCTCTTTATGGATGCTCTTATTCCAGCTCTACCCTATTATTCTACTAATGCTAATTCCAGCAAAGGGATGAAAGACATGGCAAGGTTCACCTGATTTTTTTCATATCCATTGGGCAATACTCACCTTTCTCCCAAAATCAGCCGGCTCATATACAGGGCTCTGTTTCGATAAGACCAAGAGACACTTGAAGATATTTCAAAGGATTTACCCAGGGGTTAGCCACAGTACACCTCAGAAGGTATGAATGCAGTGTAATTCTCAGGGGAGCACAGAGCAGGCACCTAACCCTGAAGAGAAAATTTCATTACAGGATGTTTCTTCCTTTCTGCTGTGGAAGGGAAAAATAACTTTGCTGTTTAAAATTAACACAATGCATTTTTGCATTGAGCATCTCTTCTTGCTTCCAGATTAAAAACACAGATTCTATTTTCCTTCTCTTAAGATCAATTACCTTTCATGCTGCAGCCAGCTCTTCCATTTGTCATTCCCATACAATTCTCACAGTCATTTTTGTTAGAAGAAAACAAATTCATGCAAATGTCTTCAACATCATCATTAGCAGTTGCAGACAGGTTATGTTAGGCTAAAGTTATTTACATTGATATTTTAAGTTGGTTCTTAAGGGGAAAAGAATTTTTAGAGAGATTATCTGGTCTTGGCTTCCAGAAACATGTTATACAACAATTCAAGTTTCCTCATTTATGACTATAAAAAATAGCTATAATTAATTGTTGCAAGTCAAGAAAAACTGTAGTTCCTGATTCTTGCGCCTTTAACCCCAAAGTCCAAGAGAAAATAAATATTTATGTATAATTTATGTCTCAAATTCACCTAACACCTGCAAAAAGCAAGAAGGGTGTCTTATTCTATCCATCAAGTGTGGTGACAGATTAATAGAAAAAGATATAATGTGAACAAAGTACTAAAACTAAATCAGTAGTGTCAAAAACTGTGATTGCATTCTCAAGTGTATTTTTGTTTCCACAAAGTGACAACATTAGCACATCACAAAATATTTTGTGTGTACAGGGTCAGAATGACACTTGTACCTAATGCTCAATGGTCATAAAGGATGAAAATGTCCTCATTACAGAATGTATCAAAATGCCTAAAGGCAACATCAAAGAACAGCTAATAGGGGAATCACATGAAATGCTGTAGACACACAACTGCAGGGGGTAGGGGAGCCTGGAAACACTGATACTATGCCAGACTGTGCTAAACATTTTTGTGGATTTGCTGGTAGTGTGCAAACAATGGCACCAATGTTCTTCAGGGTGTACCGTGTCCACACCACCAGGCAGACACAGAGTTTGATACCTCTGATTTAAATTGGTCATCTAGCACTACATCCCTCCAAAGAATGCTTCCTTTCAGTTTGGAAGGTTTACCTTAAGCCCTTACATAACTACCACATGGCAGACATGACATTTTTCACACACCTTTTACAGATTTACTAAAAATTGACAGAACGGACTATCTCACATTATCACAACTTTGCATCTAAATACACCTCCAAATTAAAAC
This sequence comes from Passer domesticus, assembly GCF_036417665.1. Taxonomy (NCBI): domain Eukaryota; kingdom Metazoa; phylum Chordata; class Aves; order Passeriformes; family Passeridae; genus Passer; species Passer domesticus. Next base: position 103,681,524 of record NC_087474.1, on the reverse strand, counting down.
TATATTAGAGTTGACATTAACTGGACACATTAAATTGAAAATAATGAAATTATTAATTTTAAAATAATTAAATAACTTTTAGCATATCAATTACATCTCTCTAAATAAGAGAAATGTTTTCTGAATTTTAGATTTGTTAGTCATTAAATGTGTTGCTACTGTGCCTCTGTAATGTTGTGTTACATGCCACTGAAATTTTCCATGGAAGAGTACTTTCTTCCTCTATCAAGGCCAGTTTATAAGTTACAATTTAAATATAAAGGGTAGGATTATTCCAAAATAAAAAATAATCATCTGCAAATGAAGCTGAACAAAGACCTAGCATGTTTAAAGAGTTTCTGATGCTCCATTAAGACCACTAGGAATGTAAAAATGGGCTGGCAAATCCTAATGTTTTAAAAGGGATTGTGTTTAAATTGATTTTAAGTCAAAATAATAAATTACTTTTCTTGTACATCCTAGGAAGACTAGTGAATCTAAAAGTGCATTATGTGATCTTGAGTAGGAAACTGTACATTTTTGGAACGTGGAAGAAATGAATTCTTGCTTAAAAGGTTGGAGATCATTATTACAACACTCTGAACAAAATTATTTCTTTTGTTTTTACATCCTTATCTCTTCAATATTATGGTTATGCCAGATTCTGCTTTGAAATTACAGAATTTATGTAGACAATAGAGAATTACAGAAATAAAAGCACAAGAAAAAATAAAAGGAACAAAATCATGTAACTTCAAAGATTTTTTTCACCCAGAAAGATTTCTGCTGTTTGTATAGATTTTTGAGATCCTTATCAGTGCCATTTCTGAACTTCCTACATATAATAATGGATTTTTTTTCTCCCCAAATTGCTCCAAGACAGAAATAGAAAGTGCCACTTGACCAGAGATAAAAATAATACTTTCTTCACCCCAAATCACTCAAAGATGCTTTGGGCAACACTGGAAACCAAACCCAGATTCACAGCTCATTTATGAAGTCAGTTTTTCTTCATTGTAACAATGGCTGTGGCAGCAGTGATGCAATAATCAACACTTTACATGCATTAAGTCTCAGTAATAAGAAAGGAATGGTCTCAGAAAAGGTCAAACCTATTTCCAGCCAGGCACTTAAATCACCACCAGAACTGGAAACAAACTCCATGAGAACTTGCATCTATGACATGGAAAAGCATTTACAAGATTACTGCATTTATGCATTTTTTAGTATTGCCTGACCAGGAAAAAAATTAAAAAAAAGAATAAACCAAAAAAAAACAAGCTAAGGAATAGATACAGCAAAAAATATTTCACTGCTATTTGAAATAGAGGCTTAGCCCAAAAGAAGGAAAGTAGCAGCCACATTTGCATGTTCTAGCAAAGATATATTTCTGCTGTTGAAAACTGGGGAAACTGAGATGAGCCCTGAAGGTGAGGTACTCTCCAACTCTGCCCCATATTTTTTGTGCTGGCTTGCATGCTTAAATTCCTATCAACCTGAAGTTCTAACAGCAACAAAGGAGTTCAAGAATGAAATCTTGCTTGTACAATTGACTTTGTGAATTGCAGCCACGGCTGCTTTTGAGAAATATCCTTTTAACCTTGAAAAGGATTGATGTCTTCATGCAGTGATGTATGGGGATATATGCTCAGTAGTTATGAGCAATCACTTCACCTTGCAGGCTACAGCTATCTGTAGAGATCTATGCAGTTGCAGGATGTAGTTAATCACTGCATAGTTTGGCCATTGGCTGGATTTATAACCACTGCTCTAGCAGTGCAGTTGAATACTGTTTTCATGTTTGGGGAAGTCAAACAGTTGTATCACAATTGTGACCCAATTAGAAGTTTCAAGAAGAAAAAAAATCTGATTATGCTGTTTTGTTAACATGATGATGGATTTTGATACCATGATAAATTTTGTTGCATGCAATATTAATCCAAATAACAGTTAAAAATGGTACCGTAAGATTAAAAAACCACCTGACAAACTCTGCTCTACCCATGACTCAGATGTAAAATATCAGACTACCTTTCCATCCAGCAATGACCCAAATTACTCAAAATGTCATTCTGACTCCTTTTTACACAGTTTTTTACTTTTGCATGCCAGCTAATGAGCTATTCAGGACAGCAAGGAGGCAGCTCAAGGAATGTGTTGCAGGAAGAATACAGATGTCACTCGCAATGAAAAAGCAACAGAAACTATATTAGATATTGCTCTAAGATGTCACAGGATAACATGTATTTTAGCCTTTATTCACTACATCAAATCCTGAAGTCCTCAAGTTTTTCAGCTATTGATCTGGGAAAACAAAATTAAAACCACTAACAGCAAGGTCCCTCTTCACCAAAAAGGAAACAACCAAGCCCAAGCCCTAACACAAAATAGCACTCCAACAAGCACCCTAATTTTTCTGTAGGAGCAACACACTGTTGATACTGCTGATAAGTTAGTTTATGTTCTGTTACGTTAGTTCTTGTTCTGTTTATCAGAAACTGGTACAATTATTCCTTCCTCTTCTACCTTCCAATAAAAGTTATGGATTGAGTTGCCTTTGTCCCTATTTTTTACTGATTTATTCAGCATTCTTAAAGCTTTCTGTCACACTTCAGAAGGGTTTGACACATATCTGGAATTTCCTGGGTGTATTTTGTCTTCCCACTTGGATATTTTTACTCCACATATTACATGTGTTCAACACATCTCATGTATCTGAGACACGACATTATCACAGTTCACTGTAAAAATATGAATGTGTATTTATTCCCAGCCAAGAAATCCCAAAGAACCAGACGCCATCATAGGGAATTAGGAATGGGCCGATACTTTTCTTGCTACAAAGCACCATATTTACAGAGCAACATATTACACTTTATCTCAAAATAACACCAACAGAAAACTGAGCCATTTGTGCCAAGCAATTCTCCAGCTGAGTAAGTTGGAGAGAGTGAAGACAACCATGCTAATCTCTACCCAGAAAGCCTTCAGACAGGAGCACAAGTATAGGTTGCCCTGATTGCTAAGGTTCCAAGTAGCAAGGCACAACAAGGCAAGTGAAACAGACAGGATGGAAGGAAAGTACCTAATAAAGTCAGTTCAATAATGCTCAAGAGTAGTCTGTGTCCATATGTATGTGTTTGTCTGTCGATACATGGTGTATGATCCTTTATGTTGTGAAAAAAGTAATAACTCCACCAGCCCTAGGGAAGATCAGTCCAACAGCAAGGAAAAGACAATCACTTTCCCACAGTACAGATGGCACCATCAGCTTGAAGGAAGGCAATATTTTTGTCATCACCTCTGCAGAATCCAAATTTTCCTCTGACTCCCTGTATGGTCAGTGACTGCCTTAATGTCAGTGCTCAAAGAGCAGAAGGGAAGCTGTAGAACTGTTGAAAATACATGAGACAGGGACCAAATGAATGAGTGCTATGTATAAGACATGAGATTTGACAGATCTGTAGACACTGCTGCTAAATGATTCACAACCCTAAGAGAACCAAACTGACAACTTCAGCAGCCTTTCTGAGAAATACTGCTTTTGTCAGCCAAATTTCAAGAATTTCTAAAGCCTTCCTAAAGAAAATGAGTGGAGTTCCTCAGGACCAAGCAATAGTAAGAGCAGCACGAGTAACACATCGGGATTAGAAAGGTAAAAAACAAATTTAAAAGTAAAACATTTAACATGACAGATTTAAATCCACTTAGCCAATAACCAGAGGGCAATAATAAACATAAACAGAAAAACAAATAAAAAAGCACCATCCCTATGGCTCTTTGGGTTCAGGATTAATAAAACTGAGGTGACAGCAGAACTGGAACAGTTACTCATTGCTAAAGGCAAAGTTATGTATGTTAAAACAACAGTCAAAATGCCGTCACCTAAAACATGTCACAAACAATGTTCCTCAGCAACTGGTTTTATAATCCACTCTACTGAAAGGAGCTTCTCTGAGTGCAGCAATGAATAAAACATCTCCTAAATTCTGAGCTAGCATGACAGCTTTGTTACCACAGGCAGTATTTGCTTGCATGGGAGGGTAAGGGCTGTAGATACTGAAAGCACTTGGGTCTTTAGATACCTGCTTTTGAAAGAGTGTCGCAGTCATCTGTTGTCATAAGGCAGAAAGGCTCACCAATATATTTGCCAATATTAATAAAAGAAAAAAAGGAAAACTTCTTTCATTCCATGTTTAAGTACTGTTATCTTACCCTAAAATAGAATATAAACATGTGAGAATCCCAGCTAATCTTGTGTTTACAAATGTGCATGGAGATATGCATGCCTTTGAAACCCAGATTGCCTCTCCTTCCTTCAACATCACAAGCAGAAACCAAGACTTAATTCAGCATTGGATTTGATGCATTTATATGCATTATTTATACTTGCTATTCCTGGAAATCAATACATCACTCCTTCAGCCAACCAAACATCCAAATCACTTTCCAGTGCAACCTTCCTGCCATGATTCAGCTGACAAGAACACAGATGCATTCAAATTTAAGGGACTTCCTAGGTAAACACTTACTTGAAGACCTATGCAGAGAGCTGGGGAAATTATACTAATTGCACTCACAGCAACTGCTTCTGCCCATCTACAAATTTAAGTAAATCAAATATTTCAATTTTTAATGAAAAAAAGAGAAAACAAAGCAAGATAATAGAATGACAAGAATTAATTCCTAGAGTATAATTAAACCCATAAAATTTCAGAGCATTTCCCTCTAGAGAGGCAAATGTTCATCCAGCTGGTTGCTTTGCCTTCACTCCAGTAACCACCATTCAGAATTTGACACAAAAGTGTTCTAGAGATAGCAAGGCCTGATTTCAGTGGCTCTGATCTGTTGGTACAACTCACCTCAGCCATTTGCCCCAGGTTGCAAGCCACCCTCATGCCACCATTGCCAGTAGCAGCTTCCACCAGTTATGCCTTGCATCCAAAGCTTCTCCAAACCTCACACAGTCCCATCTTCTGATGCGACAGTGAATTTCTTCTTTCTTTTCTAGACTGCTTCCTTTCCATGTTTAGATATGTGGGCTACAATTTTTCATTTTTCTTTTTGCTAGAAATTCATCTTAAATATGCCACTGCACATCGAGCAATGCAGTAACAGTTTAGGTCTGTTTGCCAAGCCTTTCTTTGTATGTCCTCTTATCCCCCAGATTCATCAACTGTACCTTCCACCACCACTCCTCTTCCAGCCTCCGTAGGAGGGCTGAGATGGATTTTGCTTTTTACTCCATCAGCTTGGTTCCAAGTCTTTCAGCCATTGCTCTTAAAACATTTATTCTTCTTTTTGTTACCCAGGGCTTCCACATGAAGGATACCAATGTACAGAGAAAGCATCTGGTTCAATGATCCATATGTATTTGCACTCACACCCAGATTCCTAAATATTTTTTCTAAACCAAAAATACTATTTTTATTAGGTATGTACAGACTAATCCCTGCCTGGCCCACGACGCACTTGGAATTCTTCTTTCACATTTGTCAAAATACAATAGGTATACACAATGTCTTCAAGGATTCAGATAACTTCTTGGTGTGATAACTGGTTAAAACAGTGACGTCTGTTTCTATCATTAATATGATAATTCCTGTTTTATTGAGGAAACAAGTACAATTCTTTAAAGTCTTATTGCAAAAGGCAATAAAGTTGTAAAAGGTAAAGAAGCAGCACTGTACAATCTGTAAAAAACATTTAGGAGTGGTATAACTTGTTATTTTGCATAATAGAATTCCTGTTCAGTATAAGGAAAAATCAACTACTTCTGTCAACTTTTATCATTCATCAGTATTTCCCAGTTATAACAAACGGGCTAGCACAATTTCTAATTGAGAAAGTTGTGTATTACTAACCATTCATTACCATTTCCAAGGCAAGAGAAAATGTTTTGCCTTAAGTTCCTGAAACAGAGAGATGGGATAGAGTAAACACTGGAGGAAAAACAGCCAAAACCAAAAACTTAAGCCAAAAAAGAAGGGTTGTAGAGGGAAAAAAAGGGTAAGATCATTGCTACCTAAACTACCATAAAAAACAAGCCAACTTTTGCAGTTGTTGACCCTGCAATGATATGGAACAGATAGTTTGGTTAACATTCTTTAGTATTTACCATCAGAGTCTCAAAGGAAAATTCTTCATGGATATTTTAATCTCCCTTTGTTTCTCTTAAACTTGTCAGTGAACAAAGATATCTCATGCTTTTAGCCACCATCAATACAAAAAGATAAAATTGAATACATCCAGCTCACTCCTAGTAAATTCAACCTTGAGAACAAATGCTCCTACTCTTCCATACCTGCATATTTATCCTTGGTGACAGAAATAAAAAAAAAATACATTTGAGTATACTTATGTAAGCAAAACCAAATTGTTTAGTAAGCAAAGTGAAAAGTTGACTAATATTCAAAATTGCCTCGTCTTAATCACATAAAAAAGCCATTTAAAAATCTAACAATGAAAAATATGGCTAGGTTTCCACATTTAAGCCAAACAGGAGCACTAGCTAACTGTGCATATACATATTTATCTTTGCATGTGGAAGTTTATTGAGAGTTTTCTTTTTCTGCAATAAATTCAAACCTGTCACACAATATTCAACCATGGTACTCTTGGTAACAAGGACTACAGTAGAACTGTACCTTGCACACTGAAGTTATGAGTAACACAAGAGAGCAATTTGGTAAGTTGAAAAAGACATAGCAAAAATTGGCCTTTTTTTTTTACAGTAATGTGAAGGAAGCAACAAACGGATTTATTTGCTTATAAATAAATTATTTACTGATCGGGGGAAGAGCATTGACTTAAAGAACAACATCACTAACAGCAGTCATCCCTTTTTCTTAGACAATGACAGAATTTCAAGCCCTTAGTATTACACAAAGTTCAGGAAGCAAACCTGCTTTCAAAATTATTTATTCCAAATAGAAAATTGTTCCACTACAGCCAAATCTCATAAAAATGGAAATTTAAAAATCCCAATTTGAGATGTACAATTTTCAATAAAGTAACCTGAGATGTTAAAAAATACATCTTTTTTTTAATAAAGGGACATAAACATTCATTTTATTACAAATATGCAGGACAAAATAAGCACTGTTTCGTATTTCCCCAGCTGGAGAACTACAAGCAAAAGTATGTATCTGTGAAAGGTTGTGTTTCCCAATTTCTATTTCAATTTAAGACAAACTTTTTGCACAAAGCTCTGTCCCCCAGCTTATTCTTTCATTTTTCACTCCCATATATAAACCAACATCCTTGGCCTTACAGGTTAGGTCCTGTCCAATTTTCTAAGCCAGTGGTCTGGAACTAGGGAGCTGAATCCTTACTTGTGTAAAAACTTTCTAACTAATAGGTGAATCAAGTAATAGTAACTCATTAGGAGAGTTAATCCCACACCTTACAGAAATCTGTTAGAAGAACCCTGTAAATTATGTTGCCATGTAAATTAATATATATCCTCCTGGGCTTAACCCTTCTCAGCTGAGAAACAGGAATATGGGCCCTGGAGTTTGGAGCAACACCATTCCAGCGGTCATGCAGGAATAAATGCTCTCTAGAAGAATTTAATCTGAAAGGCATGCACATTGTATGTTTCATGCACGCTTCAAGAATTAAGAATTTTTAAACATTACAGACACAAATACTTCTGTTTCCCAGTGGCTGGAGTACTTCTTCTATCCAACAGCCCAGTGGCTAAGTCACTTTATCCAAAAAAGCACTGAACAATGTCTCCTCAGCCTGAGGAGGCTGAAATACACATATTTCCCTGCAGAAAGTACCTCCCTGGCATACACAGGATTATGAATTACTGGATTAGAAAGAGGAGTGATTCGTGGCATGACTGTGACCCTCTTCCCTGGGGATAAAGATGTTGTCTTGGGAGAATACCTCAACCTCTTCACCCAGGCTTTCTGCACAATCTCATTCAATTGAACAAGCATATGATAGTCTGCTCTCAACATACACTTAGGTCTGTATGAAGCCAAGAGCTAACTAAGCTTGATCCTACCACTCAAAAATATAAGCTGAGTCTGTGATACCACAGCTAATAGTACAGTTACAAGGAAGAAAGACAAAGGACTCATAAGGTGATACTGACCACTGAGCATTAAATGTAAAAGAGTGCTCACTAGTCTCATTCTCAAATCACAGTGCTTGTGGCAGATTAGCCACAGCTGGCAGGTAAATCACTTAACCTCCAAGCAGAATAGGGAAGAGAATTGGAAGGGCAAAAAGTATATAACAGATCAAGATACAGACAGTTCAATAAGTGATGAAAAAGAAAGGAAGAAAAACAACCTCTCATCACCAGTGGACTCATGCTCAGCCAGTGATGCCCCAGCAACAGCTACCCTGGAAAAAACTCTCCCCCTCTTCCCACACCCCCACCCAAATACACATATTTTATTGCTAAGCATAACTCCATATGCTCTGAGACATCCATTTGGTCAATTGGGGTCAGTTGTCCCAGCTCCCTCCACTCCTAACATCTTGCTCAGAGTTCTCACTGAGGTGGCAAAGTGAGAAAGAGAGAAAGCTTTAATGCTGTGCAAGGACTGTTCATCAATAGCAAAAATCATTGTTGTGTTACAAACATTGGTTTGGTCACCAGCCTAAAATACAGCACTGTGCAGACTATTGTCACTGTGTGGACAGTTTTTCTTCTTCATTTTTCTTTTCTGATGAAATCAGAAAAATTTTCTGAAAAAAAAAAAGTCAGCCAAATTTTCCACCCTCACCTGAACCCAGAACATGCTGAATCAGCTCATATTGCCTTCACACTCCTTCTAATTTTCAGGCCCTTATATTTGTCTTTTTTCACAGAACTAAATGTGCAAGCATGCAGGAACACCTTAGCATCCTCAGCTCAGGAAACAGATTTTTCTCTCCCACTCGTGAAGACTTGGGTGTTTAGGAGCTGGCTTGAGACGCTGCATCCAGCTGCTATAAATCAAGATTTCCTTTTAGTCATTTCCCCTGTTATTCAGCCAGTACCCATGGGAGCACAGGGACGCCATGAGTTGAGAAATACTAACATGGAAAAGCTGAAGGTTCATTAGCACATCTGCTGCTATCACTGCAGCACATGGAGAGCAAATTAACTCAATTCTTCACTTTGCTATGGGTATAAACAGTCCATTGGGGGCTAAAAAAAAATGTACTATCTCTAAACAGAAGATTAATATGTTATAAGAAGGCTATACTTTATAGGAGGGAAGAGGATAGGTCTCATTCTGATCTAAAAGAATACCTATAGAAAAAACACTCATTATCTCCAAACTTTGAGAGTGTTTACAGTTAGAGAGAAACACTGCACCTTCCAATATCCAACTTACTTGTAGGGTGACCCAAAACCTTGGTAAGTGGATCCTACAGCTGTAAAACATTACAAGTCACTTACACCATTACAAAATGTTCAACAACAGTTGCAACTTAACAGCAGTGACTCAAATCTGTCAGCACAGGCTGCAGAACAAATGCTCACCCCGCCTCAGTTCCTTCAGTGGCATGTTGGCACTGCCACCAGGCTGACAGCTGCTCTGGCTGGTGCCTTGTAGCACATAAGGAAGTCTTGCACGGGATCATCACAAACTAATGGAAGCATGGGACAGCCCTCCTCCCTGCAGAAGGGAAGAGAGAGCATTGTCACACTTCTGGGTCTCTGCTGATCTCTGCTTGATCCACCAGCCCTAAGGGGTTTTTAATACCAGAGGGAAAGGCACCCCAGCCTGTGACACAGTTATTCTCAATGGGAACTTCCCAAGGCTGCAGGCCGCCACAGACAAGCACAGCACAGATCTGCTGTTTGCTTGTAATTCCTGAGCAAGCTGTGTCTGGATTAGACCTACAGTGCATTATTTCCATAAATAACAAGCCCGCTTCCACTTCTTGCCAAAGAGAAGAACTAGGAAGACTGCAGTTAGCACTAATTCTGGCACACATCTGCAGAAAAGACTTCTGCTTTCCACCTAGAAATCTTTCTGCATTTCAGTATCTTTTTATAGAAGACATGACATAGACTGCAACCCACATGATGCTACTGTGACATTCAAGCAAATTTGAATTTTTCAAGTAGGATTTCCTGCTACATGCTACCATGTATTTCAAAATATATTGAGGATGTTCCCATCATTCTTTGTTGCTGCCATCAGTAAAACCAAACTTTTCTTGGCAGAAATTTTGTCTATATTATAGAGCATATTGATTAAATACATGATATAGAAAATTAAACGGGCAGTGAAAATATAGATGGCTCTTTTCAAAAGATCTCTTTTCTTGACATGTTTTCAAAAGGCATTATTCTATGTTGATTTAACTTAGTTACAAAGACAAAAATTTGCAAATTTACTTGACTGCTACCTCCTAAGCTACGTTAATAAAGACATATTTTCATCATTACCTGTGGGATGCATGTATGAACATAAGGTAGGATGCACAAAACACCGTCTGTGAGATGATACTTTCTGAGCTAAGTGAAGTTTTGTTAAAGAATTATGGATTTTTCCAACTACAGAAGCAAGCTGGGTTTCTTGAGCACATGAATGCTACATACGACTGCCTAGATCTAGCCCCCGCTCACAACACTTTTGTTGGATTTCTGTGCCAGGTGCCCAAATCTCTGCTGTACCCTTTACAAAGTGAATACCAGCTGCCTGTAAGCAGCACACAGGAGGAGAGGAGAGGCAGGCGTGGTGCCCAGCTTGCAGAGGTGTTTGTGAGGAGAGCGCGTGGCTGCTTTTACGCTTCTCACCCCAAAGCAGGAGGCAGAGCTGACTGTGCAACCACCATCCCCAGGGCCTGATTGTCCACTCCATTTCACATGTCATGGTTGTGCAGTGGAAATCAATGAAGTTATACAGCCAGAAAATTGATGAAACAGAGAGTGGCCCTCACCCCCTGAAGGGGTTTCAGTTCACTGGCAGGAGGAACAATCCTTGTACATACATTTGTCAATCTGGTCCCATCTATGTCAATTAAAGGTATTGCTTTTGACTTCAAGGGAGTCTAGTCACATTAGCCCTTTACATCTGACAGAAATAAAGAGAAGATCTTTAATCTAGGGTTGATATTGTACAGAGGGTAAAACTATAGGCTGTGCGCAAATTTACACATTCTTTTTTAGAAAAATTAATAAATTCACACACAAGAGAAGCCATACAGTGAAGCAGTTTAACAGCAGGGAGTAAGACCCAGTGAAATGATGTCTCTGACCCATGCAGTGACCTTTGCTTACAGTCTCACCAAAAAATCACTGCTGCTGTCTGTTACATAAAGAACAGAATAATATCAGGATACACTCCAGGCAAGATGGCAACCTCTCCCTCCACTTAAAGTTGTTTTCAAGTTTCTCACACTGATGCAATCAATAACTTAATAAACAGCAGACTTTTTTTCACACAAAATAGGAAATGCTTATAACTTTAATAAAGAAGATGATAATTAATTAAGATCATAATTATTTTTCCCTCTTGACTTAAAACATAATAGATCACACAGCATTGCCAGGCATGCAAACTCAATCTAGGAACTCATTGAACTGAAGAACACAGCATAGCAGTAACATTAAAAAACACATAGTGTGATTGACCCTAAAAAAAACAACAAAAAAAAAAAAAAAAAAAAAAAAAAAACACTCAAAAAAACACACACACACCACAACACACTGAGTGCTGTTCATTATGTCAATATTTCAGGTTCTTCCTAAAAGGAGAATCAGTCCTGCCAGAAGAAGTACATGGTGGGTTTTTATTCAGGACAAAAAACCCTGTCACAATAGCATCATAACTGTTTTAAGCATAGAAATATGCTAATTAAAATGTGTGCTAACTACACTAAATGTCTCTCTCTTGCTATTTTACTAGCATGAAGAGTTTTAAAATTAATCTAAGCACTACAGTATTCCCATTTCAAAAATAAATCCTTCTATGTCAAAACATACAACTCCATTCTACCTTTGTGAAGTATTAGTGAATCGTTTTTCTGTGCATTAAACAAGACTTTAAAGTTATAAAAGTACAGGGAACATTGTGTGGGTTTTTTACCTTCACCTGTCATGGTTTAGGAATGGTATCCCTCAATTTTGTACTCCCACTAGAAAGAAAACCACAAGCCACTCCCCTCTCCTTCCCCTGAGACACAAAGGGCAGAGATGGCAGGTTGAAACAGGGTTAAATTAACAGAACATCATTTTTAAAGGTGCCTAAGACAAGAAAGCTTACTTCAATAAAACTGAGTGTTCAGAACCCTGCTGGCCAAAGTTGTGCCCCCTGTTGGCCATGTCCAGCCTGAAACAAAGTTACACTAGGATACGAACTTGAGAAGTTAAAAGTTTTAAATGGGAAGTGAATAGCTTATTTTTTAAGTGTATATATATTTTGCAAGACCCCAGCATATTACAGAAATTCTCCAAAATAAACTTTTAGCAGCTAATTAACCACAGAAGCTTATCCTTTCCAGGAGGACAGACCATCTGCTGAGCACAAGTAGCTTACAAAGACCATGATGAAAATAAAAATACCCCAAAATGCAATATGTGGAGAGAAGCCACATCCACTTAAACAAATTAGTATGCACTACTGCTAGATTTTCTTCTTCTTTTTTTTTTTTTTAATACACTTGTTTGGGTGTACCAAATGCCTTCTTCTTCCCCTGACTGGAACATCAGCAGCACCCAGCCTGCATCCCAAAAGAGAGCTCAATGCAGGTCTGAGTGCCCAGTGAATTACTGTCTGCATCTAATGAAGCACAACCACTTTCACATCCTGTTTACAGGCACATTATGGTGATGCACAGACCTTGCTAAAGGCAGAATTATATAGCAACACTTTTTAAAGAAACTCAGATGAAAATACAGGTCTTATAACAAATTGGGGTGCTATTTCCTTGTGATTCTTCCACAAACTGATTCAACTACAGTTGACAGAGTTTTACTAAAATATTAAATCTTTATATGAATCTTTGTGCATTTCTCTCTATTTGGCTTCATAAATGAAAGAAAGACTTTGATTAAATGGAAGGAATAAATTACATAAGTCAGCTTCTGGTCTCTCTTACACAGGAAGGATTACAAACAGTTTGTGTCTGAGCTTGCACTGTAACTTCTCACCTTTGAGCACCACCCCAGGGACCTGTTCATCAATATAACCACTGCCCTCTGAGCACAATGAGACATCAGGGCTAGCATGCCACAGACAGACTTCTCCTATGAGCATTGAACTCAGAATGTTTTGGTCAGACATGAAAGTGGTAAGATGGATAAAAACCAGCCTGACTTTCTCAGCATTCATGGGGAGACTCAGAAATTGCATGCCATCAGAGCAAGGCAGGACTGAGATACAGATGCTGAAATGAAACTGCACAGTTGGTGGCAAAGTCAGCCTGATTTTTGATACAAAAAAAACCCCCACTGCCTGGAAAAGAAAAACAGAGACATGAGTTGGTGAAGTTTTACTTCTTTTCACATTTTTCCAGGGCAAAGAGGACAATTTGTTTTTACTCCTGGTGCAATCCTATGAACTGAGAGGCTAACAGGTTGACTAGGATCCAGTGTCATTTTCAACAAGGCAAAGGGATTCAGATTTATCTTCACTGTAATTAAGTATAATTTGGCTTGTTAAGAATTCTGAAAGTAACAATGACCTGATGAAGTCCACTGCTTATGCTAGGAAATGCATCCTTATCAGAGCTGGGACTTATTCACGGGTGCACTGAATTTCAGTTTATGGGAAGAGAATCGCTGCATACTGGCTCTGCAAGTGTAAAAGAAAACCACCTTAAAAACTAAACTTTCTGACAACTCTCAGAACTTCTGAAAACTTTTCTAACTACGCTATGGAAAAAAAATTCAAATTTATAAAAAAAAAGTTTAGAACATGGAGCATTGCCAATATGCCTGACACTTTATGCAGTGGGTTCCAGCTTTGGGGAAGGTATATGCATCCCAGCTTCCTTCCACCATGGCAAGTAAAGCTGAGGTTTTCACACAACATCCCCCTTTTTTCCTTTCCAAACAAGGCACTTCTATTCAAAACACTGATTAACACTCTCCTTTTCTACAATAAAAAAAACACACTACCTGGAAGGATGCCAGCGTTTCATCTTGTAGATCTATCACCCATCTCATTCTTTGAGCTTCTTTGCTCTGAGGCATTCAGAAGCAGCACTTACATAAAAGCCTACCCCAGCATAACACTGCTGCCACAAGAAATGGCAGGCAAACAGCACCAGCACCTGGGCACCAACGCTGCAGCAAGCCCCATGCTCCTTTGGAACAAGGAGCCCAGGTTGCAGAAGATGATTTCACCATCTGATGTTTTGAATGCTTACTTTTGAGTGCTTGAAAATCCTATGGTGACAATTCCAAGAGCAGACCTACTTTATTAATATAACATTACAAGAATTTTTATATTCTTTTTCTCTCCATGCAGCCTTACAATCACTTATCAATTGCACCACTCCAGGGGCACGGCCTAGTGCCGGCTCAGTGGGAATTAGTGTTGATTGCCCCCCTGTACATCACCTGTTAGCTTTTCTTTAAAAGATTCTCACTTTGATCCTGCTGTTTTATAGTTCAACTTAGGTCCCACTGTTTTGTAATTCAGATATAGCACACAGAAGGGTTTGGGTTTACCCCAGGATATGTTTTACAGAACTGCATTTAAAACCAACATTCGCCTTTATTGAAATCATTCATCCTGTAAGTTTTACTCTGCTTGAGTGAAAAAGAACATAACATTTCTACAGTGATGAAATACGGGATCTTCCTCTATGCAGAAAATAAAGTTGTTCCACAATAAAAAAATTCCACTTAAATGCTCATTCAATCTTTTTTCTCTTTGTAAATGTAGAGTACATCCCCTTTTTGGTGTTCAATACACACATTGTACATTTTCTAAAATTTAAGTATTACCCAAACCTCCCACACACAGATTAACATTACTGAACAGCCTCACTTGGAGAGTGGAGGATTTGCTTTGTTCAACAGGCACCAGACACTGGGATCTCATTTCAAGCCTGGCCTTCACTACAGAAAATTAGGAGCTGTCGAAAAAAATTCAGTGGGCTATTATCACATTTTACCCTGTGTTCTTACAGCATTTCATCCAATCCTTTTGCTATCCAAGACATTTTGATCCACAGCCTTCTGTAAGTTTGCAAAACATTTATCAAGGTCTGCTGAGGAAGGTGCAGTGACTCTGCCTCTGCTGATCCACCCAGACACAGCTGGGCCACAGAGCTGAGCTACAGCTGGCCCTGGGAACCCCACTCTGTACTGCTCTGTGCTTCTAGTGCTATCTAATTCCCTGCCAAGAAAAAGCCATTTGAGGGAAATTTAAATGCCTTCTGCTATTTCTGGCACAGAGAAGGACTGCAAGGCATTGTTGCATCCATCTGCATTTTCAGCACTGAACAGCATGTTGTTTATTCCATGTCAAGCATCACATTTCCCTATATGAAAGGCAGGAAATACCTATGCAGCCACAGAGACCCTTTCAGATTGGGGAAAGTAAAGCAAAATCACAATAAGAACTCGGAGAGGAACCCTGCTGGGTCACAACTCTTGACAGTTGTCTACAATGAGCTGATCACAGAGTGGCTGCCCATCTGCTGACAGCAGGAGAGTTACCACAGCAAATTCTATAAAAATAAAGAAATGAAACAATAATAACGGTAACACTGATAAATCCATTAGCCTCTTACCGATACATTATGCCTATGGAACACTGAGGTACTTGATGAAGGCACTGTCACTGCCAGAAAGATTTTCTATCTGAAATAAAGCATGAATTAATTCATGAGATGCAACACAAATGGACATTGCTTTTGCTAACTCATAAAACTCCATCAAATCTGTGACTGTATTTCAGCCCTTTCTAACTTCTGGGTGACTGCTTCTCACTGTTTTAAGATATTTTGCAAAACCTTATTTTCCAAAATCCTGAACTTCTACACAAAACATCAATATAGGGGCACTTACATTAAATTAGATTTTCTAGTCTCCCGTTAGTAGCTTGTACTCTGTGGATTCAAAATTAAACTCGCTATACATGTTCCAGTTTCCTGCCTAGGAAATTAGACAGAAATCCTTGGACACTTTAATTACCCAATATCCTACTACTTGAATCAGAAGGAGCTGCTATTTAGCATACATTAAATTTACACACAGACACCATATACATGCACCCCATGTTTTGTGCATATACACACCCAACATACGTATGCACTAAATGTCAGCTTAGTGCACAACCTACTTATATAGAAATTACACAAATATATATTACTTCTCCTTTTCATTTATTAAGCCATATCCATGAAACTCTAGAGCCTAAACAGAACAACTCTGGACCTCATGCAGAAATGGCTGAGCCAAAATCCAGTCAACCACTTCACCCCTCTGTCTCTTCTCCCGTCATTGACATTGATTGATACCTAAACAGGGAGGATGTATCCAAGCAAAGTGGCACATTACTAATTGCACCACCTTCATTAATATTGCATTATGTGTCTCTGTGCTGTAGAGAATTGACAATGCAAAAAGATGTCAAGAGCTTATCAAAATGTGCATATAAATATTTGGTCCAATTTTTAACATGAACATACTAACAGTCTCTGCTGCAACAAACTGGAGAAAGGGTCGTTTATCAGCTGCTAACCAGGAACAAAAGGCAAATAGCCTTACTTTCCCAAACACTCAGAGCTACTTGCATCTTTCCTATGCCCCTTGGATAATTAGGCATCACTGCAGAATAAGAATCCTCACTGTGCTACAGAGATATCTGTCTGTAAACAAAGCTCTTCCATTTGTAAAAAAGTCTTAACAAAAAGACAGATAAGGAGAGGTCTTTATCAGAGTCACACAGAACTTTAGGAAAATCACTGCATAAGGACCAGTCAAAAGGAACATTTCTAGACAGGAAACACCAAAATAAACAGAAAGCCATCTTTTTGCCCAAGTGTAAGAGAAAGACTGCCTCATATATTTGGGTTGCTTGTAACTGTTAAAAACATCTAACTAAGCATCCAGCCTCAACGTAACAATAGTGTGTGCCCACAATGTGGATTTAAATGCAAACAACATTTGTGGACTGTTTGCACAAGAGCAAGAGATCAGGATTAAATAAAGATGTATTGCAGCAACTTTGAGTGCTGCAGAGACTGCTAAGGAGCATTCATTTCAGCAAGTGCAGAATGGCAGGTTCCTCACCCATGTACTGATTAACACTTTTCATCTCCAAGCAAAGATTTATGTATTTAGCAATGAATAACTGCAAACAGGACAAATACAAGGAGAACATGCAGAATCTCTTTTGTTCTTTCCATCTTTCTCTGCTTCTCTCAGAGACTAAGAATTTGGGCACTTGAGCTCTGGCAGAACATATACTATTAGAAGCAACGTAAATCTCTGACCAGCCACAATAAACCAAATAAATAAACATACAGTACAGTAAGTACAGTATTCTTCATCCAAGTTTAACTCTGCAACTGTCTCAGAACCAGCTGCTTCCAGAACAGAGAAAAGCTTTCTCAGAGTCAGAAATGGAATTTTTTTTGCCTATA
Organism: Passer domesticus; assembly: GCF_036417665.1. NCBI lineage: Eukaryota > Metazoa > Chordata > Aves > Passeriformes > Passeridae > Passer > Passer domesticus. The sequence goes on along the minus strand of NC_087474.1, from coordinate 103,663,980 downwards.
TTTCAAGCCTTTCTTCTACTTTGCCACTTTGTGAGAAGCCTCACTGAGTACTTCTTATACAGAACTGAGATCCCAGATGGCATCCTGCTGTAATTTGGGTAATATTTTTGTCAGAACTACAGTTAATAATTAGAAATTAATAACTCAAGAGACATATTGTCCTGAGAAACCTGTCAAGCCATCTTTTAATCTTGTAATTAAAGTTCAAACACTTTCTGTCATGTAAAAATCTATGCGTTCTAAGAAATATTTCAGTCATTAGAGTAAAATTTCATTCATTTACAGACAGCAGCATACTAATTAAAGTCAGCATGGAATTACGAGGTCACCTAGTAGATATTTTTCTTCCTCTTCACTTATCTCTGATGGATATATTTTATGCTGCTAAGATGCAAATACAGATTCATGCAATTAAAGTTTACTAAAACCTATTTATTTTCACTGATTTTTCTTGGGACAAAGTTAGCTTTCATCATCATCATAGCAACCTGTGTAATCTGTTCTCTGCATTTGAAGGTGAAACAGTGTTTGTACCACCCCAACCTCCCATACACTCAGAGGCCAGCAGGTCAGAGGTGGGCAGAAGGCAAGAAGGGGACACAGCTGGGACAGCTGCTTCCGCTGACTAAACAGACATTCCATTCCATACAATGCCATGCTTAGCAATAAAATCTCAAGGAAATGGATAGGGTGTGGGAAGGTTCATGATGGCATTTGTCTTCCCAAGAAATCATTACACATATTTGATAGGAGAGAGAGAGAGATGATTAGGGCAGGAATTGTGCTGTGGGCTGGGGTCAGCCCACCACATCACTCTTTCTGGATATTTTCTGTAGCTATTATCTATCTTGCCTCCTGTGCATTTCACTCACTGCATTCAAATCACAACTTAAGTGATACAGCTAGAGCAACACCCTGCATATTTCCTCAGTAAAAATAGGCCACCTCTTCTTCCAAATTCATGTTGGTAATCAAGCAAAGTCATCAAAATCTCAAAACTAAGCAAATCATGTGGAACAAGGAATACATTTAATTTGATATAGAGTCATAGACTATTCTGTGTCGGAAGGATGATCCACAAGGATCAAAGTCTAGCTCTGCACAGGACAGCCCCAAAAATCACACCATGTGCCTGAGAGTGTTGTCCAAACCCTTATTGAGCTCTATCTGGCTTGGTGATGTCACCACTTTCCTGAAGAGCCTGTTCTAATGTCCAATCACCCTCTGGGTAAATTTTTTTTTCCTAATATCCAACCTAAACCCCCCCTGACACAGTATCAGGCCATTCCCTCAGTTCCTATCTCTGGTCACCACAGAGAAGAGATTAGTCCTGCCCCTCTGCCTCCCCACTGAAGGAGCTGTAGAACATTTTATCTATATAAATATAGACAAAATGTTTTTCAAATATTGAGCTTTGAGTGGTTTTATTTTTACATAAAAATTACATGAGAAAAATCAAGTGTTTCTATTGAAGGTGCCAATATCAGCCAGCAACTTTGGTGCAAACTGATCTAATTCTGCTGGTCACCAGTTGATCAATATTTACTAGAAGGGTATGAAGAATCACTGAACAGTTTCAGTAGTACTAAATGATTTGAGGGACTACTGGAGAATATTCTCCTACATAGGCAAGACTTTCACAGTACAACTGTTTAATATTCCAGAAATACCCATGCAGTCATAATTGTGTTTAAGCATTTACATAAGTGAGGACCTGCTCCATCAGAGCACAATACATTTGGAAACTAACTTTTCACATGATAATAGTCTGCTTCTGCCCTACATCCCTCTGGCACAGGAACAGCAGCTTTCTTTATTGACAAACCACCCAAGTAACTAGGCAAGATCTTGAATCCCAGTGCCCAATCTTGCAGTTTTGATAGGCAGAGAGAGCTAGGAGAGAGCAACCAACCTCCATTTGTACACAAGAAAACAGGCTGAAGAGAGCAGAATGTTCATAGCTAAGCAGAATGTGCCAAATATTGAGCTATCATTAATTGAAGGCAAATCTTCAAATGCTTTGAAATGCCAAGCCTTCCCCCTTAACAGCTACAAGTAAGACATTTTCTCCCAGTTCCACAACAATCCCAACACCAGTGAAAAATCAGTGTGTGTTTCAATAGCCAAATACTCACAGAAAGAAGTAGTATTATTATAAAGTCCTTGTGCAAAGCAAATAAGTGGGTCTGAAACTATTTAACCACCAAACATGCAACTATCATTGAGGAAAACTGACAGCACAGGAAAGGTTTCTGTGAAATTGAAGTGAGGTACAGGAAAAGGAGTCGTGCAAAACTAAGGTTGGATCAGTCTTTGCCATTGTGGCTCAGTTTTTCTTCTCTATACTTCAGGTCTCAAAGCCTAAACAAAGATTAACAAGATCTATTTGGTGGGCTCCCATCAGAGAAAGACAGTATAAGAGCAACAGAAATACTTGTGAATAGCCTTGCCTGTTATTGTTCTCTATCAGTATGTAGCATGCCTTGCTAAATCCAGTGCATGTGAACAATGGAGTGGATTCCATTTCCATGCAAAAAACCCAAATTCATTATATTGACTGCAAACTCTATGGGATGGAGGGGAGTGAGAATCAATGAATAGCAGGGTTATTTGATTGTATGCAGAAATTTAACTGCTGACACAAACATGCACTCTTCAAAATCAGGTGTACAAAAGGCTTCTATTAATCTTTTGAATCTTTCTTTTAGTGACTAATAACAATAAAAGCAACAGTGTCTGGCTACATGGAGATTATAAAGGAGCAACTAGAAACACACTTCAAGAGCAAAGAAAATATTTTCAGTGTTTCTTTACTGGCAAAGAACACAGGAAAGTAAAATTACAAATATGTTTACATAACCAAACTGTATTACACTTGATGGCAATAGCTTCCAGCTTTACCATATATTCAAGGCATCCCAGAGACAAGGAGAGATAGTGGTGGCCTAACACCTTAAATATAGAATAGAGGTAAGTAACAGACACTTGTTTTCTGTATCCATTTATTGCTGCAGCAATGTAATAGACAACACCACAGAAGCCATAAAGTTGCAAGATCTCCTCCAAGAAAAAAAAAAAAAAAAAAGGCATAATGTCATAGGAAAACTCATTCACATTATAATATTTTACATCACAGTCATTCTTAGAGCCCCCAAATACCACTAGTTCAGGTATATGCAGAAGTGCATAACTGGACACTGATTCACCTGGTGAATGGTGGAAAAGGGGAAATAACATCTATATGACCTTTTCCCAGTGATAAAGATTCTTCATCCTTTGAAAAACCCTAAAAATAATCCATTCTGTTCCAGCATATCTACTCCTGCCTAGACAGAGAAAAGCATTTCAAACTGAAATTTCTGCAGTCTAAATAACATCTCACATCTCCCACCCTATTCCTACAATCTGCAGCAGAGATATGAAGACAACAAACCAGAAGAGAGTAGGTAAAAGATCCCAAATTGTGCATTTATCAAATATCAGCCCTACTCTTCCCTTGTCTTTCATGTGGAGAATAGTTAAAAGCCCATACTAATTAAAATTATAAGCATTTGCTTGAAAATATGAGGTGGAGAGGGTAAATGACTTGTTTTCTTAATGTCTGCCTCCCAAACAGGAACAGGGACTCCTTACTAAGGAACACTCGTCAATTTGCAAGAAGAGACAAACAGATATTGAAAAGGTTACTTTGGAGGCCAGTCCCTTTTGGAAAAACAAAATCATTACTTGTCCAGAAACTCAGTGTCTCATTCACATTTCTTAATATTTTGTATCTGATAGTGAAAAATCTTTCATCCTATTAAAATCTGAATAAAAGCATATTAAGCAAACAAGCCTCATATTTGTTTTCTAGCACAGCTGAAGTGTTTCCAGATTGGCTTTAGCTCAACAAAAACACATCCAAAGTGAAGCAGCCATGCAGAATAGTCATACATTGAGCAATTTTTGAGTAACATAATACCACAAAGCTTTGATTTTGGGGTGTTCCAAGACAGGCAACTGCCAAGAACTGAGAAATACCTTATTTAAACCAACAGGATTTCTAGGCTGAGCTAGATCTGGCCTAAGCCCTGACTACAGCCCTGCTTCTCAGAGTCCTTGGGTCTAAATCTTTGCACACTTTATCTTTGTTGGCTCAGATTTGCTAGCAGTTTGCTGCCTTGTTCTGGTTTTAAAAGACTCTGAAACTGGAACAAGCACTAATTGCAACATTTCCAGTGAAACAGGTTAAAGTTTTCACCTGGAAGATATCCAAGATACAGTGGGATTTGTTTCTAGCCAAAGCAGCTGAAATTAAAGTCTTGGCCCTTCAAAGCAGAAAATGGGCAACTTCTGTGCAATTTTGTTGTGCAGTATCATCAAAACACTCCAGTATTTTTCTAATGTGGGGGAAAAAAAAGAACAAAATCGGTAATCCCAAAAAAAACTGCTGAGAATCAGAACTGTTCTCTCTGTTCATTTATCGTAAAATACTCAAGATACTCAATACCCAAGTGTATGTAGTGTATGAAATTATACTGCTTTCTTATTCTAATTTTGAGAGGAGAAAAAAATTAAGGAGCTCACTAAACCATTACTTAGACACTTGTTTTCCACTGCAAGTACAGAAATCAAAAGTTACTTTTAACAGCTCTTAAATTCTAAGTCCTTAGATAACATTTTGAAGTAGGACCCCCAGGACTACATTGCTTGATCTCATCTGAATGCATGGCAGCAGCATGTTGTGAGGATGAAGCAGAGATGGGCTCACACCAGCACACAGATGTTCTTATGTCAGAGACATCACCAGATTCTATGCACTGTAACAAAGTAAGGATGAAAGGAAGAATTAACTTGGGACCTTCCTTTGTTTCTTCCTGCTTTACCAAGATATCTTCCTCTATAATTTGCATAAAACTAATTATGGGGTTTTTGAAGTAAAATATCTTTTTGAATCAGGTTTTTTGGGCTTTGCCATATATCCATTTCTTTAGACTCTAAGCCAGGCTCCACTTTAGCTCAGCCACCACTTAAACATAATTACTTAACAATCTGGAAAAGCACCAACTATATGCAATAAAAGCATGAGTATAAGAAATATTATTATTTCTAAACATAAATCAAACGCCAGGGATAATTCCCCATAGTGCTGAAAGAGCATGTGTAAGGAATCCCTTAAAATTAATCCCTTAAAAATTACTGTCCTCATTTATTAAATCCTCCAGATTTGTTTCCCACATCTTGTCTGTCCCTAATCATCTTTTATGTTCCTTAATGTAACACTGCCAGATAGTCAAAATTTCCAGTGGGAAGACTGGCATGCTTTTGTACCTAATGTACCAAACCACATGCCCATCAGAGACTCACAAATCCCGTGGAGGCGCTTACATTTGAAAACCAAACTCAGAGTCTGGAGATCAAAACAAGTAATGAGCACATATGACAGTGTCTTTGCCATATTAAGTGATTTTATCACATCCTTAGATTTAAAAAGATCAGTGAGACCTGACACTGCAGGCATTTTGCAGCACATCACCTGCAGAATATGATTTTAAATGCTGCATTTAGAAAACACCCCAGATTTTGCAACTTTTTTGAATTAATGCTGCATTTAGAAATTCTTTATGGTCTATACAAACAGCTAGTACCATAGATATGGGTAGGAATGGATCATAATATACCAAGACTTGCAATAAAAAGACCAAAGACACAACTTCATTTTGACACAGGTAGAAGGAAAAAATATCCATAGCACTGGCATTGCCTTGGCCCTGCAGGAGCACAAAGAACTTGCTAATTGGGACCCCCAGGTTCTCCCAAGCAGCTGCCCATGCTGCAGATGACAACACAAACTACAGCTCTCCCATAAGCTCTGTCAGACTTGGCAAAAAGAACAGAAAAGGAAAAAGGGTTTTCCCTCCTCATCTCCATATCTGGTGAAACAGGTTAACACACCAATACACCCAATCATCCCCACAGAGAAACCCATCTCTATTAATAGCTAAGTTTGAAGCTTCACAAAAAGATTAACACTGTCATCCTGACCATCACCGTGGCTGAAGGGGGACACCCTCGCTCTGGCTGGATACAGGTGACAGAACCCTTACACTTTTATTCCATTACTGACTTGTGATATGACAAACACAGACTATCAGAGTTCAGGTGAGGATTTCACTGCTTTTCACCTCTCATTTCCCCTCAAGTCCTCACCTTGCCAGGACATTATAACTGCTGACAAGTCTTTGTTCTGCAGTTTCTACTAGACGTACAAAGTTCATTAAACACTTGTATATTCTCAGACCTTTATTCTCCTGTTTGTACTTATTGATTTCAATTCTTCTCTATTATTATTATCTTCTCACAAGTGAGTTATCGGTATGAAGCACTTTAAACTCCTCTGTGTGAAAGAGCCATGGAAAAGCAAAATACATTGCCTTAAAAGTTTGGTAGTTTTATGTAATCACAAATTTTCTTCAAAGAAAAAAAAATAAGTAAAGCATCCACTATAAGTAATGCTGGGAAAATTAATCTCATTTCACTGAAAATAACAGATTTAAAATTTAAAAATAAAGTCTTCCAAGAAAAATAATCTAATTGGGGGTACAAGTTTCATCCTCTCATTTGTATTCATGAAGTTTAAACTTTGTCTGTAGGTTTAAATCTCTTCCCACTTGACTTTTCTTTTTCAGCCCAAAAAGCAACAGCACTGAGGTCCCAGTGATGAGGAATGACTCACCAGCAAGTGCTGAGTCACAATCACACCAAATACATTCTTACATCTTGATGGAGCATCAAATTCAATAGCTTTGCTTAGTCACTTGAGCTTGCCCTAATTCCTATGATTCACTCAATTTCAAAACTCTGATTTCTGATTTATTGTTTTTTTCCTTGCAATATATATTCCATTGTATAACTCTTATACAACTCTTAAAGCAGAATTGTTGCAAGCCATCACCAACCCTCAATCAGATCCTGCGCTTCAGACACAAGGTGTGTCACTTATCAATTCCAAGCGGCCAATACACCACAGTGCACATTGGATTAATTTGGAAGTGCTGATCTCCCACTCCTCACACACCTACAAAGAATTCCAGCTGACATCGGAAGATACATGCAGCAGGATTTTTCATCCTGCCCTGACTCATGCCAGCAACGACCTACCATCAGCTAAAAGTGTGACCTTTCTCTGGGAGGGCTCCTCAGCCTGACAAGGTAAGACACAAGAAGCGAGCACTCAGCACTTTATGCAGAGGGCGAGGTATTGGACCGTGATTAAAAAAGCCAGCATTGGAGTGACAGATTTCCAATTCCTTAGTCATTTCAGTTTGTTACCTTTTGTCCTGTCTGAAGGTAGATAAACATTTGGGTAAAGTAATTTTGCTTTATCTGTTCATCCAACTACTTATATATGGAAGAAGCTGAGCTTGGCCTGAATTCAACTAAGGTAATAAATTTATTTTTCTTCATGGAAATTGAAGAACAGCAATGTTTTCTCTAACTACCGCTAACATTTCAGCCAGAATCCATAGAACTTCTCAAAAAGGATGCAGGCAGGCTAGTATGGGGGGGATGAAAGAAACTCATCAGGAGGAGAGGGAAAGGCAGATGCAGTGAATAGGTTTCTGATGACTGCCACACTGCAGTACCTACAGGAGGCAATTATCACTACACTGTTATTTATTTTTCTGTCTTCAGCTACAGTTTTTGTGCTTCCTCACAGTGCATTTCTGCAGCTGCTGCACTAACAATTGTTGTGCTGGATTAGTAGTTAATAAGCTTGTTAATGCTGAAGGCACCCAGCCAGTTATGTACATTCAGAAAATTTTCCCTTATCAAAAGATACTGTGAGGAAGGCAGGGGTCATCTCTGGGGAATTCTAGGAATAAAAGAGACCACACAAAATCATATGGAGTTCACAGGAATCCTACAATAATGGTTTTACGTCTTTACCCTTGCTGAAGGAACTACAGCTTTGAAGCTTCTTTGGCCAGTTATTCTGACTTGAACAATAGTGAATAATAAAATGATTAAAAAAGCAAAGTAAAAAAATAAATATTTAACCTTTTGTCATAATACAAATAAAGTGCAGGTCACACATTCTCCATAGGCTGCAAGTTCCCAAGTCCTTCTCCATGTATTTATTACAATACTTCATTTTTTAAAAAAGGTCACCCTAGTTACAAACACTTTTCTCTGAAATATTGTCCTTCTCCATTATATATTCTAATGTAAGTAAATTAAAAGCATAATTTGAGCAGTCTAAAGAACTCTGCAAGACGTAGCTTTCCTACAGCTACCTGAGAGTAATAAAGCCATACTGACACTATTGTTCTAGATATCCAAGATCTACCCCTAAAACAGAAAGCAAAGACAGGAATGACAAAATTAATTCTACCTCTCCCTTTCCACCTCTATCTAGGCCGAATTACTGAATGTCTATATCCATGTGAATGTGAAACAATATGCTTCAAGAAAAGAAATAAGAGATCTACCCCAAAGCAAATCATGTCTTGGTGTCTTAACACTCACCTGGTTCTGGTGACTGGTCTAATGTGGGTAGGTAGCTAAGCTTGAATCCAGGCCTCACACTATGGTGGAAAGAATGCTGTGCTGGTATAGTAAAAACAGCCTTGGCACCTGCATGTCCTTTCAAAATTCTACTTTACTCAAAAGCTGAAAAAATTTAGTTCGAACATGACTGTCTTGAAGCTTTAGGCAGAAAGAAGCCAATTTTTGACATACTGATTTTGTTTCTGCTGCAGCAATACTTCACCAGGAAAATACCAAGCAACTTCAAAAATTATCACCTCCTTTGTATAGAAGTACAAAACATCACCCTGCTCAAAATATATGTACTTGTATTTCTAATTATCAGTGTCAGCAGCTGTGGGGCAGCCAATACCACTCTTCTTTTCAGAGGTTTGAAAAGATAATTGTGGGAGAGCTACTACTGATATCAAAACTGACTAACAGGACCACAGCTGGAGAGAAAAAGAGGCAAAAGATCAGGACAAAAGTAGTAAATACTACATGTATGCATGCTTTTCTACATCTTATTTATTCAAATTGTAAAAAGACACCTTCTAAAATCCTTAAATCCCGTTTTTAACACAGCTGTCTGCTCAGGCAGCTCAGTGACCTTGGTGCACAGTAAAAACCAGTACAGTTACTTGAAGACTGATTTCAATAACTTTCTGGAAAGGGTCCAAAGCAGCTTCTGCAGTCTCTGCATCAAAGACAACACAGAAAAAGAAAGGCAGAAAATAGCTGCTCTTAAACTTGGTGTATGACTTGTGCAGTTTTCTGCAACAACTTAATTAAAACATGTTTTCTATGGGCAGATGTCCCAGTTCCGGCCAGGACAGGGTTAATTTTTTCCAGTATCCAGGAGGGGACATGGTCAGAACATGGAGGTTATTCTGTACCACTTCACATCACTGCCAGGGCACAGGAAAAAGACTCTCTTCCAAGGAGAAGTTGTTCCTTCCTTGGCAGAGGGACCTGTCCAGTATTTGTCCATTACTGGTTGTGTTTTCCATGCAAATTATTTCTTTTCTTGCAAGTCTATCATTAGTGTTGTTGCTGCTACCATTTATTTTCTTGTTCCATTCCTGTTTCCAGTAAATTGTTCTTATCTCAACCAACAATCTTTGCCTCTGGGCCTCCAAACCTCCTCTCATCAAAAAGTGGGGAAGGGGAGGGCAAAAGTGGGGGGAACAAGCAGCAGTGTGGTTGTGATGGGAACATGTCATTGGGGAATACCATTACTAAACCATGACAAGACTGTCAGGCAACTACACCCCTCCTACTACTTACCATGGCTGCACACTGGGGTTAGCAAAGAGCTACCACATTTCTATTCTTGCATCAAGCAGTACAATGTTTGCTTAACTACAATTTTTTCTAATCAATTTCAGAGTTTTACTTCTGAATTGTGGCCTTTTGTCCATTATTGTCAAGGGGTGTATTGTCAAGACACCAACGCTGGTGGTTTTTTTTTTTTTTTTTTAACACTCCATTGTTAAGTATTTGCTAGTTTAAATATATTTCTCCATTCAGCTACCAAAATATTTTATTCTACCACTAGACCCACCAAAACAAAGAAACAAAACCAGAAACAACCTCTGCCAACCAACACTGGTAATCTGTGCAGTAGCCAAGTGTACCAGGAGAACAGTTTATACACAGAAACGAGGATCTTCTTATTCAGAATGCAAATCTCTTGAATCCTTAAGTGGTTCATCAGGAGTCTTGGACTGCACCTCTCTGCACACAATTTAAGCTGCTTTCTGCAGGATACCTAATATGTATTCACTGAGACAGAGCATTACTAAAATAAATATCCAGGCACAAACAAAACCAGACTTTAACCAACAATCGAACAGAGCCAGTTCAGTCTCTTTAGTGACAGAAATGGTCTTGATGTCTTTTCAAAATCTCATTGGAAACTATTTAAACAACAGCCTTTTCAAATCTTTATTCACACAGATCTTTCTGGGAAATATTTACCCATGACCAAGTGGACTGTATTGCTTATTTGCAATTGGGCAAGTAGTGATTTTTGTGTTCACTGGATGTGCAATGTTTGCAACAAGCTTGAGGTAAAGAAGCTTATCAAAACTCTAGAGAATAAAATCTGGAAAGATCAAGGTTCACCAGTCTGTTAGCAGGGGGAGAAAGAAAATATATTAAAAAAAAAAAAAAAAAAAAAAAAAACCCACAGCTTTTTAAAGATTTCAGTCTTGGCTTCAGAGCAAACTCTTTCAGAATGATGGCTAAGGATGCCCTCAGGTCCCTTAAGGGACCAGCAAGACCTGAGAACACGCCTGAGAGATGTGACAAATCAAGAATTCATTATGATGCTGATGTCAGACCCCTCATCAGATGTGCCCATCTAGGAGACAAGCCAGGTTGGTTACAGATAAGGTCTAAAACCTGTAATTCATTCCCTTAAACCACGTTAGAATTACAATACTAAGTACTCATCATTATACCTAGGGGCTTTCTGTACTGCATTTATTTTAAGAAAGCAAACAAAACAAACACCAAGAAAAAAAACCCAACTAAAGAAAATAGCTTAAGGGGATCCTGCATTTCTGAATCAAATCACAACTTTAAATGCTGTAAAAATGAATCCATTTCTTTCTATATGGCCTTTTAATGAGTTACCAACTTTTCTCTTTTTGTCACCAGACATTTTCTTTTCAGGCTTTCGTGGGCCAAAGGAAAAAAGGCATTTCTCAAGCAGAGACAGAACGGTGTCTAACCATGTCAGCTGACTGGCAGAATTCTGACAGATGTCATATCCATATTAGCAGGTAGGAGACAGGAATTAGGGGGAGAAACAAAAGCCAGGATCATCTTGTTGAAGTAATTATAAAGTATATTGCAGCCAAAACTATTTTTTTTTCTGCCAGTTTATCACTTCCCTCAAGTTTCCTGTCAAGAGAGACTCTGCTGCACACTCGGCAAATTTGCAGTTTGGTTTTGATTTTACTTAAATAGGAAGCAAATGCCACACTTAAAGAGATATAGAAAAATAGACAAGAGGTCTCTACTCTTTTATTCTTCAAGTTTTATCTTGACTATTGTCAAGATTGATAGTATCTTGATATTGATACTATCTTGTTCTTTTTCTTGACCTGTCAATATGGGGCAGAGAAGACTAATTTGTGAAGCAAGCATTGCTGCAAAACCGAGGTCTTCTCAAAATAATCATTGTAACTGCATCGCTGGTTAGACAAGCTTTATCAGTTCTGAGTCCATAGCTTCTCTTCTGCCCCACCTTTTCCAAATAATAACGAATACCACCTAATTATAAATTGCTACATGTGTTGCACAATAACAAAGATAAAAAAAAACTTAAATAAAAAGTCAAAGATATGCTTTATGACATACTGTAAGCACAAAATAGCCAGGGCTTTCATCATGATTTTATTTTGCAAGATCATAGATCTTTGATCACATTTGCTCATGCACTCTCATCTTTCCAAAGAGAAGTATTTTTGCTAGAAAAACTCAAATATGACTACATTTTCCAACATGGACTCCATTGTTTCACCTTCCAATAATATTAAAACAACATTCTGCCATCCTTCTTTAAGATAAAATAACATAATATTGTTCTTCTTTTCTGCAACAATGATAAAATCTTACTTCTCTGATTCTGTCCTTGTTCCCTTTTATGCTCCAGATAACTCATTAAAACTTAACATGTTCTGTACTCAGTATAAACCTAATAGTCCAACTTTTCTTATTTTCCCACCTTCACTGTAGGTTAAAATATTATGCAGTTAAACTCCTAAATACACTCTAGGCCCCATCTAACTCATTTTTACAACAGTGCCAGTGGATCCAAGTGCAGCCACGCTGCAAATTCGGTATCCTTCCAATCCAGCAAATAAGAAGGGTGCTCCTCCACAAACAGTTCTAGACAAGAGGCAAAAGATCCCAAAACTTGTATCTTCACCATCATGAAATAACTTTTTTCCAGAATCAACTTAAAAGTCCTTAAACAATATCTAGAGGATGCTTGAGATTAAAAATATTAAATTTTTTTAATAATTAAAATTATCCACTGAGAGGGAAAGAGAAAATCCAGGTACTTTAGGACTAAAAAACCTAAACAAATAGACAAAACTAAAAAAACACCCCAACACCCAGCAAAAGTGACAGTCTTGTAATGGAAAAAGTCCTAGACAGAGTGAAGCATTACTCAAATACTTTTCCCAGTGCTGAAGATGCAACAAAAAACAAACACAGCCACAAAAAAGAAAACAAACCTGCAAGGGAAAAAGAAAAATAGATAGTAACCCAGTATTTTACATTCCTTCTAAAATTTTGATATTATAGAGGCATAACATAGGCTGTATTTTTCTGGCCTAGCTGGAAATAAGAAATACAAGAAGGAATTTTGGGGTTAGGTAATTTGCATGAAACACCCAACTCTGTTTTTTACAAGTAAAAGAGAAAATGTATTTATGTAAATATTGAAAATGAAACTGATAAAAAACCACGTATGGGCTAATTACAGATCTTCTATCACCCTAGAAGGGTGCTGTTTATGTCACCACATTACTGCTCCCAGCACAAAAGAGCAGCAACTCTTCGAGCCACCACCCAAAGCTGTGGCAGATACATTTTGTAAGTAAGCAGGACAAAAATCTGATGAATAGCCAAGTACAGCAACCTGAAAGAAGAGCAGTAATAATGACAATTCTGATGACAAGGAGACATCACTGGCAGGAAGAAATGTGCCATCATGTCACTTTCCAGCTGGGCTCTTCAGACAGCGATGCTCCTAGATTTTCCCTTGTGTACAAGGTGCCATTGACTTCTCTGCTCTAATTGCTCAGCCTAAGTAAAAAAGCTGATGGAGTATTTCAGCTTTTCTGTTATCCAGATTATTGTTGAAGCATTTCTATATGCTTCAATAACAGTATGTTATTTGTGCTATTCCTGTTTCTTGTTCGTCCCCAGATGTAAGAGTTGTTCTGATAAATCTATTCTGTATCTGTAACAAATGGCCCCCTTACAGAAACTCCTACCTTACTTAGGGGACAAAACACAGCCTCTTACTCAAAAGTTGCTGTAAACACAGCATATGAAACATCCATAAAACCATAGAATCATGACAGCTGGAAAAGATCTTTAGGTTCATTGAGTGTAATTTAACTCAGCACTACCAAGTCCACCACTAAACCATGTCCCCAAGTACCACACACAGATATTACTGGAATACTTTCAGGGATGGTGATGCCACCATTCCAATGCCTGACTATTATCCCATCCAAAAACTGCCCTGAGACGTCTTTGATGAAGATATTAATTACACTCCCATAACTTTCGCACTGGATTTTTACTTTTCTTCAGCACATCATCCATTGGGCAGTTATGGCAGGTATCAAAAGTCTTTCATCTTACATGGACAAAGTAAGGTAGCAGCAGTCAGCAAGTTTTGAGCAGAAGAAACTGATATCAAAAACAAGCTGTCTTTTTCTTCAAAAGGAAAACCTATGAACTACATTGTGTAAACAAAAACCTGAGAGTGTTTTCTCATGCCCACAACAGAAACAAAGTGATAGAAAAATTTCCAGAGGCCATTCAGCCTTTTTCAAAGACAGATTATTTATATCTAGTGCAGTGTGTACCAAATGGCTAGTTCAACCCACTTACAGAAAGTCATCATTTCACATAATTCAGAATATAATTATACAGTATGAATTATACTGAGAGGAAGGCAGCAAAGCCCTAACAGAAATGGGGCTTCAGAGTTAGACTAGCAGGTGATATTCTGGGACAGGATTAGCACTTGCATTTCTGGAGGCTGAAGAGAAGAGCTGATAGAGGTGACAGGTATTTTCCATTCCAAAACAGCCCCATTTTTTTTTTCTCTTCCAGTGCTGCTCCTTTATTCTCTAACTGACTCATTGAAAAAAAACAACTTTCTGAGGTGACTAAGAGATCAGTCTGATACTTCTGGCACTCCAGCCTCCTCTTAAGTTCTATCTGGAGTGGGAGGAGCAGCTTGGGATGGTGATAAGGAAGACAAGCAGGAGTAGCAAATTAGGTATAGAAAACTAAATGTTCTGCTAAAATACCACAGTCTATGCACAAAACTTTGCTCAGGGAAAGCAGAAAATCTACTTACTCTAGAAGGACTTGAAATTCTTGGTTTTATTTTTCATTTACAGGAAACAGTCATAGAAGGCAATATTATTTGAAAATACACAGATCAGAAAGCTACAACTTATAAAGCTGTTAAAGACAAAGAGACAAAAGGAAGTGGATTTTCCCTTCTCACAAAACTTTCCCTCATTTGCCCCATCACAATCAAAAAACACTACAGGCAGACAAGCCACTTGGGTGCAGATCAGCTCTAACACTGCTACATGCAGCAAAGCAAGAGGCTTGGATTGTCTCAACAGCTTAGAGATGCACATTAGGACACTAATTTTCCTCAGTGAGATATAGACATTACAGTAAAAACAAAGTAGGTCTGGCTTTGGAGAAGTATGAAACCAATGGAAACCTTCCTACATAGATGGGGCTGCAGATGAACTTTTGTCAGCACCACCAAAGTGGCACTCTCACAGCTGCTAAAGAAAATGGATCTCTCCTCATTTTGTGCCACAGAAGAAGCAGCTGTTGAAAGCCAGCCTATGCCAGGCCAGCCCATCTGCTCAACATTCCCTGCAGAAGAGCACACAGAGTGAACCACAGAGAGGGAAAGCAGGGGATCCACAGAGGCCATCCTTGCACAGCAGAGGTTACAATAGAGACTCTAGTCTCCAGGCCACAAAGCAGGTTAGAAATCACTTCAGATCCTTTATGGCAATATGACTAGTGCCATAAAAGTAATTATGTTCTGACAGATATTTTGTTTTCCATGCAACTCCAGACTAAAGGACATTCTCAGCAAATAGCTCTTGTTATACAAGGTAGCATCTGAGCTCAGGAGAGAGCACGGCCCATGAAAACATGGTTTTCTGCTGTCACCTTCCCAAGGTGATCTCTACCTCTCACCAGAATCAGCAGGTTCTTTCATCCAGAGAAAATCCACCCAGAGCTCTGGATCCTGAGCAGCCTCTCTCCAGCTCCTCCTTTAGGCTCTGCTACCATCCAGCATCTCTCCTGAGGTGTGCAGCAAACATCCACACAGAGTGACTCCATTCTCAGGGGACTCCAAGGCGCCAGCTGGGTCCATAGGATGACAATCCATTCTCCTTCCCAGAAAGGTGACATCAAGTACCCTTCTCCAGTGAGACAAACCGAGAGGGTTTTCCCTGGAGATGATGATTCTGAAGACATGACCTCACACTACAGTGAATGACTTTGCACAAGGTGTCACACAAGCAGTCCAGAGGCTTTGTTCGCAGATGAATGCACTACTATAAACGCATAATTAAGTCTCCTGCATGCATATAGAATTAATGCTTTCCATTGCCAAGTAGTCCAATAGCTCCTAAACATCAGACATGATTTACTTCATGGAGCTGCCTTTCTTTTTCTCTCATGCCTCTCTCAGAAATGCTGGGGGTCCTTCAAACTTTATTTCTAAAATGCACAAACTATGTTGAAAGCCAAAACCAATATATTTTTCTCTCCACACCCCCAATAAATTTAGTCTCTATCAGATCAAGAGGACTCTTTTCAGAGTCCTATCTTCCAGCAAGAGCAATTAATCATCTTAGTAACAGGAGGCTAGAGAAAGTCAAAGAATACATTGCATTAAGGAAAATCCTATATTTTACCATTTCTCCCTTAGAAAACAAAGGAAAAAAAGCTAAAAAGACCCAAAACCCAAGCCAAACCAACGAACTCAAACAATGCATCAAAGGTTTTCTCAGCTATCAAAATAGCAAAAATGTACTGAATGATTAATAAATGTGTTCTGTGACCAGAAAGATGAACTGCTAAAAGCAGGTCGCATTTTGCACACCAATTTTTTTCAAGTCACATTGAGTAAGGAGGTATTTTTGACCCAATACACTTACATAAAGATACAACTATTGCTTGAATTGATGCTGAATATTAAATTATCAAGAACTCCAACCAGCACCCATAAAATACCCTCACCCTTCATCATTCCTGTTGCACCAGGCAAGCTCACTGAAATAAGCTGTTTGCTAAAAGGCTGCTCAGGGAAGACCATTGTCAGTACTTAATAGCTGATACGGACCATTGAGTAGGCAAAGCATCTTCTGTTCTGCAGAGTGAAAACTGCTTACCTGGGACAGATCTATTAGGCTGTGCAGCTTCATTGATGGGAATTAAGTTATAGACATGACAGTACCACTGAGGATATTAGTTCATAAGGGAATGAGGCTAAAAGATTACTGTAGTAATAGATAGACTGTTAAGGCCTGGAAAGTCTATTATTTTTCCCATTCCTGATTTCTTAGCATTGTCTTTCCAGTGCTAATTACTTAATTAAAGGCTGTGTGATATTAACAGCACATCTACTTCTTGTGAAGAGCTGAGAAGGCTGAAGATTAAAAACACACAGTCTCTTGCCATCTTTGGAACAATGACAAAGCAACATTTGCAAAAGAAATAACACTCTCTTTGTTTAAAAAGTCCCTAAATTCTCCAAGAACATCAAGTTCATAACCCACTGACAAACAGCACCTCTGATTTACCCCCAGCCTCACAACACCAAACAAATGGCATTTATAGTGAAACACAAAGTGTAAGAAGAGAAGAGGCAACACTTCATGGGGAAACAGGCAATTCCCCTGTCATTTTGGGCATCGCATACCACAACTCACAGTGTCAGCACACCAGTGCAAGTTTTTAGTTAGCAACTTGCAAACCACAGTTAGCAAAGTCTTGGGGAGTATATAGTGTTCTCTGCTGGTAGCAGGGGACCAGGAATCCTGGAAGAAAGGTTGTCTCACAGACATAAAACAGCAGCAGAACTTGGTGCACTGCTTGGACTTTAAACATGGCATTCATTGACTGGAGATCTTCGTGAGAGAATTCCATGCAGAGGAAGCACAAAAAGCTTTCTAGTTTGAAGAAATCTCTGGCAGTGTGACTGGGTCAAAAAATGGGTTGATTCTTCTAAAGCAGTTAAATTTTCTAAAAAATAAAACAGAAAAAAAAAGCAAACCCTGGATCAGTAGTTTTACAATCACTTTACTCCTATCCACTTTGTGCCAAAATGATCAATATCAGCTTATTCCTCAAGCTTGGCCTAATTCACCAGATTCTACTAGTAACAGTGAGTAGCAAAATTTTCAGATGTTCAATTAGCATTACCTTGAAAGACTAGATTTTTTCATAACAGGCAAAGCAGTAATTGAGCATTTATAAAGAGCAAAGAATGTAACACGGGTGCCCTGATGCATAAAATTGATGCATGCAACTGTTATAATTGCTTTTGAAAATATTGACCTTAGTGTTGAGAAATTTAAGCACCCATCAAGACAGCTGAACACATTCTTTAAGCCAAACTTAGAAAAATTTGTCTCACTTTATACTCTACCATTCCCTTCTGCTCACAGTCTTCTCTTGCCTTGTTAACAGCCCTTCCAAAGCATGTAGTCAACATTACCCACAAAGTTATTCAAACAAACAAAATCACAGTACTTGGACAGCTATTGATCCCATCTTTATAACTTTTAGATTGTGCTCAAGAACCGAGAAATGGTTTTCCTTTGGTTGTTTCATGGCCAATAGCACGCTTCACAGGCTAAAGGACTGATGCAGGTCATCATAAAATATTTCCGTGAATTTCTTAAATACTGTGGAATTTTTCATTGTACAATCACAAAAAATTTGACAGGATAACCATTTGAACAAATAGTCAATTCACAGCAGAGCACTATACTTAAGTTTTATACCAATTCAGAGGTATACATTCTGCCTTTATGAATGTCAGCTTAAAACTTCAAATCCTGCCAACAACTTCAGATTAATAATGCCCTTTACCATCAGTAACAAGTTCAGATTCTGGAAAACTAACCAAGATTTTGCTCTTCATAGTGCCCTCTAATATTTTTGAGAAATATTGCAGTAGCTGATCCTTACACCAAATGTTTCCAAGCACTGCATCTAAAAAGCTGCATTAAAAATCTGCAACTTATCAATTTAGCCATGCTGAAGAATGTTTTCAGAGCAATTATTCACAGTAGCCCAAGGACAACAGCATTTCTCAGACAATATTCAAATTAACCAGAGACTCTTGTCCTTTAAGTATGAAGACCTCCAGTTTAAAAGACAGCCTAGTTGCAGCACACTGATATCTCAAAAGGGCCAACTGCAGGTCACCTTAAAAATCTCCAAAATATTTTGGCCAAGCATGAAAGACTAGGTTTGTTATAGTATTAGTCTGCGCTCTGTAGGGTAGACAGAATTTAATCTAGCAGCATATTCAGCCATTGAGCAGAATAACTGCATATTTACTCCCAAACTCCTCGTTTTGAGCATCACAGCCATTCTAGTTGGCTCTAAATTCTTCGGCTGAGATTACCAGGCTGCAACATCCACTTTCACAGAAGGAAATATTAAATCACACCAAGCAGGTAATTTGTCTCGGGAGCCAAAGACCTTGCTAGAAGTCACAAACCCCAAAATCTCTCCCTTCTCGGCAGGATAGTTTTTCTGCCTGCGCCATCTACCGGCCCAAGCCCACAGCTGTCAGCAGTGGATTTCCCCCTGCACACCGATTGCGATACTTCAGCGGTTCTCAGTCAGAAAATCAACCCTTGAAACATCACAGGCAGTTTCTGTGAAGATCATAAAAAGCAATAAGAAAAATGAAATCTATTTTCAGGCTTAAATCAGCTGTTAGTGTGCTCTCACCTCAACTGCAAAAGGGTACCTGACTGAAAGGAAAATGAAATCGCTTAGTTCAACTATTTAAATAGTAGCGCTTCCTAACCCTAGCCGCTGATCTCATCCCCAGTGAACAAACAAACAAAGAAAAAAAAAAAGGAAAGTAATAAAAATAATAGTACATGGAAAATATTATCACTCTTATTTTGCTTTTTCTTGCATTTAAAGCTTATAACTCATATTCATACCAAAACAGAAAAAGTAAAAGTAAGCAAATAAGTCCTCACTGTACCATCAAGCTGATAAACATCAACCTGTACATACATGGTATCAGCAGCACCAGTAAGTAATGACTGCAGGTTAATAGCAGAAACAGATCACTGGTAGGCTTTCTCCAAACAAAACACTACATATTTCTATCTACCTTGCTGATTTAAAAAGGAAAAAAAGTTTAAACTCCATCTGTATACCAACACAAACAGTAACAAATATGCAGTTCATCTTCAGGAAAAGCCACTGAACACAGTAAGCTTCTTATTTCATCTTTATCAGGTCATTTACACCCATATCTGTCCTCGCCTATATTTTTCTGGGCTCAAAGTCCTCCCACACTCTTGTCTGTAGTGTCCCTGTCATTCCTCATTGGAAAGAAAGAAACCCAAACATTAAACCAGATCTCTGCCTGCTTCTCTCTGACACATCACAAGATCTCATCACTTCCACTTGGAAGGGACATTAGTTCAAAAGGGACAGCTTCAGAAACAAAGTGAAGCTTCTCAAAAGAAAGAAGCTCATATAGAATTTAACATACCCATACAGAATTTAACATAATAATTTAGAAAGCAATCATACATCTTGCACGTATCTAAGAGCTTGGTTTCTAATTTCAAGAGAGCAAAAGACATGGTTCAACTGGATAGCATCAACAGAATCATTGGTTTTTTTGGTACTAGGAAGAAATATAAGGATCTGTCGATTCAGTGAAACACATGATCACATTCAACACCTTTGGTAGCCTCCTCTAACTTCTAAGTAGAAGCACCCTAAGGCAGAATAAATTAACACAAATGGCTCAGTCAAGTGCACAAAGACACTTTCCTGTACCTAAAATAAGGGACCTAGAAATGCTTTTGAACTCACAATAGCGACCCACACTGTAACAGAACAGACTGGGGGGAAGGGTTCAGTTCTCCCTCATCTTTCTTATGATGGGAAGCATAGAGAAGAGGTACCATATGCTCTGGCCCAGCCCTTGACCTGGAATAGTCTGGGTCAGAACACACCACAAAACAAGACATTGAACAGTTGCACTGTAGCACAACAGTGTGCAGGGAGAACAGAGCCACACCACCCAGAAAGATCACACAGTTTTTTGCTGGCACACAGGAAATGCTGGATTCTGAAAGTCAGTGTGCTGCACTGCTTCCTTGCTAGGTACCCAGAGAGAGCTTTGCAAACATTTTCCTCCCTCTCCCCACAAACCATCCATACCAGAATCTGATCACCGGGACCAGAACCTTGCTCACATTAAAGGGACAAAACATAACACTCATATGCAGATGCAAAGAGAAGCTAGTCCAGGCCACCCAGAAGAGCTCAAATTTTAAAAGGGTTCCATCTTCCTCTGTTGTTTTGGCCACTGACCCAAGACAAATACAAAGTTAGATGAATTACTGGCCCTCTTCAGGAAGGCAACATCCATATTCCTCAAGATCGACATTACAAATGGACTGTTTTTACCTCAGAACAAGGGACTAAATAGTCTTCCTACACACACCAATTGCCTCTAAATTACCATGAGATCTACTCCAACCCACACAAAAATCTATTTGTATCCTCACTGCAGTTTTGGCAGTACATCAATTACTTTGACAACCCTCACAACTGTAAGAATATGTATAAACCTTGATCCAAGGATGAAATACTGCTTTCATTAGCTTAAAATAGCAGTAGATAAGCAAACCTGCCAGCCATATTAGAACATTTTGCTGTTCTATTATGTTCTAGGGGAGTCATCTCCTCCCTTTTATCTCTGTTTTTCTTGTAGTTTGAAGCAATACACCAGAGAATACAAAAAGCCCAAGACCTGCAGTCACCTTCTGGTGCCAGCCATGCTAACTATTCACACCAAAAGGCTTTTATTCAAATTTAGCAGCTTGCAAACATTCCCTGTCTATTTGTTAGATGAAGGTAAAGTGATGATCTCCACATTTAAAAGGCAGATAATTGCAGACAGATAATCATAGGTAAAGCCAAAGGCACCCTACCATCATGCCTGAACAACACCCTGCTGATCTGTAAAAGAGACAAAAATCAGTGTCACAAAGATGTTGCCTTATGGATGTAAAAGGCTCATGCAGGAAAGGAGGCACAACATACCTTTCCATTTTGACTATTAGTGATTATTTCTGATGCTTCTCTAGCTGGAAATACTCAATGACTGAATACATGTCCTTGCCCCTCCTATTTGTGCAGCCCAGCAATTTGATCCCGTACAAAAAGTAATGTTGTCTTAAGGATTCTCAAAATAATACATGACAAACTACACATCTACTAGTTGATACTAGGTGCCCCTAGAGTGCAGCTCACTGTTTGGCTTCACAGCTTCTACCCACTGCCACCTTTTCCAAATTTTCCAAAATTATCCCTACTATAATCAAAGAGACTGATCTGCCATGGTCACAGCCCTGCAGCTCCTACTGTCCTGAAAAGGTTTCCCTTGCTGTAAGGAGCAGCAAACTTTCAGAGCACAGTGACACACAGCTCTTCAACTTTACAGATCTGGGAACCATTATCTTATAGGCTGAGGTATGAGTCTCTCTGTTTTCATCTCTGCTTCTTCACCATCGTGTTGCCCAGGTATTTCTTTTTGCCTGGGGTCTTCAACTACTTCCCTGCCTCTCCAGCCTTTTATGTTGCCAGCACTCTTCCTTCCTTCAAAGTAGGCCTGCCTAGAGTGTATCATAGCCAGATGTAAAGTGACAAAATAAGAGGGTCAATCAAAAGTTGAGGATTACAGAATGTGGAAGTTTTCTCCCTCTGACATTTTCAAACAATCCACTTTGGAAGGCATCCAAATATAGTAATGCAAAATAGCATTAAAAATAGTTCATCTGCTTGCTCTTCAATGACTTGTGCAGGATTTTAAAAACAAACAAATACAAATTTTAAAAAGCTTTTCTACCTCTTTCTATTGCTATTACGTCTTGAAAAGTGTAAAAAAAAGTTAATCATTGACAGTGCAATAAGACTGCTAAATACGACCCAGAAAAATGCAGAAAATAAATATCAAAGATTATTCAATAATAAAAGATAAATGGAATGAAAGAGGGAACAGCAGAAAAGAAGAGGAAAATAGTAGTGGCAGAATACTTCTGTGATGCAGAAGTATTTCATTAAACAGTTTTAAAAACTAGTGTTGTCACAATACAATTATGCCACAGATTAGGAAAGATTTCACTAGACATTCACAGGCTTTGCTTGCTAGGCTGGAGCAGACAGAAATAACTTATCTCCATGCACCTTGACTCAATATTGCTACACAAGATAACACCTTCAATAACACCTTCAAATGTTTTAATTAATTCCAAATGCAACCCTGCACACATCTGGAGGTTAGGAACAGGAGGAATGTATTTTTTTTCCTACAGTCTTGAAAGAAGAAAACAATTTTGTAAAGTTCATCTCTAAGTACAAGAGACATGGTCTCATCTAACCTCCACTGGTCTCAAGAAGAAGATACTCAGTTTTCCTCCTCAAAAATCAAGAAATAAGAAAACTTAAAAAATTAAAAATAGTAGGTCTAGATAGATTGAAGTTACACTAAAACATTAGCAGTCACTCATTATTTTGTATAGATATTCAGATGATTACAGCCCAACAAGCCTTCTGCCAGTGTCCCTGCCATTATGGTTTCACTAGAACACGACATCCATCCTGGATGTGTTCCTATGCCCAGCAAGCATTCTTGCCTATTGGAAGGTGTCCCTACCCATGGTAGGGGGATTGGAACTAGATGATCTTTAAGGTCCTTTCCAACCCAAACCATTCTATGGTTCTGTGAAGGATAACAACAAACATTAACAGCTGCCTCTTTCACTTGCCAGTCCATCAAAAGAAGGCAAGGTTCCAACTGGAAAGAGTTGCACAGATATATTGTGGAGCATATGAAAGCACTAAAGGCAGCAGGGTAGCTTTACTTTAGATATTTCCTGCACTGTAGGGTCTACTTGACAATACAGAAGCCTGCTCACAAAATAAAATCCTCAACTTTATCATTTTTTGAGGAAGTACATAAGTTTTGAAACCTCCCTCCCTGGCTCTTTTTCCTCTCCCTACTAAAGTACATCAACAGAATTAACTGAAGGCTAAACTGGGGGGTAGGGGTGAGGACGTGGAATTCCATTAGATTGCCATTTGCATGCATGTCTAATTTTCTTTGAATACATATGTATATATTTACAAATGTGTATTTTCCCATAGAGGTGAAACAGCCCAATTTTTATGAGCACTCCAGAGAAGATTCAATGTTTTCTAGCACCTACAGCTCACAGAGATCCTAGCAACCAGCTAGAGTTTCTAAACAAGTAGATAATACAATTATAAAAATACTATTTCTGTATAGAAATTTTCAAAGTCAGCAATCTAATTTAGCATTGTTCCTATCTCATCCATGGCTGTCCGTGCATGTCTACCAACCTCTTCAGCTCTGTAAACACACTAGCAGAAAAGCACTTTCCACTGGGAATATTATAGTAACAGCTTCTTCAATTCTCAGTTTGTACAGAAATTTCAAACAGCAATAGCTGATACATGTTTTCAGTGATAACCAGTGAAAAGCCTTGAGCTCAAATATCTCCACAGAAAAAAAAAATCTCCTGTGCCCTGTTAAGTGATTTTACAGCAGAAACAGAATTAATCTCATGAAGTGCAAGCTTTGCCACATGAAGTCTTATGTCCTCCTCCCATCCTGAAGCCTGTTTGCTCTTTGCCATCTTAGCCTACTTTAAATCCAGAAGAATAAAGTAGTAAGTCACTTGAGTTATGACCGCATATGTTGTAATACAAGTGATCCATACCCAGCCTACAAAACCAGACTGGAACAGCAGTTAATAGTAGTTTTAAGACTCTCAAGAATTCACATTGCAGGCTGAGTAGCTTATTTAGCACAGTGCTTTTCCTTTGAGGTTGAAGTACTCTGTCTGCAGGATGTAACTGTCCTGTCTGGGTACCTCAGCAGCTTAAAATACCCTGTATCTGTGTCAGTTCACAGAAACTAAAAAAAAATAAAATAAAAATTTCTGGGACATTTCTATTGCTTGTGCACCACTAGTCAAGTGTTGAGCCTCTGTAAAACCAGTCTACAGCTCTATTTGCAGTAAAGTAGTGCCAAAGCCAGATACAGCTCTGGAAGGGAGATGACCTACTAACCAGCATCCATCATGGGTGACAGTACAAAGTGCTGCCATTAGCAGCCAGCACAGTGCTCAGAGTGCTCTTGGAGTGTCCCCAGAACATTTCATGCCAGGGCCAGTACAGAACTGCAGCAGTCTATTGCAGCAGCTCTGATTGTGCATTATGTTTTGGAGCAATATTATCTCCATACAGATACCTTTTCATACCATGCCAGAGAAAGGAAGAAGAATGTGATGTGGCAATGGATGCACAGACTCCTCTGCAGTAAGGCAGAGCAGATGGGGAGCAGCTTTCCTGACAACAGTAAAGCTGCTTGGGAAGGGATCTCACAGTAAGTGCAGTTTGGACACTACACCACAAGTGGATGTCCTCTCCCACTTAATCCTGAGACACATCAACCAACAAAAAATTTCCCAAGATTTAGGAAGATTAATGGTAGCAAAGCAAGCACGGGACATATGGTAGTAATTAACCATGGTGAGCAGTATCCTTTCCTCTTTACTCATTAAATCATTAATTCAGATATCTTTGCTCAAGGAACAGAAACAGAGCATAAGCAACATACAAAACTCTTTTCTGCTAAAAGTTGTCAAATTTCAAATAACATATTTGAAATACCAATGATCTTAGAACAATGCAGAACATTGAATTAATCATTAGACATCTGAATGCTTCAGAAGCTATTAAGAAAGCAAAAGACTCACAAATAAGCTTTCAGTAAGCTTTGAATAAATTCCAAAATCATTAATACATGGAAAATTTATCTGTGCTCAATCATTTCTATTCAATTACTCAGAATTCAGGAGCTGCCTCAAGAAAAAATAATTCTCCAGCAGGAAAACTCCACAGCAAAACTCTGTGCTGGGTTTAGTGTTGCATGCTCTATGTGTTTGGATTGCTGGGTGACAAGTACAGCACTTAGGTCATACAATACAGCAAGTTCTACATGTCAGAGTGATGCTCAATCAAGTTTCCAGGAAAAGTCTGAGTTCCTTAAAAAACAAATGCAGATAGACATTAATGCCTCCCACCAAGAAGGCACTGGTGTTTTGCAGTCAAAGAAAATTAGCTGTACCATGAAAGATTAATTTTATATACTTGCAGTGCTTTCTGCAGGTATTGTAGCTTTGAAACATTGATACTCAGTTGGAAGCAATTTGACAAGTCATGAGAAGGCAAAAAAAGGAGCCATAAACCAAGCACTGTAATCTGTTGATAAAATGGATAATAGCTGCTCTGCTGGATATTAATAAACTTAGCAGCACATTAGCAGGTCATCCTTTATCCAAAGGATCTTCAGCCAGCTGCAGGCAAACTGTAATCCAGACCTCTGTATCAAATTATACACACAAATCACATGTGCATACGTGCAGACCCCATCTTCACTAAATTGCAGCTGCTGAAACAGTCACAAGCATAGCAACTGCTTAATGGCATTAAGCATTAATGGCATTTTTTTCCTGCATAGTGAAGCCACAGACTTTCTTCAGCAGCAGCCAAATTCACCCCACGTTCACCCAGCAGGATGAGAGCCTTGCTGTTTAAATGGCTTAGAGTGAGTCAGAAAATAATCTGTCCAGTTACAGTTATGCTCCAAATATAGCACCAGGCTCATTCCCAAACATTTCAGCAAGTGATGGGTCAGGTGTCTTCCAAGTCTCATCTGCATCAAAAAGCCATAACTAATTGGCATTTGTCATATTCATTTTGTTTCGTTCCAGCTGCAGGGAGAGACAGAGCAAACCAAGGAGACACAGTTCCACCCAGCAGCAACATCCCCTGTGACTTCAGGAGGGCCCTGGTATCTTAATAGACACAGGTGGCTCTGCAAAGCAGTAAAATAAGGAATGTATTTCCCACGTAATTTTAACTGTGGAGGTCTGATTTAATCGTACCTATCTAGGACATGGCTACATTCAAGCCTTCTTAGTATAATTAACTGAATTAGATACAGTTACTTTCTTGCCCCATAGAAGTATCACAAATTTTAACACCTTAAAAGTCTCCCACATGGCTATGAAGAAACCCAATGAGATCACATGTCAGATCACTTGATTTTTTTGTTGTTGTTTTGTTTTATTCACTATTTAAAAGCTTGTGAGTATATTTAGATACTTGGGCAAGAAAAGAACACATGAAATTTGAAAACTTGACCAGAGAGAATACTGAAAGGAAGTCAGTGAACATGACACTGAAAAGAAATATTTTCAAAACCAGACTCCTACAAGTCAGAATTAAGAGATGAAATTACCTACAAATAAATAACTGTAAATAACCTCTCCCCTGAAGCAAGTTCAAGTCAAGACACCAAGACTGCATATTACAGTGAAGAAAAAGATCTGCAAGTTTTATGGGTTTTGAAACAGAAATAGATGTACTGAAAACATTTATCAAGTGTAAAACCTAATCAAAGAGCTGTTGTAAGACCTTCGCTCTCTGAGCAATCAGAATAAACCAAATGTAGCAACCAAAAAGTTCTCCTGAACTCACTTAATTCCAGTTATGTTCTTCTCTTTTATGACAGAATATCACTGAAGAAAATATCTAAATTTTTTAAGAAAAATCTTAAGAACGACTACCTGACAAAAATAAAGGACTTCATTACTTGAAGTCCTTTATTGAAATCCAAGCTCAAGGTGTGCAGAAGTATCAACTTTTGCACCTATGAGGACTGAAATAAATAAAAGTAGATCAGGCATAAACTTAGGGACAAAAGCAGATAGTTTTACATTCAATTGAGCAAACCCCTGTAATTTATTGAGGCCAGGTACAAGAGCTTTAAAAAAAGTAGTCAAAACATACTGTTGAGATACAAATACAATATTCTTTCCTAAAGAGTTGAATATCTTTTTTATGTTCTGGGGGGAAAATATAGAAAAAACACACTAAGCAAGTCAGTCAAACACTGCATGTACTCATGAGTAGGGCCTGGGTGATCCAGCATGCCCCACTCTCTTCAGCAGGTCAACAGTGGGAAAGAACCCTCTTGCTTACTCTGCCATCAACGTGACCAATGCAACAAACACTTGGGAAACCCCAAGGTCAAAGACAGTGCACTGTCTAACTGTTCTTTAGAGTAAACTTCATATTCCTCCAATGTTCTCCAGACAATTCATCAGCATGGCTTATATGAAAGATGACTCCCTTGCTTGCCAGGAAATAAAGAGCACATGTACTCAATAGGTATCTCAGATGGAATCACAGGTATTCCAAGCAATAAATTCCATGGTAGCATGCCAGCTCTGATAGAAAAGCAGTTTCCTGCAGGTCTTGGAACTGAGACACAACAAAAACAAATTTCTCCACAGAGACTCATAAAAGCCAGCCCTCTCAACCCTTGTATCTTTTTTCTTTTTAATCACAAGATCAACTTTCAGAAAACAACCTCAGTTTTTGGTTTAATGTTTTGAAGTTCAAGGTAAGGCAGTGCAGTGTATCCTGGTCTTGTACAAGACTGAACACAATTGAGCATTTACGGGTTTGGTAGAATTTAGCACTGCTCAGGGGAGCATTTCACTTTAGCACCTACTAGTGATTCTGAAAGACTGGTAACATGTCACGATCCAAACCACTTATCAGGCTGTGCAACTTGAAATTGCCAAAATGGTATGACCTCTCCTCCTTTAGCCTGATTTCAAGGTTCTTCTCCATGCAGAGATTGGCAGGTGATACCATTCCCGTGCATAAAGGCTAGTGGATGATCACTGCACATTGAGCCTGGACAATTCTGCTGCACCAACCCACCAGAATGTTGGGACTAGAAATGAGAATTTCTATCATACAAGTCTCAACAAAGCTCTCAACCAACAATCTGTGCCCTTCTCAGCCTCCCATTTTCAGCACCTTTCAGACAGCACAGGTAGAGAGGAAAGAACCATTCAATGACAAATCTCTCTCAGAGAAAGAAGTTGAATGAGTCCCATTCTCCAAGACCAGCACGGTAGCCACTGAGGCATCCTCTGTGTTCCCATCTGCTGAAAACTCCTGCCCTAGAAGAAAGTCTTTCACTAGCAGTTAATTTACTTGCCTTAGATTTTGTTTTGTCAAAGTATTCTCTTCACACAAAGGAAAACACCACAAAACTGCTCATTAAAAAGAAACAGAAAAAAAAAAAGATATATTTGCTTCTGCTCTTCTCACTCTGAAGCTCTGCCTGCCTCATTGGGATAGTGCCATAGGGGAATGCCATGTTTTAATACTGAAGCCAATGCTGAATGTCACTTACTCCCTTGGCAGTGACAACTGCAAATGCAAAAAAGGCCAAATCTGTGCTGACATTTTATGTCCTATTCACACATTTATACACCTCATTTGCTGAACTCACTGTTTGTATTCTTCCAAAATAAGACTGTAAAGGGCTTTTTTTTTGGGGGGGGGGGGGGAGTGGGGGGGAATGGAATTTAAACAGAAATACATGCAGTTGACTCAAGAGGAAGAAAAAAAGTACAAAGAGCCTGTTCTCAAAATTTCAAGACTACTTAACTGCTTTTAAACTTCTTGTCTTATCAATTTCCCCTAAGACTAAGCCCAAACCTGTATCAACATTCCTGTCAAGTCACATATTTTATGCAAGCAAATAGTTACTTAATATCACACTACCACTGTCCATGAA
This sequence comes from Passer domesticus, assembly GCF_036417665.1. Classification (NCBI taxonomy): domain Eukaryota; kingdom Metazoa; phylum Chordata; class Aves; order Passeriformes; family Passeridae; genus Passer; species Passer domesticus. Next base: position 103,634,693 of record NC_087474.1, on the reverse strand, counting down.
AACAGATAAAAAGCCATTTGTTGCTGAAGGTACTCCTTAAAGTTAGATTGTACCCTATAGTGGCACTGGAGAGTCTCTAAACTCACATGATGCTGAAATCCTGTCATAGCCCCTAACAAACTGAAGTTTTAACATTGTCTCCTTTCCAGAAGCAGAAAGATCTACACTTTGACTGAAGCTGAGCAAGAGCTTGAGCCTCTGTATCCCAGATCCCAACAGCCAATCACCAGACTTCTGTTTCCATCTCTATTGCTTGAAATCTCTATTCTTCATGTCTTCCAAATATAACCTCAGATCAAGTCTAATTTGAACATGTCAGGAATAAATATAGTGTCTTCTTATGGGTGGTTATAAAGAAGATGCCACCATTTTCTCAGATGAGCACAGTGAAAGGAGAAGGACAATAGTCAATAGTTGAGACACTGCAAATTACTACTAGCTATAAAAGGGAATAAAAGTTCACAGTGAGCATGGATAAACACTGGAACACATTGCCCTGAGAGGTCTGGGATCTACATTCTTGGAGCTATTTAAAATAGAGCAGGACAAGGCCTAAGTACCCTGACTTAACTCCAAAGCTAGTTCAGCCCCTATTTCAAGCAGGGACTAGATGACCTTCATTGGCTCCTTATCATGCCATAATTCAAGATTTACAGTCTTCACTTTTAAATATGGTTGCCCAATATTATTCTCTAGATAAAGCTAGACAAGTTATTATAGTGTGTTGACATGTGCTGAGAATGATTCTATATCCAGCAGGTAGGAAGAAAACCAAGGCAACTCCCACACTGGGACTCACATTCCAGTGCACTCATGAGCCAGAGCAATGAGAGTAGTGACAGCTGTCCCCCAAACAGGTGGAAGAAACACAGCAATGCCTTATGTCAGGCAAAAACCCTTTATGTAAACAGTTGTTGGAAAATGCATCCTGTCGTTGTAGCCTCAGCTCTGTAGCTGATATCAAAAGGATTTTTTTCTTCCCCTGCAGATCCATTATCTAAAGCCAGGTTGTTTCCTCCCACGTCAGCCACACATTAGTAGCTCCCATTCCAGTCATGAGTTCTCATGACTGAGATACTCCACCTTTCTATAGGTTTCAATTAACTGCACCTACTAAACTGTTTTTAAAAAGTTCAACTTCCTCAGTGCCCCTAGGTTTTTGTAATAGACTTCAAACAATAACTCTTGTTTGAGAGAGTAGGTTCATTCTTAATTTGGTAAAATAAGCATTTAATTATTTCAAGAGACAAAAATGGAAAATGCAGAAGAACTTGTGGACCTGCCTTTTGCAGCAAAGATATTCCCTGTCTTCCAAATTCAGTCTATCTGGTCTACCCTACCTGGGATGATACGAAATACTTCATATCCCCCGAGTATCATCTGATTTCTTCAAACAAAAGACCTCCTTTTCATTAGTTAAAAACAAAGAGGCTGAACTAAACTTATTGGCTAGTAGCAGAGATCCTTAAACATCTTAAAAAAGAGCTATTGGGATACTATGTCATCATCTAATTAAAGCAATATTCAGGCAAGTGGAAACCATGTCCTGAGGGAATAACAAAATTGCCTGAAAAACTAATTTATCTAAGTTAGTAAGAAATATATCTATTAATGGATTTAATCATCAGAATTAAACATTAATCCAATGTTTCAGTGAAGTATTAAAAAAAACCCCTTGAGTTTGCATTTGCATCCAGCTAACATTTATCCTATTTAACATAGTATTGGTTCATACTTCCTCTTAATTTCAATTAAGAAAATTGTTTACTCATAAAAATTTACTTATAAAAATGTATATCTCTCTCCTCTAGACCCATTTCTTGTCAAAGTCTAGACACTCCAATACATTTCTTGTCTCATTAGAAAGTAATGCACAACTAGCAGTCACAGCAAGCCCTCTTCTCCCACAAAAACTCCTAAGACTGTTTCACAGATTTCTTCCTGTCCTTCCACCGATTAAGAAAGTCTTCTGACAGCACTCTGCTGGAAGAAAAGTGAGACTTGTCATCTCTCTGTAGAAAGAAATATCATTATTGAGAAAGTAATGAACAAGCAGGAGACCAGTTGTTCAGTTTCAAGAACAAGTGACCATAAAAAGAGGAGCCAGAGCTCCAGACCATGTTCTTAAGATGGTATTGCTCCCCTGCTCCCTGGCCCTTGCTGCATTTTGAAGGGCTAACTAAAAATCAGGTAACATTTATCTTGGCCAGTGCCCACATTCACAGCAACATGCTGAAGGTTCACATAAAGAAGAAACAATTGTCCCTTGCCTCTATGCAATGATTCATTTCTTTAAATGAGTAAATGATGAAGACTGGTGTTTAACCCTCTCTTCAGTTGACAAGAAGCACACCTTCTCCTTTGTCAGGCAAATGAAGAGTAGTATTAGAGACTATTTTTCTGATCATTTTCGACATGTAAACCCAAATCTGTCCAGACACAACAGGTATAATATGAGACTGAGCTTTTGTGGAAATAAGGCATTTTACATAGGATGAAATTGAGCTCCCAGAAAAAACAGACGCAAGTAAGATCTTCAGTTTAAGGCAGACCCCTGACATGAAGAGTTAGGAAAAAAAAAGGTAGACTTCCTATTAAAATAAAAACAAGTTCAAGTCTGAGAAAGTCAAAATGTAGAGAAAAGCAACATGCCTAGAACATTTTTGGTTCAGTACTGGAGAGGAGGTGAAGGAAAGGATTGTCTTACCCCTACTATCCATCAAAAAGGCCCATGATTTGGATGCCTGATCCCTTTTTCACACATAGCTGCAGAACCAGTAATATTAAAGACCACCATGGCAAAGACTTCTCAAGATAAAATATATGTTAGCAAGAGAGACATTCCTTATCCAGGCAGGATTAAGAGAGTTCATCATTCACATCATTCAAGTTTGCTACATTTCTCCACAGATAGGAAAGGAGGAAAAAAAAATTGTTATCAGTATTTCCACTACCAGCTTCTGTTAGCCAAAGAGATAATAAACAATAAGCACCACAAAATTCCTTAAGGCAGAGGGAAAATGAAATCAATACTTACATCTGTGAAAGTATTATCATTCTATGGAGAATCAGCTGCTGGTGGCCATTGGGTGCTCACCACTGCTGTTCAACAAACAGTCCATTACCCACTAATAGGACAGAGAACAAAGATGTTATTCCTAATGACTTCCAATCCTCATTTCCATGAGCTACTTTTGAAAGGCCTGTAACAGACAACCAAGAAACAGAATCTTTGTTCTGAAATTTTATGTACAAACCCATCAAACCCAGAATTTTGAAATTAATGCAAGAATAGTCAATTTCTGAAATAGAAAATAGGTGAAACCTTCTGCACACCATCGTGCTCTCAGGTGGTATAGCACTGAAACATATAATTTCTCTACGGAAGGAAGACATGACACATGGAAGAACACATTCACATCTGCATAATTGCCCATTTGTAATAAGGCTGTGTTCTGCAACTTGTACACGCTTCAAACACTTTTCTGCAGCTGTAGCCTCATCAGAATCAAACCGGACCTTCTAAATTTGTCCTAACTCTTCTAACAGTATTCAGAAAAAACACCATTTAAATCAGCAGATCTGCTTGCAGACCAGCATGCTGCTGTGCTGAATAAAAAAAGGTCTTCGCATATATAATAGTTTAGTACTTCTTACTTTAGAATAAGAAAAGGATAGAGGCTCACATATTAATTATGCCTCCCAACAGGAAAAACAATGTTGCAACTCAAACACATACAAATCTGTTTAAAAGAAAAACACCAAAACAAAACACTTTTTTTATAAAAGTATTACGATTTCAAGGAACGTAAAATTATGTTTATCCTCTACATATAGAAATATGTAGAACTGATGGACTGAATGCCAAAAACCTTGAGCCACTAACCTCAAGCAAGATAGCTATAAATTCTTCTGGACCCTTGAAAATAATTATTTACTTAGAAGGCTTCCTCATCCCTCCACCCATTCATATTACAAATTGAGAGGAATAATAGCTTGATCTCATAAATGATGAGACAACAATCCTAAAGAATGACTGGTCAAAAGACAGCCCAAACTTCTCATTCAGCTTACCGCTAGGGGAGAGAGAGAAGAAATCTGGGCAGGCATCTGCATATGTTATTTGCAATGCAAGGATTTACTGGTGGTACACATTCTACCAAGGCTCACCCTTACATAGTCAGCTGAGAAATTGAATGAAAACTTAGAAACTTGCTGGACCACAAAAATACTGTCTGAATAAAGAATAAATTTCTATTAAAAATTCTTTATAAAGGGTCAGATGTAAATGGAGCAATGAAGTTAGTCTGTTTTTAGCTCTTATATAAGCAAAATGGAAAGCTCAGATGAGACACAAGCAAGAAGTTCTATGTGGAGCAGGTACAGCATGACCTAGGTGCAATGTCAGCAAGTGTTCCCAAGGGAGGGCTCACAAGTCTGTAAACTGTTTATAATCAACACCAAATTAGTTTGCTGGAATTTTCAAATTCTTTTAGCTGCACACATTTGCCTCCCCCAGGAACATTGATGCAGCACAGCTTCTGCAGGCTGAACAGCTGAGATTCAGGTGAATGACCTCAAGGATTTCTTTTTGTTTCCAAATGACACATCAAGTGTGGGAAGAGGGGGTAAATACACCAGCAAAGGCAAGGCTGTTTGTACTTCAGCATACATACATAAAGTGGGTTCAGATCCCATTCATTCTAGTCCTTGCTAGCCTTATGTCTCACACCTCAGAAATCTGTGCCTAAACACCAATGTGAAGCAAGGAATGGTCTAGTCAATCAATGTTGCTTTCTTGTTTTGGGCTGGAATAGAGTTGCTTTTCTTCTGAGTCACTGGTGCAGTGCTGTGCTTTGGATTTAGCATGAAAATCATTATGACAACACACTGATATTTTTTTTTGTTGCTAACTAGAGCTTACCTTAAGTCAGTGACTGTTCAGTTTCTCAAGCTCTGCCAGCAAGATGATGCAAAAGAAGCTGGGAGGGAAGAAAGCCAGGACTGGTCTTTAGAAAGAGTCAAGACTTGCAGTTTTGTCATCAATTCTTTTCCTAATGTTAGCGATCACCACGAACCCCCTGCAATATCATTATGAAAGTATGAAACATCATACAGACAAGAGCTAATGGCTTTAAGATTGGGTAAAGTAAGCAGAAGTAGCAGATTACAGCTCCACAGTTATTGTCCCTTATTTTCCATTCTGCTTTTCAATATGTATCTCTTCTCCTAGATGTCACGAATTCCACAAACTCTTCATTTAGAAAGCAGCACATCTAAGCCAGCTCTCTTCCCACTTTCAACACCAAGCAAAAAGGAAAGGAGTACAGTAAGCATCTGCTGCTTCTTCCAAGCTGCTTCTGGTAGAATAGATTAAAAGCAAACACACAAAGATTTCTCAGGAAGCTATTCTCACAGAACATGAACTAAAATGATTACTTGGTGGATGGAATGCCATCCTCACTCAAAACCAAGAAACACAAATATGAGACATCACTCAGTTATCAAATATTTATTCCTGTTAGACCTCAGTGAGGCTACACATCACTGAAAATGGTCCCAGCTATTAGTCATCCACATTTTCCCACTTCAAAAGCAACTCGCTGATCATCAAAAGGCTTCTTGCCGCCTGTCAGGCAGACCCTAGAACAGCCAGCACAGTAAGACACCAGATCTCTTCTTTTTTTAGAAGGGGTTAGGGACTTTCAAAGAGGAGGATTAGAAGAAATTTTCCTCTGGACACTTCCTCTTCCAAACCTCCTTTTTTCCCCAAAAAAAATATAACCAAAGCAACCCTTTGACATAATTTTCAGATTCATGCAAAGACTTCAGGTTTTCAGTCATTTCTCCCAGCAAACCAACTTTAACGTAACTTTTTTCATTCTGAAATCAGCACTAGGCTTAAATTAAAAACAGCAACTCAAAAATGTTACCATGCAAAAACATGAGTTTAAAAAACAAATTATTTCAATTCGGCTGAAATGCTCTACTGCAGAATTTAATTCTTCCTCTTTCCATAAATCGGTAAGGTCAAAAGCAACTGTCCTAGATAGTTGTTATTACAAATAATCACTAAATCTGTTTTATTTTCATGAGGAGAAAACTGCACTCATTCTTTTTACCTTCCTGCCAGAGGCAAAAGAAAGGACTTCAGAGTACTGCTCTAAAAGCCAAGCTGAATTCTTTGCAAGCTCTGCATCCTTCACCAACAAGCAGCGACTCATAGCTTGTGCCTGTTGTTTGAAGCCCAGGGAAAATCCATCACTGCAAAGGGGAGCATATTTAACCAACAGCAGCAGAAATTGAAGGGTATCTGTCAGGCCAGAGAGAAAGTGCTGAAGTGTAATTTTCACTTTGCCTGTCCTACATTAATGATTAATTTTGTGACCACCACAGTAATTGCTGCTCAGCTCCTCATATCTTCATTACAGCTGGAGTAGAACAAATTCAGAATTAAATATTCACATTAAACAATCAAAAACTCAGGTTTCTATTGCATACACAACAGTTACTAATTCAAATGCACTTTAGTTAGAACATATACCTTGAACTAAATGTTCGGCTTGCAGTCATTCTATACATACATATATTTTCAAAATATGACAACCCCACACTTTTTAAAATAGTTATAATAATTTTAAAAATCCTCTTTCCTCCATTTCTAGAAGTTAAACTTTCAAATATCTAAAGTTTCTAAACCTGGAAATTAAAAGCCAACCCTGTACGTTAAGACACATACCTCCGTTTCACAAAGCCTTCATCAGAAAACAAAAAAAAAGCCTCTAGTCCAAAACATTATAGTTTCCTAAGACATCATGCTCCCTTAAAGCATAAAAAAGGTAACTGGAATAATATTCATTTAAAGTTTGTTATTATACCATTTTGTGGTATTTTGAAACACACAAGGGTAATTTTTACAGCTGTAACTCAGTACAGAAACACTCGAGACTCAAACAAGGACAGGCTTAGTATCACACCTCTAATAAACTCTTAAATAAAAATAGTTTAGTACTTTAATGCAGCAACCTTCCCATATTCCAAAGAAAAGCAGAATTCCTGCAGTAATGTACCATTATTTGTCCCCCGGTCTCTCACTGAAGTACTAGCAGCTTAATAGCCTTTGGGAAAGTCAAACACACTGATTGAGGGCAAGTCTCTCCCTCCAAATACAGCTTTTTTTAGCATTCAGAGAACTTTCATAAAAGCACTGGTACAAGAGCCAGCAGAAGTGTGGTATCTCACACTTTCTCCAAGAGGGCCTTTGAACTCAATAGCGAATAACTTGGAACTATTTTTATAGAATCTAAAATTTATTGCAAGAAATGAAGAAGGGGACAGCTTAAAAAAAAAAAAAAAAGAAAAAAGAACATTCATCTTCTCTTTCTGATCCCTATTAAGTGACATAAAAAAATATTACAAGCTCACTGTTCCCTGAACCTTCAGTGCCAATTGCAGGCACTCATGTGGGGGGCTGCTCCTTCAGCTTCCTGCTTAAAAACCAAGTACAAGTGAAATCCCATGGGAGCAGCCAGACAAATGTAGAACAATGCTAGTTTAATATAGCATATCCACTCTGCCTTCTGCATGAATTTATTATCCAACAGTACAGATCAGAAGCAAAGCTGCTGCACAGCCCAGCTGCAGAGGGAGTACCTGAACCCACCCAGACACAGACAACCTGCAGGCACTAAGGCTCATGCTCTGTCTCCTTGCATATCCAAAAACAATGTGCTTTAATAGATAAGAGCCATGAGGACCAAGTGCCCCAGCAGTACACAGCTGATCAGATTTCTCAGAAGGAAATTGTGAAGTCATAAAGTATTCAAAACTTGGTCTGCCCACTGAAACTTCCAACACCAACTGCACTTCCCCTGGCACATAGCTGCATGGCAAGAACCAGGCCAACAGCAAGTGTGTCAGGGTTAGAAGCTGAGAAGCAGCAACAGAAATATGTTTTCAGTCTTTTCCAGCTAAGGATCTTGTTTCCATTGGAAAGAAAAACCAAATTGTTCAGTGGCGAACAACAAAGCTGATTAGCAGGCATATAATTCTGCAATGCAGTGTGTTACTTGCCAATAACTTATTGGATCAATAGCTGAATGACTTAGTCACAAATCAATACAACTAACCCAGTTGTTCTTAGTGATACATAAACATTCCAGATGATTCAAAATATGGCACAAGATTTACTTTGTCAGGGCAGTGTTTTGGGAACAGCCAAAGTCAGGGCAGTGCTCAAGCTCTCTGAGCAATATCTGCAAATGTGGAAAGGAGAATGTTATGTAACCTACACCAAAGCCATCAGTCTACCCCTGCAAGAAATACAGCATTTTACCATCCAAAGCTGGTTATCTAGAGGTCTTTGTAAGCTTCAGTACGAGAGATTTAGAATTCCCTCACCTTATTTACCAAGCAAACTGCTATCATCTTAGAAACTGAAGGTCATCATTGCCCTTCATCCAAATATGCAAGTTAAAAAAAAAGTTCATCAAGGACCAAAAGTTGATCCATATTTTTCCACAATTACAGAAGTTATTCAAGGACATGCTTAACCTGTCACCAGTCCTAAGAAAGTGAAAAAACTCATATACCTGCCAAATTCAGCAAGGTACATATTCATGTTTATATTTTGACCAAAAATATCTTCAGACAACTAATTAAAACATCAAGGTAGCTGAGCAATCAGTGTGATAGCAAACTCCTGCAAAATACTGATTTTAGATATTGAGTCTAACATTTAAACTACAGTCTCATCAGGCTTTAGCTAAGAGGAAAAATATCTATTATGCATGACTCTTTGCACATTCAAATCAGAATAGTGTTCACATTTAAACCATGAAGCCAAAATGCACTCATAGATTTCCAAATTCCTTTTGGGGATTAAGTCTGTAAAGCACCTTGATTACACAAAGGTTGGGTTCACTTTTCATTGACTTTTTAACAGTCTCATTATATTATTGACTCTTTTTGTCCTCAAAAGCCTTCATGTTTCACTTACCAGATACAAGTATCAAATATTAAAGCTAAAATTATTGAATATGTGACTAAACTCTTTCATTTTCAGGGTAGTCTACACAGAGGAGAAGAAAGAGGCCCAGACAGATCTTCAGCATTTTGCCAACAGTGTTTGGAGCTTCAGCTCTTCAGTTTTGTGGTTGCTCCAGTTTTGAATTTTTTTGCAATATGTTGTAGCTTAATTAAGAGACTAACTCAATGGTAAATCAACCTTACTGCATGTGACATTTTTCAAGTTCCAGTACATATAAACCAGAGTATCATAATCTGGTTGCTGGGGTCCTTTTCCCCAAACTAAGCACAGGATACATGTAACTGCCTATGTGAGGGTGCACAGATTTCTTACCAAGACTAAAAACACAAACCCAGTCTAAAACCCACTTAGATTTATAAAAGAAATTGTGTGAACTGCCCTGTGAATCCTTTGGGAAAAAATATTCACCTCTGTACATTATTCTAGATAGAGTACAAGAACAGTTACCACTTATAAGATGTGACTTGGAGACTGCCACAAGGGGTGGGAAAACACAGAAAAAATTCTTTTAACAAAACAGAAAGATGTGGTGCAAGCTACATGTAAAGAGGGCCATATTCCATAAGTCTGCTTCAGATTTTTCCCTAGTAGCAAATATCTAACTCTATTGTCAAACAAGCAATTAGCAACTAAATCTCTGCAAGATGAGATCAAGAACACATCCCAAGGCCAAAGCAAACTAGTGAGGATGTCAAGAAACAGGTCTGCAAAAGCTGATACTGCACTGTAGAGAAAGAGATTTAAATATACAAAAAATTATTCACCATTGAAATGAGGTACCATCTTTTGGAGATAACTGAATCAGCATTCTATTACACTAACTTTGCTGTGAAGAAACAGACAAACTTTTATTACATCCCCTGGCTCACTGGCTGGTGTAACCCAAAAAATCCAAGGTGAATTCATCAGTATGTGCGGAGCAGCAGCAAATTTTATTTGTAATGTATAAGGTAAGCATAAGTTCCTTCTGAAATCTCTATTCCTCTGAAATAAATTTGAATTTATACTTGAGAAGAGCTGTGGGAGGACTGGATATGATTGAAGGAATCTGATATGCCCATCCTATAATCTCTTACTTTGAATGCCCTACATAGCTTCTACAAATTGAGCTGAAGCATCACAAGCTCTTAAATTAGAGCTTTAGGCAGAGGCCTAAAGCCAGACTGGCAGAATCTGTCTGTACTGAAGTTTTATTTTGGATAGAACTTTCACATCTCTAATATTTAAATGGAATTGTCTAAATAATTTATGACATGCTAAGCATGTGAAGTGTGTGATCAAGGCACTGTTTCCAGAACAAGGAATATAGGTTTCACTTACTGAAAAATCCAAATCTTATATTTTGGGTGGTGAAATCCCTGCATCTGCAGATTCAGATATTATTTGAGCAAAATTAATTTGTATGTTCTACAGTTATGGTTAAAAAATTAGAAAGACCAGATTAGTAACCAAATTATAACTGCAGAGAGCTGTATGCTGAACTAGCTTCCCCAGACTTCTACAAGCATAGTCCTCCTATAATCCTCCTTCTAAAACAGAAAAGTGGAACACTTCTAAGGTATGAAAAGAGACCAGCATATCCACTGAGTTTGTGAGTTTGTGAACAGAAAAGACCAACATTACTTTCCCTGACAATTTTGCATAGGACTGAGAATGTAACAACAAGCATAGAGCAGTTGGTAGCATTATTCCCCAGAGTCCATGAGATGACACGGCACATTTGATCCACGCACAAAGATAAAATCAGCCAAGTGCACGTCAATCACTCCTGACTCTCTTGAGATTACCGAGGCAGAACTGTGATAAATTGCAGCTACCCCAATTTCTAAGCAGAACGCACCAAAGCGAGTGCAGCCTGCTTCCCTTGCTTCCCTGCTGGGCTGTCCTCAGGGGGAAGCCTGTGTTCCTCACACACAGTCTGGACCCTCTATTTCAGCTTCTGCAAGTTGCCTTTCACATCCTGCCCATGCATGGCTGATCCTTTCCCCCAATAACCTCTCCACCAGCTTGCAGGGCTGCTGCTATGAACCCCAAAGTACATCCCTGCTCCAAGCCCTGGTCCCTTAGCCTCTACCTACAGGACAAGGGTTGGGTTGCCACCCCAATAGCCTCTGCTCAATGTCTGTCTTGCACTGAGAAGGGGGCTTGTCCAAAGCTGCAATGCATAGCCTAGATATGGCCTAACAAGTGACAAGAGAGTTAATCAATTCCCTTTTTTGCAAGTGATGCAGCTTGACTGTAGATTTTGCAAGCACAAGCAGAGTGATTGTTCCTCCCATTTGTTTTCCATGCCCCACGCATTCCTATACATAGATTTTATACAGGGGTATTTTGCTCTGTTTTGTTGTTTCTGAGCCTTGTCTTGTCAGTTGACAGTTTGCATCTTCACATATGATGTCCTTACTTCCCAAGTTGTCCCTTCCCTTTCCCCATCAGGCTGGCCAGCCTGTTGGCAAAGGTGCTGTTGCCCCATTTGGTCAGGTAGATAGATTCTCCTCTCCACAGCAATCCTCTATTTTTAAAAAGGGTGTTGTAGCTGTAAAAACCGATTTTCCACCTAAAACACCAGCTGTAGCTAGGTCTCTACAAAGAAATCTCAATCTGTTTTCCATCTTTCCTGATTCTACACAGATTACTCCCCTCCTACAGGCAGGTCACTGCATCCTCCTCCCCCGCCCCAGCATTCTCCTGAAGGTCTGTGATGTACCAGGGAAGCTCCTGGAGGAGACACCCTGCCCTGCAGAGCAGGGCCACCCAGTGATAGCCACCTCTTGTATCCTCAGCTGAATTTGGCCAATTACCTTAACACAGATTCCTCCTCCAAAAATGAGTGATATCTATCCCCTCATTAAACAGCCCTAGGAAGAAATGGGACAGATCCTGATTCAACAGAGCAACCCCCAACTGAAATTTTGCTTATAGGAGGACTAATAAATAAATCAGGAAGTCCCTTCCCTTTATACACTTGTCTCTTCAAGAAACTCTCACTAACTCTCAGTTTCTTCTCTACACTTAGCTGTAGCAGGCCCCACAATTTCTGAGTTTTTCAGTCCAATAGTAACAAATGGAAAGGGAAGGTCAAACAGCTTGCAGGTGTTTCAGAACAGCCCTGTGAGTGGAGGGACACAAACAGGCCATGGGCATAGAACAAGTACACTTGTCATAGACACTGAGAGTAATTATTGCACAAAACTACACAAGACTATCAAGCAAAAAGTAGACTTCTTATAAAGAGAGGTTTTTCACTCCCTGTGGTGACAGTCAGTGCTGTTTTGAGTTGTAACAGCCCTCAAGAGATGGCAAATGTATAGATGCACATTTAATCACTTCAAAATGCTGACAGTTGGTTCTTTCCCAAATCCTACTGGAAGGCATTTTTCATATATTGACTCTAACAGTCACTCTCTCAATTATCTTAGACACAAACTGTTATTATATATCAATGTTAATATAATTATGTTAGCTATCAAACAGGGCTTTTTTTAGAAAGAGCTTCCTGAAAAATATTTCAAATTGAACTCAAATAAGCACTTCTCAGCAGAAACGTGCTCTATTGGGACTCTAAAAGCAACTCTGAATTTAATTTCTCTCATAACAAACTGGTGTTCTCTGCTACCTGACTTGGCTCAGCTCACTTGCAGACATTGTGATTATTGTCATTCCTGCACTGTTCTCAGGCCCTACCAAAGACCATTCAAAATACCAATCAAAGTATTGGGCAGAACTTGTAACAGAAAAAATGCCAGCATTTTGCAGTTGTCAATGCAATAGAAAATAGGCTCCAACTTTACTTCAAAGGAGTTTATTTTCTAGGTAAATCCTTTGGCTGATAAATCTTGTTGAAGAGTCTCCCCATGATGCAAAGTAGAGGCTTTCTCTGAGCTGCCCTTGGGATTCTCTGGGAAGTTGGAGAGCCAGGCTAGGGGCCAATAAATGTGCTCAATGGGACTTAAGTACATTAATTATTCCTTGAGTTTTTCTGCTCAAAAAAATTCCAAGGTAAACCTGAGCTTATATGGCTTTGGTATGAAATCAGACCCAAGAAGTCTCCAAAGACAAAACTGAATTAATCAAATTATTTGTGATTATTTGGAGAACTTTGCTTTATGTGGCTTAAGATAACATACTATGAGAGAAGGGGGGCTTCTGCTGTGAGTGAGCAGAATAATAAAAGGCATTTAAAGAGTCCTGCCAGGATACTGAAGGACGAGATCCTTCCCCTTTATTCAGCACTGTCTTTTACCTTTCCAGCAAGAGCTGATCTCTCCTGTGCTGCACAATAACACAAGTTACTGACTGCCACAGTATTTATTATATTTCCCCAAACTCATGCATATATGCTAAACATTCCTACTTTTTTTCATATTTAAAGCACTACTCAAAGATTATTGAATATTAATCTCAAAGATTAATTAATACCTGAGACTCTTACATCTCAGGTATTCATTATGGCAATAATACTTTGAAAAGTGTAAAAAGGTAGTCAGAATGTAGGTAGTCTCCCTTAAATTGTAAGTATTATTTAACTTTATTCTTAAATATTGAATTCCTGCTGCTCTCTCAACACAGAAAACAAGCTGGCAGTTTGCAAGGGCAGGAACTAATCTGAATAAACATGGATGGGTGGCAAACGAATCTTCTTTCTAGAAAGTGAAAATTTGGTACTTCCGGAAATCACATTAGATTTTTTTCCTAGTATTAAATTCATATTTACACCTGACTCCACAACTAAACACTTGTATAATAAAAAATAGTCAATCCAATTAGATACGGAAAGCATTTATTTTTATGCTGGATGCAAACGCAAATGTAAAGATTTTGAAACGGTGATTTAAATTTTTACTCTGAAACAAAGAATAGTAGACAGAAGCTGTGAATACATAATTAAAGAAACAGTATGCTATCTGGAAACACTATATACTAGTCTGGAAATTAACTTCCCTCCCGTCAAACATCATCACTTGTTTAAAAAGAATGAAAAAACCCCACAGGAGTTAATTTATTTTAAAAACCATCAAACAAAGAAAACCAATAACATACTGGTTTTTTAAGTTTATACACTCCGCTCAGGTTTGTAGCTGCAGAGTAGTGTAGGAATACAAATCAGTTTTGCCCATTCCACACAGGTATTAGTGGCAAGGCTGTCAAAATAAGTGAGAAAATCATACACATATCTGATGATACGGACCACAGATAAGAGTCAGGAAAACCTGATCTTCTAAAGACCTGAATTCCTAAAGCATTTTCCCAATTTAATAGAAAATTAAGAAAAAATGTGAGTAGATGTCAATCAGTTTTAGAACCACATAAGATAAGGACACTAATTCAAAGCTGACATGCTACAGTCAAAGAAAATTAGTTCCATTTGAAAGCAATAAAAGAGTCAGTTATGAGCTAGAGATTAAAGTCATTTGAGCTGAGACTCTCAGTCATATATACTTGTGCAACCACTGCATGCAGGTGTTGCTTTACTGCCACAGTACTATGTAAGAGTAATAAACACATCTGCTGGGAACTCTTAATTCTAGATGACAAACTATAAATCACCAGCTAGTTGCAACATCAGAAGGCTCAAGATGTGATCCATCATCTCTGCATCCCAAGAAATAAATTAACCCCACTGCTTTGTTTAGTAGACAAAATAGATTTATTATATTTATTTATGAGCATGATACTACTGCAAGAAACAATTAGGGCCATGCTTGTCTTGGGTATTGCTTTTGTCCACTCTTCTACCATTGCCTGTACTGGTTTGCACTGATACTATTTGATACTCCCTCCTATGTAAGCATAAAACAGTGTAAGGTACAAGGCAGTGAAGAAGCAAGTACTGTACCTCAAGACAAATGGAATCCTCTAGGATATTCACCCTCTTTAAGAACAGTCCTATTCATTAACTTCCATGAACTAAAAAAACCCCAAACAATATAATCCAGGCAAATAAATAAATTTTCCTTGAGAAAGCACCAAGTACCTATATGTGTGTGTAAGTATCTGTATATATTCATGAACACATTTTATCCAAGTGACTCCTATTGTAATTTAGGCAAGTGGCCTTTCAGATGGTCACTTTTAGATCCTACAAACAAGCCTGAAACATACTTGGAAATTTATCTGCTTTAAATGAACAGTGACAATCTCTCCTCTATAACAATAAGAAGAAAATCAATTTGACAGGTGGAGGGGAGAAATATTGACAGCTGAAATCAGTTTAAATCCTCAGATACTGTATAAGGACTTCTCTCAATTATTATATTTCACTACTCTCTAAGTGCACCCATGTTGTTTTACATTATAATGGTAATAAAAGTCAGGCGTATAGGCAGGAACTTGTTAATGAAAGGAAAAACTGGATGTGCTACAGGAACACTCTGTCAGGAGGAACAGCAGGTGAACATATATGTCTTTTTTGTGTCATAGGGTACTATAACCACAGCAGGACTAAATGACTGTGATCACCAACATGAAGCTACACGCTATTTAATGGTACAAACACAGACCTTCATAGTCCATCTGAGCAGAAAAAAACAAAATTCCAGAGTAAACCTATGCAAATTAAATAGGCAACCAAAAAATGCTTTGTTTTTTTCTTATAGGAAACACATTTATTATTGTTGGGACAATCTTTAATTGTAACAAATAGTGTTTAAGTCTTATGAATGCCTTCAGCTTTAAGTAACAGTGCTTAGTCCTGTATTAATATGTGCAAACAGTTATCTTAACCTTTAAGACTGTGGGCCTGAGAAATATTTCCAAGGTATATATTGGTCAGACCACATCCCTGGGATGTTAAAAAAGAGAAGAAAAAATTTTTTGGAAGCCTACAACCAAAAAAGAGTAATTTGAAGAATGGCATGGTTCCCAAACAACCACCAAAAACCCACAAAAGACCCCTACCCTGACGTGAATAAGCTTTAAACATGAAAAAAAATCAGCAATGTTTAGCATATATGCATGAGCTTGGGGAAATGTAATGAATATGTATAAGTTATAAAGATTTATGTCTAAGTTATATAGATTTCAACTATCTGTTAAGCAGCTTCTCCATGTGGGTTAGGGGCAGATGCTTCCCTCACACCCAGTGCTAAAAATAAAAGTGATGGTGCTCTCCAATACCAAGATTACAGTGTTAGGGAGTCTCATTCCCAACTTCTAGTGACAGTATAGAGTATGTTTTGTCTCTCCTTTTTAGAAGATTTTACTTGCCAGTCATGTGTAGTGTCATTCTACATAGCACAGAGTTGTGGGTGCACAAGCCCTATAAACACAAGTATACATAGATATATTCTGGTATTCTAGCATTTTGACCAAAAAATTCCTGCTGCTGGACATAACCACACAGGTATTACATATGTGAACAAAGCTGCCACAGCATGAGACTACTGTGAAAAGCAAACAGCAAGAACCCAACAGCTGCTTAAAAACAACCAAAACAAACAAACAAAAAAGCTCTCTCTCAAGAAACCTGATACTGCCATAGGTAGTAAAGAATTTGCATTGAAAAGGATCAGTAGGAACATGCAATTTAGGAAATTAATCCTCTACAAGGATCCACGTAGGGGTTTTGGTTTACGTCTTGTGAATAAGCTCCTAATTATGTGAGTTTATAATCACACATTAATTAAATTATAAGGTACAAATTAACCTTTACTGCTTAATAGATTAAGTATTTCCAATACAAGGCTCAGGTCACTGCTGTCTTTAAATCCAAGGCCAATAGGCAAAAAAAAACCCCAAAATCAATTCCAACAGCAGTAACACTTACCTTTCCTCCCAGCCTCTCACAGAACCAGAGTCTACTGCCTAACTCACAGAATAAATACCCCCAGTGCTACACCCAGTTGCACCTGGCCTGCATTCCCAATTAAGGTTTGCCCCACCCTGTGGAGGCAGCAGCTGACCCCCTGTGTCCATTGCACACAACCTGCCAGTTTTGAGAAGAGACAAACACCGTTGCGCTGGTCCTTGCACTAAGGCCAAGGAGATTGGAATGGATACAGGGCCTAATGCAATTGCAAAAGGCATCAGCAGCTTATCCACTGCATTAAGCTCATGTAAACAGCCAGTATACTAAAAGCTGTTTTAACTTTCCTCAAATTGTTTGCACAATTGATCCACAATCATCTGAGTGCTCACTGAAGCTTAGCATCCTACTTTTTTCCATTGATTGCAAATGGCCTGTTTGGTTCTCTAACATGAGGTACAGTGAACATTGTGCTCAGTAGAGATGGCAGCTTGTTGGCAGTGTCTAGCTATCCTAGAGACTGTAATACAATCACACAGGGTATGCTGGTTCTGTGTTTTCTTCCAAACCCTGGGGGAATATATAAATGAAGAGTTTAAACTGAGCCCATGCCAGGCATCTATGAGATAGCAGGAGAGCTTGAAACAAGATATGAAACAATAATGATGAACTTCCTACAATTAAATCTCAAACTTGGAAACACTTGTCAAATCAGCTAGAAAACCTGATAAAGAAGCCATGAATGTAAAGGCCAAAGAGACAAGTTTTCCTTCCAACAGTGGTAAGGCCAGGGGCAGAGAACAGTCATTGTGGAGAAATGCCTGTGCTTCATTTACCAGTTTCAAATAATTTTCAAATACTTTAGCAAAATCCTTTTTCCTTAGAAGACAAGAAAAATATTAGGTGCAAGTTAGTAATTCATCTCCTGATGAGGAGCATATCCAGACAGATAAAAGCCAAAAAGTCTTTTGAATTTGTATTTAATTGCAATTAATTTGCAAGGAAAAGAGGTCTGTATGATTCTGCTAGTGGTGATCAGGGGTAGAAACAAGGTAAATATCAGATCTGTCTGAACTAAAATATTTTTTTAAACATTTAAACTATGTCCAAAACAGAAATATAGAGTTTAAAAAACTCTGTAAACTGCAGCAACAGTTTCAACACATATTTTAATACCCCTTCCAATGACATTATCTCCCCAAAGTCATTAAGCAAGTAAGCAGCTGTGTAGCCTTTGTGGTAAGGTTTTTATTTGTTTTAGACAAAAAAGATTCAGTAACCATTAATTCCTCTCAAATAAGATTTTTCTTTATAGATAAGCCTAAGTAAAAAGTAGCTAGAATTCACTGCAATCAATGTTCTTGGAAATATTTGAACTCAAACTACTTCAGGTAAAATTCACATATTTACTTCAAATAAATAGACATAGCACCCTAGAATGACATTAATAACAAGAAAATTTTTAAAAAGCATAGTATAAAAAATTGATTCAGGGGGGTTTGGGTTGGTTAGAAAGTGCATTGTTACTTTGCCTGTTCCCTACCAACTGCGGTGATCTGCAGGATAATGAATCCAAGTGAAAAATGTTTCATTTATTTCTTGACTAGCAAATGCACAGTTTTCTTGAGCTCATGCAAAAACTTTTTCAAAGAAAATCCCAATAAAGTGGAACATATGTTAGTCATTCTTATTTCTAGCAGAACAATAACCTGAAATTTTGAGTTGATTTAAGCTTAAAAACACAATGCTTTAAAATAATCTACCCGTACCTCTTATTCTTCCTTCCTCCATCTCTCACAGATTGTTTTGTAAGGCTAAGAAAACCCTACACTCAGAGAAGACAGAAAACTTGTAAATTATTGCTAACCTGTAAGTGAGGCTATCTACAACTGCTTTCAAAAGATGCTAAATCAAGTGTCTGCCTTTTGCAAGGAAGATTTCCATTTCATTGTTTATTCCTAATGGTACACAGGGCCTGCATCTGGCACTATAAAGATGCCAGACTGCACCCACAACACCTTCCTGGACACACTGAGCACAAAAATTTAGGTTCCCAGCCAGCCCTTCTGTGAAGAACATACATGTAACTTCAGAAAATGAGCAGTGCATTAACACTTTAACAAAAGCTTGGGTGCTTAGACATGGTGGGTATATGTTGTAAAATCAGATCACCAGTTTACTACTATCATTTAAAAGTAGTAAACTCTTTATATATATGCATATAAGCATCCTTGGAGGGCAAAGACAAAAAAAAAAAAGAAAAAAAAAACCACTGCAGTTGTGATATATTTATGGTACTTACTATTTAGAGTAGGCAACTTTGGAAGAATTCAGTTCCAAAGAAATTCAGGTTCCTGTTCACTTTCCTAAATTAAAGTATTTTTGCAATTCTTTTTTTCCTCCAGAAACAAAATTAAATTCACTAACTCAACACAGTGTTCATTCTTCTTGAAACTGCAGGCATTGGGTATGCTTGTATTTCAACCTTGCTCTACTTGCATATGGCACACAATTATCTACTACAATGAGAATGACAGAACACAAGCACAATATTCCACTGTGTGCAAACACTGAATAATACATTGTTTCACTGTTCATCCACTGTAATGATGCTTTTGAGGATGTTTATTCTTGTCTCTTTTCATCCATTCAGTGGTGTATGTATTGGTATCAGAGGACTTACAGGGAAGGCTTCAAATATCAGAGGAAATCAGGTCAGTGTCTTTCTCCTCAGAGCAGCCCTGAAATCAGAGGTGTTGAGAAATATTGCTTGAGAGACTCAAAAAGAAATCTGCAACAGAAGGCACAGTGACAGTAGATCCTCCACAGACAGCTCCCTGACAACAAAACGAGCTATTAAATGAATAGAAACCAAATTCAGCTTTAGAAGTCCTACAGTGAAAATGGTTAGCGGGAGGGAGAATATTCTGTCAAATAATCATTACAGGCTTGCTCTAGCCTTCTGCTCTCCCTAAAGCTCACTCTTTTAGCCAATGTCAAGGGAGAAAAGTAGAAGAAAAAAAGACTTCTCAAAGACAGCTTGCTGAAAAAGACTTGGACTGTAGTCAAACAATTCATTCCATGACCATGACCCTAATGTCTAAACGCACATCATCTCATTTTCCTTTTCTTATTACCAGAAATTATTACTTTTGGAATAAATGCTGTACATGAATACAAATTCTGCCTTTGGCTGATGCATTCTAAGGCATAGACTTGTGCCTTAAATATCATAACACAGCTTTATTAAAATGGTAACTTAGCTCAAAGAGTTCATTACAATTTAACAGGTATTATAGCAGAAGCTGAATAAACAAGCAACATTAGTACAGGGTACATTAGTACTGCATGATAAAATATTGTGATATATGAACAAGATACTACTAATAAGATCAAGAAGTCTAGATATGGCAAAAAGGGGTTTTGCCTCAAGCTGTTTAATAAAATACAAAACCCATGCTATACTCTTTAGCTCAAGTCTACATAAGCTGATGGAAAAAAACTCAACCAAACAGGAAAGGAATGAAATCAAGCAGCAGCAATGCAGTTTATGAAGGTCTGAGAGAAATTAGGAGAAAGTTAAGTATTTACAGGCTCCAAGTATTACAGGCTCTAGAATAAAAATTTGTGGGCTCTGTGATCAGACTGACTAAAATCCAGCCCAAACAAGGTCTTGCAGGCAAGTCCTGCACTTCCACTTTTATTGGTGAGAACAGCTGAGAGTCTCACTTAAACCTTTAAAAGTGGCAATTCTGCAGTCCTTTTCCACCTCAGAAGGCAGTTCTGCCATTCTGTCAAAGAAACCTCAGAGCTACCTGTGTGTCAGCTTACATATCCCTTTCACTCCAATGGTTCTCCTGCATTTGAGCAGCACTGGAGGACTCCAAACTCAGTAGAAGCGCTGCCACCACAGTGACTACTTTGCAAGGGCTGCAGGAGGTAACAATTTAGAATATGCAAGGCCATCAATTGATTGTTTTACATTTAGCTCCAGTAGGCCATTGTAGCTACATGCTGAGTCACAGCAGTTACTTTCCAAGCAAGTACTTTCTTAACATTTCTACACTTTCAAAAGTAATCGTCTCTTTTTTTAATAATCTCATAAAAGAAAAAGTGGTTTCTTCTTTCAAAAACTACTTCCAGCTGTGAGGATGTGTCATGAATTATAAATTCACTAGGGTAGCTATAGCACACAAACCAGCCCATGTATATTCTTTCCATTCTTGTTTGAAAATGTATTACCAGCTTCTCTGTAGGTACCTTCCAACTTACTACCTGCTCTCCTGTTTCCCATAACTAAACAAAATTCACAAGACAGATATCTTGTGCTATGGAAAAAACTTCACCTTGTATGTAAGTCAAAGTAGAGCCTTCTCTTTGCAGCTCTGTAAGGGCTCAGTGCGAAGGGCCAGGATTTTTCTAATTCCTTTTAATTTATCTAAAATGTAATATTCCATTCCAATTATAAAAAAATTAGCAGATCAATATAGACCAAGTATTTGTCAAAAAAAAAAAAAATCCCACATCCTGGAAGCTATTATTTTGACTTTAATTTTTTTAATCCAATCTTGATAATTTTAGAAATATCTCCCCAAAGCATTCCACAACTGACCTCTCATGAAAGCCTGTGAGAAATTTGCATGTTGTGACTTTGGAATTAACAGTGGATATAAATAGTACATTTACATCACCTCTACATCTGCAGCATCCTGGCATGCCCAACTTGTCACTCAGAATGCCTTCACTTCTAATTAATTTTACTCTGACACAAAGCAAGCCAAGCCAACAGAAACTCAACTGGTCAAGTTCACAAAAGAAAAATCCATGCATTTCTAAACAGCCATCATATTGATGAGCATGTAGAATATTTCTGAGTTTTAGAAATTTCAAATGAACTCCTATAACATGGGCTTCCACCTAATACAGAAAATAACAGAATACAGATGTTTAATGGAATTAAACCAGGGAATTTTGTCAGAGAGAAATTCTGAAAGTTCTGTCATGTCCTAATGATGAAAAATGGGGATCTTCTCCTCTCCTTAGCCATTCAGGTGCTGGGGGGAGCTTCCCCCAGCCATCCAAGGTGGGATTAAAAGAAGACTCTAGGGAGCAGGCAAACAGGGGTGTGGCATTGTAGTTTGCACAGGCAGGGCAAGCAGGCAGGGTTGCAGTCATCCTCCTGCTAGTGGGATATTTATTTTGTGTTGGGGTTTCGTTTGTTTGGGGTTTTTTTCAGTTTCTTTTTTTTAACAGCAATGGTCCCCAAACAATCAAAAGCAATAGCTAATAAAAGTACCAACTCAAACTGTGTCCCCCAAGAAGGATGTATTTGTCCAGACCCCTTCCTGTAAGGAGTGTTTGAGCCTGTCAGTGGTACCACAGGATGGTGCAAAGGACACCTGCCTGTGGTGCAAACAGGTGAATGATCTCCTCTGTCTGGTGACTGAGCTTAACGAGGAAGGAGAAAGACTAAGAGGTATTAGGGAAAGTGAAAGGGAAATAAACTGAAGTTTTATCCTTCCATACCTGAGAGAAGCCCACCAGGAGCCAGAGGACTCCCATGCCTCCTACCATCAGGCAGAAGGACGACACCTAGTAAATGAATGGGAGGGGAAATGGGTCCCTACTGAGGGAGGTAATGAAAATTCCTCCTGACCCCCATCACCTACCTAGGTGCCACTTCAGAATAGGTATGAGGCCCTGGATTCAGAGGGTCAGCCAGATGACATAGAAGAAAATAATTTACCCAGAGAGCCTCCCAATTAGACTTGGTCTGTCAGATGGATCACTGCCTCCAGCATTCAAAAGAAGGGTAGTCAGCAGGTGACTACCTTCTGAGGAAACAGAGGGCCCCATATGTCAACCAGACCAATCCCACAGGGAGGTCTGCTGCCTCCCTGGGTCCCAGGTATGGGATATCACCAGGAGACTCCCTGAGCTGATTCAGCTCTCTGATTATTACCCACTGCTGATACTCCAGGCTGGCAGTGATGAGTTTGAAAAGAAGAGCACCAGGGCAATTAAAAGGGACTTCAGGGCTCTGGGTCAAGAGGTTCATGGGGCAGAAGCACAGGTGGTGTTCTGCTCAGTCCCTTCAGTGGCAGGGACAAATGACAAAAGGAACAACAGAACTTGCATTATCAACAAGTGGCTCAAGGGTTGGTGTCATCAGCAGAATTTTGGGTTATTTGATCATTTTATACTTGGCCTGGTGAAGCCAGATGGGCTCCACCTATCTATCAAGGGCAAAAGGATTCTAGCCCATTAATTGGTGGTACTGATTGACAGGGCTTTAAGCTAGGTTTGAAGAGGGAGGGGGATGCAACTAGGCTCTCCATAAACAAGCCCAAGGGTGGTAAGCCAGAGTCAGGGGTGAAATCAGCAGCCCAGCTGAAGTGCATGTACTAATGCATGCAGCATGGGTAACAAAGAAGAGGAGCTGGAAGCCGTGGTACAGCAAGAAACTATGACATAGTCACCGTCATGAAAACATTGTGGGATGACTTGCATAACTGGAATGCTGCAATGGATGGCTACAAGCTCTTCAGAAGAGACAGGCAAGGGGAAAAAATGTGGCGAGGTGGCTCTTTATATTAGGGAAGCTCTCAATGCCATGGAAATTGAAATTAATTATGATAGTCGAGTGTCTATGGGTAAGAATCAGGTGGAAGGCCAGCAAGGCTGACATCCTGGTTGGAGTCTCTTATAGAACACCCAGAAGTGTTCTGGGTGGAGAACTTATTCTACAAGCAGCTGGAGAATGTTTCAGGATCACCAGCCCTTGTTCTTGTAGGTGAATTTTAACTTGCCAAATATCTGCTGGGAATTCAACACAGCAGAGACAGTCAAGGAGCTTGTTAGAGTATATGGAGGAGAACTTCTTGTCACAGCTGGTGAGCAAGTCCACCAGGGGAGGGACTACGCCCCTGCTGTTTGCAGAGTTGGGCTGGTGAAAATGTGGTGATTGGAGGCCATCTGGCCTTCCAAAGGACAGAAATTGGCCTATTCAAGAGACTTATTTGGAAAGTACCTTGGGAAGTAGCCCTCAAAAACAAAGGAGTGCAGGAAGGATGGGTGTGCTTCAAAACAGAAATCTTTTGGCACAGCAAGAGACTGTCCCTATGTGCTGAAAGATGAGCTGATGAGGAAAATGACTGGCCTGGATGGGCAAGAAGCTTCTGAAGGAGCTAAGGAAAAGAAAGAGAGTGTTTCACATTTGGAAGGAGGGTCAGGTATATCAAGAAATGCTTAAGGGAGTTGCTAGGGCATGTAGGGAAAAAAAAATTAGAGAGGCAAAAGCCCAGTTAGAACTCAATCTGGCCACTTCTGTGAAGGACAATAAAACAATATTTTTGTAAATACATTAATGGCAAAAGGTCAAGGACAACTTCCATTCTCTATCAGATACAGGAGAGAATTTAGTAACTAAAGATAAGGAAAAGGCAGAGGTACTTAACACCTTCTTTGCCTCAATTTTCATCACAAAGACAGGTTGTCCTCAGAACAAATGTCCTCCTGGGCCAGTAGATAGTGTCAGGGAACAAAATAGCCCCCCTGTTATCCAGGAGGAAGCAGTCAGAGATCTGCTGAGCTACTGAGATGCTCACAAATCTATGGAACAAGATGGGATCAATCCTAGTGTGATGACAGAGCTGGCAGATGAGCTTGTGAAGCCTCTCTCCATCGTTTACCAGCAGTCCTGGCTCAGCAGGGAGGTCCCAGATGACAGGAAGCTGTCCAGTGTCACGCCCATCTATAAAAAGGGCTAGAAGGATGATCCAGGAAACTACAGGCCTGTCAGCCTGACCTCAATGCCCAGCAAGATCATGGAACACACAATCTTGAGTGCCATCACACGGCACCTACAGGATGGCTGGGTGTCATGGTCTGGTTATTAGAAATAAATAGAAATAAGCCTCTGCTTGAATTAAGGTGCAAATAAAACCATATACCAGTGACAACAGTATGGGTTTTTATTTGATAGTAAATACGAGAGAAAGAGAGAAGAGAGAAAAAGCAAGAGGAAGAAATAGAAAAGGGGCTGGGTAGACAGAAAGAGGGTGACACAGACAGAGCAAGGAAAATATCACCACTCCATGGATCCCAACAATGTTCTGCTCTCTCCAGTTGGTCTTCCTGGTGGTGAAGGTCCCCCCCAGAAAGCACAGAATCCGATTGGTTAATGTATGCTTAGGCTAGGTAGGAAAATCCAGGCACCTCCCTGGGCAGAGGGAGTTTGCCCTTGTCTTTTACAACAGACTCTGGGTTTGCTGCATCACATGCAGTCCTGTGGTGCAAGGCTTCAGGAATGACTCAGGGAGGGGGGGGGAGCACTTTGGGGGGCCTTTTATGGACTGTGACAGCCCCTCAGCCACCTCTCACATGAATGTCCCATGGATGGCAACCTTCCTGGGATTTCACAGCTGGGCCAGTTTGTGTAAGGGAGGATGGGTCACTGCCTCTAACCCAAAACCTCCTGCCCCCATCTCTATTTCAGGGGGAGGCTGTGTAAAGCTGCATTCTGTGGGATGTGGTCTCCCCCACCCCAAACCCAGACAGGAGAGTTTCTGTAGTGTTTCTTGTGGATGCATTCCTTTCCTTCAGCCTTGTTGGTTTCTCCCCAGGCCTGAGATCATTGATGAATGGGTTTCTCTTTATCTAATCTCAGTAGTTTGACTTACAGCCCAAAGTTCTTCAAGGAGGTTTCTGTGGTTATAGCTTCTTTATACAGTTTTTGCTACAATGAGCCAAATTTTATATCAATGTTTAAGGTATGAACTATTTCAGTCTCTTACACCAGGGGATCAGACCCAGCCAGCATGGGTTTAGGAGGGGCAGGTTCTGCTTAAACCAACCTCATCTCCATTTATGACCAAGTGATCCTTCTGGTGGATGTGGGAAATGATGTGGATGTTGTCTACCTCGACTTCAGCAAAGCCTTTCACTGTCTCCCACAGCATACTCCTGAAAAAGTTGGCAGCCCACAGCTTGGACAGGTTCACTGGTTAAGAACTAGCTGGATGGCCAGGCCCAGAGAGGGGTGGTGAACAGCGGTGTATCCAGTCGGAAGCCAGTCACCAGTGGTGTCCCTCAGGGATCTGTGGCAGGGCCAGTTCTTTTAATATCTTCATTGATGATCTGGATGAGAGGATTGAGTCCACCATCAGTAAATTTGCAGATGACACCAAGCTCGAAGCGTGTGTTGATCTGTTGGAAGGTAGGAAGGGCTCTGCAAAGGGACCTGGAATGGTTGGATGGATGAGCAGAGTCCAACAACACAAAGTAACAAGTCCAAGTGCCGATTCCTCCACTTTGGCCACAACAACCCCCTGCAGTGCTACAGTGGGACAGTACCCAGGCCGAAAGGGACCTGGGGGTGCTGGCTGACAGCCGGCTGAACATGAGCCAGCAGTGTGCCCTGGTGGCCAAGAAGGCCAAGGAAATCCTGGCCTGTATCAGGAATAGCCCAGCCAGAAGGAGCAGGGAGGTCATTCTCCCCCTGTACTTGGCACTGGTGAGGCCACACCTTGAGTGCTGTGTCCAGCTCTGGGTGCCTCAGTTTGGGAAGCACGTCGAGATGCTTGAGCACATCCAGAGGAGGGCAACAAGGCTGGTGAGGGGCTTGGAACACAAGTCCTGTGAGAAATGACTGAGGGAGCTGGAGGTGTTTAGCCTGGAGAAAAGGAGACTCAGGGGTGACCTCATCACTCTCCACAACTGCCTGAAAGGTGGATGTAGTCAGGTGGGGGTTGGTCTTTTCTCCTAGGCAACCTCTGACAGAATGAAAGGGCACAGTCTTAAGCTGCACCAGGGATTAGATTAGACATCAGGAAAAAATTCCTCACTGAGTGATTGAGCATGGGAATCATCTACCCAGGGAGGTGGTGGAGGACCATCCCTGGACATGTTTATAACAAGACTGGGCATGGCACTCAGTGCCATGGTTTAGTTCATGATGAGGTGCTAGTTCATAGGTTGGATTTGATGATCTGAAAGGTCTTTTGCAACCTAGTTCATTCGGTGATTCTGTGATCTCCAATGAAAAGACAAAGTTTGTCATACTCTCATTATAAAGTATGAGAGATTACAAAGTAGCAAATAGTTAAATAGCAGCTATAGTGTATTGTTTTGAGCAAAACTTCATATAAAATAGGAAGTCTGTAAGAAAGCCTACCTCTGATAATGTGCTCATTTAAAAATCAAAGTTCTTCCCACTTTCCTCAGAGGAAGTTTAGTATTTTCCTGAGGACACCTGGTGTTTATTTCCCACCCTAACTTTGTTAATGAACCATATCTAATAAGGCCAAAGTAAGCAACTATAGCTTCTCTATTATCAGCTGTGACTGATAGAACCTGTTATATAAGCTGTTGTTTATAGAACCTGATGCAGTAGGAATGTTGCAAATACTATGGCACACACTGCAGTGCCTGGTTGCAGTACAGATTTTTTGTTAAATCCCGGTAAGTCTTATTTGTGAAATTTCACATCAGCTCTTCTGTAAACTGCAAAATCATCCTTCAAGTGAGATCAAATATGTTGTATAGCAACCAAGTGAAAAAGCAAGAATGTGGAAGCAGCAGCTCTCCCCACAGGAGACATTTTGAAATGTGCTATAACCACAGATTAGAAGAAGTATAAACACCAAATTAGAAAGGGCAGCAATCTTCTTTACTATTGCAGTGTTCTAACTGGGAAGGAGAGGAGGGAAGGAATGATATTGGGAAACAGGAGTGGTTGCAACATTCAAAGTTGTTAATTAATATATCAGTGCCACCTTAAAATATTAATACAGTAATTACTGTATTTTTAGTATAAACTAAGAATTATTGAAGGAAAAGGTCATGATGCCTAAATGATGAACCTGCTCAGAAATCAAAACTTCTAGAATTAGCACAGCATTTTTTGAGACTAAAATCCTGGCTTACACTGGAAGATTTTGAGTCCTAAACTAGAAAAATTTTATTTTGCTTGTCTTGTTCAAGATAAACTTTAAGCAGACCTTCACTTCTTGCTCATACTTAGCAAGAACCTTTGTTTGTTAAACATCAAAACTTCTGTCAGTCTTGGTAGTGTGAGCAAGGGAATACTATCAGAAATTGAAAGAACTAAAAAAAAAAATTTTAAAAAAGTAGTTACTACTGAAAACCCTACAGAAATTCCATTTGCATATAAATAAGATCATACAGGAACACATATCAATACTGAGATCAAAATTCTAATTCTGCAGAAATATTCTGCTGAAACAATAAGATCTGACAGGAAAGGTCAGGGAGTTAATTAAATAATAGGACCTCAGGATTGAAATAATAAATAATACACAGTTTTATACATTATTATGCAGTTTTGTGCAATAAGGCACTTTGTAGAAGAATTGATCATGACACTACATGAGAAAGTCATAAGCCATCAATCTGGCATCAAAATGAGAGATTATGATTTATTTGGAGAATATTCAGATGTAAAACACATAAGTGTTCTGGGAAATGTAGTATAAAATATTCCCCCAGCTAAAGTATTGATGCTGAGGTGAAAGTCATGGAAGTCATTCTGAAAATGTGAGTAATTGCCATAAAGAGGAAGACTGCCACAACCACCTTTAATCATTGCAACTACTTTTAATATATTTGCATTCTAAAAGGCTGTGCACAAAATACTGGACTAAAATATGTACCTCTTATCACTGAGCATTTCCGCAAGTTCACGCTTTTTCCTCAACTATTGTAACACAGGAATGACAAACAGAAGAATATATCTGCCACCCGCCTGTCAAGGCACCAATCCTGAAATTAGGTTCTAAAACCACAAGGTATTAAGCATTACAAGAATCTACCTCAATACATAGATTTTATTCCCTGCCCGTGCTAAAATACTCGTTTTAATTGGAGAGAACTGTTGGCAATGCAAATAGAGGGTCACAAACACAAGCACTAAGAAAAGATCAGTTGCACTGATGTCATGTACATTGTACTAGACATCCATATCTGGTTTTTTCTCCGCCAAGTCAGACTCCTTAGAATCTATTTATCTTAACAAGGCAGATTTTAATAGCTGAACAGGTTTAATTAAGTTGATCTACTTACATCAAAGTATTTTTTCATTCTGACTACCCATATTTTTAAAATGTCAAGAAGAACCTGCATGGCAATGGCTTTTTATTTTTGGATGGGCAAAGGTGCAATTGTGTTAGTCATTTTATTGTAAAGCAGTACCTTGCAAAAACAAAAAGGCAAGGTTGAAAAATGTTAACTGAAACTCATATTTCATATTTCAGTAATATAAAACTCTGTCTTGATATTTCAGAAATATTTAAAGAAGTGACAACCATCACCCCCAAGTACTCCTTCCACAGCTACCTATTTGAAAGACACAGTATAACTCAAGTATTTCCTGTGAGGACACCATAACATCTTGAAGGCATCAGCATCACTACAGTGACACAGGAAAAGTTAGCTTACAGCAGAGCCTGACCACTTGACAGATTGACTGGATGTAAGCACTGCAGTTATCACAGCCTTTAATCAGTTGCCTTCTACAACCATGGGTAACAACTTTCTTAGGAGTTAACTGCAGATCAACTTTTATAAATTTCAACAGATTCAAACAATTCAAATTTTTTGAACAAAGTCAAACAATTTCCAGTCACCTGCAGCTTTATCATTCCTCTTAAAGGGGTGATTTCCTCCTGTGGATCCCAGAACAGAGATATACCTCAGGAAGTGGCAAAATAATTATCTGTACTCAATGTGTGAGTTAACAGCATATTCACTATGCTTTTAGAGGTAAACGTCACTAAACACAGCTACCTAGGCAAATAAAGCTTTCCAGAAAGTGGTAATGGGATAATATTAGTGTAAAATGAGAAGGCAGTTCCTCTTCCCCTCTCTATATTTTTCCAGGTAGGAAAAAGACTACAAAGTACACTGAGAAAGACGCACTATGCAGTCACATTCTGAAACATGATGACTGCATAAGAGACTTACATGATTAGATTATCTCCTTTAGAACAGTAATTTTTGGCTGACAGATGACTGTATTTTCATTGAGTCATTCCCCTAACTCTGATGCAGCTTTTTGTTCTCTACAAATGCACCTCTTCCCCAGTGGCCAAAGGCAGTCTGTTTTGTGCTGCAGTTTTATCTTTATTCCCTGCAGTGCCTGACAATGGGGTTTTGAGACAATATTGTTTAAAACATTTCATGTAGTGCAGATAATTATGAGTTTGCACGAGTCTGTTGCCCATATCTATCCATTTATTCCAACACATACCAAAACCAGTAGGGTGCACTAACAAGATCCAACTGAGTGTGTAAGAATGTTATTATACCTCCCCTAGAATAAACATCTACTGCTGTGAACAATTCAAAGTCTTTAATGCCATCAGCATGCAAGAAAATAGAAAATTACAAATCAATGAATACCACAGATTTAAGTGTATTTTCCAGCTGCCAAAATAAATTACTCTCATATGCACAACAGAGAACATCTGAAACAAATCAAGCCATGCAAATGCCTGATTGAGTGAAGTATACAGCATGCAATGACTCCCTAACACTAAAACAATGAGTGTGTCACTTTTTGGAAGCAGTGCAGCCAAACAACTATGGTAATATAGTATTATTACTACCACTAATATTTAGAATAATATTTATAATCTATCTTTCAGAGCATTTTCTCTAGCACCATAATGATTTATCATGTTTCCATCTTATCAGAAATTTGCTGCTGAAATGCACATCTTTCTTTTTATTTCAGAAAATAATTTATTTCTTACTATGTGCTATACTCATCTTTAAGCTATCACTGGCATTGCATACTACTTAAGGTTAATCTACTTACTGCAAGTTACATCCATTATGCCACATTATTGGGCTTCAACATAAACTGGACCATCCTCGTCCATCACATATAAGAAATATTGTATAATTCTGTCATATTACAGTTGTGCTCCATTTAACCTCATCACATACATAATAGACTGTCCCTTGGCTACCTTCAGATGCTGCATATCAATTTCAGAATCAGTGTAGCCTGTAGATTTAATTCCTTTTTTTTAATTCTGGAGGAGGACTTTCTAATAACTGAGAATGCTTACACTTTTTCAGCCTTGGGGCTGTTTTTTAATAAAATTATTTGACATTTCATTGTGTGCTGTGCAGAACAGTTAGAAGCATACCCAAGCTAACACTTTGCTTCCCATTCCCGAATTGTATCAACACAGTCCCATACAAACATATTAGCTCTGTGTTGCCACAGCTATACTTTTCCATGAGCCTACACACAGTTCTACAAATCTACACTAAGGAACCACTTTGCCAAAGGTTGCACTGCCAAAAGCTTAATACAAATTATGAGATTTTCTAAACCCTATAATAAAAATAATACTTGGGATTACTCCCCCAAAACTTTGCCTTTTTGAGGTTTTTAAGTGAAGCAGAACATTTTCTGAATCTATCCAGCTTCATGTGGTACAGAAAAGGGAGCAGTTCTAAGGGAGAACTAGACAAAAACATTGTTATGATATCAAAGACAAATATCTAAGTCATGTGCAGAGCAAAATCTACACAAATTGTTGGTTCACTGATGAAGATCTGCTGGCAAAAGGAACACTTCAAAGCAATCTCTTGCTTCAAATTAGCTGAGCAATTGTTCCAACCATAATTAGGAAACAACAGGAAGTAAAATACAAACCACTTCACTTTCTATGCAATCCTTAAAAGCAAAGTCCAACTCTGACCCCACTTAAAACATTTTACAGTGAAACCACCCTGACTCTTCCACCCAAAGAAAGTTCTTTTATATATCCTGTAAAAATTAATGCAGCAGGATATAGAAACACTGGGATTGACTCAGGTATAATGAAAATAAGGAGCCTGGAACAGAATTCACTGAGGAGATAGGAGCTGCTAGAGGGTAGATGGATTGCTGTTGAAAAAGCTGTTTAGAGCACGGTGCTAAGTAACACCAAGGTCACAGGTTCAATCCCTGTACAGGCCATTCACTTAGAAGTTGGACTTGATGATCCAGGTGAGTCCCTTCTAACTCAGAATATTCTGTGAAAACATTATTCAAGACAAAAATGCAGAATCCCCAGGGTCAACAACAACTGTGCACGAGAACTGCACACTCAGTAATTGGCTCTTCAATGAGTGACTCTAGGGCAGTGATAACCAAGCACATATCACCAAATAATCCTGACCTACAAACTAAAGACTGTTCATCAGGGCAACCCTATGGGGAGAGCAGTTATGTAACCACATGGGGAGAGCAGATACCCAGAAATTACATTTGCCTGACTAACCCTGGGTTTACTGCTGCAGTTTCAGGATACATTGACTGGAAAAAGGAAAATGGAAAAGGACATGAACACTTTGCTTTGCTCAGCTAACCCAGCAAAACTGGAGCAGCAGTTCAGCTACTTTTTTAATTCCTCTCAGCATCCATTTCCAATCATTACACTTCACTTCTCAGAAAAAAAAGTGGTTTTTGTTTTCTCACAAAATTACCCTCTCACAATATCTGATTGTGAACCATTGCAAGGAGATGCATTTTACCATTCATTACATTACCTGACTGCAATGCTTCCTATGTAATGCTACAAAGATAAAAGACATTTTCCAATGAACACAAGGATACACCTTCACAAAAAGTCAGTGAGGGAAATGTGAACACAGAACGTAAATTATGCATTGACTGAACTTCAGACATTTCAAATGTATGCTCACATGTTTAACTATGCTTATCACTTAAGTCCTGCTGGGATCAAACCCTTTTCCACAGATATTCTTCTGTCAATATTCTCACTGAAAAAAACCCTGGGACCTGGGGAAAAGCACAGGGTGAATTCATTCACAAAAATCTAAGTGAGACATATGCATAGCTACTTAGAGATATTTTGTATAAAGCACCTTTCAAGTTACTGGTTAAAATTCAGTCAAAGAAATTCAACACAGATTTCTTTCATTATCAGATAAGATATGCCACCTTATAAACTTCAAGGCAGCAGAATAAGGCAGGCCATGTAACTGAAGAGCAGGCAACACCAGCATCAACTGCTTGCATGTCAAAACCTATTTCTCCCCGCAGTTATCTGAAGAAATGTGAAAGTATTGAAACTGCAGGTTTCTACTACTGTGGGGTGGAATTTCTGGATGATGATGATGATTCTAACTTGCTGCATCATCCTTACTCACTCTAGAAGAAGCAAAGCTGAAAGGACATGACTGGGGAGCTACTTGCCCATGTATGAAGGTGACATTCCCAGGGCGAAGTTGCTGATGCACCCTGCACCATTCTTGACCCACTTAGAATATCTCTGCCTAAAGGAAGTACTTTCCACAGCCTTCCACTCTCTTAAAATGCAAACTAGGAAAAGCATCACCTATAACATCAACAGGAGTTTTCGAAATCTAATGCATAAAATTAACCAATTTCAGTGTCAATTACAAAATTCCTTTTAAGCTAACTCATTAAACTCATTTACGTGCTCTCATTAAATTCCCCTTCATGCTAATGTTCTTTAGTGACAGGAACACAGACACACACAGACGCAGACACACTGAGGCTGAGAAGTTTTTTGACTGTTACCATGCATGAGCACAAGCCCCATCCTGACCAGGCTATACACACCCTGCCAGAAGCCCTCCTACAGTGGGGTTTTACCTGGGAGTAGTGGGTCTCTTCCCTTGGCGCCGGGATGCCAGGCAAGGACACTTCCTGGGACTGAGCGCCTTCAACACTTCTCTTGTAGGAGTGGTTTTTCTACTGAATATCCTTTAGTGGGATATCCTTTCTACTGAATATCCTTTCTACTGAATATCTTTGGGCAAAGCAAACCCAGGCACCCCCGAATGAGAGGAGCTTGGTGAAGGGGGGAAGTTGTTGCTTTTGTGTATCTCCATGGCAATCAGTGGCACAGAAGTTCAATTGAACTCCTTCACAAAAGCACCCCATCTTTTCTTCGCTCCCTATTTTATATCCTATTCTTCTAGATGAGATAAATCTCACATGCCTGTGTGAGTTCTCTTGCTGCCTCTCAAAGTTAGGGAGTACAATGTCAAAATGAGCATTAGTGAAAGTTTCAGGGGGAAATGCTGATTTATGATTTATGTCCTTTAGAGAACAGATGACTAGAAAGTTCACTATGTCCCTGTTGCCAGATTGCAGCTACATATTAAATTAATGCTTCAGTTCACATATTCCTTACAAATGGCCAAAATCTGTTCTATAACCTGTCCAATTCTGGCAGTAGTAAAAATATGCTACCCAAGTGACATATTCTGTATAAACTTTACTGTTTTATAAGTTTATATTACACTGCAATCTTCTGTCTCTCAGTTGCTGAAATCCACTGGGCAACTACCATTATTTTGATCAAGGACATCAGGATTTGCCCCCATGACTGCTTAAGATAGTTCCATGCTTGTGGGAAGAGATCAAACAAGATTTATGGTAGTCTCTATGTGGCAAGACAATTTCCCTGACACTGATGAGGCTAAAAAAGATAAGGCAGCACCCAGCAGCAAACCTGCCAAATAATTCAGCAGATAAATGAATCCCTCTATGATCCCCTGTATGAATATCACTAGGATTATGATATGACCAAGGCAGAAATTGACATAAGTGTAGGAAGAAACAGGTAAAGAAGTAAAAGCAGTAGAACCAAAGAAAG
Organism: Passer domesticus; assembly: GCF_036417665.1. Taxonomy (NCBI): domain Eukaryota; kingdom Metazoa; phylum Chordata; class Aves; order Passeriformes; family Passeridae; genus Passer; species Passer domesticus. Next base: position 103,600,231 of record NC_087474.1, on the reverse strand, counting down.
GAGGTAAAGATTGAAGTGCAAAACTTTTTTCCACCTTCAGCTGCAGCCCTTATCCATGTTGTTACACAAAATGACCTGTATCTTGCATATTCCTGCTGCAGTTTCCAAACTGCAAAGAGTAGCATATGTTGGCTACATTTGTTGTACCAATCCTACACCAGTTCCCTGAATGCTTAATGGTGGCCCACAGCAAAGGAGACAGATCAGTAGTAACACAAATCACAGAAAGGCTTGTCAAAAAACTCCAGCAAATTTCTGCTCAATAAACTTCTCATGGTCAAACTTTGCATTCTGAGAGATATGCTGGAAATAAAAGAAATTCACCACTCCATAAGGATTACAACAGACCAATGGGTTCCGGTTCCATGGGCTATCCAAAATTACTATCTGCTTCTACTGGAACTCCATCACTCTTTTGGGACTTATCTCATGACAAGCTCTTTACTCTACCTTGGTCCAAGAAAGTTCATGTCTAAGGCTCAAAGGCCTTAGATTTATCTCACCTGTTTCCATGAAGCTTAGTGAATTCCCTGTTACTACAGTTGTTTGCTATCTTCATAGCAAAGAAAGAGGTACCTGAAGGAAGCAAAGGAGGGGGAAGCATTCATTTTCCTCCAGGAGAGCAGAACTTTGGAACTTGAGCTCTTCAGATGAAGTCTTAGCATGCCACATGGGAAACACTGGTAGCAACCTGTACCTAAAAGTAATTAGGTTTTGCCTACACTATAACCCCTTACTAATAACAAAGGTCTTTGCTTTCTCATACCAACATCTTTACAGGAAATAGCAGGAAATGAAAGTAGCAGGCAAGCATCTGCAAGACACAGTTATTCAATGGAAAGAGATTACAAAGATGACCAGACCATCTTATCTTAGACCACTTATTTGGGAGTCTTATAAAGCACTCTAACAGGAGAAAAAATGAATGCTTAAACTGCAGGTGACCTTGCACAGGTGCCAGCTGCTGCCTGTGACAGAAACATGAATGTCATGGGCCATTCTCTATAAGCAAGGCTTGGTGTGAACATTAGTGTATGTTAAATATCACACTGAAACAAGAAAATGGGAAATAAAGGATTAGACTGCTCTACACAAGACATGCTGGGAATGTCTAATGCTTGGTGCTTCCACAGGACTAGAAGAAAAAAATAATTAGGGAATAAAACAAGAATTATTTGATACAATGATGTGACATAGGCCTCTAGAGATGGAACAAAACAAAACAAAAAAAAACCCAAACAAGCACACAAACAAAAAAAAAAAGAGAGAAAAAATGGGGGGGGGGGGTAGGTAGGAGGGGGTAGGTAGGAGACATAGACATCTTGTAGCTTAAAATCACACTGGGGCCTTGGAAAAAGACAACTTCCAAAAACTCAGTCCTTGAAAAAACATTTGAAGTGCAGATTTAAAGGAGGCAGCAAATTATGTACAGATAGAAAATGTTATAATTACCTGTTTGTCAGTTTTCACAGATGCACACATATGCGCTACCTAGGTAAGAACATCTACACTATGAGAATATAAGTTTAATAAGAGGTTGATAAAAAAAATGTTTTATAATTACTAATTAGGGGTAAATCAACCTCTGTTATTGTTTTCTTTAAAACAGAATAAATTACTCTTTTGAAGAGGAATCTCAAAGAAAGCCATAGTAGCTGCTACAACATTTGGATGGTATGCAATGCTTTCAGTTGACTAAGTCATAAATTTGAAGTAGTCTGGTAAGTTTCTATAGAAATTTTGGCCAAAAAAGCGAGAATCAAGACTGCTTTTATGTGACTATTCAAGTATGACTTGGAAACCAGCCATTTGCTTAAATAGAATTTTCAACAGTCAAGACAAAACTATCAACACAAATCAAAAATTTAAGGCTTCTTCTTCTTTTACTGAATGTAATTCTGTCCAGTTTCACTGCAACACAATTTATTTGAGCTCTCATAGAGATAGGCCATTATAAAGGACATCTACACTGGAAATCCTTACTGCTAGATTAGTAGGAATAAACATAAAGAGCTGAGCTAAAGCTCCAACCAAAACTCCAGTCTTAATAAATCCTGGAACAAATGTCCCATGTAACACAAATATGGATGTGCAGTCTGATTTGCAGATGGGGCTCTCTTTGGATTTCAAAATTTGCAGACATTTTCCCCTTTGCACTGTAATATTACAGTACACAATTTCCACAAAATTACTGCAGGTGCAAAATGAGGGACCAAAGCATAGCAGAAGAAATAAAGGAGAGCTCTGTGACAGGAAATTTAAATTCCATATATAAGTGCACCAAGCAGATGAAATGGAAGGCCCCATGTACATTAGCAATTATGCTGTACTTGCAAGCAGAAAAAAGCCTCTGTCTCTCAAAAGTAATAAACTTTGTGGCAGTTTTTTTCCAGTTCTGCTGGCTAGCTAATGAGAATTAAGTAGTGTATTTATCAGTAATGGATACATTTGGAATTCATGTTTTTTTAGAAAGAATTCACTGCAGGTTGGCTCTTAACAGAACAGAGCTGCATAAAACAATGCAAACTTTTTCATATACTATTGGACAACCAACAGTTTAACTACCACTTCAATCCAAAAGAATACCCTAAACCCATAGACAGAGGTCTCTAGCTGCATGAAACTGGAGTCCCAATCCTTATGACTGGGACTCCAGTTATGATCCTTCAGAAATACTGAAGAATATGGGCAAGAATCCTTGTGCTCCACAAATTCCTACACAGTTACAAAAAATAGTGAAAATTGAAGGCCAAAATAACTGCCTTCTGCTCACACTTTGAATATATAAGTTGTAAACATGAAATGCTGTTTCTAAAAAAGAGCATGCTACCCATTATTTCTACTACTTCCTGAAGACAGTGTTATTTCCAGTTCAGTCTTTACAATGTGTCCTACAATATGTGAAAGCAGGTGCAAAACTTGAAATTAAAAAAATTACTAAGTAATTCTAATACACCATTACTTGTTCATTAAATGTCTCTTCAGGATGGATGAACACTAGTCTTAAATTTGTCTTTGCTCACACACAAATATTCCATTCATTACTCTACAGTAGAATTAAACTGAAATTTTAAGATCCTTATATACATGTGTCATTAGAACAAAACATAGTGAACATGTGGTATAGTTACTATGATGAGGTTTTTTCCTCAAAAATATTGTTTTATTTACTATCTCATCCAGGAAGAAAACCCACAATAAAATTATTTAGTTACAGAGTACTTTACTTCTCTTTCAAGATTTTTGTTAAACGTTTTCGCTAGGTACACAAGTGTACCTGTCTTTGCACATTTCTATCAGAAAAGGCGAAGTTGCAAATCAAGGTGCTAAAAACAGATGAGAAAACAATGAACAAAGAACCACTGAAAATCTTTATTTTCATATTCTTCTAAACAAGAGTTTTTCTGCCTTATTGCTAAGTATACTGTTTGTTTGGTGCAGAAGACATATTGATGATTCTGAGCTCTGATATGCTAAGCATTTGCATTAGCTTGAGAAGTTTGGTGGTGGTATTTTTTGTTCAATGGTTAAATACTTTCTAACCCCTGCAGATTAAACTGCTTTATAGTATTTCAGTGAATAAGCAGGGCATAACAGAGCTATTACACATTTTTCTCTACCTTGCATTTTTTGGATAACATATCATCAAGACAGCTCAATTTAACTTTTTGACTGATTCAGGACACAAATAACTGTTAACACATATTCTAAGTGGCCTATATGCAGAACAGAAGTAATTCTACCTACCAGCAGATGATCAGTGTCTGACTCAGAAGCACATTTCCCTTCAAAAGGTTCATTGCTCTTCAAAAGGAGATTAGTAACTTAAATCCAGAAAGAATAACTCCCATTTTAGCTTTTTTCAATACATTTAAAAGACTTAGTTTTCAACTTCATTATAAACCTTCTACAACTGAAGTGTATTAACACATTACTCCTTTTTCACCAACATTTTCAGAGGCACAGCATAAGAAAAAACTTTAAGCCATTTAAGAGTCAGAAAGAATGGAATAAGCACTGCTTTGACATTCAGAATGATAAATTCCTCACCACACAACTCCCTAGTTATCCCTGTTGCCACCATTTCCCCCTCTGATTTATGATGCTTGCAAGAGACATACTTTAACTTTTCATACTAATTTCCAACTCACTACACACAAACAGATTAAAACCCATCACTTGTTCTCATTTGAACTTCTTGAAATACTTTTTTTTCTGTACAGTTTCTAATGCAATTATGTTTGAGCTCAAGTTCAGTTATGACAACTTAGTTAGACACAGATCAGCTGAGCCACAGTAATATAGAAAAAGTCAGAAGAGCAAATACTTTTACCTAAATCTCCTTCTAATTGTTTGATTACATTGAACAGTCTGGTAAATACAACATAGGCTGCTACGTAACTGTTACCAGGCAGTAAATCATTCAGATATACCTAACATATAAAACTTGATCACTTGCCTAGATTCTTAATCTGAAACAGAATTAATCCATTTCATCTGACGATATCCTATTCATATACTTCTGCTAAGCACTCAATTCCTAGTATCAGGTAGCCATGTAGCTGGGGCGGGGAGTGGAAACATGGAAGATAGTCCTTGTTTCTAAAAGCAAGCACATGACAATGAGAACAGTTTCAACAAAACCACGACCATACCAAAACACCTAGTGGATGAATACAAATCAAAACATACTTGCTAAACAGGGAAAGAAGGCCAGACAGAGAAGAGCAAAGTCAATGAGTCATTCACATACATATGGAAAGCATACAATTACTTTCCATATTAAATCAGAGATGTAAAAAAGCACATTGGAACTGAAATGTATTATAAAAGCAATTGCAAAAAGAAGGGAAGAAAAACCAAAGCAACTGACAGACCAGTTGGAAGAAAAATACTGCGATTACTTGCCTATGCTACAAAGACTTCAGAATCTATAGCTGCTATTAGCTTCCCACTATGGTAAGCCAACTGCAGTAAAGAGCAATGATTCCACAGTAGCACTATTAAAATTAAAGACAATTGTTCAGATGATATAAACCAACAGTTCCAGCTTGTATCAATGGAAGACCACATTAAATGCCCAAAAATATTAACAAATTGCTCACTGAAGGGTATTTTCCTTTCAGAAATATCTCCTAAAAATAATTTTTAAAAAATAATGAACAAAGAATACAGAAAGTGAGGTACACAGCAGACATCTAGCAAAACAAGGATAAATGGCAGGATTAACATTTAGATGTAGTTCTATTAGATGACAACTCCTCTACTGTTACAATAATCTCATGAAAGCCCTTTCACTAAATCACTCTTTCACACTGATTCCTTTTCAATGCAATTTAAACTCATTATGTTAAATGAGCACTATTATATCTGCACTAAAATAAACGTAAGTACTGTTTTTATGCTTGCCTACCATGTAAATCGCCCTCTAAAAATATCACAGTTCTGTCTGTTGCAGAGTACTTAAACATACACATTTGTAAATTGGAAAGGGCTGCTCTATTTTTAATTGGATGAGTTGGTACCTGAAGTGCACAAATACAAGTAAAATCTTTAACTTACAAGTGTTTATACTTCCTCTCACAGAAATTGTCTTACTACTCGTATAAAGCATAAAATTACAAGAAACACATCATTCTGTCTTCAGTATGCAACAAAAAAATTATTAAAAACAGCTGCAAGAAAAATCTTGAGTCATTAAAGGAAAAATGTGCTGTAAGGCTTGTTGTCACAACCAGTTGTGACATGATGAGGTTTCAACTGGTGTCTCAATCTTTCCTGTTTGTTCTAATAATTGTCTTTTATACAAGAATCCTATATTGTAGAATGGTACATGCAACTCACTCCTCCACCTTCTGCACCAGGTATATAAAAGGGGACTTAGAAAACTAGAAGACGATTTTATCAAAGCATCAGCTTTTGGAACAGATGCGATCTTCCACAAAATGGGCCAGTGCAGTTTACCTAACGTAAACCTTTTCCTTCTTGGAAGTTCAGTCTATGTCCTTATTTACATGAAGAAAAGAAGATGAGAGTTGAAGAAATGGAAGCTTGAGTTAAGGCATATGTAACTCGCCAGGTTTGATCATACAGGTGGTAGATACTGAATTTACTTCTGTTGTGCAAGTTAAAACTATCAGCTGAAATCAAAGGAGTGGCATAAATACGGAATCAAGTTTAGGTCCATCTGTTTCAGGACATATCCTTCACATCTTCAGACAGGACACAATTATAGCCAGCGAAGATACAGGAGAAAAGCTCTGCAACAGCTGGGTCAATTTTTTTAAGATCTTGGAACAGTTTGCTTGGGTTTGCTGAATACATGTTTATGCACAGCAGAAGTAAGCCAGCAATAGCGTGACAAAACTGCTCTGCCCTGTATCACCTTTTAGGCTGACAGTACTGCTTAAAGACTTACTCTCATCCTAATCAATACAGTTAGTAAACTTTCAGGCTGCTAGATTAGCTTGTCAGGGGTAGCGACAGCATACTCTCTTATTCAACTTCCAGCAGTGATGCCAGCATTTTCTATAAAACATTCAATTGTATAAAATAATAAAATTAATCAAATAAATGTATAATAAAGTTAATTAGAAATTGAAATTGTTTATTAAAGAAAGTACTTAACTTTTATTAAAAAACCTCTAAACCCAGAAACTTTGGAAATACAATAAAAATTCAGCTAGAATGAACAGTGACAGACCTTTCACCATTTGATGGCTGTTGGGTGCCCATTGTCTTTGGTTGCTTCACAGCAGGGAAGAGAATATACTTGCACATTTCAAAGAAACAATGTATCCAGAATAATTCTACATTTTTGTTTACAAGCTTAGCAGTAATGCCAATGACTAAGAAAATTTTGGGACTGAGCTACTATTTCCTTGCAAAGCTGGTATCTCAAAAACTAGGACAAAAATTTTGGGCAAAACCAAAAATCTAGACTGCGTACTTGTCTGCAGAGATCACTTTCAGTGTCTTGTCATTCTGGCATTCATCACACCCAGTCCACATGTTAAAACCTTTAAATCACTTCAAGGGATCCCTGTCCCCATCCCCATTACAGCCAGTAACAAAGGAGACAAAATGCAGCTGATCACTCTTGTTAGTCTGGCTAACAAAAAAAATGCAGGAACATTTCTGCTGCTTCTTTAGGTAAGATTAACAAGGTGAACTAGGACTGTATCAGCCTCAGGTTATTGTCTTTGAAAGTTAAATTAAGAAACAATTTTATGGCTGTAATATCTATCTACCTCTGTAGACAATGTAAATGAGCATTGTTTGCACAAACCAATTAATATATATAAACAAATAAAGAGGATTTTTAAGGAAATCACCACCGTAATAAAGTCAGAACAGGCAACAATATAATTGTCCTTGCTAGGTAATGACACTGGACTCACAATATCAAGTAATTTTTAATTATTTTTTTTTAATACAAGAAGTAGAAAATTTTATTCTGAAGTTACTCCATGGAACTGGAAAATCAGGCACATATATTCAATTTTTACATGGATTTATATTTTTAGATAAACAGTATCAGATATGCACTGTTTCCAAAACAACTGAGTGCTGCATACATTCAATAGGCCAATATGTGAGGCAAGTATCTAGTCTCAATCAATGTTAGAGCATGGGAAAACAGAACAAACAGGAATATAAAGAAAAGTCATAAACAGATTTTACACAGCATTCTTAACAAATGCCTTGACTGACACATTTTTCAGATCTGACTTCCCATCTAGCCTTTCAATCGTTTCCTAAAATATATTTCAGTGAAGTTTTTCCGGGAAAAGGGTTTAACAAAATGTGTTTAACAAAACTTCTCATTTACCAATTACACTCCAACAAACCTGGAGGGAACAGCACACATGCAGTTTTATTACTAAGCATACAAGTCAATGCTCTCAAAACCAGGGTAGCTTTTGTAAGGTAAGGCATCTTCACAGCATGGCTCTCAAAAGAAGCAATTCCTTAACCATAGTAACAAGTGTCTATAAAGAAAACTCCTCCTAAAAATAATTTCAATATAGCCAGTGAGAAACAGACTAACCATGTAATGTTCAACAGAGAAGAAAACCTCTCACTTATATCAATGTCTCTTCAATTCCTCAATTGCCTGTTACATAAATTTAGGCAATTGCACTTGTTACTGGAAAACTTGCAGCAACAGTCTTTCTTGTTGGTGTCAATCTTAAGCATCAATGGTTTATTGTGGTTTTTCTTGTAGCAGAGTTGTTTGTCTGGTTCTTAAAACAAGGAAATTAGTGACCTAATTAATTCAGTAATTTGTTCCACACCAGCTATTTACCTTTTTAGTGCTTACATAAAGCACCAAACTGACTATAATATATTCCTTGGTTTCTTCCAACCATACAAACTCAACACAGACTTTACCCTCTGAATCTGCATAGTCTGCAGTATAGATATGACCCATGTAGTCATAAAGGCCAGATGACTTGGTAGACAATTCCATGTGGACTGGAGCACTAAAACACCAGAAGGGCTTTCCAGTTTCATCCAAGAGAGTCAGATCCATCACAAAGCAGTCCTACAAACACAAGCAGAAGAGATTATTTCTCTATGTCATGGCACACTGTCCCTGATTTTAGAAGACGTATCAATGGTTGAGAGAGTTTTGTACAAAGGCTAAAACCTCAAAATAAAATTGATAGTGCTTCACTGACCTACTGCAACAAAAACTTACTTAGAGGTTTCCCACAGAAATCGAAATTGCAACCTACACACAAACACTGTGCTACAGAAGGTACCACTGCCAAACCAAATCAGACATTACTTCTTTTTAACATTTTTAAGCCCCTAACACATGTTTTTCTCAGCTATTAGTTACTTTACTATTCAAATAATGATATTCCCTTCAATATGAGAAAGCAACCAATGTTAAAGTCGGCCACTAAACTTGTGTGAATGCAGCAATGTTTGCAAAGATACTCAAGGGACCACCCAAGGTAGTACACACACAATTACCCTTCCAAGCCAGCTGTATACAGTTCTCTTTGAAAGGCTCACAGCTTCAGTTCCCAAAAAAGGTAATATTAATAACCTTGATGTAATTCATCCTCTTACAAATTCTTGAAAATATTTCTTTACAAGATTACACAACTAGATAATTTAGAAATGTTAATGCCAATTCCTTGGTCTTTGCAAACTGATAGTTTCACATATCCCTTGGAAGCATAGGAGTAATGTGTCATTGTTAGTATCAGCTGTTCCTTATTCTCATGAGTTCTGAATCATTAAATGAATCAAATTATCTTAATTATGTTGTATCTGTGCTCCAAAAGCATAAACAAACTAACACCACATACTCCACGCCAAAAAAATTCATTTGGAATGCTTTATTTCTCTGTACTACATAGTTGTGCTTCTGTTGCTCTAACATTGCTTTCACTATTACTTTACTTCAATCAAACAACACAAGGGCAGATGGCACAAACATGAGGCAATATGATACACACAGTTCCCCTAAGCTTTTTACTGTAGTCTATGCTGAAAATACCAAATTCAAATCAAACCTAATGATGGTGCAATAAACTTTAATGAGCTACAGAATCATTGGTAACAAGAAAGAATCACTATTTTCTGGTCTGACAACTTGCATATAAAAGGTCAATTATGAAAAGTAAAGTGGGGTGGTGGGATGGTGGGGTCTTCCCATGCATTTCTGTCCTGGTTCTGCTCAGGATCAGGTTAATTTCTGCAGTAGCCAAGAAGGAGCATGGCTACAACAGGGAGGTTGTTCTTTATCACCTCACCTCATTTCCAGGGGCAAGGAAAGGGCTTTCTTCTTGCTTCGCTCCACAGTGAGCATTTGCATGTGAATCACTCCCCTGTCTTGCACATTCTTGTTATTAATATTGTTGCTGCTACTCTCCACTTACTTATCTCATTGCTGCTTCCAGTAAACTGCTCTTATCTCAACCTTCATCTTTACCTTTTGTACCTCCAGCTCTCCTCTCCAGCCCAACACAGGGGAAAAAAAGGGGAAAGCAAGCCAGTGGAGTTTGATTTGAGTGGTTACAGTGAGAATACTAAATTGGAGAATACCATTCCTAAACCATGACAATTTCCAACTATCTGTATGTCAGCAAATAATTTTGTATTAAATAACCAGGAAGTGTCAAGAAAGTTTTCAGGTTTTGGTTTTCTTTAGAGTATTAAACAAAATTAAAATAAATTCAAAGTAATGGAATGTCCTGCTTCTGTGGCTGATGTTATTTAGCCTTCACATGCTTTAAGAATTTTAGACTTAAGGTAAAAACCACACTGAATTCAACCCACAGCTATATGCTGACATGTTCCATCTGTTATCACAAAATAAGGGGTTTAAAAAAAACAACTGTATTCTTTATTTTGTTCTAGAAACAAATATTCAATATAATTTATGCTGTAAGCACATAGGAGAAAGACTAAAACTGAAAAAACTAAAGACTACAGCCATAGCTCTGTGTTTCCTCTGACAACTTCCTAAATTCTTATGTACTACTCAGGATTCTTTTCATTAAAAAGAATAGATTCCACCAAGCAGCTGTTAATCATATAGAATCACAGAATTATTTGGGTTAGAATGGACCTTTATAAGTCATCTAATTCCAATCCCCCTGCCTCACCATGCTCAGCATGGAGAAAGAATTTTTTAGCTTTTCTTTTTACCCCAATGTCCAGTTTAAATCTACCCTCTTTGAGTTTAAAAACATTGTCCCTTATTTTGTCACTACAAGCCTTGGTAAAAAAACCTCTCATCTTACAAACAGTATTCCATTCCACATTTAAACAGGATTGGCAGAAGCAACAGTTTTATTCATCTGAGGGGTTTTTTTCAAAAGAAGCGCTGAAATTGAAATCAAATGTTGAACTAGATGATTTTTTCAGTAGTGCTTAAATTATATTCATCAGAATTTTCACAACTTCTGAAACATTCATGCTGATACAGTACATTTAAAAATATGTGCCTTTACCACTATTGCAAAAGCTACAGAACTTCTCTGAATCTTTGTTTGGAATTCTTTTAGGAATTTCATCCAATAGAATGTGTGAGCTTTCCTCTAAAAATAAAGAGTTAATCTAGTTGACTGATGTACGTGACTGGAGCTAGGTGCTGACTGTGTGGATGTGGACTGTAGCATCCTGTGTCCACTGGCATTTTAACATTCCCCAGCAGTTCCTAACTTTCACTGCATATACGGCACAGAACTGCAGAGTATTTCCCCAGAGGTTCAAGGCTTATTGCTTGCAAAAACACCCCAATCAACCAACCGAAAAACCAAACCAAAAGAAACAAAAAAAAACAAACAAAAAAAAAACCCACTCTCACACCAATTTAAAAAAAAAATCCTCACAAAAAGTACATCTGCAGTAAATTTTTTGTCCGACATTTCCAAGCCGGCTGGCCAGTCACAGCATCTTTGCTGAGAGGAAAGCACTGGAGTAATTACACACAGATAATGGCTCTACTATGCAATCCAGACTCTATAAGAGAAAGGAGAAAACTCTTTTCCTCAAAATTCACTTTTTTTTCAATATTGGAACAGAGGTTTTGTCCAGTTACATACAGCTTCTACAAATCAAAAGACTGTTTAAAAATTAGCCTATTTAGGATGCACAAACAAAATTCTGTTTTGAGGTAAGCATATCCAGAAACAAAAATATTTCTGACCTTTACATTGCCTTTAAACACATCTGTTTCCCAGCATATGCCAAGTGTCCCAACAATAGGCAAGTGCTTCCTATTATCCTTTAAGTTCACGACTCTGAGCCTCAGGTATCCATTTTCAATGTCACCTGAAAATATAAACAATATACAACATTACAGCAGTATAAATCAAATTCAGCCCAAGTACACTGTTAATGTTCTCGTATCTTCTTTCCATGTCTTTTTCTTCCCACTCACCAATAAGAAACCCTGGCGTACACCAACACCTAAATATCAAGCACTTTAAAGAAAAATTAAGTTGCAGTTTGGAGCCTTGGTTCTGTGATCCACAGTAGAAACTGCAGATTAAAAATTATTTTGTATTTTTTAGTATAAAAATAGGAATACTATCTAAAGAACTTACACAAGGGTGCAAGGAATAAATTTCACATTCAGCCCTTCAATTTCATGCCACCAGTGCCTCCATCACTTTCCATTCCCCAGAAGTAAAGCTCAACACTAACACACAACAAGACAATGAGATACCTCCCCAACCTTTTTTTTTTTTTTTTTGTCAAGTTATTTAAATCTCTCAGCTCTGACTGGAAACTCAAATAACCCAATACAAAGGATATACAGATAACTATTCCTCCTTAGAAAAGATAATTCATCATTTAAATTGACACGCAGTATGATTTTATTTGAATCAAGTTTTTAAATTATGGATTTTTTCATTTTTTAAATAGCTTTCCAAGGCCCCTGGGGTTTCTTTGGCAGAATTACTATGATTTGTGATTTTTTTATTACTACATATAACCATATTTCTTTGGAATCTCTTCCTCTCCTCTCAAAAGAGATTGAGATTTTTAATTTTTTTTCCTTTTCTATCAGAGAAGGAAAGTTAACCAGGGAATCCAGCAGTCTAATTATAACTTGGGATACATCATAGTGAACATGATCTGACTACACAGGCAAGTGAAAATAAAAGCATCACATCATGACATAAGCAGATTTCTTGGTAGGACATCCCTTAAACAAGTTTCCTTGAACAAGAGATACTCTCTCAAAAAAGCAAAACAAAAGCACTAGAAGAAAGTACCTAGCACTTGCAGGAGATAGATAGAAAGGGAGAGAAGGATTCCCAGGAACATAATGCTTGTCAAAATCCAGTAGCAGGTCCTGGATGGTAAGGTAACAAGTGGAGGGGTTTGCAGAGATTTAAGATGCAAGTGACAGAAGTGAAAAAAGGCAGAAGTGTTTTGCCTGTATTCTCCTTCAATCAAGCCCAAGTAGCAGAACGAGACTACAGACAGAAGAAGCAACATCAGAAAGGCTGGCTGTGAGTTCAGTGGCTGCATCCAGCATGAAGTGGCAGCAAAGCCTCTGCTTGGTGGCTACTTGAAGCAGATAGTTGGAGGCAGTGATGGAGAAAGAAAGCCCACACTTTAACACAGAGGCCAAAAACTTCTCAGAATTGGTACTGTAGAGCTAAACAACTCCCAAGATACAGCCAGCCACAAACCAATGCTGGAAAGGCATCACTCACCAGTGGGGAGTCCAAACAATACTTATTCTGGAAAGAAAGCAACCCAACACATGACAGAGAACAACAGCTGCAGGTTTTTCAGTACAGATACTGTTTGAAATAGTAGTGTGAATACAGTGAAACCAACATGACTATGTCCAGGAAATACTTTGTATAGTTGAAGGAAAATGCAATCCTTCAAACTGTGATACCCACTGTCCTTGCAGTGAAGTTCAAAAGAAATCAGTGAGGAAACTAAGCAGAATTCATTTCCAGGATCCAGCTCAAAGTAGGGAAAGGCTGTAAGTTGACACCTGTCCAAATGGTTCAGTTCCAAAACCTCAGTAAATCGAATTCAATGACAAAATTTCACTCAAGGTAAAAATATCATATTGAAATAGTTTACTGACTAACCCTGAAAGTCTACATGTAAAGTTGAGCTTTTATACAAGAAGCTTGAAAACATCAGTCAACAAGTATTTTTTCCAAAAGGACTACTTGGTTATGCACAATCCCAATATGAATGGAAGTGGCTATTTCTCTTACTCATTCAGATCAAATGAAGTTTTAATGGAATAAAAATGGATTGAAAAAAGCATTCTTCTGCTAACAAATTAACAAAGCCCAGCATATCACTACTGTTGTATGGCATTAAATACACCACTGCTAGATAGATCATCTGGCTATGATGTGTTGCAGTTACTCCTTAACCCTAGCCAGAATGGAAATAGCCAACAGATCAGGAATCTGAAGGCTAATTATTCATGGGTTGGTTAATCCAGACTTTGTTTTTTTTAATATAAAAGCTCCATTGCAGTCCTCTCATTCAGGGGGAAAGAAAAGCCTGCTTAGATACAAGCAAGAAATTGAAGGCTAACTACTGAAATCTCCCCTTCCCCATACCAATCAGAAAAGAAAATGAAATTAAAGGGCAGGTTAAGCTATGTCAAACATATGAAGAGAAACATAGAGGAAGCAAATTGAACACTTCAGCTTGAGTCTGTTGTTTCATTGTCCTCTTATAATATCTCCAGTCCTTGATTTATGCAAGACATGCAGAGCAGCAAAGCAGCAGAGTGAGTTACAGGGAACAAATATTTCCAAATAAAGGTAATACCAACAAAGAGAACATATACCATGTAGACAAACCTCAGGGGAAAGAAACAAATAGACCAATAGTTCCAGAGCACTTATTTCAGCTAAAAGCCAAGAAAGTTTGTTTTGCTAACCAAGCCTTTGTTGCAAATTGTCATTTATTTGGTATTTTCAGAGGAAAAGCTGTGCTTAACACTAATTCAAGTGCCAACAACCAACCTTACCACAGTGAAATGGTTATTTAAACTTGCAAATCAATCTTCAAGGTCTAGCAAAACATTTCAAATGCCTGATATGAAATTTTACAAACAAATCCTAAAAGTTCTCTAAACACACAAAAATCAACCCTTACATTTTGCAAGCACAACACACCAGTTTACACCAACAGGAAACGACATTGAAAAGTGAAACCTTAAACTACCATGTGGCTACAAAGCTGTGCTTAAAAAGTTGAAAACCTAGGTAAATACATTTCAAAAATATTTATTAAGAAGTTGGATTCATGGCTTCTGGGAGTCATATGAAAAGCCTGTCATAACTTCCTGAAAACAAGGAAAGTTTTCTAAATATTTTCAATTCAGTTACAAAGCACTTAACATAGTCACCCTACAGTACCTGTCAATGACACCATATTACATGTTTACATGAAAGGGAGCATAAATTAAAATGCTAAATCCCAACCAAAACAGTGGCAAAACAGCTAGTTACTATAATGCAAGTATAATAAGAGAAAAAAAAAAATCTGTAGCCATATACATTGCATCTGCCACGTCCAATGAAGTGTGACCTTTTCTACTTTAAAATTAAGAATTCTGCAAAACGAATTGAAAATGGAGTAGCAAAATTAAGCACATTAATAGATACTACCGAAAAGCCGACAAAAATTACTCTCGAATAAATAAATCAGTTATTCTGCAAAATACAAATGGGCATTCTCTGGAAACCTAGGAATGCCTAAAGCTTCCTATTGAAAACCAATAAGTAAGTAAAACAGTAGTAGCTGACAACTGGTATGTGCCTCACTCAAGTTCTGGAAATTGCATGTCACATCTGTAATTTAAAATAAAACTAGACTGGATAGAGAATTTTCAGAAATAGCAAGACTTCCCAATATGCTGCAGGACTTCCATGCTTCAGCGTCCTCCCAGAGGATGGGACAAAGCATATTATTAGAATGGAGCCTAAAAACAAAACACAAACCATCAAACATAACCAGTTTGGATAAACCTGGCCACATTCAGCAACACCATCCTCACCAGAATGAGAAAAATGAGTAACAAATCACAATGAAAAATGTGACAGCAGACAGCCATATGCTGCCTCACTACACTTTTTTGGAGGCAGTCAAGCATTTTCCAAAAGGAATTATTGTGCAAGCACATGGAAGGGAGTAGATGACAAATGAGCTTATTGTCTGCAGAACCATGGCTTCAGCTGTCTGGTGTCCTTTGAGACCAGAATCTGGTGGCTACCACACTGCTGAAGGTCACAAAACCAAAGCAATTCAGAAAACACTTGTGAACATAACACAACTTCTGTAACTTGCAAAGTGAGATGGCATCACAACTGTAGCTCATGGACGTTTGCTTCAATTTGCATAAACATCAGGTTAATCTTTTGTGGAAGTAGCTTCTAAGCAGCAAGAAAGTGATACCAAGAAAGAAAGTATGTCACATAATACTTTTTCTTGTGCAACTGTATTGCTAGGAGTGTAACATATTCATTTTGGAAAACAAAACGTGATAATCAGCTAAACTACAAAAACCAACACAATCCCAAAAACCCAATCCTCTGGCCAATTTTGAGAAGATTTTTTTTTGAGAACATGAAGAGGACTCTTGTACTACACAACACTTCATGTAAGATTTCTTGCTATATGCATAAGACTTTCACTGAAATTTTATCCTTAGAAGTATTCTTTTAATTCAAGCTTAGTGCTTTTCTAGAATCTCAAAACATGTATATTTCAGGTTCAAGGATTACAATGCTCCAAGCTGCACAAGGCTGCAGTCTAAATGCCAGTTCTTGAAATCACCAAATACAAATGAGAAAAACCAAACCAAATCACGGGGAAATTTTGCAGCCCTGCAAAAGAACTCACGCCTGACAACAGCGCCCTCTACTGACAGAAAAACGATATGTTCTGAAATCCACACTGCTCAGGAGTGCCGGTATCAAAAAAAATACCGGGGAGCAATAATTAATTTACAGTATTTTATTCTAAATAAAATTAATTACAGTGTTTAATTCTAATATTTATTCCGTCTCTGCTTACTGAAAGACAGCTGCGTAGCTTAGAAAGTTATGCTGAAATTATGTCAAAAGAGAGATCATGTATTTTTCAAAACCCCAGTAAAATTATGAAGTTGGGTTGCATGAGAACAACAGGAATGGCCTCATGGAAAGAAGTGCTGAGAACAGAATGAAGCAGCAGAAGTAGACTGAAATTGCTTTCCACACAATGAAAGGATGTCAAAACAGGCAACCTTAAGCTCACCAAAATAAAAATTATAAATCTTAAAGTTCACAGTAACTTCTACAAATATATCTGTATATTTAATCTGTCTGTGCACCCAAAGTATACTTGAGGAGAATTTTAGAGAAACAAGATTCCAAAATGTATGAGGACAAACCATCTCTCCTTTATAAAATACAAGTGAAAGAAACATCAACCTGCACCAAGAACTGCGCCAGTGCATTATTAATGTAGCTAAAAGAAAAGATCCTGAAAATCTGCAGAATTTGTGTCCCAGGCTGACACTGTGTCAATGTAACAGCAGGCAGACTTTTTACAGAGCCGGCATAGGACACCACACAAAGCACCATGCAGATATAAAGAAACCACGCCACAAACAGAAAGATAGCTTACTCTTAAAATTCCATTGAAGTTTCACCCCTTAAAACAGAGAAAATGGTAATATAAGAAGGAAAGATATAGCAGGGATAATTTTTAAAGCAGACATTGCTCCATCAACTTTACGTTTTCTGCAGAAGAGGCACTTGAAGGATCCACACAGGTACATGCAGTTTCTGCCATGCAGATCAAGATGCAGGCTGTAGTCATGCAGTCCATATTCTGAGTCAATATCATCCAGTAAAGGTTTATTAGGTGGAGGAGCATATTGACTTGAAAAAAAAATACATAGAATTTAGCAAGTGGGGGATGACTTAGTAAAGATATAACACATAGGCCTACATTGAGACTGTCATCTCCATTTTCAAATCAAACATCTCTAGTTCATCATGCTTCTTTCAAGGTAATACAGTGTCTAATACTGCTGATCAACTGTTCAGCCTAGCCAAAGGCAGAAATACAGCAGTCAACTTTAAAAGGTACATCTGTTAAACTTCAAAACATGGACTTGTCTACGAAAAAGAAAAAAGCATCAGCCTAACTACAAATCTCTAAGTACACTAGCCCTAGAGACTTCTCTGAAATAGCAAATATTGAAATAATTTTGCCTGTGCCTGACTAAATAACCACGGCACACAAGTGACCTAAAGAGACCACATGACAGAGACAACTGAGTAACTTCTACATAGGATTCAACTTGTATTAAGGGAGATGGTGTTAAATCTTACATTCTGTGTGAGAAGAGCTACACTAAGTTATACAGGGCATTTAAGACGCCTGGTAGATACAATATCTGACCAGAAAGATGAGCGGGAAATAAATTCCCCAAATACTATTCTGAAGCTTTAAAAAATTCATATTTTAAAACAAAGTTTACAATGGCTAAACACGTATTATACTATATACTGCAATATACACATACACAAACACTTCTCAATCTACATATATACAAACTACTTTCTCAATAGGACTAAAAGATTACTGCAGGCACCTCACCAGTTTACCAGAGCTTTTTTCCCACTCCTACACAGCCAAAGATTACTTCCCTACTTCCCGAAATGTCTCTCTCTTTTCTTTCTGTTTCAGATAGAAAGAGGAAATAAGACTGCTTGTGAAAAAGCAGAAAGTATGTGCAGTGTATTTCTAACTTTCTCAATACAGAAAGTACCAGTACACTTGTAGAACTAAATTATCTCCTTAATAGCATAACAATGGCAATATTTTAGTATGAAAATGCTTCTACAGTTTTGTATTCAGTTACTATAACTGTTGCTTATATTAAACAAGAATGGTTAATTACTGCCTAAATATAAACCTCTTACAAGCAGCCAATTTTAACTGTAAAACTCAAAGCTTTATTCAAAAGGTTATCTTTATTACACACAAAGGAACACCAAACTTACACAGTAGCAGAACCCAAAATGCTTCTCTCAAGAAGTTGATTATAATGAAGATTCGCCATAACGAAAGCAATTTCACTTTTTTCCTGAAAAGTTAATTAAAGTAGATGTATTTTCATCTGGAAATTCTTTTTTTCACAAGGTCTTTCTGAGCATTAAAATTCATAGATAAATGCTGCTGCCTATTACTCTGACAATTACTATAATAATGTTAGTAATGGCTTGCTTTAACACTTGGACTCCTAAAACCTTTACTGTCTCTTCAGAAGAGTACAGAATTTATATAAAAGATTGCAGCATTTTGTATTATGGGGGAAGAGAGGGAAGCTAGCTATGCCAAGGCAAAAATTATAAGAGCAATCCAAGAACTGTACATGCCTAGCTTCTACTTACCACTTTAATAAAGATACCCGAACAGAATCAAACAGCACTTACTCCCAACTACTGAAGCATCAAGTTTATTTTCATGTGTAAGGAACTATTTCCAAAGAGGGCTAATATCAGTGAGGAATACAGAATTATTCAATAGAAATTGTGAATTTCAAAGTAAAAATCGTGTCTTCACCAGATTATTTACTCCTAGGAAAACATTAAAAACATAACCTTCTATAGTCAAAGAAAACATCTATGTGAAAACTAAATAGAGACAGAGGCACATATTTACTTCAAGAACACAGAATGCTAGGATATCAGGTTTTTTTTTATTTAAATGCATTTTTTAAATCCTACATTTACAAACAACTAAGTCAATAGGAAAATTAGTCACTGCCAGAAGTCTATTACTCTCCTGAAATATGGGCAACTATTTTCATCTCTCTGGGTTGCCACAAAATTACATCCTCTATTCAAACTTTTGGCTTTTTAACTACTCCTGTATTTTCACAGTGCAAAATTACTGCTATAAAGGATTTAACTAGGGAGATCTATCAATCACATAATTTCTCAGTCTTTCTCTAGCCAAATACCAGGAAGCCCACGTAACCTGCCCTTGGTTTCTGTTACGCAGCTATGTGCAAAAAAACAAGATGCATGGCATTGACAATTATTACACCCACTGACACTTAACTACCTCGAATTACTCTGCCTACACAGAGAATAAGAACTGCTGTTCAGAAAAGCAAGCAGGGACAATATACTAGAGTGAGGCACTCGATTCTTAACAACTATGTGGAACCTGGTTATGTTTGAACCATTTCCAGGTGCTGAAAGAGCTCTCTTTCCAAGCATGGATGGGACAAATGCATACGCAAGATCACAGAGCCAACAATACAGGGACACCAGTCTACAGAACTTCTGAAGATATGACAGAAATGGTTATTCATTTAGCAGAGCTTTTCACAGACTGAAACAACCTGTAACAGGTTTGTGCCAGTCAGGCAGTCTCAAGTTTTCTAGGAAATGGACTTTCACTATTATCTTTGAGTAAGAGTGAAAGAAATAGTCCTTCTGCAGTTTTAAACATTGCCTCTGGTGATTGTGCACATTTGAGGCCCATGTTTGCAGCTGGAAACTAGACACAACTTTGAGGAACTGCTCACAGCCTCTTCGAGGAAAGCTCCTTGCCAGTGCCAAATAACCTAAGTCGACATCAACAGCATCAGAGGTCCCAGTGCATTCCGTGCAAAGATGTAGATTCCTTTTGCATAGTTTACCTCAGATGTTCTGCACTGCCCTCTAAAGACATTCATCTCTGCACCCACCCTACAGAGGCTAACTGCTTAACTTAGACTCTTAATACCAAGATTTTAATACCCTCAAAAGGGCATGATTTACAGCATCTCTACTGCTAGAGCAGGATACAGATACTTGGTGATGTAGATTAAAGCTAAGTTGCCATGTAGGAACTCATCACTTGGAGTGATATGGGCAGGTAAAGGCATGAATCACAGGAAGAAGCACTTCTCAAACCATAATATTGAAAATTACCCTAGGATATCAAACTTGGGCATGGGAAGACTGCAAAATAAGTAAAATTGAACACAGTATCTAACACAGAATGATACATAACTGATCTTTTAATTAGAAGTGGGTTTTTTTTAATGTATATACATATTCCAGCGACAGCTCTTTAGGATACACTAAGTCATCCACTTACTGTCCCTACATGTGTTTTGTGGTTACTAGTTTAGACATGATCTTTCAAAATTCAAAGGGGGGAAAAAAAAAAGAAATATTAAAAAAAAACCTCCCCAAACCCAAACTACAAGCCAAACAAAAAAAAAAATAAAAATCTTTTTCTTCAAATAACAGTAGAATACTGAAACAAAAGGTTATCTTACCTTCCAAGTTCCTACTAACAGTCCTGGACTCAGACTGAAGAGCTGGACAAGCTCATCAGCACCAACCACTACACTATTTTCAGTCAGGTTAGCAAGATGGTACTCAGCAATCAAGGAAAATCGACGAGGTCTTTGAAAAGAACACACAGAATGTTGTTATGTAGTTAAAAAAGGTTATGTCTCCTTATTCATGTAAAAGTTCAGCCTAATTACATGTTTAACTCTGAAGTCTGACCAGCAGCACATGAGGAAAACAGTTTTGAAAGCATATGGCATGCAGAGTCATCAACTCATTTGAACAATCACAGTGTACTAGCAGGATCTCAACCCCTAACAAGGTAAGAAACAAAAAACACTATATGATCTTCTAAAACACACTTTAAAAAAGAACTTACGTGCTTGACCAATTTTTCAAAATACAGATATACTCTACAATTTGGTTTTGATACTTTATTGATACTAGATGGAATCACTGAACATTTATCACCGTGAAGCAAAATTCAAAGGAAACTATCAAATTGTACATATAATGAATTAAAAGTTTGTGTTATTGGAAGCTTTCCTTTTTTTGATTTTTTTTTCTGTATTTTACCTATAATTAAAGCTATTTAGCTCCAAAACACTCTTAAATATAAGTTCGTGGACATTCTTATTAACTAATGACGCATTAAAAAAAGAGCAGAAAGTAGAGTTTGCATTACCTATTCAGAATGAAGAAAGAAGTTTTTCTAAAATCCTTTTCAGACTTAGGTTTTTACTGTATTCAAAACAGTTCCTAGGTTTCCACATGATATCACTGTAGTATCACCTACAACTACACACTGAACACTGCCTGGGATGGGGCATCCACAACCTTCCCAGACAACCTGTTCCAGTGTCCCACCACCCTCACAGTAAGAGATTTCATACTAACAAATGATGTTTCAACATCAACCCTTTCCATCTTTAAGTCAATCAGGCCTGTCCCGGCACTTACAGTCTTAACAATGACATACTGAAATTGGTGAATCCACTGCCTTCATCTATAGTCACAATTTGTAAAAACCTGTAACTCTGTGAAAAAAGTACATCAATTGCCTGCAAGCTTTCTTTTTCATTTTCTACATATGAACCATCATCTTGATAAAACAACTACATTTCCTACATAATTTGACTGCAAGACTCGTTCAGCTAACTTTAAACAAAAGCTTCTCTTGATTTATTTCTTTTTTTAAGTAAATACTTTTCTTCTGGTGGAGGAACCCAGTGTTTTGTAGGTAAACAATTCTCTCTTTTCAGAGCTCTATGGCTAGAGGCTTTGTGTAAGAAGAGCATGTAGCTGACACTGCACCTACTGTACACATAGGCCCAGATGTGTGCTAAACTCCTGGACAGCAAACAAATACCTCAAATAGACACTTTTCATTTAAATATATTTTTAGAATATAATGACAAAAACCATTGTACACATTTAAGTTAAAAAACAAGAGACATGCTGTGGACTGTGTGACTTTATATGCATATACTGAAGACTGCATGCATAGTTAAACACCAAGTTCTCTAAATTCACATACACACCTACCAGACAGAAAATAAATTTTAACAACATAGATTACCTGACTGTAGCCACCTAAATACTGATTAACTTTTCCAAGCTAAATTTCTCACAATAAATTCTCCTGGATTTACATTTTTCTTTCATGCTCATTTGTGTCTATACCTTAGATTTGGCTTTCCAAATCAGAACCTATCAGTCTGCATATCACAAGCCAATAGCTACATTAACCCATGAATTAATGTCATAAGCTTGTTGGATTATACTATTTCTTGCTGAAAAACTCTACCAAAGAAGAGAAGAACATAGCAAGAAATACTGCAGGCAGGCTTTCTAATGAAGAGTTAACTTACTGAGTCAAACAAATGTCAGATAGGTTGTACAGACACATTATCAACCAGTTGCACCCAAAAAATCCTTAAAAATCCTGTGTTAAAACTCACCCACTCTTGTTGGGAGGTATGCTTTGGTCAGGAAGCAATGGTGTAACTCCAAACAGTTTTAGGGTTGACAGCATGTCTAAGCATGGCCAGTCTGTACCATGCCAAAGTACGGTAACAGATGTGTCCTTAAATGATAGGTTTGGCTTCTCTACTACATGTTCTTTTCCATTTTTGTCCTCTAGAACAATTATCCAACTCAACCCAGAGACTCTGTTATTTAGGAGTAGAGAGGGGAGAGGGGTGTTTAAAAACAAATTCCCAAAGTGACAAAACTTAAACTATGCTTGCAACAGAATTTTTAAATTTCTACTAGCTGCTGCTTATGTTCCTCAGTTTCAGTCATTTATAGATTAACATTGTATCTTCCCATTATGATATACATTTTTTAGCTCTAATTTTATACCTCCCCAAGTCACTAATATTTTGTACACTGCTCTCAATAAATCTTTGTGACAAGGCATTGCTTACTTCATAGCTTCTTTGTTTTTACATGGAAGACCTGTATAAGGATCTAGAAATTTAACAAGCCGCATTACTCTAGCTTTGAAGGCAGATGTTTGTTTGAAGATGTATTCTTTCTTCCAGTATCCAGGCTTTTTATCATGTACAGCAGCACAGGCCAAAGAAACAGTTTCTGCTTGTTTAGACTTCATTTTCCAAATTGTCCATTTTGGGTGCAAAGATCTGGAATAGAGTTTCAGCCAAATTCCGCTGAAAATAAAAACAGAATAAAGAGGAATAAATTTCAAGAACAGTCACTTCATTTTTAAATGCACATCTCAGCTACCACTGAGCATAGTGTTAGCACAGAAACAGTCTTGTCTGTCTTCCCGAAGATATGGGAGCCAGGATGAAGTTCTGTGATAGCACAGTCATAGTCAGCAAAGTAAGTGAAAACTGATAAAGGTTAAGCAAAAAAATTTGAAAATTCCACCCCAAAACAATGATGCATCATCCTCACAGAAAATCAGCTAGTGGAAAAAGCAGTTTAATACCTCCTATTCAACAAAAATAATCTGTACACTTCAAGTTTCTCAGATCCAGCTGAAAGCGGTGTGGAGGAGGACAATTTAGAATCACCTCTGTTTGGTGGTACCAAAGTCATGACAATCCCTTCTGCACTCTCTTTGGAAAAGCCCAAACAAGACATGACTTTCTGAAGTCAAAGAAATATGTGACTGTAATGATGGGTTCATCTCTTTCATGCCAGGAAAACTGAGGTCACATTTCAGCCCCTCATACTCCAGTAACCCTGGGACAGTTCACAGAATACTGAGTACAGGAACCTACAAGTATTCAAACAGTAATCTGTGAATACAGGTTGCCAATAAGTTTTCTCATTCTGAAGTGCTAGACACATAGTGTACATAACTGCACTAAAGAAAATGAATAGCAAGGGCAACAAATTCTTAAGAGACATTTTGCACCATTTATCAGCAAGATTACCTTTACCAGTTCTCACTTATCCTCAGGCAAACTTACACTGCTGAGTATTTTATGGCATCTTCCCCTCTCCTCAAAGCATTCAAGGACTAGATCCATCCCACACTGCCTCCTACCCATCAAAACCATTCTCAATTCATCAGCCACTGAGAATAAGCCCCCACATGCTGAGAGCCAAGCTCTGGTTATTGATGCAAACCTATTCAGGGATTTTGCAAAAACCTTCCAGCCCACTGCTCTACAGATATATACAGAATTCCCCACTGCCATTTTTTTGAGACAAAACTGTCTAAACACACAAACCAATAAATAAACCATGTGACTGGTAAAGGTGGGTTCACAGTCAACATGAGTTTTCAACCTTCCTTTCACCAAAAGCAGGGTGGGAAGGGTAACATGAAGAACAATCCCATAACTGAAAGTTTTAAGATACTTCTATTTTAAGACCATAAAAGGCAGCCAAGTTACCAGATAGCATAAAACTATTCTGATGGAGAAAGGAAATACTTTTTAACTCCAAAGTAGTTTAGAATTGTCCAGTGATCAGAAAAGGAGAGATGTCCTTAATACAACATCACCAGGGAAATTTGAGCTTTGTATCATCCAATTGGTCTTCACCAGCCTAAAAAGTCCAGTAAAATAACTTCCTATAAAACTCTGCTGTTAACTAGAAACCCCTTCCCAAGAGAGACATCCTTTGATAGAGAGAGATACTCTGCATCTTACTGTATGATGCTGAAAAGAGAGGGCTTAGTAGTAGGCATTTCCAGCATTTTGAAGTTGCAGACTCAAGCGATTTAGTTGACTGAAAACAGACTAATGACAAATACCTACCAACCTCATCCTCACTCCCAGAAACATATTGCTTCTTTGTTTCCCAAAACAGTGTTGTGCAAGCAAAGAAATTAGTTCAAGAAACTCAAATATTCAGCTAGGTGAGGGAGACAGAGAAGAAGATAAAGGAGAACTTGGAATCACAAGGAAGGTATCACTGCCCCCTCATCCTCAGCTTTTGAAGAATTCAGGACAGATAAATCAAAAAGGCATCCAACAGGGAAGCACAAGTTTGCCTCTTTCACAGCAGAATACATGCCCTTCTTGCCTCAGATTGTTAATACTCATCTCAAGGCCTCTTACTGGACATTACTAGAACAAGCCAAACAAACCTTTTACTGCTAACTCAAATGCCAGAATCAGACACATCATCATCAGCCATCCCTTGACCACAATGGCAAAAGACTTTCTCCTGTGCTCTCACTTTCTCTCACACAAGCACATTCTGCTGGTGATCAGAATCCTCAAGTTTTCACAGGCAGACCATATCTGTGAACTTCCCACACTGCATGATAGGAAGGCTGGAATACTCCATGCTAGGGCACGGAGGATGCAGAAAGGGAGGGGTCATAAACCTTTCCTTGTCTTCAACGGTTATATTGGAGACATCAGTGCAAGAACTGCTCAAGCACACACATTATATGAACAGCCAAAAGACAAATCACTGCATTAGGCAGCACAGACATACCACAATGAAAGACTGATGGTCCTGTTGCATCAAGAACATCACCCTGTACACATCAAGGACAGCAGAAATATCCTAAAAAAGATACTCAGTCTAAAAACCAAGGTCAGATTTGTCACACAAATATGCAAGGACTTCAATTAAAACTTCTGTTTGTACACTGCAAGATTCAGGGTCTTGAGAAGGTCCACTAAATTCATCAGGAAGAAATGACCTGGTCCCACTGAACCAGTCAGGCTCCTAGATAAGGGAAAGTAACTCTTCCCCAAGTCCCATCTGTGCACATAGACTAATCTCTGTTGGTTAGAAAATGGAAACAGAGATCGTCGAGATGGAGACAGATGAATTATCTTCCCCTCGACAGCCACAGTGATTTTATCCTGCCTTACCACCCTGAAATGGAAAACACATGCCAAGATTGGTAATTTGTGTCAACTATGTAATTTTTATCTATCCTTACCTGCTGACAGCCTCAAAGCCTAAATCTGGCAATCTCAGATCTTCCCTTTAAATTCATCAGTTCTAAAGGTATCAATGCCGAGGTAAACCAATTAATCCACCGTACAAGTTTCAGTAAAAAAGGGAGAAATAGATTCATACCAGGTACAGCAACTTCCTATAGAGGAAGACATTCTCTTATTCAAACATTAATGCAGTAGAATCCTATAAAGAAAAGGATGTCCAATCCTGGTTATCACATACCAACCTGGGCCTCTCCTCTTTACATTTTGACAAAATTATCATCATATTGGTAGGAGCAATTTATTAACTCTGTATAAGCAATCCTTAGAAAAAAATTTTGTTGGTATTTACCTTCATCTCTTTTGTTCTCATTTAGAAATCACTAAAACTTCACAGAGTTTATCTGAGCAACAGATAAAAACCACTAGTGGATCATTTGATTGAATCAATCCCTCTGCAAAAACCGGATGAAAGAATTAAGGAAGACTTCAAAACTCTGAAAGCTATGACAATTCCATAAAGCTACTGGAGACACACCATTAAGGATCCCCTGAACTGAAAAGTTTGTGCAGGTCCATGTGAATACAAAGAAATAGTAATAAATTTTAAAACAAAAAATAAGTGCTAACAGCAACATTTCAAAGTACTGGATTTAATTTTTGCCTCCTAACTCCCATTAAACAACAGGCTCTGCACAGCTAGAATTCCATGCAACACATGCTGTTGTGAGCTATGCAGGGCAACTTCAGCAGAGTAACTGCCCATAGGTGCATGCATCACTGCTCTGGCATCTGAGAAACTAAATTAGGAGGACTCATAATTCAGGCAAACACATCTACAGCACAACTGAGATCTTTCTTCTTCCTTACTTGTCATTGGCCAGCTCATAGAAGCGCTTATTCACACAACCAACAGCCAATAGGGACACAGCATCCAAATAGGAAAATATCTTCAGCAGCATTTCTGATGGCATGCTGGAAAATAGAAATGAATACTGTTAGACTTGCCTGCAAATTCAGAAATGACAATGGCAGAGAATTTTAGTTTCAAACCAGACAAAACCAGAAGAGGTGGAAAACAGCAGGTTGTAAACAGATTAATCAAAAATCACTTGTAGAGTTAAACTGTGAAGTTGGGTTCTAATTTCACTCTCTGGCATGTGGCATTTGCCTAAAATAATTCATCACAACTTATTCAAGTGGCATAGCACAATTACATGAAAAGTTATGGGTTTGCATTTTCATTAAACTTTGTTAACTTTAACTATGTTTGACATGAAACTACCTCATTTTGCTTCAGCTCCTTACTGCTTTTACCATGATTTTAACATTTATTCCATAAACACCAGCATTTGCAAAACTGCAGATATATTCACTCTCCCTTTTGACTGTGGTGTCAGGTCTCAGGATGCACCAGGACAGAAATGTCCTAGTCTAACAGCAAGATCATGCTATACCTCATCATAATCTTCAAACTGTACATGCTCAGGGGTCTTGTGCAGTTTTCACTTATGTCAACAGAAAGATGTGAACTTCAAAGTAAGAGCCAAATGATATCTTGAAAATGTCAATGTCTCTGTGCATCTGGAAGGCTGCCTGAAATGCAAGTGCCAGTCTAAGCATGGCAAGCAGAACATACCCTGGAGATGAGCCAATGTGATTTTTGCATTAAGAGACAGGAACCTTGTACCATTCGAGCAGTACCTCATAATTGCACAGAGTTTAAGACACGTGAATTTTATACTCTAATTTTCTTGAGCATTGAGTATGGTCACATCAAAATCACTGCTGCAAATAAAAGGTGTTCTGAAAGTCAACACCCCAGCTGCGCCTCTTGTCCTTTTACTACTTGTTGATTTATAACACTATTTCAGAAGCAGAGGGTACTCTTTAAAGAGTAGCATGATAATACTGCCACCTCAATGTTTGTATTAAACTCAGAATCTTAGTTGCATTGACACAGAAGCAACATGCCAAAACTGGCACTGTTATTATGTGAAATAACTCATACACTGTAAGCCCAAGGCAGGTAATGCACTCATTCCAGAGATAATTTATAAGTCATATCTTAAAAAGCTAAAAATTAGCTAAAGTAATACGCTTGATCCAGAATTTTCAACCATACTCTTTTTCCTTTGAAGGAAGCTGAAAGGATTTTTTTTCTTTTTTCTCTCACCATTACACCAGTCTGACAGCACTGAGGTACTAAACTGGCCATCCAATGCAAAACAGTGAAATCACTACACAGGAAGCTATCAAATGTATAAAACAAGGAAAACTAATTACTTTTTCAGTTAAAACATTCTTAGATTATTTTGAGTGCCCATGACTTGCAAAGGAGCTGCTGAAGGCTTCACACAGCTTGGAAAACATATATATTCCTTATGAGCTTAGAAAAGAACACAAAGGAGAACCATGCCAGAAAATATTAGAAGGTGAACACAGGATCCTAAAGTAGGCCAGGAAGGCAAACCTTTTCAACTCGGAGTATCTGACACAAATCTCCAAGATATGAACATCATTACTGCAAGCAGTCAAAAGACAGCTTAAGGGGGACTTCCACTCTTACTCCTAACATAAAGACATACTCACCTCTCAATGCGCACATTTGGTTTCGGTTTTATGGGAGGTGTCAAGTACAGATTTTTAATTCCAGCATTTACCATTTCAGAATATGCCCTAGGCCTGGCAGCAAAGGTCCTTAACCTACTTGTAAGAAGGAAAAGCTGTTAAGAATCACATATTCACAAAATGAAGGAATACACATACTGTGCACACCTAGACACAACATTTTAACCAATGCAGGATGCAGGGAATACATCACATGGCAACCATTATCACTCGAACAATTACACCCAAGTTAAAATACCTGGCATCAGGAAGATTCAGATTTAAAGTCACAGCTGTTAATCCTGTGATTGACCTCTCACAGCAGGCAAAGAGAATAATAGTGTTCCCCCAAATCAGTTTGAATCTATTACCTTTAGACAGCAGCAGCACTGCTTGGCCACCAACACCAAGCTCCACTGAGGCCCCAGTAGCAAATCACACTCACTGATTAATCTTCTGTTTCACAACATTACTCCAGAGATATTTTTGAGCCACCCAACTTTGCTAAGCCATTAAAAGATACCAGATGAAAACAACATCTTCAAACTTCCTCAGAAACTCTTGCAGTTCAAAAAGAATTTGTATACTTTCATACTATACTATGCTGTTTACTTGCATAAACAGCAAGAAAGGAGATTTAAGCCACGAAACAGAGGGCAGCTAACAACCTCTAAGGAATGTCCAGATGTTAGACAGACAAATTACTTGTTGGCAGAATCGCTTTGTTGAGGTTTAGGGCTTGACATGCTTCACTGATTTCAGACCTAGGAGGAGGTTAACAAAGCTTGGGAAGAAGGATGGCAACCACTAGTGGACACAAAGAATGCAGAATTTACAGGCCACAAGGATACCTGGAACAACTCCCAAGATAAGGAAGAAATTATTAAAGGCAACTCAGCAACTGTGCTGAAATCAGCTCCAGCTTCCAGAAATGTGAGACTGCGATCACTGACCCAAGAAACTCACTGACTCAAAAAAGATAAAGACTGAACATGCAAAGTAATTAGTGTGAGAAGCAAGAGAATCATTATCCAATAGAAGAGAGAAAACCAATTAATAAGAGAATTATGCAACTTGTAGCCAATGAAAACTAATTCCTCCCTTAGCTAAAATGCATAAAATCATAAAACATTTTAATAGTTGGTGTGTCAGCTTTGTGGATTTGCCACCCAGCACTCCCTTCTGTGCAGAACTGTAAATACATCAAATACCTCAACCCTGTGTCTGGATTGGCCTCTTGCACACCACAGTGAAAGAGCGCATTTTGGCAACACTTCCACATCACAATTTGGATAGAAAAGAAAGGAGCTTTACATGTTTCTAACACAAATTCTTACAATCCAACCACTCACACATTTTTCCAAGTTTTCTGATAGGAAGGACTTCATAAGCTGTAATTGCAAACAAATACTATCATTAATCCACAGAGAAATATGGAGACAGAATTTCAGTCTTAAACCAAATCCCTTACACTTCATACCCACTAATGCCACCAAGCAGTCAGAGCTCGCCATTCACTGCATTATTGATGTTTTAAATTGCCAGAAGATTTCCAAAACCTAGCCAAACTAGCTCTGGGTTTCTAGGCAACCAATCCATATGGGGGTAAACAGGCAATTTTAAACTATAAGGGTACCACATACATTTAACGCCTACTGGTTTTGATTTAAGATTAATTGATGCTCAAAGAAAAACAAAATCAAAATAAATTAACAACTCTCATCTACATTGTCAACTGTGCTACGTAAAAAAAAAACAATCCACGACATTTTACTGAGAATTGTTATAAGCTTAACAAAAAGACAAGCACATTTCAGCTTGGGTGCCAATCCTGATAGACCAGTTAAATTAACAACTTAAAAAACTAGTCTTATAATAAATACAACCGGGAGATCAAACAAGGGTTTTACTCATGTATCATTCTCAAGACCTCTTAGATGATGAGGCACTAACAAATTGCCATTAAAGAGATTTAGAGACAAAAGTTGTGTTCCACAGCAGCAGACCTATCACTTCTGTATGCTCCAGGGCAGCACATCCCAGGCTATTCTGCCCTGAATCCATGCTGGAAGCAGAGTTTGGGCACAGTCTATAGGGACACAACTTTACAGCCTCCAGCCACAGGACTAATTCAGGTAAGAAGCTGGACTCTGGATTTTAAAGCACACTGCCTTGGACAAGCATAACTTGCATAGCCTGTATTCAGTCCTTCTTGCTTATTTAAACCACCCCCCTTTCTTCACCCCAGGGAGAAATATCTGAGGAAAGAATCATTTTGCCCACACACGCCTTGAAAACTTTAATGTAACAGCTATTGTTTTTGTAAGTTTCAATTTTAAAAAAACTGTGGAACTTTTGCATCTTCCAAAACAAAAATATTCTCAAGGTGTGAAGAAACAAACAGCAAACCCAATCCATAAATTCCTTTTCAAGTACTGTGTGTGCTAAGATTTTAAATTAGCATTAACAGAATGCTTTTACATTGCATTGACACAGCTTGGGCAGATAAGCCTAAGATAAAAAACCAATGACAGCTGTTACACCCCCTCTTTAGAAACTTCTAGAACCACTGAGATAATCTTACCCAAGAAGCACAACAACTTCAATTGCTTTTCATTAGCTTTCAACCTGTGGGGCTCAGTTTTGTACCAGTATTTTCACTTTCACACCCTACAGTACTTGCAATGTGCCCTGGTTTTTCGATGGTCAGCAAATAATTGTCTTTCGAGTAACATTTCAAATAACATACACAAAGTTTTAAGTAGTGATAAAACCTGTCTCGTCCACCTGTTAAAGTGTATCTGGGAATAAACAAAAATAACAATAATGTTTTGACATGGGTTGGTTGAGTTTTGTTCCCTCAGCAAACAATTCCAGTCTTTTTAAAAGGTGGGTATTACCCCAATCGATTTGCAGGTTAAAAAAAATAACCAAAAACCAAACAACAACAAAACCAGCAGGGGGAATGAAACTGCTCTGAAACACAAGGCTGAAGAAATGGGTTAGCAGAAAAATATGCTTTCTCAACTTTGCCTCTCAGACTGATGCTTTAAAATTTTGAAAGCTGCACCTGCACTGTAAGAATTAAGGTAATCACACCTTGCACCTCCTATTTATTGCAAAGGCCTAACTACCCCGAATACAGATAAAGTAGCCATTAAACTAACTTTGTGTATTGTCATTGCAGCACCTCCTCCAAGCTGAAAGACATACCGAAATTTAAGCTCCCCTTTCCAGGCAGAAAATAAGTGTTAAACCCAGGCGTCCATGCACCTGGCACCACCAGCGTTTTCCCTCTGCCAGGTGCTCACGGGGCCAGGGGTAGGGAGGGAAGAGCACCATG
The DNA here is from genome assembly GCF_036417665.1 of Passer domesticus. Taxonomy (NCBI): domain Eukaryota; kingdom Metazoa; phylum Chordata; class Aves; order Passeriformes; family Passeridae; genus Passer; species Passer domesticus. Next base: position 103,568,075 of record NC_087474.1, on the reverse strand, counting down.
GCCACAGCCCTCGCCGTGAAGAGTCACGAGCCAGAAACCAGAGCCGAGGAGCAGGTGAAGTAAGTTTCCCAGAGGAGCAATGGGAGCTGAGGGAAAACAGCAAACCACCCTCCCTGGAAAAGGTGAAGAAGACCGAGCAGGCAGCCCCGGGCCGGCAGAGCCCCGCTCGGCGCGCCCGCGGTTACCTGCCACGGCCCGTCGCCATGGCCGCTGCGCCGCGGACAGCGGGGCCTCGCACCACCGGCGGGGAGGGGAGGAACAAGCGCTGCCACCGCCCGTGGAACTCCCTGGGGCGGGGTGGGACGGCGGCAGCCCGAGGGAGGCGGTGCCCGGGAGCGCGGCCCGGGGAAGGCGGGGCTGGAGCACGGCCGTGCGCGGCGCTCGGAAGCGTTAACGCGCCGGCGAACGGCAGTGCTGCGCCATGAGCGCCCCGGCGCCTGCCGCGGCCCACAGTGAGCTCGGAGCTCTCGGACTCCGGGTCTGAGAGTCGCAGAATTAATTAGGACCTCTGAGATTACTTAGTCCAACCTGTGGTCAAACACCACCATGTCAATTAGACCACAGCACCAAGTGCCAATTCCAGTCTTTCCCTGAAAATCTCCAGGGTCGGTGGCTCCACCACCTCCCTCAGCAGCTTATTCCAATGTCTAATCATCTTTTCTGTGAAGAAATTATTCCTAATGCCCAACCTAAACCTCCCCTGGTACAACTTGAGGTCATTTCCTCTTGTCAAAGAAGAGGCTGTCTCCCACCTGGCCACAGCCTCCTTCCAGGGATTTGTGCAGAGTAAAAAGGTCCCCCTGAGCTTCGTCCAAGCTAAACATCCCCAGCTCCCTCAGCCGCTCCTTCTAAGACTTGTGCTCCAGCTTCACCACTTCCATTGCCCTTTTCTGGACCCACTCCAGCAGCTCAATGTCCTTCTTAAATCAAGGGCTTCAAAACTTAACACAGTACTCAGGCATAGCCTCAGCAGTGCCAAGTACAGTGGCACAATCACCTCCCTCGTCTTGCTCACAACACTGGTTTTGACACAGGCCAGGAAGCCACTGGCTTTGGCCACCTGGGCACACACTGCCTCACGTTCAGCAGCTCTCGATCAGCCCCCCCGGGTCCTTTTCCATCAGCACCTTTCCAGCCACTCTGTCCCCAGTGCTGCCTGCGGTTGTTGTGAGCAGGACCTGACACTTGACCTTGCTGAACCTCATGCCGTCGATCTCAGCCCATGGATTTAGCCTCTCCAGATCCCTCTACCCGTCTCCATCCGTGGAAACGTCAACTGCATCGCTTTAACACATACATGTGTGCGAGGCCAAGAAAACCATGTACGAAAACACAGCTTTAAAAGGGTGAACGGCACCGCAGGCGCTGCGAGCAGCCCCCCACCGCTGAAACGCGCCGGGGTGCCGCGCGCGGAGGGCGGGCTGTGGCGGTGGCGGCGGCGGCGGCGGCGCTGGGCATGGCGGGCGCTGTAGTGACCTCGCTGGGAGCCGCTCCCGGCGGCGGGCGGGAGAGGGAGCCCGCTCAAACTACGGCTCCCAGGGCCCGCCGCCGCCGCTCGCTGCTCCGCCGTCCCAAACATTTCCGCCGGGGCAGCGGCCAGCGGCGGTAAAGGTTCAGGTGGGCGCCTGAGCTGGGGCAGCGGCCGCTCGGGACGGGAGGCTGCCCGGGCACTTCCCCGAGGGCTTCCCGGCAGAGCGGTGGCGGGCGGCACAAACCCCGGCCGCGGCGCTGCCATGCCCGGCGTGCTGCCCCGGACGCTGCCCGCCTCCCTCGGGCGGGGCTGCCTGGGCCGCTGGCTGCTCGCCGCTCGCGGCTGGGCGCTCCTGGGCGCCGGCGCCGCGTCCTGCTCCTGCCCGAGGTGGCGGCACCAGCCCCCGCTGCTGCTCAGGGCCGCCCGCCAGAGCTTCGGGACGCAGGCGGGAAGGCTGAAAGCTGCAAAACCTGGCGGTGATAGCAAGGATGTGTCCGTGCAAAGGGCGCTGAACGAGGAAACGCTGGTGTCGGCGGCTCAGAAAGGTAAGGGGGAGGGTGCTGTGTGCTGTTCCTTCTGCTGCTAAAGTTTTGTAGTTCCAAACATCAAGTATCTAGAAAAAAAACAACCTGAGCACACCAAGCCGGTTTCTTTTCCCATCATATTGTTTGGAGCAGATGTTACATTTCTGTGCATGCACTGCAAAGTCAGAACAAATTATATGACTTCTAGACAGCCTGTTGATCTAACTAGGTGTCAGACACAAGATGTAAGAGCCTCTCTTTTCCATTTCGGAAGGAAAACCTATCATATGCAGCCTGTCTCTTGTTGTATCTGTCTAGGATAACCTATGTCTCTTGGAATAAGTTCACCTCCAACAAAATTTTCAAAGCCCGACATGTGATGGTAGATTCTTTATGGATTGCCTTCACTTTAGTTGTTCTTATTCACTTCAGTGAAAAGTGGTTACTACATAATTAGCCTCAGAAAATTTGAGCACTTTGAAATTACTTACAAAAAACACCTTTAACTGATTAGAAGACTCCAGAAGAAACAGTTAATGTTTCTTCCATAACTTGTACTCCACTGAAATGCACACTTTATCACTAAAAGATAGTAGTCTTTTTCCAAGTACTCAAATATTTTGAAACATAGAATCTCATACGACTTATTTTGCAGTATATACTAACACTTGCACTTCAGATCAAAATTGGAAGATAAAAACTAATCTGACAAACAGCAGTTAATTATGTTTTTTTAAATTATTTTGTTCTGATATGCCCCTTTTTATTGTTCTATTGATTGCAAACTCATAAAATCAGTTATTTTCAGTGTGTGCAAATTATAGCCTTTTACTTCTTTATTTTTACTTCTTTTCTTTGCATAAGGATTTCAGTGATTGTGGCTTTAGGTGGTAGCATGAATACTGCAGTGCTAAACACCTCATTAGTTCCTGAAAAATCTGGCTCTCGTGCACCCAAAAAGTAGCAGTAATTGCTACTTTGGATCTTGAAAACATCTGGCAAAGTAATAAGGTTTAACACAGAGATATAAACATGCCCTGCTTAACACAGAGATATAAACATGCCCTGTACAATATAAGAGATGTTCCATGGTCTCTTTCACATCAGTGATGCGCTATGGAAACTGTTACTGGAACTTTCTCTTCTGCTAAAATGTTATTTGTGCTACAGACTAACAGAAGAGCATTCATGTAAGAAGGTCATACAAATGTTATTATCCAAGGTTGTAATTTATGCGTTGTTTTGTGTTTCATTTCAGTGAAAGAAGCTGGAAGAGACTTTACCTATTTTATTGTGGTGCTTGTTGGACTTGGTGTTACAGGTTATTTTTTTAAATTACATTCTTTATCAGAAAACACTTTTCATTAATTCCATCTGCTTTGAAAAGTTTTCATTGCATCTGATGTTGTTTCTGTTACAGGTGGTTTGTTCTATGTGATTTTTAAAGAGCTGTTCTCTTCTTCTAGTCCAAATAAGATCTATGGAGATGCCTTGGAGAAATGCAGATCTCACCCCGAGGTTGGTTTTTGAACTTTAGTCATAAGTTTGCGTTTCTTGGTAGTTCTGTCTCTATTCAAGTCAAAACTTCGTGCAAGGAGTTTCACAAGCTACATGAAGACACACATGGTGTTTTAGCAGCTCTGCCAGTGCTTTTAGTTGGCATGGGGTGGCTCTGCTCCAGAGCAGAGCCTCTGTTAGGACAAGTCAGTGCAAGCATTGAGCTTGTGTGAACTAGCCTGCTAGAAGCCAACTAAGTGTGCCACAGCATAAAAAGTGGTGGAAATACAGTCTGCCCTTCAGAGCATGTGCTTGTGTCACCATACAGAAAGTCTTAGGGACTTTTCTGAGTGCCTGCTAAATGCAGCACTTGAATTCTGCAGGTCAGAGAGGCAACTGGACCCACTAAGCTCTCTAGATCTTACCTGCTGCCTTTTCTCAGCACACTTACTCCATTGTGACACTTCACTATGGTTCTGTCACTCTGTGAGGCACTGCACTGATACCCAGGAATTTAAATTTTTTATTTGGAGCACAATTAGCATCCTTTTGGCTAACTGGAATACAGGTGTAGAAGAGTCATGGGATCACACAGTTGTCATAGCTAGGTGTAAACAAAAAAATCAATATGAAACTAGATTTTTAAAAAACCTACTTCAGATAAAACATCCTTCGAAAAAGATTGCCACAGATGCCTTTGAGGATAACCTAGAAATTAAGTGACAAGTTGCTGCTCAAATAAAAATGAAGACTGCTTTGGAACAAGTTTGTAGAATTAAAACTTCTTTCCAGTACTTGCACAATAAAACTTAACCCCCACTTCTTACCAAATTTAAAGTAAGTTTAAGACTAAGTTGATCTACTCTGACTCTATAGATCTGAAAAAAGATAACCAAATTTCTTAATCAGTAGTGTTTTTAGATAATATGAGGGGGAGTGCATTTACATTTTAAACTTTAATACATATTCTCTTGGAGGAGACGTGAGCAAATATTTTGTCCTTTTTTTTTATTTTTACACAAAATGTCAGTTTACATGTCTTCATCTCAGAGAACAGTGCAAATGGACGATATCAACAGGATTTATTTTAGATATTTAATATGGGACTGTAAAGGATGAAAAGGACTGGAATACAGAGGAGTTTTCCTTAAACTGTTTTCTTTCATAAACACTTCTATTCTTGACATGTTAAATTCTCCAGGGGCATTTTGTTAAAAGGAGATGCATTCACAGCAGAGATGTGAACTGATACTGGAATACCTGTTTGTATGTGATCCTTTCTGACAGCTCAAACCTCTTTTCTCTTGTAGATAATTGGTGTTTTTGGTGACTCTATCAAAGGTTATGGAGAGGCAACACGAAGAGGAAGACGACAGCATGTCAGGTACCCCTTGGTGTTTGCCCCATAAAGACATCAGTTTTTGCACAGCAAAGATGTTTTTGGATCACAAGTTAGTTCTAGAGTGATAAATTGTTTGTGACATATCCTGTCACTTTTGATTGAACATAGAAGTTTTTCACAGTACCTTTTGTGTCCCATATACCACTAAGTACACTGTATATAGAATATAAAATGCCAGTTCTGAGTGCCACAAAACAAGCAATGGTCATCATGGTAGACATAGAGCTCTCCAAAAAATAGCAAAGAGTAGTACAGAGGCCTAGGCTTGCATGAGGGGAGCAGTAGTCTGACAGAAGTTTGCAGTCTGAAACTATACTGAGCTGATACACAAAATGCTTTTTGGTACTTGAGGCAACATTTCTACTGTGTATTTAACAGAACACCTATCACCTAAACCTTTCATGAGTATGCCTATTACTTTCCTTTTGAAAGAAACAACAAAATAATTTCTTACAAAACATAAGTCCTTTGCCTTTATTGGGTTATTTGGCAGGAATATATTCAGTGAGGTTTCATATAAGATGAGACACATAAGCCCAGACACAGCTTGAAACATGAAATTGAGATTTTTTTCTTTTGTCTGAGGAAAGTGGCTTTTACTGGTTGAAGCTTTATCTCTTCATCAGACTCTGTGAAATAATGTTTAAAGTGAAGCTGCTAAATGAAATTGATGTGCGCAAACATTCTGAGCATGTGTCTGTAAATAAGTAAATTTACTATGAATCAGCTTCCTAGTATTTAATTTCCATAATTTTGAATGCCTTGTATTTTAAAGAAATTTTTGAGCTGAGAACTGTGTAAGATTGTAGAGTTTGCATCTGCAGTATAAGAATGCAGAATAAGTCTCAAAAATCTGCAGGGGTTTTTTGTGTATGAACACCCTTACTGCAGTAAGGGTCTTCATTCACATTTGTTCTCTCTACCCCATCATGTCACTTTAAACTGTATTGGAAGTTTATTTTACAGTGTGTACATGTGCATGACTGATGGTAATCGGAGATTGGTGCTAAACAGTAGTTAATAATTTCAGTAGGAAGCATAAACTGGCACCAGAACTCTCACTGGATCATTAGTTTCCCAAAGTGGTCACTTTGAAAGTGATGTGCTATTTATTTAATAATTGAGCATAACCAACTCCAGTCTAAATACCAGCATTTAGGTTGGAGATCTCATATCAGTGCCAAAGTTACACAATTTCAGCAGGATAAAATTATTTTAAGTAAAGCACATAGTAAACTGTTTTGATGTGGTTTAACCAACCTGATAATTAATTAGGAAAAACATGCTCTGTGTGTTTTGGCTTGCTAAAAAAACTCTGGAAATCTTGGTGATGTGGGGTCCCTTTCTAGATGCCAGGCTCCAAATCTCCAAGTCAGGGTTTTTTTAGAATAAATACAGGGAATTTCCGTATCTCAGCAGTGGATTGCTTTTCAGTTTTGAGGGGAGGACTAGGGTGAGGACATTTAAGCATTTAATCTCTTGATCCTCAGCAGCTAATTAGCTCTTCTAACTCCACTAGTCCTTAGGCACTCACAGTAAAGCTTGAGAGAAGCGGTAGAGAAGGAACCCAAGGTAGCATAAGGACACCACCGGAATACACTTTCTTACAAAATAAGTAAGCAACTCCTCTAAGTAAGTTTAAATTTGAAGTCTTAACTAGCATATAATCTGTATTCTCGCTGGGTGGTTGGGTTTTTGTTTTGTGTTGTTGTTTTTAGTCACATTGAATACGTAAAGGACGGACTGAAACATATGCGTTTGAAGTTCTATATTGAGGGCACTGAATCAGGGAAACAGGGAACAGTCCATGTGGAAGTCAAAGAGGTAGGTACAATTGCTTGGTACACCTGACAAGCTTAGTCTTGAATTTAAACCACCAAAGAGAAAAAAAAACCACTGAATTTTGTTTCTGTCCAGAATCTTGAAACAGGAAAATTCGAGGTTCGCTACATATTTGTGGATGTTGAGACCTATCCGAGAAGAACCATTGTCATAGAGGACAACAGATAGCCAATGATCAAAGCTGCTGCCTTATCTCACATTGGAAAATGTTGTAGTAGCCAGTCTGCACATGGACTGTGTGGTGTTGCCAATTGTGTCGTGCAGCTTCAGGGCTGTGTTAAGGAAAGTAGCCTCTCAGGGCCTCCACTAAGGACTTTTGATAATAAGTTATGTGATTTAAAGTGAAACCAATGAAATATAGCCAAACTATCATGGTAAATATTCTTGACATAGGAAAATAATGCCTCCTAATAAACAGTTTAATGCTGGATAATACTTCTGAACACCCAAAACCTGAGTTTTCCAAGGTTTGGAAAGTTTTTTGTCTTCCCTGGCTTGGATTTTCCACTCCTATTGCAATAAAAAAGGGGTAGTTTAACTGTAGACAGAACTCTACTGTTTTCATTTTGGATACCTTTGTAGGTAAGAAGGTAGAATGTCAGTGATGCAAAAGAGATCTGGCCATGTAAAGGTAGGAATGGTTGTGGCACACACGCGTGACAAACAACTGAAGATAAAGACTTCAATATTGGTGTCTTCTAAATAAATTACCAGGAAGCCGAACATCACTACCACCTGCTCTTTCCAGTGTTTGCCATTCTGCTCCACATGGTTGTAGCAAGATGGGGTTTAGCTATTTCTCCCAGGCAATTAGTGACAGGACAAGAGGACATGGCCTCAAGCTGTGTCAGGAGGGATTTGGATTGGACATTACCTTCAAAATATTTTGAAAACCACAATAATTCAATTTAAACTTCTCTCTTTCCCATCTTGTCTGCATCTACATGTGATAAACACACGTCTGGTGTTTATCCGGGCACGTCTTTAGTCCGTAAAGTGTTCCATATTATTTTCTTTTACTGCCTGCATCACCTTTCTAGCTAAGCAGATTTACTTCTGTATATTTCATGAAATATACATGCTTCTGTATATTTCATGAAAGCGGGACACAGCTGCGAAGGACATCACTTCTCCTGTGTTGTGAAAAAGCTGAGAATATGCTTGAAAAAATGAAGACAAAAAGTAGCAGAAGAAATCCACCTTTATCTGACCTTAGATGTATTAGTGTTCTTAATTTGAGTGAATGATAAATACAAGGCTAAGATGTTTTCCAGTCTTAGTGGAGGAAAGCTTTTTGGAATTCTTTTTCTAGGAACATCTCATCAGTGAAGAATAAAGAACTTCACAGCTTGATTTATCAACTTTGTACTAGCTAGATACCTATCACCAGCAAGATTATTTAAGCCCCTTGAAACTTAAGGAGTATTAAAGCTTTGGGAACTGATAACTTCTTTTCATATTCCTCCTGATGCTAAAATTCTCTTGGTATTTATGGACTGGCCTGTCACTCATGCTTACAAAATTTCCTTAAATTCTGTTTTATGCAAACACATACGGAGATACCTTAATCAAAATTAGGTGAAGATTAGTTGAACAAGACATCTGGAATACAGAACATTGATCTCTTGTGCAGTATCACCTTTCCTGGTGGTACTTTGCACTGGAGGGGAACAGCTGCATTTACTGAGTTTAAACATGTTTTAGAACACCCTTTTTTGTAATTCTCAAGTGTGTTAGCCTCAATTTTCCTTATGAAGCTGCCCCTGTTTCACTGGATCATTGCACTGCCAGTAAGTCATGCAGAGATCCTTCTCCATGGCAGGAAGCTCAGTATTCCATCCTCTCACTGGAGGATGTTAGGCTGGGGAGACTGCAAAGTAACTAAAAGCTTCACCTTCAGTTGTCGGTAAACACCAGCAGTAACCATTTCATTGTTTCCTTTTTAAAGCTCTTTATTCATTTTCTCTTGGGAGAACACAAAATTTACAGCACGTGCCAGCTACTTTCTCAAGTAAAAGTGTCATGTTAATAAAACACTGGGAAAAAAAACCACTGCTAGCAAGTCAGAGGCAAAGGAATGACATTTTCATAGAAATTAAACGCATTTTCCAGAGTTCAGTTTTGATTGTTGCAGAATTAATAAAAATATATTTTCTCAAAACCTCTCTTTCCTTTAGGAAATTAAAATATGTCACTCATGAGTGAAAGGTTGTTTTTCCAGAAAAACTGTGTGGCAGACTATTCAAAACATGTTTTGGGTAGGTGTACAACTTTGTCTTAACTTTCCCATCACTACATTAATTTTTGTGGGTGCCAAAACCTGTGTGTGCAGCATAGGCAGCCAATATCCTTAGAGGTGGTTTGTGAGAATAATGTTACTGTGTCATTTCCTGTGTTTGATTCTAGGTCCTGGGTATCCTTGCTGTACAGTGACAAAAAGAAATATCCCTCCAGGAAACAAACTCAGTGGAAACTTAAAAATATTTTTTAAAAAGAAATTAGTACTCTTTCAATAAGCTTCAATAAACAGAAGCTTTTGCAAAGTAAAAGCAATGTAGACAAGGAAGCAAAAGTGTTGTGCATGGCTTGAATTTAAAAATAACCTTGATACCTTAATATTTTCTGCACTGAATTCAAGTTTCAACAACTGATTTAGGCAATAGAGTCATGACCTTAGAAATGGTTGCAAATAAATGCGTGTCTGGTACAAGAAACTTCAACAAACTCACTTAACAAGCGGAGAAGACAGGAATGTGAGTAATACAATTACTGTATCACGTGCCAGCTGCAGAGATAAAATGCCAAAGAAACTGCTGGGAGTTTCCACAAGTAATTTCCATTCCCTTTGCTCTCAGCCTCATTCACTAACACAACAGATGCTATCCACCCTATTACTTGTGGGATTATTCCAGTATGTATATTGTCAGCAACCTAAAGTGTTGCAGATTATGCCTGAAAAAACATTGAGGACACATTTTGTGTCCAAGCCTGCTTTTAGGATTCACTGCAGCTTGTAAACTGACAGAAGGCAAGCACAGAGATTGGGGAGAAAATTCGAGGGGAAAAAAGTTTGAAGGAGCAGGCTTAAAGGTGACAGTAAGGGCTCATAAATGGTCTCTGTATATGGGCTTGTGAAGTCTACTTGAAGATCTGGAAGTTGGCATGGGAAAAACAAAAATTTGAAAGCAAAAAGATATTTCCCTCCCTTTTTTTAGGAGGGGAAATTTGCTTGGTCCCTGGAGAGACATCCACTTGCTCTGAATAAGGAGTAATAGAACTCCAGTAGAAATTTACCTTAGGCATCTGAGAATGTTTATCATTATGATATTCTGTGATTCCAAATAGTAGTATAAATAATTGAATAGCAGAAGTGTTTGATAATTTTTCGTAGTGAATTCTCAGGGTTTTTTATTCTGTATGTGTTATATAAAATAATCTATAGGAATTGTAGAAAAATGTGAATTAATACTATCCTGTATTCGAATTCAGTATATTTGTATTTTTTAATGATATATAGTTAAAAGTTGAAGATATTGCAAAAATGTTTTGCAATTTAAAGGAAACAGAAACCAAAAAGCTTTTTGGAATTCTTCTGGCTGTCCTGGGAGGAATATGCTGTATTTGATTCCCTTCATATCATACAGGTTATTGTGGAACATTGGTAACTCAGCAAATAAAAATATGAAGCACAGATACCCATTTTAGTGAAACAGATCAGTGTGGAAAACCTCTGTTTGTCTCTTAGGATTCAGTGTCAAAATACTGCATTTCATTTTAATATCCATGCAAACAAATCCTGTCAGTTCTGGTAAAAGCATCATATGGGAGGGATGCCCTCACCTGCTCCAGCCCACAGCCATCCTGCGGCAGATCAGCCTTGGCCAGCACCCAGAGCTGCTCCCCCCACAGCAGGATGGGGGTGGAGATGGGCACCAGTAGAAATGAGAAGAGCAAGGACAGGAAGATCACTTGCCAGTTAGTGTTGCAGGTGAACTAAACTTCAAAATGAGCTCAGTTTACTGCCTTTTGCTGGCCAGAGCAGCAGCGTGGGCAGCGTGCCGCAGTGGTGAGCACCCAGCAAGGCTGGCAGCAGTGGTATCTCTACTTCCAGATCACGTACAGGCGTCTGCATCCACATCTTAAAACCTCCCAGTACTGTGCTGGGAAACCTTTCCGGGATAATCTTGTTTATCCAACCTCTATTTAATTACAATTCCCCTTTATCAGAATCACAATTATCTCCTCTAGCATGAGTTGCTGTCTTGTATTACTCCCCACAATTAACTCTATTAACCTTTTATCCAAGCACATTTTTACCTTTTATGGGAACTGGGTTGTTTTTCAATTTCAATCCTAATTCTTCTTTTTTCCATTAAAAACATAACAATCTCAGCCATAACAAATTTTATTACAGTTCTACACGTTCTAAATCATGGCTATATTCCCTGAGATGTGATTTGCTTCATTAGTGCTACAACCTCCATAGAGGAGCTGAAAGTGAATTGCTATTTTGTGCACTGTCTGAGGCCATGCATTATCCCGTGTTTTAATAAAATGGAGACAAATCCCAGTGTTGGAGGGCAGATTTGCAAAATGCCACCAGTTGCTTTTTGGTGTGATACCTGGTGAGGTACAGATGCCCTCCCCTCCTCTGTGTGACTGCAAAACCATCACATTCAGGGGTCTGACACTGGTGCAGGGATAACAGTGGTGGAAAGAAATAACTGAGACATCTCAAGATTTAAAACAGCAGCTTTCTATCAACTGCCTTGAACATAAAAGCCTCATAATAAGCCACAACTATTTTTCCCTGAAAACATCCATGAAAAAGTCCTGCTGTGCTAATTTTTTTTTTTATATTTTTCACCTTATTTTCCTTAGATTTCTCTTTTAACACCTTTTTTTTTTTGTGTGTGGAGTCCTGCAAGCCTTTGCATATATTTCTCTTTTCCTTCAAAATACTGTGCCTAACTTCTGTGTCTGCATGTCTTTTCTTTACCCATACTTAATTTAGCAGAATAAAAGCTAATCTCCCTCAGCTTCTCATTGTAAGGCATTTTCTAGACCCTTCACCAGCTTCATTGCTCTTATACGTATATAGCCGTAAAAAACACCATAAATATATAATGTGGAGCATATATGCTATAGAATATATAATAATTATAAATAATAATATATTCTGTATATAGAATAGAATATGTATAATATAATATAATATAATATAATATAATATAATATAATATAATATAACATAATATAATATAATATAATAAAATAATGATATAGATAATAGCTCATATATACAATATTTATATATTATATACAATATATTATATAGAGACAATATATATAATACTCTATGCATATAATATAATATATATTTATAATATATTATTATATTTGTTATATTTATAATATGATGTATATTTTATATATAAATATAATATATTTTATATATAGACTATATATTATGTATACTATAGTTTAATTTAATTTTTATACATTATAATATTATGTCATATATATAATAATACATAAATAATGCCTATCTACATATATATATTTGTGTTCTTGACTTAGTCTTGGAAGCTTTTCAGGTAACATCAAAATAAACCATCTTCTAGGGCCATTCCAGACCAGACACCTCCCATTACTGTCCAAGTCATGCTGCAGAGCTGGTCTCCAGGGATGTTCCTGAGAGCACTGTGATCCTCGCAAGCCACATGGAACAAACAAGACTTGAATTCTGGGTGGTGGGTCTGATTGACACCTTCATTTTTAACTGATATCCAGCACCCCATCCAAAGCTTGGATGACTGACAGGTACAAAAGCTCCAGACATGGCTCCATGGCAAATACTTCAAGGTGAATTATGAAGAAATCAGATAAGCAAAAGGATGTCACTTGCGCCAAGATTAGAGCCAGTCAATTCTAATCTCTTCTGTACTGAGTGAATCATGATGGCAGTTCCTTCTTGATAAGCCATCCTACATTATAATGGTAAAGGCCAGTAAAATAGTCCTGCTTTGCTGGTGGTTGTCTGCGTTTGGGATGGAATTAGAAGTATTTGAACATGGCTTTTGTGCTTTTGTAAAAACATGCATTTTTCACATGAGAAGTTTTGATTCTAAAACAGCCATCAATGTCACAGTCAGCCCCATCTACCCAAGGCTACAGCCATCTTGCTGTACTACTCACACAAGGGATGTGACACGGGACTTCCTTTTCATGGAGGACAAGCTCCATGCTTCCTAAACAAAGTGTTCCTGCATAATGTTTCCAAAATAACCATCCACCACAGCATAAATATCAATGCATGCACAAAATCAAGGGAAAGCTAATACTCTAAAAAATGGACACATCAAGAAAACAATATGTATTCCATGGACTGAAGTCAATGTTTTTAGATTTAGCACACTTCTATGAACATTACCAGGTAAAGCTGTAACCAGTGAGCAATCATGCTGTGTGAGAGCATTAAATACTCTGCTTTGTGCCCATTTGGATGTGGTTACATTGCTGTCCCTTGCCACAGAGTTTGGGAGCAGCCAGCACATACATATCCCTGTTGAGGTCATTGTGATGACTTTTATAAAGGGTTCTGCTGCTGTGCCAGCTGGCGTCCTGCTCGTGGGAGTCTCCAGCTTGCAAATGGCAGACATCTGATGGCTTTCTAAAAATACATTCTTCTCTGTTTTGGAGCCCTGTGGATGGTTCTTGTCTCTAATTCATCTCTTCCCAGGGAATAGGAGGCTGTTTGCTGGAGGCCAAATGCGGGCTGGTCTTTTAGACCTCTGCATACCACACATGTCCCTCAGGCCATGCTTTCTGCAGCAACTCCGTGCAGATCTCACTAGGATTTTAAAAATGAGAAATAACAGGTATTTTTGGAACTGCCTGTACATTATATTACCACTGCTTCATACAGGGTTATGTGCAAATCACACTTTCACACTGAAATAATTTACTTAATAGAAAGAAGGACATATTAGTAATGATATAGATATTTTTTCATCACACTAATAGGTAATGAGCACAGAGCTGGCACTCCAAACATACTGATTCTACGACAGATTCTATCACCCTCCTCTCCTGTGGGCCAGGAGTGAGTATTTTTGTCTTTCTCTCTGCTGTAATAATAACCTGTCCCAAATGTTGTGAGAATCAGGTAAGGAACTGAAACTGCAGACGGCCTGGGCAGGTGAGCAGGAGCCCTCAAAACAATGAGTTTGAGGAAACAGAGGGAATCTATTTTCACAAATCCTTGATTTTTAAACGCATTTCAAGTCAGTACTTGAAACCATTTTTCCAGGAAGAAGATCTCATCACTTCTGTCTATTAAAGTGATGAGTAAAGAAATTGTTTGATAATATATCACAACATTAAGGAAACAAACACTATTAACCTTTCTCTCAGGCCATTCCTCAAAAAAATACATTATTTTATAGGAAGTTTCATAGGAAACTGATAATTATTAGCACTGACAATAAAAAGTTGAAGTATCCAGTAGCCTAAGCCTGGTATTCCTGGACATCCCACATGCCTGCACTGCAATTAATCTCTGGTTTTAGTGAAAAAGTCTTCAGACTTGAAAAAGAACGTGATCAGAAGCAGAAGCTCACTTTTAAACTCAGGTTGAAAAACAGCAAACCAAAGAATTTTATGCAGAGCAGAACAAAGCCGATCACTTGAGGACAGTATAAAATCCTTTATGCATATGAAGAATAAAATATATTTCTCTGAGCTGGATGCAGCTTTCTTATGAGGCAAACACTGTCTGTTGTGAGTGGGAGCACATATATCACTCTATAGTATAAATGGCCTAAAAGCCACAAAGCTGAGAGCAGATGTTGATTCTCATATGACAAAAGAGATGCTACAGAAAGGATTGAGCTTTCCTAACACTGAACTGGGAACTTCATCAGGAGATGATAAATAATAGTATCCGAAGCTTATTCACCCCTTTTTTTACTTCCTACAGCATTCCTTCTGCAGTCTTTTTGCATGTTAAGAAACGGCAACAATCAGTAAGTCGTTTAGCTGCAGGGCCTGCAGCTCCCGCAGCTTTTTCCATAATTTGTAGTTTAGCACCACCTTCCTAGACACCAGAGAATGGCAGCTTTGCACTGCCAGAACATTTGGCTTGAAAGCCTTAGAACAAAAAGGAAAGTGCAAAGAGAGGTGGTTATTTTCCTATCTGTTTTAATTACTGGACCTTTTTTAACAAGATAGCTCTGTCCTCAGCAATTTTTGCAGCTCATCAGTTTTCAGAAACCATCCCACAGACTAGTGCTCCCTGTAGCACTTCCTTCATGGCCCTATAGCTGTGGCTCTGTGCTGTCACAATCTCAGGGCCCATTATTTTTGTTTCCAAGTCATGAAAACTGAAGTTTCTAATATTAACTGTATTTTATGTTGAATATAGTGTATTTTAATGTTTAAAAATGAGCTTGTGAATGCTTGATGTGAACATGGTACTTTCACTCAACATTAATAGGCAACAAATTTCAACCTCTTTTCTGCACTTAATGATAAATAGCTGTTAAGGAGAGTTTTTTATGTCCCATTGAAAAACAAACAGAATTGAAAATGGTAGCTTGTAACCTCATAGTCCAAAATATAAATATATTCTTCCATAATCCAAGGAGTTGGTAAGAAAAATGGTAAAGGTGACAGAGATATGGGTAACTGACCTGCATTGGTGTCGAGGACAAACCCATACCTCAAAGAAAATTCATGCAAAGCATGCACATTTTTTTTAATTCATTCTTCAATTTTCCCTTTTTGTGTGTTCCCCAGCATGCCCTCACTTGCATGGGATGTGTCCAGGATCAGCTACCCAAGAATAAGCTTAATCACAAAATTACCTTACAGTCACCCCTGCAAAACCTCCTTCTAGGCTGATCTCCTTATCTTGTGACCCAGAAGCTGCAAATACCCACCATGACATGACCTGTTTTGGAAAATTCTCACACATTGATCCCTGAAAACAATCCAGAGGTCTGTGCACTTGGTGCTTGGCTTCATGCTTCCCATCAGCACTGTATGAGGAATTCCCAGGAGGTGCTCCCTAAGACATGGTCACAAAATTCTGGGTGACACATCACCATCCTCCCCATGTTTCTCAGGACAGTGGAGTGGCTAAGCTGCTCACTGCCATGTTGTGAGCAACCTTCATCCCCACTTGAGCCTTTGCTTCCCTCTCTACTTTATTCACCAACTACAAAACACTTTTATTGTTGGGGAGACCTCTTTGGCATTTTGTTCCTTCATTTCTTTGCCTATGCAATCACTCAGGTGTAATTCGACTGTGAATATAAAACAACCCCTCATTTTTGTGTCTTTGAGGGAAGAAAAAACCCATGATATTGCATGTTAAGCAACATTTTCCCTCCCTGCTAGGTGCCCACCCTTCTATCACACACTTACTTTCCCAAAATCAGTAATTCAGTGGCAAATTATGGCAGTTTTAATTAAGGCAGTGAGTTGAGAAATGAACACTCATTTAATATCTGCTGACTATGGGCAACAACACAGACAGAAAAGTAAATTATGAGGAAGGAGCTGCAAGTGTCAGCCTTTAAAAATCTTTCCTGAACTCCACGTGTGAATCAGGTAAGGTTTCTTGAGGCTACCTCAAGAAAATATGAATGAGTCTTTTAAGATATATTAGTTTAATTTCTTTACACTTTTATCTGGATATTCTCATTCAGAATTTAAAACAAAATCCTAAAGTGGCCTTAATTTAATTTATTTAATTTCCAAGGAGAACTAAAGCAGATTGAGTTAAGGAAACTGAAATTCTGGCTAATACTTTTTAATGCAGTTTAATTCTTGACTTTTCAAATTCACATCTTTAATTTGTTGGGGGTGCTTTTCCAGTGCAGCCCTGAGAAGCCAAACACCAAATGCATTACTGAGAAGAATGTCATAATAGTCTGTAAAGCTAAATATATCTATATGATTTTTGTCCCGGTTAATGGAGTCTACAAATATTTCCACAGACATTGCTACTCAGTAGAGGCAACTTCATCAACACATGCATCGGTATGCTCATATGGCCCATATTTTTGATGCTTCTGTTAAAATTTGAATTTTACTGTAAATTGCACCTGGAGTTTGCATAGAAAATGTGTTATATAAGAGTATTCTTTCAACTGTGTATGATATTTACCTTTGCAAGAACTACTCACTTCTATGAAAACTTGCCCAGTGTAAACAGATTAGTTCCTATTCATCAGATAAACTGTTTTTAGTTGTCTGTAATTCCCTGGCTGTCCAGACCTTCTTAGACAGCAATCATTATCTCTAAAACCCCTCTGAGATTCTCCAGTATCAGATACAGACCAGCCACAGTGTAGGTCAGGTAGGTACGTTGAAAAAGCCATGGGGAGCACTCAAGCATCATGGCATTTTCTAGTCATAATATTTGTATCCCCAGTTCCTGAAGTTGATTTTGGTAGGCTCTGGCTTCTCTCTGTAAAACATTATTTCTGTCACCAGGTATCTCAGAGGTGTTGGCACTGGATGAAAAAGCCCTTTACATCTGTGGTCCATGAAAAGTCAGTCCTGGCAAACATAGCCAGCCAAGTAGTACTTGGAAGTACTTGGAAGTACTTCTTCCTCCTCCCCATCTTCCTTCAGACATAGCATTTCTGGCAGGGCCAGAGGCCACCCAACAGCAGCACTGGGGACTCTGGGGTGTTGTGAAAGAGGAGCCTGGAGAAGGATCTGTGGGCTGTCCATGAGCAGGAGTTATGGACTTCAGCCACTTTGATTTAATGCTTTTTTTCAGTGTAGTCCATCTCTTCTCATGAATGACAGATGAGGACGTCAAACTATTTTGAGCAGTGAGATATGTCTGCCTCAAATATATTGGCCTGGTGAAGACATCTGTTTGCTAAGCAGTTTTCCATCTTTCAGGTAAGTGAACTTCCCAATTAGCTCCTGAGCATGGTATTTGCGTGAAAATCATTCCATTAACAATGCTCTCTTTGTCTCCAGCTGCTGCACTTCAAATTTGATGGCATTGTGTGTTGTTAGAAATTTGAACAGAACAAAAAGCATACAGAGAGAACAGAAGGCACGCAGAATTAGCAATTATTGTTTGATGAATACAAAGTGATAGTGCCAGCTATAAAAGCTGAAAAAGTTGTGCTTACAGTTCTTTAACAACTTGGAATTAAATTATACACAATGAGCATCTGTTATCAGTTGATTTTCTCCCACACTCCAAAAACTTCAGTCAAGATTGTTTGCCATTTCTGGGGCCAAGGCTGAGGAAAAAATGTATCACTCTTTTTCTTCTGCCTTATGTAAAGTACCAAGACCTTCTTCCAGCTCTAGCAACCTCAGATTTCTGCACTTTTATTCCCATGAAAATCCAGGCAAACATTTCCAATAAATAAAAAAGTGATGATTGCACTTGTCTGCTTTGCACAGACCAAGGCCAAAGCCTCCTGCCTGTGGTTATTCCCCAGCACCCAGGACAGGGCAGCTACAAAATCCCTTGGGGCACTCCAGCCCAAGCACCTCAGGGTGACCATGCCCCATGCTGCTGGGTCATATCCATGAGGATGTTCTGCTGGGCAGCAGGAAATCCCCTGGAGCTTTGTAAATAGACTTTCTCCAGCATCTCACCCTTTCCTGCAGCATTTATAGCCAGCAACAGGGAATAACTTTTCTGTGAATTGGAGGGCAATAAAAGTGCTGAACAGCTATAAAACATGTGTCAGAAAATGACATCAGAGAAGAGCCAGTTAGAGTAAGATGCTGGAGACATGCTCTTTGTCTCTCCTGGTCTGTCACAACAAAATGTAAATGTAGCTTTGGGTCATTCCTTCTAGCTGTAAAAAGCATTATAGTCATCTTCTGACTTATGGTGAGTGGTGGTTGAAAGAGGGGTTATACTGTGTCTGCTTTGGACTACACATTCATTTCAGAGTGATTCTAGGGATAGAATTAAAATGACATAGCATTACTAGGATATCCGAGTAAACCTGATTTTTGTCTTAGTGTCTGTTTTAGCTCCATGGCATTCTGTGTCCACAGCTATTAGACACAACGTAAAAATACTGCAAGATACAAAATAGTCCACTCCCCAAAGTGGAGCTAAGCAAAGTGAATAACCCAATGGAGTGCTATATGGTTTTGGGTGCAGTTGTGGGAATGACACCTTTAAGGAATTCAAGATAAGTTCAGTCAGAACTATGCACTGTGCTCTCCCCAGTATGTGTCTGCTGGTG
Source organism: Passer domesticus (assembly GCF_036417665.1). Classification (NCBI taxonomy): domain Eukaryota; kingdom Metazoa; phylum Chordata; class Aves; order Passeriformes; family Passeridae; genus Passer; species Passer domesticus. The sequence continues at coordinate 103,549,094 of NC_087474.1, read as the reverse complement.
GTGAGCAGAAGAGCAACCTCCCTGCTCCAAATGCTCGTTCTCAGTTTGAAAAATACCCAGCCTGGGGCAGCTCGCCGCCATACAGTGTTGGAAAACATTGCCTAGAGTGGGTGGGTCTCTGGTGTTGAAAATTTAAAAAAAACCAACTCTTGGAAAGAATCTGAATGTTTATTGAGGTCAAGAGCCAGCAAAACACCGAGCTGGCCACAGCACTCTGCCAGTGCAGCTTCCAGCTGGGCACTGGGCTCCCCTCTGGGCCTGGTGCTGTGGCAGTGGTGCTGTGAGGGACCGTGTACTCTTTATAGTGGCTGTCTGTGGCCCCGAGCACAGGAGCAGCTGGAATGGCTGCCAGCGGAGCGGGCACATCGCACTCTGGCAGGCCCAGTGCTGGATGCAGGCAGATCAGAACCCATGGATGCAAAAGGGCACACAGGCTGAGTCCTTGATGTCTTCCAGGGAGAGGGGGCATTGATGGGCTCCCCCAGGCCTGCCTGTGGCTCATGCTGCTGTTCCTTGCTCCTGCAGGTCGGGCTCAATGGTGCCCAATGCCGTGTCCTGCCAAGAGAGACATGCAGAGTGCTGGAGCTTTTCTGGTGCTGAGAAAATAGGAGAAGAGAAAAGCCCAGAGAGCTGGGGGGGAACCCACATGGATCTCCTCAGCAACTCCCCAGCTTTCAAGCGACCTGGGGCGAGATGCCTGGGGCAAATTGTGCTGAGCTGTCAGGGGGGATGTGAGAGGAAAGATGGAGCCTCCAAGCCCCCAAAGCACCGTGCTCTTCACCAGACACCGTCTGGATTAGCACAGGGCACAGTGCCTGCCAGAGGTGGTCAGAAAATCTGGGCAATGTTCAGCACTACTGAAATCCCTGGCACTCTTTGTGGTATGTCTGGTCCCAGGACAGGCACCAAGGATTCTACCCAGCCCTGCACAGCTGAGTAGAGAAGCTAGAAGTGCTGGAAGTGGCTTTGAACCTCAGGGTCAATGTGTGATATGGGGCCAGTGTACTAAAGATGGAGACATGGAAAACAGGCAGCCCCACACTACAGTGGGGGAGCCCTGGTGAGCTCCTGAGTGCCAGTGGAGCAACTCAGCTCTTCCAAGGGCTTCACTGGGGTAGAAGTTCCTGACCCTTGTCACTGAAGGGAAACGTGTCTGAGATGACAGTAAAGGTTGGAAGGGACCTCTGGAGGTCACCATGTCCAAGGTCCGCACTCAAGCTAGGTCAAAATGTACAAATACAGGTATTAGAGAGAGTTTACTTCAGAGTAAATAATTAAAGTTTTTATCTAATAAAATTTTTATCGTGTTCTGCCAGGTTCCGTCTTTTTGGTCCTCCTGGTGCTAGTCTGCAATTGAGTGATCAACAAAAAATACAATTAATTGCTGTACTGGAAACTGGTCCTGCCATATTCAGCATTTATCCTTCATGAGCAGCAGCAGTTGTATGCTGTATGTGTTAATGAATTCTTCATCCACCAATGCTGAAGGATGTGAACATCCTCAGTCTAAATTTGAAATAGACTAACACATACCCTGAGTAATTGGTTTTCCCATTTTTCTCTGTCTTCTGCTCTATTACTGCTTTCCCTGTTACTACTTCCATGCAGAATTGGTAAGAGCCAGCCTTCCCTGCCTGGGTAACCAATGGCAATACTCAGCACCTGATGTGCTCACTCATATGCTTAATAATGTTTATTAATTATTTCAGTAATACAACTATTTGTCTTTCTACTACTACCTGAACTTCTGTGCCCTGTGAAACTTATTTTCATGCTTCTGTAAATAATATTCTTAGTAGCTATTAAAATTATTAATATTTACATTATTATTTTTAAAGTTATTACCTCTGATTAGCACTCCAGAACTTAGTGAAGAACTGTGAAATATAAAACTTCTAAATATTTCTATTTTCTATCTACTCTAGAAGACCAGTAATTCAGTAACCTTTTTAATAAATATAAATGAATCTCTCATTATCTGTTCTCCTGAGACACTGAAAGTATTAGTGGAATTCTTAGGTCCAACCTTACCTTTTCCAAAAATCTGTGTGTCCCTATATGTTCTTCTGATTTCCATGGGTCCCTGATGACTCTTTGAGACATGATGCATATAAGAACATTTCTTGTCTTCAGTTTTTTCAATGAAAACTCCAAAAAGGAAGATTCTTTATAAGGAATAAATGTTACATTTCAAAGGACATTTCTAGATTTTACAACCCCAGAATATAAGACTTTGAAAAACATTATACTTTTAGGAAAATGGAGCTTTATCAACCACATCTTTTATGAAGTGGTTGTTTTGTTGTACCACAACCAAACACTGCCTATTCACTAATCATGTCTTAAGGCTCTTGAAAATAATTTCTAATCCTTTTCCTTATTGATCCATTTAGGCTTTGAATTATGTGCCAATATGCTCTGATTTTCATCACAGTCACAAAGCCTACAAACTCATAAACTGAGAATCTTGGACAAATCACTTGACTCTAGAAATTGAAGATTTATATGCATCTATTTTAAAAAAAAAGTAACACTGCAAGTAAAAGCCTATAAACTAAAGGGAAAGAAAATTTTATTACCTATTTCTAATGAAATTCAAGGAGTAGCCAAGAAAATAAAGGAGGAAAACTAGATTAGATACTTTAAGTCTTTCTTTTTTCTGTAAGAACTCTTGGCAGATAAGATGAGGATTATTTACATCTGAAAGTATAATTTAATTGTTTAATCTTCACTCTTGTAGTTCCACAAAGAGTTCTAGTCACATGTGTTGGCCATGAAACATGTATGTCTTGGAGGACTCGTAAAACAATGGAAATTGTATAGCGATTCCTAAAAAACGTAAAGCAAGGCTTCTTACTTCATATGGAAGTACAGAAAACCTAAGCTCACTTCACTGGAAACAGAAAAATCTCTTCCCTTTGGTTGTTTCTTTAGAATTTATAACATTTAGAAGAAGGCTTGAGTTTAATGACAGTAGAAGGGATCTAACAACCCTACACAGTGATGTCTGCTGCCTCAGATCTGCTGATGCTCCATTTTGAGGGGGATTGATCACCACATGAAAATCAGTCCTGTGAGTTATAACTTTGCTTCAAAACTGTTTTGTGGTTATCTAATGTTTCCCACTACATTGCAGTGTTGCAATGACAGACATTTTACCCTGAATGAAAAATAGATGAAAAGTAGCTGGAAATGCAGTTTCTTTGGTTTTTTTTCCTGAACAATATCTATTTTTTTTTGCTATTCATAACTTAAGTTGTTCAGCTGATCTTTGCAAAGAGCAGGTATAAGTTTTCGTAGTGCTTTTGTGTACATCATGCATCACTTTTTACATAGCTTCAGTGACATACTATAAAATGGGAAGATAACTTCCAAACAATGCTCACAAGTTTACCAACTTTCCCCTGGTAACCAGCAAATTTGGCTAGACATTTAGTGATTTTCTTTCCAGTGCCATATGTCAACAAAGTATGACTCATACCAAATTCACAAAGCCCCTAAGAGGATAATATTAACTCTGGCTGAAGCCAAATAACTCAAAGTCTTTGTGTGTGAGCAGGAAACACTAATTTTTGTTAGATTAACATAGCAATGAAGGGGCTACAGCAAGCAGAGGAATGAGCTAGTGGGTTGGATATGCCTCGTGGTTTCTGAGAACTGACAAAATGTCTTTCAGAGCTATGGGTATTATCACAGAGTCAGTAGGTCATGGCAAAAGTCCTGCTGATTTAACTGAACTACTACTGATTGGATGGATGTTCCCAGATATTTAACTGCTGACTTGCCTGGAATTCATCCTGATAGGTCAGCCTGCAGGCACTGATCCTGAATAACACAGGAGAATTTACGATAGCTACATTGGCTGTGCAGTACATGTTGTGTACTGCAAGCATAATAATAAAATTGTGTTACATTGCCAATAACCATAAAGAACATACACATGAAACCATAGTAGCTATTGAGGGTTAGCAACTTTTAATCTTTCTCCGTTGTGCCAGTAAAGCAGAAGTAGCCTATTAGTTCAAGACGTGCACCTTTTTTCTAGTGTAGCTGCAAAATATTTTTAGTGTATCATCACAAAATTCAAGAGAAAGTGTATACTAGTTTCAATAACCATATACTGAACATACAAGCTATGCAATAGTTCTTAATGCAATTCTTAGCCAGTAAGGAGGAAATGTTAAGACTATTAAAGGAAATCACAGTGGCTTTTAGCTCTTGTACAGTCCCCTGCTAATTCCCTGAAATCTTTTTAGTTAGTAAATATTTTATTAAAGCTGGAGTATTTTCACCAACACGATTCTTTTTTTCACTCACAGCTTTTACTGCTATTACACAATGAAGTCGCACAGCCAGCAGTCACTTGCCCTTATCTGTGATGCTCTGTGTACCTCTGCGAGGCAGAGGGAAAAGGGCGTGTGCAGGAAAGTGAAGTGTTTGGTCTCCCGCTGCTGCTCATACTGCCCCTGGCTCCAGGGTCCTTGGAGGCCTCCAGAAAAAGTTTAAATTCAATTTCTTCTCACCTTCTGATAGATATCTAGATAGGCATTGTATAAATACATAGAGATTGAAGCTTATTAGGTGACAGCATTATAAAAAAGAATATTGTAATGGGGTTCATTATTAAAGGACTCACCCAGATTAACTTTTTCACCTCAACTTCTGCCTGGCAGTTATGATAAATGAAAACTCAACACTACCAATTACTGAACAGGCATATGATTAGTTTTATACCATACATTTCAATATTTTATTTACCATTGTGGCTAATGTGTTATGTATATTTTTCAAAGTAGTACCTGGGAATACCCTACTCCTGTATGATTAAACACTTGTAAGAATTGCTTAGCTTTGCTACTAGAGCACAGGAGCAGAGTGTTTAGTAAATGTAAATTGGTGTTTCACTGAAACATATTCATGCAGAAAGTTGCAACAAACAGGAACTGAAACTAGTCAGCCCCACAACTGTACACTCAAATGGGGGTTAGAAAGAACACAAGGCACATATGTGCTGAAAGCATATACCTCCAGGATTATTGTGGCAGCATGAAAAACTAAGGATATAGCTTTACAGCATGGTACCGGGGAGATATCTGCAATAGCTGAGACATTTGAAGCAGCATGTTGTGGCTCAGGTCACATATCATGTTCCCTCAGCCCACAAACGCTTCATACTGTATAGACAAAAGCTCTGTTTAAAAAAATTAACTTCAGTTTAAGAAGTGATCAACACCACAGAAACTGTGCTCAACAGCTTTGCTTCAGCTTTGCCCAAAAGCCCATGCTGACCCTCTATGGGACCTGTCTTGCACAGGGTAGGGAGAACAGTCTACAGTTTCCTAAATTCATGGGCCAGACAACCTGAATGTCTGTGATTCAAATCACCACTGCTACAACCTGTCATAATTTCTTTGCTGAGTTTTGCTCTCTTGTCCATACTTCCTTTGACCTCAGTGCCTAGACCTCCATTTATTAAACTCATATTTATGGGTAAAGCACCCACAGGACAGCACAAGGTCAGTGAAGTGTGTCAGAGAAACATATGCAAAGCTACCCAACACATCTGTGCACTCACTGGGATATGTAGCCCCACAACAAAATCTGGAAATGCGTGGGACTTGCCCACGCACACATCAGGTTATCATACTCATCTCCATACTCCACTTCTCCTCTGCTTTGCAGGCAAAGCCACAGCAATTACTCAGTCTCCTGAGAATCTGGTCTCAGTGTGTATTTAGCTGCACAGGTTGCCAAGAATTTTAAACCCAGAGACCTTTTTCTATGCTTGCACGACAGAAGGCTTGGTATGAAAAGCCAGTGAGTGCACACCCACCCTTTCAGCTTCCACTGTATCGTGATATTGCAAACTGCTTCTGGACCTGAGAAGTCATGGCAGAGACAGACTACTGTTATGAAAGTAATCTGAAGCTAACACATCCCACACCCACAGCCACCACTGCCAATACCAAACAAATGGTAAATGAAAATAAATGAAAGGGAAGTGTGTTGTAAGTGAAATATTTGCAGATTGTTTATACACAACAGTTAGGTACTTTCCAGAGATGTAAAACAGGATCATCTTTTTCCTGAAGAAACTAATAAACAAGGGCAGAGAAATGCTTGAGGATTTTTATGTACAAGATAAAGTAGAAAGTCACTGGAAATTATTTAATTAGAATGTAAAGAAAAAATATTTTTTATTATCAGAGAGAAAGTTGTTAAAAAAACTCTGAATGCAGGCAAATTATCTTTCACCCAAAATTACCCTTACAAAATTTGTCATCACATACCATGTTATTAACTGCCATGTTTAACAGGGAAAGAACTTCTTGTTTTTAAATTCTACTAATTTAAAATTAATCAGTAGATCATCAGCTGCAATAGCAAAGGCCACTGCAATGTTGTAAAATTAGTACTTTCCCAGGCTGCAAGAGAGATTTCCTGCAGAAACCTGAAGGGAACTGCACAACAACGGCGCTGCTCTGTACCTTCTCCAGGACATCCACAGCGTGGAACAGACATCAAGGTCTGTCTTCTGCAAATGTCTGTGATCTCACTGCTTGCCTTGGTTTCATCTAGGATATCAACTTCTGATATGGTAAAAAATGTTTACAAAAAAGCTTTATGTGTATGAAATTTAGGTACCAGTACTAAGGGCAACTCATTCTTGCTATCAAACCCTAAGTGTATTTTTATTTCTGTTACTTTAAATATTTTTCATCTGCAGGTACAGACCGGTTTCCCCCTGGATTTTAGAGAGAACACTCTCCCAAAATTGCCGTTAGTTCATATTGATCAGCAGCTTATAAACTGGCCATTTGTGTGACTGACCTGCTGCAGTATCTGCTGCCATACTGGAAAGAGAGTTTGATGGCATTTTTCTGATCCATGTCCCTGGGAGGTGATGGCTTGTCCTAGCTCATTCTGAGCTCCTGGCAAGGTCTGGGATGACAGTTTCAGAAGAGAATAAATGCCAAAGAAGAAGAATTGCTGGCCTCTTTTTGTACATGATTGATTTGATAGTTTGGAGCATGGAATCATTTTCCTTTGTGTATTACTAGCAGAAAATTAATAGCCCCTTTCTTTTGCCATAAGAGTGTTAGGTGCTTGCGTCATGGATTCTGCCCCCTTTCTCAGCCTAATTAGCAGGAATGAGTTCAGATGAGAAGCACTTTGGATCCTAAACCTTAGCTGATGATTAATGCTTTTGGGAAATTTCAGCATGGTAGTGTTTTAGACTCTCCTCCAAAACATTTGTGATGTGTTCACCCGTCTCCAAAACATCTGATTCCTGAGTAGCGTGACATGCAGTGACACGCTACTCATCTATTAGAGCTGCTGATTTTCACAGTTGTGTATGCCTTGCCTTGTAGTACTCTGACACAGGTAAATAAATATCCACTGAACACATTTAACAGCTTTCTTCTTGTACTTATCGAAGGCTTCTGTGGTCTGTTCTTGTTCCCTGACAGAGGAGTTAATCAATGTGCCAAGCAAAGCTGCTTTGACATCTTGCTGCTGAAATGTAAAGCTGTAAAGTACTTAAGAGTTGATCCAACTTTCCTGGTTTAAGGAAGGCTACTGCATGCCTTAAATCAAAATGTCTGAAAGAGAACAGTTCTTGCCTTAAAGAGACTGAAATCATGCAGCATTGCAAAGATGTAGTTACAGAAAGGTAACTACAAAATACCAAAATAGGTATTTTGGGTACCATTCAGTAAAAAAGTTAATTTGTCCAAAATCTACTTCAATTCTTTTTAATTTTTTAAATGAGGGTTTATATGTACTTGAAGATGTAAGTTTGAACAGATAGGTTTTAAGTAAGTGTGAGAATGAAGCTTGGTACCTACGCTGTCTCTCAAATGAGTTTTGGATCTGCTGAGTTTACAGCAGGTCAAACAGTTCTTACATTGCCAGCCCTGAAAAGCCTGCCAGAGAGCTGTCAAATTAGGGGGGTTTTGTTGGTTTTTTAATTTTTTTTTAAAATCTTCATTAATTAAGTTCCCACAGAAGAAAAGGTTTCCATTTTTCAGCAGCAGCAATTGTATCCTATTCGTTATTAAGCCATTTAAACTGTACTGAAAGCTGTGAAGTGGCTTGAGGGTTTTTGACTGGCTTCCTGATTACAAATAACATCGATTCTTGTCCCAAGTGAACTTGCAGTAGAAAAATAATTTGTTGTGAGCACCTTGGTTTATGGGTCTTGCCTACAGTAGGGATTTTTTAAGACAAAAATCACCAGTCACTTCAAGTAAAACTGAGAAGATACATAGTTTATGTGCTGTTGAAAAAAAGTCAGGTGCCCAAGTTTTGTACTGGCAATATATCCAAAATTAACATTTAGAGATGTGATCTCATTAGAGGGAAGGTAAAATATCTAATTATAGGTGGGATTTTTTTACATCAGTATTGTATTGCTAACAACTCTAAAACAAAGAAATAATTTATTTTCATTTCTAAAATATGCATAATTGATTTCAAATATAGTCTAGATGCAAATTTACTGACACAGAAGACACCATTCTTGTTGTCATGTGCAAAAGAAGAATTGCTCTTTAAATATAATTAAAATCCTCAGAGAAACTTGTTCAAATATTTAGTGATTTGCAGGTGTTGCTAAAGTGATGCTGATTATTCTTCCAATTCTGCAGCCTTCTAGCTTTGGGAGACATCTTTGCTATGAGTGTTACATGTTCACATAGCTATCTCATGACTACTGAGACTGACATTTAAATATTTGTTAACCTTGCCTTTCTGCACATGCTGAATATTCTGTGAAGAAAACCACAGTAAATAAAAAGAGTAAAATGTGTGGGAAGGAAGATGGGGGCAGAGGGAGAGGCAGGAGCAAGCTGGAGGGAAAAATGAGATGATTTCTAATGACTGCAGGTGGACAGCTGGTCCCTGGCCTGAGCTGATGCCATCTCTCTCAGCAGGACATGGAGAAATTGCTGGTGGTGACAGATGACAGTGGAGAAACTGGGTTTCACAGGGGACTGGGGGGAAGGTGTGTGAGCAAGGGGAAGACATGACAGCTGATGGCTGTGCTGGACTTTTAGGCACATCGTATCTCCCAGGACTGGGGATCCACTTTGGTAATGCCCTCCAAGGCTGAGGATGTCACCAATGGCAAAGTTGAGGTGGGATGCAGAAAACTGGGAGCAGTGAGGAAAACATGATCTGGAGCAGGCTATTTATCTGAGTGGAGATAGGGAAAAGTGGGAAAAGGGATGTAAGAGGGAAGTTAAAAGGTGATCAAGAAAGCAAAAAGGAAAGGGTAAGAGAGAGGAAGATAAGGAATAGAAAGCATGTTACCTGGAGGTAGTTGCAGAGCAGCCCAGTGCTTGGCCACAGGCTCACAGCACCATTCAGGAGGTCTCAGCCCAATCTCCTGCCCACTGTCCTGAGGTCAGACTTGGATCCTGCTGGCTTTGTCCAGTAGAATCTTGAAAAACTGGGGATCATCAATACCAGGATGCCTAAACTATTATCGATTGTCTCGCACACACCAAATTTCACCCATGCATCCACAGCCCAGGTGGCTGGAGGCAGTGGGGTGCCTCGCCCCTCCAAGAAGCTGGACACATTGGGCATGAACCTCCCTTACCAAAGCTGCACATTGGTAAGGGAGATTGCAATGCAACCCTCCAAAACTGCTTGGCATGTCCCCAGTGGCTATTTGAAACCATCCTTTCTTTCAACTCATCCTTTCTGCCCCTCCTTGTCCCCATATCTTAGGTCATCTGATGGACACAGACACAGGGCAGGTGTTGTCAGAGGTGAGTGACCATACAAGTTGGGATCAACTAAAAATTTGCCACCATTCACTTCACTTTGGCACTTTGCATCAAGCCTTTCCTGCAAAACTAAGGATAACATATAAGAAAATTGTTTTAACCAGGATACAAGCCATTTATGCAAACCAGACTATCTATCCAATGTTTCAATTTTAATAAAATGTGACTAATTCATAACTTAACTCATTAAAATTTTTGGTACCAAATCATGTAATCACTCACTTCTCTGCATTTGTCAGATTAACCAGGATTAGAGAGGCCCCATTTCCTTACATTTAATTTTTGATTGACTGTTTACACGAAAAACTCTGTGATCCCAATGCCATCACCTCATCCTCAGACAGCAAACTTTATGATTTAACCCCAGGAAATATAATTTGTGCAGCCATAAGGCAGTAAAAGACCTAAAGAGGTCATTGAGTCTAGGTGCTGTGTCAAGGCCAGGGAAAATTACATGTAAAAATAAACTGCTTAACCTGAACACCTTTGGCTGTTTTAGCTCCACAACCAGCCATACAGGCTCTTCCACCACTTCATATCTTTGGGATGTCACTGCACAGCTGGACCTGCAGTACCCAAATGTCCTCTGATCCTCCCCTGCGCAGTGACCTTACACAGTGAGTCCTGCCCAAGTGTACCACTTTTCTTTTATCACTGTGATAAAAGTCATCCCTCTATCAAATTTCTCATCATTTTTTAATTCTAACCTTGTTCCCCTCTGTTCACAAGGTGTCACATCTTCTTGTGGCCAAGAAAATCACCTTAATCTAGGTGTAAATTACCTGCTCTCTAATCTGGTGTGAGACACCAGTGAAAGTGTGGCTCGGTTCTCTCCATGTCAGCCTCCCACAGGCATTCTGTGTCCACACAGACTCTACTAGTGCTCTGATGCCTTTCAGGGCATTCTTTCATGAATTTTCCTTTGCAGCTATCTAGTTGTTTTTACAAATACTGTCAAACTTAGTATTTCCAAAACCTTTTTTCCCACTGCCAAATTCATTAGACAATAGCCAATAATTAAATAATTATTCAGGGGGAATAATAGAGACTTCTGATGCCAAAAGTGGCAGTTCTTTTGAAAATAATAAAAGGTTGGTTAAGGTATTTTGTGCCTAGGTATGATACTCAATTTAAGAGGTAGCCATTTTCTATCCAGAATACCAAACTAAATGTAGAGTGTATTTAGTGCAAAACTTTGTTTCTGATTTTAAAGAGTTACTTTGAGAGTAGATTTTTTGATGATTGATGTGCGGGTTTGTTTTGTTTTGGGGTAGTTTTTTTTTCTGGTTTTGTTTTTGGGGTTTTTTTTAGTGTTTTGTTTTGTTTTGTTTGGGTGGTTTGGGTTTGTTTTGGTTTTTTGGGATTTTTTTTCAGACAACAATAAGCTTCTGATTCTCTTTTCTTCCCCTCCCAAAGTGCCTGTTCAAAAGAAGGAAGAAACTACTACTTGTACTGTGCCAGGACTTTAGATATATATAATAATCTGTAGTTGGCATATTTCATCACTAGAGGGAAATCATTACAGTGCTCTTCTCAGCAATGCTGGTAGACACACTGTTCTCTAGAGTTGCAAAATGTGCAACAGGTTTCAGCTGGGATGCAAAAGTCAGCACCTGCCCCAGGCCCTGCTCCAGCCCTCCCATCCCTGAGGGTGATCTACATTCCTAGGAGAAAGACAGAAATGAAAGAGAAATGCTAACAAGGGAGCAAACCTGATTTTCAGTGCTGTCTCTTTGAGATTTATAGTGCATTTTACCTTTGACTTAATTTGGCAGAAGTCAAAGTGAGTCAATGAGAGAATTTCTAGCGTAAATATTTAATTTCAAGATAATTTTGATTTCTGTCTCCAGAAACACCATTTACACTGTTTTTACAGTGACCTTTGAAGGTCAAAAAGCAGTGAAGCACTACAGAAATAGGTATTGTATATGTATCTGGCATTAATTAGGTATTCAGTCAAATACTCATTTTTAATGGAAGAGTTGCCACAATTTAATTCTTACTTTTTTTTTTCCTTTTTAAATAGTTCTGCATTCCTTACCCTTCAAATATTTAATGAAATTATAAAGATACTTCAAACCCTGGACTTGATGCTATGAATGAAAGAAATAATAAATAGATTTCTGGGTGATTTTTTGATAGACAAATCCTTACTTTTCCATCCACGCTTTCAGGGTTTTTGAATTGCTTGGCTTTCCTCTCTGTTGCAGTACTACACACCAGTAACTGCTTTGCTGCTCTGGCATCCTACTCACAGATGCTGAAAGATTAAATACATCTTTGGATTGACACAGGGTTATATTGATTTATACTGGGATCACCCTAGCTCTGATCAGGCTTCTATATAATTTCCCAATTATATTGCTCCTTTAACCCACTGCAAAGTGATTTTCATCTTCTTACACAACTTTCTTTGAATGCAGTTGAGGATTAGATTACAAAAATTTTCAGATTTCACAGATGACTGCCTGAACCTAAGCCTCATTAAACCCTTAGAGAACACACTGAAGAAATGCTTGCTGTAATTTTAGTTTCGAACAGCTATCAAAATCCATCCAACTTTCAAAATTTCCTATTCTTTTCCAAAAAGCTGGAGTAGCTCTGTGTTTGCATGTTGAAAAACCAACATGCAGTAATACATCATGTGTCCTAGGGGGCTTTTTCTCCTGATGGTGTTTCATCTCCTATGAACAAATACTTCAGCAGACATATTATAGCCATTTAAAAATGGCTTAGAGGGAACTTAGGTTGTATTACTAGATAACAGCAACTAGCAGAGAGAAGAACAAGATGAAGAAGAACAGGAACAGAGGGAGGAAAAAAAAACAAAACAAAACAAAAAAAAAAAAAACCTAGGGAGATTGGAATCAGGTAAATCAGGTAACCAGCAACTGTTGATCAAGTCACACTGGTGGAGACACCAACAACCTGCTTCCACACTGTCTTAGGCTACCACCTCTGTCTTGTTGCTGCAGGTCACTTTTTGCTGTGCAGGCAGGACTTCTAAATTTACCTATTTTTGGAGTAAGAAATAAAAAATATAAAAAAAAATCAGGACAGTTTCTAGATTTTTCCCTCCAAAAAATAAGTATCTTGAGAAAAAGGAATTTAACTTGCAGAAATCTTAGAATAGTGGCCCTTTACTCACATGGGTTGGCTGCTCTGTAGCTGATTTAATTGCTTTTAATGCTTTAGAATTTAAAATGTAAATGCTTTGGAATTGCGAGATAAATAATTTTCTCTACTTACTGATATAGCCAAAGTGCCATACAGTGAATTTCATAGTGATGCTTTCAGTATGAAACTCATATCCTTAGCCTGGAGCCAAGCAGTAATCTCTTTCAGTATTTTTTGCATACACATGTAAACATGTACACAAACTCATAGGAATACCTCAGTCAGAAAGATCCCCCTGATCTCATCTAGTCTGATCCCTGCTCAAAGCAGGGCCAACCTTGAAGTTAGAGTCAATGTTAAAATTAGATCGGATCGCTCAGGGTCGTGTCTAGTCAAGTTCTGATTATCTCCAAGGATGGAGATATATCTGCTCTTTCCATAACAAACAAGTGCTTAGATCTAGAGCAAAGACAGCTCAAGGACTTAACCTTTTGGGGTTTATCTGCAAAATAAATTAAGGACACTAGTGTAAGGGATCATGTAAAAGCATTAAACACTTCATTCCATTCACTAGACCCAGACCTGGGCTTCAATTATGACCTACTGCTCTGATGATTAATTTTGTTTTATCAATTCCAGCGTTTTGCTCTAGCCCTAATATCACAAAAATCGTTAGTATTTTTATCCCTTAGGAGAAAAAATTAATTACATTGTAGGCAATTTAAGGGTTAAACTTAAAATTGTATCAAGATGTTTCTTTTTGGGTTCTCTCCCACCCACAGATGCTAAAACACTTCTTTTACTGATTAATAGATTCTGGCAATCAAACAGTCCAAAGTTTTACTGGCAGGACTGAACTCTTTTGCACTTTTTCAATTACGAACCTTTTCAGAGAGCAATAAAAGTAATTAGTTAGGCTTTTAAATAAGTTACCTAGGGAAAAAAGTCTTTTTCACTACCTCAGAGTTATCAGTAAGCAAAATAATAAAATCAGTTGGTGAAAATATATGTTTGGTTCAAGGTAAGTTTCAAAATGTGGCATTTGATCAGTTCCACATTTATTTTGGAAAACTATGCAAAATGTTGATACTTTACATTAAAAAATATAATTACCTAAAAATATAATTGTTTTGAGAAAAAAACTAGCACAGGAAATGTTTTAAACACAGAGAATATTGAATTGCTATGTTAATTTTTTCAGATAGGTAGGATCCAAGTAAAATATAGGGGAGAGGCTGAAAACAAAGATTTTACTTTTTAACTTATGTCAAAGTAATTTCAGATGTTTATCCTGCTAAAGGTCCTTCTGTTCACCAGCAAAGATTGCTGAGCCCATGGAGGCATTGTCCTGTCTCCATTCTTTATCCATCACAGTCATGGCCACTGAAAATTCTCACCTATGAAGATGGGTTTGTATTAATGTGCTGATCAGTCTATATACAAATCTGGCACTAAGCTGACACCTCCAGCAGAATGGGGCTAAATCCACCCATCCCTGTCTTTCAGAGCTATTGGGATCAGCAGTATGCTTTAGAGCACTTTTCCCTAAATGAGGGATTTCCCCAGATTCCTCCTCCCTTTACCTGTCTCTCTTCTCTTAGAAGAAAAGTTCAGCCAAGTTTATGCCAAGTTCAGCCAAGTTTATACGAAGGCTATTCCAGATCATGCCCTCAGGGACTTTACACACAGAAGTACATCTATTTTATGGTTCCTATAATCAAGGTGTCAATCTTCTAAGCCTGGTTAATTCCTGGGAATTTTCTGGAAATACATATAGATGCTACTGCAGTTGTTCAGAAAACTTAAGTCAGATGGGAAATGTTTTTTGTGGATACTTAGAGGCAGCACTTAGGCGTGGTTTTTAGGACTTTTAGTTTTGGACATTGGGCAATACTTTTGTCTGGCTTCTGACACCTTCAGCAACAGCACATCAGCAGCAGGAAGTAAAACAGGATCAAGGCCCAGGCCCCACTGCACAGACCTAGTCCAGGCAGCTCTGCTCATCTCAGGGGGTGTGGGTGGCACTACACCCACAGCAGCAGCCAGACTTCCTGCAGACAATGAGCATATCCAAGGAGGTCACTGCCACTGAATAGCACTCCATGGAGCGCTCACTCCATGCTCACCCCATGGAGCAGTGGTCAAATGGGACAGCTTCATGATGAGATGACCTCAAACCAGGGAAGTCACTTCTGTAACCCCAGCTGGCTTCTCTCAGCTAGCCTGGGCCTCTTGTGGAGTGGAATTGCAATAAGCTTCTTTGTCCTGCCTTCCAGGCAGAATATCAGCACATCAACACATCCCTGCAGCAAGAAGCCTGATCCTAAATCCATCCTTTAACAAAGCCTCATTTCTTATTTACCTGAATAAAAGCAGCACTTCATCTGAACCCAACCCTAGCCCTAGCTCAGTCTGTGCCATACTGTCCTCAAGCTGTTTGCATTCCACTTTCCTCTTGGGATATCAGAAGGCAGCCATGACCCTCCAAAGAATTTGTCCTGTGCTCAGACTCTAGCATCCTAAAGCTAAACCCACAAATGCAGCATCAGTCATACTCTTACCAAAATATCCCCTACTTAGAAATTGGGCTGATCAAGAAATGAAATGGGATAAAGTTAAGAATACAAGTTACTAAAACAAAGGCTAAGATTGTTATGAAATTAATGAATTTTTCCCTCTTGCCCAACCATATTAAAATTTACTGTCTGCAAAAACTTGGTCATAAAACCCTGAAAGGATCCCACGCTTCTTTACAAAGTTGACATGACAAGAGGGTCCCAGCACATGATCCATGCTGAACTTAGGCCAAAACAGAGAGAAAAGAGCATTATCTGGTATTGCCAGAGCAAAATTCATCTTGCTACCTCTGACAGAGGGCAGCATTTTTCAAAACAGCTCCAGCTGTCTCTGCCTCCCTTTGAGGACACTGTGATTTGGTGGCTCCCTTTGAGGACACCGTGATTTGGTGGCTCCTGACACAGGAGAGCCAAGAGGGTTGGGGCTTCAAGTATGGACCTGAGGCTACAGAGAAGGTCTGGCTTCAGGCAGGACCTCCACCAGAGTGAGAGGCCCCAGTGCCAAGGACAGGACAAGGATGAGGTCACAGAGCCATGACTCGAGGCTGTTGAGAAGGCACCAGGGGCTGCCCAGCAGGCTGGCACCTACAGGGGTCTCTGGACAAGCCTGGAGTCGCTCTCCTGCGAGGGCTCCCCACCAACCATCCCATGGGGGATGGTGTGCTGGGTCAGGGGCTCATCCCAAGAGTTTTGCTTTGCCTGAATTTGCCTAGACGTGCACGAGGCTTTCCTTTTACTTGGTTTGATTTGTTGCTTTAACAGGCATTTTTCTAATGACCAAGAAGCTACACTGAACTTGCATTGCTTGCCTTCCAAAGGTTAACCACAGCTTTTATACAGAGAGTAGCAACATGCAGCTCTTGTGTAGAGCATGAAACTTTTACAATCTTTGTAGAATGATACAGTGCAGGCCTGGTATGAGAGAAAAGGCTGCAAATGTGGGCTCCTAAGAGGTGCTGTAGAGGAGTACATGCTCAGGATGGTGGAGATAGGGCATGGGCTGATGCTGAGCACTGCAGGGCTGTAACCAGCAGAGCAGTGGTGAGCAACAGAAGTGCTGACCTGGAAGCTGAACAAATCCCATCATAGGAGTAATGAAACTTAAAAAAAAAAAAAAAAACAAAAAAAAAAACCCAAGGAAAAAAAAAAGAAAAGACCAAGTCTCTAACATAGTTAAAGTGCACCATATGTAGTAAATTCAGATACTTCAGACCAATGAAGGAAGAAAAAAGCACAAAATTTATTGGGAAATATGAGTATGGATCCTAGAGGAGGAGGAGGAAGAAACCCACACCACCCTCACCATACTTATCCCATTAAAGAATTCTGAATGCAGTTGGCTGGCCATACCCACTGCCCAAAGGATGAAGCCATTGGCCCAGAGGAACAGTGGAAGAGTGAGTGGGACACCAGAGGAAAGGCGGGGAGAGCCTACACCATGTGTGCATAATAGTTTTGACTGTACTATTATTACTGAGGCTTTCCATAAATAATTTTGAAAAACAAACAAACAAATTAACCTGAAGAATAACAACTTTTCTATTAGTCTGATAAGACTTCAGTTACGCTAACGCTAAATTCTTGGCTAAAGCTGGAGTCAGAGTTTGGTTTAGGGTTGGATTCATAGCTCAGGTTTGGAGAGTTTTTCTAGAAGAGCTTGGGTTGCAAAAGGACTGTCAGGTGTGGCTGAGCTAAACCCATTTCATTCACTGTAATCCCTCCTCATCTGTAGCTACGTTTTTGCATCCCTAACTCCAACAAAAGCATTGATCCCTGTTCAATGATCCTGTGCAGAGGCAAAGCTCAGTGACCCTTGCAGGTACCAGCTGACAACTTAACCTACCACCACCTTTTTAAACTTATCAGTTGCCTTGGTATGTCCCAAATTCCAGCTGTGGCCAGGTTGTAGGTAAGGATGATGGCTCAGGCTTGCACACACCTCTGAGTAGCAGTAGGCTGGAGCTGAGTGTAACCACCAGCACTCCCACAGCTTCCCAGCTGCTGCTGCCTAAATCTGGAGGCTTGGAGCTTAGTAAAGGCTGGTGCTGGGCCAACAGGCAGGGAAATGGAGAGAGGCTTCCCATGGAGACCCCAGAACAGCTCACTGTCCCCAAAGAAGTCTCAGCTTTCCCTTGAGCTTCCTGCTCTCTGGTGTCTCTGAACTTGGTTTTGGTCTGAAGGAATACATAACTCTTAACATTTTTCCTTCCAGTTTGGGTACTGGAGCTTGACAATGGCTCTTAGGCAAGAGAAATAGTTAATTAAACTGTGAACTTCTGAATGGGGTTGTCATGCAACAGGGTCAATTTAACTCTTTTGCCTTGGACTCTGTTCCGAGACTGTTGCCTTCACAGAGTCCAGAAGGACACAAAGTTCAAGTAAACAAAAGATTATTGGTCTGCTTGGGCAACTGGGAAGGACAGGAAAGATAAATTAAACTGCCTGGATAACCATAAAAAGATTGATTCTTGCTACTAGTGCAGGGATTGATAAAGGATAAGAGGTTTATTCAAGTTTTGTGGTGATAAAAGATAGAAAAGACAAGAACAAAGCCTTTTCCACTTGTATTTATATGAAAATTATTCAGCACATAGACACTGAGTTAAAAAATTTTCTGAATATGTAGAAGGGAAAAGTTTCTTATAATTTCTTCTCTTTTTAAAAAGAAATCAAAACCAAATGTAAAGACCATGCTTACTTAAACAAAGATCAATCACCTTATAATCTTTTCTGTTTATACTCTCCAAGTTTAAAAATAATTTCCTAAGATTACATTTTTTTGACCCATCATTACACTGAAAGAAATAGATCTTAAGAGGTTTTTCCACTTTTTTTTTTATCATTAAATGTTTTAGTAAATAGTAATATTTTTAGAGAAGAAAAGACAACACTACTGTGATTCAAAATGTTCGTTTCATTATGTCTCTAAAGTTAAGCCCACAGCCTGACATATTCCTCATCTCCACAGAAAACCTTTCTGACTGTTAATCAACTTAACAAGACTCCTGCAAGGATCCCAGCATGTGGTCCCTTGGAACAACTTTGTGATGCCCTGCTTCTAAGGTCACTGAATTTCTCCTCATTAACATGTACTTGCGTGACACAGCTGATCCTGGCTCCTCTTCAAAAGAACCCCTCAAAACCCTCAGGGAAGAGCTTGCTCTGAGAGCTGAGCAGCCTTCAGAGGTGCCTGTGGAAGGAGTTTTGCAAATAAAGCCATGCTTGCAGAAGAGTTATGGACACACAAGAGGCATCACCCTTATGACCCAACCTGTTACAGCCAGGAGTGTTTAAAAACCTTCAGCTGTAGTTTTTAAACCCTTGGCCACAGAGGAATCAGCAAATGCCTTCAGCCAACACACCAGGGCTGGCAAGCACTGTGAAAACACACGATACATGACACGAATCTTCTGTGGTGGGTGTGCAGCACTTTTTCCTCCTCTGAACCATGACTACTTTAAAACAACAAAATCCACTAGGAATGTAAGCATCTTCCAGAAACTCCCCTGGACACAGACCAAGCCCCTCCATGGCTCAGAGCCCTGTTATTTCAGCAAGATCAGAGGGAATTAGCCTGAACTTATGGTCAAGAAGCCTTTGGACAACATTTGTTAATGGCAGTTTCCTTCTGCCTGTGCCTAACTTTCCATTAAAGGCACAGCAAAACTGGGCAAGTGGGACTGAGTGGCATGCCACTCTGCATAAACACAGATCCCCTGGCTGCCCCTGCCCGTGGCATGCTCTGTATCACCCTGCTGGGGATGGAAAAGCTTTGAAAGAAGAAAACACTGCAGCAGAACTCACAAAAGCTATGTAATCCCATATGGTATAGATGGAAAAAAATTAATGAATCAGCTCAACCTCTTAGAAAACCTTTTGTTCTTTACTGCTCACATTGTCTGGCAACAGAACAGCTCTATGTCTGGGCTCAGATTTTGTCTTCACTGTATTTTGGCACAGCTACAAAACCCAGACACAGGTTTTGCTCCACAGGAGAAGGCATTAAGGACTCAAAAGAATGTGGAAGAGAGCTAATCATTCTTAAGTAAAAGTGTGACCAGAAGTTTTCAAAAAGAAAAGAACTGTTCAGTTCTCAGTACCCAGAGATGAGCAGTTAAGTCTGAGAATTTGATTTAAAATGAGAGCCTTTTTCAGTTGTTAACATATATCTCCACATAGGCAACTAGATAAAACAATTGGCCTCATTTCAGCAGCACAGATCAATAATCCAGCTAGGCTGTGGCATTAAGTAACCTTAGGACTGACTTTAGCTCAGTGAATCTGTTTTCTTTGCTCAAGTGATTCTAATAAATAATGTCTCTCTTTCATGTCTGTGCCTCCAAGAAGTGCAGCTACCTTGGCACTAGGTTTCAAGAAAGTTGGAGCATGGAAGAAGCAGGTGAAGGTGACCTTGTTTTACCAGACAAGGCATGTTGTGAATACAGCTTCACTGGTACAAAATATCTTTAAACTGAGTCAGTGGGGCCCATTTCAGAGGGACCAGCCTGATCAATGCAACAAAGCACTGCCAAAATGCTCAGCATGAGGATGTACTCTGATGTCTGAGGAGGCTGCAGCAGCCTGAGCGTGGCAGCTTAGCTCACTACAGGAGCAACATGGGAGGGAGCAGCCAGACAGGAAGACTGTCACTGCCCAAAGGTGACTCCAGAGATCTTCTGCACCTGAAAATCAGCACCAGTGAAATGTTACAGGACACTCAGAAAGTGGCATAAGAAAAGCAACTCTTATTTATTGAGAAGAGTTTCTAAGATTTTTCAAATCCATGATCTTTGTCTTTGATGCCCATTGCCTGGGGAAAAACTTACTTTCATTTTACCAATTAAAAACTGTTAAGATTGCATTTGTCTTCCTTATTTTTTTCTATTGGCAGCAATTTAAAGAGTCCTGGTGACTCTCATGCACTTTTCTATTTTGCTATCACAATTCTAATTGCTGAACTGCCTAGTGACATGTTAACTCATAATATAATTAAAAACTAGAGGACTTAGAGGATATAATTAAAAACTAGAGGATGCAAACCTCAGTATTTGAAGTGTTGGCAAACCTTCCTTTAGTCTTTAGAGTGGAAATCAAATCAAGTTCTCACCTTGCGAAGTCACAGAATGTACCCCACGACATTTTTATTACTAGGGCAGAGATATAAAATGCATATACTCTGACTTGGGCACGTTAAATTGTAATAAGAAGGCTCACACTATTTCATTAAATGGAAGAACTGGGAGGTGGGTGATAACCAGGGTATATGGTGTATATATGGTGTGAATATATGGGTGAATATATATTTATTTGTTTGTTTGTTTGTTTATATCCACTAAGGTCTGAGCCACCTAAACAAAAGCCACCAAAACTTGGTTTGATACTATTTTCCGTTTATGCTGCTTATAGTGTAACACATTGACAAAGATATGCTAATTTTGTTGTACACATAGGAGACAAAATTTGTCATATTCTGAGCAGCTGCTTGTGGTCTACACATCCTACAAGGATTTGTGGCCTACACATGACTGATTTATGCAAAAAAGATGCTAAAAGTACATATACCTAAGCAAATGTGTTTCTGAAAGAAGACTGTTCTTTTTCAGGACATTTTGATGGCACTTTGTTGCATAGATGGGGTTGATCCCTCTAAGATGAACACTATTGCCTGAGTTTAAAGTTTCTTTCAAGTTTTAAATTAAAAATAGAGAAAGTATATTTATTATATACTTTTGATATATTTTTGTGTTCCTTCATGATATTCCTAGTCACTGATCTCCAGAGTTAACATCTGAGCCAGGATATGATCAATGAATAATAGAAATCATGATATTTGTATGACATTTTCAAAATCTCTAAATCCTTTTTCATTATGTTAACAAAACAAGCATTAAAGTAAATTTAGCCTTCTTCTTCTAATAGCTTTGTACTAGTGGATCAAAATGAGGGTATTAAGGGAAGTTTTCCCAGAATTACCGGAGTGTTGTGTCCCAGAAGAAATAGAATGCTGACACACAGTCGCTGGCTTGTTTTTCAGTAACACTGCCCAGCACACAGCTGCAGTGCCTCACAGTACTCACAGGTTGGGGCTCAGTCCCTGCTCAGCTTCAAGACAAAGCTTTTGTCTTAATTCATTCCATACTTCCAGTTTTTAACTGTGCTGGTAGTTTACTTAGTAAACAAAAGAAATACATACAAATTTGTATTTATGAGGGAATTTACACCCTTCTGTTTGCTTGCAAGCTGCATTGCTGACACTCTTTTCAACAGCATTACTGGAACTCCTGAGCATTCCAAACAAAATCAGGATCTGTTTATCCAGGGTTTTCTTTTACACACAGGAATGAAGTCCCTGCAACAATGGATTTAAAATATGTGGATTTTTAAAGTACAAAAGGAACATAGTTTGGTGACTTATTTTTTTAACTCTATGCTGCTTTGTTATTTTGTTTAATTTCATAACAGCAGTTGGAAGTAGGAAGGCTGTCTATTTTTAAGGGATTCATAATGAGCTTTGTGATGACTTCAAGAACAAACTGAAAGGTTCCCACATGAAAGTGTGTGACAAGTCTGGAGCTGCATTCTCATGCTTCATGCAAACCAGAAGCAAGGCCCAGCAGAAACCAGTGAGGTTACGCCCACAGGAATGATACAGACATATCCAAACTCACTCTAAACTAGGCCAGAGTCTGCCCAGGCAGTTTTACAAACTTTGTCCAAGAACCAGGATAAATATGCAATCAGTCCATCCCTTCCAGTAGAAACAACAATGCTGGATTCATAGCAGAGAGGAGAGTGTAAAAATCTCTGCTCTTAGCAGTTAGGGCACAGAGCTTGGAAAGAAAATTGTGGACATCCTTGTTTCACAGGCTGTTTCTCTTTTCTTCAGCCACCCTTCCTGCTCTTCCTCACCTGCTGACACTTATTTGAAGACACCAATTTACTAAATGAAAAAGCATAGTTTGTTTTGAAGAGTCTGATCGTGTAGATGTGTGTTATATGTGATCTGAAACACAATCCTAGATCTAGAGTCTCCTGGGACTTTGGGGCAGGATAATCTTGGCTGCCACATCCAATAGATGCTGAGCTTCTCAAGCCTGTGATTGTCTTGCCTTCAGCTAAGGTGCAATAAATTGTCTTGCATGCAACCAAGTCTAAGAGCAGCCCACTACCAGGAGCTGCCTGAGAGCAGCTAGTTAGCTCTAAGTCTGCACACCCCAGCTTGTACTCTAGTAACTTGTTCATCCATATCCTCATGCCTGAAGATCTCACCATGACAACAAAATATATAATAACCTGCATTCTCAAATGTCTTTGTGACTTTCACAGGGTCAAAAAGTTGTTCTACAGAATCAAAATAAAACAAGGTTTTCTCATTCTGACCCCAGAAGCCGTGACTGCTCAAATACAATCTTCCCTTGAGTGTTTTTAAATTGCTTGTCCTCCTCAGATACAGAGAATGTTATCAACTGCAGACTACTCTGAAAATGGATCCAAATAAATACAAGCTGTGAATCCACTCAGTTGACAAATGAAAGGATATTTTTTGTTTCCAGGGACCAGCCCACCACCCTCCTTCTAAGGCTTCTAAAGCAGCAGGTTAAACTCTTCTTTCATGTCTACCCTCAAGCACCTACCACCTTCCATGGATATCTCTGCAAGCCATGTTAAGTGATACTAAAAGCATCAACTGCCTTCAGAAATCTGTGACAGGAGAATGATGTTTCCTTTTTGAAAAAAGTCACTTAGGAAAGCACACCCCTTGCTTGGTTTACCCTTTTCTCTATTCACGCCCCCCTAAACCTTGAAGCAGTTTCCAGTACACATTTCCCACGGCTGAGAGGTAAAACACCTATTAATTTCAAACAATACATGGCTGTTTTTATCCAAGACCTAAATAGGTGAGACTCCAGAGACACCGTAGTGCTCTCACCCTGCAACAGGATCAATCAGGTTTATCCACACACCAGGGTCTGTGGAAAAAGTGAAAATTTCTGTGGTAGCTGTGCTACTAGGCACAGTTCCTGGACTCTGGAGGTCTGCAGGAATTCTCTGGTGTTCTGTTCAGAAAGACCAAAAAACCTTCCCTGAGGCTTTCCTCTTCTAGCCTGGCAGTGCTACTTTGAGTGAGCACAACTGACAGCCATGGGCAGTACTTAGGCTGTGTCTGCCTAAGTGCAGCAACTGTTTAAGTACAGGCACAGGAATTATACTACACAGGATAAAAGTCAAAATCTACTCCCTTACACATGAGACTGCAGTGCAATTGTGTTTGTTCTAAGCTTTGTTTTAGCAGAATCAATATGGGCCATTGCATGCTCCCAGTTTAAGAAAGTCACATTTTATGTCACCACTTTTAAAAAATTTGCAAAGAAAATGTCAAGGATTGCTTTATGCACACTCCTACATGTAAGAAGATAAAGAACAAGTCTAACTAGTTTTTAGAAAGAATAGAAAATCCAGCATTAATCATCTACCAAGATCCAATGTTCCAACATTTTCTCATTAATTCATGTGCTTGTCTGCCCACCTACTTAAAACCTCAAAATATTTCAACACATAATGCATAAATCACAGGAGGGAACGTAATGAAGTATGAAAGTAAAGTGGAATTCAAATGTCATCAATCAGTTACTAGCTTCACCATAGATGTGGACAGGCATTAGAGCTAAGCATGGAGGAGCATGAGTTCACTCCTGCTTCTTGTTCCTTCTATGGCAATTCTGAAATCCTTTTCAAGAAAAAATGTTGTAATACTGTTAATATTCTGTATGTTTTGTGCACACTGATATAGCTCATTCATTCCCACTAAGTTTCAGTTAAGACATTGCCAGCCTTGCAAATACAAGAACAGTTTTGCTTCAAATGCCCATGAATTTATAAACAGTGTTTTACCCTCAGTGGTCAAACACAGAAAATAAAAAAGAGCACCTTTGCATTATTTTGTCTCCAAAGAAAACTTGTCATCAGCTTCCATTTGCCTAGCTTTCACATGCTTGCCAGCTTTCCTCCAGCATTCTGCACAATCCTGACTGCAGCAGGATGACCAGGGAAAGGCATTGGACCAGTGAGATGGAGCATGGAAGCCAGAGAAAGGAACAGCACATTGTTTTTGCCTTGTCATCTCAGAGGGAGCAAGTGAACAAGCTGTGCTGGCTTTACTCCACAGACACCAAGAAGCAGCCAAGGCTATCTCCATTTAAGGGGGAGCTCCCCATCACAGCAATGTGCATTCTTGTGAACAACAGAGGACAGGCAAATAAAGGCCAAAAATGCAATGCCCAAATAATTTAAGGCAGTGTAAACATTACAAGGTTGTACAATAAAAGATGACAACTGATTTAAAGCATCAACCACTAAAACCTCTTTTAAAAAAATTAGTATTTATTATCAGACAATTAGAGCAAATACTTTCAGATTGGATCTGTGGACAAAGGATTTTGTTCTGAGAAGAAAGCAGACTGTCAATTATATTCTTTTTGCTGTCAGACTGTAAAAACATTGACTGCTCTTAATTCACTTGCTTTTACAATAGCACAGTCATTTACTCCTCACCACACCCATATATTTTTTCTCTTCTATTCATACTCAAAAACTAAAGTCATCTATATGACACCTCTAAGGAAAGCAGCTCTAACCTTAAGAGTATTAAAAAGGAAAATAAGCCAAATCATTTTTATAGTTTAGATCTATCTCCATTTATATTTTAAAACCCAAAAGGAATGTGTATCTCTGAGGAACAACTTGTAGCCATACCATTGGAGGTGAGTGCACAACCACATTAGCATTTTTACTCTATTAGTTATTGAAGCACTGCCTACTTGTCTATACTCACCATGCTTCTGGTTCACATTGTGGAAATTCCCTGCACATGCCAGCTTGAATACTTTTAGATGGCACTGAGCTTCCATACTTACTCCAGGGAATTGTACAAATATCCAGTATACAGGACCAAAATAGAGCGACATTATGTTAAAATTCCAACAAACACAGCATGGGAAAAAAGCATTACACAGCAAGAGTTCCATATGACAAATACACTTTAATTCCACTGCTCTATCTGCTGATGTGGACATACTTATCTGTCTGAAATTATTGGAGGGGGAAAGCTAAGCTTTTTCTAAAGTTGCCTTTTTTGTTTTTTGCCTTGCCTACATATATGGACTCAAGTATTATTTTAAAAATTAAACTTGATTTGTGATTCTCAATACTAACTCTGAGTTATTATATCCTTTTTAAAGATTATCTATAAAACTACCAATAAAGCTTGAAGTTTTAAACTCTGTTTCACAACATTCAGAGGGAAAGCCATGGAAAAACATGGACGAAAGTTAGTGCTTGATATGAAGCTGATGGGAACTGACTGATGGGAAGCTGAAGTGCACTTCTGACAAGTGTCTCAATAGGACATCCCTTTCAGGGCCTTCAAAGAATTTGGAAATGAAGGTGTTTGAGCCAGCAGGTGTAACCAATTAAACTTTTATTCATGATCATTTACATATGACTAAAAATGTTCACCACAAAATGCAAACTTGTAGTTATCTTGTACTCAGCAGTAAAAACAGTCGCCTCTTCATAGTAAAGCACCAAAGCGCACAACAGAAGAGTCAGAAATAGATTTATCATTTTTTCCCCTGAAAATGTACTTGACACAGCTGAAGACTATCGAAAATTTCTTCCAGAACAATTTTACAGTCACCTGAGTGTTTGGCAGGAACAGCACTATTTAGTAGCAGTTACTTTTTTCTGCCTTTTTTCACAAAAACGAGACAGACATAATTGGGCCAAACATTGAGTTTCACCTGAATTTTTGAATGGCAGACAAACAGAACAGTTTGCTAGTAGGAGTACCTACAAACACTATAAGAGGAGTTGTCAAAAAAAAAAAAAGGAGGAAAAAACCCCAGCTCATTATAGCTGATTGGTAGGGCCCAACCCACTTCCAGGCACCTCTAACTCCATTCAGTTTTATTCACTACATTTAACTTGCATTTAATTCATACTACATTTAAAAAGACAACATGATTTTTTTAAGTTAAGTTGTGTACATGTACACAGTTTTGGTAGTTTTTTAAAGCTGTAAAATGTATAAGTAAAGAGAGTCCTAATGACCCTACTACAGATTAAAGAGAAATAACCAGAATCAGTGTTACATACAAAACAGTATTCTACCGCAGAAACCAATACAGTTATCAAGTAATTCATTAGAGAATAAAAGTGTTATACAAAAAGAGAAATGGTGCCTTTTTATCACTTCACAGCAGCATATAAGAAGGCAACATTAAGAAAAGTGCACAGCAGAAAAAGAATTGTTTCATTTTCTGAAAAACTTGAATTTTTCTTCAGACATCAGGCTTTTCTCCAGGAACATATTGGGTTAGGATTGCTTATATTTTCTTCCAGAGAAGGTATTCTCTTCTTGCATTACTTCTCAGTAAGGCGCTTACTCTGACATGTAGGAACGATACATCAGGGCCACGATAATCGCTGCTATTGCTGGGATCACCCAGTTGGACCATGAACTAAAGGGAAGGTTTTGGAAAAGCAGTTTAGGAAGTGACAACCAGCAAGTTATAACAAGAAAAAATTAAGTCATTGCTTAAAGAAGTCCTTTCTAGCTTCTCCAGGGCAACAGAGCACCTGGATTGGCCAGTAGTACTCAAGACAAGGGAAGAAGCTTCTACAGTAAGGCTTTGTACTAAAGCTTACAAAAAGTTTGCATACTAGAGAAGAGTAAAACCCTAGGCACATTTAAAGTCATGGTGTGCTGCTCAGAATGTCATTCATCCAAAAGCTATTCAAGTAGCAGCATCACATGACTCTTCTAAACACTAAACTCCCCACCCAGAGGATCACAGAAGAGTCCTCCAAGGTTTCGCAGTAGGCACTGTCAGCAGAATGTAACTACACAAAGTTTTTGATTCAGTGGGATTCCGAAGAGTTTTGCACCCCCCTCCCAATTCTGACATATCTTCCTTCTTACACAAAGAATCCTCTTATTTCCCTTAGATGCAACAGCAGTAGCAAATTTTAAAAGTGAGCCATCCATGTCAGTAAAATAGTTGGCAACAGCACTAAAGAGTCTTCCCTCTATGTGGCAGACTCCAGAAGTAAAGGCCTGTGCCAAACAAACCATTTGGTAGATACTGACACCTGCCAATAAGAGAGAAATAGCTACCTAGTAAGCTGCCACTTATGAAGTGGTACATAGATGCCAACTTGGACTTGACAAAGAACAGAAATTTTCATGCACCACCCCCTGATAACTTAGCTTCCAGCAGATAAAAGCTATTCAGCTCTTTAACCTTCAGAAAATCATGAGGAACTTTGACATCAGATGTCATACTGTACCTGGAAGTAGACTGAACAGTGGTAATAAGAGTTTCCTGGAAAGCAAAGCATAAGAAGATAGTTACTTCAGGAAGACAAGCCCCTCCACCTTGACTAGCCTCACAGTTTCTCAAAACTCATCAAGTGAGACTAATTCAGAAACAACTCAGTGCATGCATTTGGGAAGCATTTTCTTCTAATTCCTACAGCAGTTCTGTTGTATTATAAGCTAGCCAGTAGCAGTTTCCATAGCTAACATTGCATCAAGTTCCTAAAACACTATCAACAAGAATTTTGCTGCAAGTTTTCTGTGAAGCTGACTTCAACCTCAGGTTACATTTGAAAAGTTTCAGTCATCTGTAAGACAAAAATCCTTTCCTTGACTAAAATCAAATTGAAAAAACTTGGAATCAATTCACAAATATTTTTTTATATCAAAACAACATAAAAAAAGCTCCTAATTCACATCTATAAGCCTTATTAAACTCAGGGGCTTTAGTGTGGTGTTTCAGATTGTGTAAGAATCAGTCAAATTGTTACAGCTGTTCCTGATACCGATTTGGACTTGTTCTGTTTCCACAGAAAAAGCAGCACTAACAAGGCCAAATCCCAGCTGGGTACATGTGCACAATTTATATGAAGACTCGTTAATTTGAGTAACTCTACTTGTGTATGACCCTAAGTTTATTTTAAAAAAAACAAGCATTAAAACCCTACCTAAATTTAGTGGTGCATGATCCATCACTGCAAAATTACTTGCTTTGGTACCAAAACATTTGCAATTAATTTAAATAAAAGAAGGATTTTACACTTAGTTACACACTTAGTAACCCCCAAATCTGAAGCCACACAAAGAAAATAATGGTTAAGGGAAAGAACAATTTGAAGCAGTATCAACAAGTCTAAGAGATTTAAAATCTGAAACATTGCACTTAAACTGGATTATTACTTTTTCTGGGGATATACCATTCATACACAGACAGTAGGTCACTGTTTGTAATGCCCAAAAGAAATAATGTGGCATTTCAAGAAACACACTTACTGTTGGTTTCTGAAGCTTGGATCTATCATCCTGCAAGAGAAAAGAGCAAGAAACATTTAGACAAAATATGAAGCATTGAAAACAAAACTAAACTCACACAATTTATCACTAAATTCAGTTTGCAATTCATTCTGTTAATGTGTAGGTATTTTTCCCTAGGTAAAAACAGACCTGAAAGGGAGCAGATGTCAGTGATTGATTTTGAGCTAACATAAACAAGATCACTTCCTTAAATAATACTTCCCACTATGCAATGAAGAAGTGAAACCTGAACCTCCAACAAATTTTATTATTTTTTGTGCCCATGTTTTCACATTGCCTTTGTCTCTGGAGAGTACATAACCTTAGCTTATACATTGACTGCAATCATATTGATTCTGCTTACTGTACTTATATTATCAGGCAAAGTCAACTAACTGGTTGTGCCAATGTCCACTGGACCAAAGGTCCCAAAATCTAAGGATCTTTCATAAACTCAAAGTTCTGCTTGGCACAGTCACATTCATTTAAAAAAAAAAGCCTACCAGTATATAATCCTGTCAGTGCTGTATTTGTACATTACACTACCAAGGTGTTTC
Organism: Passer domesticus; assembly: GCF_036417665.1. Taxonomy (NCBI): domain Eukaryota; kingdom Metazoa; phylum Chordata; class Aves; order Passeriformes; family Passeridae; genus Passer; species Passer domesticus. The sequence continues at coordinate 103,519,657 of NC_087474.1, read as the reverse complement.
TTCCATACCAAGTGATAACAGGCACTTGCCAAACACAGAAGAACTGACTGATACCCATGTTAAGAACAACATTAGTGGCATCAGAAAGAGATGGCAAGCCTGCAAAGCCACAAATGCACAAATGTGCATCAGAGCCAAACCACTTCTTATTAGGACAAGCTAGACTAATAATATTTATCAAGAGATGACCTGAGACAAAAGAGACAAACAAGAGTAGGAATCTTACAGTGCAACAGGCTACTCAAGACAGTGATTTTTACCCCAAAACATACATGAAACAAGAGGAAAAGAGAAGAGGCAGGAATAGGCAGTAGAGCAGATGGGCACTCCAACAGCCTAAACCTCCAAACAGTGGTTTTCAGCTATTAAGATGGAGGAGAGTTTAATTGTGGCCTAGCTGAAGGAAGCCAAGGCAGCAGCTCTGTAGCTAGAAAGAAATACTTCAAAACTTGAGACAGCAGAAAGGTGCTCATTAAAAGTACAGGAAATGGGATGGACAGTATAAAAGAGAGGATGTGACAGATGATCCAGTGGGAACTGATCATAAACAATCCTGACACCCACTAGTAGGGAACCATGATACAGCTAAAAATGGCAGGTGAGAGAGAGGAGAAGACAGAGCAACAAACTAGAAGTACAATGCTTATAATAACCCTTTTCTGGATATTCAAATAAAGAGCCAGGATTGCACTTTTCAATGCAGGTGGAAGCCTGGCAGATAGGTATTTACAATGGTGAAGGCATGAAAGTGGTTGTTAAGTAGTCACTCTGCATAGTGGCATAAGAAAAGGTCTAGAAATTCTGACATACCACCTTCAGGGTTACAGAGTTTCATTACAAAGCTGACAGTGTATACTAGAAATGACACTATTCCATGTTCAGTTTATTCAAGAACTAAGCTGCAAGGCAATTTAAATCACCAAAAGATGTGACTATCCCTATGCTAGACTAATCAAATCCCTTCACACTGGGGGAACTATATCAAACCTAGGTCCATCCACAAACAGCTGCAGGTCCAAACCAAACTAGCAGTTCTTGGTTTTGAAGTAATTACCAGACAAGAAACTAGATGCAAAAGCAGTATAGCAAACACAAAAGTAAGGATACACACTCATAATATACTCACAGGATGAAGTTCCCCAACAATAAAGGATTCTGACAGTGTCCTTGCATCTGTGGAATGGCCAACATCTTCAAAGTTCTCAGTAGCATCTCCCCCAGCTTGCTCCCTAAGGACCTCTTCACCTCCTGGGTGCTGCAAATTTCAATGAGTTTAAATTTGTTACTGAAATACATTTCAAATTATAGAAATGGAAATTTTGCATTTCTACATTTCTAAAGTTTAAAAAAAGAGCAAAATCAGCTGCTACACTTTCCAGAGCAAACATAAGCCTTTCTGAATAACTAGAGAGCTTTTTGTACTCTCTAAAGCCAAAACCAAGGAAGCTAAGTCTCTATTTCATTGGCAAAGAAACTAAACGCAACTAAAGCATTTAGAAAGCTGTGTGGGAATCAGTCTTTTTTAACAGCACAACTATCATCTGAAGTTATATTCTGTGTTTTCACTTATTTAGGAAACATGTATTTTTACCCAAGCATTGCTTTATACAGCAGAAGGATAAATGACAAAAAGGTATTAGCTGCAGCAAGAACATTCCAGGAAGATAAAAAAATCTGTTCACAACATGCGAATCAAGCATTGGCAAAACAAGCTGGCAAGGTGCTAAGGAATCTGACCTCCTAGTTAATCCTGGTTTTAGTGGGGAGGTGGGCCAGATAAGTTTAAAGGTCCTTCCAAAACAAATTATGGCACAAATATCAAGTAAGACAGCTCCTTTGGAAGTGATTAAGCACAACTGAAGGCTCACTCAACACCCTAGTATAGCAATTTGGTTTTCATAGTCTACGGAATCCCAAAACCACATTGTTGATAAAACCCCTGAGATACAGAGAAGTCATCTCCCAGGATCTTCTAATACCTCAATCCATCACCATTCCTTTAACATGAGCCCCTGTTCTCCATTAACTTTTATTCTTCCCCAGGATGCACTTTGGGGGTTTTATGAAGAGCATTTTTATCTGTCAAATAACTCTGCCTGAATATACTGCAATACCTATTACAGCTTCTAGTTCTGTGCATTTCCTCAGCTCCAAGTTACTTATTCATGTAACAGGTAACATGCCACAAAAATTCACCACTCAACTTTCAAGCAGGAAAGTGTTACATAAACATTGGGAATGATTAGATAAACAAGTTAAAAGCACTTACTAGTACTGCCTTGGATTAAGCCAACCATGGAATAGATATTAGCATTTTACCAGTAATAGAGAAGACACAAGGCTTTTGAAACTCAATTCAGGTTTTAATGCTTCTGAGTACAAGATATAACATTATGGAAAATAGGCAAAATTTCCATAATTTAGGTTGATGTTGTAGGGAGCACAGCTCACCAAGAAGCCCACAGGTTAAAGAAATGGCATTTCTACTAGTCTAGGCAACTCAGGTTAGCACTTCAAATCCTCCTATTACTCGCATATCAAAACTTCTGACAAAACCAGTATTTGTTCATACAGTTGAACCAAACTACTACTATGAATTTCCAGCAGTACTGGAACGCCATAATCTGAATCTTCACGTTAAAGGCAGACATTTATTTTAACAGATTAAGGAAGTTGAGGAGAAAAAAAAAAACCACAAGAGTTTTTAAAAGAGCCAACATACCACAGTCATTAGGGTAAAGGATCCGTACCATGACTAAGCAAAAGCAAGATTAAGCAACTGATAGAGAGATTAGACGCAGCAGCTGAGCCAAAAAAGGTCAGAAGAGTGCTAGCAGAGTAAAGATTATGCAAGCAACCTGCAAATATGGCATGCTCACCAAAATCTGTCCTTGAATCCATTCTGGTAAGTATTCAGGGAAAGGACTGGACAAAAGTTGAGGGAGTACCCAAGTTCAATGCCTTGAAATGGCACTTGAAAAGCTGAACTTGGGTCTAACCAGCACTCCAAGACATGACCTCAACTAAATTTTCACAGAATTTCTTCAGCAATGTGGGTTTGGGCATTTTAATCCATGCTAAAGAATTGTGCCGCTCCAAGTAGAAAAACATATGTACCAACTTCAGCAGAAAAGGTGGCACAACTCCTTGGAAAACATGCTTGACAAAACAAGGTATCAACAAGCAGCAAAAGGCCCCAAAGTTAAACCATCCATAAAGCACCAGCAGCATAAGCAGTATGTAAACTCTTACTCATGCACTACAATGAACCCAAACCCTACTCATACAAGTACATAAAATACCAGTTACTCCAGCAAGTCAAAGATCACATGGTCTACAATACCTCACTAAAAAAAAAAAAAAAATCCACCATCCAGCCAAACAAGTGGATACCTAGCCAACATAACTGCATCTGCATGAAAATTACTTCATGGAGTACTTAAACTACTTGCAGGTTGCCAGCTACAGAATGCTCATGTACTAACTTGTGCTCCCAAATCCCTCCCTTGTGCCAGTACAAAGCCATCATGGAGCAGTATGGGCAGTACCACAGAGGCACTCCACCTTTTCTCTGTAGAACTAGTTTTTTGTCTAATTAGCAACTGATCCCTCTGTCTACAAAACCACAATATTAGTATCAAGACAGTGACTGCAACCAGTACTCTCTACCAACCCTCTGACTATCACAGGTCAGCTGAAGAAGAAAAATTCACCCTGACCTCTGCCACTACAGCTGGAAAACTGGGGGGTTTTTTTGTTGTTTTTTTTTTTATGACATGAGCAAGGCTAAGTATGGAAAATCACACACAGCATTCCAAACTTAAGCCAGATAATGTTAATTACAATCTACAAGACATTGATGGACGTACTTTGAAACTAAACACTTTGCTTTTGATGCCACCTCTGCTTAATGATATGAACTTACAAACCCTCTGGAAATAACTAGCACATAATACACATAATTAATGAAAAGATTTCACCTCCCCTAATGAAAGGGAGCAACTGTAATGTCTCACACAAAGGGCAAGAGCTGACTCTTCTATCAAAAAATGAGCATCTTTCACGGTTGGATGAGTTTCCCAAAGCTTGTTTATACAAGGCTTTTGTTCATGATTCTGCCTGGTAAACAAAGCCTGCTACCAGAACTGCTACTTTAATGAAGATCCTCTGGATAGACCCTGGAACTGGAAAGCCCACAGGGCGATACAGATAATGACTCCTAAACCAAAATCCACTTGATAAAAATAAACTAAGAGTTCTTGCAGGTAAAACTGCAGTTCAGGGGAAATGAAAAATGATAATAAATTGATGATAAATTAAGACAGCCTAGCTCATTGCTAGGACATTCCCAATATAACAAATAATGTAAGCTATATGCATAACAAATACCGATACAGAGCCAGCACAAGTACAGAGCACAGACGAATTCCTAACAGCAGCACATTAGAAAGTTTTAGATAAGGCAAATATGCAGTTAATCTTGCTGCTCTCATCTGGGTCAAAAGTCCAACTCACCTCATCCTGAATACCACCTTTTCTCCCCCTTTTGCTACGGTCATGCAGATTTCTCAGTGTCAGAGTTCAAGACTCTATTAAATCATAACTACCTTAATTTGCAACTCATGTGCCCTCTCCCTTCCTTTACTGAAGGAATGAAATCTAGGGTCCAATTTAACTTTCAGGAAGATCAGCAAAGGTCTCCATTAGTGGCAGTCTCAAACTCACATTTCCCCTTCTGCACTACAGGAATGAAAAGCAGAAAAGGGGCAGTGAAAGAGCCAGGAACACCCAGAGAACTTCAGCTATATTATGCAGGACAGACAGACAAATGCTTGCTTATTTCAAGGGCATTTCCATTCAGTCTGAAAAGAGTCCTCCAAATTTTTTCTATCATCTATTTAAGTTTCAGGACAGAAAGTGGCAGCTCATGTAAAATGTCAGGAGTCAAGAAAAGAAGATCTCACTCTGAAAGTGTATTTTTGAAAACTAACATTAGGCTTTTAGATTAAGTGCAAATGAAATACCCAGTAGCTTGGTGCCTGCCCTGATTTCAGCTGGGATAGAGTTGCATTTTCTTCTTGGAGGCTGGTACAGTGCTACGCTTTGGATTCAGTGATGTATGAGAATAATCAATGATAACACACTGATGCTGCAGTTGCTGCTAAGCAGCACTTACCCTAATTCAAGGGCTTCTCAATGTCCCATGCTCTGCCAGCAAGAAGGTGCACAGGAAGCCAAGAAGGAGCACAGCCAGGACAGCTGATTCAAACCAGCCAAAGGGGTATTCCATACCACAGAATATCATGCCCAGTACACAAACTGCAAGGAGCTGGCCATGGGTTAGCATCTCTTTTTGCCTCCCTTTTAATTGCAATTATTATATTTTATTTCAGTTATTAAACTGTTCTTATCTCAACCCACACATTTTATCTTTTTTCCCTAATTCCCTTCCCCATCCCACCAAGGGGCTGCACTGAGGTTAAACCACAACAGTGCCCATTTCCTGACTTACAAACAGTTGCAGCTTGCGGAGTTTCACATATAAATGCTGAAGTGCTATCTCTTAAAACATTTCCAAATTCTCCTGCAAGCTTCACCAGAGCTTAAGAAAGCATTAACACTGGATTCAATCCTCAGACTGCAAGGTTCTGCAGGACCAAGTCCCATGGTTCACTGGCAGACTCCAAGTGTGCCAATAAAGGCATCTTTCAACGCAAGCCAATCATGACTTTAAACATGGAAGGCATTATGCTACTCCTCCACAACACCATCACACTGCATGAATGTAACTTATTGCCACAAAGGGAAAATAACATTTTTTATTCTGACACAACAGAACAATATTTGCTTTTTGCACTGTATTTAACCAGCATTACAAAACACATTTAGTGGCAGCTGTCCATTCTAGGAGAAGTTTAGGAAAAGTGCTATGGATGCACAAGTTCATACTGTATGGAAAAAAAAATATTTACCAATGTTTTTTCTGAATTCTTAGACCACCAGGTTAATTGAATTTAGGTTAATTGAATTAATATAAATAAATCTGTATTAGATTAATATTAAATGAATGGCATAGTTGGTTAGCAGAACAAGAAACTCCTTATATATGTAATTATCTACAATACAGATATAGCCATGACATCCTGCTGTGAGTACACATGCATTTCTAGTAGCTATTTTCCTTTAAATGACACAGGATCTTATCCTGGTTTCAGCTAGGATACAGTTCATTTTCTTCTTAGTAGAGGGTACACTACAATGCTTCAGATTCAGGATGAGAATAATGTTGTTAATGAACTGATACTTTAGCTGCAGCCAAATAGTGCTCACCTAAGTCAAGGACTTTTCAGTGTCCCACACACTGCCAGTGAGGGAGCACAGCCAGGACAGCTGACCCAAAATGGGATATTCCATACCACAGAATGTCACACTCCATCCATAAACTGGGAGGAGTTGTCTGTGAGCCACCAATCACTGCTCAGGAGCAGGCTGGGCATCGGTCAGTGAGTGGAGAACCCGTACATGCTGCACCATTTGTTTCTCTTGGGTTTTACACTTCTCTCTCTCTCCTTGTTATTAACCATTATTGTTACATTTACTTTATTTCAATTATTAAATGGTTCTTATATTGACCCACAAAATGGACCTTTTACTGATTCTCCTCCCCATGCACTGGGCAGGAGGGCAAGTGAGCCACTGCATGGTACATGGGTACTCCATGGAGATAAAGCACAAGACCTGAAGCTAAGGAAAAGGTTTCCCAAATCTTCTGCAACACAGGTCTGACAGCCTTTAATGACAAACAACATCAAAGTTTCTGGTTTCTAGAATACTCTTTCTTGCCAAGACCTTTTAAATAATGCATTCTGAAAACTGAGGTCTCTTGATTGCTTTTCCCAAACTTGGAAAATTAAAGAAAATTCAGAGATGAATATTCAAGCTATGAATTTTCCCCAAGATCTGCCACTTAAAAAATAAAAATCAAAAAACCAAAATAAACAAAAACAAAAAAAAATCAAACTGATTAAAAAAAGCAGCTGTTGGAATCTTCATTAACCCCATAGAGAAGATATCAAAGCACACAATTGTTTCCTCATTCAGCACTTTTTCTGTATTTCATACGATCTTTTTTAAGCCTTGTCCTTTAGGAAGCTAAGCTACTATGGGTCACACCATGCAATGCCTCCACTCCCAACACATACCACGTGTCACCATCCCCAGCCCATTTCCTATCTGACTTCAATCAAGTGTTCACAGAGGCTGATTGTTCCCCAAAGCCAAACAAGTTCCACTGAACATCTACAAGCTCCATGAAGACACAACAGCTGGACAGAGGGAGTACACCCTTTAACTACTATTATGGAGAGAAAAACAGCACCACACTTTCACTTTTTAAGCACAAGAGCCTCCAAGGTGACCTCAAGATTGAAGCACAGCAAAGTTTTCAACTTCATTATTAATAAGAAAATATTTCCATAGGTTAATGCAGTAGCTCAAAGATGGCTTATTGGTTTTAGAAACAGTATGGGTGAACTTAGCTGTGGTTCCCAGCTCTTCACTCATCAGTAAACTGATACTTATGTATTACTTGGGAAGAGCATGAGTGAGGTGACACTTTAGCAGTCCATCCTTTTTAATACTATTGGACTTAAATTTCAGTAGCCCTCATTAAAGTCTTAAAATGTGTTAAGCTTTTCTACTTCCGAAAGAAACTGCAAGAAATACATCTGATGCTATTGAAACAGCTAACACAATCCCCACTTTGAGTATGGTTTACTGGATTCTGGAATGAACCAGAAACAGGATAGCTTCAATTCCTCCTCAGCTGTCACATGCCTCAGGGTGTCTGACAGTACCAAAAGAATTAGCATAACAACTGATCAGTTAACCAAGTACCAAAAGCATTCAAAAAAAAAGGCTAAAAAAGCGCTATTAAAGATACTATCAAGTATCTTAATCAAAGAGTTCCAGAAGAAAAATCATCAACACAATGAATAGTGAAATGTCAAAGAGTTTTCCCTAGGACTGTAGCTTGACTTAAAATATTTTAGGTAACTATTTCAAACAGTCTCATTCATTATCTCAGAAGGTCTTGGAAATTTCAGCTCAAAAAGAGCCATGTTCTATTGAAAGTTGTCTAATGTGAAGTTGAAGTCTGACTTGTGCTTACCAGAGCATCTCAAGACATCCCCCACACTGTCCAAAACCCAACTTTTTAAATATTTACAAACTGAATTCTTTTGATATGCTGCCAAATTATCAATTTTGTCCTGAAGGATGAAAATGAGGTTTTCTTGGAAAGATTTACATAAGGTGATGCCTCTGAATATTTACCAATTTCACCATATGTACTGCAGGAAGAGGCTGTGCAACTACTTAACTCAAAAGCTCATTAGATCCTGGATTTTTTTTCGTCCAGTTTTTTTTTTTTTTTTCTTGGGTGGGGTTAGGTTTAGGGTTTTTCTAAGGTGTGGGTCTTTTTGTTTCTGCCTCTTCAATCTGAACAATATGTACAAACAATATGATCATGTATCAATCAAAACTGATCAAGCTCCCAAAAGATAATTCAGTTTTGCAGACTACACAAAATGCTGCATTCTCCTCCAGAGCTTCTATAATTTGGCCCTGACTGCATAGCCACACAGTGATGTCCATAACTAATGGATGAAGATGACCAGGGGCAGAGCTAGATGAGAAATAATGAAGGAAGAGTCACTAGATCAGTTTCATAATCTGCCTTGCTGAAAAGCCAAACAATTTGCATTGACACACAGCTTAAGAATGAAATACTACCTGTGCCAACACTGCCTTTGAAAAATCGCTTGTCAAGCCTCCTTTGCAAAATGCTCCATTTCTTCTTTGAATTGGAAGTGTTTACAAGCACAACAATCAAGATGGGGCTACAGAATTGCTGATGCTTAAAATCCATCATGTCTCTACCCATCTAAATTGTATTCTTTAAGACACTACTGTGAGTCTACCATACACTTTTTAATTGGTTGCTTTTAGGAAGAATTTCTTCACAGAAAGGGTGATTGGACATTGAAATGGGTCACCAAGAAAGGTGGCAGTCACTGTCCCTGACAGTTTTAAGGAAAGACTGGATGTGGCACTTACTACCATGGTCTAACTGACAGTGTTGTTTTGTCAAAGACTGGATGAGATCTCAGAGGTCTTTCCCAGCTAAATTGATCCTGTGATTCTACCTTTGCTAACTGGAATACAGAGCAAGGGAGAAAACTCAAAATATCTAAATCCCAGCAGCATTCAATTACTGAAAAAAAAGTGGCAGTTTAATTTCTGCATTTCCACTGAATAATGTTTTAGTCCAACAACTAAAATGCTTGGTTATTAACCATGACTATCAATGATTACACCAACTGCTGTCTGCCAGAGATCAAAACCATCAATCACTAACTAGGAAGGAAAAAGCCCAACAAAACACAGCCGAAGGAACTGAACTTGACTCTAGTGTCTACACTAGAGCTGGAACTGGTGCAGCTTTGCAGCACCACACTGCATCCCCACACCGATTGGATCAGGGCAGCAGTGAGAGCCACCTTAATTTTCTGAAGCTGGCTGCCTGTATGTAATGCCATGTCCTGCAAAAAAAGACCACCCAGCTCTTAAGGGTACCCAGGATGTACAAATTTGGCAGATAGGAGCACAAGCCACTGTGACCAAGTGGCTTTACCAACGACTGGATATACAGAAGAATTTTTTTACATTGAAGCAGGAGTGAGGCATTGGCGCAAGTTGCACAGAGAAGTTGGGAATCCCCCATCTCTGGACCTGTGCAAGGACAGGACTGGGAGCAAGCTGGTCTAGTGAAAGGTGTCACTACCCTTGGCAGGGGGCTGGAATGAGATGAGCTTTAACTCCTCTTCCAATCCAAACTATTTTGTGATTCTGTGACTGTCAGAGTAACCCCAAGACCTGTGATATTTCTGTGAACTTCGACTCTGTGAAGCCTCTTTCCTGTTCCACAATACAACACACACTACAATAGTGTCAAGAGAGGAGCTGCTGACCCTTTAGTTCACAAGATAATACGGCTCTGGGTCCCAGCTGAGTTTTCACTTTTAACTCGGTTTTCAGCTGGCACACCAAAGCAAGAGGCAGCCCCACTCTTGGCAGCCAAGATTCACGCAGCCAGCCCACCTATCTCAGCCCTCAGTACTGACGCCAGTTTTTTCACCTCGTCCTTATTTACAGGAAATTCAGCTCCGAAAGTTTCGGGCGGGCGCACAGCAGCGCAGCCGGAGCGCGGCACTCGCGGGCTTCCCCTGCCCGAGAGGCGCCCGAGCCGGGCCCGCCCCGCGGCTCCTCCTCCAGGGCGCTCCCGGGCCCCGAGGGCGGCCGGCAGCCCGCCGGGGCAGGGCGCGGCGAGCCGAGCAGCCGCCAGCGAGCCCGGCCACGCGGGCACCCACCTCGTCCAGGAACTTGGTGACATCGTAGATGCGGTTGTGGATGATGATCCAGGTGCTCTGGCTGTTGTTGTGCTTCTGCACCTCCTCCAGCCGGTAGTAGCGGCCCCGCCACGACTCCTTCCCGGTCTCGCTGGAGCCCACCATCGCCGCTCCCGCCCCGCACCGCAGCGCACGCACCACAGGCCGACAGCCCGCACAGCGCCGGGGCCCCGCCGCAGGCCCTATCAGCGCCCGCCGCCGCCCCGCCCCTCCGCCCTGCCGGCCTCCCATTGGCGGAGGGCAATGCCACTCAAAGCAGACGGGCAGCCTGGCGGCGCCCGTGGGAGGGACTTTGGCGTCCCACGTGACCGGCGGGCGGTGCCGGGCGCTGCAGTCGGAGGTTCGCTGCTGTCCCATGCCCGGGCTGGCCAGGCCAGCGTTCGCCGCCGCGGGCTGCGGGGCTGCCGGTGTGCGCTGCGACGAGCTAATCGCCGACTTGCAATGCATCCCGCATTGGGATGGTTTGGGTTGGAAGGGGCCTTTTAGGTCATCTAGTTCTAATTCCCCTGATACGGGGACCACTAGACAAGATTTTTCAAAGTCCGATCCAGCCTGACCTTGGACACTTCCAGTACAAGAAAGATAACGAAATGCTGGAGAGTGTACAGCACGGGGCCAAAAAGATGTTTAGGAGTCTATAGCACTTCTTATGGGAAGAGACTCAGGGAGCTGTCACACTCTTTTCAGTTAGACAGGATGAGGAGCAATGGCCATAAACTAAAAACCAAAAAAGTTTCACCTTAACGTGAAGACATTTACATTGAGAGTGGCGGAGATGGGCCGGTCGGGGCTGCCCAGGGAGGTGGTGGCGTCCCTCTGGAGACATTCACCGACCCGTACTGTTCCTGTGAAGGCTGTTCCAGCTGACCCTGCCTTGGCGGGGGGTTGGACTAGATGATCTCCAGAGGTCCCTTCCAGCCCTAACAATCTGTGCTTCTGTGATTCAGGCTCCCCGGGCAGCCTGTTCCAGTGCCTCAGCACCCTCGCAGTAAAGATATTTTTCCCTAACATCTAAGCTGAATTGTCCTGGTTCCGCTGGCGCCCCGGCTCGGCGAAGAGCCGCCTGTGCCCGGCTCAAGCGCCCTTGCCATGGGCACACGCAGCGCCGGGCGCGGGCTGAGCTGCACCCGCACGCAACGCGGCTCTGCCGGGGCTGTGCCCGGCGCTTGGCCGCCCCAGCACCCTGCCCTCTCCTGCCGGTGTCCCAGCAGGCGGGAGCTGCCCGGGAAGTCACACACCCTCATTGATCCCGGCAGGCGGCGGTGCCCGCAGGCGGGGGGAGCGCGGCTGCCGCTCTTCCCGCGCAGCCCGTGAGGCGATCCCGGCGGGAGCGCCCCTGCCACAGGTGCTGCCACACAGCTCCTCAAAACCTCCCGGCTGTCGCACGCGTCCCTCGCCGCGCCTTGGGAGAGCTCCCCCGCGGGGCTTGGAGCGAGGCTTCCCTGTGGCACTGCCCTGCTTTGCTGCCAGGCGGGCTGAGGGCGCAGGGAGCAGTGCCTTTCCCTTCTCTCGGTGAGGCTCTGTCCTCCTGTTTCCCTGCGGTTTTGGCTGAGGTAAAATACGTTTCCTTTGCTCTGGTCTCAGATGTGTTCCATGGCTTTGTCTGTGTTTCAGGCCAGTATGGGTCCCCACATCCCCACGTCACATCCATGCACAACTTGGGTCCCTCAGCAGCAATTAGCCCCATGGACACACTCAGGCTGGATTTGTGGGGATTTTTGTTGTAGCTTAAAGCTTACCCAGTGTGACCTGTCACCCTTCCTGAGTGCAGGACAGCTTCACACTTCATGGAATGTCACCACCATCTTCAGATCCTGCCTCAGCTTTTCAGTCAGCCTGACAGTAAGAGTAGCTGCTCTCCCTCAGATCGGTGTTGTTCCCAGCTTTAATGAGGAGGCTCTTCAGGACGACTTCCAGGTTGTTACTGAAAATTGCAAATACTGCTGCCGAGCTCTGGGGTTTAGTTGCCTGTTCAGACAGAAAAGACAGGGATAGCCATTCCCTGACTGATGTTCCCTTCAGCTTAGCAGGAGCTCAGGTTTCAGGTTCAGGTGCTGTGATTATTGGCACGTAAAGGTCCGATTTCTCCCACACAAGTGAAATCCTCTTGTACAGAGGGCGTTGTGTTCATTTCCGATGATTTATAACCAGTAGTTCTTTCTTAACTGGCAGTTCTGTGTTAACTGCTGCTTTTCTCTTTATCCTCTCCCCTGAAGGGAGAAGTCTTTTGCAAGCACTCTGTCCCATTAGCTTTTAAGATGCCTGAGAAGATTTAACTTAGGCTTAATACAGCAAATTGTTCCCACAGAGGGAGTCATCCTCAAACAGCAAGCAGGGCACCGGAGCATTGTAGCGTGTGTTTTACAACATCTCTGCCACAAAAAAACCCCAATAAACATTATGAAAGCCTCGGACTCAGGTTTTCTTTTCTATGGTTGCAAAAGGACAATATTTTTTTTCTCATTTTTTTAAAAAATTGAGCTTTCCCTTGAGCTGTAGCTTTTGGAATTTTCTGATGAAGTGATAGTCTTGGCTGGCATTTTAAAAAACCCTGCTTTTCATGACTGCTGAAAAACATTGAAATGTGTTTTCCTTTAAGGGTAAGAAATAAGAAAGCATTATTTTCTTTTAAATGACAGTTATAAAACACTCACCTTGTGATTTTTCTTGGATATGATGGAGGTTAATCTGTTTTAAGTGTTACACTGTGAAGAAAGCAGAGGAAAATCAGAACAGCGAAGTTATCTTTGACATTGTTCTCCAAATTTGCTTCCTGTTCTTAATTGTTTTATCACAATTTACAAAATTGCTTTTCAGGTGAATACCTGGTGAGTTCATAAAATTTGGGATCAAAATATTATTGCTGTCCTCACTGTGCCAGTGAGACCATTTCCTAAAATAGTTTTAGGTTTTGGAGACAGAGAAATATTAGACCTTTTAATATAAAAAACAGCTTTTTCTGGTGTGCAGTGTTCATTGCTGGCTTTCTAACTACCTGTATTTCTTTGAAATACTTTGATTGAAAAAGGTGATACAGTTAAAGGTGTATTTTTCTTCAAGTAATGAAATGTTAGATTTTTTTTGTCATTACACTGAACCTGGCCTGTGCTGCAGGGCAAAAGAGCACACCACAGGCACTCAACAAGATGGGCAATATGAATTCATGTTATTCCCATTCACGTGTAATTTGTTAGTACTGCATCAAAGAATCATATTCTTTGTTTGAAATTCTGTTCTTTGGGTTCTTTTCTGTGGTTTTTAGGAAGTTCCGAAAATGACAGAGTTCCATTGCATGCACTCAGTTAATATGGCAAGCATCATACACATACTCTGTGTTCTTTTGTCTTTGTCTTTACTCTGAATATTTTGACTATTGCAGATAATTATTTTTTTCAAGTATAATGCATTATATATGCATAAAAATACATATATATTCAGCTGTTTTAGGTGACCAAATTATGTTATATTTTCTCTATATTCTTAATCAAAAGATAATTGATTATTCATTTTACCTAATAACATATAAAGTTCTGTAAACAAATACCTACCTGCCTTACAAAAATGAATTATTTTTTTTACTTTAAAACCCAGGTGCTGCTTCAGGGCAGTCAACAGCATACCATGAATAGCACCAGACACCAGTCTCTGTTCTTTGTCAGTCTGCCTGAGCTGCAAAAACTCTGTGCTGCTACAGTAACACTGAGTTCTCAGATACCAGAAACTGAGGCAAGGAGCACACAGATAAAGACTTGCAGGTAAAGAGTTTTGAGGGCTATTATTTCCAGAAGCTGCTAGTGGTTGTTTTTCAAATATTTTGTTAGCTGTACTAGAATTAACTGTAAAAAAATCAGCAAAATTCTTATCAGTGGCAAACAGTACAAAATTGTTTAAAATAGCTTTTCTTTTTTTTTCCTTGGGCAGGGGACTTTCTTGTTATTGGGGAACAAAACCAAAATTTCTATTATGTTCTAAATATCATAGGCTAAAACTAATGAATCCACATACTTCCAATTAGTAAATGGCTAAAATGAATCTGTGTTTACCTGCAAAGCTGGGATGCTTCATGTAGGTTGAGAATAAGTGGAAAGACTATTTGGAAAGCAGATGTAGGCTCCTTAGCATTCACCAAGCATTATGTTATTCCCTTTAAAAGAAAAGGGGAGAAATGAGAAATTCTGCCAAAAGGAACACTTTTGGAGAGCTCCATTTGTGTGCTAAATTCCTGTAATCTTTGTCTCAGACCACTGTGGGTCATCTAGAGTAAGTAACTTGGACTAATCCAATTTATTATACTGAACCAATGGAAACTGATTAAAAATTGAATATATTGTGTTTGCAAAAGATGAGGAAAATAAATTTAAGCTGAGAAAATAACATTTTAAATTTCTTTCTCATATTTTTTTCATAGGCAATTATTATTCCTGTATCAAGAGATCCTTTCTGCACCTGTTATGGGGACACTGGATCAAATTTCGGTTGTGATGCCGGTCAGTATCACTGTGTAAATAAGTATCTGTAGTTACAGCCTGCTGCAGATGAGCAGGGTGAACCTCACTCAAAAGAGAGAAGCAGCACTATGTTTTACTGAGGTAAAACAATAATTTGACAGAGTTTGATGGGTCTGATGGAATTTAGCAAAGTTTTAACAGTGTTCTACAAGGTTTGGTTCTGACAAGGTTTGGTTCTGACAAGGTTTACCTTAATAATTACACATGGAAGAACCATGAAAAGGAAAACTGACTTAGAATGACTCAGAGAGAGACCAGAGGTCCAAGGAGTAAAGAGGGCCCTCATGTGGAGACATGACGTTCAGAGTGGATCCCTTTTTGGAATTCCTTTTTGGAGCCTATGTGTGGCTGTATCCAATCTTTGTCTCAGACTTTGTTACCAATTGATGCCTAATGGAATTATCACTGCAATGTTTATAGTATCTGAGTAGCTGCATGGATTAGTTATTCTCCACATCATAAATTCAGCATGCTTTCAGTCACTTACTGCAGATCACAGGTAAGGGGTCTCTTGACCTTTTGTAAGGAAGGTTCTTTTAATTTCCACTTACTGCAGATCAAAGGTAAAGGGTCTCTTGACCTTTTGTAAGGAAGATTCTCTTAATTTCCAGTATGGAATCTCTAAACTTGAGAGGAGTTTCTGGTCAAAACAGAGTCACCTGCCATGCAGGCCAGCTGTCGAACAGTCTGGCATTCAGGGAGTGCTCAGATTGAGCCCATCCTGATTTTAATATTTAAAGGGTGAAGTAATTGACTTCTAATCAATAGTATGGGCCAGACAGGTGTCTTTGATTTAGTGCTGATAGCTCTTTCTGTACTTTGGTTATCTTGTACTTTCGGGTTTCGAAAGCATCTTTTTGAAAAATTTTTCAAGACACCTTCACTCTCTTGTAGATGAGCCAGGGACTTTCCAGTTTGCAAGTTCATCCCAAGGATGTGAGGCTTGTTGCTTCTTGGTCAGTCTGAACCAAAGTATGGCTAGGGGTCAATTGTATTTGTCACACATGCATGTTATGTTTCTCTAAGTGTTTTGTTTGAAGATCAAGGATAAGTAAAAATATTTCATTTAAAGCAGACTTCTTTCTTTGTTCATTAGTGGTGTAGGACAACTTAAGTCCTTTATTTTTTTTGATGAAATGGCCTTTTCTGATGGTGAACCAATCTGTAGAATGAAATGGACTCAACTGGTAAGGTACCACCAAATTCACATGAAGAGGAGCAGGTGCAGAGTTCTGCAGCTTTGTTTTGGGCAGTCTTTGGCTCACTTGTATTGCTTGTAAATGTATCTTTATCTGGAAATGAGATTACATGATGATAAATGCCTGAGCTAATTTTAGTTTTCTCCTTTAAAACACAGGATAAAGCGTTTGCTTAACACTTAAAATACACACCCTTGCATGATTTTAAAAGGCAACTGTTGTACCAGAATTTAATTTATGCTTAGTACCAAATCCTTGATTTATTTTTTTATTGTTACTTTTAGATACCATTTTATGAATCAGGAATATGTCAAGCCTATGTAGAGAGACACGGAGCTACTGTAAGTGCTGATATGTGACACAGTGCTCACACTTGTCTGCAACTGCTCTTGCCAGAGATGGGTATTTTTCATTGGCCCTACAACTACAGAAGCTGCGTTTCAGGGTTACTAAGTCTGCCCCATAGACAAAATGTGTCCTGTGAATTGGAGCATGGTAAATATACTTTGTCAGACTCAACAGGATTTAGAAGTTTGTGAGCAATACCTCTAGATTTCTCTGCTGCAGTGGCATCCTGCTCAGAGGCATTGGGGACTGATCTTGAGACAACCTTTGGGCCACAGACCTGCAGCTCTCCTGCTGGTGTCATGCCCTTCATCCAGTGGGAATGTTCAGGCAGCTGAACTGTCTCTCCATTCACCTTTGGGTTTACCCAGCCTGCACAGGGCAGTCTCAGGGAAACAAAACAAAAGCATAGAGAAGAAATGGAACCCTGAGCTTAACAGCTAATATATTTTAGACCATTATGCATATGATTTACAATCTTCTATTATGCAACATCTGTGGGGTTTATGAATGTACGTGTGGATGCAGTAAGATTGGTGAGTCAGAAGACTGATTGTAGCCAAAGCCAGTAGCTCTCATAATTCATTTGCACAGCCAGCTGGGTGTATCTCATTTTGTTCCAAGAAGTGCAAATGCATATGCAGATTAGTAAGACATATACTGTTCAAATATGCAACCTTACAGAACTGCTTTATGTTGATATGTGTAGGTGATCTGTCATTTTTAGGTTTCTCAACACCAAGCAGTTCCTTGCAGGATTCATTGGAAACATCCCTCTGGAGGTGTATTACATAACTCTTTTTAGCCTACTGTAGTTATTTTCTTGGCTAATGCTGATGGTCAAGAGGAAGCTCTTGAGGACAGGCAGGCAAGTAGAGCTGTTGGGTGAGCAAAGCTGCATTTATCTACTGTGACTGCCAGAAAATGTCTCTGATCTTGACTGTGACAACAGAGCTTTGGATGTTGTGCCTGTTGCCTGGAGGGAGTTGCACATTAGTAAAGTGCTCCAGAGGGTTCAATTATCCTTTCCCCAAGTCTGATAACAGCCCTGTGAAAGCATTCTAGGAACTGTCATGCACCTCACGTTAATGGCACATGAAATCCAAATGCCTGCATCAAATACTGTGCTAACTTCCTCTTGAAGCAAAGTACATGAAAGCTAAACATGTGTGGCACATACTAGGATTTGGCTCCAAGATGAAGTAGCAGTATATTTGCTGAAATTTTGACTGAGGCCTTTAAAAAAATCTGTTAAGTTATTAAAAATGTATGTTTCTTTTTGTCACTGTTGTTATTAGCTGGAAGCACCGCAAACAGTTACTCCAGCCCTTCTCCAAACCTGTCTCTCCTACACACTCACAGCCAGGCTTGCACCCAGATGGAACAAGGCTGGTCATCTCTTGGTGCAAGGTACTTGACTCACTTGGGTCAGGGATCAAGCATTTAATTTTCAGTTCTTTACTGTAACATTTATTTTCCATCATTTAAATTCCATAATTATTTCATGCATTATAATAAATAGTTTCATTCCTTTATCCTATTAATTTTTTCTTTATTTGCACTTTTATTGTTTTGTTATTCAAGTTAAATGACTCGGGTTAATATTCTGAGTGGACATGCCATTCACCTTTTCATCTTCTTCCTTATCTTTGTAATAGATCAAATAATTATGTCAACTGAATGCAGCATACAAGATAAAACCAAATATTTTTGGAAGCAGAGGGTTAGGAGGAAAAAGTGATGTATAGATTGCTGCCCACTAATATACCTTTACATATCTCTCTTTCTTATAGATGTTACTGAATCAGTGAAAAGTTAATTGATATAGGGGATTTTATCTCCTTAAAAGGAACACACTTTCAGCATTTGTGATAGAAACAAAATTGTGTGATTTCTCCTTTTCTTTTTTTTTCACATAAAGGCTTGAGACATGGTTTAGAAAATAATGTCTGTCTATTCTATTTATTAAGGGAAAGACTTTTTGTCTCATTCAGGAAGGCAAAATGCTGTTGGTAAGTACAATATTCTGTTAATGGTAAAATTGAGAGAGCAAGGTATTTTAAGCACTTTCATACTGCCACAGTCTTGGTATTGCCAGCACAGGGTCTTTGGTCTTCATTCTGAAATAACTTCTGTCAAAATACTCTTGGTGGCAGGTGATGTTCTGTCTGTAATAGTTGTCAGCTCAACTGAACCTTTGAAAAATTACTTACAAAGATAATTTTATACTATTAATCTACAGCCGTAGACTGACATTTGCCATTTTGAAGTTATAATTATTGCAATTAAATGCACTTGCCTTAAATTATGAGTCTTGCAAGTGATGTGGAAGTTCTATAATAATAGATAGGAAAATGAGCTATGGTGCCTGTCCAGTATGTACAGTTTGCTGTTCACAAAAGTAAAATCATAAAGCATGGTGGTTAGCTATTGCAAAAATTACAAAGTGGTACTTTTATTCCAGTATAAAAGTTAAAGACTACATTTGGCGCTATTGCAGCCTAAATTTGTAGCAGAGATATATGTTGAAGAACTCAGAACTGAGTGAAAGTTCTGGACATGTGTCCATAAATGCTTGCCTTGCTCATTTAGTCTTTCCTATTGACAGTTCCTGGATGAAAAATACTGTGCTAATGACTCAGTGCAGCAAATGCTTATATGCACTACATTTGCTGTGTAAATAGGTGGTTGCTTATCAAGGATTTGAGGATCAAGCACACAGTCTCACAGCCAGCCTTGAGTTTCTGAGTTACTGTAGGACTATGACACAAATTCATTATTATTTTTATTTTTCGCAGTTAAAATGCACCTAATTTACTTTCTGTGCTGAGAAAGTCTGGCCTTTTGATTTTCAAACACAGCATTTTGACTAACAATTACCTTAAATAAATATTTGAGTTAGCTTTCTGCCTAAGAGATGAGCTGTAATTCAAAACAGGGCATTGTGCTTTTTTTGTTTTTTCCAATTTAGTTATAGACCTGAATGTGTCAGAGAGACAGCTTTGCATCAGTGTGGAGCCTTGCTCAGTTCGGCTGCCACCCCCCGAGGTATAAGCCAGTTATATTTTCTGTGACTGTGTTTGTTTTATTAATCTTAATCTTTTCTATTAGGTGACTTGCAGTTAGCATGATGGGGATAAAAGTGCTTGTTTCTGATTGCATTGAGACATTAACCATATCCACTGACTATCTGCACAGGTTATAAAAGCATAACATCCATATTGTATCTGTATTGGTGCATTCTAGCAAGCATTGTAAAACTGAGATTCAAGGCTGAGAGAGCTTTCAAAAAGCTAACAGAATATAGCAGTGAAGTGTCTTTGTGATTCTACATTTCCTTCTAGCGGTGTTTTCTAGAAAGTTTTCGGTTACACTGTAGTACATGTAGTACATGGACAGTTCTGAGTAACAACAGAGCAACTGCTGTTCAAGGCCCCTTTATATGGTTATCATGGAATCTGCTTAATTTCTATGCAGCTTCCAAAATATTGGAGCAGCCCCGACTATGCTGCTTATAAGCTTAATATATACATTGTTTAAGAAATCCTGGTTGAAGTTGAAAACTTATTATCCTTTTTGACAGCCATGCCACCTGTGGTGAGTATATCCATACGTGCTGGGCATATTTGTCAGGCTTACTGGTTTCTTCTAAAATAAATATTTCTGATCCAAGCTCTTTTTTTGAATAGGATTTCTTCTGAGACCTGCTTGGGACATCATAAATATTAAAGCTATCTGTAAGAAGCCAGTTCCCAAATTATATAGACCAACGATGGAAAAGATCATGATGTGGCTTTATTATGGATTTGATCCTTTCAATACTCTTCTAAAACAGGAATGGCCAGATTTTCTTCTCAGTGAATAAATGCAAAACTTCATAGATTATAGAAAGATAAAATGCTTCTCAAATCTCCGTTTTTGATTGTTCCTTACAGTCAAATTCTGACATTATGAAAAAGTGTGGTGTTTTTTTACTTCTTAGAAGATGAAACTGCATGTCCCATTAATTCTGTTCCTTGGATACTTGCCCATGTTTAGGCAAAGTGACACACACAGTTACTAGAATGTCAAGCACAGGTATCTGATTTGAACTTTTTAAAAATGTGCATTGAAGTGAGATAGCTCAGTTTGAGAAATTCCTTCTACACTCCTTTTAAACCATTTCAAATAAAGTTTAAATCTCACTGATTTCAATAAACTTTAAACCTTGTACTTGCATGGCTTGTGGAAGTGTAGGCTCTAACATAAGCTCGTGTGCAATTTGATGATGGGAAGATCTTCTGAAATAATCTGTGAGAGCTGATGAAAGAATATATCAGGTTTCATTGTATCATGATACACAATTATTTTAGAAAAGTTTAAATTTGTACTGCTGTAGAATTATTTGCAAATAAAATTTCTTTTCTGTTTTAAGCTGGCAGATTTTGATATTCCAGCAAACACCGTAAAGCTGTTTGACAGCAATGAAAACACAGTTATTCAGCAACATTCCATATTAAGTAACTGGTGCTATGTTTTGCCAAGGTAGGAATCTGTTCACATTTCAGCAGAAATAAACATTTCTCAGAATGTTTGTCCTACAAATTGTGAATTTGATGCTAGTGATAAGAACACTTCTGTTTTACAGTCTGTTTTAAATTTAAAAATTTGTTGTTTTTATCTCATTGTTAAGAAAAATGAGAAAAATTAACCAACAAATCATAAATTACACAGTTAAATACTATTTTAATTTTACTAATCTTTGTGCTACTTTTATAGTAAGCAAGAGCATCAGTTTTTCTTAAATACAATTTTAGCAGAAAGTCAATTTAAAGAAAAAATATTTCCACCTTTGCCTTGAACCACCTCCATTTTTGCCTAAGATTTTTCATCATTAAATAAAAGAGAAGTAATGATGATGTTTGCTTTTGTTCTGCATTCACTGCTAGCAAGTATTGAAGAGAAATGTCATTTGTAGTTGTCACTTTATTCTTTACCATCCTTCAGGAAATATTGCTATTGTTATGTCATAAACTTATGAGCTAAAGATATTAGTCCTCAAAACATAAAAATAGTCTCTAAATACTTTGAATGCCAAAAATAAGATTTTTTTTCCCCCCCAAAAGACCAGTATATTTTCAACTGGATTTTATGACACCCTTTCTAAGCACCCCTTCTTTACCTGTGCACAGCATGAAGATGGGTCAGATCATAAACATCAGCCACATAATTCCTCCAGAATCCCCTTTCCGTTCATATAAGGATTTTCAGATGCACTGGAAGAGTCTGGTAAGAAACACATACACTGCTTTCATTTTTCCCTCCCATTTTTTTCCTGTTGAGTTTGTCCTTGTAATACCTGTTTGTATTTGGTTTATCTAAGTATGGATATATTCTTCCTGAGGATCTTGAAGAGACAAAAATATACTTGAGTGTTTACTTCAAACCAATAGGGGAAAGGTTCTTCACGTATCCTTTCAGAATATATTTGTTATGTTTCCTCTCACACTTCTAGCAAAGCTCTGCTTTTCATTTTTCAATGTGCACATTTCTTTCTCTCATGATTTCCTAGCAGTCAGTAGAGAAGTGTTTTATCAGAAAAATGAAAACAAAATGTTTAGTCAAGTCTCTGTCCCAGTATTGATTAATAGGAAGTCAAATGGAACAATTTGCTTCTTGGCTTCCATAAATGTGATAATGGCACTTTAAATGTGATGTAAAAGGAAGTGGTGTAAAAGAAAGTCAAATTGTGTAAAACTGTGACCAACAAAAATTCCTTTTAGAGAGAATTTTCCTGCCAGGAAACACTAGACTAAGGATTAGTTATATTGAGTAATCTTTGCTGTTATAGGTTAGTGTGGTATAATTGTGCTGAAGTCCTGTAACTTTATAAACTTCAGGCCCAAAAGGAATTTAGTGGTTTTGTTCACTGTTTTCAAAAACATTTAGACAAATCCTTGTTTTCTTCTCAACAAAGATGATTAATAATTATAGAAAAGTAAAGAAACTTGTTATGTATCCTTGAACACTTACTCAGGTACCCTTTAAGTTGCATCCGAAGTCAGCCAGTGCAGTATTTCCCCAGAACAGATGCAGAAAGTGTAGTGAACTCTTTTCTTTCTGACATGAAGAGCAATTTTTCACAGCTGTGTGGATTTCCAGTAAAGATGACAAGTAAAGCACTTTATGCCACAAAGGAACTCGCCAGGGCTTCAGTGCATGTAAGGCTTTCTTTGTGAACATGTTAGTGGCACATACTTTTTCATTGCAGGAAGTGGTCTTTATCATATTCAGAGCACAGTAAGAGTATTTAACTATGCTTTTCACAACAAACTATCAATCCTGTAACTTTTAATTATCGTGTAAGTAAAAGCTCCAGTATTTGCCATTGTAAAGTTGTTACTAACATTACAAATACATTAAAAAATAGACTTGGTGTTAATTAGTTGCTATCAGTATTTGCAATTCTGTAGATTTATTTTTTTTTACATTTGGATATCCAGAACTTTCTCAATTCTCTTCCATGATAATAAAAACAACAGTTATAACAAAAATAATGACAGTAACATTATTACTATTGTTACTGTTACATGGGCATGTAATGACAGACTTTAAACTGACAGAGGGTAGATTTAGATTAGATATTAGGAAGAAATTTTTGTGGTGCGTGGTGAGGCACTGGAGCAGGTTGCCCAAATATGTGGATTCTCCATCTCTGGTAGTGCTCGAGGCCAGGCTGGATGGGGCTTTGAGCAACCTGGTCTGGTGAAAGTTGTCTGTGCCCATGGCAGTGGGGCTGGAGCTAGATGATCTGTCAGGTCCCTTCCAACCCAAACCATTCATGATTCTATTATTATTATTACTAGCAGCATATAATATTATAATTTATTTAAAAATAAAAAGAGGTCTGTGTGGATATAAGCATGTTAAAACACTCAAGCTGTAAGATTTACTCCATGTCTGGTGATGGAAAGGAAGCAAGTAATCAAAACTCCTACAATTTGAGGTTGTGACGAAAGCTAAGGCTCAAATTTCTTTCGTAGTGGTGTGTGATAGAAGAAATGAAGTAATTAATTCTGAACAAATAATAGTGACAGGAGTTGCAGAGGTTCTAAAATACTATAATCCTCTTTCAGAAAGCAGTTTCTGTTTATGTCTCTCCAGTGATCAAAGCTAGAATGGGTCCTCTGTGTCATCTGCGGTTTTTACAGACATCCAAACTGTCTTTTGCTCAGAATGCAGATGCTCTTAGAAGTCTGAAGAGATGAGGAGCCCTGTCAGTCAAACCCTCTGCAGAACCCCTCAAAAGGGGGTTCATTATCCAGTTGGAAAGCACTAAACCAAGATAATTACTGTAATTTAAGTCTTTCCTTCTGAGAAATATGATGTTCTAGCATCGTTTGTAAACAAAGAACTCGGGGAGGATTAAAAAACTCCCCTTAATTTATAGTGGCAATTAAATCTTGTTTTAAAATATAGTCATTCTAATCCAAACCACAAAATGATATTCTTATATATTGTGGTGTGCATTAGGCTGATACCATATAGCGAGGCATTAGGTGGCACTATCAGATCGTTAAATCCAGTTTATTCAATTTAGCAGCTCTTGATATGTTGCAGGAAATAAAACCTAAGCATACGAAATTGGACGGTGAGATGGTTTGTGTAGTATCTCTATCGGAGGCTCCTCCAAGAAAACCTAATTTGCCTGGAATTCCTTCAACGTGCAGTACGGGAAACAGCCACTGGATGGAGCGTTTGATCAAAGAGCCAGGAACACACAGTTTTTCGAGCAGCATCAAGACTCCAGGAGGGGTTAGCATTGAAGCAACAGAGAAAGCAATGAGCAATAAGCAAATACCAGGCGTACCAGAGTTACCAGATGCAAAATCTTTAGGAACATCTGTAAACTCAGCCCTTGAATCCACGCTCCCAAAAGTCAGCAAAATTATACCAATTTTCAAAGGAAAGTTGATGCAAATGAATGGAAAGATCACAAATCAAACAGATAGGAAGAAAAAGGAAAATGCTGAAAGGCATTCACTAATAAAAAGTGTGGGTGTTTCATCTTCTTTGCTGTCTGTGCACAAATCCAGCATAACTCAGGTTTTCAAACACATTCAAAATATGCCAGTCAAAACTCCTACTGACAGCAGCGTGCTTCAGGTAAAGAGCATGAAAACACACACAAAACATGGTACACCCATATTCCGATGGAAAACCCAGTCTAGTGGACAAATTACTAACTCTGATTTTTCTGAAAACTCAGCTTCAGGTGGGAGTCCAAGTGAAGTCAATCACAAAAAGGCAAATTCTCCATTCGTTCTTAAGAATGTTGGGCCAGTGCTTCAGAAATCAAACACCAGTCCATGTCTGAACACACATGAATCTTCTACTTCCAGTGCAAGAAGGGGGAAAAAGTTTACAGGTCAAAATACTGCTCAATTTCTTGAGAAACAACACCAGTCAATGGAAGTGCATTTGCAGATTTGTAAATCAGACAACGAAATGACAAATTCCAGTTTGTCACTGCAACAAACAAAGAGATCAAATAAAGGAGCTGGGTTAAATATTAATGAATCTGTCTTCAAAGATACAGTGTGCGTGGCCAAAAGTGAAGAAAACAAAGCAGCATGCCACTCTCAGGACTGTACTGCTGAGAAGCCTAACTTTGAACAGGTAAAGGGCTCATTCTCACTGCTTCTCACAAATTCAAAAACAACATTAAGCAATAAAAAGCACGACTTTCATCATGTTCTACCATCGTTCTCAATATAGTTTTCTAAAATTCTACCCTATAACTTAATGTTGCTGCTTTTTTTTTTTTTGCCTTTTTTTTCTGAAGGTGAAGATGATTTACTGTGCTTTGTGAAATAAACACCTCTTTAATTTGAGACTTTTATGGTGGAGTAATTAGCTTTCCTTTGTTTTAGACAGTTTATCCAGGTCTGTGTGAGGTTAACATGGTGACATTTTTTTCGTGTTCAGTCTCTCTCCACATAAAACCATATTAATGGAATAATTCCTTCCTCATGGAAGGAATCTCAAACCTCATCAATTGTGTAGTGCTGACAGTAGTTGTGTGTAAGGCATTGTGCTGTTGAACAAACACAGAAGTTTTGCAAATACAAGTTTAATTACAATTTCACAAAAAGCAAAAGTTGCAGCAGCAAAAAAAATCCCACTGGACACGAGGAAAAAATCCTGTGTGAGAACAACTAGTAAACTACTTTCTAGTAGCTTACTAGTTGTTGAAACAAGTTGCAGAGGGAGGTTTTTGGGTTTGTTAGCCTTCCATATTCTCAGAACTTGGCTGAATGGGACCTAAAGCAGGGTGATCTATCTTTGAAGTTAGCTCTCTTTTGGGTAAAAGTTATGATTAGGTGCCAGCTAGAAGTACTTTACCACCTATTTTTTCTGTGCTTCTCTTTGCATTTCAATTAAATAAATAGTTGAGCTGATTTCAGTGCAATTTTTGTGAGGATGATATTCCACTTCTTGGGTACATGGATTAAATGTTTTGGGCTTATCATGTTTTTCATCTATACAATGTAATTTGGTGGGATATATCAGCTTTGTGTGATGAGGGCCCCTTTTGAAAAAGAGGGTAATTTTAAAAGTTAGAGATCTTGTTCAAAATGTGGGGTGTTTTTTTTAATGAGGGTATAAACTTCTGTACTTTAAGATGATTACAGAGAACAAGTATCTGACATGTGAAACACTGACCTCAAAACCGACTTTGCCAGTCAAGGAGAGCAACATGGAAGCATCTGTAAAGAAAACTTGTGCCAGAAGAAGACAGGTAAACCCCACACACATATACACTCCTTAATCCAGTCCAGAAGGATGTGAATTAAGGGACAAAAAGATATTTTAAAAATTTTAGTATGTTCCAATTAAATTGGGCAGGCTAAGAAATGTTACGGACCTCTCTGGATAAAATTAACCTTAACCAGGATAAAAGTAACAGTAACCATCAGATATGATATTGTCACTTGAAGAGTTCATTTTAAATGTTTGTCCCCAGCAAAAGATGCTACTGAAATGTTTAATGATGTTGCTGTTTCTGAAGCAGATTTTCTGATTCTGCAGAAAAGTTCTATCCTGCCCAGTATAACTCTGGGCATTCTCAGTGGCTCTGTGCTTTTCAACTCAAGGACCTGAATTTAGCAACATTCTGTAGAAATGACTTCTTGTTTTGTTATGCTTTTAAAGCCAATTACAAGGCAGTTCTGGACATTTTAACTGTAACTAAAGGAACACAGTCTGTGCAGATCAGCAAAGGCCAGTGCAGCAGCCCCAGGGGCCTGCTGCAGGAACACGCTCACACCCCAGGGCTCGAGCTGCAGCACGGAAGAGAGCAGGCTGTGTGGGAAGCGCCAGCCCAGCTGCTCTGAGCTGGCCCCATCCCACTGCAGCTGGGAAAGGCCCTTCCACAGGGCCACAACCCAGTCAGGGGTTACAGGCCCAGCACTGCAGTGCTACAGCAGCGGAGTCACTCTCACAAAGAGAAGAAAACCAGCAACAAAAATTAGCTGTTTATAGGCATAACAACTCCAGGGGTCTGGGTGTTGAAGGGAAACCCACCACAATACGAATTAATGAAGTCCTTTGCCTGCTGCTGGGAATGACTCAGACACAGCAGGGCTTGTGAGCATGGAGAGCTTGTAGCTGGCCTGACAGCACTCTTGGCATGGCCAAGGGGCACTGCCTTGGCCTAGTCAGGAGTCACAAGTGCCCCATGCATTCCTCACTCTCCAGGCAGGCTCTGAGTAGCTCAGGTACCTGCCTGAACCCTGCAAGCTACTTTTGGGAAGTGTCAGGATGCAGGGAGTTCTCACTGCCACACTGCCACACTGCCACTGCAGTGCTGCCACTGCTGGACTCAAGAGAGGTGGATGCACAGCTCTCACGAAGTTTCATTGGTGTGTCAGGAATAGGAAAGAGACTTGTCTGTTAATTTGGGTTGGGATGGACTCTCTGATGCTCATTAGGCTGATCCCTCCTGTCCCCAGATTAAAATATGATGCTGCTAATTGGGGACACTGCTAAACACATCTCTGAAGAATCAACCTTTGTCATTACTGATCATCAGAAATGATAGCTGGTTTTGAAAGTCATGGTTACCAGCATGTAAAGGGTATTTTCAAACTAGCCATGGTCCTAATTATTTAGCCACTTTACTTATAATACTTTAAATTATTTATATTGGAAAACAGAAATTGTTATTAATTACCTCTTATTCAACTAAGCATTTCACTCAGAAACATTTTTTAATAGTTGAATATTTAGCTTAGTATTGCTGCTTCATTTGCTTTATTGGCTTTTGCCCTTTTCTGTTTGTCTTGTTTTTCTAAGCAGAAAGAAGAAGGTTATTCAAAGTTAAAGAGAGTCAAAAGAAGTAAAACTTCTACTTAAAGTGTTCTGGAGCATTGAAAGAAAACTGGGTATGTTTATTAGAAATTTAAAATATTTTCTTTTATTAAAATAATATCACAAGTCTGTAATAGTTCCTGTGCTTTTGGATCATGATGATGATATCAGCTGTCTGCAAAATAGTCACTTTACTGTAGAAATGGCTTCTAGAGCAAACTGATGACGTAACTGAGGTAACTAAATTGCAAAGAACACTAGCAAATAAAGCATTGTGCTTTTTTTTTTTTGTGAAACAAGCAATGTTAAAAAAAAAGGCATTTTGTGCTTACTAGAACTTAGAGTTTGACATAAATTTGTACTTTGAGTGGCTCATTTTTCTGTCAATCTAAAATAAGCCTGGTTTGTGGGCTTCAAAGTCTCCCTTGAATCTGAGCTGAAGTTCAAACCAAAAACCATTAACATGGAGCTGTGTATATTATTTGATATCATCACAAGAAATGTGGCTAAATGCTCTTGTATTGCCAAGATCTAACCACAGGACAAAATTGTCTGTCATAACAACTGAATAAATTTAGTTTTGTAACAGGATATTTCAACCTACGTTGTGGGTGGTTGTCAGTAATAGTCTTGCTGGATAAAACAAGCTTGTCCTTTGAATGTTCCTTTGAATATCAAGAAAACAGCATCAGGACATAGTATAAGGAGCTCACCAGGTTTAAGGACCAAATGCCTCTCACAAGTTATCAGTAGTAAAATATGCAGGAAAGAGTAGCCTATACAGTTAACTGTTTCAGAGATTAATGGAAGTATATTTATTAGATTAAAATATTGATGGAAGCAAGATGGTCACACAGACATAGCAGCACAAAAAATGTATATTATACAAAGCAAATAGAAAGTCAGAGCAATAAAGATGCAAAATCTAAACTGTATATAAATATAATCTTTTAACCTTGCTTTTAGCTTAAGTGGAAGTGATAACAAGTAGCCAAATGTGCATTTTGTCTCAGGGATGCACTTCATGTCCTTCCTTTCCTTGTTGGGATGTATTTCCTCCAGTGAACAAATATATTAGTTGTCTGCTTTTCCTAAAGAAAGTCTCTGGTATGGATGGAAGCTTTCCATCTCTGGCCTTCACACTTTGGCGTTCAGCATATTCTGTCCCTGGGTTTAGCATTTCATCTCTCCTGCCTCGAGCCAGGCAGTTCAGGCATGGTCCTTCTTCAGAGGTGATCTGTTCTAGTGATCAGCACAGATATCCACAGGTCCAGATTCTGTGACTTACACTGAGGACTGTTGAGCAGAAATGGTGTCTCTGAGAATGGTCGGAACTTTATTTTTTTTAATTCTTTTTATTTTTTCTTATTTATGAATTAAATGCCACAGCATCAAGTTGATCATGGTAGATAATGCTTAAACCCTTGAGAGAAAACAGTGTTTACCATACAGTGTTTAAAATATGATTTCCAAGAATCCCACTGGTAAGGGGTCTTCATTGGTGTTGATGATTTAAAAAGAAAACTAGAGCTAAAACAACTTCTGCTATTGGACTCTTGCCTACAGTTTTGATTCTGAAAAGCTGGGCTCTAAATTCCTTTATTATGTATTACTACACATGCATTCAGAGTGCATGTTTTCATTCGAACACTTGGGAATAACTTGTGAGTTTTCAAATTTACTGCGCAGCAAGATTTATGTGTGAGAAGTCCTTACACTGGAATTTAGTGATGTAGTCAGCAGGAAGGACTTTGTTCTATAATTCATGACAAAAAAAGCATTTTTTACAATTATCTCACAAAAAGAGTTAGTTTTTATGACTTATGTGCCAAGTTGCACAGCCTCTTGACTTGTCCAGGAAATCACAGCATAATTCTAATTTTTTTCTTTGTTTTGTTAGAGTGTGTTAATAAAGCAATGTGAGAGAAGTATTTAACATTTTAAGAAGCTGATTCTAATACTAAGAGTCTCAAGCTTAGTTCTTTATTAATGGAAGTCACCCTATCATTTTCACGGTCAAAAACTACTGTGAAAGGGAAATTTGTTTTCTAAGACAAATCAGAAGTGCAGAGTTTCCAAAGGACAACACATACTACTACAGAAAGGTGTTTTAAAATAAACTTTTGCAGCATTGCAATTGTTGGTGGAAGAACAGACATATTAAAAATATCAACTCTGAAGCTTCCAAGCTTTTTCCACTGATCTGCAAAACTCTTCCTGTTGTTCTGCTCCTGTGTTGCAGTGAGATACCACTAACTTTTGGGTTCAGTTGCCAAATTTCATTTAGCAAATGCAAAGATAAAAATTCATCACAGACAATAAACAATAGCAAGATTTCACCTGAAAGTACTTGCTGCTATTACTGTCAAGATATTGTGTGAATATAAGAGTAAGGTACAAGGTACACAGAATTGGAATGATATTAAAAAATTCTCAGCAGTTTTGGGCTGAGATCTATTTGACTATTTCTTCTAAAAGATGCATCCCTCAAGCCAACATTTAGGAATTTATCTTATAATTTGAAGGCTATTTTACAGGAATTTCCACAAAGCTGTCTTTCAAATGCTTTCTTCGTGTGAAATTGTAAGCTAAAATAGTATCTTTCCTATGTAGTGAAAATATTTGGTTTCATTTAAAAAAAGATTCTGAAAGTGTTCAATCTTTCAATGAAAAAGCAATTTCTGTTTTTATAGGGGGAAATAGCCTAATCAAATCTAGTAACAGAAATAACCTTTAGACTGTGTACATCAGTAGGTTGATGGTTCCTCAGTACAAAAAAAGAGTTACTATTGCAATCTTTTTTCTGTTATCCTGTCCATTTTCCATTTCTGTGGGATTGATTCAGGTTAGTACTTAATTTATTGCATGGTTGACCATTTATAAATGCTAATGAATGGTATCTTAAGACTCCATGTCTTACTTTGGTGTAGAGTTAAGAATGTGGTTTAGCTACCTGACCTCAGCCAAAGGTTAAGAAAGTGTGAATAAATTTTTACAATAGAACTTCCTTCTTCCAACACCACAGCTGGATGTGATATTTTGAGGGTTTTAAATTTAAAAAGCCAAGATCTAAGAGAAATAATGAATATCCTTTGTGCATATGTGTGCACATATATGTGCATAATACCACATATTTATGATGGAAAGAATTCTTCCTTGTTCTGTATAAAAATGCAGACATTTAATTTGAATGCCCTGAACCCAAGCTTTGTGAACAGAATGTAAATACAGATATGGGAATACAGCAATATTTTTTTCCCTCTATATTAGTCATAGAGTTCTTAGTTGTCTTTTGTTTTCTTCTATGATGTAAACTTCTTCTGTGTTTTCCTCCATTCAGGTTTCCAAGGGGGCAGTAACATACTTGAGAATCTCTGAACTTTCTGTATTTTGCTCTTTGTCATTGGTAGCTGTTTCTGGAAGAAAATTTGAGGGTTAAATACAGTCAAGTGAATCCATGTATCATCAACTTCTTCAGACAGTTCAGGTTAATAAGCCTGTAATGCATTTGAAAATTTAACTAAATTGTTTGGTTTTTTAATCACATTTTGTATGTCCTGCTACTTGTTAACACAGTTAATAATTGTTCCAAATTATATTATTGTTTCTAGTTGGGTTTTAAGATAAAATATATCATTCTTTGTTACAGTGTCTGGGCCAGTTTGATTAATCAGTAAAACATTCCCAAATAAGTTTTCCTTGTCAAGTCAAATGATTAAAAAAGAAATAATTTTATTCCTACAGGAATAATTTAAAGGCTGGATTTGACTCAATTTTTGTTGAATTTCTTGATGACTTTTCAGATATGAAACTGCTCTGTAAAATATTTTTTTAAGTTTGATTGACAACCCCATTCTTCAGGAGTTCATAGAGAACTTGTAGTTGCCCTTTCAGTAATTTTATTACTGTAAGTGTGACTTCAGTGACCTACTTCAACATCCAGATACAAATATATACACATATATAGGATTGTTGCCTCATAATCACTTCTTTGAAGTGAATATTGTTATGTTAACTGGAAAATAAGAATCAAATGTCACACTAGCTCCTAAACCCAAATCTTACAGAACTGTCGTTTAACACTTCTTTTGGACATACACTTGCAAATCTTTTTTTCTAAAGGGCTTGATACAATGGGACTTTATGCCCTTCATGAATTTGGTTTTTTTATGTTTATGTTGCAATAGTTGTATTTCTCTTCACTTCATTTTTCCAAGTTGGATTTTGTCCTACTACTATGACAACTTTTGTTGGTTTTTTGTTTTGTTTGGGTTTTTTTGTGGAATGGTGACTGTCAACATAGCTCTAATTTCATGGTGCCAGTGTTTAAAAAGGAAGTGAGCTCTTCAGCAATGTAATTTTCTCATACATAATACAAAAAAAACCCCACAAAACAGCAAGCCAAGACAAATAATAAAAGAAGTTAGTGCAATATGCAGCAAGAAATTAAATTATATTTACATTTTGTCTGGAAGCTGGTATACAAGGCTACTTTTCAAATGCTGCAGTTTAGTTACCTTTCTTAAGTTTGACTGTATGTAACTGATCTTTCTCCTGTCTTACAGGGAAAAGCCTGTAGATTATTTGCATTTCTGCCATGCTATATAAATTAGTGTTTTGCCTGATCTGTTTCCTATTGTTGGTTGTAAAATGCTGCTGGTTGCCAACATTTTTCTTGAATTATCACAGAAGTAATTTTGCACTATTTTGCATTTTTAAATGTTTATATCATTTTGTGTTATCTCTTATAAAACTCAAAATACAGAAAAATTTATTTACACCTCAGCTCCAATGTGTTCCATTTAAATAAACTGTTGAGTTACTCATCTGTGCTAAATTGCCAGCTACGTCCTGGTCTGAGGTGTGGGGCAGAGCCCTGTTACTCCACCCCACCCACGCCTTGTAAATGCACGGGAAGGTGTTGATAGTGAGCGGGACCGCGCTGGGTGCAGGAGTGGTGCTGGTGGAAATGCCACTAGTGGGAAGGAAGGATTAGTGCTGTGAGTGCCTTGGGAGGATTTGGTGATGCTGGAAGAACCTTTGCTGCTGCCTTGCTCTTCACTGTTTGTGTGTAAAAGCTCACCTCAGTTTCTGTTTTTAATCAGTTCTCACTAACTGGGCAGAACACCCTCTTTCTGGGCAGGTGCCAGAAGCTGTCAAAGCACAGGAACATCCAGGATCGCATGGAGCTCCCACGTGTGATATCTGCAGGCTTGGTTTCTCAAGATTAAACAGACTACTCCACAGCTCCCAAAATATATCAATATACATAGGAACAAGTGAAAATGTAAAAGGTTGAAACAATTCCCAAGTGTGAGAAGCTGGTGAAGAGGTCAGCTGGCAAAAATTATCACTTGCCCACTGACATCTGATGGGTTTTATAGTGTTTTATAGCTTTACCATCAGTTCTCAAATAATCTGATTTTATATCTAAGTCAATTCAGGTTTTCATTTGCCAAAGCTTTCTTTGGCCTCTGTATTAGAGGATTCAGCAAATATTTGTTGAGTTGAAGTATTCATGATGAGTTCACAATATTTAGTAAATACGCATTTCTAGAGAGTGATCTTGCCTCACGTGTATTCCTAAGCTGACACTGTTCTTATCCTCCCTCTCTTCACAGATGTAAGCCAGAGGGAATTTTTATGTACTTTAAATTGGCGTAAACTAAAGCCCTCTGTCAAATCTCAATTTAAAAGTTTACAGATTATTTTATAGGTGCTTATAACTGCGGGGAAGCTTGCTGTTTAGTTCCTGTGGTGCCAGCTTCATACAAGCTTGTGTTTCAAACCAAATGGTTTTTAAAAAAAATCAGATTAAGATCTCTGGAAGTATTGTGTCCCTTATCACAAAGTTACTTAGCAAATACAGCACTTTAAGAACTTTAGGCTGCAGTTTTGTTGCACCAACATGCTCATCCTACCTTCACGGAGACCCAGGTACTGAAGAATTATGGCATCTCCTGAACTAGTTCAGAGAAACACCTTATCCCAGCCCTGAAAACCATACAGTATTCTTCTGTCTCTTGGCAAATCTGAGTGATTCTTTTGACCCATGCACAGCACAGAGCAGCAGCTCAACCTTTCACTTAAAAATTTGTAGCCAGGATGAGCAAGTCTGTTTTCCCTCGGATCCGTGCAGAACTCGAAGCAAACACTGTACATCTTATCCCCCCAGGGCAGTGTTAGAATCTGGAACAAGGCAGTCCAGCTTTGCTGGAAAATATATGAAAACTGTTTTCAAAGAGCTTACAGATCCACCAGGAACACACATAGCTTCTTGCAACCATTTTTATTGCTCAAAACAGTGACAACAAATTTCTTATTTAACCCAGTATGTAAAAGGGATTTAAGCTTGTTCAGGAGAAGTTCAAAAGTATTGAAGGCTAATAGGTCTGATCTTCTTGCAGGAAGCTCTTTGTCTGGGAATAAATAATCACTTTCAGAGAGACACTTCTGTTCCATGGTGTTAACAGCCAAATATGTGTGTATATTTATATATAAACATGCACACACATGTCTGTATGTGTTAGAGCACATGTGTGAATATGCACATACATACATATGGCTGTGCTTCATTAGAGATGTTTAAAAAATGTGCTGAGTGTATGTCATGTGAAAAATGTTATTCTAGTACAGACAGTTCAGATTGGGCAGCAGCATTGGGAAGAGCCCTGTTGCCAAGTACCAGGGGGTGGTGCAAAGGGGAAAATTTTCATCTTGTTTCCCTGATTCCCCTGCCCACAATACAAAGTTTGATTTGCAATGACAGCAGTGGCTGCCAAAGCTTAGCTGGTTTAACTGTACTGAGCTTAATTAAATACTATTAAACCATCAACTGCTATCTAAATAAATTAACAGTAAGAGAAGTGTGCTGGTAGCTGCAGATTGCAGAGTGGTTATGGCATGCAATCTTGGGTGATGCCAACTCAGTAGTGAAGTAAAACTTTGACTCTTCTTTGTGTGCCAGGACTTACTTGTTCCAGCCCTGGTCTGTGCACTGCAGGTACCTGGGAGTTGAAAGTGGTCACCTGGCTGGGTGACCCAAAGCTGAACTTTAACATAAATAAACACAGAGCATGTTGTTGCATGCCTCTCGGCTTCCACAGTCCAATAAAATGCATTTCCCTTAATTGTACCTAGTATCATAGCACAGATTTTGGCAAGAAGGAGCATTTGTCTTGCAAAGCAGTTGGCCATCTGTCTCAGTGCAGCCAGTGAGGACCAGGGGACGGTGACCAGCAGGTTGAGGGAGGGGATTTTCCCCCTCTACTCTGCTCTCATGAGACCCCACCTGGAGTGCTGCGTCCAGCTCTGGGCCTGCCAACACAAGAAGCAAGTGGACCTCTTGAAGCAGGTCCAGAGTAGGGCCCTGAGGATGATCAGAGCTCTGGAGCATCTCTGCCATGGTGACAGGCTGGGGGAGCCGTGCTCATTCAGGCTGGAGGAGAGAAGGCTCTGGGGCTTCCCCACAGCAGCTTTCCAGGCAAAGGGTACAAGAGAGAGGGAGAGGGGCTGTTTACAGGGGCACAGAGAGACAGGACACAGAGTAATTTCATTAAACTGAAAGAGGCAGGTTTAGATCAGATGTTAGGAGGAAATTCTTCACTGTGAGCATGGTGAGGCACTGGAGCAGGCTGCCCAAAGAACCTGAGGATGCTCCATCCCTGGAAGTGTTCAAGGTCAGGTTGGATGGGGCCCTGAGCAACCTGGTCTAGTGGAAGGTGTCCCAGCTTGTGGGAGAAGGGGATGGAATGATCCTTATGGTCCCTTGCAAAGCATTCTATGATTCTATGAAATCAGCTAAAACTGCTCAGTGCCAAAGTGTTTCACAGAATAAAAATGAGAAGGGTTATTCTCCTGGGAGGTGCAAGCAAGAAACCCCTATATCCACACATTCAAAAAAGAAAGGTTTATTTAATTTTTTATGTCACCTTTTTTATTACATTATGCAGCAGAAGTATTTTTATTGCAACTGAAGCTTCACGTCTCTGGGATATTTCAAAGCACATGAGGTAAATGAAACTAAATTAAACCTCTGCTGAAGAGGGAAAAAAGGGGTGGTAAATCACAGTTCAAGATCATAACATGTAGTTTAGTCTTAAAAAAAAAATCAGAATATTAACTTCATTTATTTTTCATTTATACAATGGAAAATAATATGTGAAGAATTAAAATGGAACCCTGGTAATGCAGATAACATTCTGCAGCTTACTGTGCAGCTTTTAGTGTGTGTGGCCAGCACTCTAAAGTACTGAAGTATGTGTAAATTCAAACATTTTTTAACCAGGAAAATTCTGTAGCTCTCCTTGTATTGCAAGAGAGACTTAAGTAAGGCACAGTTCCATAAGTTTGTGTTTTCTGGGAGTTTGGATGCTTTGAAGAGTGACAAAAGCTTTTCATTGTGTATCAGATTTTGCATCTCCTGTAGGAATGCCCTAAGTAAAATGCCACTCAAAGTGAACACATTGTCCCAGGTTATTACTTTTCAGTCTCATACTGCTAGTTGAATACTCTGCCTCTGCAATTTAGAATGAATAACAATGAAATCCAAAATCTGCCCATCCAGTGAAAGTAAATGCATCCCAGTAATGGAAAACACATAGCTCCCAATACCTGGGCACCCAGCCAGCCCAGCTTGTCTTTAATCATACATATTCATTAATTCCCATTTAGAGATGAGTCAATTGATGCTAGCAGTGTAAGTGCACACGGAATGAGCCACCATTCAGCTGTGGAGGGAAAAACACCAGTTTGGGGGTTTCATGTGCACTGGGAATACTGGATAAGCACACATCCCTTGGCCACTGGCATGCCTGCATCTACTGAAGTGCAAGGCTACAGCTGGGTGTGGGGTGCTGAACTGCACTCCCCCCTGCCCTGTGCTCTCCTGGCACAGCCAGATCTGCTGTCCTTTGCACCAGAATGACAATTTTACCTATTTTCCCAGGTCCTTTATGGGCTGGAGGGAGCCAGCTGGATGGGAGTGGGCAAGAAGTTGAGTTAAATGACAGAGACACTCCTTTAGAAAGCTGATTTACATGTTTGATATACGACTACTGAGATCAATTTATTTTAAATGACTTAAATTAAAAGGCTAAAAGCTAGTTATTTGCTGCAATTTGAGTTAGTGATAATAAGCCTGAGGGAATTTGTTGTAACAATTATGCTGGGAGTTTCAATGCTCTGAATGCCTTAACTTTTGCAGCTTTATGGAGAAAAGTTCTCATCTACTGGGATCTTTTTAAATATTAATGGAAATTTTAACATATGCTATAGAAAAAGATTTCTTTTGAAATATTTGAGGTTTTTTTCCAAACTTCAGTTTAAAAAATTTATTATTATGCTATTATATGGAATTTTAAACCTAAGATGCAGTTCTAACGCAGTCATATTGACAACTGGAAAGGAGAAGAAAGATCTCACAGAAGGTCTCTGTAGATTAAATAGAAAAAGGTAAAGAGAAGGAAAGTTTTTTGGTGAACTAAGCCTGCCTTCCCCTGCCGAGGGGGAATACGCCCCCCTGGCTGAGTGCCCACCTAGCTGGAATCTTGTCTGAACCTACTGAGCTGTGCATCGGTAATGAGATAGCATGGAAAGCATGCATCATTAATTTTTAAGAGAGCTACTGTTAGAAGAAAACCATCAGACTTTGTGAAGAGTGTAATAGACCTGTCAGGACCACGTTTTAATGCCAGAATGTTTTTATTTTCATGTCTCCAAAGAGCCAGTATCTGTTTAAGTTACAGCAACGCTCATTTATTGTGCAGTTTCACACAGTACCCAGGGGAAATTTGATGCAAAGTTTAGCTCCTTCGGATCAAATGTACATGCCTGCTACCGCATAAACAGGGAAAGTATTTTAAAATAATTTTCATTTTCAGATATAACAGCCACATAAGCTCAGAAAGTCTGTAAAAATTTAAGACTCACATAGGATCAGTGAATGTGGTACTTGCAGTCCTGATGAGCTTATATTCAAGGAGGACAGACATATTTTTGGAGGCACAAACTACGGACAGGAACAGAGAGCTGGTGAGTATCAAAATTTACAGCTGGTTCTATGTCACAGTTCCCACTGAGCTCTTTGCACATTTAATCAAGTCTCCCTTTATGATTATGGTGGTACTTGCATTAAAGGCAATTAATCAATCATACTGAAGTCTGTGTAATTTTTGTCACTCCTCTCTCCCAAGAGTTTATGCTTGCTCAGTCCAAAGGTGCAGTTCTCTGCCTCCATCCAAGTGAGGGTCTTCCCACCTCTGCCTCATGAGCAACAATGTGCTTAGAACTACAGTGGATAATGCACATTTGGGAATGCTCTACAGAACGTAATTAATGGGACTGGCTGTCATTCCTAGTGAGTCATGTTTGGGCCAGTAACAATTTTCATATGGTTTAGGTTGCTCAATCTTGCTTAATAAGACAGTTGTGATTAAATGCATTCAGAACATCTGAGCCAGGTGTCTTTTGAAAAGGAAATCTAACAAGAATTGAAATAAGCTTTATTTTTCCCATTTTGGTCTTTTGAGATTGAGGTTTTTTCTTCATCACCAAACACATTAGATTTATTTTATCTTTTCCTCCTAACATTTTTTTCTTGGAGGGAAAAAAAAATATTTTTACTTAAAACTGTGAGCATAGATATTCAGCTCATGTATTTGCTCATGTCTTTGTTCATGTCTTTTTTGTCCTTGGTCTTTTTGCACCAACTTTTATTGCTTCTTGCTTGTGCTTACAGTGTGTTGTCTCACAAAGCTGCCAGCTCCCATTTGTGATGATGTTTTGCTGCTCTCTTTTCCTCCTGCTCTGTTCCCAAGCAGGTCACCCACAACTGCAGCACTTTGGGGTGTCCCTGTGCCTGCCCCAGGGTGTCCCTGTGCCTGCCAGCATCTCTCTGGCCAGGAGTATCAGCCCAGCTATGCAGTAGCAACACCACCATCATCTGTGGGCAGACATCCCTGGGATGGCAGGGCTCTCAGGTAGTGTGACACGGCTGCAGTCCTGGTCAGACAGCAGGACTCTGTTTTCTGTGCCTCAGACTCCCCTTGTATACAGTATGAGAAAAGATCTTGACACAAATGATCTTTGTTGGAATGCAAACTCTTTGCTTTAAAGTGCTGATCCCACTTGGTACCCAGGCTGTGGCCAGTTGGATACCTCCCATAGTGTTCTGATGCCCATCCTTTCATTTCCCCATCTCAGGCTTGAAGTGATTATGCACTTTGGTTGATGGTGCTACATAAGTTGCATGCAGATTATTCCCTCTCAGGCCAGGGAGGACCCAGGACCAGCTAATTCTGTCTGTGAGTACATGCCAAAAATCTATTTATGAGCAGCCCAGTGCATCCCAGAAAACCAGACAGTGCCAGCTTCTCCCACAAGGCTTGGTCTCTCCCACAGTCTTACTCCAGCCTGATGTTTTCTTAGTTTCCCAGACAGAAATCTCCGTCACTAATCAGTGTTTTCTTACCCCTGTCTTGGCTTTGTTTGTTGTCCAAACAAAGATCCAGGGAGGACCAAGAAGTTTTCCAGTTTTTCACTCCTTCAGTATTTACTTTGAAGAGACCTTTGAAAGTGGGAGTTTGAGACTTGTCTTTTAGAGCAGTGGTTTTTCCACCATGCAAGATAAAAGGAATGTTCTGCTGACTTCAGACAGATGATGTTCTTCCCCTGACGACGCCACTATCTTTCTTCCAGCTCCTACAGCCTTTTATGCCCAATGATCTGTGATCACTGCCAAAAAGTATGATCCTCCAGTTGTGCATCCGGATATCTGGGAACTGATCCTCTAGCATCCCAAGCTGAGGTGACAGGCCAGCACAACCTCCCCATCGCTGCCAGAGCCAGAGCTGGCACAGAAACCATCTAACAGGAAGGTTTGTGGTGGCTGTGCTGCCTGCACAGCTCTAGGCAGCGCCAGACCTGCTCTATGAGCAAGTGCACAGAGGGCATTAAAGGCTTAGGAATCCCAGAGGACGTGGATCCATGACTGACACTCATCAGTAGCCCTGCAAGCAGCTAGTTTTCCATACATAAGACTTGGACCCAAACTATTCTTAGTACTTGGGGAGTATGTTTTATTGCTTATAGTTTGTGATTAAATGGGGAAGT
Source organism: Passer domesticus (assembly GCF_036417665.1). Taxonomy (NCBI): domain Eukaryota; kingdom Metazoa; phylum Chordata; class Aves; order Passeriformes; family Passeridae; genus Passer; species Passer domesticus. The sequence continues at coordinate 103,479,673 of NC_087474.1, read as the reverse complement.
AAGTTCTCATGGCTCTTTTTCTCCCATTCATCAGCATGGCAGCATCAAAATGAAAATAAATGACCTTAGAAAGGAGAACTTTATGTTACAAAAATACCCTTAAAGAATGTATGGAAAGCATGTGAGTATTTCTGAAATATGATGAAAACAAAACCCAGATGACTGTAAGAGGTTGAAGTAATATTATCTTTTCTTTATTCAACCGAACCAGAGTTTAAATCTGCTGCAGGCAGTCTTTAGAAATAGCATTTAATGCAATGCCAGAGCATCCTACAGAAAAGGTACAGTACATTAATGTGCATGGATTGTCTTTGATTTTCCTTAGCTCTGTGAAAAGGCTTAATTAGACAACTGCACTAATGGTAATTGTGTAATTGATCCATTCACAACAATTACTTAAGTGCAGTGTTGTTCTTCCATGGTGGAGAACAAAAACAAGAAGTTAAACCATTGAATCGATTATTAAAATTAATTCTGGCCAGTTTGATTTGTAGGGGTCTTTGAAACTTGAGTAACAAAGATGACAATAACTTTCAAGAGTAGCTCTTGGGAGGCTGTTTGGAGGGGTTTTTAATATTTTTACTTTTCCTGCCCTTGCCCCTGGGCTCTGCCTGATTTGACATCTCTGGGAGCTCTGAGGTTGGTGGATTGTCTTAGACTGCTGGCATGTCCTTGTCTTGCCATCCTTCCCAACCCAGCCTGTAAACACAGAGCCAATGGATCCACCCCACAGCAGTGGTGTTGACAGGGCATGACATTGACAGTCCTTGAATCTCAGGGGACTCTGAAACAAAAATATTTCAGTCAAGGTAGTAAAGCATGTCTTAGCATTGAGAACAAAACTTACATCAGTTCCAGCTGATGCAGACACAGATTTTTTAATTCTTCCAGCTGCTGTATGCTTAGTATTTTTGAGTAATTCCTATTTTTTCTGGATATCTGAGGACTAAGTTTCTCTGTCCATCTTGATTTCAGAGTACATTTTGCACAGAAGAAATAGTTTTCTAATGCAAATATAGTTATTGAATGCTATGACTGGGTCTTTAAGGTTTTTTTTGGCATGAGTTTTGTTAGAGATAGGTGAAGCTTTGAGTTTTATTTCATTCTCTTTAGTCAGGCTGTCTTCTGGAGTTTCTTTTGAATTTTCAGTACTGTTCTGGCCTACTCCTTATGTAGAGGATTTCTCTAACTTCATAAACAGACATTTGAGGTAGAAGAGAATGCAGATGTTCTTTATACAAAGCAGAAGAATAAATACCTAGTGTTTTTTTTTTTTAATTTTGTCAGTTCTCAGTAATATCTGCCTAGAGAAACATTAAAATAAAACCACATGTTTATAGAGCACAATGCCTTTTAAAATTCTGTATAAAACACTAATCTGCTTTGGTTTGTTTTTCTGGGCTTTTTATTTCAATTCATTTAAATAAATATGCAAAGAGTTTTTTCAATTAAAAATGCCAACAAGCATTCTTGCAGAGCATTTTCCTTGGGTGGACGTAGCGTGCCAGTGCCTGACCCTGCCCTACCCAAAGCTGTCTTACTTCATGAGAAAGACACTGGAAGAATAGGTGGCTGGAATCCAGCATCAGACAGGCTTAATTGAGAAACGAGTAAGGGTGATTAGCCACTGGAACAAACTGGGAAGAGAAGTGAAGGGCTTTCCACGTCTGGATGTCTTCAAATCAACAATCAAATCTCGCATGGAAGAAATGACTAATGAGACAAACAATTCTGAGGCTCAACAAAGGGTGACTGTATGAAAGCCTGTGATCTACAGAAGATTACAATATTTAACAATTCCTTCTGGATTTAAGCCTGAGTTTGAGGCAAATTGAAATTCTGATAACATGAGTGTGGCTTTCTGAACCCTGAATTCCCTTTCACTGATCTTTTTTTTTCAAGTCTGCCGAACTCTGAACATCCAACTATTCAGTGAGTATGGAAATCATTTTCAAAAAGGGCAGTTTTGAAAAGTTGCCAAGAAAATCATGAGCCCACATGTTGCAATAGACATCTGTAGGTGAAAACTCCTGCCAGCAGAAAGAAGCTGTTTTTACCCTGATGGGCCATCAAGGAGCCCGACTGAGCTGTTTTATGATGGTGTCTTTGGCCCAAAAACCCTTTTGGTGACCTCAAATGTCAGACCAAGATAATTCTATTACTCAGTAAGTTGGTCTGGATGGACCTCAAATGCAAATGCTGCCAGGATTTGATTGTCTTCATGCTTCACAAGTCTAAGGACAGAAAAATGGATTGAGCAAACTGACTGCTAAGCTATCACCAGTTCTCCTAATGACATTTTCCATCTAAGCATTGACTCATGTGATAAAAGCCTTTTATCATTTGATAAAACTGAGCTGTCAGGGTTTAAAGTGCAAGAACAGGTTACCACATGGCAAAGGATTAATTCCACACACCTATTTCATCAGATGTTTGTGGTGGTGGAGTCTGTGCTCTGAGCCCAGTCAACAGACAGCCCTCAGGACTGCCCTGGGAGTGCTGCAGCGAGGGTGGGGAGCACAAGGAATCCTATCACCCCTCTGTGGGAGCAGCTTGGATAGTCAGCAGAATGTCGGTGTTTCAAATATCCATAGGAACAGTGGCACATCTTCTGCCCATACCTCAAAAATTAATAATAATTAGAGGAGGAAGAATTCAGTGGCTTTTCCCTTAGCAACAAATTATAATCTGCAAGATATTAAAAGAGCTTCATCTCTTTCAACCCATTTTTTTACTATATCTCTTGCAAAATAAGGAGATACATGCTTTAATTTCATGCAAGCACTCTAGCCAGTGGGGTTTTGTTGTTTTTCAAAATTAGAAAAAATTGGTTCCTTTACTGAGTGGATTCCTGTGATCTAAAGCTGCAGTGCCTGTTATCAGTATGCAGCTGCTTGCTTTAAATCACTAACTTCTGAAACACTTTCTCAAGCATTCTTGAAATAGAATATTTCATGTGGAAATAAATGAGTTTGTGAAACCCTTTTAATTATTTTACTTCAGTAAAAAGATTAAAATCTAAATCTCTCTTGCTCCACATCCAAGTTGTAATTTAGAGAATATAAAAGAGATTTATCATTTTCAAATGCTAAATACAGAACAAAGTCTATTTTTCCCTTTCCTCCACACAATTTGAAAGCCCTCAAACTCCCCCACCCACCTACTGTACGTATGAGCTGAACATTTTCAAGTACAAATTAACAATTGCTTCCGAGTGCAGTCTTACAGTGCTGGGGCACTGGGGAAATCCCAGGCTCCATTCAAACCCTGCAGAGCACGTCCCAAGTACACAGGGGATCAGGCATCTCAGAGGAATAAAAAGGCTCTGAATCTGCAATTATGGACCATATCTAATTGTGTATCTAAAAAAAATATATATATATATATATAGCTCTCTCAGCTGTAGAAAATTTTAGTATCATTTAGCAATAGGACGGCCTGATGTATTTTTGGAGGGGAGGGTGTGCTTGTCTTCAGGGGTTGTTTGAGACTCAGGTTGTTAAGAAAGCAGAAATCAAGATTTGAGTTCATATGGTCTTGCAATGCCATTTATTCCCAGGGAACATAGTAAGCCTGCTGCCCTGCTCCTAAAGAAGCTGTTTCCTGGGAATACATTAGGGAACAAGGGCTTATATGTAGCCTAGGCTACAGCTGGTGAATGCCATGCCACTCACTGCAGAGCCATGAAAACCTTGATTGCAGTTTGGATTGCTGTAATTAGCACTTTGTATTTGCACTGTGCATTTTAAATCAGGTGCACATTAATACATCAGTTATCAAGAATGAGCAGAACAGAGCATCAAAATTTTTATAAAGACTTATTCAAAGCTAGATGATTTTTAATGTGTGTGATTAGTTGCAACCAAAATTACAGTAATAAATAAAATTATATACAAAACAGAATAGGAGGCTTCTACATAAGAAAGAGGCAAATGGTACAACAAATGCCAAATTGATTTCTAATGCTGGTTCACATAAAATGTTTATAGGAATTGCTTATGCTTTGAACTCAGTAATGAAAAATGTGAAGATTTTGTTTATTAAAAATATTTTAAAGCTATTAAACTCTGTTAATGTAGGGCATGCAAGTATTTGTAAATGCCTAAAGAGTGACACTGAAATTAGGAGTTTGTTTTATGCAGCATGGTGATGCCATTCACAGCAACAGAGGAATCCCAAATGTTATGCAGAGTTTATATCAAAATCCCCCTTTGCTCAAAATTTCCAGCTCCCAAATGGTGGGTATGCTATCTGAAAATCATTATTTGAGTTGAAACTGTGGGGAAATATGCTTTGGGGCAGCTCACAAATTGGGGGCTATTCTTATGTATCAAAATTTAGGCATTTGCAGGACAGCTCCTTTTGCTGAGAAGCCACAGGTCAACAGATTCTAGACTTTAGGCATAGTAGGTAACTTGGACAAAAAATAAATGCACTAGTTCCATGCTAATTTTTTATTCTTGGGGATATTTTTCAAAGCAGATACTTTTTTTTTTCAAAATATTTTCTTTGATTAATTTGTATTTCCCATTCTTTAAAAAGCAGCTGTCTCTGGAGGCTTTACACTAGAAATGATACTGAAGCACCCTTGAATCCAGTCCTCATGAGCACTACACTTCTCTAGAGCAATTTATCCCCAAAGACTTCTGTAGGGTTTGATCAACTGTTTTCTGATTTCCCTGGCTCTGCCTCACACCTTGGAGTAATTTCTGTCACCAGCTCTCTCAGTGGCTTCACCCTGAATAGATTTTCTGCTCAGTTTCAAATTTTTCCCATGTCTCTCAGGCATTCTGGGCATTCTGGGGTTCCTAATGGAATTACTCTGTGCCCCCCAGCTGTGATTTACCTGATAGGAAAAAGGGTTTCTGTTCTCTGTATTTTGTATTTGATGTTTATTCACCTGTTTCTCCGTTTGTTGCATATATGTTTCAACACATTCCATCACCTGTTTCCCTCTGGTATGCTGCCAGATGCCACCTCACCTTTCCAGCCTGCAAAGGAAAGGGAATGAGTTTGCAGTGAGGCTGCTCCTGACCCCAGCGAGGCTGTCCTGGGTGCCTGAGCCACCCTATCTCACCTCCAGTCCCTGCAGCTCCAGTGGAGGCTTTGCTGCCACTCCTCTTCCCCCTTCCAAAAAGAGTGAAGGAGAGAGGCGCAGACATCTCCAGGGAGATCCCCACCACCTGATTCCTGTCCAGTGCTGCAGACCATGGAGATGGTTGGGGCTTTAGAGCTGTCAATGCCAGCACCACCTTGGGCTTCTGTGTGCTTTGCTGGGCAGGCAGGATGCCAGCCCAGGGTGGCAAGGCAAGGCATGGTAATGCTGGCGGCTTGGAGGTGAAGATGCTGTCCCAAAGGTCAGGGATACTTTTCTTCCTGTATTTTTTCTAGGCTGTTTTTGTTTTTAATTTTTAGGTAAGTCCAAACCCTTGAGGAGTTCACTCCTAGATGTCACCTGCACATTTCTCATTAATAAAAATGAATTTATTCCTCTGCCCTGAGGTAACCAGTAACAAATATGAGGTAGTTCATAACAAATGCATGTCTCAGAGCACAACTTGACTGTGTAATTTCACTTGCAACACTAGACGGGATGTTAGTCTGTCACCAGAGCCATGCCAGATTGCAACCAGTGAGGATCTGACTGCTAATTTTTCTCTCCCAATGGTATGTACTGTTTTGCAAAGAAGTTTTCTTTAATGAAAATTCCATTAACATTATTCTCTTTCAACCCCATTACCAAAGAAGGCTTCATTTACTTTCTTAAAAAATGTTTTTTCAAATGCACTTATTCTGACACTTTCTTGTTCTGGTGATGAGAAATCTCTGAATAACATGAGAAGAATAAAAATTCACTTCCCTTTCTTTTTTTTTTTTTATTCCATAAGTAACATATTGTAAAATATACCAGTTTCACCAGAATTGTTTTTGTGACAGCATTTGTGGCTTTCCTGATCGCAGGGCTGTTAGACAACTATTGTGTCTGACTCAAGAGTTGCTGACATATCTTATTTGATAACTGATGCAGCTGCACAGCCAGTTTAAAATGCTCAGCATCAGGTCCTTAGACCATGTGAAAAGCCCCAGCTCCATTAACTTCACTGGAGATGTGTCTATTTATATCAGCTGGCACAGTGGGAAATGCAGCTATTGCCCAAGGAGGGAAGGGGATAGGAAATGCTGGATGGGCAGCCGCTGACAGATTATTTCTGACAATGGAAGAGGAGTGGAATGAAATTCCCATCCCTTTTTTTCAATACTGCTATTAAATCCTGATTCACTAACTAATGCCACAAATCTTTTTTCCCCCTACAAGCAGCAGGCTTACATCACAATTTATAATGTGTTCACAAATCCAGAGGGGCCTTCCAAGGAAGGTCCTAGAGTAACTCTCAGATATTTACAACAAAATTACACCAAAGATCCTCAGATATTCATCCTGAATGTTAAAAAGTCAAAGTGCTGCTGTCAATGGTCACAATACAGTTTGTATCAGAATTCCTGGGGAGCCTGTGCACCTGCTGAAGAGGGTTTGATAGGCTTCTGTGCTGTGGCCACTTCGAGTTCTGGTTCAAGACAATAAAACCCCAGGGTGCCTCAGAGATTCAGCAATTCCTGCCAGCAATTTCCAGCTGCTGGCTTGGTGGATAACAATATCCCTGATTCTCAGCAACAAGGCTTTGCTCTCTCTCTGAGCCCACTGATTCAGGGGAGTTGGATTTGTTTTTGCTTTTAGCAGACACCGTTCTCTGTTTCCTCCACCAAGCAGCAAAGAACACGCTGCTGGTTAGAAAACGAGGGGGTTTATTGCTCCCTCTCTACAGATCTGATAAGTTCTGACAAGGTACACTTAGCCTTTATCTTTTCTGGCATTCTGATGAACTGCTTCCATGGTTTTTTGGCAGTCCAAGCTGCCCTCTCAGTACAATGGAAGGATGAAGGCAAGGCTGGAGCACCTGTGCCTACAGCTGAATGCCCTTGCAGCCTCAAGCAGAGGAGGAATCCCAGGCTGCCTGAGCTTGTTCCTGCTTAGAGACCCATGGGATACATTCAGTCCTCTCCCTCATCTCATAGGGGTCAGATTTATGAGGAATTAGTGGTTTTGCAGCCTTGCAAGTGGTCAATTTCAAGGTCTCCAGCACTGTTTTATTAATGAAAATCTAAATGGTAGAAAACTGCTAATTAGGAGATCTTAACACCCTTCAACTTAATCTTCAGATCTGTTGTAGGTTATGTATGAGGGACTATTGTTTCAAGCCATTATAAATTAATGAGGAGCGTGTTATTAGTGACAATGAACTCTTTGTGGTTTATGGTTTACTGAAGAATATTTTTTAAAAGAAGACTTTGTGCTCTCAGGGCAATTTATGTTGGAATAAGAGTGTCTATAAACTGCAGGTGTCTCATTAAATTCTGCTGGTGATTAGAAGAAGCAGCCATGTGCAGAGATCTTCATCAGGGGCTCCGTGATTTGTGTTGTCATGCTCAGTTTTTCCCTAATAGCTACACATTACTTAGCATTGATGCTCAGCTGCTGTGAGCAGAGCTCTGCAAAAATAGTTGGTTTCCATTCAGAAGCAAATGGCACCAAGCCAGCTATTGATTTATAGACTGACACATTCCCCTTTAAAATGGCTATAAGAACATTGGCTACTTACCTGTTACCTTTCTCTGTGTTAAAAGTGTGTTAAAAATAATTTTCCACTCAATAAATGGAAACGCAGTGTGTGATATTTATACTGGTCATTTTCATAGTGAGCTCTGAAAAGGGCTACTTTATACAACTGCACTGGAGAGAGAGAGGAGGGTTGAGAAAGTTTGTCAGTATTCCCAGTTCTGGTTAAATGGTTTGGCCTGAAGGCAGGATGGATACATGCCCATTCCTTCCCAGCATGGACATGTGTTTGAAAACAGAAACTTGGCATAATGTTTTTTAAAAAACCAACACTAAACACAAAACAACAACCCTTTTGTATCTGCAACATATACTGCTTCTTTGGGGGGAAAAGGCAAGATCATAACTGCAGTGATACATTATTTAGCATTGTGTTATGTCTTATTTATCTGAACACCTAAAGGACATTTATTTTCATATTCCAACAGAAATGATTTTATAATTCTCTGGTAGTAATGTGACAGCTATTTTAAAAAATTTTTGTACCTCCAGTGCTTGGCTGTTTTTGGGGGTTATTTTTTTCTTAATCTTTCAATTGTGCTTGGGATAAAGAAGGAGTACTGCTGCCTTTTTTTTTTTTTTTTTTTTTTCTCAAAACTGAGGTTCTGTTTGGGAGAGAGAATCTAAGCCACATAAAACAATACACCAAGCTATTTGGCATGATTCTCATTTTTCCTCATGCTCAGGTCTTGCAGTGGGCATAGATTATACTGATATCAATTCACAGCTCTGAAGGGCCAGAGAAGCCCAAACATGAATGCCAGCTCAGGCTTTGTTTATTGCCCTGGTCCTGTCCAGCCCCTGGCACAGTCAGGCCCTAATCCACTTGGCCTGGGACAGATACCAAAATATTTAAACCATGATCATATTTTCCTCGAAGTTCAGATGGAGATTGTTTTGGGATCCAAGAATTTTGCAGAGGATTCATCCTATTAGCAATGCAACTCTGCTGTTCCTTGGCATGCACAAAGCCCTTGTTCTTCCCATTCCTCAGCTTCCTCAGCTAGCTTGAGTTGGCTTTGGCTAGGCCAGGGTGTGAAATCTGTTCTTCAGCTGACAGTAGAAGATGCCTGCAAACTGGATGGGCCACCTGTTAGATGGAGACCAAATACATGCTTTTTCCTTCTTCACATGAATAAGAGCCACAGTTAAAAGAAACACTTAGGTATTTTGAGTAACAATAGTTTCCAAAGGCCATTATGTTTCTCTGATTTTTTAATGTCTTTGAAAGGCTCCATGCTGGCAATGAGGCATAAAAGCCACCCAGTCTAAGCTCTTGCTCAAAGATGGACCAGTTAGACTGGATTTCTTAGGCTTTTGTCCTGTCAAGCTTGGATATCTCCAAGGACATAGACTCTACAACCTCCTTGGAATGCTGTTCCAGTTCTTGACACTTTTCAGTGTATAAAACCTTTTCTTAATACCAAGCTGGAATTTCCTGTGTTCCTGCTTGTGCCTGTTGTCTCTTGTCCTGCCATTGTGCACTTCCAAGAAGAGTTTGGCTCCATCTCCTGTACAGGCCTCCATGAGCTGTACACAGGAGTCATTGCTTAAGGTTAAACAAGCCCAGTCCTCCCAGCCTCTCCTCATAACAATCTTCCCTGTTCCTGTGCAAGACAGAGGGTGTGAGGGGTTTTGGTGGGGTTTTTTTTGTTTTTGTTTGTTTGTTTGTTTTGTTTTGTATTTTGGTTTTTTGGTAGGGCTTGCTTCTTCTAATGAAAAGCCACTGTTATCTTCTGCTTTTAATAGCAGAATTCACAGCATTTCACAGCACCAGAAGTGTCTGCAGAGATCCATACATCCATACAAGCACCCTTTAAAAGCCCATACCTATTGATTTGGCATTGCTCCAGCTGTGCTCTGCTTTCCAGCATCTTCGCAGCTTGAGAGCATGCACTCAGAGCAGCCAGTTTAAATATTTATAGCTGTGTAGTTGACTTTTATCCAAATGCCCAGACAGGTGTGTGTGCCTGCATTTAAATCCCTGTTGCTTACAGAGATGGCATCTGAGCTGGCTGACAGCTTTGTGAACTCCTGGAATAAAAACTAGAAACACCCTTGCTGGGCTTTGTCATCTGTTATATAAAAGGATAGAGCACAACAAATTCTTTCTTTTCCTTTACACTTAGAAAAAGACTGCTGTATTTTGTACTGATTATTCAGAGAATCCTTCTCAGTTTCCCACATGGAAAAGCAGATAGTATTAAATACACCCCCGTATTTTTTTTGCAGCAGTCTACACCATGAGAGTAAGTCTTTGTCAGCAAAGTTTGTGTAAAGGCTATGGGATGGGGTGATAGTAACTGATGAGGAACATCCATGGTGCCACGTTATTTTTGTGCTCATTCACTGCCTTTCTTGGCATGAATGTGGTGTTCCTCTGAAGTGCCACTCTCATCATAGAAAAGGTTATTTCCTTCTCTTTTGCAGTCAGAAGAGCAGGATGGCAGGGGTGAGCTCCCCACCATTGTGCTGAGACTGGGAAGGGTCCCAGCTGTGAAAGAGACTTTTCTGGGTTGGACACTGCAGTGCTGGGAATGATACTAGAGATTTGCCCTCCAGCACCAAATGGAGACCAATTGGAGAAGTAGTTTTATTTCCCAGTGAGCTTTGACTCAAGGACTGGGAGACTGAACACTTGTAACTCATTGTCTAATGGTCAGTGTTGTCAGACGGGGCTGAGGTTCAGCCTTCAGCCAGCAGGACAGTCTGACCTATCTGCTCATTTTCCAGGTGCAGGAGAGAAGAACTCTCCTGAGCTACATCCCCAAGTTCCTTGCCCTGCCCGAGCACCCAGAGGAGGTGCCTGTGGTGAGAGCAGTGCCCAGGCTCAGAGCCAGGCATCACTGGCGAGCCAGTGTGTATGGAGGGACAGCAATGGGCTGTGCCACAGTCCCTGGGGAAGATCCCTGGATCGTGTCTGAGTGGGTGCAGCCATGTGTCAGCGTTTCCACAGGGATTCCTGCTAGGGAAAGGAAAAAAGTGCTGGGCTGTGGTTAAACATCTGCATTCTCACTTTTATTAAAGGAGTTTATTGCTCATTTTACTCCTACCTCTCTGCCCATTTAAAAGTGCAAGGACCCCCCACTCTCCTGCTGACATGAATCAAGAACACACACTTAAATGCCATGGAATTATGCTGGTGCAAATCCAGCCTGAGCCTCCAAACATGCCAGCATCACACGTGGCTTCATATTCAAGGGAAAAGGGATGCAAAATGAATGAGGTGGAACTGAACAACTGTCCCTGCATAGTCCATTTCCAGGCTTTTCAGTGGAGCTTATCACTGTCCTGTCCAGCTCTTGGCTTCATTTCTTCACTTGTGAAAGATATCTATTGAAAAGGCAATGGAAATTCAGGCAGTATACTTGCATTATCTAATACCTCTTCAGTGATATTGCTTTGGCTAATGTAACACTGTTTATCCAATATTTTCTAAGAGTTGGAGACTAGAATCTGATCCAAAAAATGTAACTCTTTAATTACTTAAGAAAGCTCAGTGAAATCAATGGGTAAAACCACAGAATTTGATTAAGCATTCTGTTAATTTTTCATTATTTCTGTGCACTGTGTGATGCTCATTCATGTTGTTAATTACTCTTGCATTTCCCCAATTTATATAGAATAAAATATGAAATACAAAACCCCAGGCATTTGTGGTCTGCTCACTGAGCATTTGTGACATGAAGTTACAGTTCAACAAAGGAATGCCTGGGTATCTGTGTGCACACTGCCTTTACTCCACAAAAAATAGAATACAAACACTAAAAGAAAGACCATGGCTATAACATTCCAAGGGATGGTTTGTTCCTCCGTGCTCTGGTCACTTGTTTTGCCAAGAGTCAGATGCAGGCTGAATCCATGTGTATGCACATCTGGACATATGTTTGGCAAAGCACTTACATGAGCATATATAAGCTAGAATCAGATAGACAAATACTGGTGTCATTACATTGAAAGAAATTCTGAACACAGGAGTAATTACTTGAATATTTATTTAGCTATTGTTTGACATTTGATTCCATTAAATAGGTCCTGGTTCATATAATAAATATTTAGTCACTGATTAACTCCCTGCAAGATAAGATTGGTATTTAATTACCCTTGTACAGGAAAGAAAGAAAAAAAAAGCCAAAAAACCCGCCCCCCCCCCCCCCCCCCCCGCCTTTTCCCAGCTATTCCCTTTCTTGGGATAAGGAAAAAAATCGATTTCCTAAGGACAAAGATACAACCTGAAATCTCTGACACAGAAATGAGAAAGAAGTAATTACCATATCTGTGAAATTTGGAGTAGCAAACACATTGTGCTTTTTGAATTTTCTTTTGAACTGGAAAGAAGCAGAGGGCTTTGAATTATGCAAATAGAGAGGAATGTTAGCTCATTAATGTACATGGGATATTGGTTGAAAGACCTATTTTTTCAGGTACTTATATTTAACTTCCTCTTTAGAAACAAGAACTGACCTCTGTTCTTTCCTGCAGCTTTGCCTGTCGTACCTTTAAGAGAATGAACCCATCCTGAACTCAAGGCAGTTTGTTCTTTTCCTGCTGTAGCATGAATCTTGGAGAGATTATAACCAATTTAAGCAGGATGGGGGATTCTGTTTCTAACTAGCTAGAAGCAAACTGCTAAGGAACCAGCAAGGGAAAATTAGAGGTATTCACAATAGTCTCCAGCTTGGATTACATGTATCTTGAAAGCACTAGCAGCAGATGCTTGTGGAAGTGATTATGCACTGGATCATACACATATCCTTCTGGCTGCCAACATCACTTAGGCACATTTTGCAGTGCAGGAAAAATCCCCTCCAGTTTACAGGAGAAGGAGCTCAGAGTACACTGCAGAAGGCACCAAGAATTGTGGTGTTTAAAGGAGCTCAGCTCACTGCTGCTCTGGAGCCCAAGCCTGCAGGATCAAAACTTTACCCACAGGATTATGGACTGTAGCCTTTCAGGGATTTCAGCATTTTGCCATACTTTAATTTATAGACATAATAACACTTCTAGTGAGAAAAACACTCCTCTCTTTTTGGCTGACACTATTGCTAATTAGGGCAGTTTTATGCATTTATGTAAATAGTAGTTCTAAAAGCTTTTTACAAGTGATTTTATTCTGTCTAGCCTTTAGGCTGCAGATGTCATTATACAGCTCCACAGTCTATTTGACAGATTCTTAGACACACACAACAAATGGCTTTGGTCATGGCTGCACTATATCCCCTCTGCTACTGCACTTCTTTATTTTAAAGAACTACAATGGAAATGCTGGGATTTTTTTTTCAATCAATTCATTGACATTCTCTGAGTTTTCAGTATGGAGTCTCTTATCTCTTTGGTTATGAGTTCAGTTGTCCTGGATTTTCATTCTTCCAAGCATCTCATTCTTTCCCTCACTATGTGTTGCTGTCTTTTTTTGCTACTGAAAGCCCAGCAGCTTTTCTCCTGATTTCACTGAGGATCCAGGAAAGTGGCAGCAACTCAGGCTCCTGCAGAGTGGCTCTGCTTATTGTGTGGACTCACTACAGGTGGCCCAGACAGAGGGACTTCATTTTTCATTTGTACTAGGCTTCAGAGGACATCTGCCAAAACCGCTAATCTGGTTGTTCGCATTCATTGATACAGGTTCTGGGTTTGTTTTATAGTTGTCTGCCCAGATGCATAGACTGGCATGACAACTACAAGGCTCCCATGTTACAGCTAAAAACTCATTAAAAGATGAAATTTATCACCTTCCTGGCTGTTATACATGACAATATGATCTGCTGAAAGACAGGCAACCTGGTACATGGCTTCTTGAATTTTTTTTGTTTGGGTTGGGGTTTTTTTGTTTTGTTTGGTTTGGGGTTTTTTTGTTTTATTTTTTGAGGAGTTTGTTTTGTTTTGTTTTGTTTTTATCTACACCAAAATAAATAGGCTAGCTTGGATCTACATTGTATAACAAAGGGGAAAAAATATCAGTGAGGAGAGTGAGGAGTCTCTAACCTCTTGAGTACATGATCCCATTTTTCACCTTTAGGTAATGTGTTGTTCAGCTAATGTTTCTAATAAAAAAAATCAAACCCTTCTGTCTCTTCTCTCCCAGTCCCAAATATCTGTTGTTATCTCTAGTGGTGCCTCTAGCAATGCTTCTGAATGCTCTGAGTGAAGGGGGAGTCTGGGAAGTCCCATTAGGGAGCAATAGTATCTGTAAAAACAACTCTGGCTACAGCAATGACCTGCTTTTCTGGACTAGTCACCATTGAGCCAACCTAGAACACAAGGGGGACCACATAAACCCTTTGGAGCAAGGAGTTCTGCTCTGTTTTGTATCATCCTAGTGCAGGAATATTCTTTGCAGATGTGTTTTGCAGAGCATAAAATGCCAGTTGGAGAAAATCAGGAGATCTGTGAAAATCTTGATCACTGGGTTGAATTTATCTTTTCTAAAGATTTTCTAAAGATGAAGCAGACCTCCAACTGGACTCACCTCTTGTAAAATGAAGGGACAGACAATGTATTTGGATTATTGCAGAGCTGAAGCATATGCTGCTAACTGAGATGCAAAGAACGAATAAACAATGACTTAATGCCATTCCTGTTTCACAGGGAGCCATAAATATGGGGTGGAAGTTGCTGACTAAGGCACTAATTCAGCAAGTGGTAGAAATTAATCAGGAGATAATGCCACTTTTATAGGGCAAAAAGGATATGGGAACAGACTAACAGAGCAAAGGGATGGGGCTGAGATCAATTGAATGGGAACAGACCTCTTGGACTAAAGTGGCTGTTGCCAGTGCAACCAAATGCTATTAGTGAGCCTGTGTAAGTCATCTTTTATATGGAAGGGATGAGCAGTGGGAAGAATCTTACACAATTTTTGCAAAGCTATGGTGCACTAACTGCCAAAGGGGGGGGCAGTGCTGCCAGGGCAGCATGAGAGTGGCTTTGTCAGAAAGGAGCACCAGCCCTGGGTCTTCCTGTCAAACACCTGTATAGATTTTTCAATCAAAAAAACCAATATTTTCACCAAAAATGTGGTTATAAAATCATACAGGCTCAAATTACAGCAGTTTGCACTTGTCTACTTAAGGTAAATGGCAACTAAACCAGTACCTTAGGTTTTTCTTTCTGCCCCAGGGACATAAAGGCACAACTACTGTTTTATTCCTGTTTTGGTCATTGCTACCTGTGCTAATTAAATTACAATATGTCATTTGCTGCACTGGTGGTGCTTTCTCTCCTGTTTCCCTGGATTTAGTGACATTACAAAGCACATGGGGGGCTGTGAAGAATCAAGCCCTGTGTTCACAGAGCCTGTCAGATTCTCCTTGTCTCCTTGAAGGTGTGCACCAAAGCCTGCCTGGAGCTGGCTGCATCAGTGATATGCAATCTCACAGCCCAGCCAAGGACAAATAACCCAATTGTGTCGATCTTGAGAGATTTCTGAGGTTTCTCTGTATGCTGAAAAGAAGTGAAACCTAATGTCCTGGGAAAGTGTGGTGTGGGGGAAGGAGGTCCCTGCCAGGTGGAGGTGGCTGCAGCCAGGCCCTGAAGGGTTTGGAGAAATCTGTCAAAGGCAGCTTCCCTTCCTATATCCTGCCAAGGAAAAAGGATCTTCTGAGCAGAGTCACATTCCCCCAGCATTTGGCTGCCACCAGTTTTCATTTCACTATGTTTTTTCCATCTGTTTTGAAAGTGGAACATCCCACCCAACAGCAATTTATCCTGTCTGAAATGCAAATCTGGAAATGGGAAGGGGATCTCCCATGGGGGGAGCATGACTGCAAAGCACCGAGGGTCTGAGCGATGCCTGCTTTTCCCTGAAGGTACCCTCTGAGCTTGGGATGGAGCAAAGAATGGGACCAGGGAAACAGGAGCATCTTCAGGTTCCCCATTAGCATTTGAGACATATATTGAGTCCCTCCTGACCTAGCAAGGATCAGGAAGGGGGGATTTGTTGTGAGAGAGCACAAAAATTGATTTGTGTCACGAAAGCACAAAAGCAAACTGGTGGTTACATAGTCACATGTCTTGAAGGTAGAAGTTACCTCAAGGTAGCATCACCAACTTAACTTCATGTACATAATTCCTTACAGGCACTCACTCTTGCCTGTAGTTAAAAACCACAATTTTTGAAGTCTGAAGGTTTCCCAGATGATTTGTGTCATATCTTCACTGTTCCATTCTATCAGAAAACCTGTAGAAAATATCTTACCTGTTTTCTTCCATGCTACAGTTTAAGCTCATTGCTGGTCATATCCACCAAGGAAATCTGGACAGGGAAGTTCTCTCCTATTCTTTTTTTATCAACCTCTTTCTGTTTTTGAAGAAAGTTATCATCTTTGTCTTCAGCCTCTTCTTCCCCAGACTAAATGTCACTTTATTGAATCTTGCATCATAAATCATGTTTCTACAAAGGCTGACGTATTTTTTACTTTTTTTCCCCTTAATCTATCTTGTCTTGTCTTCTCTCTAACTGATACTTTACCTATCCCTGTTCCTTTGCCACAATCTGAATCTGTTCTTTATCATTTTCTCCATATATTTCATGACTTTGTAACAGGGCTAGTTCTGGAATTCGTGTTTCTTCTTATTCTGCTTTTCCTTCCTGATTTTGCAAAGAATGATCTTAAAGTATTGAAACATTCTTTGCCTGCCTGGTTAAAGGAGAAGCATGAGACTGAGAGCAACTTTACCAGTCAGGAGCTCCTAAGTTGAGCTCGACCTCAGCAGCAGCTTGTCCAGCCCCAGGCAAGGCATCTGACCTTCTTCTTGCTATGAGTTTCTTGAAGGCTTGCATGATTTTTAAAAATATGATAGCTTATTGCAAGAAATCTATATCAAAACACCCTAGCACCAGTCTGAAAATTTGAGCTAGGTTTTAAGGGTTCAAGGTCTCGTCAACAGCCCCCATTTTCTGGTCATTGGCAGTCTTTAGCTTTACTTTAAAGAAGCACTCCAGAAATGGAAAGTTTAATTAGCACTCGCAGGCTTCACAGCTGTCATAAGGCTGAGGAACATAAAGATGGAGCAGATTAAGTGTTGTTACATGTCTCACATCCACAAACCAGTATTGCTGGTCTTAAAATTGATTCCTCCAACTGAGGGCTGCCATAGGCTGCTGGGATTCCTGTTTGTGGGGGTTGTAATGTCCCCATGCCAAAACCAGATGATGGGGACATTGCCTAGTATTGAGCCTATGCACTTGTAGTGTCTCCTAAACCTATTTTAATTTCTCCAGCTACAGCTTTACACATTTGAAAGGCAAAGTCAATGTTTTTAAGTTAATCTAGAGATCTTTATTTACGTAACTGATTGCAAGATAATGAATTTGTACCAAAAAAAATTTCCTTTTGTTCATTAAAAAAATACCGTGGAAGAAAACTCTGCATCTGGATATTGTTCTGTGCAAAGGACAGATGGCTGGCATTCCTGGGCAATTCTGCTCTCTGGCAAAGGAGTGCTTCTTATCAAATGCTCTGATGTACGAGTGCCTGAGGGCTTGTTCACATGGGAAAATCCAGTAGCATTATTCATACCTCTTCACTGCAGGATATGAGTACCCACATGGGAGCTCAGCAGGGGTATAATTATTTTGCTCTAGAAAAGTCCAAAGTACCTTTATATAATTTTTCCCCAAAAGAGTTAGAGATGGCACAGGTAATGCAATGATCCTGAGAAAATGCATTTGGGGACATCAGAAAAGATTGCTTTGTACAAAAGCAACTCCTTCCTTGTGTGACAGCACATTTCCCTGTTTGAGATCTCCCCCTTCTCTTTTTTTCCACACAAAATGCTCTGTATCTACTGTAAAAACCCACCTCATTTGACAGAGGAATGAAAACAAACACCATACATGTACTTATTCACACCCACCCACCCATTCTTTTAATTATTGATCAAGTTTTGCTGCACTTACACTTTTCTTCTGTAAATGCATCCTCTGAGCACCACGCTCAGACAGATGCTATCTGAGCAGCGACTGCAGCTCAGAAGGATGTGCTGTATGCTGATGGACAGGGGTAGTGCTTCCTCAGGAGAATAAGCAAGAACAGAATCCAAGTAATGTAAAGCAATGTAACACTTGACAGGATATTAACAGGACGTGCTGCACCTGCAGCTATGAACTTCATTTGCATAGCAGAAAAGCAATCTCTGTGCTGTAAAAGCAGGGGGTTAGGAGGGCTGGCAGAGATAATGGGATGTGGCCTTTGCAGCTCTGCCTTTTGTGTCTACTCTGGCCCTTGCAGCTCTCGCTGAGTGACCCGCAGCAGGTGGTACAGCTCCGAGAGGGATTTCAGAGTCCTCTGGTGCCCGGCGGCACCCGTGTGCCCCGGCTGGGCACACTCCTGCACGGCTTTCTGCAGCTGCAGCTGCAGGGGCAGGGAAACCAGCGGTCCTCTGAGATTCGGGGAGAACCAGCGACGGAATATTTTGTCACAAATTACCTGGGGAAAGGAAAAAGAACAGATCATTGTGTTTCAGGAGCTACGACTAATGCCCGACTGCTTCCCTAGGACTGTAGCAAAATGTCATCTGAATCCAAAGTGCCATTCAAAGAAGGAGGTATAGGAAAGGAGCATCCATAAAGGTTATACTCTAGCTAAGGGATGGCCCTTCTCAGGCTGCTCCTGCACTTCACACATCTTATGAGTGACTGGGGTTGTTTAGTCTAGGAAAGAAGATGCTGAGGGAGGACCTTATAGCTCTCTATATGTACCCGAAAGGAGGTTGTAGCCAGGTGAGGATCAGCCTCTGCCCCCAAGTGACAAGCAATGCAAGGGTAAATGACCTCAAGCTGTGCCAGCGGAGGTTTAGATGGATATTGGGAAAAGTTTCTTTATCAAAATGGTTGTCAAGCACTGGAACAAGCTGCCCAGAAAATTAGATTAGTCACTATCCCTGGATCATTTAAAGGACGTGTAGATGTGGCACTAGAGTGTGATCTGTTGGTGGACTTGGCAGAGTTGGGTTAATGGTTGGACTTGATGATCTTAAAGGTCTTTACCAACCTAAACAATTCTGTGACTCTGCATAACAAGTGGTGAGGATGAGGGGGTGGTAGAAGCATGCAAAAGGCCAACATGTTATCCCCCCAGCTCTTCTGTTTCACCAGTGCCTCCCACCAACACAAGGTGGGTGAGCTGTAAGACACCTCATCCCAAAGCCAAGAGCCCCATGGACACCTCTTTCCAGCACATCCACACACTGCATCTGTAGAGTGGAGAATCACAACCACTGCTTACACTTGGACAGCTTCAACTTCACAGAATCATAGAATCACTAAGGTTGGAAAAGACTTCTAAGATCACTGAGTCCAAGTGTCAATGCAGCACTGCCAAGTCTATCACTAAATCATGTCCCAAGTGCCACATCTACAAGTTTTTTGAACATGTACAGGGACAGTGGTTTTACCATTTCCCTGGGTAGCCTGTTCAAATGCTTGACCACTCTTTCAGGAATTTTTCTTCCTATTCAACCTAAACTCTCCCTGGTGCAACTTGGTGTCATTTTGTCTTGTTCTACTGCTTGTTACTTGGGAGAAGATGCCAACACCTGCCTCACTGCAACCTCCTTTCAGGTTGTCATAAAGAGCAATAAGATGTCCCTAAGCCTCCTTTTCTCCAGCCTAAACATCTCCAGCTTCCTCAGCCACTCCTTACAAATCTTGTGAGCCAGACCCTTCATCACTCCGTTGCCCTTCTCTGGACATTCTCCAGCACCTCAATGTCTTTGTTGAAGTGAGGGGCCCAGAAATGACCACAGGATTTGAAGTGCAACTCGAGAATGTGACTTTACCCTGAGCGGAGGCAGAAGTCCTGATCCCCTGCCCCTGTTTACTCTGCTCTCCTGTCTGTACCACTGGACTAACACCTACAGAAAATTGTGGCAAATAAACACCATATAGAGAGAATATAAACATCTGTTTGTATGCCCTAAGACAAGAGTTCTGAACAGGAAACTAACATGGACATGTTTAAAAACCTGACTGCCTTCATCTCACAGTCTCCTTGTACATATCGTGCATTTTATAGTCAGTGTGATTTTAAAAGGAATGGATGCATAAAACAGCTGTGTCTACTCACTTGCAAGTTGTTATTGGCTCTCTGTGCTCCACATTTTCTGATTTTCAGATTGCATTTTGAAAAGCAATCAAAGAAATTACAATCTTCATCTCCTGTGCACTTCTGTTCCAGGATGTCCCTCATTTTGGGTTCAAAAAAGGCCATATCCACATCAATGGCCACCACCTGTGAATAAAAACAGCCCATCAGATCTGGCACGGCACAGCCTCTGGGACAGGGCTGAGCAGGAATTCTTTGCTGCTGGCTTTGGGAAATGCTGTGCTGAGAGCATCTGCTGGTGGGGAACTGGGATCACAGGGGCTTTATTTCACTTAACTGAGCCACACTAACCTAATGAGCACCACTTTTTAAACAAAAACAGCCAATGCTTATGACGCCAGGAATGGAAAAATTATTTGTGAACAACATGCATCCCTGGGGTCAATTGGATTGATTCACCTTAAAGTGGACCTGTCCAATCTGAAGATGGATTTACTTGCTGGTGCAGCATATGCAGATGGCACCTCAACCTCCCAATTACATGATGGTGCACAATTACCCATGGGCCAGACAGTATCATTTAGAACTCAGCATTCAGGCTAAACCCCTGACTTTGCCACTGTGGAGAGGAGCAGTGGGATGTGCAAGGATAGCTGCACCTCGTACAGCTCCTGCAAACCCATCCTTGCGTTCTGTGGGTTTGAGTCTGTTCAGCTGTAGGAGAAGATCCCTGACTTTGCTGAAAGCTGGGTCTGGCCTTGTCCAGTCTTCTTTGCTATGGTTTCACACAAATATTGTGCACAGTTATTTTTTCTTATAGTCCAGAAATTTGTCCTGTAACAGAGTCCAGCCAGAAGCTGGTCACAGCAGAAAAAAACCTGAGTGAAAGGGGTCAGCCACTTTCCTCTCCCTGGCACGAGGCCCTCAGAGCAGTGTTTGCAGAACTGCTGCCCGTGCTGGGGGTCAGACCTCTCTGCAAGCCAAGGGCTGTGGGCTCAGTTTCTGCCAGTGCCACTCCACCCCTGAATGCTTCACTTAAAGAAATCATAGTAATAAAGAGGGAAAGAAATCCAATACAGGGATGGCAGCTGCCTGATGTGAGCCAAGCTGTGGGTAACCACAGGGAAGGAAGCCTGTGTCCATCATCATGGATGTGCAGCCAGCAAATGTTCACAGCTGCATTTCACACTTGACAGTCAGGATCAGGGATGTTCTCTCTCAGCATCTGACACACATTTTAGTAGAGGAAAATGTCTGGGACCTGGGCAAAGCAGAGTTACTTGGGCTCAAATTGTAGTTTTATTTTTCCAATTCGACCTCCCAAGTAACAGGAGAAGATGAACTGTGTGACTGGAACAGCAACTGGATCAACCCCAGGAACTAAAGATGTCTGGTTTGGTAGAAGGCCAAATAAACCTTCCACAGGCAAAATAAAGAACATATTCTAATCTTCATTTAGTTCTACTCCTTTTTCCATAGGGAAAAATCTTACTGAGATGAGACATATCTTAAAAATATAAGTATTTTTAAGCATTTTGGAGAGGTCTATAATGATGATGTAGCCTAAGGAATTTTACATGTTTGGACAGGCAATTTTTTTTAAAATTTTTTTTTTGCTGTTCAGTTCTTTGGAGAAGAGATAGCGAGAGTAGTGTGGGGTTTCCCCAGTCCCAGCATCACTGTTCCATGTTCCACCTCCCAGCTGGGGTCTTTGCCAGCACATTTGACAATCTTATCCATTGCTCCACTATAAAAAACAGCCCTGGTTCCCAAATACATGGCTGCCAAAGGGTTCAGTGGCTTCACTGAAATTCTTTTACAGAAATGTGTGGGCATCCAGCTAGACCCTGTGAAGACACATCTGGCTGACACTCTGCCTGTAAACAGCCATGTTTTGGTGGGCATTGCTATGATCATAGCTGATGAAAAAAGTACCTAAAGAAATACAGGAAGGGCCAAATTTGGCTCGTTACCTATTTAAAATCATGTTTAACATGCTGTAATCTTTCCAGTTTTCTTTGAAGTATTGGTAAAAGAGGAAGCTCTCCCAGAGCACTGTGCATTCACCCAATCCTCCTTCTAACTCTATACCTTATGTGGCTCCATGGCAGCTTAAATTTCTCCTGGGTGAGCTATGAGACAGCTCCTCTCTGTGCTGCAGGAGAGCACAAGGAGGCTGGAGGCTTATCCCCACCACATGAAAATAATCTTCAAAGTAAAACTATTGCATTCCAGGCACATTTCTTTGGGCATTAGAAGTCTCATTACTCAAATGAGGAATAGTGGTACAATTGTGGGGGTTTTTATTATCCTACACAAGAAAAGAGCAAGTGAAAAAATAGCTGAAAACAAACATAAGAGACAAAAAAGAGGCTGCATTGCTGTGTTCCCATTCTGGAACTGGTTGGTCACTGGAAGATCCTGGCAAAGCAAGCCTCACCAAAAGGACTCTTAAGAGAAGACACATCCTGTATTCATCCCTTTCCCTAAATGGAATCTGTTTTCCTGTAAGTGGGTTGTGAAACAGATGCTCTGGCTTGTGCTCAGCCACAGGGAGCCACAGCCCTGAGTAACTGAGGAAGATGGGCAAAGCCTGCCTTGAGGAATTCCTGCTTTGCCTAAACAGTGGTACAGCTTGCTTTAGTTTCTTGTAGCTCCTCACCCATTCCCTGCTCAGCTGCTGTATTGCACCTGAATAAACAACGGGAGGGGAGGGAAGGGTGAAGGGAAAACACTCTAATTGCTCTTAATGGCTGTATGTTTAGGTAGAGTTTCTCTAGTGCTCTGAAGATACAAGTGTTACATTAACACTCAGTGAGTACTAAAAATAGTCTTAAAGTCCCTGAAAATGCTTTATATTCACTCAGAGTGCAGAAACTCCACTGATGACTTTGCAAATTCAAACACTCCCTGCACGGTACTCTCAATCTCTAGACAAAATTCCAACCAAAACCAGAGGAATTTCTGTCCACAGAACGAATGTGAGCTGCACTACTACTAAGAAAATATACGTAGCTATCAGGTCCGAGTTACAGCTGCACCATGAGAAGTCAAAGAGTGACAATAGTAGGGAGTTTCATATTGCTGTCCTTGCATAGCTTCCAGACCAGCTACACTGACCCCTAAAGCACAAATATATGTGTTTTGATGTGGGGAGTTCATGTGTCAGACCATGAATTCAGCCTTAGCTTTCAAATTCGTACAGTTTTTTCATTGCAGCATCACTACCAGAAATATGACTCAAATTACAGCTTCATTTAGAGCTTTTGAAATCCCCTTGCCTCCAGGAGGCATCCCTCACCACATCCAAGGGACCTTGCACCGGTGTCTTTGAAGAAGTGAAACAAAACAGGAGTGAGAAGTTTTCAAAATAAGCAGCAGGATTTGTTGCTCCAAAAATGTGGCTGTACACATTACAAAGAGGAAAAGCTTCAGAGAATCTCCCTTGTTGCTTGTAAATTCATTGGCTTTGCAAAAACAGCCAAAAGCCGTACAAGGAGTGAAGTGTCATTTTTACACAGTCACCTTCAGACTAGAATTTGACCTCAAACTCCTGGAGCACCACCCCAAAGGCCTAACTTACCGTGAGATCGTGCCTGATTGCGAAGTTTTCTGGTTTGATGTCGCACAGGTGAAGGCGGTGAGAGAAATCATTATCAAAATGCTGCACCATGTCCAGAAAGCTGAGCGCAATGTCAATGATGGCTCTCACCCTGCTTCTGTGTCCAGTAAGGGAGGGGCCGATCACGTTTTCCAAGGGAAAAAGAGTTTTGTGCCAGGCATGTCCAGCTGTGAGATACTCCACAGCATAAAAGTGTCCACAAGAGCCAATAATTCGTAGCACATGTTTGCTGAAGTCCTGCAGCAAACTGAAGTAGATATATTCTTCCTGCTGGAGCAAGGACCACATGCTGGCCACCTGTGCTTTCCAACGTGGTCCCTTCTTCCTTGTCCACAGGGGCCCCATGGTATTGTTAGACAGTTCCAGCCCCAGGGCATTTTTGACCTCCAGAGCTACCATAAGCAGAAGCTCTGTTTCAGGGATATCCTGTGTTTCCACCTCCTCTAGCATACTGAGATGCTGGTAGCTTGAAAAGCTTTCTTTTTTGGATTTCAGTATGATGGGCTGGCCTCTCCAATCAGCCTGAATGACCTTCTTACCTCTGTCATAGTAAAGGCAGTGTTTGTACACCAGCTTCTGTGCCACACACAGGTCTTCACAGAGGTCCCCAGTCAGGGCTCCGCTGCTGTAGTCGAGGCACTGGAGTGAAAGAGCAGAATATTCATAGCAGAACCACACCCCTACGGACCATGCAGAAGAAAGACAAATAATGAGCCACAGACCTAAGCTCACGAGGATTGCAGCAGTCATGGAACTGCAAACACACACCTACAACTATTGGGTCATTCAATGGTTTTTCAGAAGTCTCTAGAGATCTATTACTAGGGAAGTTTTGCTTCAAAACAGGGATTATGGGGATGGTAAAGGGTAGGCTTTTCAGGGGCAAGGAAAGGGACTGGATGACCTGTTAATCAGAAACTTTTTACACATATGAGTTCAGTGAGACAAACTTTAAACACTTTGGCTGTGTTGTGTGTGATTATGGCTCTAATGCTTTAAGGCACAGAGTAATACAGGTCTTCTCTGGAAGGTTCAGGGCAGCATGAGTTAGACATCCCCAGTAAAGCTAAAGGAAAATCCATGTGTAGCTGGATTTCTGGGACATTCCACAGCTCTGCATGTTTCAGCCTTGCACTCAACATACCCTGAAGGAAGCTGTGATAACCTGCTCCTGTATCCCCAGGAAACATAGAAGTTGCATTCAATGAGCTTTGGACCAAGAATTTTTGAGTATGTAAATGCTGCAGAACACAATGACTCTCCAGGTTTTTTATGTAGTTTTCAGAAGTGACATTTTTATATTAATTGCTTCAAAACTTAATCTTTTATTCACTGGAAAGAAATCAGTCTTTGGAAACAAGGGAACTTGTTTGATAGTTTAGTGGTCAATGCAAAATAGTGCAAGAACTGCAAGGATTCCCTCACCAGTTCTCTCAAGCCAGAATAATTTCCATAAAATCATTTCCAAAAGTGGAGGCAGTTGATGTATTCCTATGGTCATTCAGAAGTGCAGCTGTAGGGACTGCTTTGGGTCGCTCAGGAGAGGGGATGATCAGAGGTCTCTGGTGAAAGGGGAATAGAGGGGGTGGTGTAGAAAGCCAAACATCTGTGAGGCAGCTTGACAGTGTCATCCACCTCCATTGCTTTCTGGCATTTGAATCTTCATTTAAACAAACTGCAGGTCCCCCCTGCACGTGCAGAGCTTGCAGTGGCCGCCGGAGCCCCACCTCATTTGTGACTGGCTGTTACACGAGGACGTGATCACAGCAGTCAAGTAATGTATTTTACTGGGACAGTCCCTGAGGTGTGTGCATCAGAGGAACAGGTTTTGATGCCAAGCAACATTTAGAGTCCAGCCTTAAACAGCACACCGGGGAATGGGTGGAGGATTAAGTCCAAACTCTAAGAATGGTGATCAGCTGACAGAAACAGCTCACTGAGGGAAGTTCAGAGAGACATAAAATTCATTTATACTCTGACGTTCTCACAGCCCAAGTGGGAACAATTAGCGCCAACAAGGTGAGTCAGGTAGGCAAATTCTTGCATGAGTGTCTGGACACTGAGTCCATGCATGGACACACACATCTGCATCCTCATCCACATCAGAATGACTAAAGAGACCCACTCAGACTTCTGAAACTCACTCAGACTCAGATCTGCAGACTACAGAGCATGTAGATCAATGTTCTTGCTTTTGAAAATTTACTCCTACGAATGTAACACAGTTTTACTCTACCTTTTAAAGTAGGAAACGTAGTTTTCTCAACAAAAGTAGATTGGCAGTTCTTACCATCTGGAGCTCTAACCAATTTTAGAAAGAAAATTACAAACAGAAGGAATTTTTTGGGGTTTCTTTGGATTGTAAGTATAAGCACATTTAAAATTCTATTGACAGACCACAATCTAATTCTCTTCTTGTACAGTAAGAGAAGATAGGACTTAAGTCATGTAATTAGGTTCACATGGGTGGACACTTGCCCCTGTGGACAATTTTACTGCGGTCCATTCTTAGAGGGCTCACTTGCATGGACTTAAAGAACCATAACCTGTAGCCAAATATGTCAAAGGCACAGCTCATTTTTCTGTGTTGACATCACGTCATTCTTAATGGCATTAGTGAAAAAAAGTAGTTGTGGAAAAAGCAGACTCAGATTTCATAGGCAGAGGAGACAGAACATTTTTGAACTGGTTGTTATTTAGGACTTCTGCTGTTTTTTCAGTTGACGCTATAAATATTTGATTATTAACCTAGAATCTGACAAACAGCGTTGGAATCATATTCTTCTTAACAATGAACTTGTGCAGTGTTTTGCAAACTGGGATCTGTGAAAGAGGACTTGACCAAAGAGCTCATGGTCTCACAGTGATGAAACAGAGATCAGCCTTCCAGAAGTGCATTCTCAGCTGGTCACAAAGACAAGCAAGGCTTTCAAAAAGACTTCCTCAAGGAAGCAATCAAGAAGATTGAACCGTTTCCTATCACCCTTTTAGGCACAGTTTGCACCGGTAGTGCATCTTGTAGCAATAATTTGACCCTTACATCCATTCTAAACACACAGTTTTACAGGACAGTCTTCCATCACATTGGCATGGCTTGTATTGTGCTCCCCAGTGTACTAACTTGCATTTTATAGTACTAAAACACAAATTTGGTGGACTGAAAGCATTTAACCAGGTAATACAGATTACCCTGCCATGACACAATGGATGATTTATTATTTACCAACACAGGAAGCTTTCCACTAACTTCAGACTTCACTATACAAGATTGTCCATCATCCTGCTGATAAAAGGAAGAATCAATTCCCCAAAGAAATATTTCAGAAATGGTCCTCCAACCTAACTGCCATCCCTGTCTTAATGACTGAAGTTTGAGATCGGTTGATGAGACAGTTTTAAATCGACCTAGTGATTGACCTTCGAAAGCCACAAATTCTTCTTTCAGTGCCAGATACTTAAAACTAAAATATGAAAGTGCTACTAAGCCAAAAGCTTTATAAAGAAGCAGCTGTACTACACAAAAAATGCACACACAAGAGCATGGTTCGGACTCACTCATATGTATCTTATTAAAATTGGCTACATAATTTTTACTGTCTTCAGTGGACTTATCAAGATAAGTTTTAAAAGCTGGGGTTAAATTAATGTAAAAGCTTAAATGAATGTAAGCCCTGCTCAGGATTTAAATAAATTTAAATAACTCACTGTACCACTATCAGTGCCTTGAAACTGATGTTTTGCCTTGTTAGCTACTATTTCTATGTAAATGCAATGCACAGCCAGGTTTGGAAAGCATCAAAATTAATTGATTTCTCCAGAGGGAACAGAAATTGATTGCTATGACTTAGTGTGTTCAGTGTAAATGAAGATGAGACTGGCATTAGGAAAGAGCAAAGGGGGTTTTTTGAGAGCTAAAGTTGGTCCCTGCAAATTGCCCAGTGCTATTTTACCCTTCTCAGTGCAGTACACATCTGCACAGATGTATGTCTTACTCAGAATAAGGAAATAAAACCTTCAGAAATGCCACTTGCAAGGGCATTTGCACCCACTTCCTTAAAATAACTCATCTCCTACTGAGAGATGACTAGTAAAATAGTTTTTCTTAAAAGCTGATTTTTGCCCAATAGAAGGTGTGAGACTCAAGCTATCAGGTTATTTGTTCACAGATCAGTTGCACTTTCTGTAACTGTGAAACTCATGCTATGTTCAGAAGATGTAGAAGAACTTATTTTGGGGCGGATGAAGACAAGTTCATTTTCTAATTATTCCACTAGAAGGACAAGCCCTTTCTAAGGTCATCTGGGAAAAGTGTTGCTTACAAACCTTAACGATACTACTGATGATTCATCTACTCACAGACAAGCACAGCAATCTCAGCTACTCTTCCTCTGGGAGGAGGGTCTGAACCTGAGCTGTCTCAGTGATAGAGACAACTTTCCAAGCTTGCGACTGAAATATGATCCCTGGGCTTTTGAAGCCTTGCCTGACGCTTTCCAAACCGAAGAACAGCAACAAGTCTCTGTCCATCAGTTTATTGGTGACTACGATGGCAAGGACCTGGACCTCCCTGAGCTCGGCAGCTCCGTGCACCTCCGTATCTCAGTGTTCTTCCCGAGCACGTAAGGATGAGGCAGGAATCATTCCTTCAGCTGCAAACCTGAGCTCAGCCCTACTTCCATGTGGCTCCTGAGGTACTGAAACTGGAGCTCACTGCCATCAAAAACACGCTGTCAGGACTGCTGCCTACACTTGCTTTTCCTTTATTATACAGAATTAAGCAAAATCTATGATCAGCTTTTGCTTCCTTGAAGTGATAGATTGTTTAATTCCCACTAGGAGGAATCATCCCACCTAACCAATGGCACTACAGATACCCTGATTAAGAAACAAAATTGAACTAAAAGCATTAACCCACGCTGCTCCTCTTCTCAAAGCGTTTCCTACACAATCCTAAATAATTTCATTATTATTTTTAAGGGAAATTTTAATGAATATTCTCAAATCCTTTATTGAATTTTAACCACACCTTACACAACGGTCCCCGCCAGACCATGAAGGAAGCGATCCAAGCTGCCTGGCACTTCTGAAAGACGACTTTTGTACGAGCAGCTTTTCGGCTAAAAACAAACCAAAACCCCCAACACCCGGAGGAAGGCTTTCCTCCTCTTCGGAGCGCTCGGCTTAGGCAGCCCACCTGCATCCCACGCCCGGGATCCGGCCCGCCGCCTGTACCTGACCTCGCCCCGGGGAGGGAGGCAGGGAGGTAGGGAAGCAGGTAGGGAGGGAGGGAGGGAAGGAGGTAGGGAGGCAGGGAGGGAGGGAGGCAGGGAAGCAGGTAGGGAGGCAGGGAGGGAGGGAAGCAGGTAGGGAGGCAGCCGCCCGCCCGTGCGCACCGGGGGCGATGCGGCACCTCCGGCGGCCGGAGCCGGGCAGGGCGCCCCGAGAGCAGCCCCGACGGACCGCCCGCGCCTCGTCCTGCCGGGCAGCCCCCGGGAGATGCCCCGCTTCCCGCCGGGGCACGTACCAGCCTGGCCAGGATCCGGCGGCTTTTCTCGTCCGTGCAGCTCTCGGAGAAGACGCTCCTGTGGAGGAGGAACAGCGCAGCGCTCACCACCACCCAGCAGGCAGCCCAGAGGAGGAGCAGCAGCAGGGCGCATCGCCGCCAGATTTTGAGCCGCAGCCGCTTCAAGCCCGGGATGCCCCTCATCGCCGCGCCGGGGCTGGGCTGGGCTGGGGCGGCCGCTTCAGCCGCGGCGGCCCCGAGCGAGCGGCGGCGGGGCCGGGGAGCCGCGCTCGCCCCCCGCACGCCCGTCCCACTCCGCGCCCGCCGGGCTGCCCCGGCCCCGGCCCGCGCCCGCCCCCTCCCCGGGCCGGGGCTGCCCCGGCGGAGCCCGGAGCGCCCCTTTTGAATTTGAGCCACGTAGTTCCGCCGGCTTTTGTCTGCGCTCCCCTGTGCCAAGCGGCCCCTGCAGCCACTTGGCGGCTGCTGCCCGCGCCCCCCGCCTCTCCTCTGCGAGTTTCTCACCCGAGAATAAAAGGAGTTGGAAGGGTGATGAATGCTGCTCTGGGAACCCTTTGCCATCCAGGCGGCTGCTCGGTACTTTGAAAGAGGCAGCCTGGAGACGGACAGGTCCCTCTGGTGAAAGCTTCGTGTCCCGACACATGGGAAAAGGAATAAAAAGTTGTCATTTATTCTGGAGTAACTTCTGAGTTTTATCCTCCCGGAGCCAATGGAGGAAGAGAGAGGAGCGGCTCAGACGCCCTTTCAGTGGCGCAGTCCCCAGCGCCCCCATGGGGTTCGCCCCTTGGCTCCCCATCCCCAGTGGCGGGGTGCAGCCTGGCCCCTGCCCGGCACCCCGTGTCCTGCCTCCCTCGGCGGCCGCTGGGGATACGTTGCCCAAACAGGCAGTGTGTCCTGGGTCCCAGGATGCTGGGGTCCATAGATTGCCTCCCTGCCCTCTCGTTGTGTCCCTGTAGCTGTGTGCATGTTATGGTGTGGTCAGCTCCACCGTATTTGACATCGTTAACCTTTCTGAGAGGTCAGAGACTCAGATGTTTGTTCCCGTGCAGCAAGGAAGATCCTGGCATCCTTTCCTTACTCCAGGTGCAGATGTTCACCGTCTCTGTTCAGAGAGCTCAGTTCAGTGATATATGTTCTTAGCATCATGCCTAACTTAATAAGAAATGCTTCCTTGACAAGTCATTAGAAAGAAAGATGTCTCTATTGATATGATCGAATTTTATCTCTCAGAACAGCAAGGGAAGAACACAGGTGCAGCCTTATCCACACCTTTTACACGATCAGTGCAGTCCTCCTCTCCCTAGTAGAGCAGGGCTTGAAATGGAGCTTCTAAGTAGATGGCAGACTGTGGCAGAAAAGAAAAAGAAAGATAAAAATATTGCTGGATATATTCCAGCTTTCCTTTCTAGAGACTGTCAGTGGGGAGGGAGATGCAAGAAGAATAAAATTACTTTCATCTCCAAAGTCTCAGAAGCAGAATCATTATCATTAGCCACATCTTCTGTCAGTGTGTTTTGCTTGATTTCTCCACCATCTCGTTTCTTCACCTGCTGAGGCTGCCTTTTCAAATTTTCTTTTTCTTTCCCCTGATCCTTTTACTGAGGGGCTTACTTTTGAGGCACTGGTGATACAGTCTGATTCTTGGGACTGTGGCAAGCAGCAAAGACCAGGGATGCAGCTAAGAACTAAAAGATTTTAATCCTGTTTCTCAGTCTGATAGAAAATGCTTTCAGAAGCTGTCTCTGACCAGCTTGGGGTGTTGTTTGGAAATTTCTAGGACAATAAGTTTTGATTAGCCATTCCTCTGTAGGAGTACCAGCTAGGCTTGAACACAGCCAGCCTTCATCAGTGACTGCTGCTACCTAGGAGATAAAATTGCAGATCTGCCATACTGATGTCTGGAACAATCCCAAGATATGTCCCACATGGAAGAGGGATGCAGGTGGGGGGGGAAAGTCAAGCATGTGTCCCTACTGCTTGGTCCTAAGCTGTCTGGGTAATAGTTTAGACGCTACCAAACCCACATTCCTTTTAAAGTGTGGATCTTGACTTCTCTATGTGTCAGCAATCCCCAAAGGAGATTATGCACTTTTATTAAATGTCTGTGAAATTCTGTATACGTGTCAATGGTATTTCAACAAGAGCTCTGAAAACAAATCTCATTACACCTGACTTTAGTCAGGAACAAAATACGGAGATTTCTGACCAGGTTAGGTGTCATAGCTGACCTTCTCTAACTGCTGGTGAAAAAAAAAGGATGTTCCTTCCTCCTCCAGTGCCACCTCCCTGTTTTCCTCTTTGTCTCACCTGCCTAGTCCAGTCCCTTTCCCCAGTGAAAGATACTCCTTGCTGCCCAGGGAGCTTTCTCCACTTGCTAACAGGGCAAAGAAATGTAAAGCTGTTTCTTGCCGAGATTATTTTGAGAGGTCAGCAAGCCCTGAGGATAAGTCCAGGCTGGTTCAGGGATGCACACTGCAAGGCTGGGCACTCTGGGGTGCTGGAGGCAGAACTGTATGAATGTCTGCACCTGAAAGATGCAATGAGATGTTGCAGATAAGGTGATCTTAATGGAAATGGTTGCTGAAAGAAGCAGCCCTGTCCCCTTTTCCACCCCAGCCATATGCTGCCACTGTTCCCTCAGCAGCTGGATCAGGGTATTTAGCCCAACAGCCAGCACCAGTAGGGTGTCTGGCTGCACTTTTCCTTTCATCCCAAGATACCAGCTAAAATTCACTGGATTTCCGGGTCTGTAAGGAGCCCACATCCTCCTCTTTGGTTTGGAAACAGCTGCTACATGTAAGAACAATTTAAACTTTAACAGGTAGCTGATGCTTTGAAATTACGGAATATGAAGAAATAAACAAAGAAAATAATAATAGGTTTTAATGTAGTTTTAATATTGCTTTAATAGCTTTAATAAAAAATAAAAGTACAAGATGAACAGAGCTTGATGAAGCAAATGCAAGTTGTATGACACTTATACTGGGTAGTTTATCAGTTTCATTGTATGGTAAATCCCACAGGAAACATTTGCAGAGAATAAAGCCCTGTCTTCCCAAAAGATTTCAGTATAGCCTTCAGGTGGGGGAAGGGACTGTTCTTCAGGCTCTGAATTTTTAAATATCTTACTGACTTTAGTGGGTGGGAAAAGCTGGACAAGTCTGGTAGATATGTATGTGTGTGTGTACACATCTTTTATACATGAACATAGAGAGCTACAGAACAGGTCAAGAATTGACCCAGAAAGCTTGGATTTAGTAAAAGATAAAAGCCTAGGTGGTTCAGGATCAAGTGGTTTAGACTTTAATAACAACCTATTGCTAACTGTAAAATTCAAGTCTAATTTCAGATTTCCCTAAGCTTCAAGGTTAAGACTAACAGAATTTTATATATATGTGTATGTGTGTGTGTGTGTGTCCCTATGTTCTATAGCAATTTTTCTTTAAAAAATACCTCTGAATCAGAGAACCTTTGCTTTCCATATATATTAAACTGTGGCTGCTTCGCATTGCATTCCTGTGTTCCCAAAGGAAGCTATACTTCTATTCTCATTTTGCCTGAGAATTAAACTTGATGGAAATTAATTAGTAGAAGTTGAATTAAGGCAAGAAACATCAAGAGCAGTAAAAATAATCCAGGACTAACTAAATTAGTTCCTACCCAATTAATCTTTGAATTATGGTTAGAGCATGATGTCAGCATCAAGTTGGTCTCCTCTTTGTCGCTGTGTTGGGCACATCACAAAAATGCACATCACTGTGACAGTTCAGATGTGCGATAAGCAGAGGCTTTAGTATCCAGGAGATGCTTTGGCACAGCATGGCATGGCATGTCCCTGTGCTGTGTGCCTCTGCAGCGGCTCAGCAGCTCCTCAGAGCAGGGCCATGAGGAGTGCTCAGCCCAAGGAGCTGCTGAGCCCTCATGTTTCTCACCACCTTCAGACACAAACTGCATTGCAGGCTCAAGCTGTATTATGCTATTAGACCTTATTTTCCTAATTAGTGAATTCTTCATGAAGAAAGAAACAAAATCAGTCATTAAGAACTACCTTGGCACTCAAGTTAATGAAATGTAAAACTGGTTCATTAGGACTTATTGTTCTCTTTGATTGATTTCATCACCTTCTGTCATTGGTTGTCTATGGAAATAGGATACATGTCTGCTAATCTTTCACAAGGCATATAAATTTCTTATTTTCCTGCTAGGAGGTCAAGAAACCCTTAAGGGCTGTTCAAATCAACTTTTAAAAGATATTTTAACATACAAATATTTCTTTCTGATTTCCTTTGGCAAAGTTGCTGCTGAGAAACCTCTCAAGGTTAGACATAGGTTTGAACACGCCCTTTAGGCAGTGAAATTCCCCTGCAGAGTACTGAGTCTACCAGAGGAATCCAAATGTATTTTCTCATTTATATCATTAATCAAAAAGAGTATGTTGCAAACTACTCACAGAAGTTTTATGGCATCAGTGAGCAGTGAGTTTATTGGGTCACATTGTGAACCAGAAGCAGAAAAATGGCACAGTATAAAATACGGAGTACAGCTTTGTGGGCAAGGGAAAAGCCTGGTATAATTCACTGATTTAAACAAGGGCAGGTGTTTAGACAGAAAAGCTTTCCCATGTATAAATAGAATAAAATAATTATAATATATTTTCTCCTGTTTGCTTTTTAATTTTTGAAATATTTCTTAGGCACAGTTGCCCAGGAAAGCAACAAAGATATTAGCTTTCCCTTTCCCTTTTACCACTATCTAGATTCTGCATAGCAGAGTTTAATTGTCCTGCTACTCTCATATATCCCCTATTAATTAATCTCTTTATTAACCTCATGCCAACTTTTCCCTGTCATTTGGAAACAGTATTGCCTGGAGAAGCCAGTAAGATACCTTGGCAATCACTGTAGCAGATTGTGGTTTACTTGTAATTCTTCAAAGGAGATGAAAAGTTAAGATGCAAAAAACTATTCTGGAATTTTTGTCCACACATCCCAAATAGTGCCTGATACAATATTGCCTATTGCTTCTCTGCTACATTCTTTGCCTCTTTACCTTACCAGTCACCAAAAGGAAAATAAGCTGTAAAATGAAGCTTAATCAGTTTGTGAGGGGAATTGTAATGGAATTTTCTTTGCCTGGGATTGGAGTCAGTGGCTTGAGAGCAATTTTCCAAGCCTAAGAGGATGCTTTCCAGTGGAATTTGCTGCTGTGTGGTATGTTGTGTGTCTGTCCACAGTGTGTGAAAGGATGAACAAAGAAGGGAAAATGCTGAGATTGTTTTCCAGCCTTTGCATCAAGTTCAGGCCAAGTGATCTCACTATGCCAATACTGAATCTGGCTCTTTGTAGCCTCTCTTTATGAGTGTCTGAAGCAATTCCAGAAATACTTAGAAGTTGCACTAGGGTTGTGAAACAGACCACCATCTAATAAGCTAATTCCATCTGGCACTGGGCCGTTATTTACATGAATGGTTTAAAGTAATTTAAATGGGCAGAATATTACACATAATAAACAGATGGCATTCATAGGGCTGTGATCATTTAAATATGTGGTAGCTCAAGAGAGAAAAAGTTAAGTGTCATCTTTTCTAGTCAAATGACCAGACTTACTATTTCAGTGCATTAAAAGGACATTTTGACAGCTGATACTACCATAAAGGATATCATGTTGTTATACAGATTAAATCAATCCAGTTCTATGGCTGCAGACTGTGAAATGAGTTTATATTAGGAATTTGCACCAGACTGATTTTAAATTAGTTGCTACTGGCAAGAATGACCTAGGATACCCAAAATCCACAAGTTCACATCTTGTTATGGCATAAATTGTAAAATGCAGACAGAGGTCTGCATACTGTCTGTTACTAGAAGAGAAATGGAAAGAAAACTGATTCTTGGAGATGGACAAAAAGCATCTCCTTTGTTGGCACAAGTAACCACCAAGTGGATACTTATGATACTGCATGTGAAATGTTTAGTAAACTGGAAACAGACTTTCCAGGGAGAATCTGTGCTGATTTTCTCCACTCACATAAGCAAATCTTAATTTATAGTATTTTTCTGATTCTTTGGCTTTGTTGTTTTGACTTAATGGCTGTGTACTATAGTACTACATGTTTAAAAATCAAATTAAATGGAGCCATCACGTACATGATGCATTTGCATATGAGTATGTCCATTTTTTGACTTCTCTTCTAAAAATCCAAACCCGAAGTAGAAAAAAAATGAGAGCTTACAAGATCATGGATGATTTTCAGTACCAGTTCTGTAAAACTTAATTACTTTCAGTTATTTCCTTGAAGCTGTTCACTGCAGCTTCTTTGCAAATGATGAATAGCTGGGCATGGAGCAAACTGCAAAATGATCCATTAGTGAAATCCAATTTTCTATCAGACTTTCCAAGTAATTAGCTTTTCTTTAGGCAATATATTGTTAGTTTGCATGCATCCAATGTTGTATGACATTTGTTTAGGAGAGAGTAGACTATTCAATTTCTGTATCGCTTACAACAAACAAACAGCTCATAACTCTATCAAGATTAAGCATCCTTTAGTGCAAGTGAAACCCCTGTGCTCCTTCTTCCTAAGCAAGAAATCTGAGTGTGGGATCCTGCCTAGCTGCCTGAGCAGCAGCAGTGCCACTGCTGTACAATGTTCCCCCTGCTACATACAAGCATCCTCCAAGAACCCAGCGGTTCTGGTGGCCAGGCCTGGTTCTGGGGCCTCACTGCTACCCGGGCATCAACAGCCAATACAACAATCAAGGCATGCCATGGTGCTGCCTCCTGCTTTGAGCAGAATAGCTGGTGACTGAGAAGCCTCAGAAACAGATTTCTGTAGCTTCTTCCACAGGCATAATCTTCTGTTTTCTGTCACTTGTCTTCAGTACAATCCCATTTTCTTCCCTACTTACATTTTTTCTCCTTATTCTTCAATTATTTACCTTTTCAGTTCTTCATAGCCCTTGTCTACCACCAACATCCTCTGTCAGTCACCTCTCTCCTCAGATGATATTGTGTGTTTTAGGAGTCCCTCCCCACCACCTCCAGCAACAGCATTCTTCTTCTTAGAAAAGAAAAAAAAAAAAAATTAGTCCTTAATTCTGGTCCAGAATCAGTGGCTTTACTTTTGATTTATATAAAGGAACATAAAGGAGGAATATGCAGAGATGCCATTATTGGACAATATTTCATATTTGCTGATTTTGCAACTTCCTGTTTCTTGCACAGAACAAAATTGTGCTTCCAGTCTGTGCTATACAGATGCACACACACATATGTTCTTAGCAAAAGAACTCATAGCAAGTCTCACAAAATGAAAAACAGGGATTGCAATGTTCTGGATGTGATCCTCAGTCCTGGAAGAGAGAAGATCCACCAAAGGAGGGGGAATGGAACCACAGTGAAACCACAAGAGATACCAAAAGCAGCCGTGCAGAGCTGTATCTCTGGAGTAAAATTCCAGCTCGGGAAGTACTTAGGCTCCATTTTATTGAGGAGAGCATGCATGGCTGGCCAAATCTCTAATATTTCTCTTTCACACCGACAAATCAACAACTTAAAAAACACTGAAATAAAGTCTCCCAATACTCCAAAATATATTCAAGGAGAAATTGAAAATGACATCTACTCACATATGTGGCACATTCATATATGGCACTTTCAGCATGGATAAACTGTGCATGGAGTTGGGATGAAACACTGGGATGAAATACAGGATAGTTGAGATTAAGCAGAAAAAGGGTGAATGTTTTTGCATTTGGGCTTTTTGGTAATTCCAAAGAAAAGTGCTGGACTGAAGCAGTGCCCAAGGGCTGTGGTTCTCATTTGCAGTCAGAGCACATCTAGCTGGGTTATTGACTCCTTGCCTGCCTGTCCTTTACACGTGCCTGTTACAGGACACACATCTCACCATTCCCATTTGAGCCATTGACTTGCTATATCAATGGAGAGCACCAGGACAAGCAGGCAGCAGCACAGAGTGCTTTAGTCCATCAGGCAGAGGAATAGACAATGAACAAAGGGATGTAGGTGCATTTTTTACTCCTTTTGGAGGACTGGCATAGCTGGACTAACACTTCAGCAAACAAGGAATATTTGGGATTCCCATTCAATAACTTTCTAAGATACGTTGGCTCTGCAGTTTGCAAGCCAGTCCTCTGAGGTGCTGGAAAAGAGCAATTTACTAACAGCCTCTCACATAATTCTTTAATCAGTGCCGCAAAATCAGAAGCAGGAACAGTACCTGCTCTCTCTGAGCACACGACCCTCAAAATAGACTGCCTGTTCCTGGACAATGTTAGGGTAATGCAAGGGGGAGAATGCTGCCAAAAGCACATTGATATCTAGGCAATTTGCACATTGAATTTAAATGGGGAGAGGGTTGGGGGGGGTTTTTTGGCCCTCTGCAACTCTCTCTAATTTTGAGGGAATCTCTCCAGCCCTCTAGACAAGTTAGTTTTGATGTTTCTGACAGTGACATTGCCAACGTGTCACTGGTGCATGCTGAGAAAAGGACATGGAAAACACAGGTTGCAATATACTGTACAGACTCAACAAAATAGCACTTCTGGGGAAGGGCAAAAACACCTTATAGAAAGCCGGGAAAAAAGGAGCAAAGACCTATCCAGCAGTGCACAGCAAGACCCTTGTATTCTACTTCATGCTGTCATGGTTTGCAGATAAATCTAGTGCCCAGGATGAAAGACTTCAAGATCTATGGTGTCCTGAACTGACTTAGTTAAGCAATTAGTGACTGCAGAAGGCTGAATAATCCAGGATGTTTTGGTACTTTGTTAAGATACCGGAGCACCTAAAGTTGCAGCGAGCTGATTTTTATGAGAAAAGTTATAACCTTATTGATACAGGAGGTACCAGAGGTGCAGAAAAGTTTGATGTGTCAACCACTGAGCCAGGAGGCTGGGAACAGGAAGATGTTTGTAGGGATTAGTGAGGAATTAGAAGTTCTGTGAGCATGCTGGGCCTCCTGAGTATCCAACCCACCACTGCAGGGCAAATTAGCTCCTCATGCTTGTGGAAACCAAGCCAGAGACTGAAGCTAGCACAGCAGCACACAGCCACCCTGTGTGTCTGTCCGCTCCACAATGGCACCGCACTGTGGGGGCTCGTGCAAGACAGTGCAGATGTCTCTGTTCTGAGCTGGACTGGATGCAACCACAGGGAATAGAAGTTCTCCACTTGTCAGGCTCAGCATAGTGAGGGGACACAGAAGATGACAGAAGGAGCAGTCAGGAAATGGTAGAGCAAGGGAAGCAGCAGAGGGAGGGTTTCATTACACACTAGTGCTCCATTACGCAAGCATAGGAAAAAGGATCACAGGACCAGGATTCTAGATTTTGATTAATTTCTTGTCTCAGTTGCAGCATTCATCTGCATGCACATTTCACAACAGCAAAAGCTGAGTGTAGAGTCCAAGGAAGTGCCATGGAGCATTCTAACAGGGTTCTGACCAGGGACTCGAGCACATAGACACACCAGACTGGGCTCTCCCATGTAAACATCAACATTTTTTACATGGTTAAGTCTAGGTCAAATGTAATCTGTTCTGTATTTTGATTAATCACCTATTAAAAATTATTTTGTTGGAAGAAGCTTGTGAGGCTCAAGCTCATTAATTACTGCATGGCACACATGCATGTGTAGATTAGGAAGGGCATGAACATGCCTAAGTGTTCAGCACTCTACAATTACAGAATGTCACATGAGCAGCCCTGCTTTTTTTGGAAGGCCGGGGCAAGGTTACCTCTGAAGCCAAAGTACTGACTGGATAGTAAATGATACATTGATTTGTTTTGGTTTAGTGATAATGCTCTGAATGAGCTGGGGCTTTGAGGCAACCTGGTTTTGAAAAGCCAGGGGTAATAGGTAAAGATAATGTTGCTGGAATGCCACTGGCAATGCAATTTCCAGGGATAAGCAGCTCTGTTCGCCTTTAGTCAACAAAACCATACCCAGCAGAAGTGGGTTTACTTAGCATAAGCAATGTTAATGGAGTCAAAATGTCCACATAGGCACGTGCACATGGGCGTGATGTAAATAGGACACAGTTTAGAAGGAATCAAACCAACCTGTGAGGACTTCCTTAAACATCCTTTTTTAAATTTGCTGCCACTAGCTCAAAACCTATTTTTTGCAGGAAATCAAATAAATCCAACAAAGCTGCACTGTTCTGTACATCCATATTTACAATCTTTCCTTTCAGTCTAGTGTATATGATTATATTGTTATATAGTTTATATAGCAACCAATGTTTAGAAAGTTGGGCTTGTGAATCACATAAGAAGAAAGTTACAAAATAAAGGGGAAAGGGGAAGACAGAGCAAGAAATAGCAAGATACAATAAAGAGGCTGAAGACAACTAATCTCAGCTTTTAATGATGCTCAGAAGTGCACTAAAGTAGATGTTGTGACTTAATATCGTGTAAGAGAAAAGACAAAAAAAATTGAGCAATGTGAAATTAGATGGCATAGACCTGCAAATAGGGATACTGCCACTTGAAATTAATTTCACAAGAAGCAAGAGTGAGATTTGCATGTGTACTGTAGTATCCATAGGAACTTGCTGTCCCCTTTCATCACTTTGCATGGAATTTTTCAGAAAGGACAGCCACACTATTAATGGCATTTCTGCTGGCCTCCCCCAGCCCTGCGGCTCTCAGTTCAGAGCCATCCAAAAAGCTGATTCACACAGTTGTCCTCTCCCAGACCAGTGCTTATGTTCCAGGCTCCTCACTTACTCTGCTGCTCCTGCTTCAGCTGACTCATACATGCTACATCCCTGTGATTAAAAGCAATGGCACAAGTACCTACAAATTATTTCTTTAGAACAAAACTATTTCAAGGACAACATATTAAAAAAAGAAACAGAACAGCTTAGATATTTAGATATCTTGGTCAGGACAACATAATGCTGAGCATTCTTATATTTTCTTTATGAAGTACTTTGCTTTGTCATTCCCTGTCCCTAAACCATTTCTGATAAATGTGTCTTTTCCCACCCCTCCTTTCTCCTCTATTCCCAAAGGGGTTTTATGCATGCATACATTATTTTCACCTCCGAATTAACAGCCTTGTTAAACAAAACTGTGTTTCCATAAAGACAATTTACAAGGCTCTCAAAGCTGATAATTGGGCCTGTTATCTTTCAAAAAAAAGTTGTTGTTTTCCCTCAGGTAACTTACTGTGTGGTTTTTGTGTTTGTTCTTCACATAATCCTTTGTGGATTTAGATCAATACAGGCTTGCAGAAAACTGATAATACAGTGCACAACATTTGCTACACAACAAATGCTTCTTTAATGCCTTCCTTTTGTCAGCTCGTGTCCTTGATTCTTATTTTGGTTTGTGAATTTTTTTTTAAGGATGTTGGAAAAAAGTACCAAAGATTACTTCCATGTAGGAAGATGAGAATAAAATAGGTCACGAGAAATTATCTGTGTCATGTTACTTAATACCCTTCATAAATGCAACAAACTGCTTTTTAGAGGAAGTTTCTCTTTCCTTTTGTTAATTTTTTTTTATTTTTAAATCTTTTTTTCCCATTGCTTCCAGGCAAGACTCTTCCTAACATAAGTGTAAACAGAAACTTTACTCCCGTTTCTAAGTTCCATTTGTCCATTTTGGGTACATTTTGCCATCTCTTCTCCCACCAACACAGAACAGTGCCAGGTGTCCTGGTGTCAGGGTGTCCCCAGAGTCTGGGCTGCCAAGAGTGGCAGGAGCTCCCTATGGGGACCTGCCAGGGCAGAGCCTGGCAGCCAGGGCCCATCCCATCCCATCCCATCCCATCCCATCCCATCCCATCCCATCCCATCCCATCCCATCCCATCCCATCCCCAGCCAGGAGCTGGCTGTCTGGGGGACACCAGGGCAGCCCCAGCTCCAGGCAGCTCCCTGGGGACAAACCAAGGATGGCATCATCCAGTGAATCTCCGGCTCAGCACGGCCTACAGCCGGACCTGCCGTGTGCAAGGCCCTAGCACTTACCTTGCCCCACCAGCCAAGTTCCCAAATTATGTCGCTCTCCCCCACGGCAGCTCACAGACCATCTGGCATGCCCCACCGTTTCTCACTTGTTTCCAGCTCTTGAGCTCCCAGCTATGTAATTTCATCCTGGTTCTACGTACAGACCAGGGAATGAGATGCTGGAGAGCACTGCCACAGAAAGGGACCTGGGGGTCCTGGCTGATGGCAAGCTGAACCTGAGCAGTGCCCTGGCAGCCAGGAGGGCCAGGTGTGTCCTGGGGAGCATCAGGCACAGCATCTCCATCTGGGCAAGGGAGGGGATTATCCCCCTCTGCTCTGAGCTGGGGCAGCCTCACCTCCACTGCTGGGGGCAGTTTTGGGTGCAACAATATAAAAATGGCATCAAGCCTTTAGAGAGCATCCAAAGGAGGCTATGAAGATGGTGAAGGGCCTTGAGTGGAACCCGTATGAGGAGCAGCTGAGGTCACTTGGTCTGTTCAGCCTGGAGAAGAGGAGACTGAGGACAGACCTCAGTGCAGTCACAACTTCTTCGTGAGGGGAAGAGAGGGGCAGACACTGCTCTCTTCTCTGTGGTGACCAGTGGCAGGACCGGAGGGAACGGCTTGGAGTGGTCAGGAGAGGTTCAGGTTGGATATCAGGAAAAGGTTCTTCACCCTGGGCATGGGGCACTGGCACAGGCTCCCCAGGGAAGGTCACAGCAGCAGCCTGACACAGCTCAAGGAGCGTTTGGACACGGCTCTCAGGTAGGATTTTTTGGGGATGTCCCATGCATGGCCAGAAGCTGGACTTTGGCGATCCTTGTGGATCCCTTCCAACCTGGGATATTCTCTAATTAATTCTGATTTTAGGAACCACATCTAAATCTATTAAACCTATCTAAGTCACAAATCATAGAAGATCATAAATATACTCCCAGCTTCGGCTGGAACAATTCAGTTCTCCAGAGTGGTCCCTGCCCCGGGCCCCGTGTTATATTCGCCTATATATGATATTATATAGATATATTCTATCCCTTTATTACACCCCCCACAGCGGCCGCCCCCGGCAAGCCGCAGCCCTCCTCTGAGGCCCCGCCCCTTCTCCGTTCAAGTCCCGCCCCCGACGAGTTCACTGCCTGCGGATTGGCCGGCGTGCGCGGCACGTGACGCGGGGCGGGGCTGACGCGGGGGTATTTAAAGGGCCGTGGGGGGCGATGTTTTCCTTACTCCAGGTGGAAGCGCGGCGGCGTGCGATCGGCGGGTGAGTGTCGGGAGGGCTCGGGCGGACCGCGTCCCTTGGTCTTGTCCTCCGGCGGCACCGGCGTGCGTGGCCGCCGCGGCCCTGCCCGGCCTGGCGGGGAGGAGCCGGGAATGCCGGGTGCGCGGCGCTGCCGGCGGGCCGGGCCTTGCTCCGTGTGCCCCGATGGCGAGCGTCTGTTCGGCCTCGGGGCGCGGCGGCGCCGTGGCTGGCCCCGGGGAGAAGCTGCTCCTGCCCGCTGCGAGCCTTCCCCCGGCTGTCCTTCGGAGGCCTGCCGTGCGCCTGCCTGCTTCCCTCCCGTCCCGAGGCTGTCACCGACGGGAGCTCGTCGCGGTGCTGCGAAACGCTGCGAAGAAAGGCAGGTTTAACCTGCAAGGCAGCCTCGGCCCGGAGCGCTGAGCCTGCGGCGGGAGCGTGGGGCTCCAGCCTGGCTGTGGAGCGCTCCTGGTTCAGTGCTCTCCTCTGGGATGTTGATGTTGTTTGCGGATAAGGAGGGCAAGGTTGTAATGGTGCAATGATAGTCCCTTGGATTGTTTTATTTCAGGGTGCAACTTGTGTAGTCCTGTGAAAACGTAAAACTGTGGAGCCTCCTCAGCATAGGTAGGAAGGGTTGAGCTCTCCATTCTGAAGGACTGGCAGGAAGTTCAAACCCTGGTTTTGCAGACGAAGGGGGAAATAACATCCAGCCTGTTGCTGTGTAGTGACCAATAGTTACTTTTGTAGTTTGAAGCTTTCCGGAGCAGGCTTCTTTGTAACTCTTCACTATGACTTGTGTGATTCAATGCCCTTGTGCTTTCAGAACTATTTAACTATGGTTAAGGTGATATTTAAAGTAGTCCCTGATTTAACAAAGTAGTTCAGCTCTTGTTTGTGTTGGACAGAAAGTCAGCCTCCAAGTAACTTGTGTTTTGTGTCTGTGCTGTGGAGCTGGACCTCTGAGGTTGCTATAGAAATGGGTTGAATGAAGGGGAGGGTCAGGTGCCCTGGGCTGATGCTGTGTGCTGGTTTCCTGAAAAGTGCCACATGAATCCTGCCTGAGCTCTAGCTGTGTGTGAGAGCGTGGCTTCATTGGGGAACCCTAACCTCAGAGAGAAGCATTGCTTTAACTTGGTTATGTCTC
Organism: Passer domesticus; assembly: GCF_036417665.1. Lineage (NCBI taxonomy): Eukaryota > Metazoa > Chordata > Aves > Passeriformes > Passeridae > Passer > Passer domesticus. Next base: position 103,436,456 of record NC_087474.1, on the reverse strand, counting down.
TGTAGTCCTTCTGAAGGTGTTCAGTTGTCACCTTACATGACTATTACAGTGAATGCTTACCTGTCTGGTGACTTGGGGTTGTTCTAATTGGTGTTAAAAAGTAGTTATCCAAATTTAAACTTGATGGATGCTTTGCATTAAAGCGATGCTATCTCTGGTGATGAAAAGGATTTTTGTATGTCAAACACCAGCATCTGTGCAAGTACAACCTTGCTTGAAAGAAAATTTGGGGTGGTGCTTGTATTGCAGAACATTGTGTGGGACAACTTGCAGCTGCAAAGGATTTGTTTCAGATCTGTAGAGTAGTCAGCTGCTCAAGAAATCCTAAGGCAAGCAGTCAGATGTTTTAACAACTGTCTTGTGACTGCCATGTAGAAGCAGAAGAAAGGCTTAAAGCTGACTCAACAAAATACTGAATCACAGTGGCTGGAGCTGCTGAACATGAACACTAGAGTTTTTCTCCTAGTCCAGGCACTTGGATTCCAGAGGCAGACTTAGGGAGCCTCTTCTGGAGTTACTCAGAAGGCTCCTGGACACTATCCTGAGTAATGTGTTGTAGAGCCACATCTTAGACCAGCTGACCTCCAGCGTCCCTTTCAACCTTAGCCATTCTGGGATTTGTAAAGCTCATTGTTTTCCTGGCTTAGATGAGATCCTGTATCATTAGTTCTAACTTGAGAGTTAAGCTTGTTTGCTTTGTTGTTTTAGTGGACTGTATTTCTTTTTAATATTGCTTTCAGACTGGTAAGGGAGCCAGTAAACTGAAAAGGAGTCTTGGGTTTTCTCGTGTGAACTTCAGTTGAAATAAAACAAAAGAAGGAAGTGTTAGCACTGAAGTCATCACTAACAACTTGCTCGTGCCCTGCTGGGGCTGGCTTCCCATGCCTTCATTCTGGCCTTATTTGTGAAATCTGAGTGGCAGGCTGAGACTCAAGGCTGAAGAAAGCAGTTTTCCTGCTGCTTGTTTTTAACCTCCTCTGCAGAGCACAAAGTCTGCTGCTTTCTTGGGCATGGCTAGCAGCATTCAAGCCTATGGCATGCTATTAGTTGAACTCATAATGAAATCTCTTTGAAGTTGCATTTTACTTGGTTAAGATTTTGCCTCTAAGTCTGCAGTAAAATGAAGGGTATGATTTCATTGAAGTCTCTCTAGAGACAAGACTACTCAGTTTAACTTTCAAAGTTATTTTGAGGGGAGAGGCATAAAGAGTGGTGTTAAAATTTAAATATGCTTTTGTTTAGCCACTTCACTGTGGTGATTTCATGAAAGGGAGAGGCCTCAAGTTTTATATTAGTACAGCTTGGTGTGTGGCATTAGAAGCTGAAAGGTGAAAGTCTCCTGTGGCTCTTGACTACTGACTGTCACTTCTTAACCCTGTGAAAGCTAAATTATTTTTCTGTCACAGAATCTTCAAAATCACTGTTCTGAAAACTAGTCCAAAATGTCTGCTCTTGAAACCCTCTTTAAATACATTGATGAACACCAGGACCTCTATGTTCAGGTAAGTTTTTCTTGAGTTTTTTCCTGCAGCATGGGCAGCTATGGGATATTAGAAATTAGGTTATCAGCTTCAAGCTTGTTATTGCATCTATATGATATAATAATCTCAAGCAATGAGAGAGAGGGGAGAGCAGGCAGCAAGTGTGAGGGATTTGAGTCAGGCCAGAAAACTCTCTTAAATGTAGGTATAGTTCTGTTCAAAAACCTTAATGTCCATGGCAAATTTATTAGGAAATGATTTATTAGTGTATAGTGAAACTAGTGACCTATTTAGAGGTACAGGAAGCTGACACTGGTTTCTGAATGCCAAACTAGGTTTATAGTTTCTTCCCTTTGGAGATGGGAGATGAAGTATATTATAAAGGAGGCTGGAACAAAGTGTTCTTGTATAAAACAGTTTATGCTGGGGTACAGAGGGAGCGGTTACCCTCTCCAAAGAAGTACTTTGCTGCTCAGCTGACCTGCTGTTTAGTTGTATTATAATCCCTTTCACCCATGAAGGAATCAGTGGTGCAGCACTGTGAAGTCAGGCATGAACTGTGCCAGGTGTTCAGCTTGATTTCTGCCAGTTGTTCTTGCTGAACTCACACAGGGAGGAACAACTCAAGTAGCCTTTTTGTGAGGCCCAAAAGACTTTGGCTGCTTCTGGATACTTAAAGAACAACTACAAGGGCACAAGCTGTGATACTCTTAAGCTTACTTGTCCAAAGTCTCTGTAGACTTTGTGCTATGCAGCAGGGACAGCTGTAGGCAAGTGAGGTTTAGAGAACTTTTTGAGAGTAATATTATTGGTTACAAGTTGTTCTTTAAGCAGAGGACAGAGCTGATTTGCCTCAATTTGAGCTTGACTTAAACCAGTGTTTGTTGAATTCCAAGGTGTGGTGGTATTTGCATGGTGCCTGTTGTGTAGTAAAACCTGTAGCTCTTCCATGTCCGCAGCGCCTGGCAGAGTGGGTGGCAATCCAGAGTGTGTCAGCCTGGCCGGAGAAGAGGGGTGAAATCAAGCGCATGATGGAGGTTGCTGCCAAGGAGATTGAGCGACTGGGAGGCACAACCAAACTTATGGATATTGGGAAACAAAAGGTATGTGAGCATCTCCACATCAGCTTAGTAGGAAAAAATCTCTTTAGAAGACAAGGTGTTTTGCATGACAGTGCTGGTTTCTTATGTTCCCAGTATGAAAGGCACCTGGACTCCATTGGAAGGCTGTTTATTGGACTTATCCCTATAAAGAAAGATGATAGTATGGACATTCTTATGCCCCTGCAGATACTGGAATCTCCATGCTGTGCCGCATCTAGCAGGCATCCAGCCAGCATCCAACATACCGTGCAGATCCCATGCACGGAATTTTTTTTCAATTTTATTTATTCAAGCTGTTCAGTTCCACTCACAAAAGGGATTTTGTGTGAGAATATCTTGATGCACTTTTAGATTAAGTCAAGGACATGCAGGTGATGTAATCCCCAGTGCCCAGTGGGAGCTGCCTTCAGGTTACAATCAAGTGGCTCAGTATATCCTGCAGTCCAGGGATATGCACAGCACAGGGAGAAAGATGAAACTGTGTGCAGCATAGCATGGCACAGGCTTTGGGCCATCCAGGTTATCTTTGTGGGTCAGTAATTCCTTGGTGCCTGATGGACTTCTGGGTCAGGATCACCACACAAAGGTCCTGTGGGCAGTGGCCTAGAAAGGCAGAAGCCTTTTGGGGTGTAGGATAATGTCTGTGCTGCCACACAGTCTGAACCTTCTGGTAAAAATCTTTGTTTATAGTAAACCTTGGGACCCAATTAAAGATGTTGAATTAAATTTTGGACTGCATTAAATGTGTGTTAAATACTTTTTGAACTGAGCATCTGCAAACAAATATGTTAGACATTTAAACAAGAGGCTGCTATTGGTCCTTAGACCCATAGACTATAAAGATACTGACTGAAGCTTCAGTAAGTCTGCCAAAAGACTTCTGGACTCTTTCAGAAGTGTTACATTTGTCACAGGATTGCATTGCACCCTTACTAGATACAAAAGTATCATTAAAAGAATTACTTCCCTCCTCATTTTTAATCATCCAGACCCTTTTTTTTTCCCCTGAGAAATGTATGTGCCTATAAGAATGATAATGATAATCTCTTCCTAGGAAATATCCACTTGATATGCTCCTCCTCTCCAATGCCTAGCCACTACCTGCCTCAGAGCAAGACCCATACCAAAATTGTTAGACTAGGATTTGGATAGTGACATTAAAAACCTTGTACTGCAGTGTTTACTAGTTTTAGGAGATTGTCCTTGTAATTGGTGTGAAAGATTGCTGAGTGAGAGCTGTGTTTACGGGAGCCTTCTGAGCAGTTTTTGCTTTGGGCAGCTGAATTACACTTGTTTGTAGCTATGAGTTCCAGCAGGAAAACGGCTGACTTGGGAGGGAATCTGTAGGTTAATTCTAGCTCTGCTACTACCTGCAGCCTAAAATCCCATCAAAAGTGTTTCAGTTAATTCAGAGACAAAGTTGTTCTTTTCATCACTGTAACTTTTTGGTAGCAAGAACTGATTTTAAAGTTTTATACGTAATATTTTTATTAGGTAACTTTAATCCATCTGCAAGAGCTACCTTCAGTGTTCTGTTTTATATTAAGTATAGAGAAAGCTAGTCAGTGTATTGTGTGTTGCTGCTATATCTGTGAGGGACAATGTAAAGCAACTGAACTTGTCAGATCCAAGTTGCTTTACAGCTGCACAGCAATTTATGGTGTTGATTACTGTAAATTCTTGCAGTAGTGCTTTAATCATGTAGAGCTGCAGCTGGCCAAGGACCATGTAACCTGTTGATAAAAATCTGGAGCTTAGGACCCATATAAGCAAAAAGTCAAGCTGATCTTGCATCTGCTGAACAGTGTGTAGAAGTACATGTTCACTGGAAGGGAAATACTTGCTGACTGGGAATAGCATGTGATAATTGCTTATGGAGTATTCCAAGGGATTAAACTAAATTCAACTCTTGAACTCCTGAACTGAGTTCATCAGCACTATCCTGCCCTTAGTGTAACAGTGTAGGCTGGTACTGAGAAATATGTCTCTTATGCTGATCTTATTTGGGTGTAGGCACATGTTACACCCAGCCTTACCACTGTCAGGAAATTGTTGTCCAGAGAGCTATACTGTGGACAGGATGAAAGTGCAGTGACAAGCAATACTGAATGGAGTTTATCACTTATGCTTAGGTCAGCATTAGATATAGCAGTTTGGCGTGCAGTCAGCTTGCTCTGCTAAAATCTGATGTAGGATTGGTAGTTTAAAGCTAACAGTTCTAAGTGGCTTAGAAACATTTTGGCTGTTACTGGGACTTGTCAGGAAACTAACTGGCATGATGCCACTGGGCCTTTTTTGTCACCCTGCTTCTGGCAATTGGTTTAAGTAGATTAGGTTTTTTTAGCTTTCTGTGTCTCTACTCTCATAACCTCCACAGTAATTAAGGTAATTAATGTATCTGATTAAAACTCTGACATAAAATACCACATTTTAATAAAATTTCTGCCTTCCTATTTCTAGCTGCCTGACGGATCAGAGATCCCCCTACCGCCAATTGTTCTGGGAACACTGGGCACGGATCCCCGCAAAAAGACTGTGTGTGTATATGGTCACCTGGATGTTCAGCCAGCAGCACTAGAGGATGGCTGGGACAGTGAGCCCTTCACCCTGGTAGAAAGAGATGGTAAGAGCAGTGGACTTCACAAACTGATGAACTCTTCTGTAACAAGTGTGGTATTCCTCAATTGTTCCAAAGCTGTGCCATTGATTGAAAGGGGCAAAGAGGATAAGAAGTGGTATGGGTGTTTATTTAACACTGTCGAGGTAAAAATGTGCAGGTGGGAAAATGGTAAAGTCTAGCTGCAAAATCTCAGCTACTCTTGAGATTGTTTCCTTTTGTGATAGTCTAGCCTGTAATTTGCATGTTTTCTTCCTTGTAGCTACAATCTTAACTGCTGCCTTCTATGGTGCTAGCTTGTTGCCAGAGAGCTTTTTAGAACTAACTTCCTGTTCACAGCTTGAAGCCTGTAAGGTCATGTCGGACTGCAGGAATTTTGACCATTACTGAGGAAAAAATACACAACACAACTTTTTTATGCCTGGAGACAGGAGTGGCACAGCAGCCTCTTTGGGTTGCCTTGTGTTTAACTGCTCTACTATGAGTACTACAGAGCCTCTTTGCAGAGGTAGTGCCCCAAAATTTGTCCTTCTCCCATAAATGGGGATGAAACAATGGTGCAGTAAGTATCTCCTGTTGAAACAACACTGCCAGCAGTCAAGAAAAACTTGCTTTTCTATTAAAAGCTGGTGCTACCAACAGCTTCTTCTTTGTTTCACCTTCTCAGTGTTAAAGGTCATATCAATAGAAGGACATTAACCACTTGTGTTCCATAAGCATTAATGACTGCCAGAGAAGGGAGTATCTGTACAGCTAGTACTTCTGCTTGGGCACTTAGTTGTAGGCAGCAGAGTCCAAGTTACTAAACTGAGTTATTGCATCTCCTAGGAAGACCTAGACTGGCTGTGGCTTGTCTCTGTGGAGCCTGGCCATGCAGGAGATGTTCACCTATGGCTCTTTACCTTTGCAAGCTGTCTGGCCTGTTCTGTCACTGGTTACATGCAGTGCTGAGGGGTTGTAGCCACAGCTGAGTTGCACTGATAGCTGCCTCTGTAATGATCCCATGTACTAAATTTCCTTGGAATTCCTTGTGGCCTGTGAGACTTATCTTTGACTAAATTCCTTTCTAGGGAGATCCTCTTTTATCTGGAGAATCCAGAGAAGTGATTTGTCACTAGCCACTGAATTTTTCCTCTTCAAACAAAGAATTATTGAACTGAAGATAATACTTGATAGATTTCTGTTAAAAGCCAAAACCTTGTTTCTGTATACTGAGGTGTTTGTAGAAAATTATATTATAGTGAAGAATAAGGCAGCCATGTCTTTTCCTGGCCTTTAGTAAGCTCCTGTTGAGGGAGCAGCCGGGGGAAGAGGAGGGGTTGCTCTCTAAGAAGGGAGAGCTATTGCAGTCCTGTATCTATCCCACTCTTGAAAGGGTATGTAAAGCAGGATGTAAAACTGCTAATTATGAAGAATCAGAAGTGAAAGGTTTTTATATAAGCAGGTTTGAAAGTATTACCCAAAACCAAATGTTCTCATCTAGGCAAGAGATGAAACTTCATAATAGTTTTTTTCCCCACTGGTTAATTTGTATGTTGTTTCTACAGGAAAGTTGTATGGGAGAGGATCAACAGATGACAAAGGTCCAGTGCTTGCCTGGCTGAATGCCTTGGAGGCTTATCAAAAAACTAATCAGGTATGTGCCCAAAACATATTCTGCCTTTTCACACACAGCTGAGTCTAGCAATAAATGTTATCCAAGCCACAAACCCTTGTGAGGGAAGCCTGCTTATTCAGCTGATTGGAGGAATGATGCAATAGTACTGTACATTTCCTGATTTCCTAGTAGGGTTAAGTTGACTTGCTGACAAGTTAGTCCTATAGATGCTTAGGTTGCACTTCTAACAATTTTCGTTTAATGAAATCTGTGGGAAGGAAAATACATATGCAAGCATGTGGAGCAGGAGGAATAATCACATGTGATCACTATAATGTAAAGATGTCAAATTATTTTGGCCTTTTTCAAGGCTTAATGTCTCACTGCCACTCAGCTCTAAGAGGAGGTTAACTTAGTAACACTAAAATTGGAAGCTTTGCTTGTTTCTGTTAAAGAAAATGTGCAATCACAAATAGTTCAGGGTGTTTGCTTAGTCTTGCAAGACAGGTTTGTTGCTTTTGAGAGGAATAACCAGTTCTCAGTTGCTGTCTAGGTATATAGAATATGCTAGACTGGATAGACAGGGTAGCTCTGTTCCTACTGTGGCATGCAATTCCTGTGGTTTATGTTAATTTTCCTAGCCTGGTGCCTAACCTTTGGCAACAGATTTCTGCTGTGTTCCCATGCTTAAGGGGTCTGGGGACAAGTTTTTAATACTTTGAAGAGTTTGAATTCCATCAAATGAAGGGTGGTATAAGTGCCCTCAACTTAAGCACAGTCCAAACTTTAAGTCAGGTTGTGTATAATTAACAAATTCCACTGTCATGGAACTGTTTTAGCCATGTCCCTTTTTCCGCTTTGAATGCGACAGATGAAAATTACAGATCACTCAAGGAGTCAAGTGTTCTCACATTCTAAATCTGTTCTTGTTTTTCATTTCAAAGGAGTTTCCAGTAAATATTAGGTTTTGCCTAGAGGGTATGGAAGAATCAGGATCTGAGGGCCTTGATGAACTGATTTTTGCTCAGCGAGATGCTTTCTTTAAAGATGTGGATTATGTTTGCATTTCTGACAACTACTGGCTAGGCAAGAAGAAGCCTTGTATTACTTATGGTTTGAGAGGTATCTGCTACTACTTCATAGAGGTAGGTGCTGAAATACACTGCAATCCATTATTATTAAACTGAATTTTCCACAGGAGAAGAGTGGTAGTGTAAACCTTTTCATGCCAGTAGCTTTTTTCAGAAAAGATGGAACTGGCTACTTATGTGGAGTGGTTTTTCCTAATTGTCTAAACATCCTTCTCTTGCTATTGTCTTATACTTGGCTGGGTGGGATAGCTCTCAGATGTGTGAAGCAAGATAGGCCAGCACTTTCAGTGAAATGGAGTTCTCATAGCATAGATATCTTAATCTACATACATCCTTCTTATAAATGGGTGTCACATTTGTGCTTTCCAGTCAACTGGAATATCCCCAGTTAACCAGAACTGCTGGTAGATGACTGAGAGTGGTTTGACAAGTTTTTACCAGTTCCCTCAATATTTTGGGGTGGGGTGGATCCCATCTGGGCCCATAGACTTGTGGATGGCTAATTGACATAGCAGGTCATTAACTATCTCCTCATGGGTCATGGGCTTCCCTCATCTTCCCATCACCAACTTCCAGCTTGGGGAGCTGGGCATGCTGAAGACAACTGATATGGAAGACTAAGGCAAAGACATTAAATACCTCTGCCTTTTTCTCGTCCCCTGACACTATACTACCCTCTGCTTTGAACAAATGATGGGGACACTGCTTGACCTTTGGCCAGATCAAGTTCTAGCTGGGCTTTGGCTGTTCTAGTCTCCTCCTACATGGCAAAACCCCTGTGCTGAATCTTCATTCACTTCAATCAGGTGGAATGTTGTGACAAAGACCTTCACTCCGGAGTTTATGGTGGTTCGGTGCATGAGGCCATGACAGATCTCATTGCTCTAATGGGTAAGAAAACACAGGTTTCACTGAATGCAGTTAAAATTGGAGCAAAAACCATCCAAGCATGTCTGAGTTTCCAGTAGGAAAGCAGTGAGCAGTGAAATGGTGCTTGCCAGGTATGCAAAGCTCTACTGCCTTAGATATAGGAACATGGTGAAGGTCTTGCTAAGAAGTTGTCTGTTTACTCTTAGCTTTCCCTAAAATCTTGCTGCAAATTTGCATGTTAATTAAATCAGCTGTCTTCTCAAATTCTGCTGTGGGTATGATATTGAACTCTGGGAATCCTACCTTCAGACAGCCAGTGAAATGTAGCAGTAGGATTAAACAGTAGCAAGCAAGTGCACATTTTGTATACAGGCAAGTTTTTTAAGTGTCTTCCATGCTCAGTGGTGCATGCTCTGGAAAATAGAAGTCTAAATTCCATTGCATTTACAGAGTTTTCAGAAGGCCCAGACTTCTGTTTCCCAAGGAAAGCGTTCCAAGCAATGACATCTTGTATCTTCTGGTTGAATACTGATATTAAGTGCTTCTTGTTTACAGGTTCTCTTTTAGACAAGAAAGGGAAAATCCTCATCCCAGGTGTTAATGAAGCAGTGGCACCTGTTACTGATGAGGAGCTGGCATTATATGAGAAGATTGATTTTGACCTGACAGAATATGCAAAAGATGTAGGAGCATCAAGACTTCTGCATGATGCAAAGGTGTGCTACACTTCTCCACTGCTCTGTCTAGATCAAGATGTCTGTAGTAGTGGGAGACCAGAAACAAACTTCTGTGGATGTGTGTATGTTATTAAGTAATTTGTTAGGCAGAGGATTCATCTGATGTCTTCAAAATGGTGAGAATGCCTTGAAGATAATTTTGCTTTCTGTATGGTTGACTGCACACTTAACACTTTGCGGAGGAACTGCTAGTGTTAGGTGCTTGAAAACTTAGGTTATCCCATGTTTAACTCAAGTAGTCTTGACAACTCTAAATTTGCTCCTTACTCTGTATAAATAGTATTTGTAACTTGTACAGAACTTTAATGCTGTTCTCTTAATGCTATATAAGAATGTTGGCAGCTTTCCAGAGGTCAGGTGACAATCTACATATAACATCTGATTTTCTACATCTGTAGGAAGTTCAGTGGGTTATCAGAAATAAAGCAGTTGCTCAGAGACGATTGCTCCTTAGGTGAGACAAGAGCTTGAAACCTAGCTTTGCTGAATTCAAGGCTGACATGCTGAACACGTTCCTTGACCTGGCAAACAAGGACTGTTTCGTAATCATGAGCTAGGCAGCTCAAATCTTTGAACAATCTCAAGCTCAATAAACTCATGTCTAAAGTTAAATCTCCATCTTGGGAGCTCTCCAAATGAATGCTTTTACAGCATTGAATCTTACAAGGTACAGGTATTACATACTAATTTTAAAACCCTAGATGTAAATACATCTCCTGTCATAAAAAGCAGACACAGGTGTTGTAAAAGGCAAGTTTACATGTGCAGGTCTGTCTTCTGTCCTGGTACTGTCAGGGGACTCCAAACTTAACTCAAATAGGAATAAGTAACAATTTATGTCCTCAACCTTGTCTTGGCATGCTCAGGTTTATATCAACTGGGAGCACACAGGCTTCCTTGCTTAGCCTTGTCCTTTAAAGTAATAGATGAATTATAGCTTGGATACAAGGAGGAGCTGGCAAGATGTTCTTTGTGATACTGAACTGAGGCTGTTCAGTCTTGGCTCAACAGAAATTCCAGCTAAGGGCCTTGTAAGCTGCATGCGAGAAGGGCTTTAGGGCTGGGGAGAGATGATTGTAACTTCCAGCTAAGAAGCAAATGTGCTTGAGAGATTTGAACTGTGACAGCTACATTTGCTTTGAGAGAAGATTTTAAGCAGGTTGCACCTGGAGAAAAACCAACTTGTTAACATAAAGTACACAAAATTTCTGAATCTCCTGCAATTCTGCAGTGAAGCTCATGCTGGAGACACTGCACCTGTGTCTGCTCAGGGCAAATCAGCAACTGCACTGAGTTCAGGATCCAATGCATTGAACAGCTGTGTTAAAGGTAACAGAGTAAATGCAGGAAGTATACCTGGAAGGCAGTGGTGGTCAGTTTAATCAACCTGGAGTTCAGGCTTTGTAATACAGCTGATGCTATAAAGAAAAGCACACTGTAAGCTTCAGTTTGAGCAGTGGTGAGCATTTTAGAAAATGTGAACTTAAGCAGTGTCTTGGTGATGAAGGCACCTGCCTGTCCCAAGGCAGTGGGAATTAAAGCTTTCAATGTTGCCTACAAACTGTGCTTGAGCACCTTATAAATGCTGCTTGTGTTCCAATCAAAAGCAGACTGGTCTAAGTTCCACAGAGCTAGGAGAGAGCTAGGAGAGAGCCAGACTAGAACTGCTGAGTATCTTAAGGTGCTGAGAACCCAGCTGTGTTATCAAAATGTGTGCTTATTGGGAGTAACAGCTTCTGAGTGATCTTCAATGAGCTGCATTTCTGCATGGGGAAAAGCACTATTTCTTGCAAGTTCTTTATTAAGTTGAAGAAATAATTAATTTAGGGAACTCTGTCAAACTTCATGTAACCTTGCATTTTTCTCTTTGCTTCTACAGAGAGAGATCCTTATGCACAGGTGGAGATACCCATCCTTGTCTCTCCATGGAATTGAAGGGGCCTTCTCAGCCTCTGGTGCCAAGACTGTGATTCCCAGGAAAGTGATTGGCAAGTTCTCAATCAGGCTTGTGCCGAACATGACTCCTGAAGAAGTCACAAAGAATGTATGTTGAGATGGATTGCTGCTATGCAAACAAGTGTCTCTAAACTTCTGTTCACCTTGCCTTGGGGAAAGAGTTATTCTGTTTTCTAACGCAGTTCTGTTCATTTGCTTTCCTGCTATCTTGCCTGTACTGCACCCCAACATGAGCTAACTGAGGGAATCCTGTGGTGCCCCAGTGGACTGTGGTGGTCTGATTATCCAGTTTCTCTAAACGCAAAAGGGCTTAGGAGTAAATGCTAACCTAATTGTAGGGCACTTGAGCTGCCAGAAATGCATATTCAAGAGCAGCAGTGTTTGACATACTGGCTAGTTGTTCTATGATACACTGTTAATTTGCCTAAAGAAGATATTCTGACTTCAGAGCAGAGAATCATTGGAATACTTCAAAATAAGAGCAATAGGAAAAGCATTGCTGCCCAGTTGTAGTGATCTGCAAGTCCCTAAGATGCCTTTAGAATATGAACTTTGCCAGTGCTCATACAAATGCTAACAGTAGATAAGATCATTCCATCTTTCTTACAGGTTGAAGACTACTTGAATAAAAAGTTTGCGGAGCTGCGGAGTCCCAACAAATTCAAAGTCTACTTAGGCCACGGTGGAAAACCCTGGGTGTCAGACTTCAACCACCCCCACTACATGGCTGGTAGGAGGGCCATGAAGACAGGTCAGTGGGTTTTTCACTTGGCACTGGTAGGATTAAAAGTCTCTTGTTCCAGCACCTCAAGAAACACTGAGGAGGTCATGTTTGATGAATATTAAGTGTTCTGCCCCCATGTTTAATAACTTTAGCTCACTAAGTGAGGAAGCATGTCATGTGCAACCTTTAAATGGAAATTTGAGGTACAGGAAGGAAAGATACTGGATATCAAATTAATTTATACTGTTTTGGGACAAATTTGTTGATGTGGTGCTGCTTTTGCACAAGGATGAGACTGTTGGTTCAGATCACCTGCTAAGCCAAATTCAATGAAGTTTGGTCACAGCACCCCTCTTAATCAGTTTAGCTAGATTGTATTGGGCAGCTAGAGCAACTCTAACTTGTGTTGGAATACAGACAGGCCTTCAGATGAAGTGTTGGTGTGTAACTGAACCCTGACAGTGACAGTATTCCAGTGCTACATCTGTGGGGAGAAGCTCCACAGTTTTATGGCCTTTGCAGTCTGGCTGATTTGGCCAGCACCTGGTACAAATGGGCACATGGGAAAAAATAGACTTCAAACTGACTAGAGTATCACTTTTCTAGTTTTTGGAGTTGAACCAGACCTGACGAGGGAGGGAGGAAGCATTCCTGTTACCCTTACTTTTCAAGAAGCCACAGGCAAGAATGTCATGCTGCTTCCTGTTGGAGCTGCAGATGATGGTGCTCACTCTCAAAATGAAAAACTAAATAGGTAAGAGAATATCTATTCCTGTTCTGGAGTGTCTTAGCATGTATTATGAAAAACACCAATAACTATGCTCTTGCTTTGGTTTAATCCTCTGGATGGCAAAGTGCCATCCTCCCCAGGAGAGAATGACTGACTGGTTGGGTAACTAGTTTGTAGCTGAATTTTGATTTCTAGATTGATACTCTTGAAACCAGAAGCAGGTTTTATATTTTGGTCTCTAGGCTTGGCTCCCCTCTCCCCCAAGGGTGGTGTTTCTGTCTTGCCAGGGAGTATGTAGGGGTTTGGGCAGTAGTGCCTGTTGCCTACAGCAGCAATTCCCCTGGAGTTTATCATGCACAGGACTGATGTGTGGGCTTTGCAAATAGGATATCTGCTAGGAATAAAGGTCAGTAAAGACACTGCTAAAAGAAGCTCTCTTCTTTGCAGGTACAATTACATCCAGGGGGTGAAGATGCTTGGTGCATACCTCTATGAAGTTTCCCAGCTGAAGGACTAAGATAGACACCTCACCTTCTGGTTTATGCATCAGAAGTCTGAACTTTCTTGCAAAATGTCATCAATTACCAAGTCTTACATGGCTCCCCTTTTCTACCAACACTCCACTGATTTGGTGGGGGAGAGGGAAAGGGGCAGTTCCATTTGACAAAGGACATGATACACCAAAAATACTTCTCTAAATGCTTACTTTATATGAACAGACAATTGCTTAACTGGTCAGCAGTCCTGAACCACTACTTCATCCCTCTATCACTTCAGTTTGCTGTATTCATCTACTTTTCCTGTAAATGAAGAGGAATTATTTACTCTCAGCAGTTTAAGCAGCCACAGCAGTGGCAGAACTTCCAGCCAATTTAAGGTTCTTATTCCTGGGTATGTCCTGGAAACAAGTAGTCAAGATTATGGGGCGACACTGGAATGTGCTCAAGCTGTACTGAGATATCTGTCTTTGCTGACTGAGTGATTTGGAAGAGCTTTGTCTCTTACAGTTGATGCCTGCCTGCAGGTTTCAATTTACAGGGAATCAGGTTGTAACAAATCTCACTGTGGTAGTGACTACTGGCCATTTTTGTAAAGCTGCCTTTGTACTACCAAAAAAGAATAATAAATAATCATGCTGTAGTTTGGCTCTTGGTCTCTATGGTTTAAATAACTGCTTGGGTGGGAAAGCAACTTTGGGGACTTGGGAGAGACACTTCTGTGGCTATAGAGACAGATGAGCAACATGGCTATAGAGGCTGTATCTTGTGGGAATCCAAATTGTTATTCCTGGGCTCTTGCTCCATAAGAATTCATTGACTTGAAGCTGATGTTGCAAACTCCAGCTCTCCTGTGAGAAAATGAGCTCAAAATGTTTCATTTTGGTTCTGTAAACCAGGCTATCACACTGTAGCATAACTGATTATACTGCAAGGGAGTGAATGGAATTTGTAGGCATGAACAGGGAGAGAAGAGCTCACTTGTAACTACTGCTGACATCCAACTTCAAACTGTCTACTGGACACATTAAACTCCACTACTTTTGTTATTATGTCAAAACTCCAGGAAAAACAAACTTTTAAATGCTATCTGAACTGGATTGGGCTCCCTGCTTCTGAATTACCTGATCAGCACTGGCAGCCTAAAGTAGGTAAGTGTTTCAAGTGGTGATGCTTTGCTCTGAAAGCATGGTACAGTCCTGTGTCCTGACACAGGTCAGCAGCATGAGATGATTCCCCCTTTGAAGGGTAGAAGGTAGGAAAATCTTCTCTAACTGGTTTTCACTGTTTCATAATCTGGAGACTTATTGGTGGAGAGCTGTTGGGCTAGGGAGTCTTCTGGTGTCACTGAAGACTTGTTTTGGTTTTTTTTGTTTGTCACTGAAGTTGGTGGCTGGAGATAATCTGGTACCATTAACCCTTGCACTTGGAGCTGGAGTACAGTCAGACCATCCTGTGTCAGTTCTTGTGAGCACTGAACACAAACACTGGGGAGTGAATGTTTATTAATTTGGTTGTGAACTATGTTCAGAAACCATGTGTAGTAGTCCTTTTGGTAACAAATTTCTTGAGAATCAGCTAATTGGCTCAAGCTCTGCACTGCAGACACTGTATCAGATCCTGTACGTGCTGAGTAAGTGTAGCATGTCAGAGTTGTGAAGGAGGCCCAGACAGAATAAAGGGTGTCAAGGGGTTTGTAGAGAAGGCTGCAGAGCAGATACTGTTGAATAATACAGCAGAAATATTTTGGTATGGGGGGTGCCAGAACCCTGTGAAAAACCCATTAAAATGGCTCTTTGGCCTGAACAACCTGCAGGGGCCTATTCAAGCCTCCAGGAGTAGGTTGCTAAAGTAATCAGTACTGAATGAGATGTAATTAGGGCTTCAGATTTGTTTAGATGAATCATTTTAAATTCAGAAATTATCAGTATCTGTTAGCCTCCTACAACGGGGCTTGCTTTATCTGTGACCTCTCTTGTCCTTGCAGAAGGTGAAGCAGTAGTGAACACTAGTACTCAGTGAACAAGGCTGGCAGAAGGGGACTAGTGGTGCCAGCTTATTTCTGTGGCCTGTGTGCTTCACACCTGCCATCCATGAGTGCTTGTGCATGGTGTTAAGAGTTTGCTTTGCCCAAGCTGTTTGAATAACAGCACTGCTGTACAACACAGAAGTGTCAGTGAAGCCCAGAGCCTGATTCCCCTGTCTGCTGTGCATGCAGAGCCCACTTGGCACTTCCCACACAGAACTTCACAGCATTGCTTTACCTGTTGAATTTGAAACTGGGGCATCCCTTGATCAGCATGTGGCTGTCAGCAAGTCTAGTTTGCTGGTACTTCCAGTTCTCCCACTCCAAGGAGGGAGAAAGATCTACAACATGGATTTTACAGCTACTTGTTCTCAGGGTGCATCTGTTTCAAACTGAGAATGTGGACTTGTGCCCTCATTTATCAGTAGATTGCTTGTGTCTTGGCAAAGTCCATGGCAATGTATCTCGATATGGAATATGCACTTAAAAGAGCAGCTGGAGTTATTACAAGCTGTTATCACTAAATAAACTCTAAGTGCAATTTAAAATGTGATTTTTATTTATTCTTTTGTGTTCTGGGAAACACAAGCATGCACATTAAAACACAGCCCTGATTCTCAACTATGATGCGATACATTTTAGGCTCATCCAGTGCAATATTTCCTAATTTGAAACTGTTTTTAACTTGCAAAACAGACTTTGGTTTACCATAATGAGTTTGCATGCACTAACTAAATCAAAATTTGAAGAGCTTCAGCTCTGTGATCTTGACCTTGAAGCAGTGTGAAGAGTGGAGATAACATAGAGCTAATATAAAATATTCCAGTTTGCTCATGTTAAACTATTAGCTCAAAAACATTACCACTTTTTCAGTGTTATCTGAACTCATTCAATTAAAATGTAATAGATTAATGTGTTATAGATGCATTTACATTGTGAGGTGTCCATCTGAGCAAACTGCCTTCCTGATAATTAATAAAGTTATGTGGGGATTTAAATCACTCTTCAGAGAATCTTCTTAGGCTACCCAGGAAAGTTTAGTGGGTAATTTTGATTCTAGTCCCTTGCTAGCTTGATCATACCATTTTACATCATGAGCTTAGGTTATGACGAGCCCTGAATGCTGAGACGTGTTTTCTTGTACTTTTAAATATTCATTTCTCTATTAATTTTGCATACCCTTAGTGATTCTGAGATTTCTTGAGGAAAATTTACTATGCATGCTTAATGAAACAGGCCTGCTGATGCTCAAGCAGCAATATGCAGTGTTCTCCTCTCTGTGCAGGCTTTTTATTTTCAGTCCTGGAGAAGCAGCTCACAGGCCTCTTATGTTTCTGTCCTTTAGATTGAAAAATGCATTAACAAGAACAATTAAGCAGCTTTTTTATCACTGTTCTTGTGCTGCAAAGGCAGCTGTCCTGTATAATTCCACTGGGATAACCACCACGGAGTCACTCTGCAGGCTCTCTGTGTGCTGGGGTTTTGTGGAAGGTTCTGGGCAGGGCTATGGGAGTGGCTGCTATGAGGAGCTGCCAGAAGCTTCCATGTCTGACAGAGCCAATGCCAGATGGCTCCAAGACAGACCCACCAGTGGCCAAGGCTGAGCCCAGCAGTGAGGGTGGTAGAGCCTTTGGGACAACATAATAAGGAGGGAAAGAAGGTCCTGCACAGAAGTAATTGCAGCCAGAGAGGAGTGAGAATATGTGACAGAAGCAGCCCTGTGGACACCCAGGTCAGTGATGGAGGGGAAGGAGGTGCTCCAGGAGCCAGAGCTGTCTCTTCTGCTGAGAAGAACAGACCATGGCTGTTCTTCTCAGCCCATGGAGAACCAACAGGTGATGAGCTGACTGTCTCCCTGGGGTAAAGGAGGGAGAGAACTGGGAATCAAGTTAAGCTTGGGAAGAAAGAAGTGATCAGAGAAAGATGTTTCACAGCTTTTTATTTCTCATTATCATACACTGCTTTGATTGGTCATAATTTAATTTCTCCAAGTCGAGTCTGTTTTGCCCGTGGTGGTACCTGGTGATCTCTCTCTGCCTTTATCTCAGCCCATGACTCTTTCATTATATTTTCTCTCACCTGTCCAGGTGAGGAGTGGAGTAATAGAGCAGTGTTGGTGGCCACCTGAAATCCAGCCAGAGTCAGTCCCTCATGCTTTTGCAACACTGCACAAACTTGATCCACTGAACAAAATGCCAAAATATTTGGAAGTGAAATATATTCAGTTATTAGATTCTAGAAAATCTTCTAGAGGTGCTCCTGTGTTGGCTGTTGCTTGTGAAACCGTGTGCCCCCCAGTTGTCAGTGACAGTCCACTGGTCTGTACTGAAAGAGTTTTATTTCAAGCTGAAGTGTTCATAGGCAGTGTGTATGAATAGTATTTAGAGTCCTTTGAAGGCTACTGTGGGAATACAGGTAAAAACATGGATAAAAATGCTAAATGTGTTCATGTAAAGGTGAATCTTTGCAGCACTGTTTTCTTGCTCTTTTGGACAGGGTAAATTAATGTTGGTGTAGTGAATAGTGCAGTCAATGTTAGATTTCAGGATAAATGCTCTATTGCCTTTGACTCATTTAAATGCTTGTAGGTAGAATTTTGAGATCCTGTTGCTTAATTTCAAGAGTACCTATTAAACTCTTCCTTAGACTTGTAGAAAGCAATATAAACTAAGTGTTAAAGTAATAAAATGGCTGCAAAAGTCTTTTGAAAACTAGAATGCTATAAAATATCTATTTATTTATAAATATGTCTTTGATAAGGTGTTGGTTTAGACTTGCTGTATTAGTAATGGGTTGACAATTTTTTTCTCTTCCATTTTCAACTGTTTAGCAGTGCATCATTAGAAACCTTTTAAACATAAAAATTATTTCTTTTGATGGATTTTTAATAGTACAAGCAGAGTACAGAATACCTGCCCTTTGCTGCCTCACATGTTCTCTGCTGTTGCTGCTGTTCCTGCTCTCCCATTCCTATTTTTCCCAGTCATTCACATGAGGGGAACTAATCCTATGAGAGGAGCCCATGAAGTTTCCAAGGAATATTTCCAGGCTTTTGCTGTATAATGTGATAGTTACATGTTAACTGGATTGAGTCTTTTGCTTTTTGTATAAAAACTGTAGTTCTAATTCTAACATGGGAGCTGCTAGGAGGAAATGACCTTTAATTTTACTCTGTAGTTGCCTCAGCAATGGTTTTCAGTTTTTGGAAGTTGGCATACCATTATAATAACACTAAATAGAGTGGGAGAAGGTAACTTTTGTTTCCAAATTCCTCTCCCTTAACCCCTTTACTATTTGAGTGAATAGCAACCAATGAAAATTTGGGCAGAAGAGCAGCTACATCTGCAAATCCACTGGAACATAGTACTTTTTAATTTGTGGAAATGCCAGAAGTTAAAAGCATCAGAAAAAATGAATTGGAAATGGTTCCGGGCATATCTCTTTAGGTTTTTCTATTGTGTTGAACACTTAGCTGCAGGACTGTAGTTCAAAGCTGCAAGAATACAATAGAAATTCAAAATACAGTAGACTCTGCATGTCATTTTTAGGAAATGGTTGTCAAACAGAGAATTAATACAAAGAAAGCAAAAGATTTATTTCTGCACAGCTTTGAATCTTGTTAATATTTCCAAAATATCCTGTAATATGTTGCCAACCATATCCTTAACTTTTGTACAAGGAGAGGCAGTGCTGCTTGTGATTAGTTTAAGGCAGTTTTAATTCTGAGCAGATGGGTTCAGGAATACAAATCAAGAAGGGGGAAGACTGCATCAGGAGCTGAGGCACACAGGGCTACCAATTCTGTTGCCTGGCAACAGAATTTCAGTATATAGTTGTGAATAATGATACCTTGAATGTGAACAGGCTTGGGAGAGACTCAGGTAGAGAGCAGGCATCTGAAATGAAGGGCTTCATGAGAGAGGTAAAAGTGTATAAATACATGTTCCTGGAGAATACAGCACCAGAGTTCATTAGCTTCCAGTCTTTGGTCTGCTAATGTACCTTTGCACTTATCTGGAAATGATATTTAATGGAATCTGGCTGGTTATGAATTTAAAGTTTGTAGACCTGCATATAATTTTTGGAAGCTTTCCTTGGAGCTGTCTGACACTCATAGATGAAATTTAAATACCTTGAGACCAGTTCAGAAATTATTTTTTTTAAGTTCATATGAGTTTTGAGGAAGGGATTTGAGAAACGGCATAATAAAATTTTGTTTTTAACTGCAGATAAGTTCATGCATTGACTGGTTTAAAATAGAAATAGATTAAAATGTAGCAAATGCATCTGGGTGGGTTTTTTTTCCCATGGAAAATTGGAGCACCAGATTAACTGAGTATTAAATTAATAGAAAACTGTGCTGTATTATATCTCCCACTGTGTGAAAGTGTTCCTATAGGATATGACAGGTAATTGAGTCATCAACATAAAATATTAATAATTAAGATGATACATTTCATTCTCTTAATGTGCTGTAGTTCCACATCTATCTACGTGCAAATATGACACAGATTTACTGGGACACAGCAGTCACCTTGAAGCTGTGCTCAGTAGCAGCTGATTAGCATTATCTCTTCCAAATGCAAAATAAGTTCAGCTTCTCTGACCTCATTAGAGGGAGCTGAGAGTGCCTCAGTAATAAATGCTCATCTAGCTTCTTCCAGTAATTTGATTTATATGGAAGAAAGTTTTAATGACACATTCCCAGCCACCACTAATAGGCCAGCAGTCCTTATGGATGTAGACGAAGGACTTTGAATATAATTAGACTTAGCACTAAAAATTAAAAAGGGGGATCAAGTAGAAAAATATTATTTTTTTCGCTAGCACAGTCTGTAATAGAGCTGTCTTTTCACACACTTGTATTTATACACATCAATACGGAAATAAGGCTAATGCATCCAGAAGTGTTTGGTGATCTGTAAGCTTGGATACATGCACCTGTTTGCTTTTGAATTACTACAGTCTATGCCCATCAAAAATAATTATCATTCTGGCACACTATTAGTTTTCTTTTCCATTGCTGAATAGAAAGGATTTGGTTGATAAAATTATAAAGTGGTCTGAGAAGCTGAGAGGTTCATTCTTTAAGTTTGGGTCTAAATCAAAAATAGAAGAGGTGGTGAATTGAAATTGTGAAATATTCAGAAACTTGTTTGTTTTATAACAGAGCACGATGGTAAATTTTAATTTCACACACTTTGCATAAGATGATAATGCAAAAATACAGATTGCAATCAGTCTGTTCCAAATATAATCTTATCTCTGTTGATAGAAATTAATATGTCATCCTGAGTCCTTTAAACCTATCAAGCTAATCTGCAACTCAAACCTAACAAACAGCAAAATGGTATAAAAGCCTCTTCTGTAGTCTGTGATTAGGCAGAATTGGTTACTTCAGGAAATACAGGTATATTGGCAAATGATGCATAATTTTATAAGCTTGGTCTGTCACTCGTTTTTCACAGATGTGTCAATATTCAGAGTTTTTATGATGGCAGAAGCTAAGAGACATAAATCTTACTATTAGCAAAGGAACACACCAAATACCAAAAAGCGTGCTCCCCAACCCCCTTATTTCAGTACTTGAAGTGTCACATGGATAACATCCATTTATCTTTCAGTTTAAAGATCAAAAATTCTCTTTGTGTTTCTGCAGTGCTCTGAATTTGAGAGCTTGATCCTGCTAAATCTGGTAGTCAGTTTAGGGTCCAATTACTAGTCACAGGAACAAATGAGAACTTCAGATAAGATGACACCATGCTGAGATAATTCAAAAGCAATCAGTCACACTACTTCAGGCTTTTTTTTTTCCTTGAAATGTGGCTCTTTGAAAACTCTTTATGAGGAAAAAAAGGCACTATTTTCTTTTTTTCCCCTTTACTTGCAGAGTTCACCTAAAGCCTCAACTGTGTGAGAGGCATTATCTTTCCAATATCTCCACAGAGCTTTTTCCTCCCTTCCAGGTAAAACAGAGCAAGTCTAGGTAGATAAAAGACATATTTACTTGTGGCTGGGAAGGCTGCACCCAAATGAAGGATCTGACATCTCTGACACCTTTGTATTTAGCTGAGATCGCTCACAAGGTACTAAATGGATGGTTTGGACTCTTTAAATGTCATATTCCAGAGTTAGATTTTTCACTATGACTTCTTAATGTAATTTCTGCTTTGGAAATAGACACATGTGTTGCCTCTAGCACTATTTTCAGTAATAACTTCTCCTTTACCCTAGTAGTGAATGATCAGATAGGTAAAAGCAAACTTGCTGCAAGTGGAGAAACTGAGGCTGACATTATAAACGCAAATGTAGTTCTCTAAATGTGACAGAAACTGGTTTCATTTCATGATGGCATTTTCTTCAGTCCCCTGCAGTTTATTACCAGTGTGGAGGGTTGTGTATGTTCCTCAGATAGCTTTTGGTTATGGGAATATCCTGGCCCAGCCAGTTTTGTTTCCCTGTAGGTACTAACATGAAAACAATCTATCCTAAACTCTATAGCCTTAATGAGGAAAGGCACCTTGGGAAAGTAAGGGGGTATCAGAATGTTTTTTTGGTTCCTATGTGCTTTTCTGTAATCTAAGATACTGACTTCTGGCATAAGAAAAAAAAAGAAAAAAATGCTACCTTTTTTTTTTTGTACTCTAATTAGGAGGCATAGCAAAAGAACACACATATTGTGGGTTTTCCATATTGAGAAGAAATGAAAAAAAATACTATGTCTAAATTTCAAGTGTTTCTTTATGGGCAGATTCTATGCAATTGCATATTACAGACTGGGATTTACTGTTGAAATTAACTTGAAGATATTTTCCAACCTAAATGATTGTGTGATAAAAGGATATCCAGCTCTACCACTGACTATATCTGTCCAACACGGGGGAAACAGTCAAAGAACACAAGGGGTTTGCACAAATAAATGAGAAACAAAAGCAATGGGTGTGTCAGACTGGTGGGGTTTGTGATTAAGAGTCAGAGTTGGAAAACCTGGTGGTGTTTGTTTAGGCTGCCCAATAGCCCCCTAGAACTAGGGAAGGCTTTGGATGATGATCAGTTTGGAATGAGTCTTTGGAATGTTTAGGGAGCTTGGAGCAGTGCCTGTGGCAATGCACTGGATGTGGTTCCTGCTCTCCCAGCTCTGCAAGCCAAGGCAGCAAGCTGAGTGCTGCCCTAAAGCTCAACCCAGCATGGTGTGCACAGCCCAGCACCTCCTCTCTAAGGGAGGTGATGGGAACCTTGTGTTTTAGGGGCCTGATCAGGAAACTCTCACTAAAAATAGTTGAAACTAAAGCCTGTGATAGTGTTGCTCGTCTGGAGTACCAAAAGTCTTGTGACTCCAGCACATATCCAGGCAAGATGTATCCAAGATGCCATTCCCTTCCCAGTCTTTCCCATTTTGTAGGAAAGGGTACACTGAGTGCTGCAAATGGGGAGAAGATGCTTTTCTTCCTGGTCAAAGACTGGCCTCCAGGCATGAGCACAGGAGCATGTGGTGGAGCTGCTCTTCTAACTGTGCACTTGACGTTTCATAGCTAATGACATTTTTAAATATTGCCATGGGACTCCCTCTCTTTCTCTATTTTATTTCATAGTAAAACTTAATTACTTCTGAAGTGCAGTGAGTGGTGGGGTACAAACTTTATGCATCTTCATGAACTATCTCAAATATTTCAACCAAAATTTCATAATTTAAATAAGGATTTAGGCACTCAGAGTGTGGGATTAATGGCTTATATCCAAATCAGTGATTTGCAGAACTGTCATTTTCTTAGAAGTTAGGAGCTTTAAAAAAAAATTAGCTATAAGTGTTTGATTTTCTATAGTACTAAAAATGAAAAGCCATCATTGCCTTTTAAGCCATGTCAAAGCACATGCTACAGTTTTGTTGAAAGGCCTTTGAATACATGACAAACTTCTCTGCTTGAAAAGACTGTAACAAAAGAGCAAAAATACTTGTCTGTAAAGAAAGAGTGGAATGAGTAGAGAACTACTTTCCAGAGAAGTTGTAATTAAGTTTATAGCAACTCAATTAAAGATCCTGATCCACTTGGCATGCATCTGCCTTGGTTGTTAGCAGGCCAGTGCCTTGGTGCAGGTGTTTAATTAAGGTGTCCAGATATGAACCAGTTGTCTAACCAAATGCCCCAGTCCCGTAATTATCTGTCTGTCTGTTTTTGTTGAGGTGCTGTTGCATTTTTCACAAAAGGGCCATCACAATGTGTGAGTTGTGCAGAGCCCTGGTTCAATGGGCATTTCCTCTGCTGAGGAGGGTGCTGCGCCCTTGTTAGAGGCAGTGGCACTTTGGCAGAAGAGATGTGCTATGAAACAGCTCACACTCCTCCTTGAGGAGGTGACAAAGTTTTGCACAAAAGCTTTGCAGTGGTAACATCTGTTAGCAAGAGGCAACATTATTGTGAGTGTGCGTATATATATTCCTGTATGTTTAAAGAGTGGGTTCTTTTATTTTTCAGATATTTAAGCTTAAGAAAGCTTATATTTAAGCTTTTTTTTTTTTTCACTTAAGCTTAAAAGAGCCTGTGTTTGTCAAGAGAAGAACCTTGGCTTGCTTTGGCCTTCTCCCAGATACACTTCAGTGACAGGGGGACTGCAGTGGAAAAATACTCCTAAGCCTTTCTTGGGAGGCTGTGTCTCCTGGGACACCCAGCTGAGATGCAGAAGTCAGCGAAGTGTCAAACTGAGTTAACTCTGTGGTGCTCTGGACATGTGCTGTGAAGGACACCATGCACATCACCACCTCAGTGACTTGTGCCCTGACTCTGCCAGTTCCTGGACCTCACAGAAAGGTGGGAGGAGGCAGTAGGAAAAGCTCCATAAACAAAGTAGCACACAGTTAGTGTCAGCTTGCCTCTGTGAGCCCAAAAAGCCAGTCTCTGGTGTGTCTGTTTGGAAATGGCTGTGAGCTACCAGCTGGATAAAAGCCTCACCTGCAAGGAGGACATTGATTATCCCTAAGGAGCACCTATGCTATTTGGCTGAGAAAAGCTGTCAGAAGGATATCAAGATGGAAATAACCTCTTGCCATCATGTCAGTGTGAGTAATATCTGAAAAAAATTTGCTTAATTATTAAGCCAAATGAATTTATAATGTTGTTTTTGGAAAATAGGACAATTTCCTATCTCAGCACTCAGAGCAGTGTACTGGAATTGGCACTGGACAAGAACTTGTTTGTTTCTCTTATCTCTTACAGCCTGAGTGCTTGGAGCTCTGGGTACAGAGAGGTTGCTGAATGAGCCACCAGGCGGTGTGAGGGCTCTGTGTTATTGCTCTTCCTACTCACAGTTCCTCAGATCTTTGTGGCCCTACTCCTGGAGGGTGCTGGGTGTCACTGCTCTGTACAGAGGACAGTCTGCAGACACCTAGCCTTGTGAAGCATCTCCTGCCTGGGTAAGGGGACCTTTTCTAAGTCAATCTCCTTCCACTGACATAGCCAGGGGTGATTATGGACATCCAGGGAACAACTACCAGGTCAGGGTCTTGGGGATTTTTTCCTCTCTATAAGCACAATCTCAATCCACTGTGACAAGCTCTCACAGTGGACAGCGTTGCTTAACTTGTGTTTTGCATCAGTTGTGGTTATCTTGAAGGATGGTGGCTGGGAAATACTTTTCTAGCTGCAGTGTGAAGTGAGAAGGAGCCAAGAGGTGGAAGGGCTTGCTGCTGCTACTGCACAGGGAAGTACAAATATCTGTAGGGAGGGGAGATATGGGAATTGTGTGAAAGGGCCTCTCCATTCCACACCAATACTTCTGGGATGCAATGATAAGTTATATTAAGGGAGTATATTGAGAAATGACAGTAAACTGCAATAATAACCAGGTACCACTGATTATTACATGACAATAACATTCCTGCTGTTCTGTACTACACTTTCAAGAAATGAAAAATAGCTGTCTTGAACTAGAAATAGCTGCTTATAGAGTGACAGAAAGCACTGAAAACCATCATATCATTTTTCTGTCAATGAAATATTGTTCCTAATAGCATATTTCTCACATACTTGCTCACTCAAACTAAGGATTGTAATTATTTAAGATACCCTTTAAATTAAGGCAACAATTAAAGCGTGCTAATTCTGCTGAAGTGAACATACCATCACTTTGTAACCAAGTGAGGGTGCTACATTTTGCCCTGAGGTAGTAATGGAAACACAAAGTAGGGGACCATCTCTGCCCTAGATTGTTTACATTTTCAAGATGAGAAGCAGAGCCAATGATGCTTTCCCCCCCTCTTCAGCCTATTGTTTCAGTTCTGCTCTTATTTTCTTTTATCAGCCTATTTCCTCCTGCTTAAACACTTAACTGTATCCCAAAGAGGATATTCAACCAAACTATTCCAGTTGGTTCTTTCATTTCTTGTAGTTAAGAAACTACCAGCAAAGTGTTTTTATTAAAGAGATAAACCTGCTTACACTTAAAAATCCTTCTAAGCAATGTTGGCAATGTTTATGATATCCCATAAATGGCATAAGGACCATAACAAAACAAATCTCTTATATTGTGGACCTTAAACCTTGTTACAAGTTATAGGTTATAAAATAAAGGACAATTAGCAATGAAATACTAAGCTATAAAGTAATAATAGCTTTTTTTTCCCATGGTAGTTTAGTTCCTCAGCAGTATTATGTAATAAATATAGACAAATAGTTAAATGGATCTACTAGATATAATAGATCTATTTTTAATCTGACTTGTACTATTCTAATTCAGGAATACCTCCAGTGTGAAACACTTAAAGCTAAGACAAATGAAGGCAGGATTCATGTAAAAATAGAATTATTTTAAATAAATTAAAACAAACATTGAATTCCTCCCCAAATTTTGTGTTTCATTTGCAAATGAGGTTTTACACATTAGTCAAGTGAAGAGCAGGTACTTAAAAAAATGAAAGGTCTTTGTAAGGCTCTGAGACAGGACCTGGACTTCCCTTATTACTTATTATGTTTTTTACTGTATTTGAGCATGTCAATAGAGGTTCTTTCAAATGTGCAGAGGACTTTAATGGTAGAAATTTGTATGCAGACACAGACACCTTAAATTTACTAAAAGTTCAGCAGTTCTCCCTTCTGCCATGCAAGATGTAGCAGTGAGAAGATGGTGAGGCTATCCACATCTAAGAACAAATACTGCACATCCCACAGTTCTTACCTATGAACATTTCTGCCATGAAAAGAGCAAGAGCCAGCAGAGCTGTATTTCCAGGAAGAATATTTTTATGCCCACGTTTATCTGATTGCAAACCAATCAGCAGAAAATGTTCTTAGGTAAATAGTGAATTCCTCCTTCTCACTGGGCACAAAGGGCAATACTACTTCCTGGGAGAAGGGCTTTGCCTTAAGTGAAATTTATCCCTTTTTTTCCCAGTTTTCAAGACAAAGAAAAATCCTTCTCTTTTCTCTCAGTCCTCCAACATACTACTTTAAAGCAGCAACACTCATCAGCAACGTTAAAGTGCTTTCTGGCACTGGGATTCCTGTTGGAATACTGGAATTTCAGGAGGAAAAAGGAGTTAGGAAAATTTCTCATTACTTGATGTGTTACTGATTTGGCTATCCTGATTTGATTATTGTATGACAGAGAGGCAGAAGTGAGCATCTAAACCCAAAATTAATCTTTAACATAAAACTATCTCTTCATTAACTGCAGAACTTATCAGTAAAATTGAGATAAAATGCTCCTGTTCTGGAGGTGAAAGAGGAGACCTCTCCAGTTCAGGCTCCCATCATCAGCCACAAAGGCAGCTGCAAAGAGCAGCCAGCGATAACGATGTTCTTTTAAAATATCCTCTGTATTACAGCAAAACAGAACTGATAAACAGGGTATCACTTTTTTCACTAAAGGGTTGACTTGAGCATAGGCAGGGTGGTCATTGCTGTTCTCCAGCACACCATTCAGGCAATCAATATTGCAGCACTTTCAGAGCTGACTGCTGGAAATAGCACTGGGTGTTGCAGGGTCACCTGCCAGCAAGTGCAGACCTTGCCTGTGCTTCCCACCAGGTATTTTCATTGCTGTTACACAGTCTGTTGACTTGGATGACATTTCTTTAGTAATCTTCAAATGTAGTCAGGCACTGTGAGCTGGTATTTGTTCCCCTGCAGGGAGATCTCTGGGTCTCTGCACCTCCTGGTTCTCACAACAACAGCGTCTGTGTGTGTTCAGGGCTGGCCACGTGGAGAGTTGTCATCCTCATCCTCCTCCTCCTCCAAGGGTCTCACTCAGCTGGAGAGGTGACTGTGGCTTGATTGCCTGCTTCCACCAAAGGTATGCCACTTATCAATGAGTATTGTTAAAGGAAGTTAAAAAATAAACCTATTATCTCAGTTACCTTCCTTGATGGTGATCGCTTAGGGGGAATGTTCCTTTCAATGGGGTCCACCACTGATTTGGTAAATTAGTTCCAACTGCCATAAACATCTTTATCTTCTTTCATGTCAAATGTACTTTGTTATTTGCAAGCCAGATGAGTCCTGACTGTTCTTCTCTGAGGTGTTTGCAACCCAGTGTTCAGTTTTCATTGGCACCCTCCTCCCTGCACCCACCTGGAACGCGGTGTCACAGGGAGGGAAGTGCATGAAGCACATGCTTCAGGAGAGACAAGGAGGTCTTCAAAGCATGTTCAGGACCTACTTATCAAATGTTTGTAAGTTTAGTTGATATTTCATCAAAGAATCATCCCGGTTAAAGAATCAACTTGGATTTCTTGTTAAATCACCGCAGAAAAACACTAAGTTTTCTTTTAACAGTGCTTAACAACATGGGAGGAAGCGAGACAAAAAATATTCTTACTACTAAGGAACAAAGGAGGAGAAAGAGCACAACTGACTGCCATGAATTATTTCTAAAAATAGGCATATTACATTTTTCTATAGAGCAGCAACTGCTCCTTTAAATGGCATCAAATAAAATACACTTGACATTGAACACTGAAGCCTTTGTTTGATATCCCCCCAAATTTATCATTCTTTCAAATAATTTTCCCCTCCTCATGACACTGAGATATTTCAGCCTTGCCTGAAATCTTTCTGCAGCTTTATTAAACTGACTCCCTTTTTGACACGAGCTGTTCCAGTTGCCATCCAAATGTTCCTGAGCTGCACTTTGTGTATTAGTAGTACATTAACATGAAATTCCACCAGCTACTCCCCTCCCTCCCTCCTTCTACTACAGCAAAACATAGCTGTTACTTAATTTCTCATTTGAATTATTATTTTGTGCACTCTGCTACTCGGTATCTCCTTATATTCATTTCTCAAACTTTGCCACTGTTCCTTACTTTAATGAGAATATTTTTGTGTTATTCTATGATCTTTTCTTGAAGTTTTGTCTGTTTTGAAAATATCACAGAATAATTCCAAATTTCCCTAGGATATTTTGCTTGGTTGGTTGGGTTTTTTTTCCTTCACAGCATTTTAGCTTCCTTGTTTCATTTTCTTAAACAGTTAAATGCTAATGCAACGTGACAAAGACCTACGTCTCTTGTCTGCCTCTTTCCAGGTCATTTGCACGTAACTGAGACAAAAAGAGAAAGATATCAGCACCACAGCACACATCCTCTGTTAAAGCAAGCAGCCCTTTTGTGCTTCTGACATTAAAGGTACGTATTTATTCAAGTAATCATGAGATGACTCATACATATAAATATATTAATTTTTTTAGTGTGAAAATGCATAGAATACAGCAATATCAAAGATTTGACTAGAGGGAGGAGAAATCATGATGTGATGGAGACACTGATATTTAAATCCATTGCATGAGCTTGGTACCTGTAGCAGCCCTGTTCGGACCTCTGCTATGATCTCCTTGTTCAAGCATGGCATAACCAAAAGATCTATTTTTACATAAGTGAACTTGGGAAGCCTGTCTAGTTTTCCACAGTAAGGTTAAATGAGGGTGCATTCAGTAGCCTCTGTTGTAAATGTTTTCCAAACTGAGGTTTGGAAATTACAAGGTATTTTCCATTTTTCATAACTTTTCTACAAGGTTTTCACCTTTTTTTTTTTTTAAATTACATCATTTTTCTACAAGGTAGAAATATGAGTGAAATATGTGTGAAACTGAGGCATCCAGCCAGATTTGTGGTAAAGGAAGATAATGGCCCTGATGTCTCTCTAGATGAACAGCTGATTGAAATCCTGTACCATTCCTATCTCCGTCACTTCGTTCTGGGGGTGCAGTGCCTTGCACTTTTTCAGAGCGCCCCTCACAAATGCACCCATCATGGTCCTATCCTCTTCTTCAGCTCATGTGGTGCCCAGCTCCCAGGTGGACTACACTTTATCAGTCAAAAGCACCAGCCTGAAGGTAAACTTTGCTCACCTGGGACACACTGCTGGCTGAAGTGAGACTGAGCAACATGGCACAAGCAGAGCCACTGCCTGGTCCCCCAAGAGCTCACAGTGGCAAAAATGAAAACAACATAAATGGCCTCTGTGCTCAGCTTTTACTTTGTGCTGATCATCTCCAATGACCTTGAGCTCCTTTTGGACATGACCTGCAATGTCTTGGCTCAGACGCCCTCCTGGATCTACCCAGGCACCACCTCAGCACGAGCCAGTGCCTTGTCTGTGCCAGAAAACTCAGGGTCCAGTTTGCCAGGGTCCTGTTAGCACCACCCCAGTCTGGGGCTCATGGTCTTCTCTCCTCTGCCCTGTGCAGCCTGGGAAGTTCTCCTGACTGTGCCTGTGGTCCACACTCCAACCTCCTATTGCCCCCTGGAAAATGGGCTTCAGTTGACAAATATTTGCAGCCACTCGCACAGTCCAAGGCTGGAAGAAACAGCCAGACTGGGGCTTTTAAGTTTAGGGTGTTTGTTGCAGAATTCCTGTTCTTAAGCCTTACCTGCAGAAGCTCAATCCAAAGGCAACTGTAACCTAAATAATCAAAGCTTCATTCTCTATCATGTCTTTGTTGCTAAATCCCAGAAGCTGTTTTGTCTCATCTAAAGTGTCCAGATTTTTTCCATGCTTGCTTCAAAAATTCATGTAATAATCATTCTTGCTTTAGGACAAATTGCTGCTGCAGTGACTGGTGATGAAAATATTTGAAAGGGATTGTTGATTAGATCCACCTCTTGGAGGTAGGGTTTACTGCTTTATGGAGAAAACAATGTGAGAAGAAAACGGTACTTTGACCATCACTTAAGGCTGGGGCTTAGTATTTTAAAAAAATTATATATTTAAAGAATATGGCTAAATTTAATCTCTCCATCCTAAAAACCACCTCCAAATTTGGGTTTTCTTGGCTTGGTTAACAAGTCTTCTCCAAAACAGTGCTTTGCAGATTCACTGTCCTGCAAAATCAGCATTTGGTCTGTTTCAATACCAGTGTCTCCAGTCTTAAGAGATGTCAGGAACTGAACACTGGGAACTATATCTGCTGTCAGAGGCCTTCTCAAAGCTTCACTTCAGAAAGTGAAGCAAACCTTGTAACCTTGCTTCTGTGGAAGGTTGGAAAATGGGCCTCATCCTTCACACAGCCAGGATCTCCAGCCAAAGTGAACAATGTTTCCCTCATCTTGTTCATCATGCTTGGGTTTTCAATCTTCTTTCTCTGTCAGAGAAACATAATTGAAATTATTAATATTACCACAGCTTATCACCTTAGCAATGCATCCAAGTTAAGGAGTTATGGATGGATCTACAACTATACCTTTTGTTACTATTATGGAATAGCTTCAGAAAAGAATTGGGTTTTGACCTTGGAGTCCATCCTATCACAGCCTGATACAACAGCTGTTCTGCATTTAGCTCAGTCAAGTATTTAGCCAATCAAGGATTACTCTGCTAATACCAATTCAAGACATTACAGCAACAACTTCAAGCAAACATGAAAGGAAAACTGGAGGAATAAGAAAAACAAACTTTAGAAACTTATCTTGTCAAAAGAAAAAAAGATGGCAGAGGTTTGCAGGTACTAAATGAATTCTGCACTTATCAAGTTGTTTCAGTATTGTCACTATGCTTAATCACAAAAGCTATTTGTTTTCTAATACTCTCCAGTGTCAGGCTTGTTTTCCCTGATTCACGTAAAATATGGAATGTGTGTCAGTGAATACATTTCCTGCCTTCTTCTGGCAGTCTGGGGGGGAAATCATGTCCTGGGGTGCAGCATCACCCTCTGGGCAAGGGAGGAGACTGTTCTGCTCTGTTTT
The DNA here is from genome assembly GCF_036417665.1 of Passer domesticus. NCBI lineage: Eukaryota > Metazoa > Chordata > Aves > Passeriformes > Passeridae > Passer > Passer domesticus. The sequence goes on along the minus strand of NC_087474.1, from coordinate 103,404,856 downwards.
GCACTAGAGTGGCCTCACCTTGAGTGCTGGGGGCAGTTTTGGGTGTCACCATTTAAGAGAGATATTAAACCATTGGAGAATGTCCAAAGGAGGACTATGAAGATGGTGAAGGGCCTTGAGGGAAGCTGTATGAGGAGCACTGGAGATCACTTGTTCTGTTCAGCTGGAGGAGACTGAGGACAGACCTCACTGCAGTCACAACTTCCTCATGTGGGGAAGAGGAGGGGCAGACACTGATCTCATCACCATGGTGACCAGACCCAAGGGAATGGCCTGAGGTTGAGGCAGGATGTCAGGAAAATGTTCTTCACCCAGATTGGTGGCTGGGAACTGGAATAGGCTCCCCAGGGAAGTGGTCACAGCATGAGGACTGACAGACATATGGTGGGATTCTTGGAATTGTGCTGTGCAGGGCCATGACCTGGACTCAGATATCTGTGTGAATCCCTTCCATTTCAGGATATTCTATGATTCTGGAAATAAAGAAAAAGAAAGATGAGTCCCCTGGGCTGTTGGTGTCTGCAAGTCTTGCCCCAGGGTTGTCTTCCCAGAACATACAATTTGATGCTCGTGTACTGAAAAACAGAAGCAACAAATGTTTCTTTAGAAAATGTTATCCCTAAGTTACTTATAAAGCTAGCACTAAAGACATTCACTCTTTGGTAATTTTTTCAATTTTTCTTTCAGCAATTTGACTATGAATCAATTGAAGTTTTTATGTGATAAAATGAGTATGCTTTCTTCTGGCTTCAGGAGATTAAATGAGACTTATTTAAGCTCAGCACGTTGTGAATGTCTCTGCTTTCTAGTGCTGAAAAGAAATGTATATTGCAGGATGTGTTTAATGTTGAGTTTTATTCTTAACTTTCAGCTAGCATCCATTTCAGCCCTGTGCTGCTCTCTAAGGCAGAATGTCCTCTTCATCCTCTTCAGCATTGGAGATGAAGATCTTCCAGTACATTGATGCACATGAAAGTGATTTCATCAAGGTAGGAGCTATATTGCAGTGAAATAATGAGCACAGAGCTGGTGGCCCAGAGGCCTGGGCTCCTCTGGCAGAAGGAGTGCCTGTCACAAAGGTAATGAGCAGGGTTCCAGGAGTGCAATATGCACTTCACACAGCAAGGCTGTAAGAGGACAAACTGCTGGGAACCCCTGGAGTGAAGGAGGAACTTGCATGGACTTCCACAAAAGAGGTGGTTGTGGGCATCCTTTGAGTGTGTTCAGACAGAGGCTCCATGAAGCCAAAACGCAACTGCATGGGGCATGCGAGCCAGATAGGATGGTCACTGTCTTTGCTTCAGAACTGATTTTTGTAGGTTTGCTCTTTAGAAGGAGAGGAGTCTTGGTCCCTTGCTGGCCTGTACTTTTATTTTTGTCAACCCTCTGGGAAAAGACAGAAACATAATTAGTCCAGTCAGTTATACTTTCAATCTATGAGCACTTCTGAATCCTCATGAGAACCACCAAGGTAAGTTGTACATAATGCAATTTCTATAATGCGAACTAGTCAGCATCTAGTCTACCTCCTCTTCCACTGGATTTTAGGTCCAGGGTTGACAATGTGAATGCCTAAGTGTGAGCACCCTCCCTGTTTAGAAAATCGGGAATCTCAATCCTGTGGGGACATCTAAGTGACTCTTCTCTATCCTTAGAGCATCCATGATAATGCTGTGATGACACAGAAAGGAAATAATTTTCCAGTGTGGGATTTCTGATACAACGGCCAAGGACAACATTCTGAATCACCTAACTGCACATTTCTTCCTGTGCAGGATCTGAAGGAATGGGTGGCTGTGGAAAGTGATTCTGTTCAACCACATCTGAGGAAAGAAGTGATGCGAATGATGGCATTGGCAGCAGACAGACTCGCAACACTGGGAGCTACTGTTAATTTAGTAAACTTGGGGTCACATCAGGTGCTTCTCTGATTTTTGGACTTAAAACATCATATCTACCCATGGGTCTACCTATTGCATTCACTGCTATATACATGTATGTCATGACATAGTGTTATTTTTTGAAAGCTGGATGCAAATTTATCAGTAGTCCTGTACCTACATGATACCTACTGAAATCAGGGCTGAGAACTGAGAGCATCCTGGGAACCATACAGCCAATCTGAATGCAAACTGATGTTCTCTGCATAGGAGGGAGTTTGATGCTTTTAACTGGAGGGAAGAAGTTTGCAAAAGTAAAATGACTGAGGTTTTTTACTGGGCCTAGTTTTAAAATTTTTGTCTGTAATGAAGCATGAGAACTAATGCATCATTTGTCACTGAACTTACTTTATGAGGGAGGCTGCTTTTACAAGGAAAATGTTGTCAGACAGAACATCTAACAGTTAGCTACCTAGAGCATCATCTTTGGTTTTCAGAGCTTCTGACAAATGATCCAAACAATTTTCTTTCATTGTTGGAAAGCAATGGGGAAGAATTAATCTCTGAGAAACCTTAGTCTCTAACTTACCTTACTGTAGCCATGGGCTTTTTCCTGCCCTGGGCTGTTATATTCCTAATCTAAAAGGAATTTAAAAGTTCAATAATAGTGATTCTCTTTTCTTTTCTCTGATGCTTTTGGTGAGGATTCTCATTCTTAGCACAAGGACCCTGAAGTACAGCAACAGTTTAATATTTCAGTTTGTGTCATTTGATGGCTGCAGAGAATGCAATTGGGCCGTGTGGAGCTCTGTTCTGCACAGAGCCACGTTAGAGACTTAGCCTTAACCTGTTTTTAAAACAACCTGACATAGCTGCTGCCTCCTGCCAGCAATACTTTTTTCAATTTCTGTGTTTGAACTTACAGGCCTCCTGCCCTCTGTCTGTGGTGAAATGAAACCCCAAATTAATTTGTGTGGCTTTTGACTATTTGTGTCATAATAGACTTTATAGTACAAGGTTACCTCTGTCTTCTCCAGTGCTGGGAAGTGAGAGCTTAGTGAGGAGGGCATTTATGGCAATAAAATGTTAGAAGACTTCTACAAAGTCCAGCAGGAAATAAACAGTTGAGGAGAAAGATCTTAGTTTAGATAGAATAGGTTAGAACTGGATTCAGTCAGATTTGTGCACCTCATCAAATCAAAGTCAATTGTGTGTAGAAGTATTTTCAATACTGAGAATTCCAGATTTTTTTGTACATTTGTAAGTTTTAGAAGGTTTGGTTTTCCTTAGTTGCCTTTTTCTAACCTTTGTCCACAGCTGCCTGATGGCCAAGTCCTCCCACTGCCTTCTGTGATTCTCGGAGAGCTGGGGAAGAATCCCCAAAACCCCACTGTATGTTTCTATGGTCATGTGGATGTGCAGCCTGCCAAGAAGGAGGATGGCTGGGACACTGACCCCTACACACTGACTGAAATTGACGGTGTGCATCTTCGGATCATTATTGGAATACACGACTGAGGTTCTGTGTGGGAGAAGGGTTCCTGTATATTTAAACCAAAACATAAGGATTTCTGTGGAAATCTTTGGGACATGTCCAGCAGCTTTCAGCTTTGATGATTGTTCTGTGACTAGAGAGATCCAGCAGTGACTGCCTAATATTTGGTGTGGAAATATTAGCATTTGTGGTGGAAGAATGCGAGGACCCCTTAATGTAATTATCCTTCCAGCACAGCTGGCTGACTGAAGGAACAAAAACAGTGGATACAGGGTCAGCAGTTAAGTAAGACCTCAGAAATCCTGATTCCCAGGCTACAACCACTGAGTTGCCCTTTCTCATTATCTGGGATCAATTCCCAACAGCCTTTCTGGCATAATTCTTTTGCCTTATTCCAGTGTATATCCAGTGGGGAGTGCTACAGAAGTTTATATACAGGCACAGATTTCAGTTTCATGTACAGTGATAACTGTATATGATGTGCAGTTGAAAAAGAAATTAAATACTTAGACTTGTAGCTTCATATTTCTGCCATGGCATTTATCTGTAGGGTTTTTGCTGCTTGTTAGCTGGTCTGATGTGTCCAGAAGCTGCACATTGTGCAAACCCTCCAGGCATATCTGGTATGAACAAACAGTTCCTGAGAAGAAAAGTGAAGCTCAAAAATTGGCATGTAGCAGAAACCACAACATAATGCATATAAAAGGAAGGAAAGAGGGGGGAAAAAAAGTGTACTGGTCTGTTGAGAAGCACCCACTCATCACCTTATTTAAAATGAGTCAGTGAAATCCTGACACTTTTGACATTTCTTCCCTCCATCACTAAAGCTTCTGTGGCAACTGGAATTTGCCAATTACATTGAAGTGATGAGGAAAAATACAAAGATTGCTTAAAAACTTTCCTCTTTTCTTTTGAAGGAAACCTCTATGGTCGTGGAGCAACAGACAATAAGGGACCAGTCCTAGCTTGGATAAATGCAGTGGAAACATTTAGAGCCTTGAAATTAGTAGGTATCAATGATGACTTATTTATTATTATTATTGCTAATTTTTACTATTTAACATTATTTGTTGTTATTTTTTATTATATCTCTGGAGGGATGTATTCGCATTCCTGAGTAAGATGATACCTCTCTGTCCCAACAGACTATACACAATTTGAAACTTTAACTATTTATGATGCAACACTTAGGGCACTGGTCCCACTCCAGTAAGAGATTGTCTTTGAGCATTTCTGTTTTGAACAGCCTGTCTGCAACTCTTACAGCCATTCCCCTGCAGAGGAAAACCCACAGGGAAGCATTCAATATGCATTACATACCTTACACAGCTCTGATAATTGTTCTGTTCTCTTGAGAGCTTTTAAAATGGTAAAATAACAGACATTACAGAATGCTGATGAAGACTCCTCTCTGCTGATACATTCTGCTGATCTTTGGTTTTGTCTGCCTACAAGATACCTTCAATTTACGTGTCTGTGTAAAGAGAATAAGCATCTAAATATGTTCATCCAAAATGGGCTGTTGTGTCACCAGAAGATTAATCAAAGCAAACACTTTGAATGGGTGCATTCACCAAATACAAATACAATCACTCAGATTCTGACAGATTTCTGAGGTCAGACATTTGCCCCTAAATTGCTACAATGACTAACACAGCCATCTTTAAATAATTTAATAATTTTGGAGTAGTCTTGCCCCCAAAAGTCAAGGTAAACCAAAAATATATTTTAGGCTTGTAACTGGGTTAACTGTCATCCTTTAAACTGAATTGGAATGGCATATTCTGTTAGTGTGATAAGAAACAGTTTCCTGTCTCTTGTATGACATTATGGTACAAACTGAGCATTAAGTCTTGTTGTTGTTTTTTGTTTTTTTTTTAAAGTCCCCTTACAACCTCTGGAAAATGTTCCTTGCATCTATAGAACTGATTTGACCTCAGTCTCAAACCCTAGAAAACACACATTATTTGCCTAAAGAGTAGTTGCTGTAAGTGGATATGGTTATGGGTTTTACATCTTTCTAGTTTTTTCAAACCACTAATAGCTATCTTGACATTTTAACAAACAAGCAAAAAGGAATTTTTGTCATTTGAAGCATTTCGCTAGAAAACAGCACAGACCATCAAACAATATTCATTAACACTTTGTTTCTAAAATTTGTGGCCAGCTGATGATCCATCAGTGAACCCATCCATGACACAATTTCATTTAATTTTACATATTCGTTCTTGTCTTTAATCTGAGCAGCGAATCAAAGGCGAAAACATCTTAAAACCTCTAATGAGAAAATGAATTGCAACAGGAAACTAAGTTAAAATTTATGTCCCCTATGGGATGTGTCAGCATTTTCAACTCCCACTATTCCATAATAAAAGTTCTCCTAATTACTCTTGGAAATGCATCGTTATCAACCAGCAGGCTTGCAAATTTATGAGTGTTAAAAAGACAATTATAGTAGAGGCACTGACAATGTTTTTATCATCATGTAAGTCTGGTGATAGACAACACTGGGAAAACCACAGCCAGTGGCTCCCACACGGGCAGTAACAGTGGAAATGTAAGAGGCAGGAAATTTTCTGTGAAAATGCAATTGCTATCAGACAGTTATAATTTCCAAAGCAATTAGAATATGGAATATCACTGACAGAAAGCCTGTTTAATAAATCATTCCAGCAAGTTTTCTGAAAATGCAAAGAAGAAAAAAAGACATTGCTTATTGTCCTTTAAAAATGAAGAGTAATAAAAACATGAGGAAAATAACTAGTTTTTCTGGGAACATATATGTGTCTGCCACTGCTACTAAGGTAGCAAGCTATATATCCTACTACTCATCCAACATCTTTCTTATCCTAACACAATTTGTAGGGCAAACCAGTCTGCTCCTAATTTTAAAGCTTTTTTAAAAAAATTAAAATGCTTGTTTCTTACCCAGACTTTTCTAATTTTTATGCAGGCTATGCCAGTGAACTTCAAGTTTGTAATTGAAGGCATGGAAGAAGCAGGATCCTTGGGGCTAGAGAAGCTACTTGAGGAAGAAAACCAGAGCTTCTTCTCTGGTGTTGATTATATTGTAATTTCAGACAACCTGTGGCTCAGCAACAAGAAGCCAGCCCTTACCTATGGCAGTCGGGGAAACGCCTGCTTCTTTGTGGAGGTAAAGGACACAGGTTCACTCCAGCTGAGCCTCTGGCAGACAGCAATGCTGGAGCTGTGCTTACATCTCCATGCAGAGAAAGACTGAAGGAAAGCTTGATATTTACAAGTACAGAGCTTTCTTCCGCATCCCTTTTGGCTTCTGCAGATTCCCCTCTTCATTTCAGTCCTGTTAGCCTTATTTACTTCCATTAACTGCTCTTCAACCATTTCTTCCTTTGATCCCTTTCCTATCCCATTACTCTCCTGCCACTCTGCCAGTCTCTTTTCATCCTTCCCTCTGCATAGCAACTCTGTTCTCGTGGACACCATCCCTACACCTCCCTCTCCAACTCTCTCCAAACCCATCATTCCTGCTGCTCTGCCCCTTTGCAGCAGATACTGCTCAGTATAATGAATCAAGCCAAAAGGGACTCAGTTTGGTTGGATCTCTGGGTTTAAAAGCCACACAAAATTTTTGTAAACACTGGCAGGAGTAGATAAAAGTTCACTGTAGCCAACACTGTAGCTATACTTAGCAGGCAATGTGAGCTACTGTGAAATAAAGAGCAGAAATTTCTCATCTGGAAATGCTTCCTGATGAAGCATCAAAGGAATTCAGAGAGAAGATTAAAGAACTTGGAAACTAAAGAAAAATCTGCATTAACCTTTATGTCTGAAAAAGAATGAGGTTTTTTTTTTAACTGAAAGAGCCTTGGCAGCCTTGATTCAATTCTTCTAAGTCTTGGTTAAGAAAAATGATGCTATTAAAACATCAAAAATGATCTCTCCCTGCTAGTAGACAGTTAGCTGTAATGAGGTTTTGAGAAGAATAAACAAGTCCTTTGCAGGAAAATATTTTATGATAAACTCAAGTATGAAAATGTGTCTGGAAAAAGAGCCCATTTAATAACTCAAATGCCTCTATTCTAATGACTTGTTATTCAAGAGACCTATAAATTTTTATTTGTTGCAATCTTGAATTAAGATTGGATATATATTCTTAATATCAAACAAGATTATTTTTCCCCTTTTTTAAAGAAGATTTTGCATTAAATAAAAGGGATCGACATCTTGAAGAATTTATTCTCCAATGTTAGAAACAGTAATAATATGCAAATGTTTAATGTATGATGTCTTTAATCTTACTGAAGCAAAAGAGGGAGTGGAGGAGGACCCTTGCTCTCAAATGTGTGAGTGCTACAGACAGTTGAATTTCTCTCTCTTGGTGGTTGACAACAGAGCTCCATCTTCTCTGCCAAACCAGATTGCTCCTGACATGATGTTTTCTATTTAAAGATTAGAAAAAAAATAATTTACTGTTAATTTGTGATCTTGTTCAAAAAAACCTGGAACCACCAGTCACTGTGGAAAACAAACACAGAAGAATAAGGCAGTGAGTGTTTACAAGTAACCAGTGGTTTTGGTGCAGGTTGAATGTGGCAGCAAGGACCTTCACTCTGGAACTTTTGGGGGCATCATTCACGAGCCGTTGCTGGACCTGATAGCCCTGCTGGGTAAGAACACACAGCACTGCCAGGAGCAGCTGGGGACAGCCTAAGGAAGGTCAGGGCCACGGTTAACTGTTGTAAGGCAAGTCTCATTGAAGCAAAAGCCCCAGATTTCCAAACCTCAACACAGCTATGGTGGTGGCAGCTGAGGAAGGGAATGTCCCCAGTTAGGCCCAGGACTTGAGACATGTTAAGCTGATGTCAGTCACACATCAATTAAGAATATTTAAGGATTACAGGCAACTTTAATACATGCATACATAGCAAAACCTGACTTTTTAATGCTCCTTTGTATCCCAGTAGGATGTTTTCATGTCAGGAGCTGGGCTGACACATCACACACCACACACAAACAGCAGCTCAATGGTTTTCTTAATAAATATGCAAATATATCAAGTTTGGTGAAGCAACTTGACAGATGAAAACAGTTGTTAGGCTTACTAATTTGGTAAAGAGCTAGGTAGAAGGGAGAAGGTGTTATGATTGTCAAGGGGAAGAAATAGAGGCTCCCCTTGTACTGATATCTGTATCTTATTTTGTAGACAGTCTTGTGGACTCCACAGGTTGTATTCAGATCCCTGGAATCTATGACAGTGTTGCTGCCCTGACAGAGGAGGAAAGGAAGTTATATGAATCGATTGAATTTGATCTAGAGGAACACAGAAATAACTGTGGTGTGAAAAAATTCCTCTATGGCACCAAGGTAACACAAAAATCTGTATGAATACTCAGCAGAAAGAATTTAAATCACCTATTTGTAGCATTTAAATATAAAGCCAAACTGAAAGATATTTTCAGTCAATGACAAGCTCAAAATAAAATAAAGGAGCACTGAGAAGTAAAAGATAAATAAAATCAGTCTGCTGAAAATGTAAGGCACTGCATCTGGGGAAAGTGATCTGAAATATGAATAATCAATTACAAGTAATGATGCAAAGGTAACAGTGTAAGTCTCCCTTCCTTGCCTACCCTTTCTCTCCCCCTAAGCCTAATCAGCCAAATAAAACATGCATTAAAATGCCTACATTTAGTTTACATAGTAGGAAAGAAGTTGTATTCAGCTCTGAAAAAATGGGAGGCAGCCTTAGGCAGATATGTTCCGAGTGTGTTTTATTTAATACAGATTTTGATGTCTGCCAAGCCCGCCATAAAAAGCATCCAAAGCTACAAGCTTCTTCCTACCAGCAATTAAAAATTATATCCCAAATAAAAAAAAGGCAGGTAAGGGCTGGCTTGGAAAGATTTCTCTGCACAAGAGTGGCAGCTGGGAGAAAGGAGTTGATTAATTTTTTTATTGCTAACATAATTATTGTGGTGTAGGTTCTGCTAACATGGGTGCTTTTATTTCCAGGAAAAAGCTTTCAAATTACCTAAAGCTAGACTGTAAGAATCAGTAATACATGAGTATAATGTAACTACACTATCTGAGTTTCAATGCTTTATCTGCATGAGGATGAATTGATGTTGATTTTATGTGTAGATTGAGGTCTAGTCTCATAAAACTGAAGGAAAGCAGCAGCACCTGAGGTTCTGCATGAAGACCAGTTTATAATTTATACATTTCTCCTATTTTCCTTAGAATAATAATCATAATATTTTGTTTTCCTTCTGCATCTTTTCCAGGAAAACTTAGTTACTGAAAATTACAATCTTTCCTATTGTGTTTTTTAGTGTTCATTAGTAGAATTTCTTTACTGGTGTCATCTGTGATGGATCTGGATCTTCATGGTTTTTCCAGTGACAAGTTCTGGGATAAACAGGCAGTCAGAACAGTTGTTCTGATATTAGTTTGCACTAGGAAAATTTACTTTGAAGACTTTTAAAACAATGCTCTATTTTTCTTATTTTTCATGAAAAAATGTTACCGTCCAAATCCTCATATGACTGGAAGTAGTAGTGTTTTTTTAAGATGAAAATACACGTACATGGGTTTAAATAAAAATCAAATATCTTTAAAATACAGAGGTCTTCAAATACAAATTTTAGGATGCAAAAAGCTTTTTTTTAATATAAATTGTGGCTTGTTTATATCAATCCCTTATATTTAGAATTTTTTTTAAAGGAAGAAATACTTCTACACCTGTGGCGTTACCCCTCTCTCTCTATTCATGGGATTGAAGGAGCTTTCCATGAACCAGGCATTAAAACAGTCATTCCAGCAAAAGTAATTGGCAAATTCTCTATCCGTCAGGTCCCCCACATGGACCTTTCAGTTGTGAAAAAACAGGTAAGAGACAAGTCTTTTCCTTGGCCATTACTGTGTGAACTAGTCTCTCTTAGCACCTCACAAATCTAAACTTGTAGTAATCTGAATGTTTTTAGCACTTATTTCTTTCCAAGAGAAGGAGGAATGTGGATATAAGCTTGAGTTGCAAGATGAAAAATTTTTGAACACTTCTCTCTACAGGTGGTGGAACACCTGGAGGGTGTCTTTTCCAAGAGGAACAGTCCAAACAAACTGAAAGTGTCCATGCCTTTGGGTGCAAAGCCCTGGCTTGCTGATATTAATGATCTACTATATAAAGCAGCAAAAAGGGCAATAAAAACAGGTTTGTCCCTTTTTTTTTTTCCTCAGCTCTTAGTGTGTCTGTAAGTGTGCAGGGGCATTGTGCTCAACAATAGGGCAAAACAGATTTCCCAATTCAGTGCTGCAGCCTCTTACCCTTACAAATGTCATTGATTTTGACAGAACAACTCATCAGCATCTTCCACACCTTGCTAAATTTTGATATGTTTTATAGAAGTAGCCAAAAGGCTTCATTTACTTATTTTTGTATTGATAAGAAACCAGAGGTTTAAAGAGCAGAGCTGATTTGTGAAATCAATTGGCTACACACTCAAACCCATTGCTACTCAGAAGCTCTTAGTATCAGCTCTTTGCTTAAATCTATGATAGCAGAAAAAAAAGCAGCTGGATTACACCTATTAATGAATTCATTTTTCCAATATATTTCAGTTTTTGGAGAAGATCCAGATTTCATCCGTGATGGCTCAACAATTCCTGTTGCCAGAATGTTTCAGACTGTGACACAGAAAAGTGTGATGATGCTTCCGATTGGAGCGGCCGATGATGGGGAGCATTCCCAGAATGAGAAAATAAGCAGGTTTCTTTCATTTGTCTGTGTCTTCTATTAGAGAAGGGGGGAGGACTGAAGTCCCTTGCTGCCCATGAATGAGCATGCCCACATGGGAAGCTTTGCTGTGCATTGGGCAGCCCAAACCGACCATCTCCAGCACGCTAGTTGCTGTGCTAAGCAAGCAAGCAAAATTCCCAGTCTAATGCATACCATTATAAACTTTTCACTGGGTGTCTACTCAGTCTTTAAATTCATTGCATTGGCAATTTTCATTTCTCTGGCAATGAAATTTGCCTCTGGTCTGAAAGATGATGGTGTGGATGGGCACTCTTCCATCACAGCATCTGTTTTGAAGTGCCCCAGTCAAAGATACTCACAGTTATGAGAGGATTTTGGTGGTTTTCAGTATAAACAGCTATAAAGATTTATTTATAGTCCAGGGACCAAAGCTCGTGTAATTATACAAAAAATGGCTTAAACTTGTCACTAGTGTTTATTGTTGGTGGCACCATGGTAAGCCACTATTCAGTGTGTTGCCTGAACACTTGTGCAGGCTCTGAGTCAACTCATGCTGAACTCTGGAAAGAGGAGAATCCTATAATAATTCTCAAATTACTTTTTGTCTCCCCTCATTAAAGTCTCAATGCTGCTGGCTACAGGTAATACCAATTTTGGTATGTAAACCTGAAGTAAATCCAGAGGAGTACCAAATTGAAGGATGTCCAGCACTTCTGTGCATTGGGTAATTTCCAGGGGTTACCAATATTGCAAATTGCTCTGAAGACTCATAAAACTTCACTGGACTATGTTCCTAATTTTAAGAGTAGGACAGCCTACAAGATTTCACTGTGTTTCTTTCCTTCTTCACAGACACAACTATATTGAAGGAACCAAATTGTTTGCAGCTTTTTTCCTGGAGATATCAAAGCTACATCGGAACTTACATGAAACTTCCCCCACAGAGACTATCAACTGACAGACCATATCAAGAAAATCAGCAAAGCACTTTCTTAAATTTTTCTATCTTAAATAAAACATATAAATCACATATTCAGTGGCTGTGAATTGGTGGGGAAAAAATAGAAATGCTGTGCTATTTCCTGGTATACTACTAAATGGCATGCATTTGTTATATGGTCCATCAAGTGATCTTATCCCTAATGCTGTAAAATAGGGTTAGGGACAATTCATTCTTGCTGAATGCAACATGTTACATTTTAGTTTTAAACTTCATGATAAAGGGAATTTGTACATCCATTTTATCAAAATGACTTTATTTCTGTTTTGTAGTATCACTCTTCATGCTGCCTAGCTCACATTTCAGTTTCTGAATATGAGCAATAGACACTGCAGTTTTCTCCTAACTATATACAAAATCATACTTACATAATTCTTTGAAGAAAGATCTATTATCAAGTTAATCTCTTTCCTTGTCCTTCACTGAAGATTTTAAATAGGAAGTGCAATGAAATGTTCTTGTTGAGTTTGGGGTGTAGATTTGCCTATTATTATGAGGTAAGTAGAACTACAACAATAAATAAACATTTCCTGGTTTGGGTTCTGCCTTCCCTCTCATCTAAATCACCTCTTACTGTGCTGTAAGCAGTTTTAAGAATCACTTAATGTTTTCTTTATGCGACTTTGTTTCCATATAATAGAAAGATTTTTTTCTACACATCTGTTTTGGGCCAAAGTCTGTTTTCCACCCAATTAGCAACTTTTAAAGCAACAGCTTCCATAAATAATTAAGTCAAAAGCAAATTATATATTTTGAAATAAAAACAAATTAGTTGAGAGGTCTGTTTGCTTTCTAGGCAAAACATCCAGCACAAAGCTTATAATTCAAATCCGGATTTTTTTTAAACTTTAAAATGTGATTTGTACTCTAACATAATTCACACATAACCAAACCAATGCAACCAGTAGCATTATCCCTACTGTTTAAATAAATTAGATTAAGTAAATTACATATAGTACTTGGGATCCTTCCTTTTTCTCTTGTTACCTCCCTGCAAAAATCTGCAAGAACAAAGATGTGGATGCAGAAACAATAGAAGGGAATACTCATATGTTTTCAATAAACACCCATTTTCAGCCCTTCCTGAGACTCTGAGACTCACAGTTCAGCTGCAAGAGCTGAGTAAGGATTCTGGCTCTGGCTGCTGACGGTGTTCAAGGGGAATAGGAAGACTCAGCTCAGCGTCCTACTTGGCCCTGCTGACTGCCGAACTGCAGTGTACTCCAGGACAAGGACCAAAAACCTCCAAGACCAGAAGACTCTGGTTTGCGTATCATCAACTTGCAGAATAATTCTCTGTGGCTCTCAGTTCCCTTCACCTGTTGAAAGCATTTAGGAACCAGCATAGTAATGGATGTTGCAGGGATGAGTACTCCAGTTTCTGCACAGGACTCAGGGAAGATTGGTCCATGCTTAAAAGCTATCACACCATAGAAGTACATGAGGGAATTTTGCTGAAATATTTCAAGACATATAATTGACATAAAACATTGCAATCTCTGGGCTTGCAGTGGTTTTACAAGTTACAGAATCACACAGACTGACAGAATGTGCCAAGTTAGAAGAGACTCACAAGGATCATTAAGACAAAGTTTTAGTCCTGTAGAGAACCATCCCCAAATTAGCTTAAAACATAAGGGAAAGAAACTTCTGCACATAAATATGACCCCTTTGGCAGAAGAATTGAAAAGTTGGTGAGATGGAGGTGGCAGATTTCTTCATGAAAGAGGGATGGAGACTGTGTTTTAGGAATATGGCTGCTCTGAAATGCCACTATAATATATGCTCTACAAGATTATGAAGCTGGAATGGAAGATGGGCTTATTTATTTTTTGCTGTTGCTCTTTGGAATGGCAAATAAAATAGAGCCAAAAAAGAGCATCATTTTATGAGCACAGATACTCTCAGAGCAGTGCACTGAAACAAGGTTCTGCTCTGCAATAGCCACTTACTGTCAAGTTAAAGCTATGTGAGTGGAACAGTGGTGCCACTGAATTATGCAGACCATCTCCATGCCTCCTTCAGTCCCAGAGGAAAGAGCATAAAACTTCAATTTCAGATTCTCCTGTCTGTGAAAGAAAGAAAGCACTGGGAAAGCAACTACTGCCCACAGGGGTATTGAGAGCTACTCTTTCCTTCTTAGATCAAGAATGAGTATTCACCTTGTCTTTGCTTTTTTTTTTTAATATTGGGCATGCATTTTTCTGAGGTCTGTAGTGTTTTACAACATTTCTAGAAATGTTTCTTCTTGGTTGCGCTAATTTGTAAATTAATGATAACTCTACAATACTAGTGCTAGAAATAGGACTAAAGTTTGCTTCTACTCATTAGCCTTATTCTTGATGTGCCATATCCCATGTCAGAGCATATTAGATATTCTCAAATCATGACAGACTAACTGCAGAAGTCATATGTAGAATTTGTGTATCTACATATGCATGCATGTAGCTGTATATGTATGTATACTTGCAAGATCTAATCTAGTCACTGATTTAAAAAAGAAAAAATCTTGTCCATTCTGATTCAGGCTTTTTCTTACTAACGACTGGGAAAACAATATTGTGGGTATGTCCAAAAGCAGCATCTATACCTCTGAATGCTTGATATAGATATCAAGACATGGATCATAGGATAATAAAAGGATTTTGGTGGGAAGGGACCTTAAGGATCATAGAATCATAGAATTGTTTGGGCTGGAAGAGACCTTTGGAAACCATCTAGTCCAAGCCCACTGCAAAGAGCAGTGGATCAGGATCAAGAAGATCAGACTGCTCAGAGCACCATCCAAGCTGACCTTGAATGTGTCATGGGATGGTGCATCCAACCACCTCTGTGGGCAACCTCTGGCAGTGTTTCACAGACCCCAGAGTACACCTAACAGTACTAGGTGTCTATACATAGCTGGTCAAGTTCTGCCATTTCCCTGGTAGAGGAAGACTTGTCAAAAGTTTTCCTTTTTCTTATAGGCTGTACATCTGTGTTGTAGGGAACTGAACACTCAAGAATGGGATAATATTTTCTACTGATTATTAATATGAAAGAACACATTAGAACATTTTAATTTCCATTTCAAATCAGTGGGTTTAAATGCGAAAGTCACTTTTTTATATTAGATAAACATAGTTTTTAATCCTTAAGTAATGTTTCAAAAGAGAAGATTGAAAAGTGTGTCAGCTAAAATCATGGAGAATAAGATGCTGACAATAGGACCTGAAGGCATAGAGAGATGAGCAGCCTCTGGAGACTGAGAACTAAGCAGGTCATTGTCTGCTTAGCCTGTGAAAGTGGAAATTAGGCTTACTCACGTAGTTATGGTTTTCCTTTTCAGTAATGCTACTCCCAAGAAGTTTAACTTTGACTCCTGCTAGTTATTTCTTTCAGAAAAGAAAGAAAAGCATTTGGCTTGTTTCACAAAATGTTCTAAAATGCTTGCTAGTTAAGGATGTTCATAGTCCATGTTTGGACAGGGAAGATTGTGCAACTGTGCCTTTACCTGTGACACAGAGGCCCATGCCAGAGTGGCTGGTGCCAAAGAGAACCATGAGTTCCCTCATTTCTGCTGGAACATTCCAGCTGCAAGTAACATGTACAGTTAAATACTTTAACTTTAGGTGAAACTTAACTGATTTTCAAGCTTTTACCTTGTATCATACAATATCTAGAATTGTTAGGTGCCCATAAGAATCATTGAGTCCAACTCCACATATATCTGTATTTGGAGCTGCAGACACATCATGCCCTTCAGGAGGTGTGTCATTAAACTTTTTAAACAAATATATGAATAGAAAAATATGAACAGTCCCTTGTTAACAGGGTGCATATTTGTCTGGTTTGCTCTGCCAAATATTTCAGTGATCTCACTTGCATTCTTCAGAACAGTGTATGAAGAACACCTCCATGTTGCAGAAAATTTTGACAAATATGTAGCAAAAGTTTTTCTGCAATGCTGCTATATTAGATTACATAAAAGTAGACCAGGAAAGTCAAAATTATCTCCTAACGACACAAGCATGGTGGTATGCAATCTTGAAACCTCTTTTCTTTTTTTTTCAGCTATGAACTTGAACTAGTGTGAGTCTTCTTCATGAAGTCACTTAGAAGTCATTTCGACATTTCTACTGCTTTCTAAGGAGGTGAGTCACTGTCTTTTGTAATGGGAGCATCAGCAGCCCCCAGTTTTCAGCTGGCTTTCACATGGAATGAGTTGCTTGGATAGAGGACAATGGAGACAGTTCCTAGTTACTTTATCAGCTCCCACAGAGTTTTAAAAATGCTATCTAAAATACTATCTGTAAATACTATCTGAAAATGTGGTTGTATTTTGTTATGCAATTTCACTCAGGTTCTTTGAGTGAAACATGCCACATTCACTCCTCAAGGCAGAAGGAACAGCTGTGTATTTGTGAAAGAGATAAGTGAAAGTGCAAACACACTTCCACAGGTGTGAAATCTGGATTATTTTTGCTAAGAAACTCTACTATTGGGAGATGAAAAAGCCCAACAAAATCTTGCTTAATCTTCAAAGTCCACCCTGCATAAGGTGCACCCCAACAGCAAAGGAAAATGGTCACATTCTTTACTTGATGAATATTTGAGAATTTCAGTGTAGAAGAATCAGAAAATTCTTCCTTTAGAACTAACAGTATAAACACATTCTTGTTTCAGTGGATGTAGTTCTAACAGGACTAGGATGCATGTGCCAGGTGGATGATATGTTGACTTAGTGGAGATGAAAAATAAGGATTAAATCTCTATTTCACGTAGCAAACTTTTTTGCATATTATTTTCTGATCTGCTACCACATTAAATTTTAATGTATTGATGCATAATGTACTTGATGTTTGTATTTGAGATATATGTCTATTTGAGAAACTTGCTTTGTGAGTTTGCAAGAGATTAATTATACAGTCACAGAGCTGTAAATTCTGGCAAGCTGGACATCTTCACACATAAGAGACAATACAGGGTAATAAATGACTCTCATCTCACTACTATAAATTATTATTAAAATTAGATGAATTTTTATTAAAAACCCACAGTACAAGAAAACGAAATCCTTGGAGGTTTGGCAGAGTTGGCCTCCAGACAGACTTAAACATATCCATAGTTAAATGAAACCAGATACTGTGGATGTATGTGTGTATAATGCTGATTTTGCTACCTGTCTCAAAATCATTTTGATGATCTCTCATTGTGAAATAACACGATGTGTTGGCCAATTGCATGTTCCCTATCCTTCCAATGCAATTACATTTTTTTCTTTTTTTTTAATATCTCTAAGAATAATTCAAATATGTTTATTTGTGGAACTGAAGGGGAGCTTAGAATTGAAACGGTAAAATCTCTGTAACAGAAAACTGAAAATATTCAACATGACACACTCCTGACATATACTTCTCTGGTGTGAATCAACAAGCAATGGCAGAGCCCTCATATGAATTTCAGGTAGATTTGCATCACTCTTTTTTTACAATTAGAAATTCAAGAGTGACTACTGCTTTACTTGTCTCCTGTGCATTGTTGCCTTTCTGACAAGGCATCATATTCCATAGGCAGAGTTAACATCCTCAATTTGGCAGCAACCCTAACATTCCAGTGACAACTTTGAAAGATAAAGTTTCATTTCATCACAGTGGAAGGACCAGTAAGATCCTGGAAGTACATCCTTTCTAAAGCTGCCTTTTTGGGAGGGGGCTTCTGGACACCAAAATTTATATAGTCCACGTTTTATTGAAAACAGTGGAATCAAAAGTCCATTTGAAACAAACTAACAAGGAAACAAACAAAACCATAACAGTGCTAACTTCACTCCTGGTGAGCAAGCTAGCAGTGGCAGTCAGTGGTGCCTTTGCTAAGTCACCCTTATGAAGGGCACACCAAAGTTTATGGGCCCAGGAAAAACTATATTCACCTGCAGTGCTCTATAGGTGCTTCTGTACCTCAACACACGATTTTCTGGATGGAACAGCCTGAAAACTTAATGTCCATGCATAAAATTTCTGCCTGTGTTCTTCAAGTAACGTCAGTTATTTGTCAGGGTGGAAAAAAACCCCACATCTGATTTATTGGTATATTGATACTGATGTTTGTATCTAGAAAGCTGCACACACAGAGACGTAAGTGAGGTCTCCTGCCTGCATGATTTGTATTATATGTGCAAAACAGTTTAGTTGCTGGGGGCTACAATTGCTTGCAGTTGGTACTTACAATACAATTGCTTTCTATGACCATTTATTGCTATTTATTTTTGAGATGTTGGCTACTGTGACACTGAGCAGAGAGCTGTATGACTACAGTTCTAGATTTTTACATCCCATAGACGTTACACAGTTCTCTTACCACTCCTCAGCTGGACTGTAACCTGACTTTAGAGAAACATAACTCAGATTATCCAGGATCTGATGAAAGATGTGACTCTTCAAGTGACTCTGTGAAGATACCTCTCTGTGCACATGCAGATAGACACCCGTGGCCCCCATTCTTCCGTGCTGCAGGCTGAATAGAAAGCCTTTAATACTACTGGCAAGACAGCCTGGATGATGCATCATTTGCGGGCCAAATGAAAGGATTTGCAGTCACTTTTACTTTCTTTTGTTAAGTGGAGGAACTTCAAGCACTATCTTGTTTTTCTTCAAATTCTTGCAACTTCCATCTGTAAACTTAAACACCTGTAAAAGTATTTTAATTGCAAAAAACCCTTTTATTCACTTGAAATGGCTCCAAAATATTGTTTTTACCCAAAATTTTACGTAATTATAAGAAATTCAAACAAATCCTTTGTAAGTGTTCCATTAAAGCTCCAGTGTTTTCCTTCTTATTTTTCTCAAACATATTGCACTTACAGTAGCAGGAAAAGTTGGGAAACCACATAATTCTTACTACATTTTTACCTGCCTGCATAATGTTCTTTATATCACAACAACAAAAAATTAACAAAAGGTACCTAGCAATGGGTGAGCACTTTGCTTATGTAAAAATGGTTAACTACTTCGAACAGGTTCCTTGGCATGACTGGGCAGCGAACCCAGCGGGTAACACGAAGCGAGTCAGAAGGTGCAGCCTTTAAGGACAGAGCGGGTGCAGAACACAGAACCTGCGTTCTGCCCAGGCTGCCGATGGCCGAGGCAGGGCCAGAACCAGCTGAGCCGTGGATCACAGTGGTGCTGCACAGGACCACGGCCGATGCACAGAACTGTTCATTGAAAATGTACACTGCTAAAAAAGACCTTTATCGAGTCTGTCAGGAAAATCCACAAACGCCAGAGGTTTATGTCCAAAAAGGAGACAGAGGAGTCCTGCAACTTTATTTGAATAGAGTCAACCGAGACACAAACCCGCGGGGTTTTCGCTCTCGAGGTTTTGGAGGGCGCAGCCTCCTTTTATCCCAAATTCCCGGCCTCACGTTGTCCTCTTCCTTTCCCCATTGGCTGAGGCACTAGGAAGGTACAGCCTTCCCGAAACACCTACCGTATTTCCCCCTTGAACCAACAATTTTACCCCAAAGCTCACAAACTCAGGCTTGTGCCTGAGTGTGTCCTGAAACTCCTTGTCTGTTTCAGGAGCAGAACTTCCCGGGCTCTGCACAAGCCTGCTGCCCGAAGTCAGTAGAGACATCAAAACGCATTTCAAAGACTTGAACGCCCACACCTTCACCCATCAAATTGTGTGTTAAGACATTAACTTTCCTCTCAAGTCCAACAATTACTCCAGCACTGCCAAGTCTACCACTAAACCCTGAGTCCCTAAATGCCACATCTATGCATCCTTTACATACCTCCAAGGATGCTGACTCAACCAAATCCCATCAGTTTGAACAGCATGCAGCAGCAGGTCAGTCAGACTGGAATATTGCACTTTGTTTCCTGAATCATATCTCTTGAAAAATGGGGAAAATAACTGGCATAAAAAAGGGAAAGTATAAATACATGTGTGTATGTGTATATATATATTTATATATATATATATATGAATAGGTAATTGAGACTAAAAGGTTTCTTGGTGTTTACATCCTAATTATTCTGTTTCATGTTTTCTTAGGGGTTGGAAGTGCAGAATAGATGTATGCAACTCTTCTTAAAAAAATTGCTACTCCGTGAAGAACCAGTGGTGGTTAAGGAACCCTTATGGGTTGATGTTGGTAACTTGATATCCCACAGACACCCTTTGGAGGGCCTGCCAGCGACATTCTACCTACGAGACCATCACTGAGTCATGGGGTTATTTCTCTAAACAAATCTGATGGCAAATCCCGTGATTCTGAGTTGGTAAGCAGCATTACGGTGACTGCCTTATGCTGCTGAATGCCTGACTTCTGGCAGCAGTACTTACAAAGCCGTGTGTGTTTTCTGCATAGGAGCAAACAGAGAACATTACATAGCAAAGGTAGGGGCAGTTTTAAGTTACACAGCTAAGTAAAGAGCTGGCACTACTCTTGGAATGAGTAACAATGCTAGCAAAATCAGTATTTTGGTGTGGTAGAAATACAGCAAGTGCAGAGTCATTCCTAGTGTCATGTTCTGTTAGAAAATAAATATAGTCTATGTTTATAATCCATTTATAAACGAATCTATTAACGAGTTAAATTCTTGTTAATTACTCATTGACTTATTCAGCGTGCATTCTAATACATTTTTATTAGAGTGACTATTTCAGAACACAGAACCACTTTTCAGCACAACTTTAGAATTCTGTATATACCTAAGCCAGAACATTAAATGTAGGGATGTAAACATTTAATAAATACAGATTATAACTGGAAAATAAAATTAATTATTTTTGGTACAGGTATGATTTTTTTCTTAGATTAACAGTGATTCTGCCTTAGTTGCTACTTGTCCCATACCAATGGCTCCCTCTTCAGGCTATTCCTAAAATATCCTGCCTCCCTTCATTTCGTTAGAAATGTTTCAACTTGTAAGACTCCAGCTCGCACTGTCGCGTCTTCTTTTCCAGTATGTTTCCCCTCAGTAAGCAAATGATGAAATAACTGATGGACCAGGGCAGGCTCACTTGGTGTTACTTGAGACCCAAACCTACAAACCTTTAAAACCTTTAAAGGAGAGGAATTTGTTAACTGCAGAGAAACTGAGCTTAAAGGACATCAAAAGGTTTATCTCTTTTCCCCATGCTGATAAATACCCAGATTGTTTGTAGTAGTCTTGCAACTGCCAGTGGCTTCTGTAGACTCTCAAACTATTAACCCCAAATATGTATCTGAAATCCCACAGATACCTTTACTATAAATTTAGCCATATTCTTGGGGATTTCCTATTATACAGAGAACAATTAAATTCTGTACTATAACCCTTAAGTACAGCACAAGGAGATAGCCCTCTCTCACCAATGTCCTGTGTGGTACTTCACTGCGTTAAAATTTGTTCATTAATTTCAGATCTTTCCCAAGACACTGCTAAAGTCCGGGGTGCTCCACTTTGCTTCAGTGAAGGGCTCAGGCCACAGCAACTGCTTTGCTTTCAACCCATTCTTACAGTCTTTACAACCCACAAGAGAACTGGCACTGCTGTGCCATACATTTAGCCAGTGACTGACTGGCTGAAGAGCTCTCTGAGTTGTCACTTCCAGTTGGAAAGCTCGTGCACACTGTGTGACTGGAAAGTCAATGAACTGCAAACCTATTCCCGAAGAGGTGTTCTCTCCTTTTGTGTCCGTGCCACGCCCTTGAAGAATGCTAAAAGCTGTTTCACTAAGATACACTCTACTTAAAAAATTGTTGCGTCATCAGGACATAAATGGGAAACCTGCATTTTGAAAATCAAAAGACACTGTGAAAAAACAACTGCATTTCACCACAGGCATCTCAACACTTTACGTGTTGCTTCTTTACTATTATACTTTATCATGTGACTTGGCTTAAGGCAGAGGGAAAGAACACTTAAGATCTTGTTTCATTATCACGGTTTCTTCACGAGTTTATACAATAGGAAATACTTTACAAATTGACTCCCTCTTGCCTTTTTCAACTGTTTCTCTCTTGAACTGCACTCCCTGAAAAGTATTTCAATATAGCTTGGACCGTCGACACTTTCGACTGGTAACTCTAGTGAACAGCTGCGGGCTGTGCGTCAAGGACTTGTTCCCCCTCCTCCTCCGCAACAGGTTTCCCAAGGACCGGATCCCAGTCTCGCTGCAGTGCGCGATGCAGGCTGAGAATGTGAAGCACGGCTTCACGCCCAGCCCTGCGCGCCCCAAGGTTACCCTGGCGCGGCGCAGCGCAGCGCGGGGGCCGCCCGAGGGGCACGGACCAGGGGCGGGCCGGGCTGCGCCTCCCACCGGGGCACGGGCAGCTTCGGGGAGCCCCAAACCCGCTGCCGTCTGCTCTCGTCCTGGCAGGCGCGCGAAGGTGCGGCCTGACCGGGACGCGCATCCCGGGAAAACCCTCGGGGCCCCGTCCTTCCTTTAGGGACCAGGGACACTGCCAGGGCAAGATGGCGCCGCAGCGGGCGCGCGCGCGGCGGCGGCCGTTGGGCGCGCGGCCCCTCGCGCCCGCGGCGGCACGAGCGGCGCCGCCGCACCGGCTCCCAGCCCGCCGCGTCACGTGAGCGCGCCTCGCCCCCGCCCCCCCGCGCGCGCCGGGCGTGACGCAGCGCGGCGGATCTACGGCGCGCCACTGGTGACACGGCTCAGCACAAGCGGAGGCGCTCGGCTCCCCCCGCGCGGTAAGCGCTGCCCGCCGCGGCGCGGCCGGCCCGTCTCGCCGCCCAGCGGCGCGGGGCGAGCCGCTGCCTCGGCCCTCGCGAGGGGGGCTCACGGGGTCGCCGCGTCGCCGTCTCCCCTCGGGCTTTTTGGGCCTCTGCGCTGCCGTCGTTTTTTTTTTTTTTTAATTTTTTTTTTTTTTGGTGGGCGGGCCAGCGGGTTGTGGCGCACCGGCCGAGCCAATCCCGTGCTATCTTCCTCTCGTGCTGCTCGCCGATTGGCCGGGACGCCGAGGGCGGGAAGAGCGTCCCTTGCGCTCATTGGCTGCCGCAGCCGGCCCCGGGGCCGCGGGGGTCTTCCCTTCCGCTGTGCCGCAGGCGGGCGGCGGCGGGGAAAGGAGAGGGAGAGGGCGCGGGCCAGGGCAGCGGGGACGGACGGACGGAGGGAGGGAGGGAGAACCGGGCAGGGTGGGACCCACGCGAGCCGCCACCGCGGTGCGCGGTTCCGGCTGTTCCCTGTGTCCCCCCTCCGCCCGGTTCCCTGGGGCCGGTGCGCAGGCGCGGGGCCCGGCCGGGCGGGGCCGTGGCCGGGGCAGACAGCGGGGCACGGCGGCGGGTGCCGGCCCCGTGGAGCCGCCGCCCCGCAGGGACGGCCCCGGGCGGCGGCCCCGAGCGGGGAGTGCGCGCGCGGCGCCGCTGCGCAGGCGCGGTGGCGGGGCCGGTGCGGGAGGGCGCTCGGGAGTGGCGGCGGGCGGGGCTTGGCGCTGCCCTGAGAGGCCTCAGCCGCCGGAGCCGTGCCCTGCCTTGCTTCCCCCTCATTTCCCGAAGGTTGCTGTAGAATGAGCGGGGATGAGCTCTGGGAAGTGCGCGGTTGACGGTGAGGGATGGACACACGTGACTGTAGGAGCTCTGTGCGTGGCTCTCCTAAGGAATAAAGGAAGGGTTGGTGCTACTTTCCCTTTATTCTGCTTCAGCCACCAGGCAGAGCAGACACAGAATCACAGAAGGAGGTTGGAAAGGACCTCTGATATAACGAACATCATTTCATCAACAGATAACTCTGTGTGCCACATCCGGTCTTTCATTAAACACCTTCAGGGACAGGGACTCCGTCACTTCCCTGGGCAGTCCATTCCAAAGTCTAATCGCACTTTCAGGGAAAGATTTCTCCCTGATGCCCAGCCCTTCCTGGTGCAGCTTAAGGCTTTTGTCCTCTCAAGCTGTTGCTGGTTGCCCGGGAGAAGATGCTGACCCACACCTGGCCTCACCCAACTTTCAGGTGCTTGTAGAGAATGATAAGGTCTGCCTTGAGCCTCCTCCAGGCTGAACAATCCCAGCTCCCTCAGCTGTTCCTCACAGGACTACTGCCCTCTGGAGGTCTGGCTCTTGAATCATGAGCACCTCCTGTGCTCTCAGTGTTCTGATTTTCAACGTGGCTTTGTCTGCTCAGGAGTCAAAGTAGCCCCCTGGGGAACCTGTCAGATTGTAGCAGGGAAAGCAGGTTCCCTTAAACAGCACAGAAATGTTAATACACTTCTGAGGGTGTGTGTGTCTTCAGAAGGAAAGATTGTTAAACCAGAACAGCTGGGTGGCCTTTGAGGGGCAGGTTATCATCTACATGTCCTTTATATGGAATCAATTGTTTAGTGTGAGGGTGGAAAGGCACTGGCACAGGTTGCCCAGGGAGGCTGTGGCTGCCTCATCCCTGTAACTGTCCCAAGGCCAGGTTGGATGGGGCTCTGAGCAACCAGCTCTTGCAGAAGGTGTTGGCACTAGGTGTTCAAGGTCCCTTCCAATCCAAGCCTTCCTATGAGTCTGTGGTCTGTCTTGTTTAGTTTGAGTTTTTATGAAGGGTTTCCTGTTGCTCCTTCAAATAACTAGTGTGGCCTGTGGGCCACAATGTTAATATTAAATGTAGTGTTAGTTGGAGGAAGGAAAAACATTTGTCATCTGAATGCAGTAGTTAGTAGTGATCTTAGAAGTTATAAAGTTAAAGGTTTTGTTTCTGCTTTCCTGTGCCCTCTTTGCTCCTTTGTGTAGTTGTACTGACACAGACTTGCAAGACCTTGCCTTTGTCACATGCTCGTGCTCATCTGTGTGATGCTAAGCATGGTGGTAACACCGAGGGAGTGGTAAATGATGGAAATGCAAAAGTGCAAGATAAGAGTGGCAGTGGTGGATGTTCTGGTGGTGAAAAACCGTAACAGACTAACATACAATTGAAACACTGGATGTAATTCCCTGTGATTCTCACCTTCGTACCCCAAAGGTGTGGCATGGGAAGGCTATACATTTTCCATTCCTGTATCAGAACATGAGTAATCAAGATGTTTGTATGAGGCTGGAGCTTTGGATGTTGGGATCTGTATTTTTCCCAGGTCACACCTCTTTGTGAAAGATGAAGACAATTACAGGCTTCAGCTGAGTCTGTCTTGCAATCTCCTACACTATTCACAGCAAGTTACATTCATCATGGAAGTAACATTGCAGTCATTCCATCCTTATTTCATAAATTATTTCAGCATGGACATATAATCAGATTGTAGCTTTTATATATAAAATATGGAGCCTGGCAGTAATTGTATAATCCATACATTTTAGAAAAAAGTTAAATGCACTGATGTGACAGGATGATGATGGACTGTGACTTTTTCAGTATGTTCAAACATGTCAGTTTTATTAGCATTTTGGGAAATATAATTCAAATGACTTGAGTTAAATCCTTTACTATCATTCTTCTGTAGGAACCATTGTATAGTAACAGCATCAAAGATTTCTAATTTATTTGCATGAGAATTTTCTTTGTTAGAAATGCTTTTAAAACTTTACCTGTGTTGTCTCTATAGAAAAACTACTAGGAGATAGAATGTGTGTGGAGGAGATGTCAGTCGCAGTATTCCATTAAACATAACCTTTTGTAGTGAAGAATGACATTTTCTTGTTAGTGTGCACAACATTAAGAATGAGGTGGCTTTGCTTTGCCTGTTTTTTCCTTTTTAATTTTTTGAATGTGTGCAGTGTTGTGGTTCTGTGCATGAGATGGAATTTACAGACAGACTGGCACATGAAATGTGGTTGAACTGGAATTGTGTGGTGGCTCCTGTGTTTGAATTTCCTAATGTGATTTAGGATTTAAATATTCTCTTTCTCAGGAAAACAGAAAGGTTTCATTGGATGGATGATCCCACCAGTCAAATAAAAACACTGGTTTCAGACACACTTGGTCTAGTCATTCATTGAAATTAATGCCTTGGTATTATGGTGCATGTTAAAGGTACTAAAAAGTTGACCTTTTAGATTGAAATCTGGAGTATAACTTACTCTTTTGAAAGCCTGGTGAGAAAGACAAGATGATGTGATTGAACAAATGTAGTGGCTGTTTCCTTCAGCTGTTCTCAAAACCAGACGCGGCAGAGTGGTCTCTCTGCTGTGCTCTCTGTTGTGTGAGGAGTCACATGGAAATGGTGCTTTCACTTTGACAGGTAGTCAGCAGCTGCCCAGCTGAGCATTCGTGGTTATTTTTCTACCCCAGAAAGGTCTTGCTTGGTGTTGGCCTTGCCGTCTTGGGAAAGCGCAGCCACCCAGAGCTGCCACCACTGCCTGAGGTGCAGCTGCATCGCTGCAGCCTGGGCCAGCAGCAGCCCAGGCATGGAGGCACTGCTCCTCCTGTGCACCAGGAGTGGAAGGAGCAGAAGCAATGACAGCAGTTCTTGCTGGACACACGGGCAGGAAGGAAATGAGCACTGTGCCTCATCAGTGATCACAGAATAAACTGGTGTTCTTTCTCTAAAGACCTTTGGGATCAAGTCCAATCTCTGACCCAACACCACCGTGTCAGTTAGACCATGGCATTAAGTGCTGAGTTGAGTCTTTCCTTAAACACCTCCAAGGACAGTGACTCCATCACCTCCCTGGGCAGTCCATTCCAATGGGTAATCATGTGTGAAGAACTCTTCCTCACGTGCAGCCTAAACTCCCCCTGGTGCAGCTTAAGACATGTGTTCTCTTGTCCTGTCGCTGCTTGCCTGGGAGAAGAGGCCGACTCCTCTCAGGCAAGTACAACATTTAGTACTAACAGGCATTGGGTTATCCATGGATGTCTTGGAGAGAATGTGTTAGGAGTAGGGTTGCATGGGACCTGGCACTGCAAGCTGCTTAAATCTTGCCTGGCCTGTGGTGTCAAAGGTCATGCAAAATCTCTCCAGCAACATGAGCGTGGTTTTATCTTTGGTCTGTTTGCTTTTGCAGTGGACATATTCTTACGTGGTTACACAAACATGTATGAAAGTTTAAATATACCTATACATAATTCTAAACTGTATTTTTTTTATTTTTTGGTCATTATGGGCTGTGTTAACATATAAACTGGGATTATTTATTAGCCTGTGTGTATAAAACTAGTGAAGAAGCAAAAAATGTAAAAAGATGTTCCTGTAATTTCCAATTTATCACCTGCAGAAGTTCCAAAGGTAACTTTTTGCTTTGCAGAAAGGAGTTGTATGTTTAAAACAGAGGAATCATACTCAATTGCCTGCTCTGCAGTTATGAATGTCATCAGTCCTGTTTGTGCCATCAGCCAGAGAAGAGTCAGTAGTTACAGAACAGTCTGTAGCCTACTGTAGGTGTTTATGTTAAATGTATGTGAAAGTTTTCATATTTTACTTAATCTCAGTTCTTCAACATGTGAAGACCAAAGAAAGCTGTGTCCCAAACTTATGTCAGCAATCTGTAACTTTATAGCAGAAAGAAACCTAGCGATCTTTTTTTCCTCAGTATGGAAAGGAAAATTGCAGTACATACTACCCAATTCACACATATCCTTACAAAGAAATGACCCAAGTGCCTTTTAGAATCAGGCACTAATGGTGTTCCAAAAGTAAACTGCTTGTTTGCATGATTGTGACTGCTCTCCTGTCCTGTGTTAGCAGAGCTGTTGATTGCTAAATTATTTTTGCTTTGTTTTGTTTTGTTTGCTTGTTCTACAACTGAAAGGCTGACCTTTCTTCTCCGTAGTCTGGCCTACTACTGAACTACTGTCTGTATGGGTTTTGTTTAAGTGGGCTGTGAGGCCATGAGTGTTCTTAGGGTTTGTGATCCTTAGTACAGGCATAATTTTAATTGTGTCTTTCTGAGTCCAGACATACAAGTTGTTACGTGTGTGTGTGATGTATGTAATGGCCCAGGGAGAGGTGTACAGAGTTAGGGTACACAGTATTTCAATGTACAGATCAGAATGTATACATCTCTATGGGTTATATTTTGGTACAAGTGCATATATAGATACTTTTATAGCTGTTATTTCTTTGTCTTGTTGTAGTTATAAAGTTTCTTGCTGTCCTTAGCCCCATCTTTGGAATTTCAAAGTTTCTTCTCAAAAATATAGGTAGCAAGACATAAAAAAATACATATAAATGTTAAAATCCACTGCAATTACAAGGGGTAACAAAACTTATCGGAATAGTAACACTAAGTCATTATTTTGTATGGAAGTCATTGTTTCATGTGATTTTTTTTTAATATGGAATCCATACAGTTACCTGGTATATAAGCTTTTCTGTAGGAAACATTCCAGCAAGAAGTTCGAGAATGTTCCAGAGAAGTTTGTACAGGTCCTGACAGGAATTCTGATTTAATCAAAGACATTGTTGTGTTGCCAAGATCTCTGGTATGGCTTTATATATGTGAGTTCTCTCTTTAGTCAGGTTTTCAAACTTGTGCTCACCCTGGAAGAGCCTTTACCTGTTTCCATTAAGTGAGTTTGATTGGATTTATTTAAATGTTTGCTGTAAACATTTGCTGTGAACATGATATAGTCCATGCAGAATTGGCCTTAGCACTCCTAATCAGGAGGAGACTTTATCTGCACTGGTGGTGTCTAGCATGTTGGCATCACTTGCTTCTGTGTTGGAGGGAGAAGCAGGGACAGGGGTGACCTTTCCATCTGGGTTCACATGTGGAAGCATCAGACTTGCTGCTCTCATAGTGCCTGGAGGGCTGGTGCCTCTGGAATGCCCTGTGCTGGCTGTGTGTGCTGTAGCTGAGTCTCATCCTGCTGTATGCCCAGAGCTCGCTGGATGTGCCAGGGTTTCCTGCCCAGTGTTCTGCAGCCCTGCAGGAAATCTGTGTGACGGACAAATGTCAGGTTTCCTGGTGCATGGGGTGCAGCCACTAAGTGAAGAGCTTCTGAGGAGGATGTCTTGATGTTCCTGGGATAGGCAGCATCTATGCACATCTTTCTGCACAAGGGCTGTGGCATAGGAATATGGCACTTCTGCATTTTGCAGTGCCATGTGGTATTTTAACATGGAGAAAGAAATTCCAGTTGCATGCTTGTCTTCCATTGAATGATTAAGTGACATTGAATATTTAAGTTGGATTGTTCCAAGTCCTTGAGGAAAGGATAGCAAACTCCATACGTTCAGTGAAGGCAAAATGTTGCACTTTCCTGGTTCTTTGGGGTGTGACATGGTTTCTGCTGGGATTTATCGACATTGGATTTGGGACACTGAATATGCAGTCAGGACAACAGTGATCCTTGTGTTTTGGTTTTTTGTTTGATTTGTTACTTTTGTCTTCTTCACTTTTAACTTTCAATGCCTGTGAAGTAAAGGCTGTTTCTTTCCACGCTCCCCATGTGAGGCAAACTGAGGTTTACCTAGATCTTTAAAGGGAAGATTATTCTTGGGTTATGTTATAGATTGTTAATAGGATATACATTTCTGAAAAGTCAGAATGGATAAATATAAAATCTAAAATCATTGATAAACTGCAGCTTGTTTGTTTGCTTTGGCATCTCCAGAATAAAGTGGAATGAATACCAGAAATTACTAGTTGAGCATGTGTATCCTTTACTGGGCAAAGCTTGGTTGTTACAAGACAGAGCTATTTTTTTTTTTAATTGGAGCCAGTGGTAGCTCAACATGTAAGTTCAAAGATACAGTACATAAAGATGTTTTCTGGATGTTGTCTTCAGAATCTGCTAACTTAGATTCTGTTGTTCTGAGTTTTATTGGTACAACAATGGACTGATTTGAATTGCATTTGTTTTGTTTTCCCTGCCTGTTGTTCGCATTTTCATTTTAAATTATTTACAAGTCTGAAGCTTGAAGATGAGAGCCTAATGAATGCTTTTAAAAATAAAACCATCTTCTTTAAGCATGTTATGCTTCATGTTTTGAATTTATAACCCAAGTCTTAATGAATAGTTTCCTAGTTGCTCTCATCTTAGAATTTATGAGCTGTCCTATTTACAAGTCCTACCTATACAAAGGAAAGATAATTCCTGTTTACCTTAAATAAACTGTTCTTGTTAACAAGCTTAAACTGCTAATTAGGAATAATATGGCAATGAATACTATGTCAAACCTTTTAGCAAGAATGTGAGGATGCAATATTTAGTTGTTGAGCCTTTTTCTGCCACATTCTGCGTAAGAATACAGAGTGTTGTGGTTTTTGCTGTCTCATATACATATCAGATTAATAAAAAGTATTTAAGGGAGAAAGTACGGCATGTAGATCCTCACAGAAGCAGGTTGACTTCTGCCCTACATTTAGGATGATATGTTGGTGTCCACGTACTATGATACTGATAAAAGCCTCTTTGTTGTAAGGATGGCAGACATGTGAAAGAACCCTTGTGACTTTGTGTTTACGTCCAGGTAGTATTTTTTAAAAGATAAGTTATTCTTCTGAAAAAACCAACCGGGATAGCAGTAGTTGCTTTGTTTTGAGTGTACATTAATGTAATTTAATCAGGAAGGAAAGAAAACGTGGAATTAGAATTTGATGTTATTTACCTGACTATAAATCAGAATATTTCCATTAGGTTTAACAGAATTTTTTCAATTTGTGTCAAAATGATCAAAATCAGAACTTGACAAAAGCTCTCCATTTCATAATTTTTGCATACAAAACCAAAGAAATAAAATTGGATTTTTAATTTTTTTTGGTCCAAATTCTACCTCAAAAAATGGGTTGGTTCTTGAGCAGAGATTTTGCAATGCGGTGTTGTTACTTGTTGGTACTTGGAACTTGGCAGATATGTTATATAAAAAACTACCTTTTTTTTTTCCTTTAGTTGTTTCTCATTATACTTGGAGCGTCAAAAATGCAGACTTGTGAGTATGAGTGCCATTCTAAATCTAGGTAGCTCAGAAATGCTTGACAAGTATTGCTTTGACTTCTTTGTGAGTGCCTCTGATATCTGCAGGGGTTATATATAGGCTTTATTCCCTGTCTCCTTTGTGTCACCCAATGAGTTTGCAGCAGGGATGGCAACCTGAGGAGGGGAGGAAGAGACTGAAGAGAAAGTTGACAAAGGTTTTGCGTTGACCTTCAGCTGCTCTGGAGCAGGCATCTGAGATACAAGGAGCTCCTTCTGTCAAACCCCAAGAATCCTTCCTGGGCACAAGGTCATTGGGTACAGGAGGTGTTTGGAGAGGACAGGTGAAAACCTGACCATGCATTTTGCTAGCTCTGCATAGCTAGCTGAACTTTGCTGGTGGAGGTTGACTTGCAGGAATGCTTTGTCTTCTTCATTCACATCATCATGAATTTAGATGTTGCTGATTTCAGTAAAGTGTATTTTGGGGGGGAGTGTTAAATAAACTTGTATTTCAGAGAATGCCCACCTTTGTATTTTGCATGCTAAGGGTATTTACCCGATAAGGGGGTGGGTTTCTGAGGAGGTGACTTAGAGGCAGAGGCAATATATTAGGTCAGCTACAGTAGAGGGAGAAGTAGGTGAGCTTTCAGGCACACAAGCTTGTCTTTGTATGTGCTGCTGGTACCAAGATAATTAAAATACACTTGAAATGAAAACAAAGTTAATCTCTGAAGTTTATACTTAAATATTGTATGGAATTACAGGAACATAAGGAGTATGTCTTTTTATGGGCTCAAATAATATTTTATTTTTACATTTGTTGTAAGTACTCAAAGGTCTTTAGTCTTGCCATTAAAGAGTTTTGGGTGGCAATATAATTGACAGTGCTGAGAAAACTTCAGTTGATGTCACTGTGGCCATGATTTCATTTTTACTTTATTTTTCAATTATTTTTCACCCTTGTAAGTTATGTTTTTAAGCTCTGTGGGATCTGTTTTGGGAGAAAAGAAATACTTCACATAATATTTAAATTTCGTTTGAATGAACCACCTAGAAAGCAGAGAAAAAAAAAAGAAAAGGTATATTCCGTAAAACAAAATCGCAGTAGGAATTTTGCATTTAAAAGATGATGTTCATAGTGCGGGATTTGTTTAAACCGTCAGAATTGCAAAGCATAAATAATTACATAATTTCACACTTTCCAATGAAGTCAGACCCTGATTAAGAAGTTGACAGCCTGAAAGAGTCTGCTCTTTGACAGTGATGTCTGTATTCCCTCAATTTGTAGCAACTGCATCTAGGAAAACAAACTGAGCTTTATTCCCTTTACTTTGAATGAGAAACCTTATTGACAAAGGGAGAATATTCTTTTTATTAAAAGTTTTCATACTTTAAATGCATGGATATTTCAGCTTTTCTGCTTTCAGCTAGCCTATATTTTGCTGATACCAGGTCTTCTTGCTGTCTTGGTTCTCACTGTCTTTCAGTATGTTTGATATTCATATTTCTTTTTTATTCCTTCTTCCTTGCTGTGCTTTTTTTCTTCCTTTTCTTAAACAAATAGACAATATGGTAATATGAACTCTAATAGGAAAAAGGCATTGTTTAACTCAGTTGGGGTACTACTAATCCAGTCACCAAATGTAACCATAACACAGCATGCATTTTAATTATTAACTATAATGGAAACTTTGCATTTTAAATCTAGAGCTGTAAACCACTTGTTTGAAAATGCACAGTTCAGCGCTATGACTTTAGTTTGTAGTGAATTACAGGGCAGTATTCTTTGATCAGTTATTACAAGTTGAAGATTAGTAGCATTCAGTGCTTGTGTTAATTTTGAGAGTACATATAGGAGTCACTGCAGGTCAAACTGAAGCTCAGTCATGTATATTTTTAATGATTTAGTGAGCTGACTGGATCAAGCAATGTTAAAATGTGTGGCTAATACAGTCATGCCAGTCATTCCAAATAGGGGTAATTTAAAGGCACATTTTGAGGACAGTATTCCTCCAAATTTTAGTACTTTGTAAAATATGCTTTAATTTTAGAAACCATATTGTTGTGATTTTGCTTATAGATATGTTTGTTTGAATAGTTCTTGAAAGCACTCCCAATGATTTTTTCATGACCTTACACTGAATAAGAGCTGCCAGGTAGAACAATTAATAAATGTTTTCTCGTGTTTGTTTCATACATATTTTTGTAATGAATACATTTTGATAATAAATTCTAATAAATACAGTGAATTCAAATGAAGTAATCTCATAGTCTCTGCATTTTTTGACATGACATATAAAACTATTCCTAGAGTGTATGTGGATTTTAGTGACTCTTCATAAAAGATTCCTAATCCCTGCATGAGACATGCAGGCTCTGTTTTTGGGACTGGTGGGCACCAAGTTATGGAGCAGCTGCAGTAGGTTTGGAGGCTTTGCTTGGATGCCTGCTTTGGGGTGCTCATACTGCAGGTGTGCCCCAGGTACAAGAATAAGACTTGTCAGGTTTGTGAGCAGTAAATTATGTGGTAGCAGCTCTGCAGAGTCAGTGTCTTTTCTCCTGGTTGCCATATTGAGCAGCTCTCATTTTCTGGGTTTAGGACTTGTGCTCGCTCTTTTTCTTTAGCTTAGGGGCTGTCTCATGCTGGTTGAGAAGGAACTAGATTTTTTTCTTCCCTCTCTGAATTGGATGTGAGATATCAGTACCTAAAACTCCAGGTCTCACTTTCTGATCCAGACATTTTAAATCCTGACATTGAGTAGTACAGTAGTGGCTAACATACCAGATAGATACAGACATGAATGATTTCAGACTGTTGAATTTTGTGAATCAAATGCAGATTTTTGTGCCATCTGATCCCTTAGAGGATCCTTGCTGCTTGGTTCAGCCTTTCCTTTCCCTTCTTCATTTTTCCTGTTGGTGATCTGACATAAATTCATACTCTGGTAAGTGATAATTGCATTTGCAGCCTTTGCTCTTTGAGTCTGGAGTTTTGAAGATATGTTTGCCTTAGAGCACCAATCTTCTCATTCTTTCTCTTGTTCCTCATTGTTTGTCTCTATTGCAAATCAAGCTATATCAAAGTAATGAATGATATCAATGTCTAATAGATCCCTAAAATTCATGCTTTGTAGTTCTTTTTGTTCATGTACCTTTTTTGAGTGTGTGGCAGGAGGGTGTGTAGGTAATATCTTTCTACTGTTTTTGTTTTTTTATGCATATTTTGGAAGTATCCTCTGCTGTCCATGTATGCCAGATTAATCTAGTCCACTAAAAGATCTTCCCATGAAGGGTTTTTTTTTTAGCTGTGACTTACCTTCAAGCCTGAATCACTGTAGAGAACCAATGAATTTATAAACAGTATTTATTTGTATTCTTGTGGTAATTGGTTGCAATATATCTACATAATCCTCATGGGCTGTCGTTAAAGAATTGCCAAGAGAGAGACTTTTCTGATGAATAAACTTAGCTGAAGACTAATAAAGGCTACGTTTGAACACGTGGCCTTGCTGGTTTCCTCTAAGCAAGAGTGCAGCGTCACCTGGGGCACATGGGAGCATCTCTGCACTTCAGGTCTTTGCCAGCTTCCCTGGTGCTCCTGAGACAGTGTCTGCAGGCATCTACCTGGTGTACCTTGGTTCTTGCTCCTGCCAGCTCATCAAACTCACCAGCTGCACTATGAGAACCAATGCAAGGTTTTACTGCTTTGCTTCTTCTTTCCATTCGTTTCAGACTGCAAAATGGGACTCTGAAAATAAAGGTAAATTTCGCTGCTGTGCTCCAGGAAAAAGCTGTAAGGTATCGCTAAAGTAAGATATTGCTAGCAGGAACTAGCAATAGTGTAGGTTGTAGCTTGCACCTTAAGGTCATAGGTTGCTTGTCTCTTGTTGCTTTATTTCATGCTTCATTTTGGAATCTGCCATCTTATGTATGAATTGTTTTCCATGCTGTCTTAAATAAGACCCTTTTAATCCTTGTGTGAACTTTTGATGTTTTTTATCTGCCTTTATTTTTCTGTTCAGTTCTTGTTGCACTGTATGTTGTCCAATCTCCAGTTCTTGAACTCTTGAGTCTTATCTCTTTTAATTGTCAAAGCCCTTTTTTTACAGGCTGTTTTGTCTATTTGTCTATTTTAAGATGCGCTAATCTGCTGTGTCTTGTCTCTTCTCTTTAATGCTCTTTGCTATTCTCACTTATTTTCAATTTGTCCAGTTCCCAGTTGTACAGCTGACTTCAGGAGGTAGCAGTGGGATAAGATAGCCAAACCTGGCAGGTCAGCAGCAACTGGAGGCCAGTACCTGGCTCCCATCTGCCATGGGGCTCTGGTGCAGCCAGCTCACCATCTCCCAATGGTTCTTCAGGGGATGGGGTGGGAAGATGGGTCTGAATTACACAGATGGCTCATACCAACTGATTTAACTGGCCGAGAGTTTAAATTCTTAGTCTAATTGCTTTTCCCCTTCTCTTCCCTTACATTCTTTCTCACCTTCCTTCTGAAACAGATTTTTTTTTCATTTGTAAAAGGAAAACTATACCAACTTTTACATATGAAGTGGATTTTTACAGCTGAGTTATAAATTCCAAAAACTTAGGTGGTTTATAGTGGAAACACTTATGAGGGAGAGGGGAGGACACGTTATATAATACATATGTAACCTTTTTTCCCCTCTCTTTAGTGAATAGACCGTTTAAACTAAATTAAGTAAAGGATATAAATTCTGTTGTTTCAGTTTTTAATATTTCATGTCTGATTTTATAGATAAAAGTTACATTTAATAATAAATATGAAGAAGAATTTATACAGCCTGTTCTAGTTTGATATGGAACAGCAAATCCCATTTCTCTGTAGCTGTAAAGAAAATTCATTATAATGTCTTTGATTGTAAGAGATGTCTTCATTGTGATTAGTTACACTGATAATAAAACAATCGTTTTACAAATGGCACAAGATACATGAGATCTTATGTGTCTGCCTTTTAATAGCATTGAATGTGTGCATTCACTACCTTTATTCTGTAGTCCTTTCATTTATAACTGGGCACTTTTAAATTCTACAAGTTATTAAAATAATCTAATGTAATTTAATTTTTCTCTTGAAGCATTCTGGAGAGTGAATTATTAATGCAACTAAGAATTGTTAATTGTTGAGTATTCAACATATAAACTAATTTTAATAGAAAGGAAGTGGGCTTATGTAGATTTATATAATTCTGAATAACAAGTTTTGTAGATAACGTAGTGAAATCTGGATATATGGCATTACTTTACGAATCCTTTTTAAGTACCTAAAGAAATATCTTGATTTTCAAATGCCCTATTCCCAGTGAATTCAGTTGAATTTAGATGTTCGTAGGTATTGGAGTAATTTAAAACACAGATAATGGCATGAGGATGCCTGGGTAAAAAGCTGACTGGATGGCAGGGCCCAAAGAGTGGTGGTGAATGGAGTTACATCCAGCTGAGGCTGGTCACAAGTGCTGCTCTCCAGGGCTCAGTACTGGGGCTGGTTCTCTTTAATATCTTTATCAATGACCTGGACAAGAGGATCGAGTGCACTCTGAGTCGTTTTGCAGACGACACAAAGCTGGATGGAATGTTGATGTGCTGGAGGGCAGGAAGGCTCTGCAGACGGATCTGGACAGGCTGGATCAATGGGTTGGGGCTCTTTTGGGAAGTTCAACACGGCCAAGTGTCAGGTCCTGCTCTTGGGTCATGAGAAACCCCAGGCAGTGCCACAGGCTGGGGGCAGTGGCTGGAAAGCTGCTGGTGGAAAAGGAGCTGGGAGTGCTGACTGACAGTGGCTGAACAAGAGCCAGTGAGTGCCCAGGTGGCCAAGGAGGCCAGTGGCTTCCTGGTCTGTGTGGGGAATAGTGTGGCCAGCAGGAGAAGGGCAGGGATTGTCCCCCTGTACTCAGCACTGGTGAGGCCACACCTTGAATCCTGTGTTCAGGTTTGGTCCATTTGCATCAACAAAGACATTGAGGTTCTGGAGCGTGTCCAGAGAAGGGCAACGAGCTGGTGAAGGGTCTGGAGCACAAGTCTTATGAGGAGCTGGGGTTGTGTACCCTGAGAAAAGGAGACTCAGGGGTGACTTAACACTCTCTACAAGTACCTGAAAGGAAGTTGTGGCCAGGTGGGGGTTGGTCTGTTCTCCCAAGTAACAAGTGACAGGACAAGTGGAAATGGCCTCAAGTTGCACTGGAGGAGGTTTAGATTGGATTTACAAAAAATTCCTTTACTGAAAGGGTTCTCAAGCCCTGAAACAGGCTCCCCATGGAAGTGGTGGAGTTTAGCATCCCTGGAGGTATTTAAAAGATGTGTGGATGTGGGACTTGACATGGTTTAGTGGTGAACTTGGCAGTGCTGGGTTAACAGTTCAACTCAATGAACATGGTCTTTCCCAACCTAAACAATTTTATGATTTGGAGAGAAGGAAAATTTTGTGAGAGATTCATTAAAAGGGGTATTAATTTATTTTTTCCATTGTACATGCACCTAAGAATATTTAGATGTCCTTAACACAGTAGTACAGAATGAGATTGATGAGAAAAATGTAATGGTTGTAATAAGATCTTTTGCCTATTTACATTGCTATGATTTGTACTGTTACAGGGGTTCAACCAGTAAATCTTCTGTATTGTTTAGTATATGGAAATAATATCAGATATTAAATCCTGGGAAAGTGGTGCATTTGCTCCAAAATTTTAAATTTTAAATGTTAAAATGGAATTGCAGGGTCACTGTTAGAAGTTAATTCCTTTCCTATTTCATGTAAAAAGAATTTGGTGCTTTAGCATGAGGAAGGCTGCATAGCTGATAAAACAGAAGTTGCATTTGATTATCAAATAGTCATGGAATTTACCAGAAAGTGAAAGTCTGAATCATAGCTCTTGGGGAAAAATAGGATGTGATGCTCAAGTTTTCTAGAAAATTTATGATGGAACAGCTTAATGTTAGGTTTCACTGTAAAATACATAATCCAAGATTTTTGCTCTGTTAACAGTAAGGTTTAATTTGACACTGTTGTCTCTTTTCCATCAATGATAACAGCTAGGAAAAGAGCTAACTTGCAAAAGTTTTTCCCAGGGTGAACACTAGGAAGATGACTGTTGATGACTGACACAGGTGACTAAATATTCTTTTTACCCTCTGAGAGATAAACAGTCAGTCCCTTGGACCTGCAGTCAGAGGGGACTGACTCTGGTCTGGGCTGCTCCATCAACTGAGAGCTGCCAAAACCCTGCCCTTCTGTGGGGATCAGATCTGGCATTGTGTCCTGGCTGTGCTTTGCTGTGGAAAGTCACCACGCAGGTCACCCATCTTGTGGTCCCTCAGATCCTGTGGGTGTTTGAGCTGAGCAACAGCCTGCTTAGTGATATGTCAATTTTTTCCTGCCAGGAGAGTGTTGGAGCAGGTGCAATTTATTTCTCTAGCTTGGTCTCCCGGTACTTGCCTGTGGTTGCTACTGTGTATGTTTTCTGTGTTCGTTAAAACCTATTGATCCTGGGAAAGTTTGTGGGATTGATTTCAACTTGGTGTTTTTCAGGGAGTTAGTAGTATTTTTAGTAAAAACACTCTCCTAAAACACCCCTGAGAGAAAGAGTGATGATGTGTTGAGGAAAGAGTCTCTGCCACCAAGTTGCAGTTCTCCCCCAACTCCCAAGGTTCCCTTGACCAGCCAAGCACTGCACAGTCCTTCCGTGATCTCCTGTGACGCCCAGGAAATGTGTCTGGGCAGGGTCCAGCAGCATCTGCACTCCCTGCCCAGGAATGCCTTGGGGAGCAGGAGGCCATGCCTGGTGCCACCAGGTTGACCAGGCACATCTTCCTAGTCTGCAGAAGAGGTGGGCTGTGGTGCCACCCCGATCGCACCAGATGACAGTGGGGTTAGCAGTGGCTCTGTGTGGCTGCTGGGCTCTGGTGGGACTGAGAGACTCTGCACACCTTGGGCTCCATTGCTGATATGTTTCCCATGTTTGATATTGTGGTGCTGACTGGAGCTTGGAGTTTGATTTGATAAACCAACAACAGAAGGAAATGCATTGCAGTCTTGTGTAGCTGTTAAACAGTGTGCTTCAAAATAGGGAAAGGATTTTGTACTCTTAAGATACCCAGTTAGCAAGGTGCAGCTCTTAGAGCAGAGTGAAGCTTCATAATTTTTGTAGGTATTAGGGAAGTGGTTCCCAGTGCAACTGTTCCCTCTTGCTACAGCCCGTGCACCACTCCTGCAGGAGAGATGAAAATGTTGTCAGGTGATTCCTTGTTTGGGAAGGCAGTTGAACACATGTGCCTCACACAAATTGTGCTGTCACTGTGCATAGTGATGCTTAGGCATATTGCTGGTTCTGGAAGAGAGCTGAGTTTCAGGGACTGATTTAGGCAAGCACCAAATTTGTTGAATTGAAAAAAATAGACGTGGAGGGAGATTGATACTGTTAATGAGCAGCAGCTTTGAAACCTTCATGTTATTTGTTGCCAAACTGTCAGTAAGTGTGAATGCTTTGGACTAGTAAATGGGGGTTTTATTTTATAACTGATGGTGGTACCAGCAAGAGGCTGTTCCTTGTCTTCAATTCCTTCCCTCCTTCACTTCTATCTGCCTAGGATCCATTCTGGGAAGATGTGGTTTCATCATATGGGCTGCAATAGCAGGTGGAAGCTGCTCTGGCATCCTCTGGCCTCTCTTTCTGGGTTAGCCATGCCTTCTCCCTCATACACCTTCACTCTCCATCTGCTGACCAAGAGTGTGTTTTGGTGGGGAGAAGTGGGAGCCTGCTTGGGTTTCAGTCTCTTTTTGGTCCTCAGCTGAAGTGCAGGAGGCTTTTGTAGCTGTATGGCTTAGTTCTTCTAGTGAAGGGCTTGAGAATGGGGAAAGGAAAAGGATTCATGGTATGCCATAGTAGTATCCCTTGACTGCTCTCACTGGCACCACAAAAGTCATGAATCATTTTTGTACCATCCCATACTGCCAGTGCTTGGACTCACATTGCCCCAGTCACACTGGTGCATCTCCCATTGCTGTCTTATATTGGTTTCTGTCTCTTGACACAGACAGATGTGTCACAGATGGAAATTTGAGTGAAGGTCAGTTGGAACCCCTGAACTGTTCTGAGGACAGATCTATGTAGTATTAAAGGTTCTGCAGTGACTATAGCTGAATCATGGGTTTGTTCAGCTGAACACAAGTAACTCTTACTTCTGGAGGAAGCCAGGCTTTGCACAGCTATACATGGTTTAAGTCACAGTCATGATCATCTAAGTTATTGGGTGAAAAAATCCCTCTCTGTG
Organism: Passer domesticus; assembly: GCF_036417665.1. NCBI lineage: Eukaryota > Metazoa > Chordata > Aves > Passeriformes > Passeridae > Passer > Passer domesticus. The sequence continues at coordinate 103,364,699 of NC_087474.1, read as the reverse complement.
TTGCAGAGGACATGGCAGCGCTGCATGTTTTACAGTAAAATATTAAGGAGAAAAGGTGTGATTTGCCCTGCAGCTTTTCCTGTGCTCACCCTCTCCATAGCTGACGTCTGTGTACAGCTGTCACCTTTTTACACTGATCCCTAATGATGGGTATTAATTTCTTTTTGGTAGAAGTTCAATATAAATATATATATATAAAGAAGGAAAGGCTGGTTTGTTTGCTTTGCTAAAATGTGCTGGAGAACTGACTGTGCTGGAGGCATTTGGGACATCATCTATTACACAGAGCCCTTCTAGGTGCACCCTGGTGTGAGGCAGCCCCCTGCTTCCACCGTGTTTCTCACCAACATCCTCTGTTTTATGTGAGTAACTTACCTGGAAATTCAAAACTGAAAAAAAAAGACATTTTGTATGTCTTGTAAGATTGAGCTGAAATACTACCAGTGTGATCACTTCTATTTTGTTGAAGAGAAAAAGAGGATTTGCTTCTAATAGTTAAATTTTTGTGTATCTAATAGTTAAATTTTTGTGTATCTGTGTGTCTACTGTAATACAGTAGTTTGATATAGAAAGACATGTAAATATGTCTATTCTAATAAATATTCTAATTTAATAATAACAGCTGTCATTTCTGTAGATATGCCTACCAATAGAACATGTAACACTTTTCTGTTTGATCTCTTTTCTCAGATGGAATGCAATTACTTCCTTGTATGTAGTGGCCACCAGGGGTCATCAGAATGCTTTTATTTTTATTAACGTCCCCTTTTCTTTAGAAGCATATGTACACTTTATATTTTCTGGAAACTTTCTTAACCTATCACACAAAAAATCCAAAGTCTTTATGTTACCTGTTTAGCCAAAAATTCATGCAGCTCTTTCCAGCTGAGCTTCTTGAAGAGGCAGCAGATAAGGAAAAGAGGGTGAAGGTCTCTATTCCTTATCTGCTGCCTCTTCAGAGGAGCATGAGACACATGCTCTGTAAATGAGAAGCACGTCTGTAAATGCATGATTACTGCATGCATTCTTCCCTTGATAACTTGACTGGTGATAAATACAGTAGTACATGACAAATGTGTCCCGGGCTGTGATGGTAGAGGCCTCTTGTTGCTTTCTGTATGAAATGATAGTTTTAACCAAGAGGCCAACAAAGCCATCCTCTTTTGTCTTTTGGATTTAATTTTGAGCACAGGTTGATGGGAATTTAGTAAGTCTTCTCAGATATTAAACACCAGAGTAGCTGGTTTTAATTCATTCATACTCCTTATGTTTTTAAAGGTGAAAATAGGGCTTCTTAGCACCAGGTTGCTGGGGTAAAATTTACAGGAGCAAATTTACAAGTAGTAGCCATTACAACTTGCTTTTATCTTTGGCTGCAAAGTTCAGGAAAAAGTTAAAGACTTCCAACATTTTTGTCAGTGATAGTGCCTGTGTACTTCTCTGATGAATTCCAGTGTGGTCCACTGTACTTAAGAGGGTACTACAGCCAACAGTACAAAGGGATTCAAAATTGCATTTTACTTTTTGCTTCTCTGTACTTTTAATTGATGTGCTTGGTGAGAATTGTATCTTGGACAAAAGCATGTAATTTAGAGAATTCCCACAAACCACAAAACTTACTAGTGTATGTGGAAAATGGTATTTTTTTTCCTGATCTGGATCTGATAAACTCTCTAAAATGAAGTGTTTTGCAAATACTTAAAAGTGTTTTTCATCCATAAATATCACAGTGCTATATGAATGCAGTCTTTCTTGGATCCTCAGAAGTTTCTATTGAATGTTTTTATTGCCATTGTTACATGTATGCATTGCTCTGGAAACGGAATTTTTTGATTTCAAAACACAAAATATACAGACCTTCTTAAATTTTCAAAAATTGAAAATCTGGAGGTTCTATAACAATTTTTAGGAGATACTAGTGCATTTCCTCTGATTCTCTCTCTTGCGCATATATTCCTATTGATTCTGACTGCACTTGAAATGAGTGTATATCTGTGTGTGTCTCTTTTGACTTCCTCTTCAAAGCTGATCTAGTCAGTGGTCCCTGCTGCATTTAGCAGCATTTGGCTGTGGATGATGAACTAGGGAGCCTTTTGTTGCCAGCAAGCTTCCAGGATGTGGGTAGTATTGCAGGTGCATTTCTCTGTGATTCCATTACAGTTTTTTCTGGTGGCTGTGAAAAAATACAATTAATGGCTGCAGCTAACTCCCCATTTTCAGTGATACACAGGGGATGACTATCAGGGGGCTTTTCATTTTCTCACTTAAACTGTTCCGGATAGATCTGTGTGAAAATCTCAAAATCTTTAATATTGAAGTCTGCAGTTTATTTGGAAGTCTCCTGTGGAGATTTTGATGTCCTAGGAAAGTGGTGGGTTTGTGTGAAGAACAGGCTCATGATGCAAAGCTCAAAGTCCAGCATTTTTGAGCTGTAAGGGAAAACAAATGTTTGTAATGGATATCATCAAATTTTCCTCAAAAGAAAGATAATCTTTGTTCCATTTGAATCAACAACTATATTGTCTCCTGTATTCCATTATTGAGGAGACTGTTAGCTTGGATTAGTCTTTCTGAAGGAAGTGAGGTAAGTTTGTAAGGCCATAAGAAAAACATGTGATTTGATTTAGGAAGGATGTTGTGCCCCTGAGAAGACATAGGTCGTATGTTGAGATGAATTGTTAACATGCAGTTTTGTGCAGGCTGTTTATGGAGTTCATTTTGCGTCATTGTATCCATGATTTCATTGAAAATATTAATTGTCTGAAAAGGGAAATTTTTACTGGAAAAAAAATGAAACTCTTTTTTCCATATGTCACATTCTTTACAAACATTGTAGATTGGGCATTGAATACTTGGAGGCAATAGTACTGTGACTGGGAAGTGCTCTGGAAATTCTAATGGCCAGGATTAGCATTAAAAAAAAGTAAAGTTATACTTGTAAATAAACTTTTTTTTGTGTTCTTCTGTACACATCCCTACGCCTTCTCTTGGCATAGGACCACGAAGAGAAGTAAATAAAATTGTATTGGTTAAGGAATTTTGAAGTTTACTACAGGTTTATCGATCATCGCTAAATTAGTTGTCCTTTTGATCTTAATTTAAGATTGCTGCTTCTTAAATTTCATCTGAGGATTACAGCATGCAGATCTTACACTGGAAGGCTTAACTGCACTGTCTCCACCTTTTGGCAGAGTAAGACATTATATACTGTTTTTTGGACCAGTGGTAAAATATTAGAGCACTCAAATCCAATGTTCTCTATTTTCATCAAAGAAAACAGCTTCTGTCCACAAATGACTTATGCTTGTGTATAGAACTGTAGCAGACACTATGTCAATATACAAAAAAGCTTTGTACGAAGAATACGAAAGTGAGTTGTTATCAGGTAAAAAATTGTGGTGGCTGCTCAAGAAGTGCTGTTTTTCTCTTTTTTTTGGTATGAATTTTCTACTTTACAGATAGTGAGATGGTGCTGAATTGTGACTGTGGGGTGTCTTTTAAATCAGTTTAAATATTGAAACAAAAATTTCATGATTCTGATGATTTAGAAATCCCAGTGGTTGAAAGGGGAGAATCTTTAGCTATATTGGTTTATGTTATATAGCCAAAATACTACGTATTGTGCACTTTCAATTTAAAAATATGTGTCTTAAACATTCTGTAGGGATTTGGATATTTGGGCTGTGCAGATATAACATAGGTAATAAACACACTACTTTTGAAGATCTTAAAAACATGTTTCATTTCTTTCAGATATTTGGAAAATTATTGAAGAAAAGCACTATGTTTGAGCACCTATTTACAGCAGAACTACTAAGCTCAGCTTTTTCTGAGCAAAAATTGTGAGGCCACAATAGGTTTCTTTCCAAAACTCAGGAGCAGCACTGTGCTGCAAAGAACTTTAAAATGCATTAGGTAATGTATGACTGTCTCCAAGCAGAAGAATTTGTTAACCTGAAGCTAATGTGGCAAATTAATTTTTGGTCATATCCTTTAAGGATCTGTTCAGCTATACTTGATTTATATGAACATTAACAAAAGATTTATGTTACAAAAAGTCAACCCACTTTTGAGTTAGAACAGCTTCATTTTGAACATCGAATATGATGTTAAGAGAGCACTGTTTGACAGAACCAGCTCTTAAACTATGGAAATACAAGGATTTGACTGCTGTCTGCTTAGCTTGGGATCGATCCTGTGTGGCATTTTTCTGCTGTGCTGTACCAGACATTACCATTGGCACAGACTTGGAGCCTATATAAATACCTTTTGGTTTATTTATGCAATATTTTAAATGGTTATGTATTGTTGTACTTTAAGCTCTTGTTACTTGTACAAATGTTTCCAGATTATGCTTTAAAAGATGAAGGTAGTAGGAAACACAAGAAAGTTTACATCTTGCATTGATTTTTGTCTTGTTTGTCCATGAATAAGGTGGTTCAGGAGCTGATCTTCCCCATTCATACTGCTGTACAAGTTTGGCAGCATTACATTGCTATCAAAAGGCTTACTCGATCACACTAACAAGTAGGAGTTAGATTTAAACATATGCATAAGCTGCCGTGGCTTCAGAGGGTTAAATCGAGACTGTGTTCTTTGATTAGGTTAATAAAATTCCAGATGCTAATTTGCTTGTGATGATGATCCCTGTGCCAGACTAAGCCTTGATCCAAGATTAATTTTGCAAAAAGAAACCCGTTTGACAGTGTGTGATCACTAGGACTGTCCAAACTTTGAGTGCTGTTGATGCCTTCTCCAATGCACTGATTCTTCTATATTACAATACCAACTGCAAGATAGCCCTTAATTAGCGTGCTGGCTTTGTTGAGAGCAGAAGTGAATTGGTTTAGGTAGACAGAGGATTAGGACCTCTCAGATTTATGATCAGCTTGTGCTTCGCTGTTGTCCTCGTACCCGGTGACAAATCTGGGAGAGAGCTTTTGGGAGAGAAGCTTTCAGCAGAGGAAGCACTACAGGCTCTTTTTGTCTAGAGGCAGCTAATGGTGTGCTGAATGCCTGAGTAGTGATAGCCATTTCTGCAATATATCCATGCAGGAAGGAGCCCACAGCTGCATTTGGGTGTGAGGCAGTATTCTGCCATCAGGGAGGCTGAGCTATGTGCTATTGAAATTGTGTTAGAGGCATGGCAGTGTGATCTGAGCAAAGGCTGTAGCAGGAAGAAGCAGAGACTTGGTCCAGTGCTCCAGATCTTGTGTGAGATGTGGAGAACTGAGCAGGGCTCAACAGATTGCTTATCATGGTACCAGCAAAAAGTAGTGATAGTAGGCATTAAGTGCCTATCAGAAGATGCACTCTTGTCTCACAGGCAGCTTTAAGAGAGACCTAAAAGAAATTGGAGGCTATTTAATTCCTTAGATTAATTAATACAGGGGCAGTTTTAGAGAAACAGCGGCAACTGCCTCATAGTTGTTTTCTTTCATAGAGAATACTTTCTGGATTTTGGTTTCATGCAGGTGCAGACTCCCATGTAGTGATATTTATGTATAACAGATTACATGGAAGTGGGACAGAGGCAAGTGTAACTTTGGGAAGGGTTTGCAGGGGTAGACTATTTTCATGGAAACTTGGATGTGTGGTAGTGATGAAGTTGGTAAAGGTGTATTGTTACCCTACCTTGCCACAGATAGCCTGCTGTGCAGCTGGAGAGAAATTGCCTTGATAATGCTTACTACTTGTAGGGGTAGATGTGACGCTGTTGACTTCATTAGGAGAACTGCCTGTAAATGGAACAGAGTGCAGTCCCAGTCTGTGTGCTGGGAGTTCATAATGAAATTATGGCAGAGATAAGGAATTAGGCAAGAAGTCTGGGATGTAAGGCACCTTAGCATGTTTGTATTATACATGTGATTATTTTACTTTCATACTGAAGTTATTGGTAGCACCTATGAGGTTTGTGTTTTGTATTTTTCACTTTTCTAGCAGCTAGTTTGTAGTTCTTACTACAAACAGCTTACAAAGTTAAAATAGAGGAAATACATTTTTTTCCTAAGCTCTAGAAAAATCCATAACCTGTGCAGTTGAGTGGGAGATAAGGCTGGACATCAGAACTGGGATTGCAATCTGAGCACAGCGCAGGATGAAATTCTCTTGGAGGGTTACTGAACAAATGCTGAGAAATGAGGATAAAGCTGCAAAGACTGTGGGCAGATAATCAACCATCTCTCTTTTCGGTGGGCAAGTGGCCAGTGGAGATGAGCTGAATTTCTGGGGGAGTGGCAGAAAAAGCAACAGTTTTGTTGATGGAGAAACCTCTAATTATCCCAATACAATTTTTGATAGTGGAAATGTTCAATGCCAGTATTAATTTACTGCTGGACAAGTTTTCTGGTAAATCTAATGGTTTGAGATATAGAAGATGGAGAATTGGTTTGAGATTACAAACAGTTTGATACAGCAAAGGAAAAGCTGCTGCTCTTCCCCAAGTCATATAATTGGTAGTGGGCTGGGAACCTGCTGTGGAGGTGCAGCAAGGCAAAGGACCCACAGTTGCTTGTTTAAGGATGGACTTGTGACACTTGTCACTGAAGTAACTTCATATTTTGCATTATATAAATTAAGCTGTACTGCAGTTAAACCACATAATTTTCATCTGATAATTTTCTTCTCTATCCCAAACAGTGCTCATAACCTTTTCTGGGTAAGCTTGCACTTCAAAGGCTTCATCTGATCCTGCTATTAATTGCTATAGTGTTTTTGAACATACTAACGGTGTGCTGTCTTATACCATCTGAGAATATAGCCCTGACTAATTTTCTTCTGACTAATTGTGATAAGTTTTCATAATGGTTTTGTGAAGAAAAAAAAATAGTAGTGCATAAGAATCAGAAAGCCATATTTAGGGGGCAATATTGTGATCCTCCAAAGGGCTGTTGTGATCTAGAAGTGGTTATTCTCTTGTTATTTATAACTAGCTTGGTACAGGTTTGGTCAGTGCTTCAGCTCAATGAGAGACCTATAGTTGAAAAACCGTTCAATGTATGAGACTAATGTGCACTCAATTCCTTAGGGACCTTCCACAAATTATTCTTAAGGAGAAAAACACTTTTTTACTTCCATGGGTAATAAGTCCAATTGATTTAAATTTATTTTCTCAGTTTAATACTTTCCTACTTTGTCCTCAAATTTAAGCATAATTATTTTTTTACCATGTACTTGAATAGTTTTTTGTACCCTACGTTATCTGTATCAACATTGTAATTACTTAATCTTGTCAGGAAGTACTTACAATTGTGGTCATGGCCTCATTCAATGGATAACTGAACAAAAAACTGAATACTTGGATCTGCAGCAAATTGATGTTTAAATCATAGTGTAAAGCACATAGATAAACATTTAGTATTTAATCATCTGTTAAAATGAAATGCATTTTCAATTCTCAGTTGCTTCATATCAAAATGAAAAGGTAATAAATGTCAAGATTTGATTTCCCATCCCCATCCCTCTTATAAACTGTGTTGGTAGCATCAGTTTTCTAGTGGCGGCATCTTCTTGGGAACAGCAGGGTCACACTGGGCAGTTGAGCAAAAGCTTTTGGTAACTGGATTTGAATGGTTAGAGTTTGTGCTGGGTCTCAAAGGTACTGCCCTTCTCTGCACTGTTATTTCATGACTTTTTGTTTCTCCTCCCTCCTCTCCAATTGGGAAATGATGTTTTAGAGGATATTTTAGGAGTGATAGGCAGCTATACTTGCAGCATATTCTTTTAGAACATGGTTCTATTTATGTTTTCCCTCTTTCTCTTTAGCAGGTAATCTAAGCAGAGGAAGGAAAGCAAGCTGCATACTTAAAATATTTAACATTTATGCTGGCTTTGTTTTGCTTGTTGTTGCAGTCATGATTGTTTCTCCTGGGAACTTTTAAATTTGGGAAGCTGATTTTTTAGTTCAGGAAAAATCAAATATTCCATGATCAGTTCCCTGAAAGCTGTTAGTATTTTGTGTCCTAAAAATACTTCCAGAAGCAAAGGTCACGTTTGTCTGCCCAGGTTTAAAGCATGTAGAAGATTACTTGATTACGTAAAACCTGTGGGATCTAAGTGTTTGCTCACATGGTGCTCATCACAGTGAGAGCTCTGTAACTAGAAGGTGGTTTAGATACTGTGGTGAAACTTTCACCTCATGTCTTTCATTGTGTATAGGTTTGGCCATGCTTCAGCTCAATGAGAGACCTACAGTTGAAAAACTGTTCAATATATGAGACTAATACTATGTATGAGACAATGTATGAGACTAATACTTCCTGCAATGATTTTAATTTTCTATATTGCATGGGGTATTTAAATTTTGATTATTTTAACCTTTAAGTTTGCATAAAAGACTAACAGTAACTCTTTTTTTGGTAGGTGCTAAACCAAATGATCTTCAATTTGTAATATCACTGTTAAGAATGGATGGGGAGGAAAATAAGAAGAGAGATGATGCTGATGAGAATTTACAAGTTGAGTTGCCAGAAGAATCCCCAAGAAATACATCAGGAGAAAATGCTGGATGTGACTCTTTATCTCAGCAGAAAACAAGACTTACATCAGATGAAGTGCTCAGGGACCTTGAAAAGAAAGAAAGAGAGAATGGCGCAAACAAAACAGCGTTGTCAGAATCACCAAACCTGGATGTTGTTGAAGCAGAGAAACCTGAAAATGTCTCCAGGAAAAGAAAGCTGAGTTCTTCAGAAGACATGAAAGATACTGGAAGGAAATTGCAAAAAGTTTTAGCTGGAGAATCACATGGTATAATAGCTGGAGCTGTAAAGAAGGAAGGAGTCACCAGTTGTCCTGATAGTGACTTATTTAATTCAGATGTACTGTGCCTACGTTATGATTTCAGATGTGCTGCTGATGATGCCATATTGAAAATTCACAAGGAAAATAAACATTCACAAGACACATCAGCTGCTGTTTCTGATAAATTATATTCTTCAGAAGAAATCAGTGTTGTCTGTACAGCTGAAAACATAGACAAAGACCCTAAAGGCAAAATTAGTGATCAATGCTTACCTTCCTGCTCTGATAAGGAAAAACATAAACAAGAAAGCCTTTCTAAACCATCCAAAGAGCAAACACACCCTCACAGTAGTTGCATAGGTGAGTGTAGTTCAACATCACATATGCATGTTAAGCGAGATCGTGAGAAATCCAAGATATTTTCTTGTGATCTTTGTGGTTTTCAGAGTTCTGAAGAGAGTCTCCTAAATTCTCATTTCCTTGGCAAGACTCACCTTCGACGCCAAAATCTTGCTGCAAGGGGAGGATTTGTACAGATATTGACAAAAAAATCCTTTAAAAAACAACAATCTACTGCAACCAAAGACAGGAATGTCAGGGCCAAACCTGGGACCAATAAATTAAGAGCAAGAACTGCTGATGCAAAAGAATTAAGTGTTTACAGCACACTGAAAGGCTCAAAAGTAAGCTTGTCTAAACAAAATGATGGCAGTGAACTTGTTGAAATGATACCATCTTCAAATACTCCCACTGAAAAAACAGATACTGTAACACAAGAAACGTTGCTTTCTTCTGGTACAGAAGGAGATGATAAAGTTCATACTGAAAAACTAGAAATACCAGGACCATCAGAAAATGTTTTGCAGAAAACAGAATCGCTTCCAATTACTAAAAAGCTACTTAACAGTTTACACAGGACAAGGAGATTTGATAAACTGAAACACAAAAGAAATGTTTTCTTATTAAGGTCTTCATTTGGACAGAGTAGGTCTTCTAGATTAAAAAGGCAGGTTAGAAGAAGATACAGATTGTTGGGGAATAATAAGAGACCCAAATCTGAGACTCAGAGAGTACATGTAAAGCCTATCTCCAGCACACAGCTTAAACATGATGAATCAAGCCCTGTGTCACATACAGAACTAGAAACAGATGCTAAAAGTAATTGTAATACTGCAGCAGAAATACAAGATCTTACTGAATATAAGCCAAATACCCCTTCTTCTAGCACTGCAGGTGATAAAGATTCTGAAGTTAAACTTACTGTTGATGATGGTGCTCTTCATACTTGCATGGATTGTGGTCATGTTTTTCACAACCGAGAAAGTTTGGAAACTCATATTGCAAAGCTTCATACAAAAAGGATCCAGTTTCATTGTCAGATGTGTAGCTATTCCTCTGGAGTCAGGGAAGACATGAAGCAGCACTGTGAGGAGAGTAGGCACCAGATGGGTGGTTGTAGCTTTAATTGTCAACTCTGTTCATTTACCAGCTTGAATGTGGACAGCATTCAAAGCCATATGAGCGAAGTGCACAAAATGTCCCATAGTTGTCCAGCTTGTGTTCTTTTTTTTCAAGTGGAAGAAGAGCTGATAAATCATCAAAAAAATGAGAAACACGATGGTTCATTATTTCAGCAAGCTACTCCGTTGAGTAACAGTGATCAGACCTTGCAAGTGGTACCTTACAGTGACTCAGTATCGAACAATAGCCAAAGACTTGCAAAGGAAAAGGAAGTGTCAATGCAAGCAAAAACTCCAGACTCTACCTTCATAAATCACAGAAATGAACTAAAGCATTCTGTTCTGAATAAAACCCAATTTCAATGTAAAAAGTGTTTTTATAAGACAAGATCTTCCACAGTTCTTACAAGACACATAAAACTCCGACATGCACAAGAGTATCACTTCCTTTGCAAAGCATGTAATCTCTACTCACTGAGTAAGGAAGGAATGGAGAAACATATCAAAAGAAGCAAGCATCTTGAAAATGCCAGGAAAAACAATATTGGACTACGTTTTGAAGAATGTATTGTAAAGGTTTGCGTTGGTGTTGGCGGCATTAAATCAGTGGTAGATACTTCCATTGCTGGGAGTGGAAATGCAGAGGTGGATAAAGAAATTATAGGTGTTTCATCCTCTTCCGTGGAAAACATATCAAGAAATAAGGAATTTGTTCTACTTGAGCAAAGGATTGGTGAAAATGAATTGGTGTTAGCTGATGCATCCAGAGGAGGGAAGCCTAAAGGTACTATTTCTAGGACATGTACCCATTGTGGCCTTTTGGCCTCCAGTGTTACGAATTTGACTGTTCACATCAGGCGAAAGCACAGTCATCAGTACAGTTATTTGTGTAAGGTTTGCAATTACTACACTGTCACCAAAGGAGATATGGAACGTCACTGTGCAACCAAAAAACACAAAAGCCGTGTTGAAATAGAAGGATGTGGAAAACAGAACTCAGAGATCATTGTTAGCCCTGAAGGAAGTAATTTTGAACCCATGAGCAAGAAGATTAACAGCCCCATGACTGCCTTGCCTGAACATGTTGAGGATGGTGGCCAGTCATCAGATTTGGAAAATTCTGTCTTAGACAATCAGGAAGTTGAGCGAGGAGATGCTGAGATAAAAGCTGCAAATGCCAGTAGGCTACCAGATATGCAGCCTGGTAGGAATCCACTGAATATAAACCAACAAGTGTTGCTGGAACCAGCAAGGGTTGCTCAAGACTGTGACCCAAGCTTCCAGAGAAGAGCCATGGGTGCAAACGACAACAAGTGTGTACACTGCAGCTTCATTGCTCATTCTGCTGCTTCTTTAGAGCTGCATGTGAAGCGAAAACATACAAAACAATTTGAATACTATTGCATGGCTTGTGACTACTATGCTGTTACTCGCAGAGAGATGATAAGGCATGCAGCAACAGAGAAACACAAACTTAGAAGAGAATCTTATGTTTGTTCTTCTGGGGAGGAAGCAAATGCAGCAAATATCACTAAAGAAGGTGCTGCTTTGCCTGAGGAGGAGCACCATCACAGTGCAGGAGAATCAAAAATTAATTTACATGAAACAAAGTGTGCCAGTGATGCATCAGAAGGTGATCATATGAATAAAAGCTTTACTGAGTGTACTGCCTTAAATGAAAATACATCTCCAGGAATCTCTAAAGATGTCAATTCCCAAAATGTAGTAGGACATGAATTTGATAAGGAGTCTACAAATGGAGGAAAAAACCCTTTTTGTGAAGGATTCCAGCAAACTCCTAAGAAAGATAACGTTGTTGAACTTGTCAAGGAAGTATCAGTTAAAGAAACAGGTACTTGTGAGGTGCAGAAAAGTAAGCATGGTCAGGAGCTGCTCAACTCAGGTGATGACTGCACTGTGGAAAATCAAACTAGATCAAGCCACACAAACTGCAATTCAGAAAAAGGTGTGGAGAGCTTGGAAAAAAATAGTGAAAACCCAGAAGCAGAGTGTAGAGACAAAGACAGTCTCAAAAAAATATCACTGAAGAAAGATAACCCACTTATGCTAAGTCTTCCAGAAACAAGTAGTGCAGTAGAGCAGTCACATTTTTCTGGAAACACTGGAGAAGCAGTACAGAATAGACATAGTTTAGATTGTAACAGAAGTTTCAGAGAGAATCCTACTGGGGAGGAGGAAGAAGCCCTTATGGAAGCACAACGTGAAGCTGAAGTAACTATAAATAACAATGTTTGGGAGGCAGATGGCTCAACAGCTGAGGGCACGCAAGAAAGTAGTAATGAGGCTTTAGGAACAGTTATCAGTGCTGATGATAAAGGAAAGGCAATGCAAAATGTTGGCAAGTTCGATTCTTCTATAGTGAGGTTAAAAAGTCATCAAGATGGGGAGGCCACTGACCATTCTGCTGAAGGACAGATGTCAGGGGCAGTGAAAGCTAGTGAGCTCACAGTGACAGCAGACACTTCAACAAGTGGTGGGAAAAAGAAGAAGTCAGAAGCAATTTCCCTTGGGGAATCGACACGTATTCGCTGTGATGACTGTGGTTTTCTAGCAGATGGCTTGAGCGGACTAAATGTTCACATAGCCATGAAACATCCTTCAAAAGAAAAGCATTTTCATTGCTTACTCTGTGGAAAATCATTTTACACAGAAAGCAACCTTCACCAGCATTTGGCCAGTGCCGGGCACATGCGAAATGAGCAGGCGAGTGTGGAGGAGCTGCCCGAAGGAGGCGCAACCTTTAAGTGTTTGAAGTGCACAGAGCCCTTCGATTCAGAGCAGAGCTTGTTTCTCCACATCAAAGAGCAGCATGAAGAGCTGCTGCGGGAAGTCAATAAATACATTGTTGAAGACACTGAACAGATAAACAGGGAGAGGGAAGAGAACCAAGGCAATGTCTGCAAGTATTGTGGGAAGATGTGTAGAAGTAGCAATTCCATGGCCTTCCTAGCTCACATCCGTACCCACACAGGTATGGAAACATTGTCGTTGCAATTGGTCTCTTTAAAACAGTGAATTATACCATTGGTCTTTTTCTGCCCTTTTATATTTCTTAGGAACTGGCATTTTTATCGCCTGATAAGCCCCTGATGAAATTCAAAGTTATCTAAAAGGGTATGAAAATACAGTGATCAAAGGGCAGAAAATGTAAGAACATTTCAAGTACAGTCACCCTTCTGCTTTTTGTTTCAAATAGAGAGATTTTCTTCCTTTTAATCTAAATTGTAACCATTCATTGGTTCTTACATAATGAAGCAGTGGTGGTTTGAGAGATCAATTAGCTGTTCTTTCTAACTTTCTCTTCTGTGCAGTTGTTTAATATCCAAATTGTTTATTTCATTTCAATTAAGTGAAACTTTCAGCATTACATAATGTTTCAGAATAGGCATTTGATATTACATCACTCCTAAATAAATACCAATAAGAAACAACAAGAGGTTTTGGTAGAAATAACTTATAGCAGTTGGAACTGGTCAGCCTTTTTGGAAGGTGGTATGCAGTGCTGATGTGTTGCACAGGGATGTTGCATCTGATTTAGTTTCTGTGCTGATCACACTTTAAATTCATTTTTATGTTTAATTTTAAGTGGAAAATTTAAAAACATTTCTGCAGAAAAATGCATAAGCTGCAGTTCTAAATTTATGTAAAAATTCACTGCGATGTTTCTATAAACCTGCCATACATTCTTTATTTTAAATAGACAGCTTTTCTAAATCACTGAGCTCTGCTTAGACAAGTGGTGTCTCCATGGTTGAATTTATGAGTGGATTTGAATAATAAATTCACATTTCAATGAACATATTTTCATTAAAACTGTAAGGTTTATTTTACTGTACTTTTAAATAATGGCTTATTATGGAAGCTATAGTTTAAATTCATGCAGTATTTGAAACTTAGTGCATGGTTACAAGGAAGAGAACAAAAAGGTAACAAAAAGAAGCATAAAAGAATGGTAATTCCTGGCATAATCCTAAAATAGTTTTGTAAGTTTTTTTTATGAAAAGGCAAGGGCGTGACTGGACAACAAATCCTAAAAATTAATCTTGGGGAACAGAGACATTGTATTTCAAACCTTTCAAAGTATTTTACTATAACTGCAGCATTCATGTATACCAATAACTCACATACTTAATACTTTCAGCATTACTTCTGTCCTGTCAATAGCGTGGTTATCTGTATTGCTTCAGCTAATATCCAACTTGGAATGCAGCGTTAAGTCTTTAGAGGGATGCTCATGTTCACATGGTCAGACCAGCTGTATAAGCCCTTAATATGCCCTCTTACGGCAGATAAAACTGAATAAAACTAAGGGGGAGGATGCTAATGGAGCTCTCTTTAGAATTCTTTATGCAACTGTCTGGTCAAGACATGTTGCTTATAATTGATGTGTCCATTACTTGAATTCTCTTGTAATTATAGTCAATAAGTCTTGTAAATGTGTTAAAGCTCACTAAAAGCATACAAATTCAAGAACAGAGTAAGGCTAATAATTTAAAATAATCAATGTAGGCATTTCAGCACTTAATTTCCCTTGTGTGTTGATAGCTGATCATTCTTAATCCATTAAGATTTATTTAGTCGTTTACAATGCAAAATAGGTTTGCACTGGTCACTTGTGCCATTTGAAAATGTCCACCAGGTTAAGTGCAGAATGTAGTCCATTAGTCTTCCTTGACTATATGTATTAATTGCATTTAAAATCAAGTTAATGTGGATGTGAAAGTGAGGTAACTATCAATATATGACAAAGCAACCCTACTTACATAAGTTACATCATTGATTGTAACATTTAGTAAAAGTTAGTGTACTTTTTAACATCTTGTGTGTAGGTCTTATCATGGAGTATATTTTTACTGAGCTTTTGGATAGCACTAAATATGCAAAGCAAAGTGAAAGAATACATTTAATTTTGCAAGTAATTTTTTGGTGCAGAAGTATAGAAGGTTTACAGAACAGAGTTTTATCTGCCCTCTTTCTCACTGCAACTTTAAATGAAATGGTTTTCTTATGCTTTGCTTATTCACATAAATAGTAATGTGGTGACTTTTATTAATACTTAATGGGAAGAAGGCTTTCTCTTCCAATCTGTATTTTCCTGTTTGTGGTTCTCTTCTTACGGAACCTTTTCTTCCCATCTGTATCACAGTGGATGCAGTTTAATAACAAACAAATATGTTTAGGTGATTGGGAGCGGTGGCAGAAGGAAATGACCTACGGCACCAACTGTATGTACACTTCTTGTAACACTGGTGAGGCAGAATCCACCATTTCCAGCTTCTGACCTATCCCAGGGTAACACCAGGTGCATAAAAGCACAGCCACACATTTTCCCATTTATTGTTCTGATTATATGCTTTTAAAAAAAATCTTTCATTAGCATCTGGATGTGCATAAATAGGTTTATATACATGTGTGTGTATGTATGTGTAACCATCACCAACTCCTTTCTTTTTTTTTAATTGAGTAATCAGTGATGATTTGAGGTGGTGGAGGGAAGGGAAAGTTGCATAAAGATACAACTAATAATTTCCATTAATAGAAAAATAATGTTTCAAAATACCATTAAATAATGTAGGAGATTTTCACATTGCAAATGAAAGGAAAGCATTGCTCTAGAGGACCTAACAAGTAAATCCATCACATGTTGACAAGTGAAAATGAGGAAGTGTAAAGAAAAATAAAAGGAGTAGTAGAGGTGGAAGACTTTTTAGTTTGCAGTTGATGGAGGTCCCCTAAACTTAATTAACAATCATCATCTGAGGAAAAAATCACCTGCAACTGCATCATCTTTGTTTCTTTTCTCATCAGACTTCTCAGTTAGTGGCAGTTGTGCCCAATGCAAGTATGCTGTATTACTCCCCATGTCCTAAACCTAGGAGGAAATGGTATGATGACATTTCATGTGGTTCTGCTTGCTTTGTGTTGGGCCTGAGCTGGGAGCACAGCAATGCCTGCAGGTGCAGGTGATGTTGCCTTTGGCTGGCCTAAAGCTGTGACAGTGAATTTTTTCTTGTAGCTTTGGGACGTTATTGTAATAATGTAAAGCAAGGATTATGGACTCAGGTCTTTTTTTGCAAAACACTAGAATGGTTTATGTCTGCCTGACCTGAACTCTTAAATTTAGTCTTATTTTCAGTTTGGTATGGTGGCATTGATTTTTGTTTGTTTGTTTTTGTTTTGTTTGTTGTTGGTTGGTTGGTTTGGTGTTCCCCCAAATGTTAAGAACCTTATGGTTTCCTGCTACCATCAGAAAATATACATTTGTTTTCCATGCCATAACTTGCGGATAAAGTAGTTTGGTGGATGTTTTTGCTTTTTAAAAAATTTTTTGGCTTTTTTTTTTTGAGTCATTTGGTTGAAAAGATGATATAGTGAAAGCATTTTTCTCTTTTTTTTTCTGAGAACTTAAAGCCAAATGTGTCCAGTAGTATCACAGTTTAAAACAGCATAAGAGAACCACTGAAGTTGGTGATAAGTATGGCTAAGAAATGGTTAAATGTTTTATATTGTTTCAGACAGCTTTATGGCAAATACAATTTTTTTTCTACCGTTAATTTAAATCGTAGTCTTCATTTTTAGTATAAAATTTTGGGTTGTTCCATCCAAGAACATACTGGAACAAATTTGGCACCAACTACCTAAAAGGGAGATACACTGCTTTTGTTTCAGGTGATAAGTACCGACTGGAGCCTGCCAGCACTTGAATTTTCATGGAGTTTAAATGGAGATGTTAACAGATATTCAGCTCTGGATCTGAGAAAAAAAATCAAAAGCCCTCAAGGCCTCAGTGATTTTTGGATAAGAGCAGTCAACAGAATAATACATTTCTGTATTGTCAGCACACTGTAGTCACGATTGGTCTGAACTCGAGTTCTTCACAAAGGAGTCATGTAAATGGAAAACAGCAAAGGTCTTGTATGGAAGCCCTGTGGGACACCTGCAGTAACAGAATGAGGAACGAATTTACAATTTAATCAGTAGGAGAGAAACTAAGGAAACATAGGATAGAATCCACATGGTATTTGAATTCTATGAGAAAAAAAGAGCAGTATAAGCACCAATAGATTTAAAAAAAAGTCATCTTCACCTTGTTGTTATTAATTGTCCAGCTAAAGATCATAAGTTAAAACATCAACTTTTGGTGGTCTTTTAATGCAAAGATAAGGTTTTATTTTTTATTTGCCTTGGCCTCTTTGTAGAATGCAATGTTGATTTGAAATGTCACCAAATTAATGATTAATTCAGTTTTATCAGGATCATTTAAATAAACTGGATTTTTTTTCAGTGTGATGGATAGAATGTGATTGCTGTGAGCTGCAGTCTGAACCTGCTTTTGACATTTAAACATATAAAGCTGACTAGATATAACCATTGAGGTGCTAAATATATTTTACATCTACTTCCAACAGTAGAAATGGAAGTATTAAGAGATCTGGCTTCATTGTCATTGAACTGTGAAATATTCAACCTTGTCTGCCTGTGCTTAGTACTGTTGACTTTTTTATTTCAGTTAGGAGATTAAAATTAAATGCTTCATTTTTCGTTAGCTTTTGGGAATTAAATTGAAATTTAAGACTCTAAAAATTTTTACTAAGATCCTCAATTTCACCAGTGGATTCTTGGAGGATATTCTGTTTTCAAGGGCAAAGTAAAAGGTTCATTGATCAAGTATGATATAGTGCAACATTTTTCTTATCAGAGCTCTTTATGTATATTTATTAAAGATCACATATTTCATATTATGCTTAACTGTATTGGAAGAAGTACTTCACAAAACATATACTAAACATAATATGGAGACTCTTTGACCATATTGTACTTATTTTTAACTGCAATTCTCTGATTTTGATTTATTGATTTAAAGATTTAGTGGTCAGAAAATTGGAAAGTACTTCTAGAATGGTGTTGCTGCGTAAGGACCTGGGGACTGACATGTGCCAAATTTAACTATGTCAGTAAAAAAGATAGTTTTTTCCATCTTGAGAGATGATCACTATTAATTAAGATAGACAAATAATTTGACTTTTTGCTGAACTGATGTGGTACAAGAAATAGGTTGATACTTTTTCCTTGGAGAAATAATTTCAGAGTTCTTTAGTCTGCAGCAGACATTTAATATTAAAGTTTGTTCTTGAAATAAATAATAGCCAAAATGTCAATACTTCTGGTTTGCAGAATAATCATAAATTCTTGACCATAAAACAGTCATAAAGGCATAATATTTTATCCACTGTATATTCATACATTCCATGCCATTACAATAGCTAGGTGATGAATCATTTGCTGTGTGTGACAGAACAAATCTGAAATACCAATGCTAATGTGAAATCTATTCCAAGTTGGAAGACTTGTAATATTATTTTACTTTAAAAATATTTGCTAAAAAAAGAGAATGCTTTGCAGTTTAAACCAATGCCAGTCCACTTTAAGACCATTACCTGAGTTTTAGCATCTGGCCATTGGGAAAGGCATAGGACAACCTTTTCCATGTTTTTGAAATGTCATCTACCTATTGTATTTTCTGCTCATTTTAATATATTTTGTGGATTTTAATGACAAGAAAAAGACCAGATTTAAAGTTAAGAGAGTATTTTCTGTGATCTTGAACTTGAGGAAACTTTAATGAGTACTGTATAGAGTATACTGTAGGTGTCCTGGGAGTTATAAATTTATGTACAAGACACTTTTTTATTAGGCAAAAATCTCAAACAGGTTAAATGTGGGATAGGTTTTAAAAAGGTTATTTTTCCTCAGGAATTTTTATTTCTTTAACCATGGGTGATATTTTATTCTAATTCAACTCATATCTTATGCTAAATTTTACTTAGGATCAAAGCCATTCAAGTGCAAGATATGCCACTTTGCAACAGCTCAGCTTGGAGATGCCAGAAACCATGTCAAGAGGCACCTTGGGATGAGGGAATACAAGTGTCATGTCTGTGGGTGAGTAAATTGAAACAGTCTCCACCATGGTTAACCAGGAGAAGAGCACAGAATATGCATTGTTTCAGAATTGAAAACTGTGATGTGAGCAAGAGTGGCTAAAATTATGCATGCATATCCTCCTTTCCATTGTTATGGTAAATTCCTTAAATACAGTTATGACATTCTTTTCCCACTTCTAATCCTGCACTGAAGATGAGCAATTTTATGGGCTACAAGGTCAATTTGAACCTGTAATCTGTAAATTGACTAAATTATAGGATGTTCATTCACATTGCCAGGGAGAACTGTAAATTCCATTTAAAGACATAAAAAATATATAATATAGACTTTACTGTGTGGGGTTTTTTCTTTTGCTATACTGTTATAATTTTAGTACCATTAACAGATTTCGGGACTCCATTAGGGTTTTCATTCTTTATGAAAACAAAACAGAAGACAGATTTTTCAAACAAACGGATCTAAAATATTGCAGGCATAAGACTTCTAAAATAAATTGAAGTCTTTTATGTGTGCTTGTGTTCCTGTTTGTTACCCAAAAAAATCTTGTTTTTCTTTTAACAATCGTTATTTCCTTAGAAGGATCGTTCATAATGTTTAATTGTCCTTCAAATGTGTTGCATTTAATAGGAGGCATTGAGACTCCTTAATGCAAAACTAATTAATTTAGCAGAAATGTTTAAAAGGTTTTAAAATGCCATGGCATATATGGTACATCATAGGACATTCAAAGTTGGATTTTAATACCCTAGTTCTGATTAAAAATATATTTTAATGTTATTATGCTGAAGAAATTAACTAATATATGCATCATATAAAAACATTTTACACAAACCTATGTAACCTGCTCTAGCAGTCTTATGGCTAATGTGTAGAAGAGCACAGGTTCAATTAGATGGTGCTGTGCACACATGCATGGTGTGGTGTGATGTTGGGGATAATATTCAGCAGGAACAGATATTTTAGCCTTTCTGTACCAATCTGCTGTAGGACAAAGTGAGTTACACATTTTAGAAGACAAGTGAATCTTCAGCTGAAGATGCAGCCGAGTGATTTTCACTGATTCATCTCTCTGTTTTTCTAATAATTTTGCATGTGGCATTATGAGATGCTTTGGATGAGTTTACTCACTTAAGAAAATTAATTGCTGACTTCTTGAAATAAGAAATAAAAATGTATGAGCCCAATTCTTAAGTCTACTGTATATTAGTAGTAGAATAACTTGTGCTACTCCTTATTTTGAAACACAGTTAAAATGAACGTGGTGAGGTATTTTATATTGTTTAAAAAATCCTATTTGCTGTCTCTGCTTTATCAATTGCCAAGAACTTGACATGGAAAGTAGTTAAAAACTACAGATCCACAGAAGTGTTTAGCAAACACTAAACTCTCTTCCTTAGAAGTTGTCCACAAACTTGACATCGATTCAATTGACAAACTTGACATTTGTTCAATTCCCTTTTAACTAAACTATAAAATCATCATATTATTTAAATATTTCATTGTGAGAGAAAAAGTTAAAAAAAATCAAATACAAAAAAGCAAATACCGTATCTTTCACAAAAAAAGAAGAGAATTAAAATTATTAGGATTTGGCATAGTGCCTCATTTTCTCAAAAGCTCATTCTATCACTTCACGATTGACATGTCTGACAGAATCTGTCTCAGAAATGGCACAACTTTCGGCTGGGATTCACAACAGTTATGGAAGAGAGAGAGCAAAACATGTATGAATGATTTAAACTTTGGATTGAAATGGTAGTCACTTTCCTAAGCTGATTGCTTACTCTATGTTGCTGACATGTCATACCTGGTAGCCAGACCTTATTTTCCATTTTTGTGTATTGTTAATTTGCATCAACAACATGGAGCTGTGCTATTTAGATATGGCAAAACAATGGTTGAAGAGACATATACCACAATACCCCATGCTTACAAAAATCTGATTTATGTCCCTGTTTAAATAATCATCACATTTCACTTAATGTGCACCAAAAATGTATTTTAACAATCATATACTAGCACTATTTGGAAAAGCCATTTTTGCACTGTAGCTAACAATCCTGGAGAATTGATCAGGATGTGAAGGAGGAATGACCAGAGTAGTTTGAACCACGGTCCATATAATGAATATGCCATCTTATATGTGGAAGAGGAGAAAAAAGTGTTAATACCCAGTGCTGTATTTGTACTCTTTTAATTGAAAGGACTGGGTAGCGTGTTGGTTAAAAAAATAAAGTAGCAACATAAAAAAAGATAAAATTGCTAGGATTGGCTATCGGATTAGTGGCACTATAGAGCATTGGTACATTAACACCACTGACAATGTCAATTCATTATCATTGATGGCTAAATAATCTTAGAAATGCTCAGTGGACCTATTAGTTCCTGAACATAAGCAGCTCATGCTGCATTTCTTCATTAGCTTTAATTGCTATAAATTTTACCTTTTTAAAAATCATGCTTTAAAAGGTGAAGTGATCTTTCAGGAACATTAACTCTGTAATTTTGTCACAAACAGAAGGTCCTGCACTATGTTTTCTTTTCTACAGTAGTTAATATTCTATCCTCTGACTTTTAGATTCTCAGTAATAAGCCCTCTGCTAGTTGTGAGGATAAATTGTGTTTCAAAAGCTTTTGAATCTGCTTGGGCACTTTTTAAAGGTGAAATGTCAGTGCAATATCATGGTGTGGTCTCAAAATACCACATTTTTAAAGACAAATAATTTCAAAATTTTGGTGTTAAAAAAGGCAAAAGAAAAAAAGCAAAAAGCGTATTTTTGGTGTTGTTTTAGGAAGGTTTTGCTGTGTCTCCATTTTCCAAATGATCCTCATATTTACATGCTACAAAGTACACAATATATAATTCAGCTAGTTGTTGAAAAAGGCAGTAATTTTACTGTGTTGTTTTATTTTTTTTAATTGAAGTTCAGGGTTTGTTTTTCTTCAGCTGCACAGCAGAAACTACGTGACACAGAAATTGGACACTGCTAATGTTTTAACATTTGGAATAAACCGTCTGCTACTCATTGCCTTATCGCAGATGTGTGTTAATTGTTTTCTTTTCCATATCCATGGCTGTAAAATATATGCCATTATTTCAGGGGTAATGTCTATTTTCTGTTTGACTTTCATTTTTGAAAGTCTAACTCTGAAAGTGGCTTATACTTTGGATTAGGTGAACAAATCTTGGTTGCCCAGCATTTAAAATTTTTGTTTCATTTGCCTGGTGAAATGCTGTGAAAAGGCTTATCATTGACTTTTTAAATTTTATCCCTTAGGTAGGATATGAAAAATGCATTGTTCTGCAATTGAGATTTTGAACAGAATTTATAGGCAATGTTTGATTAAAAAATATGTCTATTATTCCTTTGCTTTTTTCTTGCCTTTGCTTTTAGAAACAGGAATTTGGGGTACGTAGTTACATGTTTCAAGTAAGAGTGGCTGCTTCCTTCTTTTTTTTTTCTCTCTCCTTTATGACCACTTAAAAATCGATTGAAGAAGATGGGTATAAGGTAGGTTTGGATTGTTAGGAAAATGTTCAGTATTTAAAATGTGCACATAAACATTTTTCTACCTTCCTACAGATTGAAAGGGCAGTTTTAGCAATGCCTTTATTATGTTAAATACATACAGTATTTAATGTGTAGTAGTCAAGTGTTTTGAGAACAAAAGTAAGCCTTTTTAAACACAAAGGAATTTGGAGGGGGTCAAAAAGATAAAATTTCTTTTTTGTGTATTTTGCTGGAGTATTTATGTATCAAAGTTTTTTGATATGGTGTTTGTTTTTTTTTTGTTTTTGTTGTTTTGTTTGTTTGGGGTTTTTTTCCTTTGTTTTGGGCTTTTGGTGGCAGAAGGTATTAATATTTATTTACTTTCTGTTCTTTAGTTCTCCATTTGCTTTGAAACTCCTTTTCTCAATTATTCTGGAGATATCGTAGGAGGTTCTCATAAATATTTTGCTAAATTCAGTTTTTTCTTAAAGTCTCAAATAAGGTTTGGGGACAGTTATAGTGTCCCAAGCATGGAAATAACCTCACTTCTGCTGCTGTTGTTAATACTAAGAGTAATTCAGAGATTTGAATAAAGTTCAGTATTTTAATGACACTGGTTGCTTGGAGAATGTCTAAACAAAACTACCCACCTATATTGAGCATATTGACTAATAGAGCTTTGTTCTTGATAGATAAGGATGTGCTTTGACGTGCATAAGAAAAAAAAATTTGCTGTACTCCTGTTTGTTGTTTCTGAAAAATCTTCTATATTTTTAGATTTTTTTTACTGATTACTATTAATACAGGCTACTTCTAGTGAAAAGCTGCTCTTAAGATTGCCTTTAACAAGCAAAAAATACTTACTCATAAATTTATTGGTAGAAGCAGCAAAAACATTATCTTTTCAAGGATGCCTTAACATACTGTTATGTAAATTAATTATTTATACTTGTGCATTTTGGTAAATCTTAAATAGAAAGTTCGTACTCTAGTAAAACTATTTTTGTGTGGTATTACCTAGTTTTTGTGCATTAGAAGGGATCTCTGTGTAGATGATTATAATGTCACTTTCTGACCTTTGCAGCTTGAATAATTGTAAATCATTGCTTCATAACGTGTCAGAGAATGTCTGTACTAGGGAATTAAATGGCAGAATATAATAGACCAAATTATTGCCTGTCATGTTTTCAACAACACAGTTAGTATTTGAGTTACACTTAATCATTACGTGCATTAGCAACTTCATTGGAATCCAGCTTCAGGCTGAGCATGAAATACATTACATTATTTAAACCTCTAATGGTAGAAGTCATTTATTTGTGTTGAAGTGTACAACATGCAGAGTTTCATAAAGCAAGGAACACTTGAGAGCTTAATTTATCCAAATCAAAGTCTAAATGCAGATAAACACAAGTGGCAAAAATTAGTAATTTTTATAGTCTGGAAATATTTAAAAATACATGGTTGTGGGTAATTGTAGGCAGCAGGAATAAATTAAAATCACTATTTTTAGTCATCTCTGAGAATTAAAACTTTTATATCTAAATAATCAAATGCATCATGAAATTGCATTTTTGAACGAACAATTAATTATACACATCATGTCTACAGATGTGTCCAAACAAAAAATATATGTTTGGTGCAGCTGTTTAGATCAGAGATAATTGCATGTGAAGTGACTGTTCCAGATCCAGCTATTCTTAGTTTTTCTATCTGCATTTTGCCATTTGGTCCTATCATATACCTGTATCCACAATTAGTAAAGAAAAAT